>NC_143587.1:158994993-168008201 GCF_048544385.1 Mastigoproctus giganteus
CCGCTCTCCCCACACCGGGTGGAAAAAGCCCGAGTTCGAATTCCGTCAATGACGCGAGAGGACTGTCATGGGCTTCTTTTTTTTTTTTTTTTTTTTCTCTCTCTCTTTCCAGTTCATGGCTGATTTAGTCGGTCTCAGGCATGGATAGCAAGGTTCTGACAGTGGAGCAAAGCTTATATGCCCACATTCTCCACCAGGCGAAAGGAGGGGGGAGATAAATCTCAGGAAGGGGAAGAAAGCCACGCAACAAAGGAGTATATCCTACCCTGTGACCAAACATCCAGGTCAGCTGTCCGTGTAGGTAATTTGTACATCATGTCTGGTTGAAAAGACGGAGTACCGGAGGTAGAGTCTGGGTCAGTCAATCAGTTGGTAATGGATTCAGTCCAGTTAGAAAACAAGCCAAGGATGAATAAATTTTGCCGGAAGACAAGTTCGGGGGGGGGGATATATCGCTGGTGGCTCCTAGGCATTTGCTGATCTCCACCTTGTTCATCTGTGGTAGTACAGAACCTCTGCAGATTGGGCCCGGAAAAAGTGTTGGCGCTCGTATGTCGGCCTAATATGCTGGTCTGAGTCCACTACCACCTGCAGTGCTAGACCCAGACCAGCACATTAGGCTGACACACAAGTTCGGTGCATCAAATCTGGTAGAACGAGTCCGTCGATAACTGTAATAGGCATGGTTGTTCCTAGTAGTGCCAGTGCGGCCGAGTGGTTAAGGTGCCAGACCTGCCAAGATAGTGGCCTTAAGTTGCAATCAACTTTCATGTAGGCCTTATTCGGATCATATCCCAGTAGTTACCAAAATCAAGCACATCGAACAAAACAATGATGCATCCTGGAATCAGTTCATTCCTGCTGAATTTCAAAAAAGAAGCAGTAGATCGGAACAGTGGCCTCAACAGTAGATTCACATTGAATAACAACAACATTGAACAAGAGTTGTAGTCATTACAGGTAACCTTTCCGTAGCCTAGTGGTCAGGCGCGCGGGTGCAGAAGTACACATGCCTTGAGTGACCGGAGTTCCAGTCTGTGACTGCTGAATACGGTGCTGTTTCTTGTATTCTGTCTATCTTGTGAACTCCCCTGACCGTTTGGTCGTACCGGAGTATAAACAGAAAATTTATTTTATTTTAACCCTCGTATAACACGCTAGTTAGGTTCCTATAAAATGTCGTGTTGTGCGAAACTGTGTTATACGGTACTAAGGAAAAATACAAAAAGGGAGGTTACGTTCCAAAAGCTAACAAAAATACACCATTTTAGATTTCGTGTATTTTCTGCTCTCTTTAAAAACATCAGTAATCTGGGTTTGTTTGCTTTTGCTTCATAAATCTTTGTGAATTTCATCGTATGGAACTAAGCATTTTTGAAGCTCCCTTTTGAACGTTGGTCTTCTTTCATTCAAGAATCTGCATTCAAAAAATAAGATTCCAATTTCTCGGCTAACTTTATGCCTTCTCGTATGCTTTTTTAGTGTAAAATTTGGAAGTTTAGAATTTTCATCTGCGCCATCATCTGAATTGATTTGGTTTTACCTCCAATTACCATTTACGCCAAATCCGCTTTGGCAGCATCTTTTTCTACCAGTAATTCTTGAACGTCTTTAGTAATCATATCTTTTTTTATTTTTTTAGGAGCATCGGCGGCTAAGGCCATGATACTCTGTGTTTATTGTCTATAAATTACGTGTGTCCTGAGGTCGATTTTCTGTTTTGCTGGACGAAAAACCCGAGTTTCCGAGAGAAAAAAACCATGCTACCCTCGCCTGCGCCCGACTAACTCAGCCACGTTTTGATAAAGACCCATAAAAATTCCTCCCGTCATAGACGGGATTCGAACTCAAGTCTTTTCCACCCGGTGTGGGGAGGAGGGCGATTCTATCAACTGTGCTATCCACGAGGGCTTCACTTGTCATATCATCAAAACCTTCCCCTCCTACCGACGTAGCAAGTTGTACTATCGCACCGATTCCGTTTACTGCCGGTTCGACCATATTTCCTGAATAAACTGACTCTGGCCATACATTTTTCCACACATTTAACGGTGATTGTTTTACTTCTTTCAGCGATAAAGCTATGATTCTGATACAGTCCACAACTGAGAAATGTTTCCATTACTTCAATAGATCGGAATCAATTTTTTCCAAAATCCATTGTAACGATTTTCGGATGTAATGAGTTTTAAGAGTGGATATAATGCCTTGATCTAATGGCTGAATGAAAGAGTTGAATTAACCCAGTACAACTGTGGTGGTAGGAACATAACTTCAATGTGTGGATGACTTAAATCTTTTGGATGGCCTGGTGTGCTATCCAATAGTAATAAAACTTTGAAATCTAGATTTTTCCACAAGTTCAATAGCACAGAACGTAACGCGGGGATTTCCCTACAAAATAAAATACAGGGATTTCTCAATATATATATATATATATATATATATTTTTTTTTTTTTTTTTTTTTCTTTTTGACTAGCAATCAACAGCTATTCTAAAAGAATGAAAATGCTGAAAAATGACATCCAACATAATAGAAGGGTTTACCCCGCACAAAAGCTCAAAAATACTCTGTTATGCGAGGTTTACCGAAATTCTCTAATCGTGTTATATAAGTACCGTGTTGTGCGAGGATTGCTGCAATTTCTCAATCGTGTTAGAACAAAACTGTGTTGTAGAAGTGCGTGTTATACGGGAGTTGCCCGTACTTGCTTCTGCCAGGATGGCGAGTTACGTGCAGTTGACGCCACGAAGAAAGAGTGCTATTGTTGCTTTACTTGAGGAAGGATGTTCTTCCCGTCATATTGCTTATAGAGTGTCTTGTAATCAGTCCACAGTGAGTAGATTTCTTTCCAAACTCAAGAATACTAGTTCTGCTGATAAGAAAAAAGGAACCAGACGCAAACGAGTGTCTACGCCAAAACAGGACCACATTTTGAAGCGCTTTTGCCTTAAAAACCGTAAACTTCTGCGTCTGAGCTGAATAGAGAATGGGAAGAACATACAGGAGCAGTAACAGTCAGAAGATGCCTCTTCAAAAATGGACTTGTAGCCCGTCGTCCTAAGAAGCCCCTCCTCACACAAAAAATGAAAAAGGCCCGATTAATTTGGTGTAAGGAGCATGTCAAATGGGCCCCCGAGCAAAGTGTAAAGTGTATTTAGTGTCTAACGGCACCAGGGGTTTCCCCCATCTCCGCGTTGCTTTCATTGTGGGTGTACCAGTTCACTGGGAAGGCCAAAGATTTAAAAGTGTGTGGGAATTGTTCATGTGTTGTGTTCTGTACCGTTGTTCATCTGGCCATTTAGCCGCTGGACCCCTACTGAGGCCCAACGTTGCCCACACTTAGCCCCGTGGAGGCAGACCAGGTACACCAGTATTTTTAGATAAGTACTCTGGCAGGTCCTGCCACCTAATTTCCTGAGATTTCAGTGGCTAGGACCTAAAAAAAAAAAAAGGGGGGGGGGGGATAAACGCTTGAATTTAATTAGGCCGAAAGAGGTTGCAAGTGTGTCGAGTTTGGCCTTTAAAATTTTTACGTTGTGTGGGGCATTCGCTTTTCGCTGGCGATATAGGTAGAGTAGGGGAGAGATGGAAGGCTGGGGGAAAAGACAGACGTATGGGGTCAATAGGGAAGGCGACCCCAGGTATATCAGTGGGGCATGCCCTTGCCCCACCAGAGGGAAATGAGGGGGGTGGGGTGGGGAGGGGGCAGAAAGTCCTTCCCCTCACCCCACCAGGGATAGGGAGAGAAAGTGGGCTGGGCAAGGGAGCCCTGCCCAGTTCGCCATAGCGGCAATTTGCAGTGCCCTCCAGCAAGGCCCCCGAGCAGTGAAAGTCAGTTATTTTCTCGGATGAGAAGAAATTCAACCTGACGCCTCGGTTTGCATGGCTCTGATGGGAGATAAACGATTCGCCGTAGACGTGGTGAAGAATACCATCCCGACTGTATGATGTCTACAGAAAAATTCCCTACCAGCCAAATGATATGGTAGTGCATTTCTTATCGCGGAGTACGTCACCTGCAGTTCATAAAAGGTTTTCGTAAAAACCAACGGATACCTGGCTATATTGGAAGGCAAATTGCTGCCAACCATTAGAGGCCATTTCAACCTGGCGAGTAACTGCATCTTTCAGGATGACTCTGCTCTTTGTCATCGGGCGAAAAGTATAAGTAGGCACTTCTGTAGTTACTTTAGCTACATTTCTGCATTAGAGGTTTGACAGTAATGTGTTTACATTTGTTACAGGTGAAAAAATGGTTGGAAGAACGGTCCATTACAACTGTTAGCGACCAGGAAACAACAACGGATCTGAATCCTATTAAGAACTGTTGGCATGGTGTGGCATCTGCAGTTGCCAGAAAGAAACTAAAGACCACCCTTCCTGAACTTCAGGAAGCCATAATTCGTGTTTGGAACCACAAACTATCAGTTGATTATCTTCAGAAGTTGATGTTGTCAATGCCTCGACGGTGTGCTGCTGTCATAAGGGCCAGAGGCAGTTCAACTAAATATTAGTTTGCACCTGGTGAACTTTTCATTTTGTTTTCCATTTAAAATGACAAACTGAAGCAAATTGAGGGCTTCTGACAAATTTCAGCTATATTTGTCGTGTTTACCAAAACTGTTGTATAAAGGTTGCAAATGCTCATTTTGGAATATTTTGAGAGCACCTGTCAAATATTACTTAGCTTTGCCTTAAATATTAATAAATATCTTTTGTTTATATCTCTATTTGTGATGCTAGTCATTAATGTAACATACTATTGCGCAAAAGGGTAGAAATGTGAAATTCTTAGGTGATGCACTTTCTTTGAACACCAATGTATATCAGTAAACTATACTTGGTTTTTTTCCTATCTTCTATATTGTACGTACGTACCTCATTGGATAAAGATATCTAATTTACTGCAAGTTACTTATCATTATTTACTATTTAATTATTTCTTACTTATGATTATTATTTACCAATTACGTACATAAGCTTTCAAAAAATATCATGTTTATCATTCTTGAAACCTCTCTATAAGACTCCCTAGCCTTCAAGCCATGAAGAGTTAAATTGTTTTATATATATATATATATATATATATTTTTTATCCTATTGATTTTTATCCTGCTTCTAGTTTTGAGGCCAAGAAAACGAAAACCACAAAAAAAATAAATCTTTTAGATGCAAAAGAAACAATACATGCTAATCAATCCTAATAGAATTTAGACCGAACAAAATATACATTTGATGATATCAATGTGAAATAAACAATTTTAAAAATTTAGAATGTGGACACATTCTAAATTTTTAAGCGTTATTTTTTAAAGTGGCTCCATGAAGAATCTTTAGGAAATACTTTATTGAGCGTAGAAGAAAAAATGGAAGAGAATACAAAAAAATAAAAAACATATATTCTATAAAGCATAAGCTTTACAAACATCATAATATTACTGTAAAATAGTTTAATAAATCCTGTTTAACGTTTTCATAGTTTCATCTAAATTTATGAAGCATCTTCCCTTAATATGTAAAGATTAGAAAGGCGTCTTTTTTGCAGTGTATAAGCAGAGATGCATATTTTTATTGATCTTACTCTGATCTATTATTTCACGTTAATTTTTAAATAAATTCTTTATAAAAATTCTGCATTATAGAAAGAACATAGTAAAGAATACACGGGTAAAACTTGGATAAATTTTATTAATTGGAAATTCAGCAGGACCCATTTTATCCTGTTATTTGGCCATCCATATATCTCCTAAAAATTTTGAACATTAGTATTACTTTTTACTTGAGTTTCCTGGAAATACTCCCCCCCCCCCATAATAACACACGTTAGAGTAAAAATTTACGACTCGTTTATTCGACGCTAGCACGCATAAACATGGATACAGATACAAAAAATAAGAAGAGAAGAAATCGAATAAAAATGCAGTGCTGAAAAAACAAAGAAATTACATAAGCAAAACCACTGGGGGGGGTTTCTGCCACCTGACTGTAAAAAACCACCTGTCAACAGTCTTGGGAACATTTATTGTCCGCAGCAGACGACAAAAGGATGGTGGGGGGGAAGAGATCCAAAGTTATACGACACATATGAGAGGCTAGGGTGGTGACTGGAAGGTCACAAAGAGTGACGGCACGATGATGGGGTAAATAACAAGTCGCGTAATGCACGCGACGTATCATTTGCTCGCGCTTTATAGAGATCCCTCTGTGTAATTTTGATCGTAGACCCTAATTTTGGGCGGTTGCTAAGATACCAAGCTGGGATTCTAGTGACAAGTTCCGGAAAAAGAGGCTGATTCCTCCGACTGCCACTAGTAATTTTGCAGCGCCCTCAACCGACCGAAAAAGCCCTAAAGAAACCTTTTAATAAAAGCTGTCGTGTTCGCAAAATTGCGGTCTCCGTAACAATTGGACGCATTCGACCGAGATGGTGAGCGTGTGAGTAAAAGTTCCCGTTTCAGGAACCCAGCTCCTTTCCCCTTCAGGCACTCGAGGGAAGGAAAGGTAGAGAATTACTTGTAAAGTTATTTTTTGAAAATTAGAATGCACCACTGCAACAGTAACGCGTGCAGCACTAGTTTGGGTGGTCTCGTCACAAGGCGTAGCAGTATCTGTGAAAGAATTCAAGAATTATACGGATTATTGGAATTGTTCTACTTAATATTAAAGTTTCTTGATTCGGTGAAATTATACAACAGGATCAAATATGTGCCCTGTCACTTCCGCATATCGGTCGGTGTTGTTTATCTGATCACTGCTCTTAAATAACTTCCTTTGAGGAAAGTAGCACACTTCAACAGGAAAAATACGCCGCCCTTCCCAAGCATCCTCCCATTCAGTGTTTCGCAACCTAACAAATTTCGGAACAATGAATCAGTTAAGTATAACATGCCTTTAATTTCTTAAAAGGACTACAGACAATTGTCAGACATTTCGTGGTATTTCTATACACACTTAGAACAACACGAAACGTCTTAGAATAATATATAGTCCTCTAAGAAATTAAAAACAGAAGCACTGTCAAAGAAATGCTTAATTCCTCTCTATTCTCCATTGTAATTTAATCATTCCACTAAAAGAATAACATCATGCAATTTAGTAATCAACGGGTCATCCGGTCATATCATAGCGTAAGTTTTATTGCCATATCCAAGTATTTCCGTAAGCCGATCCGTAACATACAACCTAAAACTGCCCGGTTATAGAGGTTCAGCAAGAAAATCTCACAACTATCTTTTAAATTTTTTTTATTGTTTTATGAATTTAGTACCAGTGATCTGAATAAATAACGTGCAATGCCTTAACTATGTGGAAGGAAGTTCTACAACTAAAATTCAGCAATTAGTTTTTTTTCAATATTGAGGAAGGGAAGCTGGATGATTCTATATGTTGCTTTCGCATATTAATTAAATTTATTTTCATTCCTAGCTATTAGGAACCTTAATCAAGCTCTTTCAGCAGAAGTCAAACGATATGCAGGAATTAGACCGGTAGGTTAACATCCTTTATAGCAATCACCCTCGTGTGTAGCACGGTTGGTATAATCACAGTCCTTCCCACACCGAGTGGAAAATACCTGAATTTTATGGACCCTTTTCACAATGTACCTGAGTTAATTGGTCACAGGTGAGGGTTGCACGGTTTTTATTCGATTTCTTCTTAGGCGCATCAACAACTCTTAGGCCGTATTGCGTCTTATACATTATCTCTGTAAACTACGTGTATGTTCGGCGATCGATTTGCTATTTGCTGGACGAAAAACCCGAGTTACAGAGAAAACAAAACCATGCTATCCTCGCCTGAGAAACTCTGCCATGTTGCGAAAAAGGCCCGTAAAAATTCGTCGCGTCATTGACGGGATTCAAACCAAGGTCTTTTCCATCCGGTGTGGGGGAGGATGACGATTCTACCAACTGTGATACCCACAAGGGCAATCGACCACAGAAACGCACAATTTACACACATATTATTATATTCGGCGCAATATCGCCAAAGTTGCTGATGCGCCCAAAACCCTACAACAGCAACAATATTAAAGAGATAAATACTGTATAATCCAGTGAAAAACTTTTAATAACAAATGGCGTGAAGCTTTCAGGGTTAAATGGGCCCGTTCGTCAGCAAATTCTAACGGGATAAAGACGTTAGAGACGAAATTTATAACAACAACGTTTATAGCAATTACTCGACAGACGACACGAGAATTACGAAGAAGGCAGAATCCAATGTTTTCACAATATACAAGGAGCATAGTTAATAAGATCTTTGATATAAAGACCATTTTACTGCTAGAACATTTTACATTTTTTCTGTCAAGAACGGCCATCCCTTGATATACTCCTGTATTCATCTGGATACGCAGTTATTGACACTGGAAGGATAGAAAGAAGAGAAGAAAAAAAGGTGCATTGAAATTCTTTAAAAAGAACATTTCGCCCCCGAAATGGAGCACATAGTTTTGAAGCGATCTGCTCATTAGCCAAGAACAGTACGGCTGGTGTGTGTGTGTATATATATATATATATACACACACACACACACACACATATAAAGCCCAACTTGAATACTATAATAACTGGGGACCCCAAAGTATGAAGCAGTAATAAGCGAATTTAAACCTAATGAAAGCGTTAGAGATGGCCAGACTGGTACCGCCACCACCATCAAGAAGAGGATACCAACATCTAGACTTCACGTACCATAATGCTAATAAAATTTTTGTCAGATCATTCACCAATTAGCGCTAAATTCTGTCTTCCACCACAGTGACAAACAACGAAATATAATCAGGAACAAATTAAAAGGTAACAGAAACTATTTTTTCCCAAAACTGTATAAATCATGACGAATACTTGAACTCCTATCATCACATGACTAGTGGAGTATAACCAATTGAGACAGCTCATCCATTGAGACAACAGAGACAGCTAACACCCTAACATATATATTAATATATGTTAATATATGTTAGAACAGAAGGAGCATCGAAAAATAATCAAGACATCTAACCGAACCAACGAATTGTGTGTGTTATTGTTGTAGGGTTTTAGGAGCATCAGCGACTAAGGAGATGTTGTTGTTATATGGTGTATGTAAATTTCGTGTGTTCTCTGGTCGATTTTTTTTAAAGTACATGTATTTTTTTGCAATACATGTACTTTAAATTCCCTCCCAGATATTTTAAAGTAATCTTCATGACGGCTAAGAATATTCTTCAAGACATACCATGTAATGGAGATAATAACTATTCACTGATTTCGAAGGAAGAATGAATTTTCTTCAGTCTAAGACAACTATGGCATTTCTCATTCTTAATTTTTTTTTTCTCTACTGCATAAACAGTAATAAATGTAGTACATTCAAAAGTTCCTGGAATCGCACGCAGGTATTTAAATGGTTTGCGCTAAGACCATAAGGTTTCATGGGGTGTTGACCTTGGTGCGCACGCATGCCAAGTGGGAACTGTATCGACCACTTAACTGGCGTATCACAGCTTATTGATTGTTGCTGTTTGAACAGTGCTAACATCAAGTTCTTTAAACTTCGGAAAAGTGCTGCAGAAACTTTATGGAGATGACGCTTTGCAAAAAACAACACTTTACGAGCGATATAATCGGTTTAAAATCGAACAGGAAACAATTGAAGCTAAACGTTGCAGTGGATGCCCTTCGGCGTCACAAAACGACGAAAATGCTACAAAAGTGAAGGAACTCGTACGAAATGAAAAAATAATGACTGTTGTTGAGATGGCTCATGAGATCAAACTATCTGTAGACTCAGTACGCATAATCCTGACGCAAGATGTAGGGATGCGTCGCGTGTATGTAAAGCTTGTTCCACACTTGCTGTCGTCCGATCAAATAGACTGCATGAAATCTATCGCAGGTGATTTCTTCGAAAAATCTGCGCAGGATCCGAGCTTCCTAAGAAAAAGTCACTGGGGATAAGAATTGGGTGTTTGCCTGCGACCTCGAGACCAAGTGGAATCATCCGAATGGCATACAATAATGTTCTCACTGCCCAAGAATTCATCGGGTTTTTCTTTTCTTTTTTTTTTTTCCGAAGATGAGAGTATAGTGCACCACGAATTTGTGAATAAAGGATTTGTTAGCTATCCGAGAATTAAATAAAGCAAATATAATAATCTGCAACTAACACTTCATAATCATTAACACACTCCAACATCTCTCTCTCTCTCTCCCCCCCCCCCAAAAAAAAAACAAAAATTTTGAAGCCTGTTTAAAGGGGAAATCTTTAAATGCAAATCTGAAATGATTATTATTTTTGATAAACAAGTCACTGTATAATTTTGGCTATCTTTTTATTTACTTAAACAATATAAGTATACGTATGCTCGTACAGTATAAGTTATCAATTTAAAATTGACACTTACCAAATCAGCATAGGCCTGCTGTTCATGAAAATGGTAATGAAAAGATAAAAGATAATTTAGTCCGAATCACTTTAAATTACGATATAATAGAATATTTGCATTTTCATGAAACAATGAAAATATCTGATAGCTAAATAGGCGATTTTAATTAAATAAGGAATAGTTACAAAACGCAAACATAAAGATAACGAACACGGTTAGTGGATAAGGCGAACCGAATAGCGGCCAAAAATCAAACGGCGTCTCAGTCTTGGGACTAAAATGTGATCATATGATTTATCCTCCTTGAATTACACTAACGGTCTTCTCTAACACTGCAACTTCTGTTTTTTTTTTTCATGCTAGGTAATGTCTAGCGATCTTCGTTATTTTTAACTACGAGTCTTCAAAAGATACTTAATTTTATTTTAAGCGGAATATTTAGCACTGTGGTGGTCCACTAATTAGAATAGATCTGTATTCGATCACACGTCTATTAGATTCAGATTTCTTTCTCTCTCTCTCTCTATCTCTCTCTCTCTCTCTCTCTCTCTCTCTCTCTTATTGCAAAATATAGATTCCAGCATTATATTGTTAAATTGATGTAAATGGTATCTTTTCCGTTTAAAACAAAATGCAGATGGCGGATACAATGCATTTTTCCCTTATCTAAATCGGGGAACATTCACTTATGAGCATCTTATTACGCCATAATACACCAGTGAGGCAAAACATTAAAACCTCCCCTGGAAAGATCAGACGCAGACCAGGTTTCTTGCCCGCCAGAGTCTGCTTACTCTCTATCATACCAGGCTGCCGTTTCGTGGCGGTGGACGGGCAACTTGAGGTCCCACTACGGGCCCCCACAGCTGAAGTCCGTAGGAACAACAGACAAACGCCACTACGCGGGCCAACACCAAAAATTACACTATCTATGACGTTTACAGAGTTTGTACTGTGACACAGAGTATACAAATACGGAGTTGGGTGAGAGCGAGAACCCCAGTGCCGCTTGACAATCAACGCTATACACCATATTGACCGACTGCCTCGACACCTCCGCTTGCAGTGGGTACTGGAGCACCGTTCCTGAACATTGGACGACTGGAAAAGAACTGCCTGGTCTAATGAATCAAGGTTCCAGCTCCATCTTGCCGATGAACGAGTGCGTATTCAATGGCGAGCAGGTGAATAGCTGCATCGAGACTGCACGGTTGGACGAAAACAGTGATGAACATCCATGACAACATCCCCCAAAACATGATATCCGTGACAACATCGTTGGATATCACTGGATCTCCTCGAGGCACCTCCGTAGCCAGGTGGGCAGGAGCAGCAGTGTGTAGCACACGCTTCTTGATTAGACCGGGGTTCGAGCCCGTGACCACCAAAATATGGAGGATGCGGAAAGGTCAGGGAATGACTACCATATCCCCGGAGCAATAGGTATAGGTATATTTGGGTCTAACGGCTCCTGGGATTTCATCCATCTTCGCATATGTACAACTGTATTGGACAAGCCAGGGATTTAAAAGTATATGGGTCATGTGGTATGTAGCATGTTGTGTCCTTGTTCATCCGGCCGGGCCCCCTAATGGGACCCGACGTTACCATACCTCGCCACGGGGAGGCCGGCCGGGTGTTACCTATATAGTACTCTGGCGGGTCCTGCCACCTACTTTCCTGGGATTTCAGTGGCTAGAACCTAAGAAAAAAAAAAAAAAAAAAGTGCTGCTCGCGGTTAGTTATTAGCATTTGTCAGAATAATTTCAGCGTATAGCCGAAGGGCTATACGCTGAAATAATATTTTCTATATGCCTAAATGGGTGGAGCAAGAAATTTTGATGTAGTTAAATTTGGACGCATAGGGCTGAAAAACGCTGTGAAAGTCAACAGTAAAGGGGGTGTGAAGACTGAAGACTGGAGGGAAGAAAAGGAAGTAAGGGACCGATAGAGAGGATGGCTTGCAGTGGAGCAGGCCCATGCTCCACCAGAGGAAAGAGATTTGGGGAAGGGGAGAAAGGGGGGGAAGCCTCCACGGGGCCGAGTGTGGGCAACGTTCGGCCTCAGTAGGGATCCAGCGGCTAAATCAACAACGGTACACGACAGTACACATGTACAATATCCATACACTTTTAAATCTCTGGCCTCAACACTGTTTTGTTTCACATGACAATATATACTACGCGGAGATGGGGGAACCCCCTGGTGCCGTTTGACACGAATACACTTTACACTTTACTTTACTTTCCCACGGGAGGAGAAAGAAAGCACCGTTCAAGAGAGAAACAGTGTATGTTGAGTCATATGACCACCTTGGATGTCCTTTAGTCCAGGTGCCCAACAGGGCAGGATGAGGTTCTTCTGGTCTTCTGTGGTTTCTTTGACGGAGTTGAGTTACAGTCTTAGTTGTATTTCCATTACTCTGGGCCATTGAGGGTTGGCTGTTGTCTCGTGATTGATATTGTCCTATTCATGGATTTGTGAACTTTTGGGATACCTTCTCAAGGGGAGGGGAGGGTCCGTTGTCTTGTGAACAGATTTTGCGCAAAAAGTTTGAAGGCTTTGTAGGTCTCTTCCTCTTGCAGAACGATGTCCTCCTGGTTTCGAAGAAGCGAGTGAATCTTGGTGTAAAGTTGACATCTGAGGTCCTCGTAGTGGTCACACTCGTAAACCAGGCGCCTCCGTAGGCAGGTGGGAAGGAGCAGCAGTGCATAGCACACGCTTCTTGATTAGACCGGGGTTCGAGCCCGTCACCACCAAATACAGAGAATGCGGAAAGGTCAGGGAATGATCACCACATATCCCGGAGCAATATGGCCTTAGTTGCTAATGCTCCTAAAAACCAAATAACAACAACAGCAACTCGTAAACCAGGTGCTCCCAGGATTCCTCCTGTCCACAGGAGCACCGCGGAGTAGCTGAGATTCCAAAGTCATATAGCATCTTTCTGAATGAGTCATGTAGCCTTAGTTGCTAAAGCTCCTAAAACTAAATAACAAACAAACACTGGGTCTCCTCGTCCACATTGAACACGCCCTCACCGCCAGATCGTACCTCGAGCACTGCATACGTTTTTTGCTTTGATGAAAGCAAAATGCTGAGTGACAGTTAGACTCTCGTCCCATTTTAGGCCTAGGTCTACATGGGTTTTAACTTTTCTTTTTTATACTTCACATTCGCTTATTTCTATTATAGTGATATTATTCCTTCTTTTCTTTATAATTGTCACGTGTGCAGATTTATTTGGATTTAGATGTAACCGTTATACAGTCTTGATAATACTCCTGTTCATCCATGACAATTATGTACTTTACAGAGAAGGTTGTCTTGTGAAAGCCCTTAAAGTTTTCGTCGTCCCCCTGATTAGCGACTTCGACGTTAAGTGTAATCTCAAAGGGTATGTATGGAATTGTGATCTGCCTTAAAACGAAAGAAGCTGTCAGCTAATTCAATCCCTTTGAGAGTCGTAATAGACGATATACAAAGGTGTTTTCTTTCAGCACTCAATCAAGATTTCTTTTGGAATCTGTATATTTTGTTACTGGCATACTGAAGTCTCCTAACAAGAAGGTGTCAACTGCCGGATTGAAGTTTATGTATAGCCAAAAGAAAAGCTCGTTTCTCGTATCCTTTGAGTGCACAGAAGGCAAATATGCAAGTAAGATTTCTATTTTTCTTTTACCATTAACAAAAGTGGCACAGGTTGCTTCAAAATTATCTGAGTTGGAGAGGTGTTCATTTGTAAACATATATATCCTTATATGGAATCACGGTTCCTCCATCCCTTCTTTCAGCTCTTCCATTGCCAACGCATTTGTATCCAAGCAGATTAGCTAGAATATTTAGTTATCTGTTGTTACATTTCAACGTTGTTGCGTTGTTGTTACGTTTCAACGAGGCAAGCGTATAAAAATCAGCTATCATCAATCAAGTTTGCAGTGCGGGAAGCTTGGAGGAAATACTTCGAACGTTCTGGAACACTGCGTATTCCCTGTCCCGGCATGTGAGGAGGAGCTGGTTGCTATTGCGATGATTCAGAAGAACTGTTTGGTTTCAGTGCCATCGTCCATCTATCCCTCTGTGGTTTAACTAGCGATTGTGTCGGCCAATCGCGAAAACTCAATAGCAGCGAGGAGCATGCATTTGTTTTTAATTGTCGTGCTTGTACTGCAGTACCGAGCTCAATTTTAAAGATGTCTTTGATGCTGATAACTGCGTTGCAGGGCCTAATCCGGAAATGAAGATCTCACGTTTCGAAACAGCCGTGATGTTATACTTGGCTAGTCTGTTAAAGTCTCAGTAGGGTGAGCCAGGAACCTCAGAACCGGGGACATTTACATTGGAAAGGCATAGGGCTACATTGTTTGTATCTTAAGTCTTCGCTGTTGATCACCTCTGCAGTGATTCCACTAATCGCAGATTGAAGGGAATTTGATGAAGGAACATAGCAAGCTTCTGTACTTGAAATGTAAGTAGCCTCAGCAGAAGCGCTCTCCAAGTTGTCCACTATAACTTCCTGTCTTCCCGAACTTGCCAAACCGTCTGACTGTAATTAGCCTTTTTCCCAGGGTGGGGGTGTGTTAAGACGTCTGTGGGCAAACCACTTTTGTTCTGATCTTTATAACCTGTTGATCAGAGGGGGAAAGGGTGTTGGTTGCTTTTACCCATCTTGTAGATTACGTCTTCCAGGCACTTCATACTGTGTAGAATTTTGAAATGTTGTTCTCTAAACTTCGTTTTCTTCTTGCAAGGCTTAGATGAATGTATAGATGAGAAGCCGGTTGTTCAGAAAAATTAGCTCAGATCTCGGCAGTTACCTGCTGCGAGATAGGTCTCATGGTCTCCCTGAGCATATTTGTGAGCTTTATTTTCCGTTACTAATATTACACCCGATGTGTCAATATGCTGCATTCTGGGTGGAGTAAGTTTTCCATGTCCACAATTTTCTTAGCAGTTTTCATACACTAGCTCGTCTTGAATCGACATCCAATGCGAGGTAGTTATTTCGGTCTGTAGCAGGAGGAGGAGAGAATTTCCGTTACTTCAGGTAACACTTGTTCCGCAGTTTTAATGCCTTCATCTGCACAGATCAGTAGCTATTTTTACCAGTATTGTATTTACCAGTATTACCAGTATTGTTTTTTATCTCAGGGACGACAAATGAAATTTTGTTTCTTTGCCTTAATATGTTTTATTAATATTCAGAGAGGTGCAGCATCCTACATAAAGTTGACTGCGAATAGCGCATTTATAAGAATATCAGTTTATAGACATGCGCCACATACATTTTCAACTATGAGCATGCTGATCACTTCAGCCCTTATCACTGCGAGTAAAGATGTATAAAGGTAATTAATTAGCTCTGTAAGGGGTGGGGGTTGAAGACAGCGACCCGGAAGTAAATATCACTCCCTGGAGAGTCCACATAGCATCCAAGAATACTCTTCTTCTGTCTCAAATGCTAACTGATGTGATTGATGCCCCTAGTCTTCATGGAGTTATCTCTACTCCACGCCGTACTTCATGGAGTTATCTCTACTGCTGGACGCCGTAATAACCCCCTACTTAACGTTGCATTCCGTTGCAAAGGCATACTAAACAAATACAAGCAGGCGTTCGACAAGGAGGAATCCTGTTTGGAATTCTTTTCACAGCTATCATCTACCCGCTAACACACAATAGAACAGATATGATATCATATGCAGAAAACACCACAGTAACCATCAACAAGACCTTATCCGAAGTGCAGCAGTACCTCACGAAATTTGACCTGCAAGTGATCCCTGAGAAATCTGCCATCATGGTATTCTCACTTACATATACACACCAACCATAATTCGGCCTGCGATTGACGGAGTCCTGATTCCCTGTGTCGGAAAGCAGAGAGATCTGGGTGTGATCTTCGACAGAAAATTCAGATTCCATCATCATATAGAAGAACTCTGTGCTAAATTCAACAAGAAAAGGTGGGTTGCCAAGCAGCATTGCTGCATATTCAGAACATAAACCTGATAAAAATGTATATCAGGATGATAATTTTCGGAGGTGTATTGTATGGAGTAGAGTTGTGGGGCTCGGCTGCAAACACCACAATTAAACCATTAAAAGCCGCAGAATACTGGCTCCTGAAGTGGGCAACCTGGAAATGTCATCTCCCACCACAGCAGCACACAACACCGATGACCAAAGCGCTGAATTTAACCAGGCTTTCAGCATTCATGCACGAGAGAAGACTCATCTTCACTGTAAAAATGATCGCAGGAAGAGTCTCAGCGCCCAACATTTGGGACACCGTGTGCTGGCGGATCTCCCAACCAGCTCTCCGCTCCACTCCCAAGCTTCTTGCTCTTCCTTCGAGGTTCCTCTGATCATTTGGTCGTCCCGGAGTATAAACAGAAAATTTATTTATTTACATTTTAAAGATCGATTCCTCCCTTATCAGAAGCTCCATCTAGTCCAATCCCTGGATGCTGACTTGTTTAAAATAATAGATGATAAAAAGTATAGACGGCTCATCCTAGATCGGCACGTGGTCTCCACAACTACCAACTGGTCTCAGATCGTTATGGCTGGGCACGAATCTCACAGAAAACCGGACTCAAGGAAACTATCTTTTGTTCTTGCAATTTGTATTATTTTAGTTATTTATATTTTGTATTAGTTTTCCTTCCAAGTCAATATTATCTGCTATGAGAACTTTTTTTATTTATTATTTTTTTATATACTATACATAATCTGGCTTTAATTTAATCTTTATACTCCTGGCGAGTATAAAGATTAAATTCAGTCCTGGCGAGGTTATCTCTGCCGCTTGTTAACCCCTATGATGCCGTGAAGGGTATTGTAAAGTCGTGGTACCTGCGTGTACCGGTGTACCTTACAATAAAGATCTTATTTATTTATTTATTCTACACTGTCCAACCTCTGCTGTCTGAACTTTTTTCCGATTCTGAACTTCTTGCCAATTCATTGGCAATAGACCCTGTGAAATGCTCTGAAAGTAAGCGGTACAGAGTGAAGAGCCTCTCTGAGCGCACAGCTTGCTTGAACTAGAAAGAAGTTAGGAACTTGATAAATATCATGTATGTGCATAGTATTGTGTTAGATTCTGTTGTTTCTCTGAATGCTTGGCCGCAGGACCCCTAAGTGTAAAGTGTGTTCGTGTCAAACGGCATTAGGGGTTTCCCCCATCTCCGCAGACCCCTAGTGGGACCCTACGTTGCCCGCCACCACTAGGTAGTAAGCCAGGCTGCCCATTATTCTCTGGCTGGACTCCGCCAGGGTCACCTGAGCTTTCCTGACGAAGTCCAAGTTATAAAAAAAAAAAAAAGAGGAAGGAGTGAGCATACGGGGGATAAAGGTAGAGGCGTTAAGAATGTGGGGCTGAGAGAAGGTAGACCAACAAGGAAGACAGCCCACCAAGCAGTATAGGCGAAGCGCCAATAGCCATGCACTCAGTATGAAGATCCCGCACCCTGCATGGGGTGGCAGCATCCTACCCTGGCCAGGGGTTAGCATTGCGGAGAGTAACTTTGCAGATACCGCACTTGAAGTGCTAACATGATCCTACCCCTTCAGGGGTTGGCATATTCCTACCCCTTCAGGGGGTTGGCATATTCCTACCCCACTAGAGGGTTAGCGTGGTGCCCTTCCAATTCTAGTATTGGGGCGTCTGGTCCGTCTAATTGTGAGTAGAGCCTGAGAAAATCGTGCGAAAGCAGCATATGTAGATTCATCAGCTAGGAGGATGTGTTCCTGGTTCTGTGGAGATCCTTGTATTTCCATGAGTAGTCTTAGGTGTGGGTAAAATCAGGCTGGACAGGCATATATCATGTGTTTCCAGGGTTTTCTTTTCGCCGCAATGGCATCTAGGATCACTTTCAATCCCAAGGGCTGTGAGCTTCTGTTGAAAAGGTCCGTGTCCTCTAAGCACGAAGGTAACTTGTAGCCCAGGAGAGAACCAGGGAGCAGACCTGGGGAGGTAAAATTGGCTCGGGGTAGAAACTTGTTGGTAATTCTTCCCTTCTCAGTGTTGTTCCCTTCTTCTTGCCATAGGTTCAGGAGGTAGTTGGAGATGCGTTTCTTTTCCTGCTTGGAAAAGAAACGCATTTAGAGTCATCGGCAAAATTCAACTCAAATCATCGGCCAAGCCCAGGATTTGAGTTGATAATTCTTTCTTTAACCGCTAGAACAGTCCAGACGTGCAACCTCAAGATGCAGTGGCATACCGGGGTGCTGACGGTGCGGCACGCCCTGGTCACGGACAGTAGCATGAAACGGTGTATGAACGCCAGTTTCCATCTGTTTTTCTCCATGGACACCAGACTGAGGCTCCATAACATACTACTGGCACAAAAACGGCTTTATAGATCAGAGTCAGTACTTTGTTCGCATCATAATAATGCGCTTTTTTTATTTTACAAGGGTCCACAACTGAATGAATTTCTTAGTCGATCAGAGGAAAAATATAATACGCTTTTTCCAAGCGCGGATGAATTGGCCAGTCTCGGATGGCAGAGTAAATCACTCCCCCCACCAATCTCTTGTCACACACACAATCCTTACTCAGACGAAAAGGAATTTAGAAACATTTCATGATCTGAGCTGACTTGACATATTCTGGGCATATTCTGTACATTATAAACGTCGAGAAACTGCCGAAAATCGGATGTACTAAGAGACTAGCAAGGGAAAAGAATAACAAGTAGTACCGTGCATTACAAAAACAATTCTTGTGATATAGACTCTATATATTAACAGTGGCGTATCATCGTATGCTTGGGGACTGCCACATCCTTTTTTTTTTTTTTTTTTTTTTTTTGGAACTTTACTCATTTGTCTTCCCTCTCCCCTTCCCCTGAGCTCAGGGCACTGATGCAGCTGCACGACCTGCACGATAGAATGATAACGCCACTGATATCACGCCAAAAAGGCAAGGGTTGTAAAAAATTTAGAGATTTTTTCTTCGTTGTGAACAGGAAGAAGTGGCATCAAAGGAAGCAGTTCTTAAGATAATTATATCAGTGAAAAAATACGAGTATTGCATTCTATAATTAAATAAACTGTTTTCCATAGAATATTTCAGGAACTCTATTTAAAAGAGATGTGGAAAGGAACAGAAAATATGACAAGACATACAGTTTCAGAGAGAGAGAGAGAATAATCAATGAACAATGAAATATGAACGACATGAACACAGTTGAAGACTAACAAACGGACATGTGTGTATGTGTGTATACAGACAGACTGCGATCAACATTTTCCCCACAGAACTAATCGTACGACGAGTAAGAGAAGATGGAATCTTTTACACCTGAAGATTAGCTCGCACTTAATAGCCTCCCTTAAGAGAGATGTATCGGAAAGCTTGTGATAGATGAGACGGAATTGGGAAATGAGTTAGGGGGCGGGCATATCCTGCATAACCGGACTGTAATGAGCGCTCTGTGTACTGTGTGCCCCAAGCAGCTGGGAACTTCAACAACTGTTCTCGAGTTTAAATGTTCCCAGATACCTCAGTTAACCACTCCTGGGGGAACGCTTTCCATTTCAGACAGCTAGTAAACCTAGGTGGGAGGATAAAACACGTACCACTTATGTAATTTAGGCAAGAGATGAGCGGAGGTTTGCCAAACTTCAAGTGGCGTTATATAATTAAATGGCTACCTGCTGCCAGCTTATTCATTTCTCTGTATGTTCCCTTTCTCTCTCTCTGTGCGTGTGCGCGAGCGCGAAAGGAAGGAAGTTATTAAAAGTCAATTAGTATTTTCGTTCGAAATGCGTCTCTCGGTATCGACTGTGCGTTCGTGATAGAAGAGCAAGCGAAAGCAATTAAAATATTAAACCAAAGGCTACACCGTAGCTAAAAGGGATCTTCCTCCTTAATTGTCCACAGTAACTTGCCCTAGGTGGACGGGGGTCAAATGTATCAATCGAAGTGAAATCCGCTGCTGCTCCGGGAAATACGGTGATATTGGATACCAAATTACCGTTTACTGAAGGCTAGTACGAATAAACGTTATACGTAGTAGGGCCTATCAGTGCAAGCCTCGTTGAAGATATCTTTAACAAGAACATAAATTGACTGTTTCTTCCTAAAAGCACAATCCCCGCGTACGCATAGTGACTACGCCGCTTGCTAGGTTTGATTTTTGTCTCCAGACTGGTCATTTATTAAAAAGTCTTTCAAGCTTTAGCCGAGTTAATATCAGTCATCCTTGACGGAGGTGTCTTTTTTTTCTTTTTTTTTTTCCTCCTGCGTCAGGAATTTCATCTTGAAAAACACCCATACCAACCCCATATTACACGTAAATTACAGGCACGATATACCGACTGCTTTTCTGTTAAACCCAACAAATAAACGGTGTAATTTTTATGGAAGCATCTGGTCGTTGCCTTTAGATAAGTAGCGTTCTACAGCAGCTAAAAGATGCATCTACAGATTCAGTTCTTTAGAATAACTATTTTATTATTACTCATTATTATATAACCTTACATTTTTTGTTACATGCAATAACAGAAAGCAATGCATAGTTGAATGATGATTACTGTTCGATCACTTGCATTTTGAACACTTGTTAAGATTTAATACATGCATTGACATTACTAAGAAACAACTTCAGATGCCTCTCCTAAGATTTCTTTGGAGTGTCATATCGAAACACGGTTAACTTAAATGCGTGCTGTTCCTGAAGTACAAGAGGACTTCGGGAAGAGCCTGATTTTTTTTTCCCAAGGTTCGAAACTTTTCCTTGATGCCTGACAGTGTAGGAACCAGTAGAGGGTAGTGACCACGATGTTATAAAATTGGTAGAGTCCAAAGAAATATCACTAGTCAAAGGAAAAAGTGTAGGCGCCAATTTTAAGAAAAGGGCTGTATTAGTCTGAGGTATTTCTCACGCTCGATTAACCACAAGTGGATATAGGTTCCTTATGAGAAGTATCGAAAGAATATCCTGGAGGCCACAAAGGCATTCGTTCCAATGGAAAACAGTTGCATGCAAGAAACAACTTCGTTATTATTTACCTTCACTTTTGGTACAGCTGTTAATATGATTCCCCATGAAAGGCTGTTATGTGAAATTAAGAAATTGGGGATTACTAGTAAGATTCTTCACTGGATGAGCAGGCAATGTAAACAGGCAGCTAGGAAGCCGTACTATGTTCTGCCTATGAATCATAATACCTTTGCAAGCCGGGAGAAGGATGTCATTGTTCCTCTGTACAAGATGAGGATGATTGCATTTCGAATATTGTATTCAGGTGTGGAGGCTGGACCTAGAAAAAAGACGAAGCTGAGAGAGAGAGGCGATCAAATTAGTGAGCGGCGTTAATCGAAGGTGCGGTCTGCAAAGATTGGCAATTAAACATCTCAGGGAAAATGGACTGATGTATATAAATCCCTGAAGGGAATCAATAAATTGGTTGAGGGAGGTATATTTTATTTTCTCTGGTAGTAGAAACAGGAACCAAGGACGTACAACTATAACATTTTATAGAGTAACAAAAGGGTAGATCTCATAAATTTTCCATTGAGTATCTACTATATATGACTGGAATAAATTAACTGCTGGTGTGACGAAGGTGGAGAGTTTTGTTAAGTTAAAAAGTTCAAAGCAGAACTGAATAATCACTCTTTGGCAATGGAGAAAGTAGGAGTGATTTTTTTTTTTTTTTACAGATTCAGAAAAAGTCGGCATCATTTATTCATAAATTCCTTCATTATAATATATCAGATCTTTATCAGCGTTCGATGTTTCCTTGCATTGCGTCGGATAAAACATTAAAAAGCAATGATGCGTCTTTCATTATAGTGATTGTAATTGTAATGTATGGTTTCGTCATGAGCTACGTTGATTCTTGGCGATTTGTTGTGATGGATGTCCAGAGCCGTCTTTCGGCATCGGTCCACCCGAGACGTGGCAGGTGCCCAGATGGTAAGTGGCCTCAAAACTTAGGCTTGGTATTTTTTTTGACTCTTACTTGTTAAAGGAATCTGAAGAATTCTAAGTGCCAGGGTCTTACTCTCGTATAAATACAGCACTGGGATATTTTATATCTCTTCTATATACAATAAGCATTTATTTATTTATTTATTACGAAATTAATAGATTTTTTTATTCTTGCAAAATAAACTTTCTGAAATTGTTTTCATAGTTAGTTGTTTTGAATCCAAAATTTCCTTGAAGGACATTTAAATCAGAATTTCAGCTCAGATTTCAGATTAAATCAAAACTTATCTGAAGAAAATTTAAAATATCTTTCAGGGAAATTTTTACTTCCTCCGTTATTTAACTTACTGACCCCTTCCCTTTTTCCCTCAGTGAATTTTATTGCGTTTTGATATTTATCTGCAGCTTTCCATCTTAATCTCTTTGTTTTGTATATAAGAATGTCAAGATACCAACTATGCCTCCGCCTATCTGACAATTCTGTTCAGGAATTGTAATTACCAATACTCGTATGTCGTACAGATACGTATTTATAGTGCTAGACATTATGTAGTGTTTAGAAAAAGAAAGGAAAGGAAAGAAAAGAAAATAGTGGATGAAGAAGCAAGGAATACCAAGTGAGAGGGACCGTGATAAACAAGGCAGAAATCTGATGTAAAATGAACATTTCATCCGACTTTTTCCCGCTTTCTGTTTATTCGGAAAATAAACAGAAAACAAATATATCATTCCATTTCTGAATTTTCATTCATGCATTTCAGTATCTAAAGAGCCAAGTCGTGATGTAACATTAAAGAAAGGCAAGAAACGCATTTTTGGTTTTTTGGAAGCTGGATGCTGCGGCCTCAAGCTAGATTTCGTTCATACCTTTGGCTTTCATTGTAAGAAGTGCTTAAGAGCGTTAACATTAAAATAAACCAACTGAATTAAACCCTTTGATTCATTTTAGTCATTAATCGGAAGAGGATTTTTTGTTTACATCAGCTCATTATAGCTCTTGCCCTATCCACCGTTAATGATTCTCATGACAAATTCTTGAAAAAATAGGAACATTTCAAGGAGAACTTCAAACGCTAATTCTGCCATCAGAATAATAATAATAATAATAAGGCATTTAAAACAGGTATAATAGCCGTGAACTTTATCAAATGTAAAATATAGATGCGAATGTGTTTTTATCTTTTACAATGGAACGGTAAAAATGTGCAATCTGCAGCATTATGGAATCCACACTTAAGAATTTGTAAAACTAGAATATCATAGCGATCTGTGCCGAAAGCTACCACAATTTAATTACTCCTTTGGGATATTATGATCGATATCATCTGAAAATATGGTTGGTTCAATTGAACGCGTTGTAAATACCGATATACTGATGGGAAGTCCAAAATCTTTTTCCTGATACTCCAAGTCCAGAAATTTCTTTCGCTTAATGATTGTATTTTGTAAAAGTCCCTCCCTCTGCTAATTTTCACACTCAGTTTTTCCCTCATGTTTCTTATCTTTCCTTGTTTGACTTGTCGCATCATGAAATTTTCTCACCATTTTAATAAATAAAAGATTACAACCGCGCGCACACTGTTAACTACATTGAATCTGGGACCGTAATGTGTTTGAGCTCCACAATTATCATAATGTGCTGACGTAAATCACTTCTGTGAAAGTATTTTTTTCTCTTGCGATGCTTTTAATCCTCTTTTCGCGTCACTTTTCATGCTTTCATGGTGCACACACCCGCCAACTTTCGCAGCAAACCTGACGGAAGATGACAGCAGCAATGTTCAAAAAAGGTCAAAGGTTGGAAGCTGGCTGCTGATGATAGGGAAGCGGCGACAGTCTCCGGGCCGTAAGTCTTTGCCGGTGATGGTGCCGGTATCAGCTTCACTACATCCGGAGATGCGGCAGCGATCTTTGGATGGTAAATCTCTGTCAGGGCGGCGTCCGTGAATGTCGGTTTCTTTAGTGTTATGATCCACTGCAAAGTGACGTACAGGGCAGTGTTTGGAGAGGGCGAAGGGCGGCATAGATGGGGAGAGGGAGGAAAGGAGTTCTCCCGCAACTGTCAGTATATGTAGGATCACGATGATAGTCTTCGTGTAGCATTTATGGGAGAAAAAGAGCAAACTGTTATTTTGTCTGTGTTTCATATTGGTGGGAATTTCCGCCACCTATATGAAACGCCACATTTTCGATTGGCAATCGAAATCTAGACATTGAACCTATATTAAACTAGGAGAAACTTGTGAAATTTTCACGGAGATAACATTGCATTCGATTACAATATTTATTCTTGAAAGCACTTCGTTTGTCTAGCAGTTACTGAATAGAAAATTAAAACAAAAACTACTGTACATATCCAGATACTACCGTACCCATTTTTCGAAAATAAAAGCCAAAAAAGAGAGAAAAAAAAAAAAAAAAACAATTGAGAATTTATAAATAACTTGTAATACACAATACCGTACAAGTATGATATTGTGAATTTGGATACAGTATATTCTTCTTTTATAATTTCTACCTCTTTACCTCTGTCTCTTTGCATTTCCTTATTATGTAATAAAACGACGCTTGTTCAGTTATTTATGTAACTGTCTCATGTTAGGGACAGTAGTATTCGTTATGTGACTCGAAAGTACCTCTCACGTAGTGAGTGGACCTCCCAGTGATGGCCCACGACGTAGGAATCCTGCGTGAATTCTGCTCTACGACCTACAGAAATTTGGAGAGGTAAATCCTAGTGTTTGAGGAGCCTAGCTCCAATACAACACCTTGGTCCCCTGCTTCAACAAAACGGAAGATCCTGACGAGCCATCTGGAATGCGTCGCCCAGGTTCAATCAGCTAGTGGAATTAACCATGTCTCTACTTTTACGGTCTGAGAGGTGTGTGTGGTGTGGGTGGTGAGAGAGAGAAATTATTAGCCGTTATAGTGGTTTAAGAAATTTTAGAATTTGTGGGTTCAAGTGGCGAAAAGTTACGGTTTCAGTACAGTGAGACACCAGAGCACCTGCCTCAGTGTAAAAAACTGTGAGGTGAGGTGGGGAAAGGTCTAGAAGGGTTTTTTTACGAAATTTGGAAAACAGAATTATGGCTGGCACGTGGGACAATTTTTGAAAATGTGGCGAATACGTAGAACATATGGAACCCGCACTTCGAAGAGCGCTAAGCAGCTATAGCTAAGAGAGAATAGTACAATAACATATAATACAGATTTAGAGTACAAACAATTTTTAATTAATAAATAAATTGCTTTTTGTGTTAAGCAAAAATTATCTAATAGTATTCTAATGGCATACGGTTAAATGAATTACAACTAATGGCATAGGAAAGATAGAAGGATAAATAAATAGATTTTAAACCAAGATACACATTGTCTTATCAAGAAGCCACAATATGACCAAGGTTTATGGAAGCACAAAGTATTTCGATTAGCCGGACAGTTTAGCGCAAGTGCGGAAATTTTTTTCCAAAATTATTTTAAATTTGGTAACATTTTCCAATTTAAATTTGGTAACATTGTACAGAATTTTGAATTTAATGGCATACTTTGCGCTTCCATAAACCTTGGTCATGTTGTGGCTTCTTGATAAGATATGTACCTTAGTTTATGATTATTTATTTATATATTGCTTCCTTATATCTTTTCAATGCTATTAGTTGTAATTCGTTTAACTTTGTACCATTACATAATACTATTACATTAATTATACAATTAATAAATATATTAATACAATTAATACAAAAAGCAATTTATTTATTAATTAATATTGTTTATGCTCTAAAAGTGCATTTTTATATATATACAGTATGTATGTATATATATATATATATATATATATATTTTTTTTTTTTTTTTTTTACGGAAAAATACAGTATATTGTTACTGGACGTTTAAATAAACCAAAGAGTTTGTTCTTCATCAGCAGACAAAAACTTGATGAATTCGTTAGGAGTACAGTTTTCATATTTACTTTTCGAGAAACTCGAAAAAGGTAAGCCTGAAAACTTTGCTGGGTTTTATGTTCAGCAATCAGCAAAGCGACCGAAGCATACAAGCAATTACAAACGCAATATACTGTCGCTTCATAATTTAAATTTATCTGGCGCTTAACCACATACAACGCACCTAAGCCTAACCATGATTCGTGACATAGACAGGCTACAAATTAATTAAACTAGATTAAGTCTCTAATCAAGCAATGGCAGTCCAGTCTACTTAAGGTCCGAAAAGAGGAAGTTATTCTTGCTTGGCTTTGCTTAGGACACAGTTATGAGAACGTGCACCACATTTTAGTTTTATTACTTCGCATCGTTATTGTTTTTGCTTCTTGTATAAAAGTAATGGTAAGAGCATACCAGAAGCATGTGTCAATAGTCTGACTGAACCATTTACATTCGGTCAGGTTTTAGCTAACAGAAACAATATGTCTGGCATTTTTAGCGTTTTACAATCTGCAAATCCATATACATATCTTTAAATTAGCTCTATGGTATATGTATTTACATCTTTTAACTTCTCTAGTTTTAGTTCTGTTAAGCTCTGTGGTATATGTATTTACATCTTTTAACTTCTCTGGTTTAGATAGATTTTATACGTGGCTAATTGTGGTTGATTTGGCTAATTGTGGCCTAAGCTGCCAATGGGCCATAAAGAGAGAAAAAGAAAAAGGCGAATTGTAGGTGGTCTGTCCACTACTACCTTTCTGCAACCCTCGGCCCTCTTATAAAAGTAATGGTAAGAGCATACCAGAGGCATGTGTATGGTTCCAATCATTTCGCCAATCAACATCAAAATACAGATAAAATGTGGTGTTTTAATATTACCACATTTACTATCTGTAATCTACATAGAGATGCATCTCTATATAGATATTTAAATATCAACAGTTTTTTTTTTCTTTTACTCTAAGATACAGTTCTATATGAATATATTTATACAAGCTATCTAACGGCCTGTTGGAAAATTTTATGGAAGGAGAGCGATTATGACCACTGTGCTACTCCGCTAGAGCATCTTATTTTAGATAGAGAAGTCGGAAAAGAAAACTGAAATGGGATAATTTAGAGAACACCTCATCGCTGTTTTGCCGTTTGAACCGATGAGAAACGTATGCCTGTGTGAATGCATAAAAGACGATCTTATTTGAAACAAATGAGATCGTCTTATGTGCCACGTAAAGCGATTGAAATGTCTCATTTCCTGATTATCAGTAGGAACCGTTCTCAACTTGCACTTGATCCAGTGACAGCTGTTCATCTTTTTTTCACCTGTTGGAATTATTTTGTAGTTGACAGACGCCATACTACATATCCGCTTTTGGCAGAGCGGATATGTGTCAAACAATTTGAAATCTGCTTTTTTGTAACAATTTTTTCATTTGCTGCTCATTTTCAAGAATTCAGCTGATCATTTTTAGTCCCCCTCCCCCTCACATTTATCAGCTAATTTTATTTTGTGAGTAGCAAGGATTTGGATAGACAGAATCAACGGCATAATAGATTTCTCTGAACATGCCGATTGCTTCATTAGTGCTTTAAACGCTTAACAAAAAAAAAGTCGTTGATATGCAAATAACATTTATGAATATTTTTCAATGTACTGGTTTGGTCATTTTGCAGTAATTCGGAGCATCGTGGTAGCAACCTAATTTTCCCACACTAGCAGCAGTGTTTAAAATTTACAGCCATATTTTCTTTAGCTAATAATATCTTCTGCCACAACTGGGAGAGCGAACCACATCTTTTGCTAATTTCGAACAAAGGGGGTGTCCGGTGGTTGAATTCAGTTCTCTCTTCCAGGTAATTTTTAAGGCAGAGGCAGTTTAGAATTAGCAAACATCCTGTTGTAATCTTCCATGTGAGGCATTCCACTAATCATGGAATGGTCTAGTACTGGGATGGCATGTGTAAGCATATATACCGCACGCGGCCGCCCATAAATACTTTATATTATAAAAATAAAAAAGAACATATTTTCTTTACTCTAATAGTCAAAATCTGCCGGTGAAAACTGTAAGTGTAATTGTGCGTAGAATTATACAGCAACAAAGTTCTAATTAGAATCTTAGTTGTTGTCGGGTTTTAAGCGCATCAGATAATTTCCTTAAGTACTATTACCTCATTTATAATAAGAGTAAAGGCTATTTACTAATTTAATCAGTTGTCCCTACCATGACATGCAAAAATTGTTATACTTTTGTTCTTCAACTTATTTTTAGGCATGCAGAGCGAAAAAAAAAAGTTCGCCATCGCTGGTTTGATAGTACTCTATTGAACAGGTTTTCCACCTCTCGGGCGCAAAATTTCGACTTATGACACTTGTTTTAATGTACTACTTTTGCATCTGTAATAACGAAGTTAACATGGGTACTGATCTCCTCTAGAGGGAGATTTTCCAGATGCTGAAGGATTGAATTGAACAGAGTTTATAAACAAAACTACAGTCGAGCCTTTCAAATCCGGCACCACCCATTTCAAACTATATTTATAAAACTGATTGAAGCAAGCAAATCACATGCGAATCGGTAATCTTAGTTTTCGAATTACTATTCGAGCCATAAGTTTTTAGTTTTAACAATGACATCAAGAAACTAATTACGTCATGGAATTCTCCAGTTGGTATTTATGAACACCGTCGTATTTAAGCGGTCCGGCTGTATTGCATATTTTTGCCCACATCTTCAATTTAAAAATACCTTTTAAGTTTTACCCTTTTGCTCAAGACTTTTCGATGAAATTCACTAAATCTTCAAGTTTACTTAAAGATGTAGGCAGAACTTAAGAAAAATTTTAATATATTACCTAGTGTTTTTCCCTATACTAGTATGAGAAACAGTATAACGTTATGCGGAAGGTCACTTGCTCGGAATAATTACAATGTTATTATTCCGAAAGACATTAGCACCTATAGTACTTCGTACCGTGCGAGGACTAAGAAGACAGAAGATACTTGTTGACATTAGAATGAGGAAATCTCAGAAACTTCGCTACTAATAGCAGAAAGTTTTTATTATTATTTGTTTTAATATTAGAATAGCAAAACGAAGATTGCACATAGTTCCTCCTAAATAAAAATATTTTAAAAAAATTGAGAGAAAAAAAGAACTAATAATGTGACTTTAGATGTACCTTATCAACAAAAAAAACAAAACAGGTTAACATTGAATTATTGCAATGGAAGTTAAGTTTCTTCATCTCCTCTCTGGCACCAGAGTCATCTGCTATTAAGAAAGCACTTCCTATCTCAGAAATTCAGCCGCCTGACCTTCTTCCAAGATAGGATGAAATTCTTGTAACTGCGAGTGACATATTAAGTGACAACCATCCATACATTTTGTATTTAAGACTGATAACAGAACTACACTATGAATGATGTTTTAATGCGTGGGGATGGTTAATCTTGATAATCATTTGTTTTCCTGTCAGCGCTTCATTTAAATGTGATCCGGTCTTCAAAGGGAATCCAATAAATACTGTATTAATTAGCGCTAAAAGTAACTGCTTCCTGGTCATGGCTGCTTGCAGTTATTTTGTTACTAGCTCCCTTCTCAGCATCTTTGGACGGTGGCATATACTCCCTCAAGCTGCTGCTGCTGCTGCGTGGGTGCAGATTAACTGCCTAAGAATTACCAGTCCCTCATAGTGCCCTTGACTTTACGGCATACATGGATTTCTAATTCCTCACCATGTTACTGATTTGCAAGAAAGAGAAACAAATGTTATTGGTTGAAATTCAGAGAAAATCTCCTCACTTTCGATTATATGCGCCCGTCATTAGCTGTAATATTGCATTTGTACATGCTGCCTTGTAGCGAGCTGGGTTTACTTTCCCCCTTCCTCGTGTTGGTAACTTAACGATGCGCGTACGGTACATTACAGTATGGTATGTACTCATCTAGGAACAGCACCCTGTGTCCAAAGTGAGCCTGAAAAGAAACTTTAATCGTAATAAAGTGATATATCAAAACAGAAGTGAAAGAAAATTTCAGGTTTGGCTCCTTTCATTACTGTATTTAATTGTCCAGGTTCCTTTACCAACATTAGTAATCAGAAGCTGACTGTATATTCAAATAATATATGAACTGAAAACACAAGCCAGAGATCATGTAATTACAAATTCAAAAATAAGGTTGTCTATCTCAGTTCGTCATTCACATGCCTACATTTCTGCCGCTGCATTAATGAAATGAAAACGAAGGAACGTTGCCTTCCTTATGTTAAAATTTTAAGTAATGAAATACACAGAATTTATCGATTGTATATTTGAGGTATGATTTCAAAGTAGAAAATTGTATTTGAAGGTTGATTGATGGTTAATCTAATGATATACTAATGCATGCCGCATTACTTATGCCAGTGTCAAATGCGAACAAAGTTTAACTTCCATTATGCTTTGCCGACCGGGCTAGCCGAGTGGGTAAAGTACCTACCCGGCAACCCAAAGGTCGCGGTTCGATTCCCGCCTCGGGCTTGGATCAAAGTACTACAAAAACCTTGGAAGGTGCAATATGGCCACAGAAGCCGATGCGCCAACAACTACCAAATCAAAAAAAAAAAAAAAAAAAAACCATTATGCTTTCTAAATATGCAAAGTACTCATCCACGCAATACCAAAACCAATCAAGGTGATGTAGCTCCATTTTCCGAATTTTTTTTATAAGCTCTTAGAACACCGAGAATTTCTATGAGGACTGCTGTAAAAACATAGGCCTGTGATTCGACGTAAACAGTATTACTTTGTGGCCCCATTGCTCCAGTTAATGTTCATATAACACACGTGGCACTCTCACCTCGACACTCGTGTGGAAGATGCGACTGGCTCACATCTTCAGTACTCCACAACTGCTGGCTTCAGTTACGCATTAATGCCGACAGAATGTACATAAACTTTTCACAAAATGGACGTGTACGAAGGGTGATCATTTAATTCGCGGACTGGTGCAAGATCTTACCTTAATTGTTACCATCTGAATCTTCTGTGGGACTTCTTCTCGAAATACTCTCCATTGAACTTTACACACTTTTGTCACCGTCTTACCCACGCAATTAAATGCATCTTGCAAGCATTTTTCGAAAGACTCCGAAGTGCTTCCGTTGTGGCTCTACGAGCATCGTTGTGTCGGACGCGAAACGCTTACCTTTCAGAGCTGCCTTTAGACGTGGAAACAAGAAGAAATCACACCGGGCCAAGTCCGATAAATAAGGGGGTTGTAGCAGAACCTCGGCACCTATGGCAGTGATCAATGCCTGTATAATGTTAGCCGTATGGGGCCTGGCATTCTCTTAATGGAGAAAACTACTTCACACCGAAATATGGCCGTCCTACCAAGACACTTATTATCATCGCTTCATTTATCCCGTTAACTGTTTCCAATGCATTTAAGCCCCGTCTGACACAATAACGAATCACTTATCGCTGTTCAATCTGTATGTCCGACATGATACTTGCTTCAAAACAATCGTCAGTGAGACGCGGCTAAAAAAAAAAAAACTCTTCACGCAACACTAGCTCGACAAGTACTGGCATGCGCACACAGAGTCTGCTCAGTAGCGATCAGGGAGAGCGCCGCTAGCGGCAGTTATGAAAAGTTCCCACAATAAACATAAAAACTTGCGTCAGTCAGCGAATAAAATGATCACCCCTCGTAAATATCATAAAGGGTGTAAAGGATTTGCGGTGATCAAATTTCATCAACGAAGAGTGCCGAGTCACAGTCTGCTACAACGTTTTCCAACGTCTGTACTCCTCATCGGTTTGAATTGTTGTGAGCTTTGGCTGCTGGAATTATGCATTGTTACGTGCAGTCGTCCTGATGTCATGGACGCCAGGACGACTGCCAGTCTCCTTGAATTGTCGAATGGTGGTCATTTGTCCTCCTTTAAATGAAACGCCTAGTTTTTTGCCAATACTTCTCATGGAATAAGTTTCTTTATACAGAGTTATAATAGCACTTCTGTTTTCAATACTCAGTTCCTTATTTCTTGTCATGTTTATCACGAAACATATAACACTTACAGCAAATCCTCTCTCTGAATAACAGTGTTCAGTTTTGTAGTCACAGCTCAACTCCCAATTTATATTATTGCAAACCCTCTAGAATCGTCTACAATCTTCTATAATATTGAAACAATATTTCCAATTTCTCGAATCACAAACAACGTTACGAATCTTCTGGAATATTCTCGATATTTTTAAAATATTATTTATTTTATTATTATTTTTTTTATGCGTAATGGAAAATATATTATAAAAGTTGGTAAACAAATTGGGCCTATTGTAATGAAAACTTTGAAAATCAAGAAAAAATGAAACGTGATTCCAACCTTTTAGGCGGGAGCGTGTGTGGGTTATAGACACTGTATATATAAAGCATATATACCCTGTACTTCTTGCCTCGGCTGTTCGCAAAGTAAACGGGAATTTATTTATTCGTATATGATAACAATGAATATAAAAGGCTGGAATAGTATCGTTTTGCTACACTAAACTTAAACCTGATATACACAAAATATAATAAATCGGCCTGTATTTTACCAGGTTCATTCACCTTGGGGTCTGCCCTGATTTCTTTTGATTTCAACGACTTTCCTACTATTCAGTTCGACTTTGTCTCATGCCTTGAACCTTTGTGGTCGTCTCGGAGTATAAACAGAAAGTTTTATTTATTATACTATCAGTCATGATGCTTAGGGTAGATTGCCGAACAGGGTCCTGATGAGCTCCAGAAAGCTTTCGCATTAAAATATCAGTAATATATGAGTTGGAGGAAGATACGTTAATCTTGAGGCCTCCGTAGCCGAGTGGTCAGGAGCGAGAGAGCAGTAGCAGGCGCTCCTTGCATAGACCGGGGTTCAAGCCCCTGACTGCTAAATACGGTTGATCTGACAACCCGCGCTGGACCAGCGTGGCAGATTATGGTCCATTTCCCTCAAAATGAATTACTGAGGAGACTTCCATCCTGCAGTGGGTTGATAATGGCTGTAGTTTACGTTTTTTTTTTTTTTACGTTAATCTTATTAAATATATTTGCGTTGGTATCTCGGGTTATGTACTGTAACTTGTATTGGATTCGGTTAACATATATTTCTTTGGAGTTCTTTCCAGGTATCATAAATAATTAAGGGTTCTTCTGTCAGTACTTCACGACTATAGTACTGACTTCTGTCAGTACTACAGGACTTATTTCTATCATGGAAATAAAAAGTCCCCCTCCCATTTATAACAATAACTTTATCGGTCAAACCAGAAAATTCAGTTCCATACCTTCCAAGAATTGTCTTGATCTTTAGAAATAACAAAATTCCCTCACTACTCCACACACCTTCAGACAATTTTATTCACATTCACACTCATTTATCTCCCGAGTTTCTTAGAGATGTCCGTGCGATGGTTTCTTACTAACTCGAAGGATCCAACTTAGATTTACAGAATTCTAACTTAGATTTTTATTATCAGTATGTAGGATTCATTCTATCCAAACGCTATTTATTTAGGTTCATAAATTGTAGAATCCATTTTGAAAATATTTGTGATGTCAGCTCAATAAACTTCACAGTACATCGTGTGCACGTCGTATCCGCAGTACAGCCCTTCATTGGCGGTTCAGTCGGCAATATATATCGCCGTCTACCACTCGCTTGGAGAAGTCTGGGTTCGATTCCCACAACTGGAGGAATCTCGAAACTGTATTTATGGTTTACCCCAGTGAATTATTACAGGTTGAACAGACCACACAACACGCAAATTGGCTTGTGGACACCCTCGTCTACAGACAAAATAAACATAGTGATACGAATGACAAACTGTGATGCTGTTAAAGTAATAATGTGAAATACAGGTATATTTTCTATATTATATAGAAATATCTATATTATATATACTGTGCATAAATTTTCATGTTAATGTGGCGTTATCCATCACAGTGATAAAAGACTAAAATTAGCTGTTAAAAATTATATATATATATATTCTCATTCATGCTGATTATATATCCAGAGATATTGTATTCTCAGTATACTCGTCCTCTCCAATTGGTTTAGTCATTCATAGGTTAATCTGTTTTGTAATACTGTATTTAATTGCTAAAAGAAAGGGGAAACAAAAAAAGAATTACAAACAGTTGTCCTTTTAGCTTTGTATGCTAGGAGTGACAGCGCTGAAACCTTGTGAAAATTAAGGGTAGAGATGATTTGATTTATGAGTTTAAAATATGAAGAGAATTTTTTTTATCCGATTAAAGCATGCTGTTTTCTGTTCTGTTTGTTACTATTAACGACTGACAATGTCTACGTTAGTGTCAACTCTAAAATAGCAGCTCTTTCAGCAGCACTGATCACACATCGCAGGTATTCATCTGACTTCTTAGTCTTTCATGTGACCTCTTCCCGCTTCTCAACTGATCCCGGTATTATAAAGTCACCATCAGAAGCGAATTTTATGCAGAATGTGTATTTGGAAGGAAACTCAGGATGCTGGAACTCCGAAGATGCTTGAAGTGTCACCATCCTATCTGACAGGCACGCCGGGCAAAATGAAATATGGCTCTCTCTCTCTCTCTCTCTCTCTCTCTCTCTCTCTCTCTCTCTCTCTCTCTCTCTCTCTCTCTCCCCTTCTCCGTCTTCGTACTCCATTTATTATCTTTTTCTTTTACCCCCTTTACTCACCTCCCAACCCTCCAGAGACGCGGAATACGGCAGTTGGTGACATCCGGGATCTTAGAATCGATCGTGGAGAGCGGTTTAGCCCTGCCGAGATGGTATTACCTTAGATCAACGAGGGTTTCTGCCAACGGCACTCTAGTGCGGTGCATGAGGCGCCGCATGCCAACCAAACGCGCTCACTGTTCGTGAGATAAGCTCCACCGTCTGCCAGTGATTGGAGCGCTCGCGCACCGCGTGCTAGTATTGGAAAACGATTTCGCCTTCTCTAGTATGTTTTCCCTTCTTTCCCTGATGCGACAAAACGTCAACGCCAGGAAATGGGGACTGGTTCTGGTTTAGAGGGAAGAGGCGACAGGCTTTACTTGTCTACCAGCAGTGGGAATAGGAAAAAGCGTGCGAGGGAGGGAGAGAAGAGATGAGGAGGAGTTAAAATTGAGCCTTATTTCTTTCTTCTCTTATATGAACTCTCTCTCTCTCTCTCTCTCTCTCTCTCTCTCTCTCTCTCTCTCTCTCTCTCTCTCTCTCTCTCTCTCTCTCGTCTAAGGAAAGGATTAGACATTTGTTACACTTGTCACAATGGAGTACCAACTCAGTAATGGAGGCCTTCATTGGTATGGCATGGCTAAATGGTAACATTAAAGATAATATGTCAACTGGATTACCAAAGCATGTATAAATTCTACTAACATAAAACTGACTTGAAAGTCAAAAAGTTCAAAGAAATGAAAGCTCCTAACCCCCAAAAGTGTGTGCATATGTACAAGATATGCGTTTTTGTTCTTTTTTTTGCACGAATAAAAACAAAACAGTCTTTAAAAAGCTTACTAAAAATTCGAAACCGCAATACGTATATAATGGGAAGATAAGTGCTAGATGTGCACAGTGGAAAACTAAAGGTTTTAATTATTACCAATTAACACATTAATAATAATAACTAAAAAATAACGTAATCTTCACAGAATCAGAAACCATATTATTTATCAGTGGATCATATTTTGAATACTAATAAACTCTAAAATTATTTATCATTTAATTACTGTATATATCGCCTGTCAAGGAATATAACTATTGTTCACCGTACACACTTGTTCATTTAAAATGAATAAAATAAAATCTTTCTCTGCACCTTGAAACGGCGACATAACAGTTTACAAGACAGGAAGTACAATACAATAACATAACCTAACCGTCTTTTGTAGTATCACGTATACCGAATGCGCGGCGTGAATAACTCTACGTTTTCTAACTACTCGGTTCGGTCCTGCTTCAGTATGCGGTGGTAATAGTAAACAACAGAAGCTGTCTTTCCAAGACAAGCCCACGTCAAGAATTAATAACTATTTCACGCTTTTACACACACACACACACACACACACACACACACACACACACACACACACACACACACACACTTATTTGTGCACAGCTCTTCCAAAAGAGAATGGACCTATGCAGAAAACTGATTAATTTGGATTGCAAATTTAACATAACTAATAAGACAAAAATGTCTTTCTTAAATACAAATTATAGAGCACCGATGATAACACCAGCGTAAGGTAGTGTCCCTTACAATCCGTCTTTCGTGACAGTATAATGGGTTTGCCACTTGCCATTTGTTTGGAGAGGTCTGGGTTGACTGGAGGAATTCTTTAAAGCTTCTTCAGTCGATGGTGCAAGTAGTCAGCTTAAATCAGGGAGAGAGAGTAGGGTTTATCCCGTGGGTTTCTCAACTCGCGCAAGAGGCACATCTGTCCATGAACATATACCTCTTTTGAAATTGAAATCTCATTAGATTCCCATTTCGTGAGGCGGGGGGAAGCCATAAGAAAGGCTACTGTACCGAACAGAGGTAAAAGACAAAAATGAAGAATTCAATAAAATTAGTTGGGCGAGTTTTAAGATGAACATTCTGTAGATCTTGACGACGATGCACGTATTTGGGCCGGTTTGGAAGAAAGAAATGAAATTTTAGATTATAATTGTCTTATGTGAAAGTATTATTATAAATTTATGATTTTGTACAGTGTAAGTAACTGTTCAGAAAAAAAAAAAAGTAAGGCAAAAAGATTATTGTTAAAAGTAAAGCAAAAATAATACTATTATTATTATTATTTATATAGCGCATTAGCATCTAAGGCCATATTGCGCTGTGTGTATTATGACTAAGTAGACAAGTGTATGTTCACGGGTCACTTTACAAGTTTTGCGGGATGCAAAATACGGAAGAACTAATGGGCAGAAATTCTAGTCCCTCTGTCTGAGATTCGGCTAACTATTTGCCGGACGAAAAATCCTGGCAGGGAAGAAAAAAAAAAATTATGGTTTTACCCTCCCTCCCCCAGAAACCCTTGCTTGAGACCGACTAACTCAGCCATGTTGTGAAAAAGCCGATAAAAATTCAGTCCACTCGTTCAGGAAAGCGTTCCACGGATATTTTCATTCATGCTTGCTGCACCGCTGTCCATAATTCCGTCGGATTCCTGGGTGGAAGCTCGAACAGAACTTTCCACGGCATCCCAAAGATGCTCCACCGGGTTCGTGTCCGGTGAACGGGGAGACCATTCCATGTGGTAAAATCTGTGGAATGCTCTTCGAAGGATGTTCTAGTCACCATGGCTCTGTGGAGAGGCGCATTGTCCTGCTAGAAGAGTCAATTGCTCTGTGGGTGCTCTTCGCGTAATTCGAACTAAGGCCTTTTCACTCCGTGTGGGGAGGACGGCGATTATTATCCACTATGCTACCCGCGAGGGTTATCAGGAATTTGTGGGCTGCACTCGTCCGTGAAAATTCGTAGCATGCAGTCCTCTGCGTATTGTGTGAAACACTTACAGATTTGTTTGTAGCTCCTCGATAGGTTTACGTTTATTAAACACACTCTTCTGTTTACCTAAGAATTTAAAACTTTTGTCAAGGTTATTAAATATATAAGCCGATAGATTATCTCATAATCAATTGCTTCAAGGCGCGCGTCGGCTGCTGTTAGTATTTTACTCCTACTTCTATATCACCGCTGGTCATAAGACTCCAGACATTTCCCCACACATAGCATCCCACCCCTTCTGGAATCCTGTTAGCTCTCTCCGTATGCACGTAAACAATTCAGCTTTATAAGTAAAAATAGAATATACTGTATTTGCATATTTCGTCACCACAGTTTACTGCGATCAGAGAATGTCCCGTGATTTTTAGACTGAAACATTTAAACCCCGTACGATGGGGTTGAAATGTTTTTATCCCGTCATATAAAGAAAAGAAATATCAGTTTTTAGCCCGTAGATATTTTCATTCATGCTTGCTGCACCGCTGTCCATAATTCCGTCGGATTCCTGGGTGGAAGCTCGAACAGAACTTTCCACGGCATCCCAAAGATGCTCCACCGGGTTCGTGTCCGGGTTCTTTTCTTTATTGCATATAAAGAAAAGAAATATCAGATAGGCAAAGTTTATTCAACACATTCACACCGATCCTCTAAGGCAATCAGCCACTGTAATATATGTTGAAGTTTTTACCTCAAATCATATTACTTGTATCAGTTTATTTCATATTAATATATATAAATATTTTTTTGAGTGAGAAAATAAATGATAACTTCGGGGAACTAAGGTGGGAGTAGTCTACAATTCGAAATCCAGTCTCTACAATTGATTTTGCACGTTGTCATGCACTTCATGTCCGGGGTCTTTTTTTTTTTTTTTTTTTTTGCAAGAACAAAATTGATATCGAATAGTACCAGTTATAATTGTTAACCCTTTTCCGAGTAGCTAAGTAATATCGTACGCGCACAATCCCAGAACAGAGTGGCTGTCAATCTTCCTGCCGATCGTTGGGCCCGAAATTCTCTTTGGACACTACTCCATTGATTTTATTAATATCAATTTATTTATTTCCAAAGAAATGTCCCTTTACAGCTATCCAGCTAGAGGACACGGATTACATGATAACAATGAATAAATAAATATTGCCATACCATTTACAATCTATGTACGGAGTACTCAAATGAATTGATACAATACATGGCCTAAAACAGCATCTGATTACATAAATACATAATTATAGATACATAAATATAACGATAAGTGGATAATATAGCATCTCGGAAGTTATATCACCTACAGTTTGACCAGGACATATATATCTGCCAGAGAGGCAGATCTGTACGTTTTGTCCTTGCAGAGATTCTGAGAGTCAATGGATAACCTGTTAAATATTTCCATGGAATTAAATGGAAACATGTTATCCAGGGAAGTCATGCCGCGCAGCTTGGATCTGAATGGCAGTGCGCTGGTATGAGTTCTATTACGATCTGACGGTCTAGCAATGATATCCCAGATATCAGATGAGCTTAATTTTCCGGAGAGAAGGTGGGCGAAGATCACGAGGTTCCTGGAGATTATATGATACTTCCAAGGTAGCATATTAGATTAGAGAGCATGACAGATTTTGAGATTGTAGGTGGTAGGCATGCGACCTTATTTAGCCATTTTTAAATCCAGTATACCAGGGATAGGAACCTAATTTGGTAAGATGAAGGTGCCGAGGACCATATCGTTGAGGCATACAATGGAATTGGGGTTATGCAACGGCGAATATAGTTAGTGATAAGATGTGGGTTATGGTGATGATGATGATTTTAATTTTATTGGCGCAAAAACGACTGAGGTTGTACTGCGCCGTGGGTTATGGAAGTTAGAGATCTCCTGTTTCACTCCCCATATAGCAACATATGTTTTTTTTCCGACTGGCATTATTTTTTTTTTGGTATCGAGATCATAGAAATGCAATCAAGTTTCATCAAAAGATTTCCTCTGTATAAAATTCAGTTAGAATGACCTTTAATTTAATGATATGAAGCAGTATTTTTGGATCAGTTTTGCCTAAACCCGGAGTATTTTTTTTATCAAGAATTATTGCCATGGCCAAAATATGGACACATTATTTTGTCATGAGGTTAAATTACAAAGCACGGCGTGGACATACACCTATTCTCTTCCCCAACAAATTTCGCTTCAGCGGACAGTTTACCATGCACTTTGATCTATGCAAAAAGCTACTATTCAGTTTTATAGCAAAAAGGGGAAAAAAGCGGCTCAAGGTCATTTGCTAAGCCTTCTCTTTTCTAGCGTTAGTAAGGAGTGGGAAGCCAAATGAGTGAGTGAGCGAGCTTCAGCCTCCTGTTGTTTTTCTCCCTACTTCCGGTAGAAAACTTATCGTGCAATCAAGGACAGAGAGGAAATGTACAGTCATCTCCGAAAAGTATCGATGCACCCCCCCCCCTGTTTTCATAGCTCACTGGATCTTCCCAGGTAAAGTAATTCAGACTGCCTTAGGAGCTACACAAGTTAGTTGTTCTCGTTATGTTACCAAGAGCCGAGCTGACTGATGTCCGTTAATTGCATGTGTTCTGTGGTTGAAAAGGCATGAGACCGGCGCTCGTGGGTGGTACGGTTGATATAATTACCGTCCTCCCCATACTGGGTGGTAAAGCCCCCAGTTCTAATCCTGTCAATGCGCGAGGAATTTTTATGGGTATTTTTCACAACGTGCTGAGTTAATCGGTCTAAGAAGAGGGTAGCATGGGATTTTCGTCCAGCAAATAGCTAATCGACCACAGATCACATGCAATTTACAGGTATAACATATATAGTTTCTGATGCACCTAAAACGCTACAACAACCAACAAACCAACCGATCCACTCAGCCACGTTACAAAAAAAAAAAAAAAAAAAAAAAAAATTCCTCCCATCATTGACGGGTTTCAAACTCGGCCTTTTCCACCCATTGTTGGGGAAGATGGTGCTTATATGCACTGTGTTATCTGCCGGAGTTAAGTTGTCAACAGGGACTGAAGTCTGTACCCAAACATTACGTACAAAACTCCACAGCCTCGATTTTCATGGAAGACCGGTGGCACATAAGCTAAACATCACCAATCGTAATTCGCGGTACACCAAAAGTTGTAACTGGCCCTCAGATCGGTGGAAATCGGTTCTGTGGAGTGACAAATCTCGCTACACTCTGTTCCGATCAGATGGACGGGTATGAATGTGAAGAACTGCTATATCGTAGTTGTGAGGCTGTAGTATGAACGCCGACGTTTCATGGTTCACCCTGGATGGGCAATTCTATGCCCTACGATGTAGCAATTGTTTAGGACAGACCCATATTTATTTCAATAGGATAATGTCCCATAGTGTACCATACCTCCAGTCATGATCATCCATCATCGTTCCGCTATTCCACGGGTCGACGTATGAAGCCTCGCCACCATGCCCTGTCCGTGTACTTCTCTCCGTAGGCGCCTCGGTAGCCAGGTGGACAGGAGCAGCAGTGCGTAGCACGCGCTTCTTGATTATACCGGGGTTCGAGCCCGTCACCACTAAATACGGAGGATGCGGAAAGGTCAGGGAATGACCACCGCATATCCCCGGAGCAATATGGCCTTAGTTGCTAATGCTCCTAAAAACCAAATAACAAACAAACTTCTCTCCGTCGTTGATTTCACTCCAATTTCCTCCTCTCTTAATGACATCGGTCTTTATCATGTCCTGTCGTCCTATTCTTGGTCTTTTGGCCCTTAATTGTAAATCAAACATTCTTCTTGGCAAACGCCTCTCGTTCATCCTCTTGACATGTCCAAACCATTTCAAACGGGACCTTTCAATCCTATTCTGGAGTTTTGCAACCTGAATCCTCTCCCTAATCATCACATCATTCCTGATTTAGTCGCGTCTTGTCTTTCTGGCTATGCTCCTCACAAAATCTCATTTCTGCTCCCTGAATTTTGCTTTCATCCTTTTTACTCATAGTCCAAGTTTCAGATGCAAATGTCAGAATTGGTACGTAATAGGCCTGATATATAGCCTTCTTACACTTCAGTGGTATGTTCCTGTTCCAAATCAAGATCAACAACCCATTCAAGGCCAAAAATGGCCTTGAATGGGTTGTTAACCATTTTTAGCTGTTTCCCTTCCATTGTAATGTATCCGTCATGCTCGCCACTCCTCTTTAGAACCATTACTTCACTCTTCTTCTGACTGAAAACCAGTCCAAATTCATTGGCCATACTAGCCCATATATCAACTTGCCGTTGCACTTGTTCCCTGCTCTCTCTCCCCATATGCAGAGTTCATCTGCGAAGAGCATGACTTTCGTCGTGTCCTGTCCAAATTGTTCCACCACTCTACATTGCACATCATTCATGACAGCTATGAACAGTAGTGGTGACAGGACGGCTCCTTCCCTCATACCTGATGTTATTTCGAAGTTCTCCGTCAAACCCACCACTGTTCTTTACTTTGTTCACTGTATTGGTACACATATTCTCTCCACAAGACGTTCCTCTATCCCCAAGTTTCTCAAAACCTCCCACACTTTCTATCTCTTTAAGGCATCAAACGTTTTCTTTATATCCAAAAATGTCATCCATAATTCTTTATTGTGTTCATAACACTTTTCCATCAGTTGCCTGATGCAGAAAATTAGATCCACTGTCGATCTGCCAGGCCTAAAGCCGCACTGCTCCTCGGCCATCCTATTTTCTATCGTTCCTCTCATCTTCCGCTCTAACACTCTCTCATATAGCTTACATCACATGTGATGTCTCTATAATTGGAACATTTTTCCTGTTCCCTTTCTTGAACAATGGGATGATCAAACCTTCTTTCGAGTCCTGTCTCTCATCCCAAATCTTACGGAACAGTCTGTATGTCCACGCTATCCCTGCCTCGCTTGTAACCTTCAGCATTTCTCCAGTTATCTCCTCCATACTAGCAGACTTACCTGTCCTGATGTATTTCCATGCCTGCACTACATCATTCGAAGTCCAGTCTGTCTGCCCTCTCTCTCTCTCTCTCTCTCTCTCTCTCTCTCCGTATCTTCGCTTTCATCTCCTCTTTTATGATCAACCTGCCTTTGTCCCTCTTGCTGGCTGTCCTTCACGTTCAACAGATTTTCAAAATACTTCTTCCATGTTTCTTTTATCTCTTCGTCCTTGGTTTTTAGGTTCTCATTCTCATCCATCAAGTATTTGCTCTGTTCACCATCTCTTCTCCTTTTCCTCACCATACCATACATCGTCTTTTTATTACCGTATAACTTGTCGTAGAGTTTCACTCCATTCTTCCAACCACGGTCTTATTTCCTCGTTAACTATCCTCTTGGCCTCTCTCTTCACGGTTTCATATCTCTCTTTATTCTCGTCATTTCTGTTCTGAAAGTAGGTCCTGAATGCATTATTCTTGATTTTCACAGCCTCTCTCGTCCTATCATTTCACCATGGGGTTTCTCTCCATCTCCTTCTATTGCTTGTCCTTCCACAAACCTGCTCTGTCAGTCCTACTATACAGTCTTTGAATGCTTTCCTTTCTGATTCCACGCTGTTCACCACTGTCTTAGGTACAACCTTCCTGAACTCGTCTCTGAACATCGCTCCTTTTTCCTCTTCTTTCAACTTCCACACCAGTAGTTTTTTCTCTCTTATTATTTTTATCCTCTTCAATTTAGGGAATCTTAAAACTCCAACAACTAACCTGTGATCGCTATCCAAGGAGACACTAGGTTGTTGTTTGAGAGCTATTGGCGCAAGAGCAGCGTAGGCTATAATGCGCCTAGTCTAGGTTTAGAGACACTAGGTGTCGCTCTTTATCCACGAGTATACAGTCAAGAAGAGATTCCTGTTAACCGTCCCAACCGTATCTTGTCACTTTGTGGCCTTTCTCTTCTTGAACCAGGTGTTTCCTATGACCAAGCTGTTCCGTAAACAGAAATCCAACAGCCTGTCACCATCATCATTCCTAAGTCCCCAGCCATGCGGACCCATAACGTATTCTAATCCTTGTCTCTCCACTCCGACTTTTGCGTTCAGGTCACCCATGATAACTATATCTCCACCTGTGATGTTCTCTTCGAGCTTGTTCTCAAACTCCAGCTTCTCCATTTCTTCGCAACCGGTTTGCGGTGCATAACATTGTACTATCTTCAATGTTTCGCTGTCATTCATTTGCAGTCATGACATGAGTCTGTCTGCTGATATTATTCACCTCCATTAGCCTTTCCTTAATCCTGTGATCTATAATGATGGTGGCTACACCTTTCCTTCTTACATCACCCCCAGACCAATATAAGTAATAGCCTCCTCATAACTCTCTCTCCACCCATTTCCTTTCCATTTTGATTCACTCAATCCAAGTATGCTTATTTTTCTGTCCTTTAAGACGTCCACACACTCCTCAGTTTTTCCTGACAATGTCATAATATTGAGTGTGGCTAGTTTAATATATGTCGTCATCAGCTGATCTTGTTGGTTGCAGATACCACCACGTTCGGGCTAATTAGTTTTGAAGTTTCTTTTTCTATTAAAAGCAATAAATTTAAGATGCCGATCATGATATGAATGTACAAACAGAATATATATGCAAAATCCCTATTTGACCCCTATGGAACACATATGGGATTAATTGCCACGTCAAGTGAGGGCCGAACCAACAAGTTCCACATCGGTAACGATGTGGAAATGGTAAACAAGTAGTAACGGGTCGCTGTTCTTCCAGAGAACAGCGACCCGTTGTTCTCTGAAAGAATATACTACATCAGGGTATTGGTCCTCCACGAATTGGAGGACCATACCCTGATGCAGTACGTTGATTATTAGTGCTAAGCCTACCCAGGAAGATGCAATGTGTCATAATGGGATTGAAGTGTGTGTGTGTGTGTGTGTGTGTGTGTGTGTGTGTGTGTGTGTGTGTGTGTGTGTGTGTGTGTGTGTGTGTGTGTGTGTGTGTGTGTGTGTGTCATGGTGGCTCCAAGGCAGTAGCCCATCTCCACCTTTGTTCTCTGTGTTGGTATAGAAACTCTAGGCCACTTCGCCACCAGGAAGCAGCGAACACCTGGGCAGCTGCCGCCTAGTGCCCGTCCCCAGGCAAAGTTGCCCAGCCATGGAAGCCAGCAAAAAAATAATAATAATAATAAATAAATAAAATAATAATAAAAAAATATATATAGTGTGTGTAAATGCGAAACCGACTTATTTGGAGGGTAGTGTATTTTGTGGACATGGTTTTTTGATTCCAAGAAAATAATGCACCAGCCATTAAAGATGCATGGGTTGAACTATTGGATTAGCTCCGATGACCTCTGTTTCCAAAATTGAAGGAAACATCTTTGGGAGTAGAAAATTTCACGTGATCAGAAAATGGCGTTTAGTATCGTGCTTGAGTGAACGACTGAAATAATTTATGATTACTGCTATCATTATAAAACTACATCTAGGATCCCATCTTTGGATTGCCTGGTGTATTAGTTTCGTTTATGGTACATTATAGGTACAAAATCATTTATGGTTCGTTTATACGTACAAAAAAAAAAAAAAAAAAAAAACCCTTCCTACTTATCCACGAAACCCAAATTAAGAGGGTGATCAGACCGTCTTTTTTGTACCTTATTTTGGCATGAGTAAACGATAACAGAAAATTTCTTGCATAGATAACAACCTGTATCAATGTACGATGAGTAGTAACAAAATAAGAAACTGATTTCTTCAGTAAGCGCACCATTTTATAGTTATAGCTATCATGTTACAGTCATAGAGGTGTTTCCCTTAGTCTTTTCAGCGTTTCTCAGTGGGAAAGAGTGCACGGATTAACTGGAATCCCTGTGTAGGCCACGAAATCTCGAAGCACACACGAAAACATGGAAATTACTCACGAATGATGGGCTAAATAAGATCCGCCGGTGGCAGTGAACGAAACCAAAGAAAAGAGAAGCAAGAGTAGGATTTTGTTTTATCGCATGTGTTCTGAACTGTGCCGAGTCAGGTCAAGAAAAGCGAGTGAGAAACACGATTTCATGTAGGCGTCAACCAATCTGGCGGACGTCGAACGATCTACTTCGTGACTTCCAAGAACCCCGTCCACTGTCACGTCCTCCTATTCTGCCCATGTGTCCAGCACGTCTGCAAGACTCTTTTTCTCTAATTAACTGCCTCACCCCTCTCTCTTTCTTTCTCTCTGCTTTCCCCCACCCAAAACTCTCTAAGCTAAATTTCTTTTCCACTCCAGTTGCGATCTGAGAACTCGCATCATTCCACGCGCTGCATGAGAGGAACCAGCGTGTGCGTGCGCGGGAATTAGCTCGCGCTGCGCTCCGTTGACTTCCGTGATGAGCACGAACTGTAAGGCGCGTGGGCACGGACCCGCAGCCTCCATGAAACAACGTCGTTTTAGAAGTAATGTGTGGTAGTGCGGCATTACATCGCTCAGAATAACTCGTGTTCACTTCAGGGAGCATCTAAATAGTGAACATATGACCGAAGTCGGATAGTAAATCCGATGTGCACTTCGGAAAGCATCTAAATAGTGAATATATGACAGGAGTTGGATGGTAAATCCCATATGCACTTCAGGGAACGTCCAAAGATTGAAAAGACTACAAAAGCTTATTGGCAGTCAGATGCTATTTAAGAGTATCTCAACGATCGAGCATTATTTATTGCTGCATTGTGTGTCGTGTTTCGACTAAATATGAATAAAAAGGTCTCTACATACGGCGATTCTTCTACATAATAAATATAAATCGAAAAAATTATGCTGTTTTTCTTCGTGGTACGACCTAGCTAACCCCCGCAGTTAGCACGGTAGCTACGATCACCTTCCTTCCACATCGTGTGGAAAAAACGCTTCAGTTGGAATTTCGTCCCAGTGGAAGGAACTTTTATTTTTGCATAACGTGGTCGAATTAGTCGGTCTCGGGCGAGTTGCATGGAAACAGGAAAATCAACCGAAGAATACAAGATACAGCACAATAAAATAAAGCCTCTTGGCCTTAATCGCTTTGTCTCTTGAAGCACACCAACATATATGATCTAAATATAAAACAAAACTATAAATAAAACAAATTTTCTAATGTTTACGTACTGCGGCGAAGAAATCCAACTACGCCTGAAGAGAAGGAAGAGAGGCATAAATCTAAAGCTGTTGGCTTTAAAAATAGCCAACAATAAGTAAGAGTAACCAACCAACAAGAAAGTAACCACCAACGAAATGGAGAAACCACGGATGATGGCATGTGTTGCCACAAAATAAAGGAAAACTTATTTAAATTAGAGAAATGCTTTGTTATCCGGAACAAAGGGGTTTATAAGGCGTAAGGCTATCTAAATTTTCGGTTTATCTGAGCATCCTATCAACCTAGAGAAAACCAATGAACAACAAAAACGAAACCAAAATTTTGGAAATGTACCAAACGTAACGTTGATTCATTCTCTTGATCAACATCGCTGATATCTTTTTTTTTCGGTGACACTTTTCTTGCATGAGTTAAAACTTCACGAGACAAAATGCAAATAACTACAGCATTCAATTCTAGCAAGCCCTATCACAATAGCGAACTTTCATATAGAAATTCTAAATATAAAAGCTGGCCTGATATTTAAAAAAAAATGCAGTTGCTATATGGGGGAGGGGATTTTTTTTTTCCACATAGCAGGCGCCACCTAATTATTTTAGCTTTGCAGTTTTTTCTAAGTTCCCTTAATTTGATTCTGACATTTAAAAAATCGATCATACGTTTACTGAATACACACTTTCTTTGCGTTCTGTAATAAAAGGAAACAAAAAAATGTTATCATAATATTTACTTCACGTTTTACTTTTATGCCAAAAAAAGAGATCGAAACGTGAAAAGTAAAATATGCCGAACAGGTAATCTCTTTTTCTTTCTTTTTTTATTAATGAATCGCATAGAAACTGTTGTAATTGATGACCCCCTGTTGTAAAATACAGTGTCGATTACCAGCACTTTTCCAATCGTCTTCAGTTTCCGAATAACACGGGTTTTGGTTTGTTTTTGTCTTTTTACTTTTTTTTTATGACGTATCGGCAGCTTAGGCCATTATACTCCGCACAACAAAGCTATTACTGCACTGTAGTTGTAAAGTCCGCTAAGTAGTTACTTATGTCTTCGCGGCAGCAAAATAGTTATAATTATCATCCACCGTCCTCTCCACAGCTGGTAGAAAAGGCCCCCGAGTTCGATCCGGTCAATGAGGTGAAAAACTTTTATGGGCTTTTGCAGCCGACCGGGCTAGCCGGGTGGGTAAAGTGCCTGTCTGGCAACCCAAAGGGCGCGGGTTCGATTCCCGCCTCGGGCTTGGATCAAAGTACTGCAAAAACCTTGGGAGTTGCATTATGGCCACAGAAGCCTATGCGCCAACAACTACCAAAAAAAAAAAAAAAAAAAAAAAAAAAAAGGGCTTTTGCATTCTGTTGCTGAGTTGGTTGGGTTCAGGAGAAGACAGCGAGGTAACTCAAGTTTTAAGTCCAGCAAGACAGGCAAACCAACCAAGGGACACACACAATTTACAGGCACAATTAGTTGCTCCCTAATATGAGAGTTTTTTTTTTTTTAAGTTCATTGTAGCATATTAATAGCCATCATTAAAAAGTCTCTATTTTAAACTGCAACTTATTTTTCCCTTCGATCTTTAGAAACCAGTTTGCCAAATATATGTATATATAAAGAAATAATAATAATACAATGCAGTCTTATATTCAGCCACCACTTTCGCATTACTATCAATTATTAAAGATATCTATCCTTGTCAACAAGTTTTTTTTTATTTTAATACATCAGATTATTTATTACAAAAAATAAAATGTAAATACATAAATGAAGCATAGAATAAAATACTTTTTCCTAGAAACAACAAAGAAGAAGGGTAAAGAAATGCATTCACCTGTTATTCCCTAAATAGGGAATGGATTATAACCTCAGCTATATTTACAAACTATTTAATTGTTTTCATTAAAAATCAAGAATCTATGGCCTAATAATTTTATCTGATTTTAAGTCCAAAGTTAGCAACGTCATGTTTATAAAAAAAAAAAAAAAATAATAATAATAAAAAAAAATCACTCTCTATATTTGTGTAGTGGTTTAGGATGATCCAAGAAACGGTATTCGGGATTCCTTGGGTTATATCCAAGTTCTGTTACTGACATATTAATCTCTTTAATTAGTGATAGGTTTATAATAAATAGGTTCATAATTTATTACCGAGAGTCTGAGTGAAAAAAAAAAAAATGATGATGATAATAATAATAAATTTCCATCTTTGTTAATTAGAAAGCGTTTCTACTCAGGAACTCACATCTGGTGAGTATCGGCTTGGCGCACCCAGGGTCCTAAGCTGGATATCATCATTTCTTCTCTTTCTTGGTGATTTCCTTCTACTTCTGACTTATTCTCTCTCTCTCTCTCTCTCTCTCTCTCTCTCTCTCTCTCTCTCTCTCTCTCTCTCTCTCTCACAGCGTAACTCAGAATTTTTTTTTTTTTTTTTGGCTGGTGCCGCAAAAGCCTCGGCTTCCTTGCACCATAAATAATAAACACATTTTCATTAACAACTTTCTGATGTAAATACTGTTTCCCCGCTCTTCAGTCTACCAGTTAAATAGTTGTGCTTATTCTAAGGCAGTGCATGATCAGTCCATAATCTATATCAGTGGTCTCCAAACTTTTTTTTGGTCGCGCACCCTTATTTTACTTAAAAGGACTAGCGCGCACCCCGGAATAAAAAATTAAATACGGTATATAAGTTTAATATATTTTTTATTTATAAATTATTTACATGGAAGGCATTATATCTAAAATCACATATAATTTTAAAAAATCACAAATAAAAAAATACAAAACAAATTAAATTGAAGTTCAATTACAAAATGTATGTCCTTGAACATGCATGGTATGATCAAATAAAACCGCGCGATCAAACAAATCCGCGTATTGAAGTATTAAAAAAACATTTATTTATAATTTTTATTTTCAATTACGTTTCGAAAAATTAAAGTTTTCATAATTAATAAATATTGATTTATTGCTAATCATCTCGCGCACCCCACTTTGGAGACCACTGATCTATATAATAATTTGCTTATGCCCATCTGTCTGGAACGCCCTTTGAACTTGAAACAAGCTTTTGACCTGAGTGCTTTTGCAGTAAGTTTTATTTAGCAGTAAAATTAAGAACGGGGGGAAAAAATTCCAAAAGTTTTCCAACTGATTTTAAAATCCCGAAAATTCATTTGGCTCCCAGTGAAACTAACTTGCCGTTTACTTTCAAGAGAAAACATATTTGCTTTTGTCATCACAATCAACACTCAGACTTTCAACAAATTTGGCGTTTTTGCTCATGGAAAAATTTACGTAGCAGTTTCCAGGTCCAGATAATTTTTGTGCACTACATGTCACTTTTTTTTTTTAAAGGACGATAGTCATACATGTAAAAAATTATCAAATGGTATATTTATCAAGTCCTTCCCACTGACACCTTAGCTAGCAGCGAAGGGAGCTGAGGGAAAGGTTTTTTATAAATACTTCAATATTAATATTTACTTTTTTTCTCTGAAACAGTTTTGGCGAAATATTCGCTACGAATATTCTAGTCGCTAAATATTTGTGGACTGATGGTGCTTCAAATAATTCACAAGAACAATTACTCTTTATGTTTCAGTGGAGACAACAATGGAATATAATCCGATAACAGGAGTAACTTGATGAGCTGCTTTTATTAATAATAACTTATTTTTTGTACTAATGACTAATTTATTATTGTGTATCCATTTCTTTAAGTATATTACATCATTTATGTTATTTATCATCTACATATGCCTTAAAGAAGCTTTTTTATTACACAGATGTCGTTTGAATAAATACAGTACTAAGTAATACTGGTGACTGTGACCCCTGGAGTCACACCTCTTAACTCTAATAATGATAATTATTATAGTTGTTGTTCTTGGTAACCAACACCACTAATAGAAAATACATCGCTATGGAACCCGGAGTGACAGATGACACATATCGACAATGCCATCTAGCCCCAGAAACAATCCAGCACATCACCGCTATACTGGAATGCAGGGTGTTCACCCAGACATGACCAAGTCGCCTGGATAATACATCAGAAACTAGTGAGGAAATACCAGTTGATCAAATAAAGTGTACCATATTACAAGTATGAACCACACGAGGGAAATAACACCATCGCCAAGGTTACTTATCTGATCAACATAGCGGTACCCAACACTGGCCACCTCCAGAAAACCTACGCGGAGAAGGTTAAGAAGTACACTGATCTAAGACAGTAGTTCAAAAAGATGTGACATATGGAACAAGTAACAACCATCCCGATCATCATGTCAACCAATGGCATGGTGCCAAGGACCCAACAAGAGCCTAGCAGTAATGGGCCTTCCAGAGAACACCTACAAGGAACTCCAGAAAGTCGCAATCCTGAACACCTGTAGGATAGTCAGAGAGTTCTTCCACCAATGGTAATAATGGCGGTACATAACAGCCACTCGGTGCACTTGGTACCACGGGGGTGGAAGCCCCATCAGGGAGAAATAAAAATAACCATTTCAATCGGCGAATAATATCGGATTACCTCAACAACAACGAACTAAAACTAGATACCATCCGCACAGCTATTTACTGTGGAGCTATCGGGAGAACGGAAGAGGAACCAGAGACCAACAGAAAACAAAATACAAAGACAAGGAACCTCCATCCTGGGAAACGAGACTACAGCTGAGAGTGAAGATAGGCCAACTGACCCAGTACCGACGTGGTAACAGAAATAAGAAGCTGATGAGAAAATTGATGCTGATCCTCAAGAAAGACAACATCAACAGCAAACACATAATTCCTAATCAGAGGATTGAAAAGTATCTGGATATCCTCAAGCAGAACCTCCTTGCACTCAGTAAGAGACTTCACTGATATAGGGAGCATGCTCAGAGAAAACAGAAAACTGGATATTTAATGAAACCCAGAGAGCCTTCTACAGGAACAATGGACAACATGAGAAAGGGAGCAACGGACCCCCTGACCGGAGGGCACTCGAGGAGTTCTGGGATAATCTGTGGAGCTGCAAAAATAGCCATAACGGCCACGCCCCTTGGAATAGAAGAATAGACCTAGAATAGAAAACAAAGGACGTACAAGAAATGGGAGATTCGGGAGGAAGAAGTACAACAGTCGATCAGGAAGTCCCACAACTGGCGAATTCCAAAAATAGATAACATCCACAACTACTGGTACAAGAAATTCAGCTGCACGCACAGGCATAGCGGGTCAGTTTACTGAGATGATAAGGCACCCTGACACAATCCCAGAATGTTTGACTCAAGGCTAAAGGCTAAAGGACGAAGACACCACAAACGCGGCGAAAGTACAGGCCGATCGCCATTCTCTCAACAATGCACAAGGTCTTGACCAGCAGTATAACTAAGACGATATCACATCACCATGGCCGAGCAGCAGAAGGGTTATAAGCAAAGGATGTAAGGAGCATTTACGCGACAATTATAGAGAAAGCCTACAAGAATAACAGCAACCTATACATGGCCTATAAAGAGTACCACAAGGCCTTCAACTCCGTGCCCATAGCTGGCTGATAGAGAAACTGAAGATATACAAAGTAAACCCGGCACTGGCACACTTTCTAGAAGCAACCATGGTGAAATGGAGGATCACCATCAAGGTCGAGAAAATCACGATCAGACCGATCGTGATTTTCCAGGGAGATGCCCTGAGTCCACTATGGCTATAATTTTTGGAGTAATACCAAAACAACAGAGTACAGATTTCCAACCAAAAGATCTCCGGCACTTCTCTATGAAGACCATAAAATGAAACAAATTTAGAAAATAAATACCTACCTTAAATTTTAACTCAAGATATCATTAACAGCGTAAAATCTATGACAGCTCTCTAATATGTAAATTACATACCAACTCATATTTCTTGCTATGTATTATTCTTCAAAACGAAAACAGGCCATGAAGGCCTTAGTTCCATGATGGACCCCTGAGTCGACTCAACTGAGGGCCCAAGTCCAACAGGGCAAGAGAAAATTTTAAGAGGAATAGGCATTTATCTAATAATGATGTACAGATATAAAAGGATACAAACAGTAATTGAAGAAAAAAGATATCATAAGGAAATTGCCAAGTCCAAGAGTAACTGTTGTCAGAAAGTGATCAAAAGACATTGGCAACACAGAACCGTGAGGTTTCATATATCGGATAACTAGAAACAAAGTGCTTTCGGGAGACGTCTACAATACTGTCTCGATTCAAGGTCAGGAGACATTTGACTGGATGACGACTACTGAAACCATTGTTTCTAGCCTTTTTCCTCAAGATCTTCTGAGTTCGATTCACCAGAACAAGACGGAAAAAGTGAAACATATAATGGCTCCAGGGACGTTGAAAAATTTGCGCTTCTGGGTCTTGGAGCAGCAGTTGCCAAAATAAATAAATGGAAAGAAATTCCCAGGCATAGATTTAATTGAAAATCTTGTCATAGTCAAACTATTTGACCTTTTTTCTCGAGTTTTACTAAATATGATGAATAAATGTCTACTGGAATGAACCAAGGCAGTGGAATATGGCTCTTTTGAAGATTCTTCGCAAGCTTGGGAAACCAACATCTGATCTTCGGGCTTAAGGCCCATTTCGCTGCGTGCAAATCTGGATAAGCTTTTTGAGAGATTGGCGGCTCCTAGAATTCGGAAACTTTTGGAAAGAAAACAACTCTGCGCAAACTACCAATTTGGATTTAAGAAGGGGAGATCTGCTGAGGAAGCAATCACATTTCTGACCACATTTGTGCAAAACTCTTCATCTAAATATGTCATAGCAGTGTTTGTGAACTTCGAGGGTGCCTATGGTTTACTGTGGTGGGAAAGCTTCCTCGTGTCTCTAAGATCAGTAGAATGTGACGACTACTTATATGGAGTCCTGGGATCTTATTTCACAGTTTGTTACATTAAGGTCATCCAGGCACATACACAACACAGGTTTCCAGAGGATACCTGCAAGAATCTGTATTGGGGCCTCTCCGCTGGAATGTCGTCCTAGATCAAAATCGCTTATGCAGACGATCTAGTGCTGATAGTACAGGGAAGATCGAGGAGAAATCTAGAGGAAAAGATTCAACCAATTATTGAAGATTTGACAGCTTGGGCCAATACCAACAAGTTAAAAATATCCCCGAGTAAAACTAATTTCATGACTTTTGGCAAACATTTCGACTATAATAGACATCCAAAAATATTACTAACAAACTTCAAATCTATATGTTTCCCAGATAAAATATCTGGGTAGCAGCCTAGACGACAGGCTGAGTTTTCTGCCCCTTATCACGAAATTGATGGGTAAAATTCGGAAAGTCATGGCTTATCTGGCCTGTTAGCCGCCGGGCTCCTAATGGAACCCGACGTTACTATACCTCGCCATGGGGAGGCCGGCCGGGTGTTACCTATATAGTACTCTGGCGGGTACTGCCACTTACTTTCCTGGGATTTCAGTGGCTAGAACCTAAAAAAAAAAATAAAATAAAGTGCAGCTCGCGGTTAGTTATTAGCGTTTGTTAGAATAATTTAGAAGCTTGCGAGGGGCTATACGCTGAAATAATATTTTCTATATGCCTAAATGGGTCGGGCAGGAAATTTTGATGTAGTTACATTTGGATGCATGAGGCTGAAAACGCTGTGAAAGTCAACAGTAAAGGGGGTGTGAAGACTGGAGGGAAGAAAAGGAAGTAAGGGGCCGATAGAGAGGATGGCCCCACGATTGCAATGGAGCAGGCCTGTGCTCCACCTGAGGGAAGAGATTTGGGGAAGGGGAGGAGTGGGAGCAAAGCCCCCAACTCCCCACGGTAGGGGAAAGAAAGCACCGTTCAAGAGAGAAACAATGTATGTTGAGTCATATGCCAACCTTGGATGTCCTTTCGTCCAGGTGCCCAACAGGGAAAGATGGGGGTTCTTCTGGTCTTCTGTGGTGTCTTTGACCAATTTGAGTCAGAGTCTTAGTTGTGTTTCCATTACTCTGGGCCATTGAGGGATGGCTGTTGTCTCGTGATTGATATTGTCCTAATCTTGGATTTGTGAACTTTTGGGATACCTCCACTCAAGGGGAGGGTAGGGTCCGTTGTCTTGTGAACAGATTTTGCGCAAAAAGTGTGAATGCTTTGTAGGTCTCTTCCTCTTGTAGAACGATGTCCTCCTGGTTTCGAAGAAGCAAGTGAATCCTGGTGTATAGTTGACATCTGAGGTCCTCGTATTGGTCACACTCGTAGACCAGGTGCTCCCAGGACTCCTCCTGTCCACAGGAGCACCGCGGTGTAGCTGAGTTTCAAAAGTCATATAGCCTCTTTCTAAACGAGCCATATCCGGTCAATAGGTAGGTGGTTTGGAATCCGGGCGAAAACCAGGCTAGTGAGAGTGGATAAACTTGTCGACATCCGGTATAAACTTCTTAGTAATGGAGCCTTTGTTAGTGAGGTTCCAGCTATATAAGCGTGCTTATATAGCTGAAAGTAACAGCTGATGCAATCTGTAAGAAATACTGCCATATACTTACGTTATTCGGACGACAATTAAAAGTTTAAGGGGTGATGCACTTTCTTTGAACACCAATGTATATCTTCCTTTTTTTTCACTCCCCTTAGCCATATACTAATCAGTAAGGTACCCAGATTTTTCCTTGGGGCTGGGGACAAAGGCGACAAAATAGGCGTCATACAAAGAGATTATTTCAGAGCCAATTTCACATCAACAAAGCTTTTTTAAGACCACATGCATTTTCAAGATCGCATTTATTTAAGTTGTAATATAGACGATGTTGCTTTATTCAACACAAAAAATACGCTTTAGTTAAGGCTAAAAAAACACATACTGTACACAAGTTTGTTTGTTTGTTTGAGAAACTTCCCTGTTATTACATTCAACACAAAAAAAAAAAAAAAAAAAAAAAGCCTTGGCTCACAAAAGGCATGTAATATGTTATACAGTCGAACAAATCGGCAGTTAAAAGTTGCAGTCTTCAGTCTTAGAGAAATTTCTTGCGTATTGGGTTCATTGTCGAAAAATGATCTATCACGTTGCTGTACTTGCTGTAATCTTGCTTGCTAATCTTGTTGCTGTAATCTTGCTTGCTAATTCTTTTTCAACGGGAAGGATCGCTAGTCCTGAGAGTCTGTCTTCTGTCATAGTAGAGCATAAGTAATTCTTAATCAATTTTAGACGGCTAAAGATATATCTGCAGAAGCGGTACTTACGGGTATGGGGTAAAATATTTGATATAGTGAGGTTACATTTGGATAACTTGAGATCAAGAGCTTCTTGTAATGGTTCGTGTCTCCTGAAACTGCTTCCATAGTATCGAAACGACACTGCGTGACACAGTCATCCAACGTGCCACCACCACCTGCCCGGCTTCAAGTCATCCAACGGCCTCCCATCTCAAAGGATCATCTAAACAACGATGACTTAAAGAAATAAATAAATTTTCTAGTTATTTATTTTTTTAAGTCATCTCCGGGACGACCAAACGGTCAGAGGAATTCACAAGATAGACAGAATACGAGAAACAGCACCGTATTTAGCGGTCACGGGCTTGAACCCCAGTCATTCAAGGCACGTGTACTTATGCACCCGAGCGCTGACCACCCGGCTACATGCAGTTTATAACTACCGCAATTTAGAAAACCAGCACTCCTTCAAATTATTTGTACGAGATGTACAAATTTTGTTACTAGGCAAAACAGCATGAACAATTATTAATAAACAAAATATTTATTTATTCATTCATTCATTTTTTTTATGGCAGATGCAGAAAACTCCCGTGCATCATTCAGCCATCATTTAGCCAAAGGTTGCTCGATCATTGTACGAGGAATGGGGCTTTCGAACTTAATTCTATTTTTTTGATTCAATACACCTATTGTTCTTACATTCCCACGAATGTAATTTAGATTGTGCCCGATGACTTCCTCCCTCAGTTCTTTTTTGATAACGTTTTGAGTCTGAATTCCATAGACAAATCATTACTTTTGCTACAGTTCCTTTAAATTTATAGCCGTGCATCATCTTAGGTAGCACAGCAGCGTTTATCTATAACATGTTGAATTCTTCAAATTCTAATAAATTTATTTTTTTAAATTTTCAATAAATATTTTAATAATATTTTTTTTCAAGTCTTTTAAAAACCAGAAGGTATACGCTATTGACGTAAAAAATTCAGGGGGTATACGCCGTATACCCTCTGAATTCCGTATACCCGCCGTACACCCTCTCCTCTAAGTCCTGTATATATAGTATTAATATATTGTGAGGCAGGTTATAGAATGATAATCATATTACGATATATACCTAGATGGATCTATGGAAAACGCATAGTATATACATACAAAAGTAAAATATACATAACTTATGGTTGTATACCCACAATTCGGGTGACTTCGCCCAAATTGAAAGTAAAACAGCAATAAGGGGTTCTCTATTTCTATGATGATGTTACTATGGCGAAATGAATTTTTAGGTTGATATAATAGAATTCGGTGGTATTATCATTTTGAATACTAAACTAAATTATAATTTTGAATTATATAAACTAACAGATATTTTAAGAAAGTTATTTTGAGATACTACATAGTGCGTACTGATCATCGTTGACCCGACAGAGAACGTGGAATGTTAGTTTAGAAATTAGAGTAAGAATGAGGCGTAATTTACCGTATCCAAGCAGACGAACCACGTGTAGCCCATACTGTGTTCAAAAAAAGAAATGATATTTTGTGTAAAGTATGGTCGTCTAGTGACAGTTAGAAGGTGGCGACCCCTGTGTGTTTGGACGTGGTAAATATGTGTTAAAACGCCAATAAATAGCCAATTAGTTAGTTATTTTAAGTTCACGCAAAAAAGAAGGCGATAGAGAGGCGAAATAAATGGTTATTGGAGTAGGAGTAACAGTACCTGAACTCCACGAAGGGAAATTATAGTAGTATGTTTAGAAGTACAGCCTCGGATTGCCCTAAGAACGAAGGGTATAGGATAGTTTAAAGGTCTGATGCAAGATATAAGGTAAGGCTCGGGTAATCCCGATTAGCTACCATACTACTCATTTAATATATATATATATATATATATATATATATATATATATATATATACAAGGAGAGCTACCCTTACTAACGCAGATATTAGAGAAGTGATTTATGGAGCTCAATAAACTATCTGCCAAAATAACAATACGCTATTGATCAACAATACTGTATTGTTCTGCATCTAATTTTTAAGATCATTCATTTCCTTACAGGGAATGATTGTGTATCGTTTTAATCTTATACAGTCTGGTTAAAAAATAAGTTGTTTAAAGCTAGTTAAGGTTTGGCAGGATAACTTCAGTAATGGACCTGAAATATTTATGCTTTCACACGAGAAGTGCAGTTGATGTGACCTCTGCCACCTCATTGCTAGAAATCAGCAGGACAGTAGCGTGCAACTCATTTTTCTTTCTCTCATCACTGTCTCCTGACAGCTCACGAAACCCTGCCAACTCCTCTCTAAGCGGGACGTAATACTCGTCACCTCATGCTGCGCTATTAGACAATAGAAAGGTTTTTTATGTTTGTTTCCCCATCTTCGAATCTCTTCTGTCATCCTTTTTCTTCAGGTGATTCCCCAACTGTGTTGCCATAACCAGACTTATGTCTTCCCGTACTTCCTTCCACATTGTAATCCTCTTAGGAGCAACACTTTGATTACTTTCTTATATTCGTGACATCAGTGTCTCAGATTTTCATTCCACTAGTCTAATTGCTCAAATCACTTGTACCATTCCCCCATGCACCTTTTTTTAAGACATGAGTCACGTGTTTCGTATTTCCTTAGAAAAGCGATATGCATACAGTAAAGTTGAAGCGTGTCTGCAACTCGTTTATCATGCTTTGCGATTGATTGCTCTAATACAAATTAGATTTTTCAAAATTCTTTTTACAAGAGCTTGTACGAATCATGCATCTCTTTTCTTAACGCTACCACGAGAGAGAGAGAGAGAGAGAGAGAGAGAGAGTGAAAAAAAAAAAAAAAAAAAAAAAGATAGGAGAGAGAGAGAGAGAGACGTTATGGTTGCTATTTTTAATTTAAAAATAGATAAAATTAACACATTGCGCATGTCATCTTTTAGCTACTGACCATTTTATAAAATTGAATATTAATGTTATTCTATTCACAGACCTTTCAAATTACAACGTTGTAAGTATCCTATTCAGCATGTTGAATATCGTCATTCTTGTTATACTTACTGTTAGTATTATGAAGAGAGATGTAGCTGAGTAGTCACTGCAGTACAATAGCCCATAGCACACGTGTTTGAGTTGACCGTGGTTCTAGCTCAGGTGACTGGTAAATATGTTTCTATTCGTATTCTCTCTCTCTCTCTCCTCTAGCCGTATGTGGCCATATACGCGGAGTATAAAGAGCAAATTTATTTATTTACTTTATTTCTTCAAAAATTGAATTTCCATTACTTCTTTCATTATCTATTTATTTATATTTTATTTTTTTATTTAAAAAGATTTGATTAAAAGAACTGTTAAAATACACTAGTGTTCAGAACTGTCCAGTGTTTTAGAATGTAACATTTCTTCTCTCTGTCTAAAAGGAAGGATATTAGATCTTCCTAGAAGGTACGACTGGAAAAAGAAATTAAACTTAATATATATTGTTTTATTTGAATCATACACCGTTAGCTTCTCTCGTATTATGATTTATGTTATCACTAGGTCGCCTTTGTCGGGGATGCACTAATGAGCAGAACCGCGTTAACGCTACGGCGAAACCGGCCATGGCCGGAGGCCTCATTTTCAGTGTAAATATTTTCAAAAGTAATGATAAAAATTTCTAATAATAATACTGTAATAGTTTTTACGGATGACGGAAAAATATGTATCAATGTATGGATGAATAAAACTCTCTAAAAACAAGTTATTTAAAAAAAAAACCTATGTAGTATTTGTATTTATATTTATTTGTATGTGTGATATATATATACAAAGGGTACTAGGAAAGTTTTGCAATACAGCTTTGTTTATTTAATTTTTTCAAAGTAATTTCCTCTACATTCAATACACCTCTCCATCCTCCGAAACCAATCTTTAAACCAGTTCTGCCAAGTTTCACTAGGGAGTAAAGCACACTCGTTGTCCCAAGCCCGTAGAAGGTCCTCATCACTGGAAAACTGCCTCCCTTTTAGCTTCATTTTCACATGCGGGAACAGTGCAAAGTCGCAGGGAGCAAGGTCTGAACTGTAGGGAGGGTGCTCGAGAAGTTTCAGTCCTGTCGTGGTCAAATATTCGGTGCAGGCTTTGGCGCGGTGAGCTGGAGCATTTTCGTGATGGAGGTACCAGGTGTCCATTCTTGACTTTGGCCGCAGGTTCTTCATAGATCCAATGACTTTAGGCAGGCATTGTTCAGTATACCACTTAGCTGTGACTGTCTTCTGCGTGTCCAAAACGACACGTTCCACAATTCCACGCGATTTGAAAAATACAGCTATCATTTTCTTCTTTACAGATTGGGATTTTCTGACAATTACGGGTGTGTCGTCATCATCAAAGACCCAAACTTTGTTTTGAGCCTTGGTCGGCAGATCGTAATAGTACAGCCAAGTCTCGTCACCTGTCACGATGTTGTTCACATACCGAGATTGTCCCTTATCAAACTTTTTTAACATCTCCCGGCACCAAGTCACACGTCGTGTCATCTGCTCTTCAGTCAGTTGATGCGGCACCCAGAGAGAACAAAGTTTCTTCACGTGCAAATGATCTTGCAGAATCGAACGAATTGCTGGTGCATTTAGGCCCAAAGTATCCTCTATCTGTTGGTAGGTCACTCGCCTGTTTTCGTCAAGCATTTTCCTCACAGCAGTAACGTTTTCCTCCGTAACTGACGTTCGTGGCCTTCCCGGCCTCTCAGAATCCTCCACAGTGAAATTTCCCCTTTGGAATTCTCTATACCACCTGAATATCGTTGTACGATGTGGACAATCATCATCTAGTGCAAGAGTCATTTCTTCTAAGCACTGGTCTATGGTTAAACCACGCACGAAATTATACCGCAAAACTGTCCTTATCTCATTTCGTGACCACGATGCCATCGCAAGCACTTTGCACTCTCACTACTAATGAATAACTGAGCCCATCGACTTGGCGCGGCGACTACTATGCACGTATGAACATGTCTCAACATGCAGCAACAAGCAGCTTCCTGTGATTCATTGTTGCGTCATATTGCAAAACTTTCCTAGTACCCTTTGTATCTTAAAGGGGTCTCAAATTTAAATATGGCCGGAGCCTATTTCATCCTTAATTCCCCCTGCTAATGGGAGCTCGTACACAACCCCACCTAGTCTGAGAAGACACGAATAATGTTGAAGCAGCTAGTTGAGTATCGGCACTGCTTATTAGATTAGCATTATTATTATCAAGTTGTTACTGCAACACGACCACGTAAGTCCGAATAGTTGACAACTAATCATTTTGACAGAAATATTAGAATTAACCGTTTCATCGGTCACGTGAGCTTGAACCAGGGTGACAACCCAGTGGTGAAATATATCCGCAATAAGTGATATGACAGATTTAAAACAGCAAAAAAAAAAAAAAAAAACTCGCCCATGCAATTTTTTTCTGTTATATATCTTAGCAAACGTTACCAGTCAGATAATGATAACATACTTCTCAATCGGGAAGTGCTGTTTATTTAAGGTCAGTTCTTGAACATCTCGTAGACAGCGCTTTAATATGAAAACCATCCAACTTGGAATAGCTCTCTTCCGTTTTGAGAAATTTCTTGTGAAGCAATTTTTGCATAGAAAATGGGCAGAAATCCTACACTCTAAAAACACTGGAAATTCATAAATGATCCCGTTCTCTTTGACACAAATCACTATTAAATGTGACACGAAATTTCATTTTACATGTATGAATTTTCATTCATACATGTAAAATCAGGGACAATATGTCCTTAATATTACAAGAAATAATATACTAAATGGTGTCATCATACCTTACATATTGTATAAAAAAAATTCATCCGTCTACAACTGAAAAAATTCATCGTAGCATTTTATAGTTTTACTGATAAACTTAAGAGAAAAACAGGTGTTTATATTTCTGACATTTCAAATAATATTATGGATGTCACAGAACATATTTGAAAATGAGAGGGAAATGTTTGAGGGGAGAAAGCTCTGCAGAAAGGCACTTTTAATTGTGGTTATTGTATCCTTTGAAATCCACTGGTCGTCACTGAAATTATTCCACCTAGAAAGAATGAATAGGTTTAGTTCAAAATTTATGGGCATAACCGTGACATTTATTGAATGTTCACGATTAGCACGTTGTTAATCAGCACAGAACAGGGTTGGCGAACCAGTAATACGGGGCCACCCGTAAGTAAAGTATATGAATACAAGAGTTTAAAATATGAGTTTGATAGTATAAGGTAAACTGAGGTAAATTTCTCTATTATTATTCTACAAATAAATGAACTATATTTGAAGGCAATTTTATTTCACTGTCTATCAACTACATCAGATAAAGAAAACGTTCAAAGTGTGCAATTATACAGCAACAAAGTTCTCATTAGAGACTCAGATACTCGTATTGTTACCTTTTTATATAGCATGCAAAGACTGTTATACTGTTGTTTCAATTTAATTTTAACACGCAGGACGGAAAAGGTTCGCTGCTGCTGGTATATAAATTCGAATAGCGTTTGTTACCTACCACCTTGACGTTTGAGTCTGAAGTTGCTATTAAAACGTGTGTAAACGTTAGCAAGCAAACAAAACGCGAATGAATGACCGGCTAACAGTGTGCAATAACGGACTTTGAAAGGGGGTTGATGCCGGACGGTCAACAGGGCAAATCGCCATTCGTGTGGGTCTTAATGCCAAAACGGTCGTATGCTGTTGGGGAAAATGGGTACAGGAAGGTACAGGTTAACTCCGGAGATGTCATCAGTGTTGTGGTAGCACAGAAGGACGTCATAACGGTAGGATCGATGCTTCAGCTGACTTCAGCATGGCGCATAGAAGCGGTAGAAGTACTGATCTTAAAATGATTTCAACATACCATCAGAATATTGCGATTTATTATTTTCATGCCATGATTCCATGGATAATCCCAATATGTCACTCGCTGAAACAGACTAGATTACCTCTGTTCCAGGCATCTCTAAACTAGCATATGGCCGTCACTCGATCCAAACAGAAACACGATCGTGACGGTTTTCTGTTTTCTGGACAAAAAAACCAGAGTTTCCGGGATCAAAAAAACCATTCTACCTCGCCTGAGACTGACTAACTTCAGCCACGTTGTGAAAAAGGTCCATACAAATTTCTCATGTCATCGACAGAACTAGAACTCGGGTCTTTTCCACCCAGTGTGAGGAGGAGAACGACAAAAATCTACCAACTGTGGGGAATTTCAGAAGAGGGGACCTTGGCAGTTTAAGGCACTAACGTGGCATCGATTAATTGGGCGGATTGGAGAGGGCAAATACATTTGAATTAAGGAATACCTTTAAAGCAAAAATCACAGAAGCCATGAACGTATACACACCATTAAAAAAAGATTGCAAGAGGAGGAAGAGGATGACGAAATAGATGAATGCAGATCCGGCCTGTCAAATAAAGAGGAAATGATGACATGAGACAGTTACAGAACGATGAAATTGAAGCCTACAACAGATATAAGTTGATCTGTAATAATACCAGAAATAAGGTCAGTGAGGTCAAGGCTGCGTACAGGAAAGCACTGGCTAAAAGAGCAAAGAAATTTTCATGTATGTAAATTCAAGGAAAAAAACGAATCAGATGGGAGCCTTGTGCACTGGGTGTGGAAAAGTCTTATATGATCCAGCTGATGTTGCGGATGAACGGAATACACTGTTCAAAGAAAGTGCAAAACCCCTTAAAATTGTAAATGTCGTCCGAATAATGTAAATATATGGCAATATTTCTTACAGATTGTATCAGATAAGATTGACACGGGTAGGTGATGACGTAATATTTAATCAGCTGTTACTTTCAGCTATAAATGCACGCTCTGCAAGTTGCAGTCATTCCTTGCTTGTGTCAGGATGGCGAGTTACGTGCAGTTTACGCCACGAAGAAAGAGTGCCATTGTTGCTTTACGTGAGGAAGGATATGCTTCCCGTAATATTGTTTATAGCGTCTTGTAATCAGTCGACAGTGAGTAGATTTCTTTCCAAACTCAAGAATACTGGTTCTGCTGATAGGAAAAAAAGGAACCGGACGCAAACGAGTCTCAACGCCAAAACAGGAACAGCTTTGGCGTAGTAACAGTCAGAAGACGACTCTTCAAAAATGAACTTGTAGTCCGTCGTCCTAAGAAGCAGCCCCCTCCTCACACAAAAAATGCAAAAGCTCGATTAATTTGGTGTAAGGAGCATGTTAAATGGACCCCCGAGCAGTGGAAGTCAATTATTTTCTCGGATGAGAAGAAATTTAACCTGCATGGCTCTGATGGGAGACAAACGATTCGCCGTAGACATGGTAAAGAATACCATCCAGACTGTATGGTATCTACAGTGAAATTCCCTACCAGGCAAATTATATGGGAGTGCATTTCGTATCGGTCACCGGAGTAGGTCACCTGCAGTTCATAAAAGGTTCTGTAAATGCCAATGAATACCTGCCTATATTGGAAGGCAAATTGCTGCCAACCAATTAGAGACCATTTCAACCTGCCAAGTAACTGCATCTTTCAAGATGACTCTGCTTCATTGTCATCGGGCGAAAAGTGTAAGTATGCACTTCTATAGTTACTTTAGCTTCATTTCTGCATTAAAGGTTCGAAGTACAGTAATGTGATTACATTTGTTACAGGTGAAAGAATGGTTGGAAGAACGGTCCATTACAACTGTTAGCTGGCCAGGAAACAACCCGGATCTGAATCCTATAGAGAACTATTGACACTGTGCGGAATCTGCAGTTGCCAGAAAGAAACCAAAAACCCTTCGTGAACTTTAGGAAGCCAAAATTCGTGTTTGGAACCACGAACTATCAGTTGATTGTCTTCAGAAATTGATCTTGTCAATGCCCCGACGGTATGCTGCTGTCATTTGGCCAGAGGCTGTTCAACTAAATATTGGTTCGCACCTGGTGAACTTTACATTTTGTTTTCCTTTTAAAATGATAAATTGAAGCAAATTGAGCGCTTCTGATAACATTTCAGCCATATTGTCGTGTTTACCAAAACTGTTGTATAAAGGTTTCAAATGCTCATTTTGGAATATTTTGAGAGCACCTGTCAAATATTACTTAGTTTTGCCTTAACTATTAATAAAGATCATTTGTTTATATTTCTATTTATGATGCTAGTCATTAATGTAACATACCATCGCGAAAAAGTGTTAGAAATGTGAAATTCCTAGGTGATGCACTTTCTTTTAACACCAGTGTAGGTACTTTGCATCTGTCTTTACTGACAAAAGCCCTTCAAGCTGAGAAGAGGCTATGTCATATGAAATTAGTAATTTCGAAATTACATAATACTGTTTATTAGAAAAACTTTCGAGCATAAAGTTAAGTAACGCTCCCGGAGTTGAGGGCATATCCCAGTAATTTTGAGGGAGGCCGCCAGGGAGTGTAATGAACCATTGAGGTTAAATTATGAGGGCATCTTAAGACTTGGAAGAGGTTCCTTTGGATTGAAGAAATGCCAACGCATTACCAACATATAAAGTCGGTAACTACAGACCAATCAGTCTGACTATTTAGATATAAATGGCATTCTGAATGACACAGTACTTGTTTTTGTTAAGGGAAAGTCCTGGACAGAGAGCTGGATGTGGGGAACAATTTCAACAGTTTATTTGGATTTTAGCAAAGCATTTGACTCAGTCATTCATGAAAGTTTACTATATATAATGTAGTTATGGGAATACTGGAAAGATTCTAAGATGGATTTCTGGGTGACTACTGGGCAGAAGGCAGGTTTATGATTAATGGATATTCTTTAGATTGTTGTAACGTCAGGAATGGGGTCTCCACGGTTCTCGGACCATTGTTGTTTCTGATTTTCATAAACGATATCGACGAAGGGACAGAAGCCAAATTTGCAGCCGATTTGTGAAGAGTGCAAGAGTCGTTAATAGATCAGTGCCAAGCAACACTCCTTCAGAGTGACATGAACAAGTTCAAGAATGGTCAGAAAAGTGGCGCTGTGTTTTAATGCAGCAAAATTAATGCTGATCTTACACTTGTGGAATTTGCAGAATCTCGAGGAATGTCAGAAACGAACGCTTTTTTCAAGAAAAGGGTGAACAGAAAGTGGACATGGAATAGCCCAAATGGATTAACAACTAATGAAATTGACTTCATCCTCACTAACAGAAGATATATTGTGAACGATGTTATCGTCCTGAACAAGAAAAATGTTAGAAGTGATCACAAAATGGTAAGATGCACATTTGATATAAATGTAAGAAAATAAATGAAAAAACTAACTCGAGATAACATAAGAGGAGAAAAAGCAGCATGTACTGGAACTTACTTAGAAATAAGTTTGAGCTTCTGCAGACCTTTCATGACCAAGATATCGACGAGGAATACAACTTTCTGAAAGTAATAAAACTCAACAAACCTATAGGTAAAAAGAAATCCAAAGAAGAAAAAATTAATCAAGAAACACTTTTCATGATGAACAAAAGACAACAAATAAAGAGCAAGATAAACACTGACAAGAACAAAATTCAGTATACTGAGTTATGCAAAGCCATTAGAAGATTTAACACAAGAAAAGTAGAAAAAGCATTAAGGGAAAACAAATGACTTAAATCAGCAGCCAATGAGCATTAACAAAACGACAAATGATACTTAATCTGAATAGTGATGGTATACTTATAAATAGCACAGAAGGCATAATTCAAATAGCAGAAGACTAATATAAAGTATTACATAAGGAGAAAAGGAATGATACCAGCAGTGGGGAAGGTGTATCACAAATTAGCAACACATCAGACATACCCGATATCCTGCCTGTGAGGTAGAACATGCATTGAAGAAAATGAAAAATCAAAAAGCCCCAGGTGAAGATGAAGTTACTGTAGAGTTATTATAATTAGGAGGAAGAGACATGACACTGCAACTGGAAAGATTCTTCACAAAATACATTAGCAAAGGCATGACGCCTAAGGAATGGAATAATGCAATCATAAGTTTTCTGCATAAGAAAGAAGATAAATCAGAAATTAAAAATTATAGACCAATTAGCTTGTTATCCCACATATACAAGTTGTTCACACGGGTCATTACTAACAGATTAGAAAGAATACTTGATGAGAATCAAGCGAAAGAGCAAGCTGGCTTTAGGACAGGATTCTCAACAGTGGATCACCACGTAATATCACAGCTAATGGAGAAAGCAGATGAATATAAAATGTCATTATGCCTGGCATTTGGATTATGAAAAGGCATTTGACTCTATACAGCATAAGGCAATGTTTTGGGCACTAGAAAGACAAGGCATAGACATCCCATATATTATGATTTTGAAGAAAATATATGAGAACGCTCCCTCCTTTATTAGACTAGAAAAAGACAGTAGCAAATTTAAAATTGAGAATGGAGTTCGACAAGGATCTCCGAAGTTGTTTACTGCTGCCCTTGAAGAAGCTTTCAGAAGATTGGACTGGTCGCAAAAAGGAGTCAATGTGAATGGAGAGTACCTAAACCATTTACGATTTGCACATTTATGATAAGCCATGATCGCAAAGAATTAGAGGAAAATCTTAATCAGTTATGCAGAGTTAGTAAGGATTTCCGGCTAAAGATGACTATGGTTAAAACAAAAATAATGATTAATAAGTATGCCACAGGAAGGGATATAATCATTACAGTAGAAACTGAAAAGGTGGGTTCATATACTTACCTTGGACAAGTCATTAGATGTAATAATTATAAATGGCTGGAAGTCAAGAAGAGAATAAATCTGGGATAGATAGCATTCAGGAAATATATTGAGGAGAAATATCCCAATTTGTCTGAAACGTAAAATAATAATCAATGTATACTCCCCACCATGACTTAGGGAAGTGAAACTTGGGCACTCACCAAAAGAATGGAAGAGAAGCTGAAAACTACACAGCCAAGAATGGAACGAATTATATTAGGAATCAGACTGTTGAATAAGAAGAGAAATACATGGATTAAGCAGCAAACTCAAGTAAAGGACATTGTTATCAAAACTAAAGAACTGAACTTGGGCAAGACATAACTCGAAGACATGATGACAGATGGACTAAGAAAATAACAGAATGGTACCCAAGAGAAGTTAAAATAAACCTGGAAGACATCAACGGAGATGGATAGATGAAATTCAAGAATTCGTAGACAGTAAATGGATAACCATTGCTCAAAACAGAAGGAACTGGAAAGTTTCTGGAGAGAACCTCATCCTGCAGTGGGTTGAAAATGGATGATGATGATGATGCTGATTATGAACACCCAAAACAAACACTTGTTGGGATTGAATTAAAAACAGTATAGAAAGAAAGGGATCAGGAGAGTTACGAAATTTTCTGAGCAGTGTAAATAGTCAGCCAGGAAAGCACATGCTGACCTATTGATGATTTATTGAATATTAGCCTCTAGAGATAGGTCATAATCCCGCTGTATAAGGCATTTGAAAGACCAAATTTGGAATACTGTGTATAGAAACCTCATCTGAAAAAAGACATTGACCTTCTTGAAAGGGTCTAAAGACGGGCAAACTCGCATAGTAAAATCGGCAAAAGGACGACCGTACGAGGAAAAATTCCGATTAGATTGGGATTAGTAAAATGAAGGAAGGTGGAATTTTCACTGTTATAAAGAATTCCAGAACGAGGGTCCATAAATTCAAATTACAGGAGAAGGAGTTAAGACTAGATTTTAGTAAGTTTTCTTTTAACCAGCGAGTCGTTGATTGCTGGAACAAGTTGCCTTCGCAGCTAGTTGAGGCTGACAGTTTGAATAAAATCGAAAGTCAACTGGATAGTTACCTATGTGAGGAGGGAAGCACATAATTTGTATTTTCTTATCTACTTGTGGGTTGGGTTTTTTTTTTTTTTTTTTGCCAGTGGAGAAAAAGCCTTTAGCTTCCTCGCTCTATACGGCGAATACTATTTCTATGGTTCGTCACTAGAGGTGATATACCCAAGCAGCTATCTCTGCACCACCGTGGACGCCGATAACGATGTCAATTTTGAGGCTTCAGAGGCAGACAAGGCAACCCGGCAAGAATGCAGCCGCACCTGTTTATTTATTATTATTATTTTTATTTTTCAGCACACATTGCAGGATGGAGACCCAATGGAAATGTGTAATATAGCTGGTACCACAAATTAAGATAATGTTTAAAACTTTAAAAATAAATCGAAAAAAAATTTGACTTTGTAATTTTACTGGTTTTGAATATATCTGTGAAAATAAGTTGCTGTAGTAGGGTTTTACTCAGCGACTAAGGTCATATTGCTCCGTGTGTATTGTCTCTAATTTGCTTGTGTTCTGACGTGATTTTCTGTTTGTTGGAAGAAAAACCCGAGTTTCCGGGAGAAAAAAACCATGTTACTCTCGCGTGAGACTGCCTAACTCAGGCCTTTTCCACCAACTGTGCTATCCACAAGGGCCATGAGGGTAAGTATAATATCAATAACAACATTGAAAACATCGACTTTAAAACAAGTAACGGAGCTGGACCGGCTATAATTAGATAAGTAGTTGTCATACTGAATGGCATATCGGGGTCTCACAAGTGTAACATCCTAATCAGCTTAAAGTCTATTTCGTACATTTTTTGATTTAATATTATTAAAGGAACTGACGTAACTCAAAAATTACATTGCCATGATATAATTAAATACGCTTTAGTAAAATAAGGGGGGATGAGCAAGGAGGAGGATAATATGAATATCGACTACAACTACTACAATAACACCACTCTGCATGGTTTTTGATTTTAAAACTAATAGCTGTTTTCAGGGGCATATTCAAGGGAGCGGGAAGAGGAGCCTTTGCCCCTCCATACTGGCGCACTATGGCCATAGTTGCCGATGCGCCTAATAAATCCCGAAACAAACAAACAAACAAACAGCCCCTCCATTAACCAAAAATTCAAAATTAAAGAAAATGCTCCCTTTGTTGTATTGCCAAATGTTTCGAAATAATATATTATTCTCATTTTTTATGATTAATACATATCATTATTCACATGCTTTCCTAACATTCAAATAAAATAACCAATCAATATTATTTATCAATATTATCTATCTAAAAAAATACACTCAAAAACTTGGTCGCCGTGCCCCCTCTTACGATGATATCTGGATACGATGCTGGCTGTTTATAACTCTGATTTTAGAAATATTAATGGTTTTTTCCTACCAGATACCATTTTTTTCCGAAATCACTTAAGTTGATGTCATGCGTTGTATTACCGAATGTATTAAGTTAGGAGTAAATTCTGGGAGTTTGTAGAATAAATCTGATGGCAACACTGCCTTCGGTCATTTGTTTCTTGACCTTGAGAGCTCCATGCAGCAGTGCCAGCTCACTTTATTTCTGAATTTATCGTGTCAGATTTGTGCTGAAGAGTGACTAAAATGTTTTCTCGCATGTGTTTGAACAATGTGAATTTATTTATTTTTTTATTTGTGGAAGTTATATAGTCCTCAATAAAAGACAAGATATTAAAGAATTTGTAAAAAAAATGTGTATTGTGCTTATTTTAGAGTGACGCTCGGTGACCAAGATAACCAATGGGCTCCACATAAAGTTTGCCGAACCTGTGTTGAAGCATCGAGATTGTGGGAAAATGGTAAAAGGTTCAGAGGGATACAATGCAAAGAGAAGAAGGACATTGTCTATATTCCTAATATTACATCTGCCGTTAGATCAGTTCCACATGGAGATGACCTCCCGATTCCATGCCCTCCACTTAAATTGGAGAATGTAGCTGCATGAAGATGAAACTGAAGTCTACACGCCTGGAGACATTAAGTCAGCTGCTTCCCTTCAACTGTTTTCACATCATGAACTCAGTGATCCGGTAAGAGATTTAAATTTACCAAAGGAATCTGCAGGAGGGGTTATGCTGATGGTTAAGAAATGCATAAAATCCAAGGCAGGGCAGGGCATCCATTGACAATGGTGGACAGTGTAACGTTGAGTCAGTTTGGTGTGAAATAAATAAGGCCTGCTTTAGTCATGATTAGGAGCAACTAATCATGCATCAACGGAATTTGATGATCAACGAACTGTCAAATAATGAGGTTTATTGAAGATTATATAAAGAGACAACAAGCACTGGGAAAGCAAAAATGAGGGTAGGAGTGTGTCATAGGACAGTTGTTATTATTGTGTTTTAGGAGCATCGGTAACTAAGACTATGTTGCTCCGTGTACATAGTTTGTAAACTGTGTTGTTGTTGTTGTTGTTTTGGTTTTTAGGAGCATTAGCAACTAAGGCCATATTGCTCCGGAATATGCGGTGGTCATTCCTTGACCTTTCCGCATCCTCCATATTTGGTGGTGACGGGCTCGAACCCCGATCTAATCAAGAAGCGTGTGGTACGCACTGCTGCTCCTTCCCACCTGGCTACGGAGACGCCTGTAAACTGTGTGTGTTCTGAAGTTGATTTTCTGTTACCCGAGTTTCCGGGAGAAAAACCGTGCAACCCTCGCCTCCCATCATCGACAGGATTCGAACTCGGGTCTTTTCCACCCTGTGTAGGGAGAGTGGCGATCCTACCAACTGTGCTACCTACGAGGATGTTATAGCACAAATGCTTCTGATGAATACAATGAACAACTATACAGAGAAAGAGAGTGAGCCAGTAAATCAGAATATCTTATAATGGGGGATTTTAACTTCCCAGATAATGACTGGAACTTGTGAGTTGGGCACTAGCACATCAGCAAGATTTTTGTGGATTTACTGGATGATTGTTTTCTACAGCAGCATGTTCGAGAGGGAGTAATACTATTGGTCCGATTATCAGCAGTGATTATTCATGCATCAAGAATTTACAGATAAAGGAACCGCTAGGTGGCAGTGATCATAGTGTACTGATGTGGGCTTTACTTAAAGATGTAACTACCATCAGAGGTAGAGGGAAGGGTTTTGCTTTCGAAGGAGACTACGGTAGTCTCAGAGATTTTTAAAATTCTGTACAGTGGGACCAACTGATTATGTTACCAACAGCAAATTCAAAATGGGAAGCATTCAAAGAATTAATCTTGGAAGCTACTAGGCTTTTCATACTAACTAAGAAATACTGTTCAAGGTTTAAACAGATATCAGATGAACTAAAGTCAAAGAAGTGAGGACTCAAGTTGTAGCTGTATATTTACCTCCTGACCATAATCCCGACACAAGGAATGAGCTAACTACCTGGATTATAACTCACCTCAAGCCTCACGTGCTCATCTTTGTTTTAGGAGATTTCAACATGCCCTCCCCAAGACACGAAGGTGCTATGAAGGACGTCGTACGCTCCTTCTCATCCCTAGGCCTTAGACTAACTCATATGCAACCTAAAAGACGACATCAAAACCTCGACCTCTTATTCCATAACCTCGACCATCTCACTCTCAAAACGCCGATTTTTAAGTGTACATCAGATCACCTCCCAATTGCCTTTGATTGTGAAAGCCTATGCTCTCCCCGACAACTTGAACAACATGACCATAAAGAATCACAACTCAACATCTTCTCATTAAAATATATGCAACCTCAAATCATCCTACAGACTAAAAGCTACAGACTGGGAAAAAATTGCTGCTAGCCATCCTGATCAAATGCTTACCAATTTAGATAACTTGTTAAAAGACATCGCCCGTGAAGGGGCCTTCAAATCTGTCCTCCTGTCTCACAGGACCAAGAATTGGCTTACCAGCGACGCAAAATTCGCTTTCATCATGAAACAGAAACTATACAGGAAATGGCAAAGGACACGGGATCTAGCCGACTACCAGCTCTATAAAATACATCGGGCACGCTTCCTACGTATTCGGAGGAAGGCGCAGAACGACTGGATTGCACACAGATTGAAACTTGGGAAAATAATCTACACCAACAAAAACTAACAGTCCCCCATGACCACTGACATCATCCTCGCGTGGGCTAACTCGCTCGAAACTAAGCCCCTACCTGCCCCAAACCCCTTTATTCGGGTTAATCCACCAGCTAACCAGACATCACTGAAAAAAATAGCCATCACAGAGGAACGCCTTACTGAGGTCATCAACAGTCTTCCCAACAAGTCTACCACTGGCCCGGATGGATTCCCTGTTTTCATGATTAAACTATGCAGTGCATATATCATAGACCTCTTGGTTGACGCATTCAATTCCGACCTCGTAACAGGAGTTTACCATGCTATCTGGAACACATTATGTTTCTCCCGTTCCAAAAAAGTCTAACCCAAAATCGCCTAATGACTACAGACCAATTTCCGTAGGATGCACTTTCCTCAAAATCTTGGAAAAAGCCATACTTCCTGCTCTCATCCATCATATGTTCGCCCACAAATCTCCATACCTCCATAGTGTACTACCTGAATGATCCACGATCACCATCCTCTTGGACACACTGTTCAGAATTGAAGGTACCTTAAGCAACAAAGAGCAACTGGATATTGTGTTCCTCGACATTGAGGCGGCCTTTGACAACCTGCCCACCCATGCATTATGTACCATACTGTGCAACTATTTCAAAATCTCTGGCAACATCGTAGTTCTCCTTAGGAAACTCCTTCAGTCCAGAACCCTATGGATCAGAAATCTTCTTCTTTAATGCTGCCGAATGGCGTTTGCGACTTCGTTTTGATATTGTTCTCTGTCTAGCGCTGCGTGTAGAATTTGTGCTGTTGTCATGTGAAGCCAGGTGTTGATGTTATCTAGCCATGCCATTTTCGGTCTGCCTGGGCGTTTCTTGCCTTCGATCTTTCCCTCCAGGATGAGTGGTAGTAGGTGATATTTTTGTTGGTTCCTAGCGATGTGACCTAGGTACTGTATTTGCATTTCCTGCTGATGATGGTTTTGAGCAGGTCCCGTTCCGTGTGCATGTCCTGCAGGACCTCTGCATTGGTTATCTTGGCTGTCCACGGAATTTTCAGCATTCTTCGGTAGAGCCACATTTCGAAGGCCTGGAGCTTTTTTGTAGTGGCTGATGTTAGAGTCCAGGTTTCTACACCGTAGAGCAGTATTGGCCAGATGTAGCATTTCAATGTGCGTAATTTGAGCATGATGTTCAAGCTTCTGTCGGTGAGGAGAGTTCTCCATTTGGTGAATGCCTGCCTGGCTTGTTCAATTCTGCTTTTGATTTCGGCCTCATGGTTCAGCTGGTCATCAATGAGTACTCCGAGATACTTGAAGCGGTGTATTTGCTCTAATTTTTCGTTGTTTAGTTTGATCGTGATTTTGCTTGCAGTCCTGCTGACCTTCATCACCTTTGTTTTCTTTTTGTTGATTCGTAGCCCCCATGCTTGGCTTTCTATGTCCACTTCGTTCAAGATGGTCTGTAAATCTTGTTCTGAATCCGCTATTAGTGCTGTGTCATCGGCATATCTTAAGTTATTGATGTAGTGTCCGTTAACTTTTATGCCGATGTTCTTGTCAGCCAGTGTTTGGTCGAAGATCATTTCCGAATAGATGTTAAAAAGAATGGGAGATAATGGACAGCCTTGCCGGACGCCTTTTTTTATTGGAATTGGGTCTGTCAGGTCGTTGTCATAGCGAAGCCGGGCTGTTTGATTCCAGTAGAGAGTTGTAATAAAGTTGATATCATTGTTTTCAAGCCCAAGTTTTCTCAGTCGGTCAATTAGGCGGTCGTGGTCTACTGAATCGAAGGCTTTCTCGTAGTCAATAAAACATATATACACATCTTTTTGATGTTCATAGCACCTTTGTAGCAATATTTGTAAACAGAAAATTGCTTCTCTGGTGCCTAGTCCCCTGCAGAATCCGAACTGTGTGTTTCCTAGTGCACTTTCGCACTTACATCTTATCCTTTGCTGAATCACCTTGAGGAAGACTTTTAGCACCTGGCTCATTAGACTGATCAGCCTGAAGTCTTCGCATTTCCGGCTGGTAGCCTTTTTTGGTAGGGCCACAAAGATGGATTGGAGCCATTCGGATGGAATGTCGTTGTTGTTGTAGATTTGATTGAACCATTTTGTTAGTTGTTGGATGTTGCTGTAGTCTAGTTGTTTCAGCAGTTCCACATGAATCTGATCAGGTCCACAGGCCTTGCCTGGCTTTGTTATTCGGATGGCATGTTCCACTTCAGATGTTAATATGTGGAGATTGTCTTCCTGTGTTTGTTGTTGCGTTTCTGCCGGTTTTCTGTTGGTGCCGAACAGATTGTATATATAGCTCTTCCAGGTGTCGAGTTTGGCTTGTTTGCTTAGTATAGGTTGATTGTTGTCCGTATATAAGCTTGGGATAGGAGCCGGTTTGTAGATGTTTCCAGCTTCTTTAAGCTTCTTGTGCATCAGAAATAAGAACCATAATCACCGCATTCTCTGCTCCAGAGGGCTCCCCCAAGGGGGTGTTCTCTCTGCTGCCCTCTTCGCCGCATCTTTAGAACCCTTCCTAGCAAACATCCCTTGTAATCTTCGGACATTTATTTTTATTTAGGAGTTTTAGCAACTAAGGCCATATTGCTCCGGGATATACGGTGGTCATTCCCTGACCTTTCCGCATCCTCCGTATTTGGTGGTGACGGGCTCGAACCCCGGTCTAATCAAGAAGCGTGTGCTATGCACTGCTGCTCCTTCCCACCTGGCTACGGAGGCGCCTCAATCCTAGCAAACCGTACTAATTTTACCACTTACGCAGATGATATTAAGTTCTTCATCACAAAATTCCCCTAGTCTCTCCAGTCTATTACTGTGAGCTCCAATCGACATCTACATGAACCGGAAAACTACCTTCATGCGATTGGGCTCTCCATTAATAAAAATTAAACTTCACAACTCTATCACCAAGAAGAAAAATACCAACGATGTGAACATCATTATAGCGAACTCTCCAATTAAAAAAGTCACCCAACATAAGGATTTGGGTGTCACCTGGGACAAAGACCTCACTTTCTTGCCTCACTTTAATGCCACTAGAACGAAAACATATTCGGCTTTATGGGCAGTAAAACAAGAGATCTCCAACTTCCATAACCCGGACCTTATCATCAAATACATTCTTCGTTGCATTATCCCAATTCCGTTATATGCCTCGACTATATGGTCCTCAGCACCCTCATCATACCAAGTCAGGTTCCTTTCCCTGGAATACTGGATTTTGAAATGGCTAAATAGGGTTGCCCCGGCTAACATCTACAATCTCAAAATCTGTTCTGGTCACCAATCTTAATACGCTTCCTTGGAGGTGTCACATCATCTCCAGGAACCTTCTTACCCTCTCTCAGCTTCTATCCGGAAAACTGAGCTCACCTGATATATGGGATATCATCGCCAGACCGTCAGACAGGAGAGGGTGCCAGTCCAACACATCCCCATACAGATCGAAGCTGCGTAGCATGTCCTCCTTGGACAACATGTTTCCACTTAACTCCTTCCAAATATTGAATAGATTAGCCGTAGACGTTGAGAAGCTCTGCAAGACAGAACCTACAGATCTTCCATTCTTGCAGACATGTATGCCCTCGTCATGCTCTAGGTGGACTCTCTGTGATGCCGCACTATCCACGCTCCGATGTATCCGTATGCACTTTTATTTGTTGTAGCTTTTTGTTTTTGTATCTTCACCAGTGGCTGTTTAAGGCCGTATATTGTATCTGGGCTCTGTATACAATGCATTTGTCTGTCTTTTATGTTTTATCTCTGTATGTCACTCATATCCATTAGCTGCATAGCTGTAAAGGGACATTTCTTCGGAAATAAACTGATATTAATAATAATAATAAGACTCGTGGCAGAGAATAAAAATGCATGGAATGCATAAATTATCAGGCGACACAGAAGCCTATGGTAGATATAAACTAGTCTGTAATCAAATCACAAAGGAGATTAGGCAAACGAAGGCAGATTATGAGAAATCTTTGGCAAAGGATGCAGAAAAAAAAAAAAAAGGCTTCTTTACTTATATAAACTCTAGAAGGAAGAGGATGAATCATATTAGCCCATTGATATCGATGATTCTGCTCAGATAGCTGACAACCTGAATGAGTATTTTGCATCTACATTCACACAAAGAATTCTGTAGGAAAGTGGAAAACAAAAGCTTATTAAACTCTAACAGGAAGCTAAATGATTTTGTAATAACTGAGAAGAAAGTGGTGGAAAAAATTTTGAAGTTAAACATAAGAAAGGCACCTGTGGCAGATGGTATCGATCCAGTTACATTTAAGGAGGCGGCAAAGGAAATAAGCAAACCCTTAGCCATAATTATGAGAGTATCGTTGGACCTAGGGTAGGTCCGACGGACTGGAGATATGCAAATGTATGTCCAATTCACAAAGGGTGACACGAGTAATTACAGACCTGTTAGTAACTTCTGTTCCGGGGGAAATAATTCAGTCACTGGTTAAAGAAGCATTGCAGGATCATCTAGACAAGTCTGCAGTAATAATTCAGACACAGCGTGGGTTTATTAAGGGGAAGAATTGTCTGACCAATTTGATTGGATACTACGATGAGGTCACAAAGGAACTGGGTGCAAAAAATAATTTTGATATCATATATTTAGATTTCAGGAAAGCTTTTGATACTGTTGCTGTTGCACATGGAAGACTGCTGTACTAATTGGAGCAGTATAGCATTAAGGGGGTGTTGCTACAATGAATAAAAGGATGGTTGAGTGAGAAAAGACAGAGTGGTAATCAATGGACACTGCTCTTCGTGGACTATTGTTATTAGTGGAATGCCCCACTGTTGTTTTGTATATTTATCAGTGATATTGATTAAGGTATATCAGGCTTAATGTCAAAGTTTGCAGATGATACAAAGGTTGTCAGGATTATTAATGACAGTATGCTACTGCAACAGGATCTAGAAAACTTGGGCTGATGGGCTGAGAAGTGATAACTGATTTGTGGCAACTTACATTCTACTGTTTGTATTCGTGGCGAGCAGACGTGCCTCCTATTGCAGCTCTTCATAGCGACAGCAAAGAAGTATAGATAAGTGAGGAGTAGAACAGGATTTCAAAGGTTAATTAGAGTATTATAAAGTTTATTTTGATAAGTTTTTTTTTCCTGTATGAGTTTGATTTTTTTAATATTATCTCTCTATACATTAAAAAAGTTTTTTTCCTAGTGATATTTATTCGAGCCAATGGGAGAAGAGGGCGAGGCAATTACGTCACTACAAATGCAATTAAATTATTCATAACTGCGTCAATAACTTTCACCAACCTCGTGCACATGCATTAAGAATCTTCAGATAAATGAACCACTAGGTGGCAGTGATCACAGTGTTCTGAAGTGGGAGTTACTCAAAGAGGTAACTACCATTAGGAGTAAAGGGAAGGGATATTGCTTTCGTAAAGGCGACTACGATGGACTGAGACAGTATTTAAATTCTATACAGTGGGATCAACTGATGATGTTATCAACAGCAAATTCAAAATGGGAAGCATTCAAAGAACTTACCTTGCAAGCTACTAGGCTTTACATACCAACCAAGAAATATTGTTCAAGGTTTAGGCCTAAATGGATGTCAGATGAACTAATGAGGCATATGGCAGAGAAGAAAAATGCATGGGATACTTACAAATTAACACATGACACAGAAGCCTATGATAGATACAAGTTGATATGCAACCAAGTTACAAAGGAGGTTAGGCAGGCGAAGGCAGATTACGAGAGATCCTTGGCAAGGGATGCGAAGAAAAACAGCAAATATTTCTTTACTTATGTAAACTCTAGAAGGAAGGGGATGAATCAGATTGGTCCACTTGATATCAATGGGTCAACTGTTGATGACCCTGCTCAGGTAGCTAACAAACTAAATGAATATTTCGCATCGACATTCACACATGAGGAGTTATTCAGCGAGGGGAATGACAGAGGTGTATTCAACTCTAGCAGTAAGCTAGAGAATCTTGTAATAACTAAAGTAAAGTGGAGGAGAAATTGTTGAAGATAAACACAAGAAAGGCACCCGGGGTGGATGGGATCTATCCAGTTATATTAAAGGAGGCAGCAAAGGAAGTAAGCAAACCCTTAGCCATAATTATGAGAGCTTCCTTGGACTCAGGGGAGGTACCCATGGACTGGAGATGTGCAAATGTAATTATAGACCTGTGAGTTTAACTTCTGTTCCCGGAAAATTAATGGAGGCACTGGTTAAAGAAGCACTGCAGGATCATCTAGACAAGACTTCAGTTATAGCTCGGACACAGCATGGTTTTGTTAAGGGGAAGTCTTGCCTGACCAATTTGATTGGATACTATGATGCAGTCACAAAAGAACTGGATGCAGGGAATAACTTTGATATTATATACTTGGATCTTAGAAAGGCTTTTGATACTGTTGCACATGGAAGACTGCTGCACAAATTGGAGCAGTGTGGCATTGGAGGCAAATTGCTGCTATGGATAAAGGGGTGGTTGAGGGGGAGAAGACAGAGAGTGGTAATCAATGGACACTGCTCATCGTGGACTAATGTTATTAGTGGAGTCCCTCAGGGTTCAGTATTGGGTCCTTTATTGTTCTCTGTATTTATAAATGATATTGATGATGGTATATCAAGCTTAATGTCCAAGTTTCCAGACGATACGAAGGTTGGCAGGGTTGTCAAGGACACTACTGACACTATGCTGCTGCAACAGGATCTGGAAAGGTTGAGCAGATGGGCTGAGAGGTGGCAAATGAAGTTTAACATTGACAAATGTAAAGTACTACATATGGGAAACAGCAACCCCAGAGCAACGTATCAACTCTGTGGTACTACACTGACAGTGGCAGAGAATGAAAGGGACCTGGGGGTGGTTGTGCAGGCAGATATGAGCAGTGCAGACGGGCTGCAAGAGTAGCTCATGGTGTATTGTCAATGATATATAGGAATTTTTCTAGCAGGGATAAGGAGGTGATTATTCCCTTGTATAAGGCAATGGTCAGGCCACACCTAGAGTACTGTATACAGGCCTGGAGGCCTCATTTCAAGAAGGATATAGAGCTGCTGGAACGGGTACAGAGAAGAGCAACAAGATTAGTGAATGGAACAAAGGGGTGCTCTTACGAAGAAAGGCTTAAGTTTTGCGAATTACAGTGTCTGGAGACTAGGCACCAGCGAGGTGATCTGATAGAGATGTACAAAGCCTTGAATGGTTTGAGCATGCTCAATGCTGATGGGATTCTTCCTCTTGCTCAGAATAATCACCTGAGAGGGCATAAGTTCAAATTGAGGAAAGACAGATGTAAGATAGATGTGCGGAAATTTGCCTTTAGCCAGCGGGTGGTTGGTAGGTGGAACAGACTTCCATCCCTTGTCGTGGAAGTTGATAGCCTAAATAAGTTTAAGGCTCAGCTGGACAGGTATTTCGAACGAACAGAGTGGAAGTGGTTATTTTTTATTTATTTATTTTACTTTATTTATTTATTTTTTTTTTTTTTTTGGCTGATGCTGCATAATCTTGCTTTCTTGCATCAAATGCCTCTACTAATGCTAATGCTAATGCGCTTCCCTGTCTAACATTTGATGTTCCATTGTAACGTTTTCTGTATATTAATGAATATTGTATATTTGTAAATATTTTAAATATTTGTATAGTTTGTAAATACTTCAGTGAAATATTTTAGTCCTGCTCATCGGGATGCAACAATATTGCATTATGAAACCCGAAGCAAAAGGCCTTTTCCTCAGTGACCTATGTAAACGCAGGTAAATAATAACATAGTGATATTTATTCGACCTTGAGAATGCCTAGCACTACAAATGCACAGGTAAATAATTACATAGGTCATTTACTGGTTAGATATCGATCATAGCGACATGGTGTTTTTGCCTGGCGGCACTGGGGATCTTCAACTCCGCGTTTTTACTCTGTGTAGAATACAATACTCTGCATAAGGCCAGGGTGTGTGTTTTGTGAAGTATTAGTTTGGGTTGTTTGTTTGTTTATTTGGTTTTTAAGAGCATTAGCAACTAAGGCCATATTGCTCCGAGGATATGCGGTGGTCATTCCCTGACCTTTCCGCATCCTCCGTATTTGGTGGTCACGGGCTCGAACCCCGGTCTAAGTTTGGGTTGTGTTGTTCCTCTGGACACATAGCCTGGGGGCTGTGAAGAGCCACTAACACCCCAGTTTCCATCGCTGCCCAGGTGAGGCGGGCCAGGACACATTAGGAGAGAAGAAAGCTCTGGCGGGGTGAACCCTGGTGTAGTCTAGGCATCCAAGAGAGCCCCCAATTTTTTTTTTTTTTTATTATTGGAAAGGAGATAATGGGGAGATAGGAAGAGTGTGGGATAAGAGGAGCAGAGAACAGAAGGGTGGCAATAGGTGAGGCACTCGCCTGATTTGAAAGAGGAGACAGTAAGGGAATCCCTGGTATAGGACGCCCGTCCTGGTCCAGAGGATGGGAGATGAAAGTGGGTGGTACCTGGGTGAGCCCTGTCCCCTTTTCTGTGGTGATCCACCACAGAAAAGGGGCAGGTCTCACCCGGGGTGGGGGAAGGAGACTCACCACCCCAGGTGGTAGGAATAAAAGAACATAGGGGAAAGAGATTCCTATGGTGGAGCATGCTTTTTGCAACTCTGTGCACACTGTTATCCTAATGGCCAGTATCAGCATCCCACACCATGCCAGCTAGGAAAAACTACTACAGAATGGTGTCAGCTTGGATAACCATGAAGCCCCTGAGGGCCTGCATAGCCATCAATCTGTCCAGTAAAGAGACTAAGATAGAACATGCAGTTAATAATCACTTTCATTCAGTCAACATTCATGCAATTTTGATTTTTATAGTTTTTTTTTACACTCTCTATTTTCTTTTATATATTAGATTAGATATCGATCAGTGCGTTTCGACAGGTGTGTCGTTTACATAGAAAAGATTTGACTTACTCCGTTATACGTCTACATATAACGTAGAAAAGCGTGCGTGAGGGTTAGCGAGCGGAGCCACCTAGTTAATATTATAAATATACTTTTTTGAAAGTTTCTTTTAACGTAGCCGAGTGGTTAGGATCGCGAGTGCAGTAGCACACGCTCTTTGAGTGGATCGGGGTTCAAGCCCGTGACTGCTAAATACGATTAACAATTTGTATTGATTGATTTATTGTAAACTCCACTGACCTGGTGATCGTGCCGTAGTATAAACAAGAACATTTTTTTAATTTTTTTTTAATAATTAGTAAATTTTGTAATGGTTATTACAAGATCTACCTTGAACACTTCGTCAGAGGGTACCATGACTCATACGGAAATAGCCGATGGCAATTTCTGGGCGAGTTATGATTTTATTCTTTGTAGAACCTGTGACATGTATTCCAAAGTCGTCTTAGCTCACTTGGAGATTCTTTTCTTTGTCACCGTTGCAAGAAGTGCACCGATCTTAAGTTAAAATTTGGTGCATTTCTAGAACAATTTGAGTCACTGAACGGGTGCTTGCCCTCGAGAATAATGTAACTGGAAGCTCGTCAGGGACTCAAGACTAATAACTTATCAGCTAAGTAATTAGAGTCTTGAATTATTAGAGTATTACACTCCCGATTCGAGCCCAGACAAAATATTCAAGTGAAAACTACTCTGGTTCAAAGGGACTTAGTTTTATTAGGAGACTCCTTTGTCAAAGAAACGGGAAATATTTTTTGTAATAAGGATAGATGGACTAGAACCAGGGTATGTCTGCCGGGAGCAACTATTAATGATGTCACCAACACCGACTGTCAGATTTTAAGGGGAGTAAAGAGAATATTATTATTCATGTGGGAACTAATGACATTAAGCATACACGATCTGACGATTTGTTAGACAAATACAGGACCATGCTGAAGAAATGCCGCGTTAGGTCACAATGTTTATGTGTCTGCAATTCTGGCCAGGCACGATAGGAGGGATTATATGCTGAAAGACTTGTGGATTAACTCAAAACTTGAAGCACTCTACATGGCTTTTGGGAGAAAATTTCTATCAGCTTGGCCAGCACTTATAGGTAGAAAGAATCTGTTTTGTAGAGACGGTAAAAATTTAAGCAAAGGTGGCGCAAGAGTTTTGGACAGTATTATTGAGGACACCTTAAAAGTTCAGGGAAACTACTAGTTTATGGGGGGGGGGGCAAGGGTAATATAGATACGCATTTATCTGATAATATTAGTCAAAGTAACACTTGCACATTCCTCTAGAGTTCTTGTTTATTACCGCAACAGAACATATTAGCAAGATGTTCTGGGGGCAGAAACATTTCAAATGAACGGGCAGCTAATGCCAGGGAAGCGAGCTCAAGGAACTTTAAGGGGTGTGTGTCAGGGTAGTTAACTATATGAGAACACTGTCTTAATTGTTTATACAGTAATGTCAGGAGTGTCGTCAGTAAAATGAGTAAATTCAACCTGCTGGTTAGGACAAGTAACGCTGACATAATAGGGCTTACGGAAACGTTGGCACTAATGATATTAAAATAAATGCAAGAAAGCAAGCAATAAGCTTGCTTTCTTGCATCATATGCCTTTGTCAATGCTAACTCCTTGGCTTTAGACTTAAGTCAAAAAATCTTTTAGCACATGGGTCGTTTATCTCATGGTACAGACATGGATACTAGTTCTCGTTCTCTCTGTGTCTGTACCATGAGGACAAACTCTTATTTTTTTTGAAGACGATTCTATGGTTTTTTTGCAGTAATATAAATGACTCAATGGCTATTTAGGAATTACTTACAATCTTATACAGTGGAGAATTCTTATTGACTGATCAAAGAGGAGTCTCAAAGGTGTACTCTACAATGGAAATAAATATGGGTCAGTTCCAGTAGCTCACACTATGTACAATTGAAAGAAACATGTGAGAATGTGAAGTTGTTGACAAATATTAAGTATGAAAAACATGGTTGGTTGGTTGGTCTTTGCTGACTTTAAAGTGATAGGCATGTTACTTGGACAGCACTCTGGCTACACAAAAATGAGTGTGACAGTCGGACAAGAAGTATGCACTAGGATGTCAAGGTCAGGCTAAAGGACAGGTTTCTGCCTGGATCAAAAAACATAGTTCATAAACCACTGATATATCCCAAAACTGTCCTCCTTCCATATCAAACTGGGTTTAACGAAACAGTTTCTGAAAGCTTTACTTCATGAAAGTCCCTGCTTTAACTACCTTTGTACTAACTTCCCATCAATCACCCAAGAGAAGCTAAAACAAGGTATTTTGGTTAGACCTGAAATTTGCAAACTGATGAGACACCGAGATTTTTAGGGAACTATGAATAAAATAGAAAAATGGGCATGGATTAGCTTAAGCTCTGTTGTTAAGGAACAACAAGGATCCAAACTACAAAAATATAGTTGAAAATAAGTTTAAATAACTTAAAGAAGCTAGGCTGTAACATGAGTGTCAAGGTACATTTTTTACATTACCACAAAATCTAGAAAGTGTTAGTGAAGAACAGGGTGAGAGGTTTCACCAGGACATTAAAAACAAGATAAGATACCAAGCGGAGGTGGAATATCAACATAATCGCTGACTATTGCTGGATGCTGAATAGGGACTGTAAAGTAGAAGGATCGGCAAGAAAATCAAAGAAAAAGAAAATTTAACCCATCCTAGAACAGTTTTTAAAAAGAGAGATGAGTGTTTAGTTTGTTTTTTTTTACCACACTGCCCTTTTTAATTGCGTTTTCAACACGCATTTAAATATAAAAGTAGCATTTTGTTAAAATTTCAGCGCACAAATTCTACCAAAATTAATAAAAAAAATTGTGAGAAATCAAAATGAAAAATTCTTTCGTGATTTTTGGAAAAAAAAAAACAACCGGACCTGATGGAAACAAACGGAAACCATTTTTGAAATCAGCATTAGAAAATGCTTCAAAACACCATTTTCTAATGAAATGAGAAGGAACTTTGATCTGAATCTGTGGTAATAGAGAATCGTTGAGGCATTTATTCTTGATCATTTTATGTTTAAGTGTTAGTCCTTGCAATTTTCATCGTAATTTTAATGGTTTTTAAGTCATATTTGTGGAAGTAAGTATTATAACAATTTTTATTATAGTTGTATATATATTTAAAAATAATTTGAATTTATCTATGAGGTGTTGTGAACTGGTTATCTAGACAGGGTAGGCGAGTTCCATAGGAGGTGAAGATATTGAAGAGACTAATTTCTTGATGTAGATGAGTCAATTTCCAGTAAACTCCAGTAGGAACTCCGCACTTGATATTGGGGATATGGTGGCCTACCACAACATTCCCAATATCAATAATTGAGAAACTTTTTGCACTTTTCATCTGACCATAATCCATATGAAAAATATGTTAGTTATGGTGAGATACTGAGGAGACCAATTGCTTTATGAAGCCCCACTTTCTAGATGCTTGTAGACTTATTGTAAACGTGCTTACAAAAAGAACAGTTATAAGGGGAGGTAACTGATATCTAGCTGATGAAAAATTGTTAATAGGTTTGATTCAAGACAGATAAAATGGATAATTTTCTTTCTAAGGTCACCAAAGGCCATGAGTTGAGAGCATTAAGATACTTTTGAAGTGAATCGCATATCATTAAATTGATAGCAGAAGAATATCTTCTGCCTTTATGCTGATACAAACCTGGCTCTCCGCTAGGAAGGTTGATATGTATAATATTGTTGATACAGATATTAAATAGAAGAGGGCCTAGTGAAGATCCTTGGGAATTCCAGTTTTGAAGTAAAGGGTTTCGAATAAGTGCTTTTGTACCTTTATCTGATATTTTCTATCGCTTATGTTCTAATTAAGTAACCAATCTAGAAGGGGGTTAGAATTTTGACCCCTACCGAACGAGGGGCTCAGTAGGAGTCAGAAACCCTAGTCGATATAATGATTTCTACCGAACACCCTCGATCGAGGTCGGTAGTAACGAACTGCCAGGAGGCGAGGTGTTTTTAGTGTTTGTAGTTGCTCAGACTGACTAGCAGTGACGACCTCAACCTGTAAGTCTCCCGATCTTAAACGATGAGGAGGGGGGGGGGTTACCTGTTGCGATTTCTAGGCATTTCTGCACTAGAAATGGCGAGAGTTTTCCAATCGATTGTTCATGAGTTGAGTAGATCATTTTCAGAGAAAGGGGAAATATGTTGTGAAAGATGGAATAGGACCAGGGTATGTCTGCCAAGAGAAAAAGTAGATGACGTTGTAGAGCAGATATCACCTTTTAAGAGCACAAAAGGTGATATTGTTGTACATTGGCATTAATGATATTAAGAATGATGGAAAAAAAGTCGCGAGTTAGGATTGAATTTGAAAGTGTCTGCAATTCTGCCTAGACACGATAGGATGTGTTGAGATCCTTGTCAATCAATTCGGCCCTGGAGACAATGTGCAAGGCTCACGGGTAAAATTTTTCACAGCGTGGTCCGTGCTTGTTAACAGGAGAGACTGCTTTTACAGGGACGGGATATAGTTGAATAAAGGGGCGCAAGAATATTTGTCGATGCTATCCAGGCAGTGATAGGTGGTTCGGAAAACTGCTAGCTTAGGGGGGGGGGACACCGACTAATAGTTTAACTAGAGCCGTAGGCAGAAGTAAAAGTGATCCTTGCACTGCTGCTATTGGTACATACAGCAGCCTGGAAAACAAAGTGTCTGGGATTTAGGCATTGGTGGGGTCATCATGGAACAAATGAATACGATAAATTAATAAATTTTCTGTTTATACTCCGGCACGACAACCAAGTCAGTAGAGTTTACAATAAATCGTCAATACAAATATTTATCGTATTTAGTAGTCACGGGCTTGAACCCCGGTCCACTCAAGGAACGCGTGCTATGCACTCTCGCCCCTGACCACTGGGCTACGTCAAGCCTAATAAATTGCTAGGGTAATTTTGATCATACCCACCCTAGACGGTGGGTATTTACATCGTATTAGCATAATAAAAAGAATACAGTGAACAACGCAACACACATAAAAAGGATATACAGTAAGAAATTTACAAAAATTATTTAAAACTAAGCCCGTTTTGAAAATAATAAGATTGACAAGTGAGACTAGAACAAGGAGACACAAATGTAAAATTTAAGGAAACACATTAGATCTCATGAAATTCACCTTCGGACACTTTTTTTTTTTGTTAGTTGCTGGCGCATCGGCTTCTGTGCCATATTGCACCACCCAAGGTTTTTGCATTTTGTACTCTGATCCAAGCCCGAGGCGGGATTCTACCCGCGACCTTTGGGTTGCCAGGCAATAACTTTACCCACCCGGCTTCGGACTCTTGTTGTTGATCAATTTAACAAGTTTCCTCTTAAAAGTAGTTGAGGTAGAGAGTTTGTTCAAAGCGGAATTGGGTAGTTACACTTTAGCGATGGTGAAAATTTTGATCGATTCAGGGTAGGTTTTTCCTATTTGCTTTTCTATGACAGGTGAACATTAAGTTCACTTCGTTGCATTATTTTTCTGATTAATACTAAGCATCCAACTGGGCCGTTTTGCCACCTCATAGATTAATAACCACAATGGTTATTAATTAATAACCATAAAGGTGGTTATTTTTAATGAGACAAAAAAAAAAACTCTTTCATGCAGCATTTCTCAGAAGTGGGGGAAAATATTCTTAAATCGCTTTGCGGCCTTATTATAATATTAACAGCTCTCAAGCGTAACTTATAAGTGCATTATATCAGTAGAATGGTGTGTTCCGGCCCGATTTCATGTTGTGCAGGCTTGAAACACCTACTCCCTCCTCATGAGATCGGAGTACTCCAGTCACAGAATGGAATCAAATAAAGACCTCTGCAAATGAGTGATATCAGGGAGGTTAGCTTTGTGGACTTCCAAATATGAGCTCACGGGAGTGAACGACTAAAAATTCATATTTTAATATATCTGGAGACCAATTGCAGCAATACAGCTCCACGGCTCCTCTCCCCATAGTCTTGTGTTTCGTCCTCCCATTACCGCTAAACTATTTCCGTACAGAATCGACATAAGAAGTCATCCCCATCCGTCAACGAAAAAACCTCAGTTGTCTCAGGCTACTTAGATTTAATCAAAATAACATGGAAACGAACGTAAACGGAATGTTTCCAACAAACACAATCTGATATCTATACGAGTTGTTAATGTACGCAGTGCGTTACATTTCAGGCGCGTCGTTTTTTTTTTTTTTTTTTTTAATTTATTTATTTTTTTCTTTTTCTGTGATTAAGAGAAGTGAAAAGTAAGTATAGTTATCTCCTTGTCAATTAATTACTAAGATGATAACTTCATATAAACCTTAATAAAACTCTATAATTTTATGTTCTCTAAACTTAGCCGTTCAGTTTAATTACAGCTGTTTGATATTTATTACTCTCCTCCCATATGCTCTTTTTTTTTATTAGTCTAGTCTCTTTTCTCTTCTGGCGCCTCCGTAGCCAGGTGGGAAGGAGCAGTAGTGCGTATCACATGCTTTTTGATTAGACTGGGGTTCCAGCGCGTCACCACCAAATACGGAAGATGCGGAAAGGTCAGGGAATGACCACCTCATATCCCGGAGCAATATGGCCTTAGTTGCTAATGCTCCTAAAAAAACCAAAACAACAAAACAATTTTATTTTCTCTACATATACAGTGTGTTTCAAAATTATGTATACACACTTTAAAATTTTATATTTAATGAACAATATATACAAATGAATTTTTTTTTGATACTTTGAAGACAAAAAAACTTTTTTTTTTTTTTACAACAATAAAACTTTAATTGTTCAAAATGCCCTCCATCAGCATTTATCTTCAACAGATCTACAACTGAAATGCACAAATCAGGTGAAATGTTTTCTGCTTCTCGTTGAATTTTCATCCACAATTCCTCCAACGTTTGCGGTTTGTGACTGTAAACCCGATTTTTCAAGTATCCCCAAGCAAAAAAAAATCTAAAGGGGTGAGATCTGGCGATCTTGGATGATATTCAAAAACACTTCCTCGACGACCTATCCATTGATCATGAAATTCATTGTCAAGATAATAAAAATAAAATTAAATAAAACAATTGTAAAAAAAATTTTGTCTATTTTTAAGCTATAAAATGAGTTTAAGAAAATTATATTGGAGCATATTGTTCATTAAATATAAATTTTGAAACACCCTGTATATATCTATCTCTTTATAAGCGACACCACGTACACGCACGTGCATAACAGTACACGCGAAGTGTGTATAGACTGTCTAAAATTAACAATTCTGCATTAAAACTACATTTGATCAATGAATTCCTTTTTTTTTTAACATACAAATTGTATGGGGGGAAAAAATAATAATAATTTCCGGATTTCTGTTTTTTAGATTTGAATTAAATTTGGAATGGCTACAAATATTTTTAAAAGGTCCAAATATAAAGTTTCATGAAAATCCGTCCGCCGGAGTCCCTTTATTAGATGCGGACAGACATAATGAAGGCAATAGGCGAAAAGGCACATATAATGGAATATGTATAATAGAACGAATATCAGAATAAGATTCTGTGATATTCGTTCGAATATATATGTGCAAGACGGCCCTTACACCAAAGTAGACGATGTCTGGCATTAGTAGAGGTGATTAGTGGCTTGCAGAATACTGCCCGACATGCGTCCCAATCGTCTCACCCTCTGTGAGACGATTGGGACATATGAAAACCCATGTGTGCTGCGTCAACGTTGACCCACATTCCCAGAGGACAATTTTTTGCAGGGCTCTCCTGTCATATTGTCAGCTCTGGAGGTTTTCCTGGTTATTTCGTGACCAGGAAAGCCTCCTGGTTTCGATTTCTACTTGCAGATCATATCTCCAATCGTTAATCTTTAGTGCCGTCGAAATGTCACCTATTATTATTTCGCGCTGGAAGTCTGTTAACTCCGTCGATCGTGGCATCTTTCATTCACAATCTTACTGCTGTCTCTTCGGAGGCCTATGTGCATATTTATAAATTATCTGACACGTGGCGCTTAGATAGGACATGACCATCTATTAACGCAGGGGTGTCTGGATATTAATGGTAAGGCAGTGTACAGTAATAGTAAGTAATGGAGTTTGAATAGATAGAAATCCTATCTATTCAATAAAGGAGTTGGAATTCAAGAAAGACGAATCGCATTTAATAAACAATAATAATAGTAATTAATGACAATAGTAAAGTTCAGTTAATTAGCGATCAGGTAACATGACAGAATTAAATATGGAGAGTTCAGATTATGTGCATAGTGGCATAGTGTTTTGTGGAAGGCGCCACCGGTGGTTTCCCACATCTGCACCATAGTACTCTGTGAAGAATTTACAGAATCTCTGTAAAAGCCAGAAAAAGTGTGGTGTCTGGTTTGTGACAAAGTTGTGCTGTGGTCTGTTGTTCTGTCTCTGGCTGCTTAGCCGCAAGGCCCCTAAGGGAACCCCACGTTGCCTGCCACCACCACTGGGAGGTGAGCCAGGCTGCCCATTATACTCTGGTTGCTCCGCCAGGGTCGCCTGAGCTTCCTGACGGAGACAAAAAAAAAAAAAAAAAATAAAAAAAATATATATATATAATAATAAAATAAAAAAAATATATATATATAAAATAAAAATAAATTAATTAATTATGTGCATAGTGTTAGGGTCGGGCGCCACCTGTGGTTTCCCACATCTGCGCCATATGTACACTGTTAAGAAATACAGAACACTCTAAATGCCAGAAAAAGTGTTGTGTGTTGAATGTGTAGTTTTGTGTTGGGTTCTGTTGTGTGTCCTGGCATTTGGCCGCAGGGCCCCTGGTGGAACCCCACGTTGCCCGCACACACCACTAGGAGGTAGCCAGGCTGCCCATAGTTCTCTGGCTAGTCTCCGTCAGGGTCGCCTCAGCTTCCTGAGCGGAGACCAAGTTAAAAAAATATATATAATAATAAAAAAAAAATAATAAAAAAATAAAAAATTAAATAAAAAAAATAATTAAAAGAAAAAATAATAATAAATAATTAATTAATTAAAAAAAAAGCAGCGATTAGATAGAGTGAGGTAGTACAGGGTGTACAGAAGAGGGGGAATGAAAGTAAGAGTAAGGGGATATAGGCGAAGGCATCCCCATCCAGTCAATGTACACTCAGTCAATCAGGTGAAGGCGAAGAAAGGGGAAGGAATGGGGTCGAAAGTGACTGTACAATTGAGCACAGATAGGATCGCCATTTGGCGCCTCTGTCATCGACATCGGGTGGTGTCCAATCCAGGGGTTTAATTCGATCCAATGGTAGCTTTCAAACTTCAATCATCAGATAGTTGTCCGTTTGATGGTGTGGCGGTCAAGTTCATGACTGTCTAGTCTGGATGAAAGTCCATCATGGTCTCAAACCGTCTGTTGTCTTCCTTGGGACTGCTGTGGCGCAGGTACAGGAACTGTAGATAAGGATTTCCTTCGGCTGAAGAGCTCTTGTGCGAAACGCGTGAAAGCTGTATATTCCTCCCTACTATCAAGCAGGTGTGTTTCTTGGTCTTTGGATATGTAGGTCAAGGTAGTGATGAAGGTGCAGCGAAGATCCTCATACAGGGGGCAGTCATACATAAGGTGCGACCAACTCTCAGTCCCACCACAGGTGCAAGTGGGATCATCGATGATTCCCAGGGCCGTCAGTTTGCCTTTTAATGATCCATGGCCAGTTAACAGGTATGTAGCATAAAGGCCAGGTGAAAACCAGGGAGGAAGCCTGGGGAACACCCTGTTAATGTAAGGGAAGAACTTTCTAGTGATTTCGCCTTTGTTGGAAGTAGTCCATCTCGCTTGCCACGCCTGCTGCAGATGCGTGAGGAGACGCTTCTTTTCTGCTGTTCTGTCGTTTGCGGGATCTGTTGTGAATTCGAGGATGGTCTTGGAATTTGCTTTGGAGAGGTGGAAGAGTAGTCCACAGCGGACCACCTCCAGGTCCAGTGGCATGGCGCCTGCCAGGATTTGCAGAGCATGGGTACTGACAGTGCAGCAGGCACGGGTAGTAGCGAGCAGGATGTTTCTTTGCAGAGAGTCGAGGATTCTTCTACCACTAACAGTGATTGCTTTCGGGTACCAGATGCGTGCTGCGTACGTTATAATTGGGGTAAATATCACTTTATAGAATAAGGACAGAGTGTGCCTATTGAGTCCCCAGTCCCGTCTGGAGACCCTGGTGACAAGGGCGGTGTAATTGCGTATCTTTCTTCTTAAGTATTTAAGATGTGGCTGGAAATTTAGTTTGCTGTCAAGTACAACTCCTAGATACTTAAGTTGAGTGGAGAATTTTATGGTCCTGTTGTCGATTTTTATCTGTGGCGGTCTGGCTTCATTGAGACTTCCTTTGAGAAGAATAGAATCTGTTTTGGCTGCAGAGATGGTGAGGTTATGGTGTTTAGCCCAGTCCTGTAGCTTCTGTAGTGCATTATTCGCCAAAGTCTCCAGTCGTGCCCTAGAATCGCCGGTAACGGTGATAATAAGATCATCTGCATAGGCCTGAGAGGTGACCTCTCCCAGGTCCATGCCAAGGAATTCATCAAGGACAAGATTCCACAAGAATGGGCCCAGAACCGAGCCCTGTGGGCATCCTCTGTAGACCTGTCTGGTGATTTTCATATATGGAGCATTGACAGTGATTGACCTGTTGGAAAGGTAGCTTTTGATTGAGTTATATAGGTTTACTGGAAGCTTTGATTGGCGCAGTCCGCCTAGGACGCTCGGCCACCAAAGTGAGTCGAACGCCCCAGCAAAGTCGACAGCGATGACCAGAAAGTATTTCTTTTGGGTAATTCCTACTGCTTCAAGGAGATTGTGGAGTGCATCTACAGTGGAGTGCCCCGTTTTGAATCCAAATTGTCTGTGAAAAGCCATGTTTGCATTGTTGTAGTGTTTGAGAAGTCTGTAGTAGAGTAGCCTTTCATAGAGTTTACTAAGTACCGACAGGAGAGCGATGGGACGGTAGGAGTTCGGGAGTTCAGGTGGTTTCGTCGGGTTCTTCAGGATTAGTTTTACGTTGGCCGACTTCCAATCTGTTGGGTAGTGACCATCACGTAGACAGGTATTGAATAGATGAAGTATTAATTCGGGGACACACTCCACTGTTTTCTTTATAATCTCAGGCTCCAGCAGGTCCGATCCTGGACATTTCCTATCTTTGATCAGGGCCGCAGCAGTTTGTAGTTCTCCTAAGTCAAAGGGAGATTCCAGCTCTTCAGTGTGGTAAGTCTCATTCTCTGCACAGAGGGATTTTTGTTCCTGAGTGATTGGGTTTGTTGCTGGTTGTAGGATGGCGTCCAAAATGTTTGTTATGGATTGCTGCCAGGTGGTTGCTTCTGTACCTTGTAATGACTTGGTTGAAGTGGTGACCTCTCCCCTGGGTAGTTTGTTTGTGGTGATCTTGTACACCACTCCCCAGGGGTCGGTATTGCCAGTGGTGGTGACCAGGTGTTGCCAGGATTCTTGTTTTCGTTTGCGGATCAGGGCCGTGTACTGGTTTCGCACTTCCTGTAGTTCTGTCTGAGCGCCTCCACTTCACGAGCCGGCCAGCTCCTCCGGGCACGCTGGAAAGTCTTTCTTCTTATAATGACTTCTCGGCGCAACCTATGCAGCTCTGGGCTCCACCAGGGCTTTGCACCTGGGGCAGGGTTTTTCCTTTTGATTGCCAAGTTGCAGGCGGTTGTGATGAGATCAGTGACTTGTCTTTGGAGGGCATCAGCGTTGTCGGGAAGTAGGTGGGGTTGGGTCTCATTAGTTAGGGTTGTCCTGAAGACATCCCAGTTTGCCTTTTCAATTGCATATCTATTTAACATGACTCGTATGGCTGGGGATCTAGCTTGAGATCGATTTAACTGGAAGGAAATAACCCTGTGATCCGATGTAGTCCACGCCTCGTTGACCTTCCATTTGGAAATGTTGCCGACAATGTTCCTTGAGGCCATAGTGATATCAATAGTGGCCTCCCATAGGGTGTTTGAGAAGGTGGTAGGATTGTTCGGTTGGTTAATGACTGTCATAGTCGAGTTTGCCAGGAAGTCTTCCAGGCGTTGACCATTTGCAGTGCTCCGCCTGTCTTGTGTCAAACTATGCCAGACCGGTGATCGGCAATTGACATCGGCTCCGATGATGATTTTTGCGTTTGGCAGAGTTCTCAGGACATCTTCCAGGTATCTTATGTGCATATAGTGTGCATAGTGTTAGGGTCAGGCGCCACCTGTGATTTCTCACATCTGCGCCATATGTACGCTGTGAAGAATACAGAACTACTGTAAATGCCAGAAAAGTGTTGTCTGTTGTATATGACATATTGCGTTAGGTTCTGTTGGGTGTCCTGGCATTTGGCCGCAGGGCCCCTGGTGGGACCTCACGTTGCCCGCACACACCGCTAGGAGGTAGCCAGGCTGCCCATTATTCTCTGGCTGGTCTCCGCCAGGGTCGCCTGAGCGTCCTGGACGAAGACCAAGTTAAAAAAAAAAAAAAAAAAGAGAAGAGAAGGCCTGGGGAACAAGAGGAAGAGGGATCTCAATGCGAGGAACAAGCTAAAGTGGACAGATAGAGAAGGCAGTCCACCCGAGTAAGGAGAAATAGGGGATGGGTAGAGGGATCAAAAGTCACAGGGGCAGGCGCCACTGTGCGAGTGCCAAAGGCCAAGCACTCTCTGGGAGTCAGCTTTTCAAGGAGTGCCAACCATGATGATGCCAGCATAGTATTTTAATCTTCAGTCTTACTCTTTTATCAGTTGGGAAAATGCTATCCGACCCCAGTTTGTGTTTGCACTTGAAGGTCGTTGTTCTGAGCAGCTCTAAGTTCAGCAAACTTTGCCCGTCTGATGGTAAAGACAGCTTGTGCGTAACTCGTTAAGGCTTTGTATGTTGTTTCATTCTGAAGCAGGTATGTTTCATGGTTACGAGGGTTCTCCTGGATTTCAGTAAAAAATTTGAGCCTACAATCATCGTAAGCAGGGCACTCATACATGGCATGCCCCCATGACTCCTCTTCGCCACAGTGGCAGAATGGATTGCTTTCAATTCCCATTGCTGTCAATTTTTGTTGAAAGGGCCCATGTCCTGTGATCAGGAATGTAACTTGCAGACCAGGTGAAAACCAGGAAGGAGACTTTGGGAAAGTCATGTCAATGGATGGGAGGAATCTTCTGGTAATTTCTCCTTTGGGCGTGGTTTCCCATGAATGCTGCCAAATTCCTTGAAGGTGTGTGAAGATACGTTTTCTTTCTTGTTTCAGGTCATTGGTAAGCTGCAGTTGAAGATTTAACAACTGTGTCGGAATTCCCTTCTTTAATCGATGGTAAAGTCCCCTTTTAATCACCTCAAGATAGAGTGGCAAGCATCCAGTAATAACCTGTAGGGCAGGGGTGCTGACAGTGCGACATGCCCTGCAGACAGATAACATCATGAATCTTTGTATTGAGTCAAGTTTACGCTTGTTCTTTTCCAGGATAGCCTTTGTACACCAAACTGAGGCTCCATAACACACAATTGGGAGAAACGCCGCTTTATAGATGAGAGACAAAGCTTTATGCTTCAAACTCCAGTCCGCTCTGCTGACTCTTCTTATCATAGCCGTATACTTTAGGATTTTTGTGGATAAGTACTTCAGATGAGAGTGAAAGGTAAGACCGGTGTCAATGTAGATTCCCAGGTATTTGACTTCTGTGTAGAGACGTATAGGGATGTTATTTAACTTCATTGTTGGAGGCCTGCGTATTTGTAGCTTTCCTTTGAGGAGAATCGATTTTGTTTTCTCACCAGAAATTGAGAGGTTGTGGAGTGCTGCCCAGTTTTGGAGCTTTTCCAGAGCTGTATTTGCTTTTGCTTCCAGTGCCGCTCTTGTGTCACCTTGCACCACCAGAACAAGATCATCAGCGAAGGCTAAGGGTCTGGCTCCACCCAGGTCAAACCCCAGGAACTCGTCCAGAACAATGGACCAGAGGAATGGCCCAAGCACAGAGCCCTGAGGGCAACCCCGGTGAACGCATCTTGTCATAGTCTGGTATTTGTTTACAACTTGTAATTTTCTATTGCTGAGATAGGATTTTAGACTATTGTATAGGTTTTTGGACGTGTTTGCCTGCCGAAGCCTCCGAAGGACACTGGGCCACCACAGTCGATCGAAGGCACCAGCAAAGTCCACCATGATGGCTAGAGTATACTTTGAAGTTGTATGTGTGGCCTGGGTAATCAAGTTGTGTATAGCGTCTTCAGTGCTGGAGCCTGTCTTGAATCCAAACTGACATGGTGAGGTGAGTTACTTATCGGTATAGCAGATGATGGAAAGACGATACAGCAGAAGTCGTTCTAGAAGCTTGGCCAAAACGGAGAGCAGTGCAATTGGTCGGTAGGAAGCAGGAAGTTGGGGCGGTTTATCTGGATTTTTCAGGATCAGCTTGAGAGTAGCAGTCTTCCAGGGTACAGGGAAAGTTCCTTCAGCAAGGCACCTGTTGAGGAGGCTCAAGAGTGTGGTGGGATAGACTTCAGCGAATTTCTTAACTACGTCGACTTCGAGTAAGTCAGCACCTGGCGTTTTGCCATCTTTCATTTTAGCCAGAGCCATATTCATCTCTAACATAGTGAAGGGCGGTTCCGTAGCCTCTGGCTGATAAGCTTGATTACTGTCGATGAACTGCTGTTGCTCCAGTGACATCGCTGTAAATTCAGTAGGGTAAATGGAATCAAGAATATTGTTTATTGAGTCAGACCAGGTAAAGGTTGAAGAGCCATCCGGTTTGAGAGTTGTACTAAGAACCTCACCTCTAGGCAGCCTATTGGTGACGATGCGGAACACGATGCCCCATGGGTCTTCATTGCCAATAATAGAGACCAGGGTGTGCCATGATTCCTTCTTACACTTACGAATTTCCTTGGTGTACATGTTTCTAACTACCCGATATGCCTCCCGGGCAGCTTCAACCTCATGTGGGGGAAGATAGGCACGTGCACGTTGGTAAGTTTTCCTGGCTTGTTGTGCCCTCTTTCTTAAGTCCCGAAGGTCTGTATTCCACCATGGGACAGCATAGCGGTATGGCCTCCTACGCGGAATGGACAGATCACAGGCACTTTTGATGATGGCAGTAATATTGCGTACACAGTGATCTGGCGAGAGTGAAGCCGGTAGAGGAACATCATCCGGTAGCCTTCTGGACAGTTCCACAAGGAAGCGTTGCCAATCCGCGTTTTTGGTGTTATAACGCACAATGTCCTTTGGAATCGATGCGACGCGTTCCACCGAGCGAACAAGGGAGAATGTGATCGCTCTGTGGTCTGAAGTGGTCCAGGACTCCTGGACCGTCCAGCCGGAAAGTTTGTTGGCTAAGTCAGGCGTAGCCATTGTGATATCAATTTCGCTCTCCCAGAGTGGGCCACTGTAAGTGGGTAGATGTCCTGGGCGGTTTAAGATTTGTAAGCCTGATGTGAGGATAAGGTCCTCCAGTCTTGAGCCATTTCCTAGGGCATTCCTATCTGGTGCCTGACTGTGTCAGAGTGGCGAGCGACAGTTTGAGTCCATGCCTATCAGTAGATGCCCACCCGGGAGGAGCTGGAGTGCCATTTCAATCAGAGAGATCGCAGCAGTGATGTCTTCACCTGGATGGCTGTAGAGAGAGAGGATGAACAGTGATCCAAGAGATGTCATGATTTGGGCACAGGCACTGATGGAAGTGCATAGTGGTGTGATCTTGGTTGCTGTGATATCAGGGTTTCTGATGACAATCGCAGCCCATGGTTGGTCATTTGTACAGTGGATAATTTTATATGATGAGGGGTAGCCCATAACCACCCCAGAGCGAACATAGGGCTCCTGGAGCAGGATTAGATCTATTTGTTTTTCCTCAGCCTGTATCTTCAGCTGGTCTGCAACAACTCTTGCTCTCTGTGCATTTAATTGTACAATTCTTATCTCTAGTTGGTAATTGGGAGAAAGAATTCTATCCATAATTTATTCGCATTTGATAAAGACTCTTTACTTTTAGATAGACAGGGCAGTTGGTATCTCGGATGGAATGTTGGTGTGGAGCCTTTGCAGCCTTGCAATTTGCGCAGCTTGGCGGCTGATCTCTGACAGGACAATCCTTATAGCCGTGCCCCTTTTGGGCACAGTGGCCACATGTGGATTCACGCTGATTGCAAGTATGTGAGGTATGGCCAAAGCGGAGACACCTGTAACATCTGCGGACAGGAATATAGTCTTTGAATCTATGGCTGCCCCATCCAATGAATATTCTGTTTTGAGCTCCCAGAATTTGCCATGCTCTGGTTGATAGTTCGATTACCCAGTTTACGTTTGTAGGTGACTTGGTCTTCGTTTTGTATTTCGGAATAATATCATCCACGCTAGCCTCATCTTGCAGGTATATACTTAGATTTTTATTAAAGATCTCGGCTTTGAGCTCCTCTGGTGTTAAGCTCTCGTCCACATCAAAGATCACAACTGAAGGCCCTTTTTTCTTTGGGGCTTCTGCCCTAAGCCCGAAATTTGTCATGTCGGCATTATTCAGGATGGTTTGTGCCTCCTCCCTGGTGTCTGTTTCTATTAAGACTCCTGGATGCCTGGTCTTTCTAATACTCTTTATTTTTACAGTTTTCATCTGCTCCTTGAAGTTTTTTGTGAGTGCTTCCTTGACCGCTTCACTGGTATCTAAATGTGCGTCTTCCACTGGTTTAACCAAAATAACATGTGATTCAGGCTTTCTTACCGCCTTTCGGTTTTGTACTTTTCCTGGTTGGTTAGGCACATATTGAGCTGCATTCCTCAACGCCTCTGAAAAGGAGTGGGGGCGTTGTTGCATTTGTTTTTCCCCCTCCTGTGTGAGAACTTCGATTTTTGCTTTCAGCCTCTCGTGGTCGACGTGCAAATTTTGGACCACTGTCTCCATTTTACTGAAGATCTTTATCACGTCAGTTCTAATGGCAGCAGTAATTCTACTTGATTGCTTAGCCATGTATTTTTCTAGGGTTCCTCTAATGGCAATAATCTGTTCCACTGGAGTCCCAGTCAACGGGGGTTCCTGACTCTTTTTTCCTTCATGCTCAGTTTCCTGACTCTTTTGTTCTTCATGGTCAGATTCGCTGAATGATTCAGTGGCAGCCTCTTCAGAGACTTCCTTCGTTGTTGGGACGTCTGTAGCAGACCTTCTTCTACCCTTCTCTTTCTTCTTGGCCTTGGTCTTTGTAGGTTTATTCATACCTTCCCCAGTTGCCGGGGTCTCATTCCTTGAGCGGATTGGGTAATCCGTCTGTCCCTTAACTATCAGTTCAACTTCAGCGTCGCTCATGTTGTTTTAGTGGGTATCTGGATTAACGAGAGGAATACGGATAAACGATTTTCTACTTGTAGTAAGTTGAAGCAGAGCTCGTTGTAATTGCCAAAAAACCACAAGTAAGTGGTCAAATAGGGGCTGAACTAAGTTGGCGATTTTTTGGAGGCTGACTTCAATGTTTTAGAAAAATATATTTACATACATTGAAAATAAATGATCAAGTAGGGTAAATTTGTAAGCTCTGGAGATAAATTACCTTATTGTATAGCTTGCCCTTCTTAAGTTCAAACAAGTAAACAACAAACACGGTGCACTATTAGCTACTTTCTATTTCCTGAGAAACAAAAGGCAGAGGGTTGGAGCCTTGTTGCTCGAGGCAGGGATTAGCCTAATTGCGAGTACGTGCAGCAGGGTGGCATTCGCTCTAAGTGCTATGATACACGTACATCCGGTCACTACTGCTAAAGCATATAATTATGTCTATCTAAAATTATCAAAAGTAAGTTTACCTCAAAAATTCGGGGCCGATAGTTGGAACTTTTGTATAGATGACATCTTTAGCTTTCAGGATATCCGAAATAATCTACACTTGGTTGCATAATTGCACTTGAAATTAAAGGAAATGTAAGAGCACAAAATCACTAGACTGACACACTCACCGCCCGATTGGGACACCGCTGAGACCGACCAGTCGGCAATCGCGGAACACTTCTGGTCCACCTACCACGACCTCAATCCAAGCGGGACTATCGTATCTTAGTGCAATGGAATTATATCTGTAAATGAATGGCATGATACAGCAAATTTCTTCAATAATACACCTATTTCTTCAATAATATTCTTGCCAACGCCAACCAAATAGTAACTGTAGCTTAATTTTTTTAAAGTATTAGAATGTTTTTATTAATTTCGAAAATACAAATTTCGACTTTTCGAAATTTGTATTGGATATGTCGATAGCGTGCTATACAAATTCAAAAGTTAAAATAAATTCACTGCTATAATAAACAGAAATTACTTAGCTTTGAAGAAAGAACGGAAAGGTACTGTGTAGTAATGATTGTCTTCGTTATCTTTCCTTTTCTTACATATCTCACTCTTTTATCACATAGTATCTGTTGCTGAAATTTTGCAGAACGCTTGTTAATATTTAAAACAACAAGAAACAAATATATATTATAGGGGGTTAGCTGGATAAACTGTCATTACTAAGCACTGAGAAGGATACAACTCTCGTTACGTAGTTTGATGGGAAAACTGTTTATTGTAGCATGAACGGATAAAAATAAAACAGAAATCCTTACAGTTCTAAAACGACAAAAGTTTATTTGTTCCATTAGGAATGGGCTGATTACATGTATTGTGTTATGGTGTAGACGAAATTTAGCAATGTATACGGAATGCTATTAGATCTCTAGTAGAGAGGAGGTGTGTGCTTGCGCGCGTTGCATTTCCAGGATTATTTGTACATGGGCTTATTCGATAATCCCGAATTGGTTTAATGTACATAACACAATAACAGAAACTATTACCTAATCCATGAATTCAGCCGGGGAAGATGAATATTATCTATTTAAAACCATAAATTCTGTTTGCCATGCTTAGTTTTCTCACGTTAAATGTATCTATCATTCATTTCACTTCCTCCATTTTTTTTCTTGAAAGAATTAAAATAAATAGGGGGAGGGGAAAGGAACGTCCATTGTCTACAGTTGGATTTATTACGTATAAGAAACAACGTCAGGGCACTAAACTCTTTCCCCTTGCTACACTTTACTGAACTTATGTAATACCTTCTCTTTAAAATGATATATGTGATGTCTTGTAGATGAAAAACTCGATGAGTAAACATATATTTAAGAATGGCTTTAATAATAAATAATAGATTATACTGTCATCAGTACTTTTCTTAGAGAACGCCAGACAGGCGATGCTTAGTTACTAAGAAAATTCTGACCACGTAGCCGCAGTATGATTTCGATATTCCAATTTATTAGCGATTCCCATATATCAATTTATGTAGTGAGTGTAATTCGAACACAAAGTTACGAGATGCACCACTATGACCACAGAGTTGAAACACGGCCATGTTATTGTACCATGTTGTTTGTTATTTGGTTTTTAGGAGCATTAGCAACTAAGGCCATATTGCTCCGTGAATATGCGGTGGTCATTCCATGACCTTTCCGTATTTGGAACGGGCTCGAACCCCGGTCTAATCAAGAAGCGTGTGCTACGCACTGCTGCTCCTTCCCACCTGGCTACGGAAGCGCCTTATTGTACCATGAGTGGATAGAAATAAAACAGAGTAGATGTTCACTACAATGACAATAAGCAATCAACCACGAGAATAACACACAGACATCACCACAGGAATATCATGGCAAACCAGGATTTTTGAATCCTGGTTTGCCAGTTCGCCCCCAAGTGGGGGCGCTTCCATTCAAAGAACTTAAGTGTGTGGGGGGGGGTACAAAATAAATCTCAACGTAGGATGGAATATAAGAAGATTTTCCCCCTCTAGTAGGCATGAAACACGGGAGAGCAAATATAAAGAATGCATGAAAACTGATGCAAATGGTTAGAAATATAAGGATAGGCGAACAGTAAGAGGTAGAGAGCAAGAACACAATGAGTGTGGCGTAAAGTGCCATCGGCACAAAGAAGTTCACGTAGGCCCCTGACGGTCGATTAGTTGTGTGGAATTAATGTCAAGCATTTGATGTTGTCATAAATTAAAGCCGAGAGCAGTGGGAAATGCAGGGGATGTCAGCATTATTAATGAACAGCTCCCTGCAGGCAATACATTTCTTCCTATCTTTTTGCGTTCGTTTTCAATAAAAGACGTTTTTTTCTGTAGCTGCTCATTATGCAAATGTGGCACAAGTTGGGCTTCCTCATCACAAGAAGGTGCTTCCGCGAGTGATTTTTTTTTTTTTTCTGAAATATTAATTTTCTTATCCCAGAAATTGCCAGACTCTGTGTGTTAGTGGAGTAGATTAAGTAGAGGTGGACTGATTTAGACAGAATATCTCTCTCTTATGCTGGCTGCTTCACATACAGTTATATTCTTTCATTTTGAATAGTTTTGCGTGTGTAAATCGGAGCAGTCAAGTGATTCCAATCTGTCATTCTGGAGAGTCGAATACCGTAACTTCTTTGATCGTGCAGTTTGCATCGATCCACATGCATATCTTTATGACAATAAGGAGTTAAAATATCCCAATGGCTGGAGACAGTCCTTTTTTTTTTTTTTTCATTAGAAGAAATAAAACGGCCCGGTAGCTTGATATCTCTGTGAGGACAGCACCGTAGAGCAGTTTCTTGTTCGTTTGCCTTCTCTTTTCGAACACTCAGAATACGTGATTAATTAAGGTAATTAGGTTAATTAGTCAGTGAGTTTATTTAACGACGAAGTGGTGTAGCGTGGTGTCTAATTCTGATGCAAATCACGCGACAGTGATTAGCGTGATGCTTTAAATATCGATGAAATACTTGACAAAACAGCAAAGGCATTCTGAAATTATTATAACAGTGCATTCATTTCTGCACGAATGAAATTCCTGATATGGATTCCTCAAAAATTATTTTCAGAAAATCCATAAAAAATTCTTGGAACACACTTCACCACCGCTTAAATAATAAGTTGATGACCATTGGATGAGAGCCTTAAGGAGCGAACGGTCGTTTATTACTATTTATTTCAGTGGGATGAACTTGTGGCTATACCAGTATCCATCTGATTATTTTATTTCTTTTTTTTTTTGCAGACTGCAAGTGGATGTCCATTTCCACTTGCAGTCTGCCAGACCCCATGTACTTTTTCTGACAGAATCTCAGTTATCGGTTGATTCAAGTACAGTACTGCTCATCTCAGATGCCCAAATTATTCGCTGTATGATTCCTTTCGTCTCAAAGGTGGTACTTGTGCATATGTCCGTTCTGATATTCCCTGTCAGAAACTTGGCAATTTGGAATCTCCTCTCTTTGATCTTCTCGGGCTTAAAATTTCTCTACCTCATCTTGTCAAATTCATCTGTTATATCTACCATTCTCCTAACTCCACTAATCACTTGGAGCTCTTTGACTTCCTCTCTTTGCAACTTGACTTTCTCCAGTCCAACTTTCGTAACAGTGAGGTAATTTTCTTGGTTATTTTAATGTTCACAACTCCAGCTGGCTTCTGTTTTCTAGTCACACCGACCCAGCTGGTCGAGATGCTAAGGCTTTTGCAATTACTAATGACCTTGCACAGATTGTACATTTACCTACAAGAATACCGGACAATCCTAATCATACAACCAGCACGCTTGATGTTTTTCTCGCAAACAACCCTTCTAAGTACACGGTCGAAGTGAGAGGTCCTTTAGGCACTTCAGGCCACAACTTAGTGTTATCTCTTCTCCAATGGAGCCTTTATCTCATGACTATTCCCAACCTCCTGTTGTTTGGCATTACAACAATGCAAAATGGAATGACCTGCGAGATTTCTTTTCATTGAGCGGATTATTGTTTCAAAACTTCTGATGTCAACCTTTGCCCAGATCGTGTCAGTTAAATTATTCTTGCAGGAATGGAATCCTTTATCCCACACTTCAATTTAAAATCTCGTACTTTATCTAAACCTTGGTTTTCCAATAAATGTGTTAAGGCTGTTCAAGAGAAGAATGTTGAATATCGTAATTGGCTTGGTTCTAATTCTTCAGTTTCATTTTCTGCCTACACCAAAACTCGCAACAATTGTAAAGCAGTTATTAATCAGTCCAAACTAGAGTTTGAACAGGCTCAGAGTAGAAAACTTGCTTTTTGCCCTAATGTTAGCCGAGCATTCTGGTCTCTTGCCAAAGCTATTGGCCGCAACTTTTGCCCATCTCTGCTCCCACCTCTGTCCAAACCAGATGGTTCTGTTGTCACTTCAGCCAAAGATAAAGCTGACCTGCTAGCATTCCATTTTTCTTCTAATTCATGTATTAATAATCTTGGTAAAACACCTCCCACCATTCCCAACACGCTCCATTCAATGCCTCCTGTGGTCCTCCGTCAAAAGGATGTCAGAAGGATATTGACGATTTCTCCACTTGTTCTCAAAACCTGTGCTCCTGAACTTACTCCTATTCTTTGCCACCTTTTTTCCCTTTCTTATTCCAAAGTTGTTTTTCCTTCTGCTTGGAAATTTGCTCATATCCAGCCAGTTTCTAAAAAGGGTGACAAATCCCTCCCATCCAATTATCGTCCCATTGCAATTACTTCTACTCTTTCTAAAGTAATGGAGAAATCATGTAACCGCCAACTTTTAAACTACCTAGAAACCTCCCGTCTGATTAACGATCGCCAGTATGGATTCCGTCATTGTCGATCCACTGGTGATATTCTGGCTTATGTTACCCATTTATGGACTAATTCAATGGAAAGGTTCGGTGAAACCCAAGTAGTTGCTCTTGACATCTCAAAGGCTTTCGATCGTGTTTGGCATAAATCTTCTAAACAAGCTTCCATCTTATGGTTTGCCAACTGTTTTTTGTAATTGGTTATCCAGTTTTCTTTCTGATCATTCACTGACGGTGATGGTAGATGGCTCCCTGTCTTCTAACTTCTCCACTAATGCCGGTGTACCCCGAGGTTCGGTTCTTTCCCCCACCCTTTTCCTCTTGTATATTAATGACCTTCTTCCATTGACTGGAAATCCTATCCATAGTTTTGCCGATGATAGCACATTGCATTCCACTTTCCATTTTAAGAAACCTTGTCCTGCTCAATCAGCTTCAACTTCTCGAAAATCTGCTACCAATTCCTTAAATGTCGATCTTCAGGTAATTCTCCAGTGGGGCAAAAACAACTTAGTTGATTTCAATCTGCTCCTATGCTTATCTTTAGTGACACTCCGATTTCTAAGCAAAATGATACATCTCTTTTGGGGATTACCCTGACTTCTAATCTCTCTTGGCACAAGCACATTACAAATATTGCCTCCTCTGCATCTAAAAAACTTGGTTTTCTCTTTCGCTTTCGGCGTTACATTTCTTCCAAACAGCTGCTCACTCTGTATAAATCGCAAATCAGCCCTGCCATGGAATATTGTTCCCACGTCTGGGGTAGTGCCCCCAAAACCTCTCTCAGGCTTCTTGATTCCATTCAGAAGAGGGCAGTTAGGTTAATTAATGACTCATGTCTAACAGTCTCCCCAGTCGCTGTCTCATAGACGTATTGTTTCTGCTGCATGCCTCTTCTACAGATACTTCCATGGGCACTGTTCTTCTAAATTGGCTTCTATAATTCTCGCTCTCTCTTTCAAAACAGTCCGAACACGTGCCGCCACCAGCTAACATCCATTTACTCTCCAACTTCAAACTCACAGAACCAACTTTTCATCTTCCTCGTTTATTTATTCAACTGCCGTTTTCTGGAACAACCTTCCTTCATACGTATTTCCTGAAAATTAGAGTCTACAGAAGTTCAAATCCAATGTCAACAAATATCTTCTTTCGTCTTCTCAACCTCCAACCCAAGCACGGTACTAAGTACTATAGGTTCTAATACCTCCCATGTTTGGGAATTACATAAAAAAAAAAAAAAAAAAACACACACACGCTGCATGGCCCGAAATATTAATTCAAAACAACTATCTCTTCAGTGCCCTTTCTCTTTGTAAGTTTCTACCTACCTTTAATCAACGTTCCCTCTCTTTCTAGATGATCTTCTGCATTCCATTTCCATTCTTCCTTCCTTGCTGTTTTCTTTGAAGAAATCTGCATAACACACACGGTGTCATTCAACGTTCCGATAGCGCTGTAGAAAAGAAATGTCCCTTTTTGACTCAAGAAATCAAAATCAAAACTACTTGAGCAGACAGAGCGAAAGTTATCGATATTCGGAATTCCACTCAAGCAGAGAATAGCGTGATTACTGTTTAGGCTTTGGAATAAATCCAAAGAGATCGGAAAAGTTTACAGAGACCGCGATCAGAATTTCCAAGGAAGTATAATAATCATTACGATAGAACATACCTATTCAGTGGTAAGTACCTTTGCCACCAATAATACTGCAAGAATGGACTTTGTCCATAGTGTCTGTTTCGAACTTTTCGACATAAAGTTTAACATCAGTAAGCAAGCAAAACATTTTCATTAGCTGTCCTCTCCAAACGCTAACTGAGTATAATCTAGGCACATATAAAGAGTAGGCAGAGCCACTCTTCTCAGTTATGCGCGCTGAATTTGTCTACCTAAAATAAACAGGGACTCCTGTAATGTAGAGACAGTTTCAGTCCTGCATGAGTACAGACTACTGCTTTCTTGTAGTCTGCACTCATTGTTTAAGGTGGATGAAGAGGCAGCGTCTTCAGAATTTCACGTCGATACACCTTATCGTGTATCGACGATATATTCCTAATTAATAATATTAATATCTGGAAATCTAACATTGATATGGCAGATTATGATAAAGGAGAAATTTGTCCATCAAGATGAATCTCTGTTTATCTGCTGCGAATGACGGCATGGACCCGAGATAGAATGGGAAATACTCCAGGCGCAAAAATTATTCTAGATGCTGGGTTTAGTGGATTCTCTAGTGAACACTTTTATCGTGAATGGTAGTCGGCGTTCATGAATCAAGAACAATTGCCTCCTGGTGTTTAAAGCTTCGACCATTTCAGTGATGGTGAAGGGGAGGGAGAAGATAGAGATTGAAGGTGGTCATTTATTGAGCAAATACAGTACTTCCCTATTATTTGTATAAATAAAAATCCATAGAGGGTTGTTATTTTTAGCAGTATTTTAGAGTTGTTATTTTTACCAGTATTTTAGAGGCAAAAATATTTCTAAACCTGATCATTACCCACTAACCAGATGACATCACAGGGCCGACAGTACAGGAAACATTAGCAGGGAGTGATCACGAGTTATCATCGAAGTTAGATGGTAAGAAGAGAGACAGCAGTTGTTTAAGGCAAAGGAATAGGTTTTAACTTCATGAAAAAAGATTGTGACAGTTTAAAGTAATAAATGACCTCTATTAACTGGGAAGATAGCTCGCAGAGTGAATACATTAGAATTATTGTATGCCTTTAAAGTTGTGGTGGCAGAAGCCTTGAATGCGTATATACCATTAAGAAAAAACCGAGGAGTATTCCGAGATGGATGAATAATGAGTTAGTTTAATATATTGAGAAAAAAAATTATGGCGTCGAAAAGTTACGGAGCTGCTGTTGTTGTTGTTATTTAGTTTTTTGGAGCATTACCAACTAAGGCCTATTTGCTCCAGGATATGCGGTGGTCATTCCCTTATCTTTCCGCATTCTCCGTATTTGGTGGTCACGGGCTCGAACCCCGGTCTAATCAAGAAGTGTGTGCTACGCACTGCTGCTCCTGCCCACTTGGCTACGGAGGCGCCAGCTACGGAGCGATAAAAAGTACTGAGCCTGCAACAGCTATAAGTTGATCTTTAATTGGACTACAGGAAAGGTTAAGGCTAACAAAGGCAGATTACAAGAAATCTGCCAGCTAATACAGCAAAGAACGAGGACAAGGAATTTTTCATGTATGTGAAATGAATTTTTAATGATGCAAAAAAGAAAAGAGCGAATCAGATCGGATCCTTACGTAATGGGTACCGAAAAGTCTTAGATAACCCAAGTGATGTTGCAGATGAATCGAACAGTAACTGGCAGTATGGAGATTTTCAGAGGTCAGGTGACCTTTAAATTCCCCAAGCTGTCAACCACCCATGGAGGCAAATTGTTCCAATGATTAACAACTCTCTGGCAAAAAGAGAGCTTCCTACAATTCAGTCTGAGACTTAATTTATGGCCATTCTTTCTGTAAATAATAGCGAAAGTTTCACCTTCGTTCATTTTACTATTCCCTCTCAGAGCTTAACAGACATCGATCCGGTCCCCTCTAAGGTGCCTGGTTGCCAAGAAGTGAAACTCGCATATTCGAAGTCTTTTCTAATATGGGCGCCCTCTTGCCCATTTCATGTAGTGTGTCACTTGTCTTTGGAGCTTTTCAAAGAACTCGATGTCTGTTTTTTTTTTAGGAGCAGTCTCCATGCTTGGACACAGGATTTCAAGTGCAGTCTTACAAATGCCTTTTAAATATATATATATATATATAGAAATAAAAAAGGCAATTTCAAAGAAAGTGCCTCACCTAGGAATTTCAAATTTCTAACCCTTTTTCTCGATGACCAGCTCTGCATTTTTCTTCCCAGCATCCTCCTTCCTCGTGTGCCTGTAATATTTTCTTTAAAGTTATTCAATAATTCTAATGTATTCATCCTTTTGAAGCTATTTTCCCAGCTGATAGGGACTGTGTAGCGTCTTAAACTGTCATAGTCCCATTTTACTAAATTTAAACTCAGGCATTTACCTTTCTTTATTTTCCAACTAAGGTTTTCATATGATCACTTCCTGCTAATCGTTCATGTACTACGAGCCCTGTGATGTCATCTGTTCGTGGGTAATTATCGAGTCTAGACTATTCTTACCCCTAGTATTTTCTCTAACCTGATACAAATAATAATCATCCAGTTTATTTTTAAAAAAAAATGTTTTCCATGGTGAGTTTCCTTCCTACTTGCTCCGCTAAATTAGGAACATATTGAAATCTTCCAGTTCCACCACACTTGCTCGCCCATTCCTCTGCATATAGCGGCTCTCATATCTGCATAATCTTCTGATCTAGCATATACCCCACTCTAAGTTTGACTTTCCATCCAGCTACTTCACACCATACAGATTCTATGCTGGCATGCGTAAGTTTTGAATCTGGGAAAACTTTTGTCGTCGCACTCAGGCTGCTTTTGATAAGAAGTATGATCTACTTACCCCTTCTATCTTGCCTATCCTTCCTTAATACAATAGATATATCATTGTGAAACTCGTTATTTCCTATTTCTGGATGATACCGTGTTTCCATTATTTCCATTATGTCAGCGTTATTTACTTATGTGCATGGTGACGTACAGACGAACTCTACTAATCAGCCACCAGAACTATTTACATAATATGCAGATATATACGCATAACTTTTACAGGTGCCATTTAGAGGTCTGAAGCAAAGAAACAGAACAATTAAGCAATTATATCATATTGATCAACAAGCAGTGTTTTTGTAGCAATGAAATACATGAGATTTATTACTGCCTTTTTATTATTGAGATTTATTACTTTTTACAGATTATGCGCACGATACACTTATTATTTGTAATAAACAAACCGTTGGTACTTGTTCGAAAAATTTAACAACGTTCACCAGAGATTAAAATACACACCAGAACTCTTACACAACATAAACTTTTTAAATTAAAGGATTATAAAAAGGCAATAACCATCCGAATAAATATGAATATTTATAGGAAAAAACACACACACACACACACACACACACACACGACAGTTTCTGTATTTCTTCTATTCGCATTACCCCCATACACTATATGGGGGTAGTACATTTTTTAAAGTAGTAGAATATGTTTTTATTAATTTAAAAAATCTGTAAAAAAATTTGTTTTATTCACTAAATTACACAATACAATAAAATACTGTCATTATGAGGAAGACCTACAAACAGAGCTAGAATACCTAAAACCTTCGTTAGAAGGAAATATCCACATATCTTATTCAAAACACCATACGGGAAGTTACAAAAAGACTCAGTAATCAACTAACAAAAAAAATAAAATAAAATAAAATAAAATAAAAACAGTTTACCACAAACAAAATAATTGTTCTTCCATATCATAACCAATTAGCAAGAAAACTCCGGAATGTATTCTCAGGCATGGATCTTTCATTAATATTCTCTTCTTTTAATAAAGTTAACATCTTTTTCAATGATTATAAAAACATTTAAAAATACAGTACTATATTTCAGATATACATTTAATTCAGTGTCAAAAAGGATGTGATGCATACTACATCGGGGGCACTACAGTCAAATCCAACACCAGGTCGTATTACCACCAAGCAAGTTTAATAACACAGCGTCACACCACGGAACTCAGTTGCCATAGTCACTCCATTTATTCTGCAATAATTCTCGTCAACTTAACTTCCAGTATATAAATTACCGTAACTTCCGTTGAATCTCTCGCAATAGAATTGTTCAAACAAAATATTCCGTTCTTAACGCTAAACTTCCTACTTCCCTTTCGTCAATATAGAACTCGAGGAACATAAAGTTCCCATATAAAATCGTGTTTCACCAGTGGAACGAACAGTAGTTCGTATAATGCATCTCTTCTTCAATTCGTGCCATCAGAACCAACCGATGGCGAGTTCTTGATTCAATTTTAAGCATTTTATGCAGCGAACATTGACTTTAGTGCACTTCTCTCAATGCGCTTCCAATTTAATAATTAATTCCCTCAATGTTATACACTGTAAATGAAATAAGCAACAGTGAGGAACAGAATTTGACAATTACAGATATTTAGCAGCTCTTAAATATTAGTATACAAGAGAGAAAATTATTAAAAACATGGAATTTAGAATAATATAAAATATTTAGGCATTCATCCCGCTTGTAATTCATTTAAGGACTCAAGGAAGAGTTGACTCTTCCTTCAAGTTCATTAACTTCTTCGAAGAAGTTAAGCCTCACGGAGTTCGCTTTCCACATTATGCGAATTAAAAGACTATATTGTCCCTAATTACTGTAGTTGTCCATATACTTGGACGATGCGTCGAGGTATCCGAGCTTCTCGTAGTGCCGGACAGTCTACCAGTTTGTAAAGAAAATAAGTTGTTTTATTCTGTTATAGCAGAAATTAAGTTTGAAGGCATCGCGTATCTCGGCACAATTTTCAATGGTGCATGTCCTAACCAGGAGTTCAAACTCACTCATTTTATTAACGACACTGAAATTACTGTACATACAGTTCAGACTAAGTGTTTTTTTTTTTTTTAATTCGCTACTCTGACAAGTCCCTAGAAGTTATTTAAGCTTGTTTTCCTAGAATTAGGGAAACAAGCTTAAATAAAACTCTCGTTACGCTTTATCAATATTAGACGTTGTGCTAACAAACAATAAGCGTGCGAGTGTTCAATTTTCCTCCATATCATCAAATAAACACGTATTATCAGTGTATTGTGTATAGTGAAATTATTATCACTGTTTCCCCGAACTTGCAGTGTCACTATTAATTAGGGTAGACAGGGCTCCCTCAATATTATTGGCCCAACTTTATCCAAATATGTTCCGTCTAAATAAAATAGATTCCTTCTACCTACGGCGGGCCACACAGGTAAAAATAACCCCCCCCCCCGCACACACCCAAAGGCATGCAGATTCTCTCAAGTCTTAAATTAATCCACATGGCTGTCGGCATATAGTCCCTCCTATCATGCCCAGGTATAATCGTAGACACACACATTCTGACCTAACTCGCGGTATATTTTCAGCATGATCCTATATTTATGCAACAACTCACCAATTCCTGTGTGATATTATTATCATTAGTCTCCCACATAAATAATAATGCTCTCCGTGCTGTCCCCAAACTTTAAAACCTGACAGTGTTTATAACATTGTCAATTGTTGTTCCCGACAGATATGTGCTGGTTCTAGCTCCACCTATCTTTATTACAAAAAACGTTAATCGTTTTACTGACCATGCATCTCCCAATTCCCAAAAGGAAATACTCTTGAATAGATGCAGACGACTATTCTGTTCTGGAGACCGGAATAGTTGATGTAGGCTTCATTAAATATACCTACTATTGATATTTTGCCTAATTCTTATTAAACTGTCGAGTAAATTTTTAAAAAAATTCTTACATGTTCCAATTCTGAATTGTGTATTTCAGTGCACAGTAGCAACGAAGGATGCATGATTGGAATAAAAAAAAAATAAGTTTAATTTCTCTATGTTGTGAACTCCTTTGTGACTTCGTGGTCGTCCTGGAGTGTAAAACAGAAATTTTTAATGATTTCATGGCGGAAATAAAAGAAAGGAAATGAAAAGTGGGTGAATACTGCTTTTCACAAGCTTATGAAATCATGGTGCAAAAAAAAAAAATAATAATAATAATAAATAACACTTTTGTTTACCGACAACCGCTTAGTTCCCCCGGAACAGTGCAGTGGTTTTTGCCACTTGTCACATTTGGAAAGGTCTGGGTTCGTATCTCGTCAGATACATGAGAAATTCTTAACGGCCTCTTCAATCCAGATTGTACTTAGCCCATCTCGGACAGTAGGGCTTGAGTTACCCCACGTTTTTTCCGTACAATGTGCAAATCAATCCGTGATTGCACTTGTACGATGGCGTAATATGTCATAAGATGCTAAGCGCTATAAAAACCACCACTTGGACTACACTGCATTCATTTCAAGATAACCTTGCATAAATGAAAACGAATTCTGGCGTCTACTCTCGCGTTTTGATAACTGTGCTTACTGAATTAATTGTTCTCAAGGAAATAAAAAAAAAAGAAAAACCCTTAAAACTTAAAAACGTTGCATCGTTAAGTAACAGGTGTTACAAAACGTTTTTTTCTAATCACTTTAGGCGTAGTTAAGAATTAAGAGATCAAGCACAGTTAGGTCTCGCAGAAAGAAGAGGTTCGAACGCAATTAATCTCGGGAGGGGAGGAAGCTGGAGGGCATTGGAATTTACTCACAGAAGCGTTTCGAAGAGAATTAGTGATAAGAAGTGCAAGGGGACTGCCAAGACATATTCAGCATCGCAGATTAAAAAGAAAACATTTCCTGCCTAAGGCTAATGCGACGGCAGTTACAGGCCTGACTTTCTAGGGCCGTTAAAAGAAGGAAACAGAAAATTTCATGGGCCAGTACCACCACCACCACCACCATCTCTCTCTCTCTCTCTCTCTCTCTCTCTCTCTCTGAGAGAGAGAGAGAGAGAGAGTGTGTGTGTTTAATATCCAATTCTAAATCGATCATTGTAATACAACTAGCAGGCCAGAGCTAACATCCCATTGTTAATGCGCAGTTTTTCTTTGGTTGCGTATGTTATAAGTTGTAGTTTGTTTTTAAGGGAGAGGGACTGGATTATCTAAGATTTGAGTACAATTGTTCCATCATCTGCTGTTTTACAGTTCAACATCAAACGAAACACACGGGTTTTCGAATAACACAGTGGATTAGAAGTTCATATTATCAAAGAAGATGAAGACAAAAATATCTTTTCAGTTTCGGCCTAAGCATAGAGGAAAAAATGTAAACAATATTCCGAAGAGGTAAACATCTGCTAATAAAAGCAGGAACAAGGCCAGTCAATGTGTAAAATCCTGATTCCTAGAAGTCAAATTTCCAATAATAAAAAGAATTACAAAAGTATTTTTGTAGAGCACAACATTCTACTGCAGAGTTAACACTCCAGTTAGTGCTTAGAATCCGTGTTGACTCGATGTTTTCGTTAGGTTGTTTTTAGATCCTTTGTCTGCCAGAAGAGCGAACAGGAAACTGAAAAAAGTTCAGACGTTGATGATCGTATTTGCATATACAAAGTGATAAACTGAAAGTCGAGCAGATAAAACACCTGCTTATAGTGGTCATTAAAACTGCATCCTAATCTGTTTGTTTTAAAATTAAAAATTCTGAACAATTACTGAATTTGAAAGAGCCGGAAACAAACAGCCATCCAGGTATGAACGCTGGTATTATTTTCCCTCCACTGACCTACTGTGTGCTCTACGTGAGTTGAAGTTCTATACAATTAATTGTATAGAATTCAAAATTGGAAAGTTGAAGCTACGATCAAAACACTGCTATCTTGAATTACGCTCTTGTGTTAGCATTAGTAGAGGGATATGATGCAAGAAAGCAAGCTTATACAGCATCAGCCCAAAAAAAAAAAAAAAAAAAAAAAATTCCCATTTCACACAACCAAGTTTGTTCACTTCTTCCTTGAATTCGCTCTAAAAGTTTGTTCAATTCTTCCTTGAATTTATTTAAGATATCAACTTCCACAACGACAGATGGAAGTTTGTTCCAGCATGTTTGATATTTCCCCTTGTTTACATAGATTTGAATGACGTTTTTGTACGATCACGTTTCGTAAACATTATTATCCCCCATCCATGATAATGAAATGAAATCATCCATGCTGATTAAGTCAGTTTTGATCTTTAGTGAAGTGACGTCATATTAAAAAAAAATATATATATATATATGCTCCGGAGCATTTTACACGTTTTTAGTACGCATCAAACTCTTTATTGCAAGCATATACATACAATAGCAACACAAGTATTAACTCGTCACGGCATAGCGACAGGGGTTTACAACTTTTTTTTTAACAAAAAACGATTCAAGACTAATGATTAATAAAAATGGGAGACGCACAGTAAATTCTGTAAATTAGATCATATGAGAACAGAATGCAAAGTACTGGGCTACCTAGTCCTAGGGAAGTTTAAACACAAATCCCTTGTCGGGGTGATTAGATTGTAGTCATACCTTTTGGCAGTTTAATGATTTTAAATATATAAACACAGTGGGAAAGGCGGCAGGTGAAAGCGTCTTACAATGGTAAATCTTGCTTCCTGCCCATCTGATCAACGATGCTGATCAGATTGGCAGTATCCTTATAGAGCAGGGATGCTGGAAGAACTTGGAAAGATACAGAAGGCTATCATCTATTACACGTGCTAAGTAACTACTTCATAAAATTTCCTTCTTCCTCAGTGTTCATTTTAAAAGAAATAAGACCGTAGTGTTAATAGTGTAGCCATTTTCAGACAAGACAGAGTATTAGGTCAATGACTAAAAGTTTGGCCCGCTAACACATAAGACCTATTTCTGATCGAAATTCTGGCACGTGTAGAAGATACCTACCCAGTTACTGAACATGTTTTATTTGCTGTGTGTAGCGACAATCTTAAAATAAACAGCCAAATTTCTCTCAGTAGTAATGTGGATATTTACAGTACTTTGCTTTAACCACGCCGAGTCATGAATAACGCTGTAAATTTCAACAAGCCAACGTGGCATAAAACGGTCTGGGTCCACGTCAGCGTCCATTTTTTTGAGTTATGTCTTTCGCATGAAGAGATACCCGGAATTTTTTTAAGGGGAGGGGATGGCCAAACTAGAAGTAGTGCTACCTTCTCATGGCTTCCATACTACCCTACTTAATCATGTGGTTGTCACTGAGCGGAGGATTTCGGGCGCAGCGTTCCTGCAACGCGGCGTACCTTTGATTAATTGGCGCTCTTGGGTGTGAACCTCATCCGGAACTGCCGTCGCCCCACACCGATCAAGCAGCGTAAGATGAAAACGGCTTCGTCACCAGAAAACGAAGGCGCTCCAACTTTCGATTGAGGAACGAGAATTATAGGAGGGGGGAAAGGAGGGAGTTACAGCATTCGACCTTCAAAAGTCGAGAGAGAGAGAGAGGAGATGCGATACAACAGCGGCTAGCTGCAAGCAATGGTTGCTTCAAGTGGGAATCTGTCACCTCGTCAGTACCACGTAGCCTTTTCATTGGTCAACTTAGCTGTAAAATGCTCAAGAAAGATGCGCAGTAGATTGGGAGCCATGGAGGAACAAGCCAGCTGTTTAGCTTCAGTAGGCGGACCACGACATCAGTTTAATACCCACCGGAACATCATGGCTTCAAACGTTATCTGCCTTTTTAACGATCTCGCATTTTTTGTATCTAAGAAAGACGATTTGAACGTTGATTTCTCCCTCCCTACTTTAACGTCACCAACCAGGCAATGGATGGTTATGGGTATATTCATTGTGAACACATTGTTGGAATTACTATTGGCAGTCGTCAGTCACAAAACACATGGTGAGAACTTCTTATCCCCGATCTGCGTGACGATTCAAAAAGGTGTTTTTTTTTTTTTAATAAAAAGCACACTGTGTAACTTTAATTTTTATTGGCAAATTTCTTTCGACCACATGACAGAAAAAAAATACATCTATCTTCGAATTAGTTTCTGTTTCACAAAGGAAATTTGTAAATCTGGTGTGCAGATTTTCTTTCCTAACGCAGTAAGCACTGAACTGTTGACGTATATTGACGGTTTAAGAGCACCCATTTCTCAATAATATGCATAACTGCATGAGCAAATTCTAATATAACTTTTACTCAGTAACACTGGCCTGCCTATCAGAAATAATCGTATGATTTCAGATATTTAAAATTTTTCTTCATTCTGCTGCGTACGACGGAAATTCGTTCGGAAAAGAGTGATTTCCATATTTAAAACAAAACATTTCGGGAATACTAAACTTACCATAAAGCCAATCATTTGCAAAAAAAAAAAAAAAAAATTTCTGACCCTATTTTTATCTTTTTATGAACAACCTCCCTCCACTTCAGGGTGCTGTAACAAGAGATGGGAACACTAAATTAAGTACATATAATTGTCAGGAACCTCCCATTAATTCTTTGGAAATCCTGCCTTGACCAGCTAATTTATCTCTTTTTTATATCTATTCAACAAACGTTATCGGGAAAGAGGGGGATTATCTCGTGCATTTTTTTACTTAATGCGTTTAGACTTTTTTTTATACTTTATACATAAAAAAGTAAAAATTCTAAGCAAGATGTTATAATGATTTTATATGTAATTGCAGATTAACTTGAAAATATCACCTGAATTACGCGATTCAGCCTGCGGGAATTTGTCATCGTTCCTTATGGCACTTGGTGTCTATGTGATCTGACAGAGGCAGATGTGGACCAAGCGCTGTAGTGGAGAGTATACGCCGTATATACCCTCTGGATTTTTTTAGTTGAATAGCGTATACCTTCTGGTTTTTGAAAGACCTGAAAAATCAAATATATTAAAAATCTTTACTGAAAATTAAAAAATAAATTTATTAGAATTTGATCCTTAGGCAATACTTATAGTTTTATTATTTTAATATATATAGCAGTATAACTTCTACTTCACACTTTCTATATACCCATATATATAATTCTAATTAAATCCAAATGAATCGAAAATTAGACCGCAAAAATAAGTGCAAATTTAAGCGAAAATAAAAAATAAGGATAGTAGAGCAGACATCAGTGGCAGCAATTATGCAAAAACCACAACATGTTGCGTGTGTCCAAAACAATCGAGTCCATTCACCATTATCTATTAAAATATAATCATCATCCTGTTGTATTACTAAACACCTAAAAAATTCACTATCAGACACAAAGAATTTATTAAATGGTCACTACCTAAAAAAGATTTTAACATTAAAATTCGGCAAGGGTCTTCTTTGGACACACTGTTATTTATTTGTCTTAATGTTATTACATTAATTTCCTTTTCTGAAGTAGTAAGAGCCATCTCTAAACGGTAATGATATAAAATTTGCTTTCGTGTCTCAAATATGCATGTTTCCATTGAGCTCTTATGCTTCTACAAAAAGTGCACAGCCAGTTGATAAGTGTGGTGCTACCTCAGTGTGATTATGTTCTCCAGGACGGATATATATGTAAATGCATTTTATGACAGAACACTAATTTCACAAATACAAAGTGGCAAAAGTAAACATTCATTTTTCTCCGGAGGCCGCGGCTCATACAGTACATGTATCAAACCAAGGAAGATAATTCATGAATCTGTAAATATTACAAGACTCACTGATCATCATATGACGATGATGATATATTTAACCTCTGAGGGGTGGGATCGCCCTCTCCTGAATCCACCACTGCGCTGATCAAGGTATCACAGGCTCAACAATTCGAACCCTTCAGGTGCATATTCTGAGCTTTGAGACATACAGCTGAAAATGGAACTCGGTATTTTGGTCAAATAGGCACATTTTACGTTCTCCACTACTATTGATACATTTAACTTTTAAAAATCAGCTGTTAATAGTAACTTCGGTGAAGGAAAGAATTACCATAGAAAAAATTATATGAACTTTATTTTTCATTGCTAAATGCATTTATAATAACTGAAAAGCGTATTCTTAAACACCTAAGCGGATAAGAGTATGCATAACGTTCAAGAGTATGCACTACTTCATTAATACACACAAAGAATTCTGCTCAATTTTCTATCCGGCTTTCGTTTGTATTTGTTCGTGACCGAGATGTTACATTTTTTGTGGATGTTTTTCGTTTAGGAATTCAGTGTAAAATTCAGAGGAAATTCAATAATGTTGATTAAAATAAAGAAATGCATGACACATTTTAATTCGATGCCCCACTCTGAAGTGTCTCACAACAACCACGGTAGATGACTACATCTTTATCACTTAACAGTACACAATATATCTTAAAGTAAAGGCCATTCGTTTACTTGAATATTTGAGAAATAATGCCCGAAATATTTTACAAGCACGATGAATAGTTCAAAATTCATCAATACATATCCGCGAATCAAGATTGTTTGTTTAACGATGGTTTTGCTTTTCCAAGTAAGTAAATAATAAAAATTCAACGAAAACGAACTATTTGGTGAGAAAATGTGGAACTTTCAGTACCCGAAATTCAAAAGAGTCAAAGAATGTCAATGAAAATGAATGAATTTTTATAGACGGTATAATTAATGTCCTACTGTAATATTTTGGAATATGCTGCACATCTTGCGCTGAAGAAGTGCTTTAATGGAATTTTACAGTGCAGGATCATACCTGTTTCAGCAAGGCAGTAACCACTTCCATAGAGTGCAATGACCTGGTTTGAAGAAGACGTGCCACCACCGGAATAGCCGGCTCACAGCGCCGATTTTAAAATAGTTAAAATATTTCGTGCGTAAATAACTGCGAAATATTCCCACTCAACCTTTCCAAAATTGGTTGAAAACTTTGTCGCAGGTTATCTTGCTGTATGGAAACAAAAAGGGACCTGGCATGACCGTACGTCCTGATTTTGAGAGGTGTCCTGACAAAGATGAAACAGGCCAAATTCCTCTTGTTACTTTATTTATTTTTTCAACATGCCTTTTTTAATTAATTGTACGACAACCATATTATATATAAAAGTTAGTAGTCGTGAAGGGCAATGTGCTAACGTTACGTTACTAGTAACGCCAGGCGCACTATAGCCATAGCAGCTAATGCGCCAATAAACAACCATACCACACACACACACACACACACACTAGTAACGCTAGTTATGGAGAACAAAGGGAAAACGGAACTGTGATCGCTATCACGGTTAACAAAGAAGGGAAATAAGATAAAGGAGAAGTAATGAGGAATAATAAGAATTCTGAAATATACGCGCCGCGCCATCAAAATTAATATTAAATTTAAATAAATTATTTTAACTGATTTAAACAATCCTTACCTACTTTCCACGTGTACCACGTGGGGCGTGTATTTCATGTCAGAAACAGAGGCTATACCCACTTATTGCCGTTTCCTCCTTTGAATTCGGCGGCTGGCCCTCGAAAAAGGCGCTGAAATCACATGACGAACAGCACTTATTCTTATTATTCCTCAGTACTTTTTCTTTATCTTATCTCCCTTCTTTGTTAACCGTGATAGCGATCACAGTTCCGTTCGCCCTTTGTTCTCCATAACTAGCGTTACTAGTAACGTAACGTTAGCACATTGCCCTTCACGACTACTAACTTATGTAGAAATTATGGTCGTTGGGTACTTTCTGCATATAGCAGTGTCCCAGGTCCATAATCCATTATTATTATTATTTTTATTTCTAATATTAATAATATCTTAAACTGTTGCTTCCTTTAAAACATATATATATATTAAAACAGTAAAGATTGCAAAATGAATGTTAAAACTATATAAACACCAACAAATACGAAATTTTAAAATGCAATAAATTAAGGCAGTATAATAATATAATTAAAGGATATATTTAAAAGGGCAAAACTTTTAACAAACAAAAACACAAGCATATCTTTATAATCTTTTATATAAATTAAGTTCTTAATTATTATTAAAAGTTATCAAACAGGTTGTAAAATTCATGTTTAGTATCTGGTTTCATTAAAAAATGTCAAGATTTATTTAATTAAGAAATGCGGCAGTTCTGTTAAAATAGTCAAATTTAAAATGGTTTCTTTCAAATTGTGCAACACTAAATGAGTTTTGGCTTTTGCACCCCTAATGGCCTAAGTGGACAATTAAAATTTAATATAGGAAAAAAGTGTTGGAGCATCGGTATTACCCTGGATTAGAGAATATAATAACTTGCATCTACGTAGTTCCTCTATCTTTCAGGAAGGGAGGGGCAAAAAACTTACACCATTCCTTGTAATTGTGAAATGTAAATCATTGTCTAATACAAAAACCAAATACCTGATAAGAGATTTTTGTACGTACTTCAGCAATTTTATATTATTCCTTCCTTAGGGAGGTCCAGTAGTATAGGATAATTTGGAAATAGCTGGACCAACAAGATTAGAGGACCACTGCCTGTTCTTAATAACCCTAAATCCAAATTTTTAAATATTAAGTGATGGATCATAATATATAATGTAATGAATAACTGATTTTTATGGTAATCAGCCATAGTTGTTAATATATGGCATTTTTCCACATTCAAAGACAGGCCATTCTATTCAATCTTCTTCTTCTTCTTTGGTCCTTAGCTGGCAGCTGGGGGAGGCGGTTGGCCACGCAACCAGTATGCTGCTGTAGGTGCCGCAGGGTTTCGGACTTGCTCTGTGATGTTCTTCCATACCTTACGATCCATGGCTTCAGTCCTGGCCTGGTTAAGGTCGAGACGTCGGCTCTTCAAGTCATCTTCCACTTGCTTGGCCCACGTTTTCCTAGGCGCGGTCCGTTGGATGCTCCATTGGGTGGGTCGTTGTCTCCAAAGGAGTGTGGATGGTATTCTGTTCGTGCCCATTCTACATACGTGGCCAAACCATCTGAGCCTTCGCTTCTGGATTTGGTCGGCAATGGTTGGTTGCTGTTGGCATCTGGCGCGGATGGTATCATTAGTATCTCATATGGTATCTCAAGTTTGTTCAAATCTAACTTGAGACAAATCCATGTTTCCGATCCGTAAAGAAGAATGGGCAGGATCAAAGTCCGGAAGAGTCGGATTTTAGTCTTTGTGGAAATGTTGGTCCTCTTCCACAGACACCATTTGAGCGAGGCGAACGCAGTGGCCGCCTGTCCAATTCTGCTATGGATTTCCATGGTGGATGCAACTTTCTTTTCCTGGACCAGTGACCCAAGGTATTTAAAGTCCTGCACTTGCTCGATCTGGACGCCTTCGAGATAGATGGTGGCTTGCGACCCATCTGTTGTCAGGGCCTTTGTCTTACCAGCATTGATCTTCAAACCGTATGGCCGGGCAATGCGGGCAATGTCGTAGAGGATGTCCGTGGCTTCAGCGTCGTTACCGGCAAGGATAGCACTATCATCAGCAAACATCAGGTCAGTCACATAGTGATCCTTGTCATATTGTATGCCCTGTCTGTTTCTGAATGCTTGCCTCATAATGGCGTCGACCACGATGTTGAAAAGCAACGGGGAGGCTACATCCCCTTGGCGGACTCCAGTTTGGATGGTAAATTCCTCAGATAAATCGTTCTGGATGCGCACCTGGCTGGTTAAACCATTGTATGCAGTTTGGAGGAGTGTGATGACTTTTCGAGGTACATGTTCAACCTCTAGTAGTTTCCATAAGGCAGGCCGGTGGACACAGTCGAAAGCAGACTTAAAGTCAATGAAAACAATGACGGTTCGCTGTCCACACCGGATCCTCTCCTCCATCAGCTGACGAATGGCAAAGATTTGATCACAGCATCCTCGCCCGGGTCTAAATCCTACCTGTTCTTCTCGACTGGTTTGCTCGCGATGTTTTTGCAGTCTTGACTGGATGATCTTCATAAAGACCTTTCCGATGATGGAAAGGAGGCTGATGCCACGGTAGTTCTTGCAGTCCCGGTTATCACCTTTCTTGTGGATCGGTACGATAATGGCTTTCCGCCATGTTAACGGAATTTGTTCAGTGCACCAGATGGTTTTGAGGAGTGAGTGTAGTCGGCGAAGCAGTACATCCTCCCCCGGCTTTGATCGCTTCTGTGGTGACTTGGTCCACTCCTGGTGCCCTGCCATTCTTCAGGGATTGTATGGCTGCTTTCACTTCTTCTACTGTAGGCTCAACATCGACCATGGAGACCTCAGGGGGGTCGATCGAGAGTGCTGTTGCTGGCGGTCCCTGAGGTGGGTCGTGATTATACAAAGCTTTGAAGAATTCACTCCACCGTTGCAGGCGTTCGGATGGTGATCGCACGAAGGTCCCATCAGCATTCTTGATGTTGTCACTAGTCAATTTGGTCTTTCCACTCAGACATCTGAGGGTGCGGTAGAGAGTGCGGTACTCGTTTTTGGATGCCGCCACTTCAAGATCGTCTGCCACTTGGTTCCAGTATGCTTCTCTTTCTGCTGTCATTCTTTGTCGGACTTCTCGGTTTAGCTGCCGGTACCGTTCAAAGTCGACCAACTTTGCCTGTTTCCGTTTGTCCACGAGGTCGAGGCACTCGTCTGATATCCATGGTTGCGTTCGACGTCGGGCAGGTGGACATAGGGGCTTGGCACATTCCAGGATGGCATCAGAGATCTGCTTTTCTTCTTCATTTATATCCTCGGGCACAGCCAGCATCTCGAAGCGGTTGGATAGGGCGATCTGATATGCCTGTTTGTTGGCAGCATTCATTAGCTGCCTCCAGTCCAGCTTGGCTGACCGAGATGATCTTTTTGCATGCCGTAATTTGAGCTGCACCTTAGCCCGGATGAGGTAGTGATCAGATCCGCAATCAGGTCCCCTCATGGCACGAACGTCCATGAGTGATGAGCGAAATCTGGCATTGATCAAAATGTAGTCCAGGATTGCTGAGTCCTTGCCAGATGGATTTCGCCATGTAAGTTGATGTTTTTGAGGGTGCTGGAAATGGCTGTTTCCAATGATCAGGTTGTTAGATGCGGCAAAGGACAACAAACGTAAGCCGTTGTCATTGATCTTCCCATGGCCAAACTTGCCCATTGTTGTTTCCCAACCAGATCTGTCCACGCCAATATGGGCATTAAAGTCCATATTGGCGTTGGCAACTATTCAATCTAGTTACAAATCAACTGATATCCTTTTGTAATTCCTGTTTTTAATCTCTTCATATCATCTGCTAAGTGAGAATACTTATGAGCATAGGTGCATTAGCGACTTAGATCAAATAGCGTCGTATACATTATGTTTGTAAATTGCGTGCGTTCTGTAGTCGATATGCCTACTTTGCTGAACGAAAAACCTGAATTTCCGGGAGTAAAAACCTTGCTACCCTCGCTGAAACCGACTAACTCAGCCACATTGTAAAAAAAAAAAAAAAAAAGACAAAAATTCCTCCCGTCGTTGACGAGGTTCAAAGTCGGGTCTTTTCCACCCGGTGTGGGGATACGATGCCTTTTATTAACTATGCTACCGCGAGGGCTTATTCCAAAGAATAAGTTACTCAGAGGTGATACCTCAGGAATGTAATCTGATTAAGAGTTATTTAAATAGAAGTTACATGAAAATTATGTCACACACTCATATCATAAGTGGTACTTTTTTTTTTTTTTTTTTCACAATAGGTTCGTTCACAATCGTTCACTCTACTGGAGCTAAAACACTTATCTCTTATATCTGTAACATTTAGTTCATAAGTAAGACGTATTATATACAAATAATGTTTAGGTTAACAGTACTTAAGGAAAATAATCATAATAAAATGTTTACTTATTCAGCATCCACTCCCAGTAAACGGGAGAATCTGCAACACATAACAGCAGCATAAATGCATACAGCCATCTGTGATAGTCATGTATTTTTAAAATAATTTACAAGGCAATTACGTGTCCATGAATCACATGTGCACTGTCCAATTTCATGTGTAGTAATATCGGTTCGGCAGGTGTGTACCGTTTTTTATTATTATTATTATTTTTTTAATTCGGTCACCTTAACGATATTAAAAATTTCGTCTTCTAGTTACATACATGAATGGTTTTTGGTGTCCCACTGCTTTTGCATAGTGTGGAAATCATTCATACATCATGTAGTTATCCTAAAATAATTCGCGTGAAATTATCTGTTTAATATAGCAGATAAAAACTACACCCAACGTGATAATACTACTAATAATACTGCAACATTATTATATGTTAATCGTATACGCACGTAATTGTATGGTACAGGAGGATGTACAGTTAATACATACAACATACAAAGTTAACGTTGCAGTTTTAAATTAATTAAATTGGTTCAACAAAAGCAACTGGTAAACTGGTGCTAGTCGGACAATATCGTGTTAATATTGTGTTTTAATTTCCAGCCTTTACTTAATTAAAGCCTGTACTTCAATTCTCTTCAAAGTTCTAGCTATTAAAGTTTAACTTGAAAATTTGTCAAAACGTTCAAAAAAGAATTTTAAAGTCTTTTATAAACATAGTTTACATGAATATGCTTTAGGTTCTGCTGCGGGTATTCGCAGCTGCATAAAGGTTCATAACATAATCCTAAAAATCATCCTTAAAAAAAAAGAGCTTACGATTATCATTGAAACGGCAAGATATGAAGGAAAGCGACTGTCGAAGTACCCAGAATGCATAACAAGACGCACATATATAAAGAAAAAGTAGAGGAAAAAGGGGAAAACACACAAGCATACCCAAAAATGTGTGCAGAGGCCGGTAAATAAGTAATACTGAATGGTATATTAGAGTTAAAGAAATAAAAAAAGTGATATTTTCCCATCAACTTCCTAACTTTGTACATGTTAGGTCAGGGTTGAATAGTGTTGCGTGTGTGTGTACACACACACACACACACACAAACAGGGCGTTATCTGGCTACTGCAGCCGTGGGAGACGAGCTAACAGTGGCCCTAATCCGAGGGTAGGCGCGCCTTTTATCAACAGAACAGTGCACGAAAGTTGGCGTGTAAAATCTGGAGATAAAAGTTAGCGCCGTCTCGAGTCGTTTTTTTTTTGCAACTATTTGTCTAAGATATTTCAGCAAAACGCAATCCATTTATAATATACCGCAAAAGTCAGCTCTGCGTTCCAACGGTTGGAGCATCTGTAGCATGGTCTTGATGGTAAAGCCAGTCTCAGATGGCTGCAACGATTGTTGATTTTGCAACAAGGAAACTGTGTTAGAGTTAAATATCCAAGGACTGTAGGTCTAAAATTATTTTTTGCCATTTCGCATGGGATATTTGAATGGATGTCCCAAATGCTCTTCTCCATAATCTGACAGTCTCTGGATGACAACTGAAGTTACTGGTGTTGTGTTATGTCTGTATTTGGGGCCTGTATTTTTAAAGCTAATTTTTTTATACTTTCACAAAAAGGTATACAAATGAGGATGTGACTGTACACTCATTATGACGGTCCAGTTCTCATGTACTGCTACTTTCCGTTTCTCATTTGTTTTTTTGATGACGGTTTCTTTGATGTTCAGAACATTTTTGTTGGTAAACGATGAATAATGATAAAGTCAGAGTGATTTAATTTAAATAAGAACCACATGTCACAAACAGGTGCGTGTCGTTAGGTGTTAGTTGAAACTCTCTAATGCGGTCTAAAAATGAATTTCTAAGTTGATTGCGAATCTCCAATAAGAAGAGCAACTACTGCAGCGCTTCTGCTTGCTTTGATATAAATTAAATGCCACAGCAAAGCTTCTTTATCGATAACTTACCTGATTAATATATGAGAAGTTTAAAATATATTACATCGGAAAGAATAATAAAAAATAATAAATAAAGGGAATATATCAAGGAGTGTCTTGCAAGGACTGTCAACTTCATGCCAATATCTACAAAGGATGCACACTAATGAAAACTTTTCAGAAATATATACCGAAGCAATACTTACACAGTCATTCCTAACAGGTCAAATACAGCAAGCTTTTTTTTTTTAATCACAAAAAACACAAAAAACGTTTGAAATATAATATAATAATAATACAAATAAACTTCAGTAAAGTTAAAATATAAAGAATTAATACAAAACATGAATGGGCTAAAACAACAGTTTGTGATATTCATTTTTAAAGCTAGTTTTATTAATAAAATATCAATTTTATTTTCATTTAACAATGCAGCTATTCTGTTGAAATTTCAAATTTAAGATGATTTGTCCTAAATTTGGAAATGTGAAATAATTTATGTTCCCTCAAGGGTTTAGGTGGACAATTGAAGTTAATACATGACAGCAGCAATGGAGCATCTATTTTGCCTTGAATAATCGAATGTACAAGGATGCAGTCAAACATTCCTTCTAACACTTAACCTGAGAAGGTTAAAAATTTTACACAAATCTTTATATTTATACATAAAATAGCCTGAATCTGATGAGAGATTTTTGAACCCTTTCACGGGTATTAATATCATTTATACCAAAAGGGGTCTACACTTGTGTTGCGTACTCCAGAATTGGACGAACATATGATGTATAAGTAAGTGTTGGGATATCAGGGCCAACAAAGTCAAAACAAGCCCTTTTGATTAAGCCAAGTAATTTAGAGGCTCTGGCAGTTACTTTATTAATATGAGTTGTGTAAGAGCCATTACTAGTTCTTAAAATCCCTAAATCTTTTATTTCATGACTTATTTTTATATGTAAAGATTCTAAAGTGTAATTTTAACAGATGACAAATTGTTTATGAGGATCTGAAATGGTAATGACATGACATTTATCAATATTAACATCAGGTCCATGACTTTTAATCCAATGGTATATTAATTAAATACCTCTTTGCAGCTCCTCACAATTCAAAGACATCAGCGTAGGTAAGAATACTGAATTTGGCTTTCTGCAGACAAGCAGATATACCATTAAGAAAAATACTAAAAAGTAAAAGGCCAAGAGAGGAACCCTGTGGAACACACCCCTCTGAATATTAATGAGCTCCGAGTGAACGTCATTATAACAAATAATACTTTTTCTGATTATTAAAATAGTCCTGAAACCAAGTAAGAGAAAGTCCTATTACATCCAGATCAGCAAGTTTATTTACACAAAATTTTATGGGAAACTGAATCAAAAGCTCTTTGACGATCTATATAAATGACGTCCAATTGTCTGTTTTTGTCAAGGGTTTCCTAATGTCATGTTCCATTGTAAGTTTGTGATGGTCGACCTTGCTTCAATAAAACCATGATGAGAGAAATGAAATTTATTGTGGAAGAAGGCAATTAGTTGTCTATAAACTATATGTTCCACAATTTTAGTCATTGGGCTAGTTTTGTGGATAGGCCTAAAAGAGGCAAGATTATTCTTATCGCCTTTCTTATAGAAGGGACAAATTGTAGTTACATTGAGATTGATGGGTAAATACCCAGTTTTGAATATAGTGTTAATAAAGTGTAGCAGTTGTTTACTTAATGCAATATAACAATTTTCAAAAAACCCATTGGTATATTATCCAGTGTGGTGTTATAGTTCAAAGGAAATTTACTAATAGTTGCAATTAATATGTCTGGGGTGACTTCAAAATTACAGAAAAGATCATTACCCATATCATTCTGAAAATTATTCGTTTCAAAGTTTATATCATTATTTGATGAATATAGTTTTTCAAAGAAATTCATGAATTCTTCCATAGGTAATGATGCATTTTTTTTTTCTATTTTTGATTTCTGTTTATATCTGTTCCAATGATTCCAAAATAGACATTGTTTTTCTTAATATAAGAGGATTCTGTTGAAGCTAAATATTTTTATAAGCAATTTTAATTCTATATTTCACTTCTTTTCTAAAAGAAGAAAAATTTCTATAATAATTGAGATTATTACTAACTTTTAATTTATTAAACCAATCTTTCTTTTTTCTCAAAAGTCCTGATTATATCTTGAGTAACCAGATAGGATATTTAAGATGCTTAACATATTTTATCTTAATAGGAACCATTTGTTCTATGATGTTTGTTAAATTATGATTTAGAATATCTAATAGTATAACTGTATCTTTAATATCATAAAATTCGTTCCAATTTAATTGAGAGATAGCCATTCTAACCAAATCCAGATAGTATTTTTAAAGTCAAAATACTTTTTTATATCTTTAGGTTTATTTTACTCATTAACTAAAGTAAAATTCAAATGTAGTGCATTATGATCAGACTTAAAATAATCTTGTTCGGCATAATTCACATTAATATCCAAGTTTGAAAATACTAGATCTACTATATTTTCCCCTCGAGTTGCAAATGAATTTCTTTGAATTAAATTAAGTCTTGAAGAACATATTAAAAAGATGATTAGAAAGGTAACAATTTACCATAACAAATCTCCCCTTATTAGGGTCCCACAGAAACGGTACATTAAAATCTCCCATCACAATTTTTTTTTTTTTTTTTTTTTTTTTTTATGTAAACCCCAAACACGAGAGGTATTAGAACCTATAGTACTTAGTACTGTGCTTGGGTGGAGGTTGAGAAGACGAAAGAAGATATTTGTTGACATTGGATTTGAACTTCTGTAGACTCTAATTTTCAGGAAATACGTATGAAGGAAGGTTGTTCCAGAAAACGGCAGTTGAATGAATAAACGAGGAAGATGAAAAGTTGGTTCTGTGAGTTTGAAGTTGGACAGTAAATGGATGTTGGCTGGTGGCGGCACGTGTTCGAACTGTTTTGAAAGAGAGAGCGGGATTTATAGAAGCCAATTCAGAAGAACAGTGCCCATGGAAGTATCTGTAGAAGAGGCATGCAGCAGAAACAGTACGTCTATGAGACAGCGAGTGGAGAGACTCTGTTAGAGATGAATCATTAATTAACCTAACTGCCCTCTTCTGAATGGAATCAAGAAGCCTGAGAGAGGTTTTGGGGGCACCACCCCAGATGTGGGAACAATATTCCATGGCAGGGCGGATTTGCGATTTATACAGAGTAAGCAGCTGTTTAGAAGAAAAGTAACGCAGAGAGCGAAAGAGAAAACCAAGTTTTTTAGATGCAGAGGAAGCAATATTTGTAATGTGCTTGTGCCAAGAGAGATTAGAAGTCAGATTAATCCCCAAAAGAGATTATCATTTCGCCTAGAAATTGGAGTGTCAGCAAAGATAAGCATAGGAGCAGAAGAATCCTTTTTGCGAGATATAAGACAAGACTGAGTTTTAGAAGGGTTGAAATCAACTAAGTTGTTTTTGCCCCCACTGGAGAATTACCTGAAAATCGGCATTTAAGGAATTGGTAGCAGATTTTCGAGAAGTTGAAGCTGATTGAGCAGGGCAAGGTTTCTCAAATTGGAAAGTGGAATGCAATGTGCTATCATCAGCAAAACTATGGGTAGTATTTCCAGTCAATGAAAGAAGGTCATTAATATACAAGAGGAAAAGGGTGGGGGAAAGAACTGAACCTTGGGGGACACCGGCATTAGTGGAGAAGTTAGAAGACAGAGAGCCATCTACCATTACCCTCAGTGAGCGATCAGAGAGAAAACTGGATAACCAATTACAAAAAACAGTTGGCAAACCATAAGATGGAAGCTTGTTTAGAAGACCTTTATGCCAAACACGATCGAAAGCCTTTCAGATGTCAAGAGTAACTACTTGTGTTTCACCGAACCGTTGCATTGAATTAGTCCATAAATGGGTAACATAAGCCAGAATATCCCCAGTGGATCGACACTGACGGAATCCATACTGGCGATCGTTGATCAGATGGAAGGTTTCTAGGTGGTTGAAGAGTTGGCTGTTAATTGATTTCTCCATTACTTTAGAAAGAGTAGAAGTAATTGCAATGGGACGATAATTGGATGGGAGGGATTTGTCACCCTTTTTAGGAACTGGCTGGATATGAGCAAATTTCCAAGCAGAAGGAAAAACACCTTTGGAATAAGAAAGTGAAAAAAGGCGGCAAAGAATAGGAGTAAGTTCAGGGGCACAGGTTTTGAGAACAAGTGGAGAAATACCATCGGGACCTGGAGCTTTCCTTAGTCTCAAGATTCGTCAAAATCCTTCTGACGGAAGTCCACAGGAGGATTAAATGGAGCGTGTTGGGAATAGTAGGAGGTGTTTTACCAAGATCAATACCAATACAATATTAATTGTATTAGTATCCATATTAACAGAGTGTTAATAATTGACTCCATGTAGGTCTCAAGTTTAGTTATTGTAGAAACTAGAACAGATGAAGGTAAATATAATAAAATCAACAGTCAAGAACTTTTACAAACTTTTATTTTTACCTTTATACTTTCAAATTCCTCCAAATTGGATTGTGCCAAAATATTGAACTTTTTGTTAATAAAAAAAAGCAACTGCCCCACCTATCTTCAGAATTCTATATTCTTCCTGATAAGATGGAAATTGTCAGAACAAAATTCTTGATTATTGATATCAGGAAATAACCAAGTTTTTGTAATGGCCCAAATGTCGAAATCTTGAATAATTATGTTAGGTAATTTATTAATTGTGCTTAAAATACTCCTAGCATTTTGTAAATAAATATTAAAATGGTTGTTTACAGATTATTTATTTCTGTTTTTTTATGTGAGGCAGCTGTCCTCTTGAAGTGTGTTTTAATTGCTTTGGGGCTATATTATCGTTATCTTCAATATTAGTGATGTGATTTTTGTTAAAGTTTCTTCTTGTCTTATACTTTTTGAATGTAAAAGAATTAATCACAACACCTTCAGGAAAGCTATTCTCAGATAAGAATAACTCAAGTAAATTATAATCAAATGTAATTTTAAATGAGAAATAATCCTCTGGGTATTTAGATGTTATTTTCTCCATTTGCACTTTTACCTTATTTTTTATTTTAAAGTAATTCACCAGGTCAGCTTCACTTTTAGAGACCAGTTTCAAGATACAGCAATTAATAAGAATCTCATCGCATTTTATTCTTGGATATGCAGACTGCATATGATAGATTATATCATCCTGTCCTCATTCACATCCTGAAACAATACTTTAAAATTGTGGAGAATTTTCCGAAGACGCTGGAACTATACTGCTGCTAAGACACCGTACGACCAAAATCTTCAGTGGAGTACCTCTGTGTCTAGGGATGTTCCCCCAGAAAGTCTTTCCGCTATCCTCTTTGCAGCCGGTCTTTTTTTTTTTTTTTATATTATTATTAAATATACAAACACTTTTCTTATACAATCATCCGGTTCTGCAGGGAAACTCCTGATTATAGATCATCTCATACAAATCCATAAATAACAATAAAACAATAAAATAAAATAACAATAAAATTTTGACTCAGAGTCTCTAAAGAAAAACATGTATGCGTGTATACATGCAACTGTTCAGTATAACGGCGGCACCTGAAACAGAGTTTAGCTCCACCAATTATCATTGTATTGTTTATAGAATGCTGTGGTTTGGCCAAATGTAAATCATATGTGGTTTGTATGTTGGTTCGTTTTGATTTTATTGGCGCATTACCAACTAAGGCTATAATGCGCCAAGACCAGGTCTGGTTTGTATGTGCCACCTTAACCGGGCAGCAACAAAGTGGTACCCGTCCTCAGCACGAGGAGGTGGGCCGGTCTGGAATTTTTATCAAGACATCCTAATTTCTTCTCATATCCGAATTACTTGAAAAGTTTCACTGTTTCGGATAATTCTGAACAGGTCGCCACCATCAGTGAGAGAACTGCAAAGAAAATTGTTACCAGCTGGAAAAAATCTGATTCAATCTAAACTAGCAAAAATCAACACAAATGTCATTCACGAAGATATTAAAAACAAAAATAAGGCCGTTGGTTCACATAAGGAAGTTGGTGTTATTTTTGATGAGAGCTCACTTTTCTGAATCAGTTCCGTCGGATGAAAAAGACATCCCTTCTTTCCTATGTGTGCCACCCGATATTAACTGATGGGTTTCGTCACCGAAAACTTGCTTTGCAATATGAAAAATGATGTACCGAGGCACCTCGATATATGCTTCGGTGCTGTGATTTTCAGCCTGACGCACTCACTTAAATAAATTTCTGGCAATGGAGTACTGGATTCTGAGATGGTTGAATAGAGTTATAGGGAACCCGCCTACCATTTCTGAAGGGATACTGCACACTAACCTTGGTGACAGCTGCACACTAATCCTAGAGACAGCTTATAGTAGACAATAACGTGCATACTCTCACCTCTGGCCGAATGGACCGACCTGATATATGGAGCATGATCTCAGTTTCTAGGGCAGCAAGAAGAACTAACAGTAATTCGCACCTCTAATTATGAAACAATCTAAGCCTCACTAGCCTCAGATGTTCCTGGCTAACACCTTTGATCTCTTCAATGTGGACGTGTGTTTTCGTATGGGGCGGCTCCTAGAACGTCAGTTCAACTCCACCTCGAATCTCTGTGAAGAACAGGACCACTGTAAAAGGGTCAGAAATGTGAGTAGTGTGTGTGTGTTCTGTCCGCTTGGCTACTCAGAAGCATCAGTCACCTGGAGAGATGATTCTAGGTGCTCGTCCACACCACCACGGGAAGGTGGGCTATTCCCTGTAAGGCGCGTACCATCACAAAAGAGACTCTGACCCACCTGGTGCTGCTAGAAAGTGGGCCAGGATTCTCCGGGGACCCAATCCAGAGGGAAAAAAAACAACCCCTGGTTTTTTTTAGAATAATACAAGAAAACAAACAAAAATAATAAAAAAATATTTTTTTCTATATACAGGATGCAATCAAAGAGTAGATGTTTCCAATTCTCATTTGCTCCGCAGGAGCATAGCTCGTTTGGGTGGAGCCAAACTGGTATAAGTTCTCGTTCAGAGATCCATGTCCTGAGACTAGGAATGAGGTTTCTAGACTCAGTAAGAGCCATGAGTTAACTGACTTAGACGCTGGAAAGGTTACATCTGGAAGGAAGTGTCTTGTAACGGCTCCGTTGGGGGAGGTGTTCCATAGAGTCTGTCAGACGGGCCTTCTCCGTTTTTGGGTCTGTGTTTAGGTTTAGTTCTAGGTTGGAGATAGTGGTCGGTATTTTCTTTTTCATGCGAAAGGTGAGGCGTCTATAAACAATGTGCAGATCCAGAGGTAGGGTACCAGCAATCACTTGAATAGCTGCTGGAGAGACAGCAGGGCAGGTTTTGTGGGTTGCGAGATGCATAGTCCACTGTATAGAGTTGAGCTTGTCCCGTATTTTGTCTAGTCGAACACGATGGAACCAGACCCCCGCCGCTTAGGAGACGATCGGAAGACTGCCTTGTAATAAAGCAGGAGCGTTTGCTCAAACAACCCCCACTCATTTATGGAGACCCTTAAGATGGATGCGGAAAATCTTTTTATCTTGGTACTAAAATTCGGTAGGTGAGGAAAGAAACTGACTTTATGTTCAATTACTACACCCAGGACATTGGCCTGTGTTACAATGGGAAGTCAGAAGCCAGAGATCTTGACTTGCGGAGACCTCCTGAGGTCTCTGCAAGTCGATTCTCCTCCAGTTTGTTATTGAAAAGCATCATCTTCGTTTTATTTGGATTTATTTTGAGCTTGTTCAGAACGGTCCAGAATTGGAGGTCCGCCCGGACCCAGTTGGCATTGTTCTCAGTGGCTTGCCTTGATTTACCAGAGACCACGATGTTAAGGTCCTATCGAAAGTGCGAGCAAGCCAGTCGCGAAGGACCATGTTCCAAGCGAGGGGGCCCCCAGAACTAAGCCTTGGGGGAACCCCCGAAAGATGGACCTGGTGACAGCGTGAGATTTATATCTGACAAGGACAGTAGGTTCGGTGAAATAGCTTTGGTATAGTTTGTATAACTAGGTGGGACATCTGGCAAAGAGAAGGCGTTCCAGGACACTGTCCCACCAGACATTGTCGAAGGCTCCCTCAAAACCTACGAAGATGGCGAGTTCAAATTTGGTGTGTGATCTTTCAATATGGAGAGTAACGTCAAAGAGGGCTTCCTAACAGGATCGTCCTGGTGTGAAACCATAGTGTATAGTGTGTTCGTGTCTAACGGCACCAGGGGGTTTCCCCTATCTCTGCGTTGCTTTCATTGTAGGTATAACATTCACTGTAAAGGCCAGAGATTTAAAAGTGTATGGATTTTGTAAGTGTTGTCTTATGTATCGTTGTTCCTCTGGGCATTGAGCCGCTAGATCCCTGCTGGAACCCAACGTTGTCCACACTATGCCTCATGGAGGCAGACCAGATAATTTTCACTCTGGCAGATCCTTCCGCCTAATTTCCTGAAATTGCAGTGGCAAGGACCTAAAAAAAAAAAAAAAAAAAAAAAACGGAGGACACTTAAGTTTAGAAAAAGCGATGTGGTTGAGGTTTCAATGTAGAAATCGTTAATTTTGATTAGTTGTGTGGGGTTTACGCTGGCGTATTAGTCAGAGTAGGAGGGAGAGACTGAAGACTGGGGGAAAGACAGAAGTATGAGGTCGATAGGGAAGGCAATCCCAGGTCAGTAAGGCATGCCCCACCAGGCGAAGTATATGGGGTGGCAGGGGAGAGAGAAGACAGGAAGACCGTCTTCTCCTCCCCCCTGCCGGGGAAAGGAAAAAAAAGGTACCAAGCAAGGGAGCTGATATAGATCGCCATTTGGCTACATGGCAGCGAGGCTGCAGCAGTCGTAGTGTAGTCATATAAGATCATGTCCTGTAGTAGAGTTTCTCGTGGGACAGTGTCCCGTCCAGGTTGAATGTCTTTTGATCAGTACATTTGTTGGCACAATGGCAGGGTTTCTTAGTTCCAGTGTTGGAACCAAGAAACCGTGCCTATGTACCAACAAGTTCGTATCATTGTAGGAAGTGCACCGTCACTATTCCTAGGCAAGAAAGCTGATATATCTTCCGCATAATTATCATTCCGGGGTGTGTCCGAAATTATGTTTTGATTTGTTATCTGGCTGGTCGTCTTTCACTCCTGGTATATTGCATTTAGCGTTCTTCTTGAGAAGAGTTTTTGAGCGAAGTTGGTCGGGGCTCTGTATTCCTCCTCTGAATCCAGTAGGTGAAACTCTTGTCCTTTGGGGAGGTATCTTATATTCGTGATTAGGATGCACCTGAGATCCCGTATTGCGAACAGTCGTACATGAGATGTTGTCGGGTTTGGATCTCTCCACATGTACAGCATGGGGCCTCTGCGAGGGCGAAGTCCATTAACTTCGCGTTGAGAACCCATATTGGGAAGAAGAAGAAGAGTCCCTGTGTTTGGAAGAGGATGTAGTTCTTACTGCTATGAGGCGTTCCAGATTTTGTCAAAGTTAGCCAGAAGCGCTATTGGCCGGAAAGAGCGAGGATCTGTCGGCTGTTTGTGTGACTTTTTAATAAGGCGTGGGGGGGGGGCAGCTTTCCGGGGCTTGGGGAAGAGTCCATTAAGTATTTATTGTAAAGTAATAGAATATAGAGTGGATAATATAGGATAATATAGCTTCACCCTCCATCTTAAAGAGATAGAGGGTGAAGCTATATTCCATTTAAGTCCATACAGGGACACTTCTTGATGCTGAATTTTTTAAGGGTGGTCCCCAATTCCACCAACGTGAAGGGTTCGTGTTGTTATCAGAGACATAATTGGCATTGGCTTCTCTGGTGGCAATATGCTCTGGGAGGTCCTCTTCAGTGTGTCAGGCGGGTACAGTTTGTCCAGTATTAGTTTTACTGAATCGTGCCAGTTGGCGGTATCTTAAAGTGGTTTTGATGTTATTTACTGCAAATCCACTTAGGCTCGAAAGGTTTTCTCGCTCTTGGTGTGAAATATTCAGCTCTACTTTGTGCAGTTTACTTATTCTTACCCCTTCCTTCTCTGGCAGCATGCTTGCATATGTGCACAATACTCCCCTTGGCAATTAACAGAAATTAATTTGAATATGCCTTGCTTTCGGCTATTTAGCACCACCACATCGGGTACAATCAACACCATAACGAAAGACCATATCGAGGGCTTATTGTTAGACAACGTTACCTACAAAATTTCATTTTTGTTTTGAGACAACTTTAGTTTTACTTTATACAAATAATGCATATCATGTCATAGAAATGTATTCTGTAGTGCTTTACAAGTCATCATGGGCTATAAGCACAATTCCAGTAAACCAAGAAAATGTCAAATTATTTTTTCTTGGTTAATTACAAAAACGTTTACTACAAAATGAGTTCGTTGTCTGACCCTAAACCCTCGATATGCGAATGTCTACAGGGTGTCTCAAAAATATTGGTACAAACGTTTGGGGGAGGTAGGTAACATCTAAAGGAATGTGAATCGCATAGGAACCCATAACCAGAAACGTCACCTAAGTCGGTACACGGCGCTGTTCATCAGTTTGCGAGAGGGAAAATTTCTGGTTTACTCATTCAAGCAGTAGTCGCCGCACGAAGAGCATGCATCGATATACGAACTGTGAGCTGGCAGACATGCACCTAGTGTATGGATTAGCAGAGTGCAATGGACGAGCCGCTCAACGAATTTATGGAGAACGCTTTCCAGACAGACATGTACCGGACCACCGTTTGTTTGCGCGTGTGCATCAAAATTTGTGCGATTATGGGTCATTTAGAGGTAACAGGAGCAGTGCGGGCAGACCATGTTCGACGCGAACTCCCGCCATGGAAGAAAGTGTGTTGAATGCCGTCCAGAATAATCCTACTACCAGCACACGTGCCGTTGCCTCTGCCTTAGGAGTGTCTGGTTGCAGTGTACAGCGTGTCTGGCACGACGATTCCTTACACCCCTTTCATCTCCAAAGGGTTCATTTACTGCTCCCCAAGATCATCCTGCACGTGTGGCTTTTGCGCAGTGGTTTCTCCAAGAAAGTGTTCAAGACTTGAATTTTCCAGCATATGTTTTGGTCACTGATGAGGCTTATTTCACTCGGGAAGGCTTATTCAATCAGCACAATGCTCATGTGTGGGCTCACGACAACCCACGGTGTGCGCCCCAATGCGACACAACATCGCTTCGCAAGAAATGTGTGGGCAGGTATGGTCGGCCCATACCTGTTACCATCCCGCATGAACTCCGCTAAATATCGGATCTTTCTTGAACAAGTTCTACCGGGGTTACTTGACGATGTTTCAGCAAATGTGAGACGCAACATTTGGTTTCAACATGACGGGGCGCCTGCCCATGATGGAAGGTGTGTTCGTGACCATTTGAACAGGCGTTTTGGGCGTCGATAGATTGGCCGTGGTGGACCCGTTGCCTGGCCACCACGCTCACCTGATTTATCGAGCCTTGATTTCTTTCTATGGGGGCCCTCAAATCTGTTGTGTATGGATCACCTGTGGAGACGGAAATGGATCTCGTGGCGAGATTCGTCTGCGCTGCTGCTACTGTCAAAGAAACTCTAAGTGTGTTCGACCATGTCGGCAATCCATGCTGCGTCGGTGTCATGCATGCATCGCGTCTCATGGTGGAACCTTTGAGCATCTGTTATAACATCATGAAATGCATCCATCTCGTACTCCATTGTTAATATTATGTCAAATAAATGTTTGCCACTAATTACTCTCTTGTGTCATATCTGCTTCTTGTGCCTCTGCTACTACTTTCCCATGACGTTTCCGGTTATTGGTTCCTATGCGATTCACATTCCTTTAGATGTTACCTACCTCCCCTAAACGTTTGTACCAATATTTTTGAGACACCCTGTATATTTCTGTCATTTGAAACACCATACAAGGTTCAAGATGCATGGCCATACTGTACAATGTAAATACCAAACCGTCACGGAGATGTTGATGAATTAAAAACAAGGATGAGATTTCTTGTTGGTACTAGATTGCCATCCCTACGCGCAAATATCCTTTTTTGCTGCTTTAACTCCCTGAGACTTTAATTCATAGCAGATCTCCTCCTCTAAAACATCAAGGAGAACCCATTCTGAAATTACACCTGTAAACGAATTTAGCATTTTATACTCGTATGGTGTTACTGTTATGGGTAACTTCCTGATTATTTGGAAGAGCTGATCTGAACGAATCTTAACAAATTATGGATTACCTTGCCCTTTCTGGAAAAAAAAAATTATTTTGCCAGTAAGTTTCTCAATTATTGAATACTGTATATGATCGATAACCAAGAAAAGAACCGGCAATTCAATTCTGCATTAGCATTATCAGAATTTATGTTTAACGCTTCAGATAGGGACATTGTTGGGATCCCAGAATGAATATTTATACCATCAGAATTCACGAGAGTTTATTATGGTTCGGTGCCCGGGCTCTCTACCAAGCCCAGAGGGATGCCCACTGCCTCACAAGCAATATATAAATTTGTAGGGGTCGCCTCAAGGAAGAAGCCCCCCCCCCCCATTACAAATTTCCAAGCGTCGCAGCACACGACAAACATCTGATTTCTATGATACCAGCCTATATCCTAAGCTGTGGGCGTTTGATCCCAGTGATGTTAGCATCACTGGAAGGTGCCCTCATCTCATACTGGTGCCTACGTCGAGGGACTGTCTTTTAGTGTATATTTTATGAAACAACATACTATTCATATAAAATCATTCTCATGTTTTCTGAAAGGAATATGTATGTAAATTTTGATTTGTGGCACAATATGTTCTTTTAATTTGAGTAATGCAAGTATACCTCAATTAATGACAGGGTTAGGTTCCCACAAAATGAGTTGTTAAGTGAATAGCGATTTTCCATACACTCCCATGTTAGAGATATGTTCCTTGAAAGTGAAGGTAGTAAATTTTAAATATAAAATTATAATGCAATAGTAGGAAGAGAAGTAAACATCTATTTTGTATATATGGGGGATTAAAAACAGCCTAACTAAAGAACAGCGTAATAAGGGAAGGTTGAAAATGTCGTTAAAGGAGGTGTATACTTGTGTAAATTACATTTTCTGTTTATGCTCCGGGATGGAAACATGGGATTAAGAGGAGTTTACCCTATTTCGCAGATTCGAATACGCAGTATAAGCTCTGTACTTGTCTGCTACGGTCGTATATTTCGACGGCCATTAAGACAAATAAATAAACAAAAATAAAACGGAGAATTTTTTAGTTATTTATTTCTAAACACAGATAGAAAATTCTCTATCAAAACACAGATAGAAAATTCTCTCTCCCCAAGAGAGAAAATTCTAGCGTATTATGCTTTTGTATACGCCTAGCTAGCGTATGTTGATGATGGTTATAAAAATAAATACATAATGGTTATTCAATTATCTAAACTGAGAAAGATATTGTAGTCTAATTACACATCTAATGTGCATCTCAGAGTACTGACGAATTGGACCCCTACAATTACAAAAAATGGTTTCATTTTTGTTAAGTGTTGTTAAGTTTTGTTAAGTTAAAGTTTCATTTTTGTTAAGTGTTGCGTTATAAATCAGTGTTTACAAATGATAAATACGAGTGATAACAATGGAACAAAGGAGGGCAGGATGGCACTTTAGCGGTTTTCTTCTTTTTCCTGTAGGTATGGTTCCAAAATCGTCGGTCTAAAGAACGACGGATGAAACAGTTAAGTACCCTAGGAGCCCGTCGTCATTTCTTCCGAAGTCCTCGTCGAGCTATGCGACCTCTACGGCCTGGCATGTCACCAGACGGTCTGGATGACAGTCCAGAAATGGTGGCAGGACCAAATTCAGGATACGCATATTTTTCAGGTTAGATCAAGTGTTTGTGGAATTTTACTTGATTTGAGTTGTACATACATAAACTGTACTATTTTACCAAAATTCATGGTATCCCATTAATTTTTGTAAAATAATGTTGTTATGAAAAAAAAAAAAAATACTTATTTAAAGAAATGAATAGCGTTAATAATAACTGCTTCAGCATGTTCTGAAAGAATTTTCTAATCTCTGCTAGAAATTGGTAGTATTGTGGTCCATTCTTCCTTTAAAGGAGGAACAGAACACATAAGCAACTAAGACTGACTACATCAAATTTTATCAATCGTGCGTCTTCAACCGCGTGTATATATTCTTCGGTCCGTTTGCTGTCGAAAGTTCGGAATTTCCGGAAGATAAAAAACCCTCGCCTCAGACCGACTAACTCAGCCACGTCGTGAAAAAAAAAAATATCCTTTAAAAAAGAGAGAGAGAAAAAAACATACAAGAAACAACATGTTTAGCAGTCATACGGGCTAGAACCACGAATTCAATCGCGTATAATAGTATGCCCTAACGTTTGATCACTCGGCTACGGCCAGCATTGCTTACGATATTGAGGGTTGTCATATTCATATTAGAGAGTGTAATGGCCGCTTCGATAACATACCACAGTGTGGCGCACAGAATAATCCAGAACGTCAATGTAAAATGTTCCATCTTGTGCAGAATCAGCCCTACACTAGCTTCCAGCAAATGTCACCCTAGACGGACCGTGCAGTCTGCGTCCTCACCCTAGACGACCGCCTATTTCGACTAAATGGACAGGTTTACCTAATCGTGACCACCGATGAACCTCTATTTGACCTAATCTGCACCATGATGAGAAATACCCGCGGCCATGATACCTCCTCCTCCTGCCAACTTCACATTTAGCAAACGCACACTCAGGTAATAAGCGTTCCCTTGGCATCTTCCATACCCAAGCATGCCTATCAGATTGGAAGAGCGTATGGCGTTCCACGATCAAAGATGTAATGGTATATGCACAGCACTGAAAGGGAACTTGCCGAGCAACTCATGAAGTAGTTTGTCTGCTGGAAGTTGTTGCTGCCATACAATTTGGCCATTTGAAATCCTGTTGCCATACAGTTGGGGAAGGACGTCAATGTAATCGTCAGTAATCCTGGTGTCCGCAAAACCATATGAAAGGACAAAGCATTTCTCCCAACTTCATATTATTTCAATTAAGCCAAATTTTATGTTTGAAGCTCTAAAATCTTGAAACTGAAGTTGTTTTAGTATTTTAGTCTTTCTTTCTTCTTGAATTTTATAAACAGACAATATAATGCTACGAAATGAAACACCTCTTTCCATCCCACGAATCAATTCTTCTGTAATACTTATCACCCTTATATTAGGGGTGGGTTTTTTTTTTTTTGCAGAGGTTCACTGGTATTCACATATTTCGCTGTCTGTCAACTGCCTCTTCTTCCAATAACTTAGCTTTTCGATTTTTTTTTTTTTTTTTTATTTACATACATTTTTATTACATATATACACAGATACAAACACTTTATATTTACAATCGTCGCATTCTGCGTAAAAATAAAAACAATTTTAATTATACAGCTTCACTTGCAAGCAATAAAAGATATACTATGTGTGTATGTATGCGGATGTACTTGTTTTGGGTGGCACCTAGACGTTTAGTCGAACTCCACCTTGGAAATTCTGTGTTGAGAGAGAGTGTAACTGTCTACATTCTACAGCAATCAACACCCTGTCAATCGCTGCCCATTTCTAGGCTTGAGTAGTTGTGCCTGCTTTTATTATCTAGTGCTGCTGCACTAATTTGTCGTCCAGTGGAAGGAGTGCAATACCAAAGGACAGGAGCTCTCAGGTTGCCCAACCCGAGGGAAAAAAAAAAAGAAATAATAATAAATAATAAATAAATAAATAAATAAATAAAAATAATAATAAAATAAAATAAAAAAAATAAATAAATAAATAAATAAAAATAATAATAAAATAAAATAAAAAAAATAAATAAATAAATAAATAAATAAAAAATATAAAATAAAATAAAAGAAAAGAAATAAATAAATAAAAAAAAAAAAAAAAAAAAGTTAAAATAAAATAAAAATATGTATAGTTAATACCATTATATACATTGAATGTTATTACTAATTTAAGACCACAACAGTTGGTTTCTAAGTTAACAGCTGTTTGACCTAGTAAGGTAGAAATATAAGTTCATGAACACATCACTCTACTGTCCACTTCTAGAATTAGTAAACAAGGTGCGTCTTCTTTTAAACACCTTGTCAGAAAAGGATTGGAATGCTGCAAAGTTCTTGGCATCTTGAATCAAAATATCGAGGTTGTCAGTCCTAATAGGTTGAGTGCTGTTAAATAGTTCTTGTCTGAAGTCGTCATAAGCCGGGCAGTAAAGCAGAACATGCCTCCAATCTTCTACAGCCCCACAAAAACACAAAGGGTCAGGTTCGAGTCCAAATTTACACAATTTATCCCGTAGTGAACCATGTCCAGTAATTAAATACGACGTTGTCATTGAAGGATAAAACCATCCCATAACTTTCTTATTTACAGCAAATGTTGCATCTTCAATGAACTCCCTGGTAGTGAGTCCCGTTTCACTGGATTGCCATCTGTATTTCCACTTCTCAGTGAATTTTGTCCAAAGATTAATTTTCTCCTGCCGAATGTCCGTGGCCGGATTACTTGCAATGTCGAGGATTTGAGTTGGCAAACCTTTCTTTAAGTTAGAAATCATGCCTCGGTATGCCACATAAAGGTCAATCGGAATACAACCTGAGATCACTTGTAAAGCATTGGTTGATGTCGTTCTGCAGCATCTGTGTGTTGCCAATATCATCTTTCTCTGCAATGATAAGAGTTTGGCCTTCACTGTGACGTGAGTAACCCTAGGAAACCATATGGCAGCCGCATATACTACAATTGGCAAAAATATAGCCTTATAATATAATGCCAAAGTTTTGTGCTTTATACCCCATTCAGCTCTTGAGAGCCTAATCACATTGGCAGTAAACTTGTTAATCTTTTCAGCTAAGTTCTTTACGTGGGGGATAAAAGAAAATTTATCATCAATTATGAGACCAAGATATTTATTTTGAGAAACATAAGGAATTTGGACATTGTTGATATGGAGTTTAGGAGGTCTGTTATAATCCAATTTATTGTTGAAGATCATCATTTTAGTTTTCGTCTCAGAAATTTTTAATTTGTTTATTTTAGACCATTCCAGCAAATCATCCAGGATTTCTTTCCCATGTGTTTCTAGCATACGTCTTGACCTGCCTGGTATGCACAGCGCTAAATCGTCGGCAAATGCTATTTTATTGCAAATTTGACTTTCTTTTAGTAACCACTGGTCTAAAACAGAATTCCAGAGGAGAGGCCCAAGGACCGAGCCTTGTGGGCATCCTCTGGAAATGAATTTTGAAAATACCAAGTGTTGTGAGATGACTTTTATCTGCCTATTTGAAAAATAAGATCTCATAACCTGATATAGTAAATCATCACATTCTGCCTCTCGAAGTGACCTGAGGGCGCTCTCCCACCAGAGTGTATCGAAAGCGCCCTCAAAGTCGATAAAAACAACCATCATGTATTTTTTGTCTGTAGTTTTGCATAGATTCACCAAATTTCTGATGGCATCTTCGGTGGAGGAGCCTTTTTTAAAGCCGAATTGTGAATTAGAACTCATATTACTTGCAGCCAAAACCTTCTGCATCCTAGCTTTTCGATTTGACAATTCTTTAGTACAGTTTAACTGGAACGATTTTCTTCTCTTCCGATGCCCCAAAGCTAGATAAATTAGTTTCTTGATCACCGCCATCATCTAAAAATACTGTAATGTATATACACTTGTAAGACCGCTACAAGCTATACCACCCATTGTATAGTTCTTTTTGAAGTTCATCGGAAACAGAGGACATTTACCGCTGGCCTTTGAAACACTCCAAATGACGTTTCTGACGTTAAAGTTATATTAAATCCCAAACATTTATTGCATTATTATTTTTTTTTTCAAAAATTAATAATTTTTGAAAAATAAAAATATGACTTAAATTACTGAAGAATTATCAAGAGGCTCGATAATGGACGTAGCAAATACACAGCAGACATTATATTTGAATATATTTGAATATAATATCATCAGTAATTCAGTCTTGTGATTAGTCATTTCCTCTGATGAGCTGTCGTCATCTTTGTCTCTCCTGTGCTGTTTGTTCCTCAAAATTTTGAAGTCCTTCCTCATCCAGCAACGTCCCGATGAAAGTCTGCCCCTTTTCCCTCCATTGCATCCAGAAGCAATCCACCATGTCGAATCACGTGGCCCACCCATTTTAGTCTAGTTGATCTTATTCTGCCTAAAATTTTCCTTTGTTCTTGGACATGTCTTAATACTTTCAGATTTGACACTTTTTCAATCCATTTTAATTATTTTCCATTCTACGCCAGCACCACATCTCGAAGGCCTCAAGTCTCTTTTTGTCTCTCTTTCTTAGAACCCATGTCTCTGCTGCATATAGTGCCACTGACCAGATATGTCTTTATTATCTTCTTCCTAATTTCTCGTGACATATTTTTATGTAATCAAGGACAGTTTGTTCTTGAAAGATTGTTTTGCCATTGCAATTCTGGATTGAATCTCAGTTTGACATGAAATGTCCTGTGCAGATAATTGCCCAGATACCTAAACTCCGTCGATCTCAATTCGGAAGGGAATTAACCTTTTACCAATCATCACTGCCTTAGTTTTCAAAACGTTTATCTTCATTCCATACTTCAGCGCTTTTTTATTTAGCCTTTTGATCATATTTTGCAGCGTAGCAGGACAACCTGCTACTATGGCCTGATCGTCTGCAAACTTAATAGCCTGTACGTACTTTTCACCTATTTTAATCCCCCAATCCTTATTCTCAAGTGTCTCCTTTATTATCACTTCGGCAAAAGCATTGAATAAATCAGGTGAAAGTAAGCATCCCTCTCTTACTCCCTTTTTAACTTTAGCTTTTTCTGTTAGTTCTCCCCTCGCTCTTATCACCGCATTTTGTCTTCTATATAAGTCATAGATCAGTCCAATAATCTTCTTCTTGCATCCGATTCTCTCACGCAATGGGAACAGTTTTCTCCAGATTATTCTTATCAATAATCCACAAAACACAGAGATTTCTTCCCATTTTATGCACTTTCTCATCCACAAATATACATTTGTTGCTTATCCTTATAGTCCAAGAATTTCTTCAGCCTCATTACAGAGAAACCAATATACAGTACAGTACTAAACAGGCAACAAGGAATGACTCGATTATATAATCAGAGCCTCCCATATATAGCGTTAACGTAACGCCGTCACCTATTCCTGTGGTTTTGGTGACCTTCCACATAAAGGAGTACTGTACAAATATCCATATAACACGGTAGTTGGGTTCCTATAAAATCCCGTGTAATGCGAAATCGAACTTTGCAAAGATGGTGTTATACGGGACTAAGAACCAATACAAAAAGGGGGGTTACGTTCCAAAAGCTAACAAAAATACATCATTTTTTTTTTTATAACTATCGGAAACTTTATCAAAATTATTAAAATAAAATTGTTGAAATAAAATAAAAATAAAAACTTTTTATTAAAAATATTTTTAAAAAATTTATAACCACAGTTTGTTCAGCTATTGCTATTATTAAAAATAGCAATAACTGAACAAACGTCTTACAAACTGTGATAATATGTCAGTTAATGTACGTTCATTTAATTTTCTTCTCTTCATCGTTGCTAAGCACAATCAAACGAGAACATTTTCTCGCTTGCAGAATATCTTCGCCTTCTAAACTTTCTTCTGCACCATCTAAATTTCGTGTATCTTCCCTCTTTATAAAATATCAGTATTCTTGAATTGTTTGCTTTTGCTTGATAGAGCTTTGTAAATTGCATGGTATGGAGCTAAGCATTTTTGAAGCTCCCTTTTGAATTGTATGTTCCTTCCAGTCGAAAAGTCTGCATTAAAAAATAAATAAATAAAATAAAACAATAAGATTCTAATTGCTCAGCTAAATTTATGCTTTCCCATATGCTTTTTAGTGTAAAATTTGCAACTTCAGAATTTTCATCTGCGCTATTATCCTCTGAATTGATTTGGTTTACCTACGATGCCATTTCCACCAAATCCGCTTTGCCAGCCTCTTTTCTACCAGTAATTCCTGAAGTCTTCAGTAGTCATATCATCAAAACCTTCCCCTCCTATCTACTTCGCACCGATTCTGCTTTCTGCCGGTTATCATATTTCATAAATGAACTGACTCTGGCCATACATTTTTCCAACACTCACGTGTTGACGGTTTTACTTCTTTGACCGATAAAGCTATGATTCCGATACAGTCCACAATTGAAAAATAGTTCCATGCCTTCATCATTTCAATAGATTCTGAATCAATTTTTTTTCCAAAATACATTGTAACGATTTTATGATGTAATGAGTTTTAAAGGTAGATATAATGCCTTGATCTAATGGCTGAATTAAAGAAGTTGCATTAGGTGGTAGTAACATTACTTCAACATTTCGGATGACTTAAATCTTTAGGATGGCCTGACGTATTATCCAATAGTAATAAAATTTTGAAATCTAGATTTTTCCGCTTTAAGCGCTTTTCCACAGCTGACACAAAACAATTTAGAATCCAGCCCTAAATTTAGGGCTGGAATTTAATTTACAACAAAGAAATTATTCAATACGCTTCTTAAGAACAAAGTTTAGTAATACATACCCAGAAAAATTTATAAACGATCAAATAAAAACCAAAATAACCTTACAAAACCCTTAAAAGTTAAGTTACTTACTGCACGTTTCGAAGTCACAATTTTTTATGGTCTCAAACTAACACGAGTTCAATAGCACAGAACTTGTTTATTTATTAAATAAATAAAATAAATAAATTTATTTTTTTATTTATTTTTGCATAAACTAGTGAGTTAACAGCGGGGATTCACAAAAAAGAATGCAAACGTTTAAAAATTACATCCAATATACTAGCAGGTTTTTCCCGACACAAAGGTTCAAAAATACCGTGTTATACGCGGTTTGCCGCAATTCTCTAACCGTGTTAAACCGAAACCGTGTTATATAAGTACCGTAACGAAACTGTAATTGAGGATTGCCGCAATTTATCAATCGTGTTAGAGATAAACCGTGTTATACGGGGGTTATCTGTATATACTACCGCTTTCTTTAGAGTTTATCGTGCATTGTAATAAAGTGCCACATATCAACTTTTAAAAGATAGGGCAGAAATAACTGAGTTAAAGTAGTTCCGCGATTCTTAACACAGATTTTATTGTAATACATCACTGCGCGAGATACGAAAGATGACTGGAACAAATGTGTTGATCAATACGGTGAATATATGATTAAGCACAAATTTTCAAAACAAAACAAAAAAAAAAAAAGTAGTCGACTTTTTGGACGAAAATATCATGAACTTTGCAATTTTAATGAAATTAAAAATATTCGGATGAAATTTTTCTTATACTATGATATCAGAAGATCTCTTTAAATGATACTTTAAAATACAGAGCACGTCACAATGTCACGTTACCATTCTAGTTTAATAAATTTCGCATCACTTAATCGACAAATGGTGTGGTATGATGTTTTCCACAGCAGATCTTCTTGTGAATGATGTTGGCAAATTGTTTTTCCTCCTTAAGAGATTATCTTCATGCCTTTGATCTTTTACAGCTCTGCACGGTGTAAAACCTCATTAAGGAAATACATTACCTTAATTGTTTTCTATTCACAGGCACTATTTGTCGGCAAAACCGCAGATCGATTAAAAGGTACTCACAAGAGCGTGTGTGGACACACGTACAATTCTTTAGGCTGGGTAAACAAGACATACATTTTTTTTCTAAACAGCTGTTTATGAAGCTAGTTGAATCCTTTTTGTGGAGTAGTTATTAGTTTAGGATCACCGGCTAAAATGTACCTCAAATCGTTAATTATTTTACAAACGCATCTGATGTGCTGCATTAAAAGCCACTGTCTTTATTTTAAGTAAACTGCAGCTATTCCACTCCATACGAAACGATCTCAAAGAGTACTACCATATTATTGCACTTTTCTTTTTGTTTCCTCCCATGTCATAATTGTGGAGAACATACTGCTAATTTTGCCTTCTTTCATACACGAGTTATTCCTTATTAGCTACATAATAACGACTAACACTGAATTTGTTCTTAGTTAATATTGATTTTAAAAAATCGGTTGGTGATCGGCTTTTTTATTGAGGTTCCAAATATTTCGATGTTAGTGGATTTCATCTTAGACTTAAGAAATAAACACAATTATAATTACTTTAGTGTTAGGATTCACTACAAATCATCTATATAGAAAGTATCTCGGTATTTTTATGTTCAACTTCTAAAACAAAGGGGCCGGGGTGATCGGCGAAATTTACTTTTAAGCATTCATTCATTCCTGGGCCGTAAGGCTAAAATCTCTCTCTCTCTCTCTCTCTCTCTCTCTCTCTCTCTCTCTCTCTCTCACACAGACGATTTTTGTGATTATTTATCCGTTTACAGTGTGTCAGAAAACGTCAAAATTACAACTGTACACTGATATGAATATATGTAATAAATTAAAATATTTTTATTTACATTGCATTACAATTAATAAAAATTTAAAATAACATAGAAGATCGATAAAAATTTATATATCTTTTAAGAATTCGTTAACCACATTAAAAGTAGAAAAAGATCAGCAAACAAAAAACATCCATGGTCAGTTCAAAATTTTCAATAAAGCCGTTTAACACTACTATTATGAGAGCATCCTTGGACTCAGGGGAGGTCCCCATGGACTGGAGATGTGCAAATGTATCCCCAATTCAAAAAGGGGGACCGAAGGGTGACACGAGTAATTACAGACAGTTAGTTTAACTTCTGTTCCGGGTAAAATAATGGAGTCACTGGTTAAAGATGCATTGCAGGATCATCTACACAAGACTGCAGCAATAATTCAGATACAGCATGGGTTTGTTAAGGGAAGGTCTTGTCTGACAAATTTGATTGGTTATTATGATGTGTTTACAAAGGAACTGGATGCAAAAAATAATTTTTATATCATATATTTGGATTTCAGGAAAGCTTTTGACACTGTTGCGCATGGAAGACTATTGTACAAATTGGAGCAGAATGGTATTAAGGGTAAGTTGCTACAATGGAATAAAGGATGGTTAAGTGGGAGAAGACAGAGGGTGGTAATTAATGGGTGCTGATCTTCGTGGACTAATGTTATTAGTGGAGTCCCACAGGGTTCGGTGTTGGGTCCACTTTTGTTTTGTATATTTATCAATGATATTGATGAAGGTACATCAGGCTTAGTGTCGAAATTTGCAGATGATACAAAGGTGGCAGGGTTGTTAATGACAGTAATGGCAGTGTGCTACTGCAACAGGATCTAGATAATTTGGGCAGATGGGCTAAGAAGTGGAAACTGAAGTTTAACCTTGACAAATGCAAAGTACTGCATATGGGTAGAAGTAACCCGAGAGAAACGTACCGACTGTGTGGTACTACACTTAAGGTTGTAGAAAATGAAAAAGACCTGAGAGTAATTGTGTAGTCAGATATGAAGTTTTCTGAGCAATGCAGACAGGCTGCCAGGGCAGGTCATGGGGTTTTGTCAATGATACATAGGAATTTTGCTAGCAGAGATAAGGAGGTGATTGTCCCTCTGTATAAGGCAATGGTCAGGCCACGCCTTGAGTATTGCGTACAGGTCTAAAGGCCTCATTTTAGGAAGGATGTAGATTTGCTTGAGCGTGTACAGAGAAGGGCAACAAAATTGGTGAGGGGAATGAAGGGATCCTCTTACCAAGAGAGGCTTAAGTTCTGCAAATTACAGTGGCTGGAGACTAGGCACCTGCGCGGTGATCTGATTGAGGTGTATAAGGGCTTGAATAGATTGAGCACGCTGAATTCTGATGGGATCCTTCCACTTATTCAGATTACGAACCTAAGGGGGCATAAATTCAATTTAAGAAAAGACAGATATAGAATAGATGTGCGGAAATTTGCCTTTAGCCAGCGGGTGGTTAATTGCTGGAACAAACTTCCATCTGTCGTTGTGGAAGATGATAGGTTAAATAAATTTAAGGAGGAACTGGACAGGCATTTGGAGGGAATGGTGTGATTTTTTTTTTTTTTTTTTTTTTGGCGGATGCTGCATAACTCATACACTTGCTTTCTTGCATCACATGCCACTACTACTACTACTAGAAAAATAAACTAAACTAAAAATAAAAAAATTTGAAAGATAAAAGTATATAAGTAGTTGGAGGTCAATCAATTTACCTTATAGATAAATTTTACCCATATTAGCTATATTTATTAGATACAGATTATAATCTATTCTGTGGTAATCGCGAGATCAGTCTAATTTAAGAAGAAATTTAGTCGTGCTTGACTGAATGGTTTCAGTTTTGGAAGTCTGTAGTACAAAACTACGGGACCACACTAGGCTTGCGAATTCCAGTGTGAAGAGCACGAGTTCATTGAATAGAATAACCGTTTTACACTTATCGAGGTTAATGTTTAGACTGTTGGCAAGTGAAGCTTGACTCATGCCTCCCTCCCACAACAACGCACCTCACTTCCTCCTCAACAGCTTCACCTGAGTAGCCTGCCCATAACTATTCAGGAAAGAATCATCTTCATAATGAAAATGTTTACCGGCATCGTCTTCAAACAATCTTGGAGCACTGTATCACCTGGTCTTAGGTGAAGACCGGCACTGATCCAGCATAGCAGTAGGATCTGTTCATAAGAAACGGACGGGTTCATACGAAAACAACTTCTCCCCATCATTCAGGAGCTAAACTGCGATCCCAAGAGATTCGTCACTGATAAAAAGTTAACATTGTTAACTCCTAGCGAAGCACTTGTACAACAATACTGTTCAATTTCTCTCGTTTCACAATAAAGAGTATTTATTTATTTAACATTGATAAATGCAAGGTACTGTATTTGGGCGCAGTTATCCCAAATTGAGTGGTACCACACTCAAGGTGGGGGAGAAAGAAAGAGACTTGGGGTAATTGTACAGTCGGATATGAAGTTCTCTGAGTACTGAAGACACACTGCTAGGACAGCTCGTGTCATTGGTTTCTGTCAGTGATATTTACGAGAATTTTGCCAGCAGGGATAAAGAGGTAATTACCCCATTATAAGGCAATGGTTAGGTCCTATCTTAAATACTGCATACGGGTCGGGAAGCCCCCATTTTAAGAAGGGCGTGGATCAGTCGGATCGGGTGCAGAGAAGAGCAACAAGATTACTCAAGAATACAAATGGTATTCTTATCATAAAAGCCTTCGGTCCTGCGAGTAGACTTGATTGAAGTGTGCAAGGCTTTTAAATGGATTGAGTAAACTAAATGCTGATGGCATCGATCTTTTCTCAGTGTGTGTGTGGCACGCGCCCACACAGGCGCCTCCGTAGCCAGGTGGGAAGGAGCAGCAGTGCGTAGCACACGCTTCTTGATTAAACCGGGGTTCGAGCCCGTCACCACCAAATACGGAGGATGCGAAAAGGTCAGGGAATGACCACCGCATATCCCGGAGCAATATGGCCTTAGTTGCTAATGCTCCTTAAAAAAACCAAACAACAACAACAACGCGCCCACACACACACAAAATGGGACATAAATTTCAACTTAAAAAAAATATGGTTGCTGGATAGATATGCGAATATTTGTTCCAGCCAGACAGAGTGATCAATTATTGGAACGAACACACTTCTGGTGTTGTGGAAGTAGGTAGTCTGAGTAAATTTAAGGAAGAATTAAACGCATTATTAGAGGGATGGAAAGAATGAAGCGGGGTAGTGTTTTCTTTTTTCCTTAACTGAAGCTGTATAAGCTTCGTTCCTTGCGTCATTTGTCACTACTAATACTGGCTGCCCATAGATTAAATTTATCTACAAATTTTAATCTTTCCTGCATGGAATTACATGCTGTAAAGAACTTTAGTCGTCAGAGTATAGTAGTAGATGCACATTCATAGTTCATTAAAAAGCCGAACCATTTATATGTACAGGGTTGTTAAAATTAAAGTATCCCTATGTAGAAGACTCTGGAGCGAGTTCTAAGGATCGTACTGAAGATAAATTTGGACAACAGGTACAATAAAGAATGCGCTCGCCATTTATTGGGGGAAAAAAATTAGTTACAAAATTTATCACTGTATGGCGCGTAACTATCTTAGTTATGATTATGCAAATAACTTACGATATTTGCCTACATTACAGCAGCAATCCAACAATGTTGCAGGAAAAGGCGCTATTAGTGAAGCTGTACTATCAGAACAGCAACAATGCAGCTGCGGCTATCAGAGAATTCCGGCGTCAGAAGCGCACAAGGCGTGAACCTATGACTGTTTGTGCTGTCCACAAAATGATTGCGAAATTTGAAGCAACAGGACATCTTGGTGTTCAACCAGGTAGTATAGAGGTCGGAAACGAGTGGACTCCTCTCGTGTTGAAGATGTGGCTATGGCTGTCGTGGATTTATCAAGTCAATCTCCATGTAGTAGCGCAAGTGTGTCAGCTGTTTCTCGTGAAGTGGACATGCCATATTCCAATGTAAGGGAGGTGACAGTGTTTGCTGGTCTGCCGCCACGGGGCGAAAGTGGGGCAACGTTGGACCTCAGTAGGGGACCAGCGGCTAAACGACCAGATGAACAACGGTACACGACACCACACACTTTTGAATCTCTAGCATTTCCAGTAAACTGGCCCACCCATCACAATGCAAGCAACGCGGAGATGGGGGAAACCCCTGGTGCCGCTTGACACCAAACACACTTTACACTTTATTGTAAGACTAGTAATGCGTCAGGTGTTGCGCTACAGCAGCTAAATCATGGTGATGCAGATAATCGTTTCACATACGCACTTCAGTTTCTGGCGCGAATGACAGTGGATATCACTTGGCCATGGAACATCCTTTGGAGTGATGAAGCCCACTTCTGCTTAAATGGACAAGTGAATATGCACAACGATCGAGTTACCCAAGAGTTGCAGTCTCCAAAAGTGACAGTGTGGTGTGGATTTACGGCCACATTCATGATTGGGCCATATTTTTTTGAACAGGTAACACCGACCGGACCCCGCACCTGTTCCGTCACTGGACAGCCATATTATGAAATGTTGGCAAATTTCACAATACCAGAGCTGCAACATAAGTGCCTTCAGGATACCATATTCATGCAAGGTGGTGCGCCACCCCACATCCACCGTTGTTTCCAGACATCTTGGCCACCCCGGTCACCGGACCTCACCCCCATGCGACTTCTGGTTGTGGGGTTTTTTTGAAGAACCAGGTGTATCGGAAAGGATGTCAAACTCTGGCATATCCGAAGGACAGCATTAGTCGTCATGTGCTGGCTATTCCAGTTGACATGTTACGTTCTGCTGTAGAAAATGCTGTTGGCCAAAACGGAGGACACATTGAACAATTGTAGCACTGTTCAAGTGATTTGTACTGCCACAGCGCCATTAGTGACAAATTTTGTAACCCCCCCCCCAATAAATGGCGAGCGCATTCTTTATTTTACCTACCTCTTGTCCAAATTTCTCTTCAGTACGAGCCTTAGAACTCGCTCCAGAGCCTTCTACATAGGGATACTTTAATTTTAAAAACCCTGTATGTCAATAAGTGGGTCTAGAGATGAGCCCTGTGGTGCACCTGTACGAAATTATCTGTTATAGATAATATGATACCTTCTGCCTGAAATAATCAGTTAATCAGCTGAGTGGTTAACAATTTCAAATACAATACCATACCATACCATAATGGAAATGTTTTGGACGTAATAGTTCATGATTAACGGTGTCAAGTACCTTAGAGATTTTAACTTTAATAATATATTTTTTTCTTTTGTTTTATTAAAAGTCGCCATCCGGCTGGGAGAGAAAGTTTCCTTTTATCTTTCTTTAGCTCAAGTATGATCACGCTAGACCTTCATATCGATATAGTGGCTTAGTTAGTTAACCACATTTAGAACGGTCTAGGTTCAAATCCCGTCCTAAACGAAGATTTTCCGACTGTACTTTCATCCAAGTTTGAATTAGCCAGTTCATAAACAGTTGCAGGTTTTCCCCCTCTCTGTAAACTGGCAAACCGGCCTTGAACACATGCGGTTACAGACCTGTACACACATGCGGAAAAGATGGGAAGACACCGCATACAGCCTGTATAAATCCCCAGGGTGACGGCCCTGCCTTCCAGCAGAATCCTTATCACTCTTCCTCAGTGTAGTCGCTACTTTTTAAACCGTGTTTACTATGCTGTATTTAGAATTTAGAACCGTATTTAGAATGCATATGGCAGTAATTACGTATATATTTGCATATAGGCCGAGATATTTTAAATATGCAGTGATACTGTATTTCCCATCCAGTAACAGTATTTCCTTTGTATTAACATCCCCATATCTTTTCTTACTGGCTATGATTGGTCGCAAAATTACTGAAGATAGAAAGGGGGAGACACGGAAAGCTTAACTAGGGAATATATATTTTTCATGTTGGAACTTCTGGTTTAATTCAATATCTAGCATAAACTAAATTTTTTTTTTTTTTCCTTAAGAAAAAAAAAAAACTAAACATTTGTGCAGCTCGCTAGAGTTTCTTAATAGAAACTCTAGCGAGTTACACAAAGCCATCCAGGGACCGAGGCGCCGCTCATCGCTCACGCCGCCAGTTGGAGATCCCGGGTTGCGGATACAGTATTGTATTCTAGCTTCTATTCCACCTTCAAGTTGATGCAGTCTACACAGACATATCTAAGGCATTTGATAAAGTCCCGCACGAACAACTTCTGGAAAAACTTAAGCTATATGGTATCCGTGACCCTTTGCTCTCATGGCTACGCAGCTATATTACGCATCGTTCCTTGCGAGTTATCATCAATCAAGTGAACTCAGACTGTTTTATACCACTAAGTGGAGTACCACAAGACTCCCCCTTAGGTCCTATTCTCTTCATTGTTTTCGTAAATGATCTTCCTTCTTTCATCTACACCTCCAATGTTCAAGTTGCTCTCTATGCAGATGATCTTAAGATCTACTCAGTAGTGAAGGAGATTACCGATTCTCAACAGCTTCAATGTGTTCTCAATAAATTCTCTCTGTGACTATCTCTGAATGGCTTGTCTGCTAACCCCTCGAAGTGCAAAGTAATCTCTTTCTCATCCGGCAGATCTCCACAACTAATAAATACGGAGTACAGTATTAACTCTGTGATCATCGAAAGGTGTGACCAAGTTAACGACTTGGGGATTCTCTTCTCCAGCAGTGCTAAATTCGATGCTCATGTCCTTAAAATCACCAGCAAAGCATTCAAAACACTGGGATTCATCAAACGGAACACATACAAGTTCAAAAACTACAGATATGCGGTTATCCTTTATAAAACTATTGTTCTGCCAATCCTTGAATTCAGTTCACCCATCTGGAATCCTCACACAAAGACTTTAACTTACAAAATTGAAGCAGTCCAAAAAAATTTTGTCCGTTACCTTGTAATAATGTGCATTCACGGGCATATTTGCATGTTGAGTGAAACACCCGTAATCCTGAGATCAGCTAAAATACATCCCCGATTGAAGATACTTTTAAGAGCTACCATTCACCAACGCATGAGAGGGCTAACCAGGAGTCGATCTAGCTTCCCAGGCCTCTACATTGGGTTCTTTCCCGGAATTCCCTCTCCAACTTCTAGATCGATGGGCAAAAATTTAGGTGTTAATGGTTAACTAATGACTTAAATTTAATTAAATAACAATCAAACTTAAAATTCCAACAGAATCGTGGCTATTTACGTAGCTAAATACGTTTATGTGAAAAGTATATTTTATAGCATAATCTCGAAAAAAAAAAATAAATAAATAAATAAAAAAATAATAAAACGCGCTTTTTATTTATCCAGCCCGTTATCACCATTTTATTGTACAATAAATCTGTGCTCCACCTTACTGTGATGTCAATCCCAGGAACATTAATTGTTAACTGTGGAGTGCCACACATTTAATTCTGATACATGTGGGATGCAATGGCACAGTGGGATATTGAAAGATTTACGGCGGAGTTGCACTGGTGTCGTCACTTGCATAATCAGTGAATGTGTATATAAATATCGCTTTTTCTATGAATTCTTCCTTAGATTTATAAATACTGTACTGTACTGTACTGTACTGTAAACATTTGATTTTCTTGGTTCCTTGAAGATTGAATATACTGTTTGATTTTCTTACGCGTGCATAATGTTACATAATTATTTAATATCTTGGTTAACTATACTTATGGAGTATCACGTGACGCGCGCCTGTACAACCTTTGCCGAAAGATCCAAATTTCTCAGTGTAGCCCGAGTTAAAAAAAACAAAAAAAAACGTTGTCGACCAGTGAATTGTGAGGTTAGATTTATACAAAGTTACTAAGATGTAGCTCTCTAGGTGGATAATACAACCCTAATCTATTTAAAATATATTAGTATAGAATGAGATAGTGCTTAAAACCTACAAAAAAGATTACGAGTAGAAAACTGAACTTATATTGGGGCGGATGAGTGGTTGGTTCTTTTTTGGAACTAACTCTGTGTTCGTGTAGAGGCAGCGTACCATTCAGCGGTAAGCAGATGGCAAGCGAGGCGGACTGCCTGATCATCCCATGGGAGAAGAGATTTCCTGCACAGTTATACACACACGCACACAGAAATATACGACGTGAGAGATGAAAACGTACGGACGCCGAGAGAACCCTCCAGATAAAAAACTGAAAAGTTTTTCCCAGGGGCGTGCTGTATTGATATCCAGATTAATCGATGCGAAAGTTCTCTCCGACACATTTTTTTTTTTTTTTCTCTAAGTATCCTCACCAGTGAGACATTTGGAAATGAGAAGGTGTTGAAATGTAACAATCATTGTGGACACGTCGCCATTGAGCAAATATCCGGGAATTGAAGCCATCTAGCGGCAGAGAAAAGGTGAGCGCGGACAGAGGTGCACTGATTCCTTGATTTTCAGGTGTTCCTATTATGAGATATTGGGTTACGTCTGACCTCTGGTACACCGTTAAAATACTGGCTAACAGTGAATGATCGATGGGGTTCGTGAGGATGAATCATGGCTATGATATAACAAGTCGACCCTTTACTGTTTGCTTACGTTGTTTAATGTGAGGAGTTAATAATTTTAACATCGTTACGATTAAGATGTTGCTCCTATCAGTGATGTAAGAATGCTAAGTGATCAAGATGGGATGTTAATTCTTGATCACTCAGCCTTAGCCCTGCACTACTGATAGAGGAGCAACATCTTAATTGTAATAATGTTAAAATTATCGATCCTCACATATTCAACAACATAGGCAATAGTTAGAGGCCCTTCATTTATAACTGACCACATGAATCAAAATCAAAACACATAACATCCCCAACCTTTTAAAAAGGTGTTATTATAGAAAAAACTTCGTCGGCACGCTGCCTAACATTCAAAGATTTCTAGATGTACAAAGCTTAATGAAAGTCGGACAATGTAATCTTATGCCAAGCCATCAGACATGGCGTAAGATCGTTCTGCCCGACCAACTTATCTGTATCCGTCAACGTAACACATGTCCGGGTACATATTGAATTCTTCCCGGTCAGACGAATCCAAATGCACCTAAGGGATAAGAGAGTATACGTTTTTCTGATTATGCATTAAATTCGGCTTAAAATTTCCCACTAATATACAGTGTGTTTCATAACATCTAGGCCCGTACATTAGGACTGATTCAGGATCTGAAAAGAAAAAAACAAAGTTTATATAAACATTTGTCTGATTCTGAACGTTACAGAGCCATGGCTTTTTTGATTTTTAAGAAATTGGCTACGGAGTTTCCATGTACTTAATGTGAATAAACATTTTGCTATGTGTCTGCTTATTCTTATTTATTCTTTTATTATTTTTTATATATATATATTTTTTTTTTGCCACTGAAAACTCCATAGTCATTTTTTTTTAATTCAAAACAGCCATAGATTTATAACCATTCAGAATCTCACACATATTTACATACATTTTTTCATTGTTTTTAGGTCCTGAATCGGTCCTGAAAGTACGAAGACAGCCCACATGTTATTTAAACATCCTGTATATTAAAAATGAATTTCATGAAAATAAAAGCATGCTACTTAAATCTTAAGATAATTTATAATAACAATAAACTAACTCAACTCTACTATATAGTAGATCGCCCCTAATCTAAAAGCGGTGTAGGTCCAAAAATGTTATTTTGAGAAACACAGCTAAGTCGATCGGACTTAGCCGTCTCTCAAAATCTCTGATCATATCTCTTCGTTGTCAGATGATTTTAGGTTTTTCCAAGTGCCAAGCACCCATTTGCCAAAGGCATGTTTATTTACATCATACTTATGGCCAATAGTGATGAAAGGATAATATATACCGAGCAGATAGCGAAAACAATAACTCTCGTCATTGTATTCAAAACAAATTTTTATTTCCACCTTTTGATTAACTCCTGTTGTCATAGGTGTTTACAATGACATCGTATGAGTTCCAAAGGATGATGAGACCTCCATTCGCTCACTTCTTCAGTACACCAAGAACTCGGGGGCCCCCCCGTAGTATATCTAGGATGTGTAGAGAGCGAAAGCCCAAATTATAACAGCGTCGCACTACTGAAGTAATTTGCGAGGTATCTCATGATGTTTTGTTTAATTTAAACATCATACTCGATAATCTTAATATTTTTTACTACTGCAAATAATGGAATAAATTTAATTATGGTACTAAAACCAATTTTATTTTTTTATAATTATTGATTATGAAAAATAAATTTTCTGTTTATACTCAACACGACAACCAAGTCAGCAGTTTACAATAAATCGTCCATACAAATATTTATTGTATTTAGTAGTAGTCACGGGATTGAACCCCGGTCCACTCAAGGAACGCGTGCTGTGCAGTCTCGCTCCTGACCACTGGACTACGTCAGGCCATGCTTAATTATTAGTCCCCGAGCCTAATCAATTTCAAAAAAGTGTTAATGAATTCATTCCGGTTATAAATTTTACAAGACCATCCTGAAATACGATTCCGAAGAGTTGTGCGACTTACGGAATGGAATGTCTTATTGAAAAATAGGAATATACCTTCACGCACTTCGTAGGCCTTGCGGATGTTCTTACAGAACCTATTCATAGGAGGGGGTACATTGTATTAACCTGTTCTTGAAAAGCCTTTCAGAAAATGCCTTGCGGTGTACAATTCTGACTGGGATCGGGTGCAGCCACGCCGCATTACTTCACATTTGCTCGCTGGTGTGGTTTTGGTGAATCACATTGCACAACATTTCTCACCTCACCTCACCTCATCGCGGCGGGCAACTAAAGTTAGAAGACCTCAACGTTAATTCTGTCACAGGCAATGCGAAGTCCAGTGATGTATTTCTCTTCAGCAATTCAACATCTTCAACTATTAGAAAACTGTTGACACCATGGACGTAATGCTATGGTCCCGTAATCTGTTCCTATTCTACTAATGCGTATCATCTAAAAATGTGCGTGTGTAATGACAGCCTTTATGTACCAGACATGCACGCACGCCGAGTTTGCACACTCGATTTGCTTCTCTAGCAGTTTTCCGATAGTAATTCCGGCATCATTTTTGTTGGCCGTCCAGGAAAGGAAGGGTCGGAGAAGAGGGGGAATGTAAAATGGGGGAGAGCAAGTCGTCGAGAAGGATTAACCCGCTCCTAAGCTCCCCCATCCCAATCGATTTCCGATACTTGTCCGTACTCTGTGCTGGAAGCCTGTGCGACTTGCTTTGCAGCTTCGTGCACATATCCGCCAGTACAGCAGTCATTCCGGCTCGCAGCGCGCCCTTGCCCTGCCCCTTTTCTCCTCCCTCACGCCCTGTCTTACTTCTATTGCCTGCACCCCCCCCCCCCCCATTGCCTGCACCTCGATCGCTAGGACTTGATACGACATCGACCCTGCCGTTAAACGGAAGCAACGGTAGCAATAAAACTGCTTGTTTGATGGGGACTGGATTCGGGGCAATCTGGTATCGGCCTACGAGAAGGGTAAATCAGCCATTGCATCTCTCCCGCGCTCACACATTTACTTTAGGTATTTAAATGCTCTGTGCTGTCCAGTTCACGTTTAACATGCTCATGTGTGAAAAACGATACCACAACACTGAGTCAAGGTTTACTTAGCAAAGTTCCACAAGGTTCGCTTTTGGGAATAACGGATGTCCCACTGACAAGAGAGAGAGAGAGAGTAAATTTATGCTCATTATTTAAGCACCGAGTAGCACACACTTTTGAAAGTCATCTGGGATGTACGTGAAATCAAATTTTGTCTATGGCCATTGCTTGGCGAAAGATGCAACGAAATCAACTTCTGGAAGAAGTAGAGTTTGGTTGTTTTGAATTATTAAACTATGAATAAATAGTGTCGTGTCTATAGATTGCATGTTTCCAAGGTCAGTTTGAAACATTACATCTTCCGTTAGCCTCAACTGCGCTTGAAAACACTTTATTATTGTTGCAGTTTATCTGCTCTTTACATGAGCCACTCCAGGACAGCTATAAGCATACGAGGAAGGGTTAATACTGTAGGTACATTCTAAGGTGGAAAGCAGGGAAATGCGACCTTTGTTACAGGGAACAACATATATGGCGCCTCCGTAGCCAGGTGGGAAGGAGCAGCAGTGCGTAGCACACGCTTCTTGATTAGACTGGGGTTCGAGCCCGTCACCACCAAATATGGAGGATGCGGAAAGGTCAGGGAATGACCACCGCATATCCCGGAGCAATATGGCCTTAGTTGCTAATGCTCCTACAAAAAAAAAAAAAAAAAAAACATATATGACTGACCTGAAAGACTACGTAGAATTTGTAAAGGGTATCTATCATTCACTCAAATTTAGTTCTGAATTAGATTTTGTCTATAATGTACAACAATATGCTTTGTTACTATTTTTTATGATTACAACGATAGCATTATATGAGAACAATACATTTCAACTATACATACATGATATTTTTAGTTAACTCAGTGGAGCATTTTGATAGCCGATGTTCCTTGACTTTGGTCTCAACAATAAATTTTCTGTTTATACTCCGGGACGACCACACGGTCAGAGGAGTTCACAAGATAGGAAAAATACAAGAAACAGCACCATATTTAGCAGTCACTGGCTTGAACCCCGGTCACGCAAGGCATGTGTACCCTCGCGCCTGACCACTCAGCTAAAGTGGCTTGGGCAAATCCATCACAGGAGTTGTCAGGGGTTTGGATCCTTATTCTGTACAGCAAGCTGTACAGAACTCCGCCGTAACCGAGTGGTCAGCGCATCGGAGCACCTTGAGCGACCGGGGTTCAAGCCAGTGACAGCTAAATACGGTGCTGTTTCTTGTATTCTCTGTATCTTGTGAACTCCTCAACCCGGAGTATAAACAGAAAAAAATTATTTTATTTTGTTTATAATATCGTAGATATTGAGAATGGAGATTTTTTTTTTTTTTTTTTTGTTTTCTGTTCATCACAGGTAGTTTTAAGAATTCTCCTGGTATCCTTGAACTGACAGCTGTAGATAGGTGTATAAATTTCGATTAGTTGAAGGTTCCTGTACGCTTTCTTTTGACAGAATTTTTCTAGATCGATTACCAGATTATTGATTGAATTAACTGTGTTTCCAAGGAACATACGACTCAGGCCTTTGAGGCTGTTAAGATTGTTTTGGAGTGGAAGCCTAAAGTCGAGTTGCTTCTCCCTGCAGTGCTGAGTGTTTTTAACCAGGTCCGTAATATCAGGGGCATCGAGTCGTCCAATGATAATCTTGGCCATGTTAGCAAGTTAGCTGCGACATCTTGCTTTGAAAGGGTAACTTCAAATTTGATATACTTTTGTCTAAAAACAGTGCACTGGTTGTCAGTCAGCCAGTTCACTATTTCTGTCATGCGGTACTGTAAACAGTGATTAAGTTTAAAAAGTGTGATGTATCTGCATGACACTTTTATAAAACTACACCAACTCCATGTTTTCGCGCATGCTCTAAATTATACAAAATACTGTACATTTCTTGAACGTGTATATCATTGTGGCAAATTACTTTTGTGGCAGTTTGGTTGGGGGACGAGTCTACTACTTGTTGTAGTACACTGACCCCCCCCCCCCGCCCATCTTTAAACAGAAGGATTGAATCCCTCAGATAGCCAGGTCATATCTATCTAGGTTGGTCATCATAGTTCGGTAGGGCTGATTGTTTGATGTAACGTTTTTATTTCGTGCGCTTACAACAGGCTTTCTCATTTTGTTTTAAAATATTCAAAACTCCACGAAACTGCTGGGAACCATCTTTCAACAATCCTCCACCGCTTTTACTATTAACATTAAAGCATTATCCATTCACCAACACCTTACAAAGCTAATTGTAGTCGCGTGCGGTACTTGGTCCTCGTGACAACCACTGTCGTTACCATAGCAACGTGCTGCGATCTGCGCACAACTTTCAAGTTGGAGGTGACGCCAAGATTAAGTTGCATACAAGCAGTACAGCAGCACAACACATAGGCTAAGTGACACGAGACTGTCAAGTTCGTAGCCGTGGGTCTCAGTTTCCACTGGTCTCCACGTTCTTTGGACGAACTGGATGGAAGAGACGCACGCGCAACGAACGCTTGAATTCTTCTCTCCCTCCCCTTGCGTGACGCGGAAACGAAGTAGTGCATGCCAGCTGATAGCGGACGGAAGTAAGCGCTATTGGTTAGCCGTGGGTGCGAGCTCTGTGGAATCGTTCAAATGAAGTAGATACGCACTTAATAAAGTCAATTTGGCCTGCTGGGTGGCACGCCAAATTACGTAGAACGTCCGTTGAGTTGGTACTGCATCTAACACCCCCCTTTCCGCACCCTTCAGTAGAAAGAGGACGTTGGTAATAGCATTTAGCACTTCATCTCCCTATGTGGCGTGGATGGTGACCGAATTGGAAATTGTCCCTTCAGGGCACGAGAACACTTTTTGTTCCTGTAATGTATGACAGGTGGTAGAAGTAACTGTAGAACAAAGTTTAGACAAGGTGGGTTTTTTTTTTTTTTTTTTTTTACACAACACAATCTCTCTCACACACACACAATTTTAAAAAACAGCGTTCTTCACGTACTGGATATAAAACTCACTACGATTATTATTATTAAAATGGCAGAACGATGTAAAGAAGTTCAGCTTATTGTTGTATGTTATTTCTTCAGCAGGTTGACATTTTTTTTTTTTTTTTGAAGGGTATATCGCTATTCATAAAATCATTAATGTTTTCAAAACGTCACTGCTGCAAAAACTAACCTCAATATTAGTTTATGAAAGTGCAGCCATCTGATTATTCAAACAAATGAACAAAATGGCTCTTCGAACGTTCCAAAGTGATTGCAGTTATTTATAAATAGCAACAGTGGTTATCTAGGGACAAAAACAACAGATTAAGTTACTATTTACATTAGCAGTATAGCTAATTCAAATACCACTTACGTGGGTCGCAATTCTGAACTGAATAAAAAATTAAAAGAAGAATATAGAGTGATGATAACCAGTGTTATTATATAAGCAGCTACTGCACTGAATACCCTTTCATAGACTACGCAGTAGTTACAAGGATATTCACGAGGTCGAACAGCAACCAAGAAAATAAGTCTGTAGAAGAGTGAGCGGGATAAGCTACTGACGTGTTAAAGATTAGCAAGAAAAGAACGAATATACAACAGTTACTGTTACTTTGGTTCGAATAGATGCTACCAGCGGATTATTTTAAATAAAATTCGAATGAATCACTAAGGAATTAAATATAATAATATTCATGTCAGTCAAAACTGAAAAGGAAAGTTCGCTCTCTGCGCAAATTACATTTAAAGCAAAAAATATATTATGCTAAGCGCCTATTGTCTTCACCATGTCTGTCCGTCCGCATGTAACAAAAGGGACATCCACTGAAGGGATTTTCATGAACTTTTATAAATATTTATTGAGCTATTCCAAATTTCATTAATATTGGACAAATAGAAATTGGGCCGTTATTATTTCTTTATTTCTTTTCTTATTATTTATGTGAAAAAGAAATTCACATATTAAATATAGTTTTAATGCAGTATTGTTAGCGTTAGACGCTGTGCCTTTGTATCATTATGCAAGACTCTTGAACGTGATGTCGTTTGTGAAGATTATACAGTTATAATTAAACTAAATGGAGAACATGAATTTATAGAGTTTTATTGTGTTCTGTAAAGTTATAATCTTTGTAATTAATTGATAAAGAGTAACCATATTCACTTTTCATTTATATTAATCACAGAAAATGAAAAAAAAACATTTAATTTAAGAAACAAAACTGAATGCCACTGAAATGTAACGCACTGCGTTCATTAACTAACTTGTTTTTAACAAAAAGGATATGTTTTTTTTATATGCATATATTTATTTAGGTCAGAACTTAAAAGCAATTAAAATTTTATAAGTTGAATAGTAAGATACCGACGCTAAGACCCCAGGGCGCCTTTTGTGAGTGAGCGATATCTTTATGCGTCACTTGCGGTTGTCTTGAATGATTACAGCATTTTTGAGTTCTAGCTCTGATTAAGTCTCTTTGATAGCATCTGATCTTTCAAAAAGTATTTGAATAGAGAAAGAAAGGAACAGCTACCTTTCTTTATTTTTTAACAGTTTCATTACTAACCCTGCTTCAAGCCCGCATTATTACTAAATACGGTAATGTTCCTGTATCCATCTTGTGAACTCCGCTAATTTCATGTGGATATCGGAGTTTATTTATTTAATGTTCACTTGGTCACATCGGATCTTCTCCTGCCTCCTCGATGCCGGGTCTAATAACCCAGGGAGAAGAATCACTCAGAATCAAAAGGAGTTTCAGTGAATCTAGCTACTATGAACATTCCTTTCTTTTTCGAAAGGAAACGCTGCGCCTGCTTAATTTTTTTTTTTTTTTAAATGACATATTCCCATCGCTAGAGCCTCTAAGATCAAGATTTGACACCATTATCACGGAACGTGACTCCGGTTCCAAAGAGATTGCAGACAAAAATGCAAAACCATGATACATCAGCTTCTGTTGATGCACTGGCTATCTCCCCAGTCTGAAGTATATGAAAAAATATATATATATAAAGTCACGTATCGCGAGGTACGCTCATGTCCAAGATCTGTTGATCATGGCTAACTACTTATATGCATCAGTCACTCGAAACTATGGCTCAACGGCAACCCCAAACATGTGTCTCAATCGAACAAATAACTTTTTTTTCGTTCAGTGGGCCAAATCTGTGCTAAAAACTTCCAAAACCCAAAAATGCCGAAATCCCGAAGAAAGCACAATCACGGCAGCACGGAAGTCGATTACCGCTCAGACGATAATAAGTTAAGATTGCATGTAAATGAATATCACAGGATCGACGCCTAACCTTTTCCAAAAAGTGAAAATTAAAGAAAGAGTAGCAGAAGCCCACCACTTACAAAAAACAGCAAGATCAATACTCCTTAATCAAACTCAATCAATGAATAAATTGATACAATGGAACGGCGAAATGTAGACCTGAGCGATTTACTTATTCAAATAATTCTAGCAGTAGTATGCTTACAGGGAACTTTTCGATCTCCACAAGTTTCTCCCGAATTCCTAAGTAATACTATGTATGGGTGAGATATGGAGTACTGAGACCCCCTACTCGCAGAGGGTTATCGATTCTGGTTAAATCTACATCCAGATATACTCAATTACAAACCAGCAACAATAGGAATATCAATAATCCTTCCTCCCAGACCGAACTTGACAACCTTTTATTATCACGCAGCTCTCACCTCATGTCTGTTTACTCGTTGATTTCAATGGCCACCATCCATTGTGGGGATCTTTCACCATGGATTCGAGAGGCTAACTAATTGAGACATTTGATGACCATATTCTGACTGTTAAATTCTGGCTTTCCGACCCATGTTCAACTGCATATGGACACTGCCTCTGAGAGATTTATCCATCTGTTCAGCATCTCTTTTTCAAAGTGTAGGACGATCAGTATTAAGTGACACAGTTTCACAGTGATCATTTGCCTATTATCTGTTCATTTCAAGTAACCTCATGTCCTATCTCGTACTATCTGAGCCTCTTCTTATGTATCATCCTTTCAACGCATTAAAACTGACGAACGAAATTAACTTTTACAAAATTAGCTCTTCAACACAATTCACGCTTCCATCCAAGTATCCTTTGCATCCTATTACTTCATTATAACTGGATCTTTTCAGAATGTACTTATCCTCTCTCATAGAGTGTAGCTCTTTTATTTGTGCATACCAAAATCAGACAAGGATACTTTTTAGTTCAAAACCACAGACCAGCTGAGCTGTTTGGTTGAGATTTTTGAAAAGGTTGTCCATATGACCATATTCTGACTCTGCTAAATTCTGGCTTTCCGACCCATATTCAACTGCATATGGACAATGCCTCCGACAGATTTATTATTATTAATAAATCTTGGAGGTTGAACTCAATTTCTGAGGAGGCATTTTGACACCAATTAGCGTTAAAATTCCTCCACCATATGGACATACGCAGTCTGGGGCTAACGGGCCATCTCTCTTTCAAATACCGTTGTTTTGTTTTGTTTTTTTCCCCTTTTCTTTCTCTCGAATATCCGCTCACATTTTTTTTAATACACAAAAAGACAGAGAAAGAGAACCAAAATTTCGGCCGTTCTAGGTTTATTCGCAAATTTCGATTTCTGTTCGTCCGTAGCCTAAAAGAACTATTTTGAGCTTTACCGACATTTATTAAAATAACTTGGAATGTTTAACTGCATAAAAAGTTAGATTTTGCCTTTTGGAAATGAACATTGTTTCCTAAAAATGCTCATGATCCATTCAAATAAATCTGGATCGTGTGTTGTTGTTTTTTTTTTTTTTTTTTTTTTTAAGGAATTGAAACAGATAACAATACCAACATCGTTGATGATATGAAGGATAGTGTAGAACGTTCGTTTATCAACCTTTCCTACCACAGAAATGCCGCTGGAGATTATTTCTGCGTTCAAAGCCTAAAGACCTTTGATCATGATGTGTAAGGTATTGTGAATAAGTTCTGCTGCTAAATACGAATGTCAAAGACATATGGTTACAATCTTTCACGCTTAGTGCAAACCTGAAATAACTCAAATGGGTGGGGTTAGGATCGGAAAACATGTTGCTGATAAAAAAAATAATAAATTCAGATAATGTTTCCTTTTCGTTTTCATGTCTTAAAAGCGAGGTGCTGGGTAGTCGAGAAAATACGGTAACACGCTTCAATACCACGGATTTAAGAAGAGTTCCACAGGGTTCTGTACTCAGCACAACCTTATTTTTAATCCTGGTTAACATGAAACTTCCAAAAACTGTTCAAAGTTTATATGTATGCAGACGTGATAGTACTGTGAAAATGAGCCTTGTCAGTATCAGCACAACAATGCTTCATCCCATACAGTGAGGATCCTATAGGGCTGGTTTGTGCACCGTGTCATCGAGAGGTTCAGAGGTCGGACCTCAATTGTATTGAGCACCTGTGAAACAAATTTTTGATTTTATTATTATCTCTATTTCTCCTAAGAGACCCCTGGTTACAGCCAGGGGGTATAGCGTCTGAGGTTGTGGCCAAACGAACGTCTCTGGCAACTACTTTGCTAGCGAGTGGAGGCGGATTCTGGCCGACACCCTGGGAAGTTGTTAGAAATATGCCCAAGAGATTTTAGGCTGTCGTACAAGACAAAGGTGGCCTTACCGTACATTATAATTTTGAATTAAAAGCCCTTTTCTTTACACTAGATGAACTTGTGCTCATCTAGTGTAAAGGCACATTGGGTATTTTTACAACAATTATTTGAAGTGCCGTCTCTGCACTTGAGTCTAGGCTTCGGCTCGTCACAATAATCCTCGAACACGTTCAGAAATTCTTGCAGTCATCTGTTGCGGCATATGGATTCATCTATTAAAATCCAAATACTCACCATTCTGTACTCTTAACTAATTGCTAAATGCACACTTAAAATTACATTTCAAAAAAATATAAAAGTTGTTTCTTTTAACACACCTGTTATATTTTTTAGAGATGTAATTTTCCTTCTTCCATATTTCTCTTGTCACTCGAATGTGATTTTCTACGTTGTGAATACTTGTTTGCACATTAGCCCATATGACGTATGGTCGACAAATGAGTGAATAGGAAATTATGTAAGGGTTCCGATGTTCATGACGCAGGTCATCTCAAGGGATCGTAAAAAACTAATTGATCCAACAGTTGTAGCTAGGTAATGATTACTGCTTTTGTCATAATTTTTTTATGTAAATGATATAGAGAAAGAGATTACCTTTAAACCGACAAATAAACTCTTTTTGTCATGAAATGTCTTAAAACGAGAGGCACGCTATTTGTTTATCTTTACTTCTGCCATTTCCAGATGTTTATTTATTACTTGATAAAAAGAAGCGTTTTCATTATGTGCAAATTAAAAACTTGGCGCATGCAGTTTTTCAAGTGCACTTCGATTACTTCGTAACATTCACTGCCAGATTGACTTGTCAGCCACTCAGACCTCCTTAAAATAGATGGAATTGGAAATGCCACCGTTGGAAATTTCAGGGCTGCTCATGCAGCTGCCGGTGGCATTCTGAGCACGTGTGCCTGCCTGTTTTGGCACAGATGACTAAGATATTAATGGATGCAGTACTATTTTTAAGGCACCTTCCGTACGGGATCATTTATATCAGAGGGGTCTTGTTATAAATATTGCCGAAAACACTGTCGGACATCCTTTTTCCATCTGTGTCGGCGGACTGAAAAGTCACCTTAAAAATCCGATATACGGAAACAAAGAAGTTGCGGTGGGATTGATTCCTCAATGGTAGCCTACCAAAATGCGCTTGATGAGCGTATAAACAAGCTGCGTGAACGCACACCCCTTATCACCGAGCTTAAACATCCTGCAACCACAAAGTAGCCGAATTAAGACGATTTCCCCAATTTCGACGGCCAGCCTATACTTAGTGACGAGAACTTGCCAGCCTACGGTGTGATTTGGGGCAGAAAATCATAGGTTTGATGCCACACACGCACGTGGCGTGCTCAGTTACTGGCTCGTGCGCTTGGTGTTGCCGGCACGCGAACCTGAGTTTAAGTTACCAACTAGAGAGGAAGACAAGGACGCCTATTACACGACAGACTATAGGCATAAAAAATATTCAACATACCAGATCCCTTTTAAATGTTCGGCGGCGGAGTTGAAAAACGCTGATAAGGCAGTTTAATCAGACTGAATTAAAAAAAAAAAAAAAAAAAAAAAACCTGTACTTAACGTCATTCTATCTAAGTTGGGGAACACTTTGGAACAGCGGCTTTTCTGATGCTCGAGGCGAGCAGTTGGTTGATCTGATCTTGGATCATAATCTCTGTGTAAAGAACTTGCCAAATAAACCATATACATTCTCGACGACAAATGGTGAATCTAATATAGATGCTACTTTAACCTCCATTAATAGGGTGCAAAATTGGGACGTCAATCCGTATCTAATTAATAGTGACCATCGAGCAATCACCTTCTCGATTTTACCGGAGGATAGGCAAGTGAATATAACAATAAGGGATTTAAGGCGTTTTCGGATGGACAGAATGAACTGGACCAAGTTTCGTGAATATCTGAATACAATTTTTAATGGAGATAACAAAGTAATCATTAACACCTTAACAGCAAAAGAATATGTTTTTCTGGTTCAATATCATTTATATCAAGCGATGGCCTACTCGACGAAAAGAAAACAGACAGGAAGAACTTCTGTCCCATGGTGGTCTTCGACACTAGCTGAATTGAGACAACAAACTCAACAAGCACGAAAAGCATACCAAAGGAATAGGCATCTATCGGACGCAGACACTCAGGCTTTGAAAAATGATTACAGAGACTTGAGGAAGAGGTACCATAAAGCAATTGCTGATAGCAGGCAAAATTGTTGGCAACGTCTGGTGAAGGAAACAGGAAATGCTGACCCTTGGGGTATAATCTATAAGCTTTCAAGAAATAAACTTTTGTGTGGTGAAATTTACAACACGATAATTAGAGAGAATCAAGAAACTTCGGACTGGGAATCTACAGTCGAAGGGATAGTGAGTAGCCTATTTCCGGAAGATTTGCCGTTTATGGACAGCCCTGATCAAGCGGAAATTAGACGCATTAATCGTGAATATAAGGGGACAACCGAAACTGCCATTTTTAATATGCTTGAGCTAGGTGCTGCAGTAGCTAAATTGAACCATAAAAAATGTCCTGGCATTGACCTCATTGAGAATCAAGTAATTGGAAAATTTTATGAATTCTTCCCTGAGATTTTATTAAACTTATTTAATAAATGCCTGCTAGAAGGGCTTTTCCCTCTCGAATGGAAGCTTGCGCTCTTAAAAATCTTGCATAAACCGGGAAAGCCAAAAACAAACCCCAGAGCATACAGGCCAATCTCTTTATTGGCAAATCTTGGCAAATTATTTGAAAGGATGATTGCCCCAAGGATTTTTAAATTATTTACAGAACATAATCTCTCCTCTGATTGCCAGTTTGGATTCAAAAAAGGACGTTCCACTGAGGACGCAATCTCAACCCTGCTGACTTACATTCAGGAGGCAAACAGCAAATATGTTCTTGCTGTTTTTATTGACTTTGAGGGCGCTTTCGATTCCCTTTGGTGGGAGAGTGCTCTCAGGTCACTGCAACTGGCAAAGTGTGATGACTACCTGTTCAGAGTCCTCAGATCTTACTTTAAGGATCGACAAGTTAGAGTATGTGCAAAGCATTTATCATACACGACTACCGTTTCAAGAGGATGCCCTCAGGGTTCAGTCTTGGGACCTCTCTTTTGGAATGCAGTGCTAGACCAGTGGCTCACGAAGGATAGCGATGAGTTCATCAAAGTTGCATATGCAGATGACTTGGTGGTGGCGGTGCAGGGAGGATCAAGACAAATTCTCGAACAAAAAATTCAGTCAGTTTTGAATAATTTAGTGGCATGGGTGGGTTTGAATAAACTAAAGATTTCTGTCACCAAGACCAATTTCATGGTGTTTAAACACCACTTCGATTATGGAAGGCCGCCAAAGGTAACCCTATATGGTACTCAAATTCCATATGTACAGAACACCAAATATCTGGGTTTAACTTTAGATGATCGTCTCAGGTTTCATGTACATGTCACTAAAATCAATGAAAAAATCAAAAAATTCGTAGCTGCAGTTGTTAGAATTTCCCGCAAGGAATGGGGTTTATCCAAAAAAACTCTGGTATTGTACTACAAGACGATATTTCTTCCCATTGTAGATTATGGTGCTGGTATTTGGTTTGCGGCTGCTACCAAGGTTACAACTAAAGCCAAGCTTCTGTCTCTGCAACGTACAATGTTGCTTACAGTTATACGCGCTCCAAGGACAGTGTCGACAAATGCCTTACAGGTTATTGCAGGTACCATCCCCTTGGATTTACACATTATTTTCCGAGGTATTGTATATAACTTAAAGAAGGGAAGGGCGTTACAAATATTGAATATCACCTCTAATCCAAATAACAACATAAAGGAGGAAAAACGTAGAATTTGGGGCGAGCTTGTGAATTGCTGGCAGCAACGTTGGGATTTGAGTGAGTATGGAACCATTACAAGAGGCTTCATTCCAGCCGTAAGCTTTGCAATGGACAGGAGGGTGTCGTCTTGGTTTGCTCCCACCATGACAACGAGTTACTTAATCACTGGACATGGCTTAAGGGCCAAACTATTTGAAAGAGGATTAGAACCTGACCCCTACTGTTCGTGCGGTGAGGTGGAATCTTGGAGACATGTCATCCTTGAATGCGGACTGTATACTTCAGACAGGCAGGAATTACTAAATAGGTTGCCAAACCTCACGGAGAATAATTTACCTCTCTTGGTTCAGAGGTGGGACATCTTTGCTTTGCTTCAGGAATTCTCGGCCAAAGTTTTTAAAAGAAGACAGGAGCTAAGAAATCTATTGCAGGATACCAATTAAGGGAAGTGCTGCACATTTGACGACAGAACACTTCGTGTAATGTCATCTTTATAGGATGTTTCTTGTCTACAGCGAGATGATCTTCTGCTCCTGGACACCCAATTCAGGCTTGCATTTGTGGATGGACTCTAAAGTGGAGATAATGTTAATGTTTCTAAGTGTTAAGTTAATGTAAGTGTATGTATTTGCTATTTGCATGTAAATAATCGTATAATGTTGCTTTTTTTTTCAACAAGTGTACATTGTTCTTAGTTGGAAAATTTTTATTTTTTATTTTATTTTTATTTATTTATTTTTTTTTTTTTCGCTGGCCTCCAAGTTTGGGCAGCCTTGGGGGCGGGATTGCTGGCACCTACCAGTATAGCACTACTTCCGGTAGGTGCAGGATTTGTGCATTACAGCACACATAGAGAATGGTGGATCCAGGTGTTAGTTAATCCCTGGTGGCAAAATGGCCTGACATAATGCTCTTTTTTTCAGGCCTGTCTTGCAGACGTTCTGAGCTTTCTCAGGAGTAAAAGGTGGAGATGGGCTTGTGTCTAGGAGCCACCCTTCATATCAGGACACACACAATCAATGTACAGAAAGACTACAGTATATATAAGAGCATGTATATAAATCTGTATATAAATATTGTATATAAATTGATTAATATTGTATGTAAATTGATTAAGATAACTTGAGAATGTATATACAGTTGTGTGTTAATAAATAAAAATAAAAAATATCTAAGTTGGGGAAGTGTATGCAAAAAACTTTTCAGCGAAGGATCGAAATCTGTGTGCCCTAACGATGTGCTGATTACGAAATATTTGTTAGCTGAATCCTGCGGGTTATAGAGTGTATGTTCAAGCCTGTGACTGCTAAATACGATGCTATTTATTGTATTCTCTCTATCTTGTGAACTCCTCTGACCGTGTGGTCGTCCCGGAGTATAAACAGAAAATGTATTTATTTAATTTGGGTTTGCTTTAAGTGAAAAGGAAAACGACTGTTTCGATTCAAGTCTTAAACAGAATTGCAGAGATCGGAATCAGACTGACGTGCTTTTCACTTCCATTCGAACTGTCCTGACAGAGGAGGAAGGATTTCTAGCAGGTGTATCGTGGTTCGAGCACCCACTGGATATCATCCTAACATGGAACACCCTCAACAAAGAACTGCCAGACGCTGCCTGTACAAAAAAATGACCTCTGCATTTGTTGTTTCTGTGCCCCGGTAACTTCCGACAACACAATCTATCCTCCTCCCCCGCTGAGATGTCTGTCTGCACGACTGACACCAGTGATCCAAAGTTCTCTTCACAATAGCAGTGTTTTCCCATCTCTAGTTATAGCTCAACAACTGACACTCGCCTCGAGCAGTCGAACCACACTAGGAAAAGGGGCGTTCACCGAACGTCACTGACCGTTTCTTTCAGTTTAGAGCGATCGTGCTGGGAACATTCCCAAGTCAGACATCCCTTCATTCATTCCGAACAAAAAGAAGACAAACTGCCCAGAAAAGGTTTTGTACGCAAGTGACTACAATTAAGTGACGCCTCGATTGTTCACGTTTCTGCATCTCATTTATCCTTGAGCCTCCCTATCAATGTGCTGAGTTTTGCAACAGGTTACTTAAGACCCAGGAGATCGAATAAGGAAAGGAGGGGAATGAAGGTTTTCACTTCCTTGCAGGAAGAAAAATTCGCAAAAAGAAGTTCACGTGTGGGCCTTTACACGAAGGGAAGTGTAAGAATCCAGAACTCGTCTCTAGCAATCCACGGATGTTCTAATGTCTATAAACGTTTTGGTTTCTACTCCTAATATATTCTCGGACAGTTTCGTTTTCATAGTGTACAAATATGGGGGGCGATAAGCCTTTGAAATAATAAATCCGACTATTTTATTTTTATGGAGGTTTTGTGTAATTAGCGCTGGATTGACACTTGAGGAAAAAATTCTTAGGAGTTAAGCGTGTTACAAATTTTCACTTAGCGAAAATCCAGCATGATGGGATAAAACGAAACAGAGGCCAGGGCTTTCAAAAGTGAATATTAGCCATCTTGGACATCAGTATATCCAAGACAGCTACTATTCACATCCAACCTTTGGTTATGAAATTCAAGATATCACAAATATAACCTACAAAATTCAATGTAGGATATATTAGGGAAGGTGTGTATACTTTTAGTAGAGGATACAATTTAGTTAGCTTTGTCCCTTCTACACAATGGACTAATTAAATAAGGACCAATGAAACAAACTCATCGGCTCTTTCCACATGTACTAAAGAAAAAAATCGGTGTATATTTTTAGCGAAACAGATTAAAACACGTTTATTTCTGCACACTGAATAACATACAATGTTCTGTACAACCAAATCGTCGTGCATAAAAGTCCAAGAATACTTTTTCTTCATTAAAACAGTTTCTTTTTGAAGCAGTTCTTCAAATCTTAGCTTACTCATTCTCGCTTATTTTCCGTGATGATTGATCTAGGGAGGGAGTCAGTGTTTTGAAAACAGACTGCATGAGGCAATCAGTTCAAGGACCTCTTTAAAAATACTAGGTTGGCCAGTAATGAAGCATTTATGTCATCGTATATATATATATATATATATATATATATATATATATATATAAAAAGGAGCACTACAGAAAGTAACAAAAGTAATGAAGACACACCGTGCAACCTATTGCTTAAATCTCTTTCAGGCTTTCTAATTTTATCGTTATTTGTCTTCATTTTTTCCCCCCCAAAATACAAGAGACAGCCACATATATCCTTGCAGCCTATCTGGCCTCTAACTCTTAAGAGTAATTTAAAAACTGTAGCTCTGAAGGATTAAAGGGGAGGGCTAACTCTTGACTCGAACTTTTTTTCCTCCCTTCCCTGTACTGTATTGGGTCAGAAAAAAGCGAGCACAGAAAGAGACAGAGAATCCGGTCCTCCATCTACTCCGTTGCCTAGGTAACGAATGCCCTTGTGTCTCATCGTCAAGAAGAGGGGAGGGGAAACAAATGGTGGCAGTCATCCTTCTTAGCAGGTGTCTTCCGTCTTTGTGTACTACTCCCCTATATGCTTCCCCTAAATCCCTCCCCTCCCCTCTTCTGTCTGCAGTTTAAGGCTCTGCCCTGGAAGGTGGGAATCGGACAGCACTCGGGTGAACGCTCGGTGACAATGATAAATGCTTCAGACGCCGGCTTCCTGCGTGCGAACTCCGGCTGCGTTTCATCCTTGCTCCGCCTTCTTGCCGGAGAAGGCGGGCTTCTCGCGCTCGTAAGCATTTCATGAGAAATGCAGGATATTGGGGTGGTTACGTTATTTTCCGCCAAAGTACCTAGTCCTGTTTGTTGAAGACTGCACTTTTTTATATCAGTATGTAATTATTGGTTTCAGACGTATTCCGATTAGAGATGGGACACATAATTGAAACTGCTGCAGTTGTAAATCAAGCTTGTCATCTAACCCTTCATTTCTTCCATAATTTCCATGTTGTTCTGGACAAAAACATCTTCGTCTTTTCATTTGCATAATTTTTACTTATTTAAACAATTCTGCCTCCTTTTGAAGCAATTTGCTAACGATCTTAAACAGCCTTCATCATTTATTCTGTGCCAGTTACGATACAGGTCTTCGTTTTGCAGCCAGTTTTATTGTTTCCATAGCGAGATGGCAGGTGCGTGATAGCTAGCGCTCTTTCCAGGAGCGAATATTGTTATTCTGCCTGTTTCTGTTTACTCATAGCGAGGCCCTGTTTAACACAAACAGCCCAAAGGGACTACCGTGAAATTGCTTTTAACAAGAAGTGCATTCATTTTTTAGCTTATTGACGGTAATTGCCAGGTTGTCTAAAGTCTTAATAAACTAATTAGCTCTGTGTTTTCTCAGCTTCTCGTCTTAATTAACAGAACTCCTAACGACACTGCCGAATGCTTTCATTATGAGTAGCCTACTAACGTGGTGACATTTCTTGGTTTTCATTTTATTATTTATTTATTTATTTATTATTGTTAGAGAGAGAGAAATAATTTGGTTAATATCGACATGTTCATTTGTAAGAAGAACCACACCTCACGGAGGCTTTGGCTGTGCGAAGTGTTTCTGTGGCGGAGATGTGGGGTTGCATCAATTCTCAATATGAAAGGATGAAAACATTTACATGTCACGCTCTAGTCACGCTTGTGCAGTACAAAGTTGGCGCTAGAGATAAACAAATAGTTACGTTGTTGTTATTTGGTTTTTTGGAGCATTAGCAACTAAGGCCATATTGCTCCGGAGATATGCGGTGGTCATTCCCTGACCTTTCCGCATCCTCCGTATTTGGTGGTCACGGGCTCGAACCCCGATCTAATCAAGAAGCGTGTGCTACGCACTGCTTCTCTTGGCCACCTGGCTACGGAGGCGCCTAAACAAATAGTGCGTGCACATATCACGGCATTAAAGACATTAATAAATTATTTTGCTTCATTGTAACTGTGAATTAATGTACCGGTTACGGAATTTTTCTGTGTGTGTTGGATTCGGTTGCTTGATGGTTCGATGGCTCATCGTCAGCTTACGCCATACTGCGCCACCTCTATTGGACCCCTACTTCGTTTAGTAAAAAAGAATAAAAATTGTAAAACGTATCTCCATCACACATAGCACGAAGTTTGCAAACCAGTGATGTAAAAGGCCCCTTCATATAACTTCAGCGTCATCTTGTAGCTGGAATAAGCTGGCGGAAAATATTTTAGAAAAATGAAAGAGCACAGGAAGAGATATTTTCAATCGTGAAAGTTTCACCTTTAATAGTGAAAATATATGAAGCAGGTAGTGGAAAAAGACAAAAAACTGAAAGACTCAAAAACATAATATAAATCCGTTTAAGAATGGTGAGACAAATCCATAAAATTGTGTTACTACTTAAGTGATCTGCGGTCTTCCTTGTTAGTGTCGTAACATGGACACATTCTGAAACCACTTCCTGTGTACTTTGAAAATAGCGATTACAGTCGCAGGTTTACGCGTTCTACCAGAGGATTCGATACCGACCGAAGATCAAACGCTCCCTTTAAAATAAACTGTCTGGAAAGGCTTTAGCAAGTTCATGACAAAATAGCTATAAGGCAGCGAGCGTTGATTCGTTTTTTGTGATAGTTTTTGACGTTTGCTTTAAGAATGCTGCTATGGAGGCTGCACTTGCTATTCAGGGTTGAACTCCGAGAGTTTACTAATCGGATAATTGACAACAGTTGACTGACTCATCTCATGCGTAGGGCCTCGTGCTGTTGCCATTGTTGCTGAATCTCGACGTCATTCTGTCACGAAATTCTAAAGGTAACAGAGCAGCTTTACGTAACCCCGCAATGAATAGCGTTAACTTCAAATGGATTCGTGAATGAAGCGTAGTTTTCACATCTCTTAATGCCGCTTTTAAGATAACACGTTTGTGAGTGGCTACGATTTTCCGTAAGTTGGGTGTTATGAACTTACATGGAATGTTGGTTTCCATCCCTTTTTCCAAATCTTCTTTAGCCCAGATAAATGAGTAATATGGTGTCTAGCGACCGCTCTCGCTCTCTCTCTCTCTCTCAATTACAAACAGTAACTACTCGTTTCCCGCATTCCAAGTATTTTCAAAGTTCGTCCGGTTCTTAAACTGTGCGGAGCGAGCGAGCTTATTTAAGTTGGGCAAACTGTTCCTGGGTAAATATCAGCAACAGGACTGCTGCGAGGCATTCTAATCACCTCACGCGTCTACCTCATCTCGTTCGGTGTCGCGAGCACCAGAGTTGCTTTTTTTGTCTGTTTGTTCATAGAGATGGCTAGACCTGTGTGCGAGTGCATGTGCGCGCGCGTAGTACACGTTTGTGCGTGTGAACGCTACTTCTAACTGAAACACACCCCGGACTAGGATTAATCTGCTTTCGGCGGGAATTGATCGGTGAAGGCTGCTGGTAGATAGAACGAGAGCGGGATGTTGGGTTTTGGTCGTTCTTTGTTGGGAACTGTGCCATCTGAGGCGGGCTATGATACAGGGCCGCCGAGGTACTAGAAATTGGTGTTTTTCTTGCTCTTTTCTGCAAGGAATCGCTAGTTATCGGTACTTGGCAGAGGATGGCGAGTATACGTGGGCTGATGGAACAAAATGTATGTATCAAAAAGGGACAGGTTTTTTATTTTTTTATATTGCCGTACTGCTACAACTCGGCTTTCGTTGATAACTCTGCCAGGCGAAATACTGCTAATTAATCTCTCGATATTTGAAGCAAAATGTATTTCTCTGTTTCAATTTAGTATCCCTTCTCAGATCTCTGAGAGAGGATACTAAATTGAAATGAGAGAGTATCCCCTCTCTCATTTCAATGAGAAGGAGTAATATTATATATTACTCCTCAAAATACTAAGAATAGTCTGTTCTAGATTATGGACAGCCAACGGTACACCTAGGATTGAAAATTATAGTCTAGACAGTCTATAATTTTTAAGTTATCCACTGTAATATCATCACTTTTGTATACCTTTTAGATGCATTACACGGGTGTTCAAAGAAAGTGCATCACCTAGGAATTTCACATTTCTAACCTTTTTGACGTGAATACGTCTTTAAATTCGGTCCGATATAGGTGTGTGTGGGGGGGGGGGGTCTTTACGAAAACTCTAGCGACCAAAAAAATAGCAAGATTTGTCGTGCTTATATCTCGTAAACTATAAATGATAAGCTAATGATTTAAATTTTGATGGATAGAGGGTTTATGTCCATATCTAAAATGGTGGGTAGTGGCGGTGTGCAGCGGTGAGGGGAGGGGGGTAGCGCTTGCGCGTGCACTGAAAATGGGGACGCCGCGCGGCGTTTGGGCAGTGTAACTTTGGATTGCGAAGATTATCATCATGATCTTTATTTTCTCCTAAGAGACACCCGCTTACAGCTGTTAACCAGGGGGTGCACATTCATATATACAAATAAGTTATATACATAATTATCCATTTATAATTTATACATATCATTGTCTTAATAAATTATACAAATTATATATTGTCTAATTAATTATATTATACATATCAATGCCTTATTTTTACATGACAGGCAGATAGAAAGAGAGCATAAGCATAATTTGCAATTTTACAAGGAATTAGAGAATGTTCACTTCTACAGCACTATTTACAGCGAGATAACAGATATAGGACGTTGAAATTGGTGTCGATTTGTAGAGAATAACAGGGTCTACAATATTATTTAGCAATAATAACCGATAAAATAAAATTTGTAAAGTTATAAGCCGATAAGTGCGCTGAGTTGAAGAAAATTTTCATAATGTCGAAAAAATTGCAAAGGAAATATGAACAGAAATGTAAGAAACGCATATCATTGGAAAGATAAATTCAAAAGTGCAACGTGGGTTCAAATTAAAGTACGTTTCTACATCGCCCACTCTAGTCAACTCTTGTATAGCTTTACCTTTGTAAGAAACATCGATGTAAATACTATGCCATATGTATCTTACTTCTCCTATCATCGGCCTTTAATAAATAAAATTATACTTCACTTATAACCACCAAGACTTTATTCATTTACATCTTACCCTTCCTCTAATAACACAAAGACGGATTCACGCCTTAAACGATTCCGGTTGTGTCCCCGTACACAACCCACCCCAGTTTTTTTCGCGATGGTATGTTACATTAATGACTAACATCACAAATAGAAATATAAACAAAAGATATTTATTAATAGTTGAGGCAAAGCTAAGTAATATTTGACAGGTGCTCCAAAATATTCCAAAATGAGCATTTGCAACCGTTATACAACAGTTTTGGTAAACAAGACAATTATGGTTGAAATGTTATCAGACGCCCTCAGTTTGCTTCAGTTTATCATTTTAAATGGAAAACAAAATTATACTTTTCTGAAGTTCACGAAAGGTCTTTGGTTTCTTTCTGGCAACTGCAGATGCCACCAGTTCTCTATAGGATTCAGGTCCGGGCTGTTTCCTGACCAGCTAACAGTTGTAATGGACTGTTCTTTCAACCATTTTTCCACTGTAACAAATGTAAACACATTACTGTCCAACGTCTAATGCAGAAATGAAGCTAAAGTAACTACAGAAGTGCCTACTTACACTTTTCGCCCGATGACAATAGTAGAGTCGTCCTGAAAGATGCAGTTACTTGGCAGGTTAAAATGGTCTCTAATGGTTGGAAGCAATTTGCCTTCTAATATAGCCACTTTTTTTTTTCCTTTGGTAGTTATTGGCGCATCGGCTTCTGTGGCCATAATGCACCTCCCAAGGTTTTTTTGCAGTACTTTGATCCAAGCCCGAGGCGGGATTCGAACCCGCGACCTTTGGGTTGCCAGGCAGGCGCTTTACCCACCCGGCTAGTCCGGTCAGCATATAGCCAGTTATCCACTGGCATTTACGGAACCTTTTATAAACTGCAGGTGACACGAAATGCACCCCCATATCATTTGGCTGGTAGGGAATTTCACTATAGACACCATAGTCTGGATGATATTCTTGACCACGTCTACGGCGAATCGTTTGTCTCCCATCAGACCCATGCAGGTTGAATTTCTTCTCATCCGAGAAAATAACTGACTTCCACTGCTTGGGGGTCCATTTGACAAGCTCCTTACACCAAATTAATCGGGCCTTTTTCATTTTTTGCGTAAGGAAGAGGGGCTACAAGTCCATTTTTGAAGAGGCGTCTTCTGACTGTTACTGCACTTGCTACCACTCCTGTATGTTCTTTCCATTCTCTTTTCAGCTCAGACGAAGAAGCTTTACGTTTGGCATAAGCGCTTCAAAACGCGGTCCTGTTTTGGCGTAGAGGCTCGTTTGCGTCCGGTTCCTTTTTTTCCTATCAGCAGAACCAATATTCTTGAATTTGGAAAGAAATCTACTCACTGTTGACTGATTACAAGACACTCTATAAGCAGTGTGACGGGAAGAACATCCTTCCTCATGTAATTCAACAATAGCACACTCTTTCTTCGTGGCGTAAAATGCACGTAACTCGCCATCCTGACAAGCAAAGAATGACTGCAACTCTTGCAGAGCGTGCTTATATAGCTGAAAGTATCAGGTGATGCAATTTACCTCATCACCTACGGGTGTAAATCTTATCTGATGCAATCTGTAAGAAATATTGCCATATACTTGCGTTATTCGGACGACAATTACAATTTTAAGGGGTGATGCACTTTCTTTGAACTCCAGTGTATATCCAACAAAAATATATGAAAAAATCCATAAAATTCAGTATGCGTATAAGCGAAATTTGCAGCATGAGTTAATTTAGTGTAAAAATGAAAAAGCCCACATGTTCATAATGTTTGCAGAACACTGAATTCTTTTACGAAATTTATTGGAAAACTGCAGCAGCACTTCGTTAAGACATTTATAGTTAAATGACACTATTAAAATTAATTATTGGATTGTGTGATTTCGGATGATGTTGACAAGAAAATTCATGTTCAAAATCACCTTATCAGGTGGCTTATAGCAAGCACTCACATGCGGCTTGAATGGGTTATTGGCACTGATGCATATGCGCACGTATTGCACTGGGTTAACTTCTACCAATTGCTAAGTTCGTTTTTACAAAACTGGGAAGAGGTTTTTTTTTTTTTTTTTTTCTTTTATGAGCCTTTTACATGACGAATGCATTGCCATTCTGCCTTCTCAGAGAAAAGCCATGGAGGCTGAAGCCGACAAATATTCTACCTCACATCGTGAAAATATTCTTTGTATCCGACAGCTCCTGTTGCTTCATTGGAGGACTCTATTTTCAGTAGTGAAGGCTCTGTCTTTTATGACCAAAATTCAGCTAGCTCCGACATTACAAGCCGTCGAGAGATTTGGTTATTACAAGTCCTTTCCCCCAGTCGCTCGGCTGCATACACAGACATGCCATATCTGCCCTTCTTGAGTCACGTGACCCCCGCTACACACCAACCGGAACCTTTACCCCAGGAGGACGACGTGATGCCTCGTTTAATTTCGCGCTCCACCGACCAGCAGCGTCAGTAGAAGCGAGCGGTGGAGGGGAAGAAGGAGGGGGGAGATACAGAAATCACCTTCTGTTGGGAACGCTGAGATGCGTTCATCACACTCATAGAATGCAACATGTGCGCTTGATTTCTCTCGCCTCCTGACAAACTCAGGAGAGGGAGGAAGCGGGGGGTGGCTTATAGCAAGCAACATTTCCGTGCGGGGGAGGAAGAAAAGTCTGTGCGTGTTATCACAACGCGGTTAGTCAAGATAGGATGTTTTCCTGGTTATAGTAGACCATCCAAGTTAAAGGGTCCGTTTTCACAAGCCCATCTCATCTCGAATCCTCACCACGCGCGTGGATCACACAGTTTCGTTACTCTGCGAAAATAGTTAAGTAATAGGCACCAGGTGGCGTACATCAAAGTGCGCAGGAACTCATTGCCGCTAAATTGCACCTAAACTAACCAGTCTGCGAAGAGCAGAATTCCTCTTACCATCCATACTCGTTGTACGGGATACACGAGAATATAAGATGCGAAATTCAGTTTCATGTGTTTTCATATTGCTGTTGTTTTGTTTTTGCAGATTCAGGAAGTCCTGGTGACTTTGGTTATGGTACTCAGCCTGGATTTTACGACTTCTTCCCTGGTCAGCCTCCGCCAGACGGTATGGGATTCCCAGGTACATTGGTGACAGGCGGAGGACCGAATCCTCAGCCCCCGAATACCAGTTTGGAACAACCCCTGCCAAGTGCAGTTGGTCCAGGTGAGTGTCTGTGGCACTATCTCATTCGTAAGTGCATACCACTTTTTCTAGAGTTAGAATCACGTTTATTGCATGAACATGTCTTGAGATTTATAACCCCGACCTGGCAAACGCAATTTACGGTTACTATGCACAGACCGTAATACTATCCTAATTATAGTCTTAATTGTAGTCTCTCTAATACCTTCTGAAATTAAAACTTCCTTGGGTTCTTGTGATTTTCTTAAAATGCTGAGTATGACTCATCGTGGAATTCATGAGTTATTCAATCACAGCCCTTAGAAAATTTTCGTTAGGGTGGGCGGCCAAGAGGGAGATCACTCATAATCAATCCTATAAATTCGAACGGAGATCAATAAATATCGCGTAAAAGTAGCAAAACCATATATGAATTCCGACATGTAATGAAATTACACTCTATTACGCGGGTTGCAGGAGGACACGCATTTGAGTCGACTATTGTTCAACCTCACGTGACTACTAACCATACTATTCTTGTATTATCTTTATTATGTAAACTACTGTGAACCTACGTGGCCATCCCAGAATATAAACAGAATTTTATTATTATTATTATTATTTTAAGTGACAGCAGCGTTTATGCTCTTGGTACGATGTAAACACGTTTTTTTCCAATTCTTGCTGAATCTGTTGTTGTTGTCCTGTTCACAGCGACAGGATCTTTTTTTGAGAGGTGAGATTGACTAAAGTGCCTTTACAGGCACTTTTACCAATCTCACCAATTTTACCTTTGCAGTATATATTTAAGTACACTTTTGGCATCTCTGATCCTCTTTCCACTTACTTCAGCCTGATAATTGAATTCTACAAGGGAGACAGAAACATTGCCATTTAATTTTGTTTAATAAAGAGTACAAAAGTTTAAAAAAAATTAATATGTATAGTAATGCTAGGGGTGTTGTAAATAAGTGAAATTGAGCTCGTGGTCAAATTAGTTAATACTAATACTGTAGGAATATCTGAAACATGGTGTCATCCCCCAGTTATGGAATAACGAATTTCAGTACGGTGAGGTGAGTCCAGTGTGTTCAGAAGAGATAGGCGGGACGGGGGTAGGGGCATAAAAACTGCTTGAAACCTACAAGACGGTTTCCAGAACTTGAACAAGTCCAGCCAGATGGTTAAACCGTGTGGTACGAGATGAATAAAGGAAAGATGATAGCGAAGGTGGTTAGAAGCCATGCGATTCCGAAGAATACAATAAAATCTCTTTAGCAACTTAACGGAAAAGCAAGAGTAAGTGCGTCATTGTGTGCGACTTTAATTTCCCTTCTATACAAACTGAAAATCAAGGGTATGCAATACATATAACGATAGTAGTTTCTTGAACCAACTAGAGATGACTGCTATTTATTTCAACACGTTAGACAAAACCTAGAGGAGGGTCAGATATCCTTCACTTGATTCTTATCAAGGATCCAAGTAGTATCAAAAATATGAAGTTTCAGGAACAATAATGCCATAAAATGCGGAGTATCGGAAATATCATGTTGGATCATGTTACTCTGTCATCTTCATCGCAAATTATACATGCAGTGCTACGAGATCTGCAAGAAACGACAGTATCCACTCATAATACACTATCGAAATTATGACTTGGCTCGGGATCTCAACGAGTACATGCACGAGATGGTAACAATTCATTTCGCAATGAGGAAACGCAGATACTATCGGAGATGAAATATGTCAAGATCTACGATGACAATGAAGAGCTCATACTAGATCGTAAATTGTATGACTCGGACTTGCACATTCGCAAAACGATTGAAATATATAAGACAAGGTATCAACGACGTTGACCCTGACGAAACATGCGGTAATGACCTGCATAGCCTTGTAACACAACTGCGAGAAGAACCCTTTCGAAACTTTTACAATCATCCAAAAAGCGAGATGAATGAGGATCTAAAGCTCGTCACGTTCAACAGACAGCGCAATTACAAAGAAACGCGAAAACTTGACGACCAACGAGGACTTCTGCAACTTAATGAGAATGGTCAATAACAAGCAAAACATTCTGCTCATACTTGTAATTTCGAGTCTGTTATCTCCCAATCGCGAACAGATTCAACTATTGTTGACCATCCCAGCTGGTTGTAGAAAAACGTTTATGATTCGCCTCTTGATGGAAATATACAACCGCTTCAGTAATACAGATGGCAACTGTAATGTAATGATCATGGATGTACTCAAATCTGGTTTATGCAAGCTCTGAGCACATCGAAGATCACTGCCCTCAAGATATCCATTTCTCTGGTTACCAAAAATTTCGGTGGTCAAAAGAAAGGTCGGAATAGCTGACACACAGAATTACAGGAGGCGGGGGTGGAATACAGTGGACGCAGGTATTTCTTGAACTTTCTGTTAACCGGAGTTAGTATCGCAAGTATATACTATTTGATATTAATGCATTAAGGAAACTGTTTAACTTTTTCCTGAGAAGCTACAAACATTCGTTCCACTTAAGAAGTATCGCATTTTGAAAGATGTCAAAATGAACGATAAAGCTGAAAGACAACTGAGCAATTGAAAAAAGCATTGAATAGTTACAGGCTATCGCGTGGCACCTCTTCAACGACAGCTATGAGCAGTTATATAATAAAACCACTGATAAGGTGAAGACATACATAAGACGAGTATGAAAAATCACTAGTGAAAAGAACTTTTCACTAGAACTTTTCACTAGTTCATAATATGGGTAAAATAGTTTTACCCATATTATGAACGAAAAGAAGCAGAAGGAAATTCGACAGGTCCCTGTCAATATCAAACTGGTGATATAATCGACAATCCAGCCAAAATGGAGCCGATTGAACAGGTATATATATACTCTGCACTGTCTTTGCTGTTCAAACCACATCAATACCAAAAGGATGTAGTGAAGCCAAATTGAGCTGTGGTAAAGTACATGACATAATTACATCAGAGAAGCGCCTATCTGAAAACTTATTGAGGCTGAGGGAGTGTAAAACCCTAGGTGGTGGATATACATCCAATTACTTGTTTGTTATTTGTTTATTTGGTTTTTAGGATCATTGGCAACTAAGGCCATATTGCTCCGGGATATGCGGTGGTCATTCCCTGACCTTTCCCCATCCTCCGTATTTGGTGGTGACGGGCTCGAACCCCGGTTTAATCAAGAAGCGTGTACTACGCACTGCTGCTCCTTCCCACCTGGCTACGGAGGCGCCTATTCATCCAATTACTTACGAATCAGATTACATAACTGTGCTTAAAGTACAGGACCATTGACAGGTGGTGATGAAGCCTAGTTGGAAGATGAAGAAAGATGTTGCAGTAGTTAAAGGCACGGGCTTTAATTTCAGAATAGGGACTATGACAGTTTAAGGAGCTATATGGCATCTATTAGATGCCATATAGCTCCTTAAACAGAAGAGAAGCTTCTTAGCTCCTTAATTGGACAAATTGTAGAGGGAGGGCGAATATATTTGAATTACGGAATACCTTTAAACTAAAAAATCACAGAAGCCATGAACGCATAAATAACATTAAAAAACTACTACAAGAGAAGGATGCCGAAATGGATGAATGTGGAGCTGGCCAGTCTAACTGAAGCCTGCAGCAGCCACAAGTTTTAGTTGTAGCTACAAGTTTAACAATACCACAAATAACGTTAGAGATTCGAAGGCTGAGTATGATAAAGTACTAGCTAAGAGAGCAAAGAATGGAGACAAGGCCCTCGTGGGTGGCCCCGGGTGCCAAGCGTTTCCGTGGCCAAGCGATTCTTCCGTGTTTATAAAGTGTTTTTCCTCGAAGTGACAAGAGTTTTCCTTGTTTTTCTCGTAGAATTAAAATTTTCTGTTAAGTAGCTCTACTTACTTAGAAACACTAAGAAGAGACCCCAGAAGAAGGCAAGTACCTTTTTCTTTAATTTAGCTAGCCGTACTAACTTACTAACTCTACGCTAGGCCACCAAGCGGCACTGCTCCTGCCTCCCCGTGGCGGGGCCGGTAACCTGGGTGGTAAAGGCAAACCCCCAGGGCCAAAAGGAGCGATTATGGATAAAAATCATTATCCAATCTTAGAGCCTTTGAGCTCAAGAGCGGAAGCTTCTAACACTGACCGTGACTCAAGTCAACCTAAAAGACTGCGAAGAGAAGCAGAATGTCATGACGATTGTCCAAACTTCCTGGTGATTCATTCCCTATCTGCCCAACCTGTAGGTAAGTTGTCACCATTCTTAATTCAGAAAATCTTGGAGTCAATTGCTGGATCACCAAAAATGGTTAAAAGACTGCAATCCGGAGACCTTCTGATAGAAATAGCCACCTCAAAACATTCTGAGCGGCTGTTAAAAACATTTGGTGGGTTGACAGTAAAAATTACTCCCCACAAAACACTAAATTCATTAAAAGGTGTCATCAGCGTGTGGGACATCCAACTAGCAGTTTAAAAAGGCAAACTGGGGAGGCTATTCTGCCCAAATACTCTTAGACAGATGTTATGTTCAAAGACAACATATTGATGAAGTAAATACTTATATAACCAATCAGATTCTCACTGCAGCTAATGCTTCCATTCCAAAATCCACGCCTTATCGCAAACACAGAAATCACTGGTGGAATACAGATTGTTTAATTGCCAAACAGGAAAAAAAACCGTGCTTGGAATAATTTCCGCAAGTATCCCACCACTAGTAACCTAATTGCTTATAAAAGACTCAAAGCGAAAGCTAGACAAGTTAGGCGGAAAGCGAAACGGGATTCGTGGATTGCTTTTGCCTCAACCATTACCAAAGACACGGATACACGGGTTATCTGAAAAAGAATACAGGCATTAAATGGCAAATTTGCTCGGCCCACCTCTCCGATACTTCATTGGAGAGGGAAAGACATTTCTACTACTGAAGAAGTTGCAAATGCATTAGCAGAATCATTTGCAAAAATCTCAGCTTCTGCCACCTATGCGTCCACCTTCCAGAACATCAAAGCAGGTGCAGAACGGTATAAAATCAACTTCTTCACGCGCCGCTCACTGTCGTACAACCAACCGTTTACATTAATAGAACTTCAAGAATCATTAAACAGATCTTCCAATAGCGCTGCAGGTCCAGATGGAGTTCATTACATTATGCTAAAGCATTTACTTGATGAAGACTTGAGAACTCTATTAATTTTTTATAATCGGATCTTCACTGAAAATGCCTATCCTTCTTCATGGCTCCATTCGTTCGTCATTGCCTTAACAAAACCAGGAAAAGATCCTTCCTGTGTTGAAAATTTCAGGCCAATATCTCTTACGAGCTGTATGGGAAAAATTTTCGAAAGGATGGTTCATACTAGACTCACCTACATCCTGGAGTCAGAGAATCTCCTTCCAGAACAACAATATCGCTTTCGGAAAAATAGATCAACGCTGGACGTGCTTATCAAAGTCGAATCTCATATCCACAATGCCTTTGTTATGAAACAACATCTAGTCATGGTCAATTTAGATCTTGAAAAGGCATTTGATACAACATGGTGTCATGGTATTATTAGCGACCTTTGCCATCTGGGGCTTCGGGGCCATTTGCCGGAAATAATTCAAAATTTCCTGCAATTGCGCTCTTTTCAAGTCCGATACAAAAACGTCCTCTCACAAGTCCGATACAAAAACATCTCACATTCAGGAAGAGGGAGTCCCGCAGGGATCAATACTCAGTCCAACACTGTTTTCAATCCGAGTTAGCAGCATGACACGAGATATCCCAAAAACTGTTCAAACTTATATGTATGCAGATGATCTTACCATTTCCTGTCAATCTCAAAGTATGATTACCATTGAATGGCAGCTACAACTTTCCATAACCAAAATAGAATTCTGGACTTCACGGAACGGTTACAGACTCTCAGAAAAGAAATGCACTGTCACTCACTTTTGCAAGAAGCGAGCTCTCCATCCCGAACCTGAACTACAAATAAACAATACTCCAATCCCGCTTGTTAATACCGTTAAATTTCTTGGACTAATATTAGACAGCAAACTAAATTTCCAAGCCCATATCACTTATTTGAGAACTTCTTGTATGAAGCATTTGAATATACTTCCTTCGGTCTCATCTATGTCATGGGGAGCTGATCGGTGTACTTTGCTGCATCTTTATAGAAGTTTAATCCGTTCACGACTAGATTATGGTTGTCCAGTGTATGACTCTGCCAGGAGCACTACTTTAAAAGGCTAAATATGATCCATCACAGTGCTCTGAGGACTGCGCTGGGAGCTTTCAGGACTTCTCCGATCCAAAGTCTATATACTGAAGCGCATGATCTCCATTACACCTGCGTAGAAAAACACTACTGCTTCACTACCTGCTAAGATCCAGAGTCTACCATCGCACCCAAGTTGGGAGTATCTCTATAATACTCGTTGGGATGCCTTCTATGAGAGCAAGCCAAATGAAAATAGACCCACCTCTCTCAGGATCAAAGAGCTTGTTCAGACTTGGAATGTCAATTTAAATGAAATTTTCCAAGACACAACCACACCTGTTGCTCCTTGGACATATGTGTCTGTCTCTCAAGATACATACTTCCTCCAGTGGGGGAAAAATATACCTTCCTGCAATATCAGACAGTTACATTCAGCTCATGCTATGAACAACCATGCCTGTAAAATTTATACGGATGGTTCAAAAACTGAGAGTGGTAGGTGCTGCGGCAGTTTTTCCTTCATGTACAAGTTCAGCCACACTACCGCTTGCTTGCAGCGTCTTTACAGCCGAATTATATGCCGTTGAGTTAGCGCTTAGTAAGATAATTGAGCTTTCCATCTCATCTGCCATAATTTACACAGATTCTCTTAGTGCTGTCTCTGCCATAAGGAAGAATTCCTCCATTTCTCACCCTACATTGAAACAGATTCATTCCCAGCTATTCGCTTGCAGTGTGTCCAATCAGTCAATCAGTTTTTGCTGGATCCCTGGCCATTCAGGCATTCCTGGAAATGAAAGTGCTGACTTTGCCGCTAAACATCCTCAACCCGCTCACTCACAACATCCTCAGGTTCCTTTCTCTGATTTTAAGTCTGTCATAAGCAAAGCCTGATACGATAAATGGTCACAGACCTGGAAAAGTGACACTAACAATAAACTTTACCAGATAAAAGAAGATCCAAAGCTGTGGCTGTCTGGCTTCCGAAGAAACAGACAAGAGGAAGTGGTACTGGCAAGACTCAGAATTGGACACACTCACCATACTCATCTCTTCCTATTATTGGGTGAAAGCCCACCACAGTGCTCATCCTGTCAGACGCAACTTACAGTCCGTCATTTCCTGGTTGATTGTCCCTTACATTCAACCATAAAGTCAAAACTTTTCAGTCACTCTCTACATTGAACATATCACCTGATTTATCTCGCATCTTAGGAAATGAAGCAAATATTGAACTTTTATTATATCTAAAACATATTGGTTTGTATAGAAGCATATAATTTAATCTCTCTAACAATACGCTTTTTGTCAATTAACGATGAAGAGATACAATTTGGCCGTAGTAGCCCATGTGTCGTTAAACCGAACAACAGCAACAGCCCTCGTGGGTAGCACAGTTAGTAGAATCGCCGTCTTCCCCACACCGTGTGGAAAAGACCGGAGTTGGAGTCCCGTCGATGAAGTGAAAATTTTTATGGGCCTTTTTCACAACGTCGCTGAGTAAGTCGGTCTCAAGCGAGGGTAGCACGGTCTCCCTTTCCCCGGAAACTTGGGTTTTGCTTTTAGCAAACAGAAAATCGACTACAGAATACAATTTATAGACAGTATATAAGTAGCAATATGGCCTTAGGCGCTGATGCTTCTAAAACCCAAGTACAACAACAATGGGGACAAGGAATGTTTCGTGTATGTAAATTCAAAGGAGAAAATATAAATCACATAAGACCCTTGTATGCTGGGTATGCGAACATCTTAGATAACTCAGCTGATGTTGCTGAAGAATTGAATACGTACTTTGCATCGGTCTATACTGACGAAAGACCCTTCGTGCTGAAGAGAGGCTGCGTGAGGGAGGCTCAATGAAATTATATGAAAGCATAAAAGCAAGTAAGGCTCCCGGATTTGATGGCATATACCCAGTAATTTTGAGGGAGACGGCCAGAGGAGTGTATTGAACAAGTGAGGTTAATCATGAGACCATCATTGTACTCGGTAGAGATTCCTTTCGACTGGATAAGTGCTAACCTATCACCAATACATAAAGTTGGTTCTAAGAATGAAGTCGGTAACTACAGACCCGGTAGTCTGACTTCAGTGGTAGGGCAAGTCTTAGAGGCAATTATTAAGAGTGCAATCCAGGAACATTTAGAAAGAAATGGCATCCTGAAGGATACACAACATGGCTTTAAGGTAAAATCACGTTTAACTAACGTAGAACTATTTTTGACACAGTTACTCATAAGCTGGTTGTAGGGATTAATTTCGACATAGCTTATTCAGATTTTAGCAAAACATTTGAATCAGTCCCTCATGAGAGGTTACTGTATAAGCCGGAAAGTTTGTTATTTGGTTTTTAGAAGCATTAGCAACTAAGGCCATATGCTCCGGGAATATGCGGTGGTCATTCCCTGACCTTTCGCGTTCTCCGTATTTGGTGGTGACGGACTCGAACCCCGGTCTAATCAAGAAGCGTGTGCTACGCACTACTCCTCCTTCCCACCTGGCTACGGAGGCGCCCGCCGGAACGTGCTGGGAACTGGACAGATTCTACTGTGGAATGCCATGTGGTTGCAGGGCTGAAAGCAGAGGGTTGTGATAAATGGATGTTTTTCCGATTGGTGTAGTCCCCAAGGTTCGGTTCTTGGACCACTGTTATTGCCGATTTTCATAAACATCGACGAAGAGATTTAAAAAAAAAAAAGTGTGGTATCAAAATTTGCAAAAGACGTAAAGATTGGGAAAGTTGTTAATGATCAGTACCAAGCAGCGCATCTTCAGAATGACTTGAACAGGCTTCAAGAATGATCAGAAAAGTGATAAGCGTGTTTTAATGCAAGGTCATACACTTGGCGAATAGCAACCTGTAAATAAATTATACACTTGGTGGGATTTAATTAAAACTAGTAGAGAAAGAAACGGATCTGGGAGTTATAATACGGGCATATATGAAGTTTTCTGAGCAGTGTAAACAGGTACCCAACACTACCGAAATACGCTATCTTTTTCAGAATGGGCACAGTTTATCTAAGAAAACTGCACCCATTTCAGAGCCTGTTATTTTAAAGGAATTTGACGTTATCTGGCTCACTGATGAGAAAGTGGATCTACTACTAATTACTAGCAACCAGCAAAGGTCACGTTGAAGCCTTCGCTGTGATCATAAAATGATCACAGAGAAGGCTTCAAACACTTCCTGAAAGGTAGCGAATAGAAATTTTAATATGCCTGTTCCAAGATATACAGTAGCCTCTTCGGGTTTGGCATCAACTTTTAAGCTCCGTTGTCCTCAACAGTCATCAGGCACCACTAAATGAAAAGAGGATCAAGATTTACATCTTTTCCACAATATGCAAGATTTATCAACTCTATCAAATGCATTTTCTTTCTCTTCTGACAACCCATAATCACCTTCTTAGTATCCTTACTTCCCTTTAAAAATTCAGAAAATGCCTTCGACATCTCGCTCATATATCTTAACGAACGGACGATTGGCCAGTAACCATAAGTAAAAGCCGCTGTAACCGAGTGATCAGTGTCATGTTACACAAATACAAGCGTTTTGACTGATCGTGTTTCAAGTCTGCGTGATTGCCAAATACGGTGCCAGTATTCTATCTTGTGACCTCCTCTTACCGTGTGGTCATCTCGGAGTATGAGAAAAAATTTATTTATTTATTTATTTATTTATTTATACAAAATAAATATCTACTTGCCTATCTAGAGATAACAGACCTACAATTGAGCCAAACCAAATCAGTCAAAACGAAATTCGACCCATCGAGAATGAGAAAAGAATTCACAGGACCTCATCCCGCTTAGATCCAGGTCTTATCTGGAATAAAGACAATGTTTGCCGTTTGTTAGATGAAACACCAACCAAGTTTCCCGGAGGAAAAATCGTGCAATCCTCTCCTGAGACCGATTAGCTCAGCCACGGTGTAAAAAAAAGAAAAGAAAAAGAAAAAAAGGCCATAAAAACTCCTGGCTGCACGGGATTCGAACTCTGGTCTCTTCCACTTGATATAGGAGAACGGTGGTTACTGAATGCCCTTGATACTCACGAGGGTATTTAAGACGGATATACATACACGAGGGCATATAAATGTAATACCGGGTATTCTCAATATCACGTAAAGTAAGTCAAACTGGCCGGCGCATTATCATCTAAATACTTGAAATGCAAGCGCTTCCATGTAGTTTAGAATCTATTTATTACTAATAGAAGCTAGAAATTATGTTTCGCGCATGTTTTCTTCTCTGCTTCTTCAGTGATAGTAATCTTGCTGTTACACCTTTATAAAAAAATACCAAAAGACCAACCTGACTGATAACAAATAGATTAGAAACTTTATAAAGGTGAAGTGCTTTAATTTCAAGTATTTGAAATTTCAAAGATAAATCCGTGTGCAATATGCCGTTTGAACATTATAATATTTCACCGCTATTATGTTATTCAAAAGTACAGCGGCGCTCATTAGCAAATAGGTTGAAGATTCCTACACTAAACGAAAATCGTGGAGAGATTTATCACTCTTGAACGACAATTAAAATATTATTTGATTGCCATGATGCATACTCACCTGTCATTATTTTTGATCAAAGGAAATGGGGAGATAATATTTTAATTATAATCACAGAGTGATTATAAATAAACTGAAATACGTTGGAGGCCTGTAAACAAGTTGAATATTGTTGTTTATACTGGTACGACCACGAGGTCATACCAGTATAAACAACAACAATAAATCATGAATACAATTGTTAATCGTATTTAAGTCACAGGCTTGAACCACTGTCCACTCAAAAAGTGTGTGCTATTGCACTCTTTCCCCTGACCACACGTCTACATTAGGTGCCTCCGTAGCCAGGTGGGAAGGAGCAGCAGTGCGTAGCACACGCTTCTTGATTAGACCGGGGTTCGAGCCAGTCACCACCAAATACGGAGGATGCGGAAAGGTCAGAGGATGACCACCGCATATCCCGGAGCAATATGGCCTTAGTTGCTAATGCTCCTAAAAAACCAAATAACAAGTCTTAGTCGCACAGAGATAAAATTTGGAGTGGACAATACAGAAGTTACAAAAGGGATACAGAGTGAAACTGGCGCTGTATGCAAATGAGATTCCAACCACTTGCTTTTGAAGGGAACATAAAGGCAGATAACCACAGAGCAGACAAATACACTGGGAAAAAAAGGACAGAACGTGTTTCCTGGGCAACGTGACGCTGTCACCCCTCTCCCCAGTGGACGAACACATCGCTTGGCAGGTATATAGGTACACTGCATTCACGTAGACGGTATTTCGACGTCAGTTGGATAAACGTCGTGAGTTAACCGACTTTGAAAGAGGGATGATAGTGGCTGCTCGACGCATGGGTCACTTTATCGCGGAGGTGGTACAGAAATTGCACTATCCCCGTTCGACAGTATCAAGAGTGTATCGGGAATACGCCATTTCCGGAATAACATCACATCGTGGACAGCGCTTTGGGTGGAGAAAGGTGGTGGATGAATGTCTGTCTCGCAATGTTTCAGCCAACCGGAGAGCACCAGCGGCACAAATCGCCGGCGACTTCAACGAGGGAGCTGCCGACCCACCAGAGTCCTATTGCTAACACCACGACACAGGACTCTACGCCTCAACTGGACGAAAGAACATCGACACTGGACCTTGGATGATTGGAGACGGGTCTCTTGGTCCGATGAGTCCCGTTTCCAGTTATTTCGAACAGACGGGAGGGTGCGTATATGGCGGAAACCGCACGAAGATATGCACCCGCCATGTCAACAAGGAACTGTTCAGGCAGGTGGACGGTCGGTAATGGTCTTGGGCGTGTTCAACTGGTACACGTTGGGACCTCTGGCATCTAGACGCATTATTAATATCAATTTATTTCCAAGTAATGTCTGAACGGTCCAGGTTACTGTCCATTCTTGCAGACCATCTACATCCCTTCATGGCCATCGTGCACCCACAGGGCAATGGACTGTTCCAACAGGACAGTGCGCTTCCCCACAGAGCCGTGGTGATTAGAGCATGGTTCGAAGAACATTCCGCAGATTTTACCATCATGAAATGGCCTCCCCGTTCAACCGTCATGAACCCAGTGGGGAATCTTTGGGATGCTGTGAAAAAGTCCGTTCGAGCTTTGGATTGGACTCCACTCAGGAATGTGACGGAATTATGGACAGCGGTGCAGCAAGCACGGAAGGAAATATGTGGAACGCTTTCGTGAACTAGTGAACGCAATGCCTAGCCGTGTGACTACCCTTATCCTGGCGAAATGTGGGCTTACCCGTTACTAGGTAGGTATCCCATGATTTCTATCTACTCAGTGTATAGTCAACATGGTACACTTCAGCGCGTTTAGTATGCTACATAATAGTCATATTATGTCATATGACTAATGTCAATAGTCATATTACATATTAGTCTTTGACGAATCATAGAATTTCCAAGTTTAGCCATCATAAATAAACTAGTTTCTACCAAACTAAGTAAGTTCAGTTACATATTTCTTCATTTTACCCAATAACACATTTTCCAACTGGGAATTCCTTAAAGTGAATACTTTTTTCATAGTGCACTGATACAATATGGAATTAGATGTGATTTTTATCATGCATTTTATGTATAAAATTTTGTGTTCATGGATTGGTTTATATGTTATACGAAATGAAACACTCGGAAAAACTCACTGATGGGTGGGGAAGGAACCCTACAACCTCTTCCTGAGATTAACTAACTACATCTTGGATTGAAGAGAAGCCGTTAAGAATTCCTTTCAGTCTTCGATGAGAAATGAACACAAACATGTCAAAATGTGACAAGTGGTGGTGGACCCACAGCACCATCGCATTTCCTGATAAACTAACATTCTGCTATTTCGCAATTGCTTAGTCACTTTGCTGAGTGGACCAAAATCCACGTGATTTTTACGGGGCGTTTAATAAGAGACAGCTTATTAGAGAAACATTAAAACTCTGGCTGACTCCAAGGATGGTATTTCGCGACCATCCACGCAACAATTATCAATGTAGTTCTGACTTACAACACATTATTGGCATCATCTCATTTCATTGAACGGTTTGATCAACACCAATGACGTATTCTCCGTTTTTGAAGAGCGTTCAGTGGAAACAGGCACACATCTGGAGGAACAGTTTTTTTTTTTTTTTTTTTATGTTTTGCAGAGGCCTTGCTGGGAACCTGTATACGCCGATGATATGTACTTTATCGTATTGTGATCTGAATAAGCTTATGTCGCAGAGAACAGCTGCAATTTCACTTGCTCTCACTTTTTTGGAACTTATTTTTCATGCATTTCATTTCTACATGGGCTGGATATTATAATCTCTCTATAGTCCTCCAAAATGATACATTTATTTATAAACACTTTGTGATTTTGTTAACTCAAATCTTTGGCCCAGTCCTTTAAAAATAGCATTTCCGAATTCTTCTTAGCTTATAAATTCCAAATGAATGTTCAATGCGGAACATGCAGCACTAAAAAGTGGCAATACAGTTTGCATCGTGTTTTTTTGAGACATTTATGAAAGAACTTCCAAATTCGCTCTGTTACTTACTGGTCATGATTTGGAGCTTTACTTCCAGTTTCTGACTGCGAAATAACTTTTTTTCATGTATGCCAGTTTCCCTTGCAAATCAACAGAAACATGCAAACTTTCTTCACTGCAGAAAGGGAAAAAACGCTACTATATTATCTTCTCTTGCACACGAGGGAAAAATATCCCGTTGACTGCTATTATGTGTTGGATAGTGCAAAAGCCGCAAACTTCTGTAGTTATAACCAGCGCTGTAGTCATAAAATTAGCAGAAGGTTTGTTTGTTATTTGGTTTTTAGGAGCATTAGCAACTAAGGACATATTGCTCCGGGATATGCGATGATGGTCATTCCCTGACCTTTCCTAACCTCGAACCTCTAATCAAGAAGCGTGTGCTATGCAATGCTGCTCCTGCCCACCCGACTACGGAGGCGCCTTAGCAGAAGGTATTCTCTATGAATGTTATTATGAAAAGCAGAGAGTATACTGTGCATATCAGGCTTATTAATCGAATTCACTTCGGTCGCTAGAAGTCGCATAAAACTATAAGTACTGCCTAAGAATCAAATTCTACTAAATTTATTTTTTAATTTTCAGTAATATTTTAATAATATTTGTTTTTTCAAGTCTTTCAAAAACCAGAAGGTATATGCTATTCACCTGAAAAAAGCCCAGAGGGTATACGTCGTATACCTTCTACTACAGCCCTGGTTATAACTCTTTGCTGTTTAACCAACAAAGCTATTCATGTTGCACTTTGTTGGTTAAACTCCTTCTCCTTGCGCAGGAGATTTGGCGTTTTAATAATATTAACGAAAAAACTGGTTCACAATAAATTCCTGATGGAACAAAAATACATTTTAATGAATACATTGTATAAGTAATGTAATGATTATGTTATTTGCACACAGCTCTGTGTATGGCAGTCTGTGGAATGCATTCCACAGACGGGCAATGCAGTCAGGCAGTCCAACAAATTATAATGAAACAAGTAGCTCGACGATAACTGTTGATTATTTCCGACAAACAGTCAAAATTTTCGAAGCACAAGATCTTCGTTTCACCTCTGAACTTTCAGGTCACGCAGTCATTCACCTCTTCTTTGTCCGTCAACAGTCTCCCAGTGGAAGGAAGAAAAGATTTATCGACTAAACAACATTACGTGTCAATAGGTGTCGTTAGTGGCAAGTCTGTATGGACATACTCATTTTACTGTCTCATACGTATCCTTAAATTGATAGGTGAATTGCCCTGGCTGCTCCTGAACTAATTAATCGATGCACAATAGCGAGGCGAGCAAATATGAACCCATTGGGAAATTCGATAATTTTCCTCCCTACCCTTCTGACGCCCCTTTCTCATAAAGGCAGTGCTGTTAAATCAGCGGAACCGAGAGCAGCATACCTACGCGTCCTGTAGAACAATAGCAGTTCGCTTTACTCGTAAATGTAAAGAAATAAAACTTCCATCATTTTCTTCCTTCGCCCCCCCTTCCCCTTGAAAGAACGCACGTAAAAACAGCGGGTCTATAAACGCGGGTCATTAAGAACAACAAACCGTATGGCTACTATTCAGAGAAAACCGCCTAATTTGGCGCGAATCCCTTAATTAAACTGTGTTTTTCTCCTTCCCTGCACCTCCCGCTCATTAATATCGATATTTCGCTGATAGTAGGAGGTAGGGAAAAAAAAAAAATCCAATACTCGGGGGGGGGGGGAATTCTTTAAGCAGCACAGTACCGCTGCCTATCTAAAATCGAACGGCGGTTATTAGGAGTTCAAGACTACAAGATTTACTCGAGGTTTTGTTTTAAGTTTTCTGCGATATCCTCACGTGGTAGTTTGTTTTGCTGTGTACTTGATAGGTGAATATTGGGAAAGCTCTAATTTGAAACTTAAGATTTTTAAAAAATGTATATACTGTATATAGTTTCGCACCTGGATAAATATTAATATTTAAGTTACGAAATTTTTTCAACAAAAACAACGCGAAGGCGCGTGCGCGCGCGCACACACACACAAGTTGTATGTCTTGTCTGCAAGTACAATTCCTTCATTAACATTAGCGATATCATTTACCATTAATGGAGTAAAATTCGGGCCGGGCAGCAATTTGTAAAACTAAACTTATGCCACAGGCTGAACAATGAGTTCATGCGATTGAACGAGCCTCTTGTGTTTTAATGTGGATGGATGCAGCCAGATAAGAAACTACTCACGAACTTCTGATTCCGTCCTACGTTGCTAATTCAGAGAGTTACTAACAACAGTTGTAATAATATTCAGTTTGGCGATTATGAAATTTGAATAAAACTATGCGGTTTGTTACTGAATGGAGTAAGCAAAGATAATATATCTCATAATTTGACTAAGTACAAAGTCAGTGGCCATCATCACATATCATTTCAACACGCATTACATGAGAATGTAGATGAAAATTATAATGTTTATTATTGTATATACTAGCCCTGATCAATGGACGAACGATATTCAGAACTATCGGAACAGATCCCGCTCACTCATAATGGCTCTTAAATCGTTTTATTCACTATGATTTAAGTTTGGATCTGTTACGACAGCCATGGTTGGTTAGTTTTTTTTTTTTTGAGCGTTTTACACCGTGTGATGTAAAACGCTCATAAAATTCCCTCCTGTCCAGACGGTACTCGAACCCAGGTCTTTTCCATACGGTGTGAACGATCGTAGCCGTGTTACCCGAGGAGACAGGCAAGCAACAGAAGTTCTGTTTACACGTGTTATTCGCTGATGCTACCCAGCGTACATCCCCTTTGTTTGCCGTCAATGGTGGTTACAGGGCAAAATCATTTTATTCTGGCTTCTTTATGTGAAAATGAAAGGAATCTGAGTAGTCGGCGGAATATTATTATGATATGCAAGCAAGTTTAGCACCAATTACTTGCAAAATGAATTCATTTTCAAATTCAGTGCTTTTTTTTTTTTTTTTTTTTTTTAAATAAATATTTGTACTTATAAAGCTAAAGGGACTTACTGTTTTTATTCTTATATGTATATAACTTCTTTGAAACTTTGGAATTTTGAGTAGACTTGTTGCTCTTTAGCAATTGTTTGATTTTTAACAAGACATATTTGGCATCCCTCTGAAGTTTCATGGGTTTTTTTTTTTTTTTTTATTCTGGGCTCAAATTCTTTACTTTCATTCTTAAATTAATTCTTTTAATTATGTGCTGGGATTTTTGGATTTGCAAAACCATGTTTTATCATTGCGCGTGTGTAAGACTGTTCCTGCGGTTCCAACAAATATAAAACCTGTAATTCACTAGCAATTGTAATGCTTGCTGTTTAATAATTGACTGTTTAAGTCTTACAACTTCCATCCACGACACGCCATGCCACCTAAGATGTATAGGAAACAGCGTACCCTTCGGGCGGTCCACGGCGAGAAACTTGAAGCCACTGTCCAAATCGAAATTAACTTCCAGTTCCTTCGTGAAAATACAGTCGGTTTGGCGAGAGAAGTGAAATATTTACACGGAATAGTCAATAAAGCCAGAATGTTAAGCTAATACTATAAAAATTTATTTTAATACTATTAAAATAAAAACTGGATAATGATTTAGTCAGCGGATCTCAAACCTGTTGCGCACACTAATGATGAACAGATCTCATATATTTAAAGTAACTAAATATACAGTATTTTAAATTTAGCTTAAATAGATAAAATAGTCAACACTAGCGAGGAGACCTGAACGTGTTTAAGGTTAAATAGGTTTAGTAAACTAAATACTGATGACATTCTTATTCATCCTCTTGGACAACACCCACACTCACAAGGGCATATAAACTGGAAAAAGATGACTTCAAGATAGATGTGCAAAAATTAGCTTTCAGCCAGAGAATAACTGATTTCGAACAAACTTGCAATTGACGTTGTGGAACTGAGAAATGTTTTTTTTTGGGGAGGGGAAGGGTGCTATGTAAGCTTTATTTTGCATTATTTTGCCACTACTAAAGAAGCATGATGTGAGTACAATACTTAAAAGAGCATTTATTTATGTACTAAACAATTATCGATACTCTATTATAATTTTAAGTCACATAATATGGAAGATGGAATGTTATTATCTCGATATATTATTCTAAGAATAATTATTAACCCAGTAAATTCAGAGCTACAAGAATTATAGAACACTGTACAGGAAGGGTAGTCGTAGTTTGTAAATTGCTATAATCAAACTATATTTTTCCAAGAAATCAATCTCGTATTGTTGAGGCACTTCACCACAAGTTGCCTTGGTATTGCACTACTCACTTTAAATAAAAAGCACTAGTCTAAAGGATACATTTCTTTCTATTATTTGAAATAAATGTCATTATCCATTTCCATGGGTTAATTACAGAAAAGTCTCCAAACGGATATTCACCCTCCGCTTGCTCGTGTCAATTCAAATGATAGCGGGTGAAGTTAATACGCCAAGTTTTTGGCAGAGGTGCAATTGGAGCATCCTCCGCCAGAGCCCTCCCCTCTCTGCAGTTTGTGGCGTGGAGGCTCAAGATAAGCGATAGTTTCCTGGCCATGGAGATGCTCCACAGTGTCCAGGAGATGGATGTGAACTACAAAAGTACATAGAGGACAAATCCTACAGAAGACGCATCATCAGGGAACAGCTTTCGTCTTCAGCTGAGTGACTGCCATCGTCTTTTCATCACTTTTCATGTTCTTTCATTTCCCATGTTAATATTAATTTTATATGTAAAATATGTAATTATACGTTGTATGTTTTAATATATATTTTACGTAAAACCCCTAGCATTGTCGCTGTTATGGGTATTATTGCATCAGGCAATCATGTAACTATTCACTGCCTGCAATAAAAATATTAATAACTCCCTTTGGAGAAGTGCCTTTTAAAGTGCGCAAATAATACCAATCAGTTCGTGACAAAGTCTGTTAGCTCAAGTAAATATGCCTTGACAATATAAGATTATCTTAGTGAATTTATTTGTCTATGAGACAACTACATTATTGGTCCTTTTATTATTTTATATTTTGACTGAAGTACTGTATATTAGGTGTCCAAATATAGTGAATATGTTATCCAGGAAACTTTGCGGGGATATATGTACTCCTTGTTTAAAATATCTGAAAAGTGAATGGGCCCACTATTCAATTATCGCTTTTCAGATTTTTAACTACGAACTATTCAATCTTAGGATTAATCGGATTTCGAGCTTTTACAGTTATATAATCCATACTGTCGTGTTTGTATATGATTCCACCCCTGTGTACAGGGGAAGGGGAATCATATTTCCAATTTTATTAGCTTTCAATAATTTATTAGAATGCACTAACGATTATTATAAATCATTACAATTAGGAGAAAAACAGTTGGCCTCTCAGGAACATTCATTAGGCTTCCATCAACCTCCGTACTCACGCTATTGCTACCATTCAGCACCTTCCTCAGGCAAACCCCACTTCTCATAATTTTATTCTTACCTTACATTTTACGTTACATTTCGAATGTTGTGTCAATGTTATTCGTGTCAGGATGTCGAATATATGGCTGGTTTTTAAGAAAACGGTGCTTAACATTAATGAACTTTGCTTCGTCTTGCAGTAATTCATTAAACAATAAACTGACGAACAAGCCGTTTACATTAATTCGTAGAATGCATTCAAAATTATGTCTTTTATATAAACTTCAGTTCAAACAGTTTAGCCATGTACAGATATAATGCGAATGGACTAACTTCGCATTCTTAGGTTCACTTTAAATTACGTACGATTTGTTCCAGCAGGTACTATAAGCCACGCTGCTTTGGTTTGGTTTGGTTCCCCCCCCCCATTTACTTTACAATTCCTGTTTTTTATCGAATCATGACGTCATGCTAAAGAACCACTCATAATTTTTACTTCTAAATAAGAGAAATATTCCGTTTACATAAAGCAATGTAAACATAAGAGACATGAAGTCGGAGGAGTTAACAAGAACATCAGTATATTTAATAGTCACACGAGCTTGAACCTCAGCCGACTCAAACACATGTACGTTCAGGTTTGGCCACTCGGCTACAGCGTATGCTATTATGCATTAACATACTCTATTTTTTAATTTATTGTATTAGGCGGTCCTGGCCAAACGTGGACAGCCCTGCCGTATATTTACAATATCATAAAGAGAGTATTATATAAATGCATATTTATAATTTACAGATTTATTTCTAAAAAAAAAAAAAAAAAGGTCACAATCAGGTCTCAAATCAATATCGAGCATCAAGTCACAGATTCTCCGAAGCACATGAATAGTGCACATTGTAATCGAGATTTCTTTCCTGCAATGCACTGTAAATAAATGCAAACCTTGGCCTGAAACCGTGGGAAACCATCATCAAGGAGAGGAACCTCACACATTGGCTCAACTCCTTTGTCGCCGAATGGATTCACCCGACATCTGGGAAGTGACAACAAACTCTCAGACTATCCAACGAACCCGGCGCAGTGCAACACCTTGTCCACGATCTTCACTACAAAACCTGCAATACCTAGGATCAGTGTTTCCGGAAAATACGGTCGGACCGTATAACTCCCTCGGAATCGATGCCTCAGCTTTCTGCAGCTCGAAGCGCTACAGACAAGACACCCTGAAAGAACTGTACAAAGTAGAACTATTGGCTGTACCACCTTCACAGTTTTGAAACTTCAATGTTATCATGTCAGCTTACTTGTAAATGCATGTATGTTCATATATTTATTATATAATTTGAATATTTATTATGTACACCCCTCTAGCCGAACCAGGCCGTTCCGGGGATGCCCACTGATGTGGAAATAAAAAGATGTTAATAATAATAAATAACTTCTAAAGCCTTCTTCATTCGAGACAGTTATTAGCCGATCTCAGGCGGAGGGTGGAAATTCTCCCATTAAGTTATTCAGGGTTTTCAGCCCTCACAACATGCAAATTTGCCCGGGAATACACAAGGTTAGGGGCCGTTAGTATCAATCTACCTTATTATTTTTATTTATACAGTATTCAATTGTACCTCTAGTTCGTTCTCCTTGGCATCACAGTCGGCACGATACATTGCCGTATGCCACTCGTTTGAAGAGATTATGTTCGAGACAAAATGCAGGGCCAACCTGTGCTGCTTCACGCGGGCTTGAACTGTTGCTTCAGTAACTGAAGGAATTTATAAAGTCCTGTTTATTCGCAGCTGTAATTAACCGATCTCAGGCGAAAGGATTATGGAATTCCCCCCCCCCTCCCCCGAGTTATTCGGTGTTTTGCAGCCTGCAAAACATACATATTAGCCCGCGAACATACTTCTACAGTATAATAACATACACTAAAAGAATGTTAGCAATAAGTTCCGGAGCCATTTAAAAACAACACAGAAGCCTATGATAGATAACAGCTAGTCTGTACTCAAGTCACAAAGGAAATTAGGCAAACGAAGGAAGATTACGAGAAATATTTCGCAAAGGATACTAAGAAAAACAGGAAGGACTTCTTTATTTATATAAACTGTAGAAGGAAGGAGATGAATCAGATTGGTCCACTTGATATCCATGGTTCGACTGTTGATGATTCTGCTCAGATACCTGACAATCTGAATGAGTATTTTGCATCTACATGCTGGCGCATTATAGCCTTAGTTGCTAATGCGCCAATAAAACCCAAGAACCAACCAAGCATCTACATTCACACATAAGGAGTTATTAATGGAGGAGAATGCCAGAAGTTTATCAAACTGTAACAGGGTGCTTAATGATTTTGTAATAACTGAGAGCAAAGTAGCGCAGAAATTGTTGAAATTAAACAATAAGAAAGGCACCCGAGGCGGATAGAATCTATCCAGTTATATTAAAAGGAAGCGGCAAGGGATGTAAGCGAACCCTTAGCCATAATTATGAGAGCATCACTGGACACGGGCGAGGTCCCCACAGAATGGAGATGTGCAAATGTATCCCCAATTCACAAAGGAGGATCTAAGGGTGACGCGAGTAATTACAGACCAATTAGTTTAACTTCTGTTCCGGGTAAAATAATGGAATTATTGGTTAAAGTTGCATTGCAGGATCATCTAGACAAGACTGCAGTAATATTTCAGACACAGCATGGGTTTATTAAGAGAAAGTCTTGTCTGACAAATCTGATTGGATACTATTATATGGTTACAAAGGAACCAGATGCAAAAAAATAATTTTTTTATCATATACTTGGGTTTTAGGAAAGATTCTGACACTGTTGGCATTTCTGTTTGTTTGACATTTGTCCACGAAGAGCAGCGTCCGTTGATTACCACTCTGTATTCTCCCACTCAACCACCCTTTTATCCATTGTAGCAACTTGCCCTTAATACCAATTTCTCCAATTTGTACAGAAGTGTGGTTGAGTGGCAGAAGACAGAGTGGTAATCAACGGACGCTGCTCTTCGTGGACAAATATTAGTGGAGCCCCCAGGGTTCGGTTGGGCCCACTGTTTTTTTTTTTTTTTTTTTTTATATTTATCAATGAGATTGTTAATGACAGTAATGGCAGCGTGCTATGGATCTAGAAAATTCGGGCAGATAGGCTGAGAAGTGAAAACTGAAGTTAAACATTGACAAATGCCAAGTACTGCATATTAGTAAGAGTAACCCCAGAGAAATGTACCAACTGTGTGGTACTACACTTAGGTTGGTAGAAAATGAAAAAAACCTGGAAGTAATTGTGCAGTCAGATATGAAATTTTTTGAGCAGTGGAGACAGGCTGTCAGAGCAGGTCATGAGGTATTGTAAATGATATACATGAATTTTGCTAGTATGGAAAAGGAGGTGATTATCCCTTTGTATACGGCAATGGACAGGCCACGCCTTGAGTACTGCGTATAGATCTGGAGGTCTCATTTTAGGAAGGATGTAGAGTTGCTTGAGCGAGTACACAGAAGGGCAACAAGATTGGTGAGAAGAACGAAGGGGTGGTCTTACCAAGGAAGACTAAAGTTCTGCAAATTACAGTGGCTGGAGACTAGGCACATGCGCGGTGATCTGATTGAGGTGTATAAGGGCTTGAATGGGTTGAACACGCTGAATTCTGATGGGATCCTTCCACTTATTCAGATTACGAACCTAAGGGGGCATAAATTCAATTTAAGAAAAGTCATGTAGAATAGATGTGCGGAAATTTGCCTTTTAGTCAGTGGGTAGTTGATTGCTGGAACAAAACTTCCATCTGTCGTTGTAGAAGTTGATAGCTTAAATAAATTCAAGGAGAAACTGTACAAACGTTTAGAGGGAATGGATGTGTGAAATGTTTTTTTTTTTTTTTTTTGGCTGATGCTACATAAGCTTGCTTTCTTGCATTACATCCCTCTACTGCTACTACTACTACTAATAATAATAATTTATTTATCAACTAAAAATAATGGAAAATACCAGCTAAGTTAAGTGGTTCCCCCTCAAGTGTTGAAGCAAAAGATTCAGAACTAAGGCAGGCCCACACTTCACCTTCGTTCTGAATCCCATATACGATATTAAAATGTTATTTTATTAGAATTGCAGTAAGTTTTGATTACTTTTGCATATTTATAGCAGTTATATGGTAGTATTTATTCATATTCTTTTTTTTTTATTATTATTTATGTATTTAATAGGTCCGGTTAACCTCGGAGCTGATGCCCCATACTTACAACCGCACGGTGATCTACTGTCTCAAAGGTCAAGTCCGGACAGTGTCCTCAGTCTACCGTCAGTAACGGACGCTTATGGAACTCCCAGGTCGGCGGCAGAGAACAACTTCCCTAATACTTTGTCTCATCCACCAATCAGCGAAACACCGGTCTGGTGACATAACGCAATACTAACGCCCCCAGTTGAGCATTGTCCTGGCGACATCTGTGGATGCCTCTGTCTTCGTACTCCCAAACTAATCACGTGGAGGAAAGGAAGTTGGTTCCATATCGAGGAACAGAGTGAGCAACCACAACACGAGTGACTTCTGTAGAAACGCATTCCCGGCGTCTATGGAAAGTGTGGAATGGAATGGGGTGTTAGTTTTTCTTTTTCTTTTTTCTTTATTTTTTCCCACATTTTTGTAACTTACGTGTTCTTCTCCAGAACAGTCAATTCAACTGTCACCTTGAACATCGTATGAACTTCATGGTAAATGTGCATTTTCATAGGAACTTTTCAAAGCGACCTGACTTTCGTTTAGGAACGTTGAGTGAATGACGGATATTTGTGTGGCGCTGCTATACGAAATAACAAAAATGACCTTCGACCTTTCATCTATATCGCAAATCTCGTCCAGAACTGATATGGAAAACTAAAAATAAACTCGGAGGCTGTTAAAAAACAATACTCAACATCACACTGTCGTCTTTGAAGCTCGCTGCGAATGAACAACACTTGTGTCGAGAGGATAAAATGGAATATCTACTAGTAGCTGCGAATGCGTCCAACCGGAACAGGACGAAGATATGGACCTCTGACTTCGAAACGAATGCTGCAAAAGGCTAAGACTTCTTTTTTTCTCCCCGTTACTGGAACAGACGAAGAAGTCGCTTGTTGATATGATGAATTCTGGCATGAAGCAATTTTGAGCTGTTCCTGTTATTCATAAAATACCTTCACTCCTTCCATTAAAATATCAATTGCAAACCGATGGTACGTTAACAGTCATCCATTTTTCTTATTCCCCGTTTTGCATTAGTCAAAATATGTAAAATTTTCAACTTCCTGAAGAATTTCAAAAATTTGATTTATAAAAATATCCTTTCAGGTTGTCGTAATATTTGTATCAAAATGAAACCATCCCCACTGATCCCTCACCTCAGTTGTTATCTACGCGAAATGATTATTTTTTGTTAATGGCCACGCGTTCCTAATACAGTTCCTTGCAAAGTCATCCCTGGAAGTTTATTATTTACAATAGTATTTCTGACTCAAGTACACACATTTAGAATATTAACCGGAAGACATCACAGGTTGTGATATCTTCTTCTGGTTAATAAATGCATAACAATAATATGCCACAGTTAATTAATGCGGATACATTTTCTGTAAGCAGCGAAGTCAGAATAATTAAGCTACGAGCATTGTATAGCTTTTGATATCGTGCAACTATGTATTTAAAATTTCTCCTGCATGAAGTTTCAATATGGGTGTAGCACATTCACAAAAATACTGCGGAGATGAGCGCATTAAATAACTATTCGTAATTTCTAACACCCCAAAATACCTTAGAATGGATGCTATAGCAAAGAATTAAGAAATAATCTGTTAACTTATTAGGCATTGTCCTTCCTCTATCAGAGAGACAATGCTTATTGAAGCAGCCTATACCCCTACCCATAATTTCTGCACGAATCCTATAAAAGAAGCCATCCGCACTTTCGATTTATACTATGGGTTAACATACAATCTGTATATCATCACAGCGTTCCCTCTAGCGGCCTTTAAACATACAAAATGTCTTTATAGCTCTTATAATTTTCGTGCCGTGAATGACACAAGGGATTTATGAAACTAATCACTGCAGGGTAATTTTCCAGTTTCCATTAAAACTAAGGTTTTTAATATCGATTATAGAGATTAAAAATGCACAGCTATCTCTTATTAAAATACCCGACACATTATTCCGAGATCATTCGCAAATCTAATTTCTTCCAGTGGATTATTTGCACAGTAGACATGAGAAGAAGATTAGCGGCTGGATGGGTTGTAAAGAATTGAAAGAACCATCGCGGAGCTGGAAACGAGGATAAGAACAGTAACTGTCCTAATAATTATTAAAAATATTCCTAGAATCCCTTGAAGTAACGAAAACAAACTTAGAATGCATGGCCTACCTCTCACTGTTTTCTAGATTTACAACCTGAAAGTGTCCGGTAGAATAACCAGTGAATATTTAATTAACGTACCATTGGCTTACAAAACAAGAGCCTACTTGCAGTCTTCTCACAATTATGTACTGAAAGCCACCTTCGCAGTTTACTCAAATTATTTTGTACGCAAATGTTAAAAATGTCCTAAATTTAGATAAAAATGGTTTTAAATATTTCCTTCGAGGTTTGAACCATGCATAAAAGTGTTTCACTGTAAATCTCTAAATGTACACGGCGACTTTCGCCAAGCCGGATTGAAAAATCCATCGATGCAAACATCTAACTGTATTAAGTGTCCATAATTTTATGTTGCTTAATTCTAATAATAAAGACGTCGTTCGTACATAGATATCTGGAAAAGTGTGTAACAAGGCAAAATACTTGTACCAGTCATTCAATTTAATATTCCTGTATCATTCAGCAGCTAATTAATTCAACTTTTTTCAAGATTACTAGGACACTTGAATAGCGGATTTATTTTTAAAAAAATAGATTTGGACCTTTCCTTTTAAGTAATATATCGTGCAACAAAGATCTGGAATCAAGTTAGGACAAGTAACTCTCTGAATTTATAAGGCTAAAAGTACAGCCACTGAAGTTTTAAGATACAGTAAAGCAACCCTCATTTCTATAAAGTGCTAAGCTGGCATTTTTATTCAGGAATGCATTCAGTTGATTATTCCATCTCGACAAATTTCGAGCTTGCAATATGTAGCCAATGTGAGGAGAGGAGGAAAAATTGTACAGGGTCACCTTGCAATAACATTTTAGTATCAGACATGGGGTAATATTCATCTTCTTTGGTGCTTCGAAAAATTCTCGAGGTGGGGGAGAATACATATTTACCAAACGGTACATAATATATCTTCATTTGTTTTCAATTTTAACTTCCTACAAGAAATTACACCCCCATATCTGAGATTCCATCTAGAATATTTAGCTTATAAGTAGATGCATTAACAAATGCGATGCCATTCTTTTTCTTTTCTGTGATTATCAAACATTCATCTACATAATTATTTCCGAATGAAATAAATGTTATGCTAGCTCAGTGGATGAATAAGAAAAATAATCTACGACTTATTCCTTTTGATTTCTTCAGAACTAACATTTAAGATCCTTCTCTTCAAATAAAATTAACAGTTGTGGCGTAGCTGTTCACCTCTTCACATATGTACAGGCGATCATTTGAATTGAGAACCCGCAAAAATGAGAATAACCTTCGAATTGTAAGCAAATTATATAATAATTTACTTATAATTCGACATAATGACATAAGGTGGTAGATAACTTTCATCAACCGGTGAAATACCACCACTTTGCTTATTGGAGGCTTGAAGTGGTGAAACCCATGTTTAGTCTCTAGAGCAAAGTTTCCGGAATCCCCCTCTCCCCATACTTCTCCTTCAACCCATGCACGGTACTTAAGTACTATAGGTTTTGATGCCTTTTGTGTTTGGGGTTTTCATTAAAAAAATAAATAAATAAAAAATAAGCAAATGATATAATAATTTTCTTATGTCCCTCTATCGGAACGCTCTTTGAATTTGAATAACTCAAAAGACTAAACAAGCTTTTGACCTAATTCCTTTTGAAATACGTTTTTATTTAGCAGTAAATTTGAGAGAGAGAGAAAGAGAACAATTTGCAGTAAAATTTTCAGAACGATTTCCAAAATTTCCGTTATTTTTTAACAGTTTCATTGCATTTTTGGCGAAATATTCGCCACTGATACTAGTTTACAAGTAACAATCTTTAGTCTCTAATGTTACTCAATTTGTCACAAAAATGTTGAAAATTACCATTATCACAGCATGACGAAACCTGTTTGAAAACCTGGGGCCGAGTGATGTTGGATATGTTGCTTTTCAGTTCTTCGAGAATGCGTGAATTATTATTATAAATATTGTCTTTGACACAACTCCTCCACAAAATGGAGTCAAATCTAACGAGCGTGGTTGCCATATTCCCATTGAAATTATGTGATCTCCGAACAAGAGGGGAAGCTCGGCCATAGACGCATGTGAAGTATGAGTTGCGCTATCGTGCTGAAACCACACTTTAACAATCTCATCCTCAGTGAGTTGTTCCAGAAATTCATAGACTATGTCCATATACCGCTGAAAGGTTATGAAAAAAAGATGGGCCCAACAATCTTGCGGTGGGTCATTACATGCCATACTCCAGTCTTCATTGCAGGATGAGGATGTTCCATGAAAGTTTCAGTCGGATGAAACCAGGTCCCATCAGAGAACAAAGTCCAGTCTGCCATCTGAGGGTTTCACCAACTTTTTTTTTCATTAACTTCACATTAATAGCTTCGTTTTCCAGTCTGGAGGCAAGAGTAGCTGAATGAAATGCACGTGTATGGAAACAGTTGCGTTAATTTCCTCGCCCTGCATGACCACACTGCCATATAATGTTCCCTTTTTGTTGTGCAAGCCTTTGTAGTGCCTTACGTGGACTTGCTGTCAGGCTTTCCCTAACCGATGCTAAACACTCCTCAGTCGATGGACGAGCACAACTCACAACATTCACATTCCCAGTCTCTCCGAACGTTTTCAAGCTTCCAAATTGCAGATTTTTAAGGTGCCTTATGACATCGAAATTGCCTACAAAAATCATGTTGGGTAGTTTGAAACGAGTCTGTTTAGAGGTAATGTTCCACTATGAACGCACGCTCCTCTGCTGAACGCCATGTTCAGCATAGGAGCGCTTAGCATTCGTAGTTTGTCGACAGATGCCAATATAATGCACAAAATAAAGAATCTTACTGTTAAATTTCATGTCTCAAAGCACGCGTTGGCAATGTTACTCGCATTTTCATGGATTCTCATTTAAAATAATCACCTGTATCTCATTCAAAAATTCCTTTTCGTGTAATTTCCAATTGGACTCCAATATATGTGTGTTCTGCGACCAATTTCACAGATCTCTTTCAAATCACTCCCAGCAATACTCCTCCAGGAAAGTGCACTTTAAAATATATAAGTATGAAACTGTCGTGAAGGACAGAGATGAACCATCTAAGCTATCTATCTATTTATTGGACACTTTCGCCAGTTGCTTACACAGCCAGTCTTCGTATTTATGTCGGGTACACTAAATGCCCTTCAGTTCTCAAGGGCTGCTTCCGGAACTAATTCGATATCTTTCTCGACGCTCTTCGCAAACCCTAAATTTTATTCAACCATAATGACAGTAGCATTTTCCATTAAGTAGTCAATAAGTCTTGCTTTTTGTGTTATTGCTGTTAATGTTTAGCCCTTGTTTAAGCTTTATGTTAACTGCCGCAACCCATTTTTGTTCATTTCTTGGGAAGACAAACGTTTGGTACAAAAACCATTATTCGTTTTAACCTCGAAAAATTGTCGATCATAGTGAAAGAGTGTACAGATGCAGAAGGGATGAATTCATTACGTCTAACGTTCTAGAGTCTAATGATGTTGTACAGTGAAACATTCTAATATGCACTGCCAGCATGACCCCAGTTTGAGTGAAGTCTATACAAGAAGTTTAAAAGAGATTAAAAACCTAACTTCGAACTGCTCTTTAAGCTGCGTTAACGTATTCCTATGTAACCTTAGCGATCAAAATGAAGTCGCCATTGCAGCTTTGTCTCTCGGTATTCAACGATGTTTTTCACAAACCCAAGGCACAAGTCGCGTGACTTCAGTGTTCTCCGTTGTCAAATTTCTTCTGTGCGAGTGCACTACAATTATGTCTCGTCCCCCCCCCACCCCCACTAAACCTTAATTAGTATCCAATGGAAGTGACAGCAGCTCGTTTGCGCATACGCGTTTGATCAACAAGGCCCTATTATATTTACCGGAAACAAGTTCTGTAATGTGATGGTGTCTGTTTTCCGGAAATTGGGAAAATTGTCCTTTCTGTATATCGCTTGTTCCAAACAGCATAATGTAAAATCTCTAAGAGAAAATAAAATCGTGATGATATGTTTGTTGAATTTTTTTTAAATTTTCATTTCAGTAAAGTGTACTACATTTAGAAATTTTCGTGCACGACATTAATGACGTTGGACTTATTCCTTTTTTTAGTGCTAACAAGTTTGCCAGTGTCCATCGCGAATCATGTGTCTGCTTTTTGGGTTTGCTTTTTGGGTTCACGTTTTTAAACAATTATTCACATTTTACATGCAGAAGGGAAACCTAAATGAACGAAAACTTACAGTGAATCACCTCTTCAATAAATGCAGTTATAAAATAGAAATATCACTCACTTACTAAAATAAACAGACATTAGATTGAAACATAATTCATTAAAAAGTTGCACATTAACTGCGAACATGTGGTGAGCGGAATAATTCTATTAAACTAAACTAATATGAAAAAATTCACATTAAAGGCGATAAAATCAAAACAGATGGTGCTCCTCGGAAATGGAAACCCAGCAAAACAGCACACATTCAATGGCTATGACCACCCTCCCAGAATTATGCAGATAGTTGGTGCATAACTGTTTGATCAAGAAGGCCTTATTATATTCATATAGTGTGAATATAATATAATATAGCAGGTGGAGCCTCACCATTGCAAGTAACATAAAAGATGAACTGAGCTCGCTGTCATTATTCATTACATGTCAAGGTGTGCGGCATTTGTGAATCAGCCATGGGATGGGAAGTTCAGAAATGCTTCCGGATAGGAATTAAAGAAGTATCTTTTTTTTATATAATGTTTGTCTTGGAAGAGGATGGGGGGTAAGATTTTTGTACCTTAAATCGATATTATGAATAAATAAAATACATATTGGCCATCTACTTTGTTATATTAGGAAAACACAATTTGCTATTAATTTCTAATTAATCTGCTGTTATTCTACTTTATGCAGAATAATATTACAAAGCAGAATAATTCTTTGCACAATAACTTAAATGGAATAGGTGGAATTTGAGTGCAAGGAGTCTTCGCAATAAGCGCAGTGGTTATAATAACTGCTCTTCTCTACTGGGCAAAGGCATTTTCAACACCTGACTTCAAATTCTAAGCCGGCACGAAGAATTTGAGCTTTTTTTTTTTTTTTTTGTCATTTTCTGCTAGGAACTTCACGAGAATACACGCATTTTGTAGACATGTGCGAACGCCTCGTGATCTTATCTTGAGTAACCCACTGCTATTTCAAAACCTTCAACTAACACTATATCGAATAATACTTATATCTGTAATCACAGTAGAGCAAAATACATCTTAAGTTACGACCGACTTACATTATATACTGAGCGGACAGAAATCACGGGATACCTACCTAGTAACGGGTAGGCCATTTTTCGCCCGGACAAGGACAGTCACACGGCTAGACATTGAATCCACTAGTTCACGAAAGCGTTCCACAGATATTTCCATCCACGTTTGCTGCACGGCTGTCCATAATTCCGTCGTATTCCTGAGTGGAGGATCCAAAGCTCGAACGGACCTCTCCACAGCATCCCAAAGATGCTCCACAGGGTTCATGTCCATTGAACGGGGAGGCTATTTCATGGTAGTGAAATCTGCGGAATGCTCTTCGAACCATGTTCTAACACCACGGCTGTGTAGGGAGGCGCATTGTTCTGCTGGAAGATTCCATTGCCCTGTGGATGCACGATGACCATGAAGGGATGCAGATGGTCTGCAAGAATGGACAGAAACCTGGACCGTTCAAAGATGCGTCTAGATGTAACAGAGGTCCCAACATGTGCCAGTTGAACATGCCCAAGACCACTACCGACCGTCCAGCAGCCTGAACAGTTTTATTATTATTAAATCCGTTTATTATTATAGCAAGTTATTGCTTTCACTCCTTTTACACAGCCGACCGGCTAGAAGGGTGTGCAAAAATGCAAGAATGGCAATTTTTACACTACAACATTTACAAAACATGTTTACAATATTTACAAGAGTACGAATCATTTACAGTATGTAATTATCGACAACATTAGAAGAGGAAATTATTCACAATATCATATAAAAGTAGATGTCCAACAGTTATTTTATATTTTGGTCATTCCTTCCCATTTATAAAGTTCAAGTTCCTAGCTTTTTTCTAGTTCAAGCTTCTTCTTCATACTCCTATAGTTCAAGCAAACTGTAAGCGTCATAGGGGCTCTTCAATCTGTACTGCTTGCCTTCACAGTATTTCACAGGGTCTATTTCTAATGAATTGAAAAGGGGAACTGCGTCGTTCGGAAAGAAGTTCTTCAGACAGTGTAGAATGCAACAGTAAGTAGGGATTGTCATTACTACGTTCAGCACGTGGAGTAGCGATAACTCCGTGAAGATTGGGGGCGTCAATCACACGAGTTAGCATCTGAGACAGAAGAAGAATATTCCTGGATGCAATGTGAACTCTCCAGGGAGTGATATTTAAGTTGATATATAAAACAGCCCTGAGGATTGTGAATGCGTTGCCCGTAACTCTGTTCATCAATCGCTTTACCCAGTACTCGATTGCCAGAAATCTGTTTATGTACGAGGTCGGTCATCATCATCATCATCAGCCATTTTCAATCCACTGCAGGATGAAGGCCTCTCCAGCAACTTTCCAGTTCCTTCTGTTTTGAGCACCGGCCATCCATTTACTACCCAAAAACTCATGAATTTCATCTATCCATCTCCGCCTTTGTCTTCCAGGTTTTCTTCTAGCTCCTCTTGGGAGCTAGAAGAAAACCTGGAACGAGGTCGGTGCAGAAGACCAGATTGGTGATGCATATAGTGCGATTGGTTGTAGGCACCGCAGGACGTATCCTCCAACTACATCGACGTGGAGTAACCCCGTCAGTTCTTATCGAATTTCCCACATCGCCGAAAAAGTTTTCATGGTCGAAAAATGGTTTTGAAAAGTGAGGCCCTCGTCCCAAGTAAAGCCCAGGTCGGTTTGACACTTCACTTTCCTTATCTGCACTCCGTTGTGATGTCATTTTTGATTCTCTTTTTTGTAAATGTGATTTGGGCTGATTTAGATATGTTTAGCTCCAGACCTATCTGCCGTAGATATGTTACAAGGCTGTTGATCAGGACGGCGGCTCGCTGATTTATCAGGTGAGTTTGTTCAGGGTCTTTTGATTTTATATATAATTTGAGGTTCCTTGTTGACATGGCGGGTGCATAGCTTCGTGCGGTTTCAACCAGATACGCACCTTCAAGTCCGTTCGAAATAACTGGAAACGGGATCCATTGGACCAGGAGAACCGTCTCCAATCATCCAAGGTCCAGTGTCGATGATCTTTCGCCCAGTTGAGGCGTAGCGTCCTGTGTCGTGGTGTTAGCAATGAGACTGGTGGGACGGCGGCTCCCATAACCTATTGCGGATAATGATCGCCTGATGGTCTTCGTGGAGACGTTTCTGGCACATCCTTCGTTGAAGTCGGCGGTGATTTGTACCGCTGGCGCTCTCCGATTGGCTGAAAGAATGCGCGACAGACGTCGACGGCCACGTTCATCCACCACCTTCCTCAATCCATCTCAAAATTTTCTTCTTTTGAATATTCTATTTCTTAGCTATAATTCAGGCCCACTTTACAGTTTTTCTGTTAAAATGTTTTAGGTGGAGATGGGCACATGCCTAGGTACCACCCCGACACAGTATATATACACACACACACACACACACACACACACACACACACAGTGCTGTCACACTATAAGATGTGTTTTCGGAATTTTTTTTTTTTTTTAATTTATTTATGAAAACCCTAAACAAGAGAGGCATTAGAACCTATAGTACTTAGTACCGTGCTTGGGTTGGAGGTTGAGAAGACGAAAGAAGATATTTGTTGACATTGGACTAGAACTTCTGTAGTCTGTAATTTTCAGGAAATAAGTATGAAGGAAGGTTGTTCCAGAAAATGGCAGTTGAATAAATAAACAAGGACGATGAAAAGTTGGTTCTGTAAGTTTGAAGTTGGACAGTAAATGTATGTTGGCTGGTAGCGGCAAGTGTTTGGACTGTTTTGAAAGAGAGAGCGGGAATTATAGAAGCCAATTCAGAAGAAAACTGCCCATGGAAATAGTAGTAATAGTCGCATGTGATGCAAGAAAGCAAGTATATGAGCTTATGCACCATCAGCCAAAAAAAAAAAAAAAAAAAAAAAATCACACCATTCCCTCCAAATGCCTGTTCAGTTCCTCCTTAAATTTATTCAACCTATCAACTTCCACAACGACAGATGGAAGTTTGTTCCAGCAATTAACCACCCGCTGGTTAAAGGCGAATTTCCGCACATCTATTCTACATCTGTTTTTTTTTTTTCTTAATTTGAATTTATGCCCCCTTAGGTTCGTAATCTGAACAAGCGGAAGGATCCCATCAAAATTCAGAGTGCTCAACCCATTCAAGTCTTTATACACCTCAATCAGATCACCGCGCAGGTACCTAGTCTCCAGCCACTGTAATTTGCAGAACTTAAGCCTCTCTTGGTAAGAGGATCCCTTCATTCCCCTCACCAATCTTGTTGCCCTTCTCTGTACACGCTCAAGAAAATTGACATCCTTCCTAAAATAGGCCTCCAGACCTGTACGCAGTACTCAAGGCGTTGCCTGACCATTGCCTTATACAGAGGGACAATCACCTCCTTTTCCCTGCTAGCAAAATTCTTATATATCATTGACAAAACCCCATGACCTGCCCTGGCAGCCTGTCTGCATTGCTCAGAAAACTTCATATCTGACTGCACAATTACTCCCAGGTCTTTTTTCATTTTCTACCACCTTAAGTGTAGTACCACACAGTTGGTACTTTTCTCTCGGGTTACTTCTACCCATATGCAGTACTTTGCATTTGTCAAGATTAAACTTCAGTTTCCACTTCTTAGCCCATCTGCCCAAATTATCTAGATCCTGTTGCAGTAGCACAATGCCATTGCTGTCATTAACAACCCTGCCAACCTTTGTATCATCTACAAACTTCGACACTAAGCCTAATATACCTTCATCAATATCATTGATAAATATACAAAACAACAGTAGACCCAACACGGAACCCTGTGGGACTCCACTAATAACATTAGTCCACGAAGAGCAGCACCCATTGATTACCACCCTCTGTCTTCTCCCACTTAACCATCCTTTATTCCATTGTAGCAACTTACCCTTAATACCATTCTGCTCCAATTTGTACAATAGTCTTCCATGCACAACAGTGTCAAAAGCTTGCCTGAAATCCAAATATATGATATCAAAATTATTTTTTGCATTCAGTTCTTTTGTAAACACATCATAATAACCAATCAAATTTGTCAGACAAGAGCTTCCCTTTACAAACCCATGCTGTGTCTGAATTATTGCTGCAGTCTTGTCTAGATGATCCTGCAATGCATCTTTAACCAGTGACTCCATTATTTTACCCGGAACAGAAGTTAAACTAACTGGTCTGTAATTACTCGTGTCACCCTTCGATCCCCCTTTGTGAATTGGGGATACATTTTCACATCTCCAGTCCGTGGAAACCTCCCCTGAGTCCAAGGATGCTCTCATAATTATGGCTAAGGGTTTGCTTAGTTGCTTTGCCGCCTCCTTTAATATAACAGGATAGATCTCATCCACCCCAGGTGCTTTTCTTATGTTTAACTTCAACAATTTCTCCTCCACTTTGCTCTCAGTTATTACAAAATCATTAAGTACCCTGCTACAAATCGATAACCTTCTGCCATTTTCAAACCTTAATAATTCCTCTTGTGTGAATGTAGATGCAAAATACTCATTCAGTTTGTCTGCTATCTGAGCAGGATCATCAACAGTCGAACCATCGATGTCAAGTGGACCAATCGGATTCATCCCCTTCTTTTTAGAGTTTATATAAGTAAAGAAATCCTTGCTGTTTTTCTTAGCATCTTTTGCCAAGGATTTCTCGTAATCTGCCTTCGCCTACCTAACCTCCTTTGTGACCTGACTGCAGACTAACATATTTGCCATAGGCCTCTGAGTCGCTTTATAATTTATATGCAGCCCATGCATTTTTATTCGCTGTTACGAGTCTCATTAGTTCATTTGATAACCATTTAGGCCTAAACCTTGAACAATATTTCTTAATAGGTATGAAACTTTTAGTAGCATCCACGATTAATTCCTTGAATGCTTCCCACTTAGAATTTACTGTTGGTAACATCGTCAGTTGATCCCACTGTACAGAATTTAAAAACTGTCTGAGACCACTGTACTCACCTTTACGGAAGCAAAAACCCTTTCCTTTACACATGATGGTAATTAAATCTTTAAGTAAATCCCACGTCAGTACACTGTGATCACTGCCACCTAGTGGTTCCTTTATCTGCAAATTCTTAATACACGAATGATCACTGCTGATAACCAGATCAAGAGTATTACTCTCTGGTTGCCTCTCGAACATGCTGCTGCAGAAAACAATCATCCAATAAATACACAAAAGTCTGACTAGTGTGTGAGTGACCAACCAACCCACAAGTTCCAATCAATATCTGGGAAGTTAAAATCCCCCATTATAAGGCATTCTGATTTACTGGTCCACTCTATTTCTCTGTACAATTGTTCATTGTATTCATTCGAGTCATTAGGCCTATAACACACTCCTACTCTTATTTTTGCTTTCGCAGTGCTTATTTCACACCAAACTGACTCAACAGTGCACTGTTCATCTCTATCAACTGGATGCACTTCTTTTGATTTTATGTTTTTCTTAATTAACAGCATAACACCTCCTCCCTTTCTATCCTTTCTGTACACATTGTACTCCCCAAATTCCAGTTCAGCATTCCTTATATCTGTGTGACACCACGTCTCTGCTGTCCCAACAATATCCGCCTTTGATGTCTTGACCAACACTTCAAATTCATCAAATTTATTTACTATACTTCTAGCATTGGTATACATGCAAGCATACATGCTCCTATGCCTATTCCTTGTTACCCTAACACATCCCATATACCCACCTATTTCAGGATGACTGCCATCCGTCCCTGAAACCCCCAACACCCCTCGCTCCAGGTCGCTACTTATTCTAATAGAAGTTGTGCAAGAATCACCTTCACCTCTGCCAGTGGCTACTGTTAAACTATTAGTCCTTGTATCCCCCCAAGGTAGCAGTTTTCCGACCCACCTAACACTGCCTCGATAGCATCAGCAAATATTCTTGCACCCTTTCTATTTAAGTGTATCCCATCCCTGTTGAAGCAGTCTCTCCTGTTAACAAGTACAGACCAGGCTGAAAAAAAGTCTACCCCTTGAGCCTCGCACAATCTTTCCAGGGCCGAATTGATCGACAAGGCTCTCATATACTCTCTCCTATCGTGTCTGAGCAGAATTGCAGACACTTTCAAATTCAACCCCAATTCTCGGCTTTTGTTCAACAGTGACGTGTACTTGTTAAGTAATTATGCCGGTCTCCTACTCTTAATATCATTAGCGCCAACGTATACAACTATATCACCTTTTGTGCCCTTAAAAGATCATATCCGCTCTACAACGTCATCAACCTTTGCCCCTGGCAGACATACCCTGGTCCTGTTCCACCTATCCTTTTTACAAAGCATGTTTCCCGTTTCCTTGACAATAGAGTCACCAACAACTACTAGTTCTTGTGGAACCACCGCCCCAGATGTGGGAACAATATTCCATGGTAGGGCGGATTTTCGATTTCTACAGCGTGAACAGCTGTTTGGAAGAAAAGTAACGCCGAGAGCGAAAGAGAAAACCAAGTTTTTTAGATGCAGAGGAAGCAATATTTGTAATGTGCTTGTGCCAAGAGAGAGAGATAAGAAGTCAAGGTAATCCCCAAAAGAGATAAATCAACTTGCCTAGAAATCGGAGTGTCACCAAAGACAAGCATAGGAGCAGAAGAATCCTTTTTGCGAGATATGAGACAAGACTGAGTCTTAGAAGGATTGAAATCAACTAAGTTGTCTTTGCCTCACCAGAGAATTACCTGGAGATCGGCATTTAAGAAATTGGTAATGGATAATCGAGAAGTTGAAGCTGATTGAGCAGGACAAGGTTTCTAAAAATGGAAAGTGGAATGCAATGTGCTATCATCGAAAAAACTTTGGATAGAATTTCCAGTCAATGGAAGAAGGTCATTAATATACAAGAGGAAAAGAGTGGGAGGAAAGAACTGAACCTTGGGGGTCACCGGCATTAGTGCGGAAGTTAGGAGAGAGAGAGAGAGAGAGAGAGAGAGAGAGAGAGAGAGAGAGAGAGAGAGAGATCTACCATCATCCTCAGTGAGCGGTCAGAGAGAAAACTGGATAAACAATTGCAAAAAACAGCTGGGAAACCATAAGTTTTAAGCTTATTTAGAAAACCTTTATGCTAAACGCAATCAAAAGCCTTTGAACTGTCAAGAGCAAATGCTTGAGTTTCAAGAAAACATTTTGTCATTGAATTTGTCCACAGATGGGTAGCATAAACCATAATATCACCAGTGAATCGACACTGACGATCGCTGATGGGCCCCTCAATGACGGAAGGTTTCTAAGTAGTTTAAGAGTAGGCGGTTAATTGATTTCTCCATTACTTTAAAAAGAGTAGAAGTAATTGCAATGGGACGATTGTTGGATGGGAGGGGTTTGTCACCCTTTTTAAGAACTCGCTAGATATGAGCAAATTTCCAAGCAGAAAGAAAAACACCTTTGGAATAAGAAAGAGAAAAAAGGCGGCAAACAACAGGAGTAAATTCAGGAGCACAGGTTTTTAGAAAGAGTGGAAAATACCATCAGGACCTGGAGCTTTCTTAGCATCAAGATTCGTCAAAATCCTTCTGACATCCTTTTAAAGGAAGACCACAGGAGGCATTGAATGGAACGTGTTAAGAATGGTGGGAAGTGTTTTACCAAGATCATTAATACATGAGTTGGAAGAAAAACGGGATGCTAGTAGGTCAGCTAGTAGGTGACATCCTTGGCCGACGTGACAACAGAACCATCTGGTTTTGACAGAAGTAGGAGCAGAGATGGGCTAAAATTGCGGCCAATAAGCTTTGGCAAGAGACCAGAATGCTCGGCTATCATTAGGGAAAGAAGCAAGTTTTCTACTCCTAGCCTCTTCAAAATCTAATTTGGATTGATTAATAACTGCTTTACAATTGTTTGCGTGCAGGCAGAAAATGAAACTGAAGAATTGGAAACAAGGTACGATATTCAACGTTCTTCTCTTGAACAGCCTTAGCACATTTATTGGAAAACCAAGGTTTAGATAAAGGACGAGATTTTAAAGTGGAGTGTGGGATAAAGGATTCCATTCCTGCAAGAATAATTTCACTGACACGATCTGAGCAAACGTTGACATCAGAAGTTTTGAAACAGTAATCCGACCAAGAAAAAGAAGAAAAGAAATCTCGCAGGTCATCCCATTTTGCATTCTTGTAATGACAAACAACATGATGTTCAGAATAGCCATGAGATAAAGGCTCTATTGGAGAAGAGACAATCACCAAGTTGTGATCTGAGGTGCCTAAAGGACCACTCATTTCGACTGTGTACTTAGAAGGGTTGTTTGTGAGAAAAAGATCAAGCGTGTTGGCTGTATGGTTACAATTGTCCAGTATTCTTGTAGGTAAATGAACAATCTGTGCAAGGTCATTAGTAATTGCAAAAGCCTTAGCATCTCGACCGGTGACAAAAAAAACGGAAGCCAGCTGGAGTTGTGAACATTAAAATCACCAAGGAAAATTACCTCACTGTTAGGAAAGTAGGACTGGAGAAAGTCAAGTTGCAAAGAGAGGAAGTCGAAGAGCTCCAAGTGATTAGTGGAGTTGGGAGAATGGTAGAGACAACAGATGAATTTAACACAATGAGGTAGAGAGATTTTAAGCCAGAGAAGATCGAAAACAGGAGATTCCAAATTACCCTGTCTCTGACAGGGAATATCGGAACGGACATATGCACAAGTACCACCTTTGAGGCGAAACGAATAATACAACGAATAATTTGGTCAACCGAGATGAGCAGTAGTTGAATCAACCGATAACTGACATTCTGTCAGATTGTTATTGTTTTGTTTCTTTGTTTTTTGTTTTTTTTTTTGTGCAAGGACTACATGGGCCATATTGCACCTCTCAATGGTATGAATGATGCACATGCGTCGTAATTACTATATCAGTCAACAACAATTATATAATTTTATCTGCTTGATCAAATGTAAAAAGTCCAGCAAATTAGCATCGTTACCTATGATATGGTTGAGCGTCAAGGGTTCTTTTAAGATTAGGCAGAAAGCTGAATGAGACTTTCCGGGCAGTGGTGTACACAGCACATTCAACAAGAATATGTTTCATTGTAAGCGGAGAATTGCATTGTGTGCATTGTGGAGATAAAGGTGGGTAAGTTGACTGTGGCCAATTCGTGCTCTGGCTAAGACTACTTCCTCCCTTCTGTTTACACGTAAACTGGAGGTCCATAACTGCGGCAGAGGTTTAATCTGATGAAGTTTATTTTGCGTTTGAGCTTGCCATTGAATTGACTATTGTTCCTTACATATTTTTGGATTATTACATTTGTAGTCAGGATAGGGAACATAATATTGAGATAATTCTATGTTGACTGGATGCTTGGCAGCATGGTCTGCAAGTTCATTTTCTGGTATCCCAGCATGGCCTGGGATCCACCAGAAGATGACCACTCGCTGGAGTTCCTGAATATGTATCAATTTGGATTTTATGGACTTTATTAAAGGATGTATATGAGAGGAGATGTTCTGTAAGGCTAAAAACGCACTCTGGGAGTCCGTATATATCATGCTATTTTGGATGTACAGATGTATAATTTGTTCAAGTCTGATGGCGCATAATTCAGCTGTATAGCTACTGCATTCAGGAGGAAGTGATACGGAAACGGCTTTATGAGGGAAGACGGCTGCGGCACCCACTCCATTATCAGACTTTGACCCATCCGTATATATTTTTGTAAAATGTAAATAATTTTGGGTGTGGGCAATATGGAGTTGTTGTATGTTGACATTCGCAAGATAGTGCTTTCCCCAGTTTAGAAAATAACTGTCACAGGATGGTTTGATAGAGCACCATGGGGGATCCGGACTGTGTGGATCTTGGAGAACTTTGTCAAGATGTATATTCGAAGTTTCTGACAATGCCTGCAATCTGATAGCAGTAGGCTGTATTGCCCTGGGTTTATTTCTGTAGTACATTTTGGGAAACTGAGGATCATCAAGTATCGACTTAATGGGGTGGTTAGGTAGATTTTGAATTTTAGTTGTATAGTTGAGGAGTAACAGCTTTCTTCTGAGGCTTAGAGGAAGTTCATAGGCGTCAACAAAGGCATAAAGACTTTGAACTGGCGAAGTTCTGTAAGCACCTATTGCAATCTTCGGGGCAGAATGTTGAACAGGAGAAAGCTGTGCTAGCACGCTCTCCCTAGCAGAATCATACACTGGTATATCATACATATACACTGGTAATCAAGGAATCATACACTGGTAATCAAGGCAAGATCTGATTAGGGCTCTATACAAATGAAGTAACGTGTGCCGAGCTGCACCCCATGATGTTGATGAAATAACTCTGAGTATGTTAATTTTTTTCTGGTAAGTCGTCCGTAGGTATTTAACGTGCTCCACGAAGTTCAATTTTCTATCGAAAATCAGACCGAGGAGACGAATAGGATGTTCACAACCGGAATAGGATGTTTTTTTAAGTGTAGCTCGGGATCTGGATGCATCTTCCGTTTGTTACAAAAATGAATAACTTTAGATTTCTGACAAGATATTCGATATCCATTCTGTGCCATCCATAGCTGAATTATTATTAATTGAAATTTGGAGCTGCCGCTCAATGAAGGTCATGTTCAGTGAACTGCAAGAAACAGTCAGGTCGTCTGCATAAAGGTATGAATTCACACTGTTGGGAATATTTTTAGTCATGTGATTTGTGCTTATTGCGAATAACGTGGCACTGAGAACAGAGCCCTGTGGAACTTCTTCTTGTATATATGTTTGGGAGAGGACTTGTCGGTATCGTACTTGAAAGATTGGCGCTGAAGGAAGTTCTTTATGAAATATGGTAAGTGGCCTCTCAGGTCAAGGGAATGGAGATCTCTCAGGATAACAAAACGCCACGTGGTGTCAAAAGCTTTCTGTATGTCCAGGCATACCATGACAAGATGCTCATTTCTGATGAAAGAATTCCTGATGTTTGTTTCCGCATTGACCATGAGATCCAGGGCTAAACTATTCTTTCTAAAGCCAAATTGATTATCAGAAATTAGATTTTTAGATTCAAGGAACCAAGTGAGTCGATGGTGAATTATTTTTTATAGATTGAAGACACCAGAGTTTCCCTCTCTCTTCAGATCCTTTTTCATAACCATAGATGAAGAAAAAATATCATACAATCTAAGAAATGAAACCAACCTGAAGATTCCGCTTTCGAGAAAAGCCATAGGTCAGAAAAGAATAAAATATAGAGGTGCTAAAACCAGGAACAACTTCCTGAAAAAATAAAAAAATGTCACTTCACTAAATCAATTCAAGAAACTACTAATTGAACACATCACCAGGGATGTCTGATTCAAATTACCTTTCACCCAACTCCTGGATTTTAAAAACACCAATATGGAAATAATGTGCAAATGTTAAAGGAAGCAGTTGGCAAATAGTTTTTAAATTTCTGTGCAGTCATTTCATCATTTTTCTCTCCTTGTTTAATTATAAAAATGTTCACAATGATATTATAAGTAGTGATGCTTTTCGAAGTCTTCTGTAAAGAAATGTACAAAAAACTCCAATCTATTTATGTCTTTTCTGTTGAACATTACCTGAACAATTTCAGAACTACATTTTTGAATTGTATATTTGTGTATTCATCTTTTTTTTAAGGGAACGCCCCCTAAAAAGCCATTGGCTTATGTGTTCTCCCTCCCTTTTTGCTGTTATCTCCCAAAAAAGTGTAACATAAAACAGGGATAAATAAATTATTATTAGTTTTACTTAAGCAGCTGGTGAGAGAAATGGGTCTATAGTTTTCGGAAATAGAGTGATCTTTCCCTAATTTAGGAATTGCCAATATATAGAGGTGGTGCCAGGAACGGAGGAAAGAATGTTCAAGGAAGATGCGATTGAAAAAGCTCAGCAATGAAGAGACTGATTTATTATCTAAGTGTTGGAGCATTATGTAATGTATTCCGTCGGGACCTGCAGCACTGTTTTTTGAGGTAGATATGGGTTCTTGAAGTTCGAGCAACGTAAGTGGTTGATTGTAGGGTAAAGAAGATGTAAATCTGAAGTTCAGATGGGATTTTTCTGCTGTTACTTTGATCTTCTGGAATGATGGGTCATACGCTGACGAGGCAGACAACTGTGAGAATACAGTCCCTAAGGCATTCGCAATCTCTGCAGGAGTAGGAAGCTCCTGCCCGTTCCAGTTCAGAAGTGGAGGGGATAATGTAGGAAATTTACCATTTAACTGTTTTATTTTTCTCCATATTATTCTTGTATCAGTATTTTTATTAACTGAGCTTGCAAATCGAATCCAAGGATCTTTTTTAGCTTTTTCATAATTTGACGGGTCTTGGCCCTAAGTCTCTTGTAGTTTATGAGATTGGCGGTAGTAGGATGTTTACGAAGCAAATTCCACACTCGGTCTTTTTATTTTTTTGCACCTTTACACTCTTCGTTCCACCAATAATTAATGATTCTATGGGTTGGTGACTGCGATTGTGGAATCGCAGAAGATGCAGCTGCTAGTATTTGTTTTGTAATGTGATCAGTAACTGTGTCGATAGGACAGGTTTCAATAATCTGATCATCAAAGGACACGTGTGAAGTGTACTTTGCCCAATCTGCTTTAGAAAATTTCCATTTTGTATGGTTTTCTAATATTATGGAATGCGATGTTTCAATTTTACATATTAATGGAAAGTAATCACTGTTGAGCGGATCTTCAAGGGCCATCCACTCAATGCTAGAAAAGAGAGATGGAGAGCAGATAGAGAGATCTATGGCAGAAGTTGTTCCTGTGGAAAGATGGATGTAGGTTGGCGAGCCAGTATTCAGTATAGTTCGGGTCTGTCTGTCTGTCAACGAGCATATCAATGAGTTGTCCTCGTTTATCTGCATTGGGAGAACTTCACAATGGATGGTGTCCATTGAAGTCGCCAAATAAACAGATAAGGGTTGGCAACTACAGAATAAGATCTTAAAGTTCATGAATGGTATAGAGTTTACTGGGTGGTTGGTAGATAGAGACAAGTGTAACAGTAATACCAATCACTATAAGTGTCGCAACAGCTTCGATGGAGGTTCGTAATGGAATCTAGGAGTATGGCTACACCTCCATGAGCATTACCTGTGTCAGATCTGTCTTTTCTAAAAAAAAGTATAATTTTTAACTGAGAGAGAGATACATGTGGTGTTAAATTTGTCTCTTGTATACAGATGCCTACAGGATGATAACGACTGATTAGCTCGTGGATATCATCAATGTTACTGCGAATTCCTGTACAGTTCCATTGTATGATATCATGCATTATTTGGTTTTGTTACATGAGGGTGATTCTGACTCTTTTTCATTCCCAAAATGTTTATGGCGATCGAGCTTCGCTTTCTCTCTTCTTGGAAACGTTGGGAGTCCAGTGTCCATGTCATCTCCTGAGTGAAGGTTTAAGACGGATTCATTTGGGTCTGCTATTATTGTCAGTATCATGTTTAGGAATGTGGTATTGTTTATCTTTCTATTTGGAGCTGAGTCAGTTTTCAGTTTTGTATTATCTGATGGTGTAGTTGGTGAAACTGTGACTGGAGTGTTGTTGGCTCTGTCTACTACCTTTTTTCTGCTTAGGAGTTGGTTTCAACGATGATGACAGTATAGATCGGGCCCAATCTGCAATCGATATGGTTGGGGGTACTGAGACTTCAATTTGTGTTGTCGTTGATTGGTATTTTTGCAATGCTGCTGCATATGTGTTCTTGGGTGCATTGAGCATAATTTGCTTTTTTACCTCTTGGTAAGTAACTTTTCGCTCTACCCTATACTTCTGAATTTTTTTTCCCTGTTTTCCAAAGATCACATGATTTGTGAGTAGGCTCGATGTGGGCCTTTTCATTTCGGACAGTGCGATGTTTTAGCATCACAATCTGATTGCGAATGATCTTTTGACCAACAGTTTGGACAGACTGGATCTCCTCGACAAGCCGGATGCTACAAGTGGCCAAATTTTGGGCACTTGTAGCATCCGGAATATAAGGTCGTACTCGGCAGTTGAGATAGCCGACTTTGACACTAGATGGTGAGATAGGTGTTCCGAATGTCAGTATGATGTTACGGGTGGGAATAAGATCTCCATCTTTCCTAATCATGATGCGTTTAGCTTGGATCACTTTTTGATGTTTCAATTCCTGGACCAGTTCAGCTTCTGTTACGTTCATCAGATCGCACTCCGCAATTACTCCCTTTGAGGTATTTAATGTTGCATGTGGGGTGCTTGTACAGATAATCCGCCAAATGTTGATAGATTCATTAGAGTCTCAGAAATGTTTACGACTCACCGTTGCGACCAATAGGTCTCCAGATCTGAGTAATCTCACCATTTTGGAAGAGCCCGCCACATTTTCTAAGCATTTTTTATGAGAAATGGTGATAAAGTACTCATAGATTTGTCCGAGAGAGAATGAAAGATAAGGAATGATGGGCATTCCTGTTGTTCTGGTTCTTTACGCAGTCTTTTTGACTTTGTTGTGTAGTGGTCAGCGTCGTGATCAGCATTGCTGATAGTACTAGATGAGCGCCTAGGCTGCTCGAGTTCAGGATAATTGTCCTATTTCATTGTTAGCTCCTTTTTGCCCTCGGGCAAAAAGGAGCTAATAACGAAATACGACCTTTAACCAATATTAACTTTCCCTCCCAAGTTTCCGGCCCCGCCACGAGGAAGCAGGAGCAGTGCCGCAAGGAGACCAAGCGGTTAGAGAAGTTAGTTAGTAAATAAAGAAAATATGTAATAATTAAGAAAAGTGGATTTCCTCTCTTTGTTCTTACTTGCGATTTTCCAAGTGCAGAACTAGGTTATATATGAACTGCTGATAGAGAACGTCATAACTTAAAATGAAACTTTATCTCTCTGAAGAATCGCTATATAATTCGCACTTTGAACGCTTGACCTCGAATTCACTTGGCACCAGGGCCATTCTGTCAAAAAAAGTACATGGGGTTTGGCAGACTGCAAGTGGAAATGGACATCGTTGAGATTAGAATTGAGACTTCGTATATTTGTGAACAAGGCGACCACGTTTGAACTAGGAAGTGTTTGGGAGATTTAAGAAGAAATCTTTATTGTACACTAAAAATACAATAATGTGCCCGCCACAGCCAGAAGGCCAGGGGCTTGACAATGATATAGGGTAATATAAAAATACGTACAGTATAGCAAAAAGATTAAGATCTTTTCGCAGATAAGCTTACTCTATTAGTTTGACAATTCATGGTGTATTCATTAGTAAGAAAAAGTGGGTGGGACATGCTGTATGAAGTAATTAAATTTTTGGATATGGCGTACACATGGTAAGAATACACCCAGATCCTTTACATAAAATGATCTCGACAATGCCCCCCCCCCGCATACACACTACTCGGATTCCCTCCAATCACTATTTGGCAGAGTGCAGACAGCAAAATTATAGACTAGCTGATCCGGAAGCCTCCTAGAGAGTTACCAATAGGTTCGGTCCAGTGTACTAACTAGTGGCCGACCTGCGAACACCGTTTTAGGGCTGTACCTAAAAGAAAAAATGTAAGGAAGACTGGATTTCGCCATGATATCCATCATAACCGCAAACGTCATCAGTCATACTGCATGATGGAAGAGATGGGAAAGGGTTGACCGGAACTTAGCTCTGGAGACTAAACATGCGTTCCACCACTTCAAGCCTCCAATGAGCAAAGTACTGGTATTCCACCGGTTGATGAGAGTCATCTACCACCTAGTATTGCCTGGTAACACAGAGGGGCGGCATTCCTCCATGTGGTGTGGGCGCTACACTTCGACCCCCTGCTTAAGTTGGTTCACACCTGGTGTTCACCCACAGTGTGCTTGTGCATGGGGGTTATACCCAGGATTACTAACAGTCCCACCATGGTGGAGGTGCAAGCAGAGGATTTGGCTTTCACAGACCGTCCGGACTTCGCCGAAATTGGGTCTATTTGACTTGAGTGTCACCTGAATATCAATTCCATCAGCGGTTTAGACTCCCAGTTAGCAAGTACAGCTTGTCTGGCATATCTGAGGGAATATCTGTGACAACCTCAAGGACCAAATGGCATATTCCCGATACACTCTTGATACTGTCGAGCGGGGGATAGTGCAATTTCTGTACCACCTCCGCGATAGAGTGACCCATGCGTCGAGCACCCACTATCATCCCTCTTTCAAAGTCGGTTAACTCGCGACGTTTATCCAACTAACATCGAATTACCATCTACGTGAATGCAGTGTACGTATGTACCTGCCAAGCGGTGGGGTCGTCCACTAGCGAGAGGGATGGCAGCGTCGCGCTGCCCAGGAACCACGTATCCAGTGAATTCTGTCCTTTTAGTGTATACAGTAATATCAGATGCCTGCAGGGATATAAATTTCTCTAAAGATGGAAACGGGACTCATCAAGATGAAATCTGGAAAGATAATACAAGATTATACAAATTTAAGTTCCACAGATGAAGTTTACACAATGGCAAATGAGATTTGGGCAGTCAAGGGGAAGAGTTTTAATTTCAAGAAATGATTATTATAGACTGAGAGGCTCTTAGAATCCATCACCTGGAATGTTGGCGGTTTTTAGGCGCATTCACGACTTAGACCATATTGCTCCTTTGTGTATTATGCTTGTACATTATGTATCTATCCGTCCACTGAGCTCGCCGTAAGTGTAATTGTTTTTAGGGTCAAGGGGCACCAGGGGTTTCCCCCCATCTCCGCATAGTTTACATTGTGGTGTATTACAGTACACTGTAAATGCCAGAGATTTAAAAGTGTATGGATCTTGGATCGTGTAATGTCGTGTACTGTTGTTCTTCTGGCCATTTATCCGCTGGACCCCAGTTGGGATCCAACGTTGCCCCACTTACGCCCCGTGGAGGCAGGCCAGGAACTCAGTAGACTTAGTTTACTCTGGCAGGTCCTGCCGCTTAGCTTCCTGAGATTTCGGCGGCTAGGACCAAAAAAAAAATAATAAATAAAATAAAATAAAATAAAATAAAGTGATTTTTATTATTTGCGTTGACGTGGGGGTATTATCGCTTTAATTTTTTAGGCCGAATGCTGGGCGTATGGCGGTTTTGATGTGTGGGACTTTCGCTAGCGTGAAGATAGAGGAGGGGAGGCGAAAGACTGGGGTGAAAAGGGCAGAAGTATGGAGCCAATAGAGAAGGCGACCCCAGTTTCAGTGGGGCATGCCCATGCCCCACCAGAGAGGAAACAGGGGATGGCGAGAAGGGGGGGAACCGTGTGGCCGTCCCCTCCTCCCAGGGAGTTAGGAATTATAGGTGAAGAGGGCTAGAGTGCCCTCTTCAGGTCTCCAATATGGCCTTTGTCTCACGTCTGTTTCTCTTCATTGTCACTGATGGGGCAAGCCCCATCCTTGTGTTCCTCTTTCTTTGGTTCAGCATCCTTCTTTGATTGTGTGGTAGCTTTTTTTTTTTTTTTTTTTTTTTACTTCCCTATCAAGTGGGTTCTGTTATCTTAAACGGGTGGCGTTCCGTTCTCAGCTTTGGGTGGCATATTCCAATGGTCATCAATCATTGGTTGATATCCCCGTCCTGAGTTTCTCGTATTCCTTGGTGTCCATATTTGGTTTCATTACTCCTGTTGGCCTTGGTGGATTGCTATTTGTAGTTTTCTTCTGGAGAAGACGTCCTGGGCAAAGCGACTAAAGGCCGCAAATTCTTCTGGTGTGTCTAGGAGATGGTGTTCCTGGGTGTTAGGGATGTATTTAATTCTCGTGATCATTTTACATCTGATGTCTTCGTATATTTCACACTGATGCATAATGTGATGCCATGTTTCTAGTTCGCCGCAGAGACAGCGTGATTCTTCGATTATGCCCAAGGCATTTAAATTGGCCTTGAAAGGCCCGTGGCCGGTGAGTAGAAAAGTAGTGTTTAGGCCCGGGTAGAGCCATGCGGGAGCCTTGGGATACAGCTTGGCTACTTGGGGAATAAATTTTTTTGTTATCGCTCCTTTTTCCACGTCTGCCCATCTTCTCTGCCAAATTTGTACAAGGTATGCCACTATTTTTTGTTTCTCGTTTTTACTGTTATTGGTGATGTCAATGGTAAGACCGTTATAGTGGACATAGTGTTATTGTTATGCGGTTCCCGTGGTTTCCCACAAATCCGCGTTAAATACTCTGTTAACATAGCAAAGCCAGTCAGTGTGGGTTATGTGTGAGTAGTGTGTTGTTTGTGTTGTTTGACTGGCCTCTTCGTTACTGGGAGGCGCGATCACCAGGAAGGAGCCTCCCAGCATCAGTCCACTGGCACGAGGAGCCGTACCAGGGAGTAAAAGACATCTGGCGGGCCGTCCACACTCCTGCAGGAGCGAGAGTGGGGAGGGCCAAGGAAAGAGCAGAGAAGAGAGAGGAAAGTGGAAGACAGGCAAGATAGCGAGGATGACAGAGCGTAGGCATCCTCCCAGGCGAAAAGGAGGTAAGACCGTTGTAGGTGGTTTGGGTTCCTTTGGCTAGTGGATACATAAGTCCTCAGCGGATTACCTCTAAATCCAAGGGTAAGGTCCCCGCGCTCGCCGGTGGGATTTCGACCGTGCGTTCACATTTATGAATGTTCCTAATAAACAGTAAATTTTGTGCCAGATAACCATGAATTTACCATTCGCCAGTGAGTTAGTCTTAAAGAACTAAAGAAACTGGATCACCAGGTGACTTTGTAAAAATTTCCTTTACAGAATTAATGAAAATATGAGTGTATTCAAACTTTATGTATGATAGCTTGTAGTTGTATGTAGAGCGTATGCCTACAGCATGCAATTTTGGACTTTAGCGTCCCGAGCGACTTTCCCCTTGTTCAGTGGGCACTGTTCATAGACTGACTTCCCAATGCAATATGCTGATATGGAAATTAATACTTGCTTGTTATTCTCTGTCATTTATTTGCCAAACTGTATACAGTAATTTAAGATTTTCCTAGGTACATTCTCAGGAACACCTTGCACAACAAAGAGAGTCTCCCTTTGTTCTGCCGTCACTGCTACGTGCTTAAAGCTCAGTTAAATCTGGCTGTGAGTTTGTGTATGCAGCTTTAACCAATATTGAATGTCCATTTTATAATTATAGATACACCAATAATGTACTTAGTAATAAGAGTGAGCATTTTTTCATCCTCTTCACTTGGTATATTCATACCAAGTGAAGAGGTTGTGACCACGTGGTGCTATATTAGCACCACGTTGTCACAACTCGCGTCGGCCCAGCGATCTCGACTGACTTTTGACTGATTTTCGGAACTTTGGTTCTCAGCTCCGGTAGATCGGAAACTTGCACGGAGAACACAAAGAATAATAGAGAAAGGCCCCTCTATTAAGAAATGGTTTTACCCTATTTGCACCAACAGCTTATGACCAAACCGAAATCACTGAAAATGACTGAATTCTGGCCACAGTCAATTTTGATTTGTCTTGCGACTGGGTCTGCCGTTAAAAGCGCCTTGTTCTAGAATTAGAGTGTGACCACGAGAACCTTTCAACCACCACATCCGAACTTCACTTATTGACTGGGAATTGGTGTCTCCCCCTCTGCTACTATAGGGTAGGACTGTGCTCTATTAACTCTGAGACATTCCGTGAACTGTATAATGAACTAAAATGTGCCTTCAAGATTCCCCCCCTTCCCATAGACATTATATGGGCGGACTTCAGCTTCCCTACTATTGCTCCTACATCGAAATAATTGTGATTTCTGTGATCGGTACCCCTGAAAATCGCAAGGAGAAGAAAACCCCGCTGCTCTAGGGGCCCTTTTTAACCTGGTCACTTCCCTCCCCCACGCGACCAGTGGAAATCAGCCCAAATCTTCAGCACAACGCCCTGTGGTCCCAAATATCATAATTTCCACTGCTCTACAAGGATAAATCAAACAAGTTCCGATAATCCGGAACCTCGTTCTTCCGAACTTTATGAAAATGCCTTCACAAGATTCAAACCGCTCAGAAGTAAGCATGGAAAACGCCTCTGGAACTGTTCAGACTGTAGACATAACAGGAGATGTGGAAAGCCAAAAGCCTGCTCCAGTTCCAAAAAAGCACAACAAGAAGGTAGAAATCCCAAAATCTGATAGAAAAATAGATCTCAATCTGAATCCAAGGAGCCAGCAGTGCGACTGCGTAGAGGAGGAGCCCCGTCCTGCAACAGGTGCTCACACTTTGGACGGCATTAGAGACCTTGTTCAAAAAGCAAACGAACAGAGTTACAACAAATCTCCGTGCCGAAATCGTCTCCTTATGGAGCAAATTGGAGAATATCCTCCTCTCTACACAATCGAAATATAACAAAGCAACTGCCAAGTTGGAGGCCTACTTGGAGGGAAGGGCAAATCAAATGCCACAGCGTGCTCCTTCATACGCACAAGCGCTGAGGACCACACCTTACCAGACACCGACAGCAGACTCTAATGCACAACCTGCCAAACGGAAAACACTCCTAAAGCAACCACATCTGGTCGTTCTACGACCTGCGACACCGGACGAAACACAATCCAGCGAAGAGCTCAAGACACATGTAATCGCCAATCTAAGCAATGACTTCAAGACAACGAGGATAAAAGTGGTTAGGAAGACCAAAAACACCGGCAGCTAATAGAGACGGAGACAAAGGAAGAAGCAGAAAAGATCATCAATCACCCAAAAATCCCAGAACTAGGCCTTACCGCGACCTTGCCCAAGCGAAAAAGACCGTCCATAACAATATATGACTTAGAAAATGACCTGACACCAAAGACCAGAGAAATTTCTCCAACTGCCTATCTAACTCTGACGCCCAAAACCTGCTCACCCCAAAGTACTCCTACAAATCTAAAGACGCTAGATCCACCAACTGGATTGTGGAACTTGCCTCTGTGGCCTGGCAGGCCCTAAAAGGACAGACAAGGATCTTTGTAAACTGGAGCAGCCACCGCTTCCGCGAGCACGTCGGCTCAAATGCTTCCGTTGTTGCAGATATGGCCACACTACACATACTTGCACACAAACGGCACCAACGTGTGGTCACTGTTCTGAAAAAAAGCCATTATTATAACAACTGCACAAGTAAAAGCACACAACCAGTTTGTACAAATTGTAAAGGCCTAAAAATGGACTCTGCGCACTCCATAAGAGACAGCAAATGCCCAGTGTACCTTAAGGCTAAGAGTTTATACCAGGCAAGACTCGATTATGGGGACATGCCTTATGGAGTACAACACCACTGGGGTTAAGTTCATACAATTAAACGCACAGAGGGCCAGGGCAGTGGCTGATCAGTAACGACTTAAAGCTGAAGAGGAGAACACTGATGTCTTAATTTTGCAAGAACCATACGCCCACATTAAAATGGTCCAGAGGTATCCCCTGAAATACAAGATCATTCAGGCGGAGGATGGATGAGACTCCCTGGATAGCCAATGTCATCCGGAATCCAGACATCACAGCTACTAGAATTACACACCTCTGCTTGGGCCGCACGTGCTCACATTGTTACCGCCATGGGAGCCCTTTATGCGGTGGCCCTGTACTGCCGCCCAGGTGAGGACATCACCTTCGCCATAAATTACCTTCACACGGTAATCAACACCTTTCCAAACTCGAGAATAATCATCGGCGAAGACGCCAACTGCAGGTCCCCAGTGTAGCACAGTCACACACTTGATCGACCGGGCACAAGGAACGGTCAAAAACGGGAGGAGTTTTGGGAGGTTTAATACCGTTTTTGGTGCATTTGCCACCCGGCAACCGCACCAATAACGGTATTAAACCTCCCACACAACCTGCCGACCTTCTGCAATACGTTGTGGGAGGCAACTATAGATGTCACCATGGCCTCCAGAAACAGCCAGCAATATTACTGGGTGGTCGTTCCAAGATGCCTGGACCACCTCCGACCACCGTGCCATAACCTTCCAGCTTACCCGCTCACTAACTAGGAACCCAGTACCAAGACAAATACAGCACAGGTACGCTATTCAGAAAGAAAATTGGGACACCTTCCAGACTGAAATCTCAGCTGCCTTACAGGAACATAATGCCGAACTCCAGACCACTAGCAACCGGGAACTCCTTCAGCAGAAGATAACAGCCCTCATCACTCAGGCCTGTGAAGCTGCATTACCTATGAAACACCCAGCCCCGGGTGCAGTGCCATGGTGGAACCGGGACCTGCAGCACCTTAGAAAGGCGACTCAGATCCGACGCAAGGCATTTCAAAGGGCCAGAAGATCTTGGCCAGCTGCACAAGTGGAGGCCTTACGGCAGCGGTACAGAGAAGCGAGAAATGCCTACACCGCGCAGATACGTCACTGCAAACAGGAGTTACAACTACTGGCAATAACGATCCCTGAGAGGTGGTCTACAAGATCACCACAAACAAGCTCCCTCGGGGGGAGGTTGTCGCTACTACTAGAACTCCACAAGGTGCCATGAGTACAAACTGGGAAAGCACCATAAAAAATATTCTTGACGTGGTCTTTCGACCACCGGCTGAACCGCAGACTGGCGATCAAAAGAAAATGTGCCAGGATAACGCGACCTACAATAACTAAGCAATGGAACTGCCTTTCACCAGGGAGGAGCTAATTGCTGCAGTATCAACTATCAGAGGAAATAAATGCCCAGAGCCAGACCTGCTAGAACGAGAAATTGTTAAAAAGACGGTGGAACATGCCCCTGACCTCATGCTAAATATTTACAAGTGCCTCAAGCAGGAGCCTTTCCAACATCATGTCAAACTTATGCTAAAAAATCCTTCCAAGTCGCTTATCATCCCAGACCCTTACAGGCCTATAGCCTTGCTCTCCGTGGTCAGCAAGCTCTTTGAGCGCCTATTACGTGCTCGTCTCCAACATCACTACAATACTGCAGGACTAACAACGCCCAACCAGTTCGGCTTTCGACAGTGTCATTCTGCCCTAGATGCCCACCAGCACCTCCTGGGGAAGGTGGAGAACTGCAACAGAAAATACTTCTTGGTGATCTCTGTGGCCTTCATTGGGGCGTTCGACACACTTTGGTGGCCGAACGTCCTGGCCAGACTTAGTGCAGCAAATCTTCCCAGCAACCCCTATCAGACTTTACAGAACTACCTATCCAACAGATTTATAGTAGTGAATGCACCCTATCAGACCCTCTCTAGAAGCAACCACCGGGGCTGCCCGTAGGGTTCGGTCCTGGGACCATTCCTATGGAACGTCGTCTTGGACAGCTTCCTCGTCTCGGACCTCGGAGAAGTGGATGCTCAAGCATTTGCCGACGACCTCATTCTATCCGTCTCGGCGAACTCAAGGGCAAAACTGGGAGAATCTGCGAACCTGGCCTTGGAGCTACTGCAGAACTGGGCAAAACAGAATCACCTGAGAATATCACCAGAAAAAACCAACTGATCCTTTCTGAAAGGGAACCTGGATCTATAACGGCCTCCTCAAATTAAGGTAAACCAGACGACAATAAAATTCTCCAAACGACTCAAGTATCTAGGGGTCATCCTTGACCATAACCTATCCTTCAAAGACCACCTACAATACATCCGAACCAAGATTAGGAAATACGCTGCCCTCGTTGCTAGGGTGGCTCGAAGGGACTGGGGTCTTGGCCGGCGTACGCTACATATCTTCTATAAAGCCATATTCATACCTATCATCACATATGCCTCTGGCTCATGGTATCACAAGGCTACTACCGCAGTCAACCGACGTATCATCGACTCAACCCAAAGATCGATTCTACTATTACTTTCTCGCGCCTGCAGCACGGTGAGCATTCACGCTTTACAGGTCCTGACTGGAGTTCTCCCCCTTGACCTGGAGATTGTGAGCAAAGGATTACTTTACCACCTGGCAAAGGGCACCTCAAGGACTTGTCTCGGACATACAACTGACCCAGCAAATAACCGCACCGCTGAAAAGAAGAGGCTCTACGCTCTCCTGCTGCAGGTGTGGCAAGAGAGATGGACAAACTCCCATACAGGGAAGATAACCAGAAAGTTTATACCTGACGTCGGCAGGGTCTACCCTAAGTTCCCAACGTGGTTCTCACCTGGACTCCATGCGGCATACCTACTCACCGCACATGGCGCCATCAATGCCAAACTTTTCCTTTTGGGAATTTAAGAGGACCCTACCTGTGTTTGCGGCGATCTGGAGAGCTGCAACATCTAATGTATGATTGCTAACTTTATGACGACCTCCGCAACATCCTAATAACAAAGATCCTATATTGTCCTAGAGGGCAGACTGGGGGCTGAAGCACAAGGCTTTTACTCTCATATGCCAAGCGGTATACGTGCCAATTGTTGTTATGGTGCCTCCATCTGGTACAGAAAAGCCATCCTAGCAAGAAATAAACGTAAGCTGGATTCAATCCAGAGGTTCATGCTCCTTTCAATTTGCAGGGCGTGCCGCACCGTCAGCACCCCTGCTCTGCAGGTATCTATATCACTATACTTAGAAATAGTTAAAAGAGGGCTTTTTTATCATTTAAGGAAGGGAGTTCCAATCCAACTGCTTAATTTTCAACTTGACACCATAAACGGCACCAGGCAGGAAATACAACGGATAACCAAACATCTACAAGAGATATGACAACATGACTGGGACACTACAACAAAAGGGGCCATCACAAAACGATTCCTTCCATCTATAAGTTCAACTCACCCAGAACCTCCACTCTGGTTTTCGCCTGGCCTCCATGTGACCTTTATCATCACCGGCCATGGATCCTTCCAACAAAAACTAACCACCATGGGAATCGAGAATGATCCACGTTGCCAATGCGGCGAAGAGGAGTCCTGGGGGCACCTCTTGTACGAGTGCCCTAGCTACGACAACATTAGGCTTAAATTATTCACCACAATACAGAGAAACCCTCGAAATCAAGAATCCACTCTGCTACTCGGGAAGATACCTATAAGGCATTAACCACCTAAGCGCAGGAAACATTTGCACTTAGGCGACCTAAGATTGCAGAACTCAGAGCCCAAGAACTAAACCGGACCGGCGTGGGATCTGATTGAGGCGTCATACACCTGAATCAGATCACCTCGCAGGTGCGTAATCTCCAGACACTGTAATTTGCAAAACTTAAGCCTTTCTTCGTAAGAGCAACCCTTTGTTCCATTCATTAATCTTAAAAAAAAAATAAAATTTTCTGTTTATACTCCGGGACGACCAAGCAGTCAGAGGAGTTTACAAGATACACAGAATACAAGAAACAGCACCGTATTCAGCATTCACGGGCTTGACCCGTTCAGTACACGTGTACTGAACGGGTCAGCATAAGTACACGTGTACTTATGCACCCGCGCGCCTGACCACTAGGCTACGGCGATCTTGTTACCCTTCTCTGTACTCGTTCCAACAGCTCTACATCCTCCTTAAAATGAGGCCTCCACACCTGTATCAAAGCGGCCAGAAACAACTGAACAAACACATGTACGGCACAAATACAGCATTACACACATTTCTGGCCTTTCTGCAGAGTTTTTTTAACATCACAGTGTAACACGGCGGAGTTGAACTAGCGTTTGGGAGCCGCCTTATATAAGATACTATACATGTCTACATGTCATTCAGGTTGAATTTCGATTCCGACGGAGGAGCACTAGCATAGCGACTACGAAGGCATAGCATTTCAAATATCGATCTTGGGAAGGCGTAGTCACTCTCTTACGGCCTGATCCCCGGTTTCACGCTTTCATTTCAGCAACCGGGATACTGTTGACTGGTGGCAGCCTATTTTATCAGAGATAGCACGAGTAGAAAGAAAGCTTCCTGGGACAGAGCAACAGCTACACTTTTTTTTTTTTTTTTTTGTGTGTCAAATGAGCATATGGAGCCGTGCTTACACCTCCGCAAAACAGGATACTAATGAGCGTGTATACCCTTCCAACGCCGTATTTATAGAAACAACTGATGCAATACCTTGCAATTACTGTCTGATGCAATAGATGCGTTATCTGACGCAATAACTTTGCTTTGCGACAAACAAAATGACTGTAATCAACAGTATCTTATACGTTTCATTACAAATATTACTTTTTTAAGGTGATGCAGTTTTTTTTTGTCCGCCACTGTATACAGACATCAGTTTTGGGTGTTGTTTTTCTTTTCCATCCATCCATCCACATCGGCCTTTTCTTTGAGGTGAAATTGAACTTGACTTGTGTTTCAGCTTGATTATTTTGCTAACAGCGCCCAAACTAACTTTACATTGTTCTGTCATGACTCTCTGAATAAGGGAGATACGATAACGTACGGTAAGATTACAATCTAAGACCGTTTCTAAGGGTCAAATCCACTTCTGCAACTAAAACAAGCTCTTCTAAGGCTTTCTATTTGAAGGCACAGCTCTTCCTTAAAACACATTTGTAAAGCAAACAAAACATCCTCTAAAGATTACAGAATTTTTTGAAACAAGCTGATAAAAGACAAAATACCAAAATTCTCCATTTTATTCATACTAATTTACACAAGACCGCACAGTGACTGTTCCTAACAGGCAACCACCACACTGAATGAGGATGTAGAGAAGCACGCCTTCTGCACTTTAACGTTCCTAGTGGGCTACAGTACATGCAGAAAACCAAAATCTCAAGAGATTACAGAACAAGCTTGATATTCTTGATGTGCGTGTGTTGGGTGCCGAAAGCTATGAGACACAATACATTATATCAGTATATCGTATCTGTAATTCCATATGTTCTGTGCTCGATTTGTTGTTTGCTTCACGAAAATTTCAACTTTCCTGGAGAAAAAGCCATGGACCCTCGCCTGAGACCGACTAACTCGGCCACGTTGTGAAAAAAAGCTTAAAAAAATAATAATAAATTCAAGCCAAGCATATTTCACCCGGTGTGGGAAGACGGTGATTATACTGACTATGCTACCCGCGTGGGCGTCAGAGGAGGGTATGCTTTCAGCATTTTCAGTACCCTTAGAAAGCTGTAGCGAATTCCCACCAACGCATGAATTGGTTTTGGGTTTTCTGGATTTTTCAGAATGTTGTTCGGTTTTAGCTAAATTGGGGACTACGGCCGTATTGTCTGTAAACTGCGTGTGTTGTGAGGTCGATTTTCTGTTTGCCGGACAAAAAACAGAGTTTCCGGGAGAAAAACCACGCTACCTCGCCTGAGACCGACTAACTCAGTCACGTTGTGAAAAAGACCCATAAAAATTCCTCCCATCATCGACGGGATCCCAGTTCAGGATTTTCCACCCGGTATGGGAGGACGGCGATCCCACCAACTGTGCTTCTCACGAGTGGGTTCAGAAAATGTGTCGTGTCTAAAGACATGGGGCGTTATTACACGGCTTCTACAAATTGCTTCAATTTTACGATTTTTCATTCATGTTGCGGAATGAGTATACAGTGCAAAACATCACAACCAGAGAGAGCTATGAGTGTTACAGGAGTGGTATGATACGCATGTCTCAAAACGTAAGCCGATACTTTTTTTCAGGAGCTCGAATTCGAAAAAAAGGCAGCCTAATTCGATACTGAATAAAGGTTCGTATTTTTTTTTGGCTAGAGTGCATAAAAGTAACTATAAAAAATCCATCTATTAAAAAAAAATAATAATTAAATATAATAAAGCTAATAATTCTGAAGTAGTATTTTATCTTTCGTTCTGCTCACCTTTTTAAGTAGCTCCTACCGGCATCCACTGACTTTAGATTCTTCCAGGACTACCCAGCGAGCTACCATTTTTTTTAACAACACTTTCATTTACTGAAAGTTTCTGAAGACGGGCATATAAAAATAAAATGAATTTTTAATACAGAATAATATGTATAAATTATATAAAATATACAGTAACTACAAGCTAAACACAGACAGAACCGAAGTAAATTTAACTTTCCGGTGGGGTCGAGGAAAAGGTAGTAGCAACCAGGTTATCTCAAGCAAGTACAATTTATTATCAGGCAAGATACTGAGCGCATTTCTTCAACAAAAGCACCGTTTTCCTCCTTTAGTAACCGGGAACTTCCATCTTTAGAGCGTTTTTAATCAAGATCGTTCTATGGTTTGTAAGATGCGAGGTCAGTTTTTAAAAACACACGTCTTGAAAGGATTTCTTTCATTTTGGAGAATGGTTGAAGTATCAGAGAAGTTCGGTGGACGCTTCTCAGTTAGATCGGTTCAGAAGGAGCTTGGCAAGGACTGCCCTATAACAGCGTGCATTATCAAGCAAGACAATGGGAGAAGTACCTCTTAATGTTTTTGCTTTCGAGGTCACAGATGGCGTGAAAGAACAAGCAGCAATACTGTGCGTTGACTGTGGATCACCTGAAACAGCACGATGGTGATTGGAAGTCTCGCAGTCATAGATAACAGCGTCCCCTTACAAGCTGCTTGGTCCTTGCCGGAATTTAATTAATTTATTAATTTTTGTTTTATCGAATATCACCCCGACAGAGCTTCGGAGGGCGCGTCATACATGGTTACACATCTCCTGCTTGTGTGAATTTGCCAACTTTACACTTGGACACTGTTCCTGCACACTATACTTCTGTAATTAAGTTTACAAATATTTCTTTTATTTTTAAAAGTATTTAATTAATTCACAGCATATTCAACTTATTAAATTAAATTATTTATCTTTTTTTTTATATTATTATAAAGTTCTATCCCTCTTCGAGCGAGAAAACTTGCGATAGCGCCCATGACCCGCTCCCCAAAATGAAAGAACCTTTCTGGGCTAGGTGTTTTGAAAACAGACAACCACTTTCATGCCACAAACCGATCACTTGCATATATCAATAAAAATTCTCTGTAGATGGCATTCCCCGGTTATTACCTAGAGTAAGGGAAAAGATTATAAAGAGGGGTGATGGTTATGTTGGAGGAGTACTCAAGAACTATGTAAAAATACTTTCGTTGCATTACTGGCGGAATCAGAATTCAGTCCTTCTCCACCTCTTGTGGGACGGTAATTATAACCACGGTGTTACACACGAGCGTTCCTTCGGTGACAGCATCACATGTTCGCACTATATGAAGCAAGTGTGCCTATACGGAGGGATGCTGTATATGTACAATTCAGTACAATAATGGACAAGACGAAAGAGTTAAATAATTTTTAACGTGACATGGTAGTCGGTGCCAGACGGCGGGGGTAAGAGTATCTCGTAAACTGCAACCCTGCTGGAGCTTTCACGTGCACAACTGTGTCTCAGGATTGGTCCAATCACGATATAACGTCCACCCAATGGCGATCCTGTGGTCGAAAACGGCTCGTTGATGCCAGAGACCAATAAAGGCAGACATAATTGGCCAGAGTAACTGAAAGGCTACAATCACCCGAATAAAAAACTAGTACAACGGTAACCAAAAATGCACTTCAAAAAATGCAACTTGTTTTACCTTGTCGCGGATGGAGTCACAGCCGACAACGAACAAAAAACAAGGAGGTGGGCCCAGGAATACCAACACTGGACAGCGGAGGATTGGAAATCCGTTGCCTGGTCTGACGAATTGTACCAGCACAAGTTCATCAAACCTTCCTGCCAGATATCAACAATGCATATTGACAGTGACTGTGCAGATTATTTTCGTAGTGAGAATTGGACTGAAAAAAACCAAACTATTATTTTTAGGCCATCTGAATAATTAAATTCATCTGCCCTGCTGTGTGTCTTATGTGTGTTAATTTCGTGTTCTATGGTCGATTTGTCTGTTTTGCTGGACGAAAAACCCCGGTTTCTGTGTGGGGGGAACCTTGCTATCTACGCCTGAGAACAACTAACTTAGCCATGGAGTGAAAAAAGCACATCAAAGTTCCTCGTATCATCGACGGGATTCGAACCAGGGCCTTTTCCACCCGGTGTGGGGAGGACGGTGACGATAATACTGTGCTACACACGCAGACAAGTGAGCATTGGACTCGATAACAGTGGAGCAACGTCTGGATGTTGCTAAGATTACCTAGATACTGTTTCCGATCAAGCCCATAAAAATTCCATTTTCGCCTACTCGTAAATTAACGATAAATGGCGTATTTTATTTCAAAATAGGAAAATCACGAAAAGATGTTTTAGAACACCATTTTATTCGTGAAGGTAGAGTAGAAGAATTAGTAGCATAAACGGAGGTTCTGCTTATTAAACAAAAGAAACAATGACTGACAGAGTTCTAGTAATACGCTGTATATGTACACAGTAAATGTCCAGTTCATGATTTCGTTATATTATAATTTGAAGTAATAGACCCTATTTGCTTCTTGGAGACTGTAAAACGCCACACCACAAAAAAAAAAAAAAAAAACTCACAGTACCCAACACAGATCACACTCATCTGGCTTTGCATCTTCACAGTGTCACCAAGTAGGATTTGTAGGGAACCACTGGCACTGCCTGACAAACACATTTGTCCTCGCTGTACGACGTGGTATGTTGTCATGCTGATAACGACAGGACTCGTTTCATTATTATTGCCACAGTGCATGTAGCGCATAATTGTCCAAACCATCTAACCGCTTCCACCAAACCTCATGGTCGAGATTATAGACTCCGACAGAAGCACTCTAATACACCATGAATACTCAAACTAATAGAGCAAACTTAACTGTGAAAAGATCTAAACCTCCCAAACACTTCCTAATTCATTTCACAAATATACGTGGTCTCAGTTCTAATCTCAATGATGTCCATTTCCATTTACAGTGTGCCAAACCACATGTACTTTTTCTGACAGAATCTCAATTATCGGTTGATTCAACCACTCCTCATCTCAGCTACCCAAGTTATTCGCTGTATGATTCCTTTCGCCTTAAAGGTGCTACTTGTGCATATGTCCGTTCTGATATTCCCTGTCAGAGACTTGGTAATTTGGAATCTCCTCTTTTCGATCTTCTCGGGCTTAAAATCTCTCTACCTCATTGTGTCAAATTCATCTGTTGTCTCTACCGTTCTCCCAACTCCACTAATCACTTGCAACTCTTTGACTTCCTCTCTTTGCAACTTGACTTTCTCCAGTCAAACTTTCCTAACAGTGAGGTAATTTTCCTTGGTGATTTTAATATTCACAACTCCAAGTGGCTTCCGTCTTCTAGTCACACCGAACCAGCTGGTCGAGATGCTGGGGCTTTGCAATTACTTATGACCTTGCACAGATTGTTCATTTAAGATTGTCCGGTAGGACAATCCTAACCATACAGCCAACATCTTGATCTTTTTCTCACAAACAACAACCCTTCTAAGTACACGGTCGAAGTGAGTGGTCCTCTTGGCACCTCAGATCACAATTTGGTAATTGTCTCTTCTCAAATGGGGCCTTTATCTCATGGCTATTCCCACCCTTGTGTTGTTTCGCATTACAAGAATGCAAAATGGGATGACCTGCGAGATTTCTTTTCTTCTTTTCCTTGATCAGATTACTGTTTAAAAACTTCTGATGTCAACGTTAGCGACAACAGTACACAAAACTACACATCAGTACACTCCCCACACACTTTAAATCTATGACCTTCACAAACAGAGTACACAACGCGGAGATGGGGGAAACCCCTGGTGCCGTCAGACAACTAACACACTTTGCACTTTGTCAAAATTTGCTCAGATCGTGTCAGTGAAATTATTCTTGCAGGAATGGAATCCTTTATTCCACATTCCACTTTAAAATCACGTCCTTCATCTAAACCTTGGTTTTCCAATAAATGTGCTATGGCTGTTCAAGAGAAGAATTTGCATATCGCAATTGGCTTGTTTCCAATTCTTCAGTTTCATTTTCTGCCTACACCAAAGCTCGCAACAATTGTAAAGCAGTTATTAATCAGTCCAAACTAGAGTTTGAACAGGCTAAGAGTAGAAAACTTGCGTCTTGCCCTAATGGTAGCCGAGCATTCTGGTCTCTTGCGAAAACTATTGGCCCCATCTTTTGCCCATCTCTGCTTCCACCTCTGTCGAAACCAGATGGTTCTGTTGTCACTTCAGCTAAGGATAAAGCTGACCTGCTAGCATCCCTTTTTTTTTTCCAACTCATGTATTAATGATCTTGGTAAAACACCTCCCACCATTCCCAACACGCTCCATTCAATGCCTCCTGTGGTTTTCCGTCAAAAGGATGTCAGAAGGATTTTGACGAATCTTGATGCTAAGAAAGCTCGAGGTCCTGATGGCATTTCTCCATTTGTTCTCAAAACGTGCGCTCCCAAAGTTACTCCTGTTCTTTGCCGCCTGTTTTCCCTTCTGCTTGGAAATTTGCTCATATCCAGTCAGATCCTAAAAAGGGTGAAAAATCACTCCCATCCAATTATTGTCCCTTTGCAATTACTTCTACTGTTATTGGGCTTACAAACAGCAACACCACCGAAGGCTTAAAGTTCTCTGCAAAAGGCTGTACTGACAGATGTTCCTGTAGTCTCTTGGAACGCTGTGACGTTCTCCGTAGGCGATATGCGTGCGGTACGAGCTTCTGTCCTCATGAGTGGTCGAACATGCTCCATGAATTTGTGATGCTGTCCAAACTTCGAAAACTTCCTAGAGTTTAAGGATTTAAATCTACTCAACTTTATTATCACTAATCTCCAGAATATTTTGGAATGAGATACTTTGCTCTGATTTTAATACAGTAAACAGAAAAATGAGGATCATTTTAATGATAACAATGTTACAAATTTCAAATTTTCATTTTAAATTTCATTTTTTTGAAAATTAGCAATATCTGCTCACTTGAGTTCATACAGAAATTGCTGATGACGCTCTACTGTATGTCAGGAGATGACACTTCTGTGGGGAACAATAGCAACCGCGCATATAAAAAGTAATCAGAAATAAAGAAAATCATTAGAGAGATGATTCATGTGTTTTTCAGAGAAGTGATATCGAGTCTTTCCAAACATGATGAAAGCGGTAAACTACCGTTTGGAAGGGCCATTGGTTAATCATTTATTTCCATCCCTCAAAGATGACACCAGTAAAATAGTGAAATACCATATTGATCAATTGCTCCTAATTCACTCAGTTCATTCAGCTGTGCGAAACCTTTAAAGCTAAAAAGCTACTGTCGGTATGAAAAATGTGACCTTCATAATGGAATGTTTATACGGTCAGAAAAGTTTACAAAGACAGAGAATCCCCAAAGAGACATCGTTTGAAAAATTTTCTTTAAGCAGAGACACTAAAGGTGGACACATTGTTGACGACAGCCACTGTGAAATTAAGTGGTTTCTGGCTATAGGAGTAAAAGGTTTGGGTCCTTTGATCCCTGTGTCAGCGTGTAAGGAACACACTGACTTTGGACAGTATTAATAATCACCGTCCTCCCCACAACGGATGGAAAAAGGTCGGATTCAAATCCCATCGATGACGAGGAACTTTTATGAACTTTTTTTTTTTTTTTTTAACTCCGTGGCTGAGTTAATCGGTCTCAACGGTGGACAACAAGGTACTCCCCATCCCTGAAACTCGGGTTTGTATTCCAAAAAAGAAACCAGCAGAGAACACGAAATTTATGGACACAATATACATGGGCATATAAGTTTGCTGTATTACAGGTTGGCCCTAATACGGCAGGGTGTTTTGGTTTGTTTTTTTGACAATGGACTTTAACCTGCAGAACACGACCAACGGTGTCTCTAAGACCACGATCCAACAAACCCTTTCCTGCTATGCCCTGTGGACGGCAGATAGAGTACGGCGACAAACAGCAGAGAAGAATCACTCCGGTGTCCAACAGAAACAGGCAAGTGGTAGCAGTGTTTTAGCATAGGGGAAAGTTTTTCTGGGAATCTCTTGGAGCCCTCGTACCACTAAACCATTCGAAATAATAAAAACTACCTATCCATTGCGGCTGATCAGGAGGGTGTTCCAGCAGGATAATGCGCTCTGCCACGTTGCCGGTATTGTTCGAGAGTGGTTTGCCAAACACGAAAGTCACTTTCAGGTGCTCCTACATTGGTCGCCGAATACGAATCCCAGTGAACATCTCTGGGATTACGTAGATCGGCTGATCCGGCGTTTAGATCTTCCACCACTGACAGATCCTTGGCGACATGATATAACAACCATCTGCAACATTTAGAGTCCATGTCTAGCCGTGTGGCGGCGGTATCTGCAGCAAGAGGAGGACATATCCACTATTAGATGGGTGGTTATGTTTTGACTGGATAGTGCATACCTTAACCGCTAGAAGGTAAAAAAAAAAAAAAAAAAAAATATCACTGAAACAGTGGTGTCGAAATTTCATCTGAATTCTGCACATGAGTGAGCATACCGAAGTTTTTTCCGAATTGCGAGATCGGAAATCCTAAAAGTCGTAATTAGAAATTGACTCAACACTAAAAATGAAACGTATTGTCTGAAATCATGGACTCCATGGTTTCAGACACTACCGCCAACCAAGTGAATTCTAAATTACTGCATAATTTAAGTAGCTTAGTTCATAGCACAAAATCGTCTGCATTTTCATTTTTTTACTATGTATTAAAATTATATTTTCGAAAGCCGCTTTCATTCGATTAAGCGGCTTTCGTGTAAATTGTTACGAAATTATGCCGTTTCGTTCGGGGGAGGGGGTGGGTCAATATGGCAGTTTACATTTTTGGGTATAAAGTTTATTCCGATCTCTGTCAAGTACATTCTTCCCTCTGTGCGGAAGCGAAAGGGATTTAATTCTTTCCATCCCTGCCAACAGCGCATTAGAAATCCAGCTACAGAAAACTGTTTCGCAGCCAGCGAAAGAATTTCCTGCGGTTGGATTTCTAATCCACGAAAGAAAAATACAGCTGAACCTGACAACTATTGATGTCATAGAAGTAGTCGTGTCGTTGTTCTGCACAGCAACTTACTGCAGTTGGGTTTTTAAGGCCATGTTTCTCTGTGTATATTGTCTGTAAATTGCATGTGTTTTGTGGTTGATTTTCTGTTTGCTGAACGAAAAACCCGAGTTTCCAGGATAAAAACCATGCTACCCTCGCCTGAGACGACTAACTCAGCCACGTTATTAAAATGGTGCATAAAAATTCCTAACATCATAGACGAGACTCGCTACCACGAGAGCACGTTTACAGTACTAGTATGCAACTCTACCTCATCTGGTTACCCACAACTGAGTTATTGGTATAAATTTATGCGAAACTATTGTTGACGTCGGTGTTTTTACGATGTTTCGTACTGTTTGAAGCCCGTTTTACGCAGTCATATTTTTGACATAAATTTGAACATAAAAATGTTTTTACATTTTACATTACACGGTTTCATGATTCGGAAATGGACTTTTGAGACATGTTTACGGAAACCTATTTCTTAATTTTAGCCACGGATTACTCCTCTTGGTCACACGACTCCAATTACGTAGCTCGGATAATAGACACAAGCGTTATTCGCTACAATCTCCAAAAGATTGTTGTTCCTTCTTTAAAAAGAAACCATCTTCAAAACCCTGAAGTTTTAAGAGACCGAGTTCAATTTGCACCGATAAATCTGTTGTGGGCAGTTCATGATTAGTCAATCATGGTTTCCATTCAATTACAGCTGATCAGGTAGGCAGAGTCCGCTTGAGCCGCTAGAACTGAAACTATCCATCAGGTGCTCTCTTAATACATATTCGACCTCGTGACAGAAGTAAGTTCTCCGGGAAAGAACAGTTCGTCTGGCTATGAAAGGAACAATTTCCTGCTCAACTCCCCATTCCCTAACTCCTTACGAACAGTATATGTCAAGAAAGAAAATGATCCCCATCTCCCCCAGCTAATTACAGAACCGCATCCTCCGTAGCGACATGATAACATTACAAATGATTCACATTTCGAATGCATGAACGAACAGGTGTGCCCGTGGTGGAACTGACGCCGCTAATTTATCAAATTATATCCCTCCTTTCTACGTAGAGGGCGCACATATTAAAACTTCACTTAAAGCCCATAAATAAAGTGTAAAGTTGGAACCTAAATTTCGTAAATACCATTAATTCTAAGTACAGGAAATATTCAGTGGCCGGAACGTGGGACTGTTGGCTGGCTGTGAATGCCTTAATGTAATTTCACTTTGGTAAATCTCTGGCCCGTCGAGACAAATTCTCGGTGTAGGCAAATCACGGCTGACTTCTGTTACGAAAATGCTTCTCTAACTTAATCAAACACTAGTGAATAGTTACGCTCCAACAGGACTTTACTGGACGTTAAATTAAATTTTTCACTCAAGTTTTAGATCTTTCTCTCTCTCCTAACGGCAAGGAATGGAAGGAGATGCAACGCCAACCTTCAGGTTTGTCCTCTTTGGTAAGCGTAAAAACAAATTTAAAGGAGGCAGTGGTGTTTCACTTCTATAGTCGCCAAGTCGCCTTGAAAGAAAACCATGAATATCCTTCAAATTTAAGAATAATATTAAAAAAATAAAAGAAAAAGTGCCTGAACACTTTTGAAAAAGATTTCAGGCAAATGATGTACAGTATAACAAAAGAAAAGCAAAAGGCAACTCCTTTTATGCGCGAACCGAGAACATTTCGTTTCTGCGCATCCGCCATATTGCCCTGTTCCTCTATCCAGTGCATGACAACCATAATATCCAGTTATTCAGCTACAATATGAAAAGAAACCTTAGTCGATAATAACGCACTAGTACACATTCTTTGAGTCGCTGTGGTTCAAGTCCGCGTGACTATTAAATACGGTAAACGTCTTGTATTTTCTTCATCTTGTGAACTCCTTTGACCTTATGCGTGAATGCCGCGGAGCATAAACAAGAAAAGCTATTTCTACCGCATATGGATAGCCTATGCGATATATATGAAAAAAGATAAATAATGATTGCCAGATTTCTATTGGTCCGATTTTAATGAAATTCGAAAGACAGATGAAAGTCTTTCATGAAAATCTATCCACTGGGAGTTGAGTTGTTACAGGAGGAACGACATGGTGAAAACAATAGGCGCGTTACGCACATATAGGTAACGCGCCTAAAAATTCGAAACAACCTGCATTTGAAAATTCCTATTCTAATCCTCACGTGAAAATTGTGGCTAAATTTTAGAAACAAGAAAATAGATATCTACTGGAGATAGCTGTATACATAAACAGAGATGCAAACGATCATTAGTCATTCTTCGGCGAAATTTTGATTTTACAAATTTCACTCCTGATAAACCTTCCTCGTGTAACGCAGTCAACATTTTTGCTGTAGTCCTTTCATATCAGGAAATTCTGAAACCGAGGGATATTTACAAGCGATCCAACATTAGTCTGCATGTCATTGGCCCTCGTGCATTTTTCTTAGACAGAAACGGGACTTTCCAAGAAGAAAATGCGCCTTGTCATCGGGCCAGCACCGTGCACGATTAGTTCGAGGAACACCGTGAAGACATCATCCATCTCGATTGGCATTCGAATTCGCCTGACCTTAATCCAATTGAATACCTGTGGGATATTTTGGAACGGAATGAGGAATAGACACGTAACCATCACCTATTCCGACAGTGTAGAAAGCCTTTCCGCCGTAGCCGAGTGGTCATGCGCGCGGGTGCATAAGTACATGCATTGAGTGACCGGGATTCAAGACCGTAACTGCTAAATACGATGCTGTTTCTTGTATTCTGTCTATCTGCTCTGACCGTTTGGTCGTCCCGGGGTATAAACAGAATATTTATTTATTATTATTATTTATTTTTTTCTTTTTTTTTTTTCAGGCCGCATGGTTGCAGATGTCTGGGCAAATAGCGGCTATTATCGTGCGAACGGTGGCCTAACACTGTATTAGGTAAGTGATCATAATTCAGCTATCCCTGAGTGTATATTTCTATACAATAAATATGATAAAAATCCTCTTGGCGTGACGTTATTGAATAAGCTGTTAAAACTTCAATTATAAACGTGATACAAATTGAAAGAATCTAATTCGTTGCGCGACTGAATCATAGTACCTCATTGAAATATTCTTTTCTTCTTTTAGGGATGAACCAAAAGAAACCGCAATGTCTGCCGTACGCTACAGACCACCGTTGTCAAAGCTGATAATAATAATCTGATATTATAACTCTGTTCTTAATGAGTTTAATTTAAAGAGTTAATTTTCCAATACTTCTGCCCAAATGACTACCTGACATTGTAAATCAACAAGCGTTGTACAGGTATACTACGAGTGAAATCATAGTACCTCACAACATTTATAACGCATTCTCAAACATCTTTGAATACAATCGACTTTTCAACAATATGTGTTGCCAAATTAAATCCTTAGAAGGTTTTAAATCATTTACAATCCTTTAAATCTTATTCGGGAATTGTTAATCGGGAATTCGCTGGGAATCGTTTCTTTTCTTGTTGGCGGACACAAAGCGCACGGTTTTCCTACAATTTTTAAAAACCAAGAAGATTATTTGGTCCTCACAGATGTTGACAGCCTCGTGGCACACCATTGCATATTTTCAGGAGGTAAGTACATGTGAGGCGGTTAAAGATGAATAATGGAAAATTCGTCTAATATCACATCTACCATGTATTAGAAGAGAAATCTTTTGATAAAATAAGAAGGCAAATCGGAAAGTAAGGTCTCCGAATACTGTAATTGGAAGAGTTAGATTAAGGTCAGGTTATGTTAGGTTATCTGAAAACTTGGAAACGTAACTTTGAACATTTATTGAATGCTATGGGAAAAAATTATATGGAATTGATCTAATTGACTTCCTTTCAGATGTGACTGCGCTGTGATGGATTAAAAATGGCCAATCGCGTAGACACGTACACAGCACAGCACCAAGTGCGAAATCATCAGTTTCTTATTGGCCAAAAGCAAGAAATCAATAGAAATCCTGAAATAAATTATGGCTGTGTATGGTGAAGCAGCATGCATGATGTGCAGGCATCCCGGATCGCCAGCGAACAAAAAATTCAAACAAACACCTTCTGCAGAGGAAAGCGATGTTCAACAATAATCTGGAGCAGGAAAAAAAAATTCTGTTGACCGATTTTGCAGAACACGACCGCACTGTTAATGCCCAGACATACTATCTGACTTCACAACCATTGCAAAATGCCATAAAAATAAACCAGTCAACTTCTTGACGATTGAGTCATTATCTTGAATGGCAATGCACGACCATACACTGCATAACTAACAGCAGACGGACCAAAGCACGTTACAACACTCCATTTAAGTCTGTTTGGCATCTTCATATTTGTAGCTTTCGTTCAATTTTATGTTATTTGACTTCATTTCTAAATGGCACAAGACAGTAGCTGAGAAACGCATGATGAATAGAATACATTTCATTATACAAAGTATTAATATATACGCTAACTCAAAAACTCGATTCCATGATGTGTTGAGGAAGAACGAGATTAGAATATCCGTCAGTGATGGTAGCAATCACAGAAACGTTTTCATGCGGGCTGTCTCGGATCGAAATGTAAGATTTCGCCATCAGTTTATAATCTCCTAAACAGTAAAAGAAAACAGCCTTAGGACACAAGAAATTTAGATTAAATACTGACACTAACCAACGATCGATATCGAACCCACATTGATCGCATCCAAATTTCTCCAGGCTGTCAAGCTAAATCAATTGTCCTGTCCAGTCCCATCAACAGTTGAAAGCCAACCCCTCGGTAGCCCATCTTAAATCAGTCCTTAGCAATTTTTAAAGAGCTTGTTTCAAGAAAGCTCGATGCATCTACAAAGTGCTCATTATTCTGTCAGGTATGGCCGCAGAATTTTTCATCTGCTTTTTTTCCCCAACCAACTAACTTTCCACTATATTTTCTTCCTCCTACTTTCAAGTAATCGTAAGTCAACGGTAATTTACGTGATCTTTACAATGTCTAAGACATGAGAGAAACCCTTTGAAAAAGATGTTATCCAACAATTAATTCACCGTGAAGAGTGGACGGATGCACCTAACGAGGGCATCAACAGCCACTGTTATGCGTAACAGCCTCGTGCAACGATCACATGACCAATACGGGGGGGGAAGGACGGCCTTTATTACTTCTATTTTAATTAGGTAAGAATTCCTCGTTATACACCACGAGTGTCGTAAACGGCCTCTGTAAACAGGACGCTCAGCTTCTCGAAGATGCGGGGGAAATAATCGTAAATAACAGTGTTTAGGTGGGAGGTGTAGATTAGTTTTTCCTGTTTATGCACGAGCCATCCTCCGCTCTCTCCAACGGGCCTGTTATCTTGAATACCAAAGTCAGGAAATAACCGCTGACACAGCCTTATAAAACAGTGCCCACGCCTTACAACGAGCAGCACCTACTTCTGCTCCGATAACTGCGTCAAGTGCTGCTCCAGTCTCTTTATAGGGTTGTTTGGCAAATCAGGCAGCGACATCCCCCCAACCCCCAAGGAACAGTTCACGCAGTAGCAATATGTAGTTTGTTCTTTCTACCAGCGAAATGTCATGTTATTCAAAGAGTCTTTTCGGTTTCCTCATCTTCACACGCTGAAAAGGTAAAATAAAAAAAATAAAATAAAACTGAGCTCGCTAGAATATGGAAGAGGAAATTCCGGTAATGTTCCTGTTGTTACTCTCTAAATCGTTGCCTCTCTTAGTCGAGAAACACTTCGACCCCATTAGAATCTTTCATGCTCTGGAATTTAAAGATATTGAAGTACAATATACCTCGTACTACTCGGACGTGTTTCTAAATTACGAGTGCTGTAAGGGCGGCTTATTTTTCATTAAAGAAAAAAAATCCTACATAGTGTTTTATGGAAGAAAGCACCGATGGTTCCCCAGATCTGCGTCATAGTACTTTCTGAAGAAGTACAGAATCTACAGAAGCGAGAAAAGTGTAATCTCGTCTACGGTGGATCTCAAAGCAGCAGCTGCTACACGTCCGACATCCTGCCACTGTTAAAAGGTTCATCACCTCCACCGTCTACCCTGCCATTCTCTATGGTGCAGAAATATGGGCCTCTGCTGCACATTCAAACCTTAAGCGGGTGTACACTGCTGAATACTGGCTACTGAAATGGGCGAATAACAAGCTTCGGCTACCTCCCGCTACCACAACTACCATGATGGCACAAGCACTCGACATCCCGAGGTTGAAGTTCCTGATCGTTGAAAAGAGGCTGGTCTTCACAGCCAAACTCATCTCAGGCCAAATATCATCTCCAAATATTTGGAATGCTTGCTCTTGGAGGATTCCACAGCCAAGCCTAAGGTCGGTACCAGCACTTGTGGCTCACCACAACAGGCTTGTACTCACCGAAAGATTTCTGCCCAAGCAGATGCTCGCTGCCCTCAACCGTGTGGACGCCGACATCGACACCATAATAAGTAAAAAGAAGGACAGACACAAGTTTATCAAAGCTCTTGAAACCTGAATCACTGCCAACTTGTATTTGTTTTTCTTTATTTGTGTTCAGCTCCTTGTTTTTATGATGTATTTGTATTTCTTTTTGCATTTGTAATCTGTATTTTGTAGCCTTTTGAATTTGTACTTATGTTATCTATATGTGAACCCCTGGCGCTCGTCGCCGTGATGGGATATTGTGCTGTAAATCTACTTCACAATAAAGATTTATTTATAATGTCTGGTTTGTGTCGATGTAGTGTTATTATGTCTGTTGTTGTGTCTCTGGCTGCTTGGCCCTTAGTGGGACCCCGCGTTGCAAAGAAAAATTCTACGTCCATTTGACATGAACTAACTCATCCCGATTGAAAATTCTCAATCGTTTCCTCACAAGGCCGAACTTGCGCCGAAAAAGCCTCCCATTCTTTCTGTTAGTGGATGTCTTGGAGTACGTGATCTTCTACTGCCTGTCTTTTTGACAAGATGTTGCTTCTGAAATGAGTGCTCCGCAAAGTACCAAGTAGGCAACAAACAATTGGCATTCAAGTAATCTGGAAAACCAATACTGAACCCGTGTTTTCAAAATAAAAAAAAGCTACAAGGAGATAAAAATCATTAAATACTATATTTTTAACGACTCAAATTGACCTGAAGAAATTAATCACAAATTTCTTGAAAATTGTTCTGGCCTGCAGAGTATCTCAACCGAATATTTTGTTCTCTTTCTACTGCTTCGGTGACAATGGAGTGGTTTCGCCACTGGCCACTCTTTTGGGAAAGGCCTGGGTTTGAATCCCTGTCTGAATTCTTAAAGGCCTCTTTAAACGGAGCTGTACTTCACTAATCTCAAGGCTTTTCCACGTGAATTATTCCTTTTTTTTTTTGTTTTTCCCCAGCTCCCACAATATGCAAATTGCCACGTCAACACACACGCCAGTGCAGACTAGAAACAGACACGGTTAAGCCATACGACCTAAAATGCCAACTACGTGAAAAGATTGTGACTATATCATTTTCCACACGATTGGAAAAGCTCAATCTCACTGATCATGCGAGGAATTCATTAGGCCTTTTTCCAAGAGGGATAAAGTTAGCCCTCACTCAAGTGGAGGTTCAACGTTTCATCCAGAATTTTCTCCGACTTTTTACATCCTGCAAAACATCATAGAAACATACGCAACTTAGACATCGCGAACAGGCGTCTCATGACCTGACTGCCCTGGTACTAATTTAAAATAACCAAGCTTTGGTCCACAGGCATGCACTGCTATAACATTTCTTTATAGTTCGAAGCCATCTCCTCACCACCAACTACAACCATTATTTATCACTTACAGGGAAATTGAACAAAATCCCCGAAACTGCAATACTCACTGCTGCTCGGAAGGATCTCCATCGCAGGACTACACATTAAACGCATACACCCCAACGATTTGATTATCAATGTTTCTGCCTCCCCTAATGTTAAAATATTTTAAAAAAGGGCAAACATTCACTTTTCTGTCTTTCCAATGACGTCACACTTCAGCTATTTGCGTGAAGGATGGCGCATTTTATGTGGGGGGATGGAAGGTTGCAGACGCATGCACGGAACGGGCCAAACAAATGCAATAATGTCTTGGGCAAACAGAGATTGCACGTTCTAGTAATGAGTTCAGCGGCGATATCGGAGAAGGATGAAGTAAACAGGGCAGATGCGATGAGGGGAGAAAAAAAAATGAAGCAGGTACTTAAATCAAAGTCAAGAGGCCGTATAAATTCAGAAATTCCTTTCCTGTCATCAAGATAACTTGAAGCGAAAGGACAGGAAACGAAGGAAAGAGAGAGGGGGAGGAACGCAGAGGAGGAGAAGAAGAGGAGGAAGAAAGAAAACGACAACTAACATGCCTGCCAACGTTGCGCTGCAATTCCTCTCCACTCACCGACCGTCCCGTGTCTGGTATCGTTAGATCTTTCCGCCGTGACTTCGGCTTTCATTCCGTCGTGTCGTCTGTCTTCATCAGCGGCCAAGTCGGTAGTGTCGCCACCCTTCATTACACAAGACGCTTCTTCCGTCTGCGCCGCCGAGCAGAAGGCCTGATCGCTGCACGCTTGACCGAGCCCGCTAAGCTAACTCGGCTGCCTCCCTTTTACTTCGCCAACCCCTCTGTCGCCGAAGCTAACCTGGGCTTACGGTGAACTTTTAGTGGCTGCCCAGTATTTAGTTGGTCATAACAGGACCCCTGTTACGGCTGTTGGTGGAGATGAGTCTACCTACACGAGGAAGCCCATTTTACAAGCAGTTTGGCCAGCAAAAGTGGTGGAGTGTAACAAACAGTGCAGGGAGAGCAGGGGAGTAAGGGGGCGTCGAGACGCTATGCACATTTTATTTTTTGATGCTCGTATAACAGCCTCCACAGTTCCAGAGCTTCCCTTCAACAGAGGCAAGTCAAGCTACCTTCCCTATCTGCCTGCAATGTGCGCTACGTAATAAACTCGAGAGAGAGAGAGAGAGACCCTGCCTGTAGAGGATGTGCCCAAGTTCGCTTTCTTTTAGATAAACAATTTCACTCGCATAACAAAATTCTGCTGGAAGTATTGTCATACGCGTACATATTGACCGAATGTTTAATTCGTTTGTCAGAAAAGAATGCATTAAAAATCACTAAAGCTGTTGGTTTACGGATTTTTCATGGAATATTGGTCCGTGTTTTTTTAAGGAAAATCCGAAACACGAAATTATAAAAAGCATAATGTTTATTAGAACCTCAGACGCGTAGTGCGATTAGAAGAAATAAGGAGCACGTGTCAACACCAAGAAACACACGCACAGAGGAAAATCATTTCGATAAGAGTGGGGTACAACAGTGGAAAGATGGATGTTGATAGAATGTCGAGTGTTTTCTAATAGACTCAGAAGAGGATAGAAGAATTATTAATGCCAATTCGGAAAAATGCTCGGAAATAGAGTGGATGGCCAAATTGTCAGGATGGCAGTGAAAAAAAAAGGTGGGGGGGAGCAGAACTCAACCTTTCCAATCTGAAATTGGGATTATTTTTCCATCCGATATTTTATATTACATATTATTAACCAATTCCACACGATGACGCCTTCGCGTTTAATCCTGCGAGGGAGGGGAGGGGAGGGGCATTGACTTCCATGAAGGATTCAAAATGGAAGATTCTGCTGGTTGACTTTTATGTGTAAATTTGTCGTATTTAAAAAAATAAACTTTTACATTTTTTTAATTTTATTATTATTTTATTTTTATTGCCAAGCAATATCAGAATACCAGTAGAGAAGACTTTCACTGTTACTAGCAAGGTTGGATACAAGACTTGACCTTGATTTCTTTAGACCTCAGGAGACATATCACGCCGCCGACGAGAAATGGTCAAGCTTTACACTTAGTAATCTACAACTTCCCCAACTGTAATAACATACCCAACCCTTTCACATTCTCATCAGATCACTCACCTATCACCTGTACCTTCTCCATACCAACGTTATCGGGAAAGAAAATTAGAAATTACTATTCGGATACTCGCTCTGATCTGATTTTTTTCTCCAAAATTCCTGAAACCTGATATAGTTATCAACCATCTCTCCACCATGAATTGGGATAATTTATCTCCACTATCTGTTGAAGCAGCAATCCAGACCCTAGCTGAGCAGTTGAGACATATCGCCACGATCGGAGCGTCTAAACAAGTCACAATTACTGAGAGAACCCAGTGGTGGTTCCATTCGGATACGAAAATTGCCTTTAGAAGTAAGCAGAGGACATATAGAACATGGTTAAAATCGAAAAGCAATACAGACCACGAAACCTTTAAAAGAGAAAGAGAGCTGGTTTCCTTCGCTTCAAGAGAGGAGCACATCAACAGTATATATTATCCCAAATTACAAAAACCCAGAGAATTTTCCCAAAGTGCGACAACCATCTCAACACGGATGAAAAACTATTTGAGGAGTGGACTCGCATATCTTTCGATCATCAAGATGCAACCACTGAAGTTTCAACCCTACCTAGTGTAAACCAAAACACTCTTTCTGCCATGGATGATGTTATTATCACTAAGCAGCAGCTCATTGACGTGATAAATGGCCTGCCCAACAAAGCTACTAAGGGCCCTGACAGTATACCACTATTTATAGTTAAGGTGTGCTCTGTGTACATTGTGGATCTTCTCTTAAACATCTTCTAGAAGATTCTAAAGACAGGCACTATACCGGAAATCTGGAAATCTTATTATGTCAAACCAGTCCCAAAAATTGGAAATTCCAAGATGCCAAAGGACTTCCGTCCAATCTCCATAGGATGCACATTATTAAAGATATTTGAAAAACTCATACACCCAGTGATTATTCAACACTGTTTTGCTCACCGACCACCCTACCTCCACACAGTCCTGCACCATAGGTCCACGACCTCTAATCTCCTCGATACTCTCTTCGGAGCACAAAAAGCCTTGAATGACAGAGCCCAACTGGACATAATCTTCTTCGATATCAAATCTGCCTTCGATACTGTCTCCATTCCTACTCTTATAGGCATCTTAACAGAATATTTCAAGGTATCTAACCAAATTGTCAGCATTCTGAAGTCCTTACTACAGAGGAGACACTTAATTATAGCCAACGGAAAACAACCTATGCAACGAGGGGTGTACCTCAAGGTGGGGTGATTTCGACAACCCTCTTTGCAATCCTACTTGAACCATTGCTCGCAAAAAATCCAAATTTTAGTTCCTTCGCTGATGATCTAAAATTCTTTATCAATTCAAAAGACCCCAAACAGATACAAAAAATTAATAATGAAACCTCCAAGCAAATTCTACAGTTAATTTACTTTTTACAGCGAGCTGGACTCCAACTCAACAATGCCAAGTCAGCCCACATGACAATCACGAAGAGGAAGGTCAAGAATGACATTCGAGTTACAGTTATTGGTGAGTCAGTCCCCAAAGTTTCATCTCATACTGACCTGGGACTAACGTGGGATGAAGACTTAAATTTCTTCTTAAAGGCAAAGAATATGTTGCTTTCCACCAGGAGCTCGCAGGCTGTCACAACACCAAACTGATTGGACAATACATTAATAGATGTCTCATAAATCTGGTCCTCTGCATCTACCTCTCGATGTAATAAATTTCTATCAATGGAATATTGGATTCTGCGGGGACTGAACCGTCTGGGAGGGAACCCCTTCACCATCTCGAAATCCATTCTCCTAGTCAACCTAGGTATGACCTCCTGGAAGCTCACTGTCCTCAAAAAAAAAAAAAAATCTGTCAACGCTTACCAAGCTGCTAACTCGCCATATTGATGCCCCATCAATAAAAGATATCATCGCACTAACAAGAGGAAGAAATAGAAGCCATCACCCACTTAGGATGAAGCTATCAAACCTGGACTCCCTAAAAGGAATGTTCCCGTGTAACACCATTGAACACCTTCTCCACTATTCCGGTAAAGTTTGAAGTCAATAAAACCGACAGAAGCCAAATTATAGACCTAATCTGGACTAAATCACCAGGATTACTGTGAAGAAAATTTAGCAGTTTTTATTAGAAATTTAATGATATGAACAATTAAATGCAATAATATAATGAATATAAATAAATCTGTTAAGTTAGTTGCTGATAAAGAAGTCAACCTGTGTATTTAACTCTTCAATTATTAAGATCTATGTTATTTCAAAGTGAATACAATTAAGCAAATGTATATATCTATTTAATAGTTATTATTATACAATAATTATATTGTAAAGATCTGAAAATTTGTACAAAAGTGTATAATGTATATTTTAAAATTTCTGTACACCCTGTAAATTTCTGTAGGATGGTGTACACCCTCCTAGCCCACATGCTGTACAAGGGGTGAACCTTGTGTTAATAAACTGAAAGTAAGTAAGTAAAATAATAACTTAGCAGATCTCGGGATCATGAGGAAACTACCAGTTGAATTGTTATTGCAGTGCTAAGTTGACACAAAGCACCTCGTTGAATCATTATAATTATAACTTTTTCGCCTTTTATGGGATTTTTTCCGCTCCTTGACGGGTACTGGTACCAAGTGCATGGGGTGGTTAGTTGTGTCCGATTACTATTATTATTACTATTAATAAAGGAATTCTCTTACTGTCCTACAGGTGTTCAGGGTCGCGGCTTTCTGAAGACCCATGTAAATGTTCTCTGGGAGACCTATTGCTGCTAGGTTCTTATGGAGACACTTTGGAACCATGCCGGTGGTTGACTCGGTGATCGGGATGGCCATTACTTGTTCCATATGCCTCATTTCTTTGACTTCCTGTCTTTTAGGTCTGAGTACTTCCTGAGCTTTTCCTTGTATGTTTTCTGGAGGTTGCTGGTGTTGGACACCGCTATGTCGATCAGGTAGGTAGCCATTTCCTTCTTGTCGATGAGGATTATGTCTCGTCTCTGTTGTGGGGGATCGTCGTGTCCGTTATTATGGCACGGTCCCCGTATAGTAAACTTTCTTTGATCAGCCGGTATTTTTGAGCTAGCTTCTAAGGTATTATCCTGGCCACCCGGTCGCGTCTATGAGTGTACTCCGTCTAGATAATCACCTTGCATCCTGCGGTGATGTGGCGGACAGTTTCTGGGGCCAGGTGGCGACGACATGTGTCATCTGTTAATCCTGGGTCTTCTTGGCGAAGTATTTCCTGTAATTCCTAGTGTTGATTAACTGGTCTTGGATGGCGAGCATGAATCCTTCGATCTCGGGAAGAGCCTTCCTTTCGTGAGCCAATCGTTGGAAGCCATCTTATTTATATAGTTTTGATGGAAGCCATTGCAGTATCTCCCATGGAATGTCTTCTTCGCCCATCATTTTGTCTTTGTTTATCCTCGTTGAGGTTGAGTGTTGTGCCGTTTGTCTATCTTTATTGGTAGGATTAATACTACTACTACTAATAATAATAATAATTATTACCTATTTATTTAAATATTAAAAGATTTTGCCACTACACAGCCTGGAGGCATGGAGAGAATAATGGATCCATCTTTAGAAGATGGACATATGCATTCAACTTTGAATTCATATGGAATGCAAATCCTCATGGTAACATTTACAGATGTGTTTAAAATATATTCATGTTAACACTTTACAGATCACATGAAAACATGAAGTTCTACAGGGGTGAATCAAGAATGAAACTGAGAAAGGAAGACGCATAAAAAGAATGCCAGACATGCTGGTCGTAAAATTCAGAATGAGGACAACACATCTGGAAAACGGAAAAGGTTTGATGAAGTACAAATATTGAAATGGTGGTGGAACTCGGAAAGGACATAGAGTCAATGATTTGAGGAATAAATAATGGGAATTATAAAACTTAAATCCGTTTCTTAACGTAAGAGCTCTCAACCAAAAAAGAAGACTAAGGGTCATTTCAAATCTGTATGATACGAAAATATTGTCCAGAGTTCTAGCAGACAGCAGTTTCCATCCGGTACAATTTTCTTAAAGGAGGCTCTTCCAGCTGGAATAATAGTAAAACGTCAGAAACTAGGATGGATGTCAAGTGAATTATGAGGTGGAGGGAGGGGGCTCGCAGTGTGAAACGACAAACGTGGAGTACTGCTGAATAAAGGAAGAATGCTATGTAAAATCATGCAGTTATTCCAGGTGGTATGATACGTCAACTCCGGATATTAGATATTGTTGTGATAAGTCTTTTAAGGGTTATTTACAGCGACAATATTTCGAGTGGGTACTGGACTGGAGATCACGCATTTACACCAGCGAGGAATGCTAGCACCATCTGTGGCCTGCTTTTTCAATGATTATCAGTTGTGGGAGACCGGTTATCTCCTTGCTCCTTCTTCAGACAGTTTAAAAATACTACATATAAAGTGCCCTGCATTGAACCAAAGGTGGTTTCATGTAGGGGAGATGACTGGGAAGAAAGGTGAAGTGAAAAAATAGTGATCGGAAAGAACATTAAAGTGACAACTGAAAATCGGTTGTAATCTGCTAAATGATTATGTACTGCTAAAGCAATGTCACTAACGTATGTGCCATTCCTCATGAAATATTGCTAACACTGAACGCTGAAAGATTTCCCAAAGCAAGATACGATGTGTTCCGCTTAGTTCTCCTTATACTAATTTTACTGGAAATTGCATCTATCTAAAACTGCAAAATAAAGCTTCACTAGTTCCGAAAAGCCATTTCTGCCCATGCAAAAACGAATTCTCATTCTCCACACCAGATAAAAATAGTTCTGAACTGACACTCAAATCAGAGTTGGATTCTTTTAATGTCAAATCAGAGCCAAGACATCATTGTATCCGCGTCTATAAACTGTGTTTTAAGGCTACTTTATCGGCTCGTCGAATTGGACAATCCTACATTTCTATTTCATACAGGCTCATTTTTTTTCTATTTTATACTCAACCAGCTTGAGAACTCTGTAATTAGCTCTAATTCTATTGGAGCATCGACAGAATTCAAACAAATGATTGTTAGAAGTTCTTTAACTTGGTCAATCTCTGTAAGGACGTTAAAAGTTGTTACACTGCTCAAGTAAATTTAAGTTTTGAATGAGGTTTCACGTTATATTTAGTCAGGTAGGAGTAGTTCTGGAAGTTATCGTTAGAATGAAATACACCGTCTTGGCGAAGGATGTATTTGAGTACTCCGGTTTGTAATCTTTTCAATTTTATCAATAGTGTTACGCGAGTATGGTGACCACATGGGGCACGAAACTCTCAGTGGGAGCACGCATAGGGTATATAGCATTAATGTTAGTTTGAAACTCTTCAAAGGGGAAGTAAATCGATTGATGAAACAAAATTTCCTGTAAGTTTTTTTTATATGTTTTTATATTATGTACATGTTTACTGAAGGAACAGTTACTTGAGAAAATGGTTCCTAAATCACTTCAAGTTTCTCTAATATGTGTAGCAAGACCTGAATGATAAATAGACCGCTTACTTTCATAATGAAAAGGAGGAACATAACAGGAGTGGATTTAGTTGGGAGAAGACTGTTTAATGCCTGAATTAAATTTTCTTTGGTTATAGTGATTTCCGCTAGGAGGGACCTAGTATGTAGGTTGGATCCGGATAGAGTTGCGCTGCTAATGTAGTTTACCAGCCAGCCACCTGGTATTATCTGCTGTGGGAGAGTTAGACTTTGATTTAGGATCTGTAGAAAGTCCGAAAGTACTGTTTGTCCCATTCCCTAAATAAGTTTTTTGTCCATGATGAAGTTGGTATTTTTGTTGCCACAGATTCATTTAGGCTGTGTAAGTTTTTTTTTTTTTTTTTTTTTTTTTTTAAATTGTACTGTTGGCGTGTGTTCTTTAAGAAACAGGCCCATTCCTTTTTGTAGGCGATGTAGTCATGACATCTTCAGAGGGTCTGGTTTTCTGCCAATTTCTGTAAGCCTTCTGTTTTTACTTACAAATGAAATTTCTTACAATTTTCTTACCAGTTAACCTATCGCACATGGTTTTTGATGTCTATGGTGTATTTACACCAATATTATATAGATGAACTAAAAATGAATATGGCTAAAACAAAAGTAATGATGAACAAGTATGCCACAGAAACAAAGGGACATAATGATTGAAGGAGCAGTAATTGAAAAGGTGGAGTCATATACTTATCTGGGTCAAGTCATTAGCTGTAATAATGATAAATGGCTGGAAGTCAAGAGAAGAATACATTTTGGATGGACAGCATTCAGGAAATGTAGTCACATACTGAGGAGCAATATCCCAATTTCTCTGAAACGTAAAATAATGAACCGATGTATACTCCCCACCATCACTTATGGAAGTGAAACTTGGGCATTCACAAAAACTCAAGTAAAGGACATTGTTATCAAAACTTAAGAACTGAAATGGACTTGGGCACACATAGCTCGAAGAGATGATGACAGATGGACTAAAAATGGTACGCAAGAGGAGCTAAAGGAAAATCTGGAAGACAACAACGGAGATGGCCAGATGAAATTCAAGAGTTCGTGGGTAGTAAATGGATGAACCATTGCAGAAAATGGACGGAACTGGAAAGTTACTGGAGATGCCTTCATCCTGCAGTGGATTGAAAATGGCTGATGATGGCTTCCAGATTTTCCTTTAGCTCCTCTTGCGTACCATTTTTAGTCCATCTAAAAATGGTACGCAAGATGAGAGAAAATATAAAAATGAGAAACCAAAAGGTTTCTCAATTTATTTTTGTTCTGATGTTTCTGTTTGAACCGACACTGCTTATCAACGACGAAACGTGTTAGTCAGCGCTAAGAAGATTAGCCACAGGTTACGTCATATTCCTTTTGCAATATTTTTATTAATCCGGCAAGATTCTTTGTTACACAATTTGTCCTTATTCCGAAAAACCGGCCCCTACAAGTATTATACAGTTTTTGGAAAGCTTACGCTCTTACCCTCGAAAAATAATCGTTAATCAAAAATTGAATAAAAAGAATATTAAGTGAATTTTTTTGTTTATAATTATGGTTACCGTTCCCATGCAAGGCAGTAATGTTTCTTGGTCCAGTTCCCATTATTTACCATAAAACTGTTCGTTGATCTCGTGTCCTTTACATAAATAACAAGGAAACTTGGAAAAGGTCGAAATGTAATTTTCCACGTGGTTCCGTCGTAATCATTCGGAATAAAAGTGTGTGTGTGCCTCACTAATTAATACAACCACCTGTGTCACCTGGCCGTCGTGTTGGCGGTACAATATTCCCAGCCCAACCGCGCTGAAATATTTTCGCCACTAAGCCACACTTGACGGAAGTGCAGTTTGAGTGTGACGACACGGCGCCGTCATAATTCTCAGTTTTGAGCTGCCTCTTCGAGCCATTAAGTGTAAAAGCTGCATAAGAAGAGGGCGCTTTCGCAAAGTTTCTTCTGTCATTTCACTGCACTAAATACATCCATTAGTTATGTCTGGCTTGGGACTAATTCCGTGTCCCTAGACAGCCACGTGCATCCTGGCTTCACGACACAGACGACGTTATTGGGCAGGGATTTCAAAAGATACGTGCGAGTGCGTGTGTGTGTGTGTGTGTGCGCGCGCGCGAAAGAGAGAGAGAGAGAGAGAGAAAGAGGGGAAGAAACTTATGGCCTCGTTCCTGCTATTGAGAAGGATTTTAACTGACCACGAAATAACAGGCGCGTCGCGCACAGCCTCCCGGGTGCAGTTTGGAAACGCGCCTCGTGCAATGAGGCCAGCCGTGCTCGCTCGTTCTATTGTTGCCAGCAGTTGCCGTTATCAAGCTTTATCTGGGCTGCAACACTCACTAGACGAGCTCTCCCGGGCGGCGAGGGCCAAAACCGGCAACGCACGATAGCCGACGGTCGCCGATAAGACTGGCTAGTAGCGGGGAAGATGGAAGCCCACGAGACCCAGTCGAGGGAATTGCAGTTGTTTAGTGCCGGGCCTGAGATGGACCGCAAGTGGCAAGGGTGTTGTTTTGGCCACGTTTGATGACTTAATTACGGCGCCTCGTTAGAATGCTACGACATAGCTTTCCAACTTCGTAGCGTTTGGTGGCTCGTAAATTTTTATACTGCCTCGGTTTTCATGGCAACAGCTACGCACGGGATGCTGGGATACGGTCATGTGGAGAAAACGCCGAACACCTTTACAGCCACTTTTACCGCAGCCTGAGAATTGGAGAACCGGAATATATCCTGACTAATAGCGAGAGGGTGAGTGCGCGCGTGTGTGTGTGTGTGGGGGGGGGGACATGCGCATGCCCACACGCAAACAGAGAAAGCCTTTTTATTATACTTTTTTTCCCTCTTTTTTTGATTCTGCATCTTAAACTTGCGATGAGCAACAATTCTGTGTGTGCGTGTTTATACTCGAAAAGGTGCTCAATATGGAAATTTGTTTATTTTATATATTATCGGAAAATCAGAAAACTCAAATAACGGCTACGTATATGAATAAATAAACCAAATCCTTTGTGGATTTTTTTTTTTTTTTTTCCCTGCTCCTGCTGCGAATCATCCTGAACTGAATGAGGCACAGGTGGCTGATATTCTAGAATAAATTTCTCTGGTAGCTAGCCACGCTCCTTTGATCACTCAGAAGGAACTGGGGGAGGTCTCCACATTTTCGCGGCATCGTAAGCGGTTTGGATTAGTTTTCTCTTTTAGCCAAAACTTTAATACTCACAAGAAAAAAACAGAGAAGTACATCCCTTGATTCAAAGAAATCACTTCTCACGTGATAAAATATTCGACCGATAACGGTTAGAACCAGTCGTGGGATTTCAAGTCCATCGTGCAGAATTTTAAACAAAGTCGCTCTGCTGTCCAGCTTACCGAAACATCTGACGAATATTTACTCTATTTTTTCTTTTAAACATTAAACTTTAAATTACCGTATTATAACCTCAGCGTATACAATCCATATGGACAGTTTATTTATAGAAGTAAAGTATTACATAAATAAATCAATAACTTCACGCAATATTCCGCCCGCTATCCAATCTGAAAACAAATTTCACCTCTACTGGCTCTCTCCACAAAATTCACTAGCGGTTTCTGAACAGAAACTCTCCTAACGTTTATATTGCAACGCGCATGCGCTCAACAATCAAATGTCATTTTGTAATATCTTTATGCTCGTATTATAATCGAGTATCGTGGTATTATTTACGTAATTGGTTTTGATTTGTGCGATTTCCTCAAGTCTCTGAAAATCAAAGTTATATTTAACTTTGATTTTCAGATAATAAAGAATGTTATTTTTAATAAAAAACCAGTCCGACAAAATCTATTTGCCTCGTGGTTAAAATCGGTTTCATACTGATTTTCACCAGGTTGAAAAAAAAAAAAATAGGACAAACACTGCGTAATACGAGGTGAGAACGTTCTATCAGTGGAAAATCCTAATCGCAAGATGAAGACCCCCCGTTTCTTAACATATTGTAAGGGGCAAAGAAAGTTACAAGTTCAGATAAAAGCCATCATTATTGCTGCTAGCAAGCTGAATGCTATTTTGTCTCTGCTGACGTAAGGCAGGAATTCCCTCTCGTGCGAACACGAAACTACCTTCAGCGGCACAACTGGAGACGATGTTACAGGATCGTTATATCGATTGGCTTCAAAACCACTTATAATCATAATGTTCAGGTAGTTTTATGTTGGGCTCACAAAAAGACTGCAGCTTTGTGCTCTTATCGCTGCGTCAAACTCCCAGCAAGTTCTGAAGGCAACAAGATCACAAGTAAAGCCAATGTAGCTAACGTAATGGAAAACTACCTGTGAATTACACTACTGCCACCTTTTGGCAGTTTAAATAACGATAAAGCTTTCAGATGACAAACAATCTGTAACAGCTATTATTGCGCTGAACTTACAGAATTATACACAGCGCCACCTTCAGGTAACAGAATAAGCTCGTTCGCAGGTCCACCTTTCGTCAGCGTTATTTAAATAAAACTTCCTTCGGACTTAAATTCGTGACATTATTTCACCTTCGAAGGGAAAATATTGCACCAAAAGTGATTTTATAAATATCAAGAAACATTTAAAACGATTTTCTAAGGTGGAGATATAACAGACATAATGGAAGATACCCAATCGAGAAAAAAAAAAAGAGGTGGAAGAGTGGTTAAATTTTGATTGCGCATCAACTTGGAACTTATGGCTGCAAGAAGAATGACTGCTTCTAGATAGTCCGTTTAAAGGATTCTGGAAAAACCCCCTCTATAACCCCCAACAGAACAAAAGAAGATCCATCTTGAATGAGGTTCTTATTTCCCTTCATCAGGAGAAAAGGAAGTATAGCTTGTGTAAGCATATTATGGAAAGGAACCGATAAAACCCGAACAAAGTCATTCATATAACCTTCAACACGAAGAGGCTGATAACTTTTATTACCATCACATTCTGAATGGGCATCCCACTGAGAGAGTTTAACAATACAATACTGGCGTGGTGTGGGACGACCAACTAAACTTTGCCACTCACTTCGCAAATACAAAAAAAGAAATTTAAACCTCATAGCACTCAATGTGGTTAGAATGCGTCCCAGTCGCCCTGTATGCATCGACCGCCAGGGCCTCCGCTCAACATGTTAAACTCAGGGATACAAATTCCGAGTTCGCTGAACGTAGGAAAATCTTTCACTATCACAAGGATCCTTCGGATCAATCCTGAGTAAATTATTATTATTATTATTATTATTATTATTATTATCTGTTTATTTCCATAAGGAAACCACCCCGGGACGGCAAAATGCCAGGAGGGTGCTAAGTACATATCAGGGTACGAGATACTACGTGCAGTGGGTTACATATACTGAACACGTAGTCTCGTCCCGAAATACATTTTATACACATTTTATGTTTAATATATACGGTATTTACACATTAATGATTCTGTACATACATTATACAACTCATATATTTACAATTCACTAATAATTCCACATATATCTTACATATTAACATAACTATTACAGAAGGTATATTTTTACAGTCAACATATTATTATTGTTCTTAAAGCAGAAAGCTTCATTTTTATTCACAATTCTTTGGTACTTTGCAGCCGATTCATATTTCAGTAAGTCTGTACGAATCCTGGAAGATCTCTTTCCGGTATGTTGCATCCTCACACAGTTTTTCGGCATCTATCTGTAGTGAGTTAAATATTCTCGCTGCATTTGATGGGAAGAATCTTTGCAGGCTACTAAGATTGTTCAGGACTGAACGCAGTGGATTATTTACTTCTCCGCAACGTCTAGCAGTGGCACGCGGTTTGACTAGAATATTATCCAGGACTGGAGCATCCACTCTGCCTGTGAGCATTTGTGCGAGAGTGTGTATGTTCCTGTTAATTGTCCGCTGCATCCAGGGTACGATGTTAAGGTTTGAGTAGAGAATGGCCCTTGAGATAGTAAAAGGGTGGCCAGCAACTCTGTTAAGCCATCGCAAGAACCAGTACTCGATCCCAAGGACGGACTTATAATGTGAATCTGGAGCTGAAGACCAGATTTGCGAGGCATACATTGCAATTGGCAGGACACACATTAAAATGTACTTGGTCGCTAGCTGAGGATCCCTAATTCCTACCAGTTCCTGCCTAGTAGCCCATAAAGCGGCGAATATTTTTGTCTTCATATGGGCGAAGTGTTGAGCAAAGGTGAGTCTGTCATCCCACTTAAGACCCAGGTCCAGGTGAGAGTGCACTTTTTCCACACTAGACCCGTTCACAGAGATTGAGATGTCATTTTTATTCTGCTTGTAACTTATGGTCATTTGGGCAGACTTCTGTGCATTAATACGGAGCCCGATGCAATCCAGGTAGCTCTCAAATTCTCGGATTGTGCTATTTGCCATCTGGCAAATACTTTCTGCTGATTCATGGTCTTTGGAAGTGATGAAGAATTTTACATCGTCAGCATATGTTATAAAATTGTAGTACCGTGCAAGAAACGGCTCCAGGACGGCCGCGAAGAGAGTAGCCGAAAGAACTCCCCCTTGAGGCACTCCTTGCGAGATGGTAAAGCAAGATTGTAGCTTTTGGTGCTTAACAATAAGTTTCCTATGTTCTAGCAGGCTGGTTATTATAGTTAACAGATTTCCTCTTACATTAAAATAATTCTTTAAAATCGCAATGAGCGCTGGAATTGAGACGTTGTCGTAGGCTGCGGAGATATCCAAAAAAATAATATCAATTTGCTTTTTCTCATTTAGTGCTTTCTGCACGCGAAAAAGGGTTTCCAGTAAGTTTGTTATTGTTGATCTACCCGAAATAACTGAGTGCAAATGTGGTGGTCTATGGCTGAAGCAGTGTTGATTGATGGTGGGAAGAAGCGCTTTTTCGAATACCTTCTGTAGGGTGCAACTAACAGAAATTGGTCTGTAATCCTTAGCCAATTTTGGGTGTTTAATCTTTGGTATTGGGGTTACAATGTAATTTTTCCAAGCTTGCGGGAAAGCTCCTGACCTGATGATTTTCTGATAGATGTGCAGTAATAGATCTATTATAAATGGGCTACTTATTTTAAGGATGAACATTGGAAATTTGTCTGGTCCAACAGTGGCCTTATTGGGCAGATCGTTGATTGCTTTCATTACGCTCTCTTTGGTGATTAGTATTTCACTCAATGGAGGTCTTGTTGGTTCCTCTCTTGCCGAATAGTTTCGCTTGTTTAAATCTTTCAGGAATTCCAAAATTTTGTTACCATTATCAGTGTTCTCAATTTGATTCAGTCCATGCAGGTTACTAAAAGTGTTATTAGCCCATTCCTTGAAAATGCATTCTGTCATATTCTCTGTGCTATTTCTATTGCTAGTAATTCTTTTTGCTCGTTTTAGTTTGTTATGAATAACACTGCAGTGTGCCTGTCGTTTTGCTTTGATGAAATGTGCTCTTTCTTTCTTATAACGAATGTGATCGGCAGGATGCCCCGTTCTTTGCCATTTTCTATACAGTTTTTGCTTCCTGAGGAAACTTGCTTTCAGTTGTGGGTTAAACCATTCTTTTGTTCTCTCAGATATTTTGATTTCTTTTGCTGCTCCTTCCAATGCTGTTTGGTATAGCTTTTTAGTGATCATTTCTAAAGCTTCGTCTACTGGCTTTTCTTGCAGGTCATTCCAGTTGTAACTAGTCAGGTGACTGAGAATGACCTCTGCATTAATATACTTCACGGAGAAAAGATACTTACTTTGCTTTTCCCAGTTCGTGTGGTTACCCTGCATGTATTTGTGTATCTTCAGTGCTGCTTCTATTTCAATGGGATTGTGGTCCGACTTAAATTTTATGCAGTTTTGTGTTAGCCTTATGTTTAAGGAACTATGGTACAACAGGTCAAGTTGCTGCATTCCCCTTGTTACTGGTGTCGGAAGCTGCGTTAAGTGCAATGCACCCAATGTAGCATCCAGCTCTTTCTTGGCCTCCCTGTGTTTCGGAAGAGGCAAATTAAAATCTCCCGCTATTATTGTGTCGACTGATGGCTTTAGATTTGCAGCAAGCCAAGCATAGAGTTCGTTTCTTGTCTCCTTTGTGTGCTCAGGTGGGAGGTATATGATGCATATCTGTATTTTCACGTGCTCTTTTGAAAAGGTAACGCAAATCCCTTCAAAATTATTTGAATTGGTTTTTCGTTCTCTTATAGACTGGTATTTATTTTGATAGCAAATTATAACTCCCCCTCCTCGCCTATCTGTTCTTCCGGTTCCCTCACATTTGCAGTTTGCTGCCGCAGTTAGCCGATCTAACTGTTTTCCATTTCCCAACCAGGTTTCGATTAGGCAAATGAAATCCAGGTCCCCGTACATCATCATCGTTTGTAGGGTGTGGAGCTTATTTGAGATGCTCCTCACGTTTTGTGCAAACAGGTGGATGTGATGTTCTGCATCCCCAGCTGGGGGTAGTTTTCTTGATTGCTATTGAGCCCGATTCCTTGCATCATTTTTAACCAGTGGTCTGGCCCATCTGTCTCTGTAGGGCTTGACTAAGGTACCTACTGGCCAGGCGCTTACGTCTTGTAGGCGAGTTGCCTTATCTGGTGGACAAGAGATTATAAAGGAGGAGTAAGCTGGGTGTCGTGTTTTCACTTGCTTTACTTCCACAGTTATCCCATGTTCGCCCTCACACATGGCTTTAATATTTTTGGGCTGTGTTGTGGGTCCCAGCCTTGATACAAAAATTTGCTCTCTGGTTGCAACGGAAGTAATGTTGTACATTTCAGAAAACCGTTTGTTTGTTTCTGGTGTGTTACAGGAAGACACATTAATACTTTCTCTGTGAACTGGATTATGTCGTCGGCTGTCCTCGGCAAGACTAGGCATGAAATTTTGGGATGGGCGGGTTTTTCTACCCTCAAAAGTGTTATGCTTTTTAGGTAGCATAGTGATGTGCGCATAAGTGAGTGGGTTTGCAGGAACATGATTTGAGGGGGATGATGTAACTCTCGCGATCGTACTCTTGGAATACATGGATGCCCCAATCATTTCAGTTGATTCCTGTTGTCCTAATATTTCTGAGACTTCTTTATTTTGGTTTCGACTTTTCCTAGTGGAATGTGTGGAGCCATTTCCTTGTGCTGCCCCTAAAGTTTCACTGGATTTGGTGCTATTGCTTGCGAGGTCCTGCTGCAAACAGACAGTTCCCGGCTGGGCTTGAAATTCACATATTATTTGGCTGTCTTGTAGTTTTGCAATTCGTTCTGATATGTTTTCCCCCGAATTCAATTCTTTTCTTGTCTTCTGTTTCTGATTTTGAATGCTTTCTGTCCTCCTGTACAATCCATGCATACCACTTCTACTTTTCTTTGGGTAGCTCTGCCTCGTATAGCAAGTTTCGTCGGTTACGGGGGCCGCTGAGCCACCTTGTGCAACGAGGACTGATTCAAAGCATCCTAGCTTTTCCTCCAGTCGTTTAAGGGTGTGCAATATTTTACTGTTTTGTTCTTTGAGAAGAAAATTCTCTTCCTGCAGTTCCTGTAGCATTTTATGTACAGGGATGAAATTGCTCGCGAGGTTTTCAGCGTATTCCACAGCCTGCATCGAAAAGGGGCTGATGCAGTCTGCAAGGATATCCTTTAATTCCGTACGCGAGACATATTCTTTACGGTTCTCCTCCTGCCTTTCATCCGGGCTATGATTGCTCCTCTGTCTAGCGAAAGCCCCTTCAGAGTGCTCGCAGTCTTCCGGGCAAATATCGCATCCCAAGGTTTCAAAAATTGATCCTTCAGGATGGCCCAAGATGCCATTTCCAAGGTCAGTCTGAGAGAGGATTTCTCTTGTTGCTTGTTCAAGGTCATTAATCTGTTCTGTGCATGAATCTTCACAAATGACTTCATTAGGTAATTCTTCATTATTTTTCCCTGTTTGTTGCCTACAAGCGTCACATTCAAACTTGCGTTTTCTAGTTTTGTTTAATCTCTTAATATCTACAGAAGTACAATCAGGCTTATTGCAATAGTTTTTGTGACAAGTAACGCATTTAATTATGAAGTCATCATTGGTCAGACATATGCAGCAAGTAAGCGGCACGGCTGATGCGCTGAAATCTGTCATTCTGAAATGCAAATGGACGCCGGAATTTCAGTAATTTCGAGGCAGGTAGTCTTTAGTACAACAAGATAGGGCACTTCTATCGTTCGAAATCATCTGGCAATTTACTATCATCATTCTTGAACAGATATTCACAAAAATAGGATGGAAGTTCCAAGTCTCGCAGAGATGGCGGTCAACAGACACCACTGCGATGATCAAACCTTGAAGCTACCATTAACAGGACTAAGGACTTCAATCGAATGTTCACTTCCAAAACTGCCGGAATGTTCCTCGCCCTTGACAACGCTAGTTGGTTGGTTGTTATAGGAGTTAGACGCATCGAAAACTTAGGCCGTATTGCGCCGTATATAATGTCTGTAAATTGAGCATGTTCTGTGGTCGATATGCTTTTTTTTTGGACGAAAACCCGAGTTTTTTGTCCAAAAAAAAAAACCATGCTGCCCTCACCTGAGACCGACTAATCTTTGCCACATTGTAAAAAATACCCATAAAACTTCCTCGCGTCATTAACGGGATTCGAACTCGGGCCTTTTCTACCCTGTGTGCGGACGGTGATTATACCAAGTGCTCTGTCCACGAGGGCGACAACGCTAGTGACCGGTTTGGACATAAAAAGCTTACCAGTCAGATAGCGTACCAAATTTATACACCCTCTGCCTGGCTTCCATTAGGCTGTATTGGTCATAATACAGTATTACCTTTTATATAATAATATATAAAGATATTCACCATGACTTATATTTCAAGGCAGGTTCTAGTCAGATACTGAAACTAGAAAAATATCTTCAAACAATTGGGCTGGAACTGAACCCTTAAAAATCCGCTCAAATAACGATTCCAAAAAAAAAAAAAAAAAGTTATCAAATCTTTGTAAGCATTGAACGGGTGCAAAGAGTGATGCCCCACAAAGACCTATGCATCACCTGAGATGAAAGGCTCGCTTTCCAACCTCACTTTAAAGAAGACGTACGCAGCACTGAGCCGTACAACAAGAGTTCGTGGGCGTATGTAATCCAGCGCTGATTTGCCAGTACATCCTGCGTGCCTTACTCCTATACCGTTTTACGCTTCAGAAAGTTGGTCCTCCGCTCCTGCCTAAACAAATACCTCGGATCGGAATATTAATTACTAAGATGTATGAGCAGGGTGGTGGGCGACCCTCTTACTATTTTCGGCCCATAACGGGGCGGATAAATGACCCAACTATATAATTTTTAATCTCCGGACCAAAAAAGGCGAGAAGAGATTATCCTGACTCTTGCCTTCCGGTTAACTCTTACAAATTTAAATTCTCTGAGAGATACGTTTCCCGCCAATAGCCTTGAGATCCTCAACAAATTAGACATCCATCCGGATAAATTCTGCGAAGATAAGCTCTAGAAAGAAAACTCTAGAGAACTGTTACCAGCGGATGAATTGCTGGAGAGTTGATACTTTGAACTGCTTTAAATAAACTTGAAAAAATAGGGGAAGGAGTCTTATGGTGTGGGAAGGAATCAAGTCATTTCGCAAAGGCCACAAAGCCTGTGGGAGAAGAGGGATGCGGGTTACGTGGTAATACGTAACAAATACTAGAATACTAACAGAAGCTTGTTTTACTGTGGTCACGCGCTATGTTTATCTAGCACGACCACGTGTACCACGCTTGATTTCCATATGCGACGTATTTATGTATTCATAGCAGAGGAAGAGACACACAGTGTCGAAAGCTTCTGTAAGTATTTTATTTTACTTTATCAAAAGAAGCGAGCGCAGCCCCCTAGTTCTTTATTAATTCGTTTTATTTTACCAAAATGAACTTGCCCAGAACAAATATTGAAGCTAACTGACAGATATTACTTAGAAAAACCAATTGAGTTGCTAGCTTAAAAACTGTAGTATAGTGGACATTACGTAAACACAAAGAACAGAAATTTTATCAACAAACAAGCTTGGCTGTCAAGATTTTTACCTTCCTCATGAAGTCCTTGAAAAAAATGTTTTGAGAAGCGGGCAATTTGGATTTCCGCCAAATCTACTGTCATGTGTGCCATACATGAATTATAATTATCCTATGGTAATGCATCATGTAGATAAACAACGCGACTTGTCAGTTGCTACAATACCCAGTAATACTTGAACATCATTTACTAAGTAAATAGGGTACGCAGTCGCGTAAATAGAGTAAACAAATACAACACGGACTGCCGGTTGCTAGCCAACGACTCGTAAACACAATACGCCTTGGGGCTTTATACATTTACTGTATAAAGTTGATGATTTTCAACTGTTTTAATTTCTTCAGGTAAAATTCAACACAAAATAAAGGTGCAAACTTATTCAGGCTGTCTGAGTCCCAGCACAAAATGTCTTGCGATTTGGAGCTGCACACAAGTGGCCAGGGGATGCAGCTGTAGACTGTAAAAGACTGTATTTTTGGAGGTTCGATATTCCGCTCTGTAATATCGTTTATAATGTTTTGAATGCCCTCAACGCCACGCCACCTCTGAAAGGTCTGTGGACTACTGGTTTATGTGATGGACACAATTAGCCTTAATACTGAATTCTGGGCATTGCCTCATCCACGAAAAAAATTGTTACGTACGTCAGGCATCAATTGTAGCGTCCTTTCAAACGCCTATCAAGAATTTTTAAGATTTGCTTAATCCAGAACTCGCTCCTTACAATTAAACCTCAACACCATGTCTTCTAATGTGTAAATTCAGTTCACAGTGCTACAATGAACTAAATTACCACATTAGAACACAGCGGGCAGTATTTCAACAAAATGAAGTCTTCAAAATTAATTTGGAAATCATGCTCTGAGCGTAATGAGGTTTTGAGGTTGCTTAAATATCGGTAGGAAGGCCTTTTTAGAGGCGTTAGAATAAAGAATCTAAAGATTATATGAATAAAGCACCTATTTTGTCATGTCTGTTCATCCGTCCGCATGTAGTAACACGAATCGCAGTGGATTGAGGTTCAAGAAATTTTATATTTCACTCTTTTTAGAAAAATTTGTCGAGCCATCCAAATTTCATTAAAATCACGCCAACAGAAATCCGGAAAATTATTATTTATTCATTTTATTGTTATTTTATTTATTCATTTTATTGTTATTTATTTATTATTATTATCTTTTTTTTTTCATGCACATCGCATAGGCAATCTACAGTTGAGCAACTCATTTCAGAGCATACAATGCTGCCAAACTTTGTTAATTTACTTCGTGGTTGTACTGGCAAGCTCGAACACACTTGTATTTGTAGGTGCGTTTTGGTGCATCCTTTAACACTCTATCAAAAAAAAAAATTAGAAACCTTTTTCATTTGGCGTCAACAGATAATTAAACGTACGCTATGAAAATATCACATGGTATGATCACAGGTTCCTTGCTATCAGATAAAATATAGTACGCCTTCCTGGGCTTCTTAGTCGATCCGATTATGGGAAAGACAGGTTGCCTTTCTGATTTTCAGAAACATTACGGTTAGATCACGTTTAGAAGGGGCACAATTGAAAAAAAAAAAAAAGGAACTATCTCAAAATATACCATGAGTGGAATATGAAAGGAGAACGCAGCTCTAAAAGGAAGAAATGCGGAAGAAAGTCGGTACTACTGCAAGAACCAGACTGCAGGAATTGAAAGCGAATAGAAGGTTTAATGTGCAGAAATGAGTGAAGATTTCAATTTAGGTAAAGAAATGCTAATTTCCAACAGAACTATCCGGTGGGAGTTAAACAATCAGGAATTTGGTGGTCGTATGCGTATACGAAAGCCACTTCTGTAAAAAATCAAAAAATACGACTTCAGTGATTCCACCAACGCAAAGATTGGACTGTGGTACGGTGGGGGAAAAAAGCATGTCCTTTGACGAGTCTCTATAGTGAGAGAGTGGCGTGAACCTCATGAAGCCGTGAATCCCACACTGTCTCACGTCCACCACTCAAGCGGCTGGATGTAATATCATTTATGCCCTGTTGGTACGGACTGGGTCCACTCATACCTTTAAGAGGTCGTGTTACCTTCAGTGTTATCCTTCTGTCTTAACCGACCAACTTCACACGGATTGCGAAGGATTCGTTCAAGACGACAATGCAACCATCTACAGTACAAAAATTCTATCGCGTGGTTCGAGGCGCATTCCCAAAATTTCCAACATCTACCCTAGCTGCCGAATTCTCCGGATCTGAATCCAGTTGAGAATGTCTGGGATTTGTTGGAAAGGAAGGTTCAGCTTCACAGTTCTGTACAGGCCATAATACAGCAGCTGACAAATATCCTGATGGAAGAAGGGCCAAATCAGTTGCTAAACTCCCTCAAACACTAGTGGAACCATGCCACGACGTGTACGGGCTGTATAATTCTCGAAAAATATCCTACAGCATAGTGAATAATCGTTTCTAATTTTTTGGCCAGGGAATATATATTTAGTTCTGTTTTTTTTAAGTATAAATATATAACCTCTTTCATAAAATATATAATCCGTGTTTGGGTTTACCTTGCGTCACAGTGCGACAGTTCATATGGTAGTGTGCTGGTGCATATGAACTTTTATCATATACATGAAGAAGAAGTTAGACGAAGAAGAATTACATCCTGATTGTATTGTCTCCAAAGTGAAACATTCTGCATCTCAAACTGATATGAGGCTATATTCCACACAGAGGAATTAGTCGTCTGGAATTTGTGAAGGGTTCAATGAATGTTGAAGTGTGCAAGGACATTCTTGAGACAAAATTAATTCCCACAATTAGTGATCACTATGGGGATGTTGCATTTTTCAGGAAGACTCTGCTCCATGTCATAGAGCCAAAACCGCAAATACTTGCATCATAAAAATAGCAAGTTTTAAATTTATGAAATGTCGCACTCTTGCTTAAATAAATACAATTTATTTCGCTGTCTTGGCCAACGAAATATTAGCGTGCATTTTGTTGTTGGTTTTTTTTTTTTTTTTGGTTATACAGCTGCCTGTCGTACTAGTATGAGCAAAGTAGTGAAAATAGTCATAGAATTTTTGTTATTATATGAAACAGCATGTTACCATAAATAATAACATGCTGTTATTTTTGAGAAAAGTACATATTTCATTGTATATTTATTACTTATTTACAAATTAGAGAGAGCGACATAAAACAGAAGACTTCAATTTTCAAAACGGAAATAGAAATTAGAAAATTTCTACTCTTATGGAGACACCTTAGTGGCAATGGCCTCCTTGGACACTCCTTGGTGTGACATTAACGACCACATGTCCCACTGAAGTGGTGCCGACGTTTTGGAGATAATTGACAACAGGTTTCCCTGCTCAGACACCCGATCATGCGGACAAAAACAAACTTTGGTCCCCTTTAACCTCCGCCACCCTTCTCCGACAGTTGCACCCAAGGACTAGAACCTAATAAGTGCCTTTCATGCTCCGCTGACTCCAGGTCCTCTGTCGGCTTCGGATCTTCATAGCAACCGTGGCAACGCGTGCAAAGGTCATGTGTGGGAACAGCGCCCACACACCCCCTCTTTACTATCGGAAAGCGATTTGATGTTGGAGTGTAGGTGCTGATGGCCGTGGAGTCTGGCGTCTGTTTACAGACACTAATTGCGGGCAGGCCGAAGTACAACTTTGGAGTAAATGGGGTGTAGCGTTTCAGATTACGGCAAAAGAAGCAAACGCAACAACTAGTTTTCTCTTTCTTTTTTTCCACATCATAAAATGTTGAGTTGGGTGTTACAAGACACACCGACAGAGCACTGGGAGATGAAGAATTACGGCCCGCTCCTACCCAGGAAGTGTCACTCTCGCTGAGCCATTTGCTGATGGAGACCCAGATAGGTTGTGCCAATATCTTGATTGGTTTCGTGCGGGATTCAATAACAGAATGGCAGTGACGACAAGAGATGCGAAACTGTATTGGGTGACTGAATACCACAGAAACTGGAGGCCAGAAACTAAATGGACGGGGCTTCGGCAATAACTGCATTTAAATTATAGCACGGCTAACGCGGACTGTGATGCACAAATGCATCGTGATTGCTCTGAAAGTAGATTTGTCCGGTTTTTAGTGTAAAATAAGTAAGATAAGGATTAATTTTTCTTTACAAAGCATGATCGGTCAAAGAGCAGGTGGCTGATTGGCTCGAGAATTTACTTTTCAGTGAGTCATCACACCCGGATCTCTTGAAAAATGAATTCAGCGGTACTGACTCAGTGGATCGTCCGAGATTCAAAAGGCGCACCACCAGGATTCATTAACTTGTAACCAGTTTGAGGTAAGCTAGTCTCCGATGGTGTCGAAATTTCCTTGAGTGTGCTGCACCTTCCGACAATAATAAACTTTTAAGTCGTCAGTATAAAAAGCTGCTGTCGATTTCACCTCTGGCTTTCCAGATATAAATAAAGTAAATTCGCAGAATGCATTCCCAACTTTTATGCATTCTTCATATCTGTCAGGCAGTCGCGAATTCAATCATTTGACGCCCTATCACAAACGAACTGGCAAGCTTCCGGGTCAGATTGTTGTTGCAGACTGAGATGAACTCAAACGATATGTTAAACAGATCCCAACAGTAGATTGACTTGCGATTTGTCAAATACATTCACGGTTAGGAAAGAGCATTTTAGAACGAAGCCATGCTGGGCTTTGTTGAAGCAGTTGTTTTCGACCCAAAATGAAACTGAGGGAGTCTGACTACAACTTTTGGGCGTTTTCATCCATATGTGATGTTACAGGTTGATCTGAAATGTCCTTGCTGGTGTTCTGCTTCCGTTTCGGGAACGGTATGGCAATTGAAATTGACAATTTCTAGTTTCAAATAACTGATATCGACATGCGTATTCTCCCCAGTTGCGTTTAGTTTTCTGCCCAAGGTATACACCGACAGGTAATATGTGGGGCAGATGTATACCCGGATCATCGCAGATTGTGCCCGACTAGTTTCCTTTCACTCGCCCCCCCCCCCCAAGTTGCGTAAACTTCTGTGTACAACTTCCCGGCGAGTATTCCACCGTGGCTGATGGCACCAAAACTCATCAGTTCACGATTATCACAACTGCTCATCCTCTGTTTGTACATTTTTACCTTCGCGTATCCTGCAGTGTCGAAACGTGCCCCATTTATCAGCTCAGGGCGTCGTGTGGTGGCGGTGGTACGTAATGACCGCCACTGGATCATTACCTAACGGTTTATCGTAAGTTTGACAGGACATAAAAGTGAGCCGAGAAGCTAATGATGATACAACTAACTCGCCAAGTAAACATGTGTGTGTCGCCATGGTCAGCTCTATAATTACCCATCGCTGGTTTACGGGGGGGGGGGATAGTTTGGAGGGACTATACAAGCCCTGCAGAGGGACTGTCCGTGACAAGTCTCTAGACTGTCAATAACAAAACGTATTAGCATCGTTCATCACTTCACTGTGACTAATATGAGAAGTCAGAAGGCACGAAGTAGTTCATCACATTGCCTACACATATGAACAAAGGAAGAATGAGTTACTTAAGCTTTGATAGCTAAACTACCGGAATATCTCGAGCTAAATCAGCGACCACAAATCACTATTGGTGCCGCTATCATTCAGAAAAGAATTATGAAGGCCAGTATTATTCAGGTGTGAGGGTTGAAAATTTCTAACAGCTGTGCCTTCTTCAACACATTTAAGGATTCTCTTATGAACAGTTGTACGAATATATGATGCAAGGAAACAAGCTATTTCGTCCTTAGTTTCCACCATTAATCGGAATACATAATTATGATCATCAGTCGCCAGTAAAATCACGTTCGGCGTTCAACATCTTTACTGTAAACTGCATCTCCCATTTCTCTTTTCCCATTAGGCCCTGCACCCTTGTGTAACAGATTCTCCCAACCTGGGCACGCCAAGGTTGGTAGCATCCAGCTGGAATGCTTTTTTGTAAACTTTTCAGATATAACCACCATCGCAGTTTTCCCCCTTCAACCGCAGCATCGCCGGCGAATAAGTTTTCAGCAATATACAATAACAAGAACGTGAAGAAATAATTAGAAAGAAACGAGTTCAGAAATCCATGTACCCGATTACAATGTGACATTGTCAGGAATGAACTGCTTATGATCACACAAAAACAAATATCTTCGGAGACTTTCTGCGCCAATGGTTTACGTTGAATGCATCCATTTTGAAGGCAACGTGTTGGACAAAAAAGGGAAAGCCAATTTCCTAAGGTGTAAAAGAGCAATAAAACACATTTACTACAAACTACGGCTTTCGAAAAGAACTTACAAAAAAATAAAGAAACATCATCCAAGCTATGAAATCAAAGAGAAAACGTTCCAAGAATGGACTCAGATGACATTTAATCAGTGCATCCATTCTCCAGTAAATTTGCATTTCGCGAATGTGGAAGAGTCGGAGAACCCTCTTTACCAATAATTACGATTGCTCGTCAGACCCGAAGGAAATTATTAATGCCCCACCAAATAAGGCCATGGTGTAACAGGACGGCTTTCCACAATTTCTGATAAAAGTATGCAGCGTTTTCATCACTGACCCCCTCTTGCATCTCTTCAATCAGGTCTTCGATGAGGCAACCAGTGGCGAAACTAGAAAAAAAATGACAGGAGGGGCACCATTTGTAACAGGGGGACACAATTTTGGGCACTAGAATGGCGATCACATTAGCATCAGTGTTGCCAATTGAAAATAGTCAGCTGAAAATAGCTGAGCCACAATGCAAAAATAGATAAAATCCTATGTTAACAATGAAAAAAAATTTTTTTGTAGCTAAAGGAAATTTAAACGATTGGTGTATATTTTCCGAAAAACGACAGGGAGGCATGTGCCCCTACCCTGAATCCGCCACTGGAGGCAACCATACCAAAGTTTAACTACTTTGTAAAGCCTGTGCCCAAATCGGATAACCGAAAGAATCTAAGGACTTCCGACCAATAGCTATCTCATAATCCCTCTTAATTATATTTGAAAAGGAAATACAGTCCGATCTTGCTCAACACTGCTTCCGTCATAAGCCTCCCCCCCTCCCCCCACTTGCACATGGTAGTCCATGGAAGATCGTCCTCCACCGCCAACTTGCTTAACACCTTGTTGCGAACTCAGCATGCCCTCAATAGCAAAGCGCAGCTGAGCATCCTCTTCTTCGATATAAAAGCGGCGTATGATAATTTGGCATTACATGCACTGATACATATACCAGAAGAACTCTTTATTGCATACAAAACGCACACAATACCCTTCACGGCAGATACTTCAGACTGCTTGCCAGCGTCAAGTCGCATGTTTGTGTGCTCCCAGTTTAGTTACTATGTTCTTGTATTAGCTTCACCAAACTGATCCATATTTGGCATCTACGGTATCCAGGAAGTGTAAGCTGTACGTCAATCCTTTCCATTTAATTCCACAAGTAACAAGTACAGTGCAATTTTCAATTTTAAAATTAATATTAGACGGCCGATAATGTTACTGCCTGCTGATTGCCAGAATTCTGGAACAATAGGCTTCCAAAGTCAAAAGTACTAGTATCGACCCTGCTGTTGGGACAATCCAATCAATTCCCTTAGGAATTTTTCCCCAATTCAAATTCCTACTCCGTCCAAGTGTAGATCTACCCTACAAGTATCCTTAGGGCTTGTAAACAATTGTCTGGAAATTTCCATTTGGGCTAACAATGAAGAAATCTTCTACCTGCCCACGAAAGGAATGTGCACAATTAAAATTCAGAATTTTCAGAACAATTAAAATTCAGAATTCAGAAATAATTTTAAAAAATATATCTCGGCCAATGGGAAAAAACTAAAAAACTGAGTACAACGTCTCGAGAAAATTGAGGATTTAATATTGCACAGAGAAGGGCAGGAAACAAATGGCTTTGAGATGATACTTGAAGGCATTAACAGAATAGCCGATACTCTTGAAACATACCTAAGAACCCCGAATAGCTCAACTAAAGAAAAGGAAGCCATACTCAAAAGGGAAGTGGGTACTCAAACATCAGATCATGTCTCTTCCGCGCCTAGTGAGACTGTACCGCAGCAACCTAAGGTGCCGATTAATAATAATAATAAACCTGCTCTTGAGGTCTCTAGTCATCTTGAAGAAATGCTAAGGAATTCTGACTATTTAAAATTTATCAAAAAAATCACACAAAGAAAAACACCAGATTCCTTATTAAGAGGTGACAGATCCTCTCAGCTAAATAGACCGAACCAGACTACACACCAGTTACCAGCTGCACATGGAGAAATAATGCATCAGAACACCAGAAGACAAACTAAAGCGGCCATCAGAGGTTCAGAACTGAACTACAAAAAATCCAAACAGCCGAAATCGAGCTATCTGCAGAAAAACACAGCTGCAGTGAACATACCAACAACGAACAGTAATGCAACAAATACAACTGATGGTCACAACATGCCGTTTGAAAGTAGCTCCAAGAAGACAGTTGAACCAAGAGCATTGAGGATGAAATCAGAACCTATCAGCAGTAACGTTACTTCCAAGCAAGACAAGGAGACCTCCTTGACCCAAGCAGCTCAGAATCGTGATGCAGTTATTGGCTCTAACCCTAACACACTGGGTATTAAAACGGTGCAGCGTAGAGGAAGGAGGGCAAGGCCCTCCAGCATTTTTATAAGTCGACTATGCCCGGAAACAACAGTAGAACAAATTGAAACCCTTCTGAAACAGCTCAACATACCTGGTACCCCCATAAAGGTCCACACCAGGCATCCATCCTATTCCTCTTTCCGGATTAAGATCAAAAGTTCCAATATAGAAAGATATCTAAACACAGATATCTGGCCCGCAGGTCTTTTGGTAATGCCATCGTTTGGCAATCCTAATGAACAACCAGCGGTACAAGCGATCTCGAGACCAGATACAGGCAGTGTGCCCCTCTCTCTCTCTGCATAGCTAGGCAGCGAACCAGAAGACACTTACAACCCTTCCAACTTAAAATCATGCAGATCAATGCACAACACGCTAGATGCGTTGCTGATGAGATCAGGCTCATTGCAACGCTAAATTTATTTGATATTATATGCATTCAGGAACCTTATGTCTCTAAGCAATCTTCTGGGCAATCTTCCAAAGTTATGGGATATCTCATGACTACAAGAATCATCCAGTCATCTGCAACATATCCTAAATCTGCCATCATCATATTCAACAACAAGCTGGATATCACTGTTATCTCTGGCTTGTGAAATCAAAATTCCACCTGTATTTTAGTCTCTACATCAACTTTCTCATTCTACTTACTGTCACTATATTGTCCACCATCAGCAGATATTAATTTATCACAAAGAATTTTCGAGGAATTTTTCTTCACCTACAATTTAAATCTGCACAATTTACCCAACCAACCGCACACCTTCTCAAACGTCCACGGAGAATCAAACATTGATTTAACCATTTCAACGTCTGCCATGTCCTCGAGGATCTCTGATTGGACCATACATACTGACTACACAAACGGTGACCACCAAGCAATCACTTTTAAGGTATCTCTCCTTCCAAATACTACAGGTACCCCTCCTTCTCTTCCTCCAAAAGATCTTAGAAGATTTTCTATCAAAACCATCAAATGGCCTTTATTTATGTCTTCAATTCATCAGGATTTTAACGTTGACACTCACCGGTCTTGAACCAGTTCAATGCCTCAGAATATGCATTCTATGTACAGGCTGCCTTACTTCGTGCTAAGAAGAAAATTAACAAGCATACTACAGTTGCATGGTGGACAGCTGAACTTTTCACTCTGCGCAAAAAAAAGTAAACAAAGCACGCAGAGACTTTCAACGGAGAAGGTCCTGGCCTGAACCAGAAGTCACCAGAATAAAAAATATCTATAAAGGCCAGCGGAACGAATACGTAAATACAACTGCAAAACAAAAACTTGCCTCCTGGCAACACTTAGTTCACTCCACAGGAAATTCTGATCCTCGGGGTCTATTATATAAAATTAGCAAAAACAAGTATCACTCTCATGAAGTGTACAACACTGTAGCGAACAACGACACAGAAACCACTAACTGGAATTACTCAGTTAACGCCATCCTGGATCGCTTGCTTCCCCAGGATGATCTTCCCTGGACGATCTCACCACAGAAACTCCAGAACAAATATCTATCAGGAATAGCAACTCAACCTACTACTCCTCATATGAAACGGATCTCTTCACTCTTCCCAAGCTAAAGCTGGCCCTAAGCAAAATAAATATCCATAAATGTCCGGGTTTAGATCTTGTGGAAAATGCTGTAATTATCAAATTTGCCGAAATCTTTCCAGAAATACTTCTATGTACAACAAATGTCTTACTGAGGGGATATTTCCTAATCTCTGGAAGGTAACTTTGATCAAAATTATTCACAAGCCGGACAAAAATAAATCTGATCCCAAAGCATACAGACCCATCTCTCTCTTTTGGCAAACTATTTGAAAGATTGTTAGCACCCAGAGTAGCAGATTTAATTGAAGGTCAAAACTTAATGTCTCCATCCCAATTTGGCTTCAAGGAGGGAAAATCCTGTGAAGACGCCTTGGTCTCTTTAGTTAACCACATATCAGCTTCGAGGGCTAAATATGAAATGGCTATATTCGTTGACTTCGAGGGAGCTTTCGATTCCCTCTGGTGGGAGCGCGCTCTCAATCGTCTTACCAAAGCCAAGTGCTTTCAGCAACTGTTCCAAGTTATTAGAAGCTACTTCCAAAATAGACTCATCCAAGTAATCTCGAAACAGCAATCTCTCTCAAGGACCATCTCAAGAGGATACCCCCAGGGATCAGTTCTGGGACCCCTCTTCTGAAACATAGTTTTGGACAGCTGGCTCACGCAAAAACCTGACAATATCTCTGCCTTCGCCTACGCCGATGATTTGGTTCTTCTAATTCCAGGTCGATCGCGTCTTCAACTAGAACAATCAGCCAATATAACCCTTTCTGAGCTAATCAAGTGGTCAAGTATACATAAACTGCGAATATCTGCCACAAAAACAAAACTGGTGGTTTTTAAGGGCAAGTTAGATTACAGAAGACCTCCAAATATAAAGATAGACGGAAAGCAAATTCCTTTTGTTCCTGAATTAAAACATCTTGGCGTAATTTTAGATGACAGGTTAACCTTCTCCTCTCATATTAATCACCTCGCCTCGAAGATTAAGAAGTTCACTGCAGCAGTTATCCGAATTTCCAAATTGGACTGGGGACTAAATAGGAAGACTCTCTTACTATATTATACAGCAATATTCGTACCAATAACAACATATGCTTCGGGAGTCTGTTTCATAGAGCCGTTAATGTTAAACTCCGTTCCAAGTTCATCTCCATTCAACGGATTATGCTGCTTGCCATGTTCCAGGCCTGCAGAACAGTGTCCTCTGCTGCCCTGCAGGTCCTTGCTGGAGTCTTACCACTAGACCTGCATGTCATCTTCAAAGGATTATGCTATCGTCTAAAGCACGGAGTTCCCGGCGAGATTCTCGGCATCTCATGCACCTTAACTGCTAACATCAAAGACGAGAAATGGAGAATCTGGAATGAGCTTATCAGTGTGTGGCAATCACGATGGGATTCCAGTACTACTGGTCAAGTCACCCGCTCTTTTGTTTCTGCAGTTACCTTCCCTCTCAACAAGAACCCAGCCTAACAACATCGTATATACTTACTGGGCACGGCTCCATCAACTCCAAACTATTTCAATTTGGCTTGTCTGACCGATCTCTGCTTGTGTGGTGTTGAGGAAACCTGGATGCACATTCTGTATCGCTGCAGCCTGTACCACGATGACAGATCTACACTACAAGCTGCTGTCAGCAACTTCTCTGGAAGAAATGAAGTGACGCTGACTGAAAATTCTCAATCGTTCTCAGCTCTACAACAATTCTGCTCTGCTGTTTTCACCAAAAGAAAGCAACTCTTCTCAAGTTTATCAACAACAAGGAATCAACCCAACACTTGCAATGTCTATCGATATTTCTTAAAACTGATATCGCCTGCCATCTACTTTTTTTTTTTTTTTTTAAGCTGGTACCCCAGTTTGGGCAGCTGTGGATACAGGATTAGCTAACACCCATTGATATAGCACTACCTCCAGTGGGTGCGGTTTTCGTTCTTCCTAGGACAGAACAAGACTGCTGTCTTGTGGTTCCTGTGCCACAATTAATACTTCTGATTAGTTGCGTGATGTGATTTGGTGTGTGAACATGTTAAATGTTCATTACACTTATAACATCTTAGGTGACTAAGAGTTTTATGAGTGACTTTTAGAATTTTTTTGGGTGAATTTTATGGGCGAAGAATTGTATGGGTGACTAAGAGCTGCCTAGGCAGCTCAGTCACCCATACAATTTTTCAGGCATCGTATACAATTAACAGAGGAGGTACCTCAGGGTGGGATCCTCTCGGCAATCCTATTTGCGGAACCTTTTTTCGGCCCTATATCAGGCCTTCACTTCTTATGCAGACAACAAAAAATTTTCATAACTTCGAAAAATGCTAAGCAGATTCCCTACGTGCAGAAAAGCGCAAATCACCAAATACAGTTGCTTCAGAAATACTTAACCTCAATTTGACTGGAGTTTAACCCAGTGAAATTTGCTCAGCTGGTAGACAAAATAAAGAAAGAAAACAACACCGGCATCAGAATAGGCGGCACCTTAGTGAAGAAAATTTCCTCCCACGCGGACCTGGGCCTTACGTGGGACTTAACTCTGGAAGGCACCGACTACATAAAAGCCAAGATATACGCAGCCAATGTGGGCGCTTAGGCTTAGTGTTTAAAGGACCCTACACTAATGATAATGCATTCAAAGATGCCTCCATTATTTGGTCCTCAGCCCACAAGCACAGCCCAGCAGATACTGTGAGCTAGAATACTAGATCATCAGATGGGTCAACCGGTTAAAGGGGGCGACCGTTTACAATTTCTAGATCGATTCTCCATTCCAACTGAAATATGCATTTTCCACAGGTCTAACCCCGTGGAAAATACATATTTCAGCAGCAAATCTCTTCCTGTTAGCAAACTGATCGTAGATGCAATTTCAAGTATTATTGGATGCAGAAGCCAGGAGGGACGAGAAACACGATGCACGAGACTTCCGCTCCGGACTAAAGTCAACAATTTAGTGTCTCAAAAAATGTTCCCATCCAACACAATTGGTCTCTATAATGCTCTCGCCATAAAGCACTACAAATTTTGCAAAGAGAACAGTAGGAAAGAGGCATTCGAGAACATTTACCGATTCATTGCAGTCTCAGTCTGAATTTTTAAATATGTTTATAGACGATATCCTGGTGATAGTCATAAGCATTAACCTATCTGTAAATAATTATATATGCTTTATCTGAATACTCATGCTATACTCAAAATGCCAAAATAATAGACAACAATGTTTATTGTTTGGCGGCGTTCTTTCTTAAAAACCATAGTTTTATCCTATGATGGTATCTGCAACATAGAAGCCCACGGCCATTCGTGAGCCACTACAACTGCAGCTACTGCATTCATGTCTTTTGGCCTCATGAAGTTTGAGGAAGAATCGGATGGTAAAAAAGGTTTCTACTTCGTCAGGAAAGTATTCAAAGCACACTGAGGCTACATCAAAAGGTGCTACGGTCTCAGAAAGAAATATTACATAGTACTACAGATTTGTCTTCTGATCAAACAGTAACAAATCCTGGCAAGATTGAATTATGTAATGTAAACAGCGAAGCGGATCAAACACAGCAGTCAATGTTGCTGCTGTGTTTGATCCGCTGGAAACAAAAGTCAATTCCTGTTGTTTCCAACGGCACCTTCAATTGGATAATGCACCATTCTACAGGGCTGAACGCAGATGTGGTTTGCAGAACATCGTAAGGCTTCAGCTTAATCCGTCGGACGCAACTTTTCTTGTTACAGAAACACAAGGAAAAGAATATACTTCTGACATCAACAACAGTTTACCTGTTCAGCTGTAAAAATAACAGCGCAAATAGAAAAGATGAACACCTTGACTTAGTGACTGTTCAAAGCAACTCCCCTCCCCCAGACGAAACGTGAGGATGCAGAGCCCTTACCCTGTTGTTTTCTTTTCTCAAAGAAACACGAGCCTATCAGCAGGCTGTCCTTGAAACTAACTATAAAATGACCTTCCGTTTCCCCCAAGAGACTCTTCCTGGACGATGGCTGGTAGTTTATTGGCACAGATGGTGTTTCTGGTATCGATCTTTCTGTGGACGTGAAAAATAAGTTTCCGTCCAAAGGAAGTTGTTCAACCACTGGTCTCTTGTCTGTTTGCGTGCAAGGAATTCACGGGCGAAGTCTGCTGCAATATTTGCACGTGGCGAATCTTGCAGCAGCCATAATATACCTTTCATATATTTTCAGATTGGTATCGTACATGGGGGCCATTTCATTGTTAATTCTCTATCACACCATGGTGGATATCTGACCATTAGAATGCCCGCTTAGGATGGTCAGCGGAACTGTGGGAAGACGGTTCAATAAAGGGATTCTGCCAACGATCCATATTTTATTATGATTGATCTTGTTTATTTACTTTGGACACCTATATTACTGTTTTTTTTTTAAAGATACTGAAGTTATGAACATGTTGAAAAGTACTTGGGAATGATCCTTAAATTCCGAATACCTAAGCTGTTTAAACTTAAATACGTCGCTGCACGGAATATGTTCCTCCTTAGGAACAACCAACAATGGGGAGGGGAAACATTAAAGAAGATTTTAAAGATAAGAGAGGAGCTGCCTTTGTGACAAAAGTTTTGACTGATTCTTAAATAAGAGGAAAATTTATTGCACCAAAAGATTATATGATATAGGGCGTTCATCTTACACGCCGTGCCAGAGTAGAGTCGCTCACTCAATTTGAAGTCTTTTACGGATGTCGGTCGTACAGGATGGAAACATTCTCAAGATGTCAAGTCTATCCAGATTATATCCAATGGATCTAGCGGCCGTAGTCAAATGGTCAGACGCGAAGGTGCATAAGCAGATGTGCTTTGAGTGACCGGGGGTTCAAGCCCGTGACTGTTAAATACGGTGCTGTTTCTCGTATTCTCTGTATCTTGTGAACTCCACTGACCGTGTGGTCATCCCAGAGTATAAACAGAATTTTTTGTTAATTTTTTTTTTTTTAATTCTTAATAAAGGGTTAATTTCCACGACGTCCTCTAGAAGTTTACGAGAATATTTCTAGAGATCGTAAATAGTTTTCAGTGGCTTTTCTAAGCCACCGCCGCAGCTGAGTGATGAAGTTCAAAGGGACAAGAATATACTTCGTTCGAGTGAACATGGTTCAACTGCCCACATGACTAGTAAATGCGGCAACGTTCTTGTATTCTCTTTATCTTGTGAACTCCTCTGACCCGTAGTGACCGTTCCGGAGTATAAACGGAAAATTCATTATTTATTTAAATATCCAATATTCTGTGTTTACGAAGTAATGCTTACCCACAAACGTCAGGAACGTACAGGTTGGTTGATATGCGCTCCTGTCATTTAAACTAAATTTTTCAACAATTTAGCTTGCTTGAGTCTCATTCAACTTGATGTTCGCTTGGCCTGCCTAATGTAGAAGTTTTCTTTGAGACGAAGACGTAAAAGAGGCTCCGAATATAGACGGGGAAATCCCCTCTATTAATAAATATCACAAAATAAAATATCATTTCATTCAACTATGATTTGATAGATTCCACCTATTTTTTTGTTCTTTAGCAGCGTTATAATTAAAAAATAAAGGGGGAAAGCACTTGATCAGCTTTTGGGAGCCCCCAGACATCAAATCGTATTCAAATGTCACATTCACGGTTCGTTACGGAACGAAATGGTTTTCAATCTTGCCGTTAATTCCTTGTACTAGCTTTCAGAAGTTATTTTAGGCGACAGTCGCTGACTGGACTTTTCCGAAGTAATCTTACTGCAACTTAGCGATATGGGAAACATACTCATGAGGTAAGGCGTTCTCAGCGATCCATCATTCACAACGAACTTATCAAACGTCAAGGTATAAAAGAGGAGGCAGCCAAAAAGCTTCTTAAATAACTAGATTTTCCCTCCTTCGGTCTCTTTCGAACAACAGTGCTTTCCCATAACCCCGTCAATCTAAAAAAAAAAAAAAGCTACAGATAAAGGTCCTACCCTCGCACTTCACGTAAATATCTATTCAAGTTGGAAAACACGTTCCATATTACCACAAAATGGCAATTCTTTGCGTTTACAGTTCTCACATCAACTTATCCTTATAAATATCTGAAAAATCGAAAGTTTCCGAATGAAGTTTAGGTAGTTTAAAGTTTTTTTTTTTTTTTTTTTTAATAATAAACCAGAAAAAGATAGAACGCCACGAAAAACTAGATTTTCCACGCATTTTCCATTGCCTACAAAGTCCATATTTAGCAGTCGTTTGAACTTTTGTTCCGAAAACATAATAAAACTTGCTTGCACTTGGGTTCGCGTGCCACGAGCGCACACTGACGCACGCTAACAGCTCCAGAAAGCCACGCCCCAGGTGCTGTCAAATGATTGAAAGCTCCTTCAGGCACGCCTCGCGCTATCACGTGACCTAGTCCATCTTCGAAACTGAGCTGGCGCGTGTGATGAAGGCACGCGTTGGGGGAAACGCTTTAGCAAACATGAACGTTCGTTTGTCCATTTCATCTTGATAGAACAGATAATATAAGCAAAGTCTTATCTTAGGCAACTGATGATGGTAATGTTGCTTTGTTTTTCTCTTAGTATAAGAAAGTTTGCCAACTCAAAGCGCACCCCCATATTTTAGATATAATTGCGCACAGCCAAGACTTACGATGATAACAGTATTATTCCTACCACTAATTTTAGAAAGTCTTTTATAACGGCGATAGTGAATGATAAGTTTCCAGGAAGATGCTTTCAGTAAGTAGTTTAAATTTTAGATACTTCCAGGAAGACCTTTATTACAACACGCGTGGTTAACATCAAGACTGTAAGGGGATTCACCATCTCCAGTTGCCTCCACAGTCTACCTTAAATAAAAAAAAGATAACGTGGGGAGCAGATTTCCTAGTCGCACAGGTAGAGAACCACTGTCTGAGAAAGTCGTAGTTAAATACATCAAGGAAGCTCCAAGGTCGGTTTTATTTTGACAATACATTACTGGCACGGTGATTTCGTGAAACAGCGTTCCATTTTTGGAAGTCATACTAAAATGAAGCGAATCATTAACACAATTTGAGTGAAAGGCCTGCGACCAATTTCATATCCTGGAAAAGTTCCCTGGACGATTCTTTGGAATTTACGAAGAAGCATTTTAACGCCACGAGGCATCACGCTTCCTATTCGTAAATTTCTAGTAATTTTCACAGGGCGATTTTTGATGAAACGATTTTAATCAAACAGGCTGATTTTAAAAATTCACCGGATGAATTTTTAATTCATCGTACCATTTTATTCGCCTGAAGGATATAAAACATTCTTTAGAAACAGAAATTAACAAAGCGACTTATATTTAGCGGGGTTGGGAAATTCAACATGTTCAATGTGTCCTCCACGTTTATCCATAATGTGTAAGTCAGCGTATGAAATTGCGAAGAATATACTCCAATATTTTATTGACAGAAAAAATTCTCTTCAATCGCTTTCTTCGGCGCAGGCTTATGGATTCTTCTGAACTGGGTTTAAACCAAGTGACATTGAAGGCCATGCCAGTCCTTTGCCATACAACTCAGTTTGCTGATTAGTAACCATCCTGTTTTAAAATATTTCATCCAAGACAACTCCTGCAGTATTCAATGTTGCCAACCGGATTTCCAAACCTTTCTCTACAGTGTAATGATGTTGTTGTACGAAAAATTTGAAGCTTAAGAAACTACAAAGAAAAGAAATTGTATGATGAATAAAAAAATAAAAAAAAAAAAACGTGTACAGGATATGTTTGATTTGTCCGTATAGCAGAAGAAAATAATCAACAGTTTCTCAAGAACTACAACAGAAAGTGTATGAGCAGCAACGCTATCCGCGAGGACACAAGACGGGAGATCCCTTTATCAGGAGAAACGAATGCATACAGAAATATGGGGAAGGGGAATCTCCTTTTCATTCTGCTAAAACAGTTTAGCAGAATGAAAAGGAGGAGGAAACGATGTTCTCAACCATAATTAAATCTCCAGTTTTCGACTGAGCTTTTGATCAATCAATTCAATAAAACTACAAAAATGCGTAACAGTAATTGACGAATTGTTCAATACACTGAACTAATATTTTAATAAGCATCATATTAAAATCAAGGACCCTTTTTATGCGCTGGATCAGGGCCAGCAAACTATGGCACCCGCGCTAAAGTGGAGGAGGGAGCACAAAATGGTCCCATCCAATTATCTGAATAAGACATTACCACGAAAGTCGTGGAAATACTTAATTTAATTTAACCACAGAGTGAAGTATCGAAATGCATCCAAAAGTAACCTTTCGATGTTCCTCAAAACTCTTAAATTAATTTTCTGTTTATACTGCGGGACAACCACGTATGGTCAGAGGAATTTTGAAAGGTAAAATACAACATTATACCCTATTTCTTGTATTCTGTATATCTTGTGAACTCCTCTGACCGTTTGGTCGTCCCGGAGTATAAACAGAAAATTTATTTATTTAAATTTATTTATTTATTTCACGTGGGCTTGAACAACGATCACTCAAAGCGCGTGCACTTTTGTAACCTCGCCCTTGACCACACGACTAAGGAATCCTATCTACTGTTCCTCCTTCACTCTTACCCAGCGTATTCTCCTCAAAAATTTCCTGCTCAATTTTGAGTTCGGTTTGAGACTCCATACCAATGATTCATAAGGAATAGTAAGCTCACATTCAAAAAATGCACAAAACTTGAGGAACATGTATAAAGTTTGATGTATAATGAAGCAAGCAAGAAGACGCAATGATATAAAACGGCAGCTAATATTGACACTTAACACGTGTACACAAGTGATAGCGATGTTTGGGCCATTTTCTGGTCTTCGGCACTCGCTTACCAAATTAAGACATCTTCAGCGTAATTCTGAATACAGCCTTAAACATCAAACCATGGAAACGGATCGCAGGAGATGTAACCATGCTTGCAAAACTGATCATATAAGAAAATGACACGCCCGATCTCAGAAAACTGAACAAAAAGTAAGAATTTAAAAAATTAAGTGCAAAATAAATGGAATAAAAATGTTGGAACGGAATAAAAATGTTGGTTCTCTACAATACGATCCAGGGATCGAACTTGTTAGTGATGCATTAAGCTATCAATAAAGGTGAAAGAGAGCCCAAAGTCATCTTTCTAATAACATAATCCAAAGAAATCCATCTAAGAACATATTCTATTATTAGGTTTTGTAGAGCTATTTTTACTTCCTTAAAAGAAATAATGGACTAAAGCAGTATTGTGTTCATCCACGACCAGTACGAAAGCAATTAACAAGCAACATCTTCACATCTTTGACGGTAGGTGCGATGCACAAAGTGTTGGATGTCTGTCTGTTCTTCGAAGCCCTTAAAAACAATGAAAAGTGATCACGTTTCTCTCTCTCTCTCTCTCTCTCTCCTGAAATCCCTTATTTTTACTATATGGCATCGCAAGGAACTTCACTGCCAGCTTGCATCCCAACAGTTACCTGTTTCTCTCGGAAACTGAAGCCTGTTGTGCGACTATTGCACCTGCTCATAGTCACAACCAATACCTCCGTGATCCTTTAGAATAGGGATGGGGTCGGATGGGTTGCACTTGCGAAAAGAGGTGTTTTAGTTCTGTACTGATTTCGCAGCATCCCCAACGGCTTTGTTCCAATGAACTGTGGTCCTACTACGGCTTAAACCAATAAATTTTGTACTCAGGGAAGACCACGGTCAGAGAGGTTCACAATATATTCAAGAGACAGCACCGTATTTAGAAATCACGCCCGCTCGAACCCCGATCATACGAAGCACGTGTGCGTAAGTACCCTGGAGCCTGACCACCCGGCCACGGCGGCCCAAACCGTCTTTCCTGGTATTTAGAAGTCCTTAGCGAACATTACAACTAACATTACAACTATAATGTTCGCTAAGGAGCTTAGACGTATTGCGGACCACTTTGCCGGACTAGCAGTCCGACGGTCGTATGCACCTGCCATTGTGCTACGTAATGTTTAAGAACCATGTACCTTGATGACGTAGACAACTGAAGGTGTGGCGAGTTCATTGTACGTGGAGCATCGCACACGTGGAGTGTCTCATCTACATTTCGATGATTCCTAGGGAATCCAGTGTCCAAGAATGCTTCAAAAGGCACAGTCCATGGACCCTCTTCCAGCGAAACTTTATCACCTGACTTTATCGCAGTTTAAGCAGTGATTCAATTAATAAATATTCAAGTTGTACTATTTCGAAATATGGCGGAATTCATTGTCTTGCGGTTATTGGTTGCGTGATGAAGTCAACGTAATGATTTATAGTTGTATAAAGGAGGTCAAGCTTGTATGAAGCAAATCCTCAAACAGCCTCTGCCACAATTTACTATTGAGACGTTTTAATTCTAAGCAATTCGATTAAATGCTTTCCTTTTTTTTTTTTGTAACTCCCCCATTTATTCTTCTTCTTCTTGCATAGAAAAAAAAATAATAATAATAAACTGGGGATACAGAGAATAAAATATTAAAGATACCTTCCTTCTTGCTTCGTCAGTGATAGATACGGGCGAGAAATGAACGCAAATTAATATTCCATCTTTATGTTTCGTAATACGAATTATTTTTTAATATATATATATATATATATATATATTTTTTTTTTTTTTGACTAATAAAAATATTAGTTATTTATGTAGGAATACTTCTACCGGCAAACATTTTGCCATCGAAAGTACTTGTGAAGTAAAACCATTTGCCCTAGTTAAAATAATTAGCCTCTTCAAACCTCCGCACGTTTCTCCTGTGATGAATCGCATCCCCTGCTGTTTCCCGCACTAGTCGACAGGAAAATATTTTAAACTTTGCACAAGTTACTACCGAAAAGGCATCCCATAATTCATGGCGCCTGGCATTCCCGCTGAGAAGATTCCTCATTGTTGCACCATCCCGAAAATATTGCCCAGCGACTCCACAGTTTAGAAGATCATTTCCACGTTGTGAGCACGCCATTTTTTGGATTTGTTTATTCCAGGACAGGGAGGGAGGGAGAGAAAGAGAAAGAGAGAGAGAGAAAAGCAAAAATAAAAAAGCGTCATTAAACCCGGGGAACTGCCGATTGTAAGGAAAAGCCCAGACATGGCTTCTGTGACTTGTTCGGTCGATTCAAACTTGGAGGCAGAAAAATAACGAGGTGTGGTTTCCGCAGATGAATCACTCGGGCCACGCTCGAACCTTGAACCGAGCGCACGTCACGGAAGCCTGTGGTCACGCGATGTTTGGACTAGGACGTGATAAATGTAGCCGTGCCGCCAAAGTGACAGCCGCAGGTCACCGGAATAGACCACGAGCACTGGCCAAAGTCGAAGGCGCTTAAAAGTTTTATCTGCCCGTTGATGTATGTACATACGTAAGACAAAACCGGGTCACCTGGGCATCTCGTGCTGCGTTCTCTTAACGCCACTCTGTCATCAAACACCTGACTTAAGGTGTTGGTCCTGGCCTCGCACGCACCTACTATTGGCGCTTCAAACTTACGGCGTGAAGTTGAATCTGCACGCTTCTGATGGGATCAATTGAAGATTTATCGCCGTGGCTTCTGCTTTCGTGTATTGCAATAAGATTCTGTTTGGTGCATGGAGTGGAGCGGCACAATATGTTTGTTCAATGGACAGGCGTCTCGTAACCGGCACACCCTCCTGGTTTCCTTCGGTGCGATCGGCTCGGCTGGGTGGCATGCAGGGGTATCAAGCTACACGGTATAACGTAATCAGCTGGTCTCGGTTTACCACACAGGAATCTTTCTTACAGCGAAAGACGTCAAGGTGATTTCGGATTAATAACTGGTGCAGCAACGTCTTCCCTTCCTGTTTCTAAAAGTGGGGAATACAAGCACGCTCCACACGAAAACTGGACTGCTTTTATGCTCTTGATTGGCACATCCGCAACTGCACCAGCAATAACTTTAATTAGCAACTCTTTCTGAATCCGCATTCATTTGTGGACGCTCTCGAAGAATTTAGGGAAAAGCACTTCTTAGAAAATACGTCCCTCTATTTATTATTACCGTTATTTGATCAATTTTGCGCGGTCACCCCGAATTCAGACGGGTTAGAATGATTTAAAGTTTTGTTACATTAATCACATTTTGTTAACGTCCGGATTTTATCTACTATAGTATATCCCAAGAGACCACAATACACAGAAAACTCCTTTATAAAATAAATTTTCTGTTTATACTCCGGCACGACAACCAAGTCAGTAGGGTTTACAATAAATCGTCAATACAAATATTTATCGTATTTAGTAGTCACGGGCTTGAACCCCGGTGTTGAATCTCGCTCCTGACCACCCGGCTTCCTCAGGCCTAACCAACTGTTGTTCAGATGTTGTAGATGAGCTTAATTTTCCGACTTACAATGGCGGTTAGTCATTTGCGCAACGTATCAATTACTTAATTTTTTATTGAAAATTAACTCATTAAATTTTGGTTAATATAGTACACTGGATTAGCCGTTGAGACATTCCGAATGATATATGATTTATCTTTGTAAATAAATGCACGCCAATATCGTAGGGTGAATAACTTTCTTCAGCCAACTTGCCAACGCTCAGCTGCCTGTCTTCTTAATTTGGTTAGAAGAGGCTGAAGACCAGAGAATGGTACCATGTACCTTAAATGGGTACGAGCATTTTGCAAAGTATGTAAAGTCAGCTGGAGTTTTGAAATTTTTATAGCTCCTTGCTTGATTTTCCATCGGGCTTTGTCCATATTTCTTTTAAGTTGTTCCGTATGCTTCTTGAATGTCACCTTAGAATACAAACATGAGCCCCATTTACTTATATTTAGTTACCATTAGAATTTTTATTTACCTCAGGATTATTATCGCCGATTTTTGTACATTAATTCCGAAATTTAACTGACTTTCTAAATTTTTAAGGTCCTGTTGAGTTCGATCTTGTAACTCATTGTTGTTGTCTGTTTTTAGGCCATATTGGACTACATAAATATGTCTGTAAATTGCGTGTGTTCTGTGGTCGATCTGCTGTTTGATGCAGATGAAAATTCCGAGTTTCCAGGATCAAAAAGTCATGTTATCCTCCCCTCAGACCGACTGTAACTCAGCCACATTGTGTTCTTTATTCATCTTTTTTATTTGAATATTGAAAGGTCATCCATATATGCGACTGCTGACTTTCAATAAAATGCTCCAAAGCAACGGCAAAGACCTCAGACGGAAATCTTCCTTGAAGTAAGCTATGGTTAATTTAAATTTCAACCTTGATTTACCTTGATTTCCTTCTGGCTGAACATAAATCAAGCACCATCACAGATGCTGAAAAAGAAAGGCAAATATATTTATAAGAAACGCTCTGAACTACGATATCTGTTGAACCATTAATACAGGCAATACTCAAAAGTAGGACTGGCTGCTTTTCCTGAGGTAACTGACGCAGATAGTGGCATTACCTATTTGTAAATATTTTCACACAGTAAAGGCTTCTTGAGGGAAGTTTGGCATTACTGGTCACCTGTCTAATTTTGGCAAAAGTATTTTTGCTGAAAGTTTACATTACCATGTATATTTCGCAAACCAGCTACTTTTATGCAACAAGCAGATAAAAAAAATCTTCGTTCTAAAAGTGGAAACAACCAGAAATTAACTCATTTTTCGAACACCTCCATTTAAACTTTCATATTTTCCCCATATAAATACTCTTGGATGTCCTTTTATTACCATTTAAATGTCACAATGGAGATTTAATAAATGACAAGCAATTCTTTTGACATTTTAAAATAATTGGCATTCGAGTATATTGTTCTGTACGCACGAGAAACTGCCTTCATTACTTTTACCTTGAAATCTACCCCACATTCAACGTGCAAAGATACGAATTCGGGGATGAAATTACATACCAAAGTGGGAAATAGCGGCTTTTGTCATTTACAACTCTGTATTTCTTCCAAAACTGGCAGTTTCAGTTACAGTAGCATAATGTCACACAATATGAACACCAGCACCACTCGGTACATTCGGGCCAAGTTTTTCTCTTACACTACTGTACTCGTATCCTTGAGACACGGAGAAAGCGACAATTCATAACGGTCCATTTGGACCTGGACTACTCGCCACCAATGGCGCATCTTGGTCTTCGTCAGATAATCAACGCATCTCATTCGCATGCTGACGATCACCCCTTCCGGCGACTTTGTGTATACTCCTTAAAGTATAACAGCACGAGACTCGACCTTCATACGTGAGTTCCCTCTCTGAATTCAATCTTCGATTAATAACACTTCGCATTAACTTCATTTTTGCCCTCAAAAGAAATCCACTTGGAACAGACAGCAAGAAGCACCAACTACGCATGGCTCCCTTTGCATGCACCAAAACTGAGGGAATACCCAAGCGATTCTCTTTCAAGAGAGCCGGATACACGTCTTATATATACAACGGAGGAAAAAATCAATAACTGGACCGTAAGAGTTCGGGGAGCGGGATGAAGTTCGCAGCAAGATAAATCGATTACCCAGTATTAAACTCTGTTTGTTTTTAAATAGGAAATCGCAAGGCCCTAAGCTCGAATTTATTAAACCAGCCTTCGTTTGTGCCAGACGAAAAATTCAAAAAGAAAAGTATTTCATTATCAGGCTGGGAGACAGAGTCCCGCTCATTTCTCCAGATCACTGTTTTTACGTAGGTAAAGCCTTTCCGCCACATTTATTACATTACCAACCCGAAATCTTTGAACCGAAATACTTCCAGAGCGGAATGCAAAATGAATAGAAATGTTGTAAGCCGCAAAAGAAGCGGCATGATATGTAGTGATAACAATACTTCACTCGTATTCAGAATAAAGCGGATGTTCAAAACTGGCGAGCATCCCTTTCTGGAAAAGTGCCACACGAATTACTCTTAGTGGCAAGGGCTGCACACAGTTCCGTAAAGAATACCGAGGATGTAAATTTCTGGCCACCCCGTACGTCTGCCACCGTCTTGTTCGATCAGGTAACACCGACTCTCCGATTCTATCGATTAACGTTCGTACGGAAAGGTTGAAGGCAGAAAGTGGGCGTTACCGGAAGATTACGGATTTCACCCGTGGACGTCTCGTGACCTGGCAACCATTATTTTTCGTCTTTCTCCACCAGGAAATATTAAAATGGAGAAAGATGAAGCAATGCACGTAATGTGAATAAAATATGTCTCGCGCGGACGGTAAACAACTCGCGCATTAACCCACCCTATGTGCATCAAACTGAATGCGACTATATGCAAATGAGGCTGAACAAGAATCACCTGGCATCATTCAGCCCTCAAGTCGATGTGTCTTTGAAACAGGATGTGGCACAAAGTCCGAAAACGTTTCCTTTCAATTTGATTGATCGCAGGTCATTGGGTAGCAAACCTTCGCCTAGATAGGCACACAAGGAAACCCTTAGTTGGGTCTTATTTTAATGCTTTCCTCGGTCTGTACCTCCACAATGCAAGAAGCTAGTTCCATAGCAGGAATATAAATCAGTCGCTGATGGCAGCGACCAATGAAGACCGATTTCCGATTAATTTTATGAGTCACATTATTTATTAAAGTACTGAAAGTGCCTACTAGACAAGTAATACTAAAATCAGGGCGAATTCAGACATAATCTAAATAATCCATGGCTCTGGGCCTCGCTGTTTACTCGTGAGGATAAAAACCTCGGGTTATGACTGGAAATATCTGCTGTATTGTTGTCCGATTCACGGAGATCTGAGACAACAGTTAAACTCTGTCATCATGCAAATATTTGATCCCGGTCAGGAGCATAAACTCATTGAGGATCCTACTGCGTTCCAATACTTGCAAGACAATGCCAAAGCTTTGTTCAATGGACCGAAGTCATTCCTTAGTACCTCTAATAACTGAGGCAAACTCCAATGGTTACTGTCGTCTAGGATAACCTGCTGAACTCACTGTTTAAATACGAAAACGTTATTGTCAAGGCAAGGAAATTCGCAAACTGTCTACATGCAATTCTCTTGCAAATACATGGCAGACGTATATACGTCTGTCATGTATAGTCAAGTCAAGTTTTGTCCAATCACAGATTTAAAAAATGCGATTTTCCTTGTAATTAGGAGATATTCCAAATAAAAGTTACTATCAAGTCCATGGTGTATTCGGAAATGATGAAATATCTACAAACTGGACTTCATTAAGAAGATCCCAAGCCATTCATTGAAGAATGGATTGGAATCTTCTCTAAAAAAGGATCATCTCCAAAAGTACATTTTAGAGAATTCCTTAAACAACACTTAATGAGCATTACGAACATTGAACTTTGTTATTTGGTGGAAAACTACAGAAAATTGGCTTGACGTTATTTGATAACTGCAGATTAACTGGTATGGTATTTGTCAGCTGAAAATTAGTGATTTATCTTTAATTAAATTTGGAAATATAAAATACTGTGATTACAAAGGGCACTGATGCCCTTTGTAATCAACTACAGATGGAAATATGAATTGTAAAGTTATTTACCATGAATGGAAATTATCTCTGCAGTTGTAACAGAATCCGTATTCTTCTCCTAGTAAAAAAAAGGGCCTACTGCAGAACCCTGAGAGTCACCTTTTTCAAGAAATAAGGTTTTATAAGTTTCATCGCCCACAAGTAACTAAGACCACTCTATTAAATAAAAGATGGTTTCTCTATTCAAGACCTTACCAGCAACTGATCTAACAGACTGAATCAAAAGGTATTCGAGATATTAAGGTAAACTAGCGCCCAATTACAGAAAGAAATCTAAAGCTTTCTTTAAATCATTATCAATAATGAGATCAGCAATAGTTGATCTGCCGCCAACAAAGTCAAGATGACAGAGCCTTTGAAAAATCGAATACGAATCAAGGTATACTACACGTATTTAGATTATCTAAACTTTCAAATAAAAAATCATTACTAAACTTTCAATGCACCGATAGAAAGTATCGTAAGCCACATTATTCAATTCATATGACATCAAAAAACTCGGTAAAATATTTGTAAATAAGTGTATTGTGCTTGTAAACTTCTTTGACCCTTTGTGACAGTCCTGGAATATGAACAGAAGACTTATTTTTTCTTAAGCAGTGGTAATCTGGTTTCGTCTCGTCCGTGGAATCGTCTGTTTGCAATGTTTATTGATCCTTGCGATAACGAGACTCACCGTGTTGTCATTTCGTCCCTAACGCAGTAGGGCACTGAATTTTATGATGGCCGATTGGATTTTACCCATGTTTGGAAAGGTCTGACTTTGATCATATCAATAACGGTGGAAATTAATGAGGCCTTTTCAACAGGAATCAGTTACGCCGCCTCAACTGCGAATAATAAATTTTTTCAGAATGCCTCCACATTTTTCATCCAACAAACAAACTGGCCTTAGATCATATGCAATCAACAGCCATTTCTTTCCGATAATTCGCCCTCTGAGTTTCCATGAAAATCTTCACCCTAAGATAAGAAGAAAGTTTTTTTTTTTTTTTTTTTTTTTTCTTTTCAAAGGTCCATGAACACCAACAGTCGTTATAAATGTTTTCGTTGAAACCAAAATCCTTTAAAACCTTTTTCATAATGTTATCCAGCTTTTCTTAGAACTTGCCCGGAACGAAACGAATCACTGATTGCAGCATCAGAAAGGTATCAAATATACCTGCACTTGTTACTTATGAATAGTTCAATGAAGTTATAGGCAGACTACTGGACACGATTTAATCAAGAAAAATCGTGTAGGAGGATGCTGGCCGTTCGAAATGACGCAATATTTGCTTGGACAGTGTGCGTGTGGGATGATGAACTTCCGTAACACTGATCTTTGCCTTCAATTTCTCGTGGTGTGATTACGATGACAAAAAAATTGGTAACGGAAGATTTATCTCTCTCTGCAACTAAAACAAAACGAAAATAACGCGTGGAGAGGTTGGGGCTGCATTTGCAAGGACGTATCTGTCAAAGTCTCCTCATCAACAGGTATCTAAGGAGGGGGCGCCTTCGAAACCGCTCCTTCCCCATTACCTTTTAGAAGTGCTGGCCATTAACGTTAAGAAGTGTGTTATCTGAAATAATATTTTACGGCCGATAGTATCGCCTCCTGCCGAGCATACCTTATCGGTAACAATCATCGGGCGAGCCAAGAAAAATAATCGTAAATGTCTTCGGGCTCGTGTTGAAATTCACATCAATTTCTCTGCATCGATGAATCAATCCCTGCCAGATATATCTGTCACTTTCTGTAAGCTGGCATTGGCGACCTTCGCGGAAACGTGCCGGCCGTCGGTTGCTAAGGACAACACACACACACACACACACACATGCCTGCAGGCGCATGTTTGGCTTAAATGTTGTTTGGCCTCGGTCATTTTCAAATAGCGCCGCAACTTTCGGCCTCAGTTTTACGGATTTGTGTTTGCGCAGCAGGAATTTCGTGTCTCATAGTCTCAGGAATTTCATATATGCGGGGTATGTAAGCCGCACGCGCTACGGTAGTGCGAGTAAAGCCAACAAATGCTGTAAATATTCTCTCTCAGAATCTGCGCCATACATTGGCGAACGGGAACTCGGCGTTGTCGCCGTCTGTCGTCGTTGGCGGCGGCAAAAGCATCCCCCGTCAGAAAGCAGAGGGGCGGAAAATGACTGGCGAATATTTCCTCTCCGGCACGTGCCGACTAGCGCCGTAAATTGTTGCCTGCGCTGAGGGAGACTTTTCACGCGCGATGACCACAGGGGTCATTTCCTTTCGTACATTCTTGTCGCATTTCCACGTGAGGTTGGAGCACCCACTGGGCATTTGTGGTCAGTGGTTGGAGTCGGGTGTCAGCATTTGTTGCACGGCTAGTAAAGATCGCAGGCGCGCGACTCCCCCTAGTGGCCGATGGCAGAAGCAAACATAATCGCATTCCTCTCGAGTACTGTGAGGAGCTGGAACTTAAAGCGATGTGTATACGGCAGCGAAGAAGGGGTCTGATAGATTCCGTAAGCATATGGCGATGGTGGGGGAGGGGGGAACAGCATAAAATTCTCTCGCAAAGTAGAAATGTGCCCCACAGACAATACTTTGTGCATTAACATCATGCAATGGTGAAATAATCAAAAATGGATCATCGGTCCTAAAAAAGTAAAATAAATAAATTAAATAAAAGAAAAAAACAGCAGTTTGCATCTGTCCACCAGCAGACACCCACGATCTTGGAGTAATGTGGATATTTCGCTACTTCCTCTAACTTCTTAAAATTAACATCGACGCTTAGCCTGTTTCACGAGCAAATTATTCATAATCAATAAATGCAAATTGCTCTTACGCTGATAACAAAAAAAAACACTTAATTAAGAAATACCTGATTAGGAATTTTCGTAGGATTTAGTCAATCTGTTTATCCACCAACTCTACATGCGTTGGCCCTTGCATATAAACGCACGATCTTCTGACTAGCAATACTTCATGAAGATTCTTGTTGGTCTGGCACACGGCCAATGTGTTGGGTAAGATTGCTAGTTCATTCCTGGAGCAAGAATCTTTCATGGGCTGGATTTCATCAAGCTTCTTTATATTGTCGGAAGGAGGAGGAATACGCACTGCCGTATATCAGTTTACTAACCGATATACGGAAATTACATTTTTGGACAACTATGTGCTTCTGTTTACATGCTGGATATAATTAGAGCGTCATACTTTGGGACGCTGCTATGAGGAAATGGGTAATCGAGAAAAGCTTAATAAGTGTATGAATGCCATCAAGGAAATCACTGATTTCCTCTGGGGCAGGACAAAGATTATCAATGATGATGCGATAAAAGGGTTTTACTAAAATTTTGGATTTTTGTAAAAAATCAAATTTTATAAAACCCTTTTATCGCATCATCACAGTTCCCTTACAAAAATTTTGTTCACTGCTTTCACATTGGAGATATCTTGTCCGGTGTGATTTACTCATAATTCCACTCGCACACACAAAACTCAAATAATTCTGTTAAAAATAGTTTTATATAAGTCAAGACGAACTCTTCATGTTTCATTGATAAGATTACAGTATACCCTTTTAACAAAAAAAATATTCTCGAGATTAGTAAAAGTCTGAGATTTATTACAAATCCACAAATGTCTTAATTCAAATTTCTAAAAAACTGTCGATGCTCATGGCAAAACTTAGGCGATCAGGGAACTGAAGTGGCAGATCAGATGGGACGATGGCATGCGTAAAATGTAAATGCCCCGATCTTCCTCATGACTGACCATCATTATGGTCAGTCATGAGGAAGTGGTGAGGTTTCTTGTTAGCCAATCGTATTCCATTGCAGAACATTGGCGAGTCTAAGAATAATGAGGCGCATCAATCTTGAGTTACAGGTTATGAGACTCACCTAATGCGGTTCCAAAAGGCATGTAACTTTCCACAGTGCCAAACAATTGCAGAAGCTCTTTGCAGTATTGACTGCACCGTTTTTCGGCGCAAGGATATCTCTTCGGCAAAGCCACTTCAGGTCATGAAAGTAATACTAAGAAATAAGAAACATTGAAATATCGCTGCCTTCAGTTCACGAAATGCTACAACTGTTTACCCCAGTGGTTTCATCGAAATGGTTTCACCTTAATTATCAGAGGCAATGGCTCCATTTTCGCGCAGACTTTCTCCAGAATATTCTCCGCTGCTAGATGCACTCGCACGTTTGTCAACAGACTGACTTGATGACGTTCGAGGTGCCTCTGTAGATGAGCATTTCTACCACGTGCAATGACTGACAGCGTTTGGTGACAGTCGACAGCAAAAACCAGAGTTACTCCTCCCATTCTTTTGTTATAGCGAATGGTTAGATTTAAGAGCCCCCAAGACAGTTTTGTGGGACACTAAAGCCGGAAATTCGTACAGAACATTTGCTGTGCCAGTGCTCCTGGAATTGCAGGTTAGTGCCTCTTTACCCATTTAAAGGCGTCTTCCGTGGAAGCTTATTCGGCAAGCTGTCTCACTCTTTTGAAAAGATGTGGGTTCGATTCCCACTGAAGCCTGGAGGAATTTCTGAAATCCTCTTCAATTAAGTGTTAGCCGATCTCAGGCAGAAGGATTCTCCGTGAGTCATTCAAGGTTTTTCATCCCGCACAAAATGCAAATCAATCGATAAAATCTAGGGCTAATGATATTGATAAAGGTCATTAGGCTTATATTCGACAATTAAGCCACAGGGCTTTATCAGTGATACTGATCGCATTATTTTTCGGAAAACTGGCAAACATTTTGCTGCCAAATAAACTTCCAGTGCCGTTAAAATTATCTTATTTTATTTATTTTTTAGCCGTTTAAAGGCAGCATGTTGATTGAATGAGCTGTTGTTCCTCCTGTTGGCAGTGTGACAGCAATACCTGATGAGGCCACTAGAAGGGCAATCATTTTCCAATCAATCTTTTCCAAGCACGCTTATTTAGTTTTCTTTTATCTCAGCAAATTTACAGTGTAAGCCAGAGAAGTTGACGAACTGGACTGTCCCGTTGGAGAATTTAATGCAAGTAATCAATCCAACTGATTTACTTTAATTAAAGTTTCATTTATGACATTCTGACATTAAGTAATATCGAAAACTTTCCAAGCAAATCATTTAACTAATGACGTCCTCTTTTGGTTATAACACTGATGATGTAAAAAAAAAAAAAAAAATATATATATATCGTCTAAAATCTCACAATCTGATTTAAGGCTTTACCCAATATTGGAAGTTTTTCAGAGAGAAAATGATTACTCACATTAAGTTCACAACTTATACACTGTCCTTTTAATATGCATATTTGGAAAGACGCTTTTTCAATTACAGAAATAGGAAGAAAGTCATCCATTGGTGGGGCTTACAGTGATAATTTGGCCATTATTTTGAAAATCCATGCGGCCACCATTCTACCACCTCCCTATTCCTTGGGTTTCGGAAGCAGCCCACAACAGATGTAATTTTTAAGCTATTTTAAATACGTCGAGATTGTCTTCATCAAATCATTCCTGTTGATTGACACTTTAAAAGGTAACGCGGAATGAAATATACTCTCAGTGTTTCTTACAAGAATTTATTTACTCATTAACTGATGTTTATTGCTTGTAGTTAGCACAAAACTTACAAACAAATGCTCTTCACCGCTCAGGCAATCCCCGTGGGTTTTACGTAAGAAAAAGACAGTTAATGAAGAGTAATGACATAATACTTAAAGATCTTTACAGTCATGAATTATCAAAATAGAACAGCAATTAATGTAAAATAATCTGAGAATACCAGACTGAATTGACAATTATATGGCGCCTCCGTAGCCAGGTGGGAAGGAGCAGCAGTGCGTAACACACCGCTTCTTCATTAGACCGGGGTTCGAGCCCGTCACCACCAAATACGGAGGATGCAGAAAAGGTCAGGGAATGACCACCGCATATCCTCAGAGCAATATGGCCTTAGTTGCTAATACTCCTAAAAAAAAAAAAAATAAATAAATAAATAATCAAACCAAAATACAATTATATATTAAAAGACAACAGGAATTAATAGAACGTAAAAGAAAACCGAAAATAATATACTGTAAAATGAGGCGGGTAGAAAACGGATTTAAAAATTAGGGTTTAATAGATAGAGGAAAACTCGGATAATTCTCCAATATTAAGGATAAATCAGTTAGGTTATTCTGATAATTTTGGATCCGTTTCAGATGGTGAATTTGTAATTATTTTCAAAGGAAGGCGTTTTAATGATATGGAACCAACGACATCAATCAAATAAATTTTTAATATTTCAGAAAACTTGATATGCGGTATCAAGGAATATTTTATTATAATTATTCCCGTTTCAAGAATTAATGAAATCGATACACATACACATATTCCCCACATGCACTCACTGGGCCAAAAAATTTAGAAACCTTTATTTGATATTTAATGGAGCCATCGTTTTCCTGAATCATGGCCCTTGCACGGTGGCATATATTCCTTTGTGTCTGACGAGCTAGCTCCAGATTTGACCCCTCTTCCATCAGGATATTTGTCGGCTGCTGCACTGTAATCGGTAGAGAACTGCGAAGCCAACTGCCTTTTCCGACATGTCCCAGACATTGTCAATTGGATTCAGAAACAATTTTTGCATTTTTCATAGTTGCGTTGTCGTCTTGAAAGAACCCCTTGCAATCAGGGTAAAAAAGAAATATTGCAATATGAAGTTTCTTGTCTGATAAGACAAAAGGAGGTAATTCATTGGAAGTAATATGACTTTCTAACGGTATGACCAGACCCAGTCCGCACAAATGGAATACACCCCATTCCATGATACCACCTCCAGCCGCTTGACTGGTGGATAAGAGACAGTCTGGATGCATGGCTTCATGAGTTTCACGCCGGCCTTTTAACCTACCATTGATGCAAATGATCAGTCATATGATCTTTTCACACTGTTCCAGGCTTAGTCTTGGCGTTGGCAACACCTTCCAGTCGAGTCTCTTGATTTTTACAGAGATTTATAGGCTTTCGTATATCAAATCCCAGATTCTTTAATTCCCTCCGCATAGTTCGGTTGGAAATGAGTCTTTCTTTACCTAAATTGAATTTTTCAGTCATTTGCTGCAAGCTGGACCTTCTGTTCTGGGACACAATTCGCTTTAAATTCCTGCGGTCTCATTCTTGGAGTACCGATTTTCTGTTGGATTTATTCCGTTCAGAACTGCATTTTCCTTTTCTCTTCCACTCATTGTGTACTTTCAGATGGCTGCCTTCGACACCCCAGTGATTTTTTTTTATTTTCTCAGTTGTGTGTCCTGCTAAACGTGTTGCAAATATAACACCTCTCTGAAAATCAGAAAGATCGCCTGTCTTCCCATGGCCGGATCGACTAAGAAGCTCAAGGAAAGCGGTACACTGGTTGATAGCAAGGAACTTGTGATCACATCATATTTGTATACCGTACGTTTAATTATCTGTTGACGCCCAATGAAAAACAGTTAATTTTTCTGGCCACTATAGGGCAACACTCAGTGTACGATATGGGTAGTTCAGCAACAGGCTATTAATTGCAAAAATAAGAAATTTATGTTTATACAACTAGTCATTTGGAAAAACAATATCGTTAACCGCATTTTATGGTCCCAGTATGGCATCCAAGAAATCTTCGTTATAGCTACAGCAGCACCAAGCTCTGGGGTTAACTTTTTCCAGAAAAAAGGGAAATAACTGCACAAACGATTGTTTCAGAATTTTGCTCAATGAGTCTCAAACTGGACTATACAGAACAACAAGAGATGCCTCATGTAGTGCCATTCGAAGTTCATGTAGTGCCATTTGCAGAAAACAAATCAATGGACATTGATTTGTCTTTTTCTTTTTTTTTTTTCGAGAAAATAACATGTTCTATTAAATTTTATGCTAAATTTCCACACCCTATAGTATACATTTATAAATACAAATATGTATGTAATAAATTTACATTTTTGTCGGTTTACCGGTATTTCTTTCATTTCACGGATCATCCGGGAAATTATTTTCCAACCGCCTCCCCCAAGTAATAAATAGGGAGTCTACTGTACTACGTATGGAATTACCTGATATCATCTGATTTCTCCAGCATGCAAAATATTAAACGTATAAATTAAAATGAAATTCTTGTCTAATGTAGTTGTAGCTCTTGACCATAACTGCTTTATTTCTGGCATTGCATACAGAACTTTTCTTGTTGTTGCTCTTCACACTTTTCATTTTCTCACTTTGTTTCAGAGGACAGATAACCTGAATGGTAGTTAACAGCAACACCAGCAGCCTAAATATTAAAGATGCTACAAAGTACCGCACATTACCACCTGCTTAAAAATAATAATTCTATATAATATTGGTGTAAGTACGCCAATATCATATAGAATATTTACACTCTTAAACATATGATGCTTTATTGCATAAATCTTCATTTTAAAAATAAGAATAAATAAAATAATCCCAAATACAACAGATCCAATCACGCACTAAACACTTCAATTATCCCTCTCCGAGAAAACGTCCATAAATAGCTCAAACATAACAGAACTATTTTTTTTTAAGGGTTTCCGACATATTGATCACTGGAGCACTTTTTAAATCAATTGTTATCGAAACCGTCTCAAAATGACACATGGGTTTCCCATTCGGATGCGGAAATTGGAGACTCCTTTCAGCTAGCATCACTGTTCTGGTGTCATACCACTATCAAGAGAGAAGGTCATGAGAGAGTCGCTCCAGCTAACCAAACTTTGAAACCGAAAATACCACTATAAACGGACCTGTTAAGACAAAGTTCAAGAAGAGGCGCATTGCTTGTTGCAAAATAACACCTAATTATTCTTAAGGAATGAACAAGACCGTGCTATTCAATACAGTCACACCCACCAGCTACTTGAGGAAAGCAGATGTGAGTATCGTCCTTACAGGACTCCTCTTGTTTACCTCTAATTCCTCTCGCTCTTCTCGTCTACTTAAGGAACAATCATCACGACTCAAGACTACGGGCTTGGTGGGAAGAGAGATTCTCGAGGGGAGGGGGAATTGGAGGGGGCATTCCCACCTGTGGAGGAACGTTGGCATTTCTGCAGGAAGAAACAGGTTTCATTTCGCCCCGCCTTTTCCAATTTTTAGAGAGTGGACGCTATTCAACTCTCGGATGTTGAATGACGGGGGAGGTCAGGATGCTTTGTTTCGCCGTTTTGGGGGCAGTCGGAACGTCGGATGAACGCGGCGTCGCTGGCGGTACGAATGACGGGACGAATGGGGTGCGGCGCTTTGCTGTCGGCCCCTATCCGTCCCACCTTTGAGAACGGTTAGCCAACTTCCATCCTGTTGTGTGCTCTGCCTCGGATGAATCCCGCAGCAGATCCCATCTACGTACGTACGGGGGCGGTTACGAGGGGACGGGGAAAAGTCGGTAGTTTTTACTTTGCACAATAGAAACAGGGAAGGGGAAAAGAGACAAAAAGCATGTTGCGGGCGTGGGGGGGACAGAAAAGCAGCACGATAGGGTCATGGGTCAAGCAATCTGTATCTGCCAAGGAGGCATGTCATTTTTGCAACGGCGGCATCTTCCTGTAGCTGGAGACCGTGTGAATACTGCCGACATTAATCATCGTGGCAGATCGCTAATGAGTTCGAAACGCCGGCGGGAAGCGGCAGACTAAATTCGTCGGAACCGAATCGCCACTCGCCGTAAGGTCAATAGGACAAAAATCTATCTATTTGCAACAGTGACTATATCAGAAAGTGGGCGGGAGGGAGATTCATCTTTAAAGTGCAAGTTGGGATCGTGCAGAATGCAGGTCCCACTGGCCCCAGGACACGAAGTGGCTCGCTCTCAAAACATATCTGATTTCGAGTTCTATGTTATGTAAATGAATGCCGGGGAGGGAGGAAGAGAGCGATGGGGTGGATGGGATGGTCTTTTCATACACACTCCGGTTCTGGCCCTTTTTAAACAATGTGTCGATGAATTCCTAAGGTGAAGAATTTGTGTTCATTAAGACATCCGACACAATATACGAAAGCCTCATAGCCTTAGCTGCTTTGACGCTTAGCGCGCGCACACTTAACCGCTTAAAGAACCGGAGAGGTAAGGGTTGATGGAATACGGCTTTCACTACAATAAGAAAACGAAAATAAACGTTAAATATACTTACTGTTATTTGATACTGCGCTAAGATAACTAAAGCTATGAAACTACATACAGTGTATCGTGTGGTCGGTTTGTCTAATAACTGTTTACATGGTGAAGCCTAGTGGTCCGAACGAAATGAGTACCGACTTACCATTCGTTTTTTTTTTTTTTTTTTTTCGCCGCCTCCGTAGCCAGGTGGGCAGGAGCAGCAGTGCGTAGCACACGCTTCTTGATTAGCCCGGGGTTCGAGCCTGTGAACACCAAATACGGAGGATGCGGAAAGGTCAGGGAATGACCACCGCATATTTCCCGGAGCAATATGGCCTTAGTTGCTAATGCTCCTAAAAACCAAATAACAAACAAACAAACATTCGTTTTGTTTCATCGTCCTCGTCTGTTCATGTATGCAGTTAAGTGCAACAGCGATGATATAAATGAAAACGGGGAGATGGTTTCAGTTTTACCCGACTTCAGTAGCTGCTATAGATACGCACCGTCATGAAGAGATAATTTGAAACTTCGCGTCGCTGTGCGAACAATTCAGAGAGTTCCTGTACACACTTGGTGAACAAATGATTCCCAGCACAAAATAAAATTCCACGATTTGATTAAAAAGACTCACAAAACCTGGAATAGCTCACGGAGTCAAAGTCCCGATAATGAGTTTTAATGAGGCTGCAGCATCTTATGAAGATGAAGTATATACACACCACCCCATGAAAAATAGCTTCACTTCATAATCCAAGTTGAATTGAATGATCCAGTTTGAGATTTAAAGTTATTGAACAGAGAATTACTAGAGTCCAGATTAAAAAAATAAAAATTATATATATGATTTAAACATCCTAACAAAAATAAATTTGACCGATGAAGCAAAACTAGCATCAACTACAGTAACTATCAACAAGACATTATGAACCTTACAATAAAGATCATAATATATATATATATTAAGGAATCGATATATATATATCGATTATTCATGAACTACATTAATGAGATCACTAACACACAAATCTGGAGAGCAGTCATAACTCACGCATTTAACAAGGGATAGTCGCCACTGATAGAAAAATCTCTCCAATAACGCTCTTTCATGCTGTTTACTAGGTTAATAATACGCCTCTGTGGTAAATAAGTCCCTCTTCTACAATACCAGTAGATCTTAGTGCATGGTTGAGATCGAGATACCCCCCCCCCCATTCATCTTCCTAAAGAATCTAAGATCTGGAGATCTTGCACCCACACCATCCGTATTATTTCTTCACTTAGAAGTTCGCCAACCAGCTGAACCCTTATATTAAATTAAATTAAATATATCCTCCATGAAAATCAATGCTGGGCTTATGGCACTTTTACAGATACATACAGCTTAAAAATCTCATACCGATCTCGACGTGGAGATCTGAATCACTCTTGGTTTAGAGGGATAGGGTTCCATATTCTTTCCAGATGAGAACGTAATGAGAATCTGTTTCAAGATGGAATTTCGACTCGACCTTAAAAGGAAAACTGACCCATTAGGCTTGGCTCTTAGAACAATGTTCGTACTACGTCAGACGGGAGAGGAAGTGAGAGGAACGTAACACATTGAGTCGCTTTTTGCTGAAGTCCGCTACATGTAGTTTAGCTTGGATCCTGTGACGATTACTGAGCAGGAGAGAGAGAGAGAGAGAGAGAGAGAGAGAGATTGGTCATTTTGAGAGTTTTGTAGTGAGTTCTCAATGTGTTCACGAGTCGACTTGCATGTTGTGCGAGCAAGAAAATCCTACTCCCTTTGCCTGACATCGGCTAACTACTCTGATTAAAGAAATATTTAAGAATCCCTCCGACCTCGCTAAACGATCCTTACAAGATCTGATAATAATGTCACTAATAACGGCGAATTCATTAAACACTTACGCATGAGAGAGCTGTCAGGTTGTCACCTGCCTACAGTATCGCTTCTTTTTTTTTTTTTTTTGTCACAAACAGTGGCCATCATGGGATGCTTAAAATCTTGATTGACCTTCGAGATTCCTCTTCTAATATTGTTGCTATAACCTTTCAAGCACCTTAAAACACCTTTAAGGCTCAGAAGATCCCACCTTGCGACCATCCCCTCATAATCCTGCCAACAACCGTCAGTCACTTTGAATATTCCAATGACAGCTTAACATGTTCAATTAGGACGCAAACTTTCAATAAATAAAAGAACAACGATATTTACATTAAAGATATCCAGCATCTATGATAACAGTTCACCTAAATCGAATGTTTTACGCGACTGTGGATCGGAATTCGAGCGCACTCCGCCTTCCAACCATCAAAGTTATGTATAATCTTGGGTTCTCTTCAAACAGCGAATTTCGCGAAGTCAAATCATTCGAGAGAAATCAGTCAGCTGCATTACTTTTTATAATTATCAAATTAATAAAATGATTCAGATTTTATTAATTTGCTATTTATTAAAATATGAGGCATGCATTTAAAAAACTAGCAACATGCTTCTCCACTGGGGAATTGCCTTTTATCTGAAGTGCGTGGGGTAGCACCGAGACAACGCGTGGCGAATGGTCTCCACAATACGAGATCGATGCACTTTTAGTAAACTCAGTTTGCTCAATGCTATGTATAGACTAAACCTATACTCTGCTTATACAATTACGTTGTACAAAAAAATAATTAATAAAAGAGCCTCACCAAACCAGTTCAAGTTCAGCACTGCAAGACATCTCATTATGGCGCTCCCTTCAAGGGAACTCACGTGCATTTAAGGTAGCATTTTGAAAATTTACACCCACAAAAATTCTGAATATGAATTTCTGCATAACTTCATGCGTTTAATTTGTGTTTCGTAGCACGACCGTAGCAGAGTTGTTGCCGACCGGGCTAGCCAGGTGGGTAAGGTGCCTACCTGGCAACCAAAAGGTCGCGGGTTCGAATCCCGCTATAAACAAACAAATATTTATTATTCATCCCGAGGAGTGGTGAACTGTCAGGATAGGAAACATTTTGAACACATAGTATTTAATTTATCGTAATAACTGAACGCAGTGTAGATAAGACAACTGAATATGATGAGCTGACGTTCATCACACCCTATTCGAGATTAACGTTTAATACCGAAAACCTATTTCACAATCAGTCATTTTTTTAAAGAGGGGGAGAGGCAAATCATTTTCAAGGAAAAAAATTAACAAGAACGACTGCTTTACTGCATTTCGTGTTCCGATCTTGTCTGAAGGTGAGCAGGGCAAGTGGTAAGTACACAAACATGCCTCTTCTACTTTGGCCCGGGCGAATAACAGAATAAGTCTTGAAACACAGTGACAAGCCGTCGTGACAGACCCAACTTTTCAACATTTCCGTTGATCCGTATCTTGTCAGCTGCCGTCACCACAGTGATAACGCTGGGAGAGACGCTGTGAGTACAACAGCCAATGGCAGCTTCAGCAGAAGTAATGAATGGTGACAGGTTACCACCGTAAACCACCGGGAGAATTATGTAAAGTTTTGGCCCTGATAGGAAATGGCACCCAGCTGTAGACAAGTGCTGCCACCCCTCTTGTTTTACCGATGAAGTTTATTCGCGCGCGCTCAAAAAAAAAAAAAGCTTGCAGCAGATAACTCACCGAATCCTCGCCTAGATTGAAGACAGGGTGACGGCGACTACTGCACTTAATTTAACTGAAAGCGACCACTGACGTACGATTCTCGACCAGTACAGCTTCCGGCAATTTCTGTCAACAAGTTCATCATTCTTCTGTCTTTTACTTCACTTCAAAAGCCTAAAAAGTTGGACTGCGTGTTTATTCTCTTCGCATTCATTCACTCTGTTGTCGTTCAAAAATCATGTGCAAGTAATTACTTGCCGTGATCATTGGCATAATGGAACGAGCGTAACTTTCAGAATTACGCCTCTTCTATTCCATAACTATTTAAATTTTAAGTCAGTTGGGATATTTGCAAAATGAAATTAATGTATAGTATAGTTGGAGTGCAACGGATTTCTAGCAGGTGGCATGAGCTGTTGTCCAGTCTGCGCAACTGAAGAAAAACCAAGTTGCAATTTAATAAATGTTATTCCTCAACAAATCGATAGTATGGAAGAAAAAAGTAGAGATTCAGTTAAAAATTAAGTGATGTTTATTAAAATGGGTTGCATTTTTAGTAGCTGTCAGTCGAGCGAAAAAATTCAACAAAATTGTTTCCAGCGTTGAGACCCGTTTATGAAAACTCAGTTGCCATCAGTTCTCGAAATGGAAATTTTTTGTCATTCCAGTTCGAATGACTAACTGGAATGGCATTCTGATGGATTTCCACCCATTCAAATCCCTGGTCGCCACAACTTAAACTTGTCTAACACATGCAAGATAGTCCCAGAATTAATGTGTGAACACGGTGTGTTTTTCTTGAACGTGTTACATCACATTCTTATACTGTACAACAAATGGAAATGCAAAATGTGCTTTTCTAGCAAGATGAAACTCTGTTCCACTGCTACAGGAGTTTGAAAGTTCTAAACGAAAAATTTCCAGAAAAATGGACTGATCATGATGGTTATTTCTTTTGGTATCCACTATGTTATCTAACTGGGTTCGATTCCCGTTGACAATTGCGGGAATTTTTAAATTCCTCTTCCTTCGAGGCCGTAGGAAATTCCGTCTCCACACACACAACAAGCAAATCACCCCATGAGCACACACTTTCAGAGACATAACCAATTAGATTAATTTCCAAGTGCAGAATCTAAATTACAACGCCTTAAAAAATGTTAGATAGTATATGCTGAGACAGGATCAAATTTACACTAACATCGCTACCTTATATTTAACATATTTATTTAAATATGTTAAATATAAGGTACTTCTGTTAATGTAAATTTAATCCTGTTTCAGGATATATACTATACTGTACTTGATTAACATTTTTATACTACATAAAACATTTTATATAGCATAGCATATACTATATAATATTTTATGCAAAATAATAGTAAATGCTTAAACCACAGTTATCTACCTCAAGCTAATGTTCTGATATAAACATATCCTCATTAAAATAGAATTGTGAAGTCCCCCTCCTCCAATATTAAACTGCCTTTTAACTTTATTACGATTTACTTTTATTAAACTCATCTTTCTTTTCAAAGTCGATTAAATGCAACTCATGTTCATCAACAAAAGGACCCATTGTTTTTACACATTTTTTAAAATTTATTTTTATTATTAACATTCATATATTAAAATGAATTAATTAAATGGGCTAAAATCTATTGCGTATTTTTATGTCTTTACTGAACTTCATTATTTTTATAATCATTGTAAATGAGCGTATACATTTTAATTGGACCAAGCTTTTAATACGCAATAAATAAATATTTTATCGACAGGACTTCCTTTGTACAATTTTGTATAGAAAGTATGCTACAAGAACTTCACGGCAGGATTGTCAAAAGACGTCTCCTTAATAAATATGGATTTCCTGAAGAAAGTGTGGCAACTTCGGTAAGTCCTCCGCCACACAACTGACTCCCTCCAGCATCGAACTCTTTTAGAAGCAGCGTTGAACTTTGTGAACCTACGCATGACTGATTTTGTAACAACTGTCCACACTCACGTCACTATAAACCCATTAATGAGGGTCAGCAACTTGCTAATGCAAATTAAGTGGACTGTGTCCAGTCAGTTTCTTCATAAATCGAGTAGTGGGCATTCAGCTGATGAGGATACTCAAAATAGCCTACATCTTTTATCTGAATTCGAGACCAAATTACTGTATACATACATACCGAATATGCGTAGATACTGGTTTCTGCACCTCAGTGGAAATGACCGAACTGTCAAACAGTCTTTCAAGGTTCCGCCCAAACAGTATGCTCAACTTAATAAAATAAGTCTTCTAGAGATCATTCTAAACTTCGTTATCTAACATATCAGTCCAGCCGAATCAAACCCGCTGAGCCACTTAAGTTTGAAATGGAAAAACAATATATACTGCACTTTCTTTCTACAATTGTAGCAGTTCATGAGAGTACGCAAATCTGAAAATTCAGCCCACTTATGGAATCATCTCTTTCCTCCACCTTGGGGGGGGGGGAAGGAAAGACGTGCGGAACCCGAAGAAGTAATGCAGAGTTCACAGGTTCAAACTTGCAGAAGTTTGAACCTGTTCTTAAAAACTAGTAGTACGCCACCGTACTAGTAGTTTTGTGTAATTTTCTGGAAAATCCCTGTTCTTGTTGCCGTGAGGGTCAAACTGCTATTTAAAAGAACACATTTCACTATCAGTAAATAACTCTCTCTCTCTAAATCGAAATACAGTATAGAGAAGTAATGTTGGCCAGTGGTTTTACATGAATTTCTAATTTTGCCAGACATGGGCAGCATTTTATTTATTTACTTATTTTGTTTTTTGGCAGCAACTGGGAAATGGCTGCTCGACGTGATGTGATAACAAATCTCTCAATTCTTCACTTGATATTATCTGAATAAATTTATGTGGTGATGCCAGAGAATAATGTGTGATGGCACAGTTGCTAGAGTTTTTAACTTTTTTTTTTTTTTTTTTTTTGAAACTTCCCATCGTAGGACACGGCCGAAACCGAGCGATGAGGTACAGATAGACGTCGCGTGTCGAATCCAATGATGCCACAAAAATACGTTAATATTCCTGTAAATCGCTTTACTGTAGTTGTAAACTGCTCTAACCTTAACTAGTGGCCTTGCAGTATACACAATTCATGGTTTTCCCCAATAATCAAATTTCTACTTCTGATCTGATCCGACATCAAAATATTGCGTTATTATGTTTCAATGCAATGTTTTCATCTTCATGCATTGGGCTTAACTTCTCGTGCTGCTCTATTAGTATTTGCCATATGATGCAAGGAAGCCCTAGGCTTTTGCTGAACCAGCAAAAGAAAATAAATAAATAATAAAACAAAACTCTTAAGTATTCCATTAATCACACGGGCTTAATCCAGCTGTCTTTTGTACCTTTCCAAACTGCCAGCCTCAACTAGCTCAGGACTTAACTTATTCCCGCAATTTAAAAATCGTTGGCTAAAAGAAAACTTCCTATAATTTGAATTTATATTCCTTAGTTCTAGCATCATTTATAACAGTGAAGATACACAGAAATATAAATACCCGGAGTATAAATAGAAAATAAATTTTCTATTTATACTCCGGGCCGACCACACGGTCAGAGGAGTTCACAAGACAGAGTACAACAAACAGAACCGTATTTAGCAGTCACGGGCTTGAACCCCCGGTCACTCAAGGCATGTGTACTCATGCACCCTCGAGCCTGACAACTGGCTACAGCGGCCTTATTAAGTCTTTCCCCATATGGGTGTCCTTTTGCATATCCCATCAAGAGCGTACTTTGGACCTTTTCAAGAGCTCAACGTCTTTCTTTAGGTGAGGTCTCCACACTTCAATACAGTGTTCCAAGTGCAGTCTCACCGCTGCCTGGATGCAGTAGGATTATGACCTTCCTATATAAACAGATATCATCACCATAGTCACTCCTTTCCCCCTGTTCACACTGCACGGAGAACTTCATATCTGCCTAGATAGTAAAACCCAAGTCTACCTTCCTCTACTGTCTTTAACTTAATTCCTAATGTACGAGTCCTTTTGGGACTGCTATTTCTCAAGTTCAAACCTTACATTTTACCATTAAAATACAGCTGCCAATTTTTGACCATCCCTGAATCCTATCCAAGTCGTTCTGAAGGAATGCTGCTTGGCACTAATCGTTGACCACTCTACTGATCTTGATATCATCTGCAAATTTTGACACCACTTCCTCTATCCTTTTGCAACGTTATTTTTCCAGAACGATCCTCGACGGACCCCACTGCTAGCCTAACCTGAAGAGTAAACCTGATCACAACCCTCTTTCTGCTTTCCTGCAGCCATCCCGCGACCAACCTGAGGATCTTATCCCTAATACCAAGACATTAGCGTAGTCAGGTAATCTTCTGTTGAACATAGTCAAATGGTCATGAGTGACTGTTTCATAATAGCTAACAATATTTGTTAAACAAGATTTTCCCTTTACAAAACCGTGTTGTTTCGTTCAGAATATCATTCTATCAAGACCAACGTATTATATTTTCCCTACCGCTGAAGTTAGATTGACCGGTCTATAGTTAACCACTTCGCTCTTAGAACTGCCTTTGTAGATTGGCGATACGTTGGCACTTCTGCAATTCAAAGGATACTGTCATAATTAATCTTAAGGTTCAGTGCACTGAACCTTCAAGATTAATTAAAGTTTCGCCACCCTCCCCCAAAATTAAGAAATATATATGCCATCAACCACAGGAGAAATACTTGGCTTTAGGTTCAAAAGGTTATTGTAAATGCATTTTCTTAAGTTTAAAAAGGCAAGTTACAATCTTGTATTTTTTTACATAGAATTGTTAGACGCCATTTCAGATCCTACTGAAGCTCATGTGATGTGTACGAGTTGTTAATCAAATTTATTCCGTAAAAATACAATACGTGCTACATTGGAGGAAAAAATTCAGTTATATTTTAATCTTTAGTATCTCTTTTTTTTTAACCCAATTGAAATGCTTTTCATTTGAATTTAAATAATCTATGGTTGGTAACAGATGCATATTAAATATGAATTAATATTGCATTAACCCATTGACCTATAACACAAAGGTATAGTGATTTGTGCCTCCCCCACATTAAGCTGCGCCTTAAGGTTGGTCCCTTACGGCGCAGCTTAATGTGTGGGAATACAAATCACCTTTTAGCATCAAATTTCTGCTGGAAAATAAGGGGAGGATCTAGATAACAAATCAACTCCTGAGCATAAAAGAGTGTGACAAGCACAGCTTTAATTCCAGGTTGATTATTGATTCAAAATAATCAATTCAGTTATCAGTGTTATATACTATGTGACCGTTCAAGAGCGGACACAACTTTTTTTCACTGTTTTCAGCTCCTGCAATCGATCCTGAAAGTTTAAATCTTGATTTAAACTTAGTTTGTAAATATCACAACGTTCAGTTCTGAGCTGTGATGCATTAAGTTGTGACAAAAAAAAAAAAAAAAAAAATTGCAATTACAAAATAAGACTATTTAAAAAAAAATAGAGAATTAAGAGGATTACACTACCCGCTGTTAGTTCTAAAATTCAAGTAAAAAGTTGGAGTCTTCTCGTTATACGGTTGGAAACTTAAAAGTATTTTTAACTTAAGGTTACAGTTTCGGTAGGAGTTCGAAATCTCTGAAGTTTCCAAAAGTCTTTATGCATGTTTGGACAATGGAATACGAAGCCCTCTCTCTCTGCAACGTAACCAGTGTAACCAGTTCGATGGGCATAATTTTCGCCGCCTGTGATTAGCATAAAAAGGAAGAAGCAGTATGCAGAAGCAACTATCATAAATGCGTTGCAAATATTTGGAGGGACGTTTACCAGCCAAATCTGAGGTTGGAGTTCGAAGTACATGACGCTTTGTTGGGAACACATCATTGACATTTAAACGTTGTGTAAAGAATTTAACCTGATTGCCAGCAGGCTGACGCACTTAAAATTTCGGAACATACTAGTAATCTTTTATCAAAGGCACGTATAAATTACCATGCACATTTTGCAGTAGATCTCAAGTTCCTCTGAAGCTGTGTTTACCGAGTTTTCAGTTAAGGAGAGAACTGCATTTTTGATTCCCAAACAATGGGTAAAAAGACACCTTGAAGGATTATTCTCTACAAAGTTACATTCAGTTCATTCAGTTTTGAATTCAGCCTCTAAAGGCTGAATTCAAAAATATAACTTGGCAAGCGGATTTACGATCTGGTAAGAAAAGAGGAGACCCACTTCTTTGATACACGTTTAATGGGGGTAGAGAATGTTGCACTGGTGTATTATGCCTGCGGAAGTGTGTATGTCCCATGAGCCGTTTGCACGTTTTGCTGACTGAATATTTCGAACTTCGCCGGGGATTGTCCAACTACGTAATTGGAAACTCCCCTTGCAGTGCCGATTATCGTCGAGGAAGTTTGCAGCTCCCCGCCAGGATTCAGCACCGCAAGCAATTGCTTTCAATAATTTGTGGTTTTCCAAACGTTGAAATTCATTATTAAAGTCCTGCCTCAATTTGGACCATCTCCTTCTTTGCGATTTACCTTTAAAAGTTTGCTTCAGGAAAATCATCGAATCGAAAAAAAAAAAAAGAGCAATTATGAAGCACCCGTACAAAATTATTGTTATAATATTATTTTATAATTTCAATATTAATTCCATTCTGTAACTTTAACACTAATTTTTAATTCAATTAATTTTAGGTATAATTTTATTTACAATTTTTATTAATATTAATAAAATAAATATTTTGTTTATACTCGGGGAAGACCACATAAGTTCACAGGAGTTTAGGTTCTATAGAGAAGTACTTCTATATCAGAAAATCTTCGACACCGCTACGTACAATGCGCAATCTGCAGTCCAAATTCTAAATTAATTTAACAATAAATGCTCAAAATTTTTCAGCTGTCAACTATTCTTGGGTAATTATGTCTAGGGGTGAAGAAAAGGTGAAGTAGGAGATTCATACACTGTCTGGGAGGGGGAAGGAGACTATCCACGCTTGAGTTCACATTACGTGTTCAAAGAGCGCGAAACATTCCCAAGTAGAGTAAAGTAAAAAAGTAGAGTAAAGGAGTTACACCTCGATGCAATATCTTTATTAAAGCAACACGGATGGAAAACGAAATTGCACGCGCCGACCAGAACGTTAACAGGAACGCTACACCTCTCACTGTCTCTCAAAACTGCACGACACCTGGGTCCTTCACTCGAAAAACATATTCGGTCTGTTTACCTAGACAAGATGACGGGAGAATTTGATAAAGTACGCATAACAACCTCGTTCAGCCCCTTCAGCGAGGTTAAAACCCCATGCAAAGTCTAAAGCGCTCAAAGACCTCAATTTTCTTCGAGATAGTTGGTGTGGCACCGAAACCAAAGTACGATTACGAAGTATCAGTAATTGTTCCCTGTGAATAATCCCCCCGTCTCCCTCACACTCACATTTGTGTGACACCACGGCCATATTTATCTTTTCAGAGTACTCGAAAAGCTCAGTTAGGCCCGCCCCTTTATCCTCCTAGTTGTTCAAGAAAACTTTGAAAAATTATCCGGTGCATTTGACAGCCATGCTTTTCAAATGACGAATAACCGCGCGCGCGCAAAAAAAAAAAGCACAATTTATCGTAAGACAGTTTCTCTCTCTCCAACCCCTCCCCCTTTTTTTTCTCTCCCCCACCAAAAGCTTTCCGAGTCAAACCAGTCGGAAATAAACGATATTTGAGAAATTCTCTCTCGGTTACAAATCTCTGTCAATAAAACTGTATTACCCAATGCTTCGGCCGTTAGCCTCGTGCAGCAAAAAACCACCGGTCGATGTTAGTGTATATATAGATACATATACATATATGATATTCAGTTAGGTTCCTTACCATCAGCCTATCTCGGAGCCATTTTGACTTTTCCGCTCCACAAGTTTGTCTATCAGTTTCCCATTACTTTAGTTAATGAGTCGTGAATGTCAATTTCATCTGGAGCGCCAACTGCGCCCCCTGGCGTAGAAAGTAAGTCGAGTGCATGATGTCTGACTGCAAGGAAACAACTGGTGGGTTATTTTGTTCACTACGATGATTATCTGAAACTAAAATTGTAGAAAAGCTAATGGTCGGAATAGCTTTCGAGAAGCGAAAAAAATACCGTGCACACACGACGCATTTTCTTTTCCCTTCTTACTCTCGAACTTACAAGGCATCGTGAAATTTTCTAAGTTCGGAAGAAAAAAAAAAAAATCAATCTTTAGCTACGCAATATTGATCAAATTTGGTATGCAAAAAAATGTCCAGAAGGAAACAATTCTTAAACTGGATAAACATCCATTCTAAAAATAATTACAGGTAATTGTTTTCATATCTATTCTTTTACGTGATTTGCGCGAATTCTCCGAGTTAAAATTCCAGAAAATAAAACGTACAAATCTCAATCTCCTCTTCTCACTATTTAAATTTAATAGAACGCAAAGCTAATATATGATTTCTTGGTGATGTGCCTTTAACTTGTAAGTGAAGTTTCCTTCGCCACCAGTTTCGAAACGTCCAATTTCAAACCACATGGATGACAAGAGGAACTGCTGAAGCATTTTTAAAGTGGGAATAAGTTATTTTGTAACACGCGCCATGGGATTAACCCAGTTTTTTTTTTTATTCCCACTAAATGGGCAAACTGACCTTAAAACATACTCCATTTGCAGACAAGATGCATTGGTGCATCATGACCTGAATCGTCTTGAAGCTAATCAGAAACAACCTGCACTATCCGAATTCAACCTTGGACACTCATCTTGTTTTTATAGTGAGAGTTGAATGCTTTGATTGATGAGTAAACAGGAAGAAAAAGGATTTCGCATCTTTCAGCGATAAGCTTTTTCGGACGTTCCCGTCATATTCCTCTACACGAAAAACGCTAATTTGAACCTGACGATTGAAATGCCATTTAATTTTTCACTTGCTGTTGTACGATTTTAGGTGCATCAGCAACTTCGGCCATATTCCGCCGTATGCAGTATGTCTGTAAATTGCGTGTGTTCTATGACTGATCTGCTACTTGCTGGAAGAAAAACCATGCTATCCGCGCCTGAGACCTAACTTAGCCACACTGTGCAAAAGGCCTATAAAAATTCCTTGCGTCATTGACGGGATTCGAACTCCGGTCTTTTCCATCCGGTTCAGGTAGGACGGTGATTATAAAAACCATACTGTACTATCCACGAGCGCTTTCACTTCTTAGAACAGCCGTAACATGTTGCGCTGGGTAAAAAGACTGCTTTCTCTCACACAATGGAAAAAGGGTTTCAATTCTCAAACCGTTATGAGCTTTTTTCACACCACGGCAGCGTTAGTCGATCTCAGACGATGATTGCATGCTTCCTTCAGACGACTAACGGGCCATGACGTGAAAAAAGTTCATAACGGTTGTATGCTTCCTTCTCTGAAAATGCTGTTTTCATCCAGTAAAACAGACAGCTAACCACAATTTAGGGATTCAGTACACTGGCACCTCATGGTGCAAATAAATCAACGAAAGTTAACAGAAATACAAATAATATACGGGATCTAGGGGATAAATCATCACGACAACAGAATAACGTCTGATATACGCAGGGTGGACAGAAATCATAGCATACATACCTAATAACGGGTAGGCCCACCTTTCGCCCGGATAAGGGCAGTCACACGACTAGGTATTGAGTCCATTAGTTCATGAAATCGTACCACAGGTATTTCCATCCATGCTTGCTACACAGCTGTCCATAATTCTGTCGCATTCCTCAGTGGAGGATGAAAAGCTCGAACGGACCGTTACACAGCATCCCAAAGATACTCCACAGGGTTAATGTCCGGTGAACGGGGAGGCCATTTCATGGTGGTAAAATCTGCGAAATACTCTTTGAACCATATTCTAGTCACCACGGCTCTGTGGGAAGACACATTGTCCTGCTGGAGGAGTCCATTGCCCTGTGGGTGCACGATGACTGTGAAAGGATACAGATGGTCTGCAAGGATGGACACGTAACCGGGACCGTACAGAGATGCGTCTAGACGTATCACAGGTCCCAATGTGTACCAGTTGAACACGCCCCAGACCATTACCGACCGTCCACCTGCCTGAGCAGTTCCTTGTTGACATGGCGGATGTATAGCTTTGTGCGATTTCCGCCAAAGATAAGCACCCTCTGTCCGCTAGAAATAACTGGAAACGGGACTCATCGAACCAGGAGTCCCGTTTCCAATCATCCAAGGTCCAGTGCCGGTGTTTTTCGCCCAGTTGAGGTTTAGAGTCCTGTATCGTGGTGGCAGCGATGGGACTTTGGTGGGTCGGTGGCTCCCATAACCTATTGCAGCTAATGATCGCCTGATGGTCTTCGTGGAGACATTTCTGGCACCTCCTTCGTTGAAGTCGATGGTGATTTGTGCCACTTGCTCTCCGGTTGGCTGAAACAATGCGAGACAGACGTCGACGGCCACGTTCATCCACCACCTTTCTCCGCCCACAGTGCTGTTCACGATGAGATGTTATTCCAGAAATGGCGTATTCCCGATACACTCTTGATACTATCGAGGGGGATAATGTTATTTCTGTACAACCTCCTCCGCGACAGAGTGACCCATGCATCGGGCACCCACTATCATCCCTCTTTCAAAGTCGATTAACTCACGACGTTTATCCATACTGACATCGAATTACCATCTACGTGAATGCAGTGATGCAGTGTACCTGCCAAGCGGTGGGTTCGTCCGAGAGAGTTGTGACAGCGTCGCGTCACCCAGGAATCCTGTTCTTTCAGTGTACAATGACGCTCTACTCTGCATGCATCTACAATAAATCTGTGGTTGTCACATCCATTTGCTTATTATCTGGTCTCTGAGCCCATTTTTTGAAGTCAACCTTTACATACGATGTCCTCTACTGTCCTGCTACCGCACCCTTCGAGATATAACAAGTAGATTAGATTTTAATTCCTATTTTTGATGTAGGGGTGCTCCCTTATTCAAGATTATATTTCTGTATCTCTTTAGCCATTTTCTGTGTTTACTGAATGAATACTGAAAGTTCTTCATACCGGTAGTATGCGACGTACCGCAAGTGGGTTAATCACAAATTATGGGTTGGAAAGCCAAAAGGTAACAGTTTATACTCAACTACGTTTACTTACTTATTTCGTATAACATTCTAAACGCATGCGTTATGAAATTTAATGAAAATGACTTGAATATAACATAAGGTATGGTTAATAAATAGATAAGCACAATATGTACAAGAAAAACTCTTGGATTCTATTTGTTTGATTTTAATGAGAACTTTGGAAGGTTCGACATATGTTTCTGAAAGGACCAAATGTAAAATTTCATGCATACACGTTTATCTGAAGTCAAGTAGTTATATGCGGGCGGACGGAAGGACGGACATAATGTGGACAACAGGCGTTAACGCTGAGAACACGTCTAAACAAGTAATCGGTTCTTTTTGTAGTCAATATCTGTATCCGTCTGTGTGCGAGAATCTTTGTCACTATAAGAATTATTTGCCCTAGAAGGCAACTTACCTTCTGATCCTAACTAGCCCACTACGTTAACTTCTGGCCTGGTTGGTCTTAAGGCCAATTAGGTTAAAAGTTAATGTAACGGACATAAATTCGTAGATAAATTAAATTTCTTCTTGTTCCCAACAATTTTCTCGGCAAGATAATACAAATTTTCACATCCCCCAAGTCTAAATGGTCATTCTATCATCCTATTTTACTTCTCAGGAGATTTATTTGTGAAGTTTTATCGGACTTTGTCGGTCTGTGTGTGTGTGTGTGTGTGTGTGTGTGTGTGTGCGCGCGCACGCACGCACACACACACAATCGGGGATATTCCACATTTTAAAATAACTTTTGTTGGCACATAATCTTGATGAAGAGGAACTTTGGGTTTCTCGAGTTTATTCATTCTTCAATAGAAAATTGCACAGAAAGAAAAAGAGGGAAGAGGAAATTTATGGCATGAAAGGCAAGATGAAGCAATTTAGAAAATAATAACCACAATATATTATTTTTTTTCTTTCCTCGTGTAAAACCATCCAGTTGCCCCATCCTTTAGTCTATACGCTACTGCACTATAACATTAGACACATAATAGGTGTTTAAGAACTGAGCGAACACTGCACAGATTTTTATTTTGCTTTTTTTTTTTTTTTCCCTTCCTTCCCACGCAAGAAAACTGTAATACAAATAATGGATATTCTTTTCTTTGTCGGGCGTTCCTCCCTCCACTTACCTACCCTCTTTGTTTCCATAAAAAAATCGCCATTGTGATGCTCCCTCACTCGGATTTCATGGTCATTAGTATTTTCACGGCTATACAAGCTAAGTAGAATAAGCACAATATGCATTATCCCATACTCACTCGGCTCTAACAATGAACACAGCGCGAGTATCCTGCGAGCCCATCAGCTACGTCACCGAAACAGGCAAAATGTTGGACACCCAGGAATGAATCTGTATTTAAAAAAAAAAAAAAAAAAAAAAGGAAAGAAAAAAAAAAACCCGCTTTTTTTTTTTATTCTGTTGAAGATGCGTGAACACCCGGGAGAGAGGGGGATGCCAAGAGCACAAAAGAAGCTTACATGACTTTCGCTCCTAAAATCTAATGAACCATTCCGTGTTCGTTTGCTTGAACCCTCCTCACAAACGTTAAATGTTCTCTCTGTGTAGTAATTTTACAGCAGACGATTTTCCGGTATTCAGTTCATGAATACGATCCGCGTAAAGATATGCATTTTGCGTGCGTGCATATGCGCGCGCGCGCGCGTGTGTGTGTGTGTGTGTGTGCGCGCGCGCGCGCGAGTCATAAGACGCTTGGGAGATACGATACCTTTCGGAAAATTAAGTTCGAACACTACGATGTTATCTGCTAAGAAACTAGCGTGTTGCAAAACTTTATAAATATAAAATTCCAAACAAAGAACTCCATTTTCGTAAATCCACCGGCGCTCTCAACAGATACCCCATTAAGGAGAGGAAAGGAACGGAACGGAACGGACCCAGCTTCCTGATCATTTTAACAGAAGGTTGCATCCGATTGAATGTTTCGGGATACTAATTAATAAAATATGTTTTTTAAAAAACCAGACGACTTCTTTTTCCCACTATCTCTAATTTTATGTCGCTGTTGCCATGAGTTACCTCACTATTACTCTACAAATAAACAGCACTGCTCTTTATGAAAACTATAATCACTCTTATGATACATTACTAGAACTAGAACACACAACCTATTACGGCAGCAACACGAAATTATGACAAATGAAATTACGCGTCAAAGATTAACCGAGCAGATATCGGAAAGAGATATCCGCTATGAAAAATCACAATTCGCTACCATAATAAAAACTACCTGTTTCACCAACGGATAAAATATACTGAAAAATTGAGCTGGTTTTCTATCTCACGTTTAAAGAAAATTAAAATTAATTAAAATTAGGATTAAAGAAAGAAAATAAGATTTGCAAGCGTTCCTTGCAAAAAACATGCTCAAATGCAGGTTTTGTTTTCAATGTTTTGTTTTCCTATTTTTAACCAAAAAATAAAAAAAAAATAAAAAAAATAATAATAATTGATTAATTAAAAGAAATAAAGGAAATATTAGCTCTAGAATAGCCAAAGATGCAAGAAAGCGAACTATTTGTGCATCTGCAGGGGGGGGGGGGGACAAGTCATTCATACTTTCCCCATTGATTATCTAATTCCACTTTGAGCTTAACCAAACACAGCTACTCGGATACTTGTCATGTTAGCTTCAGTCAAGTCATATGATGCAAGGTAGCGGACTTTTTCTGCATCAATCAATATATATATGGTAACGCTCTCATGAACCAAAATATTATGACCCACCTGTCTCCACGAGTGGATGCATCCCCAGCACCTAGCGGTGACGTCACCTGCCGACGAAGCATATATAGTGACGGCACGGTAGTGCCTATCAGTTCGAAGCCAATAGCTAAAGGGTAGGACCTATCGGAGTGCGTGCACAGTGTTATGGATGTTAAGAATAAATAGACCTGAGTGGGGCCCTTAAAAAGAAGGTTTTAACATTGTATTATTGATATCCTTGAACTTTTATATTGCCTAAAGAGCTTTTTCTTATTATTTGAGGAAAGGCAGAACCTTAACATTCATGGATATTACCAGTGATACATCAATAGGTAACCACAGGCCAAAAAGATTATTATGAACCTCTTAACTGAAAGGTGGCAGGATAGGTGGAACTTAAGTGACACTGGAGCTGTTTATTATTTGTCCCTGAAGTCAGATATGTGTGGAATCATAAAGTTACTAACTGTTTCTTTCCTGAAATGGAGACCTCTTTTTTTTTTTTCAACTAGTCACGGATCTCTTACAGATCAACTGCCGCCGTAGCCGCGTGGTCAGGCGCGCAGGTGCATAAGTACACGTGCCTTGAGTGTCCGGGGTTCAATCCCGTGACTGCTAAATACGGTGCTGTTTCTTGTATTCTGTCTACCTTGTGAACTTCTTTGGTCGTCCCAGAGTATAAACGGAAAATTTATTTATTTTTAGCAGTAAGCTGTTTAGTTTTGGATTAGTAGTTAACCCATTGAATTTCTGTAGTTGTTTGGAATCCTGGAACCATATTCTTTATGCCTGTCCCTTATATGAAAACTATAGGGGGTTATTAAAAAAAGGAAATATGTGATTTTTATATGCGTAATGAATCTAAATATCTTATGGATGTTAACATTGCTTTGCAAAGTTTGCTAAATCTGTATTTAAAAAGAGAAGAGTTTCTAATTATGATAAGTACTGATTGATCGTAAATATATTGTACACTTTTTTCTTTGTTCTTCTATTTTTTTTCCTTTTCTTTTTTTCTCTTTTTTTTCCTGGCACTCATGCAGTTTTGTTTTTTTCCCTACTGCTTGAGTGCGGGATAATTTTTTTCTTATGCCGGCTCATAGGTTTGGGCAACCTGTGAGCGGGATTTTGCTGGCACCCACCGGTCTTGCACCACTACCGGTGGGTGCGCGATTTTTAGTACATTTTTGTACAGACAATGTTAGTCATACAGGCCCGGCTCTTTGTGTCAGGGATGGGCACCAGGGTTTATCTGCCCGAGTGGTGGTGGCTCCATGGTGGCGGACAGACCTAACTTTACACACCACAGACACATTTCAGGCCATAATATGGGATTCGGTGCTTACAGATTATATAAGTGGAGATAGCCGCAAGCCTGGGTGCCACCCTTGTCATTAGTGTGTGTAACTCCATAACACACGCGAGTGTTATGGAGTGTGGCGCCTCCGGTGGTTTCCTACATCTGCACCGTATGTAGTCTGTGGTGACAAAGAGTATTACTGTGAATGCCAGGAAAAGTGTTTCGTGTTGCTTACGTAAGTGTTGTGTTGGGTTCCGTTGTTGTTATGAAATTGTTCGTGAGGTTCCTAGTGGGAGCCCACCTTTTCGCACATGGCGCCTTCGTAGCCAGGTGGGAAGGAGCAGCAGTGCATGGCACACTCTTCTTGATTAGACCGGGGTTCGAGCCCGTCACCACCAAATACGGAGGATGCGGAAAGGTCAGGGAATGACCACCGCATATCCCAGAGCAATATGGCCTTAGTTGCTAATGCTCCTAAAAACCAAAAAACAAACAAACAAACCTTTTCGCACACACAACTGGGAGGTAGCCAGGATTGTCCGTTATTCGCTGGCTGGTCTCCATCAGGGTCACCTGAGCTTCCTGGGCGAAAACAAAAAGAAAAAAAAGCAAAAAACAGGAAAAGTAAAGTATGGGGAGTGTACAGAATGTACAAGATAATGTTGGGGATGTATAAGAAAGCATTCCCCTGGTCAAGCAGTGGAGAAAAGCTCATATGCCCACATGCTCCACCAGGCGAAAGGAGGGGAGGGGGGGATCACTCACTGATTTAGCAGTATTCTACCCTCTGAGGTGGCGCATATTGTAGCATGAATGTGTCGCGGAATAGCCAGCGAAAACCTTGACTTGCCTATAAAATTCTCTACTACAGTGGTTTTACACTCACTGGGTTAGCAGTATTCTACCCAGACCTGTGTCCAAAAGTCCAGGTGATTTGTATATCATGTCTGGTTGGGGAGACAGAAAAGTACTGGAGGTGGAGTGTGGGTCGGTCGGTTGGTAGTGGGTTCAGTCCAGGATGAATCAAATTCAGTAGGAGGAAAGTTCGGTGTGTCAAATCTGACAGAATGGGTCCATCGATGACTGCATTAGGTGTGTTTGCTCCTGGTAGTAGTGTAACCGGAAAGGCAAAGTAGATGTCTCAGCTTGTCTGGAAGAGTCGGCAATGGCGGAATGGTCCAAAGAGGGGACACACAACCACCCAATGTGCCAGGAGGTGGAGATCGCTACTGGTTCACAGTAGAGGTGAACAGCGATGGGCGCCTGCTGTCCGGGACAGTAGACTGCCCATACCTTAATTAACGGCAGACTACAACCAGGGCGCACAGAGAAACGTTTCAGAGCACACTATCCAGCAGACACTCCTTGCGAATAGTCCTACAGATCGCCTACTCCGTAGGCAATCTGTAAATGTACCCATGTTGACCGACCGCCATCGATACCACCGCCTACAGTAAGCACGGGAGCACCGTCTCTGAACATTGGACGACTGTAAAAGAGTCGCCTGATCTGTTGAATCACGGGTCCAGCTTCATCATGCCGATGGACGTGTGCGTATTCGAGAGAGAGCAGGTGAACAGCTGTAACCAGATTACAGTTGGGCATCATTAGGTCCCCCCAACCCCCACTGAACATACCATCACCGCCAGATTCTACCTCAGCATTGTTTCGTACCAAGTTTTTGCCTTACTTTGTGACCGTGATGGTACCGGATCCTTTCAACAAGACAACACCCCGGTGTCACAAGGCCAGCATTGTGCAGGAATAGCTCGGGGATCCTCCAATATGTGGTCATGTGAACATGTATTTTTGTAAGGGGCAGCTCCTAGAGCGTTAGTTCAACTCAGCCTCGTAACTCGTGAACAGTACTATTGTAAAAGAGCCAGATGTCCAATGTTTCGTGTGCTTCCCTGGCCGCAAACTCCCCCGACACCAATCCCATCGAACATTAGCGGAATGCGATGGAACGCAGCATTCGCCAGTCCACGCCAATAGCCAACCTACGCAGCACAATGCCTGGAATTCTGAATTTGTGAATGATAAATAATAATTACTAATATCCAAGGCCAGTCATAGGTAGGTTGGGGGGCATTTGTTTTTGGGTAATACAAAAACTGTCTCATTACGGTGCAGAGAATTCTTTTCGTAGGTTCATCGTTTATATAATTTGGGTCAACAAAATTGATGAATCAATCCCCCGTCTACGTCCAGCTTTATTTCAAGAAACTGATGCTTAGATGTATGGGAAATGAGTACTGAAATACAATTTTACACATATCATGAACGAATTTCCTAATAATGTCATATCCATCTTCCTGCATTCGCTCAATTCTTTAAAAGTAAACTACGAAAATGTTAAGCTTCTTCTGGAATAATCTAGTCTAGGGCATAACAAATCCAGTTCGCAGCCATCTATGCTTGGCAGAAGGGCATAGCTTTTTTTTTTCGGTATTTATATTTCTACATATCGGTATTTTTAAACTTATTTGTAAAACCTGTAAAAAACAGAAGGGCGGATGCCTTTCTGTTTTTTACAAGTTAAAAAAAAAAATAACTAGTATTTTTTCTTTATTTGTAAAAACAACAAAAATATAAAGTTAATTTCATATATTTTCAAGTAAATTTCCATTAAAAATTGTTCAGATTTTATTTCAGCAGTAATATATCAGAGAAATAAAATGCAGGTCGGTGTAATCAATATGCACTCAATTTATAAAATTAAAAAATTAATATATTACTAGGGGGCACCGCCCCCTGCTCGCTTTGCTCGCCAACCCCCGCGCACGCTTTTCTACGCAATATGTAGAGGTATGACCGAGTAAGTCAAATCTTTTCTACGTAAAAGACACCTGTCGAAACGCACTGATCGATATCTAATCAGTAAATGACCTATGCAATTACCTGCGCATTTCTAGTGCGCCGCATTTCCAGGGTCGAATAAATAGCACTATGTAATTATTTACCTGCATGTACATAGGAAAGGCCTGGTAAAAATTCAGATCTTCGGTACCACTCCATACGTCAATTACAAGTCAAGTAGGCAGTGATTGGCAGGGGCCACTCACTGTTTAGCTCGATCCCCTTTCCTGCTAGGTTGACATGCCTAGGGTGTTTATCCCTCCCACTTGCCACTGTTTTAAAATCGGGAACTCGTTTTCCGATTTTAAAAACAGCGGGATGGGAATTAAAGACTAAGCCTAAGCTAACACCCCCCCCCCCATCGACGACACAAAACGCATTCACAACAATCACCCAATTACAGAACTCGACCGTACAATCACTCCGTTCTACGACTACGCTCACTGCGTGGAGGCAAGTTGTACCCAAATAATAGATTTTAGCCAAAGGCCCTTTGCTTCGGGTTCCATAATGCATGAGGAATATTGCTGCATCCGAAAGAGCAGGACTAAAATATTTACAAACTATACAAATATTTAAAATATTTACTAAATACTAAACTATTTACAAATATACAATATTCATTAATATACAAAAAAACGTTGCAATGGAACATCAAATGTTACACAATGAAGCACGTGCGCGAGATTGGTGAACGAGATGCAGTTGTGAATAATTAATTGCATTTGTAGTGACGTAATTGCCTCGCCCTCTTCTCCCATTGGCTCGAATAAATATCACTAGGAGGAAAACTTTTTTAATGTATAGAGAGATAATTATACATAACCTTTAGCCCTGATTAACGCATCTTGGTGTCTCCATACTGTACACTGATTACCACAGAAAGAGAGAATCCCTTTTCGTTGTTTTTCCTTTTCGTAATTTGAAGATGATTTTACAGCTAAACTTTATATAATGATGTCTATACCTACCAAATTTCATCACTAAATCTTAGAATCATTAATCCAACACTGGAAAAAAAAAAACACGTGTGGCTATTACAAAAATTAATTTTTGCATTCCAAAAGTACTTTGTAATGCCCTTCACGGAGTGGACAATCTACCCCACCTGGTTTTCTTTACATCGTTAAGGTATCGTGCTTTCTCTAAATGACTTATTTCCACTCTTTCTCTTCAGTTTCCTTAGAAGTAGCAGTGTGAATACTAAAGTGGAGAGAAATCCTATAAGTTGTAGGTCATTTGATAGCTGGCTTGTTCTTTCATTCCGGATACCTTTCAGCCACATAATTCGTACGTACACAGCGTGTTTCTTAGAGAAAAAGGTTATTGTTGAGTGGAGGGGGCACGTATTGTAGCGTGAATGCGCTGCGGAATAGCCACCGAAAAACCTTGACTCGCCTAAAGAATTTCTCTCTACTATAGTGGTTGCACACTCACTGGCCAAAAACTTACTTTTTTTTTTTTTTTCAGAAAAATGTAGTAGTAGTGGCATGTGATGCAAGAAAGCAAGTGCATGAGCTTATGCAGCATCAGCCAAAAAAAAAAAAATATCACACCATTCCCTCCACATGCCTGTCCAGTTCCTCCTTAAATTTATTCAACCTATCAACTTCCACAACGACAGATGAAAGTTTGTTCCAGCAATTAACCACCCGCTGGCTAAAGGCAAATTTCCGCACATCTATTCTACATCTGTCCTTTCTTAATTTGAATTTATGCCCCCTTAGGTTCGTAATCTGAACAAGTGGAAGGATCCCATCAGAATTCAGCGTGCTGTTGCTGTTGGGACTACTACTACTACTCCCAACAGTAACAGCACTCTGTTACTGTTGAGAGTAGTTACTGTTCTACTCCAACGGACTCCAATTGTTGGAGTGAACTCAATGTTACTGTTGTGGAGTAGTTCAGCAGGAGCCACAATTGAGAAAAATCAACCATGTCAAAGGTATACAATGAATTAAAAGACAAAAGGAAAATGCAGCTCTAAAAGAAAGAAATGTGGCAGAAAATATTTCAAGAACGAGACCGCAAGAATTTAAAGTGAATTGGCGCCAGAATAAAAGGTCCAGTGTGCAGAAAATGATTGAAAAGTAAATTTCTGTTAATACTATTTAGGCAAAGAACAGTCCAATTTTCAACCGAACTATGCAACGGGAGTTGACGCATTTACGAAACCAGTTTTTCTGTAAAAAATGTGAAAGATTCAACTTGGCGTTGGCGGCACCATTCCATGGTGCCGCCAACGCCAAGACTGGACCATGCAACAGTGGAAAAATATCACGATTGTGGGGTTTTTGACGAGTCTCGATTTGCACTTTGTAGGGTGGAAGTATGGTGTGTCCACCACTCTAGCGTTGGACACGCTCTATGGCTTCAAGCTGTTATGTTATGGGGTACGTTCTGTTGGTACGGATTGGGTCTGTTCTTACTGTTAGAAGGTCGTGTTACCTCCAAAGAATATCTTTCTGTCGTATAGGACCAACTTGACCGTGTAGTGCTTCACTTTTACTAATTCTCCAGATCTGAATCCAACTGAGAAAGTCTGGGACATGCTAGAAGGGTAGTTTCAGCTTCGCGTTTCTCTACCGACCACAGTACAGCAGCAGACAAATATCCTGATGGATAAATATGGAGCTAGACTCCTTCACACACGTAGGGGAATCCATGTCAAGACATGCACCAGCTGTAATCCGAGCAAAAGATGTCCTACCAGATAATGAATAAAGATTTGTAATTTTTTGGCCAGTGAGCGCAGTACCTTCACAGTATGAAATACCTCCAAGAAACATGTGGAAGAAATAGTGTTATCTACTGCCACTGGAATTACACATGATGTCCTTTTGCCAATTAAAACATTTGGCAAAATGACGCTTCCTCGTATTATTCTGTTAATACTAATTTATACAATGGACAGACAAAATGTTCCACTAAGTTCCAATGAATCGTAATGAACCCCCTTTCTCTATATACCACCCTTACACCCTCAGACTTCATTATAACTGCAACAAATTGCTTCAGCTACTCAATTGTGAATGATTGAATAGTAAAATTGTGGTCGAAAAGGGTGGGCAATTGTCTGAGATATATTGACGCAAATAAATAAATAATAAGATGGCAACCATTTGGTTTCAAGATGGTGCAAAGCGTAGTATTTTTTCTAAAAATCGCTATTCTGAAATATGATAAGCATCGAACATCGCTCGCGCGCACACACATACAGGAGGTGGACAAAATAATGGAAACACCCGCAATAAGCGTTAAATGTATCAATATAGTGTTGGACCAACATTTGCTTTTAAAATAGCTTCAAATCTTGAACTAACTTAAGAGGCATGTTGGACCATTCTTCATGGAAGAACGTTTCAAGCTCCTTGAGTGATGAAGGTGGATAAAATCTGCTTCTCACCCTCCTCTCCAAATATGCCCACAATGGCTCAATAACGTTTAAGGACGGTTGTTGTGCAGGCCATGGGAGATGCTTAGCTTCGGTTTCATGCTCCTAAAAACAAGACTGGACACATCTGGCTGTGTGTATTGGAGCATTATCATCTTGAAACATGGCATCGTTTGTGAGAAACAATGTTTGGTACTATGGATGAACCTGATCAGTCGGAATATAAGATAATTAGTGGCAGTAATTCGCTCATTCAGGGTGGATAGGACCTAAAGAATACCAAGATATTGTTGCCCAAACCATTGTTGATCCTCCTCCTCCATGTGCACAAGACAGTCAGGATGATGCACTTCCTTTGACATTCGCCAAACGTAAACTCTCCTTCGTTGCTGGAAAAAGTGTGAATGATGATTTGTCTGAAAATGTGAAGTGTTTCCAAATATCAAGTGCCCAGTTTTGGTGCTCCTTACACTACTGTATCCTCCTTTTAGCATTACATCAGTAACGAGAGTGGCTAGGTAACAGCGACTCCACCATAAATTTCATCTTTATGAAGTTCTCGCCAAACTGTTTTGCTAGAAACCAGATTGCCGGGACTCTAAGTTCTGCAGTTATTTCTGAGGCAGTAGTTTTACGTTTTCGGTCTACAATCCTTTTCAGTGTCTGGCGGTCGCTTTCAGTCAGCTTCGATTTTCTGTCACAATTCGTCCTATCAGATTTTGTTCTTTTCAATACTTGTTGAATATAGGCATCAAGGCTCGTTGTTGACTTCATTACTGGCTGTGGGTGCGGGATTTTCTTTTTCCTGACCTCTTGCTCTTCTCTCGAGGCGGGATTTTGCTGGTGCCTGGGTTTGGGCTCCCCAGGTACGGGATCGTAGAATCCACTAGTCTTGCACTTAACCAGTGGACTTTGAATGTTTTTATTTTGTTATTTTAATTATTTATTTATTTTGTTTATTTATTTATTATTATTTATTTTGTTTATTTATTTATTATTATTTATTTTTTTATTTATTTTATTACTTTTTTTTTCTCTCTGTCTTTGAATGAACCCAAACTCGTTTTTAGGCATTCAGTAAGAGCTACTCGAGGTTCGCCACATTACATGCGTAGTTGTTGGCCCACCTCTCCGTGGTGTAGACGGACATTGGGCAGGCTTTCCAGATGATCGCCTGCTTGGTGACAGAGGCCAGAAACAACTAAACAACATACCAACACACACACACACTGCACAAACGTAATATTACACACATTTCTGGTCTGCTCTGTAATCATCACAGTGTACAAAGGCGGAGTTGAACTGACGTTCAGGTGCCGTCCCACATAAGGTACTATAGATGTCTACAAGGCCCGCTGTTACAACAAATTGATAACTATTTGGCAAACTCGTTGGGACACTTCTCCCCAAAGAAATCGTTACAAAATATTTCCTCCCAGATGTAACCTTCCCAGCCTCTAAGTCAGTCAGGGCATGACTCTCCTTAAGCCTTGAAACTTCTTTCCTGGCCACGGGACACGGACCCCTTAATGAAAAGCTTCACCAGTTAGGTCTTTACCCAACTGCCCTGTGTTCTTGCGGAGCTAAAGAAAACTGGAAACACCTACTCTTCGACTGTACCCTGCATGAGGATTTTCGGCAAACAACGAAGATTTGCATCTCTAGCATCACACAGAAGGAAGTGGACCAGCTTCTCATTTAATTATTTATTTTTTTTTTTTTACGAGTCCCTATCATGGGATATTTTTTTTTTTTTTTTTGTTTTCCTGGAAACTTGTTTACAGAGTGACAAGTTGAGCTTGATAGTGGGAATGGCCTACCTTTCCGTGGTTAGAAACGAGTATCTGGAAGCGACCGTCCTGATGATTGCCGCTTCCGGGTAGCCAAATGGCCAGACCAAACCAACATAACATGCACTCTCCACACACACATGACACTAAGCACACAACTGGCCGATCTACAATGTTCTTTATCAGCACAGAGAAACCAAGAGGAGTAGAACCAACGTTCTGCGAGCCGCCCAAACACAAAATAAGACACCTTCGATACTGTTGCTTTTAATACATTAAACAAATAAATCACCACTTTATGTTCATAAATACGTCACGCAGCCGTTACAAAACCTACTAATTTCATATCAGGTATTTCCATTATTTTGTCCACCCCTCTACATGCACACTGAAAACTGCAAATTGACACGGCTGCGTAAAAAATAATAGTAATAAATAAATAAAATTAGGCAGCACTAAGCTTTTGCGCCCGACAAACTGAAATCCAGAATTACTTATAAGATTGTGGGGGGAATGGAGTTAAAAGTGATCCAGGAAGGAAAAGACGGGTTACAATGTAAACAGGGGTTAAGAAGACACATGGAGTTCTGTCTAGGATTTTCGCGAAGAACAGGATGTTATTTTCTCTTTGTATAAGACGACAGTGAGACCGCATTTAGAACACTGTATTCAGGTCTGGGAGCCATACTTGAAGAAAGAATAGAGCTTCTTGAAATGTTCAAAACAGTGCAACCAAATTGGTAAGGGGTGCTAATCGATATCCATGTGAAGAACAGCTTAGAAGGCACAAAATTTTGAGAAGTAACAGGAAGCCGGATCTCATGAAGTATGCTTTAGGCCATCGTTGGAATACCGCGGTGGTAGAGGCAGAGAATTTGGTAAAGTTGAAAGCCACTTTTTTGGCGACGGGGAAGGTATGAACAAGGGAGAATTTTTCCTTCCTTTTTAAGAAATGCAAAAAAAAAATTAAAAAAAGAAGTCTAATTCCTGACATCATTTAGCCATTATAATGCAAATTCATAATAAAAACATTACTCATCTCGCACGTGGCCAATGTCAAAATCAGTTAATTGACGAGAGACCATACTACACATTTATGTGTAGTATGGTCTCTCGTCAATTAAGTTAACATGATTCTAATCTCCTTGTGCATATTATGAGAAACGCGCAAGTTTCCCACAGTATGCTACAGTTGATCATAAGGTAACCACCAACCCTTAAAAGAGTTCTTAACCTGTCTAGCAATATCTGATGCACCGGTCATTGAAACACCGGTTATTTAAACGAGAAACTTCCCTGGTATCATTTCATCCAACTGTTTCTCAGAAAATGCCTAAATAGCCAATTATAAACAAAGAATGTCCGCCATTCAGCCTTTGAAAATTTTTCACCTTCTCCAATAAGTAATTGCGAGGTGTAATCAGCCACGAATCTCAGAAGAAACATTTTTAAAAAGAGGGCATTTACAGGTAGAATACTCGGTCACAATTTAAATAATAAAGCTATTTATTAGCTCCAACGGTAATATTCAAGATCATTCCCTAGTTGAAGATCTGTCGCAAATGTTTGAGCTCACAGGTTTCTCCACTCTGAATGGCTTAATTTAAACAGATCCAAGCTGTCTGCCGAAGTCTAGAGAAGAGAGGGGACTTCGCTGCAAAATGTTCTATTAAGGGTATGCCGCTATTTTTTTCCATAATTGTTTCAACAGTTAATTACCAGAGTACGGGTTGAGAGAACTCCTTCTCCCAGTCACGTACAAGTCCCGAACTGTATTCAAAGAGCGAGACGGTTGCGGCTTAAACAGACGACAGTGTCAGATTTCGTTAAAACAGGAGGCCAAAGCGGGCTGCGAACCACGAAAGACGAGAGGGCACGAGATTTAAAAGCAAATCTTTTCGTTGTTCTCGACTTTCAGTGAAGTGTGGGAAGTATTTTGTGTACACAGGATTAAGGCTGTCTGTTTTGTCCTTTCTCCGCTTTTCAGCTGACTTCATAGGGATTTCCTGGGTTCGGATCGAATTTCATTTCGGCCAATACTTGTAAAAATGTGCAAGGGATAAGTTGACCGTGCGTGTGCGCGTACATGGGTGTGAGGGGGAAAGAAACAGGGTTTCGGGGAGAGAGGAGGAAAAAGAGAGCATTTTAAGAGGGCCTTAAAAAGTCTCCCGAAATGCCTCGAAAAGAAGGGATGCATTGCAAAAACTGCAAAGGCATTCTTAATACAGTACTTCATTATGAACAGAGAGAGAAAATAAAATATAAAAATAAGTCTTTGTTACTGTACATAAAGAACGTAAAGCAAACTTGATTAAGACATTTGTATATATTTCCCGTCGTGATCAAAAAGAAAGTGAAGACCTATCTAGAGAGGATTCTCATGAATAACAGCTCAGTTTTAATTCATTCAGTTTAAAACTGATCGGGGATGGGGGAAGCAAATTGGAGAAAATCAAGCAGTTGCTCTTGACAATTCAAAAGCTTTTGATCGTCTTTGTCCTAAAGGTCTCCGAAATAAGCTTCCATCTTATGGTTTACCAACTGTTTTTTCTAATTGAGTATCCAGTTTTCTCTCTGACCGCTCACTGCGGTAACGGTAGATGGCTCTGTTTTCTAACATTTCCACTAATGCTGGTGCCCCCCAAGGTTCAGTTCTTTTCCTCTTGTATATTAATGACCTTCCCCTGGCGCCTCCATAGACAGGTGGGCAGGAGCAGCAGTGCGTAGCACACGCTTCTTGATTAAACCGGGGTTCGAGCCCGTGACCACCAAATATGGAAGATGCGGAAAGGTCAGGGAATGACCACCGCATATCCTCAGCCCGGATAAAAGGTGAGGGTTGGCATCAGGAAGGCCGTAAACATTTCATGTCAAAACAGTAAAAACGCTGACCTCATATAAACATAAAAAATGGGAAAAAGGCGAGGACAAAAAAAAAAAAAAAAAAAATATATATATATATTAATGACCTTCCCCATCGACTGGAAATCCTGTCCGTAGTTTTGCTGATGACAGCACATTGCATTCAACCTTCCAGTTTGAGAAATCTTGCCCTGCAGAAACAGCTTCAACTTATAATATCCACTACGGATGCCCTAAATGTTTATCTCTAGTTAATTTTCCAGTGGGGCAAAAATAACTTAGTTGATTTCAATTCTTCTAAAACAGTTGGCAACCCATAAGACAGAAACTTATTTAGGAGACCTTCATGCCAAACACGATCGATCAAAAGCCTTTGAATTGTCAAGAGCAACTGCTCTCTCTTACAAACCAGTCTGAACTCGTACTGCAACTAGTCAACATCCTTTTATTGTCCAACTTCAAGCTCACAGAACCAACTTTTCTTCTTCCTCATTTATTCATTCAACTTCCGTTTTCTGGAACAAACTTTCTTCATACGTATTTCCTGAAAATTACAATCTACAGAAATTCAAGCCTGATGTCAACACACATCTTCTTTCATCTTCTCAACCTTCAACCCAGGCCCGATACTAGGTACTACAGTTTCTGTTACCTCTCGTGCTTTAGGGTCTTCATAAAAAAAGGGAGTAAAGATGGGAGTCCTCTCCAGACAGGTCCTCTCCCCTCCTTCCTTCCTTCAGAAGCTAGAATGGGCTCCCGAAACAATGCTAGGTGTGCCGGCTCTTCACTAGTCACTGGATGTGGAATGGAGCCTTTCAGCTTTTATCTTCAAAACACGATTTGGGAAATTCAGAGAAGTAAATCTGCCCCGTAATGTAAAAAAAAAAAACAAAAAAAAAAAAAGAGTTGTTAAGTACTGTTCGAAAGTAATTGCAATGTTTCAATAACGTAGAAAATATGTAGCAGAATTTTTCTTTATTTAAGAGGTATGGGCTGTATATGGCGGGGTTGCCACGTAAAGCATTTGTTGTTTTATTTATTAAATATCGATTTTTGAAAACACAGAAGGAATTTTTATTGTTCTTAGACAAAGGGACTAACCGCACATAAATGAACGTTAGTCTAAAAATTACGGTTATGATTATACACTTTTTATTTTAGATTTTTTCCAAACGAATCTCTTTTCTTTTTTGCCAATGAGAAATTTGTTCACCCAGACAAAAAAGGCGATGAATCGGGGGGGATGGGAGAGAGAGAGAATAGCATTTTTATCTTTAATAGCGAGCGACCTAGCAGCATTCAAATATTTATGGCTTACAGTAGCCTTGTTTGCCAAGCTTCACTTTGTCTTCGTTTTGCCTAAGTGGAAACAGGAATATTATTCTTGTTCTTCGTTATTCCTAGTCTTCTAGGCTCTAAGTTGAATATCCCCATTCATCTGGTTTTTTTTTTTTTTTTTTTTGATCACCTACAATGCCCTTGTTCTTCCATCTTTCAACTACATGGCTACGGCTAACTTTGCAAAGTTGAAACGCGTGGTCGTCGCATGCAGTGACAAATTACTGATATAGTATCAGACAATCAAAGGCTCCTTTTGAGCGTCGTCAGCGCTTGCCACAACTCATTCTGCTACTTCGATATATTTGTAATTGTATGCGCACTTTTAAACCTGTTTTTGCTTTGCACTATCTCGTTCGCACTGTTCACTACGTGGGAGGGGGGGTCTCCGGTTACTTTTGGTAGTTTAGTGTATTTTCTGTGGAAAAAGAAAAAACAAGACATCGCTCGATCATGTTAGACACAGTTTAATGAACACTGATTAATTAGTTCGTAACGATTAATTTTTCTCTCTTTATTCCGGGCTCATTTTTAGCTCCAGTTATCTAAGATATACTAGCATTCGACTGTGGTGCTTTGAGAGCGATGAATGCCACAAAAGAATGCCAAGAATGCTCATAACGACCAAAGTGCCTTCAAGGGCAATGTCCATATAAATCCAATATTCCGCTTGCGTTCGTAAAAAGCCCAGAGATTAATTGTGCTTACCGCTTGCACTTTAATGTTAGGTGGGTATGTGGATTCCTAATGAAAAGTAATTTATTAATAATAATTATCCCAAACTAGCCAAGGATCATCTGTTCTAAATAACCTCGCTTACAATATGCTGCTACTTAAAGCGAGACTGTGGCCATAAATACACGGAATTTGTTTAACTGTTGTATGTTCAGATATTTTAACGAATATATTTCAAACTGCATTTAGTTAAAAAGGATCAATTAAATTAAATATTTTCTTTTCGAGAAAAACATTTAGAGCGTTCTTTGGAAATTTTACATCAGCTTATGCAATGCTTGCCACTACATTTAACACTCCATCAGTGTTAAGTTATGGTTAATTTCGACGTAACACAAACGTGTCGTATACATATACATAATTTTAACGAAGATGGACACAAATTTCCTAAGCACCAGTGGAGAGTTAATAACGCTCATTATACTAGTATTACTCGTAAAATAAGCATCTACGTAAATATAGATGAATTCAAGATTACTCAGATACGAGCACGCTGATTAATCCGCAATTAATCGCATGTTATTTTCATTTTAAATTATCAAAATTATGTCCAGTTCTACAGGTTCTCCTATGGAGAGATAGCTCACGAAAACACCTAAATATTTCTATTCTTTCACATTTCACCAGAGTTGATTTCTAGCTAAATGAAAGAAATCAAGGACCGGTGCTGGCATCTGGTGGCGGACGTCCAAACTACACGAGAATTTTAAAAAAATCAATACATTAACAACAGATTATTAAGAAAGCAGAAAAGCTTGCCGAGACAATTTCATGCCAGTTGAGCTTCTAAGCAACTTGGTTTTGTTCGTTGTATTGGCTATTCTTTTTGGGGTCGAAGATTTTTACTTCGTCATTTTAAAACAACAATCTAACATTTGGAATTTTTGGCATTCTTGGGTAATAAAACGGACATTACATTTAATATACTAAAAACAATTCCATAAAGTAATAATTTTTTTTTCATTAAATATTGAAATTGGATATCACAGTGAACAATATTTCCATTACTTCTCTAAATATGTTCATAAAAAATACATAACCTCAACTTGGTTTGTGTTTTATGGAAAATGATTATGAGCATTTTTCTCCTATTAAGCTATTTCACTCATTTTGCTCTCGAGTTCTAATACTGATCTGTTTATAAAGTTCATAAATTTTAAATCTGAATTCGTATTTAAATTATCATGGGTTGATAAAAATAGTCTGTAACATCAAAATTATCCGTCTACTTATAAGTATATACGCATGATGTCCCATAAGTCCGCTTTCGTAGGAAAGGTCGATTAATGGACAAAATACCGAAAAGTGAAAGAGGGAAAAGTTGCTGCAGGTCATGGGATTCCTACTCTGAAGTATTGGAATTTTTTACCTACGCCAAGTCATTACGGCGCTACATCCTTGGCGTGTCAATAGGAAAAGATACCGGCGATACTAATACTTTGACATCAAGTGAAAGAGGGGTGTTGTCAGAGAAGGGAACCCTATCCCTACTCTAACAGTGCTGCACAAGCGTTCCAGTTCATCACAAAGGTGTTCTATTGAATTCAGGTCTGGACCTCTGGACCGGCCAGCCGAATTTTTGGACTTTTGTTTTCCTGAAATTGGGTTTTCACACTGGTCACTATGGAGAACCCATTGCCACAGAACTGCCTCTGACAGCTCTATGGAAATATAGGACAAAAACTATGGATTAATCATATTTAACACTGACCTATTTCATAAAGGGCAAACGAAAATCTATGCTGATATCATTCTAGGATAGGGTGGCTAGATACTAACCGCAAAAACGGGACAAAATTATATTTAAAGTCTAATCGGAACTTCGCCTTGTTAAGGTAAAAATGAAACGTGTGTATTAAGAATAAAAGCGACTAAGGCCATGAGGCGTTGGTATATTGTCTGTAAGTTGTGTAGTATTTTCTGTGGTCAATTTTCCTGTTTTGCTGGACGAAGAACCCGAGTTACCGGTAGAAAAAAAAAAACATGAAACCCATGTTTGGGATCGATTATTTCGTCCACAGTGCAAAAAAAAAAAAGAAAAAAAAAGCCGATAAAAATTCCGCGCATAGAAACTGTCCTCGGGTGGAATATGTAGTGAAAAATTTCCCGGGTGTGAAATGCCCGGGTTTTCCACCCAATGCGGGGAGGAAAATAACATCAACTGTATTACCTCACGAGTAGTGAGTTGATGAACACTTGACCAATGAATACTGAAACATAACTTTCGAAACAAATACTTCATAATGAGGTGCGTTAAAACTATAATCCAGGAAAACAAATAGTTTTTAGCGTGAGTGATTAGATTTATAAATTATAAAACTTCTAGATGAAAGCTTTTTCTCAAATATAATTTGACCACTCAGTCTTTTTATCCTCGCCCCCGAGACCGACTTTTTTCACTCAGCCACGGAGTCAGAAAAGCCCATAAAAGTTTCTCGCGTCATCGAAGGGATTCGAACTGGGACTCTTCCACTATGGTTGTGATTATACCCCCGCGAAGATTTAAGACACGAATCGCGCTGACAGACCTTGCGAGTTAATATATAATATTATGTACGTTCCACATTACTGCCTTCATTATTCACTGACTTCTTTGGGCGGGCATCCAAAAAACCTTTGGCGGACGCCATGATGCCCGCAGGCACTACAGCTTTACAGGATGCCACAAGAATGCACTCAAAAACTGTACCACTAAAACTGCTTATACTTGTAGATAGAAGAGAAGAGAAGGAAAGGAAATATATGCCCAGCTGTTGCTTATTCTACCAAATGAGACTTCATAAAAAAGTCTTATTTCGTAGATCTGGTTTGAGAATGAAAATTAATTCCTGCAAATGGAAATTATAAAATCTGCTGGATTTTATAATGTCCTTTATGTCCTGGCGTCCCGAAAAGTTATTTTGGTGGCAAATATATATTTGTAAGTAATTGTTCAGCAGGGTTTTGAGCTCTGTTCGAATATAGTTCTGTTCGGTTATAGTTATTATTATGTATTATTCGTATTACTGTATATTGATTTTATGCTGTGTTGTATTATTATTATTTTCATTTTTTTTTTCCGAGGTTCTCTCTCTTCTTTTCTCCACATCCTCTTCATCTCCGTCTATCTTTAGAAATTAAACACGTATGTCAACATCGTTAGCATTTCGTGTTTGTATATTTGCAAGAAGCATAAGAAATTCTGCATTTAATGTTAATGTGTCGGTTTCTTTTTATTTTGAGTTTCCTCGTTTCTTTTTAAGACAGAAGTAGAGCCTCGAGTCAAAAGTTTACACAATGTATTTCGGTCAATAGTTGTATACATAAGCAGCAACAAGCACTAGAAACAATTAGCTCATCGTTCCACAAAAACGTCCCAACGTTGGGGAAAAAAAGCTTTAAAAAATGTACAGTAGTCGGTGTGTTTACTCGAGATAGGAGTGGAAACCAGGGGAAACGTTGGGAGGGATGTAAACTTTGAAAGATAATAAGATCTCCGGGACCAAGAATATTTCTTTGGAAGTTTTTTCCCGCTTTGGATATCAGTAAACGACTGCTTCTCAGTGTGGAATATCTGTTGCTTGCTGATGGAATGAAGAGCAGATATTCCAATGGAGGAGGTTATCCGAAAAACAGATCCAGAACGTAAAGTCGATCTTGCGAGAAGAGAAGGAAGAGATGAGGAGAGGGGGAGGGATAAAAAATCGATCACACACCATATGAAATTCCCCGATGAACGAGGAACGATTCAAAAACCTTCAAAGGCGTTGAGAGAGGCACGCATCTTCGGCCCCCCCCCCCTCACATCGCTACGAAAAACCTCTCCAATCCTATATCAAATTTACTCAGGGTTCGGTTGAGAGAGACGTTCTGCATAGACTAGCCCTTAAACGGAACCCGACTCTTCCTTACCCGAGGTGTTTACATTGTTGCAGCCGATATACTCTTCGCACCACAGTCGCGTGCCTAAGCCATAGCCTTTTCCCTTCCCCCCAGCAATCCATCCCCCACGCGCGCAACGCTCCTTCGCCGTGCATGCCTGCTTCCATTGATTCCTGCCAGCGCTCACCAAGAGCGTCCTATGGCAACGTCTGTTCTAAATGTAGTGAAATGTTTCAAAGTCGCAAGGCCTCATGGGACTGCCCGCCATTGAAGTCGTCCAACCTCCTCCGATAAGCAGGCTGCATTACGGAGTATTTACCTAATACTTCCTCCGCCGCCTAGAGTGGCATCCCTAGCGGATGAACACACAATCTCCCCTTTATGCAAAATTTTTCTTCTGGAAAGAGCATATTACGAGTGGTAAGCCTAGGGATACCGAGTGGCGCGAGCGCGTCGCACGATCCACGTCTACCAGTGCGCTCTCGAAATGAATCGATCACGGGCTAATCCCGATCCCAGGGGAATTACCGTTCATCATAATACCCTCGACACAGGGGAATTACGGTGGATGCGTAAAGCCTTTCATTCAGTAATCCATCCTCTCGTTATGTGGCGCCCAAGTCACAACCCTTGCTACCTTTCTATAGTTTCAGAAGAAAACACTAAATTATTCATTCCTCGATTTTTTTTTTATTTTTTTTTTTATCAAATACCAAAAATAAACAGGATGGTATCGTCACCAGTGCCACGGATAAGAAAAGTATGCTAACAGGAAATAAAATATTCCTTCATAATTGACGCTGAGCAGTCTTATTACACACTATGATTTGTATGTCGTAACTATGGCTTGATCTGAGTAAAAAAAATAACAAAACAAAATAAAAAAATAACAATAAAGAAATAGTCTCAGAGTAGATCATGCGACTGACGAGTTTCCGGAAGGAACAATTCTAACTTCAGCTCTTTCACCACTGGAAAATACTTCAATCATTTGTTAATCAATTCTCAGAATGGACGTCTTGTTCGCTGTGTGCTAATACCAATTCGCTGTGTGCTAATAATTACCAGCATCATTTGTTAATGAAATACTAAATATTAGGAATTTTTGTCTTTTGTTCCATTCAATCTTGGTCTTTTACAATACTTTTAATAGCAATACACCAGCTTTCTTTTCATTTTTCGGTAATATCATACTCCACAGGATATCGGTGGTCCTTTCCAGTTCGATTCGCTTTGCCAAAAATATTTATGCAGTGCCATTAGCTCAGTGCCAGTCCGCCCACTCATTACATTGGCAACAGCAGTAGAAATATAATTAGTAACCACCTCAGGGCCTCGGATATAGCGAATGCTGCAGTTGAAGATGAAATTTCTCTCTCTCTCTCTATCTCTCTCTCTCTCAAACACACACAGACATACAAACATACGGACGAGGAAACGAATCTGGGAGGACTGATCATTCGATATACGGAGAGATGTCGATTATCTGAATTGCTATATAATACGCAGTTTTAAAATTGCGCATGCGCGGCACCTCATTTGTTTTGGAAAATAGTTGTGCACTTTCGGCCTTCAATGACAGCCCGAATTCAATTCCCAGAGCTATTTTCAGAAAGAGGGAAAAAAAGAACGATTAAATAAAGAAATTTGTGCGGAAGTGATTTCCAGCATTTCTGGATCTGCCAACAATGACGGTAGCAAACATTTTACGGCAGGATGCCCTTCCTAAGCTTAAATAGGTAAGCTGCGCTCATCAGAGAATTCTCGGAAAATATTCGCATCATGATGAGACGGGGTTCCAACAGCACTCTCTGTTGACAGTACAAGGTGTACACGTGTGCGGCCAAAAACTTGACTACGAGGAGGGGGGAAGCAACACATATCACTCAAAAAAAAAAAAAAAAAAAAAAAAAATCTTACCTCGTTTTTAAATTTGATAGATAAACAATTTTGTAACGTAATATCAGAACTGCTCTATGCATTATTATTTTTAGTTTATTCGGCAAAGTGAGCTAAAAAAAGTATAAGAGCAGAGTACATAGTGAAACAAATTTTAATATAATTGATAGAACAAGTACAGAAAATTTGAAACTTTTCTCAGGGGACAGCAATACCTCATTCCTCGCTATCTGATCTGCTCAACAAAACTGCGACATTCTTCAATCTTCGAACAACTTCAGTTGCTTAAAAAAAAAAAAAAAAAAAAAGCAGTCATCAAAATTAGCAAACGCCTGTATTTCTCGATTTCAATTAAACACTAAGATAACTTTATTTTGATACTTATGTCACTGTTCTAAGCTCATATATGGAGGCTATGCTAGCTTCTCGCAGTGGCGTAGCAAACCCTTGTGCACCTAGGGCAACATTTGATTTTGGGGTCCTCTATCATTCACTTTATTGTTTCAATATAAGAATATCATAGGAAGGAGGGGGAGGGTTCTTCGGCCTTAACATATCAACCATTCCAGTTGATAAGTTTTCATTCTTTCAGTTAAACTCAAAGTGGTCCAGCTGTTAAATTTCTAAACGTTGATGGTCATTGCCGATTACAGTCATGGCATCCAAATATTCGCCAAATATTCACATATACACAGTTGTTAATATTTTCCGTTTCGACAATTTACAAAATGCGTACCCGGAGTCCTTTGAATTCTAAGCTGTAAAACTAAAGGAATTATAAAAATAGAAGCATCTCAACCACTTCGATTGATAAAAATGCTCCCTGCATAATTCCCCAATACATACACTAAGTAATCACTGAATTATGACCATCCCTATGAAAACTGAATGCGACCCGTTGAACACGTGAGGTACGAGAGTGCGGATTTGGTGGTCGGCCTACGTAGCATAGATAAGGTGTCAATGGTTCAGCAGGTAGTAAAATTCCGAGCGTGATGGGTAAAAGGAAGGATTTATCGGACTTTGATAAAGGACAGATTGTGGGTGCTCGTCGAGCTTGCCGCGATTTCCCAAACGAATGAACTGGTGGAGTGTTCGAGAGTCGCCGTAGTTAAAGTATACCAGGACAGGCGTCAAAATGGTCACACAACCACCCGACGGCAAAACTGCAAAGATCAGCGAAAGGTTGATGTGAGCGCCGGTTCAGACGACTCGTACAGGCGAAAAGCACTGTTCAAGAGTTGACTACCCAATACAACATGGGCCAACCCGGAACGATATCTGGCATGACCATGCGTCGCACACTCGCACGTGTGGGCTATACCAGTAGCCCACACGTTCATCGGCGTAAAAGACTCGCCTGGTGCAAAGAGCATGCAAGTTGTCATGTTCATTGCTTGCTGACTGTGTACACCCCGCTTATGTTGCACTTTTTCCCGAATGGCGATGATGTCTTCCAAGATGATAATGCGCCGAGTGAGCCATCGGGCACTTGTTGTGCAGGAATGGTTTGAGGAACACAGTTCTGACTTCCAGCATATCGATTGGCCTCCGAACTCCCCCGATATCAATCCCATAGAGTACTTGTGGGCCACTATGAAAAGGCATAGGCGTCTGGATACGCCAATCACGTCCATACCTGCATTGCTGACCACATTACACAGTTTGGTTGGCCATGCCTCCCGAACGCTTCCAACATCTTGTTGAATCAATGCCACGTCGGATAGCTGCTGCTGTACTGAGGGCAAAAGGAGGGCCTACGAAGTATTACGTAGGTGGTCATAATTCAGTGATCACTCAGTGTATATAATGTATTATATATGTTATCAACTCACTTCAGCTAAACAAAAACAACCGTATAAACAGCGCTGGTCATTTTAACGTTAATATTACGTCGGTCATAATGAGAGCGATGAGATGCCACGGTTATGTCTCTTCCCATTATGTCAATTGATCTCTAGCGATCAAACAAAGGAATTAAAGCCCAAAAGGAGCAATTTGTAAATTGCGTCCAAGTAATTATTTGGCAGTAATTTTTCAGCAAACGCTTTCAAATTACTTGTAAGTAATTTTGAAGTGCTTGATGCAAAATAAATGAGAAGTTTAACATATTTGTTCATGCAGGTCTAGCCGCAAGTGAAGTTCAGTAAAATTACCAGCATCGACGTCTGTGTTTTGTTTTTTAGAGAGAACAGAGCAAGAAAGATTGTTTTTCTTTTATTTATTTATTTTTATTTTCGGTTTCTTTGCTGTCCCTTCCTCACATCGGTCAGTTCAAGTAATTGGCTTTCATTACACCATCCGACGGGACGATGTCGATCCGACACGTCTGAATCTTTCATGAAGTCAGATGCCGCCGCCAGGGGGTGGTGACACCGCATTTCTACTCCGAACGGCCCAGGACGTCGTAAATATTGGATGATGTGCGTGTCACGTTCGGTGAGGGCAGGCCTCGAGTAGTGGCGAAGTGGTCGCCTGCCTACGACAGATGACGGAGGCTTTGTTCTCGTTGATTGTGTGGTTAGAGTGAGCGTGCAGTCGTTGCATTCTCTTGATGAGTTTTTATGCATGGGACAAAAATAAAATGTTTTTGTGCACGACGATTTTTTTTTCTTACCCAAACGGGAAATCTGGAGCAAGGCCGTAGCTGAAGTGGGCATTTCTAGAAATGATTTTCAGAAGATTGACAAATAAAGTAAAATGCAATTTATTATATAATTCTGTACATATTAACTGGTCTGTAAATATATATATATATATATATATATATATACCCATTAAAAAGATAGGTGAATTTGTAACGTTAGGTCTTAACGATTTAGTAATTAAGGATCAAAAAAGTTTAATACATGATAGCTGCAGCTATTATTGTTCTATTACAGGACGCCTGCTGTCCCTCGCACTGAGGTCTTCTGGCCTCGAAGTTAGCAAAGTGGTTACGACACCCACCCCCGTGTGTAAATTATCTTGGGTTCGAATCCCGTCTCGACCGCAGAAAATTTTTTTAGTGGGTCTCGACAAGGGTTACATGATATTTTGCGTACACTCGGGTTTTTTGTCCAGCACATAGGCAGACCGACCGAACAATGCCCGCTGTTACGGGCAAGAGACACTGACGCCTCACAGCCTTGGATGCTTTGGCTCGTTAGACGCAGACGTTAGCAGCTATTTCACCTGTAAACGAGTGGTTTGGTCATACATCACACTTACGAAAGGAACCCTTCATTTTCAATAAAGGCTGAGTTTCAAGTAGGTAACTCAGCCTTTATTGAAAATTCATTTCCCCCTCGTTTTATTTATTTACCCCTCACAAGAAAACACGCAACAATTTAGACACGGCCTGCGCCACCTTATTACCTGAATTTCTTTTACACTTATTAAATTAATCTAATCCAACCATGCTCCTGACAATTGTGTTCCAGACAATATTCCAGGAATAATTGGATCAACAGGAGCAGTACGGCTCTATAATTTTGCTCTAAATTCTAAAATTCTAATGCGGTTTTTTTTATCGTGTAGTCTACACGATGAATGAAAACTTCATGCCCGCACGCGAGGAGAACTATAACATCTGAAGGGGAGATGCATTTTGTATTCGAATGCGTTTTGCTTATTTATTTAATCAATTCAGTATTCACCTCGATACAGTCATAAGGGCTAAGAGGATTGGAACTTTATTATATTATTTTATTCATTAATCATTATATTAATAAATATTCTGTTTATACTCCGGGCCGACCAAACGGTCAGAGAAGTTCACAAGGTAGATAGAATACAAGAAACAGCACCCTATTCAGTAGTCACGGGCTTGAACCCCGGTCACTCAAGGCACATCTACTTATGCACCTGCGCGCCTGACCACAAGGCTACGGCGGCCTGGCGTCATTAACTACATTAGCACACATATATGTTATAAAGGAGAGATGCACCCCAGTGGTCTAATATTTGGCTTCACTTAAATAATAGGTTTTGAACGTCACCACATCCCCTGGTTACAAGGAAGGAGTAGTACCTGTTGGCATGAAAACGATTTGTATATTGTTAACCAGGTCTTCGATGCGTTAAGCGAATGCTGTAACTCCGAATATTTCTCCTCAAGTACTGAGAATGGCTATGATATCCAACCATCAACAGTTTTATCTCTTTCGTTAAACGTTGTTGGTAATTTTTAGGCAGGTTAGCATATGTGTAAAGCGCCTAATGCCGTTACCATATCCGTCTAGGCATGTACTAACTCCACTTCTAATGGATGGATTTTCAAAAAAAAAATTTTATTTAACCGCTTTAGAAAAATATTTTGTCGAGCCATCCCAAATTTCATTAAAATCTAACTAATAGATAATTATTATTATGCCGTTGCATGGGCAGTTCGTCCATACCAGCAAATTGAGGGGGGGGGGGGGAGTGTGCCTAGGAAGCCAAATTCTAAGGAAAAAATCAGTTAAAGTCAAAATGAGAGGGACAAAGAAAATAAATTAACTAATGTACGTAGTGCGGTACATTTCAGGTGAGTTAGTAAATAGTAATAATTCATGATTTATAACAAGCAAAAAAAAAAAAAACGACTTTTATGCGCGAACCGAGAATATTTCGTTTCTGCGCATCTGCCATATTGCTTATTCATTCCTCCAATCAGCGCACAGCAGCAAACATCAAATGCAATGTATGATGGTATATGGATAGCCCATTCTATATGCATTAAAAATAATAATTATCATTACTGCCGGATTTCTACTGGTCCAATTTTAATTAAAGTTGGGAAGGCTTGTCAAATCATTCAAACAATGTTAAATATGAAACGTTATGAAAATCTATCCAGGCGATTTATTACATGAGGACGGACAGAAAATAAATAATTTACAGATTTGTATTGAATCGATTTTAAAGAGATTTGGGATACCTAATGAAATCTGTCTAAGAGAGATAAATATGAAAATTCATCCTCTGAGAGTCGAGCTGTTACGTCTGGAAATGGACTTCATAATATATGACAACGCGCCTAAAAAAAAAAAAAAAAATTAATCAATTAACGAATGTGTCATTATTTCAATTTCCATACACGTACCGAGAGAATATATAATTCTTTTCTCTACATCTCTGATATTTATTAATATGTCAAATCTCTATTTACTGCAAAAATGAATATCATTCTACAATGCCTTGAGTGACCCGGGTTCAAGCCCTTGACTGCTGAATACGGTGCTGTTTCTTGTATTCTCTCTACCTTGTGAACTCCTCTGACCATGTGGTCGTCCTGGAGTATAAGCAGAAAATTTATTTATTTATTTATTTACTTCAGCCTACATCTGTCCCTGGGGGGGAAGGGGGAGATGCTGACTGCATGGCACCTTGGATGCCTTTGGCACCTAGTCTAGGACCCCCATCCTGCACCCACTTTAAATTCTTTCAATTGAAAGAAAACAAACAAACAAAAAAACGATATTACTATTTTAATCGCTTGTGTAACAGTTTCGTTGACTAGAGGTATTCTGTCACTTAAACGCGCACTCAAGTCCCAACGCCGCAGTACGATTTCGTTGGATACAACTGCAGTACAATTTTGTTGAAGTTTGCGTCCGTAAAAGAAACATGTCTGTTAATGAACAAATTCTCTTAGCTTAATCATACCAGTAAAGGAAAATTAAATAACAGCGATAAAGTACTACCTGTGTATTTATAGCCGATGATGGTATTTCTTTAAGACAATTTTCGTAATGTCTAGTTCTTGCAATTCAATAGCTCAAAGTAATATCTAATATACCACATATTAAGAAATTTAGCTATTAATAAATAAATTCTGATACATTATTACTCTGTAACAGAAATAAATTTCTCAATACCGTTTGGGGAAAATATATAAATTAGGACACTGGCTAAGTCTTTGAAATTAATATTCAGTTCTTTCATTAATAATACTTAAAATATAGTTTCAAATTAATATATCAACGATTCTAGCAACTGTCAGCTAACTACTTGAAAGCTGCAAACTAACTGAGAAAATGCACAACTCACACCGCGTTCAACATTCGTTTAGCAGAAGACAGATTTCTTATTACTCCAAAAATGCTAAACGTTTCACCCAATAGATACCAGAGGCGCTGGATTTGCTCAAATGTTTTCCAGAGACAAATTAAGGAATAGATAAAAGCGCTTTTAATTAGACTATCGCGAGCACGACGAATCATTGAAAACGTATTCGGTATTTTAGCGACTAGATTTAGAATTTTTCATATAGAAATCAATAGAGGGCTTGAACAATTTGAAAAAAAAGTTGTGGCATGTTGTGTATTGCATAACTTTTTAGGAAGAAAATATCCGCAATTATGTACTCCTAAGCATTTAGACAACGAACAGAGACTAGAATACTGAACAAGGGCCTCAGAATAACTCCAAACGATTTAGTGGATTTAGACAAAAGTACTAGCAACAGAAATTTTACATATTCAGCAAAAGGTATAAAATACAAATATATGAAATACTTTAGCAATGAAGGAGCTATAGATTGGCAGAATAAAGTTGGACAAAAATTATTCGTTTTATTTACTTATCTGTTCATCGTCAGAATGTTTGAAGCGGATGTTCTTGCCAACTTGAGGAGTTGGCAAGAACATCCATTTTTGGACGATCTTGGCAAGATCGTCCAAAAAAGATAAAAGTCTAAAATACTACAACTTTGGGTAAAAATATCATCTGCATCAGTACCACTTTTCCTAGCGTTTCGAACCAATTTAAGCTCTCTTTTAAGACGTTCTAAAATTATTAACATTTTCTGAAAAAATTCCTCATTAGCCACAGGATCTACAGAATAGTGTATAATTGCCATTTCTTTCTGTTAACCAAATGGAACTGAATGAAAGGACTGAAGTGCCACGATTGAATCATTCACACACACACATTCAAATTATGTTGCATCCAACACGATCGCATTGCTGCAGTCAACTGAACTGTCTGCCGTCAAAATCGAACCGATTCCATCGATTGCCCCCACACACGTTCAAAATCACTTCAGTTTTGTCGTATCCAACAAAATCGTACTGAGCCGTTGGATACGACAAAATTTAATGCGGAGGCGTGATCGATTGAATTGGTTCGATTTTGACCGCAGACAGTTCAGGGTTGATTGCAGCAGTACGATCGTGTTGGATACAACATAATTTGAATGTGTGTGTGTGTGCGTGCGTGAACGACTCGATTCTGCGATTTGAATTCTTCCATTCAGTTCCATTTTGTTGACAGAAAGATATGGCAAATTATACACTAAATTTTTCACTTTTTTGACTGATTTTTTCTTTTTTAATTATACAAAGAATGCACTCGCCTTTCCTTTGGAAATTAACTTCACCATAATATGATGATAAATCAAAGTACTAGATCCTGAGGCTAATGAGGAATTCGTTCAGAAAAAGATATATATATATGTATGTTTGTTTGTAAAGAACAGATCGACAAGGCTAAAGTAGTGCACCAAGTGTATATACCTTTGCCTAGCTCCCTACAACTAATATTAGGCACAAGAAAGATGCTATCTATTAGCGCCAGCCTGAACTTATTTAATTATAATCGTAATTATTATTTCATTTAGTTATATTATATTTTATTTTTAAATCTGCTGTATCAGTTTAAATAATATAACCCTACGTACTCACACCTCATGAAACCTCTTGGCACAGTAGACCCTTTCTGTAGGGAGGTTCATACCTCAAACTTAGTTAAATAGATTTTAAAAAAATAATAATAAAATAAAAATAAAAAAAATATATATATATCCTATAAAAGGATATCTGAGTTAAATATCCGCTTTAAAATATCATGCCTTGTATATGAAGTGGCAGATTTAACATCAAATATGGAGGAAAATTAACCAAAAGTTTGGAAAATACGTAATGAATGAACATTAGTTCAAATATAAGCTGTTCTATTCCTTTGATCCTTTTCTCAACAAAATAATCTTAACATCAATTTAAACTCTTATAATTTTTAAATATTACTTGGCAGCTAATATTGCTAACAGTAAGTGAGAAACAATTAGCAATTACCAGATTTATAAAATTCTAACCTCCCCGCCTTTTCTCAAGTAATGACAGTCTCCAATCTAAATTGAAACGACGTGCGCGAGCACATGCGTATGCCCTTCCCCTTGCTTAGATAATTTGAAAAGTGACATAGCTCGAAGACACTCCAAAAATACAATAATTTTTCAGAATATTTATCATATGCTGCAGGTGGATTATCCACTCAAAAAACAAATTACAACAGTTTTTTTTTCCCCACATTGTAATCCCTCATTCCAATTACCAAGTTGGAAAAGAAAATGCTTTAGCTGTCTGATTATTTTATAACACACGCGCGTGTGTAAATATTGATAATATATATACATTATAAACACTTTTTTTTTCATTTATAAATCGTAAAAATTAAGCTTGCATTTTCATAATTTATAGTTCTTGTAATTCAGTAACTCAAAGTGATATCTAATATATCACATATTAAAAATTAAGAAATTCAGGTATTAATAAAATTCTGATACATTGTCAGAAAGAAATTTCTGACAATATAAATATTTTATATTGATCTATTTATTGGCTAAGCCTTTGAAATTAATATTTTGTCTTTCTGATTTTAATAATACTTAAAATATAGTTTCAACTTGCCTTACTTTCTCTTTACAAATTGATAAGCACCAATTAATATATCAACGGTTCTAGCAACTCGCAGAGAACTAAAACTGCAAACTAACTGAATAAATGCTTCTCTCACACAGCGTTCAACATTCGTTTAGCAGAAGACAAATTTGTTATTGCTACCAAAAATGCTAAATGCTTCACCTAATTGATACCAGAGGCGCTGAGTATCATTACGTAAAATATAATAAAATATAAATATAATTATAACAATTTTTACTAAAATATAATAAAACATAATAATTTTGTACTATTTGACGATCTGATAATTATATGTCGCCCTATACCTTGCTATATTCCTGTAAAGCAATTTTATTTAATTTAGCTGTACAAATACGATTACAATAGTCAGGATTTAACCCCAGGCGCTCACATCTGGTGGGTATGGGCTTGGCACACCCAGGATCCTGCGCTGGATATCATCATTCTTCTCTTTCTTGGTGATTCTCTCTCTGTCTTTGTCTGTCTGTCTCTCTCTCTCTCTCTCATGTTATTCAGAAATTTTTTTTTTTGGCTGATGCAGCATAAGCCTCATAAGGCTTCCTTGCACCATATAGCTAATAATAATAATAATAATAACGTTTCGCGAGTAATTGTGGCAGATTTAATTAATTATTACTTATATTATTAGTAATTATACTTTGATTTAACTCATCAAACAAAGAAAAAATTAATTTTAAAGAAAATCAATTTAACGAAAGACGAAATTCAATTGTTTGCAGGCTAATTTTAAATACATGAATTGCGTGTAATCGTCGAAATCGCATTACACTAAACTAAACTAAAACATAAAATTAAATGGCAGAATCACTAAGTAATCAAAGAAAGGGTAAAAAAATCACCTCATGCTTTCAAACTAATGGCCTTTTTCACAACGTGTTTGAGTTAGTGAGTCTCAGGCGAGGATAGCACGGTTTTTTCTCCCAGAAACTCGGATTTTTCGTCCAGCAAACATAAAATCGACCTCAGAACACACATGTGATTTACAGACAATATATACGGATTAATATGGCCTTAGTGGCTGACGCTCCTAAAATCTTTTTACAACAACAAACTATCCATAAAGCAGGAGATATGCAAAATTATCTTTAAAATAAACCAGGTGTGGTAGCTTCCGGTTACGGAAAATATAGCATAAAAAATTATACAACCAATTTGAAAAAACAGAAATTAAGATAAAAATAATAATTAGAAATAAAATTAATAAATAATAATACAATAATAAAATAAACTAATAAAAAAAAATCACATTGGGTTTCCCGAGAAAAAGGCAACGCAATATGACTGGATTACCATTCACCTCAACCACCCATGTGTATAAGGTCCAAAAATTGCATGTGTTCTCTATTCGTTTGCTCTGCTTTTGATCTGCTTTGCTCGATGAAAAATCCGAGTTTATAGGAAAAAATATTTTGCTATCCTCGCCTAAGAACGATGTGGGGAGGACAGTGATTACAACCATTTTGCTACCCGCGAGACAGAAAAGAAGATCAACATTAACAAATTAAACTCCACTTTTATTTGTCAGACAGTGCCGTACGGGTTTCAATACGGAGGAGGGACTTACAGTTCATAGTTACTGTTTATTAGTATCAGTTTAGAGTAGGTAAGAGGCGTCTCCGTGGCCAGGTGGGAAGGAGCAGCAGTGCGTAGCACACGCTTCTTGATTAGACCGGGGTTCGAGCCCGTCACCACCAAATACGGAGGATGCGGGAAGGTCAGGGAATGACCACCGCATATCCCGGAGCAATATGGCCTTAATTGCTAATGCTCCTAAAAACCAATAACAAACAAACAGAGTAGGTAAGTAGGGCTACTTTTATTAATTTAACGCTTAGCATAAAATTCCTTTACGTAGTTAGCAAAAATATTAGGTGGCGCCAGGAGGGGATCAGTAGTAGGAGGCGGGCAGTTTTGTATTAAACTTTCTAAGCTTTTTATAGAAACATGGCAAACGAAGGGAATTCCAACAGTGGGACAGGGCAAGTTTAAGTGATGCTTTGAAGGAAACTTTTTTAATAGGCTTTTTTCACACTCTTCGCTCTCAGACAGGTTTGCTGTAGAATTTAAAAATTCCACGAAAATTCGGGTTTTTCATCCAAGAAACACCCAAACTGCGCACAAAATACACATAATCTCCAATGCTTTGCTTTGCTTTGGTGCGAAAACGAATAATAACAGCGCAACAACAAAAATAATAACTTCGTGTTAAAGAAATTTATTCGCTGCCAAAGCTTTCAAAGACAGAACAATTATCAACTAACCGCAGGTAAACTTTTACAAATTGTTTGCTCTTCCTATAGACACAGTTGTCGTGTTTTATGTTATGGGTTTTAGGCCCATCAGCGACTCAGACCATATTGCACCAGCCCATGTTTTATAATGATATTGATAAATAATCTTCTAATTACCCGCTGCGATTAATAAATAGACAATTATAATATTAAGAAATGATACCATATTTCATGATAAATATACTTTCATAATAACTATACTTATCTACTCACAATACTGTGTAATGATTCAATCAAATGCTCAATCTTAATATCACGTAAAGTTAGTTTCTGATATACCATAATTACGTCCAAATCGCCCCCTTGTCTTTTGTACACCCTTTCAGCCCATGGCGCTGAAAAGGATGAATATCTTTTCCAAAATAAATAGGTAATAATAATAATAAACACTCACAAGTATATGCATAGTAACAGTATACTGGTGTCATCATTTGCTACATCGTTTGTAGTTGTCTGGATTCGAGCCCGTCTTAGACTAGAAAAAATTTCTGATCTTTTCTTCCTGGGGTAAGTTAACCGGTATGACGAGGAAAGAGTGTGATTTTCGCCCATTAGTTATTATTGAGATTTTTTTTTTTTTTTTTTTTTTTTTGACGATGGGCAGATTTACACCATGTAAATCTGCCCATCGTCAGCATTTGAACTTGCATATGGACTAACATGCCCTTGTCTCTACAGGTAAATCATTTACCTGTAGAGATAAGGGCATGTTTTGAGTGGCGGACTGATCAGCTTGCCCGATGGCAAGTGGGCCCCCCTTGCAATAACATTAGACAATATGTTAAAAATGTTAATGATCTTTTAGTAGCTTGAAAATATAATAGTTGTGGGTGGGCCCCTTTGTCTCCTGGCAACCAATATTTTTAGACCCAGTCCACCACTGGGTAAATGTCACAAAGATCACACCCTACTAGGAACCATATTTCACGTCGTTGTCCTAGGTTAGAAAACAACAGAGTACATAAGAAATCTGCAGGACTGCAGAGTGCTCGTTAGAGAAATACAAGATGTGAAACTTCCATTTGTTTCTTCATTGCTGAGAGACAGACTGCAACTGCAAGATATGAAGAAGGGGGTGTTTACCAGGTAACTGATAATTCAGAAACGTAGTAAGAAGGGAACAGAAGATAATCTCGGTATTCGGAAAACGTTTATGAACCCAAAGAAATTCTGGGAAGAGTGTTCTCGGTCTTCTGTATTTTCGTGTAGTTTAAATTTGCATCGCTACGTCCGTGTACGATCTCCGGAGGCTTCTCTTCTGTAACTGGTGGCTGGCATAAATCACTGCGGACGCTGCAGTTATAGACAAGGGCTCGTGATGAGAACGCAGCCCCGCCGATTTCCATCGCTTCACTTGAGACTTGCGGTAGCGCAGACTACGGGAGTACCGCAGGGAAGTGACAAGTACATCCATTTCACGTTGTTCCTGTCCATTTCACCCGCAGCGTTGCCACCCGAGACACGGCTCCGCGACCCACGCTATTGTTTGGCGTGGCTCGTCCCAGCGGGGACGCGGGTGCACGCGCTGCACTACCGCGGGAGCCAGGTCTATTTCGAGCTGTCACGAACAGACTGGTGCAGAACGCCAGACGAACATGTTGAACGCGACAGCAGCGTTTTGCCTTTCCATTGCACGCGCCGCCGCGTTCAGAAGAGAGCAGGCGGGCAGTGAATGAACGCTGTGATTTGGTTGGGCGACCGCTGACTACAGCCGGCTAGCGAGCGAAAGAGAGAGAGAGAGAGAGAGAGAGCGCGGAGGTACAGACGCACAAACAGACAGACAGAGGTACAAAAACGATTACAGCCAAACAATAGATTGTGTGAGGAGGGCCAGCGTTCGATGGAGAGACACTTTGTACGGGTGACACGTTGGTCATGTACACACGACGACAGGGGTCATCGTGTAAACAGCATCTGGTTGATGTTCCGCTGATAGAAGTGTTCATCGTATTACCCTCCCGGCCATCACAGCCCCTTCCTTCCCCAGCAGGAATGACTTCATCGATGCTTGATTAGTTAATAAAGTTTCGACAGTTCCTCACTAAAGGCTACTTGACTCACCTGCTGTTCAAAGGAAGCAGCCAAACTTCCCGCTGATTGCATATTGGTTTTCATTTTCTAATTTGGGCGCTTCTAATGTGAAACTATTCTGAAGTTCTCTTCTCCTACAAAGCAAAACCAACTCTGAGTAAACTGGCATTGAATAAAGTTCACTTAACAGCCATATTTTGTCGTAAACAGTCTTTCGCATAGAACCAATATGTCAGTGCCGCTTAGTGCATCCTGGGACCTCGATTAACCGAGGACTGTGTTATCCGGCGTTCGGCCAAAACCAAGGGGAAAAAAAAAAAAAAAACAATAGGTAATAAAAGAATTAATATTTGGCAATAAATATTAGCTCTTTTAGCTTCATTATTAAATATATATATATATTTTGTCAAAAGTTTATCCATTACATGCAAATATTATACACCACTGATCATTGGTTCCGGCATTCGGATGCCATGAATAATTACGAATATATTCGAACTATTAATCATCGAGTACATTCGTGATGAGAGAAGGAGAAAATTAACTTATTAGAAACGGTTGTCGACCTCTGCGTTTAAAACAAACTTGAGTTTGCGGTTTAGCTTCGTACAAAGTTCACTTTGGAAATTGCACTGATCCTCTGCACTACAATCTGATTTACCATTAGATCTGTTCCTCGTATGAAGTTTTGACAGTTTCTGTTGCTCCAATGGATTTATCTTCATTCTATTTATTAAATTCCTGGAGTTTGATCATCTTGAACGCAAATCCTTATTGAATTCTTTAATATATATGTAAGCAGATAAAATTCTGACTTGATCTACCTTTTGATTTAATACCATTTGTCAGATTATGAAATTTTGTATTACCTTCTCACGAACACTCCCTAAAAAGCCTTTAGCGCATTTCTGCAACTCTTCTCCCTTTTTACTGTTATTTAACTTTCTCTGCAGCCAAACCAAACGAGGGGCAAATATGTAGATTATTATTATTGTACGCAAAACCACAAATAATAAAAAAAATATATTTGTACCAATATTTAGGATGCCACAAGGCACTTAGGCAAGGTGCACAAAGTTTTTAGGGCCTATGAAAAAATAGGGAGTCGAAAAATATGATTTAAATAGAAAGAATTCAACGATTTTATTCCAAAAAACTAATTTTTAAACACAGATTTTTAAAATAAATTCTTTCTGTTAAAATCAGAGTTCGTGTTGGGAGTAAGTTAATCCTGGAATTAGTGTTACGGAATTAGATTTAACGTAAGGGCATTTAATATGCTTGATATAATTGAGGCCTCGGAATGAAGGCTACGTAGGGCTTAAGAACACCAAAAGATGGCCCTGTCACTAGAAATATCAAATACCTGTTCAAATTTTAAATGGTTGGTAAGCTGCATCTACCTGACGATTCAAATTTAAAAATCTGCTTAAAATTTACAAATACTTGTTTAAAACAAGAATTTAGTGTCTTCTCTTCTCAGCAGAAACAGATATCCAAATGCAGCCTTTAGCATTAGCATTAGCATTAGTAGAGGCATTTGATGCAAGAAAGCAAGCTTATGCAGCATCAGCCAAAAAAAAAAAAAAAAAAAAAAACCCCACTTCCACTTCACCCCTCTGTTCGTTCAAAATACCTGTCCAGCTGAGCCTTAAACTTATTTAGCCTATCAACCTCCACCACAAGGGATGGAAGTCTGTTCCACCAACCAACCACCCGCTGGCTAAAGGCAAATTTCCGCACGTCTATCCTACATCTGTCTTTCCTCAATTTGAATTTATGCCCTCTCAGATGATTATTCTGAGCTAGAGGAAGAATCCCATCAGCATTGAGCATGCTTAAACCATTCAAGGCTTTATACACCTCTATCAGATCACCTCGCTGGTGCCTAGTCTCCAGACACTGTAATTTGCAAAACTTAAGCCTTTCTTCGTAAGAGCACCCCTTTGTTCCATTCACTAATCTTGTTGCCCTTCTCTGTACTCGTTCCAGCAGCTCTACATCCTTCTTGAAATGAGGCCTCCAGACCTGTATACAGTACTCTAGGTGTGGCCTGACCATCGCCTTATACAATGGAATAATCACCTCCTTATCCCTGCTGGAAAAATTCCTGTATATCATCGACAATACTCCATGAGCTACTCTTGCAGCCCGTCTGCACTGCTCAGAGAACTTCATATCTGCCTGCACAACCACCCCCAAGTCCCTTTCATTCTCTACCACTGTCAGTGTAGTACCACAGAGTTGATACGTTGCTCTGGGGTTGCTGTTTCCCATGTGTAGTACTTTACATTTGTCAATGTTAAACTTCATTTGCCACCTCTCAGCCCATCTGCTCAACCTTTCCAGATCCTGTTGCAGCAGCATAGTGTCAGTAGTGTCCTTGACAACCCTGCCAACCTTTGTATCGTCTGCAAACTTGGACATTAAGCCCGATTGGACATTAAGCCTTTTACTGATAAGCTGGATAGATTCTTCTGGGAGAAGTTCCCACAATTTTCAAGAATTATGTGTATATGCAGCTAGAATGACATTTTAATAAATAATGTGTTGCAATATTTTAGAAAAATAGCCTGAAATCATTTAGTCGAGCAGTTTATAGAGGGGAAGGGGGGTTATTTATCGATGCAGCAAACGGACATGGCATTCTGGAAAATTTTGTCCAGTAGTGAAAGATTTTCTTGTTTTTTTTTTAATACTCTGGCACGACCACTAGGTCACTGGAATTTACAATAAATCATCAGTACAAATATTAATCGTATTTAGTAGTCATGGACTTGAACCCCGGCCCACTCAAAGAGAGCGTGCTATTTCACTCACGCTTGACCACTCGGCTACGTCAGGCCTTAATTCTAATGAAGCATTTTCATTAAAAAGAGCATCTATGTTTCCTATGTCAATAAACTTCTCCTTCTCAAACAAATCATCGAATCGAATCGAATCGAAAGTAATAGTATCAAATACTTCCATAAAACTTGATTTTCAGGAATTTTTATACGATTAATTCATGTTCAGCGTTTTTTAAGCGTAATGTGTATCGTTATTGAAAATACACTTTCGGTATATACTTGTAAATGTAAGTTTTTATATTGATCTCATCCCGCCTAGTATTTGATGTATATTAAATATAAATTATTTTAAATATTTAGATTCAAAAATTACAATGAAACTTTAAAATAATTTAAATTACATTTTAAAAATTTAATTTAAAATATTAAATAAACTTTAAAATAATATATTTATTAAATATATTAAAGTTTACAGTAATGATAATAATGTTGCAAAGTAAATTCCATTTAAAGAAATATTACTCCGTTACTAGTTTTTTGAATGGATTAGTAATCATTTGTGGTTCTGCGAATTTGTTATTAATAACAAATGCAAAGTATTTGTTATTAATTATGACATAGCATTTTCAGGTAAACAAAGAATGCAATTACATAAATCAATATTGAAAAAAGTAGCAGAGATGGTTAAAAGAAAAGCGAAAGTGACTAACGTTCGCCCAAATTTGAAGATATCACTATAGTGTATATCTAATGTTCTAAGCATTACGTAGGTGGCGCCATCTCATGAGTGATGAAATAAATTTCCCTTTTATCAATACTAATACTGTATATGAAAAAGTAAATTTAGTTTGAAATATTTATTCCGTTGCTAACTTTCTGAATGGTTTAGTTAAGAATGTGATTTCTGAAAATTAGTAAATTTTTAATTAATACCAACTGCAGATATTTTCCGATGTACCTTCTTCATATATTCAAACTCCCTTGACATGCGTTGTTATTTTTGTTAAATAACGTATTTAAAAGATTTTTTTTTTTTTTTTTTTTTTTTACTGTTCTGTGAAAGCGTGTCCACAAATATTCGTTACGTTAAAACGATGTTTTAAACTACCTCCACAACAAACCAATTAAGCAGGCTATAAACATTCACACTATATGATCAGAGTTTATTTTCTCTTTCTTATACAATGCAATATTCACAATTAGTACATTCTAAATGTCGGATTGCTCAAAAATATTAATTATGAAATCAATATTTTAAGTTTTATAAAATATTAGTTCTTATTAATTATTAATATTAATTATAATATTAAATATTATAAACAAAGAAAGGGGATAAAAATATATAAGTGAAACAAAAGTACAAACGAAATTAAATAGTAAAAATAAAAACAAAAAAAATAATTACTGGTCAACTTATACGTGATCTTTAGATAATTAGATACGCGGCCTGATGGCAGTACCTCAACTTCAAGCAAAAGTAAGACGAACGTTCTCAATTTTATCGGCAGTTGCTGAATGTCAAGTCGTACTACTTGGTCATTTTGCTTTATTTAAGGAATATTTTAGCTTCGCCAATTTTAAGTTAAATCTAAGATGACACCATTATAGGGGAGCACCATTTAGTTTTATTTATGGTCTCTATTAGAAAAAATTTAGCTCATTGTGGTTCGGATCCCTTATTAGCATAAAATAAAAAATGTCATCTATATTATTACATTCATGTGACGTTGTCATTTTAATTTTTTACTAAAATGGTTCCAGAACTGCGGCAAATAACAGTGAGGAGAGAACGCCTCCCTGTGGCCCTCCCTGTGGCACTCCCTGCGAAACGGAGTAATGAGCAATAAAATCGTCATTACGAATTATGAGACGTCTTTCCTTCAGAATGCTACATAAAATCTTCAGAAGATTGCCTTGTATTTTGAAGTAGAAAGATAAAATTTGTTCCAGAGCCGTTATCGAGATATTGTCAAAGGCTGCGGATATGTCTAGGAAGATAATATCGAACTGTTCCTTATTGTTGAGAGCTTTCTGCAACCGGAAAAGGGTCGCAAGGAGATTTGTGGCGGTTGATCTTCCAGATATGACGGAGTGTAGATGCAGTGGACGATGCCAGAAGCAGTGTTGGGTGAGAGCTGAGAGAAGGGTCTTCTCAAAAAGTTTCAAGATGGTGCAACTTATGGCTATGGGTCTATAGTCTTTGGCATTTTTTGGATTCTTTATTTTGGGAATGGGCCTGACTATGTAGCTGTTCCATATACAGGGGAGAGTACCTTTTTGAATGATTTGATTGAAAGTGTGATGCAACACCTCAATAATGTAAGGGCTGCTGATTTTTGCCATGAAAAGAGGGAAGTTATCAGAACCAATAGTTGCTTTATTAGGAAGTTCATTTATGGCTTTCATAAGGTTTTCTTTGGTAATTGTGATGGTTGTTAGAGGTGTCTTTCTTAGTAAGTTTGAAAAGGTCAGTTATTCTCTTCCTGCTTTCTTCGGTTGCTAACTGGTTGGGCACCGGAGGTTGTCCAAATGCCTTCGTGGACCATTCGGTAAAGACCTCGGCAGTCATCAGACCCTTTCTTCCTGTTATCACGAACGATCATTTTTCTTTGTTTGAGCTTTGATAGTACAGCTGCGTAATGTGCTTTTCTTTTCAGCTTTATAAAGTGAGCACTCTCTTTTTTTGTACAGAATGTGGTCATTAGGTTGACCTGTCTTCGGCCACTTCCTGTAAAGTTTTTGCTTTTTACGAAAGACATATTTAACTGTGGATTAAACCAGTTTTTGGATTTCCCGGTTATCCTTATGACCTTCGATGCTCCTTCATAGGCAATTTTTGTGAGCTTTAGGGCCAGTAGCTGGAGAGCTTCCTCTGCCGGCTTCTTGCTTAGTTCTTGCCATTTATATCCTCGAAGTTCTTTGAGAATGATGTTTGGCTTGATGTATTTTAAAGAAAAGGTCGTTCTGTGCATGCCGTTAAAATTTCCGACGTCCCTGTGATTGGTTCCAGTAACATTGAGTGTGGTCTCTACAGCTATGGGATTGTAGTCTGACTTAAAACGAAACAAGTTATCTGCTAATCTAATGCTGGGTGTATTGTAATAGACAACATCTAACCGTTGATTCCCTCTAGTTGCTGGAGTAACCAGCTGTTTCAGATTTAGTTGTGCAAGAATAGAGTCAAGATTTCTTTTTGCGTCGATATGCTTTGGAATTGGCATGTTAATATCTCCTAACAGGATCGTATCTACAGCTGGATTGAGGTTAACGGTAAGCCATGCAAGCAGTTTATTTCTCGAATCTCTGGTGTGCTCGGGAGGCAGGTATATAAGACAGATTTGTAATTTTATTTTCCCATTGAAAAAGGTAGCACATGTTGCTTCAAAATTATCTGATTTGGAAAGGTGTTCCTTTGTAGACTGATATTCATCTTTATACAGGATCATGGTTCCTCCACCCCGTTTTTCAGTTCTTCCAGTGCCAACACATTTGTATCCAAGTGGATTAGCGACAATGTTTAGTTGTCTGTTATTGCGTAACCACGTTTCAACAAGGCAAATTTAGTCAAAGTCAGCCGTCATCATGCAGGTTTGTAGCGCGGGAAGCTTGTTGGAAATGCTTCGTACGTTCTGGAAAAAACACCGCAAGCTGCGAGTTCCCTGTCTCAGAGAAGGGGGAGGATTTGGTTGCTACTGTGACGTTTCAGAAGGGCCATTTGATCTTATCATCCATCTATCCCTGTATGGTTTGACCAGTGACCCTGCCGGCCAGTCCTGAAAATTCAGTAGCAACGAGGACTGTCCCATTGGGCACGTGACAACAAATGAGGCGTAAGCAGGATTTCGTTTTTAATTGTTTAACTTCTACTGTTAATCCAAACTCAGTTTTACACATGTCTTTAATGTTACTGGGCTGCGTTGCAGGGCCTAATCTGGAGATAAAGACCTTCTCTCGTGCAGGAACGGCTGTAATACAAGGGGGGTATCACTTACCTGGAAATAATAGCCCTAGAAAGATGAAACTGCACAGGAACTTTAATCCTTTTCTATGTACTCTCCTTTCATAGTAACACATTTCTCCCATCTATGGATCAGTTGTTTAATGCCTTGATCATAGAAGTCCGCACTTTTTGCCTGAAATTACGATTCCACTTCATTGACGAAAATTGACTTCACTGACTTCCTGAAACGAATCAAAGCGGCGTCCACGCAATGTTTTTTTTTTTTTTTTTTCATTTCTCGAAATAAGAAGTATGACGACGCTAGGTCAGGAGAATAGGGTGGGTGCTGCAGTAGTTCGAAGCCGCACACAAATCCAATAGTTGGCGAGAACATTGCATTCGACATTGCTTCTGCAAAGGCGTCAGCAATCTTAGAACCCACGTGCGGATACCTTAGACACGTGCAGATGGTCATGTAAAATGCTGTGGGCAGATCCATAACTAATTCCCACTGCATTTGCGATGAAATGATTTGTCACACGTCTGTCACTCAGCGCCAACTGCTCAACCTTTGCAACCGTCTCACTGTCTGTGGATGTTGGTGGCGTTCCTTCTCTTGGCTCGTAAAAGACACACTGGAACTCTCGTTTCAACTTTTTTACAGTGGGTGCTTTTCGCGCTATACGTATGTCGCCTAAATGTTGTAAATCTGTCTCGGTCATTGTTTTCGTTCGGAACGAAATCTTCTTGAACATCGAGTATTTCCAGTGCAGCTTACTTTTTGAACAATTTCGCTGTTCACTAGTCGAATTCCCATTTGTTTGTAGTAAAAATGGGTTAATAAGGAACTGTGTTGATTTTAAAATTTTGCTAAACTTTTAAAATTCATGTTTTTTTTTTACAAAAAATATGGACCTGTAGTCGCCGATTTATGTCAAGGATATATTCTCATGAAGGTGACGTATATCAAAACGATGACAGTCAGACACCTTTTTATATCTTTATAACAAGGACGCCGTGGCTGAGTGGTCAGGTACGAGGGTGCATGTACTCAAGTACTCGAGGTCAAGTACTCGTGCCTTGAGTGACCGGGTTCAAGCCCGTGACTACTGAATACGGCGCTGTTTGTTGTATTCTACTTGTCTTGTGAACTTCTCTGACCGTGTGGTCGCCTCGAAGTATAAACAGAAATTTTATTATGCTTACGTACATTTATATGTTATAAAGGGAGATGCGTTCCCGTGGAAAAATATTTGGACTTACCAATTTAATTTAAGCTTCGCTTAACTATTCATCCCAAACAAATTTTAAAATATATATACTGTATACATATGCATTTTTTAAATATTTATTTTCTACATATTACGTCAGTCATACTATCAAATTATTCACGTTTTAAGAAGGAATAGGAGTCTGAAATGAATTTTGGTCTCTCTCTTGGAACAGTTCAATCCTCGATTGAACATGTCACCTCGTTCCATGTTTGGGTCATCTTCAATGAGAATAGCCATCCCGTTCAAGAACGAACTAAGGCTTCAGCCATTTTTTGTTGTGGGCCGTTTCATTTGAGGTATTGAATGCATCTCTTCTTTCTTCTGCACCCTTTTCCTCTCTTGCTCCAACTCAATAATCAGATCCTGGTTGGTCAGCCTGGCATCGTGCAATTCCAGCTTTTCTCCAACGTTACTTACGTCCACTTCATCGACGCCAATCTCATTTCACAATTACACAATTAGTAACTTCGGTGACATCAGAAAGTTCCTGGACACGGTGAACGCACTTCGGTCACATATTCCGCTACACTCCATTCATCGTAGTCCGGATGACATTCCCCGCCACCGCAATGTTGTCTTTTGGCTACTTAATATTGTATCCTTAGCCCTCCCCCCTTCCAGAACTTTCTAAGTGATGGATAGCCTTCGTTGTTTGTCTCGGTGATGGCCAGAGGTGTATTGCTAAAAAAAATAGTACCGGAACGCTCGTTCTCCAGAAGACTATATGATAACGCCACATCGACTGTACAGTAACTGAGTCAGACTTCAGACTCACGGTTCATAGAACAACCAGTTTTAGCGTTCAGCTCATGGCGATTCAAAATGCAGCGTTCGCACGCATCACAGTATATCTCATTCGTTGGATCTCTTTATCTAACAAATTGTACTTTAGTAAGAAACGTTTAAGTTTCATTGCGAAATTTATATTTTTGTTTTTGAATAAATTTTTAAAAAAATCTATTAATTTTAAAAATATATATATTTTTAGAGCAATGGGTAAAATAGATTTTAATTCTCCCCCCCCCCTTTGATTATGCCATTGTTTCATAATATTAGGTGTATAAATTTAATAATTTTCTATTATGACATTTAGAAAAAAGTACCGGAACGTCGTTCCTGTGTGTTCCGGCCCGGATACACCACTGGTGATGGCTGTCTCATGTTAAAACCGGTGATAACAGATTTTGAATGAATTAACAGGTGGATAGGCAAGTTATCAAAAACAAGAAAGATCGTCTTGTTGAGATTATTTTTTTCTTATGAAACTCTTTGACAAGGGGAACGAAGATGCAATAATTTTAAAGATTTAAATAAAATTACGCTATATCGAAATGATCTAATTGAACGGGCTGTATTTATGGACACCATTAAATGATGTAAGCTTCACTTAATGGTCTTTAATTTGTGCTTATTTTATTCTACAAATATTTCAAGCTATTCTTCAACGAAAAAAAAAAAAAAAATACCTCATAACTCAAAAAATTTGAATATTCAATCGATTGCTTGTTATAATCTCAAGGCCGGTGCCATCGTTTGCATCGCCTGAGGCACAACCTTGTAACGGCGCCTAAACCATATCGTATCTTAACACGCATATACACTGAGTGATCACTGAATTATGACCATCTACCTTATACTTCGTAGATTATTCTTTTGCCCTCAGTACAGCAGCTATCCGACATGCCATTGATTCAACAAGATGTCGGAAGCGTTCTGGAGGTATGGCCAGCCAAGCTGTGTGTAATGCGGTGAGCAATGCTGATCGCATTATATACAGCTTGGTTGGCAATATGGAGGTGATTGGTGTATCCAGACGCCTGATATGCCTTTCCATAGTGTCCCACAAGTGTTTTATGGGATTCATATCGGGGGAGTTCGGAGGCCGATCGATATGCTGGAAGTCAGAACTGTGTTCCTCAAACCATTCCTGCACAACAAGTGCTCGATGGCTCATTCGGCGCATTATCATCTTGGAAGACACCATCGCCATTCGGGAAAAAGTGTAACATAAGCGGGGTGCACACAGTCAGCAAGCAGTTGACGATAGCGGAGACCACTGATACGTTGTTCCGCATGCACTGGGGATCCAAGTTCCTGCCAGTGAAACATGTCCTACACCAAACAATCTCCTCCACCGGCCTGCATTTTTGGTACCATGCGTGATGGATTAAGAGCCTCATGTTGTTGACGCCAAATCCGTACACAACCATCCACAGTGTGGGGTAAATAACGTGACTCATCCGACCAGCACACCTTCTTCCAGTCTTCTAACGTCCAACTTACATGCGCTTTGCACCAGACGAGTCTTTTACGCAGATGAACCTTGGTAGGATGCCGTAAGGGTCGTCTGCTGGTATAGCCCATACGTGCGACGCATGGTCATGCTAAATATTGTTCCGGGTTGGCCCATGTATTGTTTGTTTATTTGGTTTTTTAGGAGCATTAGCAACTAAGGCCATATTGCTCCGGGGATATGCGGTGGTCATTCCCTGCCCTTTCCGCATCCTCGGTATTTGGTGGTCACGGGCTCGAACCCCGGTCTAATCGGTCTAATCAAGAAGCGTGTGCTACGCACTGAGAGAAAATCTTTATTGTACAGTAAAGATACAATAATATGCCCGCCACAGCCAGGAGGCCAGGGGCTTGACAATGATATAGGGTAATATAAAAATAGAAGAAATCTTTATTGCATACAAAATGCATATGCCGTACGCAATACCCTTCACGGCTACAAGCCAGGGGTTTACAGTAAAGGTTAATACAAGGTAAAAGTCTAATATAAAGGTTACAAAGGCTAATACACTGCAAATATGTACAGTATAACAAAAAGATAATATAACATGAAATTAACTTAAAAACGTAGCATTAACCATTCAATAGATATGAGTATGTACATAGTTGTGAGGCAGACAGTACAACAAGGTATGTACACGTTCATATGTACAAAGCACATATTTAAGAATATTCACACAAGTCAGAATATTTCACATGCGTGAATTAAGTTGTTGTATACGGTTTCGCATTTTCTTGTGAAACAGTTCGTCGATTTGCCTGCGACGTGCCGTTCTGCGCCTCATAGCAGATAGCAGGTGGAGATATCAGTATGAGTCGACATCAGGGGCCAAACAAAAGGGGAACAAGTTCGGCCAACGAGCGCCTGTAATTGCGATCCGAAGCGAATTTCTGGAGGTCAACTCCGATCATTAGCAGGGCTTGTATTGTAGGAATCTGTCACTGATCTTCAGCCTGTTCCGTTGTAGCTGAAGAAGAGGGGTGGCTCTTAGGGAAGGAAGTGGAACATGCCACTGACATATATTTCAGAAGTCAGAGGAGTTGATTTTGCCAACAAGCATTTTGACTGTGGTCACAGTTCTCCTCATGCCGATTATTTGAGGCAGCCTCGAGATTTGAAGTTGGCCGGCCAGGCTGGTGGTCCTCTGCTGGGGGGAAGTCGATGTTTGCGGGTTGCCCACTTCAGTATTCAGTATTCGCTGGCGAGGATGGGCTTCACGAGAGAAGGTACTGCGGTGGCCCATATTTCAGAGGCATACAGAAAAGTAGGATACACAACGGTTTCCAGATATCTGATTGTGGTTCTTGCGTCTGTGTTATGAAGAAGATGTTGACGGGCAATCCAGCGCATTCGGCTGACCTTGCGTAGAACACATTCGATGTGACAGTTGAACCTAAGGTTTGGGTCGAAGGTTACACCGAGATCTTTGTGTTTAGCTGAACTTGGAATAACTGCACCCTCCAGTGAGGGTTGTATGAATGTGGGACAGTTCAGAGAAAAAACCATAATAACGGATTTTTGGGTGTTCAGTTTAAGACCGAAATGGTTGAGATGGCTAGAGAAAGCTGTGATCTTATTACAGATTTCCGATGTGATCACTCCTCTGTCGGCTGATGGTGGTAGGAACTTTATATCGTCGGCGTAGGTAATAACATCATCTCTGTTACATACAAACGGAATAAGGAGGGCGGTAAAAAGTAGCCCCGATAAAACGCCACCTTACGGCACACCTGCATTGATGGATCGGGTATAGGAGAGGTTGCGATGATTGAGGTCTACTGTTCTATTCCAAAGGAGCGGGTGCAGAAAAGCGAAAACATCACCTTTGATCCGAAAGAAATTGGTTAGGAGATTCAGAAGGGCTGAGATGTTCAGGCTATCAAAAGCAGCTTCGATATCGGCATAAACAACCGCCATTTCTGATCTGGCCTCAAATGCATTTAGAATTGCCGTTTGGACTGCCAGAAGGTTGGAGACAGTTGATCTATTAGCGAGAACATAATGGAGTTGCATTGATGGTTGTGGAAGAAGATGGCGTGTTACATGCGGAAGGACTTTTTCCAGTAGCTTTAGGAGCGTGGATGCAGTGGATATCGGTCTATAGTGCTTCGGCTGGCATGGTAGTTGAACTTTAGGTAGTGGGGCGAGTAGTTGTTGGCGCATAGGCTTCTGTGGCCATAATGCACCTCCCAAGGTTTTTGCAGTACTTTGATCCAAGCCCGAGGCGGGATTCGAACCCGCGACCTTTGGGTTGCCCAGGCAGGCACTTTACCCACCCGGCTAGCCCGGTCGGCCAGTTGTGAGCTAACTTTTCAAATTAATTCTAGGATGTTAATTCTGAATGCGGGCACAAATTTTATCTCACATTATTGTTTTAAAAGAAAACGCGATAACTAATTTTTTACAAAATTAAAAAAATAAGCTTACTGAATGTAGGAGTCGTCTGTTATGAGAACCTATTATAACTGGCTCGTGCATAATTGCCAATTGTCGTCTGGGTATATTTTATTCATATATACAGTATATATTTTTTGTTTTTTTAAATTGGTTTTGTGACAATCCATATGGATTAACGATACCAGTATGGTTATGTGAATTCACCGGACTATATTTGTTATGCGTGTAGATAAAGAGAGACATCAGAAGTTAGATAGCATTATGAGCATTAGCAGTACAGTATATATAGATATACTGTATATACGAAGAAAGAAAACGGTAATCCCCCACCCCACCCCACCCATTTCAACGAGGTGACAAACTTGGACGAGTATAGCCCTCCGGTAAGCCGTGACTCGTTTCACAGAGTACATCAGGCACGAATAGGTTTGATCGTAGTGCCATCTGGTGGCCAGATAGTCACGCCAGAAGGCACATCAGCTAGTAATAAGCTTAAGACGGAGGAACTACGCCTATATATATATTGCGTTTCCGGCGGCTGATGATGACGGCAACAGGGGTGGGGGAGAGGGGTGTTACATGCACAACGGCGAAATTCAAATTCACTCAGAACGAGGTACGCTAGAAAGGGTCTCCAATTCACCACCTCTCTACATCTAAAGTCTGGGAGAGATCGCGCAATTAATTCCCAAACAATTACGGCCGAAATGGAGAAATAATTGAGTTGGACGCCCGAATCGCCTCGGTTCATTTACGTACTACGCAGGCGAGCAGCACAGACGCTAGAGAATTGGTCTCCCGGTGTGTTGCATCTCGTTCTGTATTCATGTATGCAAGCTTCCGTCGTTATTTCCCGGGGTCTGGTCCGTTGTATCCTTGTGCAACTACAAACAGATAGCCAAATCGGCAGCACGCGCGCGGCCCCTCGTGTTATTTGGAAACACTTAACGTACTAATGGGCTGGAGTTGTTTGCTCTGGCAGGTGATTGCTTGGCTTAGTTTTGTGTTGGTTGGCAGTGGATAAAGAAACACCTATTGGCGATCTCATTAGCGTAGGCACATAAGAATAGTGACCCCCCCCCCTTCCCATCTCACTCTTTTTCACGAAGTTCACACTTTTACGCATGCGCCAATAATTTGTGAACGAAGTCTGGCCAGTCGGATAGACTTTCAGTAGGAAATCTAGACTGTTAATCAAAGTTACTGATTACCAAGAAAGGGCTGCAACCGAATGGATTTAGACAACAGTTGTAAAACAAATAAAAGATAGGGACAGTTGAAATCAGTGACATAACTGGGATTTTTGGCTTCAATGGCCAAATATCAGAAATGTACATTTGTTCTTCATTAATTTTTTTGTTAAATTATCATTTAATAATTAAACAAATTAAATGTAATTTATCAATTTTATTATTAATCGTTATTATTATTCGAGGATCTGTAGCTTTTATATGAAAGTTTAAACTTTTATAATAATGGATTTAGTTAATTGATAGTGGATTTAGATAACCATATTTTTAAATATGAATAATAAATTAGGTTTTCTTAAGCAGTGACGAAACTGAAAAGTACACCCACTTTGTTGCCGTTTTGACCTTAGATACGTTAATTATGTTTTTTTTCTTAAAAAAACATTTCGTGCTCGTTATCAGCAGGTGATTGCTATCGTGCTCGTTATCAGCAATACACCTTTCCTCTTATACTGTTCAAAACAGAACTTTTTCACCATTGTTTTGGGAAACCTTGGCACATCGATTACTCCTGGCCATGGTGCGTCTCTTCAAGTCTTACCGTGATTTACATCTATACGAGTGTGCTAATTTACATTCTGTGTCGCAGGACAGGCCCCAAAATTTGTGGAACCCTGCTCAAGAATTACTTGCAGGCTATGGGGTCCTGTGCAAAACGGGGTGTTTTTCGTAATAGTGATTTTTTAATTTTTTCAAATTTTACTGTACACATACACGTTGGACCTGTGGATCTAATGGTCATACGCGGGGTATATTTAAACTCCAACCATTATGAAAATTTTTGAAATTTTTGTAAATTAAGATTCTACTTACTCATCATTTTCTTACCTCCAGAAGTTAAAAACAATACAGATATTATTGAAAGTGAGTATAACGTAAAACATTTTTGAATAACGTCCTACGTTCGATATCAAACGAAACACACATATTGAGAATGAAGTATTCGCTCTACTTCTAGCAATTTTCAAGGCGACTCGCGCAAGCGCTCTTGGACTGACGAAAACATCGGTAACTAGTCATTAAAAGGCTGTAGGCTCGTTGATAGAAATGCGGAAAAGACGCGGATGATTTGAATGTATGCTCCCTTAGGTTCGTAATCTGAGCAAGAGGAAGAATCCCATCAGAATTCAGCTTGCTCAACCCATTCAAGGCCTTATACATCTCAATCAGATCACCTCGCAGGTACGCTGCAATTTGCAGAACTTAAGCCTTTCTTGTTAAGAGGACCCTTTCCTTCCTCTCACCAATCTTGTTGCCCTTCTCTGTACGCGCTCAAATAACTCCACATCCTTCCTAAAATGAGACCTCCAGACCTATACGCAGTACTCAAGCTGTGGCCTGACCATTGCCTTATACAAAGGGATAATCACCTCCTTCTCCCTACTAACAAAATTCCTGTACGTATATCATTGACACTGCCCCATGACCTGCTCTGACAGCCTGTCTGCATTGCTCAGAAAACTTCATATCTGACTGCTCAATCACTCCCAGATCTAATGTTAAATTTCAGTTGCCACTTCTCAGCCCATCTGCCCAAAATTTCTAGATCCTATTGCAGTAGCACACTGCTATTATTGTCATTAACAACACTGCCAACCTTTGTACCATTTGCAAACTTCGGTATTAAGCCTTCATTTATATCATTGATAAATATACAAAACAACAGTGGACCCAACACCGAACCCCGGGGGACTCCACTAATAACATTAATCCACAAAGAGCAGCGTCCATTGATTACCACTCTTTTTCTTCTCCCACTCAACCATCCTTTTATCCATTGTAGCAACTTGCCCTTAATATCATACTGCTCCAATTTGTACAGTAGTCTTCCATGTGCAACAGTATCAAAAGCCTTTCTAAGATCCAAATATATGATATCAAAATTATTTTTTGCGTCCAGTTTCTTTGGAACCACATCATAGTATCCAATCAAATTGGTCAAACAGGACTTTCCCTGAACAAATCCATGTCGTGTCTGAATTATTACTGCAGTCTTGTCTAGCTGATCTTGCAATGCATCTTTAATCAGTGGCTCCATTATTTTCCCGAACCGAAGTTAAACTAACTGGTCTGTAATTATTCGTGTCATCCCCCTTTATGAATTGGGGAAACATTTGCGCATCTCCAGTCCGTGGGGACTTCTCCTGAGTCCAAGGATGCTCTTAAAATTATGGCTAAGGGTTTGCTTAGTTGCTTTGCCGCCTCCTTTAATATAACTGGATAGATCCCCATCCACCCCAGGTGCCTTTCTTATGTTTAACTTCAAGAGTTTCTTCTCCATTTTACTCTCAGTTATTACAAAATCATTAAGCACCCTGTTACAGTTTGATAAACTTCAGGCATGTCTGTTAACTACCCCTCGACTTAAGAGGTCGTTAAGAATTCCTCCAGTCTATGACTGGATTCATTCGAATACAGCCATAGGAGGAATTCGAGATCTCTCCAAACAAGCAGCGAACCCACTGTATTCTCACGGAAATCCATTTCACTCAATTACTATTCATTACATATAAAAGTTGTAGAACTTTTACTGTGGTTTTTCTGACGTTTAAAAAATTTTGAATATGGGGTCACTTAAGAATAACATAAGATGCGATAAAATTAATTTTACTATTTAACTGAAAAATGATATTTAACTTTTCTTTATTTAGAACACGTAAGTTATATCGTTGTCATTTGATTCAATAAGAGAATAGTGGCGAGTGTTTTATTATGGTTGAAACATCGTTAATATCAGGGTAGTGTGTGTAATGAGAATGCTTTGTGCATTTTTTGGCATAAGTACATTTAAAATTTTTGAAGATGTTGTCGTTGTTATAGTAAGTTTTCTTTAGGAGCATCGGCGACTAAGGACATGTTGCTCCTCGCATGTTGTCTGTAAATTGCCTGTGTTCTGAGGTCCATTTTCTGTTTTCTCGATGAAACTCCAAAGTTTCCGGGAGAAAAACCATGCTACCCTCGCATGAGATCGACTAACTCAGTCATGTTGTGAAAGAGCCCTATAAAAATTCCCCCTGTCATCGATGGGATTCGAACTCAGGTCTTTTCCACCCGGTGTGGGGAGACGACAATCCTATCAACCGTGCTACCCACGAGCGCATATTTCTTTGGGAAATTCAAAGGTCAGCTGGATAGCCACCTAGGTGAGTAGAGGAAAAATTATTTATTTTATTTTTTATTTTTATATATTTATTTTTATTATCGTGCATTGAATAATAATTATTATTATTTTGTTTTTTTCAGTGCAGCAAAGCTGGTGGCTTCCTCACGCTATAATACTAATACCAATACTCTCCTCTACTGTTGTACCTAATTATTAGCCCTTTGGCAGTAATGATAATAATAATGTTGAAAGACAGTAATTATGGCCACTGTGCTAGCCGTGAGGGCTAGGGAAAGGGACTTTCTGTCTTAGTAGAGGCTAACTAACTTTCCATAACATATATATAGTTATACATATGCTAAACAACTAATTTATGTTAAGGAGCCTCATATAATTAAGAAATTCATCAGAAGAGTAATCTATTCTCCACTCCTCTATGCTGCTGAAGTGTGGGCATCAGCAGCTACTACAACGAAGAAACCAATCCTCGGTGCAGAATTCTGGCTACTTAAACGGAAAGCTTGTCTCCCACAACATGAAAGAAATACAGCCTTAGCTACTTCACTGGGGATGCAGCGATTGCCTGATATCATCGAAATACAACGACTGATAGCTACAATTAAAATGTCACGGGTCAGTTCTCAACGCCGTCCATTTGGGATTCGTGTTACTGGCGAATATCCAAGCCAGGACTTCGGTCAACCCCGATGCTCTGCTCGAAGTATCAGATGCTTCATATCTCAGACCGCTTCCTCCCAAACCAAATGCTACCGGAAGTACAGCACCTCGACGCTGACTTGCATAGGTTTTGCAGCAATAAAACCTACAGGAAAGAAGTGTTAGCAGCTCGCTCCAATCCCAGAATCGAATAAGCACAAGTTCGTGCGCCCTCCACATCATCTGCCAAGCTCTCCTGTGCCACGACAAAATTCGTTTGACAGAGAAGTGCCATTCATGTATATTATATATTTTTATTGTAAATATAACTGCATGATGTAGCGTGTAAATATAGTTAATATTGCGTGATGTGAGGAAGTGTAATAACATGTTTACATTTTTAATTTTACAGTGTGTACATTCTGATGTGAGCCCCTGGCCTTTGCTGTGATGGGACAATTGCAACTTCACTTACATCTACGTACATTGTATTCATTTAGTTGCAATAAAGATTTTTTTCTCTCTCTCTCTCTCTCTCTCATATGGTTTACCTAGGGAGTAAATATTAGCGGATTGCTAGCCGAAATCTGCTTAATTTGAAAGAAAGCGATTAAGGGCGCACCTTCCTTGTGGATTTTTGGTAGACCATAAAACCGAAAGTCCACAAGGAAGGTGTGCCCTTATGACCTATTGTCTCCTGTTGTGGTTCTCCGATGTACGAGTTATCCAAGTTCACTACATTTCTTATTCATTTCTTCTGGTTCACTTCTCGTATATACCGTAGGTTCAATAGTAACAAACTTCTACTTCATAGTTTCTATATACCACTATTCATACATTATGGTTTTAGGGTACGTTTGCTTATGCAGTGTCCCTGATCCATAATACCTATTATTATCTTCTTTTTTATTCCAATCGCTCTCCACCTTTTACTTATTTACTTATTGCTATTATATACAGGGTGATTCACTACCAGTGCGACAAACTTGCAGGAGGTGTAGGGGGCACAAAGACGAATCGGAATCACATAGCATTGCAGGGTTCGAAATGCCTTCGTCATGCGGTAGAGGACGTTGAATGGGAGGTCGCGTGAACAGCGATCCCGCTGGAAGTCAGCATTTGCGAACCAGTGTCAAAGGGTTTGACACTAAACATACACACTCTGTCCAACCAGCGTATTGGTGACAAGCATTCGCTGTCGACGATCAGCAAAGAGGAGAGGGAGTCTCTTGGGTTCTCTGGTGTAGAACCACAAACGTCTGAGTGTGCGGTAGATTGTTATTTGGGATATTGATCTTGCATTTTCCATATTGTATTGCGATGTCAACTGTAGCACTGCGACCTTACGTAAATCCCGTATAATGCGTTGTACCCTTTGTTCACTACAAACATCTACATTGCATAATCCTTTACAATTCTGTCGGCAGGAGGTTAGAACGGTTGTGTACAAAGAATGATGCCGAACGGGTAGCACAGTGGTATCGTCACCGTCATCTCCATATAGGGCGAAAAAGGCCCGTTCGAATCCCTTAAGTGACACGAGGAACTTTTATGGGCTTTTTTCACTCCGTGGCTGGGTTAGTCAGTCTCAGGCGTAAACCATCCAAATGTCCACAGGAAAGCAAAGGTATACTAGACAAATACAAGCAGCAGTGCCACAAGGAGGAGTCCTGTCTGGAATTCTTTTCACAGCTTTTCACAGCTATCACTACCCACAAACACAATAGAATAGATTTGATATCATATGCGGATGATTTAAAGACCTTAACAAAAATAAATTCGACCGATGAAGCAAAAGACACCACTGTAACCATCAACAAGACCTTACCTTATCAGAAGTACAGCAGACCTTATCAGAAGTACAAGTTAACCCTGAAAAATCTGCCATCTGAGAAATCTGGTATTCTTACTTAAATCCGCACTAATAATAATTCAGCCTGCGATTGACGGAGTCCTGATCCCCAAGTCGAAAAGCAGAGAGATCTGGGTGTGATTTGGATAAAAAATTAAGATTCCATCATCATATAAAAGAACTCTGTGCTAAATTCAACAAGAAACAGTTTGCTGCCAGCAGCACTTGCTACACATTCAGAACACAAACCTAATAAAAATGTATATCAGGGCGATGATTTTCGGAGGTGTACTGTATGGAGTGGAGTTGTGGGGCTCGGCTACAAACCCCACAATTAAACCATTAAAAGCTGCTGAATACTGGCTCCTGAAGTGGGCAACTTGGAAGTGTCTTCTCCCACCACAGCAGCACACAACACTGATGGCTACAGCGCTGAAGTTAGTCAGGTTTTCAGCATTAAGGCATTTATTCATTCATTTTTTTTTTGATTTATTTACACACTCAAATATTATGTACAATCACAAGAAACATATACAATAATTTATACATGTACATTTTCATTCTCATATATAATTATCCTGTCATATATTATATCTTTTGTTCAGAATACAGTTGACACTGTACAAAACACATGTGTGTGTGTCCTGGTATAAAGGGTGGCCCCTACGCATAGCTCATTTCCACCTAGTGGATCTGTATTGAATGTAGGACCTCTGCAGAGGAGCAACCAAGACCTGAGCAGCTGCAGCCTGGTGCCTGTCCCCAGGCACGAGTAGCCAGGCCTGGGTTTTTTTATCCTCTTACATGCCAAAGTGCACGAAATCCCGCACCCACTGGAAGACATGAGAGAAGACTCATCTTCACCATAAAAATGATAGCAGGGAGAGTATCAGCGCACAACATTTGGGACACGGTGTGCTGGCGTATCTGCCAACCAGCTCTCCGATCCACTCCCAAGCTCCTTGCTCCTCCTTCTAGGCTACATTTTAAAGATCATTTCCTTCCATATCAAAAGCTCCATCTAGTTCAATCCCTGAATGCTGACTTGTTTAAAATCATAGATGATAAAAAGTATAGCCGGCTCATCCTAGATCTGCACGTGGTCTCCACAACTACCAACTGATTTCAGATAGTTACAGCTGGGTAAGAATCTCCAGAAAACCGGACTCATGGAAACTATCTTTTGTTATCGCATTATTTTAGATTTGTATAGTTTAATCTAAAATAATTTGTATTATTTTAGATTTGTATAGTTTAATCTTTATACTTCCGGCGAGGTTATTAACTCTGCCGCTTGTTAACCCCTGGCATGGTGCCGTGAAGGGCATATTAGAGTCGTGGTACCTGCGTGTACCGGTGAATTTTTCAATAACGATCTTATTATTATCATTATTGTTGCTCTTATATTATTTCTCCCTGATTGGGGGATTCCACTCCGTGACAGGTACTGCTACCAAATCACACGGTGGTTGTAATTCTGGTGTTACTGTTGGTCGAGGACTCTCTGACTATCCTACAGGTGTTCAGGATTGCGACTTTCTGCAGTTCCTTGTAGGTGTTCTCTTGGAGACCTATTGCTGCTAGGCTGCTATGTAGGGTCTTTGGCACCATACTGGTGGTTGACACAATGATCGGGATGGTCGTTACTTGTTGCATATGCCACATCTCCATGACCTCATGTCTCAGGTATTGCGATGTACTTAATTACTTAATTTTTTCCTCATAGATTTTCTGGACATTGCTAGTGTTGGGCACAGCTCTGTTAATAAGGTAGGTAGGCTTTTCAGTTATTAGGGCGCGGTCCCAGTACAGCTTGTGGGTTGGGCTCTCGAGTACTGCCTGGGGTTTGTACTTGTAGTATGGTACACTTTCTTTGGTCAACTGGTATTTCCTAGCTAGCTAGCTTCTGATGTATTATCCTAGCTACGCAGTCGTGTCTACGAGCGTAGTCTGGGTGATCAGCTTGCACCCCCTGTGATGAGTTGGATGGTTTCTGAAGCCAGGTGGCATTGTCGACATGTGTCATCTGACATTCCGGGTTCCTTTGCGATATATTTTCTATAGTTTTTGGCGTTGATTACCTGGTCTTGGATGGCCAGCATGAGTCCTCTAGTCTCGGGGAAGAGCGTCCCGCTTGTGAGCCATGCATTGGAAGCAATATTATCGATGTGATCTTGATGGAGGTTACTGTAGTGTCTGCTATGGAGTGTCTTTGCCAATCTTTCTAGCTTCGTTTCTTGAGCCGTCTGGGCGGGAGGGGGGCTCCTCGCTTAGGTTGAGTGGGGCATACCACTTATCTATCTTCCTTATGGCCTGGTTGAGTGATACTGTGTTGTTCTCGAAGGAATCCTTTAGGTTAACTGTCGCTGTTTTCTGTCAGGTCTATCAGTCCCGTTCCTCCCACTTTCCGAGCTATTGTTAGTCTCTCCACTGCTGACTTCGGGTGGTGTTGGCGGCTCTTGTCTTTTCTCATAATATCCTCTAGTTCGGTGTTAGTCCAATCTATGACATCCAAAGCAGTATGTTAGTACTGGAGCTACATAGGTGTTTATAGCTTTAACTGTGTTCCCTCCGTTCAATTTTGCAAGCTTTTGAGTCTCTGATGATATTTTTCGATCAGGCACTTCTTGATTTCCTTGTGCTCTAACTGCTGAGCTTGCATCATCCCTAGGTATTTGTAGGTGTCTCCTTCTGTCATAGCTTCGATCTCTTTACCAGTCAGCAGCTGGTAGTTCCAGCCAACTAATTTTCCCTGGTGCAGTGTGTGGGTCTTGCATTTGTCTAGATCAAATTCCATTCTTATGTACTCGCTGAATTCTTCGGTGATCTGGAGTTGCTTCTCGGTTGCCGCGTAGAGCTTGATGTCATCCATATACATCAGGTGTGTGAGGGTGTATAGGTTCTTTCTTCCTTCTTTAAAGTTATATCCATACTTGCTGCCGTTATGCATGGTGGATAGTGGGTTGAGTGCTATACCGAACCGCAGTGGGCTCAGAGCATCTCCCTGAAAGATTCCTCTTCTGATGGGGATTGGCCTGGTTGTGAAGTTCTAGTGCTTAATGGCGGTACTCAATTTCGCCATTGTTGCTCCTACGAAGTTTGTCACTATCGGATTGACCTTGTAGATCTTCAGGGTCTCTATTAGTCAGCTATGAGGTACGGAGTCGAAGGCCTTGCGGTAATCGATATAGGCCGTATATAGGTTGCGGTGTTTCTTGTAGGCTTGCTCCATAACTGCGACATCTATGGTTAATTATTCCTTGCATCCTTTGCTCTTCCGCTGATATCTTTTCTGCTGTACGGCCATTATGTTCTGATCTAAGTGGTCTGATATCTTCATGGTTATGCAGCTGGTCAGGAACTTGTATATCGTTGGGTGGCAGGTGATTGGCCTGTATTTCGCTGGGTTTCTTGTATCTTCGTCTTTAGGTTTCAGATATGTGACGCCTTCAGTGAGAAATTCTGGATTGTCTCCGGGTGCCTTATCATTCGAGTAAACTGCTCTGCTCGGTGCTTGTGTGTGCAAGTGAGCTTCTTGTACCAGTAGTTGTGGATGTGATCAATTCCTGGGTTCGCCAGTTGTGGGTGTTCATGATCGACTGTTTTACTTCTTCTCGAACCTCCCATTCTCTCATCTCTTGTATGTTCATGGTTTTTTTCCATTCTACTTCTATCCAGGGAGTTCGGCTGTTATGTCTTACTTCACTGCTCCAGGTATCTCCCCCAGAACTCCTCGATTGTGTTCTTCTCGGGTGGTCCGTTTTCTGCTTTCTCATCTTCTCCCAGTTTCCTGTAAAAGGCTCTTTGTTCCTCATCGAAGATTCGGTTGTTTATTTTCCTCTGGGAACTCTCTTTTTATTGGGGTAGTCTCTTGCTGAGTGCGAGGAGATTCTACTTCAGTGTGTTGTGGACGCTGTCTCTCATGAGGATGCTCTTCACTTTTCCAATAAATTTCATACTTCTATTACCCTGTTGGTACTGGGACAACTGACCTACATATCTTGTAGATCAGTTGACTTAATTCTTCTCTCTTCTGCTTAATTCTTCTTTCCCAAGCTGGCGGTTCCTTCTGTTTTCTGTTTTTCTGCTGCTGGTCTCTCGTTTCTTTTCCATTACTCCTAGTGGCTGCTATGGCAGCACAGTATACGGCTGTGTGGATAGCCTCCAGCGTTGCACCATTGTTGTCAAGGTAATATGGTATTATTTGCCGATTGAGGTGGTCTGTTACTCTCCATAGGATTTTATTTGGCCTCTGCTTGGGTATCACGTGGGTTCTTGTGGGGTACAATGCTTCGAATTCTGTTAGAGTCTTCTTCCACTCGTCTTATATTCTGGATATCATCACTTCGTCTCTTTCCACTTCAGCTACTCTGAGTTGTATTTCTTCTTGCCGTTCCTCCTCTGGTTCCATGGTATGCTGTTTCTCCTCTGGTTCTGTAGTATGCTGTTCCTCCTCTGGTTCCATATTGACCATATTCTTTGTTCTTTGTAGTTGACAGCTCACATCCTGCTTGATTTTTTCCAAGATGGCAGGAGCTATTAGGTTCTTCTTTGGTCCGCTAATCGCTGTTCGGTGACCTGAATATCCAGGAATCGTTCCAACCACTGGGTATGTAGTCGCGACCTGTACATTGTCATATCGGTCTCTAGCCTGGTTATTTCATAGTACGCTCGCATGAAGTATGTATTCATTTCGAAGCTCCACTTCATGCGTTGGCATCTTCTTCCTTCCTGGGTGGTCACTAGTGTAGTTGTGCAGGAAGCACTTCCAGTTGATGGGGCTGAATGGTCTTGCCCTTCTCTTGTGGTAGCCATACGGGGGAAACGCCACTTGCTCCAATGTCTTGCTCGGGAGACTGTCTCCAACTTTTCGAACCGACCGCTCTGCCTAAGGCCAGAATGCCAGTGACTTTATCCTACGCCACACTCGATGCAGTATGATTAATATTTTTCTGCATCTATGGAGGTGGACTTGTTTAGCTTCAGTTTATGTCCAGTGGTTTTTAGTTCTCGCGAGTGACACCAAATGGCGCCATTATCTGCCTTAGGCGTCACTCCGACCTTGGGGAAGGTAAGTTCAATGGAGGAACTTTAGCGATGTTTCTTTATTATTATTATTGTTGTTGCTCTTATATTATTTTTCCCTGATTGGGGGGTTCCACTCCGTGACGGGTACTGCTACCAAGTACACAGGGTGGTTGTAATGTCTGGTGTTACTGTCGGTCGAGGAAATCTCTGACTATCCTACAAGTGTTCAGGATTGCGACTTTCTGGAGTTCCTCGTAGGTGTTCTCTGCGAGACCTATTGCTGCTAGGCTGCTATGTGAAGTCTTTGGTGCCATACCGGTGGTTGACACGATGATTGGGATGGTTGATACTTCATTATTACAGTAAGGCTCTCCCCCTCCCGGAAACGCGAGGTTTTTCAACCAGTAAAACAGGCAAATCGGCCAGAGAACACATGCAATTTAGAGACATAAGAAACACGGCACGGCACGGCACGGTAGATGAATTAATATTCGGGTAGCTTAATATGATAATTTTTTGTTTATCCGTTCGACCACAGCAGGTCCTGAGCAGGGGCCTGGATGGGCCGTTTCCGATATGGAAGCACCCGACCACCCACAATCATGCTCTTTCGAAACTCCTTGATGTCTTTACTACGTCCCATAACTAATACTTTATCAGTTTTACAAAATCAAATTACTGCAACTCTACTGTAGCATACGAAGCTGTTCGGCTTTTATACTGAGTGCTATGCAGACCATAATTATGACCACCCCGTTCATTCGAATGGGGTGGTCATAATTCAGTGATGACTGAGGGTATATCAAATTCATATACATTGAAATCACATATACTAGTATACGCTGTTCTGCCACTTTATTCGGTACACCCCTGCTCTGCACACAAATGGTTTTTCCCACAACGTTGCAAGTCACATGACCACAGGTGTGAGTATAAATGCAGCAGAACAACCTTTATAGTATCTGTTAACGTACAATCCGTAGCAAGAATGGGGAAAAGGAGTGATCTAACGAACTTCGAATGTGGTATAGTAGTAGGTACAAGACGTGCTGGAAAAAGCATCTGTGAAACGGCAGTTCTCCTGAACTTTTCACGCACCACGGTTTCAAGGGTGTATCCAGAATGGTGCAACGAACAGAACACATCTTCTCAACGGCACTCCTGTGGAAGAAAATCGCTTGTTGATGAGAGAGGTCAGAGGAGGATGGCTAGAATTGTGCAAGCAAACAGACGAACAACCAAGGTTGTCCGTCTGTTTATCCGAGATCAACGCGTCCCATCCATGTGTATTATTTCCTTCAAACTACGTGAGTTCTTTGGTCACCAGATGAAACATTTGATTTTCTTTCCGGAAGGAAAAACCCGGTTACCCTTACCTGAAATCGACTAACTCAGCCATGGAGAAAAATAATTCCATAAAGGTTCGTGGTGTCGGATTAACCCGAAGACCTCCCCCCCCCTAATTAAAAAAAAAAAAGAAAAAAAAAAGATACTGTCATATTAGAGCCACCCAGGACCGAACTTATAAGCCCAAGGCTATTTATTATGTCTATAAATTGCGTGTGTTTTCTCGTGAATTTGCCGACCGGGCTAGCTAGGTGGGTAAAGTGCCTGCCTGGCAACCCAAAGGTCGCGGGTTCGAATCCCGCCTCGGGCTTGGATCAGAGTAAAATGCAAAAATTTTGGGAGGTGCATTATGGCTACAGAAGCCGATGTGCCAACAACTAACAAAAAAAAACCGTGAATTTACTTGTTTCGATTTGAGAAAAACTCGAGTTTCCTGCGAAGAGGGAGGGGTAGGGGAGCAAACCTTACTATCCACTCATGACACCACGAAACTCAGCTACTGTGTGAAAAAAACTATAAAACTTTCGGGCGTAATTGACGGGATTCTAACAAAAAAGAAATAAAACACTTTCCATTTCGCCCGTCCATTCCCTCCAGTTGTTTGTTTAGTTCTTCCATGAATTTACTTATGTTATCAACGTCCACAAAAACTTTCCAGTAATCAATCACTCATTGGCTCACGGCAAACTTCGGCACACATGTTCTACAACCATCCTTCCTCAAATTTATAACCTCTCATGTGCGTATCCTTAGCAAAAGGAAGAATCCATCAGCAATTGATTTTTATCATACAAAGCCTTGAACATTTTAAACAGATCACATCACAGGTGCCCAATTAACAAACGCTGCAGAAATGAAACCTTTCTTGGTAAGAGCACCCTTTGTTCCCCTTACAAATCTTGTTGCCCTTTTATGGTCTCGTTCCAAAAGCTTTACACCCTTCGTAAAGTGAGGCATCCAAACATGCATACAATACTCAACATGAGGCCTGACCATTGCATTACACATTGAGATAATCAGCACGTTATCCCTGCAAGCAAAATATCAATGACAAAACCACATAGCTGTCCTGGAAACCTGTCTGTATTGCAAAGAGAACTTCATCTTTGATTGCACAGTTACCCCCAGGTATTTTTCATTTTCCACTCTTTGAGTGTAGTAACACACAGCTGAAATCTTCCTCTGGGACTACTGCTACCCATACGCAGAACTTTACATTTGTTAATGTTAAATTTCAGTTGCTGTTTCTCAACCCATCTGCCTAACTTTTCTAGATACTGTTGCAGTAGCATACCATCATTACTGTCATTAACCACACTGCCAACCTTTGTGTCTCCTGCAAACTTCGACTTTTAGCCTGATATGCTTTCATCAATATCATTGATAAATATAGAAGGTGTAAGGTGTAAGGTGTAAGGTATATTGTTGTCATGCGGCCCCAGGGGTTTCCCCCATCTCCGCGTTGCTTTCTTTGTGGGTGTACCAGTTTCCTGGGAATGCCAGAGGTTTAAAAGTGTGTGGGTATTGTACCTGTGTAATGTCGTGTACCGTTGTTCATCTGGTCATTTAGCCGCTGGACCCCTGCTGGAGCCCAGCGTTGCCCCACCTTCGCCCCGTGGAGGCAGACCAGGAAACACCAGTAGACTAAGATTTACTCTGGCAGGTCCTGCCGCTTAATTTCCTGAGATTTCGGCAGCTAGGACCTAAAAAAAAAAAAAAAAAAACTTATGTACACATACACATATATGCACATATACACAACAGTGATACATAATATATACGCATCCATGCAATCGTAATTACTTTGGATGTTTGCATACAGCACGTGTGCATGCATTCATATGGCAGGAGTAGGGCATTGCGTAGGATAATTAGGCCGAGACTGGGCGAAGATTATTTTTTTGCTAGATTAAATTTAGTGTGTAGGGCGCTCGCGTTGTGTATAGATAGAGTGGGGGAGGGAAGGAAGAAGGTTGGGGGGAAAAGGCAGAAGTATGGGGGACACAGAAGAGATTCCCCCAGGTGGTCAGTGAGGCATGCCCATGCCTCACCAGAAGGAAAGGTGGGGTAGCAGGGGGCGAGGCGACTGGTCATCTCGTCCTCCTGCCAGGAAGGGATATTAAAGGAGAGCCAGGCTAGTGCTTGGCTCAGGCCGCCAGAACAGCTGCTATTCGTCCTTCATTCAGATTTTTTGTTTATCTTCATGGTTGCTTAGTAGTCCATCTTTGGTGTTATGCACATTTTGGCTTCTAGCCATTATGTGGCTAATGTGCATTCAGGTCCCGTCTTCTTCTGTACAGGGCTTCAGCGAACTTTGAGAAGGCAATATATTCCTGTCTCCCATCCAGGAGGTGTTGTTCTCTATCTCTGGGCAAAAAAGTGATCCGAGTGATGAGTTGGCAGCGGAGGTCATCATAAAGCTGGCATTCATGCATGAGGTGGTGCCAGCTCTCCAGCTCTCCACAGCAGCAAGTAGGGTCATCTGTAATGCCCAGGGCTGTAAGTTTAGCCTTAAAGGCACCATGTCCTGTTAGCAGGAAGGTCGCGTGGAGTCCCGGCGTGAACCATGCTGGAGCCATTGGATAGAGTTTTCCAACGTTGGGGAAGAATCGTTTGGTGACTTCTCCCTTTGGGGAATTCTCCCATCTGGTTTGCCAGGTTTGCATGAGATGATTTGCAAGTCTCTTTTTCTCAGTCAAACGATTTGTGGTAGGATCTGCGTCGAAGCCGGCGAAGGTGCAGGCTCTTCCCTTGGAGAGTTCATATAATACTCCACATTTAGCTACTTCGAGGTCTAAAGGTAGGGTTCCTGCCAGCACCTGCAGCGCGTGGGTGCTAACTGTTCTGCAGGCCCGGGTTATAGCGAGCAGCATGGCTCTATGGATAGAGTCGAGGATTCTGCGATTTACAGCCATGGTGACTTTGGGGTACCAAGCTCCGGAAGCATAGGTAGCTATCGGCAGGAAGGCGGCTTTGTAAAACAGCTTGAGGGTCTTCTTTTTCAATCCCCAATCCCTTTTTGCGACTCTGGTAACAAGGGCTGTATAGCCCCGTATCTTCTTACGGATGTATTTCAAGTGTGCCTGGAAGCAGAGAGTGGGGTCCAGTATTACTCCCAGGTATCTAAGTTCCTTGGACAGTCGTAATGTGATACCATCAATCTTAATCTGTGGGGGTCTCCTGTAATCTAGGGCACCCTTGAGGAGAATGGAGTCCGTTTTGGTTGCAGAGATCCTAAGGAAGTGGATATTGGTCCATTCTTGTAGGATTTTAAGGGCATGATTTGCCTTTCTTTCCAGCTGAATTCTGCTGTTTCCTTCTATCATCAGGATGAGGTCGTCTGCAAAGGCTTGTGAAGACGCCTCTCCAATATCGGTATTTAGGAATTCATCCAAAACGATGTTCCATAACGTAGGTCCTAAAACGGAGCCTTGTGGACAGCCTCTGTTGATTTTTCTGGTGAGTATTTTATATGGAGCATTCACCATGATGAGTCTACTGGAGAGGTAGCTTTGGATTACTCGATAGAGGTTGCCTGGCATCCCACTCCCCCGGAGCCGGGCCAGGATGCTCGGCCACCAAAGGGTGTCAAACGCCCCAGCAAAGTCGATAGAGATAGCCAGGAAATATTTGTTTTCTGTGGCAGCTGCACGTGCAAGGACGTTCTTCAGGGCATCTACAGTCGACGTTCCCGGTCTAAAGCCGTACTGGTTTGGGGACATTAGGTTTGCCTGTAGGTAGTGAGCCTGTATTCTGGTTAACAGGAGTCGTTCCAAGAGTTTACTGCAGACTGTTAGTAGGGCTATTGGTCTGTAGGAAGTTGGTTGGTCTGGTGGTTTTGTCGGGTTTTTAATTATGAGTTTAATATTTGCTTTTTTCCAGTCCGTCGGATAGGTTCCAGTTTGGAGACATAGATTGAAGAGGTTCAGTAGCATGTCAGGGGCTATCTCCACCACCTTCCTGATGATTTCGGGCTCCAAGAGGTCCGGACCCGGACATTTCTTACTTTTAATAAGGTGCGCAGCCGCTTGTAGTTCCTCTATTGTGAAATCCGGTTCCCTGTCTTCTGTTCGGTAGTCGTCATTCTCTGTGCACATCTTGATTTGCTGGGGTGTCTGTGGGTCTACATGAGGGTGGAAGGTTGCATCCAAAATATTGTTAACAGATGCCTCCCAAGAATTGGTAGCATCTCCCTGTGGTGTTATGGTGGTTGAAATTACCTCTCCCCTGGGAAGTTTATTAGTGGTTACTTTGTAGACCACCCCCCAGGGGTCAGTGTTGCCAGTGGTTGCGACCAGATTTTCCCACGAGAGTTGTTTACTTCTGCGTATGAGCGAGGTGTACTGGTTTCTGGCCTCTTTGTAGATTTCCCGTAGTGCATCCACTTCAGGGGCAGGCCAGGAGCGTCTGGCTCTCTGGAATGCTTTTCGTTTGTCCTGGACTTCTCTTCGGAGCCTCTGGAGCTCCGGACTCCACCATGGTACAGCACCTGAGGCAGGTTTTCTTCGTTTTATGGCAGCATTCGCTGCTTTAGTAATGATCGCTGTGACTATTTTTTGGAGTTGGTCAGGGTCTTGGATTGTTTGAATTGCAGCTTGCTGTGTATCTTTTTCTGCTATTAGGGTGTCTCTGAATTGGTTCCAGTTTGCAGTGTTCACCGCATATCTCTGCAGCATTTTTCTCTCAGGATATTGTCTCTGATGGTCTCTGTTGAGTTGGAAGGTCAGGACCCTGTGGTCGGACGTTGTCCAGGCATCCTGAACCGTCCAGTCTGTTATATTGCCAGCAATGTTTCTAGTGGCTAGGGAGACATCGATGGTTGATTCCCATCGTAGGTTGCAGTAAGTCGGTAGTTGATTAGGTTGGTTTAGCACTGTTATCGTTGATGTTGCTAGGAATTCCTCCAGGCGCTGCCCATTCCTTGTCCCCTGCCTGTCCGGGGTATGGCTGTACCAAGCTGGTGACCTGCAGTTCACGTCCGCTCCTATTATTAGTTTCTGGTCAGGGAGGATATTTGTTACATGTTCTAGGTACCTTGTAGCCATCGTTATGTCCTCTCCAGGGCGGCAATAAAGGGCTACGACGTAGAAGGCTCCCAGTGCTGAGATAAGATGCGCACAGACTGCCCAGGCCGTGCAGAGGTGAGTGATCCTGGTAGCTGTTATATCTGGGTTTCTGACCACAATAGCGGCCGAGGGGATTTCATTTTCAGGTTGTATGATCTTGTATTGTAGAGGGTATTGTATTGTATAGAAACCAACAATGGCCCCAACAATGAAACCTGGAGGACTCCGCTAAGAACATTAATCTACAAAGAGCAGTGTCCATTGATTACAACCGCCGTCTGACTTCTCCCACTCAAACATCCATTTAACCATAACAGCAACTTGCCCTTAATGCAACACTGCTCCAATTTCTACATTAGTCTTCCATGTGCAACAGTATTGAAAGCTTTCCTAAAATCCAAGTACTGTATATGATATCAAAATTAATTTATGCATCCAGTTCTTTTGTAACCATATCGTAGTATCCAATCAAATTGGTTAGACAACCTTGCCTCTTAACAAAACCATGCTGCGTCTGAACTGTAACCGCAGTCTTGTCTACATGCTACCGCATTACTTATTTAACCGATGACTCCATTATTTTCTCCAGAACAGATGGTCTGTAATTACTCATGTCCCCCTTTGATCCCCCTTTTTGAATTAGACATACACTTGCACATAGCTAGTCTGTGGCAACCTCTCCTTAGTCCAAAGATGCTCCCATAATTATGGCTAAGGATTTGATTACTTCCTTGTCCACCTCCTTTAATATAACTGGATAGATCCCATCCACCCAAAGTGACTTTCTTATGCTTAACTTCAACGAATTCTCCTCCAATTTGCTCTCAGTTATTACAAAATACTTTAGCTCCCTGTTAGAGTTTGATAAACTTCTGGCCTCCACTTCCCTACAGAATTCCTCATGTGTGAATGTAAATGCAAAATATTCATTCAGTTTGTCAGCTACCTGAGCGGGATTATCAACAGTCGAACCACCGGTATCAAGTGGGCAAATCTGATTCATCACCTTCCTTCTAGAGTTTACATAAGTAAAGAAGTCTTTGCTGTTTCGAGTCTGTCACGAGTCTCAATACTTCATCTGACATCCATTTTGGCCTAATCCGTCAACAGTATTTCTTAGCTGGTGTGAAAAAAGCTAAATAGCTTCCAAGATTAATTCTTTGAATGCTTCCCATTTTGGTGTCATCGTCCGTTGCTCCCACTGTATAAAATTTAAAAACTGTCTGAGACCACCATATTCATCTTTATGATAGCAAAAACCCTTCCCTTTACCCCTGATGGCAGTTACATCTTTACGTAACTCCCACATCAGTACACTGTGATCACTGCCATCTAGTGGTTCCTTTATCTCCAGATTCTTAATTATTGAATAATCACTGCTAATAATAAAATCAACAGTATTTCTCACTCTGGTTGCCTCAGGAATATATGGCTGTACAAAACAGTCATTCAATACATGCACAAAAGTCTTGATGTACGAGTGACCAAGCACAAGTTCCAGTCAATATCTGGAAAGTTAACATCTACCATTATAAGACATTGAGATTTACTGGCCCGTTTTATTTCTCTATAACACACGGCGACTCACATTTTTGCTTTCACAGTGTTTATGTCACACCAAACTGACTGAACATTGCACTGTCCACCCATGTCAACTGGATGTACTGTGGTAACTAAAACTAGGATTGGATCGAAACTTTTATCGCTTCAGCGCTCTATGTTATTAACTTTATTGAAAGTACCTAGAACAGCGTCTACAAACACCCTACAGGTAATTGCTGGTACCATGCCATTGGATTTATTTATTGTCTACAGAGGATTTTTGTACAAATTGAAAAAGGGTACATCAATAACGTTTTTGGATATTACAATCGATTTGAAGAATAATATTAAAGACGAAAAACAACGAATATGGAACAAATTAATGGATTTATGGCAGACCAGATGGGAAAGTGGTGATGTTGGAGCTGTGACGAGGAAATATATTCCTCAGGTGAACTCTGCATTGGCAAAAACCGTGGCATCTTGGTTTACGCCTTCTATGTACACTTCTTATTTGTTAACAGGACACGGCTCACTTAGGGCCAAATTATATGAGAGAGGGTTGGAGACAGATCCTTTCTGTACATGTGGCGAGCAGGAGACTTGGATGCATGTAATTTTTTTATGTCGGGAGTATGAAGACCAAAGGCATTTTGATGGCGCATTTTGCTTATTGCAAATTGTGAGTGTTTTAATTTATTTCAGGAGTTTTCAGCTGCTATTTTTGCAAGAAGAACTGTTCTCAGAGCATTTCTTGAGAGGCAAACCTAGTGACTTAATTGCCTTCATGGAGTTTCACTATTTGTTTCTACATCTGGCTAGCAGCTGGGGTGCTGGACCTGATTCATGGTGTTGGGTCTGGTGCTCTGGTTAGTTATCTTTTGTGCTGCGATCATGAATGCTCCATTCTGAATTCTGGAGTGCTTGATCTGATTCATTGCGTCGGGTCTGGTCGTCTAAAGGTTCTATTATCCATGGCGTATAGTTGGAGATTTACTGGATAGTACCGTTGTTGGTTTTGGAGGTTCCAGTGCATGTGAAATAGCAACTGAGGAAATATTCAGTTGAACTGTGATTTTTGAAGTTTATAGTTGTGCCATCCAGACTATTGAATATTATTGTTGTTTTATTATATGTGTTTTTTTTTTTTTTTTCCTGCTGGCTCCCTGGTATGGGCAACCCGGGGCACGGGATTGCTGACACTCACTGGTATTGCACTACCTCCAGTGGGTGCGGGATTTCAAGTGCGAATTGCGCTACAGTAAAATCAGACTCAGGTAATTTAACATACTTTTTCAGGACTGCTTTGTAACGACTACATATTCTCAAGTTCTCAAGGTAGATTTGGGCTTATGCCTGGGAGCTACCCTGAATAAGAACACACTTGCACACACACACGAGAGTTTAATGTTTGTCAGAGCATATAATTATATGTAAATATATCTTGTATATAAATCATGTATATACTTTTATGTACATAATGTTGAGACTATATTGTGTGTAATTAATAAATGAATGAAATGAAATGAAAAATGCCATAAACAACTCATCGCTAGACTCCAGCGAATCAGTTAAAACTCTTGTGGTTCAGCAGCTTGCTCACGACTTAAAAACAACTAAAATAAAATCCATCAGGAAAACTAGAAACACTGGTGTCATAATAGAGACTGCAACAAAACAAGAGGCCCAGGCAATAATTTCTAATCCTAGAATTAGTTCCCTCGGTCTAACAGCATAATACCCTAGGAAGAAAGGTCCATCAATTCTTATTTTTGACTTGGACAGGGAAATTACTCCAGACAGCATCGCTGAAGAAATTTTACACAAGAACATTCGAGACTCGACCCAAGAAAAAGGAGACAAGGAGCACATAAAACCAAAATAAAGCACCAAGTCAAAGTCTCCCAACCTTTTTAAATGGGTAGTGGATCTCTCTTCACAAGCGTGGAACCAACTAAAACTTCAAGACAGGATCTTTATTGGTTGGAGCAGCCACTGCTTCAAGGAACATGTGGCTGTTCCTAAATGCTTCAGATGCTGTCGTTTTGGGCACACCACCCACACATGCACACAGACGGATCCTACCTGTGGGCACTGTTCCCAAAAAGAGCATCATTATAGCAGTTGCCCAACCAAATCATCTGCTCCGACGTGCACAAACTGCAAAGCAGTAAAACTGGATGCATCCCATTCAATCAGGGACAGCAAATGTCCTATTTACATCAAGGCAAAGCGAAACCAACAACTGAAGACTGACGAATTTTTTGATCTAGTCTATAAAGATTATTAGCATTAGCATTAGCATTAGTAGAGGCATTTGATGCAAGAAAGCAAGCTTATGCAGCATCAGCCAAAAAAAAAAAAAAAAAAAAAAAAAACCACTTCCACTTCACCCCTCTGTTCGTTCAAAATACCTGTCCAGCTGAGCCTTAAACTTATTTAGGCTATCAACCTCCACCACAAGGGATGGAAGTCTGTTCCACCAACCAACCACCCGCTGGCTAAAGGCAAATTTCCGCACGTCTATCCTACATCTGTCTTTCCTCAATTTGAATTTATGCCCTCTCAGGTGATTTTTCTGAGCTAGAGGAAGAATCCCATCAGCATTGAGCATGCTTAAACCATTCAAGGCTTTATACACCTCTATCAGATCACCTCGCTGGTGCCTGGTCTCCAGACTCTGTAATTTGCAAAACTTAAGCCTTTCTTCGTAAGAGCACCCCTTTGTTCCATTCACTAATCTTGTTGCCCTTCTCTGTACTCGTTCCAGCAGCTCTACATCCTTCTTGAAATGAGGCCTCCAGACCTGTATACAGTACTCTAGGTGTGGCCTGACCATCGCCTTATACAATGGAATAATCACCTCCTTATCCCTGCTGGAAAAATTCCTGTATATCATTGACAATACTCCATGAGCTACTCTTGCAGCCCGTCTGCACAGCTCAGAGAAGTTCATATCTGCCTGCACAACCACCCCCAAGTCCCTTTCATTCTCTACCACTGTCAGCACAGAGTTGATACGTTGCTCTGGGGTTGCTGTTTCCCATGTGTAGTACTTTACATTTGTCAATGTTAAACTTCATTTGCCACCTCTCAGCCCATCTGCTCAACCTTTCCAGATCCTGTTGCAGCAGCATAGTGTCAGTAGTGTCCTTGACAACCCTGCCAACCTTTGTATCGTCTGCAAACTTGGACATTAAGCCCGATATACCATCATCAATATCATTTATAAATACAGAAAACAATATTGGACCCAACACTGAGCCCTGAGGGACTCCACTAATAACATTAGTCCACGATGAGCAGTGTCCATTGATTACCACTCTCTGTCTTCTCCCCCTCAACCACCCCTTTATCCATAGCAGCAATTTGCCTCCAATGTCACACTGCTCCAATTTGTGTAGCACTCTTCCATGTGCAACAGTATCAAAAGCCTTTCTAAGATCCAAGTATATAATATCAAAGTTATTCCCTGCATCCAGTTCTTTTGTGACTGCATCATAGTATCCAATCAAGTTGGTCAGGCAAGACTTCTCCTTAACAAAACCATGCTGTGTCTGAGCTGTAACTGAAGTCTTGTCTAAATGATCCTGCAGTGCTTCTTTAACCAGTTCCTCCATTAATTTTCCTGGAACTGAAGTTAACTCACAGGTCTATAATTACTTGTGTCAGCCTTTGATCCCCCTTTGTGAATTGGGGTCACATTTGCACATTTCCAGTCTATGGGTACCTCCCCTGAGTCCAAGGAAGCTCTCATAATTATGGCTAAGGGTTTGCTTACTTCCTTTGCTGCCTCCTTTAATATAACTGGATAGATCCCATCCACCTCGGGTGCCTTTCTTGTGTTTATCTTCACCAGTTTCTCCTCCACTTTACTCCCAGTTATTTCAAGATTCTGTAGCTTACTGCTAGAGTTGAATACACCTCTGGCATTCCCCTCGCTGAATAACTCCTCATGTGTGAATGTCGATGCAAAATATTGATTTAGTTTGTTAGCTACCTGAGCAGGATCATCAACACTTGACCCATCAATATCAAGTGGACCAATCTGATTCATCCCCTTCCTTCTAGAGTTTACATAAGTAAAGAACTCTTTGCTGTTTTTCTTTGCATCCCTTGCCAAGGATTTCTCGTAATCTGCCTTCGCCTGCCTAACCTCCTTTGTAACTTGGTTGCATATCAACTTGTATCTATCATAGGTTTCTGTGGCATGTGTTAATTTGTATGTATCCCATGCATTTTTCTTCTCTGCCATATGCCTCATTAGTTCATCTGACATCCATTTTGGCCTAAACCTTGAACAATATTTCTTAGTTGGTATGTAAAGCCTAGTAGCTTCCAAGATAAGTTCTTTGAATGCTTCCCATTTTGAATTTGCTGTTGGTAACATCATCAGTTGGTCCCACTGTATAGAATTTAAATACTGTCTCAGTCCATCGTAGTCGCCTTTACGGAAGCAATAACCCTTCCCTTTACCCCTAATGGTAGTTACCTCTTTGAGTAAATCCCACTTTAGCACACTGTGATCACTGCCACCTAGTGGTTCATTTATCTGCAGATTCTTAATGCATGAAGAATCACTGCTGATAATCAAATCAAGAGTATTCCTCCCTCTAGTTGCCTCCCGAACATGCTGATGTAGAAAACAATCATCCAATAAATCCATAAAAGCCCTGCTAGTGTGTTAGTAACCAGCCCCCAAAATCCAGTCAATATCTGGAAAATTAAAATCTCCCATTATAAGACTCTCTGATTTACTGGCCCACTCTATTTCCCTGTACAGTTCCTTATTATACTCATCAGAGTCATTAGGCCTATAGCACACTCCTACTCTCAATTTTGATCTCCCAATGTTTATGTCACACCAAACTGACTCCACACTGCACTGTCCAGCGATGTCGACTGGCTTCACTTCCTTGGTTTTTTATGTGTTTCTTAACTAATAGCATAACACCTCCCCCCTTCCTATCCTGTCTATCCTTTCTGTAGACGTTGTACTCCCCAAATTGCAGTTCCGCATCTCTTATATCTGTGTGACACCACGTCTCTGATTTCCCAACAATATCTGCCTTCGATGTTTTGAGCAATACCTCAAATTCATCAAATTTATTTACTAAACTCCTAGCATTGGTGTACACGCAAGTATACCTGCACCTGTTTCTATTCTTAGCTATCTTAACACAACCCATGTGTTTACTTGTACCGCAATGGCTCCCAGCAGTCTCTGAAATACCATGCATCTTGTTTTTCAGGCTTCTGCTCATTCTAATAGAAGCAGTGCAAGAATCTCTTTCACCTCTGCCAGTGGCTACTGTCAATCTATTGGTCTTTGTCTCCCCCCAAGCTAGCAGTTTTCCGACCCACCTAACACTGCCTCGATAGCATCAGCAAATATTCTTGCACCCTTTCTATTTAAGTGTATCCCAGACCTGTAGAAGCAATCTCTCCTGTTAACAAGTACAGTCCAGGCTGAAAAAAATTCTACCCCTTGAGCCTTGCACAATCTTTCCAGGGCCGAATTGATCGACAAGGCTCTCATCATATACTACCTCCTATCGTGTCTGGGCAGAATTGCAGACACTTTCAAATTCAACCCTAATTCTCGGCTTTTGTTCAACAGTGACCTGTACTTGTTAAGTAATTCTGCCGGTCTCCTACTCTTAATATTATTAGTGCCAACGTGTACAACTATATCACCTTTTGTGCCCTTAAAAGATGATATTCGCTCTACAACGTCATCAACCTTTGCCCCTGGCAGACATACCCTGGTCCTGTTCCACCTATCTGTTTTACAAAGCATGTTCCCCGTTTCCCTGACAATAGAGTCACCAACAACTACTAGTTCCTTCGGGACCAGCGCATTCTGCCTTGGGGGTTGTCTCTGTGTCACGCGATGCCCAAGTGCAAGCTCTGGCGTTGATGTGGGCAGCTGAGAGCTTGATGGGCCCCTCAATTTAGTTTCTTCGAGGGCATCCACCCTGTCTTTCAATCTCTCATATAGGCCCATAAGAACGCCGAGTTGTTGCCTGATATCGATACACTCCTTGCATCGCGCACACACAAAGACATCCCCCTTGGCAGTATCATGTCCCGTACCCGATTGCTCTGCAAACATCAAGCAAACAGTGCATTTTATAAGGCTGTGAGTCAGAGGACAACTGCCCCCCTCAGTTCTGCTCTGAGCCACAGCACTTCCATTAGCTTGAGCCTTTTGCTTTGCTGCTCTGGTCTGAGTCATGATTCTATTAATTTATTAATTAATTATGTTATTAATTATATTACGTTTGTAATCTAAGTCGTTATATGTATTTATTTAAACGTACAATTTAACTGCTAACGAAGTTCAACTAACGCTATCTAGTACGGTGTATAACCTACGGTATATCTAGTACGGTATCACAATGGCGGGAAAGTTACTAACGGTAGCGGTAGTTACGAACACGTGGAAACCCTTACCGATACTTTTACAAGGCCGAGTAAAGAATAAATACACCAATTTAATCAAAAAATCACAAAATAATGTTATACTACTAAATTTAAATCAAAAGTTTTAGAAAAACAATAATTTCAAATCAATAAATAAGAAAAATCCACTTAGCCGCTTGGAACACGACCGTCACTAGTAGCCTCGTCCAATGCCTGGAAAGATTATGCATAATCTTTATTATGCATAATCTTTATTATGCATAATCTACTATGCATGATAAGAGGAGTATGTGATAACTGCCTTGTCAATCAATTCGGCCTGGAAAGATTAAGCATAATCTTTCCAGATTTTTGCATAATCTGGAAAGATTATGCAAAAATCTTTATGCATAATCTGGAAAGATTATGCATAAAGATTATGCATAATCTTTCCAGACCGAATTGATTGAAAAGGCAGTTATCACATACTCCTCTTATCATGTCTGGGAAGAAATGCAGACACTTTGAAATTTAACCCTGACCCGAGATTTTTTTTTAACATTGACCTGTACTTGTTAAGTAAGTCGTAAAGGAGAAATAGGGCAGGATGGAGGATCGGGGGCGTGTAGCTTCTCAGAAAACTCCGTGTAGGTGCAAGTATATTGTTAGAGTTAAATCAAAGTAACGTGGATGGTTAGGCAGTTTTGTATTTCTGAGAAGTATGATAAAAGTCTCTTTAGGCGAATTGAATCGGCTATTTAGTACAATTATCTCATTATGTGTGATTGAAACTACGTATTACAGCCTGAAAATACCCTATATGATAACGGATTTTTGAACAATCTGGATGATTGCTACTTATCCTAACTTTTCAGAGAGAGAGAGAGAGAGGTTGTAACATTCTAGATCTGCTTCTCACTAAGGAGCCTAACTCTATCAAAAAAACTTGGCAGTTGACGTACTAATAGTAGGAATTGAGGAAAATGCCATAAACTAGATAACAAACAAAAAAACTACGCAGTCAAAGGAAAAGGTGAGAGATTCAATTTCAAGTAAGGGGATTATAATGGATTGAGATATTTTTTTGAACACTGTTAACTGGAGTGACTGATGTATGGTTTCATTTACAGAGACACAATGGGATAATATTCAAGGGATTCTTCCGTAATGAACCCATTCAATAGATCCTAGAATACGTTCGTTAAAGGGAGGATATGACTGTTCAAAGTGATCAGTCATGTCCTCTGACATAATTATTGTAATTTTCAAGATTTGTCAAGTAAACTAATTCCTAATTCCTAATTCATTTCCTAAGCACTTCCTAATACATTTCACAAATGTACGTGGTCTCAATTCTCAACTATGTCCATTTCCACTTGCAGTCTGCCAAATCCCATGTACTTTTCTGAGAGAATCTCAGTTATCGGTTTATTCAAATACTGCTCATCTCAGTTGCCCAAATTTTTCGCTGTATGATTCCTTTCGACTCAAAGGTGGTACTTGTGAATATCTCCGTTCTGCTATTCCCTGTCAGAGACTTGGCAATTTGGAATCTCCTCTCTTTGATCTTCTCTGGCTTAAAATCTCTCTACCTCATTGTGTCAAATTCATCTGTTGTCTCTACCGTTCTCCCAACTCCACTAATCACTTGGAGCTCTTTGACTTCCTCTCTTTGCAACTTGACTTTCTCCAGTCCAACTTTCCTAACAGTGAGGTAATTTTTCTTGGTGATTTTAATGTTCACAACTCCAGCTGGCTTCAGTTTTCTAGTCATACCAACCCAGCTGGTCGAGATGCTGAGACTTTTGCAATTACTAATGACCTTGCACAGATTGTTCATTTACCTACAAGAATACCGGACAATCCTAATCATATAGCCAATATGCTTGATCTTTTTCTCACAAACAACCCTTCTAAGTACACGGTCGATGTGAGAGGTCCTTTAGGCACTTCAGATTACAACTTGGTGATTGTCTCTTCTCCAATGGAACCTTTATCTCATGGCTATTCCCAACCTCGTGTTGTTTGGCATTACAAGAATGCAAAATGGGATGACCTGCGAGACCTCTTTTCTTCTTTTCCTTGGTTGGATTACCGTTTCAAAACTTCTGATGTCAACGTTTGCTCAGATCGTGTCAGTGAAATTATTCTTGCAGGAATGGAATCCTTTATCCCACACTCCACTTTAAAATGTGGTCCTTTAAATAAACCTTGGTTTTCCAATAAATGTGCTAAGGCTGTTCAAGAGGAGAATGTTGCATATCGTAAATGGCTTGTTTCTAATTCTTCAGTTCCATTTTCTGCCTACACCTAAGCTCGCAAGAAATGTAAAGCAGTTATTAATCAGTCCAAACTAGAGTTTGAATAGGCGAAGAGTATAAAACTTGCTTCTTGCCCTAATAGTAGTCGAGCATTCTGGTCTCTTGCCAAAGCTATTGGCCGCAACTTTTGCCCATCTCTGCTCCCACCTCTGTCCAAACCAGATGGTTCTGTTGTCACTTCAGCCAAGGATAAAGCTGATCTGCTAGCATCCCATTTTTCTTCCAACTCATGTATTAATGATCTTGGTAAAACACCTCCCACTATTCCCAACACGCTCCATTCAATGCCTCCAGTGGTCTTCCGTCAAAAGAATGTCAGAAGGATTTTGATGAATCTTGATGCCACGAAAGCTCCAGGCCCGATGGCATTTCTCCACTTGTTCTCAAAATCTGTGCTCCTGAACTTACTCCTTTTCTTTGCCGCCTTTTTTTCACTTTCTTATTCCAAAGGTGTTTTTCCTTCTGCTTGGAAATTTGCTCATATCCAGCCAGTTCCTAAAAAGGGTGACAAATCCCTCCCATCCAATTATCGTCCCATTGCAATTACTTCTACTCTTTCTAAAGTAATGGAGAAAGCAATTAACCGCCAACTCTTAAACTACCTAGAAACCTTCAGTCTGATCAACGATCGCCAGTATGGATTCCGTCAGTGTTGATCCATTGGTGATATTCTGGCTTATGTTACCCATTTATGGACTAATTCAATGGAAAGGTTCCGTGAAATACAAGTAGTTGCTATTGACATCTCAAAGTGTTTCGATCGTGTTTGGCATAAAGGTCTTCTAAAGAAGCTTCCATCTTATGGTTTCCCAACTGTTTTTAGTAATTGGTTATCCAGTTTTCTCTCTGATCGCTCACTGAGGATGATGGTAGATGGCTCTCTGTCTTCTAACTTCTCCACTAATGCCGGTGTCCCCCCAAGGTTCAGTTCTTTCTCCCACTCTTTTCCTCTTGTATATTAATGACTTTCTTCCATTTTCATTTCCATGACTGGAAATCCTATCCATAGTTTTGCCGATGATAGCACATTGCAGTCCACTTTCCATTTTGAGAAACCTTGTCCTGCTCAATCAGCTTCAACTTCTCGAAAATCTGCTACCAATTCCTTAAATGCCAATCTCCAGGTAATTCTTCATTGTGGCAAAGACAACTTAGTTGATTTCAATCCTTCTAAAACTCAGTCTTGTCTTATATCTCGCAAAAAGGATTCTTCTGCTCCTATGCTTATCTTTAGTGTCACTCCAAGTTCTAGGCAAAATGATATCTCTCTTTTCGGGATTACCCTGACTTGTAATCTCTCTTGGCACAAGCACATTACAAATATTGCTTCCTCTGCATCTAAAAAACTTGGTTTTCTCTTTCGCTCTCGGCGTTACTTTTCTTCCAAACAGGTGTTCACTCTGTACAAATTGCAAATCCACCCTACCATGGAATATTGTTCCCACATCTGGGGTGGTGACCCCAAAACCGCTCTCAGGCTTGTTGATTCCATTCAGAAGAGGGCAGTTAGGTTAATTAATGATTCATCTCTAACAGAGTCTCTGCACTCGCTTTCTCATAGACGTTCTGTTTCTGCTGCATGCCTCTTCTACAGATACTTCCATGGGCACTGTTCTTCTGAATTGGCTTCTATAATTCCCGCTCGCTCTTTCAAAACAGTCCGAACACGTGCATCTACAAGCCAACATCCATTTACACTCCAACTTCAAACCTACAGAACCAACTTTTCATCTTCCTTGTTTATTCATTCAACTTTCTGGAACAACCTTCCTTCATACGTATTTCCTGAAAATTACAGTCTACAGAAGTTCAAGTCCAATATCAACAAATATCTTCTTTCATCTTCTCAATCTCCAACCCAAGCACGGTACTAAGTACTATATTTTCTATTACCTCTCGTGTTTGGGGTTTACATAAAAAAAAAAAAAAAAAAAAAAAAAAAACTGTTGCTGGTAAATCATTGTCCACACAATAATATAGCAGCATGTTCGAGAGGAAACCAGAGGGAGAAATGTTCTTGACCTGATTATCAGCAGTGATTATTGATGCATTAAAAATCTGCAGATAAAAAAATCACTAATTGTTAGTGATCACAGTGTACTAATGTGGGGTTTGCTCAAAAATGTAACTGTCATCAGTGGTAGGTAAAGGGAAGGAATTTTGCTTTCGTAAAGGTGAATAAAGTGGTCACATACAGTTTTTAAATTCTATGCAGTGGGAGCAACAGACGATGACACCAACAGCAAATTTTAAAATGGAAAGCATTCAAGGAATTAATCTTGGAAGCTACTAGGCTTTTCATACCAACTTAGAAATTCTACTTAAGGTTTAGGCCCTAAATGGATGTCAGATGAATTAATGACACTAATGACAAACAAGAAGAGTGCATCTGTAAAGAGTGGAGAAGAGCGAGTCTGTAATCAAGTCAAAAAAGAGGTCAGCAAGCGAAAGCAGATTCCAAGAAATCTTTGGCAGAGTATTTAAAGAAAAACAGCAAAGACTTCTTTATTTATGTAAACTCTAGAAGGAAGGGGATGAATCAGATTGGTCCACTTGATATCTACCTTTCGATTGTTGATGAACCTGCTGAGGTAGCTGACAAACTGAATGAATATTTTGCATCTATATTCGCACATTAGGAATTCTGTAGGGATGTGGAGGCTAGAAGTTTATCATACTGTAGCAGGGAGCTAAAGGATTTTGTAATAACTGAGTGCAAAATGGAGGAGAATTTGTTGAAGTTAAACATAAGAAAGGTATCTCGGGGGGATGGGATCTATCCAGTTATATTAAAGGAAGTAATCAAACCCTTAGCCATAATCTTTGGACTAATGGGAGGTTCGCGCGTACTGGAGATGTACAAATGTATCTCGAATCCTGAAAGGAGGGATCAAAGGGTGACACGATTAATTACAGACCAGTTAGTTTAACTTCCGTTCCGGGGAAAATAATGGATTCACTAGTTAAAGATGCATTAGAAGGTCATCAAGACAAGACTGCAGTAATAATTCAGACAGCATGGATTTGAAAAGGGAAAGTCTTGTCTGACCAATATGATTGTGGTCACAAAGGAACTGGATGCAAAAATGATTAAAACATCATATACTTGGATTTCAAGAAAGCTTTTGATACTGTTGCACATTCCAAATTGGAGCAGTAGGGCTAATGCCATACTGGTCCAATTTGCCATTCCAACCATCCTTTTATCCATTGTAGCAACTTGCTGTTAATAGGGCACTGCTCTTGGTGGGCTAATGTTATTAGTGGAGTCCCCTTGGGTTTGGTGTTGTGCCCATTGTTGTTTTCTCTATTTATCAATGATATTGATGAATGTACATCAGGTTTAATGTCCAAGTTTGCAGATGATATGTAGGTTGGCAGGGTTGTTAATGACAGTACGCTAGTGCAACACGATCTAGAAAAGTTGAGCAAATGTCAATGTTAAACTCTAGTTTAACATTGACAAATGCAAAGTGCTGATTATGGGTTGCAGTAACCACAGAGTAATGTACTAGCTGTGCACTATTACACTCACGGAAGTGGAGAATGAAAAATGACTGGGAATTATACTGGAGTGAGCTGAAGTTTTCTGAGCAGTGCAGACAGGCTAGAGGCGTAGCTTATGTGGTCTTGTCAATGATATACTTGAATTTTGCTGGCAGGGATAAGTATATGATTATCCCTTTGTATGAGGCAATGGTAAGGCCACACGTTGAGAATTGCATAATGGTGTTGAGGCCTCATTTTAATAAGGACATGGAGCTACTGGAACGAGTACAAATTCAAATTATTATATTATGGCCACCAGTAATTTCTTACATATACCCGTTTATATATTATGTTTGTAAATTGCGTGTGTTCTCTGGTCGATTTGCCTGTTTTGCTGGACGAAAAAATCCCAGTTCCTTGGGAAAAACCTTGCTATCTATGCCTGACTGGAACGAGTACAGAGCGGGGCAACGAGATTGATGAGCGGAACAAAGGGTTTCCTCCTACCAAGAAAGACTTAAGTTCTGCAAATTGCTGTGTCTGGAGACTAGGGCACCTGCGCGGTATCTTACTAAGGTACCGCTTACTACTTGAGTCTTACTTGAATCGTTTGAACAAGCTGAGGAACATACTTTCAAATTGAGGACAGCCAGTTGTAGAATAGATGTGCTGGAACTTGCCAGCGGGTGGTTGTTTTCCAGAACAAGCTTTCGTTGTTGAAGTTGGCAGCTTAAATAAATTCAAGGCAGAAATAAACAAATTTTCTGGTGCGAATGGGTGGGTGAAATAGGGAGATTTTTTTTTTTTTTGACTGATGCTCTTTAAGCTTGCTTTCTTGCATCACATGCTTATACTAATGGTAGTGTAATGCTATTGGAGTGAGCAATACAGCCTTGATATATAACATTATATCCTAGTGTTTACTGTCACCAGTGATTACTGCTGATGGCTTGAAGTACTTCATATTTTTATGCTGGGCACTGCTATCAATCGCGTGAGAGACAGAGAGAGAGAGAGAATCGCATCCACTTTGCTATAAAGAACAAAAGTACTGTAATCACATCATGCACGAATGTATGATGAACAGTAGTGAGATAAACTTATATTTGGGTTCATCTTCTTATGGAACCTGCAATTGATGTCTAAGTTCGACTTCACTATCTCCTCCATGCTGATATCGGTATTCTTCTCGGGGTGGTTGCCTCACCACAATGGCTTTTTGCTGACCCAGGCATCTTAGGATGGGTGGGATCTTGATTCCAGTTACTACTCCTTCTTCCTCCTGACGTCTCCATGAACTTATATATACTTGTCCTGGACCGCGCTCAAACATCATATGAATTCGCTTACATGCCAAGCTTCAACTTTTATCTAAGCGCAATTCTTGCGCTGTGTTGCAATGCTGACGTGATTCACCCTGTAGCCAGAGTGAGGTATCTAACCAATATGGGTCCAAAGTGGACTTTTGAACTTCTCAATAGCTTAGTCTGCGAGAGTAGCACAGTGATATCGTCACTGTCCTCCCAACAGCGGGTTGAAAAGGCCCGAGTTCGAATTCCGTGGATGAGGCGAGGAATTGTAATGGGCTTTTTTCACTCCGTTGCTGAATTAGTCGGTTTCAGGCGTAGGCAACAAGTTTTTCCCCCAAGAAACTGGGTTTTTTTAGTGCAACAAAAGTTGCAAATCGACTTGAGAACACACGCAATTTAGAGAGCAAAATACGGGTTTATGTAGTGAATTACGGGTGACCCTAATATAATAATAATTCTCATTAGCTTAATCCTTCTTTTGACCCCAAACCATCCTCATGCGAAATTCAATGTAAACGACGATAATTACTTTCCATTCCATCGTGTGATTTTACTCCTCATTGTCAGGAGGCTTTTGATGACTCTGGAGATGATTACTTTTAGCATTAGTATTAACAGAGGCATATGATGCAAGAAAGCAAGCTTATACAACATCAGCCAAAAAAAAAAAAAAAAAAACCCTCCCGTTTCACCCATCCAATCGTTCCAAATGTTTGTCTAGTTCTGCCTTGAATTTATTTAAACTAACAACTTCCTCAATGCCAGATGGAAGTTTGTTCCAGCAATCAACTACCCGCTGGCGAAAGGAATATTTCCGCATATCTACTCGAAACTGTCTTTCCTCAATAACTTCTTATTTTATGTCACCAATATCAGATTATTAGTTTTTTTAATAATCTCATCCACCCTTCATTCCCATTCAAAACAATCATGTGTTATACACCGATGAGGCAAAACATTATGACCACCTACCTAATATGATGTTGGTCCTCCACGCGCAGCCAAAACAGCTCGTACCTGGGGAGGCATGGACGCTACAATATTTCTAAATGTATCTTGTGGTATCTGGTACCAACACGTAACCAGCAGATCCTTTAACTCTTGTAAGGTCCGTGGTTGAGACGCCGCAGATCGGAGTTGCTGTTTCAATACAAACCACAGAATTTGGAGGTCAGGGCAATATCTGGAAATCTTCCTCATGTTCCGCAAACCAGTCCCAAACAATCCGGGCGGTGTGGCCTGGCGCATTATCCTGCTGAAAGACGGCACTGCCAGAGGGGAAGACCTTTGCCATGAAAGGATGTACCTGGTCATCAATGATGTTTAGGTATTTTATTTATTATAGTCTTTGGTGGCCCCTAGACATCTGTCAAAACCAACCAAATATCTCTGAATTTATTATACATAAAGAAGCCTGGAAAAGAGGAAAAAAACATAGTGTTATGTTTGCGTGATGTGTAAGTGTGAGTTTATGTTATTCATAGGACACCCAGCCACCAGGGATCAGTTATCACCTAGGATAACTGCTACCTGATGCCCGTCTTTATGAACTATACTGTCTGTGCTGACAGCACAAAATTCCCGCACCTTCTGGTAGAAGTGCTAGACCAGAGGGTGCCAGCAATCCTGCCTCCACAATGTTCAGGTAGAGTGTAGAATTTATTTAGTATAAAGTGGCACCAGGGATTTACCCCATCTCCGCGTTGCTTTCATTTTAGGTGTGTCAGTTCACTGGAAAGGCCAGAGATTTAAAAGTGTGTGGATACTGTATATACGTATAGTGCTATGTATCGTTGTTCTTCTGGCCATTTAGCCGCTGGTCCCCTGCTGAGGCCCAACGTTGACCGCACTCAGCCCCGTGGACGTAGGGCAGGTATACCAGCATTATAATTATTTACTCTGGCAAGTCCTGCCACGTAATTTCCTGAGATTTCAGTGGCTAGGACCTTAAAAAAAAAAAAAAAGAAAAAAAAAATTTTTTTTTTGATCTTTTGCGTGGGGGATAAGAGCGCTACGATTTGAAAAGCGGGAACTATTGCAAACAGTAATTTGAACATGATTAAATTTAGACGTGTAGGGCCATCGCTTACGTACAGATAGAGTAGGGAAGGGAGACTAAAGACTGGGGGAAGAGACTGAAATATGGAGTCAATAGGGAAGGCAACCCCAATAGGTGTCAGTGGGGCATGCCCATTCCCCACCAGAAGGAAAAATGGGGGTGGCGAGGAGGAGAGGAGACAAGAGGACAGTCACCCCCCCGCCAGGGAAGTGGAGTGGAAAAAAAGCCAGGAAAGAGTACCCAGCTCCTTCGCCAATTGGCTCACTGCCAGCAAATCTGCTATTCAAGGTGGGGAAAAGATATGGGTCCAACGAAGCAGTCGGAACCAGTGCCCCCATGTCATTCATGGAACATGTGTCCATTCAGGTAGGTTGAGGTCTGTCACGTTTATAGGTTATATACCCGACCAGGGTAGTGTCTCGTAGAGTGTCTCTTTTGCATCCCGGAGGGGTCTGGTCCGTTGATCCTGTTCCGTCATCGGGGAGGGCGGTCCAGTGCCTTTTCCATCCAGTGAGCCCATCGTTTCTGTGGTGTGCTTCCTATTCAAGTAGGTTGGTTGGGTCAGACAATTTGGGTTTCAATGCTGGTGTGTTTGCTCATAGTTCAGTTGTTCTCGAAGTTTAATATCTGCTACAAGGCATACTGTGCTCTTAGTTCCTGATCGCAGAACAGGTTCTTCTTCTAGTAAAGAGTTCCTGTGCGAATCTGGGGAGGTTCTTATATTCTTGGCTTGTGCCCATGAGATGATGCTCCTGGCCTCGCGGCAGGTAAGTCAATCTTGTTATTAGGTTTCCACGTAGGTCCTCGTAGTTTGTACATTCGTGCATGATGTGGGTCCAGCTTTTCGGTTCGCCACATGAACAGTTGGGGTGTTGGAGGAGGCCCAGAGATTTTAATTTCTCGTTGAAGGGGCGGTGACCCGTGAATAAGTATGTGGCATATAGGTTTTGGTGGAACCATACAGGTAGTTTCTGGAAACCCTGTCTACATCAGGCATGCAACATCCTGTCACCTCCCCTTTGGTTGAGTCAGTCCACCTGTCTTGCCATTCCTGTTTTAAGTGTGCCAAGAGCCGATATTTTTTTTCATTTTTATATTGTTTTTGGGTTCAATCGTAAAGTCCGAGTAGGTCACAGAGATTCCTTTTGATACGTAGTATGCTATAATCCGCATCCGACCACTTCGAAATCCAGTGGTAAGGATCCAGTAAGAATCTGGAGCGCTTCCATGCTCACAGTATTGCAGGCTTGGATGGTTTTGAGCAATATTGTTCATTGTGTCGAGTCCAGCATTCTTTTGTTGGTGGTCAGTCTTGTTCTATGGTACCATATTGGTGCACCGTATGTGATCGCCGGGAAAAAAAGTGGCCTTGTAGTACAGCAATATGGTTTGTTTACTCAGCCCTCAGTCACTGCGTGAGACTGGCATAATCAGGCCCGAGTAGTTCCTAATCTTGGTCCTGAGTTGCCTGAGATGTGGTTGGAATATGAGCTTGCTGTCAAAAATGATCCCGAGGTATTTCATATGTTGGGGGAATTTGATTGTAGCGCGATTTATTTTAATTTCCTTATGTCCAATGTTCCCTTAAGCAAGATGGAAGTCGTTTAAAATGTTTAGGTAGGTGGTACAAGTCAGCTTGCCGGGCACATGGATGACTGGACCGAAGGTATTCCAGCAGAACAGAAAGAATGATACCGCCGCCATCGGCTTCGTTTCGTCTCACGGTGCATTCAGGTGCCATCAGTTCCACAGGAAAGCGACTCTCATGTACCCAGCCATCCACATGATGCGACAGGAAACGTGATTCACTAAAGGTGCAATTTCAATGCTTGCGTGCGATTGTAGGCGTTGTCGTGGTTGGCATTGGCACTCTAAGCGGCTTGCTGCTGCTGCTGTGCAGCCCCATTTTCAGCAGGGTTTGATGCGGTGGGATCCATAAGAAAAAATGACAGGAGGGGCACCATTTGTGACATTTGTGACTAGAATGGCGATCACATTAACATCAGTGTTGCCAACTGTAGTCAGTTGAAAATAGCTGAGCTACAATTAAAAAATAGATAAAATCCTATTTTATCGATGAAAAAAATTTTTTTTGTAGATAAAGGGAATTTAAACGATTGGTGTATACAACAGCGGGGGAATTCCCCGGTTCCCCTACCCTGAATCTGCCACTGGTTCGAGGTACTATGTGTGTGACACATTACTCCCATCACCAGCATTCCAATTACCGGGAGTTGCGCCACAGTTGCCCTTCTTTTCTTACATACCATCCTTTGCTCTCCAGGATGCATTGATGAGCCATGGTCGTACAAAACTCCACCAGCGGTTCATGGGTTCCTCATCCTCGGACCACTTTCGGTAGATACTAAACACCGCTGATCATGAGCATCCCACCAGCCGTGCCGTTTCGAATAATCTCTGACCCAGTCGTCTGGCCATTACTATTTGGCCTTTGTCAAACTCGTTTAAGTCCTCTGCCTTTCCCATCTGAAGAACAAGAGTAACACTGATTACCGGAGCTCAGTATCAGGTGTTTTTATACCTTGTTCCTACCGGCGCACGCGCCTTAGTTCACCTGCAGTTTTTTCGATTTGCATAATGTTTCTGCTCATAGGTGCATGATTTTTACACTGTGCAGTCAAAACTTATGACCACCACTTTGTTTTAGCAATTGGCCATTCCTTTCTGCCTATGGCGTATGTGTTGACGATGAGAAACTGGTTAATATGATACTGTAGGTTCGTGGTTGGTGGTACATGGGAAACACTTGATCGACGTGGGCAAGCGTTTTGATATGACGGATTTCGAAAAAGAGGTGATTGTCGGATCTTGGTTGAAAGGTGGTAGTATTATGGAAACTGTGAATTATTATGTGGACTCTTCACAGTACTGTAGTTAAGGTGTTCCATGAGTGGAAAATTAAAAAAAAACTGAGAGCCACGAGCTATCTTGTGTGTATTATGTCCATAAATTACTTGTGTTCTTTGATAATTTTGTCTGTTTTGCTAGAGGAAAATCCAGAGTTTCCGGGAGGAAAACCTCGCTATACTTCCGTAAGACGTGTTAACTGAGCGACGGGATCTTAAAAGCCCACAAAGGTAACGTGTGCCATTGACGGGATTCGAAACCGGGCCTCTTGCACCTGGTGGGGATGATGCTGATTATAACCACTGTGTTACCCGTTGATGAAGTACAACGGGCTTATAAAAATATTAAAGAACCGAAATCTATTGGAAATTCAAGTGGAGAAATGGAAATAGGTGCAATTGATCCTAAATCCAGCTTACAGAAAAAGAAGAAGTGCAAGGAATGTTGCATGGTTCCAGATAGCATCATTGCTGTATCACACTGAGTGGAAACGAGGCAATACTTCTCGTCTTAGAAGGTGGAGCCCTTATGGGCTATTCCATTCTATGACGGATTTAATGAGGCCTGCCTTCACTCATTAACCCCAGGGGCTCACATCTGGTGAGTATGGGCCTGGCACATAATAGCCTGGCTAGTCTGTAATCAAGTCACAAAGGAGGTTAGGCAGGCGAAGGCAGATTACGAGAAATCTTTGGCAAAAGATGCTAAGAAAAACAGCAAGGATTTCTTTACTTATATAAACTCTAAAAGGGAGGGGATGAATAAGATTGGTCCACTTGAACAGATGTGCAGAAATTTGCCTTTAGCCAGCGGGTGGTTAATGGTTGGAACAAACTTCCATCTGTCGTTGTGGAAGTTGATAGGTTAAATAAATTTAAGGAGGAACTGGACAGGCATTTGGAGGGAATGGTGTGATTTTTTTTTTTTTTGGCTGATGCTGCATACGCTCATACACTTTCTTTCTTGCATCACATGCCACTACTACACCACTACACCCAGGGTCCTGAGCTGGATATCACCATTCTTCTCTTTCTTGGTTATTTCCTGCTACTGCTGACTATCTTCCTCTCTCTTTCTCTCTCTCTTTCCTAGGATAACTCAGAAAATTTTTTTGGCTGGTGCAGCCTAAGCCTCAGGCTTCCTTGCACCATATAGCTAATAATAATAATAATAATAATAATAATAATGGCTGGAAATTAGAATTCTGACCTGGAAGCTAACCCCTTCCCCTCGTCACTAATGGCAAGGTTACACTAGTAGATTCATTCATCGGACTCTTCATATACAATTTGGGACACATTTCCTGATTCTCTACCATTTGAAGCGAAATAGAATCGTCCAATTACGCTTCTAATAAGTGAATGTAATATGTACATGCTTGCGTTACTTTAGACCGTTATTTTGAAGGTTTTAAGAGAAAGTGAAAACTAATCGGGTGATTTAATTTTACTTAATTTAGTGATTTCATTTCACATATTCTACAAATTTTATTATTTATTATTATTATTAATGTTATTTATTTATTTATTTTTATTGAGGAGACCTTTACGTCATTTACTCTTAAAATATGAAACTTCAGAGCGGCACTGCTTTGTAATGAAAACAATCTGACATGATAAATATGGCGAACCGTAGACGTTATGTGAACAGGTGACTGTGGATTTTTTTGTACTTTGTACAGCACCAGGTACGAGATAGTTGAAATTATTGATATCGCGTTGTTTTCGGATTGCCGTAATATTAAAAAATGATTAAATTGCATGTTGACAAGTTAAATATAAATAGAATTTGCACAGGGAATATCCCGAAGGCCTAGTTAGTACGGTGCCTTTGGAGAGTTTTGTACGACCCAGTTTCGTACTAATACCCACACTTCACAATAACAGCAATAAAAATATTATGGAAAGTATACACAGTCACTGAACTCTGATGGTAGGGCAGTTGCAATCAATTTTTATTGTGCTAGAAGCGAAACTATGCAGCGGCACGAAACTTTAATTATTGCAATTGTGGTATTCAGTAACCAAGAGATAATAACATACAAAATGATAATTATTATTATTATTATTATTAACTACATGGCGCAAGGAAGCCTGAGGCTTACGCTGCACCAGCAAAAAAAAAAAAAAAAAAAATTCCCCGAGTTGCCCTGAGAGAGAGAGAGAGAGAGAGTCAAAAGTAGAAGGGAATCACCATGAAAGAGAAGAATGATTATTATTATTAGCCATATGGTGCAAGGAAGCCTGAGGCTTATGCTGCACCAGCCAAAAAAAAAATTTCCGAATTACCCCGAGAGAGAGAGAGAGAGAGAGAGAGGGAGGGAAGGAAGGAAGGAAGGAATCACCAAGAAAAAGAATGATGATATCCAGCCCAGGACCATGGGTGTGCCAAGTCCATACTCACCAGATGTGAGCCCCTGGGGTATAGGTTCTGAAATGAGTAAATTTATTTTATCATTTTGTATAATTAATACTTGTATATTTAATTAAAAGTTATATCTCTCTTTAAAGGAAGGATCAAAGGATCAATGTTGTAACTGAGGCAATAAAAAGGTGGATAATGTCTTACTTGGACTGTTTTATCAAACCGTCGGTTAGCACTATTGCCATCTGTACCACCTCCATACATAACATGCTGAATTGCATTTTTCACTCTGTCAGTATCATTCTTAATGGGCTTATCCAAACATAATATAAATATACACTGCTGGATAGCTTCCACAGATTTTTTATTTAGAGGATCTTTGCACAACTTATTATATCCAGCTCAGGACCCTATTTTATTCAATATCCCCGGAGATTTATAAATAATGGCCCAAAAAATTTGCAAGTGCATCTTATTCACAAATTAATCTGAAACTTGATAGTTTTCTCTCTTGATAGTTTTTTTTACAAGTCTGGCAATTTTTAACAATTTTTATTAGCCTCATTGTTTTACCAACAATTTCTATGAACTTTACTGTTTTTATTCCCTAAAGTTCATAGAAATTGCACCTGAAATGCAGTGTTAGGCTGGTCATAGTATGATGCAGTGTTTTCTAATCTTTGGTACTTGACAATAAAAGAGTTTTTTTTTTTTTTTGCAGTAGGTAGGAATTCTATTAACAGTGATGGAAATACAATTATGCCTGTAACAACCTAAACGTGTACTGCCTATGTTCAATAAGAGCACATTACATATCATTGTATTTAAAAAATAGTTATTAATATATTTGCTTCCATGGTTAATATTTTTTGTGGTCCGTGGTTTCTAGTTCAAGTGTCAAACTGATCCATATCGAAAAAAATATTGGAACACTGGCCTAATAGATTTATTATCTTCATTTAATAAAACACAATGTGGAACATCGTGCTATATAAAAAGTTAGATTCCAGCTTTCGGAAATTAATATTCTTGTTTCTTAGCAACATACAATTCATGCAAGTACAAATATTGTTTTTTTTTTTTTTTTGACTAGCTGAAACCGATATGATTTATTCTCTCTCTCTCTCATTCATTGCTCTTCACTGCATATTCACTTTCTGAAACTTATTTAAGGTGTCATCTAATCAGTGCTTTATCCATATATAATAAAATAGTTACCTCTTTATGGATGGAAGTAGCAGACTTCATTATCTCCATGACAGTATAGTAGTTTCACCACTTATCACTCATTTGGTGAGGTCTGGTTTTGAATTCCATGAGGGACTCGAGGAAAGTTTAAAAGCCTATTTGCTCAAAAATCTAGTTGCCCTATTTCAGGTGGAGAGAGGGAGAGCACTGTTTCCCTCATTATTTATTCTAGATTTTTCAGCCTGTGCAATGTGCAAATCAGCCCAAGAACTTGCAGTTATGCAAGCATGGTACCCAATTAGTAATGTGTTATTAAAAAAAAAAAATACAGTAATATACATAATAGTAAAATTTCTATACATTATAGATAGTTACTGGGGAAATATGTGTTGGCTTAGTACCTTACCTGAAATATTGAGAGAACTTTGTGCCAGATCATATGATTACATAAAACCTTAGTAATTCGGACTAATTTAGATGGTATTAATATGCAAATATGTTAAATGGAAATTACATGAAACCCTTTGTATTCAAAATACAAATTGAATACCTTAGGGTTTAAGTCAGTCAGAATATGAATAATACAATTTTTAAAAATAATGGACTTTAATAAACTACTGTGTTAAAGGCTAATAATTATAAATTTAATTGGATATAGACAGCCCCTCCAAAATTGTATTTTTTGAAGCAATTGGAAATTTCTTTGAGTAAAGATTCTTTTGTATTGCCATTTTATTATTATTATTAGCCGTATGGTGCAAGGAAGCCTGAGGCTTAAAATGCATTAAAATTTATTATTATTATTAGCCGTATGGTGCAAGGAAGCCTGAGGCTTAAAATCACCAAGAAAGAGAAGAATGATGATATCCAACTCAGGACCCTAGGTGTGCCAAGGGGCTCACCAGATGTGAGCCCCTGGGGCAAATATAATATCATTCTTAATTTCCAATAAAGCATAAAAATATTTTTCAAATTCCTTGACAAAATTAGCAAATAAGGTAATGAAGGCAACATAGTTTTTTATATCATTTAACTTTTTCTTCATTTTCCATTTCACCTAAACATTTTCTCATTGAAATATTGCTATTTCTTCATCACCATATATCAAAATGCACCTTCATCTTCTACCGATGTGCTTACATTGCCAAAATTAATTAATTAATGCTGCTGTTGTGCAACATGTTTATATTTTATTTGATGTTATGCAACAGTTAACAGGCTTCATATTTTATTCTCATCTAAATCAGTAAGAATTTTTATTGCCGTATATTGTTCTATGCTATATTTCATTCCAACTTGCAGCTTGTATGTTATAATTTTTAATATCAGCCACAGTCTTTTCTACTCTCGTGACCTATACACTCTCAGAATTATTAAAAAACTGAGTGAGTGCTCAGCAGCTGTTTCATGTGATGCAAACATTTATTGTATATAACTCTGATACATAGATATAAGGGTTGTGTTATTTGGGAAGTAAGAAAAGGTATTTGATAATTTCAAAAGTCTGTGTGAACTTTCATCAGAGGTATGTGATGGTGCATTATCTAAAAATTAAAGTGCCTTAATGTTTTTTGCATTTCATTTTTCATTTTGAATGATTTCGGTTTCACAATTTGTAAAAGATGTAATCTGAAAAATTATTCAAAACTCTATAATTAAATTCTTGTTTAGGAAAAATTTCCATTCTGTATTAATAAGCATAGTCCAGCTTGGTTATAGCATCATATCGAGAGGGGAATTACAGTATTCTTGATATTATAAACATCAATCCCAATGTTCTGTGTTTTTATCAACAAGTCAGTGGCATACCATCATCAGCTTGCACCTTGCTGGATTTTATTGCATCTTGTTTCTTTATTAGCATGTGCAGTCTCATTTCTTCCCCCCACGAGTTGAGTACTGGTGCAGCTGTCACCTGTACCATAGGATGGTACACCACTGCAATGAGGTTTGATTGGGAAGAAAAGTTTAGCCTTAGTAGAGGCATGTGATATAAGAAAGAAATCTTATATAGCATCATCCAAAAAAAAAAAATTTCCCATTTCACCCATCCATTCACTCCAAATGCTTGTCAAGTTCTGCTTTGAACTTATTTAAGTTTTTGATCTCCACTAAAACAGATGGAAATTTGCTCCAACTATCAACCACCAGCTGGCTAAAGGCAAATTTCTGCTCATCTATTCTACAATTGTCTTTCCTCAGTTTCAATTTATGTCCCTTCAGGTGAGTAATCTGAGCAAGAGGAAGAATCCCATCAGCATTGAGCTTGCTCAAACCATTCAAGGCTTTATACACCTCAGTTAGATCACCTATCAGGTGCCGAGTCTGTAGATGCTGGGGGTTACTGCTACCCATATACAGTATTTTACATTTGTCAATGTTAAACTTCAGTTGCCACCTCTTAACTCATCTGCTCGATTTTCTAGATCCTGTTGCAGTAGTATACTATCATTACTGTATATATATATATTACAGTTGGCAGGTCATTAGCAAACCTGCCAGCCTTCGTATCATCTGCAAACTTAGACATTAACCCTGATGTACCTTCATCAGGCACCTCCGTAGCCAGGTGGGCAGGAGCAGCAGTGCATAGCACACGCTTCTTGATTTGACCGGGGTTCGGTTGGTTTTCACCAACAGTTCTCCTTCAGCATTCTTTAGGTCTAATTTACTTCTATCCTTTTTCCATGTGCTAAACATTAAGCTAAATACTCGCCCACTCATTGCATTTGAGTGAAGCAAAGCAAAAACAAAATTAATATTTTTTTCTCTGTATTACATACTTTGTGTGCACTAAAAGTTTTTTATCCAAATATCTGTGGTATTTTTGAGGTATTTTGTCTCAATATTTTTATGGAATGATTTCAACAGAACATATTCTTCATACAGCAAATCGATATTGAGAATTTTAAATAAAAAAGAGTTTGTTGCCTGAGCCTGAAAACATTACAATGAAATAAAAAAAAGAAGTCAATTAGAATGTAAAAGGTTACAAAGTAAGCATAATATAAATATTCTATAACCCTCTTTGTAAATAGGATAGAATGTCGTTTTTTGAGTCTTTAATTAAGGATGCATTTCAATAACAACTATCGTCAGTTAATTCTTTCTTCCTAAATAATCATCTAAACAGGGTGTTTTATGATTTCTGCTTTTTTCAAATACCCCATTTCAAATTTTAAAGAATGGGTATCTTGGAAATTTATTATAATTCCTAAAAAAAAGGGGTATTATACACCGAAATAGGGTACGTCTGGCAACCCAACTGTAACGTTGTATATGTGTTATTCACTGAGGAATGCTGAAGTGAAATGAATTTCCACAGTTCATCCTCTTCTTCAGATTTCGAAGAAGATTTAGAAAATGCATGTGCTTTTCTTATAGCCGAGAAAACAAAAGAGTACGCAATGGATACATGACATAAACTGGAAGAGAACAGAAAAAGGTGAATTCCATCATTTACTGCAGGACTTAGAAGATGAAAATCGTTTCAAGATGTACTTACGGATGAATAAAGAAGAATTTAATTTCCTATATAATCTAATTAAGGATGACATTCGAGGACAAAATACGCAATTTCGAAATTCAGTCAGTGCTAAGGAAAGATTAGTTGTATGTTTAAGGAAAGTTGAAATACTGCAAGTTTAATTTTGAATAAGGATTTATTCTGTCAAAATACCAAACAAAAATTTTTAATGAAATTTAATTACAACAAAAAACTACTTCTCAACCCTAAAAATTGAACTTGTAAGAAATTGTTATGAGTAGTTGTGCAAATTGAAATAATTGACTTGTTCATCCTCTAAATTTGTTAATTGTAATACTGTTGGTCTATTTTTTCCTTTGATCATTTTTGAGCATCTCTGTGTGGTGACTATGCCGAGTAGCTGGTCGAAGTGGAGGGTGCCTTGGAATACGCACAGGAGCAATGTCCTTGATGTTGTTTGTTTCCGGATATTCTTACTTGTGCTCTCAAAACAGCATTATTTACTTATAATTTAATTTTCTATTAGCATTTCCTTCATTTTCCTCTTGTCACGTGGTCATGGCTAATGAAATTTCTGTTTGAACAGAAAAATCTGAGCTTCTGACAATGTCATTTGGCCTTGAAGCTCAACATGTTATTTTGTGAATACAGCCAATGACAACAGTGCGTCTCCGAGCAATAAACTAATTGGTAAATATAGTTCCCCCAACATTTGATGTTAAACATGTATATAAGTGAAGTCTCGTGAAGCGATAGTAGTGTGTTTCCGCCCTTAAAGGTCTGTAATTATTCGCGTCACACTTTGATCCCTCTTTGTGAATTGGGTAACATTTGCACATTTCCGGTCCACGGACCTCCCATCAATCCAAGGAAGTTTTCATATTTATAGTTAAGGGTTTGCTTACTTTCTTTCCTGCTTCCTCTAATGTAACTGGGTTGATCCCATCCACCCCAGGTGCCTTTTTTATGTTCAATTTCATCATTTTTCTCCTCCACTTTACTCTCAGTTATTACAAAATCCTTTAGCTCCCTGCTAGAATTTGAAAAACTTCTGGCCTTCCTCTCCCTGATTATCTCCTTATGTAGATGAAAAATACTTATCAACAAGCGAACCATTGATATCAAGTGAACTAATCTGATTCATGTAATACTAGTAGACTAGTAAAAGGACTAGTAGCTTCCAAGCTTACTTCCTTGGATGCTTCCCATTTAGAATTTGCTGTTGAACAGTTGATCCCATTGTATAGAATTTAAAAACTGTCTGAGATCACTGTAGTCACCTTTACGAAAACAAAATCCCTTCCCTTTACCATTGATGGTAGTTACATCTTTAAGTAAATCCCACGTCAGCACACTGTGGTCACTGCCACCTAGTGGTTTCTTTATCTGCAGATTCTTAATGCACAGAGAATCACTGCTAGTAATCAGATCAAGAGTATTACTTCCTCTAGTTGCCTCTCAAACATGCTGTTATAGAAAACAATCATCCAATAAATCCACAAAAGCCTTGCTAGTGTGCGAGAAAATTACTATAGCAAATAACTATAGCAATTACTATAGCAAATTACTGTTCAAAATACAACACCAACTGACACCGATTTAACATTCTGAAACATATATTGCTGTTCACACAGGTATTTTCATAATTCTGAAATAATGTTCTAACCTAGGTAAAGTGGCATAATTTCTATGGAGTTTTTTTTAAGTGATGCTATTAGTATTGGCAAATGATTCGGGGAAACATCTCACAGCTTTTAACATAAAAAAAAACCCTGCCTGATCTGTACATCCCCTCTGACAATTTCTGTAATCCTTCCTTAAGTTTATTGAAATTGCCCATCTTCCACGACACCAGATGGAAGTTTGGTTTAACAATCAACTATTTGACTGAAAGCAAATTCCGACACATCTATCTTTCAACCCTTCTTCAATTTAAATTGTTTCCTTATGTGTGTTCTCTGAGAAAGGGAAATATTGTAATCAGCATTGTTTACTCAATCCATTTAAAGATTTACACAACTTCAATTAGGTCTCCTTCAGTGGCATGTTATCCTTTAGGCAAAAAAGACATCTGCCTAGTGGTCCTGATCAGATGCGGGATCCCCAAAAATTCATAATTAGATTTTGTGTACAAATCTAGATTCGAAATAGATTCAAAGTCTTATTATGAATGCTGCACTCACTTCGGGATTAGCATTAGCATTAGCATTAGTAGAGGCATTTGATGCAAGAAAGCAAGCTTATGCAGCATCAGTCAAAAAAAAAAAAAAACCCACTTCCACTTCACCCCTCTGTTCGTTCAAAATACCTGTCCAGCTGAGCCTTAAACTTATTTAGGCTATCAACCTCCACCACAAGGGATGGAAGTCTGTTCCACCAACCAACCACCTGCTGGCTAAAGGCAAATTTCCGCACGTCTATCCTACATCTGTCTTTCCTCAATTTGAATTTATGCCCTCTCAGGTGATTTTTCTGAGCTAGAGGAAGAATCCCATCAGCATTGAGCATGCTTTAACCATTCAAGGCTTTATACACCTCTATCAGATCACCTCGCTGGTGCCTAGTCTCCAGACACTGTAATTTGCAAAACTTAAGCCTTTCTTCGTAAGAGCACCCCTTTGTTCCATTCACTAATCTTGTTGCCCTTCTCTGTACTCGTTTCAGCAGCTCTACATCCTTCTTGAAATGAGGCCTCCAGACCTGTATACAGTACTCTAGGTGTGGCCTGACCATTGCCTTATACAATGGAATAATCACCTCCTTATCCCTGCTGGAAAAATTCCTGTATATCATTGACAATACTCCATGAGCTACTCTTGCAGCCCGTCTGCACTGTCAGAGAACTTCATATCTGCCTGCACAACCACCCCCAAGTCCCTTTCATTCTCTACCACTGTCAGTGTAGTACCACAGAGTTGATACGTTGCTCTGGGGTTGCTGTTTCCCATGTGTAGTACTTTACATTTGTCAATGTTAAACTTCATTTGCCACCTCTCAGCCCATCTGCTCAACCTTTCCAGATCCTGTTGCAGCAGCATAGTGTCAGTAGTGTCCTTGACAACCCTGCCAACCTTTGTATCGTCTGCAAACTTGGACATTAAGCTTGATATACCATCATCAATATCATTTATAAATACAGAAAACAATAATGGACCCAACACTGAGCCCTGAGGGACTCCACTAATAACATTAGTCCACGATGAGCAGTGTCCATTGATTACCACTCTCTGTCTTCTCCCCCTCAACCACCCCTTTATCCATAGCAGCAATTTGCCTCCAATGTCACACTGCTCCAATTTGTGTAGCAGTCTTCCATGTGCAACAGTATCAAAAGCCTTTCTAAGATCCAAGTATATAATATCAAAGTTATTCCCTGCATCCAGTTCTTTTGTGACTGCATCATAGTATCCAATCAAGTTGGTCAGGCAAGACTTCCCCTTAACAAAACCATGCTGTGTCTGAGCTATAACTGAAGTCTTGTCTAAATGATCCTGCAGTGCTTCTTTAACCAGTGCCTCCATTAATTTTCCTGGAACAGAAGTTAAGCTCAAGGTTAAGATCAAAGTTAAGATCAAAGGCTGACACAAGTATAATTACTTGTGTCAGCCTTTGATCCTCCTTTGTGAATTGGGGTCACATTTGCACATTTCCAGTCTCTGGGTACCTCCCCTGAGTCCAAGGAAGCTCTCATAATTATGGCTAAGGGTTTGCTTACTTCCTTTGCTGCCTCCTTTAATATAACTGGATAGATCCCATCCACCCCGGGTGCCTTTCTTGTGTTTATCTTCAACAGTTTCTCCTCCACTTTACTCCCAGTTATTTCAAGATTCTGTAGCTTACTGTTAGAGTTGAATACACCTCTGGCATTCCCCTTGCTGAATAATTCCTCATGTGTGAATGTCGATGCAAAATATTCATTTAGTTTGTTAGCTACCTGAGCAGGATCATCAACAGTTGACCCATCAATATCAAGTGGACCAATCTGATTCATCCCCTTCCTTCTAGAGTTTACATAAGTAAAGAACGCTTTGCTGTTTTTCTTTGCATCCCTTGCCAAGGATTTCTCGTAATCTGCCTTCGCCTGCCTAACCTCCTTTGTAACTTGGTTGCATATCAACTTGTATCTATCATAGGCTTCTGTGTCATGTGTTAATTTGTAAGTATCCCATGCATTTTTCTTCTCTGCCATATGCCTCATTAGTTCATCTGACATCCATTTTGGCCTAAACCTTGAACAATATTTCTTAGTTGGTATGTAAAGCCTAGTAGCTTCCAAGATAAGTTCTTTGAATGCTTCTCATTTTGAATTTGCTGTTGGTAACATCATCAGTTGGTCCCACTGTATAGAATTTAAATACTGTCTGAGTCCATCGTAGTCGCCTTTACGGAAGCAATAACCCTTCCCTTTACCCCTAATGGTAGTTACCTCTTTGAGTAAATCCCACTTCAGCACACTGTGATCACTGCCACCTACTGGTTCGTTTATCTGCAGATTCTTAATGCATGAAGAATCACTGCTGATAATCAAATCAAGAGTATTACTCCCTCTAGTTGCCTCCCGAACATGCTGATGTAGAAAACAATCATCCAATAAATCCACAAAAGCCCTGCTAGTGTGTGAGTAACCAGCCCCCAAATTCCAGTCAATATCTGGGAAATTAAAATCTCCCATTATAAGACTCTCTGATTTACTGGCCCACTCTATTTCCCTGTACAGTTCCTTATTATACTCATCAGAGTCATTAGGCCTATAGCACACTCCTACTCTCAATTTTGATCTCCCAATGCTTATGTCACACCAAACTGACTCAACACTGCACTGCACTGTCCAGCGATGTCGACTGGCTTCACTTCCTTGGTTTTTATGTGTTTCTATGTGTGAGGTTTTTCTATGTGTGAGTTGTTATGTGTGAGGGGATGGTACCACTACTTCAAAGAATGGCTGTGGCTGAGTGCAAATTCCTGATGCATCTCATGACTGAGAAGCTGAATGCTCTTGAGCTGTTCTACTGGATTAATTTTAGCTGCCTTCCAGGAACTCTGGGAGGGCAAAATCTGCTGGCATTTGAGCCATTCAGAACTGATAATCTAAAATTCAAATACTTCAATAGAACTGCAAGATTGCTCAGTGAATCGAATGTTCATATTCTATCTGAAGATATTACCATTAGCAGGGCATATGATGCAAGAATGCAAGCTTATATAGCATCAACCAAAAAAAAAACACCCTTCCCATTTCACCCAACCATTTACTCCAAACATTTGTCTAATTCTGCCTTTAACATATATAAGTTGCTGGCTTCCACTATGACAGGAAGTTTGTTCCAACTATCAACCGCCCGCTAATTTCTGCACATCTATTCTATAATTGTCTTTCATCAATTTGAATTTATGCCCCCTCAGGTGAGTAATCTGAACAAGAGGAAGAATCCCATTAGCATTGAGCTTGTTGAATCCATTCAACGCATTATATACACCTCAATTATCAATATCAAAAGAGAAATAAAAAGATTCTGTAATCAAAATCTAAAAAGTAATCCCTAAATCATATCCTGGTCTAAAGATATGTCTTTGAAATCAAAATGTAGGTATCCAATGTGGATTTCCTTCTTGAATGTAAAAAAATAATAATAAATAATTCAATAAATTAACAAAAAAAATAACAATAACAAAATATGCCAATTCATAGTTAACTATAAATTATGATCAAATAATAAAATTAAAGACAAATGTTTTGTTAAAAATACGCTTATCATCGAGTCATTGCCTAAATGCAAATCTCTTCTTGTAATATATTAATTTCTGTTGTATATGCTGTATTATATTCCATTTATTTATTGATATATATATATATATATATATATATATATATATAATCTGTAAGGCTCAGGCTGTTTTGGAGTAAAAAAAAAAAATCACTGCTTCAAAAACTCATTGCTGTTTTCTACTAAGTGATTTTTATTGGAAACTGAATTTTCTACCTGCCAAGGTCAATGAACTTTACTTGAAGGTTAATTCTGAAAATGAAGTTTTTTTCCAAAAACAGTTTTACCAATTTTTATTAAATTTTATATTTAGTTCTTATGTCATATAATTTCTTTGTTTTGTTGTCAAAATAAAATATAATTGAAAATGTTTATTATTAGTTTTTTCTTTAGATGGGGCCCTCTAATTCTATTTTGCCTTGGGCCCCATGAAGGTATGACGTGCCACTGGTCTCCTTGTAGGTGCTTAATTTTCAGCTGCTGCAATTTGTAGAACTGCAGTCTATTTTTGGTAAAAGTACCTTTTTTTGTCCATGACTGGTATTATTGCTCTTCTCTATACCCATTCAACCAGTGTTGAAAGCAGTGTTTTCACCAGGGGGAAAGAACATAAACTTTGAGGGCGGTACATGTCATGTAGTATATGTGTATATTTGTTATTATTATTTAATATATACACTGAAAGGACAGACTTCATGTAATACCTGGTTCCTGGGCAATGTGACATTGTCATCACACTTTGTCATCACTGTCATCAGGGGGGTACATGTCATGTAGTATATGTGTATATTTGTTATTATTATTTAATATATACACTGAAAGAACAGACTTCATGCAATATCTGGTTCCTGGGCAATGCGACATTGTCATCACACTCTCGCTACTGGACGAACCCACCACTTGGCATGTATATAGGTACATTGCATCACTGTATTCACGTAGACGGTAATTCGATGTAGTATGGATAAACATCACGAGATAACCGGCTTTGAAAGAGGGATGCATGGGTCGCTCTATCGTGGAGGTGGTATAAAAATTGCACCATCCCAGTTCGACAGTATCAAGAGTGCATCGGGAATACTCCGTTTCCGGAATAACCTCTCATCATGGACAGCACTTTGGGTGGAGAAAGGTGTTGGATAAATGCGGCCTTCGATGTCTCTCTCGCATTGTTTCAGCCAACTGGAGAGTGACAGTGGCATAAATTACCGGCGACTTCAATGAGGGAGGTGCCAGAAATGTCTCCACCCAGACCAGCAGGCGACCATTAGCTACAGTAGGTTATGGGAGCCACTGACCCACCAGATTCCCGTTGCTAACACCATGACACTGGATTCTACACCTCAACAGGGTGGAAGAACATCGGCACTGGACCGATGTTCTTCCACTGATGTTGATTTGAGATGGGTCTCCTGGTCAGATGAGTCCCGTTTCCAGTTATTTCGAGCGGCTGGGAGGGTGCTGTTGTTGTTGTTGTTTTTGGTTTTTAGGAGCATTAGCAACTAAAGCCATATTGCTCCGGGGATATGCGGTGGGCATTCCCTGACCTTTCTGCATCCTCCGTATTTGGTGGCCATCTGCTCGAAGCCCGGTCTAATCAAGAAGCGTGTGCTACACACTGCTGCTCCTGCCCACCTGGCTATGGAGGTGCTTCCGGGAGGGTGCGTATCTGGTGGAAATTGCATGAAGCTATGCACCTGTCATGTCAACGAGGAACTGTTCACACAGGTGGGCGGTCAGTAATTGTCTGGGATATGTTCAACTGGCACACATTGGGACCTCTGGTACATCTAGACGCATCTCTGAATGGTCTGGATTTGTCCATCCTTTTAGACCATCTGCATCCCTTCATGGTTATCATGTACCCACAGGGCAAGGGACTCTTCCAGCAGGACGGTGTGTCTCTTCCCACAGAGCCGTGGTGACTACAACATGGGTCGAAGAGCATTCCGCAGATTTTATCACCATGGAATGGTCTTCCCATTCACCGGATGTGAACCCCGTGGAGCATCTTTGGGATGCTGTGGAAAGGCCGGTTCAAGCTTTGGATCCTCCACCCAGGAATGTGACGGAATTTTGGGCAGCGGTGCAGCAAGCATGAATGGAAATACTTGTGGAACGCTTTTGTGAATTAGTGGACTCAATGCCTCAGCATTTGACTGCCCTTATCTGGGCGAAAGGTGAGCCTACCCGTTACTTGGTAGGTATCTCACGATTTCTCTCCATTCACTGTACAATGTATGTGTGCAGATAAAGGAACCTGAAAGTGAAAATGCCGACACTTGAAATAGTGGCTTTTAGTTACAGTTTGTGCAGCCAGAAAATTTACCATTTAATTATTTTGAAAATTTCGTGTCTTTTGAATTTTACCAATTTATTTTTGCGCGTACCACGTAACGAGTACCACACTTAGTTGTGTTTTATAATCACAACATTGGCCATGCTGATAATATAGCCTCTAAAGAGTTCAGTAAGAAGAAAATTTCAATTAATTTTAAACAAAAAAATGTGGCGAGGTTTTTGAACGAATATTAAAATAAAAATTGCAATTTTTTGCTGGGGGGAATTTTATTCCACCAGGGTGAAACTCACTCCCTTGTCACCCCCCTGGATTGAACATTGCATTCAACATATATCAAAATGAGGCTTCCAGACCTGTATGCTGCATTCAAGATGGAACTAACTGTTGCCTTATACAACAGAATTTCATCATTATCCATGATGGCAAAATTTTTGTATATTATTGAGAGAATCCCATGAGTTGCTTTTAATAGATTATTATTGTTATTATTATTAGCCATGTGGTGCAAGGAAGCCTGTGGCTTATGCTGCAACACCTAAAAAAATTCCCGAGTTACCCTGAGAGAGAGAGAGAGAGAGAGAGTGAGTGAGTCAGTAAGAAAGGAATCACCAAGAAAGAGAAGAATGATGATATCCAGCCCAGCTCAGGACCCTGGGTGTGCCAAGCCCATACTCACCAGATGTGAGCCCTTGGGGTTGTCTATACTTCTTAGAGAACTTAACGTTGGACTGTACAACTACATCTGGGTTAATACTAATAGGTCTATTTTATTGTCTTATGCCTTGACTGTGGTACACCCAATTGATATGTTGTTGGATTACCGCTTCCCATATGCATTGCCATACGTTTACCAGTATTAAACCTCAGTTGCCAGTTCTGAACCTATCTAATTTTTCTGTCTTGTTGTTGTAGTATATCTTGATTCTCGTCATTAATGACCCTGCCAACCATTGTATCATCTGCAAACTTAGATATTAAGGTTCGTGTTCCTTCATCAGTATCATTAATAAGTAGTAAAACTGGTGAAGGGCTTAGCATTAAACTCTGAGGTAATCTGCTAATGGCATTAGTGTTAGTAGTGGCATGTGATGCAAGAAACCAAGCTTATACAGCATCAGGTAAAAAAAAAAAAAAACTTTCCCACATCACCTGTCCAGCTCTTAATAATTTGTATAATTCTTCCTTAAATTTATTCCAATTATCAACTCCCACAATACCAGATGAAAGTTTGTTCCATAAATCACTTGAGTGGTTGATTGTTAGAATAAACTTCTTTTTAAAGTGGTGAAAGCAAATTTTCACACATATCCTGCAACTATGCTTCCTCAATTTAAATTTATGCCTCATCATGTGTATTTTGTGTAGAAGAATTCCATCATTATTTTGTTTACTCAATCCATTCAAAGCCTTAAACATCTCAATCAGATCTCCTCACAGGTGCCTAGTGTTTCCAGATGCTGTAATTTGCAGAACTGAAGCCTTTCATGGTTAGAGTACACTTTTGTTCTCTTCGTTAATCTTTGCCCTTCTCTGCACTGCACTCAATCCAACAGATCACACATCCTTCTTAAAGTGAGGCTTCAAGAGCTGTATTCAAGATGTAGCATTGATCATTGCTTTTTACAACTGGATAATCACATGTTTATCCCTGCTGGAAAAATTCTTGTATATTGTTAACAAAACATCATGAGCTAGCCTAGCAGGCTGTTTGCACTGTTCAGAGAACTTTATCTGATTGTACAATTACCACTAGGTTTTTTTTTGTTCTTTGTCACCCTCAGTGTGTTACCACATAGATTGGCCAGACAAGATTCCCCCTTAACTAATCAATGGTGTGACTGCTTTCTAACTGTATTTTTGTCTAGATGGTTCTGTATTACTGCTTCAATCAGTGATACCATTATTTTCCCCTTCAACAGAAGTTAAACTTACAGGTCTGCAATTGCTTCACTGTTTGATCTGCCATTAGTGAATTAGGGATATATTTGCATATCTCCAGTCCATAGGGGCTTCCCTTGAATCGAAGGATGCTCTCATAATTATGGCTAAAGGTTTGCGGATCTCTTTTGCAGCCTCTCTTAATATAATTGGATAGATCGTAATTATGGCTAAAGGTTTGCTGATCTCTTTTGCAGCCTCTCTTAATATAATTGGATAGATCATATTTTCCCAGGTATTTTCCCAGGCGCCTTATTTTCATTTAGCTTTAACAGTTGCCCTTCTTCTTTCCTCTCAATTATCACAGAAACATTTAACTTATAATTTTATGTACTATTGGCATTCCCATCACTAAAATATTCCTCACATACAAATGTAGATGATTTATCATATCCAAACAGATTGCTGGCAAACTGAATAACTACCGAGTTTGTCAGCAATCTAAGCAGGATCATCAATCATACCATTAACTCCAGGGGCTCACATCTGGTGAGTATGGGCCTGGCACACCCAGGGTCCTGAGCTGGATATCATCATTCTTCTCTTTCTTGGTGATTCCCTTCTACTTCTTGCTCGCTCGCTCTCTCTCTCTCTCTCTCTCTCTCTCTCTCTCTGGATAACTCAGAAATTTTTTTTGGCTGGTGTAGCATAAGCCTCTGGCTTCCTTGCACCATATGGCTAATAATAAAAAAAATATATCTAGTAGACTAAGGCGATTCATACAGGGGCTGCTCATTAACCTGCTGGTGTTTACATAAGTAAACTTGCTATTGTTTACATAAGTAAACACTAGTGAGTTAACGAGCAACTCCTTCTACCACTCAACCATTCTTTTATCCACATATTTTTAAAAATTTTATTTATTGTGCTAGGCGGTGCCTGGCAAATTCGTATAACGCCACCATATATTTGCAATACCATATACATAGTATTACAGACACAGTTAACAATATTGTACAGAGAATGAAATATATCCATTCAAAAGTAGGTAAAATGTTCAGTCTATCTGCTCAAGAACCCTCCAAAAAGAAATGCATAATCCAAGTTGTGCACAGTACAAGGAACTCTGTAATCTTATTGAAATCATCTAGGTGCCTCCGTAGCCAGGTGGGAAGGAGAAGCAGTGCATAGCTCACACTTCTTGATTAGACCGGGGTTCGAGCCCGTCACCACCAAATACAGAGGATGCGGAAAGGTCAGGGAATGACCACCGCATATTCCTGGAGCAATATGGTCTTAGTTGCTAATGCTCTTAAAAACCAAATAACAAATAACTGAAATCATCTGATGTACTTATAGTCTGAGGCACAATGAGTCTGCCACTGCACAAGGAACTGCACATTACTACTGAACCATATGAAATGTATGTTTTGAGAAAAGCAATGGATATTCCACCTTAAGTCATGCAGCACAAGGAACTCCATTTGCTAAAATTGTAATGCCTAGAGTAAGCAAGTGCAGTAAGAAATCACCAGTGAAACTGTACTAATAATGATGTGTGATTGCCTTGCTGAGTGATCACTGCATCATATTGAGTTGCAATAGATGATCCTTATCTGAGACTAACAGAGGTGAATTGCCTGTACATGTTGGTTAGCCTGTACATGTTGGTTAGTAGAGCAATTGTCTGTGCATGAAGATTGATGCAGTGCATAACAAAAAAGTGTAATGCAAAAAAACTGAAACTGACGGTTCCTTTTTACATTGCGCAGAGAACATCATCTTTTTCTCTAAAACAATTTGAGCATCATTATGTACACAGTAAGCTCCCACTTATAATTAGAATGGCATGCCTACCCTATCAAAATCCATTCTAATGATCAGCCAACCTGATTGTTCTCCAGTCAGCCACAGGATCTCATTATACAATGCAACAGTTAATTTCCTTGCTCCTCTATTTGTAACAAGATTAACCACCGTTGAAATACCTGAATGACAAAGTACTGGAAGGATTTGAAATAAATCTGCCTCTGTTCCTCCCAGAAGTTTTCACATTTAGGATTCAATGCAAGTAGATTCAGTGACTGTGTTATTAATTCCTTCCTAAGATTGAGTACTCATAATAGTCATATATGTCCCCAAGTTTCATCTTTCCCACAAATGTAAGCAAAACGGTCCACAATACCTAACTTAGGTAACCATGCAAAAAATGATCCATGTCCTGTCAAGAAGAAGGTGGTGTGTAACTTTGGACTGAACCATCTGAATCAAGATTTACCATTAATATGTACATGTGGAAGGAATTTATTTGTAATGCAACTCTTATTACTATCATTTCATCTCTCCTGCCAACCTCTCTCTCCTGCCTTGACGAACCAAGAGAGCCTAGGTACGGTTTTTCACACTAGTCTTCTTTGTATGTGCCAGCATAATCAGTTTCAATTGATAGATGCCCGTATGGTACTCCACGCCTTAAGTGAAAACACATTGACTTGAAAACTAAATGTAGATTTAGTGGCTGCCGTCCAGTCATGACCTGCAATACTTCATTCAAAACAGTTCTGCAGACTGCACTTAGCTTCAATAACATTGCATGCTGTATTGCAAACAGCTTCCTAACATTTGCCTTTTATAATCCACAGGCTTAGCTATACATGTACATTGTAACTAACATTTGGCAAGAAGATGCAGTCATAGAACAAACTCAGTGGTTTGCTTTCTTTTATTCCCTTGTTATCCATGCAGTCATTCTAACAAATTTCCAGATCTTATCTGCTATATAAGTAATATGGGACAAGAGGTGTAGCTGCCTATCAATTGGGATCCCTAAGCATTTTTTCATTTTCACAGACTAGAGATGAGCTCACATAAAGAAATCACTGGGTTCCTAGTTGCTGACAGGGGGCCCTTTCAATAACAGTTTTCCTTTTTGTTGTCAACAGTCTCAGTCCATGCAGTTTGCACTATTGATGTAGTTCTGACAGAATCAAGTTGAATATTCTTCCAGTTGCTCTCGTGAATTAACTTTCACTAACAGAACCAGGTCATCAGCATTAGCTACCATCTAGACATAATTATAGTTTCGTTTCAGCCATTCATTGAGCACCGGGCTCCACAGAAGTGCCCCAAAGGGGCAACCTCTTACTACATTCTTTGTAATTGTCGTACAGGAAGACTTGACACAGTTCTGTTTGTGAAATAGTCCTTTATGTCAGAATATATGTGTACATTTTGCTTGTCACAACAAATAACATGCTGTTCCAATCGATTGTGGCAAACACCATGTCGAAATTGATGAAAATGTCCAAATTATATTTAGTTGTGCACTGTTGTACACAATTGACTAGCTGCTATAATGCATCATCCGTTCCTCTACCTGCAGTGAAACTGTATTGATCGTCAGATAAAATGTACCTACACCTTCCTAACTTCTTCTTGTCTGGGTATTCCTCACTGTCTACCTTTAAGTTAGAATTATCTAAGAGATGATCGAGAATAAGCTGTGCACTTTCTTCCCAAGAACTTGAAGTTTGACCATTAACCTGAATAGAAGAGGTTACATTTCCAGCAGGTTCCTTCAACTTGTTATTACAAATCTTATAAACTATACCCTAGGGGTATAGTTTATTATTACCATGGGATTTCACCAGTTCTTTCCAAGCTTTATGTTTTTCCCTCACAATCATACGTGTATATTTTCTACGCACATGCTGTTAGTCATTCTAACAACATGTGCTTTTTTTTCTTTACACAGATGTGTCAATTCTGACATCCACCACTTTACTGGGGCAAGTTTATCCTGACAACATCTCAGAGAAGCTGCAGAGGCATCAATAAAGCAATTCTGCAACGGTCATATAGCATTGCATCACGCCGTAGAATTTAACTGGTTCACTGTTGTCTCACCAACTTTATACTGAAGTTGCTCATCGAAGCTGGTCCAATTTTCCGATCATATTGAGAACCATCTTAGCAGGCCTTGCACATAACCAGTACGACAGATAGCTTGCTTATCAGTCTGAAACCTAATTAATTGATGGTCACTGGATAGCCACTCAACTAACTAATTATTGATAAGATGTGATCCCTGCCTGGTGGATAATGTGATATCAATGTTAGATTCCCCATTTACACTTCAAAAGTACTGTGTTCTTAGTGCTGATTATGCACAAACAAATTATGTGTCATATTTTCAAGTAAGTGTTCCATGTTACTAGTTAGTCTGCTGAACCACAAGGTATTTTTAGAATTGTCTCCCGCTAAGTGATGCAACAAGTCATCGAAGTAATTTAGATATGGTTCAATTTCTGCCACATGTTTGAAATAAAATCACACTAGTTAAAATTTGATGCTATTTGGGTCAATTGATATGCATATAGCATGTGAAATTCAGAAGGGATGTTAGCATTAGCATTAGTAGAGGCATTTGATGCAAGAAAGCAAGCTTATGCAGCATCAGCCAAAAAAAAAAAAATAAAAATAAATAAATAAATAAAAAATAACCACTTCCACTTCACCCCTCTGTTCGTTCGAAATACCTGTCCAGCTGAGCCTTAAACTTATTAGAAGATGTAGAAGAGTAACAGTAATATTGTCGTTAAAGATAAGAATAACAACATGCAGATTATGGGCTTGATTGGAAGCAATCTGAGGAGAGGAGTATCCCATAATCCAACCATCTGCTTCATATGATTCTTGGATACATGCAAGATCATTCTGTGCATGTTTGCATGCAGTCCGGAATTCATCTGCTACTCTTGGTCATTGACCATTTAATTGGACTGTATTTAAAGAATGTTTATAGCAACTTATCCCTTCATTATGTTCTGTAGGTTCTGATGCGTATTACAGAAATTGACTGTACTGTGTGACTTGCAATTTGCACATACCTCAGTATGTATGACCTCTCCTAGCACAGTGACTGCAGATTGGCTCATGGGACCTACAAGTTTTTGAGGTGTGTCCATAATTGATAAGATGTGATCCCTGCATAGCAGATAATGTGATATCAATGATAGATTCCCCATAAGACTGGCAGTTGTAACAGATTGTCACAAGACAAAATGAATTCAGTCTGTCTGCCATCATCCCAAAAAAAAAATGCAACCTTGACCCATAAGATATTTGTAAATATAGCCTGATACTTCCATTATTCACCTGAAATGCACCAAGACCTCACTGTTCATTTCCGTCTGTGTCAGATTCTTGTAACTGAGATTTTGGTCATGTAACTAATTCATCACATCACATCAACGATCAAACGAGACACCCATCTTATTCTTTCATTCTTTTTTATGCAATCAGTATCCTCCTCATGACAATTCTTTTTTCTGTTATTTGTCAAACTTTTCTAATTCTAACCGATTTCAATATTCCTTACCAGTGGCATCATGCATTTCCTTATTACTCTTTAGTTGAGAATCCTCATTTGCTCTAATTACAATGGTATGACTCTCTGCAGTATATGCCTTCGTGCTCATTTTCCCTAACTATATTTGTCTCCACCTCCCTTGCTATATCACTGTATAAAGTAGTACATGTACATAAACCAATTTGCCCACATCCAACATTTGCTGCCATTTTCTGTAAATCAGTTATCTGTTCTTGATAGGTTGCGACCATTTTTTTCCAGGCCAGACACACTCTCTCTCCTTTAAACCTTCATTCTGTGCTCCCAGTTCTGTTGCCCCATTTTTTAGAGTACCCCACCTAAATAAAATTTTGCCAATCATACTTTTGCTTATTCCAATATTCTCATTAAACAGAAGTGCCTGTATATGGTTTTGGAGCATTTCTGTTAACTCTGCAACTGAGCTTAGAAATACATGACCCTGAATTTTTAGATGGGCATTCCCTCACTTCTTCAGCATCTGATTTTGAGATTACTTCAGCCAGCTCAAAACCTAGGTCAAATGCAACATTTTCATCTTCAGCTGTATGCTCTTCATTAGGCAGAGGGGAAAGTAATCTCCACAGTCCACTCAGTCCATCCAGATCACCATTAGTTATCGAGCTCTGCTCACTGCTCATTAAAGCCAATTCTAAATCCACAACAGCTTTCTCCTTCCAATTGAAACAATCTTCTTCGGGCCATACTCCTGGTATTTCTAATTGCACCTGGAGATCGATTGTTGACAGAATTTGGACTGCAATTCTCATCTATTTTATACAGCCCAAATTCTCCAAAGTTTTGCTGTCTTTCAGGTGTCTAGTCCAAATTCCAGCCTCATTTTGAGTTTTATCATAGCTTGACAGAGGGCTGTCTTCAAGGGCAACCCTAGAAACCTCTCTACATTTATAATCTAACTTCTATTTTGCCTTTCTTTTCTTTGGCCCTTCCCCTTTCTTTGCCACTGCTACCACAGTCTCACCAATGAGGTTTCCTTTAGATTCCACACCTGCTCAATGAATGGGACATACTCTCCATTAGGAAATTATTTTGCTCATAGCTTTCAGCCGATATAAGTTATTGATCAAGATGTGTGTGGTACCCCAAATCTAAAATAAATATATACTAAATTAGTTTTGAAAGCTGAAGTATCTCATTGCAGTGACGCTAGAATCTTTTTTCCTCTTCTGTACGCCGACCGGGCTAGCCGAGTGGGTAAAGTACCTGCCCGGCAACCCAAAGGTCGCGGGTTCGATTCCCGCCTCGGGCTTGGATCAAAGTACTGCAAAAACCTTGGGAGGTGCAATATGGCCACAGAAGCCGATGCGCCAACAACTACCAAATCAAAAAAAAAAAAAAAAACCTCTTCTGTACTGTTTTTCAAACTAATCAATTATGGTCTTCACTAATTCTAAACAAAAAAAAAAAAAAAGTAAAATTAGTGGAGACCATACTTGATTTAGTTTGAAAAATGGTATACAAGGCAAAAATGTATATAGAAAATCCACTGCAAACACATCTGTATCAATCTTAAACTTCCATATAAAATCTGACAGGCCCTTGGTTTGAAGAAACTCAAATTTGAAATACCAATGCACAAAGATTAACTGTCAGCTCCCGATGCAATAGCATAGGCAGCCATTCTTTCTGTAAGCAGTTAGAGAATATTCTAACTTCCAAAATATATTTTCACTTCTAGTATCTATATAATTACCAGACTTGTGACAAAATTATATGCTCAGATAGAGCTTCACTTCCTGAATACAATTCTGTTATACTGCATTATTATTCATAAAATTACCATTTAAATTAGAGTTCGCATGACTTTCACTTATAACGTCAATTGTTGGAACATTGTAACTTACCTATATTGCTGCACTGCTCCAATTTGTACAGCCACCTTTCATGTCGAATATGGCATTGGTTCAGAGCACTAGAGTTTAAGGGTGAGATATCATAAATTGAAAGAGCAACAGGAAAAAATCATTTCAGTCAACAAGAACCTAGTGAGCAGTCCAAGAAAAGGAATTCTGTATAGGCAATTAGTTGAATTTTTAACAGTTGGAAAAAAAAAAAAAAAAACCTTAAAGAAAAATAGATCTGCTGCCTAATTGTTTGGTTTGACATTTTTGAGCCAAGTAGCCGGATGGTCAGGTGCGGGAGTGCAGTAGCACATGCTCTTTGAACAGACTGGGGTTCAATCCCCTGAACTGCTAAATATGGTTGATCTGCCAACCCGCACTGGACCAGAGTGGCAAATTATCGTCCATTCCCCCTCAACATAAATTGTTGAGGAGGCTTCCATCCTGCAGTGGGTAAATAACGGCTGCAGTTTACCTTTTTTCATTTAACCATCACAAGCCCTCTAATAGGTTATATATTTTTTGTTTTAGCTAAGAAATTTTATTTCTAGTAAGGCTATAAATAATTTAACACTCTACGAACATAATTATATAGCATAATACATAAACATACATAATACATAAACCTAATAGCATAATATGTATTATTGCATTTAAGTTATCTGTCATTTAGTAGTTTTCTCAAATTAAATTGAGTTTAAATGGAAATTATGCCTCAGAGAAGAGCAGCAAAGCAATGGGCTGAACATAGTAGGAGTGCTGTGTTTTCCTATGAATATGACCTTAGGGTATATGCTAATTGAGTGATGGTTGCAGACCTAACTGGAATGGGACTTCATATAGCCAAGGGGGATGTCTATGTGTGTTCAGTGCAAAGTGTGTGAAGAAATTAGACATGAACTCAGTATTCTAATGGGTGTTTATGAGAACTTGAAGAACAGGGTGGATGGATGGCCTTAAAGGAACTAAAATGGGAGCCCCATCAAGATCTCAGCTGGCCAACTCAGTGCCAGAGCTTACACTTGTGCATCAGGCAACACAGTAGCAATTCCCAAAGCAGAATATTCTGATCCCATATGAGGTATTATTTATTTTATATGTAAACCCCAAACACGAGAGGTATTAGAACCTATAGTACTTAGTACTGTGCTTGGGTTGGAGGGTGAGAAGACGAAAGAATATATTTGTTGACTTGAACTTCTGTAGACTGTAATTTTCAGGAAATACGTATGAATGAAGGTTGTTCCAGAAAACGGCAGTTGAATGAATAAACAAGGATGATGAAAAGTTGGTTCTGTGAGTTTGAAGTTGGATAGTAAATGGATGTTGGCTGGTGGTGGCACTTGTTCGGACTGTTTTGAAAGAGAGAGCGGGAATTATAGAAGCCAATTCAGAAGAACAGTCCCCGTGGAAATATCTGTAGAAGAGGCGTGTTGTTTGTTTTTTAGGAGCATTAGCAACTAAGGCCATATTGCTCCGGGATATGTGGTGGTCATTCCCTGACCTTTCCGCATTCTCCATATTTGGTGGTGACGGGCTCGAACCCCTGTCTAATCAAGAAGCGTGTGCTATGCACTGCTGCTCCTTCCCACCTGGCTACAGAGTCGCCGTAGAAGAGGCATGCAGCAGAAACAGTATGTCTATGAGAAAGCGAGTGGAGAGACTCTGTTAGAGATGAATCATTAATTAACCTAACTGCCCTCTTCTGAATGGAATGAAGAAGCCTGAGAAAGGTTTTGGGGGCACCACCCCAGATATGGAAACAATATTCCATGGTAGGGCGGATTTGCAATTTGTACAGAGTGAACAGCTGTTTGGAAGAAAAGTAACACCGAGAGCGAAAGAGAAAACCAAGTTTTTTAGATGCAGAGGAAGCAATATTTGTAATGTGCTTGTGCCAAGAGAGATTAGAAGTCAGGTTAATTCCCAAAAGAGATATATCATTATGCCTAGAAATTGGAGTGTCAGCAAAGATAAGCATAGGAGCAGAAGAATCCTTTTTGTGAGATATACGACAAGACTGAGTTTTAGAAGGATTGAAATCAACTAAGTTGTCTTTGCCCCAATGAAGAATTACTTGGAGATTGGCATTTAAGGAATTGGTAGCAGATTTTCGAGAAGTTGAAGCTGATTGAGCAGGGCAAGGTTTCTCAAAATGGAAAGTGGACTGCAATGTGCTATCATCGGCAAAACTATGGATAGCATTTCCAGTCAATGGAAGAAAGTCATTAATATACAAGAGGAAAAGAGTGGGGGGAAAGAACTGAACTATGGGGGACACCAGCATTAGTGGAGAAGTTAGAAGACAGAGCCATTTACCATCACCCTTAGCGACAGATCAGAGAGAAAACTGGATAACCAATTAAAAAAAACAGTTGGCAAACCATAAGATGGAAGCTTGTTAAGAAGTCTTTTATGCCAAACACGATCAGAAAGCCTTATATCAAGAGCAACTGCTTGTGTTTCCATTGAATTAGTCCATAAATGGGTAACATAAGTCAGAATATCACCAGTGGATCGACACTGATGGAATCCATAATGGCGATCGTTGATAAGACGGAAGGTTTCTAGGTAGTTTAAGAGTTGGCGGTTAATTGATTTCTCCATTACTTTAGAAAGAGTAGAAGTAATTGCAATGGAACGATAATTGGATAGGAGGGATTTGTCACCCTTTTAAGGAACTGGCTGGATATGAGCAAATTTCGAAGCAGAAGGAAAAACACCTTTGGAATAAGAAATTAATAAAACATGGAAAAGAACAGGAGTAGGTTAAGGAGCACAGGTTTTGAGAACAAGTGGAGAAATACCATCGGGACCTGGAGCTTTCTTAGCATCAAGATTCGTCAAAATCCTTCTGACATCCTTTTGACGGAAGACCACAGGAGGCATTGAATGGAGCGTGTTGGAAATGGTGGGAGGTGTTTTACCAAGATCATTAATACATGCGTTGGAAGAAAAATGGGATGCTAGCAGGTCAGCTTTATCCTTGGCTGAAGTGACAATAGAACCATCTGGTTTGGACAGAGGTGAGAGCAGAGATGAATAAAAGTTGCAGTCAATAGCTTTGACAAGAGACCAGAATGCTCGGCTACCACTAAGGCAAGAAGTAAGTTTTGTACTCTTAGCCTGTTCAAACTAGTTTGGACTGATTAATAACTGCTTTACAATTGTTGCAAGCTTTGGTAGGCAGAAAATGAAACTGAAGAATTAGAAACAAGCCATTTACGATATGCAATGTTGTCTTGAACAGCCTTAGCATATTTATTGGAAAACCAAGGTTTAGATAAAGGACGAGATTTTAAAGTGGAGTGTGGGATAAAGGATTCCATTCCTGTAAAAATAATTTCACTGACATGATCTGAGCAAATGTTGACATCAGAAGTTTTGAAACAGTAATCCGACCAAGGAAAAGAAGAAAAGAAATCTCGCAGGTCATCCTATTTTGCATTCTTGTAATGCCAAACAATACGAGGTTGGGAATAGCCATGAGATAAAGGCTACACTGGAGAAGAGATAATCACCAAGTTGTGATCTGAGGTGACTAAAGGACCTCTCATTTTGACCGTGTACTTAGAATGGTTGTTTGTGAGAAAAAGATCAAGCATGTTGGCTGTATGGTTAGGTCCAGTATTCTTGTAGGTAAATGAACAATCTGTTCAAGGTCGTTAGTAATTGCAAAAGCCTCAGCATCTCGACCAGCTGCGTCGGTGTGACTAGAAAACGGAAGCCCGCCGGAGTTGTGAACATTAAAATCACCAAGGAAAATTACTTCACTGTTAGGAAAGTTGGACTGGAGAAAGTCAAGTTGCAAAGAGAGGAAATCAAAGAGCTCCAAGTGATTAGTGAAGTTGGGAGAACAGTAGAGACAACAGATGCATTTGAAACAGTGAGGTAGAGAGATTTTAAGCAAGAGAAGGTCGAAAAGAGGAGATTCCAAATTTCCAAGTCTCTGACAGACAATCACCAAATATCAGAATGACAGGTAATATCTGTACGGACATGTGCACAAGTGCCACCTTTGAGGCGAAAGGAATCGTACAGCAAATAATTTGGGCATCTGAGATGAGCAGTGGTTGAATCAACCGATAACTGATATTCTGTCAGAAAAAGTACATGGGGGTTTGGTAGACTGCAAGTGGAAATGGACATCGTTGAGATTAGAATTCAGACCACGAATATTTGTGAAATGAATTAGGACGTGTTTGGAAGGTTCAGATCTTTTCGCAGATAAGCTTACTTTATTAGTTTGACAATTCCTGGTGTATTGAATAGTAAGAAAAAGTGGGTGGGACATGCTGTATGAAGTAATGAAATTTTTGAATATGGCATACACATGGTAAGAATATATCCAGATCCCTGACATAACATGGCCATGACAATGCCCTCCCACATACACACTACTAGCCGACCGGGCTAGCCGAGTAGGTAAAGTGCCTGCCTGGCAGCCCAAAGGTCGTGGGTTCGATTCCCGCCTCGGGCTTGGATCAAAGTACTGCAAACACCTTGGGAGGTGCATTATGGCCACAGAGGCCTATGCACCAACAACTACGAAAAAAAAAAAAAAAAAAACACACTACTCACACTCCCTCCAGTCACTATCTGGTAGAGTAGAGGTAGCAAGATTATACACTAGCTGATCCGGAAACCTCCTAGAGAGTTACCAATAGGTTCGGTCCAGTGTACTAACTAGTGGCCGGCCTGTGAACACCATTTTAGAGCTGTACCCTTAAAATGTAAGGAAGATTGGATCTTGCCACAATGTTCATCATAACCTCAAAAGTCATCAATCATACTGCATGATGTAAGAGATGGAGAGGGGTTTACTGAAAAGCTCTGGAGACAAAAGATGGGTTCCACCACTTGAAGCCTCCAATAAACAAAGTGGTGGAACCCATGGTTGATGAGATTCATCTAGTACTGCCTGGTAACACAGAGGGGTGGCATTTCTCCATGTGGTGTTGGCGCCACACCTCGACCCTTGCTTACGTTGGTTCACACCTGGGTGGTCACCCACTGTGTGCTTGTGAATGGAGGTTATACCCAGGATTACTAACAGTCCCACCAATGTGAAGGTGCATTATTGTTGCTGATGACTCTGTTTTTGGGGAAATGGGAAATTCACATTAGCATTAGTAGAGGCACACGGTGCAAGAAAGCAAGCTTATGCAGCATCAGCCAAAAATAAAAAAAAAAAAAAAAAGCTCCGATTTCAACTCTCCATTCTTTCCAAATCCTGTCCAGCTCAGCCTTAAATTTATTTAGGCTAACAACTTCCACAACAAAAGATGGACGTCTGATCCACTAACCACTGGCTTAAAGCAAACTTCTGCACATCTATCCAACCCCAGTGGCTCATATTTGGTGAGTATGGGTTTGGCAAACCCAGGATCCTGAGCTGGATATCATCATTCTCCTTCTTGGTGATTCCTTTGTACTTCTCTCTCTCTCACTCACACAGGGTAACTCTTGAATTTTTTTTTTTTTTTTTTGGCTGGTGCAGCATAAGCCTCGGGCTTCCTTGTACCGTATGGCTGATAATAATAATAATATCCTATGACTGTCTTTCCTCTATTTGAATTTATGCCCTCTCAGGTGATTATTCTGAGCAAGAGGAAGAATCCCATCAGCATTGAGCATGCTCAAACCAAACCATTCAAGGCTTTATACACCTCAATCAGATCACCTCGCAGGTGCCTAGTCTCCAAACACTGTAATCTGCAAAACGTAAGCCTTTCTTTGTAAGAGCAACCCTTTGTTCCATTCACTAATCTTGTTGCCCTTCTCTGTACTCATTCCATCAGCTCTACATCCTTCTTAAAATGAGGCCTCCAGACCTGTATACACATACTCCAGGTGTGGCCTGACCATCACTTTATACAAGGGGTTAATCACTTCCTTATCCCTGCTAGAAAAATTACTGTATATCATTGACCAGACACCATGAGCTACTCTTGCAGACTGTTTGCACTGCTCAGAAAACTAAATATATATTGTGCAAAAGGGGTAGGTGGAATAGGACCAGGGTATGTCTGCCAGGAGCAATAGTAGATGATGTTATAGAGCTGATATCTTTTAATGAAAGGCAATATTGTTGTACACATTGAGCACTAATGATATTAAGAGTAGATCAGAAGACTTACTTAACAAGTGCAGGGTAATGTTGGTAAAATGTTACTAGTTAGGATTAAATTTGAAAGTGTCTGCAATTCTGCTTAGGAGGGAGTACATGTTTGAGAGCCTTGTCAAAGTGATTCTTGCACTGCTTCTATTGGAACATTCAGCACCCCAGTAACCAAGGTGTCAGGGATTTCAAGCACTGCTGTAAAACAAGTGAATATATATCAGCTATGTTACAATTGCTTGTACACTATTGCTAGGAGCATTATAAATAAATTTGATGAATTTGAAGTCATGAAATGTAGACATTACAGGGATATCGTAGACATGGTGTCACTCTGATATAAAGAAGTAGTGTGTAAAAGGACAGAACACAGGACAGGAGGCATGGAGGGATTATGCCTTAGTTAAGAAGTATATTAAATTTAAAGCAGTGCATCCTGTCAACATGGGTGGCCAATGTAATGCTGAGCTAGTTTGGTATAACATGTCCAGTGGTAATCAATGGACACTGCTCATCGTGGACTAATGTTATTAGTGGAGTCCCTCAGGGTTCAGTATTGGGTCCATTATTGTTTTCTGTATTTATAAATGATATTGATGATGGTATATCAAGCTTAATGTCCAAGTTTGCAGACGATACGAAGGTTGGCAGGGTTGTCAAGGACACTACTGACACTATGCTACTGCAACAGAGATGGGCTGAGAGGTGGCAAATGAAGTTTAACATTGACAAATGTAAAGTACTACATATGGGAAACAGCAACCCCAGAGCAACGTATCAACTCTGTGGTACTATACTGACAGTGGTAGAGAATGAAAGGGACCTAGGGGTGGTTGTGCAGGCAGATATGAAGTTTTCTGAGCAGTGCAGACGGGCTGCAAGAGTAGCTCATGGTGTATTGTCGATGATATATAGGAATTTTTCTAGCAGGGATAAGGAGGTGATTATTCCTTTGTATAAGGCAATGGTCAGACCACACCGAGAGTACTGTATACAGGTCTGGAAGCCTCATTTCAAGAAGGATATAGAGATGCTGGAATGAGTACAGAGAAGGGCAACAAGGTTAGTGAATGGAACAAAGGGGTACTCTTACGAAGAAAGGCTTAAGTTTTGCAAATTACAGTGTCTGGAGACTAGGCACCGGCGAGGTGATCTGATAGAGGTGTATAAAGCCTTGAATGGTTTGAGCATGCTCAATGCTGATGGGATTCTTCCTCTTGCTCAGAATAAATACCTGAGAGGGCATAAATTCAAATTGAGAAAAGACAGATGTAGGATAGACGTGAGGAAATTTGCCTTTAGCCAGCGGGTGGTTGGTTGGTGGAATAGACTTCTATCCCTTGTCGTGGAAGTTGATAGCCTAAATAAGTTTAAGGCTCAGCTGGACAGGTATTTCGAACGAACAGAGGGGTGAAGTGGTTATTTTTTACTTATTTATTTATTATTATTATTATTTTTATTTTTTTTTTCGCTGATGCTGCATAAGCTTGCTTTCTTGCATCAAATGCCTTTGCTAATGCTAATGCTAACATAAGCACTGGAAAAACGAAAATAAGAGTAGGAGTGTGTTATAGTCCTAACAACTGTGATTAGTATAACAAACAACTATACAGAGAAATAGAGTGGGCTGGTAAATTAGAAAGTAAATGCAGAATTTTAACTTTCAGACGTTGACTGGAATGTGTGGGTTTGTCACTCACACCTAGCGAGACTTTAATGGATTTATTGGATGACTGTTTTCTACAGCAGCATGTTAGACAGGCAACAAGAGGAAGCATTACTTTTGATCTGATTATCATCATTGATTCTTCATGCATTAAGAATCTGCAGATAAAAATACCACTAGGTGGCATTGACTAACAGTGTATTGATGGGTGATTTACTTAAAGATGTAGCTACAATCAAAGCTAAAGGGAAGTATTCAGGGAATTTTTGCTTTTGTAAAGGCACAGTGGCCTTAAACAGATTTTAAATTCTTTATAGTGAGACTATCTAACAATGTTGGTCTCACAGTATACTTCCAAGTAATTTAATTACTTGGCTGGCATTAGTGATATTCTGAATTAATTCATTTGAAATAAAAATATGTTTTTTTCATAGATTTGTAATATTTTAAATTAAATTTGTGTTAAATCTAGATTAAAGTTAGAAACATGTTCTGCCGAGCCAATGTTAGCAACAAGGACCAGTTTCTTGAGCAGGCTAAGGCTGCCCGATTGGAAAGGGCTCAAGAGAGGAGAAGAGATCAGGCAGCCATCCGTTTGCAGGTAAGAGAGTTTTTTTTTTTTTTTTGTTTTCAAGGAAGGTAATTATTGCATCTCAAAAAATAGTTTCTAGATTAACTGCATTTTTGCCATAAATTTCTGAAGCAGATGAATCTTAGCATAATAACAGTTGTGGACAATTGCGTACATTCAAAAATAGTGCGATTAGTTTTTGTGATTTAAAATTATGTTTTTAACCCTCACCTTAATATCATTTTGCCAGATGTAAAAAGAAGACAAACACAAAACTCAGAGACTTCCTTTTTTGATTTCTGAATTATCCCTGATTGTGATGGTTGGTTGGTTTGTTGTAGGGTTTTAGATGCATCAGCAACTTAGGCCATATTGTACCGTATATAATATACCTGCAAATTACATGTGTTCTGTGGTTGATTTGCAAGATGAAAGGAGGGAAAAACCATGCTACCCTAGACAGACTAACTCACCAACATTGTGAAAAAGATCCATAGAAATTCCTATCATTATTGACAGAATTTGAAATCTGGTGTTTTCCATCCAGTGTGGGGAGAACAGCAATTGTACCTACTGTGCTACCCAAGAGGGCTCTGAATATGATGTTATTGTTGTTATTATCTAAAATTCAATACAGTGGGATCAACTGATGATGTTAAAAACAGGGAATTCTAAATGGGAAGCCTTCCAGGAATTAGTCTTGGAAGCTACTAGGCTTTTCATACAAACTAAGAAATATTGTTCTAGATTTAGACATAAATGGATGACAGATGAGCTAATGAGGCTTGTGGCAGAAAAGAAAAGTGCATGGGATGCATATAAATTATTAGGTGACACAGAAACCTGTGGTAGATAAAACTAGTCTGTAATCTATTCACAAAGGAGGTTAGGCAAGCGAAGACTGATGGTGAGAAATCCTTGGTAAGGATGCAAAGAAAATCAACAAAGACTTCTTTACTTATGTAAACTCTACAAAAAGGGGATGAGTCAGATTGACCCACTTGATATTGAGGGTTCGACTGTTAATGATCCTGCTCAGTTAGCTGATAAACTGAAGGAGTATTTTGCATCTGCATTCACACGTGAGGAATTCTGTAAGGAAGGGGAGGACAGAAGTTTACTAAACTCTAACTCTGATATTGAGGGTTCGACTGTTAATGATCCTGCTCAGTTAGCTGATAAACTGAATGAGTATTTTGCATCTACATTCACATGTGAGGAATTCTGTAAGGAAGGGGAGGACAGAAGTTTACTAAACTCTAACAGGGAGCTAAATGATTTTGTAATAATGGAGAGCAATGTGGAGAAGAAATTGTTGAAGTTAAACATAAAAAAGGCACCTGAGGTTGATGCAATCTATCCAGTTATATTGAAGGAGGCAGCAAAGGAAGTAATCAAACCATTAGCCATAATTATGAGAGCACCCTTAGATTCAGGGAAGCTCCCCGTGGACTGGAGATGTACAAATGTATCACTAAAACACAAAAAAAAGTGAAAAAAAACTAAACTGCAGCCATTATCAACCCACTGCAGGATGTAAGTCTCCTCAACAATTAATGTTGAGGGAAAAGGACCATAATCTGCCACGCTGGCCCAATGCGGGTTGGCAGATCGACCATATTTAGCAGTCAGGGGCTTGAACTCTGTCTACTCAAAGAGCGTATGCTACTGCACTCCCGCTCTTGACCACCTGGCTAGGGAGCCTAATACACAAAGGGGGTTCAAAAGGTGACACAACTAGTTATAGACCTGTTAGTGTAACTTCTGTTCTGGGGAAAATAATGGAGTCACTGGTTAAAGAAACATTTCAGGATCATCTAGACAAGATTGCAGTAATAGTTCAGACACAGCATTGGTTTGTTAAGTGGAGGTCTTGTCTGACCAATTTGATTGAATATTACGATAGTCAAAAAGGAACTGAATGCAAAAAATAATTTTGATATCATATACTTGGATTTCAGGAAAACTTTTGATGCTGTTGCATATGGAAGACTGCTGTACAAATTAGAGTGGTATGGCATTAAGGGCAAGTTGCTACAATGGATAAAGGGATGGTTGAGCCGGCGACAATAGAGTGGTAATAAATGGACACTGCTCTATGTGGTCTAATGTTATTAGTGGAATCCCCCAGGGTTCCATGTTGGACCCGCTGTTGTTCTGTGTATTTATCAGTGATATCGATGATCAGGTTTAATGTTGAAGTTTGCAGATGATACAAAGGTTGGGTGGGTTGTTAATTACAGTAAAGATAGTATGCTACTGCACAGGATCCAGAAAAGTTAGGCAGATGGGCTGAGAAGTGGCAACTGAAGTTTAACATTGACAAATCAAAGTACTGCATGTGGGTAGCAGTAACCCAAGAGAAATGTACTACCTGTATGATACTACACAATGAAAAAGACCTGGGGGTAATGGTGCAGTCAGATAATGAAGTTCTCTGAACAGTGCAGATGGGCTACCAGAGCAAGTCATGGAGTCTTGTCAATAATATATAGGAATTTTGCTATCAGAGACAAGGAGGCAGTTATCCCCTTGTATAAGGCAACAGTCAGGCTACACCTTGAGTACTGCGTACAGGTGTGGAGGCCTCATTTTAGGAGGGATGTAGAGTTGCTAGAATAAGTACAAATAAGAGCAACAAGATTGGTGAGAGGAACAAAGGGGTGCTCTTACCAAGAAAGACTTAAGGGCTGCAAGTTGCAGCAACTGGAGACTAGGCACCTGAGAGGTGATCAGATTGTGGTGTATAAGGACTTGAATGGTTTGAGCAGGCTCAATTCTGATAGGATTCTTCTGTTTGCATAGATTACGAACCTGAGGGGGCATAGATTCAAATTGAGGGAAGACAGTTGTAGAATAGATGTAAGTTTGCCTTTAGTCAATGGGTATTTGATTGCTGGAACAGACTTCCATCTGTTGTGGAAGTTGATGGTTTAAATAAATTTAAGGCCGAACTAGATGAACATTTGGAGTAACTGGATGAGTGAAATGGGAACTTTTTTATTTTTTTTGGCTGATACTGTATAAGCTTGATTTCTTGCATCATATGCATCAACTAATGCTAATTATGTTTCTTTTGATTCTGGACTTTACACTCAATGCTTCAGAATTACAAACTGAAATCTGCTAACACAAAACTGAAAGAACATCATCATTAAAAGTTTCCAAAAAAATTGCAGATACAAAGAATACTAACTTATGAATACTTAAGAATAAATTAAAGGTACTAATTTACATTCATCACACTAAATTTTGAATTACTGTATAATTTAAGTAGCTTATCATCATATATACAAAACTGCATACATTTTCATTTTTTATTATATCATCTGGATTTAATTCTTGATTCTTCCTGCCAATCAATGGTGCCAGTGCAGTAAGCAAAAGAGCTTTCTGCATCTGGATTTCCTATCCAAGGAAGAGATGTGGATTTTTCTCGTCCAAGGTTTCTGAGTTCAGCCCAGAAACTGCTGATGTTTCCTGTTTCCACACAGCAACTTAAAAAAATTTGCAAATTATATGAAAATGTTCCATCCTATTTTTTAAAATTTATATATATATATTTTGTTATTTTTATGTATTATATATAATACAATAAAATATTAATATTATTGATTGATTTAATTTAAAGCTAACTATGGATTATTACTGACATGTAAAAAATTTAATAGAAATTTTTTAGTCTTTTTTTTTTTTTTTTTTTTTTTTTTTTTTTTTTTTTTGAGGTTTGAGAGTAAGGTTGCGAGTACAAACAGTGTGGGTTGGGTTTCAGTGTGGTTCCAGTTACTGCAGGGTCTAATGCAGTGGACCCCTGCAGAACTAGGACTGACCATAGTTGGGAAGACCTGTCATAGCCCAACAGTGTGCAGGATTGAGTATAGGAATGTGTCATCACCAAAGATCTTGATGTGAAATCATATTGCCCTTATTTTGTTATTGAATTCAGCACACATGGAAGCCTGTGCATTGTTCGTAATACTTTCAGGAAATTTTTCTTGAAAGTTTTTGCTTGAGGAAAAATCTTTTTCCCAAAGGGTATACAATTTACCATAGCACAAAAATTAGAAACCCTTACTTTTATGTGTCATGATATAGGCAGTAACATCTGCCCTACACTTGTTTGGTTTTTATTTCTTTGAGGGTCCCATCAACCTGGCAAAACTTATCTCAACACATTATGGGAAGTGCTTGTGCCTTGAGCAGAATGTTTAGTGTTAGAATGGCCAAATGCCCAAGGAAGCAGCCTTTTTTTTTTCTTTTGCACCTGGCAAAAAATTTAAAAAATAATAAAATAAAATATCCTGTCCAAAATACCCAATCATCACTCATAATTTTCCTTGCTGTCTCAGCCACCTTGTGGGTAGTAGTAGTGGCATGTGATGCAAGAAAGCAAAAAAAAAAAAAAAAATTTACAAAACAAATCCCTCTAAATGTTTGTCCAGTTCCTTCTTAAATTTATTTAACCTATCAACTTCCACAATGACAGATGGAAGTTTGTTCCAGCAATTAACCACCCGCTGGCTAAAGGCAAATTTCCGCACATCTATTCGATATCTGTCTTTCCTTAATTTGAATCTATGCCCCCTTAGGTTTGTAATCTGAACAAGTGGAAGAATCCCATCAGAATTCAGCATGCTCAACCCATTCAAGGCCTTATGCACCTCAATCAGATCACCTTGCAGGTGCCTAGTCTCCAGCCACTGCAATTTGCAGAACTTAAGCCTCTCCTTGTTAACAGGAGAGACTGCTTCTACAGGGATGGGATACACTTAAATAGAAAGGGTGCAAGAATATATATGCTGATGCTATCGAGGCAGTGTTAGGTGGGTCGGAAAACTGATAGCTTAGGGGGATACAAGGAATAATAGTTTAACAGTAGCCGTAGGCAGAGGTGAAGGTAATTCTTGCACAACTTCTATTAGAATAAGTAGCGACCTGGAGCGAGGGGTGTTGGGGGTTTCAGGGATGGATGGCAGTCATCCTGAAATAGGTGGGTATATGGGATGTGTTAGGGTAACTAGGAATAGGAGCATGTATGCCAATGCTAGAAGTATAGTAAATAAATTTGATGAATTTGAAGTGTTGGTCAAGACATCAAAGGCAGATATTGTTGGGATAGCAGAGACGTGGTGTCACACAGATATAAGGAATGCAGAACTGGAATTTGGGGAGTACAATGTGTACAGAAAGGATAGACAGGATAGAAAGGAAGGAGGTGTTATGCTGTTAATTAAGAAAAACATAAAATCAAAAGAAGTGCACCCAGTTGATATCGATGAACAGTGCACTGTTGAGTCAGTTTGATGTGACATCAAAGCACTGCGAAAGCAAAAATAAGAGTAGGAGTGTGTTATAGGCCTAATGACTCGAATGAGTACAATGAACAATTATATAGAGAAATAGTGGGCCAGTAAATCAGAATGTCTTATGGGGGATTTTAAATTCCCAGATATTGACTGGAACTTGTGGGTTGGTCACTCACACACTAGTCAGACTTTTGTGGATTTATTGGATGACTGTTTTCTGCAGCAGCATGTTCGAGAGGCAACCAGAGAGAGTAATACTCTTGATCTGGTTATCAGCAGTGATCATTCGTGTATTAAGAATTTGCAGATAAAGGAACCACTAGGTGGCAGTGATCACAGTGTGTGGGATTTACTTAAAGATATAATTACCATCAGGGGTAAAGGAAAGGGTTTTTGCTTCCGTAAAGGTGAATACAGTGGTCTCAGAAAGTTTTTAAATTCTGTACAGTGGGATAAACTTACGGTGTTACCAACAGTAAAGTATAAGTGGGAAGCATTCAAGGAATTAATCGTGGATGCTACTAAAAGTTTCATACCTATTAAGAAATGTTGTACAAGGTTTAGGCCTAAATGGCTATCTAATGAACTAATGAGACTCGTAACAGGGAAGAAAAATGCATGGGATGCATATAAATTATCAAGCGACTCAGAAGCCTATGGCAGATATAAGCTAGTCTGTAATCAGGTCACAAAGGAGGTTAGGCAGGCGAAGGCAGATTACGAGAAATCCTTTGCAAAAGATGCTAAGAAAAACAGCAAGGATTTCTTTACTTATATAAACTCTAAAAGGAAGGGGATGAATCTGATTGGTCCACTTGACATTGATGGTTCGACTGTTGATGATCCTGCTCAGATAGCAAACAAACTGAATGAGTATTTTACATCTACATTCACACATGAGGAATTATTAAGGTTTGAAAATGGCAGAAGGTTATCAAATTGTAGCAGGATACTTAATGATTTTGTAATAATTGAGAGCAAAGTGGAGGAGAAATTGTTGAAGTTAAACATAAGAAAAGCACCTGGGGTGGATGGGATCTATCCAGTTATATTAAAGGAGGCGGCAAAGCAACTAAGCAAACCCTTAGCCATAATTATGAGAGCATCCTTGGATTCAGGGGAGGTTCCCACGGACCGGAGATGTGCAAATGTATCTCCAATTCATAAAAGGGGATTGAAGGGTGACACGAGTAATTACAGACCAGTTAGTTTAACTTCTGTTCCGGGTAAAATAATGGAGTCACTGGTTAAAGATGCATTGCAGGATCATCTAGACAAGACTGCAGCAATAATTCAGACACAGCATGGGTTTGTTAAGGGAAAGCTCTTGTCTGACAAATTCGATTGGATATTATGATGTGGTTACAAAGGAACTGGATGCAAAAAATAATTTTGATATCATATATTTGGATTTCAGGAAGGCTTTTGACACTGTTGCGCATGGAAGACTACTGTACAAATTGGAGCAGAATGGTATTAAGGGTAAGTTGCTACAATGGATAAAAGGATGGTTAAGTGCGAGAAGACAGAGGGTGGTAATCAATGGGTGTGCTCTTCGTGGACTAATGTTATTAGTGGAGTCCCACAGGGTTCGGTGTTGGGTCCACTGTTGTTTTGTATATTTATCAATGATATTGATGAAGGTATATCAGGCTTAATGTCGAAGTTTGCAGATGATACAAAGGTTGGCAGGGATGTTAATGACAGTAATGGCAGTGTGCTACTGCAACAGGATCTAGATAATTTGGGCAGATGGGCTAAGAAGTGACAACTGAAGTTTAACCTTGACAAATTCAAAGTACTGCATATGGGTAGAAGTAACCCTAGAGAAATGTACCAACTGTGTGGTACTACACTTAAGGTGGTAGAAAATGAAAAAGACCTGGGAGTAATTATGCAGGCAGATATGAAGTTTTCTGAGCAATGCAGACAGCCTGCCAGGGCAGGTCATGGGGCCGCTCGAGCCACTTCCGGTTCCACAACGCAAGAGAACGGAACACGTGAGAATGAAACACGTGATGAGTACCATGAACCTGCTGATATTTAAAGATGTACTGCAGAACAAGAAAATACCGCTGAAGAAGAAGGCTGGAGCCTTTGAAAGCTATGGTTTTTTATCGCTTTTAACTTAGTATATTTTTATGCATTTTATTGTTCATAATGTAGCAGATTTTAATATTTTATATGTATAGTTTATCGTAAAGTTAAATTTATTGTAAATACAGGTTATTATAATTTATTATAAACACAGTTATTAAAAGTCCAGTTTCCTTTGTGTTTTTATTTCTACGCAAGGTTGGTGCAAAACACTAAAATCCACAGTAGGTCATCGGGTTTTGTCAATGATATATGGGAATTTTCCTAGCAGGGAAAAGGAAGTGATTATCCCTCTGTATAAGGCAATGGTCAGGCCACGCCTTGAGTACTGCGTACAGGTCTGGAGGCCTCATTTTAGGAAGGATGTAGATTTACCTCAGCATGTACAGAGAAGGGCAACAAGATTGGTGAGGGGGATGAACGGATCCTCTTACCAAGAGAGGCTTAAGTTCTGCAAATTGGAGTGGCTGGTGACTAGGCACCTTCGCGGTGATCTGTTTGAGGTGTATAAGGGCTTGAATGGGTTGAGCATGCTGAATTCTGATGGGATCCTTCCACTTGTTCAGATTACGAACATAAGGGGACATAAATTCAAATTAAGAAAAGACAGATGTAGAATAGATTTGCGGAAATTTGCCTTTAGCCAGCGGGTGGTTAATTGCTGGAACAAACTTCCATCTGTCGTTGTGGAAGTTGATTGGTTGAATAAATTTAAGGAGGAACTGGACAGGCATTTCGAGGGAATGATGTGATTTTTTTTTTTTTTTTTTGGCTGATGCTGCATAAGCTCATACACATGCTTTCTTGCATCACATGCCACTACTACTACTCTCTTGGTAAGAGGATCCCTTCATTCCCCTCACCAATCTTGTTGCCTTTCTCTGTACATGCTCAAGCAAATCGACAGCCTTCCTGAAATGAGGCCTCCAGACCTGTACGCAGTACTCAAGTCATGGCCTGACCATTGCCTTATACAGAGGGACAATCACTTCCTTTTCCCTGCTAGAAAAATTCCTATATAGCATTGACAAAACCCCATGACCTTCCCTGGCAGCCTGTCTGCATTGCTCAGAAAACTTCATATCTGGCTGCACAATTACTCCTAGGTCTTTTTCATTTTCTACCACTTTAAGTGTAGTACCACACAGTTGGTACGTTTCTCTGGGGTTACTTCTACCCATATGCAGTACTTTGCATTTGTCAAGGTTAAACTTCTGTTGCCACTTCTCAGCCCATCTGCCCAAATTTTCTAGATCCTTTTGCAGTAGCACACTGCCATTACTGTCATTAACAACCCTGCCAACCTTTGTATCATCTGCAAACTTCGACACTAAGCCTGATATACGTTCATCAATATCATTGATAAATATACAAAACAACAGTGGACCCAACACTGAACCCTGTGGGACTCCACTAATAACATTAGTCCATGAAGAGTAGCACCCATTGATTACCAGCCTCTGTCTTCTCCCACTCAACCATCCTTTTATCCATTGTAGCAATTTACCTTTAATACCATTCTGCTCCAATTTGTACAGTAGTCTTCCATGCGCAACAGTGTCAAAAGCTTTCCTGTAATCCAAGTATATGATATCAAAATTATTTTTTGCATCCAGTTTAGTGGCAACTTACTTTAGTATCTTCCATGTGTTGGCCAAAGGTAAATGCAATGAGATGAAGTTTCTCCTCATTCCTCTCTTCCTATAGAATGATTAGTGCTCTTCATCAATGTAGTTGCCCTCTCTAGAAGTTCTTTTTTTTGGTGTGACCTCCAGATCTGTATGAAGTATTTTGCAAGTAGGGAAAAATCATTCAGAAGATATTGTGTGTTTTTCTGTCTCCTCCTTTTCCTGCTTTGTAAACTTCATATTTGATGGTTTTGTGACTCTCCAAATAGTTTTCTTCGTAAGTCACCTTTAACATCTGAAAGTTATTTCTAGGTTTCTATTCCTTAGACAGCATAACTGCCAACTCACTAGGTTTATCATTTGTTTAACTTGATTTGTCCCCATTTCTGTCTTTTTGTAATAACACAGTGTTTTTCTATCTTTTTCCTTTTGCAAAAAATATTAACTACATTAAAATTATATATTTTTTATAAATAACTGTGTTTTTTTTATAAATAAATTTGCCATAATTGTGCAATTAGCCAAACAACAACAAAACATTTTTTTCTGCATGTTTTACCTTTCCTGTGCAATTCATATGATAGAGATAACACCCCCCCCCCCCCTGTGAGTTTAGAAAGTAGTAAAGATTACTGAAATAACTTAACGTTAATTATGAGCCAAAACACTGCCATCCCTTGTCAAAAAATTATTCTGTGTTTCTATGTCAAACACAACTATAAAAGCCCAGTAAGATACAAGTACAGAGGCCGTATGTCATGAATGTCAAACAGGCAAATGGATGACAAACTCATCCATTTGCTTGTTTACTGTGCCACAGCATTTGTGGCAAACTTGACCCCAAGTAGTATTATTATTATTAGTAATAGTAAATGATACAAGGAAGCAAGCTTGTACAGCATCAGCAAAGAAAAAATAAAAAAATAAATATAATCAGTCACCTCTCCTGTCTTATTCCTCTAATGAATTTTAAAATTTTTCCTTAAATTTATTCAAGCTACTCACTTCCATGACACCAGATGGAAATCTGTTCTAACGATCAGTTACTCTCTGGCTAAAAAAAAAAGTTTTGTACAACTGTTCTGGTGCCTCCGTAGCCAGGTGGGCAGGAGCAGCAGTGTGTAGCACATGCTTCTTGATTAGACTGGGGTTCGAACCTGTGACCACCAAATACAGAGGATGCGGAAAGGTCAGGGAATGACCACCGTATATCCCCGGAGCAATGTGGCCTTAGTTGCTAATGCTCCTAAAAACCAAATAACAACAACAACGTCTGTTCTGTAGCAATTCTTTTTCAGTTTATGTCCATTATGTATACTGTCTGAGAAAGAATAAGAATGCCATCAGCATTTAGTTTACTCCAGCGGTTCCCAACCTTTTTCGATTCGCGAACCCCTTTCAATGTAATATTTTTTATCCCGAACTCCTTTCAACATAATATTTTTAATGCGAACCACTAAGCCTATATTCTCTGAAATCGTATAATATTTCTGAATTTTTATTATAAAATATTTCCAGTACTACGTTTTTACAAGCGACATTGCATAATAATAAAAATTATTAAGTATTATTTATACTTTGTAAAGTTTGGATTAATTCTGTACTTTGTCTAGTTTGGATTAATAAATCCAAACTAGATTTTGAACAGGCTGAGTAGGAAACTTGCTTTTAGTCCAAATGGTAGCTGAGCATTCTGATCTCTTGCCAAAGCTATTGACCACAATTTTTGCTCATCTCTGTTCCCACCTCTGACAAAACCAGATGGTTCTGTTGCCACATCAGCCAAAGATAAAGCTGACCTGCTAGCATCCTATTTTTCTTCCAACTCATGTATTGATGACCTTGGTAAAGCACCTCAAACCATTCCCAGCACACTCCATTCAGTGCCTCCTGTGGGCTTCTGGCAAAAGGATGTCAGAAGGATTTTGATGAATCTGATGCTAAGAAAACTCCAAGTCTTGATGATATTTCTCCACTTGTTCTCTAAACCTTCGCTCCTGAGCTTGCTCCTGTTTTGTGTCGTCTTTTTTCACTTTCTTATTCCAAAAGTGTTTTTTCTTCTGCTTGGAAATTTGCTCATATTCAGCCAGTTCCTAAAAAGGGTGACAAATCCTTTCCATCCAATTATCGTCCCATTGTGATTACTTCTACTCTTTCCAAAGTAATGGAGAAATCAATTAACCGCCAACTCTTAAAACTATCTGGAAATATTTCGTCTGATCATCGATTGCCAGTATGGATTCCGTCACTGTCGTTCCACTGGTGATATTCTGGCTTATTTTACCTATCTATAGACAAATTCAGTGGAAAAGTTTAGTAAAACTCAAGCCATTTCTCTTGACATTTCAAAGGCTTTTGGTCATGTTTGGCATAAAGGTCTTTTAAATAAGCTTCCATCCTATGATTTTCCAGCTGTGTTTTGTAACGGGGTATCCAGTTTTCTCTCTAACCGCTCACTGCAGGTGATGGTAGATGGCTCTCTGTCTTCTAACTTGTCCACTGATGCTGGTGTTCCCCAAGGTTCAGTTCTTTTTCCCACTCTTTTCCTCTTTTATATTAATGACCTTCTTCCATTGACCGGAAATCCTATCTATAGTTTTTCTGACAATAGCACATTGCATTCCACCTTCCAGTTTGAAGAACCTTGCCCTACTCAAACACCTTCAACTTCTCGAGTATTCATTGCCAAATCCTTAAATGCTGATCTCCAGTGCGACAAAGATAACTTAATTTCAATCCTTCTAAACTCAGTCCTGTCTTAATTCTCGTAAAAAGAATTCTTCTGCTCCTATGCTTATCTTTGATGATACTCTGATTTCTAGGCAAGATCTTGGGGATTACCCTGACTTCTAATCTCTCTCTTGGCATAAAGCACATTACAAATATTGCTTCCTCTGCATCTAATAAACTGGGTTTTCTCTTTCACTCTCGGCGTTACTTTTCTTCCAAACGGTTGTTGACTCTATAAATCGCAAATCTGCTCTACCATGTAATATTGTTCCCACATCTGGGGCGGTGCCCCCAAAACCTCTCTCAGGCTTCTAGATTCCATTCAAAAGAGGGCAGTTAGGCTAATTGATGTCTCATCTCTAACAGAATCTCTCCACGCTCTGTCTCATAGACTTTCTGTTTCTGTTGCATTCCTTTTCTATAGATACTTGCATGGCACTGTTCTTCTTAATTGGCTTCTATAATTCCTGTTCTCTCTTTCAAAGCAGTCCGAACACATGCCACAACCAGTCAACATAATTTTTCTGTCTAAGTTCAAACTCACAGAACCAACTTTTCTTCTTCCTGATTTATTCATTCAACTTCTGTTTTCTGGAACCACCTTCCTTCATGCGTATTTCCTGAAAATTACAATCTACAGAAGTTCAAGTTTAATGTCAACAAGTATTTTCTTTCACCTTTTCAACCATTCACGATACTAAGTACTATAGGTTCTAAAAAAAAAAAAAAAAAGTACCTATTCAAAAAAAAAAAAAAATTAGTATGGAAAACATATTTATTTAACATGATATATTGTAAGATAGTAAACTAATTATAAGAAATTATGGGAGAAGTGGTTTCTTTCTTTGGCAGTTTTTACTTTTTAATTTTATTTTACTTTATTGTTTATTATTAGTTACATTTTGTAGTTTACAATAATATACCTATGTAAATCTAAGCAGACGCCATTACAGAATTTTTATTGTGAACCCCCGGAACACTTTTGCTAACCCCCCAGGGGTTCACAAACCACTGGTTGGGAACTGCTGGTTTACTCAATCTATTTAAAGCCTTAAATACTTCAAACAGGTGTCTAGTTTCTGAGAACTGCAATTTCGGTACTCAGAAACTTCAATAACTTTCAGTACTTCAGTTTTCAGAACTGAAGTCTTTCATTCATAGGGAATATTTTTGTGTCCTTGACTTACATTGTTGCTCTTCTCGTCACCTCTTCCAACAGGTATGGCCTAGCTATTGCCTTTTGCAATGGGTTAACTGCTCAGAGAACTTCATGTTGCACTGAACAATTATTCCTAGGTCTCTTTCATTCTCCGCCATCTTGATTGTGGTAACAATGAATTGTATCTTCAGAAGGGCCTATGGGGCTGGGTAATTCCATATTGAAATAATTACACTCAAACACCAGCCAAGTGGTTAAAATTTTACTATAAAATAAAATAAATATGATACAAATATCTGTTAAACTATACTATTACAATAAATACAATAAAATAGGTTAAAACAATTAAAAACAATGCTAAAATCATTAAAATATACTAAAATACCAAAGCTTTCGGAGACCACTGTCTCCTTCCTCAACAGTGTACTATTATTGGCACGACACATCCTTAAGTAACAGGCCCATGGCACTCAAACACATGATTCACCAGGCACATAGTCGGCATTTCCCATTTGCGCACCGGAAACAGAAGTGGCTCGGGAGCGTGCCATAAGGAATCGATCATCACGTCTGAGGACAACCGCCTCAAACAGGGGGTGTAAACGCATACCCCTGTTCCTGTTGATAGTATTATGACTAGATGCACTGATTCGTAAGTCTCGAGCCACTTGCGTTCCCAGAACCCATGGGCACGGTCAGTTATGGCCGCATCTTCAGGGGAGATCTGATGTTGCTTCTCCCAGAAATGCTCCACCACAGCAGACCTCCCACAGTTCGCAGTCTTTATAGCGGTCGTGTGCTCCCCCAGACAGTCTTTTAAACGTTGCCCTGTCTCCCCTACATAGCACTCCTCACAATCCGGGCACTTGATCTCATAGACCACACTACTGGTGGAGTCTTAGATTATGGGGTCTTTAACTTGCGACACCACTGAGTGCAACCTCCGTCCCGGAAGTTTCACTCAGCGTGTCTGACACTCCCGCAATGACTGCACAACACGTTCAGAAAGGCCCGGATAGTAAGGGATGTAGGATGTTACTGAGTAGGATGTATGCACACTCTACTCAGTAACGCCCTGGCTACACTATTCTTATGTTGATAAGCCTGTGCCGAGCTATAATGACTATATTGGCTATGGCACATCGGCTTTCTATATACTGTTGTCTTTAATCTAAGACCATTTCTATTAACCAGGACATCTAGAAACGGGAGGGTCCCAGCTGTTTCCACCTCCGAGGTAAATTGTATAAATGGGGAGAAGCTATTAAGTAAGTTTAGCACTTCATCTTCCTTCCCCTTTTTTATAATGGTAAACGTATCATCTACGTATCGCTTCCACTCGTGTATGGGGAAGTCCAACTGGTGAAAAATCCTGGTTTCTAGTTCCTCCATGGCTAAATTAGCCACAATAGCGCTAATGGGGGAACCCATGGCCGTGCCATGGGTTCCCCCATTAGCTTTATACATAACATTTTGAAAAGTCATGGTAGTGCTAGCGAGGCAGAACTCCACACCTTTACCGATATCATCGATACTTAATAGACATCTGGCACTTAAGGTATCATCCTGTTCTAAATCTAATTTTACACAATGCACCCCTTGTCTAATGGGGATACACGTGAACAAAGATACCACGTAAAAGGAGATCATGAGTTCATCTTCCCTTATAAACTGATTTCTTATAAAATTTACAAATTCCTTGCTGTCCTTAATTACCAAACTAGGGCATCCCACTACAGGAGAAATAATTCTGGCTAGAAATCCCGATAAGGCATAGATAGGACTGCCCACAAAGGATACTATTGGTCTCAGTGGAACACCCACTTTGTGTCTTCGGGAAGCCATAGAACCGGGGTACTCGGCATCCTGAGGCATGTAAGGTCCTCTTTTATTTTATATATTATTTTATTTTATAGTAAAATTTTAACTGCTTGGCTGGTGTTTGAGTGTAATTATTTCAGTAACAATGTTCTCCAAACAGAACAGTGAATATTCTGCCCATATTCAGTGTTCTGTACTTATTGTTAAACCACTTGCCACTTAGGCTCAACTGCCTAATTTTCTGTTTTTTTGTTGTTCATGTTGATTCCTGCCATTAACCATTCTGACAACCTTTGTTATCAAACTTGGACAAAAAGCTTGATATTTCTTCATCACTATCATTAATAAATATTGAAAACAGTAAGGAGCCCAGCACTGAGCCCCAAGGGACTCCTCTAATAATATTAATACAAAAGGCATCCACTTATAACTACCCTCTGCCTTCTGCCACTCATCCATTCTTTTAGCCATAGCAGTAACTTGCTCTTAATGCCACACTACTTCAACTTACACTGAAAGCACAGAATTCACGGGATACCTGGTTCCTGGACATGACACTGTCACCACTCTTGCTAGTGGATGAACCTACCGCTTGGCAAGTATATAGGTTCACTGCATTCATATAGATGGTAATTCGATGTCAGTATGGATAAACGTTATGAGTTTACCGCAAAAGGTGGGTCTACCCGTTACTAGGTAGGTAGGTATCCTATGATTTCTGTCCACTCAGTGTATACAACATCTTTCATATGGAACAGTGTCAAAAGCTTAGAATTATTTTGATAATTCTAACTGGATACAAAAAATAATTCTGACTGAGCTGATGTCAAAATTATTTTTTGTATCCAGTTCTTCTGTTACTTTATTGTTTATCATAGTAGCTATTCAGGGTAGTCAGATAAGATCTCCCCTTAACAAACCTAATGTGATATATCTGTAGAATTGCATTCTCATCTTTCTCTAACCAGTGACTCTATTATTTTTTCTGGAACATAAGTCAAGCTTACAGGTCTATAATTAATCACTTTTTTTATGAAAACTTCGAACATGAAAGGTGTTAGAACTTGTACTTCTATAAATTTAAACACATCTATTCTGCAACAATCTTTTTTGGTTTAAATTTATGCTCCCTCATGTGTTCATTGTCTGAGTAAGACTAAAGATGCCATCAGTATTTAGTTTATTTAGTACTATGTATGGGTTGTAGGTATCCTTTTGATCACCCTTTGTAAATAGGTGAGACATTTGCACATCTCCACCATTCTGTAGGGACATTCCCTGAATGCTCTCATAATTATGGGAAAAAAATTTACCTCTTTAAAATGTATCTCTTTTGTCGCTTCATTTAATAGTAAGAAGGTGATTGAAATGGATGCATGAGTAGAGAGTTGGAGCAGAATTTGAAGCTCTAAATATATTTTTCTATTTCCTAAAAATTATTGGCTTTTGTTATCCATTTATTTAAAATTAGTAGTTCAGAAATTGCCCAAAAAAAAAAAAAAAAAAAAGAGAGAATTCAGCCAGAATTTGGCATTCTTGTTATAAGCAGTGATTCTACATGCATTAAGAGTCTGCAGGTAAAAGACCCACTGGATGGCAGTGATCACAGTGTATGTGGAATTTAATTAAAGACAACCGCTATCAAGGGTAAAGGGAAAGGCTTTTTATTTTGTAAGGGTGACTACATTGGTCTCACAGTTTTTAAATTCAATGCAGTGGAATTGATGATGTTACCAAAACAGCAAATTGATGATGTTACCAAAACAGCAAATTGTAAATGGGAAGAATCCAGGGAAGTAATTATAGAAGCTACTAGGCTTTTCATACCAATGAAGAAATACTGTTCAAGGCTTAGACCTAAATGGATGTCAGATGAACTATTGAGACAAGTGGCAGAAAAGAAAAGTGCATGGGATGCATATATATTATCAGATGATTCCGAAAGAATCCGCTCGTAGATATACTTTATTTTCTATTCAAGTCACACAGGAGGTTAGGCAAGCTAATGTGGATTATGAGATGTCTTTGAAAAAGAATGCAAATAACTGCAGCATAAATTCTGTGCTTGTATTAACAGTAGAAGGAATGGTTTGAATCACATTAAGCTGCTTGATGTTGAGATGTTTGATGTCAGTGACTTAACTGTTGATAACCCTGCTCAGGTTGCTGAGAAATTGAATAGGTATTTTTTTTACATCTACATTCACAGATGAGGAATTATTTAGGCGAGGGATGCCAGAATTTTATCAAACTCCAATTGGAAGCTAAATATGATAATTGAGAGGAAAGTGGAAGGGGAATTGTTGAAGCTGAACATAAAAAAAGGCATCTGGGGTGGATGGGATCTATCCAATCATATAAAGAGAGGCAGCAAAGGAGGTAAGCAAGCCTTTAGCCATAATTCAGAAATAATCTGTTGGCATTTGTAGTAGCAAACGTATTTTTATAGTGCTCCTGGGTTTAAAGTGCAGGTACAGCGTAGAGATCAGAGAGGTTAGATAATTGCTTTTAATTAAATTCTTTAATATATTGTGAAGTTTGTTTTGATATAAGTTTTTTTTTTTATCATGTAATAGTTGGTAAATTAAAATTTTTAAAAGCTACTTTCTGTGATATTTAATAAATTTTAGCAATGGTCATGACAAGATCGACTTTGAACACTTTGTCAGAGGGTGTCATGACTCATCCAGAAATAGCTGATGGCAATTTCCGGGTGAATCATGATTTCATCGTTGGCAGAATCTGTGGCATGTATTTCATGATCGACCTAATGGATAATCATAACTCACCTGGCAATTCTTTTCTTTGTCACCTTTGTGCAGAGTGTACTGATTTAAAGTTAAAATTTGGTGCATTGCTAAAAGAATTTTGAGTCACTGAAAAAGCAGATGTTTTCCCTTGAGAATAATGTAACTGGGAGCTCGTCAGGGACTTGAGACTCTAGTAAACTACCAAGTGATACACTCCCAATTCGGGCCCCAGAACTGAATAACCAAGTGCAAACTGCTCTGGTTCAAATGGACTTAGTTCTATTAGGAGACTCCATTGTCAGGAAAATGAGCAGTGGTGAGCTATAGTGGGCTCGCGAGAGCCTATTGTTATTTTTTTTGAAAATTTACGAGCCCATTGTTGAGACGATCATTTATTTTACAAATGAAATCCTAAATGCGCAATTATTGAGTATCCAGAGCCGAAACTACGGTGGGACGAACGGGGCCCCATTCCCAGCATTTTAATGGCGCAATCGATCGGTTATCTATTTTAAAATTGCTTCATTTTTGATTTAATTACTGTCGGACCTCTGTTTAACCAACTTCTTTATACCGAATTTTTTTAAATTCCCCTTGGTAATTACATTTAAAATACAGTAGTTTCCGTAGAACGAAAATTATTTCCATGTAATGAACAGATTAGGAGAGACAACTTTGTATGCATTGTTCTCACCTCTGGCCTTTAGGTAATTAGAAAGCGCGAATAAAGGGTGAAAAGGATTTACCATTCCACAACATTAGTGGTGGCCGTAAAACTTAATCAGCCACATTCTGCAAAGTTGCGCTAGTCAGTATGCTTTCCATGGCCAGTCAGAGGATTAAGAAGATTCCCCACATGGATAATAGCCTCTGGTCAACCTGTGTTGTGGTTCCCCCTTACTCTGACAAACGGGCGTATGTTTTTCGGAGAAGTGAGTGATCCATGCCTTCCAGTAAATTTCTCCTGTCTATGTTTACATGGTCACAATAGCTGAATATCTGAGTGATTCTGATATTTTGCAGTATTCAAAGAACTAGTGACAGTAGCAACGTGTGGGGGGGGGGGATTTGAGGAAACTAAGATATTATATAAACTTTATGAAGATGAAATGTTGACAGATTTTGAAACTTTGTCGAGCCTTTCACTGCATAGAAAATGTTCTAAAATATAATGGCATACAGGCAATAATTAAAAAAAAAAAAAAACTATTACCAATTTTCAAAAAACTAGCATGAATTAAGGATGATTGCTAAAGAACTTGATGTGGAAACTACAAAGATTGGTCGTGTGTTCGGGCTACGAAGAGCAGCTTGAAGCTTGCGAATGGTAATGGCGAGTTAAGGGAATTATCCTGCATTGTGCAAACATTTTGAATCAGAGACTGCCGTAGCCCAGTGGTCAGGCGCGCGAGTGCATAAATATACGTGCCTTGAGTGACCCGGGTTCAAGCACCGTGACTGCTGAATACGGTGCTGTTTCTTGCATTCTCTCTACCTTGTGAACTCCTCTGACCGTGTGGTCGCCCTGGAGTATAAACAGAAAATTTATTTTTATTTGGGATTGTTAAAGCGACTTTTAAATCTGGAATTTCTTAACCATTTAGCACTAATGATTGACATCCTGCAGGAGCTCTCTTACATTTCAGAAGCTTTACAGATTCACTATGGCAAAAGCAGATAAATTAATTATTCGAACTACCAATGCTATTGCTAATTTGAAAAATTCTGAAGGAAAATATGAAGCTAAAATTGAGAGCATGTTGAAGTGGAAAGAATTTGAAGGAATCAAAATCAAAAGCAAGAACAGTAAAATTACCTCGTGACAAGTTATTAAATGCATTGTTTTATCCAGAATAAGTTATTAATGCAACTGGGTGATTTTAAATTAAATAAAGAAAATAATCATACCATTGAAAGAAATTTTAAACATATTCTACCGGAAATCGTGGAAGAACTTTTGTCTCGGTGGCAAGACTGTGAAAACCGAATAAGAAATTTGTTTTCTGAAAAAATATGAAATAAAAATTAATGATTTTAGAGATTTTGTCAAAGACAGTTTATCTATAAAATTGAATGAAATTCCCTTTACAATTAAGAAAGCCAGAAATATCTTTGAAACCATTGCGATTAGCAGTGCTTAAACTGAGCGAGCTTTCAGCGTAATGAATAAATGAATGAAGAATGTTGAAAATTAAACACGTTGCAGATTATGATGACCATACATCTAAATGGAAAACCATTGCTTCAATTTGATCCGGATCATTATGTCAATATTAATAAAGAAGTAAATTTCATATGGCAATTTTTAAAAGGAAATTTTCTTGAATATTTGTGCAATATTTTTTTCATGTAATCTGTGATTTTTGTGTACCTTTTCTAGAACAGTTTGTTTTTTTATGTAATATTTGTTTTTATATTCTAGAATGTTTTGTGATAATTCGTTATTTGTAATATGGGAAATATTTTTGTTATTTTTTATTCGCAATATTAAAATTTTATCATGAAAAAAATGTATCCATTATATTTCCCTAGTTGTAAAAAAAAAAAAAAAAAAAAAAAGAATAAAAAAGTCACACGTCTGCCGAGCATGAGTGGTTGGTAGTTTTGTGTGAAACATCCTTTTGGAGGGGGAGGGGGGGGAACCAACCGAGTAAATCTGATCGGTCACAGAAGTGACGTCACTTTCGTGACCGATCAGATTTACTTGGTTGGTACCCCTCCTTCAAAAGGATGTTTCACATCAAAAAGTCAGCAAAAGTGCGAGCCCATTGTTAAAATATTCACAGCTCACCACTGGAAATGAGAAATATTTTTTGTAATAAGGATAGGTGAACTAGAATCAGGGTATGTCTGCTGGGAGCAACAATCAATGATGTCACCAACAGATTGTCATATTTTACGGGGGTGAAGAGAATATTATTATTCATGTGGGGACTGATGGCATTAAGCACACACGATCTGATGATTTGTTAGACAAATATAGGACCATGCTGAAGAAATGCCGCAAGTTTTGTCAGAATGTCTGTGTCTGCAATTCTGCTCAAGCATGATAGGAAGGGATTGTCAGAATGTCTGTGTCTGCAATTCTGCTTAAGCATGATATTGAAAGTGGATTAATTCAAGACTTGAAGGACTCTCTGCAAGGGGGGGGAATTGCTTTTGGGGGATTTTTTTTATCAGCTTGGCCTGCACTTGTAGGTAGAAGGAATCTGTTTTGTAGAGACAGGACAGATACATTTAAACAAAGGTGGTGCAAGAGTTTTTGCCCGTATCATTGAGGATACCTTAAAGGTTCAGGGAAATTGCTAGTTTGGGGGGGGGGACAAGAGTAATATAGATACGTGTTTATCTGATAATATTGGTCAAAGTAACACTTGCAGATAGTTTTCTTGTTTGTTACTGCATCAATCTCAGCAGTAATCTCAGAGTAATGTATCAACTCTGTGGTACCACACTGACAGTGGTAGAGAATGAAAAGGACCTGGGGGTAATTGTGTAGGCAGATATGAAGTTTTCTGAGCAGTGCAGACGGTCTGCAAGAGTAGCTCAAGGTGTCTTGTCAATGATATACAGGAATTTTTCTAGCAGGGATAAGGAGGTGATTATCCCCTTGTATTAAGGCAATGGTCAGGCCACACCTTGAGTACTGTATACAAGTCTGGAGGCCTCATTTTAAGAATGTAGAGCTGTTGGAACGAGTACAGAGAAGGGCAACAAGATTAGTGAATGGAACAAAGTGTTGTTCTTATGAAGAAAGGCTTAAGTTTTGCAAATTACAGTGTCTATAGACAGGCATCTGCGAGGTGATCTGATTGAGGTGTATAAAGCCTTGAATGGTTTGAGCATGCTCAGTGCTGATGGGATTCTTCCTCTTGCTCAGAATAATTGCCTGAGAGGGCATAAATTCAAATTGAGGAAAGACGGTTGTAGGATAGATGTGTGTAAGTTTGTCTTTAGCCAGCGGGTGGTTGATTGGTGGAACAAACTTCCATCTGTCGTTGTAGAAGTTGATAGCTTAAATAGATTCAAGGCAGAACTGGAGAAACCTTTGTAACGAATGAATGGGTGAAATGGGAAGTTTTTTTTTTTTTTTTTGGCTGGTGCTGTATAAGCTTGCTTTCTTGCATCATGTGCCTCTACTAATGGTAATGCTAAAGCTTCGTGATTTTCTGTGGCTGTATTCGTTCATTCCACTCACTTTTTGATCACAACTTGTTTAGTGATCCTTGGTTGGCGAACTGACAACTGCACAAGGAAACTTGAATTATAACAAATTATCACAAGTTAAGCTTGGAATTGTAACACTTCCTCATAGCAATGTTTTAATTATAAAACATTTATTAATTAAAACATTTAATTATAAAACTTGGGATAATTATAACAAATTATCCCAAGTTAAGCTTGGAATTGTAACACTTCCTCATAGCAATGTTGAGTATGAGAAAATATTCAGCTAGGTGAAAATCTGAGTCCTGGAATTCTCTTTCTAGTAAAGCTTTGGAAATACTCTTGACAGCCAAGTGTAAACAGCAGTTCCGTTGTTATAAACCAAGCTTTGTGTCATCGTTTCTGAAGAAGGCAATGTTCGAGGCCCTGAGTCTGAAAATACCTTTCTTGAAGAAATCATAATCAGCTGATGTCTAACAGACTTTCCAAACAGAAATCTATAGGCATACCAAAAAAATCATTAGCTTCTCTTACATAAGCTAGTGTGTGAAAGCATACTGTACTGGTAAACAATCATGTGGCTGTATTTCATATAAAATGTGTATATTTTCTGTTAAATTTAATTTCTGTTGCAGTGTGAAGCTTAAAAACCTTTCTCTGAAAAATATTTTTGCAAGAAAGCATTTTTTTTTTGCCAAAAAAACACCTGTTTCCCCCCCCCCCATTTGTAGATTCCTTCCCGGGCACGTCCCTAGCCAGGTGGGAAGGAGCAGCAGCGCGTAACATATGCTTCTTGATTAGACCGGGGTTTGAGCCCGTCACCACCAAATACGGAGGATGCGGAAAGGTCAGGGAATGACCACCGCATATTCCCGGAGCAATATGGCCTTAGTTGCTAATGCTCCTAAAAACCAAATAACAACATAAAGTAGATTCCTTCCCAGACTTCAGTATTTCGTAAGTTGGAAGTTGGTAACTGTATAAATAGGTTAATAGGCAAATGCAACTACAATCATAGTTTTTTAATTTTTTTGAGTAGTGGTGTTCTTTAATATGTACTATTATGTACATTTATATATACATTTATAGTAAAACCTCAGTAATTTGGATGTGTGTGTGCGTGGAGAGGGGGGATAGTCTGAATTAGTCTAAAGTGAATTACAATATTTCATATGGCTTGGTGAAAGTATTCCGGACTTTGCTGTGAGGCAGGAAACAGGAACTGGGCCTTAAACCTGTTGATGTATTTTCCACAGTTTGTGGAAAACCCTGAACTGCGATAAATACATCACCAATGTCTATATACCTTAATCTAATGTTTCCTTACTATAACTATTGCCTGAATTGCCTGGGTGAAGACTTGGAACAGTTGAGAATCTATTTTGTCAGCTACTTCACTTTGATAGAAATTATGTATAGCCAAACTATCAATGTAGTCATCTGACTGTCACTGCCATGTGTCAACTTACGGCCAGTCAGTGCTATCCATTGTCTTTAACTAAGCCACAGAGTTCAGTCCTTACCACTGAGCTCATTTGGAAATCACAGATCTTATAATTTTTTGAGTAAGGAAGCCGTCAGACATGAAGATGAAACTGTGATCCATGTCAAGCATCACTGCCCAGTCTTTAATATTGATTGAGAAATGCGAAATGCAAGCTGACTGTTTGCCTCTGTGGGAACTCTTATACAAGGTCATTATAAAGTCCTTATGCAGTTAACTTCTGTTCTATACACGATAAGGTGCCTCCGTAGCCAGGTGGTCAGGAGCAGCAGTGCTTAGCACATGCTTCTTGATTAGACCGGGGTTCGAGTCCGTGACCACCAAATACGGAGGATGCGGAAAGGTCAGGGAATGACCACCGCATATCCCCGGAGCAATATGGCCTTAGTTGCTAATGCTCCTAAAAAAAAACCAAATATACATGATAAAATCAATCTTTAAAAAGGATAAGTGAAAGAATTTATTACAGTTTTACATACATTTATTTTTGGGATTGTTAATTCTCAACATGACTTGCAGTAAAGGATGTTCTACAGCTGTCACACTTTCCTCACTTACACTTGGCCTTCCAGATCGTGGTTTATCATTGATGGAACCTGTTTCTTTAAACTTTTTCTTCCAGTTAGTTATGGAATTCCTGTGTGGTGCAGCTTTGTTGTAATGGGTTCTAAATCTTTTTAGTACTGTGATTACAGACTTTAACTCGGCCAACCACAGCACACGATTTACTTTCTCTTCTATTGAAGCATTTGGTCAAGCCTAATTCTGCAAAAAAAAAATAATAATAAAATTTTTGCTAAACTACAATAAAATAAATGAATCACTCTTAGTACAGACTAAGCTTCACTAACTTACATTTCTAACGTTTTTACAGATTGATTTTATCATGTATAGAACAGAAGTTAAGAAAATTTAAAACTGCACAAAGACTTTATAATGACCATGTATTTCATTATGATCCATGGATACAGTTTTATGTTGATGTGGAAAGGTCTGCAGCTCATGATGCTTTTAAAGTCCAAAATTAACCAGCCCATTTATGTTTAACTTGAAGCGTCCTCTGCAGAAACTGGGCTTGGACTGACTGGTCCAAGCCATGTATACATAAATCAGACAGTAAGTGCTACATAAGGTTATTGGACTTTAGGCACATCAGGGACTTAAACCATATTGTATTGTGTTCATGAGCCCAGTTTCATGTCATGAATGTTGTTCCAGTAAACCCAAAATGAAATCAAATCATGTTGTGAAGGCTGAAGAATCTGGAGTAACTCACAAGAGGAACCCTAGTCCCTCTGCCTGGGATTGGCCAACTGCCACCCTGAAATTCCTTTTAGAAATTCCTTCAGTCTATGACCAATCTTCAACTCAGATCTCTCCAAATGAAGGGACATCGGCAAAACTGCTGTATTGCCCCAGAGGCAACGTGAGATAACTATCTTGCCAAAACAGTCACATTGGAGTCAAACCAATAGCACATGCTTCTTGCCCCCAGAATGCACATGTATTCTGGGGGCAAGAATAACCCCCAGAATGCACATGTATCAACATCATCTATAATGCTACTAAAACACTGATTCAAATCGATAAAATACCTTTATTAAACAAAAAATAAAATTAAAATGGTATATAACAAGAATAAAATGCAAATAATAATAATATAAAATATACAAGAATAATATAAAATTAAAAGTGCTAAAAAGATGTTTAAAATCACTAAAGCAGGAGCTTTCGGCAGCACCGGCTGCCTTCATCAGCTGTAATGGTTTCAGGTTTTCTGACAATCTATATATGTACACATATGCCCCAGCAGGTCCGCGACACAAACTATGGCACCTGCGCACAGTCCACTTCTTGTGCGTTGGAACTGGAAATGGAACAAACCACTCTAAACATCTCTCCTTAGGATAAGGGCTTCAAAGAGTGAATTAATGCGACAGCCCTTATCACCATTAAGACTGTAGCACCCAGACGAACATATCCTTAAACTCTCTAGCCATTTCCGGTTCCAAAAGCCATGTGTTCTATCCACGATCATGGCTTCTTTAGCTGTAATGCCATGCCCAGTTTCCCAGGCATGTTCAGCTATGGCTGAACCCAAGTAATTGGCTGTCTTGAGGGCCCTATCGTGTACCCCCAGGCGATCACGTAGCCTATTTTTCATTTCACCCACAATCCGGACACTCAATTTCATATACAACCCCACTAGTGTCATTACCCGCAATAGGACCTTTGATTGTGGACACTACTGTGTGCAGTCTCCGACCTGGCAGCTGCACACACTGTATCTTACATGAATGTAAAATATGGGAAATGGGTTCTGAAATGCTCGGATAGTAGGGAATGTATGCGGTGGCAATAGGTGTAAAAGCATCCCTGCAACTGCTATTCATATCTCTTAAACACCCTTGATAATGCTCTGGGGGTAACCGCACATTACTAGGTCAGCCATAACCCATTTAGTCTTGTTGTCTTTCTCCTCAGATGAAGAGCAGTGGGACTCCACCGTTCCCAGTGTAAAAATAGTAAGGCTTTAACCATACTATTTTTGTGGCAACCGGCCTGAACAGTTTTAAAGTGTGTATTGGCCACGACACATAGGTTTTTTATAAACCTTAGTTTTCAAGTGTCAACCTCTCTTCTGTACATATACACACATCTAGGAACGGAAGGGCCTCTCCCCCGCTCAACCTCCGAGGTGAACTGAATATAGGGTTAACCGTTATTCAACAAATTAAGTACTTCTGTTTTGTATTACCGTGAACGTGTCATCAATATACCTCTTCCAGGCCCGTAATGGGGGTGGACTAGAGCTTCCAAACATCCTGTCTTCAAACTTCCATGGCTAAATTGGCTATAATGGCACTAATAGGTGAACCCATGGCCACTCCGCGGACCTGCTGGTACATAACATTTTGAAACAACATAGTGGTACTAGATAAACATAAACTAACACCTTTACAAATGTCTTCACCATTTAGGGCTGTCCTATCCTTCAAAGTATCATCCATACTCAAAGCCTTCCGCACACAATCGAAGCCATGTTCAACGGGTATACGTGTGAACAAAGAAACAACATCGAAAGATACCATAATCTCACCCTCTTCTACCTCTTGAGCACGGACGAACTTCACAAACTCCCTGCTGTTTTTAGTAGTGTAATCCGAGTGCCCTACTATGGGGGATACTCATTCCAGCCCTCCCAAAGGTTGGAACAATGAGTTAATAAATTAGTCCAGAGTTGGGGCAAGGTGGGAAAAATATCCAAGGAGGATTCCTGAAAGTTGTGTTCATCGGACTGTCATTTCCCTAGATTTTATGGTCTGCCTAAAGTGCACAAGGCTCTGGTACCTCTCAGGCCCATTGTGTCATTTGTGAGCAGTCCGACGCATGCGCTATCCAAGTTTTTGGCTGAACTTGTATCCCTCATAGTGGGGCACTCAGATTACACCATTAAAAACAGCAGGGAGTTTGTGTAGCTCAGCTAAAGAAGCCGTGATCGTGGATAGAGTGCATGGCTTTTAGAACCGGAAATGGCTAGAGAGTTTAAGGATATGTTTGTCTGGACGCTATAGTCTTAATAGGGATAAGGGCTGCATTCATCCACTCTTTGAAGCCCTTATCCTAAGGAGAGATGAACGGCTTAGAGTGGTTCATTCCATTTCCGGTACCATGCACGAGAAGTGGGCCATGCGCATGTGCCATAGTTCGTATCGCAGACCTGCTGGGATGTATGCGGTGCACATATATAGATTATTGGATAACCTGCAACCATTATTGATGATGAAGGCTGCCGAAAGCTCCTGTTTTAGTGGTTTTTAGTGATTTTAAACATCTTTTTAGTGCTTTTAATTTTATATTTTATCGCATTTTATTCTTGTTATATACCATTTTATTTCATTTTAATTTTATTTTAATATACAGTTTATACAGTCAGTATGTGTATTAGGCTTTTGCTGCACCAGGCAAAGAAAAAAAAAAAAAAATTTCTGAGTTTCCCAGAGAGAGAGAGAGAGAGAGAGAGAGAGAGAGAGAGAGAGAGAGAGAGAGAGAAGGGAATCACCAAGAAAGAGAAGAATGATGATATCCAACTCAGGACTCTGTGTGTGCCAAGCCCATACTCACCAGATGTGAGCCCCTGTAGTAGCATCATAGATGAATCATATAGTTCCTGACTCCAGAGGCCTCTTCAATGAATTGTATCAACATCATTGATGGAGAACTATCTTTAAACAGTTTCAGGATCTGCGGGAGCCAGAGCCTGTTATTACTTCTAGAAGTTATAATAGGCTCCAGAATATTTGTAGTCCAGAGCAGGTACACTTCCTGACTTTGAATGTAGATGGTATTTGGTCTGTTAGTTGGTTTTGATTTGAGTGCCTTCCTAGACATCAAGTTAACCATACTTAAGACTTTTGTATCTATTTTGTTTTCTTGCATGGGGGCATCACTGGTTCTTTTACTGTTAGCCGGCTGTGACAGAAATGTCAAGGCCTACAAATCTTGAGAATTTCCCAGATTGATGAGACCCTAGACAGTATTTCAGCAGTTCATGCTCTTCTTCTGTTCTGCCCACGCAGAAACACTTCATATATATTTTTGAAAATGTTTTCTTTGATTTCTCCACTGAAAATTCCTGAAATTTCTGTTAATTATCTTTGTTAATTTGAAATTGTTGGTAAGCAAAAAGTTTATTTAGCAACAGAAAAGGAGCAGAAGGTATATTGGAATCACATATAGCTGTCATAATTTTCTGACTGCTGAAGAGCTCTTGCATAGTATTGGGAAAGTAATGTAAGTAAAGTAATGTGCAGAAATATTACTTTTGCTTTTGTCTACTAATTTTAGTTACTTAAATAAACAATTGCTTTTATTTCTAATCAATTTTATTTTATTTCTTTAATTTAATACAAGTAGTTCAATTGATAATTTCTGATTTGTATAAGTGCCCACTCATTATATAATGAATCAAATGTGTACTTCTGATAACAAGTGGATAAGCACTTATTCAGCGTTGGTTTTCCAAGTATATATTTTTTTATATTACTATGAAAATGTGGCAATTATGTTATCACAGCTGAATCTATTAAAAAATACTCTTTTGTTATCATTTAATGCTTTTTTCTTTTCCTCGGAAAGTCTCACATAAGAGGATTTTTAACGAGACAAAGGCTAAAACAAGAAGTCAGAAAAGAATTTGACGAGATCTTCACAGATATGGATTATGAAGAAAAATCGCTTCTTCCTGGTAAAAAGAAAATTTTTAAAAAATTTCCCCTTAATTGCGAATTTCTTATTCAGTGTGAATTTTGTGTCATTAATATCCTTTAATTAGAACTTACTGTCTTCTGAATAATCATCATCTTAAGATGATGATTATTATTACCCACACTCCCACATTGCAGAAGGCATAGTGGCAAATAATCTTCATTTTTAAAATTGCAAAAAGGGATATAGGCCATGATGATTTGCATCTTTACAAATGAAGAAAATTAATTGGTAAACCCGTGTGTGCGTCGGAACACTCTCCATCGGTTTTCGTAAATATCCTCCAGTATTTTTCACCATTCAGCCTTCAGAGGTTATATATAAGATTGAGGGCTCTGTAACCAGAGGTTATATATAACCTCTGGTTACAGAGGTTATATATAACCTTTTTTTACAAGGCGCCTCCGTAGCCAGGTGGGAAGGAGCAGCAGTGCGTAGCACACGCTTCTTGATTAGACCGGGGTTCGAGCCCGTCACCACCAAACACGGAGGATGCGGAAAGGTCATTCAGGGAATGACCACCGCATATCCCGGAGCAATATGGCCTTAGTTGCTAATGCTCCTAAAAACCAAATAACAACAACAACAATTTTTTTACAATCTTATATATAACCAGAGGTTATATATAAGATTGAGGGCCAGTAACTTTTTGACGCTCATTTTCTCCACCCAAACCATCACAACATGAATAGCATGACACAGAGCAATGTCTTTTTGTTATAGATGTGATCTATCCCTAATGCATTGCATTAATGTAGTTAAGGCATTATTGTTCTACTCAGTGTGTATATACTGTGTATATACACACTGCTGCGAGTAGAACCCGGATAAGAAATTCCCGCATAAGAAGTTTTCCCTTGTACTAGGTTTTGTTTCTTAGGTCCCAATTTCAACTCTATATATTGTAATACAGGCTGGCCTTGATTAACATGATTAATTTCTCCTGCGAGTGCATCGCGCAAAACAGAAACGCATTAATCGAATATAATAATCAATAGGAAAAATTATAATTGGTCCTTGACCTTCTGGAATGTCCATAAAGAATTTTAAAAACACCTTTTAAATAACTTTTTAACTGTATATAATGTAAAAGATAATGAAAATAATTATGGAATTAAATGTTTATTGCAGAAAACAGCGGTTCCCAAACTGTGCGCTGTGGAATATTTTAAATTTTCGAGGGGAAACACAGCGATACTCGACATCTGTCGGACACAGCGCGAACTGCTAGCTCGAGGTAGTTCACGTTTCAGCATTTCTTATTAAGTTGTTTGGACCTAACTACTAAACGGAACTGTTAAGTATTTCTTTTGGTCTGGGTGCGCCTTGAAAAAATTATTGAGACACTAAGGGCGCCTTGAACCGAGAAAGTTTGGGAACCTCTGACATAAAAAACACAATGAAGAAATGACTGTTCCGGAAATATTTGAACAGTATTGACTTTCTTTTCATCAATCAATTTCCGATAGCCGACAACCATCTTCTCTGGGCCCTGGTGAAATAAATATCGCAGAGAACCTCAAACCTTTTGTTTGAGGTTCTATGCGATACGAATGATTTCATCTAATTCTTTTACCGTTATCTCCTTTGCAGTAACATTTTCATCTGGCTCATTTAAAAATTTGAATTTTTATGCAAGCGTGCATTCTCTTTATTAGCAGGACACAAACAAGTAACACGTCTTCTTCCGATGGTTGATGGAACACGCCGAGGCGGGCAGCAGGCAAACGTTTGTTTATTGCCCGTACTACTCGTGGTAAGCTCAACGCGCGATTCAAATCCTTTTCAACTATCGCATAAAAAAAAAAGATCGCGTTACCTGGAAAGTTAACGCGATCTTTAGGAGCATTAGTTGCATCGTGTAAAGTGAAAAGTGGTATAATTTTTCAACTAGCGTTCAGTTAACGCTATTTGAAAAATTTTACCATTTACCACAAAAATTTGAAAATCGCGTTAATCGAACTTGCATTATGCGAGGCCTGGCTGTATATTATTTTCTCGCTTAAGAAGTTTCCCGGTTAAAAAGCTTTCCTGCATAAGAAGTATATGATAAAGAATACTATTAGTAAATTAATAAGAGGAGTTTACCTCAATATAGTAAGTGGAACACTTCCGTATGATACCCTCCAGAAATTAAAACGGAAAAAACGAAAAAATCGACAACTTACCGGTACATTAAAGTAAAATATAAATAATTAAAGTTTATTAATAAATAATTAAAAGGAAGGAAAATAGTTTTGAATATTTTCGTTAGATTCTTTTAATTGCGTTAATTAGAATTTTAATTGTTTTGAATTGATTTTGAATTGTATTAAATTGATTATTTAATTATTTATATTTTACTTTAATTATTTATATTTTACTTTAATGTACCGGTAAGTTGTCGATTTTTTCGTTTTTTCCGTTTTAATTTCTGGAGGGTATCATACGGAAGTGTTCCACGTACTATATTGAGGTAAACTCCTCTTATTAATTTACTAATATTATTATCAACGTAGAACATATTGAGTATTACAGCTCTGATTCATACTATCTAGATAAAGAATACAAAGTGTATTATTATAATGATTTTTTCCTGCTTAATATGTTTTTTAAATATAGAAATTCTTTATTTTTATATGAAAAAAATTAAATGATATTAACATTCTGGTTATCGAACAAGTTAGTGCATAGCATCATTTTAGTTTGTAGTAAATCACCGAAGCAGGTGAAAAGGCATCGGTTTTGGTTACATCTCATATTGTGAATGCCTTCACAATGAGTTGCCCTGATATTGCACTACCTTGAATAAGCAATGCTTCGCCAGTGGAGAAGACTAATGTTACTTATTCTCGGCAGATACTACCACTCAAAGTTAGGTTGGTGCTACCCGCGGAGAATAAGCAACATTATTCTTCTTCACTGGTGAAGGATTGCTTATTTGAAGTAAAGTGTTCGTTCTCTAACGGCGCCGGGGGGTACCCACCCCGTCTCCATGTTGTATCTTTGTCTGCATGTCACAGTAGGCCAGAGGTTTCATGTGAAGGCCAGAGGTTTCAAAAAGTGTAAAGTGTGTGTTAGTGAAGTGTAGTATTGTGGTGTTTTGTTGTGTTGGATTTCTGGCCATTTAGCAGTTGGGCTCAAGTGGGAATAATTTGCCGATCCACTGCCCCGAGGAGGCAGGCCAGGTGTTGAGGGATCACAATAGTACTCGGGCAGGCCTTGCCACCTAGTTTCTGAAGATTTCAGTGAAAAGGCCTATATATATATATAAAAAAAAATAATAAAATTCTCAAGATAGAGGTTGAGATAAAGTAAGGGAAGGTTTCTTTGTTCGTTTGTTATTTGGTTTTTAGGAGCATTAGCAACTAAGGCCATATTGCTCCAGGGATATGCGGTGGTCATTCCCTGACCTTTCCACATCCTCCGTATTTGGTCGTCACGGGCTCAAACCCCGGTGTAATCAAGAAGCATGTGCCACGCACTGCTGCTCCTGCCCACCTGGCTACGGAGGCACCTGAAAGGAAGGGTGTAGGTAGAAATATGGAGGAGATTCTAGGTGGAAGATGACTTTCATCAACCGGTGCAATACCACCACTTTGCTTATTGGAGGCTTGAATGGTGGAGCCCATGTTTAGTCTCTAGAGCTAAGTTCTGGTCAACCTTAGGTGGTAGATGACTCTCATCAACCAGTGTAATACCACCACTTTGCTTATTGGAGGCTTGAAGTGGTGGAACCTGTGTTTAGTCTTCTAGTTAGTACACCGGACCGAACCTATTGGTAACTCTCTGGGAGGTTTCCAGATCAGCTAGTGTATAATATTGCTACCTCTACTCTGCCAGATAGTGACTGGAGGGAGTCCGAGTAGTGTGTATGTGGGGAGCATTGTCGAGGCCAGGTTATGTCAAGAATATGGGTATATTCTTACCATGTGTACGCCATATCCAAAAATTTCATTATTTCTATACAGCATGCCCCCCCCCCCACTTTTTTAACTATTGAATACACCATGAATTGTCAAACTAATAGAGTAATATTATCTGCGAAAAGATCTAAATCTCCCAAACACTTCCTAGTTCATTTCACAAATATACGTGGTCTCAATTCTGACTCAACAATGTCCATTTCCACTTGCAATCTGCCAAACCCCATGTACTTTTTCTGACAGAATCTCAGTTATCGGTCGATTCAACTACTGCTCATCTCAGTTGCCAGTATTATTCGCTGTATGATTCCTTTCACCTCAAAGGTGGTACTTGTGCATATGTCTGTTCCGATATTCCCTGTCAGACTTGGTAATTTGGAATCTTCTCTGGCTCAAAATCTCTCTACCTCATTGGGTCAAATTCATCTGTTGTCTCTACTGTTCTCCCAACTACACTAATCACTTGGAGCTCTTTGACTTCCTCTCTCTGAAACTTGACTTACTCCAGTTCGACTTTCCTAACAGTGAGGTAATTTTCCTTGGTGATTTTAATGTTCACAACTCCAGCTGGCTTCCGTTTTCTAGTCACAATGACCCATCTGGTCTAGATGCTGAGGCTTGTGCAATTACTAATGACCTTGCACAGATTGTTCATTTACCTACAAGGATTCCGGACAATCCTAACCATACAGCCAAAACACTTGATCTTTTTCACGCAAACAACCCTTCTAAGTACCCGGTCAAAGTGAGTGGTCCTTTAGGCACCTCAGATCACAACTTGGTGATTGTCTCTTCTCAATGGAGCCTTTATCTCATGCCTACTGCCAACCTCGTGTTGTTTGGCATTACAAGAATGAAAAATGGGATGACCTACAAGATTTCTTTTCTTCTTTTCCTTGGTCAGACTACTGTTTCAAAACATCTGATGTCAGTGTTTGCTCAGATCGTGTCAGTGAAATTATTCTTGCAGGAATGGAATCCTTTATCCCACACTCCACTTTAAAACCTTGTCCTTTATCTAAACCTTGATTTTCCAATAAATGTGCTAAGGTCATTCAGAAGAAGAATATTGGATATTGTAATTGGCTTCTTTCCAATTCTTCATTTCCATTTTCTACCTACAGCAAAGCTCGCAACAATTTTTTCGCAATAATTCTTTACCTATTTAAACTCAAGAAGAAAAGGGATGAATCAGATTGGTCCACTGGATATTGATGGTTCAACAGTTGAGGATCCTGCTCAGGTGGCTAACAATCTAAACAAGTATTTTGCATCTACATTCACATGAGGAGTTATTCAGAAAGGAGAATGTCGTAGGTGAAGTAAACATTGGCAGTGAGCTAGATGATTTTGCAATATATCAGAAGAGTAAAGTGGAGGAGAAATTGTTGAGGATAAACATAAAAAAGCCACCCGGGGTGGATGGGATCTATCCAGTTATATTAAAGGAGGCAGCAAAGGAAGTAAGCAAACTCCTAGCCATAATTATGAGAGCTTTGGACTCAGGGGAGGTACACATAGACTGGAGTTGTGCAAATGTAACCCCAATTCGCAAAGGAGGATCAAAGGCTGACACAAGTAATTATAACTTCTGTTCCAGGAAAATTAATGGAGGCACTGGTTAAAGAAGCACTGCAGGATCATCTAGACAAGAATTCAGTTATAGCTCAGACACAGCATGGTTTTGTTAAAGGAAGGTCTTGCCTGACCAATTTGATTGGATACTATGATGTAGTCACAAAAGAACTGGATGCAGGGAATAACTTTGATATTATATATTTGGATCTTAGAAAGGCTTTTGATACTGTTGCACATGGAAGACTGCTGCACAAATTGGAGCAGTGTGGCATTGGAGGCAAATTGCTGCTATGGATAAAGGGATGGTTGAGTGGCAGAAGACAGAGAGGGGTAATCAATGGACACTGCTCATCGTGGACTAATGTTATTAGTGGAGTTCCTCAGGGTTCAGTGTTGGGTCCGTTGTTGTTTTCTGTATTTATAAATGATATTGATGATGGTATATCAAGCTTAATGTCCAAGTTTGCAGACGATACAAAGGTTGGCAGGGTTGTTAAGGACACTACCGATGCTATGCTGCTTCAACAGGATCTGGAAAGGTTGAGCAGATGGGCTGAGAGGTGGCAAATGAAGTTTAACATTGACAAATGTAAAGTACTACATATGGGAAACAGTAACCCCAGAGCAACGTATCAACTCTGCAGTACTACACTGACAGTGGTAGAGAATGAAAAGGACCTGGGGGTAATTGTACAGGCAGATATGGAGTTCTCTGAGCAGTGCAGACGAGCTGCAAGAGTAGCTCATGGTGTCTTGTCAATGATATACAGGAATTTCTCTACCAGGGATAGGGAGGTGATTATTCCATGGATAAGGCAATGGTCAGGCCACACCTTGAGTACTGTATACAGGTCTGGAGGCCTCATTTCAAGAAAGATGTAGAGCTGCTGGAACGAGTACAGAGAAGGGCAACAAGATTAGTGAATGGAACAAAGGGTTGCTCTTACGAAGAAAGGCTTAAGTTTTGCAAATTACAGAGTCTGGAGACTAGGCATCGGCGAGGTGATCTGATAGAGGTGTATAAGGCCTTGAATGGTTTGAGCATGCTCAATGCTGATGGGATTCTTCCTCTTGCTCAGAATAATCACTTGAGAGGGCATAAATCCAAATTGAGAAAGACAGATGTAGGATAGATGTGCAGAAATTTGCCTTTAGCCAGCGGGTAGTTGGTTGGTGGAACAGACTTCCATCACTTGTTGTTGAAGTTGATAGCCTAAACAAATTTAAGGCTCAGCTGGACAGGTATTTCGAACGTACGGAGGGGTGAAATGGGAGTGGTGTTTTTTTTTTTTTTTTTTTTTCGGCTGATGTTGAATAAGCTTGCTTTCTTGCATCATATGCCTCTACTAATGCTAATTGTAAAGCAGTTATTAATCAGTCCAAACTAGATTTTGAACAGGCTAAGAGTACCAAACTTGCTTCTTACTCTAATGGTAGCCGAGCATTCTGATCTCTTGCCAAAGCTATTGGCTGCAACTTTTGCCCATCTCTGCTCTCACCTCTGTCAAAACCAGATGGTTCTGTTGTCACTTCAGCCATGGATAAAGCTGACCTGCTAGCATCCCATTTTTCTTCCAACTCATGGTAAAACATCTTGGTAAGAAATAATTAAAAATAATTAAAAATCAAGTGAACACAATTAAAAATCAATTTAACGCAATTAAAAATTAAGTAAAAGATTTCTTACTGTAATGTAAGATTTTCGATTTTTTAATTGTTTTCGTTTTTATTTCTGGAGAGTATCATACGGGAGTGTTCTTTGTATCATATTGAGGTAAATTTCTCTTATTTTTTTACAAATATTGATATCACTGTAGAACTTATTGACCATTATAGCTCTGGTTCATACTAACTAATTATATTATATTTTTATAATTTGAAGGGTTATTGTTGGAAGGATGAACTCCTTTTGAGTTTATTCATCCAACTTGGTAATGAGTTTGATGAACAGAATGTTAAGCAGTTAGAAATCCTTAGTTTAAAAATGTTTACCATAGGCCTCTAGAGTAAAATATTTATAAATTCTGAAATAGTGCTTAAAATCATCTTTAACTTATGTATTTGTATCTTTTCGTTTTTATTTGTGTAGTTAATACTTCATACCCTTAGGTCGTTTTCCCTTGTAAAAAGCTCTGAATCTCCAGTCCCTTGGAAAACTTCTTATCCAGGTTCTACTGTATGTGATACTGATGTGTGCATCATTGAGAGAGTAGAACATAAAGAAATCTGCCCCACTACTTGATGCCCTAGGAAGGTGGATTTACCAAGACTGCAGTGTGGTGGTTGTTTCCGAGTCCCCAATGTTGCGGAGACCCCAGAACAATGTAATGAGCGTTGGTCCAGAAAACCATCAAGACCTTATTTTTAGGGCCTCAAAAATATGTGTGCCTGATTACCTTGATCCAGAACTACTCTGCAACCCCACGTTTACCGTAAGGTGCATTAGGCGCTAGCTGGGGGCCTCACTTTAAAACCTAACTCCTCACAAACAACTATATAAAAAACAGTCTAGTTATAGTTGCAAAATAAAATACTTATTTTTAAATATTAAATTCATATTATAAAAACTAGTCCCTTAAAAATTTGTGAGGCCTCCTGCCTTCACTTGAAATATCGTTTTATCACATGGCCGTAACCGATCGAAGTTAACTGTCGTTCGTATGCACATGTAATGATTGAGAGTTTAGTTTAGTTACAATTTGTATTTGGTTGGCGCCTCTGTGGGCAGGAGCAGCAGTGCGTAGCGCACGCTCCTTGATTAGACTGGGGATCGAGCCCGTGACCACCAAATACGGAAGATGCGGAAAGGTCAGGGAATGACCACCGCATATCCCTGGAGCAATATGGCCTTAGTTGCTAATGCTCCTAAAAACCAAATAACAACAACAGTATTTGGTTAGTATTTGTATAGCAGTATACGAGTACATTACCTAATTATATGGTTAAAGTAGCTATCGGAGTTGGTAAGAATATATTTTTCAATAAATTTATTATTGTTATTTTAAAAAAACTAAGACATTTTTATGTACAGAAAATACTATTCTTTCTCTTTCTATATTTTTTGCTTTTAACATAATTATTTTTAATTTTAATTGGTTTCTTGATCTTTTCGTGCAATTTTTATAGAGGACTAAATTCTTGAGTTTTTAGATTTATACTTATTTCTTTATAATTGTATGTAACAGTAATATAGTATGTAAAAGTAATTATATGTAACATAAAAAAAAATAAATATAGATCTAAAACTCAAGAATTTAGTACCCATTATAAAAATTATTTTTAATATTTTGGATTTAATAAATATTTATTTCACTTTTAATAGTATAACACACGTAACGATGCCAAGAAAGTTTGAATCCGGAGCTAATAAAAGAAAACGACTCAGAGAAAAGGCAAAACAGCTAAATAGTCGAAAGGGGCAATTTTGTCTTTCTTATGTTCTTCTGAAAATGAAGATAATGAAGAATTTCATAGAACTGAAGATGTACCTCAAATTACTCAATATGAAAGTGAAACATTGTTATCAGTATTAGGAGACAGAAATGAAAACGAAATGAAGAACATCAGAATAATGTGCACAATATAGAAGAAGCAAAAGAAACAAATCAACAGAATTTTGAAGAAAATTTTCAATCGGAGTTTGTACTTACCAGAAAGCAAGTTATCTCTTATCCTGCTGATACAGCCGTGTGGAAAATTTATTGAGCATATTTTAATAAATATGCCTCAGAATGTTGGTAAAATCGAAAATTTAAGAAAAGAATACACAGAACGAAATAGAATATATGTCAGAAATTTAAATGAATCACATTTTTACTGTAAAAAGATGAATGTACAGAGGAGAAACAAGAGTGTCTAATTTTTTCAGAAATGAGCAAATAAATTTTCTGCTTTGTTTGAAAATTGTTTTCTAAGTCAAATAATAACTTAAAGAAGGGTTTTAATGACTGGAGAAATATAATGCAAACCTTATATGTGATCACGAGCTACTGTGCACATATCGCAAAAGAAAGTCAAGGTTCTTCAAATAATCGTATTGATTCAGAATTGATAAAACAAATACAATCTGAAGAAAATTATTGGAGAGAGGTTTTAAAAAGAATAATAGCTACCCTTAAGTTACTGAGTAAATTGGGACTATCGTTTAGAGGCAATACAAATGATTTTTTTCTGATTCTTGCGGAAATTATTTATCATGTCTACATTATTTAAGTGAATTTGATTTTTTTAAAACATCACATTAAAATGTACGCCAGATGTGGTTCTGGCAGATTAAATTATCTTCCTTACCACACTTGTGATGAATTCATAGTTAATAGCTAATAAAACAAGAGAAATATTAATATCAGAAATTAAGGAAGCTGCTTATTTTGCAATAATACTCGACTCAACACCAGACTGCCCATATTGACAAACTAGCTATTATAATTAGGTACGTTACAGCAAATTCTGACATTAGAGAAACATTTATTGGGTTCATCAGTATTACACAACATAATTCATTATATTTAGAAGAGGTAGTATTAAAAAATTAGAAGAATTATCTTTGGGTCGGAAAACTGCTAGCTTGGGGGGGAGATACAAGGACTAATAGATTAGCAGTAGTCACTGGCAGAGGTGAAAGTGATTCTTGCACTGCTTCTATTGGAATGAGCAGCAGCCTGGAAAACAAGATGCAGGGTATTTCAGAGACTGCTGGGAGTCATTGCAGTACAAGTAAACACATGGGTTGTGTTAGGGTAGCTAAGAATAGGAACAGGTGCATGTATACTTGTGTGTACACCAATGCTAGGAGTTTGGTAAATAAATTTGATGAATTTGAGGTATTGCTCAAAACATCAAAGGCAGATATTGTTGGGATATCAGAGACGTGGTATCACACAGATATAAGGAATGCAGAACTGGAATTTGGGAAGTACATTGTCTACAGAAAGGATTGACAGGATAGGAAGGGAGGAGGGGTTATGCTATTAGTTAAGAAATACATAAAATCCAAGGAAGTGAAGCCAGTCGACATCGCTGGACAATGCAGTGTCGAGTCAGTTTGGTGTGACATAAGCACTGGGAGATCAAAATTGAGAGTAGGAGTGTGCTATAGGCCTAATGACTCTGATGAGTATAATAAGAAACTGTACAGGGAAATGGAGTGGGCCAGTAAATCAGAGAGTCTTATAATGGGGGATTTTAACTTCCCAGATATTGACTGCAATTTGGGGGCTGGTCACTCACACACTAGCAAGGCTTTTGTGGATTTATTGGATGATTGTTTTCTACATCAGCAAGTTCGGGAGGCAACTAGAGGGAGTAATACTCTTCATCTGATTATCAGTAGTGATTCTTCATGCATTAAGAATCTGCAGATAAAGGAACCACTAAGTGGCAGTGATCACAGTGTGCTGAAGTGGGATTTACTCAAAGAGGTAACAACCATCAGAGGTAAAGGAAAGGGTTTTTGCTTTCGTAAAGGCGACTACGATGGTCTGAGACAGTATTTAAATTCTATCCAGTGGGACCAACTGAGGATGTTACCAACAGCAAATTCAAAATGGGAAGCATTCAAAGAATTTATTGTGAAAGCTACTAGGCTTTACATACCAACTAAGAAATATTGTTCAAGGTTTAGGCCTAAATGGATGTCAGATGAACTGATGAGACATATGGCAGAGATATTGACTGGAATTTGTGGGTTGGTCACTCGCACACTAGCAAGGCTTTTGTGGATTTATTGGATGATTGTTTTCTACATCAGCATGTTCGTGAGGCAACAAGAGGGAGCAATACTCTTGATCTGATTATCAGTAGTGATTCTTCATGCATTAAGAACCTGCAGATAAATGAACCACTAGGTGGCAGTGATCACAGTGTGTTGAAGTGGGATTTACTCAAGGAGGTAACTACCATCAGAGGTAAAGGGAAGGGTTTTTGTTTTCGTAAAGGCGACTATGATGGTCTGAGACAGTATTTAAATTCTATACAGTGGGACCAACTGATGATGTTACCAACAGCAAACTCAAAATGGGAAGCATTCAAGGAACTAATCTTGGAGGCTACCAGGCTTTACATACCAACTAAGAAATATTGTTCAAGGTTTAGGCCTAAATGGTTGTCAGATGAACTAATGAGACATGTGGTAGAGAAGAAAAATGCATGGGATACATACAAATTAATGGGTGACATGGAAGCCTATGATAGATATAAGTTGGTCTGTAACCAAGTCACAAAGGAGATTAGGCAGGCAAAGGCAGACTATGAAAAATCCTTGGCAAAGGATGCAAAGAAAAACAGAAAAGAGTTCTTTACATACTTGAACTCGAAAAGGAAAGGGATGAATCAGATTGGTCCACTGGATATTGATGGTTCAACAGTTGAGGATCCTGCTCAGGTGGCTAACAATCTAAACGAGTATTTTGCATCTACATTCACACATGAGGAGTTATTCAGGAAGGAGAATGATGTAGGTAAAGTAAACATTGGCAGTGAGCTGGATGATTTTGTAATAACTGAGAGGAAAGTGGAGGAGAGATTGTTGAGGATAAACATAAAAAAGGCACCTGGGGTGGATGGGATCTATCCAGTTATATTAAAGGAGGCAGCAAAGGAAGTAAGCAAACCCTTAGCCATAATTATGAGAGCTTCCTTGGACTCAGGGGAGGTACCTATGGACTGGAGATGTGCAAATGTGACCCCAATTCACAAAGGAGGTTCAAAGGCTGACACAAGTAATTATAGACCTGTTAGTTTAACTTCTGTTCCAGGTAAATTAATGGAGGCACTGGTTAAAGAAGCACTGCAGGATCATCTAGACAAGAATTCAGTTATAGCTCAGACGCAGCATGGTTTTGTTAAGGGCAGGTCTTGCCTGACCAATTTGATTGGATACTATGATGTAGTCACAAAAGAACTGGATGCAGGGAATAACTTTGATATTATATATTTGGATCTTAGAAAGGCTTTTGATACTGTTGCACATGGAAGACTGCTGCACAAATTGGAGCAGTGTGGCATTGGAGGCAAATTGCTGCTATGGATAAGGGGATGGTTGAGTGGCAGAAGACAGAGAGTGGTAATCAATGGACACTGCTCAACGTGGACTAATGTTATTAGTGGAGTTCCTCAAGGTTCAGTGTTGGGTCCGTTGTTGTTTTCGGTGTTTATGAATGATATTGATGATGGGATATCAAGTTTAATGTCCAAGTTTGCAGATGATACAAAGGTTGGCAGGGTCGTTAAGGACAATACTGACGCTATGCTGCTGCAACAGGATCTGGACAGGTTGAACAGATGGGCTGAGAGGTGGCAAATGAGGTTTAACATCGACAAATGTAAAGTGCTGCATATGGGAAACAGTAACCCCAGATCAACGTATCAACTCTGCGGTACTACACTGACAGTGGTGGAGAATGAAAAGGACCTGGGGGTAATTGTGCAGGCAGATATGAAGTTCTCTGAGCAGTGCAGACGAGCTGCAAGAGTAGCTCATGGTGTCTTGTCAATGATAAAGAGGAATTTTTCTAGCAGGGATGAGGAGGTGATTATTCCCTTGTATAAGGCAATGGTAAGGCCACATCTTGAGTACTGTATACAGGTCTGGAGGCCTCATTTCAAGAAGGATGTAGAGCTGCTGGAACGGGTACAGAGAAGGGCAACAAGATTAGTAAATGGAACAAAGGGTTGCTCTTACGAAGAAAGGCTTAAGTTTTGCAAATTACAGAGTCTGGAGACTAGGCACCGGCGAGGTGATCTGATAGAGGTGTATAAGGCTTTGAATGGTTTGAGCATGCTCAATGCCAATGGGATTCTTCATCTTTCTCAGAATAATCACCTCAGAGGGCATAAATTCAAATCGAGGAAGGACGGATGTCGGATAGATGTGCGGAAATTTGCCTTTGGCCAGCGGGTGGTTGGTTGGCGGAACCGACTTCCATCACTTGTTGTTGAAGTTGATAGCCTAAACAAATTTAAAGCTCAACTGGACAGGTATTTTGAACGAATGGAGGGGTGAAATGGGAGTGGGTTTTTTTTTTTTTTTTTTGTTTTTTTTTGGCTAATGCTGAATAAGCTTGCTTTCTTGCATCATATGCCTCTGCTAATGCTAATGCTAATGGCAGAGAAGAAAAATGCATGGGATACATATAAATTAATGGGTGACATGGAAGCCTATGATAGATATAAGCTGGTAACCAAGTCACAAAGGAAATTAGGCAGGCAAAGGCAGATTATAAGAAGTCCTTGGCAAAAGGATGCAAAGAAAAACAGAAAAGAGTTCTTTACCTATGTAAACTCTAGAAGGAAAGGGATGAATCATATTGGTCTACTGGATATTGATGATTCAACAGTTGAGGATCCTGCTCAGGTGGCTAACAAACTAAATGAATATTTTGCATCGACATTCACACGTGTGGAGTTATTCAGCGAGGGGAATGCCAGAGGTGTATTCAATCCTGGCAGTAAGCGAGATAATCTTGTAATAACTGAGAGTAAAGTGGAGGAGAAATTGTTGAGGATAAACATAAAAAAGGCACCTGTGGTGGATGGGATCTATCCAGTTTTATTTAAAGGAGGCAGCAAAGCAACTAAGCAAACCCTTAGCCATAATTATGAGAGCTTCTTTGGACTGAGGGGAGGTACCCATAGACTGGAGATGTGCAAATGTGACCCCAATTCACAAAGGAGAATCAAAGGCTGACATAAGTAAATATAGACCTGTGAGTTTAACTTCTGTTCCAGGAAAATTAATGGAGGCACTGGTTAAAGAAGCACTGCAGGATCATCTAGACAAGACTTCAGTTATAGCTTGGACAGCATGGGTTTGTTAAGGGAAAGTCTTGCCTGACCAATTTGATTGGATACTATGATGCAGTCACAAAAGAACTGGATGCAAGGAATAACTTTGATATTATATATTTGGATCTTAGAAAGGCTTTTGATACTGTTGCACATGGAAGACTGCTGCACAAATTGGAGGTGTGTGGCATTGGAGGCAAATTGCTGCTATGGATAAAGGGATGGTTGAGGGGGAGAAGACAGAGTGGTAATCAATGGACACTGCTCTTCGTGGACTAATGTTATTAGTGGAGTCACTCAGGGTTCAGTGTTGGGTCCATTGTTGTTTTCTGTATTTATAAATGATTCTGATGATGGTATATCAGGCTTAATGTCCAAGTTTGCAGACAATAAGAAGGTCGGAAGGGTTATTAATGACACTAATGACAGTACGCTGCTGCAATAGGATCTAGAAAAGTTGAGCAGTTGGGCTGAGTGGTGGCAAGTGAAGTTCAACATTGACAAATGTAAAGTACTACATATGGGAAACAGTAACCCCAAAGCAATGTATCAACTCTGTGGTACTATACTGACAGTTGTAGAGAATGAAAAGGACCTGGAGGTAATTGTACAGGCAGATATGAAGTTTTCTGAGCAGTGCAGGCGGGCTGCAAGAGTAGCTCACGGTGTCTTGTCAATGATGTACAGGAATTTTTCTAGCAGGGATAAGGAGGTGATCATTCCCTTATATAAGGCAATGGTCAGGCCACACCTTGAGTACTGTATACAGGTCTGGAGGCCTCATTTCAAGAAGGATGTAGAGCTGTTGGAACGAGTACAGAGAAGGGCAACAAGATTAGTGAATGGAACAAAGGGTTGCTCTTACGAAGAAAGTCTTAAGTTTTGCAAATTACAGTGTCTGGAGACTAGACACCGGCGAGGTGATCTGATTGAGGTGTATAAAGCCTTGAATGGTTTGAGTATGCTCAATGCCGATGGGATTCTTCCTCTTGCTCAGAATAATCACCCGAGAGGGCATAAATTCAAATTGAGGAAAGACAGATGTAGGATAGATGTGCAGAAATTTAGCCAGCGGGTAGTTGGTTGGTGGAACAGACTTCCATCCCTTGTTTGGGAAGTTGATAGCCTAAATAAATTTAAGGCTCAGCTGGACAGGTATTTTGAACGAATGGACGGTTGAAATCGGAGCTTTTTTTTTTTTTTTTTGGCTAATGCTGTATAAGCTTGCTTTCTTGCATCGTATGCCTCTGCTAATGCTAATATAGAAATGTGCAGAGAGCAAAGCTATGATAACGCTACCAATATGAAAGGTGTCTATACAGGTTTACAAGCTAGGCTGAAAAAACATAGCCCTCTACACATTACATACCATTACACATTACATACTATGCTCTAGTCATTTCTTAAATTTAATTGGCAACTATGCTGCGGAATTTTGTCCAAAAGCAGTGCAATATTTTTGTTTTTTTCAAAACGTATATAATTACTTTTCATCTTCAACAAGAATTAGAAAAAAATCTTTAACAGTCAAAAGTCTGAAACGAGGTGATCTGCAAGAGCTGATGCTATATTCGCATTGAAACGTGGATATAAACAAATTAAGGAAGCATTACTTGAACTATCCATTTCTCCTTATGAAAACCTATTTCTAAATTAGAGAGCTCATCACTGGCTGAAAATTTTGATAATTTAGAAAGAGCTATTTTAACAATTATGTGGGACAAAATTTTACAATGAATAAATGCGACTAGTAAATCTCTACAAGATTCCGATATGGATTTGCTATATTAGTTAATAATTTGTTATAGTCTTCTTTAGTTGGTTTTATTTTAGCTATAAGAAATAGTTTTGCTGCTTTAAATGAAGAAGCGAATTTATTAACAGATGAGACACAATTTAAAGATGGGAAGAGAAAAATGAAAAAACGGAAAAAAATGTGTGACGAAGTTTCACAATCCAGCGATGACATTATATTATATGGAAAAGAAAATTTCATTGTTAATACTTTTAATTAATTTACGATAAGCTAATTTTGCAAATTAACGAAAGGACGAAAAGCTATTTAGACATATTAGATATGTTTGACATATTTTTAAAGAAAGATATAGATCAAAACAAGTACATGACTAGTATTAACAAGGTATTAGAAACTTATAGGACTGACATTGACTCGGAAAAATTTATTGACGAAGTTAAGCAATTTTTAATAATGATGAAAGAAGAAAATTTTTCAATTAAAAATATGTACCAATTTACAAACAACGGGTTAAGGTCTACCTTCCCGAACGTAGAAACTATTTTAAAAATATTTTTGACTATGTATATTTCAAACGCGAGTGTTGAACGCTCATTTTCGGTGTTGAAACGAATTAAAAATTATTTAAGAAGCAACTTGCACCAAAATAAAACAAGTGACCTATCGTTATTATTCATCGAATCAGATGCAATGGACTCAATTACTTATGATAATATTATAGATATATTTGCTAAGACCAAAACCAGAAAAAAAAAACTGTTAGTTATTTTTTTTTTAAATTGAATACTGCTTGTTTGTTTGTTATTTGGTTTTTAGGAGCATTAGCAACTGAGGCCATATTGCTCCGGGGATGTGCGGTGGTCATTCCCTGACATTTCCACATCCTCCATATTTGGTGGTCATGGGCTCGAACCCTTGTCTAATCAAGAAGCGTGTGCTACACACTGCTGCTCCTGCCCACCTGGCTACGGAGACGCCTAAATTTTATACATATATACTTATGTATGTATAATACTTTATTTTTAATACATATATACCAATGCTGTGTTGTTTTTATTTTATTAAAATGAGTTTTTATAGAAATTTTGACTTTTATTTTCAATAAATTAAAAAAATATATTTATGAATTTGATTAACTGAAATAAACAACGTTTGAAGCAATTTTTTTTTTACTTTGTCCTGATTTTATCTGACCTTTTGGGGCCTCATAATTGTGTTGCACCTAGGGTCTCCAAAAGTGTAAATGTGTCCCTGCTGCCCTGTCTTGCCCATGTGATCTATAGGATTCATGAGCAATAACTGTCAAGTTTATTTTGTTTAAAGAGAAAAGACAATTGTGTAAATGTAAAAAAAAAAAAAAAAAAAAAGCAAGCATGGAATTGGAGAGTGTTTGATATAAATATAGAACTATGCTATCTTAAATACACAGTTGACATACCCATGGTAGGGAGAGATTCTTTTATATGTACATACTCTTTGAACCCATTCTCAGGGTATCCACCACATCCAGACAACCATCAGACTGGCAGACATTGTAATCTGGCTTGTCTCTCCAAAGTGCAGCTTTCCAGTGGTTTACAGTTCAAGAATGGTGGCCCATCCACCCAACTAGATGTCATCTGGCATCATTCGTGGTGATTAATGTATATGTGATATGTACTCCAGAAAATGTTAACTGGAGTCAGGCTTTGTGAAACCAAATTTCATTTGATTGTAGGATTTTATTGATTGTAGGAAATATTAATAAATCTAAGAGTATTAAGTAAAGTATAAAAAAAACCGTGTGTACCCTGTACGCATGGAAGATGTTTTATTTATGTGAAAACATCCTAGGCTTGGACGAGGTTCAAGGGGTTTAGTATAAAAAGAATCTGAACATGTTAAATATTTTAAAGCATTTATTTTTTTTTGACAATTTCATGAATTTGAGGTTGCAATACATGTTCAATAGGTAATTTAATTACAATGGATTTGTGATAGCTAAAATGTGATACTTGCACTTGAGATTATAAAGAGTGTAAATGTCTTTGAAACACAGCATAAATTACAGTTACATGATTAGTAGTCAATACAGATCTAGAAGTATTTACCATTAGTCTAAATTTATTTTCTAAGAAATCAGTCGAAGGTTTGGATTGGGTACCTGCAAAATTAATGTTAATCTCCACTAAGTATAATTAGTATTCGGTCACATTTTTGTGAGAAAATTGTTGTAGCAGTGCAGCTCCTTCAATCGTGTAAGGAAGTAAAATGAAATGGATGAATTCAGTGATGTGTTCGATTTTTTGGTTAGGTGAAATGTAAATGACTACTGACAATATCGTTTGACCATCAGGAAGAAGGCATTCAGCTGCACAAATGTCTCCAACAGGTCTAACCCGTGTGGATTTGCCAACAGTTTGTTGATAAATCACTTCCATATGAGAAGCAACATTACCGATTTTCTCTCTTATGATAAACTTCTACACCACCAGTTTGTTGATCTTCTCGTTTGAATTGAATGACACAATCAAAGTTAGGTATGCTTGCTTACTTCTCTGTTATTTAGCCATGTTTCAGAAAGTAAAGTAAATTGGGTTGTTGTGTGACTGTATCAGTGAGATCATTACTGTGAGCACATAAACTTTGACAATTTAATGTTAGAATGGAAAGATCTTGTTGTTTACTGATGAACTTGTATAAAGTGTCTTGCATGGTAAATGGACAAACTGGTCATTTCAGCATTGAAGTGCAAGAGTGGATGTAGTGTTTCTCTGTCCATGATAAAATTTCTTTTCTCCATTTGCAGCAATAATGTAAAGATCATTGATATCAGTAACTTGAGATAATGCAACATAGTTGTTGTTTGTGACATTTCTTGTATTCATAAACTACGGAATCAAAAGTACCTCCCTGAGATTTATGGATGGTAATAGCACAAGCTGGTATTAGTGAAAAATGATTTTGTTTAGCTGAGATTGTTCTGTTATTATTCAACGAAACACTTGTACATCTTTTTGCAATCGTTACGGTTCTAAATTGATTTTTCTGGCCATAGCAAACGGACGAGCCTTTGTTCTAGCAGGTCCCTCAAAGTCGAAGCTGGTTGTTGCAGTCTAGCCGGTTCAGGAATCAGTTGAAAATCCTCAGGTAATTCATTTGAACTCAAATCTTTTGGATCGAAATCTTCAGGAAGTTCTTGAATATAATTTCGTGATGTCGACAGTCCAGCTTCTTGATGAGAAGTCAATGTAGAAGGTTAATGTTCATAAAAATCTTGAGAAGCAGATTTTTATTAAACTCTGCTTTTTTTTTTTTTCTCTGTGTTTTTGAACTCGTTCTTTTTTTGACATGGGAAGGTTCTTCAGTGGCTTTGAAGCTTTTATTCTTGCATACTTTTCTCGATTTCCCTCAGCTGGTTAGCCATCTTTGAAATAGGTATTTTGACAATTCAGTAGCTAGCAAAATCCATTTGTAGACTAGTATGATGTCATAACCAAAAAATACTGCAAGAAGTCATTGTTTGTTGAAGTGATTGTTTTATTGTTGCATTCTTGAATCAAAGCCGTGTAAATTTTAAGCAATGAAATGGTTTTGTGTGAAAGAATATTCTTTAATAAAATCTGCATTTTTTCATTCTTCGTGTTTTTGAACTCGTTCCTTTTCGACACAAGAGGCTTTTTCAGTGGTTTCGAAGCTTTTATTCTTGCATATTACTACCTATCAACGTTAGTGACTGAGTTAGAGGCCTTTAGGAAGTGAGTGACGTCATTTCCGTATCTTAGTATGAACTTACTCTACTGAATCAACTACTTACCCTACCAAATCAATGTTAGTGACTGAGTTAGCATCGTAAGCACCATTTAGGAAGTGACATAATTTGTGTCATTTAAAATCTAACAGTCACCTAATAGGAAGTGATGTAATTTGCTTCATTTGAAATCTAAACCATCAGTCATATCCATGACAGTCCTATCAAATATCATATGCTTGCTTGCTACCAAGAAATCTACAATGAAAAGACAAAAGTTACCGTCCAATCATCCATTAATGTTCTTTTGTAAGCTTAAGCTGCTAACCCCTTCTAAATCTCCACAGCGGCATACTTATCAGCTGAAGATGCCAATTCTGCCAACGATGATCGAGAGGTAAAATTTACTGACGTTATGCTTGTCTCGTCTCTTTTTTTGTAATTTTTTAATTTTTAAATTTTTTTTAAATTGCACACTTTTGAAATTTTTCCTGTGCATGAGATAAAAAATTGAATAAATACAAAAAGTAATTCTAGTCACATGTTCATTGAACATTTCTTTTTTGATTCAATCAATTCAGCGAGCAGAGTTGTGAGTGCTGCACAATCATGGGTGAAATTCCAACTTACGTAGAGTTCCGTGGAATGCAACCCTTACGTTAATCGGGGAGTGGCTGTACTTGGATTTCAGGAAAGCTTTTGATACTGTTGCACATGGAAGACTACTGTACAAATTGTAGTAGCCCATCACCAACAAATACGGAGGATGCGGAAAGGTCAGGGAATGACCACCGCATATTCCCAGAGCAATATGGCCTTAGTTGCTAATGCTCCTAAAAACCAAATAACAGCAACAACAAATTGGAGTAGTAAAATTTACTGACGTTATGCTTGTCTCCTCTCTTTTTTTGTAATTTTTTAATTTTTAAATTTTTATAAATTTTTATATGGCATTAAGGGCAAGTTGCTACAATGGTTGAGTGGGAGAAGACAGACAGTGGTAATCAATTGTGGACTAATGTTATTAGTGGTGTCCCCCAGGATTCTGTGTTGGAACCATTGTTGTTCTGTATATTTATCAATGATATTGATGACGTTATATAACAGGCTTAATGTCAAAGCTTGTAGATGATACAAAGTTTGGCAGGGCTGTAAATAACAGTAATGACAGTATGCTGCTGCAACAAGATTTGGAAATGTTGGGCAGATGGGCTGGGAAGTCCCAACTGAAGTACATTGAAAAATGCAAAGCATTGTATATGGGTAGCAATAACCCCAGAGAACTGTACCAACTGGGTGGTGTTACACTCAGGGTAGTGGAGAATTGTACAGTAAGATATGAAGTTTTCTGAGCAGTGCAGACAGGTTGCCAGAGTAGGTCATGGGGTCTTGTCAGTGATATACAGTAATTTTGTGAGCAGGGATAAGGTGGTGATTATCCCCTAGTGTAAGGCAGTGGTCAGGCCACACCTTGAGTACTGTATTCAGGTCTGGAAGCCACATTTTAGGAAGGGTGTAGAGTTGCTAGAATGAGTACAGAGAAGGGCAACAAGGACTTGTGAGGGGAACAAAGGTTATGAAGAAAGGCTTAAGTTCTGCTAATTGCAGCATCTGGAGACTTAGGCACCTGTGAAATGATATGATTGAGGTGTATAAGGCCTTGAATGGATTGATCAGGCTCAATGCTGATGGGATTCTTCCTCTTGCTCAGATTGCAAGCCTGAGGGGGCATAAATTGAAATTGAGGAAAGACAGTTGTTGAATAGATGTGTGGAAATTTTCCTTTAGCCAGTGGGTAGTTGATTGTTGGAACAAACTTCCGTTTTTCTTGTGGAAGTTGATAGCTTAAATAAATTCAAGAAAGAAGTGGAAAAAATTTTGTAGCAAATGGATCTGTGAAATGGGGAGGTTTTTTTTTTGGCTGATGCTGTATATAAGCTTGCTTCCTTGCATCATATGCTTCTTCTAATGCTAATCATTAAAAATGCTGTGATGCTTGACATTTCTTTCATAACTGCTGTAGTGACAGTCATATCCAGCTTTTTGACTGAGGGATGAGAACAATTTTTACCCAGCTGACACATGCCACTTTCATTTGGTGATGAGAAATAAGTCATAAAGGTTTTATCAGAGTTTGTTTGTGTATGCAGGTATTTTCTCTCTCTCTCCATCTCCTAGAATACTAATTAAAATTTTTCCTGTGCATTATTACATTGATTGCATTTTAATTTTTTAAGAAATGATATTTCTTGCTTTTTGTGGCTGGACCATTTGCAAAAATTTAAAAAGGGAAGGGTTTTTACCTGTTTAGAGGGTAGGGAGTTGTATCTTATTGCATTAAAACATTTTTCTCTGAGCAGAAGCAATGAATGTGAACTGAAACTAGTAGGTGATCTAATAATGAAAATGAAATTACTAAAATGAAATGATCAAACAATACCAATTTATATATATTTTTATTAAAAGTTTAGTTATGTATTTTTTACTTAAATTTAATTAATTGAAATAATTGACAAAAAACCCTGACTAAGCAGAGTAAATTTCAGTTTTCTGAATTATTGAAACAATTTATACATTCCTCTGCAAAGTGCACAGCTCAGTATAACAGACATTTTCTTATAATCCAGTAGTGTCTGCTTTAGAGAGATTTCACTGTACCATTAATTATTTTCAGTATCTCTTTAGTTATATTCTGTTCTTTCAACCTTTCTGCATGGTGTACTGTCCAAATTTGTTTCACTTACCATTGGTTGGGTATTTATTGTTCTAAGATTATTTTATTTCCTCAGTTGTAATTGCTTCATTCTGTTAGTTCTATTTATTTTCCTTAAATCTCTCATTTCTGAAGTTTCTAATTTTTGACCAGTTCTTCTCTTTCTTATCCAGCTATCATTTACACTGGTCAGAGTTGCCCAAAATGTGGGGCACATTGCTTTGGGGAACACGCTTGGTGTTTTGGGGTGTTTTCTTTATGAATTTTTTTTTGAACGAAACAAAAAACCATCTCACTAAACCAGATACTAAGCGTTTGTTTTTATTTATTTCTGTTATTCGTATTTTATTTCTTTGAGATTAAATATATATATTGAAGTGTATATTAATTTATTAATATTTGTATTTTGTTATATACTAGAAATAAACATATAATTAGCAATAAAATAATAAAATAGAATAAATTAAAATAATGATTATGAGGATAATTATTGAGAATAGGATACACTGCAACTTTGTTCACATCAGTATCTTATTGTATTTTGTTAATATCTTTACCACTAGTGAAAAAATATTAAGCATGCCCACATTCATTCAATATGAAGTTATATCTTTACTAGAATTGTTTATCTGAAAATTTTAATATTGACTTAACCTTCACTAATTTCATTTATTTCTAGCTGTAGATATGTACCAAATTATAAGAAGATTTTTATTTATGGTTAAGGAAAATGAAGAAGATAAACAAGTAAGTGCGAATATCATTCATGTATAAAGTTTATTATTTAAAAAAAAATGTTGTAATTCTGTAGAGATTTTTTACTTGACAGAATAAGAATTAATGAAAACCACAGGTGTCATGTTTATCAGTACCTCTTTGAACACATCATGCAGATGACTAATTCTTTGCTTACGTGAAAGCTGTGATAGTTAGCCTCCTGAAGTGTTTTTAATGGATGTAAATTTTTGGGGTGTTCATTCTGTAAGATAGAATTATAATCCATATAGTAATATTTTTCAGTGCTGTTTCCTTTATTATTTGGTGGAGTAACTAGATCTGTGTGTAGGATACTTGAATTGAATTATTCTGTATAAGCTGATCTAACCCAGTATATCTATGGGTAAAAATTCAAGTACTGTTTTACATATGGATTATAAAAAAAAAAAAAAAAGAAAAGAAAAAAACTAAACTCCTAACATTTACCAGCATATGTTCTCAAATATCTTTCAAGGAAGTGAAATTTTCAAAAATATTTTATTACGAAATTAATGATATGAGTAATTATTGTTAATAAATGAAAATAAAACAGTTATTTAAAAATAAGAATTAACAATACCTTTATGACAATGTTTGAATTGTAATTTAGTTTGGTTAGTAATAAAAATCTTTTGCTAGAAGGCATTATTATATATAAAACTTCTTGATAAGAAGAGACTGGCCCATGCAACTGGATGGCAACTGTCGCCAGGGCCAGTAGAAAATTTGGACCATTGACTAATAATAATGAAATAATTATTCAAAATTTGTGACAGCACTGCCATTTGTCTGATATTCACAATTCACAGAGACTCGGTTGCTATCTCACTCCATATCTCTGTGCACATGAGTAATTCTAAACTTCTCTTTCTCTGTCTTCGGATAGAGATGATCGTTCATTAATTAGCATTAGCATTAGTGGAGGCATATGATGCAAGAAAGCAAGCTTATGCAGCATCAGACAAAAAAAAAAAAAAAAAAAAATCACTCCCAATCACTCTGTTCATTCCAAATACCTGTCCAGCTCAGCTTTAAATTTATTTATGCCAGTGGTTTTCAACCGGGGTGCCGCAACAACATTCCAGGGGTGCCACGTAATTTGGGTTTAAGTTACTTAAACTTATTATTATTTTTTAATTTATATGTTTATTTCATTATAAAAAGGTGTACAGTATCTTTTTAATGTTGTGGTGATCTATAATTGATGTTTGCTTAGTACCGCTATATAAAGAATAAAATTATATACTGTATATACATAATTTTTATTATGAAATTTAATTTTTATCATTATATTATTGTAATAAATATCATATAACATATAATATATTTTTTAATATTATATATATATATATATACACGGATATATACAGAGAGAGAATCGGATCTAACAAGCAGAAAATTGAGTAGGGGTGCCGCAAAATAAAATAAATTACTTAGGGGTGCCGTTATTAAAAAAAGGTTGAAAACCACTGATTTAGGCTGTCAACTTCCACAACAAAAGATGGAAGTCTATTCCACCAATCAACTACCTGCTGGCTAAAGGCAAACTTCCACACATCTATTCTACAACTGTCTTTCCTCAATTTGAATTTATGCCCTCTCAGGTGATTATTCTGAGCAAGAGGAAGAATCCCATCAGCATTGAGCATGCTCAAACCATTCAAGGTTTTATACACCTCTATGCTTCTGGGTCTCATTCTTTGAAACAGCGTAATTGGAACGGTAATTGGATTTTCATTCTTTGAAACTGCGTAATTGGAGCGGCAAAAAAAAACCACGACCAACCCAAGCATACATCATTACCTATAGGTATGTTTTTATACCTATGCAGGCATTGTATTGGACCTGTGAGTAAGTTTTTTATTTATCACCATATTTTTTATGTACATTGCTGAACATTTTTTGATATTTTTGGATTAATTGGGAAATCGATTATCCGGGATTTTATTTCTACCATATATCCTGGAAAATCGAGAGTCTACTGTATATATTGTTTTTTGCATCCATTTCCTTTGTCACTTCTTCATAGTATCCATTCAGATTGGCTAGGGATATATATATTTTTTAATCTCCCCTTAACAAATCCATGCTGCATCTGAAGTATAACTTCATTCCTGTCTAGATGGTCCTTTCGGAATTTTTTTTTTTTTTTTTTGGCACATCAGATGACAATTCAACTACTTAATTCAATGCACAGTAGTCCTATTTGATGAAGTTCCAGTTATTTGTTATTTATTTCGAATAACTCTGATGGTTGAAAAAGATCCTTCATAAGCATATGAAGTTCCCTGTGTGCTCTTTCCATTTCAGAATAAGAGAAGCCACTTTGCATGATTGGAGCTGAGAGATAACTGCTCTTCCTATGTTCAGTAGATGCTGAAAACTCTGAACATTTGAAGTTTTTGAGCCTACTGAATTGCTAGTCAAGACATCAAAGGCAGATATTGTTGGAATATCAGAGACATGGTGTCACAAAGACATAAGCAGTGCAGAATTGTAATTTTGGGGGAGTACAATGTGTACAGAAAGGATAGACAGGACAGGAAGAGAGGAGGGGTTATGTTGTTAGTTAAGAAACACCTGAAATCTAAGGAAGTTCATCCAATTGATGTTGGTGGACAATACAACATTGAGTCTGTTTGGTGTGACATAAGCACTGGGAAGGGAAAAGTGAGAGTAGGTGTGTGTGTTATAGGCCTAATGACTCTGATGAGTATAATAAGGAACTGTACAGGGAAATAGAGTGGGCCAGTAAATCAGAGAGTCTTATAATGGGAGATTTTAATTTCCCGGATATTGACTAGAATTTGTGGGTTGGTCACTCACACACTAGCAAGGCTTTTGTGGATTTATTGGATGATTGTTTTCTACAGCAGCATGTTCGGGAGGCAACTAGAGGGAGTAATACTCTTGATCTGATTATCAGTAGTGATTCTTCATGCATCAAGAATCTGCAGATAAAGGAACCACTAGGTAGCAGTGATCACAGTGTGCTGAAGTGGGATTTACTCAAAGAGGTAATTACCACCAAGGGTAAAGGAAAGGGTTTTGCTTTCGTAAAGGTGACTACAGTGGTCTGAGACAGTATTTAAATTCGATACGGTGAAACCAACTGATGATGTTACCAACAACAAATTCAAAATGGGAAGCATTCAAAGAATTAATCTTGGAAGCTACTAGGCTTTTCATACCAACAAAGAAATATTGTTCAAGATTTAGGCCTAAATAAATGTCAGATGAACTAATTAGACATGTGACAGGGAAGAAAAATGCATGGGATACATATAAATTAACATGTGACACAGAAGCCTGTGATAGATATAAGTTGGTCTGTAACCAAGTTACAAAGCAGGTTAGACAGGCGAAGGCAGATTACGAGAAATCTTTGGCAAAGGGTGCAATTTGTGGGTTGCATCTAGAGTTCACATAAGTAAAGGGTTCTTTACTTATGTAAACTCTAGAAGGAAGGGAATGAATCAGATTGGTCCACTTGATATCGATGGTTCAACTGTTGATGAATAGGCTTAGGTAGCTAACAAACTGAATGAATATTTTGCATCGACATTCATACGTGAGGAGTTATTCTGGGAGGGGAATGCCAAAGGTTTATTCAACTCTGGTAGTAAGCTAGATAATCTTGTAATAACTGAGAGTAAAGTGGAGGAGAAATTGTTGAAGATAAACACAAGAAAGGCACCTAGGGTGGATGGAATCTATCCAGTTATATTAAAGGAGGCAGCAAAGGAAGTAAGCAAACCCTTAGCCATAATTATGAGAGCTTCCCCGGACTTAGGGTAGGTACCCATTGATTGGAGATGTGCAAATGTGACCCCAATCCACAAAGGAGGATCAAAGGGAGACACAGGTAATTACAGAAAACATACCAACTGTGTGGTACTACACTTAAGGTGGTAGAAATTGAAAAAGACCTGGGAGTAATTGTGCAGTCAGATATGAAGTTTTCTGAGCAATGCAGACAGGCTGCCAGGGCAGGTCATGGGGTTTTGTCAATGATATATAGGAATTTTGCTAGCAGGGAAAAGGAGGTGATTATCCCTCTGTATAAGGCAATGGTCAGGCCACGCCTTGAGTACTGCGGTACAGGTCTGTAGACCTCATTTTAGGAAGGATGTAGATTTACTTGAGCGTGTACAGAGAAGGGCAACAAGATTGGTGAGGGGGAATGAAGGGATCCTCTTACCAAGAGAGGCTTAAGTTCTGCAAATTGCAGTGGCTGGAGACTAGGCACCTTCGCGGTGATCTGATTGAGGTATATAAGGCTTTGAATGGGTTGAGCACGCTGAATTCTGATGGGATCCTTCCACTTGTTCAGATTACGAACCTAAGGGGGCATAAATTCAAATTAAGAAAAGACAGATGTAGAATAGATGTGCGGAAATTTGCCTTTAGCCAGTGGGTGGTTAATTGCTGGAACAAACTTCCATCCGTCGTTGTGGAAGTTGATAGGTTGAATAAATTTAAGGAGGAACTGGACAGGCATTTGGAGGCAATGGCGTGATTTTTTTTTTTTTTTTTGGCTGATACTGCATAAGCTCATGCACTTGCTTTCTTGCATCACATGCCACTACTACTACTACAGACCTGTTAGTTTAATTTCTGTTCCAGGGAAATTAATTTAGGCACTTGGTAAAGAAGCATTGCAGAATCATCTAGACAAGCCTTCTGTTATAGCTCGGACACAACAACATGGGTTTGTTAAGGGGAAGTTGTCTGACTAATTTGATTGGATACTATGGTGCAGTCACAAAGGAACTGGATGCAAAGATTAGCTTTGATATCATATATTTGGATCTTAGAAAAGCCTTTGGTACTGTTGCACATGGAAGACTGCTACACAAATTGGAGCAGTGGGATTGGAGGCAGATTGCTGCTATAGATAAAGGGATGGTTGAGTGGGAGTAGACAGAGAGTGGTAATCAATGGACACTGCTCTTCGTGGACTAATGTTATTAGTGGAGTCCTTCAGGGTTCAGTGTTGTGTCCATTGTTGTTTTCTGTATTTATAAATGATATTGATGATGGTGTATCAGGCCTAATGTCCAAGTTTGCAGACGATGCGAAGGTTGGCAGGGTTGTTAATGACACTAATGACAGTACACTGCTGCAACAGGATCTAGAAAAGTTGAGCAGATGGGCTGAGAGGTGGCAAATGAAGTTTAACATTGACAAATATGGGAAACAGTAATCTGGAGTAAGCAGTAATCTGTACCAAAACAGTAAATATGGGAAGCTACGTATGGGAAGCAGTAATCCCAGAGTAATGTATCAACTCTGTGGTACCACACTACAGTGGTAGAGAATGAAAAGGACCTGGGGGTAATTGTACAGGCAGATATGAAGTTTTCTGAGCAATGCAGACTGTCTGCAAGAGTAGCTCATGGTGTCTTGTCAATGATATACAGGAATTTTTCTAGCAGGAATAAGGAGGTGATTATCCCCTTGTATAAGGCAGTGGTCAGGTCACACCTTGAGTACTGTATATGGGTCTGGAGGCCTCATTTTAAGAAGGATGTAGAGCCTGTTGGAACGAATACAGAGAAGGGCAACAAGATGAGTGAGTGAAGGATCCCATCAGCATTGAGCATGCTCAATGCTGATGGGATCTCTTGCTTAGAAAAATCACCTGAGAGGGCATAAATTCAAATTGAGGAAAGACGGTTGTAGGGTAGATGTGCGGAAGTTTGCCTTTAGCCAGCGGGTAGTTGATTGCTGGAACAAACTCCCATCTTGTTGTAGAAATTGATAGCTTAAATAGATTCAAGGCAGAACTTGACAAACATTTGAAACGAGTGAATTGGTGAAATAAGGTTTTTTTCTTTTGGCTGATGCTATATAAGCTTGCTTTCTTGCATCATATGCCTTTGCTAATGCTATTTCTCTCTGATTCTGCCCACTCTCACAAAGCGGAATGTTTTCTTTAAACTCAACCAACAAACATTTTTTCTTGCCTCTTTCAGGATTTCATTCATTTTGTAACAGAGGCAAAGAAACGTGAAGTTAACAGAAAGGTATTGTAAGGCTGACATGACAAGTTGCCTTATGCTATGCTACTAAAAAGTAACATCTTTTAAAAAGAGAAGTGCAGTGTTACTTATTAGGGATGGATGCCTCCTCCTTCTCGCACTACAGACAGCTATTCTGATGTTTTTCGATCCTTATACATCTCTTGTTGGCATTTGTTGGCATATTATACTTTTCTTTTTAGAGAAGTGTTGATTATTAGTATTGCTGTATTTATTAGGCATCTTATTATGATAGCCTTTCAATTTGAGAGATTGATATCTTTTTTGTAACACTTTGCATCTTTCATTGCTTGTGCTGTTAGACAGGGATGTAATCCTCCTACAACTATACCGGAGACTAATATAATGGTTACTTTGAATTGCATATTGTGATAATTCTAATGCTTAAAATCCAAATTCAGTAAACAATTCTACCTTTATGAAAAAGTTTTTCAAATATTCTAAATTTGACACATTTAGTTCATTAGTTTTCTTAAATATTGATTAAAATTAACCTTATTTCCATATTTTTAATAAAATTTATATGAAGCATATTTGCATAATAATATTTAATTCATTCCACTATTTTATGTAAAAATATATTTAGACAATGATCATCAATTATTTTGAGGAAAATTCTAAATTGTTGTATACCAGAGGTTCCCATTGAGTAGCTTGCAAGCTGTTTGTGGGGCTATTCTGAATGGCAATTCTGACAACTTAGAATTTCCTTATAGTTAACTTTCTTGTATTTTTCAGCAATTCTGGGAGATCAGAGAGAAACTTTTAAAAAGTTCAATAATATTATAATTATTTGAATTAAAGTTCTTGACAGTAAATTTTCAGTTCTTAACAGTACAAGTATTGTAATTAACAGTACTTGTAATTTTTAATCTACTTGTAGATTTTCGTAATCTGCCAGTGGTGGCTTGCAAGATATTTTTTCTAACAGAACTAAGACATTAATGCCAGTTTGAAATCATTATGGTTGCTTTTTGTGTGTTGTTACTTAATACTGCTACAGCTGTTTTGAACTACCTTCAAACTATTGGTATCAACTGTCTAACTGCATGTAAGATTATCAAAAATCTTGCAAATACACTGAGTTGCTACTTTATTAGGTACACTTTTTCACAAAATGGAGTGCTTTAGTAACAGTATCACATATTTGTACCATGCATATATTGCATGGTACAAATTCCACCATAACCACTACAGCCTTCATCACAAAATTAAAGTTAAGGTAGAAACAGAAGAAAATGGACAACTCCCATTCTTGATCTCATCTCAAGGAACCCAAACAAGATACAGGCAGCAGTATATAAGAAACCCACGGACACAGGATGCATCCTAAACTACAAGTCCTCAAATCATTTTTCCCCAAGATAGCCATCACAAGAATACATGTCAATAGCACTTTAAAAGTTTGCAGCCAACTGGAATTACTGCAACAGGAAATCTCAGTTGGGTTTTTAAAGCTTACCATAAAGATAAGCTTTAAAGAACCAATGTCTTCTAGCCTTAACAGACAGCATTATCAGCAAAACTCTAAACAATAGTTCCAACCCTCCACAGAAAAAGAATACAAACCTAAGACCAACCCCGTTATATCGTACATCCTGGGACTTAGCAGCAAATACTCGCAACATTCCCACATTCTATGCAGGAATCTAATCTCTAAAATAAAAACTAGCCAGGAACCATCATTAACCATTTAACTCGAGAGATGCTGATTACCTTATCCAATGCTCATACAACTCAACCTACATTGGAGAAACGTATAAAAGACTTGACAAAAGGATATGAGAAAATAAGCAAGACAGTCAGCACGGCAGAATCAAAAAGTGCAAAACAGCTGCACACACCCTTTCCTGCAGGGGCACATGGGATTTCTCCAACACCATAGTTCTAACAACAGATTCATCCTACCCTAGAAGAACCTTCAAAGAAGCCTACTTCATAAGATGTTTTAGAAGCTCTGCAATCAACATGAACCAAGGAGTAAACTTCCATAATGCTTATTACAATCTGTTCCATACAGATGTTCCTTAAAAATTCTCAGAAAAAAGTCAAGATTTAAAATTTAATTTTAAAGCTTTAACTTAAATTTAACAATTAATTGATCAACAAATGATAATTATCAATATTTTGTGATAATCATAACAGTTTTATGTAGACAATGTAATTTAACTTAATTTTAATAGTAGTACAACACACTCAATTATTAAATACTTCATATTAAATATCCATAACAAATAATCAACAACAAATTAAAAAGTTTAGAAATATTCATGGATATACTCTCAAAATCATTTCCCCCCGCCGCCAATCTCAGAACCATCCTAACCTCCCTCCATAATATATTTGTACCCAAAATATGGCAGGTTGGCCATTCAATAACCTTCCTTTGGCTACACCAAGTCAACCCAACCTATATAAACAGTCAACCCACTCGTTCCACACCAGCCTTCTCCAACTGGACCAAGAGACTGCACATTAACTCTTTCAACATTAACCCATGAAATACAGTGATGGGGGAAACCCCTGGTGCCATTTGATACTAAGCACACTCTAACCCTTTCAACTAATTTTGAGAGTAAGTCTAGGGATTTTCATAAACTATCTTTATTAATTTATGAGCTAATTAAATTATAAGTAAAAGTGTAATAATTATATGGTAATTGTACATGTAAAAGGACCATACCATAATTAGATATATATTGTATTGTAAATAATCAAATATCATTATCAAATTGAAAACTTGTAGGACCACTCTTCAAACAATGTTCTATCCCCATAGGCCTGAAGGTGGGAAACAGTGAGTTCCTGAAACGTAGCCATAAATATTTAGCGTTTGACATTGAGATGGTTCAATTCCTTTAAAAATTATATAATTTCGATAATAAATTACTTAATCTATGATATGATATAATAGTTTATAATACGCTGGTGTTCAAAGAAAGTGCATCACCCATTAAAATTGTAATTGTAGTCCGAATAATGTAAGTATATGGCAATATTTCTTACAGATTGCATCAGATAAGATTGGCGCTCAGGTGATGACATAATATTGCATCATTTGTTACTTTCAGCTATATAAGCATACTCTACAAGAGTTGCAGTAATTCCTTGCTTGCTTGTGTCAGGATGGCAAGTTACGTGCAGTTGATGCCACGAAGAAAGAGTGCTATTGTTGCTTTACGTGACGAAAGATGTTCTTCCCGTCATATTGCTTATAGAGTGTCTTGTAATCAGTCAACAGTGAGTAGATTTATTTCCAAACTCAAGGATACTAGTTCGGCTGATAGGAAAAAAAGGACTGGACGCAAACAAGTCTCTAGGCCAAAACAGGGCCACACTTTGACGCACTTATGCCTTAAAAACTGTAAAACTTCTTTGTCTGAGCTGAAAAGAGAATGGGAAGAACATACAGGAGTTGTAGCAAGTGCAGTAACAGTCAGAAGATGCCTCTTCAAAAATGGACTTGTAGCCCGTTGCCCTAAGACGAAGCCCCTCCTCACACAAAAAATGAAAAAGGCCGGATTAATTTGGTATAAGGAGCATGTCAAATGGACCCCCGAGCAGTGGAAGTCAGTTAATTTCTTGGATGAGAAGAAATTCAACCTGCATGGCTCTGATGGGAGACAAATGATTCGCTGTAGATGTGGTGAAGAATACCATCCAGACTGTATGGTGTTTACAGTGAAATTACCTACCAGCCAAATGATATGGGGGTGTATTCATATCGCAGTGTAGGTCAACTGCAGTTTATAAAAGGTTCTGTAAATGCCAATTGGAAGGCAAATTGCTGCCAACCATTAGAGACCATTTCAACCTGCCAAGTAACTGCATCTTTCAGGACGACTCTGCTCCTTGTCATTGGGCGAAAAGTGTAAGTAGGCAGCTTCATTTCTGCATTAGCGGTGCAACAGTAATGTGTTTACATTTGTTACAGGTGTAAAAATGGCTGGAAGAATGGTCTCCATTACAACTGTTAGCTGGCTGGGAAACAGCCCGGACCTGAATTTCAGGTCCGGGCTGTTTGTGAACTTCGGGAAGCCATAATTCGTGTTTGGAACCACGAACTATCAGTTGATTATCTTCAGAAATTGAGCTTGTCAATGCCTCGATGGTGTACTGCTGTCATCAGGGCCAGAGGCGGTTCAACTGAATATTAGTTTGCACCTGGTGAACTTTTCATTTTGTTTTCCATTTAAAATGATAAACTGAAGCAAATTGTGAGGGCTTCTGATAACATTTCAGCCATAATTGTCCCGTTTACCAAAACTGTTGTATATAGGTTGCAAATGCTCATTTTGGAATATTTTGAGAGCACCTGTCAAATATTACTTAGCTTTGCCTTAACTATTAATAAATATCTTTTGTTTATATTTCTATTTGCAATGCTAGTCATTAATGTAACATGCGATCGTGAAATAGGGTTAGAAATGTGAAATTCCTAGGTGATGCACTTTCTTTGAACACCAGTGTAGCTATCAAATCATTAACATAATAAAATAAATAATGTAGACTGTCCCCACTTCCAACTAATTAGTCTCTCTCTCTCTCTCTCTCTCTCTCTCTCTCTCTCTCTCTCTCACAACTTAAGAAAAAACTGTGCTCTTTGATCTTTTAGTGAAAATAGCTAGCTTCTGCTTCCTCACCAATGTTTACAGTAGACCCACTGATATGTAGAAATTATCTTCTAAATTATCATTCCGACTTGCTGGTATAGTGAATGGCCCTGCAAAACTACAGTTCCCAGATACTTGAACATGAGCCTTGTGCCAGAAAAACAAAACTTTCCATATAAACCAAACCACTCTTTAAAAAAAAAAAATTTTTTTTTTGTTTATACTTAGGCATAGCCTCTAAGTTAGAGGAGTTTACAATTAATTGTTTTGACAATGAATACATTCATTCACCATATTTAGCACTCACATGGGCTTGAACCATGGTCCACTCAGATGTATGTACATAATAGGTTTAGTGCCTGCTCCCATTCCATTATACAGGGGGTAGGTGTACTGGTTGCCTGGGTTTCTTAATTTGGTGTTCTGTTTTTTGTAGGAAACTGAAATTCAAAAGAATACTGAAAGTTGCTTTCCTCCTCCCCCTTACAGTTGTGAGCAGTGTATGGAGAAACTTTGATTTTCACATTTATTGCAAATCCCTGAAGTTCACCACTTTGTAACACAGCAATCAGTGCAAACTTCTGCTCTCTCAGGCTGTTCTTGAACGCACACACACACAGTGTGACACCCCCCCCCACTATGCTTCTGACAGTCTTTTCGTAGGTCTCAGAGAATCTCAGGTGGAGAGGTTGCTTCTCCAAATCGCATGCCCCATTAAAACCAAGCACAATACAAGCTGCACTTGTGCTGTGCTTGGCTTTAATGAGGCAATATGAACAAGAGATGAAAACAAGTTAGCAGTGGGAAATTATATTTTAAGTCTATCTCTTTTCAGATACTTCTATTGTTATAGCTTAAGAGTTAGATGATAGTTTGAAATGTATAACTTTTCAAAGTTTAATTTTACCCTTGGTATTGCCATTTTTACTCTTATTATTTATCAGAATTCTGAATTTACAACATTGTTTTTGTTTTATCATAGGGAACCAATTGTTTTTCTTAAATGCAGCAGTGTTTTTCTCTTCCATAATGTTTACCTGCATGACAAGGTACCCTTCAATACACTTTCAAAAGAACATAAAATATCTCTTCATTTAACTGTTTTATTGTCATATCATTTTTTCCAATAATTTTTCATCATTCACTTTTATCTTTAACTATGTACGTAATCACTTTTTGCAACAACAAAAGAATTGGAATACCTTAGTCTTCTCTTCACTGCTGTAGCAAGTTGAGGTTTAGTATTAGAATGGCTAAATCATGCAAGGAAGCAAAGTTATTCTGTAGTCAGTAACTTTTTTCCAATGATCTGCATGTTATCCAAAGAGAGAATTTAGAGAGAGCTTGCCATGCCATGCCCAAACTATTACATCTCTCTCCAGTGGTGTATCCAGGTATCATCGTAAGGGGGGGGAAGGCATGGCGACCAGGTTTTTGGGGTTTTTTTTTGATAGACCTAGGAACACTTATATGCATGTAAATAATGTTTGATTGATTATCTTTATTTGAATATTAGGAAAACATATGAATAATAATAAGTATTAATCACAAAAAATGACAATAATTATTATTTCCAAACATTTAGCAATACAACGCGTGGAGTAAACAAAGTTATGAAATATGTAAGAAAATTATAAAAGGAAAGAATAATAGAAGTGCGTGTATACACTAAAATTATGTATAAAATTGTTTACAAAAATTGAAAACTACAAAAAAAAACAAAAAAAAAAACAATATTACACTCAAAGTAAGCAAAATTCTGAAATAGGTAACAAAATAAACAAAGGCATGAATAAAATGTGTTCATGTACACATTAAAATTATTAAAATTTACAAAGAAAATTAGAAAAATTACAAGGAAAAGAACAAAATTACAAAATATAATTTACAAGAAAGAATTATACTTAACTTTACAAAATAATGTTTTACTTTCTACTCCTTTTTTTTCTGTAGAATGTTAAAAATGTCGTCAGTATTTACAGGTAATGTTTTATGAATATAAAAAAGTGCTAGTCCATTCATTCTGTCTTGTCCAAGTAGGGCTTCTTAAATAAGTTTTCAAATATTTCAAAGTTGAAAACATTCTTTCTATGGTAGATGTTGTTACTGGCAGGGTAGTCAAAATACTTAAGAGTTTATATACATTGGGGAAAATATTTTATTGCACAAGTACTCGGTTGCATGACTAGGCTAATCTTTGACTTGAATTTATCCCTCCACAGAGCAGTTCGAAATTTAATATATTTATGTTTACACTGCACTGCAAATCAGTCTTGTAATTTTTTATTAACAACTTAATTTTTCTACATAATTGTCTAGATCAACGTTTCTCAAACTGTGTTCCACGAGATGTGAACAGGTGTTCTGTGAAAAAACGTAATTAATAATTAAAAAATAAAATGAAATAAATAAATTTTTCACATTTGTAGCGTACACCACTTTTGTTTCATTTAACATATTTTTTTCTTTTCGGTTATTAATATACTGGCATAGACTAATAATCAAATAGACTGTGGAACACTTTATTTTGGCAGGCTTTTGCATAGAGAAGTATGCTGAGAGGTATGCTGAGAAGTATGCTGAAATACAGTAGCGATCTAATATGCCATTTGTATGTGATTTAGGCTGGAGTACACGGGTTGAAGGAGAGGAGGAAGTGAACCGATATCATAACTAAACTCACTTCCTTGTATAAATTTTTTTTTTTGATAATCATTAGTGTTTTGAAATATTATTAAAATATGTGACCATGGATTTGTGGTTGAAAAAAGGAACTTTAAAAACGAGAAGCAAGTACTTCTAGTATGGCAACTGTGGTTGATGAAAACGAACACAATATTGTCACACTTCAAAGTGAGGATGAACAGTTGCAGCCTTTTGTTCCCCAAAAATCCGAAGTGAAAAAATAGGAATCAACAAAAGACCAAAACAAAAGTATAATGACAGTTATTTGAATTTCGGCTTTATGTGTGTTGGAAATAAAGATGCTCCTGATGCACAGTGTGTCATATGTAATAAAATATTAGCAAACAGTTCTTTGGCTCCCGCTAAATTTGTGTTTTGTAAGTGTTCCATGAATATTCTCTATTATTCAGTAACTTAATGCAATTAATAAAAAAAAAAAAAAAAACATGGAAAAGCTAGCTGTTATACTGCTGATACTGAAAAATGTGCAAATTCTTACAGCAGTTCATCACAATAATTATTAACTTAATTCCTTTCGGAGTCCATCAGAATCTATTTGAAGGGTGAAAAATATAATTCTAAGGCTGTTTAATTAGTGATCGCAAAATACCTTGAAAAGTAGAAAAATTTCTCTCTCACACCATATTTATGTCATTGTTATATAGTTTTTTGACAACTAATCACATGACATTTAATCAACATATTGTGTAAACACCTTGAGAGAATAGAGAAGCGAAAGGCCTCCTACATTCTTTTTTCTTTAATTTCAAATTTTTGGTTAAAGTAGGGCATATGCCCCCCTCACCCCAATATGCTCCTGTCTCCCTCTCTGTAGCATATAAGAGTTATATTTCTATGAAGTTGAGAATCATCCTTAAAATTAATGAAATAGATGAATGCTATTTCTTCTGTGATTGTCTCTTAGCATATGTTCATGTTAGATTTATTTATTTTTTTTTACAGAGGTTTGATTGCCTATGTAGATACGTAATTGCAAGTATGGATTGTAATTCTCTTAAGGTAAGCTTTTCTTTTTCTGTTAAAACCTGTTTGTTTCTGGTTCCAGTACCAAATTAAAAGTGGGACGATAATGGTTATATATTAATGCATCACCACATTCTTATTTTCTGTCAATTTCTATGATTGTGTAAAATATCAATTGACACATAATATGATGCTCAAAACAATTAGTGGTATCATGATATCAGTTATAGCAGATTTAATATTGACAGTTATAGTTTTGCATTTACTTGGATTTTACAAATATTTATAGTGAAAATAAATTATTTGACAGAATCTGCATAACAGTTTGCAAATTATCTCTTCAACAACAAATAGATACATCAGGAATAAATATGGAATTATTTTTTGATAAGCGAGAGGTTTAGAGATAAGATCCTGAGATCAGTAGTCCATGTCAATTTTAATGTACATACTATACAGATAAGTTGCTATGGCTTTAACTCATCTGATATTAAGTACTGTCTGATAAAAAGTTGATTTCATCTAAATGTTGAACTGTTTGTAGTTTACATTTGCATTGCCCATTGTTTTCAGATGTTTTCTTCCATGTTTGACAAAGGCTGAAGGAGATCACTGAGAATGCTAAAATTCATGCTTTTCTTTATGATCAAATGAATTTTATAATGTAATATAAAACAATGTTTTCTGACCAATTTTTTCAGAATAAACATTTGGTAAATTACATACAGTGTTCAGTGTTTATTTTAATAATTAATATCACATACTATTTAGGGGCCTAAGAGGGTGAACAGGCATTCTGTGTGTTATCAAGCACTCGGTCTAAAACACTGAATCCAATATCTTTCTCTTTTAGCAGATTGAGAAGTGCTGTTGGCCTGCCTCCCTAAAATTCAATCATTCACACCTTATTGTTGGTAAGCCCTGTTATGTCACTTTGGTGGCAATGAATGTGTAGAGTGGATCTCTTCAAGACGCCTGGTCGGCTTGAAGAGGAAAAGACCAAACCCTCTAGCACTTTATTAAGTATGACAACACGATGAAACAAATGGCCCCAAGTCCCCAGTGGCTTTCATTCTCTCTTTCTTATTGCAGCAAGAGGATCAGGGTGGAAGCAGAGGGTGTAAAGAATCTCTGGGTACAGACCAGGCTGTCATACACAGAAACTGAACTTGGCCTGTTACAATGTAAGATCGCCAAGATAAGATAAGATAAGATAGGATAGGCCTGGAAAAGGAATTAAAAAATGTGAATTGGAATATCATCGGCTTGGCTGAAACAAGAAGAAATTAGCATAGTAGAGGCATATGATGCAAGAAAGCAAGCTTATACAGCATCAGCCAAAAAAAAAAAAAAAAAAACCTTCCCATTTCACCCATTCGTTCCAGATGTTTGTCTAGTTCTGCCTTGAATTTATTTAAGCTATCAACTTCTACAACAACAGATGGAAGTTTGTTCCAGCAATCAACTACTGCTGGCTAAAGGAAAATTTCCACACATCTGTTCAACAACTGTCTTTCCTCAATTTCAGTTTATGCCCATTCAGGTTTATAATCTGAGCAAGAGGAAGAATCCCATCAGCATTAAGCCTGCTCAATCCATTCATGGCCTTATACATCTCAATCAGATCACCTCGTAGGTGCCTAGTCTCCAGACACTGCAGTTTGCAGAACTTAAGCCTTTCTTCGTAAGATCATCCCTTTGTTCCCTTCAACAGTCTTGTTGTGATTATCTGTACTGTACTCGTTCTAGCAACTCTACACCCTTCCTAAAATGAGACTTCCAGACCTGTACGCAGTACTCAGGGTGTGGCCTGACCATTGTCTTATACAAGGGGATAATCACCTTATCCCTGCATGCAAAATTCCTGTATATCATTGACGAGACTGGCATCCTGTCTGCACTGCTCAGAAAACTTCATATCTGACTGCACAATTACCCCCAGATCTCTTTAATTCTCCACTGCCCTGAGTGTAACACCACCCAGTTGGTATATTTCTCTGGGGTTACTGGTACCCATATGCAGTACTTTGCATTTGTCAATATTAAACGTCAGTTGCCACTTAGCCCATCTGCCCAACTTTTCCAGATCCTGTTGCAGCAGCATCCTGTCATTACTGTTATTAACAACCCTCCTAACCTTTGTATCATCTGCAAACTTTGATATTAAGCTTGATGTACCTTCATCAATATCATTGATAAATAGACAAAACAACAATAGACACATCACCGAACCCTGGGAAACACCACTAATAACATTAGTCCACGAAGAGCAGTGTCCGTTGATAACTCTGTCCTTCCCTCTCAACCTTCCTTTTATCCATTGTAGCAACTTGTCCTTAATGACATACTGCTGCAATTTGTACAGTAGTTTTCCATGTGCAACAGTATCAAAATCTTTCCTGAAATCCAAGTATATGATATCAAAATTATTTTTTGCATCCAGTTCCTTTGTGACTACATCATAGTATCCAGTCAAATTGGTCAGACAAGACTTCCCCTTAACAAACCCATGCTGTGCCTGAATTATTACTGCTGTCTTCTTTAGATAATCCTGCAATGCTTCTTTAATCAGTGACTCCATTATTTTCCCTGGATTAGAAGTCAAACTAACAGGTCTGTAATTACTCGTGGCACACTTCAATCTCATTTGTGAATTGGAGATACATTTACACATCTCCACTCTGTAGGGACTTCCCTGGAGTCTAAGGATGCTCTCATAATTATGGCCCTAGGTGCCTTTATTCACCCTTGGTGCTAATATTCACCCTAGGTGCCTTTCTTATGTTTAACTTCAACAATTTCTCCTCCATTTTGCTCTCAGTTATTACAAAATCATTTAACTACCTGTTAGAGTTTGTAAACGTTTGCTCCTCTCTTCCTTGAATAACTCCTCATGTGTGAATGTAGAAGCAAAATACTCATTTAGTTTGGCAGCTATCTGAGAATGACCTTCTACAGTTAAACTATTGATATCAAGTGGATCAATTTGATTCATTCCCTTCCTTTTACAGTTTATATAAGTAAAGAAGTCTTTTCTGTTTTTCTTTGCATCCTTTGCCAGAGATTTCTCATAATCTGCCTTCGCTTGCCTAACTGCCTTTGTTACTTGATTACAAACTAGCTTACATCTACTATAGGCTTCTGTGTCACCTGATAATTTATATGCATCCCATGCATTTTTTTTCTCTGCCACAAGTCTCATTAATTCATCTGACATCCATTTGCGCCTAAACCTAGAACAGTATTTCTTAGTTGGAATAAAAAGTCTACTAGCTTCCAAAATTACTTCATTGAATGCTTCCCATTCAGAATTTGCTGTTGGTAACATCATCAGCTGGTCCCACTGTATGGAACTTAAAAAAAAAAATCTTTGCGATCACTGTAGTCACCTTTATGAAAGCAACAACCCTTCCTTTTACCCCTTTTGGTAGTTACATCTTTAAGTGAATCCCACACAGCACGCTGTGATCACTGCCACCTAGTGGTTCCTTTATCTGTAAATTCCTAATGCATGAATAATCACTGTTGATAATCAGATTGAGAGTATTCCTCCCTCTGGTTGCCTCCCTAACTTGCTGTAGTAGAAAACAATCATCCAATAAATCCACAAAAACCTTGCTAATGTGCGAGTGACTAACCCACAAGTTCCAGTCAATATCTGGGAAGTTCAAATCCCCCATTATAAGACACTGTGATTTACTGGCCCTCTCTATTTCTCTGTATAATTGTTCATTGTACTCATTAGGTCTATAACAAACTCCTACCCTCATTTTCGTTTTCCCAGATGTCACACCAAGCTGACTCAACATTGCCCGTCTATGAGTGTCCATCTATGTCAACTGGATGCACTTCCTTAGATTTTGTTTCTTAATTATAAACTGGAGATGTTTGCTATCCTAGGTTTGCAGCCTCGATAATGGGTGATTGGTATGATGATGATAATCCTGGTCATGTATTCTTTGTAATGCCGGTGTTCCTTGCTGATTACAAATTTTTGATCTTGGTTTGCTTATTTGTGGCTTTCTGCAAAAACAAATAAACAAAAAAAAGGGGGGGGGGGAAGGCTTTAATTTTGAAGTATTCCCCTACTTCAGACTAGTGCTGAATTTGGAATGACCTTTCACTTATTGTGAACTTAAAGTTTGCTTTGAATTCTGTACTTGAAATATATTTATTGTGTTTTGTGTATGTTGTATGTGTATCAGTATGTATAAGGTACATTAAAATTAAATGTGTTCTATATACAGTTAGTGTATTTAATATTTGCATTCTGCATTTCCATGGGGTTGTAGGTAAATGTGTAGCAGTTTTGTTGAATGAAGGCAAAAGTACTTACAGATTCACAATAAAAATAGACAGCTCTCAACCACAGGCACCTAATAACCCAGAGTGTTGAAGAATATAATGTTCGTATGTTTTCTGTGAGCATTAACTTCCCTTCTGCACAATGACATTCCTGGAAACTTTTCTGATTCCACAGCCATCACTGTGTGTATTTGAACAAAAAAGTTTTTCAAGCAACATAACACTTTCTTTCTTTCTTTCTTTTTAGCCACATCATGACTTGTCCAGAGTGGAATATTGTCAAAAAATCCTGGAAAAATATATTCCAAAAAACAATGCCGCTAACCTCAGCAGATTAGATGGTGTGGAAGAGCACATGGTCTGATTAATTGACATCCAGTGTGGCATACTATCCAGTTATATTAAAGGAGGTGGCAAAGCAACTAAGCAAACCCTTAGCCATAATTATGAGAGCATCCTTGGACTCAGGGAGTTTTCCATGGACTGGAGATGGGCAAATGTATCCCCAATTCACAAAGGGGATTGGAGGCTGACACGAATAATTACAGACCAGTTAGTTTAGCTTTTGTTCTGGGTAAAATAATAGAGTCACTGGTTAAAGATGCATTGCAGGATCATCTAGACAAGACTGCAGCAAAAATTCAGACACAGCATGGGTTAGTTAAGGGAAAGTCTTGTCTGACAAATTTGATAGGATATTATGATGAAGTTACAAAGGAACTGGATGGAAAAAATAATTTTGATATCATATATTTGGATTTCAGGAAAGCTTTTGACACTGTTGTGCATGGAAGACTACTGTACAAATTGGAGCAGAATGGTATTAACCGTATCCCCGTCCGCTGGGGTACGTACCAGCCCCAACTGGGTTCAGCAAGTTAATTCTATAATTTTTACTCTAATTACAGAGCTGAAACTCACTATAGTTGGAGCCAGAACTGTTTTCTTGAATTTTCCCACTTAAATTTTCAAAACCTTCTATTGAATTTCACGCAAATGACAAAAATGTGACATCAAGTATGCAATTTTTTAGGCCTTTTCAATTAATTTTTTTACCCCCGCCCTAACCAGCCTAGAGCTTACGAAACCCGACACTTGATTTGTTTCTTGGTGTAAAGTGCGCGAATTTCTTTTTACGGAGAGGAGCAGTTCTGATAAACAACTCCGCCTGAATACGAGCGAAGCGTGGGAAGTATATATCACGTCACCCATACAGCTAGATCGAGATGGTAAGGGAGAAGTGTAAATAAACAAAAGACGAACAGGAGCTACTGTTTTTGACATAAGAAGCAATAAAGCCATACAGTACCAATAACAGTTTATGGAAGGTGAACAGATCGTATATCCTATCTTCAACAGTGTATTGCTCCTACGAACAGAAGATCAAGGAAATTCATCTGTTGGAAACGGGAAAAACTGGTGTAAAACTGATAACACTGCAATGCGCATTTGATAAAAAAAAAAAAAAAAGTTTGCTTTATTGTAATTGTATTTAGTAAACAATATCAGAACAGCAGTTTCCTGGGTTTGATCTTCTAACCAAATTTCGAGAAAATATTTTTATTTATAGCTGCGTTATAAACTTCGAAACTGGTGCATCAAAAGAAAGAAAAAAAAATCATCCGCTATGAATTTCTTTCTTTCTTGAAATGTGTATTGTTCACATAACCGCAATATTTGTAACAATACAAAGCTAACAGATTACAACTAACGGCTGCTCAAAAAGTATCGTTTGAAGATATTTGCTTGTTACGCTTTGATGTCATCGCAAAGGGAGAAATTCTGTTTTAGCTCAGAAGCCGAATAAATTCACTATCCACGGTCATAATGCTGTTCTGAACTGCAATAAACAGATAAACTCCGCTGACAAATAGACTTACTCCCCATCACTTTTATTGTTTTACTGTGGTTTTTGGCAGATGAGTTGGTGACTGCTAAATGCAGTGCGGTTTCTTGTATTTTCTCTCTCTCTCTCTCTCTCTCTCTCTCTCTCTCTCTCTCTCCATTTCGGGATCTCTGACCATGTGGTCATCACGTAATATAAACAGAAAATTTGTTTGTCGGAATGCTGCCCATCAATTATCAACTCTTTTACCGACCTTCTAATGTATGTTGTGTTCAAATAATCCACTTTGCGAAATTCGAAAGTGCTACATCAATTAGGAGCAAAAACAGTTTCCCCCAACATAACGAATTACTTTATAGGTATAATAATGATTTTACTGACTGGAAGAAAGTGTCCACAATAAAATAATTGTACAAGGCGAAAACATGCGGTGACTCAAAGGATAAGCAATACAGCGATGTTTGAAATTTATAATGCAGTTCACTAGCTAATATTTCCAGAGGAATTATTCTGGATTTTTTATCAAATGAGCACCAGACCAAAATCGGACTAATTAGTAATTCTGCATCCTGGGATGAACTGACTAATTAGAACTCCAGCATCTGTGATGAAATGTCGTGCACGATATTGTTCGCTACAACAATAAAGCAACAAAGCAAAACATTGTAACAGAGCAATAGTGTGAAATATTGTTAGAAAGTAAAAATGCTAAATACTGTTCCCTAAAACAATAGTACAGCAAAGTGTTTTTCTTTTTTTTTTCGTTTCTGCTGTGGCTTTCAGTTGAATTTTCTTGATTTTGTGTCAGTAGACAGAATATGTATTGTAATTTCTTCGATATGTATTGAAGAAATTTACAATATGTAAATTATTACAATATGTATTGAAATACATATTGAAGAAAGGAAATACGATAGTAAAATACACATTGAAAATAAAAAAATATTCCTGTGTTCAAACAATTTGGGAAAATTGTTTGAACACAGGAATATTTTTTTTGTAATTGTATTTTGTAATTTTGTAAAATCAAATGTGATTGTATTCAAACAATTTGGGAAAATTGTTTGAATACAATTACATTTGGGAAAATTACAACAAAAACAAAAAAAATCATCCCGCTTAGGAATATCCCATGTTGGATGAAGACAGATGAAAAGGAAGGCAAGAGAGAGAGAGAGAGAGAAAAAATTTTTTCATTCCGCACGGGAGAAAGTGACAGGAAAGAAAAACTGTTTGTGAGCTTATGTGTGTGTGTTCTGTATTGTGATGTATTTGGGCATTCTGGCTACCTGGAAGCAGTGATCACCTGGATGACTGCCTCCAGGTACTCGTCCCTAGCAGGAGGGCAAGATCTCCCCTACTAACTGCACGCCCTCCTCCCTGGGGAACTACTAGTAGTAGTAGTAGTGGCATGTGATGCAAGAAAGCAAGTGTATGAGCTTATGCAGCATCAGCCAAAAAAAAAAAGTTTCCCAGGGAGGAAAGAAAAACTTGTATAAGATGAAGAGGGAAGGAGAAAAGAGGAGAAGCACTATCCCGGCCCAGGAAAGCCCCAATCCAGGATAGATTGCTAGAACAACACAAGAAAAAAAAATATATATATATATAATAAAATAAAATAAATAAATAATAATAAATAAAATAAATGAAAGTTAGCGCTGTGGACCTTTGACAATCTCTTGGCCTTCTCCCCACCAAAAGGGTATTTTTTATTTCTCTCTCTCTCTCTCTCTCCAGGGTTGGACTAGAAAGGGTGGACTCCCTCCCTTAAGGAGTTTTTTTCCCCTCAAGTAAAAGAAGGGAATTGGAAATTTCATGAAAATGAACCCTGTTTTTCTTCATTCAGTGAACAGCTACTCTGTCAGCGCAAGAGAAGTGAAATTACATTTGGAATTCAAACATTGAAACACATGACATTTTATGGTGAATTTTTCGGGTGTTGTGTGATAATGAAAATTCAATTTTTCTCTGGAAATTTTTTGATGATATCAAATGCATATCAAGGAAATATTGAAGTATTCAATAACAATTACTTACAATTTCCCAATCCCTCGCTACGAGTAATGGATTGTTCTCATAATCTATTACTAGCTGTGCATTTTTTTTTTTTTTTCGTTTGTACACCAGGTGAGATGCATGTGAAGTTCCTTCGATATCAGTTTTCAAAGTTTATAACGCAGCTATGAATAGAAATATTTTCTTGAAATTTCGTAAGATCAAATATACATCCATGAAACTGCTGTTCCGATTTAGTCCTCTAGAAACAATTACAATAAAGCAAACTTTTTTTTTTATGAAATGCGCATTGTAGTGATCAGTTTTACGACAGGTTTTTTCTTTCCGTTTCCAGTATAGCTTCCAGTAGATGAATTTCCTTGATTTTTTTTAGTAGATAATACATATTGAAGAAAGGAAATGCAATATTTTAGTTTTTCAAAACCAATTCGTTGCAATTCTTTCGTACAACAATTACGAAAAGCAATAAAGCTACTGTTGTGAGTGAGCCATGCAAATTAGTGTTCGCAAGTAATGATGCTCAACTGTTTGTTTTCCACGAAAGTTGTTTACAGTTTCATTTTCTCCTTGGATCACCTTGGTAACGTTAATGACGTAAGCTTGACCAGTCAATTATCTCTCTGCTTGCGTTGATTCGTTTTAGCCAGAGGTGCCGAGCTGACGCGCGAATTTTTGAACTAATGCTGTAATGCGTTTTATTTTCAAAGCTTGGATCTTGTTTTGCCGACATCAAAATTTAATAAATTGAAATGTGATCGTACATTTTTGCTGTTTTAGAGTGAATTAATAGTTTTTGCTGAGCGCTAAAGGTAGGAAATCAAAGAATATACTTCTGTTTATGTATATTGAGAGTTTCAATTTGGAAAATTGAGTAGAAATTATGAAAATTATTAGTTTTCTTCGGGGGGAGCAACTTTCGAGTTAGGGTTAAAAATTAGACAAAAACAGGGCGGACTTAGACCGGGTTAAAGGTAAATTGCTACAATGGATAAAGGATGGTTGAGTGGGAGAAGACAGAGGGTGATAATCAATGAGTGCTGCTCTTCGTGGACTAATGTTATTAGTGGAGTCCCACAGGGTTCGGTGTTGGGTCCTCTGTTGTTTTGTATATTTATCAGTGATATTGATGAAGGTATATCAGGTTTAGTGTCGAAGTTTGCAGATGATACAAAGGTTGGCAGGGTTGTTAATGACAGTAATGGCAGTGTGCTACTCCAACAGGATCTAGATAATTTGGGCAGATGGGCTAAGAAGTGGCAACTGAAGTTTAACCTTCAGTTGCCACTTAAAATGAGGAGGACTCATTTTAGGAAGGATGTAGATTTGCTTGAACGTGTACAGAGAAGGGCAACAAGATTAGTGAAGGGAATGAAGGGATCCTCTTACCAAGAGGCTTAAGTTCTGCAAATTGCAGTGGCTGGAGACTAGGCACCTGCGCGGTGATCTGATTGAGGTGTATAAGGCCTTGAATGGGTTGAGCACGATGAATTCTGATGGGATCCTTCCACTTGTTCAGATTACGAACGTAAGGGGGCATAAATTCAAATTAAGAAAGGACAGATGTAGAATAGATGTGCGGAAATTTGCCTTTAGCCAGCGGGTTTTTAATTGCTGGAACAAACTTCCATCTGTCGTTGTGGAAGTTGATAGGTTAAATAAATTTAAGGAGGAACTGGACAGGCATTTGGAGGGAATGGTGTGATTTATTTATTTTTTTTTTTTTTGGCTGATGCTGCATAAGCTCATACACTTGCTTTCTTGCATCACATGCCACTACTACTACTGATACAGTGGATGATAATGGAGAATTGCACTTGATAGGCCCTTATCATTATAAGTGCTGGTGGGCAACAACTTGAAAAACGATTTAATATGACTTTGTCTTGTATGGTATTCCTGCAATCTGACTGGTTGGTGTGGTGAATGGAAGTGAGCTAGTCTAGTGGTGAATTGGACTGGTTTAGAGGTTTCTTATCAGCAACCTCTAAACCATCTGCTATCTGCTGGTATTTTGTCTGTGTCATGACAAGAATTTGCATGACCAGTAATGGTCAGGTGCGAGGGGTACATAAGGTACATTTGCTTTGAATGACTGGTTAAAGCTTGTGTGACTACTAAATACGATGCCATTTCTTGTATTCTCTCTATTATGTCAACTTCTCCGACCATGTGGTGAACCCGGTGTTGGGCCCATTGTAGTTTTCTGTACAGTAAACCCTCGATTTAACGGACCCCGATATAATGTATTTCGGATTTAACGAGTGGACAAACATATTAATCTCAACCATATTATTTTTTTTTTAGGTTATACAAAACTTCAGTGTTATTATTAATTAAAAATTAATAATAATTACCTATTTCCATTGTTGTTTTTATTTTTATAATCAAATTCAGGAAATTGTTTTTATTCTTTCTTTATTCTTAGCTGTTTTCCCAGAAAACAGATAAATAGCAGGTCTGCCGACTCACTTTGTTTCGGTCTCAGTCTGCCTCAAGCTATCGTGCGATCAGGTTGTATAAAGAGTATTTCTGTGATTTCTGAATTGTGACTTTATTTATTAAATAATTTTGCAATCCTTACAATTTAAAATGGCATGAAGTGATAGAGGAGTTAAAAGAAAGCGTGTTAACTTAAATTTGGCACAGAAATTAAAGCTAATTTCTCAATTAGCTCTAACAAGGCATCTCAGTAGCACGAGTAGTTTGTGAAATTTACGGCGTAAAAAAACAAACTGTTTCTGATATCTGTACCAAATTTAAGTTAACACACTTTCTTTTAACTCCTCTATCACTTGATGCCATTTTAAATTGTAAGGATTGCAAAATTATTTAATAAATAAAGTCGCATATTAAAATACAGTGTTGATAGCTCTAAATGTGGCTTTACAGAGGGGGGAGTAGAAAACATGAAAGTTGCACAAGATAAAAATGCTCTCCCATGTTACATTCGATTTTACGGACTTTCGGCATTAACGGACACCATTTCTCCCCTATTAGTCTGTTAAATCGAGGGTTTACTGTATTTATCAATGATATTGATGAAGGCATATCAGGCTTAATGTCAAGTTTGCAGATGATTCAGATGTTGGCAGGGGGTTAATGATAGTATGCTACTGCAACAGGATCTAGCAACATTAGGCAGATGGGCTGAAAAATGGCAGTTTAAGTTTATCATTGATAAATGCAAAGTACTGCATATGGGGCAGCAGGAACCCCAAAGTAATGTACCAACTGTGTGGTACTACACTCCAGATAGTGGAAAATGAGAAAGACTAGGGGTCATTGTTGCAGTCAGGTAAATTCTCTGAACAATGCATATTGGCAATCAGGATAGCTCATAAGGTTTTGTCAATGATATACATGAATTTTGCTAGCAGGGATAAGACAATCTATAAGACAATGGTCAGGCCTCATCTTGAGTACTGCATACATGTCTGGAAGACTGTGGAGCTGTTGGAATGAGTACTGAGAAGGGCAGCGAGATTGGTGAGTGAAACAAAGGGATGCTGTTGCCAAAGGCAACAATTTTCAGTTCTGCAAATTGCAGCATCTGGAGACTAGGCACCTGCAAGGAGATCAAATTGAGGTGTTTAAGAATTCATTGGATTGAGCAAGCTCAATGCTGATGGAATTCTTCCTCTTGCTCAGACCACACGCACATGAGGAGACACAAATTCAAATTGAGGAAGGACGGTTGCAGAATTGATGTGCAGAAGTTTGTCTTTAGCCAGTGGTTGATTGTTGGAACAAACTTCCACCTGTTATTGTGGAAGTTGATAATTTAAATAAATTCAAGGAATAACTAGGCAAACTATTGTGGGGAATGAATAGATGAAATGGGAGTCTTTTTTTTTTCAGTTGATTCTGTATAAGCTTGCTTTCTTGCATCGTTTGCCAATGCTAATGGTATAAACAGAAATAGAAAATTTATTGTTATTATTAATAGTAAGCTTGCTTCCTTGTATCATCTTCCTTGCAGATGATGCAAGGAAGCAAGCTTATACAACATCAAGCTGAAAAAATAAAAATAAACAATTCCCACCTCATCTAATATGTCTATTTCTTCTTTAAATTATTCAAACTACCTACTTCCACAACACCAAATGGTAGTTTGTTCCTGCAGTCATTTACTCTCTGGTGCAAAAGGATGGCTACAGTCATTCTTTTTCAGTGTAAATTTATGTCCCCTTGTGTGCATTTGTCTGAGAGACAGTTAGAATACCATCATCATCATTTAGTTAAGTCTGTGGTTGTTAACAGCAGAGATTGCTTCTACAGGTTGGGATACACTAAAATAGAAAGGGTGGAAGAATATTTGCTGATGCTATTGAGGCAATGTTAGGTGGGGCAGAAAACTGCTAGCTGGGGGGGGGGAATTCACAAACATAGCAAGCGAAGGCATATTATGAGAAATCTATGGCAAAGGATGCAAAGAAGAAGAACAGCAAAGATTTCTTTACTTATATAAACTGTAAAAGGAAGGGGATGAATCAGATTGGTCCACTTGATATCAATGGTTTGACTGTAGATGATCATTCTCAGATAGCTGCCAAACTAAATGAGTATTTTGCATCTACATTCACATGTGAGGAGTTATTGAAGGAGGAGAGGGCCTGATGTTTATCAAACTATAACAGGGAGTTAAATGATTTTTGTTATAACAGAGCAAAGTGGAGGAAAAATTGTTGATGTTAAACATAATAAAGGCACCTGGGGGGGTGGGATTCACCCAATTATATTAAAGGAGGATGGCAAAGGAAATAAGCAAACACTTAACCATAATTGCAAGAGCATCCTTGGACTCAGGGGAAGTCCCCATGGGCTGGAGATTTGCAAATGTATCTCCACTTCACAAAGGGCAATCAAAGGGTAGCCGACCGGGCTAGCCGAGTGGGTAAAGTACCTGCCCGGCAACCCAAAGGTCGCGGGTTCGATTCCCGCCTCGGGCTTGGATCAAAGTACTGCAAAAACCTTGGGAGGTGCAATATGGCCACAGAAGCCGATGCGCCAACAACTACCAAATCAAAAAAAAAAAAAAAAATCAAAGGGTGACACGAATAATTACAGACCTGTTAGTTTGACTTCTGTTCCAGGGAAAATAAAGGAGTCATTGGTTAAAGAAGCATTACAGAATCATCTAGACAAGACTGCAGTAATAATTCAGACACAGCATGGATTTGTTAAGGGGAAGCCCTGTCTGAACAATTTGATTGGATACTGTGATGTGGTCACAAAGGAACTGGATGCAAAAAATAATTTTGATATCATATACTTGGATTTCAGAAAAGCTTTTGATACATGGAAGACTACTGTACAAATTGGAGCCGTATGGTATTAAGGGCAAGTTGCTACAATGGATAAAAGGATGGTTGAAGGATGGTTGAGTGGGAGAAGACAGAGAATGGTATTCAATGGACAATTGCTCTTCCTGGGCTAATGTTATTTGTGGTGTCCCCCAGGGTTCGGTTTTGGGTCCATTGTTGTTTTGTATCAGTGATATTGATGAAGGTGTATCAAGCCTAATGTCAAAGTTTGCAGATGATACAAACGTTGGGAGTGTTGTTAATAACAGTAATGACAGTATGCTGCTGCAACAGGAACTGGAGAAGTTGGGCTGAGAAGTGGCAACTGAAGTTTAACATTGACAAATGCAAAGTACTGCATATGGGTAGCAGTAACCCCAGAGAAATGTACCAACTTGGTGGTGTTAAACTCAGGGTAGTGAAAAATAAAAGAGACCTGAGATAATTGTGCAGTCAGACATGAAGTTTTCTGAGCAGTGCAGACAGGCTGCCAGAGTAAGTCATGGGGTCTTGTCAATGATATACAGGAATTTTGCTAGCAGAGATAAGTAGGTAATTATCCCCTTGTACAAGGCGTACAGGTCCAGAAGTCACATTTTAGGAAGGATGTAGAGTTGCCAGAATAAGTACAGAGAAAGGCAACAAGACTGGTGAGGGAACAAGGGGGGGGGTGCCTTTACGAAGAAAGGCTTAAATTCTGCAAATTTCAGTGTCTGGAGAGTAGGCATCTGCAAGGCGATCTGATTGAGGTGTATAAGGCCTTGAATGGATTGAGCAGATTCAATGCTGATGGGATTCTTCCTCTTGCTCAGATTACTAACCTGAGCAGGCATAAACTGAAATTGAGGAAAGACAGTTGTTGAATAGATGTGTGGAAATTTGCCTTTAGCCAGTGGATAGTTGATTGCTGGAACAAACTTCCTTCTGTTTGGTGGAAGTTGAAAGCTTAAATAAATTCAAGACAGAACTAGACAAACATTTGGAACGAATGAATGGGTGAAAATGGGAAGGGTTTTTTTTTTTTTTTTTTGTTTTTTGTTTTTTGTATTTTTTGGCTGATGCTGTATAAGCTTGCTTTCTTGCATCATATGCCTCTACTAATGATAAACTTTACTCAATCCATGTAAAGCCTTAAACATTTCAATTTGGTCAACTTGCAAGTGTCTAGTTTCAAGACCTGCAATTTGTAAAATGAAAGATTTTTTTTGTGGTAGGTTTGGCACTGCTAATGTAGACATGTATAGTATCTTATGTACAGCAGCTCCAGCTCAACTGTGCTTTGTTACTCTTTGATGGTACCGAAATCTGTAAAATGGCCAGAAATGTGTATAATATTATGCTTGTGCAGTGTATGTGTTGTGTTGCATAGTTGTTTCTGGCCCCCTTTGTTACCAAGAAGTTGATCACCTGGAAAGCCTGGTCATCCTATATACACTATGAGGAGGTGGACCATAACTAAGGGTAAATTGTGGTGGACATCAGCACTACCATCATTATCTGTCCTAAAGTGTGAAATCCCATACCTACTGGATACAAAAATACTGAATGAATAAAAAAAAGATAAAGAAACACTCGTAGGATTTTTAGAATCATTAACAAGTAGTCATAAGTAGGTAACCAAACTAAGCAGTGTAATCCTTAGAAAACTGTGGCAAATTAGGTAGTCAATATCAGAAAATTAACATTTACAGTCGTCAATATATAGTTATCTATCTAATGAAAGTAATCAGAAAACATTGACAAGATTGAAGATGAATGGACTTGCATAAAGGAAGCAATTCTGGGTGCAGCACGCGTAACCTTGGGTGAGAGCTCGAGGCCAAGAAATGATGAATGGTATGATGACAAGTGCCGAATAGCAGTAGAATTGAAGAGACAAGCTAAGGTGAAATATTTGCAGCAGAATAGCAGAGCGAATAGTGAACATTACTAGGAAAAACAGATTGCCGCGCCTAGGATATGTAAAAAGAAAAAGAGAGAAGCTTTGAGGAGGAAGGTTGACGAAATGGTGGAACATTACAAGAAGGAAAGTAAAGAGTTTCATATGAAGATTAAAGAAAGTACAAAGGAATTATGATCAAAAGTTACTGCATGTAGAGATAGTGAAGAAAACTTGCTGACTGAGAGAAAGGAGGTTCTGAAACAGTGGAAAGAATATTTTGAGAGCATCTTGACAGGAGGTAAAACTGAAACAAAACAGCTGTTGTACTATACAGTAGAGCCATGCATTGAAGACCCTAGCTTCGAAGAAATTCAAAAAGTTAAGTACTTAAAGAACTTTAAAGCACCGGGAGCTGATGGAATAACTGCAGAGTCACTCAAGAACGGTGGAGTGATGCTATGGAGAAGAATACATAATCTGATACTGTTAATATGGTCTGAGGGAAAAAATCCCAGATGAACGGACACTTGGAATCATACAGCCAATTCACAAGAAGAGTGATAAATTGCTTTGCTCTAACTATAGAGGTATTACATTGCTGAGCGTTACTTACAAATTTTTGTTGGGAGTTATTTTTAACAGACTGGCAGCATATTCACAGAAAATCATTGGAAAATATCAGTGTGGTTTCAGACCCAATTGCTCAACAACTGGCCTGATTTTCATCTTGAGGCAGATTCAGGTAAAAGAATTTGAGTACAATATGCACTTATTTAACCTATATGTAGATTTCAAACAAGCTATTGATTCCTTCAACAAAGAGGAAATGATAAATGATCTCCTTCTCTTGGGCATACTTGCAAAGATTGTTAGGCTCATAAATGCAACCCTGGCTGGCTCTAAGGCAGTGGTGAGAATTGACAATGAGTTGATGACTTCCTCTGACATTAACACTGGTATTAGACATAGACGATGCATAGGAGGTATTAGACAAGGCAATGCACTCTCCTGTGTTATTTAACTTGGTTTTAGAGGCAGCTGTCAAAAAATTATAAGTAACTGGACGCATAGGCACAAAGACAGTGCAGGTCTGTACACATGCTGATGATGTCGCTGTTATCAGTAGGACTAATGGAGCACTGGAGGAAACAGTGGCTAGGCTGGATAGTGAAGCACAAAGAAGAGGAATTAGGATAAATGAAGTGAAGACAAAATACGGAAGTGTGGAGAATGGCAGATAACATGGAAAATTTAAGAACTGGCGGCTTCTTGTTCGAGCATGTGCAAAATTTCACCTATCTGGGCTCGAAGATAAACCAGTCCAACTGTATTACTTTTTTTTTTTTGTTGTTGTTGGTGCATCGGCTTCTGTGGCCATAATGCACTTCCCAAAGTTTTTTTTTTTTTTTTGCACTACTCTGATCCAAGCCCAAGGCAGGATTCGAACCCGCGACCTTTGGGTTGCCAGGTACTTTACCCACCCGGCTAGCCCAGCCGGCAACTCTATTACTAATGAAATTAAGTCCCATATCCTGAGTTGAAACAGCTATTTCTATGCACATGAAAAACTAATGAAGTCCAGAATATTGACCAGACATTTAAAATTAAGAATATACAAAAGTCTCATTAGACCAGTTGTGACATATGATTGTGAAGCTTGGACATTAACGACTAAAGATGAGTAGTTGTTGAGAGTGTTCGAGCGTAGAATTTTATGAAAGTTTTTGGGCCCGTACAAAATGCTGATGGATCCTGGAGGATCAGAATAACCACGAACTGGACCATCTTATTCAGGGTGCAGACATCGTCAGATTTGTGAAGAGCCAGAGACTTGTCTTGTTGGGACATGTTATGAGAATGGATGACAGCAGAACAACTAAGAGTATAATGAAATGGAAACCTACTGGTATTACGGCAAGAGGAAGACTGTGGAAAAGATGGAGAATAAGAATTTGGAGAAGTTTGACTTCTAGGAGGGCTTACTGGTGGAACATTGTTGAGAAGGCTAAGACCCACCCTGGGTTATAACACCAGAAGAAGAAGAAGAAGAGATAGTTATCAGTAGGTAAAAGAAGTCAAAGATCCAAGTGAACGTAGCAGACATTTTAATAAATGTTTGAATTTAGGCAAGAAACATCCATTTAACTATAGCAGATTAAGTAGATATGAATATCATAATAAACATGGATAGAAGTTGAGACACCACATAACTACAGGATCCTCTTATGACCATAAGAGGATCCTGTAGTTATGTGGTGTTGTAGTAGTACCAGAAAGAAGTAATTTACTTTTGTTGAAAACTTCAGTAGAGAATTGGGTAGGGCTTGAAAATATGTAACATTTTCAATAAAAACTAATTCATTACCTTTAGAAAATGCTATCACCAAATTCTGTAAAGTACAGGGTGTCTATAAATTATTCACTTAATTGTGAAGTTCACTTGAAAGTTTATTGTTATAATAATTATTGTAAAACAGCTCAAAGAATTTATTAAAGAATCAAAGAATTTATTATTACATGACTACATCAGTAAACCTTCGCATGGGCACCTTTGATAGCATGTAGAATGTCAAGTAGCAGATTTCATTCTGGTTATTTTGAAGCATCTCTTGGGATGTGGAAATCACTGCCTGTTTAATCTGGTGTTTTAATTCTGTGATGTTAGCTTTTTTTGAGTAAGCCTTGCTCTTTTCATAGCTTAGTCCCATACAGAGAAATTCATTCATAGGTGTGATTATCTGAGGAATAAGGAGGCTGTGGAATGTGGGGGTCATCTGGGTGGATCCATTGGTTAGGAATTTTTTTATTGAGCAAATCAGAAATTATCACGCTTGTGTTCACGAACCTAGTGGAGATTTTCAGTTACCCCTATGTGACAATTGTGTCTTAACTTTACCAGACAGGTGAAATTTTCCTTCATCACTGAAAACGACATTTTCCAGAAAGTGCTCAATTCTGTGTAAAAAGTTGATAATGTGAACAGAAAATTCCTCTTATTATGGTTTGTTGTGAGGCTTAATTTCCCTGAAGTTTGCACTTTGTGAGCATCAAGTTCTCAATCTCTTGCAAACCAACTTGTGCAATGTTGCTCTCAGTATTTGCAGCTGCAGGCTTACCCAGTGGATAGATTTTGTAGGACTTCAGGTAAACGCTTCCTGAATTTCCAAAACTTTCTCTGCAAATATACCAAGTTCCTTTCTGGTGCAGCACATGGCTGGTTTCAACCATTGCCTTATTTATTGTTCCGTAGGTGGATCTCTCTGGAATTCCATTGAAAATATCTTTATTGTCACTGGAATTTTGGTATCCCACAGCCACAACACACATTGCTTTCTCTTGCACTCTCACCATTTTGATGAGATGCTGTATTATTGCAATGCTTGCTGAAAATTCAGCAAACCATTTTAAGATACCTATTACAATAAAATTTTAATCAAGCTTCATAATCAGGTGAATGATTATAGACTCCTTGTATTTTTTGGTTTAGTATAATTGTTGCAGTTATTATGAGACCATGTTTCTTCTTCACCACAAAATCATAAATTAGTGTTGCTAAGGCCTAATTGGAATAACTTAGAATTTTTGGATCCGTGTCCTATTAAGAGATATATGGCGGTTACGTTTGGAGGAACTGGCAGTTTAACATTTTTTCTTTGTTGCAAGTGTGACTTGTGAGATAAATGAGTATGTAACCTGTCCATAGCACTAGTGCCAGATATTTAATAATAGTTCATTCCAGATTTGGTGTTTTTCTCTTTTAATGTCTACTGTGACATCACAGGTAATGCTTAAAATTTCAGTTGGAATTGCTTTCTTTATTCTGTAGGAAAGACTTTATATATGTCACATGGTGGTCAAGATGTAAAACTCTGGCAAGAACCTGCACTGCAGAAGATACTGTTCTGCAGGCCTGAAGCATGAACTTCATGGCTCTTTCATTCTCTATGTTGAATGTAGTACCACCCAGTTGGTAAGCTGTTTTGGGATTATTACCACCCATATGCAGCACCTTGCATTTGTCAGTGTTAACCCTTGGTGCCACTTTTCAGCCCATTTGAGTAATTTTTGTAGGTGTAACGATCACGTTACAGTAGTACACCTGATCATTCCTGTCATGAACCAGCAATTGACCAACCTTTGAATCATCTACAAATAGATAATTTGCTTGATATGCTTTCATAAAATGAAGGCATACCGACCGATGATGATGGCAACACTAGTGTCATAAATAAATTTTGAAAACTTAAATGGGGATCCCCCAACACTGAACCCTGACAAATTCCGCAGGGTTAAAACCACTACTGTCACTCAGCCATCCCTTTATCTATAGTACTAAGTACCCCTAATTCTACACTGTTCCAATTTAGGTTGTCACAGACATTCTCTCAGATATGCCAGACAAGCTGCACTTGCTACCTGGGAATCTAAAATGCTGATGAAACTGATATTCGGGTGAAACTCAAGTCAAGTGGACCCAATTTCGGCGAAGTCCATACAGTCTGTGAAGCCAAATCCTCTGCTTGCACCTTGACGATGGTGGGATTGTAGTAATCCTGGGTATAACCTCTATGCCCAAGTACATGGTGGGTGACCACCCAGGTGTGAACCAACGTAAGCAGGGGTGAGGTGTGGCGCCCACACCACATGGATCAGGCAGTACTAGGTGGTAGATGACTCTCGTCAACCGGTGCAATACCACCACTTTGCTTATTGGAGGCTTGAAGTGGTGGAACCCATTTTAGTCTCTAGAGCTAAGTTCCGGTCAACCCTTCCCTATCTCTTCCATCATGCAGTGCAATTGATGACTTTTGGGGTTATGATGAATGTCGTGGCGAGATCCAATATTCCTTACATTTTGAGAGTACAGCTCTAAAACGGTGTTTTTGCAGGCCGGCCGCTAGTTTTAGTACACCGGACCAAATCTATTGGTAACTCTCTAGGAGGCTTCCGGATCAGCTAGTGTATAATCTTGCCACCTCTACTCAGCCAGATAGTGACTGGAGGGAGTCCGAGTGGTGTGTATACGGGGAGCATTGACGAGGCCATGTTATGTCAAGGATCTGGCTATATTCTTACCATGTGTACGCCATATCCAAAAATTTCATTACTTCATACAGCATGTCCCATCCACTTTTTCTTACTATTGAATACACCATGAATTGTCAAACTAATCGAGCAAGCTTATCTGCGAAAATATCTAAACCTCCCAAGCACTTCCTAATTCATTTCACAAATATACGTGGTCTCAATTGTAATCTCAACGATGTCCATTTCCACTTGCAGTCTGCCAAACCCCATGTACTTTTTCTGACAGAATATCAGTTATCGGTTGATTCAACCACTGCTCATCTCAGATGCCCAAATTATTCGCTGTATGATTCCTTTTGCCTCAGAGGTGGTACTTGTGCATATGTCCGTTCTGATATTCCCTGTCAGAGACTTGGCAATTTGGAATCTGCTCTCTTTGATCTTCTCTGGCTTAAAATCTCTCTACCTCATTGTGTAAAATTCATCTGTTGTCTCTACCGTTCTCCCAACTCCACTAATCACTTGGAGCTTTTTGACTTCCTCTCTTTGCAACTTGACTTTCTCCAGTCCAACTTTCCTAACAGTGAGGTAATTTTCCTTCGTGATTTTAATGTTCACAACTCCAGCTGGCTTCCGTTTTCTAGTCACAATGACCCAGTTGGTTGAGATGCTGAGGCTTTTGCAATTACTAATGACCTTGCACAGATTGTTCATTTACCTACAAGAATACCGAACAATCCTAATCATACAGCCAACACGCTTGATCTGTTTCTCACAAACATCCCTTCTAAGTACATGGTCGAAGTGAGTGGTCTTTTAGGCACCTCAGATCACAACTTGGTGATTGTCTCTTCTCCAATGGAGCCTTTATCTCATGCCTACTGCCATCCTCGTGTTGTTTCGCATTATAAGAATGCAAAATGGGATGACCTGCAAGATTTCTTTTCTTCTTTTCCTTGGTCGGATTACTGTTTCAAAACTTCTAATGTCAACGTTTGCTCAGATCGTGTCAGTGAAATTATTCTTGCAGGAATGGAATTCTTTATCCCCCACTCCACTTTAAAATCTCGTCCTTTATCTAAACCTTGGTTTTCCAATAAATCTGCTGAGGCTGTTCAAGAGAAGAATGTTGCATATCGTAATTGGCTTGTTTCTAATTCTTCAGTTCATTTTCTGCCTATACCAAAGCTCACAACAATTGTAAAGCAGTTATTAATCAGTCCAAACTAGAGTTTGAACAGGCTAAGAGTAGAAAACTTGCTTCTTGCCCTAATGGTGGCCGAGCATTCTAGTCTCTTGCCAAAGGTATTGGCCGCAACTTTTGCCCATCTCTGCTTCCACCTCTGTCCAAACCAGATGGTTCTGTTGTCACTTCAGCCAAGGATAAAGCTGACTTGCTAGCATCCCATTTTTCTTCCAACACATGTATTAATGATGTTGGTAAAAACCATTCTCAACACGCTCCATTCAATGCCTCCTGTGGTCTTCCATCAAAAGGGTGTCAGAAGAATTTTTATGAATCTTGATGCTAAGAAAGCTCCAGGTCCCAATGGTATTTCTCCACTTGTTCTCCAAACATGTGCTCCCGAAATTACTCTTGTTCTTTGCCGCCTTTTTTCACTTTCTTGTTCCAAAGGTGTTTTTCCTTCTGCTTGGAAATTTGCTCATATCCAGCCAGTTCCAGAGGGATTTGTCACCTTAAAAAATGGTGACAAATTCCTCCCATCCAATTATCGTCCCATTGCAATTACTTCTACTCTTTCTAAAGTAATGGAGAAATCAATTAACCGCCAACTCTTAAACTACCTAGAAACCTTCCGTCTGATCAATGATCACCAGTACGGATTCCGTCAGTGTCGATCCACTGGTGATATTCTGGCTTATGTTATCCATTTATGGACAAATTCAGTGGAAAGGTTTGGTGAAACACAAGTAGTTGCTCTTGACTTCTCAAAGGATTTCAATCATTTTTGTCATAAAGTCTTCTAAACAAGCTTCTATCTTATGGTTTGCCAACTAAATGTTTGTAGTAATTGGTTATCCAGTTTTCTCTCTGATCGCTGACTGAGGGTGATGGTAGGTGGCTGTCTGTATTCTAACTTCTCGACTAATGGCGATGCCCTCCAAGGTTCAGTTCTTTCCCCCACTCTTTTCTTCTTGTATATTAATGACCTTCTTCCATTGACTGGAAATCCTATCCATAGTTTTGCCAATGATAGCACATTGCATTCCACATTCCATTTTGATAAACCTTGCCCTGTTCAATCAGCTTCAACTACTCGAAAAATTTGCTACCAATTCCTTAAATGCCGATCTTCAGGTAATTCTCCAGTGGGGCAAAGACAACTTAGTTGATTTCAACCCTTCTAAAACTCAGTCTTGTCTTATATCTATCAAAAAGGATTCTTCTGCTCCTATGCTTATCTTTAGTGACACTCCGATTTCTAGGCAAAATGATATATCCCTTTTGGGGATTACCCTGACTTCTAATCTCTCTTGGCACAAGCACATTACAAATATTGTTTCCTCTGCATCTAAAAAACTTGGTTTTCTCTTTTGCTCTCAGCGTTACTTTTCTTCCAAACAGCTGCTCACTCTGTATAAATCGCAAATCTGCCCTGCTATGAAATATTGTTCCCACAACTGGGGTAGTGCCCCCAAAACCTCTCTTAGACTTCTTGATTCCATTCAGAAGAGGGCAGTTAGGTTAATTGATGATTCATCTCTAACAGAGTCTCTCCACTCGCTGTCTCATAGATGTACTGTTTCTGCTGCATGCCTCTTCTACAGATACTTCCATGGGCAATTCTTCTAAATTGGCTTCTATAATTCCCGCTCTCTCTTTCAAAACAGTCTGAACATGTGTCACCACCAGCCAACATCCATTTACTGTCCAACTTCAAACTCACAGAACCAACTTTTGATCTTCCTCGTTTATTCATTCAACTGCCATTTTCTGGAACAACCTTCCCTCATACGTATTTCCTGAAAATTACAATCTACAGAAGTTCAAGTCCAGTGTCAAAACAAATATCTTCTTTCATCTTCTCAACTTCCAACCGAAGCACGGTACTAAGTACTGTGCACGAGAGGTATAGGTTCTAATACCTCTCGTGTTTGGGGTTTACATAAAAAAATAAAAATAAAAATTATACAGCAATCTTTCATGTGGAACAGTGTAAAGAAAACTGTACTGAAATCTGAGTATATGATGTTAAAATTAGTTTTTGCATGAAGTTAATTTGTTACTGTGTCATTGAATAATTTGGTCACACAATAGTTTTGCTTAACAAATCCATGCTGTTATTTCCTTATAACTGCATTCCTATCAAGATGATCCTGTAATACTTATTTCACCTCTGACTCCATTATTTTCCCTGGAATAGAAGTCATGCTTACAGGTCTGTAATTACTCATTTCACCCTTTGATCCTCCTTTGTTGATTAGGAGAGACATTTGCACATCTCCAGTCTTTGGGGCCTTGATTATGACAGCATCTCGATTCGCAAGATGCTGTCATAATCATGGCCGAAGTTTTGCTTACCTCTTTTTCTACTTCCAGTAATATATTAATAGGTTCCACCAGCCCCAGTTGCTTTAATTACTTTTAGCTTCAATAATTTCGCTTTCTTTTCTGTTACCACAAATTCATTTTCCTCCAGTTATAATTTTGTATACTTTTAGTATTCCCATCCTTAAAAACTTAACACAGGAATATAGATGTTGAATATTTGTTCAGTTTTTCGGCAACCTGAACAGGATCATTAATAGTTATACCATTCATAACTGGTGGGCCAGTGTGGTTCATATGTATCCTTCTAGTGTTAACATTAGCAAGGAATTCTTTGCTATTTTTCTGCTCATTCTTGGAGACTTCTAATTATCTGCATTAGCTTGCCTTAACTTGCTTAGTGACATGCTTACACACTAGTGTGTAGGATCATTAATAGTTATACCATTCATAACTGGTGGGCCAGTGTGGTTCATATGTTTCCTTCTAGTGTTAACATTAGCAAGGAATTCTTTGCTATTTTTCTGCTCATTCTTGGAGACTTCTAATTATCTGCATTAGCTTGCCTTAACTTGCTTAGTGACATGCTTACACACTAGTATGTACTTACTGTAGGTTTCTGTGTCCCTAATGTTTATTCCATTAATTTTTCTCTTCTATCACTAGGCAGAAAGAGGACTCTAGCACTTCCTGTAATCAGACACTTTTCAGTTGCTCTTGACAAGCATAGATCATGCTGAAAGACATTCTACCCCATGAATCTTTCTCAGTTCAGGGTCAAGTTGATTGACAAGGCACCCTCCTATCATGTCTAAGCAAAATTTCAGACACTTTCAAATTTAATCCTAACTTTGTGGCTTTTTCTCAATTTTTTTCATTGTCCTATACTTGCTAAATACGTCTCAGATTGCCTGGTCTTATGATCATTAGTATCAGATTGTCACATGTAAATTAGCATTAGTAGAGGCATATGATGCAAGAAAGCAAGCTTATGCAGGATCAGCCATAAAAAAAGCACTCCCATTTCACCCCTCCATTTGTTCAAAATACCTGTCCAGCTGAGCCTTAAATTTATTTAGGCTATCAACTTCCACAACAAGGGATGGAAGTCTGTTCCACCAGCCAACTACCCACTGGCTAAAGGCAAATTTCCTCACATCTATCCTACATCTGTCTTTCCTCAATTTGAATTTATGCCCTCTCAGGTGATTATTCTGAGCAAGAGGAAGATTCCCATCGGCATTGAGCATGCTCAAACCATTCAAGACTTTATACACCTCCATCAGATCACCTCGTCGTTTTGCAAATTACAGTGCCTAGTCTCCAGACACTGTAATTTGCAAAACTTAAGCCTTTCTTTGTAAGAGCAACCCTTTGTTCCATTCACTAATCTTGTTGCCCTTCTCTGTACTTGTTCCAGCAGCTCTACATCCTTCTTGAAATGAGGCCTTCAGACCGGTACACAGTACTTAAGGTGTGGCCTGACCATTGCCTTATACAAGGGAATAATCACCTCCTTATCCCTGATGGAAAAATTCCTGTATATCATTGACAAGACACCATGAGCTACTCTTGCCGCCCGTCTGCACTGCTCAGAAAACTTCATATCTGCCTGCACAATTACCCCCAGGTCCTTTTCATTCTCTACCACTGTCAGTGTAGTACCACAAAGTTGATACGTTGCTCTGGGGTTACTGTTTCCCATATGCAGTACTTTGCATTTGCCAGTGTTAAACTTCAGTTGCCACCTCCCAGCCCATCTGCTCAATCTTTCCAGATCCTGTTGCAGCAGCATATTGTCAATAGTGTCATTAACAACCCTGGCAACCTTTGTATTGTCAGCAAACTTGGACATTAAGCTTGATATACCATCATCAAAACCATTTATAAATACAGAAAATAACAATGGACTCAACACTGCACCACTAATAACATTAGTCCACGATGAGCAGTGTCCATTGATTACCACTCTCTGTCTTCTCCCACTCAACTATCCCTTTATCCATAGCAGCAATTTGCCTCCAATGCCATACTGCTCCAATTTGTGCAGCAGTCTTCCATGTGCAGCAGTATCAAAAGCCTTTCTAAGATCCAAATATATAATATCAAAGTTATTCCCTGCATCCAGTTCTTTTGTTGTTGTTGTTATTTGGTTTTTAGGCGCATTAGCAACTAAGGCCATATTGCTCCGGGATATGCAGTGGTCATTCCCTGACCTTTCCACATCCTCCGTATTTGGTGGTGACGGGCTCGAACCCCGGTCTAATCAAGAAGCATGTGCTACGCACTGCTGCTCCTTCCCACCTGGCTATAGAGGTGCCAGTTCTTTTGTGACTGCATCATAGTATCCAATCAAATTGGTCTGGCAAGACTTTCCCTTAACAAAACCGTGCTGTGTCCGAGCAGTAACTGAAGTCTTGTCTAGATGATCCTGCAGTGCTTCTTTAACCAGTGCCTCCATTAATTTTCCTAGAACAGAAGTTAAACTCACAGGTCTATAATTACTCGTGTCAGCTTTTGATCCTCCTTTGTGAATTGGGCTCAGATTTGCACATCTCCAGTGTATGGGTACCTCTCCTGTGTCCAAAGAAGCTCTCATAATTATGGCTAAGGGTTTGCTTAGTTGCTTTGCTGCCTCCTTTAATATAACTGGATAGATTCCATCCATGCCGGGTGCCTTTTTTATGTTTATCCTCAACAATTTCTCCTCCACTTTCCTCTCAGTTATTACAAAATCATCTAGATCACTGCCAGAGTTTACTTCACCTCTGGCATTCCTCTTTCTGAATAACTCCTGATGTGTGAATGTAGATGCAAAATACTCGTTTAGTTTGTTAGCCACCTGAGCAGGATCATCAACAGTTGAACCATCAATATCCAGTGGACCAATCTGATTCATCCCTTTCCTTCTAGAGTTTACATAGGTAAAGAACTCTTTTCTGTTTTTCTTTGCATCCTTTGGCAAGGATTTCTCATAGTCTGCCTTTGCCTGACTAATCTCTTTTGTGACTTGGTTACAGACCAGCTTATATCTATCATAGGCTTCCATATCATCCATTAATTTATATGTATCCCATGCATTTTTCTTCTCTGCCATATGTCTCATTAGTTCATCTGACATCCAATTAGGCCTAAACCTTGAACAATATTTCTTAGTTGGTATGTAAAGCCTTGTAGCTTTCACAATAAATTCTTTGAATGCTTCCCATTTTGAATTTGCTGTTGGTAACATCATCATCAGTTGGTCCCACTGTATAGAATTTAAATACTGTCTCAGACCATCGTAGTCGCCTTTACGAAAGCAAAAACCCTTCCCTTTACCTCTGATGGTTGTTACCTCTTTGAGTAAATCCCACTTCAGCATACTGTGATCACTGCCACTTAGTGGTTCTTTTATCTGCAGATTCTTAATGCATGAAGAATCACTACTGATAATCAGATGAAGAGTATTACTCCCTCTAGTTGCCTCCCGAACATGCTGATGTAGAAAACGATCATCCAATAAATCCCCAAAAGCCTTGCTATTGTGTGAGTGACCAACCCACAAATTCCAGTCAATATTCGGGAAATTAAAATCCCCCGTAATAAGACTCTCTGATTTACTGGCCCACTCTATTTCCCTGTACAGTTTCGTATTATACTCATCAGTGTCATTAGGCCTATAGCACACTCTTACTCTCAATTTTGATCTCCCAGTGTTTATGTCATACCAAACTGACTCGACACTGCATTGTCCAATGATGTCGACTGGCTTCCCTTCCTTGGATTTTATGTGTTTCTTAACTAATAGCATAACCCCTCCTCCCTTCCTATCCTGTCTATCCTTTTTGTACACATTGTACTTCCCAAATTCCAGTTCTGCATTCCTTATATCTGTGTTACACCACGTCTCTCATATCCCAGCAATATCTGCCTTTTATGTTTTGAGCAATACGTCAAATTCATCAAATTTATTTACCAAACTCCTAGCATTGGCGTACTCGCTAGTATATGTGCACCTGTTCCTATTCTTACCTACCCTAACACAACCCATGTGTTTACTTGTACCGCAATGACTCCCAGCAGTCTTTGAAATACCATGCATCTTGTTTTCCAGGCTGCTGCTCATTCCAATAGAAGCAGTGCAAGAATCACTTTCACCTCTGCCAGTGGCTACTGTTAATCTATTAGTCCTTGTATCCTCCAAGCTAGGCAGTTTTCCTACCCACCTAACTCTGTCTCGATTGCATCAGCAAATATTTTTGCACCCTTTCTATTTATGTGTATCCCATCCCCGTAGAAGCATTCTCTTCTGTTAATATGTACAGACCAGGCTGAAAAAAATTCTACCCCTTGAGCCTTGCCCAATCTTTCCAGGGCCGAATTGATCGACAAGGCTCTCATCATATACTCCCTCCTATCGTGTCTGGGCAGAATTGCAGACACTTTCAAATTCAACCCTAATTCACGGCTTTTTTTCAACAGTGACCTGTACTTGTTAAGTAATTCTGCCAGTATCCTAACATTCTTAACATCATTAGTGCCAACGTGTACAACAATATCACCTTTTGTGCCCTTAAAAGATGATATCCGCTCTACAACGTCATCAACCTTTGCCCCTGGCAGATATACCCTGGTCCTGTTCTACCTATCCTTTTTACATAGCATGTTCCCCGTTTCCCCTGACAATAGTCACCAACAACTACTAGTTCCTGTGGGACCAGCAAATTCTACCTTGGGGATCATCATCTTTTGTTTTATTAAAGGATAACCATTTTATGATATCATTAACTTTCTCTCTGGACATATGCTCCATGAATTTCCACCTATCCTTTTTGCACAATATATTTCCTGTTTTTCCATGAGAATAGCCATTGCAGCAGCTATTTATTATAGAACCAGCACTTTCTACCTTGGAGGAACCTATGTTGCCTGATGCACGGTGTGGCCTCTAGCATTGTGCTGAGCAGTTGGGTGCTCAACGTTGAGTCCTCATTTTAATTTCTTTGAGGGCATCACTCTGTTCTTCAAGCTTTCATATTTTCAAATCGCAACACAGAATCACACAAAAGCATCCACTTTGGCTTTATCTTAAAGAGAGATTCTCAAACAGTCTATAAATAGCACGCTGTTTAAAGCCATGATTCACAGAAGAATCTTCCTTGAAATTCCTCTAGGGAAAGCATTCCAGGTTCTTTGAGTTGTTTTCTCTGCTGCTCTAGTCTTGAGCATGATTTCCGCTTAATTCGAATTTAAAATACTATAATAAACTGAGATACTTAATTGCAATAATAGCACTATACTGTTCCCAGATTATGCGAAAGTAGTACATACTATGCTGTAAAATTACTTTACTGTTATATTATAAAATCACATTCGTATTGTTTTAAATTTTACAGTTTTGCTCCTATGGAATTGCATAAAGAAATATTAAGTGGCATTTATGTCATTCTTATATTGATGCAGTAAATGGTGAACAGTGTCAGCAGAGTTCTTTCCTACTTTGAATCTCAAGATTTTTATTTAACCTTGAAAAAAATTCAAGGTCAAATAAAAATCAGTCTCACCTGCTTTTTCAGATAGACATAAATAATAATTGTTCTACTAAGTTCAAGCAGGTTTTGCAAATTTGCTTCTACACATAAGTTAGTCTTGCTTCTGAGTATTTGTGGTCATCCAATGAGATTATTTCTTCCCATGCTGTTTACACTGAGGAAGATATTTTTATTAAGTATTCATTTATTCTCTTCATCTTTAAGGAATTCTGATTCTTTGTTAACATTCTGAGTCCTTTTTTACATTAGAGTTATCTAAGTAAAATTTTGTTCTCAGATGCAGATTTCTGTTCTGTAATGCCTCTTGTACTATATCAAAATTGCTTTAAAGGATGCTTTATTGTATTTTATTAGAGGTTGTGGAGAGGGAACATTTATTTCTAAATTCAGTATTACAGAAAGATCCAGGTATTGAAAGTAGTTGATGGATTGAATGAGTAGGTTACTATGGAGATATGCTGAGGAATGGCATGAAAATACACAGTATAATTGAACCTCCCAAATTTTTCAATCCACATTTTCAGACACCATCCATTTTCCAGCTATTTAGGGAATGCTGTAGGCCACTAACAGTTAGTAAATTTAATTCTTGGTTGCTGTTGTTTTTATGGTGTATCAGTATTTTCTCTGTACAAATGTGTGTGTTCAGGGACTGATTTGCATGTTGTATGTGCTTAGAAGCCAAAATAACTTGTGGGACAATCAGTATTCCATCACCTGAGATTGGCTAACAACAACCCTGATTGAAGGGGGACTTCAAAAGTTCCTCCAGTATATTACAAGATTTGAGACCAGGTCTCTCCAAAATATCTAAAACTTGAAAACCAGATCTCACCTTTAAAAAAACCACTATTCTGGGACAGAATATTGGATTTAGAGGATGATGTAGTTCTTGGATTGACCATTTGCCCAAACAGTATGTTAGTTGATTGTGTAGGTTGTTTTCACCTCAAAGCCATAAAATGTTTGCTTAGCTTTACAACAACAACAAATTTGTTAGGTTACAGAGTGTTATAATTGCTGTTTATGAACTGGATTAGTAACTCACTGATCATAAGCAATGACTGAGGTAACAATTCACCAAACGTATTTGTTTAGTGAATGTTTTTAGAGCTTTTATATTGTTTCCATCCATTTCTGTTTATCTGTGTGCCACATAAAAGAAAATTAATGGCCCAGAGAATTATTGGTCATTAAAAATGAACACAAAGTATACATTTTAGAAAAGGTTGTATTGGAAAAGATACTGGACATCAGTGAATTGAAAAGTTTTGTCACATGAATGAGAAGCAGCAGCATCTTTCTAATGTTTCTGCACATTAGTGATGCAACTAGGACTAAAAATCCTAGTTGCATCACTATTATAGCATCATGTTTATTTCCCCTTCCAAAATATACCATACTGTGTACAGTATATTTTTAAAGGGGAAATAATTTTGTTTCTATTGTACTGTGCAATTTCATGGACTGTTTTCAGAAACTTCAAAGATTCAGTAGCGATCTGGTCCTGGAGTTGTTGGATCTGGGAGGTTATTCTGTAAGTGGAAAGTGGTTATTTACATGTTGGAAATGGAAAGGAAAATAAAATGAAAATACACAGAAATGTAATAAGACCTGCAGTTAATGAGACATATAATATTAGATGATTTTTTTTTTTTTGTATGTATGAAATTTCTATTAAATTGCTTTACAGTGATTTTCTTACCTTCATTTTTAAAAGGTTTGCTTTTCTTTCTTTTACAGTTCAGTTATATTGCAGTTGCATTACATAAAGAACATGCAGTGGCATGGATTCAGCATGTAAAAACATTGCTGTGGTGGTGTTGCACGTATTTAAAACATGTCAGGGTAAGCTATGGTTGATTCTGTATTTGTTTTGTAAGTGGTCATCTTGTGTGTGGATAGTCTCAGTAAGTAGAGCTGAAGTTGGTCATTAAAAATGAAGGGGTCATTAAAAACAAAGTATTTTTGGGAAGCCCCCCCTTCTTCACATACTAATTAAAATTATCGTTCATAATGAAGTTTAGAAAGACTATAGTAATGTATAATTGGTAATGTTTATGGTCTACAGATAAACAGATTATTCTTATCTGAAGCTAATACCTCAAGATAAATTCTTGCATTGCAATACACAACATGGAAAAAAAATAACAAGACTGAATTTAAAAAATTCAGTCTTGTTATTTGTATAAATTTGCTTTCTTGCATCAAATGACGCAAGAAAGCAAATTTATACAACAGCAAAAAAAAAACCATGGCACTTCCATTTCACCTATTTATTCCCTCCAATAGTTTGTCTAGTTCTTTCTTGAATTTATTTAAGCTATCAACTCCCACAACAACAGATGGAAGTTTGTTCCAGCAGTCAACCACCTGCTGGGTAATGGCAAATTTCCGCACATCTGTTCTCAATCATCCTTCTTTGGTTTGAATTTGTGCCTCCTCATATGCATATTCTGAGCAAGAGGAAGAATCCCATATCAGCATTGAGCTTGCTCAATCTATTGTAATACCTTAAATACCTCAGTCAGATCACCTTGCAGGAGCCTAGTCTCCAAATGCTGCAATTTGGAGAACTGAAGCTTTTCTTGGTAAGAGCATCCCTTTGTTCTCCTCACCAATCTCATTGCCCTTCTCTTTACTCTTTCCAGTAGCTTTATATCCTTTCTAGAATGAGGCCTCCAGACCTGTATGTGGTACTCAAGACGTGGTCTGACCTTTGCCTCATACAATGGGATAATCATCTCCTTATCCCTGCTAGCAAAATTCCTGTATATCATTGACAAAACCCATGAGCTGTCCTGGCAGCATGTATACATATCTGTATACATGTATACATATCTTACTGCACAATTATTCCGTGTCCTTTTTGTTTTCCACTATCCTGAGTGTAGTACCACACAGTTGGTACATTACTCTGTGATTACTCCTACCCATATACAGTACCTTTAATTTGTCAATGCTAAACTTTCAATTGCCATTTCTCAACCCATCTACCTAATTTTTCTAGATCTAGTTACTTAGATCTAGATACCTTCATTACTGTTATTAACCACCCTACCAATCTCTGTATCATCTGCAACTTAGACATTAAGCCTGCTGTACCTTCATCAATATCATTAATAAATGCAGAGAACAAAAATGGGCCAGCACCGAATCCTTTGGGCCTCCACTAATAACATTAGTCCACGAAGCGCAGCATCCATTGACAACCATTCTGTGTTCTCTCATGCAACTATCTCTTTGTCTATAGCAGTAATTGCCCTTAATGCTGCACTGCTCCAATCTGTACAGCAGTCTTTTATGTGAAAAAGCTTTTCTGAAATCAAAGTATATGAGATTAAAATTATTTTTGCATCCAATTCCTTTGTCACTAGATCTCAGTATCCAGTCAAATTGGTCAGACAAGGTCTCTGCTTAATGAACCCATACCGTGACTAAAGTAAGTGCTGTCACATTTTAGGCGAGGGGTGCACTCTCGAAGACCTTGCATAGAATGTAAAGTTTGGGAGGGGGTTGCATTCTTGGAGCACATAAATTTACAATCACTCTAACATATATTTGCTTTTAAACATGATAATTTTATTAATTAATGTCATGTTCATTTTTATTACATTATTATATCATAATCATAGCCGGACGACACTGAAGGAAGAGGAATGCAACAGGCATCAAATTAGGATGTGCTGTCTCCCCACTTGATATTGGAGTCCAGCCTGATTCCATTAAAATTGTTTTTGCTGAAGAAAGTATCTAATGTGGTTTGAGTTTTTGTTCGTTTTTTTCTTTCAGGATTTCTTGGTATGCAGATACATATTCCATCATCTGCTGCATCACCAAGGATCTCCGATCCATGCATGGATTATCTTATTCAAAAATGGCAGTAGCTACTGAAATATGGTCAAAAGCCATGCCAGTTGCTTTACCATAGGTTGACTTTGTTCAGGCTGATTGGCAGTGTACTCTCCCCGTTCCTGGTGCCTTTTCTTTTCTAATTCACAAATCAAGCAAGTCTTGATTTGTTAATTCTTGTGTGTGTGTGATTCAAGCAAATTTTCAATGTCCCTTCCATCAACTTCATCCAAACCTGCTTGCTACACCACCTTCACAGAGTCCTTATTAGCCGTTATGTTCTCAGCAATATTAAAGCCCCTTAAGTCGTGCTAGTATAATTGAAAAATTGTAGTATCCCATCAGATTGGTCAGACTAGATTTTCCCTTAACAAACACATGCTGTGTCTGAAGTTTAATTGCAGCCTTGTCTAGATGATCCTGCATTACTTCTTTTTCCAGTGACTCCATTATTTTCCCTAGAACAGAAGTTAAACTAACAGTTAAACTAAGTTAAAAAAAAGTTAAACCCGACTCTTTGTGCATCATGCCTATTGTCACCATTAGAAACTAAAGAAACGGAACAATGGATCAATGATCAATTTTTGTGTAAAGCTGGGGAAAAGTCCTACTGAAACACAAAATGTTACAAACAGATTATGGGGAAAGGCTCTGTCCTGAGCACAAACATTTTGATTCTTTAACTGTTTTTTTGGGGGACAGAGGATGTGGTAATAGATGATTCTTGAAGTGGATGATCAAAAATGACTTGCACCTTTGAATTGGAAGAAAAAGTACACAGTTTACTAGCAAGTGACCTTTCATTAACACTAAGAATGTGATAGCAAGTGAGTTAAATGTGAATAAGGAATCAATACTGTCCATAATTATTACAGACTTGGGAAAAAAAAAAATTTGCATGATTTATTCTGCACTGTTTGCATGATGGAAAAAACAGACAGTTGGATGCTTGCAAAGATTTTGTTCAAACAGCTGATAGTGAACCCAGTTTCCTAAATAGCATTATTACTGGGGACAAGAATTGATGCTTCCAACATGATCCTGAGACTAATAGACAGTATGCAGTATGGTAATCACAAAGTTTACAGAAGTAAAGGATAGTCAGAACCATGCTAATCATAATCGTTGATCACAGAGGGCTAATCCATAAGGAATTTGTTCCTTTTGGAACAAATTCGTTATGTTCCTTTTCGAACAAATTCGTTATGTTCCTTTTTGAACAAATTCCTTATGTTCCTTTTCGAACAAATTTCTTATGCATTATCCCTCTGACTGTTACCAGTAATTACTACTTAGAGGTATTGAAACATTTATTGGAGAGAATCAAGTGCATGCAACCTGATTTGGAACAGTCTGTTTGACAGCTGTTACATGAATGCACTTTCTTACACTGCAATCAATGTGCAGAGGTTTCCGGCTCGCAGCAGGCTGCATTGCACAATCACTCTCTTACTCCTCTGACTTGGGTTCAGCAGACTTTTTTCTGTTTCCCAGATTGAAATTGAGATTGAAAGGATACTGCCAATCTGATAAGTGTCTATGACATTTGAAAGAATATGAAGAAGAAGAATGCTGTAAATACCTTCACAACAGATGAGTTTTCCAAGTCTTTCCACACTTTCCACTCCCCAGCTTATGTAATACTCGACTTACGGAAATTCGACTTTACGTAAGTTTTTGCCGGCTGGTGTGAACTTTTTGCATCCTATGGGATGCCGGCTGGTGTGAACTTTTTGCATCCCATAGGAATAAATGGAGGTATCATGAAATTATTGTAATGTGAACCCAATAACGCATTGGTTTTTTTTTGGTAATTCGTTCAAAGACCTCGGAAGTTGAAATTTCGCTATATAACTAAGCTATTTATCTCTCTAAAAGGTCATTTTTATAATGGAAATTGCAATACACTTTCATCATTATCATATGTTCCATTATAAGAATCAATTATGAACACTTTTGTGATATTTTTCTAAAAAAAAATTCTCAAAGGTCACCACCATAAAACAATAAAAACAATTTGCACTTTCTGGTTTATTGGGCTTTTCTGTTAGTATAATTTATTATATACAGGTAGTAAACTTGATCTTATTGCCTTTGCGATAATACCAATAACTGAAATTCGGTGGGTTTTTACGTTACGGTATTATGGTGAAATGAGTTTCCCTTCACTTCACTGAAACCTTCTATCATATGAAAAATATAAATAAATTTTCAGAATCTTCTCTTCATTCCTATTTACTTATTACAATGGTGAAGAGAAAGGGACCAATGGAAAGTGCAAGTGCTGGCAGTGCTAGGAAGTGAAACAAAATTGATTTAGAAATGAAGATGATTAATTAAGAAGTATGAAGCAGGACAAAGTTTGTCATCTATTGCATGTAATTAGGTCTCGCTGCTTCAACAGTGAATACTATTTTAAGGGACAGTGTGTGTTTAAAAGAACATATTAAAGGATCAATACATTTAAGATCAGTTTTCACAGAACAGCATTCAGGTGCTATATCAAAGATGGAAAAGCTATTAATAATATGGATGGAAAATTGGATTTAGAAGCAAGTGCCCCTAAGTCCAATGGCCATTCAAGCAAAAGCAAGAAGCATTTATAAAGATATTAAGGATAAGTATGGCGAACTCCAAGCCAAGTTCGTGGTAAGCAACGGGTGGTTTTATAGGTTCAAGCTTTGCACTGGTTTCCAAAACATTAAAGTATGCGATCAAGTCTCCAGTGCCGATTTTGCAGCTGCAGAGAAAATTTGTGATGTGTTGGGAAAAACCTCTTCTAAATCTCCACAACCCTCAACTTCTGCAGTGACGTGCTTATCAGATGGAGAGTTAATTCTGGCAACGATGCTTGAAAGGTAAAACTTGCTGACGTTATGCCTGTCTCCTCTCTCTTTTTGTAATTTTGGAGAATGACTGATTGTATATTACATGTTTTTATTTCACTTTATGATGTAGTTTTTAATTTGTGTGTGTGTGTGAAGAAGGGAGGGGAATAAGAAGTATGTGTGGCATTGCCTGTGCAGGCAATGCCACACATCTGAATGCCTGCACAGGCATTCGGATTCCTTGAGACTTGCTCATTGAGATATGAATTATTAAATTTTCACCATTTATTTTATATGTATGATCTAATGCAGTGGTTCCCAAACTACTGAGATCTATGGGCCTTTCAAAAATAAAAAATTGTTTGCGGACCCCTATATACACCGATGAGCCAAAACATTATGACCAGTGAGTCGTTATGCAAATCGAAGCAACTGCAGGTGAACTACGGCACGTGCGCAGGTCGGGACACGGTATAAAAAACACCTGATACTGAGCTCTGTTAATCAGTGTTACTCTTGTTCTTCAGATGGGAAAGGCAATGGACTTAAGCGAGTTTTACAAAGGCCAAATTGTAATGGCCAGATGATTGGGTCAGAGCATATCCGAAACGGCACGGCTGGTGGAGTGTTCATGGTCAGCTGTGGTTAGTACCTACCGAGGCGCCTCTGTAGCCAGGTGGGAAGGAGCAGCAGTGCGTAGCACACGCTTCTTGATTAGACCGGGGTTTGAGCCCGTCACCACCAAATACGGAGGATGCGGAAAGGTCAGGGAATGACCACCGCATATCGCGGAGCAATATGGCCTTAGTTGCTAATGCTCCTTAAAACCAAAACAACAACAGTACCTACCGAAAGTGGTCCGAGGAGGGAAAAACAACGAACCACCGGCTAGGTGTTGGACGACCACAACTCATTGATGCTCGAGGTGAGTGAAGGCTCTCCTGACTGGTACATGCCAACAGAAGGGCGACTGTGGTGCAACTCACCAGTAATTGAAATGCTGGGGACGGGAGTAAAGTGTCACAACATGTAGTACATTGAATCCTGCTGAAAATGAAACTGTGTATCCACATGCCACTTCGAGTGCCCATGCTAACCATGGTTCACCGGCAACAGTGCCTACAATGGGCACACAAGCATCGAAAGTGCACCTTTAGTGATTGGAAGAAGGTCATCTGGTCTGGTGAATCACGTTTCCTGTTGCACCATGTGTATAGCTGGGGAAGTGCGTCGTTTACCTGGGGAAGTGATGGCACCTGCATGCACCTTGGGATGAAAACATGCTTTGGGTGATGTTCTGCTGGGATACCCTGGGTCCAGTCATCCATGTGCCGGGCATTCTGACGTCTGTCACCTACCTAAACATCATTGCTGACCAGGTACACCCTTTCATGGCAACATGAAAGGGTGCACCGCCAGAAGGGTCTTTCCCTTCTGGCAGTGCTGTCTTTCAGCATGATAATGTGCTATGCCACACTGCCTGGATTGTTCGAGACTGGTTCGTGGAACATGAGGAAGACTTCCAGGTATTGCCCTGGCCTCCAAATTCCCCAGACATCAATCCCATTGAGCATCTGTGGTTTGTGTTGAAACAGCAACTCCGATTTGCCGCATCTCAATCATGTACCTTACAGGAGTTAAAGGATCTGCTGGTTACTTGTTGGTACCAGATACCACAAGATACATTTAGAAATCCTGTAACGTCCTCGCCGACTACGAGCTGTTTTGGCTGAACGTGGAGGACCAACATCATATTAGGTAGGTGGTCATAATAATGTTTTGGCTCATCAGTGTGTGTGTGTGTGTGTGTGTGTGTGTGTGTGTGTGTGTGTATTTATATCAGTAATAAAAAAGAAAGTTAATAATTATAAAGACTGTAACTAATATTTATCGGTCAATGCAGTTGCAGAGCAATCATGCATTACAACCGTAATGAGTATAAAATATTGAAGATAATAATAGAAAATAATAGAAAAGGTAAATCAAGCAAATAATACCATTCAGGAATTTAAATTCCTGAATGGTATTATTTGATTGATTTACCTTTTCTATTATTTTCTATTATTATCTTCAATATTTTATATATATATATATATTTCTCTGTGTGTGTATGTATGAACACTGGGTTTTCTGAAAAGATAATTCAAAGTTTTATGTTTAAAACAACTCAACTTTATTCTTATTTATTACATAAATATATAATAATAACTTTATTTATCATTATTTTGCTATACATAGAATGAATAATTTCACCAGTTCTAGAGGGTCCTTTTCTGGACCCCCTGGAAATGGCCTACCTACAGACCCCGAGTGGTCTGTGGACCCCACTTTGGGAAACACTGATCTAGTGTATAATATTAGCATAGGTAGAGGCATGTGATTCAAGAAGGCAAGCTTATACAGCATCAGCCAAAAAAAAAAAAAAAAAATCCCATTTCGCCCATCCATTTGCTCTAAACGTTTGTCCAGTTCTTCCCTGAATTTATTTAAGCTATCAACTTCCACAACGACAAATGGTTCTAGCATTCAACTACCCACTGACTAAAGGCAAATTTCCGCATATCTATTCTACAACTATCTTTCCTCAAGTTCACAATCTTAGCAAGAGGAAGAATCCCATCAGCATCAAGCCTGCTCAAACTATTCCAAGGCCTTATACACCTCAAGTCTCTAGACACTGCAATTTGCAGACCTTAAGCCTTTCTTGGTAAGAGTACCCCTTCGTTCCCCTAACTAGTCTTGTTGTCTTCCTCTGTACTTGTTCTAGAAAGTACTGAAGAAGACAATAGGAACCTTTGCCCATCTCTGTTCCTACCTCTGTCCAAACCAGATGGTTCTGTTGTTACTTCAGCCAAGGATAAAGCTGACCTGCTAGCATCCTATTTTTCTTCCAATGCATGTATTAATGATCTTGGTAAAAACCTCCCACCATTCCCAACACGCTCCATTCAATGCCTCCTGTGGTCTTCCGTCAAAAGGGTGTCAGAAGGATTTTTACGAATCTTGATGTTAAGAAAGCTCCAGGTCCCAATGGTATTTCTCCACCTTTTCTTAAAACCAGTGCCCTTGAACTTACTCCTGTTTTGTGTCGTCTTGTTTCACTTTCTTATTCCAAAGGTGTTTTTCCTTCTGCTTCGAAATTTGCTCATATCCAGCCAGTTCCTAAAAAGGGTCACAAATCCCTTCCATCCAGTTATCGTCCCATTGCGATTACTTCTACTCTTTCCTAAGTAATGGAGAAATCAATTAACTGCCAACTCTTAAACCATCTGGTAATCTTTCATCTGATCCAGGATCACCATTATGGATTCCATCAGTGTCGATCCACTGGTGATATTCTGGCTTACGTTACTCATTTATGGACTGATTCAATGGAAAGGTTTGGTGAAACACAAGCAGTTGCTCTTGACATCTCAAAGGCTTTCATAATGGTCTTCTAAATAAGCTTACATCCTATGGTTTGGCAGCTGTTGTTTGTAATTAGGTATCCAGTTTTCTCTCTGATCAATCACTGCGGGTGATGATAGATGGCTCTCTGTCTTCTAACTTCTCCACTAATGTTGGTGTTCCCCAAGGTTCAGTTTTTTCTTCCACTTTTTCCCTCTTGTATATTAATGATCTTCTTCCATTGACTGGAAATCCTAACCAATAATTTTGCTGATGATAGCACATCCACTGCCAAATCCTTAAATGCTGATCTCCAGTGGGGCAAAGACAACTTAATTGATTTCAATCCTTCTAAAACTCAGTCCTGTCTTATATCTCGAAAAAGGATTTTTCTGCTCCTATGTTTATCTTCGATGACACTCTGATTTCTGGCAACATCTTGGGGATTACCCTGACTTCTAATCTCCCTTGGCATAAAGCACTTTACAAATATTGCTTCCTCTGCATCTTAAAAACTGTGTTTTTTCTTTCGCTCTCGGCATTACTTTTCATACAGTTGTTTACTCTGTAGAAATTGCAAATCCGGCCTACCATGGAATATCCTTCCAACATCTGGGGTCGTGCCCACAAAACCTCTCTGTCTTCTAGATTCCATTCAAAAGAGGCACTTAGGTTAATTAATGTCTCATCTTTAAAAGAGTCTCTCCACTGTGTCTCATAGACGTTCTGTTTCTATTCGATGCCTTTTCTATAGATATTCGCATGGGCACTGTTCTTCTGAATTGGTTTCTATAATTCCCACTCTCTCTTTCAAAGCAATCCGAACATGTGCTGGAACCAGTCAATATCCTTTTACTGTCCAAGTTCAATTCCACAGAACCAACTTTTCTTCTTCCTCATTTATTCATTCAACTTGTGCTCTCTGGAACAACCTTCCTTTATAAGTATTTCTTGAAAATCACAATCTACAGAAATTCAAGTCTAATGTCAACAAGTATCTTCTTTCATCTTTTCAACTTTCAATCCATGCACGGTACTAAGTACTATAGGTTCTAAAAAAGAGTACCTGTACATAACAATGATCCTTGAGAATGAAAAAAAATTTTGTGTGGAAAACATATTTATTTAAAAAAGGTTGTTTATGCCTGGCTAATGCACTTCCATTACCATTTCTACTAACCAGGTAGTATGCATAAATCAATTGATTATATCTCATACTGTGAATACTTTCACAAGGAGTTGCCAAGAATAAGTAACGCCTCACCAGTGGAGAAGACTAATGTTACTTATTCTCGGCGGATACTACCACCTAGACGGCACCGTTTCGAAGCTTGTTCACTTACTGATCAGTGAGTGGGTAGGTACCCTGTTGTTTCAATAATGATAACCCAGTTATGAAGTATAACTCCACAATATGAAGGATGCTTGTGGTGTGCATGGTTTAATCTAAAATTATTCCTTGACTAAATGTCTGAGAGTATGAAAAAGGTTGATTATGCATGGGTAATGTACTTCATCATTTCTACTATCCAGATATTATGCATCCATCGTTTGATCATATCTCACATTACCGACATAAACAACCTTTTTCATACTCTTAGACATTTAGTCAAGAAATAATTTTAGATATTTATATAACATGATGTACTGTGAGATAGTAAAGTAATTAGAAGGAATTGTGGGCGATGTGGTTTCTTTCTTTGGCAATTCTTTACTTTTTATTTAATTTTATTTTACTTTATTATTTATTATTAGTTATATTTTGTAGTTTACAATAATGGAAGTTTGCAAACCATCTGTTGGGAACCGCTGCCTTATACAAATGGATAATCACCTTCTTATTCCTTGCTAGCAAAATTCCTGTATATCATTGACAAAACCTCATGAGCTGTCCGGACAGCATGTCTCCAATGATCAGTCATTGAATCAACAGAATCAGAAAGTAACTTGTAGCAGTGTAATCAGTATCGGCATTTGATTATAAACCATAAATTATAGCACTATTTACATGTTTTAATAATTTAACTTGTCATGTAGATCGTAACATATGACAGTAATATTCGTAGAGATTTTAGAATCGATTATTTGGCATAAATAGCTAGCGTAAGAGCTAGCTATTTATGCCAAATCCACGTGAGTGGCAATGATATTTAAATTTTTATGTATTATTACTGCTTAGATTAATGTAACGTTTTAACTTAATACGTATAACCACTTAGATTATAACTTATAACTTAATGCATATAACTTAAACATATTTCTGACATTTCTATTAGAATCAGCAGCAGCAGCCTGGAAAGCAAGGTAGTGGAGATTTCCAGGACTGCTGGCAGTCATAGTCAACAGGTGCCTGTTCCACTGGCACCTCCGTAGCCAGGTGCGTAGCACACGCTTCTTGATTAGACCGGGGTTCGAGCCCGTGACCACCAAATACGGAGGATGCGGAAAGGTCAGGAAATGACCATCGCATATTCCCAGAGCAATATGGCCTTAGTTGCTAATGCTCCTAAAAACCAAATAACAACAACAGCCGCCAGTGGAACAAGTAAGTACATGGGCTATGTTAGGGTAGCTAAGAATAAGAACATGCGCATGTATACTTGCATGTACACCAATGCTGAGAGTATAGTAAATAAATTTGATGAATCTGAGGTGTTGGTCAAAACATCAAAGGCAGATATTGTTGGGATATCAGACACGTGGTATCACACAGATATACAGAATTGGAATTTGGGGGGTGCAATGTGTATAGGAAGGGAGGGGGGGGTTATGCTATTAGTTAAGAAATACATAAAAGCATTGGGAAAGCAAAATTGAGAGTAGGAGTGTATTATAGGCCTAATGACTCTGATAAGTATAATGAACAGCTGTACAGAGAAATAAAGTATTAGTAGTAATAGAGGCATATGATGAAAGAAAGCAAGCATATGAGCTTATGTAGCATCAGCAAAAAAAACAAAAAAAAAACCCCAATTTCACACATCCATTCCATCTAAAAGTTTGTCCAGATCCTCCTTGAAGTTATTTAAGCTATCAACTTCCACAACAACAGATGGAAGTTTGTTCCAACTGTTAACCACCTGCTGGCTAAATGCAAATTTCCACACATCTATTCTGCAAATGTCTTTCTTAAATTTGAATTTATGCCCTCTCACGTTCGTAATTTAAGAAGCGGAAGAATCCCATCAGAATTCAGCATTCTCAACCCATTTAATGAGTTCTCAAGAGTAAATTTCCAACTGTTGAAAACGTTTGCTAAATGCAAATTTCCGCACATTTATTCTACAATTGTCTTTCTTCAATTTGAATTTATGCCCTCTCAGGTTGCTAATCTGAGTAAGCGGAAGAATCCCATCAGAATTCAGCATTCTCAACCCATTTAATGAGTTCTCAAGAGTAAATTTCCAACTGTTGAAAACGTTTGCTAAATGCAAATTTCCGCACATTTATTCTACAATTGTCTTTCTTCAGTTTGAATTTATGCCCTCTCGGGTTGTTAATCTGAGTAAGCAGAAGAATCCCATCAGAATTCAGCATTCTCAACCCATTTAAGGCCTTATATACCTGAAACAGATCACCTTACCTCACAGGTGCCTAGTCTCCAGCCGCTGAAATTTTCAGAATTTAGCCTTTCTTGGTAAGATGAACCCTTTACTTCATTCACCAATCTTGTTGCCCTTCTCTATACACGCTGAAGCAATTCTACATCCTTCCTAAAATGAGGCCTCCAGACCTGTACACAGTACTGAATACATTGCAATATACAAAGGGATAAGGTGCCTCCGTAGCCAGGTGGGCAGGAGCAGCAGTGCATAGCACATGTGCTTGATTAGACCGGGGTTTGAGCCCATGACCACCAAATATGGAGGATGCGAAAAGTTCAGGGAGTGACCGCCGCATATATCCAGTGCATTATGGCTTTAGTTGCTAGTAGTAGTAGTAGTAGTATGTGATGCAAGAAAGCAAATGTATGAGCTTATGCAGCATCAGCCAAAAAAAAAAAAAATCACACCATTCCCTCCAAATGCCTGTCCAGTTCCTCCTTAAATTTATTCAACCTATCAACTTCCACAACGACAGATGGAAGTTTGTTCCAACAATTAACCACCTGCTGGCTAAAGGCAAATTTCTGCACATCTGTTCTACATCTGTCTTTTCTTAATTTGAATTTATGCCCCCTTAGGTTCGTAATCTGAACAAGTGGAAGGATCCCATCAGAATTCAGCGTGCTCAACCCATTCAAGGCCTTATACACCTCAATCAGATCACCACGCAGGTGCCTAGTCTCCAGCCACTGCAATTTGCAGAACTTAATCCTCTCTTGATAAGAGGATCCCTTCCTTCCCCTCACCAATCTTGTTGCCCTTCTCTGTACACGTTCAAGTAAATCTACATCCTTCCTAAAATGAGGCCTCCAGACCTGTACGCAGTACTGAAGGCGTGGCCTGACCATTGCCTTATACAGAGGGATAATCACCTCCTTTTCCCTGCTAGCAAAATTCCTATATATCATTGACAAAACCCCATGACCTGCCCTGGCAGCCTGTCTGCATTGCTCAAAAAACTTCATATCTGCCTGCACAATTACTCCCAGGTCTTTTTCATTTTCTACCACCTTAAGTGTAGTACCACACAGTTGGTACGTTTCTCTGGGGTTACTTCTACCCATATGCAGTACTTTGCATTTGTCAAGGTTAAACTTCAGTTGCCACTTCTTAGCCCATCTGCCCAAATTATCTAGATTCTGTTGCAGTAGCACACTGCCTAATGCTCCTAAAAACCAAATAACAAACAAACAAAGGGATAATCACCTCCTTTTCCCTGCTAGCAAAATACCTGTATATTGCCCCATGATCTGTTCTGCATTGCTGAGAAAACTTCATATCTGACTGCACAATCACTCCCAGGTCTTTTTCATTTTCCACCATCCTAAGTGTAGTACCACACAATTAGGTATGTTTCTCTCGGGTACATCATCAGCCATTTTCAGTCCACTGCAGGATGAAGGCCCCTCCAGCAACTTTCCAGTTCCTTCTGTTTTGTGCAATGGCCATCCATTTACTACCCACAAACTCATGAATTTCATCTGTCCATCACCATTGTTATCTTCCAGGTTTTCTCTTGGGTACCATTCTGTTATTTTCTTAGTCCATCTATCATCATGTCTTTGAGCTATGTGTCCTGCCCAAGACCATTTTAGTTCTTTAGCTTTGATAAGAATGTCCTTTACTTGATTATGCTGCCTAATCCATGTGTTTCTCTTCTTATCTAACAGTCTGACAGTTATCTAACAGTTTCTCTGGGGTTACTTAGCATTAGCATTAGTAGAGGCATATGATGCAAGAAAGCAAGCTTATTCAGCATCAGCCAAAAAAAAAAAAAAAAAAACCACACACCACTCCCATTTCACCCCTCCGTTTGTTCGAAATACCTGTCCAGTTGAGCTTTAAATTTGTTTAGGCTATCAACTTCAACAATAAGTGATGGAAGTCGGTTCCACCAACCAACCACCCGCTGGCCAAAGGCAAATTTCCGCACATCTGTCCGACATCTGTCCTTCCTCAATTTGAATTTATGCCCTCTGAGCAAGATGAAGAATCCCATTGGCATTGAGCATGCTCAAACCATTCAAAGCCTTATACACCTCTATCAGATCACCTCGCCGGTGCCTAGTCTCCAGACTCTGTAATTTGCAAAACTTAAGCCTTTCTTCGTAAGAGCAACCCTTTGCTCTTACCCATATGCAGTAGTGTGCGTTTGTCAGTGTTTTAACTTCAGTTGCCACTTCTCAGCCCATATGCTAAAATTTTCTAGATCCTGTTGCAGTAACACACTGCCGTTACTGTCATTAACAACCCTTCCAACCTTTGTATAATCTGCAAACTCCAATATTAAGCCTGATATACCTTCATCAATATCATTAATAAATATACAAAACAACAATTGGCCCAGCACTGTACCCTGGGGGGACATTAGTGCACGAAGAACGAAGAGCAGCATCCATTAATTGCCACTCTTTGTGTTCTCCCACTCAACCACCATTTTATCCATTGTAGCAATTTACACTTAATACCATACTCAGTGCTTTTTTTGTAAAAAAAATAGGTGACGGTACTCATTTTTTGCTATCAAGAAAAATTGAAAATTAAAAGGATATGAAAAGTACTCTAAAAGTTTTTTTTCCCTGATATTGTTACTTTTGTAGTAATGTTTTTGGAATAAGAACAACAAATTTAGTATATTAACACAGTTTATTAATCATAAATTTATTATTAAAGTATATTAAAAAAAAAAAATAAGTGATATATAAGTAAATAAATCGGTCAACTACTGAGTGCCGGGCACTCAGGATGAAGGGTCCGTAGTCACGAATGGTCGTTAGTGTAGTATCTCAAATAGAGGGCTTTATGGTAACTGAAAAATATTTCTAGTACACCAGCTTGGCGCGCCTCCGTAGCCAGGTGGGAAGGAGCAGCAGTGCGTAGCACATGCTTCTTGATTAGACCGGGGTTCGAGCCCGTCACCACCAAATACGGAGGATGCGGAAAGGTCAGGGAATGAACACTGCATATCCCGGAGCAATATGGCCTTAGTTGCTAATGCTCCTAAAAACCAAATAACAAATAAATAACACCAGCTTGGCCTAAAACTGAGCAACTAACTAAAACGTTGTCTATTTGAGTCTTTGCAGTTGTTGTGAATGACAGAGGTAGGAGAAGTGACTTCGACTTCTTCCTGGGGAAGTGATTAAAGCCTTGGGGGAGAAGCGACTGGCAGGTGAGGGCCATGCAGGACTCCGTGCAGGCACTTTCCCACCACTGCCGCCTCTACACTGGCTCTGAGTACCTCCTTGCTGGGACAACTCCAGCTTTGAAAATTGTTAAAAAATACTTCTCATCGCAAAATTTATAAATGACCTTTATAACTAACTATTTAGCAACCTTTTTGTCACCAAAAGGAGTTGCTTAGTACAAAGAAGCGCGCTATCGAAGTGCAATAAAAATTTTTTTTTAATTTTAACACAAAAAGTAAATGATAGATTTCAATCGGAATAGTTTTCCCTTGATAAGCATTGAATAACACACAGATGATGTGATTTTTAAATTTTTAGCTCCATTAGCGACGGAAATAGAGGGGAGGGGACACGAAAATTACTCACATTTTCCTGTCTGGTGCCACCATTTTTAATTTTAAAAATATTTTAAACCTACTCGTTTGAGCTCTTTCCAGCGGCGTATAATAAGCTATAGGTTGTCGACAATATTTTTGTTCTCCCATATTTACCCCCCTCCCCCCAATTTCTCAGACAAATTTTTTTCAACAACAATCAATATGGTGTTATGTTGGCCCACATGATGTTACAAATCCATGCAAAATTTCAAGTCAATAGGTTGAGTGGTTCCAGAGATACAATGCTGTGACAGACGGATGGACGGACAGACAGACAACCAAGTGACATTATTAAGGGTCCCTCATTAGACTACGGCCCCTAAAAATAATAAGTAAAAATAAATAAAAATAATTTCATAATAAAGTTTTTGTAGAATATTCCAAATTTTGATTAAGTTCTTATCCGACACCATCTGCCGACTTCTTTTCTTCCTCTTTGTGTGTCTCTTGCTTAATGACGTTTTTGGAGCAGCCACAAATCGACATATTTTGCTGGATCAAAGCGGGTCAGCGGTGGGCCTACAAACAGTGAAGAAACTGTTTTTGTCATCAACGAAGCTCTGGTTGGGCTGATAATCAGATTCATTTGTGAAAATCCCCATTCACATTCACTCTATGAAATTGGTCTCATACTCACAGCGTCCATCAAATGCTTCAATTCTTCCGAAACCATCTTTTCAATTTGGTATTCCCAAAATCCACGAATTGTATATCTTTCATTTAACTGTAGCCTAATTGACAATTTTCAAACTTAAGTTTCACCAAATGCCATCATTTCACGTTTAGAAGGTTTTAATACATTCATTGTCCTTGTTTTCTTTCTCTCATCATCGGTGTTGTCACTAGTTCTTAAATTTGAATTTTTTTTACTGTGAACATGTAAACAGAGATAGGAAAAATAACGCACTTTTGCAAAACAACAGATGATTATTTGTCGGGGTAAAAGAAAATCGCCCTCTCCTAATTTACGAACAGGACGCTTACAGTTGACCCATAGCTGTGTAGAAACTAAAATTTGAACTAAAACGTCATTTTAAATTTTGTTAATTATAAAAAAAATTTTCTCGTTAAATGTTTTGTTCAGTAAATGTAATTGTGTATTGTACTTAATAAAATTTTCGAATATTTTCAATTTTACTTTTACATGCAACAAGATATGGAAAAAGCAACACACTAAAGAAATCTAACTTCTAATTTTTTTTGAATATAGCTCCTGTGCAGGAAAAGTTTGGATACCACTGCAGTAGAAGGTGGACCAGAGCCCATTGGGAATACCCCTTAATCTGCTCACTGCTGACCACCGCGACTTCTCTGTATGTGGGATAGGTGTTCGAATAGGTTTTACCAGGTACCACTAAGTTGTAGGATGGTAATCCCTTTAGCCCTCATAATTCGCGCAGCAGCACAAATTGCCTGAAGGTCAGAAATGCAAACAGTGCATACCGAGTATATACTCTCCTAATCTGTTCGCTATATGAAAATTTTCTCGCTCAATGGAAAGTATTTTAAATGAAATTTCCAAGAGGAATTCAAAATAATTCGCTATGATAGGACTTCGTTAAACAGAGGTCTGACTGAGTAATTTAGAATTATAAAAATGGTTATACAGTTTTATATAGAAAATATCTTAACAATAGACAGTGAAAAATGCAAATTTAGTTAAATAATTTTAAGCTTTTTTGAATAGCAAATTTAAGGAATATTACAAATTTCGAAGTGCATTACATCCAAATGTCACACGTCACTGTTAATAAAGGTGCCGGTACACTGTACCATTCCAAAAAAAGCACTGACCATACTGCTCCAATTTATACAGTAATCTTCCATGTGCAACGGTGTCAAAAGCTTTTCTGAAATCCAAGTGTGTAATATCAAAATTATTTTTTGCATCCAGTTCCTTTGTAACCACATCATAGTATCCAATAAGATTTGTCACACAAGACTTTCCCTTAACAAACCCATGCTGAGTTGCTGCAGTCTTCTCTAAATGATCCTGTAATTCATCTTTAACCACGACTCTAATATGTTACTCAGAATGTGTATAGGTGTCACCAGAAGTTAAATTCACCGGTCTGTAATTACTCACGTCACCCTTGTTATTATTATTCACCATATGGTGCAAGGAAGCCTGAGGCTTATGCTGAATTACTCCGAGAGAGAGAGAGTCACCAAGAAAGTGAAGAATGATGATATCGAGAGCTCAGGACCCTGGGTGTGCCAAGCCCATACTCACCAGATGTGAGCCCCAGGGGCTTAGATCCCCCCCCCTCTTGTGAATTAGGGGCACATTTGCACATCTCCAGTCCATGGGGACTTCCACTGAATCCAAGGATGCTCTGATAATTATGGCTAAGGGTTTGTTTACTTCCTTTGCTGCCTCCTTTAATGTAGCTGGATAGATCCTATACACTCCAAGTGCCTTTCTTAGGTTTAACTTCAACAATTTCTCCTCCACTTTGCGGTCAGGTATTACAAAATCATTAAGCACTCTGTTATGGTTTGATAAACTACTGGCATTTTCCTTCCTTAACTTCTCCTGTGAATGTAGATACAAAATACTCATTCAGATTATCAGCAATCTGAGCAGGATCATTAAAAGTTGAACTATTGATATCAAGAGGACCAATCTCATTAATCCCATTTTATATAAGTAAAGAAGTCGCTGATTTTTTTCTTAGCATCCTTTGCCAAAGGTTCTCGTAATCTGCCTTTGCTTGCCTAATTTCCTTTGTAACTTGATTACAGACTAGCTTATATCTGTGTCACCTGATACTTTATATGTATCTCATGCATTTTTCTTCCCTGCCATGAGTTTGGTTAGTTCATCTGACCTCCATTCAGGACTAAACCCGGAACAATATTTCTTAATCGGTATGAAAAGATTAGTAGCTTCCACAATTAATTCTTTGAATGCCACTTAGAATTTTCTGTTGGTAACAATCAGTTGGTCTCACTGTACAGAATTTAAAAACTGTCTGAGACCACTGTAGTCACCTTTGCAGAAGCAGAAACCCTTTCCTTTACCCCCGATGATAATTATATTTTTAAGTAAATCCCACATCAGTACACTGTGATCACTGCCACCTAGTGGTTCCTTTATCTGCAAATTCTTAATGCATGAATAATCACTGACGATAACCAGATTGAGTATTATTCCCATTAGTTACCTCTTGAACACGCTGCTGTAGAAATCAGTCATCCAATAAGCAACACAAAAGCCTTGCTAGTGTGTGAGTGACCAACTCACAAGTTCCAGTCAATATCTGGGAGATTAAAATCCCCCATTTTAATACAATCTGATTTACTGGCCCATTCTATTTCTCTGTACAATTGTTCATTGTATTTATTAGACTACAATGAACAATTGTACCTAATGAGTATAATGAACAATTGTACATGGGCAGAATTGCAGAGTCAGTTAGGCCTATAACACACTCCTGCTCTCATTTTTGATTCCCCAGTGCTTATGTCACACCAAACTGACTCAATATTGCACTGTCCATCTCTGTCAACTGGATGCACTTCCTTAGATTTTATGTTTTTCTTAATTAAAAGCATAACCCCTCCTCCCCTTCTTTCTGTCTATCCTTTCTGTACACATTGTACTCCCCAAATTCCAATTCTGCATTCGTAATATCTGTGACACCCCGTCTCTGATATTCCAACAATATTTGCCTTTGATGTCTTGACCAGCACTTCAAATTCATCAAATTTATTTACTATACTTCTATCATTGGTGTACATGCAAGTACACATGCACCTATTCTTAGTTACCCTAACACACTCCATGTATTTATTTGTTTCATGATGACTCCCACCAGTCCCTGAAACTCCCAGCACCCCGCCGTCGAGACTGCTGCTCATTCTAATAGTTGGAGTGCAAGAATCACCTTCATCTCTGCCTGCAGTTGCTTTTACCTATTAGTCTGCGATTCTTCCCAAGCTGGCCGTTTTCTGACCCACCCAACGCTGCCTCGATAGCATTAGCAAACACTCTTGCATCCCTTCAATTTAAGTGTATCCCATCTCTGTAGTAGCAATGTCTTCTGTTGACAATTATACTCATGAGCCTTGCGCAATCCCTCCAGGGCCTAATTGTTTGACAAGGTTCTCATCATATACTCGCTCCTATCATGTCTCAGCAGAATTGCAGACACTTTCAAATTTAACCGTAACTCGCGACTTTTTTTCAGCATTGACCTGTACTTATTAAGTAAATCTGTAGATCTTCTACTCTTAATGTTATTAGTGCCAATGTGTACAACAGTATCACCTTTTGTGCCCTTAAAAGATCATATCTGGTCTACAACATCATCAACTTTTGCCCCTGACATGCATAACCTGGTTCAATTCCATCTATCCTTTTTGCATCATATAGAGCCACCAACAATAACCAACTCCTGTGGGACCAGCACATTCTGCCTTGAAAATTGCCTCTGTGTTGCCTGATGCACAAGAGTGAGTTCTGGCATTGAGTTGGGCAACTGAGTCCCCCATTTTAATACCTTCAATTTCATCTACGCGACTCTTCAAACTCTCATAAGAGCCCATCAGAATGCTGAGTTGGCACCTAATTTCTTGACACTCTCTGCACCCAGCACACACAAAGACATCCTCCTTGGCTAGATCATGTTCTGTTCCAGAGGGTTCGGCAAACATTTCACAAGTTGCACATTTTTTTAGGCAGTGATGCATTGGAAAATAGTCCCTCATGGTTTTCCCCTGAGTCACAGCACTCCTGTCACTTTTGCCCATTGCTTTGCTGTTCTAGTCTGGGGCATTATAGAGAAATTAACAATGAAAATTAACCCCAGAGTAACGTATCAACTGTGTGGTACTACACTCAGGGTTGTAGAGAATGAAAAAGACCTGGGTTACGTAATTGTACAGTCAGATACAAAGTTTTCTGAGCAGTGCAGATGGTCTGCAAGAGTAGCTCATGGTGTCTTGTCAATGATATACAGGAATTTTTCTAGCAGGGATAAGGAAGTGATTATCCCCTTGTATAAGGCAATGGTCAGGCCACACCTTGAGTACTCTATACAGGTCTGGAGGCCTCAGTCTGTCATAGTAGAAGTAGTTGACAGCTTAAATAAATTCAAATCAGAACTAGACAAACATTTGGAACAAATTGGATGGGTGAAATGGGAAGGGTTTTTTTTTTTTTTGTGTCTGATGCTGTATAAGCTTGCTTTTTTGCATCATATGCTTCTACTAATGCTAAATATTGAAAAGATCAATATGCTCAACACTGAACACTTATGCAACTCCACTAATAATATTAGTCTTCGAAGAGCAGTGCACACTCTCACTCTGTTTTCTTCCACTTAACCATCCTTATCAGTAACTTGCCTTTAATGTCATTGCTCCTGTTTGTCCAGCAATCTTTTATGTGCAACAGTATCTAAAGCCTTCCCAAAATCCAAGTACATGATGTAAAAATTATTTTTTGCATCCAGTTCCTTGGTCATTGCATCATAGTAACCTATCAGATTGGTTAGACATGACCATGTCTTAACAAATCCATGATGTGATTACAGTATAATCATATATCTGTCCAGATGGACCTGTATTACTTCTTCAACCTGTGATTCCATTATTTTCCCTAGAACAGACATTTAAGTTAACAGGCCCGTAATTCTCATGTCGCCTTTTGATCTCCCCTTATGAATTGAGGGATATTCAAACATCACTAGTCTATAGGGACCTCTCCCAAATCCAAGAATGCCCTCATAATTATGGTTAAGAGTTAGTTTACCTCCTTTGTTGCCTCCTTTAATATAATTGGATAGATTCCATCCACTCTAGGTACCATTTTTTTTTTTTATGTCCATCGTCAACAATTTCTCCTTCACTTTCCTTTCAGTTATCACAAAACTATTTAGCTCCTTGTTGGAGTTTGATAAACTTCTTGCCTCCCCTTCCCTAAAAAATTTCTCAATTTAGATGTGAATTTAGATGTAAAATACCCATTCAATTTGTCTGCAACCTGAGCAGGTTCATCACCAGTTAACTCATAGACGTCATGGGGGCCCAATGTGATTCAACCCCTTCCTATTACTGTTGATATAAGCATAGAAATCTCTTTTGTTTTTCTTTGCCAGAGACTTCTCATAATCTGCCTTAGCTTGCCTAACCTCCTTTGTGACATGATTACAGATTAATTCATATCTACCATAATCTTCTGTATCACTTGATAATTTATATGCATCCTGTGCACTTTACTTCTTTGCTATATTTCCCAATAGTTCATCTGACCTCCATTTAGGTCTAAGCCTTGAACAGTATTTCTTTGTTGGAATGAAAAGGTTAGTAGCTTCTTTAATTACTTCCCATTTAGAATTTCCTGTTGGTCTAAAAGCTAAAACCTTTCCCTTTAGCCCTGACAGTAGTTATGTCTTTAATTAAATTCCAGTGCAAGAATAACAGTGCAAGAATCACTTTTGCCTCTGCCTGTGGCTCCAGTTAAGCTATTAGTCTGAGTATCCCCACCAAACCACCCATTACTGTTTCACTATTATCAGCAAATATTCTTGTACCCCTTCTATTCAAGTCTATCCCATCCCTGTAAAAGTCTGTCCTCTTAACGAGCACAGACCACCCTGAGAAGAATTCTACCCCATGAGCCTTGCACATTCTCTTGACAGCGGAATTGATTGACAAGATTCTCAACATATACATTCTCCAATCATGTCTGGTCAGAATTGCAGACATTTTTAAATCCAATCCTAACTCGCTACTTTTTTCCCGACATTGCCTTGTACTTGTTAAGTAAGCCCTCAGATCTCTTACTCTTGATATCTGCTCTACAACATTATCTACTTTTGACACTGGCATATATATCCTGGTCCTATTCCACCTGTCCTTGCACAACATATTTCCCATTTCTCTGACAATAACTACCTCCTGTGGGACTAGAGCATTCTGCCTCGGAAATTGCTGCTCTCTTGATTGTTCCACAAGCATGAGCTCTGGTATTGAGTTGGGTGCCTGATCGGCCCCTAATTTAATTTCTTCAAGAGCATGTACCCTATTCTTCAAACTCTCATAAACATCCATCATAAATAATGGTTGAGTGGCAGAAAACAGAGGGTAATTATAAATGGGATCGTCTCTTGGAATAATTTTATTAGTGGTGGAATACCTCAGGGTTCAGTGCTGGGTCACTTATTGTTTGCAATATTTATTAACGATATTGGTGAACACCTATCCAGCTTATTTTCTAAGTTTGCAGATGATATGGAGGTTAACAGAACGGTTAATGACAAGAATCAAGACAATGCAAGATCTAGGTAAATTAAGCAGATGTTCTGAGAAGTGGAAGTTGAGGTTTAATATTGATATATACAAGGTAATGCACGTGGGCAGCGGTAATCCCAGATGACTTACTAATTAGGTGGTACCACACTCAAGGCAGTAGAGAATGAATGAGACCCGTGGAGTAATTATGTAGTCTGACATGAAGTTCTGAGCACTGCAGACAGGTCTGCCATGAGGTTCTGTCAATAATATACAGGAATTTTGATAGCAGGGACAAAGAGATAATTATTCCATTGTATAATGCACTGATTAGGCCACATCTCGAGTACTGCATATATGTTTGGAAGCCTCAGACTAAGGAAAATACAGATCTCTTGGAGCAGGTGCAGAGAAGAGCAACCAGATAATCCAAGAGCACAAAGGGATACTGTTGAATTTTTTTTTTTTTCTGATGTTCAAGGCTTGTTTCCTTGCATCATTTGCTATTTCTGTTACTAATAATAATAATCTTCTGAGTTTATTTACTATACTTCTAGCATTAGTGTACATGCATTATACATTCCTCGTTCTTACTCTTAGTTACCCTAACACAGCCCATGTATTTACTTGTTCTGTGATGACTCCCAGCATCTCTTGAAGTTCCCAGCAACTTGCTCTCTAGGCTGCTGTCATTACAATAGAAGCAGTGCAAGAATCACTTTCGCCTCTGCCTGTGGCTACAATTAATCTTTTAGTCTCTCAATCCCCCAAATCTAGCAGTTTTCCGACTCACCTAACACTGCCTCAATAGCATCAGCAAATATTCATGTACCATTTCTATTTAAGTGTATTCCATCCCTGTAGAAGCAGTCTCTCCTGTTAGCAAGCACACCACACTGAAAAAATTCTACCCCGTGAGTCTTGCACAATCTCTCCAGGGCCGAATTGACAAGGCTCTCATCATATACTCCCCTCTATCGTTTCTGGGCAGAATTGCAGACACTTTCAAATTTAACCCTAACTCCTGACTTTTTTTCCAGCATTGATCTGTACTTGTGAAGTAAATCTGCAGATCTCTTACTCTTAAGGTCATTAGTGCCAACGTGTACAACAATATCACCTTTCGTGCCCTTAAAAGATATCTGCCCTAAAACATTATCAACTTTTGCCCCTGGCAGACATACCCTGGTCCTGTTTTTGCATAATGTATTCCCTGTCTCCCTGACAATAGAGTCATTGATGATAAGTAGTTCCTGTGCAACCAGTGCATTCTGCCTTGGATATTGCTGCTGTGTCACCTGATGCACAGGAGTGAGCTCTGCCGTTGAGTTGGGCAGTTGAGCTTGATGGGCCCCTCATATTAATTTATTCGAATGCATTTACCCTACACTTAAAACTCTCATAGACGCCCATCAGAACCCTGAGTTGGCGCCTGATTTTTTCACAGTCTCTGCACCTAGCACACACTAAGACATCCTCCTTGGCTAAATCATGTCCTGTTCTAGACAGGTCTGCAAACATTTCATGAATTGTTTTAGACTTGTCAATCAATTCGGCCCTGGAGAGATTGTGCAAGACTCACGGGGTAGAATTTTTTTTAGCGCAGTGTGCTTGCTAACAGGAGAATTGCCCCCTTCAGTTCTCCCACAAACCACAGCACTCTGGCTATTCTGTGAATGCTGTTTTGCTGCTCTAGTCTGGGTCATGATTCCGTTAAGTATAATTTAACTAACAATGAACTTTAAAAAGATTAATAAATTTTGCTGATTAATTGATAATACTATACTAATCTAACAGATTTCTAATACAGTGCTACGCTTTTCACTATCTAGTTTTACGGTAAACCTTATGCTATTCTGTATCGTATAAGAATGGCGGCAATTTACGAATATAAAACCTATGGACAATAGTTATTGTTTAACACAGGGATCGGCAAACATTTTTTGGAAAGGACCAGATCGTAAAATTTTTAGGCCCGGCGGGTCAGGTAGCAAGCTCGAAGCTATTTACATGGGTAATTCTACTCATACAGCAACTAAAAAAACAGGTTCAAAATCTTTTTATTAGGAAGCGATATTTTACATAATATTTATACACATGCTGACACAAAAAAATGAATAAAATATTTCCATTTATTAATAAACGTATTATAGAATGGGTTAAATTTTGTTCTAATGCGATGAATGTAATTGTTTTTTCTGAGATAATATTTTATCATACTGGAGTTCGAAGTTAATACTTCCTATCATTAAAATTGTTTGCAAATGGCCATCTGTTAATAATGATCTGTATTGCGATTTTACATATTTCATTTTTGAAAATGTCTTTTCACATTGGTAAGTACTCCCAAATACAGATATAAATCCCCGTGCATATGATTTTAATTGACCGTATTTATCTTCCAAAAGACATTTATAGAATTGGGTTAGATCCATTTCTTTAAACCTAACCTTTAGCATATCATCATTTTGCAGATCAATCACTTCCAATTGAAGGTCTGATGGAAGCTCCTCAATTGTACAGCCAAATGGATTTTGAAATATGGAAATGTCTTTTGCACTTGCATCAAGGTCCGAAAAACGCTGTTGTAACTGTACTTTAAGTTCAGAAAATATATCCACCACAATTTTTTTTGGGAATGGGGATTTCGCTAATATTTGAAATTTTTTACAGCATGGAAAATGGTCAAACTTGGTTAATGTGATTTGTGTTTCAAACAATGCAAATTTTTGACGATAAGACTTTACGATAGAATACGTTTCACATATGAGCACTGTTTTCCCCTGTACTTTTAAGTTAAATTCGTTAAGATATCCCACGATGTCTGTAGCAAATGCTAATTTCCATAGCCATTCATTGTTAGATAATAGTGATTGTGGGAAGTTTTTCTCATTTAGAAAAATTTCTATTGCTTCTCGGAGTTCAAAAAATCTCAATGAAACTTTTCCATTGCTAAGCCATTGAACTGCTGTATGGTAGGGCAAATCAGGGTATTCGGCTTCAATCTCTAATAAAAAATCATGAAACTGACGATGGTTAAGTCCGCGAGAGAGAATAAAGTTAACTGACACAACTGGTTCAATAACACACGGCAGATTGAGGTATTTCCCACAAAGAGCCTGTTGGTGAATAATACAATGAATTACCAGAGGTTTTGAACATTTAGCTTCTTCACAAGCCTTAAAAATTTGTCAACTAATCCTTTGCCCGTTCCACATATATTTTTACCACCATCAGTTGTGACACATTTTAACTGATTCCATTTCATATTGTACTGTGTTAGTGTTTTCTCGACTTCCTTGAAGATATCTTCGCCTGTAGTTGTTCCATGCAGACTATTCATAGAAGCTAATTCTTCAGTAACCTCAAACTCAGTATTGACTCCTTGAATAAACAGCAACAATTGGGCAGTATCAGTAATGTCTGTAGACTCATCAAGAGCCAACGAAAACCACTTGAAATTTTTTGCCTTGTCTTTTAAAAAATTGACTCTTGATGTGGCTCCCGATGTCCTCAACTCTTCTAACAGTTGTTCTCGCCAAAAGACTGACAGATCGAAACAAATCCATTTTCTCTGGACACATTTCTTCGGCTGCCATAAGCAAACATGATTTAATTAATTCACCATCGGTAAATGGTTTCCCTTTCTTGGCTAATAAATGAGCTATTCGTAAGCTTACTTTAATTACTGCTTCATTATCATTTTTTGTTTTAACGAATAAATTGCGTTGTGATAATGCATTACGTTTTAAACTTTCCAATTTTAGCTTCCGTTGATTTTCTGTGAGTTTTGAATATTGTGCCGCGTGCTTACTTTGGTAATGACGATGTATATTGTACTCTTTTCGCACAGCTATTGTGTCTTTACATAATAACATGATACTTTGTCATTTATTTCTATGACAAAATAATTCACACTCCATTCAGCTTTAAAAGCATGACATTCGAAGTCCACTTTTCTCTTCATATTTGGTCTTGAGGGTGACATGGAAACGGTGGGTAATAAATAAAAGGAAAAAAAAAAAAGATCGCAGTGCCGTGACAGACAATACCACGTGTGCCGCTAAAGCAAAACAGAGAGAAATGCTGGCAACACTTGTTCTACGGTAGACGACAGAATGCGAATATGCGACGCCAGTAGTGCCACGTGCGGTCATTATTCTCAACTCGATTATAGGCTATTGCAGCACATAATTTGATTTATTTTTAATTTTTTTATGTAAAAAAACAATATTAACCCGCGGGCTGGATTTAGCCCACGGGCCGTAGTTTGCCGACCCCTGGTTTAACAGAAATCCATAGACAGAAAAATCGTAGGTAAGCTGGAATTGAAAGTATGCTGTACTAGTAAGCAGTCCTATGGCTTAATTTTAATATAAAATGTGCATTTTTGTCAGTGAAATTTCTAGCGGAATGTGGTCTTTATATAAAATCTCCTGCTTTTTTCAGAAAATCTCCTGTTTTCTGCCTGATTTTTATATCAAAATCCTGCTTTTGCTGAATACCTCCTGCTTTTCTTCTGTTTTGCCTAACATCTGTTTTCTTCCTCCTGATCTCCAGTTTTTTAAAAGTTACTGGTTGAAGGTGTGGTACATAGATAAATTGTTTCTGATTATTCACATGGATACTGTAAATACTGGATTGAAGTATCCAGCCCGGATTATTCTATTGTAGAACACATTTGAAATGAAAACAGTGATAAGTTACTATTATGTTTTAATCAATAGGACTCATAGCTCCTTATCATAACTGTCTACATATTCACCAAAATAGGTTTATTATAATCTGTGGGTTATACTAGCAGAAAATATATGCTTTAAATTAAGCATTCCTCAGTGACTGAGGGTTGGCTATATATTGAATCCTTGAAACAGTCATTTTCAGATATAGTGCATGCTAATTTCTGTAAAACTACTAAGCTACAGGATAATTACCAAACAGATGACTTATGCTGGGATAACCAGAGTTAACCCTTATGTCTGAGTACAGTGCTTTATAAACTGAATGCATTATGCATGCACCTGCACTAAATAGAGAGCTCGCCAAAGATGGGATTTTAGTTTTTTTTCTAATTATAGGTTGGTGGTAGATCTAAGTCACCTGTATTATTTGCTCTCATTTGAATTTACTGAGATGTTATTACATCATGCAATGCAAGAATATTTTGATTCCTATATTTTTTGATATAATTGGGCTGGAATTTGTAAGCTTGATGTTATCAAACATATAATGCATGGGAGCCTTTTTTTAAATTTATTTTATTTTTATTTTTTTCTTACTGATTTGCAGAAAAGGAAAGATTAATAATTTCAGGGTTAGTAAAGAAGTTTGAACAGTGTCGTTCTGTGATAGACAATAAAGAGTGCAGTGTTGGAAAAAGGACGTCTATATTGATTGTATGGGATGCAGTTATTTGTAGTCGAAGGAAATCTGAGAAACGCTTGTTTCAAAAGTTGGGTTTAAAATAAACATCTGCTTTAAGCATTGTTTGACAATGCTTAAAAGTGGATGGTTAAAAAATGCAGATGGAGCATTCCTTTGCTGACATCATTAAAGAAAGATGATTTGCCTTTTGTGATTCATTTCATAAATAATTGGAAAACAGAATACTATGTGTTATTTACCACTTATGTGTTAGGTTCATCAATGAAGTACACTTCTGCTATCTCAGTAGCTGTGCCAATAAACAGAATATCCATGCAGTCATGGCATCCTGAAAAGTGCAAGGTGCAATTTCTTCAGATGGAATAATTGGACCAGTCTTCTTAGACATTAAATTTAGACTGCTACCTGAAGCTCTATAAAGGCACAGGATTGAACACAGATGAAATATTTTTTTAATTTCATTATATATTGTATTAATTACAGTTTTTCTAATGAATATCCTAATTAATATGGGATTGGATGGTTTTGATCAGCATGCTCTGACTGAATCCCTGCGATAATTCTTGTAGCAATTTCTGAAGGACAGTGACTACAGGAATAATCCATTTGAAGAATTTAAAAGTGAAATCACAGCTTCTTATTTGTAAGCTTCAGTTCATATTTATGAATGGACCTACATGCACAGAGATCACAGTAATATGTGGTTCTTCTTGCATAATAAACCACCATGTCTTGCATGTTTAATAACAACAAACTCACGGATGCCAGCACATTACACCAAAAAATATTGGCACTCAAAATGGTTGCATCTTTTTTTGGTGACCCTAAGTTTTTGGGTTTAATGTATTTATTATACTTTTTTTTTTTTAATACCCAAAATACAGATTTAGGCAGGTGCCTAGGATTGCCAATTTTTGCTGTGTCATTTGAACATGTTTATATATTAGTCAGCTTTGAAATTATTACAGAGATAAAATGGCTGCTCAATTTCATATGTTGCCAACAAATTATTTCAGCCGGAATGTCCCCAGGATACCAAGCCTCTGATGCTATACCTCCATATGCTGGTGACTTTTACTAGCACAGCCACGTGGAAGCTTTTAAAGGAAAAACAAGGTAATCATTAAATTTCTATAAAAAAAATGTGTAATTATAAAGAGATATGTTGTTGTTATATGGTAGATGGTTTTTATTTATTTATTTCTCTTTCATAGTTCACATTTTAAAGTAATTTGGATATGTTTAATCTTCAAAAAACTCAAGGCAAGACAAAACAGTGATGTTTAACCTTTGAAAAACTCAAAGCAAGGCAAAATTCCTTCATGCTTAACTTTGAGTCGTTCAACAAAAAAGGTTAACAGGCTGCCCATTTCTAACACTGTAGGCCCATTGGTTTCTTCCTTCTTGAAGTTTCTACAATGCTATTCTCTTTTATGACTTCTAACATTTTGCCATCCCAGTTATCCCGTCACACCCTTCTTTATTGCAACCTGAGAATCATTTAAAATTCAATGGCTATTAGGTTTAAGCAGTTAAACATGCCATTGATTCTGAAAGCAAACATGTTTATTAATTATGCATACAAAAATTCACAACTAAACAGGAGAATCAGCAATGTATCTTTGAAGAACAGTTCCAAGCAATTCTACACAGATGATTTCATCCTCTCAAAATATTTAAGAGTAATGATGAGAATATTTATTTTGTTTTTATAAAGTATTTCAACCAGATTAAAAGTTGTGTGACTGTTCTGCATGTGTCTTCTGGATTTCCCAAAAACATAACCAACATTGGAGTCTAGATCTCCTGTGACTTGTGTGATCAAACAAAATAAGACATATTTTCAAATAATAGAAATAGTGACATGTTTCGGGATTCATAAAATGCTTTAACCATGTATGCCAAGAGGAAAAATTTACAAATGAATACACTTTCCTGCTTAATATAAGTTTCTCAGCACTGCTCATAAGCTGTTGATGGTCACTGCAAATTAGCTTAACTAGCTTTAATGTTATGACTAACTTTTACCAACACAAACAAAATTACAACAGCATTTAGATAAAGTTTCTAATCCATTTAGAGCACATATAATTCTCTCTCTCTCTCTCTCTGTGTAAAAAAAAAAAAAAAAAAGTCTTCTGAAATCAACTTTAATTTTCAGTGTTCTATTGCTGTATTTGATAAGTTGGCTGGCCACTCCTCCTTAGAAAATAAATATCATTTTAGTTATGTTGATTGCAAAAATAAACAGTTAGACCCCTCTTACCTTTATAAAATTCAAGTTGTATACATAATTATCTGTGAAAGTATCTTTGTAATGCTTTAACTTTAGTTACAATCCTTTTGTATTTAACCTCTGTTGGCTTTTGAAAGCAAAAGCAGATGTTATTAGAGTTTAATTCAAACAAATTAAATGCTGTACAATTTTTAAATAAAACAGTTTTGTACCTTAAGTAGCCTTGAGATTAACCAACATTTTTAATCAATACTTCAGTATCTGTATCTATCAAAAAGCTGACCGGGCTAGCCGGGTGGGTAAAGTGCCTGCCTGGCAACCCAAAGGTCGGGTTTGAATCCCGCCTCGGGCTTGGATCAAAGTACTGCCAAAACCTTGGGAGGTGCACTATGGCCACAGAAGCCGATATGGCAACAACTACAAAAAAAAAAAAAAACTATCAAAAACAGCTGATTAGTTTAACATACAATATGATATGAGTTACATATGCTGTATTCAGATACTAACTTAACTTCATAATCTCTTTTAAAAAGTTTCTTTTTGCCTATTAGCAGTTGTATCATTCCATAAAAAACGAAAAAATGCAGAAAATATATATGAACGTTAAATGTGTTGGATTATCTGTGTGCTATGGTGAGATACCTAGGGGGAAAAACTCCTTTCCAGTTCATGGAAAGTAATGTTCCCTCCCATACATAAAGCTCAGTTCATAAGGAAAACTCCTTGACATGGGCACCTGTAAGTGGTGAGGGCCTTCTGGCCTTCCAGACTGGCATCACTGGGATCCATTGCTCATTCCTAGGTTCCAGGGTTACATCATTGGAATCCAGCTTGTGCAGCCATGCGCCGCGACCCATAGAAACTCGAAAAGAGAGATCCTGGTAGTTGAGGGCCCAGCCCTAATACACCACTTTGGCCCCTGCTTCAACAAGATGGTAAGTCCCGGACCGGGATCAATCGGTGGGTGGTTCTCACTGCTAGGGTAAACTGCATTCCAGTAAGTCTCCCTCCCTTTGGTCCTGGGATGAGGTCAAGACTTATTGGAAATGTGATTATGATGCTCTAAGTGAACTTGGCACCCCATTCATGTATGCAGTACCTGCTAGTTCCTGAATGGGCATCCCCTCATAAGGCTCTGTGGTTGGTGAGATACTTAGGGCATCTTAAATTTTTAACTTACTCTCATGAGTAATTTAAATCCCTCTTTTTCTTCAGGGGCCCCAACAAGGCCGCTACCTAACCGATCCGAAGACACCGATAATACCAAGTCAAAAACACCCAGAACTGAGGATAGACCACCATCAGTGACACCACTTTTCCTCATTCTTCATTCCACTGGAGAGCAGTTACTTGGGAAAATGTCACCCTTCTTCGTCCAGAAAGGATTAGAAGGATCTCCGAAATCTGCCAAAAGGCTGCGTTCTGGAGACATTTTAGTTGAGGCTGCAAGCCTAATACATGCACAGCTACTTCTGAAAGCCACATCGATAGGGGGAATACCCATTATCATTGCCCTTCACAAAACTCTGAACTCTTCACGTGGTGTCGTATCAGAGTGGGACTTTCTTCATGTCTCTGAAGAAGAGATATGCTTTCAGTTGAGAGACCAATATCGATGCGAAAGGATGGGAAACTTGTCCCTACCCGAGTTCTCATCCTAACATTCAACACTCCACAGCTTACAACTTCCATAAAGGCAGGCTACTTAAACTGCTAAACATTCCGAACCCACTGAGGCGTTTTAAAACCAAAAGTACAGCCACTCTCAAACAGCTTGTTGTGGCTCCCCTGCCTGTGCTCACTGTTTGTGCTAAAGATTACAAGAGCATGGAATGTTTAGCTTCTAAACCAACTTGTACTAACTGCCAAGGAGAACCTGCATACTCTTGAGCATGCCAGCAGTGGAAGGACGAAAAAGAAATTCAAAAACTAAAAATAGAGCCAAACATCTCTTATCAGAAGGCTAGAAAATGCCTCCAACCAATAAATAGCGCAAAGCCCTCATGTGTCTAGAAAGCTTCTGGGAAGAGTACCATTAGGACCCAGACTGATACAGCAGGCCCCCGTTATAACGCAGTTCGCTTTACGCTGATTCGCTATTCTTATATTATAACCCGTATCTGACTATAACGCTGTCACAGATCACTATAACGCTCTTTTACAGATTGCATTTTTGGCATATTTAACGAAATCGTTTCATTTGATGGAGTCGATAGCTTGAAAATGAATAGCAAAACAGCATTAAAACGTTTCCCATGCCGACTTGAGAAATTTTCCCACGCTCGGTGAAATTTTCTTGCATGCTAATTTAATTGCAGTAAAGTGACTTGTTACGTAGTTCCGAGATCAACATTTTAAAAAATGATCAAGTATATTGCTTGTAATATTTGCGTTATATGCATTTATCCGAAGTCTAGTCATCACTCAGTACCGTATTAGACATCGTGCGAAACGAACAGTTTACTTGAACATTGTATCGTAATTAATGCAACCAATGCAGTTACATTTTAGAAGAGTTAATAATGGCCGATAAGAATGAAAAAGCAACGACGTCTGGGCACAGTATGAAGACTATAAATGTAAGAAAAAGACTGAATTTGAAAATTAAATTAGACGTTTTGAAGCGAATCGATTCCGGTCAAAGACAAGCGGATGTGTTCCATAATTTAGGACTTGCAAGTTTAACTGTAAGAACAATTTTAAAACAAAATAAAGAATTAATTTTAGCAGCGGAAAAGATAGCTGTTCCACTGCAAGCAACTAGGGCTAGGCCGGCATTAGGATTGAAATGGAAAGACTTTAACTAATTTTATTGAAGATAATATCCAATGCAGAATTCAGTTAAGTTAAATATTATTAAACAGAGAGAGAGAGAGAGAGTGAGAGCGAGAGAGAGAGGGAGCGAGATTAGCCAATATGATGATCTGTAGAAAACAAACCTAAAAAAAAAAAAAAAAAATTGTGGAACCATTTAAAACTAGTAAGGGCTGGTTGAATAGATTTAAAATCCAGGGAGAAGCCGCAAGTGCAGAAGGAGCCGAAACTTTCAAAAAAGAACTTGTTAAAATTATTGAAGATTGATATTATGTGTTATACTTCTCAACAAGTTTTTGTGGAAACGAATGCCTAAAAGAAGTTTCATATTGAAAGAAAAAAAAAAACATGCCAGGTTTCAAAGCGGCGAAGGATCGGTTGACTTTATTGTTGGGTGGTAACGCTGCAGGGGATTTAAAATTAATACCCCTTTAGTTTATTTGGAAGAGGGCCAAAGTTCAACCCAAAATCGACACAATTTTCATGATTAAATTCATCAATTAAATTAAATCAATTTAGATCAATTAAATTCATGATTTTAATTGGAATTTTAAGTTTAATTTTTATACGTAAGTAGTTACCACATAATTATATACGTATGTAATGCAGAATATTTTATATGTACAAATATTTGAATATTAAATATTTTGACCGACATTTGTGCATCTTTTCACTATCGTTTATTATTGATTAGGAAATATCCTATGGCACCGACCGCAACTCATAAATACATATGTTACCTTATGGGAATGCCGCGCTCGCTTAGCGCGGATTCACTTAGAGCTCTGTTTTTACGGAACGAATTATCAGCGTTAAGCGGGGGTCACCTGTATAACTATTCTACCAAGGGAATCATTTACTCCCATTGCATGCTATTTATTAAGTTCCCAAAAGCCAACCCAAAAATCACAGTCAGCTGTCACTCCTATATCCATACCTCCTAGTGCTCTACCTCTTCCAAAACACAGTACTAAAGAAACTCTAAAGAAATTGGAATAGCCATCCATAATCCAAGAAACAATGGATGTGGAAGATAAGGAGGTACAGGATGAATCAGTCCTGGAACTCTTTGCGGAAGAAGAAAAAAAGGATACCGGTCAACGCTCATTCTTTCCAAAGAAAGAAAAATCCAGGACTGAGAAAACAAAGCCCTCAGCTCTTTGGAAGCTACCAGACAGATCCAACAAATATAAATAACTGTATGACGAGCTGTGCCAGTTCATCTTACAGTAGGGTTCCTTTAACTGTTTGCTCCATCTATTTGCCACCTGGGAACGACATCTCCCAGGAAAAACTGATGATCTCATTAAGCAATTGCCACTGCCTTTTCTGTTATTAGAGGATTTAAATGGACATAATACTCTATGGGGTAGTTGTGACATCAATAGAAGTGGGTGGATCATCGAGCGATTTCTTGAAAACAATGATCTGGCCCTTCTAAATATGGGATCTAATAATTTTTTCCACATGGTACTCTTATGTTTACTGCCATTGATCTTTCCATCTGCTCCACTTCACTCCTGCCTGTGTGTACGTGGGATGTCAAAGAAAATCTTTATGGTAGTGATCACTTCCCTGTGTTATCCACCATTTCTAATGGGAGACGATGCCACCTGTCTAGGATACCACGGTGGAAGTTCGATCATGCTGACTGGAATGAGACATTTGGCAACATTTAATACCACAGTCAGCCAGGAGCCAATTAATGAGGCAGTAAAGCACATCACAGAAAGTATCATCTAAGCAGTGGCAGTTGTAGTTCAAGGACATCAACCTGGTTTCCACCTTTTCCAAAACCATGGTGGAATGAAGAATGTACAGCTGCTAGAAAGGCTCAAAACAAAGTATGGGGAATATTTTGCTGTTACCCCACCACAGATAATTTAATAGCCTTTAAATGTGCCCATGACAAATTACGTTACATCAGAGCCGAAAGGAATCTTGGCTCCAGTATGCATCTTCCCTCACACGAGTTGCCAAAAGCCATCCGGGACAAAGTTTGGAAAATGATGGGCAAATACACGTCACACCCTCCAACGATCCTTGAACATAATGAATGTACAATTGCAGGCCTAACTGCAATCGCAAACACTACTGGGGAGACATTTGCTAAAGTGGTTTCAGAAACATTATACCTCCCAGAATTCCTGGCCCTCATACAATGATCAGAAAAATGGCAACTGAAGCTGCCTTCAAAAGGGTGTGAAGATTACAATCAGCCTTTTACACGGTAGTAGCTGAAAGAGGCACTCTCCATATCCAAGGCGAGTGCTGTTGGGCCAGATGACATCCATCATGAAATGACTAAACATCTTTCATCAGAATCGATGGATCTCTTGTTCTGTCTCTATAATAGAATTTATATCGAAGAGGAGTTTCCGAAACTCATGAGTCATGACATATGGCAACAGTCTTTACCCTCCTGAAACTAGGAAAGGATCCAAAAATACCAAAAAAAATTACCGTCCTATTGCTCTGACCAGCTGCTTGTGCAAGAGTCTGGAAAGAATGGCCAACATTTGCCCTACGTATTTAGAAGCTAACAACCTCCTTTCCAGAACACAGTGTGATCTCCGAAGGAATAGATAAATGCTCGATTATTTAATCTGATTGTGATGCTTTCCTGAAACATAGCTTGGAGATATGAAATTTTAAAGGACATGTATAACTATGGGGACACATTGCCATCTTTATTAAAAATTTCCTTTCAAACCGGTCTTTCTAAGCTCGTGTAAGATCCACCCTCTCTCGGCCATTTTGCCAAGAAGAGAGTGTTCCACAAGGATTGGTCCTAAATGTTACGCTTTGTGTCATCAAAGTTAACTCTTTTACCGAATAACTTCCTCCAACCATAAACAGTATCTGCTTTGTAGATGACTTTAGCATCTTTTCGCAGTCATGCAACATGAGGGTCATCAAAAGATAATTGCACAATGCCATTGACCACATCAAATCGTGGGCATTGGCTAATGGTTCCAGGTTCTCACCTCAGCATACACTTTTGTAACAAATGGAACCTTCAACCTGAACCAGAACTCAAGCTCGGAATGAGACAAAATTCTTGTGGCTCATTTGATAATAAGTTGACATTGCTGCCGCATATTTCTGACATTTCTATTAGAATGAACAGCAGCCTGGAAAGAAAGGTAATGGAGATTTCCAGGACTGCTGGGAGTCATAGTGGGACAAGTAAATACATGAGCTGTGTTAGGGTAACGAAGAGTAGGAACAGGTGCATGCATAATATTTGCATGTACACCAATGCTAGGAATATAGTTAATAAATTTGATGAGCTTGAAGTGCTAGTCAAGACATTAAACGCAGTTATTGTTGGGATATCAGAGACGTGGCATCACACAGTTATAAGCAGTGCAGAATTGGAATTTGGGAAGTACAATGTGTACAGAAAGGATAGGAAGGGAGGAGGGGTTATGCCGTTAGTTAAGAAAAAACATAAAATCTAAGGAAGTGCATCCAGCTGACATGGATGGTCAGTGCAGTGTTGAGTCTGTTTCGTGTGACATAAGAACTGGGAAAGGAAAAATAACAGTAGGTGTGTGTTATATAGGCCTAATGAATCTGATGAGTATAATGAGCAATTGTGCAGGGAAATAATTGGCCAGTAAATCAGAATGTCTTATAATGGGGGATTTTAACTTTCCAGATATTGACTGGAACTTGTGGTTTGGTCACTCGCACACTAGCAAGACTTGTGGATTTATTGGATGACGGAGTTTTGCAGCAGCATGTTCAAGAGGTAACTAATGGGAATATCTTTTATTTGCAGATAAAAGAACCATTGGGTGACAGTGATCACATTGTACAGATGTGGGAATTACTTAGAGATATAACTACCATCAAGGCTAAAGGGAAGGGCTTTTGCTTTCATAGAGGTGACTACAGGGTCTCAGACAGGTTTTAAATTCTGTACAGTGGGATCAACTGATGATGTTACCAACCTTAAATTCTAAATAGGAAGCCTTCAGAGACTTAATTTTGGAGGCTACTAGGCTTTTCATTCCAACTAAGAAATACTGTTCAAGGTTCAGGCCTAAATGGATGTCAGATGGATTAATGAGGCTCATGGCAGGAAAGACAAATGTATGGGATGCATATAAAGTATCAGGTGACACATAAGCCTGTAGCAGATATAAACTAGTTTGTAATCAAGTCACAAAAGAAAGGCAGGTGAAGGCACATTACAAGAAACATTTGGCAAAGGATGCAAACAAAAACAGCAAAGAGTTCTTTACTTATGTAAACTTTAGAAGGAAAGGGATGAATGAGATTGGACCACTTAACATAGATGGATTGACTATTGATGATCATGCTCGGGTAGCTGATAAACTCAATGAGTATTTTGCATCTACATTCACACAAGGAGTTATTCAATGAGGGGAATGCCAGACGTTTATCAAACTCTAACAGGGAGCTAAGTGATTTTGTAATAACTGATAGCAAAGTGGAGGTGAAATTGTTGAAGTTACGCATATGGAAGGCACCTGGGGTGGACGGGATCTATCCAGTTATAATAAAGGAAGCAAGCAAACCCTTAGCCATAATTATGAGTGCTTCCTTGGATTCAGGGGAGCTCCCCATGGGCTGGAGGTGTGCAAATGTATCACCAATTCACAAAGAGGGTTCAAAAGGTGACACAAGTAAGTATAGACCTATTAGTTTAACTTGTGTTCCAGGGAAAATAATGGAATCACTGGTTAAAGAAGCATTGCAAGCTCATCCAGACAAGGCTGCCGTAATAGTTAAGACACAGCATGGGTTTGTTAAAGGGAAGTCTTGTGTCTGACCAATTTGATTGGATACTATGATGTAGTCACAAAGGAACTGAATGCCACAAAAAATAATTTTGATATCATGTACTTGGATTTCAGGAAAGCTTTTGATACTATTGCACTTTAATAATGCCATATTAAAGGTAAGTTGCTACAATGGATAAAGGGATTGTTGAGTGGGAGACGACAGAGAGTGGTAATAAATGGACACTGCTCTTCGTGGACAAATGTTATTAGTGGAGTTCCCCAGGGTTTGGTGTTGGGCCCATTGTTGTTTTGTATATTTATCAATGATATTGATGAAGGTATATCAGCTTTAATATCCAAGTTTGCAGATGATACAAAGGTTGGCAAATAAGTTGGGCAAATGGGTTCAGAAGTGGCAACTGAAGTTTAACATTGACAAATGCAAAGTACTACATACGGGTAGGAATAATCGAAGAGAAGCGTACCAACTGTGTGGTACTATACTTAGGGAAGTGGAAAGTGAAAAAGACCTTGGGGTAAAAGACCTTTGAGCAGTCACATATGAAGTTTGCTGAACAGTGCAAAGGGACTGCCAGGGCAGGTCATGGAGTCTTCTATATGATATATAGGAATTTCACTAGCAGGGACAGGTCAGTGATTATTCTGTTATATAAGGCAGTGGTCAGGTCACACCTAGAGTACTGTGTACGGGCTGGAGGCCTCATTTTATGAAGGATGTAGAGTTGCTAGAATGAGTACAAAGAAGGGCAACAAGATTGGTGAGGTTAACAAACGGCTGCTGTTACCAAGAAAGGCTTAAGTTCTGCAAATTGCAATGCCTGGAGAGTAGGCACCTGCAAGGTGATCTGATTGAGGTGTATAAGGCCTTGAATGGGTTGAGCAAGCTGAATGTTCATGGGATTCTTCCTCTTGATCAGATTAAGAACCTGAGGGGGCACAGTTTCAAATTGAGGGAAGACAGTTGTAGAATAGATGTGTGGAAATTTGCCTTTACCCTGGAGGTAGTTGATTGCTGGAACAGACTTCCTTCTATTGTTGTGAAGTTGATAGCCTAAATAAATTTAAGGCTGAGCTTGGACAGTCATTTGGAACAAATGGAGGGATGAAATGGGTGGTTTTTTTTTTTTTTTTTTTTTGTTTGATGTTGCATAAGCTTGCTTTCTTGCATTGTATGCCTCTGCTAATGCTAATATCCGTCAAATGCGGACAAAGTGTACACGAGGATTGAACCTTCTTTGTGCAATCTCCTCCAATAAATGGGGTTTAGACCACTGCACCTTGCTCCACCTATATCGTGCACTTGTCCATTTTAAATTAGATTATGACTCTCAAGTATGTGCATCAGCAAGAAACATCATACTATGATAGCTAGACCTAGTTCACCGTCAAGCCCATCTCCTGACGTTCGAAGCAGGTGAACCACCTCTATCCTTGTGATGGAAGCAATTGTCACTTAAATATACTTTTAAACTAAAATACCTGCCAGACAATCCTACGTAGACATCCGTTTTTGTGTCACTATGGGAAACCCTCTGCAACATCCGTGAGACTGCCAACTGTCTCTTTGGTATCCCAGTCCAAGTGCTGCTCAGAGAGCTTGACATCATGGTAGACAATATATATACAGAGCAATATGGCCTTAGTCGCCGATGCTCCTAAGACTTTATTACAACAACCAGAAGGAATATTGGATCCATTTCACATCTACTATCACCTGGGGTAGCTAACCTCAGTATTGTCTGTGTAATGAAAGGCAAATATACATCATATTCTTCATCGATCATAGAACATAATGGATGCAGAACTGCAGAACCCCACTCAAATTGCCAACACTTTAGATGACACATCTTAAAATATTTGTGATAATATTTTGAAGATTAAATGCACAAGACATATTATTTAGTTAAAATATTTGTGTATTTCCAGATTTTCTGGCCCAGAAACAAAAATTTGAAAAACAACGATTGAAGCTGTTTTGTAACAGTTCTGCGGCTTATAACTCACCATTCACATAGTAGGAACTTAATATGTTACTCTCACTCTGTGAGTGTTCAGATTGGCACAATAACAGAACACTCACAGCCTGTTAGATCCTGGCTATGCTGGTACTATGTACTAGTTAAAATCTTAGTGCCAACAACTGTGGCAGGACAGGTTACAACTAAGCTCTATCAAATTAAGTCTGCAATCAAACAGCAGTCTAGTCTGCACAGAAACTGTAGAGAGGAAGTTGGTTTTGCTCTGCTCCATATCAGACATCCGTTTTTGTCATCTCACATTCTTTTTTTGCTGAGGGCTGATGACTTTTGTATGTGTGAGGACTGTGATACTATTCTGTTCATGATGTTTTCGTCTGCTGTGGTCATTTTATTAATGAACACCATTTATATTTTACACAGTCAGATTTTATCCAACAATGGCCATGTGGAGCTGTGTTTTTGTTATTTAAAATGATTAAACCCATTTTCTCTTAGTAACCAAAATCTGTAGGTCACTCTAATATTTTAACTTTGTATGAACCAGTTTTGCATATTATAACCTTGTTGCTGTGTGCCTCTAAAACCCAAACCAGACCATCAAGATCATAATAAGAAAATAACTTTTGTTGAATACTGGGATGCATATTCTAGAAAATTTAGTCATATATGAAGTACTCTGAGCATTGTAGACCAGGCTGCCAGGACAGTCCATGGGGTTTTGTTATGATATACAGGAATTTTTCTAGCAGGGATAATGAAGTGATTATCCCATTGTATGAGGCAATGGTTAGGCCATGTTTTTGAGTACTGCATACAGGGCTGGCCTCATTTTAGGAAGGATATGGATCTGTTGGAATAGGTGAAGAGAAGGACAAGAGTTTAGAACAGAGGGGTGGTATTGAGGTGTTTAAGGATTTGAATGAATTGAGCAAGCTCAATCCATTCAATGCTTTTGGCATTCTTTCTTTTGCTCAGACTATACATGAGGAGGCATAAATTCAAATTGAAGAAGAACGGTTGCAGGATAGACATGAGGAAGTTTGCATTCAGTCAGTGGGTGGTTGATTGTTCGAATAAATTCAAAGAACTAGACAAATTATTGTTGGGAGGACGGACAGGTGATGTGGGAAGTTTTTTTGGCTTTATAAGCTTAAAATAACTACATAAAATGAATCAGATTATTTGTCTGATTCTTTTTATGTATTTTCTAAATTGATTATAAGAGTATCATTTGAAAAGCATGCAATCTGAATGGGCATAGATATAGATAAGGCAAGTTGGTAACAAACTCTGTAAAATCAAAAGTGAATTATAGCTGTGGATATGTGGCCTCTGGTAGAACTTACAAGATAAAGCTATTTCACTATCCATTATAGGCTTGCTTGAGTGTCAGAGTATTCAACTAAAAAAAAAAAAACTGAATCCAGATTTTTCTTTTTGTTTGTTTTGTGTTGTTTTGGAAATTCTCTTTGACAGCTAAGTCTGAACAACAGTGCCATTGTTATAACCAGAATTTTCTCTCAACATTTTTGAAGATGTGTACAGTCTGCTACAATATCTTTCTGGAGGAAATTTATTACCAGTTCATGTCTAAAAGCAATCCAAAAAAAAATCCAGGACAGGTTAGTTTGTTTGTTTTTTGGTTTTTAGGAGAATTAGCAACTAAGGCCATATTGCTCCTGGATATGCAGTCGTCATTCCCTGACCTTTCCGCATCCTCCGTATTTGGTTGTGACGGGCTCGAACCCCGGTCTAATCAAGAAGCGTGTGCTATGCACTGCTGCTCCTTCCCACCTGGCTACGGAGGTGCAAGGAGGAGGACAGGTTAGGATTAGCATTAGTATCTAGCATTTGCATTAGTAGCTCTAAACAGTATAGACAAAACAGTCTAAACAGTAAGTCTAAACAAAAGTATATTTAAGTAGAGGCATACGATGCATAAGAAAGCAAGCTTATGCAGCATCAGCCAAAAAAAAAAAAAAAAAAAAACCGCTCCCATTTCACCCCTCCGTTCATTCCAAATACCTGGCCAGCTCAGCCTTAAATTTATTTAGGCTATCAACTTCCACAACAAAAGATGGAAGCCTGTTCCACCCATCAACTACCCGCTGGCTAAATGCAAATTTCTGCACATCTTTTCTACAACTGTCTTTCCTCAATTTGAACCTGTGCCACCTCCGGTTCTTAATCTGAGCAAGAGGAAGAATCCCATCAGTATTCAGCTTGTTCAACCCATTCAAGGTTTTATACACCTCAATCAGATCACCTCGCAGGTGCCTACTCTCCAGGTGCTGAAATTTGCAGAACTTAAGCCTTTCTTGGTAAGAGCACCCCCTTTGTTCTCCTCACCAATCTTATTGCCCTTCTCTGTACTTGTTCCAACAGCTCCAGACCTGTATACAGTACTCAAGGTGTGGCCTGACCATTGCCTTATATAAGGGGATAATCACCTCCTTATCCATGCTAGAAAAATTCCTGTATATCATTGACAAGACACTATGAGCTACTCTTGCAGACAGTCTACACTGCTCAGAAAACTTCATATCTGCCTGCACATTACCCCCAGGGTCCTTTTCGTTCTCTACCACTGTCAGTTTAGTACCACAGTCGATACATCACTCTGGGGTTGCTGCTTCCCATATGTAGTACTTTACATTTGCCACCTCTCAGCCCATCTGTTCAACTTTTCTAGATCCTGTTGCAGCAGCATACTGTCATTAGTGTCCTTAACAACCCTGCCAACCTTCTTATCATCTGCAAACTTGGACATTAAGTTTGATATACCATCATCAATATCATTTATAAATACAGAAAACAACAATGGACCCAATACTGAACCCTGAGGGACTCCACTAATAACATTAGTCCACGATGAGCAGTGTCCACTGATTACCACTCTCTGTCTTCTCCCACTCAACCATCCCTTTATCCATAGCAGCAATTTGCCTCCAATGCCACACTGCTCCCGTTTGTGCAGCAGTCTTCCATGTGCAACAGTATCAAAAGCCTTTCTAAGATCCAAATATATATCAGAGTTATTCCCTGCATCCAGTACCTTTGTGACCACATCATCGTATCCAATCAAATTGGTCAGGCAAGACTTTCTTCTAGCATGGAAATTTCCCTTAACAAAACCATGCTGTGTCCGAGCTATAACTGAAGTCTCGTCTAGATGATTCTGCAGTGCTTCTTTAACCAGGGCCTCCATTAATTTTCCTGGAACAGAAATTAAACTAACAGGTCTATAATTACTTGTGTTGAACTTTGATCCTCCTTTATGAATTGGGGGTCACATTTGCACATCTCCAGTCCATGGGTACCTCCCCTGTCCAAAGAAGCTGTCATAATTATGGCTAAGGGTTTGCTTACTTCCTTTGCTGCCTCCTTTAATATAACTGGATAGATCCCATCCACCCTGGATGCCTTTTTTATGTTTATCTTCAACAATTTCTCCTCCACTTTCCTCTCAGTTATTACAAAATCATCCAGCTCACTGCCAGAGTTTAACTCACCTCTGGCATTCCCCTCCCTGAATAACTGCTCATGGGTGAATGTAGATGCAGAATACTCATTTAGTTTGTTAGCCACCTTAGCAGGATCATCAACAGATGCATATGTATTGAGTTAAATCAGCCCACTTGCATTTTCAAATGGTTTAATAAATGTTATCACATAACTTTTTTAAATAAATATGCATAGTTGATAAATAAAATTAGTGATATAAGTATTATGATTATGGTCATAGGTATGTTTTAATGGATTCATTTTAGAGATTTATTATCGATCTCTTAAAAATAATTTATTTAAATTATTTTTAAATGATTGATAATATAAAATTGCTCAGATTTCAGCTATACAGTGTTGTGTGCTGTTCCCTTTCTCCTTGAGTTATTTCTGGGTTTCCCCCCCACCTGAAACAAACTGGACTAGAATATATGCAGATGCATGCAGTAATACAGTAGATGTGGGAATGAAATGAGAAACAACCCCCATGATATTCCAGGATGTCTAGTCATATTGCAGACTATTGGAGAAGGGTTGCAGATGATAGCAGAAAGGGGGTTAGTAAAGTTAAAATATTAAAATAAGAGGACGAAATCATTTTAAAGAAAAGGTAATATTCATTTCAGATTCGGCGCCTCCGTAGCCAGGTGGGAAGGAGCAGCAGTGCGTAGCACACATTTCTTGATTAAACCGGGGTTCGAGCCCGTCACCACCAAATACGGAGGATGCGAAAAGGTCAGAGAATGACCACCGCATATCCCGGAGCAATATGGCCTTAGTTGCTAATGCTCCTTAAAAAAAAAAACCAAACAACAAACAACAACAATTTCAGATTCATTATGTCTGCACTGCCTATCTACTTGATTAGGATCATTGGAGCTTGGGCTGTGATTACAGTGAGACTGCTTCTACAGGGATGGGATACATTTAAGTAGGAAGGGTGCAAGAATATTTGTTGATGCTATCAAGGTAGCGTTAGTTGGGTCGGAAAATTGCTAGCTTGGGCGGGGGGGGGGGAATTCACAGACTAAAAGATTAATAGTAGCTGCAGGCAGAAGCAAAAGCGATTCTTGCACTGCTTATATTGTAACAAGCAGCAGTCTAGAGAGCAAGTTGCTAGCGACTTCAAGAGCTGCTGGGAGTCGTCATGGAACAAATGAATACATGGGCTGCGTTAGCGTAACAAAGGGTAACAACAGGTGCATGTATACTTGCATGTACACCAATGCCAGAATTGTAGTAAATAAATTTGATGAATTTGAAGTGCTGATCAAGGCATCAAAGGAAGATATTGTTGGAATATCAGAGACATGGTGTCACAGATATAAGCAGAGCAGAATTGGAATTTGGGGAGTACAATGTGTATAGGAAGGGGGGGGGAGGGGTTATGCTGTTAGTTAAGAAACACACAAAATCTAACGAATTGCATCCAGTTGATGAAATGGGTGGACAGTACAATGTTGAGTTAGTTTGGGATAGAGAAATGAGAGTAGGAGTGTGTTATAGGTCTAATGACTCTGATGAGTACAATGCACAGTTGTGCAGAGAAATAGTCTGCCAGTAAATCAAAATGTCTTGTAATGGGGAACTTTAACCTTCCAGATATTGACTAGAAATTGTGGATTGGTCACTCGCACGCCAGAGGATGGATTACTGGACCACATCATGTAGTCTGATAAGCCCTGATTTACAATTGTTCAGCACCAATGTGGTGAAAATAAACAGGAGGCACTGAGCCAGCAACCTCCCTGTTGTATGTGGCATGTTTTTGTGGCATTCCCTTAATTCTACTGGAAGGCACTGTGAATGCCAGATCACATCTGAACATTGTTGCAGATCAAGTATACATAGCAATGTTGCATGTTTATTCCAGTGGGAAGAGGTGCATTTAAGATGATTGTATAACCCCCTAATGTGTGTGAAAGTGTGGTTTGAAGAAGGTGAAGAAAATTCAAGCATTGTTGGTATGAACTGGTAAGGTGTGTTTCTGAGCACACTCCTCTGTCTACATCACTCTGTAAATTGAAGTGTTGTTACATGAATGAGTCAATATTCCTTGCATCATTTTTAACAACCTTGTGGAGCATTGATTTGGACCACTGAAAGTTCAACACTATTAGCTCATTGGTGTAAGAATTTGGATAGGCAGTGTGTCTTGCATTACACAGAAAAATGCAGGAACTCGGGCACAACCCAAGAAATAATCATAAATGGGTAAGAAAATAATTTTCCTCTAGCAGAGTTTGTCCCTCCATTTAAAAGTTTTTATGAGATTGCTAATTTTCCTAGGAAGCAGTAAAGAATAACATAAGAATTCACTATATTGTCTTAAGAGTGAACATCATAAAAATATTACATATTCAAAACATTGTCATTTAATAAGGGTATGAGATAAGAAAAAAATTATTAAAAAAAATTACTCTTGTTCCAAAGAAAGCTTTCAGAATATATAATCATTTACCCTAGGTACAGTCTTAAATTTTGAATTATGTCCAGTATTTTGAAGCGTCCAGAACAGGAGTGGCCAGTCTTTTCCTGCAGTGTGCTACATATTATATTGAAAATAAATTGCAGGCCAGTTAGGGTGATCCAGAAGCTACTGGAATCAGTATTCCCTCAATATTCATCAGTGCCTCCTGCCATCAAATGTTTTTGCTAATTATGTGAAGGAATTTTATTCTAATCGCTTGTAATAAAAAAAAATAAAAACAATTTTACCTTTATAAAATAAATCCAATATAAGTGAAATTTTCGTTTTACTGAATCAGTGTCGTGAAAAACTCTCATTGGTCCTCTATTCACCTGCTCTAAATTACAACCGAAAGGCAGTATAAATATGAGCTGGAAAATAAGGTTCCTCTCACATTGAAATTGCATCATAATTTCTGGTATAAAGCACTTATCAAACTTTTTACACTGACATGCTATTGCACATGCCAAAAATCATTTAACACCCCCACCCATTTTTTTCTTTATCTTGAAGGTGATGATAAATGCAATGATATGCAGCTTCCTTTGTTTTGGGCCAAATGCATGAAAACAAGAAGAGAGAGTGGGAAGAAGTGCAGAAATTTAACCAAGACTATTTAAAATCGACTGTATCAGTTATTGCCTTTCAAAGAGAAAGTACATTCAGAAAATTGAGAATGTGTCCAGAGCCCAACCACCAAGTATAAAGCACATGAAGAAATACATGTTGTAAATTTTTAATGTATTAATCAATAGTTGTATTTTAATTATTCAATTACATCAATATGTACAGTGAAAGGGAACGAAGAGTGAAATAATGCTGATATTGTGCTAAAATTTGGCAGTGTGTTCTGTTTTAGCTTCATTTGATTTTTCAAATTGGCTATATATTTTTTTATGTTATTGTAATTAATTAAATGTTTTGGATCAGCAGATTAGCTACTAACAAGAGTTACAAGTGGCACATGTGCCATGGGTTGGCCACCCCTGGCTCAGAGGTGAATTTGATGCCTAAGAATGTTCAAGCAATTTTCTTCACAACTAAGAGTTTTGAAGAAAACTGCTTGTAACATTTTATGTATTATATAAAATTGCTCTGCAGTTTAATATATTAAATTCTAGTGATATGAAATGTATAACCTTTAAGCAATTTGTTCATTTGGACTACATTTAAAATGATTATGATAGAGGCACTTATATTAACTCTCTTGATTTTGCACTTTGAGTTTTTGCTGGTCATTGAACATGGTGTAGTCACAGATTTGATTTTTTATAATTCATTATCTTTAATTCATAATGATTATTTTATGTTTTTTCAGTTTGTATAAAGTTTTTTTTCTTTCTTTTTTTTAGGAGAAGCATTGAAATTAGCAATGAATCAGCTGTGTGTTAATGTTATTGGTCACCTAGTGAACAAAGGGTTATATGCAAGTCTTCAGATAGTTTTAATAAAAGGTTTGGTCCGGGCCAAGCCATCTCTAAAACGTGCTGCACTCCTTGCAATTACCAACTTGGCTATCAGGTTTGAATTTTTTTTTTTTTTTTGTTTTGTTTTTGTTTCTGTTCCTGAGGAGGCATTCATGCATGCTTAGGGTATTAAAAAAAGTCCATTGTTATGGGGAAATTTTAATAACAAATTTATTTTATTAAAACTGTGGGTAGCTTTTGTATGCTTGCTTCCTAGTCTACAGCCTGATGGTTAGTGGATTGCTGTTTGTTTTAGTGATGAGTTCCTTTTAATATAAGTGACATTGAGTGAGGGGTGATCAAGTGTGAAGAAAAGAATCAAAATTCAAGCTGAAAAATAAGGAATTTCAAGAATGCCAGGAGAGTGGCTATCAATTCACTGAAAATAATAGAAAACTTCAATGTGTGTTTGAAAGTAGTGTCCTAGAATTCATCTTGAAGCAGCATTATAGCAAATTCACAAAGAACAATATAAAATATATTATGGAGAGCTTAGACTGAAAGTAATTGGAAAGTATAAAAAGAAATTGAAACAGCAAATGAGAATTTTCAATGTGGTTAATAAGGTGGAAACAGTAAGACCTGTACCATCTTATGCAGTGGCACTTGAACTTAGTCATGTTCATAAGTAAAGCATCACTTTAAAAATAACAGTTACTGTTATATATTTTTGTTTCAGAATAAATGTATAATGTTATATAGGGCATCCACAAAAACATCCTTTACTAAACTAAAATGTTATTTACCACTTCCAGATGATACAGGATAAAAAAACTACCAACTCCTCTAATTAAAATTGAATTCAATATGAGCATTAAAAAAAATAATAATTTCCCATATTTCATTAACGTAAATCACATTAATTGGCTATGGTAAGTTTAATAATGCTTGAAGAATTATCAGCTAAATAATAGCAGTCATATTTTGGAAAATCTGCTATCGTGAAGGATCCTTGCAGGGCATGCAAAGCTGTAATTTTAATGCCTGAGTAGGAAAATCCTAAGACCGACAACTCAGACCCAAACTTCTTGAAAGGAAATAGTCGGCAAAGTGACAGCAGGTTTACCTCAAACTCTCTGGTAATTGCTGTATGGGATCAGTATTATTCCTCTAGTCATCAACTTTAAGTTGAAATTCTGGTCAAGTGAGGGACAGTCATTGCTTATTACTTGGGTATCAGTAATATATCTTACTTGCCTTAAAGCAGATTGTCTGGTTTTCTTCTGCCCTCTTGGGTTATATAATAACGTTCTTTTTTAATTAGCTATTTTTGTTGTACCTGCCTGTTTTCAGTGATATTTACTATTGTACCATGTCACTTGACATGAACATCATGAAAATGATGGCATCTCTGTGCATTATATGCTAGTGTCTCAGTTGCTAGACACTGGTCTTATAACTACAGTCTTATGCTCTCTCCCTCTTGATGATTTCATTAAATTGGGGAGAGAATTGATCTCTGTTTTTAACAGATCAAAATACTGGTAATGGGATAATAGATGATTTCCATCAGAGACTCATCTGTGTTGGTCTGGGATTTCAGCTTATTTCTTAAATGCCACAGCATCACAAGATGCATATAGGTAGTTCTTCCAGGGATCCCGAATCATATAATGATGGAGAGAGAGAGAGTCTAGCAACATCTAGTCATCCTTAATTAGAACTGTACCGTGATGTAGTTTTCCTTAAACATTAAGGACTTGACAGCAGTTCTTACGTAAGGAGAAGATAATGTTAACAAATTTGTCATTCTCCTACATTTCATTTTTGGGACTTCCTGCCTCAGGGATGGGATCTCTAGCCCTCTGTTCTTAATTGATGCATAAAAATAAGTAAAAAGAAAAACATCCATGGACCATCTAATAGGAGTTCCGATTTTTAAGTTAAGTTTATTCAATTCAGTAGCTGTCACCATACCAAGAACAAGAACAGGTTATAACCTTGGTAGCACATAGACCCATAAGAGAAAAAGACACGAGGCTTAAGATAAGCAGCGCGCTTGCACACACACGCACGCACAGTTTGTCAACAAATAAATCCTATATGCAGTGGTTCATATGGCAGATATTTTATTTCTAAATATCATCAGAGAATAAAGATTTACAGCAGATTAAATCATACCATGAGTCATTTAAGTTTCTTCTGCCTACTTGATCTCCATATCCCTTACTGAAGAAATTAATTCTGAGGAAGACAACTTCGAGGTTTGATGATAGACACCTCTGGATTTAAAGAACTGAATAGAAGCATCCAGAAGAGTTTGAAGGCCAGTTTTGTTGATAGATCATCCACAAATTCCATTGCTCCAACGTTCTCCTCAAACAAGTCAAAGCCAATATTTCTCGGAAGAACTTTAAGGTACAAGTGAATAACCGAGTTGAATAGCACAGGAGACAGAGTCACTTTGATGCACTTCTGTCATTGGTATATAGTAGTGGCTTCATAACCAGTTGAAATGCAGTTGATAACACCATTTCAGAATTAGTACATAATTCAAATATTTAAGAAAATGAAAAGATATTCCTAAGGAAATAGCACCTGTTTGATAGCTACAAATGATACTAAACCAAAATCCTTTTGGATGTCAAAAGAAGTCATATAGTAATAGTATTCATCACATAGAGCAAGGAAGCCCAGGCTTTTGCTGCACTGGCAAAAAAAAAAAAAAAGAGAAAAAAAAAAAAAGTCCAACCAAGTAGATAAGAAAACACAAATCATATGCTTCCCTCCTCACAAAGGTAAATATCCAGTAGACCTTTGAATTTATTCAAACTGTCAACTTCAACTACACGTGAGCACAACTTGTTCCAGCTATCAATGACTTGCTGGCTAAAAGAAAAATTATAGAATTGGTGTAACTTATCTCTTTCTTTAAAAAAAGAACAGAGGACAGTTCTTGTATGGTTTTTCTGCAGATCCATCACCATGTACAAAAGCATACTGATATGTGTCCAAAGGAACACTATTATTAAGTTGATTGACTAGTATTTTCAAATAACTTCTTAACAGGAGTAATAGTAATAGGTCTGTGTTTAGGGAGGAGGAGAGAGAGAGAGAGAGAGAGAGAGAGAGAGAGAGTGTCCAGGTTCTTCCTCCCTTTTTTAGGGTATATCTGTACTTGCTGGTATGAGCATAGTGGACAGTGGGTTGGGTGCTAGACAGAACCATAGTGAGCTCAGAACATCTCCCTGGAAGATTCCTCTTCTGATGGGTATTGGTCTGGTCATTATATTCTGGACCTTGATGGTGGTTCTCCAATTTGCCCTGATTGCCTCTAGGAAATGTGTTAATGTCAGGTTGACTTTATAGATCTTCAGTGTCTGTCAGCAAGCTATGTGGCACAGAGTCAAAGGCCTTGTGGTATTCGACATAGGCCGTGTACAGGCTGTGGTGCTCGTAGGCTTGCTCCATAACTGTAGCATTAATGGTCAATTGGTCCTTGCTCTGCTCATATGCTTTCATACCTTCTGCGGCTGAGCCGCAGAAGGTTTGAAAGCCGTGATGTTCTTTCATCCTTCTGGCTTTCAGAGTGGTCTGATATCTTCTTAGCTATGCAGCAGATCAGCATCCTGTTCATTGTTCGGAGACAGGTGATTGCTCTGCACCTTGCTGGGTTTGTGGGATCTTTATCCTTGGCATTCAGGTAGATGGTTCCTTCAGTCAGAGACACTGCAATTGTGTAAGGGTGCATTATTATCTGGTTGAACTGCTCTGCTATATGGCTGTGTGTGCAACTGAACTTTTTGTATCAGTAGTTGTGGATGTTATCTATTCCTGGAGTTCACAAGTTTTATGACTTCCTGATTAACTGTTGTATGTTCTGGGCTGGAATTTAGCCATACCAGCATGGCTGGTGTGGCTTACTTCACTGCTCCAGGTTTCCCCAGAACTCCTCGAGTACCTTCTGGTTGGGGGATTCATTGCCTTTCTTCTCTTGTCCGATTTTCCTGTAGGCCTTGTGGTATTCGACATAGCTTTCTGGTTTTCATCAAATGTCCTGTTGTCTGTTTTCCTCTGGGCATTCCCCATGTAATGGCAAGGTCTCTTGCTGAATGCCAGCAGTTTCTGCTTGAGGGTGTAAAGATATTCTTTGATACTCTGATTATAGGTCTTGCATTTGCTGTGGATTTTGTTTCTTGAGGATGGCGTTCACTTTTCTGATCAGCTTCTTACTTCTGTTAGCCCATTGGTCAGTTGGCCTATCTTCACTCTTATGTCTTCTCTTTTCCCAAGGTTTACAGCTTTTGACTGGTATTTATGACTGACAGTACTGCTCTGTTTCTTGATAATAAGGAGAATTTTATGGCATTATCTGTCTTTGCAGATAAATTATTTAAGAGAAGGATATGTATTAGTAATACTGAGGTGTTAGGAAATGATTAAAACTTTATGATGCTTACATATTAAATGGAAAATGACAATTGTGGGTTCTCCAGGTATGAAGAACTAAAGTGTATATATGTTAGTAAACTTATTATATATTGCTGTTCAAGTTATGATATAAAAACTGACATTTTGCTTCATGGACACAAATGCTTAGTGTGAGGTACTAAATTGCCTTTGCTATGTAGGACTCAGTTTAATTGCCTGCATTTATTTTGTAAACTGACTACTTTGTAAAATCTTTTTTCTGTTCTCTTCTGTGTGATGGCTGTTATGATAACTGTGCTGTTTAGCTACCTTGTAATGTAACCTTATGTAATCTGGCTGAGTTGAAACTGTGTTTGAACTTGATTTATTGATTTTGGTTATATTCTGTGTTGATTCAGAATTAAGTTATTTGAATTTCTATTCTATCCCACACGAGAATACTGCCAAAGAGCATATGGGGTTAGAAATGGCAATTGAAGTTTAACATTGATAAATGCAAAGTACTACCTATCCAGAATAATGTACCAACTGTATGGTACTACAGTTACAGTAGTGGAAAATGAAGAAGTCCTGGTGGTAATTGTGCAGTCAGATATGAAGTTCTCTTAGCAATGAAGATAGGCCGCCAGGACAACCCATGGGGTTTTGTCAATGATGTATAGTAATTTTGCTAGCAGGGATAAGGAGGTGATTATCCCATTGTACAATGTCATGATCAGGTCACATCTTGAGTGCTGCATACAGGTCTGGAGGGCTCATTTTAGGAAGGCTGTGGAGCTGCTGGAATGAGTACAGAGAAGGGCAATAAGATTGGTGAGTGGAACAAATGGCTGCTCTTACCAAGAAAGGCTTCAGTTCTGCAAATTGCAGTCTCTGGACACTAGGCTCCTGAGAGGTGATCTGCTTGAGGTGTTTAAGGCGCTGAATGGATTGAACAAGGTCGGTGCTGATGATATTCATGTTCAGACCACACACGAGGGGGGGGGGGGCAGAAATTCAAATTGAGGAAGGAGGTTGCAGAATAGATGTGGAAGTTTGCCTTTAGCTAACTGGTGTTTGATTGTTGGAATAAACTTCCACCTGTTGTGGTGGAAGTTGATAGTCTAAATAAATTCAGTGAAGAACTAGATTTCACCTATTTATTGGTGTGAATAAGGTGAAATGGGAAGGTTCGTGGCTTTTTTTTTTTTTTTTGGTTTTTTTTGGGCTGATGCTGTATAAGCTTGCTTTCTTGCATTATGTGCCACTACTAATGCTAAAGTTGGAGTTGATTCTTATTATAATTCTATCTATGTTTTAGGAGATATAATGTGTGTATCTGCTGATGAAAACCAGCAATTGCTAGTTTGTTAATTTAAAAAGATGTTTGGTTTGAAGGTTAGACCTAACTTTAGGTCATTAATTATGTTTTCCCTTATGATGTGAGAGTTCTTGAGGAATGATTTTACTCAGCCGATCTGACTCTATTTAGTTGGATTTCTAGTATAATTAGAGTTAGTTTTAAAGATATATTTCCTTCTCTAAGCTATGAGAAACACTATGATAGATGACCTTGTAAATTATGTTTTTGTTAATTGTATTGTTACTTGAAACGTTTGGTGGCCCTATTTGAATTGTGAATTGTGATTTTAATCTTTATTCTACTTATTATTTCTTCTTTTGAGGATGCCTTCTTCTTTCATTGCCTTGCTTTCTTTCTACTTTTCTTCCCCTCCATATCCAGTACTTTTCCCTCTATTTCCCCTTCCTTCCTTTCTAGAACAGTGTTCTAGAAAGGAAGGGGAAGTGGTCCCTTGTGTGCCTCCACCTGGTCAATGTTGGCAGTCAGGATGCAGGGGACCAGGTGTTCCCTGGCTGCCAACACTCAACATAACAACACACCTACATATATACATACACTTGCCAGCCTTGTCCTTGCGCCTTTTCAGATGCTACAGCAGTATATAGGAGAAACTCTGTAGACCACAATTAAAACAAACACACCTTGACACCCTTCTTTCCCAGACCCTCTTGTCTTTACATTTTATGTTATATTGGTCTCTGGTTTCTGCAATTCATCTTTTCCAGCTATGGAGGTGGACCTGTGGAGCTTTGATACCCAGTTATCTTCTCCAGCTAAGGAGGTGGACCTATGGAGCTTTGATACTCAGTAGTGGGTGGTAGTTACTCAGTAAAATCTGACATGTCACAATATGGAATTATTTAAATGCTGACACATTTATATATATATATATCTGATAATTAAAATAAACATGATATTTAAAATAAAAAACATCAGCCAGTAGTACGGTAAAAATGCAGAGCGAAACGAAACGCAAAATAATATAAAATAAACAAACAAGGAAGGGAAAGTAGAGATAATAAGACCAAAAGGTAGTCGATAATCCCCTGTATAATTTAGTCATTAAACCCAATTAATAAAAATGATGTAAATTTAAAATAATGCCAATTATATATAATTTAGCGGTACCCCCCTCGAAGGTACCAGTTCCAAAAGACGTGAAATATCACCAAAAAGGGGTTAAAGGAACTACAAAAACTAAAATATTAAAATGATATTAAAATGCATTATGTCAGTGGTGTGGTGCTGATTAAGAGTGCTGTCTGTTCTATAGATTATTTCTCGCTGCAAAAGGACCACCGCCATGCAAATCCTCTGCATTGGTTGATCTATCGGAGAATGGTAGGGTGGTTTGGTTCTTCGATATTTCCGCCTTTGCGATGATTTGTATGATGATTGAAATGCAGCGATTCCATGACCATTATTGGCCTCGTGGTCCTTTGTCGATATGGGGCATAATGGTCAGTCTATCATTTTAATATTTTAGTTTTTGTAGTTCCTTTAACCCCTTTTTGGTGATATTTCACGTCTTTTGGAACTGGTACCTTCGAGGGGGGGTACCGCTAAATTATATATAATTGGCATTATTTTAAATTTACATCGTTTTTATTAATTGGGTTTAATGACTAAATTATACAGGGGATTATCGACTACCTTTTTGTCTTATTATCTCTACTTTCCCTTCCCTGTTTGTTTATTTTATATTATTTTGCATTTCGTTTCACTCTGCATTTTTGCCGTACTACTGGCTGATGTTTCTTATTTTAAATATCATGTTTATTTTAATTATCAGATATAATTAGGCTTCATGTGGAGGATGTGCATTTGCTGCCTCTAATGATAGCTTCATATTCAGATTTATTTATTTTTATTACTTTTGCCTAACTTTTACATCACATTATATATATATATATATATACTATCATTGAATTATATTAAATATTAACATAAGTTAATTTATAATAAAGTGAATAAATAATTAATTATATATATATATCATCATCATCATCAGCCATTTTCAATCCACTGCAGGATGAAGGCCTCTCCAGCCACTTTCCAGTTCCTTCTGTTTTGAGCACTGGCCATCCATTTACTACCCACAAACTCATGAATTTCATCTATCCATCTCCGCCTTTGTCTTCCAGGTTTTCTTCTAGCTCCTCTTGGATACCATTCTGTTATTTTCTTAGTCCATCTGTCATCATGTCTTCGAGCTATGTGTCCTGCCCAGGACCATTTTAGTTCTTTAGTTTTGATAAGAATGTCCTTTACTTGAGTTTGTTGCCTAATCCATGTGTTTCTCTTCTTATCTAACAGTCTGATTCCCAATATGATTCGTTCCATTCTTCGCTGTGTAGTTCTCAGCTTCTCTTCCATTCTTTTGGTGAGTGCCCAAGTTTCACTTCCATAAGTCATGGTGGGGAGTATACATTGGTTCATTATTTTACGTTTCAGACAAACTGGGATATTGCTCTTCAGTATGTGACTATATTTCCTGAATGCTATCCATCCAAAATTTATTCTTCTCTTGACTTCCAGCCATTTATCATTATTACAACTAATAACTTGTCCCAGATAAGTATATGACTCCACCTTTTCAATTACTGCTCCTTCAATCTTTATTTCCCTTTCTGTGGCATACTTGTTCATCATTACTTTTGTTTTAGCCATATTCATCTTTAGTCCAAAATCCTTACTAGCTGTGCATAACTGATTAAGATTTTCCTCTAATTCGTTGGGATCGTGGCTAATGACCACAATGTCATCTGCAAATCGTAAATGGTTTAGGTACTCTCCGTTCACATTGACTCCTTTCTGCGACCAGTCTAATCTTCTGAAAGCTTCCTCAAGGGCAGCAGTAAACAGCTTCGGAGATATTGTGTCTCCTTGTCGAACTCCTTTCTCAATTTTAAATTTCCTACTGTCTTTATCTAGTCTAATAAAGGAGGTAGCACTCTCATATATTTTCTTCAAAATCATAATATATGGGGTATCAATGCCTTGTCTTTCCAGTGCCCGAAACATTGCCTTATGCTGTATGGAGTCAAATGCCTTTTCATAATCCACAAATGCCAGGCATAATGGTGTTTTATATTCATTTGCTTTCTCCATTAGCTGTGATATTACATGAAGGTGATCCCTAGTTGAGAATCCTGTCCTAAAGCCAGCTTGCTCTTTCGGTTGATTCTCATCAAGTATTCTGTCTAATCTGTTAGTAATGACCCTTGTGAACAACTTGTAGATGTGGGATAGCAAGCTAATTGGTCTATAATTTCCAATTTCTGATTTATCTCCTTTCTTATGCAGCAAAACTATGATTGCATTATTCCACTGCTTAGGTGTCACACCTTTTCTAATGCACTTTGTGAAGAGCCTTGCCAGTTTTTGTGTTATGTCTCTTCCTCCCAATTTTAACAACTCTACAGTAACTTCATCTTCCCCCGGGGCTTTCTGATTTTTCATTTAATTCAATGCATGTTCTACCTCATCAGGAAGAATATTGGGTATGTCGTATGTGTTGCTACTTTGCAATCCATCTTCCCCACTGCTGGCATCATTCCCCTGCTCCTTGTATAATTCTCTATAGTAGTCTTCTGCTATTTGAATTATGCCTTCTCTGCTGTTTATAAGTACACCCTCGCTATTCTTCAATTTCAGTATCATTTGTCTTTCTGTATTACTGCTCATGGCTGCTGATTTAATTCCTTTGTTTTCCCTTAATGCTTGTTCTACTTTTCTTGCGTTAAATCTTCTTATGTCCTCTCTGAGTCTCTTTCTAATGGCTTTGCATAACTCAGTATACTCAATTTTCTCCCTGTCAGTGTTTTTCTTGCTTTTCATTTGTCGTCTTCGGTTCATCATGACAAGTGTTTCTTGACTAACTTTTTCTTCTTTGGATTTCTTTTTCCCTATAGGTTTCTTGGGCTTTATCACTTTCAAAAAGTTGTAATATTCCTCGTCGATATCTTGGTCCTCAGCAGTCTGCAGAAGCTCATACTTGTTCTTAAGTTCAGTACATACTGCTTTTTCTCCTCTTCTGTTATCTCAAAGACCTTTGTATTATTTACTCGGGTCAGTTTTTTCCTTTCCTTTCCTACATCTATATCAAGTGTACATCTTACCATTCTGTGATCACTTCCAACATTTACCTTATTCAGGGCAGTAACATCATTCACAATATATCTTCTGTTAGTGAGGATGAAGTCGATTTCATTAGTAGTTAATCCATTTGGACTCTTCCATGTCCACTTTCTGTTCACCCTTTTCTTGAAAAAAGTGTTCATTACTGACAATCCTTGAGATTCTGCAAATTCCACAAGTCTTTCACCTCTTTCATTTCTTTCACCAATTCCAAAATTTCCTATTGTTCCCCTTTCTGCGCTGTTTTGTCTTTTTTTAACCTTAGCATTGAAGTCTCCCATAATAATAGTGTAGTGGGTTTTCTGCTCATCTAGAAGACTCTCCATTTCTGTATACATTTCTTCAACCTCTTCATCATCATGGCTCGATGTTGGTGCATAAATCATTATAATCTTTAGCTTGCATCTCTTAGAAATCTTGAGTATTAGTCTTGACACTCTTGGTGATGTACTTTTGAATTCCAAAATGTTGTTTTTAAAATCTTTATGGACCAGAAACCCAACTCCACCTTCACTTCTTTCACTGTTTCCATTGGTGTACAGCAGATTTCCACTTGGTAAACTTATAAGTGATTCATTTCTTCTTCTTGTTTCAGCCAAACCGATGATATTCCAATTCACATTTTCCAATTCCTTTTCCAGCTCTAATATCCTGTCTTCACCGATGAGTGTTCTTACGTTATAACAGGCCAAGTTCATTTTCCGTGCATGGCAGCCTGGTCGTACCCAGAGATTCTTAGCACCCTCTGCTTCCACTCTGATCCTCTCGCTGCCGTAAGAGGGAGAGTGAAAGCTGCTGGGGACTGAGGGCCATTTGTTTCGTCGTGCTTTCATGTGCTGGAGGGTTTGGTTCTCTTCAAGACGCCTGGTCTTCACGCTGACCAGGCGTCTTGAAGAGAACCACTCTACACGTTCGTTGCCACCTAAGTGACGTAACAGGGCTTACCATCGAGAAGGTGTGCATGAGTGGATTTTAGGGAGGCAGGTCAACCGGACTTCTCCTAAATCTTCTGTAATAGAGAGATATTGGATCCATCAGTGTTTTAGGCTGAGTGTCTGATAACACACAGGATACCTGTTCCCCTTTAAGCCCCTTATATATATATATAAGGGGCTTAAAGGTGACACGAGTAATTACAGACCAGTTAGTTTAACTTCTGTTCCGGGTAAAATAATGGAGTCACTGGTTAAAGATGCATTGCAGGATCATCTAGACAAGACTGCAGCAATAATTCAAACACAGCATGGGTTTGTTAAGGGAAAGTCTTGTCTGACAAATTTGATTGGTTATTATGATGTGGTCACAAAGGAACTGGATGCGAAAAATAATTTTGATATCATATACTTGGATTTCAGGAAAGCTTTTGACACTGTTGCGCATGGAAGACTACTGTACAAATTGGAGCAGAATGGTATTAAGGGTAAGTTGCTACAATGGATAAAAGGATGGTTAAGTGGGAGAAGACAGAGGGTGGTAATCAATGGGTGCTGCTCTTCATGGACTAATGTTATTAGTGGAGTCCCACAGGGTTCGGTGTTGGGTCCACTGTTGTTTTGTGTATTTATCAATGATATTGATGAAGGTATATCAGGCTTAATGTCGAAGTTTGCAGATGACACAAAGGTTGGCAGGGTTGTTAATGACAGTAATGGCAGTGTGCTACTGCAACAGGATCTAGATAATTTGGGCAGATGGGCTAAGAAGTGGCAACTGAAGTTCAACCTTGACAAATGCAAAGTACTGCATATGGGTAGAAGTAACCCCAGAGAAACGTACCAACTGTGTGGTACTACACTTAAGGTGGTAGAAAATGAAAAAGACCTGGGAGTAATTGTGCAGTCAGATATGAAGTTTTCTGAGCAATGCAGTCAGGCTGCTAGGGCAGGTCATGGGGTTTTGTCAATGATATATAGGAATTTTGCTAGCAGGGAAAAGGAGGTGATTGTCCCTCTGTATAAGGCAATGGTCAGGCCACGCCTTGAGTACTGCGTACAGGTCTGGAGGCCTCATTTTAGGAAGGATGTAGATTTGCTTGAGCGTGTACAGAGAAGAGCAACACGATTGGTGAGGGGAATGAAAGGATTCTCTTACCAAGAGAGGCTTAAGTTCTGCAAATTGCAGTGGCTGGAGACTAGGCACCTGCGCGGTGATCTGATTGAGGTCTATAAGGCCTTGAATGGGTTGAGCACGCTGAATTCTGATGGGATCCTTCCACTTGTTCAGATTACGAACCTACGGGGACATAAGTTCAAATTAAGAAAGGACAGATGTAGAATAGATGTGCGGAAATTTGCCTTTAGCCAGCGGGTGGTTAATTGCTGGAACAAACTTCCATCTGTCGTTGTGGAAGTTGATAGGTTAAATAAATTTAAGGAGGAACTGGACAGGCATTTGGAGGGAATGGTGTGATGATTTTTTTTTTTTTTTTTTGGCTGATGCTGCATAAGCTCCTACACTTGCTTTCTTGCATCATGTGCCACTACTACTACTACTACTACTATATATGTATATATATATATAAATATATATATATATATATATATATATATATATATATATATATATATATATATATAACCCACAATATTTTATAATCTGTAAATATTACAAAAGCAATATGGGACTCATACTAATGAGAACATTTGTTTTAAGATTCCATGCAAAAAAGAGTGACATTTCATTCTTTACAAGGTGCTTGTAGGACTTTCTTGTCCTCTACATTCACACATGAGGAATTCTTTAGGGAAGTAGAGGACAGAAGCTTATTAAACTCTAACAGGGAGCTTAATGATTTTCTAATAACTGAGAGCAAAGTTGAGGAGAAATTGTTGAAGTTAAACCTAAGAAAGGTACCTAGGGTGGATGGGTTCTATCCTGTTATATTAATGGAGGTGACAAAGGAAGTAAGCAAACCCTTAGCCATAATTATGAGAGCATCCTTGGACTCAGGTGAAGTCCCCACCAACTGGAGATGTGCAAATGTATCTTTAATACGCAAAGAGGGATCAAAAGGTGATACGAATAATTACAGATCTGTTAGTTTAATTCTGTTATGGGGGAAATAATACAGTCACTGGTTAGAGAAGCATTTGCAGGATCATCTAGACAAGGCTGCAGTAATAATTCAGATACAGCATGGGTTTGTTAAGGGACTTATCTGACAATTTTGATTGGATACTATGATGTGGTCATAATGCAACTGAATGCAAAAAATAATTTTGATATCATATACTTATCTTGTTATCAGCAGTGATCATTCGTGTATTAAGAATTTGCAGATAAAGGAACCAATAGGTGGCAGTGATCACAGTGCACTGATGTGGGATTTACTTAAAGACATATGGCGCCTCCGTAGCCAGGTGGGCAGGAGCAGCAGTGCGTAGCACACGCTTCTTGATCAGACCGGGGTTCGAGCTCGTGAGCACCAAATATGGTGGTTGCGGAAAGGTCAGGAAATGACCACCGCATATCCCCGGACCAATATGGCCTTAGATGCTAATGCTCCTAAAAACCAAACAACAACAACTTAAAGATATAATTACCATCAGGGGTAAAGGAAACGGTTTTTGCTTCCTTAAAGTTGAGTACAGTGGTCTTAGACAGTTTTTAAATTCTGTACAGTGGGATCAACTGACGATGTTACCAACAGTAAATTTTAAGTGGGAAGCATTCAAGGAATTAATCATGGATGCTACTAAAAGATTCATACCTATTAAGAAATATTGTTCAAGGTTTAGGCCTAAAGGATTATCAAATGAACTAATCAGACTCATGACAGAGAAAAAAAATGAATGGGATGCATATAAATTATCAAGCGACACAGAAGCCTATGGCAGATATAAGCTAGTCTGTAATCAGGTCACAAAGAAGGTTAGGCAGGCAGATTATGAGAAATCTTTGGCAAAAGATGCTAAGAAAAACAGCAAGGATTTCTTTACTTATATAAACTCTAAAAGGAAGGGGAAGAATCTGATTGGTCCACTTCATATCGATGGTTTGACTGTTGATGATCCTGCTCAGATAGAAAACAAACTGGATGAGTATTTTGAATCTACATTCACACGAGGAGTTATTAAGGTTTGAAAATGGCAGAAGGTTATCAAATTGTAGCAGGGTGCTTAATGATTTTGTAATAACTGAGAGCAAAGTGGAGGAGAAATTGTTGAAGTTAAACATATGATGGGATGGGATCTATCCAGTTATATTAAAGGAGGCGGCAAAGCAACTAAGCCATAATTATGAGAGAATCCTTGGACTCAGGGGAGGTACCCACTAACTGGAGATGTGCAAATGTATCCCCAATTCACAAAGGGGGGATCGAAAGGTGACACGAGTAATTACAGACCAGTTAGCATTAGCATTAGTAGAGGCATTTGATGCAAGAAAGCAAGCTTATGCAGCATCAGCCAAAAAAAAAAAAAAAAAAAAACCAAATAATAAATAAATAAAAAAATAACCACTTCCACTTCACCCCTCTGTTCGTTCAAAATACCTGTCCAGCTGAGCTTTAGACTTATTTAGGCTATCAACTTCCACGACAAGGGATGGAAATCTATTCCACCAACCAACCACCCGCTGGCTAAAGGCAAATTTCCTCACGTCTATCCTACATCTGTCTTTTCTCAATTTGAATTTATACCCTCTCAGGTGATTATTCTGAGCAAGAGGAAGAATCCCATCAGCATTGAGCATGCTCAAACCATTCAAGGCTTTATACACCTCTATCAGATCACCTCGCCGGTGCCTAGTCTCCGGACACTGTAATTTGCAAAACTTAAGCCTTTCTTCGTAAGAGCACCCGTTTGTTCCATTCACTAATCTTGTTGCCCTTCTCTGTACTCGTTCCAGCAGCTCTACATCCTTCTTGAAATGAGGCCTCCAAGCCTGTATACTGTACTCTTGGTGTGGATTGACCATTGCCTTATACAAGGGAATAATCACCTCCTTATCCCTGCTAGAAAAATTCCAATATACCATTGACAATACACCATGAGCTACTCTTGCAGCCCGTATGCACTGCTCAGAGAACTTCATATCTGCCTGCACAACCACCCCCAGGTCCCTTTCATTCTCTACCACTGTCAGTGTAGTACCACACAGTTGATACGTTGCTCTGGGGGTTGCTGTTTCCCATATGTAGTACTTTACATTTGTCAATGTTAAACTTCATTTGCCACCTCTCAGCCCATCTGCTAAACCTTTCCGGATCCTGTTGCCGCAGCATAGTGTCAGTAGTGTCCTTGACAACCCTGCCAACCTTCGTATCGTCTGCAAACTTGGACATTAAGCTTGATATACCATCATCAATATCATTTATAAATACAGAGAACAATAAAGGACCCAATACTGAACCCTGAGGGACTCCACTAATAACATTAGTCCATGATGAGCAGTGTCCATTGATTACCACTCTCTGTCTTCTCCCCCTCAACCACCCCTTTATCCATAGCAGCAATTTGCCTCCAATGCCACACTGCTCCAATTTGTGCAGCAGTCTTCCATTTGCAACAGTATCAAAAGCCTTTCTAAGATCCAAGTATATAATACCAAAGTTATTCCCTGCATCCAGTTCTTTTGTGACTGCATCATAGTATCCAATCAAATTGGTCAGGCAAGACTTCCTCTTAACAAAACCATGCTGTGTCCGAGCTATAACTGAAGTTTTGTCTAGATGATCCTGCAGTGCTTCTTTAACCGGTGCCTCCATTACTTTTCCAGGAACAGAAGTTAAACTCACAGCTCTATAATTACTTGTGTCAGCCTTTGATCCTCCTTTGTGAATTGGGGTCACATTTGCACATCTCCAGTCCATGGGTACCTCCCCTGAGTCCAAGGAAGCTCTCATAATTATGGCTAAGGGTTTGCTTACTTCCTTTGCTGCCTCCTTTAGTATAACTGGATAGATCCCATCCACCCCAGGTGCCTTTCTTGTGTTTATCTTCAACAATTTCTCCTCCACTTTACTCTCAGTTATTACAAGGTTATCTAGCTTACTGCCAGAATTGAATACACCTCTGGCATTCCCCTCGCTGAATAACTCCTCATGTGTGAATGTCGATGCAAAATATTCATTTAGTTTGTTAGCTACCCAAGCAGGATCATCAACAGTTGACCCATCGATATCAAGTTGACCAATCTGATTCATCTCCTTCCTTCTAGAGTTTACATAAGTAAAGAAGTCTTTGCTGTTTTTCTTTGCATCCCTTGCCAAAGATTTCTTGTAATCTGCCTTCGCCTGCCTAACCTCCTTTGTAACTTGGTTACAGATCAACTTGTATCTATCATAGGCTTCTGTGTCACATGTTAATTTGTATGTATCCCATGTATTTACCTTCTCTGCCATATTTAACCCCAGGGCCTCACATCTGGTGAGTATGGGCTTGGCACACCCAGGACCCTGAGCTGGATATCATCATTCTTCTCTTTGTTGGTGATTTCCTTCTACTTCTCTCTCTCTCTCTCTCTCTCTCTCTCTCTCTCTCTCTCTCTCTCTCTCTCTCTCTCTCTCTCTCTCTCTCTCTCAGGTAACTCGGGAATTTTTTTTTTTTTTTTTTTGCTGGTGCAACATAAGCCACAGGCTTCCTTGCATCATATAGCTAATAATAATAATAATAATATGTCTCATTAGTTCATCTGACATCCACTTAGGCCTAAACCTTGAACAATATTTCTTAGTTGGTATGTAAAGCCTAGTAGCTTCCAAGATAAGTTCTTTGAATGCTTCCCATTTTGAATTTGCTGTTGGTAACATCATCAGTTGGTCCCACTGTATAGAATTTAAATACTGTCTCAGTCCATCGTAGTTGCCTTTACGAAAGCAATAACCCTTCCCTTTACCCCTAATGGTAGTTACCTCTTTGAGTAAATCCCACTTCAGCACACTGATCACTGCCACCTAGTGGTTCATTTACCTGCAGATTCTTAATGCATGAAGAATCACTACTGATAATCAAATCAAGAGTATTACTTACTCTAGTTGCCTCCTGAATATGCTGATGTAGAAAACAATAATCCAATAAATCCACAAAAGCCTTGCTAGTGTGTGAGTGACCAGGCCCCAAATTCCAGTCAATATCTGGGAAATTAAAATCCCAAATTATAAGACTCTCTGATTTGCTGGCCCACTCTATTTCCCTGTACAGTTTCTTATTATACTCATCAGAATCATTAGGCCTATAGCACACTCCTACTCTCAATTTTGATCTCCCAATGCTTATGTCACACCAAACTGACTCGACACTGCACTGTCCAGCAATGTCGACTGGCTTCACTTCCTTGGATTTTATGTATTTCTTAACTAATAGCATAATCCCTTCCTACCCTGTCTATCCTTTCTGTAGATATTGTACTCCCCAAATTCCAGTACTGCATTCCTTATATCTGTGTGACACCACGTCTCTGAAATCCCCACAATATCTGCCTTTGATATTTTGAACAATACCTCAAATTCATCAAATTTATTTACTAAACTCCTAGCGTTGGTGTACACGCAAGTACACATGCACCTGTTCTTTTTCTTAGCTACCCTAACACAACCTATGTGTTTCTATGTACCCCAATGATTCCCAGCAGTCTCTGAAATATCCTACATCTTATTTTCCAGGCTGTGGCTCATTTCAATAGAAGCTGTGCGGCTCATTCCAATAGAAGCAGTTAGTTGAACTTCTGTTCCGGGTAAAATAATGGAGTCACTGGTTAAAGATGCATTGCAGGATCATTTAGACAAGACTGCAGCAATAATTCAGACACAGCGTGGGTTTGTTAAGGGAAAGTCTTGTCTGACAAATCTGATAGGATATTATGATGTGGTTACAAAGGAACTGGATGTAAAAAAATAATTCTGATATCATATATTTGGATTTCAGGAAAGCTTTTGACACTGTTGCACATGGAAGACTACTGTACAAATTGGAGCCGTATGGTATTAAGGGCAAGTTGCTACAATGGATAAAAGGATGGTTGAAGGATGGTTCAGTGGGAGAAGACAGAGAATGATATTCAATGGACAATTGCTCCAGACTGCTCAGGACCAAGATATCGACGAGGAATATTACAACTTTCTGAAAGTGATAAAGCCCAAGAAACCTATAGGGAAACAGAAATCCAAAGAAGAAAAAAATTAGTCAAGAAACACTTGTCATGATGAACCGAAGACGACAAATGAAGAGCAAGAAAAACACTGACAGGGAGAAAATTGAGTATACTGAGTTATGCAAAGCCATTAGAAAGAGACTCAGAGAGGACATAAGATTTAACACAAGAAAAGTAGAACAAGCATTAAGGGAAAACAAAGGATTTAAATCAGCAGCCATGAGCTGCTGATTTAAATCCATGCAGCCATGAGCAGACAAATGATACTGAAACTGAAGAATAGCGATGGTGTACTTATAAACAGCAGAGAAGGCATAATTCAAATAGCAGAAGACTACTATAGAGAATTATACAAGGAGCGAGGGAATGATACCATCAGTGGGGAAGATGGATTGCAAAGTAGCAACATATATGACATACCTGATATTCTTCCTGATGAGGTAGAACATGCATTGAAGAAAATGAAGAATCGGAAAGCCCCGGGGGAAGATAAAGTTACTGTAGAGTTGTTAAAATTGGGAGGAAGAGACGTAACACAAAAACTGGCAAGGCTCTTCACAGAGTGCATTAGAAAAGGTGTGACGCCTAAGCAGTGGAATAATGCAATCATAGTTTTGCTGCATAAGAAAGGAGATAAATCAGAAATTGGAAATTATAGACCAATTAGCTTGTTATCCCATATCTACAAGTTGTTCACAAGGGTCATTACTAACAGATTAGAAAGAATACTTGATGAGAATCAGCTGAAAGAGCAAGCTGGCTTTAGGACAGGATTCTCAACAATGGATCACCTTCACGTAATATCACAGCTAATGGAGAAAGCAAATGAATAAAAAACACCATTATGCCTGGCATTTGTTTATTATGAAAAGGCATTTGACTCCATAGAGCATAAGGCAATGTTTCGGGCACTGGAAAGACAAGGCATAGATACCCCATATATTATGATTTTGAAGAAAATATATGAGAGTGCTACCTCCTTTATTAGACTAGACTAGACAAAGACAGTAGCAAATTTAAAATCGAGAAAGGAGTTCGACAAGGAGACACAATATCTCCGAAGCTGTTTACTACTGCCCTTGAGGATTCTTTCAGAAGATTAGACTAGTCGCATAAAGGAGTCAATGTGAACGGAGAGTACCTAAACCATTTACGATTTGCAGACGACATTGTGGGCATAAGCCACGATCCCAAAGAATTAGAGGAAAATCTTAATCAGTTATGCACAGTTAGTAAGGATTTTGGACCAAAGGTGAATATGGCTAAAACAAAAGTAATGATGAACAAGTATGCCACGGAAAGGGAAATAATGATTGAAGGAGCAGTAATTGAAAAGGTGTAGTCATATACTTATCTGGGACAAGTTTTAGCTGTAATAATGATAAATGGCTGGAAGTCAAGAGAAGAATAAATTTTGGATGGATAGCATTCAGGAAATATAGTCACATACTGAAGAGCAATATCCCAGTTTGTCTGAAACGTAAAATAATGAATCAATGTATACTCCCCACCATGACTTATGGAAGTGAAACTTGGGCACTCACCAAAAGAATGGAAGAGAAGCTGAGAACTACACAGCGAAGAATGGAACGAATTATATTGAGAATCAGACTGTTAGATAAGAAGAGAAATACATGGATTAGGCAGCAAACTCAAGTAAAGGACATTCTTATCAAAACTAAAGAACTAAAATGGTCTTGGGCAGGACACATAGCACGAAGACATGATGACAGATGGACTAAGAAAATAATAGAATGGTACCCAAGAGGAGCTAAAAGAAAACCTGGAAGACAAAGGCGGAGATGGATAGATGAAATTCACGAGTTTTTGGGTAGTAAATGGATGGCCAGTGCTCAAAACAGAAGGAACTGGAAAGTTGCTGGAGAGGCCTTCATCCTGCAGTGGATTGAAAATGGCTGATGATGATGATGCTCTTCGTGGACTAATGTTATTAGTGGAGTCCCACAGGGTGTTCGGTGTTGGATCCTCTGTTGTTTTGTATATTTATCAATGATATTGATGAAGGTTGTTGTTTGTTTTTTTTGGTTTTTAGGAGCATTAGCAACTAAAGCCATATTGCTCCGGGATATGCAGTGGTCATTTCCTGACCTTTCCACACTCTGCATATTTGGTGGTGACTGGCTCTCGAACCCTGGTCTAATCAAGAAGTGTGCGCTACGTACTGCTGCTCCTTCCCACCTCGCTATGGAGGTGCCTTATTGATGAAGGTATATCAGGCTTAATGTCGAAGTTTGCAGATGATGCAAAGGTTGGCAGGGTTGTTAATGACAGTAATGGCAATGTGCTACTCCAACAGGATCTAGATAATTTGGGCAGATGGGCTAAGAAGTGGCAACTGAAGTTTAACCTTGACAAATGCAAAGTACTGAATTATGGTTAGAAATAACCCTAGAGAAACGTACAAACTGTGTGGTACTACACTTAAGGTGGCAGAAAATGAAAAAGACCTGGGAGTAATTGTGATAAAATAATTTTGATATCATATGCAGTGGACTCCCGCTAATCCAAACCCTGCTAATCCGAACACCTTTCGGTCGGTGGAGAGGAAATTTTTTAGTTCGCAAAATATACGTTTTTTGTATTTTCCAGTTAAATTTAAATGGCATTAATGGTACAAAAACATTTAGAATTCCACAAAACAATTTTGTATTTTATTGTAGTACTGTACTAATACAAAATTAATAAATCAGTGTTTGACATGGCCTATTAAAATTACAGATCTATTCTTACACACCAAAACAGGAACAATAGTCATTTTTCAGAAGTAACAAACTCTGTTAGTTTCTTTTGACGTAACGATGAAAATTGGCTAGATGATGCTATGTTTCGCCACCGCTTCATAAACATGTAGTCTGCCGGTGTAGCGCTGGGATGTTGTTCTAAGTAGCGTAAAGTGAGGTCAAGGGCCCTGTCGCGTCTGTGTGCGACACAAGTTGTTCCACAGAAACACCGGGCTCGTCATCATTCTGCTTGGAGTCTTCTTGGGTGACAGCTGCCACAATGTCCTCATCCGACAGGTTTTCATGACCTATTCCATCCGCTGCAATCCACTCGTTAACGTCAGATTCTATTGCTTCCTCGCACCCGGGAATTTCCTATACGAACTGAATTAATTGTTCTATATCATTGTTTTCGTCAGAGCTATCGACAAAGCTGAGAGAGGGCTATAATTTCTTCCATGATCTTTATATGGATTGCTCGGTTACACCCTTCCACGACTCAGCACCCCAATATACAACATCTTTTAAGTTCACTTGTTTCATTTTCTCATGTAAAGAAAGTGAATTGGTGTTATCTTCTATCAAGGACCTAAGATATTTCTTTCTGTATGCAAGCTTGATAGACTGTAACACCCCCTGGTCCATGGGCTGTAATAACGGTGTTACATTAGGCTGTAAAAAAGCTGCCTTTATATCCCCTGTTGTCAACTCGGAAACGTCTGGGTGGAACAGCGCATTGTCTATGAGGAGAATGGCACGGGGTGGCAAATCATTTTCATTGCTGAAACGTTTCACTGCTGGGACAAATTGATTATGAAACCACTCAATGAAAAGCTGTCTGTTCATCCAAGCTTTTTTTTGACTTTTATAATGAACTGGAAGACTGTTAATGTTCATATTTTTAAAAGCTCTCGGCTTCGCTGATTTACCGATCATCATCAAAGGTAGCTTGTGATTTCCTGAAGCTTTACTACAAGCTATCAACGTCACTCGCTCCTTATTCATTTTAAAACCTGGGGCATGCATTTCTTGTTGAGATGCTAGACTTTTTGTGGGCAAAGCTTTAAAATTTGAACTTGTCTCATCAGCTTTATATATCTGCTGAGGTGAATAATGTGATACCAAATCAGCAAACTCCAAATATTTCTCTGCTGCAGCATGATCAGTTGATAATTGCTCCCCGGTGATCTTTAGCTGGCGAATCCCATGGCGCTTCTTCCAGCGATCAAACCAACCAGTGCTCGCACTAAATGATTCATCACATTTCATTAGTTTGTTGAGATGAATGGCCTTTTTTCTAACAAGAGTTTCACTTAGGGGTGTTCCCCTTCCTCTTTCCTGAGTGAACCACGTAAATAAGGCTTCATCAAGCTTGTCAAACATTGAGGTCCTTACTGTTTGTCGATTTTGAACTGATTTTTCTGAAGTAGAGGTACAAAACTATTCGATCTTTGCGCAGTTTTTTTTCCACTCAGTTACTGTGGCCTTGCCCACTCCAAACTCTATTGCTAATTTCGTTGCACTTTCCCCCTTGTCCAGCCTTTTCAAAACTTCCAGCTTATCTTTCAACGTACACGTTGTGTGTTTCCGTTTCGTGGCCATTGTGGCAGCAGACTGAACCAAACTAAACTATAAAATGTAATGTAGAACAAAGATATAAACATTCACGTTTAATGCACAATGTCACGTGCAATTAGTAATCGCGTGGAGGGGGGGTTGCTTCCGGTGTGTTACGCTCGCGTACAAATGCTAGTAGGCTTACTATACATTCATTCCTTAATAAATCAGAACTGTTTTACTACTTGCTTCTGCATTATTGCAGTTATTCGGCTAATCCGAAATTCTGCTGATCCAAACAGGGCTCGGTCCCAATTAGTTTGGACTAGCGGGAGTCTAGTGTATTTGGATTTCAGGAAAGCTTTAGACAATGTTGCACATGGAAGACTATTGTACAAATTGGAGCAGAATGGTATTAAGGGTAAGCTGCTACAGTGGATAAAAGGATGGTTGAGTGGGAGAAGACAGAGGGTGGTAATTAATGGGTGCTGCTCTTCGTGGACTAATGTTATTAGTGGAGTCCAACTGGGTGTTCGGTGTTGGGTCCTTTGTTGTTTTGTATATTTATCAATGATATTGATGAAGGTTGTTGTTGTTTGTTTGTTTGTTTGTTTGTTTTTTTTTTTGGTTTTTAGGAGCATTAGCAACTAAGGCCATATTTCTCCGGGATATGCGGTTGTCATTCCCTGAAGTTTTCTGAGCAATGCAGACAGGTTGCCAGGACAGGTCATGGGGTTTTGTCAATGATATATAGGAATTTTGCTAGCAGAGAAAAGGAGGTGATTGTCCCTCTGTCAGGCAATGGTCAGGCCAAGCCTTGAGTACTGCATACAGGTCTAGAAGCCTCATTTTAGGAAGGATGTAGATTTGCTTGAGCGTGTACAGAGAAGGGCAACAAGGTTGGTGAGGGGAATGAAGGGATCTTCTTACCAAGAGAGTCTTAAGTTCTGCAAATTGCAGTGGCTGGATACTAGGCACCTGCACGGTGATCTGATTGAGGTGTATAAGCCTTGAATGGGTTGAGCATGCTGAATTCTGATGGGATCCTTCCACTTGTTCAGATTACGAACCTAAGGGGGCATAAATTAAGAAAAGACAAGTATAGAATAGATGTGCAGAAATTTGCCTTTAGCCAGCAGGTGGTTAATCGCTGGAACAAACTTCCATCTGTCGTTGTGGAAGTTGATAGGTTAAATAAATTTAAGGAGGAACTGGACAGGCATTTGGAGGGAATGGTGTGTTTTTTTTTGGCTGATGCTGCATAAGCTCGTACACTTGCTTTCTTGCATCACTTGCCACTACTGCTACTTGAATTTCAGGAAAGCTTTTGACATTGTTGTGCTTGTATGACTACTGTACAAATTGGAGCAGTATGGTATTAAGGGCAAGTTGCTATAATGGATAAAAGTATGGTTGAGTGGGAGAAGACAGAGTGGTAATCAATCGATACTGCTCTATGTGGACTAATGTTATTAGTGGTGTCCCTGAGGGTTCGGTGTTGGGCCCATTGTTGTTTTGTATATTTATCACTGATATTGAATCAAGCTTAATGTTAAAGTTTGCAGATGATATTAAGGTTGGCAGGATTGTTAATGACAGTAATGGCAGTATGTTACTGCAACAGGATCCAGAAAAGTTAGGCAGATGGGCTGAGGAACAAAAAAATTCAAAGTACTGCATATCAGTAGCAGTAACCCAAGAGAAATGTACCAACTGTGTGGTACTACACTGAGGGTGATGGAGAATGAAAGAGGTCTGGGATAATTGTGCAGTCAGATATGAAGTTTTCTGAGCAGTGCAAAAATGCTGCCAGAATAGCTCATGTGGTTTTGTTAATGATATCCTACACTTAGTGAGCAGGGATAAGGAGGTGATGATCCTCTTGTACAAGGCCATAGTTAGGCCACACCTTGAGTACTGTATACAGGTCTAGAGGGCTCATTTTAGAAACTATGTAGATCTGCTGGAATGGGTGCAGAGAAGGGCAAACAGATTGGATAAGGGAACAAAAGTTTGCTCTTACCTAGAATGGCTTCAGTTCTACAAATTGTAGTGTTTGTAGACTAGGCACCTGTGGGGAGATCTGATTGAAGTGTTTAAGGCATTGACACCATTTAAGCTAAATGTTAATGGCATTCTTCCTGTTGCTGAGACTACACCCATGAGGGGGCATAAATTTAAGTTAAGGAAGGATGGTTGCAGTATAGACATCTGGGAGTTTGCTTTCAGCCTGCAGGTGGTTAATTGTTGGAACAGGCTTCCATCTGTTGTGGTGGAAGTGGATGGTTTGAATAAATTCAAGGAAGTACTAGGCAAATTCTTGGAGGGTGTGGATGGGTGAAGTGTGTTTTTTCAGCTAATGCTATATAAGCTTGCTTGCTTTCTTGCATTATTTGCCACTACTATCGCATCATGAATGCTATTTTTTTACATGCATTTGGTATTGCTTCTGATGTCTTTACAACTTCTGATAACTGGAAATGTTTTCTTTGTAGTGTAAGAACTATTCTTACACTTATTTTTTTTGAATTATAAATTATCAAATTTTAATAAATAACTAAGTTAAAAACAGTCAAGCACTCAGCAGAATTGCTGGTCTGTTTACTCTTCGAAAGTGAGAGATTAGCGTAGCAGCAGGAGGGACGCTGACCAGACTGTGATACAATGGGTAGGCCAGTTTGACGCAGTTCGTCCCTACAGAAAATAAGGGCTGTGGCCAACATACCCATAGCAGGGGACAAAAGAACGCCCACACCCCTAAATGGTTTCGAACCCCATCCAAAGGGAAGACCCAGATCAGTAAACAGACTCGAGATGTAAACAAAGTACAAACAGGCCGACACGGGAAGCACTCAATGATTTCACAGGCGATGTCTTGTAAGGAAGCGTGACAGAAGAGGTAAGTGAAATGGTCATCCCAGGATAGTTTTTGAGATTGGTTAGAGCCCGGATGTTGTCAACACAAAGAAGGGAGTTTGACCTACCAGGTGCGGGTCGAGACGATGAGAAAAAAAAATAAGCGAATGAAATTAGAGATGAAGATGGATAGAGAACTAATGATTGGAAAAAAAATAAGGGAGAGTTGGAAACAAAACTCGGACGCAGGAAGAAGACGGAGCCAGAGCCCGAGAGTCAGAGTCCCGAAGCCTGGAAGGGAAAGATCCAGAGGAGAATCCCGGAGGTGCGAAAGAGTGGCGGAAAGATATTTTTGGAGTGCGGGGAAACGCGTACGGAAAGTTAGATCATGATAGTTTAGTGGGTGCAGATAATAGCGAAAGGCAGAATGACCTGGAGGAAGTCCTGAGTGTGGGAAAGTCAACGTGGAGACAGAAAAGAGCCGTAAGCCCAGCTGATCAGGGAAGACATCGCAGGAAGGCCTAAAGGATCGGAAACTTACCCAGGTGGTAGAAAAAAATGATACCAAGTAAGTCAGCTTAGTGAATGTTACTAACGAGAACAGGGTTGTAAAGAAATCCATGGGAGAAAATTGGACAGGACAGTTTTAGAAGTATTGTAACGTGTAGAATACTAATTTGTAAAGATAGGAATAAGATATTATAGAAATAGAGAGAGAGTGAGTGAATGTTACTCATCTGTGACTAGAGGTATTGATGAGAAATTTTAAAGAAATGTGTTAAAAGTAAAACAGTGGGTTTCTGGAATTGTCTAATTGCTATTAATGGAGTTAATTGTATTCAATAGAAATTTCCTCCTTAAAGTATGTAAGAAAGAATGAAACAAATTATTGGTGTTATTCAGAATATGTTGAAAGGGGATATATATATATTTGATCATATAAAAGAGTATAGGATAGAAATTTTAGATTTTGATTGAAACATAGTGGAAGTTTATAGATGGCTTAAGGAGAGTAATTAAGGGAGGACACCTTTTCATGTATATGATAATTACTGTGTTGTAAAGTTTTGGTATTATGAATAATCATGAATATATAGTGTGTGTAAATAATTGTACAAATGGTAAATAAATCTAGTTTGTTGTTTTATCAAGAGCTTTATGTGTGATATTGACACCAAACATTAACTAAGTCACGGGAACTATTCAGAGACGGGGAGATAATAACAATAAGAGAAAATTAGTATTTCCTCCAACTTGGATCTTCTGATACAAAAAAAAATAAATAAATAAATGGTAATAATATATCACGCAGCAGGTAGCATGTGGGCCTTGGAAGGGAAGTGAGGACCCCCCCTGTTTAAAGGAATAAAGAAAATAACAACAACAGCCTTTAAGGTTCCAAGGAAAAGGGGGAAAGAAATAGCTAAGGGATAGATAAATAATAGAGGAATAGAATATATATATATAAATATATATATATATATATAAAAGAGAGAATAAAATAATAAATAAAATAAAATAATAAAATATAAAATAAATACACCCCCCCCCCCCACAGTAGTTCCTTTTTATTTCCAAATTTGGAAATAAAAAATCGCAGGGGATAAAGCCAGGACTATGTGGTGGATGAGGAATGCATTTGACATTAATGCTTGATATGTATTTGATGACAGTGTGAGTAGTGTGAGGGCTTGAATTATTGTGATGCAGCACTCGCCACCTGCGAGTGCTGCATCACGATAATTATGGTCTTTTGTGATAAATCACGGTAGTTATGGTCTTTTGTGATAAATCTGAGTCTGCAAAGTGTGCAGTACGGTTCTGTAGTAGGGCCCCGTAACAGTTATTTAAGAATGGCATAAAATGCTGATAAACCATTCCTTGTGTTTTATAGAAAGAGATGACCATAACCCTTCCTGCAGAAGCCATAACTTGTTTTTTTTTGGTGTTGTCGATGATGTAGACTTTGAAGCAGAGCTTTTGTTGCTTACTCTTTGAGTCAAAATGATGAAGCCATGTCCCATCTGCCATTATCACCTTTTGCAAACATCATTATCTTCGGTAACCATCCATTCCAGCTCCTGACAAACCCCTTGTGAACTTGTGTTGTTTATGTGTTAGTGTTGGAATGCAATGTAAACAAATACTTGTCATATGAAAATTGTCATTGAGAATACCATGCATGCTTCCCACCAATATCCTCGTGATTTCTGCCAGTTGCCTTACTGTTATATGGTGTACCTCTCTCATGATTACAAGAAGCAGTGTTTATGGTTTCTGCAATGACAACAGTGGTTGGAGCCCCAGGACCACTTATTTTTGTGATTGAATCATACCCATCTTTAAACATTCTAAACCATAAGCTGTGCTCTATGGGAGCACACATTCAACATAAGCCACTTTTAACATTTCATACTGATGTTTTCTTCAGATGGAAAAAAAAATTTGATAGCAGCATACTGTTCCTTGCATGTCATGTCCATTGTTACATAGATGAAACTGAATAGGCAATTAATTTAAGCAGTCACCACGGTCACACTGTGTGCACTAGCCATCTATGCAATTGCTGTAATTTGGTCTTCAATTCCACAGCTTAGCTAGAAATAGCAAGCAGTATAGTTGTTCACAAAAAATTATGATTGTTCTTAATTGAACAGCCCTTATATAAGGATAATGCAAATGAAATACTGCTACAAGAACTGCACATGGCAAGCAGCAATGCATGCCATAAGAAGTGTGTTGTCAGTTTGCATTAACATTAGTAGAGGCATATCATGCAAGCAAGCAAGGCGCGCCTCCGTAACCAGGTGGGAAGGAGCAGCAGTGCATAGCACATGCTTCTTGATTAGACAGGGGTTCAAGTCCCTCACCACCAAATACGGAGGATGCGGAAAGGTCAGAGAATGACCACCGCATATTCCCTGAGCAATGTGGACTTAGTTACTAATGCTCCTAAAAACTAAATAACAAGCAAGAAAACAAGCTTATGCAGAATCAGCCAGAAAAAAAAAAAAAAAAACACTCCCATTTCACCCCCTCCGTTCATTCCAAGCACCTGTCCAGCTCAGCCTTAAATTTATTTAGGCTATCAACTTCCACAACAAAGGATGGAAGTCTGTTCCACCAACCAACTGCCCGCTGGCTAAAGGCAAACTTCCGCACATCTATCCTACATCTGTCTTTCCTCAATTTGAATTTATGCCCTCTTAGGTGATTATTCTGAGCAAGAGGAAGAATCCCATCAGGATTGAGCATGCTCAAACCATTCAAGGCTTTATACACCTCAATCTGATCACCTCGCAGGTGCCTAGTCTCAGGACACTGTAATTTGCAAAACTTTAGCCTTTCTTCGTAAGAGCAACCCTTTGTTTCATTCACTCATCTAGTTGCCCTTCTCTGTACTTGTTCCAACAGCTCTACATCCTTTTAAAATGAGGCGATACAGATCTGTATACAGTACTCAAGGTGTGGCCTGACCATTGCCTTATACAAGGGGATAATCACCTCTTTATTCCTGCTAGAAAAATTCCTGTATATCATTGACAAGACAAAATGAGCTACTCTTGCAAACGGTCTGCATTCCTCAGAAAACTTCATATCTTCCTGCACAATTACCCCCAAGTCCTTTTCGTTCTCTACCAATGTTAGCTTAGTGCCACAGAGTTGATACGTTGTTAACAGGAGAGACTGCTTCTACAGGGATGGGATACACTTAAATAGAAAGGGTGCAAAAATGTTTGCTGATGCTATCGAGGCAGTGTTAGGTGGGTCGGAAAACTGCTAGATTGGGGGGATACAAGGACTAATAGATTAACAGTAGCCACTGGCAGAGGTGAAAGTGATTCTTGCACTACTTCTATTGGAATGAGCAGCAGCCTGGAAAATAAGATGCAGGATATTTCAGAGACTGCTGGGAATGATTGGGGTACAAGTAAACACATGGGTTATGTTAGGGTAGCTAAGAAAAAGAACAGGTGCATGTATACTTGCGTGTACACCAATGCTAGGAGTTTAGTAAATAAATTTGATGAATTTGAGGTATTGCTCAAAACATCAAAGGCAGATATTAGAGATGTGGTGTCACACAGATATAAAGAATGCAGAACTGGAATTTGGGGAGTACAATGTCTACAGAAAGGATAGACGGGATAGGAAGGGAGGAGGGGTTATGCTATTAGTTAAGAAATACATAAAATCCAAGGAAGTGAAGCCAGTCGACATCGCTGGACAGTGCAGTGTCGAGTTAATTTGGTGTGACATAAGCATTGGGAGATCAAAATTGAGAGTAGGAGTGTGCTATAGACCTAATGACTCTGATGAGTGTAATAAGAAACTGTACAGGGAAATAGAGTGGGCCAGTAAATCACAGAGTCTTATAATGGGGGATTTTAATTTCCCAGATATTGACTGGAATTTGGGGACTGTTCACTCAGCAAGGCAGGGCTTTTGTGGATTTATTGGATGATTGTTTTCTACATCAGCATGTTTGGCAGGCAATTAGAGGGAGTAATACTCTTGATTTGATTATCAGTAGCGATTCCTCATGCATTAAGAATCTGCAGATAAAAAAACCACTAGGTGGCAGTGATCACAGCGTACTGAAGTGGGAGTTACTCAAAGAGGTAACTACCATTAGGGGTAAAGGGAAGGGGTATTGCTTTCGTAAAGGCGACTACGATGGACTGAGACAGTATTTAAATTCTATACAGTGGGACCAACTGATGATGTTACCAACACCCAATTCAAAATGGGAAGCATTGAAAGTACTTATCTTGGAAGCTACTAGGCTTTATATACCAAATAAGAAATATTGTTCAAGGTTTAGGTCTAAGTGGATGTCAGATGAACTAATGAGACATAGGGCAGAGAAGAAAAATGCATGGGATACATACAAATTAACACATGACACAGAAGTCTGTGATAGATACAAGTTGATCTGTAACCAAGTTACAAAGGAGGTTAGGCAGGCGAAGGCAGATTACGAGAAATCTTTGGCAAGGGATGCGAAGAAAAACAGCAAAGAGTTCTTTACTTATGTAAACTCTAGAAGGAAGGAGATGAATCAGATTGGTCAACTTGATATCGATGGGTCAACTGTTGATGATCCTGCTTGGGTAGCTAACAAACTAAACGAATATTTTGCATCGACATTCACACATGAGGAGTTGTTCATCGAGGGGAATGCCGGAGGTGTATTCAACTCTGGCAGTAAGCTAGAGAATCTTGTAATAACTGAGAGTAAGAGGAGGAGAAATTGTTGAAGATAAACACAAGAAAGGCACCTGGGGGGGATGGAACCTATCCAGTTATACTAAAGGAGGCAGCAAAGGAAGTAAGCAAACCCTTAGCCATAATTATGAGAGCTTCCTTGGACTCAGGGGAGGTACCCATGGACTGGAGATGTGCAAATGTGACCCCAATTCACAAAGGAGGATCAAAGGCTGACACAAGTAATTATAGAGCTGTGAGTTTAACTTCTGTTCTTGGAAAAGTAATGGAGGCAACGGTTAAAGAAACACTGCAGGATCATCTAGACAAGACATCAGTTATAGCTCGACACAGCATGGTTTTGTTAAGGGTAAGTCTTGCCTGACCGATTTGATTGGATACTATGATGCAGTCACAAAAGAACTGGATGCAGGGAATAACTTTGATATTATATACTTGGATCTTAGAAAGGCTTTTGATAGTGTTGCACATGGAAGACTGCTGCACAAATTGGAGCAGTGTGGCACTGGAGGTAAATTGCTGCTATGGATAAAGGGGTGGTTGAGGGGGAGAAGACGGAGAGTGGTAATCAATGGACACTGCTCATCGGGGACTAATGTTATTAGTGGAGTCCCTCAGGATTCAGTATTGGGTCCATTATTGTTTTCTGTATTTATAAATGACATTGATGATGGTATATCAAGCTTAATTTCCAAGTTTGCAGACGATACGAAGGTTGGCAGGGTTGTCACTACTGACACTATGCTGTGGCAACAGGATCTGGAAAGGTTTAGCAGATGGGCTGAGAGGTGGCAAATGAAGTTTAACACTGACAAATGTAAAGTACTACATATGGGAAACAGCAATCCCAGAGCAACGTATAAACTCTGTGGTACTACACTGACAGTGGTAGAGAATGAAAGAGACCTGGGGGTGGTTGTGCAGGCAGATATGAAGTTCTCTGAGCAGTGCAGATGGGCTGCAAGAGTAGCTCATGGAGTATTGTCAATGGTATATTGGAATTTTTCTAGCAGGGATAAGGAGGTGATTATTCCCTTGTATAAGGCAATGGTCAATCCACACCTAGAGTACAGTATACAGGCCTGGAGGCCTCATTTCAAGAAGGATGTAGAGCTGCTGGGACGAGTACAGAGAAGGGCAACAAGATTAGTGAATGGAACAAAGGGGTGCTCTTACGAAGAAAGGCTTAAGTTTTGCAAATTACAGTGTCTGGAGACTAGGCACCAGCGAAGTGATCTGATAGAGTTGTATAAAGCCTTGAATGGTTTGAGCATGCTCAATGCTGATGGGATTCTTCCTCTTGCTCAGAATAATCACCTGAGAGGGCATAAATTCAAATTGAGGAAAGACAGATGTAGGATAGACGTGTGGAAATTTGCCTTTAGCCAGCGGGTTGTTGGTTGGTTGGTGGAATAGACTTCCATCCCTTCTCATGAAAATCATCTAGCTCACTGCCAGAGTTTAAATCACCTCTGGCATTCCCCTCCCTGATGAACTCCTCCTGTGTGAATATAGATACAAAATATTAATTTAGTTTGTTAGCCACCTGAGCAGGATCATCAGCAGTTTGAACCATCAATATCCAGTGGACCAATCTTTGCTGTTTTTCTTTGCATCCTTTGCCAAAGATTTCTCATAATCTGTCTTTGCCTGCTTAATCTCCTTTGTGACTTAGTTACAGACCAGCTTATAACTATCATAGGCTTCCACGTCACCCATTAATTTATATGTATCCGATGCATTTTTCTTCTCTGCCATATGTTTCGTTAGTTCATCTGACATATCTCCCAGGGGCTCACATCTGGTAAGTATGGGCTTGGCTCACCCAGGGTCCTGATCATATGTCTAATAAAAATAATAAACATCCATTTAGGCCTAAACCTTGAACAATAATTCTTTGTTGGTATCTGAAGCCTAGTAGCTACCAAGATAAATAAATTCTTTGAATACTTCCCATTTTAAATTTGCTGTTGGTAACATCATCAGTTTGTCCCACCGTATAGAAATTAAATACTGTCTCAGACCACCGTAGTTGCCTTTCCGACAACAAAAACAAACCCTTCCCTTTACCCCTGATGGTAGTTACCTCTTAGCATAAATCCACTTCAGAACACTGTGATCACTGCCACATAGTGGTTCTTTTATCTACAGATTCTTAATGCATGAAGAATCACTACTGATAATCAGATCAAGAGTATTACTCCCTCTAAATGCCTCCTGAACATGCTAATGTAGAAAATAATCATCGAATAAATCCACAAAAGCCTTGCCAGTGTGTGAGTGACCAACCAACAAATTCCAGTTAATATCTGGGATATTAAAATCCCCCATTGTAAGAGTCTGTGATTTACTGGCCCACTCTATAAATTTCTTATTATAGTCATTAGGCCTATAACACACTCCTACTCTCTCAATTTTGATCTCCCAAGCGATGTCGAGTGGCTTCACTTCCTTGGATTTTATGTGTATCTTAACTAATAGAATTATCCCTCCCCCCTTCCTATCCTGTCTATCCTTCCTGTACACATTGTACTCCCCAAATTCCAGTTCTGCATTCCTTATATCTGTGTGACACTACGTCTCTGATATCCCAACAATATCTGCCTTTGATGTTTTGAGCAATACCTGAAATTCATCAAATTTATTTACCAAACTCCTAACATTGGTGTATATGCAAGTATGCATGCACCTGTTCCTCCTCTTAACTAACCTAACACAATCCATGTGTTTACTTGTACCTGAATGACTCCCAGCAGTCTCTGAAATACCCTGCATTTTGTTTTCCAGGCTGTTGCTCATTCCAATAGAAGCAGTGCAAGAATCACTTTCACCTCTGCCAGTGGCTACTGTTAATCTATTAGGCCTTGTATCCCCCAAGCTAGCAAGTCCAGTGGAACAGGACCAGGGTATGTCTGCTAGGGGCAAAGGTTGATGACGTTGTAGAGCGAATATCATCTTTTAAGGGCACAAAAGGTGATATAGTTGTACACGTTGGCACTAATAATATTAAGAGTAGGAGACCGGCAGAATTACTTAACAAGTACAGATCACTGTTGAACAAAAGCCGAGAATTAGGGTTGAATTTGAAAGTGTCTGCAATTCTGCCCAGACATGATAGGAGGGAGTATATGATGAGAGCCTTGTCAATCAATTCGGCCCTGGAAAGATTGTGCAAGGCTCAAGGGGTAGAATATTTTTCAGCCTGAACTGTACTTGTTAACAGGAGAGATTGCTTCTACAGGGATCGAACGTTGTGAGGGATGGAGGATTGAGTACAGAAATACAGCATAGAGTGCAATGTGGATGGTTGAACTGGAGAAAGATGAGTGGGGTGCTGTGTGATAAGAAAGTAAATTGTAGAATGAAGGGAAGAGTGTATAAAACTGTGGTTAGATCCGCATTGATGTACGGTGCTGAGACATGGGCGATTACAAGGGCCCAGGAGAAGATGGAAGTGGCGGAGATGAGGATGCTAAGATGGATGTGTGGCATGACGAGGAAGGACAGGATAAGAAATGACTACATCAGAGGTATGGTTAAGGTGGGGCCTCTGAGTAAAAAAAAAGCAGGAATTTAGGTTGAGGTGGCTTGGACATGTGGAACGAAGAAGTGAGGAGTATGTGGGGAAGAGGTGTGAAAAATTGGAGGTGATAGGGAAGAGGAAGAGGGGGAGACCTAAGCTGAGATGGAAGGACAAGGTGGCAGAGGATTTAAAAGACAGAGGATGGAGAGAGGAAGCCCAGGATAGGGAGGAATGGAGGAAAAGAATTAAGGACGGAAATGCCGACCCCATATAAACATCGCGTGACACAGAGACAACCCCTAAGGCAGAATGCGCTGGTCCCGAAGGAACTAGTAGTTGTTGGTGACTCTATTGTCAGGGAAACGGGGAACATGCTTTGTAAAAAAGATAGGTGGAACAGGACCAAGGTATGTCTGTCAGGGGCAAAGGTTGATGACGTTGTAGAGCGAATATCATCTTTTAAGGGCACAAAAGGTGATATAGTTGTACACGTTGGCACTAATAATATTAAGAGTAGGAGACCGGCAGAATTACTTAACAAGTACAGGTCACTGTTGAACAAAAGCCGAGAATTAGGGTTGAATTTGAAAGTGTCTGCAATTCTGCCCAGACACGATAGGAGGGAGTATATGATGAGAGCCTTGTCGATCAATTCGGCCCTGGAAAGATTGTGCAATGCTCAAGGGGTAGAATTTTTTTCAGCCTGGACTGTACTTGTTAACAGGAGAGATTGCTTCTACAGGGATGGGATACACTTAAATAGAAAGGGTGCAAGAATATTTGCTGATGCTATCAAGGCAGTGTTAGGTGGGTCGGAAAACTGCTAGCTTGGGGGGAGACAAAGACCAATAGATTGACAGTAGCCACTGGCAGAGGTGAAAGAGATTCTTGCACTGCTTCTATTAGAATGAGCAGAAGCCTGAAAAACAAGATGCATGGTATTTCAGAGACTGCTGGGAGCCATTGCGGTACAAGTCAACACATGGGTTGTGTTAGGGTAGCTAAGAATAGAAACAGGTGCAGGTATACTTGCGTGTACACCAATGCTAGGAGTTTAGTAAATAAATTTGATGAATTTGAGGTATTGCTCAAAACATCGAAGGCAGATATTGTTGGGATATCAGAGACGTGGTGTCACACAGATATAAGGGATGCAGAACTGCAATTTGGGGAGTACAACGTCTATAGACAGGATAGGAAGGGGGGAGGGGTTATGCTATTAGTTAAGAAACACATAAAAACCAAGGAAGTGAAGCCAGTCGACATCGCTGGACAGTGCAGTCTGGAGTCAGTTTGGTGTGACATAAACATTGGGAGATCAAAATTGAGAGTAGGAGTGTGCTATAGGCCTAATGACTGATGAGTATAATAAGGAACTGTACAGGGAAATAGAGTGGGCCAGTAAATCAGAGTGTCTTATAATGGGAGATTTTAATTTCCCAGATATTGACTGGAATTTGGGGGCTGGTTACTCACACACTAGCAGGGCTTTTGTGGATTTATTGGATGATTATTTTCTACATCAGCATGTTTGGGAGGCAACTAGAGGGAGTAATACTCTTGATTTGATTATCAGCAGTGATTCTTCATGCATTAAGAATCTGCAGATAAATGAACCACTAGGTGGCAGTGATCACAGTGTGCTGAAGTGGGATTTACTCAAAGAGGTAACTACCATTAGGGGTAAAGGGAAGGGTTATTGCTTCCGTAAAGGCGACTACGATGGACTGAGACAGTATTTAAATTCTATATAGTGGGACCAACTGATGATGTTACCAACAGCAAATTCAAAATGGGAAGCATTCAAAGAACTTATCTTGGAAGCTACTAGGCTTTACATACCAACTAAGAAATATTGTTCAAGGTTTAGGCCAAAATGGGTGTCAGATGAACTAATGAGGCATATGGCAGAGAAGAAAAATGCATGGGATACATACAAATTAACACATGACACAGAAGACTATGATAGATACAAGTTGTTATGCAACCAAGTTACAAAGGAGGTTAGGCAGGCGAAGGCGGATTACGAGAAATCCTTGGCAAGGGATGCAAAGAAAAACAGCAAAGAGTTCTTTACTTATGTAAACTCTAGAAGGAAGGGGATGAATCAGATTGGTCCACTTGATATTGATGGGTCAAGTGTTGATGATCCTGCTCAGGTAGCTAACAAACTAAATGAATATTTTGCATCGACATTCACACATGAGGAGTTATTCAGCGAGGGGAATGCCAGAGGTGTATTCAACTCTAGCAGTAAGCTACAGAATCTTGAAATAACTGGGAGTAAAGTGGAGGAGAAACTGTTGAAGATAAACACAAGAAAGGCACCCGGGGTGGATGGGATCTATCCAGTTATACTAAAGGAGGCAGCAAAGGAAGTAAGCAAACCCTTAGCCATAATTATGAGAGCTTCCTTGGACTCAGGGGAGGTACCCATAGACTGGAAATGTGCAAATGTGACCTCAATTCACAAAGGAGGATCAAAGGCTGACACAACTAATTATAGACCTGTGAGCTTAACTTCTGTTCCAGGAAAATTAATGGAGGCACTGGTTAAAGAAGCACTGCAGGATCATTTAGACAAGACTTTAGTTATAGCTCAGACACAGCATGGTTTTGTTAAGGGGAAGTCTTGCCTGACCAACTTGATTGGATACTATGATGCAGTCACAAAAGAACTGGATGCAGGGAATAACTTTGATATTATATACTTGGATCTTAGAAAGGCTTTTGATACTGTTGCACATGGAAGACTGCTACACAAATTGGAGCAGTGTGACATTGGAGGCAAATTGCTGCTATGGATAAAGGGGTGGTTGAGGGGGAGAAGACAGAGAGTGGTAATCAATGGACACTGCTCATCGTGGACTGCTGTTATTAGTGGAGTCCCTCAGGGCTCAGTGTTGGGTCCATTATTGTTTTCTGTATTTATAAATGATATTGATGATGGTATATCGGGCTTAATGTCCAAGTTTGCAGACGATACAAAGGTTGGAAGGGTTGTCAAGGACACTACTGACACTATGCTGCTGCAACAGGATCTGGAAAGGTTGAGCAGATGGGCTGAGAGGTGGCAAATGAAGTTTAACATTGACAAATGTAAAGTACTACACATGGGAAACAGCAACCCCAGAGCAACGTATCAACTTTGTGGTACTAAACTGACAGTGGTAGAGAATGAAAGGGACTTGGGGGTGGTTGTGCAGGCAGATATGAAGTTCTCTGAGCAGTGCAGACGGGCTGCAAGACTAGCTCATGGAGTATTGTCAATGATATACAGGAATTTTTCCAGCAGGGATAAGGAGGTGATTATTCCATTGTATAAGGCGATGGTCAGGCCACACCTAGAGTACTGTATACAGGTCTGGAGGCCTCATTTCAAGAAGGATGTAGAGCTGCTGGAACGAGTACAGAGAAGGGCAACAAGATTAGTGAATGGAACAAAGGGGTGCTCTTACGAAGAAAGGCTTAAGTTTTGCAAATTACAGTGTCTGGAGACTAGGCACCAGCGAGGTGATCTGATAGAGGTGTATAAAGCCTTGAATGCCCAATGCGGATGGGATTCTTCCTCTAGCTCAGAAAAATCACCTGAGAGGGCATAAATTTAAATTGAGGAAAGACAGATGTAGGATAGACGTGCGGAAATTTGCCTTTAGCCAGCGGGTGGTTGGTTGGTGGAACAGACTTCCATCCCTTGTGTTGGAGGTTGATAGCCTAAATAAGTTTAAGGCTCAGCTGGACAGGTATTTTGAACGAACAGAGGGGTGAAGTGGAAGTGGGTTTTTTTTTTTTTTTTTGCCTGATGCTGCATAAGCTTGCTTTCTTGCATCAAATGCCTCTACTAATGCTAATGCTAAAGTTATTAGACTAACTGCTCATGTGGCACAATTAACCAAGTTAACTGGGAAAATTTTGCTGTCCTATGATTGTTCATTGCTCTTAGCACAACTTGCTTTCCTTGCGACCTCCCATTTTATGATCTGTATGATTTTGCCTGTGTACATAGGCAAAATCATATGTACAGAGTCCAGTCATAATATTATGACCACCCCCAATGCAGACGTCACACAAGCCTAGCGAATTATACAGCGCATGTGTCAAGTTCACACACTGCAAGCATATAAGGCTTGATGTTTGGCATCCATGAATACAGTAACAGCCTCTGTTATGGGCAAAGCATGTGACCTATCAGTCCTGGAAAAAGGCATGATCGTCGGCCATCGGGCCAGGGTGCCGGCATTTCCAATACAGCGGACCTTGTGAAATGCTCATGTGCTACAGTGGTGAAAATATATCAAGACTGGACGAATGGGACAGTTTTGATGACCCGACATGCCAATTGTGGAGCTCCATGTGCCATTTATCCCAGAGGTGAACATTGGCTAAAATGGTTGGTCAGGATGGATCGACACACTACTGTTGCTCAGCTGGCCATCCAAATGAACCATGGGGCCACCAGAAAGGTCTCCAACACGACAGTGCAGCCAACTCTGTTGCACATTCGGGTCTGGAGCAGATGCTTGGTGACAGCACCCATGCTGATGGCATTTCTTAGCAAACAACGGTGTCAGTTTGCACAACAATACTGACACTGGACCCTGGGAAAGTGGCAATGGGTGGCCTTCTCCAATGAGTCACAGTTTCTGCTCCAACGAATGGATGGACGGTGGTGTATTAGGTGTGAAACCTCCAAGAGCAGACACCTGGACACGGTTGTTGGCAGAAGGCAGGCTGGTGGGGGTGGCGTTATAGTCTGGGGAATGTTTTCATGGCATGGCTTGGGTCCGCTGATACCTCTGGAGGGCCTCCTGAATGCAAATGGTTATCTATCGATTGTCGGCAATCAGGTACACCCGTACATGTTGACCATGTTCCCTGGGGGGGATGGTATCTATCAGCAAGACAATGCACCATGCCATGTCGCCACAATTCTTCGTGAGTGGTTTGAGGAGCACGATGAAGGCTTCAAGCTTACTCCCTTGGCCACCGAATTCCCTGGATCTTAACCCAATTGAAAATCTATGGGACCACCTTGATCGACACATCAGATGATGGATCCTCCACCAAGGAACCTACAGGAACTCCGGGGTGCACTGCAGTGTGCATGGTCACAGATACCGGTAGCAACCTTCCGCAGACTTATTGAGTCCTTCCCACACGGCTGGCTGCGGTGCATGCTGCAAAAGGTGCATATTCTGGATACTAGGTAGGTGGTCATAATAATGTGACTGGATCTTATGTACATGTATGAACATATGGTCAGTATCCAATAGTGAAATAGTAAAAGGTGATCTCATATGTGTGGTTCTTATAGTGTTGTTTTTTCACATTAATATCTCTGAATTAGTTATACAAGCAGCTTTACATCCATATCCATATTTTTAATTATTATGTTATGCAGCCAGTTAAGTGTTTATGCACTATATAGTAGTTTAATGTACATTTCTTTATTGTGTGTGTGTGTGTGTGCGTGCATATATATATATAATAAATATTGTTTTCTGTAGACCTCTAACAACATCCCAGTTCTCGGATAACCTGCTGAATTTGTTTCTTCTTCATATCCTTTCTGTACCAGCCCTGATTCATCATCTTTTGCTTACTGCACCAGAGGTAAATGAAATTCAGAATGTCTTGGATTAGAAAAAAATCATAAAAAGTAATTACTGTTTATAAATATAGTAGAATCATAGTTATCTGAAACAGTTGGGATTGAAGGTCTTTTGGGTATTTGATTTTTTTTTTTTTTTTGATAATTGATATTAAAGGCAATATATCTACATTATAAAAAGTAAGCTGAAAAAATATTTAGAGAAAATTGTAGTAATAAAACTATGCATTAGTGGCACTGTATGATTTTTAACTGGAAACCAAGCCATATGATTATGAAAACAAGCTACAGCTAATGTACAATTCTTCATGTTTGTCTGTAGTTTTTGTGCATTAAAAAAAAAAAAAAAAAAAAAAGTCCCAAAAATTTCAGATAGAGTTCATTGAACTGTACAGAGTAAACTAGTGTTTATGAAAAATAGAAAATTTTATTGGAAATTTTAGCTATATGCTTCTAATTATCCACATGATAATTATGAAGTTTTAGAGGCTTCTTTGTAAAGATAAGTGACCTCTGTAGGTGTGCTGATTAGACTTCCATATGAGGGATGGGGGGAGATAAAAACCAAAGGTATGGAGAATCATTATGAAGTACAGCCTTCTTGAAGTGAACTTCAGCATCTTATAGTAATTTTAACACTACTTTTACTACTCATAATATAATGAAAAAAGTGAAGCAATAAAAAAAAAAAAATTAAGAAAGAACAGTGTTAAAAAGAGAAGCAGTTTTTTTGGTTTCATTGTACCATATGGGTGCATGTGAAAGGTAGGGATTTGTATATAAGGCTGGAGCAGACAACGTCGGGAGCACTTATAGGGATGGTTGTTTGTAAATTTAATTTTATCAATGCATCAGACATTGGAAAAATCAATAGGTGGTCTGGCATTAAGTGTGTTTGAATCGTCTGATTTTTATTTAACTATGGCATTAGCCATAGTTAAATACAAATCAGATGTACTATGTACTTCCAAGTACATAAGTTTATAGTCATTGTTTAATTTGATTAAAATTTGGACATTTATCTGTCTGTGGCTTGTGGTCAGGTTCATGTGCATGCTCTGATCTGTGGCTCATGTATGGATACTGTATTCATGGAAATGTGTGCACAGGAACTGGGTAAATGGAATTGTCATCACACACACACACACACACACACACGATCTTGGTCACATGCCACCAACAGATAACACCTAAATTTTAGTCAAATTAAACAACTATAAACTGTGTATTAAATATATATCAGACAATTCAAACACACTTAGTGCCAGACCACTTACTTGTTGACTTTGCTAATGTATGGTGGACTGGTTTTCTAATTTAATTTTTCCAGGGCTATTCTAGATAAAATTAAGTTCACAAACAACCAATCCTATGCATTCTTTCCAAGTCACACGAGTACCAGATATATAAATTCCTGCCTTTTGCATGCGCCATATGGTAATTGACAACAAATCCAAAAAGACCGGCCATATTTTTTGTCATTATGTTCTTTCTTAAAATTCTTTCACTTTTGTTTCTATTATGACCAGTAATAGCAGTATTAAAATTATTAAACAATATTGAAGTGCTCTTTGAGGCTGGAAAACTGGAAAATTATTAAACACTATTGAAGTGCTCTTTGGGAAGGAAAACTGGAAGGTATGCGAAATCATTAAGGCTGTACACCTTAATGATTTCGCATGCCTTCAGTTTTCCTTCCCCCTGCTCTTCTTCTTCCTCTCATTGAAGTCTGATAATCATAGGTTTGGAAAATTAAATTGAAGGACCATACAAATAAAAATTGAAAGCACAAAAAATCGAAAGCTACATAAAAAAATATATAATAAAACAGAAGTATTTTTGTGTTTTTGAAAATAGAAAAGCGGGCTGTGGATTATTTATTCTGCTTCCGTATAAAGGTGCAATCCAGCACAATGTGCCAAGTGCTTACACCTGGCACATTGTGCTGGATTTTTGTCCTGGACAAATGGATATAGTTTACAGAATACAGACAGAGCTGTTCAATATTGGTTCTTTTCATTAAACAAGTGTTGTGGGTGGATGCCTCAAGGATAGCAAAACTTACTTTCCATAAAGTTATGGGGTACAATTTTGATTTTGCTCTTAGAGCAAAAACAATGTGTCCTTTACTTTTTTACATGCACACAGTCTAGTTTTATGTCATCTGGTTTATCCAATTGATTTATATATTATGAGACATGTACAATATAAATTATAATTCACAATATATTTTTTTAAGCAGAATGCCAAACTGAAGTCTGTTATTTAACCTATTTATTAAATTTAGCCCTATTATAATTTAAATTATAAAAAGGCTAAATTTACTATAATTTAAATTATATTAGGGCAAAAATTAATAAATAGGTTAAAAAACAGACTTCAGTTTGGCATTCTTCTTAAAAAAATACATTTGGGCCTATTATAACTTAAATCATAATAGGTCCAAGAATTTGTTATCAAATTTGACAAAATTCAAAATTATGGATGTATATTAATAATAAAATCTCAGATTATGATCTTTTGAATTTTTTAATCAATGTGTTATCTGTAATTTGTTAAGAAACAGTATATAAAGTATGTCAATTAAAGGACAAGTAGGATTGTTTAACACCTATAATTTAGAAAATATTCCCAGAATCATTTAAACATTGTAGCAATTTTATATTTTAACCAAGCTTAATTAAAATTGGGGCTATGGTTTTTATGCTTGATTGGTGAATCTTAAATCCATCTGTATGGGGCATTATTTTTGAATCATCATGAAAATACCTGCCATTTGACCAAACATGCAGATGGACTGCATTCCTTGAACTCCTTTTGATTTTGGCTTCCCTGGCTCATGCATCCACGACTGGACAGTACATGACTATTTGTTGACAAGTGATCATAGTGTGATTGATTACCTTTTTCATCTCTAGTAGTATGTCTAATCCCCAGATGCAACACAGCAACACTTCTCACTGTATTGCTAAAACAGTGAAATGGAAAATATTCAGTTCTGCCATACAACAGTCTCTGGCACGGATTCCATGAGACCATTTTACAAACTTGAATGCTACTCAGAAATACAACCTTGTCACCAAACTACCACAGAAAGCTTCACAAACTGCTACGGAAAAAAAAAGGAAGTCACCCTAAGAGCGTTCTGTGTGAACTGCAGAGCTTACTATGCTCCAAAATCAACTAAAGGCCACTAGAAAACACATCTAAAGAGCCCACAGAAATGGCTGGCTGTAACTAGCTGCAGCTTTCCAAGAGCAATTTAAGATGCAAAGACAAGAATATATCAATGCTGTTTACTATCAGAAACAAAAATCTTGGAGACTGCTGGTACAGAATGCAGGAAATAATAACCCTTGGGGACTTATCCACAAATTGGCCAGGCAAATATTGAGCACCCCTGACATTATCAACTTGATTGTTGAAGATGGATCATTGGAAATGACCAACTGGCGAGACACAGGAGAGAAAATACTAGACCAGCTTATCATTGAGGACAGTCCTGAACAAAATACACCGGAACAGGTTTCCATAGCAGAAGACAATAAGCAGTACCTCCCATCAGACAGGGAAGATGACTTCTCTCAGGAAGAAATTGGTAGCACCATCTAGAAAATAAAGTCCGGTAAAGCCCCTGGGCTGGACTTCATTGAAGGTGAAGCCATCAAACATATGTGTACTATTGCCCCGGATATATCGAAAGATATTGTGTCTCCATGAAGGAGTGTCTTCCTGAGTGGAAACATGCTAATCTAAGGTTATTTCCGAAGGTCTCTACAACCATTCCTGCCCCTATTGCATACTGCTCCATAGCACTCCACAAGTATAACTGATTATTTTACAAACAAGAAACTAACCATCCACGGTAACTTCCACAGTATCACTTTGAATGCATCCAGAGGCTGCCACCAAGGTTCTATCCTAGATCCATTCATGTGGAACATGGTGTTAAATGAGTGACTATTCTTCAACTTCCTTCAGGATGACTTGAACAGACTTTCAAAAATGATCAGAGAAGTGGCAGCTATGTTTTACTGGTACTGCTTATTGTCTTCTGCTATGGAATGGTTGTATACTTGGAGATTAGCAACCCACAAATAAATTATACACTTGGTAAGGTTGAATTAAAAACAGTGGAGGAGGAAAGGGATCTGATAGTAACAATACAGGCAGATATGAAGTTTTCTGAACAGTGTAAATAGGCAGCCAGGAAAGATCATGGTGTTCCATCGATGATTTATCGAATGTTATTCTGTAGAAATAGGGAGGTCATAATCTCACTGTATAAGGCCACATCTGGAATAATGTGTTCAAGTATGGAGACCTCATCGGAAAAAAAAAAAAAAAAAGACATTTAGTTTCTTGAAAGGCTCCAAAGACAGGCAACTCAAACATTGCCCATTTTTCCTTTTCTTTTATTTTCCAAATTCGTAGTTTTCTCTCTCTCTTGTTATTGTGATCCTCTTCAATTTAGGGAGCCGACGGGGCTAGCCGGGTGGGTATAGTGCCTGCCTGGCAACCCAAAGGTAGCAGGTTTGAATCCTGCCTCAGGCTTGGATCAAAGTACTGCAAAAACCTTTGGAAGTGCATTATGACCACAGAAGCCGATGCGCCAACAACTACCCAAAAAAAAAAAAAAAAAAAAACAATTTAGGGAATCTTAAAACTCCAACAAGTAACCTGTGATCACTACCCAGGGAGACACTCAGAATGACCTTGACATCCACATAGTCTTCTGTGTCACTCCGTATCCACTAGTATATAGCCAATGAGGGATTTATGTTGACATTCCATCCATATCTTGTCACTTTTGACACTTCCTCTTCTTGAACCAGGTGCTTCCTATGACAAAGCTGTTGCTAAATAGAAATTCAACAGTCTCTCACCATCATCAGACCTATGATGTCTTCTAGTCCGTCTTTTTAATCCAACTTTTGCATTAAGGTCACCCATGATGACTGTATCTCTTTGAATTTGTCCTCAAACTCCAACTTTTCCATTTCTTCACAATTTGTTTGTGGTGTGTAGCATTGTACTATTTTCAATGTTTTGCTGCCATTTATTTGCAGTTTAATTGACATGAGTCTGTTGCTGATGTTATTCACATCCAGTAATCTTTCCTTCGTCCTGTAGTAGTAGTGGCATGTGATGCAAGAAAGCAAGTGTATGAGCTTATGCAGCATCAGCCAAAAAAAAAAATCACACCATACCCTCCAAATGCCTGTCCAGTTCCTCCTTCTTAAATTTATTCAACCTATCAACTTCCATGACAGATGGAAGTTTGTTCCAGTAATTAACCACCCGCTGGCTAAAGGAAAATTTCCGCACATCTATTCTTAATTTGAATTTATGCCCCCATAGGTTCATAATCTGAACAAGTGGAAGGATCCCAACAGAATTCACCGTGCTCAACCCATTCAAGGCCTTATACACCTCAACAGATCACCATGCCGGTGCCTAGTCTCCAGCCACTGCAATTTGCAGAACTTAAGCCTCTCTTGTTAAGAGGATCCCTTTATTCCCCTCACCAATCTTGTTGCCTTTCTCTGTACACGCTCAAGAAAATCTACATCCTTCCAAAAACGAGGCCTCCAGACCTGTACGCAGTACTCAAGGCGTGACCTGATCATTATACAGACGTGACCTGCCTTATACAGAGGGACAATCACCTCCTTTTCCTTGCTAGCAAAATTTCTATATATCATTGACAAAACCCCATGACCTGCCCTGGCAGCCTGTCTGCATTGCTCAGAAAACTTCAAATCTGACTGCACAATTACTCACAGGTCTTTTTCATTTTCTACCACCTTAAGTGTAGTACCACACAGTTGGTACTTGTCTCTCGGGTTACTTCTACCCATATATAGTACTTTGCTTTTGTCAAGGTTAAACTTCAGTTGCCACTTCTTACCCCATCTGCCCAAATTATCTAGATCCTGTTGCAGTAGCACACTGCTATTACTGTCATTAACAACCCTGCCAACCTTTGTATCATCTGCAAACTTCGGCACTAAGCCTGATATACCTTCATCAATATCATTGATAAATATACAAAACAACAGTGGACCCAACACCGAACCCTGTGGGACTCCACTAATAACATTAGTCCACGAAGAGCAGCACCCACTGATTACCACCCTCTGTCTTCTCCCACTTAACCATCCTTTTATCCATTGTAGCAACTTACCCTTAATACCATTCTACTCCAATTTGTACAATAGTCTTCCATGCGCAACAGTATCAAAAGCTTTCCTGAAATCCAAATATATGATATCAAAATTATTTTTTTGCATCCAGTTCCTTTGTAACCACATCTTTAATCTGTGATCTTTTATGAAGGCTACACCCTTCCTCACTACATCACCTCCAGAACTATGGAGGTAATAGCCTCCCCTTAACTCTCTATACCCATTTCCTTTCCATTTTGATTCACCCAGCCCTAGTATGTTTATTTTTCTGTACATTAATATGTCCACACATTCCTAAATTTTTCCTGACAATGTTGTAATGTTGAGTGTGGCTTAATGTTGAGTGTGGCCTAGTTTAATATAGGTTGTCCTCCTGCTTGATGATTGTGTATCAGGCTTGTGGCTGTCATAAATATCACCACTAAGATGGGGTGTGTTATGTTCAGGGCAATTACATTTTATTCTTCTGGGGCTTCTTTTTTTCTTTTTCTGTTGAAGGCAATAAATTTAAGCTGCCGTATGGATGTGGTAGTTCTTACTTACGTACAGTTACCCATCTACATCCTGGTTGCACTGTCACTTCAGTCCAGGATTGCTTATTTGGGTTTCCTCTTATTCAAAGCTAACTCCCATATCTGAGGGCATTTTGCTATCCTCCACTTGTGACGCACCCCGTAGCTGAGGCCTGCCCTGAGCGGTTTGAATCCTGTTGGAGAATAAAGAAATTCTTATAGGTTTTTTTCAGTTAGAGTTATATTAGCCAATCTCAGAGAGAGGGAGTTTGGTTTCCCTGTGAGTTATTGCAGGTTTATTCAAGCCAAACAACTTGTAAATTGATTGGTATTACACACACACACACATGCATGCACGCACGCACGCACGCACACATGCGGTCTTCCTCTCGTTAACTGTAAACAAGCAACTGACATTGGACAGTTGAGAAGTGGAAAGAAGTTGCCTCATCTAGTGAATCCTCTTTTTGTTCCTTGCTAACACAGGAAGGAACATAGCATGTGGACAGCAGCATGAATCAGATGGAATCCCTCGTGCCAGGTTGCTGAACGAGTTTTTAATGACACGCGTTAAGTCCCGTGATATTGGTGAATCATCTGAATGCCACGGCCTAGAACATTGTTGTCGTCCAAGGGCATCTCTTCATGCTTGTGGTTTATCCATCTGGAGAGATTGGAAATGATTCTTGGAACACTAGGATGACTGTACCACAGGTTATTAGCCTCCTTGGTCACTAGATGTTAACCCCTGATTGAGCTTCTATGGGATGAAATGAAATGATCTTTTGTGGCAGGGTTTCACCACTGTCAAGTCTGTGCAACCGTGAGAGATGCAATCGAGTGTCTTCATGGAATGCTTTATTATTTGATGCTTTTCTTAGAACTGAAGGAAGTGCTATTGCAATTAGATTGGAATACTTAATAAACTGGCCACTTAGTGTATATTAGTTTTAGTAGTGGAAAAAAAAGATGCAAAGAAGAAAACTTATACATTTGCAGAAAAAAAGAAAGAGAGAGAGACCTATCCACCTCATCTATCCATCCCCCGTAATATTTACAGGGGATGTATAGATGAGAATATTTAATTTATCTAATGCTCCTTAAATTTATTCAAATTACCACAGCACCAGATGGAAGTTTATTCCAATAATCAACTTCCCTCTGGCTGAAAGCAAATTTTCACACATATGGCCTGTAACCATCCTGTTCTAATTTAGTGTTTAGCCTCATGTGTATATTGTTTGAGAAAGAGTAAGAATGCTATCAACGTTGAAACCTTTTAAAAAACCTTTAAACACTTTACTCAGGCCTCTCAGATGCCTAATTTCCATGTGCTACAGTATTCAGAAATGATGACTTTTATGATATGAGTACCCTTTTGCATTCTTTGATTAATCTTGTTGCTCATCTTCACCTCTTCCAACAGATACTCATCCTTTTTAAAATAAGATATCTAGATCAGTACTCAAGTTGTGGCCTAACTGATACAATTGGTTAATCACATTTTTGACCCTGGCAAAATTCCTGTATGTCATTGACAGAATATCATGAGTTGTCTTAACAGCCTTTCTGCACTGCTCACAGAACTTAATGTCGGACTGTACAATTACCCCTAGGTCATTGAAAGTGACCACTCAATTGGTATTTTATTTTGGGGTTACTGCTGCCCATATCCAGTAACTTGCATTTATCAATGTTAAACCTCAAATGCCACTTCCTTTCTCATATGCTTAATTTTCCTATATGATAGTTAGTATATGTTCTGCCTCTTTGAGGTGTGCATGTGTGGAAAAGTCTGGTTGTTCAGCAGCAGTCATATTCTCTTGCACCTTTGCAACAGCATGCTACATGCGAGCTGTAAGGAGAGAATATAAATGCATATCAAACAAGCCAATGCTCCTAATATTAGGACAAAAGAATATAACTGCTCCAGTAATGTAATGACTTCCATTATATTATTGGAATGTTATGGAGCATTATAAATTTCTTATTGCATCATTTGGGGCAAATTAAAGTATGGTATCTATAAAAAAAACAATGAAATTAAAGAGAAAATAGATTTTAATTCATGGAATTCTGAAGTATATTATTTAACCTCCTTTTTCATTTTTCAATTAAATTTTTTTTATAGTGCCTGGCAATACTTGCTAATCATGGCATATTCAAGCATTGTTTAGAGCTCTTAATGACTGAACAGAATACACGCATTTTATTTAATGCTTTAGAAGGAAATTATGCCCTATGTCTCTTAGGTAAGTGTTAAATTGTCTCATGAAAGGTATTGCAGAAAATTGTTCTTGATAGGCTTGCATATTAAAGAATTAGTATTCAAAGTGTATTAGTATTCATTGATAAATTTCAGCTATGTTGAGCAGTGTGTGTTATCAGAGTTCTCTTTATATCCATCCTTAATATGAGTTTTGTTACTAACAATCTTAGATGTCCATAAATGTAGGATTTTTTAAATCCTTAAAATATTTAGCCATGAAACTAAAAAGAAAAGTAAACATTATTGCAGGTATCATTATGCACATTACAAGATGTTTGATTTCTTTTGTGTGGTGCAACAACACACACACACACACACACACACACACACACACACACACACACACACACACACACACACACACACACACACACACACACACACACACACAATATATATCATTTTAAATATATTTCATAATAAGCTAGGTTTTACATTATTTTTTCCTTGTGAAAAGTTCAAGAAACCTTGCAAGGTCGCCTGCAGGATGAGTAAATAGTGTTAAAATAATGCAAAGAAGCAAACTTATTATTATTTTTTTTTTTTATGTAAACCCCAGACACGAGAGGTATTAGAACCTATAGTACTTAGTACTGCACTTGGGTTGGAGGTTGAGAATATGAAAGAAGATATTTGTTCAGAATACAAAAGAAGATATATATTGGACTTGAACTTCTGTAGACTGTAATTTTCAGGAAATATGTATGAAGGAAGGTTGTTGCAGAAAACGGCAGTTGAATGAATAAATGAGGAAGATGAAAAGTTAGTTCTCTGAGTTTGAAGTTGGACAGTAAATGGATGTTGGCTGGTGGCGGCACGTGTTCGGTCTGTTTTAAAAGAGAGAGCGAGAATTATAGAAGACAATTCAGAAGAACAGTGCTTGTGGAAGTATCTGTAGAAGAGGCATGCAGCAGAAACAGTACATCTATGAGACAGCGAGTGGAGAGACTCTGTTAGAGATGAATCATTAATTAACCTAACTGCCCTTCTGAATGGAATGAAAAAGCCTGAGAGAGGTTTTGGGAGCACCATCCCAGATGTGGGAACAATATTCCATGGCAGGGCGGATTTGCGATTTATACAGAGTGAGCAGCTGTTTGGAAGAAAAGTAATGCCAAGAGCGAAAGAGAAAACCAAGTTTTTTAGATGCAGAGGAAGCAATATTTGTAATGTGCTTGTGCCAAAAGAGATTAGAAGACAGGGTAATCCCCAAAAGAGATATATCATTTTGCCTAGAAATATTTGGTATCAGTTAAAATAAAAAAAATAATAAAAATTGCTCATCCCTTATAATTTCTTCAAATTTCTCACTTCCAAAACACCAGTACAATGAAACAATGGAATATTGTTTCATCAACTTGCAGTGAGAAAGTTGATTGTTTCAATTTTCTCACATACACACAGCTATCCTGCTACTATCATTTTCTAATTTAAATTTGTCTCCTTCTGCACATCATCCAAAAAAGGGCACCATCAGTATTTAGTTTATTCAATCCATTTAAAGCCTTAAAACTTTTGGTTGGTCTCCTTGGAGGTGCCAAGTTTCTGGATGCTGCAATTTACAGAACTCGAGTTATCTTGGTAAGAGTAACTTTTTGTGCCACTGACCAATATTGTTGCTTTTTCCTGCATCTACTCCAATAGAACTACATCTTTCTTAAAATGGGGTTTCCAAATCTGTATCTGGTATTCACTATATACCCTAACTGTTATCTTATATTGCAGGATATGTTATACTGTTATCTTATAATGCACCTTGTCCATTGGCAGAATTCCATTATATAATTGAAAGAACCTCATGAACTGTCATAGCATTAGCATTAGCATTAGCAGAGGCATATGATGCAAGAAAGCAAGCTTATTCAGCATCAGCCAAAAAAAAACAAAAAAAAAAAAAAAACCCACTCCCATTTCACCCCTCCGTTCGTTCGAAATACCTGTCCAGTTGAGCTTTAAATTTGTTTAGGCTATCAACTTCAACAACCAGTGATGGAAGTCGGTTCCACCAACCAACCACCCGCTGGCCAAAGGCAAATTTCCGCACATCTATCCGACATCCGTCCTTCCTCAATTTGAATTTATGCCCTCTGAGGTGATTATTCTGAGAAAGATGAAGAATCCCATTGGCATTGAGCATGCTCAAACCATTCAAAGCCTTATACACCTCTATCAGATCACCTCGCTGGTGCCTAGTCTCCAGACTCTGTAATTTGCAAAACTTAAGCCTTTCTTCGTAAGAGCAACCCTTTGTTCCATTTACTAATCTTGTTGCCCTTCTCTGTACCCGTTCCAGCAGCTCTACATCCTTCTTGAAATGAGGCCTCCAGACCTGTATACAGTACTCAAGATGTGGCCTAACCATTGCCTTATACAAGGGAATAATCACCTCCTTATCCCTGCTAGAAAAATTCCTGTATATCATTGACAAGACACCATGAGCTACTCTTGCAGCTCGTCTGCACTGCTCAGAGAACTTCATATCTGCCTGCACAATTACCCCCAGGTCCTTTTCATTCTCCACCACTGTCAGTGTAGTACCGCAGAGTTGATACGTTGCTCTGGGGTTACTGTTTCCCATATGCAGCACTTTACATTTGTCGATGTTAAACCTCATTTGCCACCTCTCAGCCCATCTGTTCAACCTGTCCAGATCCTGTTGCAGCAGCATAGCGTCAGTATTGTCCTTAACGACCCTGCCAACCTTTGTATCATCTGCAAACTTGGACATTAAACTTGATATCCCATCATCAATATCATTCATAAACACCGAAAACAACAACGGACCCAACACTGAACCTTGAGGAACTCCACTAATAACATTAGTCCACGTTGAGCAGTGTCCATTGATTACCACTCTCTGTCTTCTGCCACTCAACCATCCCCTTATCCATAGCAGCAATTTGCCTCCAATGCCACACTGCTCCAATTTGTGCAGCAGTCTTCCATGTGCAACAGTATCAAAAGCCTTTCTAAGATCCAAATATATAATATCAAAGTTATTCCCTGCATCCAGTTCTTTTGTGACTACATCATAGTATCCAATCAAATTGGTCAGGCAAGACCTGCCCTTAACAAAACCATGCTGCGTCTGAGCTATAACTGAATTCTTGTCTAGATGATCCTGCAGTGCTTCTTTAACCAGTGCCTCCATTAATTTACCTGGAACAGAATAGCGGTTCACGAGGTTCTGTTCATCACTAACTGGGTGCCACTACCTCCAGTTTGGCACCCAATTAATGTGTTATTGGATTACTACTGCCCATATGGAGTATCTTGCATTATGAATAAATAAATAGCCAAATAAATATTCATTTATTACATATTTCAGCAAGCCCTTAACAGCACATGGCTAGGGGTAGATAATTTAGTATACAGAAAATAAAATAACGAATAAACATAATATATAGCAATATACTTATCTACATAAAACAATGAATATGAATTATAGTCTTGTATTAACAGAATAAGGCAGTTGCTGCACAGTACATTATATGTTGGATTGCTAATTACTTGGTTGTAGGCAGGCTACTTGTATTGGAAATCTGATTCCTGTAGGCCTGAGAGTTAAAAAATAATAGTTGATGATTTGATTTAAAGAATAGCTTTAAATCATCAATACATGCTGGCAGATTTGGATTTTCTTGCAGGAGTGATTGTAGAGATGCTCAGAATATAGTGCTGGAAAGTACACTGAAAGGACAGAATTCATGGGATACCTGGTTTCTGGGCAATACGACATCGTCACCTCTCTCGCTAATGGATGAACCTGCCGTTTGGCAGGTATATAGGCACATTGCATTCACGTAGACAGCATTTCGATGTCAGTATGGGTAAACTTTGTGAGTTAACTGACTCTAGGACCAAAATGCATTAGCAAAGATTGTATCTTGAAGATATGGCAGCATGATTATTTCAATAATTTTAGTTATTACTGATGAAACAGCAATTAGCAATAGCTTGTATGGTTATTACTGTTAGATTGTTTAGGAATTAGAGTAATCCTGAAGGTTTTCCATTGTCTTGGATGAAATGGCTGTGAAATACACCTGGTAATGATTTGCACTAAACAGTCAGTGATATGCACTAGGCAATTTAATAACAATTTATTAAGTAGCAATGCCATCAGGGCCTTCACTGGTATCAAGGCACAATTGGTTAATTTTCTTCTGCACTGTATTCTTCTTCACAACTTAATTAATCAGCACAGCTTGTGATTAGGAGGCATTTATGTATTCTGCTTGTTTGCACGAATTGACTTCTTGAAATCTGTGCTGCTTATCTTCAGTGCAGATGACAGAAATGCTTGTTTCCATATTGCACTTTACCAATTATAAAACGTGATCATGCTGTAATATAGCTCTTGTTGTTTGTAGTAAGTGCTCTTTTATTGTGTTTCAGCCTGAAGATTAAATAATATCTGTACAATTGAATTTTTTTGAGTTGAAATAATGGTCTGCTTTTTTTTAATATTTTATGTGTGCTGGTGAAGTGCTATATTTCTTTCACTTCACTCTCTGTAGTATTTTTCTTTACTTTTAAAGTATGTTTTTAGATGGGATTTTACCCAAGGTTGGCAACGAGAAGATGTTTTACAAGTCAAAACATCAAAAGTAGATATTGTTGTATATCAGAGACGTGGTGTCACACAGCTATAAGGAATGCAGAAATGGAATTTGGGGAGTACAATGTGTACAGAAAGGATAGACAGGATAGGAAGGGAGGAGGGGCTATGCTATTAGTTAAGAAACACATAAAATCCAAGGAAGTACAACCAGTCGACTTGGCTCAACAGTGCAGTATCGAGTCAGTTTGGTGTGACATAAGCACTGGGAAATGAAAATTGAGAGTAGGAGTGTGTTATAGGCCTAATGACTCTGATGAGTATAATAAACAACTGTACAGGGAAATAAAGTGGGCCAGTAAATCAGTCAGTCTTATAATGGGGGGATTTTAATTTCTCAGATATTCACTGGAATTTGTGGGTTGGTCACACGCACGCACACATACGCACACACACACGCACACACACACACACACACACACACACACACACACACACACACACACACACACACACACACACACACACACACACACACACACACACACACACACACGCGCTAGCAAGGCCTTTGTGAATTTATTTGTTGATTATTTTCTACATCAGACTGTTTGGGAGGCAACTAGAGGGAGTAATACTCTTGATCTGATTATCAATAGTAATTCTTCATGCATTAAGAATCTTCAGATAAAGGAACCACTAGGTGGCAGTGATCATAGTGTGCTGAAGTGGGATTTACTCAAAGAGGTAACTACCATCAGGGATAAAGGGAAGGGTTTTTGCTTTCGTAAAGGCAAAATGGAAAAAATTAATCTTGGAAGCTATTTATGCTTTTCATACCAACTAAGAAATATTGTTCAAGGTTTAGGCCTAAATGAATGTCAGATGAACTAATGAGAGATGTGACAGAGAAGAAAAATGCATGGGATACATATCAATTAATGGGTGACACGGAAGCCTGTGAGCTGGTCTGTAACCAAGTCACAAAGGAGGTTAGGCAGACAAAGGCAAGTTACGAGAAATCTTTGGCAAAGGATGCAAAGAAAAACAGCAAAGAGTTTGTTACTTACGTAAACTCTAGACGGAACGGAATGAATCAGATTGGACCACTGGATATTGACGTTTCAACTGTTGATGATCCTGCTCAGGTGGCTAATAAACTAAAGTTTTTTGCATCTACATTCACACATGAGGAGTTATTTGGGGAGGGGAACGCCAGCGGTGAATTAAACTCTGGCAGTGAGCTAGATGATTTTGTAATAACTGAGAGCAAAGTGGAGGAGAAATTATTGAAGATAAACATAAGAAAGGCACCTGGGGTGGAGGGGATCTATCCAGTTATATTAAAGGAGGCAGCAAAATGAGGTAAGCAAACCCTTAGCCATAATTATGAGAGCTTCCTTGGACTCAGGGGATGTACCTATTGACTGGAGATGTGCAAATGTGACTTCGGTTCACAAAGGAGGATCAAAGGGTGACACAGGTAATTACAGACCTGTTAATTTAACTTCTGTTCCATCGAAATTAATGGTAGAACTGGTTAAAAAAGCACTGCAGGATCATCTAGACAAGACTTCAGTTATAGCTCGGACATAGCATGGTTTTGTTAAGGGGAAGTCTTGTCTCACCAATTTGATTGGGTCTATGATGTGGTCACAAAGGATCTGGATGTAGGGAATAAATTTGATATATATTTGGATCTTAGAAAGGTTTTTGATACTGTTGCACATGGAAGACTGCTGCACAAATTGGAGCAGTGTGGCATTGGAGGCAAATTGCTGCTATGGATAAAGGGATGGTTGAGTGGGAGAAGACAGAGAGTAGTAATCAATGGTCACTGCTCTTCGTGGACTAATGTTATTAGTGGAGTTCTTCAGGGTTCAGTGTTGGGTCCATTGTTGTTTTCTGAATTTATTAATGTCATTGACGGTAGTATATCAGGCTTAATGTCCAATTTTGCAGACGATACGAAGGTTGGCAGGGTTGTTAATGGCACTAATGATGGTATGCTGCTGCAACAGGATCCAGAAAAGTTAAGCAGTTGGGCTGAGAGATGGCAACTGAAGTTTAACATTGACAAATGTAAAATACTGCTTATGGAAAGCAGTAACCCCAGAGGAACGTATCAACTGTGTGGTACTACACTGACGGTGGTAGAGAATGAAAAGGATCTGGGGATAATTGTGCAGGCAGATATGAAGTTTTCTGAGCAGTGCAGACAATCTACAAGAGTAGCTCATGGTGTTTTGTCAATGATATACAGGAATTTTTTCTAGCAGGGATAAGGAAGTGATTATCCCCCTGTATAAGGCATTGGTCATGCCACACCTTGAGTACTGTATACAGTCTGGAGGCCTCATTTTAGGAAGGATGTAGAGCTGCTAGCGCGAGTGCAAAGAAGGGCAACAAGATTAGTGAATGGAAAGAAGGGTTGGTCTTACGAAGAAAGGCTTAAGTTTTGTAAATTACAGTGTCTGGAGACTAGGCTCCTGCGACGTGATCTGATTGAGGTGTATAAAGCCTTGAATGGTTTCAGCATGCTCAGTGCTGATGGGATTCTTCCTCTTGCTTAGAATAATTGCTTGAGAGGGCATGAATTCAAATTGAAGAAAGACAATTTTAGACTAGATGTGCGGACGTTTTGCCCTTAGCCAGCATGTGGTTGTTTGCCGGAACAAGCTTCCTTCTGTTGTAGAAGTTGATAGCTTAAATAGATTTGAGGCAGAACTAGACAAACATTTTGTCCAAGTGGATGGGTGAAATAAGAAGGTTTTTTTTTTTTTTTGCTGTAATGCTAAAATTTAGATGTTGACTCTGTTTATAGTTGACTCAGCCATTTTATTAGAATGGTAGAAATATACTAATAATATTCTAATAATTTATTAGAAATATATCTATACCTGTATAGGTATATTTCTGAAAGAATTCCATGAATAATGTTTTAAGTTGCAAAAACATTTTTGTTTAGGAATTTTATTGATGGTATTCTTTTAGTGACTTTTGTGGGGTAAGACTCCAACCAGTAAATTGATGCCTTTAACTATATTTCTGTGATCAGATTTAAAATTAATGTCGCTGCTTTTTTTTTTTTTTTCTTGAAGTAAAAAAACTGGATTAAACAAGGTCAAGAACTTGATTTCCTCTGGTCAAAATGATCTTGATTTTTTTTTTAGCTGCTAGAACTACTAAGGAGTCAGACAGCAGCTCTATTTGTAAGTTATATTTGGGGCAGGGGGAGATTAAAATCACTCATTATAATAAGCATTATCATTAGCATTAGTAGAGGCATTTGATGCAAGAAAGCAAGCTTATGCAGCATCAGGCAAAAAAAAAAAAAAAGAAATAAGTAAATAAATAAAAAATAACCACTTCCACTTCACCCCTCTGTTCGTTCGAAATACCTGTCCAGCTGAGCCTTAAACTTATTTAGGCTATCAACTTCCACGACAAGGGATGGAAGTCTAAAATTAATGTTTTGCATCTACATTCACACATGAGGAGTTCATCAGGGAGGGGAATGCCAGAGGTGAATTAAACTCTGGCAGTGAGCTAGATGATTTTCATGACAAGGGATGGAAGTCTATTCCACCAATCAACTACCTGCTGGCTAAAGGCAAACTTCCACACATCTATTCTACATCTGTCTTTCCTCAATTTGAATTTATGCCCTCTCAGGTGATTATTCTGAGCAAGAGGAAGAATCCCATCAGCATTGAGCATGCTCAAACCATTCAAGGCTTTGTACACCTCTATCAGATCACCTCGCTGGTGCCTGGTCTCCAGACACTGTAATTTGCAAAACTTAAGCCTTTATTCATAAGAGCACCCTTTTGTTCCATTCATTAATCTTGTTGCCCTTCTCTGTACTCGTTCCAGCATCTCTACATCCTTCTTGAAATGAGGCCTCCAGACCTGTATACTGTACTCTAGGTGTGGCCTGACCATTGCCTTATACAAGGAAATAATCACCTCCTTATCCCTGCTAGAAAAATTCGTATATATCATTGACAATACACCATGAGCTACTCTTGCAGCTTGTCTGCACTGCTCAGAAAACTTCATATCTGCCTGCACAACCAGCCCCAGGTCCCTTTCATTCTCTACCACTGTCAGTGTCGTGCCACAGAGTTGATACGTTGCTCAGGGTTGCTGTTTCCCATATGTAGTACTTTACATTTGTCAATGTTAAACTTCATTTGCCACCTCTCAGCCCATCTGCTCAACCTTTCCAGATCCTGTTGGAGTAGCATAGTGTCAGTAGTTTCCTTGACAACCCTGCCAACCTTCGTATCGTCTGCAAACTTGGACATTAAGCTTGATATACCATCATCATTTCAATATCATTTATAAATACAGAAAACAATAATGGACCCAATACTGAACCCTGAGCGACTCCACTAATAACATTAGTCCACGATGAGCAGAGTCCATTGATTACCACTCTCTGTCTTTTCCCCCTCAACCTCCCCTTTATCCATAGCAGCAATTTGCCTCCAATACCACACTGCTCCAATTTGTGCAGCAGTCTTCCATGTGCAACAGTATCAAAAGTCTTTCTAAGATCCAAGTATATAATATCCAAGTTATTCCCTGCATCCAGTTCTTTTGTGACTGAATCATAGTATCCAATCAAATTGGTCAGGCAAGACTTCCCCTTAACAAAACCATGCTGTGTCCGAGCTATAACTAAAGTCTTGTCTAGATGATCCTGCAGTGCTTCTTTAACCAGTGCCTCCATTAATTTTCCAGGAACAGAAGTGAAACTAACAGGTCTATAATTACTTGTGTCGCCCTTTGATCCTCCTTTGTGAATTGGGATCACATTTGCACATCTCCAGTCCATGGGTACTTCCCCTGAGTCCAAGCAAGCTCTCATAATTATGGCTAAGGGTTTGCTTACTTAATTTGCTGCCTCCTTTAATATAACTGGATAGATCCCATCCACCCCAGGTGCCTTTCTTGTGTTTATCTTCAACAATTTCTCCTCCACTTTACTCTCAGTTATTACAAGATTCTCTAGCTTACTCCCAGAGTTGAATACACCTCTGGCATTCCCCTCACTGAATAACTCCTCATGTGTGAATGTCGATGCAAAATATTCATTTAGTTTGTTAGCTACCTGAGCAGGATCATCAACAGTTGACCCATTGATATCAAGTTGACCAATCTGATTCATCCCATTCCTTCTAGAGCAGGGGTGGGCCACATCCTGCCCGCGACGATGTTGAATCCGGCCCCCTCGGTAAATGCATAAATATAGAAAATCCATACCTGACTACACTCGCCGTAAACGTTCGGCTTAATTCGGTTCAATCGGGAATCGCGGCCAGTACAACAGTAACCAAGTGATTCTACGCAGCGTCAAAGAGTTATTTCCTAATTATTATTGTAGCATCGATCGAACGAAGTTCCTTTGGGTTTGACTTCTTATTGAAAAAAATAATATTGCGAGATATTTTATGTCTTTTCTAATTATTACAATTTTAAATTTAATATAATTTATACCCCATAAAATGAGCCAATTAAAAAAAAAGAAAAATTGATGCCGAATGCCGCATTTTCAATGATAATTGGACATTCAGATATTTTTTTTAAAAATACATTAACAATTTGGTAATTCAAGTAATATAACATTTTTTAGCTTCTGATTTTTTTAAATTAAATCGTTCAATCTATTCCGGCCCACATCATGATACGAAAATTTCATTCGGCCCGCTGACGAAAAAAGTTCTCACCCCTGTTCTAGAGTTTACATAAGTAAAGAACTCTTTGCTGTTTTTCTTTGCATCCCTTGCCAAAGATTTCTCGTAATCTGCCTTCGCCTGCCTAACCTCCTTTGTAACTTGGTTACAGATCAACTTGTATCTATCATAGGCTTCTGCATCACGTGTTAATTTGTATGTATCCCATGCATTTTTTTTCTCTGCCATATGTCTCATTAGTTCATCTTGCATCCACTTGGGCCTAAACCTTGAACAGTATTTCTTAGTTGGTATGTAAAGCCTAGTAGCTTCCAAGATAAGTTCTTTGAATGCTTCCCATTTTGAATTTTCTGTTGGTAACACATCAGTTGGTCCCACTGTATAGAATTTAAATACTGTCTCAGTCCATCGTAGTCGCCTTTACGAAAGCAATACCCCTTCCCTTTACCCCTAATGGTAGTTACCTCTTTGAGTAAATCCCACTTCAGGACACTGTGATCACTGCCACCTAGTGGTTCATTTATCTGCAGATTCTTAATGCATGAAGAATCACTACTGATAATCAAATCAAGAGTATTACTCCCTCTAGCTGCCTCCCGAACATGCTGATGTAGAAAACAATCATCCAATAAATCCACAAAAGCCTTGCTAGTGTGTGAGTGACCAGCCCCCAATTCCAGTCACTATCTTGGAAATTAAAATCCCCCTCTGATTTACTGGCCCACTCTATTTTCCTGTACAGTTTCTTATTATACTCATCAGAGTCATTAGGCCTATACGTTAGTTTGAAGCTTATGAACAATAATGATCCAGATTACTGCTTTTATTAATGATGTCATCCAATATAGGGTGAGATGGAATATAAATATTATAAATTTGTAGCAGAGAATTTTTAAATTGTATTAGCAAAGAAATTCCTTCAAATCTAATGTAGATATTAGAGTTGGAGATGTTCATAACCTTTAGATCAAATTTTAAAATAACTGCTACTCGTCCACCTCTCTGAGTAATCGTTGATATCATGTATTGTGCGTAATTTAGATTTTTTGGCAGTAGGTAAATGTCATGTAGATTTTTTGGTAGTAGATAAATGTCATGTATCATTGTTTCAACTAAACATATGATGTCATGAGATTCTTATATCAATAACACAAAAGCATAGATTGTTTTTTTATGCTTCTTACATTTTGAAGAAAAATGTTGAAATGCACATATATGTCAGAACAATTTTCAAACAATTAATTGGCAGGTTAAATGATGAACTATGATACAAACCAGGTGAGATATTCTCTAGCTGTTCAGCAGATTGAGAATTAGATGGTCGATTTTCATTAGAATTGATGACTGTACATCTAATAGTTTCATAATATGTCATGACAAGTAGACCATTTGACCAGATATCAGGGTTTAGATATTGATGTGTGCCACAGTTCTTTAGCTCTATTCTGAAAGATGCATATATGAGATGTTTGGTTTTTATTTTGAAAAATTTACCTGGCATTTCTAGCTCTAAAAATAGCCTATCCATCTGCTGGCAGATATACTGGGATTTAGCCTGCTAACAAAAATAATATTAACATATTATACCTCGAACTATTTCAATTTCTTATTTGTTTTTCTATTTCTTTAATACAAGATTGCATATTTCTTGTGCTTATTAGGCTAATATGTCTTGTTTCTGCAGGGAAACTTTGAGGTATTTGCCTAGGCAAGCTGCTATTAGTAGTCACTTTAGGATTGACAGTCCACATACAATCTGTCAGGTTTCTGTTGATTATTCGCCATGGTGCAATTCAGTTGTATATTTGGATCAACAGCATGTTGTGAGGAAGGGTGATTGCATTCACTCAGAGGTAGGGAGACAGAGCTAGATTTTGAAGATTTTGTTTTTGAATTTTTTGCTGGAATGAATTCTTCAGCATCTGTACTTGAGGGCTTGAACTGCTGCAACAACCTGATATACATGAGGAAGTTTAGGTAACGGAGAACTCTTGACAATTTGCCTTTAGGTCAAGATGCATATGATAGAACTTACACTGCTGATTTTCTGGCATCTCCCTAGCCAGGTGGGAAGGAGCAGCAGTGCATAGCACACGCTTCTTGATTAGACTGGGGTTTGAGCCCATCACCACCAAATATGGAGGATGCGGAAAGGTCAGGGAATGACCACTGCATATCCCCGGAGCAATATGGCCTTAGTTGCTAATGCTTCTAAAAACCAAATAACAATAACAAGCTGATTTTCTGTTCGAAAAAGATGCTGTTTAATGTTATATTCTCTAAATTGTTTCCTTGGCATTTGTTCCATATTAGTAAGAGGGGGAGGGGAGGAAGTGTTATCCATTTGGGTGGAGGCATCATTAGTTAACTGCATTGTGTGATGGTTTAGGAGACTGTAGTTTGATAGAAAGATATAACGGATAATCAGAGTTGCAATGGAGATCAGTACATTGGGGTATTTTGAAAATTTAGCTCATATTAATTAGAAGAAAACTGTAAATTTGAACTTCCATTGTTAGTACTTCCCTTAATATTTTTAATATTTAATTTTTTATGTAAGATTCTAATGCATTAGGGCTTAAAGCCTCAAGCTGCAAAAGAGATTAGACTAGATTAGACTATTTTAGTGCAATTGCATCATTTATACACAGCTAAATATAAATTAGCAAATTTGCAATGGTGGCATCGTTTAAGTTACATCTCATATTGTGAATACCTTCACGATGAGTTGCCATAACATTGCACTACTTCGAATAAGTAATGCTTCACCCGAAGGAGAAGACTGTTGTTACTTATTCTCAGTGGATACCACCACCCAGACGGCACTGTTTCAGGGCTATTTGTCCCTTCTTCTGTGGGTGGGTGTGATGTAATGATGGCAAAACAGTTGTGAAGTATATCTTAACTTATATCATACACCATCAGGCATCTCTCATATTGTGAAGCCCCTCGACGTGGGCACCTGTATGTGGTGAGGTGACCTCCCAGTGATGCTGCTGGGCTTCCAGGTTAGCATCACTGGGAGATGACGCCATACCTTGGTTCCAGGGTTACATCTTTGGAATCTGGCGTGTGTAGCCGTGCGCCGCGGCCCGTGGAATTCGGAAAAAGGGGGATCCTGGTGGATCCCCCTTTTTCCGAAATAGCCTTAATACACCACTTTGGCTCCTGCTTCGACAAGACGGGTGGTCCCGGACTGGCCCGACTGGGATCGATCGGTGGGTGGTTCTTACTGCTAGGGTCAACTGCATTCCAATAAGTCTCCCTCCCTTTGGTCCTGGGACGGGATCAAGGCTTATTGGAAACATGGGTATGGTGCTCCTAAGCTAACTTGGCATCCCATTCGTGTACGCAGTACCTGCTAGTTCACGAGTGGACGTCCCCTCATAGGGCTCCGTGGTGGGTGAGGTACTTAGGGTATCGGAAATTTTTATTTTACTCCTATGAGTATTATAAATTTAAATTCTTCTTGGACCCCAACAAGGCCCCTACCTAATTGAGATGATGACGCAGAAAACACCTCTGCAAAAAGAGCCAGGACTGAGGATACACCACCACCATCAGTGACACCGCTTTTCCTCATTCTCCATTCCACTGGAGAGCAGTCAATTGGAAAGATGTCACCCTTCTTTATCCAGAAAGGATTAGAAGGGTTGGCAGGTTCACCAAAATCCATTAAACGACTGCGTTCTGGCAACCTTTTAGTTGAAGCTACCAGCACAAAACAAGCTGTAAAAATTTTGAACTCTACATCCATAGGGGGAATACCTATCACCGTAACCCCCCACAAAACTCGGAATTCTTCACGAGGTGTAACGTCAGAGTGGGACCTTCTTCATGTTTGTGAAGAAGAGATCTGCTCTGAATTAAAAGACCGAGCTGTCAAGAGAATATCGATACAGAAGGATGGGAATCTCGTCCCTACCCAAGTTCTTATCCTCACATTTAACACCCCACGGCCTCCACGTTCCATCAAGGCAGGCTGTCTAAACTGCCCAGTGAGGATTTATATCCCAAACCCACTGCAGTGTTTTAGATGCAAAAATACGGCCACTCACAAACATCTTGTCGTGGTAACCCTACCTGTGCTTGATGTGGTGTTAAAGACCACGAGAGCAAGGAATGTTCAGCTGCAAAACTGATCTGTGTCAATTGCCAAGGAGAGCACCCCGCCTATTCTAGAGCATGCCAGCGGTGGAAGGATGAAAAAGAAATCCAAAAACTGAAAACAGAGCTGAATATCTCCTACCCAGAGGCCAGAAAATGTATCCAACCAATAAATAGCGTGAAACCTTTATATGCCCAGAAGGTTTCTGCAAAGTGCACTATCAGAGTAGGAGACCGGCGGAATTACTTAACAAGTACAGGTCACTGATGAAGAAAAGCCGTGAATTAGGGTTGAATTTGAAAGTGTCTGCAATTCTGCCCAGACACAATAGGAGGGAGTATATGATGAGAGCCCTGTCGATCAATTCGGCCCTGGAAAGATTGTGCAGGACTCAAGGGGTAGAATTTTTTTCAGCCTGGACTGTACTTGTTAACAGGAGAGACTGCTTCTACAGGGATGGGATACACTTAAATAGAAAGGGTGCAAGAATGTTTGCTGATGGTCGGAAAACTGCTAGATTGGGGGGATACAAGGACTAATAGATTAACAGTAGCCACTGGCAGAGCAGAAAGTGATTCTTGCACTGCTTCTATTGGAATGAGCAGCAGCCTAGAAAATAAGATGCAGGATATTACAGAGACTGCTGGGAATCATGGGGGTACAAGTAAACACATGGGTTGTGTTAGGGTTGCTAAGAGGAAGAGCAGGTGCATGTATATTTGCGTGTACACCAATGCTAGGAGTTTAGTAAATAAATTTGATGAATTTGAGTTATTGCTCAAAACATCAAAGACAGATATTGCTGGGATTTCAGAGACGTGGTGTCACACAGATATAAGGAATGCAGAACTGGAATTTGCGGAGTACAGTGTCTACAGAAAGGATAGACAGGATAGGAAGGGAGGAGGGGTTATGCTATTAGTTAAGAAACACATAAAATCCAAGGAAGTGAAGCCAGTCGACATCGCTGGACAATGCAGTGTCGAGTCAGTTTGGTGTGACATAAGCATTGGGAGATCAAAATTGAGAGTAGGAGTGTGCTATAGGCCTAATGACTCTGATGAGTATAATAAGAAACTGTACGGGGAAATAGAGTGGGCCAGTAAATCAGAGAGTCTTATAATGGGGGATTTTAATTTCCCAGATATTGACTGGAATTTGGGGGCTGGTCACTCACACACTAGCAAGGCTTTTGTGGATTTATTGGATGATTGTTTTCTACATCAGCATGTTCAGGAGGCAACTAGAGGGAGTAATACTCTTGATTTGATTATCAGTAGTGATTCTTCATGCATTAAGAATCTGCAGATAAATGAACCACTAGGTGGCAGTGATCACAGTGTTCTGAAGTGGGAGTTACTCAAAGAGGTAACTACCATTAGGGATAAAGGGAAGGGGTATTGCTTTTGTAAAGGCGACTACGATGGACTGAGACAGTATTTAAATTCTATACAGTGGGATCAACTGATGATGTTATCAACAGCAAATTCAAAATGGGAAGCATTCAAAGAACTTATCTTGGAAGCTACTAGGCTTTACATAGCAACTAAGAAATATTGTTCAAGGTTTAGGCCTAAATGGATGTCAGATGAACTAATGAGGCATATGGCAGAGAAGAAAAATGCAGTGGATACATACAAATTAACACGTGACACAGAAGCCTATGATAGATACAAGTTGATCTGTAACCAAGTTACAAAGGAGGTTAGGCAGGCGAAGGCAGATTACGAGAGATCCTTGGCAAGGGATGCGAAGAAAAACAGCAAAGAGTTCTTTATTTATGTAAACTCTAGAAGGAAGGGGATGAATCAGATTGGTCCACTTGATATCGATGGGTCAACTGTTGATGACCCTGCTCAGGTAGCTAACAAACTGAATGAATATTTTGCATCAATATTCACACATGAAAGGCAACATAATATTAACACAAGAAAGGCACCTGGGGTGGATGGGATCTATCCAGTTATATTAAAGGAGGCAGCAAAGGAAGTAAGCAAACCTTTAGCCATAATTATGAGAGCTTCCTTGGATTCAGGGGAGGTACCCATGGACTGTAGATGTGCAAATGTGACCCCAATTCACAAGGGTGGATCAAAGGCTGACACAAGTAATTATAGACCTGTGAGTTTAACTTCTGTTCCCAGAAAATTAATGGAGGCACTGGTTAAAGAAGCACTGCAGGATCATCTAGACAAGACTTCAGTTATAGCTCGGACACAGCATGGTTTTATTAAGGGGAAGTCTTGCCTGACCAATTTGATTGGATACTATGATGCAGTCACAAAAGAACTGGATGCAGGGAATAACTTTGATATTATATACTTGGATCTTAGAAAGGCTTTTGATACTGTTGCACATGGAAGACTGCTGCACAAATTGGAGGTGTGTGGCATTGGAGGCAAATTGCTGCTATGGATAAAGGGATGGTTGAGGGGGAGAAGACAGAGTGGTAATCAATGGACACTGCTCTTCGTGGACTAATTTTATTAGTGGAGTCCCTCGGGGTTCAGTATTGGGTCCTTTTGTTGTTCTCTGTATTTATAAATGATATTGATGATGGTATATCAAGCTTAATGTCCAAGTTTGCAGATGATACGAAGGTTGGCAGGGTTGTCAAGGACACTACTGACACTATGCTGCTGCAACAGGATCTGGAAAGGTTGAGCAGATGGGCTGAGAGGTGGCAAATGAAGTTTAACATTGACAAATGTAAAGTACTAAATATGGGAAACAGCAACCCCAGAGCAACGTATCAACTCTGTGGTACTACACTGACAGTGGTAGAGAATGAAAGGAACCTGGGGGTGGTTGTGCAGGCAGATATGAAGTTCTCTGAGCAGTGCAGACGGGCTGCAAGAGTAGCTCATGGTATATTGTCAATGATATATAGGAATTTTTCTAGCAGGGATAAGGAGGTGATTATTCCCTTGTATAAGGCAATGGTCAGGCCTCATTTCAAGAAGGATGTAGAGCTGCTGGAACGAGTACAGAGAAGGGCAACAAGATTAGTGAATGGAACAAAGGGGTGCTCTTACGAAGAAAGGGCTTAAGTTTTGCGAATTACAGTGTCTGGAGACTAGGCACCAGCGAGGTGATCTGATAGAGGTGTACAAAGCCTTGAATGGTTTGAGCATGCTCAATGCTGTGGGATTCTTCCTCTTGCTCAGAATAATCACCTGAGAGGGCATAAGTTCAAATTGAGGAAAGACAGATGTAGGACAGATGTGCGGAAATTTGCCTTTAGCCAGCGGGTGGTTGGTAGGTGGAACAGACTTCCATCCCTTGTCGTGGAAGTTGATAGGCTAAATAAGTTTAAGGCTCAGCTGGACAGGTATTTCGAACGAACAGAGGGGTGAAGTGGAAGTGGTTATTTTTTATTTATTTATTTTACTTTATTTATTTTTTTTTTTTTTGCTGATGCTGCATAAGTTTGCTTTCTAGCATCAAATGCCTCTGCTAATGCTAATCAGTACACAAACTGAGATGACTATACCACCAAGAGAGTCATTCACTCCGATTGCGCACCAATTATTGATTTCACAAAAGCCCACCAAAAAAACACAATCAGCTGCCATGCCTATATCTATACCTCCTAAGTGCTCCACCACTACCAAAACCAAGTGGTGAAGGAAAGCTAAAAAGTTCAGAAGAGCCACCCATAACACCAGAAACAATGGATGTAGAGAATATGGAGGTATCGGATGAATCGGTCTTGGAACTCTTTGTGGAGGAAGAAATGGACACGGGACAGCGTCCCCACTTCCCCAAAAAAGATAAATCCAAGATTGACAAAAGTAAGCCCTCAGCACCTTGTAAGCCACCTGATGGACCCACCAAGCCAAAATAATGGCTAAATTCCTACAATGGAATTGTCGGGGATTCCGGTGAAATACTGATGACATCAAGACCCTCCTGCAAAAGCACGAGCCAGTTTGCTTTTGCTTGCAGGAGACTTATCTAAAGGCAAATGATGACCCCATCATAACATCACAATTTTTCGTAAGGACAGAATTTCGGATGGTCCTGCTCATGGAGGGAGTGGCTATCCTTGTAGCCTTGGTACTTACAACCAGCATAGAGGCTGTTGCAATTTGCCTTACAGTGGGATTTCTATTAACCGTCTGTTCAATTTATTTGCCACCTGGGACTGATATCTCCCAGAAGACCTTGATGATCTTGTAATGCAGTTGCCTCCCCCTTTCTTACTTCTAGGGGATTTTAATGAACATAACTCCCTGTGGGGTAGTGCTAGCAATAATGGAAGGGGACGAGTCATAGAACATATGCTAAATGACAATGACCTCTCCTTCTAAATGTGGGAACCAACACATTCTTCCACATGCCTACCCGTACGTTTTCTGCCATTGATCTTTCTATCTGCTCCCCTTCTCTACTCCTTTCACTCACTTGGGATGTGGAGGAGAAGCCATACGGAGTGATCACTTCCCTGTGATAACCTCGTTACACAGTGGGAGACGATGTCTTCCTTTCAGGTTACCACAGTGGAAGACTGATCAGGCTAACTGGACTGCCTTCGAACATCAGGCAAATTTTGACCTCAGTTCCGTCAGTCAGTAGCCTATCAATAATGCAGTAACGTACATCACAGAAATTATTGTCCAAGCAGCTGTGAATGTTGTTCCAAAAACATCTGCCCGGTTTCCACCATTTCCCAAACCTTGGTGGAATTCACAATGCACAGCAGCAAAAAAGGCTCAAAACAAAGCGTGGGGTGATATTCTGCCGATATTCTACCACGACCAACCTTATAGCCTATAAACGCACAAGAGCCAAAGCACGCTACATCCACCGTCAGAAGTAAAAAGGAATCGTGGATCCGTTTTACTTCATCAGTTACTCAGTCCACTAGTACTAAGTTGGTCTGGGATAAAATCCGGAGAATGAAGGGAAAATATACATCCCACACTTCTTCAATCGTAGATTATAATGGATGCACTATTGCAGATCCAACTGCAATAACCAATTCTCTTGGGGAAACATTCTCTAACATCTCTGCAACATTTTCGTATTCTGCAGAGTTCCTGGTCCTGAAACAAAATCGAAAAACAGGCACTTAATTTTAAGTCTAAAGTGTCTATCCTTACAACGGGTCATTCACTATACAGGAACTGAAAAGAGCTCTTATTCTTTCCAAAGCAAGTGCTGTTGGACCAGATGGCACCCATTATGATATGATTAAGCATCTTTCATCAAAATCTATGGATTATCTGCTCCTTCTATATAACAGAATTTTTATTGAAGGGCAGCTTCCGGATTCCTGCCATAAGGCAATCGTTCTTGCCTTTGCTAAGCCAGGAAAGGATCCAAAAGTCACTACAAATTGTTGTCCTATTGCTCTGACTAGCTGTCTGTGCAAAATTCTGGAGAGAATGGTTAATTTTTGTTTAATATGGTACAGTAAACCCCCTCTATTCGCGGGGGTTATGTTCCTGAGAAATGCCGCGAATACCGAAAACGCGAATACTGAGTTATATGCTTCCATAGTAATAAAGGGGTTCCGTTCCAAAGTATGAAATATATAAGAAAAACCAGTCTAAAATTTTGTCTATGTATGTATTATATGTACCTTCATAATATGACTATGTATATAGTGAAATGCAAGCATATAGCATCGAAATGAAAATAAGAAACAATTTAATATTAAATGTAATATTTATTAGAAATTTCTAACAAATCTTTCAAACCAGCGCCTTTGCTAGGGGGGGGGGGAACTTATCCCGCCAGTGCTATCACCAGTTTCGCTAAAGTGTTGATAAAGGAGTTTTGCCTTTTCACGAATGATGAGTGAACTTAACGGAATTTTATTTTGAGTTCGGTCTTCTATCCACAGATTTAAAGCCTTTTCTATTTTTTCTAATTCAACATCACGAGTTACAGAGCAAATTTTTGAAGCAATTAGCGCGTTTTCACGGACACTACGGCAGATTTTTTCTTCCGATTTTTTGATTGATCGTACCGTTGACTCATTGATTTTATAATGTTTTGCCACTGAGGAGACACTTTCACCATTAGAAATTTTGTCTAATAACTCAATTTTATTCGCTAATGTCATCACCTTCTTCGATATTTTCACATTTCTCTTGTTATTCCTAGCCATATTTTTGTATAGGTTAGAAAGAACTTGTCCACAATAAAGTCACTTTCGTCCGTTAACACACTCGAAAAAGTCTGTTTTACACTGCAAAACGGTAGATTTATCACTTTTGTAAGCATATCAATTTATAAATTGATAAATTTATTCAATTTATAAGCATATAAATTAAAGGCAAACGACGAAAACTTCCATTACAAGCGCATAACACATACTGAACAAGGATTAGCGAAAAACATCCACGTGCGCAATTTTGTCACCCCTCTCCCCCCACCCACTGAGCGCTGTTTTGACCAGGAAAGATAATTTTAGCCACGTCCCTGTTTTTTTATGGCAGATAATATTCACGACGCTTTAAAATTCACATTTTATATTAAATCAGCGATCGCGAATACGCGAAACCACGAATACAGATACCACGAATAGCGAGGGTTTACTGTATTTAGAATCACATAACCTTCTCTTCAACATCCAGTGTGGCTTCTAAAGGAACCAGTCCACTCTGGACCATCTCATTAGACTGGAAACATCCATCCGGGATGCTTTCCTAAAACGTGTACATTTGGTGTCTGTATTCTTTGACATGGAGAAAGCATATGACACAACTTGGAGATTTGGCATCTTAAAAGATTTGCATAGCCTTGGTCTTAGAGGGCATCTCCCCAGTTTTATTAAAAACTTTTTAGCCAATCGAACTTTCCAAGTTCGTGTGGGATTCTCACTCTCTCGTTCCTTCAGCCAAGAGGAGAGAGTACCACAAGGATCAGTATTAAGTGTCACGCTTTTCACCATCAGAGTAAATTCCATCACAGAACAACTTCCTCCAACTGTAAACAGTGTCGTCTATGTTGATGACATTAGCATATTTTTGTCAGTCATGCAACATGAGAGTTATTGAAAGACAACTGCAAAAAGCCATTGATTGCCTTAATTCCTGGGCACTTGCTAATGGCTTCAGGTTCTCGCTGGAGAAGACCGTTTACGTACACTTTTGTCGCAAGCGTAATTTTCATGCTGAACCTGAATTAAGGCTCGGACAAAATGCTATTCCAGTAGCAGCGGACACAAAATTCTTAGGACTCGTTTTTGATAAAAAGCTGACCTTTCTGGATCACATCTGTCAACTCCGCACAAAGTGCACAAGAGGTCTGAATATTCTGCGCTCTCTCTCTCTCTCCTCTACATCTTGAGGTGCAGATCGATGCACCCTACTACACATTTACTGTGCGCTTGTACAATCCAACTAGATTACGGGTCCCTGGTATACAATTCAGCCAGAGACAGTGTACTTCGTTGGCCGAATCCTGTCCATCATCAGGCTCTCCGTATCGCTATTGGAGCATATCGAGCATCTCCTGTCCAGAGCTTATACGTCGAAGCAAATGAACCACCGTTATCACTTCGACGTAAACAATTGTCTCTAAAGTACGCTTTAAAACTGAAATCCCTGCCAGACCATCTTACGTGGCCATTCGTTTTTGAGCCACGATGGGAAAATTTGTACAACACCCGTAAGACTGCCAATCGTCCTTTTGGTATTCGTCTCCAAGAGCTACTCAAAGAACTTAATATCAAGGTAGACAAGGTTGCCCAAACAGCGAAGCAACCCCTTCCACCCTGGCATGCTCATGTTCCAGCATGTGACTTGTCCCTTAGAAATTGGGGAAAGTCGGACACTCCATCGTCTGTCTACCTGCAGCTTTATTCAGCACACCGAGCTGAACATTCTGACTTCGCACCAGTTTACACAGACGGCTCGAAGTCGGAATCATATGTGGGATCAGCTGCTGTCTTTTCCGGACACCACCATATCACAGCAGATTCTCCCCGAATGCAGCATATTTACTGCAGAGCTGCACGCTATAGAGTTAGCCTTGGATCACATTAGTAAATGCCAATACCAATGGTTCATTTTATATTCCAACTCTCTCAGCATGTTACAGGCTTTAATAACTGTCAGATATAATTCTCATCCAGTTCTGTCTTGCATTTAGCAGAAGATTCACTTTCTCCATGAACGTGATTTGGCTGATTTGGACACCGCAGCCAAATCAGCAATTTCCAGTAATAATCGCTGCCTGTCAGTCCCCTATACAGACTACAGGCAAATAATACACCAAAAGATATACTCCCAATTGCAAGATTCGTGGAATAGACAGACTACGAATAAATTATATCGTATAAAGCCTGTAATTATACTGTGGCAGTCTAGTCTGCGCAGGAATTGTAAGGAGGAAGTTGTTCTTGCCCAGACCCGCATAGGACATAGTCATTTGACTCATTCGTTTTTGCTGAGGACTGATGGTCCTCCTATGTGTGAGTCCTGTGGCACAATTTTATCAATAAGACACATTTTAATTGATTGTCCAGATTTTAGCAATATCCGTTTTACTGCTTTTAATCATCTGACAGCCCCTATATACTCAGTCAGATTTTATCCAACAATGACAATGTGTCTGCTGTTTTTAGCTATTTTAAATCAATAAAGGTTTTTACTTGTATTTAAAATTTACATGTTATTGTTATTTCTTTATTGATTTATCTTTTCTACATTTTATACATTTGTTATTTTATATCTTGACATGGTGACCTAAGTAATTAGCATTAGCATTAGCATTAGTAGAGGCATTTGATGCAAGAAAGCAAGCTTATGCAGCATCAGCCAAAAAAAAAAAAAAAAAAAAACCCACTTCCACTTCACCCCTCTGTTCGTTCAAAATACCTGTCCAGCTGAGCCTTAAACTTATTTAGGCTATCAACCTCCACCACAAGGGATGGAAGTCCGTTCCACCAACCAACCACCCGCTGGCTAAAGGCAAATTTCCGCACGTCTATCCTACATCTGTCTTCCCTCAATTTGAATTTATGCCCTCTCAGGTGATTTTTCTGAGCTAGAGGAAGAATCCCATCAGCATTGAGCATGCTTAAACCATTCAAGGCTTTATACACCTCTATCAGATCACCTCGCTGGTGCCTAGTCTCCAGACACTGTAATTTGCAAAACTTAAGCCTTTCTTCGTAAGAGCACCCCTTTGTTCCATTCACTAATTTTGTTGCCCTTCTCTGTACTCGTTCCAGCAGCTCTACATCCTTCTTGAAATGAGGCCTCCAGACCTGTATACAGTACTCTAGGTGTGGCCTGACCATCGCCTTATACAATGGAATAATCACCTCCTTATCCCTGCTGGAAAAATTCCTGTATATCATTGACAATACTCCATGAGCTACTCTTGCAGCCCATCTGCACTGCTCAGAGAACTTCATATCTGCCTGCACAACCACCCCCAAGTCCCTTTCATTCTCTACCACTGTCAGTGTAGTACCACAGAGTTGATACGTTGCTCTGGGGTTGCTGTTTCCCATGTGTAGTACTTTACATTTGTCAATGTTAAACTTCATTTGCCACCTCTCAGCCCATCTGCTCAACCTTTCCAGATCCTGTTGCAGCAGCATAGTTTCAGTAGTGTCCTTGACAGCCCTGCCAACCTTTGTATTGTCTGCAAACTTGGACATTAAGCCCGATATAGCATCATCAATATCATTTATAAATACAGAAAACAATAATGGACCCAACACTGAGCCCTGAGGGACTCCACTAATAACATCAGTCCACGATGAGCAGTGTCCATTGATTACCACTCTCTGTCTTCTCCCCCTCAACCACCCCTTTATCCATAGCAGCAATTTGCCTCCAATGTCACACTATTAGGTCAGTGAAATTTAAATTTTTATATATTACTTGGTTTTGGCACATTATAGCCTTAGTTGCTAATGCGCCAATAAAACCCAACAACCAACCAACCAATCATATTGTGAAGATATACTTCACAACTGTTTTGCCATCATTACATCACTTGGATACCTACCCATCCACCGAAGAAGGGCCAAATGGCCCTGAAACGGTGCCGTCTGGGTGGTGGTGGTGGTATCCACTGAGAATAAGTAACAACAGTCTTCTCCTTTGAGTGAAGCGTAACTTATTCGAAGTAGTGCAATGTTATTGCAATTCGTCGTGAAGGTATTCACAATATGAGATGTAACTTAAACGATATATTCTATTGCAAATTTGCTAATTTATATTTAGCTGTGTTATGAATGATGCAATTGCACTAAAATACACATAGTTTTTTATGTAAGTTAATTAAATTAAATTATTACCAGTATGGCTTATAGAATGTTGTCCTTGATTATATGGATCAATAAATAACCACCAAATTGTTATTGAGGGTCTGTCCACGTGAAAGATGTATTAAATATTGGTGTTCACTTTATTAATAGCTTCTATCAGATTGAATAGAAACTATTATGTTTTATTGGGGTGAAATGTAGTAGTAAGTAGTAGAGACAAATGATGAAAGAAAGCAAGCTTATATAACATCAACCGGGGGGGTGGGGTGAGAACATATCCTACACACTTCACCCATCCATACCTTCCATAGTTCTTCCTTGAATTTATTCAAGCCATCCACTTTCACAACAACAGATAGAAGTGTGTTCCAAGGGTGAAGGCAACATCCATACATCTATCCTGCAACCATCCTTCCTCAACTTGAATTTATACCTCTTTTTATGTGTAGTCTCACCAAAAGGAAAAATACCATTAACATTCAGCTTACTCAGTCCATTCAAGGCCTTAAATGCCTCAATCAGACCACCCCACAGGTTCCAAGCACAGATGCTGCAGCTTGCAGAACTGAAGCCTTTCCAGATAACAGCAGCCTTTTGTTTTCCATTCATCAGTCTGTTTGACCTTCTTTGCACTGGTTCCGGCAAATTTGCATCCTTCCTAAAGTGACGCCTCCAGATCTGTATACAGTACTCAAGATATAGCCTAACCGTGGCCTTTTACAAAAGAGATAATAACCTCATCGTCCCTGCTAGCAAAGTTTCTGTATATCATTGACAAAACCTGCATTGCCAATGAGAATTAGCAGTCTGCACTTCTAAGAGAATTTCATATCTCACTGCACAAGTACCACCAGTTCTTTTTCATTTTCCACTAACCTGAGTGTAGTGGAAAATGAAACACAGTTGAAAGGTTTCTCTGGGATCACTGCTGCCCATATGTAGTAACTTGCATTTGTCAGAGTTAAACTTCAACTGCAAAATCTCAGCCCATCGGCCCAATTTTCCTAGATGTTGCAGTAGCTCATTTTGATTACTGTTGTTAACCACCTTGCCAATGTTTGTATCACTGCAAATTTAGACATAATTTAAGACAAACTTAGACATATACCTACTTCAATATGATCAATAAATATGAAAAACAACAATAGGCCAAGCACCGAACCCTGGGGATCTGCACTAATAGCAGTAGTCCATGGAAAGCATCACCCATTGATTACCATTTTCTGTCTTCTTTCACTTAAGCATCCCTTTTTCCATAGCAGTAACTTACCCTTAATGCCACATTGCTCCAGTCTGTACAGCAGTCTTTTATCTGCAACTGTCAAAAGCCTACTTGAAATTCAAGTATATAATATCAAAATTACTTTTTGCATCCAGTTCCTTGGTCACTGCATCATAGCAGCCTATCAGATTGGTTAGACAAGGCTGCCCCTTAAAAATTCATGCTGTGACTGCAGTATAATTGCATTCCTGTCTAGATGGTCCTGCATTCCTTCTTTAACCAGTGACTCCACTATTTTTCCCCTGGAACAGTTGTTAAGGTAATAGATCTGTAATTATTCATGTCACCTTTTGATTCCTCTTTATGAATTGGGGATATTTGCACATCTCCAATTCATAGAGACATCCTCTAAATCCAAGTATGTTCTTATAGTTATGGCTAAGAGTTTGCTTACCTTCTTTGCTGCCTTCCTTAATATAATTGGATAGATTCCATCCCTCCCAGGCACTTCATGTTAAGCTTCAACAATTTTTCCTCCACTTTCCTTTCAGTTATTACAAAGAAGTCTTAGCTCCTTGTTAGAGTTTGATAAACTTCTAGCATCCTCTCCCCTAAAAAAATCCTCATATGTGAATATAGATGCAAGATATGTACTCTCAGTTTGTAAGCAAGCTGAGCACAGTCATCAAGCATTTAAGTGGCCCACTGTGATTCAACCCCTTTCTTCCACTGTTAATATAAGCATTGAAGTCTTTGCTGTTTTCTTTGCATTCTTTGCCAGAGACTTCTCATAATCTGCCTTAGCTTGCCTAACCTCCTTTGCGACTTTATTACAGACTAATTTATATCTATCTTAGGCTTTTGTATCATCTGATACACATCTCAATATTTCATCTGGCATTCATTCATTAAGCCCTGAACAGTATTTCTTCATTGGTATGAAAAGCCTAATAGCTTCAATGATTACTTATCTGAATTCTACCCATTTAGAATTTGCTGTTGATAGCAATATCAGTTGGTCCCACTGCACAGAATTTAAAAACTGGCTGAAACCACTGGCATAAGCCTTACGAAAGCAAAAGCCTTTCCCTTTACCCTTGACAGTAGGTATGTCTTTAATTAAATTCCCCATTAGTCCACTGTGATCTCTGCCACCTAGTGGGTCTTTTACCTGTAGATTCTTAATGGCAGGGTTGTCAAGGATGCTACTGACACTATGCTGCTGCAACAGGATCTGGAAAGGTTGAGCAGATGGGCTGAGAGGTGGCAAATGAAGTTTAACATTGACAAATGTAAAGTACTACACATGGGAAACAGCAACCCCAGAGCAACGTATCAACTCTGTGGTACTACACTGACAGTGGTAGAGAATGAAAGGGACTTGGGGGTGATTGTGCAGGCAGATATGAAGTTCTCTGAGCAGTGCAGACGGGCTGCAAGAGTAGCTCATGGAGTATTGTCAATGATATACAGGAATTTTTCCAGCAGGGATAAGGAGGTGATTATTCCATTGTATAAGGCAATGGTCAGGCCACACCTAGAGTACTGTATACAGGTCTGGAGGCCTCATTTCAAGAAGGATGTAGAGCTGCTGGAACGAGTACAGAGAAGGGCAACAAGATTAGTGAATGGAACAAAGGGGTGCTCTTACGAAGAAAGGCTTAAGTTTTGCAAATTACAGAGTCTGGAGACTAGGCACCAGCGAGGTGATCTGATAGAGGTGTATAAAGCCTTGAATGGTTTAAGCATGCTCAATGCTGATGGGATTCTTCCTCTAGCTCAGAAAAATCACCTGAGAGGGCATAAATTCAAATTGAGGAAAGGCAGATGTAGGATAGACGTGCGGAAATTTGCCTTTAGCCAGCGGGTGGTTGGTTGGTGGAACAGACTGCCATCCCTTGTGGTGGAGGTTGATAGCCTAAATAAGTTTAAGGCTCAGCTGGACAGGTATTTTGAACGAACAGAGGGGTGAAGTGGAAGTGGGTTTTTTTTTTTTTTTTTTTTGGGCTGATGCTGCATAAGCTTGTTTTCTTGCATCAAATGCCTCTACTAATGCTAATGCTAATCACTGCTGATAACCAGATCAAGAGTATTGATCCCTCTTGTTGCCTCTCTAACATGCATACAGGTAAAACAGGTAGAACAGGGTCATCAAAGAAATTCACAAAAGTCTTGCTAGTGTGTGAGTGACCAATCCACAAATTCCAGTCAACATCTGGAAAGTTAAAATCCCCCATTATGAGACAATCTGATTTGCTGGCCCACTCTATTCTCTGTATACCTGTTTCGTATACTCATTACAGTCATTAAACCTATAACACTCTCCTACTCTCAATTTTTGTTTTTTTCAGTGTTTATAGCACACGAAACTGACTCAACATTGTTCTTGTCTGTCAACTGGATGCACTGCCTTAGATTTAATGCACTTCTTAACTAAAAGCATAACCCCTCCTCTCTGCTCTGTTTTACCTGTATGCATTGTACTCCCACTATTCAAATTTGACATTGCTTATGTCCCTGATGGATCCAATATCTCTCTATTACAGAAGATTTAGGAGAAGTCCGGTTGGCCTGCCTCCCTAAAATCCACTCATGCACACCTTCTCGATGGTAAGCCCTGTTACGTCACTTAGGTGGCAACGAACGTGTAGAGTGGTTCTCTTCAAGACGCCTGGTCAGCGTGAAGAGGAAAAGACCAAACCCTCCAGTAATGAGAGCACAACAATACAAATGGCCCTCAGTCCCCAGCAGCTTTCACTCTCCCTCTTACGGCAGCGAGAGGATCAGAGTGGAAGCAGAGGGTGCTAAGAATCTCTGGGTACGACCAGGCTGCCATGCACGGAAATTGAACTTGGCCTGTTATAACGTACGATCACTCATCGGTGAAGACAGGATATTAGAGCTGGAAAAGGAATTAGAAAATGTGAATTGGAATATCATCGGTTTGGCTGAAACAAGAAGAAGAAATGAATCACTTATAAATTTATCAAGTGGAAATCTGCTGTACACCAATGGAAACAGTGAGAGGAGTGAAGGTGGAGTTGGGTTTCTGGTCCATAAAGATTTTAAAAACAACATTTTGGAATTCAAAAGTACATCACCAAGGGTGTCAAGACTAATACTCAAGATCTCTAAGAGGTACAAGCTAAAGATTATAATGATTTATGCACCAACATCGAGCCATGATGATGAAGAGGTTGAAGAAATGTACACTGAAATTGAGAGTCTTCTAGATGAGCAGAAAACCCACTACAATATTATTATGGGGGACTTCAATGCTAAGGTTGGAAAAAGGCAAAACAGTGCAGAAAGAGGAACTATAGGAAATTTTGGAATTGGTGAAAGAAATAAAAGAGGTGAAAGACTTGTGGAATTTGCAGAATCTCAAGGAATGTCAGTAATGAACACTTTTTTCAAGAAAAGGGTGAACAGAAAGTGGACATGGAAGAGTCCAAATGGATTAACAACTAATGAAATCGACTTCATTCTCACTAACAGAAGATATATTGTGAATGATGTTACCGTCCTGAATAAGGTAAATGTTGGAAGTGATCACAGAATGGTAAGATGTACACTTGATATAGATGTAGGAAAGGAAAGGAAAAAACTGACTCGAGTAAATAATACAAAGGTCTTTGAAATAATAGAGGAGGAGAAAAGGCAGTATGTACTGGAACTTAAGAACAAGTTTGAGCTTCTGCAGACTGCTCAGGACCAAGATATCGACGAGGAATATTACAACTTTCTGAAAGCGATAAAGCCCAAGAAACCTATAGGGAAACAGAAATCCAAAGAAGAAAAAATTAGTCAAGAAACACTTGTCATGATGAACCAAAGACGACAAATGAAGAGCAAGAAAAACACTGACAGGGAGAAAATTGAGTATACTGAGTTATGCAAAGCCATTAGAAAGAGACTCAGAGAGGACATAAGAAGATTTAACACAAGAAAAGTAGAACAAGCATTAAGGGAAAACAAAGGATTTAAATCAGCAGCCATGAGCAGTAATATAGAAAGACAAATGATACTGAAACTGAAGAATAGCGATGGTGTACTTATAAACAGCAGAGAAGGCATAATTCAAATAGCAGAAGACTACTATAGAGAATTATACAAGGAGCGAGGGAATGATACCAGCAGTGGGGAAGATGGATTGCAAAGTAGCAACACATACGACATACCCGATATTCTTCCTGATGAGGTAGAACATGCATTGAAGAAAATGAAAAATCGGAAAGCCCCGGGGGAAGATGAAGTTACTGTAGAGTTGATAAAATTGGGAGGAAGAGACATAACACAAAAACTGGCAAGGCTCTTCACAAAGTGCATTAGAAAAGGTGTGATGCCTAAGCAGTGGAATAATGCAATCATAGTTTTGCTGCATAAGAAAGGAGATAAATCAGAAATTGGAAATTATAGACCAATTAGCTTGTTATCCCAAATCTACAAGTTGTTCACAAGGGTCATTACTAACAGATTAGAAAGAATACTTGATGAGAATCAACCGAAAGAGCAAGCTGGCTTTAGGACAGGATTCTCAACTATGGATCACCTTCACGTAATATCACAGCTAATGGAGAAAGCAAATGAATATAAAACACCATTATGCCTGGCATTTGTGGATTATGAAAAGGCATTTGACTCCATACAGCATAAGGCAATGTTTCGGGCACTAGAACGACAAGGCATAGATACTCCATATATTATGATTTTGAAGAAAATATATGAGAGTGCTACATCCTTTATTAGACTAGACAAAGACAGTAGGAAATTTAAAATCGAGAAAGGAGTTCGACAAGGAGACACAATATCTCCGAAGCTGTTTACTGCTGCCCTTGAGAAAGCTTTCAGAAGATTAGACTGGTCGCAGAAAGGAGTCAATGTGAACGGAGAGTACCTAAACCATTTACGATTTGCAGATGACATTGTGGTCATAAGCCACGATCCCAAAGAATTAGAGGAAAATCTTAATCAGTTATGCACAGTTAGTAAGGATTTTGGACTAAAGATGAATATGGCTAAAACAAAAGTAATGATGAACAAGTATGCCACAGAAAGGGAAATAATGATTGAAGGAGCAGTAATTGAAAAGGTGGAGTCATATACTTATCTGGGACAAGTTATTAGCTGTAATAATGATAAATGGCTGGAAGTCAAGAGAAGAATAAATTTTGGATGGATAGCATTCAGGAAATATAGTCACATACTGAAGAGCAATATCCCAGTTTGTCTGAAACGTAAAATAATGAATCAATGTATACTCCCCACCATGACTTATGGAAGTGAAACTTGGGCACTCACCAAAAGAATGGAAGAGAAGCTAAGAACTACACAGCGAAGAATGGAACGAATTATATTGGAAATCAGACTGTTAGATAAGAAGAGAAACACATGGATTAGGCAGCAAACTCAAGTAAAGGACATTCTTATCAAAACTAAAGAACTAAAATGGTCTTGGACAGGACACATAGCTCGAAGACATGATGACAGATGGACTAAGAAAATAACAGAATGGTACCCAAGAGGAGCTAGAAGAAAACCTGGAAGACAAAGGCGGAGATGGATAGATGAAATTCATGAGTTTTTGAGTAGTAAATGGATGGCCAGTGCTCAAAACAGAAGGAACTGGAAAGTTGCTGGAGAGGCCTTCATCCTGCAGTGGATTGAAAATGGCTGATGATGATGATGATGATGATGTCCAAGTGACATCATATCTCTGCTATTCCTACAATGTTTGCATTTGATGACTTAATCAGTACATCAAATTCATCATATTTTCTTTTAATGCTCCTATCTTTAGTGTACATGCAAGTAAATGAGGTATACACACACATATATATATATATGTATTTACTTTTGTTCCATGATGATGCACAGCAGCGCCTGAAATCCCCAATACCTTGATTTCCAGGCATGTAATTATGTACACTTGATTGTACCACCAGCTGTTATATATATGTTGCATATATGACAGCCTGTGATAAAGACCATATTGCTATCATCATGTCCTATTTTTTACTTATTAATATCACTCATTATCTTTTAATCTTAGGTATTAATTCCACTTATCCCTTAATTGTAATTATAACATTTCAAGGAGGCTTTATGCTTGGGAACTAAAAAAAAAAAATAAAATAAATAAAAAAATCACAAGGTGCTAAATTTGGTGAGTACAGGGGACCACAGTGATAATGTGCTTTACAAGAAATTCTTGAGTGGAAAGAACTGAGTGTGCAGGGGCATTGTCATGATGCAAGTGCAAATTGTAGCCCACTTTTCCAGCAGTTTTATTCAAACATCATCATTTCACAATCGCTGTAGAACTTTTTCTTGTAGTATTCCCAGATCCCTATTTGAACATTCAGGAAAAGTTCATAAGTTTCTGAGTCAGCCCTACACCCATGATTCGTCACCAGTAATCTTGTAAGAAATAAAGTGCGAGTCAGAAATAGCACATTGACAAAGATCCTGATATGTCAGAACTTGCTACTCTATGTGATGATCAGTGAGAATGCAAGGCACAAACTTGACTGGGCATTCAAGTTTTTGCCATACATCCAGTCTTGTGTTGAAATTAATTGACACATCCCATAACAATACCAATTTCACTAGCAACTTTGCAGCTAGTTAAATGTTAAACACTCTTTGATCAGATCATAATGAACACAAATGATCGAAACATTGATTTTTGAAATTGAAGGATGGCCAAAGCATGGTTAATTTTAAATGGACAAGTGGCGTTCTTTAGACTTTGTTACTTCTTCTTTAAACTTCTGTTATTTTTCCTTAATTTATTATAAAATTTAGGAAAATTAACAGAAAATTTGATAGATTCACTGTTCAGTAAGATGACTCATTTTAAAATGCAATGAAACACATAAAATATCTTCTATTCAATTCATGTTAATTTAGATTGGCTGCAGATAAATGAGTGATTCATGCATTACTTTGTCTATATGATTCACTCAACGTGTTGTGATATTATGTTGTCTCATGTCATGTAACTTAATATGATATTACTGCACTTCTGACTTCTTGAAACATCGCATATAAATGTATGATTTACTGCAAACCTGATTGGGATGTTAAATTCTTTTCTAAAATGCATGTATGTGCATTATATATATATGCTTATGTTTAATTTATTTAATTTAAAATATCGGATGTATTTCAGCTTCATATGGAGGAATTGCATGTTGCTGCCTCTAATGAATGCTTAATTATTTATTTATTTATTCACTTTATTATAATTTAACTTATGTTAATATTTAATATAATTCAATGATAGTATATATATATTTCCCCCCCCCCTTTACAGCCAATATAATTCACTTAGGATATGCCAATTTGGAGGTAAGTGACATTTTACTTTTATTAAATGAACATACTATACAGAAAATTATTGAGAGAGAGATTCTATAAGTATCCATTTTATGTTAAGGTTTAGTTTGGTTTGTTTAGCTGACCACCTATATAATTGGGTTTTTTCCCCTAAAAGGTATTTTGTCTATTTAGCTGATTTTATCCTTTTACAAAGTTTTATACTTTACTTTTTTTTCTACTTAGTCTAATGTTGAGTTGTGTGTGTACTTTAGCATGTCCTCCAAACTTTACTTTGAAATTTGATGCCTTATTATTTGGGGGAGGGGATCTTGCCTATCTGCAAATTTCAGTATATGGTCTTTGAGTCTTATATTCAGTGTAGTAGTTTCAGCGCAGGTTCTTTTATATACTGTGATGCTTTCCTCTTAGAGTGAAAGTTGTAGAGCAAGATTAGAGGGAACTTTACTTGTTCATAATAACTGTTATTGGTGACATAAGGGGGGGAATAAATGAAAATATATGAAATCCCCCCCCACAAACGTGTTGTTCAATTTTTCACTGAAATGGATACTTATAATTAATGTCTAAATTGCACTTGTAAGACTGGCAGGAGTATATTTACAGTCCTGGAAGGGCAGATATTTCTGGTGCAATTTCCATGTTTGCAGGGTTTGGGAGGATCAAACAAGTAAGGTTGTTCTTGTAATAATACTGGTACTCATTAAAAAAAAAAAAAAAAAAAAAAGCTGCTTTTTTTAAAAAATACCAATAGGTGAAGTTGTACAATTTTTATTTTTCGATTCCAAAATACAGTAGTTGTTTTTGCTTGATCACATCAATTTTTTGTACAGAATATAAAAAAAAAAAAAAGTATTTTGCATAGCAAAATATATAATTATGATGCTTTTAGAAAAGCAATGCCATATGTACCACAATTAAGTTTTGAGAAAAAATGGGTTGTTTAAAGTTTTTCAGTCTTGTTTTCTTATTTCTTGCAAACTACAGAATAGAATGTATTTAAGTATTTTAGGTCTGAAATATGGCGGATTTTGTTTAAAATGTGAACAGAAAATAAATAAATAAATATACATCTGCAGCCATTGTCAATCCACTGTCAGATGGACGCCTCCTCAACAATCATCTTGGAGTAATCAACCATAATCTGTCACACTTGTCCACTGCGGGTTGGCAGATTGACCGTATTTAGCAGTTGGGGGCTTGAACCACAGTCTACTTAAAGAGTGTGTATGCTGTTGCATTACTGCTCCTGACCACTTGGCTGTGGTAGCTTACTACACACAAACACCACCACCACCACTACTAAATGTAACAACAAAGGTTTTACTTATATGTCAATGTAACTGGTTGCACTTGAGGTGACGAAGGTGTTGGAGAGAATGCTAGTTGTAATCAAGCAAGTTATCAACTTCTTTGGCGACAACTACTGCTTGTGCTTCTTGACCAGCAATAATGGCATTGAAGTCTCCATGGTGAGATGTTGGGACTTTAGCTGAAAAGCTTGTAAGATTTTCAGAATTAAAATCATATGTTTACTGTATTTGTTTGGAAGAGCCACAGTTTAAAGGTTAAAATTACTGGCATCATAAGATTTGAATTATTAGTGACAAACACTGCAAGAAAGCAAGCTTAAACAGCATAAAACCTAATAGTTTGTCTAGTTCTTCCTTCACTGCTGACTTTAACAACACCAAATGGAAGTTTGTCTTGTAACCATTCTTCCTCAGTTTGAATTTATGACCCCTATGTATATACAGTGAAACTTCTCCTAACGGACACCTCTCTTTAACGGACCTCTCTCTGCAACGGACATTTTCAAATTCCCCAACTCACCTCTATTGGTTTTAACGTGTTTTCAGCTTCTGTCTAGCAGACATTCTCTGTAACGGACGCGGACAGGCAATCTGCACTGTTTCGTTTAGATTAGCACTTAATTTGATCTCCCCATAACGGACAGCGGGCGAGCTCACGGCCCTTTTTCTATAAACTTTTCTTCCACGTATTGCCTCAATTGTGTGTTTATTTTCTATTTCCGATTCTCTGAATTTTATCAAGGTTTACGTCGCGGTTCTAAACCCTTTTTCAAGAATTTTAAGCCACTTGTAAAACTTCTGATGAATTCGGTGTGTGCATGGGGGGGGGGGGGGATTTGGTCGGCCTTTCGTCTTTTGAGTTTCAGTTTTCAGTTTTGTTCAGTGTTATGTGAAGTGCACAATGTCTTCTCGTAAACATTTAACTTTAAAAGATAAAGTCGAACTCATTAATGCGTATGATTGGCAAAAAAATAGTGTTCGCAATCTCTCTGCAAAATTCAAAATCGGGAAGACGCAGGTAAGCGACATCCTAAAGGAAAAAAATGAACTGCTCAAACAATTTTGGCAACACGGAAATGATCAGGTTCAAAAATCATTCCTGAAAATTGTTGGACTACAAATTGACAATGTTACGTATGAGTGGTTTTGTTGCGCACTTGCTAAAAAAATTCCCATTAATCGGCCTATTATTAGGGAAAAGGCTTTGGAGGTTGCAAAATCTGTGGGAGTAAATGAGTTCAAAGCTTCTGTGGGATGGCTAGACAAGTTCAAAACTCGACATAAAATTTCTTGGAAAACCGTAAGTGGTGAAGGTGAATCTGTTGATACTGGGTTTGTAACAGAGTGGACCGTGAAATTGGAAGATTTATGTCATGATTTTGAAGCTAAGGATATTTACAACTGTGACGAAACAGGGTTGTTTTTTAAAGCTCTTCCTGAAAAAACAATGAGTCTAAAAAATGAAAAGTGGCAGGGCGAAAAAATTTCTAAGGAACACTTGACTGTACTATTTGTGTATAAATATGCTGGGAGACTTTGAACAACCTCTTGTTATAGGAAAACCACAAAATACTCGTTGTTTCAAGGGCATAAAGTTGAATCTTTTGAATGTTGACTGGAAATCTAATAAAAAAGCGTGGATGACATGAGATATTATGAGCGAATGGATAAGTCACTTTAACCAAAACATGATTTGTCAAAACAGAAAAATTATTCTTTTCATGGATAATGCTGCATCTCACACGCACATTGAATTGTCCAACATTTCAAATCGTTTTTCTGCCACCAAACACATCTGCAGAGTGTCAGTCCTTGGATCAAGGGATAATAAAAAAATTTAAACTTTACTACAGAAAACGTGTTTTAAGACATCTCATTGCAAACATGAACGATGTAACATGTGCGAGTGACCTTGCAAAGAAAATCAGCATCCTAGATGCAATTCAGTGGATTTCCTCTTCAGTAAACGCAATTAGAAAACAAACTGTCGTGAACTGTTTTGTAAAGTCTGGCTTCTCAAATGCAAAAATTGAAGTTGTGAACAGCAATGTGGAACACCAAGAAGAACAAGAACTTCAACATCTGTTGATAATGTACGATACTTCAGCTACAAGTGACCCTGGCTACAAAGATATAGACTCAAACCTCACTACAGAAGATGGTGCTCTAGATACCAACGACATTATCATCGATATTGTTCAAGAAGTTCCTCATGAGGATGAAGAAATGGAAGGAGGTCATTCTGTCGAACAACATATTAACGACGAACCACCGATGAAAATAGAAGAAGCGCTCATACAAATCAATCGTTTAAAAATGTTTTTCGCCGCTTAAGAAGATACTGAAGGACTTTCGATGGTTTCTTCACTCCAAACAAATGTTGAAAACAAAATTATCAGCCGGAAGAAGGTGCAGAAGAAAATAGGTGATTACTGTATGTATTTTTCTTAAGATAAAGTCATAATATGCATAGCACAATTGTATGTATATTATTTACAAAAATATTGTGCAAAATCTGTATATAATTTAATTTAATTTTACATTAAACGTTTAACGATTTTTCTTTCTTTTTTTTTTTTCTCCCTCAGACTTCTTGTTAGCAGACACTTCTCTCTAACGGACAAATTTTCGTTTTCCCTGGCTGTCCATTAAAGGGAAGTTTCACTGTACTCTAACCAAGAGGAAGGATTCCTTCAGTGTTGAAGCTTACTCAGTACATTCAAAGCCATAATCAGGTCTTCCTCAATCAGATCTCCTTGCAGGTGCTGCAGTTTGCAGAACTGCGGCCTTTCCTGATAAGAGGGTGCCATTTTGTTCCCCATCTAATCTCATTGCTCTTCTCAGCACCTGTTCCAGCAGATCACATCCTTCCTAAAATGAGGTATCCAGACTTGTGTTCAATACTCAAGTTGTGGTCTAACCTTGGTCTTATACAATGGGATAATCTTCTCCTTATCCCTGCTGGCAAAATTCCTGTATACCATTGACAAAACCCCATGAGCTGTCCTGGCAGCTTGTCTCTTCAATGTTCAGAGAACTTCATGTATGACTGACGATTATCCACAGTTCTTTTTTTCATTTTCCACTAATTTAAGTGTGATATCACACAGTTGATATCTGGAATTACTGCTTCCCCTATACAGTACCTTGCATTTGCCAGTGTTAACTTGAATTGCCACTCCTCACCCAATCTCCTTAATTTTTCTACATCTTATAAAATATCCTGATTACTGTCATTAACCACCTTGCCAATCTTTGTGTATCGCTATAAACTTAGACATTAAGCCTGATAATATGCCTTGATCGGTATTATTAGTAAATATGGAAAACAACAATGAGCCCAGCATTCTGGTTAAACTTCACTAATAACAGTAGTCCCAGAAGGACATGTTCATTGGTAACTACTCCTTGTCTTCTCCCACTCAACCATTCCTTTATTCATAGTAGTAACTTGTCCTTAGTGCTATATTTCCCAATTTGAACAGCAGTTTCTGTATTACTATATCAAAGTAGCCAATCTGATAAATTTTTTTTTTAATGAAGGAAGATATTTATTGACATTAGAATACATTGTAATTTTCAGGAAATACGTGTGAAGGAAGGTTGTTCTAGAAAATGGAAGTTGAATGAATAAATGAGGAAGAAGAAAAGTTGGTTCTGTGAGTTTGAAGTTGGACAATATAAGGATGCTGACTAGTTGCGGCATGTGTTCAGACTGCTTTGGAAGAGAGAGAGAGAGAGAGAGAGAGAGAGAGAGAGAGAGAGAGAGAGAGCAAGAGCAGGAATTATAGAAGCCAATTCAGAAAAACAGCACTCATGGAAGTATCTATAGAAAAGCCACACAGCAGAAACTGAGCATCTATGACACAGAGTGGAGTCAATAATTAATCTAGCTACCCTCTTTTGAATAAAATCTACAGGCATGAGAAATGTTTTGAGGGCATCACCCCAGATATGGGAACAACATTCCATGTTAGGGTGAATTTACGATTTGTACAGAGTGATCACCTGGTTGGAAGGAAAGTAACGCCAAGAGCTAAAGAGAAAACCCAGTTTTAGATGTAGAGGAAGCAATGTGTTTAATGTGCTTATGCCGAGAGAGAGAGATTAGAAGTAAAGGTAGTCAGGGTAATCCCCAATAGAGATATATGATCTTGCTTAGAAATCGGAAAGTCATCAAAGATAATCATAGGAGCAGAAGAATCATATTTGGGAGATATAAGTTAGGACTGAGTTTTAGAAGGATTGAAATCAACTAAATAATCTTTGCTTCACTGGAGAATTACCTGGATATCAGCATTTAAGGAATTGGTAGCGGATATTTGAGAAATTCAAGATAGGGGGATTCACAGACTAAAAGATTAATGGTAGCTGCAGGCAGAGGTGAAAATAATTCTTGCACTGCTTCTATTGTAATGAGCAGCAGCTTAGAGAGCAAGTTGCTAGGGATTTCAAGAGCTGCTTGGAGTGATCATGGAACAAGTAAATAAAGGCTGTGTTAAGATAACTAAGAGTAAGAACAAGTGCATGTATACTTGTACATGTACACTAATGTTAGAAGTATAGTAAATAAAATTGATGAATTTGAAGTGCTGATCAAGACATCAAAGGCAGATATTGTTGTGATATCAAAGATATGGTGTCACACAGATATAAGCAGTGCAGAATTGTATTTGGAGAGTAAAATGTGTACAGAAAGGACAGATAGGGTAGGAAGGGAGGAGCGGTTATGCTGTTAGTTAAGAAACACATAAAATCTAAGGAAGTGCATCTAGTTGACATGGGTGGACAGTGCAATGTTGAGTCTGTTTGGTTTGACATAAACACTGGGAAATGAAAATTGAGAGTAGGAGTGTGTTATAGGCCTAATGACTCTGATGAGTACAATGAACAGTTGTACAGAGAAATAGAATGGGCCAGTAAATCAGAATGTCTTGTAATGGGGGATTTTAACTTTCCAGATATTGACTGGAACTTGTAGTTGGTCACTTGCATTCCTGCAAGGCTTTTGTGGATTTATTCGGGGATTTTTCTACAGCAACATGTTTGAGGGGCAACCAGAGGGAGTAATACTCTTGATCTTATTATCAGCAGTGATTATTCATGCATTAAGAATTTGCAGATAAAGGAACCACTAGGTGACAGTGATCATAGTGTACTGATGTGGGATTTACTTAAAGATCTAACCACCATCGAGGGTAAAGGGAAGGGTTTTTGTTTTCGTAAAAGTGACTACAGTGGTCTCAGACAGTTTTTAAATTCTATACAGTGGGATCAACTGATGATGTTACCAACAGTGAATTCTAAATGGGAAGCTTTCAGGGGCTTAATCTTGCAGGCTATTAGGCTTTTCATACCAACTAAGAAATACTGTTCAATGTTCAGGCCTAAATTGATGTCGGATGAATTAATGAGGCTCGTGACAGAAAGGAAAAATGCATGGGATGAATATAAATTATCAGCCGACACAGAAGCCTATGGCAGATATAAGCTAGTCTTAATCAAGTCACAAAGGAGTTTAGGCAGGCGAAGCCAGATTATGAGAAATTTTTGGCAAAGGACTCAAAGAAAAACAGCAAAGAGTTCTTTACTTATGTAAACTTTAAAAGGAAGGGGATGAATCAGATTGGTCCACTTAAAATAGATGGTTTGACTATTGATGATCCTGCTCAAGTAGCTGATAAACCAGGCCCGGGCAAACTATGGCCCGCGAGCTGCATGCTGCCCGCCACACATTTTTGTGAGTCCCACGAGCTTTAATTGTATTTTCAAAAAAAATTTACTTATTTTATGTCTTTTGTGACGTCTTTTTGAAAAATAAATTTGTATATGTAATACATTATAGAATTTGTCGACTTGTAAATTGTTTTATCATCTCTGTATTGTTCAAATTGAGATAGAATTTGAAATTGTGCGCGAACCGGAGCGAGCCAACGGGCGCTTTTATAACAGTATAATTTGCGATTATAATCCAGCCACGTGAAACTACTGTAACAGACAACCGGTGATGACAGAGTAATAGGATAGGACTGCTGACCAGTCACAGTTCCAATCTGTTTTCTCTGACGGTCATTCTGCACTTAGTTTTTTTGCATTATCTTCAGTTATCATCTTGATGCCAGTAGTGATAAAAATAATATTTATGCTCTTTTAAAAATGAATAAAAAACGAAAAATTCAACAAGAGCATCGTGTCTTCAATGAAGAGTGGAACAAAATATTTTTTTGCTAACATAAATAACAAGACTATTTGTCTCATCTGCCGGGAGAGTGTCTCAGTGTTGAAAGAGTACAATATTAAAAGACATTTCACTTCTGAACATTCCGAATATGGTGCCAATTTAGCTCTGGAAGCAAGAAAGAAAACTGCTAATGGATTGATTCAAAATTTATCTAGGCAACAAAATGTGTTTACGCAAATCTCTTAAAGACCTAACTAAGGAACAAGAAGCTACTGTAGAGGCAAGTTTTGTTATTTCTCATATAATTGCAAAAAGCAACGAGCCTTTTTCTGATGGAGACTATATTAAAGAATGTTTTGTTTGTTTGTTTGTTTGTTTTAGGGCTTTACGGCGCAAGGACAGCAAAAGCCATAATGCGCCTAACTATGGTGATATTAAGATACATAGTTCTATCTGTATAGATGATATTCAAAATTATATTGTGTTGTATAGTTTTATCTGTTTGAGGAAATCAAATATTTTGGTCACATGTGGTGTGTCTGCTAGTAGGTCAGAAATGATGAGAGAGGTGTTCGTCGTGGGAAATGAGATAAACATAGCTTGTCGCTCAGTACTGTACTTGGGACAATCACTGAGTAGATGGTGGACAGTGAGCTGAGTGTTACAGTTTGTACACGATGGCGGGTCAGTGGCTGCAAGCAAATAAAGATGTGTTAGGTGCGTGTGGCCTATCCTTAATCGGGCTAGTACAACTTCTTCATGTCGGTTTTCACGTATACTAGATCTCCATGGTTTTAGACCTTTTTTTATGCCAAGTAGCTTATTGTTGACCTGATTCTGCCAGATATGTTGCCATTTTTCAAGGCATCGTTTATTTATAATGTACTTATAGTCAGATGCAGGTGTAGTGAAGGATTGGGTCTATAGGATCAGTAGCAGTTTTGGCAGCTAGGTCGGCCTGTTCATTTCCAGGAATTCCAGTGTGACTAGGGATCCAACATAACAGAACATGTTGTTTATTCTGGTTTAATTTAGTCAGAGTATTCCAGATCTGTTTAAGTAAGGGGTTATCATTTTTTGAATTGCGTTGTATGGCTTGGATAGCACTAATGGAGTCAGTATAAATAATGCTGTGCAGTTTAGTTCTTGAGAGTGTGTAGTTTAAGGCCATGTGGAGTGCACAGAGTTCTGCAGTATAGCTGCTACATTCAGTGGGGAGTTTTTTTGACAAAGTGATGTTAGGAAATACTGCTGCTGCACCAACATGATTGTCTGTTTTAGACCCGTCTGTGTAAATTGGTGTGTACTGGCCGTGCTGGGTTCTTAATGAGGCGTACATTTGCAGTATGTTCTGTTGAGATAAGGTGTGTTTTCCCCAGGCTGTCAATGAAAAGTCACACGGTGGTATATAATATGTCCAAGGTGGGACCGTAAGAGAGGCAGTGGGCTGTATCTTACTAAAGTCAATTTGCCAATCGGCCTGCAATGCACAAAGACGTATCCTGGTTGGTGGATTTATTGATGGATACGCTTGGTATAGGTTTACCCATTTAGAAGAGAAAAGTCTGTTCCAAGTGGGATGGTTTGGATGCCCTTTGAGTTTTGCTGCATAGTGTAATAAAAGCATTTGTCTGCGTAGCTGAAGGGAGGTTTCATGTGCTTCAGCATATAGGCTGTGGACAGGTGATGTACGGTACGCCCCCAGTGCAAGACGAAGAGCACTGTGGTGCACAGGATCAAGCCAGCGTAAAGCGCTTTGTCTAGCAGTGCTATAAACTACAGAACCATAGTCTAGACGTGAACGTATTAGCACATGGTACAACTGTAATAGTGTGTATCGGTCAGCTCCCCATGTTGTGCCTGATAGAACTCTTAAGATATTTAGCTTTTTTAGACAGGTAATCCTGAGGGTTTTTACATGTTCCAGGAAGGTGAGTTTTTGGTCAAGTATCACACCAAGAAAGCGGACACTAGGGACAACTGGTATGATTTGATTTTCTAGTCGAAGTTCTGGGTGTGGATGTAGGTTACGCTTCCTGCAAAAGTGTATACTGACAGTCTTTTGGGTTGAGAGGCGAAACCCATTGTTTTGGGCCCATTTTGCTATTTTGTTGATTGTACATTGCAGCTGTCTCTCTACCATTCGCATATTAGGCGAATGGCAGGCGATACTAAAGTCATCGGCATACAGGGTAGTGGATATTGTTTGTGGCAGGTCCTGTGTTATTGAATTCATTTTTATATTAAAGAGGGTAGCACTTAGCACTGATCCTTGTGGCACTCCTTCTTCCTGTATGAACTTTGAAGATAAGTGGTTGTGAAATTGAACTTGGAATGAGCGGTGTTGTAAGAAGTTTCTTATAAACTGTGGTAGGTGTCTGCGTAGTCCCAGATCGTATAGATTTCGCATTATACCATATCTCCAGGCAGTGTCAAACGCTTTTTCAATGTCAAATAGGACCATCGCAAGATGTTCTTTGCGCACGAAGGCGTCACGGATATTTATTTCTGTCTTAATCAAAAGGTCAAGAGTGGATCTACCTTCACGAAAGCCACACTGCACTGGATTCATAAGGTTATTTCGAGCTAGAAACCAGGATAACCGAACGTTGATCATTTTTTCCATTGCCTTGCATATGCAGCTGGTGAGTGCAATAGGTCGATAATGCTGCGGATTTGAAGAATCTTTTCCAGGTTTTGGAAATGCCAAAACATAAGCATGCCGCCATTTGTCAGGAAAAGTGTTTTCTTTGAATATTCTATTGTAGAGCAATAAAAGTGTTTTGAGTGCGGGTTCAGTAAGTTTTGCTATCATTATGTAATGTATTCCATCTGGTCCTGCTGCACTGAGTTTAGTGGAGGCTAGAGCATGTTGTAATTCTGACATTGTAAAAGGGAGATTATATGCAGCACTGGATGTTGATTCAAAATTAATTGAGTGTTTTTCAGCTTGTGCTTTGAGTGTCTGGAATTGTGGCGAGTATGATGTCACAGCTGATATTTCCATGAAAGATCTACCTAGAGCGTTTGCAATCTCCTCTGGCTTTGTAATATCAGAGCCATTTACATTCAGAATGGGACAGTTGACACTTGGATGTTTTGCATACATACGCTGTATTTTGGCCCAAATTGTGTGGTTTTTGTCGTTTTTGTAATTGTGGAAGCGAAACGCCTCCATGCTTCCCTTTTGCTGGTCTGTCTAACTCGTTTTGCTTTTGCCCTTGCCTTTTTAAAGTAGATGAGGTTTTCTGTTGTTGGAAACTTTCTGAAGATGTTCCATGCTCTGTTCTTCTCTTTTTTTGCGGCACTACATTCATTATTCCACCACACTTTAGAGCGGGCCGATATTTTAGTGGATCGTTTCGGAATTGCTTTGTCCGCTGCTTGCAGTATTTTGTTAGATATATTAAAGAATGTTTGACTGAAGCTTGTGGAATTATATGTCCTGACATTAAACACAAATTTGAGAATATAAGTTTATCTCAGCGAACCGTAGTAAGAAGAATTGAATGTATCGATACAAATTTGAATGAGCAATTATTATCAGTATTAGAATCCATAACATAGTACTCGATAAATCTCGACGAAAGTAATGACCAAACGAATACTGCACAGTTATTAAGTTTCATATGTGGATGTACCTCTAATTTTTAAATTATTGAAGAGCTTCTTTCAATGGAATCTCTTAAAGACCAAACAACGGGAGCCGATATATTTGAAAAAGTTGAAAAATGCTTAAGAAAATATAATTTACAATGGAACAAAATGGTAAGCGTAACAACTGACAGAGCACCAAGTTTGACAGGTAAATATGTTGGAGTGTTAAAGAAAATTCAGGATAAAAATTTGTGAAAATTTTCCTGATTATAATTTAATTACAATTCATTGCATTATACATCGACAAGTGAAGGAACTGGAGTTTTAATTGAAATCCATTCAAACTTTTTACCATATCATGGGCATATAAATTTTTTCCTTGTAACACGGTGTTGAAAGTATTTAAGTGTGTCACAATGTTCAGGGTAAACGCAAATTCACAAATCCAGTTATTATCAGTTAATTCGGGAAAGTCCATAATATTTTTCAGTTTTAGAAATAGAATGATGTCATCTTTAAGATCCCATACTCGTCAAAGAACTTTTCCTAAGCTAAGCCATTGAATTTGGCTATGATAAGGAATATCTGTGTACTCTGATTCAATATCTTGAAGAATATTAATGAATTGTCTATGTTTCAGGCTCCCTCACATCTTGTATTATTAAACTAGTAAATTTAATACGATTGAGGGAGCCTGAAACATAGACAATTCGTTAATATTCTTCAAGATATTGAATCCGAGTACACAGATATTCCTTATCATATCCAAATTCAATGGCTTAGCTTAGGAAAAGTTCTTCGGCGAGTATGGGATCTTAAAGATGACATCATTCTATTTTTAAAACTGAAAAATATTATGGACTTTCCCGAATTAACTGATAATAACTGGATTTGTGAATTTGCGTTTACCTTGAACATCGTAACACACTTAAATACTTTCAACACTGTTGTTACAAGGAAAAAATTTATACGCCCGTGATATGGTAAAAAGTTTGAATGGATTTCAATTAAAACTCCAGTTGTTCCTTCGACATTTATTGATTAACAAGGTAGACCACTTTCCTACCAGCACATTATAGCCTTAGCAGCTGATGTGCCATTAAACCTCCAGAGCAACAACAACAACTTTCCTACCATGAAGTTGCCGAAGATTCCAGAAAGTAAATTTGAAAAATATTGTGAAATTATCAACGCTTTGAATAAAAACTTTTCACGAAGATTTGGCGACTTCCGAAAAATAGAGACAAGTTTGGCAATAGTACATGACCCATTTTCAATAGAAATTGATAGTGCACCGAGTGAACCACAACTTCAGATTATAGATCTGCAATGTGATACTGATTTAAGGGAATTTCACCATCGTGAGGGCGCACCTCCGTAGCCAGGTGGGAAGGAGCAGCAGTGCGTAGCACACGCTTCTTGATTAGACCAGGGTTCGAGCCCGTCACCACCACCAAATACGGAGGATGCGGAAAGGTCAAGGGAATGACCATCGCATATTCCCGGAGCAATATGGTCTTAGTTGCTAATGCTCCTAAAAAAAAAAACCAAAATAACAAATAATAAATAACCGTCGTGAAGAAATCTGTAAATTTTACAATGCTCTTAATTCGGACAAATTCAACGAACTTAAAATAAAAATGAACGAAAAATGTTGGTTATTTTTGGATCAACCTATATATGTGAACAAACATTTTCCATCATGAATCTAAATAAAAATTGTTTACGATCAAACATCACCGATGAACATTTACAAGCAGTTTTAAGAATCTCAACTACAAAAGTAACACCCAAAATTTAAAAAAATGTTAAAAGATGTAAAACAGTTCCATTCATCTCATTAAATTCTTGGTTGTTAGAGAATAATTTTTTTTTATGTTATATTTCTTCTTCATGATAACAAATAATATATATCTAAAAATAGTATTTTACGGGCCAGCCTTCATTTTGAATTCCTAATGTGGCCCTTCAGCCAAAAAGTTTGCCCAAGCCTGTGATAAACTGAATGAGTATTTTGCATTCACACATGAGGAGTTATTCAAGGAGTAGAATGCCAGAAGTTTATCAAACTCTAACAGGGAGATAAGTGATTTTGTAATAACTCAGAAAAAAGTGGAGGAGAAATTGTTGAAGTTAAACATAAAAAAGGCACTTGGGGCAGATGGAATCTATCCAGTTATAATGAAGGAGGCAGCAAGCGAAGTAAGCAAACCCTTAGCCATAATTATGAGAGCATCCTTAGAGTCAGGGGAGGTTCCCATGGACTGGAGATGTGCAAATGTATCTCCAATTCAAAAAGGGGGTTCAACGGGTGATACAAATAATTATAGACCTCTTAGTTTAACTTCTGTTTGTGGAAAATAATGGAGTCACTAGATAAAGAAGTGATACAGGATCCCCTAGACAAGACAGCAGCAATAGTTCAGACACAGCATGGGTTTGTTAAGGGGAAGTCTTGTCTGACCAATTTGTCTGATACCGTTGCACATGGAAGACTACTGTCAAATTGGAGCAGTATGGCATTAAGGGCAACTTATTGCAATGGATAATGGGATGGTTGAGTGGGAGATGGCAGAGAGTGGTAATAAGTGGACACTGCTCTGTGTGCATTAATGGTATTAGGGGAGGCCCCCAGTGTTCGGTGCTGGGCCATTGTTGTTTTGTGTATTTATCAATGATATTGATGAAGGTAATCAGGCCTAATGTTCAAGTTTGCAAATGATACAAAGGTTGGCAGGGTTGTTAATTACAGTAAAGACAGTATGCTACTGCAACAGGATCTAGAAGAGTTAGGCAGATGGACTGAGAAGTGGCAACTGAAGTTTAACATTGACATATGAAAAGTACTCCATATGGGTAGTATTAACCCAAGAGAAACATACCAACTGTGTGGTACAACACTCAGGGAGGTAGAGAATGAAAACAGACCTGGGAGTAATTGTGCAGTCAGATACAAAGTTCTCTGAGTAGTGCAAACGGGCTGTCACAGCAGGTCATGGAGTTTTGTCAAAGATATATAGGAATTTTGCTAAGAGACAAGGAGGTGATTATGCCTTTGTATAAGGTAATGGTCAGGCCACACCTTGAGTACTGTATACAAGTCTGGAGGCCTCATTTTAAGAAGGATGTAGAGCTGTTCGAACGAGTAGAGAGAAGGGCAACAAGATTAATGAATGCAACAAAGATTTGCTCTTATGAAGAAAGGCTTAAGTTTTGTAAATTAAAGTGTCTGGAGACTTAGGCACCTGCGAGGTGATCTGATTGAGGTGTACAAGGCCTTGAATGGTTTGAGCAGGCTCAATGCTGATAGGATTCTTTTGCTTGCATAGATTATGAACCAGAGAGGGCGTAGATTCAAATTGAGGGAAGACATTTGCAGAATAGATGTGCGGAATTTTGCCTTTAGCCAATGGGTAGTTGATTGCTGGAACTGACTTCCATCTGTCGTGGAAGTTGATGGCTTAAATAAATTTAAGGCTGAACTAGACGAACATTTGGAGTAACCGGATGGGTGAAATGGGAAGGGGTTTTTTTTTTTTTTTTTTTGGCTGATGCTGCATAACCCTGCTTTCTTGCATCATATGCCTCAACTAATGCTATTGGTAATAAGATTTTTAGGTGGAGTGCGGAGTAAAGGATTCCATCCCTACAAGAATAATTTCACTGAAATGATCTGAGCAAACACTGACATCAGAAGATTTGACAAGTAATCTGACCAGGGAAAAGAAAAAAAGAAATCTTGCAGATCATTCCATTTTTCATTCTTGTAATGCCAAACAATACTAGATTGAGAATGACCCCAAGTGAAAGTCCCCATTGGAGAAGAGACCATTAGCAAGTTGTGATTTGAGGTGTCGAGAGTACCACTCACCTCTGCATTGTACTTAGAAGGATTGTGAGAAAAAGATCGTGTGTTGGCTGCATGGTTAATTTAGTCTGGTATTCTGGTAGGCAAATCAGTAATGTGTGTGTGAGGTTATTATCAATTGCAAAAGCCTGAGCATATTGATTAGCTGGGGTGTCTGGTATTGATTAACTAGAAAATGGAAGCCAGCTGGGATTGTGAACATTAAAATCAGCAAGGAAAATTACCTCACTATTAGGAAAGTTGGACTGGAGAAAGTTGTATTTCAGAGAGAGGAAGTCAGAGTTCCAAGTTATTAGTGGAGTTGGGAGAATGACAGTGGCAACAGATGAATTTGACAGAATGTGGTAGAGAGATTTTAATCCAGAGAAGATTGAAAAAGAAGATTTTAAATTACTTAATTTCTGACAGAAAATATCAGAACAGATATGTGCACAAGTACCACTTTTGAAGTGAAAGGAATCATACAGCAAATAATTCAGGCAACTGAAATGAGCAGTAATTGAATCACCTGATAACTGGGATTCTGTTAGAAAAAGTACTTGGGGTTTGGCAGACTAAGTGGAAATTGACATCATTGAGATTAGAACTGAGACCATGTATATTTGTGAAGTGAATGAGGATGTGTTATTATTATTATTATTATTATTATTAATGGCCATATTGTACAAGGAAGCCTGAGGCTTATGCTGCACCAGCCAAAAAAAAAAAAAAAAAAAAAAAAATTCCCAAGTTACCCCCTGAGAGAGAGAGAGAAGTAGAAAGGAATCACCAAGAAAGAGAAGAATGATGATATCCAGCTCAGGACCCTGGGTTTGCCAAGCCCATACTCACTAGATGTGAGCCCCCGGGGTTGATGTGTTTGGGAGGTTTAGATATTTTCACAGATAAGTTTTTTTCTCTTACTTTGCCAAATTCATTTGATGTATTCAGAAGTAAGAAAAGGTGGCGAGGACATGCTGTATGAAGTAATTAAATTTTTGGACATGGCTTACACATGGTAAGAATATATCCAGCTCCTTGACATAATGTGGCCTTGACAATGCCTTCCTGCATACACACTACTCGGACTCCCTCCAGTCACTATCTCGCAGAGTAGAGGCAGCAAGATTATATACTAACTGAGCTGGAGACCTACTAGGGTGTTACCAATAGGTTTGATCCAGTGGACTATCTAGCGGCCGACTTGTGAATACCATTTTAGAGCTGTACCCTCGAACTGTAAGGAAGATTGTATCTCGCCATGATGTCCATAATAACCTCAAAAGACATCAATCATACTGCATCATGTAAGAGATGGGGGATTGCTGGAGCTTTTCTCTGGAGACTAAACATTGGTTCCACTACTTCAAGCTTCCCATAAACAAAGTGTGGTGGTCTTGCACTGGTTGATAGAGTCATCTACCACCTGGTATTGTGTGGTAACACAGAGGTGGCATTCCTTCATGTGGTGTGGGAGCCACACCTCGACCTCTGCTTACATTAGTTCACACCTGGGTGGTCATCTGCAGTGTGCTGGGTATCTTATTTGAAGGCCTTGACATGGGGGGGGGTTATACCCAGCGTTATTAACAGTCCCATTGTCATGAAGGTGCAGGCAGAGGATTGAGCTGTCACTGACTGAGCAGTCTTTGCTGAAATTAGGTGCGCTTGACTTGAGTTTAACTCTAATACCTGTTCCATCAGTGCCAGGTATCAAGCACATCTTATCATACCTGATTGGTTAGATAACATCTCCTCTTTACAAATCCATGCTGTAACTGCAGTATGATTGTATATTTGTACGTAAATGTTCCTGCATTACTTTTTCAGAAACTCCATTATTTATCTTGGAAAAGAAGCATAGTCAGGCTTAATGCCAAACCCCTTCTTGAATACGTTTGAAAAAATAAAAATCTTGTTTTCCAAAAATTTAGCACCCTAAGCTTTCCTCTTGATTATTCCTTATTAGTATTAATAGTGTTAATTATTAGTATTAATAGTGGCAAATGATCCAAAAAAAAATCAGATAGTTGATAATCTGTATGAGTATTTTGCATCTACATTCACATGAGGAGTTAAGGGAGGAAAATGCCGGAAGAATAATGGAATGAATGGTTAAAGATGCATTGCAGGATCATCTAGACAAGACTGCAGTAATAATTCAGACACAGCATGGGTTTGTTTAGGGAAAGTCTTGTCTGAGAAATTCGATTGGATACTATTATGTGGTTACAAAGGAACTGGATGCAAAAAATAATTTTGTTACCATATACTTGAATTCAGGAAAGCTTTTGACACTGTTGCACATGGAAGGTTACTGTACAAATTGGAGCAGTATGATATTAAGGGTAAGTTGCTACAATGGATAAAAGGGTGGTTGAGTGGTAGAAGACAGAGAGGTAATCAGTGTATGCTGCTATGCTGCTCTTCATGGACTAATGGCCATTATGGGTATATAAGGCATTAATGGGTATATCAGGCTTAATGTTAAAGTTTGCAGATGATACAAAGGTTGGCAGGGTTGTTAATGGAGTAATGGCAGTGCGCTACTGCAACAGGATCCAGAAAATTTGGGCAGATGGGTTGAGAAGTGGCAACTGAAGTTTAACATTGACATATGGGTAGAAATAAACCCAGAGAAACGTACCAACTGTGTGGTTACAGGTAGGGTGGTAGAAAATGAAAAAGATCTGGGAGTAATTATTCAGTCAGATATGAAGTTTTTTGAGCAATGCAGACAGGCTGCTAGAGTAGGTCATGGGGCATTGTCAATGATATACAGGAATTTTGCTAGTAGGGAAAAGGTGATTATCCCTTTGCATAAGGCAATGGTCATGCCACGCCTTGAGTACTGCATATAGGCCTGGAGGCCTCATTTTAGGAAGGATGTAGAGTTGCTTGAGCGTGTACAGAGAAGGGCAACAAGATTGTGGAAGTTGATAGCTTAAATAAATTCAAGGAGGAAGTGGACAAACTTTTAGAGTGAATGGATCTGTGAAATTCAGTTTTTTTTTGTTTTTTTTTTGACTGGTGCTACATAAGTTTATACAGTTGGTTTTTTGCATTACATGCCTCCACTATTACTACTACTACATTGCACGTCATCTGTTCAACCTTGCTAATAATTTTTCTAGTTCTTCCTCAAATTTATTCATAATATCCAGTTCAACAATGCCAACTGGAAGCCTGTTTCAACAGTCAGCTGCCTGCTGGCTGTTTACTCAATCCATTGAAAGCTTTAAATGCTTTAGAGATCATGTGCATTACATGCACATGATCTCTAAAGGGTAAGCACACCCTTTTTGAGCCTTGACAAATCTCATTGCTCTTCTCTGTGCACAGTCCAACTGAACCACATCCTTCTTAAAATGAGTCTTTCAATCTTGTATTCAGTACTCAAGATGTAGCCTAACCATTGTCTTATACAATGGTATCATTTCCTTATCCCTGCTGACAAAATTCTTGTATATTATTGACAAAACTCCATGAACTCTCCTAGCCACGTGTCTGCACCACTCAGAAAACTTCCTATTGGACTGTATGATTATCCCTAGATCTCTTTTTGTTCTCCACAACCTTGAGATACTACCTAATTAGTATGTTATTCTGGGATTACTGCTGCCCATGGTCAGTATATTGGATTTATCAGTGTTAACCCACTTCTCATCCTATCTGCCTAATTTTTTTTTGATCTTTTTGCAGTAGTATTCCTTGATTCTTGTCACTAAACATTTGGGCAACCTTCATATCATCTGTGATCTAAGATATTAAGCCCGATGCCTTCATCAATATCATTAATAAATATAGAAAACAGTAATGGACCCAGCACTAATCCCAGGGGAATCTCCACTAAAAACAGTAGCCCAAGAAGATCAGGGCCTAATGATTTGTCTTCTTCCATTCAACCATCCCTTCATCCATAGCAGTAACTTGCCTCTAATGCCAAACTTCTCCAGTTTGTTTAGAAGTGTTTTATGTGGAACAATAATAAAAGCTTTTCTGAAATGTGAGTGATATGCTCAGGAAGATTTTACTTCCTGGAATGACCAGGACCCTCACAAGATGAATCACCGTTTGTATCACTCCTATTGAGATGGTTTATAATGTCCGAACTTTACAATAAAAATATTTTCATGAGAACCAAGACTAGCATTACAATGTGACACCTGGTTAGACTGGTTATAGAGAGGCTGGACACTGAACTTGGCAGCACTAATCAGTTAATAAGGAAAGCATTTCATGCTTACTCTCTCTCGTGGCATGGACTTAAACACTATTGCTATTCTTGCCACAACTTATATTTTTACAGTGGAACATAAAGTGTTAAGTTGTATTTCTTTCAATGAAAATTTTACTCACCTTCAAGATGGATCAATATTTGATTTTCACAGTGGTGAGTATAGTACTTAGTACTGTGCTTGGGTTGTAGGTTAAAAAGATGAAAGAAGATATTTGTTGACATTAGACTTGAACTTCTGTAGACTGTACTTTTGTAATTTTCAGGAAATACGCATGGAGGTTGTTCCAGAAAACGGTAGTTGAATGAATAAATGAGGAAGATGAAAAGTTGGTTCTGTGAGTTTGAAGTTGGACAGTAAATGGATGTTGGCTGGTGACGGCACATGTTTGGACTGTTTTGAAAGAGAGCGGGAATTGTAGAAGCCAATTCAGAAAAACAGTGCCCATGGAAGTATCTGTAGAAAAGGCATGCAGCAGAAACAGTATATCGATGAGACAGCAAGTTGAGGTACTCTGTTAGAGATGAGTCATTAATTAACCTAACTGCCTTCTTCTGAATGGAATCTAGAAGCCTGAGAGAGGTTTTGGGGCACACCCCCAGATGTGGGAACAATATTCCATGGTAGGGCAGATTTGCAATTTGTATTGAGTGAACAGCTGTTTGGAAGAAAAGTAACTCCGAGAACGAAAGAGAAAACCAAGTTTTTTGGATGCAGAGGAATCAATATTTGTAATGTGCTTGTGCCAAGAGAGATTAAAAGGTCAGGGTAATTCCCAAATATCATTTTGCCTAGAATTTGGAGTGTCACCAAAGATAAGCATAGAAGCAGAAGAATCCTTTTTGCAAGATATAAGACAAGACTGAGTTTTAGAAGGATTGAAATCAACTAAGTTGTCTTTGCCCCCCTGGAGAAATACCTGGAGATTGGCATTTAAGGAATTGGTAACGGATATTTGAGAAGTTGGAGCTGATTGAGAAGGGCAAGATTCAAAATGGAAAGTGGAATGCAATGTGCTATCATCAGCAAAACTATGGATAGCATTTCCAGTCAATGGAGGGAAGGTCATTAATATACAAGAGGAAAAGAGTGGGGGAAAGAAATGAACCTTGGGGGACACCAGCATTAGTGGAGAAGTTAGAAGACAGAGAGCCATCTACCATCACTCTCAGTGAGCGATCAGAGAGAAAACTGGATAACCAATTACCAAAAACAGTTGGCAAACCATAAGATGGAAGCTAGTTTAGAAGACCTTTATACCAAACACGATTGAAATCCTTTGAGATGTCAAGAGCAACTGCTTGTGTTTCCCCAGACTTTTTCCATTTGTCCATAAATGAGTAACATAAGCCAGAACATCACCAGTGGATCGACACTGACGGAATCTATATTGGCGATCATTGATCAGACGGAAGGTTTCTAGGTAGTTTAAGAGGTGGCAGTTAATTGATTTCTCAATTACTTTAGAAAGAGTAGAAGTAATTGCAATAGGACGATAATTGAATGGGCAGGATTTGTCACCCTTTTTAGGAACTGGCTGGATATGAGGAAATTTCCAAGCAGAAGGAAAAACATCTTTGGAATAAGAAAGTGATAAAAGCCGGCAAAGAACAGGAGTAAGTTCAGGAGCACAGGTTTTGAGAGCAAGTGGAGAAATACCATCAGGACCTGGAGCTTTCTTAGCATCAAGATTCGTCAAAATCCTTCTGACATCCTTTTTATGGAAAACCACAGGACACATTGAATGGAACGTGTTGGGAATGGTGGGAGGTGTTTTACCAAGATCATTAATACATGAGTTGGAAGAAAAGGTATGTTTGTGTCAGACGGCACCTGGGATTTCTCTCATCTCCGCATGTGTTCACTGTATCGAGGACAGTACACTGTCAAGCCAGAGACTTGAAAGTGTGTGGCCCGTGTCTGTGCAGTGCGATGTGTTGTGCCCATTGTTTGTCTGGCTTATTGGCCGCCAGGCCCCTAGTGGGGCCCGACATTGCCTATCCTCGCCATGTGAAGGCTAGTTGGGTGTGTCCAGTATCACAACAAGTTGCTCTGGCAGGTACTGCCACCTGGTTTCCTGGGATTTCAGTGGTTAGAACCTAAAAAACAATATTATGTGTTTGATCTTAATGCTTAATGGGATTACTGTTTGGAAATCACTGGTTGGGGTTGAACATAGAGAGATGTGTTAAAAGGTCTAATAAGTCGGGCAAAATTTTGATGTTATTAAATTTAAACATGTGAGATACATAAAACGCTACATAAAAGATAGTGTTAGTTGTCTTAGAGATTTACACGAAACTGGTAGAATTTAAAGGTTGATGAATTTGGCGGCATTGTTAAGGGGTGTATTTGGTCAGTTTAGTGAGCGAGGGGGGAGAATAGATAGAAGAATAGGGACAATAGAGTAGGCATCCCCAAAGAGGTCAGTGGAGACAAGCTCCACCAGGCGAAGTATGGGGGGAGGCAGGGAGGGGGAGACAGAGACCAGTCTCCTCCCCCTCCCCTACCCTTGGATGGGGTTTTAAAGGGAACCGGGTTAGAGTACCCAGTTCAGATTGCCAATGGCGTGTTGGCAACAAAGCTGCAGAATGTCTTTGTCGGCGATGGTTGTCATGTCCAAGTAGTGTCGAATCCAATAAGAAGGTCAAGCTGCCCATCCCACTCTGGGGGTGGGATATGTTAGCTGGCAGCAGAAACCCACCAGGCGAAGGGGTGGGAGAGACACACATTTACTTTATTCATAATCTGCATTCTCACTCTACTTGCATTCATTTTTTTTTTTTTTTATACTTTTTTCTTATATTTTATAATTTTTTTCCAAGTTTTATTTATTTATATATATATATATATATATATTATTTATACTTTATTTATATATATATATATATATATATATTATTTATACTTTATTTATATATATATATATATATATATATTATTTATACTTTATTTATATATACAGTCGAACTTCCCTATAACGAATTCGATAAATCCGGCAAAAAAATTCGTTATAGTGAAATTTCATTATACAGAGGATATCTTTTTTATTAGAAATTGTTATCTAATTAGAAAATGAAAATGAATCTACATTTATTTTTAATGTATTTTATTTCAAAAACATACTTATTTAAATTACGTTTACACAATTTTCGCCGTAAATATCACAAATTAAAAAATAAAATGTAATTTTTGTTTGTACAGTACAATTAAAAAATTGTCTGATTCTCCAAGTAAACCTCACATTTGTTCAGAGTATCATTTTTAACAAAACTGTAGACCCATACGAACCATTTTAAAAGCGTTAATCATTTCTTCGCGAGTTGGCTTTTCTTCGGGTTGTTCTGATGCATCTTCAGCGTCATCGTTAATTTCTTCGTGATCATGGTCGCGTCTAACACTGTTCAGCAGTATTTCATCTTCATTTGGATGTTCTGCTGTGATCTACCTAAATATAACTATCCATCGTTATTTCATTTTTGATGTTTCCAGACGATTCTAATAATGTCCAAAAGTTTTTCAGTTGTGAAAGGGGCAGTTCATCTTGTTCGTTCAGTAACACTTTCTTGACAAATAACCTTTTCCACAATTCTGTGGCGCTTCTTAAATTTATCTAGCTACCCAGTGCTCGCATTAAATTCTGTATGTTGAAGGGACTGTGCAAATTTCAGAGCTTGTTGCTTAATTATTAGGCCCGATATTGGGATATTCTTTTCATGTATCATTTGCACCCATTTGGGGGGGGGGAGATGAAATGATATGTAGTGTAAATTTAAATACTAATTGCCCTTTTCTCACACTTACACTTTCATTCATTCTTCTAGCTTTCATTTCATTTATTTGACTCTTGCTTTCTGCACTGCACTCTCTGCTCACCTCAACTTTTATTCTTCAGTTGCCGACCAGGCTAGCCGGGTGGGTAAAGTGTCTGCCTGGCAACCCAAAGGTCGCGGGTTCGAATCCCGCCTCGGGCTTGGATCAAAAGTACTGCAAAAAAACCTTGGGAGGCGCATTATGGCCACAGAAGCTGATGTGCCAACAACTACCAAAAAAAAAAAAAAAAAAAAATTCTTCAGTTGTGGTGCAAGTTTTTTGCAGGCCAGGGGAGAATGCAGTGATAGTGTTTGTGCGGTTAGTAAATGTTTGTTAGTATATATAAAGTAATGTAAGTAATTTTTAACTTTGTATTCTTTCGGCCAATTACATTTGCTCTTCCACTCATTCCCATTCACACACTCTCTCTTTCCCTCATGCTAGGTCACTCTTTCTTTCACCAAAACTGCAATTTTTTATTCCCTTTTACCATAATTCCTAGTGCACTCAGTGCCCAACCTATTCATTCTGTCTTTCATTCTCATTCATTCATTCTACATTGCATCCCCTTGCTACCAGCATACTGATATTTTTCAGCTAATCTGCTTCCCTGACTGCCTGTACATCTCCCTCCCCTACATGGTTACTTATTTGGTGTGGGGCCCCAGGTTCCTACGCATGGCAGGGTAGTCCTGGGGAGTTTTGTCATGTCAGGTTTCTGTCATCCCGAATACTGCTGTCCTGACAGATTTTAAGTCATTGTCTGGGCGTGGTGGGAAACTTGGGCAATTTTAACTATTGATTAATTTTTTAATTGCTGGGGGCCTGAATTGCCATTCTTTGAATTGTTCTGCGCATTTCTAATACTTTCATGTGAAAGATGTAAAGGCTTTATAATTTTCCTCCTCTATGATGAACAGATGTTCTTCTCCTCCGGGAATGGGGGCCAATCTGTGCTATTAGCTCTGTTCTTGGGATGTCATATATTATACATTCGTATAGAATGTGTGCCCAGTCTTCACTCTTGCCACACCCCTCGACGTGGGCACCTGTACGTGGTGAGGGGACCTCCCAGTGATGCTGCTGGTTTTCCAGATTAGCATCACTGGGATCTAACGCCCATACCTTGGTTCCAGGGTTACATCTTTGGAATCCGGCGTGTGCAGCCGTGCGCCGCGACCCGTGGAAGCGGAAAGGGGGATCCTGGTGGTTGAGGGGCCCAGCCTTAATACACCACTTTGGCCCCTGCTTCGACAAGACGGGCGGTCCCGGACCGGCTCGACTGGGATCAATCGGCGGGTGGTTTTATACTGCTAGGGTCAACTGCGTTCCAATAAGTCTCCCTCCCTTTGGTCCTGGGACGGGATAAAGACTTATTGGTAACGTGGGTATGGTGTTCTAAGCGAACTCGGCGTCCCATTCGTGTACGCAGTACCTGCTAGTTCACGAGTGGGCGCCCCCTCGTAGGGCTCCGTGGTGGGTGAGGTACTTAGGCATCAGACATTTTTTCTTTACTCCTATGAGTAATTTAAATTCTTCTTCTGGGGCCCCAACAAGGCCCCTACCTAATCGATCGTTAGATGAGAGTGAAAGTAATTCAGCTAAAAGAGCCAGAACTGAGGAGAAAACAACATCTGTGACACCTCTTTTCCTCATTCTCCATTCCACCGGAGAGCAGTCACTTGGGAAAATGTCACCCTTCTTTATCCAGAAAGGATTAGAAGGGATGGCAGGTTCACCCAAATCCGTAAAACGGCTGCGTTCTGGAGATATTCTAATAGAAGCATCAAATATAAATCAAGCTGAAAAATTTTTGAAAGCCACATCTATAGGGGGAATATCCATCATCACAACCCCTCACAAAACTTTGAACTCTTCAAGAGGTGTGATATCAGAGTGGGATCTTCTTCACGTTTCTGAAGAAGAGATCTGCTCTGAATTAAAAGAACAAGGAGTAACAGCTGTCAAGCGAATATCCATGCGTAAGGATGGGAATCTTGTCCCTACCCGAGTTCTCATCCTAACATTCAACACCCCAAGGCCTCCAAGTTCCATCAAGGCAGGGTACTTAAACTGCCCAGTGAGGATTTACGTTCCAAACCCACTGAGGTGTTTTAAATGTCAAAAGTACGGCCACTCACAAACAGCTTGTCGTGGTAACCCTGCCTGTGCTCGATGTGGTGCTAAAGATCACGAGAGCAAGGAATGTATAGCTCCTAAGCCTAACTGTATTAACTGCCAAGGAGAGCACCCTGCATACTCTCGAGCATGCCAGCGGTGGAAGGACGAAAAGGAGATACAAAAGTTAAAAACGGAGCTAAACATCTCCTACCCAGAGGCCAGAAAACGCATACAACCAATAAATAGCGGAAAGCCTTCATATGCTCAGAAGGTTTCTGCGAAGTGCACTATCGGTACACAAACAGATATGACTATACCACCAAGAGAGTCATTCACGCCGATTGCACGCTATTTATTGAGTTCACAAAAGCCCACCACAAAAACACAATCAGCTGCTACTCCAATATCCGTACCTCCTAGTGCTCCACCACTAACAAAACCAAGTGGTAAAAAAGAGCAACCAAAATTAACAGAATCAATGGATGTAGAGGACAAGGAGGTACCGGACGATTCAGTCTTGCAACTCTTCGTGGAGGAAGAAATGGACACCGGACAGCGTCCATTCTTCCCCAAAAAAGATAAAGCCAAGACTGATAAAAGTAAGCCCTCAGCACCTCGGAAGCCGCCTGATGGACCCACCAAGCCAAAATAATGGCTAAATTCCTACAATGGAATTGTCGTGGATTCCGGCGAAATACAGATGACATCAAGGCCCTCCTGCAAAAGCATGAGCCAGTTTGCTTTTGCTTGCAGGAGACATATCTAAAGGCAAATGATGATCCCACCATGCATAACATCACAATCTTTCGTAAGGATAGAATTGCGGATGGTCCTGCTCATGGAGGAGTGGCTATCCTTGTGAGTAATCAGACCCCAGTTCAGCCTTTGCTAATTACAACCAGCATAGAGGCTGTTGCAATTCGCCTTACAGTGGGATTTTTATTAACGGTCTGCTCTATTTATTTGCCACCTGGGACTGACATCTCCCAGGAAGACCTTGATGATCTTCTAACGCAGTTGCCACCCCCTTTCTTACTTCTTGGGGATTTTAATGGACATAACACCCTGTGGGGTAGTGCTAACATCAATGGAAGGGGACGGGTCATAGAGCGTATGCTCAATGACAATGCCCTTTCCCTTCTAAATACTGGAACAAACACCTTCTTCCACATGCCTACCCGTACTTTTTCTGCCATTGATCTCTCAATCTGCTCCCCTTCTCTACTCCCATCACTCACTTGGGAAGTGGAGGAGAATCCATACGGAAGTGATCACTTCCCTGTGATAACCTTGTTACACAGTGGGAGACCATGTCTTCCTTTTAGGTTACCACGGTGGAAGTTTGATCAGGCTGACTGGAATGCCTTCCAACATCAGGCAAATTTTGAACTCAGTACAGTCAGTCAGGAGCCTATCAATGACGCAGTAACGTACATCACAGAAATCATTGTCCAAGCAGCTGCGAATGCTGTTCCAAAAACATCTGCCCGGTTTCCACCATTTCCCAAACCTTGGTGGAATTCACAATGCACAGCAGCAAAAAAGGCTCAAAACAAAGCGTGGGGGATATTCCGTCGATATCCTACCACTTGTAATCTAATAGCCTTCAAGCGTGCACGAGCCAAAGCACGCTACATACGCCGTCGGAGTCAAAAGGAATCATGGATCCGTTTTACATCATCTATTAACCAGGCTACCAATTCTAAGGTAGTCTGGGATAAAATCCGGAAAATGAAGGGAAAATATACATCCCACCCTTCTTCAATCCTAGATTATAATGGATGCGCTATTGCAGATCCAACTGCAATAGCCAATGCTCTTGGGGAAACATTCTCTAACATCTCCGCAACATCTTCGTATTCCCCAGAGTTCCTGGTCCTGAAACATAAAATCGAAAAGCAGGCACTTAATTTCAAGTCCAAGGGCCTCTATCCCTACAACGGGGCATTCACTATGCAGGAACTGAAGAGAGCCCTCACTCTTTCTAATGCAAGTGCTGTTGGACCAGATGGCATCCATTATGAAATGATTAAACGGCTTTCACCAAAATCTATGGATTATCTGCTCCTTCTATATAACAGAATCTTTATTGAAGGGCAGTTTCCGGACTCCTGGCGGAAGGCAATCGTCCTTGCTTTTCCTAAGCCAGGAAAGGATCCAAAAGTCACCACCAATTATCGTCCTATAGCTCTGACTAGCTGTCTGTGCAAAATCCTGGAGAGAATGGTTAATTCTCGTTTAATATGGTACTTAGAAACAAATGACCTTCTCTCCAACATCCAGTGCGGCTTCCGAAGGAACCGGTCCACTTTGGACCATCTTATTAGATTGGAAACATCCATCCGGGATGCTTTCCTAAAACGCGAACACTTGGTGTCGGTGTTCTTTGACATGGAGAAAGCGTATGACACAACTTGGAGATTTGGCATTATAAAAGATCTGCATAGCCTTGGTCTTAGGGGACGACTCCCCATTTTTATTAAAAACTTTTTAGCCAATCGATCTTTCCAAGTTCGTGTGGGATCCTCACTCTCTCGTTCCTTTAGCCAAGAGGAGGGAGTACCACAGGGATCAGTTTTAAGTGTCACGCTTTTCGCCATCAAAGTAAATTCCATCACAGAACAACTTCCTCCAACCGTAAACGGTGCCCTCTATGTTGATGACTTTAGCATATTTTGTCAGTCATGCAACATGAGGGTTATTGAAAGACAACTGCAGAAAGCCATTGATCGCCTCAACTCCTGGGCACTTGAAAATGGTTTCAGGTTCTCGCCGGAGAAGACCGTTTGCGTACACTTTTGTCGTAAGCGTAATCTTCATCCTGAACCTGAATTAAGGCTCGGACAAAATGCTATTCCAGTAGCGGCGGATACAAAATTTCTGGGACTCGTATTTGATAAAAAGTTGACCTTTCTTGATCACATTCGTCAACTCCGCACCAAGTGCACAAGAGGGCTAAATATCCTCCGCTCTCTCTCCTCTACATCTTGGGGAGCAGACCGATGTACCCTCATTCGGCTTTACCGTGCACTTGTGCGATCCAGACTAGATTACGGGTCCCTGGTATACAATTCGGCCAGAGACAGTGTACTTCGTTGGCTGGATCCTGTCCATCATCTGGCTCTCCGTACTGCTATTGGAGCATATCGAACATCTCCAGTCCAGAGCTTATACGTCGAAGCAAACGAACCGCCGTTATCGCTTCGACGTAAGCAGTTGTCTCTAAACTACGCCTTAAAACTGAAATCCCTGCCAGACCATCCTACGTGGCTATCCGTTTTTGAGCCACGATGGGAAAATTTGTACAACACCCGTAAGACTGCCAATCGACCTTTTGGTATTCGTCTCCAAGAGCTACTCAAAGAACTTAATATCAAGGTAGACAAGGTTGCACAAACACCAAAGCAACCCCTTCCACCCTGGCATGCTCATTTCCCGGCATGTGACTTGTCCCTTAGAAATTTGGGAAAGTCGGACACTCCATCGTCTGTCTACCTGCAGCTTCATTCAGCACACCGAGCTGAATATTCTGACTTCGCGCCAGTTTACACAGACGGTTCGAAGTCGGAATTATATGCGGGATCTGCTGCTGTCTTTACAGACAGCACTACATCGGAGCAGATTCCCTCTGAATGCAGCATATTTACTGCAGAGCTGCACGCAATAGAGTTAGCCTTGGATCACATTAGTAAATGCCAATACCAACGGTTCATTTTATATTCCGACTCTCTCAGCGTGTTACAGGCTTTAATAACGGTGAGATATAATTCTCATCCAGTTCTGTCTAGCATCCAGCAGAAGATTCACGCTCTCCATGAACGTGAATATGACATCCGCTTCTGCTGGATTCCCAGCCACATTGGGATTAGGGGAAATGATTTGGCTGACGCCGCAGCCAAATCAGCAATTCCCAGTAATAACCGCTGCCTGTTAGTCCCCTATACAGACTACAGGCAAATAATACACGAAAAGATACACTCCCAATGGCAGGATTCGTGGAATAGACAGACTGCGAATAAATTATATTGTATAAAGCCTGTAATTGAACCGTGGCAGTCTAGTCTGCGCAGGAATCGTAAGGAGGAAGTTGTTCTTGCCCGGACCCGCATAGGACATAGTCATTTGACTCATTCGTTTTTGCTGAGGGCTGATGACCCTCCTATGTGTGAGTCCTGTGGCACAATTTTAACAATAAGACACATTTTAGTTGACTGTCCAGATTTTAGCAATATCCGTTTTACCGCTTTTAATCATCTGACTGAGCCTTATACACTCAGTCAGATTTTATCCGACAATGACAATGTGTCTGCTGTTTTTAGCTTTTTTAAATTAATAAAGGTTTTTACTCGCATTTAAAATTTATACCTTATCGTTACTTCTTTTATTGATAAGCTTTATATTATATATCTGGACATGGTGGCCTAAGGTCACTACTTAGGTCACTGAAAGGAGAAATTTTTATATATTACCTGGTCTTGGCGCATTATAGCCTTAGATGCTAATGCGCCAATAAAATTCAAATCAAATCAAAATCAAAAACTCTTGCCACAGGTGCAGTTTGGGTCATCAGTCAGCCCTAAGGAGGTTAGTTTCGCCTTTAGGGAGCCGTGACCTGTCAATATAAATGTTGTAAAAAGTCCAGGGGGCATACCACTTTAGGTGGCTTTGGGCTAACCATTGACACCCGTGGCAGAAACCGTTTGGTAACCAGACCTCTGGTTTCCTGCTCCCACTTAGTTTGCTATAGCTCATGGAGCTTTGTTGCTATTCTTTTTCTTTCATCATTGAAGGTGTTTGGTTGTATCAAGGGCTATCCCCAGAAATTCTGTGGGTATGCCCTTTTTAAATCTATAATATAAGCCTCTTTTGGCTACTTCCAGATAAAGTGGGAGAGCTCCGGCCAGCAACTGTAGTGCAGGTGTGCTTACTGTGTGACACATGCTCTGGTAATAGTGAGTAGGAGTGTCCTTTGTATCGATTCTAATTTATTCCTCTTTCTTACTATGGCCGAGCTGGTGAATCACGCACCGGCTCCATAGGTGATAACAGGTAGGAACATTGCACAGTATATGATTGCCAGGGTCTCTCTTTTGAGTCCCCAGTCTGCTCGACTGAACCTGGCAATCATACCTGCACAATTTCTCACTTTCTTTGCTTTCTTTGCCAAGTTGATCAAATGGGGGTAAAAAGTTAATTTTGAATCAAAGACCACTCCAAAATATTTTAGTTCTGTTACCATTTTTATAGTGGTTGTGTTAATTTTGATTTGTGGACGTCTTCTTATGTCCAAATTGCCTTTTAGAAGTATTTGTTTGGTGTTTTCAGGCGATATTTTGAGCATTGCATTTGTGCCCACTCCTGCAGCTGCAAGAGGGCAGCATTTGATCTTTGCTCTACAACCACTCACGTGTTACCTTTTACAAGGAAAATCATATCATCTGCAAAGGCCAGGCTTTCCACGGGGCCCAGATCTAAGGCCAGAAATTTGTCCAGAACAATGTTCCAGAAGAAAGGGCCATGGATTGAACCCTGTGGACAGCCTTTATTCACAGGGCATATCAATTCCTGGAACCTTGTGTGTACTGAGATACTTCTGTCTGTGTAAGGTAGCTGTTTATTACCTTATAGAGGTTTTTTGGGGCATTTGCCTGGCGGAGTCTCCTAAGGACACTAGGCCACCAGAATGAGTCAAATGCCCCAGCAAAGTCAATGGAGATTGCCAGCATATATTTCTCCTCCGTGTTTTTAACGGTTGTCAGTAGGAGGTGCATGGCATCCTCCGTAGAATTGCCCTTCTTAAAACTGTACTGATTGTTGGAATGTAAACCGACTTCTGTATAATATTGAGCTAATCTGCTATATATTAGTCTTTCATATATTTTCCCTAGTACACTGAGTAGGGCTATTGGTCTATATTAGGGGTCCCCAACCTTTTTCATTGGAGGGCCAAATAGAAAATTCATAACAACTGGCAGGCCAGAGTCGGTGCAGTTTTGACGACTAAAAACACTGTTAACCAAAAATGCAATTTTAGCGACTTCATCAGGTCAAACTGGATGTACGAGAAAGAAAAACTATAAATTATAAACACGGGATATTTATTGAAAATAAAACCGTTCTTCTTCCAGTCACTACTTCCCGGAGGATCTGTTGTGGCCACCAACAAACTGCATTGATCGTGTGCTATACGAGCAGCATTGCAAAGTGTCATACCCAGAAGTTCACTGATCCCATCCTTCCACCTAGTTGCAGGTCTTCCTCTGCATCTCTTCCCCTCGGTTTTTCCTTCCATTATATTCTTCAACAAAAAGTCTTCCCTTCTTACTATATGACCAAAAAGCTTGAGTTTTCTTTTGTTGATACTAGGAAGAAGAATTTTAGGCTTGCCAATTTTATTCAGTACAAGCCATATAAAGCCATAATCATCAAAAATCAATTTTTATTGTTATAATCACATTTGATATTACGGAATTTTTAATGCAAATTACAGATTTTTAATGCAAATATAAAATTTTGTTTTGCTTGTTTCTTTTAAACGCATTTTAATGTAATATAATGAGGTATCATTTTGTAACATGTTTTTTTTTCCCTCCTCTTTTAATCTTCCTTCATGCTTAGCACTTGCAGTCCAATCTTCTGGATTTTACAGTAAGTTTTACTTTATTATTGTGCTGTGCTCTAGCATTGTGTGTGTGTGTGGGTGCGTGCACAATATGTTTATTAATTAGGACATATATAATACGGGGTGTTTTATAACATGAGGTGCCTTGCCTTGGAAGCTTCTCATTTATATTTGTGATTTTAATTTATGTTATCCTCTGTTTTTATAGCTTTGGTATACTATTTGTTATTCTTAATTTTTTATTTTAACTTCTTTTTATATACTTATTTTTTGTTTATTTAAGTTCATTTTGTGAAGTAATTTTTTTATTATAGATATATCTGTGGGTTAATTTTGAAGCAAACCTGTATTATCTACATTTTGCCATATGGATAATACAGTTAGTATATTAATTATGTACATTCGACTTAATTCCTAAACATTACAAAGGCGATGTCTCAGGATCCTTGCTGCATCCCATCATTCTGAATTTACTCTTCTTTTCTATGGACTTGATATTTGGTCTGCCTTTTTTTTTTCATTATTTAAAAATATATTGCTCTGATAAGCTAATAGTTGGTTTTCTTTCATGTGCTGATGGGAATAGTAGTCAAAAGGTGTGGTAGTAAAACATTGTTTCGAAATTAGGAATAGTAAGAGAACATTATCGTTGTTAGCAAAAAAGCATCCATAAATAAAGTTAATAAAGTTATTTATTAGTTATTTATTAATACGTAGTCATATAGTTATAGTTACGCTGGTTATTTTTTATTTTTAATTTAGATAAAGAGTTTTTGTGGATTTTACTTACGATAGGTAAAACCGTTATTTCGTTCCATTTTATAGCCATTGTTTTTGGATATAGTGGTAGGGAATTCAAATTTTTTTAATTGAGGTAGCTAGGTAGCTCTAACGCATAATTATATAGTAATACGCTTCACTGTTTCTATTTAATAGTTTCTATTCAAATACTATTGATATTTAATTTATTGATTTTATTAATTTAAACTACCATGCCCCAGACTAGAGCAGCAAAGCAACGGGCACAAAGTGGCAGGAGTGCTGTGAATCGGGGGAGAACTGAGGGGGGCAATTCTCCAACGCATCACAGCCTAAAAAAATGTGCAACTTGTGAAATGTTTGCCGAACTCTCTGGAACGGAACATGATATTGCCATGGGGGATGTCTTTGTGTGTGCGCGATGTAAGGAGTGTAAGGAAATCAGGCGACAACTCAGCGTTGTTATGGGCCTATATGAGAGTTTGAAGGACAGGGTGGATGCCCTCGAAAGATCTAAATTGAGGGGCCCATCAGGCTCTCAGCTGCCCAACTCAACGCCAGAGCTCACTCCTGGGCATCGGGCAACACGGCGGCAATCTCCAAAGCAGAATGCGCTGGTCCCAAAGGAACTAGTTATTGTTGGTGACTCTATTGTCAGGGAGACGGGGAATATATTTTGTAAACAGGATAGGTGGAACAGGACCAGGGTATGTCTGCCAGGGGCAAAGGTTGATGACGTTGTAGAGCGGATATCATCTTTCAAGGGCACAAAAGGTGATATAGTTGTACACGTTGGTACTAATGATATTAAGAGTAGGAGACCGGCGGAATTACTCAACAAGTACAGGTCACTGTTGAAAAAAAGCCGTGAAATAGGGTTGAATTTGAAAGTGTCTGCAATTCTGCCCAGACACGATAGGAGGGAGTACATGATGAGAGCCTTGTCGATCAATTCGGCCCTGGAAAGATTGTGCAGGGCTCAAGGGGTAGAATTTTTTTCAGCCTGGACTGTACTTGTTAACAGGAGAGATTGCTTCTACAGGGATGGGATACACTTAAATAGAAAGGGTGCAAGAATATTTGCTGATGCTATCGAGGCAGTGTTAGGTGGGTCGGAAAACTGCTAGTTTGGGGGGATACAAAGACTAATAGTTTAACAGTAACCGCAGGCAGAGGTGAAGGTGATTCTTGCACAACTTCTATTAGAATAAGAAGCGACCTTGAGCGAGGGGTGTTGGTGGTTTCAGGGACGGATGGCAGTCATCATGGAATAGTTGGGTATATGGGATGTGTTAGGTAACAGGGAACAGGCATAGGAGCATGTATGCTTGCATGTATACCAATGCTAGAAGTATAGTAAATAAATTTGATGAATTTGAAGTGTTGGTCAAGACATCAAAGGCGGATATTGTTGGGATAGCAGAGACGTGGTGTCACAAAGATATAAGGAATGCAGAACTGGAATTTGGGGAGTACAATGTGTACAGAAAGGATAGACAGGACAGAAAGGGAGGGGGTGTTATGCTGTTAATTAAGAAAAACATAAAATCAAAGGAAGTGCACCCAGTTAATATAGATGAACAGTGCTCTGTTGAGTCAGTTTGGTGTGAGATAAGCACTGCGAAAGGAAAAATAAGAGTAGGAGTGTGTTATAGGCCTAATGACTTGAATGAGTACAATGAACAATTGTACAGAGAAATAGAGTGGGCCAGTAAATCAGAATGTCTTATAATGGGGGATTTTAACTTCCCAGATATTGACTGGAACTTGTGGGTTGGTCACTCACACACTAGTCAGACTTTTGTGGAGTTATTGGATGATTGTTTTCTGCAGCAGCATGTTCGAGAGGCAACCAGAGAAAGTAACACTCTTGATCTGGTTATCAGCAGTGATCATTCGTGTATTAAGAATTTGCAGATAAAGGAACCACTAGGTGGCAGTGATCACAGTGTGCTGAAGTGGGATTTACTCAAAGAGGTAACTACCGTCAGGGGTAAAGGAAAGGGTTTTTGCTTCCGTAAAGGGGAGTACAGTGGTCTCAGACAGTTTTTAAATTCTGTACAGTGGGATCAACTGACGATGTTACAAACAGTAAATTCTAAGTGGGAAGCATTCAAGGAATTAATCGTGGAAGCTACTAGACTTTATATACCGATTAAGAAATATTGTTCAAGGTTTAGGCCTAAATGGTTATCAAATGAACTAATGAGACTCGTGACAGAGAAGAAAAATGCACGGGATGCATATAAATTATCAGGTGACGCAGAAGCCTGTGGCAGATATAAGCTAGTCTGTAATCAGGTCACAAAGGAGGTTCGGCAGGCGAAGGCGGATTACGAGAAATCTTTGGCAAAAGATGCTAAGAAAAACAGCAAGGATTTCTTTACTTATATAAACTCTAAAAGGAAGGGGATGAATATGATTGGTCCACTTGACATCGATGGTTCGACTGTTGACGATCCTGCTCAGATAGCAAACAAACTGAATGAGTATTTTGCATCTACATTCACACGTGAGGAATTATTACAATTTGAAAATGGAAGAAGGTTATCAAATTGTAGCAGTGTGCTTAATGATTTTGTAATAACTGAGAGCAAAGTGGAGGAGAAATTGTTGAAGTTAAACATAAGAAAGGCACCTGGGGTGGATGGGATCTATCCAGTTATTTTAAAGGAGGCGGCCAAGCAACTAAGCAAACCCTTAGCCATAATTATGAGAGCATCCTTGGAGTCAGGGGAGGTTCCCACGGACTGGAGATGTGCAAATGTGTCCCCAATTCACAAAGGTGGATCGAAGGGTGACACGAGTAATTACAGACCAGTTAGTTTAACTTCTGTTCCGGGTAAAATAATGGAGTCGCTGGTTAAAGATGGATTGCAGGATCATCTAGACAAGACTGCAGCAATAATTCAAACACAGCATGGGTTTGTTAAGGGAAAGTCTTGTCTGACAAATTTGATTGGTTATTATGATGTGGTCACAAAGGAACTGGATGCAAAAAATAATTTTGATATCATATACTTGGATTTCAGGAAAGCTTTTGACACTGTTGCGCATGGAAGACTACTGTACAAATTGGAGCAGAATGGTATTAAGGGTAAGTTGCTACAATGGATAAAAGGATGGTTAAGTGGGAGAAGACAGAGGGTGGTAATCAATGGGTGCTGCTCTTCGTGGACTAATGTTATTAGTGGAGTCCCACAGGGTTCGGTGTTGGGTCCACTGTTGTTTTGTGTATTTATCAATGATATTGATGAAGGTATATCAGGCTTAATGTCGAAGTTTGCAGATGACACAAAGGTTGGCAGGGTTGTTAATGACAGTAATGGCAGTGTGCTACTGCAACAGGATCTAGATAATTTGGGCAGATGGGCTAAGAAGTGGCAACTGAAGTTCAACCTTGACAAATGCAAAGTACTGCATATGGGTAGAAGTAACCCCAGAGAAACGTACCAACTGTGTGGTACTACACTTAAGGTGGTAGAAAATGAAAAAGACCTGGGAGTAATTGTGCAGTCAGATATGAAGTTTTCTGAGCAGTGCAGACAGGCTGCTAGGGCGGGTAATGGGGTTTTGTCAATGATATATAGGAATTTTGCTAGCAGGGAAAAGGAGGTGATTGTCCCTCTGTATAAGGCAATGGTCAGGCCACGCCTTGAGTACTGCGTACAGGTCTGGAGGCCTCATTTTAGGAAGGATGTAGATTTGCTTGAGCGTGTACAGAGAAGAGCAACACGATTGGTGAGGGAAATGAAGGGATTCTCTTACCAAGAGAGGCTTAAGTTCTGCAAATTGCAGTGGCTGGAGACTAGGCACCTGCGCGGTGATCTGATTGAGGTCTATAAGGCCTTGAATGAGTTGAGCACGCTGAATTCTGATGGGATCCTTCCACTTGTTCAGATTACCAACGTACGGGGACATAAGTTCAAATTAAGAAAGGACAGATGTAGAATAGATGTGCGGAAATTTGCCTTTAGCCAGCGGGTGGTTAATTGCTGGAACAAACTTCCATCTGTCGTTGTAGAAGTTGATAGGTTAAATAAATTTAAGGAGGAACTGGACAGGCATTTGGAGGGAATGGTGTGATTTTTTTTTTTTTTGGCTGATGCTGCATAAGCTCCTTGCTTTCTTGCATCATGTGCCACTACTACTACTACTACTATTGTTTCGAAATTAGGAATAGTAAGAGAACATTATCGTTGTTAGCAAAAAAGCATCCATAAATAAAGTTAATAAAGTTATTTATTATTAAGGATTATACACATTGATTTCTTGCATCATTCTGCCTGGCAGAATGATGCAAGAAATCAAGCTTATATAGCTTGCTTCCCATTGATAATCACTCTCTCTTTTCTCCCAACCTGCCTAACTGGAAGGTGCCTAGTGTGCATAATGTTAGGGTCAGGTGCCACCTGTGGTTTCCCACATCTGCACCATATGTACACTGTGAAGAAATACAATACTGTAAATGCCAGAGTAGGGTTCCATGTTGGATGTATAGCATTATGTTGGATTCTGTTGCTATGTCCTGGCATTTGGCCGCAGGGCCCCGGGTGGAGCCGCTAGGAAGTTGCGGCTCCACTACTTCCAAACACCGCTAGGAAGTAGCCAGGCTGCCCATTATTCTCTGGCTTGTCTCAGCCAGGGTTGCCTGAGCTTCCTGGATGGAGGCAAAAAAAAAAAAAAAAACTGTTAAGGTAGCATGTGGAGTTTCAAATTTGAGGACGAGAGGGAAGACATCCCCATGAGCAATGCAGAGACATGCTCCATCCAAAAAGGGGAATGGGATAGGGAATAAAAGTAGCAGTGCAAGGGTGCACCACTGCGATCGCCATTTGGTGCATTTTTCTTCAGAATCTCTTCATGGGATCCCTGTAGTAATGGGTTCATGACCAATGGAGCTTTGGGTCTGATAGCAATGTTTGATCCAAATTTAGGAGTCAGGTCCAGACAAGTTTGATTCCGGTTTCAGTCCAATTTTAGGAGTCAGGTCTGATAGTTGCATTTAAAGCAAGTAGCTAGATCTTTTAGGGTTGATTTGGCGATGTCATTCTTATCTTCAAATCTGGGTTTAGGTTTAAATGTGAAGTTCAGTCCCAGTATTGGATTGTCAGAGTTAGTAGCAATTTCTCTTTGGTGGTAAGGTTTGTCACTGTATAAAGAGAGCTTAGGCAAAGGAGATAAATTCCTTTTACTCTTTATTCTCAAGTAGTTTGTGCTCACAGTTCTTGGGGAGATAATGTATTTTTGTTATGAGATTACATCTGAGTTCCTCATAAATCTCGCAATCATACATTAGGTGGTCCCAGGACTCTTGGGAACCACAGTGGCAGAGTGGGTCTTCTGTCAGTCTAGCATGTAGGTGGGGGGGGGACCAAAGTGGTGATTTTGGGAATATATGGTCATCATCATCAGCCATTTTCAATCCACTGCAGGATGAAGGCCTCTCCAGCAACTTTCCAGTTCCTTCTGTTTTGAGCACTGGCCATCCATTTACTACTCGAAAACTCATGAATTTCATCTATCCATCTCCGCCTTTGTCTTCCAGGTTTTCTTCTAGCTCCTCTTGGGTACCATTCTGTTATTTTCTTAGTCCATCTGTCATCATGTCTTCGAGCTATGTGTCCTGCCCAAGACCATTTTAGTTCTTTAGTTTTGATAAGAATGTCCTTTACTTGAGTTTGCTGCCTAATCCATGTGTTTCTCTTCTTATCTAACAGTCTGATTCCCAATATGATTCGTTCCATTCTTCGCTGTGTAGTTCTCAGCTTCTCTTCCATTCTTTTGGTGAGTGCCCAAGTTTCACTTCCATAAGTCATGGTGGGGAGTATACATTGATTCATTATTTTACGTTTCAGACAAACTGGGATATTGCTCTTCAGTATGTGACTATATTTCCTGAATGCTATCCATCCAAAATTTATTCTTCTCTTGACTTCCAGCCATTTATCATTATTACAGCTAATAACTTGTCCCAGATAAGTATATGACTCCACCTTTTCAATTAGCGTCAGTGGTCAGTGGCCAGAAGAAATTTCTTTGTGATGCTGCCTTTGGTTGAGGTAGACCATCTGTTTTGCCATGCCTGCTGCAGGTGCTCAGTGGGGAGTCTTTTTTCCATATTTCTGTTATTGACTGTGTCTGTTGTGTATTCCAGGAAAGTGGTGGTTTTTCCTTGGGAGAGACAGTAGAGAAGGCCAGTTCTAGCCTTCAGATCCAGCAGCAGTGTTTCAGCAAGGACTTGGAGGGCATCTGTGCTGACTGTGCAGCAGGTGCTCGTAATGGTAAGGAGGATATTCTGTTGTGGCAAGTTTTCTTCTGTTCACCACAGTAGTGGCCTTGTACCATATTGGAGAGGCGTATGTAATGGCTGGCAGAAAGATTGCATTGTAGAATAGGGTCGGAGTTTGACGCTTGAGTCCCTGGTCCCTGCGGGAGACCCTAGCTACCATTGCTCAGTAGTTTCGGATCTTTTTTTGTAGGTGTTCCAGATGCGGGGTGAAGGAGAGGTTTCTGTCCAGGATCACACCTAGGTATTTGAGTTCTGTTAATTTTTATTTGGGTGGTCTGGTGATACAAAAGTTTCCTTTAAGGAGGATGGAGTTAGTTTTGTCCGATAATATTTTCAGATAGTTTTCACTGCCTGGTCTTGCAGTGTAATTAGGGCTCTGTTTGCCATTATTTCTAGTTGCAATCTGGAGTCAGCTGCAAGAGTCAAGACCAAGTCATCTGCAAAGGCCTGAGTTTGAACATCCTTAGGTTCACGTTTAGAAATTTGTTGAGGACTATATTCCAGAGGAGTGCCCCCAGAACAGAGCCCTGGGGACAACCTCTGTATATCTGTCGCTTTACTTGGCTATATAATGCATTGACAACAATGCCTCTTTGCATGAGGTATGTTTTGACAGTTGTAAAGATTTTCTGGTAGCCTTTCAGCCCGGAGCGGCCGAGGACGCTTGACTACCCAAGTGAGCCAAATGCCTCGGCGAAGTCAACTGAGATTATTAAGAAATACTTCTTGAGTGTATATGTGGCAGCTGTGATAATTTTTTCCAAGGCATCTATAGTGAACCGGCCCTTTGTAAACCCAAATTGATTTGGAGAGTTTAGTCCAACAATACTGTTGTGATCTTCAATCCGTATTATCAATACTGATAATAAGGCAACAGGCCAGTAAGAGTCTTGGGGGGGTGGGGGTTGTTGGGGCTTCCTATGGTTTTTGAGGATTAGGCAGATGCTGGCAGTTCTCCAGTCAGTAGGAAACCAACCTGCTTGTAGGCAATGATTGAACAAATTGAGTATTGTCTGTGGTATATATTCTACAGCCTTTTTGATTATCTCTGTTTCCAGGATGTCAGTGCCTGGAATTTTCCTATTTCTGATCTTTTGTACTGTTGTGTTTAGGTTGCATTAGGTTGAAAACCCGTACCAGCGTGAACGGGTTTTCTTCTTGCTGTGTGGAGTAGGTGTCATTGTCCTCACAAAGTTGGATTTGGGTACTTTTAGTAGGGGTTAATGGCTTTTGGAAGATCTTGTCTAGGATATTTCCAATCAGTTGCTTGCCAGGTTGTGGTCATGCTGCCTTGTGGGATTTTGGTGGATGGGATAACCTCGCCCATGGGGAGTTTATATGTGGTAACTTTGTATACCCTGCCCCTGGGGTCGGAATTTCCGGTTATGGAGACTAGGTGTTCCCACGAGTTATGTATTATCATTTTGGTGTAGGCATTTCTTGCTTCTTTGTATTATCAACGGAGAACTTCCATTTCAGCTTCTGGCCACATTTTGTGTGTAGGGGATGAATCATTGTCCAGTAGATACGAATGGTTTAACTGTTGATAGGCGCCTCCATAGCCAGGTGGGAAGGAGCAGCAGTGTGTAGCACACGCTTCTTGATTAGACCGGGGTTCAAGCCCGTCACCACCAAATACGGAGAATGCAGAAAGGTCAGGGAATGACCACCACATATCCCGGAGCAATATGGTCTTAGTTACTAATGCTCCTAAAAACCAAATAACAAACATTAACTGTTAATAGGTCCTTCTGTCCATAGCAGTAACTTACCCTTAATGCCACACTGCTCCAGTTTGTATAGTTATCTTTAATGTGCAATGCAACATTATTGAAAACTTTCAGAAATCAGATGTCAAAGTTATTTTTTTGCAGCCAGTTGCTATTTTACTGCAGCCAGTTGCTATTTAGATGCAATACACACTAGATGCCTCTTTTATATTTGGCTTGAACAGTTTCTCATCCACTCTCCTTTCATTTATCATAAAATTATTAAGCTATCTGTTAAAATTTGATACACCTCCGCCATCCCTATTACTAAAATATTCCTTGTGTCAATGTAGAGGCATTCCTTGTGTCAATGTAGAGGCATACCTATTCAGTTTGTCAGAAAGTTGAGCAGGATACCAACAGTTAAACCATTCATATCTGCTAGACCAATGTGATTCATTCCCTTCTTTTTAGTGTTTACTTAATTAAAGACATCTCTGCTGCTTATATTAGCATTCTTTGCTTGGAGGCTTCTGCTTATCTTTCCTGATTTCCTTTGTCACTTGATTGCAGATTCATTTATCACTACTGTAGGCTTCTGTATCACTGATAATTTATACACATGCCATGGATATTTCTTTCCTACCTGAGTCTCATCACTTCTTCTGACATCCATTGAAGTCTAAATGTTGAAAATTAGGTTTTGATGCTGAAAGTATTTTGATATACCTCACCATTCCTGTCATTAAAAAATTATACCATTATTTATAAAATGATGGTATAATTATTTACTTTCATTATACTGTTCATATCTAGTAGACAAGTGTGGTTAACTGCTTTCTTCTAGCATTAACATAAACAAAGAACTCATTGCTACTTTTCTTTGCATTTCTAACCAAAAGACTTCTTATAATCTTGCTTAGCCTGACTGTTCCCTTTGTGACTTGATTGCAGACTATTTTGTACTTCCTTTATATTTCTATTTCTCTTGGAAATTCGTAATCATCCCAGACATTAGCATTAGCATTTAGCCTTCGTAGAGGCACATGATGCAAGAAACCAAACTTATACAGCATCAGCAGAAAAAAAAAAAAAAAAAAACACCTTCCCATTTCACTGATCTGTTCATTCCAAATGTTTGTCTACTTCTGCCTTGAATGTATTTAAGCTATCAACTTCCACAACAACTGATGGAAGTTTGTTCGAACAATCAACTATCCACTTGCTAAAGGCAAACTTCCACACATCTATTTTACCACTCTTTCCTCAGTTATAATCTATGTCCCCTCAGGTTCGTAATCTGAGCAAGAGGAAGAATCCCATCAGCACTAAGCCTACTCAATCCATTCAAGGCCTTATACCTCAATCAGATTGTCTCGCAGGTACCTAGTCTCCAGAAGCTGCAATTTGCAGAACTTAAGCCTTTCTTCATAAGAGCACCCCCTTTGTTCCTTCACCAGTCTTGTTGCCCTTCTCTGTACTCGTTCTAGCAACTCTACATTCTTACTAAAATGAGGCTTCAAGACCAGTACACAGTACTCAAAGTGTTGCCTGACCACTGCCTTATACAATTGGATAATTACCCCCTTATCCTTGCTCGCAAAATTCCCATATATCATTGACAAGACCCCATGAACTAGTCTGGCAGCTTGTCTGCACTGCTCAGAAAACTTCGTATCTGACTTCACAATTAGCCCAAGGTCTCTTTCATTCTCCACTACCCTGAGTGTAGCACAACATAATTCGTACATTTCTCTGGGTTTTTTTTTTTTTTTTTAATGTAAACCCGAAACACGAGAGGTATGAGAACCTATAGTACTTAGTACCATGCTTGGGTTGGAGGTTGAGAAGATGAAAGAGGATATTTGTTGACATTGGACTTGAACTTCTGTAGACTGTAATTTTCAGGAAATACATATGAAGGAAGGTTGTCCCAGAAAATGGCATTTGAATGAATAAACGAGGAAGATGAAAAGTTGGTTCTGTGAGTTTGAAGTTGGACAGTAAATGGATGTTGGCTGGTGGAGGCAAGTGTTCGGACTGTTTTGAAAGAGAGGGTGGGAATTATAGAAGCGAATTCAGAAGAACAGTGCCCATGGAAGTATCTATAGATGAGACATGCAGCAGAAACAGTAAGTCTATGAGACAGTGAGTGGAGAGACTCTGTTAGAGATGAATCATTAATTAACCTAACTGCCCTCTTCTGAATGGAATCAAGCAGCCTGAGAGAGGTTTTTGGGGCAGCACCCCAGATGTCGGAACAATATTCCATGGTAGGGTGGATTTGCGATTTATACAGAGTGAGCAGCTGTTTGGAAGAAAAGTAACGCCGAGAGCGAAAGAGAAAACCAAGTTTTTTAGATGCAGAAGAAGCATTATTTGTAATGTGCTTGTGCCAAAGAGTTACTGCTACCCATATGCAGTACTTTGCATTTGTCAATGTTAAACTTCACCTGCCACTTCTCAGCCTATGTACCCGACTTTTCTAGATCCTGTTGCAGCAGCATACTGTCAATATTGTTATTAACAACCCTGCAACCTTTGTATCATCTGCAAACTTTGACATTAAGCTTGATATGCCTCCATCAATACTTTGATAAATAAACAAAACAATACTGGTCCCAACTCTGACCACTCAGGGACATCACTAATAACATTAGTCCATGTAGAGCAGTACCCATTGACCACCACTCTCTGTCTTCTCCCACTCAGCCATCCTTTTATCCATTGTAGCAACTTGCCCTTAATGCCCTTAAAGGATGATACTGTTGTACACGTTGGCACTAATGATATTAACAGTAGGAGACCGGCAGAATTACTTAACAAGTACAAGACAGTGCTGAAAAAAAGCCATGAGTTAGGGTTGAATTTGAAAGTGTCTGCAATTCTGCCCGACACGATAGGAGGGAGTATATGATGAGAGCTTTGTCGATCAATTCAGCTCTGGAGAGATTGTGCAAGGCTCAAGGAGTAGAATTTTTCTCAGCCTGGTCTGTGCTTGTTAACAGGAGAGACTGCTTCTACAGGGATGGGATACACTTAAATAGAAAGGGTGCAAGAATATTTGCTGATGTAATCGAGGCAGTGTTAGGTGAGTCGGAAAACTGCTGACTTCAGGGGGGGATACAAGGACTAATAGATTAACAGTAGCCACTGGCAGAGGTGAAAGTGATTCTTGCACTGCTTCTATTGGAATGAGCAGCAGCCTGGAAAACAAGATGCAGGTATTTCAGAGACTGCGAGTCATTGTGGTACAAATAAACACATGGGTTGTATTAGGGTAGCTAAGAATAGAAACTATACTCCTAGCATTAATGCTAGGAGTATAGTTAATAAATTTGATTAGCTTGAAGTTCTAGTCAAGACCTCAAAGGCAGATATTGTTGTGATATCAGAGACGTGGTGTCACACAGACATAAGCAATGCAGAATTGGAATTTAGGGAGTACAATGTGTAAAGAAAGGATAGACAGGACAGGAAGGCGGGGTGGGGTTATGCTGTTAGTTAAGAAACACATAAAATCTAAGGAAGTGCGTCCAGTTGATGTGGGTGGACGATGTAATGTTGAGTCTATTTGTTGTGACAAGCACTGGGAAGGGAAAAGTGAGAGTAGGTGTGTGTTATAGGCCTAATGAATCTGATGAGTATAATGAGCAGTTATGCAGAGAAATAGAGTGCACCAGTAAGTTAGTGTCGTATAGTGGGGGATTTTAATTTCCCAGATATTGACTGGAATTTGTGGGTTGGTCACTCACACACTAGCAAGGCTTTTGTGGATTTTTTTGGATGATTGTTTTCTACAGCAGCATGTTCGGGAGGCAACTAGAGGGAGTAATACTCTTGATCTGATTATCAATAGCGATTCTTCACGCATCAAGAATCTGCAGATAAGGGAACCACTATTGGGGAGTGATCACAGTCTACTGAAGTGGGATTTACTCAAAGAGGTAACTACCATCAAGGGTAAAGGGAATGGTTTTTGCTTTCGTAAATGTGACTACAGTGGTCTGAGACAGTATTTAAATTCTATACGGTGGAACCAACTGATGATTTTACCAATAGCAAATTTAAAATGGAAAGCATTCAAAGAATTAATCTTGGAAGCTACTAGGCTTTTCATACCAACAAAGAAATATTGTTCAAGATTTAGGCCTAAATGGATGTCAGATGAACTAATTAGACATATGACAGAGAAGAAAAATGTATGGGATACATTTAAATTAACATGTGACACAGAAGCCTATGATAGATATAAGCTGGTCTGTAACCAAGTTACAGAGGAGGTTAGGCAGGCGAAGGCAGATTACGAGAAATCTTTGGCAAAGGATGCAAAGAAAAACAGCAAAGAGTTCTTTACTTATGTAAATTCTAGAAAGGAGGAGATGAATCAGATTGGTCCACTTGATATCGATGGTTCAACTGTTGAAGATCCTGCTCAGGTAGCTAAAGAACCAAATGAGTATTTTGCATTGACATTCACATATGAGGAGTTATTCAGGGAAGGGAATGCTAGAGGTGTATTCAACTCTGGCAGTAAGCTAGATAATCTCTTAATAACTAAGAGTAATGTGGAGGAGAAATTGTTGAAGATAAACACAAGAAAGACACCTGGCCGACCGGGCTAGCCAGGTGGGTAAAGTGCCTGCCTGGCAACCCAAAAGTCGCGGCTTCAAATCCCGCCTCGGGCTTGGATCAAAGTACTGCAAAAACCTTGGGAGGTGCATTATGGCCACAGAAGCCGATGCGCCAACAACTACAAAAAAAAAAAAAAAAAAAAAGAGACACCTGGGGTGGATGGAATCTATCCAGTTATATTAAGGGAGGCGGCAAAGGAAGTAAGCAAACCCTTAGCCATAATTATGAGAGCTTCCCTGGACCTAGGGCAGGTACCTATGGACTGGAGAAGTGCAAATGTGACCAAAATCCACGAAGGAGGATCACAGACCTGTTAGTTTAACCTCTGTTCCAGGGAAATTAATGGAGGCACTGGTTAAAGAAGCATTCCAGGATCATCTAGACAAGACTTCAGTTATAATGGGAGAAGACACAGAGTGGTAATCAATGGACACTGCTCTTCGTGGACTAATGTTATTAGTAGAGTCCCTCAGGATTCAGTGTTAGGTCCATTGTTTTCTGTATTTATAAATGATATTGATGATGGTATATCAGACTTAATGTCCAAGTTTGCAGACGATGCGAAGGTTGGCAGGGTTGTTAATGACACTACTGACAGTACTCTGCTGCAACAAGATCTAGAAAAGTTGAGCAGATGTGCTGAGAGGTGGCAAATGAAGTTTAACATTGACAAATGTAAAGTACTACATATGGGAAGCAGTAATCCTAGAGTAACGTATCAGCTCTGTGGTACCACACTGACAGTGGTAGAGAATGAAAAGGATCTGAGGGTAATTGTGCAGGCAGATATGAAGTTTTCTGAGCAGTGTAGACGGTCTGCAAGAGTAGCTCATGGTGTCTTGTCAATGATATACAGGAATTTTTCTAGCAGGGATAAGGATGTGATTATCACCTTGTATAAGGCAGTGGCAGGCCACACCTTGAGTACAGTATACAGGCCTGGAGACCACATTTTAAGAGGGATGTAGAGCTGTTGGAATGAGTACAGAGATTGACAACAAGATTAGTGAATGGAAGAATGGGTTGCTCTTATGAAGAAAGGCTTAAGTTTGGCAAATTACAGTGTCTTGAGACTTAGACACCTACGAGGTGATCTGATTGAGATGTATAAAGCCTTGAATGGTTTGAGCATGCTCAATGCAGATGGGATTGTTGCTTAGAATAATCGCCTGAGAAGGGCATAAATTAAAATTGAAGAAAGACAGTTGTAGGATAAATGTGCAGAAGTTCGCATTTAACTAGCAGGTGGTTGATTGCTGGAACAAGCTTCCAGCAATTCCAGATTCCAGGCAGAACTTGCCAAACATTTGGAGTGAGTGGATGGGTGAAATAGGGTGGTTTTTTTTTTTTTTTTTTTGGCTGATGGTATATAAGCTTGCTTTCTTGCATCATGTTCCTTTGCTAATGTAATTCACAAAGCCATACTCCTCCAATTTGTACAGCAGTCTTCCATGGGCAACAGTATCAAAATTTTTCCTGAAATCCAAGTATATGATATCAAAATTATTTTATGCATCCAGTTCCTTTGTGACCTCACTATACTATCCAATCAAATTGGTCAGACTCCCATTGACAAACCCATGCTGTGGCTGAATTATTTCTGCAGTCTTGTCTGAATGATCCTGCAGTGACTCCATTATTTTCCCTGCAACGGAAGTCAAACTAACAGGTCTGTAATTACTTATGTCACCCTTTGATCCCCCTTTGTGAATTGGAGATACATTTGCACATCTCCAGTCCGTGGGGACTTCCACCAAGTCCAAGGATGCTCTCATAATTATGGGAGCTGCCTCCTGTAATATAACTGGATTGATCCCATCCTTCCCAGGTGCCTTTCTTATGTTTAACTTCAACAATTTCTCCTCCACTTTGCTCTCAGTTATTACAAAATCATTTATTTTCCTCTTAGAGTTTGAGAAACATCTGGCCCTCTCTTCCTTGAATAACTCCTCATGTGTGAATGTAGATGCAAAATACTCATTTAGTTCAGTAGCTATCTGAGAATGATCATTTACATCAAGCCATTGATATCAAGTGACAAATCTGATTCATCTCCTTCCTTTTAGAGTTTATATAAGTAAAGAAGTTTTTGCTGTTTTTCTTTGCATCCTTTGCCAAAGATTTTTCATAATCTGTCTTCGCTTGCCTAATCTCCTTTGCAACTTGATTACAGACTAGCTTGTATCTACCATAGGCTTCTGTGCCATCTGACAATTTATGTGCTTCCTGTGCATTATTATTCTCTGCTACGAGTCTCATTAGTTCATTTGACATCCATTTGGGCCTGCCTGAACCTAGAGCAGTATTTTTTAGTTGAACAAAAAGCCTAGTAGCTTCCAAGATTACTTCCTTGAATGCTTCCCATATAGAATTTGCTGTTGGTAAAATCATCAGTTGGTTGCCTGTATAGAACTTAAAAAATCTCTGAGACCACTGCAGTTGCCTTTACGAAAACAAAAACCATTCCCTTTGACACTGATGGTAGTTACATCTTTAAGTAAATCCTTCATCAGTACACTGTGATTACTGCTATCTAGTGGTTCCTTTATCTGTAAATTCTTAATGCATAATAATCACTGCTGATAATCAGATCAAGAGTGTTACTCCGTCTTGTTGCCTCTGTAACATGCTGCAATAGAAAACAATCATTCAATAAATCAACAAAAGCCTTGCTAGTGTGCGAGTGATCAACCCACAAGTTCCAGTCTTTATCTGGGAAGTTAAAATCCTCCATTATCAGACACTTGTTCTGTATTAATTGTTCATCAGAACAATTATACAGAACAATTATATACAGATAAAAATTATACTCATCAGAGTCATGTAGCCTATAACACGCTTCTACCCTCATTTTTGCTTTGACAGTGCTTATGACACACCAAACTGATTCAACATTGCACTGTCCATCTATGGCAACTGGGTGCACTTCCTTAGATTTTATGTGTTTCTTAACTAACAGCAGAACTTCTCTTCCCTTCCTATCCTTTCTGTACACATTGTACTCCCAAATTCCATTTCTGCATCCCTTATATCTGAGTTGCACCAAGTCTCTGATATCCCAACAATATCCACCTTTGATGTCTTAACCAGCACTTAAATTCATCAAATTTGTTTATTATACTCCTAGCATCGGTGTACCTACAAGTAATGCAGGTACACCTGTTCTTACTCTTAGTTTCTCTAACACAGCTCATGTATTTACTTGTTTCATGAGCTCTAGTAGTTCCTGAAATCCCCAGCAACTTCTTTCTGGGCTGCTGCTCTCATAGAAGCAATGCAAGAATCATTTCCACCTCTGCCTGTGGCTACTGTTAACCTATTTATGTGAATTCCTACCCAAGCTAGCAGATTTCCGACCCATCTAACATTGCCTTGTAGCACCAGCAAATGTTCTTGCACCCTTTATATTTAAGTATATCCCATCCCTGTAGAAGCAATCTCTCATGTTAACAAGCAGAGACCATGCTGAGAAAAATTGTACCCCATGAGCCCTGTACAGTCTCTCCAGGGCTGAATTGAATGACAAGGCTCTCATCATCATCAGCCATTTTCAATCCACTGCAGGATGAAGGCCTCTCCAGCAACTTTCCAGTTCCTTCTGTTTTGAGCACTGGCCATCCATTTACTACTCAAAAACTCATGAATTTCATCTATCCATCTCCGCCTTTGTCTTCCAGGTTTTCTTCTAGCTCCTCTTGGATACCATTCTGTTATTTTCTTAGTCCATCTGTCATCATGTCTTCGAGCTATGTGTCCTGCCCAAGACCATTTTAGTTCTTTAGTTTTGATAAGAATGTCCTTTACTTGAGTTTGCTGCCTAATCCATGTGTTTCTCTTCTTATCTAACAGTCTGATTCCCAATATAATTCGTTCCATTCTTCTCTGTGTAGTTCTTAGCTTCTCTTCCATTCTTTTGGTGAGTGCCCAAGTTTCACTTCCATAAGTCATGGTGGGGAGTATACATTGATTCATTATTTTACGTTTCAGACAAACTGGGATATTGCTCTTCAGTATGTGACTATATTTCCTGAACTCTATCCGTCCAAAATTTATTCTTCTCTTGACTTCCAGCCATTTATCAGTATTACAGCTAAAACTTGTCCCAGATAAGTATATGACTACACCTTTTCAATTACTGCTCCTTCAATCATTATTTCCCTTTCCGTGGCATACTTGTTCATCATTACTTTTGTTTTAGCCATATTCATCTTTAGTCCAAAATCCTTACTAACTGTGCATAACTGATTAAGATTTTCCTCTAATTCTTTGGGATCGTGGCTTATGACCACAATGTCATTTGCAAATCGTAATTGGTTTAGGTACTCTCCGTCCACATTGACTCCTTTCTGCGACCAGTCTAATCTTCTGAAAGCTTCCTCAAGGGCAGCAGTAAACAGCTTCGGAGGTATTGTCTCCTTGTCGAACTCCTTTCTCGATTTTAAATTTGCTACTGTCTTTGTCTAGTCTAATAAAGGATGTAGCACTCTCATATATTTTCTTCAAAATCATAATATATGGAGTATCTATGCCTTGTCTTTCCAGTGCCCGAAACGTTGCCTTATGCTGTATGGAGTCAAATGCCTTTTCATAATCAACAAATGCCAGGCATAATGGTGTTTTATATTCATTTGCTTTCTCCATTAGCTGTGATATTACGTGAAGGTGATCCATAGTTGAGAATCCTGTCCTAAAGCCAGCTTGCTCTTTCAGTTGATTCTCATCAAGTATTCTTTCTAATCTGTTAGTAATGACCCTTGTGAACAACTTGTAGATATGGGATCATCATCATCATATATCCTTTGATAATCAGATCATTGAATCTCATCCAATTCACATAGTCACCAACCATATAGCATTAGCATTAGCATTAGTAGAGGCATTTGATGCAAGAAAGCAAGCTTATGCAGCATCAGCCAAAAAAAAAAAAAAAAAAAAAGTAACATAAATAAATAAAAATAACCACTTCCACTTCACCCCTCTGTTCGTTCGAAATACCTGTCCAGCTGAGCCTTAAACTTATTTAGGCTATCAACTTCCACGACAAGGGATGGAAGTCTGTTCCACCCGCTGGCTAAAGGCAAATTTCCGCACATCTATCCTACATCTGTCTTTCCTCAATTTGAATTTATGCCCTCTCAGGTGATTTTTCTGAGCTAGAGGAAGAATCCCATCAGCATTGAGCATGCTCAAACCATGCAAGGCTTTGTACACCTCTATCAGATCACCCCGCTGGTGCCTAGTTTCCAGACACTGTAATTTGCAAAACTTAAGCCTTTCTTCGTAAGAGAACCCCTTTGTCCCATTCACCAATCTAGTTGCCCTTCTCTGTACTCGTTCCAGCAGCTCTACACCCTTCCTGAAATGAGGCCTCCAGGCCTGTATACAGTACTCTAGGTGTGGCCTGACCATTGCCTTATACAAGGGAATAATCACCTCCTTATCCCTGCTAGAAAAATTCCTATATATCATTGACAATACACCATGAGCTACTCTTGCAGCTCGTCTGCACTGCTCAGAGAACTTCATATCTGCCTGCACCACCACCCCCAGGTCCCTTTCATTCTCTACCACTGTCAGTGTAGTACCACAGAGTTGATACGTTGCTCTGGGGTTGCTGTTTCCCATATGTAGTACTTTACATTTGTCAATGTTAAACTTCATTTGCCACCTCGAAGCCCATCTGCTCAACCTTTCCAAATCCTGTTGCAGCAGCATAGTGTCAGTAGTGTCCTTGACAACCCTGCCAACCTTCGTATCGTCTGCAAACTTGGACATTAAGCCTGATATACCATCATCAATATCATTTATAAATACAGAAAACAATAAAGGCCCCAATACTGAACCCTGAGGGACTCTACTAATAACATTAGTCCACGATGAGCAGTGTCCATTGATTACCACTCTCTGTCTTCTCCCCCTCAACCACCCCTTTATCCATAGCAGCAACTTGCCTCCAATGCCACACTGCTCCAATTTGTGCAGCAGTCTTCCATGTGCAACAGTATCAAAAGCCTTTCTAAGATCCAAGTATATAATATCAAAGTTATTTCCTGCATCCAGTTCTTTTGTGACTGCATCATAGTATCCAATCAAATTGGTCAGGCAAGACTTCCCCTTAACAAAACCATGCTGTGTCCTAGCTATAACTGAAGTCTTGTCTAGATGATCCTGCAGTAACAAGCTAATTGGTCTATCATTTCCAATTTCTGATTTATCTCCTTTCTTATGCAGCAAAACTATGATTGCATTATTCCACTGCATAGGCATCACACCTTTTCTAATGCACTTTGTGAAGAGCCTTTCCAGTTTTTGTGTTATGTCTCTTCCTCCCAATTTTAACAACTCTACAGTAACTTCATCTTCCCCCGGGGCTTTCCAATTCTTCATTTTCTTCAATGCATGTTCTACCTCATCAGGAAGAATATCGGGTATGTCGTATGTGTTGCTACTTTGCAATCCATCTTTCCTCACTGCTGGTATCATTCCCTCGCTCCTTGTATAATTCTCTATAGTAGTCTTCTGCTATTTGAATTATGCCTTCTCTGCTGTTTATAAGTACACCATCGCTATTCTTCAGTTTCAGTATCATTTGTCTTTCTGTATTACTGCTCATGGCTGCTGATTTAAATCCTTTGTTTTCCCTTAATGCTTGTTCTACTTTTCTTGTGTTAAATATTCTTATGTCCTCTCTGAGTCTCTTTCTAATGGCTTTGCATAACTCAGTATACTAAAATTTCTCCATGTCAGTGTTTTTCTTGCTCTTCATTTGTCGTCTTTGGTTCATCATGACAAGTGTTTCTTGACTAATTTTTTCTTCTTTGGATTTCTGTTTCCCTATAGGTTTCTTGGGCTTTATCACTTTCAGAAAGTTGTAATATTCCTCGTCGATATCTTGGTCCTGAGCAGTCTGCAGAAGCTCAAACTTGTTCTTAAGTTCCAGTACATACTGCTTTTTCTCCTCCTCTGTTATTTCAAAGATCTTTGTATTATTTACTCGAGTCAGTTTTTTCCTTTCCTTTCCTACATCTATATCAAGTGTACATCTTACCATTTAGCATTAGCATTAGTAGAGGCATATGATGCAAGAAAGCAAGCTTATTCAGCATCAGCCAAAAAAAAAAAAAAAAAAAACCCCACTCCCATTTCACCCCTCCGTTCGTTCGAAATACCTGTCCAGTTGAGCTTTAAATTTGTTTAGGCTATCAACTTGGAAGTCGGTTCCACCAACCAACCACCCACTGGCCAAAGGCAAATTTCCGCACATCTATCCGACATCCGTCCTTCCTCAATTTGAATTTATGCCCTCTCAGGTGATTATTCTGAGCAAGATGAAGAATCCCATTGGCATTGAGCATGCTCAAACCATTCAAAGCCTTATACACCTCTATCAGATCACCTCGCCGGTGCCTAGTCTCCAGACTCTGTAATTTGCAAAATGTAAGCCTTTCTTCGTAAGAGCAACCCTTTGTTCCATTCACTAATCTTGTTGCCCTTCTCTGTACCCGTTCCAGCAGCTCTACATCCTTCTTGAAATGAGGCCTCCAGACCTGTATACAGTACTCAAGATGTGGCCTAACCATTGCCTTATACAAGGGAATAATCACCTCCTTATCCCTGCTAGAAAAATTCCTGTATATCATTGACAAGACACCATGAGCTACTCTTGCAGCTCGTCTGCACTGCTCAGAGACCTTCATATCTGCCTGCACAATTACCCCCAGGTCCTTTTCATTCTCCACCACTGTCAGTGTAGTACCACAGAGTTGATACGTTACTCTAGGATTACTGCTTCCCATATGTAGTACTTTACATTTGTCAATGTTAAACTTCATTTGCCACCTCTCAGCCCATCTGTTCAACCTTTCCAGATCCTGTTGCAGCAGCATAGCATCAGTAGTGTCCTTAACAACCCTGCCAACCTTTGTATCATCTGCAAACTTGGACATTAAACTTGATATCCGATCATCAATATCATTCATAAACACCGAAAACAACAACGGACCCAACACTGAACCCTGAGGAACTCCACTAATAACATTAGTCCACGTTGAGCAGTGTCCATTGATTACCACTCTCTGTCTTCTGCCACTCAACCATCCCCTTATTCATAGCAGCAATTTGCCTCCAATGCCACACTGCTCCAATTTGTGCAGCAGTCTTCCATGTGCAACAGTATCAAAAGCCTTTCTAAGATCCAAATATATAATATCAAAGTTATTCCCTGCATCCAGTTCTTTTGTGACTACATCATAGTATCCAATCAAATTGGTCAGGCAGGACCTGCCCTTAACAAAACCATGCTGCGTCTGAGCTATAACTGAATTCTTGTCTAGATGATCCTGCAATGCTTCTTTAACCAGTGCCTCCATTAACTTACCTGGAACAGAAGTTAAACTAACAGGTCTATAATTACTTGTGTCAGCCTTTGATCCTCCTTTGTGAATTGGGGTTACATTTGCACATCTCCAGTCTATGGGTACCTCCCCTGAGTCCAAAGAAGCTCTCATAATTATGGCTAGGGGTTTGCTTACTACCTTTGCTGCCTCCTTTAATATAACTGGATAGATCCCATCCACCCCAGGTGCCTTTTTTATGTTTATCCTCAACAATCTCTCCTCCACTTTCCTCTCAGTTATTAAAAAATGAACCAGCTCACTGCCAATGTTTACTTTACCTACATCATTCTCCTTCCTGAATAACTCCTCATGTGTGAATGTAGATGCAAAATACTCGTTTAGATTGTTAGCCACCTGAGCAGGATTCTCAACTGTTGAACCATCAATATCCAGTGGACCAATCTGATTCATCCCTTTCCTTCTCGAGTTTAAATATGTAAAGAACTCTTTTCTGTTTTTCCTTGCATACTTTGCCAAGGATTTTTCGTAGTCTGCCTTTGCCTTCCTAATCTCCTTTGTGACTTGGTTACAGACCAACTTATATCTATCATAGGCTTCCATGTCACCCATTAATTTGTATGTATCCCATGCATTTTTCCTCTCTGCCCCATGTCTCATTAATTCATCTGACAACCATTTAGGCCTAAACCTTGAACAATATTTCTTAGTTGGTATGTAAATCCTGGTAGCCTCCAAGATTAGTTCCTTGAATGCTTCCCATTTTGAGTTCGCTGTTGGTAACATCATCAGTTGGTCCCACTGTATAGAATTTAAATACTGTCTCAGACCATCATAGTCGCCTTTACGAAAACAAAAACCCTTCCCTTTACCTCTGATGGTAGTTACCTCCTTGAGTAAATCCCACTTCAACACACTGTGATCACTGCCACCTAGTGGTTCATTTATCTGTAGATTCTTAATGCATGAAGAATCACTACTGATAATCAGATCAAGAGTATTGCTCCCTCTTGTTGCCTCACGAACATGCTGATGTAGAAAACAATCATCCAATAAATCCACAAAAGCCTTGCTAGTGTGTGAGTAACCAACCCACAAATTCCAGTCAATATCTGGGAAATTAAAATCCCCCATTATAAGACTCTCTGATTTACTGGCCCACTCTATTTCCCTGTACAATATCTTATTATATTCATCAGAATCATTAGGCCTATAGCACACTCCTACTCTTAATTTTGATTTCCCTATGCTTATGTCACACCAAACTGACTCGACACTGCCCTGGCCATCGATATCAACTGGCTTCACTTCCTTGGACTTTATGTGTTTCTTAATTAATAGCATAACCCCTCCTCCCATGTCTGTCCTTTCTATACACATTGTATTCCCTAAATTCCAGTTCCGCATTACTTATATCTGTGTGACACGACGTCTCTGATATCCCAACAATATCTGCCTTTGATGTTTTGAGCAATACCTCAAATTCATCAAATTTATTTACCAAACTCCTAGCATTGGTGTACACGCAGGTATACATGCACCTGTTTCTATTCTAGCTACCCTAACACAACCCATGTGTTTACTTGTACCGCAATGACTCCCAGCAGTCTCTGAAATATCCTGCATCTTGTTTTTCAGGCTTCTGCTCATTTCAATAGAAGCAGTGCAAGAATCACTTTCACCTCTGCCAGTGGCTACTGTTAATCTATTAGTCCTTGTAACCCCCCAATCTAGCAGTTTTCTGACCCACCTAACACTGCCTCAACAACATCAGCAAAAATTCTTGCACCCTTTCTATTTAAGTGTATCCCATCCCTGTAGAAGCAATCTCTCCTGTTAACAAGTACAGTCCAGGCTGAAAAAAATTCTACCCCCTGAGCCTTGCACAATCCCTCCAGGGCCGAATTGATCGACAAGGCTCTCATCATATACTACCTCCTATCATGTCTGGGCAGAATTGCAGACACTTTCAAATTCAACCCTAATTCACGGCTTTTTTTCAACAGTGACCTGTACTTGCTAATTAATTCCGCCGGTCTCCTACTCTTAATATCATTAGGTCTCCTACTCTTAATATCATTCTGTGATCACTTCCAACATTTACCTTATTCAGGAAGGTAACATCATTCACAATATGTTTTCTGTTAGTGAGGATGAAGTCGATTTCATTAGTTGTTAATCCATTTGGACTCTTCCATGTCCACTTTCTGTTCACCCTTTTCTTGAAAAAAGTGTTCATTACTGACATTCCTTGAGATTCTGCAAATCTTTCATCTCTTTTATTTCTTTCACCAATTCCAAAATTTCCTATAGTTCCTCTTTCTGCGCTGTTTTGCCTTTATCCAACCTTAGCATTGAAGTCCCCCATAATAATAGTGTAGTGGGTTTTCTGCTCATCTAGAAGACTCAATTTCAGTGTACATTTCTTCAACCTCTTCATCATCATGGCTCGATGTTGGTGCATAAATCATTATAATCTTTAGCTTGTACCTCTTAGAAATCTTGAGTATTAGTCTTGACACCCTTGGTGATGTACTTTTGAATTCCAAAATGTTGTTTTTAAAATCTTTATGGACCAGAAACCCAACTCCACCTTCACTCCTTTCACTGTTTCCATTGGTGTACAGCAGATTTCCACTTGATAAACTTATAAGTGATTCATTTCTTCTTCTTGTTTCAGCCAAACCGATGATATTCCAATTCACATTTTCTAATTCCTTTTCCAGCTCTAATATCCTGTCTTCACCGATGAGTGATCATACGTTATAACAGGCCAAGTTCAATTTCCGTGCATGGCAGCCTGGTCGTACCCAGAGATTCTTAGCACCCTCTGCCTCCACTCTGATCCTCTCGTTGCCGTAAGAGGGAGAGTGAAAGCTGCTGGGGAGTGAGGGCCATTTGTATTGTTGTGCTCTCATTGCTGGAGGGTTTGGTCTTTTCCTCTTCACGCTGACCAGGCGTCTTGAAGAGAACCACTCTACACGTTCGTTGCCACCTAAGTGACGTAACAGGGCTTACCATCGAGAAGGTGTGCATGAGTGGATTTTAGCGAGGCAGGCAAACTGGACTTCTCCTAAATCTTCTGTAATAGAGAGATATTGGATCCATCAGCTCTCATCATATACTCCTCCTATTGTGATTGGAAAGGATTGCAGACACTTTCAAATTTAACCCTAACTCCTGACTTTTTTTCAGCATTGACCTGTACTTGCTTAGTCAATCCACAAATCTCCTACACTTAATGTAAGTAGTGCCAACGTGTACAAAGATATCACTTTTTGTGCTCTTAAAAGGTGATATATGCTCTACAACATCATCAGACATACCCTGGTCCTACTCGACCTATCCTTTTTGAGCAATATATTTTCCATTTCCCCGACAGTTAAGTCACCAACAATAACTAGCTCCTGTGGGACTAGCACATTCTGCACTGAAGGTTGTTGCTGTGTTGCCTGGTGCATATGAGTGTGCTCTGGCATTGAGTTGGGTGGCTGAGAACTTGATGGGCCCTCATTTTAATTCCTTCGAAGACATGAAATTGACTTTTCAAGCTCTCCTAGATGCCCATGAGAACACTGAGTTGGCCCTAATTTCTTTACATTCTCTGCACCTAGCACACACGAAGACATCCTCCATCGCTAGATCATGTCCTGTTCAAGAGAGATCCACAAACCATGTCGCATTTTGCACATTTTTTTAGGCTGTGATGTGTTGGAGAATCGTCCCCCTACGGTTTTCCCATGAACCACAGCACTTTCGCTACTTGGCGCAAGTTGCTTTGCTGCTCTAGTCTTGGCCATGATTTCCATTTAAATACAATTCAGTTAACAATAAAAATTAAAATGATTTATTAATTTAATTAATTAATTGCTAATACTATACTAAGCTAACAGATTCCTACTACAGGCCCAATAATATTACGCTGTCTAGTTTTATGTTATGTCTTACGCTGTCAGGTTCGAGATATATGTAATGCTATTCCACATTGATACTACACAATGACGGAAAGTTTTGAATGGTACATTTTACCGATACTAATTAATAACCCACAAAATCTGTATCTAAGTTCAAAATAAATTAAGTATTGTAGCTAGGAATATAAAGCTACTTCTAGGAAATAAATTAATATGCCAATTTAGTCAATAAAATGGTAAAAATTTAAGAAAAACTTCTCTATTTGCTGGAGTCGTAATAACTTTGTCCAAACCGAGCTAATCTGGCATTTTTCTTCTTTGTTGCTGGTGTTTCATCAGTTTACCCATCCTCCAGTTAAGTAGAAGCAAACAGTATCTTTTAATTGGTACGGAAAGCTTGGTTTGATGATTAAAGTCAAAGGGGAAAAGGAAGGGCTCTCATGAGGGTGACTACAGTAGTCTCAGACAGTTTTTGAATTCTATTCAGCCAGTTCCCTCAGTGCTTCCCATTTAGAATTTGTAACATTTGTTGGTTAAAAATGTTTGACAGGCTGTGGAATTCATTGTGTTCTCTGGTGGGATCAGAGAACCATGTGTATATCAGGAAAACATGCCCTGCACCAGGGGTCGAAACCTTCGGCTCACGAGCCACATGCGGCTCTTTAACGTTTAGTCCACACGATGCACAATATAAAATGGAGTTAGAAGACTTAAAAATGAAGGTCATGTGGAATGTAAGAGTAAAATGCCTTGAAATTGAGGATTTGGAGAGGCAAAAGGCTGCCCTTGCAATTCTACACAAATGGATGGTGATAGATGAGTTGAAAGGCAAGACTAAATTGTGTTCCATATGTGGAGTAGCTTACCTACCAGACACTTATATAAATTTGAAAATATTTCCGTTTGGTCTTCTCAGTGTTTGGTTTGACGTATTTCTGCATGCAAATATTTTCGAACATGAATGATATTAAAAATAACTCAAGGAACCATCTGAACAATGCAAGTCTCTCAGCATGTTTAAAGATGAAAATTGCGGTATACTTGCCTGATGTTGAGAGACTCACTCAAGAGGTTCAGCAGCAAAAGTCATTAATTCGTACCTTAGTGGTTGTTTAAGTTTTTTCAGTATTAATAAATAATATTTCAAAATATATATTTTTTTAATAAACCACTTCCTCTCACCTCCCCCCTCCTCCAGCTTGAGCTGAAGTGCGGCTCTTTGGATTCTCTCTTTTTTTTAATTAGATCAAAAATGGCTCTTCACTCAAAAAAGGTTGCCGACCTCTGCCCTGCATGTATTATGCTTGTTTCTGCCTGCACTTTTGATACACAGTAAGATGGTTTCCTCCATGTTTATGCTCGTTTGGTGTTGACCAACAGTTGCATCTGTTTTACTGTCATTTTTAAATAACACTAGGTTTTTAATACTTCACAAATGCACGTATTCTCTCTGAGGTAATACTTGCTGAACATGCACTGACAGTTATACCCCTTTGGTAATCCAAGATACTGTCTGTTCTTCATTACAAGTTATAGGCCTAATGACTGTGATGAGTATAACAAAACGTTATACAGCAATATAAAGTGGGCCACTAAATCAGAATGTCTTTTAATGGCTTGAACAGTTAGTCATTCACACTCACTCTATCAAAACTTTTGTAGATTTATTGGATAGCTGTTTTCTACAGCAGAAAGTTAGAGAAGCAACAAGACAAAGCAATACTCTTAATCTGATTATCAGCAGTGATTTTTCATGCATTAAGAATCTGCAGATAAAAGAACCACTAGGTGGCAATCATAGCATGCTGATGTAGGATTTGGTTAAAAGAACCACTACTATCAAGGGTAAAAGGAAGACTTTCATAAGGATGGCTACTATGGTCTCAGACAGTTTTTGAATGCTATACAGTTGGACCATCTGATGATGATGATGTCACAAATTTGCTGTTTGTGACATCATCTGATGATCACGTCAAAAACAGCAAATTAGCATTAGCATTAGCATTAGTAGAGCCATATGATGCAAGAAAGCAAGCTTATGCAGCATCAGCCAAAATAAAAATAAAAAAAAAAAACGCTCCCATTTCACCCCTTCGTTCGTTCCAAATACCTGTTCAGCTCAGCCTTAAATTTATTTAGACTATCAACTTCCACAACAAAAGATGGAAGTCTGTTCCAATAACCAACTACCCGCTGGCTAAAGGCAAACTTCCGCACATCTATCCTACATCTGTCTTTCCTCAATTTGAATTTATGCCCTCTCAGGTGATTATTCTCAGCAAGAGGAAGAATCCCATCAGCATTGAACATGCTCAAACCATTCAAGGCTTTATACACCTCAATCAAATCACCTTGCAGGTGCCTAGTCTCCAGACACTTAAATTTGCAAAATTTAAGCCTTTCTTCGTAAGAGCAACCCTTTGTTCCATTCAATAATCTTGTTGCCCTTCTCTGCAGTCTCTCCAGCAGCTCTACATCCTTCCTAAAATAAGGCCTCCAGACCTGTATACAGTACTCAAGGTGTGGCCTGACCATTGCCTTACACAACGGGATAATCACCTCCTTATCCCTATAACTAGAAAAATTCCTGTATATCATTGACAAGACACCATGAGCTACTCTTGCACACCATCTGCACTGCTCAGAAAACTTGATATCCGCCTGCACAATTATCCCCAGATCCTTTTCATTCTTTGTCACTGTCAGTGTGGCACCACACAATTAATGTTACTCTGCGGTTACTGCTTCTCATATGTAGTGCTTTAGATTTGTCAATGTTAAACTTCATTTGCCACCTCTCAGCCCATTTGCTCAACTTTTAGATCCTGTTGCAGCAGTGTACTGTCATTAGTGTCATTGACAACCCTGCCAAACCATCCTCAATATCATTTATAAATACAGAAAACAACAATGGACCCAATACTGAACCTTGAGGGACTCCACTGATAACATTAGTACATGATGAGCAGTGTCCATTGATTACCACTCTGTCTTCTCCCACTCAACCATCCCTTTATCCATAACAGCAATTTGCCTCCAGTGCCACACTGCTCCAATTTGTTCAGCAGTCTGCCATGTGCAACAGTATCAAAAGCCTTTCTAAGATCCAAATATATGATATCAAAGTTATTCCTTGCATCCGGTTCATTTGTGACCACATCATAGTATCCAGTCAAATTGGTCGGGCAAGACTTTCCCTTAACAAAACCATACTGTGTCTGAGCTGTAGCTGAAGTCTTGTCTAGATGATCCTACAGTGCTTCTTTAACCAGTGCCTTCATTAATTTTCTAGAACAGAAGTTAAACTAACAGGTCTATAATTATTTGTGCCGCCCTTTGATCCTCCTTTGTGAATTGGGGTCACATTTGCACATCTCCAGTCCATGGGTACGTCCCATTAGTCCAAAGAAACTCTCATAATTATGGCTAAGGGTTTGCTTACTTCCTTTGCTGCCTCTTTTAATATAACTGGATAGATGCCATCCACCCTGGGTGCCTTTTTTATGTTTATTTTCAACAATTTCTTCTTCGCTTTCCTCTCAGTTATTACAAAATCATCTAGCTCACTGCCAGAGTTTAACTCACCTCTGGCATTCCCCTCCCTGAATAACTCCTCATGGGTGAATGTAGATGCAAAATACTCATTTATTTTGTTAACCACCTGAGCAGGATCATCAACAGTTGAACCATCAATATCCAGTGGACCAATCTGATTCATCCATTTCCTTCTAGAGTTTACATAAGTAAAGAACTCTTTGTTGTTTTTCTTTGCATTGTTTGCCAAGGATTTCTCATCATCTGCCTTTTCCTGCCTAATCTCCTTTGAGACTTGGTTACAGACCAGCTTAAATCTATCATAGCTTCAATGTTACCCATTAATTTATAGGTATTCCATGCATTTTTTTTCTCTGCCATAGTCTCATTAGTTCATCTGTCTTCCATTTAGGCCTAAACCTTGAACAATATTTCTTAGTTGGTATGTAAAACCTTGGAGCTTCCAATATAAATTCTTTGAATGCTTCCCATTTTGAATTTGCTGTTGGTAACATCATCAGTTGGTCCCACCGTATAGAATTTATATACTGTCTCAGACCACCGTAGTCGGCTTTACGAAAGCAAAAACCGTTCCCTTTACCCCTGATGGTAGTTACCTCTTTGAGTAAATCCCACTTCAGCACACTCTGATCACTGCCACCTAGTGGTATCTTTATCTGCAGATTCTTAATGCATGTAGAATCACTACTGATAATCAGATCAAGTGTAATACTCCCTCTAGTTGCCTCCTGAACATGTTGATGGAGAAAACAATCATCCAATAAATCCACAAAATCCTTGCTAGTGTGTGTGTGTGTGTGTGTGTCAATATCTGGGAAATTAAAATCCCCCATTATAAGACTCTCTGATTTACTGGCCCACTATATATTCCTCTGTACAGTTTCTTGTTATACTCATCAGAGTTATTAGGCCTATAGCACACTCCTATCTCAATTTTGATCTCCCAATGGTTATGTCACTCCAAACTGACTTGACCCTGCACTGTCCAGCGATGTTGACTGGCTTCGCTTCCTTGGATTTTGTGTTTCTTAACTAATAGCATAACCCCTCCTCCCTTCCTATACTGTCTATCCTTCCTGTATACATTGTACTCCCCAAATTCCAGTTCTGTATTCTTTATATCTGTGTGTCACAACTTTTCTGATATCCCAACAATATCTGCCTTTGATGTTTTGCGCAAAACCTCAAATTCATCAAATTTATTTACCAAACTCCTAGCATTGGTGTACATGCAAGTATACATGCACCTGTTCCTATTCTTAGCTACCCTAATACAACCCATGTGTTTACTTGTACCACAATAACTCCCAGCAGTCTCGGAAATACCTGCATCTTGTTTTCCAGGCTGCTGCTCATTCCAATAGAAGCAGTGCAAGAATCACTTTCATCTCTGTCGGTGGCTACTGTTAATCTATTAGTCCTTGTATCCTCCCCCCCCCCCAAGCTAGCAGTTTTTCGACTCACCTAACACTGATTAGATTATATCAGCAAATATTCTTGCACCCTTTCTATTTAAGTGTATCCCATCCCAGTAGAAGCAGTCTCTCTTGTTAACAAGTAACGGCCAGGCTGAAAAAAATTTTACCCCTTGAGCCTTGCATAATCTTTCCTTGGCCGAATTGATCGACAAAGCTCTCATCATATACTCCCTCCTATCGTGTCTGGGCAGAATTGCAGACACTTTCAAATTCAACCCTAATTCACGGCTTTTTTTGAACAGTGACCTGTACTTGTTAAGTAATTCTGCCAGTCTCCTACTCTTAATATCATTAGTGCCAGTGTGTACAACAATATTACCTGTTGTGCCCTTAAAAGATGATATCCGCAAATTCTAAATGGGAAGCATTCAAAGAAGTAATCATAGCTGTTTCTAGGCTTTTCATAACAACCAAGAAATGCTGTTCCAGGCTTTAACTTAACTGGATGTGAGATGAACTGATGGGAATAAAAATGCATGGAATACAGATAAATTGTCAGGTGATATGAAAGGCTATGATAGATATAAATTAGTCTGTAATGTAGTCACAAAGGAGGTTAGGCAAGCTAAGTCAGATTAGGAGAAGTCTCTGTGAAAAGTTCCCAAGGAAAGCAGCAAAGACTTCTTTATTGATTTTAACAGTAGAAGGAAGCAGGTGAATCATATTGGTCTGCGTGATGTTCAAGGTTTAATTGTTGATGATCCTGCTCAGCTTGCTGACAAACTGAATAGGTATTTTGCCTCTACATTCACACAAAAGGAGTTCTTTTGAGGAGGTGGAATGCTGAAGTTCATCAAAATATAATAAAGCTAATTGATTTTGGGCTAACTGAAAAGAAAGTGGAACAGCAATTGTTGAAGTTTAACATAAAAAAGGGTCCTGCATGGATGGGATCTATCCAATTATATTAAGGGTGGCAGCAAAGGAGGTAAGAAAACATCTATAATTATGAGAGCATTTTTGGATTCAGGAGAGGTTCCTGTGTACTGGAGATGTGTGAATGTATATCCAATTCACAAAGGGGAATCAAAGGGTGATATGAGTAATTAAAGACCTGTTGGCGTAATTTCTATTAGCATTCGCATTAGTAGAGGCGTATGATGCAAGAAAGCAAGCTTATGCAGCATCAGCCAAAAAAAAAAAAATAAAATAAAATAAAATAAATAAATAAAAAATAACCACAACCACTTCCAATTCACCCCTCTCTTCGTTCAAAATACCTGTCCAGCTGAGCCTTAAACTTATTTAGGCTATCAACTTCCATGACAAGGGATGGAAGTCTGTTCCACCAACTAACCACCCGCTGGCTAAAGGCAAATTTCCTCACGTCTATCCTACATCTGTCTTTCCTCAATTTGAATTTATGCCCTCTCAGATGATTATTCTGAGCAAGAGAAAGAATCCCATCAGTATTGAGCATGCTCAAACCATTCAAGGCTTTATACACCTCTCAGATCACCTCGCTGGTGCCTAGTCTCCAGACACTGTAATTTGCAAAACTTAAGCCTTTCTTCGTAAGAGCACCCCTTTGTTCCATTCACCAATCTTGTTGCCCTTCTCTGTACTCGTTCCAGCATCTCTACATCCTTCTTCAAATGAGGCCTCTAGACCTGTATATAGTACTCTAGGTGTGGCCTGACCATTGCCTTATACAAGGGAATAATCACCTCCTTATCCTTGCTAGAAAAATTCCTATATATCATCGACAATACACCATGAGCTAAAATTGCAGCCCATCTGCACTGCTCAGAAAACTTCATATCTGCCTGCACAACCACCCCCAGGTCCCTTTCATTCTCTACCACTGTCAGTGTAGTACCACAGAGTTGATACGTTGCTCTGGGGTTGCTGTTTCCCATGTGTAGTACTTTACTTTTGTCAATGTTAAACTTCATTTGCCACCTCTCAGCCCATCTGCTCAACCTTTCCAGATCCTATTGCAGTAGCATAGTGTCAGTAGTATAGTGTCCTTGACAACCCTGCCAACCTTTGTATCGTCTGCAAACTTGGATATTAAGCTTGATATACCATCATCACTGTCATTTATAAATAAAGAAAACAATAATGGACCCAATACTGAACCCTGAGGGACTCCACTAATAACATTAGTCCACGATGAGCAGTGTCCATTGATTACCGCTCTCTGTCTTCTCCCTCTCAACTCCCCCCCCCATCCATAGCAGCAACCTGCCTCTAATGCCACACCACTCCAACTTGTGCAGCAGTTCCCCATGCGCAACAGCATCAAAAGCCTTTCTAAGATCCAAGTATATAATATCAAAGTTATTCCCTGCATCCAGTTCTTTTGTGACTGCCGCATAGTATCCAATCAAATTGGTCAGGCAAGACTTCCCCTTAACAAAACCATGCTGTGTCTGTGTTATAACTGAAGTCTTGTCTAGATGATCCTGCAGTGCTTCTTTAACCAGTGCCTCCATTAATTTTCCTGGAACAGAAGTTAAACTAACAGGTCTATAATTACTTGTGTCGCCCTTTGATCCTCCTTTGTGAATTGGGGTCACATTTGCACATCTCCAGTCCATGGGTACTTCCCCTGAGTCCAAGGAAGCTCTCATAATTATGGCTAAGGGTTTGCTTACTTCCTTTGCTGCCTCCTTTAATATAACTGGATAGATCCCATCCACCCCAGGTGCCTTTCTTGTATTTATCTTCAACAATTTCTCCTCCACTTTACTCTCAGTTATTACAAAATTCTCTAGCTTACTGCAAGAGTTGAATACACCTCTGGCATTCCCCTCGCTGAATAACTCCTCATTTGTGAATGTCGATACAAAATATTCATTTAGTTTGTTAGCTACCTGAGCAGGATCATCAACAGTTGACCCATCGATATCAAGTTGACCAATCTGATTCATCCCCTTCCTCCTAGAGTTAACATAAGTAAAGAACTCTTTGCTGTTTTTCTTTGCATCCCTTGCCAAAGATTTCTTGTAATCTGCCTTCGCCTGCCTAACCTCCTTTGTAACTTGGTTACAGATCAACTTGTATCTATCATAGGCTTCTGCATCACGTGTTAATTTGTATGTATACCATGCATTTTTCTTCTCTGCCATATGTCTCATTAGTTCATCTTACATCCACTTGGGCCTAAACCCTGAACAGTATTTCTTAGTTGGTATGTAAAGCCTAGTAGCTTCCAAGATAAGTTCTTTGAATGCTTCCCATTTTGAATTTGCTGTTGGTAACATCATCAGTTGGTCCCACTGTATAGAATTTAAATACTGTCTCAGTCCATCGTAGTCGCCTTTACGAAAGCAATAACCCTTCCCTGTACCCCTAACGGTAGTTACCTCTTTGAGTAAATCCCACTTCAGCACACTGTGATCACTGCCACCTAGTGGTTCATTTATCTGCAGATTCTTAATGCATGAAGAATCACTGCTGATAATCAAATCAAGAGTATTACTCCCTCTAGTTGCCTCCCAAACATGCTGATGTAGAAAATAATCATCCAATAAATCCACAAAAGCCCTGCTAGTGTGTGAGTAACCAGCCCCCAAATTCCAGTCAATATCTGGGAAATTAAAATCTCCCATTATAAGACACTCTGATTTACTGGCCCACTCTATTTCCCTGTACAGTTCCTTATTATACTCATCAGAGTCATTAGGCCTATAGCACACTCCTACTCTCAATTTTGATCTCCCAATGTTTATGTCACACCAAACTGACTCCAGACTGCACTGTCCAGCAATGTCATCTGGCTTCACTTCCTTGGATTTTATGTTAACTAAAAGCATAACCCCTCCTCCCTTCCTATCCTGTCTATCCTTTCTGTAGACATTGTACTCACCAAATTCCAGTTCTGCATTCCTTATATCTGTGTGACACCACATCTCTGAAATCCCCACAATATCTGCCTTTGATGTTTTAAGCAATACTTCAAATTCATCAAATTTATTTACTAAACACCTACCATTGGTGTACATGCAAGTATACATGCACCTGTTCTTTTTCTTTGCTACCTTAACACAATCGAGGGGTGAAGTGGAAGTGGTTTTTTTTTTTTTTGTCTGATGCTGCATAAGCTTGCTTTCTTTGCATCAAATGCCTCTACTAATGCTAATGCTAAAAACCCATGTGTTTACTTGTACCCCAATGATTCCCAGCAGTCTCTGAAATATCCTGCATCTTATTTTCCAGGCTGCGGCTCATTTCAATAGAAGCAGTGCAAGAATCACTTTCACTTCTGCCAGTGGATACTGCTAATCTATTAGTCCTTGGATCCCCCCCCCCCAATCTAGCAGTTTTCCGAGTCGCCTAACACTGCCTCGATAGCATCAGCAAACATTCTTGCACCCTTTCTATTTAAGTGTATCCCATCCTTATCACTGGTTAAAGAAGTCATGCATTTATACTGCAGTTACAGCATGGATTTGTTAAGGGTGATCTGTTCAGACTGATTTTATTGCATACTGTGATGTAGTAAGAAAGAAACTGGATGCAAAAAATAATTTTGATAGCATGTAATTGGATTTCAGGAAATCTTTTGATACTGTTGCACATAAAATTTTGATATACAAATTGTAACTGCGTGGCATTAAGGGAAAGTTACTGCTCTATATAAAGTGATGGTTGAGTGGTAAAAGACTGAGAATGGTTATTAATGGACACTGCCCTTTATGGACTAATTATCATTAGTCCATAAAGGGCCTCCTAGACGTGGGCACCTGTATGTGGTGAGGGGACCTCCCAGTGACGCTGCTGGACTTCCAGACTAGCATCACTGGGATTCTGCGTCCACAGCCCAGGTTCCAGGCTTACATCAATGGAATCCGGCGTGTGTGCCATGCGCTGTGACCCGTGGAAATTCGGAAAGGGGGATCCTGGTTTTTGAGTGGCTCATCTTCAATACACCACTTTGGCCCCTGCTTCGACAAGACGGGAGGTCCCGGAAGGCCCGGCTAGTAGGCTCGCCTGCGAGGGTCAACCGTGTTAATGCCACGCCCCTACCCTCGTGGTACGAGGGACAGGATTCAGGCTGGCGGCGGTGCGGGTATGGTGTCTGGGTAGCCCTGGCGTTCCACTCCCGAGCGCATTTATTGCATGCCGGGTAGTGGGCGTCCCTTTGGGCTCCATGGTGGGTGGGGAGCCCGGGCACTGAACCACTTAAAAAACTGCATGAATCCTGATAAATTAATTTCTTCTGGGGCCCCAACCCGGTCCCTAACTGGAAATTTTACCGTAGACCAAGAGAACGTCACTTCTGCAAAAAGACAGAAAAAGAAGGTTATATCAGGTTCTACACCTCGGTTCCTGATAATTCACTCAACTAGTGAAAAGCCTATAGGAAAAATGTCACCCTTCTTTATCCAGAAGGGTTTGGAAGGGTTGGCAGGCTCTCCTAAGTCTGTCAAACGGCTTCGTTCGGGTGACATACTTGTAGAAACCAGAAGTGATATACACTCAGAACAGCTCCTCCGTGCTACATCTATCGGGGGAATGCCTGTCACCATAACCCCCCACAAGACACTGAACTCATCCTGTGGTATCATCGCAGAATGGGATCTGATGGATGTAACTGAAGAGGAAATCTGTTCAGAGTTAAAACCCCAGGGAGTGACAGCTGCTAAACGTATATCCATGCGTAGGGATGGAAAGTTAGTTCCCACTAGAAATATCATCTTAACATTCAATTCACCAACTTTTCCTCATGAAATCAAAGCTGGCTATATTAACTGCCCAGTGGGTCCGTATATCCCAAAACCGTTACGGTGCTTTAAGTGCCAGAAATACGGACATTCACAGATGGCTTGTCGTGGAACCCTTGTATGCGCTCGGTGTGGTGCAAAGGAACACGAAACAACTTCATGCTCAAGTGCAAAACCAACCTGCATTAACTGCCAAGAAGAACACCCCGCCTACTCAAGGGCATGCCAGAGGTTGAAACAAGAAAAAGAAATTCAGCGACTTAAGGCAGAGCTGAATATATCTTTTCAAGAGGCAAGGAAAACGGTGAAACCTATAAATATAAATAAACCAACCTATGCTCAGAAGGTAGCAGGGAGATGTTCCATCGGAACTCAGACCGAAATGACCATACCACCAGCTATGCCAAGCCAACGATGCATACAAATCCCCCAGGACGGAGGAGCCCTTCACCCAAGCAGAACTCCAAATTGCTATTAACAAGATAAGAAACAGGAAAACCCCAGGATTAGATATGCTCGAGCCGGAAATAGTAAGGAAAGTGGCTGAGTACACCCCGAATCTGCTCCTGGACCTTTACAACTACTGTCTCCACTCAGGCTGGTTCCCTACGGACTGGAAGGTGGCAAACATTAAATTGATCCTTAAAAACCCTTCAAAACCACAGCACAAGCCGGACTCCTATCGGCCAATAGCCCTCCTGTCTGTGCTCAGCAAAATGTTGGAGCAGCTGCTCAGACATAGGATTGAATCACACTACCTCACAGCTAGCTTAACAGCAAACAAACAGTTTGGCTTTAAACCTGGAAACTCAACCCTCGACGGCGGGGGATGAGGGGACAGCCCTGCTGTCACCTCTCCTTCTCGCCACCCCTTCTTTTCCTTCTGGTGGGGCATGGGTATACCCCACTGTAAACTGGAGTTGTCTTCCCTATCGGCTCCGTACTTCTATCTATCTCCCCCCCCAGTCTTCAGTCTCCCTCCCCACTGTACCTGCGCGCTAGTGAACGCCCCACACAATCTAAATTCCACAACTGAAAATCAATTTTGCCCGCCATTTCTTTTGACCCCCTAGCGCTTCCTCCTCAACGTGATCACATTTTTTAAATTTTATTTTATTTATTTATTTTTTAAGGTCCTAGCCACTGAAATCTCAGGAAATTAGGTGGCAGGACCTGCCAGAGTGAATTATATTCTAGTGGATAACCTGGTCTGCCTCCACGGGGCGAAAGTGGGGCAACGTCGGGCCTCAGTAGAGGTCTGGCGGCTAAATGACCAGATGAACAACGGTACAAGGCATCACACATATACAAAGTCCATACACTTTTAAATCTCTGGCTTTTCCAGTAAACTGGTTTACCTACAATGTAAACTACGCGGAGATGGGGGAAACCCCTGGTGCCGTTTGACCCTAAACACACTTTACACTTTACCACCAAAGGAGTCATTCACTCCTATTGCTCGCTACCTGTTAAGTTCAATAAAACCCGCACAAAAGGACCAATCAGCTGCCACTCCAATATCTGTACCTCCTAGTGCCCCACCAATTAGAAAATTAGTTTCTGGAGAAAAGAATAAGAAATCTGACGTACATCCTAGTTCTCAGGAAAAAATGGATGTTGAGGAGAAGGAGGTACAGGAAGAAGCAGTCTTGGAACTCTTTACTGAGGAGGATATGGACACGGGGCAGTGTCCATACTTCCCCAGGAAGGATAAATCTAAGACTTGACAAAAATAAGCCCTCAGCACCTCGGAAGCCGCCTGAAGGAACCACCAAGCCAAAATAATGGCTAAATTCCTACAATGGAATTGTCGTGGATTCCGGAAAAATGCAGAAGACATCAAGGCACTCCTGCAAAAGCACAAACCATCTTGCTTTTGCATACAGGAGACTTACCTAAGGGCAAATGATGACCCCAGGATGCACGTTACTATCATTCGCAAGGATAGAACTGGGGATGGCCCCGCTCATGGAGGAGTCGCAATCCTTGTGGGCAACCATACCCCTTTTCAGCATCTGCAACTTACTACCAGCATAGAGGCAGTAGCAATTCGAATAACAGTGGGGTTTTTACTAACCGTTTGCTCTATATATTTGCCACCTGGTACTGACATCTGCCAGAAAGACCTTGATGATCTCGTAATGCAGTTGCCTCCCCCTTTCTTACCTCTTGGGGACTTTAATGGACATAACACCCTGTGGGGTAGTGCTAGCATTAATAGAAGGGGACGAGTCATAGAGCATATGCTCATTGACAATGACCTCTGCCTTCTTAATGTGGGAACAAACACCTTTTACCACATGTCTACCCGTACGTTTTCTGCCATTGATCTTTCTATCAGCTCGCCTTCTCTTCTCTCGTCACTTACCTGGGAGGTAGAAGGGAACCTGTATGGAAGTGATCACTTCCCCGTGATAACCACCTTAATTACTGGGAAACCTTGTCTTCCTGTCAGGTTACCGCGGTGGAAGTTTGATCAAGATGACTGGAGTGCCTTTCAAGACCTGGCGAAATTTGACAACTCTGCAGTCAGTCAGGAGCCTATCAATGATGCAGTTACGTACATAACAGAAAATATTGTCCATGTAGCTGCAACTACAATTCCAAAAACATCCACGTGGTTTCCTCCCTTTCCAAAACCATGGTGGAATCCAGAATGCACAGCAGCTAAAAAGGCTCAAAACAAGGCTTGTGGGATATTTCGAAGATATCCTACCACAATCAGCCTATTAGCCTTTAAACGTGCACGAGCCAAAGCACACTACATCCGCCGTCAGAGTCAAAGGGAATCGTGGATCCGTTTCACATCATCCATTACCCAGACGACCAGTACTAAGGTGGTCTGGGAAAAAATCCGGAAAATGAAGGGAAAATACACAGCACAACCTTCATCGGTCCTTGAATATAATGGATGTACTATTGCAGACTCTACTGCAATAGCCAATGCTCTTGGGGAAACATTTTCTAACATCTCTTCAACATCATGTTACTCCCCAGAGTTTCTGGTCTTAAAGTGCAACATTGAAAAACAGGCCCTTAAATTCACTTTGAAGGGTTCCCACCCATACAATGGGCCATTTAATATCAATGAGCTGAAAACAGCACTTGCCTGTACAAAAGCTACAGCTGCTGGACCAGACAACATCCATTATGAAATGATCAAACATCTTTCACCAGAATCCATGGACCATGTGCTCTTCCTGTACAACAGAATCTTCCTTGAAGAGCATTTTCCGGATACCTGGCAAGGCAACTATTCTTGCTTTTGCTAAGCCAGGAAAGGATCCTATATGTCCAAAAAACTATCGTCCCATTGCTCTGACCAGCTGTCTGTGCAAAATATTGGAGAGAATGGTCAATGCTCGTCTCTTATGGTATTTAGAATCGAACGACCTTCTCTCCTGCTTTCAGTGCGGCTTCCGAAGAAACAGGTCCACACTGGACCACTTAATTAGACTGGAAACATCTATCCGAGATGCTTTCCTAAAAAGAGAACATTTGGTGTCCATCTTCTTTGACATGGAAAAAGCGTACGACACAACTTGGAGATTTGGTATTTTAAAAGACCTTTACAACCTCGGTCTAAGAGGCCACCTTCCAATTTTTATTAAAAATTTTTTATCCTGCCGTTATTTTCAAGTTCGTGTAGGATCCTCCCTTTCGCGGCCCTTTTGCCAAGAGGAGGGGTATCACAAGGATCTGTCTTAAGTGTCACGCTTTTTGCCATTAAAATAAATTCTATTTCTGAACAACTTCCTCCAACTATAAACAGTGCACTCTACGTCGATGACTTCAGCATATTCTCTCAATCATGCAATATGAGGGTTATTGAGAGACAACTACAACAAGCTATTGACCGTCTTAACTCCTGGGCCATGGCCAATGGTTTCAGGTTCTCACCGTTTGTGTACATTTTTGTTGCAAACGTAACCTCCACCCTGAGCCTGAATTACGACTTGGACAAAGCACCATTCCAGTTGTATCAGAGGCGAAATTCCTGGGACTCATTTTTGACAAAAAAGTTGACATTTGTCCAACACATTCGTCAGCTTCGCACAAAGTTCACGAGAGGGCTTAACATCCTCCGCTCTCTCTCTTCTACCTCTTGGGGTGCAGACCGATGCACTCTCCTACGTCTATACCGTGCACTTGTATGCTCAAAATTAGATTATGGGTCTCAGGTATATGCATCTGCCAGAAATAGCGCTGTTCGTTGGCTTGACCCCATCCATCATCAAGCCATTCGTACTGCTACTGGTGCATTCAGAACATCACCTGTCCAAAGTCTGTATGTCGAAGCAAATGAACCATTCTTGTCGCTTCGACGAATGCAGTTGTCTCTACAATATGCCTTCAAGCTGAAGTCCCTGCCAGACCATCCCACGTGGACATCCGTTTTCGAGCCACGATGGGAAAATCTCTACAACACACGACGGACCGCCAATCGCCCATTCGGCATTCATGTTCAAGAGCTACTCAATGAGCTTAACATCTCGGTAGACAAGGTTGCTCGATCACCAAAGGAGCCCCTTCCACCCTGGCATGCACAAACACCAGCATGTGACTTCTCGCTCAAGATTGCGACGAAGTCTAATATTCCGCCTTCTGTCTATCTGCAGCTCTATTCACAACACCGTGTGCAGAACATTTTGACTTCTTGCCAGTCTACACAGATGGCTCGAAGTCAGAATCGTATGTGGGATCTGCTGCTGTCTTTCCAAATAATACCATATCAGAGCAGATACCCTTGACTGCAGCATTTACACTGCAGAGATGCATGCTATAGAGTTAGCTCTAGATCACATAAGAAAAGATTGTTACCAACGGTGTATTATATATGCCGATTCAGTGAGTGCACTACAGGCTTTATCAGCGATGTCACATACTAACCATCCAACCCTGTCCCGAATTCAGCAGATAATATACAATCTCTATGCAAGTGTTTTCGATATCCACTTCTGCTGGATCCCCAGTCACATCGGGAGTAGAGGAAATGATTTGGCTGACATTGCAGCCAAATCGGCAGCCCTGACGGATAATCTTGACCTGTTAGTCCCCTATACAGACTACAGGCAAGTGATCCATAGTAACCTACAATCTCATTGGCAAGATTCGTGGCATCGACTGATTACTACAAACAAATTATGTCGAATTAAGCCTGTGATCCATCCTTGGCGGTCCAGCTTACACAGGGATCGCAAAGAGGAAGTTGTTTTTACCCGGCTCCGCATAGGACACTGTCATGTGATACACTCCTTTTTGCTGAGGGCTGATGACCCTCCTATGTGCGAGCAATGCGACACCATTTTATCCATCCAACACATTTTATGCGATTGTACTAGTTTTATAAATGCTCGTTTTAGGGCTTTTTACCCATCTGACAGCCATATACACTCAGTCAGATTTTAAATGACAATGACAATGTGTCAGCAATTTTAAATTTTTAAAATCGATCAATATGTATACACTCATGAAATATACAATTTGCTTTTATCATTATACTGAGTTTATGTATCGATATGTCTGTATATATATATATATATATATCTGATAATTAGAATAAATATGATATTTAAAATAAAAACATCAGCCAGTAGTACGGCAATAATGCAGAGCGAAACGAAACGCAAAATAATATAAAATAAACAAACAGGGAAGGGAAAGTAGAGATAATAGGACAAAAAGGTAGTCGATAATCCCCTGTATAATTTAGTCAATTAAGTCATTTAACCCAATTAATAAAATAATATAAATTTAAAATAATACCAATTACAAATAATTTAGCGGTACCCCTCTCGAAGGTACCAGTTCCAAAAGACGTGAAATATCACCAAAAAAGGTTAAAGAAACTACCAAAAAACTAAAATATCAAAATGATAGACTGACCATCATGCTCCATATCGACAGAGGACCACGAGGCCAATAATGGTCATGGAATCGCTGCATTTCAATCGTCATACAAATCATCGCAAAGGCAGAAATATCGAAGAACCAATCCACCCCTCCATTCTCCGATAGATCAACCAATGCAGAGGATTTGCATGGCGGTGGTCCTTACAGCGAGAAATAATCTATAGAACAGACAGCACTCTTGATCAGAGCCACACCACTGACATAATGCAAGCTTATCCAGCTTATATAATAGAAAGGAAAAGAATAGATGGCGGCACAGGCGCTGCTTATTTAGCATATCAACCCACTACTACCACTAATTTATATTATGTTATGTGAAATAAAAGTTAGGCAAAAGTAATAAAAATAAATAAATATGGCTATGTAGCTATCATTAGAGGCAGCAAATGCACATCCTCCACATGATGCCTAATTATATCTGATAATTAGAATAAATATGATATTTAAAATAAAAACATCAGCCAGTAGTACGGCAATAATGCAGAGCGAAACGAAACGCAAAATAATATAAAATAAACAAACAGGGAAGGGAAAGTAGAGATAATAGGACAAAAAGGTAGTCGATAATCCCCTGTATAATTTAGTCAATTAAGTCATTTAACCCAATTAATAAAATAATATAAATTTAAAATAATACCAATTACAAATAATTTAGCGGTACCCCCCTCGAAGGTACCAGTTCCAAAAGACGTGAAATATCACCAAAAAAGGTTAAAGAAACTACCAAAAAACTAAAATATCAAAATGATAGACTGACCATCATGCCCCATATCGACAGAGGACCACGAGGCCAATAATGGTCATGGAATCGCTGCATTTCAATCGTCATACAAATCATCGCAAAGGCAGAAATATCAAAGAACCAATCCACCCCTCCATTCTCTGATAGATCAACCAATGCAGAGGATTTGCATGGTGGTGGTCCTTATGCAGCGAGAAATAATCTATAGAACAGACAGCACTCTTGATCAGAGCCACACCACTGACATAATGCAAGCTTATCCAGCTTATATAATAGAAAGGAAAAAAAAAAAAAAAATATATATATATATATATATATATATATGCAACTTTAGACAAAGTAACCTTCTTAAAAGTAACAAGTCTAATCTTTTTTGAATTTTATTCTTTCCATGGCGCACTATAACCTTGCTGTTTTTGCGCCACAAAAATCAAAATCAATCAATCAATCAATCAATCAATCAGTGATGATTGATTGATTGACAGTGGTTTGACAGTGATGTCAAACCATAAAGGACAGTATCCAAGAGCAACTGCAGTCTTCCTGAGTTCAATGCTGGGCTCATTGTTGTTTTCTTTTTTTTGTTAGTCGTTGGCGCATCGGCTTCTGTGGCTATAATGCACCTCCCAAAGTTTTTGCATTTTACTCTGATCCAAATCCGAGGCGGGATTCGAACCCGCGACCTTTGGGTTACCAAGCAGGCACTTTACCCACCTGGCTAACCTGGTCGGCTGTTGTTTTCTATATATATTAATGATATTGATGAAGATATACCAGGCTTAATGTCTAAGAGTGCAGATGATTCAAAGGTTGGGAGGGTAGGTGATGACAGTAATCAGGGTAAGCTAGTGCATCAAGATCTATAAAAATTAGGCAGATGGGTTGAGAAATAGTAACTGAAGTTTAACATTGACAAATGCAAGGTACTGCACGGGTAATTCCAAATTAATGTACCAACTCTGTGGTACTACACTCGGTAGTGTAAAGTGAAAAAGATCTCGGGGGGAGTAATTGTGGAATCAGATAAGTTCTCTGAGTAGTGCAGAAATGCTGCCAGTACAATTTATGATGGTTTGTTAATGATATACAGTAGTTTTTTTTTTTTTTTTTTGCAGGGATAAGGAGGTGATTATCTTATTATGCATAGAATGGTTAGGCTGCATCTTGAGTACTGCATGCAGGTGTGGAAGCCTCATTTTAGGAAGGATGTAGATTTGCTGGAATGGGTGCAGAGAAGGGCAGTGAGATTGATGAAAAGATTGAAAGGGTGGTGTTTCAATCCTTTACCAAAAAGGCTTCAGTTCTGCAAATTGCGTCTGGAGACTAGGCACCTGCAAAGTGATCTCATTGAGATGTTTAAGGATTTGAATAGATTGAGCATGCTTAATGCTGATGGCATTCTTTCTCTTCCTCAGACCACACACGAGGGGACATAAATTCAAATTGAGGCAGGATGGATAGATGTACTCTAGGTTTGCCATTAGCCAGTGGGTGGTGATCACCAACAGTTAAATCATCAACATCATGTGGAGCAGCAATGTGATTTAGTCCCTTTCTTCTACTGTTAATAAAAGTAAAGAAGCCTTTGCTACTTTCTTTGCCAGACACCTTGTAATCTGCCTTAGAAATGACTGATTATTTTTAATGTACAGTGATTGCATTTATGTGTCACCTGTGCTTTAATACTTATTGTGTTTCATCCTGTTATGCCAGCCTCTTTTGGTGCCATTTGAGGTTTGCTTTGTAGGTTTTGACAACATTCTCCAGTCTGATGTCATTTGGTACATGTACAATGTTTTATTTAGTTTATATTAAGGGAGTAAACTTTATAGCCTGGTAACTTTAGCTAAGGGGTTCTCTCTCTCTCTCTCTCTCTCTTTAATAAGGATTTCCATCCATGATAATATTAGCAAAGCAAAGGTCAGAAGACAAATATAAAACAATAATTGTTGAACAGAAAGTCTTTGGGACATGAAGTGGTAGAAATCTTAAATATGCTATAGACATGTAAAAGGTAGATCTAATTCACTATAATGCATGGCATTTATGATCACATTCATTATAATTGTTATTTCATGTATACACACTCATTATAATTGTTATTTCACGTATATACACTCATTATAATTGTTATTTCATGTATACTGCTACTTGTAACTTCAGCCACAGGCTTGCTGAGTTGTTTCAGTGAGACTGTGCATTAGACAACCTCTAATCCTTCCCTAGACGATCTGTATTCTGTTACATCTATAAGAATTTACAGTTGACTACTCTATCATCCCTTCCTTTACTAATTTAGTTCTTGGTCATTATCCCTGTCTAAAAGCTCAGTGACATGCTTGAAAAGTATATCCAAGTATATCGCCAAAGTATTTTGTTACAAGGAAAACAGCTTATTCCCATTTTAAATGCTTATCTATAAGATTATATTTCTTTTATTTTGCTTTCTGTTCTCTTAAACACTATTTCTCATTGTTCCATAATCTACTTATGCCATTCTGAACAACCTTTGCAAGTTTATTGACCATAAAATGTATTCATGAAGAAAGAAAAACGAGTGTTAAGATATTATTTGTTTAAATATTTTTTATGTAATACACATACTTTGTTCCTCATGCTTTCTCCTTCTGTCTGTCAATGATATTCTATCTGGATGAATAAAAAAAAAAAAAAAATAAATTTACCCAATAATTTTGCTTGATATTATCTCTGATAATAATATCAAATGATAATATCAAAACATTCAATCGAAATGTTTTGATTTTGACTTTGTTGTTTTTTTAGCAGTTATCATTATTGCTGCATTATGTGCATATATTAATACTTCTATTAGTTAAGAAAAGGAGGAATTACCTCTGTGGTGTCTTGTAGAACACTTCTGTGCTGATAATCTCTGTTGTTGAATCAACTATATAAATAATTTACATGTATTTCTCACACTCGCAGACAAACCTCAATGATTGATTGATTGCACCCTGGAATTGGAGGTCGGTGGACCTCAAGCTCGACCCCAAAACACATCGAATCACCAACCCTAACCTTTGTGCGAGAGAAGACAATAAGTCCGTACTTTAAAAACAAATTAAATGCTTTGAAACCAATTTACATTTACATAATGAATCCATTCTTTTAACACTTTAAAACAAATATTAAAACATAAAAACCATTAAGAATATTCTCCGAGACATTAATATAATAAAAGAATTTTGTTACTTCCCTGAAGCGGATGGGGCTTTTCGAGTAGAGTCATGATCACAGGAAGTGAAACTGTGGATATCACGACGGAATTTTTGGCATAGAGATTAATTGCAATCTTGGTGTATGCGCATGAAGGACCATGCATCTGAGATGGGGTAGGAGTGACTTACGTTGACTGAATTTTGATGTAATTTTACTTCAAGCATCTCCGCAATTAATAATTTTGTGTAATCACGTTGGATGCCAAGTATTTTTGCTTCTTTGAATAGAAAGGTGTGGCCTTCACTGATTGCATGGAATGCAAATTCTGAAGAAGAGGAGCGGGATGAAACGACGGATGTTGAATGTTGCTTTATTCTTGTATTGAGTGTACAGGGAGTAGATCCTTGGTATGAAGAGTTGCAATCCTTAAAGGATACATTATATAATGTAACCTTCAAGGATTTAATTGGACTTCGTGATTATTATTCGCGTCTCTTTGAAATTACTATTTAGTTGTTAGAACCATTGTTCAATATATGGTAAAGCAATAAAATATATTTTTAATGTTATTATTGATGGCTGTGTGGTATTATATAATCTATTTTTAGCTTGTAACCTTATTTCGTTTATGATAGGCAGGCGCCTCCATAGCCAGGTGGGAAGGAGCAGCAGTGCGTAGCACACGCTTCTTGATTAGACTGGGGTTCGAGCCCGTCACCACCAAATACGGAGGATGCGGAAAGGTCAGGGAATGACCACTGCATATCCCGGAGCAATATGGCCTTAGTTGCTAATGCTCCTAAAAAATCCAAATAACAAATCACAAAATCGTTTATAATAGGGGATAACCTCTGTTTTGAAATCTCTTTCTTAATATTTGCATTTCTGTATTTAGGGTTGATTCGGATGTTGACTATTTGTAGGCATTGAGAAATTCATTTAAGATAATGGATCTTTTATATAGGTGAAGGGATGATAGCTATTGTAATGAAGAAGCATTCATGTGTTGATGGCCTTTCTATATATGCTAAATTGAATTTTGTTCATAACCCATGTGAGGGTGAAATTTAAAAAAATGTAACGATTTTGTTTCAGTATTTTCGGTTTCTAGTGTAAAGTTTAATCTTGCATGGATGTTATTAAAGCTGTGATGCAAAGTATATCATCGAGATATCTACCATAGTAGGTGACATGCGGAAGAAAGGGTGTTAAATGGTATTATTTCAATAGTGGTAAGGTATATTTCTGCTAGTAAACCACACAGATTTAATCCCGTGGGTAGGCCGAAAAACTGTTTGAAAATTTTACCCTAGAAGGTGATATAATTGGCTTTAATTAAAAGTTTTAGGAAATTGAAAATAGCTGTAATCAGGAGTTTTGTATGGTTATTAGGTAAGGAGTCATTGTTTAACATGTCCCAGACAATGTCCAAGTTGTGGCGCCTCTGTAGCCAGGTGGGAAGGAGCAGCAGTGCGTGGCACACGCTTCTTGATTAGACTGGGGTTCGAGCCCGTCACCACCAAATACGGAGGATGCAGAAAGGTCAGGAAATGACCACCGCATATCTCGGAGCAATATGGCCTTAGTTGCTAATGCTCCTAAAAACCAAAATAACAAATAATAACAACAATGTCCAAGTTGTATTTGACGTTTACCTTGGTATATAAAGAAGTGACATCTAGGGAAAATAGATTGTCATTATTATTAAGTACTTTATCTTTAAGGTTATTAAATAGCGAATTGTTTTTTTTTTATCCAAATATTGGCGATTCAATGTATTTTGGGGTCCGCGGGCCTCTGATTCTGGAGTGCATTCAATCATTGATTTTGTCCACGAGTGTGAGGTATATCAGCACAAAAGTGTTCTACAAGACATCATAGAGGTAATTCCTCATTTTCTTAATTAATTGATATATAATGTAGAATGTATTGAGCAATTGCAGCTCTGATATCTATTAATTAATACTTCTATAATTGTAGAGGTCATTTTAACATATGGCTTTACAGTCGCATTGGGTGCCTTTTATTTATTTGTTATTTTTTTTTTTTTCAGTTGCTTTAGTAAGTACATTTTCTGCAGCTACTAGTAGTTAATTTTAAGTGAATGTTTTTAAGAGCCCTTGTAAAGCATGAAAATTTCAATTAGTTGATCTTGAGGCCCGGAATTTTTTTTTTTCATTAACTAATATTTCTTATATTAAAATATTGTTATTATAACTTTTGAATTTGTAAAGAATCTCAATTACTTAGGTGTTATTGCTTGAAAACTTACTAATGACAACTGAATATTGCTTGTTTTTCTGTGTTTTATTATTTTAGAAGCCATTATTCTGTTCTCATTTTAATTGCAGCAAAATTACTAGATCGTAGATATAGCTTGGCTTAATTTTTCAGCACTCACCTCATAGTAATCCGCTTAGTTGGTTGAAAGTTTTACCACATACATAGTGGTTATGAGATTCTAATAACTTACGGGGATTATAAATTTAAAAACTAGATTATAAATTTAAAAACTAAGTTATGGGCTTTAAAAATTTTTCTAAGAAAGGAAAGTGCACCTTCCATTCTATGATTGTCTAATTAAATTTTCGGTTTCTAGTGTAAAGTTTAATCTTGCATGGATGTTATTAAAGTTCTGTAAAATGTATGGCGCTCGCATCTGTGATGCAAAGTATATATCATCGAGATATCTATGTGACATGTGGAAGAAACGGTGTTAAATGGTTAATTTAACACCTTTGGTTAATGGTTAAGGGTGTTTAATGGTGTTAAATTTTAATTAGACAACCATAGAATGGAAGGTGCACTTTCCTTTCTTAGAAAATTTTTTAAAGCCCATAACTTAGTTTTTAAATTAATAATCCCCGTAAGTTATTAAAATCTCAAAACCACTATGTACATGGTAAAACTTGCAACCAACTAAGCGGATTACTATGAGGTGAGTGCTGAAAAATTAAGCCAAGCTATATCTACGATCTAGTCATTACATCACAGCACATAAGGACTCCTTAAAATATCATCAGTTGCAGCAAAATATTATAGCATATAACTGTATTAAAAAAAAAAAAAAACAACCCTGTGCTATAAGGTACTGAAAATAAGCCCTCTGTTTATAGAATGTAGCCAATAGAATGATGGAAAGTTGCCAAAAATATGTTGTTAATAAGCAGTCCAACCTGACACACTGGCATCCAGTTTTAGGATGGTTTGCACAAAGCATTGACCATGGGTAAAGTCTTTGAAACTTATTTTTTTTTTTTCCCTGATTACAAAAAAAAAAAAAAAGTGATAGCTATAAAAAATATTTTTATATGCTTTTCTAATATTTAATATAATTTTTTAAATTTATATTTCTTTATCTTTTTAAAATTTTTATATTAAAAATATCCTTTACTAGGTTTTCAGAGTTCATTTGTCTCATGCTTAAACCTACAATATGTCATTCATAGTTTATTTATTTAAATTAAGATATATTTAGTTAAATTATGAACTGTGGTAGATGGTTGTTTTTCATTATCATATACTGTAAAACTGCAAATTTGAGTAATGAAACATTTACTTTTAAAATGATATGATTATGTTACACCTCTTTTATTATTTCCCAAAAGATCTATTTTGAATTTTATTCTTTATGCACTTTCCTAGACAGTGGCATAGAATGGCATTACTGGCCACTGTCCATGCTTAACAAGGTTACTACGTGCTCCTGGATTTTATGTTGAAAATGTGATATTAATAAGAGTTATTTGATTTTCTTAGTGATCACCTTGTTAACAAGTTGCATTGTAGTTAGGGTTGAGTGTTTTTGCATCATATCAGGTAGTATTTAATTACTTATGGACATGTGTTTATTTGACATTTGGAACGTTCTTAGTTCTAATGGTCAGCTGATTGTTTGCCTATGCTTTGTAAATATTTAACATTTTACTTGGCTATAATTTAAAATTTATTCATTGGGACTAAGCCTGTACGAACCACCATGAAAATATGCTTAAGAAAATTCAAAAATCATTAATATATTGGACATTATTAAGGATTGAGAAGAATTGAGAGAGAGAAGAAGAGGGATAATAGTGCCACCTCACTGAAGATTTAAAAAATAAATAAATTAAATAGTGTAAAACTAATTGAATAATACATATGTATATATATATTCTGTTTATATGTATAAAAACAGAAAGCAATTGGAAACTACCCTGTAAATAAAGCATATTCCAAGTAATCCTGTGATGAGCGAGCTAGAAATGTCTGAAAGATCTGGAAGCTATGTAATTATCGTAGCACAACAAAATTCTGTAATGTCAGGCCTGGCAGGGGAAGTGTTAGGGCTTTCCAGTTCGTTAACTTGCGAAATCCCTGTTGTGAAATCGGGACAGTGGAACTTACGAACAATGTCAGTGTGGAAAGCTGGAGAGTGTCAAAACAGAAATGCACAGGAATAGTATTGATGTGCTTGGAGTGGCAGAGACAAGATGGAGGGAAGTGGACGAATTTGTAAGAGGAGACTATAAAAATTGTGCACTCTGGAAGTAGTGACGGACAGGTGTGGGTGGCAATAATTATGACATGAGAGCACTAGTAGATGTGGAATCGTTGGGACATAGACTTGTTATCAGATTTGTGGCAAATCCGGTCGATGTGGTAATTATACAGTTTATATGCCAACCTCAAATAGTGCTGATGAATTAGTTGAAGAGACATATGAACAGTTGGAGGAATTAATATGGAAAACCAGATCAAGAGGCAATGTGATAAATGCGGTGGTTGGAAAAGAAGGGAAGAAAAGACCATGGGGAATTTTGATCTGGGTGTGAGAAACACAAGAGGTTAATGCTTACTGAAGTTTTGTACAGAAACTACCCTGGCAACTGAATTTCCTCTTACAATTTTTCTGGTATATGTTTTGTCATCATTTCTTTATATAGGTTGCACAACCTCCATTTCCATTACATAAGGTCATTTCTTTTCAAAATTCTTTTCCATTTGTGAGAACACTAGTTTAGTAAAGTTTTTCACTATTGAATGTAATTTAATGTCAGTTGTGATCTTATGTAATGTAATGTAATGTCAGTTATGTAATTTATTTAGGATAAATTTGTCTGAAAGGCAACTTACAACCTCATTGACATTTTACAGTTATCCAACTTTCTCCCATCACTCCATTCATTTATTACAAGAGCAGTCTTTAATTATCTCCTTAATATTTCAGAAAAAAGAAAAGAAAAAGAAATTTTAAATCCACTTCCCTCTCATTTAGTAGTAGTAGTGGCATGTGATGAAAGAAAGCAAGTGTATGAGCTTATGCAGCAACTGCCAAAAAAAAAAAAAAAAAAAAAAAATCACACCATTCCCTCCAAATGCCTGTCCAGTTCCTCCTTAAATTTATTCAACCTATCAACTTCCACAACGACAGATGGAAGTTTGTTCCAGCAATTAACCACCCGCTGGTTAAAGGCAAATTTCCGCACATCTATTCTACATCTGTCCTTTCTTAATTTGAATTTATGCCCCCTTAGGTTCGTAATCTGAACAAGTGGAAGGATCCCATCAGAATTCAGCGTGCTCAACCCATTCACGGCCTTATACACCTCAATCAGATCACTGCGCAGGTGCCTAGTCTCCAGCCACTGCAATTTGCAGAACTTAAGCCTCTCTTGTTAAGAGGATCCCTTCATTCCCCTCACCAATCTTGTTGCCCTTCTCTGTACACGCTCAAGCAAATCTACATCCTTCCAAAAACGGGGCCTCCAGACCTGTACGCAGTACTCAAGGTGTGATCTGACCATTGCCTTATACAGAGGGACAATCACCTCCTTTTCCTTGCTAGCAAAATTCCTATATATCAATAACAAAACCCCATGATCTGCCCTGGCAGCCTGTCTGCATTGCTCAGAAAACTTCATATCTGACTGCACAATTACTCCCAGGTCTTTTTCATTTTCTACCACCTTAAGTGTAGTACTACACAGTTGGTACATTTCTCTGGGGTTACTTCTACCCATATGCAGTACTTTGCATTTGTCAAGGTTGAACTTCAGTTGCCACTTCTTAGCCCATCTGCGCAAATTATCTAGATCCTGTTGCAGTAGCACACTGCCATTACTGTCATTAACAACCCTGCCAACCTTTGTATCATCTGCAAACTTCGACATTAAGCTTGATATACCTTCATCAATATCATTGATAAATATACAGAACAACAGTGGACCCAACACTGAACCCTGTGAGACTCCACTAATAACATTAGTCCATGAAGAGCAGCACCTATTGATTACCACCCTCTGTCTTCTCCCACTTAACCATCCTTTTATCCATTGTAGCAACTTACCCTTAATACCATCCTTAATATCATTTAGTTGGTGAATGCTAGGATGTTATGTGCCATTCACAACCCTAAGAAGAGCGAGCACGCACGCACATTCTCTCTCTCTCTCTCTCTCTCTCTCTCTCTCTCTCTCTCTCTCTCTCTCTCTCTCTCTCTCTCTCTCTCTCATTCAGAATGTAACCCATTCTCATTTTCAATGGGAAAATGATATCCAAGATATTGTCAATCCCATGCCAAAACCACAAATCTGCAAAAAGATAGGTTTGATAAAAATGAATTTAAAGATTCTTTGAATTTGGAAAAATCAAAATTTTTAAGTTATTTAACTAAATTTTGTTTTATAAGTACCTTCCAAAGATGCTGTTTTCAATCCATATTGGTAATTTAAGATTGCCATTATGTAGAGGCTTAAAAAGCACTTTTGCAGTTTTGACAAGAAGATTCACGAGAGCACTAGTAGATGTGGAATCGTTGAAACATAGACTTGTTATCAGATTTGTGGCAAATCCGGTCGATATGGTAATTATACAGTTTATATTCCAACCGCAAATAGTGCTGATGAATTAGTTGAAGAGACATATGAACAGTTGGAGGAATTAATACGGAAAACCAGATCAAGAGGCAATGTGATAAATGCGGTGGTTGGAAAAGAAGGGAAGAAAAGACTGTGGGGAATTTTGATCTGGGTGTGAGAAACACAAGAGGTCAATGCTTACTGGAGTTTTGTACAGAAACTACCCTGGCAACTGAATTTCCTACTACAATTTCTCTGGTATATGTTTTGTCATCATTTCTTTATATAGGTTGCACAACCTCCATTTCCAATACATAAAGGCTGACCGGGCTAGCCGAGTGGGTAAAGTACCTGCCCGGCAACCCAAAGGTCGCGGGTTCGATTCCCGCCTCAGGCTTGGATCAAAGTACTGCAAAAACCTTGGGAGGTGCAATATGGCCACAGAAGCCGATGCGCCAATAACTACCAAAACAAAAAAAAAAAAAAAAAAAATCCAATACATAAGGTCATTTCTTTTCAAAATTCTTTTCCATTTGTGAGAACTCTAGCTTAGTAAAGTTTTTCACTATTGAATGTAATGTAATGTCAGTTATGATCTCATGTAATGTAATGTCAGTTATGTAATTTATTTAGGATAAATTTGTCTGAAAGGCATATTTAACTTACAACCTCATTGACATTTTACAGTTATCCAACTTTCTCCCATCACTCCATTCATTTATTACAAGAGCAGTCTTATTATCTCCTTAATATTTCAAAAAAAAGAAAAGAAAAAGAAATTTTAAATGTATTTCCCTCTCATTTAGTTGGTGACTGCTAGGATGTTATGTGCCATTCACAACCCTAAGAAGAGCGAGCATGCACACACACACACACACACACACACACACACACACACACACACACACACACACACACACACACACACACTCTCTCTCTCTCTCTCTCTCTCTCTCTCTCTCTCTCTCTCTCTCTCTCTCTCTCTCTCTCTCTCTCTCTCTCTCTCTCTCTGATTCAGAATTTAACCCATTCTCATTTTCAATGGGAAAATGATATCCAAGAAAACCACAAATCTGCAAAAAGATAGGTTTGATAAAAATGCATTTAAAGATTCTTTGACTTTGCAAAAATCAAAATTTTTAAGTTATTTAACTAAATTTTGTTTTATAAGTACCTTCCAAAGATGCTGTTTTCAATCCATATTGGTAATTTAAGATTGCCATTATGTAGAGGCTTGAAAAGCACTTTTGCGGTTTTGCCGTGGGAAGTTTGAAATTTTTTTCAGATTTATAAAGAATTGAAAGGTGAAAAAAAAAAAAAATTTATAACACATTTTTGTTGGTCAGCAATGAAAAATTTATTAATAAAACGAGGTTAGAATAACATATACATATAAATGAAAAATATATTAATAACACATGTTTAATTACAATAACATACAAGTTGGTATAAAATAATTTTCATTATCTTCATATTTAGATTCTTCACTTAAACCTGGTGCATTATCCCATATTTCCCTTATCCCTTAATTTAAATAGAATTTGTGTTACGCCCTCAGTATTGTCAAATATTGGCACATTTTCATTAAATCTTTAAGCTTTGATTGAGATATATGAAGTTCCTCATTATAGGCTTTGGAAAGGTTAGATTGCTCATTGTGGATCTTCATTTAGGTCTTTTTATGTTTACTCTTATAAATTCATATTTTTAGTTTGTTTTGTAAAACATTGTGACATCCTGTCCTGTCTGGGATTCAAGGCAGCAGACTTTTCTCCAAGGAACAGCACCTTTAAGTTCTTTGGTGAGAAAAGTAAAATCGCAGGAGTTATCGCATTGTATGATATCCAGAATGGTCTAGGTGCCTGTAATCTTGTGCCTGTAATTATTTGGGCACATCCCTCAGGGACATACATGGGTACATACTTGAATTTTTTTCTCAACTTTAGAGTGCATTGAGTCACACCATATCTGAATGGTCTGGCTCAAAAAATATGTCTAACAGTTTTTAAACTGTGGAATTTTAACAAGTACATACACATGGAAGTGAAGCCAGTCGACATTGCTGGACAGTGCAGTGTCGAGTCAGTTTGGTGTGACATAAGCATTGGGAGATCAAAATTGAGAGTAGGAGTGTGCTATAGGCCTAATGACTCTGATGAGTATAATAAGAAACTGTACGGGGAAATAGAGTGGGCCAGTAAATCAGAGAGTCTTATAATGGGGGATTTTAATTTCCCAGATATTGACTGGAATTTGGGGGCTGGTCACTCACACACTAGCAAGACTTTTGTGAATTTATTGGATGATTGTTTTCTACATCAGCATGTTCGGGAGGCAACTAGAGGGAGTAATACTCTTGATTTGATTATCAGTAGTGATTCTTCATGCATTAAGAATCTGCAGGTAAATGAACCACTAGGTGGCAGTGATCACAGTGTGCTGAAGTGGGATTTACTCACAGCGGTAACTACCATTAGGGGTAAAGGGAAGGGTTATTGCTTTCGTAAAGGAAACTACGATGGACTGAGACAGTATTTAAATTCTATACAGTGGACCAACTGATGATGTTACCAACAGCAAATTCAAAATGGGAAGCATTCAAAGAACTTATCTTGCAAGCTACTATGCTTTACATACCAACTAAGAAATATTGTTCAAGGTTTAGGCCTAAGTGGATGTCAGATGAACTAATGAGACATATGGCAGAGAAGAAAAATGCATGGGATACATACAAATTAACACATGACACAGAAGCCTATGATAGATACAAGTTGATCTGTAACCAAGTTACAAAGGAGGTTAGGCGGGCGAAGGCAGATTACGAGAAATCTTTGGCAAGGGATGCAAAGAAAAACAGCAAAGAGTTCTTTACTTATGTAAACTCTAGAAGGAAGGGGATGAATCAGATTGGTCCACTTGATATCGATGGGTCAACTGTTGATGATCCTGCTCAGGTAGCTAACAAACTGAATGAATATTTCACATCGACATTCACACATGAGGAATTATTCAGTGAGGGGAATGCCAGAGGCGTATTCAACTCTGGCAGTAAGCTAGAGAATCTTGTAATAACTGAGAGTAAAGTGGAGGAGAAATTGTTGAAGATAAATACAAGAAAGGCACCTGGGGTGGATGGGATCTATCCAGTTATATTAAAGGAGGCAGCAAAGGAAGTAAGCAAACCCTTAGCCATAATTATGAGAGCTTCCTTGGACTGGAGATGTGCAAAAATTCACAAAGGAGGATCAAAGGGCTACAAATAATTATAGACCTGTAAGTTTAACTTCTGTTCCTGGAAAATTAATGGAGGCACTGGTTAAAGAAGCACTGCAGGATCATCTAGACAAGACTTCAGTCATAGCTCTGACGCAGCATGGTTTTGTTATGGGGAAGTCTTGCCTGACCAATTTGATTGGATACTATGATGCAGTCACAAAAGAACTGGATGCAGGGAATAACTTTGATATTATATACTTGGATCTTAGAAAGGCTTTTGATACTGTTGCACATGGAAGACTGCTCCACAAATTGGAGCAGTGTGGCATTGGAGGCAAATTGCTGCTGTGGATAAAGGGGGTAGTTGAGGTGGAGAAGTCAGAGAGTGGTAATCAATGGATACTGCTCATCGTGGACTAATGTTATTAGTGGAGTCCCTCAGGATTCAGTATTGGGTCCATTATTGTTTTCTGTATTTATAAATGATATTGATGATAGTATATCAAGCTTAATGTTCAAGTTTGCCGACGATACGAAGGTTGGCAGGGTTGTCAAGGACACTACTGACACTATGCTACTGCAACAGGATCTGGAAAGGTTGAGCAGATGGGCTGAGAGGTGGCAAATGAAGTTTAACATTGACAAATGTCAAGTACTACATATGGGAAACAGCAACCCCAGACAAATGTATCGACTCTGTGGTACTACACTGACAGTGGTAGAGAATGAAAGTTACCTGGGGGTGGTTGTGCAGGCAGATATGAAGTTTTCTGAGCAGTGCAGATGGGCTGAAAGATTAGCTCATGGTGTATTGTCGATGATATATAGGAATTTTTCTAGCAGGGATAAGGAGGTGGTTATTCCCTTGTATAAGGCAATGGTCAGACCACACCTAGAGTACTGTATACAGGTCTGGAGGCCTCATTTCAAGAAGGATGTAGAGATGCTGGATCGAGTACAGAGAAGTGTAGCAAGATTAGTGAATGGAACAAAGGGGTGCTCTTACGAAGAAAGGCTTAAGTTTTGCAAATTACAGTGTCTGGAGACTAGGCGCCGGCGAGGTGACCTGATATATGTGTATAAAGCCTTGAATGGTTTGAGCATGATCAATGCTGATGGGATTCTTCCTCTTGCTCAGAATAATCACCTGAGAGGGCATAAATTCAAATTGAGAAAAGACAGATGTAGGATAGACGTGAGGAAATTTGCCTTTAGCCAGCGGGTGGTCGGTTGGTGGAATAAACTTCCATCCCTTGTCGTGGCAGTTGATAGCCTAAATAAGTTTAAGGCTCAGCTGGACAGGTATTTCAAACGAACAGAGGGGTGAAGTGGAAGTGGTTATTTTTATTTTTTATTTATTTATTTATTTTTTTTTTTGGCTGATGCTGCATAAGCTTGCTTTCTTGCATCAAATGCCTCTACTAATGCTAGTGCTAACATCGAAGCCATAAGTGATGTCACTATCGTCATAGGATGGTACATAATTTTTAAGGTCATATGAAACTTATAAGTCATTGCAGGGGATTACAATCTTCATCTTCTAAATCTGATTCCATTTGAAATGAGGAACAAGTTGCAAGAATTTTTCACATTCTTGTACTCATTATTACAAATTTTATTTTTGATCGCAAAAATGAGATGCTACAAAGAACAACTAAACAGTAATTCTGATTGGCAAACTGAGACAAACAAAATCATACCGAGCTGTCTTCCCCACCCTACTGTACATGCAAAAAACACGAAAGTATTACTTTTACGAATTGCTCTGTCACTATTTACCATGCCAAACTAATGAAAGTGCCACATTTGTGAATTTGCATGGTGAGAAGTGATTTTTCACAGATAAGTGAAATTGCATGTAACATTTTCAACCACTTGGCCTTGAAATAAGCATACACGTCTTTGGCAGGGTATAGTTGACAAATTCCCCAACCTCAAGAGTGTATTTAGGTAAAAAGCACCAAATTTGCACATTTGTGGTTTTGGCGTAGTGCCGATGATATGGTCTTTCACCTTTGATAAATGCAATACCAAATTTTAATAGATGTTTGCTTGAGATTGTACACTGCAATTTTATTGAAGTTGCTATAATGGTATACAACAATTAATTATATGCTGTGTATTTTTTTTGACAAAATATGAGCTGTCTTGGAACACCTATTGGGGGGGGGGAATATATATATATATACAGTGAAACTTCTAACGGACACTTCTCTTTAAGGACATCTCTCTACAACGGACATTTTCAAATTCCCCAACCCACCTCTATTGGTTTTAACGTGTTTGCAGCTTCTGTCTAGTGGACATTCTCTGTAACGGACGCGGACAGGCAATCTGCACTGTTTCGTTTAGATTAGCACTTAATTTGATCTCCCCGTAACGGACTGCGGGAGAGCTCACGGCCCTTTTTCTAGTAACTTTTCTTCCACGTATTGCCTCAATTGTGTGTTTATTTTCTATTTCCGATTCTCTGAATTTTATCAAGGTTTATGTCGCGGTTCTAAACCCTTTTTCAAGAATTTTAAGCCACGTGTAAAACTTCTGATGAATTTGGTGTGTGCAGGGGGGGGGGAGGGAATTTGGTCGGCCTTTTGTCTTTTGAGTTTCAGTTTTCAGTTTTGTTCAGTGTCGTGTGAAGTGCACACTGTCTTCTCGTAAACATTTAACTTTAAAAGATCAAGTCTAACTCATTAAGGCTTATGATCGGGGAAAATATAGTGTTCGCAACTTAGCTGCAAAATTCAAAATCGGGAAGACGCAGGTAAGCTACATCCTAAAGAAAAAAAATGAACTGCTCAAACAATTTTGGCAACACGGAAATGATCAGGTTCAAAAATCATTCCCAAAAACTGTTGGACTTCAAATTGACAATGTTATGTATGAGTGGTTTGTCGCACATGTGCTAAAAAAATTCCCATTAATGGGCCTATTATTAGGGAAAATTCTTTGGAGGTTGCGAAATCTATGGGAGTAAATGAGTTCAAAGCTTCTGTGGGATGGCTAGACAAGTTCAAAACTTGGCATAAAATTTCTTGGAAAACCGTAAGTGGTGAAGGTGGATCTGTTGATACTGGGGTTGTAACAGAGTGGACCGTTAAATTGGAAGATTTATGTTGTGATTTTAAAGCTAAGGATATTTACAACTGTGACGAAACAGGGTTGTTTTTTAAAGCTCTTCCTGAAAAAACAATGAGTCTAAAAAACGAAAAGTGCCATGGCAGAAAAATTTCTAAGGAATGCTTGACTGTACTATTGTGTACAAATATGCTGGGAGACTTTGAACAACCTCTTGTTATAGGAAAACCACAAAATCCTCATTGTTTCAAGGGCATAAAGTTGAATCTTTTGAAAGGTGACTGGAAGTGTAATAAAAAAGCTGGAATGACACGAGATATCATGAGTGAATGGATAAGTCACTTTAACCAAAACATGATTTGTCAAAACAGAAAAATTATTCTTTTCATGGATAATGCTGCATCTCACCCGCATTGAATTGTCTGCCACCAAACACATCTGCAGAGTGTCAGCCCCTTGGATCAAGGGATAATAAAAAATTTAAACTTCACTACAGAAAATGTGTTTTAAGACATCTCATTGCAAAGATGAACAATGTAACATGTGAGTGACCTCTCAAAGAAAATCAGCATCCTAGATGCAATTCAGTGGATTTTGTCTTCAGTAAATGCAATTAGAAAACACTGTCGTGAACTATTTTGTAGTCTGGCTTCTCAAACGCAAAAATTGAAGTTGTGAACAGCAATGTGGAACACCAAGAAGAACAAGAACTTCAACATCTGTTGATAATGTACGATACTTCAGCTACAAGTGACCCTGGCTACAAAGATATCGACTCGAACCTCACTACAGAAGATGGTGCTCTACATATCAACGACATTATCATCGATACTGTTCAAGACGTTCCTCATGAGGATGAAGAAATGGAAGGAGGTCATTCTGTCGAAGAACGTATTAGCGAAGAACCACCAATGAAAATAGAAGCAGCGCTCATACAAATCAATCGTTTAAAAATGTTTTTCGCCACTGAAGAAGATACTGAAGGACTTTCGATGGTTTCTTCACTCCACACAAATGTTGAAAACAAAATTATCAGCCGGAAGAAGGTGCAGAAGAAAATAAGTGATTACTGTATGTATTTTTCTTAAGATAAAGTCATAATATGCATAGCACAATTGTATGTATATTATTTACAAAAATATTGTAAATTTTATATTAAACGTTTAATGATTTTTCTTTATCTCTTGTGTATATAATTGTATATTATTTACAAAAATATTGTTCAAAATCTGTATATATTTTAATTTAATTTTACATTAAACGTTTAACGATTTTTCCTTCTTTCTTTTTTTTTTTTTCTCCCTCAGACTTCTTGTTAGCAGACACTTCTCTCTAACGGACAAATTTTCGTTCCCCATGGCTGTCCGTTAAAGGGAAGTTTCACTGTATATATATATATATTTATTTTTTTTTTTTTTTTTTGGTAATGAAATTGAGAAGTGAAGACTGAATTTGTGCTTGTTGTGTGGTAGGTGCGAAAGCAACTAAGACTATTAGGTGTCATGATATTTGTTTTTAAATTGCATGTATTAAATGGTTAATTTGCTTGTTTTCCTAGATGAAAAACTCAAGTCTGAGTTTAAAAAAAAAAACCCTATAAACTTGACATATTTTGATGCATTAATCACGTTATCTTTTGAAATTAGGAGAGTGCAAATGGTTGCCTTAGACCACAGTACATGCTGTAGCTGCTGTACCATTTTTGAAATTACAAAAAAGTTTCAAATTAGTGTTTTGACTTTACATTGAAACTAATTTGACTGTTTTTGAGACTTGTGTACAAATATTTTTGTCTAGAGAAAAAATATATAAATGCCACCTAGCCTCTTAAAGTTAAATGCTATACATTGTAACATTTTTAATTGACAGTACTGCAAAAAAACTGTAGAAGGTGGTAAGTTCCTGTTTACAAAGATGGTTCCTTTTACAAAGATGGTTACAACCAAAACCCAGGACCGTGAACATGTGATATTGCTTTTATTGTTGCGGATTTTTGATTAGCTGAGCTGGTTTCTGCTTAATGATAGGGATTTACTGTAAATTGGCATTTTCAATAAACAGTTCTCCATTTGAGAGTGTGGGATCACTATGAGAACTGTCATTTGCTTTCTGCCATAAATCATATCACTTCACTTTGGTACTCTGACAGCCAGACCATTCGGTTTTGATTTAGTTTTCTCAAAACATGATGAAATGTGTGTATAGTAGACATCCTTTTTTGTTCTTATGATAGTTTGTACTTGTTTTGTGAATTTTTCAGTGAATTGATTACTGTTTTTGTTACTTTACTGTTTTTTCCCCCCCTAACATTTGTATGGACTTGTCTTAGTAATCAGCAGTACTGCAGTAATGCTCAGAAAAAGAAAAACTTATATAATAGTTGAAGAGAAAAGTTTAAAATTTTCAGAAGAGTTAAGAGTGGTGAAAAAAAATACAGTGTATTTTGCCAGAGTGGAATTCGACAATGAATAATCCATGATTGGATGACAGATAATAAAAAATCTCTTTTATTTGTAGACTTCATAAGAAAGAAAGAAAGAAAACTAGGCTTTGTGAAAGCAAACTCTTTCACTGCAGTTTTTGTCTACAAAAATGCAGTGAAAGAGTACTGATAAATGGAGTAAATTCTGAAAGCACAACCAGTTTAATTTTATAAGCTACTTGCTGGAGATGACCCATTTAAAGCTCCCGAAGAATGGTTTTGGAGGTGGAAGGTTTGTCATAGGATATCCACCAAACTGCATCGGTGACACTGAATTTCTTTGTAGTCTGATTAAAGATGATGAATTCACGAGGGAGCAGTTTATAGAAGTTGCATTGTAGTGTAAACTTCTCCCCGACAGACATGCTAGAGATGGGGGGGGGGGGGAGACTTTTTTTAATGTAGCTTTACTTTGTGGAAGACCTGACCTGGTACTCATAGTGTCATGCTTTACAGAAGTATATTCTTTCAAATTTTTTTTTTTTTTTTTTTGTGAGCACTTCAAGTGTAAGGGGTAATAGAATCTGTAGACGTAGTACTGTGCATGGGTTGAAGGTTGAGAACATGAATGAACTTTTTGACATTAGACTTGAATTTCTGTAGATTGTAATTTTCAGGAAATACTTATGAAGGGAGGATGTTTCAGAAAATAGAAGTTGAATAAATAAATTAGGAAGAAGAAACATTGGTTCTGTGAGTTTGAAGTTGGAGAGTAAAAGGGCACGTGTTCAGACTGGTTTGGAAGAAAACGGGGGGAATTATAGAAGCCAAATCAGAAGAATAGTGCCCTTGGAAGCATCTATAGAAAGGATATGCAGCAAAAACAGAACATCTGTGAGACAAAGTGTGGAGAGACTTGGTTCGAGATGAGTCAATTAACCTCACTGCCCTCTTTTGAATTGGATTTAGAAGCCTGAGAGAGGTTTGGGGGCACATCCTAGATGTGGAAGCGGTATTCTGTGATTGGACGGATTTGCGATTTGTAAAGAGTGAACAGCTCTTTGGAAGAAAAGTAACAGCAAGAGCGAAAGAGAAAACCCAGATTTTTAGCATTAGAATTAGTAGAGGCATATGATGCAAAAAACCCTTCCACTTCACCCCTCCGTTCGTTCGAAATACCTGTCCAGCTGAGCCTTAAATTTATTTAGGCTATCAACTTCCACAACAACGGATGGAAGTCTGTTCCACCAACCAACTACACGCAGGCTAGCGGCAAATTTCCGCACATCTATCCTACATCTGTCTTTCCTCAATTTGAATTTATGCCTGCTCAGGTGATTATTCTGAGCAAGAGGCAGTATCCCATCAGCATTGAGCATGCTCAAATCATTCAAGACTTTGTACACCTCTATCAGATCACCTCGCTGGTGCCTAGTCTCCAGACACTGTAATTTGCAAAACTTTAGCCTTTCTTTGTAAGAGCAACCCTTCGTTCCGTTCACTAATGTTGTTGTCCTTCTCTGTACTCGTTCCAGCAGCTCTACATCCTTCTTGAAATGTAGCCTCCAGACCTGTATACAGTACTCAAGGTGCGGCCTGACCATTGCCTTATACAAGGCAATAATAATCACCTCCCTATCCCTGCTAGAAAAATTTCTGTATATCATTGATAAGACACCATGAGCTACTCTTGCAGCCCATCTCCACTGCTCAGAGAACTTCATGTCTGCCTGCACAATTACCTCAGGTCCTTTTCATTCTCTACCACTGTCAGTGTAGTGCCACAGAGTTGATACGTTGCTCTGGGGTTGTTGTTTCCCATATATAGTACTTTACATTTGTCAGTTTTAAACTTCATTTGCCACCTCTCAGCCCATCTACTCAACCTTTCCAGATCCTGTTGCAGCAGCAGCATAGCATCAGTAGTGTCCTTAACAACCCTGCCAACCTTTGTATCGTCTGCAAACTTGGACATTAAGCTTGATATACCATCATCAATATTATTTATAATACAGAAAACAACAATGGACCCAACACTGAACCCTGAGGGACTCCACTAATAACATTAGTCCACGATGAGCAGTGTCCATTAATTACCACTCTGTCTTCTGCCACTCAACCATCCCTTTATCCATAGCAACAATTTGCCACCAATGCCACACTGCTCCAATTTGTGCAGCAGTCTTCCATGTGTAACAGTATCAAAAGCCTTTTTAAGATCCAAATATATAATATCAAAGTTATTCCCTGCATCCAGTTCTTTTGTGACTGCATCATAGTATCCAATCAAATTGGTCATGCAAGACTTCTCCTTAACAAAACCATGCTGTGTCTGAGCTATAACTGAATTCTTGTCTAGATGATCCTGCAGTGCTTCTTTAACCAATGCTTCCATTAATTTTCCTGGAACAGAAGTTAAACTCACAGGTCTATAATTACTTGTGTCAGCCTTTGATCCTCCTTTGTGAATTGGGGTTACATTTGCACATCTCCAGTCTGTGGGTATCTCCCCTGAGTCCAAGGAAGCTCTCATAATTATGGCTAACGGATTGCTTACTTCCTTTGCTGCCTCCTTTAATATAACTGGATAGATCCCATCCACCCCAGGTGCCTTTCTTGTATTTATCTTCAGCAATTTCTCCTCCACTTTACTCTCAATTATTATAAGATCATCTAGCTCACTGCCAGTGTTTACTTCATCTATGGCATTCCCTTTCTTGAATAACTCCTCGTGTGTGAATGTATATGCAAAATATTGATTTACTTTGTTAACTACCTGAGCAGGATCATGAACAGTTGAACCATCGATATCAAGTGGACCAATCTGATTCATCCCCTTTCTTCTAGAGTTTACATAAGTAAAGAACTCCTTGCTGTTTTTCTTTGCATCCCTTGCCAAAGATTTCTCGTAATCTGCCTTTGCCTGCCTAACCTCCTTTGTAACTTGGTTACAGATCAACTTATATCTATCATAGGCTTCTGTGTCACGTGTTAATTTATATGTATCCCATGCATTTTTCTTCTCTGCCATGTCTCATTAGTTCATCTGACATCCATTTAGGCCTGAACCTTGAACAATATTTCTTAGTTGGTATGTAAAGCCTAGTAGCTTGCAAGATAAGTTCTTTGAATGCTTCCCATTTTGAATTTGCTGTTGGTAACATCATCAGTTGGTCCCACTGTATAGAATTTAAATACTGTCTCAGTCCATCGTAGTTGCCTTTACGAAAGCAATAACCCTTCCCTTTACCCCTAATGGTAGTTACCTCCTTGAGTAAATCCCACTTCGGCACACTGTGATCACTGCCACCTAGTGGTTCTTGTATCTGCAGATTCTTAATGCATGAAGAATCACTACTGATAATCAAATCAAGAGTATTGCTCCCTCTAGTTGCCTTCCGAACATGCTGATGTAGAAAACAATCATCCAATAAATCCACAAAAGCCTTGCTAGTGTGTGAGTGACCAGCCCCCAAATTCCAGTCAATATTTGGGAAATTAAAATCCTCCATTATAAGATTCTCTGATTTACTGACCCACTCTATTTCCCTGTACAGTTTCTTATTATACTCAACAGAGTCATTAGGCCTATAGCACACTCCTACTCTCAATTTTGATCTCCCAATGCTTATGTCACACCAAACTGACTCGACACTGCACTGTCCTGCGATGTCAACTGGCTTCACTTCCTTGGATTTTGTTTCTTAACTAATAGCATAACCCCCTCCTCCCTTTCTATCCTGTCTATCCTTTTTGTAGACGTTGTACTCCCCAAAATCCAGTTCTGCATTACTTATATCTGTGTGACACCACATCTCTGATATCCCAACAATATCCGCCTTTGATGCTTTGAGCAATACCTCAAATTCATCAAATTTATTTTCCAAACTCCTAGCATTGGTATACACACAAGTATACATGCACGTGTTCTTTTTCTTAGCTACCCTAACACAACCCATGTGTTTACTTGTACCCCAATGATTCTCAGCAGTCTCTGAAATATCCTGCATCTTATTTTCCAGGCTGCTGCTCATTCCAATAGAAGCAGTGCAAGAATCACTTTCACCTCTGCCAGTGGCTACTGTTAATCTATTAGTCCTTGTATCCCCCCAATCTAGCAGGTTTCCGACCCACCTAACACTGCCTCGGTAGCATCAGCAAACATTCTTGCACCCTTTCTATTTAAGTGTATCCCATCCCTGTAGAAGCAGTCTCTCCTGTTAACAAGTACAGACCAGGCTGAAAAAAAATTCTACTCCTTGAGCCTTGCACAATCTTTCCAGGGCCGAATTGATCGACATGGCTCTCATCATATACTTCCTCCTATCGTGTCTGGGCAGAATTGCAGACACTTTCAAATTCAACCCTAATTCCTGGCTTTTTTTCAACAGTGACCTGTACTTGTTAAGTAATTCCGCGGGTCTTCTGCTCTTAATATCATTAGTGCCAACGTGTACAACTATATCACCTTTTGTGCCCTTAAAAGATGATATCCGCTCACAACGTCATCAACCTTTGCCCCTGGCAGACATACCCTGGTCCTGTTCCATCTATCCTTTTTACAAAGCATATTTCCTGTTTCCCTGACAATGGCGTCACCAACTACTACTAATTCCTTCGGGAACAGTGCATTCTGCCTTGGGGTTGCCACTGTGTTGCGTGATGCCCAAGAGCAAGCTCTGGCGTTGGTGTGGGTAGCTGAGAGTTTGATGGGCCTCTCACTTTTAATCCTTCGAGGGCTTCCACCCTGTCCTTCAAGCTCTCATAAAGGCCCATGACAACGCTGAGTTGTCACCTGATTTCCTTACACCCCTTGCATCGCGCACATACGAAGACATCCCCCATGGCAGTATCATGTCCCATACCTGACTGCTCCACAAACATCAAGCAAATAGTGCATTTTACAAGGCCGTGATTCAGAGGGCAACTGCCCCCCCTGAGTCACAGCACTTCCATTAGCTTGAGCCTTTTGCTTTGCTGCTCTGGTCTGAGTCATGATTTCGATTTAATTTCAATAAAATTTCAATTTCAGTACAAAATTAAAACCCTAAACTTGTATCCCAACGCAGTTATAAAGCTATATTTATGTTTCAGTATCGAGTGTTATCTACGAAATCCCTTTATATAACTTCCGTATCAAGTTAAGTATTAATTATTTATTTTTGCTAATTATTTATGTTACGTAATCTAAGTCGTTATATGTATATAGTTAAAAGTATAGTTAAAAGTTATGCCAAGAGACCTTAGAAGTCAAAGTAATACCCAATAGAAATATATGAACTTACCTAGAAATTGGGGTGTCATGAAAGATAAGAATAGGAGCAGAAGAATTATTTTGCAAGATATAAAACATGACTGAGTTTCATAAGGATTCAGATCAACTAGGTTGTCTTTGCTCTACTGGAGATCAGCATATAGGAATTGGTAGTGGATATTTGAGAAGCTGAAGCTGTTAGTGCAGGGCAATGTTTCTCAAACTGGAAGGTGGAATGCAATGTGATGTCATCAGCAAAACTAGGGATAGGATTTCTGGTCACTGGAAGAAGGCCATTAATACACAAGAGGAAAAAAGTAGGTGAAGGAACCAAACCTTCATCAGCATTAGTAGAGAAATTAGAAGACAGAGAGCCCTCTACCATTACCTGCAGTGAGTGGTCAGAGGATAAACTGGATACCCAATTAAAAAAAAGAAAAAAAAAAAAAAACAGTTGGCAAACCATAAGATGGAAGACCTTTATATAGATCCAAACATGATCAAAAGCCTTTGAACCATCAAGAGCAATTGCTTGAGTTTCACCAAACTTTTCCATTGGATTTGACCATGAATGGTAACATAAGCTAGAATATCACTAGTGAATTGACACTGATAGAATCCATACTGGCAATCATTAATCAGATGGAAGGTTTCTAGATAGTTTAAAAGTTGGCATTTAATTAATTTCTTCATTACTTTAGAAAGAGTATAAGTAAGTAAGTGCAGTGGGATGATAATTGGAGGGGAGGGATTTGTCACCTTTTTTTTTTTTTTTTTTTTTTTTTGGAACTGGCTGGATATGAGCAAATTTCCAAGTGGAAGAAAAAAGTGCCTTTGAATAAGAAAGAAAAAAAAAAAAGGTGACAGAACAGTTGTGAGCACAAGTGGAGAAATGCCATCTGGACCTGGAGCTTTCTTAGCATTAAGATTGTTCAGAATCCTTCTGACATTCTCTTGACGGAAAACCACAGGAGGCATTGAATGGAGTGTACTGGGAATTGTAGGAGGTGGTGTACCAAGATCATCAATATATGAATTGGACGAAAAGTAGGATGCTGGCAGCTTTATCTTTGGCTGAAGTGGCAATAGAACCATCTGGTTTTGACAGAGGTGGGAATAGAGATGAGTAAAAGTTGCAGGCAAGTTGATCTCTTGCTTTGGCAAGAGACCACCATTTGGACAAAAAGCAAATTTTATACCCTTAGCCTGATTGAAGCTAGTTTGGATCAATTAATAACTGCTTTACAATTGTTACAATTTTGGTGTAGGCAGAAAATGAACCTGGGGATCTGGATACAAGCCAATTGTGATATGCACCATTCATATTTTGAACAGTCTTAGCACAATAAATGGAAAACCAAGGATTAGATAAAGGACAAGATTTTAAGGTAGATGTGGAATAAAGGATTTCATCCCAACAAGAATAATGGCAATGCTCCTGCCAAGAAGGCATACTGACAGTGTAGCATTCTCTCTTGATGGTTAAGAGTATAATCCTCTGTATGGAATCTCATTTTCTTTTATTTCACTAACGTGATCTGAGCAATCATTGACATTTGCTCAGTTGAAGATTTGAAACAGTTATCTGACCAAGGAAAGGAAGAAAAGAAATTTTGCAGATCATACCATTTTGCATTCTTGTAATGCCAAACAAATCAAGGTTGAGAACGGTCACAAGAGAAAGGCTATATTGGAGAAGAGACCATCACCAATTTGTGAACTGAGGTGCCTAGTGGACCACTCTGCTCGACCATGTACTTGAAAAAGTTATTTGCGAGAAAAAGATTTAAGTGTTGACTGTGAAGTGAAGTTAGGATTATCTGGTATTCAATTAGGTTAATGAATAATGTGTGTGAGATCATTAGCAATTGCAAAAGCCTTAGCGTCTCCACCAGCTGGGTCCATGTGACTAGAAAACTAAAAAGCAACTGGAGTTGTAAATATTAAAATCAGCAAGGAAAATTAATTCACTGTTAAAGTTTGATTGTTAAAGAAGTCATGTTTCAAAGAGTTCCAAGTGATTAGTGCATTTGGGAGAACGATAGAGCAAAAGATGAATTTGACAGAATATGGTAGAGGGATTTTAAGCCAGAGAAGATCAAAAAGAGGAGACTTCAAATTACTAAGTCTGTGACAGGGAATATCAGAATGGACATATGCACAAGTACCATCTTCGAACTGAAAGGAATCACAAAGCGAATAACTTGGACAACTGAGGTGGGCAGTTGTTCAATCAGCTGATATCTAGGATTGTGTCAGAAAAATTGCATGGGGTTTGGCAGACTGTAAGTGGAAATGGACATCATTGAGATTGGAATTAAGACAATGCATATTTGTGAAAAGGAGGAGGACATGTTTGAGAGGTTTAGATCTTTTTGCAGATAAGTTCGTTCTTTTAGTTTGACAATTCATGATGTTTTCAGTAGTAAGAAAAGGTGGGAAGGACATGCTGTATTAAATAATGAAATTTCTGGATATAGCATACACATGGCAAGAATATATTCAGCTCCTTTACATAACCTGGGCTCATATTTGCACTACTTGTACTCCCTCTACTCACTATCTGGCACAGTAGAGTCGGCAAGATTATGCACTAGCTGATCCAGAAGCCTGTTAGAGAGTTACCATTCAGTTCGGTCCAGAGGATTATGTAGCGGCCGGCCTGTGAACATTGTTTTAGGGCTGTACCATTGAAATGTAAGGAAAATTGCATCTTGCCATGATGTCCATCATAACCTCAAAAGACATCAATCATACTGCATAATTGAAGAGATGGGGGGGGGGGTGCCGGAGCTTTGCTCTAGAGGTTCTTGAACTGGTTGAACTGGTATAAGCAAAATAGTGCTATTGCACCAGTTGATGAGGGTCACATGTAACTTATTATTTCCTGATAACAGAGGAGTGGCAATTCTCCATATGTTGTGGTGCCACACCTTGACCCCTGCTTACATTGGTTCATGCCTGTGTAGTTACCTCCAGTACGCTAGGCGGCATATTTCAGGACAGGATTTACACATAGGGTTATATCCAGGATTACTAACAGTCTCATCGTGAAGGTGCAGGCAGAGGATTTGGCTGTCATAGACCAATGTACTTCACCAAAATTAGGTCCACTTGACTTGAGTGTTGCCTGAATATCAGTTCCATTTGCTCAGGTATGATAAGCCCAGCTAGGCATACCTAAGAGAATGTCTGTGACAGCCTCAAGGACCAAGGATCAAATCATGTCTAACCAATGTTGTGAACCATTTTGTTGGAATCACCCAAGAGCTGGATGTAGGGAATAATTTCAACGTTGTTTACTTGGATATCATTAAAGCATTGGACTCAGCTCAAGAGGAGTTCTCATACAAGCTGGTACATATTAGTATCACAGAAAACAGTTCCATATATGCTCCATCTAAGAAAACAGTTCTTAGATGGAGCATAGGGGTGGCTGCAGTGTAGGAGGTAGAGAGTTGCAATTAATGGTTACTCGTCACATTGGGCCAACATATTGAGAACACTATTGTTTTTGAATTTTCTTAAATGACATTGATGAAGGGATAGAGGATGTGATGTAAAATATGTGATCAGTGCCAAATTTGTGTTAGTGATCAGTGCCAAGCAGCATTTCTTCAGGATAACTTAGACGTCTGAGATGGTAAGAAAATTCGGAGCTATGTTTTAATGCAACAAAATGCAAGATCTTACACTTTCGGAATAGTAGTCCTAAAACAACTTATACACTTTGTGGGGTCGAATTAAAAAAAAGTAAAAGAATTTAGAAGTTGCATTATGTTTTGACTTGAAATTCTGTGAGTAGTGTAGAGAGGTGGCAAAGAAGGCAATTCATTTGGTGTCCTATCAATGATTTGTCATGTTTGCTTGTAGAGTTGTCATAATCACACTGTATGAGGCAATTGTAAGAACACACTTGAAATGTTGGTTTCAAGTATGGGGCTCGCACTTAAAGAAAGACATGCTTCCTGAAAGATTCCAACGGTAGATAGTATGCTTGGTGAGATTGTAAAATGGGACATCCATACCAGGAAAGACTTTAATGTGGGCTGTAAAGTTGGGTAACTAGGCAGGCATTTAGACGAGAATTGATTGAGGTGTACAAAGCTCTGAGAAGGAATGCAAAATGATTGAGGAGATAATTTTCACTATTATAAATGATTACAGAGGCAAAAAGGGCAGGGTCACATGTCACCTATTATTTGGTCACATGGACGAGGCCTATGGGGAACTGGAAAGGAAAGATGGAGATAGGCAATTGATCAGAATAGCCAAAGCAAGAGACAATGCATCAAAGGACTTCTCATCAATAAAACAGACAAAAGAGCGGGGGAGTGGTTATACAGGAGAAGGTTAAGGAAAGGTGGAAAGACTATTTTAATAAATTATTAAATGAGGAAAACCCAAGAGCATTATGCGAGGATGGAGAGATGAATGAAAGAGTAGTGGAAGGCATAAGGAGGAAAGCGCACTCAGAAAAATGAAGAGGGGGAAAGCAGTAGGTGTTGATCAGATACCAGTAGAGGTATGGAGAAGTCTGGGAGAAGAAGGGATCGATATCCTATGGGACTTTATGGAAAAACAGTGGCAGCAGGAGAGAATACCCGATGAGTGGAGGGAAAGTAAACTTGTGCCAATCTATAAAGGAAAGGGTGATGTGCAGGAATGTGGGAACTACAGGGGAATAAAGTTAGTCTCATTTGATGAAGATCTGGGAAAGAATTATGGAAGGAAGGAAGGATAAGGCAGGAGATGGAAACAGGAGAGGAACGGTTTGGTTTCATGACAGGAAGAGGAACAACAGATGCGGTCTTTGCTTTAAGGCAGGTGATGGAAAGATACAGGGAGATGCAAGTAGAGTTGCACATGGTGTTCATAGACCTGGAAAAAGCATATGATAGAGTGCCCAGACAAGAGATATGGAGATGCATGAGGGAGAAGGGTGCATCAGAAAAGTACGTAAGGCTTGTGAAGGAAATGTACGAGGGAGCGGTGACTCAGGTTAAGAGTAGTGTGGGTATGAATTAGGGGTTCTCCGTAGAAGTTGGACTGCACCAGGGATCAGCTCTTAGCCCATATCTGTTTGATATGTTAATGGATGTGTTGGTGAGAGAAGTGAAGAGTAGCGCACCATGGAGTATGCTGTTCGTGGATGATATCATACTGTGCGAACCATCCCAAGGAAAGATAGAGAAGAAATTGGAGGAATGGAGGAAAGCGTTGGAAGAGAGAGAGACATGAGAAGATAAGTAGAACAAAGACAGAATATATGGTATTGAATGGAGAAGATGAGAGTTCTATAAAACTGCAGGAGGGAAAACTACCATCAGTTTCGAAATTTAAGTATCTGGGATCGAACGTTGTGAGGGATGGAGGATTGAGTACAGAAATACAGCATAGAGTGCAATGTGGATGGTTGAACTGGAGAAAGATGAGTGGGGTGCTGTGTGATAAGAAAGTAAATTGTAGAATGAAGGGAAGAGTGTATAAAACTGTGGTTAGATCCGCATTGATGTACGGTGCTGAGACATGGGCGATTACAAGGGCCCAGGAGAAGATGGAAGTGGCGGAGATGAGGATGCTAAGATGGATGTGTGGCATGACGAGGAAGGACAGGATAAGAAATGACTACATCAGAGGTATGGTTAAGGTGGGGCCTCTGAGTAAAAAAAAAGCAGGAATTTAGGTTGAGGTGGCTTGGACATGTGGAACGAAGAAGTGAGGAGTATGTGGGGAAGAGGTGTGAAAAGTTGGAGGTGATAGGGAAGAGGAAGAGGGGGAGACCTAAGCTGAGATGGAAGGACAAGGTGGCAGAGGATTTAAAAGACAGAGGATGGAGAGAGGAAGCCCAGGATAGGGAGGAATGGAGGAAAAGAATTAAGGACGGAAATGCCGACCCCATATAAACATCGCGTGACACAGAGACAACCCCTAAGGCAGAATGCGCTGGTCCCGAAGGAACTAGTAGTTGTTGGTGACTCTATTGTCAGGGAAACGGGGAACATGCTTTGTAAAAAAGATAGGTGGAACAGGACCAAGGTATGTCTGTCAGGGGCAAAGGTTGATGACGTTGTAGAGCGAATATCATCTTTTAAGGGCACAAAAGGTGATATAGTTGTACACGTTGGCACTAATAATATTAAGAGTAGGAGACCGGCAGAATTACTTAACAAGTACAGGTCACTGTTGAACAAAAGCCGAGAATTAGGGTTGAATTTGAAAGTGTCTGCAATTCTGCCCAGACACGATAGGAGGGAGTATATGATGAGAGCCTTGTCGATCAATTCGGCCCTGGAAAGATTGTGCAATGCTCAAGGGGTAGAATTTTTTTCAGCCTGGACTGTACTTGTTAACAGGAGAGATTGCTTCTACAGGGATGGGATACACTTAAATAGAAAGGGTGCAAGAATATTTGCTGATGCTATCAAGGCAGTGTTAGGTGGGTCGGAAAACTGCTAGCTTGGGGGGAGACAAAGACCAATAGATTGACAGTAGCCACTGGCAGAGGTGAAAGAGATTCTTGCACTGCTTCTATTAGAATGAGCAGAAGCCTGAAAAACAAGATGCATGGTATTTCAGAGACTGCTGGGAGCCATTGCGGTACAAGTAAACACATGGGTTGTGTTAGGGTAGCTAAGAATAGAAACAGGTGCAGGTATACTTGCGTGTACACCAATGCTAGGAGTTTAGTAAATAAATTTGATGAATTTGAGGTATTGCTCAAAACATCGAAGGCAGATATTGATGGGATATCAGAGACGTGGTGTCACACAGATATAAGGGATGCAGAACTGCAATTTGGGGAGTACAACGTCTATAGACAGGATAGGAAGGGGGGAGGGGTTATGCTATTAGTTAAGAAACACATAAAAAAACAAGGAAGTGAAGCCAGTCGACATCGCTGGACAGTGCAGTCTGGAGTCAGTTTGGTGTGACATAAACATTGGGAGATAAAAATTGAGAGTAGGAGTGTGCTATAGGCCTAATGACTCTGATGAGTATAATAAGGAACTGTACAGGGAAATAGAGTGGGCCAGTAAATCAGAGTGTCTTATAATGGGAGATTTTAATTTCCCAGATATTGACTGGAATTTGGGGGCTGGTTACTCACACACTAGCAGGGCTTTTGTGGATTTATTGGATGATTATTTTCTACATCAACATGTTTGGGAGGCAACTAGAGGGAGTAATACTCTTGATTTGATTATCAGCAGTGATTCTTCATGCATTAAGAATCTGCAGATAAATGAACCACTAGGTGGCAGTGATCACAGTGTGCTGAAGTGGGATTTACTCAAAGAGGTAACTACCATTAGGGGTAAAGGGAAGGGTTATTGCTTCCGTAAAGGCGACTACGATGGACTGAGACAGTATTTAAATTCTATACAGTGGGACCAACTGATGATGTTACCAACAGCAAATTCAAAATGGGAAGCATTCAAAGAACTTATCTTGGAAGCTACTAGGCTTTACATACCAACTAAGAAATATTGTTCAAGGTTTAGGCCAAAATGGGTGTCAGATGAACTAATGAGGCATATGGCAGAGAAGAAAAATGCATGGGATACATACAAATTAACACATGACACAGAAGCCTATGATAGATACAAGTTGTTATGCAACCAAGTTACAAAGGAGGTTAGGCAGGCGAAGGCAGATTACGAGAAATCCTTGGCAAGGGATGCAAAGAAAAACAGCAAAGAGTTCTTTACTTATGTAAACTCTAGAAGGAAGGGGATGAATCAGATTGGTCCACTTGATATTGATGGGTCAAGTGTTGATGATCCTGCTCAGGTAGCTAACAAACTAAATGAATATTTTGCATCGACATTCACACATGAGGAGTTATTCAGCGAGGGGAATGCCAGAGGTGTATTCAACTCTAGCAGTAAGCTACAGAATCTTGAAATAACTGAGAGTAAAGTGGAGGAGAAACTGTTGAAGATAAACACAAGAAAGGCACCCGGGGTGGATGGGATCTATCCAGTTATATTAAAGGAGGCAGCAAAGGAAGTAAGCAAACCCTTAGCCATAATTATGAGAGCTTCCTTGGACTCAGGGGAGGTACCCATAGACTGGAAATGTGCAAATGTGACCTCAATTCACAAAGGAGGATCAAAGGCTGACACAACTAATTATAGACCTGTGAGCTTAACTTCTGTTCCAGGAAAATTAATGGAGGCACTGGTTAAAGAAGCACTGCAGGATCATTTAGACAAGACTTTAGTTATAGCTCAGACACAGCATGGTTTTGTTAAGGGGAAGCCTTGCCTGACCAACTTGATTGGATACTATGATGCAGTCACAAAAGAACTGGATGCAGGGAATAACTTTGATATTATATACTTGGATCTTAGAAAGGCTTTTGATACTGTTGCACATGGAAGACTGCTACACAAATTGGAGCAGTGTGACATTGGAGGCAAATTGCTGCTATGGATAAAGGGGTGGTTGAGGGGGAGAAGACAGAGAGTGGTAATCAATGGACACTGCTCATCGTGGACTGATGTTATTAGTGGAGTCCCTCAGGGCTCAGTGTTGGGTCCATTATTGTTTTCTGTATTTATAAATGATATTGATGATGGTATATCGGGCTTAATGTCCAAGTTTGCAGACGATACAAAGGTTGGAAGGGTTGTCAAGGACACTACTGACACTATGCTGCTGCAACAGGATCTGGAAAGGTTGAGCAGATGGGCTGAGAGGTGGCAAATGAAGTTTAACATTGACAAATGTAAAGTACTACACATGGGAAACAGCAACCCCAGAGCAACGTATCAACTTTGTGGTACTAAACTGACAGTGGTAGAGAATGAAAGGGACTTGGGGGTGGTTGTGCAGGTAGATATGAAGTTCTCTGAGCAGTGCAGACGGGCTGCAAGAGTAGCTCATGGAGTTTTGTCAATGATATACAGGAATTTTTCCAGCAGGGATAAGGAGGTGATTATTCCATTGTATAAGGCAATGGTCAGGCCACACCTAGAGTACTGTATACAGGTCTGGAGGCCTCATTTCAAGAAGGATGTAGAGCTGCTGGAACGAGTACAGAGAAGGGCAACAAGATTAGTGAATGGAACAAAGGGGTGCTCTTATGAAGAAAGGCTTAAGTTTTGCAAATTACAGTGTCTGGAGACTAGGCACCAGCGAGGTGATCTGATAGAGGTGTATAAAGCCTTGAATGGTTTAAGCATGCTCAATGCTGATGGGATTCTTCCTCTAGCTCAGAAAAATCACCTGAGAGGGCATAAATTCAAATTGAGGAAAGACAGATGTAGGATAGACGTGCGGAAATTTGCCTTTAGCCAGCGGGTGGTTGGTTGGTGGAACGGACTTCCATCCCCTGTGGTGGAGGTTGATAGCCTAAATAAGTTTAAGGCTCAGCTGGACAGGTATTTTGAACAAACAGAGGGGTGAAGTGTAAGTGGGTTTTTTTTTTTTTTTTGGCTGATGCTGCATAAGCTTGCTTTCTTGCATCAAATGCCTCTACTAATGCTAATGCTAAACATGGGAAGAAAGCGAAGATAAAAAAGAAGAAGATAAATGATTACAGAGCTAGAGATCATAAATTCAAATTATAATTGAAAAGGTTTAGACTTGGATTTTGGAAAGTTTTCTTTTAGATAGCAAATTGTTGATTCCTAGAATAAGTTGCCTCCATGGGTGGTTGAGGATGACAGCTTTTCATGTAGGATAACCTACATGAAAAGGAAGTCAAGTAGGTTATTTGTTTTATTTTATTTATTTGTTTATTTATTATTTTATTCTGTTTTATTATTTATTTATTTGTTTATTTATTATTTTATTTTATTTTATTTTATTATTTATTTATTTGTTTGTTTATTTATTATTTTATTTTATTATTATCATTTTTTAAAATATTTTTAAATTATGTTTTTGGCTAGTATGCAGTAAATGCCACAGCCTTCACTGCACTATATGGCTGATATTAATACATCTCTCAATTGCTCTTCACCTCAAAGAATTATCCAAGTGGGGTCTTTGTAACATTTTTAGTGAAGACTATCTTGAAATTGATAGTACATGCAGCTGATTTTCATGCAATCAGTTGTTTTTATCTGATATCCACTTTGCATGTTTAGGTGGGGATAAGAAGGATAAGTGTACAGGGATAAGAACAGTGTTTCATTTCAGAAATGATGAATGTTTGATTCTATTTTTATTTGAATTTAAAAATATATTTAAAGCATTGTGTTTGTTCTTTAAATTCATATATGGCACAACTGTCATTGTGGTTCAGCCATATACATAACAAAGTAATTTGTTACCTCAGTATGATAAGTAGAACACTTCCGTATGATACTCTCCAGAAATTAAAACGAAAACAATTAAAAAATCGAAAATCTTACATTACAGTAATAAATAATTAACAATAATTAAAAATCAAATGAACACAATTAAAAATCGATTAAATGCAATTAAAAATTAAGTAAAAATTTAACTTAATCTAAAAAATTGCAAAATGATTTTCCTTCCTCTGGAGAATACCATACGGAAGTGTTCTACGTATCATACATGTATTAAGGAAGGAAAATCGTTTTGCAATTTTTTCGTTAAATTAATTTTTTACTTAATTTTTAATTGTCTTCATTAAATTTTTAATTATTGTTAATTATTTCTTACTGTAATGTAAGATTTTCAATTTTTTAATTGTTTTCAATTTAATTTCTGGAGAGTATCATATGGAAGTGTTCTACTTATCATATTGAGGTAAACTTCTCTTATTCTTTTACAATATTGATATCAATGGCACAACTGTAGAACTTAATGAGTATTATAGCTTTGGTTCATACTATTATAACATAGTTGTATACTGTGTAATATTATTATTAAATTAATTTTTTTATTTTTTTTAATAATTAAAAATAATTAAAAAATAGAGCTGGCTGAGTTCCAGAATTTCACTTTCTTTCTGTGATAGATTAACTTCAGATTTTTACCATAACAAGTCAATAGTAAAAATGTCATTGGATTTTATTATTATTATTATTAATAGCCATATGGTGCAAGGAAGCCTGAGGCTTATGCTGCACCGGCTAAAAAAAAATTTCCCTATTACCCTGAGAGAGAGAGAGAGAGAGAGAGAGAGAAGTAGAAAGGAATCACCAAGAAAGAGAAGAATGACGATATCCAGCTCAAGACCCTGGGTGTGCCAAGCCCATACTCACCAGATGTGAGCCCCTGGGAAAATAATGACTGTCTTCCCTACACTGGGTAGAAAATTAGCATTAGTAGAGGCATTTGATGCAAGAACATTTTTAGGATACTTTTTGTAATTTTTAAAAGTTCTCACCTCAGTTCAACTTTAGTTAAAATGGGATGTTCCTTTACCTCAATTTGTATACATTGGTCTCTTTATTAATGATTGTATTTGGTTCTGTGAAAATGACTGTCAACTGAAATTATCATTAATCAAGTATATGAAATGTGTCAAGGGCGTAATCCATTCTGAGACGGAAAGTTGTACTTTTTCAGAGAAAAACTATATTTTACAATATTTAAAAATTTCATATTAGTAAATAAATATTTTACTAACATTTATATGTATATTATCCTAAAATGTATATGTACAGTGAATTGTGATTTAAAAAAAAAAATAAAAAAAAAAAACTATTTACGTGAAAAGATTATTGTACAGCAGTATTTCTACATAACTTTAATGCTGTTTTTATATTTTGAAATATTTTCTTCATTTGATTATTGATATCCTGCTTTTCTTTTCTTTTACAATCACTTTTGGGCCATGACTATTGATTTACTTTAGTAAAATTGAAATAAATTTATGAAAATCTGTGTATGAAAGTGTGTGTGAGTGTGAGAGAGAGAATGAGAATATGCTTGTGCAATCACGGCAAAATTATGAAAATGGTAGAGTTGTTTGCACTGAAGTGTCAGAAACATAGAGAGATGGACTCGAAGCACTGTTAGATGTGGCAGCATGACTTTATACTGCTTTCTTAGCCAAAAATAATTCCCGAATGTTATTGTACCAATATTGTGAATTGAAATTATTTTATTATCATTAATGAAATGCATGGGATAGAGTGAGAGATGCATCATAAAACATCGTTAATCAAGTGACTACAACTGTGTTTCTTCAACCAAAAATATCAGGAGCAGAGTATCTTCAGATTTCCAAAACATAGCTTAATTTTTTTTATTTTTGCTTACCTCGTAAATAAAGTTCATACGTTATCTGTTTTCTGAGCTTGCAGAATTTAATAGCCATAGGAAAATGCTGTATTCTTATGAGACCTCTGAAAACTCCACTTTTTGATGAGTTTTTGGCTTGTCCTGGAACTGGCTGACATGTGTATTTTTTAATATCTTGTCATGTGTATTTTATAATGTTACTGGTGGCTTATGTGTATATATCCTATTATTTGAAAATGTAAACCATTTAACTATACAAGAAGTTTACAGTTCATTTTCTTATACAAATTACTATTAATTTTATAATATTAAAAAAATGTAATTTTTACAGTAATGAACAGTATCTGTTTTTGTTCCAGCTTACATGAATCACTTATGTATGTGAAGAAGCAGCTTCAGTTACTGTGGTGTGGAGCTGTAATCAAAGTCATATTTTCTCATCTATTTGAGTCTGTAGCAGCAAGTCCTCCACTTTCTACTATTAATCCATGTTCTGCTTCTCAAGTAGACAACACGCAGCATTCCCCTCGATCTTCCAGTATGTGTTCAGGATACCCTTGCCAAGGTTCTCTCTGCTACAACATAAACATAATACAAATCCCAAAAGTTTACAAAATCTGATTTGAAACAGAAGCCTAATTATATTTATAGTTACATTGTTATTTGCATTTAATCAACTATTTAATTTCATAAATTTATATTTTAGATATCTTTATTCATGGAAAAAAAGGATAAAGATGTATTGCAGCAGTACTTAGATTAAATGTTAATAAAAAGGAAAATAGGAAGCATATGTGGCCTATTATTTTGTTTTTCTTTCTTCTTCTTCTCTGTTATTAAAATATTAATGTGACTGTTATGTATGTGGGGTGCTTTGATGCACGCTTAATCATGTTAGTTATGGTTATCTTTTAATTTCTCCCTTTATACAGTGGGTGAACCTATAACAGCCTTTCACTTGTTAATTCTAATCAGGTGGCTGTTTTCCATTACTTCAACACACTTTCCTTATCACAGAGGCTAAATCTTTTTCATTAAATTTTATTGCAGTCTATAGTATTTCAAGATTAAACTTTTATCTATTAATTTTCCAGATCATTAGAATTTCAACTCTTGGAATTTCTGCAAATTATGATCTTCTATTTTTGACTATTTTCTAAGCTTTTTTTGCTAAATTTTGATCAGTCAGTCAATTGCTTAAGCAATAACTGGACTAACCCATTGCTAGGCCAGATTAGGGTCCTTGTATGTTCTGGGCACTCCTGTTTCATATGCCCTTTTGTGAATGCAATTTTATGGGTGTCTTAATTTCTGTTAGTAGATGAGTGATCAAAATTATCTTAAATGATTTTTTTTCTCTCTCTCTTTTTTTTTTTTTTTTCTCCACAGAAAACTACTATGTGATGGGTCATAAGAGTTTATTTAATCACTTTGCTGATTGCAATTATCTTATTTATTCTTAAAGATTAAAAATGTTTAAAGTGATGGCAGCAATTTAATATACAATTAAATGTATTTTTTATATATATATATATTAGCATTAGTATGGTCATATGATGCAAGAAAGCAATCTTATATAGCATCAGCCAAAAATAAAATAAAATAAAATAAAATAAAACCCTTCTCATTTCACCCATCCATTCATTCCAAAAGTTTGTATAGTTAAGCTTCGAATTTATTTAAGCTGCCAACTTCCACGATGACAGATGGAAGTTTGTTCCAGCAATCAATCAACCACTGGCTAAAGGCAAATTTCCGCGCATCTATTCTACAACCGTCTTTCTTCAATTTGAATTTATGTCCCCTACAGGTGCAGAATCTGAACTATATACCATAAAAGAAATCTTTTCTAACATATATATATATATATATATATAGGTAGGGTTAGATGTAGAGAAGACAGAAGATAATTGTGAGCATTAGACTTGAATTTCTGTAGATTGTAATTTTTGGGAAAGACATGTGAAGGAAGGTTGCTCCAGAGAACAGAAGTAGAAGGGATATATGAGGAAGAATAAATTTTTTTTTTTTTTTTTTTTGTAATGTGAGTTTTGAGTTGGACCTAGTGTTGATTGTTAAGTGGCATTGATTCCCCCCCCCCCCACAAACACCACATTTGTATACTCAGTGTCACAGTACAAACTGTAAAGTCACTAAAATTTACATATCTCTGATATAGACAGAGATAGTGTAAATTTTAGTGTTGGTCTGCATGGTCTAGTGTTGGGTCGTGTTGGTCTATTGTTCCCCTGGCCATTTAGCTGCAGGGTCCCTAGTGGGATCCCATGTTGCTCATTGTCTGCCCTGAGGAGGCAGGCCATGTGTAGTAGACAATAGAAAGGTGTCTGGTGGGGGTGAACCCTGGATGACTCCTAAGCTTACCAGGGAGGGAGACACTGGAAAGTGAAAAAGGGAGTAGGGGAGACAGATGAGGAGGAGAGGAACAGATGATAGGAAGACTTTTACATCTGGAAATAGGAAGTTAAAGAATAGAGGGGACACACCTGTGGAAGGATCCTATCCTCCATAACGGGGGAAACTTTAGAACGGGAAAAGATTTGTGGTGATAGTCCACCAGTCAAAAAGGTTCGGGATGGAAGGTGGGAAAGGAGACAGGGATTGTAGGGGAGTGAAGTCATAAGGCCAGGAGGTGCCCCTATTGGACATGCATTGCTTCTGTGCTAGCACTGGCCAGGCCAGCTGAAGCCTGTGTCAGCAAATTCCACGACATGCCTCAGAACAGGGGACATGTTAGCAGGGCAGGGCTCTGTTAGAACAACACTCTCTCTACATGCACCCAACCCAATTTCACACCTGTCATACTTACAGTTGCACTTCCCCCCATATGTATTTAGGGGCTGACTGAATAACAGTACATAACATGAACACTGAATAACAGCACATGGACACAGGTGCCACCTATTAAATATAACAAAAACCAAAACACTACTTTTTATTTATTTCTTTTTTTAAATTTATATACTAATCTTAATCATTCATTTGGTCACCTTGTTTACACAGGTAATCTGACATTAATATAATATTATATTAATCACATTAATAATATAACCAGGTAACACTTATAGGACATTCTCAGTCATTCTTTCGACCAACTCTCCTAGTCCAACACATTAGTGATTAATTTGTAACAACAATATGGTATTTATAAAATTATTAAACGTCTTACCCAATGTCAGAACAGCAGCGGGCCAACCCCATAGTATCACTATTGGATACCCAACTCAACTCAGGGCTCCAACCACTACTCCCCCTGCCAGTAAGGAAAACATCACATCCAACATCATTAAAACTAAAATTAAAATTTAAAAATATTTAGAAATGGAGTAAAAAAGCTTAACTGCATATAGAGCAATATTCTCTTCCTTCCTTAAGTTGGACTAAGGCTTTTTGAAACTACATGTTCACAGGAATAAGAGCAAACCCTGGATTTGCTCTGGTAGTGGTTGGAGCCCTGAGTTGAGTTGGGCATCCAATAGTGATATTATGGGGTTGGCCTGCTGCTATTTTGACAGTGGGGAAGATGTTTAATAATTTGATAAATATATTGTTGTTACAAATTAATCGTTAACACGTTGGACTAGGAGAGTGGTCGAAAGAAGCCATCCTATAACCAAAAAAAAATTAAATAAATAATAATAGCGGTAATCCCTGTTACATCTCATATGATAATAGAATATAGAAATAATTGAGTTAGACTTAGTAATGTATATATTTATATCTGGAAAGTGTTATAAAAAAGAAAAATTAGCATTAGCATTAGTAGCAGCATTTGATGCAAGAAAGCAAGCTTATGCAGCATCAGCCAAAAAAAAAAAAAAAAATAGTAATAAAATAAAATAAAAAATAACCACTTCCACTTCACCCCTCTGTTCGTTCGAAATACCTGTCCAGCTGAGCCTTAAACTTATTTAGGCTATCAACTTCCACGACAAGGGATGAAAGTCTGTTTCCGCCAACCAACCACCCGCTGGCTAAAGGCAAATTTCTTCACATCTGTCCTACATCTGTCTTTCCTCAATTTGAATTTATGCCCTCTCAGGTGATTATTCTGAGCAAGAGGAAGAATCCCATCAGCGTTGAGCATGCTCAAACCATTCAAGGCTTTATACACCTCTCAAATCACCTTGCTGGTGCCTAGTCTCCAGACACTGTAATTTGCAAAACTTAAGCCTTTCTTCGTAAGAGCACCCCTTTGTTCCATTCATCAATCTGTTGCTCTTCTCTGTACTCGTTCCAGCATCTCTACATCCTTCTTGAAATGAGGCCTCCAGACCTGTATACAGTACTCTAGGTGTGGCCTGACCATTACCTTATACAAGGGAATAATCACTTCCTTATCCCTACTAGAAAAATTCCTATATATCATCGACAATACACCATGAGCTACTCTTGCAGCCCATCTGCACTGCTCAGAAAACTTCATATCTGCCTGCACAACCACCCCCAGATCCCTTTCATTCTCTACAACTGTCAGTGTAGTACCACAGAGTAGATATGTTGCTCTGGGGTTGCTGTTTCCCATATGTAGTACTTTACATTTGTCAATGTTAAACTTCATTTGCCACCTCTCAGCCCATCTGCTCAACCTTTCCAGATCCTGTTGCAGTAGCATTAGGCGCCTCCGTAGCCAGGTGGGAAGGAGCAGCAGTGAGTAGCACACGCTTCTTGATTAGACCGGGGTTCGAGCCCGTCGCCACCAAATATGGAGGATGCGGAAAGGTCAGGGAATGACCACCGCATATCCCGGAGCAATATGGCCTTAGTTGCTAATGCTCCTAAAAACCAAACAAACAAACAAACAAACAAGCAGTAGCATAGTGTCAGTAGTGTCCTTTACAACCCTGCCAACCTTCGTATCGTCTGCAAACTCGGACATTACGCTTGATATACCATCATCAATATCATTTATAAATACAGAAAACAATAATGGACCCAATACTGAATCCTGAGGGACTCCACTAATAACATTAGTCCACAATGAGCAGTGTCCATTGATTACCACTCTGTCTTCTCCCCCTCAACCACCCCTTTATCCATAGCAGCAATTTGCCTCCAGTGCCACACTGCTCCAATTTGTGCAGCAGTCTGCCATGTGCAACAGTATCAAAAGCCTTTCTAAGATCCAAGTATATAAGATCAAAGTTATTCCCTGCATCCAGTTCTTTTGTGACTGCATCGTAGTATCCAATGAAATTGGTCAGGCAAGACTTCCCCTTAACAAAACCATGCTGTGTCTGAGCTATAACTGAAGTCTTGTCTAGATGATCCTGCAGTGCTTCTTTAACCAGTGCCTCCATTAATTTTGCGGGAACAGAAGTTAAACTAACAAGTCTATAATTACTTGTGTCGCCTTTTGATCCTCCTTTGTGAATTGGGGTCACATTTACACATCTCCAGTCTATGGGTACCTCCCCTGAGTCCAAGGAAGCTCTCATAATTATGGCTAAGTGTTTGCTTACTTCCTTTGCTGCCTCCTTTAATATAACTGGAATGATCCCATCCACCCCAGGTGCCTTTCTTGTATTTATCTTCAACAATTTCTCCTCCACTTTACTCTCAGTTATTACAAGATTCTCTAGCTTACTGCCAGAGTTGAATACACCTCTGGCATTTCCCTCGCTGAATAACCCCCCTTGTTTGACTGCCGATGCAAAATATTCATTTAGTTTGTTAGCTACATGAGCAGGATCATCAACAGTTGACCCATCGATATCAAGTGGACCAATCTGATTCATCCCCTTCCTTCTAGAGTTTACATAAGTAAAGAACTCTTTGCTGTTTTTCTTTGCAACCCTTTCCAAAGATTTCTCGTAATCTGCCTTCCTGTGTAACCTCCTTTGTAACTTGGTTACAGATCAACTTGTATCTATCATAGGCTTCTGTGTCACGTGTTAATTTGTATGTATCCCATGCATTTTTATTCTCTGCCATATGTCTCATTAGTTCATCTGACATCCACTTAGGCCTAAACCTTGAACAATATTTCTTAGTTGGTATGTAAAGCCTAGTAGCTTCCAAGATAAGTTCTTTGAATGTTTCCCATTTTGAATTTGCTGTTGGTAACATCATAAGTTGGTCCCACTGTATAGAATTTAAATACTGTCTCAGTCCATCGTAGTTTCCTTTACGAAACCAATAACCCTTCCCTTTACCCCTAATGGTAGTTACCTCTGTGAGTAAATCCCACTTCAGCACACTGTGATCACTGCCATCTAGTGGTTCATTTACCTGCAGATTCCTAATGCATGAAGAATCACTACTGATAATCAATTCAAGAGTATTACTCCCTCTAGTTGCCTCCCAAACATGCTGATGTAGAAAACAATCATCCAATAAATCCACAAAAGCCTTGCTAGTGTGTGTGTGTGTGTGTGTGTGTGTGTGTGAGTGACCATCCCCCAAATTCCAGTCAATATCTGGGAAATTAAAATCCCCCATTATAAGACTCTCTGATTTACTGGCCCACTCTATTTCCCTGTACAATTTCTTATTATACTCATCAGAGTCATTAGGCCTATAGCACACTCCTACTCTTAATTTTGATCTCTCAATGCTTATGTCACACCAAACTGACTCAACACTGCACTGTCTAGCAATGCCGACTGGCTTCACTTCCTTGGATTTTATGTATTTCTTAACTAATAGCATAACCCCTCCTCCCTTTCTATCCCTTCTGTAGACATTGTACTCCCCAAATTCCAGTTCTGCATTTCTTATATCTGTGTGACATCACGTCTCTGAAATCCCCCACAATATCTGCCTTTGATGTTTTGAGCAATACCTCAAATTCATCAGATTTATTTACTGAACTCCTAGCATTGATGTACACGCAAGTATACATGCACCTGTTCTTTTTCTTAGCTACCCTAACACAGCCCATGTGCTTATACCCCCCCAATGTACCCCCCCAATGATTCTCAGCAGTCTCTGAAATATCCTGCATCTTATTTTCCAGGCTGCGGCTCATTCCAATCATTAGTCCTTGTATATCCCCAATCTAGCAGTTTTCCGACCCACCTAACACTGCCTCGATAGCATCAGCAAACATTCTTGCACCCTTTCTATTTAAGTGTATCCCATCCCTGTAGAAGCAGTCTCTCCTGTTAACAAGTACAGACCAGGCTGAAAAAAATTCTACCCCTTGAGCCTTGCACAATCTTTCCAGGGCCGAATTGATCGACAGGGCTCTCATCATATACTCCCTCCTATCGTGTCTGGGCAGAATTGCAGACACTTTCAAATTCAACCCTAATTCATGGCTTTTTTTTCAACAGTGACCTGTACTTGTTAAGTAATGATTAAAATGTTTTAATCATAATGGTACAAGCTCTGAATCACATCTAACAATGCAGATGCGATTGAAAGCTGAAAAACCAGTTTTCAGTACTGTCATTCATAAGTTCTAATATACACCAAAGTGAAAATGTCCATGTAGGAGCTCTCCATCATGCCCATCATTGCAGACATTACAGAATTGCAGACTCCTCTGACAGAGAGATGCAAACCAGCATAAACAGTCACACACTGCTTGCTCTCACATATCCCAAGAATCAAGTACCCAGGTAGGAGCTCTCCATCTGGATGCGATAGAGAGCTCCAATGATTATTATTATTATTATTATTATTATTAGCTATGTGGTGCAAGGAAGCCTGTGGCTTATGCTGCACCAGCCAAAAAAAATTCCCGAGTTACCGTGTGTGAGAGAGAGAGAGAGAGAGAGAGAGAGAGAGAGAGAGAATCACCAAGAAAGAGAAGAATAATGATAACCAGCTCAGGGCCCTGGGTGTGCTAAGCCCATACAAAAACTTGTTATTTATACAAGCATGCACATCGTACTTACACTCACGAGGAACACCTAAACATTCTCATACTCCTGACTTGAACCATCTATTCTATGAAATATATGCAATTATACATTAATAATACATATTTATACACACTTATCCAGATAAGCGTGGGTATTTCTTTTAACAAATATCAATGTCTAACTTATACATTTCACTGAGTGGAAAATACATTCTAACAGGCCAGTCTCACTTGGGTTAGTCTATATCAGTACATTCTAACACGTCACAGTCAGGTAAGCACACTGATATAAGTAGGGGTAACATTACAGTCTGGGTAATCAATCATCTCATATGGTTTCTTCTCCTGGTCACAAAAACCTTTTGAGCAAACCCACAAAGGCCATGTAACACATAAACATTCTCATACTACTGAAATTGTATTATTCATTCCATGAAATATATACAATTATACATTAATAATACATATTAATACAGATAAATATGGATATTTCTTTTTACAAATGTCAGTATTTAACTTAAACATTTTCACTGGATGGGAAGCATATTCTAACTGGCCAGTCTCATTTGTGTTAGTTTCTGTCAATAATGTCACGATCAAATAAGCTTACTAGTCTAAGGGTAGTCACACTCTGGGTAGCTGTAGCATAGTCGCTTCCCTTGGTCTGATAAACGTTTTGAGCAAATGCAGAGAAGGCCATGCAATGCATTTCATTAGAGATGAGTAGTTGCTTAGCTTCACAGGTATATCACATTTAGGATTCTGGGTGAGACCCAGTTGGCAACTTTGCATTCAGGGAACCATGCCTGTTAACAAAAATGTGGTATGGAGTCCTGGGGCCAACCGGGGTAGGGTGGGGGAACTAGGGGTTACCCGAGGCAAGAACTTCGTAGTTACTTTTCCTTTAGGTGTCTCCTCACCTGCTCTGCCATTGCTGGTAAAGTGTGGTTGACATTCTTTTTCTTTCTTGTTTGATATCAGTCTCAAGGTTTATGGTAATCCCTAAAATGTTTGTTGGGGTTAGCTTGTTGAGTCTTCTTTTAATTATTTCTAAATCCACTGGCAATGCTCCTGCCAAGAAGGCATACTGACAGTGTAGCATTCTCTCTTGATGATTAAGAGTATAATCCTCTGTATGGAATCTCATTTTCTTTTAATCTTATCTAAAGTTGCTCTATAGTTTTATACCTATGGCCTATGCCATAGCTAATAACTGGGAGGAAGCTTGCTCTATAAATAAGAGCAAGTTTCTTCCTTTTTAAGCCCCAGTCAGTATGGCTGATCCTACCATTCATTCCAGCATAAATCCTGATTTTTCAGGCCAAGTTCACAAGATGGGGACAAAAAGTTAATTTTTGCAAATATTTTACCTAGATATTTCATTTCTGTTATTAGGGCTATTGTTTTACTTGATATTTTAATCAGGGGACATCTGTTCAAGTTTACCTTTCAGCAGAATTGATTTGGTTTTACTGCTGGATATTGCTAGTTTCTGTATACTTGGCAATTGCTGGAGGGTATTTATTGCTAAATTGGCATACTGTTCTAAAACAGCCTGGGTGTTGACCTTGACAAGGAAGACAAGGGCATTATCAGAGGCACCCCTATCAGTTGGGCCCATACCCATTCCCAAGAATTCATCCAGTAACATATTCCAGAAACAGGGACCCAGCATTGATCCTTGGGGCATCCTTTTTTCACTTGTCTGGTGACACACTGATATCTTGTTTTGACTGATACAGATTTTGTTGTATTCCAGTACATCGCAATCCGCAAAACGTGCTGGACCACCATAATGCATCAAAGGCTCCTGTAAAATCAATGGATATAGCCAGGATATATTTTTCCTCTGCTGTATGTGCTATTTTGATCAAATAGTCCATGGAATCCTCTGTGGAGTATCTCTGCTTAAATTCAAATTATTTGTCTGATTGTAAATTGGCATTGAGGTAGTAAGTCTGTAACCTGAATAGTAGATAAGGTAAAAGTATGGGGGGGGGGGACATGATGAATTAATGAAATGTTTTTGATGTCGTGTACACAGGTCAAGAATATACCCACTTCTTTGACATAATATGGCTTCAACAGTGCCTTCCGAATAAACACTACTTGGACTTCCTCTCTTTTTTACAGAGTAGAGGCAGCAAGTTTATACAATGGCTAACTCAAATGCCCCCTAGAGAATTACAAATAGGTTTGGTTCATTGTACTATCAAGTGGCTGGCCCGAATGCAATTTTGCACCCATACTCTCAAAATGTAAGGAATATTTGATATCACAAAAACCTGAAAAGTCGTTATCTGTACTGTATTATGGAAGAGATAGAGGGTTGTTGGAAGTTTGCTCCGGAAACTAAATATGAGTTCACTTCAAGCCTCCAGTAATCAAAGTGGTAGTGGTGGTATTGCCAGTGATGAGTTATCTTCCACCTATTACTGCATGGTGACTCAGAGTTGGCCATTTCTTGCTTTGATGTGGATACTACTCTTTTACCTTCATTTGTTGGTTCACATGTGGGTAGTCGCCTCCTGTATAAAATGTGCAGTGATGCTGACTCTGGGGTATATTCAGGGTTACCAATAGTCTCACTACCTTGAAGGTGTAAGCAGAGGATTTGGTTGTCGTAGAATGACTGGACTCTGCTAAAATTCAGTCCCCTTGAAGCCTTAGGTGCCTCATTACTGTAAGCTGAAGAAATTATTGATGCATTGTGAAATGACAAGCATATAATTATAGTAAAATCTTGACCTACCGAACTTTATTTTATCATAAACCCCAAGGTGTTGCACAAACATTTTGGTTTTCACAAATTCAAATGAATCAGAGAAAGAAAACACTGGCAGATATGATGAAAGAATGTCTGCCACTGTTATTTCCAAATATTTGCATTGCTTTTAAGGATGTGTCTTGCCATTTGGGAATACTGTGGAGGGCAATTTTTTTTTTTTTTTTTAAGATAACATGATTTAAAATGTAAGAAAAAATGTGACTGTATGAAAAAGATCGTTTAAAGTTGTTTTTTGTTGATTTTGCAATGAAAAAAAAAAAAAAAAGTCTCAAAGTTCATCTGTAGTAGTAATTTCTTTCACTTCATGAAAGAAAAGATTGATATTGCCTTTTTATGTGTATACCTTGTCTATCCATGCCATGTATAAATCCATTCAATAAGAGATCTTTGTTGTAGTTGTCATCATTCAAAGAAAAAGTGATCAAAAATTTTTTACATAGGCACTTTAGTTTTGTAGGATCTAGGTAGAGTGCCCACTGCACCTGTTGGATTATATGGCTCTTCCCTGTACAAAGTTACAGTCAGAAGTTTATTCTTATAGAGATGATTAGCATTAGTAGAGGCATATGATGCAAGAAAGCAAGCTTATGCAGCATCAGCCAAAAAAACACTTCCATTTCACCCATCCGTTTGTTCGAAATACCTGTCCAGCCTTAAATTTATTTAGGCTATCAACTTCCACAACAAGGGATGGAAGTTGTTCCACCAACCAACTACCCGCTGGCTAAAGGCAAATTTCCGCACATCTATCCTACATCTGTCTTTCCTCAGTCTGAATTTATGCCCTCTCAGGTGATTATTCTGAGCAAGAGGAAGAATCCCATCGGCATTGAGCATGCTCAAACCATTCCTACTCAAACCATAATTGGGGACTCCTGAAAAAGATAGAAGTAATAAAGTATCTTCTTCTTAAAAATAAAATAAAATAAATTCACAAACCTCTTTTTAATGAAGACATTTTTATCATTTTGCCAATAGAAACAGTATTCTTCAGTTTTCAGAGTTTCAGAAACAACTCTCTCTCTCTCTCTCACCCACACACACCAAAAATAATTACAGACTAGTATCTGTTTTTATCTACTATACATAAAATGCAGCAAAAGCACTTTGCCTGTCATGGTCTACTATTGTACTTTCCTGTTAATCTGAATACTAGTGATATTCTACTACATTTTCTACTTAATCCAACTGCAGAAACTTGTAACTTTTGATTTTTAGTTAGACAGCCTTAAGAACCATTCATATGGCTGTCTGATTAAAAATCACTATATTTCTTCTGTTTTGTCTATTTGTTTCTATTTCTAATTTTTCACTTTACTGTTAATCTGAATACTAAAGATATATAGATATCTACACATATTCTATTCCTTTTTCTACTTGAACCACCTGCAGAAACTTTTAACTACAGCAGGCCCCCGTTATAATGCGGTTCGCTTTACGCTGATTCGCTATAACGCTGTTCTTATATTATAACCCGTATCTGACTATAACGCTGTCACAGATCACTATAACGCTCTTTTACAGATTACATTTTTGACATATTTAACGAAATCATTTCATTTGATGGAGTCGATAGCTTGAAAATGAATAGCAAAACAGCATTAAAACGTTTCCCACGCCGACTTGAGAAATTTTCCCACACTTAGTAAAATTTTCTCGCACGCTAATTTAGTTTCAGTACAGTGACTTGTTACGTAGTTCCGCGATCAACATTTTAAAAAATGATCAAGTATATTGCTTGTAATATTTGCGTTATATGCATTTATCCGAAGTCTAGTCATCACTCAGTAGAGTATTAGACATCGTGCGTAACGGAAAGTTTACTTGAACATTGTATCGTAATTAATTCAACCAACGCAGTTACATTTTCGAAGAGCTAATAATGACTGATAGGAATGAAAAAGCAACAACGTCTGGGCACAGTACGAAGACTATAAATGTAAGAAAAAGACTGAATTTGAAAAGTAAATTAGCCGTTTTGAAGTGAATCGATTCCGGTCAACGACAAACGGATGTGTGCCATAATTTAGGACTTGCAACTTTAACTGTAAGAACAATTATAAAAAAATAAAGAATTAATTTTTGCAGCGGAAAAGATAGCTGTTCCACTGCAAGCAACTAGGACTAGGCCGGCTATTAGGATTGAAATGGAAAGACTTTAATTTTATTGAAGATAATATTCCAATGCAGAATTCAGTTAAGTTAAATATTAAAAAGAGAGAGAGAAAGAGATTAGCCAATATGATGATCTGAAGAAAACTCGCCTTAAAAAAAAAAATGTGGAACCATTTAAAACTGGTAAGGGCTGGTTGAATACATTTAAAATCCAGGGAGCAGCCGCAAGTGCAGATCAAGGAGCCGAAACTTTCAAAAAAGAACTTTTGTTAAAATTATTGAAGAGGGGTATTATGTGTTATACTTCTCAACAAGTTTTTAACATAGCTGAAGCAGGACTTTTGTGGAAACGAATGCCTAAAAGAAGTTTCATATTGAAAGAAGACAAAAACATGCCAGGTTTCAAAGCGGTGAAGGATCGGTTGACTTTATTGTTGGTTGTAACGCTGTGGGGGATTTAAAATTAATACCCCTTTTAGTTTATTTGGAAGAGGTCCAAAGTTCAACTCAAAATCCACACATTTTTCATGATTAAATTCATCAATTAAATTAAATTCATTATTTTAATTGGAATTTTAAATTACTTTTGATACGCAAGTAGTTACCACATAATTATACGTATGCAATGCAGAATATTTTATATGTGCAAATATTTGAATATTAAATATTTTGACCGACATTTGTGCATCTTTTCATTACTGTTTATTATTCATTAGGAAATATCCTATTGCACTGACCGCAGCTCATAAATACATGTTACCTTACGGGAAAGCGGCGCTCGCTTAGCGCGGATTCACTTAGCGCTGTGTTTTTCCGGAACTAATGATCAGCGTTAAGCGGGGGTCACCTGTATTGGTTTTTAATCTTTTGATTTTTAATTAGACAGCCTTATGAACTATTGTTCATATGGCTGTCCAATTAGAAATCACTATGTTTCTTGGCCCACTTATTTTATTTTCTTGTAGTCACCTCTAAAACTGAGGTGCTGATATCTGCCTCATAATGACATCACTAACTTAAAATCTATAGAATTTACATTTGATTACATAGATGCAATCTATGTTGGAAGTATATGCAGTCAAAGTTTTGTATAGCAACCCTCTTTTTAACATTCCAGCACATAATAATGGCTATGTGATAGGCCCACATAAAACATCTTATAGGAAAATAAAAAAATAAAAAAAATTAATTAAATGAGTAGAAGAGTTAGAAGACAGAGGTTTTAGCAGTAGCTGAGCTCATATTAGAAGGTAATGAAACAAAATAAAACAAAATTCTAACAAAACATAACTAGGAAATTTTTCTGAACAATAATAAGAAAGCTTGTTCTAAGAAAGTCATTTTTAACTGCCAAGAAAACTGCCTTTAATAACCTGTCAGGGAATCTGTTGGGATATTTTATCAAACAACAACAGCTGAAGGTAAAGCAAGTTGGCAGCTACTGAAAAAAATTGGCATTTGACAAAATTCTTATTAGCTAGTTCATAAATGGATTAAATGGAAAATATAAGAAAGGAGGTATTAAGAAGAAAACCAGAAACAATATCATGTGCATTTAAACTAGATCTGAGTTTGCAAGGAAAGGAGGAGGGGGGACACTAATGTTCAACAAAATGGACAAAATGAATAGGAATAAGCAACAAAATAGGATGGCTTGTAAGGGGTAGAATCATAATAAGACAATCATAGCATGGGTTTGCTGAAGAAACATCATGCCCCAAAAATCTGATCAATTACTATTTACCAACTAATCAGATTTTCACACAGAAATGAATGGATGGAAGAATAATTTTGACATCATCTACTTAGATGTCAGTAAAACCTTTGATACTGTACCAAATATATGATTGTTGTATTAATTGTTGGAGCTTTATGGTATTAGGGAGAGGCTACTACTATGATTAATGTGTAGGATACAAAGGGTGGATATAAAAGGCCACTGCTCTTCATGGAATAATGTGATAAAGGCATTTTCAAGTTTGATTGTTGTGGGTACTTCAAGTCTAAATTTGCTGGTGATGCAGTGATAGACACAACAGTTATTGATAGTTATCAGAATATGCTACTTCAAGAGGATGTAGTAGAAGAGGCATGTGATGCAAGAAAGCAACTTATGTAGCATCAGCCAAAAAAAAAAAAAAAAAAACCCAATTTCACACATCCATTACCTCTGAAAGTTTATCCACTTCCTCCTCGAATTTATTTAGGCTCTCAACATCCACATGACAGATGGAAGTTTGTTCCAGCATTCTACAACTGTCTTTCCTTGATTTAAATTTATGCCCCCTAAGGTGCATAAACTGGGCAAGAGGAAGAATCCTATCAACATTGAGCTTGCTCAAACCATTCAAGGCTTATATGCCTCAGTCAGATCACCTCATAGGTGCCTAGTCTCCAGATGCTGCAATTTCCAGAACTTAAGCCTTTCTTGGTAAGAGGCCCTTCTTTCCCCTTCACTAATCTTGCTGCCCTTCTCTGTATTTGCTCAAGCAACTCTACATCCTTTCTAAAATGAGGCCTCCAGACCTGTATGCAGTACTCAGGACGGAGCCTAACCATTGCCTTATACAAAGAGATAATCACCTCCATTTCCCTATTAGAAAAATTCCTGTATATCATTGACAATACCCCATGACCTGCTCTGGCAGCCTGTCTGCACTGATCAGAAAACTTCATATCTGACTGCACAATTACTTCCAGGTTTTTTCATTTTCTACCACTCTAAGTGTAGTACCACACAGTTGGTATATTCCTCTGTTGTTACTTCTACCCATATGCAATACTTTGCATTTGTCAATGTTCGGTTGCCACTTCGCAGCCCATCTGTCCAACTTTTCTAGGTCCTGTTGCAGTAGCATGCTGCCATTATTGTCATTAACAACCCTGCCAACCTTTGTATCATCTGCAAACTTTATCCTTAAACTTGATATACCTTCATCAATATCATTGATAAATATAGAAAACAACAGTGGGCCCAAAACTGAACCATGGAGGTCTCCACTAATAACATTAGTCCACAAGGAGCAGCATCCATTGATTACCACTCTGTCTTCCACTCAACCACCCTTTTATCCATTGTAGCAACTTGCCCTTAATACCATACTGCTCCAATTTGTACAGTTAGTCTTCCATGTATCAAAAGTATCAAAAGCTTTCCTGAAATCCAAGTATATGATATCAAAATTAGTTTTTGCATCCAGTTCTTTTGTAACCACATCATAGTATCCAATCAAATTTGTCAGACAAGACTTTCCGTTAGCAAACCCATGCTGTGTCTGAATTATTACTGCAGTCTTGTCTAGATCAGGGTTTTTAAACCTATGGGTCGTGTTAAATTTTTAATAGGCTGCGAAGAAATAATAGCTGCTACCTTGTGCCGAAGCGAGAAGCCCAGAGCACATGATACAAATTGTATCATGCCAGAGCATCATCCTTTCGCTTCATTCGTTGATTTTCTATGTTATGACAGAAAGACAAATTAATTTTTTAACTTAAAAGTTTTAAACTTGAAGTGAAATGGTCTCAGTGTGAAGCAAACAACGTGATCGCGACCAGTTCAAACATAAGAATTATTTTTTATGTACATGTTTATTTACTTTACCATCCTGTTATGTAGTTAGTGTGATACCCTGCCCATCGTCCATTGCGATATGCATTCAATGATATTTGTATTTTGATGAGATTCGGTATTATTAAATTTCTAGTTTTTCGTTTTTAAAATTTTCATTTAGCTCTTAAATTAATATTTTTATTTGTTGTATGTGATTAATTCAACACAATAAAAACTTTTAGTAAATTTCCAATAGGAAACAACTTAAAATTCTTTTTAAGTTTTGTCTTTATTTTTTCTTAGATTTTAGCCCTTGTTTAATAATGAGTAAACAAGTCAAATTATCTCATTTTTTTGGAATAAAAGAAAAGGAAAATTCTCAGGAAACTAATTCGGATAATAAAAATGCAGTACTTCAAGCGAACCAGTAGCAAAAAAAAGCAAAACAAGACAAGAGTTTCATTTATAATTATCAAGAGAAATATATTAATCATGGTTTCACCTTCATAAAAGAAATTGGAAAAGATTTACCACATTATGTTATCTGTGGAAATGTATTGGCCAACTCTTCATTCAAAATTAATAAACTATTAAGACATTTGGAAACAAATCATAGCCAATATAAAGATAAACCTACGGATTTCTTTTTAAGAAAACTCGATGAATTAAAAACAACTAGATCCAATTTGACAAAAAATTCTTGAAATGTTCTTATTTGGCAGCCTTTCATATTGCTAAATGCAAGAAAGCGTATACCATTTGAGAAATGTTATTAAAGCCTTGCATGAAAGACATTTGTAGCAAATTATTTGGCAAAGAATATGAAGCAAAAATAAATTGCATTCACGTGTCAAACGACACTATAAGTCGACGGATAAGCGATTTGTCTGATGACCTTGAATTACAGTTGGTGGAAAAAATACAAAAATCCCAGTATTATGCAATTCAATTAGATGAATCGACAGACGTATCAAATGATGCAATAATATTGGTTTACACCAGATATATTGATTTTACATGTAAAGATATACAGGAAGAATTACTATGTGCTTTGAAATTAGTGTCTTCAGCAACGTCAGAAGAAATTTTTGAAAACATCAATTTGTATTTCCAAACAAAACACATTTCTTGGAATAGTTGTATAGGGATTTGTACTGATGGGGCTGCGGCAATGACAGGAAAGCATAGGGGTTTAGTTTCATGCATAAAGAAAATTGCTCATCCAGATTTAATAACAACTCACTGTTTTTTCATCTGGAACAATTACCTATGAAAGATATGAGTGAAAATTTACAAGACATTTTAAATCAGTGTGTACAAATAGTTAACCAAATTTGGAAGAGTGCAGTAAACAGCCATATCTTTAATATAACATGTGAAGAAATGGGTTTAGCACATAAACAGGTATTGTTACATTCTCATGTAAGATGGCTTTCAAGAGGAAAAGTTCTGAAATGATTATTCGAACTTTGAGTAGAAGTTGAAATATTTTTAAATGACCAAGAAGTCAACATTAAGTGAATATTTTGAAAGTAATTTGTGGCTTGCTAAAGTTGCCTATCTAGCTGACATTTTCGTTAATGAACGATTTAAATTTGCCAGTGCAAGGAAATCAGACCAGTCTTTTTATTTGTTATAATAAAATAGAAACTTTTGTTAAATAACTTGACCTCTGGTTAAACAAAGTTAAAAAGGATTGTTTTGATATGTTTCCATCATTCTTACAAATGGTTGAGGACAACATGATAACTCAGAAGGAAATTTTGGATATACATCAAGTTATACAAAATCATTTATTAAAATTAAAAGAAAAGTTCATTCAATATTTCCCATCTACAGGAGATATTCATTTGGACAATATGTGGGTAATAAATCCTTTTTAACAATGTCAATCAAATAATTTATATCTATAAGAAGAAGAAAATTTAATTGAATTATCAATGGACAAGAGTTTGGAAATAAAGTTTAATGAAAACCAGAATAATTTACCTAAATTTTGGTTACAAATTGAAGAATATCAGACTCTGAGTGAAAAGGCAATAAAATTGTTACTTCCATTTGCAACAACTTATTTGGGTGAAAGTGGATTTTCAATAATGAGTATAGCATTAACTAATTCTATGGAAGTAAGAATTAATAAATTAATTGAGGATAAACAACTACAACAAAGTCATTAAATATTATCTTGTATTATTTTGTTCATTATTTATGTAAGAGTTTTTAATAAACATAATTCAAACTATTTTAGTGATTTTTATAACTTTGAAACAGCCTGTTTTATTTAAAATTGTTAGTCTTACATTTTTCCATAGTTGAATTTAAATGATAAAAAATGAAATTGAAGTATTCATTATAAATCGAAATTCGTCTGAACTGCTCTCAGTAGAAATATACTGAATGTTATTTTTCACATGTAGAATTTATGTAATATACAGTGATTCCAGTCTACCAGGTTTTTAAAAATTTTATATTATAAACATTTGGGTCGCGGTACAATTACAAACAAATATGTTGGGTCACGTGGCAAAAAGGTTGAGAAATGCTGGTCTAGATAATTTTGCAGTGCTTCTTTAACCAATGACTCCATTATTTTCCTTGGAACAGAAGTTAAACTAACATGTCTGTAATTACTCGTGTCATCTTTGATTCCCCTCTGTGAATTGAGGATACATTTGCACATCTCCAGTCCATGGGGACTTCCTCTGGGTGCAAGGATACTCTCATAATTATGGCTAATGGTTTGCTTACTTCCTTTGCCACTTCCTTTAATATAACTGGATAGATCCCATCCACTCTAGGTACCTTTCTTATGTGTAACTTCAACAATTTCTGCTCCACTTTTCTCTCATTTATTAAAAAAATCAATTTGCAGAACTTAAGCCTTTCTTGGTAACATGAACCCTTTTTTCCACTCACCAATCTCGTTGCCCTTCTCTGTACTCGTTCCAGCAGCTCTACATCTTTCCTAAAACGAGGCCTCCAGACTAGTATACAGTACTCAAGGTGTGGCCTGACCATTGCCTTATACAAGGGGACAATCATCCCCTATCCCTGCTAGCAAAATCCCTGGATGTCATTGACAAGACACCATGAGCTACTCCTGCTGTCTTTTTTGCACTGCTCAGAAAACTTCATATCTGACTGCACAATTACCCCCAGGTCCTTTTCATTCTCCACTACCTTGAGTGTAGTACCACCCAGTTGATAGGTTACTCTGAGGTTACTGCTCCCAATTTGCAAAACTACATTTCTCAATGTTAAACTTCAGTTGCCACCTCTCAGCTCATCTTAACTTTTCTAAATCCTGTTGCAGTAGTGAACTATCATTACTGTCATTAATAACCCTGCCAACCTTCGTATCATCTACAAATTTTGACATTAACCCTGACAATATCATTAATAAATACCAAAAACAACAACGGGCCCAACACTGAACGCTGGGGCACTCCACTAATGGACGACATCAGACCACAGAGAACTTACCTGCCAAATCAAGTGGGCATAGTGTTAGGGTCAGGTGCCACCTCTGATTTCTCACATCTGCTCCATATGATAAGAGACAAAACTTTATGCTTCAAACCCCAGTCCACTCTGCTGACTCTTCTTATCATGGCCGTATACTTTTGGATTTTCGTGTATAAGTACTTCAGATGAGAGTGGAAGGTAAGACCAGTGTCAATGTAGATTCCCAGGTATTTGACTTCTATGTAGAGATTGATGGGAATGTTATTACTTCATTGTTGGAGGCCTGCGTATTTCTAGTTTTCGCTTGGGGAGAATCGATTTTGTTTTCTCACCAGAAATTGAGAGGTTGTGGAGTGCTGCCCAGTTTTGGAGCTTTTCCAGAGCTGTATTTGCTTTTGCTTCTAATGCGGCTCTTGTGTCAGCTTGAACTATAGGACAAGATCATTAGCGAAGGCCAAGGGTCTGGCCCCACCCAGGTCAAACCCCAGGAACTCATCCAGAACAATGGACCAGGGGAATGGCCCAAGGACAGAGCACTGAGGGCATCCCTGTTGAACGCATCTTGCGATAGTCTGGTATTTGTTTACAACTTGTAATTTTCTATTGCTGAGATAGGATTTTAGACTATTGTATAGGTTCTCGGACGTGCTTCCCTGCCAAAGGACACTAGGCCAACACAGTTGATTGAAAGCACCAGCAAAGTCCACCATGATGGCTAGGGTATACTTTGAAGTTGTCTGTGTAGCCTGGGTAATCAAGTTGTGTATAGCTGGAGCATGTCTTGAATCAAAACTGACATGGTGAGGTGAGTTGCTATTCGGTATAGTAGGTGGAGAGGCGATACAGCAGAAGTCGTTCTAGAAGCTTGGCCCAAACGGAGAGCAGAGCAGGACAATTGATCAGTAGGAGGCTGGAAGTTGGGGTGGTTTATCTGGATTTTTCAGGGTCAGCTTGAAAGTAGCAGTCTTCCAGGGTACAGAGAAAGTTCCTTCAGCAAGACACTTGTTGAGGAGGCTCAAGAGTCTGGTGGGGTAGCCTTCAGCGAATTTCTTGACTATGTCGACTTTGAGTAAGTCAGCACCTGGCGTTTTGCCATCTTTCATTTTAGCCAGAGCCATATTCATCTCTACCATAGTGAAGAACAGTTCCATATCCTCTGGCTGAAATGCTTGATTACTGTCAATGATCTGCTGCTGCTCCAGTGACATCGCTGAAACTTCAGTAGGGTAAATGGAATCAAGAATATTGTTTATTGAGTCAGAGGAGGTAAAGGTTGAAGAGTCATCTGGTTTGAGAGTTGTATTAAGAACCTCTAGGCAGCCTATTGATGCCGATGCAGAACACGATGCCCCATGGCATCGTGTTCAATTCCAATAGTGGAGACGAGGGTGTGCCATGACTCCTTCTTACACTTACGAATTTCCTTGGTGTACATGTTTCTAACCACCCAATATGCTTCCTGCGCAGCTTCAACCTCATGTGGGGGAAGATGGGCACACACACACGTTGTGTTTGTGCCCTCTTTCTTAAGTCCCAAAGGTCTGTATTCCACCAGGGGGACAGCATAGCGGTATGGCCTCCTATGCAGAATGGACAGATCACAGGCGCTTTTGATGATCGCAGTAATATTGCATACACAGTGATCTGGCGAGAGTCAAGCTGGTAGAGGAACATCATCTGGTAGCCTTCTGGACAGTTCCATAAGGAAACATTGCCGATCCTTTTTTTGGTGTTATAACGCACAATGCATTATAACACCAACATCGTCCCTTGGAATCGATGCGGTGTGTTCCACAGAGCGAACAAGGGAGAATGTGATCACTCTGTGGTCTGAAGTGGTCCAGGACTCCTGGGCCATCCAGCCAGAAAGCTTATTGGCCAAGTCAGGCGTAGCCATTGTTGATACCAATTTTGCTCTCCTGGAGTGGGCAGCTGTAGGTGGGTAGTTGTCCTGGATGGTTTAAGATTTGCAAGCCTGATGTGAGGATAAGGTCCTCAAGTCTTAAGCCATTTCCTAGGGTGTTCCTATCCAGTGCCAGAGTGGCAAGCGACAGTTTGAATCCATGCCTATCCGTAGCTGCCTACCTGGGAGATGCTGGAGTGCCATTTCAATCAGAGAGATCACGGCAGTGATGTCGTTACCTGGATGGCTGTAGAGGGAGAGGCCGAACAGCGATCCAAAAGATGTCATGATTTGGGTACAGGCACTGATGGAAGTGCTCAGTGGGGGTGATCTTGGTTGCTGCGATGTCAGAGTTTCTGATGACAACTGCAGCCCATGGTTGGTCATTTGTACTGTGGACAATTTTATATGATGTGGGATAGCCCATAACCACTCCCAAGCGAACATAGGTCTCCTGGAGCAGGATTACCGTATTTCCCCATGTATAAGATGCACCTTAATTTTGAGGCCCGAAATTTTTAAAAAAATGTATTACATAAAGTTATTAAACTCAAGTTTTATTCATCATAAAATTCATACAACTCCTCATTACTTGAATTCAGCACTGTACGAAAATCTTTTCTGAGCCATTTCTGGGCAGAACGTGGCAAAACATAACCTAATATACTGGTAACAAGTGCGAAACAATGAGCACAACGACAACAAGTGCTAAAAAGTGGGAAATGCAAGTAAAAAAATGTATAACCACTGTGTAAGACGCACCCAGTTTTAAACCCCAAATTTTTTGAAAAAAAGGTGCATCTTATACATGGGGAAATACGGTAGGTCTATTTGTTTTTCCTCAGCCTTTATCTTCAGCTGGTCTGCAACCACTCTTGCTCTCTGCTTGTTTAGTTGTACAATTCTTATCTCTAGTTGGTAATTGGGAGGACTTCTATCCATAATTTATCCACATTTGTTAGAGAGACTACTTTTAGATAGACAGGGCAGTTGTTATCTCGGATGGAATGTTGGTGTGGAGCCTTTGCAGCCTTGCAATTTGTGCAGCTTGGCAGCTGATCTCTGAAAGGGCAATCCTTATAGTCGTTCCCCTCTTGGGCACAGTGGCCACATGTGAATTCATACTGGTTATAAGTATGTGAGGTATGGCCAAAGCGGAGACACCTGTAACATCTGCAGCCAGAAATATATTCTTTGAATATATTTCTGTAATTGGGACTTTTTGTATTTGGGACTAATATCAGACACACTCGCCTCATCTTGCAGATTTTTATTAAAAATTGCCTCATCTTAGATTTTTATTAAAGATCTCTGCTTTGAGCTCCTCTGGTGTTAAGCTCTGGTCCACATCAAAGATCATAACTAAGGCCCTTTTTTCTTAGCCATATATTTTTCTAGGGGTTCCTGGGATGGCAATAATCTGCCCTAAGCCCAAAATTTTCATGTTGGCATTATTCAGGATGGTTTGTGTCTCCTCCCTGGTGTCTGTTTCTATTAAGACTCCTGGATGCCTGGTCTTTCTAATACTCTTTATTTTTACAGTTTTCATCTGCTCCTTGAAGTTTTTTGTGAGTGTTTCCTTGACCGCTTCACTGGTATCTAAATGTGCATCTTCCACTGGTTTAACCAAAATAACATGTGATTCAGGCTTTCTTACTGCCTTTTGGTTTTGTACTTTCCTGGTTGGTTGCGCCCTTATTAAGCACCATTCCTCAATGCCTCTGCAAAGGAGTGGGGCCGTTGTTGCATTTGTTTTTTCCCCTCCTGTGTGAGAACTTCAATTTTTGCTTTAAGTCTCTCGTGGTCAACATGTAAATTTTGGACCACTGTCTCCATTTTACTGAAGATCTCTATCACGTCAGTTCTAATGGCAGCAGTAATTCTACTTGATTGCTTAGCCATGTATTTTTCTAGGGTTCCTCTAATGGCAATAATCTGTTCCACTGGAGTCACAGTCAACAGGGAACCTGGGTAATAGGGGGTTCCTGACTCTTTTGTTCTTCATGGTCAGATTTGCTGAATGATTCATTGCCAGCCTCTTCAGGGACTTCCTTCGTCGTTGGAACGTCTGTAGCAGACCTTCTTCTACCCCTCTCTTTCTTCTTGGCCTTGGTAGGTTTATTTGTACCTTCCCCAGTTTCCGGGGCCTCACTCCTTGAGCGGATTGGGTAATCCGCCTGTCCCTTAACTATCAGTTTAACTTCACCGTCGCTCATCTTGTTATAGTGGGTATCTCATAAAAACTGTTGCCTGATTTCATCTGAGTGTATCTATCAAATTCTTTTTTAAAAATCTAGTTCTACAGATTAGATGGCAAGTTGTTCAAATGATGAATAACTCTTTGCCTTGAAACATCACAGTCATGCTGCTCAGGAAGCAAAAAAAAAAAAAAAAAAAAAAAACCACAACAGAAAAACAAAATTCTACTCTCGGAAATTCAAAATTACGAAATTCAAGCCCCAAAAACTCCAGAAAGTTAGCATAACTCCAGTAGTCAAACACACCATGAACCATTTTGAGATTAACAAGGTTGACTGGGAACTCTTTGGGAGGCTGCTGCACCAGGTGGCAGGGCATTGGATGGAGGATGACCAATGACTTGATCCAAATTAGATCCAGAGGAAGGTCACAAAAATTATCACTAATGCTAGTGAAACAGCCATTAAGAGGAAGATTCCAACCTCGGGCGTGGTGCCCTGGTGGACCTGAGAAATTGAAACATTAAGAAAGCAGGTCATAAAGGCAAAAGAGTTTCGAAGGGCGAGACGTATCCAGCCAGAGCCGGAAGTAAGACTGTTAAGGAAAAAGATACAATATTTTTAGAAACATGGACCTGATATGCAATAGCAAAAGGAAGGCCTGGGAGCACCTTGTCAACCCAGCTGGAAACGCCGATCCCTGGGGAGTAGTGCACAAAGTTGTTACTAACAAATTCCCCAGAGGATAAATCATAAATATGACTTGAATCCTGCACGGTGTACTAGCCACTACCTGAGAACAGTCTATCGATAACATACTCAACCAGATCTGTCACGAACCAGCTGTCCTAACCTTACCTGAACAGGTACAGATATGTAGAGAAAATGAAGCATACAAAACACAGCAAGTAGAACAGCCCTTCGCCATGGAGGAATTGCATGCCGCTGTGGCCCTCATAAGAAATAGAAAATGTCCCGACCCAGATCTGCTGGAGTCAGAAATTATAAGAAAGGTAGTGGACACTACTTGGAACTTCTCTTTAGATTATACAATGTATGCCTAAGAACAGGAACTTACCCAGCCAACTGGAAACTTGTAACCATGAAGCTTATACCCAAGAATCCTTCAAAGAACAGCCTGATTCTTATCAGCCAATTGCCTGCTCCCAGTGGCATGTAAGCTATTTGAAAGGCTGATAGGTAAAAGAATAACTCACCACTATGAAACAACTGGACTAACTTTGCGAACACTATGGATTCAAGTAAGGAACTTCTACCATTGATGCCCTGAGTGGCCTTTTGAGGGTGGCAGCGGGGTGTGACAAAAAATATTTCCTTGCCATCTCGGTCGACTTTGCTCGGGTGTTCGACGCCATTTGGTGGTCGAACATCCTAGCTAGACAGAGAAGGGCAAACACACTTATGAATTTGTACAAAGTTATGGAATCCTACTTAACCAACAGAGAAATCCAGGTAATAGCACTATATAATAAGTTGACCAGATCACTCTACAGGGGCTGCCCCCAGGGTTCAGTTCTAGGGCCACTGCTCTGGAATATGATCCTAGATGATTTCCTGGCCTTGGACTTAGGGGAAGTAAATTCCCAGGCCTTTGCAGATGATCTAATACTGACAGTCGTTACTGAAAGCTGAGCACAAATGAAAGTCCAAGCAAACCAAGCACTTAAACTCCTTCAAGACTGGCCTACTGTCCACTTCTTAAAAATATCAACCACAAAAACTAAATCTATATTGTTGAAAGGCAGCCTAAACTTAAGAAGACCACCACAAATTAAAATCCATAGCCAGACAATCAAACTAGTCCCCGAACTGAACATCTAGGTATCATTCTAGACACCAAACTGTCCTTCCATCCTCATCTCAAATACTTGAGAGAAAAAATCAGAAGATATGCCGGTTTAATAGCCAGAATAACAAGAAAGGACTGGGGGCTCAAAAAATGCATGCTAACACTGTACTATAAAGCCCTCTTCACCTCAGCAATTACGTACGCTTCCCCCATGTGGTTCCATAGAGCCACAATGGTGGTTAACAAAAAGATCTTGGAAACCATACAATTCTTCTGGTTATCACCCATGCCTGCCCCTCGACTTAGAAGTTATACGCTGCGGAATGTCGTACCACCTGACCAAAGGATTACCCTATACTCTGGAGGAATACACCATCAACCTATCAGGAAATAGAAGAGAAGAAAGGACCAGACTTGAGAATCATGTGCAGCAGGTATGGTAGGAAAAGTGGTCTGCTTCAACAAATTGAGAAATTACTGTAGGAAGTACCAAGTACCTGCCTACAGTTGAATGCGTGTATCCTAGACCCCCCCCCCCCGGTTCCACTCAGGTCTATTTACAACATTTCTCCTGACGGGCCATGGTGGCTTCAATGCCAAGTTAACTCATTTTCGAATAACAGAAGACCCCCCCCCCCCCCTTCTACACATGTGGAAAAACAGAAACATTATGTACAGCTGCAACCATTATTAGGGCCTCCGCTGTCGACTTATGATGGAACTCACATATCTACCAGCAGGATTGGAGCATCACCTGGCCTTCACGAAATTTGCACAAGAGGTGTTTTCTAGGCGGAGAGCACTTATTGCTATTCATCACAACTAAAGCCAATAACTGAATGAAACAACTCAATCTAATTGAACAGAAACATTGAAATGGAAAGATTGAGATAACCACACTAAGGACCACCAGGACTGGACACGGAATCAGCGTATTCCATTGCTCACCTGTCTCAAGCTCCCTCTGTAGCGGAAGACACCAGTGATCACCATGTCAGACTTGACTCTACACATCTGCTGAACCTGACACCAGTGGCTGGGCGCCTCCATAGCCAGGTTGGAAGGAGCAGCAGTGCGTAGCATACGCTTCTTGATTAGACAGGGGTTCAAGCCCGTCACCACCAAATATGGAAGATGCGGAAAGGTCAGGGAATGATCACCGCATATCCCAGAGCAATATGGCCTTAGTTGCTAATGCTCCTAAAAACCAAATAACAAACAAAAACAAAACCAGTGGCTGTGACCTCTGAGACAAACTCACCGGACATGAATATTGCTGCAGCTTGCTGCCAAGGCCTTTGGCCTCCCCATACCAGTGCACTCTTGCATGGTACTTTCTTCCTACTCCTGGGTGGGGGAGAAGGAGAATATTGTTTTCTTCCCTCTGTTGAGGCATGGGCACGCGTCACTGACCATCTAGGGTTGCCTTCTCTATTGACTCCACCTTTGTCTTACCCCCCAGTCTTCAGTCTGCCCACTCTCTCTCTAACTTTGTGACTGCATCCAATGAAACCAAAATTATTCCAAACCCACACACTCAAAACTGCCAGAGTAAATACACTGGTGTCAAAACTTAAGGACCAGTTAGGTTTTCACCTGTAGCTTCTCATAGGAGTGGCCTGGATATGGGAAAAGCATACCAAAAGAACCTCATGAGGTACAGAAATGATGAAAGAAACAACACCGACACAACAATGGAAACAAAACGGTACAGAGGGACTTTATTCAAAAATGGCAACATAGCACTGTCTGCCATGACACAGATGCATCACTGCCAAAGATTGAACAAAGGGAAGAGGTGGTCCTCAGTAGGAGATATGACCACTTTTTTGCACTGCCTGTTCATACTTAGAACAATACTGTTGATAAGTTCTTGCGGTAACATCGTCCATTCCTCTGTCAGTGCCATCTTCAGCTGGTGAACATTTTCTGGTGGGTGTGGACGTGCCGCTAGGCATCTCCCAGGATCATCCCATATGTGTTCGATGGGATTTAGATTGGAAGAATGGGCAGGCCAATCCATATGAACAATGTACTCACTTTTCAAAAGAATATCAACAGCTGCAGTGCGATGGGGTGTGGCGTTATCATCGATAAACACGAACTCGGGGCCAATGGCACCTCGGAACAGACATACATGGGGAAGGACTACATCGGTACAGTAGTGTTCACTGGTTACAGTACTGCCTTCCAGTATCTGGAATTGTGTATGTCCATCCAAGATAACGCCTCCCCAGACAAGAACACCTCGACCGCCATATTGATCCCTTTCAGCGAGATTTGTGGGGTGATATCATGTGCCAACCTCTTGCCAGATCAGCTGAACGTCCAGAATCGCTGCTGAGACTTGAATCTACTCTCATCAGGGAAGGGTACCTTACCCATTGCGCTGCTTCCAGTTCTTGTGTTTGATACACCACTGTAAACAGTGTCTCTGATGGGCAGGTGTTCAAGGGACACAGCATACTGGCCATCAGGCAAACCGTCCACCTTTGTGGAGTCGCCTGGCCACAGTAAACCGCGATATCCTGCATCCTGTGCAGCTGGTTTGCAATGGATTCCGCTGTCTGGTGTCAGTCCCTCTTGGCCTGTAAGCTATAAGGAACCAGCGTAATAATTTTACGCTGGTTCCTTATAGTGGTCATCATTGGGCGTTGTTTTTCGAAGGACCACCACTGGTCCTTCGAACAGCTGTACCTGTCATTCTGAAGGCTGACACGTGAGACAATGCTATGTGTTATACCGAACTCTGAAGCCACACTCTCACTTCAAGCTTCCCAATTATTCGACTCCGGGTAAAGTCATCCAGATGTTGTCTACTGGCCATTTTGTTGACTGTAGCACTCTATTAAACTAATCGAACATCTGTAACAATCATGCTCACCATTCAGTAATTCGCACACAACTGCTGAACTGCTGCTTTTATCTGTTTATGCGAGCCCTCTCATCACGATTCAAATTTTTGCATGTGCACCAGCTTTCTACTGAACGGCCACAGTTATGAAAATCGCCACAGGCTGTTTCGTTTGATTTTGTGTGGTTGTAACCTTTAGAAATAGTGTTGGTCCTTATGTTTTGCATACCAGTGTATAACTTTACTGAGTGTACCTGGTCTGCCTTCACCGGGCCATGTGTGGGCAACGGTGGGTCCTATTAGGGGGCCCCAACGGCTAAAACGCCAGATGAACAATGGTACAAAAGATCACACATCACAATATCCATGCACTTTTAACTCTCTGGCCTTTACAGTGTTCTGTACCACATGACAATGTATACTATGCAGAGATGGGGGGAACCCATTGCAATTTGACCTGAAAACACTTTACACTGTATGTAAAGTAACTTTGAATAATTTTACGCTGGTTCCTGTACAAGATTCATGTAGTGCAAGAACTAAAGTCTTGTGATCAACAATGATTTGCCATAATTATGAGAGCTTCCTTGGACTAAGGGGAGGTACCCACAGACTGGAGATGTGCAAATGTGACCCCAATTCACAAAGGAGGATCAAAGGCTGACACAAGTAATTATAGACCTGTGAGTTTAACTTCTGTTCCAGGAAAATTAATGGAGGCACTGGTTAAAGAAGCACTGCAGGATCATCTAGACAAGACTTCAGTTATAGCTCGGACACAGCATGGTTTTGTTAAGGGGAAGTCTTGCCTGACCAATTTGATTGGATACTATGATGCAGTCACAAAAGAACTAGATGCAGGGAATAACTTGATATTATATACTTGGATCTTAGAAAGGCTTTTGATACTGTTACACATGGAAGACTGCTGCACAAATTGGAGCTGTGTGGCATTGGAGGCAAATTGCTGCTATGGATAAAGGGGTGGTTGAGGGGGAGAAGACAGAGAGTGGTAATGAATGGACACTGCTCATCGTGGACTAATGTTATTAGTGGAGTTCCTCAGGGTTCAGTGTTGGGTCCATTATTGTTTTCTGTATTTATAAATGATATTGAAGATGGTATATCAAGCTTAATGTCCAAGTTTGCAGATGAGACGAAGGTTGTCAAGGACACTACTGACACTATGCTGCTGCAACAGGATCTAGAAAGTTTGAGCGGATGGATTGAGAGGTGGCAAATGAAGTTTAACATTGACAAATGTAAAGTACTACACATGGGAAACAGCAACCCCAGAGCAACATATCAATTCTGTGGTACTACACTGACAGTGGTAGAGAATGAAAAGAACCTGGGGGTGGTTGTGCAGGTAGATATGAAGTTCTCTAAGCAGTGCGGACGGACTGCAAGAGTAGCTCATGGTGTATTGTCAATGATATATAGGAATTTTTCTAGCAGGGATAAGGAGGTGATTATTCCCTTGTATAAGGCAATGGTCAGGCCACACCTAGAGTACTGTATACAGGTCTGGAGGCCTCATTTCAAGAAGGATGTAGTGCTACTGGAACGAGTACAGAGAAGGGCAACAAGATTAGTGAATGGAACAAAGGGGTGCTCTTACGAAGAAAGGCTTAAGTTTTGCAAATTACAGTGTCTGGAGACTAGGCACCAGCGAGGTGATCTGATAGAGGTGTATAAAGCCTTGAATGGTTTGCGCATGCTCAATGCTGATGGGATTCTTCCTCTTGCTCACAATAATCACCTGAGAGGGCATAAATTCAAATTGAGGAAAGACAGATGTAGGGTTGACGTGCGGAAATTTGCCATTAGCCAGCGGGTGGTTGGTTGGTGGAACAGACTTCCATCCCTTGTCGTGGAAGTTGATAGTCTCAATAAGTTTAAGGCTCAGCTGGACAGGTATTTTGAATGAACAGAGGGGTGAAGTGGTTTTTTTTTTTTTTTTTTTGGCTGATGTTTGCTTTCTTGCATCAAATGCCTCTACTAATGCTAATGAATAGACTTTGCTCTATGATTTCTGGCTCATATGGAACTTGATGATACATTGGCTCGAATATTTTGTGGTATGATGAGGCACATTTCACTCTTCATGGGGCTGTAAATGCACAAAACTGCCGAATATCTGGAACTTCTCCATCTGCTGGCGCCTCCGTAGCCAGGTGGGAAGGAGCAGCAGTGCATAGCACACGCTTCTTGATTAGACCGGGGTTCGAGCCCGTCACCACCAAATACGGAGGACGCGGAAAGGTCAGGGAATGACCACCGCATATCTCGGAGCAATATGGCCTTAGTTGCTAATGCTCCTTAAAACTAAAATAACAACAACAACAACAATCTCCATCTGCTGCACACGAAAGACCACTACAAAGTTCATATGTTACAGTATGGTGGGTTCACAGCAGAGTTTATAATTGGACCACTTTTCTTTGAAGAGTCTACACCTCAAGGTGTTCTGTAACTAGTGTACGGTACTGCGCTCTTCTAAGAGGTCATATTATTCCCGCTGTGCAAGAAAGGCAATGCCTTTCTTGCACATTTGGCTGTAGTGTTCATGCAAGTTGGTGCACCTCCCCACATTAGTCGACAAGTGAAGGAACTGCTCCGTTCAACATTTAGAAATGATCACATCATTTCTAGAGACTTTCCACAGTTCTGGCCAGCTTGATCAGCAGATCTGAATCACTATTATTTCTGGCTATGGGGATACCTGAAGGACAGAGTTTACTGTGGTGGCATACAGATGCATGTCGATTTTAAAGCAAGCATTAAACATCATGTAGCCAACATCCCCAATGAGATGCTCTGCGAAACTGTGTTGCACGCAGTCCTCCATTTCAGAATGTTATCTCAAGTGTAGGAAAGCACATAGAACAATATCTCTAGATTTCTATTTTCTGATATTAAAATCTAATCCTGAGTTAAGTATTCAGTCTCATGTTTACAGTACCAGTTTCTCCCCTGGTGGCAGAAATTTGGACTGATTTTATTTCTTCTACAAATCTCTTCCCCATACCCTAAATAACATACCCACCTATCTTCCCAGTGCTGTCTGTAATCATTTTGACACTAGGGTCTCCTGAATAGGGAAACTTATTTTATAATCACCCGGTACATACATATATATTCAGTAAAACCTCCCTAAGACAACCCCCTGATATTATGACAAAAATCGGTCATTTTGGGAGGTCACCTTAGGAAGAGGTATTGCTGTATTATTATTTTTTTTAAGTAATTGACTTTACTGAAATATGTTAAGGACTTTAGCCTCAGGCTGCGAGAGATTTAGACAACATGCAAATTAGTGCAAACGAATCATATTAGTATGCAGCTGAACTCTGAATTAGCAAAAATATGGAGGCACTGGTTAATATGGAGGCAGCGGATATCACCTCCGAAGAAGGGCCAAATAGCCCTGAAATGGTGCCGTCTGGGTGGTGGTATCTGCCGAGAATAAGTAACAACAGTCTTCTCCTTTGGTGAAGCGTTACTTATTCGAAGTAGTGCAATATCATGGCAACTCGTTGTGAAGGTATTCACAATATGAGATATAACTTAAACGATGCCACTTTTACATATTTTTGCTAATTCAGAGTTTAGCTGCATACTAATATGATGTGTTTGCACTACCTTGTACGTAATTGACTTTATTATTAGAATTACAAAAATTGGGGTGAAATAACGTACAGAAACTTTTTTAATGTTATAAGCAGTACATAAGAAGTCAAATATTTTCAGTAATTACTATTTATTTATGCAACTGCACTTACAACGTTAAAAAGTGATTGGTATTATAACATTAAAAAGAAATTTAAGGATGTTGATCAGAATAATTTTTTAAAGTCATCTGTTTTGTTTGAACACTTTTTTGATTAATAATTTCTTGTTTCAAATTATCTTCTACTTGAAATAATAAATTTAACAATGTTTCATTTTCTAATTGCATTAACAATGACTAATCCATCAACAGTTGTTACTCAATGATAACTTTCACTCAATGATATTACTGTTTCACTCCTTGCCTCATTATCATTACACTTGTCCTCTTGTCCACCATCATATGGTTCCATATCTTGGCAGTCAAAATTTTTCTTTCCAATTTTCAGTTATCATCACATGTCTGTAAATTGTTCTCAAAAGTTAAATATAATTGAAAATTTGCGACTTCTCCTAGCTGCATTAATTCGTTTTCAAGAAATGATATCTCTTATATGTCATTTTCCATATTTCCCATATTAATTCCACAATTTTCAAAACATATTTGTATCTTTTGAAACTTCTTGCCACGCCTCTTTCATATATTCAACCATCAATCATCACAAAGATAATCAGTTGTTCTACACATTCTACAGAGTTAATTTTTGCCACTAATGTCAAAATCTGTTTCCTGTAACATAGCTTAAATGTGTGAATGGCACCTTGGTCCAAAGGCTGCAGTACGCTTGAAGTATTAGGCAGTATAAATGCTAATTTATATTTTAAATATTTGATGATACGTATTTTGGATGGCATGGTGTATTGTCTAAGAAGAGTAACAGTGTCCTGTATTTTCCCTTTTATTAATCTCATTAACCCATTAACACCTATGAAAAAACTACCTATCAAAACTCATTTTGCTCAATATTATGGTGAGGAAACAAACAATACCAAAATTTCAAAGGAAATATATTTATTTTTTTAAAATAACAGTCATCCTCAAATGGGGACGTTAGGCAGATAGGTGGTATTTTTCGAAGCAGCCTTTTTCAATTCACATTGTTTTCTGACAGTTCTTACATGACCACCTAGCTTTCATATGACAAACACAACATTTTAATTGTCTATCAAGTTTTTCTGGAAAGTGATGGCCTTCATTAATTTTCATGGAACTTCTGGCTTTTCACTTTTCATTCCTTCTTGTTGATGCAGCATCTTTCAAATAACTTTGTACGATGTTTCGACAAAAATCTAATTGATTCGTTTTTATCTCTGCTGTCATTTGGGCAGCTTCCACACATTAGTGATGGGCATATCTAATATGAATGTAAACAGGACCCACCAACACTGTCATTAGGACAACAGTGTTGAACTTGATTGCCCCTCACAGTTCCTGTAGCTCCTATTTTCTTCTTTTTCCAAAATATCATCAATGAGTACGTTGTAAAATAATTGTTGAAGAAAACTATGTGGTTTGATGGATCTGGCACATGTTCCAATAAATCAGTAACCACTCTTGCACCTACAGGTATACTCTTCACATTTTTGGTTTCTTTAGTTGGTTTTCTGCAGTAGACATCAAAGCAATACCCAGAAGAACTACTTACCTTTCAAATGAAATTGCATAGAACCAGGAATTTCTTTTGGAAATTAATTAATGTCCTTTAAAACATCTTCATCAAACTCTTCACAATCTGTCAGCTCGTCCAAATTTGGAGGTAATGTGCAAATTTCAAAAACCTCATTATCATTAGATTCTTGATTTGCAATGTCTTTGATAGCATCCTGAAGTCTGGTGTATTTCTTCTTGCCATAAAAAATCTTCATTTTCATTATCACCCAGTTTATGATTCACTATAAACAAAAATAAAACTTATGTACAGTAATGCCTAACGTCCACGTTTGAGGGCAGTAAGATATAAACAAAAAAAATTAAAAAATAACTCGAAAAAATGTAATGAATGAAATTTTGTTCATACTTACAGCATATATTGTCTCTAAATTTGATAGTAAAGCAACGACAATTAAAAAACACTATATTAAAACTACAGCAATAAAAATAAAGATGGGGATGTGTGTGTGTGTGTACATGCATACACACAGGGTGTTTCAATTAAAGGGCACTGGAGTCTGCCAATTTATCTGGTCCTTTTCTGTCACATTTGTTCTGAAATTTTTGAATTTGATTTTAAAATTAGACCAAGTATTACTATTTAGATTTTACAATTTCTAAATTAAATTTTGCCTAATCAACTACTCTTTTTCTCAGTGGGAAAATTGTTCTCCATTTTAAAGTTAGTCTGAAAATGTTATCTTTATACTAAAACAAATGTAAACTAATCTTTAGCCTCAGCACCCACCCTGTTGGCACCAAGACCAATAAATGTGAAATATCATGACAAAATACAATAAGTGAACCACAAAAGTACAACAGATAAATGAAGAATGGTGAATAAATTAAAAAAAAAAAAAAAAAAAAACTAAAAATAGATAAATAGAAAAACCGATGACCATTGATTCTATTCTCATTAGAGGACCATTGGACAACAATAGTAGATTGTTGTTGTAGACTATACATTCTCTCAATTTTTGAGTGAATGTATAGTCTACTCAATTTTCTTGTTTTTTTTTTATTTATTCATTATTCTTCATTTATCTCTGGTACTTTTGTGGTTGGCTTATTGTATATTTTTATAATATTTCAGCATTTTTTGGTTTCAGTGCAAACAGGGTGGGTACTCTGCCAGCATTTACTGTGTTCAGAGTAGTAAAGATAAAAGAGTCCAAGTAAAATATTGGTGAATAATGAGAAAAAAATCCTTAACACTTATGTAGTGTTTCTTGAGACTAAATGATTTCAGCTTGTTAAGCCAAATGATTTTAAAATTTTGTTCCAAATATATGTTAGTCTGCTATTTTCATATACAGAATAAGATTAAAGCCAGTATTTTAATTTTTTTTCTTTCATAGGTATATTTAAGAAAGCTTTAGAACGTGCCTCTTCTAGCAGAACAGGAAGCATCAAATACAAAAGGCTTGGAAGTCCAGAAACTACAGTGGTAGCTTTAACATGCTGCTTATATGAGACAGCACTTGCTACACTCACACAAATGAAGCTTGATATATTAACAGGTTGGAAATTTCATTCATTTGAAAATATTTCATGTACTTTAAAATCATTGTATTATGGAATAATATATGATTATGATAGTGTAATGTTAATTACATAATTATTTCGGGTTCATAATACAAATTAATAATCTAATATATTTGCTCACTTGATTATTATATTTAATAATACAAGGAGCAGTGAGAAAGTATTGCCTCCTATTTTTTCTTGAGTTGGTCATTGTCCGCAAAATGAGTTTCACGGAGTGAATTCTTCAGTGGCCCGAAAAGGTGACAGTCGGAAGGTGCAAGATCTGGGCTATGAGAGGTGTGAGGAAGAACATTGCACTCCAGTTTTGCAATGGCCTCCATCGTGCATAGACTGGCATGGGGTCGTGCATGGAGAAGAACCTCATTAAGGTTTTTGCCCAGTTGAACTCTACGTATTCGAGCTTTCAACTTTTTCAATGTTTTCACACATCGATCTGAGTTGATTGTGGTGCTATGCTCCAAGAAGTCTACAAGCAAGACCCCCATCTTTGTCCCAAAACACTGTCACCATGACTTTACCGACAGAAGTCTGTTTTTGAACTTATTGCATGGTGAGTTTTGGTGGTGCCACTCCATTGACTGCTCTCTTCGTTTCATGGACATAATGGTTGACACAGGTTTCGTCACTTGTGACTATGCTTGGGGGAAAAAAAAAACCTCTCCTTCACTCTCGATACATATATCTGTATCTATATACATACAAGATACATATATCTGAATTTGTGGATTTATTGGATGATTGTTTTCTGCAGCAGCATGTTCGAGAGGCAACCAGATCTGGTTATCAGCAGTGATCACAGTGTATGATGTGGGATTTACTTAAAGATTTAATTACCATCAGGGGTAAAGGAAAAGGTTTTTGCTTCTGTAAAGGTGAGTACAGTGGTCTGAGAAAGTTTTTAAATTCTCTACAGTGGGATCAACTGACGATGTTACCAACAGTAAATTCTAAGTGGGAAGCATTCAAGGAATTAGTTGTGGATGCTACTAAAAGTTTCATACCTATTAAGAAATATTGTTCAAGGTTTAGGCCTAAATGGTTAACTAATGAACTAATGAGACGCGTGACAGAGAAAAAAAATGCATGGGATGCATATAAATTATCAAGCGACTCAGAAGCCTATGGCAGATATAAGCTAGTCTGCAATCAGGTCACAAAGGAGGTTAGGCAGGTGAAGGCAGATTATGAAAAATCCTTGGAAAATATGCTAAGAGAAACAGCAAGGATTTCTTTACTTATATAAACTCTAAGAGGAAGGGGAGGAATCTGATTGGTCCGCTTGACATCGATGGTTCAACTGTTGATGATCCTGCTCAGATAGCGAACAAACTGAATGAGTATTTTGCATGTACATTCACACATGAGGAATTATTAAGGTTTGAAAATGGCAGAAGGTTATCAAATTGTAGCAGGATACTTAATGATTTTGTAATAACTGAGAGCAAAGTGGAGAAGAAATTATTGAAGTTAAACATAAGAAAAGCACCTAGGGTGGATGGGATCTATCCAGTTATATTAAAGGAGGTGGCAAAGCAACTAAGCAAACCCTGCTCATAATTATGAGAGCATCCTTGGACTCAGGGGAGGTTCCCACGGACTGGAGATGTGCAAATGTATCCCCAATTCACAAGGGGGATCAAAGGGTGACACGAGTAATTACAGACCAGTTAGTTTAACTTCTGTTCCGGGTAAAATAATGGAGTCACTGGTTAAAGATGCATTGCAGGATCATCTAGACAAGACTGCACCTGGGGTGGATGGGATATATCCAGTTATATTAATGGAGGTGGCAAAGCAACTAAGCAAACCCTTAGCCATAATTATGAGAGCATCCTTGGACTTAGGGGAGGTTCCCACGGACTGGAGATGTGCAAATGTATCCCCAATTCACAGAGGGGGATCGAAGGGTGACACAAGTAATTACAGACTAATTAGTTTAACTTCTGTTCTGGGTAAAATAGTGGAGTCACTGGTTAAAGATGCATTGCAGGATCACCTAGACAAGACTGCAGCAATAATTCAGACACAGCATGGGTTCGTTAAGGGAAAGTCTTGTCTGACAAATTTGATAGGATATTATGATGTGGTTACAAAGGAACTGGATGCAAAAAATAATTTTGATATCATATATTTGTATTTCAGGAAAGCTTTTGACATTGTTGCGCATGGAAGACTACTGTACAAATTGGAGCAGAATGGTATTAAGGGTAAGTTGCTACAATGGATAAAAGGATGGTTAAGTAGGAGAAGACAGAGGGTGGTAATCAATGGGTGCTGCTCTTCGTGGACTAATGTTATTAGTGGAGTCCCACAGGGTTCGGTGTTGGGTCCACTGTTGTTTTGTATATTTATCAGTGATATTGATGAAGGTATATCAGGCTTAATGTCGAAATTTGCAGATGATACAAAGGTTGGCAGGGTTGTTAACGACAGTAATGGGTTTGGTTGGTTGTTTGAGGTGGGCAGGCCTTGATGTATCAATTTCTTTGGTTATATTGTGCTAGCTAATTCATATCATATTACATTTTATCTCTATCTCTGTGCATGAGAATTTGCATATTATGTGGGCTGGAAAAAACTCAGAATATTTGAGGTGGAATGTATGGCTCTCTTACTGTATGGTATAGACTGTCGCTGAAGCCCGGGTTTCCAGTTTGGCAGTCTGAGGATACAGGCTTATCTGTTGTTTCTGTTAAAATTGCACAGTGTGAGTTTTCCCACGTGGTAATCCACCCTGTGTTCTTGGTGTGTGTGTCTGGTAGTAGTAGTAGTAATAATAGAAGCATGTGATACAAGAAAGCAAGTGTATGAGCTTATGTAGCATCAGCCAAAAAAAAAAATCAATTTCACACAACCATTCCCTCTAAACATTTGTCCAGTTTTTCCTTGAATTTATTTAAGCTATCAACTTCCACAACGACAAATGGAAGTTTGTTCCAGCAATTAACCACCTGCTGGCTAAAGGCAAGTTTCTGCACATCTATTCTATAACTGTCTTTGCTCAATTTGAATTTATGCCCCCTCAGGTTAGTAATCTCAGCAAGCGGAAGGATCCCATTAGAATTCAGCATGCTCAACCCATTCAAGACCTTATATACCTCAATCAGATCACCTTGCATAGAGTCCAGCCGGTGCAATTTGCAGAACTTGAGCCTTTATTGGTAAGAGGATCCCTTCATTCCCCTCACCAGTCTTGTTGCCCTTCTCTGTACATGCTCAAGCAACTCAACATCCTTCCTAAAATGAGGCCTCCAGACCTGTACGCAGTACTCAAGCCGTAGCTTGACTTACATTGCCTTATACAAATGGATAATAACCTCTACCCTGCTTGCAAAATTCCTGTATGTCATTCACAATACTCCATGACCTGCTCTGACAGCCTGTCTGCATTGCTCAGAAAACTTCATATCTGACTGCACAATTACTCCCAGGTCTTTATCATTTTCTACCACGCTAAGTGTAGTACCACACAGTTTGCACGTTCCACTGAGGTTACTTCTACCCATATGTAGTACTTTGCATTTGTCAATGTTAAACTTCAGTTGCCACTTCTCAGCCCATCTGCCCAAATTTTCTAGATCCTGTTGCAGTAGCACACTGCCATTACTGTCATTATCAACCCTGCCATCCTTTCTATCATCTGCAAATTGCATCACTAAGCCTGATATACCTTCATCAATATCATTGATAAATATGCAAAACAACAGTGGGCCCAACTCTGAACCATGGGGCACTACACTAATACATGCTCTTTGTGGACATTAGTCCATGAAGAGCAGCATCCATTGATTACCACTCTGTCTTCTCTCACTCATCCACCCTTTTATCCATTGTAGCAGCTTACCCTTAATACCATACTGCTCCAATTTGTACAGTAATCTTCCATGTGCAAGTGTCAAAAGCTCTCCTGAAATCCAAGTATATGATATCAAAATTATTTTTTGCGTCTAGTTCCTTTGTAACCACATCATAGTATCCAATCAGATTTGTCAGACACGACTTTCCATTAAAAACCCATGCTGTGTCTGAATTATTGCTGCAGTCTTGTCTAGATGATCCTGAAATGCATCTTTAACCAGGGACTCCATTATTTTACCCAGAACAGAAATGAAACTAACTTGATCTGTAATTACTCGTGTCACCATTAGATCCCCCTTTGTGAATTGGGGATACCTTGGGGATACAAGGATGCTCTCATAATGATGGCTAAAGGTTTGCTTAGTTCCTTTGCCACCTCCTGGATAGATCATATCTACCCCAGGTGCCATTCTTATGTGTAACTTCAACAATTTGCTCTCTCACTTTGCTCTCAGTTATTACAAAATCATTAAGTACCCAGTTACAGTTTGATAAACTTCTGGCATTTTCCTCCCTTAATAACTCCTCATGTGTGAATGTAGATGCAAAATACTCATTCAGATTATCAGCTATCTGATCAGGATCATGAACAGTCGAACCATCGATATCAAGTGGACCAATTAGATTCTTCCCCTTCCTTTTAGAGTTTATATAAGTAAAGAAGTCCTTGCTGTTTTTCTTAGCATCCTTTGCCAAAGATGGCTTGTAATCTGCCTTCACTTTCCTAATTTCCTTTGTGACTTGATTACAGATTAGCTTATAGCTGCCATAGGCTTCTGAGTCGCCTGATAATTTATATGCATCCCATGCATTTTTCTTCTCTGCCACGAGTCTCATTAGTTCATCTGACATCCATTTAGGCCTAAACCTTGAACAATATTTGTTAATCGATATGAAAAGCCTAATAGCTTCCATGTTTAATTCCTTGAATGCTTCCCACTTAGAATTTGCTGTTTGTAACAACATCAGTTGGTCCAATTGTACAGAATTTGAAAACTGTCTGAGACCACTGTAGTCACCTTTGCGGAAGCAATCACACGAATAATCACTGCTGATAACCAAATCAAGAGTGTTACCCTCTCTGGTTGCCTCTCAAACATGCTGCTGCAGAAAACAATCATCCAATAAATCCACAAAAGTCTTGCTTGTGGGCGAGTGACCAACCCATAAGTTCCAGTCAATATCTGGGAAGTTAAAATCGCCCATTATAAAACAATCTGATTTACTGGCCCATTCTATTTTTCTGTACAATTGTTTGTTGTACTCATTGATAGACATTAGGCCTCACACTCCTACTCTCATTTTTGCTTTCCCTGTGCTTATGTTACTGTGTGTGTGTGTGTGTGTGTGTGTGTGTGTGTGTGTGTGTGTGTGTGTGTGTGTGTGTGTGTGTGTGTGTGTGTGTGTGTGAGAAAGAGACCTTAAGTTCTTATGTTCGGTTTATTTTTTAACTATGTGGAATATCCTCACATTTTTGTTCTTAGGCCTAGAGAGTGAAACTATTTCCCAGCTGAGCACTACTGTTATAACTCATCTGATTTGTGACATTGTCAGTGGATACCATATCATTTCTTGTTAATTTAGGAACATTTGGTACCTCAATCTGTGGACCTGAGTTGTTGTGACTTGTCTAGAGGATATCTCAAGGACAGAGTGTACAGGGTGTGGGCATATCCAATCGTAGGCTGATTTGAAGGAAAGTGTCAAAAGACAAGTTGCCAACATTGTTTGTGCCCTTTTTCAGGCAACAGTTTGTCATGCTGTGCTTCCAGCATATAGCTGATATAAATGGTTACCACATTGGACATCTATATCTTAAATATCTCACATTTTCATTTAAACAGTATCCTATCAGTTGTTTACTGATTTTTCCTTGATGGCAGTTTTTGGAAATAATTTTTGGATAGTGTCTGTTCCAAATTTATTTGTTCTACAATTAATGGTTTTCCACCTACATCCGGATGAAAAGGCACATATATATTGAACCTTATAAGTTATCCCCTTCAAAATAATTGCCTTGGGCTTGTCACATTTCCATATGTTTCTTCCAAGCACAGACATTTCTGGAAGTCATCTTCTGTAAGCCCTTTTAACACTTTTGTTTTTTTTTTTTTTTTTGTTTTTTTTAAATGTCTTTAGTGCCAGACAGAATTTTTATTCTCCTGCAAACGGATAAGTTTTTTAGAAATTTTTACTGTCTTCTTGGTTAATTAACATTAAATTGTGTTTTTTAAATAATCTTTGTCATGTTCGTTAGCTTATTTTTCTAATTTAGCTAGTGCTTTTGTAAGCGAATATTGTAGCGTGTAAGTTCAGTGTGCAGTCATATGAGTATAACGCTTAATTTCATTGTAGGCAGTCTCCTGATTTGTAGCCTGCCTTTAAGGAGTATGGATTTTGTTTTCTCTCCTGAAATGGTACAGTTGTGCAGGGCCACCCAGTTCTGGAGTTTCACCAGTGCTCCATTTGCAGTTGTCTCTAAGGTCATCCTGGTATCAGCATATATCAAAAGGACAAGATCAATCACAAAGGCCAAGGGCTCAACCCCCCCCCCCCCCCAGCTCCATGCCCAGGAACTCGTCCAGGAAAAGAGACTAGAGGAACAGGCACATTTGATGAACATGTTTTTTGTTTCAATTGTGGTCTCCAGGGTTTCTCCTATATGCCGCTGTAGCATCTGAAAAGGCCAAGCCCAGCAAGTGTATGTATGTAGGCATGTGAGTATGTGTCTTGTTGTGTTGAGTGCCAGCACCTGGCGACTTTGCAGCCTGGGTCCAATTTCTAGCGGCGCCTCCATAGCCAGGTGGGCAGGAGCAGCAGTGCGTAGCACACGCTTCATGATTAGACCGGGGTTCAAGCCCGTGACCACCAAATACAGAGGATGCGGAAAGGTCAGGGAATGACCACCGCATATCCCGGAGCAATATGGCCTTAGTTGCTAATGCTCCTAAAAACCAAATAACAAACAAACAACCACTTTCTAGCTAAGACTATTACTGGGGCTATCAGGAAAACCTGGGAGCCCCAAGGTGTTTAGGGAAAGGAAGTGGGGATAAGAATTGAGAAGTATGGGGATTGAAAGGGATGGGGAGGTTGGATAGAAGATAAGGGGAAGAGATAGATCTCCCATGAAATATAAGAGAAAAGTTTACAATAGTTAATAGAGTGAGAAAAAAAAAAAAAATATATATATATATATATATACACAGTCGAACTTCCCTATAACGAATTCGATAAATCCAGCAAAAAAATTTGTTATAGAGAAATTTCGTTATACAGAGAATATCTTTTTTATTAGAAATTGTTATCTAATTAGAAAATGAAAATGAATCTGCATTTATTTTTGATGTATTTTATTTCAAAAACATATATTTATTTAAAATAAGGTTTGGAAAAATTTTGCCGGTAATTATCAAAAATTTTAAAAAATCGGTAATTTTTATTTGCAAAGTACAATTAAAAAATGTCTGATTCTCAAAGAAAACCTCACGTTTATTCAGAGCATTAAAAACATTATCAGGAACATTTTCAGAAAACTGTAGATCCAGACGAACCATTTTAAAAGCGTGAATCATTTCTTTGTGAGTTAGCTTTTCTTCGAGTTGTTCTATGCGTCTTCAGCATCATCGTTAATTTCTTCGTGATCATGGTCGTGTCTAACACTCTTCAGCAGTATTTCATCTTCATTTAGATGTTCTGTTGTAGTCAGATCTTGATCTACATAAACATAACTATCCAGTGTTATTTCATTTTCAATGTTTCCGGACGATTCTAATAATGTCCAAAAGTTTTTCAGTTGTGAAAGGGGCAGTTCATCTTGTTCGTCCAGTTGTTGTTCGACTTCTGTATTCAATGCAAATCCCACTTTCGAAAAACAATTTTGAATAGTGTATTCAGTGACATTGTTTGTCCAAACTTTTGCCAGTTTGCATTTGATAACGCATTGACAATCTTCATTATTATTCTATTTCGATAATGAAATTTAAAATTTTTAATAATGCCTTGGTCCATTGGCTGGAGTTTTGACGTTACGTTTGGTGGTGAAAACAACTTCGCATTTTTAAGTATGGTAGAAATACTGGCAGGATGTGCCGGAATAGTTGTCAGTCGTTACCAACATGATTTTCGTTTTTTTTCTTTTGTTATACGCTTGTCTAGTTTTAATATCCATTCTTCTTCAAAAATATCACTTGTCATCCATGCTTTTTTATTAAAGGTATAGTCAACTTCCAAAGATTTTGTGCCTCTAAAACATCCTGGGTTTTTTGATTTTTTGATGACTAAAAGTCTTAATTTTTCACTTCCTGTCATATTTTCTCCAACTAGCACAGTGATTCTTTCTTTGCTTTCGCCAAAACATTTATCATCCTTAAAAGCAAGTGTTCTATTCAGTAAACATTTAAAGAATAAACCCATTTCGTCAGCATTAAAAATATTCTTAGGTTCATATTCTTCTAAAATCTTCTTTAAGGTATTGTTCCTCCAACTGTTGCAATCTTCTTCGCTTACATTAACACTTTCTCCACAAATAACATTTTCCACAATTCTGTGGCGCTTCTTAAATTTATCTAACCACCCAGTGCTCACGTTAAATTCTGTATGTCCCAGGGACTGTGCAAATTTCAGAGCTTGTTGCTTAATTATTGGACCCGATATTGGTATATTCTTTTCACGTATCATTTGCACCAATTTTAGTTAGAACAACTTTATCGACATCTTTGTATATATAAATGCTTTCTCTTCGACATTGTTTCCGCAACTGTAAAAATTACTCGACTGCAGCTCTTGCCAATACATACACCGCAAACTTTGCTGCACAGGCCGTATAGTGAATTGTTAGTACCGCCTACTCAATGACGTTCGCTTGCCAATTCAACAGTATCATGTGACCTTTCCTATCAGTCACTTTGGAGAAATACTATTACTATTATTATTAGTCTTATGGTGCAAGGAAGCCTGAGGCTTATGCTGCACCAGGCAAAAAAAAAAAAAAAAATCTGAACTACCCTGAGAGAGAGAGAGTAAAAGGGAATCACCAAGAAAGAGAAGAATGATGATATCCAGCTCAGGATCCTTGGTGTGCCAAGCCCATACTCACCAGATGTGAGCCCCTGGGGTTACAGTATACGACTTCGTGAATTTCTTTTATTCTGCTTTCATTCATATATGCACGAAAGAAAATTTATGGTTAATGTATGTTACTTTTCAGAAAAAAATTAAAAAAATACACCAGCATATAGCCTATGTGATTGATGACAAATTGTTCTAAAAGAACGAAATTTAAAAAAAAAAAAAAATCATGAAAACCATCTTCTGGGAGTCCAGTTAAATGAGAACGGACATATCATATAATCATTGACAGGAAGGTCACATGGTACAGTTAAGGTGAGAAGTGAATGTCACTCAGTAGGCGTTACTAAAAATTGACTATGGAAGCATTCTACGTATTGCCGCCGCAGCACGCTAAAATTTTACCACAGCGAATTTCGTTTTTCCCTTAGCCAACATCAATTTACAAATCTACCCTGTTTATTGTAAAGTTCATGACCACTTTTAAGAAAACCCATTTGGGTTTATAACTCTAACAAAAATGAAACAAAGATCCTCCTACGAGTATCAATGGCCACAAGTGTTTACTAAAAGGATGATTAATTCCAGATGCTGGTGAGCAATTTCGGAGGGGAGGCGGCTGTATATTTGAGCGGCTGTTTAGCAGTAAATGCTTGAAAATCTTCAAAACTGCCTGTACTAATTTTTTTTAAAATTTGTTATAGAGAGACTAACACTTCGCTATATGGGGTTAATTTTACATGTAATTTCGTTTCAAGGTGCAATGTTTTGCGAAAAAATTCGTAATGTAGAGAAATTTGTTAAATAGAAGTTCGTAATAGAGAAGTTCCACTGTATATATATAAATAATAATAATAAAAAAAATAAATAATAAAAAAAAGTACCTATATACACAACATTTACTATTAGCTAAGTGAGTACAATCACCCCTCCTGGGGAACTTAAGAAAATCCAAAACTATAAATAACACTCCATTACATTAATTAACACCATTTCAAAAGTATTACTATTAGGCCACAGCAACCAGACACACTTGTTCAGTCATTATACAGAACCCAATTACTTTGCCTTTTAATAACACTCTATGATTATCTGATCCTACACTACCAGATTTCAGCATTAAACTCAGAAGGCAAATGGCAAGGTGCTATCTATGTACAAACACAGATAGCACCTTATCAGCATTTTACAATTAAATATCATATTTACAACATGCATAGCCAACTTTTTTCCTCTGTGCACAAAACTGCTATCAATATCCTGATAGTCTTTACAAGTCACATCTTGACAGGAACTACAATCGGCTGAAGAACCACTAACACAACCAACAGACAACCTCTCTGTTAAATCTATTAAATCCAATTTTATATTTATAATGAAGTCTACAAAACTAAACATCATTACCATCGTGGAACCAAGATATTTACTTAAGAAAAGAAAACTAAGGATTTATTTTCAGAAAACATAATTAATGGACAAATTATAATAGTTCTCGTCCTTGAACACAACTCTGGATTACTTGGCATTACTCTTTACAGATCAACTCCAATTAGTCTCTTCCTTCTTGCAAACAATTTATTTGCAAAATTATAAAAGGCTAGGAAAGTTTCTTTATCATTGACAAAACATGGTAGGTCATCTACATTGTATACTTCTGTAAGAAGCTGTAAATTATTTCTTAAGTCTATAACAGTCAAGTATTAAATGCTCCATGGTCTCAGGAGCACCACACATACATAATGGAGAGGCAACCAATCCCAGAGTGAACAATTTGGAGTTCAAGCTGCCATGCCCTGTTAGAAGAAAAGGTACATTCAGACCTGGGCAAAATCAAGCCGACTGTTGCTTGGTAAAATCTGATATGTTAGGAAAGTAACTAAAAGTAACTCTACCAACTTCTGCATTGGACCAAGTTAATTTCCAACTATTAACACACACTCTTCTAATTCTACAATTATCATCCTTAGTTGGTATGTCAAAATTAATTGAATAATTGCTCACCTTTGCAGGCAGAGCTTTCCGACGATAATGTTGTAAGTAGTGGTACATAACTTCATATTGGATAGGAAGTTTCCACTCAATACTTGAAGTGCCATTGTCGACACTGTTCTGCAATTTATTGTGATTGCAAGAAGAAAGAAATATGCTTGAATCTAATATTTCAAGACTAAACAATTATTAACACGATAACCCCATGCACCTGCAGCATAACAAATTATTGGTATAAAAATACACTCATAGTATAACTTTAAAGTTGTGGGTTTAATTTTATTGATTGTACCAGTTAAGACTTTTATTTTGTTCAGCACATTTTTTGCGTGGGCTACAAAACTAAATCTATCGTCCATCGTTATTCCAAGATATTTATATGTTGTTACAATTTTAATGGATTGATTATTAATTTTTACATGGGGGGGGGTCTGTTTGGGTTGAAATTACCTTTCAAAAGCATTTGTTTAGTTTTGTCAATAGAAATCTGCAGTTTGTGCACACTACACCAACCATCAAGGTCTCCCAAGATTTCGTTCACACGTTCTTCTAGTTCCCTACGAGACTCTCCAAAAACCAATATGATCACGTCGTCAGCATGTGCCGCCTTCAAAATTTTGTCACACTGCACCACAAGTCATCCATCAAGAACCATATTCCAGCAGACCGGTCCTAGGATTGATCCCTGAGGGCATCCCCAATAACAGCACGAGTAACCAGAATACACCACAAGACTACAACCATGGAAATAATCAGAAACTAGACGATAAAGGGGAGCAGACACCTCGGCCTCCTGGAACCTTGCCAGGACTCTTTGCCACCATAAAGTGTCAAAAGCCCCTTTGAAGTCCACAAAGAGGCCAAGGACATACTTGGAATCTGCATTTGAGGCTGAATCCATTACAAACTTTATAGCGTCAACAGTTGAACAGCCTTTTATAAAGCCAAATTGAGTGTTTACTTGTAAATTTTTAGCCTTATAATATTTCATAAATCTAGTTACAATAACCTTTTCTAAAACCTTGCTTAACACTGGTAGTAATGCAATAAGACGATAGGCGGAAGGAACATTGAGGGGTTTGTTAGGAATTTTAACCAGAATATTAAGATTGGCTTGCTTCCAGGGAGCTGGAAAAAACCTATCAACCAAACAGGAATTAAGAAGATTAACAATTGGTTGTGGTTTGATTGATCAGATTCTTTTTAATACTGCAAGTTCAAGTAAATCTAAGCCTGGATTTGTTATCCTTCAAAGAATCAATAGCTATGCAATTTCAAGATTAGTAAATGGGTCCTCATCAGTTAATCCAGAATACATCAATTGCTTGTTCCTTACTCTCTGGCACACAAATATCTTGGTAAATAATGCCATCCAATATCGCATTCATTGACTCTGTCCAAGGAACAGTCTCTTGCCCATCAGCCAAGATAGAAGAAACGATCTCACCAGGGTGAAATTTCTCCGCTACAATTTTGTAAGCAAGTCCCCATGGTTCACCTTTTAGTGTCGATTTAACCAATTTTTCCCAAGCATTCTTCTTTTCTCTGTAAATTTGATTAAAGTAGGTCTGTCTGGCCAGCTTGTAAAGGTCACCCAGATGGTCCACCTCAACTCTTGCCTTATTATTTCTCTTGGCAGGCTGGTAATTACACCGAGCAGTTTTCAATTCATTTCTCAGATTTGTGAGATCCTGAGACCACCAAGAGGGCACATGATTCTACTTTCTCTTTTTCTGTGTAAGAGAGGCATCACAGACCAACCTTATTAGATCATTTACGGTTAGATCATTTACGGCTTCCACCTCTTCCATTGCCGGCAGTTGCCCAATTCTCTCAATGTTATCATCCATGGGTTCTACACACACAGCCTGTTCTCAAAAGTTTCCCGGTTTGCACCCTTGATTCCTGTACGTAGGAAAATTGTATGAGTTCCTTCTTGCCGTACAGCCTGAATCCATAACTTCAAATGTTATAGGGTTATGGTCACTTGCTGACCATGTAGTTCTAACTTTCCAGTTTCTTATGTTATTCCAAATGTAGAGTTGGACACTGTGATATCTATGAAGCATTGACCGGATGCTGAAACAAAAGTAGGGGGGCTGCCCTACAGTGTTCCAAAGAGGTAAGTTCTTAGATGCAGCATTTGCATCCATACACACAATAACTCTTCTACCCGCCAACCTGTGGAGAATATCCTCTATGTAATTTATGTAAGGCTCGATCTGTTGATGTTGTTGAGAGCATTGAAAATACAATGAAAGAAAATACACCTGCCCAAACGTACCCTCCAGACAGGCACAGGCAGAATGTGTGGAGCACAAGCTTGTTATTTTTGTGACAATTTACCTGGATCAACTATAGCCAGGGTTGCCCAAACCCTGGCCACAGCATTCCTGCCAATTCCAGTAGTTTCAGTATTAGATTGTACAATTTTTGATGATAATGGTAATCCCCTTACAACTCCTTTATGTGAATACACTTTCTGAAGAGCTAAGATTTGGATATCGTGGTCAGAGATTATTCTAGTTAAGTCATCAGAGACTGCGATCGACCTTTGACAGTAAAATTGCAAAACTTAATTGATTCTTTAATGTTATGATTTATATTGCAATTAAATGTAATTAGTATGAGACTTGGTCTCTTGTGTACAAATATACTCAGGACAGCTGTTGTCATGGTAGGAATGATCTGCTTTCTTCTTGCATACTTTACAGTTTGGACAAGTTGCAGGGGAAGCCTTGTCAGGACAAGACTCAATCTGGTGCCCCTGATTGCCACAGTGCCCACAAGTATATTCAGGTTGATGGCAATTACGTGCAGAATGCCCGTAACCAAGACATTTAAAGCATCGAGATGCTATAATAAAATCCTTAACTCCAATATATATACAATTACCAGTATTTAATAGAATTTTCCTAATGTTGGCAGGGGTTTTAATGACCCAGTGAAAGTTATTCTTAATTTTAAATCTAACCTTGACACATTTTTTGAATTCATCATCTGTTATACTGTAATCAGCAAGGTTCTTATTATATAAATCCTCAAGAAGATCATTATCAGTGATCTGATCTCTTTATTAATGTCATATATTATGAGTGGGATTCAATTTCTTAGTAAGATCCACATTTAAATTGTGGTCCTTAAACTTACTACACTTTTTTAGTTTCTCAAGATCACTATTAGAGGCACCCTCAATTACAATACCTCTATCTCTAACCTTTCTTATTGATTTTATCTTAATTCTCTTCAACTCTGATTTAAACGCCTTTGTCACCATTTGTTTTATCTTGTCACTTGTTTTGTGTTCACTCTTGTCATCAGCACACACTAATACAGTGTCTGGTTTGTGTCCCGGAGGAGATCATACTCACATTAACCTCTTTGCCTACACCAGAAGCAGCTATACCTGCATAATTAGCTATTGAAATTTGAGCAGGCAAAGTTTTACATGCAATTGCTGAACAGCATTATCTCCAGCTCTACAGACTCTTGTGGGCACTTGACCACTTGACCTGCACTTTGTATTTAGAAATCTTTGTTTTTATATCCGCCGAGGCATTTCTATGGAATTTCATGGAATCATTGTTAATCCTCAGGCTGAACCCAAAACTGAACGAAGCAGATGCTGGAATTTGTTATTCAACATTTGGCAGTATAGATTGAATTCTACAGAAAAAAAAGGAGCCATTACCAAAAAATTCATTTGTGATGTAACTACACTACTTGCATCATCTACCAGAAAATGGTTTTTATCGCTGTTTACCTCCTACATACTAACTGGACATAGTTTGCTTAACACAATACTTTACCAATTTAGACTTTCTAATATGGTCTCCTCTTGATGTGGGCTACTGGAAGACTTCTCACATCCCTTTTAAATGCAGGTGCCTCCGTAGCCAGGTGGGAAGGAGCAGCAGTGCATAGCACATGCTTCTTGATTAGTCCGGGGTTCGAGCCCGTCACCACTAAATATGGAGGATGCGGAAAGGTCAGGGAATGACCACCGCATATCCCGGAGCAATATGGCCTTAGTTGCTAATGCTCCTAAAAACCAAATAACAAACAAACAAACAAACAAACCTTTTAAATGCTCTATAAATGCTCTCTACCTAACATCGGCTCTTAAGGGAAACGTGCCAAACTTGTCTTCTGAATGCAAGGAGCTACTCATATGTATGAATAATTTCCAGGCCTTCAAACCTACTGAAATGCTGCTTTTAATTGTAGGAAGACTTTCAACCTCAATGCAAGCAAGCAATCAAATTGAAAACACATCATGCAACCTGTTTCCTTGTCTATAATCCTGATGACGTTATGTACAAAATTTTGCTGTTTTTTCAAGAAACTCGCAAAGAAGGTTTTTAACAGATGTTGCATTTTTCTGGCTCATCCTTTATTAAGCCTTTCCACAACTCAATCCTTCCTCTCTACATTAATACTGTCATTAACCAGTGATTTCTGATACATTCCAGATCAGATTTACATCTTGAACTTGTTCCTGCCTTGCTGAACTTGTTCTTGGATAACTTTATTGCTGCTGCTGTTTGACTGAAGACTTATTTTTTGTGAACTACTTTGGGCAGCATTTCATAAAGACGTGGTCGGGCAGTATCCTTTATCGCTCTTTTTTTTTTCTTTTATGCGATTTTCTTCTTTATTTCTTTGTCTTCCGTTGTGCTGTCTCATGGGTGAAAGGGAATGATTGTGTGCATGCGTGTGCTGATGCTTGCTTGCTTGCTGGCACGGGGTTCTTTTGAATGGCTGCAAACTCACTTTGGACATTCAGTGCCTGACTGTCGAGGTTGGTCACGGTGCATGTGCAGTTGTGGCTTACCTCCCCATGGTGTAGATGGACACTGGGCAGGCTTTCCAGGTGATCACCTTCCGGTGACAAAATGACCAAAAAACATCTAAACAACACACACACACACACACACACACTGCAGAAACCAAAAATGTCTGTATTCATCACAGTGTATCAAGTCGGGTTCTGACTTGATACTATACACATCTACATACATGTTAACAGAACCATTTAATAGACGTAAAATGCTTTTCATGAGATGTCCAGGAGAGGGTTTTTTTTTTTTTTATGTGTGAAACAATTCAGTAGTTTTGGCACAGTTGTAGAAAGATATTAATTTTAGCATTGTCTGCCAAGAACTTTAAGGAACCCATTCTGTTTCCTTAAAAATTCTTTACTAAAATCTAAACCAACTTGTTTATTATTCTAAATTCTGTTTGTTCATAACAAATATTATCACTATAAAAAATTAAAGAATTTTTTATGCATAAAATGGCACTATGAGTGATGTGCTGCAACACATATCTGTGGAATTCACAGGTATGTGTTGCAATCTGTGAATGAAGCAATGAAGCAAAATTTGGCAATTAAGCTAAAAATGAAGCTCTCAGCTGCCCAGCTCAACGGCAGAGCTCAGTTCTGTGGTTCAGGCAACACAGAGGCAATCTCCAAGGCAGAATGCACTGGTCCCAAAGGAACTAATTATTGTTGGTGACTATTGTCGGGGAGACAGGTTATATACTATGCAAGAAGGATAGATGGAACAGGAACAGGATATGTGTGCCAGGGGCAAAAGTTGATAACGTTGTAGAGCAGATATCTTTTAAGGGCACAATTGGTGATATTGTTGTGCATGTTGGAACTAATGACATTAAGAGTAAGAGATCTGCAGATTTACTCAACAAGTACAGGTCAATGTTGAAAAAAAGTTGCAAGTTAGGGTTGAATGTGAAAGTGTCTGCATTTCTGGGCATGGACATGATAGGAGGGAATATATGATGAGAGCCTTGTCGATCAATTCGGCCCTGGAGAGATTGTGCAAGTCTCAAGGGGTAGAATTTTTTTTCAGTCTGGTCTGTGCTTGTTGACAGGAGAGACTGCTTCTACAAGGATGGGGTACACTTAAATAGAAAGGTTAACAGTGGCCGCAGGCAGAGGCAAAAGTGATTCTTGCACTGCTTCTATTAGAATGAGCAGCAGCCTGGAAAGCAAGGTAAGAGATTTCCAGGACTGCTAGGAGTCATAGTGGAACAAGTAAATACATGGGCTGTATTAGGGTAACTAAGAGTAGAAACAGTTACATGTATACTTGATGTACATTAATGCTAGGAGTATAATTAATAAATTTGATGAGCTTGAAGTGCTAGTCAAGACATCAAAGGCAGATATTGTTGGGATATCATAGACGTGGTGTCACACAGACATAAGCAATGCAGAATTGGAATTTAGGGAGTACAATGTGTAAAGAAAGGATAGACAGGACAGGAAGGGAGGAGGGTTTATGCTGTTCTTTGAGAAACACAAAATCTAAGGAAGTGCATCCAGTTGATATTGGTGGACAATGCAATGCTGAGTCTGTTTGGTGTGACATAAGCACTGGGAAAGAAAAAATGAGAGTAGGTGTGTGTTATAAGCTTAGTGAATCTGATGAGTATAGTGAGCAATTGTGCAGAGAAAGAGTGGGCCAGTAAATCAGAATGTCTTATAACGTAGGGGATTTTAACTTTCCAGATATTGATTGGAACTTGTGGTTAGTCACTCGCACACTAGCAACATCTTTGAGAAGCAACCAGAGGAAGTAATACCCTTGATCTGATTATCAGCAGTGATTATTCATGCATTATGAGTTTTCAGATAAAGAAACCACTGGGTGACAGTGATCACAATGTACTGATGTGGGAATTACTTAAAGATGTAACTACCATCAAGGCTAAAGGGAAGGGCTTTTGCTTTCGTAAAGGTGACTACAGGGGTCTCAGACAGTTTTTAAATTCTGTACAATGGGATCAACAGATGATGTTATCAACGTTGAATTTGAATTCTAAATGGGAAGCCTTCAGGGACTTCATTTTGGAAACTATTAGGCTTTTCATTCCAACTAAGAAATACTGTTTAGTGTTTAGGCCTAAATGGATGTCAGATGAATTAATGAGGCTCGTGGCAGAGAAGAGAAATGTATGGGATGCATATAAAGTATGAGGTGACACAGAACCCTATGGCAGATATAAACCAGTCTGTAATCAAGTCACAAAGGAGGATAGGCAGGCGAAGGCAGATTATAAGAAATCTTTGGCAAAGAATGCAAAGAAAAATAGCAGAGAGTTCTTTACTTATACTCTAGAAGGAAAGGGATGAATCAGATTGGACTACTTTACATAGATGAGTTGACTATTGATGATCATGCTCAGGTACTTGATAAACTGAATGAATATTTTGAATCTACATTCACACATGAGGAGTTATTCAATGAGGGGAGTGCCAGAGGTTTATCAAACTCTAACAGAGAGCTAAGTGAATTTAGTCCTGGTGAGGACTAAATCACCAGGATTGCTGTGAAAATTGAGCAGTTTTTATTAGAAATTTGATGATATGAACAATTAAATTCAATAATGTAATGAATAAATAAATCTGTTATGTTAGTTACTGATAAAGAAGTCAACCTATGTATTTAACTCTTCAATTATCAAGATCTATGTTAATTCAAAGGGAATACATTTAGCAAATGTATATATCTATTTAATAGTTTTTATTATACAATAATTATATTGTAAAGAGCTGAAAATTTGTACAAAAGTGTATAATGTATATTTTATAATTTCTGTATACCCTTCTAGCCCACTTGCTGTACAGGGGGTGAACCTTGTGTTAATAAACTGATAGTAAATAAAAAAAAAAAAAGTGATTTTGTAATAACTGAGAGCAAAGTGGAGGAGAAATTATTGAAGATAAACAAAATGGTACCTGGAGTGGATGGGATCTATCCAGTTATATTAAAGGAGACAGCAAAGGAAGTAAGCAAACCCTTAGTCATAATTAGAGAGCTTCCTTGGACTCAGGGGAGGTCCCCGTGCATGCACTGGAGGTGTGCAAATGTATTACCAATTCACAAGGGGGGGGGTTCAAAAGGTGACACAAACTATAGACCTGTTGGTTTAACTTGTGTTCCCGGGGAAAATAACGGAATCACTGGTTAAAGAAGCATTGCAGGATCATCTAGACAAGACTTCAATAATAGTTAAGACACAGCATGAGTTTGTTAAAGGAAGGTCTTGTCTGACCAATTTGATTGGATACTGTGGATATGCTGTGGTCATAAAGAAACTGAATGCCAAAAATAATTTTGATATCATATACTTGGATTTCAGGAGAGCTTTTGATACTGTTGCACATGGAAGACTGCTGTTCAAATTGGAGAGCTATGACATTAATGCTATGGTGTCTTGTCAATGATATACAGGAATTTTTCTAGCAGGGATAAGGAGGTGATTATTTCCTTGTATAAGCAATGGTCAGGCCACACCTTGAGTACTGTATACAGGTCTGGAGACCTCATTTCAAGAAGGATGTAGAGCTGCTGAAACGAGTACAGAGAAGGGCAACAAGATTAGTGAATGGAACAAAGGGTTGCTCTTATGAAGAAAGGCTTAAGTTTTGCAAATTACAGTGTCTGGAGACTAGGCACCGGCGAGGTGATCTGATAGAGGTGTATAAAGCATTGAATGGTTTGAGCTGCTGATGGGATTCTTCCTCTTGCTCAGAATAATCACCTCAGAGGGCATAAATTCAAATTGAGGAAAGACAGATGTAGGATAGATGTGTGGAAGTTTGCCTTTAGCCAGTGGTTGGTGGAACAGACTTCTATCCTTTGTTGTGGAAGTTGATAGCCTAAATAAATTTAAGGCTGAGCTGGACAGGTATTTGGAACGAACGGAGGGGTGAAAAGGGAGCGTTTTTTTGTGGCTGATGCTGCATAAGCTTGCTTTCTTGCATCATATGCCTCTACTAATGCTAATGCTGATTAAGGGTAAGTTGCTACAATGGATAAAAGGATGGTTGAGTGGGAGATGACAGAGAGTGGTAATCAATGGAACTGCAGTTCTTGGACAAATGTTGTTAGTGGAGTTCCATAGGGTTCGATATTAGGCCCATTGTTGTTTTGTATGTTTTCAGTGATATTGATGAAGGTATATCAGGTTTAATGTCCAAATTTGCAGGGTTGTTAACGACAGTAAAGACAGTATGCTACTCCAACTGGATCTAGATAAGTTGGGCAAATGGGCTGAGAAGGGGCAACTGAAGTTTAACATTGACAAATGCAAAGTACTGCATATGGGTAGCATTTACCGAAGAGAAATGTACCAGCTGTGTGGTACTACACTGAGGAAGTGGAAAGTGAAAAAGACTAGGGGGTAATTCTGCAGTCAAATGTGAAGTTCGCTGAGCAGTGCAGACGTGATGCCAGGGCAGGTCATGGAATCTTATAAATGATATATAGGAATTTTGCTAGCAGGGACAGTGAGGGGACACAGGTTCAAATTGAGGAAAGACAGTTGTAGAATAGACGTGCAGAAATTTTCCTTTAGCCAGCAGGTAGTTGATTGGTGGAAGACTTCCATCTTTTATCTATCCATAATAAATAAGCTATCACAAGTTGATATCCTATTTATTTAGGATGAGCTGGACAGGCATTTGACACGAATGGAGGGGTGAAATGGGAAAGTATTTTTTTTTTTGATGGATGCTGCATAAGCTTGCTTTCTTGTATCGTGTGCCTCTACTAATGCTAATGAATTTCAAACTTTTAATTTCAGCCTGGCAGCATAAAAGTAAATGTTCACTTTTAGCAATGAATTTCACACTTTTAATTTCAACTGTTATGTATGAATTTTCAGATGCTGGGGTTGTCATAATGTTGATTTTCATGTTTTTTCAAAATTCCAAAAATTACAGCACACTGAATGAGTTCTATCACATTCTAGTGACAGTGAGTGTGTTAAAAGATACTTTATATATGTTTAAACAGAATCATTATCTTCTTTAGGCCTCTGTTATCAGGATATGGTTCTTCCCAACTTGTGGAAATTTGTATGCAGTTTAGGACCTGGATGTGGCTTAAAGGCCTTCTTGGATCTCCTTGCTGTGACTACAAAAACATGTGGTCCAGAATTTCAGATTTTAATTCTTTTCTGTGATTGTGCAACACATCTCATAACGTAAGTATTGCAAGTTTTGCTCATATGATAATTAATGTGTAGTGCTGAGTGCTGAAAACATTCTAACTTCCTTGTTTCTGATGTTCAATGTTATACATTTCAGTGACTTAAATAAAAATAAAATTTTGTAATTTTGAAATGGTGAAATGCAGATGTTTGCTGAACTCTGCTTCATTATTGTCATTAAATATTCAGTCAAAGTTATTTATGCAGCCAGATCTTTCTTACATTAATCAATTTTGCAAAATAAGAAATTATTGACCTGGCAGTGGATGCACTCTGATGAGTAGCAAAGATGGTGGTGGAGCACTTAACACGTGCCCATTTTCTTTTTAGCATTTGGAGAGTGTTTTGGGGATTTCTTTAATTCTGCTTGAACAGTGCCAATATTGCAACACTTACTGTACCTAACGTTTTGAGTTTTTTTTTTTTAAAAAATGAAAATTTTAAAACACACACATCAATTTTTTGAAAATTATAAAGAACGTCCTAGACAAAACAAAAGCATCAGTCTTCTAGTCTGTTCTATTTTAAAACAGTTAGGTGCATGAAATTTCAAACACACACTTATATTTATGCTTATTTTATATAAAAATATTATTAAAAAAAATAAAAAATGTGTATATATTTGATAATATTAGTTAATTCTGTTTTCAGGTTTGTGAAGGATGCAAAATTTGAAATTGAGTATTTTGCTCCCCACAGAGTAGTTGCCATTTTGAGAGAATATCAGGTTCCATGTTATTATCTTTTACTCTGTGAAAACAATAAATCTTTCAAAAAACAAATTGGGTAAGAAGGTATATGCTTATTTAACTAGTGGGAGAGGGGAAAACAAGTACAGTAGAGCATCAATTATCCAAAATAACTGATTACAGACCTCTTCTGGATAATTTTTTCTGTAAGATTAAATAAATTTAATCTAATTATTTAATTAAATAAATTTAATCTTACCTTACGATTAAATTAAATAATTAAGATTAATTAAATAAAAAAATTATAAACTAATCTCGGAAAACAGAAACATCCATCCAGGCATTTTTATGATTTTTATGCAAAACAGGAAAATTAAAAAGAATTTTAAATGCTCTTGGTTTTTTCGACTTACCGATAACGAGCATGGACAGACAACTTATGCGTCCCAGTGGCATTTGCACACATTGCAATTGTAACGTGCTGTTTTCTCATCTGAAAACTTGGTGCAGGCATTTCTCTTTTAGTGGCTAGTGGTTTTCTCGGTAATGCTTTCCATAATAAGCCCATCCCATCAACATTATAAACATTTTCTTTCTCTTCATTTGCTTAACTGAAGCAAACTTACTTTTAAAGGACACCTCTGCCAATTCGTCTGCAGAAAGTTTCTTGGCTTGAATGTCTGGTTCATGTATACCGTGTCTCAGTTTAAAGTTTTTGAGCCAACATGTGCTTCCCTTAAAATCTTCATTACCTCTTAATTTTCGATTAAAATCCAATGTTTTTTCACGCAACATTAGGCCAGACACTGGTTCACCTAAACTTTGCCTCTGAAGAAACCACAAATAAAGTGCACCCTCTAAAGTGGCATTTTCGGGGTTTGACATCACCTTTTTCTTGCTAGATCCACTTTCATCATCCATAATCAACACAAATTTTGTTATAGCATTGGAATTTTCTTGATGTCGTAAATTGTTAAAGTCCCCACATTAAACTCTTTGGAGAGATTTGCTAAATTTTCACCTTTTCTAATTCTATTAATAATTTCTGTTTTTTGTTACAATGTTAAAACTATGTGTTTTCTTTTCGTTCACATTTACTGTAAAAAATTGAGAAAAAAAATAAATCGCACAGCTTTGGGCCGATATTATTCTTACCGAATCTGGCGGTAAACTAATCTGAAATTTCTTTGTGGTTTCTGAGAAAATCCAGTAGTCTCTGTGATGATCATTTTCTAAAGCACATTTCTGAATGTCACATAGAATTCTAGGATGTTACAACCATAAAACAATAAAAACAATTTGCAGTTTTAAGTTTATTGGATTTTTTTTGTACAATCTGTTATAAACGGGCAATAAACTCGATCTTTCTCTTATTATAATCAAAATTCAATTTGCAAATGTGATCACTATAAATGGTGCTTGCTGTACTACCATTAATAATAAAAAAAAAAAAAAAAAGAAGAAGAAAGATCAGCTTTCAAATTATTCCAGATAACCGACAATTCTACTGTGACTTGAAACCTAAAACAAACAAACACAGCATTGGTGCTTGCCTAGTCCCATGCTTCTCCTCGAGCAAAAGCGAAACAGTTGCAAAGATAGTGGCATTGAACCTGATTGGTGCTCGTGCACAATTTTTGTACAAAAACCATAAAAAACATCACTTCAGAAACTATTGCAGTAAAAGTTTGACTATATTTAGGAAGGTAGAAAAAATTTGGTTTTAATCACTGATTAACAGTTAACATGGTTAATGGTTAATCAGAGGGCACTCTAGTTGCAGAATAGAACAGTCGGTAGATTTTTGCCTTCTGTAAAGGGATGTATTTTTAATTTTTACCGTATTCTTACGATAAAAATTAAACATACTACATTGTGTTTTACAGAGATATTAAATAGATTTAGTAGCGTTCATTAGCTTCTGATTTTGAATTTAACTAGTGATTTTTGGAAGTTATCATTCCTGATGTTGACGCCATATTGTTGATAAGAAATAGTGTAATGTATAATGTATTATGAACTGTTAGCTTAAGGTAAAGAGTAAAACTAGATAGCGTAATACGAAGCACTCAATTAGGAATCTGTTAACTTATTATAGTATTATCAATTAATCAAAATTATTATTAATCTTATTAAATTTCATTGTTAATTAAATTGTCTTTAAACAAAAATCATGACCCAGAAAAGAGCTGCGAAGCAAAGATCACAGACTAGCGAGAGTGCTGTGACTTGAGGGAGTAACGAAGGGGGCGATTCTCCAATGCATCACAATCTCAAAAAATGTGCGAAATGTGAAATGTTTGCCAACCTTTCTAAAACAGGACATGATGTAGCCAAAAGTCTCAGCATCTCGACCCAGTTGGTTGAGATGTTGAGGCTTTTGCAATTAATAATGACCTTGCACAGATTGTTCATTTACCTACAACAATACTGGACATACAGCCAACACACTTGGTCTTTTTCTCACAAACAACCCGTCTAAGTACATGGTCAAAGTGAGTGGTTCTTTAGGCACCTCAGATCACAACTTGGTGATTGTCTCTTCTCCAATGGAGCCTTTATCTCATGGCTATTCCCAACCTCGTATTGTTTGGTATTACAAGAATGCAAAGTGGGATGACCTGCAAGATTTCTTTTCCTTCATCGGATTGCTGTTTCAAAACTTCTGATATCAACATTTGCTCAGATCGTGTCAGTGAAATTATTCTTGTAGGAATGGAATCCTTTATTCGGCATTCCACTTTAAAATCTTGTCCTTTATCTAAAACTTAGTTTTCCAATAAATGTGCTAAGGCTGTTCAAGAGAAGAACGTTGCTTATCGTAATTGGCTTGTTTCCAATTCTTCAGTTTCATTTTCTGCCTAACGAGTACAGAGAAAGGCAACAAGATTAGTGAATGGAACAAAAGGTTGCTCTTATGAAGAAAGGCTTAAGTTTTGCAAATTAAAGTGTCTGGAGACTGTGTACCTGCGGGTGGATCTGATAGAGGTGTATAAAGCCTTGAATGGTTGAAGCATGCTCAATGCTAATGGTTTGCCTTTAGCCAGCGTGTGGTTGATTGGTGAAACAAACTTCTATCTATCATTGTAGAAGTTGATAGCTTAAATAGATTCAAGGCAGAACTTTACAAACATTTGGAGTAAGTGGATGGGTGAAATAAGGGGTTTTTTTTTTTTTTTTTTTGGCTGATGCTATATAAGCTTGCTTTCTTGCATCATGTGCCTATGCTAGTGACTGCACCATAATAACAGACAATATGATCTTGCACAACAGACAAGACATAACCCTCATCGACAAGAAGGAAACACCACCAAACTCTAGAAAACCTATGAGGAAAAGATCAGGAAGTACACAGACCTAAGACTGGAAGGCAAAGAAATGTGGCATATGGAACAAATGATGACCATCTCGATCACCAATCCACCACTGGCTTGGTACCAAAGAGAGGCCTGCCAGAGAACACTTACATGGAGCTCCAAAAAAGCCACGATCCTGAACATCTGTAGGATAGTCAGAGAGTTCCTCAACTAACAGTAGCAATCATCATCATAATAATAATAGTAAATGGACACAACCAACCACCCAGTGTACTTGGTACCTGTCATGGGGTTTAAATAATCCTATAAGGAGAAAATGTCATAATAATAATATCTCCTTTATTAGCTGTGCAAGCTGCACCAGCTAAGACTGATTTCAGAGGAATCTTTAAAAAAAATTTTCAATAATTATGTCTTAAAAGTTACACATCACATGTTAATAATGCCAAATTACAATAATAATAATAAATACGAGTACCGTACATTAAGCATTTGCTATTTGGAATTTAGTCTAATAATTACAAGATAAATTATATTGAATTTAATTGAAAGAGAAGATTCGGTGATTTGGATACAATGAGTGGAGGTCTCAGACAGATGACTCTCTTATTGGATTTGCTAGGCAACAGTGCCGACATTCTTGGGGTTCAGAATCATAGTTTTTTTTTAAATTATCATATCACTTGTGATAGTCTTAGTGACTTTAACAATATGAATCAGTGAAGAAGGGATTGCACTACACTTTCATCGTTATCATATGTTCTGTTATAAGAATTAGTTTTGAATGCCTTCGTGATATTTTTCTAAAACACATTTCTGGAGGTCACTACCGTAAAACAAAAACAATTTGCACTTTCCGGTTTATTGGGCTTTTCTGTTAGGGCAATCTATTATAAATGGGTAGTAAACTCGATCTTATTACATTTACGATAATTCCAAAAAAATAAATTTTCAGAATCTTCTCTTCATTCCTATTTATGTATTACAATGATGAAGGGAAAGCAATCAATGAAAAGTGCAAGTGGTGGTAGTGCCAGGAAACGAAACAAAATTGATTTAGAAATGAAGATGAAAATGATTAAGTACGAAGCAGGACAAAGTTTGTCATCTATTGCAAGGTAATTAATTCTCGCTGCTTCAACAGTGAATACTATTTTAAAGGACAGTGCACGTATAAAAGAACATGTCAAAAGATCAATGCACTTAAGATCAATCAACTGTGATCACAAAACAGCATTCAGGTGCTATATCGAAGGTGGAACAGCTGTTAATAATATGGATGGAAAATCAGATTCAGAAGTGAGTGCCCCTGAGTCTAATAACCATTCAAGCAAAAGCAACAAGTATTTATGAAGATATTAAGGATAAGTACTGCGAACCCCAAGCCAAGTTCGTGGCAAGCAATGGGTAGTTTAATAGGTTCAAGCATTTTTGCTGGTTTCCAAAACATTAACGTATGCAGTGAAGTCACCAGTGCTAATTCTGCAACTGCAGAGAAATTTTCTGATGTGATGGAAAAAACTCCCAAATCTCCACAGCCCTCATCTTCTGCAGTGGCGTGCTTATCAGCTGAAGAGTTAATTCCGGCAATGATGCTTGAAAGGTAAAACTTGCTGACATTATGCCTGTCTCCTCTCTCTTTTTGTAATTTTATAGTTTTGTAATTTTGTACACTTTAGTAATTTTTTCTGCACAGGGGATAAAAAAAAAATTGAATAAATAATTCTATTTACATGTTCGTCAAACATTTCTTTTTTGCTTCAATCAAATTTGTGAGTGCTGCATAAGCATTTAGGGAAATTACGACTTACGTAGATTTACACAGAACCCAACCCTTATGTAAGTCGGGGAGTGGCTGTATTCAGTTTCTCTAGAGTTTCTACCTTGTAGATGGGATCTGTGTAGTTGGGATCAGTCTGTAAAATGTATAAGCAGATTATACTGACAACACCATTTGGGAAGTGTCTTGCGAATCACTCGAATCTAACTTGCTTTTAACCTAGCATCGGGGTCTTCGGAGATGGAGTAATCTCCACCTAGCCGTATCCCAGATGTTGAGGTGTCATGGTGCGTTGTACATAAGTCAATCAAGGCTTTTATTTTTATCATTTGTATTCTGTGGATTGCATGCATTTACATCATCATCTTGGTTTAAGCAAGCTCAATGTTGATGGGATTCTTCCTCTTGCTCCGATGCTCACCTGAGGGAGCATAAATTTAAATTGAGGAAAGTCAGTTGTAGAATAATGTGTGGAAATTTGCCTTTAGCCAGCAGATGGTTGATTGCTGGAACAAACTTCCATCTGTTGTGGAAGTAGACAGAAAATAAATTCAAGGCAGAACTAGACAAACGTTTGGAGTGAATGGATAGGTAGTTTTTTTTTTTTCAGAATGATGTCACTTGATACCTGAGCCAAGTAGTAAGTAGCTTTGAAACTTCTGTTAAATAATAATGTTAGTTCTTTCATAATAGGGTAGGATGTGATTTTCAGGCTAAACATTAGGATCGCATCTGTGTTTAGAGTGGGTTTGTTGGAAAGGGCTGATGATTTTTATGATTTGGTATTCTGAGACTTCAGTATTGTTCATCCAGTAATTCAGTCTTGTGACTGGTCATTTTCTACAATGAGCTGTCTCCACCTTTGTCTTTTCCAGTTCGTTCAGACTTCTCTTGCTTGCTCATCATTGGATTTCTTGGGATATGTTTACTTTACAGGGTAGTTTCCCATTGCTTTGTCTGTTGGTAGTAGGTTCCTCTGACACCAAAACTTGGATTGCTAGCCTACCTTCTGGTAACAAGATATGTGGGCCCTGTCTTCATAGCATGTTGAAGGGAAGGCCTTTCACATCCTTCCTTCTCTCATCTGCACCTCACTTAGATTCCTGCTGGGGTTGAAACCCAACCTTCCTCTAGGTTGCTCAGGTCCCAGGGACTATCCTGTGGAAATGGAATTGGGATGGAGAGGCTCATTCAGTATTGTGAACTGTGCCTAATTTATGGTGATCCTATCCTCAATCCATGAAAATTTTTCTAAATTCATCTCACATATTGTGAATCTGAGCATGTTTCAACTATTTACAATGCTTGAATCTCTCTCTCTCTCTCTCTCTCTCTCTCTCTCTCTCTCTCTCTCTCTCTCTCTCTCTCTCTCTCTCTCTCACACAAACTTTAAAATGGCATTAGCATCTGACAGAATGTTTCATGATGTTGAAACAGCTATATCAGTGGTTTTAAAGGTGTGTTCTGCAGAACCTGGGTTTCTCTAAAGTTATCTCAAAGGTACCTCAATTTTTTTTTATTGATTTTTTTTAAAATTTAATTTCTATGATAGTACTTATTTATACATTATTACTTTTTAAATTTATTTATTTATTTCGTATGATGTGAGCAATACACGAAGGAACCAGTTTTTTTTCCCTGCTTCCTTCGTTTATCGTGGCCGTGAAATCCAACCGTAACAGGAGGTGCGGCACTATTTTGATATCCAAGCCCGAGGCGGGATTCGAACCCGCGACCTTTGGGTTGCCAGGCAGGCACTTAACCCACCTGGCTAGCCCAATTGGCACTTTTTAAATTATGGTACTACTTGGGAGCATCAGGTTTGTATTGACCCCAACCTACCTGCCAGTTATATAAATCTAATCCTGGTATGGGTAACCTTATATATAACATAGATACATATAAAAAACAAAAAATTGGTGTAAATTTAAAGATTAGAGAAAGCTGGAGAAATTGGAGAAAATTAGCAAAAGTTAGTGAAAATTAACATTCTCTCTCATGGCCATACCTCTGCTACTTCCTCAGGAGCTTTGAGCAGACATATAGCGATACTAGAGGAATACTCTAGTATGGCTATATATCTGCATATAGCCATACTAGACATACCCATTATACATAGCCATACTAGACATACCCATTTCTGTAATCTATACCAGTTTTGCTAGGTTAACTTTAAGTAATTACTTGATGGATAATTTGATATAATGAGAGTAATCTTTTTGAATATACGTACTTAATTTAAAATAAACAGGATGGATTACATATATGACAGCAAACTGTGATAGGAGATTGAAAGCTCTTGAGCAGACATATAGCCATACTAGAGGAATGTATTATACATACTCGTTTCTGTAACCTCTATACCAGTTTTACTAGGTTAACTTTAGGTAATTACTTGGTGGATAATTTGGAATAATGAGAGTAATCTTTTTGAATGTATGTACTTACTTTTAAATAAACAGGGTGGTTTATGTCTATGACAGCAAACTGTGATAGGGGATTCAAAGCCCTACGGGTATGTATCAGATTGAAATAACATAGTACCTCACCTCCAAGGGCCTCCATAGCCGAGTGGTCAGGAGCGGGAGTGCATACCACACGCTCCTTGAGTAGACCGGGGTTCAAGCCCCTGACTGCTGAATACGGTCGATCTGCCAATCCGCACTGGACCAGCGTGGCAGATTATGGTTCATTTCCCTCAGCATGAATTGTTGAGGTGGCTTCCATCCTGCAGTGGGTTGATAATGGCTGCACTTTACCTTTTTTTTTTTTTTTTCCTCACCTCCATATCCTGTGGTGGTCAGTCTGAAAATGTTCAACTTTCCTGCCTTCATTAGTTTTTATATGTGTAGTACTATTTGTTGCGCAGATGTACCAGGTTTTATCCATGGCATGATAGTCTACCTTGCTGTAGCAAAATCCAGTGCTTTGCATTCCTGAGAGTGGGCTGGATGTTAATTATAATTTAAAGCTTGGGGGAAATTGTATATTTTTGCTTGTATTATTGTGGGGAGCAGATACAATATGATATCAATTTAAGCCAAAAATGAAAAATAATAGAAAGTATAAAGTATAAATAAAAAATTATATAAAAAAAAAAAAAAAAAAACCATCATACTACGGAAGTATTAGGCATATTTCTTATTAAGTTAGCAATATGAATACTACAACGAAACAGAACAGAACAGAGGAAAATGCTGTATGGGTATCACAGCATAAATTGCACCCCGGGCTTAGACATGACCATGCAGGACCCGAATCATCCTGAAAACGGTCGCACAGCATGCAATGCTGCCACACCTCATGTGAATACATTGAAACACCAAGGAAACATAAGACATAATGCATTCCATTGAAGACTATATAGATAGTCTACACCTACAAAGTCTACTTAAATTTAATAAATGTAATAGTAAATTATGTAAAACGTGCCCTTATATGCATAGCCAGCACAGCCATAACACAGAAAATTCACCGATATTTTGCCACACAAAAGGAGTAATATACCTGATAACATGTAAAGAATGTGTCATCCAATATATGGAACAAACCAGTACTGAACTACACATAAGACTAAATCTGCACCAATCACAAATAAAAAAATATGGCGAAAATCCCCCCAAAGACAGAAGTAACACAGATACAGGCTAAGACACTTCCAAAAGCACAATTTTACCAATATTTCCATAGCCATATTAGCCATCATGGAAAACACCAACAAAAGGAAACTACTAGATGATCTTTTTATTCTTAAATACAAATCCCTCTACCCTTACGGGTTGAACAATAGGTTCAATGGTAGAAACTTCACCTACTTCAGTTATAAGCAATGCACATATACAATTTTTTGATTAACAAAAAATTTTGAAAAACTCACGGAATGGGATACAGATCCCATTAACATAAAAAGCATACATAACACCCTGTTTGTACTAAAACATAGTAAGCTAAAATCCCTAAACAAGTTATACCATAAAATTTCTATCAAAAATATACACTTAAACACACTTTAGAAGATATCATTAAATTCAGAATAGGATTAGTATACCCTGAAAATACAACCAAAGAGTATTGCATATAAATTGGGTCTACAACTATGTTAATCTCAGAAATATCATACATAAAACTATAACATTTCTTCCAATAAATAATATCAGTATAGAAATCAGACATACATATGACAGACCCATAGGTATGGCTATCTATAACTATAAAAACACAATAGCCAATATGGGCACTGCAGATCAACCCTGTTTCTGTCATGAAGAAAATACAAAAATTATATAGATCCATACCACAACCACATACTTACCGGCGACCTTAAAATTATTGAAGACAATACCCTACAAGAAGTGATGAGCAAAGGAACAAAGTTCAGACCCAACTCCAAAATTTGCTTAAAGAACATACACAACTCCATTAATATGGATCTATTGCAATTCGCTTACAAAACATCATACAAATACAACACCCCAGTGGAATCGTTTCAAAGATGGATTAATATTACCACAAAGCTTACAAAGACATCATGACACACCAATATGATCACAAGATATACAATTTAAAAAGTATTAAACAAAAAAACCTACAAAATAAGTTCATTATCACCAATACAGACAAAGCTAATAACAACTTCAGCATCATTTTTAAGAGATTATAGACAAAATTTATCCCTAAAACAGGAATTAGGCCACAGTGTGACACTTTTAAGTTCATCAGCTCCACCCCTAATACAATCACTAAAAAACTAATAGCATTACACAAGAAAATTAAATTAAAAATGGATAACACCCAATATCCATACATTTACTGGATTCCCAAATTTCACAAAGACCCTACAGGGAAAAGGTTCATCACCACATGCAGGAACAGCTACAACAAAATGTCTAGCAAAATAATGGAAACCAAATTAAATATAATAACCAGCACAAACACAAAATTCATCTGCAGTAATAGGCAGTACATTGAATATGTTAGAAACAACCATATTAACAAATTGTACACATATGACTTCAAAAACTTGTTCACCAGCATATCACACGACAATGTGATAAAAAGTACTATCTGAATATTACATAAAATATCAAGATAAACTAGGATGTGAAAAACAGTACTGGATAGACCTTGTCAACCTTAATGTGAAAAATAACTACATACAGATGGGTAATAGCATCTATGTGCAAATAAGAGGTGTGGCTATGGGTTCTAGTAGTTCTTGCTCCATAGCCAACCTCTATTTGCACTTTTATGAAAATAAGATTAAAGAAGACATCACATACTACAGGTACATTGACGATGTACTTGTCATCAACTATGCAGATTTCGACAACATGGTTAAGAAAATTTATCCTGAAGAACTGACTGTAGAAAGAACCAACACAGAAAGCAACCTACAAGCCACCTACCTAGATAATCAAATCACAATAACAAATGACTTTGTATACACTAGACACTACGATAAAAGAGACTAGTTTAGCTTCCCAGCTATTAAATTAACTAACTGGGAAACTAAATTAGCCAAAAATATACATGGAAACGTGATCAGAAACCAAACCAACAGAATTATACACATATGTCTAGCAAGCATGACTGAAGCTTTAATAAAACTGAAAAATACCCTCATCAGTAACAATATACCTCACAATTACATCACACACCACATAAATGCAGCTGCACAATCTAAACTCAAACAACAACCTACTAACATTAATCCTAATGGTATCTTAGAAAAAGTCTTTTCTATGGACATAAATGCTCCAATTAGGCTGTAAATTGGCCCCCCCCATTTGAACCCCAGGTTAATTACGCATAGGTGAGGCTCGTCACCTATCTGCACGGTACCTGGATGTCCAAAACCATAACCCCACTAGCAGAGTTATTAACACCATGAATGTAACATAATGTAATGTAATATAATCCCGTTATATTCTGTGCTTGTAAATACACAGGTCATCATCACCATGCATGTATATTGCATTCCACTAAAACGAGATTTATTTACAAGCACAGAATATAATGAGAAACCACAGGGTTAATATTCACACTGAAAGATGCTGTATATATTTGTAAATCTTTATTTCCAAGGGCACATACAGGGCTGTCATGCCTTAGAAAAGTGTTACCAGTCCCCACCCCTTATGGATGACATTTTAATTTTAAGATCTATCATTTTAGTTTAATTTTAATACTACCAAGTCAATTTATTTCTATTATTTTTCATTTTTGGCTTAAATTGATATATTGTATCTGCTTCCCACAATAATACAAGCAAAAATGTATAATTCCCCAAGCTTTAAATTATAATTAACATCCAGCCCACTCTCAGGAATGCAAAGCATTGGATTTTGCCTACGGAAAGGTAGACTATCATGCCATGGATGAAACCTGGTACATCTGTGCAACAAATAGTACTACGCATATAAAAACTAATGAAGGCGGGAAAATTGAACATTTTCAGACTGACCACCACAGGATATGGAGGTGAGGTACTATGATTTTTCAATCTGATACATACCTGTAGGGCTTTGAATCTCCTATCACAGTTTGCTGTCATATACGTAAACCACCCTGTTTATTTAAAATGAAGTACATATATTCAAAAAGATTACTCTCATTATATCAAATTATCCACCGAGTAATTACCTAAAGTTAACTTGGCAAAACTTGTATAGATTACAGAAATGGGTATGTCTAGTATGGCTATATGTCTGCTCAAAGCCCCTTAGGCAGTAGCAGAGGTATGGCCATGAGGGAGAATGGTAATTTTCACTAACTTTTGCTAATTTTCTCCCATTTTTCCAGCTTTCGCTATCTAACCTTCTTTAAATTTACATTAATTTGTTGTTTTTGTATGTATCTATGTTATATATTTATATATAAGGCTATCCATACCAGGGCTAGATTTATACATAACTAGCAGGTTTGATTGCGGTCACTACAAACCTGATGCACTCAAGTAGTACCATAATTTAAAAAGTAATAATGTATAAATAAGTTAAATACATATATAACCCATGCACGTATATTGTCTGATTGTCACAGGACAATAGCATTAACGTAGGAGCCAATACCCCCATTTACGCTATTTAATATTTAAATCTAAATGTCATTAGACATAATTCCGATATATATATATATATATATATATATATATAGTTTTTTGTTTGTTTGTTTTTTTTGAATGTACTGTGTCTCACAAAAAAACTGAACTCGCAAAGGGGTTTATTATTATTGTTGTTAACAGCTACAAAACCACTAAATACAGAGGATGCGGAAAGGTCAGCAAATGACTACCGCATATCCCCTGAGCAATATGGCCTTAGTTGCTAATGCTCCTAAAAACCAAAAAAACGACGTTAACAGCTACAAAACAGCAAACAAATGTGCCTGAGGGTGCAGCTACAAAGCATTATTACACAGCTTCAAAGCAGAAGCTTGGAGTATACATTTCCCAAAGTAAAGAAGAAGTAAATGTACAGATAAAATAAAACTAAATAAATAAAAGTAGGACTCATCCGTCCTATTTAAGTGAACAGGTAGGAGTAAGGCAGAGCACTGGTATTTCTTCACACACATTACACAATCAGAGTCTTAGAACTTGCAAGAAGAGTCCATTTTAAGTCAGGTACTAGATGAGATTAACAATTTCAGTTGCCTCTTGAAGTGTCTGGGGGTGTCAAATATCTCAATATTTGCTTTGTTCATTGATCTTGCAGTCCTGTTGTAGAAGTTGTAGTATTCATAATTTGTTTTCGCATAGGATGGTTTCAGCAGTGGATGGTTTCTTAACTTTATTTGTGAGACGAGATGAGAGCAATTCAGGGTACCATTTAACAGCTGGTTAAGAAGCCATAAGTCGGCTTTATCTCTTCTTTTTTCCAGCATTTCAAGTCCACTCTTGGTAGGATTTCTCATTGTATTCACTGCTGAAAAATGGTTCTAAAACACTGAGCCAGATGATTATTTCCAAGTAGCCTTGCTTAGTTTGTACAATAAATTTTTCTTAGAAAATCAGTTCCCACGCAGTAGTATAAGGTATCCCAAAACCAAATAGAGATCTCTTAGATCCAAACAACTACCTTCCCATTACGCTAACCAGCTGTCTGCGGAAGGTTACGGAAAAAATTATTAACACAAAACTCACTTAGTACTTAGATATAATAACATTCTTTGTCTATCACAGTATGGCATTCAGAAAAACAGCTCAATATCTGATCTCATAAAGTTAGAAAACAATATAATAAATGCATTTATCAGAAAGGAATGTCATTTGTTTTGATGTTACTTTTTTTGCATCACAGGACTTTCTCAAAAGGTTTTCTCAGAGGAGTAGAAATGTTGAATGGAGATGACTTCAGTTTCTTGTGCCACCCTCAAAACATGAGAACAACAAACAAAATCAGGAAATGGATACAAAAAACTGCATATGTACACTTGTGCAGCAAATTAATCCTCCAACCTGATCCAGAGATAAAATTAGGGCAGATAATTTTAGTTGTGCAAAGTTTGAAATTCTTTGGTTCTATCTTAGACAGGAAATAAACTTTTCTCAAGCATATTAAGCAACTTATTACGGCACTGGATGCCAAGTGAATTCAAGGTCAAGTGATATTTCTGCAGTCCATAAAGTGCTCTTCAAAAGTGATTAAAGTTATTTCTAAGTTCATACTTTTCTGTTAGCAGTCTTATTTTTCAAACTGTTCTATACTTGAAAAGCCACAAGTTAGAACACAGAAAGGAAACCCACCTTTCTTTATTTATCCATATATTTCTAGTTCACTAATCAACTAACACTTTAACTGCTTGGCCTCCTAGTGGCACTGCTCCTCCCTCCCGTGGCGGGGCTAGAAACCTTGGCAGATAAATCCTCTTGCCAAGGGCTAAAAGGAGCTAACATGGCAAATACAGACCATGTAGACATGGGAAACGAAAACCCAAAGAGACAGAAGACTGACCGGATAGAGCACCACTGCCCATCTTTTTTTAATCTTCCATTCTTTAAGTAGTCAGCCTATGAGTAAATTGTCTCCCTTTGTTATACAGAAACATCTGGTGGGTATTGCAGGATCTCCCAAGACGGTGAAGAGACTGCAATCAGGAGACCTTTTAATAGAAACTGCGAATCAAAGACATTCTGAAAAGCTTTTACAACTAACAAGCTTTGCTAGTATTCCTGTAAAAATATTTCCTCATGCAACCCTAAATTCATCTAAGGGTGTCATATCTACTTGGGATTTATTAAACGTCACCAAGGAGGAAATAACCTAAAAACTGCAGGAACAGAATGTAATTGAAGCAAAAATAATAATGATTAAAAAAGATAATCAACTGGCACCTACCAGAAATATTATTCTCACATTCAATACGCCTAACTTACCCTCTGCTGTAAAAGCAGGTTATTTATTTTGTCGCATCCACCCCTATATTGCACATCTCCACAGACTGGAGATGTGCAAATGTCACCCCAATTCACAAAGGAGGATCAAAGGCTGACACAAGTAATTATAGACCTGTGAGTTTAACTTCTGTTCCAGGAAAATTAATGGAGGCACTAGTTAAAGAAGCACTGCAGGATCATTTAGACAAGACTTCAGCTATAGCTCGGACACAGCATGGTTTTGTTAAGGGGAAGTCTTGCCTGACCAGTTTGATTGGATACTATGATGCAGTCACAAAGGAACTGGATGCAGGGAATAACTTTGATATTATATACTTGGATCTTAGAAAGGCTTTTGATACTGTTGCACATGGAAGACTGCAGCACAAATTGGAGCAGTGTGGCATTGGAGGGAAATTGCTGCTGTGCATAAAGGGGTGGCTGAGAGGGAGAAGACAGAGAGTGGTAATCAATGGACACTGCTCGTCGTGGACTAATGTTATTAGTGGAGTCCCTCAGGGCTCAGTGTTGGGTCCATTATTGTTTTCTGTATTCATAAATGATATTGATGAGGGTATATCAAGCTTAATGTCGAAGTTTGCAGACGATACAAAGGTAGGCAGGGTTGTCAAGGACACTACTGACACTATGCTGCTGCAACAGGATCTGGAAAGGTTGAGCAGATGGGCTGAGAGGTGGCAAATGAAGTTTAACATTGACAAATGTAAAGTACTACACATGGGAAACAGCAACCCCAGATCAACGTGTCAACTCTGTGGTACTACACTGACAGTGATAGAGAATGAACGGGACCTGGGGGTGGTTGTGCAGGCAAATATGAAGTTCTCTGAGCAGTGCAGACGGGCTGCAAGAGTAGCTCATGGTGTATTGTCAATGATATATAGGAATTTTTCTAGCAGGGATAAGGAGGTGATTATTCCCTTGTATAAGGCAATGGTCAGGCCACACCTTGAGTACTGTATACAGGTCTGGAGGCCTCATTTCAAGAAGGATGTAGAGCTGCTGGAACGAGTACAGAGAAGGGCAACAAGATTAGTGAATGGAACAAAGGGGTGCTCTTATGAAGAAAGGCTTAAGTTTTGCAAATTACAGTGTCTGGAGACTAGGCACCAGCGAGGTGATCTGATAGAGGTGTATAAAGCCTTGAATGGTTTGAGCATGCTCAATGCTGATGGGATTCTTCCTCTCGCTCAGAATAATCACCTGAGAGGGCATAAATTCAAATTGAGGAAAGACAGATGTAGGATAGACGTGCGGAAATTTGCCTTTAGCCAGAGGGTTGTTGGGTGGTGGAACAGACTTCCATCCCTTGTCGTGGAAGTTGATAGCCTAAATAAGTTTAAGGCTCAGCTGGACAGATATTTTGAACAAACAGAAGGGTGAAGTGGAAGTGGTTTTTTTTTTTTTTTTTTTTGGCTGATGCTGCATAAATAAGCTTGCTTTCTTGCATCAAATGCTTCTACTAATACTAAATGCTATATTCCCAACCATTTAAGATGCTATAAATGCCAGAAGTATGACCATTCTCAAACTGTATGTAGAGGAATTCCTGTCTGCCCCAGCTGTGGATCCTCAGACCACATACAAAATGACTGCACAGCTACAAAAATGACCTGTCCAAATTCATGACTCTCCTGCATATTCCAAAACGTGAAAAGTGGAAAACAGAGAAAAAATAGTTTGAGGGTGGTTCAATGAAGAATCGCCCTCACCTACTTCCACATATCACAGAGTCATGATATTTTGTGTGTAGCATCATACATATCTCTGTACTAAAGGTGTAAAATTTCAGCACTGTGTCTTAAATTGTTTTTCTCTTACAGAGCTGGACGTGTGACAGAGTAGCATCATGCACAAAGTTGAAGCCAGGGCTGAATCTGGTATCTGTTCTTGAAGGTGAAATCTCCTAAAGAAATCCTCGTGAATTTCTTTAGGAGAAATCACGACTGCTGTATATAAGGATGAAGCCCCATCCTGTGGCATTGTGAAGCACTGGCATAGACAGTTTAGGTGTGGTCGGACATCGGTAGACTGAGCCCATTCCAGGTCATCCCCATTCAGCCATTAATGACAGCACAATCAGAAAAGTGGAGTTGTTAATCATGGAAGATCGCCGGATATCTGTGCGTGAATTGGCACCGTTGAAACATCTTTCCCCACCAACTTCATTTACAGAAATTGAGCGCAAGATGGATTCCCCGATTATTGACTGGTTTCCAGAAGGCTGATCGACAACAGAAATCACAAGAGTTGTTAGCCCTGTGCAAAAAAATGGGGAAGACTTTTTCCTCTCGTCTGAACACTCAGGATGAAAGTTGGATACATCATTTCAACCCTGAAAGTAAAAAGCAGTCCATGGAATGGTTCCCCCTCCCCCAAGAAGGCAAGGGTCCAAGCGTCATCAGGAAAGGTCTTGCTGACAGTATTTTGGGATGAGAAAGGTGTAATAATGACTGATTACCTGCCAAAAGGTAGAACAATTACAGGTGCCTATTATGCCAACTTACAAAATTACGGGAGAAAATCAAAACATGTAGGTGTGGCATGCTGTCCAAAGGTGTGAGAATGATTCAAGAAAATGGCCCAGTTCACACTTCTGAAATTGCAACAACGATGCAGCAACTTGTGGATATGATATACTGTGCCATCCAGCCTACTCACCCAATCTTGCACCATCGGACTTCTTGTTTCCTTTCCTCAAATCATTTCTTCGGGGGACCCACTTCCCTGACGACGAGACACTCATTTCTGCAACAGAGTCATGGTTCAAAGACCAACCTCACCACTTCTACAAAAACGGTATCCGTAGCCTCATCCATCGATGAGAAAAATGTGTAAATCTGCATGGTGGCTATGTAGAGAAGGACTAAAACCTGTGCCAAGAATCAACAGGCTAGCACCTCTGCAGCTAGGTCAGGGCGATTCTTTATTGAACCACCCTCGTAGAATACAAGGTTGAGAACAAAGTCAGTTACCAAGAAGCGAGAAAACTAGTTGCACCAACTATAAACCAAAATATTACCTATGCAAATGCTGTAAAAAAATATCAAGCAGTATCCGTTCAAACTGATGTCACAGTTCCTACTAATAAGTGGTCTTGGCGCATTATAGCCTTGGAAGCTAATGCGCCAATAAAATATCAAATAAAATCAAAATCCTACTAATAAATCAATTTCTGATTGGGCTAGAAATGTCCTCTCTGAGCTCCAACCAACTGTACACAAGCAACAATCCAAGAACACATACCAAGCAAATAATACTCCTCTGACAATACCAGCGGCACCTCTTCCTCCTCCAGTGATTGCTACCACATCTCGTATTACAAACTCAAATACTGTGAAAAATATTCAGGACACAACCATGAACACAGCTGGCACATCTATACAGGAAGATCCTGTTTTATAAATCCATGCCAAAAGAAGAAATGGACACTGGTCAGCCAGTTTTCCTAAAAAAAAGACAAAAATTGGATCATAAACCAGTCACCTTCAAAAAGCAGTCAAAATCAGCTCCATCAACTAAACACATATAATGCCATTGTAATTTACAATGGAACTGCAGAGGCTTTCGTTGCAATACAGACGATATCCAAGATCTAATTAATCGTTATTCGCCAGTTGTCCTTTGTCTTCAGGAAATGTACCTAACCTTGCAAATTTCTCCTTCGATAAAGAACTACAGCTGACTCTCGATTAACCGGGATACTTCAAGACTCCAAATTTTAAAAAAAAAATCAACCAGAAATCAAAAAATTCAAGTAATAACTAGAATAGGTATAAACATATATTTTTCAAGTCGTTAATAAGCGACAAGCGGCATTATAAGTCGTCATTGGGAGATTAGTGTACCTATTATCTCGCAATCCCCGCTGTCTTCTTCTTCTTCGGGTGCCTCCGTAGCCAGGTGGGCAGGAGCAGCAGTGCGTAGCACACGCTTCTTGATTAGACTGGGGTTCAAGCCCGTGACCACCAAATACAGAGGATGCGGAAAGGTCAGGGAATGACCACTGCATATCCCCGGAGCAATATGGCCTTAGTTGCTAATGCTTCTAAAAACCAAACAACAAACAAACCAACTGTCTTCACACCTGCTGCTCAAAAAAAAAAAAAAAAAAAAAAGAGAGAGAGAGACACCAAATGTTTAGTTTGTTTTAGTGCATCGCATCGATTGTTTGTGTTCTGTTGTAGCGCAAAAGGACAAATTTTTTTGTTTCGTTATTTATGTCGGATGTCAGAATTTTTTTTATAGTAATTTTTTTTTTTTGTTTTTGTTTAGAAATCGCAAAAATTATGGGTAAACGCAAAACAGTTGCATTTTCTGTTAAACAAAAACTTGAAATTATTCAAAAGTTTGAAAACAGTGCATCTGTTAAATCCCAGGAACCATTATAATGTTGGTGACCAAACCATGTGCAACATCGTAAAAAAATATAGGAAAGCTATAGACTTAAAATTGACATCGCAAAAAATAAAGGGAAGCATCGTATTGGACACGTGAGTAGTGTGTGGTAAGTTTTTTCGTTTTTTTATCTATCAGCATATTTTTTATGTAGGTTGCCAAACGGTTTTCAATACAGTAAGTCCCCGACTTACGCAACTACGGTTTTACATAAATTTTTTTTTTTTTTTTTTTTTTTTTAGAATTGTAAAATTTAAAACAAACAAAAATAATAAATAAATAAATAAATAAAATAAACAATCAATAATGACGATCATGGCACGCACAAATTGCTCATGTGAGATACGGAGTAACAAGCAAAAAAATAGGAAAGAAGAGAAGATTCTTACAATTTATTTATTTATTTTATTTATTTTTTTTTTTATATGACTGAAGATTTCAGTGAAGGGGACACTGTAATAAGGTAAAAACCCACACAATTCCAGCTATCGGTATTATCGCAAATGCAATAAGATCGAGTTTACTACCCGTTTATAATTAGATGCATGAACAGAGTAACCTAGAAGGTGCAAATTGTTTAATGGCAGTGACCTCCAGAAATGTGCTTTAGTAAAATGTGAGTTCGTGTGAGGTGATAGTAGTGTGTTTCCCCCTTAACCCTGTGAAGTTCTTTTCAGAAAATTTCATTTTGACCGTTATCATGGTGCTGACTAAGAGAATAAGTGACAGCGCTACTAGTAAATCTATCAACAAAAGGAAGGCCGTCGATTTGGATCAGAAAATTAAACTAATAAGGATGTATGAAAATGGCCAAACATTAACAAGTATCGCGTGGAATTGAGATTTGTCAATAATAATATAGTAGCAATCTGTTATTAGTCATTCCCGAGTTATGTAAAACTCGACGAAGTAAGAAGTCCTGGAATGTATCTCTTATGTATGTTGGGGACTTTTGCATTTTTGGATTAACTGGGAAATCAATTATCCGGGATTTGTTTTTTACCATCTATCCCGGAAAATTGAGAGTCTGTTGTATAGTCTTTATCAAAGTGATCGAAATATAGCTAATGCTGCCCATGGTGGTAAGACAATCTAGTTAATTCGGAGATCCCAACTAAACCTATACCACTTCAAATGGAAATTGAAGCCGTTGCTGTTCGTATAATTCTCCACATTGCAATAACACTTCTCTCAATCTACCTACCACCAAACCATACTTACTCTTTAAAAGATCTTGAAGACCTCTTAATACAGATACCTCCACCTCTCTGTATATTAGAGGGACTTTAATGGTCACCACCCCTTATGGGGTGCTACTAAATTAGATAATGGGGTCGACTAATTGAAAGCTTTTTAGAGGCACTAAATCTCACCATACTTAATAGTGAACCCACACAAATACAGCGCTCCCAACTGGACACACCTGAGCAATTGTTCTCCTGTACTGGCCCCGACCATAGAGTGGTACGTATTAAATAATCGTATGGGCAGTGACCACTTTACAATAGTATGAAACTTTTTGATAGCACAGACTCCTTCAACTGAACCCTGCAAATGAAAATTTGTCTGTGCAAATTGGGCAAAATTTCAGTCATCAATTGCTCTTGATGAAGAAAAAATCCATCTCCAACCTATTGATAATGTGACAAATTACATCACATCGCACCTTCTAAATTTGGCTCAACACACAATACCACTATCTGATCCGCCATGCCAAAAACATTATAAATACTGGTGGAATCAGGGTTGCACCAAAGCAAAGCTAAAAATAAAGCCTGGAATATTTTTTGGCAATGTCCGACCACATTAATTATAAGAAATTGAAGGCAAAAGCATGTTTCATACAAAGGCAAGCCAAGAAAGAATCCTGGACCCGTTTTGCATAAAGCATGAACAAAAATATTGACACCAAAATAATATGGAAAATAATTACAGCTGGTAAGTTTCCTACCATACCTTCTCCAATCCTGTCCTGTAATGGGCGAGATCTGTCTTGTCCTTTGGATATTGCAAATACTTTGGACAACACATTTGTTGATATTTTAAGTGGCATCAGCTTAATACTATACTCCATCATTTCAAAGAATTAAAAACACTGCAGAACAGCATTCTGTTAACTTCCAAACTGTCCAATTCTATTATATTCCAAACTCTTGCATGCCATTGGAACAGCCCACAATGGTGCTGCCAGACCAGATGGGATCTATTCTGTCATGCTACAACAACTTGGTGACAAAGATGTTGTAGCATGACACCTCCTCCTGATTTTTTACAACTGTATTTTTCTAGAAAATGTTTATCCAGCATCTTGGCATCATTCTACTGTTTTGGCTTTCCTAAAGCCTGGAAAAGATCCAACCAATCCCCATAGCTATAGACCAATATCCCTCTCAAGCTGCCTCAGCAAAATTCTAGAAAAAATTGTCCACAGTAGACTTGTCTGGATCATTGAGTCAGAATGGTTAATGAGCAATAGTCAATATGGCTTTCGTCGAAACAGGTCATGCTTGGACCTTATGGTTAAGGCTGAATTTGCCATTCGTAATGCCTTTGTTAAAGACAAACATCTAGTAATGGCATCTAGCATGGAATACTAAAAGATCTTTACTCTCTTGGTCTGCGGGATAACCTTCCTATATTTGGGAATAATTTTCTACATTCTAGATCAAGTTCGATACCAGCATGCCCTTTCTGCAATGTTCATTCAGAAAGAAGGCGTTCCACAGTGACCAGTACTGAGTGCCACTCTTTTTCACTCTTAGAATAGATTCTATCATTAAACAACTTCCAACTACAATAGAGACTTACCTTTATGCAGATGACTTTTCCATCTCCTGTCATTCCCAAAATGTGAGATCTGTTGAATGGCAGCTTCAGATATCACTAAATAAAATACAGCAATGGGCCATCATCAACGGCTATAGACTTTCATAGCAGAAAACAGTTGCTATCCATTTTTGTAGACAACGCAAGTTTCATCCGGATCCTGAACTTCATATCTAATATCTCCATCCTAGTAGCTAATAACATCAGATTTCTAGGATTAATCATGGACAACAAGCTAAATTTCTTAGAGCACATTAAAAAATTACGTACAACCTGTCTAAAAAAAGATAAACATACTTAGAGCACTAACCTGGGGTGCAGATTGTACCTCCCTACTTCGATTATACAGGGCATTAATTAGGTCCCATCTTCATTATTGAGCTCCCATTTATGATTCTGTCGGAAAGAGTGCATTACGCTGGCTTGATCCAGTTCACTGAGGATTGCACTTGGTGCATTCAGAACATTGCCAGCACACAGCCTTTACATTGATGCTCACGAGCCCCCGCTATCTTTACTTAGGAAATCGCTATTGCTGAAGTACTCTGTCAAGATACTAAGTTGTGCCTTGCATCCCATTCAGTCATACCTTTTCAATCCACCTTTAGAAAATCTGTACAGAAATAAACCTAGCATAGTAAAACCAGCTGGTCTTCGCCTTCTTGAACTAATGCATTTCTGGAATGTTTCCATCCATTCCGTACAACAGGTAGCAATTTGTACTTAACCACTATAGGTTCCACCTCCTATACCTACCTGTAACACTTACCTCTATCAATTGGGAAAGAATATTTTGCAAGCATCAAATATCAGACAACTTCATGTAGTTCATACGCAAAGATATATTGATTTTTTACCAATATACACAGATGGCTTTAAATCCAATTCAAACATTGGAGCAGCTGCAGTGTTTCCAAATACAATTGTCAGCATCCCTTCCATCTGAATTCAGTATCTTTTCAGCTGAATTATTCGCAGTTAAACTAGCTTTACAAATTCTCTCTTCTGACCGGCCTTTAAAATCTAATTTACACTGATTCCCTCAGCTCAATCAAGGCATTGTGTAATTCCTCAGATAAAGTTTACCCTGTTATTAATGAAATTACTGCAGATTGAAGAACACCACCAACTAGTCACCTTCTGTTGGATATCAGCACATTCTGTTATTTTGGGCAATGAACTGGCCGATAATGCTGCAAAAAATCCAACCACTTTAGATTTAATCAATATCCCTGTTCCAGCATCAGACTATGCACTAATGATTCATGCTGCATATCAGAATGGGCAGCACTATGGCATTCTCAAACTAATAATAATACTCTTTCAGATTAAACAGGATCCGAAAATCTGGCACTCTAGTGTCCATGCATCAAGACGAGAAGAAGTTATCCTTTCAAGAGCAAAAATAGGTCATACAGTGGTACCTTGGATTGCGAATAACTTGGTCTGCGAGTGTTTTGCAAGATGAGTGAAAATTTTTAATAAATTTTAACTTGATAAACGAGCGAGGTCTTGCAATACGAGTATTACCTATACGCTTTGTCTGCCGAGCTTCACGTGATCACAAGCCACTCGGGATTGTGGGTAATCGTCTCGCATGCTCGGTCTCAGTCGGCATACCTCATTCGTATAGTCAACATTTGTGCTAGCATTGTGACCACGTGTATGTGTGTAAAGCATTTTTTTTTTTTATTTTATGTCCAAATGTAGTGACTGTTCTTTATTAACAGTGCTATGACAATGGCCCCAATGAAGAAAATTGTTGAAAAGGAAGGCGGTAAGAAGGAGATGATTATGGTAGAAGTTAAGAAGGAAATCATTGGGAAGCACGAACAAGGTATGCAAGTGGCCACCATCACAAGATTTTATAAGAAGTCTACGTCAACGATTTGCACAGTATTAAAGAAGAAAGAAGAACTAAGGGGGCTAGATGTAGCAAAAGGAGTCATGAGAGTATCAAAGCAACGGCCACGTATTCTGGAAGATGTAGAAAAGTTGCTTTTGGTGTGGATAAACGAGAAGCAACTAGCAGGTGATACTGTGACCGAGAACTTGATCTGTGAGAAGGGAAAGGCCTTGTACGCTGACCTCGTAAGTAAACTGCCAGGTACATCTACAGAAAACGAAGAAGGCGAGCAGGGGATGATTTAATAACTTTAAGAGAAGTGGCATCCATAGTGTTGTGAGGCACGGAGAGGCTGCGAGTTCGGACGCTAAGGCAGCTGAGGCATTCGTTGCCGAGTTCCAGAAGCGCATGGTTTCCGAGTGTTAGCTGTCGCATTTGAGACAGGGTAACAATTGCGATGAGACAGGGCTTTTTTTGGAAAAAGACGCCAAAGAGGACCTACATTACAGCAAAAGAGAATGCAATGCTCGGTCACAAGCCCATGAAAGACCATCTCACCCTCTTGCTGTGTGCTAATGCAAGCGGTGATTTTAAAGTCAAGCCCCTGCTCTTGTATCATTCTGAGGATCCACGAGCCTTCAAGAAATGCAAGGTGCAGAAGAGCCATTTAAACGTTATATGGAGGTCCAACAGCAAGGCTTGGGTCACTCGTATCTTGTTCATTGAGTGGATCAATGAGGTCTTCGGTCCTGCAGTGAATACCTTTTAGAAAAAAAATTGCCACTCAAAGTCTTGCTGGTTATGGATAATGCTCATTCTCCAGGCCTTGAGGATGAATTACTGGAAGAATTCAAGTTCATTAAGGTCAAGTTCCTTCCTTCCAGCACTACTCCATTACTCCAGCCCATGGATCAGCAGGTCATTTCGAACTTTAAAAAGCTTTACATCAAGGCACTATTTCAGCGATGCTGCGAGGTGACCAAAGGAACTAACCTTACCCTTCGAGAGTTTTGGAAAAATCATTTCCACATCGTAAACTGCCTGAAGATCATCGATAAAGCCTGGGATGAGGTCACCAAGAGAACCCTCAATTCTGCTTGGAGAAAACTGTGGTCTGATTGCATTGAGGGGTTTGCTCATGAACAGGAGCTGCCAGTTGTCGATGAAATTGTGTCCTTGGGGAAGACCATGGGACTGGAGGTGAATGATGACATTCAAGAGCTGGTGGAGGAACATGGCCAGGAGTTTACCACCAACAAACTGATGGATCTGCATCGCGAGCAACAGCAAGAGGTTATGGAGGAGATCTCGTCTGAGGAGGAGGATCAAAAAACGGACATCCCTCTCTTCAAATGAGATTAGGGAGGTGTGTAAAATGTCGGAAACAGTGCAAAATTTTGTAGAAAAGCACCACCCGAGTAAGGCTGTGGCAGTGCGAGCGATGAATCTGTTTAATGACAATGCAATATCATATTTCCGTGAACTCCTCAAAAGGAGGCAAAAGCAAGTGTCATTGGATAGGTTCCTTGTTAAAGTTGCACAAAAAGAAAGAGTCAACAGATAGCAGTGAATTCCGTTAGTGACAGTGAAAGTCGTCCTACCCAATAATTAATAAATTCAATTGCTTTATGTATATTAAATTTAAATATTAAAAATATAAAAAAGGGTATATATGTATTTTGTATTAATCATTTTTATATGAATATTTTTGAGTTTTGGAACGAGTCATCTGGGTTTCCATTATTTCTTATGGGGAAATTCGCTTTGATATACGAGTGCTTTGGATTACAAGCAAGTTTCTGGAACGAATTATGCTCGCAAACCAAGGTACCACTGTACTCACCTAACCCACCTTCATTTACTTATAGGAGATGATCCACCAGTGTCCACATTGTTATATAAATATGACTGTTAAACACATTCTTCTTGATTACCCCTATTATAAAAAAGACAGAATTTCAGCCCTGCAATTGCTGGTTAACCTTCATCAATAACTCTAGAGAATTTGATTGGTGACAAAGCCAATATTTCGGAATTTTTCTGCTTCCTCAAGCAAACTGGAATTTTTAATCTTTTCTGATTAAGAACCTTTCTGATTTCCTTTGTATAATAAACGAATAGACGCATTATAGCCAAGTAGCTTATGCACCATGAAACCCCCATAACAACAACAACAGCAACTCATTACATGTCTAATGAAGGCAAACATCCTGAAAGTCTAAAAGTCTTGTTGGCAACTAAGTGGGGGGCAGATAGATGTATACTACTCTGATTATACCTGGCACTAAAAAATCATAATTTCATTATGATGCACCAGCTCAAGATTCAGCATGACCAGGTACTTTAAAATTGCAGATCCTCGTACACTGCAGTATACCCCACTTGGTTTGAGGAACATCCCACCGTGTCTCCTGGCTGATAATGCTGCAAAAAAGTAAGGACAGAAACCACTACTGTAGCTTTGAAAACCTTTTGAGATGCCTCTTATGGAAACAAAGCCTTTTAATATGCTACCAAGATAAAGTCCATCTGGACCATCTAGCATTGGCACTATTGTTTTTACCAAGTTATGAAGACATGCTGAGAAGAGGCTGTGTGAGTGAGGCTGAGCCATATGAAATTAGTGATTTTGTAATTACAGGTCACTCTTTATTAAAAAAAACTTTTGAGCATAATGGCAAGTAAGGCTTCCGATGTTGATGGCACGTATGTGATAAATTTTAGGCAGACTGCTTGGGAGTGTATTGAGCCATTGAGGTTAATTTTGAGGGTATCTTTGGACTTGGGGGGGGGATTCCTTTGGATTGGAGAAGTGCCACCATGTCGCCAATGCATAAAAGTGGTTCTAAGGATAATAAATACAAAGTGGTTAGTCTGACTTCAGTGGTAGGGAAAATCTTAGAGGCAATGATTAAGAGTGCAATCCAGGGACATTTTAGTAGATATAGCATTCTAAAGGACACACAACATGGCTTAACATTTGGTTAATCATGCTTAACTAACTTAGTAGGCTATTTTGATACAGTTACTCATGAGTTGAATGTAGGGAACAATTTTGACTTAGTTTGTTTGGATTTTAGCAAAGCATTTGATTCAGTCATTCCTGAGAGGTTATTATATAAGCTGGAAAAGGTTTGGATTATTGGAAAGATTCTAAGGTGGATTGCTGGGTGGTTGCAGGGCAGAAGGTTGTGATTAATGGGTATTCTTCAAATTGGCATAACCTCAGGAGTGGAATCCCCTAATATTGGTTCTTGGAAACACTGTTATTTCTCATTTCATAAATGACATCGCTAAAGGGATAGAAGGCATGATGTCAAAAATTTTGGACGGCGTAAAAATTGGTAGAGTCGTTAATGATTACCCATTCATCACAACCTTCTGCCCTGCAACCATCCAGCGATCGAAATGACTTCAGAGATGGTCAGCTACAGCTGTGTTGTAATGCAGCAAAATGCAGGGTCTTACACTTGGAAAATATACACTTGGTTGAGTTGAATTAAAACAGTGGAGGGAGTTATGATATGGACAGATATAAAATTTTTTGAACAAGCAACCTGCAAAGCCCAGGCGTCCAATCGATGATTTATCAAACATTATCTTGTAAAGATGGCGAAGTTATAACCCTACTTTTTAAAGCAATTGCTTACAGTTACCTCATTTGGAATACTGTGTTCAACCTCATCTGAAAAAAAGACATTGTGCTTCTTGAAAGCGTTGAAAGACAGGAAACAGAAATGGTGGGATCGGCAAGAAGCAACTGTACAAGGAAAGACCCCGATTATGTGGGCTACAGAGCTTTGCAATCAGGAACTTCGTAGGTAACCTGATTGAGGTTTATTAGACTCTGAGATGCCGCTCAGAGCCTTAAGCTTGCTCAACCCGTTCAAGGCCTTATACACCTCAATCAGATCATCTTGCAGGTGCCTGGTCGCCAACTGTTATAAGTTAGGACTAATGTTATTAGTGGAGTCCCTCAGGGTTCAGTGTTGGGTCCATTATTGTTTTCTGTATTTATAAATGATATTGATGATGGTATATCAAGCTTAATGTCCAAGTTTGCAGACAATACAAAGGTTGGGAGGGTTGTTAAGGATACTACTGATGCTATGCTACTGCAACAGGATCTGGAAAGGTTGAGTAGATGGGCTGAGAGGTGGCAAATGAAGTTTAACATTGACAAATGTAAAGTACTACATATGGGAAACTGCAACCTCAGAGCAACGTATCACCTCTGTGGTACTGCACTGACAGTGGTAGAGAATGAAAAGGATGTGGAGGTAATTGTGCAGGTTGATATGAAGTTCTCTGAGCAGTGCAAACGGGCTGCAAGAGTAGCTCATGGTGCCTTATCAATGATATACAGGAATTTTTCTAGCAGGGATAAGGAGGTGATTATTCCCTTGTATAAGGCAATGGTGAGGCCACACCTTGAGTACTGTATACAGGTCTGGAGACCTCATTTCAAGAAGGATGTAGAGCTGTTGGAACGAGTACAGAGAAGGGCAACAAGATTAGTGAATGGAACAAAGAGTTGCTTTTACGAAGAAAGGCTTTAGTTTTTCAAATTACAGTGTCTGTAGACTAGGCACCGGTGAGGTGATCTGATAGGCATTAGCATTAATGCTAATAAATATTGTGAAAATATCATAATGTGAACCCAAAACATTTTTTTTTTTTTTGGTAATTCGATCCAAGACCTCAGAAGATGAAATTTTCACTATGTAACTAAACTATTTATCTCTCTAAGAGGTCATTTTTTTTAATGGAAATTGCACTACACTTTCATCGTTAACATATGTACCATTATAGGAATCAATTTTGAACGCTTTTGTGATATTTGTCTAAAATGCACTTCTGGAGGTCACTACTACAAAACAATAAAAACAATTTGCACTTTCCGGTTTATTGGGCTTTTCTGTTAGCACAATCTATTATAAACGGGTAGTAAACTCGATCTTATTGCATTTGCGATAATACCAGTAACTGGAATTCTGTGGGTTTTTACATTACGGTATTATGGTGAAATGAGTTTCCCCTTCACTGAAATCTTCAATCATATAAAAAACAAATAAATTTTCAGAATCTTCTGTTCATACTTATTTACTTATTGCAATGGTGAAGGGACCAACAGAAAGTGCAAGTGCTGGCAGTGCTAGGAAACGAAACAAAATTGATTTAGAAATGAAGATGATTAATTAAGAAGTATGAAGCAAGACAAAGTTTGTCATCTATTGCACAGAATTAGGTCTTGCTGCTTCAACAGTGAATACTATTTTAAGGGACAGTGCGCGTATAAAAGAACATGTTAAAGGATCAACGCATTTAAGATAAACACTGATCACAAAACAGCATCCAGGTGCTATGACGAAGACGGAAAAGATATTAATAATATGGATGTAAAATCAAATTCAGAAGCGAGTGCCCTTGAGTCCAATGGCCATTCAAGCAAAAACAAGAAGTATTTATGAAGATATTAAGGATAAATATGACGAACCTGAAGCCAAATTCATGGCGAGCAACGGGTGGTCTAATAGATTTAAAAGGTGGTTCAAGCATCACGCTGGTTTTCAAAACATTAAAGTATGCGGTGAAATTGCCAGTGCTGATTATACAGCAGCAGAGAAATTGTGCTGTGTTGGGAAAAACCGCTTCTAAATCTCCACAGCCCTCAACTTCTGCAGTGGCGTGCTTATCAGCTGGAGAGTTAATTCTGGCAACAATACTCAACAGGTAAAACTTGCTGATGTTATGCCTGTCTCCTCTCTCTTTTTGTAATTTTGTACACTTTTGTAATTTTTCCTGCACATGAGATAAAAAAAATTGAATAAATAATTCTATTTACATGCTCGTCGAACACCTCCTTTTTTGCTTCAATCAAATTCAGCACACACAATTGCGAGTGCTGCACAAGCATTTAGAGAAATTCCGACTTATGTAAAATTCAACTTACGTAAAATTCCGCAGAACACAACCCTTAGATAAGTCAGGGAGTGGCTGTATACTGCAGTCACAGCATGGATTTATTAAGGGGTGAGCTTGTCTAACCAATCTGATTGGATACTATGATTTCAACAACCAAGGAACTGGATGCAAAAAATAATTCTGATATCATATACAGGAACTCCCCAACTTATGTAAGGGTTACGTTTCGCAGAACGCTAAATGTCGGAATGTCCCCTACATGCTTGTGCAGCACTCAACCGTACTTGCTGAATTGATTGGATCAAAAAAAGAAATGCTCGATGAACATGTAAATAGAATTATTTATTGTATACAGGGTGTTCCAAAAATGATGGCCAATAATTTAAAGGTAAAAAGTACAAACTAAAATAAATAAAAAGGTCCCAGTGAACATCGGGCAGCAAATGAACCGTTTGAGATAATGTACATTTTCTGTTAAGAACCGCCACTGACTGTGGGAGCACTAGTTTAGCAAAAAGTTGTGAATCCTTTGCTAAGGGTGGTTTTATTAAACATAAGATAATACATTTTTAATTTTTGGTTTCAACACCACAGGATTTTACAGGTTACAAAAGGTGTTCAAAATGCTTTCCTTGCATCCGTACACAGCTTTGTAGTCTTCTCTGCATTGAGTTGCAAATCTTCTCAGGCATTCCTGGGTAATTACTGATTTGCTGAAAGGCTCCTTCAACCCGACAATGCAATTCCTCAACTGTGTTAATGTCAGAAGTGTACACCAAGCTTTTTACATGATCCTCGGATACAAAAATCCATAGAAGTTAAGTCTGGTGATCTGGGAGGCGACATTAGAAGCCCACCTCTACCTATCCACCATTGACCATACCTTCTAGTTAGATACCAATTCACAACTTGAGCAAAATGTGCTGGTGCACCATCGTGCATAAACCACATGTTCTGGCACTGCTGAAGAACATTATCAAGATCTGATGGGCATCTGTGAGAGCTTGAGGTAGGGTAAATGCCCTTGAAGAAATTAATGAGGGCCCCATCAAGCTCTCAGCTGCTCAGCTCAATGACAGAGCTCACTCCTGTGCATCAGGCAAAACAGAGGCAATCTCCAAGGCAGAATGTGCTGGTCCCAAAGGAACTAGTTATTGTTGATGACTCTATTGTCAGGGAGACAGGGAATACACTAAGCAAGAAGAACAGGTGGAACAGGACCAGGGTATGTCTGCCAGGGACAAAAGTTGATGATGTAGAGCAGATATCATCTTTTAAAGGCACAAAAGGTGATATTGTTGTACATGTTGGAACTAATGACATTAAGAGTAAGAGATCTGCAGATTTACTCAACAAGTACAAGTCAATGTTGAAAAAAAAGTCCCAAGTCAGAGTTGAATGTGAGTGTCTGCAATTCTGCCCAGACATGAGAGGAAGGGATATATGAGAGCCTTGTTAATCAATTCGGCCCTGGAGAGATTGTGCAAGGCTCAAGGGGTAGAATTTTTTTCAGCCTAGTCTGTACTTGTTGACAGGAGAGACTGCTTCTATAGACTGCTTCTATAGGGTTGTTGTTGTTTGTTATTTGGTTTTTAGGAGCATTAGCAACTAAGGCCATATTGCTCCGGGAATATGCGGTGATCATTCCCTTGACCTTTCTGCATCCTCCGTATTTGGTGGTGACGGGCTCGAACCGCTTCTATAGGGATCGGGTACAATTAAATAGAAAGGGTGCAAGAATATTTGCTGATGCTATCGAGGCAGTGTGAGGTGGATCGGAAAACTGCTAGCTTGGGGGGCATACACGGACTAACAGATTAACAGTAACTGCTGGCAGAGGCAAAAATTATTCTTGCGCTGCTTCTATTAGAATGAGCAGCAGCCTGGAAAGCAAGGTAATGGAGATGTCTAGGACTGCTATTTGTAATATATGTAAAGCACATATATTTACTTGTTCCACATCATAGTGGAACAAGTAAATATATGGGCTGTGTTAAAGCAGTTATTAATCAGTCCAAACTAGAGTTTGAACAGGCTAAGAGTATAAAACTTGCTTCTTGCCCTAATGGTAGCCGAGCATTCTGGTCCCTTGCCAAAGCTATTGGCCGCAACTTTTGCCCATCTCTGCTCTCACCTCTGTCAAAACCAGATGGTTTTGTTGTCGCTTCAGTCAAGGATAAAGCTGACCTGCTAGCATCCCATTTTTCTTCCAACTCATATATTAATGATCTTGGTAAAACACCTCCCACCATTCCCAACATGCTCCATTCAATGCCTCCTGTGGTCTTCTGTCAAAACGATGTCAGAAGGATTTTGATGAATCTTGATGCTAAGAAAGCTCCACGTCCCGATGGTATTTCTCCACTTGTTCTCAAAACCTGTGCTCCTGAACTTACTCCTATTCTTTGCCTCCTTTTTTCACTTTCTTATTCCAAAGGTGTTTTTCCTTCTGCTTAGAATTTCTCATATCCAGCCAGTTCCTAAAAAGGGTGACAAATCCCTCCCATCCAATTATCGTCCCATTGCAATTACTTCTACTCTTTCTAAAGTAATGGAGAAATCAATTAACCGCCAACTCTTAAACTACCTAGAAACCTTCCGTCTGATCAACGATCGCCAGTATGGATTCCGTCAGTGTCAATCCACTGGTGATGTTTTGGCTTATGTTACCCATTTATGGACTAATTCAATGGAAAGGTTCAGTGAAACACAAGTACAGTTGGTTGTCGACTTTCAACCGACTTCTGTTCTGACTGACAAGTCGTAAGTCGATCTGGTCATATGTCCGCCATATATTTATTAAGAATATTTTTTAACATTTCTAATCTTTTTATCATCTTTATAATTTATTTTTATAATCTTTTTAAATTTTTATCATCTTTTATTTTTCATTTTAAATACAGTAATGTTTTTATCTTTTACTTAGTGATACTGTACATACCTGCGTTTCTACGCCTAGGCTTGCTCGCTCTCTCTCTAGAGGTGTATAAAGCCTTGAATGGTTTGAACATGCTCAATGCTGATGGGATTCTGTCTCTTGCTCAGAATAATCACCTGAGAGGGCATGAATTCAAATTGAGGAAAGACAAATGTAGGATAGATGTGCAGAAATTTGCCTTTAGCCAGTGGGTAGTTGGTTGGTGGAGCAGACTTCCATCCCTTGTTGTGGAAGTTGATAGCCTAAATAAATTTAAGGCTCAGCTGGACAGGTATTTCGAACGAACGGAGGGGTGAAGTGGAAGTTTTTTTTTTTTTTTTGGCTGATGCTAATGCTAAAGTTTGCAGAACTTAAGCCTTTCTTGGTTAGCGGACTCCCCCCCCCCTCTGTTCCACTCACCAATCTTATTGCCCTTCTCTGTACTTGCTCAAGCAACTCCACATCCTTCCTAAAATTAGGTCTCCAGACCTGTACACAGACTCAATGCGTGGCCTGAGCATTGCCTTATGTCTTTATCTAAAGTAAATTTCCATCGGTTGCATTCAGCATATGAAGTCTGATACTGTACTCAGATTTACCCTGATGGCTGAAAAAAGCAGAGAACCAAAACTGACAGTACTCAACTGTCAGTTTTACCCAATAACTCCCAAATGAAAATTATACTGTTCAATTTCAAGCAATATAACGTCCACAGATTCTCTCTCTCAGTGCCATAAGAAATGTATACACCACTAACACCTAGTTTCTACCACAGATTCTGTTAGATCCCAGGATATGTTGGAATCACCAGAAATGAACAAACAGCTAAAGCAACAAAAGATGCAACTGCAACAATCCATGCATCCTGCAGAATAGATAACACATTAATTGCCACTGTTTCGTACCCCAGAATGTTTGACTGATTTATAGTCAGTCACCCATTCCAGGGTATAAAACAGTGGCAAGAATAAGTTAACAAACTGTGGCAATTAAAAATGGGACAAGTTGAGATCATTCTTGCTAGGTTACAGATCAGGATACATTCCTTACCCATTTGTCCTTATTCAGAGCTGAAAACACTCCTAGATTCGCCGACCGGGCTAGCCGGGTGAGTAAAGTGCCTGCCTGGCAACCCAAAGGTCGCAGGTTTGATTCCTGCCTCGGGCTTGGATCAAAGTACTGCAAAAACCTTGGGAGGTGCATTCTGGCCACAGAAGCTTATGCGCCAACAACTACCAAACTCCTAGATTCCACCTCTGCCATAATACAAGCTGTCCAATATTTGTCTCCAGTTTGAAGAATAATGTCATAAAATTTTGGAACACTCTTAAATAGCCATGGAAACTTCATGCTCAAAATTAAAGGATCTTAACTGATCAAAACAATATTGTGGATGTCTTTTAATACCTACAGATTGCTTTTTAATACTTACAAAATACCTTTTGCCACCAGTTATAGTTACTATATTTAGTGGTAAAGTTCTAAAGGATTTGAACTTTAGATACAAAAATACTGTATCATCTCTTGTAAGCCAGGTGCATTATAGATCCAGCTATTGTGTTAATGACTCCAATTCCAAACCAAACCAATCAGATCATCATTTTCTGATGAAACAAACCTTGCAAATGCTACTGATAGCAAAGTCTAGATGACAGGTCCATTGTTATAAACAAAACTTTTAGACTTTTACCTCTACAATATTTCTGTGGAGGTAAAGGTCTGCTTACAGTAACTTTCTTGAAATAATCATAATGAGTTGGTGTTGTCTGTCGCATGCACACTCCAGGATAGAAATCCATAAACAAAAATATCCTAGGTGCACTAATGTTTGAAAGCATAATGTGCCAGTAAACAATCCAATGGCTGCATCTTTAAAGGGGAAAAAAAAGAACCCTCTTTCCTCTTTTTTTCTGATAAAAATTATAAAATCTCCAGCTTTACGAGAGTTTATTGGTAACTATATATGTTTATTATCATGTTCATTTGGACAAAAATACCGATTTGGTAGATATAATCCCAGATTGAGTGGAAAACTTGAGCTGTTTTTGTCTAGCAGTCCTCAATAGAGTCCAACTTTGTCAGCCAAAGAGATAAAGCTATGTTAAATGCCCATAAAAGTTCCCCTTCTGTCTAGATAAGACTTGAACCTAGTTTTTTTCCGTATGGTGTTAAGAGAAAGGTTTTTTTCCATAACTTTTTCCATGATTAAGTATTCAATCCTTCATATGGTGTTAAGAGAAAGGTTTTTTCCCCTATGGCAGTGATCACAGGTGGCATCACATGTGCTAAACATGGATGATATGCATTGCCAATATTTTATATTAATATTAAATATATGATGTATAAACTAATTATATTGTCATCTTTTGATAAGATGAGGTTTTCTACATCATTCCTTAATTTGTGAATTTGTTTAATTGTCTATCTAACCTTTTGTTACAGTATTTTAGATGATGTAGAGATGTATGAACAACAAAAGCCCTTCACTCTTGAAGAATTAGTCTCTATATCAACATTTCTTAATCAGCTGGTATTCAAGTTAATTTGGAACAGCCTTATTGGTAGGTATAATTACATTCTGAATTAAGAATAGCTTTTTATGCTACTATAAATTTATAATATTCTTCATAAAATTTTTTGCTGTTCCTCTATTTTATTCAAATTCTGGCCATTACATGAAAAAAATTCCATACTGAGGTTCCAAGGTATGTTAATCTCTAATTGGCATAGCTGACTACAAGTGGTACAGAGGCCATTAAATGTAAATTAAAAAAAATAATAAATAAATAAAATAAAAGATAATCGACCAGTGTGACATCAATGTCAATTTTGACCCATATAATTATTTTTTATTTATTATTATATTTTTTTGTGACAAAGAGAAGCTGAGTGAAGCTGAGTAGATCAAGGATTAGATGGTATACATTGTTATACTGTAAAGACTGCATGTAAATGCATCAGGATGTTGAGTTTGTCATTAGATTCCGAGATCACCCTGGACTGGAGAAATGCTAATATCAAACAGATCCACAGAGGAGGTGGGAAAGATATGTTGTGCAACTAAAGACAGTGAATTTGACTTTGCTAAGATTGTAGAATCTCTGATTAAGTATACAGTAGAGGTCTGCACGTGCCTGGGCTTCGGCCTTTGTAACAAGAAGGATGTTTGGACTCGGTTCAGATACAAATAATCGTAACGAATTGTTATTTCCAAACATTTCGGACTATTTCCTACACATCTATATATATTTTAAATACACTGTATTGTGTTATGCATTTAAATTCTTAAAGGTTTTTTTAGAAAAAATGTTTATTAGTTGTCTTTTGACACTTTTAATTCACGAATAAGGTGCACTTCGCCAATGTCTCCAAAATTCACCGAAATTTGTACTCTTTCTTGGAAATGATCCGGTCTGTATTTTTCTCAGTAAAGTAGCCTTTACTCTTAAGCAGACATAGTTGCAATTTACATTACATGAAGGATATATGAGTAATTATATCCCTCAGAAATGGGTTCCTTTTTAGATGCATGTGTACAGTATACAGTATTTATTAAAAGTGTGATCCGTCTGTTAATCCCTAGTTTTACTACATCCAAGATTTTGGGTTGACCTACTTTCAATTCTAAGAACATTCACTTGTAACACTTTCTAACCACTTATTTGCTATATCCAATACTGACCAATAATTTAGAAATACAGGTAATGGGAATGCTTAAACATCATTCATACAGTGAGAATTGCCAGTGACAGAAGTGACAGTCAGTTCTGATTTTGGAAAAGTTTGGTGAAACACAAGCAGTCGCTCTTGACATCTCCAAGGCTTCTGATCATGTTTGGCATAAAGGCCTTCTAAACAAGCTACCATATTATGGTTTTCCAACTGTTTTTTTGTAATTGGTTATCCAGTTTTCTCTCTGATCGTTCACTGAAGGTGATGGTAGATGGCTCTCTGTCTTCTGACTTCTCCACTAATGCTAGTGTCCCCGAAGGTTCAGTTCTTTTCCCTACTCTTTTCCTCTTGTATATTAATGACCTTCTTCCATGGACTGTAAATCCTATTCATAGTTTTTCCGATGATAGCACATTGCATTCCACTTTCCATTTTGAAAAACATTTCCCTGCTCAATCAGCTTCAACTTCTCGAATATCCTCTACCAATTCCTTAAATGCTGATCTCCGGGTAATTCTCCAGTGGGGCAAAGACAACTTAGTTGATTTCAATCCTTCTAAAATTCAGTCTTGTCTTATATCTCGCAAAAAGGATTCTTCTGCTCCTTTGCTTATCTTTGGTGACACTCCGATTTCTAGGCAAAATGACATTTATCTCTTTTGGGGATTACCCTGACTTCTAATCTCTCTTGGCTCAAGCACATTACAAATATTGCTTCCTCTGCATCTAAAAAACTTGGTTTTTAGTTGCAGAGGAAGCATTATTTCTTTTGCTCTCGGCATTACTTTTCTTCCAAACAGCTGTTCTCTCTCTCTCTCTCTCTCTCTCTCTCTCTCTCTCTCTCTCTCTCTCTCTCTCTCTGTACAAATCGCAAATCTGCCCTACCACGGGAATATTGTTTCCACATCTGGGGGGGGGGGTACCCCCAAAAACTTGGTTTTTAGTTGCAGAGGAAGCATTATTTCTTTTGCTCTCGACATTACTTTTCTTCCCAACTCAGGCTTCTAGATTCCATTCAGAAGAGGGCAGTTAGGTTAATTAATGATTCATCTCTAACAGAGTCTCTCCACTCGCTTTCTCATAGACGTACTGTTTCTGCTGCATGCCTCTTCTACAGATACTTCCATGGGCACTGTTCTTCTGAATTGGCTTCTATAATTCCCGCTCTCTCTTTCAAAACAGTCTGAACACGTGCCGCCACCAGCCAACATCCATTTACTGTCCAACTTCAAACCCACAGAACTAACTTTTCATCTTCCTCATTTATTCATTCAACTGCCATTTTCTGGAACAACCTCCCTTCATACGTATTTCCTGAAAATTACAATCTACAGAAGTTCAAGTCCAATGTCAACAAATATCTTCTTTCGTCTTCTCAACCTCCACCCCAAACACGGTACTAAGTACTATAGGTTCTAATACCTCTCGTGTTTGGGGTTCTCATAAAAAAAAAAAAAAAAAAATATTTGATGTCCATGTCCACTTCAGCATAGTCTTCAAAACACATTTCCCTCTTAAGTATAAGTGACAAAACACACCCTCGAAAATTACGTTACTATTCTCGGACTGTTCTTCATTTTTTTATTAACCTGGTGAAACACATAAATACATTGCCTGCAGCAATATGTTTAAGTGTTGCCTGCAGCAAGTCAATTTGCATTCTGTTTTGCTTTTAACCTCCACCCCAAACACGGTACTAAGTACTGTAGGTTCTAATACCTCTAGTGTTTGGGGTTTTCACTAAAAAAAAAAAGGGAATAGTATCCTTAATAGATCACTGTACAGGTTTGTTTGGGGGGGGGGGAGAGTCTTGTTCAGTCAGTCTAGTTAATTATCATGAGTTTGAACAAATTCGGATCAGTCGCAAGCTCCTTAGATAAAGGGCATTTATGACTACTCTGCAAGATAACAGATGTTAGTGATAAATAGAACATACTTCAAGTTGGACAAGTGTAGAAAGTAGGGTCGATCAGGGTTGGGCCACTTCTGTTTCTTATCTTCCTTAATGACATTAGCATTATCTCAGGCATATGATGCAATAAAGCAAGCTTATACAACATCAGCCAAAATTAAAAAAAAAAGTTCCCATCCAGTCACTCCAAATGTTTGTCTAGTTCAGCCTTAAATTTATTTAAGCTATCAATTTTCACAACATGAGATGGAAGTCTGTTCCAGCAGTCAACTACTTGCTGGCTAAAGGAAAACTTCCGCACATCTATTCTACAATTTGTGGAATAGATGGGGGGGCCACAGATTCAAATTTCCTCAATTTGAATCTGTGTCCCCCCCCCCTTCAGATTTGTAATCTGAGTAAGCCGAAGAATCCCATCAGCATTCAGGCTGCTCAATCCATTCAAGGCCATATACACTTCGGTGAAATCACCTCGCAGATGCGTAGTCTCCATTTGCTGCAGCTTTCGGCACTTAAGCCTTTCTTGATAACAGCACCCATTTTGTTCCTCTTACCAATCTTTTTGCATTTCTCTGTACTCATTCTAGCAAGTGTACAAACTGACCATTGCCTTCTACAAGGGGATAATCATCTTTTTCCTACTAGCAAAATTAATGTATATCATTGACAATACCCTATTACCTGCTCTGGCAGCTTTTCTTCACTGCTCAGAAAACTTCATAACTTCCTTAGTGACATTAGCATTATCTCAGGCATATGATGGAATAAAGCCTTGAATGGGTTGAGCACGCTGAATTCTGATGGGATCCTTCCACTTGTTCAGATTACGAAACTAAGGGGGCATAAATTCAAATTAAGAAAGGGCAGATGTAGAATAGATGTGCGGAAATTTGCCTTTGGCCAACGGGTGGTTAATTGCTGGAACAAACTTCCATCTGTCGTTGTGGAAGTTGATAGGGTGAATAAATTTAAGGAGGAACTGGACCGGCATTTGGAGGGAATGGTGTGATATTTTTGGCTGATGCTGCCTAAGCTCATACACTTGCTTTCTTGCATCACATGCCACTACTACTACTACTACTACTACTTACTCCACAATTATTCCCAGGTCTTTTTCGTTTTCTACAACCCTAAGTGTAGTACCACACAGTTGGTACATGTCTCTGGGTTTACTTCTACCCATATGCAATACTTTGCATTTGTCAGTGTTAAACTTCAGTTGCCACTTCTCAGCCTATCTGCCCAATTTTTCTAAATCCCATTGTAATAGCACACTGCCATTACTATCATTTAACAACTCTGTCAACTTTAGTATCATCTGCAAACTTGGACATTAAGCCTGATATAACTAGATTGATAAATAAAAAAAAATGACAATGGGCCCAGCACCGAACTCTGGGGGACTCCACTAATAACATTAGTCCTGAAGAGCAATGTCCATTGATTACCACTTTGTTGTCTCCCACTCAACCAATCCTTTATCCATTGTAGCAACTTGAACTTAATGCCATATCGCTCCAATTTGTACAAGTCTTCCATGTGCAATAGTATCAAATGCTTTCCTGAAATCGAATAATATGATATCAAAATTATTTTTTGCATCCAGTTCCTTTGTGACCACATAGTACTATCCAATCAAATTGGTAAGACAAGACTTAACAAACCCATGCTGTGTCTGAACTATTACTACAGTCTTGTCTAGATGATCCTGCAATACTCCTTTAACCAGTGACTCCATTATTTTCCCCAGAACAGAAGTTAAACTAACAGGTCTATAATTATTTGTATCACCCTTTGAACCCGCTTTGTGAATTGGGGATACATTTGCACATCTCCAGTCCATGGGGAACTCCCCTGAATCTAAGGATGCTCTCATAATTATGGCTAGGGATTTGCTTACTTCCCTCACTACCTCCTTCAATATAACTGGATAGATTCCATCCAACCCAGGTGCCTTTTTATGTTTAACTTCAACAACTTCTCCTCCACTTTGCTCTCTGTTATTACAAAATCATTTAGCTCCCTATTAGAATTTAGTAAACTTTTGCAACTTCTCCTCCACTTTGCTCTCTGTTATTACAAAATCATATAGCTCCCTGTTAGAATTTAGTAAACTTTTGCCCTCCCCTTCCTTACAGAATTCTTCATTTGTGAATGGATGCAAAATACTCATTCTGTTTGTCAGTTATATAAGTAGGATCATCAACAGTCAAACCATTGATATCAAGTGGACCAATCTGATTCATCCCCTTCTTTCTAGAGTTTACATAAGTAAAAAAGTCTTTGTTGTTTTTCTTTGCATCCTTTGCTAATGATTTCTCGTAATCATCCTTTGCTTGCCTAACTTCCTTTGTGACTTGATTACAGACTAGCCTATATCTACTATAAGCTTCTGAAAAAAAGCTGTGAATTAGGGTTGAATTTGAAAGTGTCTGCAAGTCGGCCCAGACACGATAGGAGGGAGTATATGATGAGAGCCTTGTCGATCAATTTGGCCCTGGAAAGATTGTGCAAGGCTCAAGGGATAAAATTTTTTTCTGCCTGGTCTGTACTTGTTAACAGGAGAGACTGCTTCTACAGGGATGGGATACACTTAAATAGAAACGGTGCAAGAATATTTGCTGATGCTATCGAGGCAGTGTTAAGTGGGTTGGAAAACTGCTAGCTTGGGGGGATACAAGGACTAATAGATTAACAGTAGCCACTGGCAGAGGAGAAAGTGATTCTTGCACTGCTTCTATTGGAATGAGAAGCAGCCTGGAAAACAAGATGCAGGATATTTCAGACTGCTGGGAGTCGTTGTTGTTGCTGTTGTTTGGTTTTTAGGAGCATTAGCAACTAAGGCCACATTGCTCCAGGATATGCGGTGGTCATCCTCCGTATTTGGTGGTGACAGCCTCGAACCCCGGTCTAATCAAGAAGCGTGTGCTACGCACTGCTGCTCCTTCCCACCTGGCTACGGAGGCGCCTGCTGGGAGTCATTGTGGTACAAGAAAACACATGGGTTATGTTAGGGTAGCTAAGAATAGGAACAGGTGCATGTATACTAGCGTGTACACCAATGCTAGGAGTTTGGTAAATAAATTTGATGAATTCGAGGTATTGCTCAAAACATCAAAGGCAGATATTGTGGGGATTTCAGAGACGTGGTGTCACACAGATATAAGGAATGCAGAACTGGAATTTGGGGAATACAATGTGTACAGAAATGATAGACAGGATAGGAAGGGAGGAGGGTTTATGCTATTAGTTAAGAAACACATAAAATCCTAGGAAGTGAAGCCAGTGGACATCGCTGGACAGTGCAGTGTCGAGTCAGTTTGGTGTGACATCAGCAATGGGAGATCAAAATTGAGAGTAGGAGTGTGCTATAGGCCTAATGACTGTGATGAGTATAATAAGAAACTGTACAGGGAAATAGAGTGGGCCAGTAATTCAGAGAGTCTTATAATGGGGGATTTTAATTTCCCAGATATTGACTGGAATTTGTGGGATGGTCACTCACACACTAGCAAGGCTTTTGTGGATTTATTGGATGATTGTTTTCTACATCAGCATGTTCGGGAGGCAACTAGAGGGAGTAATACTCTTGAATTGATTATCAGTAGTGATTCTTCATGCATTAAGAATCTGCAGGTAAATGAACCACTAGATGGCAGTGATCACATTGTGCTGAAGTGGTATTTACTTAAAGAGGTAACTACCATTAGGAGTAAAGGGAAAGGTTATTGCTTTTGTAAAGGCGACTACAATGGACTGAGACTGTATTTAAATTCTATCCAGTGGGACCAACTGATGATGTTACCAACAGCAAATTCAAAATGGGAAGCATTCAAAGAACTTATCTTGGAAGCTACTAGGCTTTACATACCAACTAAGAAATATTGTTCAAGGTTAGGCCTAAGTGGATGTCAGATGAACTAATGAGACATATAGCAGAGAAGAAAAATGCATGGGATACATATAAATGAACATGTGACAGAAGCCTGTGATAGATATAAGCTGGCCTGTAACCAAGTTACAAAGGAGGTTAGGCAGGCAAAGGCAGATTATGAGAAATCTTTGGCAAAGGATGCAAAGAAAAACATCAAAGAGTTCTTTACTTATGTAAACTCTACAAGGAAGGGGATGAATCAGATTGGTCTACTTGATATTGATGGTTCAACTGTTGATGACCCTGCTCAGGTAGCTAACAAACTAAATGAATATTTTGCATCGACATTCACACATGATGAGTTATTCAGCAAGGGGAATGCCAGAGGTGTATTCAACTCTGGTAGTAAGCTAGATAATCGTGTAACAACTGAAAGTAAAGTGGAGGAGAAATTGTTGAAGATAAATGCAAGAAAGGCACCTGGGATGGATGGGATCTATCCAGTTATATTAAAGGAGGCAGCAAAGGAAATAAGCAAACCCTTAGCCATAATTATGAGAGCTTCCTTGGACTCAGGGGAGGTACCTATAGACTGGAGATGTGCAAATGTGACCCCAATTCACAAAGGAGGATCAAAGGCTGACACAAATAATTATAGACCTGTGAGTTTAACTTCTTTTCCAGGAAAATTAATGGAGGCACTGATTAAAGAAGCACTGCAGGATCATCTAGACAAGACTTTAGTTATAGCTCGGACACAGCATGGTTTTGTTAAGGGAAAGTCCAATTTACCTGACCAATTTAATTGGATACTATGATGCAGTCACAAAAGAACTGGATGCAGGGAATAACTTTGATATTATATATTTGGATCTTAGAAAGGCTTTTGATACTGTTGCACATGGAAGGCTGCTGCACAAATCGGAACAGTGTGGCATTGGAGGCAAATTGCTGCTATGGATAATGTGATGGCTGAGTGGCAGAAGACAGAGTGGTAATTAATAGACACTGCTCATCGTGGACTAATGTTATTAGTGGAGTCCCTCAGGGTTCAGTGTTGGGTCCATTGTTGTTTTCTGTATTTATAAATGATATTGATGATGGTATATTAAGCTTAATGTCCAAGTTTGCAGACGATACAAAGGTTGGCATCGTTGTCAAGGACACTACTGACGCTATGCTGCTGCAACAGGATCTGGAAAGGTTGAGCAGATGGACTGAGAGGTGGCAAATGAAGTTTAACATCGACAAATGTAAAGTACTACATATGGGAAACAGCAACCCCAGAGCAACGTATCAACTCTGCGGTACTACACTGACAGTCGTAGAGAATGAAAAGGACCTGGGAGTAATTGTGCAGGAAGATATGAAATTCTTTGAGCAGTGCAGATGGGCTGCAAGAGTAGCTCATGGTGTCTTGCCAATGATATACAGGAATTTTTCTTGCAGGGATAAGGAGGTGATTATTTCCTTGTATAAGGCAATGGTCAGGCCACACCTTTAGTGCTGGAGACCTCATTTCAAAAAGGATGTAGAGCTGTTGGAATGAATACAGAGAAGGGCAACAAAATTAGTGAATGGAACAAAGGGTTGCTCTTATAAAGAAAGGCTTAAGTTTTGGAAATACAGTGTCCGGAGACTAGGCACCGGTGAGGTGATCTGATAGAGGTGTATAAAGCCTTGAATGGTTTGAGCAGGCTCAGTGCTGATGGGATTCTTCCCCTTGCTCAGAATAATCACCTGAGAGGGCATAAATTCAAATTGAGGAAAGACAGATGTAGGATAGATGTGTGGAAATTTGCCTTTAACCAGCGTATATTTGGTTGGTGGAACAGACTTTCATCCCTTATTGTGGAAGTTGATAGCCTAAATAAATTTAAGGCTCAGCTGGACAGGTATTTCGAACGAACAGAGGGGTGAAATGGAATTGTTTTTTTTTTTTTTTTTTTTTCTCTCTCATCATCATCATCATCAGCCATTTTCAATCCACTGCAGGATGAAGGCCTCTCCAGCAACTTTCCAGTTCCTTCTGTTTTGAGCACTGGCCATCCATTTACTACTCAAAAACTCATGAATTTCATCTATCCACCTCCGCCTTTGTCTTCCAGGTTTTCTTCTAGCTCCTCTTGGGTACCATTCTGTTATTTTCTTAGTCCATCTGTCATCATGTCTTCGAGCTATGTGTCCTGCCCAAGACCATTTTAGTTCTTTAGTTTTCATAAGAATGTCCTTTACTTGAGTTTGCTGCCTAATCCATGTGTTTCTCTTCTTATCTAACAGTCTGATTCCCAATATAATTCGTTCCATTCTTCGCTGTGTAGTTCTTAGCTTCTCTTCCATTCTTTTGGTGAGTGCCCAAGTTTCACTTCCATGTCATGGTGGGGAGTATACATTGATTCATTATTTTACGTTTCAGACAAACTGGGATATTGCTCTTCAGTATGTGACTATATTTCCTGAATGCTATCCATCCAAAATTTATTCTTCTCTTGACTTGCAGCCATTTATCATTATTACAGCTAATAACTTGTCCCAGATAAGTATATGACTCCACCTTTTCAATTACTGCTCCTTCAATCATTATTTCCCTTTCCGTGGCATACTTGTTCATCATTACTTTTGTTTTAGCCATATTCATCTTTAGTCCAAAATCCTTACTAACTGTGCATAACTGATTAAGATTTTCCTCTAATTCTTTGGGATCGTGGCTTATGACCACAATGTCATCTGCAAATCGTAAATGGTTTAGGTACTCTCCGTTCACATTGACTCCTTTCTGCGACCAGTCTAATCTTCTGAAAGCTTCCTCAAGGGCAGCAGTAAACAGCTTCGGAGATATTGTGTCTCCTTGTCGAACTCCTTTCTCGATTTTAAATTTGCTACTGTCTTTGTCTAGTCTAATAAAGGATGTAGCACTCTCATATATTTTCTTCAAAATCATAATATATGGAGTATCTATGCCTTGTCTTTCCAGTGCCCGAAACATTGCCTTATGCTGTATGGAGTCAAATGCCTTTTCATAATCCACAAATGCTAGGCATAATGGTGTTTTATATTCATTTGCTTTCTCCATTAGCTGTGATATTACGTGAAGGTGATCCATAGTTGAGAATCCTGTCCTAAAGCCAGCTTGCTCTTTCGGTTGATTCTCATCAAGTATTCTTTCTAATCTGTTAGTAATGGCCCTTGTGAACAACTTGTAGATATGGGATAACAAGCTAATTGGTCTATAATTTCCAATTTCTGATTTATCTCCTTTCTTATGCAGCAAAACTATGATTGCATTATTCCACTGCTTAGGCATCACACCTTTTCTAATGCACTTTGTGAAGAGCCTTGCCAGTTTTTGTGTTATGTCTCTTCCTCCCAATTTTAACAACTCTACAGTAACTTCATCTTCCCCCGGGGCTTTCCGATTCTTCATTTACTTCAATGCATGTTCTACCTCATCAGGAAGAATATCGGGTATGTCGTGTGTGTTGCTACTTTGCAATCCATCTTCCTCACTGCTGGTATGATTCCCTCGCTCCTTGTATAATTCTCTATAGTAGTCTTCTGCTATTTGAATTATGCCTTCTCTGCTGTTTATAAGTACACCATCGCTATTCTTCAGTTTCAGTATCATTTGTCTTTCTGTATTACTGCTCATGGCTGCTGATTTAAATCCTTTGTTTTCCCTTAATGCTTGTTCTACTTTTCTTGTGTTAAATCTTCTTATGTCCTCTCTGAGTCTCTTTCTAATGGCTTTGCATAACTCAGTATACTCAATTTTCTCCCTGGCAGTGTTTTTCTTGCTCTTCATTTGTCGTCTTTGGTTCATCATGACAAGTGTTTCTTGACTAATTTTTTCTTCTTTGGATTTCTGTTTCCCTATAGGTTTCTTGGGCTTTATCACTTCCAGAAAGTTGTAATATTCCTCGTCGATATCTTGGTCCTGAGCAGTCTGCAGAAGCTCAAACTTGTTCTTAAGTTCCAGTACATACTGCTTTTTATCCTCCTCTGTTATTTCAAAGACCTTTGTATTATTTACTCGAGTCAGTTTTTTCCTTTCCTTTCCTACATCTATATCAAGTGTACATCTTACCATTCTGTGATCACTTCCAACATTTACCTTATTCAGGACGGTAACATCATTCACAATATATCTTCTGTTAGTGAGGATGAAGTCGATTTCATTAGTTGTTAATCCATTTGGACTCTTCCATGTCCACTTTCTGTTCACCCTTTTCTTGAAAAAAGTGTTCATTACTGACATTCCTTGAGATTCTGCAAATTCCACAAGTCTTTCACCTCTTTTATTTCTTTCACCAATTCCAAAATTTCCTATAGTTCCTCTTTCTGCGCTGTTTTGCCTTTTTCCAACCTTAGCATTGAAGTCGCCCATAATAATAGTGTAGTGGGTTTTCTGCTCATCTAGAAGGCTCTCAATTTCAGTGTACATTTCTTCAACCTCTTCATCATCATGGCTCGATGTTGGTGCATAAATCATTATAATCTTTTTTAGCATTAGCATTAGTAGAGGCATTTGATGCAAGAAAGCAAGCTTATGCAGCATCAGCCAAAAAAAAAAAAAAAAAAAACCACTTCCACTTCACCCCTCTGTTCGTTCAAAATACCTGTCCAGCTGAGCCTTAAACTTATTTAGGCTATCAACCTCCACCACAAGGGATGGAAATCTGTTCCACCAACCAACCACCCGCTGGCTAAAGGCAAATTTCCGCACGTCTATCCTACATCTGTCTTTCCTCAATTTGAATTTATGCCCTCTCAGGTGATTTTTCTGAGATAGAGGAAGAATCCCATCAGCATTGAGCATGCTTAAACCATTCAAGGCTTTATACACCTCTATCAGATCACCTCGCTGGTGCCTAGTCTCCAGACACTGTAATTTGCAAAACCTAAGCCTTTCTTCGTAAGAGCACCCCTTTGTTCCATTCACTAATCTTGTCGCCCTTCTCTGTACTCGTTCCAGCAGATTTTCCTTCTTGAAATGAGGCCTCCAGACCTGTATACAGTACTCTAGGTGTGGCCTGACCATCGCCTTATACAATGGAATAATCACCTCCTTATCTCTGCTGGAAAAATTCCTGTATATCATTGACAATACTCCATGAGCTACTCTTGCAGCCCGTCTGCACTGCTCAGAGAACTTCATATCTGCCTGCACAACCACCCCCAAGTCCCTTTCATTCTCTACCACTGTCAGTGTTGTACCACAGAGTTGATACGTTGCTCTGGGGTTGCTGTTTCCCATATGCAGCACTTTACATTTGTCAATGTTAAACTTCATTTGCCACCTCTCAGCCCATCTGCTCAACCTTTCCAGATCCTGTTGCAGCAGCATAGTGTCAGTAGTGTCCTTGACAACCCTGCCAACCTTTGTATCGTCTGCAAACTTGGACATTAAGCCCGATATACCATCATCAATATCATTTATAAATACAGAAAACAATAATGGACCCAACACTGAGCCCTGAGGGACTCCACTAATAACATCAGTCCACGATGAGCAGTGTCCATTGGTTACCACTCGCTGTCTTCTCCCCCTCAACCACCCCTTTATCCATAGCAGCAATTTGCCTCCAATGTCACACTGCTCCAATTTGTGTAGCAGTCTTCCATGTGCAACAGTATCAAAAGCCTTTCTAAGATCCAAGTATATAATATCAAAGTTATTCCCTGCATCCAGTTCTTTTGTGACTGCATCATAGTATCCAATCAAGTTGGTCAGGCAAGACTTCCCCTTAACAAAACCATGCTGTGTCTGAGCTATAACTGAAGTCTTGTCTAAATGATCCTGCAGTGCTTCCTTAACCAGTGCCTCCATTAATTTTCCTGGAACAGAAGTTAAGCTCACAGGTCTATAATTACTTGTGTCAGCCTTTGATCCTCCTTTGTGAATTGGGGTCACATTTGCACATTTCCAGTCTATGGGTACCTCCCCTGAGTCCAAGGAAGCTCTCATAATTATGGCTAAGGGTTTGCTTACTTCCTTTGCTGCCTCCTTTAATATAACTGGACAGATCCCATCCACCCCGGGTGCCTTTCTTGTGTTTATCTTCAACAGTTTCTCCTCCACTTTACTCCCAGTTATTTCAAGATTCTGTAGCTTACTGCTAGAGTTGAATACACCTCTGGCATTCCCCTCGCTGAATAACTCCTCATGTGTGAATGTCGATGCAAAATATTCATTTAGTTTGTTAGCTACCTGAGCAGGATCATCAACACTTGACCCATCAATATCAAGTGGACCAATCTGATTCATCCCCTTCCTTCTAGAGTTTACATAAGTAAAGAACTCTTTGCTGTTTTTCTTTGCATCCCTTGCCAAGGATTTCTCGTAATCTGCCTTCGCCTGCCTAACCTCCTTTGTAACTTGGTTGCATATCAACTTGTATCTATCATAGGCTTCTGTGTCATGTGTTAATTTGTATGTATCCCATGCATTTTTCTTCTCTGCCATATGCCTCATTAGTTCATCTGACATCCATTTTGGCCTAAACCTTGAACAATATTTCTTAGTTGGTATGTAAAGCCTAGTAGCTTCCAAGATAAGTTCTTTGAATGCTTCCCATTTTGAATTTGCTGTTGGTAACATCATCAGTTGGTCCCACTGTATAGAATTTAAATACTGTCTCAGTCCATCGTAGTCGCCTTTACGGAAGCAATAACCATTCCCTTTACCCCTAATGGTAGTTACCTCTTTGAGTAAATCCCACTTCAGCACACTGTGATCACTGCCACCTAGTGGTTCATTTATCTGCAGATTCTTAATGCATGAAGAATCACTGCTGATAATCAAATCAAGAGTATTACTCCCTCTAGTTGCCTCCCGAACATGCTGATGTAGAAAACAATCATCCAATAAATCCACAAAAGCCTTGCTAGTGTGTGTGTAACCAGCCCCCAAAATCCAGTCAATATCTGGGAAATTAAAATCTCCCATTATAAGACACTCTGATTTACTGGCCCACTCTATTTCCCTGTACAGTTCCTTATTATACTCATCAGAGTCATTAGGCCTATAGCACACTCCTACTCTCAATTTTGATCTCCCAATGTTTATGTCACACCAAACTGACTCCACACTGCACTGTCCAGCGATGTCGACTGGCTTCACTTCCTTGGTTTTTATGTGTTTCTTAACTAATAGCATAACACCTCCCCCCTTCCTATCCTGTCTATCCTTTCTGTAGACGTTGTACTCCCCAAATTGCAGTTCCGCATCCCTTATATCTGTGTGACACCACGTCTCTGATATCCCAACAAATCTGCCTTCGATATTTTGAGCAATACCTCAAATTCATCAAATTTATTTACTAAACTCCTAGCATTGGTGTACACGCAAGTATACCTCCACCTGTTTCTATTCTTAGCTACCCTAACACAACCCATGTGTTTACTTGTACCGCAATCTCTCCCAGCAGTCTCTGAAATACCATGCATCTTGTTTTTCAGGCTTCTGCTCATTCTAATAGAAGCAGTGCAAGAATCTCTTTCACCTCTGCCAGTGGCTACTGTCAATCTATTGGTCTTTGTCTCCCCCCAAGCTAGCAGTTTTCCGACCCACCTAACACTGCCTCGATAGCATCAGCAAATATTCTTGCACCCTTTCTATTTAAGTGTATCCCATCCCTGTGGAAGCAGTCTCTCCTGTTAACAAGTACAGTCCAGGCTGAAAAAAATTCTACCCCTTGAGCCTTGCACAATCTTTCCAGGGCCGAATTGATCGACAAGGCTCTCATCATATACTCCCTCCTATCGTGTCTGGGCAGAATTGCAGACACTTTCAAATTCAACCCTAATTCTCGGCTTTTGTTCAACAGTGACCTGTACTTGTTAAGTAATTCTGCCGGTCTCCTACTCTTAATATTATTAGTGCCAACGTGTACAACTATATCACCTTTTGTGCCCTTAAAAGATGATATTCGCTCTACAACGTCATCAACCTTTGCCCCTGGCAGACATACCCTGGTCCTGTTCCACCTATCTTTTTTACAAAGCATGTTCCCCGTTTCCCTGACAATAGAGTCACCAACAACTACTAGTTCTGTCGGGACCAGCGCATTCTGCCTTGGGGGTTGTCTCTGTGTCACGCGATGCCCAAGTGCAAGCTCTGGCGTTGATGTGGGCAGCTGAGAGCTTGATGGGCCCCTCAATTTAGTTTCTTCGAGGGCATCCACCCTGTCCTTCAAGCTCTCATATAGGCCCATAAGAACGCCGAGTTGTTGCCTGATATCGATACACTCCTTGCATCGCGCACACACAAAGACATCCGCCTTGGCAGTATCATGTCCCATACCCGATTGCTCTGCAAACATCAAGCAAACAGTGCATTTTATAAGGCTGTGAGTCAGAGGACAACTGCCCCCCTCAGTTCTGCTCTGAGCCACAGCACTTCCATTAGCTTGAGCCTTTTGCTTTGCTGCTCTGGTCTGAGTCATGATTCTATTAATTTATTAATTAATTATGTTATTAATTATATTACGTTTGTAATCTAAGTCGTTATATGTATTTATTTAAACGTACAATTTAACTGCTAACGAAGTTCAACTAACGCTATCTAGTACGGTATATAACCTACGGTATATCTAGTTCGGTATATAACCTACGGTATATCTAGTACGGTATCACAATGGCGGGAAAGTTACTAACGGTAGTTACGAACACGTGGAAACCCTTACCGATACTTTTACAAGGCCGAGTAAAGAATAAATACACCAAATTAATCAAAAAATCACAAAATAATGTTATACTACTAAATTTAAATCAAAGTTTTAGAAAAACAATAATTTCAAATCAATAAATAAGAAAAATCCACTTAGCGGCTTGGAACACGACCATCACTAGTAGCCTCGTCAGCAGAATCAAGCTTGTACCTTGTATCTTTAGCTTGTACCTCTTAGAAATCTTGAGTATTAGTCTTGACACCCTTGGTGATGTACTTTTGAATTCCAAAATGTTGTTTTTAAAATCTTTATGGACCAGAAACCCAACTCCACCTTCACTCCTTTCACTGTTTCCATTGGTGTACAGCAGATTTCCACTTGATAAACTTATAAGTGATTCATTTCTTCTTCTTGTTTCAGCCAAACCGATGATATTCCAATTCACATTTTTCTCTCTATGCTGCATAAGCTTTTTTTTTTTTTTTTATGAAAACCCCAAACACGAAAGGTAACAAAACCTATAGTACTTAGTACCGTGCATGGGTTGAAGGAGAAATATGGGGGGAGGGGGATACCGGAAACTTTGCTCTAGAGACTAAACATGGGTTTCACCACTTCAAGCCTCCAATAAGCAAAGTGGTGGTATTTCACCGGTCGATGAAAGTCATCTACCACCTTGCATAAGCTTGCTTTCTTCCATCATATGACTCTACTAATGCTAATGCCTAATAATTTATATGCATTCCCATGAATTTTTCTTCTCTGCCATGAGCCTTATTATTTCCTCTGACATCCATTTAAGCCTATATCATGAACAGTATTTCTTAGTTGGTATGAAAAGCCTAATAACTTCCAAGATTGCAAGCCTCCTTGCAAGCCTCCCACTTAGAATTTGCTGTTGTTGACATCATCAGTTGATCCTACTGTATAGAATTTAAAAACTGAAACCACTGTAGTCATGTTTACAAAAACAAAAACCCTTTTACCCTTGATGGTTGTGAAATCTTTAAGTAAATCCCATGTTAGTAAACTGTGGTTACTGCCACCTAGCAGTTCCTTTATCTGCAGATTCTTAATGCATAAATAATCTCTTCTTATTATCAGATCAAGAGGATTACTCGCTGTGGTTTCCTCTCGAACATGCTGCTGTAGGAAACATTTATCCAATAAATCCAGTCTTTCTAGTGTGCAAGTGACCAATACACAATTTCTATTCCTTGTCTGAGAAGTTAAAATATTTCATAAGACAATTTGATGTACTGGATTGCTCTGTTTCTCTGTACAATTGTTCGTTATACTTTGATAGCATCAGAGGTTTTAGGCCTATAACACACACATTTACCATCATTTTTGCTTTCCCAATGCTTAGTCACACCAAACTGACTGAACATTGCACTGTCCACCCATGTCAACTGGATGCACTGCCTTAGATTTTATGCGTTTCTTAACTAACAACATAACCACTCCTCCCTTCCTATCCTGTCTATCTTTTCTGTACAAATTGCACTCCCCAAATTCAAATTCTGCTTCTTTATTTCTGTGTGACATCACGTCTCTGATATCCTAACAATATCCGCCTTTGATGTCTTGACCTCAAGTTCATCAAATTTATTTACTATATTCCTAGCATTGGTCTAAGCGCACCTGTTCATACTTTTTTTTTATATCATATGATGTGAGCAATACACGAGGGAACCAGTTTTTTCCTGCTTCCTTCATTTATCATGGCCGTGAGGTTCAATCGAAGAGTACGGCACCATCATAATATCCAAGCCTGAGGCGGGATTCGAACCTGCAACTTTTGGGTTGCGAGGCAGGCACTTTACCCACCCAGGTAGCCCGGTCGCCGTTCATACTCTTAGTTACCCTAACACAGTCCATGTATTTACTTGTTCCATGATAACTTCCAGCAGTCATTGAAATCCCCAGCACTTTGTTTTCCAGATTCTGCTTATTCCAGTAGAAGCAGTATAAGGATTATTTTCAACACTTCCTGCTGCTACTGTTAGTATATTAATCTGTGAATCCCTCCGATCTAGCAGTTTTCCCACCCACCTAACACTGTGCTTTGATAGCATCAGCAAATATTGTTGCACCCCTTCTATTTATGTGTATGCCATCTCTGTAGAAACAATCTCTCCTGTTGGCAAGCATGGACCACGCTCAGAAAAATTCTACCGCAGTGGCCTGTCATATTCCTCAGTCACTATTATGTATATAAACTGTTCACTTTGATATATAGCTGCCTCCGTAGCCTGGTGGGCAGGAGCAGCAGTGCGTAGCACACGCTTCTTGATTAGACCGGGGTTCGAGCCCGTGACCACCAAATACGGTGGATGCAGAAAGGTCGGGGAATGACCACCGCATGTCCCTGGAGCAATATGGCTTTAGTTGCTAATGCTCCTAAAAAAAAAATAATAAATAACAACAACAACTTTGATATATGTGAACATTTCTGACTTGGATTTTAAAATATTTTTGTGTACTTTAATTAGGCTTTACATAATAGTGACTGAGGAATATCAATCTACATAGTTTTTAAACCATAATAACTCTGCTATTTGGTCTTCTGCTAATTAATTTTTCCTACATTCATTCTATATGCTCCTATTTTCGAAGCTCGAACCCTTGACAGCCATTTTATTACTTTTTGATCTACTGGACTTGACACTACAATAAACCCCCACTGTTCATGGTATCTGTATTTGTGTATTCGTGGTCGCTGATTTAATATAAAATGAAGCCTAATAATATATGAATTTTAAAGCACCGTGAACATTTTCCACCATAAAAAACATGGGCGTGGCTAAAATCATCTTGCGCAGTCCAAACAGCGCTCAGTGGGTGGGGGTGAGAAGGGTAACAAAATTGCAAGCATGGATGTTTCCCCGCTAATCCTTGTTCAGTATGTGTAATGCACTTGTCATGGAAGGCTTCATTGTTTTCTTTTAATTGATATGCTTAAAAATTGAAAAATCTACCGTTTTGCTCTGTGTTAGTGTAAAAACAGACTTTTTCGAGTGCGTTAACGGTTAAAAGAAAGTGACTTTATTGTGGACAAGTTCTTTTCTAACCCCTACAAAAATATGGCTACAAATAACAAGGGAATTGTGAAAAGATTAAAGAAGGCGATGACATTAGCGAGTAAAATTGAGTTTGACAAAATTTCTAATGGTGAAAGTGTCTCGTCAGTGGCGAAACGTGCTAATTGCTTTAAAAATTTGCTCTGTAACTCGTGATGTTAAATTAGAAAAAAGGAAAATGCTTTAAAGCTGTGGATAGAAGACTGAACTCATAATAAAATTGTTAAGTTCACTCATTAGCATTTTTAGCATTAGCATTAGCAGAGGCATATGATGCAAGAAAGCAAGCTTATTCAGCATCAGCCAAAAAAAAACAAAAAAAAAAAACCCACTCCCATTTCACCCCTCCGTTCGTTCGAAATACCTGTCCAGTTGAGCTTTAAATTTGTTTAGGCTATCAACTTCAACAACCAGTGATGGAAGTCGGTTCCACCAACCAACCACCCGCTGGCCAAAGGCAAATTTCCGCACATCTATCCGACATCCGTCCTTCCTCAATTTGAATTTATGCCCTCTGAGGTGATTATTCTGAGAAAGATGAAGAATCCCATTGGCATTGAGCATGCTCAAACCATTCAAAGCCTTATACACCTCTATCAGATCACCTCGCCGGTGCCTAGTCTCCAGACTCTGTAATTTGCAAAACTTAAGCCTTTCTTCGTAAGAGCAACCCTTTGTTCCATTTACTAATCTTGTTGCCCTTCTCTGTACCCGTTCCAGCAGCTCTACATCCTTCTTGAAATGAGGCCTCCAGACCTGTATACAGTACTCAAGATGTGGCCTTACCATTGCCTTATACAAGGGAATAATCACCTCCTTATCCCTGCTAGAAAAATTCCTCTTTATCATTGACAAGACACCATGAGCTACTCTTGCAGCTCGTCTGCACTGCTCAGAGAACTTCATATCTGCCTGCACAATTACCCCCAGGTCCTTTTCATTCTCCACCACTGTCAGTGTAGTACCGCAGAGTTGATACGTTGATCTGGGGTTACTGTTTCCCATATGCAGCACTTTACATTTGTCGATGTTAAACCTCATTTGCCACCTCTCAGCCCATCTGTTCAACCTGTCCAGATCCTGTTGCAGCAGCATAGCGTCAGTATTGTCCTTAACGACCCTGCCAACCTTTGTATCATCTGCAAACTTGGACATTAAACTTGATATCCCATCATCAATATCATTCATAAACACCGAAAACAACAACGGACCCAACACTGAACCTTGAGGAACTCCACTAATAACATTAGTCCACGTTGAGCAGTGTCCATTGATTACCACTCTCTGTCTTCTGCCACTCAACCATCCCCTTATCCATAGCAGCAATTTGCCTCCAATGCCACACTGCTCCAATTTGTGCAGCAGTCTTCCATGTGCAACAGTATCAAAAGCCTTTCTAAGATCCAAATATATAATATCAAAGTTATTCCCTGCATCCAGTTCTTTTGTGACTACATCATAGTATCCAATCAAATTGGTCAGGCAAGACCTGCCCTTAACAAAACCATGCTGCGTCTGAGCTATAACTGAATTCTTGTCTAGATGATCCTGCAGTGCTTCTTTAACCAGTGCCTCCATTAATTTACCTGGAACAGAAGTTAAACTAACAGGTCTATAATTACTTGTGTCAGCCTTTGAACCTCCTTTGTGAATTGGGGTCACATTTGCACATCTCCAGTCCATAGGTACCTCCCCTGAGTCCAAGGAAGCTCTCATAATTATGGCTAAGGGTTTGCTTACTTCCTTTGCTGCCTCCTTTAATATAACTGGATAGATCCCATCCACCCCAGGTGCCTTTTTTATGTTTATCCTCAACAATCTCTCCTCCACTTTCCTCTCAGTTATTACAAAATCATCCAGCTCACTGCCAATGTTTACTTTACCTACATCATTCTCCTTCCTGAATAACTCCTCATGCGTGAATGTAGATGCAAAATACTCGTTTAGATTGTTAGCCACCTGAGCAGGATCCTCAACTGTTGAACCATCAATATCCAGTGGACCAATCTGATTCATCCCTTTCCTTTTCGAGTTCAAGTATGTAAAGAACTCTTTTCTGTTTTTCTTTGCATCCTTTGCCAAGGATTTTTCGTAGTCTGCCTTTGCCTGCCTAATCTCCTTTGTGACTTGGTTACAGACCAACTTATATCTATCATAGGCTTCCATGTCACCCATTAATTTGTATGTATCCCATGCATTTTTCTTCTCTGCCACATGTCTCATTAGTTCATCTGACAACCATTTAGGCCTAAACCTTGAACAATATTTCTTAGTTGGTATGTAAAGCCTGGTAGCCTCCAAGATTAGTTCCTTGAATGCTTCCCATTTTGAGTTTGCTGTTGGTAACATCATCAGTTGGTCCCACTGTATAGAATTTAAATACTGTCTCAGACCATCATAGTCGCCTTTACGAAAACAAAAACCCTTCCCTTTACCTCTGATGGTAGTTACCTCCTTGAGTAAATCCCACTTCAACACACTGTGATCACTGCCACCCAGTGGTTCATTTATCTGCAGGTTCTTAATGCATGAAGAATCACTACTGATAATCAGATCAAGAGTATTGCTCCCTCTTGTTGCCTCACGAACATGCTGATGTAGAAAACAATCATCCAATAAATCCACAAAAGCCTTGCTAGTGTGCGAGTGACCAACCCACAAATTCCAGTCAATATCTGGGAAATTAAAGTCCCCCATTATAAGACTCTCTGATTTACTGGCCCACTCTATTTCCCTGTACAATATCTTATTATACTCATCAGAGTCATTAGGCCTATAGCACACTCCTACTCTCAATTTTGATTTCCCTATGCTTATGTCACACCAAACTGACTCGACGCTGCCCTGTCCATCGATGTCGACTGGCTTCACTTCCTTGGACTTTATGTGTTTCTTAATTAATAGCATGACCCCTCCTCCCCTCCTGTCCTGTCTATCCTTTCTATACACATTGTATTCCCCAAATTCCAGTTCCGCATTACTTATATCTGTGTGACACCACGTCTCTGATATCCCAACAATATCTGCCTTTGATGTTTTGAGCAATACCTCAAATTCATCAAATTTATTTACCAAACTCCTAGCATTGGTGTACACGCAGGTATACATGCACCTGTTTCTATTCTTAGCTACCCTAACACAACCCATGTGTTTACTTGTACCGCAATGACTACCAGCAGTCTCTGAAATATCCTGCATCCTGTTTTTCAGACTTCTGCTCATTTCAATAGAAGCAGTGCAAGAATCACTTCCACCTCTGCCACTGGCTACTGTTAATCTATTAGTCCTTGTATCCCCCCCAACTAGCAGTTTTCCGACCCACCTAACACTGCCTCGACAGCATCAGCAAAAATTCTTGCACCCTTTCTATTTAAGTGTATCCCATCCCTGTAGAAGCAATCTCTCCTGTTAACAAGTACAGTCCAGGCTGAAAAAAATTCTACCCCTTGAGCCTTGCACAATCCCTCCAGGGCCGAATTGATCGACAAGGCTCTCATCATATACTCCCTCCTATCGTGTCTGGGCAGAATTGCAGACACTTTCAAGTTCAACCCTAATTCACGGCTTTTTTTCAACAGTGACCTGTACTTGCTAAGTAATTCCGCCGGTCTCCTACTCTTAATATCATTAGTGCCAACGTGTACAACTATATCACCTTTTGTGCCCTTAAAAGATGATATCCGCTCTACAACGTCATCAACCTTTGCCCCTGGCAGACATACCCTGGTCCTATTCCACCTATCCTTTTTACAAAGGATGTTCCCCGTTTCCCTGACAATAGAGTCACCAACAACTACTAGTTCCTGTGGGACCAGCGCATTCTGCCTAGGGGGCTGCTTCTGTGTTGCCTGATGACCAAGTGCAAGCTCTGGCGTTGATGTGGGCAGCTCATAATTCGTGAAAAGGCAAAACACCTTTATTCAACACTTTAGCGAAACTGGTGATAGCACTGCTGGGATAAGTTTTTTTTAGCTAGCAAAGGCTGGTTTGAAAGATTTGTTTGAAATTTCTAATAAATATTACATTTAATATTAAATTGTTTCTTATTTTCATTTTGATGCCTTATTCTTGTATTTCACTATACTGTCTATGTTTGTCTCTGTACATAGTCATATTATGTAGGTACGTATAATACATACATAGACAAAATTTTAGGCGAATTTTTCTTATATATTTCATACTTTGGAATGGAACCCTTTTATTACTATTGGAGCCATAACTCAATATTCGCGGCATTTCTCAGGAACGTAACCCCTGTGAATTATTCCAAATATGAATGGATAGCTATCCATTTACACTATATAATTTCTGCTATATATTTTCCGCTCTGTATATACTTGCTCCTCGCCAATGTTGCACTTATTTTATAAAAAAACAACTATAGAGGTCACTAACTCTACCTTCCTATTACAGCTTTCTCTCAAGTCCATTTTCTCACTATAAATTATTATGAGCTGCAAGCGCATACTCTAAAGTGTTACTGCCTTAGCTTCTTTTATTAATCCAACTTGATATTTTCTCACTATTATTTCTTGCCTCAACTTTTTGCTCTGCACTACTTGAAAATTCCAGGTATTGATTTTATACTCTATTTTTAAGCAACACTCTGCTTTCTCATAATGCTTACTTTATGCTTTCGGTTTTGTTTTTCGGCTCTTTTTATTTTTCAGTTTTTATTCTTGGTTCTCCATTTTTTGGCTTCCTACGATGCAAGCATTTGGTATAAGTCTTTTTCCTATTAACTCTTGCACAGTCAGGGTCCTTACTAAAAGGATGGGCTTTACGATCCCAGCTAGCTCACTTATTTTAATATCTTTTTCTTAACTTTTTATCTTTATACGTTCTGTTTCTACCTTTTCCCATTTGTAAAGCTGTTAGTGCAATACAAAGGGATACAAACGTTCCGGCTGTCCTTAGTTTCTTGCTATCTTTGCCTCCTTTTTATTTTCACTTTTATTCCTTCCCTACCTTCAATTCACTCCCTTGTCTTATACCACTTGCTTGCACTAAATTTTAAATCTTAAACTTTTTATACATATTCTCTTTAAATTATATATACATTCTCATTGACTTTATTCTAAATTTTGCTTATAACCACTTATTTTAATTTTATTACCACTATACTTCTTAATTCCCCTTAATTTTTTTGCTTTGAAGCATACACTGCGTTGGGACTACCTTGTCCATATTTTGTGAGAGTTGTACTACTTTACCCCTCTTTTGATCTCCCTCAGTTTTATTCTTAAATTTGCTTATCCTCCACAGGTATGGACAATATAGAAACACGGTCCTTGATACATGATTGGGTGTAGTCCCTTGATAAAGTACCTGATCATGTATCAATTTTTACTTTTAGCTAACAACAGATTTGAATTTTATATTTTCTTTACACCTCTTTTTGGATCAATAACAAAAATTACCCACCCATATCTCATGCTGGCTATCACTCCTTATTTTAATTTAATCATTTTTACTTAATTATTTTTTGCTTTACAGTTACCTTCTTTCTAATTGGCTTTTTAATTCGGCCTGTAATTTTGCTTGATTCATTATAAAAAATAGGATTTTTAAATTCTCTCCCTCTTTTTCATGCCTACAATACTTCGTTTTTCTGCTATCCTTCTATTAGTTATGGAATTTTGTGTAATTTATACTTCCATCTTCACATTTTTTAACAGACCTATTAATTCCACCTTGCATATATAAACTTTGTATCCTTTGCTTTGTGCACTCAGGTGCATTTGTCATATTTTTATTTTTATCTCTCCATTGCTACTTTTTAACCCAACATACTTATTATATATATATATGAAATAAGTATATTGGGCTAGCACACTTATATTCCCTCATCTTCATATTACTTCCTACTGTCCTAGTACCCTATATATTATTTCATGTGAGCCTTTAGTTTTATGAATGCAATATCAAGATGCTATTTTTCTGCTATAATTTGCTTTTTTCACATTATACAAAGTTCAGCGTCTATATTATACTACTTTGACAGTTTGTTTTCTCCACCATCCTGGGATGTACTGCTTCATTGTGTTTAATGCTGATCTTCCCATCACACTTGGCAATCTTTATCTCATATGACTTACTGCATTCCAATGCCTGAAGTCACTATAACATACTATTATATATTTATTCTGACAAGAGCCAGTATTCCTTTCTTCATTTCCAATGCAGCATGATGGTCTACGCCATACTGTCCACACTCCGACTTCAGCATGGTATGACAGTGAGTAGCATGTTTGACCCACTGTTGCAGCTCCTTATTTTATTAAATTTTACTTCGTGCATTTATTATTTTTTCCTACCTTTTTCTTTCTCTTCCTCTGTCTGGTCAGACATGAAATATACATCATCATTCTATTTATTTACTGCCACCCTTAACCTGGCTTCCGCATATGTTCTATCTATAACTTGGTTTCGTTGTATCTACCACATGCTACATATATTTCATGTTAGAAACAGAGGCCTTACTTCTTGCTGCATTTCCCTTGGCTATGATGGCTGACCCTTGAAGAAGATGTTAAAACCATCAAATTTGCATCATTAAGTACCTTCAATTTTTTTTATTTTTATTTTACAGGTACCTTTTGTTTTATTTCATAGGTTCAACTTCTGGTTTCATTAGACTACCTCCTCTCCCTTTACCACATTCCTTTATGGTCGTTGGGTTCTTTCTACTATATACAGTAGTAGCTCAGGTCTATAATTCTTCATGAATATCTATTCTAAACTTACCTGTAATCTCTATTACTATTATGTTATATCTGAATTACAATATATATATATATTGTAATTCAGAAAAAGTTGAAAGGTTTTTGTGTACGTGTGAGACTTTAACTGAAAATAATTGTACAAATTCCTTTTATTCCTTTTCTTATAGATTTGAAAACAGTGCACAGCAATCCACTGTTAACCTCTTCCCATACATTATTAATGCTACTGTATAAGAGAGATTGTCGGCGTAATTACACACCAGTTAATCATTGGCTGATCAAGTAAGTAATGTATCTCTGAATGACACTGCTGTTAATAGAATATTAATATATATGGGGATATACGCAAAATATTGTACCCTTTCAAAATTCAATGTCTTGTTAAGTATTTCTCCACATTTAATAGTTAAATGTGGAGAAATAATAGAATTTAATAGAATTGTATTTCCATGCCTCTTTTTATTAACTCATTTAAATAAATGTGTTAATAAAATGATAGTAAGGCTGTATCACCAAAAACTTAATTAGCTTTATATTTCATAGTTTTCTAAATAAATAAAATGTTTTGATTTCTCACTGAAAAAAATTCATCTAAATCTGTTATACCAAAGTCACTTTTATAATGTGGATGAGATTTTATAGTAAACAGATATTTTATGATAAATGGAAGGCTGATAATCCTTTTGAATTATCAGCTATTGTACGACAGTGAGTGGCATGTTTAACCCACTGTTGCAGCTCCTTATTTCATTTTATTAAATTTTACTTCGTGCATTTATTATTTTTTCCTACCTTTTCCTGTCTCTTCCTCTGTCTGGTCAGCCATGAAATATACATCATCATTCTATATATTTACTGCCACCCTTAACCTGGCTTCCACATATGTTCTATCTATAACTTGATTTCGTTATATCTATCACATGCTACGTATATTTCATGTTAGAAACAGAGGCCTTACTTCTTGTTGCATTTCCCTTGGCTATGATGGCTGACCCTTGAAGAAGATGTTAAAACCATCAAATTTGCATCATTAAGTACCTTAATCAAAGGCATCCCCCCCCCCTTCTAAATCTTGCTTAATAATTCTTGCTTTATTTGATTGCCCTTCTCCCAGTCTTTCAACACGGTTATTATGAAGTATCTTAGCTTAGCATGCTGAAAGCAGTTTGCATTTAAAGTGAATTGAAAAAATACCAACACAGAAAGATAGTAAACATCCTCAATTTTTTATATATAGTTGGCAGTTGTGTCCAGGACTTTTTTTTATCATAAAAATGGAAGAATTCACCATTGGAGAGAATTCGCAGGTTTGGTTTCAGGAAACCAAACTGCAGTGCAAGTTTTGTCCTTGTGAAAATGGAAATACTCACAGTAGACCCACAATATATGAACACAGAAATTTTGTTTGTACAGGACATTTTTCAAGAAAACAGTCCACTTGTTTTGTTACCCAAGTCAGCTGAATGTGAGCCAGTGAGTAAGGGGGAGATGAATGTTTTTAGAAGTTTGTAGAAATTAACGAGGTGTGCAACATGTAAACTGGGTGCTTTACAATCGACTTTTGGAAAATTGCACAGAAATCAAAGAAAACTTACTAATATCAGTGGCTAAAAGTAGCCATTGAAAAAAGACAAAGGTCAACAAATAATATTGTACATGGACTGTTTGGCAAAGGCTTTAAGATGAAAATAATCATCTAAGAGTTAATGACTTTTATTGACTCATTTTTATTGACTTTTACACCTTTATTGACTAATGCACTTTTATTGACTATTAACACCTTTATTGACTAATGCACTTCTCAATTCACTGGCAATGTCAGCAGTAAAAATTTTCTTGTGTAGAGAACAGAAAGCTCACATAATGGCCACATGACTACTTATATAATTTTTTCTTCATTTTGTGCTATTCTTGAATTCAGTTTGTTCTCTGCATTGGCATAATAGAAAACAATGATGAACCTGGACAATTGATTTTCCAGAAAGATGGTGTACCTCCCCAATATATAAGAGAAAGTCAGAGTCGCGTGGATCAGCACCACTCAGCCATGTAAGCCCATGGAAGCAGCCCAAATGAAATTTCTTAGACCACTATCGGTATTAATGAGACTAGATCACCAAAGAAACACATATAAGAGAAAGACTAAACACCTCCAACTTAAACACAATCTAAAAAAAAAGTGCAAAATCTGAAATGTTTACAGACTATCTGGAACAGGACATGATCTAGCCAAGGAGGATGTCTTTGTGTGTGCTGGGTGCAAGGAGTGTGAAGAAATTAGGTGTCAACTCAGGGTTCTGATGGTTGTCCATGACAGTTTGAAGTGTAGGGTAGATGCCCTCGAAGAAATTGAAATGGGGACCCCATCAAGCTCTCAGCTGCCCAACTGAACACCAGAGCTCACTCTTGTGCATCAGGCAACACAGCGGAAATCTCTAAGGCAGCATGCGCTAATCCTGAAATGGATTAGCAGTCTCTCCTGATAACAGGAGAGACTGCTTCTACAGGGATGGGATACACTTAAATAGAAAGGGTGCAAGAATGTTTGCTGATGCTATCGAGGCAGTGTTAGGTGGGTCGGAAAACTGCTAGATTGGGGGGATACAAGGACTAATAGATTAACAGTAGCCACTGGCAGAGGAGAAAGTGATTCTTGCACTGCTTCTATTGGAATGAGCAGCAGCCTGGAAAATAAGACGCAGGATATTTCAGAGACTGCTGGGAATCATGGGGGTACAAGTAAACACATGGGTCGTGTTAGGGTAGCTAAGAATAGAAACAGGTGCATGTATACTTGCGTGTACACCAATGCTAGGAGTTTAGTAAATAAATTTGATGAATTTGAGGTATTGCTCAAAACATCAAAGGCAGATATTTTTGGGATTTCAGAGGCGTGGTGTCACACAGATATAAGGAATGCAGAACTGGATTTGGGGAATACAACTTCTACAGAAAAGATAGACAGGATAGGAAGGGAGGAGGTGTTATGCTATTAGTTAAGAAACACATAAAAACCAAGGAAGTGAAGCCAGTCGACATCGCTGGACAGTGCAGTGTGGAGTCAGTTTGTTGTGACATAAACATTGGGAGATCAAAATTGAGAGTAGGAGTGTGCTACAGGCTTAATGACTCTGATGAGTATAATAAGAAACTGTACAGAGAAATGGAGTGGGCCAGTAAATCAGAGAGTCTTATAATGGGGGATTTTAATTTCCCAGATATTAACTGGAATTTGGGGGCTGGTCACTCACACACTAGCAAGACTTTTGGGGATTTATTGGATGATTGTTTTCTACATCAGCATGTTCGGGAGGCAATTAGAGGGAGTAATACTCTTGATTTGATTATCAGTAGTGATTCTTCATGCATTAAGAATCTGCAGATAAATGAACCACTAGGTGGCAGTGATCACAGTGTTCTGAAGTGGGAGTTACTCAAAGAGGTAACTACCATTAGGGGTAAAGGGAAGGGGTATTGCTTTCGTAAAGGCGACTACGATGGACTGAGACAGTATTTAAATTCTATACAGTGGGATCAAATGATGATGTTACCAACAGCAAACTCAAAATGGGAAGCATTCAAAGAACTTATCTTGCAAGCTACTAGGCTTTATATACCAACTAAGAAATATTGTTCAAGGTTTAGGCCTAAATGGATGTCAGATGAACTAATGAGGCAAATGGCAGAGAAGAAAAATGCATGGAATACATACAAATTAACACGTGACACAGAAGCCTATGATAGATACAAGTTGATCTGTAACCAAGTTACAAAGGAGGTTAGGCAGGTGAAGGCAGATTACGAGAGATCCTTGGCAAGGGATGCGAAGAAAAACAGCAAAGAGTTCTTTACTTATGTAAACTCTAGAAGGAAGGGGATGAATCAGATTGGTCCACTTGATATCGATGGGTCAACTGTTGATGATACTGCTCAGGTAGCTAACAAACTAAATGAATATTTTGCATCGACATTCACACATGAGGAGTTATTCAGCGAGGGGAATGCCAGAGGTGTATTCAACTCTAGCAGTAAGCTAGAGAATCTTGTAATAACTGAAAGTAAAGTGGAGGAGAAATTGTTGAAGATAAACACAAGAAAGGCACATGGGGTGGATCGGATCTATCCAGTTATATTAAAGGAGGCAGCAAAGGAAGTAAGCAAACCCTTAGCCATAATTATGAGAGCTTCCTTGGACTCAGGGGAGGTACCCATGGACTGGAGATGTGCAAATGTGACCCCAATTCACAAAGGAGGATGAAAGGCTGACATAAGTAATTATAGACCTGTGAGTTTAACTTCTGTTCCCGGAAAATTAATGGAGGCACTGGTTAAAGAAGCACTGCAGGATCATGTAGACAAGACTTCAGTTATAGCTTGGACACAGCATGGTTTTGTTAAGGGGAAGTCTTGTGTGACCAATTTGATTGGATACTATGATGCAGTCACAAAAGAACTGGATGCAGGGAATAACTTTGATATTATATACTTGGATCTTAAAAAGGCTTTTGATACCGTTGCACATGGAAGACTGCTGCACAAATTGGAGCAGTGTGGCATTGGAGGCAAATTGCTGCTATGGATAAAGGGGTGGTTGAGGGGGAGAAGACAAAGAGTGGTAATGAATGGACACTGCTCATCGTGGACTAATGTTACTAGTGGAGTCCCTCAGGGTTCAGCATTGGGTCCTTTATTGTTTTCTGTATTTATAAATGATATTGATGATGGTATATTAAGCTTAATGTCCAAGTTTCCAGATGATACGAAGGTTGGCAGGGTTGTCAAGGACACTACTGACACTATGCTGCTGCAACAGGATCTGGAAAGGTTGAGCAGATGGGCTGAGAGGTGGCAAATGAAGTTTAACATTGACAAATGTAAAGTACTACATATGGGAAACAGCAACCCCAGAGCAACGTATCAACTCTGTGGTACTACACTGACAGTGGTAGAGAATGAAAGGGACCTGGGGGTGGTTGTGCAGGCAGATATGAAGTTCTCTGAGCAGTGCAGACAGGCTGCAAGTGGGATTCAATTTCTGCTCCTGACTGATGGCGCCCACTGTCTGTGTGCCGAGCGAGCAGCAGTACTGGTGCCGTAGTAGTGGCATGTGATGCAAGAAAGCAAATGTATGATCTTATGCAGCATCAGCCAAAAAAAAAAAAAAAAAAAATCACACCATTCCCTCCAAATGCCTGTTCAGTTCCTCCTTAAATTTATTCAACCTATCAACTTCCACAACGACAGATGGAAGTTTGTTCCAACAATTAACCACCCGCTAGCTAAAGGCAAATTTCCGCACATCTATTCTACATCCGTCCTTTCTTAATTTGAATTTATGCCCCCTTAGGTTCATAGTCTGAACAAGTGGAAGGATCCCATCAGAATTCAGCGTGCTGAACCCATTCAAGGCCTTTTACACACCTAAATCAGATCACCGCATAGGTGCCTAGTCTCCACCCACTGCAATTTGCAGAACTTAAGCCTCTCTTGATAAGAGGATCCCTTCATTCCCCTCACCAATCTTGTTGCCCTTCTCTGTACACGCTCAAGTAAATCTACATCCTTCCTAAAATGAGGCCTCCAGACCTGTACGCAGTACTCAAGGCGTGGCCTGACCATTGCCTTATACAGAGGGACAATCACCTCCTCCTCCCTGCTAGCAAAATTCCTATATATCATTGACAAAACCCGATGACCTGCCCTGGCAGCCTGTCTGCATTGCTCAGAAAACTTCATATCTGACTGCACAATTACTCCCAGGTCTTTTTCATTTTCTACCACCTTAAGTGTAGTACCACACAGTTGGTACGTTTCTCTGGGGTTACTTCTACCCATATGCAGTACTTTGCATTTGTCAAGGTTAAACTTCAGTTGCCACTTCTTAGCCCATCTGCCCAAATTATCTAGATCCTGTTGCAGTAGCACACTGCCATTACTGTCATTAACAACCCTGCCAACCTTTGTATCATCTGCAAACTTCGACACTAACCCTGATATACTTTCATCAATATCATTGATAAATATACAAAACAACAGTGGACCCAACACCGAACCCTGTGGGACTCCACTAATAACATTAGTCCAAGAAGAGCAGCACCCATTGATTACCACCCTCTGTCTTCTCCCACTTAACCATCCTTTTATCCATTGTAGCAACTTACCCTTAATACCATTCTGCTCCAATTTGTACAATAGTCTTCCATGCGCAACAGTGTCAAAAGCTTTCCTGAAATCCAAATATATGATATCAAAATTATTTTTTGCATCCAGTTCCTTTGTAACCACATCATAATATCCTATCAAATTTGTCAGACAAGACTTTCCCTTAACAAACCCATGCTGTGTCTGAATTATTGCTGCAGTCTTGTCTAGATGATCCTGCAATGCATCTTTAACCAGCGACTCCATTATTTTACCCAGAACAGAAGTTAAACTAACTGGTCTGTAATTACTCGTGTCACCCTTCGAACCCCCTTTGTGAAATTGGGATACATTTGCACATCTCCAGTCCGTGGGAACCTCCCCTGAGTCCAAGGATGCTCTCATAATTATGGCTAAGGGTTTGCTTAGTTGCTTTGCCGCCTCCTTTAATATAACTGGATAGATCCCATCCACCCCAGGTGCTTTTCTTACGTTTAACTTCAACAGTTTCTCTTCCACTTTGCTCTCAGTTATTACAAAATCATTAAGTATCCTGCTACAATTTGATAACCTTCTGCCATTTTCAAACCTTAATAATTCCTCATGTGTGAATGTAGATGCAAAATAGTCATTCAGTTTGTTTGCTATCTGAGCAGGATCATCAACAGTCGAACCATCTATGTCAAGTGGACCAATCAGATTCATCCCCTTCCTTTTAGAGTTTATATAAGTAAAGAAATCCTTGCTGTTTTTCTTAGCATCTTTTGCCAAGGATTTCTCGTAATCTGCCATAGGCTTCTGAGTCACTTGATAATTTATATGCATCCCATGCATTTTTCTTCTCTGTTACGAGTCTCATTACTTCATTTGACAAACATTTAGGCCTAAACCTTGAGCAATATTTCTTAATAGGTATGAAACGTTTAGTAGCATCCACGATTAATTCCTTGAATGCTTCCCACTTAGAATTTACTGTTGGTAACATCGTCAGTTGATCCCACTGTACAGAATTTAAAAACTGTCGGAGACCACTGTACTCGCCTTTACGGAAGCAAAAACCCTTTCCTTTACCCCTGATGGTAATTAAATCTTTAAGTAAATCCCACGTCAGTACACTGTGATCACTGCCACCTAGTGGTTCTTTTATCTGCAAATTCCTAATACATGAATGATCACTGCTGATAACCAGATCAAGAGTATTACTTTCTCTGGTTGCCTCTCGAACATGCTGCTGCAGAAAACAATCATCCAATAAATCCACAAAAGTCTGACTAGTGTGTGAGCGCTCAACCCACAAGTTCCAGTCAATATCTGGGAAGTTAAAATCCCCCATTATAAGACATTCCAATTTACTAGCCCACTCTATTTCTCTGTACAATTGTTCATTGTACTCATTCGAGTCATTAGGCCTATAACACACTCCTGCTCTTATTTTTGCTTTCGAAATGCTTATGTCACACCAAACTGACTCAACAGTGCTCTGTTCATCTATATCAACTGGATGCACTTCTTTTGATTTTATGTTTTTCTTAATTAACAGCATATGAACTCCTCCCTTCCTATCCTGTCTATCCTTTCTGTACACATTGTACTCCCCAAATTCCAGTTCGGCATTCCTTATATATCAGTGTGACACCATGTCTCTGATATTTCAACAATATCTGCCTTTGATGTCTTGACCAACACTTCAAATTCATCAAATTTATTTACTATACTTCTAGCATTGGTATACATACAAGTATACATGCTCCTACTCCTATTCCTAGTTACCCTAATACATCCCATATACCCTCCTGTTTCACGATGACTGCCACCCGTCTCTGAAATCCCAAACACCCATTGCTCCAGGTTGCTACTTATTCTAATAGAAGTTGTGCAAGAATCACCTTCACCTCTGCCTACGGCTACTGTTAAACTATTAGTCCTTGTATCCCCCCAAGCTATCAGTTTTCCGACCCACCCAACACTGCCTCGATAGCATCAGCAAATATTTTTGCACCCTTTCTATTTAAGTGTATCCCATCCCTGTAGAAGCAGTCTCTCCTGTTAACAAGTACAGTCAGGCTGAAAAAAATTCTATCCCTTGAGCCTTGCACAATCTTTCCAGGGCCGAATTGATCGACAAGGCTCTCATCATATACTCCCTCCTATCGTGTCTGGGCAGAATTGCAGACACTTTCAAATTCAACCCTAATTCACGGCTTTTTTTTCATCAGTGACCTGTACTTTTTAAGTAATTCTGCCGGTCTCCTACTCTTGATATCATTAGTGCGAACATGTATGGGGGCAAAAGCACCCTGCCCGTTGTGGTGGGGTGCTTTTGCCCTCTTACTTTTGCCGGTGAATTTCATCAAACTTTTGCGTGCTTCTTGTGCAGGCTTTCTTTACCTGTAACGTTTTATGATTTTGAAGTGCTGGTCAGGACATCAAAGGCAGATTTTGTTGGGATATCAGAGAGATGGTGACACAGCTATAAGCAGTGCAGAATTGGTATTTGAGGAATACAATGTGTACAGAAATGTGTTTATCTTTCTGTGTACAGAAAGATAAACAAGAAAGGAAGGGAAGAGGAATTATGCTGTTAGTTAAGAAACACACAAAATCTAAGGAAGTTCATCCAGTTGACATGGGTGGACAGTGCAATAAGCACTGGAAGAGAGAAAATGAGAGTAGGAGTGGTGTGTTATAGGCCTAATGACTCTGATGAGTACAATGAACAGTTTTTCAGGGAAATAGAGTGGGCCAGTAAATCAGAATGCCTTGTGATGGGGCATTTTAACTTGCTAGATATGGACTGGAACTTGTGGATTGGTTACTCGCACGCTAGCAAGACTTTTGTGGATTTATTGGAGGATTGTTTTCTACAGCAACATGTTCGAGGGGCAAACAGAGAGAGTAATACTCTTGATCTAATTATCAACAATGATTATTCATGCTTTAAGAATTTTTAGATAAAGGAACCACTAGTTTACTGATGTGGGATTTACTTAAAGATGTAACTACCATCAAGGTTAAAGGGCAGGGTTTTTGCTTTTGTAAAGTGGTCTTAGACAGTTTTTAAATTGAATTCATTGGGATCAACTGATGATGTTACCAACGGTGAATTCTAAATGGGAAGCCTTGGAAGCTACTAGGCTTTTCATACCAACTAAGAAATACTATTCAAGATTTAGACCTGAATGGATGTCAGATGAACTAATGAGGCTCGTGGCAGAGAGGAAAAAATGCATGGAATGCATATAAATTATCAGGCAACACAGAAGCCTGTAGTAGATATAAGCTAATCTGTAATCAAGTCACCAAAGAAGTTAGGCAAGTGAAGGCTGATTACGAGAAATCCTTGTGAAAGGATGAAAAAAAAAACAATTAAAGACTTCTTTACTTGTGTAAACTCTAGAAGAATGGGGATGAATCAGATTGGTCCACTTGGTATTGATGGTTCGACTGTTGATGATCCTGCTGAGATAGCTAACAAACTGAATGAGTATTTTGCATCTACATTCATGCATGAGGAATTCTATAAGGATGGCAGGATAGAAGTTTACTAAACTCTAAAAGGAGCTAAATGATTTTGTAATAATGGAGAGCAAAGTGGAGGAGAGATTGTTGTAGTTAAACATAAAAAAGGCATCTGGGGCAGATGGAATCTATCCTGTTATATTGAAGGAGGCAGCGAGGGAATTAAGCAAACCCTTAGCCATAATTATGAGAGCATCGTTAGATTTAGGGAAGGTCCTCATGGATTGGAGATGTGCAAATGTATCCCCAATCCACAAAGGAGGTTCAAAGGGAGGAGAGATGTCAGTGCTGAACTCCTTAGTGATGTGGAGTAGCTCTTGGAGTTGATTCTTGGTTGCCATATAGAATTTGATGTCATCCATGTGCATCACGTGAGAGAGAGGGTGTTTAGTCTTGAATGCAAGACAAATGACAGAAATAATTATAAACCTGTTAATTTATCTTCTGTTCCGGGGAAAATAATGGTGTCACTGGTTAAAGAAGCATTGCAGAGTAGGAGTATGTTATAGGCCTAATGACTCTGATGAGTACAATGAACAACTGTGCAGAGAAATAGAGTGGGCCAGTAAATCAGAATCTTGTAATGGAAGATTTTAACTTTCCAGATATTGACTGGAATTTGTGGGTTGGTCACTTGCACGCTAGCAAGGCTTTTGTGGATTTACTGAATGATTGTTTTCTACAGAGGAATGTTTGAGGAGCAACCAGAGGGAATAATACTCTTGATCTGCTTATTGGCAGTGATTATTCATGCATTAAGAATTTGCAGATAAAGGAACCACTAGATTACAGTGATCACAGCATACTGATGTGGGATTTACTTAAAGATGTAATTACCATCAGCTTCTGATGTATGATTCTGGCAACTTGGTCATTTCTATAGGTGTACTCTGTCTGGGTGATAATCTGGCACCCCGTTGCGATATGCTGGATTTTTTCCAGGGCCAGGTGACATTGTCAATGTGTATCATCCCAGGGTTCTTGATAGTGTGTTTTCGGTAGTTCCTGGTGTTGATTACCTAGTCTTGGGTGGCAATCATGGATCCATCCGGCTCGAGGAAGAACCTCTTGCTCATCAGTTATGCATTCAAAGTCATCTTATCTATGTAGTCTTGATGGAGGTATTTTGCAATATCTGCCATGGAATGCCTTCTTTGTGCACCTTTCTTTTTTCGTTTCTTCTGTCTGTGTGAGTGGGGATTGCCTTGTAGAGTTTGAATGCTTTGTGCCATTTGTCTTTATTGTGGCCTGGTAGATTTCTGTGTTTTCCTGCTCAGGTTCTTAATCACCTTCTTTTGTTCAGTGAGATATGTCAAACACCGTCCTTCCTTATTTCTGGACTATGGTTAGTCTCTCGATGGCTGATTTTGGGTGGTGTTTGCAACCCTTGGTCAACATTATCCTAGTTGATCTCATAATCTCCTTCAGCTCAGTATTGGTTCAAACTATTATTCCAAAGAGTATGTTAGTACTTTGACTGCATAGGTGTTTATGGCTCATGTTTCTGCTATTCAACTTTGATTTTAGCAGACTTCTCAGTTTGTGAAGGTACTTCTCAATGAGGCGGGTCTTGATATCCTTGTGTTCTAGCTGTTGGGTCTGCATCATCCCCAGATTTATAGGTCTCTCTCTCTCTCTCTCTCTCTCTCTCTCTCTCTCTCTCTCTCTCTCTCTCTCTCTCTCTCTGTGCATGTCATGGCTTCAGTCTCTTGACTGGTTTTCCCTGATGCAGTCCCATGGGTCTTGCATTTGTCTAGGCCAAATTGCACCCTGATGTCAGTGCTGAACTCCTTAGTGATGTGGAGTAGCTCTTGGAGTTGATTCTTGGTTGCCATATAGAATTTGATGTCATCCATGTGCATCACCTGAGAGAGAGGGTGTTTAGTCTTGAATGCAAGACTGAACCATAGTGAACTCAGGGCAGCTCCATGGAAGATTCCTCTGATAGGGATCAGTCTGGTCGTGATGTTCTCTACCTTGATGGTGGGCCTTGACTTTGCCATGGTGGTTCTAGGAACAGTGTCAGTGTCAGGTTCACTTTGTAGATCTTCACTGTCTCTATTAGCCAGCTATGGGTCATGGAGTTGTACTCCTTGTGGTAATCGATGTTGGCTGTATATATGTTGAGGTGCTTTTTTGTAGGCTTGCTCCATAACTGCTGCATCAATTGTCAATTGCTCCTTGCATCCTTTGCTCATCTGCTTACATCCCTTCTGCTGTTTGGCCATTATGCTCTGTCTCTCCAAGTGATCTGATCTTGTTGGTTATGTAGCTGGTCAGGATCTTATACCTTGTTGGGAGATAGATGATTGGCCTATACTCTACCAGTTTGTGGTGTTTTTGTCCTTAGTCTTCAAATAGATGATTCCTTTAGTCAGAGATTCCTGGATTGTATCAGGGTGCCTTATCATCTGGGCGAACTGCTCCACCATGTGCCTCTTCCTGTGCAGCTGAAGTTCTTGTACCAGTAGTTGTTGATTTTGTCTATCCCTGTGGTTCATCCTTTGTGGGCCCTCCTGATTTCCTTTTGTACCTCTTTCTCCTGAATCTCTCATTTTGTCATCTCTTGTATGTCCTTGTTTTTCTTCCGTTCTCTGTATATACAGGGGGATGGCTAACTTTGCTGCTCCACAGGCTCCCCAAAACTCCTTGAGTGCCTTCTCTTCTTGTCCCATTTTCATGTAGAAAGGTATCTGATTTTCATCAAATATCCAGTTATCTATTTTCCTCTACACACTCTCTCTGTATTGGTTATATCTTTTGCTGAGTGCCAGGTGGGGGGATCTGCTTGAAGGTGATAAGGTATTCTTTGATTCTCTGATTATAGGTCTTGCATTTGCTGTGGTCTTTATTATTATTATTATTATACTTTGATTCAACTTTGATTTTAGCAGACTTCTCAGTTTGTGATGGTATTTCTCAGTGAGGCAGGTCTTGATATCCTAGTGTTCTAGCTGTTGGGTCTGCATCATCCCAAGATTTATAGGTCTCTCTCTCTCTCTCTCTCTCTCTTTGTGTGCATTAATAATAATAATAATAATAATAATAGTACTAATACAATACAATACAATACAATACAATACAATTTATTTATCAAGAGAATATGTTTACAATAAACGAACTTGTTAAGAAAAGTGAATTTCTTGACAACAAGTTGAAATTCTTCATTTACAACAGTTTTGTATACAAATTCTTTTACTACCAGAAAAGACAATGAAGTCACTACTCATATACATTCCACACTGTAAACAGAGATAGTAATTTATCTGTATAGCAATTTTAATCCATCTGTATAGCAATTTTAATCCACTTTTTATATAGATGTGCGGAAATTTGCCTTTAGCCAGTGGGTAGTTGGTTGGTGGAACAGACTTCCATCCCTTGTTGTGGAGGTTGATAGCCTAAATAAATTTAAGGCTCAGCTGGACAGGTATTTTGAACGAACGGAGGGGTGAAGTGTAAGTGGTTTTTTTTTTTTTTTTTTTTTGGCTGATGCTACATAAGCTTGCTTTCTTGCATCATATGCCTCTACTAATGTTAATGTTAATGTAGATAGGTTGTGGAGGAATCTCATTCATTTACCTCATTAGTCACCAGAACTCATTCAATCTCTGAAGCTTGACTTCTATCTTTGGGATTTTGTGAAATATGTAATATATTAGCTTAAAAATATCACAAAAGAATGTAGGTGAACTGAAGGCCGGAATCACTGCTGTTTAGGAGGAGGAAATGCTATAGAGCTTTTAGGAGGAAACTCTCATGGGAGGTTTCTTAATAATCATTGGTGTCTGGTTGAAAATTTGTAGACTATTAAATGCTTAAGGCCTATTCTTTAATATGGTTTTTTGTGTTAGTACTGGCAAATGATGCAAGAAAGCAACCTTATATGGCATCATCCAAAAAAATAAAATAAAATAAAATAAAAAACTCACTTTCTCTAAAAATCTGTCCATCCCCCTCTAACAGTATCCTAGTTCATCCTTGAATTTATTCAAACTACACATGCCCAAAACACTGGATGGAAGTTTGTTCCATCAGTCAACTACCTACTGGTTTTGGCTGAGTAAGAGGAAGGATACCATCAGCATTAACTTACTCAGTTCATTCTAAACTAAAAATCTTAATCAGGTAAGTAAGGCTTTGAAGTTTAAGCCTTATGGGTGCCTAGTCTTCAGACACTGCAGCTTGCAGAAAATTAGCCTTTCCTATTAAGAGCACCTTTTTATTCTCCTGCTAATCTTGCTGCTCTTCTCTCCCATCCCAATCTAACAGTTTCCTATTTTGTTAGAACAAAGTTCAGTCTAGTATTTTGGGCTTTCAGCTAGAGTATTCAACTACTTGCTGGTTTAATCTGTGCAAGAAGAAAGATACCATCAGTATTGAGCTTATTCAATTCATTCAAAGACAAAAACATCTCAGTCAGGTGATTAAGAATTTGAAGTTTGTCTCAGGTTAAGGTTCAGACACTGCAGCTTGCAGAACAGAGGCCTTCAATATTAATATTGGTTTTCTATACTTCAGCATTATGATGTCATCTGATTTGTGAGTAATGTTCGTGTCTAGAGAGAGAATTCTATAAATTGCTGGTACAAATACTAGTCTAGTTTTTAAAAAGTTTGTTTTCCAATGTGATTTTCCCTCCCACTTATTCAAATCAGTTAAGGGAAAATTGAAACCACCTATAATAAGACACTCACACTTGCTCACTCAATCTTTCTACAGACTCAATCATTGTAGAGACTCATTCTTCACAATCTTTGGGCTTGTAGATTATTCTCACTCTCATCATACTTTTTCTTCCAACTAATTTACACCACACAGATTCCATGCTGGCAGGTATGACTTCTGACTCTGCTAAAAATCTTTTCATGCTCATTGCTTTTGATGAGAAGCATGATTCCACAACATCTTCTATTCTTCCTAAATACATATTGTATTGAAACTCATATCCCCAATTCTGAGAGACACCATGTTTCCATTATTCAGCATTCTATTATGTCAGCATTAACTATTCTTACCAGGGGTTCGAATTCATTAATTGGTGTCCTTCCAATCAACAAGTGTTGATTGGAAGGACCCCAATTTATGTTGAATTCAATTTATGCTGAATTTATAGTAATATCATCACTTCTGATATTACTATAAATTCAGTTTACTGAGTGTTCTTCTACAGTTTACTACCCTAACACACCCCTTTAAAATATTTAAGCTTGTTTCCATAGCTCTTCCTACTCATTTGAAACATTGCTGCCTTCAGAATATCTTGCCAATATCAGCTGTTGTGGCAACAAACAAGAACTCTTGAGATGTCTGCTAGCATTACTTTGACCCACATCATCAGTTTTACTGAACTCTTAAGGTAGCCTCAGTGATACTGGCAAAAAAACCCTTACACCACCTTTATTCAACTGAATACCATCTCTTCAAAATAGATTCCTTCTGCCTACAAGGTGCTATGCTGATAAAAATTTTCTCCCCATGTAATCCTTCCTATTGTGTTTGAGCAGAATTGCAGATATTTTGACCTAACTTGTGGCATTTTTTCAGCATGGCTGAAAAAATGCCACAATTTATTCTGGGACCTGAATCAGAAGGGCATTACTTGGCTATCACAAGATACTTGTGTACCTGATGAACTCCCAGTTTACATTTATTTCTAGAGCAATTACCTGTTTCTTCAGTTACTCGTATTTTTATAGTAATGTAAGAAGTTTTATTTTGAGCTTGGTTTGTCTGCTAATCGAACGTTAGAATACATGCCAGTATAAGCAACAAACTTGTTACTGAAACCAGAAATGCCTATAGCCATTTCCGTCTGAATCGTGATATCCTCAAAAGAAGTGTTGATGCTGAATTATCAAAAAGCTTTATTGAATTCTAAGTACAGTCAGTTCTGCTATAATGCACATTTTCGCAACATGAATTTGCTTCGGCGCGACTGATATATTAGGGAACAATGTGACTATAATGCGATTTTCGTGTTGGCTCATACATGATTTCACCTCCGAGTACTACAGGGTGAATGCAAAACCTGGCCCCAAGCTGAATGTAATGACCTGTGTAGCAATAAATACAACTTTGTGAAGCTTAAAAAATGTCAAACATTGAATGTGAGAGCTATATTTCCTATATACTGTAGTTGTATTGGTTAGAGACACACTATTGTCATTTGCTGTATTCACAAGATAACACGCGATATTGTAGGCTGACTGATGACAGAAACACATTTTTCTGTTTGAACAGAAGTTTTATGAGGCGTGATAGCTTGAGCAGAGGAGCACATTTCTGGAGGTCACTACCAAAAAACAATAAAACAATTTGCAGTTCCTGGTTTATATGGCTTTTCAGTTGGTGCAATCTAATTATAAATGGGTAGTTAACTCAATCTTGCTGCATTTGTGATAATACCGATAGCGGGAATTCTGTGGATTTTTACGTTATTATGGTGAAATGTGTTTCCCCTTCATTGAAATCATATAAAAAACAAATGTTCAAAATTTTCTCTTCATTCCTATTTTTTAAGCTTGCTTTGTAAACTTGTCTCACTTGTGCAATTTGTGCGTCTCGTGTTCGTCGTTATTGATTTCTTATCTTTTTTACTGTTTTAAATTTTACAATAATAAATGTCAGTAAATAGATTAAATTTTACAATAATAATGTCAGTAAACAGAAATATCAATCAAACAAACATCTTGTCAAGGTAAAAGTGCTATATTTACTGTAATATTTGTTTATTTATTTATTAGAAATTTAAGATGTTTAAACCTGTGTTATCAATTTTATTGAGTTTCTAATTTTTTTAGTGTTTTACTTACCAGATTGAACATTTTTATTGAGTGCTCTGCCCCATCCCTATTTTCCCCATAAGCCCTGTTGTTTTCATTGCTTGAAATACCATAGCGCGGAGATTTTTGGAAACACATGTACTGCGTTACAGCAGAACTTGCTGTATATGATTTAAAAATAGTTTTTTGCATCCAGTTTATTTGTTATTACTATGTCATAGTAGTGAATTAGATTTATCAGACAAGATCCCCTCTTAACAAATTTATGCTGTGATTGATGTGTAACTGCAATCCTGTCATGATAATCCAGCATTACTTCTGAAACTACCAACTCCATTATTTTCTCTGGAACAGAAGGATCTGTTCCAGAGAAAAGATCTGTATATTATGACTATCCTTGATCCTGGATCCAAGGATGCTCTTGTAACTATTGCTAAAGGTTCTTTTACCTCTTTTTCTGCTTCTTTTAATATAGCTGAATAGATTACATCATCTCTTTGCTCCTTTTCTTTGACTTTGTAGCCAGTGACTTTTTTAATCTGTTTTATCTTGCCTAACCTCCTTAAGTTATTGATTAGAGACTAGTTATTACTTATGCTATAAGCTTCTGTCCCCCCCTCCCTCAATATTTTTTAATCATCTCCTACATTTTTCTTCAGGTCTCATCAGTCTTTCTGATATTCATTTGGATCTAAACATTGAACAATATCTTGATCATTATCTTGATCAATATCTTGATAATACTCTTGATCTGATAATCAGATCAAGAGTATTACTTTCTCTTGTTGTTTCTCTGACATGCTCAAAAACAGTCATAATAAATCCAGAAAAGTTCTGCTACTCTGTTAGTGACTAATCCACAAGTTCCAGTCAATATCTGGAATTTTAAACTTTTCCATTATAAAACATTCTGATTTACTGGCCCATATAGTTATTGAGCTTTGTATCCTCTGTGATTACTTCTCTGGACACTTAACATTTAGCATTTATAAACTTCATCAGTTGATCTCACTGAAAAGACCACTGTAATTACCTTTATGAAAGCAAAATTCCTTCCCTTCATTCTTGACAGTAGTTATATTTTTAAGTATAGCCCACATCATTATATTATCATTACTCATTATTGACACCTAATGGCTCCTTTATCTGGAGAGGCTTATTGCATTAGGGGCTATTGCTGATAATCAGATCAAGAGTATTACTTTCTCTTGTTGTTTCTCTGACATGCTCAAAAACAGTCATAATAAATCCAGAAAAGTTCTGCTACTCTGTTAGTGACTAATCCACAAGTTCCAGTCAATATCTGGAATTTTAAACTTTTCCATTATAAAACATTCTGATTTACTGGCCCATATTTATTCATTACGCTCATCACAGTCATTGGGCCTATAACACACTCCTATTTTTATTTTCTTGGTACTTAACATTGCACATAACTGATTTAAACATTAATCACTCGCATTAACTCACACTGAGAGGTGGCAGCTGAAGCTTAACATTGACAAATGTAAAGTACTGTATATGGGAAGCAGTAACCACAGAGTAACGTGTCAACTCTGTGGTACCACACTGACAGTGGTAGAGAATGAAAAGTACTTGTAGGTAATTGTGCAGGCAGATATGAAGTTTTCTGAGCAGTGCAGATGGTCTGCAAGGGTAGCTCATGGTGTCTTGTCAATGATATGTAGGAAGTTTTCTAGCAGGGATAAGGAGGTGATTATCCCCTTGTATAAGGCAATGGTCAGGCCACACCTTGAGTACTGTATACAGGTCTGGAGGCCTCTCATTTTAAGAAGGATGTAGAGTACAGAGAAGGGCAACAAGTACAGAATGAGTACAGAGAAGGGCAACAAGATTAGTGAATGGAACAAAGGGCTCTTATGAAGAAAGGCTTAAGTTTTTCAAATTACAGTGTCTGGAGACTAGGCACCTGCGAGGTGATATGATTGAGGTGTATAAAACCTTGAATGGTTTGAGCATGCTCAATGCTGATGGGATTCTTCCTCTTGCTCAGAATAATCTCCCGAGGGGGCATATATTTAAATTGAGGAAAGACAGTTTTAGGATAGATGTGTGGAAGTTGCCTTTAGCCAGTGGGTGGTTGATTGCTAGAACAAATTCCATCTGTCGTTGTAGAAGTTGATAGCTTAAACAGATTCAAGGCAGAACTGGACAAACATTTGGGATGGGTGAAATGAGAAAGTGGTGTTTTTTTGTTTTTTTTTTGTTGATGCTATATAAGTTTGCTTTCTTGCATCATGTTCCCATGCTAATGATTTCCAGGGCGCAGTTAGTCATTTGTTTCTTTTCTATGGATATTAATATATATTTCCCCAAAAGGCTTAGTTGATTGATGAGTTTTGGAAAGGCAAAGAAGAATAAATTGAACTGCCATATTATTAAGCCCAAACATTGAAAACATGCTTTGTAATGCTTCTGGTTAACAAATTGTAAATCCCCTTTACATGATGGTGGGACTGTTAGTAACCCTGAATATAACCCCACGTGCAAGAGTCCTGAAATACAGTACCTAGTATACTGGGTGGTCACCTCCCAGGTGTGAACCGATGTAAGCAGGGGTTGAGATGTGGCATCCACACCATGCAGAGGAATGCTGTTCCTCTGTGCTACTGGGTAATACTGCATGGTTGATGACTCTCATCAACCGCTGCAGTTCTACTTTGCTTATTGGAGGCTAGAAGTGGTGAAACCCATGTTTAGTCTCCAGAACAAAGCTATGGCAAACACCCCCCTCCATCTCTACCATCATACAGTGTGATTGATGTCTTTTGAAGTTATGATGGGCATCATTGTGTATTCTTCCATACATTTCAAGGGTACAGTTCTAAAATAGTGTTTGCAGGCTGGCTTCTAGATAGTACACTGGACCGAACCTATTGGTAACACTCTCTCTCTCTCTCTCTCTCTCTCTCTCTCTCTCTCTCTCTCTCTCTCTCTCTCTCTCTCAGAGGCAGGCGCCTCCGTAGCCAGGTGGGAAGGAGCAGCAGTGCATAGCACATACTTCTTGATTAAACCGGGGTTCGAGCCCGTCACCACCAAATACGGAGGATGCGGAAAGGTCAGGAAATGACCACCGCATATCCCCGGTGCAATATGGCCTCAGTTGCTAATGCTCCTAAGGAAAAAAAAAAAAAAAAAAAACTCTCGGAGGCATCAGGATCAGCTGGTGTATAATCTCAAATCTCACAGTCTCTATTCTGCCAGATAATGACTGGAGGGAATCTGAGTAGTGTGCATTCTGGGGGCATTGTGGAGGCCACATTATGTCAAGGAGATGGGTATATTCTTATTCTTGCCATGTGTATGGCATACCCATAAATTTCATTAGTTCATACAACATGTCCTCCTCACTTTTCCTACTATTGAAAATACATCACGAATAGTCAAACCAAACTAGATCTCCCAAACACTTCGTCATTAAGTTCACAAATGTATGTGGTCTCAGTTCCAATCTCAGTGATATCCATTACCACTTACAGTCTGCCAAGCTCCACTTACTTTTTCTGTCAGAATTTCAGTTATCGGTTGAATTGACCACTTTTCATCTCAGTTGACCTAATTATTCACTGCATGATTCCATTTGCTTCAAAAGCAGTAATTGTGCATATGTCTGCTCTGATATTCCCTGTCAGAGACTTAGTAATTTGGAATCTTCTCTGGCTTTTAATCTTCTCTGGCTTAAAAACTTCTCCACCCCATTTACTTAAATTCATCTGTTACCTCTATCGTTCTCCCAAATCCACTAATCACTTGGTGCACTTTGACTTCCTGTTTTAAAACTTTACTTTCTCCATCCCAAATTTTCTAACACTTACTATGTTAGTAATGTTTACAACTTCATCCATTTTCTAGTCACATAGAACCAGCTGGTCGAAATGCTGAGGCTTTTGCAGTTGCTAATGACCTACCACAAATTGTTAATTTTCCTACCTGAATACCAAATAATTCTAACCACACAGTCAACACTTGATCCTTTTACTCACAAACAACCCTTCAAAGTACATGGTCGAGTTCAGTGGTCTTCTGCAACGGAACCTTTCTCTTATGGTTATTGAACCAACTTGAATGGCCACTCAACCTTGTGTTGTTTGGTATTTCAAAAATGCAAAATGGGATAATCTGGTGTGAGTTTTCTTTGGTTAGATTACCAGTTTAAATTTTCTGATGCGAACCTTTGCTCAGATCATGTCGGTGAAATTATCCTTGTAGGGATGGAATCCTTTACTTCACACTCCACGTTAAAATCTCATCCTTTATCTAAACCTTTGTTTCTAATAAATATGCTAAGGTTGTTCAAGATAACAGTGTTGCATACCACAATTGACTTGCATCCAAATCTCCAAATTCTGCCTACACCAAAACTCGCAACAATTGCAAAGCAATTATTAATTAGTCCAAACAAGATTTTGAACAGGCTAAATGTAAAAAACTTGCTTCTTGTAAAATTGGTAGTCAAGCATTCTGGTCTCTTGCTAAAGCTATTGGCCACAACTTTTGCCCATCTCTACTCCTACCTCTGTTAAAACCTGATGGTTCTATTGCTACCTCAACTAAAGATAAATCCAACCCTGCCGTTCTACTTTTCTTCTAACTCTTGTATCGATGATCTTGGTAAACCACCTCCTACCATTCCCAGTATACTCCATTTAATGCTTCCTGACATCTATCAAAAGAATGTTAGAAGAATTTTGAACATATTTGATGCCATGAAATTACCAGGCCCTGGTGGTATTTTTCTTCTTGTTCTCAAACCCTGTGTATGTCCTAAAGCCATTTTCTTATTCCATTTTTGCTTCTCCTTCTGTTTGGAAATTTGTTTGTATCCAGCCAGTTCCTAAAAGGATAACAAATCCCTCCCATCCATTATCATCCCTTACTTCTACTCTTCTTAAAGTAATGGAGAAATTTCATATTTAGAAACCTTCCATCTGATCAATGATCACTTGTATGGATTCCATCAGTGCCGCTCCACTGGTTTACGTTACCCCTCTGTGGACAAATTCGGTAGATGGGAGATGTGGAAAAGTCTTGCAAAACTCAAGAAGTTGTTCTTGATATTTCAAATTCCTTGATATTTGTTTTGGTTATGTTTGGCATAAATGTCTTCTAAATAAGCTTCCATATTGTTTCTGAAATGTTTCCTGCACAAACAATTTCAACTTCTCGAATATTCACTACCAGTTCCTTAAATGCTGATCTCCAGGTAACTCTCTAGTGGGGCAAAGATAACATAGTTAATTTCAATCCTTCTAAAACTCATTCCTGTCTTATATATCTTACAAAAAGAATTCTACTCCTGTGTGAAGAAGGTCATTAATATACAAAAGGAAAAGAGTAGGAGAAAGAACTGAACCTGGGGGAACACCAACATTAATGGACAAAGGGCCATCTATCATCACCTTGTAGATTGATCGGAGAGGAAAACTGGATGCCAAATTGCAAAAAATCTTCTGCAATCCATAAGATGGAAGCTTGTTTAGAAGACCTTTATGTCAAATACAATCAACAGCCTTAAAAGTGTCAAGGTCAATGCTCAAGTTCCCCAAGCCTTTAATTTGAATTTGTCCAAAGATGAGTAATATAAATCACTACATCACCTATGAAGCTATGCTTGCTTACTCAATTAAAGATATATTGCACAAATGATTCATCAGACGTCACACAATCAAAATGTTAAAAACAATTTAATAGCAGCAAATATAATAAAAATTACAATAAACATAATTTCATGTTAATTGGTACCGAGAATCTATATTATCAATTGTTGTTCAGGTGTAAGGTTTAAATATAGTTTAAAAGTTGCTGGATAATGCATTTCTCCATGACTTTGGAAAGGAAAAAAAAAAAAAAAAAGTAAAGTGCAGCCATTATCAACCCACTGCAGGATGGAAGCCCCCTCAACAATTCATGTTGAGAGAAATGGACCATAATCTGCCACACTGGTCCAGTGCGGGTTGGCAGATCGACCGTATTCAGCAGTCAGGGGCTTGAACCCCGGTCTACTCAAAGAGCGTGTGCTACTGCACTCCCGCTCCTGCCCACTTGGCTATGGAGACTTTGGAAAGAGTAGCGGTCAATGCAATGGGACAGTATTTGTCACCTTATTTAGGAATTGGCTGCATGTAGAAAATTTCCAAGCAGAAGGGGGGGGGGGGAATAAGAAATTGTAAAAAATTGTGACACAGAACAGGAGCAAGCTTGGGAACAGAGATTTTAAGAACAAGTGGAGAAATGCCATCAGGATATGGAGCTTTCATAGCATCAAGATTATTCAAAATTCTTGACATCCTTTTGATGGATGACTACAGGAGACATTGATTGGAATGTACTAGGAATGGTAGGGGTGGTTTACGTAGATCAGGGATGGGCAACCTTTTTAAATGGCATTAAAAAAAAAAACTGTATGTGAAGTATAGGAGGGCCAAACGTTTTTTTGGTTTCAACGATTTTTAGGATTATTAAAATTGTGTTTAATGAAAAAATTGTCATAAACAGCTTTCTGTTATTTATTTTAATATTTATACATGCACATACATATAATTATAGTAATTATATGTACAAAAAATACAATTGTATAAAAATTGAATCAAAATTATTATAATTTTCAAAGATTTTATAAAACCTTCATAATCAATAAAATACCTTCATAAAATTAAAATGGTAAATTCTCTCCTAATTATTTAACTTTTATCCTTCAATTATTCACTGACAATGAACTGCAATCACATTCTGCAGAGCCGAGAGTCCGGGAATCAATAGTGTCTGTGCAAGTCTATGCCTAATTATCAGTGTTGCCAGAAGCTATGCTTGCTTACTCAATTCAAAATATATTGCACAAATTATTCATTAGATGTCACACAATCAAAATGTTAAAAACAATTTAATAGCAGCAAATATAATAAAAATTACAATAAACATAATTTTGTGATATATTCTTTGGTAGGCTCTTTATTATATATATTTTGAAAATGACTACAGACCGGATTACGCATGTTCGCAAGCCAAAGATTGCCCACCCCTGACCTAGATCGTGAATAGAAGAGTTAGAAGAAAAGTAGGATGCAATAAGTCGGCTTTACCTATAGCTGAGGGGGTAATAAGTTTTAATTAAGGTGAGAGAACAAATTGACAAAAAATGCAAATAATAGCTTTGGCAAGAGACGAGAATGCTCAACTACTATTTGGACACAAAGTAAATTTTCTATTCTTCATCATCTTCAGCCATTTTCAGTCCACTGCAGGATGAAGGCCTCTCCGGGAACTTTCCAGTTCTTTCTGGTTTGTGCAATGGACATCCATTTAATACCCATGAACTTGTGAATTTCATCTGTCCATCTCCGTCGTTGTCTTCCAGGTTTTCTTCTAGCTCCTCTTGGGTACCATTCTGTTATTTTCTTAGTCCATCTTTCATCATGTCTTCGAGCTAAGTGTCCTGCCCAAGACCATTTTAGTTCTTTAGTTTTGATAAGAATGTCCTTTACTTGAGCTTGCTGCCTAATCCATGTTTCTCTTCTTATCTAACGTCTGATTCCTAATATAATTCGTTCCATTCTTCGCTGTGTAGTTTTTAGCTTCTCTTCCATTCTTTTGGTAAGTGTGCCCAAGTTTCGCTTCCGTAAGTCATGGTGGGGAGTATACATTTTACATTTCAGACAAATTGGGATATTGCTCCTCAGTATTAGCATTAGTAGAGGCATACAATGCAAGAAAGCAAGCTTATGGAGCATCAGTCAAAAAAAAAAATATATATATACCACCGATTTCACCCCTCTATTCGTTCCAAATACCTGTCCAGCTCAGCCGTAGAGTTATTTATGCTGTCAGCTTCCACAACAAAAGATGGAAGTCTGTTCCACCAATCAACTACCCTCCTGGCTAAAGGCGAACGTCTACACATCTATCCTACAACTGTCTTTCCTCAATTTGAATTTATGACCTCTCAGGTGATTATTCTGAGCAAGAGGAAGAGTCCTATCAGCATTGAGCAGGCTCAAACCATTCAAGCCTTTATACACCTCAATCAGATCACCTCACAGGTGCCAAGTCTCCGAAAACTGCATTCTGATTAACTTAAGCCTTTCTTTGTAAGAGCAACCCTTTGTTCCATTCACCAATCTTGTTTCCCTTCTTTGTACTTGTTCCAACAGCTCTACATCCTTCTTAAAATGAGGCCTCCAGACATGTATACAGTACTCAAGGTGTGGCCTGACCATCACCTTATACAAGGGGATAATCACCTCCTTATCCCTGCTAGAAAAATTCCTGTATATCATTGGCAAGACACTATGAGCTACTCTTGCAGACCATCTGCACTGCTCAGAAAACTTCATATCTGCCTGCAAAATTACCCCCAGGACCTTTTCGTTCTCTACCACTGTCAGTGTAGTATCACAGAGTTGATACGTCACTCTAGGGTTGCTGCTTCCCATATGTCGTACTTTACATTTGTCAACGTTAAACTTCATTTGCCACCTCTCAGCCCATCTGCTCAACTTTTCTAGATCCTGTTGCAGCAGCGTACTGTCGTTAGTGTAATTGACAACCTTGCCAACCTTCATATTGTCTACAAACTTGACCATTAAGCCTGTATACCATCATCACTATCATTTATAAATACAGAAAACAACATTAGCATTAGTAGAGGCATTTGATGCAAGAAAGCAAGCTTATGCAGCATCAGCCAAAAAAAAAAAAAAAAACCCACTTCCACTTCACCCCTCTGTTCGTTCCAAATACCTGTCCAGCTGAGCCTTAAACTTATTTAGGCTATCAACTTCCATGACAAGGGATGGAAGTCTGTCCCACCAACCAACCACCCGCTGGCTAAAAGCAAATTTCCGCACGTCTATCCTACATCTGTCTTTCCTCAATTTGAATTTATGCCCTCTCAGGTGATTATTCTGAGCTAGAGGAAGAATCCCATCAGCATTGAGCATGCTCAAACCATTCAAGGCTTTATACACCTCTATCAGATCACCTCGCTGATGCCTAGTCTCCAGGCTCCGTAATTTGCAAAACTTAAGCCTTTCTTCATAAGAGCAACCCTTTGTTCCATTCACTAATCTTGTTGCCCTTCTCTGTACTCGTTCCAGCAGCTCTACATCCTTCTTGAAATGAGGCCTCCAGACCTGTATACAGTACTCTAGGTGTGGCCTGACCATTGCCTTATACAAGGGAATAATCACCTCCTTATCCCTGCTAGAAAAATTCCTATATATCATTGACATACACCATGAGCTACTCTTGCAGCCCGTCTACACTGCTCAGAGAACTTCATATCTGCCTGCACAACCACCCCCAGGTCCCTTTCATTCTCTACCACTGTCAGTGTAGTACCACAGAGTTGATACTTTGCTCTGGGGTTGCTGTTTCCCATGTGTAGTACTTTACATTTGTCAATGTTAAACTTCATTTGCCACCTCTCAGCCCATCTGCTGAACCTTTCCAGATCCTGTTGCAGCAGCATAGTGTCAGTAGTGTCCTTGACAACCCTGCCTACCTTTGTATTGTCTGCAAACTTCGACATTAAGCTTGGTATACCATCATCAATATCATTTATGAATACAGAAAACAATAATGGACCCAACACTGAGCCCTGAGGGACTCCACTAATAACATTAGTCCACGACGAGCAGTGTCCATTGATTACCACTCTCTGTCTTCTCCCCCTCAGTCACCCCTTTATCCACAGCAGCAATTTCCCTCCAATGTCACACTGCTCCAATTTGTGCAGCAGTCTTCCATGTGCAACAGTATCAAAAGCCTTTCTAAGATAGTATATAATATCAAAGTTATTCCCTGCATCCAGTTCCTTTGTGACTGCATCATAGTATCCAATCAAATTGGTCAGGCAAGACTTCCCCTTAACAAAACCATGCTGTGTCCGAGCTATAACTGAAGTCTTGTCTAAATGATCCTGCAGTACTTCTTTAACTAGTGCCTCCATTAATTTTCCTGGAACAGAAGTTAAACTCCCAGGTCTATAATTACTTGTGTTGCCCTTTCATCCTCCTTTGTGAATTGGGGTCACATTCGCATATCTCCAGTCCATCTCCATGATTATGGCTAAGGGTTGCTTACTTCCTTTGTTGCCTCCTTTAATATAACTGGATAGATCCTATCCACCACAGGTGCCTTTCTAATGTTTATCTTCAACAATTTCTCCTCCACTTTCCTCTCAGTTATTAGAAAATCATCTAGCTCACTGTCAGAGTTTAGGTCACCTATGGCATTTCCCTCCCTGAATAGTTTCTCATGTGTAAATGTAGATGCAAAATACTCATTTAGTTTGTTAGCCACCTGAGCAATATCATCAACAGTTGAACCATTGATGCGTAAAGAACTTTGCTGTTTTTCTTTGCATCCTTTGCCAAAGATATCTCATAATCTGTCTTTGCATGCTAACCTCCTTTGTCACTTGGTTACAGACCAGCTTATATCTATTGTAGGCTTCCATGTCACCCAGTAATATATATATATGTATCCCATGCATTTTTCTTCTCTGCCACATATCGCATTAGTTCATCTGACCTTCATTTAGGCCTAAACCTTGAACAATATTCCTAGTTGGTATGTAAAGCCTAGTAGCTTAAAAGATTAATTCTTTGAATGCTTCCCATTTTGAATTTGCTGTTGATAACATCATCATCATCAGTTGGTCCCACCATATAGAATTTAAATACTGTCTCAGACCTCCATAGTCGCCTTTACGAAAGCAAAAAGCCTTTCCTTTACCCTTTATGGTAGTTACCCCTTTGAGTAAATCCCATTTCAGTACACTGTGATCACTGCCACCTAGTGGATCCTTTATCTGCAGATTCTTTGTGCATGAAGAATCACTACTGATAATCTCATCTAGAGTATTACTCCCTCTATTTGCCTCCCGGACATCCTGATGTAGAAAACAGTCATCCAATAAATCCACAAAAGCCTTGCTAATGTGTGTGAGTGACCAACTCACAAATTCCAGTCAATATCTGGGAAATTAAACCCCCCATTATAACACTCTGACTTACTGCCCCACTCTATTTCCCTGTACAGTTTTTTATTATACTCATCAGAGTCATTAGGCCTGCAACACACTCCTACTCTCAATTTTGATTTCCCAGTGCTTACGTCACACCAAACTGACTTGACACTGCACTGTCCAGCAATGTCGACTGGCTGCACTTTCTTCTATTTTATGTTTCTTAATTAATAGTAGAATCCCTCTTCGTTTCCTATCCTGTCTATCCTTCCTGTACACATACTCCCCAAATTGCAGTTCTGCATTCCTTATATCTGTGTGACACCACGTCCCTGATACCCCAACAATATCTGCCTTTGATGTTTTGACCAACACCTCAAATTCATCAAATTTATTTACCAAACTCCTAGCGTTGGTGTACACTTAAGTATACATACACCTGTTCCTATTCTTAGCTACCCTAACACAACCCATGTGTTTACTTGTACCCCAATGACTCCCAGCAGTCTCTGAAATCCCCAGCATCTTGTTTTCCAGGCTGCTGCTCATTCCAGTAGAAGCAGTGCAAGAATCACTTTCACCTCTGCCAGTGGCTACTTGTTAATCTATTAGTCCTCTGTTACCCCCCCACCAAGCTAGAAGTTTTCCAATCCACCTAACACTGCCTTGACAGCATCAGCAAATATTCTTGCACCCCTTCTATTTAAGTGTATCTCATCCCTGTAGAAGCAGTCTCTCCTGTTATCAAACACAGATTAGGCTGAGAAAAATTGTACCCCTTGAGCCTTGCACAATCTCTCCGGGGCCGAATTGATCAACAATATTTCCTGAATGCTATCCATCCAAAATTTATTCTACTCTTGACTTCCAGTCATTTATCATTATTACAGCTAATGACTTGTTCCAGATAAGTATATTAATCAACCTTTTCAATTACTGCTCCTTCAATGGTTATATCCTTTTCTTTCTGTGGCTTACTTGTTCATCTTTCCTTTTGTTTTAGCCATATTCATCTTTAGTCCGAAATCCTTACTAACTCTGCATAAGAGTCTGGGTGCGAGGTTAGCCTGTGCGGACATTGCTCCTTAAAGCTCTTCAAACAGAGAAGTTTTTCCTGATTTATTTTCTGCTTTATTAGTTTAAATTGTCATATTAACTTATTTTCTAGAGTAGCTTTATATTCCTAGTTACGATACTTAGTTTAAAGTTTAACTTAGACAGAGATTTCGTAGATATTACTTAGTATCGGTAACGGTATCAAATCCACGTGTCACAAACCAAATTTTTTTTTTAACCAAATTTAGTCGATTTATTAACCAACTGTTATATCAAATTATCATCTATAAGTAGATTATAGACCTAGTCAGGATCCTTAGTTTATTCTAAATTGAGATAGCGAGATTTGGAAGCTAATCAATACTTACGAGTCCGTAGAAATACCGTTCGTGATTCCCGCCATTTTTACACGATAGCATAAGCTTAGTGTCGTATAGTGCATAATATAATATTGTCAATTAATCAGTAAATCTATTAATCTTGATAAACTTTATTGTCAATTAAATTGTACTTTTAACTCTATATATATATATATATATATATAACGACTTAATCGTAACAAATAATTAATACATAACTATAGTGGTACACGTGATACGGAAGTTGTATAAAGGGAACTCGTAGAAAACACTAGATACCGAAAAAAATATATATATAACATAACTGTTTTGGGATATAACTTAAGGATTTAATTTTTGTTTTGAATTTTATTGAATTAAATCGGAATCATGACTCTGACCAGAGCAGCAAAGCAAAAGGCTCAAGCTAATGGGAGTGCTGTGGTTCAGGGGAGAACTGAGGGGGGCAGTTGCCCTCTGAATCACAGTCTATTAAAATGCACTGTTTGCTTGATGTTTGCGGAGCAGTCGGGTACGGGACATGATACTGCCAAGGGGGATGTCTTTGTGTGTGCACGATGTAAGGAGTGCAAGGAAATCAGGCGACAACTCAGCGTTGTTATGGGCCTTTATGAGAGCTTGAAGGACAGGGTGGATGCCCTCGAAGGAAATAAATTGAGGGGCCCATCAAGCTCTCAGCTGCCCACATCAACGCCAGAGCTTGCACTTGGTCATCAGGCAACACAGAAGCAGCCCCCTAGGCAGAATGCGCTGGTCCCACAGGAACTAGTAGTTGTTGGTGACTCTATTGTCAGGGAAACGGGGAACATACTTTGTAAAAACGATAGGTGGAATAGGACCAGGGTATGTCTGCCAGGGGCAAAGGTTGATGACGTTGTAGAGCGGATATCATCTTTTAAGGGCACAAAAGGTGATATAGTTGTACACGTTGGCACTAATGATATTAAGAGTAGGAGACCGGCGGAATTACTTAGCAAGTACAGGTCACTGTTGAAAAAAAGCCGTGAATTAGGGTTGAACTTGAAAGTGTCTGCAATTCTGCCCAGACACGATAGGAGGGAGTATATGATGAGAGCCTTGTCGATCAATTCGGCCCTGGAGGGATTGTGCAAGGCTCAAGGGGTAGAATTTTTTTCAGCCTGGACTGTACTTGTTAACAGGAGAGATTGCTTCTACAGGGATGGGATACACTTAAATAGAAAGGGTGCAAGAATTTTTGCTGATGCTGTCGAGGCAGTGTTAGGTGGGTCGGAAAACTGCTAGTTGGGGGGGATACAAGGACTAATAGATTAACAGTAGCCACTGGCAGAGGTGGAAGTGATTCTTGCACTGCTTCTATTGAAATGAGCAGAAGTCTGAAAAACAAGATGCAGGATATTTCAGAGACTGCTGGTAGTCATTGCATTACAAGTAAACACATGGGTTGTGTTAGGGTAGCTAAGAATAGAAACAGGTGCATGTATACCTGCGTGTACACCAATGCTAGGAGTTTGGTAAATAAATTTGATGAATTTGAGGTATTGCTCAAAACATCAAAGGCAGATATTGTTGGGATATCAGAGACGTGGTGTCACACAGATATAAGTAATGCGGAACTGGAATTTGGGGAATACAATGTGTATAGAAAGGATAGACAGGACAGGAGGGGAGGAGGGGTTATGCTATTAATTAAGAAACACATAAAGTCCAAGGAAGTGAAGCCAGTCGACATCGATGGACAGGGCAGTGTCGAGTCAGTTTGGTGCGACATAAGCATAGGGAAATCAAAATTGAGAGTAGGAGTGTGCTATAGGCCTAATGACTCTGATGAGTATAATAAGATATTGTACAGGGAAATAGAGTGGGCCAGTAAATCTGAGAGTCTTATAATGGGGGACTTTAATTTCCCAGATATTGACTGGAATTTGTGGGTTGGTCACTCGCACACTAGCAAGGCTTTTGTGGATTTATTGGATGATTGTTTTCTACATCAGCATGTTCGTGAGGCAACAAGAGGGAGCAATACTCTTGATCTGATTATCAGTAGTGATTCTTCATGCATTAAGAACCTGCAGATAAATGAACCACTAGGTGGCAGTGATCACAGTGTGTTGAAGTGGGATTTACTCAAGGAGGTAACTACCATCAGAGGTAAAGGGAAGGGTTTTTGTTTTCGTAAAGGCGACTATGATGGTCTGAGACAGTATTTAAATTCTATACAGTGGGACCAACTGATGATGTTACCAACAGCAAACTCAAAATGGGAAGCATTCAAGGAACTAATCTTGGAGGCTACCAGGCTTTACATACCAACTAAGAAATATTGTTCAAGGTTTAGGCCTAAATGGTTGTCAGATGAGCTAATGAGACATGTGGCAGAGAAGAAAAATGCATGGGATACATACAAATTAATGGGTGACATGGAAGCCTATGATAGATATAAGTTGGTCTGTAACCAAGTCACAAAGGAGATTAGGCAGGCAAAGGCAGACTATGAAAAATCCTTGGCAAAGGATGCAAAGAAAAACAGAAAAGAGTTTTTTACATACTTGAACTCGAAAAGGAAAGGGATGAATCAGATTGGTCCACTGGATATTGATGGTTCAACAGTTGAGGATCCTGCTCAGGTGGCTAACAATCTAAACGAGTATTTTGCATCTACATTCACGCATGAGGAGTTATTCAGGAAGGAGAATGATGTAGGTAAAGTAAACATTGGCAGTGAGCTGGATGATTTTGTAATAACTGAGAGGAAAGTGGAGGAGAGATTGTTGAGGATAAACATAAAAAAGGCACCTGGGGTGGATGGGATCTATCCAGTTATATTAAAGGAGGCAGCAAAGGAAGTATGCAAACCCCTAGCCATAATTATGAGAGCTTCTTTGGACTCAGGGGAGGTGCCCATAGACTGGAGATGTGCAAATGTAACCCCAATTCACAAAGGAGGATCAAAGGCTGACACAAGTAATTATAGACCTGTTAGTTTAACTTCTGTTCCAGGTAAATTAATGGAGGCACTGGTTAAAGAAGCACTGCAGGATCATCTAGACAAGAATTCAGTTATAGCTCAGACGCAGCATGGTTTTGTTAAGGGCAGGTCTTGCCTGACCAATTTGATTGGATACTATGATGTAGTCACAAAAGAACTGGATGCAGGGAATAACTTTGATATTATATATTTGGATCTTAGAAAGGCTTTTGATACTGTTGCACATGGAAGACTGCTGCACAAATTGGAGCAGTGTGGCATTGGAGGCAAATTGCTGCTATGGATAAGGGGATGGTTGAGTGGCAGAAGACAGAGAGTGGTAATCAATGGACACTGCTCAACGTGGACTAATGTTATTAGTGGAGTTCCTCAAGGTTCAGTGTTGGGTCCGTTGTTGTTTTCGGTGTTTATGAATGATATTGATGATGGGATATCAAGTTTAATGTCCAAGTTTGCAGATGATACAAAGGTTGGCAGGGTCGTTAAGGACAATACTGACGCTATGCTGCTGCAACAGGATCTGGAAAGGTTGAACAGATGGGCTGAGAGGTGGCAAATGAGGTTTAACATCGACAAATGTAAAGTGCTGCATATGGGAAACAGTAACCCCAGAGCAACGTATCAACTCTGCGGTACTACACTGACAGTGGTGGAGAATGAAAAGGACCTGGGGGTAATTGTGCAGGCAGATATGAAGTTCTCTGAGCAGTGCAGACGAGCTGCAAGAGTAGCGCATGGTGTCTTGTCAATGATATACAGGAATTTTTCTAGCAGGGATAAGGAGGTGATTATTCCCTTGTATAAGGCAATGGTAAGGCCACATCTTGAGTACTGTATACAGGTCTGGAGGCCTCATTTCAAGAAGGATGTAGAGCTGCTGGAACGGGTACAGAGAAGGGCAACAAGATTAGTAAATGGAACAAAGGGTTGCTCTTACGAAGAAAGGCTTAAGTTTTGCAAATTACAGAGTCTGGAGACTAGGCACCGGCGAGGTGATCTGATAGAGGTGTATAAGGCTTTGAATGGTTTGAGCATGCTCAATGCCAATGGGATTCTTCATCTTTCTCAGAATAATCACCTCAGAGGGCATAAATTCAAATTGAGGAAGGACGGATGTCGGATAGATGTGCGGAAATTTGCCTTTGGCCAGCGGGTGGTTGGTTGGTGGAACCGACTTCCATCACTTGTTGTTGAAGTTGATAGCCTAAACAAATTTAAAGCTCAACTGGACAGGTATTTCGAACGAACGGAGGGGTGAAATGGGAGTGGGTGTTTTTTTTTTTTTTTTTTTTTTTTTTTTTTTTGGCTGATGCTGAATAAGCTTGCTTTCTTGCATCATATGCCTCTGCTAATGCTAATGCTAATGCTAAAGATTAAAATTTTCTTCTGATTCTTTTAGATCATGGCTTATGATCACAATGTCATCTGCTAATCACAAATGGTTTATGTACCCTCCATTAACATTGACTCCTTTCTGCGACCAGTGTAATCTTCTGAAAGCTTCCTCAAGGGCAGCAGTAAACAGCTTCTGAGATATGGCGTCTTCTTGTCGAACTCCTTTCTCAATTTTAAATTTACTGCTGTCTTTGTCTAGTCTAATAAAGGAGGTAGCACTCTCATATATTTTCTTCAAAATCATAATATATGGGGTATCAATGCCTTGTCTTTCCAGTGCCCGAAACATTGCCTTATGCTGTATGGAGTCAAATGCCTTTTCATAATCCACAAATGCCAGGCATAATGGTTTTTATATTCATTTGCTTTCTCCATTAGCTGTGATATTACGTGAAGGTGATCCATAGTTGAGAATCCTGTCCTAAAGCCAGCTTGCTCTTTTGGTTGATTCTCATCAAGTATTCTTTCTAATCTGTTAGTAATGGCCCTTGTGAACAACTTGCAGATGTGGGATAACAAGCTAATTAGTCTGTAATTTCCAATTTCTGATTTATCTCTTTTCTTATGCAGCAAAACTATGATTGAATTATTCCACTCCTTAGGCGTTTGCACCTTTTGTAATGCATTTTGTGAAGAGCCTTGCCAGTTTCTGTATCGTGTCTCTTCCTCTCAATTTTAACAATTCTACAGTAATTTCATCTTCCCCCTGGGGCTTTCTGATTCTTCATTATGTGCATATTCTGCCTTGTCAGGAAGGATATTGTCATATGTGTTACTAATTTGTGATCCATCTTTCCCACTGCTGGCATCATTTCCTCACTCCTTGTATAATTCTCTATTGTAGCCATCTGCTATTTCAGTTATGCCTTCTCTGCTACGTATAAGTGCACTATCTCTGTTCTTCAGTTTCAGTATAATTTGTCTTTCTGTATTACTGCTCATAGCTGCCGATTTGAGTCCTTTGTTTTCCCTGAATGCTTGTTCTACTTTTCTTGTGTTAAATATTTTTATGTCCTCTCAGTATCTCTTTCTAATGGCTTTGCATAACTCAGAATACTCAATTTTGTCCTTGTCAGTGTTTATCTTGCTCTTAATTTGTCATCTTTGGTTCATCATGAACCAAATTTTTTCTACTTTGGATTTCTTTTTACCTATAAGTTTCTTGGGCTTTATCATTTTCAGAAAGTTGTAGTATTGCTTGTTGATATCTTGGTCCCAAACAGTCTGCAGCAGCTGAAACTTGTTCATAAGTTCCAATACATACTGCCTTTTCTCTCTTCTGTTATCTCAAAGACCTTCGTATTATTTACTCAAGTCACGTTTTACCTTTCTTTTCTTACATCTATATCAAGTGTGCATCTTACCATTCTGTGATCACTTCTAACATTTACCTTGTTCAGGATGGTAACATCATTCACGATATATTTTCTGTTAGTGAGGATGAAGTCGATTTTATTAGTTGTTAATCCATTTGGGCTCTTCCCTGTTCGCTTTCTGTTTACTTTTCTTGAAAAAAGTGTTCATTACTGACATTCTTCGAGATTCTGCAAATACCACGTCTTTCTCCTCTTTCATTTCTTTCACCAATTCCTAAATTTCCTGTAGTTCCCCTTTCTGTGCTGTTTTGTCTATTTTCAACCTTAGCATTGAAGTCTCCCCTAATGATAGTGTAGTGGGGTGTTCTGTTCATCTAGAAGACTATCAATTTCAGTGTACATTTCTTCAACCTCTTCATCATCATGACTCCGCTTTGGTGCATAAATTATTATAACCATTATCTTGTACCTCTTAGAAATCCTGAGTAATCCTGAGTAATAATAATCCTGAAACTCTTGGTGATGTACTTTTGAATTTCAAAATGTTGTATTTTATATCTTTATGGACCAGAAAGCCAACTCCACCTTCGCTCCTTTCATTGTTTCCATTGGTGTACAGCAGATTTCCACTTGATAAACTTAAGTGATTCATTTCTTCTTGTTTCAGCCAACCAATGATATTCCAATTCTATTCTTATTCTAATAAAAATTTTGTTTGGATTGATTTCTGATTGCTTTAAAATTATTGCAAGCTTCAGTATGGGCAGAAACTGAACATGAAGATTTGGATGTAAGTCAGTTGTGACATGCAACATTCTTATCTTGAAAATCCTTATCACATTTAAGGGAAGCCAAGGTTTATGTACGGGACAAGATTTTAAAGTGGAGTGTGGAACAAAGCATTTCATCCTAAAAGAATAATTTCGTTAACATGATCTGAGAAAACATTGAAATCAGAATATTTAAAACAGTAATCTAGAGGTTCCCAAACTTTCTCAATTCACAGCACCCTTAGTGTCCCTGTAATTTTTTCACAGCGCCCCTGGGCCAAAAGAAATAACTAACACCATGGTTTTCCAACTTTTAATAATTTGGTTCTCTGTGTATATATATATATATATATAACATTTAAAGTAACATATGTTATATGATAGTTATTATAATAATATAATTATAAACAAAATTACAATTCATAATAATTATATATACTTATATAATAATAAGTAAATTCTATATACTCAGTGCTATATTTTGTAAAAAAAATAGGTGCCGTACTCATTCTTTGCTATCAGAAAAAATTGAAAATTAAAAGGATATGAAAAGTAGTCTGAAATATTTTTTCTCCTGATATTGTTACTTTAGTAATAATGTTTTCAGAATAAGAACAACAAATTAAGTGTATTAACACACAGTTTATTAAGCATAAATTTATTATTCAAGTATATAAAAAAATAAGTAAAATGTGAGTAAAATAAGTAAAAAATAATAACATAAGTAAAAATAATTTCATAATAAAGTTTTGTAGAATATTCCAAAATTTTATTAAGTTCTCATCCAATACCCTATGCCAGGGGTCGGCAACCGTTTTTGAGTGAACAGCCATTTTTGATCTAATTAAAAAAGAGAGAGAGAGGGAGAGAGAATCCGAAGAGCCGCACCTCAGCTCAAGCTGGGAGGGGAGGGGGGCAAGAGTTGTTTAAGAAATGGAATAGAGTAGGAAGGCATTTTTTGAAAAATATATATATTTTTTGCAATATTATTTATTAATACTGAAAAAAAGTAAAAAACATCCAATTAGGTACAAATTAATGTGACTTTTGCTGATGAACTTCTTGAACAAGTGTCTTTCAACATCATTCAAGTATGTCGTAATTTCTGACATTGTTCTGACGTTGTCTGACATTGTTCAGACAACGGTTTCTTGATTTATTTTTAATATAGTTCATGTTCAAAAATATTTGCTCACAGAAATACGTTGAACCAAAAATTGAGAGAAGTCCAAACGCAAATATTTTCGAATTTACATATGGGTCCGGTAAGCTACACCACGCGTCGAACACAATTTGGTCTGCATTTTAAGCTCATCTATCGCCGTCCATTTGTGTAGAATGGCATGGGCAACCTTTTGCCTCTCCAAATCCCCAATTTCAGTTTCACTCCACATGTCCTTGATTTTTCAGTCCTCTAACTCCATTTCAAATTGCGCTTCATGTGAACTGTAAAGTTAAAGAGCCGCAGTTACATGTTAAAACCTTCTAAACAATTAAACCTTTTAAACAATTCATGTTTAGAAGGTTTAATACCATCATTGTCCTCGTTTTCCTTCTCTCCTCATCGGTATTGTCACTAGTTTTTAAATTTGAATTTTTTCTTTTCTTTTTTTTTTTTTTTTTTTTGAAGCTGTCCAAAATGTCGGTGTCATTCGGATATTCAGGTACTGTGACCATGTAAACAGAAATAGGAAAATTTTACGGAAAAATATGGATAACGCACTTTCCCAAAACAACAGATGGTTATTTGTCGGGGTAAAAGAAAATCACTTTTCTAATTCTTGAACGGGGTGCTTATGGGTTGATTCACAAAGGTGTCTAACCTACGGCGCACGAGGAAGGTGAACTAAAACAGCATTTTAAATTTTGTTAATTATCAGAAAAATTCTCATTAAATGTTTTGTTCAGTAAATGTAATTGTGTATTGTACTTAAAATTTTCAAATATTTCGATTTTACTTTTACAAGCAACAAGATGTGGAAAAAATAACACACTAAAGAAATCTAACTGAATTTTTTTGAATATGGCCCCTGTATGCGAAAATGAATTGGAATATCATTGGTTTGGCTGAAACAAGAAGAAGAAATGAATCACTTATAAGTTTATCAAGTGGAAATCTGCTGTACACCAATGGAAACAGTGAAAGGAGTGAAGGTGGAGTTGGGTTTCTGGTCTATAAAGATTTTAAAAACAACATTTTGGAATTCAAAAGTACATCACCAAAGGTGTCAAGACTAATACCCAAGATTTCTAAGAGGTACTCGCTAAAGATTATAATGATTTATAATCTTATAATGGCTGGAAGTCAAGAGAAGAATAAATTTTGGATGGATAGCATTCAGGAAATATAGTCACATACTGAAGAGCAATATCCCAGTTTGTCTGAAACGTAAAATAATGAACCAATGTATACTCCCCACCATGACTTATGGAAGTGAAACTTGGGCACTCACCAAAAGAATGGAAGAGAAGCTGAGAACTACACAGCGAAGAATGGAACTAATCATATTGGGAATCAGACTGTTAGATAAGAAGAGAAACACATGGATTAGGCATCAAACTCAAGTAAAGGACATTCTTATGAAAACTAAAGAACTAAAATGGTCTTGGGCAGGACACATAGCTCGAAGACATGATGACAGATGGACTAAGAAAATAACAGAATAGTATCCAAGAGGAGCTAGAAGAAAACCTGGAAGACATAGGCGGAGATGGATAGATGAAATTCATGAGTTTGTGGGTAGTAAATGGATGGCCAGTGCTCAAAACAGAAGGAACTGGAAAGTTGCTGGAGAGGCCTTCATCCTGCAGTGGATTGAAAATGGCTGATGATGATGATGGGAAAAGGTTGGACACCACTGCAGTAGAAGGTGGAGCAGAGCCTATTGGGAATACACCTTGATCTACTCACTGTTGACTAGCGCAACTCCAAAATTTTCTTCACTCAACGGAAACTATTTTAAATGTAACTTCCAAGGGGAATTCAAAATAATTAAACAGCTATTTGACTGAGCAATTTAGAATTATAAAAATGGTTATATAGTTTTATACAGAAAATATCTTAAAAATAGACAATAAAAAATGCAAATTTAGTTAAATAATTTTGAGCTGATTTGAATAGTAGGTAAACATGTGAAAAAAAATTACGGAATATTACAAATTTCAAAGAGCACTGCATCCAAATGTCACACATCACTGTTAATAAAGGTGCCGGTATGCCGTACCATTGTGTACCATCCCAAAAAAAGCACTGTATATATTTATATAATAATTTTATTCTTTATATAGAGGTACTAAATAAACATCAGTTATATATATACACTGGTGTTCAAATACAGTGCATCCCCTTAAAACTGTAATTGTCGTCCTAATAACTTAAGTATATGGCAATATTTCTTATAGATTGCATCAGATAAGATTGACATGCATCGTAAGTGATGATGTAATATTGCATCAGCTGTTACTTTCAGCTATATAAGCACGCTCTGCAAGAGTTGTAGTCATTCCTTGCTTGTGTGTCACAATGATGAATTATGTGCAGTTGACACCTCGAAGAAAGAGTGCTATTGTATTATGTATCATGCTGTATTTCTTCCCGTCATATTGCTTATCGAGTGTCTTGTAATCAGTCGACAGTGAATAGATTTCTTTCTAAACTCAAGAATACTGGTTCTGCTGATAGGAAAAAAGGAACCGGACGCAAACGAGTCTCTATGCCAAAACAGGACTGGTTTTGAAATACAGGAGTGGTAGCAAATGCAGTAACAGTCAGAAGATGCCTCTTTAAAATGTACTTTAGCCCATCGCTCTAAGAAGTCCCTCCTTTCACAAAAAATGAAAAAGGCCCGATTAATTTGGTGTAAGGAGCATGTCAAATGGACCCCCGAGCAATGGAAGTCAGTTATTTTCTCGGATGAGAAGAAATTCAACCTGTATGGCTCTAATGTTTTAAGTAACTTAAAACCAAATTACATGGTACCCCTGGAACATTTTTGCAGCACCCCCCAGTTGAAAACCATTGTAGTAATCCAATGAAGGAAAAGAATAGAAATATTACACATCATTCCATTTTTATTTCTTGTGATGCTATACTACTCGTGACAGAATGGCCATTAGAGAAAGGCTCCATTGGTGAAGACACCATTGCCTTGCTGTCTGTGCTGCCTAGAAAAATTAAGTATCAAGCCAGCTGGAGTTGAGAACATTAAAATCATCAAAGAAATTTACTTCACTGTTAGGAAAGTTAGACCAGAGAATATTTAGTTTCAAAGAAAAGATGTGAGAGAGTTCCACATGATTAGTGGAATTTGGGAAATCGATAAGGCAGCAAATGGATTTGAAAGGCTGAGGTACAGAAATTTATGGCAGAGATCGAAAAGAGAAGATTCCAAATTACTAAGTCTTTGACAATATCAGAGCAGACATATGCACAGATATTACCTTTGAAGCAAAAGGAATCATTAGGACAACTGAGATAAGCAGAACTGAAGACACTTGCCCAAAACAGAAAGCTCTAATGAATCATGACTGCAAACCTTTGACTTGGAGACAACACCTGATGATGAGATGAGCAGTAGTTGAGGCAGCCAATAATTGAGATTTTGTCAAGAAATAAGTGGGGCTTGACAGTGAAAGTGACACTTTTTTTCCAGAAATCTGGTGAAGAAATGAATCTGATTAGGAATTTGGTGGTGGTTATTAGTCATTTGGTGTTAATGACAGCTGAGACACATGGAACATGAGGGGATCAGGCCATGTAATTGGTATGCAGCTGAGAGGGGAGATGATATTTAAAAGTAACCTACTTGAGCAGCCAAAATTCAGTTCTATAATGTCACGTGATGGGTGCTGCAGATTCAAGACTTTAGCAGCATAGAACTCCGTGGAATAGATAATGGTCACAATGTATATTTTTGTTGTTGCAAGATCATGAACATGAAACTCTCTGAAAATCCTTACCAATAATCTTGGTAAGGATTTTCAGATTATCAGCATAAATGTGATATCCTTTCTATTATTAGCTGTGGAGACAATGATTAGGAAGAAACCTCTCAGACATGCAATGTGAGGTGTGGTCATCCAGGGAGTTGTCAGCTGCATGCAGATAGTAACTGTCCAGCAGACCACATTCCAGGTCTTGGAAGCAGAGGTCTATCACTGTAACATTTTCATACATAAAATTGCACATTTTTTGTATATCAGTGAGAGTCAGTTCTCCCTCTCATTCTGTCCATCATTGGTTGACAACCTAGTGGCTATCTACCAGTAATAATAGGCCATAGCTATTATTAGTGTTTTTTGGGGCAGGGAAAGGTACTTCCATGTGGCCAGCTTCATAACCATGTGATTTTAACATGCTGTATTATTATATTTCAATTGTAATCATTTAAACTTATTCTACATTTACCTGATTATTTGATAACAACATGGAAGATTGTTTTTGAATACTTATGCAGCAGTTAGTAAAAAGTTCTCTAAAAAGTCATATTAGAAAGGTGTGCCTAGTTCTATAATGTAATTTGTGAGGATGTTTGGGTGCTTTTGAAAGACGATACATGTTATATCTCTCATTTGGAGGTCTTGATGTGAAATATGAAACTTTTTATTACTTCTACTACTACTACTACAGAAACAACACTAATAAAAGAACTAATGCTTTAAAAACAGTTTTTTAAATAAACACTGTCTTGTATTAATATATTAAGTGTTATTCACCTATTGGATTTTAATATAGGGAAATCAAAGTCAGCTCATTTATGAGTGATCTAGAGAAGGGCAAAAAAGCAGCACAAGTTCTGATGCAGAAAGTTCCACATATCATCCCTCATAAAGAGGTAAGGGGGAAAAATGAAACATTTTATTGAAATTTTTCTGTTAAGCAAGATTTTTTGCTTATTCCATTAGTATTAATCCCCTTTAACCCCAAGGGCTCACATCTGGTGAGTATGGGCTTGGCACACCCAGGGTCCTGAGCTGGATATCATCATTCTTCCCTTTCTTGGTGATTCCCTTCTACTTCTGACTCTCTCTTGGGGTAATTCAGATTTTTTTTTTTTTTTTTTTTGTTTGGCTGGTGCAGCATAAGCCTCAGGCTTCCTTGCACCATATGGCTAATAATAATACTAATACTAATATTGGAAAAATTAATTAATTTTTAAAACTAATTAATTTGTCAATTTGAGTTGCAAGCAAGTTTTGGAACTCATTTTAGGAATGAAGTAGATCTACTGGAAGGGGAATTAATAATATGAAAGTAATTCTTTTCACTTCATTGCACATGCCTTACAATGTAATACTCTACCAACTTTTTGTTTTACTTATTTCTTCCTGAATTTTAATAAAACTTGAAATGCAACATTTGATTTGCTGATCATCTGTGATTTAATGAAATAAACAAATACTGAAATGTACTCTATATTGTAATATGTAGTTAACATTTTTGTACTCTACTTTATTTCTGCCTTAATTTTAATAAAAATTGAAGTACAGCCATATTTCTCATTTATTCTGTGATTAATATAATAAATATAGTAATTCATTATTTATATATTTAATAAATTTATTAAAAAAAATAATAGAAGAGCTCTTCAAAAAAATATCTTTCATATGCGTAGTGGTGCTTAAACTGAGAACTTTTTCTTTTCTATATATCCACTATTTCCCATACATCTTCTAGTCAGTACAACAAGAAAGTTAATATCTGTGCTTCAGCTGCAATATATACAGTGTATGGATAACTTCTATGATGTGTTGGGGGGAAGTATTTATAGTAACTTTTTTTAATGTCCCAACATCTTAAAATGATCTATGTGGTTGGTCCTGGTCAATTTGTCATAAACCTAATGCTATTTTACATTTGTTATAATGACCTTGAAAAATAAATGAATTCACTGAAATAACCCAAAATTTTTTTTCACTTTATCTTGTTTTTTTATTTATATTTATTACAATATTTTCATTTCAAAATGAAATGAAAGAAAAGCTTGCTGGCTGGCTGTGAGAAAGAACTTGTTAGCATAATGCTCATTGGCATAAAAAAATTAGCTTAAAGTAGAAGTTCATTTTATTGTACAGTATGTATAGACTATGTTTATTGGTAAACTTCTTATGTAGCCATTTTTTTGCTACATAACAAAATTTGGATTTTACAAGCTTAGATAATGATATGCATTCTAAGACGAACATCACTAAACAGTTTGGTATTTTCAAGTGTACATTTTTAGCATTATGAAAGATTGAAAGCTTAGGGAATTTGGATAGGATAAGAGCATGAAAGGTGAAGTATATGGACCTTGAAAAGGTACTCCTGGAATGGCAAGTCTTCGGGTGGATTTTTCCACAAATTTGACTTGGCGTGGGCTGTCTCAAAAAAATGTGCCAAAAGTGCAGCTGTTATCACTGAAGCTGTGGAAGGCAGTTCATATAAAATATAGTTTCTTGGTATAAACTAGAATGGAGTCATCAATACATAGCAAAACAATGAATTGCCAGTGTCAAATTGTGGCACAGGAAAGCTTCCTCTCTTAATCATTGGGAAAGCCTAAAACCCCCAATGCTTTAAAGGTTTGAACACATACACATTACTGACTGTGCATTGAGCAAACCAAAAGGCTTGGATGTGAGCAAAAATCTATGAAAAATACATTGAAGATTGAGGTCACAAGATGAATAGGGAGAAAAGAAAAATTTTGCTTTGTTGTGGATAACTGTACCCCTCTTGCCAAGTAAATGGCTTACATGTAATTTACCTCCCTCCTAATGTGACATAATTTTTTCAACCACTTGATCAAGCTGTAATCCAGTGTTTTATGAAAGAATTTCAAAGAATGCTAATAAACAAAATCAAAATTATGGTGTGTCTGAAAAGCAAAACAGAATGCAAATTGACTTGCTGCAGGCAACACTTAAACATATTGCTGCAGGCAATGTATTTATGTGTTTCACCAGGTTAATAAAAAAATGAAGAACAGTCCGAGAATAGTAACGTAATTTTCGAGGGTGTGTTTTGTCACTTATACTTAAGAGGGAAATGTGTTTTGAAGACTATGCTGAAGTGGACATGGACATCAAATATTTTTTTTTTTTTTTTTTTTTACGAGAACCCCAAACACGAGAGGTATTAGAACCTATAGTACTTAGTACCGTGTTTGGGGTGGAGGTTGAGAAGACGAAAGAAGATATTTGTTGACATTGGACTTGAACTTCTGTAGATTGTAATTTTCAGGAAATACGTATGAAGGGAGGTTGTTCCAGAAAATGGCAGTTGAATGAATAAATGAGGAAGATGAAAAGTTAGTTCTGTGGGTTTGAAGTTGGACAGTAAATGGATGTTGGCTGGTGGCGGCACGTGTTCGGACTGTTTTGAAAGAGAGAGCGGGAATTATAGAAGCCAATTCAGAAGAACAGTGCCCATGGAAGTATCTGTGGAAGAGGCATGCAGCAGAAACAGTACGTCTATGAGAAAGCGAGTGGAGAGACTCTGATAGAGATGAATCATTAATTAACCTAACTGCCCTCTTCTGAATGGAATCAAGAAGCCTGAGAGAGGTTTTGTGGGCACCACCCCAGATGTGGGAACAATATTCCATGGCAGGGCGGATTTGCGATTTATGCAGAGTGAGCAGCTGTTTGGAAGAAAAGTAACGGCGAGAGCGAAAGAGAAAACCAAGTTTTTTAGATGCAGAGGAAGCAATATTTGTAATATGCTTGTGCCAAGAGAGATTAGAAGTCAGGGTAATCCCCAAAAGAGATATATCATTTTGCCTAGAAATCGGAGTGTCACTAAAGATAAGCATAGGAGCAGAAGAATCCTTTTTGCGAGATATAAGACAAGACTGAGTTTTAGAAGGGTTGAAATCAACTAAGTTGTCTTTGCCCCACTGGAGAATTACCTGAAGATCGGCATTTAAGGAATTGGCAGCAGATTTTCAAGAACTTGAAGCTGATTGAGCAGGACAAGGTTTCTCAAAATGGAAAGTTGAATGCAATGTGCTATCATCGGCAAAACTATGGATAGGATTACCAGTCAATGGAAGAAGGTCATTGATATACAAGAGGAAAAGAGTGGGGGAAAGAACTGAACCTTGGGGACACTGGCATTAGTGGAGAAGTTAGAAGACAGAGAGCCATCTACCATCACCCTCAGTGAGCGATCAGAGAGAAAACTGGATAACCAATTACTAAAAACAGATGGCAAACCATAAGATGGAAGCTTATTTAGAAGACCTTTGTGCCAAACACGATCAAAAGCCTTTGAGATGTCAAGAGCAACTACTTACAGGATATATACAGGATATACATGACTAACTGAAGAGGACTCACTGCAGGCAGGTCAGAAACAGTTTTTCTGGCTATGGTTAAGCCTTGAGACATGTTAATATGTACACATATACACTGTGCTGCCACTTTATTGGCTACACCCCCTGCTGTGCACACAAATGGTTTGTCCCACAACATTGCAAGTCACATGACCACATTGTGGGTATAAATGTAGCAGAATAGTCTTACTAGTATTAGTTAAGCGTACACACCATAACAAGAATGGGGAAGGAGTGATCTAACGGACTTCGAATGTGGCATGGTAGTAGGTGCAAGATGTGCTGGACAAAGCTTTTCTGAAATCGCAGTTCTCCTGAACTTTTCATGCACCACAGTTTCAAGGGTGTATCAAGAATGGTGCAACGAACAGAAAACATCCTCTCAATGGCACTCCTGTGGAAGAAAATCGCTTGTTGATGAGAGAGGTGAGAGGAGGATGGCTAGAATTGTGCAAGCAAACAGATGGGCCACAATGTTGCACATCATGTCAAAATACAACCTTGGTGCGCAGAACAAAATATCGCAACGGACCCACTAATTGCACTGTCACAAATGGGCTACAACAGACAATGGCCACATTGCATACCTTTGTTATCAATGAAGAACAAGAGAGCACGCTTCCTATGGGCACAGCAACACCAGCACTAGACTATTGAGGATTGGAAAACAGTTAATTTTCCTTGATGATTGTAATGTTCACAACTCCAGCTGACTTCCGTTTTCTAGTCACACCGACCCAGCTGGTCGAGATGCGGAGGCTTTTGTAATTTCTAACGACCTTGCACAGATTGTTCATTCACCTACAATAAAACCGGACAATCCTAACCAAACAGCCAACACCCTTGATTTTTTTTCTCACAAACAACCCTTCTAAGTACACGGTCGAAGTGAGTGGTTCTTTAGGTACCTCAAATCACAACTTGGTGATTGTTTCTTCTCCAGTGGAGCCTTTATCTCGTGGCTATTCCCAACCTTGTATTGTTTGGCATTACAAGAATGCAATATTAATATTGAATTTTAAATCTCAAAGTAATTTTTTTTTATTATTATGAAGCTTCAAAGTAATACTAGTGATTTTATTTATATAAAAAGTTTCAATCAGGATTGGATAAATATTCGGTTCTTTGGAAGGAAAAAAAAAAAAAAAAAAAAACTGTGGCTCAGGCCGGGCCGAGTAAAAATAAAATATTTAGGCCTGTGCATCACAGTACAGGAATCTCAGTGATGGAACTGATATTCGGGTGACATTTAAGTCAAGTAGACCCAATTTCAGCGAAGTGTGGACGGTTTGTAACAGCCAAATCCTCTGCTTGCACATTCACGATGGTGGGACTGATAGTAATCCTGGGTATAACCTTCATGCACAAGCACACTGTGGGTGACCGACCACCCAGGTATACACCAACGTAAACAGGAGTCGAGGTGTGGCACCCACACCACATGGAGAAATGCCGCCCCTCTGTGTTACCAGGCAATACTAGGTGATAGATGACTCTCATCAACCAGTGCAATACCACCACTTTGCTTATTGGAGGCTTGAAGTGGTGGAACCCATGTTTAGTCTCCAGAGCTAAGTTCCGGTCAACCCTTCCTCATCTCTTCCATCATGCAGTATGACTTTTGAGGTTATGATGAACATCATGGCGAGATCCAATTTTCCTTACATTTCGAGGGTACAGCTCTAAAACGGTGTTCGCAGGCCGAACACTAGTTAGAACACCAGACCGAACCTATTGGTAACTCCTTAGGAGGCTTCCAGATCAGCTAGTGTATAATCCTGCTACCTCTACTCTGCCAGATAGTGATGGGAAGGAGTCCGAGTAGTGTGTGTGTATATGGGGGGCATTGTCGAGGCCACGTTATGGCAAGGATCTTGGTATATTCTTACCATGCGTATGCCATATCCAAAAATTTCATTACTTCATACAACATGTCCTCCCCACTTTTTCTTACTGTTGAATTCACCATGAATTGTCAAACTAATAGAGTAAGCTTATCTGCGAAAAGATCTAAACCTCCCAAACACTTCCTAGTTCATTTCATAAATATACATGGTCTCAATTCTAATCTCAACGATGTCCATTTCCACTATCAGTCTGCCAAACCAATGTACTTTTTCTGACAGAATCTCAGTTATCAGTTAATTCAACTACTGCTCTCTCAATTGCCCAAATTATTCACTGTATGATTCCTTTTGCCTCAAAGGGTGGTACTTGTGCATATGTCCGTTCTGATATTCCCTGTCAGAGAATTGATAATTTGGAATCTCCTCTCTTCGATCTTCTCTGGCTTAAAGTCTCTCTACTTCATTGTGTCATATTCATCTGTTGCCTCTACCATTCTCCCAACTCCAATAATCACTTGGAGTTCTTTGACTTCCTCTCTTTGCATCTTGACTTTCTCCAGTCCAGCTTTCCTAACAGTGAGGTAATTTTTCTTGGTGATTTTAATGTTCACAACTCCAGCTTGCTTCCATTTTCTAGTCAAACCGACCCAACTGGTCAAGATGCTGAGGCTTTTGCAATTACTAACGACCTTGCACAGATTGTTCATTTATCTACAAGAACAACGGACAATCCTTACCATACAGCCAACATGCTTTATCTTTTTCTCACAAACAACCCTTCTAAGTACATGGTCGAAGTGAGTGGTCCTTTAGGTACCTCAGATCACAACTTGGTGATTGTCTCTTCTCCAATGGAGCCTTTATCTCATGGCTATTCCCAACCTCATATTGTTTGGCCTTACAAGAATGCAAAATGGGATGACCTGTGAGATTTCTTTTCTTCTTTTTCTTGGTTGGACCACTGTTTCAAAACTTCTGATGTCAACGTTTCCTCAGATCATGTCAGTGAAATTATTCTTGTAGGAATGGAATCCTTTATTCCACACTCCACTTAAAAATCTCATCCTTTATCTAAACCTTGGTTTTCTAATAAATGTGCTAAGGCTGTTCAAGAGAAGAATGTTGCATATCATAAATGGCTTGTTTCTAATTCTTCAGTTTCATTTTCTGCCTACACCTAAGCTCGCAACAAATGTATAGCAGTTATTAATCAGTCCAAACTAGAGTTTGAACAGGCTAAGAGTAGAAAACTTGCTTCTTGCCCTAATGGTAGCCGAGCATTCTGGTCTCTTGCCAAAACTATTGGCCGCAACTTTTGCCCATTTCTGCTCCCACTTCTGTCCAAACCAGATGGTTCTGTTGTCAATTCAACCAAGGATAAAGCTGACCTGCTAGCATCCCATTTTCTTCCAACTCATATTCCAACTCATTTTCTTCCAACTCTTGGTAAAACACCTCCCACCATTCCCAACACGCTCCATTCAATGCCTCTTGTGGTCTTCTGTCAAAAGGATGTCAGAAGGATTTTGATGAATCTTGATGCTAAGAAAGCTCCAGGTCCTGATGGTATTTCTCCACTTGTTCTCAAAACCTGTGCTCCTGAACTTACTCCTGTTCTTTGCTGCCTTTTTTTCACTTTCTTATTCCAAAGGTGTTTTTCCTTCTGTTTTTCCTAACAATGAGGTAATTTTCCTTGGTGGCTTTAATGTTCACAACTCCAGCTGGCTTCAGTTTTCTAGTCACACCGACCAAGTCTGGTCGAGATGCTGAGGCTTTTGCAATTACTAATGACCTCACACAGATTGTTAATTTACCTAACAGAGTACCAGACAATCCTAACCACACAACTTAGAAGGGTTGTTTGTGAGAAAAGATCAACCGTGTTGCTTGACTTTTTCTCACAAACAACTCTTCTAAGTACACGGTTGAAGTGAGTGGTCCTTTAGGTACCTCAGATCACAACTTGGTGATTGTCTCTTCTCCAATGGAACCCTTATCTCATGGCTGTTTCCAACCTCGTGTTGTGTTTGGCATTACAAGAATGCAAAATGGGATGACCTACAAGATTTCTTTTCCCTGGTCGGATTACTGTTTCAAAACTTCTGGTGTCAACATTTGCTCAGATCGTGTCAGTGAAATTATTCTTGTAGGAATGGAATCCTTTATTCCACACTCCACTTTAAATTCTTGTCCTTTATCTAAACCTTGGTTTTCCAATAAATGTGCTAAGGCTGTTCAAGAGAAGAACGTTGCATATTGTAATTGGCTTGTCTCCAATTCTTCAGTTTCATCTTCTGCCTACACCAAAGCTCGCATCGGTCTAAACTAGATTTTGAACAGGCTAAGAGTAGAAAACTTGCTTCTTGCCCTAATGGTAGCCGAGCTTTCTGGTCTCTACCAAAGCTATTGGCCGCAACTTTTGCCCATCTCTGCTCCCACCTCTCTCCAAACCAGATGGTTCTGTTGTTACTTCAGCCAAGGATAAAGCTGACCTACTAGCATCCCAATTTTCTTCCAGCTCATGTATTAATGATCTTGGTAAAACACCTCCCACCATTCCCAACACGCTTCATTCAATGCCTCCTGTGGTCTTCCGTCAAAAGGATATCAGGAGGATTCTGATGAATCTTAATGCTAAGAAAGCTCCAGGTCCTGATGGTATTTCTCCACTTGTTCTAAAAACCTGTGCTCCTGAACTTACTCCTATTCTTTGCCGCCTTTTTTCACTTTCTTATTCCAAAGGTGTTTCTCCTTCTGCTTGGAAATTTGCTCATATCCAGCCAGTTCCTAAAAAGGGTGACAAGTCCGTCCCATTACAATTTGCTTCTACTCTTTCTAAAGTAATGGAGAAATCAATTAACCACCAACTCTTAAACTACCTAGAAACCGTCCATCTGATCAACGATTGCCAGTATTGGTTCCATCAGTGTCGATCCACTGGTGATATTCTGACTTATGTTACCCATTTATGGACAAATTCAATGGAAAAGTTTGTTGAAACACAAGCAGGTTCTCTTGACATCTCAAAGGCTTTCAATCGTGTTTGGCATAAAGGTCTTCTAAACAAGCTTCCATCTTATGGTTTGCCAACTTTTTTTATTTGGTTATCCAGTTTTCTCTCTGATCGCTCACTGAGAGTGATGGTAGATGTCGCTCTGTCTTCTAACTTCTCCACTAATGCTGGTGTCCGTCAAGGTTCAGTTCTTTCTCCCACTTTTTTCCTCTTGTATATAAATGACCTTCTTACATTCACTGGAAATCCTATCCATAGTTTTGCTGATGATAGCACATTGCTTTCCACTTTCCATTTTGAGAAATCTTGCCCTTCTCAATTAGCTTCAACTTCTCGAATATCCACTACCAATTCTTTAAATGCCAATCTCCAGGTATTTCTCCAGTGGGGCAAAGACAACTTAGTTGATTTCAATCCTTCTAAAACTCAGTCTTGTCTTATATCTCGCAAAAAGATTCTTCTTCTGCTCCTATGCTTATCTTTAGTGATACTCTGATTTCTAGGCAAAATGATATATCTCTTTTGGGGATTACCCTGACTTCTAATCTCTCTTGACACAAGCACATTACAAATATTGCACATTACAAATACATTACAAATATTACAAAAATTGGTTTTCTCTTTCGCTCTTGGCGTTACTTTTCTTCCAAACAAATGTTCACTCTGTACAAATCGCAAATCTGTCCTACCATGGAATATTGTTCCCACATCTGGCGGTGTGCCCCCAAAACCTCTCTCAGGCTTCTAGATTCTATTCAGAAGAGGGCAATTAGGTTAATTAATGACTCCTATCTAACAGAGTCTCTCCACTCTCTGTCTCATAGACGTACTGTTTCTGCTGCATGCCTTTTGTACAGATACTTCCATGGCCACTGTTCTTCTGAATTGGCTTCTGTAATTCCTGCTCTCTCCTTCAAAACAGTCCGAACACATGCCACCACCAGCCAACATCCATTTACTGTCCAACTTCAAACTCACAGAACGAACTTTTCATCTTCCTCGGTTATTCATTCAACCTCTGTTTTCTGGAACAATCTTCCTTCATACGTATTTCCTGAAAATTACAGTCTACAGAGGTTCAAGTCTAATGTCAACAAATATCTTCTTTCATCTTCTCAACCTCCAACCCAAGCATGGTACTAAGTACTATAGGTTCTAATACCTCTAGTGTTTGGGGTTTTCATTAAAAAAAAAAAAAAAAAAAAGAGGAGGAGGAAAAAGTTGCTTGGTCTGACAAGTCGAAGTTCCTGGTGCATCATATTGATGGAAGGCTCAGAATTTGCCGAAAACAACATGAATCTACGGACCTGTCACGTCTGACGGGTACTGTGCAAGGTGGTGGGGGCAGTGTTATGGTGTGGTGAATGTTTTCTGGCACACGTTGGGTCCATTGATACCCATAGATTCACGTCTGAATGCCACATCGTACCTAAACATCATTGCTGACCAAGTGCATCCATTTATGTTGACAGTTTATCCTCAGTCAGATGGTTAATTCCAGCAGGATAATGCACCAGTGCACAAAGCCCGAATCACTATGGAATGGTTCCAGGAACATGACAATGACTTTTCTTTGCTGCAGTGGCCTGCTCAGTTCACAGATCTCAATCATATTGAACATCTTTGGGATGAGCTGGAAAGGACTGTTTGCTACAGGCCTACACCTCCATCATATCTCAAGGAACTGTGTACACACTCATGCTTGCATGGTACTTCATTCCTGCACAACATTTTCAGCATCTTTTTCAATCCATGCCTAGACAAATTCAGGCTGTTTTGAAGGCTAAAGGAGGCTCAACAATTTGCTTGTACACCTACCTTGCACAAAGGTAGGTGTAACTAATAAAGTGGCAGCACAGTGTATATAGATATTATCCATATATATTACTGTATACAATAATTACCATACATAATTAATTCACAAATTAATTATGTGGTAATTATTTACTGTTGTGTAGTGTAATTTCTTACTGCATCATACAATCAGTGCAAAATGGGCAATCTTCATTTTCTTGTTTAATACTACACTATATATTTTGAATTTGGTTTAGTAGAATTACATTAAATGTTCAAACTTTTCTTTATTCTTTTGCTGATCTGATTTTATGAACTATTGATATAACAATGATTACTTTCCTTCTTCTCGGGGGAGTTGCTATAAACAGATTCAAATTAGGGTTTTTTTGGGATGGCTTACGTTATTATTATTATTGGTCTTATATTATTTCTCCCTGATTGGGGTTTTCCACTCGTGATGGGTATTGCTATCAAGTATACAAGGTGATTGTTATGTCTGGCATTACTGTTGGCTGAGGAACTCTCTGGAGTTCCTTGTAGGTGTTTGCTGGGAGACCTATTGCTGCTAGGCTATTATGTGGGGTCTTTGGCACCATACCAGTCGTTGGCACGATGGTCGTTACTTGTTGCATATTCCGCATATCTTTGATCTCCTGTCTTATGTCCGTGTACTTCCTGATTTTCTCCTCATGAGTTTTCTGGAGGTTGCCAGTGTTGGGCTGTGCTGTGTCAATCAGATGGGTAGCCTCTTTCTTCTTGTCCACAAGGGTTTTGTCTGGTCTGTTGTGCAGGATTGTCGGTTTGTCTTGTCCATTATTATGCTGTGGTTCATACTTGTAGTACAGTACACTTTCTTTCAAAGGCCGCCGTAGCCGAGTGGGCAGGAGCGGGAGTGCAGTAGCACATGCTCTTTGAGTAGACCGGGGTTCAAGCCCCTGACTGCTGAATACGGTCGATCTGCCAACCCGCACTGGACCAGCGTGGCAGATTATGGTCCATTTCCCTCAGCATGAATTGTTGAAGAGGCTTCCATCCTGCAGTGGGTTGATAATGGCTGCACGTTACTTTTTTTTTTTTTTTTACACTTTCTTTGATCAACTGGTATTTCCTTGCTAGCTTCTGATGTATTATCATGGCTACCTGGTCATGTCTATGAGTGTACTCAGTCTGGGTGAACATCCTGCAGTGATGTGTTGAATCATTTCTGAGGCCAGGTGGCATCGTCGACATGTGTCATCTGAAACTCCAGGCTCCTTGATGATGAATTTTCTATAGTTTCTGGTTATAATTATTATTATATAAACTTTTTATTCTTAAAGATTTTTTTCCTCTCTGTGATTAGTGGTTGATTGTCATATTACTATTATTATTTTTTTTATTATTGTTGGCCAAAGAACTCTCTTACTGTCCTACTGTTCAAAATTGTGGTTTTCTGGAATTTCATACAATTCTTTGGGAAGTCTATTGCTGCTAGGTTCTTATGGAGGCTCTTTGGCACCATGCCAGTGGTTGACCTAGTGATTGGGATGGTCATTACTTGTTTTACATGCCACATATTTTTGACTTCTTATCATAGGTTTGAGTACTTCTTGATCTTTTTCTCGTAGGTTTTCTGGAAGTTGCTGGTGTTGGGTGCTGCTAGGTAGGTAGCCATTTCCTTCTTATTGCTGAGAGTTATGTCTGGTCTGTTGTATGGGAATATCCTGTCTGTTGTTGTTATTATCTTAAGAATGAAATTAAAATCATTCTGAATTCTTATTTTGATTTATTGTGAGAAAACAAAGTTCATAATGAAATGAGTACATTGTTATTAGGCTTTAGATATAAATTAATACAGTTTGAATACAATATAATTGCGTAATTTATTTCTAATCACAGGGCAAGCTTAATCACTAATATTGTTTATTTAGTTAATTACAGAAGAATCTACCCATATCTCTTTCGATTGATAATATTTCCCAGGCAATATCTTTCCTGTGACATGTTTGAACACAGATATTCTTTATTAACTATAATTTACTGAATGATCACTCAGCTGCTGCCACTGTTACAGGAAGGGATAAAAATATTCTAATAGGTACTACTATATTTTGAAATATTTCTTCCAAGTTATTTTTTATGTAACGTAACATATCTATAGGTTTTAAAATAGTTTCAATTTTTCACATAGCTTGTAAATATACATACTTGCTCAGAAGTATAGGATTTATACTTCTGAGCAAATTTCATCAGAAATATTGTTAGAATATTCATAGTGGAAATATTTTATACTCTCTACTAAATCTGTAGCACTAACAGTTTTAATCTTTAGCAAAAAATCATATTTATTTTAGAACGATTATCAGAAGGTTGTTCTGACTGACTTATTACAATGTCAACTAACGTTAAATGACCTCTGCATTAATTAATGATTCATCCTCAAGTTTCATCAAAGTGGATTTTCTCCTTCCTAATATGAATATCTTTAAATTCTGCACTTATTCCCAATTGACAGACCTCTGATTTTGACAATTCTAAAGTATCACTGAAACTGTCTGCTCCTTTTTTTTTTCACAGATCTTCTCTTTTTTTTTATGTGCTTGAATTAGTTTGTGTGCAATCCAATTTCTAATGATTGCATATATGTATTGTTTGTTGTTGTTTGTTATTTGGTTTTTAGGAGCATTAGCAACTAAGGCCATATTGCTCCGTGAATATGCGGTGGTCATTCCCTGAACTTTCCGTATTTGGTGGTGACGGGCTCGAACCCCGGTCTAATCTAGAAGCGTGTGCTACGCACTGCTGCTCCTTCCCACCTGGCTACAGAAGCACCTATATATTTATTAATTTTGTTTACATCGTTGAGAATATCATACCATATTTCAGTTATGGAGCAGATATTAATTATAGAAAAAATATTTAAAAAAGGGCCATTTCTGAATTTAGTCTTCTGAAGCCTGGTAAGTTTCTTTTAATTGAAAATGAATGGCTTTCTATTCTATTCTTAATGTTATTCTTAAATGTCTATATATGTCCCACTGAATGGTTGATTCTGAAAACATTGCATATAAACATTGGATTGTACTAAAGAAAGGTTTGCACGCTGCATTACTTACATTTTGCACACTGCATCACAAAGTAAAAGGTTAAAAGAATGACCTACACATGGAATATACATTGCTTTAGGATTAATGTTCAGTATTTGGGCTTGAAAGCCTTTGTATTTGACTGACTATTATACAGCAGATTTGAATGGCCTTCACCAGTGTGATCTAAAGCTTTTAAAAAAACCATGTAAAGTTTTCAAGAATTTTTACTTTTTACCTCAGTACAGTTCTTATCAGTATGACCACATCTTAGTATTGTTGACATGTATTTTTTGTGTGAAACATCTGGTGTACAGTCCATTTGTAAACTGTAATATTTCACAATTCTAACATTGTTTAAAATTGTGTTCAATTCTTCTTCATTAAAACTTGTAAAAACCTCTTGTTTAAAATTGTGTTCAATGCTTCTTCATTGAACACAATTCCGGGATATGCGGTGGTCATTCTCTGACCTTCTCTTCTTTCATTCTCTTCTTCATTAAAACTTGTAAAAACCTCTTTTGAGATCTATTAGACAGATGATGCTGAATATATGCTTTTCTTTCTTGAATATTACATAAAAATAGTCTGCCAGAACAACATCATATTTTGCCAATAGTTCAAGTAATCCTAAAAAATTCCCATTAGAACCAAGATGATTCTCACTTCCCTTGAATTCTAATTTCTTCTACATAGAAATAATACTATAACATGGCGTCTCCGTAGCCAGGTGGGAAGGAGCAGCAGTGCGTAGCACACGCTTCTTGATTAGACCGGGGTTCGAGCCCGTCACCACCAAATACGGAGGATGCAGAAAGGTCAGAGAATGACCACCGCATATCCCGGAGCAATATGGCCTTAGCTGCTAATGCTCCTAAAAACCAAATAACAAACAAACAATACTATAACAATTATTCATTCATACAATAATTTTTAACTTTTCTTTTTCTTTGCATTTTAAAATACTACTACTAGTTCTTTTATTATCAAAAATGTTGTATTTCTTGCCACTAACAGTAACAGTTTATATGGCTAATTCCAAGTTCATGTTCTTTAAGTGTGCAGTACTATATTTTTTCCAATTTAATTAATACGAGCCCTCATATGAAATTAATATGAGGGCCCATCAACCTCTCAGCTGCCCAACTCAATGCCACATCTCACTCCTGTGCATCAGGCAACACAGCAGCAATCTCCAAGGCAGAATGTCCAACAGGAAGTAGTTGTTGTTGGTGACTCTGTTGTCAGGGAGACAGGGAATATATTATGCAAAAAGGATAGGTGGAACAGGACCAGCGTATGTCTGCCAGGGGCAAAAGTTGATGATGTAGGGCAGATATCTTTTAAGAGCACGAAAGGTGATATTATTGTACATGTTGGCATTAATGACCTTAAGAGTAAGAGATCTGCAGATTTACTTAACAAGTACAAGTCAATACTGAAAAAAAAGTTGCGAGTTAGGGTTAAATTTGAAAGTGTCCGCAATTCTGCCCAGACATGATAGGAGGGAGTATATGATGAGAGCTTTGTCAATCAATTCAGCCCTGGAGAGAGAGATTGTGCAAGATTCACGAGGTAGAATTTTTTTCAGGTCTGTGTTGCTAAGAGAGACTGCTTCTGTAGGGATGGGATACACTTGAATAGAAAGGGTGCAAGAATATTTGCTGATGCTATCGAGGCAGTATTAGGTGGGTTGGAAACTGCTAGTTTGGGGGGATTCACAGACTAAAAGATTAACAGTAGCTGCACGCAGAGAAAAAAAGTGATTCTCGCACTGCTTCTATTGTAACGAGCAGCAGCCTAGAGAGCAAGTTGCTGGGGATTTCAAGAGCTACTGGGAGTGACCATGGAACAAGTAAATAAATGGGGTGTGTTCGGGTAACTAAGAGTAAGAAGCCAACGAGTTGATTGCTGGAACAGATTTGTTTGATTGTTGTGAAAGTTGATAGCTTAAATAAATTTAAGGCTGAACTATACAAACATTTGTAGTGACCACTGGATGGGTGAAATGGGAAGAGGGTTTATTTTTTTTTTGGCTAATGCTGTATAAGCTTGCTTTCTTGCATCATATGTCTCAACTAATGCTAATGTAACTTCTCTCTTGGTTGTTCCTAAATCTAAATAGAAAATAATATGGTTAATTCTTAATAAGTTTAAAACTGGAGATAAATGTAATTATTCATGTTCATCAAATATTACACATGAACTGTTTATAATTTTACTTTAATGCTCTCTAACAAATAACATTATGATGATAATCTTTAGTCGCATAAGTAAGTCACTATATTCACGTTACCATCAAGTTATTCAATTTGTTATTAACAAACCTAGAAGTTTAAGTGAGAAAATTTATAGTGAGAAAATTCATGTTCATCAAATATTACACATGAACTGTTTATAATTTTACTTTAATGCTCTCTAACAAATAACATTATGATGATAATCTTTAGTCGCATAAGTAAGTCACTATATTCACGTTACCATCAAGTTATTCAATTTGTTATTAACAAACCTAGAAGTTTAAGTGAGAAAATTTATAGTTATAATAATGGGAATAATAAACCCAGCTTGTTTTTGTCAATCTGTTAGGCAATGAACATTAATGCAGTTCTACCTCTCACATATCACTACTATAGCATTTCACTTCCAAGTGAAGTGTCCAACACAAAATGATCATATTACTAAGGGTTTAGAAACCAGTGTTGCCATTTTAGCACTTTTTGTGCTTGATATGGAGCTCTCTTTTTTGTTTATCTAGCATCTTCTTACTGTATTATGCTGTGGTGCTGTTTAGCCACTTTTATAGCACCAGAAATTGTTGAGGATAAACATAAAAAAGGCACCCGGGGTGGATGGGATCTATCCAGTTATATTAAAGGAGGCAACAAAGGAAGTAAGCAAACCCCTAGCCATAATTATGAGAGCTTCTTTGGACTCAGGGGAGGTACCCATGGACTGGAGATGTGCAAATGTAACCCCAATTCACAAAGGAGGATCAAAGGCTGACACAAGTAATTATAGACCTGTTAGTTTAACTTCGGTTCCAGGAAAATTAATGGAGGCACTGGTTAAAGAAGCACTGCAGGATCATCTGGACAAGAATTCAGTTATAGCTCAGACACAGCATGGTTTTGTTAAGGGCAGGTCTTGTCTGACCAATTTGATTGGATACTACGATGTAGTCACAAAAGAAGTGGATGCAGGGAATAACTTTGATATTATATATTTGGATCTTAGAAAGGCTTTTGATACTGTTGCGCATGGAAGACTGCTGCACAAATTGGAGAAGTGTTGGCATTGGAGGCAAATTGCTGCTATGGATAAAGGGATGGTTGAGTGGCACAAGACAGAGAGTGGTAATCAATGGACACTGCTCAACGTGGACTAATGTTATTAGTGGAGTTCCTCAGGGTTCAGTGTTGGGTCCATTGTTGTTTTCTGTATTTATAAATGATATTGATGATGGTGTATCAGGCTTAATGTCCAAGTTTGCAGACGATACCAAGGTTGGCAGGGTTGTTAAGGACACTACTGATACTATGCTGCTGCAACAGGATCTGGAACGGTTGAGCAGATGGGCTGAGAGGTGGCAAATGAAGTTTAACATTGACAAATGTAAAGTACTACATATGGGAAACAGTAACCCCAGATCAACGTATCAACTCTGTGGTACTACGCTGACAGTGGTAGAGAATGAAAAGGACCTGGGGGTAATTGTGCAGGCAGATATGAAGTTCTCTGAGCAGTGCAGACGAGCTGCAAGAGTAGCTCATGGTGTCTTGTCAATGATATACAGGAATTTTTCTAGCAGGGACAGGGATGTGATTATTCCCTTGTATAAGGCAATGGTCAGGCCACACCTAGAGTACTGTATACAGGTCTGGAGGCCTCATTTCAAGAAGGATGTAGAGCTGCTGGAACGAGTACAGAGAAGGGCAACAAGATTAGTGAATGGAACAAAGGGTTGCTCTTACGAAGAAAGGCTTAAGTTTTGCAAATTACAGAGCCTGGAGACTAGGCATCGGCGAGGTGATCTTATAGAGGTGTATAAGGCTTTGAATGGCTTGAGCATGCTCAATGCCAATGGGATTCTACCTCTTGCTCAGAATAATCACCTGAGAGGGCATAAATTCAAATTTATTGTCCAGGATTAGGCCAAGACATCTGATACTATTGAAAAGAGGTATGGTGAAATTTTTAAGATGTAGTTCAGGCTCAGGGTGGATCTTATGTTTTTTACAGAAATGAATACAATTAGATTTTTGTGCTGATAAGTGGTAGACATTGCGAGACATCCACAGCTCAATTTTGTTAACTGAGATCTGAATCTGTCTCTCAACAGAATTCATAGTATTTCCTTGGCAGGAAATCATGAGATCATCTGCATAGTGATATAATTCTACTGCGCTTGGAATATCATGGATGATATTGTTTATTCTTATTAAAAATAACATAGGACTCAAGATAGATCCTCGAGGGATCCCCTCCTCTTGTATATGAATTCTAGAAAGAGCATTTAGATGACTAACCTGAAAGGTTCTGCCCTAGAGATAGCTCTGAATAAACAAAGGAAGCCTGCCTCAACCAAAGATGTAAAGATCCCATAGAATACCGAAATGCCATGTTGTATCAAAGGCCTTTTCTAAATCGAAACTTACCATAACGAGATGGTCATTTCTGACAAAAGCGTTTCTGATGTTTGATTCTGCTTTGGTCATCATATCTAATGCAGATCTATTTTGCTGAAAGCCATACTGATTTTTATGTAAGATGTTATGTGACTCAAGAAACCAGGTGAGGCGCTTGAGAACCATTTTCTCCAGAAAATGGTTTTCAAGAGAGGTCTTTTCCTGGTTTAGGAATGGCTAATACAAGTGAATGTCTCCAAGAGCGAGGATAACCATGTTCCTCAAAAATTCTGTTAAAAAATATTAAAAGAATTTTATAAGCAGTATCATTCAAGTGTTTTAGCATAATATAAAATATACCATCAGGGCCAGCTGCACTATTGGGTGCTCTGTTAACAGCATCTGTTCACTCGGATATAGTAAAAGGCTGATTATATGGAAGAGACAGACCGGGGTTGAAATTTAACTTACACCTTTCTGCTACCACTTTAATTTGTTGGAATGAAGCATCATATGAATGAACAATGTACAGCTATAAAAAGTGTTATGCTATTTTCTGCCTTTGCACCTTCTGTTTTGCCAATTCTCTTGAATGGTAATACACTCTGATGCTGAGAACTAAAGCACTCTTCAGCTTTCTTGCGTTTTGTTATATTACAATGCCTTTCAATATCACTCAATTTGGTTTCAGCATATATTTACAATATTTGCAAACACATTTTAAATAATCACCATCTAATTTGCAGAGCCACTTCTTATATTTAGTATCTTTCAGCCAATAATCACCAAAGCGTTGAATATATTTTTTGCTCATTTCAACAGGCAAAATTACACACTATTGTTTAGTTTTAAAATTCGCAAGTGAATAAAAATTGTCATATACTGAAAGTAATTGAATCATCAAACAACAAAGGACAAATTTTCATCAACACTCTGTTAAACATATTAGTATTGGTAGTAATGGCCGCATGGTGCAAGAAAGCCTATGGCTTATGCTGCACCAGCCAAAAAAAAAAAAAAAAAATCCGAACAAAACAATGATAAAAACAAAAAAATAAATAAATAAATGATAATAATTAATATAAAAAAAAAAGGAAATTAAACCTATCATCCTATGCGCTTCCCTTATTCAGAACAATGGATGCCATGCAGAAACGATTTGATTTACTGCATCTATCTTTTAGGTAGAATACTCCAGTAATTCAAAAAGAAAACCTGCATTAAATGACCCTCTATTAAACACTACCCTCTTTTAAGAAGTGCATTTTTATTGGTCCCTTGCTAAATCTCACTTGTGAACACTCTTTTAAACACCAGCAGTAAGCAGTGCAATCAGTCCCCCAAAAGTTAATATGACTTGTAATTAAGAAAGCATTTTTATTGCCAGAAAGTTGAATTTTCTTATTATTATTTTTTTATATATTTTTTTCTATTCAAGACAGTCAGCATGAAAATAGTCAGTTGACTAAAACAGGCTACAGTTTTCCTTTTTTATCACAAATAATAATACCATAAAACAATATAAATGGCAACATTGTATACACTAAAAATAAATCCTTGAATTTTAAAAGAAATTTACAAAAGAGGAGCAAACCTGCAACACCATTTCAGTTGAGATGCTATTTACATAATGAATTTACTGTACAATGCTATTACAGTAATTGGAAACACAGAAACATGCCATACATTAGAGCAGTGTTACATGGTTTTCCTGCTTTAGCATTAGTAGTGGCATATGATGCAAGAAAGCAAGTTTATACAGCATCAGCCAAAAAAAAAAAAAAAAACCCTTCCCATTTCACCTATCCATTTATTCCAAAAGTTTGTTCAATTCTTCCTTGAATCTATTTAAACTATCAACTTCCACAATGACACATGGAAGTTTGCTCCAACAATCAATCACTCACTTGGCTAAAGGCATTTTTTCCACACATCTATTCTGCAACTGTCTTTCCTCAATTAGAATTATGCCCCCTCAAGTGCATAATCTGAGCAACCCAAACGCTACTGAGCTTGAACAAATCATTTAAAGCCTTATGCACCTCAATCAGATCATTTCGCAGGTGCCTAAGCTCTAGACACTGCAATTCACAGAACTTAAGCCTTTCTTGGTAAGAGCACCACTTTTCCCCCCCTCACCAATCTCGTTACCCTTCTCTGTACTCGGTTCCAGCAGCTCTACATCCTTCCTAAAATAAAGCCGTCAGATCTGTATGCAGTACTCAAGGTGTGACTAGGTTTCAGTTTTGATGTTTCTTAAGGTATTCTAACTACAAGATGCTTGGAAGTTCAGTACTGGGCAGTGTTAAGAAATTTCACAGCACAGAGTTTCAGTTTAAAAGGGTATTTTTCAAGAAAAATAAAGAAATGCATCAAATATTAGCATTAACATTAGTAGAGGCATATGATGCAAGAAAGCAAGCTTATTCAGCATCAGCCAAAAAAAAAAAAAAAAAAAACAACCATTACTCCCATTTCACCCCTCCGTTCGTTCGAAATACCTGTCCAGCTGAGCCTTAAATTTGTTTAGGCTATCAACTTCAACAACAAGCGATGGGAGTCTATTCCACAAACCAACTGATTGATTATTGGCTGAAAGATACTAAATATAAGAAGTGGCTCTGCAAATTAGATGGTGATTATTTAAAATGTGTTTGCAAATATTGTAAATATATGCTGAAACCAAATTGAGTGATATTGAAAGGCATTGTAATATAACAAAACGCAAGAAAGCTGAAGAGTGCTTTAGTTCTCAGCATCAGAGTGTATTACCATTCAAGAGAATTGGCAAAACAGAAGGTGCAAAGGCAGAAAATAGCATAACACTTTTTATAGCTGTACATTGTTCATTCATATGATGCTTCATTCCAACAAATTAAAGTGGTAGCAGAAAGGTGTAAGTTAAATTTCAACCCCGGTCTGTCTCTTCCATATAATCAGCCTTTTACTATATCCGAGTGAACAGATGCTGTTAACAGAGCACCCAATAGTGCAGCTGGCCCTGATGGTATATTTTATATTATGCTAAAACACTTGAATGATACTGCTTATAAAATTCTTTTAATATTTTTTAACAGAATTTTTGAGGAACATGGTTATCCTCGCTCTTGGAGACATTCACTTGTATTAGCCATTCCTAAACCAGGAAAAGACCTCTCTTGAAAACCATTTTCTGGAGAAAATGGTTCTCAAGCGCCTCACCTGGTTTCTTGAGTCACATAACATCTTACATAAAAATCAGTATGGCTTTCAGCAAAATAGATCTGCATTAGATATGATGACCAAAGCAGAATCAAACATCAGAAACGCTTTTGTCAGAAATGACCATCTCGTTATGGTAAGTTTCGATTTAGAAAAGGCCTTTGATACAACATGGCATTTCGGTATTCTATGGGATCTTTACATCTTTGGTTGAGGCAGGCTTCCTTTGTTTATTCAGAGCTATCTCTAGGGCAGAACCTTTCAGGTTAGTCATCTAAATGCTCTTTCTAGAATTCATATACAAGAGGAGGGGATCCCTCGAGGATCTATCTTGAGTCCTATGTTATTTTTAATAAGAATAAACAATATCATCCATGATATTCCAAGCGCAGTAGAATTATATCACTATGCAGATGATCTCATGATTTCCTGCCAAGGAAATACTATGAATTCTGTTGAGAGACAGATTCAGATCTCAGTTAACAAAATTGAGCTGTGGATGTCTCGCAATGTCTACCACTTATCAGCACAAAAATCTAATTGTATTCATTTCTGTAAAAAACATAAGATCCACCCTGAGCCTGAACTACATCTTAAAAATTTCACCATACCTCTTTTCAATAGTATCAGATGTCTTGGCCTAATCCTGGACAATAAACTTCTTACAACACATCACATATCTGAGAACCATTTGCTTGAAAAAATTAAATATCCTCAGAGTACTATCTACATTGACGTGGGGTGCTGACCGATACACTCTGCTTCAGTTATATCGGGTATTAATCCGATCTCACTTGGATTACGGAGCTCCAATCTATGACTCTGCCAGGAAAAGTGCACTAACTCGGCTAACTTGGCCAGACACTATCCATCACAGTGCCCTAAGACCTGCTTTAGGAGCATTCAGAACATCCCCTGTACAGAGTCTATATATAGATGCACACGAACCTCCACTCCATCTTTGGAGGAAAATGTTGATCTTTAACTATGCAGCAAAAATACGGAGTCTTCCCTTTCATCCTATCTCGCCAAGGAATCTGCAGAACTTCTTGATTCTAGACTTAAGTCAAAAATCTTCTAACACATGAGGCATTTTCTCTTGGTACAGACACAAAGAATGAGACTCCTAGCAAACTCCTACTTTTTTGAGGATGAGTGTTTTTTTTTTTTTTTTTTTTTTCAGTAATATAAATGACTTAATGAACTATTTAGGGATTATATACAATCCTACACAGTGAAGACTTTTTATTGACTGATCCAAGAGTAGTCTCAAAGTGTATTGCTCCACAATGGAAATAAATATGGATCAATTCCAGTAGCTCACTCTGTGAGCTACTGGAATTGACCCATATTCATTTGAAAGAAACATATGAGAACTTGAAGAAGTTGTTGACAAATATTAAGTATGATGAACGTTAGTCTGTGTCAACTTTAAAGTTATAGGCACATTACTTGGACAGTTAGCATTAGCATTAGTAGAGGCATATGATGCAAGAAAGCAAGCTTATTCAGCATCAGCCAAAAAAAAAAAAAAAAACCCACTCCCATTTCACCCCTCTGTTCGTTCGAAATACCTGTCCAATTGAGCTTTAAATTTGTTTAGGCTATCAACTTCAACAACAAGTGATGGAAGTCGGTTCCACCAACCAACCACCCGCTGGCCAAAGGCAAATTTCCGCACATCTATCCGACATCCGTCCTTCCTCAATTTGAATTTATGCCCTCTGAGGTGATTATTCCGAGCAAGATGAAGAATCCCATTGGCATTGAGCATGCTCAAACTATTCAAAGCCTTATACACCTCTATAAGATCACCGCGCCGGTGCCTAGTCTCCAGACTCTGTAATTTGCAAAACTTAAGCCTTTCTTCGTAAGAGCAACCCTTTGTTCCATTCACTAATCTTGTTGCCCTTCTCTGTACCCGTTCCAGCAGCTCTACATCCTTTTTGAAATGAGGCCTCCAGACCTGTACACAGTACTCAAGATGTGGCCTAACCATTGCCTTATACAAGGGAATAATCACCTCCTTATCCCTGCTAGAAAAATTCCTGTATATCATTGACAAGACACCATGAGCTACTCTTGCAGCTCGTCTGCACTGCTCAGAGAACTTCATATCTGCCTGCACAATTACCCCCAGGTCCTTTTCATTCTCCACCACTGTCAGTGTAGTACCGCAGAGTTGATACGTTGCTCTGGGGTTACTGTTTCCCATATGTAGTACTTTACATTTGTCAATGTTAAACTTCATTTGCCACCTCTCAGCCCATCTGTTCAACCTTTCCAGATCCTGTTGCAGCAGCATAGCGTCAGTAGTGTCCTTAACGACCCTGCCAACCTTTGTATCATCTGCAAACTTGAACATTAAACTTGATATCCCATCATCAATATCATTCATAAACACCGAAAACAACAACGGACCCAACACTGAATCTTGAGGAACTCCACTAATAACATTAGTCCACGTTGAGCAGTGTCCATTGATTACCACTCTCTGTCTTCTGCCACTCAACCATCCCCTTATCCATAGCAGCAATTTGCCTCCAGTGCCACACTGCTCCAATTTGTGCAGCAGTCTTCCATGTGCAACGGTATCAAAAGCCTTTCTAAGATCCAAATATATAATATCAAAGTTATTCCCTGCATCCAGTTCTTTTGTGACTACATCATAGTATCCAATCAAATTGGTCAGGCAAGACCTGCCCTTAACAAAACCATGCTGCGTCTAAGCTATAACTGAATTCTTGTCTAGATGATCCTGCAGTGCTTCTTTAACCAGTGCCTCCATTAATTTACCTGGAACAGAAGTTAAACTAACAGGTCTATAATTACTTGTGTCAGCCTTTGATCCTCCTTTGTAAATTGGGGTTACATTTGCACATCTCCAGTCTATGGGTACTTCCCCTGAGTCCAAAGAAGCTCTCATAATTATGGCTAGGGGTTTGCATACTTCCTTTGCTGCCTCCTTTAATATAACTGGATAGATCCCATCCACCCCAGGTGCCTTTTTTATGTTTATCCTCAACAATCTCTCCTCCACTTTCCTCTCAGTTATTACAAAATCATCCAGCTCACTGCCAATATTTACTTTACCTACATCATTCTCCTTCCTGAATAACTCCTCATGCGTGAATGTAGATGCAAAATACTCATTTAGATTGTTAGCCACCTGAGCAGGATCCTCAACTGTTGAACCATCAATATCCAGTGGACCAATCTGATTCATCCCTTTCCTTCTCGAGTTCAAATATGTAAAGAACTCTTTTCTGTTTTTCTTTGCATCCTTTGCCAAGGATTTTTCATAATCTGCCTTTGCCTGCCTAATCTCCTTTGTGACTTGGTTACAGACCAACTTATATCTATCATAGGCTTCCATGTCACCCATTAATTTGTATGTATCCCATGCATTTTTCTTCTCTGCCACATGTCTCATTAGTTCATCTGACAACCATTTAGGCCTAAACCTTGAACAATATTTCTTAGTTGGTATGTAAAGCCTGGTAGCCTCCAAGATTAGTTCCTTGAATGCTTCCCATTTTGAGTTTGCTGTTGGTAACATCATCAGTTGGTCCCACTGTATAGAATTTAAATACTGTCTCAGACCATCATAGTTGCCTTTACGAAAACAAAAGCCCTTCCCTTTACCTCTGATGGTAGTTACCTCCTTGAGTAAATCCCACTTCAACACACTGTGATCACTGCCACCTAGTTTTTCATTTATCTGCAGATTCTTAATGCATGAAGAATCACTACTGATAATCAGATCAAGAGTATTGCTCCCTCTTGTTCCCTCACAAACATGCTGATGTAGAAAACAATCATCCAATAAATCCACAAAAGCCTTGCTAGTGTGCGAGTGACCAACCCACAAATTCCGGTCAATATCTGGGAAATTAAAATCCCCCATTATAAGTTGTTTGACTACACAAAAGGGAATTGTGACTTTCACAGTTGTTTTCACAGTAGTCAAACTACACAGTTGTTTGACTACACAAAAATGCCTTGCTTTTTTTGTGAATGAGACAGTTGGGCAAGGAGTAAGCAATGGGATGTCACTGTCTGGTCAAAGAAAGGGTAGTTTGTTTCCTGGACCAAAGAACATTGTTCTTAAACCACTGGTAGACTCCAAAGCTGTCCTCTTTCCATTCTTACATGTCAAACTGGGCTTGATTAAACATTTTGTGGAATGTCAACATGTTTTCTGACTGTTGCTGAATGCTGATGAGGGACTGTAAAATAAAAGGATCTGCAAGAAATTCAAAGAAATGAAAATTTGACCCATCATAGAGAGATCAGTTTTTAAAATGAGAGGTGTTTTAAACATTATTCAAATAGTGTTTTCAACATTATTTAAATATATATGTCTGGTAAAAGTAGCATTTTGTTATAATTTCAGTGCATAAATTTTGCCAAAATTAATAAAAACTTGAAAAAATCAATTTTTTTCACGAATTTTGAAGAAACTTGATGTTGATGGAAACATATGGAAGTCATTTGAAATCAGTATTAAAAAATTCTCTAAGTAAATCCCATATCAGCACCCTTTGATCAATCCATTCAAAGATTACAAGAAAACATCACTGCCTTCCACAGGATCTTTCACCTGCAGGTTCTTAATGCATGAAGAATTGATGCTCATAATCAGATCAAGAGCATTGCTTCCTCATGTTGACTCTCTAACATGCTGCTGTAGAAAACAGTCATCCAACAAATCTGCGAAAGCTTTACTAGTGTATGAGTGACCAATCTACAATTCTAGTTAATATCCAGAAAGTCAAAATTCCCTACCATAAGACATTCTCTCCTACTGGCCCACTCCACTTCTCTGTATTCTAGCCCATTATACTCATGACAGTGATTATACCCATAACACACTCCTTCTCTTATTCTTGACCTCCCAGTGCTAGTGTCACACCATACTGACTCAACACTGTACTGGCCACTGATGTCAACCAAATGCTCTTCCCTAGATTCAATATTCCTCCCAAACAAGAACATAACCTCTTTCCTGTACACATAGCACTCCCCATAGTCAAATTCTGTCTCTATATTTGCATTAGATGACTGAATCAGTACTTCAAATTCATCAGATCTATCCACCATGTTCCCAGCATTAATATACATGCAAGCATATATGCACCCATTTCCACTCCTAGTCACCCCAGCCCATCTATTTGCTTGCCTCATGATGACCCTCAGCAGGGCTTGAAATCCCCAACATCATACCTTCCAGGCTGCTTCATGTTCCAAAGAAACAAGTGTAAGACTCACTTTTACCTCTGCCTGCAGCCCTAGTTAATCTAATAATAATCAGTGTTAGTCTGTGTATCCCATGAAAACTATCAGTTTTACAACCTACCTAAAGCATTACAAAAGAAAAATGCTGATATACTTGTATATTTTTACTGCTCCTTTGAAGTAATTATAAAGATGTGCTATTTGCATTATACTCACAATGAAATGTATACTAAAACCATTATATAATTACTGCATGCTGCAATTAAATGCTTCACTTTCTTTGAGGCACTCTTTGAATATTGCCCATGACATCACAGCTTTATTTCACATTTACACCATGACAGCCAAGGCAATTGCAGTAGCCAAGTTTCCATTGTTGTATATAGTTGGCACATTAGTGCCAACTGTGCACATTAGATACCATTATTTAGTTTCATTTTCAAGATTATAAAACTTAATCATGCATAATTACAAAACTACACATTCTTGGACCCTGGTAGATTCTTTTCATTTTATAATCCCAGTAAACAATAACTGTTCACTTTTAGAACTACTCAAATGAAACTGTGCCTGTATTTATGAAGGTACAGAGAATTATTATATCCAATGTATGTTAGTTCAATATACATTGAGGCAACAATTAATGCACAATTGGTATTTCAGAGAAGCACTCAGAAGGTACAGTGTGAGCATCAATGGTTTATCAATGAATAACACTGATAATTTCAACTAGAAACAGATGTACAGGATGGCCATAAATTAAATATAAATGTTTTGATATAACATATTAATTGACATTACAAGAAAACATCACATTTTATTGCAGGGTTTCAGAGGAAAAAGAAATTAAGCAAATAAAAGGTACGTTAATCAGTGTTATGCAATTAACTTTTACCATTACCATTTATTACTAAATATGCTTTTCAAAGTTAAACACCTGATCCAGTAATTTCAAATAAAACTAAGCCAAAGTAACTCAAAGGAATTTGTAGTTAGAAAAACGATGCTCTCTTTTTGAAACGTGTATTTTTCTAGATCACCATTCTTATCAAAACAATAACATTACATTTGCCTTAAGGAAGAGAACAAAGAATGGCAAAAAGTAAAAGTTCTCAAGAGCATTGATATCAAGGTTCATATAAATTTGGGAGGAAACTGTTGCTGAGATTAGATGAATTGTAAATCACAGGAGTATTATGAACTGCAGGAACTCCCCAACTTACGTAAGGGTTGCGTTCCAAGGAACGCTGCGTAAGTCAGAATTTTCCCCCCATGCTTGTGCAGCACTCGCATGTGTGCTCACTGAATTGATTGAATCAAAAAATAAATGCTTAATGAACATGTAAGTAGAACTATTTATTGTATGTATTCAGTTTATCTCATGCGAAGGGAAAATTACAAAAGCGTACAATTTTAAAAATTTTCAAAATTATAAAAAAAAAAAAAAAGAGGAGCCAGGCATAACATCAGTAAGTTTTACCTCTCAAGCATTGTTGCCAGAATTGATGTCTTCAGCTGATAAGTATGGCGCTGCGGAAGTTGAGGGCTTTGGAGATTTAGAAGGGGTCGGCTGCTCAACCTTACGAAAGAACATATTAATGGATGACTGGACAGTGGCTTTTTTCTTTTCATCGTAGATTTCTTTGTAGCATGCAAGCATATCATTCACCCCTCTGTTAACTTTTAAGAATCATCTGCTGTCAGGATCCATCTTCTCAAACCATGCCATTGCCAGTGCAATTTCACGAAATGGCATTGCCATCTCTCTGGTGATGAGCATCTCGGCTGCTCGTTTGGTTTATCTTGAGCTTCGTCAGCATTTTCTTCTTTCACTATCACTGCCTGCAATTCAATAAGTTCTTTGTTAGATAATTCGTTATATTCTTCCCCTGTTACTCCTCCACGTCTTTGGCATCAACCTCCAACTTAAGTAGCTCTACAACCTTTACAATCTTGTCTGTAACCTCTTCATATGATTCGTCTTTTTCAAATCCTTAAAGTCTTTTACGTGCCATGGGCATATTTTCTTCCATGCACCATTTAAACAACTTTTACTAATTTCCATCTAGGCCTTATTAATGTTTAAGATGGCGTGGTAAATATTGTAAGATTTCCAAAAGTCTCTTAACATAAAATTTTTATCTTCTTCTACTGCAGACAGTGCCTGAGCAAATGTTGTGCATAAATAGTATGCTTTTAAATTCGAAATGACACCCTGATCCATAGGTTGGATGGGAGAAGTTGTGTTTGGCAGGAAATATGCTTTCACGTTTGAATTGAAATCATCTAGATGAGTAGGATGTCCGGGAGCATTATCTGATAGAAGCAAAATCTTGAAAAGAATGTCGTGGTCTTCACAATGTTTTTCAACCTCTGGAATGAAGCAGCATTTAAACCAATCCTCAAAGAGAGATATTGTTATCCATGCTCTCTGGATTAATCGGAAATGCACGGTTAGGGTGGCTTTATTGATGCCTTTAAATGCATGACGATTTCCAGAATGGTACAAAAGCAGTGGTTTTAATCTGTAATCTGCCACTGCATTAGCCCCAAGCAAGAGCTTGGCCCTATCTTTTGACCCCTTGAAATCTAGCATTGTATTTTCCTCTTTTGCAAGGTCTGACATTTTTTTCCAATACAGAACAATCTCATCAACATTAAAATGCTGCATTGAATAGCCAGCCGCCTTCATCAAAAATTTTTTCGAACACATCACAAAATTTCTCTGCAGCTGCAGAATCAGCACTGGAGACTTCACTGCATACTTTAACTCTGTGGAAACCAGCGCGATGCTTGAACCTATTGAACCACCCATTGCTCGCCATGAACTTGGGTTAGGGTTTGCCGTACTTATCCTTTATATCTTTATAAATACTTGTTGCTTTTGCTTGAATGGTCATTAGACTCGGGCACTCGCTTCTGAATCTGATTTTCCATCCATATTATTAATAGCTGTTCCATCTTCGATATAGCACCTGAATGGGTGCCTCTGTAGCCAGGTGGGAAGGAGCAGCAGTGCATAGCACACGCTTCTTGATTAGACCGGTGTTCGAGCCCGTCACCGCCAAATACGGAGGATACAGAAAGGTCAGGGAATGACCATCGCATATCCCGGAGCAATATGGCCTTAGTTGCTAACGCTTCTAAAAACCAAATAACAAACATAACAGCACCTGAATGCTGTTTTGTGATCCCAGTTGATCTGAAGTGCATTGATCCTTTGACATGTTCCTTTATACGCGCACTGTCCTTTAAAATAATATTCACTGTGGAAGCAGCGAGACCTAATTCCCTTGCAATAGATGGCAAACTTTGTCCTGCTTCGTACTTCTTAACCATTTTCATCTTCATTTCTAAATCAATTTTGTTTCGTTTCCTAGCACTACCACTCCTTGCACTTTTCGTTGGTTGCTTTCCATTCATCATTGTAATACATAAATAGGAATGAAGAGAAGTTTCTGAAAATTTGTTTTTTATATAATTGAAGATTTCAGTGAAGGGGGAACACATTTCACCATAATAGCATAAAAACCCACGCAATTGCAGTAATGGGTATTATCGCAAATGCAATAAGATCGAGTTTACTGCCTGTTTATAATTAGATGCACTAACCAGAAAGTGCAAATTGTTTTTATTGTTTTATGGTCTTGACCTCCAGAAACATGCTTTAGAAATATATCACAAAGGCTTTCAAAATTGATTCTTATAATGGGAACATATGATAACGATGAAAGGGTAGTGCAATTTTCATTATAAATATGACCTTTTAGGAAGAAATAGCTTAGTAATATAGCGAAATTTTCAACTTACAAGGACTTGGAACGAATTACAAAAAAAAAAAAAAAAAAAAACAGTGTGTTATTATGTTCATATCACCCCCATTTTATTCCTACGGGATGCAAAATACATTTCCACGATTTTTTTAAGTTTGCATCGGCCAGCAAAAACTTAGTAAAGTCAAATTTCCGTAAGTCGGGGAGTTCCTGTAATTCATTATAAATTAATTGTTATCTTCCATTTCACCCATAGGAGCATGTGATGCAAGAGACTCAATACACAAGACATCTATACTAAAATCAGACAGATCCTGAAACTGCATACTTTTAAGTTCAAAACAGGTTTGAATGCTGACAGATTCAAGATTTGTTTCTGACACAGATGGCAGTGACTTCTCTCAGAAGTCCCAGAGTCCATAAAATCATAGTTAGAAAAAATCAAGTAGAAATTAAAAAAAAGTGCACCAAAACATATGTTTGCATGCACGCGCACGCACTCACACACACACTTTGGTTGTTATTCTGTAGTCTCCAGTCATTTGGTTTAATTTAAATACAATTTTTAAAAATTTTTGGTCTTTCTGTTTCTTCTTGTAACACTGTTTTGCATTGAAATAGAAAGAATAGTTTTTGAGGCACAAAAACTATTCTTGTTGAGGTGACCTTGTCTCCTTTCTGGCATGTTTTTGTGTTCTAAATTAAGGAACTGAAAATCCAATATATGCATGGTAGGATACAGTTGAAAACCATAAATGAGTATCAGTGTTAGTTTACAGTTTTCTTCATTCTTGATGTTAATTAATGTGATAAAGAAGTTCATCTATTGGAGTCCTACTCCTCAGGAACCACAATGTGCTAATGTCTGAATTGGTTTATAATTTTCTTTGTTCTTGATATTGGGAGTCTATCCATTGAGCCCTGCTAATCAGTTATTACTGTACACTAATGTCGAAAACAACCATGGGTCATCATTTCAGTAACCTCTAAATTTGCGAAAAGGCTGGTTTTGAAAAGCTGTTGTCTTGTGCAGCGTACTTACTCAATGAAGACAGAAAGAAAGCCAAGCAGAAAGTCCTTCTGTGATCACGTCCATACAAATGAAAAATTAATCTGTAATGGGATTGCGATTGACAGAATGGACATTTTATAGGGAGGGGAATAATAAAATAAAGTTTGTATATATGTTAATTTAATGATTTTTTTTTTTTTTTCCCTTCCAAATCTTTTCTCACTTAATTTAATGATATATATGTGTGTAAAATTCATCTGTTGCCTTTATCATATATATGTATGTATGTATATAAAATGAGGGAAATAGAGAGATAAAAGGAAATAAAAAATAAATAAAAAAAATAAAAAAGTATAATGAGATAAATAATTACAAAATTGTAACTATTTTTTATTAACATCAATATTAACTTCACACAACTTACTGGCTTTTTGTCAGGTGTCAATGGCCAGGATTGCATGCAAAATAGCAACATGTGTTTTTGATTCTGATGTAAAGCACAAGCCAAAGGGTAAAAAGCATAAACAGAAATAAAAATGAAAATAAAATTTATTGTTACAGAATTATAAATTTTTGTGAACAAAATACAGTGTATATATATATATATATATATAGTTTTGTGTACAAAGGATTAAAAGCGGGTTTTTGAAAATGGCTTGTGAACTTTACAGTTGACACTATTAAGATGATAAATTTCTAGGAACATATAACAGCAGTATAATCCAGTAAAGATAGAGATTTGAAGACAAAGTAAAAAACAAATAGCATTGAAATAAAATAAAAATAAAAAAACAGTGAAATAAACCCCTCACATTGTAGAGACACATAAGGAAAAGGTGGCAAGGTAACTGTATGCAAGACAAAACAAAATGAAAACTGAATAAAGCACACCAATGAGATACAAATATAAAGTTATACAACAGTGGCACCTATAGATAAAAATTTTGTCAAGACTAGGAATAAGTGTAAACTTAAAAAAAAACACATAGAGCCATCATACTAAATGTTACATCACCTAGACACATCATATTTAATGTAGTTATAAACTATTAAATGTATGCTATATACATATTGTACGAGCCTAGAGAAAAAATTCAAAATAAGGTGATAAAGTGAGTTATAAATAGATATAATGTGGGACAAATACATTGTGTAGGATGAAATATGGAAGTATTGTGTATTTGAAATAAATAAAGATACAATTTAAGCCAAAAAGTGGAAAATTTAGACTGCAGCCTTGCAGTAATGCTGTGGCAAAAGTGTGTGAAATATCACAATGACAGGGATTTAGTAATTTGGAATCTCTTCTTTTCGATCTTCTCTGGATTAAAATCTCTCTACCACATTCTGTAAAATTCATCTGTTGCCTTTATTGTTCTCCTGACTCCTCTAGTCACTTGGAACTCTTTGACTTCCTCTCTTTGAAACTTGACTTTCTTCAGTCAAAGTTTTCTAACAGGAAGGTAATTTTCCTGGGTGATTTTAATGTTTACAACTCCAACTGACTTCTGTTTTCTAGTCACACGGACCCAGCTGTTTGAGGTGCTGAGGCATTTGCAATTACCATTGACTTTGCACGGATTGTTCATTTATCTACGAGAATGCCAGACAATCCTAACCACGCAGTTCGATCTTTTTCCCACAAACAACCCTTCTAAGTACATGATCAAGGTTAGTGGGCCTCTAGGCACCTCAGATCACAACTTGGTGATGATCTCTTCTCAGATGGAGCCTTTCTCTCGTGACCATTCCCAACCTAGTGTTGTTTGGCGTTACAAGAATGCAAAATGGGATGATCTGCAAGATTTGTTTTCTTTTTTCCCTTGGTTGGATTACTGTTTCAAAACTTCTGATGTCAGTGTTTGCTCAGGCCATGTCAGCAAAATTATTCTTGTAGGGATGGTATCCTTTATTCCACACTCCACCTTAAAATCTCATCCTTTATCTAAATCTTGGTTTTCCAATAAATGTGCTAAGGCTGTTCAAGAAAAGAATGTCGCATATAGTAATTGGCTCATATCCAAATCTCCAGGTTTGCTTTCTGCCTACACCAAAGCCCACAACAGTTGTAAAGCAGTTATTATCAGTCCAAACTAGATTTCGAACAGGCTAAGAGTAGAAAACTTTCCCCTTTTCCGTATGGTACCCGAGTATTCTGGTCTCTTGCCAAAGCTATTGACCGCAACTTTTGCCCATCTCTGTTCCCACTTTTGTCAAAACCACATGGTTCTATTGCCACTTGAGCCAAGGATAAAGCTGACCTGCTAGCATCCTATTTTTCTTCCAACTTGTGTATTGATGACCTTGGTAAACCACTTCCCACTACGCTCCTTTCAATGCCTCCTGTCAAAAGTTTGTCAGAAGGATTTTGACGAATCTTGATGCTAAGAAAGCTCCAGGTCCTGATGGTTTCTCTCTCCACTTGTTCTCAAAACTGTGCTCCTGTTCTGCATTGCCTTTTTTCACTTTCTTATACCAAAGGTGTTTTTTCTTCTGCTTGGAAATTTGCCCATATTTAGCCATTCCTGAAAAGGGTGACAAATTCCTCCCATGTAATTATCTTCCCATTGCAATTACTTCCACTGTTTTTAAAGTAATGGAGAAATCAATTAACTGCCAACTCTTAAACTATCTAGAAACCTTCCATCTGATCAATGATCATATGTATTCTGTCAGTGTTGATCCACTGGTGATATTCTGTCTTATGTTACCCGTCTATGGTCAATTCAATGGAAACAATTGGTGAAACTCAGGCAGTTTCTCATGATATTTCAAAGGCTTTTGATCATGTTTGGCATAACGGTCTTCTAAATAAACTTCCATATTATGGTTTGCCAACTGTTTTTATTCGGTATCCTTTTCTATCTGACTGCTCACTGTGGGTGATGGTAGATGATGATGATGCGCTGTCTTCTAAGTTCTACACTAATGCATGTGTTCCCCAAGGTTCAGTTCTTTCTCCCATTCTATTCCTCTTGTATATTAATGACCTTCCATTGACCAGAAATCCTATCCATAGTTTTGCTGATGATAGCACATTGTATTCCACCTTCCAGTTTCTCAAACTGGAAGGTGGAATACAATGTGCCCTGCTCAAACAGCTTCAACTTCTCGAATATCCACTACCAATTGCTTAAATGCTGATCTACAGTGGGACAAAGATAACTTAGTTGATTTCAATACTTCTGAAACCCAGTCCTATGTTATATCTCGCAAAAAGGATTCTTCTGCTCCTATACGTATCTTCAATGACTCTAATATCTTTGTCTCTCTCTCTCTCTGCATAAGCACATTAAACACATTGCTTCCTCTGCATCTAAAAACTGGGTTTTCTCTTTCTCCCTCGGCGTTATTTTTCTTCCAAGCTGTTCTGTACAAATTTCAAATCTGCTCTACCATGGAATATTGTTCCCATATTTGGGGCGGTGCCCACAAAAACCTCTCTCAGGCTTTCAAAAGAGGCAGTTACGTTAATTAATGAGTCTTATTTAACCTGGTCTCTCTGCTGCATGCCTTTTCTGTAGATATTTCTATGAGCATTGTTCTTCTGAATGGGCTTCTATAATTACCGCTATCTGTTTTAAAACAGTCCGAACATGTGCCTGTCAACATTTTTTTACCATCCAACTTCAAACTCACAGAACCAACTTTTCTTCTTCCTCATTTTTTTCATTGAACTTCCACATTCTGGAACAACCCTTCCTTCCTGCAAATGTCAATATAGAATCCCCTTTTACAGTGGATAAACTATAAGCAGCATTACTCAGAACCAAAAATAAAAAGTGCCCTGAGCATGACCTCCTAGAAGCAGAGATCAGCAAAATATTCACAAAAGATTACACCAGACAAACTCACCCAACTATATAGCAGTTGTTTAGCAAATGGAAAATTTCTCCAAACATGGAAAGTTGCAATATTCGGGTAAAATTAAAGAACCCCGAGAAACTACTACCCATTGAGCCTAAATCATATACAACAATAGCTCTCCTTCCAGTGCTAGGCAAAATTTATAATAGGTTAAGCTTATACTACAACAAGGCGGGAAACCAATCAGATAGAAAGTTCAGCTTCAAGTAGATGATGCCTTGCATCACCTCTGAGGACGAGGGTTTCCTGTGCGGACGTGCCTTTCTGCCGCTCTTGGAACAGAGAAGTTTTTTCTGATTTATTTTCTGCTTTATTAGTTTAAATTGACATATTAACTTATTTCTAGAGTAGCTTTATATTCCTATTTACGGTACTTAAAGTTAAATAACTTAGATAGAGATTTTGTAGGTATTACTTAGTATCGGAAAGGGTATCAAATCCACGTGTTTACCGTTCATAAACAGCTGCCATTGTTACGTGAAAATTAATCAGTAAAATCTATTAATCTTGTCAAACTTCATTGGCAAGTAAATTGTACTTTTAACTATACATATAACCACTTGGGTTACGGAACATAAATAATTAGTAAAAATAAATAATTAATACATAACTTGATACGGAAGTTATATAAAGGGATTTCGTAGATAACACTCGTTACTGGAACGCGATACAGCATATCCGGAATTCGATAGCATTAGCTTTGTATAGTATAGTGCATAATATAATATTGTCAATTAATCAGTACATCTATTAATCTTGTTAAACTTCATTGTCAATTAAATTGTACTTTTAACTATATATATATATATATAACGACTTAGAGTGCAAACGTAACAAATAATTAATACATACTTGATACGGAAGTTATATAAAGGGAACTCGTAGATAAGACTCGATACTGAAAAATAAATATAGCGTTATAACTGTGTTAAGATACAAGTTTAAGGTTTTAATTTTGTTCTGAAATTGTAATTTTATTGACATTCAAATCGAAATCATGACTCTGACCAGAGCAGCAAAGCAAACGGCTCAAGCTAATGGGAGTGCTGTGACTCAGGGGGCGGTTGCCCTCTGAATCACAGCCTTTTAAGATGCACTGTTTGCTTGATGTTTGCAGAGTAATAGGGTACGGGACATGATACTGCCATGGGGGATGTCTTTGTGTGTGCACGATGCAAGGAGTGCAAGAAAATTAGGCGACAACTCGGCGTTGTTATGGGCCTATATGAGACCTTGAAGGACAGGGTGAATGCCCTCGAAGGAAATAAATTGAGGGGCCCATCAAGCTCTCTTCTGCCCACATCAACGCCAGAGCTTGGACTTGGTCATCTTGCAACACAGAGGCAGCCCCCAAGGCAGAATGCGCTGGTCCAACAGGAACTAGTAGTTGTTGGTGACTCAATTGTCAGGGAAACGGGGAACATGCTTTGTAAACAGGATAGGTGGAACAGGACCAGGGTATGTCTGCCAGGGGCAAAGGTTCATGACGTTGTAGAGCAGATATCATCTTTTAAGGGCACAAAAGGTGATATAGTTGTACACGTTGGTACTAATGATATTAAGAGTAGGAGACCAGCGGAATTACTTAACAAGTACAGGTCACTGTTGACCTGTACTTGTTAAAAAAGCCGTGAAGTAGGGTTGAATTTGAAAGTGTCTGCAATTCTACCCAGACACGATAGGAGGGAGTATATGATGAGAGCCTTGTCGATCAATTCGGCCCTGGAAAGATTGTGCAAGGCTCAAGGGGTAGAATTTTTTTCAGCCTGGAATGTACTTGTTAACAGGAGAGATTGCTTCTACAGGGATGGGATACACTTAAATAGAAAGGGTGCAAGAATATTTGCTGATGCTATCGAGGCAGTGTTAGGTGGGTCGGAAAACTGCTAGCTTGGGGGGAGACAAAGACTAATGGATTAACAGTAGCCACTGGCAGAGGTGAAAGAGATTCTTGCACTGCTTCTATTGGAATGAGCAGAAGCCTGAAAAACAAGATGCAGGATATTTCAGAGACTGCTGGAAGTCATTGCGGTACAAGTAAACACATGGGTTGTGTTAGGGTAGCTAAGAAAAAGTACAGGTGCATGTATACTTGCGTGTACACCAATGCTAGGAGTTTAGTAAATAAATTTGATGAATTTGAGGTATTACTCAAAACATCAAAGGCAGATATTGTTGGGATATCAGAGACGTGGTGTCACACAGATATAAGGAATGCAGAACTGGAATTTGGGGAGTACAACGTGTACAGAAAGGATAGACAGGATACGAAGGGAGGAGGGGTTATGCTATTAGTTAAAAAACACATAAAATACAAGGAAGTGAAGCCAGTCGACATCAATGGACAGGGCAGTGTCGAGTCAGTTTGGTGTGACATAAGCATAGGTAAATCAAAATTGAGAGTAGGAGTGTGCTATAGGCCTAATGACTCCGATGAGTATAATAAGATACTGTACAGGGAAATAGAATGGGCCAGTAAATCAGAGAGTCTTATAATGGGGGATTTTAATTTCCCAGATATTGACTGGAATTTGTGGGTTGGTCACTCACACACTAGCAAGGCTTTTGTGGATTTATTGGATGATTGTTTTCTACACCAGCATGTTCGGGAGGCAACTAGAGGGAGTAATACTCTTGATCTGATTATCAGTAGTGATTCTTCATCCATTAGGAATCTGCAGATAAAGGAACCACTGGGTGGCAGTGATCACAGTGTGCTGAAGTGGGATTTACTCAAGGAGGTAACTACCATCAGAGGTAAAGGGAAGGGTTTTTGCTTTCGTAAAGGCGACTATGATGGTCTGAGACAGTATTTAAATTCTATACAGTGGGACCAACTGATGATGTTACCAACAGCAAATTCAAAATGGGAAGCATTCAAGGAACTAATCTTGGAAGCTACCAGGCTTTACATACCAACCAAGAAATATTTTCAAGGTTTAGGCCAAAATGGGTCAGATGAACTAATGAGGCATATGGCAAAAAAGAAAAATGCATGGGATACATACAAATTAACACATGACACAGAAGCCTATGATAGATACAAGTTGATATGCAACCAAGTTACAAAGGAGGTTAGGTAGGCGAAGGCAGATTACGAGAAATCCTTGGCAAGGGATGCAAAGAAAAACAGCAAAGAGTTCTTTACCTATTTAAACTCAAGAAGGAAAGGGATGAATCAGATTGGTCCACTGGATGTTGATGGTTCAACAGTTGAGGATCCAGCTCAGGTGGCTAACAATCTAAACGAGTATTTTGCATCTACATTCACACATGAGGAGTTAATCAGGAAGGGGAATGTCGTAGGTGAAGTAAACATTGGCCGTGAGCTAGATGATTTTCTAATAACTGAGAGGAAAGCGGAGGAGAAATTGTTGAGGATAAACATAAAAAAGGCACCCGGGGTGGATGGGATCCATCCAGTTATATTAAAGGAGGCAGCAAAGGAAGTAAGCAAACCCCTAGCCATAATTATGAGAGCTTCTTTGGACTCAGGGGAGGTACCCATGGACTGGAGATGTGCAAATGTAACCCCAATTCACAAAGGAGGATCAAAGGCTGACACAAGTAATTATAGACCTGTTAGTTTAACTTCGGTTCCAGGAAAATTAATGGAGGCACTGGTTAAAGAAGCACTGCAGGATCATCTGGACAAGAATTCAGTTATAGCTCAGACACAGCATGGGTTTGTTAAGGGCAGGTCTTGTCTGACCAATTTGATTGGATACTATGATGTAGTCACAAAAGAACAGGATGCAGGGAATAACTTTGATATTATATATTTGGATCTTAGAAAGGCTTTTGATACTGTTGTGCATGGAAGACTGCTGCACAAATTGGAGAAGTGTGGCGTTGGAGGCAAATTGCTGCTATGGATAAAGGGATGGTTGAGTGGCAGAAGACAGAGAGTGGTAATCAATGGACACTGCTCAACGTGGACTAATGTTATTAGTGGAGTTCCTCAGGGTTCAGTGTTGGGTCCATTGTTGTTTTCTGTATTTATATATGATATTGGTGATGGTGTATCAGGCTTAATGTCCAAGTTTGCAGACGATACAAAGGTTGGCAGGGTTGTTAAGGACACTACTGATACTATGCTGCTGCAACAGGATCTGGAAAGGTTGAGCAGATGGGCTGAGAGGTGGCAAATGAAGTTTAACATTGACAAATGTAAAGTACTACATATGGGAAACAGTAACCCCAGATCAACGTATCAACTCTGTGGTACTACGCTGACAGTGGTAGAGAATGAAAAGGACCTGGGGGTAATTGTGCCGGCAGATATGAAGTTCTCTGAGCAGTGCAGACGAGCTGCAAGAGTAGCTCATGGTGTCTTGTAAATGATATACAGGAATTTTTCTGACAGGGATGTGATTATTCCCTTGTATAAGGCATTGGTCAGGCCACACCTTGAGTACTGTATACAGGTCTGGAGGCCTCATTTCAAGAAGGATGTAGATCTGCTGGAACGAGTACAGAGAAGGGCAACAAGATTAGTGAATGGAACAAAGGGTTGCTCTTATGAAGAAAGGCTTAAGTTTTGCAAATTACGGAGCCTGGAGACTAGGCATCAGCGAGGTGATCTGATAGAGGTGTATAAGGCTTTGAATGGCTTGAGCATGCTCAATGCCGATGGGATACTTCCGCTTGCTCAGAATAATCACCTGAGAGGGCATAAATTCAAATTGAGGAAGGACGGGTGTCGGATAGATGTGCGGAAATTTGCCTTTAGCCAGCGAGCAGTTGGTTTGTGGAATAGACTTCCATCGCTTGTTGTTGAAGTTGATAGCCTAAACAAATTTAAGGCTCAGCTGGACAGGTATTTCGAACGAATGGAGGGGTGAAATGGGAGTAGTGGTTTTTTTTTTTTTTTTTTGGCTGATGCTGAATAAGCTTGCTTTCTTGCATCATATGCCTCTACTAATGCTAATGCTAATCACCTTCTAACAGCAGTTCACACAACAGAAAAATACTTGTTGGCCATTTCTATAGATTTTGTTGATTCACTTTTTTTTTTTTTTTTTTTTTTGTCAAATAGGTATGGGTGGACTCTTACCCATACCTAACCTATTTGGCAACACCTATAGATTTTTTTGAATCACTCTAGTGGCATAGTGGCCTTATCAGGCTCTATTGGGCAAATGTGCCACAAAATCTGTACCAAGCAATAAAAGACTACTTGACTGACAGAAGTGTCTCAGTACACACAAGGTATCAGCAATTTACACACCTTGTGACTAAAGGATGCTCGCAGGGCTCAGTACTTGGCTCGTTCTTCTGAACAACTGTCTTAGCTGAATTTCTGGCCTTGAATTTGGATTCTGTGGGCTGACTGGCCTTTGCGGATGACTTAATCCTCCTAGTGAAATGAAACACAAAACTGGTTGTAGAGGATAGATCCAATGGCACACTCCAGCAATTGCAGGATTGGGCACAAATGCATATGCTCAGGATATCACCAGAGAAAAGTAAAGCAATCCTACCTAAAAATAAATTTGGATATAAGGTGACCTCCTGTAATGAAAATTGGCAGGAAATCAAAGTGGTACCAGATTTGAAGTATCTGAGCATTGTTTTATATTCAAAATTAACATTCTACCCATACCTAACCTATTTGGCAAAAAAAAGTAAGGAATTATGCAGGCATGATTGCTAGGATCAGTCGAGCAGACTTGGGTTTAAAAGAAGGACCCTGGCAATCGTCTGCCATTCAGTTTTCATTCCTGTCATCTCATAGTGCTGGTGCCTGGTTTCACCACACAGCCATAGTTAGAAACAGAATGAAACTAGAAAAAATACGGAAAACCACACTATTGACAATCACCAGAGCATGTTGCACATCAACATGATGTGCAACATGCTCTGGTGATTGAACCTGGTTTCTTATATTCTTCAGTGTTTTTATATTCTAGTGGTACACTTAAAGCGAAAAGAAATTTAATGGTCACGTATTAATTTAATACTGATCTACAAGTAATTCTCCAGTGGGGGGAAAGATAATTTAGTCGGTTTCTGTCCATCTAAAATTCATTCCAGCCATATATCTTGCAAAAAGGATTCTTCTGCACCTGTGCTTATCTTTGATGACATTCAGATTTCTAGGCAAGATCACATATATCTATTAAGGATTACTCTTCCTCTGCATCTAAAATGTTGGGTTTTGTCTTTTGCTCGCACCATTATGTTTTTTTCCAAACAGCTACTCACTCTGTCCAAATCTCAAATCAGCCCTACTGTGGAATATTGTTGCCACATCTGGGTCAGGCCCCAAAAACCTCTCGTAGCCTTTTAGACTCCATTCAAAAGAGTTCAGTTAATTAACTGCCCATTGCTAACTTTGTCTCTCCATTCTCTGTCCCATAGATGTTCTGTTTCTATTGCATGCTTTTTCTACAGATACCTCCATGGACACTGTTTCTCTGAATTGGTTTCTATAATTCCTGCTCTCTCTCCCTCTCTCTTCTAAACCAGTCTGAACATGTGCCACATCTATTCAGCATCCTTTTACTAACCAACTTGAAACTCGCAGAATCAACTCTCTTCTTTCTCATTTATTCTTTCAATGTCCATTTTCTGGAACAACCGCTCTTCGCACATTTTTCCCGAAAACTACCATCTACAGAAAGTCAAGTCTAATGCTAACTTCTTTCATCTTCTCAATCTTCAAACCATGCAGAGTACCAAGTGCTATTGGTTATAATACCTCGCATGCTTGGCATTTTCATTAAAAAAAAAAAAAAAAAAAAAGATTCTTCAGTTAAAGTAGCAATCCTCCCCACCTACTTTTATCTTCCTTTGCTTCCTACTATCTCATATCACACAAACTCATTGTTACCAAGCATTAATATTAGTAGTGGCAAATGATGCAAGAAAGCATGCTTATAGCAGAATCAGCAAAAAAAAAAAAAAAAAAAACCTCAACTCTCCGACTCATCTGTCCATTCCCAGTAATATTTTGTTTAATTGTTCCTTAAATTTTATTCAAACTGCCCACTCGAACAATACAGAATGGAAGTTTGTTTCAAACTTCCATTGTGTGACCAGTCACAGCAAATTATAGCTGTGACTGGTCACACAATGCTTGCATAAGCCAGTGAGAAGTTTGATATCACTTTACAACTGCTTTGAGGAAAGTGAGAGACTATTGTTGAGTACAATTAGAAAAATGCATGTTTCACGTAATCTATGGTTTATGTTTTTTTTAAAACAGTGACTTACTAACGGTGCATAAAGAATAGATTTAATTCCACACAACCTTGTGCTTATGTCACTTGTGTCACCATTATAACTAATCACAGCTGTAAGCTTGCATGACATGACAATTTATAATGGAGTATAAAATGAAACTTTGCGATCTCTGTTATTGTATGTTAGAAATTGATTAAATTTCTCAGCAGTACATTATTGAAATCAAGATGTCATGTAAGTTGATAAGATTGCAAGTGTGACTTGTTATAATTATTTCTTTAAAAGAATTGTGTTTTTTTAACTTCCAACTGTGAAAGTTTTGTTTTTTTCTGAAGCATATTCGCTTATATTCTCTCTGATATGGAAACATTTGCAGTGACTTTACTTGTATATTGTTATTTGTTTGCATTTAACTAATTAAATTTATATTTTAACCATTAGGCCTACTTTTTAGTCACCATAAATATTTACAAATGTAATTGTTCAGTTGTTAGTGCTTAATATTCATTGTACTTCTTCATAACTTCTTAATATTTAACATGCTTCTCCAAAACTGCTCCAGATGCTGGAGAGGTGTTATCTGGTGCATCTAGCACTAGCATGTAACTTTCTTATTTGAATGACCATGGAATATCATTTGTGTGTTGAAGTACATTTATTTTTTTTTGGATGAAGAAGCAGATAATCATGTATCAGAATATTTGCCTTTGTGAGGCAAATATTCTGATACATGATATAGTTGTCTATGCATTGTGAGGTTATCTGCCCTGGACTTGCTGAAAAGACTGCATATTTTAGGTTCATCAAGTCTTTTAGTATGCTCAGCTATCAGTCATTATGGCTCATGCCCTTTTCAATGATGTGATCTGCATTTGCACTGAAATTGTAATTAGACTATTTTGTTTTCATAACAAATTTCCACTTTTGTAACAGCATTACAGCAGTTTATGCTGTTGTTGTTGTTGGTTTGTATTTTATTGGCGCATTAGCATCTCAGGCTATAATGCGCCAAGACCAAGTTTATGCTGTAAACTGCTGTAAAATGCATAGACAACTATCAAAATATAGTTGTCTATGCATTAACTTAGCAAAGTATTAATACAATTTGAAATTATAAATATAATCTAAGGTTGTAAAATTATTAAGAAAAATGAATATGCATATTTTTATTTGATTGGTGATAGGGATTTTAAGGTTTTACCATCCTAATAAAACTTTGTTTAATCTCTTGCAGCGAGTTGTGTTATTTAGAAAATATGTTAATAATGAAAAGGCAGTTTTGGGGTTGACAGAATCTGCTTGTGCCTCACCTCAGTCTACACTTATTACAGTTCATAGGTCAAGGATAGTAGAGGTAATGATTGCAGTCTAAAAATGTGTTTATTTTGCAATACTGTTCTTTGTAGTGTACCTAGTTTAATGAATAATTGCAGAAGTTTCCGAACTTTTAAGGTTTTTTTGGTACATTCGGTACTTTGGACATAGAGCACTGTTTAATATAGTTTATTATACTTTTATAGGAATTTTTTTTTTTTTTTTTGGCTGGTGCAGCATAAGCCTCAGGCTTCCTTACACCTGTAGCTAATAATAATTATAATAATAATAAAAGGGGCGCGATGGCCCAGTGGTTATGACACCGGACTACCATCCTGATGGACCCGAGTTCGAGTACCGCCCTGACAGAAGCAAACGCAGCTCCATCACGCTGGGAGACCAGTATAATAATAATAGTAATAAATGAGAATAATAATAATAAATAAATTAATAGTAATAAAAAATTAATAAAATAAATAAAAATCATGAAAGTTGCTCCAAGGGACCTACCTACCCCAAGGTCAGAGTGGCAGCTAAGGCAGATTGTGGTGCCATCTGGCATCACTCACGAGAACTACCACTGGACATAAGCCAAAAACAGGTCCACCTCCAATAATGGATGATGTCGCAGAGAAATATTAATCATACTGCATTGAGTGTGGCACAGGATAAAGTCACTCGCTTTCAGGTCTTAGGCAGAGAGGTCGGTTCGAAAAATCAGAGACGGTCTCCCGAGGAAGACAGTGGAGCGAGTGGCGCTGTCCCCATATGGCTACCACAAGAGAAGGGCAAGACCATTCAGCCCCACCAACTGGAAGTTCTTCCTGCCCAACTGCACTAGTGACCACCCAGGAAGGGAGAAAACGCCAACGCATGAAGTGGAGCATCGAAATGAATACATACATCATGCAAGCATACTACGAAATAACGAAGCTGGAGACCGATATGACAACTTACAGGGCGAGACCACGTACCAAGTGGCTGGAACAATTCTCGGATATTCAGGTCAGCGAATAGAGGACCAGAGAACGACCATCATCATGAAGAACCTAATAGCCCCTGCAATCTTGGAAAAAATCAAGCAGGATGTGAGTGATCAGCTACAAAGGATAAAGAATATAGAACCAGAGGAGGAAGAACATACCACCGCCGAACCAGAGGCAGAAGAGCAAGAGGAAATACAACCCGCAGCAGCTGAAGTGGAAACAGACGAGGTCATGATATCCAGAATAGAGGACGAGTGGAAGAAGGCCCTAACAGAATTCGAAGGAATGGACCCCACAAAGACTCACGTGATACCGAAACAGAGGCCGAATAGAACCTTGTGGAGAGTCACAGACCACCTGAATTGGCACATAATACCGCATTACCGCGAGAGCAATGGTGCAACACTGGAGGCCATCCACTCAGCCATGTATTGTGCTGCTGTAGCAGCCACCAGGATTAATGGACGAGAAGTGAGAGACAAGCAGCAGAAGAACTGAAAACAGAAGGAACCACCAGCTTGGGAAAGAAGAATTAAGAGTCAAGATAGGCAATTGACCCAGTACCAATGGGGCAATAGGAGTAAGAATTTAATTGGAAAAATGAAGAGTAGCCTCAAGAGAGACAGCGTCCACAGCAAACATGAGATAAAAAATCAGAGAATAGGAGAGCACTTGGACACATTGAAGCAGAACCTCCTTGCACTCAGCAAGAGACTACGCCAATACAAAGAGAGCTCCAAGAGGAAAATAAACAACTGAATCTTCGTTGAGGACCAAAGAGGTTTCTACAGGAATCTCGGAGAAGACGGGAAACAAGGGAATGGACCACCCTAGAAGAAGACAATTGAGGATTTCTGGGGAAACATATGGAGCAGGGAAGTAAAACATAACAGCCGAGCCACCTGGATAGAACTAGAACGCAAGGAAACCAAGGATGTACAAGAAATGAGAGGATGGGAGATTCGGCAAGACGAAGTAAAACAGACGATCAAGAACTCTCACAACTGGCAAATTCCAGAAATAGATAACATCCACAACAACTGGTACAAGCACCTGGCAGAGCAGTTCACCCAAATGATAAGGCACCCAGAGACAATCCCGAAGTTTCTCACTCAAGCAATCGCATATCTGAAGCCTAAAGACAAAGATACAAGAAACTCAATGAAATATAGGCCAATCACTTGCCTCCCAACAGACCACTTGGAGAGCCAGAGCATAATGGCCGAACAGCAGAAAGGATCGGTTATGGAGCAAGCATACAAGAAGCACCGCAACATGTGCACTGCCTACATCGATTACCACAAGGCCTTCGACTCCGTGCCTCATGGCTGGCTAATAGAGGCCCTGAAAATCTACAAAGTCAATCTGATAGTGATAAACTTCCTAGGAGAAATGAGGCGAAATGGAGTACCACCATTAAGGTTAAAAACATCACAACAAGGCCAATCCCTATCAGGAGAGGAATCTTTCAGGGAGATGCCCTGAGCCCATTGTGGTTCTGTCTAGCACTTAATCCACTATCTACTATGCTCAACAGCAGCAAGTACGGATATAACCTCAAAGAAGGAAGGAAGAACCTGTACACCCTCACCCACCTGATGTATGTGAATGATATCAAGCTCTACAGGGGAACCGAGAAGTATCTTCAGCAAGTACTCCAGATCACCGAAGAATTCAGCAAGGATATTAGGATGGAATTTTGTCTAGACAAATGCAAGACCCACAGATTGCGTTGGGGAAAATTAGTCAACCGAAACTACCAGCTGCAGAGTGGTCAAGAGATCGAAGCCGTGGCAGAGGGAGAGGCCTACAAATACTTGGTGATGATGCAGGCTCAGCAGTTACAGCACAAGGAAATTAAGGCCTGCCTGACCGAAAAATACCATCAGAGACTCAGAAGCCTGTGGAAAGCAAAGCTGAATGGAGGGAACACAGTTAAAGCCATAAACACCTATGCAGTCCCAGTGCTAATATACTCCTTCGGGATCATAGATTGGACTAACACCGAGCTGGAGGATATCATGAGAAAGACAAGGACAGTGATGACCAAGAGCCGAGAGCTGCTGTGGGGAGACTGACAATTGCCCAGGAAGAAGGAGGAAGGGGCCTGATAGACCTAATTGAGCAACAGAAGACAGCTGTAGTTAACCTGAAGGAAACACACAGCAGCACTCCACCAGGCCATAAGGAAGATAGACAAGCAGTATATATCCACTCAACCTAAGCAAGGAGTCCCCCTCCCAACTAGGAGGTACAAACGAAGCTGGAAAGATGGGCAGAGAAGACACTCCATGGCAGACACTACAATGATCTCCATCAGGGTCACATAGATAAAATTGCTTCCAATGCATGTTTCACGAGCGGGACACTCTTCCCCGAGACTGAAGGATTCATGCTTGCCATCCAAGACCAAGTAATCAACACCAGGAACTATAGAAAATACATCGCCAAGGAGCCTGGAGTGTTAGATGACACATGTCGACGATGCTACCTGGCCTCAGAAACGAGCCAACACATCACAGCGGGATGCAAGATGATCACCCAGACTGAGTACACTCATAGACACGACCAGGTGGCCAGGATAATACATCAGAAGCTAGCAAGGAAATACCAGTTGATCGAAGAAAGTCCGTACTACAAGTGCGAACCTCAGCCAGTACTAGAGATCCCAAACCAACAAGCTGTACTGGGACTGCGCCATAATAACGGATAGGACAATCCTGCATAACAGACCGGACATAACCCTGGTGGATAAAAAGGAGAAGGCTACCTATCTGATTGACATAGCGGTACCCAACACTAGCAACCTGCAGAAAACCCATGGGGAAAAAATCAGGAAGTACACGAACCTAAGACAGTAGATCAAAGAGATGTGACATATGCAACAAGTAACGATCATCGTGTCAACCACAGGTATTGTGCCAAAGACCCTACATAACACCCTAGCAGCAATAGGTCTCCCAGCGAACACCTACAAGAAACTCCAGAAAGTCGCAATCCTGAACACCTGTAGGATTGTCAGAGAGTTCCTCGACCAACAGTAACATCAGACATAACTACAACCACCCTGTGTACTTGTTAGCAATACCCGTCACGAGGTGGAAATCCCCAATCAGGGAGAAATAATATAAGAGCAGCAATAATAATAATAATAATTTCTGTATTCATGGGTCAGTTTGCACTTAAATTGAGTTATTCCAAGATCAGTTTGGAATTACACACAAGAAGCAACTTACACACTCCATGTGAAATTAGCTAATTATTGCATCAGTGCAAGTGATTAATGCACTATACTCTCCTGGAGAACAGTCAACAATTGCATCAGACATGCATGCATGCTCAGTGTGTTGAGGTCAAGAAAGATATGTTGCTTTTCATTGGAGTGAGTTTTTTTTTTTTATGGCACATGCCATTATGTTATAGATTGAAAATGAAACACTATCAAATGTCAAAATTTTGTTAGAAAGTCTTTTACTGATGAATATTGTTAAAATTTCAGCATTGCGAGATGTGCATGTGATGTTATAATAATAAAAAAAAAGAAGTAAATAAGAAAATATAAATTATGTACTTTCCTCCTCAAATAGGTAATTGTCCACTTGACCTCTGAATTTATTCAAAGTGCCAGCTTCAGCTAAATTCAAAATGGGATGCATTCAAGGAATTTTTATTATTATTAGCCATATGGTGCAAGGAAGCCTGAGGCTTATGCTGCACCAGGCAAAAAAAAAAAAAAAAAAAAAAAATTCTGAATTACCCTGAGAGAGAGAGTCAAAAGTAGATGGGAATCACCAAGAAAAAGAAGAATGATGATATCCAGCTCAAGACTCGGGTGTTCCAAGCCCATACTCACCAGATGTGAGCCCCTGGGGTTAAATTGTTGTACACATTGGCACTAATGATATTAAGAGTGGGAGACCAGCGGAATTACTTAACAAGTACAGGTAAATGTTGAAAAAAAGCCGTGAGTTAGGGTTGAATTTGAAAGTGTCTGCAATTCTGTACAGACACAATAGGAGGGAGTATATGATAAGAGCCTTGTCGATCGATTCAGCCCTGGAGAGATTGTGCACGGCTCAAGGGGTAGAATTTTTCTCAGCCTGGTCTGTGCTTGTTAACTGGAGAGAATGCTTCTACAGGGATGGGATACACTTAAATATAAAGGGTGCAAGAATATTTGATGATGCTATCAAGGCAGTATTTACTGCCTCAATAACTGCTAGATTAGGGAGATACATGGGCTAATAGATTATCAGGAGCCACTGGCAGAGGTGAAAGTGATTCTTGCGCCGCTTCTATTGGAATGAGCAGAAGCCTGGAAAACAAGGTGCAGGGGATTCCAGAGACTGCTGGGAATCCCCTACGATGCAAGAAAGCAAGCTTATGCAATATCAGCCAAAAAAAAAAAATTAATTGTAGTTTCATACTAACTAAGAAATACTCTTCGAGGTGTAGGACTAAATGGATGTCAGATGAATTAATTAGACTCATAGCAGAGATGAAAAATGTATGGGATGCATATAAATTATCAGACAAAACAGAAGCCTATTGTAGATATAAGCTAAGCTGTATTCAAATCACAAAGGAGGTTAAGTAAGTGAAGGCAGATTACAAGAAATCTTGGACAAAGGGTGTAAAGTAAAACAGCCAAGATTTCTTTGCTTACATACATAAACACTAGAAGGAAGGTGATGAATCAAATTAGTCCACTCGATATTGATGGTTCCACTTTTTTTTTTTTTTTTGTTAGTTGTTGTTGGTTGGCTTCTGTGGCCATATCACACCTCCCAAGGTTTTTGCATTTTTTTACTCTGATCGAAGCCCGAGGCGGGATTCGAACCCACAATGGTTTCACTGTTGATGCTGCTGCTCAGGTTGCTGACAAACTGAACGAGTACTTTGCATCTACATTCGCACATGAAGAATTCATTAGAGAATGGATGCCAGAATTTTATCAAACTCTAACAGGGAGCTATATGATTTTATAATAATTGAGAGGAAAGTAAAAGAGAAATTGTTTAAGTTTAAAATAAGAAAGGCACCTGGGGTGGATTGGGTTATATTAAGGGAGACAGCAGAGGAAGTAAACAAACCCTTAGTCATAATTATGAGAGCATACTTGAATTCAGTGGAGGTCCCCACAGACTGGAGATGTGCAAATGTATCCCCAACTCACAAAGGGGGATCAAAGGGTGATACAAGTAATTACTGACCTGTTAGTTTAACTTCTGTTCCAGGGAAAATAATGTCACTGGTAAAAGAAGTGATGCAGGATTAGCTATACAGGGATGCAATTATACTTCCAACACAGCATGGGTTTGTTAAAGGGAAATCTTGTTTGGCCAATTTGATTGGTTGCTATGATGTGGTCACAAAGGAGCTGGATGCAAAAAACTAATTTTGATATCATATACTTGGTTTTCAGGAAAGCTTTTTATACTGTTGCATATAAAAGAATGTTGTAGAAATTGGAGCAGTATGGCATTAGGGGAAAGTTGTTGTTATAGATAAAGGGATGGTTGAGTGGGAGAAGACAGAGTAGTAATCAGTGAGACTGCTCTTCATGGATTACTGTTATTAGCGGAGTTCTGTTGGGGTTCTGTGTTGTGTTCATTATTGTTTTCTATATGTTTATCAATGATATTAATGAAGGCAAATCAGGCTTAAAGTCAAACTGTGCAGATGATACAATAGTTGGCATGGCGGTTAATGACAGCAATAACAGTATGTTACTGCAACGTGAACTAGAAAAGTTAGGCAGATTGGCTGAGAAATGGCAGTTGAAGTGATATGACTTGCAGATGAAATCATTCTCTTTGCCAATCATCCAAAATAATTGCAGCAAAATGTTTAATAACTGCAGCATGAAAGCAAGAAATTCAGTTTAAAATGAATATTGAGGAAACACAGGTTATGTTCAACAAATTTACCAAAGAAATCATGCATAAGAACTAGAAGAGGAAAGGCATATTTACCTTGGATAAGAAATTTCAACAGATAAACATCATAATGGAAATTGAATGATACATAGCATTAGAATGTTAGCATTTGGAAGGCTTACTGTAGTCTTCAAGACAAACCTGCCACTCTGTCTCAAATGAAATGGTTCCGAACAATGTATCCTCCCTATCCTAACATATGCTTATGAAACATTGAATGCTAAAGCTTTACAAAGACGGTCACACAAAGAAGTACAGGAACTCCCCGACTTACGGAAATTCGACTTTACGTAAGTTTTTGCCGGCCAGTGTAAACTTAAAAAAATCATGGAAACGTATTTTGTATCCTGTAGGAATAAATGTAGGTATCATGATATATCATAATGTGAACCAAATAACACTTTTTTTTTTTTTTTTTTTTTGTAATTCGTTCCAAGTCCTTGGAAGTTGAAAATTTCGCTATATTACTAAGCTAAAAGGTCATATTTATAATGGAAATTGCTTTACCCTTTCATCGTTATCGTATGTTCCCGTTATAAGAATCAATTTTTGAATGCCTTTGTGATATTTTTCTAAAGCACGTTTCTGGAGGTCATGACCATAAAATAATAAAAACAATTTGCACTTTCTGGTTTATTTGGCTTTTCTGTTAGTGTATCTAATTATAAACAGGACTCGATCTCATTGCATTTGCGATAGTACTGATAACCGCATTTGTGTGGGTTTTTATGCTATTATGGTGAAATGTGTTCCCCTTCGCTGAAATCTTTAATCATATAAAAAAAACAAATTTTCAGAAACTTCTCTTCATTCCTATTTATGTATTACAATGATGAAGGGAAAGCAACCAATGAAAAGTGCAAGTGGTGGTGGTAGTGCCAGGTAACGAAACAAAATTGATTTAGAAATGAAGATGAAAATGATTAACAAGTACGAAGCAGGACAAAGTTTTTCATCTATTGCAAGGTAATTAGGTCTCGCTGCTTCAACAGTGAATACTATTTTAAAGGACAGTGCACGTATAAAAGAACATGTCAAAGGATCAATGCACTTAAGATCAGCTGATCACAAAACAGCATTCAGGTGCTATATCGAAGATGGAACAGCTGTTAATAATATGGATGGAAAATCAGATTCAGAAGTGAGTGCCCATGAGCCTAATGACCTTTCTAGCAAAAGCAACAAGTATTTATAGAGATATTAAGGATAAGTGCGGCAAACCCCAACCCAAGTTCTTGGCAAGCAATGGGTGGTTTAATAGGTTCAAGCATTGTGCTGGTTTCCACAACGTTAAAGTATGCAATGAAGTCTCCAGTGCCGATTCTGCAGCTGCAGAAAAATTTTGTGATGTGTTGGAAAAATATTTTTTGACGAAGATCGCTATTCAATGCAGCAAATTTTAACGTTAATGAGACTGCTCTGTATTGGAAAAAAATGCCGGATCGAACATATATTGCAAAAGAGGAAAATACAATGTTAGGTTTCAAGGCATCTAAAGATAGGGGCACATCTTGCTTGGGGCTAATGCAGTGGGAGATTACAGATTAAAACCACTGCTTGTGTACCATTCTGGAAATCCTAATGCATTTAAGGGCATCAATAAAGCCACCCTACCCATGCATTTCCGATCGAACCAGCGAGTATAGATAACATCTCTCTTTTTGAGGATTGGTTCAAATGCTGCTTCATTCCCAAGGTTGAAAAATATTGAGAAGACAACGACGTTCCTTTCAAGATTTTGCTTCTATTAGATAATGCTCCTGGACATCCTATGCATCTAGATGATTTCAATTCAAACATGAGAGTCATATTTCTACCGCCAAACACGACTTCACTCATCTAACCTATGGATCAGGGTGTTATTTCAAATTTAAAAGTATATACTAATTTGTGCACAATTTTACATCTGCCCATATATTTATTTTGTCTGTAAATTGCGTGTGTTCTCTGATCAATTTACCTGTTTGCTGGAAGAAAAAACCCCTATTTCCGGGAGTAAAAAAACCTTGCTATTTAGCTGAGACCAACTATTTATGCACAACATTTGCTGCACAACATTTGCTTGGGCATTGTCTCCAGTAGACGACGAGAAAAAAATTTTACATTAAGAGACTTAGAAATCTTACAATATCTTAAACCATGCCATCTTAAACATCAATAATCCCGGACGGAAATTACTAAAAGTTGTTTAAATGGCGCACAGAAGAAAATATACCCATGTCATGTAAAATGCTTCGAAGGATTTGAAAAAGAGAAATCATGTGAAGATGTTACATAAGATTGTAAAGGTTGCAGAGTTTCTTCAGTTGGAGGTTGTTAATAGAGGAAGAAGAGAAGCAATTATCTAACAAAGAACTTATTGACTTGCACACAGTGATAATGAAAGAGGAAAATGCTGACGAAGCTCAAGATGAACCAAATGAGGAGCCGAGACGCTTCATCACAAGAGAGATGGCAACGCCATTTTGTGAAATTGCACCGGCAATGGCGCAGTTTGAGAAGATGGATCCTGACAGCGGATGATTCTTAAAAGTTAACAGAGGGGCAAATGATATGCTTGCTTGCTACAAAGAAATCCACGATAAAAAGAAAAAAGCCACCATCCAGTTATCCATTAATATGTTCTTTTGTAAAGTTGAGCGGCTGACCCCTTCTAAATCTCCACAGCCCTCAACCTCCACAGCGGCGTACTTATAAGTTGAAGACATTGATTCTGGCAATGATGCGCAATAGGTAAAATTGACGTTATGCATGTCTCCTCTCTTTTTTTATAATTTTATAATTTTGAAATTTTTTTAAATTGTATGCTTTTTGTAATTTTTCCTTTGCATGAGATAAAAAATTTAATCAATATAATAAATAATTCTATTTACGTGTTTGTCGAACATTTCTTTTTTGATACAATCAATTCAGCAAGCACAGTTGTGAGTGCTGCACAAGAATGGGGTAAATTCCGACTTGCATAGCGTTCCACGGAACACAACCCTTACCTAAGTCAGGGAATTCCTGTATGGAGCACCGAATTTTGAACATAATCAAAAGAGACTGAAAAACGTTAATCGATTTCCCAACAAACCAAGGTCTGTGACATCAATGAAAGAATCAATCAGATCAGAGTTGAAGGGAGCAGAGAGAGAGAGAGAGAGAGAGAGAGAGAGAGAGAGAGAGAGAGAGAGAGAGAGAGAGAGAGAGAGAGAGAGAGAGAGAGAGTTTGTCTCTTGATTTTCTTATCTTGATTTTTATTGAATTAAATGATATTTTTGCAGGCATAAATTAAGTCTATTTCTGAAAAGAATATCGGTGGAATATTAGTTTCTTAAGGAGCTTTTTTTTTCTTGTTTTCAATGCTGCTTTTCTAAGCCAAGTTAAAAGATGAGAGATCTTATGCTTCCATGTTATAATTTTCCAATTTAAATTCCTGGAATTCCTTGAATTCCTGTACTTATTCATATTTCTTTCTTTATTCCCCTCCCCCCCCCCTCTCTTTAGGCTATGGTTTATTTTATTGTGTAGTTGCATGAAGTCTTTCCACTTTGTGCTTTCCTGTTTATTCTTCTGTAAAAAGCAACTTCTTTATATGAACAACAATAACAAAAAAAAAAAAAAAATTCACAACTATAATTATTCAGTTTTTGCAGCTATTGCAATTTCAAACTGGTCACTGCATAAACACTGTGTGACCGGCTTACTTATTAATATGCAAGATCAATTTATGCTCTTGCTTACCACATTTTTAACCTTTTTGATTTGATTACACTCAAATTACAATATAAAAAATTATAACAGCAAATAATATGCCAAAATATGGATATTCTAATTTTACATAATAGACAATGTAATGCTTATTTTAATGTACACTGATTTACATTTCAGTATACACTTTTGCTGGCAAAAGTGAAACAGCATTCTGTTATGTCTCAGAAATTGGATGAATTTCTCTATGGTGCCACTGTAACTGTTAAATCAGAATGGATGTGTTTTGGTCCCTTGAACTTTGAATTAACTGAAAAACTTGAGAGCTTTACTGTATTAATATATTTCATATTTGGAAAAGTGATGTTACTTACCATATTACCTATGTAAAACACATTTTTAACATTAAGTGAAATGTCATTGTATATGACACTGAGATGGCTTTGCATCAAGAACTCAACCAATGCACAGTGTTTCTGCACATTGGTTGTAAAGTTGAGTGGCTGTGCGCCGCTCAACTTTAATGCACAGTGTTTCTGCTACTGACACCATGTACCAATTTACAATAGAAATGATGATTAGGACGAGTATCTAGCCACGGCAACCATTGCTCAGTGGTTTTACACAGCAACATCTTGTATGTGCAAAGGCTATACTAGACGAGCACTTGATGCATGGCGTTGGCAATACCTTCCAATGCCCAGTTTTACAGGAAGCAGAGGGTAAAGGCATGCAAACTAGACAGGCACTTTGAACGCTGGTTAGGATGACGTAAACTGGTGTAAAATGCCTGTCAACGCCTTCAGATGCTTTACAAGCATGTATGTCTTGGCATTTGCATCGCCTGAGGAGACATTCTCCTCGTGCATGGGATGGTTGGCCTTAATTGGTTTGTTTATTATACTTTGGGGAAGATGATGTTCAACACAGATAAGTTTATTTGTGAGGTGGAAAGGAGAACTCTCTTGTACAACACGTCATTAAAAGACTACTCCAGCAAAGAAATAAAGGCAGTGTTGTATTGAAATTGGAAAATAAATATTTCCGAACTGGGATGAACTAGTAATGATGAGAAGAATCAGAAGGCTCAGTTCTGAACCTTATATTTATTGTAAATATTACTTATATTTTAGTACTGTTTCATTAGTTAATGAAATACAAGTTTGTTCACTTGCAGAAACAATTTTTTGGTAGATTCTAGGTTGTCTGTGTACGGAATCATGAATGTACATAATTTATATTAATAAAGAACCTTATTATTATTAAAAAAGATGAAATGGTAGTTTATTCCAGCAATCAACCACCCGCTGGCTAAAGGCAAACTTCCGCACATCTGTCTTACAACCGTCTTTCCTCAATTTGAATTTATGCCCTCTCAGGTGATTATTCTGAGCAAGAGGAAGAATCCCATCCACATTGAGCATGCCCAAACCATTCAAGGCTTTATACACCTCACAGGTGCATAGTCTCCAGACACTGTAATTTGCAAGACTTGAGCCTTTCTTCGTAAGAGCAACCCTTTGTTCCATTCGCTAATCTTGGTGGCCTTCTCTGTACTTGTTACACCAGCTCTACATCCTTCTTAAAATGAGGCCTCCAGACCTGTATACAGTACTCAAGGTGTGGCCTGACCATTGCCTTATACAAGGGGATAATCACCTCCTTATCCCTGCTAGAAAAATTCCTATATATCATTGACAAGATGCCATGAGCTACTCTTGTGGACCGTCTGCACTGCTCAGAAAACTTCATATCTGCCTGCACAATTACCCCCAGGTCCTTTTCATTTTCTACTACTGTGAGTGTAGTACCACAGAGTTGATACGGTACTCTGGGGGTTGTTGCTGCTTCCCATATGTAGTACTTTACATTTGTCAATGTTAAACTTCATTTCCATCTGCTCAACTTTTCTAGATCCTGTTGCAGCAGTGTACTGTCATTAGTGTCATTAACAACCCTGCCAACCTTTGTATCGTCTGCAAACTTGTACATTAAGCCTGATATATCATCATCAATATCATTTATAAATACACAAAACAACAATGGACCCAACACTGAACCCTGAGGAACTTCACTAAAAATATACTTTTCTGGATGTATATTTGATCTTCTAACGAAATTTCAAGAAAATATTTCTCTTGATAGCTGCATTACAAACTTTGAAAACTGGTGTCTTCTCATGCACATTCCTAAAATCAAACAACACTGGTCCTTTATTACACAAAAAGTACTCCATTACAGTGTGGGTAGTGGAGAATGTTTTCTTCTTCAAAAGGATGGAAAGTACTCACAGTATTCCATCTGGATATAATGTCGACTGGTGGGAACATAGGTGTTTTATTCTGAGAAGTTCCATGCGGTAAAATCAAACAAGGCATTGTTAGGTAGGTCAGAAAACTGATGGCTTGGCAGATACACAGACTAATACATTAACTACAGTCACAAGCAAAGGTAAAAGTAATTTTTGCGCTGCTGCTATTGGAATAAAATAATTTTACAAACAAAGATAACGTTTCAAAAATATTTAAATTAATGGGAGTTGACCTGTCGGTACAGTACATAAAGCACAGATACAAACATAGGTATTGATTTCTGCTTCACAGTCAAATTTTGCATTTTTTTCACTAATTAACATTAGAAGTTCATTAAAACTCTGTATCGACATTCTTTAAAATAAAAAAAATAATAATAATAATAATAAATTCTCAGGAGATCCTGTGTTTCAAACATAATATAAAACTTTTTTTTTTTTTTTTTTAACATATTGGAATTTGCTAAATGAATCCACCATCATCGTTTTCTCTTTCTACTTGCAATCAACACTACATAAATACACAATACATCCATCTTGAAACTGGGAATAGAAAAACTGAGTTGCTGGTGATATCCAATGAAATCCTAGAAGTGCCCCGTCTAGTTTGAAATGATCTGACATTAGGAACGCTATATGTAGTTTGCTGTTTTGGATGCGTTCACAGTGCCAGCTTATGCTTGCGCTTCAAGTGCTCGTCTAGTATAGCCCTAAGAGTGGACCAACCATGGAAAAAACCACTGAACACAAATCCTGTGCAGGCCAGCTGGAATTGGGACAGAAATTCACAGAAATGGGACAGCCATGGGGATAGAATTTTAATCAATATGATCTGTGCTCAATTAACATGAGAGACTATTTGTACAGGAATGGGATACACATAAATAGAAAGGGTGGAAGAATATTCATTGATGCAATCGAGGCAGTGTTAGGTAGGTCAGAAAACTGATAGCTTATGAGATACACAGACAAATACGTTAACTAGTCACAAGCAGAGATAAAAGTAATTTTTCCACTGCTGCTATTGGAACATGCAGCAGCCTGGAAAGAAAGATATTGGCGATTTAAGCCCTGCTGCAGGTCATCATGGAACAAATAGACACATGGACTCTATCAGAGTAAATAAGATTGAGAACGAGTGCATGTATACTTTCATAAACACTAATGCTAGAAGCATAGTAAATAAATTTAATGAATTTGAAGTACTGATTAAGCAATCAAATGCAGAAATTGTGGGGATATTCGAAACATGGTGTCGCTCTGGCTCTGACTTAAGGGATGCAGAATTTCATTATGGTAAGTACAATATGTATGCAAAAAGGACAGATAAAGCAACAGGTGGGATTTGCATTTAGTTAAGAAGCATGTCAGGCCTTGAATGGGTTCAGCATGTTGAATTCTGTTGGGATTTTTCCGCTTGCTCAGATTATGAACTTGAGAGGGCTTAAATTCAAATTGAGGAAAGACAGTTGTGGAATATATTTGTGAAAATTTGCCTTTAGCCAGCAGGTAGTTAATTGCTGGAACAAACTTTCATCGGTCATTGTGGAAGTCGATAGCTTAAATAAATTCAAGGAGGAACTGAACAAATTTTTTGAGGGAATGGATGTTGGTTTTTCTTTTTTTTTTTTTTTTTGGCTGATGTTACATAAGTTCATACACTTGCTTTCTTGCAGCACATGCCTCCATTACTACTACTGGTATTACCACCTAAGGCAGTGCATCCAACAATGGCAACCAGTGCAATGTTGCATCAGATTGATGTGACATAAATACTGGGAAAACAGATATGAGTAGGAATGTGTTAAGGCAAATTGACTGGCATTAGCATTAGTAGAGGCATTTGATGCAAGAAAGCAAGCTTATGCAGCATCAGCCAAAAAAAAAAAAATAAATAAATAAATAAAAAATAACCACTTCCACTTCACCCCTCTGTTCGTTCGAAATACCTGTCCAGCTGAGCCTTAAACTTATTTAGACTATCAACTTTCAGGACAAGGGATGGAAGTCTGTCCCACCAACCAACCACCCGCTGGCTAAAGGCAAATTTCCTCACGTCTATCCTACATCTGTTTTTCCTCAATTTAAATTTATGCCCTCTCAGGTGATTATTCTGAGCAAGAGGAAGAATCCCATCAGCATTGAGCATGCTCAAACCATTCAAGGCTTTATACACCTCTATCAGATCACCTTGCTGGTGCCTAGTCTCCAGACACTGTAATTTGCAAAACTTAAGCCTTTCTTCGTAAGAGCACCCCTTTGTTCCATTCACTAATCTTGTTGCCCTTCTCTGTACTCGTTCCAGCATCTCTACATCCTTCTTGAAATGAGGCCTCCAGACCTGTATACAGTACTCTAGGTGTGGTCTGACCATTGCCTTATACAAGGGAATAATCACCTCCTTATCCCTGCTAGAAAAATTCCTATATATCATCGACAATACACCATGAGCTACTCTTGCAGCCCATCTGCACTGCTCAGAAAACTTCATATCTGCCTGCACAACCACCCCCAGGTCCCTTTCATTCTCTACCACTGTCAGTGTAGTACCACAGAGTTGATATGTTGCTCTGGGGTTGCTGTTTCCCATATGTAGTACTTTACATTTGTCAATGTTAAACTTCATTTGCCACCTCTCAGCCCATCTGCTCAACCCAGATCCTGTTGCAGTAGCATAGTGTCAGTAGTGTCCTTGACAACCCTGCCAACCTTCGTATCATCTTCAAACTTGGACATTAAGCTTGATATACCATCATCAATATCATTTATAAATACAGAAAACAACAATGGACCCAATACTGAATCCTGAGGGACTCCACTAATAACATTAGTCCATGATGAGCAGTGTCCGTTGATTACCACTCTCTGTCTTCTCCCCCTCAACCACCCCTTTATCCATAGCAGCAATTTGCCTCCAGTGCCACACTGCTCCAATTTGTGCAGCAGTCTTCCGTGAGTAAAAGGGCCTCCGTAGCCAAGTGGTCAGTAGCGGGAGTGCAGTAACACACACTCTTTGAGTAGACCGGGGTTCAAGCCCCTGACTGCTGAATACAGTCGATCTGCCAACCCGCACTGTACAAACGTGGCAAATTATTGTCCATTTCCCTCAACATGAATTGTTGAGGAGGCTTCCATCCTGCAGTGGGTTGATAAAGGCTGCACTTTACTTTTTTTTACTTTACTTCCATGTGCAACAGTATCAAAAGCCTTTCTAAGATCCAAGTATATAATATCAAAGTTATTCCCTGCATCCAGTTCTTTTGTGACAGCATCATAGTATCCAATCAAATTGGTCAGGCAAGACTTCCCCTTAACAAAACCATGCTGTGTCTGAGCTATAACTGAAGTCTTGTCTAGATGATCCTGCAGTGCTTCTTTAACCAGTGCCTCCATTAATTTTCCTGGAACAGAAGTTAAACTAACAGGTGTATAATTACTTGTGTCGCCCTTTGATCCTCCTTTGTGAATTAGGGTCACATTTGCACATCTCCAGTCCATGGGTACTTCCCCTGAGTCCAAGGAAGCTCTCATAATTATGGCTAAGGGTTTGCTTACTTCCTTTGCTGCCTCCTTTAATATAACTGGATAGATCCCATCCACCCCAGGTGCCTTTCTTGTATTTATCTTCAACAATTTCTCCTCCACTTTACTCTCAGTTATTACAAGGTTCTCTAGCTTACTGCCAGAGTTGAATACACCTCTGGCATTCCCCTCGCTGAATAACTCCTCATGTGTGAATATCGATGCAAAATATTCATTTAGTTTGTTAGCTACCTGAGCAGGATCATCAACAGTTGACCCATCGATATCAAAAGGACCAATCTGATTCATCACCTTCCTTCTAGAGTTTACATAAGTAAAGAACTCTTTGCTGTTTTTCTTTGCATCCCTTGCAAAAGATTTCTCGTAATCTGCCTTCGCCTGCCTAATCTCCTAGGCTTCTGTGTCACGTGTTAATTTGTATGTATCCCATGCATTTTTCTTCTCTGCCATATGTCTCATTAGTTCATCTGACATCCACTTAGGCCTAAACCCTGAACAATATTTCTTAGTTGGTATGTAAAGCCTAGTAGCTTCCAAGATAAGTTCTTTGAATGCTTCCCATTTTGAATTTGCTGTTGGTAACATCATCAGTTGGTCCCACTGTATATAATTTAAATACTGTCTCAGTCCATCGTAGTCGCCTTTACGAAAGCAATAACCATTCCCTTTACCCATAATGGTAGTTACCTCTTTAAGTAAATCCCACTTCAGCACACCGTGATCACTGCCACCTAGTGGTTCATTTACCTGCGGATTCTTAATGCATGAAGAATCACTACTGATAATCAAATCAAGAGTATTACTCCCTCTAGTTGCCTCCCGAACATGCTGATGTAGAAAACAATCATCCAATAAATCCACAAAAGCCTTGCTAGTGTGTGAGTGACCAGCCCCCAAATTCCAGTCAATATCTGGGAAATTAAAATCCCCCATTATAAGACTCTTTGATTTACTGGCCCACTCTATTTCCCTGTACAATTTCTTATTATACTCATCAGTTTCATTAGGCCTATAGCACACTCCTACTCTCAATTTTGATCTCCCAATGCTTATGTCACACCAAACTGACTCGACACTGCACTGTCCAGCAATGTCAACTGGCTTCACTTCCTTGGATTTTATGTATTTCTTAACTAATAGCATAACCCCTCCTCCCTTCTTATCCTGTCTATCCCTTCTGTAGACATTGTATTTGCCAACCAGTTCTGCATTCCTTATATCTGTGTGACACCACGTCTCTGAAATCCCCACAATATCTGCCTTTGATGTTTTGAGCAATACCTCAAATTCATCAAATTTATTTACTAAACTCCTAGCATTGGTGTACACGCAAGTATACATGCACCTGTACTTTTTCTTAGCTACCCTAACACAACCCATGTGTTTACTTGTACCCCAATGATTCTCTCTGAAATATCCTGCATCTTATTTTCCAGGCTGTGGCTAATTCCAATAGAAGCAGTGCAAGAATCACTTTCACCTCTGCCAGTGGCTACTGTTAATCTATTAGTCCATGTATTCCCCCAATCTAGCAGTTTTCCGACCCACCTATCACTGCCTTGATAGCATCAGCAAACATTCTTGCACCCTTTCTATTTAAGTGTATCCCATCCCTGTAGAAGCATGCTCTCCTGTTAACAAGTACAGACCAGGCTGAAAAAAAATTCTACCCCTTGAACCTTGCACAATCTTTCCAGGGCCGAATTGATCGACAGGGCTCTCATCATATACTCCCTTCTATCGTGTCTGGGCAGAATTGCAGACACTTTCAAATTCAACCCTAATTCACGGCTTTTTTTCAGCCAGCTATAAAGAGAAATAAAGTGAGTCAGTAAATCAGAATGCCTTATAATGGGAGATTTTAATTTTACAGATATTGACTGGAACTTGTAGGTTGGTCCCTATCAAGGCTTTTTGTGGATTATTGGATGACTGCTTTTTAAACCACATTTAAGAGAAGCAACAAGGCAATGCATTACTCTTAATCTGATTATCAGCAGCAATTCTTCATGCATTAAAAATATGAAGGTAAAAGCATCGCTGGGTGGCAGTGATCACAGTGTACTGATGTGGGATTTTCTTAAAGACATAACTACTGTCAAGGGTAAATGGAAGGGCTTTTGTAAGGGTTACTACAGTGGTCTCAGACAGTTTTTAAATTCTATAAGTGGGACCATCTGATGTTGTTACCAACAGCAAATTCTAAATGGGAAGCATTCAGGGAATCATAGAAGTGCTCTGCTTTTCATAGCAACTAAGAAATAATGTTCCATGCTCTGACCTAAATGGTTGTCAGACGATTTGATGAGATTTCTGGCAGAAAAGAAAAATTCATGGGATTTATATAAATTATCAGGTGATACAGAAGCCTATGGTTCTAGTCTGTAATCAAGTCACAAAGAAGGTGAGGTAAGCCTAGGCAGATAACAAGACCTCTGGTAAAGAATACCAAGAAAATTCTTTACTTATATTAATAGTAGGAAGAAGAGGTTGAATCACATTGATCCGCTTCATGTCAGTGGTTTTCCTGTTGATGATCTTTCTTTGTTGCTGCCAAACTGGAAAGGAATGTTAGAAGTTCATCAAAATCTTTCTGGGATGATTAACAGGGAGCTAAATAATTTTGTTTTAACTGAGAGGAAAGTGGAAGAGAAATTATTGAAATTTAACATAAAAAATGTACGTGGGGTGGATGGATCTATCCAATTATATTAAAGATGGCAGCAAAGGAAGTACTGTGTTAGCATTCTTTACTATTACTTTTTTAGTTCATCTTGATGAGATTAAAAACCACAAAGGATGGAATATTAAAGTGAACTGTACAAACTGAACATCACTGTACTAACAGATGCTTCTTAAGACTAATACACCTTTTGTCTCAGTATATTAATGCATATGTGCATGAAAGGGTTTTAATCTGCTTGGATGAAAACCACTGATGGTGAGAATCATTTTCTTACAATTTAAGTTGGCATCTGTAATTCCCCCACTCTCTCTTCCAAACATGTCCGAGCAATTGCTGTAACCAGTCAGTATCTGTTTACTATCTAACTTTAAAATCACAGAAACAAGTTTTCTTCTTCCTTTTTTATCATTTCAATGTCTAATTTATGGAAAATTTTTCTTCACATGTATATCCTGAAAACTACAATCTACAGAAATTCAAGTCTAATGTTAGCAAGTATCTTCTGTCTACACATCTGCGGTGCTAAATACTATAAGTTGTTAATACCTTTTGTGTTAGAGTTTCATAAAAAAAAAAAAAAAAAAGAGAGAAAGAAATTAAAAATGATCTCTCTGCAGCCCAAGAATTCCTTCCCAGAAAGAACTCCTTCAGCTGTCAAGTATAACAAAAGGAGATCTTTACATTACAGATTTTCTTTTAATGAAAATAATAATACACATTTTTACAGGACTCTCCTAGTGTACCAGTGCTTCAGTCCAATAGTACATCTGGGATGCTTTATCATTAGGATTGTCAGCCATGCTCCCTTTTCCGGAAATTCCACTGATCTTGTTTCGTTTCATTTCTTAAGCAAGAATAGAAATTGATGTCACTAGCATAGCACTGATCACTTTCTCAGTGTTAGAAATTGATCTTATTAACCATGGAGATAAACTTTGTTGGGAATGTTTCCATGAATTTTCAAGAAAGCCATTTTCGTGTTGTTAAAAGCCAATAGACACTTGTTTACATAAGTCTGGTGTGTGGCCTGGTGCACTTGTGTGTGTATAGTGTGTGGCAGCCTGCGAGTGAGCTCTGATTAAAGTTAATAATTAATGAGTTATACTGATTTGATTTTCGCAAATAATGTACTAAAGAATTTGTCTAGTGATGTTCTGTCTGGTAATGGTAGCAAATCTCCTGCATTTTGCTCAGGTAATGTTTTATTATATATAATTTTATGACTGTATCAATGTGATACAGTACCTCTGTAGCCTGACTATAGAACAAACGCAGTTGGCTACTGTCAATTCCTGCTGGACCAGCCAATGAGAAATCTATCCTTTCTAGTGTAGGACGATCCATCCTACATTATTGCCTCCAGCAGAGGTTAGGCAGTGCACTCCTGCATTCCTCTGTTCAAGAATGCACCTGAAACAACCTAGTGAGCTGTCCTGCTACAAACAGCTTGCTTGATTATTTGCCTAATCAATTTACAACAATTGTTAGAAAGTGTTCTGCTTTGCCTCTGGTTCCTCCCTGGTGACCAGTAAAAGTCATTCCTGTTGCCTGCCGTCATATTGTCCTACTGCAATGACATCCCATAAAACCAATGATCAACTAAAGATGACTACCGTCGTTTGCAGCCGCTGCAATAGGCAAGTCAGTGAAGCAGTTTCATGCAAATTGTGTTCTGCCCTTCTTTGCTAATCATGTTCAGGCCCAAAATCCCTACAGAAACGAAATGCCCTGCACCTCAAGAATTTCACGGGACTTCCTTGCAGGAAAAACCAGCCAAAAAAAAAAAATAGAGGTCCTGTGAGCAGTCAACCAGCTGCACAGACAAACAACATGGTGAAGCAATCATAGTCCCAAGCATAGCTGATAATGATACATCTATAACCTCCATCTCCTCAGCTGCTGATACAATTCTTCCAACTGACTGTCTCCTATGTAAGTGCCAGATCTGTGGAACTGCCCAGTTTACACTGTAATATCAGTACCACCACAATCTGTGTGGTTGACAATGAAGGCTCTAGTGTCTCTAACCTAGAGGAAGTGAATGACACATCCCTCCATCACAGTGTTACCACTATAGCAACTCAAACAGAAGACTTCGTCAATATCCTGCATGTACAGCCAACAATGCATGCAGAGTCCCAAAGAAGGAATTCTCCATCCTCTATCATGCTTATTAATGTGTCTACACAGACTGGTTTTTCATTTGCTGAATCTCTGTGTCCTAGCCTGTTAAATAACCGTAAATCACTTGACCACATAATAATGCCAATCCTCAAAGATGTCAAACATCACATGCTTCGTATTCTTCATGGCTGGAAGCCTTCAAGACCTAAGTTTGTGTAGATGTAATGATTGTGGTCAAGTTGTTAAATGTGCCATGACACAGACCTGCACTACTAATCAGCACACAATAACCCATCCTACAGCAGTACCACATTGCACGCCAAACACAAAATAGCCTTGAGACCCATATAGCCAAAGAACTTCCCCACCAGGGGAAGAACAGAATCCCTGTCAATCCTATGGAAGAATCAGCTAACCCACATATGCTACCTAGTGTCCCACTCCATAAGTCACAGAAATCCTCTTCCAAATTGCAATGGAAACCTAACCCCAAGTGCAGCACTGTGTATTACACGTATTCAAGCCAGGTGTGTCAATTTACAACACTGAAGAATCCTGACATCCACAAATGCGGTTCCTCTCTGCTAACATTGCAACAATCCTGGGTGGAGGTTCTAGCCGCATCTCCCCCATCTGTGGCCCAGAGTTACCAAAGAGAAGATTTAGAATGGGTACATTGGCCACCTTAGAGGTGGCCAATGTACCCATTCTAAATTTGTTGGCAATGCATCCATCAACTCTGTCTTGGACAAAGCCTATTTGTATCCTGATTAGCTCCAAATATAATTCCAAATGATATTGTATCATAATGCAAAAGCTTCACCTTAATGTTTCTGTCACACTACTTAAGAAAACACCCCTCCATACATCATTCAAAGTTGAGTGAGAAGCACAACATTTCAACTCCATATTAGTGACTGCTCTTTGGCCATCTGGATAACTACTCAGGCGATATTATGAATCTAAGTCCAAGGTCACCCCGTGTCCAGCCATGGCTACTCAACTATCCCACCAATAAAACTTCCAAGCATGACTCCATGACAGGCATCCCAATTCACAGATACCCCTACCCCGGGAACCAGTGGCACCTAATGATGAGCTTTATACATACCCTGATGACGAAACCTGTGATCAGCCACTGAAATGTCACATCTCCAATGAAATCCACCCTTGGCTGAAACCAACCATGCTAGAAAGCCAACGAGCAAAAAAAAATCCTGTCTATAAATCAGCACTTTTGAAGGCTCCTTATCACCTTACACTCAAGTTTTTTATCAAAACATTTGCAGTATTTGGAATAAGATTGAGGCACTTGAGCAGATGCCCCTCTTCCAAATGGCTGATGTCATCTGCTTGTCTGAAACCTGGTTGGAACCACAACAAGAATCAGTTGCCTCTGCACAAGCAGCTGGTTACAAATCATTCTTCACCTCCTGATCTCACAACTGTGGTGGGGGTTTGCTGTTATCATAAATGCCAGCAGACTTGAGTTCCTACATGCAGTCTCCAGCAATTCCAATCTGTTTGAAGCATTGATTTTTACGATCAAAATAAACTCTTGCTTGATACTCAGACAATTAACGAAATTGCATCCTGGCTAATAAAATATACTCCACATATCTGCCATCCACCTCATCTGTGGAGATTTTAACGTATCACCAAGCCTCCAAATTCTCCATGAGTCACTTAGGACTAATATCATGCCTAGTGGCCTCAGGATCATAAATGAAGGCCCAGCTAGAGGTCTTCATTGCCCTGACCTCATATTATCATCTGGTTCCTGTACCATTGACATTAAACCTGAAACTCATTTGAATCTGATCATGAACCTGTCATTGCCCTATTGTAGTTCCAGTGTCCAACTTTCATGTCTCCAATAAGGTGAAAAGGAAGGTCATCATCTCTCCCACCTTCCTACAACCAAATAGATGTCTTGAAGAACCAAGATTCATTTTCTGTGGAGTTTATGAATCAGGTGACCCAGAACTGGCCCTGGACATATTGACTTGTTGTTGCACACTGTTACAATGTTGTCAGCAGCTAAACAGCTCTCTATTTATACTAGAACTAATGCTTGGTTGTCTCCGGAGCTAAATTACAGTTTCAAGTGCAAACAGTCCCTCCATAAACAATAGAAACAGTCTGGTTCTTCAATCCAGTTGAATGGATCAGCTATGTAGCAAGCTTTCAGAACAACACTACACAACTAAGGTTACCAACCAGACTCCATTTCTGGTCCAGCTGATGAGCTCTTTTCCATCCAAATCAATCGTTTCCTTGAGGTTGTCACAGACATTCTCTCAGATATGCCAGACAAGCTGTACTTGCTACCTGGGAGTCTAAAACGCTGATGGAACTGATATTCGGGTGACACTCAAGTCAAGTGGACCCAATTTCGGCGAAGTCTGGACGGTCTGTGACAGCCAAATCCTCTGCTTGCACCTTCACGATGGTGGGACTGTTAGTAATCCTGGGTATAACCTCCATGCACAAGCACATGGTGGGTGACCACCAAGGTGTGAACCAACGTAAGCAGGGGTCGAGGTGTGGCGCCCACACCACATGTAGGAATGCCACCCCTCTATGTTACCAGGCAGTACTAGGTGGTAGATGACTCTCATCAACCGGTGAATTACCACCACTTTGCTTATTGGAGGCTTGAAGTGGTGGAACCCATGTTTAGTCTCTAGAGCTAAGTTCCGGTCAACCCTTCCCTATCTCTTCCATCATGCAGTATGATTGATGACTTTTGAGGTTATGATGAACATCGTGGCGAGATCCAATATTCCTTACATTTCGAGGGTACAGCTCTAAAACGGTTTTCGCAGGCCGCCCGCTAGTTAGTACACCGGACCGAACCTATTGGTAACTCTCTAGGAGGCTTCCGGATCAGCTAGTGTATAATCTTGCTACCTCTACTCTGCCAGATAGTGACTGGAGGGAGTCCGAGTAGTGTGTATGCGGGGAGCATTGTTGAGGCCACGTTATGTCAAGGATCTGGGTATATTCTTACCACATGTACGCCATATCCAAAAATTTCATTACTTCATACAGCATGTCCCACCCACTTTTTCTTACTATTGAATACACCATGAATTGTCAAACTAATAGAACAAGCTTATCTGCGAAAAGATCTAAACCTCCCAAGGACTTCCTAATTCATTTCACAAATATACGTGGTCTCAATTCTAATCTCAACGATGTCCATTTCCACTTGCAGTCTGCCAAACCACATGTACTTTTTCTGACAGAATCTCAGTTATCGGTTGATTCAACTACTGCTCATCTCAGATGCCCAAATTATTCGCTGTATGATTCCTTTCGCCTCAAGTGGTACTTGTGCATATGTCCATTCTGATATTCCCTGTCAGAGACTTGGCAATTTGGAATCTCCTCTCTTTGATCTTCTCTGGCTTAAAATCTCTCTACCTCATTGTGTCAAATTCATCTGTTGTCTCTACCGTTCTCCCAACTCCAGTAATCACTTGGACTTCTTTGACTTCCTCTCGTTGCAACGTGACTTTCTTCAGTCCAACTTTCCTAACGGTGAGGTAATTTTCCTTGGTGATTTTAATGTTCACAACTCCAGCTGTCTTCCGTTTTCTATTCACACCGACCCAGCAGGTCGAGATGCTGAGGCTTTTGCAATTACTAATGACCTAGCACAGATTGTTCATTTACCTACAAGAATACCGGACAATCCGAATCATACAGCCAGTACGCTTGATCTTTTTCTCACAAACAACCTTTCTAAGTACACGGTCGAAGTGAGAGGTCCTTTAGGCACTTCAGATCACAACTTGGTGATTGTCTCTTCTCCAATGGAACCTTTATCTCGTGGCTATTCCCAACCTCGTGTTGTTTGGCATTACAAGAATGCAAAATGGGATGACCTGCGAGACTTCTTTTCTTCTTTTCCTTGGTCGGATTACTGTTTCAAAACTCCTGATGTCAACGTTTGCTCAGATCGTGTCAGTGAAATTATTCTTGCAGGAATGGAATCCTTTATCCCACACTCCACTTTAAAATCTCGTCCTTTATCTAAACCTTGGTTTTCCAATAAATGTGCTAAGGCTGTTCAAGAGAAGAATGTTGCATATCGTAATTGGCTTGTTTCTAATTCTTCAGTTTCATTTTCTGCCTACACCACAGCTCGCAACAATTGTAAAGCAGTTATTAATCAGTCCAAACTAGAGTTTGAACAGGCTAAGAGTAGAAAACTTGCTTCTTGCCCTAATGGTAGCCGAGCATTCTGGTCTCTTGCCAAAGCTATTGGCCGCAACTTTTGCCCATCTCTGCTTCCACCTCTGTCCAAACCAGATGGTTCTGTTGTCACTTCAGCCAAGGATAAAGCTGACCTGCTAGCATCCCATTTTTCTTCCAGCTCATGTATTAATGAACTTGGTAAAACACCTCCCACCATTCCCAACACGGTCCATTCAATGCCTCCTGTGGTCTTCCGTCAAAAGGATATCAGAAGGATTTTGATGAATCTTGATGCTAAGAAAGCTCCAGGTCCTGATGGTATTTCTCCACTTGTTCTCAAAATCTGTGCTCCTGAACTTTCTCCTATTCTTTGCCGCCTTTTTTCACTTTCTTATTCCAAAGGTGTTTTTCCTTCTGCTTGGAAATTTGCTCATATCCAGCCAGTTCCTAAAAAGGGTAACAAATCCCTCCCACCCAGTTATCGTCCCATTGCAATTACTTCTACTCTTTCTAAAGTAATGGAGAAATCAATTAACCGCCAACTCTTAAACTACCTAGAAACCTTCCATCTGATCAACGATCACCAGTATGGATTCCGTCAGTGTCGATCCACTGGTGATATTCTGGCTTACGTTACCCATTTATGGACTACTTCAATGGAAAGGTTCGGTGAAACACAAGTAGTTGCTCTTGACATCTCAAAGGCTTTTGATCGTGTTTGGCATAAAGGTCTTCTAAACAAGCTTCCATCTTATGGTTTGCCAACTGTTTTTAGTAATTGGTTATCCAGTTTTCTCTCTGATCGCTCACTGAGGGTGATGGTAGATGGCTCTCTGTCTTCTAACTTCTCCACTAATGCCGGTGTCCCCCAAGGTTCAGTTCTTTCCCCCACTCTTTTCCTCTTGTATATCAATGACCTTCTTCCATTGACTGGAAATCCTATCCATAGTTTTGCCGATGATAGCACATTGCATTCAACTTTCCATTTTGAGAAATCTTGTCCTGCTCAATCAGCTTCAATTTCTCGAACATCCGCTACCAATTCCTTAAATGCCGATCTTCAGGTAATTCTCCAGTGGGGCAAAGACAACTTAGTTGACTTCAACCCTTCTAAAACTCAGTCTTGTCTTATATCTCGCAAAAAGGATTCTTCTGCTCCTATGCTTATCTTTAGTGACACTCCAATTTCTAGGCAAAAGGATATATCTCTTTTGGGGATTACCCTGACTTCTAATCTCTCTTGGCACAAGCACATTACAAATATTGCTTCCTCTGCATCTAAAAAACTTGGTTTTCTCTTACGCTCTCGGCGTTACTTTTCTTCCAAACAGATGCTCACTCTGTATAAATCGCAAATCCGCCCTGCCATGGAATATTGTTCCCACATTTGGGGTGGTGCCCCCAAAACCTCTCTCAGGCTTCTTGATTCCATTCAGAAGAGGGCAGTTAGGTTAATTAATGACTCATCTCTAACAGAGTCTCTCCACTCGCTTTCTCATAGACGGACTGTTTCTGCAGCATGCCTCTTTTACAGATACTTCCATGGGCACTGTTCTTCTGAATTGGCTTCTATAATTCATGCTCTCTCTTTCAAAACAGTCCGAACACGTGCCGCCACCAGCCAACATCCATTTACTGTCCAACTTCAAACCCACAGAACCAACTTTTCATCTTCCTCATTTATTCATTCAACTGCCGTTTTCGGGAACAACCTTCCTTCATACGTATTTCCTGAAAATTACAATCTACAGAAGTTCAAGTCCAATGTCAACAAATATCTTCTTTCGTCTTCTCAACCTCCAACCCAAGCACGGTACTAAGTACTATAGGTTCTAATACCTCTCGTGTGTGGGGTTCACATTAAAAAAAAAAAAAAAAAAAAAATCGTTAGCAGTTCCTTCAAGCCATCAACTTGCTGCATCTGTCATGCATTGCTGGCTTGGATAAAGTCCTGCATTTCATTGTAAATTGCATCAGTCCATATATTCTTGATCCTCTGCTCTACTTGTTCAACTCCATCCTCTCTCATAGTTTCCTGTGCCATGGAGCAAATGTGCTGTTGTCCCATTGCCAAAAGTTCAAATATCAAACCAGCTGAAGCACTATAGACTGATATCCACGCTCCTAAAGCTACTGGAAACAGCCATCCTACCACACGTATTCTTCCACAACCACCAAAGCAACTCCATAATGTTCTCCTCGACAGATCAACTGTCTCCAACCTTCTGGCAATTCTAAATGCATTTGAGTCCAGAGCAGAAATGGCAGTTGTTTATGCCAATATCAAAGCTGCTTTTGATAGCCTAAATATTACAGCCCTTCTGAATCTGCCAACTAGTTTCTTCTGGATAAAAGGTGACATTTTCGCTTTTCTGAATTCACTCCTCCAGAATAGAACAGTGTACCTTACTGGTCGCAGCACCTCCTATACCCGATCCATCCTTGCAGGCGTGTCGCAAGGTGACATTTTATCGAGGCTACTATTCACCACTCTCCTTATTCTGTTTGTGCATAACAGAGATTATGTAATTACCTACACTGACAATATAAATTTCTTAACGGAAATACCACCATCAGCCGACAGAGGAGTGATCATAATGGAAATCAGTAACAAGATCATAGCTTTCTCTATCTTAACCATTTTAGTTTTAAACTGAACCCTCAAAAATCCATAATTATGGTTTTCTCTCTGAAGCAGTCTCCCACACTCATACAACCCTCACTGCAGGGCGCAGTTATTCCAAGTGTGACTAGGCGCCTCCGTAGCCAGGTGGGAAGGAGCAGCAGTGCGTAGCACACGCTTCTTGATTAGACCGGGGTTCAAGCCCGTCACCACCAAATATGGAGGATGCGGAAAGGTCAAGGAATGACCACCGCATATCCCGGAGCAATATGGCCTTAGTTGCTAATGCTCCTAAAAACCAAATAACAAACAAACAAACCAAGTGTGACTAAGCACAAATATCGGTGTAACTTTCAACCCAAAGCTTAGATTCAACTGTCACATCAAAATCTGTTCTATGCAAGATAAACCGAATGCACTGGATTGCTCACCATCACCTCCTTCATATGATGGATTTGAAAACTACAATAAGATACCTGCAAACCGTTGTGTACTCCACTGTTCTCTATGCCTCCGAACTGTGGGCCTCTGCGGCACTGTCTCTCATGAAACCTATCCTCACCAGTGAATACTAGACAGTGAAGTGGGCAACTCGCAAACATTGCCTTCCCTCCCAACAGAGGACCACCTGCATGGCCGATCAACTTGTCTAGGATCATCTAGACAAGACTGCAGCAATAATTCAGACACAGCATGGGTTTGTTAAGGGAAAGTCTTGTCTGACAAATTTGATAGGATATTGTGATGTGGTTACAAAGGGATGCAAAAAATAATTTTGATATCATATATTTGGATTTCAGGAAAGCTTTTGACACTGTTGCGCATGAAAGACTATTGTACAAATTGGAGCAGAATGGTATTAAGGGTAAGTTGCTACAATGGATAAAAGGATGGTTAAGTGGGAGAAGACAGAGGTCAATGGGTGCTGCTCTTCGTGGACTAATGTTATTAGTGGAGTCCCACAGGGTTCAGTGTTGGGTCCACTGTTGTTTTGTATATTTATCAGTGATATTGATGAAGGTATATCAGGCTTAATGTCAAAGTTTGCAGATGATACAAAAGTTGGCAGGGTTGTTAATGACAGTAATGGCAGTGTGTGACTGCAACAGGATCTAGATAATTTGGGCAGATGGGCTAAGAAGTGGCAACTGAAGTTTAACCTTGACAAATGCAAAGTACTGCATATGGATAGAAGTAACCCCAGAGAAACATACCAACTGTGTGGTACTACACTTAAGGTGGTAGAAAATGAAAAAGACCTGGGAGTAATTGTGCAGGCAGATATGAAGTTTTCTGAGCAATGCAGACAGACTGCCAGTGCAGGTCATAAGGAGGTGATTATCCCTCTGTATAAGGCAATTGTCAGGCCAAGCCTTGAGTACTGCGTACAGGTCTGGAGGCCTCATTATAGGAAGGATGTAGATTTACTTGAGCATGTGCAGAGAAGGGCAACAAGATTGGTGAGGGAAATGAAGGGATCCTCTTACCAAGAGAGGCTTAAGTTCTGCAAATTGCAGTGGCTGGAGACTAGGCACCTGCGCGGTGATCTGATTGTGGTGTAAGGCCTTGAATGGGCTGAGCACGCTGAATTCTGATGGGATCCTTCCACTTGTTCAGATTACGAATCTAAGGGGGCATAAATTCAAATTAAGAAAGGACGGAAGTGGAATAGATGTGCAGAAATTTGCCTTTAGCCAGCGGGTGGTTAATTGCTGGAACAACCTTCTATCTGTCATTGTGGAAGTTTATAGGTTGAATAAATTTAAGGAGGAACTGGACAGGCATTTGGAGGAAAGGTGTGATTTTTTTTTTTTTTTGGCTGATGCTGCATAAGCTCATAAACTTGCTTTCTTGCATTACATGTCACTACTACTACTTCAAATCCCACAGCTGCCTCAAATAATCTGCATGAGGAGAACTGCAAGTACAGTCAAAATGCTGGTTTTCAAGATCAACTTCCCAACTTCTGGAACATATGCCAGTGTCACTTACCACCTCCTTCCCTAAAGCCGCTCCTCTTCTTCTTCAGCTGCAGTGAAACAGGTTGAGATCGGTGACCGATTTCTACCCGACCATGTACTTCCTACAATACAAGCCTTGCTAATGATCAGATTTGACCTCCAGAAATTTGCTTTGGATCGCAATTACAGGCGTTCACTGTCAAAACTTGCTCCTCTATTCTATGGCTCCTGATGTCAACTCTTAAACTGATATCCCCAGCTGCTATCTGAGGTCAGAACAGCACCTCGCATGCACACTGACAAACTCTTTCACATGAAAATGCGAAACTGTACACAGACCAACTTAATACATGCCTGTCTCATTTTAATTCTAATCTATTTGTGATTACACATTTTTATGTTACCCCATAACCTTTTCAAGCCCCAGGGCTCCTGGCTGCGGTGGGCACATATTGTATCTTTGCTGTATATGGATGATGTATTTGGAAAATTAAATGCACTAGGCATAATCCTTATGGGTTTTGATAATTAACTATATAATATCGGTGTAAATACACCATAGTTAACCCATATATTTGAGCTATGATTGTAGCGTAGAAGGCATGGCATCGTTTTAATTGTATCTCATAATGTGGTTGCCTTCACAACAAGATAGCTACTATTGAATTACTTCAAATAAATAACGCTTCTCTAGTAGAGAAGGCTACTGTTATTTATTTTCAGCGGTACCACCACCCAGACGATCGTTTCGAAGCTGTTTGGCTTCGTCATCAGTGGGCGGGCAGGTACCCAGGTAATACAACAAGCCATCTCAGTTGCGAAGTTATATCCACATTATGAGAGATGCCAAAAGGGTGTGGTGGTAATGTATTTGGAAAATTAAATGCAAAATTAAATGCACTAGGCATAACCCGTAGCTCAAATATATGGGTTAACTATGGTGTATTTACACCGATATTATATAGTTAATTATCAAAACCCATAAGGATTATGCCTAGTGCATTTAATTTTCCAAATACATTACCACCACACCCTTTTGGCATCTCTCATAATGTGGATATAACTTCACAGCTGAGATGGCTTGTTGTATTACCTGGGTACCTGCCTGCCCACTGATGACGAAGCCAAACAGCTTCGAAACGATCGTCTGTGTGGTGGTACCGCTGAAAATAAATAACAGTAGCCTTCTCTACTAGAGAAGCGTTATTTATTTGAAGTAATTCAATAGTAGCTATCTTGTTGTGAAGGCAACCACATTATGAGATACAATTAAAACGATGCCTTCTACGCTACAATCGTAGCTCAAATATATGGGTTAACTATGGTGTATTTACACCGATATTATATGGATGATGTATGTAATGTGGTTACCATGTACACAATATAGTACAATAAACATTTATTCTTCTTTTACATCTGTAATTTCAGATCATAAATTTGCCCAATATTACAGACAGAATGATTGTTTTACTACAGTTTTACCATAATCAAATAAAAGGTTTTTGAGTTATTTACATTTAAATCAAAAACCTTTTATTTGATTGTGACAAAACATTAGTAAAATTTTGCTGATTAGTGAATTTTTGCTTTTTATCATTGCACCAGTTTATTAAATAATAGTTTTTTTTTTAAATGATCAAGATTTATGACTGAATTTTTCTTTCCAGGATGGTTATCAGCAGTTGGCAATGTTGCCATCTCAAGCTCTGAAAGGAGTCATTAGGGTCAAGTTTATAAATGAACAGGTAACAGCTTTTAGTTGCTATAAAATATTTGGTAAAAATATTGCTAATATCAGAAAAAGTGGATTCTCGGCAGAACATGCATTCTTGGAAAATAAGATAACATTAAAACAAACTTCTAGCAAACTCGAGTAACAAAGATGAATCTGTTTACGTGATTCTAATCTCCATCCATTAAAATTACCTTCATGCCAATTGATAACTTTGAAATAAATATAATTGTATGCATTACACTCACTACACTACACTACACTCCATTTAAATCAGTAAGAATATTTTGGAAAGCACTTATGATAGTACATGGTGCTTGCTGTGACTTTCTTATCCTCCTCTCCAATATGTGCTTACACAGGGTGCATATTTTATAAATAAGGTATCTGAAAATCGAATAGAATAGAAATTATATAAAGAGAGAATAATCTTGAATCATCTTGATAAGCTAAAAAAGCATGGAAAATGGAGTATTATAGTATCTCTTTGGGCTGGGATGGGCAATTGTCCATCCCAGCCCAAAAGAGGTACTGGCTCTGCTGTTCTTTTCTTATCTGATTCTGCCTTATTCGTTTTGTCTGTCTAAATTTTATAGGATCTAACAAAATCTTTTAAATTCATATTATATGAGTTAGTATTCCAATAACATTCTTAATAAAGTGTCTCCTTAATAAAGGAGACACAATTAAACACATGCCAACTGATTTCATCCTCATCATATGAATATAAGGAGTAAGCTGAATACCAACCAGACTATGAATTTAATATCCATTGTGGTGATCTTCACAACAATGGAATGGATTGTTATAATTTTGGAATTGTCCCAAGTTCTTTGCCACTATGCTTCTAATTCTGCTTTTATTCTCCTACTTTTCAGTCCTGAAAATGAAATAGCATAGATTTATCTGTTTTTAGCTAAGAAATTAGAAAGGCAGTGGCATTAGCATGTAATACATAACAAAATCTGGTAGTATATGTTGATATATTCTTATCTCTTAATTCCTGTGTTAATTTTAAATTAAATTTAGACTAGACTCATGCCTGAAACAAGAGTAGCTAGGCAAAAAGCTCAAAGTAGCAGAAACATTTTCCCTTGGGTACGATTCACCAATGGTGGTTCTTCTGTAAATCATAGTTATATTCGCTGTTCCACCTGTGAACTTTGAACCCCCTCCTTTGTGGAACATGGTATGGTATGGTCAAGGAGGTGTATGGTCAAAACCACACCTTTGTGTGGTTTTGTTGTAGTGTGAGAATCATAAGCACCAAATCAGCATTCTGATGGTCTTATTTGACCTGAGGGGCACAGTTTCAAATTGAGGAAAGACAGTTGTAGAATAGATGTGCAGAAATTTGCCAGCAGGTAGTTGATTGGTGGAACAGACTTCCATCTTTTGTTGGGGAAGTTGGTAACCTAAATAAATTTAAGGCTGAGCTGGGCAGGCATTTGGGATGAATGGGGAGGGATTTTTTTTGGCTGATGCTGAATAAGCTTGCTTTCTTGCATCGTATGCCTCTATTAATGCTAATGCTATTTGAAAGGGTTAGGGGCATGGTTGATGACCTCAAAGAAATTAAGAATAGAGGACCTTTCAAGCACTCAATTTTCCAGCACAACATTGGTGACTACACTCATGCAACACAGAACACAAAAAGATCCTTCACAGCAGAGTGTGCTTGTTCCATAGGAGATAGCTGTGCTTGGTGATTGTTGTCGGGGCAACAGGAAATATGCTTTGTATAAAGGATAGGTGGAATAGAACCAGGTTGTCTGCCTGAGTAAAATTTGGATGAGGTTTTAGAGCAGGTATTATCTTTTAAAATGTCTGCTGGTTCTTATATTTGTGAGGGTCCTTTCTGTGTGCCTTGGGATGCTTCTCAGACACTAGAACAAGTAAGCACTGCTTTTTAGTGAATGTAAGGAATTTCATCTTTGAAGATTCGTCACTCCAGCACCTGTTGTCTGTACTGTTCTAACATCAATGGATGCATTTGAAAAAGAATAAGATTCTTCACCACTTAGATAGAATTCCATTTCAGTGTCAGATGACATATTATAAAGAACTGATTGAATGTTATGAACTTCAACGTACTGACTATCCCTGTTCCTTTTCAGTCCTGATGTCCCAGGCTGTGGATCTATTCTATTTCATTTGCTAAACAGTGTCCTTTATACAATACTATATAACAACCTTTTAAGGTAAAATTTTATAGTAAAACACTTTTTATGCTAAATTTTATACCTTGTTATGTGTTAATAAACACAGCCAAACATGTTATTTGATTTTTACAAACTAAAGAATTAGTTTGTTTTCTTGTGGAAAATACTAAACCAAATAAAAAAACTTCAACATAATCAAAGAACATATGAAACTGTGAACTAAGTAGACAGCTTTTATAGCATCCTCTAGAGATTGCAATTGATGCTAAGCAGAATTTCAGCTGTAGTGCAAATATAGTGGTGGCAAATGATGCAAGAAAGCAAGCTTATATAGCATCAGCAAAAAAAAAAAAAACTTACACACTTCACCCATCCATACCTTCCAAGAATTTGTCTGGTTTTTTCTTGAATATAATCAAACCGTCCACTTCCACGACAACAGGTGGAAGCCTGTTCCAACATTCAACCACCTGCTGGCTGAAGGGAAACTTCCTCACATCTATTCTGCAACATGGATGGGTTGAGCACGCTGGATTCTGACGGGATCCTTCCACTTGTTCAGATTACGAACCTAAGGGGGCATAAATTCAAATTAAGAAAAGATGGATGTGGAATAGATGTGCGGAAATTTGCCTTTAGCCAGAGGGTGGTTAATTGCTGGAACAAACTTTCATCTGTCATTGTGGAAGTTGATAGGTTAAATAAATTTAAGGAGGAACTGGACAGGCATTTGGAGGGAATGGTGTGATTTTTTTTTTTTTTTTTTTGCTGATGCTGCATAAGCTCATACACTTGCTTTCTTGCATCACATGCCACAACTACTACTACTACTACATCCTTTCTTAATTTAAATTTATGTCCCTCATGTGTAATCTCAGCAAGAGGAAAAATGCCATTCATATTCAGCTTACTCAATCCATTTGGGCCTAAAACACCTCAGTAAGATCACTCTGCAGATGCCTAGTTCTGCAAATTGCAGAACTGAAGCCTGTCTATGTAAGAGCACCCTTTTTCTTCCCTTTACCAGTTTGGTTGCCCACATCTACACCCATTCCAACAGATCTACATCCTTACTAAAGCGAAACCTACAGATCTGTATACAATACTCAAGATGTGGCCTGGCCATGTACAAAGGGATAATCACCTCTTATCACTGCTAGGAAAGTTTCTGTATATCATTAACAAAACCCCATGAGTTGTCCAGGCTACATGTCAGCACTGCTCAGAGAATTTCATAACAGACTGCCCAATTGACCCGGGCCTTTTTTATTTTCCACTACCCTGAGTGTAGTAATGCACAATTGATGGATAGCAGTAGTCCCTCTTCTGGGACTACTGCTATCCATACTACTACAATATTACACAATTTTACTACAACTTGTTTCAGTAGCTTACTTTATAACTGTTGTTAACTACCCTTTGCCAACCTTGGTATCATCTGCAAAATTTTACTTTGATATTAAATGATATACCTTCATCAATATCATTAATAAATATTGAAAACAACAGTTTTCAATATTTATTGAAAACTGAATCTTGGGGGGAATCCACTGATAACAATAGTCCACAAAGGGCAGTGCCCATTAATAACCCTTTTCTGTGTTCTTCCACTTAGCCATCCCTTTATCCATAGCAGTAACTTTCCGTTTATGTCACATTGCTCCAGTTTATACAGCAGTATTTTAAGTACAACAGAATCAAAGTCTTCCTGAAATCCAAGTATATAACATCAAAATTATTTTTTGCTTCCAGTTCCTTGGTCACTACATCATATTAACCTGTCAGATTGGGTACACAAGACTGCCCCTTAACAAATTCATGCTGGGAATGCAGTATAATTTCATTCACATCCAGATAGTCCTGCATTACTTCTTTAACCAGTGACTCCTTTATTCTCTCTGGAGCAGATGTTAAGCTACATCTGTTCTATGTCTATAATTAATCATGTTACACCCTTTTGATCACCCTCTATAAATTTGGGTTACATTCCCACATCTCCAGTCCTTAGGGACTTCCCCTGAATCCAAGGATTCTCTTATAATTATGGCTAAGGGTTTGCTTGCCCTTCTTCACGGCACTAATGATATTAAGAGTAGGAGACCGGCGGAATTACTTAACAAGTACAGGTCACTGTTGAAAAAAAGCCGTGAATTAGGGTTGAATTTGAAAGTGGCTGCAATTCTGCCCAGACACGATAGGAGGGAGTATATGATGAGAGCCCTGTCGATCAATTTCGGCCTGGAAGGATTGTGCAAGGCTCAAGGGGTAGAATTTTTTTCAGCCTGGTCTGTACTTGTTAACAGGAGAGACTGCTTCTACAGGGATGGGATACACTTAAATAGAAAGGGTGCAAGAATGTTTGCTGATGCTATCGAGGCAGTGTTAGGTGGGTCAGAAAACTGCTAGATTGGGGGGATACAAGGACTAATAGATTAACAGTAGCCACTGGCAGAGGTGAAAGTGATTTTACACTGCTTCTATTGGAATGAGCCGCAGCCTGGAAAATAAGATGCAGGATAGTTCAGAGACTGCTGGGAATCATTGGGGTACAAATAAACAGATAGGTTGTGTTAGGGTAGCTAAGAAAAAGAACAGGTGCATGTATACTTGCTTGTACACCAATGCTAGGAGTTTAGTAAATAAATTTGATGAATTTGAGGTATTGCTCAAAACATCAAAGGCAGATATTGTGGGGATTTCAGAGATGTGGTGTCATACAGATATAAGGAATGCAGAACTGGAATTTGGGGAGTACAATATCTACAGAAAGGATAGACAGGGTAGGAAGGAAGGAGGGGTTATGCTATTAGTTAAGAAATACATAAAATCCAAGGAAGTGAAGCCAGTCGACATTGCTGGACAGGGCAGTGTCGAGTCAGTTTGGTGTGACATAAGCATTGGGAGATCAAAATTGAGAGTAGGAGTGTGCTATAGGCCTAATGACTCTGATGAGTATAATAAGAAACTGTACGGGGAAATAGAATGGGCCAGTAAATCAGAGAGTCTTATAATGGGGGATTTTAATTTCCCAGATATTGACTGGAATTTGGGGCTGGTCACTCACACTAGCAAGGCTTTTGTGTATTTATTGTATGATTGTTTTCTACATCAGCATGTTCGGAAGGCAACTAGAGGGAGTAATACTCTTGATTTGATTATCAGTAGTGATTCTTCATGCATTAAGAATCTGCAGGTAAATGAACCACTAGGTGGCAGTGATCACAGTGTGCTGAAGTGGGATTTACCATTAGGGGTAAAGGGAAAGGTTATTGCTTTCGTAAAGGCGACTACAATGGACTGAGACAGTATTTAAATTCTATACAGTGGGACCAACTGATGATGTTACCAACAGCAAATTCAAAATGGGAAGCATTTAAAGAACTTATCTTGGAAGCTACTAGGCTTTACATACCAACTAAGAAATATTGTTCAAGGTTTAGGCCTAAGTGGATGTCAGATGAACTAATGAGACATATGGCAGAGAAGAAAAATGCATGGGCTACATACAAATTAACACGTGACACAGAAGCCTATGATAGATACAAGTTGATCTGTAACCAAGTTACAAAGGAGGTTAGGCAGGTGAAGGCAGATTACGAGAAATCTTTGGCAAGGGACGCAAAGAAAAACAGCAAAGAGTTCTTTACTTATGTAAACTCTAGAAGGAAGGTGATGAATCAGGTTGGTCCACTTGATATCGATGGGTCAACTGTTGATGATCCTGCTCAGGTAGCTAACAAACTGAATGAATATTTTGCATTGACATTCACACATGAGGAGTTATTCAGCGAGGGGAATGCCAGAGGTGTATTTAACTCTCGCAGTAAGCTAGAGAATCTTGTAATAACTGAGATGGAGGAGAAATTGTTGAAGATAAATACAAGAAAGGCACCTGGGGTGGATGGGATCTATCCAGTTATATTAAAGGAAGCAGCACAGGAAGTAAGCAAACCCTTAGCCATAATTGTGAGAACTTCCTTGGACTCAGGGGAAACACCCATGGACTGGAGACGTGCAAATGTGACCCCAATTCACAAAGGAGGATCAAAGGGCGACACAAATAATTATAGACCTCTTAGTTTAACTTCTGTTCCAGGAAAATTAATGGAGGCACTGGTTAAAGAAGCACTGCAGAATCATCTAGACAAGACTTCAGTCATAGCTCAGACACAGCATGGTTTTGTTAAGGGGAAGTCTTGCCTGACCAATTTGATTGGATACTACTATGATGCAGTCACAAAAGAACTGGATGCAGGGAATAACTTTGATATTATATACTTGGATCTTAGAAAGGCTTTTGATACTGTTGCACATGGAAGACTGCTGCACAAATTGGAGCAGTGTGGCATTGGAGGCAAATTGCTGCTCTGGATAAAGGGGTGGTTGAGGGGGAGAAGACAGAGAGTGGTAATCAATGGACACTGCTCATCGTGGACTAATGTTATTAGTGGAGTCCCTCAGGGTTCAGCATTGGGTCCATTATTGTTTTCTGTATTTATAAATGATATTGATGATGGTATATCAAGCTTAATGTCCAAGTTTGCGGACGATACGAAGGTTGGCAGGGTTGTCAAGGGCACTGCTGACACTATGCTACTGCAACAGGATATGGAAAGGTTGAGCAGATGGGCTGAGAGGTGGCAAATGAAGTTTAACATTGACAAATGTAAATTACTACATATGGGATACAGCAACCCCAGAGCAACGTATCGACTCTCTGGTACTACACTGACAGTGGTAGAGAATGAAAGGGACCTGGGGGTGGTTGTGCAGGCAGATATGAAGTTTTCTGAGCAGTGCAGATGGGCTGCAAGAGTAGCTCATGGTGTATTGTCGATGATATATAGGAATTTTTCTAGCAGGGATAAGGAGGTGATTATTCCCTTGTATAAGGCAATGGGCAGACCACACCTAGAGTACTGTATACAGGTCTGGAGGCCTCATTTCAAGAAGGATGTAGAGATGCTGGAACGAGTACAGAGAAGGGCAACAAGATTAGTGAATGGAACAAAGGGGTGCTCTTACGAAGAAAGGCTTAAGTTTTGCAAATTACAGTGTCTGGAGACTAGGCACCAGCGAAGTGATCTGATAGAGGTGTATAAAGCCTTGAATGGTTTGAGCATGCTCAATGCTGATGGGATTCTTCCTCTTGCTCAGAATAATCACCTGAGAGGGCATAAATTCAAATTGAGGAAAGACAGATGTAGGATAGACGTGAGGAAATTTGCCTTTAGCCAGCGGGTGGTTGGTTGGTGGAATAAACTTCCATCCCTTGTCGTGGAAGTTGATAGCCTAAATAAGTTTAAGGCTCAGCTGGGCAGGTATTTCGAACGAACAGAGGGGTGATGTGGAAGTGGTTATTTTTTATTTTTTTTATTTTTTATTTTTTTATTTTTTGGCTGAAGCTGCATAAGCTTGCTTTCTTGCATCAAATGCCTCTACTAATGCTAATTTCATTCATCTCAGTTGCCCTTTTCATGTTCAACTGCAACAATTCTTCTTTCACTTTCCTTTCAGTTATCACAAAGTCGATTAGTTCCCCATTAGATTTTGATAAACTTCTGGCATCCCCTCTCCTAAACAATTCCATGTGCCTAATGTAGATGCAAAATTCCTATTCAATTTGTCAGAAATCTAAGATATGTTATCAACAGTTAACCCATTGGCATCAAGTGACCCAATATGATTCAATCCCTTCCTTCTACTGTTAATATAAGCACAGAAGTCTTTGCATTCTTTGTCAGAGACTTCTCATTGTCAGATTTAGCTTGTCTAACCTTCTTTGTTACAGACTAATTTATATATGGGATTTACTTAAAGATATAACTACCATCAGGAGTAAAGGGGGGGGGTTGTAAGGTGACTACAGTAGTCTCAGACAGTTTTTAAATTCTATACAGTGGGACCGACTGATGATGTTACCAACAGCAAATTCTAAATGGGAAGTATTCAAGAAATTAATCGTGGACGCTACTAGGCTTCCACAATTAAGAAATACTGTTCAAGGTTTAGGCCAAAATGGAAGTCAGATGAACTAATGAGACTCGTGGCAAGAGAAGAAAAATGCATGGGATTCATATAAATTATCAGGCGACTCAAAAGCCTAATGGCAGCTATAAGCTAATCTGTAATCAAGTCACAAAGGAAATTAGGAAAGTGAAGGCAGATTACAAGACATCTTTGGTAAAGGATGCTAAGAAAAACAGCAAAGACTTCTTTATTTGTATAAACTGTAAAACGAAGGGGATGAATCAGATTGGTCCACTTGATATTGATGGTTCGACTGTTGAGGATCCTGCTCAGATAGCTGACAAACTGAATGAGTATTTTGCATCTACATTCACACATGAGAAATTCGGTAGGGAAGTAGAGGTCAGAAGCTTATTAAACTGTAACAGAGAGCTTAATGATTTCGTATTAACTGAGAGCAAAGTGGAGGAGAAATTGTTGAAGTTAAACATAACAAAGGCACCAGAGGGTGAATGGGATCTATCCAGTTATATTAAAGTACTACACTTAGAGTGTTAGAAAGGAAGTAAGCAAATCTTTAGCCATAATTATGATAGCAATCTTGGACTCAAGGAAAGTCCCCAATGACAGAGATGTTCAAATGTATCCCAAATTCACAAAGGGTGATCGAAGGGTGACACGAGTAATTGCAGACCTGTTAATTTAACTTCTGTTCCAGGGAAAATAATGGAGTCACTGGTTTAAGAAAGAACCGTTAAGTGTAGTACCGCACAGTTGGTACATTTCTCTGGGGTTCTACCCAATTTTGTTTTGTATATTTATCAATGATATTGATGAAGGTATATCAGGCTTAATATCCTTGTTTGTAGATGATACTAAGGTTGACAAGGTTGTTGATGACAGTAATGGAAGTGTGGAACAGGATCTAGAAAAGTTGGGAAGATGGGCAGAGAAGTGGCAACTGAAGATTAACATTGACAAATGCAAAGTACTGCATATGGGTAGAACCCCAGAGAAATGTACCAACTGTGCGGTACTACACTTAGTGTTAGGGTGTTGTCAGTGATATACAGGCATTTTGCTAGTAGGGAAAAGATGGTGATTATCCCCTTGTATAAGGTGATGGTCAGGCCACACCTTAAATACTGCGTACAGAGCTGGAGGCCTGATTTTAGGAAGGATGTAGAGTTGCTAGAACGAGTACAAAGAAGGGCAACAAGATTGGTGAGAGGAAAAAAGGGTGCTCTTACCAAGAAAGGCTTAAGTTGTAGAAGTTGCAGCATCTGGGGACTAGGCACCTGTGAGGTGATCTGATTGAGGTGTATAAGGCCTTGAATGCATTGAGCAGGCTCAATTCTGATGGCATTCTTCCTCTTGCTCAGATTATGAACCTCAAGAGGCATAAATTCAAATCGAGGAAAGACAGTTGTAGAACAGATGTGTGGAAATTTGCCTTTAGCCAGTGGGTAGTTGATTGCTGGAACAAACTTCCATCTATGTTTCTTTTTTTTTTTTGTGCCTGACGCTACATAAACTTGCTTTTTTGCATCGCATGCCTCTATTCCTACTACTACTACTTCATTGGCTGCAGTTGCTTTTGTTTTTTTAAACAACTTTGAAGGCCATGTAAAGAACAAATCCACCTATTTAATCAGACAAACAGAAATAATAGCCACTATTAATTTTACACACAAGTTAACAGAGAACAATAATTTTAAACAATAAAGTTCCACTTAACAGCTCCCAAAAAAGAGATCCAATATGAAGTAACCTCAGTTGCAGGATCCAACTAATCACTTCAAATAAAATATGTAATGACTAATCGGTAACATATTGCATAGTGTTGTGCACTTTGGAATTTGCATCAGGAGCAAATCACAAGTATAGCAAAACTACAGTTTGCAACCCAAGCTCTATTCCAGAAATTTTGTGAAATCTTGCCAGTGTCTAACAATAAGTTAAGAAACAGATAGCAAGTATGACGTCGCTCAGTGTAAATTAATTTGTCTTAAATCATGTATATTAGATAATCATTTAGATATCACTAATTTTTCATATAGAATTTTTTTATTTAATCCTTTATCACTCAGGGCATGTAGTATCCAGTTAAATATCCTTATAAGGATGCTTGCTTAAAAGAAAATGATTGATGTAAAGGCATAGTTGTAGGAATTAAATTTTCTGAGGAAAAAATAGGAGGCATTACTTTTGTACCGCTGCTCGTATATATATATATATATATTTATTTTAAATTAAATAAAAGAGCCACACCACTGACATACTGTAAGCTGAATCAGCTTATATAGAAGAAAGGAAAATAGATGGCGGCACAGGCGCTGCTAAATTAGCATTTCAACCCATACTACCATTGAATTATATTAAATATTGACAAAAGTTAAATTATAATAAATTAAATAAATAGATAATTAAGCATTCATTAGAGGCAGCGACATGCAATTCCTCCATATGAAGCCGAAATATATACTACCATTAAATATTGACAAAAGTTAAATTATAATAAAATAAATAAATAATTACTGGCTTATGTTTTATTTTATTTAATTTAAAATATATTTTGGCTTCATATGGAGGAATTGCGAGTCGCTGCCTCTAATGAATGCTTAATTATTTATTTATTTTATTATAATTTAACTTTTGTCAATATTTAATGGTAGTATATATATATATATATATATATATGCGTACGTGTGTGTATATATATATATATGTGTGTGTGTGTCACCGATTAAAATAAAATAAAAATAAAAATAAATATAGATGGAGAAGTTATTAAACACAAAATGCCGACCTAGTTGAAGAAAAAAAGACACATTGGAACTAGTGCATTTTGGCCCCATTAAGCAGCTGCCCCAATTATCCGAAGTTTCACGTAAATACTTAAAAATACAATGTACCCCCCCTTTACAATTGGTTCACTGTACAATCAAATCACGTTATGACGAACTCACCATAGTAAAGTACCATTCACTATACAATGTGCAGTAAACGCCGGTCATTGTGATCACGTTTGTGAATTTAATTTTAATTCTATTAAACAGCGATTCTAATTAGCGAAAATAGGAGGAATATTATCCACAGGCTATAAAAACAAAGATATATTAAGCACAAATTTACCCTTTATTACCAATTTACCAATTTAAAAAATTAAATGATATGTGAAAATTAGAAGAATATACGTGATAATCGGAATAATACTGTTCAGGGTTTAGGCCAAAATGGAAGTCAGATGAACTAATGAGACTGTAATATGTACATCCGAACTAGTTGATATTTCTGTTCACTGACATTTGTGGGTGGGGGTTAAAATTTAAAACAGAAAAAAGATAAGCAATCAATAACAAAGAACATGCACACAAATTGCAAGTAACACAATACACACAAGTAAGAACGGGCCGACCGGGCTAGCCGAGTGGGTAAAGTCCCTGCCCGGCAACCCAAAGGTCGCGGGTTCGATTCCCGCCTCGGGCTTGGATCAAAGTACTACAAAAACCTTGGGAGGTGCAATATGGCCACAGAAGCCGATGCGCCAACAACTGCCAAATCAAAAAAAAACAAGTAAGAACGGAGTAACAAGTTACAAAGCTTTAAAAATAGGAATGAAGAGAAGATCTGAAAATTAATTTTTTTATATGATTGAAGATTTCATGGGAGTGTAAACACATTTCACCATAATAACCCACAGAATTCCAGCTGACAGTATTATCACACATTCAGTAAATCGAGTTTATTTCCGTTTATGATAGATTTCACTAACAGAAAAGCACAAATTTAACAATTTGTGCTTTTCTGTTTTTGTGTTTCTGTTTTTGTGTTTCTGTTTTTGTGACTGCTAATTGTTTCCAAAAAAAAAAAAAACAAACAATTAGCAGTCACAGTAAACAGGTGACTGCTAATTGTTTTTATTGTTTTATGGTTGTGACCTCCAGAATTTCGACCGAACCACATGGTACCACAGGAGACAATCGTAGGGTAGTAAAGTAAACCTTGGCTATTTTCTCGATTGGTTTCTGTTTTTTAAGATTTGCCCCAAATAAATGGCTGCCCCGATTAACCGGTGGCCCAAATAACCGGAATCCACTGTATTTAGAATTGTACAACAAATTATTAAAATTGCATTTATATAAGCAGTAAATATTTAATTTATTTACTGTGTTTGTATGTTATCTGCAAGATTTTTTTTTAATATATATGTGTGTATGTTTTAAATCTTATTTAGGGATTAGATGAGGCTGGTATTGATCAGGATGGAGTCTTCAAGGAGTTTTTGGAGGAAAATATCAAGAGAGTGTTTGATCCCTCCCTCAACTTGTTTAGAGTAAGACAGCAAAATATATATGCTTTAAATAAATATGAGAAAACTATTGAAATTGGTATTAGCCATGTAGTTAAAGAAGTCCCAGGCTTCTACTGCAGCAGCCAAATAAAAAATAAATAAAACAGGACGGAAAAAACTGCTTTTGGTTCCCTGCTGACATAGGTAATATCTTGATGACCTCTGAATTTCCCCAGGGCTATTACTCTGTTTCCCTTAGAGGTAACTTATTCCCATAATAAACAACTTTTATGCAAATCTCCTACAATGCAGTCTATTCCTCTTTTTTTTAATTTATGGTCCTTTGTTCTACAATAATTTATAACATTGGAAATTTTGCCTTCCTTTATTCCACTTAGCTTTTTCCAGAGCCTTTTATATCTCAATCATGTTCCTTCTAAAGTGCCTGGTTTGCAAGACTTGTAGCTACATATTTAAAATCGATCCTCATATGGGTGCACTTTTGTAGGTCTCACCAAGCAGTTCACCTGTCTTTGGATCCTTCCAAGAAGCTCCAATTTTTTTTTTTTTTTTTTTTTTTTTGTGCAGTCTCCATACTTGGACACAGTATTCCAAGTGTGGTCTTAGAATTACCTTATACAGTAGAATTATGACCTTGATACAACACCATGGGTCTTCCTTACTGCTTGTCTGCATTGCTTGGAGAACTCTGTCTGTCTGTAATGTAATTCCAAAATTGCTTTATTCCTCTACTGTTTCTAATTCAACTACATCAGACATGTAAGTTAATTTGGGTGTTGTTATCCCCCCCCCCCCCTTTCTTTGCTGTCTGCCCTAAGTGTAAAACATTATGCCAGATGAAGGAATGCATCCTTCAGAGTGGTTTATACAGTTTCAGTGGTTTTTCATTATGTTTATTCATCTTTACAGATGAAGTGCAATATATCATGGATGTTATCATAAATTTTCATAATTAACACCTGTAATTAGTGGATTATTCTAATGGGATTGATTAATCTTTGCATCAGCAGCAGATCGGTATGAGCACTTGAGCCAGTACCATTGGCAACTGTTCAACCATGTATACTGCCATAGTTGCAGCAACAATATATATTTACAGACATGTTTTAAAATGTTTAGCACTATAGATGAAAGCATGCACGTGGTTTATGCATTATGCCCACACACACACACACACACACACACACACACACACACACACACACACACACACACACACACACACACACATTTCAGCATTATTGCTCATAATCTGATTATTCTAGTCATTGGATCAGTTGACTGACTACATACCTGCTCATTCATCAGATTTGAATTCCCACTGATTTTTCAGGGGAATTTTCTATTCAGTTCTAGTTAGCAACAAAGAAATCTTTGTGAGCACATTGTTGTTAACTATCATGCAGACTGGAACACTCTTGGTAATTTTGAGCATATTTGACGGCCAGTGCAAAAAGATGTCGATATATATATATTGCTGCTCAACGAGGCCATGTTGAAACTACTGTGATGTGGAAGCTCTATCTTTATAACATGTTTTTGGATAACCAAAACATGCTGTTATAAAGATGTTGAAAAGAGTAGTGCCAATATTGCAGTAACCCTATGTTCATATGGTCTGTGTTTAAATGAACTGTTCAACCCAAAATAGACTGTACAAAATTTATGGGGAAGAATGTTTCTTGGCATGGTCTGTGCTTGTTAACAGGAGAGACTTGATTGTACAGGGATGGGATACACTTAAATAAAAGGGGTGCAAGAATATTTGCTGTCACTATTGGGGCAGTTGGTTGGTTGAGTTTTATTGGCGCATCAGCAACTATGGCTATAATGCGCCAAAACCTTGTCATAAAAAGTAAAAAAGTTTCAGTGACCTACTGAATTAGGTCACTACGTCAGGTTATAAAAACAAGTATAAACTGTAACAGACAAATATCAGTAAATAAGTAACAATGGAAAATCTTAAAATAATAAGATTTTTAAATATGATTAAAAAGGTTTACTGATTTTAGGAAATTAAAAATAGCAGACACATGGTCATTGTCGGATAAAATCTGACTGAGTGTATACGGCTCAGTCAGATGGTTAAAAGCGGTAAAACGAGCATTTCTAAAACTGGTACAGTCAACTAAAATGTGTCTGATTGTTAAGATTGTGCCACAGGACACACACATAGGAGGGTCATCAGCCCTCAATTGGGGCAGTGTTAAGTGGCATAAAACTATTAGCTGGAGGGAGTTAATAAACCCCAACAAGATTAATGGATCAACAGCATCTGTCAGGCAGAGCTGTAATGATTCTATTGGAACATACAGCACCCTTGAAAGCAAATGGCTTGTATGGGTCCTCGTGGAACAAGCAATTACACGGGCTGTGCTAGGGTGAAAGAAAAAAAAAAAACAGATGGATAGGAACATATATAAATTTGATGAATATGAAGTATTGGTCAAGTCATCAATTGCAGACATTGTGGGGATAACGGACATGGTATCACTCAGATGTATGAAATACAGAATTTGAATATGGTGAGTACAGTGCATACAGAAAGGACAGATGGGAGGGGAAGGGTATTATGCTTTTAGTTAAGAAGCACATAAAAACTAAGGCACTGCATCCGGTTGATATGGGTGACCAGTGCAATGAGTCAGTCATTGCACTGGTCCAGTGCAATTGAGTCAATCTGGCATGACATAAGCATTGGAAAACAAAACCGTACAGTTCTGCAGACAAATAGCCATACAGAGACAGAGAGTGGGTCAGTGAATCAGAATTACAATGGAGGCTTTTAACTTTCCAGATCCGAAACTTGTGGGGTGGTTACCTTCACAGTAGTAAGACTTGTGGATTTATTGGATGACTGTTTTCTGCATCAGCATGTTTAGAGGCAACAAGAGAAAGTCATACATTTGATCTGATTATCTGCAGTGATCTTCTGCGAATAAAAGAAACATTAGGTGGCAGTGATCATAGTGTATTGATGAGAGATTTACTTAAGAGAATCTATCTCTTATTTACTAATGAGAAATTTAATGTCAAGGGCAAAGGGAAAGACTTGTTTTTGTAAAGGTGACGACAATGGTCTCAGGTAGTTTTTAAATTCTATGTAGTCGGACCATTTCGTGATGTTATCAACACCAAATTCTAAATGGGAAGCATTTGGAAAAAAATCATGGAAACTATTAGGCTTTTTGTACCAGCTGAGAGATACTGTTCAAAGTTTAGACCTAAATAGATGTCAGATGAATTGATGAAACTTGTGGCAGAGAACAAAATTACAAGAAATGCAAATAAAGTATCACAGACATGGTGTCACTAAGATATATAGGATCTAGAATTTGAATATGGGCAGTAAAATGAGTACAGAAAAGATAGTATATATATATATATATAGTGTTGCTTTTTAAGTGGCACTTGGGAGGGGGGGTAATTCCTCCTATAATTGCAAAAACGGCCCCTATTGAGAGAACATAATGAAAATGTGCTACAACATAGTGGAGATCCAGCTGAATTTCACATTTGAATACTCTGTGTTGTAGAGATAGTGTAAGTTTTAGTATTGGTGTGCATAATTTAATGTTGGGTTGTGTTGGTCTGTTGTGCCTTCAGCCATATAGCCGTGAAGCTCTTGGTGGGACTGCCACATTGCTTCTGCTTTGTCCCGTAGAGGCAAACTGGGTGTAGTTGGGAGTATATAAAGTCCCTGGCGAAGGGGGAACCCTGGACTGTGCCCATGCACAGTCCAGGGTTCCCTCCTCACCACAAACCAGAAAAAGGTTTGTGGATAGGGTCCACCAAGTGAAAAGTTTTGGGAAGGGAAATAGGGATTGTGGGTGGGGGGGACCAGAATGCACTATGGACGCACAGTGCTTCTTTCGGCGGAATCTCACATTGGCCTGACCAGCTGAAGTTGGTGTCAGCCATTCCCATGCTGTGCCTCAAAGGAGGGATGAGGTATGGGGGCCCCGGGTGCCAAGTGATCTTCCTAGGGCGAGTACTAGTGCTTAAATAATTCCTCCACTGCTCGCAATGTTACTGCTTCCCTTGCTGAGCAACGTCACTGCTTCACCGTTAGCAACGTACTGCTCTCCTCTTCTGCTGATCACTTGGTCACTGGTTGGCACTGCTCCTGCCTCCACATGGCGGGGTCGGTAACCTGTTAGAAGGAATTCCCTCTTCCAGGGCTAAAAGGAGCAACGATGGATTGCAATGCATATCCACCGCTAGAGCCCACGGGCTCCAGACCTGTCAACTCTGATTCAGAGCATGACTTGAATCGTCTGAAGAGACAGCGGACTGAAAAACAGAGTGCAGATATGCCAGCATTTCTAATAATGCACTCATTGTCCACACAACCTATCGGCAAGTTATCGCCGTTTCTAATACAAAAATGTTTAGAATCGGTTGTTGGCTCTCCTAAAATGGTGAAGCGTCTCCAATCTGGAGACCTTCTAATTGAAGCTTCCAAGCCAAGTCACTCAGAAAAATTAGAATTAACAACTTTTAACAATATTCCTGTGTCAGTAACAGCCCATAACACTCTGAACACCTCTAAAGGAGTTATCAGCGAATGGGACTTACTAAATGTGTCTGAGGAAGAGATCATTCAAGAGCTTAGCGAACAAAAAGTGACTCGTGCACGGAGAATTATGACAAAAAAAGATGGCAACCTATTACCAACCAGGTCCATTATTTTGACATTCAGTACTCCGAATCTCTCTTCTTCTGTAAAAGCAGGTTACTTAAACTGCAAGATTCGACCCTACATCCTGAATCCCATTCGCTGCTTTAAGTGCCAGAAGCACGGCCATTCCCAGACGGCATGCTGAAGCGATGCTGTGTGCCCTATTTTCAGCTCCAAGGAACATTCCCAAGGAGACTGTACAGCTTCAACTCCTACTTGCCCAAACTGTAAAGGAAGCCATCCTGCATTTTCTAAAGCGTGTGACCTTTGGAAAACAGGTAAAAAAATCCAGAAGTGTAAAGTGGAGCATAAAGTCACATACCCTGAAGCAAGAAAACAAATAATGATAACTATGCATAGCCGATCATATGCATCGGTCACAAAAAACAGCCACTCAGCTGCAACCCAAACAGATGTCTCCATCGAACGAATATTTCCTTTGCCACCTGGGCCAAAACTGTGCTAACTTACAATAAGAAAACTACAGTCAGTGAGACCAGCAACATCCCAATCAGCATCCCAACTGATGCTATCTCAACCTTGCCCGAAACAACAAAATCAGCTACTATTGAAAACCAGAAGAAAGTGAAACCACGCATTAGCAACATGGAAATGGAGGTTCAGTCAGAGGATGAAGAGACAGTACTAGAGTTACATGCTAATGATACCATGGATACAGGACTCCCAGCCTTTCCCAGAAATGAAAAATCGAAACTAAACAGACATAAACCTTCTCAGAAAAAACAGTCAGATCAATCTTCCTCAAATAAATCCAACAAATGAATAAATTCTTTCAATGGAACTATAGAGGATTACGCAGTAATATAGATGACTTGAATGATTTACTCATTCAAACTAAAGCAATAGGTGTATGTTTACAGGAAATATTTTTATCACCACAAGTTTCTCTGAAAATTAAAAATTATACTGTTTAGGCGAGACAGGGATTCCTACACTCCTGCTTGTGGTGGGGTAGCTATTCTTATCAAAACTAGCATACCGTCAAGACATCTCCAACTACAAACCTCTTTAGAAGTTGTAGCGGTTCGGATAGCAATGGGAATATCGTTAACCCTTGCATCCATTTATATCCCACCGAACTATCCTTGTTCCCAGACTGTACTTGACAATCTTATCACACAACTGCCACCTCCAGTCTGTTTACTTGGCAATTTCAACACTCACCATCCATTGTGGGGATCTTCCACCATGGATAGGAGAGGCCAATTAATAGAAATATTCCTGGATAACCATAACCTGACTCTGTTAAATTCAGGCTCTCCAACTCATATCCAACTACCTACAGGTACTACATCAGCCATAGACTTAGCCATAAGTTCAGCATCTCTTTTTTCAAGCATGGAATGGTTAGTGCTAAATGATCCATTCCACAGTGACCATTTTCCTGTCATCAGTTCAATTCAAACACAGATGGTGTCATGTCCTAAAGGCCGTACTTCTTGGAACTTTCATAAAGCAGACTGGAAAAACTATTCAACTTGTGTTCTACTTAACAAACTATATGGCGCCTCCGTAGCCAGGTGGGCAGGAGCAGCAGTGCGTAGCACACGCTTCTTGATTAGACCAGGGTTCGAGCCCGTGCCCACCAAATACGGAGGAGGCGGAAAGGTCAGGGAATGACCACCGCATATCCCCAGAGCAGTATGGCCTTAGTTGCTAATGCTCCTAAAAACCAAATAACAAACAAACTATATGTACAACAAAAACATATTGATGACGTAACTGATCACATTACAAGCCATATATTATCTGCAGCAGTAACTTCCATTCCAAAATCTGATCAGCTCATGCATGTACACCATAATCAGTGGTGGAATGAAGAATGCTCCAAAGCGAAACGAGAGGAAAAAACATGCCTGGAATCAGTTTCGCAAATTTCCAACTACTGCCAACCTAATTATGTACAAAAAACTCAGAGCCAAAGCAAGACAAATTAGGAAGACAGCAAAACGTGACTCCTGGATTAAATTCGCCTCAGCTATTAATAAAAATACTGACACTCGAATCATTTGGAAAAAAATTCAAGCTCTCAATGGGAAATTTCTACCGCTGCAATCTCCGATAATACAATGCAATGGGCAGGACTTATTCTCTCCTACTGACATTGCAAATGCTTTAGCCGAATATTTTTATAACATTTCTGCCTGTTCCTCTTATGTGATCTCCTTTCAACGCAATAAAACTGATTCAGAACGTCATAAGTTTAATTTCGCAACTAGACTTTCACTTCCATATAACCAGCTGTTTACTCTATCTGAACTGAGAGAATCTTTGAGCAAATCTCCGAACAGCGCAGCAGGACCAGACAGCATACAGTATGCTGAAGCATCTGTGTGAAGCCAATCTCGGCACACTATTACTCCTTTATAACAGGATCTTCACAGAAAATACGTATCCTCATGACGTCATTCCTATATTTGTGCTATTCCAAAACCAGGCAAAGATCCTTCTCTAGTTGAGAATTACAGACCAATATCACTGACAAGCTGTTTGGGCAAAATCTTTGAAAGGATGGTACATAAGAGGCTCACCTGGATTCTAGACTCCGGAAATCTCCTTTCTGATCACCAATATGGCTTCCGTAAAAACAGGTCCACCCTAGATGTACTTGTAAAAATTGAATCCAAGATTCGTAATGCCTTCATCAGAAGGCAACATCTAGTGACGTTCAACCTGGATATTCATAAAGCATTTCACACTACATGATGTCATGGTATTATTAATGATATGCATCAGTTGGGGCTGAGAGGACATCTCCCTTTAATAATTGAACTTTTTAAAATTGCATACATTTCAGGTCTGATATAAAAATATGCTGTCAACTTCTCACATTCAAGAAGAGGGTGTCCCACAGGGTTCCATATTGAGTCCAACCCTATTTGCAATTAGGATCAACAATATTTTGGAAGAACTTCCAAAAACGATTGAAGTATACATGTATATCGACGATCTCATCATATCCTGCCAATCGCAAAGCATGAATACTATCGAAAGACAGCTACAAATTTCTTTAACAAGAATTCAATCCTGGACCTTACGAAATGGATCATCTTGCTGAACAGAAAACCACTACCACTCATTTCTGCAAACTTCGGTCACTTCATCCTGATCCAGAGCTAAAGATAAATAACGTGCCAGTTCCTCTTGCTCACACTGTCCGTTTCCTTGGTCTGATACTAGACAGGAAACTGAACTTTCACGCATGTGGCTTTCATGTGGCTTATCTTCAAACCATCTGCTTGAAGAAATTAAACATCCTCCGGTGTGTGTCATCCCTGTCATGGGGCGCCGATCGTCATACCCTCATCCATCTTTATAGAGCGCTCATCAGGTCTTACTTGGACTATGGCTCTCCAGTATACGGTTCAGCGAGGAAAAGTACTTTAGAACGACTAAACACCATCCAGCACTGTGCATTGAGAGCTGCTCTAGGTGCATTCTGAACCTCACCGGTTCAGAGCCTGTACATCGAAGCTCATGAACCTCCCTTACATCTTTGCAGAAAATCATTACTTCTGATGTATGCTGCAAATATCCATAGTCTGCCCTCTCACCCTTGTTGGAGATGCCTCTACAATACTGAATGCGAGTCATTTTACATCAGTAAACCTAATAGAAACCGACCTGCTCCACTTGATTTAAGGAACTGGCTCAATCATGGAATATAGAAATCAGCAATATATTTCAGGACAAAACACCACCAGATCCACCCTGGAAAAATATCTGTGCAATATATGATGACCAGGGCTCCCACTCACAAATTTTAAAAAAACTTAGATTGCAACTTAAATAAACCCAAAAAAAACCTAGTTTTCATCATATAGTATAGCAACACAAATAAGATAAAACTTACCATTCAAAAATATCTTTTATTTAATTGTAATCAGAATTTTCATCCCATTCAGTTCCCTCCACATTTATTTTTTAAGTTCTTTCATTTTTTTCAAACGTTCTTCGTATCTTTTATGACAAGTTCCTTGTATGACTTCTTTTACCAATTCTGATTTAGGTTTCCTTGTATAGCAATTTTGATTAGATCTATTTATCGCCTGTTTTGCCATTAGTCGATTTTTCACAGTTTCTGGTTTAAGGGAGTTTGTGGCTTTTGTTTTTATATGGTTTACCTGGGAGAAGATTCTTTCTACGCTTGCCGAAGAGTGAGGTAAAATAGTTAGACTGGTCATAAAGTTAGATAAAATCTCATATTTAGAATTATTAAAGCCATCTTTTACATTACGTAACAGATACCAAAATTCAGGGATGGTTTTGTAAGAGAAATCTAAATCTTGATTTAAACAAAATGATTTCCATTCATCATCTAGAAGATCTAGTTTGTCTTCAGAAACAAGGTGAGGGAACTGCACTGCTAAATGGAAAATTGAGGATGGCGAATTGGCACGATCATGTATCACTGCTGGGTCAAGAAGATTGAGACTGGCGATAATTACATCATCATTTAGAGGAAATCTTTTTCTGATTTCCATACAAAGTTCAACAAGAAATCTTAAACAATCATTTTTAAACCTGCTTTCACTGTCACCAAGTAGTGTTGAATTTAATAAGGCCATACAACGGCCTCTGAAATATATTTTATTCAGAGGCTTATGATTTATTGCATTGCTTGGATCAAATTCAACCAGCTTGCGCGAAGTAATGACTTCTTCTTTTATGAAAAAACTAAGAATATTTTTATACTCAATTGAAACCATTGAATGAAGTAAGTGCAATCTGAAATGCTCAGATTGAAATTCAATATTCAGGCAGTTTATTTTCTCCAGTACATATCCTAAAAACAACAACATATGCTTAGTTCCTTTGGTGATCATAGTATTGTAAATATTCCCTTCACCATCGATTTTCTCAATTCTTGATTGAGACTGAAAATAAAGAACGAATGCATCCCACTGCTCAATAATAATTTTTATTACATTGCGACGGGATAACCAACGTGTTTGTGCGAATTTGGGGATTTTATGCTTAGCAGTATCTACAACATCTTGAATCATTTTGAACTCGTTTAATCTTTTACTACTACGGGAAAAATAACAAGAGATATCTTTTATAAATATTTCTAGATATGATGGTAGTACCTTGACTGAATGACTAGCACATAATGCAAAAGAATGGCAAACACATCCCATTATAAATACTGATGGTACATCCTTTTTTAGCAATGACTGGAACCCACTCTTAGTACCCATCATAGTGGCACAATTATCACTTCCAAAGCCAACTAGATTACTTATTTGAATGTTTTTTTCTATGAAAAGATCTTTTACAGCTTGATAAAGCCCTTCTGAAGTACCATTTTCGACACAGTGTCAAGTAACACATCTACAACATCAAGTTTTTGAATATCAAAATATCTAACAACAACAGCTAGAACTTGAGATAAAGATAAATCTGTACTTTCATCTATTATCATTGAAAACTTGTTGTTTCTGCATATGTTAGAAATGTATATTTTTTCATGATAGGCTATGCCATCTTGTATAAGATAAGAGACTTGAGTCGCCTTTATCTGAACTTGTTTTGCAATATTGCTATCATGAAATGCTTACTTACATGCTTCTATAAGGTGATCACATTGCCCAAATGGAATATTATGCTCAGAAATTAGTGCAGCAATGTTAACTCTGCCTTTGCTACTTCTTCATTCTCCATAGGTTTACGTTTTGTGAAGAACGTGTCTAACATTGAACTTGTCTTAGCAATATTTGCACTTTTTTTATGTTTAACTGTATTTTTATGCACTAGTAACATCGATTTATTGGCATTCTTTAATTTCATTTCACAACAAATACAGTAAGATGCACCTTTTTCATTACTGTCTTCTTTCAACCAATCCTTTAATTCCGGATCTTCTAACCATTCATTTCTAAAATTTTGAGTATACCACCGTTTACTCATCTTTCTCTGTGGGGAACAAGTTTCAGACATTGTGGGCAATTTGTGGGTATGGCTAATTAGCAGTTATCTTATTTAAAATGTTCTATAAAATAAAAAATAAATCACTAATCCATTAACATAAAATAGAAATAGTCACTACAATTTAAATTTATTATATCACTGTATGTAGTACACCCATAAATATAAAAATCACACCAAATAATGCAATAATACCACGAACGATCACGAAAGACTGTGCAGTAAAGACCGCCTTCCGCCTGCTCAATAGGCTGCGCATACATGTTAGTAACACGAACGAAAATCATAGTGTAGAACCCTGTGAAAACTTTGAAATCCTTTTACATTTGTAGTATTTTGTACAAGCACTTGACATATTACAAATTATGATCAGTATTGTTAGAATATAAAATTAAGAAAATTGTAAACTGTTATTAAATGTATTAAATTTTATTGTATTTACAAGAAATAAAAATAAATTTTGACTTAAAATTAAAAATTACCGAAAAAACCCAGATAATGAGATATTTTTGTGAAAAAAACCTATCAACCTAGATGACAATCAAAAAACCCAGATCTGGGTGGAAAAACCCAGGAGTGGGAGCCCTGATGATGACTACTTTCAACAGTGGGGAAAGAACACGTTGTCTCCTTCCGATATCACACAGTTACATGCACCTTACACTCTTTCTAATTCAAACGCATGTGAAATCTATACAGATGGATCAAAAACCGAGACCCAAGTAGGTGCTGCTGCAATATTCCCGTCATTTAGTACTTCTGTCTCATTGCCAATAGAATGCAGTATCTTCACTGCTGAGCTCTATGCCATAAACTTAGCTCTGGATCACATTATTGAACATCTAATTCCGTCTGCTTTAATATACACTAACTCACTCAGTGCTGTCTCTGCCATAAATAGTAATACCACCTCCTCTCACCCTGTAATAAAACAGATTCATTCTAAGTTACTTGCCTGTAAGGAATTGAACCAAACTGTGGCATTCTGCTGGATCCCAGGACATTCTGGAATTGCTGGCAATGAAAGAGCAGATCATGCAGCCAAACAACCAGAAACCACTATTTTGCAGACTTTTCATGTTCCATATACGGATTACAAACACATTATCCGTAAAGCATGTTATAACAGCTGGTCATTAATCTGGAAAGGTTATCCAGGAAACAAACTCTACCAAATAAAACCGGAACCAAAGCTGTGGCCCTCCAGCTTTCTGAAAAGCAGACGAGAAGAAACAATTTTAGGAAGGCTAAGGATTGGGCATACTCACCTCACTCACCTGTATCTATTAACTAATGACAGCGCTCCCCAATGTACATCATGTCAAGTACAACTGACCATTCGCCATTTGTTAGTGGACTGTCCCCACTTTCAAAATATCCGCTTAAACACCTTTAAATCAATAGCTAATACACAGTCATCAATAAATTTATTACAGATTCTGGGAGATGATTCTAATGAAAAAGAACTATTTACTTTCCTAAATCATGTAGGAATATATCATAAAATATAGTTATCACAATTAAGCTAATATTTCATATTCACCATTAGAAAGACACAATATGGCCCTACCAACCTATGTGTCATTAAACACAACAACAACAACAACAACAACAATGAGGTATGGCATCAACATAGCAGAGGGTTTCCTGAAAGACTGCTCCCAACTGCAGTCTGATTTGGGATGCCTGTGAGAACATCACACACTCTACATGTACTCATTCCATCTGTGTGCCTGTCATACATTTTGTTTTTTTTTTTTGTACGAAAAGGACAGAGGGGATTAGGAATTATGCTCTTAGTTAAGAAGCAGATAAAAACTAAGGCAGTGCATCGGGTTGACCTGGATGAGCACCACAATGTTGAGGTGGTCATCCAGGTCAACATTGTGGTGGTCATCCAGGTCAATCAGGATGAGCACCACAATGTTGAGTCAGTTTGATGTGACGTGAGCTCTTTTAAAACAAAAAAGAGAGTGAGAGTGTGTTTTAGGCCTAATGACTTGATGAATATAACGAACAACTGTACAGACATGTAGAGTGGGCCAGTAAATCATAATGTCTTATAATGGGAGATTTTAACTTTTCAGATACCTCATATATGTATAAGTACAAATCACACAACATGTATACATGGGCCAACACAAGTTCTGATACATGTATCCAAATGTAAATGTAGCATAATAATGGTTCACCCCGTATGGATTGTGTGATGACCATTATTTATTATAGGCTATAAAATAGTATAGCAAAGTGCATCACTGATTAGGCTGCAGAATCCCAAATATCATGAATCTGAATCATGTTTGTTCATTTGTATTGAACATAAGGCATTGAACCAGGGCTCCCACTCACAAATTTTAAAAAAACTTAGATTGCAACTTAAATAAACCCAAAAAAAAACCTCGTTTTCATCATATAGTATAGCAACACAAATAAGATAAAACTTACCATGCAAAAATATCTTTTATTTAATTGTAATCAGAATTTTCATCCCATTCAGTTCCCTCCACATTTATTTTTTGAAGTTCTTTCATTTTTTTCAAACGTTCTTCATATCTTTTATGACAAGTTCCTTGTATGACTTCTTTTACTAATTCTGATTTAGGTTTTCATGTATAGCAATTTTGATTAGATCTATTTATCGCCTGTTTTGCCATTAGTCGATTTTTCACAGTTTCTGGTTTAAGGGAGTTTGTGGCTTTTGTTTTTATATGGTTTACTTGGGAGAAGATTCTTTCTACGCTTGCCGAAGAGTGAGGTAAAATAGTTAGACTGGTCATAAAGTTAGATAAAATCTCATATTTAGAATTATTAAAGCCATCTTTTACATTACGTAACAGATACCAAAACTCAATGATGGTTTTGTAAGAGAAATCTAAATCTTGATTTAAACGAAATGATCTCCATTCATCATCTAGAAGATCTAGTTTGTCTTCAGAAACAAGGTGAGGGAACTGCATTGCTAAATGGAAAATTGAGGATGGCGAATTGGCACGATCATGTATCACTGCTGGGTCAAGAACATTGAGACTGGCGATAATTCCATCATCATTTAGAGGAAATCTTTTTCTGATTTCCATACAAAGTTCAACAAGAAATTTTAAACAATCATTTTTAAACCTGCTTTCACTGTCACCAAGTGGTGTTGAATTTAATAAGGCCATACAACGGCCTCCCAAATATATTTTATTCAGAGGCTTATGATTTATTGCATTGCTTGGATCAATTTCAACCAGCTTGCACGAAGTAATGACTTCTTCTTTTATGAAAAAACTAAGAATATTTTTATACTCAATTGAAACATTGAATGAAGTAAGTGCAATCTGAAATGTTCAGATTGAAATTCAATATTCAGGCAGTTTATTTTCTCCAGTACATATCCTAAAAACAACAACATATGCTTAGTTCCTTTGGTGATCATAGTATTGTAAATATTCCCTGCACCATCGATTTTGTCAATTTTTGATTGAGACTGAAAATAAAGAATTAACGCATCCCACTGCTCAATAATAATTTTTATTACATTGCCACGGGATAACCAACGTGTTTGTGCTAATTTGGGGATTTTATGCTTAGCAGTATCTACAACATCTTGAATCATTTTGAACTCGTTTAATCTTTTACTACTACGGGAAAAATAACAAGAGATATCTTTTATAAATATTTCTAGATATGATGGTAGTACCTTGACTGAATGACTAGCACATAATGCAAAAGAATGGCAAACACATCCCATTATAAATACTGATGGTACATCCTTTTTTAGCAATGACTGGAACCCACTCTTAGTGGCACAATTATCACTTCTAAAGCCAACGAGATTACTTATTTGAATGTTTTTTTCTATGAAAAGATCTTTTACAGCTTGATGTACCCTTCTGAAGTACCATTTTCGACACAAACAGTGTCAAGTAACACATCTACAACATCAAGTTTTTGAATATCAAAATATTTAACAACAACAGCTAGAACTTCGATAAAGATAAATCTGTACTTTCATCTATTATCATTGAAAATTTGTTGTTTCTGCATATGTTAGAAATGTATATTTTTTCATGATAGGCTATGCCATCTTGTATAAGATAAGAGACTTTAGTCGCCTTCATCTGAACTTGTTTTGCAATATTGCTATCATGAAATGCTTTCTTACATGCTTCTATAAGGTGATCACATTGCGCAAGTGGAATATTATGCTCAGAAATGAGTGCAGCAATTGTTAACTCTGCCTTTGCTACTTCTTCATTCTCCGTAGGTTTACGTTTTGTGAAGAACGTGTCTAACGTTGAACTTGTCTTAGCAATGTTTGCACTTTTTTTATGTTTAACTGTATTTTTATGCGCTAGTAACATCGATTGATTGGCATTCTTTAATTTTATTTCACAACAAATACAGTAAGATGCACCTTTTTCATTACTGTCTTCTTTCAACCAATCCTTTAATTCCGGATCTTCTAACCATTCATTTCTAAAATTTTGAGTATACCACCGTTTACTCATCTTTCTCTGTGGAGAACAAGTTTCAGACATTGTGGGCAATTTGTGGGTATGGCTAATTAGCAGTTATCTTATTTAAAATGTTCTATAAAATAAAAAATAAATCACTAATCCATTAATCCACTGTATGTAGTACACGCATAAATGTAAAAATCACACCAAATAATGCAATAATATCACGAAAGACTGTGCAGTAAAGACCGCCTTCCGCCTGCTCAATAGGCTGCGCATACATGTTAATAACACGAACATGTATGCTTACATGTATGAACATGTAAGCATAATTTCATAGTGTAGAACCCTGCGAAAACTTTGAAATCCTTTTACATTTGTAGTATTTTGTACAAGCACTTGAGATATTACAAATTATGATCAGTATTGTTAGAATATAAAATTAAGAAAATTGTAAACTGTTATTAAATGTATTAAATTTTATTGTATTTACAAGAAATAAAAATAAATTTTGACTTAAAATTAAAAATTACCGAAAAAACCCAGATAATGAGATATTTTTGTGAAAAAAATCTATCAACCCAGATGACAATCAAAAAACCCAGATCTGAGTGGAAAAACCCAGGAGTGGGAGCCCTGCATTGAACATATTGAATTTAAGTCATTTTTTATCAATTTGCATCTACTAATAATATTAATTATGCATTTATTTTCTAATGAAGCAATTTTAAAGCAACTCCAGTGTGGCAATTTTAAAGACAGTCTGGTGTAATTATCCGAAAAGCATTATGGTCACCATTAGTTTTTGATCTGAATATAACATTTAGTGCATGGCATCGGACAATTCTGTTGTGTATTTTAGTGTTTGTTATTACATAAATGTGTCATCTTATGTAATTTCCTTTCATTTTTTCCTAAATTCTGCTGAAGGTGAATCCAGAGGAAGGTTGTAATACACAGTTCAATTTTTTTAAAGTTGATTTAATGAAGAAACAAGATTGAAATCTTGTTTCTTCATTAAATCAACTTCACACTTAGTGAAAGGTCATTCTCTTTACTGATATAATATGACATGATTTTGTCACACCCAAATTTTCGCTGCTATATGACAGTATACAAACTATGAAGGGCATATTTTTTTTTTTTACTATTAAGCAGCACTTTTTAATAATAAAAATGATACATCCATTATGGTCTGAAATCACTTATAAATATGATCATGTAAATTATGCCTTGAGGCTATCTTGATATGGTAATATGTATATTCTCCCTCCTGCCATTCTGCCATCATGGAGACTACCCTGTCTTGTGTAGGTGTTCAACTTTCTTTTATTCCGTGTAACTAGGTTGTAACTAAATAAAATATATTCATTCATTTCTTTTTGAATGATTATCCACATCATAAGACTTTTTTTTTTTTTTTTAGGTAACTACAGAACAGAGATTGTTTCCTTCTCCAACTTCATATATCCATGAAAATCACCTTTCATTATTTGAATTTGTGGGAAAGATGCTAGGAAAAGCTGTATATGAGGTAAATATATTATATATATTCTGGGATATTGAGGTTTTTAAGTCATTAGAAATTTTATTTTTTAGTTTTTGAATTTAGTAATGTGTATATATTTGTTCAGTATTTGTAAAAGAAGAAGAGAAGTTTACCTCAATATGATACGTAGAACACTTCCATATGATACTCTCCAGAAATTAAAATGAAAACAATTAAAATCAGAAATCTTACATTACAGTAAGAAATACAGTAAGAAATAATTAACAATAATTAAAAATCAAATGAACACAATTAAAAATCAATTTAATGCAATTAATTAAGTAAAAAATTAATTTAACGAAAAAAATTTTCAAAACAATTTTTCTTCCTCTTAATTATGAGAGTTTAATTAAAAATTAATTTAATGAAAAAAATAGGTTTTTTTGTTAAATTAATTTTTTACTTAATTTTTAATTGTGTTCATTTGATTTTTAATTATTTCTTACTGTAATGTAAGATTTTTGATTTTTTAATTGTTTTTGTTTTAATTTCTGGAGAGTATCATACAGAAGTGTTCTGTGTGTCATATTGAGGTAAACTTCCCTTATTCTTTTACAAATATTGATATCAAGTAGAACGTATTGAACATTATAGCTTTGGTTCATACTATCAAAAATATTTGTTCAGTGTGCTATATTGACAAAATACCAATGAAAGACAAGTACAGTGATAGTACAGACAACATTGAATATTAAAACAGGGTGTTCAAAAGTGATGGTCAATAATTTAAAGGTGAACTGTACAGACTACAATATGCAAAAAAAAAAAGCCTAGTAAACATGGATCCTTAAGTGAATCGTTTTCCAGATATTGCACATTTCTAGTTGGGATCCACCACTGACTTGTTTGTTTAGGTTGGGTTATGCTCATTCTCTCCCTTTCCTTTCTCTCAGTGCTCTGAGATGTAACAGGCATACTAGTACTTGTCAAAGGAAAGTCGACATGGAAAGAGGTTACAGCAATGAAGAGTATGCGGACATGCACTTCATGTATGGTAAAGCCAACGGCAGCGCACTCGAGGCTGCACGTATGTCCCAAGAAGCATTTCCCTGCCGAGGACAGCTCAACAGGCGCACATTCATCAGGGTACATCAGAACCTTAGAGAACATGGGCGCTTCGCACGTGGAGTACGAGCAGGTAGACCCAGAAGCATAACACCTGATGATCCAAGAATTTCAACAAGGAGGGTTGCTCGGCAAGAGCGTGTGTGCAAGAGTTATAGAGTGTGTAGCAAATTTTACATTGCCAATTACTGTACCCCTACCGTATCCACGTGTACAAAGTCTCAGCAATACAGACTACCCTCCCAGGGTGAACTTCTGCCAGTGGATGCAACAACAGTGTGTCCTGAACCCCCAATTTTTAAACAACATTTTATTCACTGGCAGAGCTAGGTTTACTCATGATGGTATTTTTAATTTTCATAACTGTCATGTTTGGTCCAACGAAAATCCTAATGCAGTTCACGAGTCACATCAGCAACGTTTCTCATTGAATGTCTGGGCAGGACTACTAGGAGACCGTCTAATTGGACCACACTTTCTGCCAAACAGGCTAACAGGAGAGCTGTACCTTCAGTTCCTGCAGAATGTTATTCCAGAACATGTGGTTTATGCATGATGGTGCACCGGCACATTTTGCTCGAGTTGTGACTTGGTATCTAACTAGAATTTATGGTCAGTGGTGGATAGGTAGAGGTGGGCCTGTAATGTGGCCTCCCAGATCACCAGACTTAAACCTATGGATTTTTGTATCTGGGGTCACATAAAAAGCTTATTGTACACTTCTGACATTAACACAGTTGAGGAATTGCAGTGTCGGGTAGAAGGAGCCTTTCAGCAAATCAGAAATGACCCAGGAATGCCTGAGAGGATTTGCAAGCAACTCAATGCAGAGAAGACTACAAAGCTGCATACAGATAGCATTTTGAACACCTTTTGTAACATCTGTAAAATCCTGTGGTGTTGAAATCAAATTGTGTTATCTTATGTTTAATAAAACCATCCTTAGCAAAGGATTCACAGATTTTTGCTAAACTAGTGCTCTCATAGTCAGTGGCAGATCTTAACAAAAAATGTGCATTATCTCAAATGGTTCATTTGTGGCCCAATGTTTACCGGGACTCTTTTACTTATTTTAGTTTGTACTTTTCACCTTTAAATTATTGACCGTTATTTTTGAAACACCCTGTGTGTGTGTGTGTGTGTGTGTGTGTGTGTGTGTGTGTGTGTGTGTGTGTGTGTGTGTGTGTGTGTGTGTAATAACAAAAATGTGCTATGTACTATATAAAATGTACTATGTAATAACAAAAATGTACTATGTTGTATTGTTGAGGTGTTTTGTATGTTCATACAATCAGTGAAATGGATTGTATGAGCACAAATCACCTTAAAAATACAATATAGTACATTTTGATTATTTAATATATTCATAGCAGAAGCAGGCTGACTTTATAGTGGCCTAATTTAGTCTTCAATTTATCAAATTTAATTAGTAAATTGCAAACTTAGTTTGGTGGCTGGCTGATTTTCTGTTGTGAATTCTTAAGACTAAAGCATGTTTGATTTTAATAATCAAAAGTCTGCTAGCTTCAATCAGAATTCATGGATAACAGGCATGTTAGATATTTCATTTCAGCTGTTTGAAATGAAATAATTGCATGTATTGACATAGTTGTTCTCTGTTTGTGAGGATGAAGGTTGTGTGTGTGTGTGTGTGTGTGTGGGGGGGGAGGGTAATTGCTGTGTAATGCCATATCTGTTGATAGTGATTGCTCTGTGGTAGTAGCACTTGTTTTCTGACTCATCTAGGCCCCAGGTGTCAAGTGTTCTGTGGCCAAGCGATTTCTGAAAAGAGCATTTGAGCGAACAGATTCTATTTTTTGTTTCAAAAACCATTTTCTTGATTTTATTTGTATATCAGAGTAGCACTTTTGCTCTACAAGAAGTAGGCAGAGGCCCAGAAAGGGAACCCACCTTTCTGTTTCTTTTTCTATAAATACTAATTTAATAACTCAGCCGCTTGGTCACCTCGTGGCTGCTCCTGCCTCCCCATGGCGGGATCGGTAACCTGGTGGTAAAGATAAAACCCCCAGGGCCAAAAGGAGCCATCATGGATTCTACAAATTTTCCACCCTTAGAGCCTTCAAAGCTCAAGGAAAGAATCCTGTCATGATGACAATGACAATAGTCAACCTAAAAGGCTTCGAACAGAAGCACACTGTTCAGACATCTGGAATCTATTGCAGGATCACCAAAAATGGTAAAGCGACTACAATCCGGAGATCTCCTGATTGAAACAGCCACCACCAAACATTCAGAGTGGCTATTAAAGACAACGACATTTGGTGGGTTGCCAGTATCTGTTACTCCCCACAATACCTTAAATTCATCAAAAAGTGTCATCACAGAATGGGACTTAATTACAGTGTCTGAGGAGGAATTAGTTCAAGAACTTAGCAATCAAAAGGTAATCAGTGCTAAAAGAATAATGACAAAAAAAGATGGAAATCTCATTCCAACTCGTTCCATCATTTTAACTTTTAGTACTCCTGATTTGCCATCCTCAGTGAAAGCTGGATATTTAAACTGCCGAATTTGCACATACATCCCGAATCCTCTTTGCAGTTTTAAATGCCAGAAATATGGCCATTCACAACAGGCATGCAGAGGTGATGCCATCTATTCTTTTTGTGGATCAAAAGATCATACACTAGCAGATTGTCCAGTCACACTTCCCATTTGTCCCAACTGCAAAGGCAGTCACTCTGCCTTTTCTAAATCATGTGAAATGTGGAAAACAGATAGGAAAATCCAAAAATACAAAGCAGAACATAATGTCACATATCCTAAGGCACGAAGACAAATAATGTTGACCATGTCTAGTCCATCTTATGCCTCTCTAACCCGAAGTTTTCATACAACTGTAATTCAAACAGATGTGTCAATACTGTCCAACGTCTCGCTAGCTAATTGAATTAAAGCAACCTTATCAACCACTGGAAAAGATAATTCTAAAACTAAAACCAGCAATGCCACCAACACCCCAATTAGTATATCAGAGTATCCCAACTGATACTCTGACAATCTCAAATGACGCAGAAAAATTGAAACCTAATAAAGACTGTAAGGAAACTGATCCACCCACCAACACTATGGAAGTGGATATACACTCAAATTATGAAGAACCTATCCTAGAACTCCATGTCAATGACACTATGGCTACCGGATGCCCTTTATTCTCAAAAAAAGACCGGAAAAAATGCCCTGCATACAAAAAACAGTCAGAATCATCCTTAGCCAAACCAAAATAATGCCTAACATCATACAGTGGAACTATAAAGGACTAAGCAGCCATTCTGATGACTTAAGGGATTTAATCTCTCAGTTTAATCCCATAGGTATATGCCTACAGGAAACATTCTTGTCACCCCAAGTTTTGCCGAAATTCTCAAATTATGTGATATACAGACGAGATAAAGGCCAGAGTCTCCTGCCCGTGGAGGAGTAGCCATTCTTGTAAGTTCTAACATACCATCGAGACCGATCCAATTAAGAACCACCCTAGAAGCTGTGGCAGCTCGGATTGCAGTTGGTATTTCAGTTACCATTGTTTCGATTTATATTCCACTTGCCCTTTCAGAATTTGACAACTTCATTACACAACTCCCAACTCCAATTTGTCTTTTCGGTGACTTTAATGAACACCATCCATTGTGGGGATCAGCTACAATGGACAGAAGAGGCAAGTTTATTGAGGAATTTATAAATAATAATGATCTGAATTTATTAAACTCTGGATCTCCTACCTACATCCACATACCTACAGGATCTACTTCTCAAATTGACTTGTCAATTTGCTCACCTTCCAACTTTCCAATCGTGACGTGGTCTGTATTAACCGATCCTTTTAACAGTGATCACTTTCCGATCATATGCTGCTTACAAACGGGTAACACTAAATCCTGATCGACGATCCACTTGGAAGTTTAAAAAGGCAAACTGGGATGGCTATTCTGCTCAAATACTTCTAGACAGATTTTACATTAAAAAAAAGAACCTATTGATGATGTAAATACTTATATCACCAATCAGATTCTCTAGTCATGGGCAACCTAGATCTTGAAAAGGCATTTGATACTACATGGCATCATGGGATTATTATGGACCTTCACCATTTGGGGCTTAGGGGCCATTTGCTGAAAATAATTCAAAATTTTCTGCAATTGTGATCTTTTCAGGTCCAATATAAAAATGTGCTCTCTGCATCTCACATTCAAGAAGGACTAAGTATCGATCCTGCAGGGATCGATACTTAGTCCAACACTATTTTCAATCCGAGTTAGCAGCATAACATGAGATATCCCAAAAACCGTTGAAACTTACATGTACGCAGATGACCTTACCATTTCCTGTCAGTCTCAAAGTATGAACACCATACTTTGAGACTGACAGGAAAGTCAGTCTCAAAGTGATATTTTTCGAACGGCAGCTCCAACTTGCCATTACCAAAATACAATCCTGGACTTCGTGGAATGGCTACAGACTATCAGAAAAGAAATGCACTCTCACTCACTTTTGCAAGAAACGAGTTCTCCATCCCGATCCAGAACTACAAATAAACAATATTCCAGTCCCGCTTGTTAGTACCGTTAAATTTCTTGGACTGATATTAGACAGCAAACTGAACTTCAAAGCTCACATCTCTCATTTAAGAAATACATGTCTAAAGCATCTGAATATACTGTATCTTTAAAGAACTTTAATCCATTCACGACTAGATTATTGTTGTCCGGTCTATGACTCTGCCAGGAGCACTACTCTACAACGTCTAAATGTTATTCAGCACAGTGCTCTCAGGACTGCATTAGGTGCTTTTAGGACTTCTCCAATCCAGAGTCCTTATATCAAAGCACGTGATCCTCCATTACATCTTCGTAGGAAATCATTACTGCTCCACTACGCTGCTAAGATCCAGAGTCTTCCATCTAATCCCAGTTGGGAATATCTTTATAATACTCGGTGGGATTTGTTCTATGAGAGCAAACCATATGAAAACAGACCTGCTTCACTCAGGATTAAAGAGCTTTCTCAGAGTTGGAATATCAATTTAAGCGATATTTTTCAGGACACAACTGCACCTGTTCCACCTTGGACATATGTTTCTGCATCCCGTGATACACATTTTCTGGAGTGGGGAAAGAATATCAGGCAGTTGCACTTAGCTCACACTACTCTGAACTCCCATGCCTGTAAAATCTATACTGACGGATCCAAAACAGCCAGTATGGTTCGTGCTGTGCAGTTTTTCCTTCTCTAACGGTTACAGCCTCACTACCATTAGCCTACAGCATCTTCACAGCCGAATTATATGCCATCAAATTAGCACTTAGTAAAATTATTGCACTTTCCATTCCCACCTACCATAATTTATACTGACTCCTTCAGTGCTGTTTCTGCCATAAGGAAGAATTTCTCATCTTATCCTACCTTGAAACACATTCATTCTCGGCTATTTTCCTGCAGTGTGTCCAATCAGTCAATCAGTTTTTGCTGGATCCCTGGCCATTCTGGCATTCCTGGAAATGAAAGTGCAGACCTCGCAGCTAAACATCCTCAGGTTCCTCACACTGATTATAAGCCTGTTATTTGCAAAGCAAGTTACAACAACTGGTCACAGATCTGGAAAAGTAACACCAACAATAAATTTTACCAGATAAAGCAAGAACCAAAGCTGTGGCTCTCAGGCTTTCAACGAAACAGATGAGAGGAAGTGGTACTGGCAAGACTCAGAATTGGACACACTCATCATATTCATCTGTTCCTGCTACTGGGAGAAGATCCACCCCAGTGTTCATCCTGTGACAATCAACTTACTGTTAGGCATTTTCTGTTTGATTGTCCCTTATCACCATACGGTCAAATACTTTTCAGTTGGTCTCTAGGCTGAACCTCTTACATGGTTTAACTCATATCATGGGAAATTATGCAAACACAGAAGAACTTGTAATCTATTTAAAATGTATTGGCCTATACAGGAGTATTTAATTTAATATCTACAGTGGTATATTTTGACTAAATAAACTATGAGCGGACACAATTTGGCCTCAGTAGCCCTTGTGTCATTAAGCCAAATACCAATAACAACTGACTCATCTATATTGGGTAGGGGAAGAAATGACCAAAAAAGGCATACTGACCTCGTTTATGAGGTAATGTTCTTAACTATGCTGTAGTGAGTTATTTTCATTCAAATAGTGAACACAAATGAAGCTTATCTTCCTTTTCGATCTCCATTTCGTACTGCAAAGTCACAAAGCTTAATTATATAATGAAATGTATCAACATTCAATATTGCAACTCTTTTCAGAAAGACATAATTACTGTAGTTTTCTTTCAGTAAACAAATTATATGACATATTAATGCTAAGCAGAGTTGGACAGTGCTGCCTTATAAAAATCAATCAACAATTGCAATGTAAAATTTTAATTAATTTTTAAAATATAACCAACAGTTTCAATGTAAAATTTAATTAACTTTTAAAATATATAACCAGCAGTTGCAATGTAAAGTTTTGAATAGAGCCAACAATTGCAGTTTTAACTGTGAAAGAAAGAAGTACACATTCCTATTATATTACAGAAAAAAAAGCTTTGTTTTTGTCTAACAATTATCCCCTTCCTTATGTAATTAATACTTCTAGGGCACACTTTGTATTATGCCTCTAGCTATTTTTGCCATTCTGTGATTTCAGATGTCTCATGCTGTTCTTTACAAAAATTTATAACTGAATATATTGCAACTGGTAGCTTGTTTTCATTTTCCGGAAAAGTATAGTTTTGTGAGTTTCCCATGTGCTGTTATGGTGTCTGTGATGTATACTGTTTTTTTTTTTTTTTTTGTTCTTTTTTTATTGCATCTCTGTTTGAGGCAAAAAAACTGAATATATACAGTAATTACTGTACATAAACGAATCGAGTAGCTCAGTAGACTGCATTTGGAAAGCACTGCATTAGGGGGATTCTCCTTCTATAAGATATGGAGTTTGCGTTTCTCAGTATCTATTGCAAAATATTCATGTTTGCCATAAATTGTATTATTTTTTATGTTCCTTTTAAGGGATATGATCACACTGTCATTATCCAAAACTGTGATATAACAAGGCATGGTATATCTGGTTATCATCCGCAAAGAATTTAAAAAATAATTTTTAACCATTCATCAAGGAATAAAAATACATGGATTATCAAATAAATTCTATTATTTTCTTTGCTTGCTTTTTACTCTTCCTTTAATTTTGTTTATTTTATTTATTATTATTTTTTAATAGCTGGGTATCCTCTTGGGTTGCTGATCAAAGTTTGTCTCCATGACACAACATCAGACCTGGAGATAATTGTGCAGTCAAATATGAAGTTTGCTGACCAGTGCAGACAAGCTGCCAGGGCAGGTCATGGAGTCTTGTCAATGATATATAGCATTTTACCATTAGCATTAGTAGAGGCATTTGATGCAAGAAAGCAAGCTTATGCAGCATCAGCCAAAAAAAAAAAAAAAAACCCACTTCCACTTCACCCCTCTGTTCGTTCAAAATACCTGTCCAGCTGAGCCTTAAACTTATTTAGGCTATCAACCTCCACCACAAGGGATGGAAGTCTGTTCCACCAACCAACCACCCGCTGGCTAAAGGCAAATTTCCGCACGTCTATCCTACATCTGTCTTTCCTCAATTTGAATTTATGCCCTCTCCGGTGATTTTTCTGAGCTAGAAGAAGAATCCCATCAGCATTGAGCATGCTTAAACCATTCAAGGCTTTATACACCTCTATCAGATCACCTCGCTGGTGCCTAGTCTCCAGACACTGTAATTTGCAAAACTTAAGCCTTTCTTCGTAAGAGCACCCCTTTGTTCCATTCACTAATCTTGTTGCCCTTCTCTGTACTCGTTCCAGCAGCTCTACATCCTTCTTGAAATGAGGCCTCCAGACCTGTATACAGTACTCTAGGTGTGGCCTGACCATTGCCTTATACAATGGAATAATCACCTCCTTATCCCTGCTGGAAAAATTCCTGTATATCATTGACAATACTCCATGAGCTACTCTTGCAGCCCGTATGCACTGCTCAGAGAACTTCATATCTGCCTTCACAACCACCCCCAAGTCCCTTTCATTCTCTACCACTGTCAGTGTAGTACCACAGAGTTGATACGTTGCTCTGGGGTTACTGTTTCCCATGTGTAGTACTTTACATTTGTCAATATTAAACTTCATTTGCCACCTCTCAGCCCATCTGCTCAACCTTTCCAGATCCTGTTGCAGCAGCATAGTGTCAGTAGTGTCCTTGACAACCCTGCCAACTTTTGTATCGTCTGCAAACTTGGACATTAAGCTTGATATACCATCATCAATATCATTTATAAATACAGAAAACAATAATGGACCCAACACTGATCCCTGAGGGACTCCACTAATAACATTAGTCCACATTATAGGAATTTTGCTAGCAGGGACAGGGAGGTCATTATCCCATTATACAAGGCAATGGTCAGGCCATACCTAGAGTACTGTGTACAGGTCTGGAGGCCTCATTTTAGGAAAGATGTAGAGTTTCTAGAACAAGTACAAAGAAGGGCAACAAGATTGGTGAGGGGAACAAGGGGGTGCTCTTACCAAGAAAGGCTTAAGTTCTACAAATTGCAGCACCTGCAAAGTGATCTGATTGAGGTGTATAAGGCCTTGAATGGGTTGAGCAAGCTGAATGCTGATGAGATTCTTGCTCAGACTAAGAACCTAAGGGGGGGCACAGTTTCAAGTTGAGTAGATGTCCAGAAATTAGCCTTTAGCCAGTGGGTAGTTGATTGTTGGAACAGACTTCCACTCTTTGTTGTGGAAGTTGATAGCCTAAATAGATTTAAGACTGAGCTGGACAGGATTTGGAACAAATGGAGGGGTGAAATGGGAGGGGTTTTTTTTTTTTTTTTTTTTTGGCTGATGCTGCATAAGCTTGCTTTCTTGCATCATATGCCTCTACCAGTGCTAATGCTAATCAGTCACGGGAAAGTGCAGTTAAATTTTTGTAACCAAACGATATCCAGCTATTAAAATAATAGCTGGGTATCCTCTTGGGTCCTTGGTCAAAGTTTGTCTGGCGCCTCCGTAGCCATGTGGGAAGGAGCAGCAGTGGTACCACACCCTTCTTGATTAGACCAGGGTTCAAGCCTATCACCACCAAATACGGAGAATGTGGAAAGGTCAGGGAATGACTACCGCATATCCCTTAGCAATATGGCCTTAGTTGCTAATGCTCCTAAAAAAAAAAAAAACCAAATAACAACAAAGTTTGTCTCCATGACAATACATCAGCCGCGGGACAATGCAGCTGAATTTTTGTAGGTAAAACAGTCCCAATTGAAATTAATTAGAAAGTCACACACTGGTTTAGAAATTTTTTTAAATGACCCAAGGGCATTAAAAATTTCAGTTATTAATCCCCCCCCCCCAAATATGTAGCCTACATATAATAAGTGGCTACATATTTTATATAGCCACTTTCTTTTTCAGTTATATTTATCATGATTTTATATGCACTCTTGTGTTTTATATGCTCATTATTCTAATTTTACTAATATTCTGATTTTTTTTTTTTTTTTTTTTTTTAATATTCTAATTTTTGAACAGTCCATTTACTTCTTACCCAACTGTTAGAGTCTGTTTTACACTACATTCTGTAGTGTAAAACACTACAGAATGTAGTGTAAAAGTAGTGCATAGCACACGCTTCTTGATTAGACCGGGGTTCGAGCCCGTGACCACCAAATACGGAGGATGCGAAAAGGTCAGGAAATGACCACCGCATATCCCCGGAGCAATATGGCCTTAGTTGCTAATGCTCCTAAAAACCAAAAATAACAATAATAACTTTGGATTTCAGGAAAGCGTTTGATACTATTGCACATAAAAGACTGCTGTACAAATTGGAGCAGTATGGCATTATGGACAAGTATCTGCTGTGGATAAAGGGATGGCTGAGTCGGGGAAGACAGAGAGTGGTAATCAAAGGACACTGCTCTTCATGGACTAATGTTATTAGTGGAGTATCCCAGGTTTCGGTGTTGGGTCCATTGTGTTTTCTGTATTTATCAGTAATATTGATGAATGTATATCAGGCCTAATGTCCAAGTTTGCAGATTATACGAAGGTTTGCAGGGTTGTTAATGAGAGTAATGATGTTATGCTACTGCAACAGGGTGCCTCCGTAGCCAGGTGGGCAGGAGCAGCAGTGCGTAGCACACGCTTCTTGATCAGACCGGGGTTCGAGCCTGTGACCACCAAATACGGAGGATGCGGAAAGGTCATGAAATGACCACCGCATATCCCCGGAGCAATATGGCCTTAGTTGCTAATGCTCCTAAAAACCAAAGAACACCAACACTACTGCAACAGGATCTAGAAAATTTGGGCTGACAGGGGACAACTGAAGTTTAACATTGACAAATGTGCAAAGTTCTGCATATGCAGAACCACAGAGCAGTAACCCCAGAGTAACGTACTGTATGGTACTACGATCACTCTGGTGGAGGATGAAAAAGACCTGGGGGGTTATTGTGCAGCCAGATATGAAGTTTTCTGAGCAGTGTAGGTAGGCTGCTCTGTTGTCAATGAGATACAGGAATTTTGCTAGCAGGGATGAGAAGGTGATTATCCATTTGTATAAAGTGATGGTCAAGCCAGACCTTGAGTACTGCATACAGGTATGGAGACTTCATTTTAGGAAGGATGTAGAGCTGTTGGAATGAGTATGAATATAGAGAAGCGCAATGAGATTGGTGAGAGGAACAAAGGGTTGATCTTACCAAGAAATTCTTAAGTTCAGCAAATTGCAGCATCTGGAGATTAGGCACCTGTGAGGTGATCTGATTGAGGGGTATAAGGCCTTGAATGGTTTGAGCAAGTTCAATGCTGATGGGATTCTTCCTCTTGCTCAGATTACGTACCAGTGGGAGCATAGATTCAAATTGAGACTAGATGTGGAAATTTGCCTTTAGCCAGCAGGTGGTTGATTGCTGGAAAAAACTTCCATCTGTCATTGTGGAAGATGACAGCTTAAATAAATTCAAGGAAGAACTAGACAAACATTTAGAGTGAATGGATGGGTGAAATGGGAATTCTTTCTACAGCATTTTGGCCGATGCTGTATAAGTGTGCTTTCTTGCATCATATGCCTATGCTAATACTAAAAAAAAGGAATCAATTTATATGGCAAAAACATATTGCTGGTCAGTTTACTGGAAAACTTGATGTTAATAGCTAAGGTATACAGTTTGGTTTAATGTTGTAATGAAGACACATTTTATATGGGGATTTTTCTTAACTGAATTAATTACAACATTATAGCTTTGTTATTCTAGTGTAGCTTTAATGAATTTGACTGTATTTTATCATATACTTTTTCAAGATACAGTCCTAACCCGTGACCACAAAATACAGAGCATGCGGAAAGGTCAGGGAATGACCACTGCATATCCCCTGAGCAATATGGCCTTAGTTGCTAATGCTCCTAAATAACAAACTAACAAACATACAGTCCTAAATATACAACTGTCAAAAGGAGTTTATTCTTTGTTTTCCATTCCCCTGACAACAAAGAATGAATTCCTTTAATTAATTATCACAATCTTGTTTATAAATTATGCTTTTGATTGAACACATTATGATCAGTGCTAATGAAGGAAAGAGTCCTCTGAATTTTTTAATCAGTTAGGCTTAGTGAAGATTTGTTGTATATTTCGGAACTTATGGTTCAATACTGTTATTTGTGAGTCTATTCCACGTGTTGTAGTTTTAAAACTTTGTATAATAAGCATGGTCAGAATTGAACCCAATCAAGTATTTTTGCTTGTGGTTTTTCTTAATTTTACCCACTTAACTAAAAAGTAAAGGCCAAAAAGAAATAGTAGTAGTAGTGGCATGTGATGCAAGAAAGCAAGTGTATGAGCTTATGCAGCATCAGCAAAAAAAAAAAAAAAATCACACCATTCCCTCCAAATGCCTGTCCAGTTCCTCCTTAAATTTATTCAAACTATCAACTTCCACAATGACAGATGGAAGTTTGTTCCAGCAATTAACCACCCTCTGGCTAAAGACAAATTTCCGCACATCTATTCTACGAGAACGAGGGTAGCCTGTGCGGATGTAGCTTTTTGCCGCTCCTGGAACAGAGAAGTTTTTTCTGATTTATTAGCTTAAATTGGCATATTAACTTATTTTCTAGAGTAGCTTTATATTCCTATTTACGATACTAGTTTAAAGTAACTTAGATAGAGATTTTGTAGGTATTACTTAGTATCGGTAAGGGTATCAAATCCACATGTTGACCGTTCGTAAATTGCCGCCATTGTAACGCGATACAAAATATCTCGAACTAGATAGCATAAGCTTAATATAGTATAGTATAGCACATAATATTGTCATTTAATCAGTAAAATCTATAATCTTGTTGAACTTCATTGTCAATTAAATTGTACTTTTAACTATACATATAACGACTTAGGTTACGTAACATAAATAATTATAAAAATAAATAATTAATACTTAACTTGATACAGAAGTTATATAAAGGGATTTCGTAGATAACACTCGATACTGAAACATAAATATACCATTATAACTGTGTTGGGATACAAGTTTAGGGTTTTAATTTTGTACTGAAATTGAAATTTTATTGAAATTAAATCGAAATCATGACTCAAACCAGAGCAGCAAAGCAAAAGGCTCAAGCTAATGGGAGTGCTGTGGCTCAGAGAAGAATGGGGGGGGGGGAAGTTGCCCTCTGAATCACAGCCTTTTAAAATGCACTACTTGCTTGATGTTTGGGAAACAGTCAGGTACGGGACATGATCCTTGCATCGCGCACAAACAAAGACATCCCCCATGGGGGATGTCTCTGTTTGTGCACGATGCAAGGAGTGCAAGGAAACCAGGTGACAACTCATGTTGTTATGGGCCTATATGAGAGCTTGAAGGACAGGGTGGATGCCTTCGAAGGATTAAAAGTGAGGGGCCCATCAAGCTCTCAGCTGCCCATACCAATGCCAGAGCTTGCACTTGGTCATCGCGCAACACAGCGGCAACCCCCAAGGCAGAATGTGCTGGTCCCAAAGGAACTAGTAGTTGTTGGTGACTCTATTGTCAGGGAAACGGGAAACATGCTCTTTAAAAAGGATAGGTGGAACAGGCCCAGGGTATATCTGTCAGGGGCAAAGGTTGATGACGTTGTGGAGCGGATATCATCTTTTAAGGGTACAAAAGGTGATATAGTTGTACACGCTGGCACTAATGATATTAAGAGTAGGAGACCGCCGGAATTACTTAACAAGTACAGGTCACTGTTGAAAAAAAACCATGAATTAGGGTTGAATATTAAAGTGTCTGCAATTCTGCCCAGACACGATAGGAGGGAGTATATGATGAGAGCCCTGTCGATCAATTCGGCCCTGGAAAGATTGTGCAAGGAGGCTCAAGGGGTAGAATTTTTTTCAGCCTGGTCTGTACTTGTTAACAGGAGAGACTGCTTCTACAGGGATGGGATACACTTAAATAGAAAGGGTGCAAGAATGTTTGCTGATGCTATCAAGGCAGTGTTATATGGGTCGGAAAACTGCTAGATTGGGGGGATACAAGGACTAATAGATTAACAGTAGCCACTGGCAGAGGTGAAAGTGATTCTTACACTGCTTCTATTGGAATGAGCAGCAGCCTGGAAAATAAGATGTAGGATATTTCAGAGACTGCTGGGAATCATTGGGGTACAAGTTTTTTTTAATGAAAACCCCAAACACGAAAGGTATCAAAACCTATAGTACTTAGTACCGTGCATGGGTTGAAGGAGAAGTATAGGGGGAGGGGGAATGCTGGAAACTTTGCTCTAGAGACTAAACATGGGTTTCACCACTTCAAGCCTCCAATAAGCAAAGTGGTGGTATTTCACCGGTTGATGAAAGTCATCTACCACCTTGATAAACACATGGGTTGTGTTAGGGTAGCTAAGAAAAAGAACAGGTGCATGTATACTTGCGTGTACACCAATGCTAGGAGTTTAGTAAATAAATTTGATGAATTTGAGGTATTGCGCAAAACATCAAAGGCAGATATTGTTTTGATTTCAGAAACGTGGTGTCACACAGATATAAGGAATGCAGAACTGGAATTTGCGGAGTACAATGTCTATAGACAGGATAGGAAGGGAGGAGGGGTTATGTTATTAGTTAAGAAATACATAAAATCCAAGGAGTGAAGCCAGTTGACATCGCTGGACAGTGCAGTGTCGAGTCAGTTTGGTGTAACATAAGCATTAGGAGATCAAAATTGAGAGTAGGAGTGTGCTATAGGCCTAATGACACTGATGAGTATAATAAGAAACTGTACAGGGAAATAGGGTGGACCAGTAAATCAGAGAGTCTTATAATGGGGAATTTTAATTTACCAGATATTGACTGGAATTTGTGGGCTGGGCACTCACACTAGCAAGGCTTTTGTGGATTTATTGGATGATTGTTTTTTTCTACATCAGCATGTTCGGGAGGCAACTAGAGGGAGTAATACCCTTGATTTGATTATCAGTAGTGATTCTTCATGCATTAAGAATCTGCAGATAAATGAACCACTAGGTGGCAGTGATCACAGTGTTCTGAAGTGGGAGTTACTCAAAGAGGTAACCACGGGTAAAGGGAAGGGTTATTGCTTTCGTAAAGGCAACTATGATGGACTGAGACAGTATTTAAATTTTATACAGTGGGACAAACTGATGATGTTGCCAACAGCAAATTCAAAATGGGAAGCATTCAAAGCACTTATCTTGCAAGCTACTAGGCTTTACGTACCAACTAAGAAATATTGTTCAAGGTTTAGGCCTAAATGGATGTCAGATGAACTAATGAGACATATGGTAGAGAAGAAAAATGCATGGGATACATACAAATTAACACGTAACACAGAAGCCTATGAAAGATACAAGTTGATCTGTAACCAAGTTACAATGGAGGTTAGGCAGGTGAAGACAGATTACGAGATATTTTTGGCAAGGGATGCAAAGAAAAACAACAAAGAGTTCTTTACTTATGTAAACTCTAGAAAGAACGGGATGAATCAGATTGGTCCACTTGATATCGATGGGTCAACTGTTGATGATCCTGCTCAGGTAGCTGACAAACTAAATGAATATTTTGCATCGACATTCACACATGAGAAGTTATTCAGCGAGGGGAATGCCAGATCTGTATTCAACTCTGGCAGTAATCTAGAGAATCTTGTAATCTCTGAAAGTAAAGTGGAGGAGAAATTGTTGAAGATAAACACAAGAAAGGCACCTGGGGGTAGATGGGATCTATCCAGTTATATTAAAGGAGGCAGCAAAGGAAGTAAGCAAACCCTTAGCCATAATTATGAGAGATTCCTTGGACTCAGGGGAGATACCCATGGACTGGAAATGTGTGAATGTGCCCCCAATTCACAAAGGAGGAACAAAGGCTGACACAAGTAATTGTAGACCTGTGAGTTTAACTTCTGTTCCCAGAAAATTAATGGAGGCACTGGTTAAAGAAGCACTGCAGGATCATCTAGACAAGACTTCTGTTATACCTCGGACACAGCATGGTTTTGTTAAGGGGTAGTCTTGCCTGACCAATTTGATTGGATACTATGATGCAGTCACAAAAGAACTGGATGCAGGTAATAACTTTGATATTATATACTTGGATCTTAGAAAGGCTTTTGATACTGTTGCACATGAAAGACTGCTGCACAAAAATGGAGCATTGTGGCATTGGAGGCAAATTGCTGCTGTGGATAAAGGGGTGGTTGAGTGGGAGAAGACACAGAATGGTAATCGATGGACACTGCTCATCGTGGACTAATGTTATTAGTGGAGTCCCTCAGGGTTCAGTATTGGGTCCATTATTGTTTTCTGTATTTATAAATGATATTGATGATGGTATATCAAGCTTAATGTCCAAGTGTGCAGACAATACGAAGGTTGGCAGGGTTGTCAAGGACACTACTGACACTAGCTGCTGCAACAGGATCTGGAAAGGTTGAGCAGATGGGCTGAGAGGTGACAAATGAAGTTTAACATTGACAAATAAAGTACTACATATGGGAAACAGCAACCCCAGAGCAACGTATCAACTCTGTGGTAATACACTGACAGTGGTAGAGAATGAAAAGGACCTGGGGGTGGTTGTGCAAGCAGATATGAAGTTCTCTGAGCAGTGCAGACGGGCTGCAAGAGTAGCTCATGGTGCATTGTCAGTGATATATAGGAATTTTTCTAGTAAGGAGGTGATTATTCCCTTGTATAAGGCAATGATCAGACCACACCTAGAGTACTGTATACAGTCCTGGAGGCCTCATTTCAAGAAGGATGTAGAGCTGGTGAAATGAGTACAGAGAAGGGCAACAAGAGTAGTGAATGGAACAAAGGGGTGCTCTTACGAAGAAAGGCTTAAGTTTTGCAAATTACAGTGTCTGGAGACTAGGCACCAGCGAGGTGATCTTATAGAGGTGTATAAAGCCTTGAATGGTTTGAGCATGCTCAATGCTGATGGGATTCTCTCTCTTGCTCAGAATAATTACCTGAGAGGGCATAAATTCAAATTGAGGAAAGACAGATGTAGGATAGACGTGCGGAAATTTGCCTTTAGCCAGCGGGTGGTTGGTTGGTGGAACAGACTTCCATCCCTTTTCGTAGAAGTCGATAGCCCAAATAAGTTTAAGGCTCAGCTGGACAGGTATTTCGAATGAAGAGATGGGTGAAGTGGAAGTGGTTATTTTTTATTTTTTTTATTTATTTATTTTATTTTATTTTATTATTTTATTTTCTGGCTGATGCTGCATCAAATGCCTCTACTAATGCTAATGCTAACATCTGTCTTTTCTTAATTTGTATTTATGCCCCCTTAGGTTCGTAATCTGAACAAGTAGAAGGATCCCATCAGAATTCAGCATGCTCAACCCATTCAAGGCCTTATACACCTCAATCAGATCACCATGCAGGTGCCTAGTCTCCAGCCACTGCAATTTGCAGAACTTAAGCCTCTCTTGGTAAGAGGATCCCTTCATTCCACTCACCAATCTTGTTGCCCTTCTCTGTACATGCTCAAGTAAATCTACATCCTTCCTAAAATGAGGCCTCTAGACCTGTACGCAGTACTCAAGGCGTGGCCTGACCATTGCTTTATACAGAGGGACCATCACTTCCTTCTCCCTGCTAGCAAAATTCCTATATATCATTGACAAAACCCCATGATCTGCCCTGGCAGCCTGTCTGCATTGCTCTGAAAACTTCATATCTGACTGTACAATTACTCCCAGGTCTTTTTCATTTTCTACCATGTTAAGTGTAATACCACACAGTTGGTACGTTTCTCTGGAGTTACTTCTACCCATATGCAGTACTTTGCATTTGTCAAGGTTAAACTTCAGTGCCACTTCTTAGCCCGTCTGCCCAAATTATATAGATCCTGTTGCAGTAGCATACTGCCATTACTGTCATTAACAACCCTGGCAACCTTTGTATCATCTGCAGACACTAAGCCTGATATACCTTCATCAATATCATTGATAAATATACAAAACAACAGTGGACCTAACACCGAACCCTGTAGGACTCTACTAATAACATTAGTCCACGAAGAGCAGCACCCATTGATTACCACCCTCTGTCTTCTCCCACTTAACCATCCTTTTATCTATTGTAGCAACTTACCCTTAATACCATTCTGCTCCAATTTGTACAATAGTCTTCCATGCGCAACAGTGTCAAAAGCTTTCCTGAAATCCAAATATATGATATCAAAATTATTTTTTGCATCCAGTTCCTTTGTAACCACATCATAATATCCTATCAAATTTGTCAGAAGACTTTCCCTTAACAAACCCATGCTGCAGTCTTGTCTAGATGATCCTGCAATGCATCTTTAACCAGTGACTCCATTATTTTACCCGGAACTGAAGTTAAACTAACTGGTCTGTAATTACTCGTGTCACCCTTTGATCCCCCTTTGTGAATTGGGGATACATTTGCATATCTCCAGTCCGTGGGCATCTCCCCTGAGTCCAAGGATGCTCTCATAATTATGGCTAAGGGTTTGCTTAGTTGCTTTGCCGCCTCCTTTAATATAACTGGATAGATCCCATCCACCAGGTGCTTTTCTTATGTTTAACTTCAACAATTTCTCCTCCACTTTGCTTTCAGTTATTACAAAATCATTAAGTATCCTGCTACAATTTGATAACCTTTTGCCATTTTCAAACCTTAATAATTCCTCATGTGTGAATGTAGATGAAAATACATATTCAGTTTGTTTGCTATCTGAGCAGCATCATCAACAGTCGAACCATCGATGTCAAGTGGACCAATCAGATTCATCCCCTTCCTTTTTGAGTTTATATAAGAAAAGAAATCCTTGCTGTTTTTCTTTGCATCTTTTGCCAAGGATTTCTCGTAATCTGCCTTCGCCTGCCTAACCTCCTTTGTGACCTGATTACAGACTAGCTTATATCTGCCATAGGCTTCTGAGTCGCTTGATAATTTATATGCATCCCATGCATTTTTCTTCTCTGTTACGAATCTCATTAGTTCATTAGATAACCATTTAGGCCTAAACCTTGAACAATATTTCTTAATGGGTATGAAACTTTTAGTAGCATCCACGATTAATTCCTTGAATGCTTCCCACTTAGAATTTACTGTTGGTAACATCGTCAGTTTATCCCACTGTACAGAATTTAAAAACTGTCAGAGACCACTGTATCAGTTTCACTGATAAGCACATATTTCTGGAGTGTTTTTTTAAGAAACAGATTTTTGCTGCTGCTGCTGCTGCTGCTTCTTCTCATAAAATTAGAGCCAAAATGGTGTCGTATTTGACCCCCCACTTGTAATGTACATATTGAATTATGAATTTTGTGAAACAAGGAAACCGTGTTTTTTAATTATTTCCTTGCTGTGCTGAATATAAGTTTATTCTTATTTGTTCTGTTGCTTCTTTATAAATTTTTTGGTGCAGAACTGATGCTAATCTAGTTATTCATTAGGACAAGCCACATATTATGGAAATGGGCAAAAATACTTTGTCTAGAACATCTTGCTGCTGATTTCTTTGAATATATTTAATTTTTTTAAAACAATGTAGATAAAGATTTCACTTAGATCTCCACTGTTTCTGAGATCAGAAAATCCCAAGAAGTTGATATTTTGCTTATGTTTGTGAATAGCATTTCAGTGTTATGTGTTTTGTGTAAAAAAACAAAAGAGGAAAAAATATACACAAACAATGTGTAAATATCATGATATATTCGAGATTGAACCAGGTTCTGATTAATATATTGAAAATATTCAAAAATCTAGGGTGATCGGTAATGGTGGTTTTATTGTAAGATGATACATGGGAAGCAAAGTACTATAATTTTGTAGAAATAGTTTTTTGTCACTGTTTTGGATGGAATATGCATGGTCACAGACTTTAGTATAGTCACCAGCAGATGCAAACATGTTGTGCACATGTGATCATCAATAAAATTAAGGTAATAGATGGAAGTTCATTCCAACAATCAATCACTTGCTGGCTGAAGGCTAACTTGGGCACATCTATCCTGCAACTACCTGTCTTCAATTAGAATTTATGCCCCTTATTTATTTAATCACAGCACAAGAGGAAGCCGAATGCCATCAATGTTGAACTTTCTCAATCCATTCAAATCCTTAAATACTTCAATCAGATCACCTCGACACTGCCTAGTCTCCAGATAATGCAATTTGTAGAACAGTAGCCTTCTCTGTTAAGAGCACCCTTTTGCTCACCAATCCAATTTCTTTCACTAATCTTGTTGACTTTTTTCGTGCCCATTCCAGCAGATCTAGATCCTTCCTCAAATGTGACCTCTGCAGACCTGTTTACAGTACTCAAGATGGAGCTTAACCATTGCCTTGCACAAATAGGATAATCATTTCCTTATCCCTGCTAGGAAAATTTCTGTATATCATTGACAAGGCTCCATGAGCTTTCCTGGCAGTCTGCCTGCACTGCTTGGAGGACTTCATATCTGACTGCACAATTATTGCGAGGTCTTTTTCATTTTGCTGCTACTCATATGCAGTACCTTGCATTTGTAATTGTTAAATGACAAATGCAAGGTACTGCATATGAATTATAGAGTTGAAGTTTAACAGCATACTCTGCTGTTAAACTTCAACTGCCATTTCTCAGCTTATCTTCCTAATTTTTCTAGATCTTGTTGCAGTAGCATATCTTGATTAATGTCATTAACCATTCTGCCAGCCTTTGTATCATCAGCAAACTTCAACATTAAGGTAACAGAGCTTGATATGCCTTTATCAATATTGTAAACAGTCAGGGGCCCATCACCAAACCCTGAAGGACTCCACCAATAACATTAGTCCAAGAAGAGTACGGCCCATTTTTAACTACCCTCTCTTCCGCCACTCAACCATAACTCAGCAATAACTTGCCTTTAATGTCACACAAGATTATCCATTAACAAATACATGCTATGACTGCAGTATAATTGCATTGCTATCTAGATGGTCCTGCAATACTGCTTTAACCCATGATTCTATTATTTTATATAGAACAGAAGTTAGGCTAATGGGTGTGCAATTACTCATGTCACCTTTTGATCCCCCCTTCCATGAATCCAGAGATGCTCTTATAATTATTGCTAAAAGTTTGCTTATGTCCTTTGCTGCCTCTCTTAATATTATTTTATAGATTCCATCCACCCCCAGGTGCCTTTGTTATGTTCAGCTTCAAAAATTTCTCTTCCTCTTTCCTCTCATTTATCACAAAATCATTTAGCTTCCTGTTAGTTTGATAAATGTCTGGCATTCCCTTCCATAAAGAATACCTCATGTTGAATGTACATGCAAAATACATATTCTGTTTGTTTTCAACCTGAGTTGGATCATCGACATCAAGTGAACAAGTGTGATTCAACCCTCTCGTTCTGCTGATAATATAAGTAACAGTCTTTGTTGCTTTTCTTTGTCAGAGACTTCTCATAATCTGCCTCAGTTTTACTAATTTAATTTGTGTCTTGACTACGGAGTAGTTTATAGTTACCACGGGCTTCTGTGTCGGATAATTTATATGCATCCTGTGCATTTTTCTTTTCTGACACATGTCTCATCATTTCATCTGACATGCATTTGGGTCTAAACCTTGAGCAGTATATCATAATTGGTATGAAAAGCCTAGTAGCTTCCAAGATTAATTCCTTGAAGGCTTCCCATTTAGAATTCGCTGTTTTTAACATCATCAGTTGATCCCACTGTATAGAATTTAAAACCTGTCTGAGATCACTGTATCACCTTTATGAAAGCAAAAACCCTTCCCTTTGCCCTTGATGGTAGTTACATCTTTAAGTAAATCCCACATCAGTATGCTGTGATCACAGTCACCTACAGTGGTTCCTTTATCTACACTTTCTTAATGCATGATTAATCACTGCTGATAATCAGATCAAGAGTATTACTTCCTCTGGTTGCCCCTCGAATATGTTTCTGTAGAAAAACAATCCACCAGTAAATCCACAAAAGTCTTGCTGGTGCGCCAGTGACCAACCTACAATTTCCAGTCACTATCCCGAAAGTTAAAATCCCCCAATACAAGACATTATGATTTACCAGCCCACTCTATTTCTCTGCACAATTGTTCATTGTACTCATCAGAGTCATTAGGTCTATAACACACTCGTACTTTTATTTTCACTTTCCCAGTGCTTATGTCACACCACTGACTCAGCATTGCACTGTTTACCAATATCAACTGGATACACTTCCTTAGATTTTGTTTCTCATAATCTGCCTCAGTTTTACTAATTTAATTTGTGTCTTGACTACGGAGTAGTTTATAGTTACCACGGGCTTCTGGGATAGGAAGGGAAGGGAGGAGCATAGCTGCTCCTCCCTTCCCTTCCTATCTATTATTTCTGTACACATTGTACTCCCCAAATTCCAATTCTGTACTGCTTATATCTGTGTGACCATGTCTCTGATATCCCAACAATATCTGCCTTTGATGTCTTGACCAGCACTTCAGATTAATGAAATTTATTTACTATACTTCTAGCATTGGTGTACATGCAAGTATACATGCACCTATTCTTACCCTAACACATCCCATGTATTTATTTTATCAATTTTCATTCCTGTGATCACGACATACGGTCGAAAAGCGTTGTCAGCTTCAGGAAGGAAAATCATTTTGAATATTTTCGTTAGATTCTTTTAATTGCATTAATTTGATTTTTAATTGTTTTAAATTGATTTGAATTGTGTTAAATTGATTATTTAATTATTTATATTTTACTCTAATGTACCGGTAAGTTGTCGATTTTTTTCGGTTTTTCTGTTTTAATTTCTGGAGGGTATCATACGGAAGTGTTCTATGCACTATATTGAGGTAAACTCCTCTTATTATTTTACTAATTTATTTGTTCCATGCTGATCCCCAGCAACTTGCCCTGTAAGTTGCTGCTCATTCGAATAGAAGCAGTGCAACAATGACTTTTGCCGATTCCTGCAGCTACTGTTGATCTTTTAGTTTGTGATACCCCCAAACTAGTAGTTTTCCGACCCACCTAATACTGCCTCAGTGGCATCAGCAATTATTCTTGCACCCTTTCTATTTAAGTGTATCCCATCCCTGTAGACTTTTCCATCAGTCTCTCCTGTTAGCAAGTACAGACCACGCTGAAAAAAAATTCTACCCCATGAGCCTTTTGCACAATATCACCAGGGCCAAATTGATTGACAAGGCTCTCATCATATACTCCCTCCTGTTGTGTCTGGCAGAATTGCAGACATTTTCAAATTTAACCCTAACTCGCATGACTTTTTTTTCAGCATTGACCTGTACTTGTTAAGTAAATCTACAGATCTCTTACTCTTACTGTCATTAGTGATTTAGACCAAAAAAGTGGTGGAATCTTGAAACTGAAGATATCCACAACTGCCGTGGTGCCTCCGTACCCAGGTGGGAAGGAGCAACAGTGCGTAGCATACGCTTCTTGATTAGACCTGGGTTCGAGCCCGTCACCACCAAATACGGAGGATGCGGAAAGGTCAGGGAATGACCACCACATATTCCCGGAGCAATATGGCCTTAGTTGCTAATGCTCCTAAAAACCAAACACAGGCAAATAAATACAGGCAATTGTAAATACAGGCAATTATAATTTATTATAAATACACATAGTTATCAAGATCTCAGTTTTCGTTTTCGTTGTGTTTTATTTCTACACAAGGTTGGTGAAAAACATTTAAATCTACAATATAGACTTAAATCTGATTGAACGTGTGTGGGATGTCCTTGGGCATCGCATTGCATGCAGGAAACTCACTCCTCAGTCACTTGGTGAGCTTAGGTCTGCACTGGTGGGAGAATGGGATTTGTTGTAACAGAATCTTTAGATGCCCTTATATTGAGCATAGTTCCCCGCTGTCAATTCTGTTTAGCCATTGGAGAGGATCATATGCCATATTGATGTTATGTGACCATATTTTTTTGAACATCTTGTATAGACACTTGTAATGTGACCTTTTTTGTAATTCTTATACAATCCCTATAAATGTCCCTTATACCTGTTTGAAATTTCTCACTGTCTCATTTCATTGTTATTCTATGGTACACTACCACCATACTAAATTTTGACATGCTTCATCACAAGCTGCATGAGTTAACAGCATGTTTTCTACAGGTTCTGTTAATTTTGCCGAGCAGTGTATTAGCTGTAATGCTAAAGTTATTTTAGTTAATTTGTGCTGGCCACCATTAACGCTGAGTAGTATTGAGAAACAGACATTAATCTGCAAACTTTTCTTTCTTTTTCTTCTCATCTTATAAATCTTTCTTTTGGAATATCTACAGCTTTCTATGAATTCTTAAACATGTTCCAGCAACAACTTGATTGCTGGAACAAACTTCCATCTGTTGTTTTTTTTTTTTTTTTTTTGGCTGATGCTGTATAAGCTTGCTGTCTTGCATCATATTCCTCTGCTAATGCTAATGTTGTCATTTGTGTTATTTGAAAGTGCATACCTTTATTTTGTATAATCATACAAGTCATAAGTGATGTAGATTTCCCCATACCTATGATGAATTGTGGGAGAAACTATGACAGCATATAGAACACTGTATTATAAAAATTTTAAATAATTTTTTTAGGAAGAACAAAAGAAACTCTCTAATTATTTACTTAATTTGAGAGGGCATAGTCATGTAAATAACTTGTATATATTTTCTTTGGTCTGTTCTTTGTAGGTGCATTGCTAACCCTCCTGTTCAGTTGCAAATTTTTGTAACCTTAACCTGTTGTTTGCTTTTAGCATTAACAGAGGCATATGATGCAAGAAAGCAAGCTTATACAGCATCAGCAAAAAAAAAAAAAAAAAAAAACCTTCCCATTATTTAAGCTATCAACTTCCACAACGACAGATGGAAGTTTATTCCAGCAATCAGCCACCCGCTGGCTAAAGGCAAATTTCTGCACATCTTATTCTATAACTGTCTTTCCTCAATTTCAGTTTATGCCCTACCCCCTTTATGTGCATAATCTGAGCAAGAGGAAGAATGCCATTAGGATTGAGCTTGCTCCACCCATTCAAGGCCTTATACACCTCAGTCATATCACCTTGCAGGTGCCTAGTCTCCAGATGCTGCAATTTGCAGAACTTAAGCCTTTCTTCATCAGAGCAACCATTTGTTCCTCTCATGAATCTCATTACCCTTCTCTGTACTAGTTCAAGCAGCTCTACATCTTTCCTAAAATGAGGCCTCCAGAACTGTATGCAGTACTCAAGGTGTGGTCTGACCATTGCCTTACACAAAGGGATAATCATCTCCTTTTCCCTGCTAGCAAAATTCCTCTATATCATTGACAAGACACCATGAGTTACTCTTGCAACCTGTCTTCTCTGCTCAGAAAACTTCATATCTGACTGCACAGTTACTCCCAGGTCCCTTTCATTATCCATTACCCTGAGTGTAGTACTACACAGTTGGTACATTACTCTGGGGTTACTGTTACCCATATGCAGTACTTTACATTTATCAATGTTAAACTTTAGTTGCCACCTCTCAGCCCATCTGATTAACTTTTCTAGATTCTATTTCCGTAGAGTTATGCAAGGTTTACCGAAATTTCAGTAAACCTTGCATAACGGTATTTTTGAGCTTTTGTATGGGCAATACCCTGCTATCATTATGTTGGTTGTAATTTTTCAACATTTCCACTCTTTTTGAATCCCTGCTGTCGACTCACTAGTCAAAATATATATATATATATATATTGAGAAATCCCTGTATTTTATTTTTTTGGGAAATCCATGTGTTACGTTCTGTGCTATTGATCTCGAGCTTGTTGAATTTGTGGAAAGATCTAAATTTCAAAGTTTCGGATAGCACACCAGGCCATCTAAAAGATTTAAGTCCAAACATTGAAGTTATGCTCCTACAACCACAGTTGTTGTGGGTTAATACAACTTCTTTCATTCAGCCATTAGATCAAGTATATTATATCCACCTTTAAAACTACATCAGAAAATTGTTACAATGGATTTTGGAAAAAATTAATTCTGAATCTGTTGAAGTAATGGAGGAATGGAAACATTTCTCATTGTGGACTGTATCTGAATCATAGCTTTATCTTGGAAATAAAAAAACCGTCAACATTAAATACGTGTGAAAAATGTATGGCCAGAGTCAGTTCATTCAGGAAATATGGTCGAACCGGCGGAAAACGGAATCGGTGTGACAGTAGAACTTGCTACGTCAGTTGGAGGGGAAGGTTTTGATGATATGAATACTGAAGTCTTTGTGGGTAGCACAGTTGACAGAATCGCCCTCCTCCCCACACCTGGTAGAAAAGAATTCGAATCCAGTCGATGACGGTAGGAATTTTTGTGGGTCTTTTTCACAACATGGCTGAGTTAGTTGGGTGAGAGTGGCACGGTTTTTTCTTCCAGAAACTCTTGTTTTTCATCCAGCAAAACAGAAAATCGACTACAGAACACAGAGCAACGTGGCCTTAGTCGTCGATGCTCCTAAAAAAATAAAAAATATATGATTACTGAAGACGTTCAAAGAATTACTGGTAGAAAAAGAGGCTGGCGAGGGGGATTTGGTGGAAATGACATCGGAGGTAAACCCAAATCAATTCAGAAGATGATAGTACTGATGAAAATTCTAAACTTCCAAATTTTACACTAAAAAGTATACAGGAAGGCATAAAGTTAGCCGAGCAATTGGAATCTAATTTTTTGAATGCAGATTCTTGAATGAAGAGGGCCCAAATTTCAAAAGGGAGCTTCAAAAATACTTAGTTCCATATGATGAAATTCACAAAGATTTATCAAACAAAAGCAAACAAACCCAGATTATTGATTTTTTAAAGAGAGCAGTAGATACATGAAACTAGAATGGTGTATTTTTGTTAGTTTGTTAGCATTTTGTTAACAAAATAGTGTATTTTTGTTAGCTTTGGGAACGTAGTCCCACCCCTTTTTGTACTTTTTCTTAGTCCCATATAACACAGTTTTGCACAACACGACAGGAACCCAACTACCTGTTATACGAGGGTTACCTGTATGAACATTAGTCCATGAAGAGCAGTGTCAATCTTCTCCCGCTCAACCATCCCTTTATCCACAACAACTTACCCTTAATGCATATTGCTGAAATTTGTACAGCAGTCTTCTATGTGCAACAGTATCAAAATCTTTCCTGAAATCGAAGTATATGATATCAAAATTATTTTTTGCTTCCAGTTCCTTTGTGACCACATTGTAGTAGCCAATCAAATTGTTCAGACAAGGTTTCCTCTTAACAACCCATGTTGTGTCTGAACTATAACTGCAATCTTGTCTAGATGATCCTGCATTGCTTCTTTAACCGGTGACTCATTATTTTCCTCAGAACAGAAATTAAATTAACAGGTCTGTAATTACTCGTGTCACCCTTTGATCCCTCTTTGTGAATTGGCGATACATTTCCACATCTCCAGTCCGTGGGAACCTCCCTTGAATTCAAGGATGCTCTCATAATTATGACTAAGGATTGGCTTACTACCTTTGCTGCCTCCTTTAATAAAACTGGATAAATCCCGTTTGCCCCCGGTCCTTATGTTTAACTTCAATAATTTCTCTTTCATTTTGCTCTCAGTTATTACAGAATCCTTTAGCTCCCTGTTAGAGTGTGATAGACTTCCATCATTCCCCTCCCTAAATAACTACTGTTGTGTGAATGTATATGCAAATACTCATTCGGTTTGTTAGCTACCTGAGCAGGCTCATCAACAGTAAATCCACCGATATCAAGCTGACCAATCTGATTCATCCTCTTCCTTCTCAAGTTTGCATAGTAAAGTAGTCTTTGCTGTTTTTAATTGCATATTTTGTCAAAGATTTCTCTTAATCTACCTTTACTTGCCTAAGCTCCTTTGTGACTTGATTACAGACTATGTTATATCTACCATTGGCTTCTGTATCATATAATAATTTATATGCATCCCAGGCATTGTTCTCTGCCACTAGTCTCATTAGTTCATCTGACATCCAGTTAGTCCTAAACTCTGAACATTTCTCAGTCGATATGATAAGCCTAGTGGCTTCCAAGATTAATTCCTTGAATGCTTCCCATTTAGAATTGGCTGTTGGTAATATCATCAATAGTTTAGAATTTAAGAACTGTCTGGGACCACTGTAGTCACCTTTACAAAAGCAAAACCCTTCTCTTTATCCTTGATGGTAGTTACATCTTTAAGTAAATCCCACATCAGTACACTGTCACCTAGTGGTTCCTTTATCTGAAAATTCCTAATGCATGAATAATCACTGCTGATAATCAGGTCAAGAATATTACTCCCTCTGGTTGCCTCTTGAACATGCTGCTTTAGACAATAATCATCCAATAAATGCACAAAATTCTTGCTAGTGTGCAAGTGAACAACCCACAAGTTCCACTCAGTATCTGAGAAGTTGAAATTCCCCATTATAAGACATTCTGATCACTGACCCACTCTATTTCTCTCTACAGTTGTTCATTATATAATATCAGTGTTGACCAATATATAATGAATAACACCATAGTTTACCCATAAATTTAAACTATGTACGTAGCGTAAAAGGCATCGTTTTAATTGTATCTCATGTTGTGGCTGCCTTCCAAACCAGATACCAGGTATTGCACTACTCTGAATAAGTAATGCTTCTCTAGTAGAGAAGGCTACTGTTATTTATTCTCAGTGGATACCACCACCCAGATGGCACTGTTTCAAAGCTGCTGGCCTATCATCGGTAGGTGGGCAGGTACCCTGGTAATGCAACATTCCATCAGTTGCGAAGTGATTCCACAATATGAGAGATGCCAAATGGTATACAGATATTGTATTTAAAGATGAAATGCACAAGGCATAATTATATATGGGTTTTTAGTAATTAACTATATAATATCGGTGTAGCTACACCATAGTTTACCATAAATTTAAACTATATATGTAGTGTAAAAGGCATTGTTTTAATTGTAAGTGTGATGGCATGTCGCATTACCAGGGTACCTGCCCACCCACCAACGATAGGCCAACAACTTTGAAACAGTGCCGTCTGGGTGGTGGTATCCACTGAGAATAAATAGCAGTAGTCTTCTCTACTAGAGAAGCATTACTTATTCAGAGTAGTGCAATACCTTGTACAACCCAGGGGCTCACATCTGGTGAGTATGGGCTTGGCACACCCAGGGTCCTGAGCTGGATATCATCATTCTTCTCTTTCTTGGTGATTCCCTTCTATTTCTCTCTCTCTCAGGGGTAACTCAGAATTTTTTTTTTTTTTTGGCTGGTGCAGCAAAAGCCTCAGGCTTCCTTGCACCATATGGGTAATTATAATAATAATAATTATAATAATTATAATAATCTCATTGTGAAGGCAGCCATAATATGAGATAATTACAACAGTGCCTACGTAGTTTAACGTAGGCATTGTTGTAACGTAGGCATTACACTGCATACGTAGTTTAAATTTATGATGTATCTATACCGATATTATATAGTTAATTGCTAAAAACCCATATATAATTTTGACTTGTGTATTTCATCTTTAGAAAACAGTTATTCATTGTACTTATCAGAGTCATTAGGCCTATAAGACACTCCTACCCTCTTTTTTGCTTTCCCTGTGCTTATGAACACCAGACTGACTCAGTATTGTACTGTCCACCTATGTCAACTGGATGCACTGCTTTAGATTTTGTGTTTCTTGACAAACAGTATAATCCCTTCTATCCTTTCTATCCTGTATCTGTGCATATTGTTCTCCCCAAATTCCTGTTTTGCATTCCTTATATCTGTGACACCATGTCTCTGATATTCCAACAGTTTCACTTTTGATGTCTTGACCAGCACTACAAATTCATCAAATTTATTTACTATACTCCTAGCATTGGTGTACATGCAAGTATACATGCACCTGTTCTTACTCTTAGTTATCCTTACACAGCCCATGTATTCACCTGTTCTATGATGACTTCTAGCAGTTTTTGAAATCCACAGTCACCTTGCGTTCCAGGCTGCTGCTCATTCCAGTAGAAGCAGCGCAAGAATCACTTTCACTTTGTCTTTGCATCTACTGTTAACCTATTCATCTGTTAATCCTCCCAAGTTAGTAGTTTTTTGACCCACCTAACACTGACTCGATAGCATCAGCAAATATTCTTGCATCCTTTCTATTTCATTGTAGAAGCAGTCTCTTCTGGTAAGAGGTTTTAGGATCACCACAGTGTGTTTATCTGCTCATAACCCAATGACATATAAAATTTAGCAATTTACAGATTGTGACAAGGAAGGATTTGACAGTTTAACAGTAATGATGCATTAATGTTTTGGTTTACACTTTTTCCTTTTCAAATGTAGTTTTTTTTTTTTTTTTATGAAAACCCTGAACACAAAATGTATTATAACCTGTAGTTCTAAGTACCGTGTATGGGTTGAGAAGACTGAAGAGACTTGTTGACATTATTGTAATCCATTCTGAAAAAAGTTTGGAATTTTCTCATTAAACTCTGATTTTGGAAAAATCTCCTTTCTGTATAAATGAAATTTTTATGTAAAAAAAAAAAAAAAAAAAATATGACATCATTCCAGATTAGTGAGGTTTTACTATGTATTTAGAATGTTTTTTGAGGATTTCGGTTCTCTCAAGCCTGCAGTGTTAAAAGATACCAAATAAATTGATTTCCCTCATATATTGGAATAAATAAATTTGCTTAACTCCAGTAGGAACTCATTAATACAAAGTTTAAGTTACCTAAATTTTCAGGATTTGCAATATAGAAGTTTTCTTTGGTGCATCCAAATACAGGCAGTTCCCGCTTTACGAGTTCCCTGGTTTCCCAGTTCCCCCCCACCCAAATATCAAGAAAATCAAAAATATGAACATTAATTGCAAAAAAATGAATGATAAACATCAAACATTCATAAATACTGCATTTCAAACCATGCGCATTATCTATACCATACAGTTTACCCCTCTTTACGATATTAATCCATTCCGGAGACACCATCGTGTTGTGAAAATATTGTAATGTGAACCCAATAACACATTGTCTTTTTGGTAATTCGTTCCACGAACTCTGAAGTTGAAATTTTCACTATATAGCTTCTAAAAGGTCGTTTTTATACTGTCAATTGTATTAGTTACCAATTCAAATCATTAAAATGCACTACACTTTCATTGCTATCATATGTTCTGTTATAAGAACCAATTTTTAACGTGATATTTTTCTAATGCACATTTCTGGAGGTCACGACCATAAAGCAATAAAAACAATTTGCACTTTCTGGTTTATTGGGCTTTTCTGTTAGTGCATCTAATTATAAACAGGTAGTTAACTCCAGTTATTCATTTGTGGAAATACCGATAGCTGGAATTGTGTGGTTTTTTACATTATTATGGTGAAATGTGTTTCCACTTTACTGAAATCATCAATTGTATAAAAAACATAAATAAATTTTCAGAATTTTCTCTTCAATCTTTTTTTTTTTCTAAGCTTCGTAAACTTGTTACTCCGCGCAAATCATGTTAGTTGCAATTTGTGCGTTCCGTTAAAAAATGCTTATGCATGTTATTGAAATTTATAAAGAAAAGAGAAGGTTATCGTGGAAACAAATGCCTCTTGAAGCATTTCTGAAGAAGACTGCTCCTTGTGCAACAAATCATTAAAGTGCCAAGCCAATATTGAGTGATCAATGAGTGTGTGTTTAGTCAATGATGATGAAGAATAAACATTCTTTAACATTTGTAAGTCATGAATAATTACTTTATTATTGTAATTTGCTTGATTTTACAGGCTACGTTTTCATTTCTTTGGATAAATCAATCATTGTTGAGAACGTAACCCCTATTTTTAACATTTGCCTGTGGGGAATAAATTACCACTTTACGAGCATGCTCTAGGAACGAATTAACTCGTAAAGTCGGAAACTAACTGTATATCTTAATCTTAACTTAGTATTTCTACCAATAATAAGAATAATATTTTGTCTACAGTTATCTTTTCCTGTTCTTCAGCATGAGTAGTGATTAGTACTCCTTATTAAGGGAATTTTTTTTATATATCTAGTTTGATTTAATAAGATTCGATTGTAGTCTTTTTTTTTTTTTTTAATATTTTCTATTTATTTAATTATTCCTAATTATTTTAATTTTTGATTTTACTTATACCTATATATATATATATATATATATATATATATTGTTATTTATTTTTTTCTGACCAGGGCATAGTTGTTGATGTGCCATTTGCATCATTTTTTTTGAGTCAAGTTCTAGGTCATCAGCATAGTGCACTGTACAGCTCCATTGATGAACTGCCTTCTTTAGATGCTGAACTTTATAAGAGCCTTACATATATCAAGGTAATAAAAATTCTCCCTTTGTGGTGTAACTTTTCCAACTGCATATGCTCATTGAGATTTAAAGGGTTAAATTTTGAATTCTCATTGAGTAGTGAAAACATGTTTTTGCTGAACTTAAACTACTGGTTTACAAAATTTAAGCAATATTCACAGAATGAAGGATACTAAATATTACTAGTAGATAATGTGTGTCCATTCTAAGGCAAGTTTGTCAAATATATATTGATGTTTGGCATAGTCAGGCTTCTGCTAGTGGACAGCTCTGTGGAGAGTTTTTTCATTGCTTTTAAATTTAATTTATTCTTATTTTAAATTAGTTGCCCAATATTAATTAAATTATTGTAAAAATCAAATCAGAATTAAAATAATAAAATAAAATAATTCTGCATCACTTCATCCAGTTTCATCAACTTCCACTTTCTCCTCTCATCATCTGAATTACAGAAAATTTCTTATATTTCATGGGTATAAGCCGAAATATGCAGCAGAGGCAAACTACTCTGATTTTAAAATATGTTTTCATAGTAACGAATGGGCCTGGTGTACTGTTGAAAAAGAGACTCGTTAGTCTTGAAAGCTACTGCCTGCTACTTATTATTATATATTTTATTATATTAGATTAAACTGGGTTATCATTGTATGTATCTATTTTTCTTATATGTTTTCATGCTGTCATCAATTAAAAACTTAGCCTACTATTAATTAGAAACACATAAGTGATGGCAGTGCATACTGGAGATTTTAAGATATCACATAATGGAAGATTTCAAGATTTTCATACATTAACCAACATCATTTGAAACAATCTTAAAAAATGTATATATAAATGTTTCATGTTGTGTGGGCTCTACTTCTATGATTGATTCATAATCTAAAAACAATTTAAAATGTTTATATAAGTATAACTTGGAATCATTCTGTTTTTGAATTACAGTCCTTTTTGTGCTCCAGAAATTATCTGATAAAAAATGAGGTATTGCTCTCTGGTTTTGAGGTCATTTATGATGGTTTTGAGGTATTGCTCAAAACATCAAAGGCAGATATTGTTGGGATATCAGAGACATGGTGTCACACATATATAAGGAATGCGGAACTGGAATTTGGGGAATACAATGTGTATAGAACGCATAGACAGGACAGGAGGGGAAGAGGGGTTATGCTATTAGTTAAGAAACACATAAAGTCCAAGAAAGTGAAGCCAGTCGACATCGATGGACAGGGCAGTGTCGAGTCAGTTTGGTGTGACATAAGCATAGGGAAATCAAAATTGAGAGTAGGAGTGTGCTATAGACCTAATGACTCTGATGAGTATAATAAGATATTGTACAGGGAAATAGAGTAGGCCAGTAAATCAGAGAGTCTTATAATGGGGGATTTTAATTTCCCAGATATTGACTGGAATTTGTGGGTTGGTCACTCGCACACTAGCAAGGCTTTTGTGGATTTATTGGATGATTGTTTTCTACATCAGCATGTTCGTGAGACAACAAGAGGGAGCAATACTCTTGATATAATTATCAGTAGTAATTCTTCATGCATTAAGAATCTGCAGATAAATGAACCACTAGGTGGCAGTGATCACAGTGTGTTGAAGTGGGATTTACTCAAGGAGGTAACTACCATCAGAGGTAAAGGGAAGGGTTTTTGTTTTCGTAAAAGCGACTATGATGGTCTGAGACAGTATTTAAATTCTATACAGTGGGACCAACTGATGATGTTACCAACAGCAAACTCAAAATGGGAAGCATTCAAGGAACTAATCTTGGAGGCTACCAGGCTTTAGCATTAGCATTAGTAGAGGCATATGATGCAAGAAAGCAAGCTTATTCAGCATCAGCCAAAAAAAAAAAAAAAAAAAAAACACACCACTCCCATTTCACCCCTCCGTTCGTTCGAAATACCTGTCCAGTTGAGCTTTAAATTTGTTTAGGCTATCAGCTTCAACAACAAGTGATGGAAGTCGGTTCCACCAACCAACCACCCGCTGGCCAAAGGCAAATTTCCGCACATCTATCCGACATCCGTCCTTCCTCAATTTGAATTTATGCCCTCTGAGCTGATTATTCTGAGCAAGATGAAGAATCCCATTGGCATTGAGCATGCTCAAACCATTCAAAGCCTTATACACCTCTATCAGATCACCTTGCCGGTGCCTAGTCTCCAGACTCTGTAATTTGCAAAACTTAAGCCTTGCTTCGTAAAGCAACCATTTGTTCCATTCACTAATCTTGTTGCCCTTCTCTGTACCCGTTCCAGCAGCTCTACATCCTTCTTGAAATGAGGCCTCCAGACCTGTATACAGTACTCAAGATGTGGCCTAACCATTGCCTTATACAAGGGAATAATCACCTCTTTATCCCTGCTAGAAAAATTCCTGTATATCATTGACAAGACACCATGAGCTACTCTTGCAGCTCGTCTGCACTGCTCAGAGAACTTCATATCTGCCTGCACAATTACCCCCAGGTCCTTTTCATTCTCCACCACTGTCGGTGTAGTACCGCAGAGTTGATACGTTGCTCTGGGGTTACTGTTTCCCATATGTAGTACTTTACATTTGTCAATGTTAAACTTCATTTGCCACCTCTCAGCCCATCTGTTGGGCCGAGAGGTGGCAAGAGGGCATAAATTCAAATTGAGGAAGGACGGATGTCGGATAGATGTGCGGAAATTTGCCTTTGGCCAGCGGGTGGTTGGTTGGTGGAACCGACTTCCATCACTTGTTGTTGAAGTTGATAGCCTAAACAAATTTAAGGCTCAACTGGACAGGTATTTCGAGCGAACGGAAGGGTGAAATGGGAGTGGTGTGTTTTTTTTTTTTTTTTTTTGGCTGATGCTGAATAAGCTTGCTTTCTTGCATCATATGCCTCTGCTAATGCTAATGCTAATCATTTGAAACAACCTTAAAAAATGTATATATAAATGTTTCATGATGTGTGGGCTATACTTCTATGATTGATTCATAATCTAAAAACAGTTTAAAATGTTTATATAAGTATAACTTGGAATCATTCTGTTTTTGAGTTACAGTCCTTTTTGTGCTCCAGAAATTATCTGATAAAAAATGCCTGTTGATCTCTGGGTAGGTAAACCAAATTACAGTAGTTCGATAGTGGTATAAAAGTGGTATTTTACTGTTTTTAATCTAAACTTCATACCATAAAATTTGTTTTAAATGCAGTTTGGTGGTGACTTAAGTTTTTATTACATTAAGTGGCATTGTGCAGTCAGATGTGCATCTTTTGTATCTTGTGGACCTGTCAAGTGTAATGTAGCCACGACAGAATGTCTGTATATAAAAAGGTTTCCAAATTTTCATCTGCCTGATAAGAGGACCTTCAGAAAATAGATAAGTATCTTGGAGATTCATGATTATTCATCTTGCAAGTTTCAGGCAGTAGCAGACCAAATATCACCAGAACTGTTAGCTTAGAGTTGGTACTGTATGCCTTCTTCAGCAGCAGAAACAAACTTTATCTATGTCACACCCAGAGATTACAGTGGCATCACTGAAGTTAATTTCCCACCTCAAGAAGCTTGGTGGTAAATTAGCTTCAGAAAGAAAATGGCACAATCAGTTTTCACTCCTCATGCCATCATCCACTCAAAGCACCACAACAATTTAGGATTAATGTTTTGGCTGTAATTAGCCAACTTCTTAATTAGTCCTTTTATTTTGCTTGGAAAATTAACTGTAGAATGGTACTTCAGTTTTTTTAAGGAATGATTTATGTGATTTACTGATTGAAGTTCCTCTTGCTTTCTGATTTTGTATGTGGTTAATTCATTAAAGTGCTTTGCCTCATTCTAGTTAAGTAGCTGGAGACTATTTGATTGAGCATTTCCTTGGTAAATTGGGTAGACTGCTTGCTCCATGAACCTGAATCCACTCAGTTTTTACCTGTGGTGTCATCTGAAATCCATCTTTCATGTGAGACCCATTAGGCGCCTCCATAGCCAGGTGGGAAGGAGCAGCAGTGCGTAGCACACGCTTCTTGATTAGACCGGGGTTCGAACCCATCACCACCAAATACGGAGGATGCGGAAAGGTCATGAAATGACCACCGCATATTCCCGGAGCAATATGGCCTTAGTTGCTAATGCTCCTAAAAACCAAATAACTTTGAGCTTGAACTTTGTGAGACCCATTGATGCTAGAAAATTTTAACAATATGTGGAAATTTTTAATGCATCAGGCAGTCCATGATGAAGCATGTTTTGGTATATATTCAAGCTCAAGATGGCCATTTTGAGAACTTTCTTTAAAGTTATGATGGACGATCATTGGAACACAGAATACAAGCTGTAACTTGGAAGTAAAGTGAGTTTGGGCATGTTCATATAAACTTTTTTTCTATTGTGTTTACATTCTGAATCAATCCTGAAATTATAGCATTCACACTGTGAAACATGCTGTATATACACAGATATATAATCTGTACAGCCTGCACATAAAAAAAAAAAAAAAAAAAAATTGTATATATATATATATATATATATAAGGTTGTTAAAATTAAAGTATCCCTATGTAGAGGGCTCTGGAGCGAGTTCTAAGACTTGTACTGAAGAGAAATTTGGATTACAGGTACAATAAAGAATGCGCTCACCATTTATTGGGAAAAAAAAAAATTTGTTACAAAATTTGTCAGTGTATGGCTGGTAACTATCTTAGTTATGATTATGCAAATAACTTACGTTATTCGCATAATTGTAAGTTATTGCCACATGCCACTACTCAGCTCTACTGTACTGTATAAAAGCAAAGCAGTCTCTTCAAAATCATGCAGTAGCTGTTTGCCTGCACTACAGCAGCAATGTCAACAACGTTGCAGGAAAAGGCACTATTAGTGAAGCTGTACTATCAGAACAGCAACAATGCAGCTGTGGCTATCAGAGAATTCTGGCGTCAGAAGCACAGAAGGTGTGGACCTATGATTGTTTGTGCTGTCTGCAAAATGATTGAGAAATTTGAAGCGACAGGACATCTTGGTGTTCAACGAGGTAGAGGTTGAAAACGAGTGGACTCCTGTCATGTTGAAGATGTGGCTATGGCTGTCGTGGATTTATCAAGTCAATCTGCATGTGGTAGCGCAAGTTTGACAGCTGTTTCTTGTGAAGTGGACATGCCATATTCCACTGTAAGGCTAGTAATGCGTCAGGTGTTGCGGTACTATCCTTAAAAGATGCATACTACAGCAGCTAAAGCATGGTGATGCAGATATTTGTTTCACATACACACTTCAGTTTCTGGCGCAAATGACAGTGGATATCACTTGGCCATTGAACATCCTTTGGAGTGATGAAGCCCACTTCTGACTTAAATGGACAAGTGAATATGCACAGCTGTTGCATTCGGGCAACAGAAAACCCTTGAGGTATCCAAGAGGTCCTGTTGCATTCTCCAAAAGTGACAGTGTGGTATGGATTTACAGCCACATTCATGATTGGGCTATATTTTTTTGAACAGGTAACACCAACTGGACCCCGCACCTGTTTCGTCACTCGACAGCGATATTATGAAATGGTGGCAAATTTCGCAATACCAGAGCTGCAACAATGTGGGTGCCTTCAGGATACCATATTCATGCAAGATGGTGTGCCACCCCACATCCACCATTGTGTCCAAAGATTGCTAAGGCAACACTTTACTGACGAATGTGTCATCAGCCATTGTTTCCAGACATCTTGGCCACCCGGATCACCGACCTTACCCCATGTGACTTCTGGTTGTGGAGTTTTTTGAAAAACCAGGTGTTTCGGGAAGGATGTCAAACTCTGGCAGATCTGGACAGCATTATATGTTATGTGCTGGCTATTCCAGTTGACATGTTACGTTCTGCTGTAGAAAATGCTGTTCTTTGAATGGAAACTGTTGTTGACCAAAATGGAGGACACATTGAACAATTGTAGCACTGTTCAAGTGATTTGTATTGCCACAGCACCATATAGTGACAAAATTTGTAATTAATTTTTTTTCCCCCCAATAAATGGCAAATGCATTCTTTATTGTACCTGTTGTCCACATTTCTCCTAGTACGAGTGTTAGAACTTGCTCCAGAGCCCTCTACATAGGGATACTTTAATTTTATCAACCCTGTATATACATGTATCCCAGAAAGGATTAATGATTACTTTGGATTAGTGAACATAAAATGGCAATTAATGATAAAATGACAATGAATGCACATAAATTATACTGCACAAGAGTGAAATGAAGGATGAAATGCCATTTGCTGGTCAGAGAAATTGTAGTGTTTTAAGCACATCAGCAACTGAAACCATATTGTACCATGTAATATGAATACAAATGTGTGTTCACTGGCCAATTTTGATGTTGTACAGGCTGACAAACCTGTCATAATCATGGGGGAACTCCCTACTCCCTTCATCTGAGATCTGCTAACTGCAGCCCTGACTGAAGAAATCTTTAGAAAGAAATTCCTTCAAGCTATGACAGGGCTTGTGTCCAGACCTCTCCAAATGAGTGACAAAATCACTACAAATCATCATTAGAGAGAGAGGGAGGTATAATTCTCAACTTTCTACAACATACTATTACCACTTCTGAGATGCTGAAGAAATTCAAAGGTAGTTGGAAAGTAGTAGTATTTCTTTTAACAGCATCCAGGCATGCTATATAGAAGCACATATTGCAACATTTTTTATAATGTGAATTTTCAGCGAGAAAGTTCAGAAATTATTCAAAATGTATACTGCTCAAGGGTAAAGTGAAGAATGAAATGCCAGTTGCTAGTCAGTATGGAGGGTTTAATGCTTCACTTACTATAGCATAGGACTTGGCATCTATTGAAATGTTGAGGAACTCAGGCAAAAATGATACCCACTGGTCTGTAATGGTACTTCTGAAACTCCTGAAGAGATTGTGTAGGTCTTCAAATATGATAATTTTCTTTTTCTTCAGGTATTATCATACTTGAAGAAAAAGAAAATTATCATATTTGAAGAAAATGAGTTTTTGCAACTGGCTGGTTTGTCTTAGAGCAGTGGTTTTCGACCTTTTTTTAATAACGGCACCATTAAGTAATTTATTTTGTTTTACAGCACTCCTACTCAATTTTCTGCCTGTTAGATCGAATTTTCTCTCTCTCTCTCTCTCTCTGATAGTTATTATAATATAATTATAAGGATATAATGAAAAATACTTAAAACTAGGTTCAAGTAACTTAAACCCAAATTACGTGGCACCCCTGGAATGTTGTTGCCGCACTCAAATACCTGATTTGACCAGCTAGTGTTATCGATGTTCGATAAGAGGAATGGGGCTCTATTCCAAATGGATCCTACTGTGAACTGCTCAAAAGCCATTACACAGAGGTATCAGTGTTGGGCCCAGATGCTTTAATTTTTTTCATAAAAATCCATTTTCTTTGACATTCCTAAGATCAATCTGTAGTGATTGAATCAGGAAATCATTCTCTCTAATTAGTTTAAAAATAATATTTTCATTACAGCATTATAAAGGAGAAGTTCAAGATCTTGATCTCACTTTCTCACTAGATGAGGATTGCATGGGCCGTTTAGTTACTCATGAACTTATTCCTGGAGGAAAAGCTGTGCCTGTTACTAATGAAAACAAGTAGGTATTTTAATCACTATTTTATTATTATTCAAATTATTGTTAAAATTAAATAATCACTTTTATTTATTTTAATCACTGTGCTAATTCCATTAACTTTATTTTAATACTTTACATCAGTTAATGACATGGTCTCTATCAGGAATAATGCCATGGTCTCTATCAGGAACTTTTCAAACTATTTTGAACAATTTTCAATTATTCAAAATAGTTTCCTTATGTATGGATATTATCACTGCCTCCTGGGAGTTCCTTAATCTGGAGACACTTAGAAAATATCTTGAGCATCTTTGCTGTTTCAGAAATAAAATTTTATAGTTATTTTTCTCATTATCGACTGATTTTAGTTCCTTATCATTATGGCATTAGCAGTGCAAGTGATGCAAGAAGACAAGTTTATATAGCATCAGCCAAAAAAAAAAAAAAAAAAAACCCCCTTCCTATTGATCCCCATCCAATACTTCATCTAGCTGTTTCCTTGAATGTATTAAAACTATCCACTTCCACAACAGATGGAAGAAATTTCTTTCATCAGTCAGCTACCTGCTGGACAAAAGCAAAATTTGAATTCATGCCCCCTCATGTGTGTAGTCTGAAGAAGAATCCCGTCAGCATTGAAAGCCTTAAACACCTCAATCAGATTGCCTCACAGGTGCTTAGTCTCCAGATGCTGCAATTTGCAGAACTGAAGCTTTTCTTGATAAGAGCACCCCTTTGTTCCCCCTCACCAATCATGTTGCCCTTCTCTGTGCCTATTCCAGCAGTTCTACATACTTCCTAAAATGAGACCTCCAGACCTGTATGCAGTACTCAAGATGTGGTCTTACAATGGATTACAATGGAATAATCCTCCTTAACCCTGCTAGCAAAATTTCTGTATATCATTGACAAATTGCTGCATATCATTAAGCTGTCTTGGCAGCCTATCTGTTTAGAGAACTTCACATCTTATTGCCCAATTTACCCCGACCCCCCCTAAGTCTTAGTAATTTTCGATTACCCTGAAGTAGTACCACATAGTTGGTACATTACTCTAAGATTACTACTGCTGCCAATATGCAGTACTTTACATTTGTCAATGTTAAATTTTAATTTCTCAGCCCATCTGCCTAATTTTTCCAGATCTTGTTGCAGTAGCATACCGTCATTATTGTCATTAACCACTCTGCCAATCTCTGTATCATCCTTTTTATAATTTTTTTTTCAACCTTTTTATAATTTTTTATATCAGCTTTTGTGTTATGTGGAGACTACAGTTTATTTCAGTGTTTGTTTCATTCACCAGAAATATTCTTATGATACTGGTTTTGGATATTGTGCTTTTTTTTCTTTTTTTTTAATCAGCTAATGAATTATTTCAAAATCTCAAATATAAATTTGCATCTTTTTCTGTGTTTATGTCATATACTTAAAAATGTATAGATTAACCATATTTTGTAATATGACCTGCTGCACAGGACTGCTCATAGCAACTGAAATTTAAGATCTTATAACAGCTACTGGTGGATCCAGAAAAAAATGACAGGTGGGGCACCATTTTGTGTCTTATTTGTGTACAAACAAGGCACAGAACAAAAAAATATGACATTTATGACACCCAAAAGCAGACACAACTAAACTCTGAGTTACTTTGAAGTAAACTCGCAACACCAAACTGCGTGACACATTGAACTAGAATAGCGATCACATCAGCATCAGTGTTGCCGACTGTTAAAAAAATAGCTAAGACAGTGCAAAAATAGCTATAATACTATGTTAACATTTCTGCGAAGTCTGGATGGTCTGCGACAGCCAAATCCTCTGCTTGCATCTGCACGATGGTGGGACTATTAGTAATCCTGGGTATAACCCCCTATTGCCAAGCACTCTGTGGGTGACCACCCAGGTGTTAACCAAAGTAAGCAGGGTCGAGGTGTGGTGCCCAAACTACATGGAGGAATGCTGCCCCTCTGTGTTACCAGGCAATAATAGGTGCTAGATGACTCTCATCAATTGGTGCAATACCACCACTTTGTTTATTGGAGGCTTGAAGTGGTGGAACCGATGTTTAGTCTCCAGAGCAAAGTTCCAGTCAACCCTTCCCCATCTCTTCCATCATGCAGTATGACTGATTGTCTTTTGACATTATGATCTACATCATGTCGAGATCCAAACTTCCTTACATTTCAAAGGTATTGTTCTAAAACGGTGTTCGCAGGCTGGCCACTAGTTAGTACACCGGACCAAACCTATTTGTCACTCTCTATGATGCTACTGCATCAGCTAGTGTATAAACTTGCTCCCTCTAATCTGCCAGATATTGACTGAAGGGAGTCGTTCAAGTAGTGTGTATGCGGAGAGCATTGCCGAGACCATGTTATGTCAAAGATCTGGGTATATTCTTACCATGTATACTCCTTAAACAAAAATTTCATTACTTCATACAGCATTCCCCCCCCCCACACACACACACATTTTCTTACTACTGAATACACCAAGATTTGTCAAACTAATAGAGTAAGCTTATCTGCGAAAAAATCTAAATCTCCCAAACACTTCCTAGTCCATTTCACAAATATACATGGTCTCAGTTCTAATCTCAACGATGTCCATTTCCACCTGCAGAGTGCCAAACCCCATGTACTTTTTCTGACAGAATCTCAGTTATCGGTTGATTCAACCGCTGCTCATCTCAGTTGCCCAAATCATTCACTGTATGATTCCTTTCGTCTTAAAGGTGTCACTTATGCATATGTCCATTCCGATATTCCCTGTCAGAGAATTGTTAATTTGGAATCATCTCTTTTCTACCTTCTCTGGCTTAAAATCTCTCTACCTCATTCTCTCAAATTTATCTGTTGTCTCTACCGTTCTCCCAACTCTACTAATAATTTGGAGCTCTTTTACTTCCTCTCTTTGCAACTTGACTTTCTCCCATCCAGCTTTCCTAACAATGAGGTAATTTTCCTTGGTGGCTTTAATGTTCACAACTCCAGCTGGCTTCAGTTTTCTAGTCACACCGACCAAGTCTGGTCGAGATGCTGAGGCTTTTGCAATTACTAATGACCTCACACAGATTGTTAATTTACCTAACAGAGTACCAGACAATCCTAACCACACAACTTAGAAGGGTTGTTTGTGAGAAAAGATCAACCGTGTTGCTTGACTTTTTCTCACAAACAACTCTTCTAAGTACACGGTTGAAGTGAGTGGTCCTTTAGGTACCTCAGATCACAACTTGGTGATTGTCTCTTCTCCAATGGAACCCTTATCTCATGGCTGTTTCCAACCTCGTGTTGTGTTTGGCATTACAAGAATGCAAAATGGGATGACCTACAAGATTTCTTTTCCCTGGTCGGATTACTGTTTCAAAACTTCTGGTGTCAACATTTGCTCAGATCGTGTCAGTGAAATTATTCTTGTAGGAATGGAATCCTTTATTCCACACTCCACTTTAAATTCTTGTCCTTTATCTAAACCTTGGTTTTCCAATAAATGTGCTAAGGCTGTTCAAGAGAAGAACGTTGCATATTGTAATTGGCTTGTCTCCAATTCTTCAGTTTCATCTTCTGCCTACACCAAAGCTCGCATCGGTCTAAACTAGATTTTGAACAGGCTAAGAGTAGAAAACTTGCTTCTTGCCCTAATGGTAGCCGAGCTTTCTGGTCTCTACCAAAGCTATTGGCCGCAACTTTTGCCCATCTCTGCTCCCACCTCTCTCCAAACCAGATGGTTCTGTTGTTACTTCAGCCAAGGATAAAGCTGACCTACTAGCATCCCAATTTTCTTCCAGCTCATGTATTAATGATCTTGGTAAAACACCTCCCACCATTCCCAACACGCTTCATTCAATGCCTCCTGTGGTCTTCCGTCAAAAGGATATCAGGAGGATTCTGATGAATCTTAATGCTAAGAAAGCTCCAGGTCCTGATGGTATTTCTCCACTTGTTCTAAAAACCTGTGCTCCTGAACTTACTCCTATTCTTTGCCGCCTTTTTTCACTTTCTTATTCCAAAGGTGTTTCTCCTTCTGCTTGGAAATTTGCTCATATCCAGCCAGTTCCTAAAAAGGGTGACAAGTCCGTCCCATTACAATTACTTCTACTCTTTCTAAAGTAATGGAGAAATCAATTAACCACCAACTCTTAAACTACCTAGAAACCGTCCATCTGATCAACGATTGCCAGTATTGGTTCCATCAGTGTCGATCCACTGGTGATATTCTGACTTATGTTACCCATTTATGGACAAATTCAATGGAAAAGTTTGTTGAAACACAAGCAGTTTCTCTTGACATCTCAAAGGCTTTCGATCGTGTTTGGCATAAAGGTCTTCTAAACAAGCTTCCATCTTATGGTTTGCCAACTGTTTTTAGTAATTGGTTATCCAGTTTTCTCTCTGATCGCTCAGTGAGGGTGATGGTAGATGGCTCTCTATCTTCTAACTTCTCCACTAATGCCGGTGTCCCCCAAGGTTCAGTTCTTTCCCCCCACTCTATTCCTTTTGTATATCAATGACCTTCTTCCATTGACTGGAAATCCTATCCATAGTTTTGCCGATGATAGCACATTGCATTCAACTTTCCATTTTGAGAAACCTTGTCCTGCTCAATCAGCTTCAACTTCTCAAAAATCTGCTACCAATTCCTTAAATGCCGATCTTCAGGTAATTCTCCAGTGGGGCAAAGACAACTTAGTTGATTTCAACCCTTCTAAAACTCAGTCTTGTCTTATATCTCGCAAAAAGGATTCTTCTGCTCCTATGCTTATCTTTAGTGACACTCCAATTTCTAGGCAAAAGGATATATCTCTTTTGGGGATTACCCTGACTTCTAATCTCTCTTGGCACAAGCACATTACAAATATTGCTTCTTCTGCATCTAAAAAACTTGGTTTTCTCTTTCACTCTTGACGTTACTTTTCTTCCAAACAGCTTCTCACTCTGTACAAATCGTAAATCCGCCCTGCCATGGAATATTGTTCCCACATCTGGGGTGGTGCTCCCAAAACCTCTCTCAGGCTTCTTGGTTCCATTCCGAAGAGGGCAGTTAGGTTAATTAACGATTCATCTCTAATAGAGTGTCTGCTGCATGCCTCTTCTACAGATACTTCTATGGGCACTGTTCTTCTGAACTGGCTTCTATAATTCCCGCTCTCTCTTTCAAAACAGTCCAAACACATGCCGCCACCAGCCAACATCCATTTACTGTCCAACTTCAAATCTACAGATCCAACTTTTCATCTTCCTCATTTATTCATTCAACTTCCGTTTTCTGGAACAACCTTCCTTCATACGTATTTCCTGAAAATTACACTCTATAGAAGTTCAAGTCCAATGTCAACAAATATCTTCTTTCGTCTTCTCAATCTCCAACCCAAGCACGGTACTAAGTACTATAGGTTATAATACCTCTCGCGTTTGGGGTTCACATAAAAAAAAAAAAAAAAAATCTTCTCAACTTCCAACCCAAGCACGGTATTAATGAATTTGATAAATGAATTTGAAAGTGTCTGCAATTCTGCCCAGACACGATAGGAGGGAGTATATGATGAGAGCCTTGTCGATCAATTCGGCCCTGGAAAGATTGTGCAAGGCTCAAGGGGTAGAATTTTTTTCAGCCTGGACTGTACTTGTTAACAGGAGAGATTGCTTCTACAGGGATGGAATACACTTAAATAGAAAGGGTGCAAGAATATTTGCTGATGCTATCGAGGCAGTGTTAGGTGGGTCGGAAAACTGCTAGCTTGGGGGGAGACAAAGACCAATAGATTGACAGTAGCCACTGGCAGAGGTGAAAGAGATTCTTGCACTGCTTCTATTAGAATGAGCAGAAGCCTGAAAAACAAGATGCATGGTATTTCAGAGACTGCTGGGAGCCATTGCGGTACAAGTAAACACATGGGTTGTGTTAGGGTAGCTAAGAATAGAAACAGGTGCAGGTATACTTGCGTGTACACCAATGCTAGGAGTTTAGTAAATAAATTTGATGAATTTGAGGTATTGCTCAAAACATCAAAGGCAGATATTGTTGGGATATCAGAGACGTGGTGTCACACAGATATAAGGGATGCAGAAATGCAATTTGGGGAGTACAACGTCTACAGAAAGGATAGACAGGATAGGAAGGAGGGAGGGGTTATGCTATTAGTTAAGAAACACATAAAAACCAAGGAAGTGAAGCCAGTCGACATCGCTGGACAGTGCAGTGTTGAGTCAGTTTGGTGTGACATAAGCATTGGGAGATCAAAATTGAGAGTAGGAGTGTGCTATAGGCCTAATGAGTCTGATGAGTATAATAAGGAACTGTACAGGGAAATAGAGTGGGCCAGTAAATCAGAGAGTCTTATAATGGGAGATTTTAATTTCCCAGATATTGACTGGAATTTGGGGGCTGGTTACTCACACACTAGCAGGGCTTTTGTGGATTTATTGGATGATTGTTTTCTACATCAGCATGTTCGGGAGGCAACTAGAGGGAGTAATACTCTTGATTTGATTATCAGCAGTGATTCTTCATGCATTAAGAATCTGCAGATAAATGAACCACTAGGTGGCAGTGATCACAGTGTGCTGAAGTGGGATTTACTGAAAGAGGTAACTACCATTAGGGGTAAAGGGAAGGGTTATTGCTTCCGTAAAGGCGACTATGATGGACTGAGACAGTATTTAAATTCTATACAGTGGGACCAACTGATGATGTTACCAACAGCAAATTCAAAATGGGAAGCATTCAAAGAACTTATCTTGGAAGCTACTAGGCTTTACATACCAACTAAGAAATATTGTTCAAGGTTTAGGCCAAAATGGATGTCAGATGAACTAATGAGGCATATGGCAGAGAAGAAAAATGCATGGGATACTTACAAATTAACACATGACACAGAAGCCTATGATAGATACAAGTTGATATGCAACCAAGTTACAAAGGAGGTTAGGCAGGCGAAGGCAGATTACGAGAAATCCTTGGCAAGGGATGCAAAGAAAAAACAGCAAAGAGTTCTTTACTTATGTAAACTCTAGAACGAAGGGGATGAATCAGATTGGTCCACTCGATATTGATGGGTCAACTGTTGATGATCCTGCTCAGGTAGCTAACAAACTAAATGAATATTTTGCATCGACATTCACACATGAGGAGTTATTCAGCAAGGGGAATGCCAGAGGTGTATTCAACTCTAGCAGTAAGCTACAGAATCTTGAAATAACTGGGAGTAAAGTGGAGGAGAAACTGTTGAAGATAAACACAAGAAAGGCACCCGGGGTGGATGGGATCTATCCAGTTATATTAAAGGAGGCAGCAAAGGAAGTAAGCAAACCCTTAGCCATAATTATGAGAGCTTCCTTGGACTCAGGGGAGGTACCCATAGACTGGAAATGTGCAAATGTGACCCCAATTCACAAAGGAGGATCAAAGGCTGACACAAGTAATTATAGACCTGTGAGCTTAACTTCTGTTCCAGGAAAATTAATGGAGGCACTGGTTAAAGAAGCACTGCAGGATCATTTAGACAAGACTTCAGTTATAGCTCAGACACAGCATGGTTTTGTTAAGGGGAAGTCTTGCCTGACCAACTTGATTGGATACTATGATGCAGTCACAAAAGAACTGGATGCAGGGAATAACTTTGATATTATATACTTGGATCTTAGAAAGGCTTTTGATACTGTTGCACATGGACGACTGCTACACAAATTGGAGCAGTGTGACATTGGAGGCAAATTGCTGCTATGGATAAAGGGGTGGTTGAGGGGGAGAAGACAGAGAGTGGTAATCAATGGACACTGCTCATCGTGGACTAATGTTATTAGTGGAGTCCCTCAGGGCTCAGTGTTGGGTCCATTATTGTTTTCTGTATTTATAAATGATATTGATGATGGTATATTGGGCTTAATGTCCAAGTTTGCAGATGAAACAAAGGTTGGCAGGGTTGTCAAGGACACTACTGACACTATGCTGCTGCAACAGGATCTGGAAAGGTTGAGCAGATGGGCTGAGAGGTGGCAAATGAAGTTTAACATTAACAAATGTAAAGTACTACACATGGGATAAAGCAACCCCAGAGCAACGTATCAACTCTGTGGTACTACACTGACAGTGGTAGAGAATGAAAGGGACTTGGGGGTGATTGTGCAGGCAGATATGAAGTTCTCTGACAGTGCAGACGGGCTGCAAGAGTAGCTCATGGAGTATTGTCAATGATATACAGGAATTTTTCCAGCAGGGATAAGGAGGTGATTATTCCATTGTATAAGGCAATGGTCAGGCCACACCTAGAGTACTGTATACAGGTCTGGAGGCCTCATTTCAAGAAGGATGTAGAGCTGCTGGAACGAGTACAGAGAAGGGCAACAAGATTAGTGAATGGAACAAAGGGGTGCTCTTACGAAGAAAGGCTTAAGTTTTGCAAATTACAGTGTCTGGATCTGGATCTGGAGACTAGGCACCAGCGAGGTGATCTGATAGAGGTGTATAAAGCCTTGAATGGTTTAAGCATGCTCAATGCTGATGGGATTCTTCCTCTAGCTCAGAAAAATCACCTGAGAGGGCATAAATTCAAATTGAGGAGGGACAGATGTAGGATAGACGTGCGGAAATTTGCCTTTAGCCAGCGGGTGGTTGGTTGGTGGAACAGACTTCCATCCCTTGTGGTGGAGGTTGATAGCCTAAATAAGTTTAAGGCTCAGCTGGACAGGTATTTTGAACGAAGAGAGGGGTGAAGTGGAAGTGGGTTTTTTTTTTTTTTTTTTGGCTGATGCTGCATAAGCTTGCTTTCTTGCATCAAATGCCTCTACTAATGCTAATGCTAATGTTTCTAATACCTCTCATGTTTAGGGTTTTCATAAAAAAAAAAAGTATTAATATTCTATTATTGATGTTATTTCGTATTAGTAGTGGTACTGGTTAGTATTAGTGCTGTGCATGGGTTGAAGGAGGTAGGGGGGATGACAGAAAATTTGCTCTGGAGACACCCATGTGTTTCCATATGCTCTGTCACCACTTGAAGCCTCCAATAAGCAAAGTGGTGGTATTGCACCAGTAGATGAGAGTTACCTACCACCTAGTTGTTGTTATTTGGTTTTTAGGAGCATTAGCAACTAAGGCCATATTGCTCCAGGGATATGCAGTGGTCATTCCCTGACCTTTCCGCATCCTCCGAATTTCATGGTCACAGGCTTGAACTCGGTCTAATCAAGTTCTATGTTCCTATGTTCAATGCTCTGCTGCTCCTGCCCACCTGGCTAGACCACCCAGCATTAGTATTATATTATTAGCGTTATATTAGTTATTAGTAGTGTGTATGGGTTGAGGGAGTTGGGGGGGGGATCCCAGAAAAAAATGTGGGTTCGCCACTTCAGGCCTGCAATAAGTAATGTGATAGTGTTGCACCAGTTGATGAGAGTCACGTACCATTTAGTTTTTCCATATTTCATTAAAAAAAAGTGCTTCGTTAAGGAGGGGGCGGAGGACAAGTGTCCTCCGCCCCCTCCAAAAAAAAAAAAAAAACAAGCACTCTTCCCAGGGTTGGAAACCTCTGTTCTAGAGAGTATAAAAAGATTTTAATTTTTAATATTAAGGATAACAGAATTACTTCTAATTTTGTATTATTAAGTATAATATAATACAAAAATATGAAATATAGTAATGTCTCTTTTTTTCTGTTCCCAAAGAATCAGTTATATCCATCTGATGGCACACTTCCGAATGCATGTACAGATCCATGAACAAACAGCAGCTTTTATACGTGGCTTCCGTTCCATTGTTAACCCAGATTGGTTGACAATATTTTCTACTCCAGAATTGCAAAGACTAATATCTGGAGATAATACACCAATTGATCTTCAAGATCTCAGGTATAAATCTATAACATACCAATTTTCCTAATATTTTCCTAAAATATTGCTTGTGAGATCTTTGTGAATTTATTTTTTTAATATTAAAGTTATTCATAGTGCTAAGTTAGAAACTTCAGAATTATGCAAAATTTATGTAACTTAAAGAAACTCTTGCTCTCTTTAGTTTTACAAATGCATTCATGTTTTAGGATAATGTTTTAACCTAATTGAATCATTAAACAGCAGAAATGAAATACCATATGTGGAGAATTGAAAAAACTTAGACATTTCAGTTTTATAATGTCTTTAATTTTTCATACCTTGATATCAGATCTGGTGTCAAGTTATGAAAAAATTTATAATACAGTAAACCCTCATTAATCCAGACCCCAGTAATCCGTACGTCACTTAATCCGAACAGCTCTAAAAAAATTTAAAAGTGTAAAAATCAAACGCCGATTGTGCTCAATTGTCATACTGTATTGTGTCCGAGGTCATTGGGCAGTGATGACTCACACTGTACAAACAACCTGGTTCCTGGCTGCGGTTCAGACAGTTGTTTGTCATTTGCTCCGCAGTTACGTGCTTCTATCTTTTGTCGTTTGTGCTGTGCAGTTAAACAATGTCTTTAAGTAAGCCTAGTGTAGGACAGAAGCTTAAGCATAAAACGCTTTCTCTTCACAATAAACTATCGGTGATAAAAAAAAACTTGAAAAAGGAGCTTCAGTGTCCATCATCTGTCTTGAGTACGGCATCGCAAAACAAACAATGTTGGACATTAAAAAGAAAAAAAGTGAAATTCGTGATTTTGTTCTCAAGTTTAACGTGGATAAAGAAAAAGGTAAAGTTAAATGAATGTGGATGGCTGTGCGAGGAATAGAAATTCAAGCAGCAGCGGAGAGACTGGCTAAACAGTTAGGAATTGAATAATTTAAAGCGACCTCAGGTTTTTAGATTTAGAAGATGGCATAACATTTCAAACAAGAAAATGTGTGAGGAAATTCTTAGTACTGATTTTGAAGCTGTTGAGCCTTTCAGGAAACAACTGAATGATTTTATTCAAAAGGAGGGTTATCAGTTGAACCAGGTGTTACAACTTTGATGAGACAGGACTGTTTTGGAGAGCTCTGCCTGAATGTTAACACACAAGCATCAAAGACTGAGAAAGCCACGCCTGGAATAAAAATAAGCAAAGAACGTGTTTCAGCATTGCTGTGTGCAAATGCTGACGGAAGCCATATGTTAAAAACTGTCATTGTTGGGAAAAGCAAAAAAACCGTGTGCCCTAAAAAACATTGTAGTAATGGACGATCTACTAGTACACTACATGGAAATAACACTGGATTGGTTCCACAAGAAAGCTGTGCCAAAAATCAGAAGACATCAAATCGAAGATTTGAAAATCCTACAAGACGAAGGCTTTGGTTTTGCTAGATAATGCACCACCCCACCCTGACGTTGACAAACTCATCAGTCGAGATAAGAAGATTAAGTGCGTGTTCCTGCCACCAAACACGACATCTGTTTTCCAGCCTATGGACCAAGGGGTTGATCTACACAGCAAAGCAGCTCTACAGAAAGAAGTTTTTGAGTGAAGTCCTAGAAGTCGAGGAGCCACTAGTTGGTGAAGAAGACAGAAGAGGACAACAGACATTGAAAAATTTAAAGTCATACAATGTAAGATCTACGATTTACAACTTTGCTGATGCTGCAAAAGAAATTAATTCAAAAACTTTGGCGAATTCATGGAGAAGATTTTCATGAGACTCTACAATGAGGAGGGGAAAAAGCTTTGTCCTTAGAGTCATAGATGGAAGAAGATGAAGATGATCCTGGCTACCACATCATGACTGAAGAAGAGATCTCAGATAGTGTAATGGGAGCAGCAGAAAGTTCAGACGGGGAAGAAGATGAAGTGAGCAACAACTCTCAGCCAAAAATTAAGGTAAGCGAAGTGAAAGACCATTTGAACTTCATAATTCAGTATGTTGAACAATCAACAAATGAAAATGTATCTGCCTATTATGAACACTTAAGACACCTACGTAAATTGGTAGTAAAGGAAATAAACTACAAACAATCAGAAAAAAAGAAGTAATTTTTTCAAACCAGTGAATGTGGCAAGTGAAGTAAGTTAAGATGAATCAGTGCAATCTTGTTCTAAGTGATTATGGACATTATGTATTTTTAATGTAAATAGAGTATGTACATACTCTATTTACATATTTTTAATGTAAAATAAACATTTTTTACATTATGTTGTTTAAATAAGCTTTACCCACATTACAAAGCGTATTTCTTATAATCCGGACTTTCATTAAAACGGACACCTTTGGGCCCCTTAGTCCGGTTTAATGAGGGTTTACTGTATATGAATTTTTTTAATATTAAAATTTTTTTTAAATTTTAATATAGTATTTTTATTATATGTCTGTGAATATATGTCACTGTGAAAAACTTTCAGTGAAGGTTTTTTACCTTCTTTTTATCCTCCCCCTCCAAGACAGAAGGAGATCTGAGAAGATAAAAATATAATGACCGGATATTAGCATTAGTAAAGGCACATGATGCAAGAAAGCAACCTTATATAGCATCAGCCAAAAAAAAAAAAAAAAAAAAAACCCTTCTCATTTCAACTTCTAAAAAAAAAAAAAGAAGATATTAAGAATGAGTACGGCAAACCCCAAGCCAAGTTCTTGGCAAGCAATGGGTGGTTTAATAAGTTCAAGCATCGTGCTGGTTTCCAAAACATTAAAGTATGTAGTGAAGTCACCAGTGCCAATTCTGCAACTGTAGATAAATTTTGAGATGTGTTGGAACAACCCCTTCTCAATCTCCACAGCCTTCAACTTCCTCAGTGGCGTGCTTATCAGCTGGAGAGTTAATTAGCATTAGCCTTAGTAAAGGCACATGAGGCAAGAAAGCAAATTATATAGCATTAGCCAAGAAGAAAAAAAAAAAAAAACCCTACTCATTTCACCCATCCACTTGCTCCAAATGTTTATCTAGTTCTGCATTGAATCTATTTAACCTATCAACTTCTTCTACAATGACAGATGGAAGTTTGTTTCAGCAATCAATCACCTGCTGGCTAAAGGCAAACTTCTGCACATCTATCCTACAACTGTCTTTCCTCAATTTGAATTTATGCCCTCTCAAGAGGAAGAATCCCATCAGCATTAAGCATGCTCAAACCATTCAAGTCTTTATACACCTCAATCATATCACCTTGCAGGTGCCTAGTCTCCAGACACTGTAATTTGCAAAACTTAAGCCTTTCTTCATAAGAGCAACCCTTTGTTCCATTCAATAATCTTGTTGCCCTTCTCTGTACTCATTCCAGCAGCTCTATATCCATCTTAAAATGAGGCCTCTATGACTACCTGAATTGACATCAAAGCAGTACTACAAACTGACCAGAGTCATCACTCCTCTTCCTGATCCCATAAGATGAACACGAGATAAGTGAGACTGAACCAAGACTGTGACCTACCTGAAGTGACACTGAACTGAACATCCAAAAACCATGACTGTGACCGCAGCTACACTGTTGCCTCGCCTTTTGGCGATCTGGGTTGGACACCTAGTCTGGCCCACTTTCTCTCCATATCCTGGCGGTGGGAGGGGCCGGGACCGTCCCCTCCCCCGTCTCCCCCGTTTACTTCTCCTGGTGCGGCATGGGCATGCCACACTGATATCTGGGGTCGTCTACCCTATTGGCCTCATACTTCTGTCTTTCCCCTCCAGTCTTCAGTCTTTCTCCCCACTCTCTCTCTCTCTATACATCACAGTGTACGCCCCACACGACAAAAACTTAAACTTCCAAATTATAACAGCCAAATCGTGCATCAATTCCAAAACTTAACCTCATTAGCGAACCACCCCTTAAAATCGCGTTATTATTATTATTTTTATTTATTTTATTTTATTTATTATTACTATTTTTTTTTTTTTTTTTTATAGGCCCTAGCCTCAGGAAATTAGGTGGCAGGGCCTGCCAGAGTAAATAATTATGCTGGGTGTACCTGGTCTGCCTCCACGGGGCTGAGTGTGGGCAACGTTGGGCCCCAGCAGGGGTCTAGCAGCTAAATGGCCAGAGGAACAACGATACACAACACAATACTTCCAAATCTCTGGCCTTAACAGTGATCTGTTACACCCACAAAGAAAACCACGCGGAGATGGGGGAAACCCCTGGTGCCGTTTGACACGAACACACTTTACACTTTACTTTGTCAATGTAGTCCTACACAGATGATACATTACTCTGGGGTTACTATTTCCCATATGTAGTATAACCTGTAGTATGTAGTATAATATGTAGTATTCCCATAACCTTTTATATAGGAATATTATTGGAAACCAAAAATCAGATGTCAACATAGTTAGATAATATAAATGTACATATTTTAACATTGTATTATTAATGACTTATTATGAATAAACGTACAATAAATAAAAATAGGAAAATATTTCTATTAAATATAATTGATATCATATTTTTTATTGCATGCATAGAAGGCATACAAAATATTTTGGTGGTTTCCATAACAATCATCGGGTGATTAATTGGCTGTGGGATATTCTTGAAAAAGATTTCACTCCAGAAGAACATCGTCTGTTCCTAAAAGTAAGTTTTTTCAATTCACTAATGCACCAATGCATTTATGCAATAGATTACTTTTATCAGAACAGTGTAGCTCTCCTAAACTATATTCAGAATTATTTAGTTTTAGTTTGGTGGAACTTTCAAGTTAAAGTTTATTTTGTTATTTTCTTTGTTTATTTTATATATAGGTAAACACTTTCCTATATACATACCATAACGAATCCAGAGGCCTGTGCGCTCTGGATTCATTATGGTAAGTATATAGAAATTTAAGGAATAGGTAAGTATATATGGTCTTTGGTCTCTATTATGTAGCACAGAGAGAAACGGAAGACAAAATAAAATAAATGACAAGTTTAATGTTAAATTGTAAAACACAATATGTTAAATACATACAGTAGAAAAAGCTTCCGGTTATTATGGTAACCTTCATCATTCAAACTGACAGTTTAGGAACGTAGAACCTAATGGCGTGTAGTGCCAGTCATGTACAGTAAGCTGTGTGATGTAATAGTTAACTGTTTGATGTTGAAGCCTGTGGTTGTGACGTATGTGAACGTTGCCAACATTTCAGTCACGAGGATGGTTGCTTCAATAATAGGGTGGACATGACATCCACTGCTTCTGTTGACCGAAGTATTAGAGCATGTGATGTGCAATGACTCCAGCCAGGCGTGCCATCAGTAATGGCAGGACCGATCGATAACCATGACATCACGATGTGGGTCAATTTCATGTTGGGGTTGACCAGAAGTGCTCCGCAATGGCCGAGCGTTCCATGTCCGCTAAGCGGATGGCTCTTTCGTGTTCTGAGATACGTTTGCCAAGCCTTCTCCGATGTAGCAGCCATGGCAAGAAATGCTGTAGTCTACCGCATTTCTTGCTGTGACTGCACTGGCTGGTGGTGCCTCTTGGTCATCATTATCCTGGACAATCTTATAATCTTCAGTTCTATTTTGTCCCATTCTATGATCCTGAAGAGTACATTATTACTAGGATTGCATAACTGTTTATGGCTGTAACAATGTTTCCATCATTCCGCTTTAGTTTTAGCAGAATTCTCAGTCTCTGATGGTATTTCTAAATCAGGTGGGCCTTGATCTCCTTGTGTTTTAACTGGTGGGCCTGCATCATCCCCAGATATTTGTCTCTCTCCCTCTGTCATGGCTTCAATCTGTTCACCGATCTTCAGCTGGTTGTTTCATCCAACTGGATGTCCTTGATTCAATCCATTGACCTTGCATTTGTCTAGGCCAGATTGCATTCTGATGTCAGTCCTGAACTCTGCTCATCTGGAGTGGCTGTTAGACAAAACAACCACCTGAAGACCAGGGAAGAGATCGAAACCATGACTATGATCCTGATGGTCTTTGGTCTCTATTTTGCTGTGGGCGCATTAGCATTAGCAAAAGGACGTGATGCAAGAAAGCAAGCTTATATAGCATCAGTCAAAAAAAAAAAAAACACAACCTTATTTCACCCATCCACTCACTCCAAATGTTTGTATAGTTCTGCCTTGAATCTATTTAAACTATCAACTTCTACGACATCAGATGGAAGTTTGTTCCAGCAATCAACCACCCACTCGCTAAAGGCAAATTTCCCCACATCCAATTTGAATTTAATTATTCTGAGCAAGAGGAAGAATCCCATTAGCATTGAGCATGCTTCAATTGACCATTGAAGGCTTTATACACCTCAGTCAGATCACCTCGCTGGTGCCTAGTCTCCAGCCACTGTAATTTGCAAAACCTAAGCCTTTCTTCATAAGAGCAACCGTTTGTTCCATTCACTAACCTTGCCCTTCTCTGTACTTATTCCAACAGCTCTACATCCTTCCTAAAATGAGGCCTCCAGACCTGTATACAGTACTCAAGGTGAGGCCTGACCATTGCCTTATACAAGTGGATTATCACCTCCTTATCCCTGCTAGAAAAATTCCTGTATATCATTGACAAGTCTTAAAAAAACTACAAAGTAGTTGTTGTGGGCATCATTTGCTCTTTCTCATATTGTGCTCTGCCTTCACAACGAGTTGCCATGATAATGCACTAGCGTTAGCATTAGTAGAGGCATTTGATGCAAGAAAGCAAGCTTATGCAGCATCAGCCAAAAAAAAAAAAAAAAAAAAAAAAACCCCACTTCCACTTCACTCCTGTGTTCGTTCAAAATACCTGTCCAGCTGAGCCTTAAACTTATTTAGGCTATCAACCTCCACTACAAGGGATGGAAGTCTGTTCCACCAACCAACCACCCGCTGGCTAAAGGCAAATTTCCGCACGTCTATCCTACATCTGTCTTTCCTCAATTTGAATTTATGCCCTCTCAGATGATTATTCTGAGCTAGAGGAAGAATCCCATCAGCATTGAGCATGCTCAAACCATTCAAGGCTTTATACACCTCTATCAGATCACCTCGCTGGTGCCTAGTCTCTAGACACTGTAATTTGCAAAACTTAAGCCTTTCTTCGTAAGAGCACCCCTTTGTTCCATTCACTACCTCGAAAACGCTTCACTAATAGAGAAGACTATTGTTACTTATTCTCGGTGAGTACCACCACCCAGACATGTTTCAAGGCTGTTGGCCTATCATCAGTGGGTGGGCAGGTACCCTGGTATTGCAGACATGACAACCCAGTTGTGAAGATAATCACACAATATGAGAGATACCAAAAGGTGTATATGACAATATTTAAAATAACTAAATGCACAAGGCATAATACATTAAGAGTTTAATATCTATATAATATCGGTGTGTAGATACACCATAGACAACTCTTAAAAAAACTACAAAGTAGTTGTTGTGGGCATCATTTGCTCTTTCTCATATTGTGCTCTGCCTTCACGACGAGTTTCCATGATAATGCACTACCTCGAATAAGTAACGCTTCACTAATAGAGAAGACTATTGTTACTTATTCTCGGTGAGTACCACCACCCAGACATGTTTCAAGGCTGTTGGCCTATCATCAGTGGGTGGGTATATAGATATTATTATATATAGATATATAGTATTATATAGATATTAAACTCTTAATGTATTATGCCTTGTGCATTTAGTTATTTTAAATATTGTCATATACACCTTTTGGCATCTCTCATATTGTGTGATTATCTTCACAACTTGGTCGTCATATCTGCAATACCAGGGTACCTGCCCACCCAGTGATGATAGGCCAACAGCCTTGAAACATGTCTGGGTGGTGGTACTCACCAAGAATAAGTAACAATAGTCTTCTCTATTAGTGAAGCGTTACTTATTCGAGGTAGTGCATTATCATGGCAACTCGTCGTGAAGGCAGAGCACAATATGAGAAAGAGCAAATGATGCCCACAACAACTATTTTGTAGTTTTTTTAAGACTTGTCTATGGTGTATCTACACACCGATATTATATAGATATTAAACTCTTAATGTATTATGCCTTGTGCATTTAGTTATTTTAAATATTATCATTGACAAGATACCATAAGCTACTCTTGCAGACCATCTGCACAGTTCAGAAAACTTCATATCTGCCTGCACAATTACCCCCAAGTCCTTTTCACTCTCTACCACTGTCAGTGTAGTACCACACAGTTGATACGTTATTCTGGGGTTACTGCTTCCCATATGCAGTACTTTACATTTGTCAATGTTAAACTTCAGTTGCCACCACTCAGCCCCTCTGCTCAACTTTTCTAGATCCTGTTGCAGCAGCTTACTGTCATTAGTATCATTAACAACCCTTCCAACCTTCTTACTGTCTGCAAACTTGGACATTAAGCCTGATATACCATCATCAATACCATTAATGAATACAGAAAACAACAATGGACCCAACATTGAACCCTGGGGAATTCCACTAATAACATTAGTCCATGAAGAGCAGTGTCCATTGATTACCACACTGTCTTCTCCCACTCAACCATCCCTTTATCCATAGCAGCAATTTGCCTCCAGTGCCACACTGCTCCAATTTGTGCAGCAGTCTTCCATGTGCAACAGTATCAAAAGCATTTCTAAGATCCAAATATATGATATCAAAATTATTCTTTGCATCCAGTTTCTTTGTGACTATATCATAGTATCCAATCAACTTGGTCACACAAGACTTCCCCTTAACAAACCCATGCTGTGTTCAAGCTATAACTGAAGTCTTGTCTAGATGATCCTGCAATGCTTCTTTAACCAGTGTCTCCATTAATTTTCCTGGAACAGAAGTTAAACTACAGGTCTGTACAGTCAGTCCTCGTATAACACGTGTTTACACTACATGAATTCAATCATACGCAATTTATAAATAGGGGAATGATATCGTATATAATACGAACTGAATTTGCTTATGCACGATTTGCCTTTGTGTTTACAAGAAACGGCAGTTGAATGCGGAATCACCCCAACTGAACGCAACACGATAGCAATGAAGAGAAGATTTTGAAAAAGTATTTTTTTTTTTATATTAGTGAAGGGGAAACACATTTCTCCATAATAATGTAAAAACCCACACAATTCCACCTATCGGTATTATCACAAATGCAATTAGATCGAATTTACTACCAGTCTGTAACAGATTCCACCAGCAGAAACACAACTGGAAATTGTTTTTATTGTTTTATGGTAGTAACCTCCAGAAATGTGCTTTAGTAAAATGTGAGCTAGTGAGGTGTTAATGGTGTGTCTGCCTTTATGGTGTTGTTTATTCAGTTGCTAAATGCGCACAGCTTTGTTTATGTGTATCAAGCTTGCCTCCTCGTTTTGTAATTGTGCTTTATTCCCTAAAAATGTGTAAAAAAGTTAAAAGGTGTAAAAAGGAAGCGTCCTGGTGAAGACACTACAGGTTCAGAGAGAAAAAGAATAACAATATCGATAGACAGAGGTGGACTGGGTCAAAAATTCTTACCCGGAAAAATTTGTAGCGGCCTCATACTAGCGTTTATGGCCAAAATCACACTTCTGGCCTCCGGCCCACCGTGGTTTCTCCGGTAAGGCTTATGGCCAGTCCGCCTCTGTTAGAGAAAAAATATGAAATTGTGAAACACTTTGAGCAAAATGAAAGAATATGTAATATTGCATGTGCTACAGGCCTAAATGAGGCAATGGTGAGAATTAGAAAGAATGCAGATAAAAAAAAAAAAAAACAACTTTCATAGCCGGTACAACTCAAAAGTGTAATAAAATCCATTAGATCAAGACACAAAGAATTGGAAGAGATGGAACAGCTGTCATCTGTTTGGATAGAAAATCAAATAAAGAACAAGTTTGCTTACGATAGAAACAAAAGCATTAGCAATATTTTATTAGCTAATAGTCATAAAAAAATACTTACGTATTTTATTACGATTATTTATTGTGTTTAGTAATGATTTGGTTACAAATGTGTGTTCAACCTTGGGTGGTTGGCACCTAACCCTATTTTTCCCATAGGGCCTGTCATTTATATTGCACAAGGGTTTATAGGAACACAATTATTGTGCTATACGAGGACTGACTAATTACCTTTGTCTCCCTTTGATCCTCCTTTGTGGATTTTGTCACATTTGCACATCTCCAGTCCATGGGTACCTCCCCTGCATCCAAGGAAGCTCTCATAATTATGGCTAAGGTTTGCTTACTTCCTTTGCTGCCTCCCTTAATATAACTGGATAGATTCCATCCACCCCAGGTACCTTTCTTATGTTTATCTACAACAATTTCTCCTCCACTTTACTCTCAGTTATTATCTAGCTTACTGCCAGAGTTTAATACACTGCTGGCATTCCCCTCCCTGAATAACTTCTCGTGTGAATGTAGATGCTAAATATTCATTTAGTTTGTTAGCTACCTGAGCAGGATCATTTACAGTTGAACCATCGATATCAAGTGGACCAATGTGATTCATCCCCTTCTAGAGTTTACATAAGTAAAGAACTCTTTGATGTTTTTTTTTTTTTTTTTTGCATCCTTTGCCAATGATTTCTCCTCATAATCTGCCTTTGCCTGCCTAACTTCGTTTTTGATTTGGTTACAGACCAGCTTATATTGATCATAGGCTTCTGTGTCACATGTTAATTTATATGTATCCCATGCACTTTTCTTCTCTGCCACATGTCTAAATAGTTCATCTGACATCCATTTAGGCCTAAACCTTGAACAATATTTCTTAGTTGGTATGAAAAGCCTAGTAGCTTCCAAGATTAATTCTTTGAATGCTTCCCATTTTGAATTTGCTGTTGGTAACAACATCAGTTGGTCCCACCGTATAGAATTTTAATACTGTCTCAGACCACCGTAGTCACCTTTACGAAAGCAAAAACCCTTCCATTTACCCTTGATGGTAGTTACCTCTTTGAGTAAATCCCACTTCAGCACACTGTGATTACTGTTTGTGGTGTCTTTGTTTGCCTTCAGGTACGTTAGGTGATATCTTGAGTTGAAGACTGAGATTGTGTTAGTGTTTATTGTTATCTGGATGGACTTGCACCATTATGTGCTTATGTGTGCAGCTGAACTTATTGTACCAGTAGTCGTGGATATTATCTATTCCTGGGGTTTGCTGGTTGTGTGTGGGAATTCCTGATTGACTGTTGTGGACATGTGTATATGTCAAGGGCAGCTCCTAGAGTTCTGTTTTGGGCGCTTGGCTACCCAGAAGCATCAGTCACCTGGAAAGGTGATTCCGAGTAGTCGTCTACGCCACGAGAAGGTGGGCCAGTCCATGTAAAGCACATACTTCAAAAGAGATTCTGATCCACCTGGTGTTGCCAGAAGGTAGGCCAGGATCCTCTGGGGGCCTATTCCAGAGGGAAGGAACCACCCATGGTGCTGGATATGGAAAAGAAATGAATAAAAATTAAATAATAAATGAAGTAGAAGAAAATAAAATAAAAGTATAATAAAAATAATACAAAAATAAATAAATAATAATAATAAATAAATAAAATAAAAATAAGTAAAATGAAAAGAAAGAAGAAAGTGGTGCTGCTAAAATAATAAAATAAAATAAGTAAACAAATAAAAATAAAAGAAAGTAGTGGTGCTCCTAAAAAAAATTATAATAATAAATAAATAAATACATAATAGAAAGAAAGTAGTGATGCTGCTAAACAAAAAAAAAAAAAAGAGAGAGAGAGAGAAGCACTTAATTTTGTCTGCAGGCCGAGAAAAAATTTCACTTCTTGAGGATTTGAGTTTATATAACCATAATTAAAGTAGATCTAACCAGCTATGCATCAGCAGGACCATTGTGCTGCATCCTGTTGAGATCTGTCAACACTGAATGGCTTTGAAGAAATACACCTTGAGCAAAAGCCTGAAGAATCAGATGTGACTCCTGTCATGGTTGAAAATTAGTACGTATATGAAGAGGAAGTCTGAGATTGTCATACAGGGAGCAATGATACAAGATGTGATCCCAACTCTCTGGTGATCCACACGAACAGAGGTCTGTTTGTGATAAATTGAACCTAAAAAGACTCTGGTTCATCAATCCATGTCCTGTCAACAGGCAGGACATAAATATATCCGTGCAGAACCACAATCGAACATTTTTATCTAGGAGAAATGAAACTTGTGGTATAAATTTTGTAGTTTAACCAAAAAGAGCTGCATCCTTCGAGACTGCCAGATATTAACTAACTTGTTCCACAGTCTTCTTCTTTCTCTTTTACTATCATCTTGAAGGTTGGAAAAAGGTTATTCCAAGAAATTAGGTCTCAATCTGGTAATTAATGGTAATTTAAAAGTAATGTTCTTGCCAATTCTTGCAGAGCTTGTATCAAGACTGTTCTGCATGCCTTAATTATACATCACAAGACGGCTCTCTTCAAGGAGGCGAGTTTTGCTTTGAAGTGATTGAGCTGTACCCTGTGAAACCACACACTGGCAGCATACGTGACCGGAGGGAGGAAAACTGCATTGTAATAGATCCTTAATGTTTTTTCTAGAGAGACCCCATTCGACACGGGGCACCCTCACAATTGCACCAGTAAATCTATGTATTTTAGATGATAATTTTTTCAAGTGAGGAATAAAATTGAGGCTGGAATCAATTACCACTCCCAGAACCTTGTTCTTTTTAACTATGGGGAGACGAATATTGTTGATCTTGACCAACAGAAGACGAGAAATATCCAACTTTGATCCAAGAATCATGATCTTTGTTTTTGCAATTTTAAGCTTATTGGTTTCAATCCAATTGTAGAGATCCCAGAGAACAAAATTTGCAGTAGTTTCAAGATCGGCCCTAGAGTTACCATTTACCAAGATGGTGAGATCATCTGCATACCCTATTATTTTGACATTATCAAAGATCGGGAGCTGCTACAGCACCATGTTCCATGTAAAAGGACCCAATATAGAGCCCTGTGGGCACCCTCTAGATACTGATCTTGATACTTGGCTATGTTTAGCCTTGACTATTATGGTTCTATTGGCAAAGTAATTACGGATTAAAAAGTAAAGGTGGTTGGAGCACCTAGCCGATCGCAGACGTTCCAGGATGCTCTCCCACCAAAGGGAGTCGAAGGTGCCCTCAAAGTCAATGAAAGTGTCCAGGGTATATTTACGTACCGAGTTTTGAACTGAAGAGACAAAGTCCAGAAAAGCATCCTCGCAGGAACGTCCAGGACAGAACCCATATTGACTCCTTAAAAGCAGATCCTGTTTTACAGTAGGTTATTCAATCTAATGGCCATTAATCACTCTTTGACTGTTGTCCATCTTCCTCCCGAATCTACCATTCTGTCATCTCTTGTATGTTCATGGTTTTCTTTCTTTTTAGATCTACCGGGGGGGAAACGAATGTTTTGGCTAACTTGATTCTCAGTTGCACATCTAGAATTTGATGTCATTCGTATATCGGGTGAGAATGTGTACAGGTCCTTCCTTCCTTCTTTTAGGGCATATACAGTAAGCACCGGTTATAGTGATCACGTTCGAAATTGAATTTTTACTCTAATAAACAGCGATTCTAATAAGCAAAAATTGACAAATATTATCTACAGTCTATAAAAATAAAGATATGAAGCATTAAATTACACTTTATTACCAAAAGTTTATTACCAATTAAATGATATGTGAAAATTGTATGAATGTTGTCTACAGGTTAGCAAAATAAAAATACTCCACGTGCATAGCTTAATTAATATACGTATTAATTAAACATAACCTTTGTAATATGATTATAATTTCAAATACAGTACTCACTTATTTTAGATTACTTTAAATTATCACTACAAAGTCCATTGATAGTTTTTTCAATGTTGTATAACAATCTGTGTTATTATTATTATTAGCCATATGGTGCAAGGAAGCCTGAGGTTTATGCTGCGCCAGCAAAAAAAAAAAAAATTTTTTTGAATTATTACCCTGAGAGAGAGAGGGAAAGAGAGAGAGAGAGAGAGAGAGAGAGAGAGAGAGAGAGAGAGAGAGAACAAGAGTCAGAAGTAGAAGGGAATCACCAAGAAAGAGAAGAGTGATGATATCCACTCGGAACCCTGGGTGTGCCAAGCCCAAACTCACCAGATGTTGAGCTCCTGGGGTTATTCACGATCACTTGCACCAGTTTCTTCCAACGCTCTCCTCAGGATGGCTATAGCTTCATGATTTTGCCATTTTGTAACTGTAATTCATTCGGGTTCATCGTCATTTTCCTCCTACTTGGCAAAAGTATCAGTAACAGACTGGGCAATTTCTTCAACTGTTAAAGCTATAGTAACTTGAAGATCACCATCTGTGTCCACCCAATCATTATACTCCTGTTCACCCGTATCTTCAGGTTTTTCAACGCGATCAGTATCATGACTTAGTTGACTATCATTAATTAATCCACATTTTTTTAAACAGTTGCTAATGCAGGTTTCGGAAACTTCATTCCTGTCACTCAAATTCACTCTCTTCCTGTTCACTGACATTTTTTTTTTTCTGGGTAGTAAAATATAAAACACAGTAAAGAAAAATGAAAGAAGATTAGTGTCAATCAATAACAAAGCACAAGGGACGAACAAATAGGAACTAACACGGCACACGCAAATTGTTACGGAGTAAAAAAAGTTTATGAAGTTTAGATATGGGAATGAAGAGCAGATTCTGAAAAAAAATTTTATGTTTTTTATATGATTGAAGATTTCAGTGAAGGAGAAACACATTTCACCATAATAACATAAACATACACAGAATTTCAGCTATTGGTATTATCGCAAATGCAATAAGATCGAGTTTACCACCTGTTTATAACAGGCTGTAAAAATAAAAAATCCCAATAAACCGAAAACTGCAAATTGTTTTTATAGTTGTGACCTTTAGTGTGTGCTTTAGAAAAATATCACAGAGGCATTCAAAATTGATTCTTATAACCGAAGATGTGATTCTAATAAATGATGAAAGCGTAGTGCATTTTATCGATTTGAATCGGTTCTTTGAAATTTGATTCTATAAAGTGGCTGATTCTAATAACCAGTGATCACTATAGCCAGCGCTTACTGTATATCTATACTTGCTGTTATTGAGCATGGTGGACAGTGGGTTGAGTGCTAGACAGAACCATAGTGGGCTCAGGCCATCACCTCGGAAGATTCCTCTTCTGATGGGTATTGGTCTGGTCCTGATGTTCTCAACCTTGATGGTTGTCCTCCATTTTGCCATGGTTGCTTCTAGGAAGGGTCAGTGTTGCATTGACTTTGTAGATCTTCAGTGTTAGTATCAGCCAGCTATGGGGCATGGAGTCAGAGGTCTTGCAGTAGTCAGTGTAGGCATGTACAGGTTTTGGTGCTTCTTGTAGACTTTTTCCATAACTAGTCAATTGCTCCTTGCATCCTCTGTTCATCTACTTACACCCCTTTCGCTGCCTGGCTAGGATCTTGTACATTCTGCTGGTTAAGATCTTGTACATTTTTGTTTGACAGGTGATTGATCTCTACCTTGCTGGGTTTGTGGTGCCTTTGTCTGCCTTTAGGTGATTTCTTGATTTGGAGACTCTGGGATTGCATCAGGGTGTATTATTATCTGGATGAACCTGCTCCATTATGTGCCTGTGTGTGTGTGTGTGTGTGTGTGTGTGTGTGTGTGTGTGTGTGTGTGTGTGTGTGTGTGTGTGTGTGTGTGTGTGTGTGTGTGTGTGTGTGTGTGTGTGTGCAGCTGAACTTCTTGTACCAGTAGTCATGGATGTTATCTATTCCTGGGGTTTGCCAGTTAGCATTAGCATTAGTAGAGGCATATGATGCAAGAAAGCAAGCTTATGCAGCATCAGCCAAAAAAAAAAAAAAAACCCACTTCCACTTCACCCCTCTGTTCGTTCAAAATATCTGTCCAGCTGAGCCTTAAACTTATTTAGGCTATCAACCTCCACTACAAGGGATGGAAGTCTGTTCCACCAACCAACCACCCGCTGGCTAAAGGCAAATTTCCGCACGTCTATCCTACATCTGTCTTTCCTCAATTTGAATTTATGCCCTCTCAGGTGATTATTCTGAGTTGTGGGACTGTTGTACATCTTCCTCCCAAATCTCCCATTCTGTCATCTCTTGTATGTTCATGGTTTTCTTTCTTTCTATATCTACCAGGGGCAATGGCCGTTATGGTTAACTTATTATTATTAGTAGTAGTAGAACTTATTATTATTATTAGTTCTGGCTAGTAGTAGTGGCGGAATATGATGCAAGAGAGCAAGTTTCATAAAGTATCACCCCAAAAACGGGGGGGGGGTCGCGTCTGTACCCTGTACTCACTAAAGATGTTTTATGTGTAAACATCTTTCATGACACCTACTAAATTTTGAATAGCTAGAACTGAATTCATGAACGATGTAATTTATGCTTATGCCCACTACTTACTCTACCGAATCAGTGTTAGTGATAAACAGGATAAATAGAATCAACATTTGGAAGAGGTTAGGCCAATTGCCTAATTACCCATTTGTTGAATAGTAAGATTGCAACAATACAAATATTTGTATTGTTACAACGATTGAAAAATATAAGAAGGTGTCAAGACAATGACGACGCTGACCCTGACAAAGCATGCAGTAATGACCTGCCTTGTAACATGACTGTGAGAAGAAGACCTCTTTCGAAACTTTTACAGTCATCCAAACAGCGAGATGAATGAGAATTCATCTTGCCACGCTCAACCTACTCAGTGCAATTGCAAAGAAACGCAAAAAGATGATGACCAACAAGGATATCTGCAACTTAATGAGAATGACCAATGACAAGCAAAAGATTCTACTCATACATGTAATTTGGAGTATTTTATCTCCCAAGGTGGCAATAGGATATCCCAATTGTGAACCGATTCAAATATTCTTGACCGGCCCAGCTGGGTGCAGAAAAACGTTTATGATGCGACTCTTGATGGAAATATACAACCACTTCAGTAATACAGATGGGTACTGTAACACCTACAATGCACTTCAACTGGCAAAGCCAAAGTGCATATAATGTGATGATCTTGGATGTGCTCAGAGCTGGTTTATGCCAGCTCTGAGCACATCCAAGATTGCTGCCTTCAAGATGTCCATTTCTCTGGTTGCCAAAAGATTTCTGCCACAGATGGCAATGGTTAGCCTAAAACCATCTAAGTAGTATTCCCAAAATCATAAATGTTTTTCTGCAACCAGCTGGTTTATGCCAGCTCTGAGCACATCCAAGATCTCCTTTTCTTTGTTATAAAACAGAAATGACGTCAAATTACCTCATTTCCACATCGCAAAATCATGACAAATTGATTTTACTACCATCTGAAATTTAGTAAGTGCCGCCAAAGATGTTTACAGATCAAAAACCCTTCTTTCCATATCACCTGAACTCCATCCCCTCTAATAATTTGTCTAGTTCTTCCTTGAATTTATTCAAACTACACATTTTCATAACAGCAGATGGAAGTTTGTTCCAACAATCAACCACCTGCTCTCTGAAGGCAAACCTCCCCACATCTATCCTGCAACCTTCCTTAATTTGAATTTATGCTCCCTCGTGTGTGTGATCTGAGCAAGAGGAAGAATTGTCAGCATTGAAATTTTGCAGTCTATTCACAGCCTTAAGCACCTCAATCAGGTCACCTTGCAGGTGCCTGGTCTCTAGATGTCAATTTGCAGAACTGAAGCCTTTCTCCGTAAGACCACCTTTTATTCCTTTCACCAGTCTCATTACCTTTCTTTGAACCTGTTTCATTGTTGCTCTTCTTCTCTGCCATTACAACATATCGACAGCCCTCTTAAAATGAGGCCTATAGACCTGTATGCAGTGCTGAAGATGTGGCCTATACATTGCCTTATTCATTAGGATAATCACTTCCTTTTCCCAGCTGATAAAATTCTTGATATTCTTCAGAGGGAATTAATGCAGTGAGCAGTCCCTCTGGGTTTAGTGTTGAACTTCTCCCATTAATTCTGATTTCCTTCAGTGATACTGATGAGGATATATAGGGAAGTTTGGTGATAGGTGGCAATAGGACCAGGCTATGCAGCTTCAAGGATGACTTGGATCATTTACACATGTGGTCTGAAAGATGAAAACTGAAGTTTAATCCTCTTAAATGCACGGTTTTGCATTTGGAGAAAAGAAATCGTATGGACTACCAGTCACATAATTAAAGATGGTCAGGATGAGAGAGATTATGATGCGAGGAATATGAAATTTTCCTTGTAGTGTAAGCAAGTGGTAAGGAAGGCTCCTTGTGTACTCTCACCGATCATAGGGCTTTTGCCAACAGGAAGAAGGGTATTATTATTTCTCTTTCTAAAATGGTGATCAGACCTCATTTGGAATATTGTACTGGTCTGGGTGACTCACCTAAAAAAGGACATTGAGCCATGTTAACATAGAATAGAATGTTAGCATGTTTCCTCTTTTTCAACTGGAGGGTTGAAAAAGAGGAAACTGGATTTGTTTCGGCATGCTAAAGATTATTCTTATGAGGAACATCATAGAAGATGTGGACTCCAGGGTCTTTTAACTAGATGATTTGATAGAGGTATTTTCGCTTCTGAAACAAGAACAAAGATAAGAAATATAAAATTTTGTGAATAAATCAGATCTCATGACATTATCTTCGGCAGAGTGATGTTTGAATCATTAGAATAAGTTGCCTTGCAACTTAGTTGAGGTAGAGGCTTACAGGTTTGAGTTAGAATTGGATTATTAATTTTTTTTTTTTGTCATGGGGAGGTTGATGCAGAATAAGTTCATTTTCTTGCATCATTTTGCCTGTTAAACTAATAATAAACCTAGGCAGCAGGACTTGTGTGGCACTGAAACTGAAATCATTCAGTCACCCAAGTATTCAGCTTCCAGCATTAACCCTAGCAACCCAAAGGTCGCGGGTTCGATTCCTGCCTGGGGTTTGGATCAGAGTACTGCAAAAACCTTGGGAGGTGCATTATGGCCACAGAAGCCTATGCGCCAACAACTACCAAAAAAAAAAAAAAAAAACCAGCATTAACTTTAACTTAAAAAAAAAGGATTTTTTTGTTTTACATAATTAATATTATATTCATCTCTAGCTTTAGATATCTAGTTATATGTAGTCCTTAGTAAATTGGCATTCAAAATATAAATATATTTAAAATTTTATGTATATTGGATGGATTTAAAATCTTGTATAACCAATTTCTTCATTTTGTTTGTAGTTTGTAACTAGCTGTTCTAAGCCTCCTCTCCTAGGCTTTGCACACCTTGAACCACCATTTTCTATACGTTGTGTGGAAGTTAGTGATGATCAGGTAAAACTTTTGTTTTTTCATTCTTTCGTAATGAAATGTTAAAGTATAATTCTGCAATAGAGCATGGACTGTTGAATAGCACCAACATTTCAATGGAATGGTAGACATTTGAATCAGAGGTTAAATCACTTGAATATCAGTTTAGGATTAAATCTGTGTATTAATTATTTTCCTGTTCCGTTTTGTGCTAATTCAGCAGCTAGAAAAGAATATAGGTTTTTGGTTGTTGAATCACACTTAAGTAAAATAATCAAGTGTCTTTGCCACTAAATTTGCACTCTTTCTTGGTAAAATAAAATTGTTTCCTTGTTTTCAGTAAAGAAAACACTTTACTAGATCAGAAATAAAAGAAACCTTTCTTTCTTCTCTTAGTTTTTCCTTTTATTTACTAACCCACTACCACTTGGTCACAAAGGTGGCACTGCTCCTTCCTCAACGTGGTGGGGTCGGTAAGCTGGAGGGGAAAAGCTCTCCCTTCCAGGTCAAAATGAAGCAAACAGTTCCTAAGAACCAGAAATGCACTGGGTGCATAGATGAGACCCTCACAGGGCGAAAACAACAGTCGAAGACTGATGTAACCAGAATCAGAACTCCAACTTTCCTTATTATTCACTCAACTCAAGATAACCTATTGGCAGACTTGCCATTTCTAGTGCAGAAATGCCTAGAAAGCATAATAGGTACCCCCATGACAGTTTGTAATGTAAGATCAGGAGACTTACTGGTTGAAGTTTCCAATGCTTGACAGTCTGAGCAACTATTAAAACTAAAAACTTTTGGTGGAACTTCTGTCACCGTTTCTCTGAACACGTCAAGAGGTGTCATCACCGAATCTGACACCTCATGAACGTGTCAGATGAAGAGTTAAAACAAGAACTACAAGATCAAAGGGTCATCAATGTCAGAAGAATAATGACAAAGAAAGATGGCATGCTAGTTCCTACTTGGAACATAATACTCACTTTCGATAACCCTAAACCACCAACAGTGATCAAAGCTGGTTATCTTAACTGCCGTGTTAAAGTACATTCCAAACCCCTTACGCTGCTACAAGTGCCAGAAGTTTGAGCACTCACAGACAGTCTGCAGAGGAGTAGCTGCCTGTGCCGCACGTGGATCCACTGTGCACACGAATACTGATTGCACAGCTACAACACCCAGTTGTCCAAATTGTAGAGAAGCATATCCGGTGTTTTCCAAGTAGTGTCCCCTTTAGAAACATGAAAAACACATATGTCGATACAAAATTGAACACAATGTTACCTACCAAGAGGCCAAAAAATCTGTACCAATCCTTGAATACTAATAAACCAACATATGCTCATGTAATGAAAAAACAAATATCAGTGGTAACCATACTACCAGATGAATCACTATCTGATTCGGCAAGGTCAGTATTGGCCACCGTTCCACTAAACCAAACAGAAAACTAAAAAGGTATAGTTATAAATATGCCGATTACCGTACAACCAGATGTCACCCCACAGCAAAACACTACAGTACCTACTTCTGCTCAGCAGTGCGTAGCACACGCTTCTTGATTAGACCAGGGTTCGAGCCCGTAACCACCAAATACGGAGGATGCAGAAAGGTCAGGGAATGACCACCGCCTATCCCGGAGCAATATGGTCTTAGTTGCTAATGCTCCTAAAAACCAAATAACAAACAAACCTACTTCTGCTGATACAAACCAAACAGATTGCATGGACTTAGAGGATAGCTCACAGCAAGATGAGCAGATATTAGAACTATTCACTGATGAGAATATGGACACAGGAAAACCATACTTTCTAAAGAAGGGGAAAGGGAAACCTGAGTAAAACAAATCTTCAGCCCTTTGAAAACAAATCGAGGGTTCTACTAAACCCAGTTAATGCTTACATTTCTGCAGTGGAACTGTAGAGGATATCGCAGCAATTTAAATCATATCCAAGATCTCCTTTCACAATATGATCATATTGCTCTCTGCTTACAGGAAACCAACCTAACCCCACATATAGCTTTCTCTCCGGAACTATACAATTCATCGGCAAGATCGTGTTGTAAACAATCTGAACAATTTAGCACACGGAGGTGCAGCATTGATAAACAACACCCAAATACCCTCCAAACTACTCCCATTAAAAACAAACCTTGAGGCAGTTGCAGTACAAGTCAACATTAATGAAATATACTTGCCCCCTAATCAAAATTTAAGTTATGATGACCTAGAAGAACTAGTGGTACAACTTCCTCAACCCTACTTCACCCTACTTCAAAGTTGATGAAATGTTTCTCAGCCTGTGACTTGTGTACTTAAAAGGGACCTCAGTAGTCACCATCCATTATGAGGAAATCAGAACATGGAAAATGATAGAAAAATTACTTGACCAGCACAATTTGGTTACTCTTAATAATGGTGCACACACTTATACGCATTTACCTACAGGATCTACTTCAGCTATTGACGTCTCTCTATGCTCAGCATCCATATATCCTCTATTTGGATGGACTATCCAAAGAAATCCACTGGGTTGTGACCCTTACCTAGTGATATGCCAGATTGATAGAAACATTTCTAACAGAACTGCCAAATGGAACTTTTTCAAAGCAAAATGGGATATATACAAGCAACTAGCAACACTGGAAGAAAAGCGGAAGAAATATGCCATATGTAACTCTAAACATCCACGCATCAGCCTTCCCATACTCACTGTAAACGGTTGTGATGTTACAACACCAGTGGAGATTGCATCGCAAATTGTTCATGGAACTCTCAGCCACGACATCTTAAAGACCTCCTTTTTTAGGTACACAAGTCACAGGCTGAGAAACATTTCATCAACTTTGAATCAGCATCTAGTGCTGCTTACAATCTTCACAGTGTCGGAATTGCACAATGCTTTAGCTATCACTAAACTCAGTGCAGCAGGACCAAATGGAATACACTTCATCATTATAGCACAACTTACTGAACCAGCCCTTAAGACACTGTTACTTCTTTATAACAGAATTTTCAAAGAGAATACCTTCCCAGACAAATGGCATCACGCTTATGTTTTGGCATTTCCAAAACCAGGAAAAGGTCCTACAGATGCACAACATTACCAACCTATTGCACTCACCAGCTGTATGAGCAAAGTCGTGGAAAAAATTATCAGTGCCCGCCTGACCTGATTTCTAGTCCAAAACAACCTTCTTATTCCAGTACAATGCAGTTTCTGTGAAGGCAGATCCACTCTTGACTCATCAGGGCAGAAATAAACATTAGTGATGCTTTTGTATGAAAAGAACACCATGTCATGGTTCTCTTTGAAATAGAAAAAACATTTGACACAGCTTGGAGTTATGATATAATACGAAACCTATACGATCTAGGACTATGCGGAAACCTGCCAGATTTTATCAGAAACTTCCTCCATCATCGCTCATTTCAAATTAGAGTCAACAACTAGTTATCTTCCAATTTTATCCAGGAAGAAGGGGTCCCACAAGGTTCAGTACTAAATGCCATCCTATTTAATGTATTAGTGAACTCTATAACACAGGATCTACCACAGTGTCCACTACCCTGTATCCTGATGGCTTCAGTATCTCCTGTCATACACCTAATATGCGAATGGTAGAAAGACAGTTGCATGGTGCCATATACAAAGTTGTGAAAACGTTCCAAAACAATGGTTTTCATCTCTCGCTACAAAAGACTGTTGGGCTTCTGTAGGAAGCGTAACCTACATGCAGACCCAGAACATCACCTAGAAAATCAAATGATCGCAGTGGTTCATAGTGTCCACTTTCTTGGTGTGGTTCTTGACCAAAAGCTTACCTTCCTTGAACATATAAAACAGCTCCGGATTACTTGCCTTAAGAAGCTAAACATCTTAAGAGCACTATCTGGCACAACATGGGGAGCCGACTGTTACATGCTACTGCATTTGTATCATGCATTAATACGGACATGTCTAGACTATGGCTCTGTGGTCTACAGCTCTGCTAGATCAAGTGCCTTACGTTGACTTGATCCCATACATCACAGTTTTCTTTGTATTGCACTCAGGGCATTCTGTACATAGCCAGTCCAGAGCTTATTTGCTGAAGCAACTGAAACCTCTTTAGATCTATGCAGACAGATGCTTCTGTTAAACTATGCAGCAAAATTCAAAGGGCAATGAGACAACCCTACTCAGAATGGACTTTTTCTCACACAAATGGGAGAACCTTTATACAGCGTACCCATCTAAAAATCCATCAACAGGGATATGCCTGCATTCCCTGCTCAGTGACTAGCAAATTGACCTTGGCATGATACAGCCTACTGCTTCTCGTACAGTCCCACCATGGATGTATCATACCACTGTGCAACCTTTGACTCACATCATCGTTCTATTGGGATACACCGTATCCCAATAGAACATACTGCAAATTCATGCTTCATTGAGAACCCAGCATGCAGAGTGGATGGATCTAAAACTGGCACCCATGTGGGTGCAGCAGCAGTATTTCCCAACCTTACCATAGCCAAGAAACTTCCCATTGAATGCAGCAGCTACACTTCAGAACTCTGTACTATCTTCATAGTGTTAACCTTATCAACAAATATATTTAACATTGTTATCTATATATCGATTCCATTAGTGCTATACAACTGAATAAAAATCATGATAGCCCCTTATTCATACAGATTTGGAATACAATGACTAAGCTAAATAGGAAGAAACAAGAAGTTATCTTTTGTTGGATTCCTGGTCATGTTGGAATTTCTTGAAATGAACGTGCTGATCTAGCTGGAAAAACTGCTACAGATCCTATAGATCAACCGTTCAGTATACCGATCACAGACCAAGTCATTTATAAAGATGCGGTGTCTTGAAAAAGGGCAACACATCTGGCAAAGTCAAGTTGGCAGCAAACTAAATGAAATGTCTTCAAACTTGGAAATCCAGTATGCGTGAAAACAGGCATGTAGAAGTCATATTAGCCTGACTACAAATAGGCCATACCCATCTTTATCGTAAGTACTTTTGTAGTTTCAATGAATGAATAGATAAAGATGTCTATGAATATAGACATCTTTATCATCTTGCGGGCACTGATCCACCACTGTGTACAAACTGCAACACTCAGCTCACTATCCAACATGTACTCATTGATTGCCCTAAATACAATAATGACCGACAAGCTATGTTTACCTCTTTTTCCAGGATGAACATTTCTTTCAGTATTGCTGACCTCCTGGCAGATACCCCACACGTGGCCAAAATTGTTTATTTCCTTAAACGGATACAACTGTACAACACAGTGTGAACTTCAACATTTATATACATAAACTGTGTATTTAACATCACCATAGTTAGGAACGTTATGCCCTTGCACCATAAAACCCATAAACATACAAACCGCATTCCCCTTTTAAACAGAGGATGTGAAGTGTACTGCACATCCTCTGTTTAAAGTCTTTATGTTGAGGATCATGACCCTGTCTATTCTTTAAGATCATCATTTATGCTTTCAAATCAAAAGGCATTTGTGTGATAATTTTTTCTAAAGCATAGCTAATTAGCAGTCAGGTTTCTAAGAAGATAAAAGAACAAAACTCAGTGCATGCAGCTATCTGTTTACTCCAGATTCTGAGAACTTGTATACCACCTCTCCTTCAATGAATGAACTGGACAACTTATGTCTTCACTACTTACTTGGTAACTGACAACTAGATCTTTCTGAAATGGCCATTACAGATACTTGCAATACAGAATTAGCTGTAATGGCCACTAGCAACTTGTATTTAGAAACTTCATTCATTTATAAATCTTATTCTCATACCATGTCCCTTGAGGTCCCTTATACCATGTCCCTTGAGGTCTCATACCATGTCCCTTATTCTCATACCAATGGTCCCTTGAGGTTGTCACAGACATTCTCTCAGATATGCCAGACAAGCTGTTCTTGCTACTACCTGGGAGTCTAAAACACTGATGGAACTGATATTCGGGTGACACTCAAGTCAAAGTGGACCCAATTTCGGCGAAGTCCAGACGGTCTATGACAGCCAAATCCTCTGCTTGCACCTTCACGATGGTGGGACTGTTAGTAATCCTGGGTATAACCTTCATGCACAAGTACATGGTGGGTAACCACCCAGGTGTGAACCAACGTAAGCAGGGGTCGAGGTGTGGCGCCCACACCACATGGAGGAACGCCGCCCCTCTATGTTACCAGGCAGTACTAGGTGGTAGATGACTCTCATCAACCGGTGAAATACCACCACTTTGCTTATTGGAGGCTTGAAGTGGTGGAACCCATGTTTAGTCTCTAGAGCTAAGTTCCGGCCAACCCTTCCATCATGCAGTATGATTGATGATTTTTGAGGTTACGATGAATGTTGTGGCGAAATCCAATATTCCTTACATTTCGAGGCTCTAAAACGGTGTTCGCAGGCCGGCCGCTAGTTAGTACACCGGACTGAACCTATTGGTAACTCTCTAGGAAGCTTCCGGATCAGCTAGTGTATAATCTTGCTACCTCTACTCTGCCAGATAGTGACTGGAGGGAGTCCGAGTAGTGTGTATGCGGGGAGCATTGTTGAGGCCACGTTATGTCAAGGATCTGGGTATATTCTTACCACATGTACGCCATATCCAAAAATTTCGTTACTTCATACAGCATGTCCCACCCACTTTTTCTTACTATTGAATACACCATGAATTGTCAAAATAATAGAGCAAGCTTATCTGCGAAAAGATCTAAACCTCCCAAGGACTTCCTAATTCATTTCACAAATATACGTGGTCTCAATTCTAATCTCAACGATGTCCATTTCCACTTGCAGTCTTCCAAACCCCATGTACTTTTTCTGACTGAATCTCAGTTATCAGTTGATTCAACTACTGCTCATCTCAGATGTCCAAATTATTTGCTGTATGATTCTTTTCGCCTCAAAGGTGGTACTTGTGCATATGTCCGTTCTGATATTCCCTGTCAGAGACTTGGCAATTTGGAATCTCTTCTCTTTGATCTTCTCTGGCTTAAAATCTCTCTACCTCATTGTGTAAAATTCATGTGTTGTCTCTACCGTTCTACCAACTCCACTAATCACTTGGAGCTCTTTGACTTCCTCTCTTTGCAACTTGACTTTCTCCAGTCCAACTTTCCTAACAGTGAGGTAATTTTCCTTGGTGATTTTAACGTTCACAACTCCAGCTGGCTTCCGTTTTCTAGTCACACCGACCCAGCAGGTCGAGATGCTGAGGCTTTTGCAATTACTAATGACCTAGCACAGATTGTTCATTTACCTACAAGAATACCGGACAATCCTAATCATACAGCCAATACGCTTGATCTTTTTCTCACAAACAACCCTTCTAAGTACAAGGTTGAAGTGAGAGGTCCTTTAGGCACTTCAGATCACAACTTGGTGATTGCCTCTTCTCCAATGGAACCTTTATCTCATGGCTATTCCCAACCTCGTATTGTTTGGCATTACAAGAATGCAAAATGGGATGACCTGCGAGACTTCTTTTCTTCTTTTCCTTGGTCTGATTACTGTTTAAAAACTTCTGATGTCAACGTTTGCTCAGATCGTGTCAGTGAAATTATTCTTGCAGGAATGGAATCCTTTATCCCACACTCCACTTTAAAATCTCTTCCTTTATCTAAACCTTGGTTTTCCAATAAATGTGCTAAGGCTGTCCAAGAGAAGAACGTTGCATATCGTAATTGGCTTGTTTCTAATTCTTCAGTTTCATTTTCTGCCTACACCAGAGCTTCCAACAATTGTAAAGCAGTTATTAATCAGTCCAAACTAGAGTTTGAACAGGCTAAGAGTAGAAAACTTGCTTCTTGCCCTAATGGTAGCCGAGCATTCTGGTTTCTTGCCAAAGCTATTGGCCGCAACTTTTGCCCACCTCTGTCCAAACCAGATGGTTCTGTTGTCACTTCAGCCAAGGATAAAGCTGACATGCTAGCATCCCATTTTTCTTTGAGCTCATGTATTAATGATCTTGGTAAAACACCTCCCACCATTCCTAACACGCTCCATTCAATGCCTCCTGTGGTCTTCCATCAAAAGGATATCAGAAGGATTTTGATGAATCTTGATGCTAAGAAAACTCCAGGTCCTGATGGTATTTCTCCACTTGTTCTCAAAACCTGTGCTCCTGAACTTACTCCTATTCTTTGCTGCCTTTTTTCACTTTCTTATTCCAAAGGTGTTTTTCCTTCTGCTTGGAAATTTGCTCATATCCAGCCAGTTCCTAAAAAGGGTGACAAATCCCTCCCATCCAATTATCGTCCCATTGCAATTACTTCTACTCTTTCTAAAGTAATGGAGAAATCAATTAACCGCCAACTCTTAAACTACCTAGAAACCTTCCGTCTGATCAACGATCGCCAGTATGGATTCCGTCAGTGTCGATCCACTGGTGATATTCTGGCTTACGTTACCCATTTATGGACTAATTCAATGGAAAGGTTCGGTGAAACACAAGTAGTTGCTCTTGACATCTCAAAGGCTTTTGATCGTGTTTGGCATAAAGGTCTTCTAAACAAGCTTCCATCTTATGGTTTGCCAACTGTTTTTAGTAATTGGTTATCCAGTTTTCTCTCTGATCGCTCACTGAGGGTGATGGTAGATGGCTCTCTGTCTTCTAACTTCTCCACTAATGCCGGTGTCCCCCAAGGTTCAGTTCTTTCCCCCACTCTTTTCCTCTTGTATATCAATGACCTTCTTCCATTGACTGGAAATCCTATCCATAGTTTTGCCGATGATAGCACATTGCATTCAACTTTCCATTTTGAGAAACCTTGTCCAGCTAAATCAGCTTCAAGTTCTCGAAAATCTGCTGCCAATTCCTTAAATGCCGATCTTCAGGTAATTCTCCAGTGGGGCAAAGACAACTTAGTTGATTTCAACCCTTCTAAAACTCAATCTTGTCTAATATCTCGCAAAAAGGATTCTTCTGCTCCTATGCTTATCTTTAGTGATACTCCGATTTCTAGGCAAAATGATATATCTCTTTTGGGGATTACCCTGACTTCTAATCTCTCTTGGCACAAGCACATTACAAATATTGCTTCCTCTGCATCTAAAAAACTTGGTTTTCTCTTTCGCTCTCGGCGTTACTTTTCTCCCAAACAGCTGCTCACTCTGTATAAATCGCAAATCCGCCCTGCCATGGAATATTGTTCCCACATCCTCTCTCAGGCTTCTTGATTCCATTCAGAAGAGGGCAGTTAGGTTAATTAATGATTCATCTCTAACAGAGTCTCTCCATAGACGTACTGTTTCTGCTGCATGCCTCTTCTACAGATACTTCCATGGGCACTGTTCTTCTGAATTGGCTTCTATAATTCCTGCTCTCTCTTTCAAAACAGTCCGAACACGTGCCGCCACCAGCCAACATCCATTTACTGTCCAACTTCAAACCCACAGAACCAACTTTTCATCTTCCTCATTTATTCATTCAACTGCCGTTTTCTGGAACAACCTTCCTTCATACGTATTTCCTGACAATTACAATCTACAGAAGTTCAAGTCCAATGTCAACAAATATCTTCTTTCGTCTTCTCAATCTCCAACCCCAAGCACGGTACTAAGTACTATAGGTTATAATACCTCTCGTGTTTGGGGTTCTCATAAAAAAAAAAAAAATGTCTCTCTCAAAACCATTATGTTTTGAGCTACTGAATGCTTTTATCCTGCATAATTTCTAGACTATAACTTTTAGATCTATAGAATTTTTGTTACTGAACTCTGTACAGTACAAATTCTGCTGATTTCTAGTTGTTGTAATCAACAAAATTGTATCATATTATATTCATCAACTCTCTCTCAGTACTATTCTTGCTTTGAAAAAAGAAAATATTACAACTACCAGTGTCACACTTATAAATATCAGCATTTATCATTGTCATACCAGGCAGTGGTATGGCAATGATAAATACTTTTATTTTGTTATTTTCATCTGCATCGTCAGCACTCATTACCATACCTGGCAATGAGTTTAAATTTAACTGTTACTTATATGTATTTTGTGTGACAAATCCAACAGTACCATTGATTTTTCTAGTAAAAAAACCAGTTGTTTGTCAGTATTTTTGCAAAAATTCAAGAGGTTTTATGTTTTTTTTGTTTTTTTTTTTAAATGAAAATCCCAAGCACAAAAGACATTAGAACCTAATAGTACGTAATACCATGCATGGTTTGAAGGTTGAGAAGATACTTGTCAACATTATAGAGTTGAATTTTTTATAGATTGTAATTTTAAGGAAATATATATGAAGAGAAGTTGTTCCAGAAAATGGAAGATGAATGAATTAGGAAGAAGAAAAATTGGTTGTCTGAGTTTGAAGTTGGACAGTAAAAGGATACTGACTGGTTGCCATGTGTTTTGACTGGTTTGAAAGAGGGCAGAAATTATGGAAGCCAATTTAGAAGAACAGTACCCGTATCTGTAGAAGTGGTATGGAGCAGAAACATAATATCTATGAGACAGAGGAGTGAAGAGACTTTGTTAAAGATGGATCATTAATTAACCTAACTTCCCTCTTACATAACTTCCCCCTTAATTAACCTAACTTCCCTCTTCAGGGCGATGGCAATTTGTCATAGTCTGACTTTTGATAACAACTGTTATCTTCCAGCATTTTTTTTTTTTGTGTTCTTTGTATCATTGTTTTGGTTTCACTTGCATTATAAAACCTCAAATAACAACAACTGTTGTCCTTTCTTTTTTTTTTGGATACCCTAATACATTCGCTTTTGATTTGAAGGTTAACTTTTAGGAGATGCCATAAATTTGTGTTCAGATCATTTCTGTTATTTATTTAGATAATTTTTACTTCATGTGCCATTAATATATGTTGCCAAGCATACTGCATACATATAGATCTTTAAATGCATCTTGAATATGAATAATCATCAGAAATTAGAAATTTATGCTTATTTGCATCATATGTTTCTGCTTTAGTGATTTAAATTTTTCTTTTCTCTGAATAGGATACTGGAGATACAGTGGGCAGTGTCTTGAGAGGGTTTTTTACTATTCGTAAGAAAGACCCTGTGAATCGTCTTCCTACTTCTTCCACCTGCTTCAACCTCTTAAAATTACCAAATTATCAAAAGAAGAGTACCTTAAGAGAAAAACTTCGTTATGCTATTACCAGTAATACTGGCTTTGAACTTTCGTGATGAATTCCCATCTTCAAGAACAACTGACATTCTAGTATGCCATCTTATTCATCACACTACACTGTACAAAAAACAAAAGAAAAAAGGGGAAACAATTTTTTTTAGTATTGGGGGATTCCCTCTTTGTTCTGGTATTTAAAAACAGAAGAAATTTTATTGTGTGCAGAAGTCAGATTTGTTAAAGGTTTACTTTTTATAGCCTGTTTCTAGTCATATATATAAATGGATGTTTTTTATATGGTTATAGTGAGAAGCAGCAGTCATATCTTTTAATTATGTATAATTTAAAAAACCAAAAGAAAAAAAGTTGCCTTTTGAAATAACCAAGAAAAGTCAAACTGACTGCACATCTGCAGGCTGTAATTTTTAAAGAGTAGGCATCTTATGTGTATAGTATGAAAGGTGACTTACACTGTAAATAATAAACTATAATTATATTTTTGCACCCACATTTGTCATTGTTAGCTTAAATTCATTAGCACATATTTTTTGTGAATTAAAGAATATATAACATTACAAAACATTGTAAAGTAGTTTATACAAATGGTAGGGATTATAGTGCCATATACATATAATAGATATTTGAATGAACATTTAATCAAACAGTAAAACCTGCATAAAGTGCAACCAGAAAAAATGTGGTGCTTAAGATGGGTTAAGTCATTAGGATGTGCATCTTGAGAAGCTCCGTGACTATGTATGTATTTTACCCATCAGTTAAATATATTATATGAACTGTAAAAAAAGTAAAGTATTATTTAAATTTAAAAAAAAAAAAAAAATTTCCAATGATGGTTGTCAGTTTTATCTCGATTTTTTGAGGTGTCCTAGCACAGCCAAATTTTAATATTGCTAAATGAATGTTTTTCTAGTTTATATATGCTGTATATAAGTAATGCTATATAAGCTTTATTCATAACTGCAATAGTTACTTTGTATAAAAATCTGAAAACATGATTCTCAGGATGTTTATAATGTGGATATTTTCAGTTAATCTTTTCTGCACTTAACAATATAATAGACATTGGAGGAAAAAATGCTTGTAATGTAATGGATATTTTTAAATCAATTTTTCATAACATCATCCAATTCTTTCTTTTTACAAAATTCATCTGTCAGCTCGTGAAACATGTTCACTATGATAGTACTATTAATAAATAAACCAATATAAAACAATTTCAGTTTGTCTCATACAGTTCACACCCCATGGGAAAAGAGCAGAAGAGAGTCTGTAACTACTGACACGAATCACATGATATAAATGCAGTATCTGTTTCGAATGCTGAAATGCTAAACTAGTACCTCACTGAATATTTTGTGCTTGGTTTGATGTGGTCTCGGGATAATAGTAAGATGTTCAAAATAATGGTGACTTCCAAATATGGTAGGACTAAGTAGAAACAGCATCATTATAACTTTTGAGTGAATTTTTTCTTACTTGTTATATCAATTAAATCATGTTATTGTTGCCTAAACAATATAATGGTTTAATATGAAGGTACCCAAGGTCTCAACAGGCTAGGATTATTATTTTATTATATGTGAAAAATGGTCTGAAATATATTGGGGGGCTTGCACACCCCATATTATTAAAGGTACAATCCCAGTTTTATTAACTTTATTAAATTACAAAATAAGCAATTCTCCATGGGGGGACGACAAATAAAAAAATCATATTTAAGAAAAATGTTTTCTTAAATATGATTTTTTTTTATTTAACAGAGGCTCCTTGACCCTATACCATTTTACATTTTCAGGAAATAGTGTACTGAACTTGTGTGGATAATGGGTTCAGGTTTCCCATTTGTGATTCACATTGTGGAATGAGTTTCTTTTTGCAGTTGTGAAAATGAAAACTTTATACATATTTACTTTTAAATTTGAAGCTGTTCTTATATTAACTTAGTTTCCCAACTTTAGAGTGAAATTATTGCCAAAAAATTGACTTCGTTGAAACCTAACTGAATTGAAAGAAAATTCAGTTAGGTTAATTAATGACTCATCTCTAACTCAGTCTCTCCACTTGCAGTACATCTTATAGATGTACTGTTTCTGCTGCATTCCTTTTTTACAGATACTTCCATGGGCACTGTTCTTCTGAATTGGCTTCTATTATTCCCACTCTCTCTCTCATTCAAAACAGTCCGAACAAATCAGATAACAGTGGCTGACAAGTGCAACCTCATTCTCCAGTTTTAAATGCTTATTTAGACTGTCATTTATTATAAACTGTGTCTACAAATTATTATAAACACAGAAAAGACATGGCAGCGCTTAGTGAGCAGTTTTAAGACAATTTTCATGTTATTTCAGACATATTTCAAATTTCTATAATGCTTCCATTTAAAATGCTTTTCTGCTTGTATTTACCATTTTTTAAGAAGGAATAAGTCCAGAGATAACCTTTCCTCCCTCTTAATGAGTTTTGGTTTTGAGAAATGCATGATAGAGACTGAATTCTAGGAATCATTTATGGTGCAGTTTGTTTACTTCGTGGAAATTATGTGCAGTGTAAGGGACTGTTTATTTGATATTTAACTTGGAGTTTTGAAGATAGAAAGGCTGCTGTGTATAATGCACTATCTTCCCCATCCATTTGCAGATCTATAGATTTTTTTGTTTTTTTTTTAATTCAACATTGTCTACTTTCTCACTAACATTGTAATCAGACTCTTCTGTGAATGTGTTCAGCTTGACATCAATAAATTTCTTTAATTACAACATTATTATTTCTCCCTTATTATTATTATGTTAATACAGGTCGACCATCACTAATCCGGCAGTGTTGGAACCTGTGGGGTGCCAGATTAGAGAGTTTGCCAGATCACCGGTGGTTATTTTAGCACATACGTTTTATCCAACAGCTAACCACCTTCTTCTACCTTTAACACATTGACTGTCAAGCTAGTTTAAGAAAAAATTCCCCAGGGGCCAAAAAATATTTAGGAAATAATTTGATTAGTAATTCTAAAATAAATATTGTAATGTCAGTGTTGTCGTTTTTTTGCTTAAAATATATATAAAAAAAAAAAAAAAGACTTTTTTTATGTTGCATATATGTTTTATAACTAAAGTATGTTGGTTACTTTATTTCTTGAGTAGCCGTGTCGGCCACAAATGTCTGATGCTATTACGGCATACATATGACGGTCGTTTGTGATTAGTTTATTGCACCCACGGTGAGCACTGCAATAAAATAAACTCTCAAACGTCGCAATAAACTGTCAGTATTGTTACAGATTTTGTGAAAACAAGTTCGTTAGCACGCTGTGTTATCCATCATATTGTGTTGTGTTGTGTTTTTCCGTAAGTTTGTATAAGTGTGTTGTAAAAAAAAAAAAAAATCTAAAGAGGAATGGCTAAAAGAAAATTACTAAGATAAGAGGAACTGAGAGAAATTGCTGGAATTTACAGTTAAGCAGAGTTAAACTTCTCACAGACACACGACTGTCAATTTTTTTCAACTTTATTTGTTATGGACAATGTATGGTGTTTGCGCTTTACACCACGAGAGGCACTTCCTTTATGCACGGCTGTGACTAAATGTGAACAGGTTATAATAATAAATGTAGAAAAACAAGTGGGAATGGCTTGCCAGAGTTTACGAGTTCGCACCAACAGCTGATGCTGCAACCGATGCCACCAAAACAGTAGCGGCAGGTTGATGCGCAGACCCGGGAAATTTGAAATTACGTTCGCGGAAATTATGTATGAATTAGCGGTGGAACTGGATTAGTGATGGTCGAACTGTGCTACATTTATACAGTAACATTCAAAATGTGTAGTTTAATAAAATCTTTTCAAAAATTCTTTTTAACAGCATGGAAAGAAAGTACCAAAAAAACAGTGGTACATTAATCATCCAGGCTGTCAACTTATAATAGAAAACCATTGCTTCATAAATACTGTGAAGAAAAAATAGCTTCCAGAAAGGAGTGGGGCGGGGATCTTTCTTCCAGAAGGCTTATAAAGGGAATTTACTGTGTACGATTCAGGGTGAAAAGTGTATATGTGTGTGTGTGTGCATACTCTGAGTGACATTCAGTGTTAAAAAGTAAAAATTTCTAATTAAAAAAAATTTTTTTAAATAAATTTGCAATGATATCCACGAACACATTTTTTTTTTTAAATACAGGTCAACCATCACTAATCTCTTTCCACCGCTAATTCGAACGTAATTTCAAATTTCCCAGAGAAAATTTCAAATTTCCTGGTTCAACCATAAACCGTCATTTCCTACAGAAGATGAACACAAGAATTCATCTTCTGTAGGAAATAATAACACTCTGAACTTATATGTTAGAAATGGATTTGATTGCAGTCTGTGTGCACACAGACTAATCCAAAGACATTTTTCTGAAAATGTATTATCTGGTTGCAGGTGCAAATTGAAATAAAATGTTTCAGCAATGGAATTAAGTGTGTTCTGTTACAGTTCTGCTAGAACTTATGTGATGCTATTTAAAGACTATATATGAGGCTCGACTACATAGCCTCCTTTTGACAAATAACATGAACAGAATGCTCTCACATTTGTATAGGAACTCTTATGTAACATATAATCCTAATTTCTATTGCTTTCGTCACTATGCTGGCTATATTGGCACTGGCATGCCATGTATTTTATTAAACATAAAATCCATTGAAACACAATACCAGCAGAGAGAGTCTCAAAAGCATTATAGAAGAATAAGTTGCCAAAGCATCTATGAATTATAATGTGGGCAGAGGGACAGAGTTCATATTGTTAAAGTAGACATCAACAACACATCTGAGATGCCTGTGCATAATTTCAGATAAAATTCTCATAATTAGTTGCATTACTTTGGCAAAGTAATTATTTAACAGCTACCAAATTAATTATTGTTAAATAATTTGGCAGCTGTTTCTAGAAAATTGCAAACCATTTTTAAAATGCCCACTTCTGCAACAGTGGACATTGGAGTGTTTTAACTAATGTAACGAGCCTGGAATGCTGACATTACATCGAATAAACTAAATAAAAGCATAATCTTAGTACCTCACAGAGGATCCATCATGATTGCATGGCTCCAACCAGTATTCTGTTTGAATTTAGTTGCACTGGTATTAAATTGTTGTGCACCTTGAGTAATTTGCTCTTGATGAACAAAGTTCTTGGTACTCTAAAGCACAGGCTTTCAAAAACTGTTTTATGTAAATATTTTATATATTTTTTTATATTGTAAATTGAAAATAGTAGATTTACTATAAATTTTTTACTTTTCAAGCCTTTTTTTTTTTTAGTGAAATTTTATAGTACTGTATGCACACAGAGAACGCATTTGCTTTCTCTGTGTGCATACAGTACTATGAAAATATATATGGAGCAACCAGTATCTTTCAGTTTTAAGTTGCAGGCAAATATATTAAAAATTAATGAAGTAAATGCTCTTATTTATGTAGTTAATGGAGAAATTAGTAGACATACCATTTTATTATAAGTGAAACTTGTAGAACTATTTTTAAAAAAATGACTTCACTTTTCCCCTTTAATGTCATAATTTCTGATGATGTTAAACACTCACCAAAAGAGTGGAAGAGAAGCTGAAAACTGCACAGTGAAGAAAGGAACGAATTATATTAGGAATCAGACAGTTGGATAAGAAGAGAAACACGTGGATTAGGCAGCAGACATAAATAAAGAAAATTCTTATCAAAACTAAAGAACTGAAATGGCCTTGGGCAGGACAACTCAAAGATATGATGACAGATGGACTAAGAAAATAACAGAATGGTACCCAAGAGGAGCTAAAAGAAAACCTGGAAGACAACAACAGAGATGGACAGATGAAATTCATGAGTTCGTGGGTAGTAAATGGATGGCCATTGCACAAAACAGAAGGAACTGGAAAGTTGCTGGAGAGGCCTTCATCTTGCAGTGGATTGAAAATGGCTGATGACAATGCAAGAAAGAGTAAGTATGCCATCAACATTTAGTTTACTCAGTCCATTTAAATCCTTAAAGACTTAAAGATCAGGTCTCTTCACAAGTACCTGGTTTTCATGCACTGAAATTTGCAGAAGCAAAGGAGCAGAGAAGACAAACTCTACTATCACTTGCAGTGAGCTGAGCAGAGAGTGTGCTAGCTATCCAGTTGCAAAACACAGTTGGCAACCCATAAGATGGAAGCTTGTTTAGAAGATGCCAAACATGACCAAAAGCCTTAGAAATGTCAAGGGCAACTACTTAAGTTTCAGTAGACTCTTCTATTGAATTTGTCCAAAGGTGAATAACAAAGCCAATATAGCACAAATGGATCAACACTGACAGAATCCATATTGGAAATCATTCATTCAGGTATGTTAAGTGGGGCTCTTACACAGGCACTGCCTAAAATAGTCACTGCTATATGCACTACTGCATGTGTTTGTGTATGTTAAGATATGATATGAATTAGGTACTGTTATAAGCTAGCCCCAGCTGTGCATTCATCAGATGGGAGATTTCAACATAGTTTAAAGGTTGGCAGTTGTTGGATTTCTCCAACAATTTAATTTTTTGGAAAGTTTAGTGGGATAATAAATGGAAGGAGTGACGTCACCCTTTCTAGGAACCAGATGAATTTAAGCAAATTTTCATGCAGAAGGAAAAAATGAATAGAATAAGAAAAGTGTAAAGAGGTGATGCAAAAAAGTATAGAAATGCCATTGGGACCTTGGCATCAAGAGCATCATCATGGAGTGACTAAATAAATCTTTCTTCCCATCACAGCATGTTGGCAGGGGTTTACAAAGTAAATGGATGCTACAAAGAAAAAATAAAAATATAATGAATTTGTGCACAGAAGAAGTTCATGGTCCTCTGAAGGACGGCAAAAGATATAGGTATTCCATACACAGAAGGAAGTACTGAAGCGAGATGAATAGCTGCAAGTGTTGAATGGATCCCAAGAGTTATGATGATATATAAGCTGCATTGGTGGCAAATTGATTGAGTCAGCATTAAGTCTATGGATTTTGTCAAGCATCTGATGTAAGAAAGCAAACGCATGAGTTTATGTAGCATCAGCCAAAAACAAACCTGATTTCACACATCTATTCCCTCTAAAAGTTTTTCAGTTCCTCCTTGAATTTATTTAAGCTATCAACTTCCACAACGACAGATGAAAGTTTGTTTCAGAAATTAACCACCCGCTGGCTAGAGGCAAATTTCTGCACATCTTTCTTGAACTGTCTTTCCTCAATTTGAATTTATGCCCCCTCAGGTTCGTAATCAGAGCAAGCAGAAGAATCCCATCAGAATTCAGCGTGCTCATCCTATTATCGGCGCCTCAATCAGATCACACCTTCACAGGTGCCTAGACTCCAGCTGCTACAATTTGCAGAACTTAAGCCTTTCTTGATAAGAGGACCCCTTCATTCCCCTCACCAATGTTGTTGCCCTTCTCTGTACACGCTCAAGCAACTCAACATCCTAAAATGAGGCCTCCAGACCGGTATGCAGTACTCAAGGCATGGCCTGACCATTGCCTTATACAAAGGGATAATCACCTTTCCCCTACTAGTAGAATTCCTGTATATTATTGACCTGAGTGAGATGCGTAATTACAGACCAGTTAGTTTAACTTCTGTTCCAATGAAAATAATGGAGTCACTGATTAAAGATGCATTTCAACACCAGTAATAATTGAGACACACATAGGCTTGTTACTTGTATGACAAATTTGATTGGATACTATATGGCTACAAAGAAACTGGATGCAAAAATTAATAGGAAAGCTTTTGACACTGTTGCGCATGGAAGACTACTGTATAAATTATAGTTTTAAAGGCAAGTCGCTAATCAAATAATGCTGCTCTTCGTGGACTAATGTTATTAGTGGAGTCCCCAGGGTTCGGTGTTGGGCCCACTGTTATTTTGTATATTTATCATCAATGATATTGATGAAGGTATATCAGGCTTAATATCCATGTTTGCAGATGATACTAAGGTTGGCAGGGTTGTTAATGACAGTAATGGAAGTGTGCTACTGCAAGAGAGTGTAGAAAATTTGGGGAGATGGGTTGAGAAGTGGCAGCTGAAGTAAACCCAGAGAAGAAACATCCCAACTGTGTGGTAAAAAATGAAAAAGACCTGGAATTAATTGTGCAGTCAGATATGAAGTTTTCTGAGCAGTGTAGATAGGCTGCCAGGGCAGGTCATGGGGAATTGTCAATGATATACAGGAATTTTACTAGTAGGTAAAAGGAGGTGATTATCCATTTTTATAAGGAAATGGCCACATCTCTAGTACTGCGTACAGGTTTGGAGGCCTCATTTCAGGAAGGATGTACAGTTCCTTGAATTGAGTACAGAGAAGGGCAACAAGATTGGTTAGGGGAATGGAGGTGTGATGTTATCGAGAAAGGCTTACATCCTGCAAATTGCAGCGTCTGGAGACTAGGTACCTGCAAGGTGATTTGATTGGCATGTATAAGGCCTTGAATGGGTTGATCAGGCTTGATGGAATTCTTACTCTTGCTCAGATTGCGTACCTGATGGGGCATAATTTCAAATTGAGGAAAGACAGTTATAGAATAGATGTGCCTTTAGCCAGCAGGTAGTTGATTGCTGGAACAAACTTCCTTCTCTCGTTGTGGAAGTTGATAGCTTAAATAAATTCAAGGAGGAACTGGACAAATGTTTTGAGGGAATGGATGTGTGAAAAGGTTTTTTTTTTTGGCTGATGCTACTTAAGCTTGCTTTCTTGTGTCATATGCTGCTATTACATCATGGTGAGATCCAATCTTCCTTACATTTGAGTAACAGCTCTAACAGAGTTCACACACTGGGCACTAGATAGTCCAGAAGACTGAGCATACTGGTAACTCTCTAGGAGGCATCCAAATTAACTAGTGTGTATAATTTCACTGCCCCTACTCTACCAGATAGTGACTGGAGGAAGTTTGAATAGTGGGGGAGGGGGGGCCATTGTTGAGTTCACGTTATGTCAGCAGTTGGGTATATTCCATATCCAAAAATTTCGTTAATTCATACAGCATGCCCCCCCACCTTTTGTCTACTATTTAATATACTGTATTATGAACAGTCAAAATAATACAAACCTCCCAGACACTTCAAAATATGTGGTCTCATTTCTGTCCATTCCCACTTAAAATCTCTATCATTCTGCCAGTTCCACTAATCACTTGGAACTCTTTGAAGCTCAACTTTCTCTAGTCCAACGTACCTAACTGTCAGCGATTTTTCTTGCAATTTTAATATTTACACTTGATCTAGTTTGTTTTCTACTTACATGACCCACCTGGTTGACATGCTGAGTCTTTTGCAATTAGTAATGACCTTGCACTGATTGTTCATTTACCTACCAGAATACCATACAACGCTAACCACGTAGCCAACACTCCTGATATGTTTTTGATCACAGCTTGGTGATCCTTTCTCTCATGGCCATTCTGAGCCTCATGTCGAGCATTACAATTTGGATGATCTGTGCGATTTCTCTTCTTCCTTTCCTTTGTTGAATCTGTTTTTAATCTTCTGACGTTAGTAGTTTGCTCAGATTCTATCAGTGAAATTATTCTTGTAGGGATGAAATTCTTTATTCTTCTGAAAATTTCATACTTTGTCAAAACTTTGGTTTTCCAATAAATGTGGTGTGGTCAATATGAATGAATGTTGTTTATACATAAGCTCCATAATTGTTAATACAAAGTGTAGTATTAAATTCTAATTCCAAATGTGTTTTATTTATGGCATTAATTGCATTGGCAATCCTGGTACGAATATTATTTAAAGAGCGAGATTTTATTGCAATTGGCTTAAATCCGAATCTCCTGCTTCATTTTCTGCCTACACCCAAGTTTGTAACAATTGTAAAGCAGATATTTATCAGTTCGAACTAGATTTTGAACAGGGTAAGAGCAAAAAACTGACTTAATATGGCAAATGTTAAGTATTCTAGTCTCTTGCCAAAATATGGGCTGCAACTTTTGCCCATCTATATCTCCACCTCAGCTAAAGATAAAGCGAACATGCTAGCATTTCCTACTATTACCAGCGCACACCATTCAATACCTCCTGTGGTTTTTCATCAAAAGGGTATCAGAATTTCAAACAAACTTGATGTCAAGAAAGCTACAGGCTTTGATGTTATTTCTCCTTGTTCTGAAAACCTGAGCTTGCTCTTCTGCATTGCCTTTTTACACTTCATTCCACTGGGGTTTTTTCCTTCTGCTGGAAGTTTTGATTGTATTGGGCAGAAAGGTCTTTTAAAAGCCCAGGGGCTCACATATGGTGGGTGAATATGAGCTTGGCACACTTAGGGTCCTGAGCTGGATAGCATGTTTTTTTCTCTCTCTTTCTTGGTGATTCTTTTCTACTTCTGACTCTTGTTCTCTCTCTCTCTCTCTCAGGGTAACTCAGAATTTTTTTTTTTTTTTGGCTGGGGCTTCAAAAGCCTCAGGCTTCCTTGCACCATATGGTTAATAATAAATACTCCCATGTTATGGATTGACAACTGTTAATCAAGTACCAATCTTCTAATTTCTCCACTAATGCTGGTGTTTCCCAAGATTCAATTCTTTCTCCGACTCTTTTCCTCTTATATGTTAATGATCTTCCATTTATGGAAATTCTGTCCCATTTTGCTGATGATAAAAAATTTGAAACTTTGCCCTGCACAAACAGCTTCAACTTCTCAAATATCCACTTCCAATTCTTTAAATGCTGATTCTGGTAATTCTCCAGTGGGCAAAGATAACTTAATTTCAGTCCTTTTAAGACTCAGTCCTGTCATTTTTTTCAACACAACGACATCTCTGAGCAGTGCAGACGAGCTGCAAGAGTAGCTCATGGTGTCTTGTCAATGATATACAGGAATTTTTCTAGCAGGGATAAGGAGGTGATTATTCCCTTGTATAAGGCAATGGTAAGGCCACATCTTGAGTACTGTATACAGGTCTGGAGGCCTCATTTCAAGAAGGATGTAGAGCTGCTGGAACGGGTACAGAGAAGGGCAACAAGATTAGTAAATGGAACAAAGGGTTGCTCTTACGAAGAAAGGCTTAAGTTTTGCAAATTACAGAGTCTGGAGACTAGGCACCGGCGAGGTGATCTGATAGAGGTGTATAAGGCTTTGAATGGTTTGAGCATGCTCAATGCCAATGGGATTCTTCATCTTTCTCAGAATAATCACCTCAGAGGGCATAAATTCAAATTGAGGAAGGACGGATGTCGGATAGATGTGCGGAAATTTGCCTTTGGCCAGCGGGTGGTTGGTTGGTGGAACCGACTTCCATCACTGGTTGTTGAAGTTGATAGCCTAAACAAATTTAAAGCTCAACTGGACAGGTATTTCGAACGAACGGAGGGGTGAAATGGGAGTGGGTTTTTTTTTTTTTTTTTTGTTTTTTTTTTTGGCTGATGCTGAATAAGCTTGCTTTCTTGCATCATATGCCTCTGCTAATGCAAAAAATGCAAAAAAAAATTTATGCTTCACTACTTACAATAAAAAATATTTATTATTATTTCAATTATAAAAATTAATATTATAAAGACTATACTTCCCCTAAAATGCCTAAAAGGAAGTGCATGTTTACAGAAGAGATAAAAAACAAATTTCCATGTTTTGTATCTGGCCGAGAGGAATGGGAAGCTGAATGTAAAGTTTGCAGAATGGGGACATATGTTTCAGTAGCCAATAAAGGGGTTGGTGATTTGAAGCATCACATTGAAACTGAAAAGCAGAAGAAAGCAGTTTAAGGTGAGGCCTCTTCGGGAAAGGCTACAGATTTTTTTGTCAAAGCTGTCGGTAAAATAGAATATGATCTGCCTGCAGAGGGTAGCTTTGCTTTTCACATTGTTAAACATCATAGTAGTTACAAATCAATGGATTGCACAACTGTCATGTTCAAAAATGTATTTTTTGATTCGAGATAGCAAAAAGATTTTCCTGTGCTAGAACCAAGACACACGCCATTGTAAACTTTGTACTTTCAAATGTTAATGTTACTGTAGAAACTTTAAAAGAAAATAAAATTGCATACTGTGGGGTCTCAACTGATGGAAGTAATCATGGTTCTGAAAAAATCTTCCCATTAATTATTCAGTATTTTGATGTAAATGAAGGAGGATTACAAACAAAATTAATTGAATTACAGAAGATGCCTAACAAGACTGCAGATACCATTTCTACGTATGTTAAAGAAACTTGAAAAAAATGGTTAGTGTGAAAAATATATTGCATTCACTGGGGACAATTGCAATACAGTCAGTCCTCGTATAGCACGGTAGTTGTGTTCCTAGAAACCCTCGTGCAATGCAAAATCGTGCAATATGAACAACAGGCCCTATGGGAAAAATAGGGTTAGGTGCCGACCACCCAAGATCGAACACACATTGGTAACCAAAACATTACCAAACACAATAAATAATCGTATTAATTACGTATAATCGTACGATTACGATTATACGTAATAGTCGTAATAAAATAGTTTTGTATTTTATTACGACTATTACGTAATAAAATATTGCTAATGCTTTTGCTTCTGTCGTAAGCAAACTTGTTCTTTGTTTGATCTTCTATCCAAACAGATGACAGCCATTCCATCTCTTCCAATTCTTTGGGTCTTAATCTAATGGATTTTAATTACACTTGAAGTTGTTCCTACTATGAAAGTTGTTTTTATTTTCTCTGCATTCTTTGTAATTCTCGGCATTGCCTCATTTAGGTCTGTAGCATGTGCAATATCACATGATCTTTCATTTCGCTCAAAGCATTTCACAATTTCATATTTTTTCTCTATCGACAGAAGCGAACTGGCTATAAGCCTAACCGGGGAAACCCTGGTGGGCCAGAGGCCGGTGTGATTTTGGCCATAAACCATAGTATGAGGCCACTATAAATTTTCCCGGGTAAGAATTTTTGACCCAGTCCGCCTCTGTTTATCGATATTGCTTTTCTTTTTCTCTTTGAATCTGAAGTGTCTTCACCAGGACGCTTCCTTTTCACACCTTTTAAGTATTTTACTAATTTTTAGGGAATAAAGCACAACTACAAAACGAGGAGACACGCTTGATACACATAAGCAACTGAATAAACAACATTGTAAAGGCAGAGATTTACAATTAACACCTCACATTTTACTAAAGCACATTTCTAGGGGTTACTACCATAAAACAGTAAAAACTGCATTTCTGCTAGTGGAATCTGTTATAAACTGGTAGTAAACTCTATCTAATTGCATTTGCGATAATACTGATAGCTGGAATTGTATGGGTTTTTACAGGCGCCTCCGTAGCCAGGTGGGCAGGAGCAGCAGTGCGTAGCATATGCTTCTTGATCAGACCGGGGTTCGAGCCCGTGACCACCAAATACGAAGGATGCGGAAAGGTCAGGGAATGACCACCGCATATCGCCAGGGCAATATGGCCTTAGTTGCTGATGCTCCTAAAAAAAAAGATGGTTTAAAGATGGTGGGTTTTTATGTTATTATGGTGAAATGTGTTCCCCCTTCACTGACATAAAAAACAAATACATTTTCAGACTCTTCTCTTCATTCCTATCGTGTTGCATTCGACTGCCATTTCTTGTAAACACAAAGGCAAATCATGCATAAGCGAATTCAGTTTGTGTTATATAAGATATCGTTCCCCTATTTATAAATCATGTACGAACGAATTCGTGTAGTGTAAACACGTGTTATATGAGGACTGACTGTACAATGTTTGGAGGACTGAGACGAAATGAAGAAGGGAATAATGTCTTTGCAAAATTAAAGAAATTGTTGCATAACAAAACTTTGATTGGAGTGGGCTGCCCTGCACATATTTTGAACAATTGTCTTCAGAATGGGGCAGAACTTTGGGAAGTTGATGTAGAGAACATTGTTTTTAAAATTTACCAGTATTTTCATAATTATACAGTCTGGACTGAAGAGCTTAAGGAATACTGTAAGTTTGTTGAGATTGAATATTGACAACTCCTTTCTCACAGCAAGACGAGATGGCTTTCATTATTTCCAAGCATCACAAGGCTCATAGATATGTTTCCAGCTTTACAGGCTTATTTTCTGTCCCATGAAAAACCTCCCATTGTGATTAAAAGGTTCTTTGAAAATGGATTTAGTGAGATTCCCTTTGGTTCATGCAATCACTTATGAGTGCATTCCATACACATATACAACAAATTGAAAGGGAAAGTAACTCAGCTGCAGAAGTGCTAGATGTCTTAGTCTCAGTGAAAGAAATTATCTCGAAACGGATGGATCACAACCAAACCCCAGGGGCTCACATCTGGTGAGTATGGGCTTGGCAAACCCAGGGTTCTGAGCTAGATATCATCATTCTTCTCTTTCTTGGTGATTCCTTTCTACTTCTGACACTCTCTCTCTCTCTCTCTCTCTCTCTCTCTCTCTCTCTCTCTCTCTCTCTCTCTCTCTCTCTCTCTCTCAAGGTAAGTCGGGGAATTTTTTTTTTTTTTTTTTTTTTTTGGCTGGTGCAGCATAAGCCTCAAGTTTCCTTGCACCATATGGCTAATAATAATAATAATAATAATAATCTGCACTGTATGTATCCATCTGATCTCGATGTGCCGCTATTTCGACAGTCTACTGTTTCACTTTACAAACACCTCATCATCCAATATAATGTTTTTCGGTAAATACAGGGTACGCAAAAAAAAAAAAAAAAAAAAAAAACTTTATTATTAGAAAAGTCCATAAATTGAACAGATGAATATTTAATTAACTTTTTACAATTACAGATAACTCAGAAAAATGTTATGTACATCACAAATATTTGCTTGCCTGTCTTTCTGAGGATTTCAAATCTACTCTGCAATCTGTATCACCATACGCTATTTAGTACTCCTGATGAAACTGAAAAGATTGCTTTAACTATTCTTGTTCTTTAATGTTGATAATTCAGGAACTGCTGCAAATACTTTATCCCCTCTCCACCACACAAAAAAAGCTGAGATTTGTTTTGGAAATTTTGGCGAATCTCTGGATTGGTTTCCTCTTCAATCATGGAGGCAACTTATTCCAATAACTAACAATTTCCTGGTTATAAGAAAACTTCCCACAATCCTGCATAATTTATGGCCACTAGTTCAGGAATCATAATAGAAAATTCATTTTACTTTTACCTCTCTGAGAGCTTTATACATCTCTTTGAAGGTATGTAGTTTTCAAGCGCTCTGCAGCACACATATTCAAAGTCTTTCCTCCTATGGATGCTCTTTTGGTGATCTCACCAGATGTGTTTGGCCCCTATATAAACTTGGTGTCTCAGGTGCAGAAATACCTGGACACAGTATTCCAAGTTTGATCTCACAGAAGAAATCCTTACTAACCAAAGAGACCACTCAGGGTTTAAACAACCTGCTAATTTGGAATCACAGAAAAGATGCAAGTTAGTTGCACTATTTTGAACTATCCAGTTTGGGTTATACAGCGCTTAGGCAGTAGACTGTTGAAATAATGGAACATTCAAGCTAAAGGCACATTGAGATCAGATGTTTACATACAATGCAGATGTCGTGCCGAAAAAAGAAAACGGCAAATCACGTGATTTGTTTATGTTCGCCATTTTAAAAGTGAATTCTGTATGATATCACGGATTATCCACTGTTTTACTTTTATTTTAAATTAAAAACTCCTCACTATGGCTCCTAAAGTTAATAAACCTCACAGAGAAGAAAAGAAGAACAACATTAAAGCTTCATGACAAACTTGAATTCAACCTATTACACGAGGGTCACCCGGAAAATTAATTCACATATGTATTGTTTCTGTAAATTGCATTTGTTCTCTGGTTGATTTGCCTGTTTTAGGAGGATAAAAAGCCTCAGTTTCGGGGTGGGGGAAACTTTGCTATTTAAGTCTGAGACTGACTAACTCAGCCATGGAGTGAAAAAAAGCCCATAAAAGTTTGTGTCATTAACGGGATTCGAACCCGGGCATTTTTATCCGGTGTGGGGAGGACGACGGCGAAACCACTGTGCCATACAGACTAAACTTGATATAATAAATAAAATAGAACAGAGCGTAACCAAGAGTGTATTAATGACAGAATATAACATACATTGGATCGTCAACGTGTTTGTTTTTTATGTGCATTATTAATTTCTCTATTTCTTATTTAGACTCATTATTTCTGCAGTGCATTTGGGGATTGGTACTAAATGCTTCTATTGTCTGCCTATTCTGTTGTGGATGTTGAAGAGTACACTGCAGAGTTACCCTGTTTCTTATATCAGCAGTCTTTCTAGAAGTGCCAGTATGCTACACCCGTGAGTTCTGAAGGAAGGAAAAACTGATGCGTGATCTGGACAAATTTTTTGTCACAGAAGAAAATGCGGTATTAGCATTAGTAGAGGCACATGATGCAAGTAAGCAAGCTTATGCAGCATCATCCAAAAAAAAAAAAAAAAAACACTTCCATTTCACCCCTCTGTTCGAAATACCTGTCCAGCTGAGCCTTAAATTTATTTAGGCTATCAACTTCCACAACAAGGGGTGGAAGTCTGTTCCACCAACCAACTACCCGCTGGCTAAAGGCAAATTTCCGCACATCTATTCTACATTTGTCTTTCCTCAATCTGAATTTATGCCCTCTCAGGTGATTATTCTGAGCAAGAGGAAGAATCCCATCGGCATTGAGCATGCTCAAACCATTCAAGGCTTTATACACCTCTATCAGATTACCTCGCCATTGGTATTGGCAAATTATGCAAGAAAACAAGTTAATACAGCAAAATTAAAAAATAAACACACGCACATTACCCAACTTATCTGTCCATGTTCTCTAATAACTCTACCCAACGTAATTTTTACCTCCAGCAAATCAATGGATGTTTCTGGTCAAGTTTTATGTATAGAATTTAAAATCAATCATAATTTCCTATCACGTCTCAGTTTTAAGATATAAATAACTGGATTCTGTACAAAGATATCATTACTGTTTGAAATACAATTTTTAAACTTAACTTTTGGCGGTTTTGTTTATTGGGCAAGTACATCATTACTGTTTTTGCAATATAGTATAATTTGATTTTGATGCACTTTTCCAGACAAGTCAGTATTTTTATTACACCATTCAACTGTATACAGTAGTGCCCCCGTATCCGGGGATTCAGTTACTTGCGATTAATCACGGAAAAAACTTTACACGTACTATTCGCGTGTCCAATACGATGCTTCTTTAGAGATTTAACGGATGCACCGTTTTAAAACTTTTGAATAATTTGAAGTTTTTGTTTAATTTGAAAGCACAACTCTTGCGTTTGCCCATCATTTTCACTATTTCTAAAAAAAAAAAAAAAAAATTCCGACATCCTTGACAGAAATAATGAAACAAAATTTGTCCTTTTGCGGTGCGATGGAACACAACAAACTAAACAATTGGTTTCTTCTTTTGTTTTGAGCGGTAGGTGTGAAGACAGCGGGGGTTGCAAGATAATAGGTACGCTAATCTCCCAATAACAATTTTTTAACACCGGTTTTTTGTTGCTTATTTACGACTTGCAAAATATCTGTTTATACCTATTCTAGTAATTACTTGAATTTTATGACTTCTGGTTGACTTTTTTTTTTTTAATTTTGAGTCTTGAAGCATCCCAGTAAATCGAGAGTCTGTAGTACTTTATTATTACCATATTTAATGTTGGCATCATCACTGTAATAACAGCTACTTCTACCTGCACTTCCTGAGCAATAAGCTCATCCACGCTTTATTCCTCTATCATATCAATTTTAGTCTTTTAATCCTTAATCATATCCTCCGTAGGATATGTTACCCCCCTGCCTCGAAGAGGCGGATATCGACTATCTAGAGCTCAATTAAACTTTAAAGGCAAACTTCTATAAATTATGATTCTTGTTCCAGCCAAATTAAAACTCTAAACAATAAAATTAATCAATTCAATATATTTTTGTATTTTATACTTTTTTTTATTCAACATTTCTTTTTTATACAACTATAAAATCAGTAAATTCAAATTCCAACTAAATCTCAACTACAAAAAACACTATTTACATATATACAAACTTTTACAATTAGCTAATCCTGTTTAATTCTCTAGCGATCTCAGCCAAAGCTTCATTCCATTCTCTATTGTTAAACAAGTCACTCCAGATGTATGAATCGGAGCCAATCTGCCTAATTAACATATTCCTTGGTATATCATATCTTGCACACTGCTGTAAAATATGCTCTGTATCCTCTACCATCCCACAAATACACATTGGATTTTCTTCTACACCAACCTCTACCAGTCTTTTATTTAACCCATGTCCAGTTATTAACATTGTTTGGAACATTTCTAGACCAGACCAAGATGAAATCTCTTTCATAGTTTTCACCCCAGGCAGAAAGGCAAAGGTAACACGCCCCTTAGCAGAACGGTTCCATCTTTCCTGCCATACACAATCTATATCTTGCTGCAACCTTTTCTTTTCTACTTTCAAATCGTGTCTTATTACTTTCTTCCCTCTTCTCTACAAGATTTTATTCCCATAAGTTCTATTCTCTTATTCGCATATTCCATTGCCGTTTTAAGTATAATCAGATCTACTATAATCTGCAATAACTTGCAGAGCATCACTGGAAACGGTTCTGCAGGACCGCATCACCGCCAGAAGGGCAAATCTCTGTGCTGAAATAAAACTTCTTTTAACGTGGCTATTAGTCACTCTATGACCCCGAGCCCCACATGCAAATATCACAATCGGTAGAAATATACATTTATAGAGGAGGTCTAAGGACTTACCTTTGTTTCCCACTTGTATTCTGCAGGTGAAAAAAAACCACAGCGGGATCGCCCTGCACTTTTGCCAGCTAGAAAAGCGCCTGAAATTAAATTCCCTCTTATCTTAAACGGGAATTGAACCGGAAATTTCCAAGTTGATGAGCTGATAATTAGGACCCCATTCTTCCCTTGTGACTTTCCTAATTTTTAAATAAATCATCCTCACTTTATCTCTTAATTGCGGCACATGAGGCAAAAAGGACATCCTTTCATCCACATAAACTCCTAGGTACTTTACCAAGGGGTCATATGCTATCGTTGTACCAAATATTTTTGCAGTTGGCCTTCTTTCACTGAGCAGAACCATGTGAGTTTTTTTATTGATATCTCCATTTTATGGACCTCAGCCCATTTCTCCACTTGTCCCATAGCCCTTTTAATTCTCTCCTCCAATGCTTTTCTAAACTTTCCCACCACCATTATTAACAAATCATCAGCATATACTACCAGATCACATCCTAAACCAGTAGCTCGTCCAATACAATATTCCAACTATAGGGACCTATGATTGAACCTTGTGGAGCACCTCTTGTTACTTCATGAGTAGCTTTCCATATTTCGTTACAATTGTAACTTTCCTATCTAGAAAATAATCTTTTAAAACTCCACAGAACTGCCCAGTACACTTCATTTTTATCATTCTTGCTAGAAAGCTCGGCCACCACATACGATCAAATGTCCTCTTAAAGTCAAGAAATATACCCAGGACATAATTTTCTGAAGTATCTTGAGCATATGACACCATTTTAACCACAGCATCTTCAGTAGATTTGCCCCTCCGAAAGCCAAGATGCCTAGGGCTGCTCATTCCACTATTCTCGTAATATCCCTCCAATTTTTTCATCAACGCTCTTTCAAAAACCTTTTCAATAACTGGCAATAATGCGACTGGTCTATAAGATCCAGGATCCGTCCTCTCTTTTCTCTATTCTTTAATAATATTCTAATGTATGCCTCCTTCCAACAACTAGGAAAGATTTTCTCATTTAAGCACACATTATATAACTCTATCAATTCCTTTCCAAATTTCAAACCAAACTTCTTTATCACTTCGGGTAGCAATCCATCTCTGCCTGGTGCTTTCTTTGTCTTAACTTTCTCCAATACTATCTTCAATTCTTCCTCCGTAATTAAATTTCAATTTCCTGCTCCCCCACATATTCATCAATTAATTTCGTGATTTGTCTTTGTTCTCTACTATCCAAACTTATTTGATCTATAGGAAACAAATAGGAGAGCAAACCACACATGTAGGACTCCCAGTCCCTCGTACTCTGATTTTCTATTTTAATAGTACTATAAACTTGATCAACTTTCATTCTATCAAATAATAATTTGTATGGTAATCCACATACATTCTTATTCATTTCCTCTTTTACATAGTTTCGCCATACTTCTCTCTTTGAATTCTACCAACATATTCCCGTCTCATTTGTTGGTATTGCCTCTTTAAATCCTCCATTTGTTCACTTATACCTCTTCTCCGTAACCTCTGGAAATTGCTCCTAGCCCTGTCAGTCTCCTCATTTCCGCTAATATCCCATTCCACCAAGGAACAACCCTTTTTAATTTTGTGCTCCTCCTCATAGACCTGCAGCAACTTTAATATATAATACTATTTTCTCAGCCCTTTCTCCAGCCAGGCTATCTATTTCTTGCCGATTATCTCTAAGTCTTTTTGTAATCTCTCCTTCAAAACACTGCCAGTTCGCAGAACTCGCTGCAAACCTCTTTTCAAACACTGTATTCTACCCTCTCATTTCGAAACTGATACATCTATGATCACTGGTAGTCCAATGCCCCCTAACCCTCCAACACCATATCTTATTCCACAAGGCTTCTGTAGTTAATGTTATATCTATATTAGATTCTCCTTGTATAGTACAGAACGTAGAAGGCCGGCCCAGCTCATTTACAATATTAAGTCTCTGACTTATCAACATTTCCTCTAATATCAGTCTCGCGACTTTCCCAAGTTTTGAACTTGCGTTTGAATCAATACCAATTACAATTTTCTTTCCTTGTAATACATCTACAATTTTTCAATATAGTTTAAATAAGGCTGCAGTTCATCACGGAACTGGCAGTACACACTTACCATATATACGCTACCAGTCTCACTCAAGATCTCAGCACAGACTCCATGAGTAAAACACAACTCGTCAATTTGTGTTACCACACAGTCTACATTTCTCACTATGATAGCAGCCTGACTGTTTACTCCGGACTGCACAATTTAGCAGTTATTTTATAACCTTTAACTAGGTTCCCAACCACGTATGGCTCCTGAAGGAGGAGGACATCATAGTCCTTTTCGTCCATTCGATGACTCAACTGCAATGCAACATTATAGGATCTTTGCCCATTCACTTGCAGTACCTTTAGCTTTTTCATTTTTATTTCTCTCCTATCCATAATCTAATCTAGTCCTATATTGTTCATAATACTTCTTATATTCACTGCATTCCTTGCTTCTAATTGAATGGCAAAAATCCCCATTTTTTCGCTTACAATTAATACATATAGCACTTTCATTTTTCTTTTCACAATTTTTAAAAATGTGTTCCTCTTCTCCACAATGTCCACACGTGGTCTTCACCTTACACTGGTAAGCCACATGGCCATATGATAAACATTTTGGAATAATACAATATCCTTCACTTGAAATGAGATCCACTGGCAATAGACTCTTACTTTATTTATTAATATATCTCTTAACTCCTTGGGCACTTCCAAAATCCAATTACTTCCTTCCTTACTTGAAGAAATAGACCTCACAATCGCTTCCTTTTTTAACCCTTTTCAAACTATATCCATGATCAAACAAATTTCTATCCTAAAGTTCTTGCAAAAACTGTTCCTTCTGTATATCCTTATTCACATCACATACTATTATCTTTAAACGAGGTTTCTTTGAAACTTCGACTTTAAGACCAGACTCTTCCAACCTGTTATTATTCCGTAATTTACATAGATCGCTCATAGAATCAACTTCAACCAAGATTCCTCTGTCTCTGATCTTTCTTGTTCTCTTTACTTCATTAAAGGTCTTATATCCTCATTCACCACTGCTTCAACTTGTTCACTCGTAGTATATTTATCTGTATTTGCCTTAATGAAGGCCACTATAGTTTCACCACCTCCATTTTTAACTTCCTTCACTTTTTCTCTTCCCTTCTCTAATACAGAAGCATAACGTTCAAATTGTTGTTTTTGATCCTGAATTAACTGTCTACAGTCTTTTACTCTAGATACCATTACTCGATTTTTCACAAACAATCTAATGGCTCTATCTTCCACCGTATCTCACATTGAAAGAATCTCGTTCATGGCAGCTCCAGTTATTTTATTTGCATCACAAATAGAAATTTTTGGAGACTAGTCCGTACTTGTCTTATTTCCAAAAACTCCTCCCAAATATCTTTTCCTATACCCATATGTTCACTATCTCCATTATCTATCTCTTCATCGTCTGCTCTTACCCTTTTCTTCACTTTCTATTCTCTCTAAACTACCAACTGCCGTCTTTAACTTCTTGAAACCTCATCTCCTCCAACTCTTTGTCATCCATCTCAGCAAATCCTCCTCAGATGAGGACTCCTCACTCCTATGAACCATAACTCAAACAATAAGATTTTAATACTAAGCAATCAAACTTAACAATCTAAATATTTAACTAGCTGGATTCGCTCTAGGACCGGAAATGCTCCTGTCCCAAAAAACAAACCCTGATTACCAAATTTCTAACACTCGGGTGTAGTAATTATTACTAGACCACACCTACAAAAATAATATAGTAAACTTTTAAAATTCTATCAAAACACTGAAATTCACAACACTCCAGACAATTACGACTTGTCTACTATACTCAAAACGTTTATTCATACACACTTAGTGCCCACTTATTCTTATAATTCTCACTGTCCAAATCTACTTCTGACTCCACTCGCCGACCAGGACTTGCCTGGCCGCCCATCCCAGGCCACATTCAGCCGGGAGTCTTGGCAATTGTATCTGACTGCTTCCTTGTAATTTTCTGCACTAAAAACACTAAATACATACAATAGTCCTTCTATATCTCTCACTAATAGCACTTTATAGCTCACAAGAATCACAGTCCAATATACACTTGCCCTGGGGCATTTAATGTTGGCATGTGTGTATGTATAGGTAGGGTGGCTCCTAGAACATCCGTTCAAATCCACCTCATTTCTTTGTACGTTGAACAGACTCTGCAAAACAGACCAGCGTGTAATAGTGCAATGTTCGTGTAGTTTAATGCATGTTGTGTTATGCTGACCTCTTGGCTACCCAGAAGCAGCTATCATCAGGAAGGCTGCTTCTAGATACTCGTCCACACCATTTGAGGGTGGGCCAGTTCCAGTAGCTGGGACACATAAGGTCTCAGGTTATGAGACAACACTTAAAAAAAAAATCCTCTAGAGGCCCAATCCAGAGATTAAAAAAAAAAAAAAAAAAATATATATATATATATATAAATAATAATTAAATAATAAAAATAAATAAATAGTAATAATAAAAAATCCTCCTCATCATCACAATTAGTCTCTTGGGCATTCTGGGCACACTTCAGTAATCTTTTCAACACACTATTCTGGTTCAACTGTTTAACAGGCGTTTCCTCTGTTCAAAGGCTCCCTTTGCAAAATCCTGGAATAATTGAAATACACTCCTATTAGATAAGAATTCCTGACCTAACTCATTTTCAGCAATGATTTCCCTGACATTATCATAAATTGTACACACATATAATATATGGTGCCAACTTTCAACCTCGCCACCAAAACAGAGATCTGCATCCGAAAGTCGCAACTGAAATAATTTCGCTTTCATCGAGCCGTGACCTGTTACTAAAAATGATGTTTGTAAACTTGGTGTAAACCAACTTCGAACTGTTCTGTCACTTAAAAATGTAACATCCGGAATAAATTTCTTTGTCACTCGACCAGAAAATACAGTGTCCCATCTTGTTGGCCACAAGTTAACAATCTCATTTAAACATCTCTTCTCCCTCTCAATGTCAGAATTTATGTCAACTTCTATGCCAACAAGTCTAGTAGATATTTTCTTCTTAATGCCATAGCACAGCCCTCGATAAGCCACGAACAAATCCAAGGGGACTGCCCCAGCCATCACTTGAAGTGCAGTCGTAGCGAGTTCTACATACCCTTAATATACTGAGAAGCATAGTTCTTTGCATTGAGTTTAATTTAGCCTGAAATCTAACAAGAGCCATTCTGTGAGACCAAACTCCCGCTGCATACGTAACCATAGGCAGAAACACCACCTTATAATATAAAAATAAAGTTTTATTGGACACACACACACACCAATCTCCTCTTGATACTCTTATAATATAACCTGCAAATTTCCTAACCTTGCTATGTAGATGTGTTATATGCGCATAATAACACAACTTGTGATCAATAATGAGCCCCAACTAGTTTCAGAAACCATAGTCAACTGTCTCCCATTTAATTTTATTTGCGGCGGTCGTCCCAAATCAAGTTTTGTTTTGAAAAAGTATCATTTTGGTTTTTTGGGGGCTAATGGTAAGCTTAAAACCTTGTGCCCAGGTATTAATATCATTTATTACACGGTTTGCATTTTGCTCCAAATTGTGACGTGATCGACCTGCCACAATTAATGTGACATTAGCAAAAGCTATCACTTGACAATTTACTTGTGGTCGAACCAGTCAGTTCTGTAGCACGAAATTCCAAATGGAGGGACCTGATACAGAGCCCTTAGGGCAACCTCGCGTAATTTGTCTTTGCAGGAGAAAATGTTTAGACCTTACAGTCATATATCTCTCAGAAAAATAACTCCTGAACAGACTGTATAACTGCTCAGAACGACACAGTTGAGAAAGAGCTGCCTCCCACTATACTGAGTCGAACGCACCTTCAAAATCACCTTCAATATATAGCAAATTCATATTTTTAATCAGAGTTCGAAATGTATGTATGAAAATCGAAAAGAGCATCCTCGCACGATTTCCCCGGTGTAAAACCATACTGATTAAGTGTAATCATGTCATGGCGTTTTAACAATTCTTGTAAACGTATTGCCATTAACCTCTCTAACGCTTTCCCCAGATTAGCCAACAGAGCAATTGGACGGTACGACTTAGGCTTCCTAATTCCTTCCTTCCAATTAAAGGTTTCGCAGGCTTCCTAATTAGCTTCAATAAAGTCTTTCCTCTAAGCACTTATTATATAACAAACGTAACATGTTCGGTATTAACTTAAAAAACCTCACTACAAATGCATTATCAATCAAATCAATTCCTGGACATTTTGCAAAATTAAGTTTAAGTTTCTTTTAACACCCCTGCCAGTTCATCTACTGTAAACGCCATGGTATTGCCTCTAGCTACATAAAACTGATTTTTTTCTCCGCAGTTCGGATTGGCACTGAGTCTAAGATGGGATCGTCAACCGGGAGTAGCCTGGTTAATATTGCATCTAATGAGTCCTCCCAGCCAATAGTCTCAGTAGAATCCTCTTGAATTGTATTAAATACCTCCAAACTTCTCAGTTTATCTCTTGACAACTTATATAGCAAACCCCAGGGATTTTCTCCCGATTCTTTTACAAACAATCGCCAGGTCTCTCTCTCTCTTCCGAGTTGTTTTGGTTCTCTTGTAATTATTTTTAAGAGATATGTAATTGTCATGCAATCTAATTACCTCAGAATAAGCCCAATTCCGATGCCGCTGCTACTGTTTCCTAGCTCGATATAAAGCCCGTCGTAAGACAGTCAGTTCGTTTGTCCACCATGGGCAGGATTTTAGTTTAATAACCTTCTTCCTATCTGACTTATATGCCGCTCTTACTATTGAATCCTCTATAGTATTAGCTAAATATATTGCAGATTCACGAACTATCTGTTGTTGTTTATCCGAGGGAAAGTCCCGAAGAACAGAAGCTTCATACATGGACCAATCAAACGATTTCAATGAAAACCGAACAATGTGCGGTATCCGATCTTGAATACCAGTTAAATCCGGCACATTCTTCACATAAAACAATATGGCTGGATGATCACTTGATGTCCAATCAGGCATTGCCTTCCAGTTACAAATACAATGTCTAATACCAGAAGTTGTTATAGTTAAATCAATATTAGATTCACCCATTGGACCACAGAAAGTAGAGTTGATTTGACTTGTTCATTACAAATAAATTATTGCTCGATACAAACTCTTCTAGCAATAAACCTCTCATGTCAGATGTTGTACTATACCACAATGGAGACTGCATTAGCGTCTGTCGAAATAATCACTTGATTAGGTCTTAAAATGAGCAACACATATTCTAAATAATCCACGCAATTATTAAAGTCCATTGAAGGAGCACAATACAGAGATATAAAATAGAATTGAACATTTGCCGAGGCTACCATAACACATGTAGCAAACTGGTTGCATAACCTATGAACAACCACGTCTAGATCTCTATTATTGACCACAATTCCAGTTTTAGGCTCTTCCTGCACCGGTTGTATTATTCGTGACCTTAAGGGATAACCAAATATTCTAGATGTTTGCTCACCTGTAACTCTAGCTCAATAAGGTTCCTTTTTTGCCACCAAATCAATTTGAAAATCCTCACTAATTTTCCTAATCTCGGCCGCTACCAATCTCGATCGTGTTCCTTTAATCTGCATTATTTTAATTCCTGTAGTATAAAAAACTTGTTAACTTAGGATCTTCTTCCAACCCCCTCTCTCTTCGTTCATTACAACTATTCATTAGCAGTCCGAGTTCGTACCATTTCCAGTGCTGTTTGATATTCTGGACATCTAACGTTCCTTACTGAATGGCAAAAATCCCGCTGAATGGCAAAAATCTTGCTTGCAGTTAGCACAGCTTGACTCCTGATCTTTGTTTGGGCATTCAGCGTATACATGCCCCTCCCCCTTTGCACAAGTATGGGAGATGTGAGCACAATATTTCGTAACGTGTCCATATCCAAGACATAGAAAGCATCTGGAAACTATAGTAAAGGGGCGGTGCCTATGCGCACTGACTGCCAAGTATAAATGATCCAATGTGGATATAAGCTTATGTAACCTTGGGGAGAGAGTAATAACCCAGTGTACAAAAGCTGTACTTCTAGACTTGGTCGTAAACCTAAAACTATGTCTTTCTTAACTTCCTCGAATGTGATCCAGCGTTCTTCAAAATTCTCACAGTATAATTCTTCAATGATATCTTCCTGACTTAACTGCTTAGGAATATCATATAATTTAATGTTGGCAGTTAAACTTTATTATACACATGAATGTACAAGAAAATCACATTATATATGGGGTCAGCAGGTGTTTGCTTATATCCGCGATTCCAGCCATCCACGGATCTTGGAACATATCCCCTGCGGCTACAGGGGTCTTACTGTATAGTGTAGGATAAACTACACTACAAGAATTTGCCTTCTGTTCAAATTTACCAATTGCTTTTACTGTTTTAGGTTACTGCATTGTTAAAATGGAGAAAAAGCACAGACCTTGTGTCAATCACCCAGACAAACTTCTGTTGTGTGTAGACACCCCAAAAACTCAGATGAAGAAAATATGTCACAAAAGTTGCATATTCATTGTACTTCGGCTGCAAGATCGGTGACCAAGAAAAAAATTGGGCTCCACATATTTGCTGTATTACTTGTACAACGAACTTAAGGCTGCGGTTATATGGCAAGCTGAGAGCATTACCTTTTTCCGTCCCTATGGTGTGGTATGAGCCGAAGAATCATTTTGAAGACTGCCATTTCTGCATGACAAAAATAAATAAAATAAACAAATAAAAATAAAATAATTTCCAAAACGAGTAAGCAGTGCATCAAATATCTAAATATCCCATCAGCAACTAGGTCAGTGCCACCAAAATCTTGGGGTATTGGAAGTAGTGATTAAGGTACAGAAGAAATCGTTTTACCAGATGTTGCGGAACTATGTACAAAGGGTACTAGGAAAGTTTTGCAATACAGCTTTATTTAATTTTTTCAAAGTAATTTCCTCTATATTCAATACACCTCTCCATCCTCCGAAACCAATCTTTAAACCAGTTCTGCCAAGTTTCACTAGGGAGTAAAGCACACTCGTTGTCCCAAGCCCGTAGAAGGTCCTCATCACTGGAAAACCGCCTCCCTTTTAGCTTCATTTTCACATGCGGGAACAGTGCAAAGTCGCAGGGAGCAAGGTCTGGAATGTAGGGAGGGTGCTCGAGAGGTTTCAGTCCTGTCGTGGTCAAATATTCGGTGCAGGCTTTGGCGCGGTGAGCTGGAGCATTTTCGTGATGGAGGTACCAGGTGTCCATTCTTGACTTTGGCCGCAGGTTCTTCATAGATCCAATGACTTTAGGCAGGCATTGTTCAGTATGCCACTTAGCTGTGACTGTCTTCTGCGTGTCCAAAACGACACGTTCCACAATTCCACTCAATTTGAAAAATACAGCTATCATTTTCTTCTTTACAGATCGGGATTTTCTGACAATTATGGGTGTGTCGTCATCATCAAAGACCCAAACTTTGTTTTGAGCCTTGGTCGGCAGATCATAATAGTACAGCCAAGTCTCGTCACTTGTCACGATGTTGTTCACATACCGAGATTGTCCCTTATCAAACTTTCTTAACATCTCCCGGCACCAAGTCACACGTCGTGTCATCTGCTCTTCAGTCAGTTGATGCGAAACCCAGAGAGAACAAAGTTTCTTCACGTGCAAATGATCTTGCAGAATCGAACGAATTGCTGGTGCATTTAGGCCCAAAGTATCCTCTATCTGTTGGTAGGTCACTCGCCTGTTTTCGTCAAGCATTTTCCTCACAGCAGTAACGTGACTCCGTAACTGACGTTCGTGGCCTTCCCGGCCTCTCAGAATCCTCCAGAGTGGAATTTCCCCTTTGGAATTCTCTATACCACCTGAATTTCGTTGTACGATGTGGACAATCATCATCTAGTGCAAGAGTCATTTCTTCTAAGCACTGGTCTATGGTTAAACCACGCACGAAATTATACCGCAAAACTGTCCTTATCTCATTTCGTGACCACGATGCCATCGCAAGCACTTTACACTCTCACTACTAATGAATAACTGAGCCCATCGACTTGGCGCGGCGGCTACTATGCACGTATGAACATGTCTCAACATGCAGCTTCCTGTGATTCATTGTTGCGTCATATTGCAAAACTTTCCTAGTACCCTTTGTACTTCACATGCTTTGGACTATGAGCCAGAAAAAGAAAAGGCCCCACACTACATTGAACAAGAAGAAATAAGCAACTTGATCAGAGACTCCAGTGGAACTTACTCGCCAGAGATACAAACATTACAATATATTGTAAGCAAAATGAAAAGATGTTGAGATATTTTGCAATGGAAAACAACGTATCGGCAAAGACATCGTTGGTATTATGCACGAACTGAACTTTGATCACAATACCTCTAACTGACGTTTGTTCATTGATGCATCAAAGTTAAGTTTGAAAGCAGTATTGTTCATAATGGAAATATTTTACCATCAATTCCTCTTTTTCATGCTGTTGGCCTGAAAGAAACTTACAATAGTATGTTCCAGATTCTTGCTGCTATACACTACAATGACTATGGCTGGAATATTTGTGATCTCAAAGTGAGTGGACTGCTTGTTGGGTTGCAAGGTGGTTTCACTAGATACTGTTGTATCCAGTGTTTGTGGGATAGTTGGGCAACAACCAAACACTACGTCGTATCTTCTCCCAGTGTGCTCATGCACATTAGTGCATGAGCACACTGGGACAAGAGAGATGAATATATGCCTGGCAAAAGCAATGTAAAGTATGTTCCATCGATTTATCCACAAAAGGTTTTTGTTTTTCTTCCCCCTTTATACACATCAAGCTTGGACTGAATGAAAATTTCACTAAGGCACTGGATAAAGAAAACAGAGGTTTCGCATATTTATTGAATTTATCTCGTGCAAAGCTGAAGGAAGGAATTTTCATAGGTCCTCAAATAATAAAGCTCCTAAAAGATGTTGAACTGGCTGCATGGAGATCTTTAAAGGTTACACGGATGTACATCGTTCATGGTACACGGATTCCTCGGAAAGAGAAAAGAAGAGAATAATGAGCCTTGCTGAATGTTACAAGAATATAGGGTGCCGAATGTCATTGAAAATGCATTTCCTTCATTCCCATCTGGATTTCTTTCCTGAAAACTTAGTCAGTGATGAACAAGGAAAGCGCTTCCACCAGGACTTATCTGCAATGGAAAAACGTGGCAGAATCCCAGTCACTGGGATTCTGCCATGATGGGAGATTACTGTTGGTTCCTTAAATGGGAAAGCAATATGGAGTATAAAAGGAAATCATTGAGTGGGAAACATGTCTAAGTAACATATATTGTGTAATAATTAAAACCATGGATGCTGATATTGTATAAAAACACGGAATTTAAAAAATGCATACATGATGATGTAGATGTAACAGAAGATATTTTCGTAATCAGGACATTTTTTTTTGTTCAGAAACTTTCGTTACAGAGGTATGACGAAAAAAAAATTCTAATTTTTTTGGGTAGTGTAATTTGTCTGATTCCTCCATTTAGTATTTTGTGAAGTAACAAGTGCACTCTGAAAGCAAAATGTTCACACTTGTATACTGCAGCAATTCTTTTTGAATTTCAGTTTGTCCCATTGAGAGGGCATAAATTCAATTTGAATTTATGCCCTCTCAGGTGATTATTCTGAGCAAGAGGAAGAATTCCATCAGCATTGAGCATGCTCAAACGAAACCTTTATACACCTCTATCAGATCAGATCGCTGATGCCGTCTCCAGACACTAATTTGCAAAACTTAAGCCGTTCTTCGTAAGAGCACCCCTTTGTTCCATTCACTAATCTTGCCCTTCTCTGTACTCGTTCCAGCAGCTCTACGTCCGTCTTGAAATGAGGCCTCCAGACCTGTATACAGTGCTCTAGGTGTGGCCTGACCATTGCCTTAAACAAGGGAATAAACCAACCTCCTTATCCCTGCTAGAAAAATTCCTATACAGGGTGTTTCAGTTAAACGTTTCAGAACTTCTAAGAGGGGTAGGGTACATCCTGACAACTCGAAATCATATAGCAATGTGGGGTCGGAAATGCTTTCCTGAAGCGGTGTTGTACACAGAAGCACCATAAAGAAAAGAGACCGTAAGTGAGAAATCGTTTTAATAATACATGAAAAGAAGCAAAAGGTACATGGATTAAAGTAAGTGTTCGAAGTTTCTTCCACGGGCTACAATGCACGCCTCACATCTCCGACGCATGGACATCCGAACATTCTGGAATACTCCAGGCGAATTTCGAATTTCTTTGGCAGCTACTGCGATTCTTGCAACCAGCTTCTCAGCATTGTCAACAGGGGTGTCATAAACTAGCGATTTCATGACCCCAGAAATAAAAATCAAGACATGGTAGGTCGGGTGACCGAGCAGGCCAACGCACGGGACCACCACGTCCGATCCACTGTTGACCAAATGTGACATCCAGGTAGTTATGAACATCTCCGCTTTAATGGGCAGGGGCTCCATCGTGTTGGAATCACATTGTCTGTTGCGTCAATGCAGAAATCTGTTCATCTCTCAAAAGTTGTGGCAATACTTGCTGCAGAAAGATCAAGTAGATAGGTCCGGTTAGACGACACGGTAACAGGTAAGGTCCGATGAGGTGATCTCCCATAATACTAGCCCATTCATTGACCGAAAATCGAATCTGTGCTGCACGACGACTTCTGTGTACAATACCGCTTCAGGAAAGCATTTCCAACCCCACATTGCTATATGATTTCGAGTTGTCAGGATGTACCCTACCCCTCTTAGAAGTTCTGAAACGTTTAACTGAAACACCCTGTATATCATTGACAATACACCATGAGCTAATCTAGCAGCCCGTCTGCACTGCACAGAGAACTTCATATCTGCCTGCACAACCACCCCCAGGTCACTTTCATTCTCTACCAGTCAGTGTAGTACCACAGAGTTTATACGTTACTCTGGGGTTGGTGTTTCCATATGTAGTACTTTACATTTGTCAATGTTAAACTTCATTTGCCACCTCTCAGCCCATCTGCTCAACCTTTCCAGATCCTCTTGCAGCAGCATAGTGTCAGTAGTGTCCTTGACAACCCTGCCAATATTCGTATCGTCTGCAAACTTGGACATTAAGCTTGATATACCATTATCAATATCATTTATAAATACAGAAAACAATAATGGACCCAACACTGAACCCTGAGGGACTCCACTAATAACATTAGTCCACGATGAGCAGTGTCCATTGATTACCACTCTCTCTGTCTTCTCTCCCTCAACCACACCTTTATCCATAGTAGCAATTTGCCTCCAATGCGACACTGCTCCAATTTGTGCAGCAGTCTTCCATGTGCAACAGTATCAAAAACCTTTCTAAGATCCAAGTATATAATATCAAAGTTATTCCCTGCATCCAGTTCTTTTGTAACTGCATCATAGTATCCAATCAAATTGGTCAGGCAAGACTTCCCCTTAACAAAACCATGCTGTGTCTGAGCTAGAACTGAAGTCTTGTCTAGAATCCTGCAGCGCTTCTTTAACTAGTGGCTCCATTAATTTTCCTGGAACATGTCTATAATTACTTGTGTCCTTGTGATCCTCCTTTGTGAATTGGGGTCACATTTGCACATCTCCAGTCCATGGGTACTTCCCCTGAGTCCAAGGAAGCTCTCATAATTATGGCTAAGGGTTTGCTTACTTCCTTTGCTGCTTCTTATATAACTGGATAGATCTCATCCACCCCAGGTGCCTTTCTTGTGTTTATCTTCAACAATTTCTCCTCCACTTTACTCTCAGTTATTACAAGATTCTCTAGCTTACTGCCAGAGTTGAATTCACCTCTGGCATTCCCCTCGCTGAATAACTCATGTGTGAATGTCGATGCAAAATATTCATTTAGTTTGTTAGCTACCTAAGCAGGATCATCAACAGTTGACACATCGTTATCAAGTGGACCAATCTGATTCATCCCCTTCCTTCTAGAGTTTACATAAGTAAAGAACTCTTTGCTGTTTTTCTTTGCATCCCTTGCCAAAGATTTCTCGTAATCTGCCTTTGCCTGCCTAACCTCCTTTGTAACTTGGTTACAGATCAACTTGTATCTATCATAGGCTTCTGTGTCACATGTTAATTTATATGTATCCCATGCATTTTTCTTCTCTGCTATGTCTCATTAGTTCATCTGACCCACCTGCAAGTTATTCCAGATTTTCCAGCCCATAAAGCATGCACATTACTGCATGAGCACACTTGTACAGACATAACAGATCCAATTATATATACACCCACCTGCCTTTTCACCCGATATTTTGCATGTCACTATTTATCTCCAAATTTCTTCTGCCTTTTCTGTCTCTTTCATTTAGCCATTTCCCAAAGTATTTAAACTTCATCTTTAAAATAGAAGACAAGGATCCTTGTTTTTGTTAAGATTTAAAATTAATACGAACTAGAAATTAGTGACAATGGAGCTTATTTTACATGGATTATTTTATTATTTTTTTAATTCTTGTTTTCCAACTGGGTTTTTCCACCTTTGAACTAGTTTAGAGTCTTAAAAGCCCTCACTTCAGCTTTATTTTCAAGCACACTGGTATAAATGCCATATTTAAGACTATCTTCAAATTATATAATACCTTAACAAGGCACTTTAATGTAAGGAATATACTAAAGCTTAAATTTGAAAATAAAAATATCCATTAAAGTGCCATTAATGAGACATTTTTATTCCTTTCTTATTGGCTTGACTTTCAATCTGTATCATTAATTCTATATAATATCGGCATAAAGACATCATAGACAAAATGAAAACTACAATAGTAGTGTAAAAGGGCATCATTTCAACTGTATCTCATATTGTGCTCATCCTTCATGAGTTACCATGTATTGCACTGCCTTGAATAAGTAACACTTCACTAATAGAGAAGACTACTGTTACTTACTCTCATTGGGCACCACCACCCAGACGGCACCATTTCAAGTCTTGTTGGCCTTTCATCGGTGGGCGGGCAGGTACCCTGGTATTGCAAACATGACAACCCAGTTGTCAAGATAATCTCACAATATGAGAGATGCCAAAAGGTGTACATGATAATGTACACCTTTTGGTGTACATTATCACTTATAAAACAGGCTGTTTCAAAATTATAAAAATCACTAAAATAGTTTGAATTATATTTATTAAATTTTATTTTACTTTTATTTTAATTTTAATTTTATTTTACATAAATAATGTAACAAAATAATACAAGATAATATTTAATGACTTTGTTGTTTATCCTCAATTAATTCTTACTTCAATGGAATTAGTTAATGCTATTTTCAAACTTATGTCGAATTGGTTTCTGAACTTATTTTTCGTAACAACTATTGTTGAAAATCCGCATTCAGCCAAATAAGTTGCTGCAAATGGAAGTAACAATTTTATTGCCTTTTCACGCAGTCCGATATTCTGCTTCAATTTGTAACCGAAATTTAGGTAAATTATTCTGGTTTCCTTTAAACTTTATATATAGAGATAAATTATTTGATTGACATTGATGATAAGAATTTATTACTCACATATTGCCCAAACGAATATCTCCTTGTAGGTGGGAAATACTGAATGAACTTTTCTTTTAATTTTAATAAATGATTTTGTATAACTTGACGTATATTTAAAATTTCCTTCTGAGTTATCATGTTGTCCTCAACCATTTGTAACAATGATGGAAACATATCAAAACAATCCTTTTTAACTTTGTTTAACCAGAGGTCAAGTTTTTTAACAAAAGCTTCTATTTTATTATAACAAATAAAAAGATTGGTCTGATTTCCTTGCATTGACAAATTTAAATCTTTCATTAACGAAAATGTCAGCTATATAAGCAACTTTAGCAAGCCACAAATTACTTTTAAAATGTTCACTTAATGTTGACTTCTGGTCATTTAGAAATATTTGAACTTCGACTCGAAGTTCGAATAATCGTTTCAAAACTTTTCCTCTTGAAAGCCATCTTATGTGAGAACATAACAATACCTGTTTATGGGCTGAACCCATTTCTTCACACAATTATATTAAAGATACGGCTGTTTACTGCCCGCTTTCGAATTTGGTTAACTATTTGCACACACTGATTTAAAATGTCTTGTAAATCTTCAATCTTCACTCATATCTTTTGTAGGTAATTGTTCCCGATGAAGAAAACAGTGAGTTATTAAACCTGGATGAGCAATTTTCTTTATGCGTGATACTAAACCCCTATGCTTTCCTGTCATTGCTGCAGCCCCATCAGTACAAATCCCTATACAACTATTCCAAGAAATGTTGTTTGGAAATATGAATCGATGTTTTTAAAAATTTCTTCTGACGTTGCTGAAGACTAATTTCAAAGCACACATTAATTCTTCCTGTATATCTTTACATGTAAAATCAATATATCTGGTGTAAACCAATATTATTGCATTATCTGATAAGTCTGTCGATTCCTCTAATTGAATTGCATAATACTGGGATTTTTTTTTTTGTTATTTTTTTCACCAACTGTAATTCAAGCTTATCCGTCAACTTATAGTGTCGTTTGACATATGGGAATGCAATTTTTTTGCTTCATATTCTTTGTCAAATAATTCATTACAAATGTCTTTCATGCAAGGCTTTAATAACATTTCTCAAATGGTATATGCTTTCTTGCATTTAGCAATATGAAAGGCTGTCAAATAAGAACATTTTAAGAATTTTTTGTCTGTAGAAACAAATTTTGTCAAATTGGATCTAGTTGTTTTCAATTCATTGAGTTTTCTTAAAAAGAAATCCGTAGGTTTACTTTATATTGGCTATGATTTGTTTCCAAATGTCTTAATAGTTTACTAATTTTGAATGAAGAGGTTTTTTTTTTTTTTTTTTTTGGGTAGTTGTTGGTGCATCGGCTTCTGTGGCCATAATGCACCTACCAAGGTTTTTGCAGTACTTTGATCCAAGCCCGAGGCGGGATTTGAACCCGCGACCTTTGGGTTGCCAGGCAGGCACTTTAGCCACCTGGCTAGCCCAGTCAGCGAATGAAGAGTTGGCCAAAACATTTCCACAGATAACATTGTGGTAAATCTATTCCATTTTCTTTTATGAAGGTGAAACCATGATTAATATATTTCTCTTGATAATTATAACTCGTCTTGTTTTGCTTTTTTTGCTACTGGTTCGCTTGAAGTACTAGACATTTCTGCATTTTTATTATCCAAATTAGTTTCTTGAGAATTTTCTTTTTCTTTTATTCCAAAAAATGAGATAATTTGATTTGTTTACTCATTATTAAACAAGGGCTATAATCTAAGAAAAAAAAAAAGACAAAACTTAAAAAGAATTTTAAATTGTTTCCTATTAGAAATTTACTAAAAGTTTTCATTGTGATGAATTAATCACATACAACAAAATAAAAATATCACTGAATGCATATCGCTCCAGCATGGTCCAATGCATATCGCAATGGACCATGGGCAGTGTATCACACTAACTACATAACAGGACGGTAAAGTAAACAAACACATACATAAAAAATGATCCTTACCTTTGAACTGGTCGCGATCACGTCATTTGTTTCATGCTGATACCATTTCACTTCAGTTTTAAGCTTTTAGGTTAGAAAATTAATTTGTCTTTCTGTCATAAGATCGAATATCAACGGATGAAGCGAAAGGATGATACTCTGGCATGATACAATTTGTATCATGTGCTCTGGGCTTTTCGCTTCGGCACAAGGTAGCAGCTATCATTTCGCGACCTATTAAAAATTTAATGCGACGCATAGGTTGATAAACCCTGTTTTAGAATATATAGAAACCAAATCCCCAATTTTCATATGTAATCATTATTAACCTCAAATACCCTAATGAGACTTGTTTTTAAGAACAGCTACAATAGACACAGAATCCAATTTATATTTGGCCATTTGAGATTGTTGTATTAATATGAAATAGTTATTTACTGTATGTTCATATAACCCCAAAAAAAAAAAAAAGTAACTGTTTTTCACTTCAGAGGAATATAAAATTACATTTCTGCTCTTTCCCCATGCCAGATCTCATGGGAAAGGGGAGGAAGGTTTAAAGAAATACAAAGTATGTGCATTAATGTATCACTATTCTTCTGGCATATTCTAGGAATTTTCATATGAAGATATATAAGATCAAGTTTTGATATTATTCAGCCTATATGGGAGATATTTTACCTTTTATTGCTATTTCATAATAACAATTTATGCAAATGAAACAAAAAAATACATAGTTTACTTTTCTGCAAAGTAGGTATCGACTCTCTAACACATTCTCCTGTTTTTCAATGAGCCAGCCCTAGCCCTGTACATGGTGTGCTGAAGGAGAAAAACAGACTGACTGACTGAAGTTTGTCTATTTCTAGCTTTAAACTTCCAAAAAGAGTTTACCAAATATATCAATGAAATTATTTCAAACTAATCAACTCAATATCGATTAACATCTATAAATGTTTTTAAATTTCAAGATGAGTGGTTATGCAAGGCCTCATATCATATTTAAATATTTTAAACTGCTTGCAGTGTAATAGATTTTCTCAATATTACACTATTTGGATTATCTTTCTATATAGGAAATTTCTTAACGTGTGGGCCATACTTTCTGGATCAATTCAAGACATGAAAAGTGGCATGTAAATGTGTCTGCTCATGAATGGTTAATGATCTATGACTGTCTGAATTTTAAAAAAATGGATATGGAAGTTTTTAATATTAAAAAATAAATAAGAATAAGCAAAAAAAAAAATAAAAAATAAAAATAAAAGTAGTATGAATGAAAAACATTTAATAGGTGTATGTGTCTGCTTATTCTTATTTATTTATTTTACGTCTTGAATCAGTCCTCACTGTATGGCTCATACGTTATGAAACACCCTTTATACACAGAATCCCCATGCCTGCTAATTTTACTGACAGCATGGAAATCCACCCACCAATTTTAAGGGAGATGGGATTAAAGTCAAAGAACAAATTTGAGTAAAAAAAACTTCATATATTTTAAGAAAATGTTACATTCAGCACTAAACATTGAACAATGGGTCTAATTAATCTTATTTTAATTATAAAAATGTGTATCTGATAACAGAACCATTTATTTTGTCATGTTTTTCCTGTTATAATTGTTCATTGGTGTCTCCTGTACAAGATTCCAACAGTAGTCTGCCAAGCATATTTGGACTCCACTTTCCCTGGTATCTTTTTTTTCCATTTGAGAAATATGTTGGCAAAACCTTACAGCAGAGACTGCTCCCAAGTTTTCAGGAAAAAACCCTAAATAGGAATGTAGGAAATGAAGCTTTAATGACATGTCTTGGTTTTTCAGTCACTAACCTATGATATTTGAAAACTGACGAGAACTTTTTAAGCACATCCTGAACATATTTCCTACGAGAGAATCTGTTGAAATTATTTCAAGGAGGAAATTGATGCCGACCAGTGTTATTTTTATTTCTGAATCTGTCCAGGTATCTGATTTGTCCAAGTAAGGAAATCTGTTGAATCCATTCACAATTTATAAGTTGTGTTGTGGTGAAACAGCTTTTTATTATCTGCGAGAAAATGTTACCTACTCTGCAGGCAATATGCAAGTTAATTTTTCAGTGGTCATGTTGGAAAACTTCTTTTCTGATGCGGTGCCCCCCCCAATAACTTGAAACAAAATCTGAGGTTAAAAAAATAACCCAGCATCAGTCACAACCCCATATGACTAAAAGCATTTTGAGCTTCATCTATTCCATCCAAATAGCTAAAACTCCTAATACCTATTGCTGAAAATGATTTCTGAGAAAATTCTAGAAATATTTGTTAATTAATGCACAATTATTAAATATTTGTGATTAGGACTTTATGCACATATTGATTGACATATGTCATAAAGAGATATTGAATTTTTGCTTTACAATAATTTTGCTTTACTATCGTGTACTTTCCTACAATCACTACTTTCCTTCCTCTCTGGCTTTGTGATATTGATGCATCATCTGGAATCAAACTGTTTACACACATGATTTGGTCCTTGAGGTCTGTCACAGACATTCTCTCAGGAATGTGAAGCTGGGCTTGCTAACTGGCAGTCTAAAATGCTGATGGAACTGATGTTTAGGTGACAAAAGCCAAATGGACCAAATTTTGGATAAGTCCGGTCATTCTGTGAAATCAAATCTGTATTCACATTCACTATGTTGGGACTGTTAGTAACTATGGGTACAACTGTCCCATGTGCAATTCCTAAAATACAGCCTAGTATACTGGAAGTGACTACCAAGATATGAAACAACATAAGCAAGGGTTGAGGTGAGTGCCCCTCTGTCTTACCGGGGAATATTACGTGATAAATAAGTCATCAACCGGTGCAATACCACTACTTTACTTATTGGAGGCTTGAAGTGTTTAGCCTCCAAAGAAAGGCTCCAGCAACCCTCACATCTCTTCAATCATGCAGTCATACTGCATGATTGAAGTCTTTTGAGGTTATGATGGACATCATGGTGAGATCCAATATTCCTTACATTTCGAGGGTACAGCTCTAAACATTAGACAGTTAGACATTGGCTATTAGACAGTTAACCAGACCAGACCTATTGGTAACTCTCTGGGAGGTTCTAGAACAGTTAGTGAATAACCTTGCTGCCTCTACTCTGCTAGATGGTGTCTGAGTAGTGTATACGTGCTTGCCACATCCATATTCATAAATTTCATTGCTTCATACATGTTATCTCCTTGTTTTCTTACTACTGAATACAACATGAATTGTCAAACTAACAGAACAAACTTATCTGTGAATATATCTAAACCTCCCAAACACTTCCTTGTTCATTTTACAAATATGCATGGTATCAGCTCTAATCTCAATGATGTCCAGTCTGTCAAACCCCATGTACTTTTTCTGACAGAATCTCAGTTATCGGTTGAGTCAACCACTGCTCATCTCAGTTGTCCAAATTATTCGCTGTTTTTGTTTGTTATTTGGTTTTTAGGAGCATTAGCAACTAAGGCCATATTCCTCCAGGATATGCAGTGGGCATTCCCTGACCTTTCTGCATCCTCCGTATTTGGTGGTGACGGGCTCGAATCCCGGTCTAATCAAGAAGCGCATGCTACGCACTGCTGCTCCTTCTCACCTGGCTGCGGAGGCGCCATTATTCGCTGTATGATTCCTTTCGCTTCAAAGGTGGTACTTGTGCAGATGTCAGTTCTGATATTCCCTGTCAGAGACTTAGTAATTTGGAATCTCTTCTTTACGATCTTCCATTGCTTAAAATCTCTCTACCACATTCTGTCAAATTCATCTGTTGCCTCTATCATCCTCCCAGCTCCACTAATTGCTTGGAAACTTGAAACTTGACTTTTTGCAGTCCAACTTTCCTAACAGTCAGGTAATTTTCCTTGATGATTTTAATGTTCACAACTCCAGCTGGCTTCTGTTTTCTAGTCAGATGGACCCAACATGTCAAAATGCTGATCCTGCTGCAATTGCTAATAACCTCGCACAGACTGTTTATTTACCTACCAGAGTACCAGACAATTCTAACCACACAGCCAACACGCTTGACAAACAATCCTTCTAAGTATTGTTTAGTGTATTGTAATAGTCAAGGTTATAACTGATCCTCTAGGCACCTCAGATCACAACCTGGTAAAGAGAGAAAAGCTCCAATGGAGCTTTTCTTTCTCTCTCTCTCTCTCTCTCTTAACCACTCTCAACTTCATGTTATTTAACATTATAAGAATACAAAATGGGATGATCTTCAAGATTTCACTTCTTTTTCATGGTTGGATTACTGTTTCAAATCTTATGATGCCAACATTTGCTCAAATTGTGTCACTGAAATTCTTCTTGTATGGGTGAAATCCTTTATTCCACACTCCACCTTAAAATCTCATCCTTTATCTAATCCTTGGTTTTCCAGTAAATGTTCTGAGGCCATTCAGAACATGAATGTTGCATATCACAACTGCCGTGTATCCAAATCTTCAGGTTCATTTTCTGCCTTCACCATAGCTTGCAGCAATTGTAAAGAAGGTATTAATCACTCTAAACTAGATTTCAAATAGGCTAAGAGTAGAAAAGTTGTTTCTTGTCCAAATGGTAATCAAACATTCTGGTCTCTTGCCAATGATATTGGTCACAACTTTTACCCATCTCTATTCCCACCTCTGTCAAAACCAGATGGTTTTGACAGAGGTGGCCACTTCAGCCAAAGATAAAGCTGACCTACTTGCGTATTGATGATTTTGGTAAACCACTCCTACCATTCCCAATACACCGTATTCAATGCCTTCTGTAAAAAGGATGTAGAAGAATTTTGAACAGCAAGAAAGTGCCAGGTTCTGATGGTATTTCTCCACTTATTCCCAAAACCTGTGCTTTGGATAAATAAGTGGGAATTTGGAAATTCTAAGCTTACTCTTTATCTGTGTCGCCTTTTTTCACTTTCTTATTCCATGGGTGATTGATCCTCCAGGCACCTCGGATCACAACTTGACGATCTGTTCTCCAATACAGCTTTTTTGTCTTGGCCACTTTCAACCTCATGCTGACTGCCATTACAAGAATGCAAAATAGGATGATCTGCAAGATTTCTTTTCCTTGGTTGGATTACTGTTTCAATCTTCTTTCCAAGCCTAAAAAGGATGACAAATCCCTCCCATCCAATTATCATTACACTGCACTTACTTCTTCTCTTTCTACAGTCATGGAGAAATCTATTAACCACCAACTCTTAAACAATCTAGAAACCTTCCATGGCTTTTTCCATCGATGGAAAAGTTTGATGAAACTCAAGCAGTTGCTCTTGACATTTCAAAGGCTTTTGATTGTGTTTGGTGTAAAGGTCTCCTAAATAAGGAGACCTTTCATCTTACTGTTTGGCAATTGTTTTTTGTAATTGGGTTTTCAGTTTTCTCTCTGACTGTTCACTGTGGGTGATGGTAGACAGTTCTCTAACTTTTCCACTAATGCAGGTGATTCTCAAGATTCAGTTCTTTTTCCCACTCTTTTCCTCTTGTATATTAATGACCTTCTTTCATTGAATGGAAATCCGATCCATAGTTTTGCTGATGACAGCACATTGCATTCCACCTTCCAGTTTGAGAAACCTTGCCCTGCACAAACTCCACTACAAATTACCTAAATGCTCATCTCAATTGATAACTTAAGTGATTTCAATCCTTCTAAAACTCAATCCTGTCATATCTTGCAAAAAGAATTCTTGTGCTCCTATGCTTATCTTCGATGACACTCACATTTCTAGACAAGATCATCTCTATTAGGGATCACCTTGACTTCTAATCTCTCTCGGCATAAGCACATTACACATATTGCCTCCTCTGCATCTAAATAACTGGGTTTTCTCGTTCACTCTGTACAAATCACAAATTTGCCCTCCTATGGAATATCATTCTCATCTGGGGCAGTGCCCCCAAAACCTTTCTGAGGTCATCTAGACTCCATTCAAAAGAGGTCAGTTAGTTTAATTAATGACCCATCTCTAACAAACTCTCCACTCTGTCTCGTAGACACTGTTTCTGCTGCATACCTTTCGTATAGATACTCCCATGGACACTGTTCTGAATTGGCTTCTATAATTCCCTCTCTCTTCCAAAACAGTTCCAATCACGTGCTGCAACCTTTTTACTGTCCAGGTTCAAACTCATAGAACCAACTTTTCTTATTTCTCATTTATTCCTTCAACTTCCATTTTTTAGAACAGCCTCTCTTCATACGTATTTCCTGAAAATTACAATCTAGACAAATCCAAATTTTAAAAAAAAACAAAAAAAAAAAAAAAAAAACTTTGTTTCATACAGCAAGCACTGCTCTTAGTGACATGCTCTTCTTGAATAAAAACATAGGTTGAAGGCAGGGTTTTTAAATTTGCATTTGCTTCTGACAGGTCTAAAATGAGCATTAATTTTCAAATATTAATTAAAATATCTTTTTAATATGGATCATGGATTTTTCACAGTTATGTTCAGAAAAGATTGAAATTACAAAACATACCAAAAAAATGAACAGTTTTAATTATTTCTTGCTAATTTTTTCAAATTTTCATGGGCACATAGAAATTTTGCATATTTCTGCAATTAATATAGGGAAAAATACAGAAAAATAACCTTCACCAGTAAATCTCATGTTGCTCTATCTGTTAAAAGTATCTATATATATTAATACCAACTTGGGTTACCACAAATATCTGGGACTGAAGATTGGTGCTCTTGAAATGTGAACATTCCTTTTGGACTCTGCATTGGGACATATCTGATTGGGTGTAAAGTTGCACTACATGATTCATAGATGTGAGGTGCTCACAGAGGAAAAAGCTGACTATCCATACCTTGTATTTATTTGAATACCAGTGATGATGTGGACTTCCCATTTGTATGGCAATGCCTATAGTTTCCAGTACTACTGGCCTTTGCAATCACCATCAACATCAGTGAATTGCAAGGCCAGAGTCTGTAACTCGGCCTTGCGGTTCACTGCATATATACCTGGTGGCTATAGATGCAGTGAAAACTCTGTGATGAGCAGCCGTCTAGCATTATTGAGGTAGGTTATTTAACATTTGTAGTAAATTGTGTATATTAAAATTAACCATTTTGTGTGTGTGTAATCATGGAAATAATTTTTTTAGCTATCAATTTAGTCTCGTGGCCAAATTAATAACTGATCCTAAAGAGGTGAGGAATAATTAAATTACATATAAGAAAATTTGTCTAACAGGTAGGATTTTCTACACTATTACATTAACTTATGTTTATTCACTTGTGTTGTCCTCACATGTGATACATATCAAGTAAAGCTCTCATTAGTCAGTAAGTTAGAGTTTTTTTTTTTGGTGATATGGATTGGTCAGAATTGGAGTTAGACTCAACGAAGTAATAACTGTTATGGGAAACAAGATTTGTTTTGTATAAACATACCTATGACACATATATTTCAGTTATGTAATTTGCATGAATTAATTGGAAAATGCAAGTTGGAAAAAAAAAATTTAATTTCGTTAAGTGTTTTTTTTTTTTTTTTTTTTTTTTGTTTTAGTTTGTTTTCAAGTCTCTCATTCATTACTGAGAAGTTTAATTTATAAGTTATAACATATTTTATATAAAAATTTGTTGAAGAGCATATTTAATTATGGTTATGTGTTCAACAATTAGGACAAGCATCCTGGAAAATGTACTTTTGCAGATCTGTAACCAGATGGACAGCTGCTTGTCTCTTCGTGAATTGGATTTTCAAAAACTATATCTGGTTTCTCTCGTGCTCTCTCTCTCTCTCTCTCTTTCTCTCTCTCAGTTCGAGCAGGCCCTGTACTGAATGCCCAATTTACAATAACTTACATCCTGTACTTTTAATTTCAAAGGTGCTTTAGGATCACCAATTTCATCTAAATGTTACACCCCTAAAAAAAAAAAAATATATATATAAATTTAAAACAATGAAATTAAAAATTATTACTACAGTTAATAAAAGAAAATTAATATGAAATACAAGTTTTTATATACCTACAAAATTAAAGTTACTAGACAAGTATCTTGTTGCTGGATTTGATTATACATGTTCCCCCCTTTATTTATTTCTATTTTTAAAATTATGAATCAATGATAACCAATACAACACATCAGTTTACATTATCTTGTATTTTTCATTGAATCATGTGAGGATTTGATGAATTTACACAGTCATCAAATGTATGCATGATAGGGATATAAAAAAACATGATGCCATGATACTAATATAAATGCTATTAGAGAATTGAATATAATGAATATATGTGTACTGAAAAGACAGCCAAGGTGGGGAAAGAGTTTAATCTTTGCTTAAGAAGCACATAGATTCTAAGGGTACATTTAATTGACAGGAGTATATTGTTATATGAAAATTACTGTGATGAATGTATTGAACAACTACACAGACAAACAGAATGTGCAAGTAAATCAGAACACCTCATAATGGGGAATTTTAACTTTCCCAAGTATTTCGTAGGTTGGCAACTGAAAACAACAGCAGGACATTTTTGGATAACGAGTTTTCTATACCAGCATGTTAGAGAGGCAACAAGGGAAGGCTATTGATCTAATTATAAGCAGTGACCATAGTGTATTTATGTGGAATTATTTTAAAGATACAGGCAACCCCCCATATAACACTGTACTTCTACAACACTGTTTCGCTCTAAATGCTCTGATAGCAATGTGGATGGCCTAATTGTGGAGTGTATCTAGCCATCGCAATATGCTGTTTCTAGCTGCAGCACTTATCTGGGATCCATAATCCAGTTTACACTGGACAAGCATCATTGTCAATTTTTTTATTTTTTATTTTTTTTATTATTATTAAGTATAAGCTCCCAGAATTTCATCTCAGGTACTACTGAGATATTTTATGTGTGAGCTTTAGTTCTGATTCCGGGTCTATTATCTTTAATGTAAGAGTTCTATTATCTTTTAATTGAATCTATTAACCTGAATTAGGGTACAAGCTAGGGATAGGATACAAAATACTACATCGACCAACAATCGTAATATTAAAAAATACTTTATTTCTGTCCCATACGTTGAACAGTGGCATAAACAGCTTAACAAATTTTTTAAAAGATACTGAATTTAAAATTGTGGCCAGGCCAATACAGAAACTACACACTATACTGAAAAATCGCTCAGTCCTTATGTGCGCAAAAGCACATAAGTGAAGACAAATAATCCCTATTTAAATTTCATGCTTGCCTCTATGGTCACGACATACGGTCGAAAAGCGTTGTCAGCTTCAGGAAGAAAAACCGTTTTGCAATTTTTTTCGTTAAATTTCTTTCAGTTAATTTTTAATTGTGTTCAACTGATTTTTAATTATTTTATTTTTTACTGTAATGTATGGTTTTCGATTTTTCATTTCAATTACTGGAGAGTATCACATGGAAGTGTTCTACATATTATATTAAGGTAAACTTCTCTCTTATTTTACAAAAAATTGCCAACAAAAATATATGCAAACGGTCTTCTGAGATAACGTGAAACCACTAGCCACTGCCCAGGAGTTGAGGCAGTCAACAGACTGTTGCAATTGTCTTTTAATAACCTTGTTACATGATTTAAAAATACTGGTCATCCACAAAGAGGGAATGGTTCACAGTTGGAAGAAGTTATTCTGTAACATAATTAACTCTGAAAGAAAAAAGCACAACACCTAAACAGATCCTTGGGGAACTTCTGCTGGCAAAAAGGCAGAAGCCTCTACACAAGCTTGCAATGAGGGGGTTGAACAAGAAATTTCTAATAATAACTGAAAGGTGATCCCCTAAGACCAAGGTTATAAACATTTATTAAAATTTCAAATCTCCAAGCCTTGCCATGTGCTTTTCCACATCAGGTGCTTTTCAAGAAGGCATCTTGGGACAGCTGTTTCCATGTCTTATGAAATGGTCAAGTGTTGACTTGTTTTTTCAGAAGCCACATACAGCCTGGAAAGCAGGCTGTTAACTTCTAAATACTATATAAGTGGGCTTTAACTGTTCTTTCCATGGTTTTGCACAAGCAAGTGGTGAGAGCAATAGGATGTAATTGTTCAGGATTTTGGAATCCCTTTTTCTGGTTTGGTAAAGGCAAGCACAATTACCTTATGCTAGGAATTTGCTCTTCAAGGTAGATGCTGTTGTAAAGACAGAGAATGCAATCCATTGATTCTATTAAAAATAGTTAATCATTTCATAATGATGGATATCATTTGTGGGGGGGGGGATGCCAGGAGAGTTTCTGCTTTGTGAATTGCCAGTTATAAGCAGTTGTTAGAGCAAAGCTTTAATGGATATTGTTTGAATTTTTGTTTCAGGGCCAGAAACTCTCCAGAATTTCTGGCATTGAAAAAACAGCCATTGAGAATACAATGTATCTAGGATTGATGACAGAAGTAATGGCAACGTACATTTACCCTTCATTTTCCTGATTTTGTCCCAGAAGACGTGAAGCAGATCCAAGGTTTGTTCTCACTCAGATATTGGACCTAATGTAAATGCTTTTTTTTGTGCATATACATTTGAAGGCTATTAAATTACCGGTGGTAGTATATTGTCAAAATATTCCCCATGGCTTCTTTTGTACATTTATTACTATTGTCCATTCCCTATTCCACCACAGTTTTTGAAATAATGGAAACCCAGGCTGAAAGCTTGGGGAAATTCAAAGGTCTACTGGATAGTTAGTTACTATTTGAGGAAGGAAATAATAGGTTCTTTATTCTCTCCAAAAATCCTATGGCTTCCTTGCGTTATATGGCTGATACTAGTACTAATATAAATGCTATTAGCAAACATATGCCAAACTTGAATTTTGTCTAAATGAACAGCCAAGCAGTTTATGGAAATAAAACTTTCATTTAAACACATACTGTTATGTGTACCTTAAACCCCTAGCAATTATAGAATTAGGCTACATTTTACTGATATAATATGATACTGTAGGATTGCAGAGGTATATTTCAACACAGTAATTAAGTCATATACTGTATTGTGTTTGATTATACAGATATATAATCAAATACAGATATATTATACAGATATTCCCAAAGATTTCTTCATCTCAATGGCATCTGTGAAGAATGTCTCAACCCTCTAAGGGCATTTAGCTACTGTCAGATTTTAATTTGGTTGCTCTCAGAACCTTAAGATTTTAGATTCTGAATCATTGTGTGGCAGTGCAGAACATTTTGAACCTTACTGTCAGCGTAGTGCAAGTCTTTATTTGTCACTATACTGTTTTTAGGGATGACAACAATACAAGCACATGTACAGAACAAACAAAATATTAATTTTTGGTTCCTTTTATGAAGTACATACCACTATAAATACATAACATAAAGTACATATCATTATTATTTTCATTGTCATGCCCCCCATTTTTCTTAACATAACCTGCATTTCTAAATATACATATATTACAGTCAAAATTCTCAATACCTACCTTGTGGATGTGGAACGAATGGGGTAGATGTCATTGCAGTTGGAGCAGGTACCATACCAACACTAGTAGGGATGACTGTCATGGGCGGCAAAACATGTGTTGGTGTGCTTGTGTGGTTACCTGTAGTTTGTCCATGGATAGCATGCCCTTGAAGAGCATGTGAACCCGATGAGGAAATAGGACCAGGATGGGGCCCATGGGGACCCGGGACTGCCTGTTGTGGCATTATTACCACAGGCTGTGGGGTACCAGCAAAGCTGGCAGGGTGAGGGTGGGGCTGAGTTACATGGCTTACATGAGGATTTTGAGTTGGAGCATTAGGGTTATGATGTCCAGGCTGCAGTGGATGCTGAGTCATAGGTCCATGAAACACTACTGGCTGAGGAGTTAGGGCTGGTCCAGGATGACCAGCTGGTGTTGGAGTTTGGGCAGGAGTAACATGGGGACCTGATGGAGATTGATGTACAGGAGAAGGTGCTGCTCTTAAGGAAGGTGTCTGAGACTGGGGGGCAGGTGTAGCAGCTGAATGTGGCCCTGTTGCTCCCTGAGGCACAGTGCTGACAGACACAGCATGAGAAGGAACAGCAGAAAGAGCAGCAGTACCAAGATGTGGAGACACTGAAAATAATTGTAATATTAAATATACAGCAGCTTTACATCTATTCACTCAAAATAAGTGTCATTTAATTAAATTAAAAGGCCATTTAGATATGACAAAGTTCATCAAGAAGAGTATTTTTATAACTATAGGTCTCCACTTTGATAGTGGAAACCTACTGTTACAAAAAATTAATTCCTACCCCCAAAAATGAAGTGGTTTATCAAGTTGAGACCTATAGTTCTTTCGGCAAAAGAATGAATTTTTATTCATCATTTTTAAGTTCTACAGACGTAGGACTTCATGGTGTTTCTCTTACTGAGAAGCACCAGGTTAAAAGTTACCAGTCCAGTCCACATCTGAAATCAGTTACTTATGAAAAAAGTATTCATTAATGCTGTGACTTTCAGTAATGTGAGATCAACATATGACAGATTAGCCCTTGTAGAATAATCTAATCCTAATGCCGGAAATATATTAATTAGGGTCTATTTTCTTGTTTTAAAGTCTCAAAAAATGATAACCATTAGAGGGATGGCTCCTCCAAGAATGTAAAATTATTTTGTATGTGGTGTCCATACATACATGTGTCACTATAAAGTGAAACAGGAATGAGAAGTGGTGTTCAATAATAACGAATTCTGTGGATCTTGACCAGGCTATGAGAGTGCTATGTACATATGCTTTGTAAATTGACTGCATATGTGCTAATTGACTGAGTTGGATTGAAAACAAAAAAAAAAAAAAAAAAAATTAAGAATTAATCTATAGGAAAATCTCTTAGCAGACTTACAAAAGAGAGAATATTCTTCTTCAAGATTTTGGATACTCATTAAATAAATTAGGAAACTGGCAATTTCCATAGATTTATGGCCTACCACATATCTACAAAATTCATGTTGAATTAATGCTAGCTTTGTTTACAGGGAACACATTATATCACTAAGAATAGTCAAGAGCTTGTGATAACCATTAGAGGGATGGCTCCTCCAAGAATGTAAAATTATTTTGTATGTGGTGTCCATACATACATGTGTCACTATAAAGTGAAACAGGAATGAGAAGTGGTGTTCAATAATAACGAATTCTGTGGATCTTGACCAGGCTATGAGAGTGCTTGTACTAAGAAAGCACTATATATATACACACCAATGAGCCAAAACATTATGACCACCGACCTAATATGATGTTAGTCCTCCACATGCAGCCAAAACAGCCATGCTTCATACCCGGTGAGGCATGGACACTACAAGATTTCTAAATGTGTCTTGTGGTATCTGATACCAACATGTAACCAGCAGATCCTTTATCTCATGTAAGGTCCATGGTCGAGATGCCGCAGATTGGAGTTGCTGTTCCAACACATACCACAGAGGCTTGATGTCTGGGAAATTTGGAGGCCAGAGCGAGCAATACCTGGAAGTCTTTCTCATTTCCGCGAACCAGTCTCGAACAATCCGGGAGGGGTGGCATGGTGCATTATCCTGCTGAAAGATGGCACCACCAGAGGGAAAGACCATTGCCATGAAAGGGTGTTCCTGTTCCTACATGTTTAGGCAGGTAGGTAGTAGATGTAAGAGTGCCTGGCACATGGATGACTGGACCCAGGGTATCCCAGTAGAACATCACCCAAAGCATGACACTGCAGCCAATGGCTTGTTTTCGCCCCATGGTGCATCCAGGAAACATGATTCATCAGACCAGATGACCTTCTTCCAATCACTCAAGGTCCAGTTTTGATGCTCACATGCCCATCGTAGGCCCTGTCACTGGTGAACCGTGGTTAGCTTGAGCACTCAGAGCGGCTATGCAGCCCCATTTTCAGCGGGGTTCGATGTACTGTGAGATGTGACACATTACTCCTGTCACCAGCATTCCAATTACCGGCGAGTTGCGCCACAGTTGCCCTTTTGTTGCCACGTACCATCTGGGAGAGCCTTCGTTCACCTTGAGCATTGATGAATCGTGGTCGTCCAACACCTCACCAGTGGTTCGTAGGTTTTACCTCCTTGGACCACTTTCAGTAGGTACTAATCACGGCTGACCGTGAACATCCCACCTGCCGTGCCAGTTCGGATATGCTCGGACCCAGTCGTCTGGCCATTACAATTTGGCCTTTGTCAAATTTGCTTAAGTCCACTGCCTTTCCCATCTGAAGAACAAGAGTAACACTGATTAATGGAGCTCAGTATCAGGTGTATTTTATAGTGTCCCAACCAGCAAATGTACTGTAGTTCACCTGCAGTTGCTTCGATTTGCATAAAGACTTGCTGGTCATAATGTTTTGGCTCATTGGTGTGTATATATATATATATATATACACACACACACACACACACACCAATGAGCCATATATATACACGTGTGTGTACACACACACACACACACACACACACACACACACACACACACACACACACACACACACACACACACACTGAGCAATCACTTCTTTAAGTACATCTACCTAATAGTAAGTAGGTCCCTTCTAGCCTTCAGAATAACATGGTTTCATTGCATGGCTTTGATGAGGTGTCAAAAGTGTGCCATAGAGAAGCTAGCCTACGTTAACTTAGCTGTTTCCCACAGTTGTTGCAAAGTGGATGGTGGCAGATCACTACTCTTAATAGCTCAGTCCGCTTTATCCCACAAGTGCTCAACTGGATAAAGATCTAGTGACCATGGAGTCCACCATAGTAGGTTGAATTTACTCTTAGGTTTCTGGAACCAGTTCTGTACAGTTCTAGCATTTTGACATGGTACATTATCCTGTTGGAAGAACCCATTTGTAGATGAATACACTGCAGCTACTTAAGGGATGTGGCTAGACTGAAGCAATTTCTGCTTCAAAGGGTCCAAGAGCACCACAAAAACACATACTCCATCACCATAACAAACCCTGCATTCTTAACACCTGGCAGGATAGGTATGTGGACACATGCTGGATTCACCAGACCAGGCAATGTTTTCAATTCTGAGTGGGTTCAGGAAAACCAACACTAGTGTTGGGGTTCCTGAGCTCACTGTAACTGTACTTTTTGTGTTTTGTGAAAAGAATTAAACCCAGTTGTTGTTGGTTTCAACCATGATAAGCTGAACATACTGAAATGCTTTTTTGGTTACCACCATTGTACTGGTCTTCATTTGACTAACTGTAGCCTTTCTGTTGCCTAAACTTGTCAGCCTCCTTTGACCTCTCACCATAATAAGCTGTTTCCAATCAAAGGATTGCAATTAGCTGGATATTATTTGATTATTGGACCAATCTTGAAATGCTTAAGACACAGTCATATGTAAAAACTCCAGAAGGGTTGCAGTTTCCAAGATACTCATACTGGTGCTGACTACCATGCCACGTTGAGAGTCACTTTAACATTAGCATTAGTAGAGGCATTTGATGCAAGAAAGCAAGCTTATGCCGCATCAGCCAAAAAAAAAAAAAAAAAATACCACTTCCATTTCACCCCTCTGTTCATTCAAAATACCTGTCCAGCTGAGCCTTAAACTTATTTAGGCTATCAACTTCCACAACAAGGGATGGAAGTCTGTTCCACCAACCAACAACCCGCTGGCTATAGGCAAATTTCCGCACGTCTATCCTACATCTGTCTTTCCTCAATTTGAATTTATGCCCTCTCAGGTGATTATTCTGAACGAGAGGAAGAATCCCATCGGCATTGAGCATGCTCAAACCATTCAAGGCTTTATACACCTCTATCAGATCACCTCGCTGGTGCCTAGTCTCCAGACACTGTAATTTGCAAAACTTAAGCCTTTCTTCGTAAGAGCACCCCTTTGTTCCATTCGCTAATCTTGTTGCCCTTCTCTGTACTCGTTCCAGCAGCTCTACATCCTTCTTGAAATGAGGCCCCAAGACCTGTATACAATACTCTAGGTGTGGCCTGACCATTGCCTTATACAAGGGAATAATTACCTCCTTATCGCTGCTAGAAAAATCCCTATATATCATTGACAATACACCATGAGCTACTCTTGCAGCCCGTCTGCACTGCTCAGAGAACTTCATATCTGCCTGCACAACCACCTCCAGGTCCCTTTCATTCTCTACCACTGTCAGTGTAGTACCACAGAGTTGATACGTTGCTCTGGGGTTGCTGTTTCCCATGTGTAGTACTTTACATTTCTCAATGTTAAACTTCATTTGCCACCTTTCAGCCCATCTGCTCAACCTTTCTAGATCCTGTTGCAGCAGCAGCAGCGTAGTGTCCTTGACAACCCTGCCTACCTTTGTATCGTCTGCAAACTTCGACATTAAGCTTGATATACCATCATCAATATCATTTATAAATACAGAAAACAATAATGGACCCAACACTGAGCCCTGAGAGACTCCACTAATAACATTAGTCCACGACGAGCAGTGTCCATTGATTACCACTCTCTGTCTTCTCCCCCTCAGCCACCCCTTTATCCACAGCAGCAATTTGCCTCCAATGCCACACTGCTCCAATTTGTGCAGAAGTCTTCCATGTGCAACAGTATCAAAAGCCTTACTAAGATCCAAGTATATAATATCAAAGTTATTCCCTGCATCCAGTTCCTTTGTGACTGCATCATAGTATCCAATCAAATTGGTCAGGCAAGACTTCCCCTTAACAAAACCATGCTGTGTTCAAGCTATAACTGAAGTCTTGTCTAAATGATCCTGCAGTGCTTCTTTAACTAGTGTCTCCATTAATTTTCCTGGAACAGAAGTTAAACTCACAGGTCTATAATTACTTGTGTCAGCCTTTGATCCTCCTTTGTGAATTGGGGTCACATTTGCACATCTCCAGTCCATGGGTACTTCCCCTGAGTCCAAGGAAGCTCTCATAATTATGGCTAAGGGTTTACTTACTTCCTTTGCTGCTTCTAATATAACTGGATAGATCCCATCCACCCCAGGTGCCTTTCTTGTATTTATCTTCAACAATTTCTCCTCCACTTTACTCTCAGTTATTACAAGATTATCTAGCTTACTGCTAGAGTTGAATACACCACTGGCTTTCCCCTCGCTAAATAACTCCTCATGTGTGAATGTCGATGCAAAATATTCATTTAGTTTGTTAGCTACCTGAGCAGGATCATCAACAGTTGACCCATTGATATCAAGTGGACCAATCTGATTCATCCCCTTCCTTCTAGAGTTTACATAAGTAAAGAACTCTTTGCTGTTTTTCTTTGCATCCCTTGCCAAAGATTTCTCGTAATCTGCCTTCGCCTGCCTAACCTCCTTGGTAACTTGGTTACAGATCAACTTGTATCTATCATAGACTTCTGTGTCATGTGTTAATTTGTATGTATTCCATGCATGTTTCCTCTCTGCCATATGCCTCATTAGTTCATCTGACATCCATTTAGGCCTAAACCTTGAACAATATTTCTTAGTTGGTATGTAAAGTCTAGTAGCTTCCAAGATAAGTTCTTTGAATGCTTTCCATTTTGCACTTGCTGTTGGTAACATCATCGGTTGGTCCCACTGTATAGAATTTAAATACTGTCTCAGTCCATCGTAGTCGCCTTTACGAAAGCAATAACCCTTCCCTTTACCCCTAATGGTAGTTACCTCTTTGAGTAAATCCCACTTCAGCACACTGTGATCACTGCCACCTAGTGGTTCATTTATCTGCAGATTCTTAATGCATGAAGAATAACTGCTGATAATCAAATCAAGAGTATTCCTCCCTCTAGTTGCCTCCCGAACATGCTGATGTAGAAAACAATCATCCAATAAATCCACAAAAGCCTTGCTAGTGTGTGAGTGACCTGCGCCCAAATTCCAGTGAATATCTGGGAAATTAAAATCCCTCATTATAAGACTCTCTGATTTACTGGCCCATTCTATTTCCCTGTACAGTATCTTATTATACTCATCAGAGTCATTAGGCCTATAGCACACTCCTACTCTCAATTTTGATTTACCTATGCTTATGTCACACCAAACTGACTCGACACTGTCCAGCGATGTCCACTGGCTTCCCTTCCTTGGATTTTATGTATTTCTTAACTAATAGCATAACCCCTCCTCACTTCCTATCCAGTCTATCCTTTCTGTAGACGTCTCCAAATTCCAGTTCTGCATTCCTTATATCTGTGTGACACCACGTCTCTGATATCCCAACAATATCTGCCTTTAATGTTTTGAGCAATACCTCAAATTCATCAAATGTATTTACTAAACTCCTAGCATTGGTGTACACGCAACTATACATGCACCTATTTCTATTCTTAGCTACCCTAACACAATCCATGTGTTTACTTGTACTGCAATGACTCCCAGCAGTCTCTGAAATATCCTGCATCTTGTTTTTCAGGCTTCTGCTCATTCCAATAGAAGCAGTGCAAGAATCTCTTTCACCTCTGCCAGTGGCTACTGTTAATCTATTCGTCTTTGTCTCCCCCCCAAGCTAGCAGTTTTCCAACCCACCTAACACTGCCTCGATAGCATCAGCAAATATTCTTGCACCCTTTCTATTTAAGTGTATCCCATCCCTGTAGAAGCAATCTCTCCTGTTAACAAGTACAGTCCAGACTGAAAAAAAATTCTACCCCTTGAGCCTTGCACAATCTTTCCAGGGCCGAATTGATCGACAAGGCTCTCATCATATACTCCCTCCTATTGTGTCTGGGCAGAATTGCAGACACTTTCAAATTCAACCCTATTTCATGGCTTTTTTTCAACAGTGACCTGTACTTGTTAAGCAATTCTGCCGGTCTCCTACTGTGGATATCATTAGTGCCAACGTGTACAACTATATCACCTTTTGTGCACTTAAAAGATGTTATCTGCTCTAAAACGTCATCAACCTTTGCTCCTGGCAGACATACCCTAGTGCTGTTCCACCTATTGTGTATTAAGAATTTGCAGATAAAGGAACCACTAGGTGGCAGTGATCACAGTGTGCTGAAGTGGGATTTACTCAAAGAGGTAACTACCGTCAGGGGTAAAGGAAAGGGTTTTTGCTTCCGTAAAGGGGAGTACAGTGGTCTCAGACAGTTTTTAAATTCTGTACAGTGGGATCAACTGACGATGTTACAAACAGTAAATTCTAAGTGGGAAGCATTCAAGAAATTAATCGTGGAAGCTACTAGACTTTATATACCGATTAAGAAATATCGTTCAAGGTTTAGGCCTAAATGGTTATCAAATGAACTAATGAGACTCGTGACAGAGAAGAAAAATGCATGGGATGCATATAAATTATCAGGTGACGCAGAAGCCTGTGGCAGATATAAGCTAGTCTGTAATCAGGTCACAAAGGAGGTTCGGCAGGCGAAGGCGGATTACGAGAAATCTTTGGCAAAAGATGCTAAGAAAAACAGCAAGGATTTCTTTACTTATATAAACTCTAAAAGGAAGGGGGTGAATATGATTGGTCCACTTGACATCGATGGTTCGACTGTTGATGTTCCTGCTCAGATAGCAAACAAACTGAATGAGTATTTTGCATCTACATTCACACGTGAGGAATTATTACAGTTTGAAAATGGAAGAAGGTTATCAAATTGTAGCAGTGTGCTTAATGATTTTGTAACTGAGAGCAAAGTGGAGGAGAAATTGTTGAACATAAGAAAGACACCTGGGGTGGATGGGATCTATCCAGTTATTTTAAAGGTGGTGGCAAAGCAACTAAGCAAACCCTTAGCCATAATTATGAGAGCATCCTTGGACTCAGGGGAGGTTCCCAAGGACTGGAGATGTGCAAATGTGTCCCCAATTCACAAAGGTGGATCGAAGGGTGACACGAGTAATTACAGACCAGTTAGTTTAACTTCTGTTCCGGGTAAAATAATGGAGTCACTGGTTAAAGATGCATTGCAGGATCATCTAGACAAGACTGCAGCAATAATTCAAACACAGCATGGGTTTGTTAAGGGAAAGTCTTGTCTGACAAATTTGATTGGTTATTATGATGTGGTCACAACGGAACTGGATGCAAAAAATAATTTTGATATCGTATACTTGGATTTCAGGAAAGCTTTTGACACTGTTGCGCATGGAAGACTACTGTACAAATTGGAGCAGAATGGTATTAAGGGTAAGTTGCTACAATGGATAAAAGGATGGTTAAGTGGGAGAAGACAGAGGGTGGTAATCAATGGGTGCTGCTCTTCGTGGACTAATGTTATTAGTGGAGTCCCACAGGGTTCGGTGTTGGGTCCACTGTTGTTTTGTGTACAGTAATACCCCGAAGTTACGCGATAGGCGGATCCGACGAAAATCGCGTAAGTCGGGGTACAACTTTGCATATAAATACATATAAATTTTGCTTAATTGGGACCAAGGACTAACAAAAACACTAGTTTAGAAGAAAAATATTAATAAAATTGCAGTTATTTATACATATTAATACAAAATATGTATTAAAAAAACAAATGACTTACGTTAAAAAGTTATTTCGATGTCGATGGCTTCATAAAATCTAACAAATTCGTCTGCGACACAGCGCGTTCTTTTTTTCACGCAGAATTTCTTCGTAGCAAGCTAATAATTTTTTTATTCCTTGCTTTGTAGCTATAACGCGTTCTTTGTTGGAGTCTATGTTTTCTAAAATTTTTAAGCCCTTTACAATTGAGCCCTTTTCAATTTTCAACCTGTCAAGTTTGCAATTGTCATGCGCTTTTCGCTGTTGCTTCATTTAGGCCTGTAGCACGTGCAATATCACATGGTCTTTCATTTCGCTCAAAGCGTTTCACAATTTCATATTTTTTCTCTGTGGACAGAGGCGGCTGGCCATAAGCCTTACCGGGGAAACCCCGGTGGGCCAGTGTGATTTTGGCCATAAACCATAGTATGAGGCCACTATAAATTTTCCCGGGTAAGAATTTTTGATCCAGTCCGCCTCTGTTTATCGATAATTGCTTTTCTTTTTCTCTCAGAATCTGCAGTCTTCACCAGGACGCTTCCTTTTCACACCTTTTAATTAAGTATTTTACTCATTTTTAGGGAATAAAGCACAATTACAAAACGAGGAGGCACGCTTGATACGCATAAACAAAGCTTCGCGCATGTCGCAACTGAATAGACAACATCATAAAGGCAGAGATACACTATTAATTAACACCTCACATTTCTAGGGGTTACTACCATAAAACAATAAAAATCCATTTGCGTTTCTGCTAGTGAAATCTGTTATAAACTGGTAGTAAACTCGATCTAATTGCATTTGCGATTATACCGATAGCTGGAATTGTGTTGGTTTTTACGTTATTATGGTGAAATGTGTTTTCCCCTTCACTGATATAAAAAACATAAAAGCAGCAAAGTTGAATTTTGTTCATCTTTCGCTCTCATTCTCCGCCGTCGCACCGTATATCGATAACATATGAAAAACGACCTTGAAGATAGTGGGCGGCAGCGTTGCCAAACGAAAAAAATCAAGAACAGCGTAACTCCGAGTTCGCGTAAGTCGGGGTATTACTGTATTTATCAATGATATTGATGAACGTATATCAGGCTTAATGTCGAAGTTTGCAGATGACACAAAGGTTGGCAGGGTTGTTAATGACAGTAATGGCAGTGTGCTACTGCAACAGAATCTAGATAATTTGGGTAGATGGGCTAAGAAGTGGCAACTGAAGTTCAACCTTGACAAATGCAAAGTACTGCATATGGGTAGAAGTAACCCCAGAGAAACTTACCAACTGTGTGGTACTACACTTAAGGTGGTAGAAAATGAAAAAGACCTGGGAGTAATTGTGCAGTCAGATATGAAGTTTTCTGAGCAGTGCAGACAGGCTGCTAGGGCGGGTCATGGGGTTTTGTCAATGATATATAGGAATTTTGCTAGCAGGGAAAAGGAGGTGATTGTCCCTCTGTATAAGGCAATGGTCAGGCCACGCCTTGAGTACTGCGTACAGGTCTGGAGGCCTCATTTTAGGAAGGATGTAGATTTGCTTGAGCGTGTACAGAGAAGAGCAACACGATTGGTGAGGGGAATGAAGGGATTCTCTTACCAAGAGAGGCTTAAGTTTTGCAAATTGCAGTGGCTGGAGACTAGGCACCTGCGCGGTGATCTGATTGAGGTCTATAAGGCCTTGAATGGGTTGAGCACGCTGAATTCTGATGGGATCCTTCCACTTGTTCAGATTACGAACCTACAGGGACATAAGTTCAAATTAAGAAAGGACAGATGTAGAATAGATGTGCGGAAATTTGCCTTTAGCCAGCGGGTGGTTAATTGCTGGAACAAACTTCCATCTGTCGTTGTGGAAGTTGATAGGTTAAATAAATTTAAGGAGGAACTGGACAGGCATTTGGAGGGAATGGTGTGATTTTTTTTTTTTTTTTTTGGCTGATGCTGCATAAGCTCCTACACTTGCTTTCTTGCATCATGTGCCACTACTACTACTACTACTACTACTACTATCCTTTTTACAAAGCATGTTCCCCGTTTCCCTGACAATAGAGTCACCAACAACTACTAGTTCCTTTGGGACCAGCGCATTCTGCCTTGGGGGTTGCCGCTGTGTTGCACGATGACCAAGTGCAAGCTCTGGCACTGATGTGGGCAGCTGAGAGCTTGAAGGGCCCCTCAATTTAGTTCCTTCGAGGGCATCCACCCTGTCCTTCAAGCTCTCAGCCCATAAGAACGCTGAATTGTTGCCTGATTTCGATACACTCCTTCCATCGTGCACACACACTTAAATCTTTCGTCTTGCCATTCTCTCTCTCTCTCTCTCTCACACACACACACACACACACACACACACACACACACACACGCACACGCACGCACGCACACACACACACACACACACCCCCACCATCCATCCATATATATATATATATCTGCCAATATGCTTCATATTGCAGGTACAAACATGTAATGCTTACTGAAGGAGCACTCCATCTCACGAAAAGTTTAGGTGTACCTAATAAGGTGACCACTCAGTGCATGTTATAGTAAATTATTTCAGAATTTGCTATGAATTACACCATAAATGCCAGTGCAAACAATATAACAAAGGAGGACAGGAAGCTGATATTCTGAGAACCCCTATTCACCACACATGTGAAAAAAAGATATGTGAATGATGTCCTATCCATATTTAAGATTACAACAGTTAGTTAAACTAGTTTTTGAACAGTGATTCTTTCTATATGATTTCTTTGGAGGAAGAATTCATATGATGATACTATGCCTTTTCCAGATATTAAAATAAATATCTGCTTATTTGTTGCATCAGGCAAATATGTAATTGACCAGAGACAACATTCTAGACATGCCTGATGCCAGAAGGGTTTACACCAGATCAAAAAAGATAATAATGAGTAAGGTTATAATAATGACAACGGTTTTCTTGTGGTATTGGTGGTCTACAAAGAATAAAAATAAACAAACATGGGTTTGCTTTATAAGTATGAGCAAAGTATAATGAAAGAACCTATCAAGAAAAAAGATTCCATTAGAGAGAGAGAGAGAGAGAGAGAGAGAGAGAGAGAGAGAGAGAGAGAGAGAGAGAGAGAAATTAATGATGGCTGGTTAGCTGTTTGGTGTTTAATGATGCATTGGCAACTAAGACCATAATGCACAAAATTAATGATAGCTTCTGTCTAGTACTCCTGAGGAAACTGTGCCAGCCAACCTTATCCCAAACAGAAGTGGCCTGCCAAGAATTTCGAAGAGTTTGGAAACTGCCTGCACAGATTTAATGTGAAGCAACTTCTCGAGTTTTCAGTTTTCTGCCACTGTAGTACAGGAGATGATGTGTTTATGACTAGTTTTTAGGCTAGTCCATATTATTAGCTGATATTCCACCAATAGAAAATTCTTAATGTGGGAGGGTGCATCAGTTAACCAGATTTCCACAGCATATAAGACAGAAGAAGATAGGTTTTTATATAACAAAGAATGGTATCTGAGTTGGAGACATGAAGGAGCTGTTTTCTCTATCTCACAGAAAGGTAGAACTTTAAGAAAGCTGATTTAACTGGAGGAAAACCAAATAGGAAGGTTACGATTAAATGAAGAGGTTTTCTTGGAAAAAGAAATGTGGGCACCCTATCAGGCTATAAAGGCCAAACAGACTAAAATAATTGGTTGTTGTTGTTGTTATTTGGTTTTTAGGAGCATTAGCAACTAAGGCCATATTGCTCTGGGATATGCGGTGGTCATTCCCTGACCTTTCCGCATCCTCCGCATTTGGTGGTGACTTGCTCGAACCCCGGTCTAATCAAGAAGCGTGTGCTATGCACTGCTGCTCCTTCCCACCTGGCTACAGAGGCGCCTCTAAAATAATTGGTAACCACAGCAATAGCATTATTAATAAGTGAGTTGTTTTGATTTGCCAAATGAATTCAGGTGTAAATAGCTTAGATTTTAATATCACCAGAAAAATCGATGAGAGATAATTGCGCACACAGAGTAGAGGTGGGATTAAAACTCTGCTGAAATGCTTGCCAGGCTACTCCACCACCCTATGGAATTACAGCAGATACTTCTTTAATTAGCAAGAAATCAAACTATAATAAAAGGGTTCTACACAGGAGGGGCCTGCTGTATGAAAAAGAGCAAATTACCTTATCCACTATAAAATTTTGCTCACATGTACAATGGGCAAACAATATCAAATGCAAAGGGAAAACCAAGATAAACCAGGTCAAGTTGACCCTTGCAGTTAATGGCATAAGATGCAAGAAAAGTAGCTTCTAAAAGAATAGTAATGGTGGACACACCTTTCTTCCACAGTGACTGCAGAAGAAAGGAGGAAGCAGAATGGATTGCTGAAACAATTTAAGTACAGGGGGTCCATGGTATTTGAGTATTCATTAGCCAAATCCCCACAGTTACAAGGATTTGAAAATTAAAGAATTAAAGCTTTTTCTCTTGTGAAAATCGACCAAGCACTTGAATATTTTTTGTAAGAATGATCCCACAACAAAAGTTAAGCGTGAAGTTAAAAGACATAACTAAATGCTACAACACAATTTTATCTGAAAAAATATGGCATAAAAAAAAAAAAAAAAAACACTTAAAAAAAAACAAAAAAAAAAAAAAAAAAACAAGAACTCTGGATTCGTTCTTTATTCGTACAACTGAAAAATAGTAACTTCAATAAACTTTACTTAACCTTACATTGTGCAGCATATTATAATAAAAAATGTCTAATAATATAATTTTCTAATTTTTCAGTTCCTTTATTCATTTTTTTTACTATGTACAAGTACATAATAAACATTACTATATAATATCGGTGTAGATACACTATAGACAACTCTTAAAGAAAAACTACAGTAGTAGTAGTGGTGTGAAAGGCATAATTTCATCTGTATTTCATATTGTGCCCAACCTTCACAATGAGTTACCATGTATTGCACTTAGAAAAGACTATTGTTACTTATTCTAGGTGGCACCGTTTGCAAAATGGTATGGGATAAGATACTCTGTTATCCACATACCATCCCTATTAAACTTAGCAAAGCAAAAAGATGTAGGAGAGGAAGAGGAAGAAATGCCAGCAAAAGAAGAAAGGGACAGTTACTCCCACTCACTGACTGAACTAAATTGCTCACAAATCCTTAGAATAGATAACACTTCTCCATCCTTCACAACAAGTTACCATGTATTGCACTATCTCAAATAAGTAATGCTTCACTAATAGAGAAGATTTGTTACTTATTCTTGGTGGGCACCCACCCAGACAGCCCCATTTCAAAGCTAGTTGGCTTTTCATCCACCCGAGGTAGTGCAATACATGGGCAACTCGTGAAGGATGAGCACAATATGATACAGATGAAATGATGCCTTTCATCACACTACTACCACAGTTTTTCTTTAAGAGTTGTCTATGATGTATCTACACCGATATTATATAGATATAGAATCTTAAACTCAAAATATTATGCTTGGTTTCATTTATTTAAATAATAAACATCACGAAAATTTGGTCCCTGTTTTAAGTGGAATTTTCTGGAACAAATTATCCTCGGATATTGAGGATCCCCTGTAGTGATGATGATATAGCAATAGACTACCAATCCTTTAATAGTTCAGGATTATAGACTTCAGGAATGGAAAAGTTGGAATATTCGTGCCATGATGAAGGGAAAAATTTTGCAGTACGACATATATTAAACACAGAAACAGAGAGAAAGAGAGAGACACTAATAATTTTAAAATGTAAGTGCTGGCAACCTTTATAACAAAGTTGGGATGTTATCCAGCCCAGTGAAATTGCCAATAAAAGATTCTCCCAGAAAGGGTTAGAGGGAAAAACTGAGAGAGTGGGAAGAGAAGAAGGGTCATCAAATCTGCCAGCATGTCAAGCCACGCAAAGAGGTCAGAGGAGAAGAGAAATCAGTTTGAGAATGGTTGCATGTCTGGGTTGTGAGGTTCTAAATTGTCTTTAACATTGTGTGGTGTCTTTGAAGGTTTGCACACACACACACACACACACACACTGTATGTTATATTTGTTTGGTATTTTAACAACAGTATCAAGAGAATAGACACTTGTGTAAAACAGTATATAAAAATTAGTGTGTACTGTATAGTTGAACTGAAACCATACAGTACAGTGAACTTAGTAGTTCTAAGAAACATCGTGGATTCAGGAAACTATACTTATGTGATGTTTCTAATACTATTGGGGGGGGGGGGTAGAAGTCAGTAGAGACAAACCCATCCACAGTTGATAAGCAATCATGCCTGCCACCTCCTACTTTAAACAGTTCTTATATAACACTTCAGTATGTTGTCAGAACTGAATGTGTGCAAACACTTACAAAGCCACTGCACAATGTTACAGACAACTTAAAACTTCATAACCAGATATGCAGCCATTCTCAAGCTGCAGTCAGTTTGTTCCAAATAAGTGAAGAATTCTGTTTCCTACGAGGTATGTGCTGATGATTCTGATAAAGATCTGCTGCAGTCCTGCCAGTTTGTTATTGTGAGAAGTTGTTAGGATATATTTCACAGTTAACAGTGGAAACACTTGGGAGGCCGTCCTTTACCCATGAGAATAAAGAGATATCAGAAGAGCTTGCTTCTTTGCATCGTATGCCTCTACTAATGCTAATCCATATCCATGCTGTGGTAAGAACAAACTTCTGTAAATTCTTTGAAAGAACTGATATTTGTTGTAAGAGTTAATTGTTTGTGATTAGCACAGGTCTTTCCACTGACTATTGTTGAATGACAGGTTTATAATCAGAGTAGATTTGTGCTTGTCATAACAAGCACAGATCTACTGAGATTTGGTGCTTGGCTGGTGATCTGCCTTTTCACTTCTGGGAATTCCAAGATGCCCTAGAATCCTGCAGGCCTTTACTAGTTGCTGATTTGCATCACAGTGAATTGGAGTGCAGTAATTTATCCTCAGTTCACCCACCCCCATATCTCATGGTGCTGTAAAATCAATATCAGGGCACCAATGGTGGTGGTGGGGGAGCTGACTTGGAAGGCAGTTACTGTGACTGATGGGCAAACTATCAAATACAGATGATAAATAAAGGTAAATTAGGTCAAGTTGACCCTTGCAATTAACAGCATAAGATGCAAGAAAGGTATTTTCTAAAAGAAAGAGCCAAAATTTGTAAAGTTCAGAGAAGCAATTTAAACTGTGAGGAGGATGTGGCAATAAGCTACCAGTCTTTTAATAGTTTCGGATTACCAATTTTAGAATACTCTCATCAGGATGGAGCCTTTGTTAACAAAACCTGCACTCAAGGCTTTTACTGCACCAGCAATATAAGATAAAAAAAAAAATAAAAATTCTTCTTATGTGCTCCATTCCTTGCTTATCTTTGAATTTCCTAAGCTATCAAACGTCAACTATTTTGGAAGTAACTTATTCCTGTCACTTACAACTCTGTGCCACTTCATTATTTCTTGTATCATTAACTATGAAAATTCTATGGTTAATGATTCATATTAACATCCTTCTCTCAGAACCTTAACCTAAAGTTATGTGGAATATGAAGTCCACATATTCAAAGTATTTCCTCATATGGGTATTCTCTTGCCAACTGTTTTTCATGAAGCTTGCCATCTTTTGGTTATAGGGTGCTTCCCCATTTACAAAAATGACTATCAGAAGGTGACAAACATACTGAGGAACAAAATGAGATAACCATTTAATTCAATTTTGCAGAGATTGTCAAAATGTACATTCCAATGTTGCATTAGCACTTATAGCCTCGGGGTGAATTGTTAGACCCCCATGTTTTGGGAGCCTAACTTAGGAATAGCAGTTTTCTTCTGAGATGAAGTGGTAGTTCATCTGCTCCCACATAAGCTTTTAACTGGGAATTCTGAATGACCAAGGTTCACAAAAGTATTGTCAACTGAACCACTCTATAGCATTATTTATAGCAAAAGCAATACTGGGGCACCATAGCACAGGTGAGATTTGATGTATAGTGGGAAATATTGGTCAGCACCCCCAATGTCATGGTTGCGATTAAGCTAAGGATATTTTTAATTTTTTTATTTATTATTTATTTATTTATTTATTTTTTTTTTGGTTAGGATCTTCATTGTAATTTTTCTGAAAATCAAGTTAGTCTTAAAAGATGGATACAGTTGAAGGGTATTAAAGGACAAGATCCCAGCCCTAATTCTGCTTCAGGATGTAGTTTCCATTTTTTACAATTGGAAACTTCATCCTGAGAAATGGTTTTGATTGATTGATTTGATTTGGTAGTTGTTGGCGCATCGGCTTCTGTGGCCATATTGCACCTCCCAAGGTTTTTGCAGTACTTTGATCCAAGCCCGAGGCGGGAATCGAACCCGCGACCTTTGGGTTGCCGGGCAGGTACTTTTACCCACTCGGCTAGCCCGGTCGGCCCTGAGAAATGGATAGCAATAATTATCTACTTGAAGAGGAGATAGCAATTATGCAACAGCCATTAGTCTATTTTACTGATTGCACACTGAAGTCATTCAATGTTACTGGTATATTGAGAGTAGAATGAGATAGAGGTTGCTAGCATAAAAATAAGTTTTGACAGTAGCAAAAATGTTCTGTCATTTAATTTATCCTGATAGCAAAGAGTGTGGTACTCTTTCTCCCTGGATGAGAAGATATTAAAATAATGAACCTGAAAAGTACAACATTAAAGGAAACCCTACTAAAGAAAGTAGATAACTTTATAGGCCAAATGTGTGCAGACCTTGAAGAATGCCATGTGGTGTCAGAGGATCTCTGAAAGCTCAGACACTATGACCAGATTTTTTTTTTTTTAATGTCTTCTAGTTCTAAAAACTAGAAGACAAGCATTCTAGTTGTCTGCCTCAAACTTTGTTCATGAGATCCAAAAAGAAATGGCACGTATACTCCACGTGTAGTAAGCTCCACATATACTGATTTTTGGTCATTATTCAAGATGTCACTTAAGCCTGATGTGAATGATTTCCTTCAAAGTTTTGCCAAGACAGCATAAGAAAAATTGATCAATAATTATAAAGATCTGATTGCTTTTATTTTTTCACTGTTCTGAGGAAGACCACTATGAGTGTGAGTGATGCTGAGAGCTAGGATGGATATTTTCAGAGAGAGAGATGGAGAGTGCAGCTGAAAAATAAGCAAGGAATATGGGGCATTTAGACATGCTGATCTCACCAGCTAATAATGCTGATCTCACCAACAGATCAGCATTATTAGCTGGGCTATTTTAAAATATCTGAAATACTAGTGTCACAAATGGTTCATTATAAGTAAATAAATGGCTAAGTAATTAATCTCTCTCTCTCAGGAATTTTCAGATAGGGAGAGATTGAGAGCAGAGATGAAAATAAATCAGCAAGGAATACTGGTCATTTACAAATGGCATTTAAACAATAGATAAATATTCCATTAGGCTGGTGCAGCATAAGCCTCACCCTTCCTTGCATTATATGGCTAATAATAATAATAACATAAACTAGTTGTTCATGATATTTCTCGTATTCATAAACTACAGAATCAAAAGTAACCCCCTGAGATTTATGGATGGTAATAGCACAAGCCCGTATCAGTAGAAAAAGATTTCGTTTGGCCGAGATCGTTGTTGTTATCATTCAACAAAATACTCTTACTTCTTCTTGTGATCGGTACAGTGTCTCTAAATCTCAATTTCTCTAGCCATAGCAAACTGACGAGCCTTCAGTCTCGCAGATCCCTCAAAGTCAAAGCTAGTTGTTGCAGTATACTCTGTCAAGCCGGTTCAAAAACCAATTGAAAATCCTCAGGTAATTCATCTGAACTCAAATTTTCTGGATTGAAATCTTCAGGAAGTTCTTGAATATAATTTCGTGATGTCGACGGTCCAGCTTCTTGATGAGAAGTCGATGTAGAAGGCTGATATTGATAAAAATCTTGAGATGCAGATTTTATTGAACTCTGCATTTTTTTTTTTTTTTTTTTTTTTTTTTCTCTTAAGTAGTTCTTTTTTTTGACATGGGAAGCTTCTTCGGTGGCTTAGAAATTTCTATTCTTGCATACTTCTCTTGATTTCCCTCAGCTGGAGTTTTGGCCATCTTCGAAATACTTTTATAGGTATTTTTACAATTCAATAGTTAGCGAAATCCATTTGCAGATTAGTATAACATCAGAACCAAAAACTATTGCAAGAAGCTATTGTTTGTTGAAGCGACGTTTTATTGTTTTGTTCTTGAATCAAAGCCATTTAAATTTTAAGCAATGAAATGGTCTTGTGTGAAAGAATATTCTTTAATAAAATCTACAGATTTTATTCAAGTCTGCATATTTTTCATTCTCCATGTTTTTTTAAACTCATTCCTTTTTGACACGAGAGGCTTCTTCGGTGGCTTCGAAGTTTTTATTCTTGTATAATATTACTACCCACTGCTTACTCTACTGAATCAACATTAGTGACTGAGTTAGTGGCCTTTAGGAAGTGACGTCATTTTCATATCTTAGTATGAACTTACTCTACTGAATCAACGTTAGTGAGTGAGTTAGCATCATTAGCGCCATTTAGAAAGTGATGCCATTTGCATCATTTAAAATCTAAATGGTCAGCTTCCTTCATTACCAATCAATTGCGTGATTTCCGTTACAAGAAAATTTTATTACAGATCAATTGTGTTACCAATCGACTTTACTCTAGTGCCTCCATAGATCTTTTCACATCAAAAACTGTAAACTCAACACAGCAAAAATCTATGACTTCAACTCTCCTGAAAATTCAAGAAATCCTGAATAACAAATTCCAATTAAATTGTTTTGTTTGATATTAAATCAGCATCTGAAGATATATTAATTCCAATTCTTATCTCTTTATTTTGAAAGAATACTTGTATTCCTTAACCCACATACTGGCAAAACTATTTTAATACCAAGATGGATAGCAATCTCCTATGGATCCTATCAAACTATTCATGTCAAGAAAGGTAAAAAATATGTAGTATTATCATCTATCCTCTATTTTTATACTGAAACAAATAGAATCATATCCTAATTTAATCTCATATGCCAATCAATGATTTGAAGCTTTTTGCAACTTCAGAGAACCCTCAGCAATAAAAAACCAATTAACAAGTGGGTAGTTTGAATAAATTTAAAGAATTAGACAAATTATTAGAGAAGAGAGAGTGTGTGTGTGTGTGTGTGTGTGTGTGTGTGTGTGTGTGTGTGTGTGTGTGTGTGTGTGTGTGTGTGTGTGTGTGTGTGTGTGTGTGTGTGTGTGTGTGTGAATGGTGCAAAAGCTTGCTTCCTTCCATCATTTGGCTGTTAATATTTACACTAAAAGTACTAGGCACCATTATGCATATTTTAGGTTCCATGGCAACCTAAAAATATATATACTTAAAGAAATTACAACATTTGATAAAATGAGATTAAACAAAACAAGCAGGTGTTTTATTATTTGTTTTCAAATACCATAGTATGTATAATATGTTTAAAAATTCAAACCTTGCAATTGGAGGCAAGTAAAAGTCATCATACACAAAATTAAAACAAGTTTAGAGGAAAAATAAACCCATTATTACGTCACTTGCATGACATTTTTATGCCATCAAGAAGAATGAGAGTTGTAAGACTCCCTTTTCTTTTCTCATGGTCAAACTTATTTTGTGATTTCGAAGACCTTGCTATTAAGCCAAATATGTTATAATGACGGCAATGTGTAGTAGTTATTCATGTTGATAGGATACTAAAAATTTCAGTCGCAAAATAGAACTATGCAATGAAAATAATATATCTATAATTCTGCATACACTGTACATCTACTTACTGTATAGTTGAGCTGGAATATGAGTGGCATCTCCATAAGTGGCGGTATGAGAAGTGGGCACCATTCCTACTGGCTGTGTTGACATTACACGTGGACCAACCATTGAATAGATCTATAAATAGGGATACACACACATATGTATGAGGACCAAAGTGCATAGTTACATAAAAAGCCCTTAAATTAAAAAAAAAAAAAAGCCCTTAAATGGGAGAGGAGTCTCTACCATTATAAATCTTATCTCAACCTCCTTTCTAGCTCCCCAAGATATAATTCAAACTCTCAGCTCAATTTAATCTACTTAAATGTCTTCTCAACATTTAACTGTATACTCCAAGCTCATCTGTTTTCTAGGTCATTTCTACTCCATGTCAGGTCACTTGTTAGCATTTCTACAAAACTCCATTTTTAACAGAAAAGTTATCCTCTGCTCTACAAAGCCAAATCATGTTAAGAACAATTTTGGTTGGCATCACCCAGGACAACACCCTATTAACTTTGCTGTTTTTTCTTGCTAATTCCTCCACTGACACAGCATAATCTACCTCTCATCTCTTATGCTGATGACTTGATAAGGCCAATTTCCTATTCTGCAGAACAAGCCATATATAATAATACAGCATCAATGATTCTTTTAAAATTACACATATAACTTTAAGCTCTATTTTGGTCTTTTCTAAACCATCTAAAATCTGCCCATTAATCAAGCACTCCCCCTTTCAGTCACTCCTTTAACTGGTAATTCTGCAGTTCAAAGTTCGAATCCACTAAGAGCTTTGGCTCTACTCTAGCCTCATATTCAGGACAATTCCAATGCTCAGTCATATGACAATGCAGTAAAAATGTCCAGAAGGTATAAACAGCACAATCGCAAAAATTCAAGTGGTGAATTCATTATCAATTTATATATCACATACTAGCCATCCTTAAACTTTTATTTTTTCAGTGTCGAATGTTCTATGGAACCATCAACTTATTTGGCACATTTAAAAAAAACTGCTTAATTTTCAGTGCTTCTGTACGTTGATGATCAATAATGTAAAAAAAAAATTGGGGCAGATAATTTGGTTTTAATGTTTCTTTCTGAGAATTGATGATCTACCACAGCAGATATCACAAAAACTCTGCCAAAAGTCTATAACAAAATCATTGAAGCATTAAAATACCTTGCAAATGATGACAATTAAAAAGCAGAAACACATTGAAAAGCCAACACTCTTTTATGATGCATCTTTCTTTGAATGAAATGTGGAATGATTTACTATAGAACACCAACAAGACCAACCTATCACTTCATAACACTAACCTAGAACTTGAAACAGCTATAGAGCTAATGATGGCACTGCAAGGCTACATGAATTTGCAATGAGCCAGTTTTCAAAAGGCTGAAAAAGCAAGCAATCAAAAAGTTTCAAATATTAAATACAAAAATATTGATAAAGCTACATACCAAAACACAAAACATTTGCTTATGATAGTCTTTCTGGTGATGCAATGAGGAAACCTTTCTGCCTATAACTGATAAATTGGTTGCTGAACTGGAAGGGCATATAAATGCTCCTTTCAGCATTATGACACAGTTTAGAAAATGTCTTCTGATAAAATTGCAAAAAAAAGTAGCTCAATTTCAAAAAAGTAGCTCACTATTACAATATGCAAATAACTTAGGAGCCCTCTTTTCTTAGAGCTACAGGGCGTTTTCTTGCAAAATACTAAAAAAGAACAGGACAATTCAAATACCTAATCAGTGCAAGATTTAAACAAGTTTCTGCCTGGAAAAACCTCGAAAGTACATTAAAAACACTAACCTTATAAATTAAAAATAATTTATTACCATATAATTGGATGGGAAAATTAGTTTTAGCTGATAAAAACTATTTTAAAAGCATTACTAAATGTGTTATTGCTAATACTGTGTATATTTGCTATTCCCTATTATAATATAGAAATAATGAATGAATAACAGTTTATTCTTCTTCTTCTTGATTCTCATGTTTTTATATTTTTTGTAGCATTATATTAGTTCCACTTATATATATATATAAAAAAGAGAGGGGAGAAAAAAACAGTTCAATGTTGGTAAGAATTAACTTTTATATGTACATAAAGGTAATTTATATATACACATAAGCCCAAACTGGAGGAGGATCAAAAATTTCATCTGGCACTGGCTGAGATGCATAAAACCATTGTACTTTAGAAGTTGTAATATTAGATTCTTGTTGGCAGCATGCCTATCATAACAACAACACAAAGTGAATGTTATACACATTTGGATAAAATTTGTTTCCACAACTCTTTATTTCCGTTTCACATACATATGATGATTCACTTCTATGTATTCCATCTGAACTTCACATTTGCAATACTTATCAAGTTTCAGACTAAGAAAGGAAACAGATTGTTACCTGATATGTCTTAGTTTTAATGTATCGACACCTCAGTTTTTACTACTTTTACCATCTCCAATCATTACTATTTCCATCTGTGTAGTATTTTATCTTTCATACATGCATTATTTTATTTCCAAAACCTACTACTCTCAGAATTAACTGTTTGTATCTTCTGTCAGAAAATATCATAAGAAAATATTAAAAGAAAAAATACACTGGTACATCTTTTTATTAAATATAAAGTTTCCTTACTTGTGGGTATGCCATTGCTGTTTGTGGTGTTCCTGGAGTTGGAATCATGCCTGGTGGTGGGTTATACTGCATAGTAAGTTGGGGAGTAGGTATGGCTGCAGGAGCTAAAATAGGCTGCCCTGTTGCTGCTGCAACATGGACTGAAGGTGTCAGATCATGACGAGCTGGCACTGCAAGCGGAACTGCAAAGAGAAAAAAATAAGCTATTTAGCACTTTTTTCATAATTTTAAATCTAATTTTAATTTTCATAAATTTTAAATCTAATAGAATTCATTCAACAGAGTGGATATAAATCATAAAATAATTTCCTTTATTAATTCTCCTTTTGTGAGTGATTGTTGCGCATAAGCTGCTTTGGTCATAATGTGTCTATTCATTTATTGTAGAAAGAAATGTGAAATGCTCGTAAAATCAGAAAAATCTGAAATCGAATGATTAAAAACTGCAGTTTGCTTCAGGAAGTTGAAAGATTCCCAAATGAGGAGTTATTCAGGGAGGGGAATGCTAGAAGTGTATTAAACTTTGGCAGTGAGCTAGATGATTTTCTAATAACTGAGAGCAAAGTGGAGGAGAAATTGTTGAAGATAAACATAAGGAGGAACCTGAGGTGGATGGGATCTATCCAGTTATATTAAACGAGGCAAGCAAAACCCTTAGCTATAATTATGAGTGCTTCCTTGGACTCAGGGGAGGTACCCATGGACTGGAGATGTACAAATGTGACCCCAATTCACAAAGGAGGATCAAAGGGAGACAGAAGTAATTACAGACCTGTTAGTTTAACTTCAAAATGGAGGCACTAGTTAAAGAAGCACTGCAGGATCATCTAGACAAGACTTCAGTTATAGCTTGAACACAGCATAGGTTTGTTAAAGGGAAGTCTTGTCTGACCAATTTGATTGGATACTATGAAGTGGTCACAAAGGAACTGGATGCAATGTTGCACATGGAAGACTACTGCACAAATTGGAGCAGTGTGGCATTGGAGGCAAATTGCTGGTATGAATAAAGGGATGGTTGAGTGGGAAAGGACAGAGAGTGGTAATCAATGGACACTGCTCATCGTGGACTAATGTTATTAGTGGAGTCTCTCGGGGTTCAGTGTTGGGTTCATTGTTGTTTTCTGTTTTTATAAATAATATTGATGATGGTATATCAAGCTTAATGTCCAAGTTTGCAGACGATACAAAGGTTGGCAGGGTTGTTAAGGACACTAATGACAGTATGCTGCTGCAACAGGATCTAGAAAAGTTGAGCAGATGGGCTGAGAGGTGGCAAATGAAGTTTAACATTGACAAATGTAAAGTACTACATATGGGAAACAGCAACCCCAGAGCAACGAATCAACTCTGTGGTACTACACTGACAGTGGTAGAGAATGAAAAGGACCTGGGGTAACTGTGCAGTCAGATATGAAGTTTTCTGAGCAGTGCAGACAGGTTCCAGTGTAGGTCATGGGGTCTTGTCGATGATATACAGGAATTTTGCAAGCAGGAATAAGGAGGTGATTATCCCCTTGTATAATGCAATGGTCAGCCCACATCTTGAGTACTATATACAGTTCTGGAGGCCTCATTTTAAAAAGGATGTAGGGCTGCTGGAACAAGTACCACAGAAGGGCAACAAGATTAGTGAATGGAACGAAGGATTGCTCTTACGAAGAAAGGCTTAAGTTTTGCAAATTACAGTGTCTGGAGACTAGACACTGGCGAGGTGTATAAAGCCTTGAATGGTTTGAGCATGCTCAATGCTGATGGGATACTGCCTCTTGATCAGAATAATCACCTGAGAGGGCATAATTTCAAATTGAGGAAAGACAGATGTAGGATAGATGTGCGGGAATTTGCCTTTAGCCAGCGGGTAGTTGGTTGGTGGAACAGACTTTCATCCCTTGTTGTGGAAGTTGATAGCCTAAATAAATTTAAGGCTCAGCTGGACAGGTATTTCGAACAAACGGAGGGGTGAAGTGGAAGGGTTTTTTTTTTTTTTTTTTGGCTGATGCTGCATAAGCTTGCTTTCTTGCATCATATGCCTCTACTAATGCTAATGGTAATAGATGCTATCAAGTTACGCTATACCAGAATGATCACCATATTAAATTAGTTACATCCTTAGCTAAATAGGAAAGATATACACGCCCAAAAAGTGATTAAAACCTTCGAAATACTTATTTATTATAATTAAAACCCTACTATTCTTCTGCCTACTAGTTATGCTACGATATTCCAACCAAAACGATACGATAGTGTTGTAGTAGTAGTAGTAGTAGTAGTAGTAGTAGTGGCACATGATGCAAGAAAGCAAGTGTAGGAGCTTATGCAGCATCAGCCAAAAAAAAAAAAAAAAAAAAAATCATCACACCATTCCCTCCAAATGCCTGTCCAGTTCCTCCTTAAATTTATTTAACCTATCAACTTCCACAACGACAGATGGAAGTTTGTTCCAGCAATTAACCACCCGCTGGCTAAAGGCAAATTTCCGCACATCTATTCTACATCTGTCCTTTCTTAATTTGAACTTATGTCCCTGTAGGTTCGTAATCTGAACAAGTGGAAGGATCCCATCAGAATTCAGCGTGCTCAACCCATTCAAGGCCTTATAGACCTCAATCAGATCACCGCGCAGGTGCCTAGTCTCCAGCCACTGCAATTTGCAGAACTTAAGCCTCTCTTGGTAAGAGAATCCCTTCATTCCCCTCACCAATCGTGTTGCTCTTCTCTGTACACGCTCAAGCAAATCTACATCCTTCCTAAAATGAGGCCTCCAGACCTGTACGCAGTACTCAAGGCGTGGCCTGACCATTGCCTTATACAGAGGGACAATCACCTCCTTTTCCCTGCTAGCAAAATTCCTATATATCATTGACAAAACCCCATGACCTGCCCTAGCAGCCTGTCTGCATTGCTCAGAAAACTTCATATCTGACTGCACAATTACTCCCAGGTCTTTTTCATTTTCTACCACCTTAAGTGTAGTACCACACAGTTGGTACGTTTCTCTGGGGTTACTTCTACCATATGCAGTACTTTGCATTTGTCAAGGTTGAACTTCAGTTGCCACTTCTTAGCCCATCTGCCCAAATTATCTAGATCCTGTTGCAGTAGCACACTGCCATTACTGTCATTAACAACCCTGCCAACCTTTGTGTCATCTGCAAACTTCGACATTAAGCCTGATATACCTTCATCAATATCATTGATAAATACACAAAACAACAGTGGACCCAACACCGAACCCTGTGGGACTCCACTAATAACATTAGTTCACGAAGAGCAGCACCCATTGATTACCACCCTCTGTCTTCTCCCACTTAACCATCCTTTTATCCATTGTAGCAACTTACCCTTAATACCATTCTGCTCCAATCTGTACAGTAGTCTTCCATGCGCAACAGTGTCAAAAGCTTTCCTGAAATCCAAGTATATGATATCAAAATTATTTTTCGCATCCAGTTCCTTTGTGACCACATCATAATAACCAATCAAATTTGTCAGACAAGACTTTCCCTTAACAAACCCATGCTGTGTTTGAATTATTGCTGCAGTCTTGTCTAGATGATCCTGCAATGCATCTTTAACCAGTGACTCCATTATTTTACCCGGAACAGAAGTTAAACTAACTGGTCTGTAATTACTCGTGTCACCCTTCGATCCACCTTTGTGAATTGGGGACACATTTGCACATCTCCAGTCCGTGGGAACCTCCCCTGAGTCCAAGGATGCTCTCATAATTATGGCTAAGGGTTTGCTTAGTTGCTTTGCCGCCTCCTTTAAAATAACTGGATAGATCCCATCCACCCCAGGTGCCTTTCTTATGTTTAACTTCAACAATTTCTCCTCCACTTTGCTCTCAGTTATTACAAAATCATTAAGCACACTGCTACAATTTGATAACCTTCTTCCATTTTCAAACTGTAATAATTCCTCACGTGTGAATGTAGATGCAAAATACTCATTCAGTTTGTTTGCTATCTGAGCAGGATCATCAACAGTCGAACCATCGATGTCAAGTGGACCAATCATATTCATCCCCTTCCTTTTAGAGTTTATATAAGTAAAGAAATCCTTGCTGTTTTTCTTAGCATCCTTTGCCAAAGATTTCTCGTAATCCGCCTTCGCCTGCCGAACCTCCTTTGTGACCTGATTACAGACTAGCTTATATCTGCCACAGGCTTCTGCGTTACCTGATAATTTATATGCATCCCATGCATTTTTCTTCTCTGTCACGAGTCTCATTAGTTCATTTGATAACCATTTAGGCCTAAACCTTGAACGATATTTCTTAATCGGTATATAAAGTCTAGTAGTTTCCACGATTAATTCCTTGAATGCTTCCCACTTAGAATTTACTGTTGGTAACATCGTCAGTTGATCCCACTGTACAGAATTTAAAAACTGTCTGAGACCACTGTACTCCCTTTACGGAAGCAAAAACCCTTTCCTTTACCTCTGACGGTAGTTACCTCTTTGAGTAAATCCCACTTCAGCACACTGTGATCACTGCCACCTAGTGGTTCCTTTATCTGCAAATTCTTAATACACGAATGATCACTGCTGATAACCAGATCAAGAGTATTACTTTCTCTGGTTGCCTCTCGAACATGCTGCTGCAGAAAACAATCATCCAATAAATCCACAAAAGTCTGACTGGTGTGTGAGTGACCAACCCACAAGTTCCAGTCAATATCTGGGAAGTTAAAATCCCCCATTATAAGACATTCAGATTTACTGGCCCACTCTATTTCTCTGTACAATTGTTCATTGTACTCATTCAAGTCATTAGGCCTATAACACACTCCTACCCTTATTTTTCCTTTCGCAGTGCTTATCTCGCACCAAACTGACTCAACAGAGCACTGTTCATCTATATTAACTGGGTGCACTTCCTTTGATTTTATGTTTTTCTTAATTAACAGCATAACACCCCCTCCCTTTCTGTCCTGTCTATCCTTTCTGTACACATTGTACTCCCCAAATTCCAGTTCTGCATTCCTTATATCTTTGTGACACCACGTCTCTGCTATCCCAACAATATCCGCCTTTGATGTCTTGACCAACACTTCAAATTCATCAAATTTATTTACTATACTTCTAGCATTGGTATACATGCAAGCATACATGCTCCTATGCCTATTCCTTGTTACCCTAACACATCCCATATACCCAACTATTCCATGATGACTGCCATCCGTCCCTGAAACCCCCAACACCCCTCGCTCCAGGTCGCTTCTTATTCTAATAGAAGTTGTGCAAGAATCACCTTCACCTCTGCCTGCGGTTACTGTTAAACTATTAGTCTTTGTATCCCCCCAAACTAGCAGTTTTCCGACCCACCTAACACTGCCTCGATAGCATCAGCAAATATTCTTGCACCCTTTCTATTTAAGTGTATCCCATCCCTGTAGAAGCAATCTCTCCTGTTAACAAGTACAGTCCAGGCTGAAAAAAATTCTACCCCTTGAGCCTTGCACAATCCTTCCAGGGCCGAATTGATCGACAAGGCTCTCATCATGTACTCCCTCCTATCGTGTCTGGGCAGAATTGCAGACACTTTCAAATTCAACCCTATTTCACGGCTTTTTTTCAACAGTGACCTGTACTTGTTGAGTAATTCTGCCGGTCTCCTACTCTTAATATCATTAGTGCCAACGTGTACAACTATATCACCTTTTGTGCCCTTGAAAGATGATATCCGCTCTACAACGTCATCAACCTTTGCCCCTGGCAGACATACCCTGGTCCTGTTCCACCTATCCTTTTTACAAAGGATGTTCCCCGTTTCCCTGACAATAGAGTCACCAACAACAACTAGTTCCTGTGGGACCAGCGCATTCTGCCTTAGGGGTTGCCGCTGTGTTGCGTGATGACCAAGTGCAAGCTCTGGCGTTGATGTGGGCAGCTGAGAGCTTGATGGGCCCCTCAATTTAGTTCCTTCGAGGGCATCCACCCTGTCCTTCAAGCTCTCATATAGGCCCATAAGAACGCTGAGTTGTTGCCTGATTTCGATACACTCCTTGCATCGCGCGCACACACAAAGACATCCCCCCATGGCAATATCATGTTCCGTTCCAGAGAGTTCGGCAAACATTTCACAAGTTGCACATTTTTTTAGGCTGTGATGCGTTGGAGAATTGCCCCCCTCAGTTCTCCCCCGATTCACAGCACTCCTGCCACTTTGTGCCCGTTGCTTTGCTGCTCTAGTCTGGGGCATGGTAGTTTAAATTAATAAAATCAATAAATTAAATATCAATAGTATTTGAATAGAAACTATTAAATAGAAACAGTGAAGCGTATTACTATATAATTATGCGTTAGAGCTACCTAGCTACCTCAATTAAAAAAATTTGAATTCCCTACCACTATATCCAAAAACAATGGCTACAAAATGGAACGAAATAACGGTTTTACCTATCGTAAGTAAAATCCACAAAAACTCTTTATCTAAATTAAAAATAAAAAATAACCAGCGTAACTATAACTATATGACTACGTATTAAGTACAATATAAAATAACAATCATGTAAATAACAGGTAAACACTTATCGTTTTTGCAGAGCCTGTAACTGATAGCTGTAACTTTTAAAGAGATTCAGCGCCCTCTGTAACTTAGAAAATCACTAGCTAAATTTAAAAAATAATCTAATGGATGCTAGTAAACCTATTTAATCTTTGTTTTACAAATAGATTACATATGTTTAATGTATTAAATTAATATGTTAATTAATCAAAAATATGATAAAATTTCAAAGAAAGCTTATCCAACTGCAGCAGCTCCAGAAGTCCACGTCTTAACACCTATCATATCAATAATTAAATTTGGTTGATGAGCAGTGATCAGGTTTAAGATAATCTTACCCTTGGTACTTTTCCTGACATTCTGATGCAATTAACAATCACCTACAGTAGCTCATTTAAAAATTCTGTTCTCCATGGATAGTTACAAAACGTGCCCCTCCATCTTTCTCCAATCAGTAAGAGATAAACTGAACTTGCTCATAATAAGGTATTCACACTTCCTAATCCATTCTTTCATCTGCATAGATGACTCTCATTATAATTTTCATAATCACGTGGTCTGGAATAAACTCCTACTTTTGTTTTCCTTCTTTGCCTCCAATTATCTTATACCATGCAGAATTCTGTGTTGGCACATGTAAGTTCTAAATTCTAAATCTCTGACAGTGCAGACGGGCTGCAAGAGTAGCTCATGGTGTATTGTCAATGATATATAGGAATTTTTCTAGCAGGGATAAGGAGGTGATTATTCCCTTGTATAAGGCAATGGTCAGGCCACACCTAGAGTACTGTATACAGGCCTGGAGGCCTCATTTCAAGAAGGATGTAGTGCTGCTGGAACGAGTACAGAGAAGAGCAACAAGATTAGTGAATGGAACAAAGGGGTGCTCTTACAAAGAAAGGCTTAAGTTTTGCAAATTACAGTGTCTGGAGACTAGGCACCAGCGAGGTGATCTGATAGAGGTGTACAAAGACTTGAATGGTTTGAGCATGCTCAATGCTGATGGGATTCTTCCTCTTGCTCAGAATAATCACCTGAGAGGGCATAAGTTCAAATTGAGGAAAGACAGATGTGCGGAAATTTGTCTTTAGCCAGCGGGTGGTTGGTAGGTGGAACAGACTTCCATCCCTTGCCGTGGAAGTTGATAGCCTAAATAAGTTTAAGGCTCAGCTGGACACGTATTTCGAACGAACAGAGGGGTGAAGTGGAAGTGGTTATTTTTTATTTATTTATTTTACTTTATTTTTTTTTTTTGGCTGATGCTGCATAAGCTTGCTTTCTTGCATCAAATGCCTCTACTAATGCTAATGCTAATTTGGGTTATGTCATAATCAGACTTCTTTTAATGAAAAGCAAGATCTCCCATCCACTGTTCTCTATACACACTACAGTGACATGCATTCCCTATTTCTGAAGACCATGAATGAAAATGCACAATGTAATGCTTTTATTTGTGTCTCAGAAACTTTATATCCAACTGTAGATTTGGACGAAGCCTAGACATCTATACCCACTAAATTAGGAAGACCAAATAATCAGGTTATGAATTGCTCTATTGACCCATAGCACAGATACGTATTGCCACTCCTCACATGGCTGTTTCAGCCCTTATTATTCATAGCCTAGTTAGATCCTCATTTCTTTGCTGAAGAGAATGTAATTGTGAGCAGTGGTGAGGAGTAACAATAGGTTTCAATGTTTTGGGCCAATAGTCTGTAATCCATCTTCTACATCAAAGCTACCTGATAGCTTTGATGTAAAAGTTTTCAGGATACCAAATTGTATTTAAAAATACTTGTGTGTTGCTGAGTTATACATTATTGGTATTTTTAAGGTCACAGTAATTCTACTGAGTCAGCCATTTGGATGTTTCCAGGAGACAAAAGAACTACAGCAGTGCCACCTGCTTGTTCAGTGGTGACTAGAAATTCGGCATAAATTGCGTAAAGTTATTAAATTGTGACATCACGAGGAAGCTTCATCACTGAATAAGAGCTATTCCATTTATATGGCTGCAGCAGGTTTAGTAGATCGGCAGCTTAAATCCCAAGCCCGGATAAATGGTGAGGGTTGACGTCAGGAAGAGCATCCGGTCATATAAACTATGCCAAAACCAATAGATGTGTTCCAGTTAAGAAGTTAATCCAACTGGAGGAGAAGAAGAGGATGTAAGTGTGAATTGGCAACATTGAATGCCGACCCCATATAACGTGGGAAAAGGCAAAGACAAAGAAGAGGAGTCTGTAATCTATAACCTATTTGTTCCTGATTTAGCGGGTCTTGATCTCTGTGCTATGTCCAAAGTATATTTAGCCCCTATTTCTGAATGACAAAGTTTCTGTCAGTCCTCCTTCCCAATAGTTATCCTAATCAGGAGTTCATACTCACTCAGTATTTTTGATAACACCACCAAGATGTTATGGTTCTCAGTAAAGTCTTATGAATCTTCCAAAGTGTTGAGAATGTACAGTAGCAGAAGCAACAATGAAGGGTCGGGCAAATCAGATCCACTGTGGCTGGATCTAATTAGCTTACATCTTCTCCATCAGGAACTCCCAATACAGTTTTATCATCAAACAAGGTATGAAAATGTAAGTGAACTGCAACAGTTTGCATAAAATAAGCCAAATAATTTTATTCTTCCAAGATCTCTTCTATTTCCAGAATTGCTTTAAGTGCTAGTGTACTAACCAAGAGTGAAGTCTGTTCATCGATTTCTCCAAAACTAATCTGAAAACATCTTCCTTCTTAAGGGGAGCAATTATGCTTCTGTTCCAGTTGCATTCAGTTCACCTTTTGATGAATTTCTCAACCAGATGTGGTATAAGAATTTAAAGGATTTTGTTTATACTAAAGAAAGAGTTTTCAAAGAAATTCAGGTATTAACTGGTAATAAGATTAGTTGTAAGTGGATTGTAGAAGTAAGAGACTCAGCTTGGGATGTTGCTAAATTTTGTAAGAATATAGAAATAGCCAGTCAGTTCTGTGAGTAAACTGGCCCTGCTCTTGAAGTTATGTACACTTCTCTGTACTTAAACACATATTCACCAAATTTTGTTTCTATCAACTAGATGACAGTGTAACATTCTTGCAATGAATGAAATTACTTCAGTATTTCAGTTTATTTTATCTGAAACATGGTCTCCATATCTCCTGATCTGAGCTAACGAGATTATTTCCTATGGAGATTATCTTAATGAATAACCTTTTTGAAAACAATTTGCATTCATTTGAACTTCAAATCCAAATTTCTTGCTAAGGTTTCTCTGAAAGACCCAGAGAAAATATTTACAATGGGGAGAAGGGGAAAAAAAAAAAAAAAAACCCTAAAAAAGTATGAAAGGCAAATGAGAAGTTAAAAAAATAAAACAACTGTATTGCTTAATACTCTAACCCTTTTAGCAATATATACTTAGATCTACATTTTTCATGGGTGGGTTCTGGTGAGAATGTACATGTCTAAATTTTGAAAGCATTTAAAACAATGTTTCTTTAATGTACAACTGTCTTTAATCTTTTATAGTATGCATTGCCATCTCTTATCTATATTTCCAAACTAATTGTAGATAGTTTATAATAGGATGCAGCAGAAAAATACTTTGAAAATTAGAGAAAACTGCACCATTGAAAACCTGGAAGACAACAATGGAGATGGACAAATGAAATTAAAGAGTTTGTGGGCAGGATGACTATTGCACAAAACAGAAGGAATTGGAAAGTTGCTGGAGAGGCCTTCATCCTGCAGTGGATTGATGATGATAATAATGATAATGATGCACCACAGACCTCATTTGCCTGATTTGGACTTTTCATACCTTTTTTGAAAAGTAGAAAATGAAAACTTTTGGTGGAAGTGAAATCAACAATTCGATAAAACAAATAATACACAAATAGATGCAGGATATTGTTGAGTCAAAAAATAAGTGACGATAGGTTTTATTTACAAAATGTTTTTATGTAATTCTATATATCTTTTTTTTTTAATTAAAAAAAAAATTGTTAGATTATTTCCAAAAATTTATTAAATTATTTGATTTTTGATAATTTTACTCTGGTGTTGGACAATGCAATCAAAATAAGAATATATTAATAGTTTTTAAAGCATATATACAAATGCTTACATTTTTACAAATTTTCAGAATTCCACAAATACTCACTTTGCAGCACATGCAGCTATAAAAATTTGCCATGAGGAACCTTTTGTGTGTGGCAAACTCACCACCAAAAAATGTAAAAAAATACCAGTGAATGTACAAAATTGATACTTATACCAGTTTCACCGATTTCAATCTTACGTGAATAATTAATAATAATTTAAATTCCCTTGTTAAAAATTTATATTCAGATAAAATAACTAACACCTATTATGAAATTTAAAATAAACAAAACTTTTAGCTGTGATTGCTCACTTTTCCTGAATCGTGGAGCTTGTGGAATAGATGCTGCAGATCCAAATGGGGATGTCAAGGAAACACTTACAGGAGTGTGAGACATAACATATTGAGGGGTCATTGTAGTAAAAATAGGCTGACCCATTCCAGGCACTATTTGAGGATGGGAAAAAGCCATTACAGGACTTTGATTGTGCATCCGAGGAGGCTGCTGATGATGAGCTGGTCCAGGAGGACTTGCTACTGGCATAGAACGCTAATAAAAATAATAAATAAAAATCTAGTGGTTAATTTCTTGGGAGAAATTTGAATCTGTTAGCAGAATTAATCTATTATGTCTTTTATATTTTCTAACCACAAGCATACAACAATAGTAAATAAGAAATAATATTTATATCAATAAAAACATTTCACAAAGTGCATTAATATTTAATTAGTTTAAATTTAATTTTTTGGGAAAAGCATCATATAAATAATCCACTTTTTATATTCTTTAGTCCTCTAACTTCTTAACCCACTAATGCTGTGTTTATTTATAGTTTCAGGTTACTTTCTTTTCTTATCCTTGTTCTTTTTGAAAGATCTATGTATCTTGCTTTTTGAAGCAAGATACATAGCTTCGAATTTTTCACACTGTGAAGTGCACCAAATTTAAAATACATCTTGATGCCACTTGCACAACTTTGGTTTGTCTACTGTGTATAGAAATGATGCTACTATACTAACTTATATGACAGTAAACTCTTCTTATAGTCTAAGGCCTCTTAGCTCTAAATCTTATACATATAAGATATATGTATTACTTGGCATCTCTCAATATTTGTGAAATTATTTCACAACTGGGTTGTCAGTTGTTCATTGGGGCACCTACCCATTTACCAATGAGGGGCCAAATAGCCCTGAAATAGCTGCCTGGATGGTAGTACCCACTGAGAATAAGTAACAATAGTTTCTCTACTGGGAGAGAGTTACTTATTCAAGGTAAAATGAGATAGACAACTTGTTGTTAAGGAGTTCACAATATGAGATGTTACATAAGGATGCCACTGCACAACTTTGGATATAAACGATGCTATTGCACTAACTTCTATGACAATACATTTTGAAATCAAACTCAAATGGAACTAACAGTATTGAATATCCATAATATGTTTTTGTTTGAAATTCTGTGCAACTAATGATCTTTTGAATTGGAAAATGAAAGACAATAAGAGACTAATGTTTCTGTTATGTCTAAAACATTTTAGAATAAAATGTGTGAAACACAGCATGTTTTAAAATTTTTAATATTTTATTAAAACTTAAATTACAATAGTTTTTAGCACTGCAATTCATTAAGAAAAGATGAAATGTTGGTTCTGTTCAAGAACACTTCAAAAAACCCAAAATATTTTCTAGAAATTAAGAAGAAAGTTGGCTATGAGCTGACCTATCACCATTTCTGCTGCATTTTGGGGTGTCACCACCACTGCTAGGTTAAAGTAATTGCCAGTATTTGTAACTCAGTTTTACAGAAACCAATGGCTGTGTATATATAAAAAAAGAAAATGCAAAGCAGGTCGCAAGCAGATTTATTAATCTGGCAGTGGTTGCAACAAACCTGTAAGGCCCTCACAAAAAAAAAAAATTGTTGGTTCAGTGTAACGGCCAACTTTCTTTTCTAAATAATAAATAAAATAAATCTGCAGCCATTGTCAATCCAATGCAGGAAGGAGGCCTTCTCAACAAGTTATGTTGAGGGAAATCTGCTGATTCATACTGGACTAGCATGGTCCATTATGAGTCAGCAAATTAACCATATTTAGCAGTCAGGGGCTTGCACCCTGGTTTACTCAAAAAGCGTCTGCTATTTTGGAAAGGTTCAGTAACAAGTCACTCTTCATGTGACTATGTGTCCAAACTATCCCTCTTGTTGGGAGCATTTTAAAAGTATGTAGAGCTGCTAGAATGAGTACAGAAGGGCAAATGAGATTGGTGAAAGGCTTCAGTTCTGCAACTCAGCTATGGAGGTCCTTTCCTAAGTATAGATCCATTTTTACCAGAGATGTTTCTGAAAGTGATATCACATAGTAGTTAGGTGAAAAGTAATACATGCCACTTTTTGAAAATTTTGTGCATTGCAGATATGCAGGACGTCTCAGGTCCCACTTCAATGCTTCAATTTTGAATCAAATGATTTCCATTCTAGTTCAAGATAACATTCATGATTTCAACAAACTGCAATACTCTAATTCTAAATAGTGCATGATTTTAACCTCGGGACTAATTTTAGGACTTTTGGTAAGTAATCGGCTGAAATGCAGTGCATGAAGCTCATGGTTTCCACTATTTCAATTGCACATAGAATGATTACTGTTCTAGTTTGAAATTTTGCATTCTTAATGGTTTTATGCAGTGAAAAATGGAAGTGACTATTAGTTTCATGTTTATATTTTATGACTGAGGCACTTTTTTTTTTTTTTTTTTTTTTTGTTTAATTTTCAGCAGAATTAATAAACGTTCCCACAAATTTTTGCTTACATACATATATATAAGCAGAAGTATATGTGATATAACATGGGTGTCGGGCAATAACTTTAACACCCGTGTTATAAGCAGTGTTATAGCTGAAACAATTTTACCATTTTTTTCCCCCAGTTTTTTTAAACATAATACACTTTACTTAATAAATAAATACTTTATTTACTAATGTTTTATGAATATAGAGGCCAAAAGACAAAGTATTAAAGATTATATATCATTCCCATTTGCATTCTATTAAATGCTGTTATGGACTTACATTTTATGCATTCATTCTGAAATAGTCATCAAATTTAGTTTGGTAGTGACGACAGCATTTTACCAGTACATAATTCTTAACAGTGGTCGGATGCAATAAATGAAAATGTTCATTATCACTCTGATGTTCTAACGACACCATCACCTCATTAATGTTTTAAAGCACTTCGTTGATTTCTGGTGCTTTTTTCTTACATGAGTCACCCACATTATTTTCTGATTCACTTGTCACTGGCCTTCTGTTTGTTGATTGTCTTCCCACTGTTCACAGAGGCTGCGATTTCTTCCTCGCCTCAGGTAATGTGCAACTAGAGTTGCGAATCCACCTCATTCCAAACAGCCAGGTCATTTATTTTAAGACTGTCAATAAGAATGTTACAAGCAGCCTTTGCTTCTTGTTCTGAAAATGCTGCTAATTCAAGATTATTATTAGTGATCTTGTCTTTTCAAATACATTTTTCCCCCCTCAGCAGTTCGTGGTGAAAAAAATGCACTGGAAAATACAAGATTCAATTGCTGTTGAGCTTACTTACTCCCATGCTAATACCATATTGTATGCAACATCTTTCAGTGTTCGTGCTTTCAGAAATTCTAGAACTTTAATTTCTGCATTCATAACACCATCAAGTAGCTCACCACGACAGTATGCTTTGAAGGCACTTGAATAATGCCTTGATCAATGGGCTGAATTAGTGCAGTTGTGTTCTTTGGCAGAAACACAACTCTAATCTTGCTATCTTTTGATTTCAAGACATCAGTCAAAGAATGAGCTGGGCAGCGAATCCAACAGTAACAGAGCTTTTTCTTCGAGTTTTTAGAAAAGCAAGTGGCATCTCACCAATGGTACAAATTCACTTTCAAACCATGAAGCAAAAATATCACTCATCATCTAAGTGTTGGAACAATTTTTTTTTATAGATGTTAGGTAGAGATTTCATGTTGGCATGCTTAAAACACTGCGACAGACTTTTAGCAATGCATAATGGCTTTAGCTTGCATTTTAGTCTTCTTTGCATGTTACAGTAACAGTAATTCTCTTTTCTCTTTGTTAGTTTTCATGCCTGCTTTGTTGGGTACCTTTTTAATATCCAATGACTTGTCGGGGAGAAGTTTATAGTACAGTGCTGTTTCATCACAGTTGTTCATCTGCGGATCACCATCTCGAATCACATTATGCAGAAATTCAGGAAACACTTCTGCTTCTGTAATATCACCAAATGCAAATTTGCTTGCAAGACTAACCTGGGGTATCCCATGATGAACCTTCCATCTCCAAAACCACCATCCGGAAGTTTTAAATGTCATCTCCACCATCCATCATCAGCTTATGAAATTTTAAATTTCATAAGCTGATGATGCTTTCAAAATTATACCATTATCAGTACTCCCGAACTACACTTCTGTAAAAATCATTGGCCCACATCATTGTTTTCACAAAATCTAGTTTCCTTTTTTTTTTCTTTGGAGGCCTACTTCATCTTCTACAGAGTCAGTCTACGAATGAATGCAAATTTTCTTCCCATTTCATCCAATCATGGATCATTCCTTCTGGAATTTCACAGTCATGAAATATACTGTATTTTGTTTCACCACTCTTAACTCTTTTGATTTTCTTCAACTGTATAATTATTACTTTTCCTACTGATTTATTAATTTTGCCTTGTGTTTATTTCTGATGCCCTAGAATTTACCATGTTTTGAGAAAACTAAATCAAAACCAAACTGTCTGCCTTATCATAGTGTTGAAGTGAAGTCATCACTTCATTTCTTCAAAAATTACTTGTCGATTCATTTCATGTGTATTTTTGTCTAGTTTAGCCCTTAGCAATTTTTGCTATCCTAAGTGTGCCTTCTAGTCAAAGAAAGGATGTCATGTGCTGTTGTTTACAAACATTTACTTTGTAATTAATGTAACACACTTGACGAATGGCAGCCATCCAGACGAATGGTACCCTTCCAAAGGTAGCTGTTTGTAATTAGTGTTCCATTGATATATACTCTTTTATTGCATCTCTAGCGGAGAGGAGAAACTGGTTGTCTACAGTAATCAATCTGATGAGTCCAGTTGTTTACAAGTATATATAACAATTCCATTATGAAATTGCTAGTTCTTTGAATTTATTTTGAGGTTGTGCTTAATGAGGACCAAGTCAAGGATGTCTGGGACTCTTGTACTTTTTCTGAGATGTTGAAATAAGTAATAGTCATTCAGCTGATTCAAAAAAACTGATCCCACTAGATGTAATGATTGATAACTTCTAATTGAAATATAAGTAAAAGTCACCCATAATGACAAATCACCCTTGGTTGCCCATTCAATTTGCCTAAACATATTTTTATTGCATGCCACAAAATCATTAGTCCTCCAGCATACACCCCTAACCATAAACTTTATATATTATTACCAGGAAACTCACACAATGCTGCTTCCACATCCACCCAAGCTCAATCAGACTTCTATTCTTATAACAGTCTTACTACTTTCAATTCACTAACATAACTCCCCTCTCAAAAAATGCCCCTCTGTTTCTCCTGAACAAATTATAATCACCACAGTGAACGTTAACAATTTCAGGATGACATCAAGTGTCAGTTAGTCTTACTGTGTATTGCTAACCAAATCAGAAAACTTGGTCAGCAGCACTCAAATTCCCTCGATTTTGTTTACAAGACTTCCAGCATCACTATACTAACAGATTATTTTATTTTTTTGTTTTTAATACCCTTTAATACCCAAAAGTAGTTTTTGTTGATTGATGCATCTCTCCCAATTACACTGAGGTCTCTCTCTTGAGAAGAGTGCAAGTGGAAGCTTCATGTTTAAGTTTCCAAAAGAACTCCCCCCCCCCCATTATCCATTTCCCTGAATCCTTCATTTAATTTCAGTACAGTCTCTTGCATCTCCGTTGTTTAATGAATACTATCTATATTAAATAAATTCATTTGCCAATTATGGTAAGCCAAATTGAGAAAAATTTCTTCCCACAGGACTTTCAGAGGCCCCTCGTCTGGAATTAACTGACAATTCTTTCATCATGTGTGTATCTTGCAGGTACAATGTACTGTTGTTTCTTACAATGTCGATGTATCTCACAAATACAAGAACATTTTACCTGAGTTGTAACATTTTTGCAGCATGATCTATTTCTGAACTAATTCTAAGTTTGTCTATACTTTAAATCATTAGTAACAACACATATAACCATACTACCTTAAAACTGACAACTGGTTTGTAACATCCTCAATCTTAGAACCAAGCAAAATCTATTCCATGTCTTTCTTTCTTTCTTTCTTTCTTTTTTTTTTTTTTTTTTTTTTTTTCTCACTGAAAACATGCCCAATTTTCCTTTACAGAATTCTCAATAAAATTACCTCATTATGAATCAGAAAATTCAGTGCCTGAATTCTTAGGGTAAGGTTGATATCAATTTTAATACCTTCTAAGGCATCTTAGAGACTAAAATTTTGTCCATTAATATGGCAAGCTTTATCTTAAGTTTGCTGCTTTCTCTACAACTGGTATAAAAATGCATCACCATTGTTTACAGTCAAAGCACTGTAAAAAGAAGAGCTCCAATTAATGTTTTCATTGTTGGCCAGGTTATCTCGATCTAAATATTTAAAATAAAAGCACCTCACCTGTGTAAATTTAGAATCTATTTATTATTAATAGAATCTAAGAATCATACATTTCACAGCTGTTTCTCCTCCACTTCTTCAGTGACTAAAAAATTAGAAATAACATGGTTTACCTCTTAATTACCTTTATTGTAAAATTTTCATTTTATTTTTTTTATTTTTAGCAGTTAGCATTATTACTAATAATAAATTAGTATTACTAATTCTAAACAGTTAGCATTATTACTAATAATACTTCTATTAGTAACAAATAGATTCTATATTTTATAGGCAAAGTGCTTTTATTTTAAGTATTCGGAGCTCAGATTGGCCAACAGGCCATCATGACAAGCTAAAGATCATCATCCACTGTCTTCTGTCTCCCATCATTCCCATCTTATCAGTATTGTTTCTAGCCATAACTATATTTCTAAACAGAATTAATATAGATATTTTTAGTCTGTTACATAACGTTCTATATAATGTGTCATATGTTTTAAACTTACAATGAATTCTTTAGACTATTTTATAATATTCTACAACAGGGAAACCTTCCTCGCAAAATTCCTACCAAAATTTCTGGTCGAAATGGCAGTGTACGATAAGTTGGAATTATTTAAATAGCTAGCTAAAAACAAAAATAAGCTAACCTAGGCAATTATGGCTTTTAAAAGTGGTTATTTACTATAGTTCAACACAAAAATCTTTAGAATTATTATGACTACAAAGTTGTACATACAGGGTGTCCACAAAGTCCTTGTGCACTTTCAAACTGCAATGCGCAGGTTCTATATAAGATAAAAACAATCTGTAAAATGCATCGGAAAGAAATGTATTCTAGTTTTAGAGTATGTAATCATAAGATTATTATGATTCAAGATTACTGATAGCGCAATTACTGTACTGCACTACATTACTGTAATGCAATTTTGCAATTTCATGCACATGGTCTTCAGCTACATTAAAGTCCCAGCATTAACTATATTTGTGATCCTGGTATGAAGATCATTTAAAGAGCAAATTTTGAGGAGTAAATCACACTCAACATGTCCCCATAGACAAAGTTCCAATGGGGGAACAAATCAGGTTAGTGAGCTGGCCAAGCAATTAGCCCACCTCTGCTAATCCATCTGTTTGGGAAGACTGTTCACTAAACATTAATTATCAAGAGATAAGATGCTATTCTCAATGTTTTCATTAAATTCATGGCAGAAAACTAATCTCACATGGTACCCTTCCAGCAATATTTGATACATTTGAATTATGTAAGGTCACTCATGCAATTTCACCTTAAGAATTTTTTGCACATGGATTTAGGAACACTGAGTTCTATAGATGTCTATCTTAGTGATTTTCGCAGGTTTTGCTGAACAGTTTCCTCAAGAGATGCCACAGTCTCCTCCTTTAATCTGGACTCTTAGTTTATGGTTTATCATTAATGGAACAAGCCTCTTTAAACTTCTTCATTCAGTTTGAAATTGAATTCCTATACAGTACTTCCTTTGCATAATGTGCCAAATGAGCTACTCTTGCACTATGAGCTACTCTTGCAGCTCGTCTGCACTGCTCAGAGAACTTCATATCTGCCTGTTTAACTGATAATATGGACTTATACATTCACTGTTGGCTTTTCCAATGATGGTTTTGACCCCGAGATTTAAAACCAGGGGACTGAGTTAATCTGGAATGAAAGTGCCGAAACATTTTTGGGCTTCTTACTATGACCGAATTAACCAACCTCTGGTTATCATTGCTTGATAAAAATATCCAGTTTTTCTTCTGTCAAAGGGAATAAAAAAGTTCTAAAAATAGAGTGATTTTTCATCCAAGTGGATTAAGATATGAAGCTGCATATTTGTGTTTAGGAGGTAGTAAACATATTAAGCTCTGCTAGCCATAGGACATAATTCACTTTCACTTCTATTAAAGCCATCTCTTGTAGTATAGATTATCTGAAAAAAATTAGAATAAATTAATTCCAAAGAATTTTACAGATTGTATTCATCTCGTATAGAACTTAAGTTACTGCAGTTTTTAAGTGCAAAAGAATTTAAGGATACTCCGTGCAGTAAATCTACAACTATTTGAATATTCATACAAATATAATCATAGAAGGTGCTTTTCATAATAACTAAGAAATACTGTTCAAGTCAGACCTAAATGAATGCCGGTTGAACTAATGAGACTTGCGGCAGAGAAGAAAAATGCATGGATGCATATAAATTATCAGATGATAGAGAAACTTATGGTAGATATACGCTAGTCGGCAACTAAGTCACAAAGGAGGTTAAGCAGGCTAAGGAAGATTATGAGGTTCCTGGCAAAGACTGTAAAGTAAAAAAACAGCAGGGAGTGTTTTACTTGTGTTAACAGTAGAAGGAAGGGACTGAATTGGTCAAATTGATATTGATAGCTTAACTGTTGATGATCCTGCTCAGGTTGCTGACAAAATGAATAGGTATTTTACATCTACATTCACACGAGGAATTATTTAGGGAAGGGAATTCCAGAAGTTTAGAAAACTAACAGGGAGCTAAATGACTTTGTAATCACTAAGAGGAAAAATTGTTGGAGGAGAAATTGAAGCTAAACTTAAAAAAGGATTATCCTTTAAGTTTAGCTTAATATAATTGGACAGATGGGATCTATCCAATTATATTAAGGTAGGCAGCAAAGGAGGTAGTCAATAATTATGAGAGCATTTTTGGATTCAGAGAAGTTCCATGTGGACTGGAGATATGTAACTGTATCCCCCAATTCACAAAAGGGGGAATCAAAAGGTGAAAAGTAATTACAGGCCTGTAAACAACTTTTGTTCCAGGTAAAATAATTGAGTCATTAGTTAAAGAAGTAATGCAGGACTATCTACACACGAGTGCAGTTATACTTTACAGCATGGATCTGTTAAGGGGTGATCTTGTCTGAGCAATTTTGTTGCATACTATGCTGCAGTAACAAAGCAACTGGGTGCAAAAAAAAAAATTCTGATAGAATATACAGGCAACTCTTGGTTTATGAACGAGTTCCGTTCCAAGACGTTGTTCGTTATACATTTTGTTTGTTATGTGTATCTTCCATTCCTGAGTTTTTATGATACGTATTGTTACGTTAGCAGCCATTTTAAAGCATTAAAACCATGTACAAAACATCGAATGGTCTATATAATACGTTTTATTATAATGTATGTATGGGTTATGGTTTTTTGTATACAATACATAACGTAAAATAAAATAAGAAATGAATGAAAAAACAAGATATCTTACTTGTCAATTTTAAGACTGAAATGTGTTAAGGGCTGTCGCAGCCTGAGGCTTAATCTCTCGCAGCCTCAGGCTGCGAGAGATTTAGACAACATACAAGTTAGTGCAAACGCATCATATTAGTACGCAGCTAAACTCTGAATTAGCACAAATATGCAAAGGTAGCATTGTTTAAGTTATATCTCATATTGTGAATACCTTAACGAGTTGCCATGATATTGCACTAGCATTAGCATTAATAGAGGCATATGATGCAAGAAAGCAAGCTTATTCAGCATCAGCCAAAAAAAAACAAGAAAAAAAAAAAAAAAACACACACAACCCTACTCCCATTTCAACCCTCCATTCGTTCAAAATACCTGTCCAGCTGAGCCTTAAATTTGTTTAGGCTATCAACTTCAACAACAAGTGATGGAAGTCTATTCCACAAACCAACCACCCGCTGGCTAAAGGCAAATTTCCGCACATTCATCCATATTCGACATCCATCCTTCCTCAATTTGAATTTATGCCCTCTCAGTTGATTATTCTGAGCAAGAGGAAGAATCCCATCGGCATTGAGCATGCTCAAGCCATTCAAAGCCTTATACCTCTATCAGATCACCTCGCCGATGCCTAGTCTCCAGACTCTGTAATTTGCAAAACTTAAGCCTTTCTTCGTAAGAGCAACCCTTTGTTCCATTCACTAATCCTGTTGCCCTTCCCTGTACTTGTTCCAGCAGCTCTACATCCTTCTTGAAATGAGGCCTCCAGACCTGTATACAGTACTCAAGGTGTGGCCTGACCAATGCCTTATACAAGGGAATAATCACATCCCTATCCCTGCTAGAAAAATTCCTATATATCATTGACAAGACACTATGAGCTACTCTTGCAGCTCGTCTGCACTGCTCAGAGAACTTCATATCTGCCTGCACAATTACCCCCAAGTCCTTTTCATTCTCTACCACTGTCAGCGTAGTACCAGAGTTGATACGTTGCTCTGGGGTTGCTGTTTCCCATATGTAGTACTTTACATTTGTCAATGTTAAACTTCATTTGCAACCTCTCAGCCCATCTGCTCAACCTTTCCAGATCCTGTTGCAGCAGCATAGCATCAGTAGAGTCCTTAACAACCCTCCAACCTTTGTATCATCTGCAAACTTGGACATTAAGCTTGATATACCATCATCAATATCACTTATAAATACAGAAAACAACAATGGACCCAACACTGAACCCCGAGGAACTCCACTAATAACATTAGTCCACGTTGAGCAGTGTCCATTGATTACCACTGTCTTCTGCCACTCAACCATCCCTTTATCCATAGCAGCAATTTGCCTCCAATGTCACACTGCTCCAATTTGTGCAGCAGTCTTCCATGCGCAACAGTATCAAAAGCCTTTCTAAAATCCAAATATATAATGTCAAAGTTATTCCCTGCATCCAGTTCTTTTGTGACTACATCATAGTATCCAATCAAATTGGTCAGACAAGACCTGCCCTTAACAAAACCATGCTGTGTCTGAGCTATAACTGAATTCTTGTCTAGATGATCCAGCTGTTGTTGTTGTTATTTGGTTTTTAGGAGCATTAGCAACTAAGGCCATATTGCTCTGGGATATGCGGTGGTCATTTCCTGACCTTTCCGCATCCTCCGTATTTGGTGGTGACAGGCTCGAACCCCGGTCTAATCAAGAAGCGAGTGATGCACACTGCTGCTGCTCCTTCCCACCTGGCTACGGAGGCGCCTAGATGATCCTGCAGTGCTTCTTTAACCAGTGGCTCCATTAATTTTCCTGGAACCGAAGTTAAACTAACAGGTCTATAATTACTTGTGTCAGCCTTTGATCCTCCTTTGTGAATTGGGGTTACATTTGCACATCTCCAGTCTATGGGTACCTCTCCTGAGTCCAAAGAAGCTCTCATTATTATGGCTAGGGGTTTGCTTACTTCCTTTGCTGCCTCCTTTAATATAACTGGATAGATCCCATCCGCCCCGGGTGCCTTTTTTATGTTTATCCTCAACAATTTCTCCTCCACTTTCCTCTCAGTTATTAGAAAATCATCTAGCTCACTGCCAATGTTTACCTCACCTACGACATTCCCCTTCCTGAATAACTCCTGATGTGTGAATGTAGATGCAAAATACTCTTTTAGATTGTTAGCCACCTGAGCAGGATCCTCAACTGTTGAACCATCAACATCCAGTGGACCAATCTGATTCATCCCCTTCCTTCTACAGTTTACATAAGTAAAGAACTCTTTGTTGTTTTTCTTAGCATCCTTTGCCAAGGATTTCTCATAATCTGCCTTTGCCTGCCTAATCTCTTTGGTGACTTGGTTACAGACCAACTTATATCTATCATAGGCTTCTGTGTCACCCATTAATTTGTATGTATCCCATGCATTTTTCTTCTCTGCCATATGTCTTATTAGTTCATCTGACAACCATTTAGGCCTGAACCTTGAACAATATTTCTTGGTTGGTATGTAAAGCCTGGTAGCTTCCAAGATTAGTTCCTTGAATGCTTCCCATTTTGAATTCGCTGTTGGTAACATCATCAGTTGGTCCCACTGTATAGAATTTAAATACTGTCTCAGACCATCACAGTCGCCTTTACGAAAGCAAAAACCCTTCCCTTTACCTCTGATGGTAGTTACCTCCTTGAGTAAATCCCACTTCAGCACACTGTGATCACTGCCACCTAGTGGTTCCTTTATCTGCAGATTCTTAATGCAAGAAGAATCACTACTGATAATCAGATCAAGAGTATTACTCCCTCTAGTTGCCTCCCGAACATGCTGGTGTAGAAAACAATCATCCAATAAATCCACAAAAGCCTTGCTAGTGTGTGAGTGACCAACCCACAAATTCCAGTCAATATCTGGGAAATTAAAATACCTCGTTATAAGACTCTCTGATTTACTGGCCCATTCTATTTCCCTGCACAGTATCTTATTATACTCATCAGAGTCATTAGGCCTATAGCACACTCCTACTCTCAATTTTGATTTACCTATGCTTATGTCACACCAAACTGACTCGACACTGCCCTGTCCATCGATGTCGACTGGCTTCACTTCCTTGGATTTTATGTGTTTCTTAACTAATAGCATAACCCCTCCTCCCTTCCTGTCCTTTCTGTAGACGTTGTACTCCCCAAATTCCAGTTCTGCATTCCTAAATCTGTGTGACACCACGTCTCTGATATCCCAACAATATCTGCCTTTGATGTTTTGAGCAATATCTCAAATTCATCAAATTTATTTACTAAACTACTAGCATTAGTGTACACGCAAGTATACATGCACCTGTTTCTATTCTTAGCTACCCTAACACAACCCATGTGTTTACTTAGCTACCCTAACACAACACAGTTGAATACCGCAATGACTTCCAGCAGTCTCTGAAATATCCTGCATCTTGTTTTTTAGGCTTCTGCTCATTCCAATAGAAGCAGTGCAAGAATCTCTTTCACCTCTGCCAGTGGCTACTGTTAATCTATTAGTCTTTGTCTCCCCCCAAGCTAGCAGTTTTCCGACCCACCTAACACTGCCTCGATAGCATCAGCAAATATTCTTGCACCCTTTCTATTTAAGTGTATCCCATCCCTGTCGAAGCAATGTTAATGAAAAAAAAACTTTGAATAAGTAATGTTTCACCAAAGGAGAAGACTGTTGTTACTTATTCTCAGCAGATACGGTGGTATCTGCTGAGAATAAGTAACACCGTATCTGCTGAATGTATATCGTTTCAGGGCTTTTTCGCCCTTCTTCGGCCACAGAAGCGATGCGCCAACAACTAACAAAAAAAAGAAAGTACATTGGCCCTGAAATGGTGCCACCTGGGCGGTGGTATCCGCTGAGAATAAGTAACAACAGTCTTCTCCTTTGGTGAAGCCTTACTTATTCAAAGTAGTGCAATATCATGGCAACTCGTTGTGAAGCTATTCACAATATGAGATATAACTTAAATGATGCTACCTTTGCATATTTGTGCTAATTCAGAGTTTAGCTGCATACTAATATGATGCGTTTGCACTAACTTGTACGTTGTCAATTTTAATTAAGAACAAAGAGTTGAAAAATATAAATAAAGAAAATCAGTACAGTACTAACGTAATATATGTACTGTATTCAACTTTTACTCGTCAATATCTTCATCAGAGTTCAATATTTTCCACATAAGTGACACTAGGTGCAGATGAGGTAGATGGAAGGACGTCTGATAATGAAGAAACAGCTGGGTCTCCACTTTATTAAAATGTTTTTATAGAAGATTGCACGATTAGTTTCTTTTTTTTCCTTCAAAAAATCTCACTGTAGCATGCTAGACAGTCAAACTCTTTTCACTTTTGCAATTCTTTCCATAATCTTCAAAGATTGCCAACTCCTCAGAAATTGATTTAATAGCTGCAGGACGCATTCTATGCGTCATGATATGTGAACCAGCATTTTTTTACTGGCTAGATTAGTTTTATTAACCAAGAACAGTTCAGTATAATTATCATATAATAATTTTCTGATAATTATTATAATGAATACATTTTTTAAAATGTTTATTTATTTAAATCTTACAATTATGTTCACTATACATTTGGCATTTTGTTTTATAAGGAACTTTATCTATTGGTAACTTTATAATAAGAAATTTTGAATGAATTGTGACATTCGTTACAGAAAATGTTCGTAAACCAAGAGTTGCTTGTACTCGTATTTCAAGAAAGCTTCTGATACTGCTGCATGTAAAAGCTTTCTGTACAAATTGGAGCAATGTGGCATTAACAGCAAGTTACTGCTATGGATAAAGGAATGGTTGAGTGGGAGAAGACAAAAAAGTGGACTAATGTTATTAGTGAAATCCACAATGGGCCCAGCACTCAGTGCTGGGCCCATTGTGGTACTGCATAGACTGCCAGTGTGTTAAGCACAACATCGAATAACCATACTACAGGTTCTGTATCAGGATCAGTTTCACCACTGAAACTGATCCTGACAAAAGTAGGTGACCAATTTTGTTCCAACACCCCTCCATCAGCTATAAATCCATTCAAAACAGCTAATTCCTAAACTCATCAACTCACTATCAATCAAGCCACACACATTCAGAATGTACAATTCAAAACAGAGACTATATCCTGGTCTCCCAAGATAAGGCTGCATTGGCTAAGCTGTAACGAAAAAGTCTGTAGACATGTGAGTTATCAATTTTTGGATCTTTATTAATTTTTTTTTTCTTTTCTTTTTTATATTAGGCTTGAAGATTGCAAGAAAGATGATTGAAACTTTTGGCACTGATTAATCCTAATCTTTTTTTGTTATGGTTTTGAAAAATTACGGTATAGTTTAGGGCTAAAGCCTCAGGTTATGTAAATAGTTTAACTAATGTACAAGTTAGTGCATTTGCATGTTCTGTACATAGCCAACTACACAAATACAAGTCGACCATCACTAATCTGGCAGCATTGGGACCTGTGGGGGTGCCAGATTAGTGAGTTTGCCGGATCACCGGTGGTTATTTTAGCACATACAGTTTACCCAACAGCTAACCATCTCATCCCACCTTTAACACGTTGACTGACAAATGAGAAAAAAAATTCCCCAAAGGACAAAAAATATTTAGCAAATAATTTGATTAGTAATTCTAAAATAAATATTGTAATGTCAGTGTTGTCGTTTAAAATATAAAAAAAAAAGTATTTTTTTTATGTCGCATATATGTGGCCCAGTAGGTTACTTTATTTCTTGAAAAGCCGTGTCGACCACATACGTGTGACACTATTACGGAAATACATATGAAGGTCGTTTGTGATTAGTTTATTGCGAGCGCTACAATAAAACTAATTGCGATAAAATAAACTCTCAAACGTCACAATAAGTTTGTCAGTATTGTCAGAGATTTTGTGAAAACAAATTCGTTAGCACGCTGTATTATCCATTATATTGTGTTGTTTTTCCGCAAGCTTGTACAAGTATGTTGTAAAAAAAAAAAAAAAAAAAAAAAAAAAAAAAAATCTAAAAAGGAATGGCTAAAAATAAATTACTAAAATTAGAGGAACTGAGAAAAACTGCTAGAATTTACAATTATGCAGAGTTAAACTTCTCGCAGACACATCACTGTCTAGTTTTTTCAGAAGTTCAACTTTATCCGTTATAGACAATATATGGGGTTTGCGCTTTACACCACGAGAGCCACTTCCTTTATGCATTGGAACCATGGCTGGGGCTAAATGTGAGCAGGTTATAATAATAATTGCAGAAAAACAAGTGGCAATGGCTTGCCAGTGTTTACGATTTCGCGCCAACATCTGATGTTGCAACCAACACCATCAAAACAGTAGCAGCAGGTCATTGCGCCGATTCGGGAAATTTGAAATTACATTCGCAAAAATTATGTCCGAATTAGCGGTGTTACCGTATTGGTGATGGTCGACCTGTAGTTATAAATTGGCATCCGTAAATATATCTCATATTACGAAAACCTTCACAACAAGTTGCCATGGTATTGCACTACCTCGAATAAGTAATGTTTCACCATAGGAGTAGACTATTGTTACTTATTCTCAGTGGATACCATCACCATACGGCACCATTTCAGAGCTTATTGGCTCATCAGTGGGTGGGCAGGTACCCTGGTGTTGCAATGATGACAAACCAGCTGCAAAGTATAAACCCACAATATGAGGGGTGCCTGATGGTGTGGAGTAATTTAGATTACGGTATAGTTTATGGCTAAAGCCTCAGGTTACGTAAATAGTTTAAAGTACAAGTTAGTGCATTTGCATCATTTCTGTATATAGCCAACTACATAAGTAGTTATAAATTGGCATCATTAAGTATATCTCGTATTGTGGATACCTTCCCGAGTTGCCATGGTATTGCACTACCTCGAATAAGTAATGCTTCACCATAGGAGAAGACTATTGTTACTTATTCTCAGCGGATGCCATCACCCATACGCACCTCCTATGGTGAAGCGTTACTTATTCGAGGTAGTGCAACATCATGGCAATTCGTTCTGAAGTATTCACAATACGAGATATTCTTAATGATGCCAATTTTATAACAACTTATGTAGTTGGCTATATACAGAAATGATGCAAATGCACTAACTCGTATATTAGTTAAACTATTTACATAACCTGAGGCTTTAGCCCTAAACTATACCGTAATCTGGATTGGAATTTGTGGGTTGATTGACTGGAATTTTTAGTTTGGTCACTCACACACTAGCAAGGCTTTTGTGGATTTATTGGATGACTGTTTTCTACAGCAGCATGTTCGGGAGGCAACTAGAGGGAGTAATACTCTTGATCTGATTATCAGTAGTGATTCTTCATGCATCAAGCATCTGCAGATAAAGAAACCACTAGGTGGCTGTGATCATAGTGTGCAGAAGTGGGATTTACTCAAAGAGGTAACTACCATCAAGGGAAGGGTTTTTGCTTTTGTACAGGTGACTACGGTGGTCCGAGACAGTATTTAAATTTTATTGCATACAGTGGGACCAACTAATGATGTTACCAACAGTAAATTCAAAATGGGAAGCATTCAAAGAATTAATCTTGGAAGCTACTAGGCTTTTCATACCAACAAAGAAATATTGTTCACGATTTAGGCCTAAATGGATGTGAGTTGAACTAATTAGACATGTGACAGAGAAGAAAAATGCATGGGATACATATAAATGCACATTTGACACAGAAGCTGATGATAGTTATAAGCTGGTCTGTAACCAAGTTACAAAGGAGGTTAGGCAAGCGAGGGCAGATTACGAGAAATCTTTGGCAAAGGATGCAAAGAAAAACAGCAAAGAGTTCTTTACTTATGTAAACTCTAGAAGGAAGGGGATAAATCAGATTGGTCCACTTGATATCGATGGTTCAACTGTTGATAATCCTGCTCAGATAGCTAACAAACATTGAATATTTTGCATCTACATTTACACATGAGGAGTTATTCAGGTAGGGGAATGCCAGAGGTGTATTCAACTCTGGAAGTAAACAAGATAATCTTGTAAAAACTAAGAGTAAAGTGGAGGAGAAATTTTTGAAGATAAACATAAGAAAGGCAGCTGGGGTGGATGGAATCTATCCAGTTATATTAAAGGAGGCGGTAAAGGAAGTAAGCAAACCCTTAGCCATAATTATGAGAGCTTCCCTGGACTCAGGAGAGGTACCCATGGACTGGAGATGTGCAAATGTGACCCCAATCCACAAAGGAGGGAGACACAGGTAATTACAGACCTGTTAGTTTAACTTCTGTTCCAGGGAAATTAATGGAGGCACTGGTTAAAGAAGTATTTCAGAATCATCTAGACAAGACTTCAGTTATAGCTCGGACACAGCATGGGTTTGTTAAGGGGAAGTCTTGTCTGACTATTTTGATTGGATACTATGATGTAGTCACAAAGGAACTGAATGCAAAGAATAATTTGATATCATATATTTAGATCTTAAAAAGGCCTTTCATACTGTTGCACATGGAAGACTTCTGCACAAATTGGAGCAGTGTGGCGCTGGAGACAAATTGCTGCTATGGATAAAGGTATGGTTGAGTGGGAGAAGACAGAGAATGGTAATCAATGGACAATTGTGGACTAATGTTATTAGTTGAGTCCCTCAGGGTTCAGTGTTGGGTCCATTGTTTTCTGTATTTATAAATGATATTGATGATGATATATCAGGCTTAATGTCCAACTTTGCAGACGATATGAAGGTTGGCAGGGTTGTTAATGACACTAATGACAGTACACTGCTGCAACAGGATCTAGAAAATTTGAGCAGATGGGTTGAGAGGTGGCAAATGAAGTTTAACATTGACAAATGCAAAGTACTACATACGGGAAACAGCAACCTCAGGGCAACATATCAACTCTGTGGTACTAAACTGACAGAGTATTTTTGGGTCTAACGGCACCAGGGATTTACCCCATCTCCGCGTATGTTCTTTGTATCGAGGACAGTACACTGTCAAGGCCAGAGGCTTAAAAGTGTGTGGATCATGTATTGTGTAGTATGTTGTGCCCCTTGTTCCTCTGGCTTGTTAGCCACCAGGCCACAGATGGAACCTGTCGTTTACGTACTCTGCCACGTCGAGGGCAGCCAGGTGTTCCCTTAAAGTTTACTCTGGCAGGTCCTACCACCTATTTTCCTGAGATTTCAGTGGATAGGACCTAAAAATAAAAAAAAATAAAAAATTAATAAATAAATAAAAAAAATAATTAAAATAAAAATTCTTCTTTTCTTTTGGGCACAGATGGTACATTATACGCTGCTTAGAGGGGCTATAAGGGATAAACGCTGGAGGTGATAAGATTTCCTAATAGGTCGGGTATGAATTTTGGTGTTTTAAATTTGTACGTGTGGGGCAGGCGCTGTTGTAAGGAGAAAGAGATGGGAGGGGGAGGGGGGGAAGACTGGGGGGTTGGAAGTAAGGGGTCTTTAGGGAAGTGACCCCTGTTGAAATAGTGGGGCATGCCCAGGGCCCCACCAGAGGAGAAAGAGGGGTGGCAGGAGGGGGAGGAGGACAGCAGGCTGTCCCCTCCGCCTGCTAGGGAAAGAGGAGTAAAAAGCAGGCTACAGAGCCAGGGTGCTATATGGCTGTATGGCATCATAAGATGCAATCTTCAAGGTCCGAGTCCAAGTTGCAATCTTCAAGGTCCGAGTCCAAGTTGCAATCTTCGTCTTTGCATTAGTGCGGTGGAGGTCCAGGTCCAGAAGTCAGGTCCAGTTTGTTACGTTCATGTGTTGTATCTGCTTCAGGTGGTCACTAGTTCAGAGTTTCGCAGTCATCTCAGGTAGTTACATCTGTGTTTTCATAGGTTAGTGATGATGTGGCAGGGATCTTTGTCTTTCAAAGAGTTTGCGGGCAAAGACGGCGAAAGCCCAGTAATTATCTTCTTCTTGCAATATTATTTCTTCTCGGTTTCTTAGCAAGGAGTTGATGCGTATATATAGCTGACATCTGAGGTCCTTGTAGTTGTCAACAGTCATGGACAAGACATTCCCAGATTTCCTCCTGACCGCAGTTACAGCTCGGGTTGTCGGAGATTCCCAGCTTGTGGAGTTTCCCTCTGAAGGAGCCATGTCCCGTAAGGAAGGTGGTGTGCAAACCAGGGGAAAACCAGGATGGGGGAGTACGATATACCCTACTGACATTGGGTATAAATTTTTTGGTGACTTGCATTTTTGTGGTAAGATTCCATCTATTTTGCCAGATAGATTGCAGGTGTTCCATTAACCTCTTATTTTCTGAGGATCTGTTGTGTAGCCTAGATAAGTTGTGGTTCTTCCTTTCGAATGTTGGTGTAGCAGCCCACAACACACAATCTCCAGGTCCAGGGGAAGGAAGCCTGCCCAGAACCTGGATTGCATGGGTGCTCACTGTGCAGCAGGCTCTAGTTGTTGTCAATAGTATGGATCAGTGGATCGACTCCAGCTTTTTATTGTTGACTGCTGTGTTTGCTTTCTGATACCAGGTGCCTGCACCATAGGCAAGGATAGGGATGAAGAGAGCTTTGTATAGAAGGGAGAGGGCCCTCTTCTTTAGTCCCCAGTTCCTCCTGGTAATTTTGGTTATCAGGGCTGAGAGCCTCCTTGTTTTCGTTCTGAGATAACAGAGATGAGATGTGAAGTTCAAGTTTCGGTCTAGTATTATTCCTAAGTATTTTAGTTCCTGTTTGAGTTTGATGGTTCCTCCATTTATTTTGATTAGTGGGGGTCTACCAGGGTCAAGAGCACCCCTGAGGAGTATTGAGTTTGTTTTTTCGGTTGAGATCGTTAGAAGATTCCTCTTGGCCCAATCCTGTAGCATGTGTGTGTGGCATGATTGCCTATGGCCTCTTGAGCCCTGCTGTCTGCTCAAAGCATCATAATCAGATCATCAGCGTATGCCTGTGTAGTGACATTTGGAACATCCAGATTTAAAAACTCATCAAGCACCAGGTTCCACAGGAGCAGCCCCATGATGGATCCCTGGGGGCAACCCCTGTAAACCGGTCTGGATACAGAGGTAAAGAGAGTGCTGACAGTGATTCTTCAGTTTTCCAGGTAAGATTTCATGCAGAGAAATAGATTTGATGGGATTTCAGCCCGTCCGAGCCTGGCCAGAACACTGAGCCACCAGAGGGAGTCAAAGGCTCCAGCGAAGTCAATTGAGATGAGGAGGAAATATTTCCCGTTACAGTTTCTGACTGCATCGATGATCCTCTCGAGGGCATCAGTGGTGGAGCATCCCCTCCTGAAACCAAATTGGTTTCAGGTTTCAAACTGGGGCGGAGCGGGGCTGTACATAATGTTTGCTTTCGGTATGCTCAATAAGCTATTTAAATGAATATGCTGGATGTGTAGGGGGGGAGTTGTCTCTCCTTGTGCTACAGCTTTTTTTTTTTTTTTTTTTTTTAAGCAAAATTTATTTATATTCCTTTCAGAAATATATTGATAATGTGTTTAGTCTAAATTTTGGACAGAGAACAGTTTTTCCCAGTGAAAAAAAAAAAAAGCTGTTGATTATGCAAATTTTAGATTTAGAAATTGTAAAATTTAAATGGTAATATTTAGCCCAACTTTTAATATCAGATTGAAAAATTTAATCCAAAATATGACAAAAACAGGTCCAGACCACAAATAGCCAAAATAAAAATAAGTGAGACAGATACTGGTGCCTTTTTATTTAAATACAAAATAACATACAAGTTTCTTAAATGCAGCACCCAGTTATATATTATTGTATACTCAGATAGAGTAATATACAGTAATATATAATTTGTATGGGAATCCTGACATGAGTGCTTTTAAGCAGTGTTTCTCAATTGCAAGTCCACGGACTAGCACTAGTGCTCAGAAAATTGTCAATGCACAAACTTTTTGCTATTATTATTACAATTATTTCAGCAGTGCATAGTAGAAAATTCAAAAATTCCCACTGAGCCAAGGCTCATTTTTGGGCTGGGAATCAATATTAGAGAGCATGCTTGAAGGAATGCGAGACAGTTTGTTTGTGTGTGGGCTTTACGGCGCAAGAGCAACATGGCCATAATGCGCCGCGAGACACAGAATACATATCAGTTATTCCTAGCATCCAACATAGGTGATTTAAAGCAATGACTTGCAAACAAACCTGGACATCGTTAGATCACATAGCAATCCAAAATCTTAACAGAATGAACACCAGCATGCATTGGTGCATTACAAAGTACAAAGGACATGTTACCATATACCAGGGGTGGCCAACAAATTGATCGCGGTTTTAATTTTGGTTGATCACAAAGAATTTTAAATATATATAAAAAATAGATTAGCCAAAATCTAAATGTTATTGTTATGTGCCCCACTGCATACGCTTATTACAAATCTGTTGAACTATGTGACTACTCTTGTCGCTGCGCAGCCGCTAGGCTCGTCTCGTGAAAATTCACGCAATTATGTTGTGAAGAGCATAGTGTGTATGTCTAATTCTTATTTAGCTTACTTAATATTAATGACCGGACAGTACTTTTGCATTAATTTAATACCCTTTTATTTAAAATTAATGCTACAATAAAGAGCAAAACATATTATTTTCATCAAGAATGGGAATTAGAATACTGTTTTGTAATGAAAAAAGAGGAAACGTTTGATTTGCAATGCTTCCGTGGCTATACACAAAAAAGAAAATTCAGAAAGGTACTTCAACACACTCCATGGTAAATACCAACAGGATTTTCCACCTAATAGAAAAAATAAATTAAACCACAGAAGAAATAAATTAAAAAACTTAAATCCAGATTATTCGCACAACAAAATTTCTTCATGACACCTAATTTGCAATCTAAAGCAGTAAGTGTAGCATTATTTAAAAGTGAGTCATCTTCTTGCAAAAAAATTCAAAATATTTTCTGATGGTCAATTCATGAAAGATGCATTTTTAGAAATAACAGATTCTCTTTTTGAAAATTTTAAGAACAAAAATGAAATTAGAAGTGCTCTTCAAGATCTGCAATTATCTTGAAATACTGTTATGTGGCGCATCAAAAAAATGAGTAAAAATGCAAGTGAACAATTGCATGCTCATATCGCTAACTGTGTGTCCTGGATGAATCTATAGACATCAGTGATACAGCTCAACTGCTCATTTTTATTTGTATGGTTTTCGATGATTTTGTCACTAAAGAAGAACTGCTCGGTATGGTTTCATTAAAAGAAACTAGAGGTCTTGATATATTTAGTGCATTCAAAAATTTTATTGAAAAAATTTAATTACCACTATTTAAGCTCATATAAATAACAAGATGGAACTAATGACAGGGCATCTTAACAGATTCATCGCATTGTGTCAAAAGGAAGATGAATTCCCAGATTTTTTTTGAGTTAGCCAGCAAAAGATTAAATACTAAAAGTGTCATGGACATAGCTTTCAAAATTGTCAATTCCACCAGAGGATAATCTCTTCAAAGGAGACTTATCAAAATGCAACTTGATGAAAATGAACCAGATCTGATATTACACAGATGTCAGATGGCTGAGTCGGGGTAAGTTCCTACAGAGATTTCGAATGAAATTAAAAAAATTGTTGATCAAAGGGAAAATGATTAACAGCAGCTACAAGATAGTAGTTGTGTGATCTGGCTTTCTCGGCAGATTTTACCCATAAATTAAGTGATCTGAATTTGATATTACAAGGATAAAATAAAAATGTGGGTGACATGATTAGTAGCATTTCTGCATATAAATATTAATTTTTGGTAATGGCTAAGGATCTCAAAGAAAACAAATTCAATCATTTTGCAAATATGCAAGATCATTTGCAAAAATATCCTGTTTTTGAATTTAATAGTGAGAAATATGTTTCTGAAATTGAGAAAGTTGTGGCTGGATGATTTTGAAAACACATTCAGTGATTTTAAAACAACTGAAGACATTGTTCAATGTATTTCTTATCCATTTAATGTCGACTTAGATATGAAACAAATTACAGAAAAAAAAAAACAAAAAACACTGACATTTTTCAAATGGAGAAAATATTACTTTAAATGAAATTATTACATTGCAAAATGATATCAAAAAGCCAGATCATCAGTAAACGACTTTTGGAAATACGTTTGCCGAGGAAAAATACCCAAATGTAAAAAAAATGCAGTGAACTTTTAAATTCCTGTTTTGGTTCCACATATCTATATGAATCAGCCTTTTCATATTAGAAACAAAGACAAAGAATTGCTCTACTTCTTATGGACTTGCAATACAGAAGATTCTTTGTGGTTGGCCTTATCACAGTACATCTCTGATTTTGAAAGCTTGGCCGATGACATGAAAACAAACTTCACATAAATTAAAATTATAAATACGTATGAATTTAAAATAAGAATTCTAAATTGTATTTAATTTTAAAATTTATAAACAACATTTTTCAATATGTGTTGATTAACTTTATTAACCATGTGCAATGAAATTCTTAAGATGGTAGATTGTGGAACATTTTGAAGAAAAAAAGTAGATCACATAACAAATTAAGTTGGCCACTCCTGCCATATACTAAACATAATAATACATTGTTCTGTCAGAGTGAACTAATTTTGTTAAAAAAGGTGTTTATTTTATACTGATTAAGCAAAGTATATATTAAAAGAAAATTACAGCAAGTTCAAATGTTACTTACTGGTGTAAATGCTTTAGCATTTGGATTCAAGGTAAATTCCTTGGCATTTGGATTTAAATTTGATTTTAGAACTACAGGTTTGTCAATTTCATCTTTATGCTTATCATTCTTTTCTGGTACTATTACTTCTTCTTGTTTATCGTTCATTTTTAGAGAAAAGGTTGGATCTAAAACTGGCTCTGTTTTTTGTGGTTCTTCCTTTTGCTCTTTGGATTCTTTAGTTTCTTCTGATAACTAAGTGAAATAAACCAAAATATTACATATGCGTGTGTATATATATATATATATAAATTTAATTTAGATTTAAGTTTACATTATGAAAACAAAAACAAATTATTGAGAAAATAAGTTAGAATTTACATTATTAAAGCATCCTATTAAATTTTAAAACTGACACACTGAAATTTGGAACTTGTTGAAAACAAAAATTTTGTCTACTTGCTTAAAACTATAAGCAGGTGATCACTCAATAAATGAATGAAGTGATCTCCAACTGTGTTTGTAGACTACAAGAATATGCTAAATATGTTGACCATGGACAATCATTATAACTAGGATTTATATTATTCCTTATGAATTAAGAGAATAATGTCCTATGGATTTAAATTTAGACAACATTTTATTACAACAATATTTTATTTCAAGTGTCTGGACAAAATATTAAGGCAGCATAAGAGCAATTGCATACCAACACAAGATATAAAAGTTATAACATGTTAACAGTAAATCCACATCCTCCACCACAATGGTTTATCAACTACTAACCTGAAAAAATATAGTTATGCTAAATTAAATAAATAAAAATGGTTGCCAGTCCAATTCTGTGGAGGGTACTTACACAGTTGGCAGTTTAGGCTACAAATGCCATTTAAATTGTGGTATGTACATACATCTCTAATTGGTATCTCTTTGTTTATTATTTTATTTTAATAGAAAATACCAAAATTTATAATGCTATTTTTATTTTTTAATGTATACACAATTTAGTAGTCTCCTTAAACAAAAGAACATGACAACATGACAAGCCTTGAATGGTTTGAGCATGCTCAATGCAGATGGGATTCTTCCGCTTGCTCAGAATAATCGCCCGAGAGGACATAAATTCAAATTGAGGAAAGACGGTTGTAAGATAGATGTGTGGAAGTTTGCCTTTAGCCAGCGAGTGGTTGATTGCTGGAACAAACTTCCATCTGTCGTTGAAGTTGATAGCTTAAATAGATTCAAGGCAGAACTTGACAAACATTTGGAGCGAGTGGATGGGTGAAATAAGTTTTTTTTTTTTTTTTTTGGCTGAGGCTATATAAGCTTGCTTTCTTGCATCATGTGCCTATGCTAATATGCATAGGCACATGATGCAAGAAGTCTGCAAATCACTTTTTGCATAGGCACATCATGTGCCTATGCAAAAAGTGATTTGCAAACTTTTGTCATGAGTTGCAGAGAACCTAAAGTGGAACACTTAAAGTGATTGCCACTGAAAAATGGCAATAACTCTTTAGGTGACTTCCATGATTTAACTGATTAGGGGAAAGGCTCCACCAATCTTGCAGTACAATTGAAGAGTGTCCAAGGTGCTAGGACACAGTTTGGAAACCACTATATAGCATACTTCTTAATGATACATTTATCAATACTAGTAAATTAATAAGAGGAGTTTACCTCAATATAGTACGTAGAACACTTCCGTATGATACCCTCCAGAAATTAAAATGGAAAAAACGAAAAAAATCGACAACTTACCGGTACATTAAAGTAAAATATAAATAATTAAATAATCAATTTAACACAATTCAAAATCAATTTAAAACAATTAAAATTCAAAATGATTTGAATTTGAATTGCGTTAATTTGAATTTTAATTGTTTTAAATTGATTTTGAATTGTGTTAAATTGATTATTTAATTATTTATATTTTACTTTAATGTACCAGTAAGTTGTCGATTTTTTCGTTTTTTCCGTTTTAATTTCTGGAGGGTATCATACGGAAGTGTTCTACGTACTATATTGAGGTAAACTCCTATTATTAATTTACTAATATTATTATCAACGTAGAACATATTGAGTATTACAGCTCTGATTCATACTATCTAATTTATCAATACTATAATCAGTACAGTGCTGCACATGCCACTGCATCTCTGTCTATAGATTTTCATGTTTAGCCCATTTACATTTTACCTAGATGTATTTTGGACTTTTTTCATAACACTGCACAGTGAGAGATGAGAAGTGTGTTTCACTGCATCAAACGAAACTGCAATCTAGGAAGATAGGTGACATTGAGTGATTATGTAAAAATCTTATTCCATTGGCATGTCTTTATACTTTATTATGTTGTCAACTTTCTCATTTTCACATTGTATATGTGGAAGATGAAGTTTAATGTGTTTTTTCATATATATGTTATTTCGCAAATGCACATTTTTTTTTATGGGATCCTAGTCTTGCCAATGTGATTCTGTCAAATGTTTTTTTTTTTTTTTTTTTTTTGGAGTTATTGGCGCATTGGCTTCTGTGGCCATAGTGCACCTCCCAAGGTTTTTTGTAGTACTTTGATCCAAGCCCGAGGCGGGATTCGAACCCGCAACCTTTGGGTTGCCAGGCAGGCACCTTACTCACCCGGCTGGCAAGGTCGGCCCTGTCAAATGTAGTACATATATATCGTCAAATATCATATATATTATGCTAAGGCACAATTGTTTATGGGATCCTAGTCTTGCCAATGTGATTTTGTCAAATGTGGCACATTTCAAGAACATATCCCCTACAGTTGCAAAAATTACTGTATTAAAACAGCAGTTAATAAATACTAAGGGAAAGTTTGTTAAGCAAAAGTCTTGTCTGAGAAGTTTGATTGGATACTAAGATGTGGTTACAAAGGAACTGGATGTAAAAAATAATTTTGATATCATATACTTGGATTTCAGGAAAGTTTTTGATACTGTTACACATGGAAGACTATTGTACAAATTTGAGCAGTATGATATTAAGGACAAGTTGCTACAATGGATAAAAGGATGGTTGAGTGGGAGAAGAAAGAGTGGTAATCAATGAATGCTGCTCTTCGTGGACTAATGTTATTAGTGGAGTCCCCCAGGGTTCGGTGTTGGGCCCACTGTTGTTGTGTATATTTATTAATGATATTGATTAAGGTATATCATGCTTAATGACAGTAATGGCAGTGTGCTACTTCAACAGGATCTACAAAAGTTGGGCAGATGGGCTGACAAGTGGCAACTGAAGTTTAACATTGACAAATGTAAAGTACAGCGTATGGGTAGAAGTAACCCCAGAGATATATACCAACTGTGTGGTACTACACTTAGGATGGTAGAAAATGAAAGACCTGGGAGTAATTGGGCAGTCAGATAGGAAGTTTTCTGAGCAGTGCAGGCAGTCTGCAAGAATAACTCAGTGTCTTGTCAATGACATACAGGAATTTTTCTAGCAGGGATAAGGAGGTGATTATCCCCTTGTATAAGGGAATGGCCAGGCCACACCTTGAGTACTGTATACAGGTCTGGAGGCCTCATTTTAAGAAGGATGTAGAGCTGTTGGAACGAGTACAGAGAAGGGCAATAAGATTAGTGAATGGAACAAAGGGTTGCTCTTATGAAGAAAGGCTTAAGTTTTGCAAATTACAGTGTCTGGAGACTAAGCACCTGCAGCAAGGTGATTTGATTGAGGTGTATAAAGCCTTGAAAGGTGTGAGCATGCTCAATGCTGATGGGATTCTTCCTCTTGCTCAGAATATTTGCCTGAGTGAACATAAATTCAAATTGTGGAAAGACAGTTGTAGGACAGATGTGTGGAAATTTGCCTTTAGCCAGTGTGTAATTCACTGCTGGAACAAACTTCCATCTGTTGTTGTTGATAGCTTAAATAAATTCAAGGGGGGAACTGGACAAACGTTTAGAGGGAATGTATGCGTGAAACGGTTTTTTTTTTGGCTGATGCTACATAAGCTTGCTTTCTTGCATTACATGCCTCTACCTCTACTACTACTACTTAGAAGATCATTAGTCCCATTCCAAATACCATCACCAAACAATTACCAGATATGCACAAAAGTTAAATAAAGAAGTTAAATATAAAAATCTGTAACAAAAATGTTCATACATTTACTGCATGCCAAAACTTCATAAATCATTTTAAATGATTCGGGTTTCACATTCTTGTAATGACACCAAATTTTTATAATTATATTAAAATTTATAATTATATTATAAATTTTATAATAATATTAAAACAACTAATATTTGAACATCTACTTAAAATAACAATACTTAGTAATAATCATATTGCTAGAATCACCAATCATAAATGCCATTATCAGAAATATTACCTTTTTTTTTTTTTTTATGTGAACCCCAAACACGAGATATATTAGAACCTACTATAGTACTTAGTACTGTGCTTGGGTTGCAGGTTGAGAAGATGAAAGAAGATATTCGTTGACACTGGACTTAAACTTATGTAGACTATAATTTTCAGGAAATACGTATGAAGGAAGGTTGTTCCAGAAAACAGCAGTTCAATGAATAAATGAGGAAGATGAAAAGTTGGTTCTGTGAGTTTGAAGCTGGACAGTAAATGGATGTTGGCTGGTGGCTGCATGTGTTTGGACTGTTTTGAAAGAGAGAGCGGGAATTATAGAAGCCAATTCAGAAGAACAGTGCCCATGGAAGTATCTGTAGAAAAGGCATGCAGCAGAAACAGTATGCCGATGAGACAGCAAGTGGAGAGGCTCTGTTAGAGATGAATCGTTAATTAACCTAACTGCCCTCTTCTGAATGGAATCAAGAAGCCTGAGAGAGGTGGTGAGGGCACCACCCCAGATGTGGGAACAATATTCCATGGTAGAGCGGATTTGCGATTCATACAGAGTGAGCAGATGTTTGGAAGAAAAGTAACACCGAGAGCAAAAGAGAAAACCAAGATTTTTAGATGCAGAGGAAGCAATATTTGTAATGTGCTTGTGTGCCAAGAGAGATTAGAAATCAGGGTAATCCCCAAAAGAGAGATATCATTTTGCCTAGAAATCGGAGTGTCACCAAAGATAAGCATAGTACCAGAAGAATCCTTTTTGCGAGATATAAGACAAGACTGAGTTTTAGAAGGGTTGAACTCAACTAAGTTGCCTTTGCCCCACTAGAGAATTACCTGAAGATCAGCATTGAAGGAATTGGTTGCAGATTTTCGAGAAGTTGAAGCTGATTGAGCAGCACAAGGTTTCTCAAAATGAAAAGTGGAATGCAATGTGCTATCATCAGCAAAACTATGGATAGGATTTCCAGTCAATGGAAGGTCATTAATATACAAGAGGAAAAGAGTGGAGGAGAACTGAACCTTGGGGGACACCAGCATTAGTGGAGAAGTTAGAAAGACAGAAAGCCATCTACCGTCACCCTCAGTGAGCGATCAGAGAGAAAACTGGATAACCAATTACAAAAAACAGTTAGCAAACCATAAGATGGAAGCTTGTTTAGAAGACCTTTATGCCAAACATCATCGAAAGCCTTTCAGATGTCAAGAGCAGCTACTTGTGTTTCACCAAACCTTTCCATTGAATTAGTCTATAAATGGGTAACATAAGCCAGAATATCACCAGTGGATCGACACTGACGGAATCCATACTGGCGATTGTTGATCAGACGGAAGATTTCTAGGTAGTTTAAAAGTTGGTGGTTAATTGATTTCTCCATACTTTAGGAAGAGTAGAAGTAATTGCAATGGGACAATAATTGGATGGGAGGGATTTGTCACTCTTTTAGGAACTGGCTGGATATGGGCAAATTTCCAAGCAGAAGGAAAAACACATTTGGAATAAGACAGTGAAAAAAGGTAGCAAAGAATAGCAGTAAGTTCAGGAGCACAGGTTTTGAGAACAAGTGGAGAAATACCATCAGGACCTGGAGCTTTCTTAGCATCAAGATTCATCAAAATCCTTTTGACATCCTTTTAACAGAAGACCACAGGAGGCATTGAATGGAGCATGTTGGGAATGGTGGGAGGTGTTTTACCAGGATCATTAATACATGAGTTGGATGAAAAATGGGATGCTAGAAGTGACAACAGAGCCATCTGGTTTGGACAGAGGTAGGAGCAGAGATGAGCAAAAGTTGCGGCCAATAACTTTGGCAAGACCAGAATGCTTGGCTACCATTAGGGCAAGAAGCAAGTTTTCTACTCTTAGCTGGTTCGAACTCTAGTTTGGACTGATTAATAAGTGCTTTACAATTGTTGCAAGCTTTGGTGTAGGCAGAAAATGAAACTGAAGAATTAGAAACAAGCCAATTACGATATGCAACATTCTTCTCTTGAACAGCCTTAGCATATTTATTGGAAAACCAAGGTTTAGATAAAGGAAGAGATTTTAAAGTGGAGTGTGGGATAAAGGATTCCATTCCTGCAAGAACAATTTCACTGACACGATCCGAGCAGACGCTGACATCAGAAGTTTTGAAACAGTAATCTGACCAAGGAAAAGAAGTAAAGAAATCTCGCAGGTCATCCCATTTTGCATTCTAGTAATGCCAAACAATACAAGGTTGGGAATAGACACGAGATAAAGGCTCCGTTGGAAGAGACAATCACCAAGTTGTGATCTGAAGTGCCTAAAGGACTTCTCACTTCGACCGTGTACTTAGAAGGGTTGTTTGTGAGAAAAAGATCAAGCGTGTTGGCTGTATGGTTAGTATTGTCCGGTATTCTTGTAGGTAAGTGAACAATCTGTGCAAGGTCATTAGTAATTGGAAAAGCCTCAGCATCTCGACCAGCTGAGTCGGTGTGACTAGAAAATGGAAGCTAGCTGAAGTTGTGAACATTAAAATCAACAAGGAAAATTACCTCACTGTTAGGAAAGTTGGATTGGAGAAAGTCAAGTTGCAAAGAGAAGAAGTCAAAGAGCTCCAAGTGATTAGTGGAGTTGGGAGAACGGTAGAGACAACAGATGAATATGACACAATGAGGTAGAGAGATTTTAAGCCAGAGAAGATCAAAGAGAGGAGATTCCAAATTGCCAAGTCTCTGACAGGGAATATCAGAACGAATATATGCACAAGTACCATCTTTGAGGCGAAAGGAATCATACAGTGAATAATTTGGGCATCTGAGATGAGCAGTAGTTGAATCAACCAATAACTGAGATTCTGTCAGAAAATGTACATAGGGTTTGGCAGACTGCAAGTGGAAATGGACATTGCTGAGATTAGAATTGAGACCATGTATATTTCTGAAATGAATTAGGAAGTGGTTTGGGAGGTTTAGATCTTTTCGCAGATAAGCCTGCTCTATTAGTTTGACAATTCGGGTGTATTCAAAAGTTTGAAAAAGTGAGGGGGGGGAGACAAGCTGCAACAAGTAATGAAATTTTTGGATACGGCATACACATGGTAAGAATATACCCAGATTCTTGACATAACGTGGCCTCAACAATGCTTCCCGCATACACACTACTCAGACTCCCTCCAGTCACTATCTGGCAGAGTAGAGGTAGCAAGATTATACACTAGCTGATCCGGAAGCCTCCTAGAGAGTTACCAATAGGTTTGGTCCGGTGTACTAACTAGCGGCCGGCCTGCAAACACCATTTTAGAGCCAAAATGTAAGGAATATTGGATCTCGCCACGATGTTCATCATAACCTCAAAAGTTGTCAATCATACTGCATGATGGAGGAGATGGGGAAGGGTTGACCGGAACGTAGCTCTAGAGACTAAACACGGGTTCCATCACTTCAAGCCTCCAATAAGCAAAGTGGTGGTACTGCACCGGATGATGAGAGTCATCTATCACCTAGTACTGCCTGGTAACATAGAGGGGCGGCGTTCCTCCATGTGGTGTGGGCGCCACACCTCGACCCCTGCTTATGTTGGTTCACACCTGGGTGGTCACCCACCCACTTGTGCATGGAGGTTATACCCAGGAATGATACCTAGTAATGATATTTCTAAGAATATTTCTAAGAATGGCATTTATAACTTTAAAAAAACGTGTAAATTAGCATTTTGCAACAATTTTAAATGTGTTTCAACATTAACAAATTTAATTGAACTTCACACTGTGGGGAAAAAAGAAAAAGTTATATGTCATCATACATGTCAGGCACAAAGCCTCTTTCTGTATGTAGATGCAAGCACACCAAATTTATTACTAAGTGCAACCTCATTGTGGAGGCACTTCATCATGAATTGCCTTGGTATTTCACTACTCTAAATAAAAAACACTGCTTCAATGGAGAAGTATATTGCTTTTTATTTGAAGTATGCCACTACCCAGACCCAAGCCTTGACTCTGATCAGAGACTTAAGAGTAAAATCTGAGTGAAATTGGTTGGCATTTCATCTCACTGATGAAACTCCAATCACAGCAAAAACCTGGGTACATACACAAAAAAAAAAAAAAAAATGGTACTGCACTCTAAATTGTAATGCACTTGTATTGCATTCTCTAAATCAAAAGTACTGTTCCACTGCAGCAGTACTTTTTATTTAGAATTGTGATATTAAGGCATCTCATGGCAAAGTGCCTCCACAATATGAGAATGATGGTAAGTAGCAAACCCAGTTTACTAACAACTACATACAGAAAGAGGCTAATTGACTGATACGTACAATTACTTTTTATAGGTTTCACAGCTTGAGGCTTTTGTTTCCACTTAGTCTGTTCTGCCAATGATTAAGTTTTTAATGGTTCCTCATTATTTATCAAAACATCAGTATAGCACTGGTTATAATTCTTTCACAGTGGTTAATTTATACTTACACTACCACAAAATGAATCTAGATCATGTTATTATTACGTACAGTTTTATCGTTGAACCTGTAACATTCAATCAACTTTAAGGATATTGTAACCACATTCGACTCGAGTGTTGAATGTACTAACATCAAATATCATCTTTTAAAGAGCAGATATCATCTTTTAAGGGCACAAAAGGTGATATAGTTGTACATTGGCACTAATGATATCAAGAGTAGGAGACCGGCAGAATTGCTTAACAAGTACAGGTCACTGTTGAAAAAAGCCGTGAAATAGGGTTGAATTTGAAAGTGTCTGCAATTCTGCCCAGACACGATAGGAGGGAGTATATGATGAGAGCCTTGTCAATCAATTCGGCCCTGGAAAGATTGTGCAAGGCTCAAGGGGTAGAAATTTTTTCAGCCTGGACTGTACTTGTTAACAGGAGAGATTGCTTCTACAGGGATGGGATACACTTAAATAGAAAGGGTGCAAGAATATTTGCTGAGGCTATCGAGGCAGTGTTAGGTGGATCAGAAAACGCTAGCTTGGGGGGAGACAAAGACGAATAGATTAACAGTAGCCACTGGCAGAGGTGAAAGAGATTCTTGCACTGCTTCTATTGGAATGAGCAGAAGCCTGAAAAACAAGATGCAGGATATTTCAGAGACTGCCGGGAGTCACTGCGGTACAAGTAAACACAAGTGTTGTGTTAGAGTAGCTAAGAATAGAAATAGGTGCATGTATACTTGCGTGTACACCAATGCTAGGAGTTGAGTAAATAAATTTGATGAATATGAGGTATTGCTCAAAACATCAAAGACAGATATTGTTGGGATATCAGAGACGTGGTGTCACACAGATATAAGGAATGCAGAACTGGAATTTGGGGAGTATAACGTCTACAGAAAGGATAGACTGGATAGGAAGGGAGGAGGGGTTATGCTATTAGTTAAGAAATACATAAAATCCAAGGAAGTGAAGCCAGTGGACATCGCTGGACAGTGCAGTGTCGAGTCAGTTTGGTGTGACATAAGCATTGGGAGATCAAAATTGAGAGTAGGAGTGTGCTATAGGCCTAATGACTCTGATGAGTATAATAAGATACTGTACAGGGAAATAGAGTGGGCCAGTAAATCAGAGAGTCTTATAATGGGGGATTTTAATTTCCCAGATATTGACTGGAATTTGGGGGCAGGTCACTCACACACTAGCAAGGCTTTTGTGGATTTATTGGATGATTGTTTTCTACATCAGCATGTTCGGGAGGCAACTAGAGGGAAGAATACTCTTGATTTGATTATCAGCAGTGATTCTTCATGCATTAAGAATCTGCAGATAAATGAACCACTAGGTGGCAGTGAAGTGGGATTTATTCAAAGATTTGATTTGGTTTGGTTTTGGTTTTATTGGCGCATTAGCTACTAAGGCTATAATGCGCCAAGACCAGGTCATTTATAAAAATTTTTAAATTTTCAGTGACCTAATTAGTTAGGTCACTATGTCAAAAGGTATAACAAATATATAAGAAAAAAATGTAAAAATTTTATATACGAGTAAAAATATTTATTGTTTTTAAAAAGCTAAAAACAGCAGACACATTGTCATTGTCAGATAAAATCTGACTGAGGGTATACGGCTCAGTCAGATGGTTAAAAGCGGTAAAACGGATATTGGTAAAATCTAGACATTCAATTAAAATGTGTCTAATTGATAAAATTGTGCACAGAACTCACACATAGGAGGATCATTAGCCCTCAGCAAAAAAGAATGAGTCAAATGACTATGTCCTATGCGGGTCCGGGCAAGAACAACTTCCTCCTTACGATTCCTGCGCAGACTAGACTGCCACGGTTCAATTACAGGCTTTATACGATATAGTTTATTCCCAGTCTGTCCATTCCACAAATCCTGCCATTGGGAATGCACCTTCTGCTGTATGGTTTGCCTGTAGTCTGTATAGGGGACTGACAGGCAGCGATTATTATTGGGGACTGCTGATTTGGCTGCAGTGTCAGCCAAATCATTTCCCCTAATCCCAATGTGGCTGGGAATCCAGCAGAAGCGGATATCATATTCACGTCCAAGGAGGAAGTGAATCTTCTGCTGAATACTAGACAGAACTGGATGAGGATTATATCTTACAGATATTAAAGCCTGTAACACACTGAGAGAATCGGAATATAAAATGAACTGTTGGTATTGACATTCACTAATGTGATCCAAGGCTAACTCTATAGCATGCAGCTCTGCAGTAAATATACTGCATTCAGAGGGAATCTGCTCCGATGTAGAGCTGTCTGTAAAGACAGCAGCAGATCCCACATATGATTCCGAACTTCGAGCCATCAGTGTAAACTGGCGTGAAGTCAGAATGTTCATGTGCTGAATAAAGCTGCAGGTAGACCGACGATGGAGTGTCCGACTTTCCTCAATTTCTAAGGGACAAGTCACATGCTGGGACATGAGCATGCCAGGGTGGAAAGGGTTGCTTTGGTGTTTGGGCAACCTTGTCTACCTTGATATTAAGTTCTTTGAGTAGCTCTTGGAGACGAATACCAAAAGGACGATTGGCAGTCTTACGGGTGTTGTACAAATTTTCCCATCGTGGCTCAAAAATGAATGGCCACGTAGGATGGCTTGGCAGGGATTTCAGTTTTAAAGCGTACTTTAAAGACAACTGCTTACGTCGAAGCGATAATGGTGGTTTGTTTGCTTCGACGTATAAGCTCTGGACAGGAGATGTGCGATATGCTCCAGTAGCAATACTTAGGGCCTGATGATGGATGGGGTCCAGCCACCGCAGGACACTGTCTCTGGCTGAGGAATATACCTGGGACCCATAATCTAGTTTGGATCGCACAAGTGCACGGTAAAGCCGAAGAAGGGTACATCAGTCTGCTCCCCAAGATGTAGAGGAGAGCGAGCGGAGAATATTAAGCCCACGTGTGCACTTTGTGCGGAGTTGACGGATGCGATCCAAAAAGGTTAGTTTTTTTATCGAACATGAGTCCCAAGAATTTTGTGTTCGCTGCTACTGGAATAGCATTTTGTCCGAGCCTTAATTCAGGTTCAGGATGAAGATTACACTTGCGAAAAAAGTGTACGCAAACGGTCTTCTCCGGCGAGAACCTGAAGCCATTAGCAAGTGCCCAGGAATTCAGACTATCGATGGCTTTCTGCAGTTGTCTTTCAATAACCCTCATGTTGCATGACTGACAAAAAATGCTAAAGTCATCAACATAGAGGGCACTGTTTACAGTCGGAGGAAGTTCTTCTGTGATGGAATTTATTTTGATGGCAAAAAGCGTGACACTTAATACTGATCCTTGTGGTACTCCCTCCTCTTGGCTAAAGGAGCGAGAGAGTGAGGATCCCACAAGAACTTGGAACGATCGATTGGCTAAAATTTACTCAAAGAGGTAACTACCATTAGGGGTAAAGGGAAGGGTTATTGCTTTCATAAAGGCAACTACGATGGACTGAGACAGTATTTAAATTCTATACAGTGGGACCAACTGATGATGTTACCAACAGCAAATTCAAAACGGGAAGCATTCAAAGATTATCTTGGAAGCTACTAGGCTTTACATACCAACTAAGAAATATTGTTCAAGGTTTAGGCCTAAATGGATGTCAGATGAACTGATGAGGCATATGGCAGAGAAGAAACATGCATGGGATACATACAAATTAACACGTGACACAGAAGCCTATGATAGATACAAGTTGATCTGTAACCAAGTTACAAAGGTTAGGCAGGCGAAGGCAGATTACAAGAAATCTTTGGCAAGGGACGCAAAGAAAAACAGCAAAGAGTTCTTTACTTATGTAAACTCTAGAAGGAATGGGATGAATCAGATTGGTCCACTTGATATCGATGGGTCAACTGTTGATGATCCTGCTCAGGTAGCTAACAAACTAAATGAATATTTTGCATCGACATTCACACACGAGGAGTTATTTAGCGAGGTGAAAACCAGAGGTGTATTCAACTCTAGCAGTAAGCTAGAGAATCTTGTAATAACTGAGAGTAAAGTGGAGGAGAAATTGTTGAAGATAAACACAAGAAAGGCACCTGGGGTGGATGGGATCTATCCAGTTATATTAAAGGAGGCAGCAAAATAAGTAAGCAAACCCTTAGCCATAATTATGAGAGCTTCCTTGGACTCAGGGGAGGTACCCACAGACTGGAGATGTGCAAATGTCACCCCAATTCACAAAGGAGGACCAAAGGCTGACACAAGTAATTATAGACCTGTGAGTTTAACTTCTGTTCCAGGAAAATTAATGGAGGCACTGATTAAAGAAGCACTGCAGGATCACCTAGACAAGACTTCAGCTATAGCTCGGACACAGCATGGTTTTGTTAAGGGGAAGTCTTGCCTGACCAATTTGATTGGATACTATGATGCAGTCACAAAGGAACTGTATGCAGGGAATAATTTTGATATTATATACTTGGATCTTAGAAAGGCTTTTGATACTGTTGCACATGGAAGACTGCTGCACAAATTGGAGCAGTGTGGCATTGGAGGCAAACTGCTGCTGTGGATAAAGGGGTGGCTGAGGGGGAGAAGACAGAGAGTGGTAATCAATGGACACTGCTCGTCGTGGACTAATGTTATTAGTGGAGTCCCTCAGGGCTCAGTGTTGGGTCCATTACTGTTTTCTGTATTCAGAAATGATATTGATGAGGGTATATCAAGCTTAATGTCGAAGTTTGCAGACGATACAAAGGTAGGCAGGGTTGTCAAGGACACTACTGACACTATGCTGCTGCTGCTGCAACAGGATCTGGAAAGGTTGAGCAGATGGGCTGAGAGGTGGCAAATGAAGTTTAACATTGACAAATGTAAAGTACTACACATGGGAAACAGCAACCCCAGAGCAACGTATCAACTCTGTGGTACTACAATGACAGTGGTAGAGAATGAAAGGGACCTGGGGGTGGTTGTGCAGGCAAATATGAAGTTCTCTGAGCAGTGCAGACGGGCTGCAAGAGTAGCTCATGGTGTATTGTCAATGATATATAGGATTTTTTCTAGCAGGGATAAAGAGGTGATTATTCCCTTGTATAAGGCAATTGTCAGGCCACACCTAGAGTACTGTATACAGGTCTGGAGGCCTCATTTCAAGAAGGATGTAGAGCTGCTGGAACGAGTACAGAGAAGGGCAACAAGATTAGTGAATGGAACAAAGGGGTGCTCTTATGAAGAAAGGCTTAAGTTTTGCAAATTACAGTGTCTGGAGACTAGGCACCAGCAAGGTGATCTGATAGAGGTGTATAAAGCCTTGAATGGTTTGAGCATGCTCAATGCTGATGGGATTCTTCCTCTTGCTCAGAATAATCACCTGAGAGGGCATAAATTCAAATTGAGGAAAGACAGATGTAGGATAGACGTGCGGAAATTTGCCTTCAGCCAGCGGGTGGTTGGTTGGTTGGTGGAACAGACTTCCATCCCTTGTCGTGGAAGTTGATAGCCTAAATAAGTTTAAGGCTCAGCTGGACAGAAATTTTGAACGAACAGAGCGGGTGAAGTGGAAGTGGTTTTTTTTTTTTTTTTTTTGGCTGATGCAGCATAAGCTTGCTTTCTTGCATCAAATGCCTCTACTAATGCTAGTGGAGTCCACCAGGGTTCGGTGTTGGGTCCATTGTTATTTTCTGTATTTATTAATGATATTGATGATGGTATATCAGGTTTAATGTCCAAGTTTGCAGACGATACGAAGGTCAGCAGGGTTGTTAATGACACTGATGACAGTACGCTGCTGCAACAGGATCTAGAAAAGTTGATTATGTGGGCTGAGTTGGCAACTGAAGTTTAACATTGACAAATATAAAGTACTGCATATGGGAAGTAGTAACCCCAGAGGAACATATCAACTGTGTGGTACTACACTCAGAATAGTGGAGAATGAAAAGGACCTGGGGGTAATGGTGCAGTCAGATATGAAGTTTTCTGAGCAGTGCAAAAAGGCTGCAAGAGTATATAGTGTATAGTTTAAAATAATTAAATGCACTTGGCATAATACTTTAAGAGTTTAATATCTATATAATATCGGTGTTTAGATACACCATAGACACTCTTAAAAAACTGCAAAGTAGTTGTTGTGGGCATCATTTGCTCTTTCTCATATTGTGCTCTGCCTTCACGACGAGTTGTAAGTAACAATAGTCTTCTCTATTAGTGAAGCGTTACTTATTTGAGGTAGTGCAGTATCATGGCAACTCGGTGTGAAGGTAGAGCACAATATGAGAAAGAGCAAATGATGGCCACGACAACTACTTTGTAGTTTTTTAAGAGTGTCTATGGTGTATCTAAACACCGATATTATAGAGTATATAGTATATAAAAGTATATACAGGAATTTTTCTAGCAGGGATAAGGAGGTGATTATCCCCTTGTATACAGTACTCAAGGTGTGGTTAGGCCACATCTTGAGTACTGTATACAGGTCTGGAGGCCTCATTTTAAGAAGGATGTAGAGCTATTGGAATGAATACAGAGAAGGGCAACAAGATTAGTGAATGGAACAAAGGGCTGCTCTTATGAAGAAAGGCTTAAGTTTTGCAAATTACAGTGTCTGGAGACTGGGCATCTGCAAGGTGAACTGATTGAGGTGTATAAAGCCTTGAATGGTTTGAGCATGCTCAGTGTTGATGGGATTCTTCCTCTTGCTCAGAATAATTGCCCGAGAGGGCATAAATTCAAATTGAGGAAAGAGACAGTTATAGGTAGATGTGCGGAAGTTTGCCTTTAGCTAGCGGGTGGTTGATTGCTGGAACAAACTTCCATCTGTCGTTGTAGAAGTTGATAGCTTAAATAGATTCAAGGCAGAAATAGACAAACATTTGGAATGAGTGGATGGGTGAAATGAGAAGGGTGTGTGTTTTTTTTTTTTTTTGGTTGATGCTATATAAGCTTGCTTTCTTGCATCATGTGCCTTTGCTAATGATAACAATGAATGATAGCTAATGAAATGGCAGCAATAAGTCCTTTTATCCGTGGCAATTAAAATCACCTTTACAAAAACAAAATCCCTATCCTTTACCCTTGACTATAATTATTTTCTTCAATAAATCCTATATTGATAGAGCAGCATTCATGATAACTGCTACTTAAAGATTCCTTAACCTGAAGATTCTTAATATACCTTGCTGATAATCAGATACTCTCCCTTGTTGCCTCTCTAACACATTACCACACTCATCCAAATCGAAAAATGCTTTTCTACTGTGCGAGTGACCAACCCACAGATTCTGGCAATATCCTGCTAAGTTAAAATCGCACATGATAAGGCATTGTGATTTGCTGGCCCACTCTATTTGTCTGTATAGTTGTTAATTATACCTATCACAATAATTTGGCCAGCAACAGATTCCAACTCCCATTTTTGTATTCTCAGCATTTATGTCACACCAGGCTGACTCACTATTACACTGACAACTCGTGTCTCCTAGTTGTACTGTTTTGTGTCAATATGCTTCTTACCCAAAAGCATAAATCTGAATTTTTTCTACCTTCCTATATATGGTCAAACTTCTACTGTAACGTTTCTGAAGTAATTTTTTTTTATGGTTTTCATGCAGAAATTGCAGGTGACCTGCCACCATCTTTGCAACTTTTTTGCCTGAATCGTAGTGTGCTACTGGAATAGCACCGATGATGTTTGTTTAAAGTTTTAGGTTACTTGATTCCCCCCCCCCCCACACATGAGTTCAATAAACATCTATACGTTTAACTCTTTCCGCAAATTTTATTGTTGTTTTCACAGAGTAAAGATCCTAATATAAAACAAATTCTTTCCAGGTAGTTGCTATACTGAGGGAAGCAAGATATGTAGTTTCAAATTTTGCATGCTGTGAAGCACACAAAATTTGAAAAAAATTTTGAAATAAACCAGAAAACAGAAGTAACTAATAATATCAAATATATATATATATATATATATATATATTATTCTTTATATATATATATATATATATTATTCTTCAGTAATATGATAATTTATGTTGTATTTAACTTTTAATATACTTTTAGTGGTTTTCCTTAAATTATTTCTAGATTTTTCTGTTGTCCCAGTAGCTGTTTTAGCAATGCCCGGGTACGAACAGAGTACATATTATTATTTTATCTTTCTATTGTGGTTTATTGTGTTTATTTTCTTAATTACGGGTGTTTTCTACTCATAGGTATTATGGTTAATACATTACTGGTCTTTAAGCTAGCCTAAACTCGGTTATCTTAAATGCCCAGGGCCTATTCATTTATTATTTTTCAACTTGTTACGTATTGCTAAAGAAATTGTCATATTAATTATAGATGAAAAACTGTAGCAATACTACTTTATGACAAAATGATAAAATATTAAACATTTTTATACATTTATTGTATTACATCTTTATACATATTTGTATTACATCACATGGTCGTCAATCCCCTACTTCATCGGGGGCTTTGAGCGGATTGACGGTCCATTCGATGTAATGCATTACTTACTTACCCGTTTCTGTTTGTATCTATCACAGCTTTGCTATTTTATCCGATACTGAATTCTAAGTTTCTTTTAAATTCCCATTTTTGTCCCTTTCCTATTGCTATTAGTTAAATAGGTATTATTTATTATAAATTTATTATGAACCGAATTAATATCCCATAATTTCTACAGGGCTTTGTGTATTCTATCACAGTTGCTGTAGAAATTATTCACAGTTGCTGTAGATATGTATAAAGACAATAAATGTATAAAAATGTTTAATATTTTATCATTTTGTCATAAAGTAGTATTGCTACAGTTTTTCATCTATAATTAATATGACAATTTCTTTAGCAATACGTAACAAGTTGAAAAATAATAAATGAATAGGCCCTGGGCATTTAAGATAACCGAGTTTAGGCTAGCTTAAAGACCAGTAATGTATTAACCATAATACCTATGAGTAGAAAACACCCGTAATTAAGAAAATAAACACAATAAACCACAATAGAAAGATAAAATAATATATATATATATATATATATATATATATATATAGTTTTTTTGTTTTTTTATTCTTTAAATTTTTTTATATATATAAGCAGAAATATATGCACGCACATGTTTACTATTTAGTGTGCAAAATTGTTTTTTTCTATTTTTATGTCTGTTTTTTATTTTTTCTATTTTATGTCTAAAACATTTTTGGTGCAGAATTAATTTTTTCTGTTTTTTGAAAATAAAATGTACAAAAACACACCATATCAAAAATGTTTAATGTTTTATGAAAAATTAAAGTATATACAGTAAGTACTTAAGGTCTGACGAAATACTGACCCTAGTTAAGCAGAATTCAAAAATGCCCAAAACATTTTCCAAAAAAAAGTAAAATGAAATTCAGGCACCTGTCAGGTGACCCACCACTGCTTTTACTGCATTTAGGCCACTATCCCACCAGCGCTGCTGGGATAAATTCTGCATCTTCAACATCTGATTGACACCATGTTTCTGTTATACTTTGATGACTTAATCAATACCTCAAAGTGATCAACTTTATTTATTTATTATACTCCTAGTATTAGTGTATAAGAAAGTACATGTGCACCTATTTGTGTTTAGTAACATTTACATAGCGAATTTAATTGATAGTACTATATGAATTCTCATCATACCTTATAATTCCCTCCTTTCTTTTTTTCCTTCTAGTACATGTCACAATATAAACAAGGCAAGAATCAATTCTACTTCTGCTTATGGCTGTCTGTGTATCCCCCCCTCCTAGATAAACTAACAGTATCTGGCTCCCCTAACATTGCATCAATAGTATCAGCAAATATTCTTGCACCTCTTCTATTCAAGTGTATTTCAATCTGAGAAAATTTTATCCCTCGAGTCTTGCACTCTTTCTTTCTCTCTCTCTCTCTCTCTCTCTCTCTCTCCAGGGCCAAAATGATTAACATGGCTCTCATTACAATCTGCCCCCCCCATCATGCTAGGGCAAAATTCCAGACACTTTCAAATTCAGCCCTAACTTACGGGTTTTTTTCAACATCATCTCATGCTTGTTAAGTAAAGCCTCAGAATAGCTATATACAGGTGAACCCCACTTATCGCTGATAATTCGTTCCGTAAAAACAGAGCACTAAGTGAATCTGCATTTCCATAAGGTAACATGTGTATTTGTGAGCTGCGGTCGATGCCATAGGATATTTCCTAATTAATAATAAACGGTAGTGAAAAGATGCACAAATGCCGGTCAAAATATTTAATATTCAAATATTTGTACATATAAAATATTCTGCATTACATACGTATATAATTATGTGGGAACTACTTACGTATCAAAATTAAACTTAAAATTCCAATTAAAATCATGATTTAATTGATGAATTTAATCATGAAAAATGTGTCAATTTTGGGTTGAACTTTGGCCCTCTTCCAAATAAACTAAAAGGGGTATTAATTTTAAATCCCCCACAGCGTTACCACCCAACAATAAAGTCAACCGATCCTTCGGCGCATTGAAACCTGGCATGTTTTTTTCTTCTTTTAATATGAAACTTCTTTTAGGCATTCGTTTCCACAAAAGTCCTGCTTCATCTATGTTAAAAACTTGTTGAGAAGTATAACACATAATACCCCTCTTCAATAATTTTAACAAGTTCTTTTTTGAAAGTTTCGGCTCCTTCTGCACTTGCGGCTGCTCCCTCGATTTTAAATCTATTCAACCAGCCCTTACTAGTTTTAAATGGTTCCACATTTTTTTTTTTTTTTTTTTTAGTTGAGTTTTCTTCAGATCATCATATTGGCTAATCTCTCTCTCTCTCTCTCTCTCTCTCTCTCTCTCTCTCTCTCTCTCTCTCTTTTTTTTAGTAATACTTAACTTAAGTGAATTCTGCATTGGATATTATCTTCAATAAAATTAGTTAAAGTCTTTCCATTTCAATCCTAATAGCCAGCCTAGCCCTATTTGCTTGCAGTGGAACAGCCATCTTTCCCGCTGCTAAAATTAATTCTTTATTTTTTTTTTATAATTGTTCTTACAGTTAAACTTGCAAGTCCTAAATTATGGCACACATCCGCTTGTCTTTGACCGGAATCGATTTGTTTCAAAACGTCTAATTTAATTTTCAAATTCAGTCTTTTTCTTACACTTATAGTCTTCGTAGTGCACTCAGACATTGTTGCTTTTTCATTCTTATCGGGCATTATTAACTCTTTGAAAATGTAACTGCGTTGGTTGCATTAATTACGATACAATGTTCGAGTAAACTGTCCGTTACGCACAATGTCTAATACAGTACTGAGTGATGACTAGACTTCGGATAAATGCATATAACGCAAATATTACAAGCAATATACTTGATCATTTTTTAAAATGCTGATCTCGGAACTATGTAACATGTCACTGTACTGCAATTAAATTAGCGTGCGGGAAAATTTCACTGAGCGTGGGAAAAATGAAACGATTTCGTTAAATATGCCAAAAATGCAATCTGTAAAAGAGCGTTATAGTGATCTGTGACAGCGTTATAGTCAGATACGAACAGCGTTATAGCAAATCAGCGTAAAGCGAACTGCGTTATAACAGGGGCCTGCTGTACTTAATATCATTAATACTAACAGCTACAACAATATCACTTTTATACCCTTAAAAGTGAAACTGTTCTACACTATCACCAATTCTTGCCACTTGCAGATACACCCCTGGTCCTATTCCGCTTATCCTTATTACAAAAATATTCCCCACTTCCCTGAAAATAGAATTACCAAGAAGAGCTACCTCCTGCGGGACCAGTAAAGTTATGTGATATGCAAGTACTACAGTAACAGCACTATACAGCAGGCCCTCGTTATAACGCGGTTCGCTTTACACTGATTCACTATAACGCTGTTCTTATATTTTAACCCATATCTGACTATGATGCTGTCACAAATTACTATAACACTCTTTTACAGATTACATTTTTGGCATATTTAATGAAATCGTTTCATTTGATGGAGTCGATAACTTGAAAATGAATAGCAAAACAGCATTAAAATGTTTCCCACGCCGACTTGAGAATTTTTCCTACGCTCAGTGAAATTTTCCCACACGCTAATTTAATTGCAGTACAGTGACTTATGTAGTTTCGAAATCAACATTTCAAAAAATGATCAAGTATATTGCTTGTAATATTTGCGTTATATGCATTTATCCGAAGTCTGGTCATCACTCAGTACAGTATACACATCGTGCGTAGACAGTTTACTCGAACACTATCATAATTAATGCAATCAACGCAGTTACATTTTCGAAGAGTTAGTAATGGTGGATAAGAATGAAAAAGCAACATCTGGATGCAGTACGAAGACTATACATGTAAGACTGAATTTGAAAATTAAATTAGACGTTTTGAAGCGAATCGATTCTGATCAATGACAAGCGGATGTGTGCCATAATTTAGTACTGGCAAGTTTAACTGTAAGAACAATTATAAAAAATAAATAATTAATTTTAGCAGCAGGAAAGACAACTATTCCACTGCAAGCAACTAGGGCTAGGCTAGCTGTTAGGATTGAAATGGAGAGACCTTAACTAATTTTATTGAAGATAATATCCAATGCAGAAAGAGAGAGATTAGCCTATATGATGATCAGAAGAAAACTCACCTAAAAAAAAAAAAAAAAAATGTGGAACCATTTAAAACTAGTAAGGGCTGGTTGAATAGATTTAAAATCCAGAGAGAAGCCGCAAATGCAGATCAAGAAGCCGGAACTTTCAAAAAAGAACTTGTTAAAATTATTGAAGGGGGGGTATTATGTGTTATACTTCTCACCAAGTTTTTAACATAGATGAAGCAGGACTTTTTTGGAAACGAATTCTTAAAAGAAGTTTCAAATTGAAAGAAGAAAAAAAACACGCCAGGTTTCAAAGCGGTGAAGGATTGGTTGACTTTATTGTTGGGTGGTAATGATGCGGGGGATTTAAAATTAAAACACCCCTTTCAGTTTACCAGGAAGAGGGCCAAAGTACAACCCAAAATCGACACAATTTTCATGATTAAATTCATCAATTAAATCAATTAAAATCAATTTAGATCAATTAAATTCATGTTTTATTGGAAATTTAAGTTTAATTTTGATACGTAAGTAGTTACCACATAAATATACATGTATGCAATGCAGAATATTTTATATATACAAATATTTGAATATTAAATAATTTGACCAATATTTGTGCATCTTTTCATTACCGTTTACTAGGAAATATCCTATGGCATCGACCACAACTCACAAATACATATGTTACCTTATGGGAATGTGGTGCTCGCTTAGTGCGGATTCACTTAGCACTGTTTTTTTCTGACGGAATTAACAGCATCAAGATTTAACACCTGTACAGGAATTCTGCTAGTAGGGAAAAGGAAGTGATTATCCCATTGTATAAGGCAATGATCAGGCCATACCTTGAGTACTGCATGCAGGTCTGGAGGCCTCATTTTAGGAAGGATGTTGAGTTTCTGGAACAAGTACAGAGAAGGGTAACAAGATCGGTGAATGGAACAAAGTTGCTGTTATCAAGAGAGGCTTAAGTTCTGCAAATTGCAGCATTGAGAGCAGGCACCTGCGAGGTAATCTGATTGAGGTCTATAAGGCCTTGAATGGGTTGAGCACGCTGAATTTTGATGGGTTTCTTCCACTTGCTCAGATTATGAACCTGAGGGGGCATAAATTCAAATTGAGGAAAGACAGTCGTAGAAAAGATGTGCAGAAATATTTTCCTTTAGCCAGCAGGTGGTTAATTGCTGGAACAAGCTTTCATCTGTCATTGTGGAAGTTGATAGTTTAAATAAATTCAAGGAGGAAATGGACAAACTTTTAGAGGGAATGGATGTGTGAAATTGGTTTTTTTTTTTTTTTTTTTGGCTGATGCTACATAAGATTATATGCTTGCTTTCTTGCATCACATGCCTCCATTAATACTACTACTACTAGCCTTTCCAAGCTGCTGCATGGTACAACAACAGCTGTACAAGAATCACTTAAAACTCTGTCCCCAGAAGCTGTTAATCCCTTAGTCTGTGTATTCCCCCCTGCCGAGATAGCAGTTTTCTGACCCACCTACCACTGCCTCAATAAGGAAATCAGGAAATATCCTTGCACCTCTACAATAACATAACTTACCCCCACCACTATCATCTTTCTTTTACCCCAAGTCATTTCACATGACATTGTTGCAACATCTGCATTACCCTGATCTGACTCGGGGAATATTCTTGTTTATCTGACAACCCTTCAGCAATTTTTGATCAGAACCATCATTCCCCACCTCTTTAACCTTCCCTATCTCTCCTTAGCACACAATGTTCACCAAAATAAAATTCATCTCGTATCTCTGAGCAGTATGCTTCAGTGAGCCTGAACACATTAACATTACTTGATCTGATCAAAAGGTCAAATTCATTTATTTTGCTTATAATACTCCTGGTATTACTATATGGATAAATTGAGTTTTTTTAGTCTATTACTGTTTATAATCCTGATGCATGCCTTATAGTTATATAAAAATATTTTTACATGCGGTTCTCAATTGCTAATCCCCTCCATTAATGGATTTTGCTTCTATTACACATTCCCATTCAGTGTTTAAGGTTGGCAACACAAGCACTCTTTAAGGTTTGAACACAAGTACTCTCAGAGAGAGTAGAAATGTAATTTTGTCCCATACCCTCTACCTAAGCCAATCTTGTGCTCACTTCCCTAACCCCTCCTCTCTGAAATAGCAACTACAGCTGGCCATGCTGAAAAAAAAACTTCCCCTCCATTAAACTTGGAGTCCCTCAAGACTTTTAGTATAAAATCCGTCCTATCAAATCTGCACAGAATGGTAGACACAAGAACATTTTGCCAACATGAACTGATATTGCATAAGCAATTCATCAGTTCGTTTCATCTTTAAATCGTTAGTCCCCACACATTAACCATGCACCCACTAGTTCCATTATAAACTGATAAACTGTTTGCTGCATTGTGAATTCTTGCTTCCTGTAGATATACTCTGGTTTTATGTCAATTGTCTTTCAAAATAAATATTACCTGTCTCCCCTAACTGAGTTCCCAATTAAGAATACCGCCTGTGGAACCAAAACATTCAGTTGCTTTGGGAATCAACTGCATCCAGTTGATTCCTTTCTGGGGCTGAATTTGGGAGTACATGCCTGACTTAGCATAAGCCACTTGCATCTCTGATGAGTGCCCTCCCACCCCCAAGAATGAATTTGCTCTTGAGCATCAAGAACAGATTTCTAGGTGCCTCAGCTCAAGCCTGACAGTATGTTGAGTTGCAAATTTAGTTCACACTCCTAGCATCTTACACAAAGAAATGTCTCTCCATCAGCTAGCAAAAATGCTCAGTATCCATATGATAAGTGCAAGCAAAAATGATGCACAAGAGAATCACTACTGGAAATTCCAACATCAGTTATGACATCGTTTGCATGATATAACTAACTTTTCTAGATGAATCAGTAATTTTTTAAAATTAAAATTTAATATTACAAGACATCTTACTATGAATTTAGAAACTGTTGATTTATTAAATTTTAGAACACTACAATTGAATAGTACAGTTTCGAAACTACAATTTACTAATGTCAAGTTATGGAGTTTCTTCCAAAATATCTAACTTTCTAAATCCTTAACTAAATTAAAAAAAAAAAAAAAAGCTAACCTATGTGAATATGGCGATTCAAACTATTTATTAACTTCAATTTTAGTACTTAAATGAACAAAAGAACCTCAAAATTATTTCAAAAATGAACCTGTTATGAACAACTTCCGAAATTCATAACCACATTATAGCCTCACTCCCAGAATTAAATGCATGGAATCAATGAATTGCACTATTTTCCAGAGAAAATATGCAATACTTCCAGATTACATTCTGGTTCAGACTACAGGATTTGTTCCACACTTGGAAGATCTAATACTTTTGATTATAAACAAGCAAATTTTACAGTGCTGCACTATAATTACAATGAACACTAATTGCAGTTAGCAGCAGTTAAAAATATACTGTTCATCATTTATGAACATTTTGCCTTATGCTTTTAGCAGTTTTTGTCATTTTAAATGCAATTTCATCTTAGAAAACAATGCATAAATAAGGAACCACTCATCGACATAGTCACAGGCAATGTAATCTAACAGCTATCATGACTGGATGGTCACATACAGAGTGCAAAAAAAGCTCCATTTTTTAATAGGCAACCTTTACACTATTAAGATATTCCTGTGAAATCAGTGTGTAGGCAAAAATCAACATCTCAAAAACCATTTTCCATAAAAAATAATTTAAAATAAATAAATGCACAAGGCATAATACTTTAAGAGTTTGGTATCTATATAATATCGGTGTTTAGATACACCATAGATAACTCTTAATAAACTACAAAGTAGTTGTTGTAGGCATCATTTGCTCTTTCTCATATTGTGCTCTGCCTTCACGACGAGTTGCCATGATATTGCACTACTTCGAATAAGTAACGCTTCACTAATAGAGAAGACTATTGTTACTTATTCTCAGTTGAGTACCACCACCCAGACAGCTCTGTTTCATGGCTATTGGCCAATCATCAGTGAGTGGGCAGGTACCCTGGTATTGCAGACATGACAACCCAGTTGTGAAGTTAATCACACAATATGAGAGATGCCAAGTGGTGTAGATGTCAATATTTAAAATAAATAAATGCACAAGGCATAATACTTTAAGAGTTTGGTATCTATATAATATCGTTGTTTAGATACACCATAGATAACTCTTAATAAACTACAAAGTAGTTGTTGTAGGCATTCATTTGCTCTTTCTCATATTGTGCTCTGCCTTCACGACGAGTTGCCATGATATTCACTACTTCGAATAAGTAACGCTTCACTAATAGAGAAGACTATTGTTACTTATTCTCAGTTGAGTACCACCACCCAGACAGCTCTGTTTCATGGCTATTGGCCAATCATCAGTGAGTGGGCAGGTACCCTGGTATTGCAGACATGACGACCCAGTTGTGAAGTTAATCACACAATATGAGAGATGCCAAGTGGTGTAGATGTCAATATTTAAAATAAATAAATGCACAAGGCATAATACTTTAAGAGTTTGGTATCTATATAATATCGGTGTTTAGATACACCATAGATAACTCTTAATAAACTACAAAGTAGTTGTTGTAGGCATCATTTGCTCTTTCTCATATTGTGCTCTGCCTTCACGACGAGTTGCCATGATATTGCACTACTTCGAATAAGTAACGCTTCACTAATAGAGAAGACTATTGTTACTTATTCTCAGAGAAAGAGCAAATGATGCCTACAACAACTACTTTGTAGTTTATTAAGAGTTATCTATGGTGTATCTAAACACCGATATTATATAGATACCAAACTCTTAAAGTATTATGCCTTGTGCATTTATTTATTTTAAATATTGACATCTACACCACTTGGCATCTCTCATATTGTGTGATTAACTTCACAACTGGGCCGTCATGTCTGCAATACCAGGGTACCTGCCCACTCACTGATGATTGGCCAATAGCCATGAAACAGAGCTGTCTGGGTGGTGGTACTCAACTGAGAATAAGTAACAATAGTCTTCTCTATTAGTGAAGCGTTACTTATTCGAAGTAGTGCAATATCATGGCAACTCGTCGTGAAGGCAGAGCACAATATGAGAAAGAGCAAATGATGCCTACAACAACTACTTTGTAGTTTATTAAGAGTTATCTATGGTGTATCTAAACACCGATATTATATAAAAAATAATGTAACATGGATGGATTACATTCTGAGTCAGACTATGGGATCCCTCCCCTTCCCAGAGATGTACTTCTTGGTGTTATAAACAACACAAGTGAATTTCACAGTAGTGCAGTATAACTACCAAGCACACTAACTGCAGTCACTAGCAGCAAGTTATAAAAATATACAAACTGTTCATCAATTCATGCACATGTTACATTATACATTTATCAGATTTTTGGCATTCTGAATGTAATTTCACCTTTGAAAAGAATCACATACTATTGTTTACAAAAATTTATAACAATATATCGCATTTATGACAAATATGATAGCTGGTTTCCCTCTCATTGGAAAATGTTTAATTTTGCAAGTGTCTAGGTGCACATTTTACATTTCATTAATGTATTGTTTATTGCAGTTCTAAACAAAAATGAGATGGGAGAAACCAAATTACTCTCTGATAACCAGCATAGTTTAAATATTTAATCATCTATATATACTAAAGAAGAGAATAGAATATCTCAGTAGTCCATTTTGGAAACCATTGCAGTAGCTGGTTCCATTCTGTGAGTTTAGTCCAGCTAGGGTGTACTTCAGTTAGTGTTTTGCGATAAACAATTTAATTTTTTTTCTTTATTCCTTGGGAGACATGATTATGACAAGAGCAAACGTTACTCAGAAGTAATCACAATTGTGTTATATCTGAAAATATAGTATAACTGGGGTATATCAAGGTTGTACAGTAATTTTCACTGTAGAGGCTGAGTAAAAACTATATAATAATTTGTATATAATAATAATGTCAACTATTATGACATAACAATGCAAGGACTACTGTGAAACCCCTTTACTCATTCCTATTGGCACTAGTCTATTTTACAAATCAAAAACTACAAACATCATCTTTATTTATATTTAAAACACAACAAAGTTATGCAAGGACTCACAACAGCATTCAGCTAAATTACAAGCTAAAAAAAATGTATTCCCCCACTATGCAAGCAAACTTTTGGAAAAGCTGCTTAAAATAATTAATTATATGATATATGGATAATTACTAGTAACAACCTACTACTACCAACTTTATATATAAATATATATTTCATTAAAAACCTCTACCCCAGGGGTCAGCAACTATTTTCCTTGCAAGTGCCATTTTTGTTCATAATAACAATGAAAAAAAATCTTCTTACAACATACCACTTGGATAAATGTACCTGAAATAATTAATGAAATATGTCAGTTTAAAGTTACTTTGGCATTCAAAGACAGAAATAAGCAAATAACAGAAAGTTTCAATACCATCCACAGCAAAAGCACACCCCTGAGTGAAACCTCATGGCATGCATGCATAGGACTTCCAATGTCTTTTCTACCTTGTTCAAACCTTTTGTTTTAAATACCTTTTCACTAGTTTCCAATGATTAATTTGAAGGTCATTCAGCATCTTCAAAAATTTAAAAAAAAACTTAATCCTCATCAAAACATTTTTTAAAACCATATTTGAAATAATCTTTTATGCACAGTAGACTTTCAGAATAACGGCACCTTTGGGGATTCAAGGTGTTGTTATAAATTTTTCCATTATCTATAAATTTTTTTATTTTTAATATATTTAATATAGAAATAATGAGGCTATATAAGAAACAGAGAGATTAATAACACAATTTTATTAACTGCACATAAAAAACATAAACATGCTGATGATCCAATGTTATTTTCTGCCATTAATACACTCCTGCTTATAGTAGTAGTAGTGGCATGTGATGCAAGAAAGCAAATGTATGAACTTATGCAGCATCAGCCAAAAAAAAAAAAAAAAAAAAATCACACCATTCCCTCCAAATGCCTGTCTAGTTCCTCCTTAAATTTATTCAACCTATCAACTTCCACAACGACAGATGGAAGTTTGTTCCAGCAATTAGCCACCCGCTGGCTAAAGGCAAATTTCCGCACATCTATTCTACATCTGTCTTTTCTTAATTTGAATTTATGCCCCCTTAGGTTCGTAATCTGAACAAGTGGAAGGATCCCATAAGAATTCAGCGTGCTCAACCCATTCAAGGCCTTATATACCTCAATCAGATCACCGCGCAGGTGCCCAGTCTCCAGCCACTGCAATTTGCAGAACTTAAGCCTCTCTTGGTAAGAGGATCCCTTCATTCTCCTCACCAATCTTGTTGCCCTTCTCTGTACACGCTCAAGTAAATCTACATCCTTCCTAAAATGAGGCCTCCAGACCTGTACACAGTACTCAAGGCGTGGCCTGACCATTGCCTTATACAGAGGGATAATCACCTCCTTTTCCCTGCTAGCAAAATTCCTATATATCATTGACAAAACCCCATGACCTGCCCTGGCAGCCTGTCTGCATTGCTCAGAAAACTTCATATCTGCCTGCACAATTACTCCGTCTTTTTCATTTTCTACCACCTTAAGTGTAGTACCACACAGTTGGTACATTTCTCTGGGGTTACTTCTACCCATATGCAGTACTTTGCATTTGTCAAGGTTAAACTTCAGTTGCCACTTCTTAGCCCATCTGCCCAAATTATCCAAATCCTGTTGCAGTAGCACAGGATCTAGATGCCCCGTTCTATTTTCTTTATTATATCCAAGTTTAGTCTGCAAGTGTAGCACAGTGGTTTCGCCATCATCCTCCCCACACTGGGTGGAAAATGCCTGGATTTGAATCTCTTCGATGACACGAGGAACTTTTATGGGCTTTTTTCACTCCGTGGCTGAGTCTTAGTCAGTCTCAGGCTTATATAGCAAGGTTTTTTCCCCAGAAACTGGGGTTTTCGTCTATCAAAAACAGGCAAATCGACCACAGAACACATGCAATTTACAGACACAATACATATGGTATAGGAATTAACTTTCCGGGTGACCATAATGTTATAGTTTGGATTATATCAAGTTTGTCACTAAACTTTAATGTTGTTGTTGTTGTTCTTTTCTTCTCTATATGAGGTTTATTAATTGTAGGAACCACCATGATGGGTTTTTAATTTAAAATAAATGTAAAACAACGGTATAATCTGTGATATCAGTAAAGAATTCACTTTCAAAATGGCAAACTCAACTGAAAGTGAATTCTTTCAAAGGCAACTCACATGATTAATCACGTGAGTTGCCGTTTTCCTTTTCCATCACTGCAAGACATCTGCACTGTATGTAAACATTCGATCTCAAATGTGACATTAGCTCGAATGTTCCGTTATTTGGGGTGCTGTTATTTCGACAGTCTACTCTATTAGGCACCTCAAAATATACGAATTAATATAAAGAAAATTTTGACTTACCTTAAAATCTGAACTGAATTTCTTAAATTCTTCAATTTCATCATCTCGGCCTAAAAGAAAATTTTGGAAATGAAAAATTAAAAATGAAGTAACTACCGTAATGTAAAATACATAAATTCAGTATGTATAAATAAAGTAAAAGTAAAATAAAATATGTACGTTGAGAAATATTACTAAAATTAATTTAAATAAAAAAAGATTAAAATATGCTACCAATGCAAAAAGATAAAGTAATCAAACTTTTAAACCTTATGTTTCCTGTGAACTTGAGTTTATGGACTTCTATTGCATTGCATATAACGGCCTAATTATTTGAAGGTATGCCATCCTTAGGTTACGCCCTGTAACCTAAGATACTGCTTAGATACTGACAGGAAGGTTTCTTGTCCAAAGAAACACAGTTTCTTCATTCATTCTTCTGATAAGACTGTACTGAATGGTAGACCCTGGCTAGTTAGGCCTTTCCAAATACTGTTGGGCTACTTGAGCAGCTTGTGGAGGAAGTCTTGTTTTTTTTATCCGAATTGTTGAGATCTTGGATTTTACTGAAACTCTGATCTTGAAACATGGTGTGATATACATGGTTGAAATCTACACCTTGTTGCTTATTGTTTGCTGAGGCTCTAAGGTATTTAATAAATAATGCTTCTTTGAAAGCTCTTCTTCTGCAGGCCTTAACTGTGGATATTAGAGATGTTTCTTTGTAGTTCCAAGGTTCTCTCCAATCCAGTGCATATATGATAGTGTAAAGCTTTAGCAATTTCTCCTATATATGAGATGTGGCAATAATGTTCCCTGACTGGTGCTGTTGCAGCCATGTTTGTTGAATGTAAAAATAAACGGAAGTAGTATGTTGTAGTTCAAACTTCTCCAATAGATGGTGGTACAGAGATTGCCCAGACAAGTTGCAAATAACAACCAGTTTAAAGTTCTGTGTCATGATTTTGCAATGAAACAATGAACTAATATTAAATTTTGCTGTAAACAGGAAAAATCTGCAACAGAAACTGTTTATGGTGAAAAAACGTTAAGTCATACCGTACCAGTGTGTTCGAATGGTATAAGCAGTTCAAAGATGGATGTGAAAATATTCACGACGACCCAAAAGGTAAGCATCCATCAACATTTTGAAATGAGAACAGAGTTTCAAAAGTTCGGGAAACGGTGGCAAGAGATTATTTGACCCTCAGAATGATGGCTGATGAGGTGGATATGAATAAGGATTAAAAAAAAAAATTTTTTTTTTTATTTGGTAGTTGTTGGCACATCGGCTTCTGTGGCCATAATGCACCTCCCAAGGTTTTTGCAGTGATCCAAGCCCAAGGTGGGATTCGAACCTGCAACCTTTGGGTTGCTAGGCAGGCACTTTACCCACCCGTCTGGCATGAATAAGGATATGAACTGTCAAATTCTGCATGAAAATTCAAGGGAAAGGAAGGTCTGTACAAACTTTGTGCGACACAGCCTCACAGATAAGTAGAAGTAAATAAGAGCATTATCACAGGAAAACTTCATCCAGATTTGTCAAGGCAACCCTAATTTCCTTGACTGAGTGGTCACTGGATATGAATGGTTGGTGTTATGGTATGACCCAGGGAAAAGGTGTAGGAGCACACAGTGGATTTCTTCAAAATCATCACTAAGGCCCCAAAGTTTCATTCACAGAAGTCAAGGATTAAGATGATGCTGATCATATTTTTTGACAAACAGGATGTGACTCACAAGGAATTTGTAAGCGAAGGAGAGTGAGTCAATGCTGTATTCTGTGTACAGGGGCCTCAAAGATTATTGAAGTGCATTTCCCAGGTGAGGCCACCAATTTGAGGGAAAGGCTGCTGGTTCTTGTTGCATGACCCCCCCCCCCCCCCCAGCCTATTCTGCACTTAGTATTAGTAATGGCTGCATGGTACAAGAAAGCCTATGGCTTATGTTGCACCAGCCAAAAAAGAAAAAAAAAAAACCCAAATAAAACAAAAAAAAAAATAAATAAATAAAACTAATAATTAATAAAAGAAAAGGAAATTAAACCTATCATCCTATGTGTTTCCCTCACCCAAAGGTACTATCCAGATGACCTTTAAATTTCCCCAAACTGTCAGCCTCTACCATCCATGTAGGCAACTTATTCCAGTAATTTATAACTCACTGGCTAAAATAAAACTTCCTGCCATCCAATCTAAACATCTCCCTCTGTAACTTAAATTTATGTCCCCTAGTTCTAGCATCATTTATAATCTTGAAAATTTCATCATCATTCATTATACTGATGCATCTCAGAGCCTTAAACACCTCAATCAAATCTCCTCTAAGGTGTCTAGTTTCCAAACTCTGCAACCCACATATTGAAGTCTTTCTTCACAAGGACACGCTTTTGCCGATCTCACCAGGAGAGTTACCAGTCTTTGCACCCTTTCAAGAAGCTCGAGGTCTTTCTTTAGGTGCGGTCTCCATACTTGAACACAGTATTCCAAGTGTGGTCTAAAAAAAGGCTTATATAATGGGATTATCACGTCCCTATCTCTACTTGCTAAAGTTCAACAGATCATCGATAGGACACCATGGGCCTTCCTTGCAATCTGTTTACAATGCTCAGAGAATTTCATGTCTGACCGTATCGTAAAACCAAAGTCCCTTTCCTCCAATACTGGGTTTAGTTGAACTCCACCAAGTGAATAAGTTACTCTGGGGTTACTGCTTCCCAGGTGTAATACCTTACACTTTGTTGGATTAAAGCATAGCTGCCATTTTTCTGACCATTCCTGAAGTCTATCTAGGTCTCTCTGAAGAGGCTCAGCTTGATAGTGGATCATTAACTACTCTACCAATTTTAACATCATCTGCAAATTAGACATCACACCCTCTATCCCTTCATCAATATCTATGAAAATTAAAAACAACAGTGGTTCTAATACTGATCCTTGGGGAACCCCACTTCTTACATTAACCCAATCTGAGGAATAGCCATTTATCACAACCCTCTGCCTCCTGCCATCCTGATATCCATCTAAGGATTTTCCCAGTGATTCCAACCTGTTCCAGCTTATAAAGCAACTGCTCATGTGGGACTGAGTCAAAAGCTTTGCTGAAATCTAAATAAACAATGTCGAAATTATTCCCTAAACCCATCTCATGAGTGACCCTTTCAAAATAGCGAACCAGATTTGTTAAACATGATTTTCCCTTTACAAAACCATGCTGAGTATCCTTGAGAATTTCAATTTCTATCCAAATGATCCCGAATTCCACCCTTGATCATTGTCTCCATGATTTTCCCTACCACTGAAGTCAGACTGACAGGTCGATAATTTCCCACTTCACTCTTAGAACCACCCTTATGTATGGGAGATACATTGGCACTTTTCCAATCCAACGGAATCTCCCCAGAGTCTAGTGATGCTCGCATAATTAGCCTCAATGGTTCAATGCACTCACTTGCCACATCCACCTAGCACACATCCATCTTGAGGATGTGTGCTAGGTGTCTGGAGTGTCAAGAAATTAGGCACCAACTCAGCGTTCTGATGGGCATCTATGAGAGTTTGGGGTATAGAGTAAATGCCCTTGAAGAAATTAATGAGGGGCCCATCAGGCTCTCAGCTGCCCAGCTCAATGACAGAGCTCACTGCTATGCATCAGGCAACTTAGTTATATACTGTCAGCCCTGTTATGTCATCTGATTCATGGGTGATGATGAGGTCTAGGATATTCTTTTCTCTAGTACTTTCCCTGACATGTTGATACATATAACAGTCATCTAGTTGATTTAGAAATTTTGTTCCCCATGTTGAGTTTCCTTCCCATTTTTCTCTAATCAATTAGAGGCAAATTGAAATCATCCATAATAAGACACTGACGCTTACTTGCCCATTCCATTTGCATGTAGAGACTTTCATTATAATCTTCACATTCACCTGGTATGTAGATTACCCCCACTCGCATTATACCTTTGTTTCCAACTATCTCACACCATACAGATTCTATACTAGCACATGAAATGTCTGAGTTCGGGAAAGCTATCGTCGCATACAGGCTGCTTCTGATAAGAAGCATTACCCCACCACCCCTTCTATCTACCCTATCCTTCCTAAATACATTATATTTTTGTTATGCAAATTTCACGACACAAGGGCAACTACAGACAATATGTTCTGTCAGAGTCGCTATGAAATACATTATACAAGCCGTACTGAAACTCATCATCCCCTATTTCCGGGTGGCACCACATTTCCGTAAGCCCTAGTATGTCCAAGTTTGTAGATGATACGAAGGTTGGCAGGGTTGTAATGACACTAATGACAGTATGCTGCTGCAACAGGATCTAGAAAAGTTGAGCAGATGGGCTGAGAGGTGGAAAATGAAGTTTAACATTGACAAATGTAAAGTACTACACATGGGAAGCAGTAACCCCAGAGTAATGCATGAACTATGTGGTACTACACTGACAGTGGTAGAGAATGAAAAGGATATGGAGTAATTCTGCAGGCAGATATGAAATTTTCTGATTTTAAGATGGATGAAGAGCTGCTGGAACGAGTACAGAGAAGGGCAACAAGATTAGTGAATGGAACAAAGAAAGGCTTAAGTTTTGCAAATTAGTGTCTGGAGACTAGGCACCTGCAAGGTGATCTGATTGAGGTGTATAAAGCCTTGAATGGTTTGAGCATGCTCATTGTTGATGGTATTATTCCTCTTGCTCAGAATAATTGCCTGAGAGAGCATAAATTCAAATTGAGGAAAGGCAGTTGTAGGATAGATGTGTGGAAGTTTGCCTTTAGTAAGCGGGTGGTTGATTGCTAGAACAAACTTCCATCTGACGTCGTAGAAGTTGATAACTTAAATAGATTCAAGGCAGAACTGGACAAACATTTGAAGCGAGTGGATGGGTGAAATAAGGTTTTTTTTTTTTTTTTTTTGCCTTTTTTTGGCTAATGCTAATTAACTCTCCAGCTGATAAGTATGCCACTGCAGAAGATGAGGGCTGTGGAGATTTAGGGGATTTTTCCAACACGTCACAAAATTGCTCTGCAGCTGCAGAATTGGCACTGGCAACTTCACCGCATACTTTAATGTTTTGGAAACCACCCATTGCTTGCCATGAACTTGGCTTGGGGTTTGCTGTACTTATCCTTAATATCTTCATAAATACTTGTTGCTTTTGCTGAAATGGCTACTGGACTCAGGGGCATGTGCTTTTAAATCTGATTTTCCATCCATATGCTTTTCTTTCTTCGATATAGCACTTGACCCCTGTTTTGTGATCACTGTTGATCTTAAATGTATTGATCCTTTAACATGTTCTTTTATAAGTGCACTGACCCTTAAAATAGTATTCACTGTTGAAGCATTGAGACCTAATTATGTGCAATAGATGCAAACTTTTGTCCTGCTTTGTACTTCTTAATTAATCATCTTCATTTCTAAATCAATTTTTGTTTCGTTTTCTGGCACTGCCAGCACTTGCACTTTCAGTTGGTCCCTTTCTGTAATAAGTAAATAGGAATGAAGAGAAGATTCTGAAAAGTTATTTATGTTTTTATATGACTGAAGATTTCATTGAAGGGGAACTCCTTTCACCAGAATACCGTAACGCAAAAACCCGCAGAATTCAAGTTATTGGTATTATCGCAAATGCAATAAGATTGAGTTTACTACCCATTTATAATAGATTGCACTAACAGAAAAGCCCAAAATTGATTTTTATAATGGAACATATGATAACAATGAAAGTGTAGTGCAATTTCCATTATAAAAATGACCTTTCAGAGAGATAAATAGCTTAGTTATATAGTGAAAATTTCAACTTCCGAAGTCTTGGAACAAATTACCAAAAAAAAAAAAAAGTGTTATTGGGTTCAACATTAAGATAATTTCATGATACTGGGATGCAAAATACGTTTCCACGATTTTTTTAAGTTTGCACTGGCAGCCAAAAACTTACGTAGAGCCGAATTTCCATAAGTTGAGTATTACGTAAACCAGGGAGTGCATGTAGGGGTGCACCAGCAAATCAAAATATCTCTCATAATGGGGAATTTTAACTTTATAGATGTTGAATGGAATTTGTAGATTGGTGACTCTCACACTAGCAAGACTTTTGTGAATTTGTTGGATGACTGTTTTCTACAGCAGCAATATGTTAGACAGGCAACAAGAGAAAGCAATACTCTTCATCTGGTTATCAGATCAAGAGTATTGCTTCCTCTTTATTACTGTGAATTATCATGCATTAAGAATCTACACTGAGTGGCAGCAATCAGTGTAATAATGTGGAATTTAATAAAAAATTACTGTTGAGGGCAATGGGAAAGGCTTTTGCTTTGGTAAGGGTGACCACAGTGGGACCAACTGATGGTGTTACCAACAGCAATTCTAAATGGGAATTAATCAAAGAAGCTACTATGATTTATTGAGACATTGGCAGAGGCATATGATGCAAGAAAGCAAGCTTATACGTCATCATCCAAAAAAAAAAAAAAAAAAAAAACCCCATTCCCATTTCACCCATCCATTCGCTGCAAATGTTTGTCAAGTTTTGCCTTGAATTTATTTAAGCCATCCACTTCTACAATGACAGATGGAAATTTGTTCCAGCAATCAACCACCCACTGGCTAAAGGCAAATTTCTGCATATCTATTCTACAACTGTCTTTCCTCAATTTGAATTTATGTCCCCTCAGGTGATTAATCTGGGCAAGAGGAAGAATCCCATCAGCAGTGAGCTTGTTGAAACCATTCAAGGCCTTATACACCTGAATCAAATCACCTTGCAAGTGCCTAGTCTCCAGACACTGTAATTTGCAAAACTTAAGCCTTTCTTCGTAAGAGCAACCCTTTGTTCCATTCACTAACCTTGTTGCCCTTCTCTGTACTCATTCCAGCAGCTCTACATCCTTCCTAAAATGAGGCCTCCAGACATATACACAATACTCAAGGTGTGGCCCGACCACTGCCTTATACAAAGGGAGAATCACCTCCTTATCCTTGCTAGAAAAATTCCAGTATATTATTGACAAGACAGCATGAGCTACTCTTGCAGACCATCTGCACTGCTCAGAAAACTTCATACCTGACTGCACAATTACCTCCAGGTCCTTTTCATTCTCTACCACCCTGAGTGTAGTACCACACAATTGATACGTGACTCTGGGGTTACTGCTACCCATATGCAGTACTTTACATTTGTAAATGTTAAACTTCAGTTGCCACCTCTCAGCCCATCTGCTCAACTTTTATAGAAATTGTTGCAGTAGCGTACTTTCATTAAATGCCATTAACAACCGTGCCAACCTTATCATCTGCAATGTCCATCGGCAGTATCCATTGACTACCACTCTGTCTTCTCAGTCAACCATCCCTTTACCCATAGTAGCAATTTGTCCTCAGTGCCACACTGCTCCAATTTGTAGAGTAGTCTTCCATGTACAACGTAATCAAAATCCTTTCTAACAACCTAGTACATATCAAAATTATTCTTTGAATCCAGTTTCTTTGTGACTCCATCACAGTATTCAAATAAACTGGTCAGACAAGACTCCCCCTTAATAAACTCATGCTGTGTCTGAACTATAACTGAAGTCTTGTCTACACAATCCTGCAGTGCTTCTTTGACCAGTGCCTCCATTAATTTCCCAGGAACAGAAGTTGAACTAACAGGTCTGTAATCACTTGTCTGTAATCCCTTTGATCCTTCTTTTTGAACTGGAGTCACATTTGCACTTCTCCAGTCCATGGGTACCTCCCCTGAGCCCAAGGAAACTCTCATAATTATGGTTAAGGGTTTGCTTACTTTCTTTGCTGCCTCCTTTAATATAACTGAATAGATCTCATCCACCCCAGGTGCCTTTATGTTTATCTTCAACAGATTCTGCTCCACTTTGCTCTCAGTTATAACAAAATCATATAGCTCACTGTCAGAGTTTAATACACCTCTGGCATTCCCCTCCCTGAATAACTCCTCATGTATAAATGTATATGCAAATACTCATTCAGTTTGCTAGCTACCTGATCAGGATCAGCAACCGCTGAACCATCAATATAAGTGGACCAATCTTATTCATCCCCTTCCTTCAGAAGTTTACGTAAATAAAGAACTCACTGATGTTTTTCTTTGAATTCTTTGCCAAAGATTTCTCGTAATATGCCTTTGCCTGCCTAACATCCTTTGTGACTTGATTACAGACCAGCTTATATCTATCATAGGCTTTGCATCACCTGTTAATTTATATGTATCCCATTCATTTTTATTCTCTGCCATATGTCTCATTAGTTCAACTGACATCAATTTAAGCCTAAACCTTGAACAATAATTCTTAATTGGCATGAAAAGCCAAGTAGCTTCCAAAATTAATTCTTTGAATGCTTTCCATTTTGAATTTGCTGTTGGTAATATCATCAGTTGGTCCCACTGTATAGAATTTAAAAACTGTCAGACTACTGCAGTTACCTTTACAGAAGCAAAAACTCTTCCCTTTACCCATGATGGTAGTTACCTCATTGAATAAATCACATATCAGCACACTGTGTTCACTGCCACCTAGTGATTCCTTAATCTGCAGATTCTTAATCCCAAGAAGAATCATTACTGATAATCAGATCAAGAGTATTACTCTCTCTAGTTGCCTCCCGAACATGCTGCTGTAAAAACAATTATCCAATAAATACCCAAAAGCCTTGCTAGTGTGTGATTGACCAACCCACAAGTTCCAGTCAATATATGGGAAATTAAAATTCCTCATTATAAGACAATCTGGTTTACTGGCCCAATATATTTCTCTGTACAGCTGGGATTGCAGAACAGTAATGACGGTGGATTTTTGGCTGCTGTAAAGGGATAAGTATTTTTTAATTTTTAACGTATTCTTCGTTATTTAACATGGTACCATTCGAAAATTGTAGATCTCTTAAAGTACCATTTATAACTGACACAATATAATAGCGTAGCTTAATTTAATTTATTATGATACTCACCTTTTTATAATCTGCATTGATGTTGGAATAAATTGGATGATAATTTTAAATTTAAGTTAGCATGAATGAGTTAGGATTTAAAAACAGAATTAAAATATGCGCAAGGAAGTAGAAGTGCACATCTTCGTCCTTGGTTGTCAATGTTGAAAAATTGAAACGATTTTATTATACTGTTGGAAACAGAAGGCCAATAGCCATAACAAGTGGCTTTCGTTTTACACGTCTTCAGTTGGCAATGGTAGAATGAGAGTAAATGCGTGTATTTAAGAAGACTAAGTTCCCGTGATGCTCCTGAATACACGTGGGAATCTCAGGTGCATTAGATTCCAGACCGGTGCTATGTTATAGGGTAGTTTGGAATTTAATACTTGAAGAGAGGAATGGCGGCAAAACCATTCTATAACTAGGGCTTCATATTGGAAAATTTTAAAAGCTGGATTTTAATTTGATAATAGGAATGGCTGAATCTACTAAGGGGGCGGCGAAACCATTCTATAACTAGGGCTTCATATTGGAAAATTTTAAAGCTGGATTTTAATTTGATAATAGGAATGGCTGAATCTACTAAGGGGGTGTGGTTGTGGGATTGAACGTGTTGCTAATTCAGTATTGGACTGTCCCGTCCTAAAGCTATTGTAGTGGTAGTACGCATGTGTGTTTGATGTTTTGGTAGAACCGTATTTTGTGGTGATGCTACCAATGTAGCAAGCGTTACAGTTATCTACATTTTGATATAAAGATACACAAAATTACAACATTAGTGACATGAATAATATCATCTACTTAATAAAATGTCAAGATAACTGGAACGCTTGCTACACTGGTAGCACCACTACAAAATACGGTTCTACCAAAGCATCAAACACACGTGCGTACTACCACTACAATAGCTTTAGGACGGGACAGTCCAATACTGAATTAGCAACACATGTTCAATCCCACAACCACACCCCCTTAGTAGATTCAGCCATTCCTATTATCAAATTAAAATCCAGCGTTAAAATTTTCCAATATGAAGCCCTAGTTATAGAATGGTTTCGCCGCCATTCCACTCTTCAAGTATTAAATTCCAAACTACCCTATAACATAGCACCGGTCTGGAATCTCATGCACCTGAGATTCCCACGTGTATCCAGGGAGCATCACGGGAACTTAGTCTTCTTAAATACACGCGTTTACTCTCATTCTACCATTGCCAACTGAAGACGTGTAAAACGAAAGCCACTTGTTATGGCTATTGGCCTTCTGTTTCCAACAGTATAACTTAAATCGTTTCAAATTTCAACATTGACAACCAAGGACGAAGACGTGCACTTCTACTTCCTTGCGCACATTTTAATTCTGTTTTTAAATCCTAACTCATTCATGCTAACTTAAATTTAAAATTATCATCCAATTTATTCCAACATCAATGCAGATAATAAAAAGGTGACATAATAAATTAAATTAAGCTAGGCTATTATATTGTGTCAGTTAACATAGTACATTGTGTTTTACAGAGATATTATATAGGTTTAGTAGTGTTTGTTAGCTTCTTATTTTGAATTTGACCAGCGATTTTGGAAGTTACGACTCCCGGTGTTGGCGCCAATATTGTTGAACTAGCTGCCATATTGTAGTCGATTAGAAATAGCTTAACGTATATATATATCTCGAACAGATAGTGTAACTTAAAACTAGATAGCATAATACGAAGCACTGTATTAAGAATCTGTTAGCTTATTATAGTATTATAAATTAATCAAAAATATTAATCTTATTAAATTTCATTGTTAATTAAATTGTATTTAAACGTAAATCATGACCTAGACTAGAGCTGCGAAGCAAAGATCACAGACTAGAGAGTGCAGTGGCTCGGGGGAAAAATGAAGGGGGTGATTCTTCAATGCATCACAGTCTCAAAAAATGTGCAAAACGTGAAATGTTTATCGACAGGACATGATCTAGCCAAGGAGCATCCTCCTTAAGGATGCCTTTGTGTGTGCTAGGTGTCTGGAGTGTCAAGAAATTAGGCACCAACTCAGCGTTCTGATGGGCATCTATGAGAGTTTGGGGTATAAGGTAAATGCCCTTGGAAATTAATATGAGGGGGGCCCATCAGGCTCTCAGCTGCCCAGCTCAACGACAGAGCTCATTCCTATGCATCAGGCAACACAGAGGCAATCTCCAAGGCAGAATGCGCTGGTCCCAAAGGAAATAGTTATTGTTGGTAACTCTGTTGTCAGGGAGATGGGAATATACTTTGTAAGAAGGATAGGTGGAACAGGACTAGGGTATGTCTGCCAGGGGCAAGAGCTGATGACGTTGTAGAGCAGATATCATCTTTTCAGAGCACAAAGGTGATATTGTTGTACATGTTGGAACTAATGCCATTAAGAGTAAGAGATCTGTAGATTTACTCAACAAGCATAGGTCAATGTTGAAAAAAAGTCGCGAGTTAGGGTTGAATTTGAAAGTGTCTGCAATTCTGCCCAGACACGATAGGAGGGAGTATATGATGAGAGCCTTGTCGATCAATTCGGCCCTGGAAAGATTGTGCAAGGCTCAAGGGGTAGAATTTTTTTCAGCCTGGACTGTACTTGTTAACAGGAGAGATTGCTTCTACAGGGATGGGATACACTTAAATAGAAAGGGTGCAAGAATATTTGCTGATGCTATCGAGGCAGGTGTTAGGTGGGTCGGAAAACTGCTAACATGGGGGGATACACAGACTAAAAGGTTAGCAGTGGCCGCAGGCAGAGGCAAAAGTGATTCTTGCACTGTTTCTATTAGAATGGGCAGCAGACTGGAAAGCAAGGTAATGGAGTTTTCCAAGGACTGCTGGGAGTCATAGTGGAACAAGTAAATACATGGGCTGTGTTAGGGTGGCTAGGAGTATAGTTAATAAATTTGATGAGTTGAAGTGCTAGTGCAGACATCAAAGGCAGATATTGTTGGGATATCAGAGACATGGTGTCACACAGATATAGGCAGTGCAGAGTTGGAATTTTGGGGAGTACAATGTGTATAGGAAGGATAGACAGGAGAGGTTATGCTGTTAGTTAAGAAACACAAAATCTAAGGAAGTGCATACAATTGATGTTGGTGGACAATGCAGTGTTGAGTCTGTTTGGTGAATGGAAAAATGAGAGTAGGTGTGTGTTATTGGCCTAATGAATCTGATGAGTATAATGAGCAATTGTGCAGAGAAATAGAGTGGGCCAGTAAATCAGAATGTCTTATAATGGGAGATTTTAACTTTCCAGATATTGACTGGAACTTGTCGTTTGGTCACTCGCACATTAGCAAGACTTTTCTGGATTTATTGGATGACTGTTTTCTACAGCAACATGTTTGAGAGGCAACCAGAGGGAGTAATACTCTTGATCTGATTATAGTGATTCTTCATGCATTAAGAATCTGCAGATAAAGGAACCACTGGGCAACAGTGATCACAATGTATTGATGTGGGAATTATTTAATGATGTAACTACCATCAAGGCTAAAGGGAAGGGCTTTTGCATTCGTAAAGGTCTCAGACAGTTTTTAAATTCTGTACAGTGGAATCAACTGATGAAGTTACCAACAGTGAATTCTAAATGGGAAGCCTCAAGTGACTTAATTTTGGAGGCTACCAGGCTTTTCATTCCGAATAAGAAATACTGTTCAAGGTTTAGGCCTAAATGGATGTCAGATGAATTAATGAGGCTAGTGGCAGAGAAGAAGAATGTATGGGATGCATATAAAGTATCAGGCGATACAGAAGCCTATGGCTGGTATGAACTAGTCTGTAATCAAGTCACAAAGGAGGTTAGGCAGGCAAAGGCAGATTATGAGAAATCTTTGGCAAAGGATGCAAAGAAAAACAGCAAGGAGTTCTTATGTAAGCTCTAGAAGGAAAGGAATGAACAGATTGGACCACTTAACATAGATGGGTTGACTATTGATGATCATGCTCAGATAGCTGATAAACTGAATGAGTATTCTGCATCTACATTCACACATGAGGAGTTATTCAATGAGGGGAATGCCAGAAGTTTATCAAATGCTAACAGGGAGCTAAGTGATTTTGTAATAACTGAGAGCAGAGTGGAGGAGAAATTGTGGAAGTCAAACATAAGGAAGGCAGGCACCTGGGGGTGGATGGGATCTATCCAGTTATATTAAAGGAGGCAGCAAAGGAAGTAAGCAAACCCTTAGCCATAATTATGAGAACTTCCTTGGACTCAGGGGAGGTCCCCATGGACTGGAGGTGTGCAAATGTATCACCAATTCACAAAGGAAGTTAAAAAGGTGACACAAGTAACTACAGACTTGTTAGTGTAACTTGTGTTTCGGGGAAAATAATGGAATCACTGGTTAAAGAAGCATTGCATGCAGGATCATCTAGACAAGACTACAGTAATAGTTAAGACACATCATGGGTTTGTCAAAGGGAGGTCTTGTCTGACCAAGTAACTGAATGCCAAAAATAATTTTGATATCATATACTTGGATTTCAGAAAAGTTTTTGATACTGTTGCACATGGAAGACTGCTGTACAAATTGGAGAGGTATGGAATCAAGGGTAAGCTGCTATAATGGATAAAAGGATGGTTGAGTGGGAGACAACAGAGAGTGTTAATCAATGGACACTGCTCTTCATGGACAAATGTTATTAGTGGAGTTCTCCAGGGTTTGGTATTGGGCCCATTGTTGTTTTGTATATTTACTAATGATATTGATGAAGGTATAACAGGTTTAATGTCTACTAGTGCTAATGCTAATACACTGCTACCAACTGAGAGGTACTACACTCAGGGAAGTGGAAAGTGAAAAGGACCTGGGGGTAATTGTGCAGCCAAATACGTTCGCTGAGCCAGTGTAGACAGGCTGCCAAGGCAGGCCATGGAGTCTTGTCAATGATATATAGGAATTTTGCTAGCAGGGACAGGGAGGTGATAATGTCATTACACAGGGCAATGGTCAGGCCACACCTAGAGTACCATGTACAGGTCTGGAGGCCTCATTTTAGGAAGGATGTAGAGTTGCTAGAACAAGTACAAAGAAGGGCAACAAAATTGGTGAGGGGGAACAAAGGGGTGCTCTTACCAAGAAAGGCTTAGGTTCTGAAAATTGCAGCGCCTGGAGAGTCGGCACCTGCGAGGTGATCTGATTGAGGTGTATAAGGCCTTGAATGGGTTTAGCAAGATGAATGCTGATGGGATTCTTCGTCTTTGCTCAGACTAAGAACCTGAGGGGGGCACAGTTTCAAATTGAGGAAAGATAATTGTAGAATAAATGTGTGGAAATTTGCCTTTAGCCAGAAGGTAGTAGATTGGTGGAACAGGCTTCCATCTTTTGTTGTGGAAGATAATAGCTTAAATAAATTTAAGGCTGAGCTGGACAGGCATTTGGAACGAATGGATGGATGAAATGGGAGGGTTTTTTTTTTTTTTTTTTTTTTTTTTGGCTGATGCTGCATAAGCTTGCTTTCTTGCATCGTATGCTTCTACTAGTGCTAATGCTAACACACTGCTACTCTTAATTTTGCTTTCCCGATGCTTATTTCCCACCAAACTGACTCAATGTTGCACTGTTCACCTATGTCAACTGAATGCACTTCCTTAGATGTGTTTCTTAACTAAAAGCACAACCCCCCCTCCTTCCTTCCTATCCTGTTTATCCTTCCTGAAATATTTTACTTCCTAAATTCCGATTCTGCATTCCTTATATCTGTGTGACACTATGTCCCTGATATATCAACAATATCTGTCTTCGATGTTTTGACCAACAACATGTGGCAAAGAAGAAAAGTACACGGGTTCATATAAATTATCAGGTGATACAGAAGTCTGTGGCAGATATAATTTGGTTTGTTATTAAGTCATAAAGGAGGATACGTAAGCTAAGGCAGATTATGAGTAATTTGCATCTACATTCATACATGAACAATTCTTTAGAGAAGGGGATACCAGAAGTTTATCAATCTCTAACAAGGAAGTAAATGACTGTGTTAAAAAAATGGAAGAAATGACTGAAAGAAAAATGGAGGAAAAATTGTTCAGGATGGACATAAAAAAGGTACCTGGGGCAGTTGGAGCCTATCCAATTATATTAAGAAAGGCAGCAAAGGAGGTAAAAGCAAACCTTAAGCCATAATATTATGAGAACATCCTTGGATTCGGGTGGTCCTTATGGACTGTAGAAGGGCAAATATATCCCCAATTCATAAAGGGTGGGGGGCCCTAAAAGCAATGTGGGTAATTACAGACCTGTTACCTTATACTTCTGTTCCAGAGAAAAGAATGGAATCAATGGTTAAAGTAATAAAGCAGGACCAGTTGGACAGGCATGCAATTATACTGCAATCATGGAATGATTTGTTAAGGGGTAGTCATGTCTAACCAATCTGATAGGTTACAATGATGCAATAACCAATGAACTGGATGCAAAAAATAATTTTGAGATCAAATACATGGATTTCATGAAGGCTTTTGTATCATCTGTTTTTGTATACTACTGCACATAAAACACTGTGGTACAAACTGGAGCAATGTGGCATTAAGGGCAAATTACTGCCATGTATAAAGGGATGGTTAAGTTGAAGAAGGCAGATTGGTTATTAATGGGCACTGCTCTTCAATGATTAATGTTATTAGTAGAGTTCCCCAAGGTTAGTGGAATTGCTGGGTCCACAATATTTATCAATGATATTGATGAAGTTATACCAGGCTTAATGTCTAAATTTGCAGATGATACAAAGGTTGTTAACAAGTCATCCGGGTGAGCTACTGCAACAAGATCTAAGAAAATTGGTTTGATGGGCTGAGAAATGGCAGTTTAAGTTTAATATTGACAAATGTAAGATACTGCACATGGTTTGTTTGTTTGTTATTTGGTTTTTAGGAGCATTAGCAACTAAGGCCATATTGCTCCGGGAATATGCGGTGGTCATTCCCTGACCTTTCCGCATCCTCCGTATTTGGTGGTGACGGGCTCGAACCCCGGTCTAATCAAGAAGTGTGTGCTACGCACTGCTGCTCCTTCCCACCTGGCTACGGAGGCGCCTACTGCACATGGGTAGCAGTAATGACAGAGTAACTGATCAACTGTGTAGTACTACATTAGGGTAATGGAGAATTAAAAATACCTGGAGGTAATTGTACAGACTATATTCTCTGAGCAATGCAGACATGCTAACAGGATATAGTCCATGGGTTTTTGTCAATGATATACAAAAAACTTTGCTATCAGGGATAAGGAGGTGATTATCCCTTTGTATAAGGCCATGGTTAGGCCACATCTTAAGTACTATATACAGGTCTGGAAACCTCACTGTAGGAAGGACGTAGATCTGCTGGAATGAGTGCAGAGAAAGATAATCAGACTCATAAAGAGAACAAAATGGTGCTCTTACCAAGAAAGCCTTCAGTTCTGCAAACAGTATCTCAAAGCCAGGCTCCTGCGGGGGAGATCTGATTTATATGTTTAAACCTTGAATGAATTGTATAAGCTGAATGTTAATGGCATTCTTCCAATTGCTGAGACTACTCATATGAGGGGTCATAAATTCAGTTTGAACAAGGATGGCTAGAGGATAGATATGCAGAAGTTTGCCTTCAACCAGTGGGCGGTTGATTGTGGGAACAGACTTCCAACCGTTGTTGTGGAAGTAGGTGGGTTAAATAAATTCAAGGAAAAACTAGAGAAAATCTTGGAGGGAATGGATGGGTGAACTGTGTGGGTTTTTTTATTTTTATTTTATTTTATTATTTTTTTTTTTGCCAATGCTATATAAGCTCGCTTTCTTGCATCATTTGCTATTACTACTACTGCTTTGAATAAAAAATCATTTTTGAGCTACATCACTTGGTGTTCTTTTTATTGCACCAGTCAAGGAACTTTACTGTTACACACACAAGGTATAACTTCAATATATATATAATTATATAAAAGAAATATAAATTCGAGAGAAAAAGAAAAACAAAGTGGCAGAACGAAGAAACAGATAAATAACACAGAAGAGAAAAATGAAGATATATGGTAGGAAAATACATAAATATTTTGAAATATTAAATATAAGGCAAATAAAGCCAATTAATATGCCAATGAATACTAAATTTATGCCAGCGCCCACTTGTTAATGTGAGGCCAAAACATGAAAAAACCTCCTGTGTGTGCAGTGTGTCAGTTACTTTGCATTACTCATACTGCCCTCTATAATCAATTTATATTTCTGGTCATCCAATTCATTTCTTTATTTTTCCACTGAGTGCTTAATCTTTACTGTTATTTCTGTTGCTGCATTTGGGCCTACATGATGCATTTTATTGCTTCGGCGGATTGATGCTTGAGTTTCCACAATTGTGATAATTTGCATTGCATTTGAAATGCAGTAATATGCACAGCTGCTGTGTCCAGTGGCCCTCTGATGAGAATGGATATAACGGTTGGTTTTTATTTGTTCCTTGGGGTTATTTTAGTCTATTTTTTTTTAGAGGTGGGGTTTATTTTAGTCTATTTTTTTTAGAGGTAGGTTTTATTATGTCTCTTTTGTGATATTTCATATGCATATGCTATCCACATGTACTTTGCATTTGTTGATGTTAAACTTCAATTGCTATCAGAGGTTAGATCACAACAAGAGTGTGAATTCTTTGATTAGTAGCATTTAGGACATTTGCATTTATCTTTGATACTCTTCCCCATATTATTTTTTATAATAGTCTCAGACAGTAAAGTTCTAGATACAACTAGGTACACTACTCAGCACAGTAATTCTAGATACAACTGAGTACAAAATGATTTTAGGTAGAATGGTACCCTCTTCGATATTTAATTTGCAGAGACCACACTCATATAGTGATATATTGTGAAAACATCATTGTCAGAATATTTAACTGAATGTGATTCGGCTAAACCTAAATTATATAAAGTATATGGAGTTTTAATCAAGATGAAGGTTGACGATTCTGTATTGCATATTAGATTTGTGGAAGCCTGTCTGGCAGAAGCTGTTTAGTGAGAAAAAGTTTGAGAGTATGATGAACTGTTGCAGTAACACAAAAGGAATGAAAACCATATAAATAAATTTTCTGTTTATACTCTGGGATGACCACACAGTCAGAGGAGTTTACAAGACAGAGAAAGAATAAAGAATACAAGATTTTGCTTTTTTTTTTAAAGAGCATTAGCAACTAAAGCCATATTGCTCCGGGGATATGTGATGGTCATTCCCTGACCTTTCCGCATCCTCGGTATTTGGTGGTCACGGGCTCGAACCCCGGTCTAATCAAGAAGTGTGTGTTATGCACTGCTGCTCCTGCCCACCTGGCTATGGAGGCGCCAAAAAGAATACAAGAAAAAGCACTGTATTTAGCAGTCATGGGTTTGAACTCCAGTCACTAAAAGCACGTGTACTTACGCATCCTCGCACCTGACACTCGGCTTCGGCAGCATAAAGAAGATACAAGAACTACAAAGTGTATATGTGATTATAATATATATATATAAATATATACAATATAATGCACTGCTATAAAATATTGATAAATAACTAGCAAATGCAGTGAAGTACAGGCAATAAGCACTATAGTTCAAGATACAACTGAGTTCAAACTGCCTTTATGTGGAAAGAAACATACTTTATCCTGAAAAAAAATGGAAGTTTTAACCAGTTCAATTCATGTTCTATTTCGCATTCACCTTCACCATGCTGAAGGTTAAGGTCTCAGTCAATAGTACTGGGGATAGCATGTTAGTACTAGTATTAACAGTGGAAAATGATGCAAGAAAGCAGGTTCGTTCAATATCAGCAAAAAAAAAAAATCCCATTTCACCTATTAATCCCCTCCAATAGATCAAACTATCCACTTCCACAACAACAGATGGAAGCTCATTCCAGCAATCAACCACCCACTGCTGAAGGCAAACTTCATATTATTCTGCAACCATCCTTCCTCAATTTGAATTTATGCCCCTTTATGTGCATAGTCTGAGCAAGAGGAGGAATCCCACCAACACATTGGCTCAAGCCATTAAAAGCCTTAAACACCTAAATCAGATCACCTCACTGGAGACTAGGCACCTGCAAGATGATCTGATTGAGGTGTTTAAAATTTTGAGCACCCTCTTCCCCCCCACACTGATCATCTCGTTGCCCTTCTCTGCACCTGTTCCAGCAGTTAAACCTTCCTAAAATGGCCTTAGATTTTATGTATTTCTTAACTATGAGCATAATCCCTTCCCTCTCCTGTTCTGTCTGTATACATTGTACTTCCCATTTTCAAATTCTTCATCTTTATATCTGAGTGACATCATATCATTGATATCCTCACTATTTGCATTTGGTGACTTCACCAACACTTCAAATTCATCAAATTTATTTACTGGTATTTACTAGCATTGGTGTACATGCCAGTACATAGACCTGTTCTTACTCTTCTTCTTCTTCTTGGTCCTTAGCTGGCAGCTGGGGGAGGCGGTTGGCCACACAACCAGTATGCTGCTGTAGGTGCCGCAGGGTTTCGGACTTGCTCTGTGATGTTCTTCCATACTTTACGATCCATGGCGTCAGTCCTGGCCTGGTTAAGGTCGAGACGTCGGCTCTTCAAGTCATTTCCCACTTGCTTGGCCCACGTTTTCCTAGGCGTGGTCCGTTGGATGCTCCATTGTCTCCAAAGGAGTGTGGATGGTATTCTGTTCGTGCCCATTCTACATACATGGCCAAACCATCTAAGCCTTCGCTTCTGGATTTGGTCGGCAATGGTTGGTTGCTGTTGGCATCTGGTGCGGATGGTATCATTAGTGATGCGGTCACGAAGTGAGATGCCCAAAATCTGCCCCAGGCATCGCATTTGGAATACCTCAAGTTTGTTTAAATCTAGCTTGAGACAAATACATGTTTCTGATTCGTAAAGGAGAATGGGCAGGATCAAAGTGCGGAAGAGTTGGATTTTAGTCTTTGAGGAAATGTTGGTCCTCTTCCACAGACACCATTTGAGCGAGGCGAACGCAGTGGCCGCCTGTCCAATTCTGCTGTGGATTTCCATGGTGGATGCAACTTTCTTCTCCTGGACCAGCGACCCAAGGTATTTAAAGTCCTGCACTTGCTCGATCTGGACGCCTTCAAGATAGATGGTGGCTTGCGACCCATCTGTTGTCAGGGTCTTTGTCTTGTCAGCATTGATCTTCAAACCATATGGCCGGGCAATGCGGGCGATGTCCATGGCTTCAGAGTCGTTACCAGCAAAGATAGCACTATCATCGGCAAACATCAGGTCAGTCACATAGTGATCCTTGTCATATTGTATGCCCCGTCTTTTTCTGAATGCTTGCCTCATAATGGAGTCGACCACGATGTTGAAAAGCAACGGGGAGGCTACATCCCCTTGGCGGACTCCAGTTTGGATGGTAAATTCCTCAGATAAATTGTTCCGGATGCACACCTGGCTGGTTAAACCATTGTATGCAGTTTGGAGGAGTGTGATGACTTTTCGAGGTACATGTTCGACCTCTAGTAGTTTCCATAAGGCAGGCCGATGGACACATTCTTACTCTTCGTTACACTAACACAGCCCATATATTTTCTTATTCCATGATGACCCACAGCAGGCCTTGAAATCCTCTGATCTTGCTTTCTGGGCTGCTGCATGTTCTTGTTTTTAGTACAGTAGAACTTTGATTATCTACCAGGGTACGGGACCGAGACCATGACGGATAATCGAATATGTACATTAAAAATATTATACAGGGGGTCCCTGGTATCCGAGTATCCATTATCCTAGCCCCCCAGTTACGAGGATTTGAAAATTGAAGAATTAAAGCTTTGAATAATTTTTGCGAGAACGATTTTCTTCACGATCATGCAACTAATGTTAAGTGTGAAGTTAAAGACATAACTAAAGGCTATGACACAATTTTATCTGGAAAAAATACTACAAAAAAAAAATCCATAAACTGTGGATTCATTCTTCATTCGTACAACTGAAAAATGGTGTAACTTCGATAAACTTTACTTAACTTTACATTGTGTAACATATTATAGTAAAAAATGTCTAATGAAATAATTTTCTCATTTTTAAGTTCCTTCATCCACTTTTTACTATTCTATATAATATTGGTATAAATACACCATAGAAAACTCTTAAACAAAAAAACTACATTTGTAGTTTGAAGGGGCTTCATTTTATCTGTATCTCATATTGTGCTCCTCCTTCACAATCAGTTGCCATGTATTGCACTACCTCGAATAAGTAACGCTTCATCAAAAGAGAAGACTATTGTTACTTATTCTTGGTGGGCACCACCATCCAGACGGAGGAGCACAATATGAGATCCAGATAAAATGATGCCCCTTCAAACTATGAATGTAGTTTTTTTCGTTTAAGAGTTTTCTATGGTGTATTTACACCAATATTATATAGAATATTTACAGCTTTAAAACAGTGCCGTCTGGGTGGTGACACCCACCGTAACAATAGTCTTCTCTATTAGTGAAGCATTACTTATTAAAGGTAATGCAATACATGGGCCTTGTGAAGAATGAGCACAATATGAAACAATGCTTTTCACACTACTATCTAGTTTTTCTTTAAGAGTTGTCTATGGTGTATCTACATCAATATTATAAAGAATCTTAAAAACTCTTAAAATATTATGCCTAGTTGCATTTAGTTTTATTTAAATAATAAACATTACGAAAATTGGTCCCCGTTTTAAGTGGAATTTTCTGGAACCAGTTATTCTCAGATAACGAGGATCCCCTGTACACGAAATAGACCAGGTCATCTAACTTACATAACCTAATGAAATGTAATTAAATTTTAATTATTTATTTTTTACCGGGTCATCAAAAAATTATAGTACAGATATTTACATATATCCCTATTTTTAATATTTTGACTTACATTGGTCTAGTAATGTCAAAAAATTTAAAAGAAAAAAATATTATATAATTAAATTTCTTTTCTAAAAAAGTATGTCAATACCTTTGGTTTCATTACCCCTTGAGCCTTTTGGAAGAATTTTACACAAAAGTAACACTTGCATAGCATTTGCTTCTTTGTGTACCTCGACAACAGAGTTTCAGCTTCACAGTGGCTAATTATGTTTGTTGTTCCATTAACAGCAGCTTTTTCTTCTTATTATTATTAGCTATATGGTGCAAGGAAGCCTAAGGTTATGTTGCACCAGCCAAAAAAAAAATTCCTGAGTTACTCTGAGAGAGAGAGAGAGAGAGAGAGAGAGAGAGAGAGAGAGAGAGAGAGAGAGAGAGAGAAGGGGGGGGGGGGGGAGTAAAAGGGAATCACCAAGAAAGATAAGAATGATGATATCCAGCTTAGGACCCTGGGTGTGTCAAGCCCATACTCACCAGATGTGAGGCCCTGGGGTTATTATATTTTTCAGTTTCAGAATCATCTGAAATCGTTATCACTCTTTGCACAATTTCATTGTCTAAAATTTCGCATCCAACGTCCATTTTGTCCATAGCCAGCCAATCATTTACTTCCTCCATCGAAGTATTTTTAAAATCAGGAACATTCGAACATAACTGCAAAATTTCAGTTTCTTTTGGAATGGTTTCTGTATCAGCTGAATACATTTCTAGCCACAACTTATTCCAGCTTCTTTGTATTGTTTGAACTGAAACATCATTCCAGGCATCACAGACACTGAAGATTGCGTTGTTTATAGTGTAGCTTTTCCAAAACTCTATCAAATCTAATTTATTTTCTACCAAAACAAGTTTTTGAATGAACATTTTGCAATAGCGACATTTCATAATCTCAATCACACCTTGGTCCCTCAGTTGAATGAGAAATGTTGTGTTTGCTGGCACAAAGTGGCATGATATTTTGACATCATCGCTTTTTAAGTCACATGTATGGAATGAGTAAGCACATTATCCATCAGTAGCATTGCATATTGTAGTAAACCTTTTGATGCCAAATGTGATCTCACACATGGTACAAATATTTTATGGAAACAAATTATAAAATATATCTTGGCTCACCCAACATTGTTTTGTGAGAAATATTAAAGTGGCAAAGCATTTAAATTTATGACTACTGCTGGCATTAGCATATGCCATTACAGTGATGTGATCTTTTATCCTGCTGCCATATGTTCAGTCATTGAGACCAGTATCTTTTGAGGTAGTGCCTTCCAATTATGACCAGTCTCATCGCAGTTGTATATTTGGTCCTTAATCAAACTTCGATCAGCTATTTCCTTCTGTAGTTTTTCACGATAAATAGAAATTGCTTCGCTATCTGCACTTAGCTTCTCACCCAGGATCAACAACTGTTGAATAACCATGGTGAAACTTAAATTTTTCCAACCATCCAATGCTAGCCTTGAATGAAGTATCTCTTCCTAGTTTTTTATTGATATCAATAGCTTTTTTAAATTATTATAGGTCTCAACAATGGAATTCCTTGGCTATGTTTCTGAACAAATCATTGACACATTGCACTTGCTAAAAATTGTTCATTTTTAGCAAGCTTCACTGTTTTACGACTTAACGTTACCATCAGTGGTTTCCATTTTTGACATGTGGTTTTCAATTTTGTCTGCGTCACACTTTATATCATTTACTGTTGTTCTTCCTATTCCATAAACCAATGCTATACTTGTTGCACTTTCATCTTTTCTTAGATGATTGATTTTTTAATCCCAACACTACTCGTTTACGTTTCTCTGTCATTTCAATGGGTTTACTAAATAAAAATAATTAAAATGTGAAAGAAGAGGCTAAAATACAACCGTATACTTTGTATACAGTGAGCTGTATATAAAGACTGAATTGACACATGGCACCAATATCACAGTGCATTACAGTGTAGTGGGATTAAGTGACAGTTAACAGAGACTGACAGTAAACAGGGTGACGGACAATCGAAGTTCTACTGTAGTAGTAATGGCAAATGATGCAAGAAAGCAAGCTTATATAGCATCAGCCAAAAAAAAAAAAAAAAAAAGTTCAACCATCTGTACTCTCCAAGAATTTGTCTAGTTCTCCCTTGAATTTATTCAACCCATCCACTTATGCAACAACAGATGGAATCCTATTCCAACAATCAACCAACCACTGGCTGAAGGCAAACTTGTGCACACGTATCCTGCAACCATCTTTCAACTTGAATTTATGCCCCCTCATAGTCTCAGCAAGTGGAAGAATACAATTAACACTCAGCTTACTCAATGCATTCAAGGCTTCAAGCACCTCAATCATGATATAATGTATTCCATCTGGCCCTGCTGCACTGAGTTTGGTGGAAGTTAAGAATATGGTGCAATTCTGACATTGTGAAGGGGACAATGTATGTCACACTGAATTCTGTTTTAAAATTGGGAAAATGTTTTTTGGTTTATGCTTTGTGTGCCTGAAAATGTGTCGAGTATGATGTAGTTGAGATTTACATGAAAGATCTACCCAGAGTGTTTGTAATTTCCTCTGGTTTTATAATATCATGGCCAATGATAGTGAGCATGGGAAATTAATGCACGGGTGTTTTTGCATACATTTGCTGTATTTTGGACAATATCATTTGGGTTTTTGTCATTCTTGTAATTATGGAAGTGAAATGCCTCCACGCTTCTCTTTCGCTGGTCTGCCTAATGCATTTTGCCCTTGCCTGTTTAAAGCAGATGAGATTTGCTATTGTTGAGAACTTCCTAAAGATGCTCCATGGTCTGTTCTTCTCTTTTTTAACTGCACTGCATTGATCATTCCACCACACTTTTGAGCAGGCTGATCTTTTTATGGATTGCTTTGGAATCGCTTCATCTTCTGCCTGCAGTATTTGTTTAGATATATATATCTTCTATTGCCAGATTTATGGGTGTTCGCTGGACCTGCTTTTCTTCTAGTGTTGCTAGCTGCTTGTATAAATCCCAATCAGCTTTTGAAAAGTTCCATTTGGCAATTTGGTAAGCAAAATGGGGAATGCTTGTATCAATGCAACATCTCGCGGGCTAATGATCACTGCCCAGTGGATTGCTGTGAATAGACCGTCCAAATAGAGGATATGGTTGCTGAGCATAGAGAGACATCAATAGCTGAAGTAGATCTTGAGGAAGATGTGCATAAGCGTGCACTCCATTATTAAGAGTTATCAGATTGTGTTGAAAAAATAATTTTTCGATAGTTTGTCCATGCTTGTCGAGGTTTTGATTTCCCCATAACAGATTGTGACTGTTGAGGTCCCCTAGGATGCAGTATGGTTTGGGAAGTGATACCACTATTCTATGTCAGCTGTTGTTGTTGTTGTTGTTGTTGTTCTTATGGAGGCTTAATGGCACATAAGCTGTTAAGGCTATAATGTGCCTATTCACTTATTATATTAAAACATGAGTTTTCCATAAATCAGAAGAAAATCTGAAATCAAAAATAATTAAGAAGCCCAGTCTGCCTGAGAAAGTCAAAAAATTCAGAAATATTTGCCTTATCACCAATCAGATTTTCAAGAGTTATTGATTTATGAAGATTAACCAGTGAGATCAAGGATGAAGTTCTGGCTTGTTTATAATAGGGGCAGCCAATAAGAATATGTTTTACAGTCAAATTGTTAGAACAATGTGTACATTGTGGTGGATCATCTCCTGTCAGTAAATGGAGGTGTGTCAGATGGGTATGTTCTATTCTTGCCCTTGAGAGGACTACTTCTCTATGTCAGCATGGTGGCTGGACATTCCAATAGAAGCAATGCAAGAATCAAATCACTTTCAATCTGCCTTTTGGTTTTGTTAATCTATTAGTCTGCATAATTCTTCAAGATAGCAGTTTTCCAACCCACCTAACACTGTGAAACCTTGATAACCCTGCCTTAATAGTATCAGCAAATATTCTTGCACCCTTTCTATTTAAGTGTATCCCATCCCTGTAGAAGCAACCTCTCCTGTTAACAAGCACAGACCATGCTGAGAAAAATTCTATCCCATAAGCTCTGCATAATCTCTCCAGGGCTGAATTGATTGACACAAGCTCTCAACATGTATTCCCTCCTATCGTGTCTGAGCATAATTGCAGACATTTTCAAATTTAACCTGTGAATTTTTTTCTAAACATTGCTCACAAAATTCAACTAGCAACTTTTTCTAACATTGCCCTCTGTATTTGTTAAGTAAGTCCTCAGACCTCCTACTGTTCTGCCCAATGGGTACAACAATATCACCTTTGCCCTTAAAAGATGATAACTGCTCTACAATGTCAACATTTGCACTCAAGCAGACATGCTCTAGTCCTATTCCACATATTTGCACAATATATTTCCCTCTTCCCCTGACAATAGAATCAACAACAACTCCTGTGGGACCAGTGCGCTGAAAGCAGGTGACTGTGAGAAGACCTGATTGAAGTGTTAAGGGTTTATGGGTTAAGAAAATTAAATGTTGGTGCCTTTGTGTTGCCTGATGTGTAAGTGGAAGCCTGGCATCAAAGGTGGGCAGCTGAGAGCTTGATGCCCCTCAACTGAATTCTTTTGAGGGCATCCACCCTGTTCTTCAAGCTCTCATAAATGCCCATCAGAATGCTGAGTTGACATATCCTCACTCTCTTTACATTTTCTGCTTCCAAATAGCCCCACAAACATCAAACTAGTAGCACATTTCATGAGGCAGCAATTTGGAGGACAACATCCTCCCTCAATTCTCCCCCAAACCACTGCACTCCCTGTACTTTGAGCCCTTTGCTTTGCTCTGGGGCATGATTTCTGTTCAAATTCAATTTAATTGAGAATGCTTTTGATACTGTTGCGCATGGAAGACTACTGTACAAATTGGAGTAGTATGGTATTAAGAGCAAGTTGCTATTATGGATAAAAGGGTCATTAAGTGGGAGCAGCCAGAGTCATTAAGCCTATAACACACTCCTACTATCATTTTTGCTTTTCCAGTACTTACATCACACCAAACTGACTCAATATTGCACTGACCATCTATGTCAACTGGATGAACTTCCTCAGATTTTGTGTTTCTTAACTAACAGCATAACCCCATCTCCTTTCCTATCCTTTCTGTACATATTGTACTTCCCAATACTGCACTGCTTATATCTGTGTGAGAGCATATCTCTGATATCCCAATAATACCTGCCTTTGATGTCATGACTAGCACTTCAAAATTCATCAAATTTATTTACTATACTCCTAGCACTGGTTAACATGCAAGTATACATGCCCCTGTTCTTATTCTTAGTTTGCGTTTATTTACTAATTTATTTTCTATATTCCTTGAATGCTTCCCATTTAAAATTTTCTGCTAACATCTGTGTATTTATTTGTTCCGTGATGACTCCCATCAGTCCCTGAAAACCCCAGCACCCCACCCCACCCCCTCCAATCTAATAGAAGCAGTGCAAGAATCACTTTCACCTCTTCCTGCGGCTACTGTTAATCTTTTATTCTGTGAATCCCCCAAACTAGCAAGTTTTCAGACTCACCTAATACTGCCTTGTCAGCATCAGCAAATATTCTTACACCCCTTCTATCAAGTGTATCTCCTGTTAACAAGCATAGACCACACTGAGAAAAATTCCACCCCATGAGCCTTGCACAATCTTTCCAGGGCCGATACATGTTTTTGTTGATATCCATCGGATGCAACTACATCCATAATGGGATGCAGTTACTTATAGTACTATAAGAAACTACATGAGATGTACTTGCTTATGGCAATTAGAGTCACAAAAAAAACAAAATAAACTTCACCTTCATATGCTTGCACACCACTGCCAAGAGTGTAGGTATTAAATCTGATGAATTTGAGGTACTGGTTAAGTCATCAAACGTAGACGTAAACAGTGTGTGTGTGTGTGTGTGTGTGTGTGTGTGTGTGTGTTAACCAACATATACACGTTTTTGATATTCATAGGAATATCATAAACATGGGATCATTCTGATACACCGGATGCAAAATTTGGGTATATCAAATACAATGTGTACAAGAGGACTAAACTGTATACAGAAGGACTAGGGAAGGAGGGATAATGCTTTTAATTGCCAAGCATATAGATATTGCCAAGCAAGACAAGCATATCCAGTAGATAAGTATACTGATTCAGTACAGTCTGTCCTCGTATAGCACGATAGTTGCGTTCCTAGAAACCCTCGTGCAATGCAAAATCGTGCAATATAAACAACAGCCCCTATGGGAAAAGTAGGGTTAGGTGCCGACCACCCAAGATTGAACACACATTTGGAACCAAAACATTACCAAACACAATAAATAATCGGGTAATTTTAATCGTTATAAAATACTTACGTATTTTATAATGATTAAAATACGTAATAAAAATAATATTATATTATAATAAAGTATTTTTAGTATTTTTTAATACTAAAAAAAGTATTTTTTTACGGATAAAATACGTATTTTATTCGTAAAAAATTTATTATATTAAATAAAATAGTCGTAATAAAATACATGTATTTTATAATACATAAGTATAAATTATAATACGTAAGTCGTAATAAAATATTGCTAATGCTTTTGCTTCTATCGTAAGCAAACTTGTTTTTTGTTTGATTTTCTATCCAAAGAGATGACAGCCGTTCCATCTCTTCCAATTCTTTGTGTCTTAATCTATTGATTTTTAATTACACTTTGAGTTGTTCCCGCTATGAAAGTTGTTTTTATTTTCTCCGCATTCTTTGTAATTCTCCGCGTTGCCTCATTTAGGTCTGTAGCACGTGCAATATCACATGGTCTTTCATTTCGCTCAAAGCGTTTCACAATTTCATATTTTTTCTCTATCGACAGAAGCGGACTGGCCATAAGCCTTACGGGGGAAACCCCGGTGGGCCGGAGGCCGGTGTGATTTTGGCCATAAACCATAGTATGAGGCCACTACAAATTTTCCCGGGTAAGAATTTTTGACCCAGTCCGCCTCTGTTTATCGATATTGCTTCTTTTTTTTTTCTCTCTGAATCTGCAGTGTCTTAGCCAGGATGCTTCCTTTTCACACCGTTTAAGTATTTTACTCGTTTTTAGGGAATAAAGCACAATTACAAAACGAGGAGGCATGCTTGATACACATAAACAAAGCTGCGCGCGTATAGCAACTGAATAAACAACACCGTAAAGGCCGAGATACACTATTAACACCTCACATTTTACTAAAGCACATTTCTGGGGGTTACTGCCATAAAACAATAAAAACAATTTCCAGTTGCGTTTCTGCTAGTGGAATCTGTTATAAACTGGTAGTAAACTCCATCTAATTGCATTTGCGATTATATCGATAGCTGGAATTGTGTTGGTTTTTACGTTATTATGGTGAAATGTGTTTCCCCTTCACTGATATAAAACACATAAATACATTTTCAGAATCTTCTTCGTTCCGATCGTGTTGCGTTCAGTTGGGGTGATTCCGCATTCGACTGCCATTTCTTGTAAACACAAAGGCGAATCGTGTATAAGCGAATTCGGTTCGTGTTATATAAGATAACGTTCCCCTATTTATAAATCGTGTATGATCGAATTCGTGTAATGCAAACACGTGTTATACGAGGACCGACTGTATAAGAATCAGCATATAGAGTCATCTGTTTCCCGATCCTTATACCAGGCAACAAACACTGGGAAAACAAAGATGAGAGTAAGAGTGTTCATACACCACATGACTGTGGTAAGTACTGAACATTCTCACAGACAAGAAAACAGGCAAGCAAATCAGTCTCATTAAGGCAGTGGTTTTCGACCTTTTTTAATAAAGGCACCCCTAAGTAATTTATTTTATTTTGCAGCACTCCTACTCAATCTACTCAATTTTCTGTCTGTTAGATCCAATTCTTTCTGTGTGTGTATGTTAAAAATTACATTTCATAATACAAATTATATATATATATATATAAATATACACAGTATATAATAATTTTATTCTTTATATAGAGGTACTAAGTAAACATCAATTACAGATCACCACAAAATTAAAAAGATACTGCACACCTTTTTATAATGAAATAAACATATAAATTTAAAAAAATAATAAGTTTAAGTAACTTAAACCCAAATTACATGGCACCCCTGGAATGGTGTTGCAGCACCCTAAGGTGCTGCAGCACCCCAGTTGAAAACTACTGCATTAAGGGATTCTAATTTTCCAGAGACCAACAAGAACTTGCAGTAGTCAGGCATTTTAGGAAATGCAAGATGACTGCTTCTCATAACAGCACGTTAAAGATCCACAAAAGACGAAAATATTCTCGATCTAATTATCGGTAAAATCCATGATAAATTAAGAATCTTCAAATAAATTAACTGGTGAGCATTGATCACAGTGTATTGAAATAACACCTGTTTAAAGAAATCGTTAATCTTTACAAGCTGGTACCCTTCCTGTTGAATTTCAAGGAGGCGTGACATCATTGCATATGCCTAGCCCACTATGGTTAGTCTTAGGGTGTTTATCCTCCTGCTTACTGCTGTTTAAAAATCGGAAACTTGTTTTCTGATTTTAACACAGTGGGGGGGGGGATAAACACTTTAGCTAAGAATAACCATAGTGGGTTAAGCATGTCAATCATTGCTACTCGTAACGATCAACCAGAAGGGTATCAAGCTTGTAAACATTAACCAAAGAAATAACTACTGTCAAGAGAAAGAAAGGGATTACAATGGGTTTAAACATCATGTAATTCTTTTCATGGGACCAAATGGAACTTTAGCAAATAGTAGTAGTGGCATGTGATGCAAGAAAGCATTGTATGAGCTTATGTAGCAGCAGCCCAAAAAAAAAAAAAAAAAAAATTTACAAAACAATTCCCTCTAAATGTTTGTCCAGTTCCTCCTTAAATTTATTTAACCTATCAACTTCCACAACGACAGATGAAAGTTTGTTCCAGCAATTAACCACCTGCTGGCTAAAGGCAAATTTCTGCACATCTATTCTACATCTGTCCTTCCTCAATTTGAATTTATGGCTCCCTTAGGTTCGTATTCTGAACAAGTGGAAGAATCCCATCAGAATTCAGCAAGCTCAACCCATTCAAGGCCTTATACACCTTAATCAGATCACCTTGCAGGTGCCTAGTCTCCAGCCACCGCAATTTGCAGAACTTAAGCCTCTCTTGATAAGAGGATCCTTTCATTCCCCTCACCAATCTTGTTGCCCTTCTCTGTACACACTCAAGCAAACTACATTCTTCCTAAAATGAGGCCTCCAGACCTGTACGCAGTACTCAAGGCATAGCCTGACCATTCCCTTATACAGAGGGACAATCACCTTTTCCCTGCTAGCAAAATTTCTGTATATCATTGACAAAATCCCATGACCTGCCCTGGCAGCCTGTCTGTATTGCTCAGAAAACTTCATATCTGACTGCACAATTAATTAAATATTCAATGGGAAATGTTCAGAGTTATTCTGGAAGCTACTAAAATTGTTATATCAAGAGGATATAGATCACAATGGATGACAAAAGTACTTGTGACCTTAGCAGCAGAGAAGAAAAATGCATGTAGCGTAGCCCACAACATTAAAATACAGTCATATGGCTGTCTACTAGCATAGTAAGCTTTCAAATATTAACTTACTTAGAATTTTTATTTCAGTGGAATTCTCTTTGGACTGTCCTTAGACAACAGACGACTGCTTTGAAAAAGATAAATTTTTTTTGTAATAAAGATGTGTGGACTAAAACCAGGGTATATCTGCAAGAGCTAAAGTTGGTGAGGTAACCAACAGGGTCTCAGTTTTAAAGAGGAAAAGGGAAATGTGGGAATTAACAACATTAATTGAACACAAAATGATTTGCTGAATAAATATAGAAGCATGTTAAAAAATGCCTTGTCAAAAATGTATATTACAGACTTTGGAAATGTGGAGTCAAAGTTCATAGCAATAACAATGGTCCTGCTGCCTAGAATTTACTATTAACAGCATTTTCAAAATTTTGCCAAAGAGAAGATCTGAATTCAGTTTTTCTAACTCATCTGGTTAAATATTCTCTTGACACTCAGTACTGACATGAGGAATTAAGATGCCATGAATGAATTGGAGTAATTTATTATACTTCATGCTTCCTCGTGCTCTGGTCAGTTACTGACCAAAGACAACTGTACATCAATTCTATCTTCTTTCATAATAGCATCTGGTAAGATTCTTACACTGAAACTGATAGAACTGATGCTGCAAAACATCTGCTGCTTCATCTGTTTCTTTATCTCTTTAATGAGACTACAAAAAACTTCAAATTTGAAAACGCACTGCCAATTGATGAAGTGCTACCTCAGCATTAATGAGAACTTAATTTTTCAATGAAAAGCATACAGTTACAGACAAAGTTTTTCAATGAAGTACTCACCAAACAAAAGAACAGAATCTCTTCTTTTAGACTCAATCTTGGCAGTAGAAATACTTATGACTAAAGTCAGAATCATACTTCTGACTTAAGTCTGCTATAGTGATCAAGTTCCAAAATGAAAATTGGAAGATTTAAAAACTTTTGGTATAATAAATTTGCAAGTAAAATTTATCAACATATCTAGAGCAATGACATAAGTACATGGATGTGAAGTATACACTGGATTGAAGAGCTATATTCAGATTTTAAAATGCTGGCATAACATTTAAAAGAAACAAGCAACTTGCATGGTTGCAAAGTTTCAAATAGCTGGAGATCAGGCAACTGAGCACGAGGGAAAACAGGAAATTTTTGGACCAAAACAAACAAAAAATAGAGGATTTTTTTTTACAAAAAAAAGAGAGGAGTTTGTTGCAAAAAATGGGATTTCTTTTTCAAGTCCACACTGCATCGTAAATTAAATTTTGCTGACGAAATACAGATTTTTATTAAAAAAAAAAAAAAAAAAAAAAAAAAAAAATACAACCATAGGGCTGTTTACTAATATAGCATGCTTTCAACTAACTTAGAATTTTTGTCTTTGTCAATTTCTGTTTGTATCATTCTGTTAAACAACAACTGTACTTAGCTAATTGATTGGCATGCCAAATACTAACTACCTCTACTCAACTGTTTATAGAACTATTGCAAATATTTGGGAATGAACAGCATCAGTGTAAGCTTGCTGTTATAAGTGAACAATGCAAAAAGTACTGCATTTGTGTTTTGCTTAAATCCTTACCAATTTTTAATTCTTGTACATTGTTATTTATAATTTTTAAAATGGCACAAATTAGAATTATTAAATGTATATATTTCATATAAACACTATAATAATTGAGTATAACTACCTGTAATTAAGCCCACATAAATCTTTGTATATTTCTGAAAATAGCAGCAAAATTTGTAATAGTAATAATAATGATCATAATTATAATGCAGTAAACTATCTTCTATCTACATAATTGCTACAAAATTATATATAAGCTACATGATATAGATATATACATATATTCAATTTATTAAAATTAAGTTAAAGAAATTGAAATTGCTACAGAAATAACACACTGTCAAACTCAGCTATTGATAAACAGAAAATAATAGTCAAAGTACTTCTGAACTTTTAGATAAATGTGAATAATTAATGTCATACACAAATTAAAAGACATCTGTATGATTGTTATGCACTGATATCACAACAACAAATGTTGAATGGTCACCCAACTGATCATCAATACATTGTTCATCCTTTAAACTATAAATACAGATCGTTATGTTACTTATGATTGAAGCCAATATATAAACGAGTCATTACATATTAAATGCAGTTAATGGATAAATATTCAGGTACCACATACACAAATGGTTGAAAAATAAAATAAACCAACTGATTATGACTCTTTCAGAAATGCTGAATCAGTGTTTTGTGTATATGGCATTGTTATTCAAATGTGGCTGCCAAGAGCATTTCTAAAGCGTCATCACAAAGAGAAGATACGAATTCCAGTTTTATCGCCCCCCCTCCAAAGTGGTTAAATGTTTTCTGACAATCAGCATAGCCACAAGGAATTATTAAAATGCAAAGAATGACCCGAGAGGACAATTTGTTATATTTCATGCTTTCTTGCACACTTGTCAATTCCCACTCACAACAAAACTGACAGAGTGGCTATAAAACATTTATTGCTTCATCCATTTCTTTATCTTTAATTACACCAGTAAGTACTAGAAACTTGTCCACAAAATATTTCAGATTTGAAAATACTGCACTGCCAACTGAAGAAATTTGTGCAACTTCAGCATTTATAAGAAAATTTTTCAATGGGAACTTGTTTACCATATAGTCACATATAGCAATCAAGTACTTCCTCACTAAACACACACCCATAGACAGCCAAATTCACATACTTCTTTCTTTTTTTTTTTTTTTTTTTTTTTACCTCAATGGCCTGAAGTTGAAATAAGTATTAGTATTAGTAATTGCTAATCATGCAAGGAAGCAAGCTTATATAGCACTAGCCAAAAACAAAAAAAAAAAAAAAACCCTAAAAGCTTATCTGTCATCCTCTCTAGTAATTTGTCTAATTCATCCTTATTTTTATTCAAACTACTCATTTCCAAAACTCCAGAGAGAAGTTTGTTCCACCAATCAACAACTCTCTGGCTGTAAGCAAATTTTCTCATGTCTATCTTACACCATTTTCAATTCCCCCACTTCCCAGTTAAAATTTTGCTTTCAAGCAAAAGTTAGGTTGCCATCTGCATTTAATTTATTCAATCCATTTAAGGCCTTAAACAGCTCAGCCAGGCCTCCTCCCTTCCCCTGCAAGTACCTAGTTTCCACATACTGCAATTTGCAGAAATAGTCTATGGCAAGAATCCCCCCCCCCCCCAAGATTAATGCATAAGTCTTCTCTACACCCTTCCCAACAAATTCACATCTTTTCTAAAATGAGGCTTCCAGACCCATACACAATAACCATTGCCTTATATTTTTCAATCACATCCTTGTCTCTGCTGGTAAAATTCAGTCTGTCTACACTGCTCATAAAATGTCTTGTCAAACTGTAACTGTACAATTATCCCAGGACTTTTCTTTCTTTCTCCACTAACTTCAGAATGGTACATCTAATTGGTATGTTCATCTGGGTTTACTGCTGTCCATATGAAATACCTTGCATTTGTCAATGTTAAACCTCAATTTCCATTTCTCAGCTCATCTAGCTAATTTTTCTAGGTCTAGTTGCAGCATTATATCCTGAATGCTGTCATTAACCACACTGCTAATCTTTGTATCAAACTTGGACATTAAACTTGATATGCTTTCATCAATATCATTAATAAATATTGAAAACAATAAAGGGCCCAGCAGCAAACCCCCAAGGGACCCCACTAATAGCATTAATCCTAGAAGAGCAGTGCCCATTAATAACCACTTGCTGCTTTCTCGACCATCCCTTTATCCATAGCAGCAAATTTCCCAATAATACCACAATGTTCCAAAATGTATAGCAGGCTTTCAGTTGGAATTGAAACAGTATCAAAAGCTTTGCCGAAATCTAAATATATATCAAAATCATTTTTTTCATCCAGTACCTTTGTTTTTTATGTTATTATTCTTATTTGTTTTTTTTTAGGAGCATTAGCAACTAAGGCCATATTGCTCCGGGGATATGCGGTGGTCATTCTCTGACCTTTCCGCATCCTCTTGCTTGGGCATGTGCTTGAACCCTGGTCTAATCAAGAAGAGTATGCTATGCACTGCTGCTCCTGCCCACCTGGCTACGAAGGCACCACATTTTTTATGTAGTAATGGCCAATCTGACTAGTCAGACATCTTCCCTTAACAAATTCATGCCATGATTTCCATATAGCTGCATTTCTGTCAAGATGCCCCCGTTACTTCTTTAATTACAGATTCCGTCATTTTCCCTGGCACAGATGCAGAGCTTACAGGTCTATAATTAAACACTTCTCATTTTGATCTCCCTTTATAAATGAGAGAATCATCTATATATCTCCAATCCATAGGAACCTCCACTATATGCAAGGATGTGCTCGACTCTCTTAATTATGACTAAAGGTTTACTTACCTCTTCTGCTGCTACTTTTAATATAACTGGATAGATTCTATCAGCCCCCAGGTGCCTTATTTACTTTTAGCCTCAATTTATTTTTCCACTTTTCTCTCAACTATCACAAAATCATTCAGCTCCTAGTTATACGTTGGTATAGTCCTGGTTTGTCATTCCTAAACACTTCAGGTATGAACAGGATGGAAAATATTTATTCAGTTTGTCAGCAATCACAACAGGATCATCAACAGTTATCCATTCATATCTAAACAAAGAACATTTAGCTACTTTCCTTAGCATTCCTAGCCAATGACTTCCTATATTTTTCCTTAGTCTGCCTAATTCCCTTTGCAACTTGATTGCAGACTAGTTGACCTTATTGTATGCTTCTGTCCCTGCCAATAACGTATCTTTCCTTTTAGAACCTTTCTAGATAGCAGGAATTGTTCACTAAATATTCATCTGTTTTCACATGGAGGCATGCAGCTTCCCTTTCAGAACACTAATTTGTACTTCTGCCAAGTACCAAATCTCTTCTTCTAATATTCATGCTATCTCAGTCCATAATTAGTGCATAATCAACACTAGGTGTCAGACATTGTTTTTAAAGGAATTCCACATGCTTTCAGTTTGTTTAGAAGATTCCCCATGGTGTCATCTTCCCATGCTGGCAGTGACAGCAAGTCAATTTTTACTTGACAATTACTGTTATCTACAGCGATCAAAAATTACTGATTTTTCCCTGTTTATGCAATTTCACTGTTGTTTTTCTTCAGAATGCAGGCATGTTCTTCAGAAACATATTTCGGAAGAACATGCCTGCATGGACAGCACAACTCAGAGGAAGATTGTTCCATGACAAAACATGCAAATAAATATTTGGTATGTATGACACCATCATCACTATGAAATGCTACATCTCTTTTTGTACTTCTTTCTATGCATTGTATGCTCATTTGTTTGCAAATGTCTAATTACATCACTTTTCCTGCCATTTGAAATTGAAAAATCACATCTATATACAATACATAAATCAAACATGCTACTTTTCTCAGATTTTACAATATATGGAAAATTTTGCATATATGTCTTTTGAAATTTTAAATTTTATTTCTTTGACTTTAAAAAGTCAAGGACAAAAAAAAATTTCTTTGACTTCTTACTGGACATGTTAATTAGCTGAACACATTTAAGATCCACAATCTCATAGACTTACAAGCAGCAATGAAATTTACTTGGTAGTTACTTCTCTTTCTCAATAAAGCCTTGATGGCCAAGATAATATATCTGGTATCTGCATTCAACTTGAAATTCTAAAGAGAGAGAGAGAGAGAGAGAGAGAGAGAGAGAGAGAGAGAGAGATTGAACAGAGGACAGATCCCAATTCAGAATCTATCCTCTATTCTTCCTTGGTTCGGTTAATTCCCCACAATTGATGTTCTATCATAATATTAGCAATAATTGCAAAAGATGGATTAACCTCCTTATGTGTGTCCAACTGTGTCTCTGTTTGGGTAGCTGGTTCTCTTACCACAAAGTATGTTCCTTAACCATGTTTTGGCCCAGAATCCCTAATCTGTATGGTGGATTAGTAAGGATGATTTTTGACCTATGAAGTTATTTTTCTAGATGATCACTATCACTGAGTTGTGACACTTTTGTCAAGTTAGAGTTTTTTGGATGCACTCATAAACATCATGAATTATTACTTTTTATTAGTTGTCTCATAGATAATGATGTAGACATAATCCTGGGGCGAACCATTCTTAAAAAGATTTGATGTCATGTTAATTCAGTTTGCTGGTTTTTCTTTAGTTTCCACTGGGTATCATCTTGCAAGAGTCGTTTTGATTATTTATGACTTTAGTAGATGAGCACTTTGTGCAATAAACTGATGAAAATTTATATCACTTTAGTAATATTTAATTTACATCAAAGGTTCTTCTTGGATCCTTAAGAACACTAATCTCTTGAGTGGTTCCTAAAGCAAAACTTATAGAAGTATAGTAGATGCATTATAAATCCAAAATCTATATCAATAATCTCTATATACTTCTTCAAAAGCTAGTCTCTTTGCAAATTGTAGAACAGTTTCATCTGACCTTTAAAGCTGCAGAGTATAAGTTTGGTAAGGAAAGAGCAAGCATCTGTTTTTAGAAAACTCCTCCAAAAGTGCAGTCTTTATTTTCTCTTAAGATTCTGAATCTGAGAGAACTGTGTGAAGAAAACAAAAATGATCTGGCTTTGCTCTGCACCCTGTTAATCAGTAAATTATGTTAATCAAATGTGATTCTGGAATGAAACATGAAGTTTTTAGTCTCTCAAAATCTTTAAAGAACTTCATTACAAGAAATTCAGAATAACCTCCAATAAATATTTAAACTGATGAATCACGATTTGTCAAAACTGTAGCAAACTGATTGAGAAGAACTATCACTACCCATCTCCTTAAGAGCTAAGAAATGAAATAACTTATTTCTCAAGAAGATATAAAAATAATAAAGAATAATCTTACAATCACACCAATCTAGATCCTGTTAACTCCACCATTTTTATATGTGCATGTATTATTTGAATGTCACTAACTGGTAAAGTCAATGTGTAAGATCTAACTCTTGTCAAATATAGGCCCACATACAATTCATATGAGTTTTTCCCAAATTCTCTTGGCAGGAGTGAACAGACAATAATTATGTGTCAACAGTTAGCTAAGAAAAATTACAAGCATCAACTTAAAGTGTGAAATTTATTTTACTTTAACTTATATAAACAAAACTGAAAGAAAGTTAAGTTCTAACTACTACATCTTTTCAGGAAATAAAATCATCAGTCAATGGTATAAGTCAGGGGAAAGACAATTGCAGCGAACTTGCTAAATCTAAATACATTAGACACAAGACAACAAAACCAATTCAGATTGTCTATGCACATTCTGATAAATGAAGTAAACTTAATCCACCAGCTAAAATAGACATTTATGATCAAGGACAGTGGCATTAAACCAGAGAGGCCAGAAATCTGCATATAGAATCCTATGTTGAATGTGAAGTAGGGTTTTCCTATGAAGAATTCAATGAGATTTATTATTTTTGAGGATAGTAGAGGCTTTGGATATCCTAGTTGTTGTTGTTATTTGGAGCATTAGAAACTAAGGCCATATTGTTCCGGGGATATGTGGTGGTCATTCCCTGACCTTTCCGCATCCTCAGTATTTGATGGTCACGGGCTCGAACCCCAGTCTAATCAAGAAGCGTGTGCTACGCACTGCTGCTCCTGTCCACCTGGCTACGGAGGCGCCCGGGTGTCCTAGAAGGATGTGACTGTCTATTGCTTCAAGTAGGCATGTTTTGATTTTTCAAGGAGTATGGAATTGAACAGGAGTCCATGTCGAACAACTGTTTGTTTGGGAATTTGTTAGGCGCATCGGCAACTATTGTGTTAAACGATAGCAAGATATTGTACTATTCAGGAGAGAAGAGAAGATGTGTTAACCCTTTTGATATCTTCTGTCTGAGGTTATGTCTACTGCTGATGACAGGTCTGGCAAGGAATCCTGGTTTATGGGCTTTTATATTTGCAAACAGGTACAGCACTTCAGAGCTATCAGGATTCAACTTTTTGTGGAGGTCTTCATCTATGTATTTATGGTCGAGCATAAATAAACAAATAAAATACATTGATGTCTTAAGACCTCCACAAAAAATTGAATCCCAATAGCTCTGAAGAATCGTACCTGTTCACAAATATAAAAGCCCATAAACCAGGAATACAAACCCCTCCAGACCCCAGAACAAAGGTCACCTCAGATTTTCACTACACAAGAACCACATTTTTAAACTTTATGTATTTGGATTTACTTAAATTAATATCTGTTTTCTACTGTAATAGTAATTCAGACTTAATACTTTAGATTTAAAATTCACAATTAATTATAATTTATAATTTTGTAATTGTAATAATTGTAATTGTTATTGTAATAATTGTAATTGCTATTGTAATATTGTAATTTAATCAAATTTGTAACCCCTTCTGTTCTTTTGTCTCCCAACAGCATGGTCTGATGGGGGGGGGGGGGGGTGTTGTTTTTTGGTTTTTAGGGAGCATTAGCAACTAAGGCCATATTGCTCCGGAATATGCAGTGGTCATTCCCTGACCTTTCCGCATCTTCCGTATTTGGTGGTGATGGGCTCAAACCCCGGTCTAATCAAGAAGCATGTGACATGCACTATTGCTCCTTCCCACCTGGCTACAGAGGCACCCCTGATGGGGGGGTGGGAGTATCGGCAAGATGCCTGAAACATCACCTTAATGTATAGTGGTTTAGGCGATTGCTTAATAAACTAAATTATTAATCTCATATAGTATATCAGTGGTATTAAATATAGTAATAATCTTAATGGAAAACAGCCACATAATGTCCTTCCCTAATGATAATAATTTTAATCTTCAATGGAATGGACAGCCAATAATTTTGAATACTTATTATTAATGGCAAAGGAAAAGAAAAGGAAAGGAATCAAGTAAAAAAATTGAATTAGCAAAACAACTTAAATAAATAAAACTGTAGTAAAAAAAGAATTATTTATTATTAATTTTATATGGCATTTGGTGCTATCAGCCATACTGGACCTTTAATTTAATTTTTAAATTTATTCAATGAGTTTAATTTGCTGGTTCATTTTCACTCAATCTTAGAGTTTTATAGTTTTATTATTAGTGTTACTTAGTCTTATAGTTCTCATTGTCAGAGAGATGTGGAATATATTCTGCAAAAAGGATAGATGGAACAGGACCAGGGTATGTCTGCCAGGGGCAAAAGTTGATGACGTTGTAGGGCAGATATCATCTTTTAAGGAGCACAAAAGGTATTACTGTTGTACTAATGACCTTTAGAGAGTAACAGATCTGCAGTTTACTCAACAAGTATAGGTGAATGCTGGAAAAAAGTCGCCAGTTAGGGTTAAAATTTGAAAGTGGCTGCAATTCTGCCCAGACACGATATGAGGGAGTATATGATGAGAGCCTTGTCAATCAATTCGGCCCTAGAGAGACTGTGCAAGGCTTACAGGGTAGAATTTTTTTCACTGTGGTTTGTGCTTGCTAACAGGAGAGACTGCTTCTACAAGGATGAGATACACTTAAATAGAAAGAGTACAAGAATATTTGCTGACGCTATCAAGGCAGCATTAGGTGGGTCAAAAAACTGCTAGACTGGGGGGATACACAGACTAAGAGATTAACGGCAGCCACAGGCAGAGGCGAAAGTAATCCTTGCATGGCTTCTACTGTAAGGAGCAACAGACTAGAGAGCAAATTACTGGGGATTTCAAGGGCTGCTGGGAATCATCCCATGGGCTGTGTTAGGGTAACAAAGAGTAACAACAAGTGAATGTATATTTCCATGTACACTAATGATAGAAATATAGTAAATAAAACTGATGAATTTGAAGTGCTGATCAAGACATCAAAAGCAGATGTTGTTGGGATATCGGAAACACGGTGTCAGAGAGATATAACAGTGCAGAATTAGAATATGGGGAGTATAATGTGTACAGAAAGGATAAGAAGGCATGAGGGATTATGCTGTTAGTTAAGAAACACAAATTCTAAGGAAGTGTATCCAGTTGACATGGGTGGACAATGCAATGCTGAGTTTTTTTTTTTTTTTTTTATGTGAACCCCAAACACGAGAGGTATTAGAACCTATAGTACTTAGTACCGTGCTTGGGTTGGAGGTTGAGAAGACGAAAGAAGATATTTGTTGACATTGGACTTGAACTTCTGTAGTTTGTAATTTTCAGGAAATACGTATGAAGGAAGGTTGTTCCAGAAAACGACAGTTGAATAAATAAATGAGGAAGATGAAAAGTTGGTTCTGTGGGTTTGAAGTTCGACAGTAAATGGATGTTGGCTGGTGGCGGCACATGTTCGGACTGTTTTGAAAGAGAGACCGGGAATTATAGAAGCCAATTCAGAAGAACAGTGCCAATGGAAGTATCTGTAGAAGAGGCATGCAGCAGAAACAGTACATCTATGAGACAGCAAGTGGAGAGATTCTGTTAGAGATGAATCATTAATTAACCTAACTGCCCTATTCTGAAAGGAATCAAGAAGTCTGAGAGAGGTTTTAGGGGCACCAACCCAGATGTGGGAACAATATTCAATGGCAGGGCTGATTTGCGATTTATACAGAGTGAGCAGCTGTTTGGAAGAAAAGTAACGCTGAGAGCGAAAGAGAAAACCAAGTTTTTTAGATGCAGAGGAAGCAATATTTGTAATGTGCTTGTGCCAAGAGAGATTAGAAGTCAGGGTAATCCCCAAAACAGATATATCATTTTTCCTAGAAATCGGAGTGTCACTAAAGATAAGCATAGGAGCAGAAGAATCCTTTTTGCGAGGTATAAGACAAGACTGAGTTTTAGAAGGGTTGAAATCAACAAAGTTGTCTTTGTTCCACTGGAGAATTACCTGAAGATCGGCATTTAAGGAATTGGTAGCAGATTTTCAAGAAGTTGAAGCTGAATGAGCAGGACAAGGTTTCTCAAAATGGAAAGTGGAATGCAAAGTGTTATCATCGGCAAAACTATGGATTGGATTTCCAGTCAATGGAAGAAGGTCATTAATATACAAGAGGAAATGAGTGGAGGAAAGAACTGAACCTTGGGGGAAACCGGCATTAGTGGAGAAGTCAGAAGACAGAGAGCCATCTACCATCACCCTCAGTGAGCGATCAGAGAGAAAACTGGATAACCAATTACTGAAAACAGTTGGCAAACCATAAGATGGAAGCTTGTTTAGAAGACCTTTATGCCAAACACGATCAAAAGCCTTTGAGATGTCAAGAGCAACTACTTGTGTTTCACCGAACCTTTCCATTGAATTAGTCCATAAATGGGTAACATAAGCCAGAATATCACCAGTGGATCGACACTGACGGAATCCATACTGGCGATAGTTGATCAGACGGAAGGTTTCTAGGTAGTTTAAGAGTTAGTGGTTAATTGATTTCTCCATTACTTTAGAAAGGGTAGAAGTAATTGCAATGGGACGATAACTGGATGGGAGAGATTTGTCACCCTTTTTTAGGAACTGGCTGGATATGAGCAAATTTCCAAGCAGAAGGAGAAACACCTTTGGAATAAGAAAGTGAAAAAAGGCGGCAAAGAATAGGAGTAAGTTCAGAAGCCCAGGTCTGAGAAGAAGTGGAGAAATACCATCGGGAACTGGAGCTTTCTTAGCATCAAGATTCTTCAAAACCTTTCTGACATCCTTTTGACGGAAGACCACAGGGGGCATTGAATGGAGCGAGTTGGGAATGGTGGGAGATGTTTTACCAAGATCATTAATACATGAGCTGGAAGAAAAATGGGATGCTAGCAGGTCAGCTTTATTCTTGGCTGAAGTGACAACAGACACATCTGGTTTGGACAGAGGCGGGAACATTGATGGGCAAAAGTTTTGGCCAATAGCTTTGGCAAGAGACCAGAATGCCCGGCTACCATTAGGGTAAGAAGCAAGTTTTCTACTCTTAGCCTGTTCAAACTCTAGTTTGGACTGATTAATAACTGCTTTACAATTGTTGCGAGCTATGGTGTAGGCAGAAAATGAAACTGAAGAATTAGAAACAAGCCAATTACGATATGCAACGTTCTTCTCTTGGACAGCCTTAGCACATTTATTGGAAAACCAAGGTTTAGATAAAGGACGAGATTTTAAAGTGCAGTGTGGGATAAAGGATTCCATTTCTGCAAGAATAATTTCAATGACACGATCTGAGCAAACGTTGACATCAGAAGTTTTTAAACAGTAATCAGACCAAGGAAAAGAAGAAAAGAAGTCTCGCAGGTCATCCCATTTTGCATTCTTGTAATGCCAAACAATACGAGGTTGGGAATAGCCATGAGATAAAGGTTCCATTGGAGAAGAGGCAATCACCAAGTTGTGATCTGAAGTGCCTAAAGGACCTCTCACTTCAACCTTGTACTTAGAAGGGTTGTTTGTGAGAAAAAGATCAAGCATATTGGCTGTATGATTAGGATTGTCCGGTATTCTTGTAGGTAAATGAACAATCTGTGCTAGGTCATTAGTAATTGCAAAAGCCTCAGCATCTCGACCTGCTGGGTCGGTGTGACTAGAAAACGGAAGCCAGCTGGAGTTGTGAACGTTAAAATCACCAAGGAAAATTACCTCACTGTTAGGAAAGTTGGACTGGAGAAAGTCAAGTAGCAAAGAGAGGAAGTCAAAGAGCTCCAAGTGATTAGTGGAGTTGGGAGAACGGTAGAGACAATAGATGAATTTGACACAATGAGGTAGAGAGATTTTAAGCCAGAGAAGATCAAAGAGAGGAGATTCCAAATTGCCAAGTCTCTGACAGGGAATATCAGAACGAACATATGCACAAGTACCACCTTTGAGGCAAAACGAATCATACAGCGAATAATTTGGGCATCTGAGATGGGTAGTAGTTGAATCAACCAATAACTGAGATTCTGTCAGAAAAAGTACATGGGGTGTGGCAGACTGCAAGTGGAAATGGACATCGTTGAGATTAGAATTGAGACCACGTATATTTGTGAAATGAATTAGGAAGTGCTTGGGAGGTTTAGATTTTTTCACAGATAAGCTTGCTCTATTAGTTTGACAATTCATTGTATATTCAATAGTAAGAAAAAGTGGGTGGGACATGCTGTATGAAGTAATGAAATTTTTGGATATGGTGTACACGTGGTAAGAATATACCCAGATCCTTGACATAACGTGGCCTCGACAATGCTCCCTGCATACACAATACTCTGACTCCCTTCAGTCACTATCTTGCAGAGTAGAGGTAGCAAGATTATACACTAGCTGATCCGGAAGCCTCCTAGAGAGTTACCAACAGGTTCGATCCGGTGTACTAACTAGCAGCCGGCCTGCGAACACCATTTTAGAGCTGTACCCTCGAAATGTAAGGAATATTGGATCTCGCCACGACGTTCATCATAACCTCAAAAGTCATCAATCATACTGCATGATGGAAGAGATGGGGAAGTGTTGACCGGAACTTGGCTCTAGAGACTAAACATGGGTTCCACCACTTCAAGCCTCCAATAAGCAAAGTGGTGGTATTGCACCGGTTGATGAGAGTCATCTACCACCTAGTACTGCCTGGTAACATAGAGGGGCGGCGTTCCTCCATATGGTGTGGGTGCCACACCTCGACCTCTGCTTACACCTGGGTGGTCACCCACCATGTACTTGTGCATGGAGGTTATACCCAGGATTACTAACAGTCCCACCATTGTGAAGGTGCAAGCAGAGGATTTGGCTGTCACAGACCGTCCGGACTTCGCCGAAATTTGATCCACTTCACTTGAGTGTCACCCGAATATCAGTTCCATCAGCATTTTAAACTCCCAGGTAACAAGTACAGCTTGTCTGGCATATCTGAGAGAATGTCTGTGGCAACGTCAAGGAGTCTGTTTGGTGTGACAAACACTGGGAAGGGAAATTGAGAGTAGGGATATGTTATAGGCCTAATGACTGTAATGAGTACAATGAACAGTTGTGCAGAGAAATAGAACCTGCCAGTAAATCAGAATGTCTTATAATGGGGGATTTTAAATTTCCAGATATTGACTGGAAATTGTGGTTTGGTCACTCACATGCTAGCAAGACATTTGTGGATTTTTTGGACGATTATTTTCTACAGCAACATGTTCAAGAGGCAACCAGAGGGAGTAATACCCTTGATCTCATTATCAGCAGTGAGTATTCATGCATTAAGAATTTGCAGATAAAGGAACCACTAGGTGACAGTGATCACAGTGTACTGTAGTGGGATTTACTTAAAGATGTAACTACCATCAAGGATAAAGGGAAGGGTTTCAATTTTCATAAAGGTGACTACAGTGGTCTCAGACAGTTTTTAAATTCTATACAGTGGGATCAACTGATGATGTTACAATGGTGAATTCTAAATGGGAAGCCTTCAGGTACTTAATCTTGGAGGCTACTATGCTTTTCTTACTAACTAAGAAATACTGTTCAGGCCTAAATGGATGTAGGATGAATTAATGAGACTCGTGGCAGAAAAGAAGAAAAGAATGCATGGGATGTACATAAATTATCAGGTGACACAAAAAGCCTACATCAGATATAAGCTAGTCTGTAATCAAGTCATATAACAAGAAAACTTTGGCAAAGGACTCAAAGAAAAACAGCAAAGAGTTCTTTTCTTATGTAAACTCTAGAAAGAAGGGGATGAATCAGATTGGTCCACTTAACATCGATGGTTTGACTAATGATGATTCTGCTCAAGTAGTTGATAAATTTAATGGGTATTTTGCATCTACATTCACACATGAGGAGTTATTCAAGGAGGGGAATGCCAAAAGTTTATCGAACTCTAACAGGGAGATAAGTGATTTTGTAATAACTGAGAGCAAAGTGGAGGAGAAATTGTTGAAGTTAAACATAAAAAAGGCACCTAGGGGAGATCAAATCTGTTATAATGATCCCAGTTATAATGAAGTTATAATGAAGGAGGCAGCATGGCAAGTAAGCAAACCCTTAGCCACATTTATGAGAGCATCCTTAGAGTCATGGGAGGTTCCCATGGAATGGAGATGTGCAAATGTATCCCCAATTCAGAAAGGGGGAATGGAGATGTGCAAATGTATCCCCAATTCAGAAAGGGGGTTCAAAGGTGACGCAAATAATTATAGACCTGTTAGTTTAACTTCTGTTCCACGGAAAATAATGGAGTCACTGGTTAAGGAGGTGATACAGAATCACCTACACAGCAGTAAGAGTATAGACACAGCATGGGTTTGTAAAGGAGAAGTCTGTCTGACCAATTTGATTGGATACTACGAGGTAGTCACAAAGGAACTGGATGCAAAAAATAATTTTGATATCATATACTTGGATCTTAGAAAGGCTTTTGATACTGTTGCACATGAAAGACTGCTGCACAAATTGGAGAGGTGTGGCATTAAAGGCAAGTTACTGCAATGGAAAAAGGGATGGTTGAGTGGGAGACAGCAGAGTGGTAATAAATGGACACTGATCTATGTGGACTAATTTTATTAGCAGAGTCCCGTAGGGTTCGGCACTGGGCCCATTGTTGTTTTTTGTATTTATCAATGATATCGATGAAGGTATATCAGGTATTATGTCCAGGTTTGCAGATGATACAAAGATTAGCCGGGTTGTTAATGACAGTAAAGATAGTATGCTATTGCGACAGGATCTAGAAAAGTTAGGCAGGTGGGCTGAGAAGTGGCAACTGAAGTTTTACATTGGCAAATGCAAAGTACTCAATATGGGTAGCAGTAACCCAAGAGAAATGTACCAACTGTATGGCATTACACAACCCGGGAAGTGGAGAATGAAAAAGAATTAGGGGTAATTGTGCAGTCAGATATGAAGTTCTCTGAGCAGTGCACCCAGGCAGCAGAGCAGGCCATGGAGTTTTGTCAATGATATATAGGAATTTGCTAGCAGAGAAATGAGGAGATTCCAAATTACCAAGACTCTGACAGGGAATATCGGAACGGACATATGCACAAGTATCACCTTTGAGGCGAAAGGAATCATACAACAAAAAATTTTGGCAACTGAGATGAGCAGCGGTTAAATCAACCGATAACTGAGATTCTGTCAGAAAAAGTACATGGAGTTTGGCAGACTGCAAGTGGAAATGGACATCGTTGAGATTAGAACTGAGACCACGTATATTAGTGAAAAAGGACCAGGAAGTGTTTGGGGGGTTTAGATCTTTTTGCAGATAAGCTTACTCTATTAGTTTGACAATTCATGGTGTATTCAATAATAAGAAAAGTGTGAGGGACATGCTGTATGAAGTAATAAAATTTTTGGATAGGGTAAGAATATACCAAAGCATACACATGGTAAGAATATACCCAAATCCTTGACATAATGTGACCTATAATAAAGGTACTTAGGATATACCGGGAGCGTAACTGCCCAGCCCTTTAGTAAGGGATTCTGGTATAACTACAAGAGGTTAAAGGATTGTATATAATAGACCAAAAACTGGATTATAATAATAAAGAAATATAGAATAACATTTGTAGATAGTAATAAGGAAATAAAAAAAATAACTATTACCAAATGTAGGAATATTAAAATAAAATTTAAAGTTATTTCATTTCAACTGGTCTTGTTACCTGTCATTCTAAATTTGAGAACCAACTATTTATTTTCATTGCATATTACTTGAATAAAGTTCAAATTTATAGTGTACTATTAACGATAAATTCAGTCAATTAGTTTGTATTAAAGTTACATAAAATTCAGGGGGCACTTCTTTCTTTGGTTTTATAAATTAATAATTATTTCTTTAATGTATTTAGTTCATCTTGCAGTTACCTGAACTGAGAGGGTGCTGTTGTCGCTTTTTGTTTTATAATAGAGTAATTATACTCTAATATATTTAATTCTTTATTCATTCATTCTCAAAAAATTCATTCTTTTATACTTAGTGCAGAATAGGGTGGTAAGCTGCAAATTCCCATTTATTCTTTTTGTTGTAACTAGTTACATTTAATTGAACAGTTCGGTAAGGATGGTTGCCTATTCATTATTATATCAGATAGGATGAATTATTTTAATTATTATAATATTCTTACAAAAGGCGATTTTACTTAAATATTCCTACATTTGGTAACAGTTATTTCTTTTATTTCCATATTTCCTATTTACTATCTACAAATGTTATTCTATATTTCTTTATTATTATAATCCAGTTTTTGGTCTATTATATACAATCCTTTAAACTCCTTGTAGTTAAACCAGATCCCTTACTAAACGGTCTGGTAGTTATGCTCTAGGTATATCCTAAGTACCATTATAAAAAGCTATTTTCTTTGATCTTCACTTTTTACTTTCTAATTTACTTTCTAACCCTAAATTTTATACCTCAAGATCTATTAGAGTAAATCGAGGGAAACTGAGATACTATTACTATATTTATCCCTACTCCTTTCTCCTTATGTTAGCATGAGCTTTCTTTTGCATATGTATAAAATGAATAAAAAACACCACAACTGAAGTGAAAAGTATGGTTGGCACTCTTTTTTTCTGTATTATTTGTTTCAAAGCTATCTGTTATCTTGCCTGTTTGCTGTTAAATTTAAAGTTTAGCACTGAATGCCTTTATGTTTATAATTTGGATCTAGTTAAACAGGCAGATAACAATCAGAAACAGACAGCCTTGCTAATTATTGGTGGGATATATTGAATGTTGTTGGTCATAGAAAAATTGCCATTCAATGTATCCGATTATCAATAATTAGCTACATAATCATTATTTTATGCTATTTTATATTTTAATTATTTTATTGCTGATTATATGTTTGTTTATAGGGTATAGCAGCAATGTAAACCAACACAGGCTATATTAGTCTTTATGGGTTCTTTTGGCCTTATGGCCCGCTTAGGACTTTTATGCCAATGTTTTAATACTCCTTGAGAGTACCTATATAGTACCAATGATACTCCTACAGTAGTAATTATATTACAGACTGATGTAATGTTTAATCTACAATTGATGGCATTTATCTGATCTGATAATAGATTTTACATCTATTCTTATATTTCATAATAGATTAAATAGAAATACATAGCGGACTGCCGAGTTTTAACTAGTCTACCAGGATCCTACCTATAACTTCCCATCTTCTTTACTAGCTTTCTTAAATTATATCACCGTTATTAATAAATATTGTCTTAAACAGACTAATAGTATGTGTCATGTATTTTTACCTATATTTAGCCTTAGTTGGGCTACTGTTTTTTATACCCTTTTAGATTTTATTATGATAATTAACATTATGAGCTATTACACTACAAATAATAATAAGATACTACGTCGGTCACTTAGGATAAACTGTACTGCAGATTCCACTGAAGCTCAAGGGTGGTCCAATAAGTAGTCAAACTAGCCATTCAGCATTCAATGCTTTAGGTCCTCAGGAAGACTATAATATTGAGAATGGCCAAATTACAGATATAATGTTTAATCCAGATTCTGAAACTAGACTATCGCTGAATTCTACAGAGCAAAAAATGCACGATAAACATAGTTTTTTAAAATTTAAAACCTGTGGAAATCAGCTTTTTTTGTCCCGCAATGCACCCAAAACGTTACACAGTAAATGTAATTCTGCCATGATAGTGGTGTTGTATACCTTATCAATTGCAATGAATGTGAAGCGAAATGTGCAGGACAAACTAGTGGTGAATTACATATTAGAATAAATGTATATAGATCTCATATAAAAAGATATTGAACTGTGGCATTTTCAGGTTCACAGCTTCAATAATATCTCCATTACTATATTAGCAATGGAAAGTAATATTTTTAAAAGACTGGAAATAGAAAATTTGAACGTATTAAGACTTAAATCACTTTATCCTTATTGACTCAACAATAAATTCAAAATGACACTACTATACTAACAATATACAGGACCACTGTGTCTATAAAATTTTCCAAATGGTAAGAAGTCTACCAACCAAACACAAAAGAGTAAGAAATACCAATAACAAAACATGCACAGCTAATAATTTGGATAGTTTTTCAGATTTGTAAAAATCACAGGACAGACCTATCACATGTTAAGTATATTCATGACATTATTTTTGGCATGAAGCATAGTAAGCTTAGAGCCTTATTGAAAATAAGGCTTACATATAGGTATAATAACATACACTTAAACCAATTACTGAATGATATCTTCAAATTTAAATTAGGTAACATGTCTAAGGTCACCAAGGAATATCTCATTTTTAAATTCCAAAACTTAATATTGGATAATATTCTAATGGACCAAATTATCAACAAATTTAAACATGCCCTACCAATTACTAACTCCAATATCAGTAGCCGCTTTAGTTATAATAACCCTATAGGACTAACAATATGCAATTACAAGCAGGTGGCTTGCAACCTAGTGAAAAGTGATATCGAGGCAGAATGTTTTTGCCATCTGCCTCAATATCAAACTTACGTGGATAAGTATCATAAACACATCATTACCGAGGACTTGAGTATCATTTCTCACACAGAATTAAGCAACCTGTTATCTTATGGATTCAAATTTAGGCCTAGTACAAAAAAATAGATTAACCTAACAAATACAAAACAAATACACATACCTAATACAATTTTGCTTAAAACTGGCATACAAACATAAAACAGCATTAGAAGCTTTCCACATATGGATTATTCTCACCTCTGAAGCTATAGTGAAACATACAGGCTTTATGCTAAACAAAACACAACCTACTAAGATCTTTGATATGTCTACAATCAAACAGCAATTAAAGGATTTGCAAACTAAATTCATAATAACTATAGACAAAGCAGTCAACAATTATAGCATTATATATAAAAAATTCTATACTTCCACATTATTAAATGAGCTCAATAATAATACTCCTTACAAAATTGTAACACCTAATACTAATACCATCATTAAGAAATTACTGACCATGAACAAAAGGTTAATATTAAATAATCCAAACACCAATTTCCTTGTGTATATTGGATACCAAAGTTCCAAAAATCCCCAATAGGATTCAGATTTATCACATCATGTAGGAACTATGCCAAGCTCCTACATAAAAAACTGGAATCTCTACTCAACATAATATTAAGTAATAAAAGTTTATCCAGAATTATTCTAAATAACACCCCAATCTTAGAATGTTTAAATAACAACCCCAATACTAGTGTTTCCCATAACAACTTAAAATTCGTATTTAGTAATTATTATAAGGAGTACCAAAACATTACATGCCAACAGGATTATTGGGACTGTATAATTAACTTATGTTTATTTAATAGCTACATATTTAATGGCAACAGTATATATATATAAGCAACATATAGGTATAACAATGGAGGCCTGCAGCTCTTGCTTAGTTTCTAACCTTTATTTGCATCATTTTGAAAGAAACTTAAAAGTTTGATACTCTACTGTTACATAGATGATCAAATAGTAATAAATGAACCTAACTTTCTTAAAGATACAGCTAAGAACTACCCACCTGAATTAGAACTAGAATGCACCAATAAGCATAGTACCAGTACAGCTACCTATCTAGATATATAAATTTACATAGAAGATCAAATATTATACCTAAAATATATGCCAAGCACAAAGAATTTAGTTTTAAATCCATTAGCCTAATACTTGGCATTCTAATATTTCAAAGACAAGTCACAGGAATATCATTGTTTCACAAAGCTTTAGATTGATAAAAATATGTAATAATGCTAACAATATTATAGGATCGCTTATTAATAATGGATTTCCAGCTAATTTTATCGCAAAATATCTTTACAAAGTCATTTTTATTGCTATTAATAAATGGCATAATAATATACATCCAAGTTATATCATAGCTAAAGTAAGTTCTAAATAAGTATTTCTATGTTACTAGCTCTCAACATTCCCTATAATCTTTTCCTTCTGGTTCACAAAGTTTGATATTACAATTCTATGATAGCTATTTAAAATCACATTAGTTATTTTGAGGACTTATGTATATAGTAGGTACTGCCTTGAGAGCATGTCACATATAGCACTAATGCTCATTGAAAAAGTTGTACTTATATTTGTTCTTAAGGTAGTAATCAATTTCATCTTTCATCCTAATTTCAATTAGGTTAAAAGGAATTTCATTTCTATTTTGTAAAATATTTTTAAAGTTATTTCATTTCAACTGGTCTTGTTACCTATCATTCTAAATTTGAGAACCAACTAATTTTCATTGCATATTACTTGAATAAAGTTCAAATTTATAGTGTACTATTAACTATAAAATCAGTCAATTAGTTTGTATTAAAGTTACATGAAATTCAGGGGGCACTTCTTTCTTTGGTTTTATAAATTAATAATTATTTCTTAATTTATTTAGTTCATCTTGCAGTTACCTGAACTGAGAGGGTGCTGTTGTCCCTATTTGTTTTTTAATAGAGTAATTATACTCTAATATAATTAATTCTTTATTCATTCTTTTATACTTAGTGCAGAATAGGGTGGTAAGCTGCAAATTCCTATTTATTCTTTTTGTTGTAACTGGTTACATTTAATTGAACAGTTCTGTAAGGATGGTTGCCTATTCATTATTATATCAGATAGGATGAATTATTATAATATTCTTACAAAAGGCAATTTTATTTAAATATTCCTACATTTGGTAATAGTTATTTCTTTTATTTACATATTTCCTAATTACTATCTACAAATGTTATTCTATATTTCTTTATTATTATAATCCAGTTTTTAGCCTATTATATACAATCCTTTAACCCCTTGTAGTTAAACCAGATCCCTTACTAAAGGGTCGGGTAGTTATGCTCCAGGTATATCCTAAGTACCATTACAAAAAGCTATTTTCTTTGCTTTTCACTTTTTACTTTCTAATTTACTTTCTAACCCTAAATTTTATACGTCAAGATTTATTAGAGTAAATCAAGGGAAACTGAGGTGCTAATGCTATACTTATCCTTACCTCCTTATGTTAGCATAAGCTTTCTTTTGCGCATGTATAAAATAAATAAAAATCACCATAACTGAAGTGAAAATTATGGTTGGCACTCTTTTTCTGTATTATTTGTTTCAAAGCTATCTGTTGGACTAGCTGTTATCTTGCTTATTTGTTGTTAAATTTAATGTTTAGCATAGATTGCCTTTATGTTTATAATTTGAACCTAGTTAAACAGGCAGATAATAATCAGAAAGAGATAGCCTTGCTAATTATTGGTGGGATATACTGAATGGTGTTAGTCCTAGAAAAATTGCCATTCAATGTATCCGATTATCAATAATTAGCTACATAATCATTATTTTATGCTATTTTATATTTTCATTATTTTATTGCTAATTATATAGTTTATTTATACAGTATAGCAATGTAAACCAACACAGGCTATATTAGTCTTTATAGGTTCTTTTGGCTTTATGACCTGCTTAGTACTCTTATGCCAATGTTTTAGTACTCTTTGAGTACCTATATACTGTAGTACCAATTATACTCCTATAGGAGTAATTAGATTACAGACTGATGTAATGTTTAATCTACAATTGATCTGATCTGATATACATTTTACATCTATTATCTGATCTGATATACATTTTACATCTATTCTTATATTTCATAATAGATTAAATATATATAAACACACATACACAGGTGATTCAGGAGGAATAGTAAATATTTTGGGAGGTTATTGTGAATAAAAAAGTTCGTATAAACATGTCTCCAATTCTCAATGTATATGGAGATACAGCTGTTTGAAACTGGCATGCACAAAGCCATTATGAGGTATTAACTTATTGCTGCACTTATTGACTTTTTGTATGATACAAAACACAAATAATTGACAAATATTTTACAGTTCACAATAAATGTTCGAAAATCCAACCGCCAACCTCAAAAACACTTAGCAACTCTTGTGGTAATATGACATGTTCTTCTGAGATTATCTTTCCATTCCTTTATGAGGGCAGCAGTATCCAAAATGCGAAAGAGCAATTCCTTTTCTTTGCATACTGAGTAATTCCTTTTCTTTTCATTCTTCCCCACAAACAAAAATCTAAAGGAGTGAGGACTGGAGACCTTGGTGGCCAATGAATGGGACCCACTGCAGCCGATCCATCGTTCAGGGAAAGTTCAATTTAGATATTGTATCACCAGATGGGTATAATGTGCAGGAGCTCCGACATGCTGAAAGTACATATCAATCCTTTTAGCCAAGGGAACATCCTCCAATAGTAGTGAAAGTTCGTTTTGCAGAAAGTCTAGGTAAATGCACCACCCTGCAAGACAATTTTGTAATACACAGGAGGCCCAATCAACTGATTGTCGATGATACTGCACCACATGTTTACAGAGAAGTGATGTTGAAAATTTGTTTCTACAGTGGTATGTGCATTTTCGTCTGACCACCTATGAGAGTTATGGATATCGTTGATACCATCATGGGTGAATGTAGCTTCATTGCTGAACAGTATTAATCGGTGATTAGCATTTACCCACTGACAAAATTCCAATAGCTGGGCGTCATCTCTTGGTTGAAGGTTTTGTACCCACTGTATGTGAAATGGATACAAGCCGTGCTGTAAAATATTTGTCAATTATTTGTGTTTTGTATCATACAAAAAGTCAATAAATACAGCAATAAGTTAATACCTCATAATGGCTTTGTGCATGCCAGTTTCAAACAGCTGTATTTCCATATCCATTGAGAATTGGAGATATGTTTATATGAACTTTTTTATTCACAATAACCTACCAAAATATTTACTATTCATCCTGAATCACCTTCACCATACTCTTGTGTGTGGAACATCGACAGCATAGAAATTTTTCGTGTGCTAATAGTAGGACTATGTTCTACTGACTGAAAAATGTGTTCTATTTCATCCACATTTTTTTCATTTGCACGTTCAGCAGAAATATAAGCGCTGGGAATTGTGCCAGTCTCGCGTAGTTTGGTGTAAACACTCTTGAATCCAATATTCTGCAGTTAGGAAACCGTCAATGGTATTCTCTACAAGCAGCAGAAGCAATTCCACCAGAAAAACTGTAGACAAACACCACATCGGCATATTCAGCATGTGTGAAGATGTACTGCATTCTTAACAAAGCTTCTAACACCAAACAGCATCAGGATATAACTGCTTCTTTTGGAAACATGTTTATACGAATTTTTTTACTCACAATAATCGATACTATAACCTCCCAAAATATTTACTATTCCTCCTTCATCTCCTGAATCACCCTGTATATACAATAAAAGTCCGAAAATCTGGATGCCAGAAATCCAAACCACCCGAGAATCCGGATGTTTTGAAAACTCACAAACTTTTTAAATTTAGCGGACTTTTGTGTATCTGTGCATGTGCATGAGCACCACAGATGCCTAACGACAACAAGCGAGCTCGCGGTTGCCTGTTTGAAACAAGCAATCAAATTGCAATGCTATAATTTTTTTCCTACTCTTTCTAATTACCATATATAGCATACTTATTTACAAGCCCATAATAAATGCTCCTAAAACAGATAAAGTTCATGGTGTGAGGAGAAAGAACACATTGAAATTGAGTGACAAACTTGAAATAATTAAGAAACTAGAAAGTGGTGTCAGCAATTCTGTTCTAATGGAAACATACATCAAAAAGTCTACAATTTACGATATCAAAAAGGCAAAGAATAAAATTCTAGAATTCACAGTCTCATATGAGCCATACAATAAATTTACTGAGAGAAAAAGTTTACATCGGCCAAAATAAGAGAATCTCGATAGAGTGTTGTACAAATGGTTTTTGTTAAAACGATTGGAAGGTATGGCAATTTCTGGGCTGATGCTTATTGCCAAAGCAAGGTCTTTTAAGGAGCAAATAAACATTGAATCAGAGTGCACATTTAGTGATGGATGGCTTAGGAATTTCAAAACTCATCATAGCACTAGACAGTTAGATATTGCTGGAGAAAGACAGTCGGCTGACAAGCAGACAGTCAGCTGACAGACAAGCAGCAACAGAATATAGTGCAACATTTGAAAAAATTATCTGACTATGACCTTACAGCAGATCAAATTTATAATGCTGATGAAACAGCGGTTTATTGGAAGTGTTTGCCCACAAAAATTTGGCTGGAAACCAAGAATGAAATGCAACAGGATTTAAGCTTAATAATGAAAGAGTAACTGTTCTTATGTGTGCTAATGCTTCAGGTCAGCATAAAATTAAGCTTTTGGTGATTTGCAAATTTCAGCACCCATGGCCCTATAAAGGAATTGTGCACTTACCCATGATCTATAAAGCCCAAAAGAATGCTTGGATGGACAAAGATATATTTTGCGATTGGTTTGTTCATGATTTTGTTCCATCAGTTTGTCAGAACTTGAAATTGGGGAAGCCTGCACATACAAAGTGCCTGCTACTTCTTGACAACTGTAGGACCCATCCACATGAATCAAAATTAGTCTGATTGCGAGAATATTTTTGCATGCTACTTGTCACCGAATGTAACACCATTAATTCAACCCATGGATCAAGGAGTCATTAGGAACTTTAAATGTCACTATAAAAATTATTTTATGACTAAAATGATGCATAACAATGTCAACCCTTCAGAATTTCAATGCAGTTTTATGATCAAATATGCATCATTTTAACTTGTAACTGCATGGAATGCAGTCAAGTCTGTAACTTTTAAGAGCATGGTGAAAGTTATGGCCAAATGTGATGTTTGCAGATCTACAATCTGATCGAAACAAAGATTTTGAAGGATTTAACGTAAAGCTGAAGGAATCTTGAAGTGAAAGAACTGATGGAAACAAATTATGTACAGAAGACAACCGTCTAAGCAAACTTAATGCTGATGGCATAGAAGAGTGGATACGCATTGATGATGTTGAAGTTGCAGAAACTTTCACTGATCAAGAAATGATTCAAAGCATTATAACTCCTGATAACATAGAAGAGAATTATTCAGAAGAATCTGGTGAAGAAAATGACAAAGTTGAAGAAGAAAAGATATCTCGGGCTACTACAGAAAAGTCCATTGAAACGGTTATTAAATTTATGGAACAGAACCATAGCTTCAGTCTTCAAGACGTTATGCATGCACACCTGGTGCATAATAATTTTATCACAAAGAAATTACAAAGTCAAACAAGATGATATAGTATTTATCATCTTGTATGAACATATTTAAAGAAAGAAATAGAAGTGTAAAGCAGTGCAGCAGATGGAGTAGAAGCTGCAAGTGTTCCAAGCAGTGCAACAGAAATCGCGGAAAAGAACGAATAAATATTTGTTTGTTTTTCGAACTTTATATTTTATATGAAAATGTTTCGTTAATAAACTAAAAAAAAATAATAAATTTAATAAAATATGTACCTTCTGCTTTTATTTATATACTGTATTTTTCTTTTACAGTGTTCATTTTTAAACATGATTTCAAGCATTACATGCTCTTTTTTTTTTTTTGTGGTAAAAATTTGTTTACATCTTTGTCAGGTTTTGACTTTATTTTTCTTTAAAACTGTTCGTTTCGATAAACAAAGCATGCTTTATTTGCTAATGAATAAACTGTCAAAATTTACCTGGTCATCTCTTCTTTATTCCAACTTAAATTTGAATTTTAAAAGTACTGCCTGAGAATTCGGATCGACACAGTCCCTGAGCAGTCCAGATTTTCAGACTTTTACTGTGTGCGTGCGCATATGAATGAATATTATAAACTAATACTTTATGTTTATATGTTATGTTTCTAACACTTTTTCTTTCCATTTTTTTTCAAGCAAAATTAACAAAGGCTCAAAAGCTAAGTTAATACCTGTTTTTAAAAGGACAATATTTTTAAAATCAAATATTTTTTAATTAAAAATAAAAGTAATAATTATACAACCTATTACTAACAGGTCAAAAAACCACATATTCTAAACCAAAAAAAATAAATAATAAAAAAATTTTTTTTGTTATCTATATATAAGGAAATGCACAATTTTGCTACAAATCTGGGTGCAATTACTGCTACATAACAATAATCAGTGGAATTAAATATAGTAGAATCCTGGGTTATCACGAACAAATGGGAGTTATCACAATTAGGCAGATCAAATAATGAAAGAAAGCAAATCTATTTGCATCAACCAAAAAAAAAAAAATCCCTAAGGCAATCACCATTTGTGCATTTCTAAAAATTAACAATCTAGTTCTGCATGAACAGACAGACTCTCTACTTCAACTACCTTGGGAAGAAACTTATCCCAGTGACAACACACTGCATAAAGATGATAATATCTAATCATCTGCTTGTGTAATTTTATATTTTGTCATCTTGTTCATTATTGTTTTTACCTGCCAACATGAAAATACTTCCCTCATTCATTCTGGTTATTCTTTTAAGGGCTTTATATAACTCTACTTAGAGAATAGACACCCCGGAGGTGTCTACTCTAGAAAATGATCCTGAGACCTAATTTACAATATTTCAAATGAGGTTGCACATCACTTTATGAAGCAGAACAATAACATTCTAACTTTGCCGTAAAAGTCCTACTGATCGCTGATAGTAAACCCTGAGCATTTCTATTTGTCTGCTTACACTACGAGGAAAACCTCTATCTGCTTGTATCGTAAAACCTAAATCTTTCTCATTCTGAGCCTGTTTGTCTCTGGACAAGAAACATTTAGAAATCTGTCTCAGCTTTCAGGAGCTTTTAGACAATATGCGTAACTGATCTAAGTAAGTCAATTCCGAAGCAATATGGCCTGGTCCAGATTGTTTACCATCCAATAAACTTCTAAATCACCAGAAAACTTTGACAGCTTTTCCTATATACTCTCATCACTATCAATGAGGAAAATCAGAAATAAGAGGGAACCCCCAACACTGAACTCTGAGGGGACCCTCTCACTACATTTTTGTTCACTAAAACTGCCCATGTTTTAGAGTGAACAAAATTCTGGATGCTGCTGTTGTGTTTTCACTTTTCATTCAAGATAGTCCCCCATAGGTTGTCTATAGACTTTAAATCTGGTGACCTGGCTAACCAATTTAAAGGGCTAATCCCTTGTGTCCCTCATACCAGTTTAAAACAGTAGAGGCCCTATGAACTGGGCAGTTGCCATTCCTGGAATACAAAAGTATCAAAATCATGAGGGTTCCTCAAAGTCCAGAAATGCCATGACTTGATCATCCAGAACATTTGTATAGCCAGCCTGATTCACCCTGGTTGGTATTTCAAGTAGGGGGTCCACTTCGCAATAGTTAAAACATCCTCAAAGCATCAGTGATCCACAACCAGTTTGTATGAAATGACTCATTATTGCTCTCCAGTGAATGTGGTGACTGACATCATTAGAGTATTGTCAAAATTTGGATTCGTCATATCACAGCTTTCCAGTCATCAACATATGGTTTTTTTTTTTTTTTTTTTTTTTTTTTTTTAGGTGGAGCCTATTCCAGATATCCATGTTATGCAATTCTCTTCATAGTGCTCTCTCAAAAATTGGCTGAGATCCTCGATTAACTTCTTGCAGCAATTCTTGTCTTATTTGAAATTATTCTTCATTTACTAGATGCAATAGTCCATCACAAATTGCAATATTTAGCACAGACTTTCAACCACAGTTTTACCACTAGTTTCTGGTTGATTGGGATTACCTATTCCTTGAAAACTTTTATTATTGTTCTTTTTTTTCAACTTGAATTGGACTTTCATTCTCTTAAATAAATCTGAAGATAGAAATGGGATTAACATGATAACATTCCATGTAAAAGCAACAGGTTAGGAATTATACATAAATAAATATAAATATAACAAAAACTACTGTGCAAATCATATGATCAAATTAACGTTGACACAGTATCTTATACAGATTATAAATTTGTAAAGTAGAATTTGGGTGATCGAAGGTTATTCCTTCTCTAACAAAGTTGGCAATTTAAAGAAAAGATTACCTTTTTGTTTTAGACTTTTCTTTTCAGGATCTCTTCTCTTTTCATTTAATCTATCTTGGTGAAGAGGAAGTGGCTGCGTTGTTATTATAATCGTCTGTTGTTTCACTGAGTGTTGAGTAAAATCTTTTACCTGATTTAAGTGAGGCTGCTGTTCTTTTTCTACCTCATCTAAAAAAAAATACCAATGGATGATTCCCAATTACTGAACACAAGAGTCTACTCAATAAATAAAAATATTTAGATTATAAGCATAAAAAGGATGGAGAATTAGCAATATCCATAACAATTCATATCCAGTGCTCATGTAAAACATTTCCCCCAAGCCAACCCCATATATAGCATCTGAACAAAATGTAATATCACAATATGACTCATACTGAAGGTGACAAATTTCCAAAATGACAACTGTACACATGAGTGGACAGTTAGTCCACGTGAAACACTATCAAAAATATGATTTTGAACTGATGGATTTGGGTTTTAGTGGCACATCATAAAGATGAGAGAGAGAGAGAGAGAGAGAGAGAGAGATTGAGTTGACATGAACTCCATGGATTGAGATAACAAGTTAAAATGTGTAATTGTAACAAAAGATAAAAATGGTAAATAATGGAAAACAAGTTTAATGATTTTAATTAACTGAAAAAAGGCTGACAGTTAATTTCACATAAAATCTAACTGAGTGTACAGGGCTCAGTCAGATAACTAAAAACTTATAAAATATAAACAGCACCATTGATAAAATGGGAGAACCAGGACAAAATATGATAGAGAGTTAGATCACACACAGAGGGTATCAGCCCTCGGCAATAGGGAACATGTGAGATGACTATGCCCTGTGCAGAGGCAAGAATGAACAACTTCCTCCCTACATTTTCCATGCAAACTAGACTGCCAAAGTTTAGACTGCAGGCTTAATCTGACAGAGTCTGTTTGTTATATGTCCACGCCATGACTATTGCAACTGGAATTCTAAAGTGGTACATATTACCTGCCTATAGTCTGTAGAGGGGATTAGCAGGCTGTAGCTATTCTGAGGTTGTGCTGATCATTACCCGTGATTCCAATGTATCTTGGGATCCAGCAGAAACAGATATCAAATAAACATTCAGGAAGTGAATATACTTAGTACTGAACTGGGACAAGACTACATGAGAATTATAATTCATTGCTAATAGGGTCTGTAAAGCATCTGTACAGACCATACACCCCAATGATTGAGTGTTTTAATATGGTTCAAAAGAAACTCTTTGGTGCAAATGCTATAGTTGTGGAGAATCTTCTCAGATACAGTGCTATCTGGGAAGATTGACTTCAACAGGGTCTGGAGTGGATCCATTAGGGAAGATGGGAAAGAACTCAAGTGGTTGGCACAGTATGCAGCACAGGGTTGCAAATAGATGGAAGGTGTTGTGGTGACACCTTCCCCCATTATTAAAGAAATTATAGAGAGAGAGAGAGAGAGAGAGAGAGAGAGAGAGAGAGAGAGAGAGAGAGAGAGAGAGAGAGAGAGAGAGAGAGAGAGAGAGAGAGAGAGAATCTTTATTGCAACCAATGTAGATAAATATAGTTAAGGTTGCAACTGTCCCATCACAGCCAAAAGGCTCACATCAGAATTAAATACAGGAAACCCTTGATTAGTGCGGTTAATGAATTCTTGAAATATACCGCACATATTAAAACCGCACTAATCAAACTTAAGAAACAATGGGAATAATTATAATGAATCCTTGAAAATTATGAAATTGTAAAAATATATTTTTTCTTACTCAATACGTACCTATAATGCACTGCATAGTTCTTAAATTATTAAGGAATAAATTTAAAAAAAGATAGTATGATTTAAATTTTATTTTTTGCAAAAAAAACTTATCTAACTTCAATTGAACAGTGGTAGCTTTCTTCCTTTCCTCCATGATTTTGCGATAACAATCAATTTGCTTATCTAACCCTCAACGAACGTTCATGCTTCTCTCTGCATCTGGATCAATCTCTAGTATGAGTTCTTTTGCTTTTTAAAGTGTATTAAATAGTTCAAGTTTTTTGAATGAAATTTCTTTGGGAGCAAATTGCTTTTCTTCTGCTTCATTTTCGTCTTCTTCCTCGTATGCATGTTGATGCTCAATTTCAAGAAGATCGTCGTTACTTAAGTCTTTTGAATGCGATTCCAATAATTCTCTAACGTTTTCTGAATCTACTTCCTCAAAGCCGAGGTCTTTTCCAATTGTAGTAATTTCATTAATAACTTTGTTGACAGGATTAATGAAACTGCAAAAATCATTTGCGCATTCAGGCAAAAGATTCTGCCAGACAGTTCTCATGCAGCTGTTTGTCATTTCTTCCCACGATTTGTGTATGTTCTCAACTGCTTCTTTAATATCATAATATTAAAGAAGTTTAATATTAATAATAAAAGAATAAAAGAATATGAGTTACCAGAACAAATTTCAATTTCAGAGTGGTATGGGGTGCTGCTGCTGTCGAGCATTTTGGAGTCGATTCCCATTCATTTAAGTTAGAAGACCCTGGTGAGTGCGTATCACGTATTTGCCGCTTTAGGCGCCGTTGTGAGTTGCCAAGCACCGCAAGAAAAAAACAGCGCACTAATCAAATTTGATAACGCATATATTAAGGAGATAGTATCAAAAAAATTTTGTGCACTAATTAAAACCGCATTAATCAAGGGTTTCCTGTAATTACATACACACGATATAAAAGTAAAAAATTAAAAATGTAATGTGTTATCATGATTCCTCATATATACATACAGGGAGGAGCACGAGCTTGCTCTTACTGACTTCTGGAATTCGAGCCAGTTGGTAAGACTTCTTTCCTGTAGGTTTTATTGGTGCAAAACGTATCAACATCTAGGTGCTGTATGTCCATTGGCATTTGATTTGAGAGGAAACAATCTGAGATACAAAGTCTCTGATGCTTTGAGTAGAGCATCAGGGTTCATCAAAGTTCTGGCTTGGGTATTCACCAGTAACAGAAATTCCAAATTGAAATTTGGTCTGTGGCTACCAGTGGCTCTATTTCAATAATATCAGGTAGTCACTTCATTCCCATTGAAGTAGCTAGGATTTTAGTTCTGTTCTGTGGTAGGAGAAAAGCTTTTTGGTTAGCCCATTTAAGGAGACAGAATTCTGCAGCAAGGATTGTGGCATAGAGGAGCGAAGTATAAATTACTGTTCTAAAATATTTTCTAATTATTTGGAGATCCTTGACATAGATTAAGTGTTATTTAGCTGTCCACTAAAGAGATTGCTCTGGATGAAAGTGTGTCCACAAGCATAAAATCAGAGTTCTGGGTCAAATACTAGACCCAAATCTTCATGGATAGGAGTGGCTGATATTACAATTCTATCAAGTTTTGGGGATATTACTGTTGGGGTTGGTTTGAGGGGAAAAAAACCATTAGTTTTGTTTTTTTGTGAACTGAATGAGAGTCCATACTGTTTGAGGCATATGGCAATGTTGATAAGACTGTTATTAATACATACTATGGCCTCAAGATTATTGTTGAGACCAATAGATTTTAGAAATTTTATACCATTTACATGCAAAATGATGATTTTTCTCATTGTCATGGACAATAGGTGCAATGATGGCTGTAAATACGGATTTGGAGGAAATTCTCACAGACTGGAGATGTGCGACCTGTTAGTTTAACTTTTGTTTAGGGGAAAATAATAGTCACTGGTTAAAAAGTAAAGCATGATCATCTAGACAAGACTTCAGTTATAGCTCGAACACAGCATGGTTTTGTTAAGGGGAAATCTTATCTGACCAATTTGATTGGATACTACGATGTGGTCACGAAGGAACTGGAGGGAAAAAATAATTTTGATATCATATACTTGGATTTCAGGAAAACTTTTGGTACTGTTCCACATAAAAGACTGCTATACAAATTGGGACAGTGTGGCATTAAGAGCAAGTTGTTGCTATGGATAAAGGGATGGTTGAGTGGGAGAAGACAGAGTGGTAATCAATGGACGTTGCTCTTCATGGAATAATGTTATTAGTGGCCCAGGGTTCGATGTTAGGCCCATTGTTGTTTTCTATAATTATCAATGATACTGATGAAGGCGTATCAGGCTTAATGTCCAAGTTTTCAGATGCTACAAAGGTTCGCAAGGTGATTAATGGCAGTAATGACGGTATGCTGCTGCAACAAGATCTAGAAAAGTTAGGCAGATGGGTTCATAAATGGCAATTGAATTTTAACATTGACAAATGCAAAGTACTACATATGAGTAGCAGTTGTTGTTATTTGGTTTTAAGGAGCATTAGCAACTAGGGCCATATTGCTCCGGGATATGCGTGGTCATTCCCTGACCTTTCCGCATCCTCCGTATTTGGTGGTCACGGGCTTGAACCCCGGTTTAATCAAGAAGCATGTGCTATGCACTGCTGCTCCTTCCCACCTGGCTACGGAGGCATGAGTAGCAGTAAACCCCAGAACCAACTGTGTGGTACTACACTCAGGGTAATAAAAGATCTGAGGTTTTGAGCAGTACAGACAGGTTGCCAGGACAGCTCAAGGGGTTTTGTCAATGATATACAGGAATTTTGCTAGCAGGGATAAGGAGCTGATTATCTCATTGTATAAGGTAATGGTCAAGGCCACATTGTGAGTACCTCATACATGTCTGGAGGCCTCATTTTGGGAAGGATGTAGAGCTGCTATAACGAGTACAGAGAAGGGCAACGAGATTAGTGAGGGGAACAAAGGAATGCTATTACTCAGAAAGAGCTTCAGTTCTGCAAATTGCAGCATCTGGGACTACGCACCTGCGAGGTGATTTAATTGAGGTGGTTAAGGCTTTGAATGGATTGAGCAATCTCGGTACTGGTGGGATTCTTTCTCTTGCCCAGACCTCGGCACATGAGGACGCATAAATTCAAACTGAGGAAGGACAGTTGATGAATAGATGTGCAGAAGTTTGCTTTAGCGAACAAGTGGGTGATTGCTAGAAAAACTTCCATCTGTTGGTGTGGAAGTTAATAGCTCAAATAAATTCCAGAAGAACTAGACAAACTATTGGAGGGAATGCACTATTGGGTGAAATGGAAAGTTTTTTTTTTTTTTTTGCTAACACTTTATAAGCTTGCTTTCTTGCACCATCTACTATGCACAATGCTAATAACAAGCTAGATATGACTCTTCCTTGTGGAATACCAGTAGAGGTTGCATTCTTGTGCAATTGTCCATAGGTATCAATCTGTCACTGTCATGGAGGAGTGATTTTTTTTTTTTTTTTTGTTAGTTGTTGGCGCATCGGCTTCTGTGGCCATAATGCACCTCCCAAAGTTTTTGCATTTGTACTCTCATCCAAGCCCGAAGTGGGATTTGAACATGCTACCTACGCTTTGAACAAAGCTGACTGGAGCCTGTTTAAAGAATCACTCATCAATGGGATATTGCACTTACAAACCGAGAATGTGCAAGTTCAGCATCCAGACTCCCATCAGCGCAAGGTCACGGACATAATTACGATCGCTGCAAATACAGCAATAAAACGGAAAAATCCAATCCCTGGGGCAGTCCCCTGGTGGTCAGGGGAGCGTCAGGCCCTCAGACGTGAAGTAAACCAAAAGAGGCGTGCATTCCAACGAGCCAGGCGATCCTGGCCTCCTGCAGAAATTGAATACCTCCGGCAGGAGTACAGAGAAACTTGAAACGCCTACAACGCGATGATCAGGCAGCGTAAAAGACTGTCCTGGGAGCACCTGGTATCAACAGTTGCTAACTCTGACCCCTGGGGTGTCGTGTTCAAAGTAACAACAAACAAACTGCCAAGAGGAGAAGTTATTCGCTCCACAATCACCCCACAAGGCCACATGACCTCCACCTGGCAGCATTCAATTTCAAACATACTTGATTACTCTTTCAAACAGCCACCAGATGACAACTCACCAGAACAACAGCAGCTTTGCCTCGACAATAACAACTATAACTCAACACTCGTGGAAGAGCCTTTCAACGTCGAGGATCTCTCTATGGCCGTTGGGAGACTGAGAAATAACAAGTCACCAGGCCTGGACATGCTTGAGCCCGAAATAATTAAAAAAGTTGCTGAATTCGCTCCAGAAACCCTGCTAAACCTCTTCAACCATTGCCTGCTAAAGGGATGGTTCCCAACTGATTGGAAAACTGCGTCCATTCGGCTCATACTCAAAAATCCAACTAAACCGCATGATCGCCCTGACTCGTACAGGCCTATTGCTCTCCTTTCTGTGCTGAGTAAGGTTTTTGAGCAGCTCCTTAGACGGAGACTGGAAAACCACTACAGTACTGCACAGCTACCAGCACGAAATCAATTTGGATTCAAACCGGGCATGTCTACGGTCGATGCGCTGGAGACCATTACAAATGCTGCCAGGAACTGCACCCAGAAGTACCTCCTTGTCATCTCGATCGACTTTGCTGGGGCATTCGACACCTTATGGTGGCCTAGCGTCCTCGGACGGCTGAGACGCGCTGAGCTCCCAGGAAATCTCTACAACTGCATTGCCAGCTATCTCAGTGACAGGAGCATTGTGGTTCAGGCTCCCTTCTCCAGTATGAATCGTCGTGTCCACCGAGGTTGCCCTCAGGGCTCTGTCCTGGGCCCCCTTTTCTGGAACTCTGTACTCGACGAGCTTCTCAGTACTGACTTAGGCGATGTCCAGACCTTGGCATATGCTGATGATCTCTCCCTGATCCTGGCAGGGGACTCCAGGGCTCAACTTGAAGTATCTGCCAACAGAGCCCTTACCACCCTGCAATCGTGGGTCCGGAAAAACCATCTGACCATCTCATCCACAAAAACCCAATCCATTCTCCTGAAGGGCTATCTTGATCCGCGGAGGCCGCCTCAAATCAAGATACATGGCACAACCATCAAGCTTGTTACTCAGCTGAAACTCCTTGGAATTATCATCGACAGCAAACTAACATTTCTCCCACATCTCAACTATCTACAGAAGAAAATTAGAAATTATATTGCACTGGTTGCCAGGGTGACCCGCCAAGATTGGGGGCTCAAAAAACGCACTCTAGCTTTACTGTATAAAGCCATATTCATACCAGCTATCACCTACGGTTCTGGCATATGGTTCAACAAAGCCTCCACTGTGGTAGGACGAAGAAAGCTGAACATAATTCAACGGCCAATTCTCCTTACAATAACCAGAGCATGTTGCACCTCCAGCACGCACGCCCTACAGGTCCTCGCCGGTGTACTGCCCCTAGACCTTGAGGTGGCCCATGTGGGGATGCTGTATCAGCTCAGCAGAGGAAAGTCTACCACCTTTATTGATTTTACCACGGATCCTGCTAACACCTATTCCAGTGAAAAAAGCAGACTCCTAACCTACTTACAACAGACCTGGCAAGCCAGATGGTCTGAATCCACCAAAGGGGCCATCACCCGCAAATTTATACCAGACATATGCAAAGTATATCCCAAATCACCATCCTGGTTCTCCCCAGGCCTTCTAACCACATACCTCTTAACAGGGCATGGTGCCTTTCGCAGTAAACTGAACCTTCTTGGACTTTCCGACAGCCCCCTTTGCACCTGTGGTGCCCAGGAAACCTGGGATCACTTGATGCATGACTGCCTACTATATGATGACCTCAGATCTTCTCTCATCACACAAATTCATTTCATCCCTAGAGATCAGGAGCAACATCTCCTGGAAGACCACCATACCTACACAGCCTTTTCGAACTTTGCTCAGAGCCTGTTCACGAGGCGGAAAACCCTACCACAACCACAGAATCAAACCCAACCAGACAATGAAACGGTCTAATCAGCCATGTGTAAAGACCACTACTTGCTTCAGCATACTGCAATCCCCGTGAAGCCTTTCAACCTGCACAATAATTGTGCCTTTACAATGCAGTCTCAACATCACCTTCATCTACCATGACTGCCGCTCCGGCTTCGCCTCAAACCAAGTTGACTCACCACTGAAATGACTCCACTATCTGGACGGGACTTCTTTGTCCCAGGATTGACACTACTCGGATTTGATCCTCTTTGATTGACTCTACCAAATATATCTTCATGCAGCTCACTACTGAAATGACTTCACCACCTGGACGGGACCTGTCTGTCCCAGGACTGCACTACTCGAATCTTACCTTCTCGGACTGGACTCTGCCAATTATGACTTCACGCAGCATTGCTGCCAATGCCACGTGGCGATCCTGAACCCGTGCTCCCTTGCACGGCCCTGTTTCTCCCCTGTCCTGGCCGGGAGGAGGTGAAGGTCCCCTTGTCTCCTCCCCGCCACCCCCTCTTTCGTTCTGGTGTGGCATGGGCCTGCCTCACTGATTTTGGGGTCATCTACTCTATCGACCCTATACTTCTGTCTCTCACCCCCCAGCCTTTAGTCTCCCCTCCCACTCTAGCTTTCCAACTAGCGTTCATCCCATGTCAAAATTATCCTAGCCCTACACCCAAAATTCTAAATTCCACACTGTATAACTTAAAACTCCTTGCCCTGACCTGACCCAACCTCTAGCGCACCCCCCACTTTTTTTTTTTTTTTTTTTTGGTCCTAGCCACTGAAATCCCAGGAAATTAGGTGGCAGGACCTGCCAGAGTACTTATTTAAAAATACTGGTGTACCTGGCTTGCCTCCACGGGGCTAAGTGTGGGCAACGTTGGGCCTCAGTAGGGGTCCAGCGGCTAAATAGCCAGATGAACAACGGTACACGACACTACATCCAACAATATCCATACACTTTTAAATCTCTGGCCTTTACAGTGTTCTGTAACACGTGACAATGTAGACTACACGGAGATGGGGGTAACCCCTGGTGCCGTTAGACCCTAAACACACTTTACACTTTTACACTTACCTTTGGGTTGCCAGGCAGGCATTTTACCCACCCGGCTGGCTAGCCAGCTGGAGGAGTGATGCTATGAACCAGAGGAATATTAGCTTAGATTAGATAGTGGGCTTCAAATAAGCAGAGAAGTGCTGACACAGTGATGGCATCAAAGACATGATGCTAGATGAACAAGCCAGGGTGTAAGTTCTCTTCGTGCCATCAATAGTGTCTACAATGAAGTTAGGATCTCAGAGTAGCTCAGGGACATGAATACCAAAGGAGGAGTTGGCAGTCAGTTGAGTGTTATAAAGATTTTCCCAGTGTGGCTCAGAAATGGATTTCCAAAACTCTGCTGGCAAGGATTTTACTTTAAAGGTATACTGTAGCAAACACTTGCTTTCAATAAAGTGAAAGAGGCATTTAGCTGATTGAACATGTGAACTCTGGACAGAAGATGTTTAGAATGCTCTAAGTAGTAATGTGGGTAGAGACTTGGTCTAGCCATCATAGTATGGTGGTTCATTCTCAGTTGCTGGATGAGATGGCACATAGGAAGTTTACACCTTTCATACACAATGTTTGCAGTTGATGAATGAAAATTTAACTTCTTATTAAATACAAGTTCCAGGAATTTTTCCTCAGGTGCTACTAGAATCATATTTTTTGTCTGGGCTTTAGTTGGATGGTTTCATTTATGAAACGTACACAGATGGTCTTCAGAGTTCAGAACTTGATACTCATAGTCACTACCCAGGAGATGAAGTGGTCAGTGGCTTACAGAAATTGTCTTTCAATGACATTCATGTTGCATGACTGAATAAAAATAAATTTTATTTCTGGCCTTTTGCCAGGAGGAACTTCCTCCTCTTGGCAAAAGAGCAGAGACAAAACAGACCTGACATGAACTTCGAATGAACAGTTTGATATGAAGTTTTTTTTATTAAAACTGCAAGATGACTCCAAATACCAAGGTTATAAATGTCTTTTAGAATTCCAAATCATGAGAAGACATATTCCATTTTTCCATATCAAAGAAATCTGACAGGTGGTACTTGCAACTTGGATAGATGTTTCCAATCGAATTAATTGGTTGAGAGATTACCTGTACCTTTGGAGGCCACACTATATCCTGGAAAGGAGGTAATTTGATTCCAGATAGATATTATTCAGAACACTATATTTAGTATACTTATTTATATACTGCATACATCGATACAGAAAAATTTCCTACATTAGGGTTTGATGCTTCATTAGCATTAGTAGGGGCAAATGATGCAAGAAAGCAAGCTCATATAGAATCAGCAAAAAAAAAAAAAAAAAACCACATTTCACCTATCCATTCCCTGCAATAGTTTGGTTCTTTCTTGAAATTATTCAAGCTATCAACTTCCACAACAGCAGAAGGAAATCTGTTCCAACAATCAACCAGCCGTTGGCTAAAGACTTCCATACACTTTTCCACAACCGACCTTCCTCAGTTTGAATTTGTCCCACATCATGTACATAGGCTGAGCAAAAGGAAGAATCCCATTAGCATTGAGCTTACAAATTGCAGTCAAAGTATTAAAAACCTAAACCAGATCACTTTGCAGGTGCCTAGTCTCCAGATGCTGAAATTTGCAGAACTGAAGCCTTTCTTGATAAGAGCACATCTCTGTTCCAATCACCAATCCCGCTCTGCCCTTTTCAATACTCATTCCAGCAGCTCTACAACCTTCTTAAATGCATGCAATCAATGCATGACCAGCATGCAATACTCAAGATGTGGCCTGATCATTGCCTTATACAATGGGATAATCACTCCTTATCCTCACTAAAAAAATTCCTTTATATATCTTTGACAAACCCCTTGGGTTGTCCTGGCAGCCTATATGAATTGCTCTGAGAATTATTATTATTATTATTTTGGTAGTTATTGGCACATCGGCTTCTGTGGCCATAGTGCACCTCCCAAGGTTTTTTGCAGTACTTTGATCCAAGCCAGAGGTGGGATTCGAACCCGCGACCTTTGGGTTGCCAGGCAGGCACTTTACCCACCCGGTTAGCCCGGTCGCCTGCTCGGAGAACTTCATGTCTGACTGCACCACAATTACCCCTTTTTCACTTTCCACTGCCCTAAGTGTACTACCACACAGTTGGTACATTTCTCTTGAGTTACTGCTACCCATATGCAGTACTTTTCATTTGTCAATGTTAAACTTCCAGTTGACACTTCTCAGCCCGACTGCCTAATTTTTCTAGATCCTGTTGCAGTAGCATGCTGTCATGTTGGCAGGGTTGTTATTAACAACCCTGCCAACCTTAGCATTATCTGCAAACTTGGATGTTAAGCCTGATATGCCTTCATCAATTTCACTAAGAAACGTAGAAAACAAAAATGGGCCTAACACGAAACACTGGGGGGGGACGATTAATCAGCAAAGAGCAGTGTCCATTGCTTACTATTCTCTGTGTTCTCCACTCAACTATCAGTTTACCAACAGCAGCAATTTGCCCTTAATGCCACATTACTCCAATTTGTACTGCATTCTTTTATGTGCAACACTATCAAAAGACTGCAGTACAAATTGGAGTAGCATGGCATGAAATAGAAGTACAGAAGTAAGTTATCCAGAAAAATTAATATCCGACCTCTTCCACATAGCAACAGTTTCCGGATAATAAAATGTAAGGTAAAATTAAATAAATTCTGTTATAATGTATTAAGGTAAAAGAAAAATACTTTAAATAGCATGAAAAAACAAACAAATCTATTTAATTAATAATAATAATAACTTTTTTTTTTTTTTTTTTTCCCTCCTGCGAAATCTCTCAAGTTACTTTATAATATCAATTTGATTATATCACATTCTTCCTGGTTTTCAGCCCATTTCAGTGCTGTTTCTTTTCATTGACATTTTATTGAAAAAAAAAAAAAAAACGAAAAAATAATATATCGCACATTTTCAGGCTGATATTATTCTTACTGAATCTGGAGCTAAATGAAACATGAAATGAACAGAACAAAATAAGTAATGGAAAATTGGATTCACAAAAGCAAATTACTAAACTCCATTACTCATGGTTTCCGAGAAAACTCATTAGTCCTAATTCAGATATATATCAAAATTACTTTTTGCATCCAGGTCACTTGGGACCACATCATAGTATCCAATCACATTGGTCACACAAAACTTCACATTAACAAATCTCATGCTGTATCAGAAGAATAATTCCAGACTTGTCTAGAACATCAACTCTCTTTAACATCAACAATCTTTTCCACTTTCCATACAGTTATTATAAAATCATTTAGCACTCTATTAGAGTTTGATAAATTTTGCCTGAAGAATTCCTCATGTGTGAATGTAGATGCAAATACTCATTCAGTTTGCAATTAACTTGAGCAGGATCATCAACAGTCAAACCATCGATATCATGTGGACCAATTTAATCATTCCACTTTGTGGGTTGGTCACTCGCACGCTAGCAAGGCTTTTGTGGATTTATTGGATGATTGTATTCTACACCAGCATGTTCGGGAGGCAACTAGAGGGAGCAATACTCTTGATTTGATTATCAGTAGTGATTCTTCATGCATTAAGAATCTGCAGATACAGGAACCACTAGGTGGCAGTGATCACAGTGTGCTGAAGTGGGATTTATTCAAGGAGGTAACTACCATCAGGGATAAAGGGAAGGGTTATTGCTTTCATAAAGGCGAGTACGATGGTCTGAAACAGTATTTAAATTCTATACAGTGGGACCAACCTGATGATGTTACCAACAGCTAACTCAAAATGGGAAGCATTCAAAGAACTTATCATGGAAGCTACTAGGCTTTACATACTGTTCAAGGTTCAGGCCTAAATGGATGTCAGATGAACTAATGAGACATATGGCAGAGAAGAAAAATGCATGGGATACATATAAATTAACATGTGACACAGAAGCCTATGATAGATATGTTGATCTGCAACCAAGTTACAAAGGAGGTTAGGCAGGTGAAGGCAGATTACAAGAAATCTTTGGCAACGGATGCAAAGAAAAACAGCAAGGAGTTCTTTACTTATGTAAACTCTAGAAGGAAGGGGATGAATCAGATTGGTCCACTTGATATCGATGGTTCAACTGTTCATGATCCTGCTCAGGTAGCTAACAAACCTGGGGTGGATGGGATCTAGATGCAAATATTTTGCATCTAGATTCACACATGAGGAGGAAGGGGAATGCCATAGATGAAGTAAACACTGGCAGTGAGCTAGATGATCTTGTAATAATTGAGAGTAAAGTGGAGGAGAAATTGTTGAAGATAAATACAAGAGAGGCACCTGGGTTGGATGGGATTTATCCAGTGATATTATAGGAGGCAGCAAAGGAAGTAAGCATCCATTAGCCATAATTATGAGGGCTTTCTTGGACTCAGGGGAGGTACCCACAGACTGGAGATGTGCAAATGTAACCCCAATTCACAAAGGAGGATCAAAGGCGTCAGCCTTTGATCCTCCTTTGTAATTATAGACCTGTGAGTTTAACTTCTGTTCCAGGAAAATTAATGGGAGCACTGGTTAAAGAAGCACTGCAGGATCATCTTGACAAGAATTCAGTTATAGCTCAGATACAGCATGGTTTTGTTAAGGGAAGGTCTTGCCTGACCAATTGGATTGGATACTATGATGGGATGTAGTCACAAAAGAATTGGATGCAGGGAATAACTTTGATATTATATATTTGGATCTTAGAAAAGCTTTTGATACTTTGCACATGGAAGAATGCTGCACAAATTGGAGCAGTGTGGCATTGGAGGCAAATTGCTGCTATGGGTAAAGGGATGGTTGGGTGGCAGAAGACAGAGAGTGGTAATTAATGGACACTGCTCATCGTGGACTAATGTTATTAGTGGAGTCCCTCAGGGTTCAGTGTTGGGTCCATTGTTGTTTTCTGTATTTATAAATAATATTGATGATGGTATATCAAGCTTAATGTCTAAGTTTGCAGACGATACAAAGGTTGGCAGGGTTGTTAAGGACACTACTGATGCTATGCTGCTGCAACAGAATCTGGAAAGGTTGAGCAGATGGGCTAAGAGGTGGCAAATGAAGTTTAAACTTGACAATTGTAAAGTACTACATATGGGAAACAGCAACCCCAGAGCAATGTATCAACTCTGTGATACTACACCGACAGTGGTAGAGAATGAAAAGGACCTGGGGGTAATTGTGCAGGCAGATATGAAGTTCTCTCTGCAGTACAGATGGGCTGCAAGAGTAGCTCATGGTGTCTTATCAATGATATACAGGAATTTTTCTAGCAGGGATAGGGAGGTGATTATTCCCTTGTATAAGGCAATGGTCAGGCCGCACCTTGAGTACTGTATACAGGTCTGGAGGCCTCATTTCAAGAAGGATGTAGAGCTGCTGGAACGAGTACAGAGAAGGGCAAGAAGATTAATGAATGGAACAAAGGGTTGCTCTTACGAAGAAAGGCTTAAGGTTTGCAAATTACAGTGTCTGGAGACTAGGCACCAGCGAGGTGATCTGATAGAGGTGTATAAAGCCTTGAATGGTTTGAGCATGCTCAATGCTGATGGGATTCTTCCTCTTGCTCAGAATAATCACCTGAGATGGCATAAATTCAAATCGAGGAAAGACAGATGTAGGATAAATGTGCCGAAATTTGTCTTTAGCCAGTTGGTAGTTGGTTGGTGGAACAGACTTCCATCCCTTGTCGTGGAAGTTGATAGCCTAAATAAATTTAAGGCTCAGCTGGACAGGTATTTCGAACGAACGGAGGGTGAAGTGGAAGTGGTTTTTTTTTTTTTTTTTTGGCTGATGCTGCATAAGCTTGCTTTCTTGCACCATATGCCTCTACTAATGCTAATCATCAGTTGGTCTCACTGTATAGAATTTAAGCTGTCTGAGACCACTGTAATCAATTTTACGAAAGCAAAAACCCATCCCTTTATCCTTAATGGTAGTTAAATCTTTAAGTTTATCCCAAATCAATATAATGTGATCACTGCCACTTAGTTGTTTATTTATCTGCAGATTCTTAATGCATGAATAATCATGCTGATAATCAGATCAACAGTATTACTCTCTTTTGTTGCCTCTCTAACATGCTGCTGTAGAAAACAGTATCCAATAAATGCAAAAAATTCTTGCTACTCTGAGTACCAACCCTCAAGTTCCAGTCAATATCTGAAAGTTAAAATCCCTAATTATAAGGCATTCTAGTTTACTGGCCGACTCTGTTTCTCTGAACAGCTATTCGTAGTACTCATCAGAATCATTAGGCTCTAACATACTCCTACTCTTATTTTTGCTATCCCAGTCCTGACGAAGGACTGGGATAGCAAAAATAAGACTCAACTGACTCAACATTACACTGGCTACACATGTCACTATGCTCTGCCTGAGATTTTATGTTCTTATCTAAGAGCATAACCCCTCCCCTTCCCTTACTTTCCTTTCTGTATACATTTACTCCCCTATTCAAATTCTGCAACCCATAACGTCGCTGATATCCCAACAGTGCCTGCATTTGATATCTTGACCAGCACTTCATATTCATAAAATTTATTTACTATACTCCTAGCATTGGTGTATATGCAATTCTCAGCAGTCTTGCTTTCAAGGCTGCTGCTCATTCCAATAGTAGCAGTGCAAGAATCACTTTCAACCCTGCTTGCAGCTATTTTATGCAGTTAATCTATTAGTCCAAGAATCGCTTTCAACCCTGCTTGCAGCTATTTTATGCAGTTAATCTATTAGTCCATGTATCTCCCCCCCCCCCCCCCCGAGTGCCTGAGGAGATTTCATGAAATTCCTGCTAAGAAACTGAACATTAGAAATTAGGAAAAAAATAATGTGTCTAATCAACAGTGTAAGTGCTACAATGTATTTCCACAAGAAGACTAACCTTATTGGAGTGCCTTGGCTGCCGCACTAGGATCTGTCCCTTGACTGGGGAAGAATTTACAACTTTAGCTGGTAAACAGACTTTGCCATCATCTTCTACGTCTGCGAATACCCCGAGAGGAAGTAGCTGTGTCCTTCTGCAACAAATTTGAAATTTGTTGTTCCTCCCCTCATGTGACTGTAGGGATTAGCCCAAATCTTAAACAGAGATCTGTGCAGCTCCTAATAAACGCACAGACTTGTGTGACCCCTCAAAATTCTTCATTTCGTATCCCCTACAAGAATCCATAATCTCATTAATTCGGAAATCCCGTTTTTCCGACCTGACCAATATGCCATTAGAAGATCTTACCCAAACGGAAGAGAACGGCTGGAAAGCGCCCAAAACTATACTAATTGACGACCCAAGAGATGGCGGTGATGAACAGAAACCAGCCCCTCTCTCCAAAAAGCGAAACAGGAGGCTAACTGGCCCTAAACCAGAAAGGGAAACTAGGTTCCAATCGGACCCTGAAAGGAAGCAACAACAACAACATAGTCAACAACTAGAAATTGTTGAAGAATGCTGCAACTTAGACCCAGCCTTCCCAGAAGGCCTTGTGCCTGATCAGATGCTCGCACTCAGGCACTCACTCGAGGACCTCCTAAAGGAACAGAGCAATCGAGTGACCATATGGCTCCGTGCCGACATAGTCTCCTTGTGGACAAAACTCGAGACTATTTTATACAAAACGCACGTGGAATATGAGAAAGTGAATGCTACACTGGAGGCATACCTACAAGGAGGGGCAAGGGAAATGCCACAGCGCATCCCTACCTATTTAGAGGCGCTGAGGAACAAAGTCACAGCCACAGCTACAACTATAACCACCACTTCCAAGCCTACTCTTAGGAAGACATTACTTCCAAAGCCACATCTTGTGGTTCTTAAACCCACTACAAATGACTCCCACAAAACCAGCGAAGAAGTAAAGAAAATAGTGGTCGATTCCCTGACTCAAGACTTCAGATCTGCCAAAATCAAATCCATTAGAAAGACACGGAACACAGGGGCCATCATTGAAACTGCAACCAAGGATGATGCAAACCTCATTATGAACAACTCCAGGATCCCCACGCTTGGTCTCATAGCCGAACCGCCCAGACAGAAAGGCCCCTCTATTGTCATATTTGACATTTAAATGACCTCAGCCCTTCCTTCATATGTGAAGAAGTGTACAGGCGAAACCTCCAACAGGCATTACCTGACAAAGATCCTACCAGCCTTATAACGCCGAAATTCCAAACTAAGAGCAGAAATGGAGCTCCTCAAACTGGGTACTCGGACCCTGAAGCCTGGCAAGAGATCACAAAACAGACAAGAATAATATACATAAACTGGAGCTCCCACTGGTACAAGAAACACATCGCGGTCCCGAAATGTTTCCAGTATTGCCGATTCAGGCACACCATGCACACATGCACCCAACAAGAAGTTTGCTTTGTTCAGGCAGTTTGCTTCGCAAACTGCCTGAACAAAGCAAACGATCCAGTTTGTGCAAATTGTAAGTGGCAGAAACTCCCTCACACTCACTCACTCAGAGACAGCAAATGCCCCGTTTACATAAAAGCAAAAAGCGCACAACAACTAAAGATCCACTATGGGGACTCTTCCTAAAAGATACAACACAAGATGCATTAAATTTCTCCAGCTAAATGTGCAGCGGGCCATTGCTGTAGCGGGACAGGTTAGGCAAAAGGCAGAGGAAGAAAATCTTGACATCATACTGCTAAAAGAACCTTACACCTGCGCCGGGGCTGTATGGGGATACCCGCTCAATTACAAAATTGTCCAGGTGGGTGGAGTGACTCCCTGGGCGGCTATAGTGGTGAGAAACCCTAATATAACAGTGACAAAGATCACCCATCTGTGTTCTGAGTGGGCATCCTGTGCACACATAATATCATCACTGGGAGAATTGTATGTGATATCCTTGTACTGTCGTCTGGGTGTTGATATTCTCCCTGCAATACAGTACTTGCAACATGTACTCACTGAGCTGCATGGAGCCAGGATACTTGTTGACGCTGCCTTGAACTGCCACTCACCTCTGTGGCACAGCAAGACCCCGGAACGATGGGGGTCCAGAGATGGACAACACACGGAAGAGTTTTTGACTAACAGTGGCTTTGTCGTCCTAAACCGTCCCAATAATCTACCCACCTTCAGTTCAACCCTTTGGGAAGCCACCTTGGATGCTACCATAGCTACCAGATCTCTTGCCAGTCAAATTGCAGCCTGGAAGGTTCAAGAGAACTGGACCACTTCCGACCACCGAGCTATCACATTTGACATGCATAGATCACTCCACCGAGCCCCAGTCATTAGTCTCAAACTAAACAGGTATGCAGTAGATAAAGCGAATTGGAAACGATTCAAAGAGGCTGTCATCTGCAAAGCCAACAACCTACAAACCGACCAGCTACTGGGCTGCACACCGGATCACCACCAACGTGCAATGACAAATGCCATAACAAGTGCTGCAAACCAGATGATCAGGACAAGAACCCCCACAGCCGGGAGCAGTCCCGTGGTGGTAACGAGAACTTGAAGTACTGAGACGGGAAATGAACCAAAAGAGACGAGCCCTCCAGAGAGCTAGATGGACCTGGCCCCCACCCGACGTGGAGTTTCTCAGGCAGCAGTACAGGGATGCCAGGAATACATATACCGCGATGATCAGGCAGCAAAAGAAGCTGTCCTGGGAGCACCTGGTGTCTATTGTAGGCAACTCGAGCCCGTGGAGCATAATATATCGCATAACCATGAACAAACTGCCCAGAGGGGATGTGACATCCTCCACAATTACCCCGCAAGGCACTATGACAAAAAATTGGCAAGATTCAATCAACAACATCCTAAATATACCACCTTCAAACCACTAAACAGAAATGATACTCCTGAACAACAGCTACTTTGTCTGGCCAACGAAGCTTACCAAACTACTCGAATGGAAGAGCCCTTCATTCACCATGAATTACAAACAGCCATAAGCAAATTAAAAAGCAAAAGAACTCCAGGTCCAGACATGCTGGAGCCGGAAATAGTAAAGAAAGTTGGCAAATATACCCCTGACCTCCTCCTAGACTTGTACAACCACTGCCTCAGCTCTGGCTGGTTCCCCTCAGACTGGAAGGTGGCCAGTGTGAAACTTATACTTAAAAACCCATCCAGACAGCCACAGATACCAGAATCATATCGACCAATAGACCTACTATCGGTGCTAAGCAAAGTATTTGAACAACTGCTCAAACAGAGGATAGTAGAACACTACAACACAGCAAATTTAACGGAAAACAACCAATTCGGCTTTAAACCTGGAAGATCTACCCTCGATGCTCTGGAACGTATCCTGGACTTAGCAGCGAGTTGTGACAGAAAATATTTCCTTCTCATCTCGATTGATTTTGCGGGGGCGTTCGATGCTCTATGGTGGCCGAGCATCCTTGCAAGACTCAGAGTAGCCCAATTACCAATGAATCTCTATGGCTGTATGCGGAGCTACTTAAGTAACAGTACAATAGGGAGCATCTTAGTAGATGCTCCCTATTGTAGGGTGGAGCGCCGGGTCTGTCGGGGATGCCCCCAGAGCTCGGTACTGGGTCCCCTCCTATGGAACTGTGTACTTGATGAGTTCCTCTGCAAGGATCTAGGGAAATCACTGGCGTTTGCTGATGATCTCTCCTTGGTACTGGCTGCTAACGCTAGGGCTCAGATGGAGATCATCGCAAACAAAGCACTAAGACTGGGAGGAGGGACTTCACCTGCCCATTTCGTCAACCAAGACAAAATCCATACTCCTAAAAGGCTTCCTGACCCCAACCAGGCCGCCCCAAATCAGAATCAATGATAGAACCGTTAAGCTTGTCACTGAACTTAAATATCTTGGAATTATACTAGACAGAAACGATTGTTTATCCCCCACCTCAACTATATACAGACAAAGATAAAAAATTACGTAGCCATGCTTGCCAGGGTCACCCGCCGAGACTGGGGACTGAAGAGGCGCACCCTTGCGCTCCTCTACAAGGCAGCCATCATCCCAGCAATTACATATGCCTCCGGCGCCTGGTATCAAAAGGCCTCAACAGTGGTGAATCGTCGACGATTGGAAATAATACACAGACCGATCCTCCTAACCATCACCCGAGCATGCAATTCAGTATCAATACATGCACTGCAAGTTATCATGGGAACCTTGCCTCTCGACTTGGAAGTAATCCGCACAGGAATGCAGCAGTAACTCAGACGTGGAAAAGCCACAACGTATCTAGACCTTACCACAGATCCGATAAATAACAGAAAGGCAGAGAAGAAAAGACTGGAAACATACCTACAAACAATCTGGCAGCAACGTTGGACTGACTCAACCAAAGGTGAAATAACTCAAAAGTTTCTACCTAATCTCCAAAAGGTCTACCCACAATATCCGCAATGGTTCAACCCCGGACGCTACACTACTTACCTCCTCACAGGACACGGAGCGATTCGCAACAAACTGAACCTCCTTGGCATCACAGATAATCCCATGTGCGCATATGGCTCCCTGGAGACATGGGACCACATAATGCATGAATGTGAGCACTATGAAGATCTACGTGGACACTTGATCACACAGATGCAATTCAACCCCAAAATCCAGGAGCATTATCTACTGGAGAATGAAGCAAATTACAAGCAATTCTCTAAATTTGCCCAGAGCCTCTACGCCAGACAGCAAACCCTGAGCAACCAGAACCAACATAGTTCACTGCTTGTACGACCACACCAAGCCGCACTGATCTGCGGAATAACCGGCACAACAAAAACAGGAGTCTCGAATCCCTATTTCCCCATTGTGACTGAATCCAAACATCCCGACTTTAACTCCCGGACAGGCCATAGGGCCCACAGAGAAACCACGACTACCAAGACAAGTCCAACCTATAGCGTGCAAATGACTGTACATACCCAGGTTGGGACCAAAGCACAGAAATGAACATGTAAAGACTGCCACTATAACGAGAACAGATCCCACAAACAGTGATCGTAAAGATCTGACTCTTTTAACCCACAGCTGGGGCATTGCCCAATCTATAAATACTAACGAACAAGCAGCTGTCGCGCTGCACAGACAACAAATGGACATGATTGGACCTTCAACCCCTGATGAAAATTCTTCTCAACTGACACACAGACGGGATTCAGTCCCATGAGCGACTCTCACCAAAAGATGAAGAAGAACCTGCACAGTCGTTGTAGGGACCTGACAAGAAAGCCTGAGCGAATTCCATTAGCCCTGTATGGTAGGCCGCTGATGATAGACGACCACTTCGCAGCCACAAGCCTTCATGCCCTATTGGCGATCTGGGTCAGCTCCCTTGTCTGGCCCACTATTACTCCCCTTCCCTGGTATGGGAGGGAGCCGCTTGCCGTCTCCTGCACCCCCCACCACCCTTCTCTTCTTTCTGGTGGAGCATGGGCATGCCCCACTGCAAGCTGGAGCTACCTTCCCTATCGGCTAATTTTCTGACTATATCGCCCCAATCTTCAGCCTCCCCCCCACTCTAACTATACACAAGCAACAGTCCCACACAATCCAAATTTAACCATCAAAATAAATTTTGCCCAAAACTCTCGGCTTCTCATTCTAGCGCCTTCACCACGCGAACTAACCATAACAATTGATGTGTATGTATATGCATTTTTGTATGTATGTATATGTGCATTTTTTTTTTTTTTTTTTTAAAGGTCCTAGCCACTGAAATCTAAGGAAATTAGGTGGCAGGACCTGCCAGAGTAAATAATTACAATACTGGTGTACCTGGTCTGCCTACACAGGGCAAAAGTGGGGCAATGTTGGGCCTCAGTAGGGGTCCAGCGGCTAAATGACCAGATGAACAACGGTACATGACACTACACATGTACATTATCCATACACTTTTAAATCTCTGGCATTTCCAGCAAACTGGCACACCCATCACAATGTAAACAACGCAGAGATGGGGGGAACCCCTGGTGCCGTATGACCCTAAATACACTTTACACTCCCCCCCCCCCAAGCTAGCAGTTTTCTGACCCACCTTTCACTGCTTGATAGCATCAGCAAATATTCTTGCACCCTTTCTATTTAATTGTATCCCTTCCCTGTAGAAACAGTGTCTCCTGTTAACAAGCACAAACCACGCTGAGAAAAATTCTACCCTGTGAGCCATGCTGTTTGTTTTGTTTGTTTGTAGGCTTTACGGCACAAGAGCAGCAAAGGCCATAATGCTCCTAACTATGGTGATGTTAAATACATAGTTCTGTCTGTATAGATATTATTCAAGTTTATACTGCGTTGTACAGTTTTATCTGTTTGAGGAAATCAAAAATTTTGGTCACATGTGGCGTGTCTGCTAGGAGGTCAGAAATGCTGAAAGAGGTGTTCATCGTGGAAAATGAGGTAAACATAGCTTGTCACTCAGTATTGTATTTGGGGCAGTCAATAAGTAAATGTTGGACAGTGAGCTGAGTGTTGCACTTTGTGCACTGCATGGGATCAGTGGCTGCAAGCAGATAAAGATGGGTCAGGTGCGTGTGGCCTATCCGTAATCGGGCTAACAAGACTTCATGTCAGTTCTCCCGTATGCTAGAGCTCCAAGGTTTTAAATTGAGTAGCTTATTGTTGCCTTGGTTCTGCCAGATGTGTTGCCATTGTTCAAGACATCGCTTCCTTATAATGTACCTGTAGTCAGATGCAGGTGTAGTAAAAGGTTGGTCTACAGGATCAGTAGCAGTTTTGGCAGCTTTGTCAGGTGACCAGGGATCCAATAAAAGAGAACTTGTTGCTTCTTGTTGTTGTGGTGTTTTCTGGCACAAGGGCTACTTAGGCCATATTGCACCTCCCAAATTAATTGAGTAACTTATGATAACTGCCCGGTGAGCAGTTAGAAACGGTCATACATTTTTATTTGTTTTAAATAGAAAAAGAATTCAGAGAGATTTGCTGTTTTACATATTATTCTATTGAGAGAGAGAGGTTGCTACAGATCTGAAATGAAACTAAAAGACATTCATCGGGCATTGCTAAACAAGTTACATTCAACGAGTATATGTTTTACTGTAAATGGTTGCGAGCAGTGTGCACACTGCGGAGGATCATTTCCTGTAAGCAGATAGAGATGTATGACCTATACGAGTTCTGGCTAAGATTACTTCTTTTCTATTTTTACGAAGGCTAGAAGTCCATAATTGTGGTTCAGGTTTTATTTGGAATAGCTTGTTATTGTTGCTTCTTCTTGTTTAACTTAGTCAGAGTATTCCAGATCTGTATGAGTAAGGGGTTATCATGATTTTTATTCCGTTGTATAGCTTGGATGGCACTAATGGAGTCGGTATAAATAACACTATGCACTATGGCTGTTGAGAGTATGCAAGTTAAGGCTATGCAGATAGCACAGAGTTCTGTGGTATAGCTGCTACATTCAGTGGGGGAGCTTCTTGGATATGGCAATGTTGGGAAATAATGCTGCAGCACCAACATCATTGTCAGTTTTAGACCCGTTTCCGTAGATTGGTGTGTACTGACCGTGCTGGGTTCTCAGTGTGGCATGTATTCCCAAGGCTGTGAATGAATGGTCACACAGCAGTATATGATACATCCAAGGTGGGATTGTATGAGAGGCAGTAGGCTGTATCTTACTAAGGTCAATTTGCCAGTCAGTCTGTAGAGCGCAAAGACGTATACCAACTGATGGGTTTATAGATGGGTAAGTTCTATAAAGGTTTTCCCATTTAAGAGAGAAAAGTCCATTCCGGTGGGGTGATTTGGATGCCCTTTGAGTTTTGCTGCATAATTTAATAAAAGCATTTGTCTGCATAGCTGCAAGGGTGTTTCATGCGCTTCGGCATTCAGGCTCTGAACCGGTGATGTGCGATATGCCCCCAGTGCAAGACGAAGAGCACTGTGGTATACAGGATCAAGCCAACGTAAGGCACTTGTTCTAGCAGAGCTATAGACTACAGAACCGTACTCCAGACTACGTATTAATTATATGTAATTATACCGTATTAATGCATGGTACAGATGTATTAGTGTAACGGTCAGCTCCCCATGTTGTGCCATATAGAACTCTTAAGATGTTAAGCTTTTTAAGACAGGAAATCCGGAGTGATTTTATATGTTCAAGGAAGGTGAGTTTTTGGTCAAATATCACACAAAGAAAGCGGATACGGGAGACAACTGGCATGACTTGATTTGCTAGTCGAAGTTCTGGATGTAATTTACTACGCTTCCTACAGAAGTTTTGGGACCATTTAGCTATTTTGTTGATGGCACAGTGCAACTGTCTTTCTATCATTCGCATGTTAGGCGATACTGAAGTCATCAGCGTACAGGGTAGTAGATATTGTTTGTGGTAGTTCATGTGTTATTGAATTCATTATTATATTAAAAAGAGTGGCACTTAGTACTGACCCTTGTGGTACTCCTCCTTCCTGGATAAATTTTGAGGATAACTGATTGTGAACTCTGACTTAAAATGAGCTGTAGGGTAGGAAATTTCTGATAAACTGTGGTAGGTATCTGTGTAATTCCAGATCATTATAGATTTCGCATTATACCGTATCTCCAAACAGTGTCAAGGGCTTTTTCAATGTCAAAGAGGACCATGACAAGGTGTTCTCTCCGTATGAAAGTGTCACGGATGTTCGTTTCTGTCTTAATCAAAAGGTTGAGAGTGGATCTACCTTCTCAGAAACCACACTGCAGACGGCCTTGAAATGACCTTATAAATCCAGCCACACTGAATTTATAAGGTCATTTCAAGCTAGAAACCAGGATAGCCGGGCATTGACGATGTTCTCCATGACCCTGCACATACAGCTGGTGAGTGCAATTGGTTGATAGTGGTGTGGATTTGTAGGGTCTTTTCCTGGTTTTGGGAATGCCAAAATATAAGAATGCTGCCAATTTTTGGGGAAAGTATTTTCTTTGAATATTCTGTTGTAGAGCAGTAACAGTGTCTTGAGGGCTGGTTCAGTAAGTTTAGTTATCATGATGTTTAACTTTGGCACTAAGTTTAGTGGAAGATAGAGTATGGTGCAACTCTGACATTGTGAAGGTGAGATTGTATGCAGTACTGGATGCTGAGTAAAAATTGATTGCGTGTTTTTCAGCTTGTGCTTTGTGTGCCTGTAAATGTGGCGAGTATGATGTCACAGCTGAGATTTCCATGAATGATCTACCTAGAGTGTTTGCAATCTCTTCTGGTTTTGTAATATCAGAGCCATTGACAGTGAGCATGGGACAGTCGACGCGTGGGTGTTTTGCGTACATACACTGTATTTGGCCCATACTGTTTGGGTTTTTGTAATTGTGGAAGCGAAATGCCTCCGTGCTTCATTTTTGCTGGTCTGCCTAATTCATTTTGCCTTTGCCCTTGCCTGATTAAAGCTGATGAGGTTTTCTGTTGTTGGAAACCTTCTGAAAATGTTCCATGCTCTACTCTTCTCTTTTTTAGCAGTACTACATTCTTCATTCCACCACACTTTAGATCCATCGATATTTTGGTGGATCGTTTTGGAATTAATTGCTTTGTCTTTTTTTTTTTTTTTTTTTTTTTATGTGAACCCCAAACAAGAGAGGTATTAAAACATATAGTACTTAGTACCGTGCTTGGGTTGGAGGTTGAGAAGCGAAAGAAGATATTTGTTGACATTGGACTTGAACTTCTGTAGATTGTAATTTTCAGGAAATACATATGAAGGAAGGTTGTTCCAGAAAACGGCAGTTGAATGAATAAATGAGGAAGATGAAAAGTTGGTTCTGTGGGTTTGAAGTTGAACAGTAAATGGATGTTGGCTGGTCGCAGCACGTGTTCGGACTGTTTTGAAAGAGAGAGCAGGAATTATAGAAGCCAATTCAGAAGAACAGTGCCCATGGAAGTATCTGTAGAAGAGGCATGCAGCAGAAAAAGTACGGCTATGAGAAAGTGAGTGGAGAGACTCTGTTAGAGATGAATCATTAATTAACCTAACTGCCCTCTTCTGAACGGAATCAAGAAGCTTGAGAGAGGTTTTGGGGGCACCATCCCAGATGTGGGAACAATATTCCATGGCAGGGCGGATTTGCGATTTATACAGAGTGAGCAGCTGTTTGGAAGAAAAGTAACGCCGAGAGCGAAAGAGAAAACCAAGTTTTTAGATGCAGAGGAAGCAATGTTTGTAATGTGCTTATGCCAAGAGAGAGAGAGAGAGAGAGATTAGAAGTGAGGGTAATTCCCAAAAGAGATATATCATTTTGCCTAGAAATCGGAGTGTTACTAAAGATAAGCATAGGAGCAGAAGAATCCTTTTAGCGAGATATAAGACAAGACTGAGTTTTAGAAGGGTTGAAATCAGCTAAGTCGTCTTTGCCCCACTTGAGAATTACCTGAAGATCGGCATTTAAGAAATTGGTAGCAGATTTTCAAGAAGTTGAAGCTGATTGAGCAGGACAAGGTTTCTCAAAATGGAAAGTGGAATGCAATGTGCTTTCATCGGCAAAACTATGGATAGGATTTCCAGTTAATGGAAGAAGGTCATTAATATACAAGAGGAAAAGAGTGGGGGAAAGAACTGAACCATGGGGGACACCAGCGTGAGCGATCAGAGAGAAAACTGGATAACCAATTACTAAAAACAGTTGGCAAACCATAAGATGGAAGCTTGTTCAGAAGACCTTTATGCCAAACACAATCAAAAGCCTTTGAGATGTCAAGAGCAACTACCCGTGTCTCACCGAACCTTTCCATCGAATTAGTCCATAAATGGGTAACATAAGCCAGAATATCACCAGTGGATCGACACTGACGGAATCCATACTGGCAATCGTTGATCAGACAAAGGTTTCTAGGTAGTTTAAGAGTTGGCAGTTAATTGATTTCTCCATTACTTTAGAAAGAGTAGAAGTAATTGCAATGGGACGATAATTGGATGGGAGGAATTTATCACCCTTTTTAGGAACTAGCTGGATATGAGCAAATTTCCAAGCAGAAGGAAAAACACCTTTGGAATAAGAAAGTGAAAAAAAAAAGGCAGCAAAGAATAGGAGTAAGTTCAGGAGCACAGGTTTTGAGAACAAGTGGAGAAATATCATCAGGACCTGGAGCTTTCTTAGCATCAAGATTCATCAAAATCCTTCTGATATCCTTTTGACGGAAGACCACAGGAGGCATTGAATGGAGCGTGTTGGGAATGGTGGGAGGTGTTTTACCAAGATCATTAATACATGAGTTGGAAGAAAAATGGGATGCTAGCAGGTCAGCTTTATCCTTGGCTGAAGCGACAACAGAACCGTCTGGTTTGGACAGAGATGGGAGCAGAGATGGGCAAAAGTTGCGGCCAATAGCTTTGGCAAGAGACCAGAATGCTCGGCTACCATTAGGGCAAGAAGCAAGTTTTCTACTCTTAGCCTGTTCAAACTCTAGTTTGGACTGATTAATAACTGCTTTACAATTGTTGTGAGCTTTGGTGTAGGCAGAAAATGAAACTGAAGAATTAGAAACAAGGCAATTACGATATGCAACATTCTTCTCTTGAACAGCCTTAGCACATTTATTGGAAAACCAAGGTTTAGATAAAGGATGAGATTTTAAAGTGGAGTGTGGGATAAAGGATTCCATTCCCGCAAGAATAATTTCACTCACACGATCTGAACAAACGTTGACATCAGAAGTTTTGAAACAGTAATCCGACCAAGGAAAAGAAGAAAAGAAATCTTGCAGGTCATCCCATTTTGCATTCTTGTAATGCCAAACAACACGAGGTTGGGAATAGCCATGAGATAAAGGTTCCATTGGAGAAGAGACAATTACCAAGTCTGCTGCCTGCAGTATTTGGTTGGATGTATATTCTACTGCCAGGTTTATAGGTGTTCGTTGGACCTGTTTTTCATCTAGAAACCAGGTTAGTTAAAAGGAGCTAGCTGGTCTAGAAATCAGCTAGCTCCTTGTAACGTCCCATTTGGCTTTTGAAAAGTTCCATTTCGCAATTTGGTAGGAAAGGTGGGAAACACTTGTTTCAATGCAGCATATCACAGGGTAGTGATCACTGCCCAGTGGATTGCTGTGAAATGTCAAAGTTAACTAGAGAGTATATGGTTGCTGAGCATAAAGAAACATCAATAGCTGAGGTAGACCCTGTAGGAAGATGCGTATAAGTGTGCGCTCCTTTATTGAGAGTTATCAAATCGTGTTGATCAAGTAATTTTTCGATGGTTTGTCCACGCTTATCCAGGTTATGGTTTCCCCATAGCGGATGGTGACTGTTGAGGTCTTCGAGGATACAGTACGGTTTGGGAAGCTGTATAACTAGTTCTTCTAAGTTGGCATAGCTTATATTTTGGTTAGGTGGCAAGTATAATGAGACTATGGTTAAATCAAAGTTAATGTTGACTTGTGCAGCAACTGCCTCAAGGTTTGTTTTTAATGGGATTGGTTTTGAGGGTATCTGGGAGTTGATAATCAGCGCTACCCCTCCATCTGCTAGATTTTGCGGATTGTGTGCAACACAATCTTGCCGATGTATTATGTATTTCCGAAGGGAAACAATTATATTTGGTGTTAGATTGGTTTCTTGTAAACAGAAAGCAATAGGATATTGTGAAAGGAGATCTCAAATGTCAGCCAAATTACTACGATAGCCACTACAGTTCCATTGTAAGAAAGCAAGCATTATTTGGGTTTACAAGAGCCCTCGATTTGTTTTCAAGGCACAGAAGGTTTGCATCGCTCAAGTTTACCTTTCCCCTTTTTTGGGAAATGAGGTTTCCCTGTATCCATCTCCTCCTCAGTGAACAGTCCTAAAACCTGTTCATCTTGGTTTGGATTGTCTTCTGAATCCATGTAATCTGTTTGGTTTGAGTCAAAATTGGAGATACTATAGTAATCTGCTGTTGAATGGCATCTGGCTGTACTGTGATTGGTGTATTTATAGCTTTGCTTTGTTTGCTTTTTGTTTGGTGTGTTGGTACTAGGGACAATATTGATCTTACCCATTCAGATAGTTATTTGCTTGGCGGTATAGTTACCTCCGTCTGGGTAGCAGTTGATATGTGCTTTTTGATTATTTGGGCATAAGTTGGCTTGTTAGTATTCGGAACTGGTAAAGATTTTTTAGCCTCTTGGTAGGTTACATTGTATACGGTCTTGTACTGCTGTATGTTTTTTTCACGTTTCCAAAGGAGACAGTCCTTCGAATATGCCAGATGAGCTTCTTTACAGTTAGGACATTTTGGTATTGCAGCTGTGCAGTCTGTACTAGTGTGCGCAGTAGAGCCACATTTGGCACAGGCAGCTGCTCCTCTGCAGACTGTCTGTGAGTATCCAAACTTCTGGCACTTACAGCAGCGCAATGGATTTGGGATGTAGGGTTTGACACAGCAGTTAAGGTAACCTGCTTTTATCATTGTTGGTGGTTTTGGATTATCAAATGTGAGGATTATGTTAAGAGTAGGAACTAATACATTGTCCTTCTTTGTTAGAATCTACTTTACATTGATCACACCTTTATCTCGCAATTCTTGTTTAAGTTCTTCATCTGACAAATTGATGAGGTCCCATTCGGTGATGACACCTCTTCACGTATTCAAGGACACGTGCAGTGAAATGGTGACAGAGGTTCTCTTGACAAATTTTAGTTCCTGTAGTTGCTCAGACTGTCGAGCAGTGGCAACTTCAACCAGTAGGTCTCCTGATCTTAAACGACAAACTGTCTTGGGAGTACCTATTGTGCTTTCTAGACATTTCTGCACAAAAATGGAGATAGTTTTCTAATCAGTTGTTCTTCAGTGGAATGTATAATTAGAAAAGTTATTTTCGGATTCTGTCTATGTCAGTCTTTTGATGTTTTGATTCAACAGAACCAGACCTCTTGTTGTCTTGTCAGGGTTTCTTCTGTGTACCAAGTGGTTTTCTGGGTTTTGGAAACTGCTTGCTCCATTTCGCCCTGGAGAGGAGATCTTTTCCCCTCCAGGTTACCAGTCCCGTCACATGGAGGCAGGAGCAGTGCTACCTTTGTCACCAAGCAGTAGTGGGTTAGTGATAATATGCAAATAAAAAGGGGGAAAAAAAAAAGGTTACTTCTCCTCCTGATCAAGTAAAGCGATTTCTTTACTAGAGATTATTTAATCGTTTGTTAGTGTAATGCTAAATAAAGAAGACAATTGTATTTATTCAAGAGAGAGAGAGAGAGAGAGAGTGCTAGTTCACTGGCAAAAGACACTTGATCACAAAATCACTTGGCATCTGGGGCCATGAGCCATGCACAATCTCTCCAGGGCCGAATTGATTGACAAGACACTTATCATACACTCCCTCTTATCGTGTTCTGGGGAAAATTGCAGATACTTTCAAATTTAACCTTAACTCACAACTTTTTTTCAACATTGCCCAGTACAGGTAACCCTTGTATAACATGGTAGTTCTGTTCCTACAAAATGTCGTGTAATACAAAACCATGTTATATGGGAAGAACCAGTACAAATGGGGGGGGGGGAATGTTCCAAAGGCTACACCATTTTTTTGTAACTATCAGAAACTTAATTTTTATAATAGTAATAACTAAATATTTTAACTTTATTTTTATAATAGTAGTAACTTAAATAGTAATTACTGAACAAACTTCTTACCTTACAAATTGTGATACATATATGTCAGATAACATACATTTATTTAATTTTCTTCTTCTTCATTGCTGCTAAGCACAATTGAAAGAGAACATTTTGCCTGTTGCAGAATATCACCTTCTGAACTTTCTTCTGCAGCATCTAGATTTCGTGTATCTTTTGCTCTCTTTAAAAAATCAGTAATCTGGGTTTGTTTGCTTTTGCTTGATAGATCTTTGTAAATTTCTTGGTATGGAGCTAAACATTTTTGAAGCTCCCTTTTGAACTTTGTGCTCTTTTCAGTAGAAGGATCTTCATTCAAAAAATAAGATTCTAATTGCTTGGCTAAGTTTATGCCTTCCCGTATGCTTTTCAGCGTAATATATGGAACTTCAATTTTCAACTACCCTATCATTCTCTGAATTGATTTGGTTTACTTCTGATGCCATTTCCACATTTCCGCTTCGCCAGCGTCTTTTCTACAAGTAATCCTTGAATGTCTTCAGTAACAAAACCTTACCTTTCTACTGACTTAGCAAGTTCTTCTATCGCACCGATTCAGTTTTCTGCTGATTCGACCACATTTCCTGAATGAACTGACTCTGGCTATATATTTTTCCGACACGCATTTAATGTTTACGGTTTTACTTCTTTGAGTGACAAAGCTATGATTCTGATATGGTTCACAATTGAAAAATGCTTCCATGCCTCCATCACACTTCAACAGATTTGGAATCAATTTTTTTCCAAAATCCATTGTAACTATTTTCTGATGCAGTGAGTTTTAAAGGTAGATATAATGCCTTGATCTAATTAAAGGCTGAATTAAAGAAGTTGTATTAGGTGGTAGGAACATTACTTCAATGTTTAGATAGCTTAAACCTTTTGGATGGCCTGGCACGTTATCCAATAGTAATAAAACTTTGAAATCTAGATTTTTTTCCGCTTTAATAAATAAAAAAAGAACACGGCACACACAAGTTGCAACAAACATGATATGCGCAAGTGAGATAGGGAGTAATGAGTTTCTGAAAATTTATTTGTTTTTTATATGATTGAATATTTCATGCAAGGTGAAACACATTTCACCATAATAACGTGAAAACCCACAGAATTCCGATTATCAGAACTATCGCAAATGCAATAAGATTGAATTTACTACCCAATTATAATAGATTGCACTAACAGAAATGCCCAATGAACCAAAAACTGCAAACAGTTTTTGTTTTATGGTAGTGACCTCCAGAAATGTGCTTTAGAAAAATATCATGAAGGCAATATCGACTAGCGAGTCAACAGCGGGGATTCATGAAAAGGAATGAAACGTTGAAAAAGTTACATGTAACACAATGGCAGGATTTTCCCAGCACAAAAGCTCAAAAATGCTGTGTTATGCGATGTTTCCAGCAATTCTCTAACCGTGTTTGAACGAAACCGTGTTATATATGACCATGTTATATTGATTGACAAGGCGCTTATCATACACTCTCTCCTATCGTGTCTGGGCAAAATTGCAGACACTTTCAAATTTAACTTACTCGTAACTTTATTTCAATGTTTCCCAGTACCATATAAGTACAGTATTGTGTGAGGATTGCTGCAATTTATAAATCATGTTAGAGCGAAACCATGTTGTAGAAGTACAGGGGTTGCATATACTGTTAAGCGTACTCTTAATGTCATTAGTACCAACGTGCATAACAATATCACCTTTTGTGCCCTTAAAAGATGATATCTGCTCTAAACACCAACTCCCCCCCCCCCCCGGCAGACATACCCTGGTCTTATTCCATCTATTCTTTTTGCACAATATATTTCCCATTTCCCTAACAATAGAATCACTGACAAAAAATAGGTCCTGTGGGACCAGCATATTCTGCCTTGGGAGTTTCTGCTGTGTTGCCTGATGATGAAGTGCAAGCTGTGGCATTGATGTGGGCAGCTGAGAGCTTCACGGGCCCCCATTTAATTCCTTTGAGGGCATCCAAATTGTTCTCCAAGCTCTCATAAAGGCTCATAAGAACTCTGAGTTGGCATCTAATATCTTCACATACTAGCCAGCTAAGCTGGTTAAACATAATAAGCAAGTAAGTTAGTTAAACATGATTTTCTCTTAACAATGTGTTTTTCTCTTTATGTGTTATTCAGAATGCCGTATCTATCTAAATGTCTGAATTGCACTCTTATTCATTGCCTCTAAGATTTCCCCTAATATTGAAGTCAAACTAACCAATCTGTAGTTCCCAACTTCGCTGTTAGAACTGCCTTTATTAGTAATATATCGGCACTTCACCAATCCGAAGGAATCTCTCCTGAAGTCCAAAGATGCCCTCATATTAACATCAACGGTACAATACAACACTCCCTTGTGGCCTCCCTCAAAATGATGTAACTTCAGACTCAGCAAAAGCTCTTTTTGGGATCAGGATGCTTTTGACAAGAAGCATGACACCATCACCACCACCCCTTCAATCTCCCCTAAATACCATAGTGGAACTCAATTTCTGGGTGACACCCTGTTTCTTTCAGCTCTATTATGTCAGATTTAGTTGTCCTAATGTAGTAAAGATGCAAATATATAGAAGTATGCAAAAAAATGTAATTATAGTAGTAATGATACAAATCCTTACTTTTTGTGCACGTTTGCAATATCTGGAAATATGTTTGCTATTACTGATATTAAAATATATAAACTTTCTACACATCAATATGATGAGGCTCAGAACAGAGCAAAACATGCATTCTTTTTCCAGAACAAGTTACACAATTAGACGCTACTGAGCACAGAAAATAACTTCACTATTTATTTAATATGATTTACTCTTTCAATAAGAGCTATCCATCTTTTCATTTTTTTGTTCCCTATTCATGTCTTTAAAACTTTTTTTTTGAGAGATAACAGTGTAAAAACATGCAAAAAAAGTAATAAGTTTATACCAAATGTACCTGGTGCTATACATTCCATTTTTTCACCATTTTAAAATTTTTAAAGAAATTATTATTTATTTTATACATATCTTCCAATTTACGTACTTACCAACACCTTTAATTTCTGGGAAATCCTTTGATGCCATTTGAAGTGCAATTTGTGATGGGAATCCAGGACTATGCGGAGATTGAGAGGAATGAGAAGATGAAGGACTAGGAGACTGTTTCAGGGAGGGAGTACTGGAGGAAGGAGGAGAAGGGTGTGAGAAACAATTTGCAGATGGAAGAGAACTTGTTTTGAAGGGAACTTGTATACCAGGAGGACTTGATATATGCTGTGCATAAGATTTGACTGCAGGGTGTAGAGGAGGTGGTCCAGTTACATTAATTACTCTTTTCGTGCTCTGAATATTTCTTCGCCTTTGTATTGGAGGAACATATCGTCTGCAATAAAAAAAATTTCAGTCAACATGAATAAATTTTGTATTCATCATAAATATTTATCATTAATTTATTAACTACTGTTAGAAATAAAGGTGGCATAAACACAACACAGTTGCATTTCAAGTATTTGGGGCCATTATAAGTCCTCACTGGTATAGTGGTTAGTATCCTCCCCCCAAAATCACATGGAAGACTGGGGTTCAATTCCCTGCCAAGGAGTTTTTTAAACCTCTGGCCTTTTTGGCTGTGAAGGGTAATAAAGAGTAGTGGTATACCAGTACTGTTCATTTTCTTGATGTACAATAAAGAGTATTTATTCATTTCAAAGTATATACTAATGGTACATTCACTGTTTACTTGATTCATATCAATGTAATAAAACTGTTTTCAATATCTTTTAATATGGCATTCACAAATGTGCTGTATTTCCAAAACTGTGATGGCGAACAAGTACGTGCAATATGTATTTTCTTCATCAAAACTTGGAACAGGCAACACACAGGCCACAGACTGTTCATAAGGCCCAGTTAGACAGAATAATTGACACTAAAGCTTTATTTCTTATTCTGTAATGAAAATTTTAACTATCTACAACATATGATGCCAAGAACAAGAACTGGCTCTAAGGACATGGTCTGTGAGAAAGTTATACAGTATTACCAAACACAGGAGAATGCTAAAACTAACCAAATATCCAACTGTAAAATTCCTGGATAAAGCACTGTAATCAACTTGAGATAGGTTAGAGTTACAATGAAAAGAAAAGGACAAGCTTTCATATGTTTGCATGTTAATTCTATTTAATAATTAATTTTATGACTGTTGTACTGATAGTCAGCAAAAACTGACATAATAGGAATATCAGATGCATACTGTCATTTTGATATATATTGGATGCAAAATATGAATACGTAAATATACCATAAACTGGAAAATCCTTTAGTAGAGAAGACGTAACAAGAAGGGGATATGGATTAATGTTTTTAATTGCTATGCAAGTAGATTAAAGACAAGTATATGTGGCAGATAATTATACTGAGGCAGTATGATGTGACAAACTTTGGGAAAACAAACAGTGCATTCCGGTTATTTGGGCCACCGGTTAATCAGGGCAGCCGTTTATTTGGGGCAAATCTTAAAAAACAGAAACCAATGGAGAAAATAGCCAGGGTTTACTTTGCTTAATTGGGACAGCATGCCATTTAATCAGGGCAGGAGACCGCAGCACTGGAGATTATCCTACGATTGTCTCCGACGGTACCACGTGGTTCAGTCGAAATTCTGGAGGTCACAACCATAAATCAATAAAAACAATTAGCAGTCACCTGTTTATAGGGCTTTTCTGTTAGTGAAATATATCATAAATGGACAGTAAACCCAATCTTACTGAATTTGCGATAATACCAACAGCTAGAATTCTGTGGGTTATTATTATGGTGAAATGTGTTTTCACTTCCATGAAATCTTCATATAAAAAAATTTATTTTCAGATCTTCTCTTCATTCCTATTTTTAAAACTTTGTAACTCGTTACTCTGTTTTCACTTGCGCATATTGTGTTACTTGCAATTTGTGTGTGCCGTGTTCTTTGTTATTGATTGCTTATCTTTTTACTGTTTTAAATTTTAGCCCTCACCCACAAATGTCAGTGAACAGAAATGTCAACTAGTTCGTATGTACATATTACAGTATGTATTAATTATTCCGATTTTCACGTATTTTTTAATTGGTAAGGTAATAAAGGGTAAATTTCTGATTAATATATCTTTGCTTTTATAGCCTGTGGATAATATTCCTCCTAATTTTGCTAATTAGAATCGTTGTTTAATAGAATTAAAATTCAATTCACAAATTAAAATTCAATTTACAGTACGTATTAATTATTCCGATTATCACGTATATTCTTCCGATTTTCACGTATCACTTAATTTTTCAATTGGTAAGGTAATAAAGGGTAAATTTGTGCTTAATATTCCTCCTATTTTCGCTAATTAGAATCGCTGTTTAATAGAATTAAAATTCAATTCACAAACGTGATCACAATAACCGGCGCTTACTGCACATCGTATAGTGAACTATGTTGAGTTCATCAACTTTACTATGTTGAGTTCGTCGTAACGTGATTTGATTGTACAGTGAACCAATTGTAAGGGGGGGGGGGGTGTACATTGTATTTTTAACTATTTACGTGAAACTTCTGATAATTGAGGCAGCCGCTTAATCGGGCCAAAATGCACTAGTCCCGACATGCCCCATATAACCGGAATGGACTGTATTTTTGTCTGTGATATAAACATATAAACAATCAGTTAATGAACAAATCAAATTCTGATTTCTTTCATTATAGTGGACTTTAACTTTACACAGATTAAATGAAACTTACTAGTTGTTCAATCACCTAACAAATAATCTCTAAATCAGCGATAGAGAAGTCACAATGGAAATAAAAAATAATCTCAATACAGTTAAAATAAGGATTCATTACATTTTGAAGCTGGTTTTATGGAGAATTTCTTAGTGGAGTATGAAAATTTGTGAAAATGAATTTGTAAATAAAGAATAAATATTAATTTCTTTTTATTTTGACTTTGTCCAAAATTAGAGTGAAACTGAGATCAAATCAGATTTTTTTAAAAAAATCATAAAATAAATTCTTATGTAATAGTATCAGTATTACATCTGAATATATGTAATATATTCAGATGTAATAGTATCTATCTTCTACATCAGGATTTCGGACAATTTTGGCTTTTGTAAGCCCAAATCAAGCAACAATGGCTGATTAGCATGATCTCTCTCCTTCAATTTTAAAAGCTATTTTCATACAGGCAAAATAAGGGTAATTCCTGTAGCAAAACAAATTAAAAAAAAAAAAAAACACTATGGAATTTTGAATGGTCAAAGATTATGAAAATAATAAAAAATATTCTCAGAGAATAAAAATAAAGCAGACTAGGTATTCTTATTTTTCTTCTTAATATTGTTTTGCAATTTTTTGCTATTAAAAACTTGATAGCCATTTTTTAAAATTCAAACAGACATCCCTCTGACTATTCAGAAATGGACATGACTTATGACATTCTTTACTTGCTTATAATAATAAAAAAAAAAACTCTATAATTTTTATCAGAGTAATTTTCTCAACCTTTTCGTTTCCGCAAAAATTAATATCCAAGTTTTCAAGATGCTAAAATTATGTGGAACACTACAATCAATACTGTGCTCATATATTCACAAAGTTATTTATGTTGGATATATTTTATAATACACTTATTATATGTGTAGTATAGGTGAACAGATCTAGTAGTAGGAATCAAAACGTGATGCCAAATTGACCACCGGAAGGTACTCAAAATTGGTACAGCATATATAAACGAATTGTTTGAATTAATTTTTATTACAAAACTTGTATTTATTAATTTTTTCTAATTTGCATTTTCCATGGCATACTTGCAGCACACTAATGTGACATGGACAAAGGTTGAAAAACACTGCTATAGATATTTACATATACTTTGCAGGACGCACAAAAGAAAAACGGCAAATTCGAGATCGGATGTTTACATATAGCGCATATGTATGGCATTATGAGTAAGTTGCTACAATGGATAAAGGGATGGTTGAGTGAGAGATGACAGAGTGGTAATCAATGAACACTGCTCTTCGTGGACAAATGTTATTAGTGAAGTTCCCCACGATTCAGTGCTAGGCCCATTGTTGTTTTGTGTTTCATCAATGATATTGATGAAGGTATATCAGGATTAATATCCAAGTTTGCAGATGATACAAAAGTTGGCAGGGTTGTTAACGACAGTAAAGATAGTAATCTACTCCAGCTGGATCTAGTAGTAGTAGTAATGGCATGTGATGCAAGAAAGCAAGTGTATGAGCTTATGCAGCATTAGCCAAAAAAAAAAAAAAAAAATCACACCATTCCCTCCAAATGCCTGTCCAGTTCCACCTTAAATTTATTTAACCTATCAACTTCCACAACAACAGATGGAAGTTTGTTCCAGCAATTAACCACCTGCTGGCTAAAGGCAAAGTTCCGCACATCTATTCTACATCTGTCTTTTCTTAGTTTGAATTTATGACCCCTTAGGTTCGTAATCTGAACAAGTGGAAGGATCCCATCAGAATTCAGCAGGCTCAACCCATTCAAGGCCTTATACACCTCAATCAGATCACCGCGCAGGTGCTTAGTCTCCAGCCACTGCAATTTGCAGAAGTTAAGCCTCTCTTGGTAAGAGGATCCCTTCATTCCCCTCACCAATCTTGTTGCCCTTCTCTGTACACGCTCAAGAAAATCTACATCCTTCCAAAAACGGGGCCTCCAGACCTGTACGCAGTACTCAAGGCGTGACCTGATCATTATACAGACGTGACCTGCGTTATACAGAGGGACAATCACCTCCTTTTCCTCACTAGCAAAATTTCTATATATCATTGACAAAACCCCATGACCTGAACTGGCCGCCTGTCTGCACTGCTCAGAAAACTTCATATCTGACTGCACAATTACTCCCAGGTCTTTTTCATTTTCTACCACCTTAAGTGTAGTACACCACACAGTTGGTACATTTCTCTGGGGGTTACTTCTACCCATATACAGTACTTTGCATTTGTCAAGGTTAAACTTAAGTTGGCACTTCTTAGCCCATCTGCACAAATTATCAAGATCCTGTTGCAGTAGCACACTGTCACTACTGTCATTAACAACCCTGCCAAACTTTGTATCATCTGCAAACTTCGACACTAAGCCTGATATAACTTCATCAATATCATTGATAAATATACAAAACAACAGAGGACCCAACACCAAACCCTGTGGGACTCCACTAATAACATTAGTCCACGAAGAGCAGCTTTGTTATTTGTTTGTTATTTGGTTTTTAGGAGCATTAGCAACTAAGGCCATATTGCTCCGGGATATGCGGTGGTTATTCCCTGACCTTTCCGCATTCTCCGTATTTGGTGGTGACGGGCTCGAACCCCGATCTAATCAAGAAGCGTGTGCTACGCACTGCTGCTCCTTCCCACCTGGCTACGGAGGCGCCGCACAAAGAGCAGCACCCATTAATTACCACCCTCTGTCTTCTCCCACTCAACCATCCTTTTATCCATTGTAGCAACTTACCCTTAATATCATTGTGCTCCAATTTGTACAATAGTCTTTCATTTGATAATTGAGAGCTATTAAGTGCTCGATAATTCCTATATTCTATTATATTATAAATCAACAGGGATTACCTTTATTTTAGATATAGGAATTATATCTAAACTGTATACAAGTCTGGAAGCCTCATTTCAAGACTTTCCATTAACAAACCCATGCTGTGTCTGAATTATTGCTGCAGTCTTATCTAGATGATCCTGCAATGCATCATTAACCAGTGACTCCATTATTTTAATGGAAAAGAAGTTAAACTAACTGGTCTATAATTACTTGTGTCACCCTTTGATCCCCCTTTGTGAATTTGGGATACATTTGCACATCTGTGCAAATGTGACCCCAATTCACAAAGGAGGATCAAAGGCAAGTAATTATAGACCTGTGAGTTTAACTTCTGTTCTAGGAAAATTAATGGAGGCACTGGTTAAAGAAGCACTACAGGATCACCTCGACAAGACTTCAGTTATAGCTCGGACACAGCATGATTTTGATAAGGGGAAGTCCTGCTTAACCAATTTGATTGGATACTATGATGCAGTCACAAAAGAACTGGATGCAGGGAATAACTTTGAGATTATATACTTGGATCTCAGAAAGGCTTTTCATACTGTTGCACATGGAAGACTGCTGCACAAATTGGAGCAGTGTGGCATTGGAGGCAAATTGCTGCTATGGGTAAAGGGATGGTTGAGGGGTAGAAGACAGAGAGTGGTAATCAATCAACACTGCTCATCGTGGACTAATGTTATTAGTGGAGTCCCTCAGGGTTCAGTCCTTTATTGTTTTCTGTATTTATAAATAATACTGATGATAGTATATCAAGCTTAATGTTCCAAGTTTGCAGATGCAAGTTTGCCCGTCGCCACCAGTTCTTAACAACCCTGCCAAAGGTTGGCAGGGTTGTTAAGAACATTACTGACACTATGCTGTTGCAACAGGATCTGGAAAGGTTGAGCAGATGGGCTAAGAGGTGGCAAATGAAGTTTAACATTGACAAATGTAAAGTACTATATATGGGAAACAGCAACCCCAGGGCAATGTATCAACTCTGTGATACTACACTGACAGGCAGAAATGAAAAGGACCTGGGGGTAATTGGGCAGGCAGATATGAAGTTCTCTGAGCAGTGCAAACGAGCTGCAAGAGTAGCTCATGGTGTCTTGTCAATGATATACAGGGATAAGGAGGTGATTATTCTCTTGTATAAGGCAATGGTCAGGACACACCTTGAATACTGTATACAAGTCTGGAGGCCTCATTTCAAGAAGGATGTAGAGCTGCTGGAACGAGTACAGAGAAAGGCAACAAGATTAGTGAATGGAACAAAGAGTTGCTCTTACAATGAAAGGCTTAAGTTTTGCAAATTACAGTGTCTGGAGACTAGATACACCTCTATCAGATCAGCTTGCACTGGCAAGGTGATCTGATAGACGTGTATAAAGCCTTGAATGGTTTGAGCATGCTCAATGCTGATGGGATTCTTCCTCTTGTTCAGAATAATCACCTGAGAGGGCATAAAGGGCATAAATTCAGATTGAGGAAAGACAGATGTAGGATAGATGTGTGGCAATTGCCTTTAGCCAGCGGGTGGTTGGTTGGTGGAACAGACTTCCATCCCTTGTCGTGGAAGTTTATAGCCTAAATAAATTTAAGGCTCAGCTGGACAGGTATTTCGAATGAACGGAGGGGTGAAGTGGAAGTGTTTTTTTTTTTTTTTTTTTTTTTGGCTGATGCTGCATAAGCTTGCTTTCTTGCATCATATGCTCCTACTAATGCTAATCTCCAGTCCGTGGGGATCTACCCTGAGTCCAAGGATGCTCTCATAATTATGGCTAAGGGTTTGCTTAGTTGCTTTGCCGCCTCCTTTAATATAACTGGATAGATCCCATCCACCACAGGTGCCTTTCTTATGTTTAACTGCAACAATTTCTCCTCCACTTTGCTCTCAGTTATTACAAAATCATTAATCACCTTGCTACAATTTGATAACCTTCTGCCATTTTCAAACCTTAACTCCTCATGTGTGAATGTAGATGGAAAATACTCATTCAGTTTGTTTGCTATCTGAGCAGGATTATTAACAGTCGAACCATCGATATCAAGTGGACCAATCAGATTCATCCCTTCCTTTTAGAGTTTATATAAGTAAAGAAATCCTTACTGTTTTTCTTAGCATCTTTTGCCAAAGATTTCTCATAATCTGCCTTCGCCTGTCTAACCTCCTTTGTGACCTGATTACACACTAGCTTATATCTGCCAGAGGCTTCTGAGTCACTTGATAATTTATATGCATCCCATGCATTTTTTTTCTCTGTCAAGAGTCTTCATTAGATAACCATTTAGGCCTCAACCTTGAATAATATTTCTTAATAGGTATGAAACTTTTAATAGCATCCATGATTAATTCCTTGAATGCTTCCCACTTAGAATTTACTGTTGGTAACATCGTCAGTTGATCTTACTGTACTGAATTTAAAAACTGTCTGAGACCACTGTACTCACCTTCATGGAAGCAAAAACCCTTTCCTTTACCCCTGATGGTAATTATATCTTTAAGTAAATCCCACATCAGTACACTGTGATCACTGCCACCTAGTGGTTCCTTTATTTGCAAATTCTTAATACACGAATGATCACTGCTGATAACCAGATTAAGAGTATTACCCTCTCTGGTTGCCTCTCGAACATGCTGCTGCAGAAAACAATCATCCAATAAATCCACAATAGTCTTACTAGTGTGTGAGTGACCAACCCACAAGTTCCAGTCAATATCTGGGAAGTTAAAATCCCCTATTATAAGACATTCAGATTTATTAGCCTACTCCATTTCTCTGTACATTTGTTCATTTACTCATTAGGTCTGTAACACACTCCTACTGTTATTTTTGCTTTCACGGTGCTTAGTCACACCAAACTGACTCAGCAGTGCACTGTACATCTATATCAACTGGATGCACTTCCTTTGATTTTATGTTTTTCTTAATTAACAGCATAACACCTCCCTTCCTATCTATCCTTTCTGCACAAATTTACTCCATAAATTCCAGTTCTGCATTCCTTATATTTGTGTGACACCATGTCTCTGCTATCCCAACAATATCCGCCTTTGATGTCTTGACCAACACTTCAAATTCATCAAATTTATTTACTATACTTTTAGCATTGGTATACATGTACCTATCCTTATTATTAGTTACCCTAACACATCCCATATAGGCGTCTCCGTAGCCAGGTGGGAAGGAGCAGCAGTGCGTAGTACACGCTTCTTGATTAGACCAGGGTTCGAGCCCGTCACCACCAAATACGAAGGATGCGGAAAGGTCAGGGAATGACCACCGCATATCCCGGAGCAATATGGCCTTAGTTGCTAATGCTCCTAAAAACCAAATAACTAACATCCCATATACCCACCTGTTTCACGATGACTGCCATCAGTCCCTGAAACCCCCCCAACACCCTTTGCTCCAGGTCGCTACTTATTCTAATAGAAGTTGTGCAAGAATCACCTTCACCTCTGCCTGCAGCTACTTTTAACCTTTTAGTCTGTGAATCCCCCCCCCCAAGCTAGCAGTTTTCTGACCCACCTAACACTGCCTCGATAGCATCAGCAAATATTCTTGCACCCTTTCTACTTAAGTGTATCTCATCTCTGTAGAAGCAGTCTCTCCTGTTAACAAGCACAGTCCACGCTGAAAAAAAATTCTACCCCCTGAGCCTTGCATATTCCCTTTAGGGTCGAATTGATTGACAAGGCTCTCATCATGTATTTCCTCCTATCGTGTCTGGGCAGAATTGCAGACACTTTCGAATTTAATCCTAACTCGCGAATTTTTTGCAACATTGACCTGTACTTGTTAAGTAAATCTGCAGATCTCCTACTCTTAATGTCATTGGTGCCAACGTGTACAACAATATCACCCTTTGTGCCCTGAAAAGATGATATATGCTTTACAGCATCATCAACTTTTGCCCCTGGCAGACATACCCTGGTCCTGTTCCATCTATTCTTTTTACACAGTATATTCCCCATCTCCCTGACAGTAGAGTCACCAACAATAACTAGTTCCTTTGGGAAAAGCGCATTCTGCCTTGGAGATTGCCGCTGTGTTGCCTGATGCCCAGGAGTGAGCTCTGGCATTGAGGGCTTGACAGGCCCCTCATATTAATTTCTTCGAGGGCATCTACCCTACACCTCAAGCTCTCATAGATGCCCAGTAGCACTCTGAGTTGACGCTTAATTTCTAGACACTCTCTGCACCTGGCACACAGAAAGACATCCTCCTTGGCTAGATCATGTGTCTGTTCCAGAGAGTTCGGCAAACATTTCACAAGTTGCACATTTTTTTAGGCTGTGATGCATTGGAGAATTGCTCCCCACAGTTCTCCCCCGAGTCACAGCACTCCTGCCGCATTGTGCCCGTTGCTTTGCTGCTCTAGTCTGAGGCATGATATTTTAAATTAATAAGATCAATAAATTTAATTAATTAATTAAATTAAATTAATTAATTAAATTTATTAAACTTTATTAAACTTAAACTTATTAAACTTTATCTAAATTAAAAAAAAAAATAACCAGTGTAACAATAACTATAAGACTACATATAAAATAACAATTAGGTAAATAAAAAGGCAAACACTTATCGCTTTTTCGGAGCCTGTAATTCACAGCTGTAATTTTTAAAGAGAATCAGCGCAATCTAGACAAGTTGGGCAAATGCACTGAGAAGTGGCAACTGAAGTTTAACATGACAAATGCAAAGTACTGCATATGGGCAGCAGTAACCCAAGAGAAACATACCTAATGTGTTAGTGCTACACTCAGGGAAGTGGAAAAGACCTAGGGATAATTGTGCAGTCAAATATGAAGTTTGCTGAGCAGTGCAGATGGGCTGCCATGACAGATCATGGAGTCCTGTCAATGATATATAGGAATTTTGCTAGCAGGGACAGGGAGTTGATTATCCCCTTGTACACAGCCGCAAAAACAGGAAAATGATTGGTCTAGATGAGGCAACTGTAGCCCAAACGAACAAGCACTGACTATGACAAACATTTTAACAAAAACAGCAGACCTGCCTATCCCACGGAAAAAACTGAGGAAGCAGGTAGTCCCCTGTTGGTGCCCTCAACTGAATGTACTCAGGAGAAGGGTGCAGCACCAAGCAAGGAGAAATTTTCAAATTTTTAATTAAGACAGGAAGATTTTCAGGCTTTCCAAAATTTTTCCAAGAAACTGTTCCAGAGAAGATTACTGCTGCTTGAACTTGAGGAAAGTTGAGTAGAAGGTTTATAGACTATCTTCTCTTGTTGACTCCATAAGATCAGTGCCTCCTTGTGCCTCAATTTATATTTCTGATTCATATTTTTGTATATCATATGAAGGTGTATAATACATATATGTATATAGTGGAGTTGCCAGTTTCTGGCTAGGGGCCACTTGCTAATAATAATAATAATAATAATAAAAAGTGAAACTGCCTAGGGTATACATAGGCCCTGAGGATAAACAACCTTCGTTGCAGTTTGAGTGAAGCTTTTCTCAACTCCAACGTTTCAACCCTGGCCAATACTCTCCCTGAGGGAGTAAACAGTACCGCAAGGTACGGCCACACAGAAGTTATGTGCCCAGCTGGAAAGTAACTGTCACTGGCAAAGATGCTCCCATCATCAATTTTAAGCTGCTTCTCCTTCCCTCAAAGGACCATAGATAAAGTCCAACATTTAGCAATATTTATTTGCAGGCCTGTCTTTTCTAGAAACTTATACACAGCCTCATACCTTATGAGGACAGGTGGTGTCAATGTCCTCAGGGCTCCAATAAATTTTGGAGCCCTGAGGACATTGACACCACCAGGATGAGGTCATCAGCAAATGCCATGGTGTTTATTTTAACACATTGACTGCCAAGCTAGTTTAAGAAAAAATTTTCCCTGGAGTCAAAAAATATTTAGTAAATAATTTGATTAGTAATTCTAAAATAAATATTGAAATGTCAGTGTTATGCAGTTTTTTTCACTTAAAATATCAAAAAAAAGGAGTGTTTTTTTTTTTTTTTTTTGTCATATATATGCAGCCGAGATGCCATGTTGGCCACATATGTGTGACGCTATTATGGCATACATATGAAGGTCGTTTGTGATTAGTTTATTGCACATGCAGCGAATGCTGCAGTAAAACTAATTACGATCAAATAAACTCTAAAACGTCGCAATAAGTTTATCAGTATTGTTAGAGATTTTGTGAAAACAAGTTCATTAGTGCACTGTATTATCACCATTATTATTGTGTTGTTTCTCCACAAGTTTGTACAAGTGTGTTGTAAAAAAAAAAAAAAAAAAAAAATCTAAACAGCAATGGCTAAAAGAAAATTACTAAAGGAAGAAGAACTAAGAGAAATTGCTGAAAATCTTAGTAGCAATTCTGAAGAGGAAAAAGATTTCGACTCTGATGATTCGGTAAAAGATCCTGACTGGGACAGTGCTTCAAGACTGGATGGAAGAAGAAAACAAGGATGAGCAATTTGAAAATACCGAAGAACCTGAGATTGAAACGACTGAAACAAATCACGCTACTGAATGGACTGAATATGAAGGACACCAAAAAAGATTTGATTTTACAGGCAAATTGGGACTGCAAATAGACATATCAAGAAACATTGCTCATCTTGAGGCATTTTTATTATTTTCTGATAGAGTAATAAATCTTATTGTAATGGAAACAAACTGATATGCCGAACAGAAAATTCAGAGTACTCGGGCTTCGCGGCAGAGTCATCTATTAAAGTTGGTTTCAACAACTGCTGATGAGATGAGAAAGTTTTTCGGGCTTCTTATGTGGATGGGACTAGTAAGATTGGGCAGTATTGCATCTTATTGGTCAACCAAACCTATTTATAAAAATAATTAAGTAACAAAAATTATGTCTCACAACTGATTTGAATTGCTGTTGTGCCTCATTCACTTTTCAGACAATGAAACCGCTATTCCAGGGGACAGACTCAGTAAGATACAACACCTGATAGATGTTTTGCAGCTGAAATATAAGAAAATATTTTTCCCTGGCGAAGATTTCGTCATTGACGAAACTCTTATTCCTCGGAGGGGCAGGCTGATATTCCGGCAGTATATTCCAAATAAAGCACACAGGTATGGAATCAAGCTGTTCAAGTTAATGTTCCACTGAAGGATATACCTGGTCGAGCAAGATCTATTCAGGTAAATCTGAAAATTATATAAAATCAGTAGGTTTAGCTGCAAAGAGTTATCGCAAGGACTTCTAAATGAAGGTCACACCTTGTACGTAGACAACCTTTATACCAGCTACCATCTGGTTTTATCGTTTCTTCATAAAAAAAAAAAAAAAACTCACGTTGTTGGTACATTGAGTGAATAAAAAATTTATGCCCAAAGAATTCATGTACTCAAAGCTAAATAAAGTGGAGATGATTGCCAAGGAAGAGAAAAATGGAATTATTGTTCTAAAGTGGTGAGATGCTCGAGATGAGAGACTACTAACAACAAAGCATGCCCCAGAAATGGTTGATGGACCCTCTACCAGTAAAGGAAGATGGAAAGAAGCAAAAAAAAAAAAAAAAAAAAATCACTTCCTATTCTGGCTTATAATAAGGGAAAGGCAGGCATTGATCTGTTGGATCAAATGGGTTCATATGCCACAACGCTAAGAAAGGGAGGGTAAAGTGCTCTGGAAATTAGCAATAGAATATCAGTTGTCAATGCATATGTAGTATACAAGAATGCTATACAAAAACATATAAAAATAAGAAGCTTTCGGGAAGAGGTAGCCACGGATTTGCTAAATATAGAACGGAAAGAGAAACGTGAAAAGCCAAAATATAGTAAGACTCATATACTAATGACAAAAATCGATGCAAACAACAAGAAAGTTAGAAGGATGTGCACTTTTTGTTATGCAAAATTGAGAGTCGGAAGGAAGATCAGTTGCTAGCAGAAAGGGGAAAAGAATTTTCACGTATTGCCCAGACTGTATTCATCAGCCTTTCATGTGTTTGGAGTGTTTTGGACAACACCATAAATCTTCATAATTTTGTAATTATAAAATTTGTAATAATAAAAAATTTTTAAATAATGACCAGTTACTCGCTTATTTTTTTCTCATAGCACCATGCAAATTTCATCACATGTAACACTGGAAGCCACGCTTTTCAAAAATAACGTAAATTTCCAACAATCGTCAGCGCTATACAGCCGACGCAGCTCCCACTGAAACAGTGGGAGCTGCGTTGGCTGTATAGGTTATATGTATATGTATATGTTAATAATATATGCTATGCACCGCATAGCATATATTATTAACTGAAACAATGGGTGTCGGCAATATATGTTCGATGCGGCGCCTGAAAAACATAATGGTGTTGGATATATACGGCCAACGCAGCAGACAACGTGTTAAAATTACCAACATCAAAGCCGATGTAAGCAGGGGTATTCTCATCAACATGTCTATAACAAGACATGGGAAACAGGAAATATATTGTGCAAAAGGATAGGTGGAATAGGACCAGGGTATGTCTACCAGGGACAAAGGTTGATGAAATTGCAGAGCAGATATCATCTTTTAGCATTAGCAAGGGCACATGATGCAAGAAAGCAAGCTTATATAGCATCAGCCAAAAAAAAAAAAAAAAACACCCCTTATTTCACCCATTCCCTCGCTCCAAATGTTTGTCAAGTTCTGCCTTGAATCTATTTAAGCTATCAACTTCTATAACGACAGATGGAAGTTTGTTCCACCAATCAACCACCCGCTGGCTAAAGGCACACTTCTGCACATCTATTCTACAACCGTCTTTCCTCAATTTGAATTTATGCCCTCTCAGGTGATTACTCTGAGCAAGAGGAAGAATCCCATCAGCATTCAGCATGCTCAAAACCATTCAAGGCTTTATATACCTCAATCAGATCACCTCGCAAGTGCCTAGTCTCCAGACACTAATTTTCAAAATTTAAGCGTTTCTTTGTAAGGGCAACCCTTTGTTTTGTTCACTAATCTTGTTGCCCTTCTCTGTACTCATTCCAACAGCTCTACATCTTTCTTAAAATGAGGCCTCCAGACCTGTATACAGTACTCAAGGTGTGGCCTGACCATTACCTTATACAAGGGGATAATCACCTCCTTATCCCTGCTAGAAAAATTTCTGTATACCATTGACAAGACAACATGAGCTACTCTTGCAGACCGTCTGCACTGCTCAGAAAACTTTGTATCTGCCTGCAGAATTACCCCCAGAATTAGCAGCAATTTTCCTCCACACTGCTCCAATTTGTGCACCAGTCTTCCATGTGCAACAGTATCAAAGGCCTTTCTAAGACCAAAATATATGATATCAAAGTTATCTTTGCATCCAGTTCCTTTGTGACTATCATAGTATCCAATCAAATTAGTCAGACAAGACTTCCCCTTAAGAAACCCATGCTGTGTCCGAGCTATAACTGAAGTCTTGTCTAGATGATCCTGCAATGCTTCTTTAACCAGTGCCTCCATTAATTTCCCTGGAACAGAAGTTAAACTAACAGGTCCGCAATTACCTGTGTCTCCCTTTGTCCTCCTTTGTGGATTGGAGTCACATTTGCAAATCTCCAGTCCATGGGTACCTCCACTGAGTCCAGGGAAGCTCTCATAATTATGGCTAAGGGTTTGCTTACTTCCTTTGCTGCCTCCTTTAATATAACTGGATAGATTCCATCCACCCCAGGTGCCTTTCTTATGTTTATCTTCAACAATTTCTCCTCCACTTTACTCTCAGTTATTACAAGATTATCTAGTTTACTGCCAGAGGTGTATTCAACTGGTGATCCTGCTCAGGTAGCTAACAAAATATTCATTTTGTTTGTTAGATACCTGAGCTAGATCATCAACAGTTGAACCATCCATATCAAGTGGACCAATCTGATTCATCCCCTTCCTTCTAGAGTTTACATAAGTAAAGAATTCTTTGCTGTTTTTCTTTGCATCCTTTGCCAAAGATTTCTCATAATCTGCCTTCTCCTGCCTTTAAGGGCAAAAAAGGTGATATTTGCATACGTTGGCACTAATGACTAAGAGTAGGAGATCAGCTGACTTATTTAACAGGTATAGCACAATGTTGAAAACAATTCGAGAGTTACAGTAAATTTTGAAAGTGTCTGCAATTCTGCCCAGTCCTGACAGAAAGGAGTATGTGATGAGAGCCTTGTTAACCAATTCAGCCATAGAGATATTGTGCAAGGCTCGAGGGGTAGTATTTTTCTCAGCATGGTTGTTGCTTGTTAATAGGAAACACTGCTTCTACAGGTATGAGATGCATTTAAATAGAAAGGGTCCAAGAACATTTGCTGATGCTATCAAGGTTTTGTTAAGTGGGTTGGAAAACTGCTATTTTAGGGGGATACACAGACTAATAGATTAACAACCTCAAAAGCAAGGTGCGAGGGATTTCAAAAACTACTGGGAGTCATCACGAGATAAGCAAATACATAGACTATGTTTGGGTAACTAAAAGAAAGAACAGGCACATGTATACTTACATGCACCAATGCTGGTAGTATAGTATTTAAATTTGATGAATTTGAAGTGCTGGTCAAGATATCAAATGCAGACATTGCTGGAATTTTGGAGATGGTGGTGTCACTCAGATATAAGGGATACAAAATTTGAATATGGGTAGAACAATGTATACAGAAAGGACAACAAACAGGTTAGGAGGGAGGTTATGCTCTCAGTTAAAGAAGCACAAAATCTAAGGCAGTGAGTGCATCCAGTTGACATGGGTGGTCAGTGCAATGTGGAGTCAGTTTGATGTGACATAAGCACTAGGAAAACAAAAATGAGAGGAGTGTGTTATAGGCCTAATGACTGTGATGAGTAGAAGAAACAGCTGTGCTGAGAAAGAGTGGGCCTGTAAATCAGAATGTCTTATAATGGGAGATTTTAACTTTCCATATATTATTAACTGGAACTTGAGTTGGTCACTCACACTAGCAAGATTTTGTGGATTTACTGGATGATTGTTTACTACAGCAGTATGTTAGAGTGGCAACGAAAGACCAATACTCTTGATCTGATTATCAGCAGCTATTCTCCAGGAATTAAGAATCTGCAGATAAAAGAACCACTAGGTGACAGGGATCGCAGTGTATTGAGGCAGGATTTATTTGTAGATGTAAATACTATCAATGGTAAAAGGAATGGCTGCTGCTTTTGTAAAGGTGACTGTAACAATCTTTGTCAGTTTTTAAATTCTATACAGTGAGACTAACTGATGACGTTACCATCAGCAAATTCTAAATAGGAACTAAGAGTAAAGTGAAGGAGAAATTGTTGAATATAAAACAAGAAAGGCACCTGGGGGTGGATGGAATCTATCCAGTTATATTAAAAGAGGCAGCAAAGGAAGTAAGCAAACCCTTAGCCATAATTACGGAGTTGAGAAGTTTTTACTTCATAACTGAAATGAGGGGGGTTTCAATCTCAGTGTGCTGGAAAATAATGAGTAAAAACTGAATTTTTACTGTTAGTTTTTAGAGTTCTGCTTTTAATGCATACAGCATTAAAAACAGAACACATTTACCATTAAAATAACCTCAACTATGAAAAATATATAATGGTTGGGCTCGTTATATATATTATAAACATAACATTATACACAGCCTATATATATATACACTGGTGTTCAAAGAAAGTGCACCACCCCTTAAAATTGTAATTGTCATCCAAATAATGTAAGTATATGGCAATATTTCTTACAGATTGCATCAGATAAGAGTGACACGTGTGGGTGATGAGGTAATATTGCATCAGCTGTTACTTTCAGCTATATAAGCATGCTCTGCAAGAGTTGCAGTCATTCTTTGACTGTGTCAAGGTGGCAAGTTACTTGCAGCTGACGCCACAAAGAAAGAGTGCTACTGTTGCTTTACATGAGGAAGGATGTTCTTCCCATCATATTGCTTATTATTAGAGTATCTTGTAATCAGTCGACAATGAGTAGATTTCTTTCCAAACTCAAGAATACTGGTTCTGCTGATAGGAAAAGAGGAACCAGATGCAAACGAGTCTCTATGCCAAAACAGGACTGCATTTTGAAGCGCTTATGCCTTAAAAACCATAAAGCTTCTTCGTCTGAGATGAAAAGAGAATGGGAAGAACATACAGGAGTGATAACAATTGCAGTAACAATCAGAAGGTGCCTCTTCAAAAATGGACTTGTAGCTCATTTAATTTGGTGCAAGAAGCAGGTCAAATGGACCCCCGAGCAGTGAAAGTCAGTTATTTTCTCAGATGAGTAGAAATTCAACCTGCATGGCTCTGAAGGGAGACAAACGATTCGCTATTGACTGGGTGAAGAATACCATCCAGACTGTATGGTGTCTACAGTGAAATTCCCTACCAGACAAATGATATGGAGATGCATTTCGTATCGCGGAGTAGGTCACCCAGTTTATAAAATGTTCAGTAAATGCCAATGGATACCTGGCTACACTGGAAGGAAACTTGCTGCCAACCATTAGAGACCATTTCAACCTGCCAAGTAACTGCATCTTTCAGGACTACTCTGCTCCTTGTCATCGGGCAAAAAGTGGTGCAAGTTGACACTTCTGTAGTTACTTTAGCTTCATTTCTGCATTAGAGGTTCGATAGTAATTTATTTACATTTGTTACAGGTGAAAAAATGGTTGGAAGAACGGTCCATTACAACCCTTAGGTGGCCAGGAAACAGCCTGGACTTAAATCCTATAGAGAACTGTTGGCAACATGTGGAATGTGCAGTTGCCAGAAAGAAACCAAAGACCCTTCGTGAACTTCATAATTTGTGTTTGAAACCACGAACTATCAGTTGATTATCTTCAGAAATTGACCTTGTCAATACTTCGACGGTGTGCTGCTGTCATCAGGGCCAGAGGCAGTTCAACTAAATATTAGTTTGCACCTGGTGAACTTTTCATTTTGTTTTCCATTTAAAATGATAAACTGAAGCAAATTGAGGGCTTCTGATAACATTTCAGCCATATTTCTGATAACATTTCAGCCAAAATTTTCCATTTTGGAATATTTTGAGAGCACCTGTCAAATATTACTTAGCTTTGCCGTAACTATTAATAAATATCTTTTGTTTATATTTCTATTTGTGATACTAGTCATTAATATAACATACCATCGTGAAAAAGGATTAGAAATGTGAAATTTCTAGGTGATGCACTTTCTTTGAACACAGTTATCGACTTAATAAATAGTAACAATAGCTTAATTTTCAGTACTTACCTTAATATAATCTGCAGTTAGGCTTAGAGTGAATAAGGTAGAATAGACTAAAAATTGGATTTAATGTGGATGAGCTTAAATTTTTGAAACGGAGTTAAAATATGCTCAAGGAAATAGAAGTGCACTTCTTCATCCTTGGTTGTCGTGAATTAAAGTTGAAACGAATTGAACTGTGAGAGTATAATCAAGAGACCAATAGCCGTAATGATAGGCTTTTGTTATTAAAGTCTTCAGTTGGTAAAAGTGAAGAAAGAGAGAGCACGTGTATTTTAAAAGAACTCTAAGTTCCTGTGATGCTCTTTGATGCATGTGGGAATCTCAGGTGCTTAAGATTCCAGACCGGGGAGAGGTTGTAGGGTAATTTTGCATTTAATACGTTTAATTTAGATTGATGCCGAAACCATTCTATGATAAGGGCTTCATACCGATAAATTCTGAAACTAGATTGTAATTTAATAATGAGGGTTGCTGAATCTAAGGTGTGTGGTTATGGGATTGTACATGTAAAGTCAGTTCTGTATTTGCTTGTCCAGTTTTAAAGCTATTATAATGATAGTATGCTCGTGTATTTGATGTTTTTGTAGAGCCGCATTTTGAAGTAGTGCTTCCGATATAGCATGCATTACATTTTTGCTGGCATTTTATTAAATATACTATGTTGTTCAAATCACAGATTTGGTATTTATAAGTTTCTTTACAAGAATTAAACATGGATCCTAGTCTATTGTATGTTGAAAATATGAGTGTAATGTCGGTATTTGCAAATATTTGACAAAACTGTCTAGCAAGGTAACTGTGATAAGAAAGAACTACGCGTAAACTGTTGTGTGTGTTATGTTTGGATGGATTATTAATATTATTTTGGACATTGGAAATAGTTTTTTGAATTAACTGTAAGGGGTATTTCCTGGATATAAATTTTTCTGTAAGATATTGAAGTTCGTTAGATAAGTCAAAACGTTTTGTGTTGAACTGTATTTGATGGCATTATATATTTGATTGTACAGAACAGCTGTTTTTGTGCTAAAAGGGTGGTGTGATTCATAATGTAAGTATTTTCCGGTGTGGGTGTTTTTTCTGAAAATTCTGGTTCTGAGTTCAGTATCAGCTTTATATATGGTAAGGTTTAGAAAATTTAATTGTCCGTTTTCCTCAAATTCAAGAGTGTACTTTAATCTATCGTGAAAGGAATTAAACTTAATAAAAAGGTCATCAATTATAGTTTTATTACCAATTATAAGGATGTCATCAGCATAGCGCATATATAATTTTAACTCTGTAGGGTAAGGTTGTAAAACTTGGTTTTCTATAGAGGCTAAGTATATTTCAGACAGGGGGGCTGAGGTCCCCAATCCCATAGGTAAACCGGATGTTTGTAGATATATTTGATTATTGAAATGGAAATTTCTAGTATCTAAGAGATATGAAGTAAGTTCCAATATGCTATTGATCGAGAGAGAGGTACGATTAATTAGGGTGCTGTCATTGGTTAAGAAATCATGTAGAGCCTGTAAAGCGGTTGGTAGATGTACAGTGGTGTATAGGGATACTATATTGAAAGATGCTAAATTATCTGTGTTGGAAATAATAATGGGGTTTATTTTCTCAAATAATTGGATATTATTAACTCTAAATTTAGAAAATTTTGTAATGGGGGGAAATAATCTTAAACAGAAAGGAGGAAAGGTTAGCAAAGACTGATTTATTGAAAGAAATTATCGGTCTTAGCGGGTGGTTGGGTTTATGCAGTTTGGTGATGCCAAACATGTGCGGAAGAACGTTATTTCGTATACCGATTTGTTGCAAGGTATGTAAATTGATTTTTTTTTTTTGTCCTTAGGTTTCTTAAAATAATATCAAGTCTGTTTTTATGTTTGGTAATATTATATGTATTGTCGGGTTTGTATGTATCTGGGTCTGAAAGGATTTGGTTCATTTTTTTCAATATATGTACTTTTATCTAAGATCACTATGGTGTCTCCTTTATCTGCTTTCTGTATGATAATATTTGGGTTATTTCGTAATTTATGTATGTCTGCTAACTGCTGTTTATTTATATTAGATTGCGATTGGAATTTTGATTTTAAAATGGAATTAGACTGATGTATTATGTGCCATTTATCGGGGTGATGTTCTAATTTGGTCTGGAGTTCTATAATACAATCTTTAGAAGGATAATTATTGTCTTTAATGGCAAAATTAAAACCATATTCAAGACCAGCAAGTTCAGTGCAGGTGAAAGGTTGAGAGGAAATATTGACGGTAGATATTTTTTGAGGATTGTGTGTTTTATGAGTAAGGGAGTTCCCTTTTTTTGCTGTGTCTTTGTTCAATATCTTTTACAGCGGCTCTAATGCGTGTTTCATTATATGTGGTAAATTCTAACCAGGTTTGGGGTTCCATTTTTCTTTTAAGACTAAATTTTATAAAATGTATTTGATGAAGGAGTTGGTATTCTTTGTTATATCTTTTTGATAATTCTTTTTGTATGATACTAATATAGGTTTGATGAACAATGTATGGATATTTTTTGCAGGTATGTTTGGGGAATATATGGGCAAATTTAAGGCATTTTTTTAAAGAAGGAAATGTGGGTTTTATTGGTGAAGTATTTCATAAGAATTTTGGAAAATTGTATCTCTTTATTTAACATGATCAGAGGCATCAAGGACTAAGAGTTGATAGACTGGTGCAGATAAGGTGTGTTTAGACCATTAAGATATTTTTAAAAATTCTGACAATTGGATAAATTATAGAATATATCGCTCTGGGGATATGCGGTGGTCATTCCCTGACCTTTTCGCATCCTCTGTATTTGGTGGTTACGGGCTCGAACCCCGGTCTAATCAAGAAGTGTGTGCTACGCACTGCTGCTCCTGCCCACGGAGATGCCCTTGAACACCAGTGTGTGTGTGTGTGTACATATACATATAATGAGGCTATATATATATATATATATATATATATCTGATAATTAAAATAAATATGATATTTAAAATAAAAACATCAGCCAGTAGTACGGCAATAATGCAGAGCGAAACGAAACGCAAAATAATATAAAATAAACAAACAGAGAAGGGAAAGTAGAAATAATAGGACAAAAAGGTAGTCGATAATCCCCTGTATAATTTAGTCAATTAAGTCATTAAACCCAATTAATAAAAAAGATGTAAATTTAAAATAATGCCAATTACAAATAATTTAGCGGTACCCCCCTCGAAGGTACCAGTTCCAAAAGACGTGAAATATCACCAAAAAAGGGTTCACGTCTTTTGGAACTGGTACCTTCGAGGGGGGTACCGCTGAATTATTTATAATTGGCATTATTTTAAATTTACATCTTTGTTATTAATTGGGTTTAATGATTTAATTGACTAAATTATACAGGGGATTATCGACTACCTTTTTGTCCTATTATTTCTACTTTCCCTTCTCTGTTTGTTTATTTTATATTATTTTGCGTTTCGTTTCGCTCTGCATTATTGCCGTACTACTGGCTGATGTTTTTATTTTAAATATCATATTTATTTTAATTATCAGATATAATTAGGCATCATGTGGAGGATGTGCATTTGCTGCCTCTAATGATAGCTACATAGCCATATCTATTTATTTTTATTACTTTTGCCTAATTTTTACCTCACATAATATATATATATATATACACACACACAGTAGACTCGATTTTCCTGATAATCGATTTCCCGGTTAATCCAAAAATACAGTAAGTCCCCAACGTACGTTCCAGGAATTCTTACGTAAGTTGAGTTTTACATAACTCGGGAATGACTAATAAAACATTGCTCCTATATCTGTGATATGCCAAAATTACAAAAACCACATAATATCCTCAGAAGAATGAAGTAAAATAGTTATATATTTTTAATTAGTTCAATTAAAAACTATCTGGAGACAGCGTCGAAGTTGTTGGAGTGGTACATAAGAAAAGAAAACATTAAAGGAAGAAACTGTACAGTAAAAACTGATATGTATTTCATAGCCTTGGTCGCTTCATGCTTCTCATATTCTGTCTTTCTCCTTTATTATTGTGTTCACTGTTGACACTGACAAATCTAAATTCTGCGCGATACTTGTTCTGTGACCATTTTCAAACATCCTTATTTTAATTTTCTGATCCGAATCGATCGCTTTCCTCTTTTTTTTTTTTTTTTTGATATATTTATTAGTAGATTTACTTATTTGATAGATAATAACGGTCAAAATGAAATTTTCTGTAAAGAACTTCACAGGGTTAAGGCGAAAACTCACTATTATCACCCCACGTGAGCTCATTTTACTAAAGCACATTTCTGGAGGTCACTGCCATAAAACAAAAACAATTTACACTTTCCGGGTTATTGGGCTTTTCTGTTAGTGCATCTAATTATAAACGGGTAGTAAACTCGATCGTATTGCATTTGCAATAATACCAATAGCTAGAATTCTGTGAGATTTTTACGTTATTATGGTGAAATGTGTGTCCCCTTTTTTTATATGACTGAAATCTTCAGTCATATAAAAAAAACCTTTAAGAATCTTCTCTTCATTCCTATTTTTAAGCTTGTTACTCCGTATCCCGCTAGTGGAATTTGTGCATGCCGTGATCTTCATTATTGATTGCTTATTATTATTATTCTGTTTTAAGTTTTACAATACTAAAAAATTTTTAAAAAAATTTGAATGAAAAAAAAAATTAACATAAGTTCGAAGTTACATAAGTTGGGGAGTTAGTACAGTATATCCAAAAATATTCAGCAACCTACGTAAAAAATATGGCAATGGATAAAAAACTTATCACGCACTACTCGCGTGTCCAATACGATGCTTCCCTTTATTTTGTTCGATGTCGATTTTAAATCTAATAGCTTCCCTTTATTTTTTACAGTTTCGCGCATGGTTTGGTCACTAACATTATAGTGGTTCTTTAGAGATTTAACAGATGCACCATTTTCAAACTTTTGAATAATTTCAAGTTTTTGTTTAATTAAAGCGCAACTCGCTTGTGTTTACCCATCATTTTCACAATGTCTAAACAAAAAAAATTTTTTGTTATCCCACCCTGACATAAACAACAAAACAATTTTTTCTCTTTGCAGTGCAATGAAACACAACAATCAAAGCGATGCACAAAAACAAACTAAACATTTGTTCTCTCTTTTTTTTAGTGTCGGGGTCGGGTGTGAAGACAGTGGGGGTTGCAAAATAATCTCCCAATGATGACTTTATAACGCCCTGCTTGTCACTTATTTACGACTCACAAAACATCTGTCTATACCTATTCTAGTTATTACTTAACTTTTATGACTTCTGGTTTTGTTTTGTTTTTTTTAAATTTTTTTTATTTGGAGTCTTGAAGTGTCCCGGTAAATTGAGAGTCTGCTGTATATATATATATATATATATATATATATATATAGCCTCATTATATCATAACATTACTGATATTTAAACTACTTGTTCACTACATTTTCAGCATATATATATATATATATGCTCTTTAGGGATTTTCTTATTCTCTTTGCCTAAGTTTTCATGTTTGCAGTTTTTTATGAAAACTGCAAACATGAAAGGAATTAGAACCTATAGCACAGTCATTAGTATCCTTGGGGATTGATAGGTGTGACATTTTAAAATTTTCTGGATTTTAGAGGGGTATACTGTTCAGCAGTTTTAGGACACATTTCAATAAATATAAGCATAAAAAACTGAACTTATTACACCTGTAAACATTTATAATGACTTTAATGTTCTTTCATCTGTTTTTGCAGGCAGCAATGTTTAAACTGCATGGATAATACAGCAGTGTTAATTATCACAGCAGAACAGAACTGCCTTTGTAAGAAGTTGCCATAGTACCGCACTACTTTCATTACATAGATTTGGCTATACACAACTCGGAGAATTGATTTCGCATCGCGCCTCACATCAAACAACCTCTTTACAGCTGTTTTACAACTTTTGCTTCTGCTAAGACTACCTGAAAGAGGCAGTCATAGCAGTCTGATCTTTTAAGAACACTGAATTACCTATGCAATTTAAATACTGCTGGCAACAAAAAAATAGATACAGGACAAGAGAAGACTGCATCTTATAAAGAAAGAAATATCATCGTTTTTTTAGATTCTTAAAGACAAATGAAATCATTAATATAAGTAGTGCCAGACTGTTTTCTTAATATTAAAAACCAAGGTTAAAAAAAGTTGATTTTTTTTTGGATTGTAAAGCAACAGATTTTACACAGTTCACTGTACTTAGCACTGTGTGTATGGGTTAAAGGTATAAGACAGAAAATATACCTGTTGGCATTAGACTTGAACTTTTATAGATCGTAGAGTTTTGGGAAAAAGATGTAAAGGAAGCTTGTTCCAGAAAACAGAAGTCGAAACGATAAATGAGGAAAAGTCTGTTCTGTGAGTTTGAACTTGAAAGTGAATGCATGATGTGTTCAGACTAATTTGGAAGAGATTGGAGAAATTACAAATGCCAATTCAAAAGAACACTGTCCATGAAACCATCTATAAAAAATGCATGCAGGAGAAAATGAACATCTATAAGACAGACTGCAAAAGAAGTTTGTAAGATGTGGTTCGGTAATCAACCTAACCGCCTTCTTTTGAATGGCATCATGAAGCTTATGAGAGGTTTGGGGAGGGGGGGAGTGGCATCAAACAAGGTGTGGAAACAATATTTCATGGCAGGGAAGATTTGAGATCTGTACACAGAGAGCAGTTTAGAAGCCAAGTAATGCCATGAGCAAAAAAGAAAACCCAGTTTTGTTGACGCAGAGGAAGCAAAATTCAAGACTCATTCTTCTGGGAAATAAGACAGGTAAGTTTTAGAAGGATTGAAGCTAAGTCTTCTTCACCCCATTAATCACACTGAAGAATTACCTGTAGGTCAGCATTTAAGGTATTGGTGGTAGATATTAGAGAAGTTGAGGCTTTTGGTGCAGGGAAGTTCCTCAAACCAGAAGGCTGAATGTAGTGTTCAGTCATCTGCAAAACTATGGATAGGATCACCAGTCGGTGGAAGGGCATTAACCTGCAACAAGAGTGATAGAAAGAAGTGAAGGTTGTCAAACACTAGCATAAGTGGAGAAGTTAGAACATAGTGTGTTCACCAGCAGCAGCGAATAGTCAAGAAAAAAACTAGATAATGAATTGCAAAGACCTTTATGCCAAACATGATCAAAAGCCTTTGAAATGTCAAGAGCAAACTACTGAGTTTCCAATATTTCCAAAAAAATTTGTCCAAAGATGAGTACGATCAAAAAAACTATCACTAGTGGATCAACACTGATGAAATCCATACTGCCGATCAGATGGTTTCAAAATAGTGAAATATCTCCTTCTCTGCTGAAAAAGCAGAGAAGGAGATATTTCCTTTCAGTGGTATAATTCTTATACCACTGAAGTATATATTCAATCCCTCCTTTCAATCTGGTAAATTCCCTTCTCAAATCCAAAAAAAAAAGAAGCAATAATTGTCCCTGTTCCAAAGGGAAACCGTTGTAACTCTATAATCTGTAACTTATTTCGCCCAATAGCTGGGGCGAAATAGAGCTGCAAAATTATTTGAAAAAATTCTTCACAGCAAACTCATGGGTTTTCTTTAAGTAAATCAGCTCACCCATCAACAACAGTATGCCTATCACTCTAAAAGATCCACTGATCTTGCACTTGTTGACTTCTTCTCAAGGATCATTGAGTCTTGAAAAGGGTCACTATTTTTTTTACTTATCTAAAGCTTTTGATTGCATAAACCATAATATTCTACTTAACAAACTCAATAATCTTGGCTTGAGAGGGAAAATTAACCATATCCTTGAAGACTACCTTACTGATAGGCCATAAGAACAAATCAGTCATACATACTCAGTACCTCAAGGCTCACTTCTCGGACCTATCCTATTTGTTCTTTACATTAAGAATTCCTCTCTCTTCTTCCATCTTCTCACCTAGTAGCATATGCCGATGATATTTCCATCCTGATCACAGATAAAGACTAATCAGCTTCAACTCAAAATCTGTCTTGCTCTCTGGGATGCAAAGTTGGCTTCAAAAGAATCAGCATACATTGAATCCAGAAAAATCAAAATACAGGGTGTTTAGAACAAAAAACAAACCAGTAAATATTGATTTCGATGTAATATACAAAAAAAAAAAAAAAAAAAACCTTGAAAGGGTGAATGAAACCAAGTTTCTCAGAATATGGCTAGATGACAAGCTAAGTTGGGCAAAACAAATGATATCCCTACAAAAGAAAACTTCGTCACTAGTGGGAATACTCACCAGGGTCTCTGCCTGGGTGTTTCCCCTTCTCAGACTAGTATTCCTTTCTTTAATTCAGCCGCACCTCACCTATGGAATTATCTCATGGGGTACCACCAACCAAGAAAACCTTGTAAGAATCGATGCGTTTGTTCAATTTTGGGCCTTCCCTGGAACACATCGGTTAGTTTGAGATACAAGGAAGTGAGACTCCTCAGCATCTATTACTGCTACAGAAAGCCGAGACGGTCTTTGTTTACAATGCTTTGAAGACACCAGGTCGTCCCCCCCTTCAGATCCTTTTTCATAACCATAGAAGAAGTATTGCACAATCTAAGAAATGAAGCAAACCTGTAGGTTCTGCTTAACAGAAAAGCCATAGGTCAGAAAAATATAAAATACAGAGGCACTAAAACCTGGAACAAACTTCCTGCAAAAATCAAAAATGTCACTTCACTAAACTGATTCAAGAAACTATTAATTGAACACATCACCAGGGATGTCTGATTCAAATTACCTTATACTCAAATCCTGGATTTTAAAAACACAGAGGAAATCATTACCAACATGGAAATAACGTACAAATGTTAAAGGAAGCAGTTAGCAAATAGTTTGTAAATTTCTGTGCATATATCTCATCATTTAATTGTAAAAATGTTCACAATGCTATTATAAGAAGTGATGGTTTACGAAGTCTTCTGTAAAGCAATGTACAAAAAACTCCAATGTATTTTTGTCTTTTCTGTTAAACATTACCATTTCATCTCTAGATAAATAATTTCATCTGACATAATCTGAGAAAACATTAGGATCATAAGGCTTAAAACATTAATCAAAAAAAGAAAAGAAAAAAAAAGAAATCATGCAGATCACCAAGTTGCGATGTGAAGTCCCTAGAGGACTATTAACATTGTGTACTTGTAAAGTTTGTTGGTGAGAAAAAGATAAAGGGTGCAAGAATAGGAGTAACTGTATTCTCATAGGCAAATGATGAAGCTGTGTGAGGCCATTAGTAATTGCAAAAGCTTTGGCATTTTGACCACCCAGGTTCATACAAATAGAAAACTAAAGTCAACAGAGTCATGAACATTAAAAATAACAAGGACAATTAACTCATTGTTAGAAAAGTTAGACTGGAGAAAGTAGAATTTCAAAGAAAGATAGTCAAAGAGTTCAAGTGATTAGTGGAGTTGGGATAGAGGCAATAGATAAATTTGACAAAATGGGGGCACAGAGAATTTAAGCCAGAGATCAAAAAGAGAAAATTTGAATTAGGAAGTCTCTGATGTGGAATATTGGAGCAGACACATGTACAAGTAGCACCTTTGAAATAAAAGGAATCACATAGTGAATAATTAGAGGAATAAGATGAATAGCGGTTGAGGTAACTGATAACTGCTAACTTCTTTACAATCATTAGTACAATGGTCCTTGAGGTTGTCACAGACATTCTCTCAGATATGCCAGACAAGCTGTACTTGCTACCTGGGAGACTAAAACGCTGTTGGAATTGATATTCGGGTGACACTCAAGTCAAGTGATGGCCTCCGTAGCCGAGTGGGCAGGAGCGGGAGTACAGTAGCACACGCTCTTGACAATGCTCGTGCATTGTCTACCTTGACAATGCACGGGCATTGTCAAGGTAGACCGGGGTTCAAGCCCCCGAGTGCTGAATACGGTCAATCTGCCAACTCGCACTGGACCAGCGTGGCAGATTATGGTCCATTTCCCTCAGCATGAATTGTTGAGGAGGCTTCCATCCTGCAGTGGGTTGATAATGGCTGCACTTTACTTTACTTTTACAAGTCAAGTGGACCCAATTTCGGCGAAGTCCGGAGAGAGTGTGACAATCAAATCCTCTGCTTGCACCTTCACAATGGAGGGACTGTTAGAATTCTGGGTATAACCCCCATGCACAAGCACACTGTGGGTGATCATCCAGGAGTGAACCAACGTAAGCAGGAGTCGAGGTGTGCCCAAACTACACGAAGGAATGCCGCAGTTCCAGTCAACCCTTCCCCATCTCTACCATCATGCAGTATGGCTGATGACTTTTGAGGTTATGTACATCATGGCGAGATACAATCTTCCTTATATTTCAAGGATACAGCTCTAAAACGGTGTTTGCAGGCTATCTGCTAGTTAGTACACAGGATTGAACCTATTGGACTCTTTAGGGGACTTCAAGATCAGCTAGTGTATAATCTTGCTCCCTCTACTCTGCCAGATAGTGATTGGAGGGAGTCCGAGTAGTGTATGCAAGGGGGGGGGGGCATTGTCAAGGTCACATTATGTCAAGGATCTGGATATATTCTTCCCATGTGTACGGCATATCCAAAAATTTCATTACTTCATACAGCTTGTCCCCCCCCCTCACTTTTTCAAACATTTGAATACACAATGAATTGTGAACCTAATAGAGTAAGCTTATCTGCGAAAAAATCTAAACCTCCCAAACACTTAGTTCATTTTGCAAATATACGTGGTCCCAGTTCTAATCTCACCAATGTCCATTTCCACTTACAGTCTGCCAAATCCCATGTACTTTTTCTGACAGAAACTCAGTTATCGGTTGATTCAACTACTGTTCATCTCAGTTGCCCAAATTATTAGCTGTATGATTCCTATCGCCTCAAAGGTGGTACTTGTGCATATGTGCATTCCGATATTCCCTGTCAGAGACTTGGTAATTTGAAATCTACTCTTTTTGAATTTCTCTGGCTTAAAATCTCTCTACCTCATTGTGTCAAATTCATCTGTTGTCTACCATTCTCCCAACTCCACATCGCTCTGAGCTCATTGACTTCCTCTCTTTGCAAATTGACTTTCTCCAGTCCAACTTTCCTAACAGTAAGGTAATTTTCCTTGGTGATTTTAATGTTCACAACTCCAGCTGGCTTCCATTTTCTAGTCGCACCGATCCAGATGGTCGAGATGAGGCTTTTGCAATTACTAATGACCTTGCACAGATTGTTCATTCATCTACAAAAATACTGGACAATCCTAAGCATACAACCAACACACTTGATCTTTTCCTCATAAAAAAACCCTTCTAAGTACATGGTCCAAGTGAGTGGTCCTTTAGGTACCTCAGATCACAACTTGGCGATTGTCTCTTCTCCAATGGAGCCTTTATCTCATGGCTGTTCCCAACCTTGTGTTGTTTGGCCTTACAAGAATGTAAAATGGGATGACCTGCGAGATTTCTTTTCTTTAGTCGGATTACTGTTTTGAAACTTCTGATGTCAACGTTTGCTCAGATCGTGTCAGTGAAATTATTCTTGTAGAAATGGAATCCTTTATCCCACACTCCACTTTAATATCTCCACCTTTATCTAACCTTGGTTTTCCAATAAATGTGCTAAGGCTGTTCAAGAGAACGTTGCATATTGTAATTGGCTTGTTTCTAATTCTTCAGTTCATTTTCTGCCTACACCAAAGCTCGCAACAATTGTAAAGCAGTGAATAATCGGTCCAAACTAGATTTTGTACAGGCTAAGAGTAGAAAACTTGCTTCTTGCCCTAATGGTAGCCGAGCATTCTGGTCTCTTGCCAAAGCTATTGGCTGCAACTTTTGCCCATCTCTGCTCCCAACTCTGTCAAAACTAGATTGTTCTGTTCTCACTTCAGCCAAGGATAAAGTTGACCTGCTAGCATCCCATTTTTCTTCCAACTCACATATTAATAATCTTGGTAAAACACCTCCCGCCATTACCAACACTCTCCATTCAATGCCTCCTGTGGTCTTCCATCAAAAGAATGTCAGAAGGATTTTGACGAATCTTGATGCTAAGAAAGTTCAAGTTCCTGATGGTATTTCTCCACTTGTTCTCAAAACCTGTGCTCCTGAATTTATTTCTGTTCTTTGCTGCCTTTTTTCATTGTCTTATTCCAAAGGTGTTTTTCCTTCTGCTTGGAAATTTTCTCATATCCAGACAGTTCCTAAAAAGGGTGACAAATCCCTCCCCTCCCATCCAATTACTTTTACTCTTCCTAAAGTAATGGAGAAATCAATTAACCACCAACTTTTAAACTACCTAGAAACCTTCTGTCTGATCAAGGATCGCCAGTATAGGTTCCATCAGTGTCAATCCACTGGTGACATTCTGGCTTATGTTACCCATTTATGGACAAATTCAATGAAAAAGTTCGGTGAAACACAAGCAGTTGCTCTTAACACCTCAAAGGCTTTCAATCATGTTTGGCATAAAGGTCTTCTAAACAAACTTCCATCTTATGGTTTGCCAACAGTGTTTTGTAATTGGTTATCCTGTTTTCTCTCTGATCGCTCACTGAGGGTGATGGTAGATGGCTCTCTGTCTTCTAACTTCTCCACTAAGGTTCAGTTTTTTCCCACACTCTGCCTCTTGTAAATTAATGCTCTTCTTCCATTGACTGGAAATCCTATCCATAGTTTTGCCGATGATAGCACATTACATTCCACTTTCCATTTTGAGAAACCTTGCCCTGCTCAATCAGTTTCAACTTATCGAATATCCACTGCCAATTCCTTAAATGCTGATCTCCAATGGGGCAAAGACAACTTAGTTGATTTCAATCCTTCTAAAACTCAGTCTTTTCTTATATCTTGCAAAAAGGATTCTTCTGCTCCGATAGGAGCAGAAGAATCGGAGTATCAGTCCGAAGTGACACTTTGGTGACACTCCAATTTCTAGGCAAGATGATATATCTCTTTTGGGGATTATCCTGACTTCTAATCTCTCTTGGCACAAGCACATTACAAATATTGCTTCCTCTACATCTAAAAGACATGGTTTACCTCTTTCGCTCCTGGCATTACTTTTCTTCCAAACAGCTGTTCACTCTGTACAAATCGCAAATCTGCCCTAGAATGGAATACTGTTCCCACAACTGAGGTGGTGCCCCCAAAACCTCTCTTAGGCTTCTAGATTCCGTTCAGAAAAGGAGAGTTAGGTTAATTAATGGCTCATCTCTAACAGAGTCTCTGCACTTGCTGTCTCACAGATGTACCGTTTCTGCTGCATGCCTTTTCTACAGATACTTCCATGGGCACTGTTCTTCTGAATTGGCTTCTATAATTCTCACCCTCTCTCTCAAAACAGTCCGAACACGTGCTGCCACCAGCCAACGTCCATTTACTGTCCAACTTTCAACTCACAGAACCAACTTTTCATCTTCCTTGTTTATTCATTGAACTGCCGTTTTCTGGAACAACCTTCCTTCATACGTATTTCCTGAAAAATCACAGGAAGTACAGAAGTTCAAGTCTAATGTCAACAAATATCTTCTTTCATTTTCTCAACCTCCAACCCAAGCACGGTACTAAGTACCATAGGTTCTAGCACCTTTCATGTTTGAGGTTTTCATATAAAAAAAACAAAAAAACAATGTATACTATACATGTCAACAATACTCACGTGCAAGAATTATTTTCAGGTCTTATAACAGAACTAAAACGATCTTCTTCATCACCATTTTCCATGGCTATTCGAGATTGGTATGAAATGCTCCCTTCTATTTCTTGTGCAATCTTGGATGCCTTGGCTTCTTGTTTCTTATATTCTTCAGTGTTTTTATATTCTAGTGGTACACTTAAAGCGAAAAGAAATTTAATATCACATACTTTATTCATCTTTATAAAATCTTATATCTATTTATGGTCAAAATTAAAGATCAATTCACATGAAATGAACTAAAATCATGACATGATTTGGCTATTATCTGGTATGGAAGTACCCATTTATGAGAATATATAAATATAACAGTAAAATATATAAATAGAAAACATTGAACAGCATTCAGCCTATTAACAATGCACATATGACTGAATGTAGCTCAAAAGTATTCACTGCAGAAATTAAGATTTTGTGCGCTGTTAAAACTAATGGAAGGAAAAGTCATTTCAACTCTTACACTTTTAAGGATTCACAGACATACTCTGAAGTGTCAACCATGAAAATAGATTTAAACATCTTATTCAACCCATGAATGCTCACTGAACAAAATGTCTTCAAATTAATACCTGATGTCAACCTCACTACATGACTATTACAGTATTACAATATGCCATCACAGTCCCTCACATAAAAATAAAATAATATTTTATTATCATCACAGTATTACAATATGCCATAATATTCCCATTTAAATGAAAGTAATAAAATAATACTGTAATAAAATAAATCCACCTAAAAATTATTAACTTATGGAAATTTTATCACTGTTTGTCTTTGTTGAAATTCACAGGGAAGGAGGAGCAGCTACAAAAATTATATTGAACAGTAATAGAGATTTGGTACATGCTATCACAATTTCAATATTTCTTTCTTTCTTTCCCAGGAAATTTCTTATTCTTATTATTACTAGCCATATAGTGAAAGGGGCGCCTCCGTAGCCAGGTGAGCAGGAGCAGTAGTGCGTAGCATACGCTTCTTGATTAGAATGTAGTTCGAGCCCGTGACCACCAAATACGGAGGATGCGGAAGGTCAGGGAATGACCGCTGCATATCCCCAGCCTGGGTGAGGGTTGGCGTCAGGAAGGACATCCGGCTGTAAAAATTGCATGCCAAAACAAAAATGCTGACCTCATATATAATGGGAAAAAGCGAGGACAAAAAAAAAAAAAAAAAAACTAGCCATATAGCACAAGGAAGCCTGAGGCTTATGCTGCACCAGCTAAAATAAATTTCTGAGTTACCCTGAGAGAGAGAGAGAGAATTAGAAGGGAATCAACAAGAAAGATAAGGATGATGATATCCAGCTCAGGACCCTGGGTGTGCCAAGCCCATAACTCACCAGATGTGAGCCCCTGGGGATAATTTAATTGACACTTAAATTGCCAACAATACTGTGCACACACATCAGTCTTTTATAAGTTATAGAGCAGTATCAAGTAATCTTATTAGAAAAATTGCCTTATTAACACATTACTGAAACAATGCAATGTTAATAAAGCAATTAGTGTGATTTTTTCCTTTGATTCTATGTTATTTAATACCTTCAACCAGCATAATGTAATGATCATAATTTACAACACAGGGACTCTAACATCTAAGTGGCCATATTCTAAATGTTTCTCACTTCTTTTTAACTGATTAATAATTATGGTAGCTAGCATTATGGATAATGCCAGCTACCATTCTGTTCTATTAAATAAACCTCCTGGTTCAAATAGCAGAAATGCAGACATAATGGCTTGGCTGTCAAGGAATAATGTTCTATATATGGAGCTGCAAATTACAAACATGTACAGAACTCAAATAGATGCTGAAGTTATGCAAGAGCAAGCCAAACTGTATGAACTTGATTCCACCAAATGAAATCGGTCATGGCATTTTATGCAATTACTATTACACCACTCAATATAATCCATCAAAGTGATCTGGGCACAAAGTAGTTTACATGGTTGAAATAATAAAATGTTTACGATTCTTTCCATTCCATTTAGAATTTGCTGTTGGTAAAATCACCAGTTGGTCCCACTGTATAGAATTTAAAAACCATCTCAGATGACCATAGTCATCTTTATGAAAGCAAAACCCTTTCCTTTACCCTTGATGGTTGGTAGTTACCTCTTTAAGTAAATCACACCCTGTGATCGCTGCAACTTAGTGCTTTACCTTTACCTGCAGATTCTTAATGCATGAGGAATCACTGCTGATAATGAGATCAAGAGTATTACTACCACTGGTTGCCTCCAAACATGCTGCTACAGAAAATCCACAAAAGCTTTGCTAGTGTGGGAGTGACCAAATCACAAGTTCCAGTCAATATTTGGGAAATTAAAATCCCCCATTACAAGACAATCTGATTTACTGGCCCACTTTAATTCTTTATACAGCTGTTCATTATATACATCAGAATCATTAGGCCTATAACACACTCCTACTCTCAATTTTGCTTTCCCACTGCTTATGTCACACCAAACTGGCTCAACACTGCACTGTACACCCATGTCAACTGGCTGTGTTTCCTTAGATTTTGTGTTACTTAACTAATAACATAACCCCTCCTATCCTGTCTATCCTTTCTATACACATCGTACTCCACAAATTCCAATTCTACAATCTTTATATCTGTATTACACCACGTCTCTGAAATCCCAACAATATCTACCTTTGATGTTTTGACCAAGACCTCAAAATTCATCAAATTTATTTACTAAACTCCTAGCATTGGTGTATATGGAAGTATACATTATACATGCACCTGTTCTTATTCTTAGCTGCCCTAAAACAGCCCATGTGTTTACTTGTTCTGCAGTCACTCCCAGCAGTATCTGAAATCCACCGCACTTTGTTTTCCAGGCTACTGTTCATTCATAGAAGCAGTGCAAGAATCACTTTCATCTCAGTCAGCAGCTACTGTTAATCTATTAGTTCATGTATCTTAGCAGTTTATATTTAGCAGTTTTCTGACCCACCTAACACTCCCTCCATAGCATAAGCAAATATTCTTGCAGCCTTTCTATTTAAGTGTATTCCGTTCCTGTAGAAGCAGACTCTCCTGTTAACAAACACAGACAAGGCTGAAAAAAATTCCACCGCACGATGCTTGCAAAATCTATCCAGGAACGAACTGACTGACAAGGCTCTCATCATATACTCCCTCCTATCATGTCTGGGGAGACACTTTCAAATGATACTTTAATGGTTTGAGCAAGCTCAATGCTGATGGGATAAGTTATATTAAAAGAGGCAGCAAAGGAAATAGGCAGGCCCTTAGTCATGATTATAAGAGTATCATTGGACTCGGGGGGGAGATCCCCACGGACAGGAGATCATTGACAAGACCCCTATATACGGAGATGTGCAAATGTATCCCCAATTCACAAAGGGAGAATGAAAGATGATACAAGTAATTACAGACCAATCAGTTAAACTTCTATTATGTGGAAAATAATGGAGTCACTAGTTAAAAAAGCACTGCAAGATCATCTAAACAAGAATGCAATTATAGTTCAGCCACAGCATGAGTTTGTTAAGGGGAAGTCTTGTCTGACCAATCTGAATGGAAACTACAATGTGGTCACAAAGGAACTATATGCAAAAACACAGTTTTGATATCATATACTGGCCTCTGTAGCTGTGTGGTCAGGAGCAGGAGTGCAGTAGCACACGCTTCTTAAATAGACTGAGGGGGGGGGGGGTTCAAGCCCCTGCCAATCTGCCAACCCACACTGGACCAGCATGGCAGATTATGGTCCATTTTTCTCAACATGAATTGTAGAGGAGGCTTCCATCCTGCAGTGGGTTGATCATGGCTGCAGTTTACTTTTTTTTCTTTTCTTTTTTTTTTTTTTTACTTGGATTTTAGGAAAGCTTTTGAAACAGTTGCACATGGAAGACTACTGTACAAGTTGGAGCAGTACGGCATTAAGAGCAAGTTGCTACTATGGATAAAGGGGGTGGTTGAATGGGAGAAGACAGTGAGTGGTAATCAATGGACAATGCTCTTTGTGGACTAATGTTATTAGAGCTGTACCCCTGAGGTCTGTGTTGGACCGCCATTGCTGTTTTCTATATTTATCAATGATATTGATGAAGTTATATCAGGCTTAATAGTAGTAGCAATAGTAGTAGTAACAGAGACATGTGATGCAAGAAAGCAAGCATATGAGCTTATGCAGCATCAGCCCAAAAAAAAAGAAAAAAAATTTTGCACAACCATTCCCTCTAAAAGTGTCTAGTTCCTCCTTGAATTTCTTAAAGCTCTCAACTTCCACAATGACAAATGGAAGTTTGTTCCAGAATTAACCACCTGACGGCTAAAGTCAAATTTCCACACATCTATTCTACAACTGTCTTTCCTCAGTTGTAGAATAGATGTGCGGAAATTTGTCTTTAGTATCCAAGTTTGCAGATGATACAAAAGTTGGTAGGGTTGTTAATAACAGTAAGGATGATACATACAGTAACATGATCTGGAAAAGTTGAGCAGATGGGCAAATGCAAAGTGCTGCATATGGGTAGCAGTAACCCCAGCATAACATACCAACTGTGGAGTCTTACACTCAGGATAAAGCAAAATGAAAAAGGCCTATGGGTAATTGTGCAAACAGATATGAAGTTTTATGAGCAGTGCAGACAGGCTGCAAGAGTAGCTCATGGGGTCTTGTCAATGATATATAGGAATTTTTCTGGCAAGTTTTAGGAGGTGGTTATCCCCTTGTGCAAGGCTATGGTCAGGCCGCACCTTGGGTTCTATATACAGGTCTGGATGCCTCAGTTTAGGAAAGATGGAGATCTGCTGGATCAAGTACAAAGAAGGACAACAAGATTAGTGAACGGAACAAAGGGTTGCTGTTCCAAGGAAAGTGTAAGTTCTGCAAATTGCAGCATATGGAGACTAGGCACCTGCAAAGTGATCTGATTGAGGTGTATAAGGGCCGTGAATGGGTTGAGAAACTCAATGCTGATAGAATTCTTCCTCTTGTCCAGATTAATCATTACCATCATTATCAGCTATATGGTGCAAGGAAGCCTGAGGCTTTTGCTGCACCAATCAAAAAAAAAAAAAAAAAAAAATTCTAAGTTACTTTAATCGCCTGAGGTAACAAATTCAAATTGAGGAAAGACTGTTGTAGAATAGATGTGCAGAAATTAGTCTTTAGAAATTTGATTGCTGGAAGAAACTTCCATCTGTAATTGTGGAAGTTGACAGCTTAAATAAATTCAAAGCTGAACTAGAATCTGTTGTGGTGGAAGTTGATGGTTTTAATAAATTCAAGGCTGAATTAGACAAACTTTTGGAGTGAATGGATGGGTGAAATGAGAATGTGGGGTTTTTTTATTTTTTTTTTGGTGATGCTATATAAGCTTGTTTTCTTGGATCATATGCCTCTGCTAATGCTAATTGTTGACAATATATCAGAACAACAGTTCTGATATACTGTCAGCAGTTCCAGACATGATAGGAGAGAGTATATAATGAGAGCATTGTCAATCAATTCAGCCCTGGAGAGATATTGTGCAAGGGTGCAAGAATATTTGCTGATGCTTTTGAGACGTCGTTAGGTGGGCCGGAAAACTACTGGCTTGGAAGGGCTACACAGACTAACAGCAGGCGCTGGCAGAGGCAAAAGTGATTCTTGCACTGCTGCTATTAGAATGAGCAGTAGCCTGGAAAATAAAAAGGCATGTGATGCATATAAACTATCAGATGACATAGAAGCTAGTCTATAATCAAGAAGATGGCAAAGGCAGATTACAAGAAATCCTTGGCAAAAGATGCAAAGAAAAACCACAAAAGAATTCTTTGCTTATGTAAAATCAAGAATGGGGGAGGGGATGAATCTGATTGGTCCACTTGATATTGATGGTTTGACTCTTGATGATCCTGCTCAGGTAGTTGACAAACTGAATGAGTATTTTGCATCTACATTCACACATGGAGATAATCAGGGAGGGGAATGCCAGAAACTTATCAAACTCTAACAGGGAGTTAAATAATTTTGTAATAACTGAGAGCAAAGTGGAGGATAAACTGTTGAAGTTAAACATAAGAAAAGTACCTGATGTGGATGGGATCTATCCAGTTATATTAAAGGAGGCAACTAAGGAAGTAAGCAAACCCTTAGCATTAATAATGAGAGCTTTCTTAGACACAAGGGAAGTCACTATGGATTCAAGATGTGCAAATGTGTCCTCAATTCACAAAGGGTGACAGGAGTAATAACAGATCTGTTAGTTTAACTTCTGTTCCATAGAAAAAATGGAGGCATGGTTAAAGAAGCACTGCAGGTTCAATTCTGTAGTTATAGTTCAGACACAGCATGGGTTTGTTAAGGAGAATTATTGTCTGATCAATTTGATTGCATACTATGTTGTGGTCACAAAGGAACTGGATGTAAAAAATAATTTTGATATCATATACAATCGGTCCTCGTATAACACGGTAGTTGCCTTCTTAGAAACCCTCGTTTAATGCAAAATTGTGCAATATAAGTAACAGGCCTTATGGGAAAAATAGGGTTAGGTGCCAACCACCCAAGATTGAACACACATTTTTAACCAAACCATTACTAATCGGAATAAAATACGTATTTTATTACGATTATTACGTAATAAAATATTGCTAATGCTTTTGCTCCTATAGTAAGCAAACTTGTTCCTGATTTCTTCTTTGTTTGATCTTCTATCCAAACAGCACACTCCTACTCTCAAGTTTGATCTCCCAATGCTTATTTAGAGACGTGGTGTCACACAGATATAAGGAATGCAGAACTGGAATTTGGGGAGTATAACGTCTACAGAAATGATATACAGGATAGGAAGGGAGGAGGGGTTATGCTATTAGTTAAGAAACACAAAATGCTAGTGAAGTCAGTCGACATCGCTGGACAGTGCAGTGTCGAGTCAGTTTGGTGTGACATAAGCATTGGGAGATCAAAATTGAGAGTAGGAGTGTGCTATAGGCCTAATGACTCTGATGAGTATAATAAGAAACTGTACAGGGAAATAGAATGGGCCAGTAAATCACAGAGTCTTATAATGGGGGATTTTAATTTCCCAGATATTGACTGAAATCTGTGGGTTGGTCACTCACACACTAGCAAGGCTTTTTTGTGGATTTATTGGATGATTGTTTTCTACATCAGCATGTTCGGGAGGCAAACTAGAGGGAGTACTACTCTTGATTTGATTATCAGTAGTGATTCTTCATGCATTAAAAATCTGCAGATAAAGGAACCACTAGGTGGCAGTGATCAAAGTGTGCTGAAGCATGATTTACTTAAAGAGGTAACTACCATCAGGGGTAACGGGAAGGGTTATTGCTTTCGTAAAGGCGACTACGAGGGTCTGAGATAGTATTTAAATTCTATACAGTGGGACAAACTGATGATGTCACCAACAGCAAATTCAAAATGGGAAGCATTCAAAGAACTTACCTTGAAAGCTACTAGGCTTTACATACCAACTACGAAATATTGTTCAAGATTTAAGCCTAAATAGAAGTCAGATGAACTACTGAGACACATGGCAGAGAAGAAAAATGCATGGGATACATATAAATTAACACATGACACAGAAACCTATGATAGACATAAGTTGATCCGTAACCAAGTTACAAAGGAGGTTAGGCAGGCAAAGGCAGATTACGAGAAACCTTTGGCAAGGGATGCAAAGAAAAACAGCAAAGAGTTCTTTACTTATGTAAACTCTAGAAGGAAGGGGATGAATCAGATTGGTCCACTTGATATCAATGGTTCAACTGTTGATGATCCTGCTCAGGTAGCTAACAAACTAAATGAATATTTTGCATCGACAATCACACATGAGTTATTCAGCGAGGGGAATGCCAGAGGTGTATTCAACTCTAGCAGTAAGCTAGATAATCTTGTAATAACTGAGAGTAAAGTGGAGGAGAACAGAAGAAAGGCACCTGGGGTGGATGGTATCTATCCAGTTATATTAAAGGAGTAGGGCAAAGGAAGTAAGCAAACCCTTAGCCATAATTATGAGAGCTTCCTTGGGCTCAAGGCAGGTACCCATAAACTGGAGATGTGCAAATGTGACCCCAATTCACAAAGGAGGATCACAGGCTGACACAAGTAATTATAGACCTGTGAGTTTAACTTCTATTCCAGGAAAATTAATGGAGGAACTCGTTAAAGAAGCACTGCAGGATCATCTAGACAAGACCTCAGTTATAGCTTGGACACAGCATGGTTTTGTTAAGGGGGAAGTCTTGCTTGACCAATTTGATTGGATACTATGATGCAGTCACAAAAGAACTGGATGCAGGGAATAACTTTGATATTATATACTTGGATCTTAGAAAGGCTTTTGATACTGTTGCACATGGAAGACTGCTGCACAAATTGGAGCAGTGTGGCATTGGAGGCAAATTGCTGCTATGGATAAAGGTGTGGTTGAGGGAGAGAAGACAGAGTGGTAATCAATGGACACTGCTCACTGTGGACTGATGTTATTAGTGGAGTCCCTCAGGGTTCAATGTTGGGTCCATTATTGTTTTCTGTATTTATAAATGATATTGATGATGGTATATCAAGCTTAATGTCCAAGTTTGCAGACAATACAAAGGTTGGCAGGATTGTTAAGGACACTACTGATGCTATGCTGCTGCAACAGGATCTGGAAAGGTTGAGCAGATGGGCTGAGAGGTGGCAAATGAAGTTTAACACTGACAAATGTAAAGTACTACATATGGGAAACACCAACCCCAGAGCAACGTATCAACTCTGTGGTACTACAGTAACAGTGGTAGAGAAAGAAAAAAGGACCTAGGAGTAATTGTGCAGGCAGATATGAAGTTCTCTGAGCAGTGCAGACAGACTGCAAGAGTAGCTCATGGTTTCTTGTCAATGATATACAGGAATTTTTTTAGAAGGGATAAGGAGGTGATTATTCCCTTGTATAAGGCAATGGTCAGGCCACACCTTGAGTACTGTATACAGGTCTGGAGGCCTCATTTCAAGAAGGATGTAGAGCTGCTAGAATGAGTAGAGAGAAGGACAACAAGATTAATGAATGGAACAAAGGGTTGCTCTTACGAAGAAAGGCTAAAGTTTTGCAAACTACAGTGTCTGTGAAGTGATCTGATAGAGGTGTATAAAGCCTTGAATGGTTTGAGCATGCTCAATGCTGATGGGATTCTGCCTCTTGCTCAGAATAATCACCTGAGAGGGCATAAATTCAAATTGAGGAAAGACAGAGGTAGGATAGATGTCTGGAAATTTGCCTTTAGCCAGCAGGTAGTTGGTTGGTGGAACAGACTTCCATCCCTTGTTGTGGAAGTTGATAGCCTAAATAAATTTAAGGCTCAGCTGGACAGGTATTTCGAACGAACGGAGGGGTGAAGTGGAAGGTTTTTTTTTTTTTTTTTGGCTGATACTGCATAAGCTTGCTTTCTTGCATCATATGCCTCTACTAATGCTAACAGATACGAACATTCCATGTCTTCCAATTCTTTGTCTTGATCTAATGGATTTTGTTACTTTGAGTTGTTCCTGTGCTTTTATTTGTTCTTTGTTCTTTCTTATTGTTCTCAGCGTTGGCTCATTTAAGCATTTAGCATGCACAATATCACATGTTCTTTCATTGCGCTCAAAGCATTTCACAATTTTGTATTTTCCCTCTATCGATATTGTTTTTCTCTCTGAACCTGTACTACCTTTATCGGACACTTCCATTTCACGATACAATGTATTTTATTCATTTTTAGGGAACAAAGCACAATTACAGTATAAAACGAAGAAAAATGATGAAGAAACCTTGATGTACATAAACAAAGCAGTGCACATGTAGTAACTGAATAATCAATGCAATAAAAGCAGTAACACACTATCATGTCTCGCTAGCTCACATGCTCATATTTTACTAAAGCACATTTCTGGAGGTCATTACTATAAAACAATAAAAACAATTTGCAGTTTCCGGTTTATTGGGCATTCCTTCTAGTGGAATCAGTTATAAATGGATAGTAAATTCGATCTAATACAATTTGCGATACTGTTCAAGGTTTAGAGCTAAATGGATGCGAGATGAATTCCTGAGGCTCGTGACAGAGAAGAAAAATGCATGGGATGCATATAAATTATTTGGCGACACAGAAGCCTCTGGCAGATATAAGCTAGTCTGTAATCAAGTCATAAAGGAGACTAGGCAAGCAAAGACAAATTATGAGAAATCTCTAGCAATTATGATGGAAATAAAAAGTAAATAGTTCTTTACTTGTGTAAACTCTAAAAGGAAAGGGATGAATCAGATTGGTCCACTTAACATAGATAGTTTGACTATTGATGATAATGCTCAGGTAGCTGATAAACTGAAGGAGTATTTTGCATCTACATTCACACATGAGTAATTCAAGGAGGTGAATGCCAGACATTTATCAAACTAACAAGGATCTACATGATTTTGTAATAACTGAGAGCAAACTAGAGGAGAAATTGAAGTTAAACATAAGGCACCTGGCATGGATGGGATCTATCCAGTTATATTAAAGGAGGCAGCAAAGGAAATAAGCAAACCCTTAGCCATAATTATGAAAGCTTCCTTGGACTCTGGGGTGGTTCCCATGGACTGGAGATGTGCAAATGTGCCAGCAATTCACAAATTGGAATCAAAGAGTGACACGAGTAACTACTGACCTGTTAGTTTGACTTCTATTTCAGGGAAAATAATGAAGTCACTGGTTAAGAAAGCAATGCAGGATCATTTAGACAAGACTGCAGTTACAGTTCAGACACAGCATGTGTTTGTTAAGGGGACGTCTTGTCTGATAAATTTGACTGGATACTATGATGTGGCGACAAAGGAATTAGATGCAAAGAATAATTTTGATATCATATACTTGGATTTTAGGAAAGTTTTTGATACCGTGGCACAGAGAAGACTATTTCACAAATTGGAGCAGCATGGCATTAAGGGCAAGTTGCTACAATGGATAAAAGGAGGGTTGAGTGGAAGAAGACAGAGTGGTTATCAATGGACACTGCTCTTCGTGGACTAATGTTATTAGTGGAGTACCCCAGGGTTCGATGTTGGGCCCATTGTTGTTTTCGGTATTTATCAATGATATTGATGAAGGTATATCAGGGATAATGTTTATGTTTGCAGACGATACAAAGGTTGGCAGGGTTGTTAACGACAGTAAAGACAGTACGCTACTGCAACAAGATCTGAAAAGTTGACCAGCTGGGCTGAGAGGTGGCAGCTCTCGAAGTTTAACATTGACAAATGTAAAGTACTGCATATGGGTAGCAATAACCCCAGAGTACCGTATCAACTGGGTGGTACTACACTCAGGTTAGAGTGAGTGTAGTGAATGAAAAGGATTTGAGGGTAATTGTGCAGTCAGATATGAAGTTTTCTGAACATTGCAAAAAAGGCTCATGGTGTCTTGTCAATGATATACAGGAATTTTGCTAGCAGGGATAAAGGGTTGATTCTTCCCTTGTATAAGGCAATGGTCAGGCCATACCTTGAGTACCGTATACAGGTCTGGAGGCCTCATTTTAGGAAGGATGTAGGGTTGCTGAAACGAGAAGGGCAAACAAGATTGGTGGGTGGAACAAAAACGTCTTGGTTGGGGGTTACCAAGAAAGGCTTACATTCTGCAAATTGCAGCTTCTAGAGACTAGGCAGCTGTAAGGTGATCTAACTGAGATGTATAAGGCCTTGAATGGATTGAGCAAGCTCGATGATAATGGGATTCTTCCTCTTGCTCAGATTACTCTCCTGAGGGGACATAAATTCATATTGAGGAAAGACAATTGTAGAATAGATGTGTGGAAATTTGCCTTTAGCCAGTGGGTGGTTGATAGCTGGGAAAAAAACTTCTATCTCTCGTAGTGGAGGTCAGCAACTTAAATAAGTTCAAGGCAGAACTAGACAAACATTTGCAGTGAATGGATGGGTGAAATGGGAAGGGATTTTTTTTTCTGGCTGATGCTATATGAGCTTGCTTTCTTGCATCATATGCCCTACTAATGCTAAATTACATAGACATCAACAGTCATTTACAAGAAAGTATGAATTACTCGAAAAATTCCATACACTTTTTATTCTCTGGATAAACTCTGGATAATGCATATAAAAAAAATGTTGTGCAAGTATTCTAGATAAAAGAGTAATTCAGGTAGAATGACACTTGACAAATTAAAAAATATATTATTTTTCAAACAATATCTTTCTCTTATGTTGAGTGTATACTGTTTCAACAGTCACTTTTTGTAAAACGTGACTGCTGAAACATTTTTACAAATGAAAAACTTGTGGGATTAAAAGAAGTTCAGTGCTGCTATTAAGGATTTCAAAAAAATGTTGACCTAAAAAAAGTGAAAATTTGTCACTAGTACATTTATAACACAGAAAGCTATTGAAAAACTAGTTGACAAGTGAATATCTGCTATTATCAAAACAATTTTTTTTAGAAACACTTTAATTTAAAAATAAAAGTATAAAAAATAAGTATTAATTTAATTTAAAACTTACGTGTATTCATGCAAAGAATTATCATAACATGTCTTCACACCATATTTTTCGGCATTAGTACGAAACATATCATCAACATCCCATCCATTCTAATTTTAAAACAAAATAAATTTTATTGAATAACATATTATTAACATCATCAATAATGAAAACTGATAAAATTCTGATCACAGATATTAAGAACATAAATATTAGCAAAACAGTGCAACAGTGTACTTTAAACAGCTATGACAAACTAATAAGTACACACCAAGTCATAGAAGGGCCTTGCAGCCAAGCAGAGCAGCAAATAACAATAATTCTCATCAATAAGCTCCCCAAAATTAAATAAGGCTATATGACTCCACAGCAGTATAAGAGGGTTCACCATTTGCTAACAGTTTGGAGAGGCCTTGGTTTGAAAAGAAAGAAGATATTTACCAGAATAACAAAAGACTGTTGGATTCTCTGCAACTGTCAACAACCAGAACTGACAGTGGAATTGTATTTTTCAGCTATTTGCCATCCATACTTTTGCCATCTCAGCTATTTGCCATCCATACTGCACTGAAGAGGTGGCTGCTGATCAGAAAACTGGGCACCTTATCTATTCTGCTAGAGCAGGGATTCTCAACAGGGGCGAAAGTTGGTTTTTATTGGGGGGATTATGGGTATTACAACGGTTTGTGGCCCTCAAGTTCAACCATACCCAACGACATCTTATTCCTTAATATTCAATTTCTCTCATTGGGTTTTCTTTTCCTGTGAGACAACTAATTTTTAACACATAGGTATATTATATTAGGGATGAGTGAAAAATTTTGATAAAAGTAAGATAGTGGGCGTGAATTAATTCAACCACCTTTGCTTTTCTCGGGCATTAAATACCTAAGTGCTTTCACGGTAATGTCTCCGCAATCCTTGCCATTTGGGCCTTTTTATGACAGCTGTGACCTTGGCGGTGTGTTGGGCTTGGTTTATTTATTTATTCTTTTGTATCATCGGTCAATATATGAGGCAGGGATGAGATAAGGAAATGTTTCCGTCTATTGTTTCCACTTTCTAAGCGACAATTAGTATTAATTTATTGTTTCCTTATGAAAGTTGTTTATTTTTGATCCACAATCCTTTTGTGAGTGACATGGGCTATGAGAGTTAAATAAAAAAAGTTTATATTTTATTATTTAATTCTTTGTAGTTATTCAAACCCATCATCAAACATCAAGTGCTGAACAGAAAAAGTGTCTACAGTATCTGGATGAATATCTAGCTTATGGTTTTGTTGAAAGCTCATTCGACTCAAGACTGTCTATGCCTCTTATGTGTCTTTGCTTCTTTTTAAAATGAGGCTATGAAACCATCAAGACTTTTAGATCACTTAAAAAGGAAACATCCTGATAAAATTGGTAAACATCGAATATTTTAAAAATTTAAAACAGAATTTTGAGCACTGTAACACTGTTACTTCCTTATTTAAGAAGAACACACAAACAAATGACAACGGAATTATTGCATCTTATGAAATTGCATCTTATGAAATTGCGTCTTATGAAATCATTGCAAAAACTGGGCTCATAAAGTTGCTGAGACTGTTATACAACCCACACTGGAGACTAATTTCAACAGTGATGCATGAAAATCTTTCCAGTATTTTAAAAGCAATGCCATTGAGAAACGATTCAATTTGAAGACGAATCAATGAGATGTCAGTAAACATTGAAGGGCAGCTAATTGACAAACTAAAATCGAGAAAATTTTCTATTCAGATTGATGAATCCACAGTTACTGTCAATAAGGCCCTTCTAACGGCATACATTCATTATTTCGATGATGATTGTAAATTGCAAGGAGAGATGTTGTTTGTAAAATCTATGAAAAGTGACTATACTGGAGCATCCATTTTTGCTGCTGTAAAAACATGGTTTGATGAAAAACAAGTACCATCAGAAAATTTAGTATCCTCTTCCACTGATAGTGCTATCTCCATGGTTGGAAGACAAAGGTTTTATAGCCCACCTAAAGGAAGTATGTCCCAAAATGAAGTTCTTGCAATACACTGCATTGTGCACAATCATCTGATTGCAAAAAATATTAGATCATTTCTTTATCAATCTCTCAGTATAGTTATTAAAACCAATAACATAAAGTCACAAAGCAAATATGATCACCTTTTCGAAAATTTTGTGTTGATAATGAAGAACAATGTGTGAGGCTTCTTTTACATACAGAAATCAGATGGCTTTCTAAAGGAAACTGTCTAACAAAATTTGTAAACCTTTTTGATACAATAATTAGTTTTTTAGAAAGAAAAGGAGATAAAGATTTAGCAAAGGAGATCAGCAAACACAAAAACAACATACACTATATGGCTTGGATTTTTCGAAAACTTAATGAAGTATCGCTTCAACTTCAAGGGAAATTAATCACGTACAGTAGACTGCAAATGCATATTAAAAAGCCTTCACTGAAAAACTGAAAATATTTGAAAGTAATTTAATGAGAAAACAATTTCATGGTATGCACGGGTTAACTGAAATGAAAAATAGATTTTCTGATTTATTTTCTTTTGAAGTGAAGTCATGGATGTTAGATCTAACTGGATGTGATTTTGGGTGTGCTAGTGAAGAAATTCAAGAATTCATTGAATTAAAATGTAATGAAGAATGCAAACATAAATTTGAAAAAGGTGGAATAGCTGAATTGTGGGGATCAAAAACAACTAAACTTCATCAAACAATGTGGTCTGAAATGGCCAAAGGACTTCTTTGTTTTCCAATGTCTTATATGGTTGAAAGTTGTTTTAGTTCAGTAATCAAAATTAGTTCAGTAAATAAAATATTAATAAAGGAAAGAAACAGAATTGATATATGTTAAAGAGGAGACAATAGAATTAAACTTACTAACATTATATCGAACTTTTAGCTAAGAAGCATCAGGCTCAGGGATCCCATTTTATAAAAAGAGTAAGTATAAAATATTTTCTTGTTTAATATTTCATGGGGGGCGATTAGGAAAAAAATTGTCTAAAAAAGCCATTTAGGGGTCAATAATTAAAAAAAGGCTGAAAAACACTGCACTAGAGTACTACTTATAGTGTCTTAAAATAACCCAGCTTACAAAATACACTATAAGGCATTATTCTACTTTTAGGGATTCAAAACTGTCATGGACAGAGGAAGAATAAGGTAACTGATGGTGAATGCTCCTCCCTATGTGTACAACTTCTAGCACTGAGGCACCGGAGTGTGCCCAGGCACACCCTAATGTCTCAAAAATTTGACTCTTCATTTTTATTTAATTGCGCCATACATTCTTTTAGTTTTAAAGCACAGATTGTTGTATAGAAAGCCCATATTCACTTGCAGCATGCATTCCTACTACTGTGGCAGCGCATTACCATTGATCCTCCCCTCCAATTACTATTCTAGAAAATCCTTTGACCTATTATAAGAGGCTGTATCAGGCATACCCTTTGCGGTGTCTACAGTGTTTTTCATCTTTGTTGCATGTCTTCTTCTTCCAGTCACATAGTTTCCTGACAAGCTGCTGTGGCCACCAACAAATCCCTCCAACTGCATTGATCATGTGCTATATGAGCGGCATTGCAAAATATCACACCAAAAAGTTCACTGATCCCATCCTTCCACCTAGTTGCAGGTCTTCCTTTAACAGTTTTTGGAAATGGTTTTGTTATGGTCTCTGTGGCATCAGATAATGTGGTGGTACGCATTTGCCTACCACATGGCCGATTTTGAAAGGGGGTCAGCTTTAATCATAGGAAGAGTCAATAGGAAGTATCCCACGGATGCTCTTGAAGAGGAAATGTGACTACAGCAGAGCCCCGCTTAGTGCAAGAAGGCCGATTACAACTGGTTTTCGCCTGGTTTCCAGAGGTTGTCTATGTATATAAACATATATATTATTCATTACATTCACACAAGTAGTTATTTTATCTTTAATTAACGAATTTATTCATATGGTGATGCTATTATCCCTCTTCTTCCTTCTTTGAGGTCTAACTAATGTCCAATATTTCCAATTAATTGTCAAATATATTTTAAAATAATTTTCTCCCAAACTATAAACATATTTTCATGCTGATTCACACAGTCTTAACCCCCCAATGAATACATTTCTTACATTTTAAAATATTCGTTCTTGTATTTCAAATTTGCACTCCTTTCATATGGCATTAACCACTGCATAATCTTGTACTTTTTGATAATAAATGTGCTGATAATAGTGTGAATATCTCAGTTAAGAACTTAAATGAAAATAATGCTGCTACTAGTTCCAGTGCTTACAATAAACTGAGTAATTACAAACAGAAACAGATTTTCTCTCTTAGTTCAGGTCAGTGTAGTTCCTATTCAAAGCCATTAAACATTCCATCTGATGACTCAGTCTGTGATATTCCAAAACACAGATTAGAATGCCAGCCTCGATTATCCAGAGGTCCTCATCAGCCTAAGTTGAATGTTTCCTAGAAGTAAAATAGAGAATAAACAAACATGTTTTCAGTCCGATTGGTACAAAAAGTATAGGTGGATTGAATATGGCCCATCAAAGGAAGCAGAATTTTGCTTTTACTGCCATTTCCTCTCCTCAAATAATGCAGCAAACAAAGTCACAATGATCCAGCATTTATTGATAAGGGATTTGGAAACTGGCATGGCTAATGAATGTTTTAAAAACCACCAATTGTCAAAATCTCATGTGTTGTGCTATTTTGCATGGGACAAAATTTTATTGAAGGGAAATCTATTAATGTATTGTTGAATGAAGGCAAGCAGGTTTATCTACCTAAACAAAAAGAAAGAACTGATTGATATTGTTGTGTTTGGAAAAAGAGATCATCCGGAGGTCACAATGAAAGGCTGACATTTGAGAAATGTTTATTTCTATTTCTTGTTAATATGCTCCAAAAATATGATCCTGTAATGGAAAGCATGTGCAAATATTTCCTCAAAACGTTACCTATCTGAGTAAATTGCATCCAAAATGCTTTAATTGTGACCTTGCACAACATTGTGCAACAAAACAATGTCTTCACTATATAGAAAAATGCTCTCACTAATTGGCAATGAACTAGTGACTGAGGACACTAGTGAATAGATGTCCATTCTGATGCTGTGTTTTGACAATGAAAAATATATCTTCAGAGTTAAAGCCCCCATTATAAGGCATTATGGATTCTTGGCCCATTCTATTTGTCTGGGTAGTTGTTCATTAAAGTCATTAGAGACATTGACCTAAAGCAGTCTCCTACTCTCATTTTAGTTTTCACAGTACATCAAACTAACTTGACAATGCAATGGCCACTGCCTTAGAGGGGGAGGGAGAGTTATGTGCTTCATAACTCCCCCGTCCCCCTTTGTCCTGTTTGTCCCACCAAGTTGGAGAGGGCACTGCACACAAGTTGGAAATCGTTCCTTGTTTTTAGGTATATTTTCTAGACAAACATCATGGACTGTCATTTAGGTCTTATCTGATGTAGGTTTCAAAGACTTTTCAGGTCTATTTTTATTACTTTTGGTTGAGTTTCTGAGATTTTATGACTGTTTTCTTTCGTCCTTACATGTGCAATGTCAATGACTCTTGCCGCTGCCATTGTGTCTACATAGAAGCAAGTAGTGCTTCTTGCAATAATTTTCAGTCATAACTGGCTTCTTGCAATAATTTTCAGTCATAATTTTCAGTCATAATTTTCAGTCAATAATTTTAAGTCAAACTTTTCCTTCTGAGAGTTGGGAAGGATTTATCTATATCATTTATGTTAGTATTAAGTAATAGTGCTGGAATTTATGATTTTAACAGTAGCTCTAGGATATAGTGATTTTACCCATACCATGTATATAGTGATTTTACCCATACCACATATAGTGATTCTCCCATTTCAATTCTCACCTTTGTTCTACGAAGTATAACTTTGCTTGCTGTTGTGCTAAATGTGTCTTAATACACCAACAGATTCGTCCCAGCACAGGCAACATTTCTTTCACACTTTTAAGTATTGTTATTATAATGCTGCATATTCATTGCCAATATGTCAGATTCTGAACCAGGAACTGAGCTGATAAAACTGCAGAAACGGCAGACTCATAATCAGCCTGCTGTGGACAGTGCTAGGGATGAAGATGATTTCAATTTTGTCCTATCAAAATGAAGCCCAAAAAAAGTCCATCAAATCAGCAGCAAGATCACTGGCTAACTCCTCTGAAAGAAGTGAACACAGAGATCTACAAGAATAAACAAATTGCTGCAAAGTGCGCTGATTACAAATGATGAAACTACCAATATGGATATATTGAGCTTAAACGCACTGGATGCCATATCCAAAAAGAGCACTTAGAAGAATTAATGGCCACAAATTCAAATCAAATTACAACTGCTGTAAGGCTAAAAATGGTCTATTTTTGTAGCCAACTGAAATGGAAAATCACTGAGCCATGTGTGGAAAATCTAATCCTCAAGATATAGTGTCGCTACTAGTTCAACTTCAACTTACAAAAACCAAGAAAAATTACCAAGCACTCACCTATGCAGAGGTGTTTAGGGCATCTGTAGCTGAGTGGTCAGGAGCGGGAGTGCAGTAGCACACGCTCTTTAAGTAGACCGGGATTCAAGCCCCTGACTGCTGAATACGGTCGATCTGCCAACCCGCAATGGACCAGCATGGCAGATTATGGTCCATTTCCCTCAGCATGAATTGTTGAGGAGGCTTCCATCCTACAGTGGGTTGATAATGGCTGCACTTTACCTTTACCCCACCACAACTGCTCAACAAAAATACAAACCCAATAAGACCAAAACTGAGACTAATCAAATTAAAAATGAAAACATTATAATCCTGAGACCAATGCCTGATGCACAACTCAATTCTAGTTAGGCTGTACATAGAGCAGTAACTGAAAACTCGGCCCCACTCCTGAAAAAAAGTAAAGGTAAAATCCATCAAGAAGATAGGAAGTACAACAGTTTTAATTGAAACTGCTTCCTCAACTGATGCTAATGTTATTAAGGATGTACCAGAAATCACAAAGCTAGGGTTTGTGATTTCTGGTACATCCTAATAAGCAAAGCCCCCAAAGGTTGAGAACATCCATAATGCCATTTGATATTCCAAGGACACCCCTATATGCACTTTAATGGAAGACATTTACTATAAAAATTTCGGACAGTTAACCATAGAGGAATTTACCACTGAAATGGTACTAAAAAGGGCTACCAAATCTAGGTCACCTCCATTCATAACCCACATCTTGGAAGCTACCAGGCTTTACATACCAACCAAGAAATACTGTTCAAGGTTCAGGCCTAAATGGTTGTCAGATGAACTAATGAGACATATGGCAGAGAAGAAAAATGCATGGGATACATACAAATTAATGGGTGACATGGAAGCCTATGATAGATATAAGTTGGTCTGTAACCAAGTCACAAAGGAGATTAGGCAGGCAAAGGCAGATTATGAGAAATCCTTGGCAAAGGATGCAAAGAAAAACAGAAAAGAGTTCTTTACCTATTTAAACTCAAGAAGGAAAGGGATGAATCAGATTGGTCCACTGGATGTTGATGGTTCAACAGTTGAGGATCCAGCTCAGGTAGCTAACAATCTAAACGAGTATTTTGCATCTACATTCACACATGAGGAGTTATTCAGGAAGGGGAATGTCGTAGGTGAAGTAAACATTGGCAGTGAGCTAGATGATTTTCTAATAACTGAGAGGAAAGTGGAGGAGAAATTGTTGAGGATAAACATAAAAAAGGCACCCGGGGTGGATGGGGTCTATCCAGTTATATTAAAGGAGGCAGCAAAGGAAGTAAGCAAACCCTTAGCCATAATTATCAGAGCTTCTTTGGACTCAGGGGAGGTACCCATGGACTGGAGATGTGCAAATGTAACCCCAATTCACAAAGGAGGATCAAAGGCTGACACAAGTAATTATAGACCTGTTAGTTTAACTTCGGTTCCAGGAAAATTAATGGAGGCACTGGTTAAAGAAGCACTGCAGGATCATCTGGACAAGAATTCAGTTATAGCTCAGACACAGCATGGTTTTGTTAAGGGCAGGTCTTGTCTGACCAATTTGATTGGATACTATGATGTAGTCACAAAAGAACTGGATGCAGGGAATAACTTTGATATTATATATTTGGATCTTAGAAAGGCTTTTGATACTGTTGCGCATGGAAGACTGCTGCACAAATTGGAGAAGTGTGGCATTGGAGGCAAATTGCTGCTATGGATAAAGGGATGGTTGAGTGGCAGAAGACAGAGAGTGGTAATCAATGGACACTGCTCAACGTGGACTAATGTTATTAGTGGAGTTCCTCAGGGTTCAGTGTTGGGTCCATTGTTGTTTTCTGTATTTATAAATGATATTGATGATGGTGTATCAGGCTTAATGTCCAAGTTTGCAGACGATACCAAGGTTGGCAGGGTTGTTAAGGACACTACTGATACTATGCTGCTGCAACAGGATCTGGAAAGGTTGAGCAGATGGGCTGAGAGGTGGCAAATGAAGATTAACATTGACAAATGTAAAGTACTACATATGGGAAACAGTAACCCCAGATCAACGTATCAACTCTGTGGTACTACGCTGACAGTGGTAGAGAATGAAAAGGACCTAGGGGTAATTGTGCAGGCAGATATGAAGTTCTCTGAGCAGTGCAGACGAGCTGCAAGAGTAGCTCGTGGTGTCTTGTCAATGATATACAGGAATTTTTCTAGCAGGGACAGGAATGTGATTATTCCCTTGTATAAGGCATTGGTCAGGCCACACCTTGAGTACTGTATACAGGTCTGGAGGCCTCATTTCAAGAAGGATGTAGAGCTGCTGGAACGAGTACAGAGAAGGGCAACAAGATTAGTGAATGGAACAAAGGGTTGCTCTTACGAAGAAAGGCTTAAGTTTTGCAAATTACAGAGCCTGGAGACTAGGCATCGGCGAGGTGATCTGATAGAGGTGTATAAGGCTTTGAATGGCTTGAGCATGCTCAATGCCGATGGGATTCTTCCTCTTGCTCAGAATAATCAACTGAGAGGGCATAAATTCAAATTGAGGAAGGACAGATGTTGGATAGATGTGTGGAAATTTGCCTTTAGCCAGCGGGCAGTTGGTTTGTGGAATAGACTCCCATCGCTTGTTATTGAAGTTGATAGCCTAAACAAATTTAAGGCTCAGCTGGACAGGTATTTCGAACGAACGGAGGGATGAAATGGGAGTAGTGGTTGTTTTTTTTTTTTTTGGCTGATGCTGAATAAGCTTGCTTTCTTGCATCATATGCCTCTACTAATGCTAATGCTAATACATATTTGAACTTTTTCCATGATTTTGGAACCTCTTGCAGGCCAAGGGGTAGATATACTTAAGTTAGATGTCCCATATATTTAGGGAACACTATGATGTGCTTACACTGCCAATGCTTTGGACACACTTTGATTTGATTTTATTGGCACATTAGCAACTAAGGCTATAATGCACCATTTGGACACACTTCACACACATGCATGCAGAAGGACAGCAATTGTGCAAGCACTGTGCTGTTAATGGGCATGCATACAGTAAAAATTACAAAGTAAAAATTACACAAGCTAAATGTACAAATTGCAATGCAGCACATTTAAATTATGTACATTCCATATGAGATCCTAAATGCCCTGTTTATCAGCATGCTGTTAAGCAATATAAAAATAGGATAACTAATGGATAATCACTCCACATATGCAGCACTGAAGTTCCTCCAACTGAATGCACAAAGAACACACTGTAGTTGACCAGGTGAAATTAAAAATGGAAGAACATGATATTGACATCCTAGCTGTCCAGAAGCCATACACATTTATGCTGTTTTTGAGGGGATGGTCAGGAGCTATCCCTGGTCTTTCAAGGTGATGGAAACCACTTCTGACACTACCTGGGTGACAACAGTGATAAGAAATACCAAACACAGTGACAAAGATTAACTCCCTCTGCTTTGCAGCCTGTGCACAAATTCCAGTCACTTAGATCCTCTCCATATTAACTTGGTTTACTGCAGGCTGGGGGAGGACATCATTCTCTACATCCATTACTTTCAAACTGCACGCTACTCTGGTGCAACTAACAGGCCAGAGATTTCTAGTGGCAATTAATGCCAATCCAGACTCTGGAACAGCCGGACTGAGGACGTAGCGCATAGCATTAATTGTAATGCAGCTGCAGGGGTTCCCCAAACTCCGTGTCAAACAATGTGACAAATACAAAACTCTGTAAAGGATAGCGAGTGTTTGTGTATCAGTGTGGAATTACGTTGGTTGTGTTGTTCATCCGACCTCTTACCTAGGGACCTGTGCTTTCACACAAAAACCAATGCCACGAGGAGGCAGGCCGAGCAGAAGGGAGTGTAAAGCATGGGCAGGGTAAACCCTGTGGTAGCCAAGGCTACAGACAGGGAGAGCACAGTAAAAAAAAAAAAAAAAAAAGAGGATGAAGGTGATAGTGGGAAGACAAGAAGTGGGAGGGGGTTAAAGTTGTAGAAAGAAAGAGGAGGATAGTAGTAAAGGTGCCTGCCTAGTTGAAGAGGGTCCCCCTGGGGCAGGATGCCCACCTGCTCCGGAGTTACCCATGAGGGGAAGGGGAGAACAGGGCCATCCAGGTTTGGGGGGGGTGTCAGAGAACAACCAACCCAGGTGGTGGTGGGAATACGTCAGTGTCCCACACCGTGCTGGCTAATTAGTAGCAGCATGGTGTCTGCTTGGATAGGCCGGGACCACAATAGCCCTCTGCCCATCGTCCGTCACAGAAGGTGGGGAATTTTATGCATTCATAATACTCATTCATTCTCTGCTCTCATTCTGCCTTTATACCGTTTTTATACCTTCTTTCTCACACTGGGAGGGTGGGATTGCAATAGTATGTAGTGTACTTACTATACTAAGCATCTAATAATTAAAACTGTGTGGTTAGAGAATAAGGTTTAGTAAATATTTAAATTAATCAATACAGCCACTCCACGACTTACGTAAGGGTTGCGTTATGCGGAACTCTACGTAAGTTGAATTTTACGCGTCGGAATTTCCCTAAATGCTTATGCAGCATTCGCAACTATGCGCGCTGAATTTGATTGAAGCAAAAAAAAAAAAATGTTCGACGAACATGTAAATAGAATTATTTATTCAATTTTTTTATCTTGTGCACAGGAAAAATTACAAAAATTTCAAAATTATAAAATTACAAAAAAGAGAGGAGACAGGCATAATGTCAGCAAGTTTTACCTTTTGATCATCATTGCCAGAATTAACTCTCCAGCTGATAAGCATGCCACTGCAGAAGTTGAGGGCTGTGGAGATTTAGAAGGGTTTTTTCCCAACACATCACAAAATGTCTTTGCAGCTGCAGAATCAGCACTGGCGACTTCACCGCATACTTTAATGTTTTGGAAACTAGCGTGATACTTGAACCTATTAAACCACCTGTTGCTTGCCGCTAACTTGGCTTGAGGTTCGCTGTACTTATCCTCTTCATAAATACTTCTTGCTTTTGCTTGAATGGCCATTGAACTCAGGGGCACTTGCTTCTAAATCTGATTTTCCATATTATTAATAGCTTTTCCATCTTCGATATAGCACCTGAACACTGTTTTGTGATCAATGTTGATATTAAATGCATTAATCCTTTAACACGTTCTTTTATATGTGCACTGTCCTTTAAAATACTATTCACTATTGAAGCAGCGGGACCTAATTTCTTGCAATAGAGGACAAACTTTGTCCTGCTTCATACTTCTTAATTAATTATCTTCATTTCTAAATCAGTTTTGTTTCGTTTCCTAGCACTGCTGGCACCTGCACTTTCCGTTGAACCCTTTCCTTTCGCTATTGTAATAAGTAAATAGGAACAAGGAGAAGATTCTGAAAATTTTGGTGAAGATTTCATTGATTGAAGATTTCAGTGAAGGGGAACTCGTTTCACCATAATACTACAACGTAAAAACCACAGAATTCTAGTTATCAGTATTATCACAAATGAAATAAGATCGAGTTTACTACCCATTTATAATAGATTGTGCTAACAGAAAGGTTAATAAACTGGAAAGTGCAAATTGTTTTTATTGTTTTATGGTAGTGACCTCCAGAAATGTGTTTTAGAAAAATATCAAAAAGTTGTTCAAAATTGATTCTTATAACGAAACATATGATAACGATGAATGTGTAGTGAAATTTCCATTATAAAAATGACCTTTTAGAGAGATAAATAGCTTAGTTATACAGCGAAAATTTCAACTTCCAAGGTCTCGGAACGAATTACCAAAAAAAAAAGTCATTGGATCCCATTACGATGTTTTCATGATACCTCCATTTATTCCTACATGATGCAAAATACGTTGTCACGATTTTTTTAAGTTTGCACCAGCCAGCAAAAACATAAAGTCTAATTTCATTAAGTCTAGTATTACATTAGCAATAGCATTAGTAGAGGCATTTGATGCAAGAAAGTAAGCTTATGCAGCATCAGCCATAAAAAAAATAAATAAATAAATAAAAAATAACCACTTCCACTTCACCCCTCTGTTCGTTCGAAATACCTGTCCAGCTGAGCCTTAAACTTATTTAGGCTATCAACTTCCACGACAAGGGATGGAAGTCTGTTCCACCTACCAACCACACGCTGGCTAAAGGCAAATTTCCGCACATCTATCCTACATCTGTCTTTCCCCAATTTGAATTTATGCCCTCTCAGGTGATTATTCTGAGCAAGAGGAAGAATTCCATCAGCAATGATCATGCTCAAACCATTCAAGGCTTTGTACACCTCTATCAGATCACCTCGCTGGTGCCTAGTCTCCAGACACTGTAATTCACAAAACTTAAGCCTTTCTTCGTAAGAGCGCCCCTTTGTTCCATTCACTAATCTTGTTGCCCTTCTCTGTACTCGTTCCAGCAGCTCTACATCCTTCTTGAAATGAGGCCTCCAGACCTGTATACAGTACTCTAGGTGTGGCCTGACCATTGCCTTATACAAGGGAATAATCACCTCCTTATCCCTGCTAGAAAAATTCCTATATATCATTGACAATACACCATGAGCTACTCTTGCAGCCCATCTGCACTGCTCAGAGAACTTCATATCTGCCTGCACAACCACCACAAGGTCCCTTTCATTCTCTACCACTGTCACTGTAGTACCACAGAGTCAATACGTTGCTCTGGGGTTGGTGTTTCCCATATGTAGTACTTTATATTTGTCAATGTTAAACTTCATTTGCCACCTCTCAGCCCATCTGCTCAACCTTTCCAGGTCCTATTGCAGCAGCATAGTGTCAGTAGTGTCCTTGACAACCCTGCCAACCTTCGTATCGTCTGCAAACTTGGACATTAAGCTTGATACACCATCATCAATATCATAAATACAGATATTTATACAGACATCATCAATATCATAAATACAGATATTTACAATATCATAAATACAGAAAACAATAAAGGACCCAATACTGAACCTTGAGGGACTCCACTAATAACATTAGTCCGTGATGAGCAGTGTCCATTAATTACCACTCTCTGTCTTCTCCCCCTCAACCACCCCTTGATCCATAGCAGCAATTTGCCTCCAATTTATGCAGCAGTCTTCCATGTGCAACAGTATCAAAAGCCTTTCTAAGATCCAAGTACAGCAGGCCCCCCGTTATAACGCGGTTCGCTTTACGCTGATTCGCTATAACGCTGTTCTTATATTATAACCCGTATCTGACTATAACGCTGTCAAAACTCACTATAACGCTATTTTACTAGCATACAGATTGAATTTTTGGCAAATCCGTCTTCAGTCCAGTCTGTTTTGAGCCTTTTTTTTTTTTTTTTTTTTTTTTTTTTTTGGCAAAAGGAGAAAATAGTCACCATGAAATTAACTACAGTAATTATTTTTATAATTTCTACTCTATGTACAAAATTGAAACTTTCAATATGCTCTATTTTCTTGGTGTGGATAGTTTCAAGGGAGAAATTCTTTTTTAGTACACCAGCTGAAAAAATTTACCATCCAGTGTCATATGCTGTTACGAAGTCTGCATTTTCTGTTCTGACATGTAATAGAAAGATACTAAAAATAGATTTACTCCCTATCTCTTCTTTTGTTTTACTGTGGGAACTATAACTTGCGAAATGTTTTTCACACAATCAATCCCATGAGTGCTAAATGCGGTGCTGTTTCTTGTACAGTATTCTCTTGTCTTCTGAACTCCTCTGACCTTGTGGTCACCCGAAGTACATAAAATTTGTTTGTTTTACTGTTTTTTAAATTCAATAAACATTCTCCATGACTCACACCATAATTTATTACAGTATTTTCGTGCAATAAACAACCATTTGATTTTACTGCACGGTAAAATCGAACTTTTCAGATAAATAAAACATTTGTCACCGTCTTCAGCTCACTTGCCAGAGGAATTCTAGATATCATTCAGTGCATACATACAGACAGTTTACTGTACTCGAACATCGTATCACAATCAGTGCAACGAAGTTACATTTGCAGAGAGTTATGGCAGATAAGAATGAAAAAGCAACAATGTCTGGATGCGGTGCAAAGATTGGAAAGGCAAGAAAAACATTGAGTTTGAAAATTAAATTAGACGTTTTGAAGAGAATTGATTCCGGTCAAAGACAAGTGGATGTGTGCAATAATTTAGGACTGGCAGGTTCAACTGTAAGAACAATCATAAAAAATAAAGAATCAATTTTAGCAGCTGGAAAAACCGCTGTTCCCCTGCAGGCAACTAAATTGACCAGGGCTAGGCCGGCTATTATGATTGAAATGGAGAAACTTCTACATAATTTTATTGAAGACAACATTCAATGTAGAATTCCGTTAAGTTCAATTATTATTAAAGAAAAAGCGAAGAGCCTATATGAAGATTTAAAGGAAGCTCACCCCGAAAAAAATGTGGAACCATTTAACGCTAGTAAGGGCTGGTTTGATAGATTTAGAAAGCGCTATAACCTGCACAATGTAGCAATACAGGGAGAAGCTGCAAGTGCAGATCAACAAGGAGCCGAAACTTTCAAAAAAGAATTTGTTAAAATTATTGAAGAGGGATGTTATACTGCTCAACAAGTTTTTAACATAGATGAAACAGGTCTTTTTTGGAAACGAATGCCTAAAAGAAGTTTCATATCGAAAGAAGAAAAAAACATGCCAGGCTTCAAAGCGGCGAAGGATCGGTTAACTTTGTTGTTGGGTGGTAACGCTGCGGGGGATTTTAAATTAAAACCCCTTTTAGTTTACCATTCCGAAAATCCAAGGGCTCTTAAAGGTTTAGCTAAATCAAACCTACCTGTCATCTGGAAGGCTAATAAAAAAGCTTGGGTAACCAGACCGCTTTTCATTGATTGGTATGCTGAGTTCTTCTGTCCTGCAGTGGAAAAATATTGTGCAAAAAATAACATTGGTTATAAAGCTATTCTAATCATGGACAATGCGCCAGGACACCCAAGCAAAGAGAGCTTAGAAGACTTGAACAATCACATAAAAGTTTTTTACATGCCTCCAAACACTACGTCTCTGATCCAACCAATGGACCAAGAAGTAATTGCCACATTTAAAGCGTACTACATAAGGAACACCTTTTCCCAAGCTATTAAAGCCATCAACACTGAAAATGTACCGAGTTTAAAGGAGTTTTGGAAATCCTATAACATTAAAACCGCCATCTACAACATTTCAAGTGCCTGGGATGAAGTGACTCAGAAAACCATGAATGGAGTGTGGAGGAAAGTTTGGAAAAATTGCATAAAGCATTCCCAGGAACCTGATGATTCCGTTGAAAATGTTAAAACACAAATTGTTGAGCTCGGAAAAGAAGCAGGATTACACGAAATTAACGAAGACATCGTACAAGAGATGATCGACAACGACAGGGATGGACTCTCTAATGAAGAACTAATGGAAATTTTAAAAGAACAAGAGCTTGCTATTGAGGGAGATGATGATCAAGATACTATAGATGAAGAACCGATGAAGTCGCTGACTGCAAAAGGACTTAGTGAAGCTTTTGAACACTTCGAAAAAATGTGTGATTATTTCCGGGAGAACGACCCTGACATGGAACGAAGTGCCAAGGTAATAAGAAATTTGAAGAAAGAAATGAATCCCTACATGTTGTTGTACAATGAGAGGAAGAAGGCCAAAGCACAACCCAAAATCGACTCATTTTTCAGTCCAAAGATACGAAAACTCGAGAGCACAGGGCCATCGAATTAATAAATTCATGATTTTCGTAAGTTAATTACCTCATAATTATATGTGTATATAATGTAGAATATTTTATATGTACAAAATTTTGAATATTAAGTATTTTTAATCGATATTGGTGCATATTTTCACTACCATTTATTATTGATTAGAAAATATCCTATGGAATAGACCGCAACTCACAAATACATATGTTACCTTATGGGAATATGGCGCTCGCTTAGCGCGGATTCACTTAGCGCTCTGTTTTCCCGGAACGAACTATCAGCGTTAAGCGGGGGTCACCTGTATATAATATCAAAGTTATTCCCTGCATCCAGTTCTTTTGTAACTGCATCATAGTATCCAATCAAATTGGTCAGGCAAGACTTCCCCTTAACAAAACCATGCTGTGTCTGAGCTATAACTGAAGTCTTGTCTAGATGATCCTGCAGTGCTTCTTTAACCAGTGCCTCCATTAATTTTCCAGGAACAGAAGTTAAACTCACAGGTCTATAATTACTTGTGTCAGCCTTTGATTCTCCCTTGTGAATTGGGGTCACATTTGCACATCTCCAGTCCATGGGTACCTCCCGAGTCCAAGGAAGCTCTCATAATTATGGCTAAGAGTTTGCTTACTTCCTTTGCTGCCTCCTTTAATATAACTGGATAGATCCCATCCACCCGAGGTGCCTTTCTTGTGTTTACCTTCAACAATTTCTCCTCCACTTTACTCTCAGTTATTACAAGATTCTTTAGCTTACTGCTAGAGTTGAGTACACCTCTGGCATTCCCCTCGCTGAATAACTCCTCATGTGTGAATGTTGATGCAAAATATTCATTTAGTTTGTTAGCTACCTGAGCAGGGTCATCAACAGTTGACCCATCGATATCAAGTGGACCAATCTGATTCATCCCCTTCCTTCTAGAGTTTACATAAGTAAAGAACTCTTTGCTGTTTTTCTTCGCATCCCTTGCCAAGGATCTCTCGTAATCTGCCTTCGCCTGCCTAACCTCCTTTGTAACTTGGTTACAGATCAACTTGTATCTATCATACGCTTCTGTGTCACGTGTTAATTTGTATGTATCCCATGCATTTTTCTTCTCTGCCATATGCCTCATTAGTTCATCTGACATCCATTTAGGCCTAAACCTTGAACAATATTTCTTAGTTGGTATGTAAAGCCTAGTAGCTTCCAAGATAAGTTCTTTGAATGCTTCCCATTTTGAATTTGCTGTTGGTAACATCATCAGTTGATCCCACTGTATAGAATTTAAATACTGTCTCAATCCATCATAGTTGCCTTTACGAAAGCAATACCCCTTCCCTTTACCCCTAATGGTAGTTACCTCTTTGAGTAACTCCCACTTCAGAACACTGTGATCACTGCCACCTAGTGGTTCATTTATCTGCAGATTCTTAATGCATGAAGAATCACTACTGATAATCAAATGAAGAGTATTACTCCCCCTAGTTGCCTCCCGAACATGCTGATGTAGAAAACAATCATCCAATAAATCCACAAAAGCCTTGCTAGTGTGTGAGTGACCAGCCCCCAAATTCCAGTCAATATCTGGGAAATTAAAATCCCCCATTATAAGACTCTCTGATTTACTGGCCCACTCTATTTCTCTGTACAGTTTCTTATTATACTCATCAGAGTCATTAGGCCTATAGCACACTCCTACTCTCAATTTTGATCTCCCAATGCTTATGTCACACCAAACTGACTCGACACTGCACTGTCCAGCGATGTCGACTGGCTTCACTTCCTTGGATTTTATGTGTTTCTTAACTAACAGCATAACCCCTCCTCCCTTCCTATCCTGTCTATCCTTTCTGTAGACATTGTACTCCCCAAATTTCAGTTCTGCATTCCTTATATCTGTGTGACACCACGTCTCTGAAATCCCAACAATATCTGCGTTTGATGTTTTGAGCAATACCTCAAATTTATTTACTAAACTCCTAGCATTGGTGTACATGCAAGTATACATGCACCTGCTCTTCCTCTTAGCCACCCTAACACAACCTATGTGTTCACTTGTACCCCCATGATTCCCAGCAGTCTCTGAAATATCCTGCATCTTATTTTCCAGGCTGCTGCTGCTGCTCATTCCAATAGGAGTGCAAGAATCACTTTCTCCTCTGCCAGTGGCTAGTGTTAATCTATTAGTCCTTGTATTCCCCCCCCCCCCAATCTAGCAGTTTTCCCAGGGAATGTCTGTATGTGGTTTTCACACTCAGACATACTCATTTATTCTGCTGGCATTTGTCTCATTTACTCAATTTTTTTCTTACTGTACTGCTCTCCCCAGGCACTTTAACTTACTAATATTTTTCAGTTAAAGTGCAGCCCTGGCTGCATATCTTGAAAGCCGGGAGGAGAGGGGGGAGTGTAATGTTTGTGTTTTTGTTGTTAGTATATAATCGAGATTGTGTTAGTATTTCTAATAAATATATTATTGTTATGTATGTGTTCTTGCAGGGAATTTCTTTCATTCCTTCACTCACTCCAATTTACCATAACACTCATTCACTCTCTCTTGCTTCCTTGCTGGGTCACACTCTTCCACAAACACTAACATTCATTCCCTTTTACCACAATTCCTATTTCACTCTATCATTCAGTGCCCAGCCCATTCTTCTCAAAGGAGTCTCCCTAGCCAGGCGGGAAGGAGCAGTAGTGCGTAGCACATGCTTCTTGATTAGACCGGGGTTCAAGCCTGTCACCAGCAAATACGGAGGATGCGGAAAGGTCAGGGAATGACCACCGCACATATCCCCGGAGCAATATGGCCTTAGTTGCTAATGCTCCTAAAAAAAACCAAATAACAAAATAAATAACCAGCCCATTCTCTGTCTTTCACACTCTTTCATTCATTCTGCTTTAATTCTACATTGTGTGTAGAATGAAATTGCTGCTAGCTTACTAATATATTTCAGCTAAGCTGAGGACAGTATATTGGTACTCACAACGGCTGAACTATAGAAGACTTGTTGTTACCACATCCCTTACAGTCCATAACCAGCCACTCAATCTGACAACCTTTAGTTCAACCAGGAAACACTGATGGGAAACAAATATTTATGTAACTTTAGCCATTGCCTCCATGGCTCATAAAATAACCAATTGGCATGTCCATGTAGCCTGGACCATCTTCAATCATAGAGCCATTACTTGAGCCTTCTTTGTCAACTGGAGGATCTCCATACTACATACTTTGACATAGCAAGGTAATATCAAAAAAGCAGACTGGGATACTTTCCAACAAACCCTTACAACTGAAGTAAATAGTATTCAACTTGAACTGCTTAACCAGCAAACACCTCAGGCTCACTCTGAAAAAATTACTCCGGCTATAACTAATGCATGTAATTCTTCTATGAGAAAAAATAATTCTAACATTAATGCTGTCCCCTGGTGGACCCCAGAGCTGGAGAACCTCTGACGTAGGGTCCACAGGGCCAGGAAAAAGTCTGGCCTGAAAATGATGTGTATATTCTGATGAAAATGTATAGGACTCTCAGAAACAATTATACTGCTCTTATCAGGCACAGGAAAAGGGAATCCTGGTAACAGCTGGTTGGGATGATTAGGAACCAAACTCCCCACGAACATTTGGGGAGTAGTATACTGCATTGTTACCAACATGCTTCCTCCAGGAGAAGTATATGTAGTATATGATGAATGGTGGCACCTGGAACATTAGTTCAACTCTGCTGTGTTTCGCAGTGTGGTAGAGGACATGCCTGTAGATAGCAAAACAAAAGTAAACATGAAAGAAACTATTTAATGTTAAATTAGGAATTCAATTTGAAGGTAATTTTGTTTAGAGTTAGATTTTTTTTTAAAATAGGGGAACCATTTAGAGATAGATAACCTGATACAGTTAAGCAAAGGCACTACTCAACTGTCTGCAAGAAAAAGAATTATACGGAAATTTATACAACCTTAAATAGTTATGCTAACTATTCTGCAGCAAAAGAAAGTACAGGTAACCCTTGTATAACATGGTAGTGTGGTTCCTACACAATCTCGTGTAATGCAAAACCATTTATGCGGGACTAAAAACTAGTACAAAGTGGGGGGGGGGTATGTTCCAAAAGCTAACAAAAATACACCATTTCTTTTATAACTATCGGAAACTTAATTTTTATAATAGTAATAACTAAATATTTTAACTTTATTTTTATAATAATAGTAAGTTAAATAGTAATAACTGAACAAACGACTTACCTTACAAACAGTGATACATATATGTGAGATAATGTAAGTTCATTTAATTTTCTTCCTCTTCATCACTGCTAAGCAGAATCACTGCTAAGCAGATGCCAACAGCAACCAACCATTGCCGACCAAATCCAGAAGCGAAGGCTCAGATGGTTTGGCCACGTATGTAGAATGGGCACGAACAGAATACCATCCACACTCCTTTGGAGACAACGACCCACCCAATGGAGCATCCAACGGACTGCACCTAGGAAAACGTGGGCCAAGCAAGTGGAAGATGACTTGAAGAGCCGACATCTCGACCTTAACCAGGCCAGGACTGAAGCCATGGATCGTAAGGTATGGAAGAACATCACAGAGCAAGTCCGAAACCCTGCGGCACCTACAGCAGCATACTGGTTGCGTGGCCAACCGCCTCCCCCAGCTGCCAGCTAAGGACCAAAGAAGAAGAAGAAGCAGAATCAAAAGAGAACATTTTTTCTGTTGCAGAATATCACCTTCTGAACTTTCTTCTGCAGCATCTAGATTTCGTGTATCTTTTGCTCTCTTTAAAAAATCAGTAATTTGGGTTTGTTTGCTTTTGCTTGATAGACAGTTCAATTCAAAAAATAAGATTCTAATTGCTCGGCTAAGTTTATGCCTTCCCGTATGCTTTTCAGCGTAATATTTGGAACTTCAATTTTCAACTACCCTATCATTCTCCGAATTGATTTGGTTTACTTCTGATGCCATTTCCACATATCCGCTTCGCCAGCATCTTTTCTACAAGTAATTCTTGAATGTCTTCAGTATCAAAACCTTCCCCTTCTACTGCCTTAGCAAGTTCTACTATCGCACCGATTCAGTTTTCTGCTGATTCGACCATATTTCCTGAATGAACTGACTCTGGCTATACATTTTTCCGACATGCATTTAATGTTGACGGTTTTATTTCTTTGAGCAATAAAGCTATGATTCCGATATAGTTCACAATGGAAAAATGTTTCCATGCCTCCATTACTTCAACAGATTGGGAATCAAATTATTTCCAAAATCCATTGTAACAATTTTCTGATGTAATGAGTTTTAAAGGTAGATATAATGTCTTGATCTAATGGCTGAATTAAAGAAGTTGTATTAGGTGGTAGGAACATTACTTCACGTTTAGATGACTTAAACCTTGTGATGGCCTGGCACGTTATCCAATAGCAATAAAAACTTTGAAATCTAGATTTTTCCAATTTAATAAATAACAAAGAACACTGCAAGCACAAGTTGCAACAAACACAATATGCTCAAGTAAGATACGGAGTAATTAGTTTCTGAAAATTTATTTATGTGTTTTATATGATTGAATATTTCATGGAAGGAGAAACACATTTCACCACAATAACATGAAAACCCAGAATTCCAGCTATCATAACTATCACAAATGCAATAAGATCGAGTTTACTACCCGATTATAATTGATTGCACTAACAGAAAAGTCCAATAAATCAGAAACTGCTAATTGTTTTTATTATTTTATGGTTGTGACCTCCAGAAATGTTCTTTAGAAAAAAATCATGAAGACAATAACGGCTAGCAATTCAACAGCAGGATTCATAAAAGGGAATGGAAATGTTGAAAAATTATATCCAACAAAATAGCAGGTTTTCCCAGCACAAAAGCTCAAAAATACCGTGTTATGCGAGATTTCCAGTTCTCAAACCGTGTTAGAGTGAAACTGTGTTATATAAGTACTGTGCGTGCGAGGATTGCAGCAATTTATCAATCGTGTTAGCGAAACCGTGTTGTAGAAGTACCATGTTATACGGGGGTTGCCTGCATACAGAAAATTTACAAAATTATACCGAAATGTACAGAATTATACAAAAGAAATTATTATATATGAAAAATGGGAGGGAGAGAGATTAAAGTTAGGAGACTTGTTTAACACAACTATGACCATGGATGGTTCTCCCATCCACAGGTGTGACTAACATCCTAAACGTGCTATTCTCTGCAGCCCCCCCCCCCAGCAAAAATTCTGTAAATGACAATCAGACCTACCTAACTAAAGAAACAATTTCCATTCTTCCTGGATGAACTAAAGGCTGTCCTAGACAATCCCTAAAACCTACTAATATCAATGATTGCCCTCTGCTATCCAGAAACCAAGAACACCTTTTCATAACAGAACAAGACTATTATGCAGCAGCTTTTACCAAATATGCCCAAACTGTCTTTGAAACTAGGAGGAGCCACTCAAACAACACACCCAACCCATTCCATAGACACCATGATGTCTCAAACTGCAGCACTAACTAAATAAAAACATGCACACATGCACACAATTACACCAAGCTGATCTTTTCTGACCCCCCCATTATTATTTCTCCCTACTTGAACATCTATGTGTGAATGATGTCCAGTTGCTACAACTGTGTTTGGCTGTCTGCAACAGTATCTGTATAAATGAGTGAGTGCTGTGTTGAGTGAATACACATCAGCTGTACTGAATGAGAATGTTTGTGAATAGCTACTCTAAGATTGTTTCAAACTGAAAATAAAAGTTTATAATGTTGCAATTAGGCAGATTTTTATGTGTATGAGAGTTCTTTCCAACTGCACGGAAGTGAATGTCATAACTGCTATGATTGCCATCAGTGGCACATTTGGCACCCTGCGTGACTAATAATGGGACTAGTGCACTAGCATGTAAGCTTTGTATGTGATTGTTGGCCTGCTTGGATTGATCTGCTTGAAAAAGATCACTCATTATTTTAAAATTCAATTAAACACATGAAATACCTTCAATTCAACACATACTAATTTCAACAGTGTGTTATTGTGTGGCTAGATTAGTCACCAGTGCCAAACTGCAAGTAGCTACAATTTCAAGAAAATTTCAAAGCCAACCCCCCAACTTTTGATACTACCACATGCAAATCAGAAAGTTATGAAAATACACATTGCAAGAGACTCACACATTCACTTATTTCTAATCTAATATGGTAAAAAATGCACCTGACTATATTTGTGTAAACTGCCACACAGGTGATCAGAATACAAATATGTGGGGTAGTGAATGACTGTTGGCAGACTTCAGCTGCAGCTTTAATGTGCCAAGGATAGTAATTTTGTGTTGACCAAGAGTTACAACATCCTAGGATGCCCACTATTTGCCCCTAACAGTCAGGGCTGCCATAAATGGGTAGGCGAGGTAAGCATCACTTCCGGGCGGCAGTTCAGGAGGATGCCAGATTTTATTTTGACATATACAAGTCGGACCTCTCTTTACAGAACTTCTTCATAGCGAAATTTTCCATTTGACGATATTTTTTGAATTCCCCTTGGTAATTACATTTAAAATAGTTTCCGTAGAACAAAGAAAATTTCCATATAATGAACGGCTTACGAGAGACTTAACTGGGAACGCATTGTTCGCACCTCTGGTCTTCAGGCAATTAGTTTGGCTCTTAATTCATGCTACTAAACAAGAATTAGAAGAAACGAAGAAAAAGAAATGGGGAAAATGGCATTTTTTTTTTAAACGGCTAACAAAAATTAACACAACATACAAGCATTGATTCTTCTCCTCTGTACATTACTAGATGATTTAATGTGCATTAACAACGAGAATTGCTCATGCATATTAACATAAATGCTCCTTTTCTTTCTTTTGTTGCTTTTTGAAAAATCAGAAGCAAATTAACAACTCATACAATTACTGCAAAAACACATCAAATCGTTAAGAAACAACAAAACACCAAAAAAAATAAATAAATAAAATAATAACAGCCTAACCTCATCAGCCCTCGCATGCCGGCTGGTACACTCATCAAACATCCACACTGAAAACACTTGTATTCCGAAGCTATCAGATTCATACTCACACACCATTCAATTACACTCTTACATCCATCCATCCTTTTGCAAACTGAATAACACGCAATAACAGAGGTAGCGGAGCAGCAAGACGATGACGACTAAACAACAGCATGATAATTTTGCATTTCACGCTAAAATCAGAAGCAAATTTGCATCCAATCAAGCAATCAGAAATGCAAATGAGGTAAATTATACATTCCCAGTAATAAGCCAATCACAGAACTCAACTGAACAATCACTTCAGCCACACCCACAACGGAGATACCATGTTCTGCAGTTCAGCCAGAATCAGATAGCATATATGATACTATTTTTATCAAGGCAATGTACAGCGTTCAAGGGGTGTCTTCAAAAGAATTATATGAAAATGACAATGGCAACTTTTTAAAACTTACTGAAACAATTACTAAATTTGATTCAGCTGTGGCAGAACATATTCGCTGTATTCAGAAATCTGAATGGAAAACTATCGTGCATTATTTGGGTGATCAAATACAAAATACTAGATAGCGAGTATAGTAGTATCAATTAATCAGTAAAATTTATTAATCTTATTAAACTTCATTGTCAATTGAATTATACATTTTTAACTAAATAAATATAGCAACCTAGTTTTTACAAACATAACATCATAAATTAATACATATAAGTTGACACGGGATAAGAAAGTCATATAATGTAACTTGGAGATAATATTCCATACCAAAATACATATATATAGGTTTATAACTGCATTCTGATATAAATTTAGAGTTATATTTTGTGTTGGAATTTTATTGAACTTGAATAGAAATCATAACTCAGACCTGAGCAAGAAAGCAAAAGGCTCAAACTAATGGAAGTGCTGTGGCTCAGGGGAGAACTCGGGTGGGGGGTTGTCCTCTGAATCACAGTCTACTGAAATGCACTGCTTGTTTTGTGTTTGTGGAGCAATTAGGAATGGGACATGATATTGCCAAGGGGAATGTCTTTGTATGTGCCCGATGTAAGGAGTGGGAGGATATCAGGCATCAACTCAGCACTGTTATGGGCTTATATGAGAGCTTGAAGGACAGGGTGGATGCCCTCGAAGGATTTAAATTGTGGGGCCCATCAAGCTTTCAGCTGCCCACATCAATGCTAGAGCTTGCACTTGAACATCATGCAACACAGCGGCAACCCTCAAGGCAGAATGCACTGGTCCTAAAGGAACTAGTTGTTGTAGGTGAATTTATTGTCAGGGAAACGGGGAACATATTGTGCAAAAAGGATAGATGGAACAGGAACAGGGTATGTCTCTGCCAGGGGAAAAGGTTGATGACTTTGTAGAGCACATATGATCTTTTAAGGGCACAAAAGGTGATATTGTTGTACACGTTGGTACTAAATGACATTAAGAGGAGACCGGGGAAATTACTTAACAAGTAAAAGTCAATACTGAAAAAAAGCCGTGAGTTAGGGTTGAATTTGAAAGTGTCTGCAATTCTGCCCAGACACGACAGGAGGGAGTATATGATGAGAGCCTTGTCAATCAATTCAGCCCTGGAGAGATTATGTAAGGCTCAAGGGGTATAATTTTTCTCAGCCTCGTCTGTGCTTGTTAACAGGAGGGACTGCTTCTACAGCGATGGGATACACTTAAACAGAGAGGGTGCAAGAATATTTGCTGATACTATTGAGGCAGAGTTAGGTGGGTTGGAAAACTGCTAGCTTGGGGGGGGGGACTAATAGATTAACAGTAGCTGCCGGCAGAGGTGAAAGTGATTCTTGCACTGCTTCTATTGATGCAATTGAGTAGCAGCCTAGAAAGCAAGGCAATGGGGATTTCCAGGACTGCTGGAAGTCATAGCAGAACAAGTAAATACATGGGCTGTGTTAGGGTAACTAAGAGTAGAAACAGGTGCATGTATACTGCATATACACCAATGACAGGAGTATAGTTAATAAATTTGATGAGTTTGAAGTGCTAGTCAAGACATCAGAGGCAGATATCGTTGGGATATCAGAGATGTGGTGTCACACAGACATAAGCAGTGCACAATTGGAATTTAGGGAAGGATAGACAGGACAGGAAGGAAGGAGGGGATATGCTGTTAGTTAAGAAAAACAAAATCTAAGGAAGTACATTCAACTGATGTTGTGAACAATGCAATGTTGAGTGTTTGGTGTGACATAAGCACTGGGAAAGGAAAAATGAGAGTAGGTGTGTCTTATAGGCCTAATGAATCTGATCAGCATAATGAGCAATTGTGCAGAGAAATAGAGTGGGCCAGTAAATCAGTGTCTCTTATAATGGGGGATTTTAATTTCCCAGAGACTAACTGGAATTTGTGGGTTGGCCACTTGCACACTAGCAAGGCTTTTGTGGATTTATTGGATGATTGTTTTCTACAGCAGCATGTTTGGGAGGCAACTAGAGGGAGTAATACTCTTGATCTGATTATCAGTAGTGATTCTTCATGCATTAAGAATCTGCAGATAAAAGAACCACTAGGTGGCAGTGATCACAAAGTGCTGAAGTGGGATTTACTCAAAGAGGTAACTACCATCAAGGGTAAAGGGAAGGGTTTTTGCTTTCATAAATGTGACTACGGTGCTCTGAGACAGTATTTAAATTATATATGGTGGAACCAACTGATGATGTTACCAACAGAAAATTCAAAATGGGAAGCATTCAAAGAATTAATCTTGGAAGTTACTAGGCTTTCCATGCTAACTAAGAAATACTGTTCAAGATTTACGCCTAAATGGATGTCAGATGAACTAATTAGACATGTGACAGAGAAGAAAAATGAATGCGATACATATAAAATAACAGGTGATGCAGAAGCCTATGATAGATATAAGTTGGTCTGTAACCAAGTTACAAAGGAGGTTAGGCAGGCAAAGGCAGATTACGAGAAATCTTTGGCAAATGATACAAAGAAAAATAGCAAAAAGTTCTTTACTTATGTAAACTCTAGAAGGAAGGGGATGAATCAAATTGGTCCACTTGATATCGATGGTTCAACGTTGACAATCCTGCTCAAGTAGCTACCAAACTAAATGAATATTTTGCATCTACATTCACATATGAGTTATTTAGGAAGGGTAATGCCAGAGGTGTATTAAACTCTGGCAGTAAGCTAGATGATCTTGTAATAATTGAGAGTAAAGTGGAGGAGAAATTGTTGAAGATAAACAATTTCTTAGCACAGTAGCTTCCAAGATAAGTTCTTTGAATGCTTCCCATTTTGAATTTGCTGTTGGTAACATCATCAGTTGGTCCCACTGTATAGAATTTAAATACTGTCTCAGTCCATCGTAGTCGCCTTTACGGAAGCAATAACCCTTCCGTTTACCCCTAATGGTAGTTACCTCTTTGAGTAAATCCCACTTCAGCACACTGTGATCACTGCCACCTAGTGGTTCATTTATCTGCAGATTCTTAATGCATGAAGAATCACTGCTGATAATCAAATCAAGAGTATTACTCCCTCTAGTTGCCTCCCGAACATGCTGATGTAGAAAACAATCATCCAATAAATCCACAAAAGCCCTGCTAGTGTGTGAGTAACCACCCCCCAAATTCCAGTCATCTGGGAAATTATAAGATTATAAGATTATATTATAAGATTCTCTGATTTACTGGCCCACTCTATTTCCCTGTACAGTTCCTTATTATACTCATCAGAGTCATTAGGCCTATAGCACACTCCTACTCTCAATTTTTATCTCCCAATGCTTATGTCACACCAAACTGACTCAACACTGCACTGTCCAGCGATGTCGACTGGCTTCACTTCCTTGGTTTTTATGTGTTTCTTAACTAATAGCATAACCCCTCCCCCCTTCCTATCCTGTCTGTAGACGTTGTACTCCCCAAATTGCAGTTCTGCATCCCTTATATCTGTGTGACACCACGTCTCTGATATCCCAACAATATCTGCCTTTGATGTTTTGAGCAATACCTCAAATTCATCAAATTTATTTACTAAACTCCTAGCATTGGTGTACACGCAAGTATACCTGCACCTGTTTCTATTCTTAGCTACCCTAACACAACCCATGTGTTTACTTGTACTGCAATGGCTCCCAGCAGTCTCTGAAATACCATGCATCTTGTTTTTCAGGCTTCTGCTCATTCTAATAGAAGCAGTGCAAGAATCTCTTTCACCTCTGCCAGTGGCTACTGTCAATCTATTGGTCTTTGCCTCCCCCCAAGCTAGCAGTTTTCCGACCCACCTAATACTGCCTCGATAGCATCAGCAAATATTCTTGCACCCTTTCTATTTAAGTGTATCCCATCCCTGTAGAAGCAATCTCTCCTGTTAACAAGTACAGTCCAGGCTGAAAAAAATTCTACCCCTTGAGCCTTGCACAATCTTTCCAGGGCCGAATTGATTGACAAGGCTCTCATCATATACTCCCTCCTATCGTGTCTGGGCAGAATTGCAGACACTTTCAAATTCAACCCTAATTCTCGGCTTTTGTTCAACAGTGACCTGTACTTGTTAAGTAATTCTGCCGGTCTCCTACTCTTAATATTATTAGTGCCAACGTGTACAACTATATCACCTTTTGTGCCCTTAAAAGATGATATTCGCTCTACAACGTCATCAACCTTTGCCCCTGGCAGACATACCCTGGTCCTGTTCCACCTATCTTTTTTACAAAGCATGTTCCCCGTTTCCCTGACAATAGAGTCACCAACAACTACTAGTTCCTTCGGGACCAGCGCATTCTGCCTTGGGGGTTGCCTCTGTGTTACGCGATGCCCAAGTGCAAGCTCTGGCGTTGATGTGGGCAGCTGAGAGCTTGATGGGCCCCTCAATTTAGTTTCTTCGAGGGCATCCACCCTGTCCTTCAAGCTCTCATATAGGCCCACAAGAATGCCGAGTTGTTGCCTGATTTCGATACACTCCTTGCATCGCGCACACACAAAGACATCCCCCTTGGCAGTATCATGTCCCGTACCCGATTGCTCTGCAAACATCAAGCAAACAGTGCATTTTATAAGGCTGTGAGTCAGAGGACAACTGCCCCCCTCAGTTCTGCTCTGAGCCACAGCATTTCCATTAGCTTGAGCCTTTTGCTTTGCTGCTCTAGTCTGAGTCATGATTCTATTAATTTATTAATTAATTATAATTAATTATAATTTCTTAAACTAATGAATGTTTATCTGATGAGTATAATGAGCAATAAGAAAGGCACCTGGTGTGGAGGGAATCTATCCAGTTATATTAAAGGAGGTGGCAAACCTTTAACCATAATTATGAGAGCTTCCTTGGACTAAGGGGGTACCCATGGACTGGAGATGTGCAAGTGTGACCCCAATCCACTAAGGAGGATCAAAGGGAGTAATTACAGACCTGTTAGTTTAACTTCTGTTCCAAGAAAATTAATGGAGGCACTGGTTAAAGAAGCATTGCGGGATCATATAGACAAGATTTCAGTTACAGCTCTTACACAGCATGGGTTTGTTAAGGGGAAGCCATGTATGACCAATTTGATTGGATACTATGATGTAGTCTGAGAGGTGGCAAATGAAGTTTAACATTGACAAATACAAAGTACTACATATGGGAAGCAGTAACCCTAGAGTAACGTATCAACTCTGTGGTACTACACTGACAGTGGTAGAGAATGAAAAGGACCTGGGGGTAATTGTGCAGGCAGATATGAAGTTTTCTGAGCAGTGCAGATGGTCTCCAAGAGTAGCTCATGTTGTCTTGTCAAGGATATACAGGAATTTTTTTAGCAGCGATAAGGAGGTGATTAACCCATGTATAAGGCAATGGTTAGGCAACACCTTGAGTACTGTATACAGGTCTGGAGGCCTCATTTTAAGAACGATGTAGAGCTGTTGGAATGAGTACAGAGAAGGGCAACAAGATTAGTGAATGGAACAAAGGATTGCTCTTATGAAGAAAGGCTTAAGCTTTGAAAATTGGTGTCTAGAGACTAGACACCTGCGAGGTGATCTGATTGAGGTGTATAAAGCCTTGAATGGTTTGAGCATGCTCAATGCTGATGGGATTTTTCCTCTTGCTCAGAACAATCACCTGAGAGGGCATAAATTCAAATTGAGGAAAGACAGTTGTAGGATAGATGTGTGGATGTTTGCCTTTAGCCAGTAGGTGGTTGATTGCTGGAACAAAGTTCCATGTGTTGTTGTAGAAGTTGATAGCTTAAATAGATTCAAGGCAAAACTTGACAAATATTTGGGGCGAGTGGATAGGCGAAATAAGCGTGTGTGCGTTTTTTTTTTTTTTTTTTTTTTTGGCTGATGCTATATAAGCTTCCTTTCTTGCATCATGTGCCTTTCCTAATGCTAAAATGAAATTATTGAAATAATTTCACAAAATATTACACATAAAATACTAGAAATGACTAGAGAAGCTAAATATTTTCTATGATTGTACGGAAATATCTACAAAAATAAAGGTATGGATATAAGGAAGTGTTTGAAATCAATAGTCTTAAAAATAATATCTTATAAGTTTCTTTGTTCAATTATAATTTGTCATGATTCTTTAAATAAAATTAATCCAGTAAGTAAAATGCTCAAAAAAAAAATGTTTTTCTGATATATATACAATGCTCCTGAATGTATACAAAATTATCACGGAATATATTTTAAAGAAAATAGAATAGATGAAGCAGTCCAAACAATTATCAATTCGGCTAATAATATGGCTACTATCATTGGCATTGAAGCTTTGTTTCTAGAAGGAAGCACTGTAAGGAAGGAAGGATTGAAAAAACATCATTTCGATTTTGAAAGTAGACACGAAGCTATTCAGGATCCACTATAAAATTTCAAAATTAATTTTTTCTTTCCAATTAATGGATACAATAATTTTCTCATTTACAAATAAAAGAACATGTAGAAATGTTTAAAATACTTTATAACATTTCCGAATTTAAAAAAAATAAAAAAATTGTCAGATGACAATTTATTAAATTATTGCAAAAATTTACATATTAAGTTAAGTGACATTAATTGTAATGAGTCCTATATTGATGGTTTAGCATTATCTGAAGAACTTAAGAGTACTTCAAATTTATATTAAAGACAATATTACTCCATTTTAAGTTCTGCAATATATTTTTAAAAATGATTTTCCAAATGTAGCAGATGCATTAACAATTTTTCTAACTTTACCAGTAGTTTCAGTTGCATCAGGTGAACGGAGTTTTTTAAAATTAATCAAATTATTTGCAATCAACGATGTCTCAACAACGAATCTCTAATTTGGCAATAATTTCAATAGAAAATGATATTTTGGAACAAATAAATATAAATGAAATAATTAATAAATCTGAAAATCTTGAAGCAAGAAAACAAATTTGTATAATTTTCCTTTTAGTTTATTATTGTGGGTAAGATTAACTGAGATTTGGAATTTAATGATTTTTTTTTTTTATATTTGTTTGTTGTTTGATTACATACATATGAGATGTGTTGTAATTCTTTTCTTTTTTAATAAATTAATAATAATTATTTATGCTTTTTTATTTTTTAATCCAAATATTTTGGGGCAGTAAATTTGATTTTGTTTACTGGCGGCACATAGGGTTGCAGCGGTCCTGCTAACAGTAAAATATCATAAGGCCATGATAGCCAAAAAGATCACACTCAAGCATTTCATCAACCACAGGAGTGATAATTCCAAAGCAAACTGTACACTGAAGGCTTTATGAAAGGGAACTCTAATGTGAGATAGATCATCATCTGTGTCTCTCCTCTACCTGAGTTAAATAACCAATGTTTTCAGAACTGACTGATGCAATGCCCAGCTTATTACTGATGAGATGCAAAAGCTACCAACACTGGCTTTTGCATTGTGATTTGTATGCCTCATTTGTATGAGGGAAAAAAGATCTTGGAGGGCAAAATTACAGATGAATAGCATAATACTTCTATTAGAAAACATGCTGTTTACATGAAGTGCAACAATCAGGCAATATGCTGTGAGACCACCACAACACATGATACCAAGTCATTTGAAGTCTTTTCTGTTCAAACTTACAATAGATTGTTCTCTATAAAATGGGTACAGGTCTTGTGTTTTTAACTAATATAATGTGAGAAATTCATATTTAACATTTTCCTTTGATTGGGAGGAGGGCATATATATATATTCGATAAAACGAAATTTATAAACAACGCAGTGCTAACTCCTACACAATAATTAGTAGGTCATCATCTAACATTTATTATCTTATTATAATTTGGTACTTACAGAATCTTCTTCTCCCTCTAAACCAGAGAGACCATCAACTTCTACAGGACCTTCCCATGGTTCCAATTCTTTTTCTCCTAACTGCCCATTAAATTTACTTATTCCTGTGTCAGTAAAATTATCTAGAGCAGGAAAGAACGGAAAAAAATATATAGTAACTTAAATGTATATGATTTCAGTAACTAGAAGAGCATTGCTTTAGAGTGTTACTTAAATTTGTACCAAACTTATAAATTTACAAAAAAAACTTTAAAACAAAAAAAAAAAAAAAAACCTTCCAAATAAAGAGAACCAACAAATTTTGTAAGGATTTTAGAAAACATCAATGAAATGGCATTATATGCATGCTGAGATAGGGTAGCAAAAGCGACAAGCACTATATGTTCATATCTCTGATAAATGATGCAATTAAACAAGCTTATACAGCACTAGCCAAAAAAAAAAAAAAAAAAAAAAATGTTTTTTGGGTTTTTTTTTTATATTTTTCAGATATCACAAGTTTTTTATTGTAATAACTGATATCTGACAGGATTAGAAGGGTTAGATTAGCATAAGCATTAGTTGAGGCATATAATGCAAGAAAGCAAGCTTATACAGCATCAGCTAAAAAAAAAAAAAAAAAAAAAAAAAAAACCCCCCTTCCCATTTCACCCATTCGGTCACTCCAAATGTTTGTCCAGTTCAGCCTTAAATTTATTTAAGCTATAACTTCCACCACAACAGATTGGAAGTCTGTTCCAGCAACAAACTACAAGCTAGCCAAAGGAAAACTTCTGCACATCTATTCTACAACTGTCTTTTCTCAATTTGAATCTATGCCCCTTGGGTTCTTAATCTCAATAAGCAAAAGTATCCCATCAGCATTTAGCCTGCTCAAACCATTCAAGGCTTATATACCTCGATTAGATTACCTTGCAGGTGCCTAGTCTCCAGATTCTGTGACTTGCAGAACTTAAGCCTTCCTTCGTAAGCGCACCACTTTGTTCCTCTCACCAATCTTCTTATCCTTCTCTGTACTCGTTCTAGCAACTCTACATCCTTCCTAAATTGAGGCCTCCAGACCTGTATGCAGTACTCAAGGTGTAGCCTGGAAATGGTCAGGCCACACCTTGAGTACTGCATACTGGTTTGGAGGCCTCACTTAAGGAAGGATGTAGAGTTACTAGAACGAATAAAGAGAATGGCAACAAGATTGGTGAGAGGAACAAAGGGGTGTGCTTACGAAAAAAACACAAGCTATTACGCTTAAGCTTTTTTTTTTCGTAAGTGCACCCTTTTGTTCCTCTCACCTTAGGTGATTATCCCTAAGGTGAGTAATTCCTAAGGTAAGATAATCACCTAAGCTTTATACTTCTCTCTCTCTCTCTCTCTCTCTCTCTCTCTCTCTCTCTCTCTCTCTCTCAGGGTAATTAAGAAATTTTTTTTTTGGCTGGTACAGCATAAGCCTCAGGCTTCCTTGCACCATATGGCTAATAATAATAAGACAAAGAGGTGATTATCCCTTTAGGGATAATCACCTCTTTGTCTTATTGTTATTAGCCTCGTCACCTCGTCTCTGCTAAAAAATTACTATTTATCATTGACAAAACTCCATGGCCTGCTCTGGCAGCCCCTCTGCACTGCTCAGAGAACTTCATACCTGACTGCACAATTACCCCCAGGTCTTTTTTATTCTCCACCTCTCTGAGTTAGTACCACACAGTTGGTACATTTCTCTTGGGTTACTGCTACCCATATGGAGTACTTTGCATTTGTCAATGTTAAACTTCAGTTGCCATTCCGCAGCCCATCTGCCTAACTTTTCTAGATACTGTTGCAGTAGCATACTGTCTTTACTGTCATTAACAACCCTGCCAACCTTTGTTTCATCTGCAAACTTGGACATTAAACCTGATATGACTTCTTCGATATCATTGATAAATACACAAAACAACGATGGGCCCAGCACTGAACCCTGGGGGACTGAACTAATAACGTTAGTTCAGTTAGAGCAGTATCCATTTAATACCACTCTATGCCATCTCCCACTCAACCATTCCTTTATCCATTGCAGTAACTTGCCCTTAATGCTATACCACTCCAATTTGTACAGCAGTCATCCATGTCCAACAGTATCAAAAGCTTTCTTAAAATCCAATATCAAAATTATTTCCTAATGTTAAAATTATTTTTTGCATCCAGTTCCTTTGTGTCCACATCATAGTATCCAATCAAATTGGTCAGACAAGACTCCCTCTTTACAAATCCATGCTGTGCCTGAACTATTACTGCTGTCTTGTCTAGGTAATCCTGTATCACATCCTTAATCAGTGACTCCATTATTTTCCCTAGAATAGAAGTTAAACTAACAGGTCTATAATTACTTATGTCACCCTTAGGACCCCCCCTTTGTGAATTGAGGATACATTTGCACATTACCTCCCCTGACTCTAAGGATGCTCTCATAATTATAGCTAAGGGTTTGCTTACTTCCCTTGCTGCCTCTTTCATTATAACTGAATAGATTCCATCTGCCCCAGGTGCATTTTATGTTTAACTTGAACAATTTCTCCTCCACTTTGCTCTCACTTATTACAAAATCACTTATCTCCCTGTTAGAGTTTGATAAACTTCTGGCATTCCCTTCCTTGAATAACTCCTCATGTGTGAATGCAGATGCAAAATACTCATTCAGTTTATCTGCTACTTGAGCAGGATCATCAATAGTCGAACCATCTATGTTAAGTGGACCAATCTGATTCATCCCCTTCCTTCTAGAGTTTACATAAGTAAAGAACTCTTTGCTGTGTTTCTTTGCACCCTTTGCCAAAGATTTCTCATAATCTGTCTTCACTTGCCTAGTCTCCTTTGCAACTTGATTACAGACTAGCTTATATCTGCCGTAGGCTTCTGTGTCGCCTGATAATTTATATGCATCCCATGCATTTTTCTTTTCTGCCACGAGCTTCATTAAGAATTTAATGAGAATTAGAATTCGAATTCATTTAGAATTCAGCTTTGGTAACATCATCAGTTGATCCCACAGTATATAATTTAAAAACTGTCTGAGACCACCGTAGTCACCTTTACGAAAACAAAAACCCTTCCCTTTACCATCGATGGTATTTACATCTTTAAGTAAATCCCACATCAGTACACTGTGATCACTGTCACCTAGTGGTTCCTTTATCTGCAAATTCTTAATGAATGAATAATCACTGTTGATAATCAGATCAAGGGTATTAATTCCCTCTGGTTGCCATTGGAACATGTTGCTGTAGAAAACAATCCTCCAATAAATCCACAAAAGGCTTGCTAGCATGCAAGTGACCAACCCACAAGTTCCAGTTAATATCTGGAAAGTTAAAATCCTCCCATTACAAAACTTATATAAAATACTTACGTAATAATATTGCTAATGCTAATAAAATATTGCTAATGCTTTTGCTTCTATCGTAAGCAAACTTGTTTTTTGTTTGATTTTTCTATCCAAAAAGATGACAGCCGTTCCATCTCTTCCAATTCTTTGTGTCTTAATCTAATGGATTTTAATTACACTTTGAGTTTTTCCTGCTATGAAAGTTATTTTTATTTTCTCTGCATTCTTTGTAATTCTCGGCTTTGCCTCATTTAGGCTTGTAGCACGTGCAATATCACATGGTCTTTCATTTTGCTCAAAGCGTTTCACAATTTCATATTTTTTCTCTATCGACAGAGGCGGACTAGCCATAAGCCTTACCGGAGAAACCTCACTGTGCCGGAGACCGGTGTGATTTTGGCCATAAACGCTAGTATGAGGCCACTACAAATTTTCCCGGGTAAGAACCTCTGTTTATCAATATTGCTTTTCTTTTTCTCTCTGAATCTGTAGTGTCTTCACCAGGACGCTTTCTTTTCACACCTTTTAAGTATTTTACTCAATTTTAGGGAATAAAGCACAATTACAAAATGAGGAGGCACGCTTGATACACATAAACAAAGCTGTGCACATGTAGCAACTGAATAAACAACACCGTAAAGGCAGAGAGACGCTATGAACACCTCACTAGATCACATTTTACTAAAGCACATTTGTGGCGGTTACTACCATAAAACAATAAAAACATCCAATTGGTTTCCTGCTAGTGGAATCCGTTATAAACTGGTAGTAAACTATCTAATTGCATTTGCGATAATACCGATAGCTGGAATTTTGTGGGGTTTTTACGTTATTATGGTGAAATGTGCTTCCCCTTCACTGATATAAAAAACAAATACATTTTCAGAATCTTCTCTTCATTCCTATCGTGTTGCATTCAGTTGGGGTAATTCCACGTTCGACTGCCATTTCTTGCAAACACAAAGCTGAATCGTGCATAAGCAAATTCAGTTCGTATTATATACGATACCATTCCCCTATTTATAAATCATGGATGATCGAATTCGTGTAGTGTAAACACGTTATATGAGGACTGGCTGTATATATGCGCTTGTTCTTACTATTAGTTACCCTAACACAGCCCATGTATTTACTTGTTCCATGGTGACTTCCAGCAACTCTCGAAGTCCCCAGCAACTTGCTCTCTAAGCTGCTGTTCATTACAATAGAAGCAGTGCAAGAACCACTTTCGCTGTTGTTGTTGTTGGGCTTAACGACTCAGAAGCTGCTAGGACCATATTGTGTCTTTTTAACAGTGAATATGATAAAAATAACTATTTTAACATATATTCCTATCCTATTTAGGAAAATAAATAGTTCTTTTTTTTTATTAGGATCATCTCCCAGAATCTGCAATAAATTTATTGATGACTGTGTATTAGCAATTGATTTAAAGATGTTTAAGCGAATGTTATGAAAGTGGGGACAGTCTACTAACAAATGGCCATTTGTACTTGACATGATGTACATTGCGGAGCGCTATCATTAGTTAATAGACACAGGTGAGTGAGGTGAGTATGCCCAATCCTTAGACTTCCTAAAATTGTTTCTTATCATCTGCATTCCTGGAAGCTGGAGAGCCACAGCTTTGGTTCTAGTTTTATTTTGTATAGTTTGTTTCCTGGATAACCTCTCAAGATTAGTGACCAGCTATTGCAACATGCTTTATGGATAATATGTTTATAATCAGTATATGGAATTTGAAAAGGCTGCAAAAGAGTAGTATTTGGTTGTTTGGCTACAAGATCTGCTCTTTCATTTCCTGTTATCCCACAATGTCCTGGAATCTAGCAGAATGTCACAGTTTGGTTTGATTCATTACAAGAAAGTAATTTTGAATGAATTTGTTTTATTACGTTGTTGTTATTTGGTTTTTAGGAACATTAGCAACTAAGGCCATATTGTTCCGGGAATATGCGGTGGTCATTCCCTGACCTTTCCGCATCCTCCGTATTTGGAGGTGACGGGCTCAAACCCTGGTCTAATCAAGAAGCAGGTGCTACGCACTGCTGCTCCTTCCCACCTGGCTACAGAGGCGCCCCATTTGTTTTATTACAGGGTGAGAGGAGTTTGCATTACTACTTATGGCAGACAGCACTAAGCGAGTCAGTGTATATTAAGGCAGGTGTAATTAGAAGTTCAGTAACGTGATCCAGCCCCAACTTTATAGCATAAAGCTCTGCAGTGAAGATACTGCATTCTAAAGGTAATTAGATAGAAATTGTGAATGAAGGGAAGATTGCTACAGCACCTACTTGGGTCTCAGTTTTTGAACAGTCTGTATAGATCTTACCTGCCTGTGAATTAGAAGCAGAGTGAGTTTCATGTAACTGTGTAATATTGAAGGGAGACAAGGTGTTCTTTCCCCACTGCTGGAAACAGTCATCGTAAATTGCAGGAATATTTGTCCATGGTGAATCAGGCGGCATCATGTCCTGATATATATTGCTGATTTCTATGTTCCATGTTTGAGTCAGTTCTTTAATTCTAAGTGCAGCAGGTCTGTTTTCATTTGGTTTACTGTTGCAAAATGACTCCCATTCGGTATTGTACAGACATCAACTAGGGTGAGAAGGAGGACTGCGGATTTTTGTGGCATACGTCAAAAGCAATGTTTTCCTCCGTAGATTTAAAGGATGTTTATGGGCTTCAATGGAAAGGTTCTGAACTGGGAAGTTTCTGAAAGCCCCTATAGAAACTCATGGAGCACTGTGTTGGATGGCATTTAATCGCTCTAAAGTACTCTTCCTCACAGAGTCATACACTGGAAAATTGTAGTCCAAACGGGACCTGATGAGAGCTCTATAAAGTTGGATAAGTGTATGTTGATCAGCGACCCATGATATGGATGACACATGCTGAAGGATATTCAATTTCTTCAAGCAGATAGTTTGAAGATAAGCCACATGTGCTTGAAAGTTCAGTTTTCTATCTAGTATCAGGCCAAGAAAATGGACAGTGTTAGAAAGAGGAACAGGCACATTTTTTTTCTTTAGCTCAGGATCAAGTGACCGTAGTTTGCAGAAATGAGTGGTTGTGGATTTCTGTTCAGCAAGATGGTATCCATTGCATAAAGTCCAGGATTCTATTCTGTTTAGATCAATTTGTAACTGTCTTTCAATAGTGTTCATACTTTGTGATTGGTAGGATATGGTTGTTGCTTGTTTGTTTGTTATTTGGTTTTTAGGAGCATTAGCAACTAAGGCCATATTGCTCCAGGATATGTGGTGGTCATTCCCTGACCTTTCTGCATCCTCCGTATTTGGTGGTGACGGGCTCAAGCCCCGGTCTAATCAAGAAGCGTGTGCTACGCACTGCTGCTCCTTCCCACCTGTCTACGGAGGCACCGCAGGATATGGTGAGGTCATCTGCATACATGTATACTTCAATAGTTTTTGGAAGATCTTCCAATATATTGTTGCCCTAATTGCAAACAGGGTTGGACTTAGCATGGAACCCTGTGGGATACCCTCTTCTTGAATGTGAGATGCTGATAGAATGTTTTGATATCGGACTTGAAAAGTATGTAACTTTAGAAAGTTCCTCTCAGCCTGATGCATATCTTTGATAATACCATGACGCCATGTAGTGTCGAATGCTTTCTTAATATCCAGGTTTGTCATCACAAGATGTTGTCTCCTGATGAAGGTGTTACGTATGTTAGATTCAAATTTTACAAGTAAATCTAGGATGGACTTGTTTTTATGGAAGCCGTTGTTGTTGCTTGGTTTTATTGGCGCATTAGTGACTAAAGCTTACGGAAGCCATATTGGTGATCAGAATAAAGATTTTGGGAGTCTAGAATCCAGGTGAGACTCTTATAAACCATCTATTCGAAGATTTTGCCCAAACAGCTTGTCAATGATATCGGTCTGTAATTCTCAATTAGAGATGGATCTTTGCCCGGTTTTGGTATAGCACAAATATAGTACTGACGCTAAGAGTGAGGGGTATGTGTTTTCTGAGAAGATGCAGTTATAAAATATCAATAGTATGTATAGATCAGCTTCACACAAATGTTTCAGCATACTGTAATGAATGCTGTCAGGTCCTGCTGCACTATTTGGAGATTTGCTCAAGGATTCCTTGAGCTCAGCTAGAGTAAAGGGCTGGTTATATGGAAGTGAGATTAGTTGAAAAATTCAATTTTTGATGTTCTTGATTAGTTTTAATGCATTAAAAGGAGGTCACATAAGAGGAAGAAGCAGAAATATTATAGAAAGATTCTGCTAAAGCATTTGCAATGTCAGTGGAAGATGATAGGTCCTGCCCATTCCACTGCATTATTGGAGACTGTAACGGTAGAAATTTTCCATTGAGAGCTTGTATTTTTTTCCAGATAATCCGAGTGTCAGTATTTTTGTTAATAGTTGAGGTGAAGTTAATCTAGGAGTCATGTTTTGTTTTTTTTCCTAATTTGTCTTGCTTTGGCTCTCAGTTTTTTGAAAACAATTAGGTTGGCGGTACTGGGGAATTTGTGAAACTGGTTCTAAGCACTGTTTTTTTCTTGTTTCGCTTTGGAGCAATCTTCATTCCACCACTGGTTTTGATGCACCTGCATGCACTGGTCGGATTTTGGAATGGAAATTTTGGCTGCCAATAATATATGGCTGGTAATGTGATTGGTTGCATCATCAATATTTTGTTGCTCTACATACTGGTTGTCGAGTAGGACACAAGTGGAATAGTTTTTCCAGTCTGCTTTATGAAAATTCCAAGAAGTACGACCTTTAGGACATGACACGATCTGCGTTTGAATTGAACTTATGACAGGAAAACAGTCACCGTGGAATGGATCATTCAGCACTAAACATTCAATGCTTGGAAAAAGAGATGCTGAACAGATGGATAAATCTATGGCAGATAGATTTATCCATCTGCCATAGATTTATGGCTCTCCAACTCATGTTCAACTACCTGCAGGTAGCTGAACATGAGTTGGAGAGCCAGAGTTAAATACAGTCAGATTATGGTTATCCAGGAATGATTCAATTAATTTGCCTCTGCTATCCATGGTGGAAGATCCCCACAATGGATGGTGTCAGTCGTGGGATAAGATTGTCAAGTTCAGTCTGGGAGCAAGGATAATTCGGTGGGATATAAATGGATGCAAGGATTAACGATGTTCTCATTGCCATCCGAACTGCTACAACTTCTAAGGAGTTTGTAGTTGGAGATGTCTTGATGGTATGGTATTTTTCACAAGAATAGCTACCCCTCCATAAGCAGGAGTGCCAGAATCCCTGTCTTGCCTAAACATAGTATAGTTTTTGAATTCGAGAGATACTTTTAGTGATAAAAATGTTTCCTGTAATCATACACCTACTGCTTTAGTTTGCATGAGTAAATCATTCAGGTCATCTGCATTACTGCGTAATCCTCTGCAATTCCACTGAAGGAATTTTTTCATTGACTGGGCTTGTTTGAGGAAGATTGATCTGTTTTTTCTGAGGTTTCTGTTTGCTTACTTTTGATTTTTCATTTCTGGGAAAGACTGAGCATCCTGTATCCATGGTATCATTAGCATGTAACTCTAGCACTATGTGTCATCATCCTATGACTGAACATCCATTTCCATGTTGCTAATCTGTGGTTTCACTTTCTTCTGATTTCCAATAGTAGCTGATTTCGTTGTTTCGGGCAAGGTGGAGATAGCATCAGTTGGGATACTGATCGGTGTGTTGCCGGTCTCATTGACTGTGGGGCTCTTATTGCATGTTAGCACAGTTTTGGCCCAAGTGGCAAAGGAAACGTTCAGTTCTATGGAGACATCTGTTTGAGTTGCAGCTGAGTGACTGTTTCTGATGACAGATGCATATGATTGGCTAGGCATGATTAGCAGTATTTGCTTTCTTGCTTTAGGGTATGTGACTTTATGCTCCACTATATTTCTGGAGTTTTTTCCCCTGTTTTCCAAAGGTTACATGCTTTAGAAAATGCAGGATGGCTTCCTTTACAGTTTGAGCAAGTAGGAGTAGAAGCTGCAGTCTCCTTGGAACCACAAATAGGACACACACACACACAGCATTGCCTCGGCACGATGTCTGAGAATGCCCGTACTTCTGGCACTTAAAGCAGCAAATGGGATTCGGGATATAAGGCAGAATCTTGCAGTTTAAGTAACCTGCTTTAACAGAAGATGGTAGTGTTGGAGTACTGTACTTTAAAATGATGGACCTGGTTGGTAGTAGCTTTCCATCTTTCTTAGTCATTATTCTCCATGCATGTGTTACCTTTTGTTCACTAAACTCTTGTACTAGTTCTTCTTCTTCAGAGGCATTTAGTAAGTTCCATTCACTGATAACGTCTTTAGAGGTGTTCAGAGTGTTATGGGGCATAACTGGCAATAGAATATTGTTAAAGGTCATTAATTTTAACAATTTTTCTAAATGACATGTTTTTGATGTTTCAATTAGGTCTCCAGACTGGAGACACTTCACCATTTTTGGGGAACCAACAACCAATTCTAAACATTTTTGTATTAGAAAGGTGACAGCTTGCCAACAGGTTGTGTGGACAGTGAGGGCATTATAAGAAATGCTGGCATATCTGAATTCTGTTTATCTGTCTGTAGTCTCTTCAGACGATTGGACTCATGTTCTGAGACAGAGTTAATAACTTTGCCACCTGTGGGTTCCAGTGATGGATATTCATTGCAATTCATCGCTGCTCCTTTTAGCTCTAGAAGAGGGAATTCCTTCTCTCAGATTACTGGCCCCACCACATGGAGAGGCGCCAACCAGTGACCAAGTGATAACAGTAACATTGCTAGAATGGGAGGAGAGCAGTACGTTGCTAGCGGTGAAGCAGTGACGTTGCGAGCGGTGGAGGGTTTATGAAAGCACTAGTACTCGCCCTAGGAAAAACCTAGAAAATCGCAATAGAAAGATCGCTTGGCACTCGGGGTCAATCATTTTTGCCTCTGCCTGCGACGACCGCTAATCTTTTAGTCTGTGTATCCCCCCCCCCAAATCTAGCAGTTTTCCGACCCACCTAACACTGCCTCGATAGCATCAGCAAATATTCTTGCACCCTTTCTATTTAAGTGTATCCCATCCCCGTATAAGCAGTCTCTCCTGTTAGCAAACACAGACCACACTGAAAAAAATTCTACCCCATGAGCTTTGCACAATCTCTCCAGGGCCGAATTGATTGACAAGGCTCTCATCATATACTCCCTCCTATCGTGTCTGAGCAGAATTGCATACACTTTCAAATTTAACCCCAACTCAACTTTTTTCCAGCATTGACCTGTACTTGTTAAGTAAATCTGCAGATCGCTTACTCTTAAGGTCATCAGTGCCAATGTGTACAACAATATCGACTTTTTTGCCCTTAAAAGATGATATCTGCCTTACAATGTCACTGACTTTTGCCACTGGCAGTCATACCCTGGTACTGTTCCACCTATCCTTTTTGCATAATATATTCCCCATCTCCGACAAGAGAGTCATGGACAATAATTAGTTCCTGTGGGACCAGTGCATTCTGCCTTGGAGCTTGCCTCTGTGTTGCCTGATGCACAGGGGCGAGCTCTGGCATTGAGTTGGGAAGCTGAGAGATAGATGGAACCCTCATATTAATTTCTTCGAGGGCATTGACCCTACACCTCAAACTCTCATAGATGCCCATCAGAATGCTGAATTGGCACCTAATTTCTTCACAGTCTCTGCACCTAATACACACAAAGACATCCTCCTTGGCTAGATTATGTCCTGTTCTAGACAGGTCTGCAAACATTTCACATTTAGCCCATTGTTTTAGAATGTGATGCTTTGGAAAATCACCCCTTTCGGTTCTTCCACGAGCCACAGCAATCTGGCTATTCTGTGAATGGTGCTTTGTTGCTCTAGTCTGGGTCATGATTCCGTTAAGTATAATTTAATTAACAATGAACTTTAATAAGATAAATAAATTTTACTGATTAATTGATAATACTATAGTAATCTAACATATTTCTAATACAGTGCTACATTTTTTGCTATCTAGTTTTACGTTAACCTTACGCTATTCCATATGTATAACAATGGTGGCCTTATTTAGTGCGAACACAACCCCCTACTAACAAAAATTCCACGCTCCATCTATCCCAGTTTGGGAAAGTGGCAGGAGTCAGCTACCCTAAGTGCAATGAGAAAGACTCTCCCTGGAGGGAGCCGCCTTGCTGATCACGGCCTCCTCAGCACTAGGTAAGCACTTAACATACTTACCTAGTGCTGAGGAGGCCGTGATCAGCAAGGCGGCTCCCTCCAGGGAGAGTCTTTCTCATTGCACTTAGGGTAGCTGACTGACAGGTAAGATTGTTACCCTATTGGTGCTGGGGGATGACAGGTAAGATTGTTACCCTATTGGTGCTGGGGGATGCTCCCCAAGCCAAGAAAGGAAATCTATAATCTTGGGTAAGGAAATCCTGATTGGCAACAAGGTTTTAATGCAGGTTATTAGGTGGTAATCTGGTCGTAATCAGTCAATTATCTCAGTCAGTGTTTAATTTTAGAGTGCATAGTACTATGAGCAACCCTGCATGTTGCAGCCAATTATAATTTGCACTATGGGCCTGTGGGTGATGAAGTATTCTCCATTTAAAGACCTCCACAGCAAAAGCTGTGAAGCTTTTGAAACTTTCCTAATCCCATATAAGCAGGTGTTATCCAGGGTCAAAATAGTTTTGTAAGTGAAATGCCCATAGGTTGATGGTAATAAGCAGAGCCACACATTACATGTCCTGAGTCTTCAGTTCCATGAGAACAGAATATTCGACTACAGTCACACACAGTGGGCTTTCTGTCAGACTCGAACTATGAAGCTTTGTATTTAGGGAGCCTGGTCCTGTAATAAGAAATATTGCATACAAGCCTAGAGGAAGCCATGAAGTTTTCTTTTTGTCAACAGTGCCCACCTCAGAGATAAACTTCTGTGTTACCCTGCCTTAGGTGGAATTTTCCTGTTTGCTCTGTCAGACCTGAAGCAGCTGAATGTTAATAAGTTTTCTTTCTCTTTTAGGGTCATCAGTAAGATTCAGGGTGATATTTAGAATTGTAAGATTTGAAAATCTTACAAAAATAAAATATTTTTTTATTAAGACTTTGAAAGTTAGTTTTCCTTTGATTCTTGCCATTAATAGGATAAATGGGTAATATATGCAGTTTCAGAAATAAGAATTATTCTGGTAAGAGGTATAAAAATTAAAAGAGTAGTAGGAACGAAAACAGAGCCATTAGCTTTACTTCCGTTAAACCAGGGAACAGATGGAGGATACTATGACAAACCCAGCAGGGGGTCTGGCGCTACAAAAACAACTTAAGGTTTATGAGGGGTCACACACCGGAAACGTATTCTGAACAACACACACTAGTTTCTAAAAATAGACACTATGTATCCAGTGTCACAATTTGTGGTTTTTTTAGTGCAATAGAGACAAGCTGTTATGAGACAGAAAGAGTTGTTTTGAAGTATTCGGCCGACATCAAAGAACACATGTCAACAGGTTGTAAAGAAAAGGGGGTATAGAGAATCACGTGCTAGTGCTACGGGGCAGGCTGAATTAGGCCTTCCAACAAATGAAAAGAAAGAAAAAATGAAAAAGAAAGAGTGATTGGAAGAAAACACTGGGGAGGCGTGGAAAACTCCGGGGCAAATTGTGGGTGGATGGATACGGACACAAGAGAAGGGAGAGTGAAAAAAAAGGAAGAGAAAGAGAGGGGAGAATTTTTTGAGCGGTGCTAGTGAAAGGGTGAGTTGGGGAGAGTTGCTTGAAAGATGATGAAGAAATAGCTGACGAAAAAAGTCGAAGTGGGGTTATCAGTAATGTAGTGAGTGAGAAATTAGGAGATGAACTGAAAAGGGGTAATGAAAGGAAGTTCTGCAAACAGTGAGAATGAGAGAAGAAGATTCCCTTAGAACACCAGTCCACCGAGGAAGGCGATATTATCCTGATATAGTCTTGAAAGGCAAAGGTAGCCGTCCTGACAGGAAAAGTAGCAGATCCTGAAAGCGGAGTAGCAGTTGCGAATGCCGTATGATAATGCCCTGGAAGCTGTAAGATGTTGCCCTGGATAGCAGAGGATAGCAGCTCTGGATAAGGATAGGATAGAAGGCCCTTATGAAGACACCGGATCACAGAAATTAAGTAAGTGAAAGTTAATTTGAGAATACTGTAAGTTAACTGCTAGAGAAAGGACTGTAGAGCGATATTTGGGGAATTCAATGATAAGAGAAAGTTATTTTGAAAATATTGTAAGTTAAATACTAGTGAAAGGACTGTAATACGATATTGGGGAATTTAATGATAAAGATAAGATTAGATGGGTGAACCAAATAGGAGTAAATTCTACTCTAAGGCAATTATGGTTGGTTTAGGCAGTAATTTGGAATAAGGAGGATAGTAATGTAGATGAGAAAGTTAACGAAAGGAATTGTAGTAAAAAATAGAAATATTAAATGGGTGGAGATAACATTTATGTATATTGTCAACCCTTAAAGGTGTGTTTGAATGTAATATTGTATTTTGGTGATCAAGTTCTGTAACTGATAATGGTTAAAGAAATATATAAGAAAGAGGAATAGGGAATTAAAGAATAAATTGGTAGTTATGATGATACATAAAAGTAATATGATCAATGATATGTTTAACTTTAATGATAAAAAATGTTATTGACACCTATGAGGTATGATTTGATTGTGTTGTAATAGGAGCAGAAATAAGGTGAGCATATAAAGAGTGTAACTATTTAACCTGTGTATGTGTAATGAGAAAGGTGAGATAAAAAAAAAGGGGTCAAGTCTGTAAAGGAGCCTGTTAGATAGGAAGAGACTGGATATGTTTTAAGTACCTTGGTGTTGAAACAGTGAAATTTTATTCTTAATGAGATTTGGTTATGATTTAACTGTAAATATGCATAATAAACTTGTTTTTTTGTATAACATTTGTGTGTGTGTAATTGTTGTACTGGACACAAGCCTAACCAATGGGAATTAAACATATATAAGAGTTTCTCCCCTATGAATTTAGAATTTTCTGAGAAGTAAAGTCAGATGCACAAGTGGAGAGATATTATAAAGGGGAGTTGTTTAAATAGGGGAATAAATTTAAAATAATACAATATAAATAATAATACAACATAATAACCCCCCCCCACAGAATGCTAGCTGGTATCCCTTTTCAGATGCAGTAGCAAAGTACCACACACAATTTTAACATGCAGGGGTATTGCACCTGCCAGGATCTGTAGGATTGAGACATTGCAAGTATGCTGTTGTTGTTACCAACAAAATAGTTCTTTGAATTGTGCCAAGGTGTTTCTGACATTGCCCTTCTAAACCAAATGCCAGCTCCTTAAGTAATAACTAGAACAAATGCTGCCATACAGATAATGTTAACAGTTTTGCTATTGAGGTCTTCCCCAAGAACACCTACTGGATGTTCTCCAAAGTTCAGTTCTTTCTCCCACTCTTTTCCTCGTTTATATTAATCACCTTGTCCCACTCAATTGATGAATGAACCAATGACTTCCTTCTACTTCACTCCACTCAATGTCACTCTGGTTTTATGTCAAAAGAATGGCAGAAGAATTTTAAGGAATCTTGATGTCAAGAAAGCTATGGTCCTGATGGCATTTCTCCACTTGTTCTCAAAACATGTTGTGGACTTGCTCCTGTTGTCACATGAGTCACAATTTCTTACTCCACTGGCATTTTTTCCTTCTGATTGGGAATTTGCTTATATCTCATCGGTTCCTGAAAAGGGTGACAATTCCCTCTCATCCCATTACACTTAACACTACTGCTTTCAAAGTAATGGAGAAATTCGTTAACTGCTAATGCCTAAACTACAGCAGACTCTCGATTTAGCGGGATTGGATTAACCAGGGCACTTCAAGACTCCAAATTAAAAAAAAACACCAAATGTTTAGTTTGTTTTAGTGCATTGCATCGATTGTTGTGTTCCGTCGCACCGGAAAAAGATAAATTTTGTTTCGTTATTTATGTCAAGGATGTCGAAATTTTTTTTATAGTAAATATATATATTTTTTAGTTTTTTAAGTCGTGAAAATGATGGGTAAACGCAAAAGAGTTATGCTTTCAGTTAAACAAAGACTTGAAATTATTCAAAAGTTTTAAAACGGTGCATCTGTTAAATCTCTAATGAACCATTATAATGTTGATGACCAAACTATACGCGACATTGTAAAAAATAAAGGGAAGCATCATATTGGACACACAAGTAGCATGTGGTAAGTTTTTTTATCCATCGGCATATTTTTTACATAGGTTGCTGAACATTTTTCGATACAGTAAGTCCCTGACTTATGCAAGTATGGATTTACGTAAATTTGTTTTCACTCAAATTTTTATTTTTTTACGATTGTAAAATTTAAAACAACAACAAAAAAAAATAAATAAATAAATACATAAGCAATCAATAACGACGATCACGGCACGCATAAATTGCACAAGTGAGATCAGAGTAACAAGAAAAAAATAGGAAAGAAGAGAAGATTCTTACAATTATTTATGGTTTTTTTTTTATACAAACTTCACCATAACGTAAAAAAAAAAACCAACAGAATTCCAGCTATCGGTATCATAGCAAATGCAATAAGATCCGAGTTTACTACCCGTTTATAATGAATTGCACTAACAGAAAAGCCCAATAAACTGGAAAGCACAAATTGTTTTATGGCAGTGACCACCAGAAATGTGCTTTAGTAAAATGCGAGCTTGCATGGGGTGATAATAGTGAGTTTTCACCTTAATCCTGTGAAGTTCTTTTCAAAAAAATTTAATTTTGACTGTTATCATGGTGCCGACTAAGTGACAGTGGTACTAGTAAATCTATCAAGAAAAGGATAGCGATCGAGTTGGATCAGAAAATTAAAATAATAAGGATGTATGAAAATGGCCAAACATTAACAAGCATCACTGGGAATTCAGATTTGTCCATAATAATATAGTAGCAATATGTTACTAGTCATTCCCGAGTTACGTAAAACTCTATGAAGTAAAAAGTTCTGGAACGTATCTCTTACGTATGTCGGGAACTTCTGTATTTTTGGATTAACTGGGAAATCGATTATCCGGGATTTGTTTTTTACCATCTATCAAGGAAAATCGAGAGTCTACTGTATCTCAAAACCTTTCATCTGATCAATCAATGCTAATATGGATTCCATCAGCATTGATCCACTGCAGAGATACTAGCTTATGTTATTCATCTTTGGAAGAATTGAACAAAAAAGTTTGGTGAAACTCAAGTAGTTGACATTAACATTTCTAAGGATTTTGATCAAGTTTGCATAAGAGTCTTCTAATTAAGCTTCCATCTTAGATAGCTCACGGCTTTTTGCAATTGGGTATCTAGTTTTCTTTCTAACTGCTCACTGAAGGTGATGGTAGATGACTTTCTATCTTCTCAACTAATACTGTTGTTCTTCAAGGTTTAGTTCTTTTTCCCACTCTTTTCCCTCTTTTATATTAATGATCTTGTTCTGCTGAACTAATGAATGAATCAGTGACTTTCTTCCACTTTATCCAGTTCATGAATTATCTGGAAGACAGTGTAAATGCTGACTTTCAGATAATTCTACAATGGACAGGAAAAATATAACTTAGTTAACTTCAATCCTTCTAAATGTCAGTCCTGTCTTATATCTTCCAAAAAGGAGTCTAATGCTCCTATGTTTATTTTTAATTATACTCTATCTTTTAATTACAGGTGTTTAGACATGATCGAATGTCCCTTCTTCTTTGTCTAAAAAAAAACTAAGTTTTCTCTTTCACTTGCAGCATTACTTTTCTTCAAAACACTACACATTCTATACTAATCTGAAATTTGCCCTATCATGGAATATTATTCCTACATCTGGGGTGGTGCACCTAAAAATTCTCTCAGGCTTCTGGATTCCATTTGAAAGAGGGCAGTCAGAGTAATTAATGCTCCATCTTTTACATATTCTCCCCAAACCAGTTCAAACATGCTGCAACCAGTCACCATCCAATTACTGTCCAACTCCAAATTCACAGATCCAATTCTTCTTCTTCCTCATTTATCCCTTTAACTTCCATTTTCAGGAACACACATATATCACATATATGTGTCTTCTTTCACATATATCACCTGAAAATTAGAATTTATGGAAATTCAAGTCTAACATCAACAAGTATCTTCTGTCTTCTCAATCTTCAACCTATCCACAGTACTAAATATCACAAGGTTTTAACACCTTTCATGTTTGCACATCTCTTTAGAAAAAAAAAAAAAAATTGGTGTTTGATCAAACAATCAACTATCTGCTGGCTGCAGTCAAAGTTCTGCAAATTGATCCTTTGACTCCTTTGTCAATTTGAATTTACACATCATGAGTGTAGTCTCAAAAGAGGAAGATGTCATCACCAACTTACTCAATCCATTCAAAGCCTTAAACTAAATCAGATCTTCTAGCACGTACCTAGTGTCCGGGTGCTGCCATTTGCAGAACTAATAAATTTCCTGGTAAGAGCATCCTTTGTGTTCCCCTCACTGCTCTTCTCTACACCCATTCTCCTTTCTAAACTGAAGCTTGCAGACCTCTATGGAATACTCAAGGTGTGGCCTAACGATTAGCATAATCAGCGGCAAATGACACAAGAATCAGCAAAAAAAAAAAAGAAAAGAAAAGAAAAAAGAATAAACACTTCCCACTTCACCTATTCATTATCTCCAGTAATCCATCCAGTTCTTCATTAAATTCATTTAATATATCAACTTCAACAACAACAGATGGAATATTGTTCCAGCAATCAACCACCTAGTAGTAGTAGTAGTAGTAGTATTAGTAGTAATTGCAAATGATGCAAGAAATAAAGCTTATAAAACATAAGCAGAAAAAAATAATAATAAAACTACACACTTCACCCATCCCCAATCTCCAAGAATTTGTCTAGTTCTTCCTTGAATTAATTTAACATACCCACCCACTTCCACAGCAACAAATGGAAGCCTGTTCCAACCACCCATTGGCTGAAGGCAAACTTCCAATCATCGTGGATTAATGTTATTAGTGGAGTCCCTCAGGGTTCAGTGTTGGGTCCATTATTGTTTTCTGTATTTATAAATAATATTGATGATGGTATATCAAGTTTAATGTACAAGTTTGCAGACAATACAAAGGTTGGCAAGGTTATTAAGGACACTACTGACGCTATGGTGCTGCAACAGGATCTGGAAAGGTTGAGCAGATGGGGTGAGAGGTGGCAAATGAAGTTTAACATTGACAAATGTAAAGTACTACATATGGGAAACAGCAACCCCAGAGCAATGTATCAACTCTGTGGTACTACATTGACAGTGGTAGAGAATGAAAAGGACCTGGGGGTAATTGTGCAGGCAGATATGAAGTTCTCTGAGCAGTGCAGATGGTCTGCAAGAATAGCTCATGGTGTCTTGTCAATGATATACAGGAATTTTTCTAGCAGGGATAAGGAGGTGATTATTCCCTTGTATAAGGCAATGGTCAGGCCACACCTAGAGTACTGTATACAGGTCTGGAGGCCCATTTCAAGAAGGATGTAGAGCTGCTGGAACAAGTACAGAGAAGGGCAACAATATTAGTGAATGGAACAAAGGGTTCTCTTACGAAGAAAGGCTTAAGTTTTGCAAATTACAGTGTCTGGAGACTAGGCACCGGGGAGGTAATCTGATAGGTGTATAAAGCCTCGAATGGTTTGAGCATGCTCGATGCTGATGGGATTCTGCCTCTTGCTCAGAATAATCACCTGAGAGAGCATAAATTCAAATTGAGGAAAGACAGAGGTAGGATAGATGTCTGGAAATTTGCCTTTAGCCAGCAGGTAGTTGGTTGGTGGAACAGACTTCCATCCCTTGTTGTGGAAGTTAATAGCCTAAATAAATTTAAGGCTCAGCTGGACAAGTATTTCGAACGAACGGAGGGGTGAAGTGGAAGTTTTTTTTTTTTTTTTTTGGCTGATGCTGCATAAGCTTGCTTTCTTGTATCATATGCCTCTACTAATGCTAATGCTATTATTTCTAGGTAAGGATATGAACTTTTTGATACCCCTTGTATATACCGGATGGTTATAAAATGAGTTTCCTTATTCAAGAGACCCTAGTGTCAAAACGGTTAGAGATAGCGTTGTGAAATCGGTGGGTATGTCATTTAGGGAATGGATAAGCAATTTTTAGAAGGAAAAAAAAAAAAATTTTCAAATTTCTGCCATCAGGGAATAAATTGGCATTGTAAACATAAGATGGAATACTTAACTTAGGATTAGATTTTAATATCATAACTTCGAAATCTACAGATATTGTTCTATGTGCTTTCCTTCCCTTGAGATGACCTAAAAACAGACAGCTGCATGTTACAAAGTTTCATGTAGCATCTCATTGGGGATGTTGGCTCCATGCTGTTTAATGTTTGCTTTCAAATTGACAAGCAACACAGTAAACTCTGTCTTTGGTATCCCCATAGCCAGAAATCACAGGGATTGAGATCTGTTGATTGGGCTGGCCAGAACTGTGGAAAAGTCTCTAGAAATGATGCAATCATTTCCAAATGTTGAATGGAGCAGTTCCTTCACTTGTCGACCAACATGGGGAGGTGCACCATCTTGCATGAACATTACGGTTTCCAAGCATTGCCTTTCTTGCAGAGCTGGAATAATGTGATCTCTTATAAGAGCGCAGTACCATGCACTAGTTACCGTACATCTTACAGGGTCATGAGGTGTAGACTCTTCAAAGAATAATGGTCTGATTATAAACTCTGCTGTGAATCCACATTTGTAGTGGTCTTTCATGCACAGCAGAGCTGAATGAAAATCATGCACAGCAGATGAATGAGAAGTTGCCCATATTCGGCAGTTTTGAGCCTCATGAAGAGTGAAATGTGCCTCATCAGACCACAAGATCATTGAGCCCACGTATCGTCACGTTCCATACGAGCCAGAAATCATAAAGCAAAGTCTATTCGTTGTTGCTGATCACAAGACTAGTTCTTGCACTACACGAACCAGCATAAAATTATTCGAAGCACTTTACATACAGTAGACCAAGGAAGGTTCAAGTCTCTTGACACACCCCTCTGGCACTACTGACTGGTAGTGTTTCGCATTTTGACCATTGCAACCGCCACTTCATCCACTACCTCCATTTCGATACATGGTCGTCCAGTCCCCTGCCTGGAATTACACCTAACTCCCCGGTCGCTTCAAATTTCTTTATTAGTTTTCGAAGCCCCACTGACGTCAAAGGTCCATTACGCAAACCATTTAAGTTTCCGATATTCACGTAGTGCTGCATTAGCTTTACTATTATTCTGGTAGAACAGTTTTACTAAAAGAGCACATTCTTATTGACGGTGGTGTTGGCCTTTCTGTTTTTATCTAACAGGATGTCATTTGCGTAAGCAGCGTTTCTTGAAGTAAATGACAACTTTAAAATATGTGCGCGCCGATTCCCCTGGTGGCAGAAATTTGAACTAATTTTTGCTTGCCCATACCTTAAATGAGATACCCACCGATTTTCACAGCACTAACTCTAACCGTTTTGACACTAGAATCTCCTGAATACGAAAACTTATTTTATAACCACCTTATGGTAATTCCCGACACGGGCATTGGTTGTGGTCAACCTATTTTCTACTGTAAGCATCCTATTAAAGAATTAGGAGAGAGTGACTTTCCTTTATCTCAGCTGTTTCGAAGAAATGAGCTCAAACAATCTTGAATGTCAACTATCGACCGAGAATAGTGGTCAGGAACTGTGTCACAATTCAGGGAAGCTGAGAAAACTTGTGCAAAAAGATCTGCCTGTTCAGTTGAAGAAGAAAAGCTATAATATTGTAATACTTACTATACTGGTTTATTATTAATTACAAATATGTTGCCTGTTTGATTTTGATCAAGCAAATTTCTACAGACTCATTGTTTAAAACTACATTTTTTCTCATCAGCCCAATAGTAACAAATGCATACTACGATACTGTCTGTTGCATGGACCAACACTCAAGAAAAGAGATAAGTAGTTTTGTGAAACAGTGCTAACATTGAAAGTATGTAAATGTTTTTAGTAGCCAAGAAACAACTAATGTCGTTGAAAAAAAAAAGAAAAAAAAAGCATTAGCCTGATAATGACTTTATTCCAGTTTAGAACAAATAAGGATAGGCAAGAGGATCAAAGATAAGTTATAATGCAATTTGCCTAGTTTGAAATGCCCAATAATGATTTAAATCAGTAAGAGAACAATATTATGGGCTGTCTATAATTATATAATAAAATAATGTTATATAATTATTTTCTGAATTTGTTATACTAACAATTCGGAAACTATAATTTCCTAAAGAAAACTATAAAGATGGAAAACTATAACCAAAAGCAGATTTTAATTTGGAATAAACTTGTTTGTTACATATCTTACAACAAAATTTTTCAAAGTTCGATCCATTAAAAAAGATTAAAAAGACTGGAGCAGGTACAGAGGACAACAAAAAGAAAAGGGTGCCTCTATCAAGAAAGGTTTCGGTTCTGCAAATCGTAGCATCTGGAAATTAGGCACCTGTTTCATAAAGTATTTCCTCAACGAGCAAAAGAACAGTATATTCTCCTCTTGTTTTAGGCTCTCCACAAGGTTGCCAACAGAATGTCCAATTCTTGTTTAATCTACTATCGTAATCAAATTTCCAAAATGGAAGTAGAAAAACTGTTGGTAAACAGTTTTCTACGTCCATTTTGGTAAAATAAATTTGCCCACAACGTTCTTCAACGTATCTAGCTACATTTTAATGTAATGTAATGTAATGACCACAGTACATAGATGTGAGTTACACTGGATCGAAGAGCCATTTTCTGATCTTCAAACATTGAAATCTGGCTCGCTTCTAGCTAAATTGCTTTATTCAAGCCAGAAGCAAGAGCCGACTTTCTGCATGAGTGATTTTCACTCATGCCTAGAATATCAGGACTGCTTTTACCAGAAATTCAGAAGTTTCTTTTCTTGAGTTCATCAATCTGTTTTTCAAAACTTTTGGATCATGAACTAGATTAAACATGAGTTAGTGTCACTCACTAGTAATTACTTGTTGTATTTTTCAATGTGGGAATTCTGAAAAGTACTCATATTGCTTTTCTAACCACTTCCTATTCCTTAACATGTTTGCTGCCCTTATGCACAAAAGTGTAAAATGGCATTCAGAGTGAGGTGCATATATGAGTTCAAAATGCACCTAAACACTCTGCTGTAATACACACGAGCAGTCAATCAATGAGTGTGTAAACCTAAAGGCACATGAAATTAGCTACCTCAGTATTTGAACTCTGAATGCTTTGCAGTAATGTTTGGCTTTTGTTTACAGACTTTTATTTATTCTTTGCTTATATTGATGTAAGTTTATGTAGATGAATAAACTTTTTATAAAATTAAGGTTTTTTTCTGATTTACAGCTCAGCACAAAAGTGTTCACTTTTAGCAATGAATTCCAAACTTTAATTTTCAACCATTATGTACAAATTTTCAGAATGCTGCAGATATGAGAATGTTGAAAAAAAAATCAACATTCTGAAATTACAGCACACTGGGCTCTCTCACATTTAGGTGGCAGTGAATGTGTTAAACAGGGTTGTCAAAAGTTTCCATTCATCTACAAATCTAGTTACACACTTTAACCAAAAACATCCGTGCTGCAAGGTGTTTTTTCCTTCAGTCACACTCACCAGTTTAAATTATTTACCAGGTATTCATCCACTTTCAGGAAAGCACATGTAGTTCAGTTTTCAGCACATAAATTAATGAGATGGCAAGTTTAAAGCATTGTTTAAAGCCTATAACCAAAAAGTGCTCAATGTCCTCTTCTAATACTCTTAACTATTCCAGTTTTTAGGCCAAACATAACAGGTGTATTTATCAACACTAAGTTCCAGGCAGTTTCTCAAAGGAATCATGTTTTTCAAAGGAATTATGTTTAGCATTGTACCACCTTCAAAAGTGCCACCTTCCAATGCTGACACTGAGAGCAATCTGCTTTCGATTTTATAATTTTTTGTTATTACAAAAGGTAATAAAGACAGTGAGATATAGCTTGGGATCACTTTGTTTACTGCCATCTGTAGCAATCAAAAATAGCCCAATTTTTCTGAGCCATCACTACCTCTTCTTTTCCTATCCATGCAATTTTACTAACAATGCACCATTTTTGCATTTCTTTCTGTATACTGCATGTTGTAGTTTACTTATTTATTTGTAAACATCTGATTACATGGCATTTCCTGCTGCTTGAAATTGAAATATCACATCTATATACAGTTCACAAGCCAAATGTGTTACTACTTTTTTCCAATTTTACAGTACCTGGAAAATCTTGCATGTATGTTTTCTTAAATTTTACATTGTATTTCTCTGGAATCTTATATTAAAGACATCGTTAATTAGTTATCACCACACAAATCCAATGAAATATCACACATTACAGTGAAAAATCGAAACATTGCATGTTTCGATTTTGCAATGTAAACTACCACAGCACACCAATGGCCAATTTCTTAATAAAAGTGAGCAGAATTTTTTTTCAAAAAAATACAATTTTAAGGTAGTGTTATTTTATTTTATATTTATTTATTTTTTTTTTTGTGAAAAAAAAGATGGAAAAACTTGAGTTTTTGCAGAAAGACAAACTCTTTGTTACTAACTATATTATGGTAGTGAAATGGAGAAGGATCACATTGAGTAAAAAAGACAGATTCTCCATTGTAGAACTGGAGAGAGTGGCAGCTATGCTTAATTGCATAGTGCTCCACTGACACTAAAACAGTATAAATCATTTAACAATTTCTGGAATATTTGAGGGCACTGATTGAAACAAAAGGAGTTATATTGTTTTTTTAATTGTTATTTATGTTCAACAGAAAATAAAGTTTGTTACAAAGATTCATTTGAACTGTTTTAGTCACTGCCAAGTCATGATAAAAAACATTTGCATCCATACTTTTGTATCACCCTACAGAACTGCATGTGTCAATGTCTAAAGAAGCAACATTTATAAAAACTTACCTCGAATTGCATATTCAGGATCAACATTTACTGCACTAAGCATTACAACATCTTGCAATTTAAATATTAGTTTTTCTGTTACTCCTTCTATGCAGGGAAAAGATGCTAACAAGCTGCTTACATTTGGACCCACACCAACAATAGGGTTTACTTTTTTTTCCACTCTATGACTCATTTCTAGTACTAAGTCGAACTAAAATAGGAAGCAATAAAAAAGCATAAACATGATGCTGATTATATACATATCTTGCTCTAATAAAATCAATGAAAATAAAACTTAAAATTTACTTTTAGGTTTCAATTTTTTTTTTTTAAGTCAATATTCTGAACTCATTTTGTTAGAATGAACGTAATAGTGACCAGCAACGTAATAGTGACCAGGAAATGGACATCGTTGAGATTAGAACTGAGACCACGTATATTTGTGAAATGAATTAGGAAGTGTCTGGGAGGTTTAGATCTTTTCACAGATAAGCTTGCTCTATTAGTTTGACAATTCATGGTGTATTCAATAGTAAGAAAAAGTTTCATGAAGTAATGAAATTTTTGGATGTGGCATACACATGGTAAAAATATACCCAGAACCTTGACATAACGTGGCCTCGACAATGCCCCCCACATAGACATTATAGAGTAGAGGTAGCAAGATTATACACTAGCTGATCCGGAAGCCTCCTAGAGAGTTAATCAATAGGTTCGGCCCGGTGTACTAACTAGCGACCGGCCTGCGAACACCGTTTTAGAGCTGTACCCTCGAAATGTAAGGAATATTGGATCTCGCCACGATGTTCATCATAACCTCAAAAGTCATCAATCATACTGCATGATGGAAGAGACGGGGAAGGGTTGACCGGAACTTGGCTCTAGAGACTAAACATGGGTTCCACCACTTCAAGCCTCCAATAAGCAAAGTGGTGGTATTGCACCGGTTGATGAGAGTCATCTACTACCTAGTACTGCCTGGTAACATAGAGGGGCGGCATTCCTCCATGTGATGTGGGCGCCAACACCAACCCCTGCTTACGTTGGTTCACACCTAGGTGGTCACCCACCATATGCTTGTGCATGGAGGTTGCTTTCTTGTATCATTTTCCACTATGATTAAGCAAATAGTGAATTTCCAAATGAGACATGATCCATTTGTAGAGAAAGCTGAGGTCTGTAATGAATGATGCAAAAATTTATCTGAAATTGTAAAAGACTACTAATGATAATAATGCATTCACACAGATGAAAGACAATTCTTGTCAGGATGGGGTGTGTGTGTGTGTGTGTGTGTGTGTGTGTGTGTGTGTGTGTGTGTGTGTGTGTGTGTGTGTGTGTGTGTGTGTGGGCTTTGTTACAGCAGTTACAAAGGATTCACTCCCAACCACCTTGTACATCTTTGCAAAGCTAGCCAAATATGTTGTGATGGTTTGTGTGATTAGCACTGTACTGTGATATTGTACAACTGACCTACCAGCAAAATTTGCCTAGAAATTTGCCGAATGGCTCCTGTCATGAGGAGGCAGGCCATCTTCTGTACACGTTAAATCGTGGTTTTTGAGCCCTTCATCACAATCCTAGGATTGTAATGAGAAGGCCCAGTAAAAAATTAAATAAATAAAATAAAACTCTAATAAAATATAGAAATTAATTTAAAAAACAATAATGATAAAACAAAAATTGCAAACAATGCCACATGAAAGGAAGGATTTGGTTAGGAAACATACCTGAAGAGTTAGAAATCGCATGTAATGTGGGGACGGGGGAGTAACATTGTCAGTAGATCATAGAGGAAGTATTTCCAATCAGGAAGGATCATGGGGTAATTGGTGTTGCAGTGGGCACAACACTTTATGCATGCTGTTCGACAGCATCATACAGCCTGTTTAACAATCACTTCTATGCAAGTATAAACAGTGTAATACTTATTGCAGTGCCAAGTGTTGTGTACATCCAGATTGCCAGGTCAAACTTATCTAAACCATTGGGGCGATGCTACATTCATGAAAGGCCACAACCAACCTAGGTAGTCAGAGCTTAGCCAAGGACACATATCAGCCAGGAGTGGACTGACATGAGAACGAGAGATATCAACAGGAAGAGGGATAGGAGTTATATCGTTTTTTTTTGAACAGGTTACTTCCTAGTAAAATCAGTAAGTTTCTTTAATTCAGGTGTTACAATACATAGGATGAAGAGGGAGAGAATTAGTAAGTTGATGGTGAGATGACATTTCCATATTTCAATGCCCTAAAGAAGGGTGTCAGCCAGGGTTTTTACCCATGGCAAACCTAAGGGTTGCCAGGGTATTGTCACAGGATATGTAGAATATAGCAAGAGTTGCACTTGAACATCTGTAGGCATATGGTGCAAGGATGGCTGCTCAGGTGGAAGGCAATATGGAGGGGTTTGGTTTTTTTTTTAGGAGCATTAGCAGCTAAGGCCATATTGCTCGGGGATATGCGGTGGTCATTCCCTGACCTTTCCGCATCCGGTGGTGACGGGCTCGAACCCTGGTCTAAATATGGAGGGGGGAGGTTGTCAGAGAAGGGATATTTTAAAACTGAGGAGAATAGTGGTAAGTACGGTAATGAACATTTAACTCTCCTAAATAGCAGACACATATGGAACAGAAAAATCTCTCTCTCTCTCTCTCTCTCTCTCTCTCTCTCTCTCTCTCTCTCTCTCTCGACTGGACAAAGACTATTTTTTCTGGTGTAAGAACCATCCCTAAGCAATATGTTGCAAATCATACAGCATGAATAAGAGCTAAATGTTTTTTTCCAAATGGCTGCTAAATTCAGATCACATAATTTGGATAAAAATCATTTTATAAAAAAAATAATAATAAATAAAGGTAACTTGAATAAAAATCATTTTACTTACTGATAACTGCATAACTCACAATGTTATTCCAATATTCACTACTGTTTAAATTAAATTTTGCCACCATATACACGAAAACTTTATCCCTTGGATCAAGGAATTGTTCAGAATTACACACACACACACACACTGCACGAGTAGATCCGGACCCAGGACCCAAAGAATGGGAAGGCTCTCGGAATCGATTTGTTGCAGGCAACAAGAACAGGAAGCAAAGCACAGAATGCCATTACTGAAAATACAATTGCAAAGTGTTTTAGGTTAGCTAGATTTCCAATAACAAATTGTGTTGTAAAAGGTGAGGAAAACAAATGTTCCAGGTAGTATGTGGAATGCTACCATTTCTACTTTGTGCAGAAAGTTCTACAAATGAAGCAGTTTCATTTAATTATTTCATAAGTGTTGACCGTGATATTGAAATTAGTGAATTGTGTTTGGCTGATAGAGACAGTTGTAGAGATACAACCACAAGAAGAAGAGGGTGAAAGAGAAAATAAAATGACACAGAAGGAATTAATGTGCCAACCTGGCAGGAAGCTTGGAAGACTGTAAATATACTACGTATATTTACAACCCTCTTCTATTTTAGTTAAAATGTTGAGTGACAAAGCAAAGCATCAGATAAGCCCACAGTATTTTTATTGTTAAAATTAATGATAATAAGTTACTGTTTTATTAATACAATAACATATGTTTAATAGAAAAGTAGTGAATTTCAATGTCAGAAATATTTTTCTTCTCCCTTCAACTTTGAGTTATTGAGGGTCTACTGTATTTATTCTTGTGGTAAAATAATATAGATAACTAAAGGATCAGTCATATATACAATATATATATAAAAATATCTATATTTTCATTTAAAACCCACCTGATGTGAAAATGTACGAAACACTCCTTCATACTGTGTCCCATTTTTTACTTGAACTTGAACAACACAACCCTAAAAAATAATATGTGCTTTAACATATATAGCAGATTAGATACCCATTTCAGATTCAGCAAATTTTGCTGAATCTGAAAATCTGAAGTTTTAAGAATATATATATATATTAAGAAGGGTAAATAAATTAAATCTGTATAAATTTAGAACTGAAAGGCCTCAAGCTATGGAAATTATATAACTAATATATAAGTAGCATGAAAGCATTTACTTATGTAACTATAATGGCAAAACAATTTTGAACACAAACAAGAGTATCATACCTCTTACGTTGTATTGCAGGAATCACCAATTAGTTTTCTTCAGTTCATATTACAAAAAATGTAACTCATCGTGGTCCGGATCCCTTATTGGCATAAAATTAATAAAATGCCACATAAATATTATAACAATATATTTTTATTTCCTTTTATTAATTATTGCAGAACACCTACAAAAAATATTTAAAATTATATTGCAAATGTATACAATTCCATATAATTTTATAGCTTGAAGCTTGTGGTTACAGAATTCAATAATTAAATACTGCAGGCAGTACATAAGCATTATTTTTTCTTATGTAGCTGTATAAGTGAAAGCAGAGTTTAAATAAGAGGTATCATTATATTAATTCTTCAAAAGTAGTTGCTTTATTCAGGCATATTTTCATATAACATATAGAGACAGGCTCCATAAAAGATATAAACCATCAATATAAAGCAAATATATAAAAATTATTTTTTAATCAATACGCATTGGTCCTTGAGGCTGTCACAGACATTCTCTCATATGAGCAGCTGGGCTTGCTCTTGTAAGCATAAAAGACCATGGATCTAATAATCAGATGACACTAGAGTCAAGTGGACCAAATTTTGGCGAAGTTCGGTCATTCTGTAACAACCAAATCCTCTGCTTGCACCTTCATGATAGTGGGACTGCTAGTATGACTGGGTATAATCTCTGCGTGCTAGTCCAGAAATACGGCACCTAGTATAATGGAGATGGAGTGGGGATTGAGAAATGGTGTCCAAACCACACGGATGTCACCCATAAGTATTACCAGGCAATACTAGGTGGCATATAACTCTCACAACCATACCAATATCTGTTCCATCATGCAGTATGAGTTATGTCTTCTGAGGTTATGATAGGCATCAGTGTAAGATCCAATCTTCCTTATTTTGAAGGTACAGCTCTGAAATGGTGTTTGCAGGTGAGGTGCTAGGTAATCCACCAGATCGAACCTATTGGTAACTCAATAAGAGTTATCCGAATCAACTAAAGTATAATCTCACTGAGTGTACTCTGCCAGATAATGATGGAGAGAGCCCAAATATTGCGTATGTGTGTGTGTGTGGGGGGGGGGGGGGGGCATTGTCGAAGCCATGCTAAGTCAAGGAGCTGGGTATATTCTTGCCATATTCAAAAATTTCATTACTTCATACAATGTCCTCCCCGCCTTTTCTTAATACTGATTACAACACAAATAGTCAAACTAATAGAACAAACTTATCTGCAAAAAGATCTAAACCTCCCAAACTTCATACAATATCCTTCCTGTCTTTTCTTAATATTGATTACATCATGAATAGTCAAACTAATAGAACAAAATTATCTACAAAAAGATCTCAACCTCCCAAATGCTCTCTCATTCATTTCACAAATATGCATATTCTCAGTTACAATCTCAATGATGTCCATTTCCACTTATAGTCTGCCAAGCCCACTTACTTTTTCTGACAGAATCCCAATTATCAGTTGATTCAACCATTGCTCATCTCAGTTGTCCAAATTATTTGCTGTAGTGCTTCAAAGGTGGTACTTGTGCATATGTCTGCTCTTATATTCCGTCAGAGAAGTAATTTTGAATCTCCTTTATCGGTCTTCTCTGGCTTGCAATCTCTCTACCCTATACTGTCAAATTCGTATGTTGCCTCTATCATTCTCCCAACTCCACTAATCACTTGGAACTCTGACTTCCTTTCTGTGAAACTTGACTTTCTCCTGTCAAACATGTTCCTTGGTGTCATTTTAATGTCACCAAAATTGTCATTTTCACTGGTGATTTTAATATTCGAAACTCCAAATGCCTTCTGTTTTTTTTAATCACACTGACAGAGCTGTTTTAGATGATGAGGCTTTGGAAATTACTAATGATCTCGCACAGATTGTTCATTTACATACCAGAATACAAGACAATCCTAACCACAGAGCCGACACTCGACCTCCTTCTCAAAAACAACCCTTCTAATGTACACGGTTGAGGTGAATGGTCCTCTAAGCACCTCAAATTACAACATGGTGAATGGTCTCTTCTCCAAAAGAAACCCATTTCTCATGGTCATTCTTAACCCCATATTGTTTGGTATTACAAGAATGCAAAATGGGATCATCCGCAGGATTTCTATTCTGCTTCTTTTCTTGGTTGGATTAATGTACTAAATCTTCAGATGTCAATATTTGCTCATATCTTGTCAGTGAAATTATCCTTGTAGGGATGAAATCCTCCATTCTAGACGCCACCCTAAAATCGCATCCTTTATTTAACCATGATTTTCCAATAAATGCGCTACAGCTATTCAATATACGTTTATTGCATATTGGAATTGGTTTGCATCCAAATCTACAGACTCATTTTCTGTATACACCAATGTTCCTGTTCATTTTCTACCTACACAAATGCTTAGTTGTGAAATAGTTACACTGTTGCACATGGAAGATTACTGTACAATTTGGAGCAGTGTGGTATTAAGGGTAAGTTGCTACAATGGATAAAAGGGTGGTGAGTGGGAGAAGACAGAGTGGTAATCAATGGAGGCTGCGCTTCATGGACTAATATTATTAGTGGAGTCCCACAGGGTTCAGTGTTGTACCCACTGTTGTTTTGTATATTTATCAATGATACTGATAAAGTTTTATCAGGCTTGGTGTCAAAGTTTGCAAATGATACAAAGGTTGATAGGGTTGTTAATGACAGTAATGGCAGTGTGCTACTGCAACAGGATCTAGAAAATTTGGGCAGATGGGCTGCGAATAACATTCACAAATGCAAAGTACTGCATATGGGTAGAAGTAACCTCAGAGGAACTTTTTCATTTTCTACCACCCCAAGTGTAGTACCAACTGTGTGGTACTACACTTAGGGTGGTAGAAAATGAAAAAGACCTGGGAGAAATTGTGCAGGCAGATATGAAGTTTTCTGAGCAATGCAGACAGGCTGTCAGAGCAGGTCACGGGGTATTGTCAATGATATACAGGAATTTTGCTAGCAGGGAAAAGGTGATTATCCTTTTGTATAAGGCAATGGTCAGGCCACGCCTTGAGTACTGTGTACAGGTCTGGAGGCTTCATTTTAGGAAGAATGTAGAATTGCTAGAATGAGTACAGAGGAGGGCAACAAGACTGGTGAGGAGAACAAAAGGGTGCTCTTATGAAGAAAGGCTTAAGTTCGGCAAATTGCAGTGTCTGGAAACTAGGCACCTATGAGGCGATCTGATTGAGTTGTATAAGGTCTTGAATGGGTTGAGAACGCTGAATTCTGATGAGATTCTTCCAGTTGCTCAGATTACGAACCTGAGGGGGCATAAATTCAAATTGAGGAAAGACAGTTGTAGAATAGATGTGCGGAAATTTGCCTTTAGGCAGCGGGTGGTTAATTGCTGGAACAAACTTCCATCTGTCATGGAAGTTGATATCTAAAATAAATTCAAGGAGGAACTGGCCAAACTTTTAGTGTTTCCCCCCCCCCTTTTTTTTGGCTGATGCTACATAAGCTCATATGCTTGCTTTCTTGTATCACATGGCTCTATTGCTACTACTACTACTAGATTTTAAACAGGCTAAGCATAGAAAATTTGCTCCCTTATACAAATGGTCATTGAGCATTCTGGTCTCTTGCCAAAGCTCGGCGCCTCCGTAGCCAGGTGGGAAGGAGCAGCAGTGCGTAGCACACGCTTCTTGATTAAACCGGGGTTCGAGCCCATCACCACCAAATACGGAGGATGCGGAAAGGTCAGGGAATGACCACCGCATGACCCGGAGCAATATGGCCTTAGTTGCTAATGCTCCTTAAAAAAAAAAAACCAAACCAAACCAAACCAAGCCAAAGCTATTGGCTGCAACTTTTACCCATCTCTATTTCCACCTCTGTTAAAACCCAATGGTTCTATTTCCACCTCAGCTAAAGATAACTGCTCATACTACTTTTCTTCTAACTCTTGTATTGAAGATTTTGGTAAACCACCCTTACTGTTCCCAGTAGACTCCATTCAATGCCTCCTGTGGGTCATCCATCAAAAGGATGTTAGAGGAATTTTGAACAGTCTTGATGCCAAGAAAGGCCCAGCATTTAAGGAATTGGTGGTGGATATTTGGGAATTAAAACTAGACAACATTTCTCAAACTAGAAGGTGGAATCATCAGCAAAATATGGATAGGATTTCCAGTCAGTGGAAGATCATTAATATACAAGAGGAAAAGAGTAGGAGAAAGAACTGAACCTTGGGGAACCCCAGCAATAGTGGAGATGTTAGAAGATGGTAGATTACTCTGTCATATACCATCTTCTAACTTAAACTGGATGCTTAATTGCAAAAAACAGTCATCAATCCATAAGATGGAAGTTCATTGAGAAGACCTTTATGTCAAAAATAATCAAAAGATTTAGAAATGTCACCAGCAACTGCTTGAGTTTCACCCAACTTTTCCACTGAATTTGTCTAGAGATGAGTAGCATAAGGCAAAATATTGAAAGTGGTTCAACACCAAGAGAATTTATGTTGACAGTCAATGATCAGATAGTTTGGAGACGGTTTAGGAGTTGGCAGTTAGTGGATTTCTCTATTAGTTCAGAAGGAGCAGAGGTAAGTATAATAGGATGATAAATTGTATGGGTCATTTTTTTCCCTTTTTAGAAACTAGCTGGATATGAACAAATTTCTAAGCAGAAGGAAAAACATCAGTGGAATAAGAAAGTACAGAAAGCCAATAAAAGAGTATGCTCAGGAGCAAGTGGTAATTATCCTTTTGTATAAGGCAATGGTCAGGCCATGCCTTGAGTACTGCGTACAGGTCTGGAGGCTTCATTTTAGGCAGGATGTAGAATTGCTAGAATGAACTGCTAGGGGGAAATAGCATCAGGATCTGGCATCAAGATTGTTTAAAATTCTTCTGTCGTCCTTTTACTGGAAGATTACATTGGGAATGGAGTGGCATTAAGTCAACTTTATCTTTAGCTGAGAGATAGGACCATCAGGTTTTAACAGAATTGGGAGTACAGATGAGCAAAAGTAGTGGCTAATAGCTTCGGAAAGAAACCGCTAAGCTCATCAACCATTTTGACAAGATGCAAGTCTTATAACCTCAGCCTGTTCAAAATGTAGTTTGGACTAAATAACAACTTTACAATTGTTGCAAGCTCTGGCGTAGGTAGTAAATGAACCTGGAGATTTGTATGGAAGCCATTTATAATATGTGACATTCTTATCTTGGATGGCACATTTATTGGAAAATCAAAGTTTAGATAAAGGGGGAGATTTTAAGGTGGAGGAAATAAAAGATTTCATTCCTACAAGAATAACTTCACTGATATGATTTGACCAATCAATGACATCAAGATTAAAACCGTAATCCAATCAAGCAATAGAAATCTCGCAGTTCATCCCATTTTGCATTCTTGGAATTCCAAACAACAAAGCAGATGCACTATAGCCATAGCAGCTAATGCGCCAATAAACAACCACACACACACACACAACTTGAAGTCGTGAGAGAAAGGCTCCATTGGAAAAGTTATTATCAACTCGAAGCCACAAGAGAAAGGCTCCATTGGAAAAGTTATTATCACTAAGTTGTGACCTAAGATGCTTACAGCATCACCTACCTGTAATTTGAAGGGCTGTTGGTGAGAAAAAGTTCACGAGTGTTTGTTGGTTGTGTGCTTAAGATTGTCTGGTATTCAGGTAGGTGAAAGGACAATCTGTGAAAGGTTATTAGTAACTGCAAAAGGTCTCAGCAGCTTGGCCAGCTGAATCCTATTAGAAAACAGATGACAACTGGAGTTGTGGACATTAAAATCACCAAAGAAAATTTATTCACTGTTGGGAAGCTTGGACTGGAGAAAATCTAGTTTCATAGAAAGGAAATCAAAGAACTCCAGCTAATTAATGAAGTTTGGCGAATGAAAAAGGAACAGAATGGAATGGAGAGGTCTCAAAACAGAGTAAAAAAAAAGAAAATAGTAGATTCCAAATTACTAAGTCTCTGAAAGTGAATATCAGAATGAATATTCAATACAAGAAGTGGTACGTGAATGATAATAAACATAAAGGCAAAAGAGGAACTTAAATTTAACATTACTGAATAAATCGACAAATAATAATAAAATTGAGGAAATGCAAAATTTGTCCTAGGCTTGTCACAGACATTTTTTCAGGTACAAAAAATACAGCTTGTTACCTGGGAACCTACATGCTCATACAACTGATATTCAGGCCCCCACCTGTAAGTCAAGTAGACTGAATTTTGGTAAAGTATGGCAATTCTATGATCAAATCCTCTGTTTATTGGTGATGAAACAATCAAGAGTGTTGGGTGTGTGGTTAGGATTATCTGTTGTTCTGCTAGGTACCTATAAAGGAACATGTGTTTGGTTATCAGTAATCTCAACACTCACTGTTATCAAAGTTAGATAACTGAAGAAAGTCCAGCTTTCAAAGAAAGGAAGTTAAAAGAGTTCTGAGTGATTAATAGAGTAGAGAGAATGATGAGGAAATAGATGAGTTGATGGAATGGAGTAGGAGATATTTTAAGTCAGTGGAAGTCCCAGATGAGGAAGTCTCTGACAAAGGATATCAAAATGAACTTAAATTTCAATATTTAATATGGTAATTTAAGTTCACTTTGATATGGCAAAAATAGCATATTTAAAGCAAATAGTAGTAATAATGGAGGCATGTGATGCAAGAAAGCAAGCGATGCTACACATGAGCTTATGTAGCATCAACCAAAATAACAAAAAAAAAATTTCACACATTCACTCCTAAAATTTACCCAGTTCCCTCTTGAATTTATTTAAGCTATCTACTTCTACAATGACAGATAGAAGTCTGTTCCATCTGTCATTGTAGCAATTAACCACTCGCTGGCTAAAAGCAAATTTCCGCGCATTATTCTACAACTGTCTTTCCTCGATTTGAATTTATGCCCACTCAGGTTTGTAATCTGAGCAAGAGGAAGAATCCCATCAGAATTCAGGGTGTTCAACCCATTCAAGGCCTTATACACCTAAATCAGATCACTTCGCAGTTGCCTAATCTCCAGCCGTTGCAATTTGCAGAACTTAAGCCTTTCTTGGTAAGAGGACCCCTTGGTTCCCCCCTCACCAATCTTGTTTCCCTTCTCTGTACACGCTCAAGCAACTCTATGTCCTTCCTAAAATGAGGCCTCCAGACCTGTTCACAGTATTCAAGGCGTGGCCTGACCATTGCCTTATACAAAGGAATAATACCTTTTCCTTACTAGCAAAATTCCGGTATATCATTGACAATACCCCATGACCTGCTCTGGCAGCCTGTCTGCATTGCTCAGAAAACTTCATATTTAACTGTACAATTACTCTCAGATCTTTTTCATTTTCTACCATCCTAAGTGTACTACCATACAGTTGGCACATTTCTCTGGGGTTACTTCCACCCATATGCAGTACTTTGCATTTGTCAACGTTAAACTTCAGTTGCCACTTCTCAGCCCATCTGCCCAACTTTTCCAGATCCTGTTGCAGCAGCATACTGTCATTACTTTTAACAACCCTCCCAACCTCTGTATTATCTCAAACTTTGATATTAAGCTTGATATATCTTCATCAATATCATTGATAAAAATACAAAACAATGGGCCCCAACATCAAACCCCGGGGGAATAACATTAGTCCTCGAAGAGCAGTGTCCATTGATTAGCACTCTGTCTTCTCCCACTCAACCATCCCTTTATCCATAGCAGCGATTTGCCTCCAATGCCACACTGCTCCAATCTGTGCAGCAGTCTTCCATATGGAAGTGAGAGTAGCGGTTGAAGCAAATGATAATTGGGACTTTGTCAGAAAGGTCAGTGTGGAACTTAGTAATTATAGGCAGAAATGGACATCATCAAGATTGGAACTGAGGGTATGTATATTTGTGTAATGAATGAGAATGCTTTTGGAAGTTTAGATCTTTTCCCAGTTCAGTTTCATATTAGTTTAACTATTTCTGCTACATTCAGTAGATAAAGTAAAAGTAGAGGGGGGAAGGATATGTGAATTAATGAAATTGATATAGTATTCTCACACAGCAAGAATGTACTCAGCTCCTTGACACTAAGTGGACTCAACGAAATTTGCTACATACGCACTACTTGGACTCACTCTCTCTCTCTCTCTCTCTGCAGTCACTAGCCGATAGAGTAGAGGCAGCAAATTATACCCACAGCTGATCCAGATGCCTGCTAGAGTTAACAACATGTTCAGTTTGGGAGACTAACCAGTTTACAGTATAAAGTTACAGTTTGTAAGTAGTTTACAGTTTTAGTACTTATGTACCCTTAAAATATAAGGAGTATTAAATGCCCATCATGATCTCAAAATAAATTACTCATATTGCACGACAGAAGAGATGGGAGTTGCTAGAGCTCTACTGCTCTAGAGACTAAACATGAGTTTTCCTACCTCAAGACTCCAGTAAACAAAGTGATGATATTGCACTGGATGACAAAAGTCATCCACCACTTGATAGTGTTTGGTGATACAGAGTGGCAGCATTTCCCTGTGATATGGACACCAAACCTCAACCCCCACTTACACTCACTTGGATCGTCACCTCCAGAATATTGTGCATGGTGTTTCAGACACTGCACATTGGAGTTATACCCAAGCTTACCAACAGTCCTCTATTTTAAAGGTAACATAAGATTCCAACTTCGTACAACTTAGTGATGGTCTCTACTGCAAAAAAGGGCCCCCCCCCTCTCCGAGACCCCATGGCCATTCTCAGCATCATGTAATTTAGCATTACAAGAATGTGAAATAGCTTGTCCTACATGATTTCTATTTCTCTTGGATTAGTGACTTCAATCTTCTGAATCCAATGTTTGCTCAGTGATGAAGTATTTTATTCCACACTGGAGAAATTTAATAGTAAAGTCTGATGAAACTCAAGAAGCTACTTTTGATCACATTTAGCATAAAGATCTTCTAAACATGCTCCCATTTCATGAACTGCCCATTGTTTTTGGCTTCTGGATATCGTTTGTTCTGTTCTAAGCTATCATGAATAGGTATTCAACCTAGATTCAGTACTTTCTCCCACTCTTTTCCTCTTGTATACCAATGACCTCCCACTGAAAGGAAACATACATTGATTTTCTGATAATAGCACTCCATTCTACCTACCAGTTTTGACAAATTTACCCTGCAACAGCCTCAACCTCTCAAAATTTGATACTGTTGCACATGGAAGACTACTGCACAAACTGGAGCAGTGTGGCATTGGAGGCAAATTGCAGCTATGGTGGTTGAGGGGGAGAAGACAGAGTAGTAATCAATGGACACTGCCCATCGTGGACTAATGTTATCAGGGTTCAGTGTTGGGTCCATTATTGTTTTCTGTATTTATAAATAATATTGATGATGGTATATCAAGCTTAATGTCCAAGTTTGCAGACGATACAAAAGTTGGCAGGGTTGTTAAAGACACTACTGACGCTATGCTGCTGCAACAGGATCTGGTAAGGTTGAGCAGATGGGCTGAGAGGTGGCAAATGAAGTTTAATATTGACAAATGAAAAGTACTACATATGGGAAACAGCAACCCCAAACCAACGTATATATATATATATCAACGTATATATATACACGTTGATATATATATATCAACCAACGTATATATATATAACGTATATATATCAACTCTGTGGTACTACACTGTCAGAGGTAGAGAATGAAAAGGACCTGGGGGTAATTGTGCAGGCAGATATGAAGTTCTCTGAGCAGTGCAGACGGGCTGAAAGAGTAGCTCATGGTGTCTTATCAATGATATACAGGAATTTTTCTAGCAGGGATAAGGAGGTGATTACTCCCTTGTATAAGGCAATGGTCAGGCCACACCTTGAGTACTGTATACAGGTCTGGAGGCCTCATTTCAAGAAGGATGTAGAGCTGCTGCAATGAGTACAGGGAAGGGCAACAAGGTTAGTGAATGGAACAAAGGGTTGCTCTTACGAAGAAAGGCTTAAGTTTTGCAAATTACAGTGTCTGGAGACCAGGCACCGGCTAGGTAATCTGATAGAGGTGTATAAAGCCTTGAATGGTTTGAGCATGCTCGATGCTGATGGGATTCTGCCTCTTGCTCAGAATAATCACCAAAGAGGGCATAAATTCAAATTGAGGAAAGACAGAGGTAGGATAGATGTCTGGAAATTTGCCTTTAGCCAGCAGGTAGTTGGTTGGTGGAACAGACTTCCATCCCTTGTTGTGGAAGTTGATAGCCTAAATAAATTTAAGGCTCAGCTGGACAGGTATTTCGAACGAACGGAGGGGTGAAGTGGAAGTTTTTTTTTTTTTTTTTTCTGGCTGATGCTGCATAAGCTTGCCTTCTTGCATCATATGCCTCTACTAATGCTAAAATATCCACCACCAATTTCTTAAATGCTATCTCCAGGCAATTTTTCAAATGGGGCTCTTTTTTGGGGAGAAATGAGACTTCTTGACTAGAAATCTACAATAAAGCTCAAATTTAGATATCTAAGCATTGTTGAAGATCACATTGTGGAATAAGAACATCACAAATATATTTCCTCTGCATCAATAAAGCTGCGTTTTATTTTTTGCTCTCAGCATTATTTTTCATCTAAACAACTGCTTCTGCACACATCTCAAATCTGAATCTGCTCTTTCGTGACTCTGTTCCACATCTGGTGGTACTGCCAAAACCTCTTCCAAGATTCTTGACTCTATTCAAAATAGGGCATTCAAGTTAATTAATAACCCATCTCTTACAAAGTCTCTCCACTCTCTGCCTCACACACCATCAGTTTCTACTGCATGCCTTTTCCATGGGCACAGTTCTTCTGAAACTATAATAGTAGTAGTAGTGGCACATGATGCAAGAAAGCAAGTGTAGGAGCTTATGCAGCATCAGCCAAAAAAAAAAAAAAAAAAAAAATCACACCATTCCCTCCAAATGCCTGTCCAGTTCCTCCTTAAATTTATTTAACCTATCAACTTCTACAACGACAGATGGAAGTTTGTTCCAGCAATTAACCACCCGCTGGCTAAAGGCAAATTTCCGCACATCTATTCTACATCTGTCCTTTCTTAATTTGAACTTATGTCCCCGTAGGTTCGTAATCTGAACAAGTGGAAGGATCCCATCAGACTTCAGCGTGCTCAACCCATTCAAGGCCTTATAGACCTCAATCAGATCACCGCGCAGGTGCCTGGTCTCCAGCCACTGCAATTTGCAGAACTTAAGCCTCTCTTGGTAAGAGAATCCCTTCATTCCCCTCACCAATCGTGTTGCTCTTCTCTGTACACGCTCAAGCAAATCTACATCCTTCCTAAAATGAGGCCTCCAGACCTGTACGCAGTACTCAAGGCGTGGCCTGACCATTGCCTTATACAGAGGGACAATCACCTCCTTTTCCCTGCTAGCAAAATTCCTATATATCATTGACAAAACCCCATGACCCGCCCTAGCAGCCTGTCTGCACTGCTCAGAAAACTTCATATCTGACTGCACAATTACTCCCAGGTCTTTTTCATTTCCTACCACCTTAAGTGTAGTACCACACAGTTGGTACGTTTCTCTGGGGTTACCCATATGCAGTACTTTGCATTTGTCAAGGTTGAACTTCAGTTGCCACTTCTTAGCCCATCTGCCCAAATTATCTAGATCCTGTTGCAGTAGCACACTGCCATTACTGTCATTAACAACCCTGCCAACCTTTGTGTCAACTGCAAACTTCGACATTAAGCCTGATATACCTTCATCAATATCATTGATAAATACACAAAACAACAGTGGACCCAACACCGAACCCTGTGGGACTCCACTAATAACATTAGTCCACGAAGAGCAGCACCCATTGATTACCACCCTCTGTCTTCTCCCACTTAACCATCCTTTTATCCATTGTAGCAACTTACCCTTAATACCATTCTGCTCCAATTTGTACAGTAGTCTTCCATGCGCAACAGTGTCAAAAGCTTTCCTGAAATCCAAGTATATGATATCAAAATTATTTTTTGCATCCAGTTCCTTTGTGACCACATCATAATAACCAATCAAATTTGTCAGACAAGACTTTCCCTTAACAAACCCATGCTGTGTTTGAATTATTGCTGCAGTATTGTCTAGATGATCCTGCAATGCATCTTTAACCAGCGACTCCATTATTTTACCCGGAACAGAAGTTAAACTAACTGGTCTGTAATTACTCGTGTCACCCTTCGATCCACCTTTGTGAATTGGGGACACATTTGCACATCTCCAGTCCGTGGGAACCTCCCCTGAGTCCAAGGATGCTCTCATAATTATGGCTAAGGGTTTGCTTAGTTGCTTTGCCGCCTCCTTTAAAATAACTGGATAGATCCCATCCACCCCAGGTGCCTTTCTTATGTTTAACTTCAACAATTTCTCCTCCACTTTGCTCTCAGTTATTACAAAATCATTAAGCACACTGCTACAATTTGATAACCTTCTTCCATTTTCAAATTGTAATAATTCCTCACGTGTGAATGTAGATGCAAAATACTCATTCAGTTTGTTTGCTATCTGAGCAGGATCATCAACAGTCGAACCATCGATGTCAAGTGGACCAATCATATTCATCCCCTTCCTTTTAGAGTTTATATAAGTAAAGAAATCCTTGTTGTTTTTCTTATCATCTTTTGCCAAAGATTTCTCGTAATCCGCCTTCGCCTGCCGAACCTCCTTTGTGACCTGATTACAGACTAGCTTATATCTGCCACAGGCTTCTTGGTCACCTGATAATTTATATGCATCCCATGCATTTTTCTTCTCTGTCACGAGTCTCATTAGTTCATTTGATAACCATTTAGGCCTAAACCTTGAACGATATTTCTTAATCGGTATATAAAGTCTAGTAGCTTCCACGATTAATTCTTTGAATGCTTCCCACTTAGAATTTACTGTTTGTAACATAGTCAGTTGATCCCACTGTACAGAATTTAAAAACTGTCTGAGACCACTGTACTCCCCTTTACGGAAGCAAAAACCCTTTCCTTTACCCCTGACGGTAGTTACCTCTTTGAGTAAATCCCACTTCAGCACACTGTGATCACTGCCACCTAGTGGTTCCTTTATCTGCAAATTCTTAATACACGAATGATCACTGCTGATAACCAGATCAAGAGTGTTACTTTCTCTGGTTGCCTCTCGAACATGCTGCTGCAGAAAACAATCATCCAATAACTCCACAAACGTCTGACTAGTGTGTGAGTGACCAACTCACAAGTTCCAGTCAATATCTGGGAAGTTAAAATCCCCCATTATAAGACATTCTGATTTACTGGCCCACTCTATTTCTCTGTACAATTGTTCATTGTACTCATTCAAGTCATTAGGCCTATAACACACTCCTACTCTTATTTTTCCTTTCGCAGTGCTTATCTCACACCAAACTGACTCAACAGAGCACTGTTCATCTATATTAACTGGGTGCACTTCCTTTGATTTTATGTTTTTCTTAATAATTCCCAGCACTCTTCCAAATCAGTCTGAACACATCCATGACCACTCAACATCCATTCACCATTCAACTCCAAACCACCCACAGAACCAAATTTTCTTCCTCATTTATCCTTTCCTATTTGTGCATTTCTCATTTATCCCTTTTCTACTTCTGATGAAAAACTGTCTTTCACAGCATATTTCCCTGTAAACTAAAATCTACAAGAATTCAAGTATAATATCAACGAGTCTCTTCAGTCTTCTTCTCAATCTTCAAACCCATTACATTACTAAGTACTATAAGTCTGCGTGTATACTTGCATGTACACCAATACTACGAGTAAAGGAAATAAATTTAATGAATTTGAGGTGCTGGTGAGGACATCAAAGTATTATGCTATTGGGATATCAGAGACATGGTGTCACGCAGAGATAAGGAATGCAGAATTGGAATATGGGGAGTACAATATGTACAGAAAGGATAAACAGGTTAGAATGGGAGGAGGGGCGATGCTGTCAGTTAAGAAACACACAAAATCTAAGGAAGTGCATACGGCTGACATGGGTGGACAGTGCAATGTTGAGTCAGTTTGGTGTGACATAAGCACTGAGAAAGCAAAATTTAGAGTAGGAATGTGTTATAGACCTAATGACTCTGATGAGTACAATGAACAACTGTACAGAGAAATAAGAGTGGGCCAGTAAATCAGTGTCTAATAATGGAGGATTTTAACTTCCCAGATACTGACCAGAAATGTGGCTTGGTCACTCGCACACTAGCAAGTCTTCTGTGGATTACTGGATGATTGTTTTCTACAGCAGTATATCAGAGAAGCAACCAGAGGTAGTAATACTGTTGATCTGATTATCAGCAGTGATTCTTCATGCATTAAGAATCTACAGATAAAGGAACCACTAGGTGGCAGCAATCACAGTGTACTGATGTGAATTTATTAAAGTTATTATTACCATCAGGGGTAAAGAGAAGGGTTTTTGCTTTCGTAAAGGTGACTACAGTGGTCTCGGACAGTTTTTAAATTGTATACAGCCGGAACAACTGATGATGTTACCAACAGCAAATTCTAAATGGGAAGCATTCAAAGAATTAATCCTGGAAGCTACTAGGTTTTTCATACCAATTAAAAAATACTGTTCAAGGTTTAGACCTAAATGGAAGCCAGATGACCTAATGAGACTTGTGGCAGAGAAGAAAAATGCATAGGATGCATATAAATTATCACGAGATGCAGATGACTATGGTAGATATAAGATAGTCTGTAATCAAGTCACAAAGGACGTTAGGCAAGCAAAGGTAGATAATGAGAAATCATTAGCAAGCAATGCAAAGAAAAACAGCAAAGATTTCTTTACTTATGTAAACTCTAGAAGGGATTAATCAGATTGGTCCACTTGACATCGACAGTTCAACTGTTGATGAACCTGCTTAGGTACCCGACAAACAATGAGTATTTTGCATCTACATTCACACATGAGGAGGTCTGTAGGGAAGTGGAGGGTAGAAGCTTATCAAACTCTGGCAGGGAGCTAAATGATTTTGAAACAACTGAGAGCAAAGTGGAGGAGAAATTGTTGAAATTGAACATACGAAAAGCACCTGGTGTGGATGGGATCTATACAGTTATATTAAAGGAAGCAGCAAAGGAAGTAAGCAAGCCTTTACCAATAATTATGAAAGCTACCTTGGACTCAGGGGAGGTCCCCATAGACTGGAGATGTGCAAATGTGTCCCCAGTTCACAAAGGGAGATCAAAGGGTGATACAAGTAATTACAGACCTGTTAGTCTAACTTCTGTTCCAGGGAAAATAATGGAGTCACTGGTTAAGGAAGTGATGCAGGATCATCTAGACAAGACTGCAGTTATAGTTCAGACACAGCATGGGTTTGTTAAGGGAAGTCTTGTCTGACAAATATTATTGGATACTATGATGTGGTCACAAAGGAACTGGATGCAAAAAATAATTTTGATATCATATACTTGGATTTTAGAAAAGCTTTTGATACTGTGGCACATGGAAGACTACTGTACAAATTGGAGTGTTATGGCATTAAGCGAAAGTTGCTACAATGCATAAAAGGATGGTTGAGTGGGAGAAGACAGAGTGATTATCAATGGACGCTGCTCTTCAAGGAGTAATGTTATTAGTGGAGTCCCCTCCAGGGTTCGGTGTTGAGCCCATTGTTGTTTTCAATATTTATCAATAATATTGATGAAGGTATATCAGGGTTAATGTCTAAGTTTGCAAACGATACAAAGGTTGGCAGTAGGACTTACAATACCGGTCAAAATCTTAACCGGTATTTCGGTATTTTTAATTTATGAAACCGGGATACCAGTATTCCAAAAACAAATTTTTCTCAATAAATTTTGATAATAATTAGGTGCAATAAAGAAAAAAACAAGTACTGTTATTACTTGAATTCATGTTTTAAATAAACTTTTATTGCAATAATAAATATTCCGAAAAAAATTATTAGAAATAGTTATTCTGAAAAAAAAAAATAAATAAAAAATACATATTGATACCACAAAGTTTAGTTATGTTTAGTATCCATACTATCTTTCCGAATAAAGTGAACTCTTAAGAAACATAAGCATATAGTGTTATCGTTTAAACTGGATCTAATTTTGGTACATATTTGATTAGCGGCAGAAAACATCCTTTTGGATTCTATGCTGGATGGTGCCATTGCACTGAGATAGTTGAAGGAGATCTCAGTCCATATTTTCTAGGCTTTGAACTTTTTTAGCAGAAACAGTTAAAAGTATTTCATTAATTGCCTACTCAAATTTATCTTTCAAAATCTCATTAGAATAAGGCAATTTCTTATTTTGGAAAGAATTTGCGGAACACTGATGTTGTATTCCATGTTGATCTTCCAAGGTTGAATTATGTTCGTCATTTTCTGAAGGAGAGACATTTTATTAAGCAAAGTATAATTTTCACTATAGTATCTTTACTAAGTCTGGGAGATTTGTTATTTGTTATTTGGTTTTTTTAGGAGCATTAGCAACTAAGGCCATATTGCTCCGGGATATGCGGTGGTCATTCCCTGAATGACCTTTCCGCATCCTCCGTATTTGGTGGTGACGGGCTTGAACCCCGGTCTAATCAAGAAGCGTGTGCTACGCACTGCTGCTCCTTCCCACCTGGCTACGGAGGCGCCCAAGTCTGGGAGAGAGCAAAGAGTGGGGATAAGAAATAAAGAAGAGAGGAAGTGCAATTAAGGAATTCTTCACAAATATAAATGCAAAGAAGAGGACAAATCAGATCGGAATCATATGTAATTGCATGGGTTATCATTAGAGACCCCAAATGATGTTGCAGATGAACTCAACAGTTACTTTGCATCGATATTTACAGAAGAAAAATCCTTTATGTCAATGAGAACATATGGGAGTGAAGTGGAAAAATATGTAATTAATGACATTGAAATTTCGCGCAATTATTTAAATGTTGAGCTATTGGTGCAAGAGCAGCTTAGGCTATAATGCACCTAGCCTAGGTAGATTATTTAATGAAAAAAACTTTCGCACCTACAGGCAAGTAAGACTCCTGTAGTTGATGGCATATGCTCTATAATTTTAAGGGAGGTGGCAAGTGAGTGCATTGAACCATTAAGGCTAATTATGAGAGCATCACTGCAATCAGGATTGGAAAAGTGCCAATGTATTGTCAATACATAAGGCAGTGATAAGAATGTAATGGGAAATTGCCAACTGGCCAGTCTAAATTCAGCAGTATGGAAAATATTTTCCATACTGCTCCATGGAAAATCATGGAGGCAATAATCAAGTGTGGAATTCAGGATCATTTAGACAGCAACAGAATTCTGAAGGATACACAGCATGGTTTTGTAAAGGGAAAATCATTTTAACAAATATGGTTAGCTATTTTGACAGGGTTACTTGTGAGGGAATAATTTTGACTGTTTATTTAGATTTCAGCAAAGCATTTGACTCAGTCCCACATGAGCGATTACTTTATAAGCTGGAAAAGGTTGGAATCACAAGGAAAATCCTTAGATGGATAGCACAATGGCTTGAGGGCACCAGGCAGAGGGTTGTGAGAAATGGTTATTCCTCAGATTGGGTTAATTTAAGAAGTGGGATTCCCCAAGGATGAGTATTGGGAACACTGTTGTTTTTGATTATCTTAAATGACATCTATGAAGAGATAGAGAGCGTGATGTCTAAACTTGCAGATGATGTAAAGATCAGTAGAGTAGTTAATGATCACCGCCAAGCAGAGCTTCTTCACAGTGACCTAGATAGACTTCCAAGATGGCAACTATGCTTTAATTCAGCAAAATGCAAGGATATCAAAGTGAACTTAAATTACCATATTTAATGTGGTAATTTAAGTTCACTTTGATATGGCAAAAATACCATATTTAAAGCAAATAGTAGTAATAGTAGTAATAATGGAAGCATGTGATGCAAGAATGCAAGCTTATGTAGCATCAGCCAAAATAACAAAAAAAAAAAAAAAAAAAAATGCACACATTCACTCCTAAAATTTACCCAGTTCCTCCTTGAATTTATTTAAGCTATCAACTTCCACAATGACAAATGGAAGTCTGTTCCAGCAATTAACCACCCGCTGGCTAAAAGCAAATTTCCACCTGGGGAACAGCAACCGCAAAATAACTCATACACTTGGTGGAGTTGAACTAAAGTCAGTAGTGGAGGAAAGGGACTTGGGAGTTACAATACGATCAGACATGAAGTTCTCTGAAAATTGTAGTCAGGTTGCAAGGAAGATCTATGGTGTCGTATCGATGATTTATCGAAAAATTGCTAGTAGAGATAAGAACGTCATAATCCCATTATATAAGGCTATTGTTGGACCATACTTGGAATACTATGCTCAAGTATGGAGACCTAAAAAAAAAAGACATCAAGATTCTTGAAAGGGTACAAAGACAGGTAACTCGCCTGACGAGATCGGCAAAAGGGCAACCATATGAGGAAAGACTTGGAATATGTGGGGTGCACAGCTTGGAAACTCGGAAACTTAGAGGAGACTTGATTGAGATGATTTTGCTGGTCAGGCTCTGCCCAGAAAAAGTAAAGTGAATGAGGACGAAATTTTCACGCTTATAAATGATTCTAGAACTAGGGGACATAAATTCAAGTTACGGGGGGGGGGGGTGAGAATTTAGATTGGATTGCAGGAAGTTTTATTTTAGCCAGCAAGTTAGAAATTACTGGAATCAGTTACCTACATGGGTGATTGGTTGGGAGAAATTCAAAGATCAGCTGGATGGGAGGAGGAAAATGCATAAGTTGTCTATTTGCTTTTCTTTTATTTATTAATTATTTATTTTATTTTATTATTATTTTACTCTCTTTTTTTTTTTTCCTGGTGCAGCATAAGCCTTAGGCTTCCTTACACCATATGGCCATTACTAATACTAAATAATTTGCTATCGTATTGTGTCCCGCTTTGCAAATACTGAAGAACTTGTGATAAATCTGTATGCCTCTGTGAAATACAGAGTTTCAATGCTGTATCCAATTCTCTAGCTATTTCAGAATTTTGATTGCTCAGAGTTTCATCATAAATTTTATGGCAACATCTGCAGTTAAAAGATTTACTTCTTTGTGGCATAGTGCATTTACCGCTAACTTTATGATTAATGTAGATATAGCCGCAGATAATAAATTAACTTAATCCTGACAGAAATAAATACTGAATCTAAATAAATTAAAGCTTTCTGCACACAATATCTCAACTCAAAAAAGCTTTCAAGCACGGACAATAAACCATTCCAACGAGTCTAGGAATCTAATTGCATGAAAATGTATTTGCCGATATTTACAAAATTTACAAAAGCTGCAGTATACTTTTGTAATATTTACTGCTGCAGTATACTTTTGTAAATGTTTATAATTTTTGGTTGGTGGTTATAAAATCACATAAAGGTGATTTTATAACCTTTATGTGATTAAATCAAACTATTTTTTAAATTAGTACTGAAAAACCAGTATTTTTGTATCAATACCGGTATTTGAATATTGTAAAAAATAAAATGATCGGGATGCCAGTATTGTAAGCCCTAGTTGGACAATAAACTGTAAGGGTTGTTAACAACAGTAAGCTACTGCAACAGGATCTGGAAAAGTTGAGCAGATGCACTGAGCGGGGGCAACTGAAGTTTAACATTGACAAATGTAAAGTAATGCATATGGGTATCAGTAACCCCAGAGTAAAGAATCAACTGGGTGGTACTAAACTTGGGTAGTTTTCTGAGCAATATAGATGGGCTGCAAGAGTAGCTCATGGTGTCTTGTCAATGATATACAGCATGGATGGCCAATAAGTCGATCTTGATCTGCCAGTCAATCGCAGCTTTAATTTCGGTTGATCACTTCACGACGAATTTTAAATATATATATATATAAAAAAATAGCTTAGTCAAAATCTAAATGTTATTATTATTTTGCACCACGCTTCACACACTTATTAAAAATCCGTTGAACCACGTGACTACTCTTGTCGCCACGCAGGCGCTAGGCTTGTCTAGTGAAAATTTATGCACTTTCAATGTGAAGAGCATAGTGTAGCATTTCTCAAACTGTGTTCCGTGAGATATGAACAAGTGTTCCGTGAAAATTGTAATTAATAATTAAAAAAATAATAATAAAATAAATAAATTTTGCATATTTGTAGCATACACCAGTTTTGTATCGTTATAATATTTAACATTTTTTTTTTTTTTTTTTTTTTTCAGTTATTAATATACTGGCACAGACTGATAATCAAATAGACTGCGGAAACATTTTATTTTGGCAAGCTTTGCATAGAGAAGTATGATTGAAAAAAGGAACTTTAAAACGAGAAGCAAAGTACTTCTAGTAGTCCAACTGAGGTTGATGAAAACGAACACAATATTGTCACACTTCAAAGTGAGAATGAACAATCGCAGCCTTTTGTTCCCCAAAAATCCGAAGTGAAAAAACAGGAACAAACTAATAAAAGACCGAAACGAAAATATAATGACAGTTATTTGAATTTCGGCTTTACATGTGTTGGAAATAAAGATGCTCCTGTGCACAGTGCGTCATATGTAGTAAAATATTAACAAACAGTTCTTTGGCTCCCGCTAAACTTGTGTTTTGTAAGTGTTCTGCGTATATGTTGTGAGATGAAAAGTGTTCTAAGACTAAAAAAGTTTGGGAAACACTGGCATAGTGTATGTGTCGAATTCTTATTTAGCTTACTTAATATTAATAACTGACAGTACTTATACGTTAATTTAATATACTTTGATTTAAAATGAATACCACAAAAAAGAGTAAAACGTATCATTTTCATCAAGAGTGGGAACTAGAATACTTTTTTGTAATGATAAAAGAAAAATGTTGTTGTTTGATTTGCAATGCTTCCGTGGCTTAAAAGTGCTCTTCAAGATCTGCAATTAGCATTGGCACATGATGCAAGAAAGCAAGCTTATATAGCATCAGCCAAAAAAAAAAAAATAAAAAAAACCCCCTTATTTCACCCATCCACTCGCTCCAAATGTTTGTCTAGTTCTGCCTTGAATCTATTTAAGCTATCAACTTCTACGACAGATGGAAGTTTGTTCCACCAATCAACCATCCGCTGGCTAAATGCAAACTTCCGCACATCTATCCCACAACCGTCTTTCCTCAATTTATGCCCACTCAGGTGATTATTCTGACCAAGAGGAAGAATCCCATCCGCATTGCCATCCCATCTCAAACCATTGAAGGCTTTATACACCTCAATCAGGTGCCTAGTCTCCAGACACTGTAATTTCAAAACTTCAGCCTTTCTTCGTAACGGCAACCCTTCACTAATCTTGTTGCCCTTCTCTGTACTCGTTCCAACAGCTCTACATCCTTCTTAAAATTATCTCGAAATACAGTACACTGTGATGCAACGCATCAAAAAATGAGTTAAAATGTGAGTGAATAATTTCGTGCTCATATTGCTAATGGTGTGTCCTTTTCTTTACAACTGGATGAACCCACAGAAGTTAGCAATACAGCTCAAATGCTTGTTTTTATTCATATGGTTATCAATGAATCTGCCACTAGAGAAGAACTGCTGGGTATGGTTTCGTTAAAAGAAAGAACTAGAGGTCTTGATATATTTAATGCATTCAAAAATTTTATTGAAAAAAATTAAATTACCACTATTTAAATTCGTATCACTAACAACAGATGGATCTAAAGCAATGACAGGGCATCTTAGCGGATTCTTCGCATTGTGCCAAAAGGATGACAAATTCCCAGATTTTTTTTTTACCACTGTATCATCCATCAACAAGTGTTAGCCAGCAAAAGATTAAATAGTAAAAGTGTTATGGACATAACTTTCAAAATCGTGAATTCGATCAGAGGACAATCTCTTCAAAGGAGACATTTCAAAATACAACTCGAAGAAAATGAACCAGATCTGATATTACACACAGGTGCGAGGTGGTTGAGTTACCACTGTATCCAGAGTAAGTTTCTACAGAGATTTCGAAAATTGCTAAATGAAATTAAAAAATTTTGATCAAAAAGGAGATGATTATCAAGAGCTACGAGATTCGGAGTTGTTGTATGATCTGGCTTTTTTGACAGATTTTACCAGTAAATTAAAGTGATCTGAATCACAAGATTTGGAATTACAAGGAAGAAATAAAAATGTGGGTGACATGATTAGTAGTATTTCTATTTCTATTAATTTTTGGCAATGGCTAAGGATCTCAAATAAAAAAATTCGATCATTTTGCAAACAAAATTATTATTTTTTATTAATATTTTGAGAGAGAGAGAGAGAGAGAGAGAGAGAGAGAGAGAGAGAGAGAGAGAGAGAAGTAGAAGGAAATTACCAGGAAAGAGAAGAATGATGATATCCAGCTCAGGACTCTGGGTGTACCAAGCCCATACTAACCAGATGTGATATCCTGTTGTTGAATTTAATAGTGAGAAACATGTTTCTGAAATTGAGAAAGTTGTGGATGAGTTTGAAACCAGATTCAGTGATTTTAAAACAATTTAAGACATTATTCAATATATTTCTTATCCATTCAATGTCGACTTAGATACAAAGCAAATTGCAGAAAAAAATTGCTGAGATTTTTCACATGGAGAAAAGTTTACTTGAAAATGAAATTATTACATTGCGAAATAATATCTTCCTAAAAGTCAGATCATTAGAAAAAGACTTTTGGAAATATGTTTGCCAAGAGAAGTATCCAAATGTAAAAAAAATGTATAGTGTAAAGTGTGCTAGTTGTCTGACGGCACCAGGGGTTCCCCCCATCTCTGTGCTGTATTCTTTGTAAATGACACAGAACTCTGTGGAGGTCAGAGATTTAAAAAGTATGTGGGGAGTGGAATGTTGTGTGGTGTTATGTTCTGTTGTTTCTCTGACCATTTAGCAGTTGAGCCCCCTATTGGGACCCACCACTGCCACGAGGAGGCAGGTCAGGCACCCAGTAGATTATTTAAGTACTCTAGCAGGCTCCGCCATCTAATTTCCAAGGATTTCAATAGCAAGGCCTATATAAAAAGAGGGGGGGGGGTGAACACTAGAATTTGGCCAAAACATATTTACAAGAAAGCGATAGAATTTGATTAGAATTCAGTGGCATTGTTAGAGGGTGTACTCGGTCAGTTAAGTTTGAGTGGGGAGACTGAAGACAAAACAGGTAGAAGGATGGGAAGGATAGAGTAGGCATCTCCCAAAGCGGTCAGTGGAGTAGAGATCCACCAGGCAAAGTATGGGGGAGGCAGGGAGAGGAGGAGACAGAGACCCATCTCCTCCCTCCCCTGCCTGGGGATGGTGTTTTAAAGGGAACCGGGTTATAGTACCCAGTTCAGATAGCCAAATGGCGTGTCGGCAGCAAAGCCGCTGTTGTCATCAGGTCCATGTGGTGCCAAATCCAGTAGGAAGGTCAAACTGCCCATCCCACTCTGGGGGGGTGGGATATGTTAGCTGGCAGTGGGCAACAGTGAAGGGATGGGGGAGAGACACATTTACTTCATTCATAATCCGCACTGTAAAAAAATGCAGTGAATTTTAGTTCCACATATCTATGTGAATCGGCCTTTTCTTATTTAAAACAAACAAAGATGAAGAATCACTCTACTCTTACACACACTTGCATACAGAAGATTCTTTACTGTTGGCCTTATCACAATATATCCTGGATTTTGAAAGCTTGGCAGATGACACGAAGATACAAACTTCACATAAATCAAAAATTTAAATATATGTTAATTTAAAATAAGAATTCTGAATTGTATTTAATTTTAAAATTTATAACCAACAAATTTCAATGTGTTGATTAACTTTTCTAAACAAGTGCAATGAAATTCTTGAGATGGTGGATCGCAGCACATTTTGAAGAAAACAAGTAGATCGTATCGCAAATTAAGTTGGCCACCCCCAATATACAGGAATTTTGCTAGCAGAGATAAGGAGGTGATTGCACCCTTGTATAAGGCAATGGTCAGGCCACACCTTGAGTACTGTATACAGGTCTGGAGGCCACATTTTAGGAAAGATGTAGAGCTGCTGGAAAGAGTACAGAGAAGAGCAATGAGATTGGTGAGTGGAACAAAGGGTTGGTGTTAACAAGAAACTTAAGTTCTGCAAATTGCAGCTTCTGGAGACGAAGCACATGCAAGGTGATCTAATTGAGGTGTATAAGGTCCTGAATGGTTTGAGCAAACTCAATGCTGATGGGATTCTTCCTCTTGCTCAGATTATTCACCTGAGGGGGCATAGATTCAAATTGAGGAAAGACAATTGTAGAATAGATGTGCGGAAATTTGCCTTTAGCCAGCAGGTGGTTGATAGTGGAACAAACTTCCATCTGTTGTTGTGGAGATCAACAACTTAAATAAATTCAAGGCAGAACTAGACAAAGATTTGTAGTGAATGGATGGATGGGTGAAATGGGAAGGGTTTATTTATTTTTTTTTTTTGGCTGATGCTATATAAGCTTACTCTCTTGCATCATATGCCTCTACTAATGCTAATTACTTAGTAATGTAACATATTAGCAAGTACTATCTTGCTAATATGTTGTTCTTATAGTGTAAATATAATTTATCTTTACTGAATAATATAAAACTGGATTTGAGCTGACAGTATAACAACTATTACACATTCTTCATGAACCTAATATTACTCAAGAAAGTAAAAATCAGTAAATTTTATTTTGTCTATACTGGATTTCTTATATTAAACTTTGGCATCCCAATCACAAATCAACACACAGACAGATGTGTGCTCGCACATAACTAGAACATGCTTACAATAATTCAACACTAATATTTATATTTTGTCTAACTTAATATGAACTGGTGAGTATAAAGACTTTCCTAGTGAGAAACAGTATGTAAAAAATCACTACATTAATCATTCACGTCACCATTAATAAAACATCCAAGTTGGGACATAGTTATTGGTAGTTTATCTGGGTGAAGTGTAAATTGAAAAAGTTTCAAAAATTCCACCATGAATAATAAACCTAACAATATGAAATATATATTCAAATTTATAGAATATAAAACTGTTCAACTATGAACTATATCCCTCAATTTTTATTTTGTTAGCCTATACATTATGCCTTTTTTATACCTTTTTCTCAAACAAGTTCTAACCTCATTTTGGAATTTGTTCCAAAAGTTAATTAAACCTATGGGCAAAAAGCAAATTTTCTTATATTTTAACTGCAATTAGCCTTCATTTTGAGAGCATACAGAAATTTGTTATTAAGTCAACTTTAATTTGTAGAAATAATTATGTAAAATATTTCATAATTAAAGTCACCAAAATATGAAAACTTACCACAAGAGAAGCTGCTGCATGCATAAACCTTGCATTGTTATACACACCATCAAACTGAAATTAGAAAACAAAATTAAAATAATTATAAATTAAATGCTAAAACAAATAGCTATTTAACAAATCATCTGTCACATTAATCCATTGCCTTACTAGTCCATATATGGTACAGGCAAAAGTTAATTGATTTCTCACTTGCACTTTGTTTCCGATTCTGATGTTCTTTTTTATATGGTCATAATTTTGCTAATGTAAATAGGTGGCTGTACTTTCATAAATTCAATAATATCAACACATGGTTTACTTTTAGCATGAATGCATAGGTGCAAATTTCTGCAACTAGCAATGGGATATTTGCATTTCTCATTTTCACCAAGAAAAATTACCATTTATCTTGTTAAATCATGTAGTCCTTGCCTGTAACTGACTAACTTGGCCATGTTTTAAAAAAAAACATAATAAAAAATTCCTCCTATCTCAATGGGATTCAAACTAAGCCTTTTCCATGGGTGTGAAGGATAATCATAATCACTGCACTAGAGCCACAAGGGCTTGTTGATACACTTTGCCATTAAAAATTTAGAAACAAAGCAACACAATCTTGTCATGTTTAAGATATCAGATATGACAGCTTGATAACTATTATATGATATTGCAACTTGAGAGGATGTCTGTAATTCTTATTTGGTAACTGACATAAATAATGCTAATGCAGGAAACAAGTTTATTTGTAGACATGCAAGGTGTGACACATCTCAAACTGTCCTCAATAACATTGTCCATCTTTGAAGCATTTGTTCCAATTAAATACAGGCAGTTCCCAATTTACAAGTTTTCGCTTTACAAGTTTCCGGGTTTGAGTTCTTTTTTTCAAGTATCAACAAAATCGAAAATATGAACATTAAATGCAATAAATAAATGCTAAACATTCATAAATACAGAATTTCGAACCCGTGCGTAACTACAGTGAAACTTCCCTTTAACGGACAGCCATGGGGAAAGAAAATGTGTCCGTTAGAGAGAAGTGTCCGCTAACAAGAAGTGTGAGGGAGAAAAAAAAAAGAAAGAAAGAAAGAAAAATCGTTAAACGTTTAATGTAAAATTAAATTAAAATATATACAGATTTTGAACAATATTTTTGTAAATAATATACATACAATTGTGCTATGCATATTATGACTTTATCTTAAGAAAAATGCATACAGTAATCACTTATTTTCTTCTGCACCTTCTTCCGGCTGATAATTTTGTTTTCAACATTTGTTTGGAGTGAAGAAACCATCGAAAGTCCTTCAGTATCTTCTTCAGTGGCGAAAAACATTTTTAAACGATTGATTTGTATGAGCGCTTCTTCTATTTTCATCGGTGGTTCGTCGTTAATATGTTCTTCGACAGAATGACCTCCTTGTATTTCTTCATCCTCATGAGGAACTTCTTGAAAAATATCGATGATAATGTCATTGATACCTAGAGCACCATCTTCTGTAGTGAGGTTTGAGTCTATATCTTTGTAACCAGGGTCACTTGTAGCAGAAGTATCGTACATTATCAATAGATGTTGAAGTTCTTGTTCTTCTTGGTGCTCCACATTGCTGTTCACAACTTCAATTTTTGCGTTTGAGAAGCCAGACTTTACAAAACAGTTCACGACAGTTTGTTTTCTAATTGCGTTTACTGAAGAGGAAATCCATTGAATCGCATCTAGGATGCTGATTTTCTTTGCAAGGTCACTCGCACATGTTACATCGTTCATGTTTGCAATGAGATGTCTTAAAACACGTTTTCTGTAGTGAAGTTTAAAATTTTTTATTATCCCTTGATCCAAGGGCTGACACTGTGCAGATGTGTTTGGTGGCAGACAATTCAATGTGTGGGTGAGATGCAGCATTATCCATGAAAAGAATAATTTTTCTGTTTTGACGAATCATGTTTTGGTTAAAGTGACTTATCCATTCGCTCATGATATCTCGTGTCATCCACACTTTTTTATTAGAGTTCCAGTCAACATCCAAAAGATTCAACTTTATGCCCTTGAAACAAAGAGGATTTTGTGGGTTTCCTATAACAAGAGGTTGTTCAAAGTCTCCCAGCATATTTGTACACAATAGTACAGTCAAGCGTTCCTTAGAAATTTTTCCGCCCTGGCACTTTTCGTTTTTAAGACTCATTGTTTTTTCAGGAAGGGCTTTAAAAAAACAACCCTGTTTCGTCACAGTTGTAAATATCCTTAGCTTCAAAATTACGACATAAATCTTCCAATTTGACGGTCCACTCTGTTACAACCCCAGTATCAACAGATCCACCTTCATCACTTACGGTTTTCCAAGAAATTTTATGCCGAGTTTTGAACTTGTCTAGCCATCCCACAGAAGCTTTGAACTCATTTACTCCCATAGATTTCGCAACCTCCAAAGCCTTTTCCCTAATAATAGGCCCATTAATGGGAATTTTTTTACCACATGCGCAACAAATTTGAAGTCCAACAGTTTTTGGGAATGATTTTTGAACCTGATCATTTCCGCGTTGCCAAAATTGTTTGAGCAGTTCATTTTTTTTTCTTTAGGATGTCGCTTACCTGCGTCTTCCCGATTTTGAATTTTGCAGCAAGATTGCAAACACTATTTTTTTGCCGATCATACACATTAATGAGTTCGACTTTATCTTTTAAAGTTAAATGTTTACGAGAAGACATTGTGCACTTCACACGACACTGAACAAAACTGAAAACTGAAAAGACGAAAGGCCGACCATATTCCCCGCCCCCCTGCACACACCGAATTCATCAGAAGTTTTACACGTGCCTTAAAATTCTTGAAAAAGGGTTTAGAACCACGACGTAAATCTTGATAAAATTCAGATAATCGGAAATAGAAAATAAACACACGATTGAGGCAATACGTGGAAGAAACGTTCCTAGAAAAAGGGCCGTGAGCTCGCCCGCTGTCCGTTATGGGGAGATCAAATTAAGTGCTAATCTAAACGAAACAGTGCAGATTGCCTGTCCGCGTCCGTTACAGAGAATGTCCGCTAGACAGAAGCTGCAAACACGTTAAAACCAATGGAGGTGAGTTGGGGCAATTTGAAAATGTCTGTTAACGAGAGGTGTCCGTTAGGAGAAGTTTCACTGTATATAAAACAGTACTACTATGCATGCAAGTGTTTATTCAGGCAGAGATAAGGAGGGAAGTCCAACTCTTAAAGAATTCCATATTTTAGATGCAATCAAAATAACAAAACGAGAGTGGTGCAAAATTACAGAGAAGAAAATGAAGTGTGTTTGGAATAAACTCTGTTATCAATTTATTGATAACTTTGAAGGAGTTCAAGAACCAGCAGAGATCATACAAAATGAAACAGAAGCTGTCATAAATGTTGCTAACCAATTACAGCTTGAGGTTTCTATAACTGATGTCGCTGATCTGCTTCAAGTACACAATGGAGAACTCACAAATGAAGAAATCATTGAAATGACAAAATGATTGATTGTTGATTGATTGTTTGGATTTTTTTGGCACATTAGCAACTACGGCTATAATGCGCCACGACTAGGTAATATTTAAAAATTTTAAATTCTCGGTGACCTAATTAGTAAGGCCACCATGTCCAGACATATAATAACAAAGATATAAAAAACAAATCAATAAAGAAGAAACAATAGCATAAATTAAATACAATTAAAAACTTTTATTAATTTAAAATAGCTAAAAACAGCAGACACGTTGTCATTGTCGGATAAAATCTGACTGAGTGTATATGGCTCAGTTAGATGATTAAAAGCAGTAAAACGGATATTGCTAAAATCTGGACATCCAACTAAAATGTGTCTTATTGTTAAAATTGTGCCACAGGACCCACACATAGGAGGGTCATCAGCCCTCAGCAGAAACGAATGAGTTAAATAACTGTGTCCTATGCGGGTCCGGGCAAGAACAACTTCCTCCTTACGATTCCTGCGCAGACTAGACTGCCACGGTTCAATTACAGGCTTTATACAATATAATTTATTCCCAGTCTGTCTATTCCACAAGTCCTGCCATTGGGAATTTATCTTTTGGTGTATTATTTGCCTGTAGTCTGTATAGGGGACTAACAGGCAGCGGTTATTATTGGGAATTGCTGATTTGGCTGCGGCGTCGGCCAAATCATTTCCCCTAATCCCAATGTGGCTCGGAATCCAGCAGAAGCGAATGTCATATTCGCGTTCATGGAGAACGTGAATCTTCTGCTGAATGCTAGACAGAACTGGATGAGGATTATATCTCACAGATATTAAAGCCTGTAACATGCTAAGAGAGTCAGAATATAAAATGAACCGTTGGTATTGGCATTCACTAATATGATCCAAGGCTAACTCTACAGCGTGCAGCTCTGCAGTAAATATACTGCATTCAGAGGGAATCTGCTCTGATATAGTGCTGTCTGTAAAGACAGCAGCAGATCCCACATATGATTCTGATTTCGAACCGTCTGTGTAGACTGGCGTGAAGTCAGAATATTCAGTTCGGTGTGCTGAATGAAGCTGCAGGTAGACACATGATGGAGTGTCCGACTTTCCCCAGTTTCTAAGCGACAAGTCGCATGCCGGGACACGAGCATGCCAGGGTGGAAAGGGTTGCTTTGATGTTTGGGCTACCTTGTCTACCTTGATATTAAGTTCTTTGAGTAGCTCTTGGAAACGAATACCAAAAGGACGATTGGCAGTCTTTCGAGTATTGTATAAATTTTCCCATCGTGGCTCAAAGACGAATGGCCACGTAGGATGGTCTGGCAGGGATTTCAGTTTTAAGGCGTATTTTAGAGACAACTGCTTACGTCGAAGTGATAACGGTGGTTCGTTTGCTTCGACGTATGGCCTGATGATGGACGGGGTCCAGCCACCGCAGGACACTGTCTCGGGGTGAGGAATATACCTGGGACCCATAATCTAGTTTGGATCGCACAAGTGCACGGTAAAGCCGAAGGATGGTACATCGGTCTGCTCCCCAAGATGTAGAGGAGAGCGAGCGGAGAATATTAAGCCCACGTGTGCACTTTGTGCGGAGTTGACGAATATGATCCAAAAAAGTTAGTTTTTTATCGAATATGAGTCCCAAGAATTTTGTGTTTGCTGCTACTGGAATAGCATTTTGTCCGAGCCTTAATTCGGGTTCAGGATGAAGATTACGCTTGCGACAAAAGTGTACGCAAACGGTCTTCTCCGGCGAGAACCTGAAGCCATTTGTAAGTGCCCAGGAATTCAGACTATCAATGGCTTTCTGCAGTTGTCTTTCAATAACCCTCATGTTGCACGACTGGCAAAAAATGCTAAAGTCATCAACATAGAGGGCACTGTTTACAGTTGGAGGAAGTTGTTCTGTGATGAAATTTATTTTGATGGCAAAAAGCGTGACACTTAATACTGATCCTTGTGGTACTCCCTCCTCTTGGCTAAAGGAGCGAGAGAGTGAGGATCCCACACGAACTTGGAACGATCGATTGGCTAAAAAGTTTTGAATAAAAAAGGGCAGATGCCCTCTTAGGCCTAGGCTATGTAAGTCTTTTAAAATGCCAAATCTCCAAGTTGTGTCATACGCTTTCTCCATGTCAAAGAACACCGACACCAAGTGTTTTAGGAAAGCATCCCGGATGGATGCTTCCATTCTAATAAGATGGTCCAAAGTGGACCGGTTCCTTCGGAAGCCGCACTGAATGCTGGAGAGAAGGTCATTTGATTCTAAATACCATATTAAACGAGAATTGACCATTCTCTCCAGGATTTTGCACAGACAGCTAGTCAGAGCAATAGGACGATAGTTGGTGGTGGCTTTTGGATCCTTTCCTGGCTTAGGGAAGGCAAGAACGATTGCCTTTCGCCAGGAGTCCGGAAACTGCCCTTCAGTAAAGATTCTGTTATACAGAAGGAGCAGACAATCCATAGATTTTGGTGAAAGATGTTTAATCATTTCATAATGGATGCCATCTGGTCCAACAGCACTGGCTTTGGAAAGACTGAGGGCTCTTTTCAGTTCCTCTATAGTGAATGCCCCGTTGTAGGGATAGAGGCCCTTGGTCTTAAAATTAAGTGCTTGTTTTTCTAGTTTATGTTTCAGGACCAGGAACTCTGGGGAATACGAAGATGTTGCAGAGATGTTAGAGAATGTTTCCCCAAGAGCATTGGCTATTGCAGTTGGATCTGCAATAGCGCATCCATTATAATCTAGGATTGAAGAAGGGTGGGATGTATATTTCCCCTTCATTTTCCGGATTTTATCCCAGACTACCTTAGAGTTGGTAGACTGGTTAACAGATGATGTAAAACGGATCCACGATTCCTTTTGACTCTGACGGCGGATATATCGTGCTTTGGCTCGTGCACGTTTAAAGGTTATAAGGTTGGTCGTGGTGGGATATCGGCGGAATATCCCCCACGCTTTGTTTTGAGCCTTTTTTGCTGCTGTGCATTGTGAATTCCACCAAGGTTTAGGAAAGGGTGGAAACCGGGCAGATGTTTTTGGAACAGCATTCGCAGCTGCTTGGACAATATTTTCTGTGATGTACTTAACTGCATCATTGATAGCCTCTTGACTGACTGTGCTAAGATCAAAATTTGCCTGATGTTGGAAGGCAATCCAGTCAGCCTGATCAATCTTCCACCGTGGTAACCTGAAGGGAAGACATGGTCTCCCACTGTGTAACAAGGTTATCACAGGGAAGTGATCGCTTCCGTATGGATTCTCCTCCACTTCCCAGGTGAGTGAAGGGAGTAGAGAAGGGGAGCAGATAGAGAGATCAATGGCAGAAAAAGTACGGGTAGGCATGTGGAAGAAGGTGTTTGTTCCAGTATTTAGAAGGGAAAGGTCATTGTCATTGAGCATACGCTCTATGACTCGTCCCCTTCCGTTGATGTTTGCGCTACCCCACAGGGTGTTATGTCCGTTAAAATCCCCAAGAAATAAGAAAGGGGGAGGCAGCTGCATTAGAAGATCATCAAGCTCTGCCTGGGAGATGTCAGTCCCAGGTGGCAAATAAATAGAGCACACAGTTAATAAAAATCCCACCGTAAGGCGAATTGCAACAGCCTCCATGCTGGTTGTAATTAGCAAGGGCTGCACTGGGGTCTAGTTACCCACAAGGATAGCCACTCCCCCATGTACAGAGCCATCCGCAATTCTATCCTTTCGAAAAACTGTGATGTTGTGCATGGTGGGATCATCATTTGCCTTTAGATATGTCTCCTGCAAGCAAAAGCAAACTGGCTCGTGCTTTTGCAGGAGGGCCTTGATGTCATCAATATTTCGCCGGAATCCACGACAATTCCATTGTAGGAATTTAGCCATTATTTTGGCTTGGTGGGTCCATCAGGCGGCTTCCGAGGTGCTGAGGGCTTACTTTTATCAGTCTTGGATTTGTCTTTTTTGGGGAAGAATGGACGCTGTCCCGTGTCCATTTCCTCCTCCGCAAAGGGTTCCAAGACTGAATCTTCGGGTACCTCCTTCTGCTCCACATCCATCTTTTCTTGGGTACTAGGGGGGACGACTTCCCCTTTCTTATTCTTTTCTTTCATAATTATCTTTGTTACTTGTGGAGCATTAGGAGGTACCGATATAGGAGTGGCAGCTGATTGGTCCTTTTGTGCAGGTTTTTGAGAAGTTAAGAGATACTGCGCGATGGGAGTGAAAGACTCCTTTGGAGGAATGGTCATGTCCATCTGAGTTCCGACGGAACATCTCCCTGCTACCTTCTGGGCGTAGGTAGGTTTGTTGATATTCAGGGGTTTGACCGATTTCCTTGCCTCCTGGTATGATATATTTAGCTCTGCCTTCAGCCGTTGAATTTCTTTTTCTTCTTTCCACCTCTGGCATGCTCGTGAGTAGGCCGGGTGTTCGCCCTCACAGTTAATACAGGTGGGTTTTGCGGCTGAACATGCTGCTGTTTCGTGGTCCTTTGCGCCGCATCGAGCGCATGCAAGGACTCCACGGCAGGCCATTTGAGAATGTCCATACTTCTGGCATTTAAAACACCGCAAAGGGTTCGGAATGTATGGACGCACTGAACAGTTGATGTATCCAGCTTTTATCTCATCAGGAGGTTTAGGAGAGTTAAAAGTCAGGATAACGCTCCTGGTTTTAACTATTTTTCCATCCCTTCGCGCAGTAATTCTCTTGACTGCAATAACTCCCTGGGGTTTTAATTCGGAGAAGATTTCCTCCTCGGTTACATCGAGAAGGTTCCACTCCGAAATGACACCTCTCGATGAATTGAGTGTTCGGTGTGGTGTCACTGTTATAGGTATTCCTCCGATTGATGTTGTTCGGAGTAGAAATTCGGATTGCCTGTCATTTTTAGTTTCAATTAAGAGGTCTCCAGAACGGAGCCTCTTAACTGATTTGGGAGAACCTGCTAAACCACCTAACCCTTTTTGAATAAAAAGAAAGGGCGACATTTTCCCAATCGGTTTTTCACCGGTTGAGTGCATAATTAGGAACCTTGGAACAGGCCCTGATGGTACTTCTGTTCGCTGCCTCTTTGTACTAATAGTACTATCTGGGTCTTTGTCTATGTTTGCAGATAGGGACTGGGTTGGGGGCCCTGAAGAAATGAGTTTATCAGGATTCATAGAGTTTTTTTAATTGTTCAGTGCCCGGGCTCCCCACCCACCACGGAGCCCAAAGGGACGCCCACTACCCGGCATGCAATAAATGCGCTCTGGAGTGGGACGCCAGGGCTACCCAGACACTATACCCGCACCGCCGCCAGCCTGAATCCTGTCCCTCGGACCATGAGGGTAGGGGCGTGGCATTGACACGGTTGACCCTCGTAGGCGAGCCTACTAGCCGATTGATCCTAGCCGGGCCTTCCAGGACCACCCGTCTTGTCGAAGCAGGGGCCAAAGTGGTGTATTGAAGCTGGGCCCCTCAACCACCAGGATCCCCCTTTCCGAATTTCCATGGGTCGCAGCGCACAGCAAACACGCCGGATTCCATTGATGTAAGCCCGGAACCTAGGCTGTGGGCGTTGGATCCCAGTGATGCTAGTCTGGAGGTCCAGCAGCGTCACCGGGAGGTCCCCTCACCACGTACAGGTGCCCACGTCGAGGGGAAATGACAAAATGTGAAGAAGCCGAGGAAGAAGAAGGTTTAACAGCTGAAACTATTAAACATTTTGGGTGTTTAATGATTTTATAATAACTGAAAGCAAAGTGGAGGAGAAATTGTTAAAGTTAAACATAAGAAAGGCCCCTGGAGTGGAAGGGATCGATCCAGTTATATTAAAAGAGGCAGCAAAGTAAGTAAGCAAGCCCTTAATCACAATTATGAGAGCATCCTTGCACTCAGGGGACATCTCCACAGACTGGAGATGTGCAAATGTATCCCCAATTCAAAGGGGGGGGGAGGATCTAAGGGTGACACGAGTAATTACAGACCAGTTTAACTCCTGTTCCGGGGGAAATATTGGAGTCATTGGTTAAAAATGCATTGCGGGATCATCTAGACAAGACTGCAGTGATAATTCAAACACAGCATGGGTTTGTTAAGGGAAAGTCTTGTCTGACAAATTTGATTGGTTATTATGATGTGGTCACAAAGGAACTGGATGCAAAAAATAATTTTTATATCATATACTTGGATTTCAGGAAAGCTTTTGACACTGTTGTGCATGGAAGACTACTGTACAAATTGGAGCAGTATGGTATTAAGGGTAGGTTGCTACAATGGATAAAAGGGTGGTTGAGTGGGAGAAGACAGAGACTGGTAATCAATGGATAAATACGAGGGGTTTCTGAAAAGTAAGTTAACACATTTTTTTCTCTCAATGATGTTTAATAATATGAAGTTACACACCAAGAAATAAGTGAACATGCACTACTTCTCCACAAAGTCTCCAATTTTATTGATGCACTTGTCCCAACGATGGATCAGTTTATCAATACCAGTACTGAAGAAGTCCATGCCCACACGCATTAGCATTAGTAGAGGCATTTGATGCAAGAAAGCAAGCTTATGCAGCATCAGCCAAAAAAAAAAAAAAAAAAAAAAAACCCACTTCCACTTCACCCCTCTGTTCGTTCAAAATACCTGTCCAGCTGAGCCTTAAACTTATTTAGGCTATCAACCTCCACAACAAGGGATGGATGTCTGTTCCACCAACCAACCACCCGCTGGCTAAAGGCAAATTTCCGCACGTCTCCTACATCTGTCTTTCCTCAATTTGAATTTATGCCCTCTCAGGTGATTATTCTGAGCTAGAGGAAGAATCCCATCAGCATTGAGCATGCTCAAACCATTCAAGGCTTTATACACCTCTATCAGATCACCTCGCTGGTGCCTAGTCTCCAGACACTGTAATTTGCAAAACTTAAGCCTTTCTTCGTAAGAGCACCCCTTTGTTCCATTCACTAATCTTGTTGCCCTTCTCTGTACTCGTTCCAGCAGCTCTACATCCTTCTTGAAATGAGGCCTCCAGACCTGTATACAGTACTCTAGGTGTGGCCTGACCACGCAGTAACCAACATCGCACTGCCTGATGAACTTCCTCATCCATGGTGAAATGCTTTCCTGAAAGGTGTTTTTTCAGAGGGCCGAACAAATGGAAGTCTGAAGGCTCTAAGTCTGGGCTATGGGGAGGATGTGACAGAGTTTCCCAACGATTACTGTGCAACCACTCATGAGTGGTGTTGTTGTTATTTAGTTTTTTTAGGAGCATTAGCAACTAAAGCCATATTGCTCAGGGGATATGTGGTGGTCATTCCCTGACTTTTCCGCATCTTCTGTATTTGGTGGTCATGGGCTCGAACCCCGGTCTAATCAAGAAGTGTGTGCTACGCACTGCTGCTCCTGCCTACCTGGCTACGGAGGCAGCCATGGGTGTTGTGGGCAGCGTGTGAAGTTGCGTTGTCGTGCACACACCGCTTGTCAAGACTCCTGGTCGTTTGCATTGAATGTTGGCTTTCAGTTTTTACAATGTTGCACAGTAAAGTTGTGCATTGATTGTTCTTCCCTTCAGCAAGAAATCCACCAACAGAACACCTTGGCGATCCCAGAACACTGTGGCCACGACTTTTCGGACACTGGGAATAGTTTTGAATTTTTTGCACACGGGAGATTGTGGATGTTTCCACGTCATGGAGTCTTGTTTGCTCTCCGAGGTAAAGTAATGAACCCACATTTCTTCTGCTGTGACCACGCGAGCGAGAAAATACTTTCCTTCATTGCTCTATCACAACAGGTTCTCCAAACACATCCCCATGCATTTTGCTTGTCCTCCTCTGATAATTGTTGGAGCACCCAGTGGCAGCACACCTTTCGAAAGCCAAGGACATCGTGAACAGTCAACTTACTCACGTTCATAATTTGTGCAATTTCACGCAGTTTTACTCGCCTGTTTTCAAGAATGATGCTCTTAATGCACAAAACATTGATTACTGTCTTGCTCGATGAAGGCTTGCCTGCCCAATGTTGATCTTCAATGTCAACGCAGCACGCTTTAAATTCATTCACCAAAAACACACCTGCTTCTTTGTCATCACCTTTTCACCACACACAGCAACCAGTTCATGGTGAATGTCACTTGGTGCTTACAAAAAGTGAATAACTTCACAAACACCTGTTTTGGACCACATTCACATGGTAGCCACCATTTTGCCACTGGAATCTGCTGTGAAGCGACAGTACTGCAACAGGCACTGGCAGTCTTTTTGAACGTTTTCAACGGGTCTATCTGTCCAATGCGTTTCATCTCATTCTGTTTCACTCACATTCCTATTATTAAGAAAAAAAAAAAGTGTTACCTTACTTTTTGGAAACCCCTCGTATAATGTTATTAGAGGAGTCCCCCGGGGTATTCGATGTGGGGCCCAGTGTTGTTTTGTATATTTATCAATGATATTGATGAAGGTATATAAGGTCAAAGTTTGCAGATGATACAAAGGTTGGCAGGGTTGTTAATGACAGTAACGGCAGTGTGCTACTGCAACAGGATCTAGAAAATTTGGGCAGATGGACTGAGAAGTGGCAACTGAAGTTTAACATTGACAAATGCAAAGTACCGCATATGGGTAGAAGTAACCCCAGAGAAACGTACAAGAGAAACTGGGTGGTACTACACTTAGGGTTAGAAAACAGGCCTTGCATGTCGGATTGCATATCATCCAAATTTCTTGTAACGACTGACTAAATGGTTAAAATATATTTATTAAAATAAATAAATGATATATACATAAGATAAAACAGAGATAAAATAAGATAAAAGTGTTAAAATACAATAAGATAAGGGTGTTAAAATATAATATAATAAAAGCTTCAATATACATAGCAGCTTTCGAGACGAAGTGCCTCTTCATCGGCTAGTCGGTGAATGGTGTATTTCAGTATATATTGATGGTTACAATATATACTGAAGTATACCATTCACCGCCATACCGCCAGCGCTCATCGCACTGCAATACAGTACATTCTATAATAGGGTGTAAATGCACTCCCCCTTATGTGATTCATAGTATTATTGTTGGTAGCTATATTCAGTGCTTCAAGTCATGAGCGCTGGCGGTAATCACGTGAATAGTTGACGATTTCAATATCCCGTCGGGGATCAAGATTGTGCTACTCAACCCAATAATGCTCGGCAACTTTTTTTTTTTTTTTTTTTTTATGAAAACCCCAAACACGAAAGGTATCAAAACCTATAGTACTTAGTACCGTGCATGGGTTGAAGGAGAAGTATGGGGGGAGGGGGATGCCGGAAACTTTGCTCTAGAGACTAAACATGGGTTTCACCACTTCAAGCCTCCAATAAGCAAAGTGGTGGTATTACACCGATTGATGAAAGTCATCTACCACCTACAACTGCGGAGTGTTCAAAATTAGCGGTTCAAGAGCCACCTCATACTCAGAAACCCGGTCTTTCAATCTTCTACCAGACTCACCTACATAACAGCCCTCCACACAGTGGTAGAAAATGAAAAAAGACCTGGGAGTAACTGTGCAGTCAGATATGAAGTTTTATGAGCAATGCAGACAGATTGCCAGAGTAGGACATGGGGTCTACGTGTAGTTAATTATATTCAGGAATTTTGCTAATAGGGAAAAGGTGATTATCCCTTTGTATAAGGCAATGGGCAGACCACGCCTTGAGTATTGCATACAGGTCTGGATGCCTCATTTTAGTAAGGATGTAGAGTTGCTTGAGAGTGTACAGAGAAAGGCAACAAGATTGATGAGGGGAATGAAGGGGTTCTCTTACCAAGATAGGCTTAAGTTCTGCAAATTACGGTGGCTAGAAACTAGGCACCTGTGAGGTGATCTGATTGAGGTGTACAAGGCCTTGAATGAGTTGAGCCCAGTGAATTCTGATGGGATTCTTCTGCTTGCTCAGATTATGAACCTGAGGGGGAATAAATCCAAATTGAGGAAAGACAGTTGTAGAATAGATGTGTGGAAATTTGCCTTTAGCCAGCAGGTGGCTAATTGCTGGAACAAACTGCCACTGTTGTTGTGAAAGTTCATAGCTTAAATTCAAGGAGGAACTGGGCAAACTTTTAGAGGATGTGCGAAATTTTTTTTTTTTTTTTTTTGCTGATGTTACATAAGCTCATACGCTTGCTTTCTTGCACCACATGCCTCTATTACTATATTATTACTAACTCCTATTCATTCTTTCACTCTCGAGAGGCTTGATGAAGCTTTTTAACACAGAAAAAGAAATTGAGATTTTCGAGTCAACAAGATTCAAATTTCGAGCGCATTAGAAAAGTTGCTAGATTTCTAAAAAATGGTTACGCATGCTACTGTGAAACTTATAAAGAAAAGAAAAGGCTGTCTTGGAAACAAACGATTCTTGAAGCATTTCTAAAGACGACACCTTGTGCTTTCAACAAAGCAACAACAACAATTGCCGAGCCAACAATGAGTGACGAACCATCAACGAGTGTGCATTTAGTCTATGATGATGAAGAATAAACATTCTTTAATGAAACGACAGAAATAATTTCATTATTTTAGAATTTGCTTGATCTTAAGTTTTCATTTCTTTCGATAAATAAATCATCGTTTAACCATAAACTATTGTTTTGTTGACCTTTACTTAACATTACTATAGTCAAATTTCATTGTTGAGAACATAACCCTGTTTTTAACATTACATCTATGGGAAATAAATTCCCATAGGAATGAATTTAATCAAAGTCGGGAACTACTTGTACCCTACTCTTGATTAAACCTTTTCATCGTATGCATCATATTTCTACAACTGTTGATTTAAACAAAAGGCAATATTCTAAAAAACTATATGTAATTATTGAACAATCAATAACACATAAAAATAAAGCTTTTTACATACTGTAAAAAGTTCTAGACATTAGCTTGCAAAATAAAATGAAAAAATTTTTCTTATTTGATGTTTAGATATTTTTAACTATTTCATTCCTGTAACATTTAGATTCTATACTGTAAGGGAAATAAAATGAAGGGGACTACAAAATCAGGACTGAGCTTAAAACATTCCCATGAATCAAAAGAACATATACTCAATACCAGTACAAATTGAATAGATTGAATGGAAAATCTATTTCAAATAATGGAATAGATTTTCCATTATTTGAAAATTGAATAGCTTTACCAGCTCCTAACAGTTATCAACGATTTTTTTTTTTTTTTTATGTAAACCCCAAACACGAGAGGTATTAGAACCAATAGTACTTAATACCGTGCTTGGGTTGGAGGTTGAGAAGATGAAAGGAGATATTTGTCAACATTGGACTTGAACTTCTGTAGACTATAATTTTCAGGAAATATTTAATGAAGGCAGGTTGTTCCAGAAAATGGCAGTTGAATGAATAAATGAGGAAGATGAAAAGTTGTTTCTGTGAGTTTGAAGTTGGACAGTAAATGGATTTTGGCTAGTGGCTGCACGTGTTCGGACTGTTTTGAAACAGAGAGCGGGAATTATAGAAGCCAATTCAGAAGAACAGTGCCCATGGAAATATCTGTAGAAAAGGCATGCAGCAGAAAGAGTACATCTATGAGACAGCGAGTGGAGAGAGACTGTTAGAGATGAATCATTAATTAACGCAACTGCCCTCTTCTGAATGGAATCAAGAAGCCTGAGAGAGAGAGGTTTTGGGAGCACAACCCCAGATGTGGGAACAATATTCCATGGTAGAGCAGATATGCGATTTATACAGAGCGAGCAGATGTTTGGAAGAAAAGTAATGCCGAGAGCGAAAGAGAAAACCAAATTTTTTAGATGCAGAGGAAGCAATATTTGTAATGCGCTTGTGCCAAGAGAGATTAGAAGTCAGGGTAATCCCCAAAAGAGATATATATCATTTTGTCTAGAAATCGGAGTGTCACCAAAGATAAGCATAGCAGAAGAAGAATCCTTTTTGCGAGATATAAGACAAGACTGAGTTTTAGAAGGGCTGAAATCAACTAAGTTGTCTTTGCCCCACTGGAGAATTACCTGAAGATCGGCATTTAAGGAATTGGTTTGGAAGAACTATCATTGGCAAAACTATAGACAGGATTTCCAGTCAATGGAAGAAGGTCATTAATATACAAGAAGAAGAGTGGGGGAAAGAACTGAACCTTGGGGGACACCAGCATTAGTGGGGAAGTTAGAACACAGAGAGCCATCTACCATCACCCTCAGTGAGCAATCAGAGAGAAAACAGGATAACCAATTACAAAAAACAGTTGGCAAACCGTAAGATGGAAGCTTGTTTAGAAGACCTTTATGCCAAACATGATCGAAAGCCTTTGAGATGTCAAGAGCAACTACTTCTGTTTCACCAAACCTTTCCATTGAATTAGTCCATAAATAGATAACAGAAGCCAGAATATCACCAGTGGATTGACACCGACGGAATCCTTACTGGTGATCGTTGATCAGACAGAAGGTTTCTAGGTAGTTTAAAAGTTGGCGGTTAATTGATTTCTCCATTACTTTAGAAAGAGAAGAAGTAATTGCAATGGGATGATAACCCCAACTGGATGGGAGAGATTTGTCACCCTTTTTAGGAACTGGCTGGATATAAGCAAATTTCCAAGCAGAAGAAAAAACACCTTTGGAATAAGAAAGTGAAAAAAAGGCAGCAAAGAATAGGAGTAAATTCAGGAGCACAGGTTTTGAGAACAAGTGGAGAAATACCATCAGGATCTGGAGCTTTCTTAGCATCAAGATTCGTCAAAATTCTTCTGACATCCTTTTGACGGAAGACCACAGGAGACATTAAATGGAGCATGTTGGAAATGGTGGGAGGTGTTTTACCAAGATCATTAATACATGAGCTGGAAGAAAAATGGGATGCTAGCAGGTCAGCTTTATCCTTGGCTGCAGTGGCAACAGAACCATCTGGTTTGGACAGATGGTTGAAGTAGAGATGGGCAAAAGTTACGGCCAATAGCTTTGGCAAGAGACCAGAATGCTCAGCTACCATTAGGGCAAGAAGCAAGTTTTCTACTCTTAGCCTGTTCAAACTGTAGTTTGGACTGATTAATAACTGCTTTACAATTGTTGCGAGCTTTGGTGTAGGCCAAAAATGAAACTGAAGAATTAGAAACAAGCTAATTACGATATGCAACATTCTTCTCTTGAACAACCTTAGCACATTTATTGGAAAACCAAAGTTTAGATAAAGAACGAGATTTTAAAGTGGAGTGTGGGATAAAGGATTCCATTCCTGCAAGAATAATTTCACTGACACGATCTGAGCAAGTGTTGACATCAGAAGTTTTGAAACAGTAATCTGACCAAGGAAAAGAAGAAAAAAAATCTCACAGGTCATCCCATTTTGCATTCTTGTAATGCCAAACAACACAGAGGTTGGGAATAGCCATGAGATAAAGGCTCCATTGGAGAAGAAACAATCACCAAGTTGTGATTTGAAGTGCCTAAAAGACCTCTCACTTCGACGTTGTACTTAGAAGGGTTGTTTGTGAGAAAGAGATCAAGCGTATTGGCTGTATGGTTAGGATTGTCCAGTATTCTTGTAAGTAAATGAACAATCTGTGCAAGGTCATTAGTAATTGCAAAAGCATCAGCATTTCGACCAGCTGGGTCGGTGTGACTAGAAAATGGAAGCCAGTTGGTGCTGTGAATATTAAAATCACCTCACTGTTAGGAAAGTTGGACTGGAGAAAATCAAGTTGCAAAGAGAGGAAGTCAAAGAGCTCCATGTGATTAGTGGAGTTGGGAGAACGGTAGAAAGAACAGATGAATTTGACACAATGAGGGAGAGAGATTTTAAACCAGAAAAGATCAAAGCGAGGAGATTCCAAATTGCCAAGTCTCTGACAGGGAATATCAGAACGGACATATGCACAAGTACCACCTTTGAGGAGAAAGGAATCATACAGGGAATAATTTTGGCATCTGAGATGAGCAGCAGTTGAATCAACCGATAACTGACATTCTGTCAGAAAAAGTACATGGGGCTTGGCAGTCTGCAAGTGGAAATGGACATCGTTGAGATTAGAATTGAGACCATGTATATTTGTGAAATGAATTAGGAAGTGTTTGGGGGGATTTAGATCTTTTTGCAGATAAGCTTGCTCTATTAGTTTGACAATTCATGGTGTATTCAATAGTAAGAAAAAGTGGGTGGGACATGCTGTATGAAGTAATGAAATTTTTGGATATGGCGTACACATGGTAAGAATATACCCAGATCCTTGACATAACATTGCCTCGACAATGCTCCCCGCATACACACTACCCAGACTCCCTCCAGTCACTATCTGGCAGAATAGAGGTAGCAAGATTATACACTAGCTGATTCGGAAGCCTCCTAGAGAGTTACTAATAGGTTCGGTCCGGTGTACTAACTAGTGGCTGGCCTTCGAACACCATTTTAGAGCTGTACCCTCGAAATGTAAGGAATACTGGATCTCGCTACGATGTTCATCGTAACCTCAAAAGTCGTCAATCATACTGCATGATGGAAGAGATGGGAAAGGGTTGACTGGAACTTAGCTCTAGACACTAAACATGCGTTCCACCACTTCAAGACTCCAATAAGCAAAGTGGTGGTATTGCATCGGTTGATGAAAGTCATCTACCACCTAGTACTGCCTGGTAACAGAGGGGCGGCATTCATCCAATGTGGTGCAGGCGCCACACCTCAACCCCTGCTTACGTTGGTTCTCACCTTGGTGGTCACCCACCATGTACTTGTGCAATGAGGTTATACCCAGGATTATTAACAGTCCCACCATCGTGAAGGTGCAAGCAGAGGATCTGGTTGTCACAGACTGTCCGGACTTTGCCGAAATTGGGTTGACTTGAGTGTCACCCGAATATCAGTTCCATCAGCGTTTTTAGACTCCAGGTAGCAAGTACAGTTTGTCTGGCATATCTGAGAGAATGTCTGTGACAGCCTCAAGGACCATAATGGACACAGGTTTCAATATATCTTTCAATGAACATAATTGTAATAAAATTTTTGTTAATTAGGCATTCCTATAATGGTTTCTGCAACTGTGCTATCACCAGAACTGACTGATCTGATTTGGTGAATCGTGATCACACTAGTAGCTATGCACCATTTGCCACTAGTATAGCGGCAACACCCTGGCAGTATCTTCAAAAATTTATTTGTATATTAACAAATATCAATATAAATGAGAAGGTGAAAAGAAAAAGCCAATTTCTACTTGTCCAATTTTAAAGCAAATGTGCATCTGCAAACTCAAACTATATAATAACTGGCATCTCCTAACATTAAAATTATTTTTTCACAATTAATTCTTTTCTTTTTAAATAAAATTATATTAATCAAATTAAGTAAATTTAATTCCATAAAATTCTTTTCACTGAAACTGACTTACTGCTACATTCTTCTCCAGCAGTGTTTTTGGCCTTCCCAGTTTACTAGAAAAATAATAACATAAGTTACCTATTCAATAGAATTACATTAACATTTTCAGCAAAGAAAATAATACAGAATCAAAAAGAAAGTGCTTAAGCAGCATACAGGTAATGCAAATATAATATAAGGTAATGTAATTGCTTTTGTAAAGGTGACTACAGTGATCTCATACAGTTTTTAAATTTTATGATGTGGGACCAATTGATTACATTGCCAACAACAAATTCTAAATGGGAAACATTCAGGGAAGTAATCATAGAAGCTACTAGGCTTTTCATAACAACTAGCCACCGTGAGGGGGGGGGCATCCGTAGCCGAGTGGGAGTGCAGTAGCACACACTCTCTGAGTAGACCAAGATTCAAGCTGCTGACTGCTAAATACGGTTGATTTGCCAAACCAGACTGGACTAGTGTGGCAAATTATGGTCTATTTTCCTCAACATGAATTGTTGAACAGACTTCCACCCTGCAGATAATGTCTGCTTTTTATCTTACCTTTAAGTCACAGTGGCCAACTGTTCCAGGCTTACTGTTTGCTGTATTTCCTGTTCAAGGCTTAAGTTTAAGCCTGGAACAGGAAATTCTGTTCCAGGTGGTGTCAAGCAAAAAAGAGGCCTAGAGTAGATATAAACTAGTCTATATAAACAATCAAGCCACAGAGGAGGCAATGATACTAATGAAAGTACATCAGATTAAATGTCTGTCAGATTATGAGGAGTCTGGCAAAAAATGAAAGGATAAGAAGCAAAGACTTCTTTACTTATATTAACAGTAGAAGGAAGGAGTTGAATCACATTGGTCCACTTGATGTGGATGGTTTAACTGTTGATGATCCTATTACGGTTGTTGACAAACTGAATAGATATTCTGCATCTACATTCATCACCTCTATCTTCTGGAAAGAGGATGCAAGACATATCAAACTCAAACAGGGAACAAAATTATTTTTTTTTTATAACTGAGAAGGTGGAAGAGAAATTGTTGAAGCTAAACATAATAAAAGGCAACTGAGGTCAATGGGATCTATCCAGTTATATTAAGGGAGACAACAAAGTTGGTAAACAAACCTTTAGCCCTAATGATGAGAGCATTTTTGGATTCAGGGAAGGTCCATATGGACTACAGGAGTGAGAATGTATCCTCAATCCACAAAAGGGAGGATCAAAAGGTGACGTAAGTAATTAAAAGACCAGTTACCTTAACTTCTGTTCTGGAGAAAATAATGGTCACTGGTTAAATAAGTAATGCAGGACCATCTAGACAGGGATGCAATTATAGTTGAAGTCATAGCGTGGATTGGTTAAATGTTGATCTTGTCTGACCAGTGCGATTAGATACTATGATGCAGTAACAAAGGAACTGCATACAAAAAAGTAATTTTGATATCACATATTTTGATTTCAGAAAAGCTTTTGATATTGGTGCACATAAAAGACTGCTGTACAAATTGGAGCAACGTGGGATTAAGAACAAGTTACTGCAATGGATAAAGAGATGGTTGAGTGGGAGAAGACAGAGTGATTATCAATGGACACTGCTTGTCATGGAATCTCATAGGGTGGGACCCTTTCTGTTTTCTATATTTATTAATGATATAGATGAAGGCGTCAGGTTAAATGTCTACATTTGCAGCAGAGCCTAACTTGAGGATATGCAGGCCCTAGCCAAAAGTATTTTTGGGGCCCATGTAAAATGTTTATTATGAAGTGGCATTTAATCTTTTTGGATTAATAATGATAAATGGATAGGTTCTGGTGCCATTTTGTGAAGTCATGGACCCAAAGGCACATTCAAAAAGCCTCCTGTGAACAATTCTTGCTTGAAGCTGCTTTTTAAATTACTGATATTATACTATTCTGCTTTAAGATGAAGTGGCTATTTGTTCAATACCATACAGTTGAATACTTGTTATTTGATACAGATGAATAAATTTCACAAAAATTAACTTGTGGAATATCAACCACAGAAAGGTGACTAATTAGGAGAATATATTAGTTACTTAGAGACTCAGTTATACTGCAAAATAAGATATTTATTCAATTATTCCCAATGATTTGAAACAAGTTTTTTCAAATACTCTAAAAAATACTCTACAAAACAAAATCACAACACAAATAAAGTATAAAAATTCACTACAGAAAATGAAATAAACAAATGTAAAACAGGTTCCCAACTCATGAGTCCCGATGCCATTGAGGGGGTCATGGAAGAAGTTCAAGGGGTCATGAGGAAGTATTAGCATTAGCAAGGGTACATGATGTAAGAAGGCAAGCTTATATAGCATCAGCCAAAAAAAAAAAAAAAAAAAAAAAAACACACACACCCTTCTCAATTCACCCATCCACTAGCTCTAAATGTTTGTCTACTGCCTTGAATCTATTTAAGCTATCACCTTCTACGACGACAGATGGAAGTTTGTTCCAGCGATCAACCACCTGCTGGCTAAAGGCAAACCTCTGCACATCTATCCTACAACTGTCTTTCCTCAATTTGAATTTATGCCCTCTCAGGAGATTATTCTGAGCAAGAGGAAGAATCCCATCAGCATTGAGAATGCTCAAATCATTCAAGGCTTTATAAACCTCAATCAGATCACCTCGCAGTGCCTAGTCTCCAAACGCTGTAATCTGCAACCCTTTGTTACATTCACTAATCTTGTTGCCCTTCTCTGTACTCATTCCAACAGCTCTACATCCTTCTTAAAATTAGGCGTGCAGACCTGTATACAGTACTCAAGGTTTGGCCTGACCATTGCATTATACAAGGGGATAATCACCTCCTTATCCCTGCTAGAAAAATTTCTGTATATCATTGACAAGACACCAACCATGAGCTACTCTTGCAGACAGTCTGCACTGCTTAGAAAACTTCATATCTGCCTACACAATTATCCCCAGGTCCTTTTCACTCTCTACCACTTTCAGTGTAGTACCACACAGTTGATACGTTATTCTGGGGTTACTGCTTCCCATATGCAGTACTTTACATTTGTCCATGTTAAACTTCAGTAGCCACCTCTCAAGCCTAACTGCCCAAATTTTCTAGATCCTGTTATAGAAATATGAAATTAGTTTAATAATGACATAAATCCTACACTGGCATGTAGTCATAACCCCTCTAATTGTACAGTAATTAACCTTTACAACTTTTTTTTTTTTTCATTCATCAAATTACAGTAAATTATGAGATTCCATATCATCTTTGCAATGATTGCTTTAGTTTCTTCTTTTTTTTTTTTCTTTTTTTTTTTTGTGCAGAAAGAGCCAAACGGAAAAACTAATTTCATTAACTTTTCATTAGAGGAGAATTATATTGGCTATTTTTTGTATTTTTCTTTCTTTTATGCTTTCTTAGCATGTTGTCATTAACTTTGTGTCTCTTCTACAAACTCTACACATATTGGCTACATGCACCTTTAACACATGAATCACCTATTCTGTCATTTCAATGTTTGACATTGCTCCCATCCCTGAGCATAATATCTGACATAACACATGAAGGATTTGATTGTACAGATTTTTTTTTTAAATTATGAAAACCCCAAATATGAAAGGCCTTATGACCTATAGTACTTAGTAACGTGTGTGGGCTGAAGGTTAAGAAGATGAAAGAAGATACTTGTTTACATTAGAAATGAATTTCTGTAGATTGTAATTTTCAGGAAATACGTGCGAAGGGAGGTTGTTCTGAATAACAGAAGTTAAAGGAATAAATGAGAAAGAAAAGTTAGCTCTTTGAGTTAGTTGAAGCTAGTCAGGATGCTGACTAGTTGCGGCACATGTTTAGCCTGGTTGGGAAGAGAGATGGGAAATTATAGAAACCAATTCAACAGATCAGTACCAAAGCAAGTATCTATAGAAAAGTCATGCAGCAGAAACACAATTTCTTTAAGACAGAGAGTGAAGGTATTTTGTAAGAGATCGGTGATTAATTAACCTAACTGCCGCTTTCGAATGAATTCTAGAAGCCTGAGAGGTTGGGGGGGGGGGAATACTGCCCCAGATGTGGAAACAATATTCCATGCTATGGCAGATTTGAGACTTGTACAGAGTGAGTAACTGCTCAGAAGAAAAGTAACACTGAGAGCAAAAGAGAAACCCCAGTTTTTTAGATGCAGAGGAAGCAATATTTGTAATGTGCTTATGCACAGAACATGCAGTTGGAATTGGGCCATCGGCAAGTTGGAAGCTGGCAACTGCTAAGAAATTCTGATTAACTTTAATTTCAAATTATTCAAATGGAATAGAATAGGTAAAAACTAATGAGGTATAATGTAATGTACTATGCATAATTATCCTCTATAAGTTTTTTTACATATAATATTAATTTTAACATAATAGTCATTTGGTTTATTCTTTTCTATTCTCAAAAAAACATGTATGGTCTGAGGGTGGGTTCTGGCAAGGTTCAAGACTCTTTACCTTAATGTATAGTGACTCAGTTTATTTAGCTAGCTATTAACTATCTTAATAATCACATGCTATGAGAGTAGTCATTATAGTAACCTCAATTCTATGGAAAACCACCAATGTCCTTCTCCAACTATATATCATAATACCAAAGTTCACTTAATCTTCTTTTTAAAACTAAAACAAAAAAAGGAATCAGGTCTTTCATTTTTAATTGAAAATCCCTCAAATTTTTCTTTCAGTTCCTTGAAAATCTTTATATTATTCAAGAGTGCCACAAACTAGCAAAAAAACATTCTTAATTCTTTTACTCAATACTTCCATATAGCGACTGCAGCAAGCTGTAAACCAAATAATCTGGTACAGTACCAAGCAATTATGAACTCTAACAAAATTATACTTTAGAGGGCAGTGTTCAATCAATTTTAGCATTAGTTGAGGCATATGATGCAAGAAAGCAAGCTTATATAGCATCAGCCAAAAAAAAAAAAAAAAAAAAACCCTTCCCATTTCAACCGTCCAGTCACTCCAAATGTTTGTCTAGTTCAGCCTTAAATTTATTTAAGCTATAAACTTCCACAACAACAGGTGGAAGTCTGTTCCAGCAATCAACTACCAGTTGGCTAAAGGCAAACTTCCACACATCTATTCTACAACTGTCTTTCCTCAATTTGAATCTATGCCCCCTCAGGTTCTTAGTCTCAGCAAGCAGAAGTATCCTGTCAGCACTGAGCCTGCCTTATACACCTCAATCAGATCACCTCACAGGTGTCTAGTCTCCATATGCTGCAACTTGCAGAACTTAAGCCTTTCTTCATAAGCGCACCCCTTTGTGAACCCCTTTGAGGCCACCAGACCTGTATACAGTACTCAAGATGTGGCCTGACCATTGCCTTATACAAAGTGATAATCACCTTGCCTCTGCTAGCAAAATTCCTATATATCATTGACATAACTTCATGAACTGCCAGAGCAGGTCATGGAGTTTTGTTGCTGACAACAAAAAATCTAACCTTTATCTTTTTTTTCCTATTAACCTTTAATCAGAAGGCAGAAGAGGAAGTGGATTAGATACGTGTTGTGAGGTGATTGATTGATGAGGGACGTGACAGAATGAAATGTTGAGTGGAAGAGACTAAGAGAATTGAGATACGTGAAAACTATGATACACAGTTGTTGTTGTTAGTCATTGAGTGGTTGATTGGTAGAACAAACTTCCATTTATTGTTTTGATCGATAACTTGAAAAAATTCAAGGAAGCATTAGTCAAACTATTGGAAAAACAAACTATTGTTTTTAGGAGCATTAGCAACTAAGGCCATATTGCTCTCGGGATATGCAGTGGTCATTCCCTGACCTATCCGCATCTTCCGTATTTGGTGGTCATGGGCTCGAACCCCGGTCTAATCAAGAAGCGTGTGCTACGCACTGCTGCTCCTGCCCACCTGGCTATGGAGGCGTGTGTGTGTGGTATGGGTGTTTATTGGCGCATTAGCTGCTATGGCTATAGTGCGCCTGTTCTTAGGAATATTAAAAAATAATCCAGTTTAAATTAGTTTCAGTTCTGTAGCCTATTTATAAAAGATGATACACTCCGATTTGTTTTAAAAAGCAGAAAAGTTTGTTAACATTTGCATCCTCTCCAATGATATGATGTAATGTCAATGTTTCTGAATGATTATCCATATTTTGAAGTATTGCATCTCGATGTTGTTGATACTGCGGACAGTCAATCAGAATGTGTTTGACTGTTAGATGTTCTAAGCAGTGTGGACATTGAGGAGGATCATCGCCCATTAGTAGGTGGAGGTGAGTCAGATGGGTGTGTCCTATTCTCATTCGTGTGAGTACCACTTCTTCCCGCCGCACTGTCTGATTGCTGGAATGCCAGAACTTTGGGTTTTGTTTCAGCTGGAAAAGTTTGTTATTCGTTTGGTTATGCCATAATTCTGTCCACTGTGCATGGCATGCTGCTTGAATTAAGGTATTATAATCGGGCGCTGGAATAGGGACAGAAGTTAGGTCTGAATTTGGACTTTTGGCAGATATATCAGCCACTTCATTCCCTTTTATGCCTGAATGTGCTGGAATCCAGCAAAACTTCACTAGTTGTTGACGATCATAAATCTGCAATAACAAACTCCTGATTTTCATTACAATATGGTGATTCTTTTGAGATGTATTCTGCATTGCTTTGATTGAGCTGAGAGAGTCAGTATAAACTATATATTTTGCAGATGGATGTAAATTCAAATTTTGTAGAGCTAACTGTATTGCATACAGTTCTGCTGAAAAGTTGCTATACTCAGGTGGAAGAGAAGCTGATATGATAGCAGAGGGAAACACTGCTGCTGCTCCAACAGTTGACAGAGATTTGGAACCATCTGTATATATCGGTAAGAAGTCGGCATAGGTTTGAATATGGCTAGCATGGAGTTGTTGCACAGTCACTGCCGGTAGGCAATTCTTTCCCCATTGAAGGAAATAGGTATCAGAGGTCAGTTGAGGAAAGGTGGTCCATGGTGGATGAGAGTAATTCTTTATCTGTTGCCTATTGTGGAGAGGAACATTCCAGTTCTGCGATATTTCAAGGAGCCGTAGGCCAGCCGGTTGGATTTTACTTGGTTTATTTCTATAGAGATTAACTAGTGGTTGATTAAAAAGGTATGGCTGAATAGGATGCAAAGGGCAAGTCTGTATTTTGGCTGCATATTTAAGTAGTAACATTTTTCTATGAAGATGCAAAGGGGGCTCATTAGCTTCAATGTATAGACTCTGAGTTGGAGATGTCCTGTATGCACCAATTGCAATCCGCAATGCATTATATTGAATAGGATCCAGCCAGCGTAGCACACTCCTTCGGGCAGAATCATAAACTGGAGCACCATAGTCTAAACGGGATCTAATCAGTGCTCTATATAAGAGCAGCAAAGTTGTACGATCTGCTGCCCAAGAGAGGGCAGATAAAGCTCTTAGCATGTTGATCTTTTTAAGACAGGCAGTACGTATTAATTTAACATGATCTAAGAAGTTGAGCTTACTGTCCAGGATTAGTCCCAAGAATTTCATATTGCTGGCAATCGGAATGGTGGAATTTGAAATCCGAAGTTCAGGATCTGCATGCAATTTGCGTTGACAGCAAAAGTGGATCGCAACTGTTTTCTGTGGGGAAAGACGATATCCATTGAGCTCAGCCCACTTTTGAACTTTATTGAGGGACATCTGCAATTGCCTTTCGACAGATCTCATGTTCTGAGAATGGCAAGAAATAGCGAGATCGTCAGCGTAAAGGTAAGCCTCTACAGTATTTGGGAGTACTTTTGTAATGGAATCAATTTTAAGGGCAAACAAGGTTGCACTCAAAACTGATCCTTGTGGTACTCCTTCTCCCTGCGAGAATGTAGCAGAAAGGGAATTTTGATATCTCACCTGGAAAGATCGGCTCTTCAAGAAGTTCCTAATAAATATGGGTAGGTTGCCTCGTAGACCAAGATTATACAGGTCGCTGAGAATGCCATACCGCCAGGTAGTATCAAATGCCTTCTCTATATCAATGGAGACCATGACAAGGTGTTCGTTTTTCACAAAGGCATTGCGAATTTCAGATTCCGCCTTGATCATCAGATCTAGGGATGACCTGTTTTTGCGAAAGCCATGTTGACAATTACTCAGTAGATGTTGAGTTTCAATGATCCAAGTGAGTCGACTATGGATCATTTTTTCGAGAATTTTACCAAGGCAACTTGACAGTGATATTGGTCTGTAACTATTAGAACTGGATGGATCTTTTCCAGGTTTCAAAAATGCCAAAACTGTAGCGTGGTGCCAAGAGGTTGGATAGATATTTTCCAGGAAGATCCGGTTAAAAAAGATTAGAATCATTTGTAAGTTTTTCTCATCGAGATGCTGCAGCATGACATAATATATGCCATCTGGCCCAGAGGCACTGTTTCGTGTTGTTCTGATGGCCTGTAAAAGTTCACAATATTGCAGAGGCTGATTATATGGAAGTGACAGTGAGGTTCGAAAAGTGACAGTGAGGTTCGAAAGTTGATAGGTCTCTGTTCTTTGGCAGTCTTGATTTTCTGGAATTTTGGAGTGTAGTTTGATGCAGCCGATATTTCAGCAAAAGTTTTGCCCAAGGCATTGGCTATATCTATAGGAGCAGAGAGTTCTTGCCCATTGCAGGAGAGAATTGGGGAAGGAACAGTTGGAAACTTCCCAGAAAGCTGCCTAATTTTTTTCCATATTAGTCTGGAGTCAGTGTTCCTATTGATAGTTGATGCGAACCTAGTCCAAGAATCTTTCTTGGCCTGCTTTTGAATGTAACACGCTTTTGCCCTTAGTTTCTTGTGGCTAATTAGATTAGCTGTGGTTGGAGATCGACGGAATAAATTAAATGCTTTATTTTTTTCCTTCTTTGCCCTTGTGCACTCTTCATTCCACCAGTAGTTGAAATGCCGTCGGGACGGGGGATTTGATAACGGAGTTGAGTACTTAGTTGCAACTAAAAGGCGGGATGTAATATAATCAGTAACTTCATCAATGGGCTGTAGTTGAATAGTTTTTTTGTCAAGAGTGATTGCTGATTGAAATTTCGCCCAATTGGCTTTAGAGAATTTCCATTTCCTGCAGGGATGTTGTAATTGTGGTTGGGTAGTCAACAGATTACAAACAATTGGAAAGTGATCACTACCCATGGGATCATCCAGGGTGGACCATTGCATAGCTGAAAACAGTATTGGGGAGCAAATCGATAGGTCAATGGCAGAAGTCTGTCCATTGGGTAACCGTATATGGGTGTGCGAGCCACTGTTAAGAAGAGTGAGGTTTTCTTTTTCCAGTAAAGTTTCAATCAGTCGGCCGCGTCTGTCTAATTTAGATGAACCCCATAAAGGGTGGTGGCCGTTGAAGTCCCCTAGCAGGCAGATAGGGGAGGGTAGCTGCAATAAAAGTTCTTTAAGATCATTATAAGAGTAAGCATGGTTTGGTGGGAGATAAAGTGAGACTAGAGTTAATGCAGTTTGAGTAATCAGACGCACAGCGACAGCTTCGATTTGGGTTTGGAGAGTAATTTGCTTAGCTGGAATCCTTGTACTAATTAAAATTGCTACACCACCTCTAGCAGAATCGGATGTGTTCCGATCGCGTCTATAGATCGAGTAGTTTTTGATGGAAATGGAAATTTGAGGAGTTAAATAGGTTTCTTGCAGGCAGAAACCAACTGGAGAGTAGCGATTAATTAAATAACGGATGTCATCAATGTTTCCACGAAAGCCTCTGCAATTCCATTGCAAGATATTAGACATTATTTGAATTTAGAGGAAGAAGCTATACCTGACGTGGCTGTCTTATGGCGTTCTGGCTTTGGTTTTTCTCTTTTCGGAAAGGAAGGGCGACCAGTGTCCATCTCTTCTTCAGCAAATATTTCCAGAATTGGATCTTCCTGTTTGGATGGATACTCTGCCTCCATCGATTTGTCTTGGATAATCTTTTTCGAAGACGAACTATTATTATTTGTAGTGGCATTCACTGGCGGAGATTGAGATTTTGCTGGTATTGTGAGAGGCGTATTATTTGCTTGGTCTGAGTGCTTAATGGCACTGGACTGTTGCTGAGAGAGAACAGCCCGAGCCCAGTCAGAGATGGAAGTGTTTGAAGGTACGGTAACATCGGTTTGTGTGGCAATGGTTTGATATTTTTTTGTAATATTGGCATAGGTACGGTTAGGTATACTCGGTGCAATTAATTTTCTAGCCTCCTGATAACTAACTCTGTTTTCAACTTTATATTTCACAATTTTTTTCTCTGTTTTCCACCTCTCACATGTCTTAGAGTAGGCCGGATGGTTGCCTTTGCAGTTGGGACAGATCATTTCTTTCACCGAACAATCACTTTGAATGTGATCGGAGGATCCACAGTTGGGACAAACTGGGTTGCTTCTGCACGTTGTTTGAGAGTGGCCATACTTCTGGCATTTATAACATCTCAATGGATTGGGTATGAAAGGACGAGTGCGGCAAAGTAGATATCCAGCTTTTATTGATGTGGGTAGGCTTGGACTGTTGAATGTAAGAATGATATTTCTGGTAGGTGTGAGAATATTGTCTTTTTTTATCATAATTCTTTTTACAGCTATTACATTTTGTTCCTGAAGCTCTTCTTTAATTTCTTCCTCCGTCACATTCATCAGGTCCCAACTAGATATTACACCCTTTGATGTATTTAGGGTTGCATGTGGAGTTACTTTCACTGGAATACCAGCGAAAGTTGTCTTTTTAAGTAATTTTTCAGAGTGTTTGCCATTTATAGTTTCAATAAGTAAGTCCCCTGATTGCAGTCTCTTAACCGTCTTGGGAGACCCTGCAATACTTTCCAGATGTTTTTGGATTAAAAAAGGGGATAGCTTACTGAGAGGCTGGTCAGATAGCGAGTGCATGATTAAGAATGCAGGTAAGTCTGTCGCCGAGGGATTGGTTTTCAACCTCTTTGCTTGCGACGAATCATGGTCATTTTCAGTGTTTCGCCGACAGCTCGACGGCTCTAGAGTTGGAAACATATTTTGTTCCATGTTGGCTCCTCTTAGCCCCTGGCAGATGAACTTTTCTGCCAAGGTTACCGGCCCCGCCACAGGGAGGCAGGAGCAGTGCCTGGTGTGACCAAGCGAAAAGTAGTAAGTGGTTAGTAGTAAACTAGAAGAAATAAAGAAAGGTGCCTTTCCTTTCTTGCTCTGTACAAGTGTTTTTGTTACAAGAGCTGTTTTTAAATGAATAGATTTATTAATGTGAAGAACTCAAAATAACTATAAATCACTTTTGAGAAATCGCAGTAATAGCACAGAGAAATCGCTCAGTCACAATCGCTTGGCACCCGGGGCCGGCTATGGAGGCGCCACAATACATGCAATACACAGACACAAGCTTATATAGCATCATACAAAAAAAAAATAAAAAATAAAAAAAATTCCCATTTCACCAAATTCTTCCCTTCCAATAGTTTGCCTAATGCTTCCTTGAATTTTTTCAAGCTATCCATCAAAACAATAAATGGAAGTTTGTTCTATCAATCAACCACCCAATGACTAAAGACAAACTTCCACACATCTATTCTACAATTATCCTTCCTCAATTTAAATTTATGCCCTCTCATGTGCACAGCCTGAGCAAGAGGAAGAATTCCATCAGCATTGAGCTTGCTCAATCCATTCAGTCTTTAAAACCTCAATCAGATCAACTGATGCCTAGCCTCCAGACAGAGCAGTTTGCAGAACCAAAGCCTCTCTTGGCAAGAACACTCCCTTTTTTCCATTCACCAATCTCAAACTTCTCTGTACCTGTTTTAAGATGTGGCATGACCATTGCCTTATACAATGGGTAATCACCTCCTTATCCCTGCTAGCAAAATTCTTGTATATCACTGACAAAACTCCATGAGTTATCCTGGCAGCATTGCTCAGAGAACTTCATATCTGACTACACAATTATCCCCAGGTCTTTTTCGTTTTCCACTATCCTGAGTGTAGTACATACAGTTGGTATGTTACTCAGGGATTACTGCTACCAATATGCAGTACTTTTCAATTGTCAAATTATAAAGTAACAGAACTGAACCAAATGTGCCGCTATATTCCAAATAATAATGTCAAAATTATTTCCTACATTCAGCTGATGAGTAACTGTCAAATTAGATAACCAGGTTAGTTGAATATGATTTTCCTTTAACAAAACCTTTAACACAGCATGTGTATCCTTCAGAATTCCATTTGTATCGAAATGGAAATGTGTTGCACTCTTTATCACTGCCTCCATGATTTTCCTTACAACTGAAGTCAGAGTGGCCAGCAGGTCATTCCATGTCAAGCGGCCTAGGGGTCCCTGCTTGACCATCTTCAATTTGAAACTTGGTGTGGATGTTTGAACAATTTTCAAACGAAGCTGTGAAAAATTTCAGTTCGAAATATATATGCTTGAGGCACCAGCACCTTTTTTGTGGAGGTCACTTGTGTTATGCAGAATAAATCATAAAAAATTTTCAAAGTTTTAAGTGTTACTTTTGCACAACTGTGAGAGGTAGTGCTCTGAAACTTGGTATACCTAGGCAACTTTTGGCGGAGAATGCAAAACATTTGGTGTCCATGCTAAAAACCTTCATATTTTTACAATGTGGTCTAAAACTGCACCAAAAATTTGTCGCAACAAATTTAAGCAAGAAAGCCATAACTTTGAAATAAAAACCTTTGGTACCTTCTTCTTTGGACATTCCACTTATCAACTGCATGAATTCAGCCTAACTAAATATCAGCTCTTATACCTGTTTTCTGGCTGAGATATTTTCCTTCAAAGATTGACTCAAAATTTGAAAGTCAAATTTAACCTACCTTTAAGGGCAAATATCTTAATGTGGGACAACTTCAATTCTCTCATTTCTGCCACCACTGGAAAGAGCAGAGTTTCAGTTACAAGGATCTGTTTTGTGTCTTTGCACTTAAAGCCTTAAAATTAAGCCTAAACAACAAAGTAGTTTTATGTGCCGTATTGTTATTTTGTGAGATCTTTTTTGATGCAGAATACTTCCTTAATCCTATATAATGTTTAGAGTAATCTAGAAATAGAGTATATTCTAGAATTCTGGAATATTTTAGAAGAATTATAGAACATTCTTGAATTCCAAAAAAAAAAAAAAAAAAAACTGAACATTATCCCATTATCATCCTACTGGAATATTCTAGAATCATACCAAAAAAGTATAAATAGCTGATATTTGAACCATGCTGTTATTAATGTGTTTTATCTTCATGATGAACAGTTTGTTTATTTTGTTCCTCTATTTTTTATTGTTTGACTGAAATAAACTTAAGTTTTCATTTCTTGCAGAAACATTCACTTTTTAATCAGCATGAAAGCCATGGAATCAGAAGATTTTGCTGGAGATAAGCTGGACTCATGCACCATCAGTCATATGGATAATTCTGTTTGTCTGCATCATGAAGATTTGCTTTTGACAAAATTTGAATTTTTGCAGCATTCATGTTGCAATACTTTCCAGAAGAAAAATCATATGGTGAAAAAAAAGTTTTCAGGTAGTCAATGGCAGACTACCGGAAAGACCAAACAAAGGTAGACATAAAACCAGGCCAGAAGCTGTGCCCATCATGCCGAAAAGAGTCTAACAGCAACAGGAACATCAACTTCATCTGGATCAGACCATGATGACAAAATGCATGTGACTGAAAGCTTGAACACAAGTTTGATGGCTATTGGTATTTCTCCTCTGAAATTTCAGAGAATGGCTAAGAGAGACTCACAAGGTTATGCCAGAGTATTTGATACTCTATGCAGAGTATCAAATGACATACCATCATCATTTATAGCTCATGTAGATCAGACCAGGGAAACCAATAATCAATATGTGCCAATTGTTAATTTACAACCTGGCCAATACATTGCCTGTATTTATGACAATAATTGGTGATTGGAAATATTTGTGAAATTTTATTTGAAGAACATGATTTACTGTATTGGTAAATTTCATGCATCCTCATGGAGCAGCTTGCTCATTTCACTGGCCTGCTAGATAAGATGTTTGCTGGATTCCTGAACAACAAATTATTGCCAATCTTCCAGTTCCAAAAACAACAACAATGGGATGACAATATAGCATACCTGAAGTAGTAGTATCAAACCATCAATGAAAAATTCCAGTCCATTATGAAGCAGTGATTCAATAACTTCATGCTCACTTGCTTATTTCAAATTGTATTGTTTTTTAAATAAATTTTGCTGCAGTTATAACTTCTTTCAAGCTTAGAACATCATTTTTATGCTTGGAATCCTGAATAAAGACCACTTTTCAGGCTTGGGAACTTGCACTAAAGAAACCCATGCAATTCCTTTTCTAGTCATTTGCACCCCCATTGTAAAAAATACAGATCTTTTTGTGCACTGGCAATATATCCTTTCTCCTTAAACTAAACAGCAGCGTAATTGCAGAAAATGATGCAAGAAAGCAAGCTTATGCAGCATCAGTCAAAAAAAAAAAAAAAAAAAAAAACATGCTCCCATTTCACTCCTCCGTTTGTTCCAAGTACCCGTCCAGCTCAGCCTTAAATTTATTTAGACTATCAACTTCAACAACAAAGGATGGAAGTCTGTTCCACCAACCAACTACCCGCTGGCTAAAGGCAAACTTCAACACATCTATCCTACATTTGTCTTTTCTCAATTTGAATTTATACCCTCTCAAATGATTATTCTGAGCAAGAGGAAGAATTCTATCAGCACTGAGCATGCTCAAACTATTCAAGGCTTTATACACCTCAATCAGATCACCTCGCAGGTGCCTGATCTCCAGACACTGTAATTTGCAAAATTTAAGCCTTTCTTTGTAAGAGCAACCCATTGCTCCATTCACTAATCTTGTTGCCCTTCTCTGTACTCATTCCAACAGCTCTACATCTTTCTTAAAATGAGGCCTCCAGACCTGTATACAGTACTCAAGGTGTGGCTTGCCCATTGCCTTATATAAGGGGATAATCACCTCCTTATCCCTGCTAGAAAAATTCCTGTATATCATTGACAAGACACAATGAGCTACTCTTGCAGACCATCTGCACTGCTCAGAAAACTTCATATCTGCCTGTACAATTACTCCCAGGTCCTTTTCGTTCTCTGCCACTGTCAGTGTAGTACCACAGAGTTGATACGTCACTCTGGGGTTGCTGCTTCCCATATGTAGTACTTTACATTTGTCAATGTTAAACTTCATTTGCCACCTCTAAGCCCATCTGCTCAACTTTTCTACATCCTGTTGCAGCAGCATACTGTCATTAGTGTCCTTAAAAACACTGCCAACATTCGTATCGTCTGCAAATGTGAACATTAAGCTTGATATACCATCATCAATATCATTTATAAATACAGAAAACAACAATGGACCCAATACTGAACCCTGAGGGACTCCACTAATAACATTAGTCCACGATGAGCAGTGTCCATTGATTACCACTGTCTTCTCCCACTCAACCATCCCTTTATCCATAGCAGCAATTTGCCTCCAATGCCACACTGCTCCAATTTGTGCAGCAGTCTCCCATGTGCAACAGTATCAAAGGCTTTTCTAAGATCCAAATATATGATATCAAAGTTATTCTTTGCATCCAGTTCCTTTGTGCCCACATCATAGTATCCAATCAAATTGGTCAGGCAATACTTTCCCTTAACAAAACCATGCTGTGTCGGAGCTATAACTGAAGTCTCGTCTAGATGATCCTGCAGTGCTTCTTTAACCAGTGCCTCCGTTAATTTTCCTAGAACAGAAGTTAAAACTAACAGGTCTATAATTACTTGTGTTGCCCTTTGATCCTCCTTTGTGAATTAGGGTCACATTTGCACATCCCCAGTCCAGGGTACCACCCCTGAATCCAAAGAAGCTCTCATAATTATGGCTAAGGGTTTGCTTAATTCCTTTGCTGCCTCCTTTAATATAACTGGATAGATCCCGTCCACACCGGGTGCCTTTTTTTATGTTTATCTTCAACAATTTCTTCTCCACTTTCCTCTCAGTTATTACAAAATCATCCAGCACACTGCCAGAGTTTAACTCACCTCTGGCATTCCCCTCCCTGAATAACTCCTCATGGGTGAATGTAGATGCAAAATACTCATTTAGTTTGTTAGCCACCTGAGCAGGATCATCAACAGTTGATCCATCAATATCCAGTGGACCAATCTGATTCATCCCTTTCCTTCTAAAGTTTACATAGGTAAAGAACTCTGTTTTTCATTGCATCCTTTGCCAAGGATATCTTTTTTTTTTTGGCTGATGCTGCATAAGCTCATACACTTGCTTTCTTACATCACATGCCACTGCCACTACACACACACACACACACACACACACATCCTTCTCTAGCAAAGAGAAGGTTATCTGTTTCAGATTTCTTGTAATATCAAGAAATCTTAAACCTTGTAGTTTTTTTATTTTTCCAATTTTGTTACTGGAGGAAGTATGTCTGTTCACAAAATGTTAAATCTTAAATGATGGATTGTGGGTGGACAACCTGCATTAAGAGTTCTTGACCAAGGTTACCGAACTTAAATGGAATTTACTTCTATTGATACATCCTTCAATGTTTCTTTGAAAGGTATTGAAGAATATAGGCAGGTTTAGAAGGAGGCAGTTGTCATTGATGATGTACAGACTCCAAACAGTTAGGTGATTTGGTTCATTCTGATAAGTGAATAATACAGAACTGCAGAAGGTTAAATTTAGATTAAAAAAAAAAAAAAAAAAAAATGGAGCATTTGAATGAGAAATAGCAGAAAAATGGAACGTATTTACGTGCAACTCAGAAACAACTCATTCTGGTTTTCAATGGAAATTTTCTTACGGGATTTTTTTTTATATATGTATTTATCTTATAGTTTCATTGTTCAAAATAATGCTGATGTAGTTATTTTTTTAATCTGAGAAGTATTTTCGAAGTTTAAGGGGTGGTCAGCTTTTTTCAGCTTCAGTAACAGGAATATTTGAAATTAAACAATCTGTTCTAGATCAATAAGGTAAGTACTTCTCTAATTCTATAAAGTAATAAATAGTTTCTAACTGTTATATATTACTGTTTTATTGCAATACATGTTATTTTATTGTAGTGAATGACTGAATTTTTGACTATGGTAGTGAGATTTTTGGTGGAATTCCTTTGTTTGGAATGCAAATCTTTTAGATAACTACTTGGAAAGTACTTATCCCAATTCTTCACACAAAGAATTATATATATAGTTTAACCTCCATTACAAATACATAACTGCCAACTCTGAATTTGATACAGAATCTGCTGTTTTTTTTTTTTTCTTTTTTTTTTTGTCCCCTTCTCCATCTTAGCATGTTTACAATGCTTACTCTGTCTTTCACAAAAATAAAATAAAACTAAACTAAACATTCAGAATTTTTTTTAAACTATGCAAATTTCTGCTTATTTTTATTAAAGAATTAACTGTCAAGTCTGTTAGTTTACGTTGCATGAAGTATGCACAAGTGGAAATGTATAAAAGAGCATACGGTGAAACTGCAGTGTTTCTGTATACTTGTGTGATGAGAAGGTAATGAACAATGTCCTTCTGAGGTGCCAAAGAAATACAATGTAAAATTTCAGAAGGTATATTTGCAAGAATATGTTTGCTTTGCATACTGCATATAGATTTGATTTTTCAATTTCGAGTAGCAGGGAAAATAGTGTAATCAGACATTTGTAAACAGATAAGTATAAAAGCAATGTGCACATTGTAGAAACAATGTGTAGACATCTATTTTTTTCAATCCTGTATAGATAGAAATGTCTAGTGTTTTACAGTAATGATGATATTGCCATACATGTCAAATGTTTATTTGCATTATTTGTTAGAACATAATTTTCTCTGAGTTGTGTTAATCATTTAGGGTGCATTGTTCAGAAATGTTTTCAGATAGCGGAATAGCAAAATAAAATGGTTCTAGAACAAGAACAGAAGGCATTGTTAATGAAATTGCACAGAGAGGGAAAGAAGAGATAGGTCTGAAGAATTTGTCATTTTCAATTGTTTATAGATGTCAGTAATCAAAGTGACCCCAAGGTATATCCCAGTGTGGTGACCTTTGCTGCTAAAAATAATAATAAATAAATAAAAAATTGAAAGCTACCTGCTCTCAGTAACAGCACTGGAAGGTGACTATAGAGTATAACATTGGGCATCTTCTAAATAATCTAGAAGGAAGTGTGTGGAATTCCTTTAAAAAAACTGTTTGGCACTTAGTGTTTTAATGCTCATGTGTAAGGTCTAAAAAACAGGAAATAGCAAAGTTATTATACTCTATATGCTACTTTCACAGGAAGGCTGTATGCCTTCCTGTGAAAGTGGTTAAATGTTTGGTGGACATTTTACTATCTAGAAATAAGTGCGAAAAGAAAAGATCTAAACAGTTTTGATTAACATGTTCATGCCTGGGCAACATGATGTCAGTTGTTCACTGCTGTTCATTGGGCAGATTGATTCACCAGTGGGTTTCCAAATGCTATAGTATATTCTTTCACCCACTTTACTGGTTTCTGAAGTAAAAGTTATTTTTTCGTGCTCCCCTTTATAGACAAATTATAGTTTATGGAAGAAATGCAAGGTCAAATATTTAAATTTTTTAAATTCAAAAATCAGCATGCCTTTCTGAGTAACTGCCTATCAGGTGACGTGATCCATTGGTTGGTTACTAAATGCTTCAAACTATAGAAATTTGTGGGTATATGACTGATACATTTCAGTCTATTTGTTATTTAATAATAACAAATATTTTTGATTAGCATTATAAAATTATGTATGCAGTAGACTCTCGATTTTCTGGGAAAGATGGTAAAAAAAAAAATCCTGGATAATCAATTTCCCCGTTAATCCAAAAATACAGAAGTTCCCAATATATAAGAGATGCATTTGACTTCTTATGTAAGTCAAGTTTTATGTAACTCGGGAATGACTAATAATGTATTGCTACTATATTATTATTGACAAATCTGAATTCGGCACAATACTTGTTAATGTTTGACCATTTTCGTACATCCTTATTATTTTAATTTTCTGATCCAAATCAATCGCTTTCCTTTTGTTGGCAGATTTACTAGTACCGCTGTCACTTACTCTCTTAGTCCACCATGATAATGGTCAAAATGAAATTTTCTGTAAAGAACTTCACAGGGTTAAGGCAAAAACTCGCTATTATCACTGCACATGAGCTCACATTTTACTAAAGCACATTTCTGGAGGTCACTACCATAGAACAATAAAACAATTTGCACTTTCCAGTTTATTGGGCTTTTGTGTTAGTGCATCTAATTATAAACAGATAGTAAATTCGATCCACTGCATTTGCTATAATACCAATAGATGGAATTATGTGGGTTTTTACGTTATTATGGTGAAATGTGTTTCCCCTTCACTGAAATCCTCACTCATATAAAAAAATATATATAAATTTTAAGAATCTTCTCTTCTTTCCTATTTTTTTGCTTGTTACTCCATATCTCACTTGTGCAATTTGTGCGTGCTGTGATCGTCGTTATTGATTGCTTATTTTTTTGTTTGTTTTAAATTTTACAATCCTAAAAAAAAAAAAAAAAAAAAAAAGGTGAAAAAATTTACATAAGTCTGAAGTTGGGGACTTACTGTATCGAAAAATGTTCAGCAACCTACATAAAAAAGTATGACGATAGATAAAAAATGAAAAAACTTACGATGCACTACTCACGTGTCCAATACAATGCTTCAATTTATTTTTTTTCAATGTTGCATTTGGTTTGGTCACGAACATCATTAGTATTAGTAGAGGCATACTATGCAAGAAAGCAAGCAGCATCAACCAAAGTAAAAAAAAAAAAAAACCTCCCATTTCACCTGTCCAGCTCAGTCTTGAATTTATTTAGGCTATCAACTTCCGCAATGGAGGATGGAGGTCTGTTCAACCAATCAGCCACCCGCTGGCCGAGGGCAAATTTCTGCACCTCTATTCTGCAACTGTCTTTCCTCAATTTGAGTCTATGCCCCTCAGGTTCTTGGTCTGAGCAAGAAGAAGAATCCCATCAGCATTCAGCTTGCTCAACCCATTCAAGGCTTTATGCACCTCAATCAGATCACCTCACAGATGCCTACTCTACAGGCGCTGCAATTCGCAAAACTTGGGCCTCTCTTGGTGGGAGCACCCCTTTGTTCCCCTCGCTAATCTTATTGCCCTTCTTTGTACTCGTTCTAGCAACTCTAAGGTAGTAGATGACTTTCATCGACCGGTGAAATACCACCACTTTGCTTGTTGGAGGCTTGAAGTGGTGAAACCCATGTTTAGACTCTACAGCAAAGATTCTGGCAAAGTTTTCCCTACCAGCAAAATTCCTGTATATCATTGACAACATCCCATGACCTGCTCTGCTCTGGCAGCCTGTCTGCACCGCTCAGAAAATTTCATATCTGACTGCACAATTACTCTCAGATCTTTTTCATTTTCTGAGGTGGTAGTTGACTTTCATCAACCGGTGAAATACCACCACTTTGCTTATTAGAGGCTTGAAGTGGTGAAACCCATGTTTAGTCTCTAGAGAAAAGTTTCTGGCATTCCCCCCTCAATACTTCTCCTTCAACCCATGCACGGTACTAAGTACTATAGGTTTTGATACCTTTCGTGTTTGGGGTTTTCATAAAAAAAAAAAAAAAGAAGAAATCTGCCTTTGCCTGCCTAATCTCCTTTGTGACTTGGTTACAGACCAGCTTATATCTATCATAGGCTTCTATGTTACCCATTAATTTATATGAATCCCATGTATTTTTCTTCTCTGCCACATGTCTCATTAGTTCATCTGACATCCATTTAGGCCTAAACCTTGAACAATATATCTTAGTTGGTATGTAAAGCCTAGTAGCTTCCAAGATAAATTCTTTGAATGCTTCCCATTTTGAATTTGCTGTTGGTAACAGCATCAGTTGGTCCCACCGTATAGAATTTGAATACTGTCTCAGACCACCGCAGTCACCTTTACGAAAGCAATAACCCTTCCCTTTACCCCTGATGGTAGTTACCTCTTTGAGTAAATCCCACTTCAGCACACTGTGATCACTGCCACCTAGTGGTTCATTTATCTGCAGATTCTTAATTGTTTGTTTGGTTTGGTTTTTTTTTTTTTAGGAGCATTAGCAACTAAGGCCATATTGCTCCGGGGATATGCAGTGGTCATTGCCTGACCTTTCTGCACACTCCGTATTTGGTGGTCACGGGCTCGTACCCCGGTCCAGATCAAGAAGCGTGTGCTACGCACTGCTGCTCCTGCCCACCTGGCTACAGAGGCGCCGCAGATTCTTAATGCATGAAGAATCACTACTGATAATCAAATAAAGAGTATTGCTCCCTCTAGTTGCCTCCCGAACATGCTAATGTAGAAAACAATCATCCAATAAATCCACAAAAGCCTTGCTAGTGTGTGAGTGACCAACCCACAAATTCCGGTCAATATCTGGGAAATTAAAATCCCCCATTATAAGACTCTGATTTACTGGCCCACTCTATTTCCCTGAACAGTTTCTTATTATACTCATCAGAGTCATTAGGCCTATAGCACACTCCTACTCTCAATTTTGATCTCCCAATGCTCATGTCACACCAAACTGACTCGACAGTGCACTGTGCAGCGCTGTCGCCTGGCTTCACTTCCTTGGATTTTATGTGTTTCTTAACTAATAGCATAACCCCCTCCTCCCTTTCTATCCTGTCTATCCTTTCTGTACACATTGTACTCCCCAAATTCCATTTCTGCATTCCTTATATCTGTGTGACACCACATCTCTGATATCCCAACAATATCTGCCTTTGATGTTTTGAACAATACCTCAAATTCATCAAATTTATTTACCAAACTGCTAGCATTGGTGTACACGCAAGTATATATATGCATCTGTTCCTATTCTTGGCTACCCACCCTAACACAACCCATGTGTTTACTTGTACTGCAATGACTCCCAGCAATCTCTGAAGTAACCTGCATCTTGTTTTCCAGGCTGCTGTTCATTACAATAGAAGCAGTGCAAGAATCACTTTCACCTCTGCCAGTGGCTACTTAATCTATTAGTCCTTTTATTCCCCAAGCTAGCAGTTTTCCGACCCCCAACACTGCCTCGATAGCATCAGCAAATATTCTTGCACCCTTTCTATTTCAGTGTATCCCATCCCTGTAGAAGCAGTCTCTCCTGTTAACAAGTACAGACCAGGCTGAAAAAAATTCTACCCCTGGAGCCTTGCACAATCTTTCCAGGGCCGAATTGATCGACAAGGCTCTCATCATATACTCCCTCCTATCGTGTCTGGGCAGAATTGCAGACACTTTCAAATTCAACCCTAATTCATGGCTTTTTTTCAACAGTGACTTGTACTTAGCATTAGCATTAGTAGAGGCATATGATGCTAGAAAGCAAGCTTATGCAGCATCAGCCAAAAAAAAAAAAAATTCCACTTCACCCCTCCGTTCCTTCGAAATACCTGTCCAACTGAGCCTTAAATTTGTTTAGGCTATCACCCTCCACAACAAGGGATGGAAGTCTGTTCCACCAACCAACTACCTGCTGGCTAAAGGCAAATTTCTGCACATCTATCCTACATCTGTCTTTTCTCAATTTGAATTTATGCCCTCTCGGGTAATTATTCTGAGCAAGAGGAAGAATCCCATCAGCACTGAGCATGCTCAAACCATTCAAGGCTTTATACATTTTTATCAGATGACCTCACCAGTGCCTAGTCTCCAGACACTGTATTTTGCAAAACTTAAGCCTTTCTTCGTAAGAGCAACCCTCTTTTCCATTCACTAATCTTGTTGCCCTTTTCTGTACTTGTTCCATCAACTCTACATCCTTCTTGAAATGAGGCCTCCAGACCTGTATACAGTATTCAAGGTGTGGCCTGACCATTGCCTTATACAAGGGAATAATCACCTCCTTATCCCTGTTTGAAAAATTCCTGTATACCATTGACAAGACACCATGAGCTACTCCCGCAGCCCATCTGCACTGCTCAAAGAACTTCATATCTACTTGTTAAGTAATTCTGCCAGTCTCCTACTCTTATCATTTGTGCAAACATGTACAATATCACCTTTTGTGCCCTTAAAAGATGATATCCGCTCTACAACGTCATCAACCTTTGCCCCTGGCAGACATAACCTGGTTCTGTTCCACCTATCCTTTTTACAAAGCAAGTTCCCCCTTTCCCTGACAATAGAGTTACCAACAACTGCTAATTCCTGTGGGACCAGTGCTTTCTGCCTTGGGGGTTGCCACTGTGTTGCATGATGATCAAGTACAAGCTCTGGCGTTGATGTGGGCAGCTGAGAGCTTGATGGTTCTCTCAATTTAGATCCTTCGAGGGCATCCACCCTGTCCTTCAAGCTCTCATATAGGCCCATAACAACGCTGATTTGTTGCCTTCTAAATCAATAGTGCTGTCCTTATTGAGATGTAAAACTTCACCATTAAATAAGTATGCAAATAGGTCTTAAGTAGCAAGGTGCAAAACTTCATGTTCTTCAAACCCAATACATTATGTTCTTGAAATGAAATTTCACAAATAACCAAGCCAGATACTAAAATTCTTGTAATGAAAAAAAAAAAAATTCAAGGACCATGATTCTTGTTGTTTAAAACCTGCTCTTTCCAATGGTGGCAAAAGCAAGAGAACTGAAGGTGTCCCACATCAAGATATTTGCCCCTAAAAATAGGTCAAATTTTGGCTTTCAAATTTTGAATCTATCTTTGAAGGAAAATATCTCAAACAAGTATAAGATCTCATATTTAGTTAGGCTAAATTCATGGAATGACCACAGAAGAAGGTAACAAAGATTTTTATTTCAAAGTTATGACTTTCAAAAATCTTGCTTAAATTTGCTGCAACAAATTTTTGGTGCCAGTTTTATATCACATTGTAAAAAAAGGTTTTTGAGCCTGACACCAAAAGTTTTGCATTCTCTGCCAAAAGTTAACTAGGTATACTAAGTTTCAGAGTACTACCCCTCAATGTTGTGCAACAGTAACACTTAAAACTGAAATTTTTTTCTGATTTGCTCTGCATAACACAAGTAGCCTCCACAAAAAGGTGCTGGTGCCTCAAGCATACTATATTTAGAACTGAATTTTTGCACAGCTTCTTTGGAAACCTGTTTAAACATTTACACCAATTTCAACAAAACTGAAGATGGTTGAGAAGGGACCATCTTCAAAATTAGGCCACTTGACATGGAATCACCCCAGTTTGACTTCAGTGGCAACCTTTATGTATTGGTGATATATCAGCATTTCTCCAATAATCTACAACCTATGGCCCATATATCCAGCCCACAAATAATTTTTATACAAGCCCACACAGAAAGTGAACTAAAACAGCATTTTAAATTTTGTTAATTATTTCAAGAACTGTGTACATTCAATGCTGAAATAAGTGGAAATAAATGAATTTAAAAGACTGTGGGGCTCGCTGCTGCAAATATGTGAGTGTAGAAGTTACAAAGCCACATTTTGGTGTCGTAAATTCGGTTTCTTTTATCTATGTTTTGTATCAAATATGTGCATGCCTGACCAGAACTGTGTGTATATACGAGGTGCTATCAAAAATGTTCCGGGATTCCAATTATGGTGTGCCTTCTACTTGACTCTGGTGGCTGCACAAAAGTGTATGTGCAGTACACGTCATTGAAAATGTAACACACTAATTTTTCTCAAATCACCCAGTGCAGCCAGTAAAACAAATCGAACTTTGAATATGGCCCCTGTACAGGGAAAAGGTTGAACACAACTTATCTAAAAGAATCTTTCACAAGTCCATGCTGCACTCCTAATTTATATTAATAGTTCAAAGACCTGTTTTATTGCCCCTCCCCCCAAAAAAAAATTACTGGGTGTATGTTACCAACTCCAAAAGTCTTACTTGCCTTTAGGCTTGAATATTTTTCTAATAAGAAATCATCTGAAATTTCAATATCACTAATTACATACTGATCAGCCTCACTCACAACCACTCTTCATTATGATAGATCTTTTGTCTGTAAAGGTCAATGCAAAGTACATGTCTACGTCATAAGCAAATTCAGCTGGCTCATCTAGGGCTTTTCACATCCATTATATGCAAACATCTGATCTAATTCAAAGCACAAGGAGTTTTTTGCTGTCCACTACTCATTTAATTCCTGTCCGCAATAATTTCTAAAGTCTCTTCATTCAAGGTTGTATTAGCTGTTCTCACATGGAGGCTACAGGGTTCCTCCACAAAACTTATTCCATGTATTTTTTCAGCCCACACATTATGCAAATTGCTGGCGAGGGAGGCAGTAACAATGCGAGCAGAGGAGGGTTTATGAAAAAGCTAGTACTCGCTCCAGAGAAACACTAGAAAATTGCACTATAAATCACCTTGCAGGAAGCATGGCGCCATGTCAGACATCTAGTGGAGCTCTACTGACACAATGCACTTATGATACTATGAACACTTGGGAGCTGCTGTTAGTATCAATATATAATATCAGTAGTCTCAAATGATGAAAGGAAGCATATGACCCCTTTATATTATAGGGTGGGAAACTCAAATAACCAAACCAGATACTAAAATTCCATTGTAGAAACTTACCCTTAATACCATTCTGCTCCAATTTGTACAGCAGTCTTCCATGCACAACAGTGTCAAAAGCTTTCCTGAAATCCAAGTATATGATATCAAATTTATTTTTTGCATCCAGTTCCTTTGTAACCACATCATAATACCCTATCAAATTTGTCAGACAAGACTTTCCCTTAACAAACCCATGCTGTGTCTGAATTACTGCTGCAGTCTTGTCTAGCTGATCCTGCAATGCATCTTTAACCAGTGACTCCATTATTTTACCCGGAACAGAAGTTAAACTAACTGGTCTGTAATTACTCGTGTGACCCTTTGATCTCCCTTTGTGAAATGGGGATACATTTGCACATCTCCAGTCCATGGGGACTTCCTCCCCTGAGTTCAAGGATGCTCTCATAATTATGGCTAAGGGTTTGCTTACTTCCTTGCCGCCTCCTTTAATATAACTGGATAGATCCCATCCTTTCTTATATTTAACTTCAACAATTTCTCCTCCACTTTGCTCTCAGTTATTACAAAATCATTAAGCACCCTGCTACAATTCAATAGCCTTCTGGCATTTTCAAACCTTAATAATTCATGTGTGAATGTAGATGCAAAATATTCATTCAGTTTGTTTGCTATCTGAGCATGATCATCAACAGTGGAACCACAGATATCAAGTGGACCAATCAGATTCATCCCCTTCCTCTTGGAGTTTATATAAGTAAAGAAATCCTTGCTGTTTTTCTTAGCATCCTTTGCCAGAGATTTCTCGTAATCTGCCTTCGCCTGCCTAACCTCCTTTGTAACTTGATTACTGACTAGCTTATAACTGCCATAGGCTTCTATGTCGCCTGATAATTTATATGCATCCCATGCATGTAAGTTTGGTCCAACATAAAACCAAATGTATGTAAGTTTGGTCCAACAACCAACTGCACTGGCTGAAAAGCATATCCACATTTCTACCTGCAGCCTCCCTTTTTAAATTAAAATTTGTCCTTTGTGTGTGTGTGTGTGTGTGTGTGTGTGTGTGTGTGTGTGTGTGTGTGTGTGTGTGTGTGTGTAGAGAGACTAGATACCACCAACAGTCAGCTTGCACAAAACATTCAAAACTTTAAATAGAAGGCTGCCGTAGCCTAGTGGTTAGGCACACAGGTGCATAAGTACACGTGCCTTGAGTGACCGGGGTTCAAGGCCGTGATTGCTGAATACGGTGCTGTTTCTTGTATTCTGTCTATCTTCTGAACTCCTCTGACCGTGCCTCAACCCTGCCAACCTTTGTATCATCTGCATTTGTCCCGGAGTATAAACAGAAAATTTATTTTTATTATTACTTCAATGCAGTTTCCTTGCAGATTTCCAGATGCAGCAATTCATAAAACAAGGCTTTGTTGCTTTTTTAGATGTATTAGATGCATCAGTGATAATACCATGTAACATACCATGATAATACCATAATAATATCTGATTTTAAATGCATCAGTGATCATAATATTGTTCCATTGAGTGTGTGCACGTACAAACACGTGTATTCGGGGTCAAACTTCCACATGAAAACACTACTCCCTCTATTGAAAGCAACTAATCTTGAGTGAAGAGGATTTTAGAAATTCCTCCAGTCATGGACAGAAATCAAAACCAGACCTTTCCAAACAAATGACTACTGGTGAAGACACCATAATATCAGAGGATAGAAGTCCTTCTTAGCAAGAGTACCCTTCACCGTGAATAACCCTACTATTCTTCTCTGCAGCTGTTCCAACAGATCTGCATCTTTCTAAACTGAGACTTCCGAAATTGTAGGCAGCATTCAAGGTACAACCTAATCACTGCCTTACATAATCAAATAATCATCTATTTGTCCCTGCTAAATTGCAAAATTCCCAGCAGGCACAAAGATGTAACCAGGCAAGCTGCTCAGAGAACTTAGCATTGGTATTGGCAATGTGATGCAAGGAAGCAAAGCTTATGCAGAATGGAAGATGTTGCAACTTCCATCTGGTGGTGTTGCAGAGGTAAGCAATTTGAATAAATTCAGGGCAGAATTTAACTAAACAAATTATTGGATGGGTGGACAAGTGATATGGGAGTTCTTTTTCTGCAATGCTTTATAAACTTGCTTCGTTGGTTCATATGCCACTACTACTACTACTACTACTACAGTTGAAGCTCTACATAACAACCCAGTAGAGGAATCAGAAAAAAACAGTTGTAATATCGAAAGGATGTTATCGTTCATTCATAAAATCAGCAAAAAAACAAGTAAAAGCTTGAACATTTAATGTAATTCTACTAATACAATACAGGATAATGTTATTTATAATATGTACTACAGTATTACACAAGAAAATTATGACTGTAAAATTTGCATTGATTGTAGTGCAGTAAGATTACAATTAAATTGGAAATTTCCCTACATAGGGCTATACACCTATAGACCTAACAAGAGAATTGTTTCAAACTTTAAAATAATCTATCAAAACACGCTGTTTCAATGGTAGAGCATGTTTTAAAAGAGAATTATGAAGGTATACAAAGCAGTTATTTCACTTTCGCAGCTAGGCTGCACTTGAAAAAAAATCAACATACAAGTTTTAATCCTTAATGAGCATCATTCACCGAATCCCAAGCAGATGTTGATTTCGCACTGAATTTTGCTTTCTAGACATCCCAATTTTGTTTAATGACATTCTTCAGTAGTCTTTCTTTAAACACTGGATTACACCTTCGTCAAGTGGCTGATGAAATGACACCATATTTGGTGGTAGGTACTCAACAATAATTACATGTAGGTCGTTTACTTAACACTGAGGGAGGCAATTATCCAAAAAAAAAAAAATTTTTCTCACTCATCTGCGATCTAAGTCTCTGATCTATTCTTCATAGATCTGTGATGTCATCCATGCCTTTTGGTTTGCTCAATAAATATTCAGTAATGTGTTCAAACCTTTAAAGCATAGAGTCTTCTCAGATTAACCAATAATTAGATGTAGTAGTAGTAGTAGCAGCACTGGCATGTGATACAAGAAAGCAAATGTATGAGATTATGCAGCATCAGCCAAAAAAAAAAAAAAAAAAAAAAATCACACCATTCCCTCCAAATGCCTGTCCAGTTCCTCCTCAAATTTATTCAACCTATCAACTTCCACAACGAGAGATGGAAGTTTGTTCCAGCAATTAACCACCTGCTGGCTAAAGGCAAATTTCCGCACATCTATTCTACATCTGTCTTTTGTTAATATGAATTTATGCCCCCTTAGGTTTGTAATCTGAACAACTGGAAGGATCCCATCAGAATTCAGCGTGCTCAACCCATTCAAGGCCTTATACACCTCAATCAGATCACCACACAGGTGCCTAGTCTCCAGCCACTGCAATTTGCAGAACTTACGCCTCTCTTGGTAAGAGGATCCCTTCGTTCCCCTCACCAATCTTGTTGAGCTTCTCTGTACACGCTCAAGTAAATCTACATCCTTCCGAAAATGAGGCCTCCAGATCTGTACGCAGCACTCAAGGCGTGGCCTGACCATTGCCTTATACAGAGGGACAATCACCTCCTTCTCCCTGCTAGCAAAATTCCTATATATCATTGACAAAACCCGATGACTGCCCTGGCAGCCTGTCTGCATTGCTCAGAAAACTTCATATCTGACTGCACAATTACTCCCAGGTCTTTTTCATTTTCTACCACCTTAAGTGTAGTACCACACAGTTGGTACGTTTCTCTGGGGTTACTTCTACCCATATGCAGTACTTTGCATTTGTCAAGGTTAAACTTCAGTTGCCACTTCTTAGCCCATCTGCCCAAATTATCTAGATCCTGTTGCAGTAGCACACTGCCATTACTGTCATTAACAACCCTGCCAACCTTTGTATCATCTGCAAACTTCGAGCCTGATATACCTTCATCAATATCATTGATAAATATACAAAACAACAGTGGACCTAACACCGAACCCTGTAGGACTCCACTAATAACATTAGTCCAAGAAGAGCAGCACCCATTGATTACCACCCTCTGTCTTCTCCCGCTTAACCATCCTTTTATCCATTGTAGTAACTTACCCTTAATACACGGCCTCCGTAGGTGAGTGGGCAGGAGCGGGAGTGCAGTAGCACACGCTCTTTGAGTAGACCGGGGTTCAAGCCCCTGACTGCTGAATACGGTCGATCTGCCAACCCGCACTGGACCAGCGTGGCAGATTATGGTCCATTTCCCTCAGCATGAATTGTTGAGGAGGCTTCCACCCTGCAGTGGGTTGATAATGGCTGCACTTTACTTTACCCTTAATACCATTCTGCTCCAATTTGTACAATAGTCTTCCATGCACAACAGTGTCAAAAGCTTTCCTGAAATCCAAATATATGATATCAAAATTATTTTTTGCATCCAGTTCCTTTGTAACCATATCATAATAACCTATCAAATTTGTCAGACGAGACTTTCCCTTAACAAACCCATGCTGTGTCTGAATTATTGCTGCAGTCTTGTCTAGGTGATCCTGCAATGCATCTTTAACCAGTGACTCCATTATTTTACCCGGAACAGAAGTTAAACTACCTGGTCTGTAATTACTCGAGTCACCCTTCGATCCCCCTTTGTGAATTGGGGATACATTTGCACATCTCCAGTCCGTGGGAACCTCCCCTGAGTCCAAGGATGCTCTCATAATTATGGCTAAGGGTTTGCTTAGTTGCTTTGCCGCCTCCTTTAATATAACTGGATAGATCCCATCCACCCCAGGTGCTTTTCTTATGTTTAACTTCAACAATTTCTCCTCCACTTTGCTTTCCGTTATTACAAAATCATTAAGTATCCTGCTACAATTTGATAACCTTCTGCCATTTTCAAACCTTAATAATTCCTCATGTGTGAATGTAGATGCAAAATACTCATTCAGTTCGTTTGCTATCTGAGCAGGATCATCAACAGTCGAACCATCGATGTCAAGTGGACTAATCAGATTCATCCCCTTCCTTTTAGAGTTTATATAAGAAAAGAAATCCATGCTGTTTTTCTTAGCATCTTTTGCCAAGGATTTCTCATAATCTGCCTTCGCCTGCCTAACCTCCTTTGTGACCTGATTACAGACTAGCTTATATCTGCCATAGGCTTCTGAGTCGCTTTAATAATTTATATGCATCCCATGCATTTTTCTTCTCTGTTACGAGTCTCATTAGTTCATTAGATAACCATTTAGGCCTAAACCTTGAACAATATTTCTTAATAGGTATCTAACTTTTAGTAACATCCACGATTAATTTCTTGAATGCTTCCCCCTTAGAATTTACTGTTGGTAACATCGTCAGTTTATCCCACTGTACAGAATTTAAAAACTGTCGGAGACCACTGTACTCACCTTTACGGAATCAAAAACCCTTTCCTTTACCCCTGATGGTAATTAAATCTTTAAGTAAATCCCACATCAGTACACTGTGATCACTGCCACCTAGTGGTTCCTTTAGCTGCAAATTCTTAATACACGAATGATCACTGCTGATAACCAGATCAAGAGTATTACTTTCTCTGGTTGCCTCTCGAACATGCTGCTGCAGAAAACAATCATCCAATAAATCCACAAAAGTCTGACTAGTGTGTGAGTGACCAACCCACAACTTCCAGTCAATATCTGGGAAGTTAAAATCCCCCATTATAAGACATTCTGATTTACTAGCCCACTCTATTTCTCTGTACAATTGTTCAATGTACTCATTCGAGTCATTAGGCATATAACACACTCCTACTCTTATTTTTGCTTTCGCAGTGCTTATGTCACGCCAAACTGACTCAACAGTGCACTGTTCATCTATATCAACTGGGTGCACTTCTTTTGATTTCATGTTTTTCTTAATTAACAGCATAACACCTTCTCCCTTTCTATCCTGTCTATCCTTTCTGTACACATTGTACTCCCCAAATTCCAGTTCAGCATTCCTTATATCTGTGTGACACCACGTCTCTGCTATCCCAACAATATCTGCCTTTGATATCTTGACCAACACTTCAAATTTATTTACTATACTTCTAGCATTGGTATACATGCAAGCATACATGCTCCTACTCCTATTCCTAGTTACCCTAACACATCCCATATACCCACCTATTTCAGCATGTTTGCTGCTAAGAGAACGGTAATCCATTGTTTGGTGGAATAGGACCAGAGTATGTCTGCCAGGGGCAAAAGTTGATGACGTTGTAGAGCGGATATCATCTTTTAAGGGCACAAAAGGTGATATAGTTGTACACGTTGGCACTAATGACATTAAGAGTAGGAGACCGGCGGAATTACTTGACAAGTACTGGTCACTGATGAAAAAAAGCCGTGAATTAGGGTTGAAATTGAAAGTGTCTGCAATTCTGCCCAGACACGATAGGAGGGAGTATATGATGAGAGCCCTGTCAATCAATTCGGCCCTGGAAAGATTGTGCAGGGCTCAAGGGGTAGAATTTTTTTCAACCTGGTCTGTACTTGTTAACAGGAGAGACTGCTTCTACAGGGATGGGATACACTTAAATAGAAAGGGTGCAAGAATGTTTGCTGATGCTATCGAGGCAATGTTAGGTGGGTCGGAAAACTGCTAGATTGGGGGGATACAAGGACTAATAGATTAACAGTAGCCACTGGCAGAGGTGAAAGTGATTCTTGCACTGCTTCTATTGGAATGAGCCGCAGCCTGGAAAATAAGATGCAGGATATTTCAGAGACTGCTGGGAATCATTGGGGTACAAGTAAACACATGGGTTGTGTTAGGGTAGCTAAGAAAAAGAACAGGTGCATGTATACTTGTGTGTACACCAATGCTAGGAGTTTAGTAAATAAATTTGATAAATTTGAGGTATTGCTCAAAACATCAAAGGCAGATATTGTGGGGATTTCAGAGACGTGGTGTCACACAGATATAAGAAATGCAGAACTGGAATTTGGGGAGTACAATGTCTACAGAAAGGATAGACAGGATAGGAAGGGAGGAGGGGTTATGCTATTAGTTAAAAAACACATAAAATCCAAGGAAGTGAAGCCAGTGGACATCGCTGGACAGTGCAGTGTCGAGTCAGTTTGGTGTGACATAAGCATTGGGAGATCAAAATTGAGAGTAGGAGTGTGCTATAGGCCTAATGACTCTGATGAGTATAATAAGAAACTGTTCGGAGAAATAGAGTGGGCCAGTAAATCAGAGAGTCTTATAATGGGGGATTTTAATTTCCCAGATATTGACTGGAATTTGGGGGCTGGTCACTCACACAGTAGCAAGGCTTTTGTGGATTTATTGGATGATTGTTTTCTACATCAGCATGTTTGGGAGGCAACTAGAGGGAGTAATACTCTTGATTTGATTATCAGTAGTGATTCTTCATGCATTAAGAATCTGCAGATAAATGAACCACTTGGTGGCAGTGATCACAGTGTGCTGAAGTGGGAGTTACTCAAAGAGGTAACTACCATTAGGGGTAAAGGGAAGGGTTATTGCTTTCGTAAAGGCGACTACAATGGACTGAGACAGTATTTAAATTCTATACAGTGGGATCAACTGATGATATTGCCAACAGCAAATTCAAAATGGGAAGCATTCAAAGAACTTATCGTGGAAGCTACTAGGCTTTACATACCAACTAAGAAATATTGTTCAAGGTTTAGGCCTAAATGGTTGTCAGATGAACTAATGAGGCATATGACAGAGAAGAAAAATGCATGGGATACATACAAATTAACACGTGACACGGACGCCTATGATAGATACAAGTTGATCTGTAACCAAGTTACAAAGGAGATTAGGCAGGCGAAGGCAGATTACGAGAGATCCTTGGCAAGGGATGCGAAGAAAAACAGCAAAGAGTTCTTTACTTATGTAAACTCTAGAAGGAAGGGGATGAATCAGATTGGTCCACTTGAGATCGATGGATCAACTGTTGATGACCCTGCTCGGGTAGCTAACAAACTAAATGAATATTTTGCATCGACATTCACACATGAGGAGTTATTCAGCGAGGGGAATGCCAGAGGTGTATTCAACTCTAGCAGTAAGCTAGAGAATCTTGTAATAACTGAGAGCAAAGTGGAGGAGAAATTGTTGAAGATAAACACAAGAAAGGCACCTGGGGTGGATGGGATCTATCCAGTTATATTAAAGGAGGCAGCAAAGGAGGTAAGCAAACCCTTAGCCATAATTATGAGAGCTTCCTTGGACTCAGGGGAGGTACCCATTGACTGGAGATGTGCAAATGTGACCCCAATTCACAAAGGGGGATCAAAGGCTGACACAAGTAATTATAGACCTGTGAGTTTAACTTCTGTTCCCGGAAAATTAATGGAGGCACTGGTGAAAGAAGCACTGCAGGATCATCTAGACAAGACTTCAGTTATAGCTAGGACACAGCATGGTTTTGTTAAGGGGAAGTCTTGCCTGACCAATTTGATTGGATACTATGATGCAGTCACAAAAGAACTGGATGCAGGGAATAACTTTGATATTATATACTTGGATCTTAGAAAGGCTTTTGATACTGTTGCACATGGAAGACTGCCGCACAAATTGGAGCAGTGTGGCATTGGAGGCAAGTTGCTGCTATGGATAAAGGGGTGGTTGAGGGGGAGAAGACAGAGAGTGGTAATCAATGGACACTGCTCATCGTGGACTAATGTTATTAGTGGAGTCCCTCAGGGTTCAGTATTGGGGCCTTTATTGTTTTCTGTATTTATAAATGATATTGATGATGGTATATCAGGCTTAATGTCCAAGTTTGCAGACGATACGAAGGTTGGCAGGGTTGTCAAGGACACTACTGACACTATGCTGCTGCAACAGGATTTGGAAAGGTTGAGCAGATGGGCTTCGAGGTGGCAAATGAAGTTTAACATTGACAAATGTAAAGTACTACATATGGGAAACAGCAACCCCAGAGCAACGTATCAACTCTGTGGTACTACACTGACAGTGGTAGAGAATGAAAGGGACCTGGGGGTGGTGGTGCAGGCAGATATGAAGTTCTCTGAGCAGTGCAGACGAGCTGCAAGAGTAGCTCATGGTGTATTGTCAATGATATATAGGAATTTTTCTAGCAGGGATAAGGAGGTGATTATTCCCTTGTATAAGGCAATGGTCAGGCCACACCTAGAGTACTGTATACAGGCCTGGAGGCCTCATTTCAGGAAGGATGTAGAGCTGCTGGAACGAGTACAGAGAAGGGCAACTAAATTGGTGAATGGGACAAAGGGGTTCTCTTACGAAGAAAGGCTTAAGTTTTGCAAATTACAGTGTCTGGAAACTAGGCACCAGCGGGGTGATCTGATAGAGGTGTACAAAGCCTTGAATGGTTTGAGCATGCTCAATGCTGATGGGATTCTTCCTCTAGCTCAGAAAAATCACCTGAGAGGGCATAAATTCAAATTGAGGAAAGACAGATGTAGGATAGATGTGCGGAAATTTGCCTTTAGCCAGCGGGTGGTTGGTGGGTGGAACAGACTTCCATCCCTTGTCGTGGAAGTTAATAGCCTAAATAAGTTTAAGGCTCAGCTGGACAGGTATTTCGAACGAACAGAGGGGTGAAGTGGAAGTGGTTATTTTTATTTATTTATGTTACTTTTTTTTTTTTTTTTTTTTTTTTGGCTGATGCTGCATAAGCTTGCTTTCTTGCATCAAATGCCTCTACTAATGCTAATGCTTGCCTTTTTTCCGCCACTACATTTCCGGTAGCAATTTAAAAAAAAGAGCCCAGTTTCATCAGAATTGAAGATGTCATTGTGGTTGTATATCAGCAAAACGTTTTTTAAATAATTTTCCTTCCATTCATTTGTAGCACCAATGTCCATGGCTGCACTTTTGCCACACACTTTTCAAGCATTAGTAGAGGCATATGATGCAAGAAAACAAGCTTATGCAGCAACAGCAAAAAAAAAAAAAAAAAAAACACTTCCCATTTCACCTAACCATTCACTTCAAAAGTTTGCCCACTTCTTCCCTTAATTTATTTAAGCTATCAACTTCCACAATGGCAGATGGAATTTGTTCCAGCAATCAACTACCCACTGGCTAAAGGCAAATTTCCACATATATATTCGACAACTGTCTTTCCTTAATTTCCGTTTTTGCACCTTCAGGTTTGTAATCTGAGCAAGGGGAAGAATCCCATCAGCACTGAGCTTGCTCAATCCATTCAAGGCTTTATACACCTCAATCAGATCACCTCACAAGTGCCTAATCTCCAGATGCTGCAATTTACAGAATTTAAGCCTTGCTTTGTAAAAGCACACCTTTGTTTCCCCTCACCAGTCTTGTTGCCCTTCTCTGTACTGGTTCTAGCAACTCTACATCCATCCTAAAATGAGGCTTCCAGACCTGTACAAAGTACTCAAGGTGTGGCCTGACCGTTGCTTTGTACAAGAGGATAATCACCTCCTCATCCCTCCTAGCATAATTCCTATATATCATTGACAAGACCCCTATGAGCTGTTCTAGCAGCCTGTCTGCACTGCTCAGAAAACTTCATAACTGACTGCATAATTACCCCCAGGTCTCTTTCATTCTCCACTACCCTGAGTGTAACACCATACAGTTCATAAAGCTAAGGCAAATTATGAGAAATCTCTGGCAAAGAAAAGCAGCAGACTTCTATGCTTATATTAACAGTAGAAGGAAGGAATTGAATCACACTGGGCCACTTGATGTCAATAGGTTAACTGTTGATGATCCTGCTCAGGTTGCTGACAAATTGAATAGGTATTTTGCATCTACATACACAAACGAGGAATTCTTTACAGAAGAGGATGCCAGAAGTTTATCAAATTCCAATTTGTGATAATGGAAAGGAAAGTGGAAGAGGAATTGTTGAAGTTGAACATAAAAGAGGCAGCGAAGGAGGTAAGAAAGCCTTCAGCCATAATTATGAGAGTATCCTTGAATAAAGGGAGGATCGTATGGACTGGAGATGTGCAAATGTATCCCGAATTCATAAAGGGCATCGAGAGGTGACACAAGTAATTAGAGACCTGTTAGCTTAACATCTGCTCCAGAGAAAATAATGGAGTCAGTAGTTAAAGATGTAATGTAGGACCATCTGGACAGGAATGCATTTATACTGCAGTCACAGTATGGATTTGTTAAGGGGCAGTCTTGTTTAACCAATCTGATAGGTTACTATTAAGGTTTACAATACCAGTCAAACTCTTAATACCGGTATTTTGGTATTTTTAATTTATGAAACCAGGATACCGGTATCCTAAAAAAAAAAAAAACATTTCATTTTTCGCAATAAATTTTGATGACAATTAGGGGCAATAAAAGTAAGGAAAAAAACAAGTAATTACTTGAATTCACGTTTTAAATCAAACTTTTATTACAACAACAAATATTCTAGCAAAAATTATTAAACAAAAATAATTAAACATACAGTTATTCTAAAAACAAAAAAATAAGCATCCACACTACCTGTCCGAATAAAGTGAGCTCTTAAGAAACTTAAGTGTTATCATTTAAACTGGATCTAATTTTGGTACATATTTAATTAACAGCAGAAAACGTCCTTTTGGATTCCATGCTGGCTGGTGCTTTGTACTGAGATAGTCGTAGAAGAGTTGCAGTTTAACCCCACGCCCCTTATTCCCTCATCTTCAAAAAATCTTATTTCCTTTTTATCAAAAATAAAAAATATTTCCTTTTTGACTTTTTATGGCACTATATCCGTATTAACGAAAGAAAGGGACTGAGGGTTAAGCTTTGTGAGGAAACTAAATCTAAGTTATGGGGGGGGGGGAGTTATTTATTTATTAGTTTTTATTTCCCTGTACTTTATTATCGTCGTCAGTGGCCATTATGATTTTCGTATAGCAGCTCCCCTCAAGTAGGTGGTAGATGACTTTCATCAACCGGTGAAATACCACCACTTTGCTTATTGGAGAGTTGAAGTGGTGAAACCCATGTTTAGTCTCTAGAGCAAAGTTTCCGGCATCCCCCATACTTCTCCTTCAACCCATGCACGATACTAAGTACTATAGGTTTTGATACCTTTCGTGTTTGGGGTCTTCATAAAAAAAAAAAAAAGTACTAAGCCCCACAAGCTACCTGACTGCATTAAAAAAATTGGAATTTCCAGGAGCTGAGGAATTCCCCCCCCCCCCCACACACACACACACGAGTATATATATTATATATTGTATATATATGACACAAATATAAAATAAAATTCATTTATCATAACAAATCTACTTACAATACAAAACTGGTGTTCATTTACATCTAATCTATTCATTTTTCTCATTTAATCTGTTAATACATGCTATAATTTCCATAAAATTTCTCTCAATTAACAATCTTAATTGTCTACAGCTTTAAACACTAATTAATTCAATCTTAATCACTTTCTCATATTTCTCTTAATCACCAATATCAATTCTCTTCACAACAGCAATTCATAAGTTGCTAACTTAATGCTAACAATTCTATGTACTCTCTGTTAATTTAGCAATATCAATTTTCTTTACAACTTCAACCAATAAACCAACTCAATACTAAACATTTCCTTATTTCTCTTGTTTCTTCAACTTCAACCTTACTCTAAAATAACCTCCCACTTTATCTAAATACCCTTTCCAAAACAACACATTTCTGAGGACTTACCTTCCTTCTCTTTCACAGTGGGATTTCTTTTGTGCAGGTTCCTTCCACGGAGTAAGGTGATGTCTGTCTGTCTCTCTCTCTCTCTCTCTCTCTTCTTGGTTGAACTCTGAATCTCTGCTGTATAGCTCTTCCAGTACTGACTTATTTCGGGATTTTGAGAACATTTCTCTGTTAATACTGAAGGAAATTACCATAGCAGTATTAGAAGTCAGGGCACTATCTGACTGGCTTTTTATTAAACTTCTGGATTAAGTTCTAGCACAGGAACATGCTAGGCAGAATCCTTCACTATATAGCTGCCCACTCCCAGAACTGAATGCAGAACTACCACTGGAAGTCTGCAACTCCCTCCAAACAACAACCACAAACCCCTCTTTTGATGCGAGCACCTTATTTATTTCCTGTTCATTTATTGAAGTGATTACAAATTACAATTGCCCCTTGTACTACTTTTTTATACACAAGCTTATGTGAAAACCCCCAGAGGGATTTGCACGCATTTGCATATCTCTCCCCTATCTAATTTAAACCTGACCCAATCACAGTGTTATTCTTTAAACTCACTTTTCTTCCTTTGGTGGGAAAAACAGAATAATTTTCCCACACAACGAACACTTTCATCTTTTACCTCAAGATCACCTGTTCACAATACCTTTGAACTGCTCCATACCGATACCCTTCCCCAAAATGCACTAAGTGTCACATCCTCAAGTAGCGGTGTAATAGAGGGATTAAACTATTGTTCAGACGCTTTTAACTTTAAAACTTCCACACCTGTCTTACCATTGTTCACCATATTCCTTAATTGCACTACCAGGCCTACTAACACTAACGGAAATATTTCTGTAATGATGTTTTCGTTATTACTTAAGTGCTTTACTTCTCATAGTAAGTATAGTGTGTGAAGGTAAAGCACTTATTACTTACGTGACGTTGTAGAGCGGATATCATCTTTTAAGGGCACAAAAGGTGATATAGTTGTACACGTTGGCACTAATGATATTAAGAGTAGGAGACCGGCGGAATTACTTAACAAGTAAAGGTCACTGTTGAAAAAAAGCCGTGAATTAGGGTTGAATTTGAAAGTGTCTGCAATTCTGCCCAGACACAATAGGAGGGAGTATATGATGAGAGCCCTGTTGATCAATTCGGCCCTGGAAAGATTGTGCAAGGCTCAAGGGGTAGAATTTTTTTCAGCCTGGTCTGTACTTGTTAACAGAAGAGACTGCTTCTACAGGGATGGGATACACTTAAATAGAAACGGTGCAAGAATGTTTGCTGATGCTATAGAGGTAGTGTTAGGTGGGTCAGAAAACTGCTAGATTGGGGGGATACAAGGACTAATAGATTAACAGTAGCCACTGGCAGAGGTGAAAGTGATTCTTGCACTGCTTCTATTGGAATGAGCCGCAGCCTGGAAAATAAGATGCAGGATATTTCAGACTCTGCTGGGAATCATTGGGGTACAAATAAACACATAGGTTGTGTTAGGGTAGCTAAGAAAAAGAACAGGTGCATGTATACTTGCGTGTACACCAATGCTAGGAGTTTAGTAAATAAATTTGATGAATTTGAGGTATTGCTTAAACATCAAAGGCAGATATTGTGGGGATTTCAGAGATGTGGTGTCACACAGATATAAGGAATGCAGAACTGGAATTCGGGGAGTACAATGTCTACAGAAAGGATAGACAGGATAGGAAGGGAGGAGGGGTTATGCTATTAGTTAAGAAATACATAAAATCCAAGGAAGTGAAGCCAGTCAACATTGCTGGACAGTGCAGTGTCGAGTCAGTTTGGTGCATTAAGCATTGGGAGATCAAAATTGAGAGTAGGAGTGTGCTATAGGCCTAATGACTCTGATGAGTATAATAAGATATTGTACAGGGAAATAGAGTGGGCCAGTAAATCAGAGAGTTTTATAATGGGGGATTTTAATTTCCCAGATATTGACTGGAATTTCGGGGCTGGTCACTCACACACTAGCAAGGCTTTTGTGGATTTATTGGATGATTGTTTTCTTCATCAGCATGTTCAGGAGGCAACTAGGGGGAGTAATACTCTTGATTTGATTATCAGTAGTGATTCTTCATGCATTAAGAATCTGCAGATAAAGGAACCACTAGTTGGAGTTGATCACAGCGTGCTGAGGTGGGATTTACTCAAAGAGATAACTACCATCAGGGGTTAAAGGAAGGGTTTTTGCTTTCATAGAGGCGACTACGATGGTCTGAAACAGTATTTAAATTCTATACAGTGGGACCAACTGATGATGTTACCAACAGCAAATTCAAAATGGGAAGCATTCAAAGAACTTATCTTGGAAGCTACTAGGCTTTACATACCAACTAAGAAATACTGTTCAAGGTTTAGGCCTAAGTGGATGTCAGATGAACTAATGAGACAAATGGCAGAGAAGAAAAATGCATGGGATACATTCAAATTAACACGTGACACAGAAGCCTATGATAGATACAAGTTGATCTGTAACCAAGTTACAAAGGAGGTTAGGCAGGCGAAAGCAGATTACGAGAAATCTTTGGCAAGGGATGCAAAGAAAAACAGCAAAGAGTTCTTTACTTATGTAAACTCTAGAAGGAAGGGGGATGAATCAGATTGGTCCACTTGATATCGATGGGTCAACTGTTGATGATCCTGCTCAAGTAGCTAACAAACTGAATGAATATTTTGCATCGACATTCACACATGAGGAGTTATTCAGCGAGGGCCAGAGGTGTATTCAACTCTGGCAGTAAGCTAGAGAATCTTGTAATAACTGAGAGTAAAGTGGAGGAGAAATTGTTGAAGATAAATACAACAAAGGCACCTGGGGTGGATGGGATCTATCCAGTTATATTAGAAGCAGCAAAGGAAGTAAGCAAACCCTTAGCCATAATTATGAGAGCTTCCTTGGACTCAGGGGAAGTACCCATGGCCTGGAGTTGTGCATATGTGATCCCAATTCACAAAGGAGGATCAAAGGGAGACAAAAGTAATTATAGACCTGTTAGTTTAATTTCTGTTCCTGGAAAATTAATGGAGGCACTGGTTAAAGAAGCACTGCAGGATCATCTAGACAAGACTTCAGTTATAGCTCAGACACAGCATGGTTTTGTTAAGGGGAAATCTTGCCTGACCAATTTGATTGGATACTATGATGCAGTCACAAAGGAACTGGATGCAGGGAATACTTTGATATTATATACTTGGATCTTAGAAAGGCTTTTGATACTGTTGCACATGGAAGACTGCTGCACAAATTGGAGCAGTGTGACATTGGAGGCAAATTGCTACTGTGGATAAAGGGGTGGCTGAGGGGGAGAAGACAGAGAGTGGTAATCAATGGACACTGCTTGTCGTGGACTAATGTTATTAGTGGAGTCCCTCAGGGGCCTCCGTAGCCAAGTGGTCACGAGCGGGAGTGCAGTAGCACACGCTCTTTGAGTAGACCGGGGTTCAAGCCCCTGACTGCTGAATACGGTCCATCTGCCAACCCGCACTGGACCAGCGAGGGAGATTATGGTCCATTGCCCTCAGCATGAATTGTTGAGGAGGCTTCCATCCTGCAGTGGGTTGATAATGGCTGCACTTTACTTTTTACTTTTTTTTTCAGGGCTCAGTGTTGGGTCCATTGTTGTTTTCTGTATTTATAAATGATATTGATGATGGTATATCAAGCTTAATGTCCAAGTTTGCAGACAAACAAAGGTTGGCAGGGTTGTCAAGGACACTACTCACACTATGCCACTGCAACAGGATCTGGAAAGGTTGAGCAGATGGGCTGAGAGGTGGCAAATGAAGTTTAACATTGACAAATGTAAAGTATTACATATGGGAAACTGCAACCCCAGAGCAACGTATCAACTCTGTGGTACTACACTGACAGTGGTAGAGAATGAAAGGGACCCGGGGGTGGTTGTACAGGCAGATATGAAGATTTCTGATCAGTGCAGACGGGCTGCAAGAGTAGCTCATGGTGTATTGTCGATGATATATAGGAATTTTTCTAGCAAGGATAAGGAGATGATTATTCCCTTGTATAAGGCAATGGTCATGCCACACCTACAGTACTGTATACAGGTCTGGAGGCCTCATTTTAAGAAGGATGTAGAGATGCTGGAACGAGTACAGAGAAGGGAAACAAGATTAGTGAATGGAACAAAGGGGAGGTCTTACAAAGAAAGGCTTAAGTTTTGCAAATTACAGTGTCTGGGAACTAGGCACCAGCGTGGTGATCTGATAGAGGTGTATAAAACCTTGAATGGTTTGAGCATGCTCAATGCTGATGGGATTCCTCCTCTTGCTCAGAATAATCACCTGAGAGGGCATAAATTCAAATTGAGAAAAGACAGATGTAGGACAGACGTGAGGAAATTTGCCTTTAGCCAGCGGGTGGTCGGTTGGTTGGTGGAATAGACTTCCATCCATTGTCGTGGAAGTTGATAGCCTAAATAAGTTTAAGGCTCAGCTGAACAGGTATTTCGAACGAACAGAAGGGTGAAGTGGAAGTGGTTATTAATTATTTATTTTTTTTTTTATTTTTTATTTTTTTTTTTATTTATTTTTTTTATTTTATTTTATTTATTTATTTTTATTTTTTTTTTTGGCTGATGCTGCATAAGCTTGCTTTCTTGCATCAAATGCCTCTACTAATGCTAATACTTCCACACACTATACTTACTAAGAGAAATATTTGTAGGATTTTATTACCTTCCTTCTTATATCTTAGTTTCATGACGTTTTCAGTTTTCTGTTGCATGTGTACTGTATATAACAATCCCTCATTAGCACATTCAGTATTAATGATTTATTGTTGTCTATTTTAAAAACCTTTATGTGAATAAATCACAGAAAATCATTTTTTGAATTAGTACCAAAAAACCGGTATTTTCGTATCAATACCAGGATTTGAATACCAGAAAAAAAATGACCAGAATCCCAGTATTGTAAGCCCTAGTTATTATGATACAGTGACCAAGAAACTGGATCCAGAAAATAATTCTGATATCATATACTTGCATCTTGGGAAGGCTTTTGATACTGTTGTACATAAGAGACTGGTGTATAAGCTGGAGCAATGTGGCATTAATGGAAAGTTACTATTATGTATAAAGGGTTGGTTAAGTGAAAGAAGATAGAGTGGTTATCAATGGGCACTGCTCTTCGTGGACTAATGTTATCAGTGGAGTCCCTGCCGTTCAGTGCTGGGCCCATTGTTTTCAAATTTATTATTGATATTGATGAAGGCATATGAGGCTTAACGTTAGTTTTCAGCTGATACAAAGGTTGGTGTGGTGGTTAATACAGTAATCAGGGTGAGCTACTGCAACAAGATATAGGAAAATTGGGTCAATGGGCTGAGAAATGGCAGTTGATGTTTAAAATTGACAAATGAAAGGTACATAGATAAAATTATCCCAGAGTAACCTATTAACTGTGTGGTACTACACTCATGTAGTGGAAAATGAAAAAGACCTGGGTGTAATTGTGTAGTAGGATATGAAATTCTCTGAGCAGTATAGACATGCTGCCAGAACAACTCATTGGGTTTTGTCAATGATATTCAGAAGCTTTCCAGGCAGGGATAAGGAGGTGACTATCCTTTGTAAAAGGCCATGGTTAGGACGCATCTTGAGTACTCTATACAGGTCTGGAGGCCTCGCTTCAGGAAGGATGTACATTTGTTGGCAGGTGCAGAGAAGGGCAATCAGATTGGTGAAGGGAACGAAAGGGTGCTCTTACCTAGAAAGGCTTCAGTTCTGCAAACTGCAGCATCATTAGACTAGTTTTGTTTGTTTGGATTTTTTGGCGCATTAGCAACTAAGGCTACAATTCGGCCCATCATTAGACTAGGCACCTGCAGTGTGATTGAGATGTTTAAGGCCTTGAATGGATTGAGTAAGGCGAATGTGAATAGCATTCTTCCTCTTGCTGAGACTACACACAAGGGAGCATAAATTTAAGTTGAGGAAGGATGGTTCGGGACAGATGTGCAGAAATTTGCTTTCAGTCAGCAGGTGGTTGATTGTTGGAACAAGCTTCCATCTGTTGTTGTGGAAGTGGATGCTTTAAATAAATTCTAGGAAAAACTACACAAATTCTTGGAAGGTATGGATGGGAGAAGTGTGTAGTGTTTGTTTTTTGTTGTCTGATGCTATATAAGCTCGCTTTCTTGCATTATTTGCCCCAACTTTCTGCCAGTACTTTGGAGACTATGTGCACCCAGACATGTTGCTTATCCCACAATGTCACCAGGCCCACACTTTGCAGGAGTGGTACAAGAAACAATGGTTGGTTGGTTATTGGAAGTTTAATGGTGCATCAGCATCTAAGGCTATCGTGTGCCAAGTCTAAGGTAAGGTACAATGAACGATATCAAATATCTTCACTGGTCTCCAAATTTGCCTTATCTCAATCAAACTGAACACCTGTAGGATGTTTTGGAAGGAGTAGTGAGACATATAGAGACACAACTATAATCTATCTATTTTTATCTTAGTAGCTTTACCTAACCTCATAACACTCAATAAATGGCAAACGCCAATCACATGCAGAACTGATCACTTTTCAAAATCTTGATTAATGTGAAGTCCAGTTATCAGACAAGGTATGCAAAGCACTCAATCACAATTGGGACTTTATGTAATAACATTGTTAAATTGTATAATGTAAATGGATTGTAGCAAATGAATACTTGAATTGATGGAAATTTCACTCCAACAGTGTTTGAAATTAATGCAATTAACAATTGAAAAAAAAAAAAAAATTAAGCACTTTTTTTTTTTTTTTTTTTAATTTAAACACAGCATAAAAGCAATATGGGCTTGCAGATATTAAGATTTCATTGATCTTTACAAATGATTACGATTATTTCGAATTATCACTATCTTCAATAGCAACATGGAGATGGATGGGAAAAATAAGTCATATAGTACTGTATGAAATTACTGCACATGAATTGGCAAAAGCCTGTTACATATGTACATAGCCAACAACAAACTAATTTTATAAAATTCATAAAATCTTATTGTAGAACGATCAATAAAAATTGTCTTGGTTTTGAACTTAAAAATAAACATCACAGCTCTAAAAAGAAGTACACAGCTACTGCAATGCATGTCATTACCTAAGAAACTATTTTGGACATTTTCTCATATGTTGGGAACTAGACATGTAGTTCTGCTATTTTTGGACTTAGGCACACCATATTCAGGATCCAAGTATTGTTATCATTTCTCCAAGTAATAAAATGGTAAAAAAGAAAGAAAATTTAGATTCCATTTTGAGACAATGTGATATTACTGTATGTTATTATGTGCTTTTCAAAATATAGATAACTTAAAAACAATTTAATACTTGTATCATATGCACAATGTTTTGAAACTGTGGTATTAAGGTCCTAAACTGGAAATTAAACATCTGTAACAAGTAAATAGTTATCACAAAAAACCTTGTCACAATATTTTTTCTGATAAATAACATTTAGCAATTTTGTTGTTACAAAGTAATCTAAAATTGTGTTAAAAAATTTTCAGGATTGTTTCTTCCCCTTTCCCAACCAACTTAAACTTTTGGTCAGGGTTTTTGAAAAGTTGCAACTTCAACTCCAGCATTAGACCTGGAAACCTGTAGGGAAATATTTCCATACTATGAGGGATGTTAAAGGGTGTCAGTATTTCAAAACAAGTAAACTCTGAGTGAAAGTTGCAAGCATACAAGACCTATAAAACATTACTGTATGCAAGTTTGCAAAGCCTCAGTTATGTATATAGTGGTTCATGGTTTTCAAAAATTAGAAAACTTCTGCCTACTGAGTTTAACCATCTTCCACAAATAAATTTATGACCGGTCCCTTTTAAAGCCCTCATAATAAACAAGTCACTAGCATTCAACACAATTTTTGAATGAATTTATTTTTTCAATGAGAGCAGCTCCAAATGGATATTTGTGAATATGTGCTATCGGCTCCAAATATCCATTTATACTATAACTGCTTTTTAAGATTGACATTCTTGTTTACTCACTTGTTTGGAGTTGCTCTTCCCTTCTTCTTATTGCTGTTTAATGACATAGTCTTGCTTTCTTTTCGTGGAAAATTAAAATTCACTACACAAGATAACTTTATGAACCACTGGAGTGACTAATATTTGCAAAATCTAACTCTTAAACCTGTATCTCTAGTTATTCTGACATAAAGATTAAAATATGGTAAAACAAAAAATGTGCCACCTTCACTAAAAATATTTTTAAGTGTCAACAATTCACTGACAGATAAACAAACTGTCAACTGAACTTATTTCTACCTAAAATTCTTGAAACAACTAAGCCTAACGAGTTTTTCACTTTAAATAGGCAAAGGCAATTGAATGTTATCACAGTCACTATTAAAATCATTAGGCGTGGAAAAGTTCAACAACTGACTTCCCATTCAATACTGATATACTAAGATAATTTCATAAACTGTTCCGACAATTGTATTTGGACGATATATTGTCCAAATCATAGGCCATCGAAGGCCTAGGAACAAACCACCGACTTCAGGCCGAGTACCAACGATACATCGGTACAACATGTATGGCGTCAACACCCAACTTCTACCCCGTGCTTTCAAAACTATCACTTCTTGAAGTCAATTGCCTATAAAAATTGCTCCCAGAAGATATTTTAAAAAGAATATACATGGTTTTTATATTTCAGGAATAAGAAAAATGTTGCAACCACTGATAATCTGAATTGGAATAATTACAGTTTATTTAATTAAACATGAAGGATCTACTGAATAGTTTGACATATGCGGATTAACAAGAGAGCAAGCAGGTAATGTCACAAAATAAACTTCCGCGAATACTCTAACGCCAGCTGATTATAAAGGTGACTACCACTCGAAATTTGGGTATAGATTACTCTCATTACAACATATTATGAACTTGAGTGAGATAATTGCACAATCATTCAATATTCACTGTGGGCATATCATTTCGATTTTTTTTTCTTTTCAATTTCAAAAATGGCAAAATGCAATCCATATCTCCAAAACCAAGTAGAGTAATGGACAAAAATGCACAAGTTTGCAACAAAACAAAAATTATTACAAATGAATGAAATCCAGCATTAAAGGTACCCAACAGTTCCGCGAATGAACTTACCATTAAACATGTAATTTCAGAAATGCAAAAATTATTGTACTTCACTGCTAATTGAAAACGAGTATTCAACGCAAGTGGATGTAGACCTCAGGTCTTATATTATTTCTCCTTAATTGGGGATTCCACTCCGTGCGGGTACTGCTACCAAGTACACAGGGTGGTTATAATGTCTGATATTACTGTTGGTCGAGGAACTCCCTGACTGTCCTACAGATGTTCAGGATTGCGACTTTCTGGACTTCCTTGTAGGTGTTCTCTGGGATACCTATTGCAGCTAGACTGCTATATAGAGTCTTTGGCACCATATTGGGGGCCGATACGATGGTCATTACTCCTTGCATAGGATATATCTCCTTGACCTCATGTTTCAGGTCGTGTACTTCTAATTTTTTCCTCATGGGTTTTCTGGACATTGCTAGTGTTGGGCACCGCTTTGTCAATCAGGTATACCATTTCCATATTGTCCACAAGGGTTATGACCAATCTATTGTGTGCAATGGTCTAATCCGTTATTATGGCGCGATCGCAGTACAGCTTGTGCCTTGGGGGTCTCCAGTACTATCTGGGGTTCGTATTTGTAGTACGATATACTTCTTTTAGTCAACTGATATTTCCTCTAGCTTCTGACGTAGTATCCTGGATACGTAATCGTGTCTACGAACGTACTCAGTCTGAGTGATCTTCCATTCCCCTGGGATGTGTTGGATCGTTTCTGAGGCCAGGGGACATCGTCGACATGTGTAATCTGACATTCCGGGCTCCTTTGCAATGTAGTTTCTATAGTTTCTGGTGTTGATTACCTGGTTTTGAATGGCCAGCATGAATCCTTCAGTTTCGAGGAAAAGCGTGCCGCTTGTGAACCATGCATTAGAAGCAAGGTTATCGATTTTATCTTGAGGGAGGACATTGTAGTGTCTGCCATGGAGTGTCTTCTTGGCACATTTTTCTAGCTTCGTTTCTTGCGCAGTCTGGGCGGGAAGGGGGCTCCTCACTTAGGTTGAGTGGAGTATACCACTTATCGATCTTCCTTATGGCCTGATGGAGTGATGCTGTGTTGTTCTCGAAACTAATTCTTCTGGTTGATTATCGCTATTTTATTTGATCTATCAGGCCACTTCCTCCCTCTTTCCGAGCTATTGTTAATATATCCACTGCTGACTTCAGGCGTTGTTGGTGTCTCTTGCTCATCATTGTCCTTGTCTTTCTCACGATATCTTCTAGCTCGGTGTTAGTCCAATCTATGACCACAAAAAACTACATTGGTACTGCAGCTGCATAGATGTTTATGGTTCATGGCTTTAACTGTGTTTCCTACATTCAGTTTAGCTTTCAGCGGGCTTCTGAGTCTCTGATGACATTTTTCGGTCAGGCACTTCTTGATTTTCTTGTGCTCTAACTGCTAAGCCTGCATCAACCCTAGATATTGTTAGGTCTCTCCTTCTGTCATAGCGTTGATCTTTTTACCAGTCAGCAGCTGGTAGTTTCAGCTGACTAATTTTCCCAGGTGCAGTTTGTGGGTCTTGCATTTGTCAAGACCAAATTCCATCCTGATGTCCTTGCAGAATTCTTCGGGGATCTGGAGTAGTTGCTCGGGATGCTTCTCAGTTGCCGCATAGAGCTTGATGTCATCCATGTAGATCAGCTGGGTGAGGGTATACAGGTTCTTTCATCCTTATTTTAGGTTATATCCATACTTGCTGCCGTTAAGCGTGGTGGATAGCGGGTTCAGTGCTAGAAAGAACCTCATTTAGCTCAGGACATCTCCTTGAAATATTCCTCTTCTGATGGGGATTGGTCTGGTTTGATGTTCTTGCTCTTAATGGTGTATTCCATTTCGCCATTGTTGCTCATGGGACGTTTGTCACAATCTGATTGACCTTATAGATCTTCAGGGTCTCTATTAGCCAGCTATGAGGTACGGAGTCGAAGGCCTTCCAGTAATCGATGCAGGCTGTGTATAGGTTGCAGTGCTTCTTGTAGGCTTGCTCCATAACTGTGGCATCTATGGTTAGCTGCTTCTTGCATCCTTTTCTCCTCCGCTTACATCCATTCTGCTGTTCGGCCATTATGTTCTGACACTCCAAGTGGTCTGACATCTTTCTGGTTATGCAGCTGGTCGGGATCTTGTAAATTGTTCGGTGCCAGGTTATTGACCTGTATTTCGTCGGGTTTCTTGTATTAGTATTAGTACTAATAGAGGCATATGATGCAAGAAAGCGAGCTTGTGCACCATCAGCCAAAAAAAAAAAAAAAAAAAAAAAAAAACTTCCATTTCACCCCTCCGTTCGTTCGAAATACCTGTCCAGCTGAGCCTTAAATTTAATTAGGCTATCGACTTCCACAACAAGGGATAGAAGTCTGTTCCACCAACCAACTACCCACTGGCTAAAGGCAAATTTACGCACATATTTCCCACATCTGTCTTTCCTCAATCTGATTTTATGCCCTCTCAGGTGATTATTCTGAACAAGAGGAAGAATCACATGGGCATTGAGCATGCTCAAACCATTCAAGGCGTTATACACCTCCATCAGATCACCTCGTCGGTGCCTAGTCTCCAGACACTGTAATTTGCAAAACTTAAGCCATTCTTCGGAAGAGTAACCCTTTGTTTCATTCACTAATCTTGTTGCCCTTCTCTGTACTCGTTCCAGCAGCTCTACATCCTTCTTGAAATAAGGCCTTCAGACCTGTATACAGTAAAGGTGTGGGCTTACCATTGCCTTATACAAAGGAATAACCACCTCCTTATCCCTGCTAATAAAATTCCTGTATATCATTGACAAGACACCATGAGCTACTCTTGCCGCCCGTATGCATTGCTCAGAGAATATCATATCTGCCTGCACAATTATCCCCAGGTCCTTTTCATTCTCAACCACTGTCAGTGTAGTACCACAGGGTTGATACGTTGCTCTGCGGTTGCTGTTTCCCATATGTAGTACTTTACGTTTGTCAATGTAAAACTTAATTTGCCACCTCTCAGCCCATCTGCTCAACCTTTCCAGATCCTGTTGGAGAAATCTATGTTCATCTGCTTCAGATATGTGACTCCTTCAATGAGAAACTTCGGGATTGTCTCCGAGTGCCTTATCAATCAAGTGAACTGCTCTGCTACCTGCTGTTGTGTTCAAGTGAGCTTGTTATACCAGTAGTTATAGATATGATGAATTCTTGGGGTTCGTCAGTTGTGGGTGTTCTAGATCGACTGTTTTACTTCTTCTTCTCGAATCTCCCTCTCTCTCTCTCATCTCTTGTACGTCTTTGGTTTTCTTCAGTTCTACTTCTCTTCAGGAGGCTCGGCTGTTATGTCTTGCTTCACTGCTCCAGATATTTCCCAAAACTACTCGATAGTCTTCTTCTCGGCTGATCCCTTGTCTGTTTTCTCACCTTCTCCCAGTTTCCTGTAGAAGGCTCTTTGGCTCTCATCGAAGATTTGGTTGTTTATTTTCCTCTGGAAGCTCTCTTTGTATTAGCGTTGTCTCTTGCTGAGTGCGAGGAGGTTCTGCTTCAGTGTGTCCAAGTATCCTCCTATTCTCTGATTTCTTTCTCATGTTTGCTGTGTACACTTTCTGTCTGCGCCTGTAGCACAGTAGTATCTTCACCGTCGTCCCCACACCGGAAAAGTCCCGGGTTCGAATCCCGTCGATGACGCAAGGAACTTTAATGGGCTTTTTTGACTAAGTAGCTCAGTTAGTCGGTCTCAGGCGTAGATAGCAAGGTTTTTCCTCCAGAATCTGGGGTTTTTCGTTCAGCAAACAGACAAATCGACCATAAAACACACACACACACACACGCAATTTACATACATAAGACATCCAGCACGGCAGATGAATTTAATTATTCTGGTGGCCTAAATATAATAGTTTAGTTTAGTTTAGTTGTTCAATACTCTAACTGTGGACGCTTTCTTATTACCAAACAAGAACCGACTATGGCTTCTCAACCTAAAGGTTTCAATGCAACTATTATCAAAATCTTCCAAGTCAAAGCACAGCCGGCACGAGTTGTGCCTGACCAAGTTCGGCTAAAAGCGGATAAAGAAAACTCGGATCTCATTATACTTCAGAAACCATATACCCACGTGGGCCTGGTCAGGAGATATAAAATTATTCAGTCGGACGATGATACCCCATGGGCTGCCATTGCAGTCTGAAATGCAAACCACATGGCAACCAAGATTACCCAACTGTGTACTGCATGGGCAGTGTGTGCCCACATTATCAGTCCCATTGGAAACTTCCATGCGATCTCCATGTACTGCAGGCCGGGGGAGGGCATTGATCCGGCTATCAGATACCTAGAATCTGTCCTGAAAATACTCCCGAATGAGAAGATCGTCGTTGGGTGCCGATGCCAACTGTCGCTCCCCAGCTAGGCACAGCTCCACAGCAGATAGACGAGGAACAAGAAATGGTCAGCGGCTGAAAGAGTTCCTTTCCAACTCTCCCTTTTCAATACTCAATCGCCCAAATAATCTCCCATCATTCTGTAACACCCTGTGGGAAGCAACGATTCACATTTCACTCTCTACCAGATCCTTCTCTGGCAACATTACAGATTGGAGGGTCTCCAAGATTCGTGGGCCACATCGGACCACCGAGTCATCACATACCAACTGAACAGAAACCTTGCCCGGCAGTGCCCACCCTAACAGTAACCGAAAGTTGTTGGTGTAACTCCACCAACAACTTTCGCCCAATAGCTCTACTCTCAGTTTTTGCAAAATTATTCGAAAAAATTCTTCATAGCAGACTCATGGGTTTTCTTGAAGAAAATCAGCTCATCCATCAACAACAATATGCTTATCGCTCTGAAAGATCCACTGATCTTGCAGTTGTTGACCTCTGCTCAAGGATCATTGAGAGTCTTGAAAAAGGGTCATTATGCTATAGCACTGTTTCTTGACTGATCTAAAGCTTTTGATTGCATAAACCATAACCTTCTACTTAACAAACTCAATAATCTTGGCTTGAGAGGGAAAATTAACCTTCTCCTTGAAGACTACCTTACTGATCAACCGCTTGTTGTAAGAACAAATCAATCATACTCCGACATCTGTTATTTCTCCAGGGTAGTACCTCAAGGCTCACTTCTTGGACCTATCCTATTTGTTCTTTACATCGATGAATTTCTCTCTCTTCTTCCATCTTCTCACCTAGTAGCATGTGCCGATGATATTTCAATCCTAATCATAGATAAAGACCCTAATGTGCCTCAACTGAAAATCTCTGCCTTGCTTTCTGTGATGCATAATTGGCTTCAAAAGAATCAGCTTATACTGAATCCAGAAAAATCAAAATATATGGTGTTTAGAACGAAAAACAAACCACTGAATATTGATTTAGACGGAACATACAAATAAGAACAACGTGAAAGGGCGAATGAAACCAAGTTTCTCAGAACCTGACTGGATGATAAGCTAAGTTGGGCCAAACAAATGATAACGCTACGAAAGAAAACTTCGTCACTAGCGGGAATACACGTCAGGGCCTCTGCCTGGGTGTCTCCTTCTCTTCTCAGACAAGGATTCCTTTCTTTAATTGAGCCGCACCTCACCTATGGAATCATCTTACGGGGTACTGTCAGGCAAGAAAACCTCGCGAGAATCAACTCCATTCTCAATCGATTCGTTCGTTCCATTTTGGGCCGTTCCTGGAACGCATCGGTTAGTCCGAGATACAAGGAAGTGACACTCCTCAGCATCTACCAGCTATTGCAGAAAGCCGAGACGATCCTTGTATACGATGTTATGAAGACGGCAGACTTTCCCCTCTCTTCAGATCCTTTTTCATAACCACAGACGAAGAAGAAATATCATGCAATCTAAGAAATGAAGCCATCCTGATTCCGCTTTTCAGAAAAGCCATAGGTCAGAAAAGTATAAAATACAGAGGTGCTAAAACCTGCAACAAACTGCCAGTAAAAATCAAAAATGTCACTTCACTAAATCAATTCAAGAAACTACTAATCGAACACATCACCAGGAATGTCTGATTCAAATTACCTTCCACTCAACTCTTGGATTTTAAAAACACCAACTTGGAAATAATATATAAATGTTAAAGGAAGCAATTGGCAAATAGTTTGTAAATTTCTCATCATTTTCTTTCTCTCCTCATTTAATTGTAAAAATGTTCACAATGATATTATAAATAGTGATGCTTTTCGAAGTTTTCTGTAAAGAAATGTACAAAACACTCCAATTTATTTATGTCTTTCCTGTTGAACATTACCTGCACAATTTCAATTACATTTTTCAATTGTATATTTGTATATTCATCATTTTTTAAGGGACCACCCCCTAAAAAGCCATTGGCTTATGTGGCCTCCCTCCCTTTTTGCTGTTATCTCTCAAAAAAGTGTAACATAAAATGGAGATAAATAAATTATTATTATTATTATTATTCATTTATTGTAAACGAATTCTCTTGATAAATAAAATTGTATTGTATTATTATTGTTATTATTATTATTATTATTATTATTATTATTATTATATGCAATCCAGAAAGCGAACCGGGAACTCTTCAAGGCTCTGCTGACAATGGATTCAGCAACATTTACACCGGATTATGCTCTCAAAGGGACCCAGATGAGCTCCAGCAGGAAGTCACAGAGATAATCACAAATGCGGCCGACATAACAATAAGAAAAAGAATCCAATACCTGGCGCAGTCCCTTGGGGTGTCAGGACTTGGCCCGTCTACGCGAGAAACAATTTCAAATCGTAAGGCTTTCCAACGAGCGCAGCGTTCCTGGCCTGCGCATGAGGTCGAGCCCTAAGAAACGTATACAGAGAGGCCTGCAACAGATACACAGCAAAGATAAGAGAATGCAAAAAAACTCTCTGGGAAACACTAGTGTCCACTACTGGTAATGACAACCCCTGGGGGGTGGTGTCACCACCAATAAACTCCGCAGAGGGGAAGTGGTCACCACCACCAGAACCCCATAAGGTACCATGACTACTTCATGGGAGCAGACTGTCTGCAACATTCTAGACGTCACATTCCAGCAGCCTGCGGCTCCAGTCACAGGGGAGCAATTTCAACTACGACAACTACGAAATCCAGAACCTGGAACCTCCCTTTAACTTAGAAGAACTACACGCTGCAGCAGCACTTATTAAAAACAAAAAATGCCCAGAGACAGATCTTGTGGAGCCGGAAATAATAAAAAAAACCATTGAATTCTGCCCGGAGATGATTCTTGATCTCTTCAACCGCTGCCTACTAGCTGGAATTTTTCCCATGACTGGAAAGTTGCAAACTTAAAACTAATTCTAAAAAATCCCAACAAGCCCCCTAACCTACAGCCATCCTATAGACCAATCGCTTTTCTTCCTGTTATAAGTAAGCTCTTTGAAAGACTCATATACCAAAGAATCCTCCAGCACTATGAGAATGCTAACCTTGCAGCTATAAACCAATTTGTATTGAAACCTGGACTTTCTACTGTGGACACCCTTCACAACCTGCTCACATTGGCTGCCAACTGTGACAAAAAGTATTTTTTGCTGATTTCTGTCGACTTCAGAGGGCGTTCGACACCCTCTGGTGGCCGAGCATCCTCGGCAGGTTGCGCAGAGCCACCATACCAGGAATCTACATGAAGCTATCAAAACATGCCTCTCAAACAGGAAAGTAGTGGTTAACGCACCATAGCAGAGTGTTTCTAAAACAGTTCTCAGTGGCTGTCCACAGGGCTCTGTATTGGGTCCCCTGCTCTGGAACATTGCCATGGATGGTTTCCTCAACAGGGACCTGGAGGAAGTAAATGCTCAAGCTTATGCCGATGATCTCATCATCACTGTGGCTGCTGACAGCAGAGCTCGCCTCGAGGCCCTGGAAAACGAAGCCCTACATACTCTCCAAGAATGGGCCTCAGACAACAATCTCCATCTATCCCCAACTAAAACCAATTCTCGCCTTCTCAAAGGCAAGCTGGATATCAGAAGACCCCCCTCTGATCAGAATCAATAGAGCAACTGTCAAGTTCTCAACCGAATTAAAGTACCTGGGACTTATCCCCGATACAACATGGTAATTTCGACCACATCTGATATACCCCAGGAAAAAGGTGCGAAATTATGCAGCCCTGGTTGTCAGAGTCTCGCATCGTGACTGGGGACTCAACCGGAAGACCTTATCTTTATTCTTCAAAACTGCTTTCACACCGATAATAACATATGCTTCTGGAATCTGGTATACCAAAGCTACCACTGCCACCAACAGAAGGACGCTGGATGCCATCCAGTGCACCCTACTGCTCGTCACCCACGTGCCTTCCGCACAGTGAGCACTCACGCTCTCCAGGTCCTGGTTGGCACCTTACCTTTCGACCTCGAGGTCATTAGAACTGGTCTACAGTACAACTTTTCTAAGGAAACCCACAAACCTACCTCAACTTTACAATTAATCCAGCAAATGGCAAGACGGCTGAAAAATATCGCCTCCGTGCCAATCTGAAGCAGGAATGGCAAACCAGGTGCAAGGTGCAAAGTATAAAGTGCAATGTATGTTGAGGTCGAACGGCACCAGGGGTTCCCCCCATCTCCGCGTTGCTTTCATTGTAGGTGAACCAGTTCACTGGAAAGGCCAGAGATTTAAAAGTGTATGGATATTATAAATGTGTAATGTCATTTACCATTGTTCCTCTGGCCATTTAGCCTCAGGACCCCTACTAAGACCCAACATTGGCCGCATTTTGCCCTGTGGAGCAGACCCGGTACACCAGTATTTTAAGTAGGTACTCTGGCACGTCCTGACGCCTACTTTCCTGAGAATTCAGCGGCTAAGACCTAAATAAAATAAAATAAAATAAAAAATAAATAAGTTTAAAAAAAATAAATAAATAAAATAAAATAAAATAAAAAATAAAATAAATAAATAAAAAATTATCAATTACGTTGGGATGTCGTTTGAAATGAATAGGCTGCGATTTGACGAAACCGTAAATTTGGTCGAGATTATATTTGATGTGTGGGGCATTCGCTTGTGTGAAGATAGAGTGGGGGAGGGATGTCGGAAGACTCGGGAGTAAAGGCAGAAGAATGGGGACGATAGAGATGTCCCCAGATGATCAGTGGGGCATGCCCATGCCCCACCAGGAGGAAAAGATCCTCAAGGGAAGGGGGGGCCAGAAGGCTGGCATCTCCTCTCCCCGCTGGGGAGTGTGGTTTAAAGTGAAACGGGCTAGAGTGCTCGATTCAGGTCGCTAAAAAGGCTATTGGCAGCCAGCTGCATAGTCCGGGCTTAGTGTGTAGCCGTCCGGTCTTACGATTATGGTCATTCATGTGGCATGGTTCCATGTCCATGTTGTGTTGAGTTAAGTATAGAGTTGTGTGTCTTTTTACAGTGTCCAATTAGTGAGTCTCTTGTTGTGGCTGGGATTCTGTTCTCCAGAAGGGTGAGTCTTAGTCCACGTGCCATATTTTGAAGTTAGATCAGTTGAGCCTTTTGTTTGTGGTTGTTCCTTGCCTCAGATTTGTTGTTGTCCAGATCCCCGTGTCGGTTTCTCTTATTCCTCTTGGATAGGTTGTTTGATTCGCTTGTTGGGGTTGCAGTGTTCGGGGTCTCGCGAATAGTTCTTGTGAATATTCAGAAAATTCGATGTATGTCTCCTTGCCTTCTAAGAGACATTGTTCTTGGTCTTTGGAACAGTATTGTATTCTTGTGACCACCATGTCACAAGAATACAATACTGTCCCAAAGACCAAGGGAGAGATAACCTGAAAATTCCTACCAGCTGTCAATAGATCCTTCCCCAGACCCCCACCATGGTTCTCGCCAGGCCTATACACAATGTTTCTAATTACTGGTCACGGTTCTATAAATGCTAATCTCGTCGCTCTCGGCATCACAGAGGACCCAACATATACTTGCAGGGGGCTTGAGGGCTGGCATCACCTTGTCTACGACTGCCAGCTATATGAGGACCTTCGTTGCATCTTCATTACGAAGATCAGATATATTCCAAAGGATCAAGAATATCACCTCTTAGACACCCAAGTGAATACAGTGCCTTCTCTTGCTTTGCAAAGGATCTCTTCACAAGACGAAGAACCCTCCTGGCACAACAAATGCAGACTTGAAAAAGATGATCCAGAATAGCGAAAGGTATATCCACCGAACCAAGATACACATTAGTAAAACTGAACATTTAATAACAGAACTGTAAGGACAATTCTTGAACCTCCCCCCCCCCTCCAAGACAAACCTGCTGAAATCGACAACCACTAATTTGGACTTTACCAACTGGAATGACAACACCAAAGGCCTTTTGGCAACCTACACCTGGGGGAAGGGAGGGGACAGTCCCTGCTCCTCCTCACCTCCCCACTGTTTCTTCTGGTGGGACATGGGCCTGTCTCACTGTTAATAATTGCGGGGGTCAATCTCTCTAACGACCCCTTACTTCCAACTTCTACCCCCCAGTCTTCAGTCTCCCAACCCATCCTGTCTACTTCTCACAGCGTTTGCCCCACACAGTCGAAACTTCAAAGTACAAAAATTCTGTTCACCCAATTTTTCAGCTTCATACACCTTTCTGCGTATAAACCCTACAGAGTCGTTATTTTTTTATTTATTTATTATTTTTTTTTTCCTTTAAGCCCTTGCCATTGAAATCCCAGGAAATTAGGTGGCAGGGCCTGTCAGAGTTCAAATTATGTGCTGGTGTACCTGGTCTGCCTCCACGGGGGTGAAGTGTGGTAAACGTTGGGTCCCATTTGGGGCTCAGTGGCTAAATGACCAGATGAACAATGGTATACAACACTGCATTGCACAGTATCCATACACTTGTAAATCTCTAGCATTTACAGTGTACTGTATCACACAACAATGTAAACTCACAGTGATGTGAGAAATCCCTGGTACCGTTTGACCCTCAACACACTGAACCCTGAACACTGTGGACGCTTTCTCTCTTGAGGATTCTCTTCACTTTTCTAATGAATTTCTTACTTATATTATGTTAGTTGAACTTCGTTAGCAGTTAAATTGTACGTTTAAATGAATACATATAACGACTTAGATTACAAACGTAATATAATTAATTATATTTAACATAATTAATAACATAACATAATTAATTAATAAATTAATAGAATCATGACTCAGACCAGAGCAGCAAAGCAAAAGGCTCAAGCTAATGGAAGTGCTGTGGCTCAGAGCAGAACTGAGGGGGGCAGTTGTCCTCTGACTCACAGCCTTATAAAATGCACTGTTTGCTTGATGTTTGCAGAGCAATCGGGTACGGGACATGATACTGCCAAGGGGGATGTCTTTGTGTGTGCGCGATGCAAGGAGTGTATCGATATCAGGGAACAACTCGGCGTTCTTGTGGGCCTATATGAGAGCTTGAAGGACAGGGTGGATGCCCTCGAAGAAACTAAATTGAGGGGCCCATCAAGCTCTCAGCTGCCCACATCAACCCCAGAGCTTGCACTTGGGCATCGCGTGACACAGAGGCAACCCCCAAGGCAGAATGCGCTGGTCCTGAAGGAACTAGTAGTTGTTGGTGACTCTATTGTCAGGGAAACGGGGAACATGCTTTGTAAAAAAGATAGGTGGAACAGGACCAGGGTATGTCTGCCAGGGGCAAAGGTTGATGACGTTGTAGAGCGAATATCATCTTTTAAGGACACAAAAGGTGATATAGTTGTTCACGTTGACACTAATAATATTAAGAGTAGGAGACCGGCAGAATTACTTAACAAGTAAAGGTCACTGTTGAACAAAAGCCGAGAATTAGGGTTGAATTTGAAAGTGTCTGCAATTCTGCACAGACACGATAGGAGGGAGTATATGATGAGAGCCTTGTCGATCAATTCGGCCCTGGAAAGATTGTGCAAGGCTCAAGGGGTAGAATTTTTTTCAGCCTGGAGTGTACTTGTTAACAGGAGAGATTGCTTCTACAGGTCTGGGATACACTTAAATAGAAAGGGTGCAAGAATATTTGCTGATTCTATCGAGGCAGTGTTAGGTGGGTCGGAAATCTGCTAGCTTGGGGGGGAGACAAAGACCAATAGATTAACAGTAGCCACTGGCAGAGGTGAAAGAGATTCTTGCACTGCTTCTATTAGAATGAGCAGAAGCCTGAAAAACAAGATGCATGGTATTTCAGAGACTGCTGGGAGCCATTGCGGTACAAGTAAACACATGGGTTGTGTTAGGGTAGCTAAGAATAGAAACAGGTGCAGGTATACTTGCGTGTACACCAATGCTAGGAGTTTAGTAAATAAATTTGATGAATTTGAGGTATTGCTCAAAACATCAAAGGCAGATATTGTTGGTTGTTGTTGTTGTTGTTGTTTTGGTTTTTAGGAGCATTAGCAACTAAGGCCATATTGCTCCGGGATATGCGGTGGTCATTCCCTGACCTTTCCGCATCCTCCGTATTTGGTGGCGAAGGGCTCGAACCCCGGTCTAATCAAGAAGCGTGTGCTACGCACTGCTGCTCCTTCAGACCTGGCTACGGAGACGCCAGAGATATTGTTGGGATATCAGAGACTTGGTGTCACACAGATATAAGGGATGCAGAACTGCAATTTGGGGAGTACAACGTCTACAGAAAGGATAGACAGGATCGGAAGGGGGGAGGGGTTATGCTATTAGTTAAGAAACACATAAAAACCAAGGAAGTGAAGCCAGTCGACATCGCTGGACAGTTCAGTGTTGAGTCAGTTTGGTGTGACATAAGCTTTGGGAGATCAAAATTGAGAGTAGGAGTGTGCTATAGGCCTAATCACTCTGATGAGTATAATAAGGAACTGTACAGGGAAATAGAGTGGGCCAGTAAATCAGACAGTCTTATAATGGGAGATTTTAATTTCCCAGATATTGACTGAAATTTGGGGGCTGGTCACTCACACACTAGCAGGGCTTTTGTGGATTTATTGGATGATTGTTTTCTACATCAGCATGTTCGGGAGGCAACTAGAGGGGGTAATACTCTTGATTTGATTATCAGCAGCGATTCTTCATGTATTAAGAATCTGCAGATAAATGAACCACTAGGTGGCAGTGATCACAGTGTGCTGAAGTGGGATTTACTCAAAGAGGTAACTACCATTAGGGGTAAAGGGAAGGGTTATTGCTTCCGTAAAGGCGACTACGATGGACTGAGACAGTATTTAAATTCTATACAGTGGGACTAACTGATGATGTTACCAACAGCAAATTCAAAATGGGAACCATTCAAAGAACTTATCTTGGAAGCTACTAGGCTTTACATACCAACTAAAAAATATTGTTCAAGGTTTGGGCCAAAATGGAAGTAAGATGAACTAATGAGGCATATGGCAGAGAAGAAAAATGCATGGGATACTTACAAATTAACACATGACACAGAAGCCTATGATAGATACAAGTTGATATGCAACCAAGTTACAAAGGAGGTTAGGCAGGCGAAGGCGGATTACGAGAAATCCTTGGCAAGGGATGCAAAGAAAAACAGCAAAGAGTTCTTTACTTATGTAAACTCTAGAAGGAAGGGGATGAATCAGATTGGTCCACTTGATATTGATGGGTCAACTGTTGATGATCCTGCTCAGGTAGCTAACAAACTAAATGAATATTTTGCATCGACATTCACACATGAGGAGTTATTCAGCAAGGGGAATGCCAGAGGTGTATTCAACTCTAGCAGTAAGCTACAGAATCTTGAAATAACTGGGGGTAAAGTGGAGGAGAAACTGTTGAAGATAAACACAAGAAAGGCACCCGGGGTGGATGGGATGTATCCAGTTATATTAAAGGAGGCAGCAAAGGAAGTAAGCAAACCCTTAGCCATAATTATGAGAGCTTCCTTGGACTCAGGGCAGGTACCCATAGACTGGAAATGTGCAAATGTGACCCCAATTCACAAAAGAGGATCAAAGGCTGACACAAGTAATTATAGACCTGTGAGTTTAACTTCTGTTCCAGGAAAATTAATGGTGGCACTGGTTAAAGAAGCACTGCAGGATCATTTAGACAAGACTTCAGTTATAGCTCAGACACAGCGTGGTTTTGTTAAGGGGAAGTCTTGCCTGACCAACTTGATTGGATACTATGATGCAGTCACAAAAGAACTGGATGCAGGGAATAACTTTGATATTATATACTTGGATCTTAGAAAGGCTTTTGATACTGTTGCACATGGAAGACTGCTACACAAATTGGAGCAGTGTGACATTGGAGGCAAATTGCTGCTATGGATAAAGGGGTGGTTGAGGGGGAGAAGACAGAGAGTGGTAATCAATGGACACTGCTCATCGTGGACTAATGTTATTAGTGGAGTCCCTCAGGGCTCAGTGTTGGGTCCATTATTGTTTTCTGTATTTATAAATGATATTGATGATGGTATATCAAGCTTAATGTCCAAGTTTGCCGACGATACAAAGGTTGGCAGGGTTGTCAAGGACACTACTGACACTATGCTGCTGCAACAGGATCTGGAAAGGTTGAGCAGATGGGCTGAGAGGTGGCAAATGAAGTTTAACATTGACAAATGTAAAGTACTACACATGGGAAACAGCAACCCCAGAGCAACGTATCAACTCTTTGGGACTACACTGACGGTGGTAGAGAATGAAAGGGACTTGGGGGTGGTTGTGCAGGCAGATATGAAGTTCTCTGTGCAGTGCAGACGGCTGCAAGAGTAGCTCATGGAGTATTGTCAATGATATACAGGAATTTTTCCAGCAGGGATAAGGAGGTGATTATTCCATTGTATAAGGCAATGGTCAGGCCACACCTAGCGTACTGTATACAGGTCTGGAGGCCTCATTTCAAGAAGGATGTAGAGCTGCTGGAACGAGTACAGAGAAGGGCAACAAGATTAGTGAATGGAACAAAGGGGTGCTCTTACGAAGAAAGGCTTAAGTTTTGCAAATTACAGTGTCTGGAGACTAGGCACCAGCGAGGTGATCTGATAGAGGTGTATAAAGCCTTGAATGGTTTAAGCATGCTCAATGCTGATGGGATTCTTCCTCTTGCTCAGAAAAATCACCTGCGAGGGCATAAATTCAAATTGAGGAAAGACAGATGTAGGACAGACGTGCGGAAATTTGCCTTTAGCCAGCGGGTGGTTGGTTGGTGGAAGAGACTTCCATTCCTTGTGGTGGAGGTTGATAGCCTAAATAAGTTTAAGGCTCAGTTGGACAGGACACCTATCTTGACCCTGAATTGTTCTATCTTCTGCTGAAGCCTTCTTTCCAGAGCTGGCGGTTCCATCTGTTTTCGGTTCTTCAGCTGCTGGTCTCTCGTTTCTCTTACATTAATCCTCGTATCTGCTATGGCAGCACAGTATACGGCTGTGTGGATAGCCACCAGCGTTGCACCATTGTTGTCAAGGTAATGTGGTATTATTTACCAATTGAGGTAGTCTCTTATTCTCCACAGGACTTTATTTGGCCTGTGCTTAGGGTCGCGTGGGATCTTATGGGGTCCATTCCTACGAATCCTGTTAGGGCCTTCCTCCACTCGTCTTCTATTCCCGATATCATGACTTCGTCTCTTTCCAATTTGGCTTCTCTGTGTTCTTTTTCTTCTTGCTCTTCGACGTTTGGTTCCATAGCATACTGTTCCCCCTCTGGTTCTATATTGGCCATATTCTTTGTAGTTGATCGCTCCCACCCTGCTTGATTTTTTTCGAAGATGACAGGAGCTATTAGGTTCTTTGAGACGATTGTCCTTCTTTGGTCCGCTAATCACTGTACAGTGACCTAAATATCTGGGAATCGTTCCAACCACTTTGTATATATTCGCGATCTGTACATTGCCATATCGGTCTCTAGCCTGGTTACATCATAGTATTCTTGCATGATGTACATATTCATTTCGATGCTCTACTTCATGCATTGGCCTCTTTTTCCTTCCGTGGTGGTCACTAGCGCAGTTGTGCAGGAATCGCTTTCAGTTGTTGGAGCTGGATGGTCTTGTCCCTCTCTTGTAATAGTCATATGGGGGAACAGCGACAATTGCTCCACTATCTTGCTCTGGAGATTGTCTCCAACTTTTCTAAACCGACACTTCTGCCTAAGGCCTGAACGCGAATGGCAAATAACTTCATCCTGCGCCGCACTCAATGCAGTAAGTGCATTGAGTGTGGCATCATGTGTTGGATCGTTTCTGAGGGCAGGTGGCATTGTCGACATGTGTCATTTAACACTCCGGGCTTCTTAGCTATGTATTTTCTATAGTTGCTGTTGTTGATTACCTGGTCTTGGCTGGCAAGCATGACTCCTTCAGTCTCGGGGAAGAGCGTGCAGCTCGTGAGCCATGTATTGGAAGCAATTTTATCTATGTGACCCTGATGGAGATCATTGTAGTGTGTGCCGTGGAGTGTCTTTTCAGCCCAACTTTCTCATTTCGGTTGAATCTCCTGGCTGGGGTGGAGAATCCTCGCTTAGGTTGAGTTGTATGTTGGGCACCGCTATGTCAATTAGTTATTATTATTATTGTTGCTTGTCTGTCTTCCTTACTGCTTGTCTGTCTTCCTTATGGCCTAGTGGAATGCTGCCGTGTGTTTCTGGCAGTAATCCTTCAGGTTAACTATCGCTGTCTTCTGTTGCTCAATGTCTATCAGGCCCTTTCCTCCTTCCCTGGAAATTGTCAGTCTCCCACGGCAGCTCTCGGGTGGTGTTGGCGGCTCTTGGTCATCATTGTCCTTGTCTTTCTCATGATATCCTGCAGCTTGGTGTTAGTCCAATCTATAACCCCGAAGAAGTATGTTAGCATTGGACTGCATAGGTGTTTATGGCTTTAACTGTGTTCCCTCCGTTCAGGTTTGCTTTCAGCAGGCTTCTGAGTCTCTGATGGTATTTTTCAGTCAGGCAAGCCTTAATTTTCTTGTGCTGTAACTGCTGAGCCTGCATTATCCCCAAGTATTTGTAGGTCTCTCCTAATGCCTTGGCTTCGATCTCTTTACCACTCTGCAGCTGGTAGTTACAGTTGACTAATTTTCCCTGACGCAATCCGTGGGTTTGGTCCAGACCAAATTCAATCCTAATATCCTTGCTGAATTCTTCGGTGATCTGGAGTAGTTGCTGAAGGTGTTTCTCGGTTCCCGCGTAGAGCTTGATGTCATCCATATACATCCGGTGGGTGAGAGTGTACAGGTTCTTCCATCCTTCTTTTAGGTTGAATCCATACTTGCTGCGGTTACGCATGGTGGATAGCAGGTTGAGTGCTAGACAGAACCATAGTGGGCTCAGAGCATCTCCCTGAAAGATTCCTGTTTTCTAATGGGGATTGGCTGGTTGTGATGCTCTCTATCTTAATGGTGGTACTCCATTTCGCCATTGTTGCTCCTAGGAAGATTGTCAGTATCGGATTGACCTTGCAGATCTTCAGGATCTCTATTAGCCAGATATGAGGTAGGCAGTCGAAGACCTTGCGGTGATCGATGTAGGCCGCGTGTAGGTTGCGATGCCTTTTGAAGGCTTGCTCCATAACTGCGGCATCTACGGTTAATTGCTCCTTGCATCCTTTGCTCCTCCGCCTGCATCATTTCTGCTGTTCGGCCATTATGTTCTGACTCTCTAAGTGGTCTGATATATTCTTAGTTATGCAGCTGGTCAGGATCTTGTATTTCGCTGGATTTCTTCTATCTTCATCTTTAGGTTTCAGATATGTGACTCCTTCAGTGAGAAACTTCGGGATTGTTTCCGGTGCCTTCTCATTCATGTGAACTGCTCTGCTAGTGTGTGTAGGTTAGTTTCTTCTACCAGTAGTTGTGGATGTTATCAATTCACGGGGTTCGCCAGTTGTGGGTGTTCCTGATCGACTGTTTTACGTCTTCTTCTCGAATCTCCCACTCTCTTTTCTCTTGTATGTCCTTCGTTTTCTTTCGTTCTACTTCTACCCAGGGTGCTTTGCTGTTATGTCTCACTTCACTGCTGCAGTTATTTCTCCAGAAGTCTCTGTTTCCTGCTTTCTCATCTACACCAAGTTCGTGTAGAAGGCTCTTTGGTCCTCATCGAAGATTCGATTGTTTATATTCCTCTGGGAGCTCTCTTTGTATTGGTGTAGTCTCTTCCTGAGTGCGAGGAGGTTCTGCTTCATTGTGTCTAAGTATTCTCCTATTCTCTGATTTCTGGTCTCATGTTTGCTGTGGGCGCTGTCTCTCTTGAGGATGCTCTTCACCTTTCCAATCAATTTCTTACTTCTATTACCCTCTTGGTACTGGGTCAACTGACCTACCTTGACTCTTAATTCTTCTATCTTCTTGTATATGACACATCTCCTTGACCTCATGACTCAGGTTCGTGTACTTCCTTATTTTTTCCTCATGGGTTTTCTGGACATTGCTACTGTTGGGCACCGCTATGTCAATTAGTTATTATTATTATTGTTGCTCTTATATTATTATTATTATTATTAGCTATATCGTGCAAGGAAGCCTGAGGCAAATGGTGCACCTGCCAAAAAAAATTCCCCAGTTACACTGACAGACAGAGAGAGAGAGAGAGAGAGAGAGAGAGAGAGAGAGAGAGAGAGTAAAAAACAGAAGTTAATCACCAAGAAAGAGAAGAATGATGATATCCAGCTGACAACCCTGGGTTTTACCAAACCCATACTCACCAGATGTGAGCCCCTATTTCAAAATTCACGTGGCACTGACTTTTCAGTCTACTGTGAATTTGTAGTCTACACTTTTATTATTATCTCTCTATACGTCAAAAAGTTTTCCTCCTAGTGATATTTGTTCGAGCCAATAGGAGAAGAGCGCAAGGCAATTACGTGCTTATTCTGGCCATAATTTCTTCCATAACATTCACCAACCTCGTGCACGTGGTTCGCTGTCTAATATATGACCATGGCCGGCATCATTTGATGGTCCTTTGAATTGTTAGCTGATGAAGGTACTTGACATAGTTTGTATATTTGTAAATATTTTAGTATTTTGTAAATATTTTAAATATATATATATTTAGTAAATATTTTAAATATTTGTATAGTTTCTAAATATTTTAAATATTTGTATAGTTTGTAAATATTTTAAATATCTGTATAGTTTAGATTTTCATTTTGAACTACTTAAAGAACGTTATGTTAGTTCCACCACCAATTCAATTCCCTTAGCCTTTGCTGATGATCTTGTTCTGGTGGTTCAAGGTGACACAAGAGCGGCACTGGAAGCAAAAGCAAATACAGCTCTGGAAAAGCTCCAAAACTGGGCAGCACTCCACAACCTCTCAATATGTGGTGAGAAAACAAAATCGATTCTCCTCAAGGGAAAGCTACAAATACGCAGGCCTCCAATAATGAAGTTAAATAACATCCTTATACGTCTCTACACAGAAGTCAAATACCTGGGAATCTACATTGACACCGGCCTTACCTTTCACCCTCATCTGAAGTACTTATCCACAAAAATCCGAAAGTATATGGCTATGATAAGAAGAGTCAGCAGAGTGGACTGGGGGTTGAAGCATAAAGCTTTGTCTCTCATCTATAAAGCGGCGTTTCTCCCAAAGCAGGGAGAAATGGAGCCTCAGTTTGTGTGTTATGGAGCCTCAGTTTGGTATACAAAGGCCATCCTGGAAAAGAACAAGCGTAAACTTGACTCAATACAAAGATTCATGCTGTTGTCTATCTGCAGGGCATGTCGCACTGTTAGCACCCCTGCCCTGCAGGTTATTACTGGATGCTTGCCACTCTATCTTGAGGTGATTAAAAGGGGACTTTACCATCGATTAAAGAAGGGAATTCCGACACAGTTGTTAAATCTTCAACTGCAGCTTACCAATGACCTGAAACAAGAAAGAAAACGTATCTTCGAACACCTTCAAGGACTTTGGGAGCATTCATGGGAAACCACGCCCAAAGGAGAAATTACAAGAAGATTCCTCCCATCCATTGACATGACTTTCCCAAAGTCTCCTTCCTGGTTTTCACCTGGTTTGCAAGTTACATTCCTGATCACAGGACATGGGCCCTTTCAACAGAAATTGACAGCAATGGGAATTGAAAGCAATCCATTCTGCCACTGTGGCGAAGAGGAGTCATGGGAGAATCTCATGTATGAGTGCCCTGCTTACGATGATTGTAGGCTCAAATTTTTTACTGAAATCCAGGATAACGCTCGTAAGCATGAAACATACCTGCTTCAGAATGAAACAACATACAAAGCTTTAACGAGTTACGCACAAGCTGTCTTTACCATCACGGGCAAAGTTTGCTGAACTTAGAGCTGCTCAGAACAACGACCTTCAAGTGCAAACATAAACTGGGGTCGGATAGCATTTTCCCAACTGATAAAAGTGTAAGACTGATGATTAAAATACTATGCTGGCATTATGGTTGGCACTCCTTGAAAAGCTGACTCCCAGAGAGTGCTTGGCCTTTGGCACTCGCACAGTGGCACCTGCCCCTGTGACTTTTGATCCCTCTACCCATCCCCTATTTCTCCTTACTCGGGTTGACTGCCTTCTCTATCTGTCCACTTTAGCTTGTTCCTCACATTCAGACCCCCTTCCTCTTGTTCCCCAGGCTTTCTCTTCTCTTTTTTTTTTTTCAAACTTGGTCTTCGTCCAGGACGCTCAGGCGACCCTGGCAGAGACCAGCCAGAGAATAAAGGGCAGCCTGGCTACCTCCTAGTGGTGTGTGCGGGCAACGTGAGGTCCCACCAGGGGCCGCGGCCAAATTCCAGGACACCCAACAGAACCTAACGCAATATGTCATATACAACAGACAACACTTTTCTGGCATTTACAGTAGTTCTGTATTTCTTCACAGCGTACATATGGCACAGATGTGAGAAATCACAGGTGGCGCCTGACCCTAACACTATGCACACTATGCACCAATTCGGTACGGACTGAAACGAAAAAAGGTGTGTCCATAATCTTGTGTACAACAGATTATCAAAAATGTTTTACACGTACATCCGTTAGTCTTCGGTGTTATCCCCTACTTACCGCTTTTTAAAACAGAGGCAAGTAACCCCAGGGACTCACATCTGGTCATTATGGGCTTAGCACACCCAGGGTCTGCAGCTGGATATCATCATTCTGCTCTCTCTCTCTCCCCCCATAAGCCATATGCTTCCTTGCACAATAATAATAATAATAATAAATAATACCGCGAAAGTTACGCCATTGGACTTACCCCCCCCCAAGGTAGGAGTGACGCTGATGCAGATAGTGGCGCCATCTGGTGTCACTCGCGAGAACTAAAAATAAAAATAAATTAAATAAACCACCGGACATAAGCCGAAGCTAAACAAGTCCACCTCCATAGATGGATGATGTCGCAGAAAAATATTAATCATACTGCATTGAGTGTGGCACAGGATAAAGTCACTTGCGTTCAGACTTTAGGCAGAGGGGTCGGTTTGAAAGATCAGAGACGGTCGCCCGAGGAAGATATTTGGGCGAGTGGCGCTGTCCCCCATATGGCTACCACATCACCATCCAGCCACACCAACTGAAGTGCTTCCTGTACAACTGCGCTAGTGAACCCCCAGAATGGAAGAAAACGCCAATGCATGAAGTGGAGCATTGAAATGAATACATACATATGCGGGCATACTATGAAATAACCAGGCTAGAGACCGATATAACAATGTACAGATCGCGACTACATACCAAGTGGTTAGAATGATACCCGGATATTCAGGTTACCAAACAGCGATTAGCAGACCAAAGGACCATTGTCACGAAGAACTTGATGGCTCCTGCAATCTTGGAAAAAATCAAGCAGGACATGAGCGATCAACTACAAAGAACACCGAGCTGGAGGATATCATGAGAAAGACAAGGACAATGATGACCAAGAGCCCCCCCCCCCCCAACACCACCCGAAATCTGTCGTGGAGTGACTGACAATGACCCGGGAAGAAGGAGGATGGGGCCGGATAGACCTCACTGAGCAACAGAAGAGAGCGATAGTTAACCTGAACGATTACTTTCAGAAACACAGCAGCATTCCACCGGGCCATAAGGGAGATAGACAAGCGGTATACCCTACTCAACCTAAGCGAGGAGCGCCCCCCAATCAGGAGGTACAAACGAAGCTAGAAAGAGAGCAGAGAAGACACTCCATGGCAGACACTACAATGATCTGCATCAAGATCACATAGATAAAACTGCTTCAAATGCAGTTTTATCTATGAGATCTTGATGCAGGGTTCACGAGGGGAACGCTCTTCCCCGAGACAAGGGCTTACAGTACCGGTCAAGGGCATGATACCGGTATTTCGGTATTTTTAATTTATGAAATCGGGATACCGGTATCCCATTTTTCTCTATAAATTTTGATGACAGTTATAATAAAGTAAGGAAAAATCGAGTATGTAATTACTTGAATTCGAGTTTTAAATAAACATTTATTGCAATAATAAATATTCTGAAAAAAATCATTAAAAATATAGTTGTTCTAAAAACAATAAAATACATATTGTTACTGCAAAGTTTAGTTATGTTTAAGCATCCACACTACCTGTCTGAATAAAGTTAGCTCTGAAGAAACATAAGCAATCAATAGCATGATCTTTTAAAATAAATCTAATTCTGGTACATACAGTATTTGATTAGCGGCAGAAAACGCCCTTTCGGATTCTATTCTGTTACTGAGATAATCGTAGACGATCTCAGTTCATATTTTCTAGACTTTAAACTTTTTTAGCAAAAATAGTTCATTAATTTCCGACTCAAGTTCATCTTTTAAAATCTCATTGGAGTCAGGCAATTTCTTATTTTGGAAAGAATTTGAGGAACACTGTTGTTCTGTTCCATGTTGGTCTTACATGGTTGAATTATGTTCATCATTTTCTGAAGGAGAAAGACGTTTTATTCAGCGAAGTATAATTTTCACTATAGTATCTTCACTGAGTCTGGGAGTGAGCAAAGAGTGGCGACAAGGAATAAAGAGAGCAAAGAGTGCAGTTAAAGAATTCCGCACATATATAAATGCAAAGAATAGAAGTACAAAACATATCGGACGCATATGTAATTGCGTGGGATAGTATTAGATACCCCAACTGATGTTGTAGATGAACTCGACAGTTACTTTGCATAGATATTTATTGAAGAAAAACCCTTTACGTCAATGAGAAATTATGGGAGTGAAGTTGAAAAAAATGTAATTAATGATGTTGAAATTTCACACGTTGATTTAATGAGAAAACTTTTGTCTGCAGGCGAGTAAGTCTCCTGTGGTTGATGGCATATACCCTATAATCTTATAGGAGGCAGCAAGTGAGTGCATTGAACCATTAAGGTTAAAAAATGTCTTCATTTTTACTTTTCATTTGACTTTGAGGGCTGTTATTTCATCAAGTAACCTTATACTTTTTGCCACTACTGTACTTGTAGTGTGATATTAACTCCGTGTAGAAGGCTGTTTCTTTTCTTTAGCATGCGCGCATCAGTGCGGCACTAGGGAAAACAGTAGTTGAAACACTGTTCCCTCTAATGAGTCCGGCTTCCTCACAGCAAGAGATCTTTACTCGATCGGATCGAACGAACATTGTGGATATAATATTTAAAAAACGGTGAGAAAGTATATGACTTTCGTCGGAGAAAAGAGAGTAAAATGTCAATTAAGAAGAATACTTCAGGATGAAATCTGAACCTTATAACTATGGGGTAATTGTTGTCTGGAAATTCCTAGTGTAGGAACGAACGGACTTTAGACCTAGTGACTACTGCTGGGCAGTCTGGAAATTCCATCCCATGCAGATGCCAAGTTCCTCTTTCTCCTGATAAATTCCATTTTTACTGTGTCAGATCTCCAAAATAACAGTCCCTGGGATGATTTTCATTTCCCTACGAAATTAGCCTTTTGGCCAAAAAGAAGCATTGGAAACTCTAAAAGGGGGGGGGCATATATAAATAGAGTGATTCACTACCAGTGCGACAAACTTGCAGGAGGTGTAGGGGGCACAAAGACGAATCGGAATCACATAGCATTGCAGGGTCCGAAATGCCTTCGTCATGCGGTAGAGGACGATGAACGGGAGGTCGCGTGAACAGCGATCCCGCTGGAAGTCAGCATTTGCGAACCAGTTCCCGAGGCAGTAGGATGGACGAGTATTCAAACGTTGAACTGGCCGACATGCACCTCGCGTATGCACAGCCACTGAAATAGCAGACATGATGCAGCAAGTGTTGTAGAAGGCCTCCTACAGGTCGGCTAGGAAAAAATCTATCCATCCCACTGCCTGCTCTTAGTGATGTCAAGAGCTTACTGCACTCCGCAGAGAGGTCCATCGTGCCCGTCGACTTTATCAATGCCATCGCGACTGGCCTCCCTGTGAAGTAGTTAGATTCCACGGCAATTATATCGCTAAAAAGAACGAATATACCAAAGCTATTGCTGCCCAGAAGAAAACCACCTGGTCGGAGTTTGTCCGAGACTCAGGGAATTCCAACCCCTGGGGATTTCTATACAAAATAGGGAGGGAAAAGACTTTCAGGCCTGAAATCTTCGGCACTGTAACTACTGGGAACACCGAGACTTACACATTGGCAACCTGAGCCAGCTCTGTTGTCTGGCTCACTGTCTCACCTCTTCCTGGCAGGTGGGGAGGAGACAGTAAACTGTCCCCTCCCCACCCTGCCACCCTATTTCTTCCCTCTGGTGGGGCTTGCCCCACTGTAAACTGGAGTTGCCTTGCCTTTCGGCTCCATATTTCTGTCTATTTGCCCCCCAGTCTTCAGCCTTCACCCCACTCTATCTGATAGCAACGTGAACACGCCCCACACAGTATAAAATCACCAATCTAAATTAATTTTGCCCAACATTTTGGACTTCTAGCGCTCCCCGCGACGCGTACGCGATTTTTTTTTTTTTTTTTTTTTTTTTTAAGGTCCTAGCCACTGAAATCTTAGGAAATTAGGTGGCAGGACCTGCCAGAGTGAACTATATACTAGTGAGTACCTGGTCTGCCTCCACGGGACTAAAGTGGGACAATGTCGGGCCTCAGTAGGGGTCTGGCGGCTAAATGACCAGATGAACAACGGTACAAGGCATCAAATATATACAAAGTCCATACGCTTTTAAATCTCTGGCTTTTCCAGTCAACTGGTTCACCCACAATATAAACTACGCGGAGATGGGGGAAACCCCTGGTGCCGCTTGACCCTAAACACACTTTACACTTTACACTTTACTCCACACTTGACAGACCGTTTCCTGAAGATAATCCAGCAGACGATCTACCTGAGCACAGAGCAATAGGATTAGCTAATCAAACCTATGCTTCTGAGGAAGAAACAAATCCCTTTACAATTGAAGAGCTCACAGCCGTCCTCAACAGGATCAATCCCCAACAATGTCCAGGAATGGACCTCATTGAGTACGTCTTTGTCCTTCGTTTGTTCAAGCTTAGACCCCTATATCTCCAAGTGCTCTACAACAAATGTCTTCAAGGGGGAGTTTTTCGCCAAGGCGTGGAAAGTGGCCCTGCTGCGACTCATAAGGAAGCCCGGAAAACCCCCAGGAGATCCGCGCTCCCTTAGACCAATTGCATTCTTGGCAAATCTAGGCAAAATTCTAGAAAGGCTCATGGCTCTCTGAATTACACAACTGTTCCAGGAAAAGAACCTATTCTCCCCAGTGCAGTATGGCTTCACACCAGGGCGATCTACAGAAGAGGCGCTGTTTGACTTCGTCCTCCATATTGAAAACTCCACATCTAAATATGAACTGGCCATCTTGGTGGATTTTGAAGGTGCCTTCGACACTGTCTGGTGGGACAGTGCATTGGCATGCCTCCGCCTAGCTAACTGTACCTCCCAGCTCTACAAGCTCTTCCAGAACTATTTCACAGAGCGCACTATCGTGGTTAAATCCAATCTTCTGCAGATAAGTAGACCAACCTCTCGAGGGTGCCCACAGGGTTCTGTCTTGGGGCCCTTTGTGTGGAACATGGTCCTGCACAGCTGGCTTTCTAAAACTTTTGAATGATGCAAAATTGTGGTGTTTGCAGACGACCTGACTATGGTTGTTTCTGGGAAATCACGCTCCGACCTTGAAAACAAAGCACATCTTGTCCTAGCAGATCTCTACTCCTGGACAGTTCTCAACAAGCTTCAAATCAGTACCAGCAAAACAAAAATGATGCTTTTTAAATCAAAGCTTGACCTACGTCACCCACCACAAATCAAGATCTCCGGAAAACAGCTTCCTATTGTGACACAGGCTAAAGTCCTAGGGGTGATCATTGACCATAAGCTGAGCTTCCTTCCACATCTACAATACCTAGGGATCAAAACGAAAAGATTTTCAGCTGCAATCATGAGGATCTCCAAGAGCAACTGGAGACTTTCCAACAAAACACTCTCTCTGTATTATAAAGCTCTTTTCATCCCCATTGTGACCTACGCAGCAGGAGCATGGTTTCACCAGGTTCAACGAGTACATATGAAAGTCATGGTCAACTCCATTCAACGTGCTATGCTCTTGGCCACGCACAGATTATGCCGAACAGTGTCTACAGCTGCCATCCAGGTGATAGCTGGAACTCTGCCGCTTGATCTATTTGTTATCTTCAGAGGGCTTAACTTCAGAATTAAAAAGAAAATACCAACGAAGATACAGGGCCTAGAACTAAATCTCAATACTGACCCCAAAGCAGAAAAAGCTCGCTGTTATAAGGAACTCGTCAACATTTGGCAGTCTAGATGGAACACCTCCCACACACAGGCTCCGTTACCAGAAAAGTCCTCCCTGATGTCACTTTTACAACTCTGAAAACGGTAAAGAAAGAAAGAGAAAGCCAGGTCTTTACCGGTAACCAAGTAGGAGGATTCACCTTGGAATCCTCCTACTTGGTTACCGGACACGGGTCCCTCAACGAAAAGTTACATCAACTGGGTTTGCTATCAACAGATCGCTGTTTCTGCAGCAGTTCAGAGAATTGGAAACATCTTCTTTTCGAATGCAGGTTGTACGATGACTTAAGAAGGACCCTGCTGCAGGCAGGGTCCTTCGAACAGCAACCAGGAATCTTCGAACAGCAACCAGAGCCTCTACTTCAAACACCTGACAATCTAAAGGCATTCCAATCCTATGCATCCGAAGTCTTTGAGCGCAGGAAGCAGAGCTACATAGTTGTTATTGCACCTAACAATACCTCTTCAGTGACTTAAAGAGTTCTATATTCGCATGCCACTATCTTCTTCATTTTTTTTTTTTTTTTTTTCCCTCTCCACGTGCTGTCTGGAGTTCCCACTCTAGTGCAGCCAGTTTATTTATTCATTCATTTTCATTTCATTTCAATCATTTATTTATTTATTTAATTTTATTTATCTTTCTCTTCTTTATTTTCTAAATCAAATTATTCTTTTCTTTATTTTTATTAAATTATTATTTTTCTTATTTATTTAATTTGTTCTTCACGCGCTCTGCCTTGAGATCCCACTCTAGCGCAGCCAATTTATTTATTTATTTTATTATTGTATATCTATTTTTTTTTTCACGCGCTCTGCTTCGAGTTCCCACTCTAGTGCAGCCAATTTATTTAAATTGTTTTTCTTCTTCTTCTTCTTCTTATTTCTTTATTTTTTATTATTATTTCTTTATCATTATTATTTAATATATATTTCTTTTATTAATTAATTAATTATTATTATTTTACTCTTTTTTTTTCTTTTTTTTTTTCCCTAACTGCACCACGGGTGGGTTTTTTTTTTTTTTTTTTGCCCTTCTGTCTTTATCTCCTCTCTCTGGAAGGGGCCCCCAGAGGAATCTGTTCCACCTTCTGGCAACATTGGGTGGGTCAGAGTCTCTCTTGAGACAGTACGTGTTTTTTTGGGACTGGCCCACCTTCCCGTGGTCCAGTGGGCCCACGGGACAGATGCCCACCTTCCCGTGGGCATCTGTCCAGGCGATTGATGCTTCTGGGTAGCCAAGTGGCCAGAACATAACCACAGAACACACACATAATACACACAAACGTACGTCACACACACATATCTGGCCCATTTGTAGTGATACTGTTCTCCATAGTCAGTTTCTAGCAGGGATAGGGATGTGATTATTCCCTTGTGCAGGCAGATATGTTCTCTGAGCAGTGCAGACGAGCTGCAAGAGTAGCTCATGGTGTATTGTCAATGATATACAGGAATTTTTCTAGCAGGGATAGGGCTGTGATTATTCCCTTGTATAAGGCATTGGTCAGGCCACACCTTGAGTACCGTATACAGGTCTGGAGACCTCGTTTCAAGAAGGATGTAGAGCTGCTGGAAGGAGGACAGAGAACTCCAACAAGATTAATGAATGGAACAAAGGGTTGCTCTTACGAAGAAAGGCTTAAGTTTTGAAAATTACAGAGTCTGGAGACTAGGCATCGGCGAGGTGATCTGATAGAGGTGTATAAGGCTTTGAATGGCTTGAGCATGCTCAATGCCGATGGGAATCTTCCTCTTGCTCAGAATAATCACCTGAGAGGGCATAAATTCAAATTGAGGAAGGACGGATGTCGGATAGATGTGCGGAAATTTGCCTTTAGCCAGCGGGCAGTTGGTTTGTGGAATAGACTTCCATCACTTGTTGTTGAAGTTGATAGCCTAAACAAATTTAAGGCTCAGCTGGACAGGTATTTCGAACGAACGAAGGGGTGAAATGGGAGTAGTGGTTGTGCTTTTTTTTTTTTTTTTTTGGCTGATGCTGAATAAGCTTGCTTTCTTGCATCATATGCCTCTTCTAATGCTAAAATTTAATCTGAAATCTTCAATCATATGAAAGACATAAATACATTTTCCGAAACTTTTTTTTCATTCAGTTCGGGTGATTCCCGAGTTCGACTGCCATTTCTTGTAAACACAAAGGCGAATCGTGCACAAGCGAATTCGGTTCTTGTTATATATGACATCGTTCCCCTATTTATAATTCTTGTATGATCGAATTCGTGTAGTGTAAACACGTGTTATACGAGGACTGACCGTACTATATACTGTATTTTAATTTTTCTCAGGGTAAGTACTTTTTGTGTTACCATATGCAACTTATTTGTTAGCATATGTTTATAGCTTTTATTCTTTATAAGATTTCAATTTTTTAGCATTGCTTATAAATATCACGAAAGTTACCTCCTAATCCGTATTGTTAAAATACGCGCCTGCAGAGGTGCTAGCCTACTGATTCTTGGCACAGGTTTTAATACTTTTCTACATATCCGCCGAGCAGATTTACACATTTTTCCCATCGATGGATGAGGCTATGGATACCGTTTTTGTAGAAGTGGTGAAGTTAGTCTTTGAATCATGACTCTGTTGCAGAAATGAGTGTCTGGCGTCAGGGAACTGATTCCTCCGAAGAAATGACTTGAGGGAAGGAAACAAGAAGAAGACCAATGGTGCAAGATCGGATGAGTACCTGGATGGCACAGTATTTCATATCCACAAGTAGCCGCTTGTGTTATTGCAATTTCAGAAGTGTGAACTGGGGCATTGACATTCTCACACCTTTTTTCTTTCTCGAATTTTGTCTGTGTATCGATTCCTTGCTGTACGATATTGCCCCCGTAGCGTTTCGACTTCTGCAGCTGGCCAGCTACGTCTGGCGTGCTGGAAATTTTTCCAGCAGGAATTTGCTCTCATTCTTAGTAATTGCAGCTTGCGGCTCCACCAGGGTACTGCTCCTGGAGACGGTTTCTTCTTTTTCATGGATTTGTCTGCAGCTTCTGTGATGAGCTTCACCAGTTCAGCTTGGTGTTGGTCTGGGCTTGATTCTTCCATTTTGAGTGCATGTGTAGTCATTAAGGTTTCCTGAATAGGGGTCAATCGGCCTTTACAATAGCATACCTGTGCTCCATTTGTCTAGGCATTGTGTTTCTGACTATTGATCGATTCAGCTGGAAAGTAATTGTTCTGTGGTCGGATGTTGTCCAGTTTTCAGTGACAGTCCAAGAGGTAATGTGATCCGCGATAGATCTGGTGGCCAGAGTAGACAGTGATGGACTCCCTGACTGAGCACTTTAGGACAGCCAAAATAAAATCGATACGGAAAACTCGCACCACTGGGGTGATTATTGAAACTGAATCCAGCCATCATGCCACCCTTATCCTGAATAATACTAAGATCCCAACACTTGGCCTCCTGGCAGAACCACCCAGGAAGAAAGGACCCTCAATAGCCATCTATGATGTAGATAAAAAACCATAGTCCAGCCACAATCAATCCGGCGTGTGTTATTTTCCCTAAATATCAGACAAGAAGCAGGTATGGCAACTCCATAAATTGGGTTGTAGAGCTTACTCCAGCCGCATGGAAGATTCTCACATGGCAGACAAGGATATTCATAAACTGGGGATCGCACCGGTACAGAGAGCATGTAGCAGTACCCAATTGCTTTCACTGCTGCCGCTTCGTACACACAACCCACACGTGCGCCCAAATCTTGACCTGCAGCCATTGTACAGAGAGAAGGGACACAACTTTGCAAACTGCCCCACCACGGAACAAAAAGCAACGTGCGCAAACTGCAAAAGCCTGAAACTCCCACACACCCATTCCATTCGTGACAGTAAATGCCCAGTATACCTTAAAGCCAAGAGTACTCAGCAGCAGAGAATTGAATATGGGGACCCTACCTAAACAATATAACTACAAGAGCTCAGGTTCAAGCAGATCACTGCGCAGCGGGCCTAAACTGTGGCAGGCCAGATACGAAAAAAGGCAGATGAAGAAAATTGCGATATCATACTCGTACAAGAACCCTATGCAGTAGCTAACGAAGTGCGGGGATACCCGACATCCACGCACTTCGTTATTGTAGACACAGCAAACCAGGTCATCCAGAGAAAATCCCCACGACCAGGGGCCGTACCCTAGTAGTCTAGGGAACTGGATGCCCTGTGCAGAGAACAACCAAAAGAGACGAACATTCCAAAAAGCCGGTGTTCCTTCCTACCCTCAGAGGTAGGGGCCCTCAGGCAACAATACCTGGAAACCGGGAATGCCTATACTGCAATAATCAGGCAGCGGAAAAAGCTGTCCTGGGAGCACCTGGTCTCTACTTTGGAAAACTCAGACCATTGGGGAATAGTCTCTAACATCACAATGAACAAACTGCACAGAGGTGAGGTGACACCCTCTACCAGGACGCCTCAAGAAAGCATAACGAAAAATTGGAATGAATCGGTTAACAACATTCCAAACCCCATATTCAAAACACTGAGCCGCCAAAACTCCCCTGAGTAACAGCAAATCTGCCGGGAGAACGACACATATCACACCATCCTCATAGAAGCACCCTTCACGCAGCTGGACCTAATATCCGCAGTTGGCAAACTAAGAAACAAGAAATCTCCAGGAATGGATATGATAGAACCTGAAATAGTAAAAAAGGTGGCAGAGCTTGCCCCAAATCTTCTCCTGGACTTATACAACCACTGTCTCCAAAGCGGTCACTTTCCCACAGACTGGAAAACTGCCAACATTAAACTGATTCTGAAAAGCCCAACCAAGCCACAACACATGCCTGATTCATACCGCCCAATCGGCTTTCTCTCTGCACTAAGCAGTCTTTGAGCAGCTCCTACGTCAAAGGATAGAAACCTACTACAACTGAGCACAGCTTCCTGCACAGAACCAATTTGGATTTAGGACAGACCGTTCCACTGACGCACTTGAAAAAATCATCACTGCAGCTGAAAATTGCCAAAGAAAATACGTCCTCGCCATTTCAGTCGATTGCCTTATAAAGAGGGACAATCGGCTCCTTTTCCCTGCTAGCAAAATTCTTATATATCATTTACAAAACCCCATGACCTGTACTGGCAGCCTGTCTGCATTGCTCAGAAAACTTCATATTTGACTGCACAACTACTCCCAGGTCTTTTTCATTTTCTACCACCTTAAGTGTAGTACCACACAGTTGGTACGTTTCTCTGGGGTTACTTCTTCCCATATGCAGTACTTTGCATTTGTCATGGTTAAACTTCAGTTGCCAATTCTTAGCCCATCTGCCCAAATTATCTATATCCTGTTGCAGTAGCACACTGCCATTACTGTCATTAACAACCCTGCCAACCTTTGTATCAACTGCAAACTTCGAAATTAAGAATGATATACCTTTATCAATAGCATTGATAAATATTGAAAACAACATAGGACCCAACACCAAACCCTGTGGGACTCCACTAAAACATTAGTCCACGAAAAGCAGTACCCACTGATTACCACCCTCTGTCTTTTCCCACTCAACCATCCTTTTATCCATTGTAGCAACTTACCCTTAATACCATTCTGCTCCAATTTGTACAATAGTCTTAAATGCCCAAAAGTGTCAAAAGCTGTCCTGAAATCCAAATATATGATATCAAAATTATTTTTTGCATCCAGTTCCTTTGTAACCACATCATAATATCCTATCAAATTTGTCAGAAACAAGACTTTCCCTTAATTGTGGCAGGTTGTGACACAATACGAAATATACCAGGAATTTGGCATCGTCTTCGCGAGTCCATGAGATGTCGATGTGAGGCCTGTATTCAGGCAGAAGGTGGACATTTTGGACAATTAGTATAAGGTGATGTGAACAGTTAAGTGTTATAGAGAGACCTTCAAAACTCGGAAATCAAGCATATCCGGAAGTATGTTGATATAAAATATTTTTATTGCCTACATATGAGGAACTCATTCCTGAAGTTATGCCGTGTATTTTTAAGACACCGTGCATATATACATGTATATATATTTTCTTTGCTGCAGTGGCCACTCAGTCCACGGATCTTAATCCTATTGAACATCTTTGGGATTTGCTGGAAAGGGCTGTTCGCTGCAGGCCTACACCTCCGTCGAATCTCAAGGAACTGCGTGACAAACTCATGTCTGCATGGTACTCCATTCCTGCACAACGTTTTCAGCATCTTGTTCAATCCATGCCTAGACGAATTCAGGCTGTTTTGAAGGCTAAAGGAGGCTCAACATGCTACTAGGTAGGTGTACCTAATAAAGTGGCAGCACAGTGTATATATAATAATAAAGTGGGGGAAGATTTCTGGGAGCCACTGAGTTAACTAGAGCACACCAGTTACTTGGTTACACAGTGCGTCCTTAAGTATATTCTCATATGCCTTTGTTTAAAAATCGGAAATTGTAGGAACGGTTAATATGGAACAGCTTTTTAAATCTCCTCATTTCCCCCCCTTTTTTTTTTTGTTTGTTTCCTCCTGGATTCGGTTAGGGCCAGCATAGAGTATTGATACTCTGCAAGCGGACTTTTACTTGTGGGGACACGAATGATCTGTTCACCTTCGGAGCCAAAAGTGGGCATTAATTAATGGTTTGACATTACTATCGTTGTTTCTCTCGCTGAGGTGCGTAAATCATATAATTTCAAAGAAAAATTCATTTAGGGCTTATATCGTGTATAGGAGGTACATTTTTAAACTGAATCGTGTATTGTTTTCGTAAGTTTGAAATCACCCTTGACAAAATAGTTCTGAATTTCGCATTGATTGAACCTTTTATAAAACTTGCCCTATAACGTTCGGTTGAATTATAGTTTAACCCACAGAGAAGTAAGATTTGTTACTACTCTGTGATTTAACCATACGGAGTAACGAAAGTGCGTGCTGGGCTCTAGATATTTATGATGGTTTTTATTGCTCACGGTTTGTTTTCCTGTTTTTTGTTTCTGCTTTCTTTGCATTTTTTATTTTTTTTTGTTTTCAATTGCTTTCGAATTGAGAGCGTTTTAGGTGTTTTTCTGTCTTGATGGTTATGTCGGTAACTACAGTATAATCTTTGTCCACGGAAAGGTACTGGTGGTCATGCTTTCATTATTTTCAAGAATGCTTTCGTTATTATAACTATAGGTTTACTATAGGTTTTTCGTTATTATAACTATTTTTATCTGCACCAATTTCTCTACAACCTTACCCTACGTTATTCGGATTTTTATTTTATTAATATTTATTAATAACAGAGCAAAGTGGAGCAGAAATTGTTGAAGTTAAACATAAAAAAGGCAGATGGAATCTATCCAGTTATACTGAAGGTGGCACAAGTAAGCAAACCCTTGGCCATAATTACGAGAGCATCCTCAGAGTCATGAGGAGGTCCCCATGGACTGGAGATGTGCAAATGTAGCCCCCAATTCACAAAGAGGGTTCAAAGGGTGACACGAATAATTCATAGACCTGTTGGTTTAACTTCTGTTTCGGGAAAAATAATGGAGGCACTGGGTAAAGAGGTGTTACAGGATCAAGATCTTGTCTAGGCAAGACAGCAGTAATAGCTCAGGTGCCTCCTTAGCCAGGTGGGAAGGAGCAGCAGTGCGTAGCACACGCTTCTTGATTCGAGCCTGTCACCACCAAATATGGAGGATGCGGAAAGGTCAGGGATTGACCACCGCATATCCTGGAGCAATATGGCCTTAGTTGCTAATGCTCCTTAAAAAAAAAAACAACAATATTGAGTAATAGCTCAGACACAGCATGGGTTTGTTAAGGGGAAATCTTGTCTGACAAATTTGATTGGATAGTATGATGTGGTCACAAAGGAACTGGATGCAAAAAATAATTTTGATATCATATACTTGGATTTCAGGAAAGTTTTTGAAACTGTTGCACATGGAAGACTGCTGTACAAATTGGAGTGGTATGGCATTAAGGGCAGGTTACTGCAATGGATAAAGGAATGGTTGAGTGGGAGACGGCAGAGAGTGGTAATAAATGGACACTGTTCTACGTGGACTAATGTTATTAATAGAGGCCTCCAGGGTTCGGTGCTGGGCCCTTTGTTGTTTTGTGTATTTATCAATGAAGGTATATTAGGATTAATGTCCAAGTTTGCAGACGATACAAAGGTTGGCATGATTGTTAACGACAGTAAAGACATTATGCTACTGCAGCAAAATCTAGAAAAGTTAGGCAAATGGGCTGAGAAGTGGCAACTGAAGTTTAACATTGACAAATGCAAAGTACTCCATATGGGTAGCAGTAACCCAAGAGAAATATACTAATTACCAGGGTGGCCGAGCAGTTAAGGTGCCAGACCCTGTCTATAGAAGGCAAATACCGAACACCAATATAATATAATACTTACATAATATGACAATATTGTGTACACTGTGACTGCGTATATCAGTGATATGATGAACTGTGTAGTACTACACTCAGGGAGTGGAGAATGAAAAAGACCTGGGGGGGTAATTATGCATTCAGATATGAAGTTCTCTGAGCAGTGCAGATGGGCTGCATGAGCAGGTCATGGAGTTTTGTCTATGATATTTAGCAGTTTTGCTAGCAGAGACAAGGAGGAGATTATCCCTGTGTATAAGGCAATGGCCAGGCCACACCTTGAGTACTGTGTACAGGTCTGGAGGTCTCATTTTAGGAAGGATGTAGAGTTGCTAAAATGAGTACAGAGAAGGGCAACAAGGTTGGTGAGAGGAACAAAGGGGTGCGCTTATGAAGAAAGGCTTGAGTTCTGCAAGTTGCAGTATCTCTAGACTAGGCACCTGCGAGGTGATCTGTTTGAGGTGTATAAGGCCTTGAAGCTTTGAGCAGGCTCAATGCTGATGGGATTTTGCTGCTTGCTCAGATTAAGAACCTGAAGGGGCATAGATTCAAATTGAGGAAAAATAGTTGTAGAAGTTTTGTGTGCAAGTTTTCCTTTAGCCAGCAGGTAGTTGATTGCTGGAACAGACTTCCATCTGTTGTGGAAGTTGATAGCTTAAATAAATTAAAGGCTGAACTAGACAAACATTTGGAGTGACCGGATAGGTAAAATGGGAAGGTATGTTTTTTTTGGCTGATGCTGTATAATCTGGCTTTTTTGCATCATATGCCTCAACTAATGCTAATGTTGTTATAAAATCATTTCTGCAGAATCATGATGATTCTGCAGAAAAAACTAATAAACCCTTTACTTCTGTTGTTAAAGTGCAAAGAATTCCATGCTGTTTTTCTTTTTTGTCTTAGCCGAAGACTTTTCATAATTGCCTCAGCCTAATATTTTGAGTTATTTGGTTAAACATTATTTTGTATTTATCGTAGGACTAAATCAACCCCCCCCCCCCCCAATGATTTATAATCATTCCATGCATTTTTTTTTTTCTGCTAAACTCATCAGTTCATCTAATATCATTTTGGTCTAAATAATGAACAGTATCTATTGATATAAAATACTTAGGGGGCTCTAATATTACTGCTCTAAACACTTCCCTTTTGTCACATCAGTTGTTTTTTAACATCAGTTGGCTGCACTGAAAAGAGTAAAAAATCTGAGCCAATTATAATAATCTTTCCAATAACAAAATCCCTTCTCTTTACCCTTGACTAATTATTTCTTTGAATAAATTCATGTTAATGTGCAGTGATCACTATCACCTACTGCATATTTGTGCAGTAACCCCAGAGTAACATATCAACTGTGTGGTTTTACACTGGCAATGGTAGAGAATGAAAAAGATTTGGTGGTAATTGTGCAGGCAGATATGAAGTTTTCTGAGTAGTGTAGGGGGATCTGCAAGAGTAGCTCATGGAGTTTTGTCTATGATATTTAGCAATTTTGCTAGCAGGAATAAAGAGGTGATTATCCCCTTGTACAAAGCAATGGTCAGGCCACACCTTGAGTACTGTATACAGGTCTGGAGGCCTCATTTTATGAAGGATGTAGAGCTGCTGGAGCGAGTGCAGAGAAGGGCAACAAGATTAGTGAATGGAACAAAAGGATTAGTGAATGGAACTTAAGTGTTTATTCTCTTATGAATAAACACTTAAGTTCCATTCACTAATCCTTTCCATTCACTATTCTCTTATGAATAAACACTTAAGATTTGCAGATTATAGTGTCTGGAGACTATGCACCTGTGAGGTGATCTGATTGAGGTGTATAAAGCCTTGAATGGTTTGAGCATGCTCATTGCTGATGGGATTCTTCCTCTTGCTCAGAATAATTGTCTGAGAAGGCTTAAATTCAAATTGAGGAAAGACAGTTGTAGGATAGATGTGTGGAAGTTTGCCTTTAGCCAGTGTATGGTTGATTTGTGGAACAAACTTCCATCTGTCGTTGTAGAAGTTGATAGTTTAAATAGATTCAAGGCAGAACTAGACAAACATTTGGAGCGAGTGGATGGGTGAAATTAGAAGTTTTTTTTTTTTTTTTGGCTGATGCTATATAAGCTTGCTTTCTTGCATCATGTGCCATTACCAATGCTATCATGTTTTGCCAAAATTCCAGACAATTTTTCAAATTCTCCCACTTGTTTTGGACAAACCCCAGGGACACATCTGGTGAGTATGGGCTTGGCACACCTAGGGTCCTGAGCTGGATATCATCATTCTTCTCTTTCTTGGTGATTCCCTTCCCTTCTACTTCTGACTTTCATTCTCTCTGTTTCTCAGGATAATTCAGAAATTTTTTTTTTTTTTTTGGCTGGTGCAGCATAAGCCTCAGGCTTCCTTGCACTATATGTCTAATAGTAATATAATACAACCAGGATTCTGCTATACTCAATTTAAAGATGAAATGCACAAGGCATAATTATATATGGGTTTTAAGTAATTTACTATATAATATCAGTGTAGATACACCGATATTATTTGTTGCATTACCAGGGTACCTGCCCACCCACCCATTGGTGGGTGGGCAGGATGAAAGGATGCAAGGGCAGGATGAAAGGAAGCTTTGAAAGGATGTCTGGATGATGGTATCCACTGAGAATAAATAACAGTTGTCTTCTCTACAAGTGAAGTGTTACTTATTCAAAGTACTGCAATACCTGGTATCTTGTGAAGGCAGCCACAATATGAGATACAATTAAAACGATGCCTTTTATACTACATATGTAGTTTAAATTTATTGGTAAACTATGGTGTAACTACACCGATATTATATAGTTAATTACTTAAAACCCATATATAATTATGCATTGTGCATTTCATCTTTAAATACATTATTTGTACACAACTTGGCATCTCATATTGTAGAATCACTTTGCAATTGTGATGGCATGTTGCATTACCAGGGTAACTACCCATCCACTGATGATAGCCTGATATTCGTGGAGTTTCCAAGAATAGGTAACAACAATCTTCTCTACTGGGGAAGCATTGCCTATTCAAGAAATTTATGAGATTTTGAGTAGTGTGAGTTGAAGGAGTAACTGTCCCTTTCTTCCTTCTACGGAATTTCCTTCCTCTACAGGCGCCTCCGTAGCCAGATGGGAAGGAGCACCAGTGCGTAGCACATGCTCCTTGATTAGACTGGGGTTCGAGCCCGTCACCACCAAATACGGAGGATGCGGAAAGGTCAGAGAATGACCACCGCATATCCCGGAGCAATATGGCCTTAGTTGCTAATGCTCCTAAAAAAAAAAAAAAAAAAACCAAAAAAAAAAAAAAACCTTCCTCTACCTCTCCTGCTATCACCTTCCTACATCTTTTTTGCTTTCCTAAGTCTAATAGGGATAGTATGAGGATAAAGAGATCTTTATCTCATACCATATTTTAAACGGTGCCATCTGGGTAATGGCATCCACTGAGAATAAATAACAGCTGTCTTCTCTACTAGAGAAGTGTTACTTATTCAAAGTACTGCAATACCTGGTATCTCTTTGGGAAGGCAGCCACAATATGAGATACAATTCAAATGATGCCTTTTATACTACGTACGTAGTTTAAATTTAGGGTAAACTAATGTGAATCTACAACGATATTATATAGCTATACTCAATATAGTAGTGGTTGAAAAGGAACATTTTTTATATTTTAATAATGAGGTATATGCACAACATTAACAGTGTTTGGGACCCTTCCTCCCTCTTTCCAAGCTATTGTCAATCTCTCCACTGCTGACTTCAGGTGGTGTTAGCTGCTCTTGATGATTATTGTCCTTTTCTTTTTCATGATATCCTCAAGCTTGGTGTTAGTCGAATCTATCATCCCAAAGGAGTATGTTAGCACTGGGACTGCATATGTGTTTATGGCTTTAATTGTGTCCCTCCATTCAGCTTTGCTTTGAGCAGGCTTCTGATTCTCTGATGGTATTTTTCGGTCAGGCTGGCCTTGATTTCCTTGTGCTCTAACTGTTGAGTCTACATCATCACCAGGTATTTGTAGGTCTCTCCATCTGTCATGGCTTCGATCTCTTTACCAATCTGCAGCTGGTAGTTTCGGCCAACTAATTTCCCCTGATGCAATCTGTGGGTCTTGCATTTGTCTAGACTAAATTCCATCCTGGTATCGTTGCTGAATTCTTTTTTGGCCTGCAGTAGTTGCTTCTCGGTTGCCACTTAGAGCTTGATGTCATCCATGTATATCAGGTGGGAGAGAGTGTACAGGTTTTTCCTTCCTTCCTTTGTAATTATATCCATATTTGCTGTTGTTCATAGCTGCAGATAGCAGGTTGTGTGCTAAACAGAACCGCATAGTGTTAGGGTCAGGTGCCTCCTGTGGTTTCCCACATCTGTTTTGTATGTATGCATGCTGTGAAGAAATACAGAACTACTGTAAATGCCTGAAAAGTGTTGTGTGTTGAATGTGTAGTATTATGTTGGGTTCTGTTATGTCCTGGCATTTGGCTGCAGTGCCCCAGGTGGGACTCCACGTTGCCTGCATACATCACTAAGAGGTAGCCAGGCTGCCCATTATTCTCTGGCTTCTGTCTCTGCCAGGGTTGCCTGAGTTTCCTGGATGGAGACAAAAAATAAATAAATAATAATAATAAAAAAAAAATATATATATATATATTAAAATAATAACAAAATAAAAAAAATTAAAAAAAGATTAAAGTAATAATAAATTTGAAAAAATAAAAAAAAGAAAAAAATTAATAAAAAAATAAAGAAAAAAAATTAATAAAAATAAAAAGTAATGAAAATATATGAGAGTCACTGTCCACGGAGATGCAAGTAGACAGAACCACATTCCATTTTTTTTCCCATTTATTTGTATACAATTATTACATATATATATATATACACAATACTTACATAAAGATATATATACAATTTTATATACATTAACATTCTTGTTACATATGTATAAGATGCTATATTATATTTGACCTCCTGGTGCATTGCATATGTATATCTCAGAATCAAGGGTGGCTCTTAGGCTAAACCCATCACCTAGTTCGTCTGTTTTGGTATAGAACCTGTACAAAGCTAGCCTAAAAACACCGCCAATACAAGGCTGCTGGTGCCCTTCTCTAGGCCTGGGTTTACGATATCTGTTTGTGCTGACTGCACAAGACCTGCACCCACCTGTGCATTTGGCACAAACAGATAAAGTGTGTTTAGGGTCAAACAGCTCCAGGGGTTTCCCACATCTCGTAGTTTTCGTTGTCATGTGATACAGTATGTTGTAAAGGCCAGAGATTTAAAAGTGTGTGGATCTTGTGGTGTGTAATGTTGTGTGTATCATTGTTCTTCTGGCCTGTTAGCCGCTGGTCTCCTGATGGGGCCCAACATTGCTAGTGGGTATCTCCTTGAAAGACTCCTCTCCTGATGGAGATAGATCTGGTTGTGATGTTCTCAACCTTAATGATTGTACTCTATTTTGCCATGGTTGTTTCTAGGAAATTTGTCACTGTCAAATTGACTCTGTAGATGGAGATCTTCAATGTCTCTATTAGCCAGCTATGAGGCATGGAGTCGAAGGTCTTGCGGTAATCAATGAAGGCCACGTACAGGTTGCGGTGCTTGTAGGCTTGCTCTATAACTGCGGCATCTATGGTGAATTGCTTCTTGCATTCTTTCTGCTGTTTGGCCATTATGTTCTGGCTCTCCAATAGTCCAATATCTTCTTTGTTAAGCAGCGGTCAGGATCTTGTACATTGTTAGGAGACAGGTGATTGGCGTTGACCGGGCCAGCCGAGTGGGTAAAGTGCCTGCCTGCCTGCCTGGCAACCTAAAGGTCACGGGTTCGAATCCTGCCTCGGGCTTGGATCAGAGTAGAAAATGCAAAACCTTGGGAGGTGCAATATGGCCACAGAAGCCAATGCGCCAACTAACAAAAAAAACAAAAAAAAAAAAAAAACGGTGATTGGCCTATATTTCGCTGGAAATCTTGGTCTTTAGGCTTTATGCAGTTTTTATGCGATTCCTTGAGTGAGAAACTTCAGGATTGTCTCTTGGTGCCTTATCATTCAGGTGAACTGCTCTGCTAGATGCTTGTGTGTGTGCAAGTGAGCTTTTTGTAACAGTAGTTCTAGATGTTATCTGTTTCTGGGGTTTGCCAGTTGTGGGAATTCCTGATTGACTGTTTTACTTCTTCCTCTCGAATATCCCAATCTCTCATCTCTTGTATGGCCTTGGTTTTCTTCCATTCTAGTTCTATCCAGGGGGCTCAGCTGTTATGCTTTACTTCACTGCTCCATATGTTGCCCCACAACTCCTCGATTGCCTTCTCCGTCTTCTCTGAGACTCGTGTAGGAAGCTCTTTGGTCTTCATCGAAGATTTGATTGTTCATTTTACTCTGGAAGCTCTCTTTGTATTGGCGCAGTCTTTTGCTGAGTGTGAAGAGGTTCTATTTCAGTGTGTCCAAGTATTCTCTTATTCTCTGATTTTTGGTCACGTATTTTCTGTGAACACTGTCTCTCCCTTGAGTATGCTCTTCACTTTTTCAATTTCTTACTCCTATTACCTCATTGGTACTGGGTCAATTGGCTTATCTTGACTCTTAATTCTTCTATCTTATGCTTAAGTCTTTTTTCCCAGTGCAACATTGGATGGCCCATTGTTGTCGAGGCTTATTATTATTAGCTTGGTGCAAGGAAGCCTGAGGCTTTTGCTTCACCAGCAAAGAAAAATTTGAGTTACCATGAGAGAGAGAGAAGGTTTTGTTATTACTTCTGCTCCTCATTAAACTGTGATCAAAGGATCAAATTCGTAAAGCTTTAGATAAAAATAGTGATTGATTGTTTTAAATACTTATGTATAAATAATTACCGAACTGTCAGAAGCAAAAATCAGATAAGGAATTTTCAGCGGGCCTCAAATTAGGTTGTTAACCATCTGTTGCTAATGTGGCACCACTTTTTAAAATTTTTCTGTTTTTTTTTTTTTTTCTTTCTTAAATTTATAAATGAAATCAAATCTGCCTGTGTACTTTTTGCTCACAAATAATTTCTAACTAGTTATACAGTTTGAGAATATTGGTGGGAAAATTATTTTTTGTTTTTATTCTGATATATGAGAAATTTGAAAATTTCAGATATGTAAACACTTTTTGCTCACAATTTCTTCTAAGCAATTTCCATTCCCATGTTGTGCCTGTGAGATATCTGGGACAGATGTATAATTTTGCTATATAACTTTGATTTTACTAAGTACGAGCAGCTGACAAAACTATTGATGTTTATGTTGCCCTTGCCAGATGCTACATGAGCAGCTAGGTTTCAACCTGGGGATCAGTTAAAACATTATTATAGGTTTATTTTGTTAATTGTTATTTTCATTTCATATTTTTTAATTGAGTTGAGCAAATCATACATGGGCTGCCAGGTGCACCAGTGCTAGGTATATAGTAAATAAATTTGATGAATTTGAAGTGTTGGTCAAGTCATCAAATGCAAACATTATTGGGATTTCAGGTATGCGGTGTCACTGAGATATCTGTCCTTTCTGTATACAATGTATACAGAAAGGACAGATAGGATAGGAGGGGGAGTTGTGATCTTAATTAAGAAGCACCTAAAACTTAGGAAAGTGCATCCAGTTGATATGGGTGGCCAGTGCAATGTTGAGAAATAGTGGGGCATTAAATCAGAATGTTTTGTAATGGGGGATTTTAACTTTACAGATATTGACTGGAACTTGTGGGTTGGTCACTCGCACACCAGCAAGACTTTTGTATATATATTGGATAACTGTTTACTACAGCAACGTGTTAGAGAGGCAACAAGGGAGACCAATACTCTTGAACTGATTATCAGCAGTGAATAATCACTGCTGATAATCTGCAGATAAAAGAACTACTAGGTGGCAGTGATCACAGCTTATTGATCAGAGCTTACAGCATCAAGGGTAAGGGTAGTAGTTTTTTTTCTCTGAGACAGCTTTTAAATACTATACAGTGGGACCAACAGATGATATTACCATCAGCAAATTCTAAATAGGAAGCATTCAAGAAATTAAGCACAGAAGCTACTAGGCTTTTCATACCAACCAAGAAATACTTATCAAGGTATAGGCCTAAATGAATGTCAGGTGAACTGATGATAACTGTAGCAGACAAGAAAAATGAACAGGATGCATACAGATTATCGGGCATCACAGAACTACAGTAGATATTAACTAGCCTTTAATCAAGTCACAAAGGAGGTCAGGCAAGTGAAGGCAAATTATGAGAAATCTTTGGCAAAGGATACAAAGAAAACCAGCAAAGACTTCTTTATATATGTAAACACTAGAGGGAAGGGAATGAATCAAATTGGTCCACTCAATATTGAGGGTTTGACTTTTGATGATCCTGCTCCATTACCGACAAATTGAATGAAGTATTTTGAATCTACGTTCAAACATGAGAAATTTTTTAGAATGGAATGCCGGAAGTTGATCAAACTCTAACAGAGAGCTAAATCATTTTGTAATAACTGAGAGGAAAGTGGAAGAGAAATTGTTGGAAGTTAAACATAAGAAAGGCATCTGGGGTGGATGTGATCATCCAATTATATTAAGGAAGGCAGTGAAAGAAGTAAGCAAACCCCTAGCAATAATTATGAGAGGCTCCTTGGATTCGTGGGAGGTCTTTGCAGACTGGATATGTATGAATGCATTGCAATTCACAAGGGAGTGTCAAAGGGTGACACAAGTAATTACAGACCTGTTAGTTTAATATATGTTCCAAGGAAAATAGTGGAGTCACTGATAAAAGAAGTAATGCAGGATCATCTAGACAAGGCTGTAATTACACTTCAGACAGCATGGGTTTGTTAAGAAGAAATCTTGTTTGAACGGTTTGATTGGATACTAAGGTATGGTCACGAAAGAACTGGATGCAAAAAATAATTTGCAACTGGATAGCATTAAGGGTGGGTTGCTGCTATGCATAAAGGGATGGTTTCTAGTGGAATAAGACAGAGTAGCAATCAGTGGATATTGCCCTTTATGGACTAATTTATTAGTGGAATCCCTAAGGATTCAGTGTTCAACCCATTGTTGTTTTCTGTATTTATCACTGATAAATATAGGTCACTGATAAATCATGAAGGCATATCAGGGGTAATACAAAGGTTGGTAGGGTGGATATGGTACTTCAGCAGATCCAGAAATATTAGGGAGATGGTCTGAGAAATGGCAATTGAAGTTTAACATTAATACATTATGCAAAAGTTGATGACTTTGTTGAGCAGATATTATCTTCTAAGGGCATTAAAGGTGATATTGTACATTGGCACTAATGACATTAAGTGTAGGAGAACTGCAGATTTATGTCATGAACTGCAGATATAAATCATGAAGGCATATCAGGGGTAATACAAAGGTTGGTAGGGTGGATATGGTACTTCAGCAGATCCAGAAATATTAGGGAGATGGTCTGAGAAATGGCAATTGAAGTTTAACATTAATACATTATGCAAAAGTTGATGACTTTGTTGAGCAGATATTATCTTCTAAGGGCATTAAAGGTGATATTGTACATTGGCACTAATGACATTAAGTGTAGGAGAACTGCAGATTTATGTCAATGTTGAAAAAAAGTTGTGAGTTAGGATGAAATTTGAAAGTGTCTACAAACCTGCCCAGACATGATAGGAGAGAGTATATGATGAGAGCCTTGTCAATCGATTTGGCCCTGCAGAGATTGTGCAAGGCTCGTGGGGTAAAATTTTTTTTTAGTGTGGTCTGTGCTTGTTAACAGGAGAGAATTCTTCTACAGGGACAGTATACACTTAAGTGGAAAGGGTGCAAGAATATTTACTGATGCTATCAAGGCAATGTTAGGGGGGGGGTCAGAAAACTGCTAGCTTGGGGGGGATTCACAGACTAATAGATGAATAGTAGCCACAGGCAGAGGTGGAAATGATTTTTGCACTGCTTCTATTGGAATGAGCAGCAGTCCGGAAAGCAAGTTGCTGGGGATTTCAGGAAATGCTGGGAGTCATGAAACAAATAAATACATGGGCTGTGTTAGAGTAACTAAGAGTAAGAACAGGTGTATGTATACTTGCATGTACACCAATGCTAGGAGTATAGGAAATAAATTTGATGAATTTGAAGTGCTGGTCAAGGCATCAAAGGCAGATATTGTTGGGATATCAGAGACGTGCTGTCATACAGATATAAGGAATGCGGAATTGGAATTTGGGGAGTACAATGTGTACAGAAAGGATAGAAAGGGTTATACTGTTAGTTAAGAAACACATTAAATCTAAGGAAGTGCAACCAAAGGCTTTTGATTGTGTTTGGCATAAAGGTCTTTTAAACAAGCTTCCATCTTATGGTTTGCCAACTGTTTTTGGTAATTGGTTATCCAGTTTACTCTCTGATCACTCACTGAGGGTGATGGTAGATAGCTCTTTGTCTTCTAACTTCTCCACTAATGCTGGTGTTCCCCAAGGTTTAGTTCTTTCCTCGACTCTTTTCCTCTTGTATGTTAATGACCTTCTTCCATTGATTTGAAGTCCTGTCCATAGTTTTGCTGATGATAGCACACTGCATTGCACTTTCCATTTTGAGAAACCTTGCCCTGCTCAATCAGCTTCAACTTCTTGAATATCTGCTACCAATTCCTTAAATGCCGATCTCCGGGTAATTCCTCAGTGGGGCAAAGACAACTTAGTTTATTTCAATCCTTCTAAAATCAGTCTTGTCTTATATTTTGCAAAAAGAATTCTTTTGCTCCTATGCTTATAGTCTGTCTGAATAGCAATTGCCCTATGGGATTTGTTGTGTATTTGTAACGAAGAAACAAGACACCTTGTGCCAATTTCTCTCTTCTACCCCCCCTTAAATATTTGAGAACAGCAGCCTAGGCATCTCTAGTGATTGTTTTCTTGCAAAGCATGTTGTCTGTCAAAAGAATTCCTTCCATATCTCACAAAACGGTTGTTACTGTATCTTCCTCGTAAAAGATGGTTGAGTCTTGAATTTTTTTTGATGGTTTTTTCAAATGCTTGCACTCCTGTTTTTTTTTTTTTTTTTTCTTTTCTTTTCTGGATCCCAGTGATGAATCCTCATTTTATTGTCAGTTAAAATTCTTACAAGAAACCCTTGTGGTTTTGTGTATTTCACATGTATATTTTTCTCGGAAATTTGATCCCAGCTATTTTCTGAAGCACTGTGAACATCGTCTTGGCATCAGCAAGAACTCTCCTTTGATATGAACAAGTTCACAGAAGATGGACTGCACTGACCCTCAGAAAAATCCATTATGCCTATTCTGCATAATCTCAATACAGGTAGTTCCCATCTTTACGAGGTAATTTGTTCTTAGTGTGCACTTGTAAAGCGAAAACTCATCAAGCAGGAATTTATTTCCCATAGACATTAATGTTAAAAATTGGGGTTACGTTCTCAACAATGAAATTAGTTAGTTAATTAGTTTGTTTAAACAATGATTGATTTATCCAAAGAAAGGAAAATGTAGGCCTGTAAAATAAAGCAAATTATAATAATAAAGAAATTATTTATGACTTACAAATGTTAAAGAATGTTTATTCTTCATCATCATTGGCTAAATGCACACTCGATGATCACTCATTATTGACTCAGCACTCATTGGTTTGTTGCATGAGGAGTTGTTTTCTTCAGAAATGCTTCTAGAGGCATTTGTTTCCAAGATAATCTCTTTTTCTTTATAAATAAATGGAATTTATTTAAAAAATTTATATTGGAATTTTTAACAGAACGCACAAATTGCAACTAACACAATTTGCATGGAGTAACAAGTTTACGAAGCTTAAAAAAAAGCAACGAAGAGAAGATTCTGAAATTTTATTTGTTTTTTATATGATTGAAGATTTCAGTAAATGGGAAACACATTTCCCCTTTACTTTATTTCACCATAATAAAGTAAAAAACCAGCTAACAATTCCAGCTATTGGTATTTTCGCAAATGCAATAATATGGAGTTTACTACCTGTTTATTATTGCTTGCAGTAATAGAGAAGCCGAATAAACCAGACAGTGCAAATTGTTTTTATTGTTTTATGGTCATGACCTCTAGAAATGTGCTTTAGAAAAATATCAAAGCCGTTAAAAATTGGTTCTTACAACAGAACATATGATAATGATGAAAGTGTAATGCATTTTAATTATTTGAATTGGTAACTAATACAAAATACACAATATAAAAATGACTTTTTAGTTATATAGCGAAAATTTCAACTTCCGAGGTTGTGGAACGAATTACCAAACAGCAATGTGTTATTGGTTCACATTACAATATTTCACAATATGATGGTGTCTCTGGAACGGATTAATATTGTAAAGTGGGGTGCACTGTATTGTATAACTACGCATATGGTTTGAAATGCAGTATTTATGAATGTTTAACATTTATTTTTTGCAGTTAATGTTCATATTTTTGATTTTGTTGATACAGTAAACCCCCGCTGTTCGTGGGGGTTACGTTCCTGAGAAATGTCGCAAATACCGAAAACATGAATACTGAGTTATGGCTCCCATAGTAATAAAGGGGTTCCGTTCCAAAGTATGAAATATATAAGAAAAACTGGTCTAAAATTTTGTCTATGTATGTATTATATGTACCTTCATAATATGACTATGTACATAGACAGTACATAGTGAAATACAAGCATATGGCATCGAAATGAAAATAAGAAACAATTTAATATTAAATGTAATATTTATTAGAAATTTCAAACAAATCTTTCAAACCAGCACCTTTGCTAGCAAAAAAACTTATCCCGCCAGTGCTATCACCAGTTTCGCTAAAGTGTTGATAAAGGAATTTTGCCTTTTCACGAATGATGAGTGAACTTAACGGAATTTTATTTTGAGTTCGGTCTTCTATCCATAGATTTAAAGCTTTTTCCATTTTTTTCTAATTTAACATCACGAGTTAAAGAGCAAATTTTTGAAGCAATTAGCGCGTTTTCACGGACACTACGGCGGATTTTTTGTTCCGATTTTTTGATTGATCGTACCATTGACTCATTGATTTTATAATGTTTTGCCACTGAAGAGACACTTTCACCATTAGAAATTTTGTCTAATAACTCAATTTTATTCGCTAATGTCATCACCTTCTTTGATATTTTCACATTTCCCTTGTTATTTGTAGCCATATTTTTGTACGAGTAAAAAAGAACTTGTCCACAATAAAGGCACTTTCTTCCGTTAACACACTCAAAAAAGTCTGTTTTACGCTGCAAAACTGTAGATTTACCACTTTTGTAAGCATATCAATTTATAAATTGACAAATTTATTCAATTTATAAGCATATAAACTAAAAGCAAACGACCAAACCTTCCATGACAAGCGCATAACACATACTGAACAAGGATTAGCGAGAAACATCCAAGTTCGCGATTTTGTCACTCCTCTTCCCCCCCCCCCACCCACTGAACGCTGTTTTCACCGGGAAAGATAATTTTAGCCACGCCCATGTTTTTGTATGGCGAAAAATATTCACGGCGCTTTAAAATTCACATTTTTTTAGGTTTCATTTTATATTATTAAATCAGCGATCGCGAATATGCGAAACTGCGAATACAGATACCGCGAATAGTGGGGCTTTACTGTACTTGATACTTGAAAAAAAAAAAAACTCATAAACCCGGGAACTCGTAAAGCGAAAACTCATAAAGCGGGAAATGCCTGATATTCTGATTTTTGTTACATTTCTGGACTTCTTACTTCCATTGGTCATTCCTAGCCATCTATGGATTCTCAACCCATTTAAACTGTTTATATGAAAATTTTATCTGGTATTTGGTAGAGACAGAATCATCATATACAGCTTACCTGCACTCGTGAATAACTTTTGGTCCATTCAATTTTGTCAAAATTTGATGGCCAATTTTGCGATATCCATGTTTTACTTTGGGTTAGTTACTTTATTTTCTTTTCTTCTTTATTTCATTCATTGCAATGAGCTGGACCTGCAAAAATAAGATATGAATATTTATGAGTGAGAGTATGATAAAATTGCAGTTTTATATATATGTATACGTATATACAGCCACTCTCCGACTTACTTAATGGTTGCTTTTCACGGAACTCTCTGTAAGTTGAATTTTACATAAGTCAGAATTTCCTTCAAGGCTTGCAGCACTCCCAGTTATGTGCACCGAATTTGATTGAAGCAAAAAATAAATGTTCGATGAACATTTCTTTTTTGCTTCAAATGCATGTAAATAAAATTATTTCATCTCGTGTACAGGAAAAATTACAAAACTTTTACTTTAACGTGAAAACCAGCACGGTGCTTGAACCTATTAAACCACCTGTTGTTTGCCACAAACTTGCCTTAGGGTTCGCAGTACTTATACTTAATATCTTCATAAATACTTCTTTCTTTTGCTTGAATGGCCATTAGCCCAAGGGCACTTGCTTCTTAATCTGATTTTCCATCCATATTATTAATAGTTTTTCCATGTTCGATATTCACAGACATTCTCTCAGATATGCCAGACAAGCTGTACTTGCTACCTGGGAGTCTAAAACGCTGATGGAACTGATATTCGGGTGACACTCAAGTCAAGTGGACCCAATTTCGGCGAAGTCTGGACGGTCTATGACAGCCAAATCCTCTGCTTGCACCTTCACGATGGTGGGACTGTTAGTAATTCTGGGTATAACCTCCATGCACAAGTACATGGTGGGTGACCACCCAGGTGTTAACCAACGTAAGCAGGGGTTGAGGTGTGGCGCCCACACCACATGGAGGAATGCCACCCCTCTATGTTACCAGGCAGTACTAGGTGGTAGATGACTCTCATCAACCGGTGAAATACCACCACTTTGCTTATTGGAGGCTTGAAGTGGTAGAACCCATGTTTAGTCTCTAGAGCTAAGGTCCGGCCAACCCTTCCCTATCTCTTCCATCATGCAGTATGATTGATGACTTTTGAGGTTATGATGAATGTTGTGGCGAGATCCAATATTCCTTACATTTCGAGGGTACAGCTCTAAAACGGTGTTCGCAGGCCGGCCGCTAGTTTAGTACACCGGACCAAACCTATTGGTAACTCTCTAGGAGGCTTCCGGATCAGCTAGTGTATAATCTTGCTACCTCTACTCTGCCAGATAGTGACTGGAGGGAGTCCGAGTAGTGTGTATGTGGGGAGCATTGTCCAGGCCACGTGATGTCAAGGATCTGGGTATATTCTTACCACATGTACACCATATCCAAAAATTTCATTACTTCATACAGCATGTCCCACCCACTTTTTCTTACTATTGAATACACCATGAATTGTCAAACTAATATAGCAAGCTTATCTGCGAAAAGATCTAAACCTCCCAAGGACTTCCTAATTCATTTCACAAATATACGTGGTCTCAATTCTAATCTCAACGATGGCCATTTCCACTTGCAGTCTTCCAAACCCCATGTACTTTTTCTGACAGAATCTCAGTTATCGGTTGATTCAGCTATTGCTGATCTCAGATGTCCAAATTATTCGCTGTATGATTCCTTTCGCCTCAAAGGTGGTACTTGTGCATATGTCTGTTCTGATATTCCCTGTCAGAGACTTGGCAATTTGGAATCTCTTCTCTTTGATCTTCTCTGGCTTAAAATCTCTCTACCTCATTGTGTCAAATTCATCTGTTGGCGTCTCCGTAGCCAGGTGGGAAGGAGCAGCAGTGCGTAGCACACGCTTCTTGATTAGACCGGGGTTCGAACCCGTCACCACCAAATACGGAAAGGTCAGGGAATGACCACCGCATATCCCGGAGCAATATGGCCTTAGTTGCTAATGCTCCTAAAAAAAAAAAAAAAAAAAATCATCTGTTGTCTCTACCGTTCTCCCAACTCCACTAATCACTTGGAGCTCTTTGACTTCCTCTCTTTGCAACTTGAATTTCTCCAGTCCAACTTTCCTAACAGTGAGGTAATTTTCCTTGGTGATTTTAATGTTCACAACTCCAGCTGGCTTCCGTTTTCTAGTCACACCGACCCAGCAGGTTGAGATGCTGAGGCTTTTGCAATTACTAATGACCTAGCACAGATTGTTCATTTACCTACAAGAATACCGGACAATCCTAATCATACAGCCAATACGCTTGATCTTTTTCTCACAAACAACCCTTCTAAGTACAAGGTCGAAGTGAGAGGTCCTTTAGGCACTTCAGATCACAACTTGGTGATTGTCTCTTCTCCAATGGAACCTTTATCTCATGGCTATTCCCAACCTCGTGTTGTTTGGCATTACAAGAATGCAAAATGGGATGACCTGCGAGACTTCTTTTCCTTGGACGGATTACTGTTTCAAAACTTCTGATGTCAACGTTTGCTCAGATCGTGTCAGTGAAATTATTCTTGCAGGAATGGAATCCTTTATCCCACACTCCACTTTAAAATCTCGTCCTTTATCCTTTATCGGCCTTTATCGTCCTTGGTTTTCCAATAAACGTGCCAAGGCTGTCCAAGAGAAGAATGTTGCATATCGTAATTGGCTTGTTTCTAATTCTTCAGTTTCATTTTCTGCCTACACCAAAGCTTGCAACAATTGTAAAGCAGTTATTAATCAGTCCAAACTAGAGTTTGAACAGGCTAAGAGTAGAAAACTTGCTTCTTGCCCTAATGGTAGCCGAGCATTCTGGTCTCTTGCCAAAGCTATTGGCCGCAACTTTTGCCCATCTCTGCTCCCACCTGTGTCCAAACCAGATGGTTCTGTTGTCACTTCAGCCAAGGATAAAGCTGACCTGCTAGCATCCCATTTTTCTTCCAGCTCATGTATTAATGATCTTGGTAAAACACCTCCCACCATTCCTAACACGCTCCATTCAATGCCTCCTGTAGTCTTCCGTCAAAAGGATATCAGAAGGATTTTGATGAATCTTGATGCTAAGAAAGCTCCAGGGCCTGATGGTATTTCTCCACTTGTTCTCAAAACCTGTGCTCCTGAACTTACGCCTATTCTTTGCCGCCTTTTTTCACTTTCTTATTCCAAAGGTGTTTTTTCTTCTGCTTGGAAATTTGCTCATATCCAGCCAGTTCCTAAAAAGGGTGACAAATCCCTCCCATCCAATTATCGTCCCATTGCAATTACTTCTACTCTTTCTAAAGTAATCGAGAAACCGCTAACTCTTAAACTACCTAGAAACCTTCCGTCCGATCAACGATCGCCAGTATGGATTCCGTCAGTGTTGATCCACTGGTGATATTCTGGCTTATGTTACCCATTTATGGACTAATTCAATGGAAAGGTTCGGCGAAACACAAGTAGTTGCTCTTGACATCTCAAAGGCTTTTGATCGTGTTTGGCATAAAGGTCTTCTAAACAAGCTTCCATCTTATGGTTTGCCAACTGTTTTTAGTAATTGGTTATCCAGTTTTCTCTCTGATCGCTCACTGAGGGTGATGGTAGATGGCTCTCTGTCTTCTAACTTCTCCACTAATGCTAGTGTCCCCCAAGGTTCAGTTCTTTCCCCCACACTTTTCCTCTTGTATATCAATAATCTTCTTCCATTGACTGGAAATCCTATCCATAGTTTTGCCGAAGATAGCACATTACATTCAACTTTCCAATTTGAGAAACCTTGTCCTGCTCAATCAGCTTCAACTTCTTGAAAATCTGCTGCCAATTCCTTAAATGCCGATCTTCAGGTAATTCTCCAGTGGGGCAAAGACAACTTAGTTGATTTCAACCCTTCTAAAACTCAGTCTTGTCTTATATCTTGCAAAAAGGACTCTTCTGGTCCTATGCTTATCTTTAGTGACACTCCGATTTCTAGGTAAAATGATATATCTCTTTTGGGGATTACCATCACTTCTAATCTCTCTTAACACAAGCACATTACAAATATTGCTTCCTCTGCATCTAAAAAAACTTGGTTTTCTCTTTCGCTCTCGGCGTTACTTTTCTTCCAAACAGCTGCTCACTCTGTATAAATCGCAAATCCACCCTGCCATGGAATATTGTTCCCACATCTGGGGTGGTGCCCCCAAAACCTCTCTCAGGCTTCTTGATTCCATTCAGAAGAGGGCAGTTAGGTTAATTAATGATTCATCTCTAATAGAGTCTCTCGACTCGCTGGCGCCTCCGTAGCCAGGTGGGAAGGAGCAACAGTGTGTAGCACACGCTTCTTGATTAGACCGGGGTTCGAGCCCGTCACCACCAAATACGGAGGATGTGGAAAGGTCAGGAAATGACCACCGCATATCCCGGAGCAATATGGCCTTAGTTGCTAATGCTCCTAAAAACCAAAAAACAACAACATCGACTCGCTTTCTCATAGACGTAAGAGTGCTGCATGCCTCTTCTACAGATACTTCCATGGGCACTGTTCTTCTGAATTGGCCTCTATAATTCCCACTCTCTCTTTCAAAACAGTCCGAACACGTGCCGCCACCAGCCAACATCCATTTACTGTCCAACTTCAAACCCACAAAACTAACTTTTCATCTTCCTCATTTATTCATTCAACTGCCGTTTTCTGGAACAACCTTCCTTCATACGTATTTCCTGAAAATTACAATCTACAGAAGTGAAGTCCAATGTGAACAAATATCTTCTTTCGTCTTCTCAACCTCCAACCCAAGCACGGTACTAAATACTATAGGTTCTAATACCTCTCGTGTTTGGGGTTCACATAAAAAAAAAAAAAAAAAAATATAGCACCTGAATGCTTTTTGTGATCACTGTTGATCTTAAATGCGTTGATCCTTTAACATATTCTTTTATATGTGTACTGTCCTTTTTTGTCCTGCTTCTTACTTCTTAATTATTTTCATCTTCATTTCTAAATCAATTTTGTTTCGTTTCCTAGCACTGCCACTACTTTCATTTTCTTGGTTGCTTTCCCTTCATCATTGTAATAAATAGGAATGAAGAGGAGATTCTGAATATTTATGTTTTTTATATGATTTAAGATTTCACCACAATAACGTAAAAACACATAATTGCAGTTATTGGTATTATCACAAACGCAATAAGATCGAGTTTACTACCTGTTTATGATAGATTTGACTAACAGAAAAGCCCAATAAACAGGAAAGTGCAAATTTTTTTTATTGTTTTATGGTCGTAACCTCCAGAAATGTGCTTTAGAAAAATATCACAAAGGCATTCAAAATTGATTCTTACAACGGAACATATGATAATGATGAAAGTGTAGTGCATTCTCCGGCCAGACAGCATAGCCCTGCCTCTCAACCAATAGTAGCATTTGTAAATGTGTTGGCGGTGTGTTTTGTTTTGTTTTGATTGTGGTGATTTTTGTGTTGTGCCTATTTGACATAAATTTATATAAAATGAATACAGTTTCCATTATAAAAATGACGTTTTAGAGATTTAAATAGCTTAGTTATACAGCGAAAATTTCAACTTCCGTGGTCTTGGAACGAATTACCAAAGGAAAAAAGAAAAAGTGTTATTGGGTTCAATTACGATATTTTTGCAATACCTTCATTTATTCCTGTGGGATGCAAAATACTTTTCCATATTTTTTTTCAGTTTTCACTAGCCAACAAAAACATGTAAAGTTGCAAGTATGCAAGTTGAGTATTATGTAAGTTGGGGAGTGTCTGTATATTTTTATTAGCCATATCGTGCAAGGAAGTCTGAGTGTACCATCCAAAAAAGAAAAAAAAATTCTGAATTATCCTGAGAGAGAGAGAGAAAAGTATAAGGGAATCACCAAGAAAGAGAAGAATGATGATATTAGCTCAGGACCCTTGATGTGCCAAGCTGTACTCATCAGATGTGAGCCCTGGGGTAAAGCATATTTGTATTCAAGGTATATAACTTCCTGCATACCACCATCTAAGAAATATCAGACTGGCTTAAAGAAATGATCTATACAGATTTTTTTTTTTTGCATTTCATTTATAGTTTGAATTTCACTTAAATTGCTCCTGCATTTGTTGCTGCTTTTGGCATTATGGCTGCCTTGTGAAGCTGGGACCACTTGCTGCACAGAAACCAAAGTTTTTTTTCCCCTTTAGTTTCTGCATTAAAAATTCAAGAAATCACCATTGAAAAAAAGGGTCATAATAAACCCCAGACATCCCATTGATTTTTGAATATGCTCCTGTCAGCAAATTCTATGGTGTAGGTCAGTGATATGAGTGATAACACTCACCTTAACTAACTTTCTAAATAGATATTCACTGGAATAAGAATAAAGTACTTCCTTTCATTTTTTTAAAGTAAGTATATTGTTATTGCTGTATTATGATGTCAGATATTAATTGTTCCTAATTATTTATTTCTTTATAGGCAAAAATATACTCATAGATTATGAAGCAAGTATCAGTTCAAGTTGTTTGTCTCCTTCTTTTTGCCATAGTTAATTCTTGCTTTGCATATCCTCTACAGACTCTCCACAGCAAAATATTAAGGTATGTCATAATTCAGTTGATATTAAATATAGTTTTTAATTTCATTGTTATGATGATTAATTACATTTCGATTTATCTTTTGCCATCAATTATTAGAAAGGTATACAACAGTTCTATATTCATTGAAATTTTAAAGAGTTGAGAACTACTTAATTTACACATTTTATATCTGATTCCTTTAACTGTTAAGTGATTGACGGAACTTCTTTTATGACTTTTTATAATTTTTTAAAATGCTTTATCATAATTTTTTTTTTGAAGATTGCTTACGAAGGCCATTTGTATTTTAACGTGTTTGACTTTCTATGCCTATTTGCAGAATGATATTGGCAGTATTTATATAACTTGTTTTTAAATTAAAATTATTATATTTATAATTTAGAAACTGTCTAGAAGAAATTATTGTATACTTACCTACCTGTTAGAAATTGATTTTATTTCAGTCAAAAATTTTGTCCCCGAGGCTTGTCACAGACATTCTTCCTGGACCAAGCCTGCTACACTTCTGTATAACAGACTAGATCCTATGACAATCAAAATGCTGATGGAATTAATATTCTGGATGAAATCGGTCAACTTTTGATGATCTCCAGTTTTTCTGTGGGAAACAGAAAGACTGGACATCACCAAAACTTACTTCACGATATTGTGGGACTGTTAATAACCTTGAATATTCCCCTCCCCTGTGTTACTAGGCAACACTAGGTGGTAGATGACTCATTGTCCAGTGCAGCCCAATACTTTGCTTATTGGAGGTGTTTAGTCTCCAGAGGTAAGCTCCCACAACCCCCATCTCTTTTATCATGTAATATCTTTTGAGATTATTGTGGGCATCATGGTAAGGTCAAATATTCCTTGAATTTCAAGGGTATTTCTCTAAAATAGTGTTCATAAGCTGGCTGCTAGATAGTCCACCAGACTTAACTTATTGGTAACCCTAAGAGACATCTGGATCAGCCAGTGTATAATATGCGAGTTTGCTCTGTGAACTAGTCATGGAAGGAATCCAAGTAGTGTATATGAGGAAGGCATTGTTGAGGCCATGTTATGTTAAGGAAATGGGTCTGTGTGTTCTGTTTGTGTGTTCACTGTATCCAAAAATGTCATTAATTTCACGTTTCCCCTCCACTTTTTTTCAATAGCCAACCTAATAGAACAAACTTATCTGAAAAAAGATTTAAACCTCTTAAAAACTTACTTATTAATTTCACAAATATATATGGTTTCAGTTCCAATCTCAGTGATGACCATTTCCTCCTACAGTCTGATGTAAGCTTTGGCTTACTAGTAATAAAAAAAAAAAAAAAAAAAATGTGTATATATATATATACAGGGTGTTTCAGTTAAACGTTTCAGAACTTCTAAGAGGGGTAGGGTACATCCTGACAACTCGAAATCATATAGCAATGTGGGGCCGGAAATGCTTTCCTGAAGCGGTGTTGTACACAGAAGCACCATAAAGAAAAGAGACCGTAAGTGAGAAATCGTTTTAATAATACATGAAAAGAAGCAAAAGGTACATGGATTAAAGTAAGTGTTCGAAGTTTCTTCCACGGGCTACAATGCACGCCTCACATCTCCGACGCATGGACATCCGAACATTCTGGAATACTCCAGGCGAATTTTTCGAATTTCTTCGGCAGCTACTGCGATTCTTGCAACCAGCTCCTCAGCATTGTCAACAGGTGTGTCATAAACTAGCGATTTCATATGACCGTGAAAATTCCTTCACAAGGGAAGGAATTTTCAACACGCATAACAACCATATCTGGGCGGTCGAGAACCCGCATGCAATACGACGTCGTGCAGCACAGATTCGATTTTCGGTCAATGTATGGGCCGGTATTATGGAAGATCACCTCATCGGACCTTACCTGTTACCGTGTCGTCTAACCGGACCTATCTACTTGATCTTTCTGCAGCAAGTATTGCCACAACTTTTGAGAGATGAACAGATTTCTGCATCGACGCAACAGACAATGTGGTTCCAACACGATGGAGCCCCTGCCCATTATAGCGGAGATGTTCGTAACTACCTGGATGTCACATTTGGTCAACAGTGGATCGGACGTGGTGGTCCCGTGCGTTGACCTGCTCGGTCACCCGACCTATCATGTCTTGATTTTTATTTCTGGGGTCATATGAAATCGCTAGTTTATGACACCCCTGTTGACAATGCTGAGGAGCTGGTTGCAAGAATCGCAGTAGCTGCCGAAGAAATTCGAAATTCGCCTGGAGTATTCCAGAATGTTCGGATGTCCATGCGTCGGAGATGTGAGGCGTGCATTGTAGCCCGTGGAAGAAACTTCGAACACTTACTTTAATCCATGTACCTTTTGCTTCTTTTCATGTATTATTAAAACGATTTCTCACTTACGGTCTCTTTTCTTTATGGTGCTTCTGTGTACAACACCGCTTCAGGAAAGCATTTCCGACCCCACATTGCTATATGATTTCGAGTTGTCAGGATGTACCCTACCCCTCTTAGAAGTTCTGAAACATTTAACTGAAACACCCTGTATATATAATGTGATGTAAAAGTTAGGCAAAAGTAATAAAAATAAATAAATATGGATATGAAGCTATCATTAGAGGCAGAAAATGCACATCCTCCACATGAAGCCTAATTATATTTGATAATTAAAATAAATATGATATTTAAAATAAAAAACATCAGCCAGTAGTACGGCAAAAATGCAGAGCGAAACGAAATGCAAAATAATATAAAATAAGCAAACAGGGAAGGGAAGGTAGAGATAATAAAACAAAAAGGTAGTCGATAATCCCCTGTATAATTTAGTCATTAAACCCAATTAATAACAACGATGTAAATTTAGAATAATGCCAATTATATATAATTTAGCGGTACCCGCCTCGAAGGTACCAGTTCCAAAAGACGTGAAATATCACCAAAAAGGGGTTAAAGAAACTACAAAAACTAAAATATCAAAATAATAGACTGACCATTATGCCCCATATCGACAGAGGACCACGAGGCCAATAATGGTCATGGAATCGCTGCATTTCAATCGTCATACAAATCATCGCAAAGGCGGAAATATCGAAGAACCAAACCACCCTTCCATTCTCCGATAGATCAACCAATGCAGAAGATTTGCATGGCGGTGGTCCTTATGCAGCGAGAAATAATCTATAGAACAGACAGCACTCTTGATCAGAGCCACACCACTGACATAATGCAAGCTTAACCAGCTTATATAATAGAAAGGAAAAGAATAGATGGCGGCACAGGCGCTGCTTATTTAGCATATCAACCCACTACACTACCACTAATTTATATAATGTGATGTAAAAGTTAGGCAAAAGTAATAAAAAAAAATAAATATGGATATGAAGCTATCATTAGAGGCAGAAAATGCACATCCTCCACATGAAGCCTAATTATATCTGATAATTAAAATAAATATGATATTTAAAATAAAAAACATCAGCCAGTAGTACGGCAAAAATGCAGAGCGAAACGAAATGCAAAATAATATAAAATAAGCAAACAGGGAAGGGAAGGTAGAGATAATAAAACAAAAAGGTAGTCGATAATCCCCTGTATAATTTAGTCATTAAACCCAATTAATAACAACGATGTAAATTTAGAATAATGCCAATTATATACAATTTAGCGGTACCCGCCTCGAAGGTACCAGTTCCAAAAGACGTGAAATATCACCAAAAAGGGGCTAAAGAAACTACAAAAACTAAAATATCAAAATAATAGACTGACCATTATGCTCCATATCGACAGAGGACCATGAGGCCAATAATGGTCATGGAATCGCTACATTTCAATCGTCATACAAATCATCGCAAAGGCGGAAATATTGAAGAACCAAACCACCCTTCCATTCTCTGATAGATCAACCAATGCAGAGGATTTGCATGGCGGTGGTCCTTATGCAGCGAGAAATAATCTATAGAACAGACAGCACTCTTGATCAGAGCCACACCACTGACATAATGCAAGCTTAACCAGCTTATATAATAGAAAGGAAAAGAATAGATGGCGCACAGGTGCTGCTTATTTAGCATATCAACCCACTACTACCACTAATTTATATAATGTGATGTAAAAGTTAGGCAAAAGTAATAAAAATAAAAATAAAAATTTTTTATTTTAAATATCATATTTATTTTAATTATCAGATATATATATACACACATACATATAATATTGGAATATTATATCCTATTACAACTTAGTTTGATTCAGCAAACATTTATTTAAACATGCAAATAATTGATTAAAATAGGAAGAGGTAAATAATGGTTTAGGAATATACGTAAAGGCAAAGCAAATTCTCAGAAGGATGGTGACCTTAGACCAACAGAAGGTAAAGTCGAAATTCCTTGAAAAGGGTCAAGTCCGGGGAAGTTTACAGCGAAACAGGCTGAAGGAGGTTAGATGATGGTCAAGGGCAAATGGATTAATCGGGGATTATACTTAAATAAGGGGAGGAGAAATTAGGACCTAATGTAATATATAAGAATTTGTTTGGCGGGAGTTGGTGAGTTAGGGAGTTAGGGAGTTTTTGGGAGGGAACCGGGGCAAAGTGAAGAGACGGATGTTAGTTGTGTACCGGGGAATATGTCTAAGGAAGTATAGATCAGTAAAATTTAACGGGAATAGGAGCAGTATTCCAGTTAAACTTTATAGACAAGAGGTGCCAATACCACTCGAAGGCCAAGACACGACCATTCCAAAAACATTCCGAAAGGGAGGGACCTCACCAAATTTCAGACAGGGCTGTACTAATAATACCAATATTGTTGGTGATCTTGGATAAGGTCGTGGTAAACGAAGACCTAATGTATGTGGAAGGGAAGATTGGCAATTCTCAAGGAAAATATTTAGTGGACACTGGGGCTACGAAGTCAGTCTTAACCTGGGAATATTTCATGGAGTTCAAGAGTAAGGAAAACTGGAATAAAATCCTGTGGCAGCTACATTTTACAGAGAATAGGAGGTACTAACATAGAGTCTGATTATGAGGTCACAGCCCCAGTGACGCTGAAGATGGGAGAAGCCACCCATACTACACAATTTTTTGGTATCCAATGGGATAAACAGGGAAGAGATATAATGCCATATTGGGATTAAATGTTTGGTGAGAAGCAGGTTTCTGCATTGATTGCACCAACAGTACCATATGGGTGAAAACACAGGTAGATGCAGGGCAGCAGGAAGGGTTAAAGTTGGGGGGGAGAAGGAGTAAAATTAGTTGGTAGCAATAGTCTGGAAAATAAAACTCTAAAGGAAGGAATATAAGGGTTATTAGAACAGTGTAACCACATCTTTGCCAAAAAAATAACCGAAGTAGGGGTGACTAAGGTAATGGAGCATACGGTACGCCCACCCAACAGCACCCAATTTATACCAGGCAATAACATATACCAAAGGTGCAGTTAGAAAGGTTAGGGCAAGAACTGAAGGACATGGTGAACAGGATAATAGTGAGGTCAACCTCATACTGGAATAGTCCAGTATTAGTAGTAAATAAACCAGAAGGGGGGGTACGGATAGTGTTAGACCTCTGAAAAATAAATAAGATCACAAGGCCTATTGATTTTCCATTGCAGCATGTAGTGGAGATAATGAACAGCCTACAGGGAAATAAGGTGTTTTCAAAAATCGACTTAAATGCGGGGTATTATCAAATCTCTCTAAAACCGGAGCAGAGGAAATATTTGCATTCAGCACTCCATTCAGAAAGTATAACCTAATAAGAATGCCACAGGGGGTGAAGAATTCAGTGGCCTCATTCCTGAGCATGATGAGTAATGTACTGTCAGAGCCACTAGGAAAGGGAGTAATTTGTTTCCTTGACGATATCTTGATTTACTCTGAGTCTGGAGAAAGACATTTAGAACTGCTGAACCACGTGTTCTAAATAATGGAGGAAGCAAATTTAAAACTAACGAAATCGAAATGTAAATTCTTAGTGGATGAAGTAGAGTACTTGGAACATATTATTTCACTGGAAGGTATCCGTCCTAGAAATAGAAATATAGACAAGATCTCTAGATTAAGACCCCCCCCCCAGGAATGTAAAGGAAGTTAGACGGGTTTTAGAGATGCTCAACTTTTATAAAAGATACATACCTAACAGCTCTGAACTGCTGAAACCAGTAACAGTACTGACAAAAAAGAGTGCAACATTCTAACAGAAGCCGTTAAGGCATTTACTAAAGTAAAGAAATTACTAACTAGTCGGCCTATCCTGATCCACCTAGACCCTAACAAAGTATTTTATCTGACTTACAATGCTTCATTGAACGGGATAACTGGAGTTCTGGAGCAAGAGATAGCATTAGCATTAGTAAAGGCATGTGATGCAAGAAAGCAAGCTTATGCAGCATCAGCCAAAAAAAAAAAAAAAAAACCCCAATCCCATTTCACCACTCTTGTTCGTTCCAAATACCTGTCCAGCTGAGCCTTAAATTTATTTAGGCTATCAACTTCCACAACAAGGGATGGAAGTCTGTTCCACCAGCCAACTACCAGCTGGCTAAAGGCAAATTTCCACACATCTATCCTACACGTCTTTCCTCAATTTGAATTTATGCCCTCTCAGGTGATTAATCTGAGCAAGAGGAAGAATCCCATCGGCATTGAGCATACTCAAACCATTCAAGGCTTTATCCACCTCTATCAGATCACCTCACCGGTGCCTAGTCTCCAGACACTGTAATTTGCAAAACTTAAGCCTTTCTTCGTAAGAGCACCCCTTTGTTCCATTCACTAATCTTGTTGCCCTTCTCTGTACTCATTCCAGCAGCTCTACATCCTTCTTGAAATGAGGCCTCCAGACCTGTATACAGTACTCTAGGTGTGGCCTGGCCATTGCCTTATACAATGGAATAATCACCTCCTTATCCCTGCTGGAAAAATTCCTGTATATCATTGACAATACTCCATGAGCTACTCTTGCAGCCCGTCTGCACTGCTCAGAGAACTTCATATCTGCCTGCACAACCACCCCCAAGTCCCTTTCATTCTCTACCACTGTCAGTGTAGTACCACAGAGTTGATACGTTGCTCTGGGGTTGCTGTTTCCCATGTGTAGTACTTTACATTTGTCAATGTTAAACTACATTTGCCACCTCTCAGCCCATCTGCTCAACCTTTCCAGATCCTGTTGCAGCAGCATAGTGTCAGTAGTGTCCTTGACAACCCTGCCAACCTTTGTATCGTCTGCAAACTTGGACATTAGGCTTGATATACCATCATCAATATCATTTATAAATACAGAAAACAATAATGGACCCAACACTGAGCCCTGAGGGACTCCACTAATAACATTAGTCCATGATGAGCAGTGTCCATTGATTACCACTCTCTGTCTTCTCCCCCTCAACCACCCCTTTATCCATAGCAGCAATTTGCCTCCAATGTCACACTGCTCCAATTTGTGTAGCAGTCTTCCATGTGCAACAGTATCAAAAGCCTTTCTAAGATCCAAGTATATAATATCAAAGTTATTCCCTGCATCCAGTTCTTTTGTGACTGCATCATAGTATCCAATCAAGTTGGTCAGGCAAGACTTCCCCTTAACAAAACCATGCTGTGTCTGAGCTATAACTGAAGTCTTGTCTAAATGATCCTGCAGTGCTTCTTTAACCAGTGCCTCCATTAATTTTCCTGGAACAGAAGTTAAGCTCACAGGTCTATAATTACTTGTGTCAGCCTTTGATCCTCCTTTGTGAATTGGGGTCACATTTGCACATTTCCAGTCTATGGGTACCTTCCCTGAATCCAAGGAAGCTCTCATAATTATGGCTAAGGGTTTGCTTACTTCCTTTGCTGCCTCCTTTAATATAACTGGATAGATCCCATCCACCCCGGGTGCCTTTCTTGTGTTTATCTTCAACAGTTTCTCCTCCACTTTACTCCCAGTAATTCTAAGATTCTGTAGCTTACTGCTAGAGTTGAATACACCTCTGGCATTCCCTTGCTGAATAACTCCTCATGTGTGAATGTCGATGCAAAATATTCATTTAGTTTGTTAGCTACCTGAGCAGGATCATCAACAGTTGACCCATCAATATCAAGTGGACCAATCTGATTCATCCCCTTCCTTCTAGAGTTTACATAAGTAAAGAACTCTTTGCTGTTTTTCTTTGCATCCCTTGCCAAAGATTTCTCGTAATCTGCCTTCGCCTGCCTAACCTCCTTTGTAACTTTGTTGCATATCAACTTGTATCTATCATAGGCTTCTGTGTCATGTGTTAATTTGTAAGTATCCCATGCATTTTTCTTCTCTGCCATATGCCTCATTAGTTCATCTGACATCCATTTTGGCCTAAACCTTGAACAATATTTCTTAGTTGGTATGTAAAGCCTAGTAGCTTCCAAGATAAGTTCTTTGAATGCTTCCCATTTTGAATTTGCTGTTGGTAACATCATCAGTTGGTCCCACTGTATAGAATTTAAATACTGTCTCAGTCCATCGTAGTCGCCTTTACGGAAGCAATAACCCTTCCCTTTACCCCTAATGGTAGTTACTTCTTTGAGTAAATCCCACTTCAGCACATTGTGATCACTGCCACCTAGTGGTTCATTTATCTGCAGATTCTTAATGCATGAAGAATCACTGCTGATAATCAAATCAAGAGTATTACTCCCTCTAGTTGCCTCCCGAACATGCTGATGTAGAAAACAATCATCCAATAAATCCACAAAAGCCCTGCTAGTGCGTGAGTAACCAGCCCCCCAATTCCAGTCAATATCTGGGAAATTAAAATCTCCCATTATAAGACTCTCTGATTTACTGGCCCACTCTATTTCCCTGTACAGTTCCTTATTATACTCATCAGAGTCATTAGGCCTATAGCACACTCCTACTCTCAATTTTGATCTCCCAATGCTTATGTCACACCAAACTGACTCAACACTGCACTGTCCAGTGATGTCGACTGGCTTCACTTCCTTGGTTTTTATGTGTTTCTTAACTAATAGCATAATCCCTCCCCCCTTCCTATCCTGTCTATCCTTTCTGTAGACGTTGTACTCCCCAAATTGCAGTTCTGCATCCCTTATATCTGTGTGACACCACGTCTCTGATATCCCAACAATATCTGCCTTTGATGTTTTGAGCAATACCTCAAATTCATCAAATTTATTTACTAAACTCCTAGCATTGGTGTACACACAAGTATACCTGCACCTGTTTCTATTCTTAGCTACCCTAACACAACCCATGTGTTTACTTGTACCGCAATGGCTCCCAGCAGTCTCTGAAATACCATGCATCTTTTTTTTTCAGGCTTCTGCTTATTCTAATAGAAGCAGTGCAAGAATCTCTTTCACCTCTGCCAGTGGCTACTGTCAATCTATTGGTCTTTGTCTCCCCCCAAGCTAGCAGTTTTCCGACCCACCTAACACTGCCTCGATAGCATCAGCAAATATTCTTGCACCCTTTCTATTTAAGTGTATCCCATCCCTGTAGAAGCAATCTCTCCTGTTAACAAGTACAGTCCAGGCTGAAAAAAATTCTACCCCTTGAGCCTTGCACAATCTTTCCAGGGCCGAATTGATCGACAAGGCTCTCATTATATACTCCCTCCTATCGTAATACTTCACAAAACACACACCCTGGCCTTATGCAGAGTATTGTATTCTATACAGAGTAAAAATGCGGAGTTGGGGGAGACCCATGGTGCTGCCAGACAAAAAACACTGTCACTATGTGTGAAGGATGATCAACCACCATTGATGACAATGGACTGAAATCTGCTATTCAAGCTAAACACGCCAGGTGCTTGCAGAAAGATTCATCACAAGTGATGAAACCATTTGTTTGCATTAACTGGGAAAAGGTGTATCTAAGCAAATTGGCTCTATTTAAACTCACAGCAACAATAAGCTCCAGAGACTGCTGATTTGCTTATCACTGCTTTTGCATCACAATAATGAGCCATTTTTGTTCTTGTTGTTGGGTGTGATTAAAAATGGCTTATGTGTAGCAATGCCAAATGATTGACTTGTGTGTGACTTATGACCATATCATGGGGTATCAACCTGTGCTGTATATATCAAAGCCCTCCCCCCCACACTTCACCAACAGAAGATTGTCTGGTGTGATACAACTGGTATCATCCATTACAAGTTTCTTTTTTGTGTTTGTTTTTTCACATAGGTTTTAATTATATCCCAAAGATCTGCATAAACTTGATAGATATGAAATTAATTTCTGTTTACAACAGATAGAAATAAACCTTTCTGTATGTGCAGTCACAACACCACCTATTAAAAAAAAAAATAAATAAATAAAATAAGGTTTTCTTATTTGATGTTTAGATATATTTGAACAATTTCAGTCCTGCAATTTTCTGATTCTAGCTTGTATTTATTTTGAAGGATCTGCACCATGTTACATTTTTCATTACAAAAATATTCTCTATAGCTTTTCTTTGTACTTTCTGATTTTGAGCTTTAAAGTTTTTGTTAACAACTTGAATGTATGATTTTTATATTTATATATATATAATTTGTGTTATTGTATTATTATATTTCTAGGCAGTTAACACAGTTTTTAAATAAAGGCAGCGAGAATAATGATAAAGCTGTCCCTTCATTAAATTCCATTAATCCTGATAATTTGGAAGAGAAAAGTCACGGGATTAAAATGGGGATATCCACAGAACTCTGTGATAATGCCCAGGTAAGATAATTTATAAAGTGATACTGGCAATCCCTGACTCAAGCCATTTGGAATTTATGGACTTGTTTGACTTAGGACATTCTAGACTTGTGTAAACACAAACGTGTTGCAACAACTTTTAGATGTCGGTATGATACATTGCCATGTTGCTATATTTTGGACATGTAATAACATGTTGACATTACTGTATTTAAGATATCATTGGGCATATTACTATATCTTAGATATATAGTAATACTGAATTACCAAAACTAGTAACAGTTTTAGCAATTTTTTGCACTTATTCATATTATGCCAATAACATAACTGTTTTAAAATAATTTGCAAATGGTGTCTGCAATTCTGATTTATTTATAGAATTGGAAAATTTGGTTAAGAATTTTTTCCTGTTTGCTTGAAGCTTATGCTGTTTCAGTTTTATTTATTTATTTATTTTAATTCCCCACCACTCATGTGCTTATAACCATAATGTACAGGCTGAAAAACCCAACCCTGCACCTTCCACCCAAGATTGGCTAATTACAGCCTCAAAAGTTTTAGTTAGCCACTCTAGGCTACCATGGAGGGCATGCTATTTCAGTGATCATACTGCAGTGTGAAGGGCAGAGAGAGAGAGAGAGAGAGAGAGAGAGAGAGAGAGAGAGAGAGCAAGGAGAATGAACACAGTTACCACTAGGTTGCAGTCTATTTTAGAAGTAAAGGTATGTTTTGGTGATTAGAGCACTTTAATTTTTAGATTAATTTTAAACAAAAGTACTCAAAAATAAATATATGATGAAATAATATATAGAATTGATTCTGACCTCATTTTGATCTTGGCCTGTAACATAAATATAATATCTGAATTTGCCCTCTTTTTCTCTAGTTCATTAATCACACCACTTCTTAAATAGACTATCTATGACTTCAAGTTCATTCATTTTTGTGAGGGTAGGATGGTATACATTCACTTATATTGGGATCATGGATAGCCACATTTTTATATCCTTTGTTCTTTTTATTATGATAAGATTCTGAATTGGATTGGAATGCAGCTTAGTATTGCATTCTCTGTCAAGTCAGTTTAATTAGCATTATCACCTTGATTACTCAACATAACAGTTTTATTTTTCCCTTTTATTATTCTCTGATTAATTATTATCTTCTTGTTTGTTAATGCTTTCCAGGTTCAGGTTCAAAAATCATTCCCGAAAACTGTTGGACTTCAAATTTGTCGTGCACATGCTAAAAAAATTCCCATTAATGGGCCTATTATTAGGGAAAAGGCTTTGGAGGTTGTAAAATCTATGGGAGTAAATGAGTTCCAAGCTTCTGTGGGATGGCTAGACAAGTTCAAAACTCAGCATAAAATTTCTTGAAAAACTGTAAGTGGTGAAGGTGGATCTGTTGATACTGGGGTTGTAACAGAGTGGACCGTCAAATTGGAAGATTTATGTCGTGATTTTGAAGCTAAGGATATTTACAACTGTGACGAAACAGGGTTGTTTTTTTATGCTCTTCCTGAAAAAACAATGAGTCTAAAAAACGAAAAATGCCAGGGCGGAAAAATTTCTAAGGAACGCTTGACTGTACTATTGTGTACAAATATGCTGGGAGACTTTGAAAAACCTCTTGTTATAGGAAAACCACAAAATCCTCATTGTTTCAAGGGCATAAAGTTGAATCTTTTGAATGTTGACTGGAAGTCTAATAAAAAAGCGTGGATGACATGAGATATCATGAGCGAATGGATAAGTCACTTTAACCAAAACATGATTCGTCAAAACAGAAAAATTATTCTTTTCATGGATAATGCTGGATCTCACCCGCACATTGAATTGTCCAACATTCAAATCATTTTTCTACCACCAAACACATCAGCCCTTGGATCAAGGGATAATAAAAAATTTTAAACTTCACTACAGAAAACATGTTTTAAGACATCTCATTGCAAACATGAACGATGTAACATGTTTGAGTGACCTTGCAAAGAAAATCAGCATCCTAGATGCGATTCAGTGGATTTCCTCTTCAGTAAACGCAATTAGAAAACAAACTGTCGTGAACTGTTTTGTAAAGTCTGGCTTCTCAAACGCAAAAATTGAAGTTGCGAACAGCAATGTGGAGCACCAAGAAGAACAAGAACTTCAACATCTATTGATAATGTACGATACTTCTGCTACAAGTGACCCTGGCTAAAGATATAGACTCAAACCTCACTACAGAAGATGGTGCTCTAGATATCAACGACATTATCATCGATATTTTTCAAGAAGTTCCTCATGAGGATGAAGAACTGGAAGGAGGTCATTCTGTCGAAGAACATATTAACAACGAACCACCGATGAAAATAGAAGAAGCGCTCGTACAAATCAATCGTTTAAAAATGTTTTTCGCCGCTGAAGAAGATACTGAAGGACTTTTGATGGTTTCTTCACTCCAAACAAATGTTGAAAACAAAATTATCAGCCGGAAGAAGGTGCAGAAGAAAATAAGTGATTACTGTATGCATTTTTCTTAAGATAAAGTCATAATATGCATAGCACAATTGTATGTATATTACTTACAAAAATATTGTGCAAAATCTGTATATAATTTAATTTAATTTTACATTAAACATTTACGATTTTTCTTTATCTCTTGTGTATGTAATTGTATATTGTTTACAAAAATATTGTTCAAAATCTGTATATATTTTAATTTAATTTTACATTAAACGTTTAACGATTTTTCTTTCTTTCTTTTTTTTTCTTTCTCCCTCAGACTTCTTGTTAGCAGACACTTCTCTCTAACGGACACATTTTGGTTCCCCATGGCTGTCCGTTAAAGGGAAGTTTCACTGTATATTGTTTCAGAAATGTAACCTCAATTCATAATATTACAGCCATGAAAAATTTGGTCAAGTTTTAACAGTCATCATCATCATCTTTTCCAAGGATGCCTTTTAATATACACTGTTTGACCAAAAGTATATGAACACTTGTCTACAAATATTGATCGAGAAGTAACTCACGCAGTCATATTGACTCAAACGTCCCAGGAACTCACATCTGGTGAGTATGGGCTTGGCACTCCCAGGGTCATGAACTGGATATCATCATTCTTCTCTTTCTTGGTAATTCCCTTCTACATCTCTCTGTCTCTCTCTCTCGGGGTAATTCGGAAATTTTTTTTTGGCTGGTGCAGCACCATTTGGCTGATAATTATAATAATAATAATTATTCTTACAGTCTTTTCTTACAGTGGCAGAAGTATATTAGAAGCCAATATGAGTGGGATGATAGCAGGATAACAAATCAGTAACCATATGTGTGCACAACTGCAACTCACCTAATCCTCCCAAAGTCCAACATAATAGATTTTAATCAACAATGGAAGAAAGACTCACAGAATGTGCTCTGAGAACATACTCACAGAATGTTCAAAGAGTCATAAAGAAGGCAGTTTGTGCCCTGCTCGTGTCATCTGCAGATCATTTATTTGCTCCATGGTGAGATGTTCAAAAGGTTGCAGTATCAACCATCAAACATCCATAAGGAGTTGCATTACCTTAAGTTTAATGGTAGGACAGCTGCTCGTAGGGCCAGTATCGCAGTCAACAGTGATGTTTGGATTGGTGTCATTCCCAACATTCATAGAACAGTGGCAGAAGGCAGAATAAAGGAATTTATCCTTACAAGAATATTTTTACTGACACAATCTGAGCAAATATTGAAATCATAAGATTTAAAATAGTAAACTAATCAAGGAAAAGAACAATAGAAATCAATGGAGACCATCCCAATTTGCATTCTGCAATTCCCAACAACACAAGGCTGAGAATGGAGGAGAGGGGGGGCTCCATTGGAGAAGAGCCTCATCAAGTTGTGATCTCAGATGCCTAGAGGACTACTAAAATTAAATATGCATTTTGAAGGGTTGTTGGTGAGAAAAAGATCAAAAGTGTTGGGTCCGGGTTAAGATTCTCTGATAATTTGATAGATAAATGAACAAATTGCATGAGGTCATTAATGGCAAAAAAGATCAACATTTTAACCAACTGAGTTCATATAACTGGAAAGCTGAAGTCAGCTGGAGTTGTGAACATTAAAATCGTCAAAAACTACCTCAGTGTTAGGAAAGTTAAACTAAAAAAAAAGCCAAGTTCCAAAGAAATTAAGTTGAAGAGCTCTGAGTAATTAGTGGAGTTGGGAGAACAATAGAGACAACAGATGAGGAGATCCAGGAAGTCTCTGACAAGAAATATCGGAGTGGACTTACACAACTACAATCTTTGAAGCAAAAACTTTCATGGAATGAATAATTAGGGCTACTGAGATAAGTATTGGTTGAGGCTACTGGTAACTGGGATTCTGCCAGAAAAAGTATGTGAGGCAGATTGTAGGTAGAAATGGACATCATTGAGATTGAATCTGAGACCATGATGTCAGTTCTATTAGTTTGACTATTCATGATGCACTCAATAGAGAAAGTAAATGTTAGGAGGGATGTATAAATTAAAGTTTTGGATATGGCATACAGAGAGAAAGAATGTACCTGCCTCGATGTAATGTTGCTTCAACAGTATGTCCTGCATACATGCTACCTGGACTCCTTCCAATCTCCAGCGAATAGAGAAGCAGCAGCAAGATAATACACTAGTTGATTCAAATACCTTCTAGAAAGTTACCAATAGGTTTGGTTTGGTGGGCTCTTTATGGATAGCCTGTGAAAACTGTTTTAGAGCTGTACCCTCAAAATGTAAGGAATATTAAACCTCACCACAATGCCCATTGTAATCTCAAAAGATGACATCACTCGTACTGCATGATGGAAGAGATGGGTGGATTGCTGCAGCTTGCGATAGGCATTGTGGTGAGGTTTAATATTCCTTTCATTTTCACCAAATCCTCTGCTTGTATCTTCATTAGCATTAGTAGAGGCATATGATGCAAGAAAGCAAGCTTATGCAGCACCAGCAAAAAAAAAAAAAAAAAACCCACTCCCATTTCACCCCTCCGTTCATTTGAAATACCTGTCCAGCTGAGCCTTAAATTTAAGGCTCAGCTGGACAGGTATTTCGAACAAACTTGTTGTTGAAGTTGATAGGCTATCAACTTCAACAACAAGGGATGGACGTCTGTTCCACCAACCCAACTACTTGCTCGCTAAAGGCAAATTTCCGCAAATCTATCCTACATCTGTCTTTCTTCAGTTTGAATTCATGCCCTCTCAGGTGATTATTCTGAGCAAGAGGAAGAATCCCATTGGCACTGAGCATACTCAAACCATTCAAGGCTTTATACCCCTCCATCAGATCACCTTGCCAGTGCCTAGTCTCCAGACACTGTAATTCGCAAAACTTAAGCCTTTCTTTGTAAGAGCAACCCTTTGTTCCATTCTCTAATCTTGTTGCCCTTCTCTGTACTCGTTCCAGCAGCTCTACATCCTTCTTGAAATGAGGCCTCCAGACTTGTATACAGTATTCAAGGTGTGGCCTGACCATTGCCTTATACAAGGGAATAATCACATCCTTATCCCTGCTAGAAAAATTCCTGTATATCATTGACAAGACACCATGAGCTACTCTTGCAGCCCATCTGCACTGCTCAAAAAACTTCATATCTGCCTGCACAATTACCCCCAGGTCCTTTTCATTCTCTACCACTGTCAGTGTAGTACCACAGAGTTGATACGTTACTCTAGGGTTACTGTTTCCCATATGTAGTACTTTACATTTGTCAATGTTAAACTTCATTTGCCACCTCTCAGCCCATCTACTCAACCTTTCCACATCCTGTTGCAGCAGCATAGCTTCAGTAGTGTCCTTAACAACCCTGCCAACCTTTGTATCGTCTGCAAACTTGGACATTAAACTTGATATACCATCATCAATATCATTTATAAATACAGAAAACAACAATGGACCCAACACTGAGGGACTCCACTAATAACATTAGTCCACGATGAGCAGTGTCCATTGATTACCACTCTCTGTCTTCTCCCCCTCAATGCCACACTGCTCCAATTTGTGCAGCAGTCTTCCATGTGCAACAGTATCAAAAGCCATTCTAAGATCCAAATATATAATATCAAAGTTATTCCCTGCATCCAGTTCTTTTGTGACTACATCATAGTATCCAATCAAATTGGTTAAGCAAGACTTTCCCTTAACAAAACCATGCCGTTTCCGAGCTATAACTGAAGTCTTGTCTAGATGATCCTGCAGTGCTTCCTTAACCAGTGCTTCCATTAATTTTCCTGGAACAGAAGTTAAACTCACAGATCTATAATTATTTGTGTCAGCCTTTGATCCTCCTATGTGAATTGGGGTCACATTTGCACATCTCCAGTCTATGGGTACACCCCCTGAGTCCAAAGAAGCTCTCATAATTATGGCTAAGGGTTTGCTTACTTCCTTTGCTGCCTCCTTTAATATAACTAGATAGAGCCCATCCACCCCGGGTGCCTTTTTTATGTTTACCTTCAACAGTTTCTCCTCCACTTTCTTCTCAGTTATTACAAAATCATCTAGCTCACTGCCAGAGTTTATTTCACCTCTGGCATTCCCCTTCCTAAATAACTCCTCATGTGTGAGTATCGATGCAAAATATTCATTTAGTTTGTTAGCTACCTGAGCAGGATCCTCATCTGTTGAACCATCAATATCCAGTGGACCAATCTGATTCATCCATTTCCAAGGATTTCTCATAATCTGCCTTTGCCTGCCTAATGTCCTTTATGGCTTGGTTACAGACCAGCTTATATGTATCATAGGCTTCCATGTCAGCCATTAATTTATATGTATCCCATGGATTTTTCTTCTCTGCCATATGTCTCATTAGTTCATCTGACATCCATTTAGGCCTAAACCCTGAACAATATTTCTTAGTTGGTATGTAAAGCCTAGTAGCTTCCAAGGTAAGTTCTTTGAATGCTTCCCATTTTGAATTTGCTGTTGGTAACATCATCAGTTGGTCCCACTGTATAGAATTTAAATACTGTCTCAGACCATCGTAGTCGCCTCTGTGAAAGCAAAAACCCTTCCCTTTACCCCTGATGATAGTTATCTCTTTGAGTAAATCCCACCAAGGCACGCTGTAATCAACTCCAACTAGTGGTTCCTTTATCTGCAGATTCTTAATGCATGAAGAATCACTAATGATAATCAGATCAAGAGTATTACTCCCTCTAGTTGCGGCACCTCCGTAGCGAGGTGGGCAGGAGCAGCAATGCTCCTGCCCACCTGGCTCCAGCAGTCTAATAAAAAAAGCGTGTGCCATAGCACACGCACGCTTTTTTTATTAGACTGGGGTTCGAGCCCGTGACCACCAAATACGGAGGATGCGGAAAGGTCAGGGAATGACCACCGTATATCCCAGGATCCATATGGCCTTAGTTGCTAATGCTCCTAAAAACCAAATAACAACAACAACAACAACCCTCTAGTTGCCTTCCGAACATGCTGATATAGAAAACAATCATCCAATAAATCCACAAAAGCCTCGCTAGTGTGTGAGTGACCAACCCACAAATTTCTGTCAATATCTGGGAAATTGAAATCCCCCATTATAGGACTCTCTGATTTACTGGCCCACTCTGTTTCTTATTATCCTCATCAGAGTCATTAGCCCTATAGTGCACTCCTACTCTCAATTTTGATCTCCGAATGCTTATGTCACACCAAACTGACTTGACACTGCACTGTCCAGCGATGTCGACTGGCTTCACTTCCTTGGATTTTATGTTTTTTAACTAAAGCATATCTCCTCTTCCCTTCCTATCCTTTCTGTACACATTGTACTCCCCAAATTCCAGTTCTGCATTCCTTATATCTGTGTGACACCACGTCTCTGATATCCCAACAATATCTGCCTTTGATGTTTTGAGCAATACCTCAAATTCATCAAATTTATTTACCAAACTCCTAGCATTGGTGTACACACAAGTATACATGCACCTGTTCCTATTCTTAGCTACCCTAACACAACCCATGTGTTTATTTGTACCGCAATGACTCCCAGCAGTCTCTGAAATACCCTGCATCTTGTTTTCCAGGCTGCTGTTCATTTCAATAGAAGCAGTGCAAGAATCACTTTTACCTCTACCAATGGTTACTGTTAATCTACTGTTCATGATAGTCCCACTATTGTGAAGATGCAAGTAGAAGATTTCATTATCATATGATGACTTCACTTTACCAAAATTTGGTTCACTTAACTCACAAGTTGGGCCTGAATATCAGTCCCATTAGCATGGTAGACTTCCAGGTAGTAAGTCCTAGCCTGTCATACCCGAAAGAATGTCTGAGACAAGCCTCAGGTGTCATTTCAGTTAGAGCATAAAAATATTTTTAGATTTTCTTATCAGAACTGACAAATTTAATAAGAGTACCGAGTCAGCTTCTGTCCTTGTGTAATGTTACCTTTTCTTTTCTTTCCTCTTTCTTCTTTTTCTTCAGTTACTGCCTATTCTATAGATAATTCATCTTCTTGAAATGCTATTGCTGTTCTTTTTCTTCTTCTTCTTCTTCTTCTATTCATCGCTATCCATGCCTTCACATCCTTTTTCCATCAGTTTCACCAGTATAATTTTTCTCTAGCCATATTCTTCTATCCCCTATTGACTCTCTTATCACTTTATGCATTTTTATAAAGGATCTGAATTAGTGAGATTTTACTGTACATCTGCAGCAGTATTTTAGGAAAATTTGGACAGAAAGATAATTGTAAGGGAATAAACTACTAGAATTTTGTATCAACTATACACTCTTAATTCCAAATTCAGTATTTCTCAGGTAATATAATTGAAACAAGAAAAACATATGCGATTATGATTATTATTATTAGCCAAATGGTGCAATTAGCCAATCATTAGCCTTATGCTGCACCAGCCAAAAAAAAATTCCCGAGTTACCCTGTGTGAGAGAGAGTGAGAGTTAGAAATAGAAGGGAATCACCAAGAAAGAGAAGAATGATGATATCCAGCTCAGAACCCTGGGTGTGCCAAGCCCATACTCACTAGTTTAAAGTTATCATCATCCGTACTGAGCAAATAAAGTTAGTATTTAATAGTTGGCAGCCACAGAGAGTAGGTGTTTATTTCTTTGCTTTATAGTCAGGTTGATTGAAGTCTAAAGGACTAGAAGGAAATGGACCATAATCTGCCACGCTGGTCCAGTGCGGGTTGGCAGATTGATTGTATTCAGCAGTCAGGGGCTTGAACCCCAGTCTACTCAAAGAGCGTGTGCTACTGCACTCTCGCTTCTGACCACTCGGCTACTGAAAACCTGCTATAGATAAGGCAACAAAAACATTGTAATTCTGCCTCTTTCTTTAAAACAAGTCCAAACACATGTATCATGTCAGTGTCCATTCATAGTCTAAACTCAGCAAACTTACACTTGTTTATATTTTCTACTGTGGTTCTTTGGGATCACTCTCCATCTTGTGTCTGAAAATTAAAATCCCATGCAGTAAGTAAAGCCGAGAATTAGGTTTGAATTTGAAAGTGTCTGCAATTCTGCCCAGACACGATAGGAGGGAGTATATGATGAGAGCCCTGTCGATCAATTCGGCCCTGGAAAGATTGTGCAGGGCTCAAGGGGTAGAATTTTTTTCAGCCTGGACTGTACTTGTTAACAGGAGAGATTGCTTCTACATGGATGGGATACACTTAAATAGAAAGGGTGCAAGAATATTTGCTGATGCTATCGAGGCAGTGTTAGGTGGGTCGGAAAACTGCTAGCTTGGGGGGAGACAAAGACCAATAGATTGACAGTAGCCACTGGCAGAGGTGAAAGAGATTCTTGCACTGCTTCTATTAGAATGAGCAGAAGCCTGAAAAACAAGATGCATGGTATTTCAGAGACTTCTGGGAGCCATTGCGGTACAAGTAAACACATGGGTCGTGTTAGGGTAGCTAAGAATAGAAACAGGTGCAGGTATACTTGTGTGTACACCAATGCTAGGAGTTTAGTAAAGAAATTTGATGAATTTGAGGTATTGCTCAAAACATCAAAGGCAGATATTGTTGGGATATCAGAGACGTGGTGTCACACAGATATAAGAGATGCAGAACTGCAATTTGGGGAGTACAACGTCTACAGAAAGGATAGACAGGATAGGAAGGAGGGAGGGGTTATGCCATTAGTTAAGAAACACATAGGAAACACCAAGGAAGTGAATCCAGTCGACATCGCTGGACAGTGCAGTGTTGAGTCAGTTTGGTGTGACATAAGCATTGGGAGATCAAAATTGAGAGTAGGAGTGTGCTATAGGCCTAATGACTCTGATGAGTATAATAAGAAACTGTACAGGGAAATAGAGTGGGCCAGTAAATCAGAGAGTCTTATAATGGGGGATTTTAATTTCCCAGATATTGACTGGAATTTGTGGGTTGATCACTCACTCACTAGCGAGGCTTTTGTGGATTTATTGGATGATTGTTTTCTAAATCAGCATGTTCGGGAGGCAACTAGAGGGAGTAATACTCTTGATTTGATTATCAGCAGTGATTCTTCATGCATTAAGAATCTGCAGATAAATGAACCACTAGGTGGCAGTGATCACAGTGTGCTGAAGTGGGATTTACTCAAAGAGGTAACTACCATTAGGGGTAAAGGGAAGGGTTATTGATTCCGTAAAGGCGACTACGATGGACTGAGACAGTATTTAAATTCAATACAGTGGGACCAACTGATGATGTTACCAACAGCAAATTCCAAATGGGAAGCATTCAAAGAACTTATCTTGGAAGCTACTAGGCTTTACATACCAACTAAGAAATATTGTTCAAGGTTTAGGCCAAAATGGATGTCAGATGAACTAATGAGGCATATGGCAGAGAAGAAAAATGCATGGGATACTTACAAATTAACACATGACACAGAAGCCTATGATAGATACAAGTTGATAAACCAAATTACAAAGGAGGTTAAGCAGGCGAAGGCAGATTAAGAGAAATCCTTGGCAAGGGATGCAAAGAAAAACAGCAAAGAGTTCTTTACTTATGTAAACTCTAGAAGGAAGGGGATGAATCAGATTGGTCCACTTGATATTGATGGGTCAACTGTTGATGATCCTGCTCAGGTAGCTAACAAACTAAATGAATATTTTGCATCGACATTCACACATGAGGAGTTATTCAGCGAGGGGAATGCCAGAGGTGTATTCAACTCTAGCAGTAAGCTACAGAATCTTGAAATAACTGGGAGTAAAGTGGAGGAGAAACTGTTGAAGATAAACACAAGAAAGGCACCCGGGGTGGATGGGATCTATCCAGTTATATTAAAGGAGGCAGCAAAGGAAGTAAGCAAACCCTTAGCCATAATTATGAGAGCTTCCTTGGACTCAGGGGAGGTACCCATAGACTGGAAATGTGCAAATGTGACCCCAATTCACAAAGGCTGACACAAGTAATTATAGACCTGTGAGCTTAACTTCTGTTCCAGGAAAATTAATGGAGGCACTGGTTAAAGAAGCACTGCAGGATCATTTAGACAAGACTTTAGTTATAGCTCGGACACAGCATGGTTTTGTTAAGGGGAAGTCTTGCCTAACCAATTTGATTGGATACTATGATGCAGTCACAAAAGAACTGGATGCAGGGAATAGCTTTGATATTATATACTTGGATCTTAGAAAGGCTTTAGATATTGTTGCACATGGAAGACTGCTACACAAATTGGAGCAGTGTGACATTGGAGGCAAATTGCTGCTATGGATAAAGGGGTGGTTGAGGGGGAGAAGACAGAGAGTGGTAATCAATGGACACTGCTCATCGTGGACTAATGTTATTAGTGGAGTCCCTCAGGGCTCAGTGTTGGGTCCATTATTGTTTTCTGTATTTATAAATGATATTGATGATGGTATATCAAGTTTAATGTCCAAGTTTGCAGACGATACAAAGGTTGGCAGGGTTGTCAAGGACACTACTGTGGGACCAACTGACACTATGCTGCTGCAACAGGATCTGGAAAGGTTGAACAGATGGGCCGAGAGGTGGCAAATGAAGTTTAACATTGATAAATGTAAAGTACTACACATGGGAAACAGCAACCCCAGAGCAACGTATCAACTCTGTGGTACTACACTGACAGTGGTAGAGAATGAAAGGGACTTGGGGGTGGTTGTGCAGGCAGATATGAAGTTCTTTGAGCAGTGCAGACGGGCTGCAAGAGTAGCTCATGGAGTATTGTCAATGATATACAGGAATTTTTCCAGCAGGGATAAGGAGGTGATTATTCCCTTTTATAAGGCAATGGTCAGGCCACACCTAGAGTACTGTATACAGGTCTGGAAGCCTCATTTCAAGAAGGATGTAGAGCTGCTGGAACGAGTACAGAGAAGGGCAACAAGATTAGTGAATGGAACAAAGGGGTGCTCTTAGGAAGAAAGGCTTAAATTTTGCAAATTACAGTGTCTGGAGACTAGGCACCAGCGAGGTGATCTGATAGATGTGTATAAAGCCTTGAATGGTTTGAGCATGCTCAATGCTGATGGGATTCTTCCTCTAGCTCAGAATAATCACCTGAGAGGGCATAAATTCAAATTGAGGAAAGACAGATGTAGGATAGACATGCGGAAATTTGCCTTTAGCCAGCGGGTGGTTGGTTGGTGGAACAGACTTCCATCCCTTGTCGTGGAGGTTGATAGCCTAAATAAGTTTAAGGCTCAGCTGCACAGGTATTTTGAACGAACAGAGGGGTGAAGTGGAAGTGGGTTTTTTTTTTTTTTTTTTTTGGCTGATGCTGCATAAGCTTGCTTTCTTGCATCAAATGCCTCTACTAATGCTAATGCTAATGTAGTTTCTCTCTTCTCAGCCCATTAAATTTTTATTAAGCATTTGTGTTTACAATTTTAAAACAAAATAAAAAAAAGAGTTATGCTGATGTGAAATTATATAAACCTGCTACAGATTACTCTGTGGCAGCTTCTATAAATTATAAGTAATTTATAACTTATATTCTAATACTCTATATTCTAATTGCCGCATATGCTAAAAATGTAAAAATTAAATTTCATAGTGTCATTTGGAAAATAAGGCTGATTCGTCATATGATGATGTTTTTTTTTTTTTTTTTTTAATTTGTACTAAAGATATGATATATTAATGTTGTAGGATCATCTGGATGTTGACTGGGATGGATCTCCAGTGAATTATACTTGCTACCATCCTAAGGACCCCTATCCTGTTATATCAGTAAGTGCATATAATGTACATTTACAAATATAATCCTGAGAAGTTGCTTTGATCTGCTTTAGAGTTTCCGTGATAGGATTTTCACTGTGCAGTTTTTAAAAATGTATTTTCATTTAACCTTTTTAGTGGGCAATTAAGTTTGAGGAGTGAAAAAAGGGGTATTTTTTTTGTTTTCAAGGAATGTATCTAATTGACACAGAACATAATATATCTAATGATTTAGAACATGATATTTGGCTTGATATTTTATATTTTGAGATGACATCATACAATATGAGATACTTTCAAGTTATAAGGGCTCAATTTATTTCTCATCATTTGTAATAATGCAGAAATGAAACAAAAGTCAAATTTTCAGCATAATTTCCTTGCTAAAGTTTGTTTGGAGTGTGTTTAGCCCACTAATGAATGGCTGAAGCAGCCGCTTGTTCGCTAGGAAACGTTCTGCCATGAAAAGCATATTTCATCATAGGGGGAAAAAAAAAGGATGGGTTACTATGTGTGAGGTCCGGCAAGTATAGAGGAGATGAGATAACTTCAATTTTTCCTTTAAAATAATTTCATATTATTTAGCAGTACAGTAGGGTGAAGTTCTGGTAGAATCAGATATGATTCAGCCTGTGTAGATTCTACTAATGTTTCTTCAGACACATTGGGAAAAATGTTTTCCTTCAGAATCTCCTCATATGAATTTCCTGTCACTATGTCTCCTGTCCTCTTCACTATGGTGCCCTTGGTAACACAATGGTATCACAGAAAACATCAGCCATCATTTTATCTTCTCTCAAAGTAAGGAAATTTTTGGGCAGCAGTAACTCAGTGTACTTCCATTAGGAAGCACACTGAGTTACTGCTGATTACTGTTACACTGAGTTACTGCTGTACAATTTATTGTTCAGTGATGGATGAGACATGGATTCCACTGTTCAGTCCAGTATTATAAGTCATGAGAAGAAACAACCATTCATTGAAGCATCTTGAGTGATCATTACTTCACAAAACTTGATGTGAATGTCTTTTTATTTCCTCAGAAAGTTGCTATGGAACCTGTCTGTTGACACCCTGATCATTCTGAGCACTTAGTGAAGAATGGTATGCACAGAGCCACCAGAAATGCTTGTAGCTGTTGCAGTTTCATCCACTGTTGATCTCCTGTTGCTCAAAACAGGTTCCTCCACCCAGTGGACATTGTTCTCAGTATAACTGGTTTGAGATCTTGGTTTATGTGCTTTGTTCTTGCAAGACTTCATCTTTTACAAAACTTTTACATCCAGCTTTGCACATTTCTCACATCCATAGGACAAACTTCCAACATTCCCAATGAATTTCAATAGAAGTCCCATTAAATGCAAATACTGGATAATTATGTGTTATTCTTGATGGCTGAAGACTGTCATTTTAAGCATTATAACATACCATACTGTTCAGAGTATTGTCATGTTGTGTCATGTTGCCATCTTTTGACAACATTCTAAAATAACTTCCTACATTTTTAAAGTAGTCACAGTGATGTACTTTGCTTATTATTATTATTTTTTAAATTCAATTTGTAACCTTATAACTTGAATGCACCTTGTGCATATTATTTAAAAGGGTTCTTTCCATTTTTTTTTAGATGAGTTATGTAAAAAATAAATGATAGTATAAATACAGTAAAATCGTACTGTAATGATATCACTTTTTGCAATGAATTTTCCAGAAAGTCTGCAAAAATTTAACTTTAAGTTTTCAGTAACTTCAGAATAATGAATTTCATAATAATGTACCATTTTTTTAAGAAACATGAAAACACCTCCCAGATCTTGCTGGCAACCAATAAATATAGACATTTTCTTTTTTTAAAAGTTAAATGGCACTCCCAATGCTAATATGACTTTAGCTAAAGAATGGAAAAAATTTTAAAGAGAAGAAGCTGCAAAAGAGTAGAAGAAGTTGTAGAAGCTTCAAAAAAGTATGTGGGTAGAAGGTTTGTAAAGATAGGAAATTCAGAATGCCTTGGTGGATCCAAGAAGTTAAAGAGCAGTTACAAAAAAAAAAAAAAAACCAGTATTTTAAGATATTTTTGGCAAATAAATCAAATGAATCCTTATTGGAATATGTGTATAAAGAAAAGTGCAAAGTGGCTAGGATATGTGTAAAAGAGGCCAAAGAAAAGATCTTGGGAGGTTTTTGTAAAAACAATATTTATACAGATGATATTGTGTTGAATAGTAGCTTTTAAGATCTTCCAGAATCTCTGAATAATTAGATAGAGAAGATAGCATGAAAAGTAGTTAAACAACAACAAAAAAAGTTATGAGAGTTGGAAGAAAAGAATAAAATTTATATTGCAGACTTTATTAAATAAAATAATAAACTAGTATTATTTTATAAATAGTTGCTTCCTTGCTTATAATTTTAATAGTGTTCACTAGTTAGCATTGGATATCTAGGTATTCTTAGTACCGAAGCTTGGGCTGCCAGTGCTTTGCAGTTTTGGAGTGTTTATTTTGTTCTATTGTGTCCTACTAGCATTTAAATGTTAATATTTTTCTGAGGATTTTTTTGGAAGTAAGAGACTTTTTATTTCTCAATAAATATTTTTGAAAAATGAAGCATTTTATTAATTTCTGATAATATTCTCAGTATAGACTAGTAATAGACCTCTGTCTGATGGTAAAATGTTCCACCTATTGGAAAAGTCCTTTCCAAATGACAATGCTGATAAAAGATTATCTTCTGTAGTTAAACGTTCTGCTGATGAAGATCACCATTTTCATGTTGACACTCAGTGATTCAGAGAAATTATGCTAACAGTGAATAAAATGAAATTTTTTTTTTTAATTTTAGGTGCCAATCCGACTACAAAGATATCCTTGAAAGTGTGTCCAAAGCAAAATAGTCCGCTTTGGATGGCATAGGAAAGATATATTTTTCATGCCACTCTGAGTGTTTATAAAATTTACATTCATTCTTTTGGATCTCTGATTTCATTGTGCCATGCATTATGCATCCTTTGTGTTTCTATATTGCAGTGCAAAGAAGTGGTCAAATGTTGAAACATTTACAAGCCACAGATCCCACAGGAATTCAAGCATCATTGCAGTCAAGTAGTTGTTTCACCTCTATTTGTTCATTTTGTTTCTTTTTCAAAAGATTTTTTATATACGCCAAACACTGTCATTCCAGGCAATGGTCAAGTCACACTTCCAGTACTGCATGCAGGTCTGGAGGTCTCATTTTGGGAAGGATGTAGAGCTGCAGGAAAGACTTTCACACACAACTACTTTGGAGTTGTGTGTGAAGAATAATTTTTTTTTTTTTTTTTTTTATGGAAACCCCAAACACGAGACGTATTATAACCTACAGTACTTAGTACCTTGCTTGGGTTAGAGGTTGAGAAGATGAGAGAAGATTAGCATTAGCATTTGCAGAGGCACACATGATGCAAGAAAGCAAGTTTATGCGGCATCAGCCAAAAAAAAAAACCCCAATTTCACGAATCCTTTCGTTCCAAATACCTGTCCAGCTCCTCAGCCTTAAATTTATTTAGGCTATCAACTTCCACGACAAAAGTCTGTTCCATAAATCAACTACCCACTGGCTAAAGGCAAACTTCTGCACATCTATCCTACAACTGCCTTTCCTCAATTTGAATTTATGCCCCCTCAGGTGATTATTCTGAGCAAGAGGAAGAATCCCATCAGCATTGAGCATGCTCAAACCATTCAAGGCTTTATACACGTCTATCAGATCACCTCACAGGTGCCTAGTTTCCAAACACTATAATATATGCAAAACTTAAGCTTTTCTTCACAAGAGCAACCCTTTGTTCCATTCATTAACCTTGTTGCCCTTCTCTCTACTCATTCCAACAGCTATACATCCTTCTTAAAATGAGGCCTCCAGACCTGTATACAGTACTCAAGGTGTGGCCTGACCATCGCATTATACAAGGGGATAATCACCTCCTTATCCCTGCTAGAAAAAGTCCTGTATATCATTGACAAGGCACCATGAGCTACTCTTGCAGACTGTCTGCACTGCTTAGAAAACTTCATATCTGCCTGCATAATCACCCCCAGGTCCTTTTCATTCTCTACCACTGTCAGTGTAGTACCACAGAGTCGATACATTACTCTGGGGTTACTGCTTCCCATATGTAGTACTTTACATTTGTCAATGTTAAACTTCATTTTCCACCTCTCAGCCCATCTGCTCGACTTTTCTAGATCCTGTTACAGCAGCATACTGTCATTAGTGTCATTAACTCTGCCAACCTTCGTATCGTCTGCAAACTTGGACATTAAGCCTGATATACCATCATCAATATCATTTATAAATACAGAAAACAACAGTGGACCCAACACTGAACCCTGAGGGACTCCATTAATAACATTAGTCCACGAAGGGCAGTGTCCATTGATTACCGCTCTGTCTTCTCCCACTCAACCATCCCTTTATCCATAGCAGCAATTTGCCTCCAATGCCGCATTGCTCCAATTTGTGCAACAGTATCAAAAGCCTTTCTAAGATCCAAATATGTGATATCAAAGTTAATCCCCTGCATCCAGTTCTTTTGTGACCACATCATAGTATCCAATCAGATTAGTCAGACAAGACTTCCGTTTAACAAACCCATGCTGTGTCCGAACTATAACTGAAGTCTTATCAAGATGATCCTCCAGTGCTTCTTTAACCAGTGTCTCCATTAATTTCCCCGGAATAGAAGTTAAACTAACAGGTCTATAATTACTTGTGTCTCCCTTTGATCCTCCTTTGTGGATTGGCATCACATTTGCACTTCTCCAATCCATGGGTACCTCCCCTGAGTCCAAAGAAGCTCTCATTTACCTCCTTTGTACGAAAACCATTGTATACAGTAAAAAATGAAGATCTTGACTCTGTGCTGAAAGAGTAGATCCAACAATGAAGAAGTGAACGTATGCCACTACCTGGTTTGTTGGATATGAAACAGGCTAGAATATACTATAAAGAACTGAAAATTGAAGGTGAGTGTGAATATTCAAATGGTTGCTTTCAGAAATTTAAGAAGCATCATGATATAAAATATCTGAAAATCTGTGGTGAAAAAAGTTCTGCTGATCATGAAGCAGCTGAAAATGACATTGAGAAATTTGCCAAAATAATATCTGATGAAAACCTTGATCCTGAATCATCAGTACGGGATGTTTCATCCCTGTACTGATGATTCATCCCTGTACTGATGATGAAAAACATTAAAAACAGCTTGTGAGAAAGCACCAACAGGTATTAAGAGTGCTAAGGACAGATTAACCGTTCTTATGTGTGCCAATGCTGTAGTTAAAGTTAAAGTTGGCAATGATTGGAAAAACCCAACATCCGAGATGTTTGAAATGTGTAAGCAATTTACCTGTGCATTATTGTGCCAACAAGAAAGCATGGGTAACCAGAGAAATATTTTCTGACTGGTTCAATAACCATTTCATACCAGCAGTATGAGCTCATTGCAGGCAAGCTGGACTAGAAGAAAATTGTAAAATTTATTGTTTCTGGACAACTGCTTCACACACCCATCTGCTGCACTTCTTGTGAAAAGTAATGTTTTTGGCATTTACTTACCCACCAATGTGATATTGTTAATACAGTGTTGTGACCAGGGAATTTTATGCTCCATGAAGAGTGAGTATAAAGAAATTTTTTTGAACTGTATGCTTAATGTAGTCAACTAAGGCTTCCTGAAATAGTTCAATATTAAGTATGCCATTTACGCAGTTGCTAATGCTTGGAACCATGTTGATAAACCAACATTAACAAATGCTTGGCACAGACTTTGGTCTACAATGATGTTTGATGAAGATGCACTTGCAGATGAAGACTTTGAAGGATTTACAGTGTCACCGAGGAAATGATAATATCAAACCTCCTTACTTACAGCAAAGGTTTATCATCTGAAAGCATAAGTAACTTAGAGGAAGCGTTTTAGAGTGAGTTGGTCGGTGAGTTTTTTTGGAGATACAGAACAAAGGAATCCGAAATGAAGACCATAATGGAAAGTCGTCCTAAAATCAAGGAGCTGGCCCAACCTGGAGAAGGGGAAAATTAATTGTAAGTACTGTTTATCATTATATATAGTCCTTTGGGGAGAAGAGAATAAAATATAAGTCATTCTATACTCCTACCTGTGAATGACATTAACCAGTAAAGCGGAAGGATAAAACCCAACTGAGGTCTTAAAAGAACTGTAAATTATTCTTCTTGGTAATGGGATTTAGTAAAGAACTTTTGTAACGGTACATCCCTGTGGAGTTTGTAGGTGGAAAATTTGTATGTACATGAGTTTGAACCCTTGTGTTAAGCATGCCACAATTAACTATGTGTATTAGTCAGTTTGTCTCACTCTGTTCTAGCTAACCCAAAATCCCTGGACCAGTATGCGCAATCAGAGGCCCAAGGGTAACATAGTTACCAAAATAAAATAACAGTAGGTGGTAAAAATATATATATATGAATTAATTAAACAATTATATATATATAGTACACAGAGTAAAAAGTGTACACCTACAACTTCAAGGGAGGTGACAGGAAAATTTTTCAGGGCAAGGGAAGCATGGGCTCAAAAAATTTGAGAACTGCTGTATTAGATATAACATTGTTACTTTTCATATATCAGTGTCTCAGTTTTGTTTTTAATGCCTAACTTTTTTTTCCTGCATTAATATGAAAATTTAATTTTAGGGCAATTGAAAACATGTATACCATATTTACAATATGGGCTGCACCGAAAATTCATAATTTTGAGTAAAGTTTATCTATTGTTGTAAACCTATTGTTGTTTATCTATTTTTATCTATATTTATAATAGTTTATCTATTGTTGCAAGACTAATACTCAAGATTTCTAAGAGGTACAAGCTAAAGATTATAATGATTTATGCACCAACATCGAGCCATGATGATGAAGAGGTTGAAGAAATGTACACTGAAATTGAGAGTCTTCTAGACGAGCAGAAAACCCACTACACTATTATTATGGGGGACTTCAATGCTAAGGTTGGAAAAAGGCAAAACAGCGCAGAAAGAGGAACTATAGGAAATTTTGGAATTGGTGAAAGAAATAAAAGAGGTGAAAGACTTGTGGAATTTGCAGAATCTCAAGGAATGTCAGTAATGAACACTTTTTTTCAAGAAAAGGGTGAACAGAAAGTGGACATGGAAGAGTCCAAATGGATTAACAACTAATGAAATCGACTTCATCCTCACTAACAGAAGATATATTGTGACTGATGTTACCGTCCTGAATAAGGTAAATGTTGGAAGTGATCACAGAATGGTAAGATGTACACTTGATATAGATGTAGGAAAGGAAAGGAAAAAACTGACTCGAGTAAATAATACAAAGGTCTTTGAGATAACAGAAGAGGAGAAAAAGCAGTATGTACTGGAACTTAAGAACAAGTATGAGCTTCTGCAGACTGCTGAGGACCAAGATATCGACGAGGAATATTACAACTTTTTGAAAGTGATAAAGCCCAAGAAACCTATAGGGAAACAGAAATCCAAAGAAGAAAAAATTAGTCAAGAAACACTTGTCATGATGAACCAAAGACGACAAATGAAGAGCAAGAAAAACACTGACAGGGAGAAAATTGAGTATACTGAGTTATGCAAAGCCATTAGAAAGAGACTCAACGAGGACATAAGAAGATTTAACACAAGAAAAGTAGAACAAGCATTAAGGGAAAACAAAGGATTTAAATCAGCAGCCATGAGTAGTAATACAGAAAGACAAATGATACTGAAACTGAAGAATAGCGATGGTGTACTTATAAACAGCAGAGAAGGCATAATTCAAATAGCAGAAGACTACTATAGAGAATTATACAAGGAGTGAGGGAATGATACCAGCAGTGGGGAAGATGGATTGCAAAGTAGCAACACATACGACATACCCGATATTCTTCCTGATGAGGTAGAACATGCATTGAAGAAAATGAAGAATCGGAAAGCCCCAGGGGTAGATGAAGTTACTGTAGAGTTGTTAAAATTGGGAGGAAGAGACATAACACAAAAACTGGCAAAGCTCTTCACAAAGTGCATTAGAAAAGGTGTGATGCCTAAGCAGTGGAATAATGCAATCATAGTTTTGCTGCATAAGAAAGGAGATAAATCAGAAATTGGAAATTATAGACCAATTAGCTTGTTATCCCACATCTACAAGTTGTTCACAAGGGTCATTACTAACAGATTAGAAAGAATACTTGATGAGAATCAACCGAAAGAGCAAGCTGGCTTTAGGACAGGATTCTCAACTATGGATCACCTTCACGTAATATCACAGCTAATGGAGAAAGCAAATGAATATAAAACACCATTATGCCTGGCATTTGCGGATTATGAAAAGGCATTTGACTCCATACAGCATAAGGCAATGTTTCGGGCACTGGAAAGACAAGGCATAGATACTCCATATATTATGATTTTGAAGAAAATATATGAGAGTGCTACATCCTTTATTAGACTAGACAAAGACAGTAGCAAATTTAAAATCGAGAAAGGAGTTCGACAAGGAGACACAATATCTCCGAAGCTGTTTACTGCTGCCCTTGAGGAAGCTTTCAGAAGATTAGACTGGTCGCAGAAAGGAGTCAATGTGAACGGAGAGTACCTAAACCATTTACGATTTGCAGATGACATTGTGGTCATAAGCCACGATCCCAAAGAATCAGAGGAAAATCTTAATCAGTTATGCACAGTTAGTACGGATTTTGGACTAAAGATGAATATGGCTAAAACAAATGTAATGATGAACAAGGATGCCACAGAAAGGGACATAATGATTGAAGGAGCAGTAATTGAAAAGGTGGAGTCATATACTTATCTGGGACAAGTTATTAGCTGTAATAATGATGGAAGTCAAGAGAAGAATAAATTTTGGATGGATAGCATTCAGGAAATATAGTCACACACTGAAGAGCAATATCCCAGTTTGTCTGAAACGTAAAATAATGAACCAATGTATACTCCGCACCATGACTTATGGAAGTGAAACTTGGGCACTCACCAAAAGAATGGAAGAGAAGCTGAGAACTACACAGCAAAGAATGGAACGAATTATATTGGGAATCAGACTGGGAATTAGGAATTAGATAAGAAGAGAAACACATGGATTCGGCAGCAAACTCAAGTAAAGGACATTCTTATGAAAACTAAAGAACTAAAATGGTCTTGGACAGGACACATAGTTCGAAAGGCAGACAAAGGCGGAGATGGATAGATGAAATTCATGAGTTTGTGGGTAGTAAATGGATGGCCAGTGCTCAAAACAGAAGGAACTGGAAAGTTGCTGGAGAGGCCTTCATCCTGCAGTGGATTGAAAATGGCTGATGATGATGATGATTGTTGTAAACCAATACAATTTTTGCATAAGCGATCATTGAAGATAATTTGCTATGCTGAATTTTTATTCAAAGCTATTTTGTTTATATGAGACTTACAAAGCACTAATAGTAAGGGAAGTCAGTTTGGACCTAGAAATGTCTTCATTATGGTGAAGTTTTTGTCAAAACAGTATTATTTGAAACAAGATTTTACTGTTCCTGTTTTAGCTTTATGTCGCCTTTATAATGTACTTTTGACTTTTTTTTTTTTTTTTTTATTCGGACATATTTTTCCTGATCTCTGGATGGTATTCAGAAGGTGAAGGATAGAATATTGGAGCTGAAAGTATGAACAATGTTTTCTTGGGTAGGTGACAGATGCTGGCTTCTGTTTGCATTTTGGAATATCACTTGTTAACAGAACTGTCTAGGTAGCAATTATAATAGAAGATTCTCTGATTGTGATTAGTTTCCTGTTGAGCTTTTGTTTGCTACACAACCTGAAGGCTCATTCTGTAAGGCTTTAGCTATACCAGCCTTGATGCCTCTGGGGGTGATCAAGATTGAAATGGAGAACAGTTCTTTTGTGAGTAGCATAGTGAACAGTGGTGTTGGATTCATTGGAATTCTAGTAAAACACACCCAGAATTTGTGTGGCTATCTATCTCTTGTTGTGGTTGTCTGTTGTATGGTTATCTAGTTACAAGGTGAAAATTATGTTAGATACATGTTAACATGGGAAAGCCTCCCCTACTGTGGCTACAGATGGCTAAAATGTTATCAGTATACCAGATTCATAGCTTAGGTGTACAAGAAAGTGGATAGAGATATTGGTTCTAGGTCAGCTATAAAAAAAAAAACTTTTACCGAAGGAGGCGGAAATAGATTTACATGCTTAATCTCTTCTTTTGGATGTAGAACTGATCTAGATTTGGTACTAGGCTTGTCTGACCATAAAATCAATCAGATCCATAATTGTCTGCATTACATGATGGCATAGGATGGTCAGTATGGGTGGGTGTTCTGCATACAGCACTGGTTTTAGTGTTGTGAGGGGTGTGGAAATCATCTTGTTATAAGAAGTCTCTTGTGAATTTGTGTTTAAGAATCATGGTCCAGTCCAGTCCAGTGCATCTTTTAATCTGGAAAATATAACATTTAGACTGATATGCTTATGGTGGCCTGGTTTGTTTTTGCCTGATTGTAGTAAGTGTTGTTTTCTTTCTCCAGGTGCTTGATGGGATCTCAAGATAGTTTATCATATGTTTCTGCGTCTTTTAATAACCTAGAAATCTTTTGAATGTAATTCATAATGGGTTCTGCCATTTCCAGAATAATATTCAATCCCCTTCACTCTGCTAATGCACCTGATATAGTTGTTTTTATGGGTTCAGATCTTTCCTCCTGATTAAGGTTGTGATTATTTGCAAAATATCTAGTAAAAAGGTTCTCTTACATCTGTGATGTTATTGATTGATGTACTTAGTGGGCAAGCGTCCCAGAATTGGCACTTTTTTTTGTGAATAGGAGTGAGTTAACTGCAAGCCTTTGCTGAGATCCGGTGTCTCTGCTAGTGTCAGAATTGTTGTTGCTGTTATTTTAATCACTTTTTATCCAGATCAAATTTTTGTTAATGTAGGGTGAAATTTCTTGAATTCAAATTCTTATAACTCATTTTAGCGATTACCAGTTTAATTTTAATTATGAGTGAAGTTTTTTTGTTGTTGTTTGTTTCTTCTTCCTAAAGGGAAGGCTACCTTGAATTTGGTTTTTACTGAAAAAATTTGAAATTAATTAATTGATTTTCAGTTTACTCGATCACTGTTATTCAATTATTGAACTTTTTTTTTAACACTTGACTAATGTGTGCATAGTATTCTTAATTCTGTTGCCATTTGCATAACACATAATGGGTTGTAGCCTTGCTTTGCCTTTATATTTTATTATCTTTAGACAGCACACAATAGCCTTAGATGCCGATGTGCCATAAAACTCCTAATAACCAACCAACCAACCTTGCTTTGCTTAAGATTTTTGCCACTTTATAGTTTTTTTCCCCTAAAAATTTCCCACTGTATGTAACTGCTAGCATTATCCTTCCTCACATAATATTGTGAGTTTTTAACAGTAATTTATGAGCCAAATTTTTGGCATTCTGTGTCACTTTTTTTGTGGAATGTACTGCAATATAGTTTGCATTTCTTCCCTAACCTTCTGTCTTGGAACATTTGTCAGAACTGCAAGCAGGTTAAACAAACAATACCTGCTGATTAATGATCTCTTTTGACTTTTCTTTTTTTTTTTCCTATAAGTGCATTATACTGTATTTTTGCTTTCTGATTAAAATATTTTATTTGAATGAATTTCTAAAACACCTATATTTTTGTACAGTCATGAGTTCAAACATTTGGCCATATTTTGTATATTGCTAAAAACAGTTGTTTTTTCCTATTATCCTCCCTCAACTCGCAACTAGGAATTGGGGCCTGTAGAAGAGTGTGACAGTCTTCCTGCAGACTACTATGTAAGTTTAAGTTTGAGCAGATTAGCACAAACTTTAACTATCATTATTTTTTTTATAGTGTTTCATCTATTTTTCACCATTTTGGCATTGTTAAATGTTTGCAATTACTCTCATGTGTAAAAGCTACATATTTTCCACTGTGTGAGACTATATAAATTTTCACTATATAAATTTTCAAACATTTTTTCAGGAAATATAGATAAAATTCAAATAAAGGGATTGTAGTATACAGATTTGACAACCACCCTTTCTAGAATTAGACTTCAGTGGTATTTTTAAGCATATTTCACTTTTATTCCTAAGCAAAATAATGTATGTGACAGGTAGGATGGAGAGATGGACTAACTACATGGGTTATGAGGTTCTTTGTTATGTCCAAAAGTGTCATCTCGGGGCAATGAAAGGAATTCCAGAACACTGGAATATGTAATGCAGGAAAGATAAATGCAGGAAAGATGAAGGCCTTCCTCCTCCTCCTCCATGTACTTGGAGAAGGGTTGTAGTTAGGTTATTTCAGGGGAAAGGAGTAGAGTTTTCCACCGTGAGTTATTTTGTATTTTTCAGCCCATGCAACATTCAAATTGGCCCCATGAACACACATGCAATGTGACCTTAGATCATAATATGCTATATAAATAATAACAAACTCCAACCAGTCAAGCCTTCCATGGGCAAAAGCACAAAAAAATGATGAATGTCTGGTCTTAACAACTAAATACAACAAAAATGTTTGCACATCAACTCACACAGTAAAGCTCTCATTAACTAGAGGTTGTACTATATCAAGCTCCAGCTTAAACAAATGGTACTCTTTGTTATGAAAAAAAAAAAAAAAAAATTTTCAACAAGCAAATCCATTTATTATAGAATATAGAGCACTGCATTTTGGATACTGAACAGTAAAATTAAGCCTGCTCTCTGATTAATCAAGCTTTATCTTGAATAGTGATTTCCAAGTGTTTCACAATGTTCTCTGGTATCAGCCCTCCAGCACATGAGGAAGGCAACAGTTTGATGATGGAAGAATAATGGTGTAATAAAAATAATAATGGAGGTTTTACCATTAATGGCCACACCACTCCAAACCTCAATACCTTCAAGGGCATAACAATGTTCATAGTGTCATTGGTACAGCAATCTTGGAGCCCTGTGTGAAGTTGTTCCAAGGTGAAAATCCTTTTAATGAACAATGCCATAATTTTCCATAAGGCTCAGTTGTTTGAATTTCTGGAAAGTAAAGATAATCAGGGAACGAACCAACCTATCAGATCTCTAGGCCTGAACCCTGTACCTATGATCAATTGGGAGGCAAATTGCATGTCACTGCTCTCACCCATGAAGTCTATGAGGGGATTCAAAAAAAGATTTGTATTCACCCGTGGAGCAGGGGCACACCTTTTTTTCACCCCATTGTTTTTCTTTTATGGCAGCACGTAACTTTATGAGGAACTTTATTTCACTCTTTCCTAGAATGATACCTTGCCATCACAATAAGCCTTTTTGAAAGTAATCTGTTAGTATTACACTATGCTGAACCCAAAAAAACTGACAGCATTACCTTGCCAGAACTTGGTTGCACCTTTGCCTTTTATTTGGGGGTAGAGTAGTGTAGTGTATGTTTAGTGTCAAGCAGCACCAGGGGTTTCTCCCATCTCCATTTACTATACATTGTGGGTGTGAAACAGAACACTGTCAATGCTAGATGTTTAAAAGTGTATGGATTTTGTATATGTGTTGTGTCGTGTACCATTGTTCCTCTGGTAATTTAGCTGCTGGGCCCCTAATGGGACCCAACATTGGGGTGGTGATTCTACATGCCTCCATTGTTTTGACATTTGTTTAGTTTCAGAATCATAGTGATGGATCCAAGTTTCATAGGCCCCTCCGTAGCCAGGTGGGAAGGAGCAGCAGTGCGTGTTACGGCACACACTTCTTGATTAGACTGGGGTTCGAGCCCATCACCACCAAATATGGAGGATGCGGAAAGGTCAGGGAATGACCTTTCCGCATCCACATATCCCGGAGCAACATGGCCTTAGTTGCTAATGCTCCTAAAAACCAAACAACAACAACAAAAATCCAAGTTTCATCCATGGTGACTAGCCATGAAAAACTCCTCTTGCTTTTCCTGGCACATTAGCAACATTTCATATGCACATGTGCCCTTTCCTTCTTCTGGTATAGGATCAGAAGTCTGGGAACTCATCTAGCATACACTTTATTCTTATGTAACTGTTGATGGATGTTCTCCACAGACCCTACACTAATTTTCAGCTCAGAAGCTAGTTCTTTGATGCTAATATAGTGTTCTTCCAGGATTAATGCCTCAATTTTTGTAACACTCTCTTCTGTTATGGCAATTGCTGAATGTCCTGGGATTTCTTCATCATGCATTGAGGTTCTTCCACATTTGAATTGTTTATACCAATGTGCAACAGCACTGTAACCTGGGCAGTCTTCTCCATAAACAGTGACCATCATTTTTTTGTGGGTTGTTTTGGGTGTTTTCCCTTGAAGAAAGAAAAACTGAATCACTGATCTGTATTCTACTTTATCCTTTTTGACACTTCACTTCATTCAGCACTAAAAAAGGGAAAAAAAATGAATTGCCAGATCGAAACTAAAATTTAGGTGGTTGCTATAGAAATTTCAAGGTATCAGACAAAAAAATAATTTCATCTTTCTATTACAACTACCTCTGGGCAAATACCAATTGTTTTTGAACCCCCTCCCCCATATATGAGCTGAAATCTGCTGTCAAACAAGAATGTGACTTATTGCCTACTGATCTCCTGAATAACCTTAGTGATACCCCATGGGGACTCTGTGCAAGAGTTGTACAGCAGTGACTAAACTTATACACCACCAGCAGAAAAAAAAATCCTTAACGTCATCATCCCTTCCAATAATTTGTCCAAACTTCCCTTTTATTTGTTTATTCAAACTTCCCTTTTATTTGTTTATTCAAATTATCCACTTTTACAAAACTAGGTGGAAGTTTTTCCACAGTCAATTACTTTTTGGTTAAATGCAAATTTCAGATATCTGCTCTTTTTTTGTGCAACCATCCTTTTCCATTTAAAATTTATCCTGTTGTGAGTGCCATCTGAGAAAAAGTAAAGATGCCAATTGCATTTATTTTATTTAACCCTTTCAAAGCCTTATACACTTCAATTAGGTCACCACAAAGATGCTGAAGACTGCAATTTATAGAGACCCATTCTTTTTTGATAAGCATACACTTTTTTTGTGCAACCAATTAATCTTGTTTCTCTTCTCTGCACCCTTTCTAACTGATCTATTTACATCCTAAAATGAGGTTTCCAAACCTGTAAGCAGTATTCCAGATATGACCTAACCATTGCATTATACAATGTAATAATCACCTCTTTGTCCTTGCTGGCAACAGGGCCATTTTAAGAACTCTTGTGCCCCCCCCCCCCACCAGCAAATTTCCAAATTCAGTTTAAATTTTGTTTTAATTTTTTTTCTGGGTCTCTTAGTCGCATTCTTAACCCTATGTATTAAAAGAGCTACTGGAAACTATGCTCCTTCTGCGAGAAGCTTTGCACGGGGCGTAGCGGGCACTTAAAAATTATATGTTATATAATTATAATTACATAATATATATATATATATTAATTTATAACCAGAAGCGATAATTAAATTTGTTAATTATTTTTCTAAATATTAATATTTTGGGCACTTTAAACTATTTAAATAAAGAAAGCCAAAAACATTATTCTTATATCATTGTTCAGTGTTTGCGGTGCTTTCAACCGCAACGTAACATATGGGACAGAGGGTCTTTTAAAAATTATTTAAGATCAATAAGTGAGGCCCCCAGTAGGCTGAGGCCCCTGGCATCCACTGGGTGCACCCATGTGTTAAAATGGCCCAGGCTGGCAAAGTTTCTGTATATTATTGACTGAACCCCACATGCTGTTCTAGAAGCTTGTTTGCACTCAGAGAATTTCATATTTCGAGTAGTTCTGTATGATTTTCATTAGTGGAGTATTATTTTATGGAGCACATTCATTAGTTGAGTATTATTTTATGTATTTTATTGAAATCTCAAAAGTATTTTATTGAAATCTCAATAGATGGTGATGAGATTTTTCTAAAAATGCATAATTTCCCTAACTTTTTGCACATGAGTGTAGTCGAACATTTAACAAAAAGTTATGTAATGTTATTATTTAATCTTCAGTAAAGTATCCTGCTCTAACTGTTAAATGAAGTTTTTTAAAAATGTGTGTTTTAAGAATAGTTTCTAATTAACAATATGATATCTTTCTTAGTAACTGATTTATTTCAGGTGTTTCATAGGATGGCAGTTCATGAAACACGATTGTTTCATGAACTGCCATTTTTTTTTATCAGTTTCAAAATTACAAAACAGCTAATGCTGTTATGGAAGTAGAACATTGTCATCCTTTCCTTTTTCATTGTGTACTAGAATTTAAACTGTCTTTTAAATGCAGAAATGACACCATTGTCATTCTGCTGGCCGATGAGGGATATTGCATAGTGGTTCTAGATCGATCTGAGTACCAGGATAAAGTCCTATCTCTTCTACAAGACACCAGCATTTACGAACCGGTGCATGACCCTCCCATCAAGGTCTTGGAGTATTGAGAGGCCAGTGTCAATAGTTTGGTCTACAGCTGGTTGAAATCTAAGAAGATTTCAAAAACCACAAGTTGGCAGCTACACACAACTGGATGTCAACTTTCCCAGTTTTATAGACTACTGAAAGTACATAAGCTGGGCTTCCCTTTACAACTAATTATCTCTTGTTGCAATTTGCCAACATATGAACTTTCAAAATTTGTTGCCGGACTACTAATGCCCCTTGTAGATAACACCAAATTTTAACACATACCATCTCAAACAGTGGGTAATTCTTGTCTCTAATCTCACCATCTCTGAAGACCAAGTCATGGCCTCATTTGATGTGGTCTCTTTGTTCACATCATTCCCAGTTCAACAAGCCGTGGCATGTACAAGACAACTTTTAGACAGTGATTCTGCCCTGCTCAGTAGAACCTCACTATTTGCAGAGGACATATACACTGCTCTCGACTTATGTTTGACCAGCAGTGTAGTCATGTTTGGTGAATCCCACTTTAGGCATATTCATGGCACGGCCATGGATGCCTCTGTTCTGCTCGCTCACAGCAAATATTGCCTTAAAAGTACTGAAGGGCCGCACATTCTTACTGGTTCTCATCACATTCTAGTGTTGTTACGTGGATGTCCTCGTCATCATTCCCAGTGCTTAGAAACCCAGTTTTTGTGGCATCTCAACTTCCTATCGCCCTTTATCCAGTTCACTATTGAACTAGAGTCAGACAGTGCCCTCTCCTTTTTGAATGTTCTAGTGCAGCACGTGAGCTCACATTTAAGAACCTCAGTGTATTGTAAGCCAATGTGTACTGGCCAATTCATCAACTACAGATCAGCACACATACACCCCCAACCAGCTTCTCAGCACTGCGTGTGTCCTATTCACCCACACCTGGAGCCATTCCAGCTCCATGCGGTGAAATTTTGAAAGTAAAACAGATCTGTCTAACTGTGGCTACCCTACCTCTGCCCTGGACAAATGCGATCTGCAGCGTGAGCTTGCCGCACACCCCAGAGCCTCCCACAATGATGACATGATCTCGACTGCCTTTATCCCCTATTACACTCTAAAATACTACATGCCCACCAGATGAAATGTTTACTCCCCAGTAAAAAAACTGCAATCCCTTCTCTTGAGGGTAAAAACACTCACCCCCCCCCTCCTTGTTATGCAGTGGCTCAGTTTATTGCATTTCCTGCCATGAGTGCGGTAGTTGCTACATCGGGGAGTCTGCTGGGAGGCTCCAAGACCAAATCTCAGAACAGGAGAGGGCCATCCGATCTGCTGATTCAGAGCACTCCGCGGTCACACAGCATTATTGGTCCTCTCAGCATGAACTTGACCCATGCTGTGATATCAAAATCATCCACCATTCGCACAATTACCATCAATGAGTATGGCTTGAATCACTCCATATATCCAGTTGTCATAGTACTTTTAACTGCAACAAAGGTATCTGCATACATTCAGTCACGGAGGCAGTTATCCTGCAATGTGATAAACATTGGCATGCACCCCATGTGCACACCCTGCATTCTCAGCTACAAACACCTTGTTCTAACCAGTGATTATCCCTGTTGTTGCTTGCACTCATGTCACACTTTGTTTACCTTACATGACCACGCTTGGGCATTCTTTGTTTCATAATAACATTTATGTTCAAGCTGATGAAGAGTCCCTCAGACTCGAAAGCTACTTTTTGCTTTGTTTTATTTAATTAATTTATTTTATTCATTTAGCTTACCTTAATTTAGTTGTACCTGTAGTTTCTATTAAAGGTTACTACTTTGTTTGTACCTGCAATATTATTATTAACCATTTCTGTTTCTCTGATGAGAACAATATTTATACTTCCTATACATGGATCCCAGAGCAAGAGGCCTATTTAGTTTTAATTATAGACCTGGTAGCTTGATTTCTATTCCATGGAAAATAATGTAGTCACTAGTTAAAGAAGTAATGCAGGACCATCTAGACAGGAGTGTAATTATAGTTCAGTCACAGCATGGAAGTGTAATTATATTGCAGTCACAATATTTGATATCAAAAATAATTTTGACATTACACTTAGATTACATAAAAGCTTTTAATGAACATAAAAGACTGCTGGCTTTATTATGCATTAAAAGTGGAGATTGTGGCATTAAGAGCAAGTTACTACTAAGGGTAAAGTTTACCCATATGTTGGATGATTGAGTGGGAGAAGACAGGGAATGGATATCAATGGATTCCCCCCCCCAGGGTTCAGTGCTGTGCCCATTGTGCCCATGAACCGACTCTGACCATACATTTTGCCAACATTCATTTAATGTTGATGGTTTTACTTTGATTCCAATACAGTCCACAATTGAAAAATGTTTCCATGCCTCCATCACTTCAATAGATTGGGAATCAATTTTTTCCAAAATTCATTGTAATGATTTTCTGATGTAATGAGTTTTAAAGGTAGATATAATGCTTTGATCTAATGGCTGAGTTAAAGAAATCGTATTAGGTTGTAGGAACATTACTTCAACATTTGGATGACTTAAATCTTTTGGATAGGCCTTGGTGCATTATCCAATAGTAATAAAACTTTGAAATCTAGATTTCAAAATTTTAATACTTTAAATACTTTTCCATAGCCACAAAAAAATTTAGATACCGTCCTTTAAATAAATTGGCAGTTACCCGAGCTTTTTTATTTGCTTTCCGGTGTACCAGTAACACGTTTTTATTTCCACCTTTAATTGCACAAGGATTTGAGGATCTAAAAACTAACATAGATTTTATCATGCAATCTCCTGATGTGTTACTGTGCATAAGTAACCTTACATGATCTTTTGATGATATAAAACCTGGTGCGGTTTTCTCTGTTTTTGAAATAAACATTTTATTGGGCATTTTTTTCCACCAAAAACCTGTCTCATCGGCATTGAAAACTTGCAGTGTGTATCTGTGCTCTTCAATAATTTTTTGAAATTCCTCTGCATGCTTCTTGGCAGCTTCATTATCAACCAATGCACTTTCCCCTTGAATTCTTATGTTATGTAATGAGAAGCAGTTTTTAAATCGCTCAAACCAACTTTTACTGGCAACAAATTCTGGGTTAACAGAAGCTTCTCCATTTTCTTTTAAATGAATATAAATTTTTAGTGTTTTTTGTTTAATTACATTGCCATCTAATGGAATCTGTTTTTTACTGCTATCGTCAATCCAAATACTGAGTGCTTTTTCCATTTTCTCAGTTATTGGCGCTTGGGGACACCTGTCATATTTGTGGAAATGAAAGATCCTGCAGCAGCATTTCTCAGCCGACCGGGCTAGCCGAGTGGGTAAAGTACCTGCCCGGCAACCCAAAGGTCACGGGTTCGATTCCCGCCTTGGGCTTGGATCAAAGTACTGCAAAAACCTTGGGAGGTGCAATATGGCCACAGAAGCCAATGCGCCAACAACTACCAAATCAAAAAAAAAAAAAAAAAAGCAGCATTTCTAATTTTTGTTCAGTTTTCTTTATGGTCCAAATTGTTGCTTCATTTAAATTTAAATTTTTGCAATGTATGATACCTTTTCCCCTTTTATAAGATACCTTTGATATCTTTGTATGATAGCTTTTTCCCCTTTTATCTTTGATTTTAGAGAAATAAAATTTCTTTTGAGTGGTTCTTTTTTTTTTTTTTTTTTTTTTTGTGCTTTCCTTAGGCATAATTTAGGGCTGAAATTTAATTCACAACAAAGAATTTATTCCAATAGGGTTGTTAAGAACAAAGTGTTTTATTATTATTATTATTAGTAGTAGTAGTAGCCATATTGGTGCAAGGAAGTCTGAGGCTTATGCTGCACCAGCCAAAAAAAAAAAAAAAAATTCTGAATTATCCTGAGAGAGAGAAGGGAATCACCAAGAAAGAGAAGAATGATGATACCCAGCTCAGGACCCTGGGTGTGCCAAGCCCATACTCACCAGATGTGAGCCCCTGGGGTTAAGTAATACATTCCCAGAAAAATTTATAAACAATCAAATAAAAAATAAAATAACCTTACAAAAACCTTAACATTCATGAACTGCACACTTCAAAGTCACAGTTGTTTATAGTATCAAACAACACAAGCGCAATATAGAACAGAACCTGAGGATTTCCCAATATTTTTTTTTTTTTTTTTTTGCATAACGAATAGCAAGTCAACAGCAGGGATTCACAAAAAAGAATGGAAATGTCGAAAAATTACATTCAACATAATAGCAGGGTTTCCCAAAAGCTCAAAAATACTGTTATGCAAGGATTACTGCAATTTCTCTAACTGTGTCAGAGCGAGACATTGATATATAAGTGCCGTGTTGTGCAAGGATTGCCGCAATTTATTTATCGTGTTAGAGTGAAACCATGTTGTAGAAGTACTGTGTTATATGGGGGTTGCCTGTATATGATTTTTTATTTTTATTTCTTTTTAACTTCTAGAACACCATTCCAGCATGTTCTGGCAGAAAAAAAGTCCTGGTTATAACATTTGTAATTAATTGAAGAGGAGATAACTTTATTTACTTTTCACTTCTGATAATTAATCACAGAAAAAGAAAAAAATATATATTCATTTCAAAAAAGGGAACAAAAAAAAAAAACACCTGAAATGTAACCACTGCATACATTAACTAACTTATTTGATAGTATGAACCAGAGCTATAATGCTCAATACGTTCTACGTTGATATCAATATAGCACTGTCAGCTTCAGGAAGGAATATCGTTTTGCAATTTTTTTCGTTAAATTAATTTTTTACTTAATTTTTAATTGCATTAAATTGAATTTTAGGTGCCTCTGTAGCCAGGTGGGCAGGAGCAGCAGTGCGTATTACACGCTTCTTGATTAGATCGGGGTTCGAGCCCGTCACCACCAAATAAGGAGGATGCGGAAAGGACAGGGAATGACCACTGCATATTTCCCCAGAGCAATATGGCCTTGGTTGCTAATGCTCCTAAAAACCAAATAACAAAGAAACAATTGAATTTTAATTGCGTTCATTCGATTTCTAATTATTGTTCATTCGATTTCTAATTATTGTTCATTTGATTTCTAATTATTGTTCATTATTTTTTATGGTAATGTAAGATTTCCAATTTTTTAATTATTTTGGTTTTCATTTCTGGAGAGTATCATAACGAAGTGTTCTAACTATCATATTGAGGTAAACTTGTCTTATTCTTTTACAAATTAACTGATTTATGTACTTTTAGCTTCAGCAATTTTGCTTCTACATTCTTCTCAGTTATCAAAAAATCATAGTTAGCATTAGCATTAGTAGAGGCATTTGATGCAAGAAAGCAAGCTTATGCAGCATCAGCCAAAAAAAAATAATAATAAATAAATAAAAAATAACCACTTCCACTTCACCCCTCTGTTCGTTCGAAATACCTGTCCAGCCGAGCCTTAAACTTATTTAGGCTGTCAACTTCCATGACAAAGGATGGAAGTCTGTTCCACCAACCAACCACCCACTGGCTAAAAGCAAATTTCTGCACGTCTATCCTACATCTGTCTCTCCTCAATTTGAATTTATTCCGTCTCAGGTGATTATTCTGAGCAAGAGGAAGAATCCCATCAGCATTGAGCATGCTCAAACCATTCAAGGCTTTATACACCTCTATCAGATCACCTCGCCGGTGCCTAGTCTCCAGACACTAATTTGCAAAACTTAAGCCTTTCTTCGTAAGAGCACTCCTTTGTTCCATTCACTAATCTTGTTGCTCTTCTCTGTACTTGTTCCAGCAACTTTACATCCTTCTTGAAATGAGGCCTCCAGGCCTGTATACAGTACTCTAGGTGTGGCCTGACCATTGCCGTATACACGGGAATAATCACCTCCTTATCCCTGCTAGAAAAATTCCTATATATCATTGACAATACACCATGAGCTACTCTTGCAGCCCGTCTCAACTGCTCAGAGAACTTCATATCTGCCTGCACAACCACTCCCAGGTCCTTTTCATTCTCTACCACTGTCAGTTTAGTACCACAGAGTTGATACATTGTTCTGAGGTGCTGTTTCCCATATGTAGTACTTTACATTTGTCAATGTTAAACTTCATTTGCCACCTCTCAGCCCATCTGCTCAACCTTTCCACATCCTGTTGCAGCAGCATAGTGTCAGTAGTGGCCTTGACAACCCTGCCAACCTTCGTATCATCTGCAAACTTGGACATTAAGCTTGATATACCATCATCAATATCATTTATAAATACAGAAAACAATAATGGACCCAATACTGAACCCCGAGGGACTCCACTAATAACATTAGTCCACGATGAGCAGTGTCCATTGATTACCACTCTCTGTCTTCTCCCCCTCAACCACCCCTTTATCCATAGCAGCAATTTGCCTGCAATGCCACACTGCTCCAATTTGTGCAGCAGTCTTCCATGTGCAACAGTATCAAAAGCGAGAGAGAGAGAGAGAGAGAGAGAGAGATAATCTTTAATGCCCTTCACGGCCAAAAAGCCAGGGGTTTACATTTTTACAACCTCCCGAAACTTCCGGGAAAATAGAACACTTAATTTACAAAAACAGGTAATTTTACAAAAGAAAACATATTTTATACAAAGGAGAGAACTCTTTACGAGAGTTAGGTCTGATTGAGCTGACTTAACATCGAGATAAGAGCACCAGCTCAATCAGACAGGAACAGATGCAAGGTACACATGTCAATGCTGATTAGTCCTACTAGACATAATTTTTTTCCTGTAAGTCCGGTCAACAGCGAATTTGTTCAGGTCGGCGTCAAGTGCCTGGGTTTGCTTGAACATCTGCTGAGGGAGGAACCTGTCTGAGAGATGGAGTCGCGCTGAATGCGAGTAGAGCTCGGGATTGGCCCTAAGGGCAGCAGGGGGGATCCTCCAGCCACAGGTATCCCAGAATGAAGGTGTTGTAATTATCCCTGTTATCATCTTGACTGTTGCTAGGAGGCGTTGGTCTTCGACTAAGGTAGGAAGCCGTGGAATCCCAAGAGAGTTGGCAAGCTGCGTGGTATGAATCAGAGCTGGAAGGTTGTGCTTCCTGTTGGCCCACTTTAGGAGCCAGAATTCTGTGGAAAAGAGTGGTTTCTTTATTGATGGTGCCGCTGACGCCCAAATTTCAGCAGCATAGAGTAAAGGTGGAAAGATGATTGCTCTTATGTACCTCACGGTTGTCTTTTTATCTCTGATATGAAGGAGATGCTGTTTTGCTATCCACCGGAGTCTTGAAGCACGTGTGAGGAGCATGTCTATGTGGGCGTTGAATCGAAGTTTGGAGTCGAATACAACGCCCAGATCACGATGGCTGGATGCAATTGGGATGAGGAAAAGCCTTTCTAAGATCCAAGTATATAATATCAAAGTTATTTCCTGCATCCAGTTCTTTTGTGACTGCATCATAGTATCCAATCAAATTGGTCAAGCAAGACTTCCCCTTAACAAAACCATGCTGTGTCCGAGCTATAACTGAAGTCTTGTCTAGATGATCCTGCAGTGCTTCTTTAACCAGTGCCTCCATTAATTTTCCGCGAACAGAAGTTAAACTCACAGGTCTATAATTACTTGTGTCAGCCTTTGATCCTCCCTTGTGAATTGGGGTCACATTTGCACATCTCCAGTCTATGGGTACCTATCCTGAATCCAAAGAAGCTCTCATAATTATGGCTAAGGGTTTGCTTACTTCCTTTGCTGCCTCTAATATAACTGGATAGATCCCATCCACCCCTGGTGCCTTTCTTGTATTTATCTTCAACAATTTCTCCTCCACTTTACTCTCAGTTATTACAAGATTCTCTAGCTTACTGCCAGAGTTGAATACACCTCTGGCATTCCCCTCGCTGAATAACTCCTGATGTGTGAATGTCGTTGCAAATCATTCATTTAGTTTGTTAGCTACCTGAGCAGGATCATCAACAGTTGACCCATCGATATCAAGTGGACCAATCTGATTCATCCCCTTCCTTCTAGAGTTTACATAAGTAAAGAACTGTTTGCTGTTTTTCTTTGCATCTTTTCCAAATATTTCTCGTAATCTGCCTTCGCCTGCCTAACCTCCTTTGTAACTTGGTTACAGATCAACTTGTATCTATCATAGGCTTCTGTGTCACGTGTTAATTTGTATGTAACCCATGCATTTTTTTTTTCTGCCATATGTCTCATTAGTTCATCTGACATCCATTTAGGCCTAAACAGTATTTCTTGAATATTGTTTCAAAACCTTGAACAATATTTCTTAGTTGGTATGTAAAGCCTAGTAGCTTCCAAGATAAGTTCTTTGAATGCTTCCCATTTTGAATTTGCTGTTGGTAACATCATCAGTTGGTCCCACTGTATAGAATTTAAATACTGTCTCAGTCCATCGTAGTCACCTTTATGAAAGCAATACCCCTTCCCTTTACCCCTAATGGTAGTTACCTCTTTGAGTAAATACCACTTCAGCACAATGTGATCACTGCCACCTAGTGGTTCCCTTATCTGCAGATTCTTAATGCATGAAGAATCACTACTGATAATCAAATCAAGAGTATTACTCCCTCTAGTTGCTTCCCGAATATGCTGATGTAGAAAACAATCATCCAATAAATCCACAAAAGCCTTGCTAGTGTGTGAGTGACCAGCCCCCAAATTCCATTCAATATCTGAGAAATTAAAATCCCCCATTATAAGACTCTCTGATTTACTGGCCCACTCTATTTCCCTGTACAGTTTCTTATTATACTCATCAGAGTCATTAGGCCTATAGCACACTCCTACTCTCAACTTTGATCTCCCAATGCTTATGTCACACGAAACTGACTCGACACTGCACTGTCGAGCGATATCGACTGGCTTGACTTCCTTGGATTTTATGTATTTCTTAACTAATAGCATAACCCCTCCTCCCTTCCTCTCCTGTCTATCCTTTCTGTAGACATTGTACTTCCCAAATTCTCCATTCCTTATATCTGTGTGATACCACGGCTCTGAAATCCCAACAATATCTGCCTTTCATGTTTTGAGCTATACCTCAAATTCATGAAATTTATTTACTAAACTCCTAGCATTGGTGTACACGCAAGTATACATGCACCTGTTCCTATACTTAGCTACCCTAACACAACCCATGCATTTACTTGTACCACAATGACTCCCAGCAGTCTCTGAAATATTCTGCATCTTGTTTTCTAGGCTGTTGCTCATTCCAATAGAAGAAGTTCAAGAATCACTTTCACCTCTGTCAGTGGCTACTGTTAATCAATTAGTCCTTGTATCCCCCCCCCCCAATCTAGCAGTTTTTCGACCCACCTAACACTGGATAAGCAAACATTCTTGCACCCTTTCTATTTAACTGTATCCCATCCCTGTAGAAGCAGTCTCTCCTGTTAACAAGTACAGACCAGGCTGAAAAAAATTCTACCCCTTGAGCCTTGCACAATCTTTCCATGGCCGAATTGATCTACAGGGCTCTCATCGTATACTCCCTCCTATAGTTTGGTATACTTCTGTGCTCCCATCCTTAAAAACGTTTTCACACAGGAATGTAGATGCGAAATTCTTATTTAGTTTGTCAGCAACCTGAGTGGTTCATCCCTTTCCTTCTAATCGGTCAAGAGTTAACACATGCAAAGAATTCTTTGCTACTTTTCTTTGCATTCTCTGCCAAAGACTTCTCATAGTCTGCCTTAACTTGCCTAATATCCTAGTCACTTAATTGCTATCAAGTGACTGAATATTGTCTACTGCTAATTTATAACCATTCCATGCATTATTCTTCTATGCTACTATTCTCATATCATCTAACATCCATTTAGGCCTAAACATTGAGCAGTATAAAAAGCCTACTAGCTTCTACAATTACTTCCCCTGAATGCTTTCCATTTAGATTTTGCTGTTAATAATATCATGATTTAGTCCCATTGAGTAGAATTTAAAACAACAGCCCATTGTTAGCATTAGTAGAGGCATACGATGCAAGAAAGCAAGCTTATGCAGCATCAGGCAAAAAAAAACCCTCTCCCATTTAACCCCTCCGTTCGTTCCAAATAGCTGTCCAGCTCAGCCTTAAATTTATTTAGGCTATCAACTTCCACAACAAAAGATGGAAGTCTGTTCCAACAATCAACTACCCACACAACAAAAGATGGAAGTCTATTCCACCAATCAAATACCCACTCGATAAAGGCAAACTTCTGCACATCTATCCTACAACTGTCTTTCCTCAATCTGAATTTATGCTCTGTCAGGTGATTATTTTGAGCAAGAGGAAGAATCCCATCGGCATTGAGCATGCTGAAACCATTCAAGGCTTTATACTTATACACCTCTATCAGATCACCTTGCCGGTGCCTAGTCTGCAGACACTAATTTGCAAAACTTAAGCCTTTCTTCATAAGAGCAACCCTTTGTTCCATTAATTAATCTTGTTGCCCTCCTCTGTACTCGCTCCAGCAGCTCTACATCCTTTTGAAATGAGGCCTCCAGACCTGTATACAGTACTCAAGGTGTGGCCTGACCATTGCCTTATACAAGGGAATAATCATCTCCTTATCCCTGCTAGAAAAATTCCTGTATATCATTGACAATACACCATGAGCTACTCTTGCAGCCCATCTGCATTGCTCAGAGAACTTCATATCTGCCTGCACGATTACCCCCAGGTCTTTTTCATTCTCTACCACTGTCAGTGTAGTACCACAGAGTTGATACGTTGCTCTGGGGTTGCTGTTTCCCATATGTAGTACTTTACATTTGTCAATGTTAAACTTCATTTGCCATCTCTCAGCCCATCTGCTCAACCTTTTCACATCCTCTTGCAGCAGCATAGCATCAGTAGTGTCCTTAACAATCCTGCCAATCTTTGTATCGTCTGCAAAATTGGACATTAAGCCTGATATACCATGATCACTATCATTTATAAATACAGAAAACAATGTACCCAACACTGAACCCTGAGGGACTCCGCTAATAACATTAGTCCACAAAGAGAAGTATCCATTGATTACCACTCTGTCTTCTTCCATTCAACCATCCCTTTATCCAAAGCAGCAATTTGCCTCCAATATATGATATCAAAGTTATTCTTTGCATCCAGTTCCTTTGTGACCAAATCATAGTATCCAATCAGATTGGTCAGACAAGACTTCCCTTTAACAAAACCATGCTGTGTCCAAGTTATATAACTGAAGTCGTCTCTGGATGTTCCTGCAGTGCTTCTTTAACCAGTGCCTCCATTAAGTTTCCTGGAACAGAAGTTAACTAACAGGTATATAATTACTTGTGTTGCTCTTTGATCCTACTTTGTGAATTGGGATCACATTTGCACATCTCCAGTCCATGGGTACCCCCCCTGAGTCCAGGGAAGCTCTCATAATTATGGCTAAGGGTTTGCTTACTTCCTTTTCTGCCTCCTTTAATATAACTGGATAGATTCCATCCACCCTGGGTGCCTTTTTCATGTTTATCTTCAACAATTTTTCCTTCACTTTGCTCTCAGTTATTACAAAATTATCTAGCTCACTGCCAGTGTTTAATTCACCTCTGGCATTCCCCTCCCTGAATAACTCCTGATGTGTGAATGTAGATGCAAAATATTCATTTAGTTTGTTAGCCACCTTAGCAGGATCATCAACAGTTGAACCATCAATATCCAGTGGACCAATCTGATTCATCCCTTTCCTTCTAGAATTTACATAAGTAAAGAACTGTTTGCTGTTTTTCTTTGCATCCTTTGCCAAAGATTTCTCATAATCTGCCTTTGCATGCCTAATCTCCTTTGTTGGCACCTGTGCAAAAGCAAAGGCCTTTTCTTTTACCTTTGACAGTAGTTACATCTTTAAGTACTCCCACATCAGTATACAGCTAGGCCTCGCATAACGCGAGTTCGATTAACGTGATATTCAGTTAACGCTATTTGAAAAATGATACCACTTTTTACTTTACACAATGCATATTTCTAGGTAACGCAATCTTTTTTTTTTTATGCGATAGTTGAAAAAGATTTGAATCGCGCGTTAAGCTTACCGCGAGTCGTACAGTCAATAAACAATCGTTTGCCTGCTGCCCGCCATCAACCATCGGAAGAAGACGTGTTTGTCTCCTGCTAATAAAGTCAATGCATACTAGCATTTAAAAATTCAAATTTTTAAATGAGCCAGATGAAAATGTTACCGCGAAGAAGATAACGGTAAAAGAATTAGATGAAATCTTTCGTATCACATAGAATATCAAACAAAAGGTTTGATGTTATCTGCGATATTTATTTCACCAGGGCCCAGAGAAGATTGTTGTTGGCTATCAGAAATTGATTGATGAAAGCTATCAGAAATTGATTTTCCAGTTATGTTGCACTAAACTGGCTTAACATTATACTGGCCATCATCATTTGGATGCACTGGCTTAGATTCAGTGTTCCTCTTAACTAGAGTTTAACCCCCCCCACCCCCTCCTGTCCTTTCTGTAAAAATTGTACTCACTGAATCTAAGGCAGTGTGAATGTATATTTTATATACTAGCATAAACATATACAAAGGGTACTAGGAAAGTTTTGCAATACAGCTTTGTTTATTTAATTTTTTCAAAGTAATTTCCTCTACATTCAATACACCTCTCCATCCTCCGAAACCAATCTTTAAACCAGTTCTGCCAAGTTTCACTAGGGAGTAAAGCACACTCGTTGTCCCAAGCCCGTAGAAGGTCCTCATCACTGGAAAACCGCCTCCCTTTTAGCTTCATTTTCACATGCGAGAACAGTACAAAGTCGCAGGGAGCAAGGTCTGGACTGTAGGGAGGGTGCTCGAAAAGTTTCAGTCCTGTCGTGGTCAAATATTCGGTGCAGGCTTTGGCGCTGTGAGCTACAGCATTATCGTGATGGAGGTACCAGGTGTCCATTCTTGACTTTGGCCGCAGGTTCTTCATAGATCCAATGACTTTAGGTAGGCATTGTTCAGTATACCACTTAGCTGTGACTGTCTTCTGCGTGTCCAAAACGACACGTTCCACAATTCCACTCGATTTGAAAAATACAGCTATCATTTTCTTCTTTACAGATCGGGATTTTCTGACAATTACGGGTGTGTCGTCATCATCAAAGACCCAAACTTTGTTTTGAGCCTTGGTCGGCAGATCGTAATAGTACAGCCAAGTCTCGTCACCTGTCACGATGTTGTTCACATACCGAGATTGTCCCTTATCAAACTTTTTTAACATCTCCCGGCACCAAGTCACACGTCATGTCATCTGCTCTTCAGTCAGTTGATGCGGCACCCAGAGAGAACAAAGTTTCTTCACGTGCAAATGATCTTGCAGAATCGAACAAATTGCTGGTGCATTTAGGCCCAAAGTATCCTCTATCTGTTGGTAGGTCACTCGCCTGTTTTCGTCAAGCATTTTCCTCACAGCGGTAACGTTTTCCTCCGTAACTGACGTTCGTGACCTTCCCGGCCTCTCAGAATCCTCCAGAGTGAAATTTCCCCTTTGGAATTCTCTATACCATCTGAATATCATTGTACGATGTGGACAATCATCATCTAGTGCAAGAGTCATTTCTTCTAAGCACTGGTCTATGGTTAAACCACGCACGAAATTATACCGCAAAACTGTCCTTATCTCATTTCGTGACCACGATGCCATCGCAAGCACTTTACACTCTCACTACTAATGAATAACTGAGCCCATCGACTTGGCGTGGCGGCTACTATGCACGTATGAACATGTCTCAACATGCAGCAACAAGCAGCTTCCTGTGATTCATTGTTGGGTCATATTGCAAAACTTTCCTAGTACCCTTTGTACAGGGTGTTTCAGTTAAACGTTTCAGAACTTCTAAGAGGGGTAGGGTACATCCTGACAACTCGAAATCATATAGCAATGTGGGGTCGGAAATGCTTTCCTGAAGCGGTGTTGTACACAGAAGCACCATAAAGAAAAGAGACCGTAAGTGAGAAATCGTTTTAATAATACATGAAAAGAAGCAAAAGGTACATGGATTAAAGTAAGTGTTCGAAGTTTCTTCCACGGGCTACAATGCACGCCTCACATCTCCGACGCATGGACATCCGAACATTCTGGAATACTCCAGGCGAATTTCGAATTTCTTCGGCAGCTACTGCGATTCTTGCAACCAGCTCCTCAGCATTGTCAACAGGGGTGTCATAAACTAGCGATTTCATATGACCCCAGAAATAAAAATCAAGACATGATAGGTCGGGTGACCGAGCAGGCCAACGCACGGGACCACCACGTCCGATCCACTGTTGACCAAATGTGACATCCAGGTAGTTACGAACATCTCCGCTATAATGGGCAGGGGCTCCATCGTGTTGGAACCACATTGTCTGTTGCATCGATGCAGAAATCTGTTCATCTCTCAAAAGTTGTGGCAATACTTGCTGCAGAAAGATCAAGTAGATAGGTCCAGTTAGACGACACGGTAACAGGTAAGGTCCGATGAGGTGATCTCCCATAATACCGGCCCATACATTGACCGAAAAGCGAATCTGTGCTGCACGACGTCGCACGACGACTTCTGTGTACAATACCGCTTCAGGAAAGCATTTCCGACCCCACATTGCTATATGATTTCGAGTTGTCAGGATGTACCCTACCCCTCTTAGAAGTTCTGAAACGTTTAACTGAAACACCCTGTATATGTTTATGCTTGTGAATGGGTAAAGCAACTTTTTTTTTTTGTATTTTGTCTTGAAATTCTCTGTGTTATATTTTGCTATTAAAAGTATCCAAACACTTACATGGTGTGAACGTTTTGGTACCAGTTTATTTATGATGAGCATATAAAGCCAGGGTCTGTTCATGTATGGAGGAAATTTAAGTGTAAGGATAATACCATTTTGTTGGTTGATCTACTTTGAAAACAACAATCATTGTGTAGGCTTCAAATATATAAATAAAGGTAAAGTGCAGCCATTATCAACCCACTGCAGGATGGAAGCCTCCTCAACAATTCATGCTGAGGGACATGGACCATAATCTGCCATGCTGGTCCATTGCGGGTTGGCAGATTGATCGTATTCAGCAGTCAGGGGCTTGAACCCCAGTCTACTCAAAGAGCGTGTGCTACTGCACTCCCGCTCCTGCCCACTCGGCTACGGAGCCTAATATATAAATATTTATTTGTAAAATAAATATTTATTTCTGCAGAGTATCATACTGAGTTAAACTTCTCTTATTCTTTTACAAATAATATATAAATATTTATTTGTAAAAGAATAAGAGAAGTTTAACTCAGTATGATACTCTCCAGAAATTAAAACAAATAAAACATTAACGCAAAATGATTACAGTAAAAAAAAATAAATTGAAAACAATTAAAAAATCAATTACAAAATAATTTTAAAAACGATATTCCTTCCTGAAGCTGACAACGCTTTTCGACCGTATGTCGTGATCACAGGAATGAAAATAACCAGGTATGTGGGAGCATGAATCTTAAATAGAGGTTATTAGTCTTTGCCATGCGTGTATGGCCGACGAACGTTAATAGAATTCTCATGAAATTTAATTTCAATGGTTTCTGCAATTAATAGTCTTGTATAATTACATTGGACACTAAGTATTTTGGCCTCGTTGAATAAAGATGTATGTTTTTCATTAATGGCATGAAAGGCTAATTCTGACACTGCTTGGTAAGATGAGTCACAATCACCGCAGGAAATAGTAGTAGTAGTAGTAGTGGCATGTGATGCAAGAAAGCATGTGTATGACCTTATGCAGCATCAGCCAAAAAAAAAAAAAAAAAAATCACACCATTCCCTCCAAATGCCTGTCCAGTTCCTCTTTAAATTTATTCAACCTATCAACTTCCACAATGACAGATGGAAGTTTGTTCCAGCAATTAACTGCCTGCTGACTAAAGGCAAATTTCCGCACATCTATTCTACATCTGTCTTTTCTTAATTTGAATTTATGCCCCCTTAGGTTCGTAATGTGAACAAGTGGAAGGATCCCATCAGAATTCAGCGTGCTCAACCCATTCAAGGCCTTATACACCTCAATCAGATCACCACGCAGGTGCCTAGCCACTGCAATTTGCAGAACTGCAATTTGCAGAACTTAAGCCTCTCTTGGTAAGAGGATCCCTTCATTCCCCTCACCAATCTTGTTGCCCTTCTCTGTACACGCTCAAGTAAATCTACATCCTTCCTAAAATGAGACCTCCAGACCTATACGCAGTACTCAAGGCGTGACCTGACCATTGCCTTATACAGAGGGATAATCACCTCCTTTTCCCTGCTAGAAAAATTCCTATATATCATTGACAAAACCCCATGACCTGCCCTGGCAGCCTGTCTGCATTGCTCAGAAAACTTCATATCTGACTGCACAATTACTCCCTGGTCTTTTTCATTTTCTACCACCTTAAGTGTAGTACCACACAGTTGGTACGTTTCTCTGGGGTTACTTCTACTCATATGCAGTACTTTGCATTTGTCAAGGTTAAACTTCAGTTGCCACTTCTTAGCCCACCTGGAGCAATATGGCCTTAGCTGCTAATGCTCCTAAAAAAAACCAAAATAACAACAAACTTAGCCCATCTGCCCAAATTGTCTAGATCCTGTTGCAGTAACACACTGCCATTACTGTCATTAACAACCCTGCCAACCTTTTTATCATCTGCAAACTTCAACATTAAGCCTGATATACCTTTATCAATATCATTGATAAAAATACAAAACAACAGTGGACCCAACACCAAACCCTGTGGGGCTCCACTAATAACATTAGTCCACAAAGAACAGCACCCATTGATTACCACCCTTTGTCTTCTCCCACTTAACCATCCTTTTATCCATTGTAGCAACTTACCCTTAATACCATTCTGCTCCAATTTGTACAATAGTCTATCATGCGCAACAGTGTCAAAAGCTTTCCTGAAATCCAAATATATATCAAAATTATTTTTTGCATCCAATTCCTTTGTAACCACATCATAATATCCTATCAGATTTGTCAGACAAGACTTTCCCTTAACAAACCCATGCTGTGTCTGAATTATTGCTGCAGTCTTGTCTAGATGATCCTGCAATGCATCTTTAACCAGTGACTCCATTATTTTACCAGGAACAGAAGTTAAACTAACTGGTCTGTAATTACTTGTATCACCCTTCGATCCCCCTTTGTGAATTGGGGATACATTTGCACATCTCCAGACCGTGGGGACCTCCTCCCCTGAGTCCAAGGATGCTCTCATAATTATGGCTAAGGTTTTGCTTAGTTGCTTTGCCGCCTCCTTTAATATAACTGGATAGATCCCATCCACCCCAGGTGCTTTTCTTATGTTTAACTTCAACAATTTCTCCTCCACTTTGCTCTCAGTTATTACAAAATCATTAAGCACCCTGCTACAATTTGATAACCTTCTGCCATTTTCAAACCTTAATAATTCCTCATGTGTCAATGTAGATGTAAAATACTCATTCATTTTGTTTGCTACCTTAGCAGGATCATCAACAGTCGAACCATCGATGCCAAGTGGACCAATCAGATTCAACCCCTTCCTTTTAGAGTTTATATAAGTAAAGAAATCCTTGCTGTTTTTCTTAGCATCTTTTGCCAAGGATTTCTCGTAATCTGCCTTCGCCTGCCTAACCTCCTTTATGACTTTTTTTTTTTTTTATGAAAACCCCAAACATGAAAGGCATCAAAACCTATAGTACTTAGTACCATGCATGGGTTGAAGGAGAAGTATGGGGGGAGAGGGATGCCGGAAACTTTGCTCTAGAGACTAAACATGGGTTTCACCACTTCAAGCCTCCAATAAGCAAAGTGGTGGTATTTCACCGGTTGATGAAAGTCATCTACCACCTGTAATCCTGATTACAGACCTGATTACAGACTAGCTTATATCTGCCGTAGGCTTCTGAGTCGCTTGATAATTTATATACATCCCATGCATTTTTCTTCTCTGTCACGAGTCTCATTAGTTCATTTGATAACCATTTAGGCCTAAACCTTGAACAATATTTCTTAATAGGTATGAAACTTTTAGTAGCATCCATGATTAATTCCTTGAATGCTTCCCACTTAGAATTTACTGTTGGTAACATCGTCAGTTTATCCCACTGTACAGAATTTAAAAACTTTCTGAGACCACTGTACTCATCTTTATGGAAGCAAAAACCCTTTCCTTTACCCCTGATGGTAATTATATCTTTAAGTAAATGTTGTGTACCAGGTCATTTATTTGTGTTGCAAAAGAGGAAAGAACTGAGCAATTGTTCAGTATTGCGTGTAATTTCTGTATTGGTTTGGCCACAATCTTAAATTCGGTATCTTTAAAGAAGAATGTGTTAAGCTGTTTGTGCCACTGTTCAATGTATGGGACAGAAATAAAATATTGTTTGATGCTTCTATTGTTGGCACATTTAACACATTCTTTAAAGATACCAAATTTAAGATTGTAGCCAGACGAATACGGAAATTACATGCTATTCTGAACAATCGCTCAGTATAGTGTAGTGTGTATAGTACATTTCTTGCGGTGATTGTGACTTGTCTTACCAAGAATCTACGCAGTTTCCTCTGAATTTTCATTTACTCATGCTCAGCATGAAAACTCGTTCAGCAGTGTCATAATTAGCCTTTCATGCCATTAATAAAAAAACATACATTTTTATTCAACTAGGTCAAAATACTTAATGTTCAATGTAATTATACAAGACTATTAATTGCAAAAACCGTCAATTAAATTAAATGAGAATTCTATTAACATTTGCTGTCCATATCTAATCTCTGATTCGTGGTCTTTTACGTGCATGTGCAAAGACTAATAATCTCTATTTAAGGTTCATGCTCACACATACTTAGAAATTTTATTCCTGTGATCACAACATATGGTCAAGCAGCTTTGTCAGCTTCAGGAAGGAAAATTGTTTTTAAAATTTACGTTAAAACCTTTTTAAATTATTTTTTGTGTTCAATTGATTTTTTTAATTGTTTTCAATTTATCTTTTTACTGTAATCATTTTGCATTAATGTTTTATTCGTTTTACTGGAGAGTATCATACGGAAGTGTTCTAGGTATCATATTGAGGTAAACTTCTCTTATTCTTTTACAAGTATTGAAATAAATGTAGAACATATTGAGCATCATAGTTCTGGTTTATATTATCAAATAAATATTTATTACAATGTGTAAGTTAACTAATGCACTGAACTTACAGTTAAATATTGGAATTTAAAATTTGGATGTATATGAAAGAGAATATGGAAAAATGTTGTCCAAATGATAATAACCCTTACATGACTTCTTTCTGATACTTCAATAAGCAAAAGTTTCTAAGGAAAGGTTTGTGTTCTGTTTCATCCTCCTCAATGCACCTGTAAATGGATTTTCTCCAAATCAAGGGTGAAGTAGTACATGAAAGCTTTTAGAAAAAGCTTTTGTGTACTACTTCACCTTCACTACCTAGAGGCTTTTAGCCAGAGGAAGGAGGACAAGAAAAGTTAACTGAAACATGTGGCTATTTGTTTACCAAATTATCTATAAAAAAAAGGTTGAATTAGCTGTTGCAATGAATATTACTTTTATATTTGCAGCTCACACAGTGAAATGTCATTTTTCCAAGTGATTCTTAATAATTTAAAACATGCCCTTCAATAAATATATCAGACGCTTCCAGGTAATTAGGTTGTTTGTGCTGTATAAGGATGTAATAGACACCAGGATTATGAGCTAAGCTGCAGAGTGCAAGTGAGCCTGCATACTTGATAAATGAAAGTGAATCTGTTATAACTGCTTAAAGCTTACTGTCTGAATTCATTTCACCAAATTCATTTCAGCTTATGAAAATGTCTGTAAAATATGAATGTCTGTGTGTCAAAAGAATTCCAAGTTTATTCAGAAAGATATATAAAACTAATCCTCACACTATTCTTCAGCAGCTATCTTAGGAGCTTGTGTAGGCAGTGGCATAGCTAGAAGGGGGCGGTCCGCCCCAGGCAGCACTTTTTGGGGGCGGCACTTTTCATGTGAGACACAATTTTATTTTTTGATGATTCTTTTATTTATTTTAACTTAGTAATTTTTATTACTTAATTAATAATTAGTTTTTAACAACTATACTTACAAGTAAAATAAATAAAATATAAATATAACAAAACTGTTACATTTCCCTATCATATTATAATTCAAATTCTTAAAAATAAAACAATAAAACATGTGGCACAGCGATTGGTTTATTGCTTATATCATGGTGGCTGCATCTCAGCAGCAGCACCGCAGTCAGTACACATTTGCGAAAATGTATTGTTTTTTTTTTTTTTTTTTTCTTCTTCTTCTAATTTTGTGTATAACTAGGGCCATGGTTATGCGCAAAATAACATTTTAGAATGTTGGAATTAAAGTTTTACTTCAAAAATAAACATAATGTTTTAATTTATTTCTCTATACGTCGTTTTGACTTTTTGTAGTATTTTTGGTGTGTATTGAGAGGTACGGCAAACTCAGGGACCGAGTGGCAAAAGCTCTAGCTACAGTACTATGTGTGTGTAGAGATTTAATTCAAGATTCTACAACTAACCATATTACAAATTTGCAAAAGTCACTTGCTTCCTTCCTCACGAGGATCAAATTATATGTTGTTGTTTGTTATTTCCACAATATCAGACCCAGAGACACATGTGACATATGTCTGATAGGAAATGCATAATAGAGCATTTTATATAAAAGAGCATGGCCCAACACAAAACATATATAGTATGGTAAAACTTGTTAATACAAACTCGATTTATACAAAGTACTCGTTTATATGAAGCACATACCATTTCCCTGTGAAAGGATAGGCTTTTCTATATAAATATATTCGTTTATTACAAAATTCGGTTAATATGTATTAAAGTTCTTTTTCACCCCATGAGAAATAAATATTGTCATTTTGTATGTTTAATACAAATCTTGTCAGAGCGATCCTATTATTGCCCCTGGCCACCTGGCTCTTTGCTTCCTGAAGGATGGCACTGACTTGTTAGAAATTAGTTTTGTGTAAACAAAAGCAGTTTATAATAGCTACAAAGCCAAGTGAACTCTGAAAAACATCTTTTTGAAGGATGAGTTGTTAAACTAACAAAAGAATAAAAAGTTTTTTTAAGTTGTTTACATGCGTTCCTTTGCTCTCCATGGGAATAAGGTCAGTTGCAATTGTTACCCCACTTCAAAGAGTCTTTTGCTATCGTATACAGCAATCTATTTTTTGTACCATTTTATCTGAGCTGATGTCTTTTTCGGAACTTGTATCTTTAAATTTAAAATTTGTGTATATTAAATCTTATCTAGCAGTGTTATGGCAACGAAACGTAGAGGGACAGAATCAAGCCTGGAAATTAAACTAAAAATTATACAAGAGGCTGATAGGATGGAAAGAAGCAAAACAGACATTGCAAAGGAATACAACATCCCTTTACCTACTTTGTCTACAATACTGAAAAACCGAAAGAGACTTGAAGAAGTGCGTGGCAGTGATGAAAAACAGGAAACAAATTCGTGGTGCAAAACACGAGGAGCTTGAAACAAAACTTTTTGAGTGGTACCAACAAATGCATGCATCTAATTTGCCAGTATCAGGTCCAATTTTCAAGAAAAGGCAAATTATCTAGCTCAGAAACATGGGCTTACCGACTTCAAATGCAGCAGTGGCTGGCTCCAAAGATTTAAAGACAGGAATAACTTGGTTTCGCGAAATGTTTGCAGTGAGTCTGGATTAGTCAACATAGAAAAGGCTACAGACTGGTTGTGTTCTGTACAGTCCATCCTTGAAAAATATGAGGCCACGGATATTTTTAATCTTGACGAGACAGGTTTATTTTTAATTTGCTGCCAAACAAAACATTTGCTGTTCAAGAAGAGTCCTGTCATGGTGGAAAATTAAGTAAACAAAGACTCACTGCTCTGTTATACTACAATTCAGATGGCAGTACAAAACTACGCCCACTTGTGATTGGTAAGTTTTCCAAGCCGAGATGTTTTAAAACAGTTAACCAACTTCTCTGTGATTATGAGGCCAATAGAAGTGCTTAGCTTACAGTTAAAATTTTTCAGTCTTGGTTATCAAAATTGGACAGAAGAATGGCTTCAGAAAAAAAAAAAAAAGGAACATTTTGATGATTCTAGATCATTGCACAGCACATTCTGTCGAGACACTTAAGTTGACAAATATACGGCTGTTATTTTTACTCCCCAATACCACCATTTTCATGCAACTACTGAATCAAGGCATTATTTATAACCTCGAGAGCATACAGAGCCTGCCTGATAAGATACTTGAAGCGCAACATAGAAGGAGGGAACAATTTGCAACCAAAATGGAATGTCGTGGATGCTATCCATAATCTTGTTATTGCTTGGGAAAGTTTGTTTGTTTGTTATTTGGTTTTTAGGAGCATTTAGCAACTAAGGACATATTGCTCTGGGGATATGCAGAGAATGTGGAAAGGTCATTCCCTGACCTTTCCGCATCCTCCGTATTTAGTGGTGATAGGCTCGAACCCCGGTCTAATCAAGAAGCATGTGCTACACACTACTGCTCCTTCCCACCTGGCTAGGGAGACACCCTTGGGTAGTATTACATCAAGTGTAATAATCAACTGCTTCAGAAAGAGTGGCTTTGGAGAGAACATCATTGAAAAATATGGTCCAGCAGACGAATGTGATGGCAACAGTGAGGAATGGAGGAATTTGAAGGAGCATATGGATTTTGTTGGCGAATTTGAAGAGTTTGTGAAGGGGGATGATGAAGTTGCTACCACTGCAATGCCAACACCAGAAGAGTTGCTGGGTACCAAACAAAACAGTGATGTTTTTGTTACAAGCGACAGCGGAAGTGAAGAAGTGTGCACGCTGAAATCTAAAAAAGATGCCCAAAATGCATTGAACATAATAGAGAATGTGTTGGCCTGCAGTAATGTTGATAAAGAAACAACTATTGCATTTTATAACGTCTGTGCTGTAGTTAAAAATGCATATAGGACAAAAACTGTGCAAACAACATTGGATTCTTTCTTTAAATTAGATTAATTTATTAAAAAGTTAATGGTTTCTATGTCTCCTTTTATATTAAGATTGTAATTCTTTTTACTGTGATACTAAAATATTGTATATATCAAAATATATACTGTACAATATTTTCATTTCCATTAATATTGCTTTTCTCTTAGTTTATCTTACAAATAAAATAAAATCTTTAAAAAATATGTTATTCCTATTACTGTATTGTTAGACAAGGCTTTTGTTTTTATTTTATTGTATTTTTATTATTTTATTTTATTATTTTTGATATTATTATTATTTATTATTATTCTTAAATATACAGTATGTACTCCAAAAAAAAAAAAAAACAGTAAAATTTTATCACTTTTGGGGTACCTCGTTATTACGAAATGTGAAAATTTAGGTCCCTTGAACTTTGTATTAACAAGATTCTACTGTATAATGTTGGTAATTCATCACCTTCTTAATTCATCTCACTGCTTGTCTGTTTTTTTCCAAGTCCTGACTGCCTTTCCATTGGATGCAACATCATAACTTTCTAATCCTTTTAATTCCTCGTGCCAGTAAATTCTTTACAATTTTCAGGGTCTGAATGGTGATAACTGTTGAGATTATACTGTAATGTGGGTTTCTTTCCATAGGAAATTCTGTATGCTTGCTTGCACACTTTTGCTTAGCTCATCATTTCACTGCCTGTGATCAAATGAACATTGTATACTCTTGCATGTATTTAATTTCAACATACTAACTTTTAATAGTAAATAATAGTCATGCAAATTTTGTATTCCTTAGCCAAAGCATTACTGTATGAATAGAAAGATAACTTACAACTCCTCTATACCAACATAGTAAGTAAAGTTTTGTTATTTTCTCACAAACTATAATGTATAGTTAAGTTTTCAAATAATCACAGGTAACAGCTATGGAAAATCTCATGTTCATAATGTTTTGACCAGCTAATTACATTTACCTCAAGAGGTAAGTGCAGAAATGCAGTAATTTAATTGTTTATTGATTGTGGTTTTGTGTTTATCCTCTTCATGTTCTATGGGGGAAAAACAAACCATATTTTGCTTTCCTACTTGTTTTCGAACAAAGTGAATTGAGATTTTCTAGACAATGAGATATTTGTAAAGATGACAATTTACATCAAGGGATAAAATGCAATGATTTCAATTTTTTACTGACTGTGGTATTAAATGAAGGGTATTAAACATTTTATCAATTTATTAAACATTCTACCTGGTCCTTGAGGTTGTCACAGACATTCTCTTGGATATGCCAAGACAAGCTGTACTTCCTACCTGGGAGTCCAAAAGGCTGACGGAACTGATATTCGGGTGACACTCAAGTTAAGTGGACCCAATTTCAGCGAAGTCCGGATGGTCTGTGACAGCCAAATCCTCTGCTTGCACTGTCATGATGGTGGGACTGTTAGTAATGCTGGGTATAACCTCCATGCACAAGCATACGGTGGGTGACCACCCAGGTGTCAACCAACATAATCAAGGGGTCGATGTGTGGCGCCCACACCACATGGAGGAATGCCACCTCCCTCTGTGTTACTAGGTGGTAAATGACTCTCATCAACCAGTGCAATACCACCATTTTGCTTATTGGAGGCTTGAAGTGGTGGAACCCGTGTTTAGTATCCAGAGCTAAGTTCCGTTCATCCCTTCCACATCTCTTCCATCATGGTCAGATCCATTCTTCCTTACATTTTAAGGGTACAGCTCTAAAAATGATGTTACCAACAGCAAATTCAAAATGGAAGCATTCAAAGAACTTATCTTGGAAGCTACTAGGCTTTACATACCAACTAAGAAATATTGTTCAAGGTTTAGGCCTAAATGGATGTCAGATGAACTAATGAGACATATGGCAGAGAAGAAAAATGCATGGGATACATACAAATTAACACGTGACACAGAAGCCTATGATAGATACATGTTTATCTGTAACCAAGTTACAAAGGAGGTTAGGCAGGCGAAGGCAGATTACAAGAAATCTGTGGCAAGGGATGCAAAGAAAAACAGCAAAGAGTTCTTTACTTATGTAAATTCTAGAAGGAAGGGGATGAATCAGATTGGTCCACTTGATATCGATGGGTCAACTGTTGATGATCCTGCTCAGGTAGCTAACAAACTAAATGAATATTTTGCATCGACATTCACACATGAGGAATTATTCAGTGAGGGGAATGCCAGAGGTGTATTCAACTCTGGCAATAAACTGAAGAATCTTGTAATAACTGAGAGTAAAGTGGAGGAGAAATTGTTGAAGATAAACACAAGAAAGGCACCTGGGATGGATGGGATCTATCCAGTTATATTAAAGGAGGCAGCAAAGGAAGTAAGTAAACCCTTAGCCATAATTATGAGAGCTTCCTTGGACTCAGGAGAGGTACCCATGGACTGGAGATGTGCAAATGTGACCCCAATTCACAAAGGAGGATCAAAGGCTGACACAAGTAATTAGAGACCTGTGAGTTTAACTTCTGTTCCTGGAAAATTAATGGAGGCACTGGTTAAGGAAACACTGCAGGTTCATCTAGACAAGACTTCAGTTATAGCTCGGACACAGCATGGTTTTTAATAATTATATACCTGTGAGTTTAACTTCTGTTCCCGGAAAATTAATGGAGGCACTGGTTAAGGAAGCACTGCAGGATCATCTAGACAAGACTTCAGTTATAGCTCGGACACAGCATGGTTAAGGGGAAGTCTTGCCTGACCAATTTTAATTGGATAGCATGATGCAGTCACAAACGAACTGGATTCAGGGAATAACTTTGATATTATATACTTGGATCTTAGAAAGGCTTTTGATACTGTTGCACATGGAAGACTGCTGCACAAATTGGAGCAGTGTGGCATTGGAGGCAAATTACTGCTATGGTTAAAGGGGTGGTTGAGGGAAAGAAGACAGAGAGTGGTAATCAATGGACACTGCTCATCGTGGACTAATGTTATCAATGGAGTCCCTCAGGGTTCAGTGTTGGATCCATTATTGTTTTCTGTATTTATAAATGATATTGATAATGGTATATCACGCTTAATGTCCAAGTTTGCAGACAATATGAAGGTTGGCAGGGTTGTCAAGGTTGTCAAGGACACTACTGACACTATGCTGCTGCAACAGGACTTGGAAAGGTTGAGCAGATGGGCTGAGAGGTGTCAAATGCAGTTTAACATTGACAAATGTAAAGTACTACATATGGGAAACAGCAACCCCAGAGCAACGTATCAACTCGGTGGTACTACATTGACAGTATGGTAGAGAATGAAAAGGACCTGGGGGTAATTGTGCAAGCAGATATGGAGTTTTCTGAGCAGTGCAGATGGGCTGCAAGAGTAGCTCATGGTATATTGTCCAAGATATATAGGAATTTTTCTAGCAGGTATAAGGAGGTGATTATTCCCTTGTATAAGGCAATGGTCAAGCCACACCTAGAGTACTGTATACAGGTCTGGAGGCCTCATTTCATGAAGGATGTAGAGCTGCTAGAACGAGTACAGAGAAGGGCAACAAGATTAGTGAAAGAAAGGCTTAAGTTTTGCCAATTACAGTGTCTGGAGACTAGGCACCAGTGAGGTGATCTGATAGAGGTGTATTAAGCCTTGAATGGTTTGAGCATGCTGATGGGATTCTTCCTCTTGCTCAGAATAATCACCTGAGAGGGCATATATTCAAATTGAGGAAAGACAGATGTAGGATAGACGTGCAGAAATTTGCCTTTAGCCAGTGGGTGGTTGGTTGTTGGAACAGACTTCCATCCCTTGTCGTGGACGTTGCCTAAATAAGTTTAAGGCTCAGCTGGACAGGTATTTCGAACGAACAGAGGGGTGAAGTGAAGTGGTTTTTTTTTCTTTTTCTTTTTGGCTGATGCTGCATAAGCTTGCTTTCTTGCATCAAATGCTTCTACTAAAACTAATGCTAATTCTAAAACGGCGTTCGCAGGCCAGCCGCTAGTTAGTACACCGGACCAAACCTATTTGTAACTCTCTAGGAGGCTTCTGGATCAGCTAGTGTATAATCTTGCAACCTCTACTCTGCTAGATAGTGACTGGAGGGAGTCTGATTAGTGTGGGGGAGAGGCATTGTCGAAGCCACGTTATGTCAAGGATTTGAGTCTTACCATGTGTACGCCCTATCCAAAAATTTCATTACTTCATACAGCATGTCCCACCCACTTTTTCTTTCTATTGAATACACCACGAATTGTCAAACTAATAGAGTAAGCTTATCTGCGAATGTATCTAAACCTCCCAAACACTTCCTAATTTATTTCACAAATATACGTGGTCTCAATTCTAATCTCAACGATGTCCTTTTCCACTTGCAGTCTGCCAAACCCCATGTACTTTTTCTGACAGAATCTCAGTTATTGGTTGATTCAACTACTGCTCATCTCAGTTCCCCAAATTATTCGCTGTGTGATTCCTTTCGCCTCAAAGTGGTACTTGTGCATATGTCCATTCCGATATTCCCTGTCAGAGACCTGGCAATTTGGAATCTCCTCTTTTCAGTCTTCTCTGGCTTAAAATCTCTCTACCTCATTATGTCAAATTCATCTGTTGTCTCTACAGTTCTCTCAACTCCACTTGGAAGTCAAAGAGCTTCACTTGGAGAGGAAGTCAAAGAGCCCACTTTTAGCTCTTTGACTTCCTCTCTTTGCAACTTGACTTTCTCCAGTCCAACTTTCCTAACAGTGAGATAATTTTCCTTGGCGATTTTAATGTTCAGAACTCCAGCTGGCTTCTGTTTTCTAGTCACACCGATCCAGCTGGTCGAGATGGTGAAGCTTTTGCAATTACTAATGACCTTGCACAGATTGTTCATTTATCTGCAAGAATACCAGACAATCCTAATCATACAGCCAACACGCTTGATCTTTTTTTCACAAACAACCTTTCTAAGTACACGGTCGAAGTGAGTGGTCCTTTAGGCACCTCAGATTACAACTTGGTGATTGTTTCTTCTCCAATGCAGCCTTTATCTCATGGCTATTCCCATCCTCATATTGTTTGGCATTACAAGAATGCAAAATGGGATGACCTGTGAGACTTCTTTTCTTCTTTTCCTTGGTCGGATTACTGTTTCAAAACTTCTGATGTCAACGTTTGCTCAGATCGTGTCAGTGAAATTATTCTTGCAGGAATGGAATCCTTCATCCCGCACTCCACTTTAAAATTTCATCCTTTATCTAAACCTTGGTTTTCCAATAAATGTACTAAGGCTGTTCAAAAGAAGAATGTTGCATATCGTAATTGGCTTGTTTTTAATGCTTCAGTTTCATTTTCTGCCTACACCAAAGCTCACAACAATTGTAAAGCAGTTATTAATCAATCCAAACTAGAGTTTGAACAGGCTAAAAGTAGAAAACTTGCTTCTTGCCCTAATGGTAGCCGAGCATTCTGGTCTCTTGCCAAAGCTATTGGCCGCAACTTTTGCCCATCTCTGCTCCCACCTCTGTCCAAACCAGATGGTTCTGTTGTCACTTCAGCCAAGGATAAAGCTGACCTGCTAGCATCCCTTTTTGCTTCCGACTCATGTATTAATGATCTTGGAAAAATACCTCCCACCATTCCCAACACTTTCCATTCAATTCCTCCTGTGGTCTTACGTCAAAAGGATGTTAGAAGAATTTTGACGAATCTTGATGCTAAGAAAGCTCCAGGTCCCGATGTTATTTCTCCACTTGTTCTCAAAACCTGTGCTCCTGAACTTAATCCTTAATTCTTTGCCACCTTTTTTCACTTTCTTATTCCAAAGGTGTTTTTCCTTCTGCTTGGAAATTTGTTCATATCCAGTCTGTTCCTATAAAGGGTGACAAATCCCTCCTATCCAGTTATCGTCCCATTGCAATTACTTCTACTCTTTCTAAAATAATGGAGAAATCAATTAACCGCCAACTCTTAAACTACCTAGAAACTTTCCATCTGATCAACGATAGCCAGCATGGATTCCGTCAGTGTCGATCCACTGGTGATATTCTGGCTTATGTTACCCATTTATGGACAAATTCAATGGAAAAGTTCGGTGAAACATAAGCAGTTGCTCTAGACATCTCAAAGGCTTTCGATCGTGTTTGGCATAAAAGTCTTGTAAACAAGCTTCCATCTTATGGTTTGCCAACTGTTTTTTGTAATTGGTTATCCAGTTTTCTCTCTGATTGCTCACTCAGGGTGATGGTAGATGGCTCTCTGTCTTCTAACTTCTCCACTAATGCCAGTGTCCACCAAGGTTCAGTTCTTTCCCCCACTCTTTTCCTCTTGTATATTAATGACCTTCCATTGACTGGAAATTCTATCCATAGTTTTGCCGATGATAGCACATTGCATTCTGCTTTCCATTTTGAGAAACCTTGCCCTGCTCAATCAGCTTCAACTTCTCGAAAATCTGCTAACGATTCCTTAAATGCTGATCTCCAGTGGGGCAAAGACAATGTAGTTGATTTCAATCCTTCAAAAACTCAGTCTTGTCTTATATCTCGCAAAAAGGATTCTTCTGCTCCTATGCTTATCTTTGGTGATACTCCGATTTCTAGGAAAATGATATATCTCTTATGGGGATTACCCTAACTTCTAATCTCTCTTGTCACAAGCACATTACAAATATTGCTTTCTCTGCATCTAAAAAACTTGGTTTTCTCTTTCGCTCTCGGCATTGCTTTTTTTCCAAACAGCTGTTCACTCTGTACAAATCGCAAATCTGCCCTCGAATGGAATATTGTTCCAACATCTGGGGTGTTGCCCCCAAAACCTCTCTCAGACTTCTTGATTCCGTTCAGAAGAGGGCAGTTAGGTTAATTAATGATTCATCTCTAACAGAATCTCTCCACTCACTGTCTCATAGACATACTGTTTCTGCTGCATGCCTCTTCTACAGATATTTCCGTGGGCACTGTTCTTCTGAATTGGCTTCTGTAATTCCCGCTCTCTCTCTTTCAAAACAGTCCGAACAAATGCTGCCACCAGCCAACTTCCATTTACTGTCCAACTTCTAACTCAGAGAACCAACTTCTTCTTCATCTTCTGGAAAAACTTTCCTTCATACGTATTTCCTGAAAATTACAGTCTACGGAAATTTAAGTCCAATGCAACAAATAACTTCTTTCGTCTTCAACCTCTAACCCAAGCATGGTACTAAGTACTATAGGTTCTAATATCTCTCGTGTTTGGGGTTTACATTAAAAAAAAAAAAAAAATAGCAGCAAAATCTCTCTCTCACCTTTCTAACCTCGTCTCAATATTTAATATCTCCAAAATGGCTGAGGCAGCCATTAGCAGCCTTCCGTTGATCAACATCTCTGGGACTGACACAACTCCTATTTTTATATTTACTTTTAATTTACTTGCCTGCATACTGGAATAACTACTCCATCTATCCTGTAAATAAAATTCCTAATCCTGTTCAGCTCAAATATTGGAGAACTATTTACATCTCATCTTCCCTGTTAAAACTTCTTCAGAAAATTCCCAGCTTAACCTCTCAGATCTTGTCCTTCAACTCTGATCGGGTTCACTATGGTAAAAAAGCATCTCTACAATTCTAAATTTACTTTCGACTACTCTTCTTGCTACTCAAGCACTCAACTAATACAACTAATGCCCAGTTGTATTAGTCTATCTTGTTGTCTCTGCTGCCTTTGCTGCAGAGACAACAAGATAGACTTTGACAAAGTTTGAATTCCCAAACTTTGTCATTTCCTGCATGACTACTATTCCATCTCTCCTTTATTCAAAACTCCATATTTAACAGGAAACTAATTCTTTGCTCTGAGAAAATAACCTTGGACAAAAACCATATCAGCAGATAGTGTACCCTGCTTTTCTCTTCTTTAATCCCCCTTGCTCTAAATGACGTTATTATTTAGAGCAAGACTGAAAAAAAAAAAAAAAAAGAAAGAAGTTAGTTACAAAGGATTTATCTAAACAATGATTTATGAAAATCATTATCTGTCCTGGCTCTTCAATGGAATGCAAGATAGATCTAATTTCTTTCTTTCTTTTTTTTTTTTTTTTCAGTTTTGCTCTAAATAATAAGTCCACTCATCTCTCAATAACTAGGAAATCATTTTACTTCAGTTTTTTCTCCTGTCATTGGCAACACTGTAATTCAAAAGGTTCCCATAGATAAAGATCTTAGTATATATTTTGATTCTAAACTTACTTTTAAAACTCACCTTCAGAATGCTAAAATTTAATCCTTTAATTGCACTTGGAGTCTGAAGCAAAATCTAATTCGTATTTTCGTATTTGAACTACATAAACTCACCTGCATCTAGTCAGTCTTATTGGTGCTGTTATTTGGTTGCTGCTACTGCTGCGAAATCCAACCATTCTCTTCTCCTATATGCAGAATATCTCATTCAAAAATGGGCAAGTGCTAAGGCCAGTAAATTGTTTACCTGATTCAGAATGACTCTTAACGATACTTCTATTTTCAAATTAATTCTTATTGGTTTTCTGAAGACCTTCTGTAATATATATTTCAGTTCTTCCACTTCCATATATCTGAGATAAAATTTGTGTCAAAGTTCCTCAGAAAAATACTAGCTACAGTGTTCTCTATATTTATTATAGAACAGAACCAAAACATTAGATATTTTTTGTATATACCCAACTGCGATGTAGGTAAATGATTATAAAATAGATGTGTGCTTGTTTATTTGTTTGCTAATGATAGTCTGTCACTCTAGTACTGTTACCAGCATTCTTCATCTATAAGAGTAGGAGACCAGCAGAATTACTTAACAAGTAGAGGTCAATGATGAAAAAAAGCCAGGAGTTTGGGTTGAATTTCAAAGTGTCTGCAGTTCTTCCCAGACACAGTAGGAGGGAGTATATGATGACAGCCTTGTCGATCAATTCAGCTCTGGAGAGATTGTGCAGTGCTCAAAGGGTAGAATTTTTCTCAGCCTGGTCTGTGCTTATTAACAGGAGAGACTGCTTCTATACAGGGATGGGATACACTTATATAGAAAGGGTGCAAGAATATTTGCTGATGCTATTGAGGCAGTGTTAGGTGAGTCGGAAAACTGTTACCTTGGGGGGGGGGGGATACAAGGACTAATAGATTAACAGTGGCTGCTAGCAGAGGTGAAAGTGATTCTTGCACTGCGTCTATTGAAATGCAATTGACCAGTAACCTGGTAAGCAAAGCAATGGGGATTTCCAGGACAGTTGAGAGTCATAGTGGAACAAGTAAATACATGGGCTGTGTTAGGATAACTAAGAGTAGAAACAGGTGCATGTATACTTGCATGTACACCAGTGCTAGGAGTATAGTTAATAAATTTGACGAGCTTGAAGTGCTAGTCAAGACATCAAAGACAGATATTGTTGGGATATCAGAGATGTGGTGTCACACAGACATAAGCAGTGCAGAATTGGAATTTGGGGAGTATAATGTGTACAGGAAGGATAGACAGGACAGGAAGAGAGGAGGGGTTATGCTGTTAGTTAAGAAACACGTAAAATCTAAGGAGATGCATCCAATTGATGTTGGTGGACAATACAATGTTGAGACTTTTTGGGGGGACATAAGCACTGGGAATGGAAAAATGAGAGGTGGTGTGTATTATAGGCCTAATGAATCTGATGAGTATAATGAGCAATTGTGCACAGAAATAGAGTGGGCCAGTAAATCAATGTCTTATAATGGGGAAATTTTAATTTCCCATAGAATGGAATTTATGGTTTGGTCACTTGCACACTAGCAAGGCTTTTGTGGATTTATTGGATGATTGTTTTCTATAGCAGCATGTTTGGGAGTCAACTAGAGGGATCAATACTCTTGATCTGATTATCAGTAGTGATTCTTCGTGCATTAACAATCTGCAGATAAAGGAACCACTAGGTGGCAGTAGTCACAGTGTGTTGAAGTGGGATTTATTTAAAGGGGTGACTGCCATTAGGGGTAAAGGAAGGGTTATTGCTTCCGTAAAGGCGACTACGATGGACTGAGACAGTATTTAAATTCTATACAGTGGGACCAACTTTTGATGTTACCAACAGCAAATTCAAAATGGAAAGCATTCAAAGAATTAATCTTGGAAGCTACTCGGTTTTTCATACCAACTAAGAAATATTGTTCAAGATTTAGGCCTAAATGAATGTCAGATGAACTAATTAGACATGTGGCAGAGAAGAAAAATGCATGGGATACATATAAATTAACAGGTGACACAGAAGCCTGTAATAGATATAAGCTGATCTGTAACAAAGTCACAAAGGAGGTTAGGCAGGCAGAGGCAGATTGCGAGAAATCTTTGGCAAAGGATGCAAAGAAAAACAGAAAAGAGTTCTTTACTTATGTTAACTCTAGAAGGAAGGGGATGAATCAAATTGGTCCACATCATATCTAGGGTTCAACTGTTGATGATTCTGCTCAAGTAGCTAACAAACTAAATGAATATTTTGCATCTACATTCACACATGAGGAGTTATTCAGGGAAGGGCTTAAGTTTTGCAAATTACAGTGTCTGGAGACTAGGCACCAGCGAGGTGATCTGATAGAGGTGTATAAAGCCTTAAATGGTTTAAGCATGCTCAATGCTGATGGGATTCTTGATCTAGCTCAGAAAAGTCACCTGAGAGGGCATAAATTCAAATTGAGGAAAGACAGATGTAGGATAGACGTGCGGAAAGTTGCCTTTAGCCAGCGGGTGGTTGGTTGGTGAAACAGACTTCCATCCCTTGTGGTGGAGGTTGATAGCCTAAATAAGTTTAAGGCTCAGCTGGACAGGTATTTTGAACGAACAGAGGGGGTGAAGTGGAAGTGGGTTTTTTTTTTTTGGCTGATGCTGCATAAGCTTGCTTTCTTGCATCAAATGCCTCTGCTAATGCTAAAGGGAATGCCAGAGGTGTATTGAACTCTGGCAGTAAGCTAGATAATCTTGTAATAACTGAGAGTAAAGTGGAGGAGAAATTGTTGAAGATACACATTAGAAAGGCACCTGGGGTGGGTGGAATCTATCCAGTTATATTAAAGGAGGCAACAAAGTAAGCAAGCAAACCCTTAGCCATAATTATGAGAGCTTCTTTGGACTCAGAGGGACCCATGGATTGAAGATGTGCAAATGTGACACCAATCCACAAAGGAGGATCAAAGGGGAACACAGTTAATTAGAGACCTGTTAGTTTAACTTCTGTTCCAGGGAAATTAATGGAGTCACTGGTTAAAGAAGCATTACAGGATCATCTAGACAAGACTTCAGTTATAGCTCGGACACAGCATGGGTTTTTTAAAGGGAAGTCTTTTCTGACCAATTTGATTGGATAGTATGATGTAGTCACAAAGGAACTAATGGAAAGAATAATTTTGATGTCATATATTTGGATCTTAGAAAGGCTTTTGATACTGTTGCACATGGAAAACTGCTGCACAAATTGGAGCAGTGTGGCATTGGAGGAAAATTGCTGCTATGGATAAAGGGATGGTTGAGTGGGGGAAGACAGAGAGTGGTGATCAATGGACACTTCTCTTCGTGGACTAATCCCAGAGTAACGTATCAACTGTGTAGTACTGGATTGAGTGTTAGAGAGTGAAAAGGACCTGGGGTTAATTGTGCAGGCAGATATAAAGTTTTCTGAGCAGTGCAGACAGTCTGTAAGCTCTTGGTGTCTTGTCAATAATACACAGGAATTTCTCTACCCTTGGATAGAGAAATAAGGTGATTATCCCCTTGTATAAGGGAAAGGCAAGACTTTCCCTTAACAAAACCATGCTGTGTCCGAGCTATAACTGAAGTGTTGTCTAGTTGATCCTGCAGTGCTTCTTTAACCAGTGCCTCCATTAATTTTCCTAGAACAGAAGTTAAACTCACAGTCTATAATTACTTGTGTCAGCCTTTGATCCTCCTTTGTGAATTGGGTTCACATTTGCACATCTCCAGTCTATGGGTACCTCCCCTGAGTCCAAAGAAGCTCTCATAATTATGGCTAAGGGTTTGCTTACTTCCTTTGCTGCCTCCTTTAATATAACTGGATAGATCCCATCCACCCTGGGTGCCTCTTTTTTTATGTTTATCCTCAACAGTTCATAAACATCAGTGGATTCCTTTTGTTCTTTATAACCAGATTTTTATAGATGTTGCTCCAAATTCTTAGCTTCAAGCATTCCAAAAGCATTCCGGCTTTCCAAAAGATGGAAAACCTCCCTCATCCGAAATAAGTCCCATATCCCTAACTAGCTGTCTCTGCAAGCTTAGAGCCAGATTAATGTGATACTTAGAAAAGAAAAAGAAAAAATTACTACTTTAGATGCAAGAGTTCAATATTAGACTACTTCATTAGAATTTAAATAGGCATATGAGATGCCGTTATTAAATGTAAACATCTAATATCTTAAAAACTTCCTATCAAGACACTTCCCAGGTCCATGTAAAATCCCCCCCCCCCTCTTGCAATGCTTGAGAACGAGAGTAGCCTTGTGCAGGCAAAGTTTTTTTACTGCTCCTGGAATAGAGAGGTTTTTCTGTTTTTTAGCTTAAATTGGCATATTAACTTATTTTCTAGAGTAGCTTTATATTCCTAGTTACGATACCTAGTTTAAAGTTTAACTTAGATATAGATTTTATAGGTATTACTTAGTGTCGGTAAGTGTATCAAATCCACGTGTTACAAGTTGCAGCTCCGCTGAACGAGAAGTTTTTTAGCCATATTTAGCCACTTTATTGACAATTGTTATCTCAAATAATTTTCTATAAGTAGCTTATAGATCTAGTCAGGATCCTTAGTTTATTCTGAATTGAGACAGCGAGATTTGGAAGTTAATTAATACTTGTGTCCGTAGATTTATCATTCGTAACTTGCCGCCATTGTTATACGATACGTTATATACTGAACTAGATAGCTTAAGCTTAGTATAGTATATAATATAATATTGTCAATTAATCAGTAAAATCTGTTAATCTTCATTGTCAATTAAATTGTACTTTTTAACTAAATACATATAATGACTTAGATTACAAACGTAACATAATTAATTAATACATAACTTCATATGGAATTATATAAACAGAACTCGTAGATAATACTTGATACTGAAAAATATATATAGCATTATAACTGTGGCTCAGGGGAGAACTGAGGGGGGACAGTTGCCCTCTGAATCACAGCCTTTTAAAATGCACTGTTTGCTTGATGTTTGTGGAGCAATCGGGTACGGGACATGATATTGCCAGGGGGATGTCTTTGTGTGTGCATGATGTAAGGAAATCAGGCAACAACTCAGCATTGTTATGGGCCTGTATGAGAGGTGGAAGGACAGGGTGGATGCCTTCGATGGATCTAAATTGAGGGGCCCATCAAGCTCTCAGCTGCCCACATCAACACCAGAGCTTGCACTTGGTCATCACGCAACACAGTGGCAACCCCCAAGGCGGAATGCGCTGATCCCACAGGAACTAGTAATTGTAGGTGATTCTATTATCAGGGAAACGAGGAACATGCTTTGTAAAAAGGATAGGTGAAACAAGACCAGGGTATTTCTGCCAGGGGCAAAGGTTGATGACATTTTAGAGCGGATATCATCTTTTAAGGGCACAAAAGGTGATATAATTGTACACGTTGGCACTAATGATATTAGGAGTAGGAGACTGGCAGAATTACTTAACAAGTACAGGTCACTGTTGAAAAAAAGCCGTGAATTAGGATTGAATTTGAGTGTCTGCAATTCTGCCCAGACACGATAGGAGGGAGTATACGATGAGAGCCTTGTCGATCAATTTGGCCCTGGAAAGATTGTGCAAGGCTCAAGGGGTAGAATTTTTTTTCAGCCTGGTCTGTACTTGTTAACAGAAGAGACTGCTTCTACAGGGATGGGATACACTTAAATAGAAAGGGTGCAAGAATATTTGCTGATGCTCTCGAGGCAGTGTTAGGTGGGTTGGAAAACTGCTAGATTGGGGGATACAAGGATTAATAGATTAACAGTAGCCACCGGCAGAAGTGAAAGTGATTTTTGAACTTCTTCTATTGGAATGAGCAACGGCTTAGAAAACAAGATGCAGGATATTTCAGAGACTGCTGGGAGTCATTGTGGTACAAGTAAACACATGGGTTGTGTTAGGGTAGCTAAGAATAGGAACAGGTGCATGTATACTTGCGTTTACCCCACTGCTAGGAGTTTCGTAAATAAATCTGATGAATTTGAGGTATTGCTCAAAGCATCAAAGGCGGATATTGTTGGGATATCAGAGACGTGGTGTCACACAGATATAAGGAATGCAGAACTGGAATTTGGAGAGTACAATATGTACAGAAAGGATAGACAGGATAGGAAAGGAGGAGGGGTTATGCTATTAGTTAAGAAACGCATAACATCCAAGGAAGTGAAGCCAGTCGACATTGCTGGACAGTGCAGTGTCGAGTCAGTTTGGTGTGACATAAGCATTGGGAGATCAAAATTGAGAGTAGGAGTGTGCTATAGGCCTAATGATTCTGATGAGTATAATAAGAAACTGTACAGGGAAATAGAGTGGGCCAGTAAATCAGAGAGACTTATTATGGGGGAATTTAATTTCCCAGATATCGATTGGAATTTGTGGTTTGGTCACTCACACACTAGCAAGGCTTTGTGGGTTTATTGGATGATTGTTTTCTGTATCAGCATGTTCGGAAGGCAACTAGAGGGAGTAATACTGTTGATCTAATTATCAGTAGTGATTCTTCATGCATTAAGAATCTGCAGATAAGGGAACCACTAGGTGGCAGTGAACGCAGTGTGCTGAAGTGGGATTTACTCAAAGACGTAACTACCATCAGGGGTAAAGGGAAGGATTTTTGCTTTCGTAAAGGTGACTATGATGGTCTGAGACAGATTTAAATTCTATACAGTGGGACCAACTGATATTACCAACAGCAAATTCAAAATGGGAAGCATTCAAAGAACTTATTAGCATTAGTACTAATGCTAATTAGCACTAATGGTAGAGGCATTTGATTCCTCTACCATTAGTAGAGGCATTTGATGCAAGAAAGCAAGCTTATGCAGCATCAGCCAAAAAAAAAAAAAAAAATAAAATAAATAAATAAAAAATAACCACTTCCACTTCACCCCTCTGTTCATTCGAAATACCTGTCCAGCTGAGCCTTAAAGTTATTTAGGCTATCAACTTCCACAACAAGGGATGGAAGTCTGTTCCACCTACCAACCACTCGCTGGCAAAAGGCAAATTTCCGCACATCTATCCTACATCTGTCTTTCCTCAATTTGAATTTATGCCCTCTCAGGTGATTATTCTGAGCAAGAGGAAGAATCCCATCAGCATTGAGCATGCTCAAACCATTCAAGGCTTTGTACACCTCTAACATATCACCTCGCTGGTGCCTAATCTCCAGACACTGTAATTCGCAAAACTTAAGCCTTTCTTCTTAAGAGCACCCCTTTGTTCCATTCACTAATCTTGTTGCCCTTCTCTGTATTCATTCCAGCAGCTCTACATCCTTCTTGAAATGAGGCCTCCAGGCCTGTATACAGTACTCTAGGTGTGGCCTGACCATTGCCTTATACAAGGGAATAATCACCTCCTTATCCCTGCTAGAAAAATTCCTTTATATCATTGACAATACACCATGAGCTGCTCTTGCAGCCCGTCTGCACTACTCAGAGAACTTCATATCTGCCTGCACAACCACCTCCAGGTCCCTTTCATTCTCTACCGCGGTCAGTGTAGTACCACAGAGTTGATACGTTGCTCTGGGGTTGCTGTTTCCCATATGTAGTACTTTACATTTGTCAATGTTAAACTTCATTTGCCACCTCTCAGCCCATCTGCTCAACCTTTCCAGTTCCTTTTGCAGCAGCATAGCGTCAGTAGTGTCCTTGACAACCCTGCCAACCTTGGTATTGTCTGCAAACTTGGACATTAAGCTTGATATACCATCATCAATATCATTTATAAATACAGAAAACAATAAAGGACCCAATACTGAACCCTGAGGGACTCCACTAATAACATTAGTCCATGATGAGCAGTGTCCATTGATTACCACTCTCTGTCTTCTCCCCCTCATCCACCCCTTTATCCATAGCAGCAATTTGCCTCCAATGCCACACTGCTCCAATTTGTGCAGCAGTTTTCCATGTACAACAGTATCAAAAGCCTTTCTAAGATCCAAGTATATAATATCAAAGTTATTCCCTGCATCCAGTTCTTTTGTGACTACATCATAGTATCCAATCAAATTGGTCAGGCAAGACTTCCAAGCTATAACTGAAGTCTTGTCTAGATTATCCTGCAGTGCTTCTTTAACCAGTACCTCCATTAATTTTTTTGGAACGGAAGTTAAACTCACAGGTCAATAATTACTTGTGTCAGCCTTTGATCCTCCCTTATGAATTGGGGTCACATTTGCACATCTCCAGTCCATGGGTACCACCCCTGAGTCCAAGGAAGCTCTTATAATTATGGCTAAGGGTTTGCTTACTTCCTTTGCTGCCTCCTTTAATATAACTTGATAGATCCCATCCACCCCAGGTGCCTTTCTTGTGTTTATCTTCAACAATTTCTCCTCCACTTTACTCTCAGTTATTATAAGATTCTCTAGCTTACTGCTAGAGTTGAATACACCTCTGGAATTCCCCTCGCTGAATAACTCCTCATGTGTGAATGTCAATGCAAAACATTCATTTAGTTTCTTAGCTACCTGAGCAGGGTCATCAACAGTTGACCCATCGATATCAAGTGGACCAATCTGATTCATCCCCTTCCTTCTAGACTTTACATAAGTAAAGAACTCTTTGCTGTTTTTCTTCGCATCCCTTGCCATGGATCTCTCGAAATCTGCCTTCGCCTGCCTAACCTCCTTTGTAACTTGATTACAGATCAACTTGTATCTATCTATCATAGGCTTCTGTGTCACGTGGTAATTTGTATGTATCCCATGCATTTTTCTTCTCTGCCATACCTCATTAGTTCATCTGACATTTAATAAGGCCTAAACCTTGAACAGTATTTCTTAGTTGGGATGTAAAGCCTAGTAGCTTCCAAGATAAGTTCTTTGAATGCTTCCCATTTTGAATTTGCTGTTGGTAACATCATCAGTTGATCCCACTGTATAGAAAAAATGGGAAGCTTTCAAAGAAATAATCTAGGAAACTACTGGGCTTTACACAACAACTAAGAAATATTTTTCAAGGTTAAGCCTAAATGGATGTCAGATGAACTAATGAGACATATGGCAGAGAAGAAAAATGCATGGGATACATATAAATTAATGGGTGACATGGAAGCCTATGATAGATATAAGCTGGTCTGTAACCATGTCACAAAGGAGATTACGCAGCCAAAGGCAGATTATGAGAAATCCCTGGGAAAGGATGCAAATTAAAACAGAAAAGAGTTCTTTACTTATGTAAACTCTAGAAAGAAAGGGATGAATCAGATTGGTCCACTGGATATTTATGGTTCAACAGTTGAGAATCCTGCTCAGGTAGCTAACAAACTAAATGAATATTTTGCATCAACATTCACACATCAGGAGTTATTCAGCAAGGGGAATGCTAGAGGCGTATTCAACTCTGGCAGTAAGCTAGATAATCTTGTAATAGCTGAGAGTAAAGTGGAGGAGAAATTGTTGAAGATAAATACAAGAAAGGCACCTGGGGTGGATGGGATCTATCCAGTTATATTAAAAGCAGCAAAGGAAGTAAGCAAACCCTTAGCCGTAATTATGAGAGCTTCTTTGGATTCAATATAGGTACCCATAGACTGGAGATGTGCAAATGTGACCTCAATTCACAAAGGAGGATCAAAGGCTGACACAAGTAATTATAGACCTGTGAGTTTAACTTCTGTTCCAGGAAAATTAATGGAGGCACTGGTTAAAGAAGAACTGCAGGATCATCTAGACAAGACTTCAGTTATAGCTCGGACACAGCATGGTTTTGTTAAGGGAAAGTCTTGCCTGACCAATTTGATTGGATACTATGATGCAGTCACAAAAGAACTGGATGCAGGGAATAATTTGATATTATATATTTGGATCTTAGAATGGCTTTTGATACTGTTGCACATGGAAGACTGCCGCACAAATTGGAGTATTGTGGCATTGGAGGCAAATTGCTGCTATGGATAAAGGGATGGTTGAGGGGGAGAAAACAGAGCGTGGTAATCAATGGTCACTGCTCATCGTGGACTAATTTTATTAGTGGAGTCCTTCAGGGTTCAGTTTTGGGTCCATTATTGTTTTCTGTATTGATAAATGATATTGATGATGGTATATCAAGCTTAATGTCCAAGTTTGCAGACAATACAAAAGTTGGCAGGATTGTTAAGGACACTACTGACGCTATGCTGCTGCAACAGGATGTGGAAAGGTTGAGCAGATGGGTTGAGAGGTAGCAAATGAAGTTTAACATTGACAAATGTAAAGTACTACATATGGCAGTAACCCCCAGAGCAACGTTTCAACTCTGTGGTACTACACTGACAATGGTAGAGAATGAAAAGGACCTGGGGGTAATTGTGCAGGCCGATATGAAGTTCTCTGAGCAGTGCAGGCTGGCTGCAAGAGTAGCTCATGGTGTCTTGTGAATGATATACAGGAATTTTTCTAGTACGGGTAAGGAGATGATTATTCCCTTGTATAAGGCAATGGGCAGGCTACACCTTGAGTGCTGTATACAGGTCTGGAGGCCTCATTTCAAGAATGATGTAGAGCTGCTGGAGCAAGTACAGAGAAGGGCAACAAGATTAGTGAATGGAACAAATTGTTGCTCTTACGAAGAAAGACTTAAATTTTGCAAATTACAGTGTCTGGAGACTAGGCACTGGCAAGTTGATCTGATAGCGGGGTATAAAGCCCTGAATGGTTTTAGCATGCTCAACGCTGATGCGATTCTTCCTCTTGCTCAGAATAATCACCTGAGAGGGCATAAATTTAGATTGAGGAAAGAGAAATGTAGGATAGATGTGTGGAAATTTGCCTTTAGCCAGTGGGTAGTTGGTCGGTGGAACAGACCTCCAACCCCTGTTGTGGAAGTTGATAGCCTAAATAAATTTAAGGGTCAGCTGGACAGGTATTTCGAACAAACGGAGGGGTGAAATGGAAGTGGTATTTTTTTTTTTTTTTTTTTTGGCTGATGCTGCATAAGCTTGCTTTCTTGCATCATATGCCTCTACTAATGCTAATGCTCTCTCTCTCTCTCTCTCTCTCTATTACGATGGTGTTCCACAAGGAAATTTTCTTACGCAATATGTTATTGAATAAATTCAAAGGAAACTACCTAGACAAATTGTTGGAGGGTACAAATAGACAAGCCCGTTTTTTTTGGTTGATGCTATATAAGCTTGCTTTCTTGCATTATTTGCTATTACTACTAGTACTATTGCAATGAAAATAAATACAGTCACAAGGCAGTGCCACTCACAGTTGTACATGTCATATGTTCTTTACATAGATAACTTTGATTTCTCCTGCCATTCCCCAAACTTGACAACAATCGAGCGAGCCACAAGTTGCTGTCAGTAAGTCAGTAAACAATGTTTAAATGATGCTTTCTGAATTTCAGCACAAAAAAAACACCATTTTTATATTTCTGTTACAGATGGAATCTTTACCCTGATCCAGAATTGAACAGCTTCTCCATGTAAAACTATGTGAGATTTTTAGGACTAATGTTAATATAATTGACTGATCACGTGGCTCTTTTGCCAAAGCATTCCTCTACACTCTGAGGTATTTACACTCCATTTTGTGATCTATAATTTCTGAAGTAGTGGAAAAAGAATGACGTGTCTTCCAACTCTTGGCTTCCAACAACTACATGCAGCACACCATTTTCAGTTTGTTGATTATACACCAACTGAAACCAAAGGTTCAAAATCTGACACTCTTGCAAAAGTAGTAGCATCACTCTTTCCAGACATCTCTTTCAAATACACGACTCCTTGGCTTCGACATATACATTGCTGAATTATATGCAATATGGCTTTAGAAAATCTCAAAACCAAATTTCAGTTTTTTTTCCAGAGCTGCAAAAGCCTATAGCTTCCTTGCATTATATGGCGAATACTACCGGGTGATTCAAAAGTCTCCATACATCGGGAAAATGGTCACTTTATTCAAAAACATGCCCTACATGGTTACAATTCCTTTGGAAACACATATGGATGCATCTGTCCCACTCGTGTTGAACTTGCATTAACACATCTGGTGTTATGCACATAATTGTGTTCCTTTAGGTGATTCATTTTTCGTATCTTTTCCTGGTACACCATGGCTTTCAAGTCCCCCAACAAGTAAAAATGAGAATGATTTTTATACACTCTTTTTATATCACCACAAGAATGATTTTTATACCTCTTCTTTAGACAAAGGCATTTTAGAAGGGTACCTAAAAACAGAAAAAAGAAACATTCCCTATGTATGGAGACTTTTGAGTCACCCTATATTACTGTTACTATTGAAATCAACAAAAGTACTTTATATTACAGACTTACTACAAGCTTTACAAAGTAAAAAAAAAAAAAAAAAAAAAAAAAAAACACATTATCAGCCAAATTTCTGTCAGATATAATTTACTCTGTCTCTATTCAAAGCAAATAATGATAACCATTATTCTTTTTTGGATCCTAGATAATGTTAGGATTAAAGAAAAAAATTGACCATTCAAGCAGCAAAATCACGGTGTTCTAATAATTCAGATTTTATGTCCCATATACAAATTATAAATGTGCAGTCCAATGCTACTGTCATTCATAATAGCAAATAGAAAACTTCCGAAATTAAAAATTTTCAAACAAGCTACCACCAAATTTAACCAGGGAAGATATAGTCCTCACATGACTTCAGATTAGGTGCCTCCATAGCCAGGTGGGCAGGAGCAGTAGTGCATAGCACATGCTTGTTGATTAGACCGGGGTTCGAGCCCGTGACCACCAAATACGGAGGATGCGGAAAGGTCATGGAATGACCACCGCATGTCCCCGGAGCAATATGGCCTAAAAACCAAACTGAATTAAACCAAATCAAACCTAATGAAGTTTTGCATCATCTGGTGAATGGAGAACTCTAAGGTATTAGAAAGTGGGTTGGCATTGTTGCATAATTTAAAAAAACAAAATATGTTGCTTCTTTTGATATAAGAGCTTCCATATTCTTAGAACTTTCAACAACTTCAGATTCATCATAAAATCTAATTCCTACCTATTATGAGAACAGGACCCCCCCCCCCCAATGAATAAACTGTGATATCATTTTAATGATAAAATAACCCCAGGGGCTCACATCTGGTGAGTATGGGCTTGGCACACCCAGGGTCCTGAGCTGGATATCATCATTCTTCCCTTTCTTGGTGATTCCCTTCTACTTCTGACTCTCTCTCTTGGGGTAATTCAGATTTTTTTTTTTTTTTTTTTGGCTGGTGTAGCATAAGCCTCAGGCTTCCTTGCACCATATGTTTAATAATACTAATATATTCCCACTGAAATGCCCCTCCTTCAGTCATGAGTGCCACTTATGCTTTAAGTCAATCCACCAACTGAGAACTCTATACACTTCAGCAACTTTTAGTGATGAAGAAACTTGTGAACAATAGTTTGTTTTTACCGACAGTTAACCACTACCATTCCATCTAATCAACACAGTGGTTTCTAGATCTTCAACTTTAAACCTATAGGCCTGTAAAAAACTTTCTCAGGATAGTTTCCCACTACACGTATTTTACTGCTTTTTCCAGCAGTACGGCCTAGTTGCTTATGCACCATTAAATACCAAACTGAATTAAACCAAATCAAACCTAATGAAGTTTTGCATCATCTGGTGAATGGAGAACTCTAAGGTACTAGAAAGTGGGTTGGCATTGTTGCATAATTTAAAAAAACAAAATATGTTGCTTCTGTTGATATAAGAGCTTCCATATTCTTAGAACTTTCAAACTCTAGAATACTTTTAAAGATGATCTCCTGATGGAACCTAGGAGATTTATGTTGTCATTTGCACTTGTATTAGAAAGGATTATGGGGGCTACCTTTTAAGATAGTGTCATAACCAAAAATCAGATAGTGTAGTGTCATGTCTGTGGACAATATCTGCCAAGTAGACTACTCTGTGTAAAAGATTGATATGAGTAGTTGTTCTATTGGATGTGCAATATGGGGAGGAGCACCATTGGACATGAATGTAATGGTGTGAACTCTGTTAATTTCCTGAAGGCTAGGTATAATGTGGTGGAATGAAAATTAGCATATCACTGACCTGTGACTTGCATGGTCACAGGCCAACAGTATCTTGACCTATATTTCAAACTAGTGGAACAGCATTCCTCAAAGAAAGCTTGCCCATTGCTGAATGATCTGGTAAAAATGTTTTACAGGAAATGTTTTTTGTAATAAGGATAGGTGGACTAGAACCAGAGTATATCTACTGGGAGCAGCGATTAATGATGCCACCAACAAGTTGTCAGATTTGGGGGGGGGGTTAAAGAGAGTATTATTATTCATGTGGGGATTAATGATATTCAGCACACACAATCTGACGATTTGTTAGACAAATATAGGACCATGCTGAAGAAATGATGCGAGTTAGGTCAGAATGGCTATGTGTCAGCAATTCTGCCCAGGCACGATAGCAGGGGTTATATATTGAAATCCTTGCAGATTAACTCAAGACTTAAAGGACTCTGCAAGGCTTTTGGGGGGAAATTTTTATCAGCTTGGCCCGCACATGTATATAGAAGGAATCTGTTTTGTAGAGACAGGATACATTTAAACAAAGGTGGTGCAAGAGTTTTTGCTGTATAATTGAGGATAACTTAAAGGTTCAGGGAAACTGCTAGTTTGGGAGGACAAGGGTAATATTGATATGTGTTTATCTGATAATATTGGTCAAAGTAATTCTTGCACATACTTCAAGAGTTCTTGTTTTACCGCAACAGATCATATTAGCAAGATATTCTGAGGGCAAAAACATTTCTAATGAATAAGTAGGTAAGTTCAAATTCACTCAATAAAATGAGTGAATTTGAACTGCTGGTTAGGACAAGTAATGATGACCTAATAGGGCTTACGGAAACACATTGCCACCCAGAGATAGGGGATGATGAGTTTCAGTATGGTATGTACAATGTCTTTAGGAAGGATAGGACAGATAGAAGGCGGGTGGTGGTGGGGTCGTGCTCCTTATCAAAAGCAGCCTGAATGCAATGAAAGCTTTCAGGTGCTTGTATAGAATCTGTATGGTGTGAGATAGTTGGAAGCAAAGGTATGAGAGTGGGAGTAATCTGAAGGCCAGGTGATTGTGAATATTATGATGAGAGTTTCTACATCTAAATAGAACGGGCAAGTACGCATGAATGTCTTATTATTGATGATTTTAATTTGCCACTAATTGATTGGAGCAAATGGAAAGGAAACTCCACATGGAGGACAAAATTTTTAAATCAACTAGATGATTGTTATTTGTATCAGCATGTCACAAATAGTCCATGTGTGAACTGCCTGGAACAGGTTAGAATAAAGAGAAAATCCTTAGATGGATAGCAGGATGGCTTAAGGGCAGAGGGTTGTGATAAATTCCTTACATTGAGTTAATGCAAAAGTACTGGGGAAAAGAATATTCTAGACCTGATCACCACCCATGAACCATATGACATAATAGGGCTAACAGTGCAGGAACCAGTAGCAGGAAGTGATCATGGAGTTCTACGGTGGACAATGAAGAGAGAGGTAGCAGTAGTTAAAGGCAAAGGAGTGGGTTATAATTTCAGGAAAGGAAATTACGGCGGCTTAAGGTGCTACATGGCCTCTATTAACTGGGTAGATATCTCACAGAGAACGAATGCAATTGAATTGTGATATACCTTTAAAACATTAATCAGAGAAGCCTTGAATGTGTGTATATACCCTTGAAAAAATACTCCACGAGGGAGATTCCAAGTTGAATGAAAAATGAAGTTGCAAGATTACTTGAGCAGAAAAAAAGATGGCATGGAAAAGTTACAGAGCAATAAAAAGTGCTGAAGTCTATAACAGCTACAAATTGATCTGTAATAGTGCCACAGAAAAGGTTAGGCTTGCAAAGGCAGATTATGAGAAATCACTGGCAAAGAGAGCAAGGATGGGGATAAGGAATTCTTCACATATATAAATGCAAAGAAGAGAAGGAAAAACCAGACTGGACCCTTATGTAATGGATGTGGGATAGTATTAGATACCCCAGCTGATATTTCAGATGAACTCAGCAGTTACTTTGCATCGATATTTACAGAAGAAAAATCCTTCGTGTTGATGAGAAATTATGGGGGTGGAGTTGAGAAATATTTAATTAATGATATTGAAATTTTACATGATTATTTAATGAAAAAACTTTCGAGCCTACAGGCGAGTAAGGCTGCTAGGGTTGATGGCATATACCCTATGATTTTAAGGGAGGCAACAAGTAAAAGAGCCAATGTATCTCCAATACATAAGGACAGTCCTAAGAGTGAAGTGGGAAATTACCTGCCAGTCAATCTAACTTCAGTAGTAGGGAAAATCATGGAGACAATGATTTTCCCTACTACTGATGAATAGTAGTATCTTTTAATGAAAGATAAAGCCATACTGGAGGAATACTAAAATACACACACACACTGACTTAATTCTAATAATTATATTAAATTTTTAAGGAAAAGTATTAATTTTTAAGGATGTTTAGATGTATTAATTTTTCTGATGGATATTTATTGTCAGCATGCATGGTAAACTCATAAAAATCTGAAGGCTTTCCTTTCGATTTTTGAGAAAAAAGCTGGTAGAGGAATATGACCTTTCTTTTATATAGTGGAGGAAGGATGTTATGTGGTTATGTTTTCCATTAAGATTATTACTATATTTAATATCACTCATATACCATGTGAAATTAATAATATAGTTTATTAAGCTATTCGCCTAAACTAATCGAGGCAGTGTTAGGTGGGTCGGAAAACTGCTAGCTTGGGGGGAGACCAATAGATTGACAGTAGCCACTGGCAGAGGTGAAAGAGATTCTTGCACTGCTTCTATTAGAATGAGCAGAAGCCTGAAAAACAAGATGCATGGTATTTCAGAGACTGCTGGGAGCCATTGCAGTACAAGTAAACACATGGGTTGTGTTAGGGTAGCTAAGAATAGAAACAGGTGCAGGTATACTTGCGTGTACACCAATGCTAGGAGTTTAGTAAATAAATTTGATGAATTTGAGGTATTGCTCAAAACATCAAAGGCAGATATTGTTGGGATATCAGAGACGTGGTGTCACACAGATATAAGGGATGCAGGACTGCAATTTGAGGAGTACAACGTCTACAGAAAGGATAGACAGGATAGGAAGGGGGGAGGGGTTATGCTATTAGTTAAGAAACACATAAAAACCAAGGAAGCGAAGCCAGTCGACATCGCTCGACAGTGCAGTGTTGAGTCAGTTCGGTGTGACATAAGCATTGGGAGATCAAAATTGAGAGTAGGAGTGTGCTATAGGCCTAATGACTCTGATGAGTATAATAAGGAACTGTACAGGGAAATAGAGTGGGCCAGTAAATCAGAGAGTCTTATAATGAGAGATTTTAATTTCCCAGATATTGACTGGAATTTGGGGCTGGTTACTCACACACTAGCAGGGCTTTTGTGGATTTATTGGATGATTGTTTTCTACACCAGCATGTTCGGGAGGCAACTAGAGGGAGTAATACTCTTGATTTGATTATCAGCAGTGATTCTTCATGCATTAAGAATCTGCAGATAAATGAACCACTAGGTGGCAGTGATCACAGTGTGCTGAAGTGGGATTTACTGAAAGAGGTAACTACCATTAGGGGTAAAGGGAAGGGTTATTGCTTCCGTAAAGGTGACTACGATGGACTGAGACAGTATTTAAATTCTATACAGTGGGACCAACTGATGATGTTACCAACAGCAAATTCAAAATGGGAAGCATTCAAAGAACTTATCTTGGAAGCTACTAGGCTTTACATACCAACTAAGAAATATTGTTCAAGATTTAGGCCAAAATGGATGTCAGATGAACTAATGAGGCATATGGCAGAGAAGAAAAATGCATGGGATACATACAAATTAACACATGACACAGAAGCCTATGATAGATACAAGTTGATATGCAACCAAGTTACAAAGGAGGTTAGGCAGGCGAAGGCAGATTACGAGAAATCCTTGGCAAGGGATGCAAAGAAAAACAGCAAAGAGTTCTTTACTTATGTAAACTCTAGAAGGAAGGGGATGAATCAGATTGGTCCACTTGATATTGATGGGTCAACTGTTGATGATCCTGCTCAGGTAGCTAACAAACTAAATGAATATTTTGCATCGACATTCACACATGAGGAGTTATTCAGCAAGGGGAATGCCAGAGGTGTAGTCAACTCTAGCAGTAAGCTACAGAATCTTGAAATAACTGGGAGTAAAGTGGAGGAGAAACTGTTGAAGATAAACACAAGAAAGGCACCTGGGGTGGATGGGATCTATCCAGTTATATTAAAGGAGGCAGCAAAGGAAGTAAGCAAACCCTTAGCCATAATTATGAGAGCTTCCTTGGACTCAGGGGAGGTACCCATAGACTGGAAATGTGCAAATGTGACCCCAATTCACAAAGGAGGATCAAAGGCTGACACAAGTAATTATTGACCTGTGAGCTTAACTTCTGTTCCAGGAAAATTAATGGAGGCACTGGTTAAAGAAGCACTGCAGGATCATTTAGACAAGACTTCAGTTATAGCTCAGACACAGCATGGTTATGTTAAGGGGAGGTCTTGCCTGACCAACTTGATTGGATACTATGATGCAGTCACAAAAGAACTGGATGCAGGGAATAACTTTGATATTATATACTTGGATCTTAGAAAGGCTTTTGATACTGTTGCACATGGAAGACTGCTACACAAATTGGAGCAGTCTGACATTGGAGGCAAATTGCTGCTATGGATAAAGGGGTGGTTGAGGGGGAGAAGACAGAGAGTGGTAATCAATGGACACTGCTCATCATGGACTAATGTTATTAGTGGAGTCCCTCAGGGCTCAGTGTTGGGTCCATTATTGTTTTCTGTATTTATAAATGATATTGATGATGGTATATCAAGCTTAATGTCCAAGTTTGCAGATGATACAAAGGTTGGCAGGGTTGTCAAGGACACTACTGACACTATGCTGCTGCAACAGGATCTGGAAAGGTTGAGCAGATGGGCTGAGAGGTGGCAAATGAAGTTTAACATTGACAAATGTAAAGTACTACACATGGGAAAAAGCAACCCCAGAGCAACGTATCAACTCTGTGGTACTACACTGACAGTGGTAGAGAATGAAAGGGACTTGGGGGTGATTGTGCAGGCAGATATGAAGTTCTCTGAGCAGTGCAGACGGGCTGCAAGAGTAGCTCATGGAGTATTATCAATGATATACAGGAATTTTTCCAGCAGGGATAAGGAGGTGATTATTCCCTTGTATAAGGCAATGGTCAGGCCACACCTAGAGTACTGTATACAGGTCTGGAGGCCTCATTTCAAGAAGGACGTAGAGCTGCTGGAACGAGTACAGAGAAGGGCAACAAGATTAGTGAATGGAACAAAGGGGTGCTCTTACGAAGAAAGGCTTAAGTTTTGCAAATTACAGTGTCTGGAGACTAGGCACCAGCGAGGTGATCTGATAGAGGTGTATAAAGCCTTGAATGGTTTAAGCATGCTCAATGCTGATGGGATTCTTCCTCTAGCTCAGAAAAATCACCTGAGTGGGCATAAATTCAAATTGAGGAAAGACAGATGTAGGATAGACATGCGGAAATTTGCCTTTAGCCAGCGGGTGGTTGGTTGGTGGAACAGACTGCCATCCCTTGTGGTGGAGGTTGATAGCCTAAATAAGTTTAAGGCTCAGCTGGACAGGTATTTTGAACGAACAGAGGGGTGAAGTGGAAGTGGGTTTTTTTTTTTTTTTTTGGCTGATGCTGCATAAGCTTGCTTTCTTGCATCAAATGCCTCTACTAATGCTAATGCTAATGCTAACCCCAGGGGTTCACATCTGGTGAGTATGGGCTTGGCACACCCAGGGTCCTGAGCTGGATATCATTATTCTTCTCTTTCTTGGTGATTCCTCTCTCTCTCTCTCTCTCTCTCTCTCTCTCTCTCTCTCTCTCTCTCTCTCTCTCTCTCTCTCTCTGGGTAATTCAGAAATTTTTTTTTGGCTGGTGCAGCATAAACCTCAAGCTTTCTTGTACCATATGACTAATAATAATAATATACATTAATTATAATAATATACATTAATGACATTTCAAGCATCTTAATGTATTAGTATCGGTAATATGCCTGAAACATCACCTAAGACGAAGGGGGGTATCAAAAGATTTGTACCCTTACCTAGAAATAATAGCCCTATAAAGGTGAAACTTCAAAGGAACTTTAATCCTTTTCTAATTACTCTCCATGTATGATACACATTTCTCCCATCTGTGGATCAGTTGTTTAATGCCTTGGCTATAGAAGTCTGCACTTTTTGCCTGAAATCACCCAGGGTCCTGAGCTAGATATCATTATTCTTCTCTTTCTTGGTGATTCCTCTCTCTCTCTCTCTCTCGCTCTCTCTCTCTCTCTCTCTCTCTCTCTCTCTCTCTCTCTCTCTCTCTCTCTGGGTAATTCAGAAATTTTTTTTTGGTTGGTGCAGTATAAACCTCAAGCTTTCTTGTACCATATGACTAATAATAATAATATACATTAAGGTGACATTTCAAGCATCTTAATGTATTAGTATCGGTAATATGCCTGAAACATCACCTAAGACGAAGGGGGTATCAAAAGATTTGTACCCTTACCTAGAAATAATAGCCCTATAAAGGTGAAACTTCAAAGGAACTTTAATCCTTTTCTAATTACTCTCCATGTATGATACACATTTCTCCCATCTGTGGATCAGTTGTTTAATGCCTTGGCTATAGAAGTCTGCACTTTTTGCCTGAAATCACGATTTCACTTCATTGATGACTTCCTGAGATGAATCAAAGTGGCATCCATGCGATGGTTTCATCATTTCTCGAAACAAGAAATGCATTCAACGTTACTTCTGCAAAGGCGTCAGCAATTTTGCAGAAACTTTAGATATGTGCAGATGATCATGTAAAATGCTATGGGCAGACTCAACTAATTCCCACTGCATTTATGATGAAATGAATTGTCACATGTCTGGCCCTCAGCACCAGCTGCTCAACTTTTGCAACCGCCTCACTGTCTGTGGATGTTAATGGCCTTCCTTCTCTTGGCTCATCAAAGACACTTCTACGACTACAGAATTGTCCGTCCCATGACACTTTTTTACAGTGTCATGGGACGGACAATTCTGCCCATACACAGTTTTGATTTATTCATCAGTTTACTGTGCTTTCTTGCCCTGCAAATTCAGGAAATTGATCACTGCTCGATACTCATCTTTGTCAACCATAACATCCTTTCTCAGATTCAGGGCTCCACTTCTGCTGTACGATCACTTACGGGAATGAAATTTCATATGTTATTTATTGAATATGTAGAAAACTTATATTAAAACGGAATCTTCCTACTGATGTTTTATCTAGGTCAGGGTATGAACTTTTTGATATCCCCCCCCCTTGTAAGCATTGGGAAAACAAAAATGACAGTAGGATTGTCATTAGCATTAGTTGAGACATATGATGCAAGACCTATAGCATCAGCCGAAAAAAAAAAACCTTCCCATTTCACCCATCTGATCACTCCAAACATTTGTCTAGTTCAGCCTTAAATTTTATTTAAGCTATCAACTTTCACAATAACAGATGGAAGTCTGTTCCAACAATCAACTTCTGCACATCTTTTCTACAACTGTCTTTCCTCAATTTTAATCTATGCCCCCTCAGGTTCTTAATCTGAGCAAGCGGAAGTATCCCATCAGCATTGAGCCTGTTCAAACCATTCAAAGCCTTATACACCTCAATCAGACCACCTCACAGATGCCTAGTCTCCAGATGCTGCAACTTGTAGAACTTAAGCTTCTCTTGGTAAGAGGCAACCCCTTTGCTCCTCTCACCAATCTTGTTGCCTTTCTCTGTACTCGTTTCTAAATGAGGCCACCAGACATGTACACATTACTCAAGGTGTGGCCTGACCATTGCCTTATACAAGGGGATAAACACCTCCTTGTCTCTGCTAGCAAAATTCCTATATATATCATTGACAAAACTCATTGTTTTGTCAATGATATATATAGACCTGCTCTGGCAACCCACCTGCACTGCTCTGAGAACTTCATATCTGAATGCAAAATTACCCTCAGGTCTTTTTCATTCTCCACCTTCCTAAGTGTAATACCACACAGTTGGTATGTTTCTCTCGTGTTACTGCTATCCGTATGCAGTACTTTGCATTTGTCAATGTTAAATTTTAGTTGCCTTTTCTCAGCCCATCTGCCTAACTTTTCTAGATCCTGTTCCAGTAGCATACCATCTTTACTGTCATTAACAACCCTGCCAGCCTTTGTATCATTTGCAAACTTGGACATTATGCCTGATATACCTTCATTGATAAATACATAAAACAGCAAAGACTCAGCACTGAACCCTGGGGGCACTCCACTAATAACATTAGTCCATGTAGAGCAGTGTCCACATATTACCACTCTCTGCTGTCTCCCACTCAACCATCTCTTTATCCATTGCAGCAATTTGCCCTTAATGCCATACCGCTCCAATTTGAAAAGCAGCTTCCATGTACAACAGTATCAGCTTCATGAAATCAAAGTATATGATACCAAAATTATTTTTTGCATCCAGTTCCTTTGTGACCACATTATAGTATCCAATCAAATTGGTCAGACATGACTTCCTCTTAACAAACCCATGCTGTGTAAAATGTGTTTCTTGTCTGATGGCAACATGGGTTTCTCCCATTTCCGTGTTGCATTCTTTATACGTGTGACACAGAACTCTGTGGAGGCCAGAGATTTGAAAAGTGTGTGGTGGTGGTTTGTTGTGTAGTGTTATGTTCTGTTGTTTCTCTGACCATTTAACCATTGGGCCTCTATTGGGACCCACTGTTGCCCACAAATAGGCAGGTCAGGCACCCAGTAGATTATTTAAATACTGTGGCAGACCTGGCCACCTAATTTCCAAGGATTTCAGTGGCAAGGCCTATATATATATATATATATAAAAAAAGGCTGAACACTAGAATTTGGATAGGCCGAAAGAGATTTACGAGAAAGTGGTAGAATTTGGTGGCTTTTACTTCAACAGTTTCTCCTCCAAAAGGACACCCATATGAGAAAAGACTTCAGATAGTTTAGGCTACAGAGCTTGGAAACTAGACAACTTAGAAGAGATTTGATTCAGGTGTATAAAGCTCTGAAAGGTGAAAGTAAAATCAATCAGTGTGAAATGTTCACTATTATAAGTGATTCCAGAATGGTGCCATAAATTCAAATTGTGGAGAGACGAGAGATTTAGACAGAATTGCAGGAAGTTTTCGTTTAGCAAGCGAGTTCTTAATTATTGGAATAAATTGCCTCCATGGGTGCTTGAGGCTGATAACATGGGGAAATTCAAAGCTCAGCTAGTGTTAACTTATCTGAATAGGGAGTCTTATAGATGGTGTCAAAAAATTAATAAACCAATTAATAATTGGTTTATTATTATTATTATTATTATTTATTAATTTTTGGCTAGTGCAGGAAAAGCCTAGGGCCTCCTTGCACCATATGACTAATATTATATATTCTCATTGGTGTTTCTTCCTGCTTTTCTTTTATATGTAGATAGTGTGCATTTAGAATTGATACTGGGATTCTGCTGTACTTGTAATTTGAATTTTTTATGTAATGAAAGATGTTAAATATTATGGATCATTAAATAAAAGCTAAACATCATTAAATTTATTGTCCACTGTTTTCAACCTTTTTCATGATTGTAGTGGAGATCATCGACCGCTCTGGCCAGTTTATGGAGATTATAAGTATGTTCCACCTCAGCGTTGGCTACATAGTATTGAGGTAAGGTAAAGTAGATCATTGATTAATGAAATATAAGGATGAACACTTTCTTGAAATTATTTTTCTCCTCTTCTGTCTAATTACCAAGCATTGAATTGTTTTATGATATTTACAACTAAATCGGTTGATGCATGCATATCCTTTTCATTAAAATGAATTCTTGGAGGAAAAGTTGGATTTCAAGGATTCATTTAATTGAAGTGTTAAGAAGGAATAATGTCTTTTTTTAGTAAAGTTGAGCATTCTATCCAGACATAAATCATGTTTCTGGATAGAATAAGAAGATGGAAACAAAACACTTAATTAACCTACTACGAACCGTAGATTTTCCTTAAGAATATTATAACAACTTACTTTTTGACTGTTGAGGAAATAGCATAAACATCATAGCTTAACAACATATTGCTGAGTATATACTCTCAGCAGTATGTTAATTAGTTTTATGTTCAACTTAACTGTTTAACTCTTCACAGATAAGAATTTTTCAGATTTGGTTATGAAGTTAAAACAAAGGAATTTCTTTCTTGATGCATTGGCAATTACATGAAATCACTTACAGAATAGTTCCAACATTGTAGCACATTTTCACTCAGTGCAATAGAGACTTCACAGAGATTAATTACAGAAACTGTGGAAAAACATCACTTTATAAAGCAGTGGGAATTATCTTCATGTCGTCAAAAATACATCGTGTGAGTAATTTAAACCAAAAAAAAAACCATTCTTAAAACTAACTATTCATGAAATAAGTTTTGGAACTATTTGATGAAGAGTTTTTTTTTTCCCCCTCTCAATATTACTTGAATCATTATTACTTACACAGTAAATTATGCCCCAAGTGATCATTCATATTATCACTCAAAAGTGATCATTAGTAGATGGTTAGTATATGCAGTTTTTAATTTTCATGTAGAAAGTGATTTCTAGGACTATTATGTGATGAAGAAAATATGAGAACATGTAACAGTATTTTCATTTCTATCTTTTGCAAATTATATTAGATATACTTTATACCTTTCAAATGTGTGCTAACATTTCTAAATGCTTTCATGTCGCAATTCCAGATACTGTACAATTTATCCAGTGAGTAGTATAGTGGTGAGTGCATTTTGGAAGTTTAATGGTACAAGGACTGCCAGGGCCCAGTTCAGTTCTTTATATTGCATAGTACTTCAGTTTATGTACTCAGCTGACTGTTTATAAATGATCAAATAGTGGAATTATTTTTAAATAAATAATTTTGATAAATTTGCATCATCCCATAAGAACTGAGATAGTGTTAGTTCTTTTAAGTTGGATTGAGATTTAAATGTAAAGGTTCTTGTGATAATGTTAAAATTTCAGTAGAATATGCTTACTATACACATGGAATAACAGTACTTACATTTAGGTGGATCTTCTTCAGATGACTTACTTGTGACTCACCAGTGGTATTTGCAAGAGCAGGCACAGGTTAGTCATCATCTTCATTCAGTCATTTTCTCAGCTGTTGTATCTGAAGCTAGAGCTCCACAACTTATATTGTTGATCTGGGTTTCAAAGAATGTCAGCTCAAGGAACAGTATAACAAGATATCAGATGACTAACTGCACAATCATTGTATTCATCTGGATTGTGAGGATCCACTGATAATCTGTATTCTAGTCACAAGCAGCAATTCATTAAATCTCAATAAAGAAATGCACTTTTATCTAATCATTTTTTTTTTTTAATAAGTCAGAGAATAGAAGGAAGCTGTACTTACAGTCTGGGCTGTAAGTTTTGTCCAAATAATTGCAGTATCCTCTAATAATCCAAAGATAACAGAAATTCCTTGGATAATTTTTGGTTTCCTGATGTGTTATCTGCACTACAGATGTTAACTGTGATTAAAAAAACTGCTACTGTATTTAAGCATCAGATGTCACACATTTCACAGCTAAAGCCTACCAAAACTGAAACCTACTGCAAGTGTTACTAAAGTGACAGCAACATCTTCTGTAAAGAGTATGTGTAAACAGTCTGATTGTGTCCTTTATACTGGAAATAATTGTAATGACAATTCATCATTCAGAGAAATACAAAAACGATGATTATATTCAATTACCTGTTCTCTTCTGACTGCTAAATTACTGTTTAACCTTGAAATAAAAGTTAGTTGGTTTGGTAACAATTCATTTAAATAGTTTTCTTCATCTAAACAAAGGTCTATAAAGATAACACTGCCTCTTTTAGTTCCTACTGCAAAAAACCACACACATAATGGAAAGTTCTAAACTTACAAGACAAGAATATGCATATATGGTACCCCTCATGTATTAATAACTTCTAGTAATGTAATTTTGTAAGGTGTATCAATTGCTTCAATAACTTTTGAGGTTTTGATTTCAAATATACACAAGAGTCTGCTGGCTCCAACTGCATCTAGTTCAACCAAAAGGTAAAGTGCAGAATGATCAGGAAACAAAAATCCATGACTGATCCATACAGCTGTGCTAATAAGCACAGCATATTTTTTACTGCAGCACGAAACACCTTGAATTATTGCCCATATTTGACAGATAATGCATTAATTCCACTGTTATTTATAAGTGGTGCAGATGTTGAGGCCAATGGTGGAAAAGCAGCTAGTTTTACTAAGGGAATAAGGGAATATTTCTCTTTTTATGTTCTCATTTAATCTGAAGAAGTTTATTATTTCTTTTGGATGTTTGCCATAGTAATAACTTTTTTCCTTTATATGTTGTTTTTTGTCCATTGTTCTTTACAAAAACTTTTTATGTGTGATGAATTTATAATCAGTACATGATACATGGAAATATATTGAATCTGTTTGAATGGATGTTCCACAGATTGATCTGCTTTCTCTTTGCCCATAATCCAACAGAATGAACTGAGCAGCTAGATTCATATAAGTGTATTAACATAGATCTGATATCTAATTAATGACAAGATGAGATGATGGAGATTTGCTTTATAATGCACTCGTGGAATCTATATATTTTATGGCTTCTGGGTTAGCTGCAGAGTTCATGTTTTTGAAGACTATTTTGATTGCATATAATTTGGCTGAATAAATACTGCATTCAACCAGAAGAGATACAGAGGTAGAGCAGTCAGGAGATATCAACATACCTACTATCACTAGTCAGGATGTCACCACTGCTCTGTCCATTTTCAAAAATCATCTATGTATATTGATAATACTGAGAATTTAATAAATGGAACGGGCTCGCATGTAAGTGCCATAAATTTTGATCTCATAAAGAGTGCTTTCCTTCCTGTAAATAGTCATTAGAGAAAGGTATATCTAGACCATAATGAATATTGAAGCAGTGGTCTAGAACTGAATATCTTGAGTTCCTAATAACATTAGTTGAGCCCAAGTGTATCATTAATACATTAATAAAGTATGTTATATGCATATAAAGTATCAGGTGATACATTATAAATAAGTCTGCAATCAAGTTGCAAAAGAGGTTAGACAGGCTAAGGCAGATTATGAAAAGTCTCTGGCAAAGACTGCAAAGAAAAGCAGCAACGACTTCTTTGCTTATATTAACAGTAAAAGGAGTCAGTTGAATCACACTGGCCCACTACCTGTCAATTGATTATCCTACTCAGATAGCTAAAAACGCTGAATAGGTATTTTGCATCTACATTCACACATGAATTCTTTAGGGAAGGGGATGCTAGAAGTTCATCAAACTCTAATAGGGAGAGCTAAATAATTTTGTGATAACTAAAAAGAAAGGGGAAGAGAAATTATTGAATCTAAACATAAAAAAGGCACCTGGAGTGGATGAGACCTATCCAATTATAATAAGGGAGGTAGCAAAGAAAGTATTCAAATCGTTAACCATAATTACAAGAGCATATTTTGGATTTGGGGGGGGGGAGATCCCTATAGACTGGAGATGTGCAAATGTATCCCCAATTCACAAAGGGGGATCAAAAGGTGACACGAGTAATTACAGACCTGTTAATTTAATTCTGTTCCAGGTAAAATAATGGAATGACTGGTTAAGGAAGTAATGCAGGACCATCTAGACAGGAAGGCAGTTATACAAGGTTGTTAAAATGAAAGTATCCTTATGTAGAGGGCTCTGGAGCGAGTTCTAAGGCTCGTACTGAAGAGATTTTTGGACAACAGGTACAATGAAGAATGCACTCGCCATTTATTGGGAAAAAAAAATGAGTTACAAAATTTGTCACTGTATGGCACTTAACTATCTTAGTTACGATTATGCAAATAACTTACGATATTTGATAATCGTAAGTTATTGCCACAGCACCACTACTCAGCTCTACTGTACTGCATAAAAGCAAAGCAGTCTCTTCAAAATCATACAGTAGATGTTTGCCTGCACTGCAGCAACGTCAACAATGTTGTAGGAAAAGGCGCTATTAGTGAAGCTGTACTATCATAACAACAACAGCAGCTGCGGCTATCAGAAAATTCTGGCGTCAGAAGCGCACAAGGCATGGACCTGTTTTCTGATGTCCACAAAATGATTGCGAAATTTGAAGCGACAAGACATCTTGGTGTTCAACCAGGTAGAGGTCGAAAATGAGTGGACTCCTCTCATGTTGAAGATGTGGCTATCATGGCTGTCGTGGATTTATCAAGTCAATCTCCATGTGGTAGCGTAAGTGTGCCAACTGTTTCTCGTGAAGTGGACATGCCGTATTCCACTGTAAGGCTAGTAATGTATCAGGTGCTGCAGTACTATCCTTACAAGATGCACATGCTGCAGCAGCTAAAGCATGGTGATGCAGATATTCATTTCACTTACGCACTTCAGTTTCTGGTGCGAATGACAGTGGATATCACTTGGCCAAGGAACATCCTTTGGAGTGATGAAGTCGACTTCTGCTTAAATGACAAGTGAATATGCACAACTGTCGCATTTGGGCAACAGAAAACCCTTGAGTTATCCAAGAGGTTCCATTACATTCTCCAAAAGTGACAGTGGGTGTGGATTTACGGCCACATTCATGATTGGACCATATTTTTTTGAACAGGTAACATCGACTGGACTCCCCACCTTTTCCTTCACTGGACAGCGATATTATGAAACGTTGGCAAATTTCGCAATACTAGAGCTGCAACAACGTGGGTGCCTTCAGGATACCATATTCATGCAAGATGGTGTGCCACCCCACATCAACCGTTGTGTCCAAAGATTGCTAAGGCAGCACTTTACAGATGAATGGGTCAACAGCTGTTGTTTCCAGACATCTTGGCCACTCCGATCACCGAACCTCACCCTATGCGACTTCTGGTTGTGGAGTTTTTTGAAGAACCAGGTGTATCGGGAAGGATGTCAAGCTCTTGCAGATCTGAAGGACAGCATTAGACATCATGTGCTGGCTATTCCAGTTGACATGTTACGTTCTGCTATAGAAAATGCTGTTCTTCAAATGGAAAATGTAGGACACATTGAACAGTTGTAGCGCTGTTCAAGTGATTTGTATTGCCACAGTGCCATATAGTGACAAATTTTGTAACTAATTTTTTTTTTCCAATAAATGACGAGCGCATTCTTTATTGTACCTGTTGTCCAAATTTCTCTTCAGTATGAGCCCTAGAACTCACTCCAGAGCCCTCTGCATAGGGATACTTTAATTTTAACAACCCTCTACTTCAATCACAGCATGGGTTTGTTAATAAGGGGAGATTTTGTCTCACTAATCTGATCAGATACTGTGTTGCAGTAATGAAGGAACTGGAAGAAAAAAATTGTTTTGATATCATACACTTGTATTTCAGGATAATTTGACTATTTCTTCTTTAAATTTATTCAAACTACAGTGGATTCCGCTTATTTGGGCCACCGGTTAATCGAGGCAGCCATTTATTTGGGGCAAATCTTAAAAAACAGAAACCAATCGAGAAAATTGCCAGGGTTTACTTCGCTTAATTGGGACAGCATGCCGTTTAATCGGGGCAGGAGACCGCAGCACTGGAGATTACCCTACGATTGTCTCCGATGGTACCACATGGTTTGGTTGAAATTCTGGAGGTCACAACCATAAAACAATAAAAACAATTAGCAGTCACCTGTTTATTGGGCATTTCTCTTAGTGAAACGGACAGTAAACTCGATGTTGCTGAATTTGTAATAATACCAACAGCTGGAAATGTGTTTACACTTCCATGAAATCTTCAATCATAAAAAAAATTAATTTTCAGATCTTCTCTTCATTCGTATTTTTAAAGCTCTGTAACTCGTTACTCCGTTTTCACTTGCGCGTATTGTGTTACTTGCAATTTGTGTGTGCCGTGTTCTTTGTTATTGATTGCTTATCTTTTTACTGTTTTAAATTTTAACCCCCACCCACAAATGTCAGTGAACAGAAATGTCAACTAGTTCGTATGTACATATTACAGTACGTATTAATTATTCCGATTATCACGTATGTTCTTCCGATTTTCTCGTATTTTTTAATTGGTAAGGTAATAAAGGGTAAATTTCTGCTTAATATATCTTTGCTTTTATAGCCTGTGAATAATATTCCTGCTATTTTCGCTAATTAGAATCGCTGTTTAATAGAATTAAAATTCAATTCACAAACGTGATCACAATGACCGGCGCTTACTGCACATCGTATAGTGAACAGTACTTTACTATGTTGAGTTCGTCGTAACGTGATTTGATTGTACAGTGAACCAATTGTAAAAAAAAGGGGGGGGGGGTACATTGCATTTTTAACTATTTATGTGAAACTTCGGATAATTGGGGCAGCCGCTTAATCAGGCCAAAATGCACTAGTCCCGATGTGTCCCAAATAACCAGAATCGACTGTATTTACTTCCACTACAACAGATGGAAATTTGTTCCAATGATCAACCACCTGCTAACCGACGATCAACCATCCATTAACTAAAACCAGTTCAGTTGACTTATCTGTTCATAAACAAAAATGTTTTTTTTTTTTTTAAACTGATAATTATATTGAACAATTCTGTTCCTCTGCAAATAAATATTGAATAATTTATGAAGTTGTGGAATGCTGAAGCTGAAGAATAACAGAATATCATAATGAAAGTGAGATCCATAATGATGTATTAAGGATATAAATAAAACCTTGCATGAGAAGAGTTTTAAAAGGTTACAGATCTCCAAAGCAGAGAAGTTTGCAGTGGAGAAGGTGATCTCAGAATCATGAGATGTTAAGGCACTTATGCTGGCACAGAAGAACAAAATTCTCAACTATATTTGAAATCCTGAGAATGCTGAGAGTAGAATAAATTACCAACAGGACACTATGCAAAAATTATACACACAAAGAAAAAAGAGCTATGCTTGGAAACTTGAAAAATCAGAATTGTACACAACTTAATCTAACAAAGGTTATGTGATTGTGGTTTTTGAATTATCAAGACTTCGTCATAGTATAAATTTATTCTTCCAATGATGAATAAATTTATACTATTTGTACTCCAACCACTTTCGTCTAAACAGTTATGATGTTTTATGAGAAGGGACTAGAAGCAAAATAATTACAATTAAATGTGAACAAAGTGACCGGAACTTATGGAACGTATCCAATTAGATTAAAGAAAACAGCAAAAAGAAGTAAGCAAACTTTTGGCTATTGTAATGAGAGCATTCTTGGAGTCAGGTCCCTAAAGATTGGAGATGTGCAAATATTTCTCCTATTCACAAAAGTGGCTCAAAGGGTGAAATGAGCAACTGTAGACTTGCTAGTGTGACTTCTATACCAGGAAAGTTTGTGGAATCCTTAGTAATTGTATTTGCCATATAGTGAAAGGATGCCGCAGGCTTTTGCTGTCCTGGCAAAAAAAAACCAAGTAGATAAGAAAACACAAATTATGTGTTTCTCTCCTCACACGGGTAAGTATCCAGTTGACCTTTGAATATATCCAAACTGTTAGCCTCAGCTTAGAGGGGAACAGGCATTCTGTGGTTTACCAGACACTCAGTCTAAAACACTGATAGATCTAATATCTTTCTATTTTAGAAGATTTAGGAGAAGTCCGGTTGGCCTGTCTCCCTAAAATCCACTCATGCACACCTCGTTGGTAAGCCCTGTTACGTCCCTTTGGTGGCAACGGATGTGTATAGTGATTCTCTTCAAGATGCCTGGTCAGCGTGAAGAGGAAAAGACCAAACCCTCCAGCACTTTACTAAATATGACAACACGACAAAACAAATGGCCCTCAGTCCCCAGTGGCTTTCACTCTCCCTCTTATTAAGCAGCTAGTGGATCAGAGTGGCAGCAGAGTGTGCAATTAATCTCTGCGTATGATCAGGATGCCATGCATGGAAACTGAACTTGGCCTGTTAAAATGTAAGATCACTCATCAGTGAAGATAGGATATTGCAGCTGGAAAAGGAATTAGACAATGTGAATTGGAATATCATCAGCTTGACTGAAACAAGAAGAAGAAGGAATTAATCACTTACAAGTTTATCGAGTGGAAATCTGCTGAATACCAATGGAAACAATGAAAAGAGTGAAAGTACAGTTGGCTTTCTAGTCCATAAGAATATTAAAAACAACATTTTGGAATTCAATAGTACATCACCAAGGTTGTCAAGACTACTACTACTCAGGATTTCTATGAGCTACAAACTAAAGGTTATAATGATATATGCACTAATATCGAGTGATGATGATGAAGAGGGTAAAGAAATGTACATCAAAATTGAGAGACTTCTAGATGAACAGAAAACTCACTACACCATCATTATGGGGGACTTCAATGCTAAGGTTGGAAAAAAACAAAACACAGAAATGGAAACTAGGAAATTTTGGAATTGGTGAAAAAAATTAGAGAAGTGAAAGATGTTCAATTTGGAGAGTATCAAGGAATGTCAGTATTGAACACTTTTTATCAAGAAAAGGGTGAACAGAAATTGGACATGAAAGAGCCAAATGGATTAACAACTAATGACTTCTAATGATTAAAAACTAGTGACTTCATCCTCACTAACAGAAGATATATTGTGAACGATGTTACCATCCTGAACAAGTAAATTTTGGAAGTGATCATGGAATGGTAAGATACACATTTGATATAGATGATATCACGAAAGTGATAAAGCCCAAGAAACCTATAGGTAAAAAGAAATCCAAAGAAGAAAAAATTAGTCAAGAAACACTTGTCACGATGAACTAAAGGTGGCAAATGAAGAGCAAGATAAACACTGACAAGGACAAAATAGAGTATACTGAGTTATGCAAAGCCATTAGAAAGAGACTCGGAGAGGACATAAGAAGATTTAACACAAAAAAAGAATATTAAGGGAAAACAAATGACTTAAATCAGCAGTCATGAGCAGTAATACAGAAAGACAAATGATACTAAATCTGAAGAATAGTGATGGTGTACTTATAAATAGCAGAGAAGGCATAATTGAAATAGCAGAAGACTACTATAAAGTATTATATTAGGAGCAAGGGAATAATTGCCAGCAGTGGGGAAGCTGGATCACAAATTAGCAACACCTACAACATACTCAATATCCTTCCTGATTTGGTAGGATATGCATTGAAGAAAATGAAGAATCAAAAAGCCCCAGGTGAAGATAAAGTTACGGTAGAGTTGTTAAAATTAGGAGGGAGAGACACGACACAGAAGCTGGCAAGACTCTTCACAAAATACATTATGAAAAGCATGATTCCTAATGAGTGGAATAATGCAATCATAATTTTGCTGCATAAGAAAGGAAATAAATCAGAAATTGTAAATTATAGACTAATTAACTTGTTTTCCCACATCCACAAGTTGTTCACAAGGGTCACTACTAACAGATTAGAAAGAATACTTTATGAGAATCAATCGAAAGAGCAAGCTGGGTTTAGGACAGGATTCTCAACAATGGATCACCTTCACGTAATATCACAGCTAAGAGAGAAAGCAAATGAATATAAAACACCATTATGCCTGACATTTGTGGATTACGAAAAGGCATTTGGCTCCATAAGGCAATGTTTCGGGCACCGGAAAGACAAGGCATAGATATCTCATACATTGTGATTTTGAAGAAAATATATGAGAACGCTACCACCTTTATTATACTAGACAAAGGCAATAGCAAATTTAAAATTGAGAAAGGAGTTCGACAAGGAGACACAGTATCTCCAAAGTTGGTTACTGCTGCCCTTTGAAGAAACTTTCAGAAGATTGGACTGGTCGCAGAAAAGAGTCATTGTGAATGGAGAGTACCTAAACCACTTACGATTTGCAGATGACATTGTGACCATAAGCAGTGATCCCGAAGAATTAGAGGAAAATCTTAATCAGTTATGCAGTTAGTAAGGATTTCGGACTAAATGAATATGGTTAAAACAAAAGTGATGATGAACAAGTATGCCACAGGTAGGAATATACTTGGATTTATATACTTGAACAAGTCATAGCTGTAATAATGATAAATGGCTGATGTCAAGAGAAGTATAAATTTCAGATGGATAGCATTCAGGAAGTATAGTTACGTCACATACTGAGGAGCAATATCCTAATTTGTCTAAAATGTAAAATGATGAACCAATGTATACTCCACACCATGACTTATAGAAATTAAACTTGGGCACTCACTAAAAGAATGGAAGAGAAGCTGAAAACTACACAGCAAAAAGTGGAATGAATTATATTCGGAAACAGACTGTTTGAAAAGAAGAGAAACACGTGGATTAGGCAGCAAAACTCAAGTAAAGGACATTCTTATTAAAACTAAAGAACTGAAATGGACTTGAGCAGGACACATGGCTTGAAGACATGGTGACAGACGGACTAAGAAAATAACAGAAAGGTACCCAAGAGTGCTAAAAGAAAACCTGGAAAAGATAGACAGATGAAATTCGAGAGTTCTTGGCAGTAAATGGATGGCCATTTCACAAAACAGAAAGAACTGGAAGGTTGCTGGAGAGACCTTCATCCTACAGTGGATTGAAAATGGCTGATGATGTCAGTCTCAGCTACCTGCAAGGGCAACTTGTTCCAGCTCTCAACAACTCGCTGGCTAAAAGAAAACTTCCTGCAATCTAATCTAAATCTCAAGCCCTGTGATTTCAATTTATGACCCCTCATTCTTGAACTCTTTAAAACAGTGAGAATTCCACCTTGATTCATTTTATTAATCCCTATCAGAGCCTTCTGCCAATCTCTCCATTTAAGTTTGCCCGTCTTTGGACCCTTTCAAGGAGCTCAATGTCTTTTTTTCGAGTGAGAGCTCCATACTTGAATACAGTATTCTAGTTGGGGTCTTACAATTGCCTTATACAGTGTGATTATGGCCTCCTACATCTCTAGAGAATAACATTTGATAAATCATCAATAAAACACCATGGGCTTTTTCCTTGCTGCCTGTTTACACTGTTCAGAAAACTTCATTTCTGCCCATATTGTAACTCCCAGATCTCTTTCCTCTTCCACTGTTTTTAATTCAATGCCCACCAAGCATAAAATTTATATGTGGGTTGCTATTTCCCATGTGTAAGACCTTGCATTTAGCAAGATTAAAACATAGCTGCCACTTCTCTGACCATCTTTGAAATCTGATCAAGTTGTCCTGAAGGAGCACTGCTTGGCACTGCTCATTAACAACGCTGCCAATCTTTACATCATCAGCAAATTTTGACATCACACCACCTATCCCTTCATCGATGTCATTTATGAAAATGAGAAATAACAGTGATCCAAGAACTGATCCTTGGAGGACCCCACACCTGACTACACCAATCTGAAGAATATCCATTAATCACAACCCTCTGCAGTCTGCCCTGCAGCCACCCAGCAATCCATCTTAGAATCTTACCAGTAATCCCAACCTGTTCAAGCTTATACAGTAATCTCTCATGAGGGGCTGAGTCAAATGTTTTGCTAAAATTCAAAGTTAACTATGTCAAAATTATTCCTTAAATTCAGCTCATGAATAACTGTGTCAAAATAGCCTCCTAAGTTAGTTGAGCATGATTTACCCTGAACAAATCCATACTGTGTGTGTCCTTCAGAATACCATATCTATCTAAATAACATTGCTGAGTGGTCAGGAGCATTGAGGGTAGTAGCACGTGCTCTTTGAGTGGACCGGGGTTCAAGCCCGTGACTGCTAAATACGATTAACATTTGTATTGATGATTATTGTAAACTCCACTGACCTAGTGGTCGTGGAGTTTACAATAAATCATCAATACAAGAATATAAACAAGAACAATTTTTTTTTTTTTTTAAATGTCCCTGGATTGTACTCTTAATCACTGTCTCTAAGATTTTTCCTACCACTGAAGTCAGATTAACTGGTCTGTATTTACCAACTTCACTCTTAGAACCGCTTTTATGTATTGGCGATACATTGGCACTTCTCCAAACCAAAGGAATCTCCCCTGAGTCCAAAGATGTCTTCATAATTAACCTCAATAGTTCAGTACACTCCCTCAAAACTACAGGGTATTTTCCATCAGCTCCAGGAGCCTTACTTGCTTTTATATTATGTACAAGTTAGTGACAAATGCATCATATTAGTACACAGCCAATTCTAGATTAGCAAATTATTTGCAAAAGCGGTTTCGTTTAAGTCGTATCTCATATTGTGAATACCTTCACAACGAGTTGCCATGACATTGCACTACTTTGAATAAGTAACGCTTCACCTAAAGGAGAAGACTATTGTTACTTATTCTCAGTGGATATCACCACCCAGATGACAATGTTTCAGGGCTATTTGGTCCTTCTTCGGTGGGTGGGTAGGTTTGCCATCATTACCTCCAAGTGATGTAATGATGGCAAAGTTATGAATTATAACTCCACAATATGAGAGATGCCTGATGGTGTATAAGATGAATTAAGACTATTAATACATTAATTGCCTTTATACTTAAAAGTTTTTCTAATAAACAATTATGTTTATTAGAAATCACCTTTATGCTTAAAAGTTTTTCTAATAAACAATCATTTGTAATTACAACATCACTAATTTTATAAATCTCAGCCTCACTCTGACAGCCTCTTCTCAGCATGAAGGATGTTTCATCAGTAAAGACAGGTGCAAAGTACCTGTTCAATTCATCTGCAACATCAGCTGGGTTCTAAGACTTTCCCACAGCTAGTGCACAAGGATCCAATCTGATTCACTTTTTTCTTCCTTGTATTCACATACATGAAAAATTCCTTGTCCTCATTCTTTGCTTTCTCATACTCAACCATGGCCTCCCTGACCTTATTTGTGGTGCTATTACAGATCAACTTGTACTCGTTGTAGGCTTCAGTACTTTTCATTGCTCTGTAACTGTCCCATGCTATCCTTTTCTGCTCTATTTGACCTGCCAGCTCCACAGTCATCCATTTTGGCATCCTACTCCTGCAATATCTTTTTAAAGGTATGTATGCTTTCATGGCATCTGTGATTTTTGTTTTAAAAGTATTCCATAATTCAAGTGTATTCTTGCCATCCCTTGGCAATCCACTCAGTTCACAGATGCCATATTGCACCTTAAACTGTCAAAGTCCCCACTTCTGAAATTAAAACCTGTGCCTTTACCTTTAACTGCTGCAACATCTTTCTTTATCTTCGAGCTGAAGATTGCATGATCACTTCCTGACAATGTTTCCTGTACTTTAATCCCTGTGATGTCATCTGATTCATTAGTAATGATGAGCTCAAGAATATTCTCTCCCCTAGTACTTTCTACAACATGCTAGTACAAATAATAATCATCTAGTTTATTATTTAATCTAGTTAATCATTTAGTTAACTGGATGGTCATATCTTACATCTCAATAAGGGGATCATAACATGGCTTTGTTAAGGGAAATCATATCTAACTAATAATTAAGTAGTATGAGGTTGTAACAAAAATTGGATGAAAAGAATAACTTTGACATTATTTACTTAGATTTTAGGTAAAGACTGCTTTTTGATAAAGTGATAATTATGGACTGTTATGGATAATAGTCTAAGAAGGACTATTAAGGGTAAAGTGATAATTAAATGGTAGAAGATAGCAAGTATTTATAAATGGCCGTTGCTCATCATTGACATTTTATGAGCATACCCTGTTATTGTTTCTAATATTCATCAGTAATATTGATTTTCATGTTTAATGTTGAAGTTTGTTGTGGTACAAGGGTGGGAAGGGTAGCTAATGATAGCTGAAGTTTAGCAGTGGAAATGGTAAGGGCTTGCATCTAGATAGTGATAATACTAGAGTAAAGTGATATAACATATTTCACTTAGGTAGCACCAAATGTAAGATAGTTGGTAGTGAAAAGGACTTGGGACTAATTCTACTCTTGGAACTAATTTGTTATGAAGTTTTCTGAACAGTTAGCAGTCTTCTAGAATAGCTTGTGGGGATTCTATCAGTGATATATATATAGGAACTTTTCCAGTGGAGAAAGAGACAATTATTCCATATATAAAGCAGTCATTGGGCCACACCTTGAATGTTGCATACAGGCTTAGAGACGACATTTTAATAAAAGATGTGAACCTGTTGTAGAGGGTACAGAAAAGAGCAATAAAATTAGTTAGGGGCACAAATAAGTATTCTTTGAGTGAAAGAGAGACACATAAGTTACAATGTTTGGAACCAGCCTTCTGCAGGGTAACCCAATCGAGATGTTTAAGGCCTTGAGAGGATATTAGAGATCTGTAGAATAGATTTGGAAAAATTTTCCTTAATTTTTAGTGGGCTGACTGTCAGAATAAACTCTTGCCTACACTTGTGGAGAATGGAAGTTTATTTAAATTTAAGGTAGTATTGGATGAATACTCAAAAGAAATGAGTAAAAAATAGTGAGAAAGATAATATTGTTTACTTTTATTTAAATTGTATTTTATTTTTTATTTACTTTTGCTGATGCTGCCTAAGCTTGTTTTCCTGCATCATTTTGCCAATATTAATACTAACTAAATAAATAAATTAACCATTTATCGACTACTTTAGTCATATTGTGCTGGTTAATTTACTATTCTGATCACCTTTTATCATGTTTTATGTCTATACACTAATGTTCTTGGACTAGTTTGTATACTAGTGTGGATTTGAAATTCTAGAATATGTCACAGTGGAAGGACAATTTTCTCTCCTATATGAGATGGACTATCTACATCCGCGATCAAAAAGTCATTGAAGAAAATCTTCAGTATCCAATGGGATTTAAACCCAGACCTTTCCATACGAGTAACAAGTGGAAAATGCACTGTACAGGCAACCCCCCATATAACGTGGTACTTCTACAACACGGTTTCACTCTAACATGATTGATAAATTGCGGCAATCCTCACACAACACGGTGCTTATATAATACGCTTTCGCTCTAACACGATTAGAGAATTTCGGTAAATCTCGCATAACAGGGTATTTTTGAGCTTTTGTGCAGGGGAAACCCTGCTATTATGTTAGATGTGATTTTTCAACATTTCCACTCTTTTTGAATCCCTGCTGTTGACTCGCTAGTCAAAAAAAAATTATTGAGAAATCTCTGTATTTTATTTTGTCAGGAAATTCCCGTGTTACGTTCTGTGCTATTATACTTGTACTTGTTGAACTTGTGGAAAAAGTCTAGATTTCAAAGTTTTATTACTATTGAATAGTACACCAGGCCATCCAAAAGATTTAAGTCATCAAATGTTGAAGTTATGTTCCTACTGCCACCGTTGTACTGGGGTAATACAACTTCTTTCATTCAGCCATTAGATCAAGGCATTATATCCACCTTTAAAACTCATTCCATCAGAAAATCGTTACAATGGATTTTGGAAAAAAATTGATTCCGAATCTATTGAAGTAATGGAGGCATGGAAACGTTTTTCAATTGTGGACTGTATCAGAATCATAACTTTATCGCTGAAAGAAGTAAAACCGTCAATGTTAAATGCGTGTGGAAAAATGTATGGCCAGAGTCAGTTCATTCAGGAAATATGATTGAACGGGCAGAAAATGGAATCGGTTCAGTAGTAGAACTTGCTACATCAGTAGGAGGGGAAGGTTTTGATAATTAATTACTGAAGCCCTCATTGGTAGCACAGTTGATAGAATTGCCCTCCTCACCACACTGGCTGGAAAAGACCCGAGTTCAAATTTCGTCGATGAAGGGAGGAATTTTTATGGGTCTTTTTCACAATGTGTCTGAGTTAGTTGGGCTCGGGTGGCATGGTTTTTTCTCCCGGAAACTTGGGTTTTTCGTCGAACAAAACAGAAAATCGACCTCAGCACACACAATTTATAGACAATATACACAGAGTAAAAGTTCAAAAAGGAGCTTCAAAAATGCTTAGTTCCATACGATGAAATTCACAAAGATTTATCAGTCAAAAGCAAAACAGACCCGGATTACTGATTTTTTTTAAAGAGAGCAGAAGATACATGAAATCTAGAATGTTGTATTTTTGTTAGTTTTGTTAATATTTTGTTAACGAAATAGTGTATTTTTGTTAGCTTTTGGAACATAACCCCCCCCCCCCCCTTTTGTACTTTTTCTTAGTCCCGTGGGCACCTCCGTAGCCAGGTGGGAAGGAGCAGTAGTGCGTATCAAATGCTTCTTGATTATACCAGGGTTCGAGCCTGTCACCACCAAATACGGAAGATGCGGAAAGGTCAGGGAATGACCACCGCATATCCCGGAGCAATATGGCCTTAGTTGCTAATGCTCAAAAAAAAAAAAAAAAAAAAAAACCATCTTAGTCCCGTAAAACACGGTTTTGCACAACACGACAATTTGCAGGAATAACCATGTTATAAAAGGGTTACCTGTACTCTCAAAAATGACTCCACCTTTGGTGGGATGAAATATATAAAAGTTTCCCCTTTCATTCCTTAATCAGTGGAAAATTATGACCAAGCTTGTGAAATCTCAATAAGTACTACATGCAGATTTGGCATAGGCCTCATTTCTATGAAGGCTTTAAAACAGTACAGGAAACCCTTGATTAGTGCGGTTAATGAATCCTTGAAATATACCGCACATATTAAAACCGCACTAATCAAACTTAAGAAACAATGGGAATAATTATAATGAATCCTTGAAAATTATGAAATTGTAAAAATATATTTTTTCTTACTCAATACGTACCTATAATGCACTGCATAGTTCTTAAATTATTAAGGAATAAATTTAAAACAAGATAGTATGATTTAAATTTTATTTTTTGCAAAAAATAACTTATCTAACTTCAATTGAACAGTGGTGGCTTTCTTCCTTTCCTCCATGATTTTGCGATAACAATCAATTTGCTTATCTAACCCTCAACGAACGTTCATGCTTCTCTCTGCATCTGGATCAATCTCTAGTATGAGTTCTTTTGCTTTTTAAAGTGTATTAAATAGTTCAAGTTTTTTGAATGAAATTTCTTTGGGAGCAAATTGCTTTTCTTCTGCTTCATTTTCGTCTTCTTCCTCGTATGCATGTTGATGCTCAATTTCAAGATCGTCGTTACTTAAGTCTTTTGAATGCGATTCCAATAATTCTCTAACGTTTTCTGAATCTACTTCCTCAAAGCCGAGGTCTTTTCCAATTGTAGTAATTTCATCAATAACTTTGTTGACAGGATTAATGAAACCGCAAAAATCATTTGCGCATTCAGGCAAAAGATTCTGCCAGACAGCTCTCATGCAGCTGTTCGTCATTTCTTCCCACGATTTGTGTATGTTCTCAACTGCTTCTTTAATATCATAATATTAAAGAAGTTTAATATTAATAATAAAAGAATAAAAGAATATGAGTTACCTGAGCAAATTTCAATTTCAGAGTGGTATGGGGTGCTGCTGTCGAGCATTTTGGAGTCGATTCCCATTCATTTAAGTTAGAAGACCCTGGTGAGTGCGTGTCACGTATTTGCCGCTTTAGGCGCCGTTGTGAGTTGCCAAGCACCGCAAGAAAAAAACAGCGCACTAATCAAATTTGATAACGCATATATTAAGGGGATAGTATCAAAAAAATTTTTCGCACTAATTAAAACCGCATTGTTCAAAACCGCATTAATCAAGGGTTTCCTGTATTATGCAGGTAGGGCATAGTCTCAGTATATATGTTGCATAAAGCAAACTAAGTTTGCTGCTAAGTGTATTGATCTCACATTGAGGAGATCGGTACGCTTAGTAATTATAGGGAGGCACATCAGGAGTTCCCAAGTATTGCAATACACACTTAAAATAAAAATCACTCTTCCAGTGGAGAAATATATTGCCATTTATTTAATGTAGCATACATTTCAAATAAATAGCAGTATACTTCTACATTGGAACGGTACAATACGGAGGTAACTTGTGTGAAGTTCCTCTGCAGTATGAGATTGACACTGTATCGATAGATGTTTTTTTTTTGTAAGAGGGTGCTTCATCAGTAGCAGGTGTGTTAATTAGCCAGCTTATAAATTCAGGACGTTTTTTGATAATTTTGAGGGTTTTTTTTGCTAACAAATGTAATTTTTAATAACTGAATAGTTTTAAGCATTTTACTAAAATTTTTCATATTTGAAATTTTAAGTTTATTTAAGCAGATTTGTTTATTTTTGTAATTATCTTTTATATTGCCACTGTGAATATTAGCATTAGTTGAGGCATATGATGCAAGAAAGAAAGCTTATACAGCATCAGCCAAAAATAAACCTTCCCATTTCACCCATTCAGTCACTCCAAATGTTTGTCTATTTCAGCCTTTATTTAAACTATCAACTTCCACGACAGATGGAAGTCTGTTCCAGAAATCAACTACCCACTGGCTAAAGGCAAACTTGTGCACATCTATTCTACAACTGTCTTCCTCAATTTGAATCTGTCCCCCCTCAGGTTCTTAATCTGAGCAATCGGAAGTATCCCGTCAGCATTGAGCCTGCTCAAACCATTCAAGGCCTTATACACCTCGATCAGATCACCTCGCAGGTACCTAGTCTCCAGATGCTGCAACTTGCAGAACTTAAGCCTTTCTTTAAACTATCAACTTCCACTGAAAGCCCATTGTTCCTCTCACCAATCTTGTTGCCCTTCTCTGTACTCATTCTAGCAACTCTGCATCCTTCTTAAAATGAGGCCTCCAGACCTGTATACAGTATTCAAGGTGTGGCCTAACCATTGCCTTATACAAAGGGATAATCACCTCCTTGTTGTTGTTGTTGTTATTTGGTTTTTAGGAGCATTAGCAACTAAGGCCATATTGCTCCGGTGCGGTGGTCATTCCCTGACCTTTCCGCATGTTCCGTATTTGGTGGTGACGGGCTCGAACCCCGGTCTAATCAAGAAGCGTGTGCTACGCACTGCTTCTCCTTCCCACCTGGCTACGGAGGCGCCGAGTACCTCCTTGTCTCTGCTAGCAAAATTCCTGTACAAAACAACATGACCTGCTCTTGCAGCCCATCTGCACTGCTCAGAGAACTTCATATTGCAGAGTTTAAGTATGAATTTCTAATTAGGGATAAATGCATGTATTGCTATAGCAGCTGTAATAGTTTTATGCTATCATGTAGTGTTACTGATAGAAGTACAGACAACCCCCGTAGAATGTGGTACTTCTACAACACGGTTTCGCTCTAACGCAATTGATAAATTGCAGCAATCCTCGCAAAATGCAGTACTTAAATAACATGGTTTCACTCTAACATGGGTAGAGAATTTCGGCAAACCGCAGAAAGCACGGTATTTTTGAGAATTTATGCAGAAAAAAACCCTACTATTATTCTGTTGGATGCAGTTTTTCAACATTTCCATTTTTTTTTTTTTTTTTTTTTGTGAATGCAAAAAAAAAAATTATTGGAAAATCCCAATATTTTATTTTGTTCAGAAATTCCCGTGTTAGGTTCTGTGCTATTAAGCTTGTGATTGTTTGAGACTGCAAAAAAAAAAAAAAAAAAAAAAATATGGTGACTTCGAAACTTTGTTCTTAAGAACTGTATTGGAATAATTTCTTTATTGTGAATTAAATTCCAGTCCTAAATTATGCCTAAGTTCCTTAGGCATAATTTGGATAACTGCCAGTTTATTAAAAGAATGATTTCTAAATTGTTTTGTGCCAGCTGTGGATTTAAAGCAGGAAAATCTAGTAAAAGTTTTATTACTATTGGATAACAATATTAATAAAACTCCAGGCCATTCAAAAGATTTAAGTCATCAAAAATGTTGAAGTACTCTTCCTACCACCTAATACGACTTCTTTAATTCAGCCATTAGATCAAGGCATTATATCTACTGTTAAAACTTATAACATTAGAAAATTTACAATGGATTTTGGAAAAAATTGATTCCGAATCTATTGAAGTGATGGAGGCATGGAAAGATTTCTCAGTTGTGGACTGTATTGGAATCATAACTTTATTGCTCAAAAAAATAAAACCGTCACCATTAAAACCATGTTGGAAAAATCTATGGACTGTCAGTTCATTCAGGAAATATGGTTGAACTGGCAGAAAACGGAATCGGTGCGATAGTAAATATTGTTAGGAGGGAGAAGGTTTGATGACATTTGACTACTGAAGATGTTCAAGAATTACTTGTAGAAAAGAAGCTGGTGGAACAGATTTGGTGGAAATGGCATTGGAGGTAAACCAAATTAATTCAGAGGATGATAGCGCAGATTAAAATTCTGAAGTTCCAATTTGACACTAAAAAGCACACAGGAAGGCATTAACTTAGCTGAGCAATTACAATCTTATTTTCTGAATGCAGAGTTTTCGACTGAGAGGAACATATTTCAAAAGGGAGCTTCAAAAATGCTTAGCTCCATACCTTGCAATTTACAAAGATCTATCAAACAAAAGCAAACAAACTCAGATTACTGATTTTTTAAAGAGAGCAGAAGATACATGAAATCAAGATGCTACAGAAGAAAGTTCAGAAGGTGAAGATATTCTGCAACAGAAAAAATGTTCTCATTTGATTTTGCTTAGCAGCAGTGAAGAGGCAGAAAATTAAATGAACGTACATTATCTGACATATATGTATCACAGTTTGTAAGACGTTTGTTCAGTTATTACTATTTTTGATAAAAATTAAGTTTCCGATAGTTATAAAATTATGTATTTTTGTTAGCTTTTGTTAACCCCCCCATTTTGTACAGGTTCTTAGTCCTGTAGAACACTGTTTCACACTACAAGATTTTATGGAAACCTTTCTAGCGTGTTATATGGGGGTTACCTGTATTTGGGTTGCTATAGAACTAATTTATATTTTTAAGTGAAATTATGCCTCAGACTAGAGCAGCAAACCATATTCCCCAGAGGTGATTATAGTGCCTTGCGGGGGTTGCATGCACATTTGGTGCCACTTCCCTTCCCCAAGGCACCAAACACAGTACATGCAAAGGCCTAGAAATTAGAACTTTATTGCACGTAATGTGTATGGCATGTATGCAGACCTAACTGCAACTAGACATAATGCCACAGTTAAGTACTGAATGCAGAAAGAGGAAAATAAAATTTAATGAAAATTTAGTGTTCTGTTGGACAAATTTGAGTGCTTGAAGAAAAGAGAAAGGCAATGATTGTTTGTTTCAGCTGTTCACTCTAATGTTAGAGCCTACCCTCATGCATTTATATGACAAGATCACTCTGAACGGGTTGCCTTCATCTGACAGGAAGTAATAAAAATTCTTGGAGAATCTATTTCAGGGAAACTGTTAATATTTTATGCAATAAGGGTTAGTGGAATAGGATCAGGGTACTACACATACATCAGGGGCAAACAGTTTTGATATTTTCGAACAATTGTTATGTTTAAAGGGCACAAAAGGTGATATTCTAGTACACATATTGATACACAAATATGGGCAGTCTGAGGCTTTATTTAACAAGTACTGTGGTATTGTTGAGGAAAGGCTTGAGTTAGGGCTAGATTTGAAAGTGTCTGGAATTTTCCAAGCCATAATGAGAGAGAGAGAGAGAGAGAGAGAGAGAGGCCTTGAATGGGTTGAGCACGCTCAATTCTGATGGGATCCTTCCACTTGTTTAGATTACGAACCTAAGGGGGCATAAATTCAAATTAAGAAAAGACAGATGTAGAATAGATGTGCGGACATTTGCCTTTAGCCAGCAGGTGGTTAATTGCTGGAACAAACTTCCATCTGTCGTTGTGGAAGTTGATAGGTTGAATAAATTTAAGGAGGAACTGGACAGGCATTTGGAGGGAATGGTGTGATTTTTTTTTTTTTTTTTTTTTGGCTGATGCTGCATAAGCTCATACACTTGCTTTCTTGCATCATATGCCACTACTACTACTACTACTACTATGAAAACTTTGTCAGTCAGCTTGGCCCCAGAATGGATTGTGCAAAACTCAGAGTAGTATATTCTGAGCAGGCCAGTTCTTGTTAATAGAAGGGACTGTTCTTACAGAAATGGGATACACTTGACTTAATAGTCAAGTATATCCCTTTTCTGTAGTTTAATGACGAATGTAAGTGAGGGTAGAATTGATTCTTGCATTGTTTTCTATTTTTACATGCAGTAGCCTAAAAAGCAGAAACAGGAGGAGGAGGGGTATTACAGGAGCTTCATATGGAACTAGCTATTACATGTGCTGTGTAAAAGTTATGAAAAAAATGAACAGGCACACATTTACTTATAGGCATGGGTTTGAAGTCATCAAATGCCGACATTGTAAGTATAACAAACATTGTAGGCATAACAGATTCAGAATTTCAATGGTGACCCTAATGTGTACAGAATGGAGAGACATGACAGTAGGGTGGAGGATGAGGAGTTCTGATTTTTGTTAAAAGTACATTCATTCCAAAACAGTATGAATACACTGGCCAGCATAATGATGAATCAGTCTGGTGTGACATATTTGCCAGGAAAGCAAAGATGACAACAGAACTCTTTTACAGGCCAAGTGATTATAACAAATATAATGAAAAATTATATGTACATATAGAGCAGGCAGAAAATCAGAATATCTTGGAGAATTTTAATTTTCTTTATATTGATTGACAGGAGAGGAATAGGGGTTGCATCTCACTCAGTGGCATAGCCAGGGTAGGGTCAGCAGATACATTTTTTTTTTTTTTTATGTAAACCCCAAACACGAGAGGTATTAGAAACTATAGAACTTAGTACCGTGCTTGGATTTGAGATTGAGAAGATGAAAGAAGATATTTGTTGACATTGGACTTGAACTTCTGTACACTGTAATTTTCAGGAAATACGTATGAAGGAAGATTGTTCCAGAAAACGGCAGTTGAATGAATAAAGAAGGAATATGAAAAGTTGGTTCTGTGAGTTTGAAGTTGCACAGTAAATGGATGTTGGTTGGTGGCGGCACATGTTCGGACTGTGACTTTTGAAAGAGAGAGCGGGAATTAGAGAAGCGAATTCAGAAGAACAGTGCCCATGGAAATATCTGTACAAGAGGCATGCAGCAGAAACAATAAGTCTATGAGACAGCGAGTGGAGAGACTCTGTTAGAGATTAATCATTAATTAACCTAACTACTCTCTTCTGAATGGAATCAAGAAGCCTGAGAGAGGTTTTGGAGGCACCACCCCAGTGGTGCCCCCAAAACCTCTCTCAGGGGACAATATTTCATGTGAATATGTGGGAACAATATTCCATTCTACAGCGGATTTGCGATTTGTACAGAGTGAACAGCTGTTTGGAAGAAAAGCAACGCCGAGAGCGAGAGAGAAAACCAAGTTTTTTAGATGCAGAGGAAGCAATATTTGTAATATGCTTGTGCCAAGAGAGATTAGAAGTCAGAGTAATCCCCAAAAGGCCGACCGGGCTAGCTGGGTGGGTAAAGTGCCTGTCTGGCAACCCAAAGGTCGCGGATTTGAATCCCCCCTCGGGCTTGGATCAAAGTACTGCAAAAAACCTTGGGAGGTGCACTATGGCCACAGAAGCCAATGCGCCAACAACTACAAAAAAAAAAAAAAAATCCCCAAAAGAGATAAATCATTTTGCCTAGAAATCGGAGTATCACCAAAGATAAGCATAGGAGCAGAAGAATCCTTTTTGCGAGATATAAGAGGCTGAGTTTTAGAAGGATTGAAATCAAGTAAGTTGGCTTTGTCCCACTGGAAATCGGCATTTAAGGAATTGGTAGCAGATTTTCGAGAAGTTGAAGCTGATTCTCAAAATGTAAAGTAGAATGCAATGTGCTATCATCGACAAAACTATGTATAGGATTTCCAGTCAGTGGAAAAAGGTCATTAATATACCAGAGGAAAAGAGTGGGTAAAAGAACTGAACCCCGGGGGATACCAACATTAGTGGAGTCAGTATGGTGAAGTTAGAAGACAGGGAGCCTTTCTGTTAGAAGACGAGCATCTACCATCACCCTCAGTGAGCGATCAGAGAGAAAACTGGATAACCAATTACAAAAAACAGTTGGCAAACCATAAGATGGAAGCTTGTTTAGAAGACCTTTATGCCAAACATGATCGAAAGCCTTTGAGATGTCAAGAGCAGCTGCCTGTGTTTCACAGAACATTTCCATTGGATTAGTCCATAAATAGGTAATATAAGCCAGAATATCACCACTGTATCAAACTGACAGAATCCATACTGCCAATCGTTGATCAGACGGAAGGTTTCTTGGTAGTTTAAAAGTTGGCAGTTAATTGATTTCTCCATTACTTTAGAAAGAGTAGAAGTAATTGCAATGGGACGGTAATTGGATGGGAGGGATTTGTCACCCTTTTTAGGAACTGGCAGGATATGAGCAAATTTCCAAGCAGAAGGAAAAACACCTTTGGAATAAGAAAGTGAAAAAAAGGCAGCAAAGAACAGGAGTAAGTTCAGGAGCACAGGTTTTGAGAACAAGTGGAGAAATACCATCGGGACCTGGAGCTTTCTTACCATCAAGATTCGTCAAAATTTTTCTGACATCCTTTTGATAGAAGACCACAGGAGGAGTTGAATTTAGCATGTTGGGAATGGTGGGAGGTGTTTTACCAAGATCATTAATACATGAGTTGGAAGAATGAAATGGGATTCTAGCAGGTCAGCTTTATCCTTGGCTGAAGTGACAACAGAACCATCTGGTTTGGACAGAGTTGGGAGCAGAGATGGGCAAAAGTTGCAGCCAATAGCTTTGGCAGGAGACCAGAATGCTCGTCTACCATTAGGGCAAGAAGCAAGTTTTCTACTCTTAGCCTGTTCAAACTCTAGTTTGGACTGATTAATAACTGCTTTACAATTGTTGTGAGCTTTGGTGTAGGCAGAAAATGAAACTGAAGAATTAGAAACAAGTCAATTATGATATGCATTGTTCTTCTCTTGAATAGCCTTGGCACATTTATCGGAAAACCAAGGTTTTGATAAAGGACGAGATTTTAAAGTGAAATGTGGGATAAGGATTGCATTCCTGCAAGAATAATTTCACTGACATGATCTGAGCAAACGTTGAAATCAGAAGTTTCAAAACAGACCAACGGAAAGAAGAAACGAAATCTCGCAGTCATCCCATTTTTCATTCTTCTAATGCCAAACAATATGAGGTTGTGAATAGCCATGAGATAAAAGCTCCATTGGAAAAGAGACAATCACCAAGTTGTGATCTGAGGTGCCTAAAGGACCTCTCACTTCGACCATGTACTTAGAAGGATTGTTTATGAGAAAAAGATCAAGCGTGTTGGCTGTATGGTTAGGATTATCAGGTATTCTTGTAGGTAAATGAACAATCTGTGCAAGATCGTTAGTAATTGCAAAAGCCTCAGCATCTCGACCAGCTGTTGCTAGAAAACGGAAGCCAGCTGGAGTTGTGAACATTAAAATCACCAAGGAAAATTACCTCACTGTTAGGAAAGTTGGACTGGAGAAAGTCAAGTTGCAAAGAGAGGAAGTCAAAGAGCTCCAAGTGATTAGTGGAGTTGGGAGAACGGTAGAGACAACAGATGAACTTGACACAATGAGGTAGAGAGATTTTAAGCCGGAGAAGATCGAAAAGAGGAGATTCTAAATTACCAAGTCTCTGAGAAAGAATATCAGAACGGACATATGTACAAGTACCACCTTTGAGGCGAAAGTAATCACAGCAAATAATTTGGGCAACTGAGATGAGCAGTAGTTAAATCAAAAGATAACTGAGATTCTGTCAGAAAAAGTACATGGGGTTTGGCAGACTGCAAGTGGAAATGAACATTGTTGAGATTAGAATTCAGACCACATATATTTGTGAAATGAATTAGGAAGTGTTTGGGAGGTTTAGATCTTTTCGCAGATTAGCTTACTCTATTAGTTTGACAATTCATGGTGTATTCAATAGTAAGAAAAAGTGGGTGGACATGCTGTATGAAGTAATGAAATTTTTGGATATGGCATACACGTTTGTTTGTTTGTTATTTGGTTTTTAGGAGCATTAGCAACTAAGGCCATATTGCTCCGGGATATGCGGTGGTCATTCCCTGACCTTTCCGCATCCTCCGTATTTGGTGGTGACGGGCTCGAACCCCGGTCTAATCAAGAAGCGTGTGCTACGCACTGCTGCTCCTTCCCACCTGGCTACGGAGGCGCCTGGCGTACACGTGGTAAGAATATACCCAGATCCTTGACATAATGTGACCTCAATAATGCCCCCCCCTGCAGTCACACTACTCGAACTTCTTCTAGTCACTATCTGGCAGAGTAGAGGTAGCAAGATTATACACTAGATGATCTGGAAGCCTCCTAGAGAGTTACCAATAGGTTCAATCCAGTGTACTAATTAGCAGCCGGCCTGCCAACACCATTTTAGAGCTGTACCCTCGAAATGCAGGGAAGAATGGATCTCGCCACGATGTTCATCATAACCTCAAAAGTCATCAATCATACTGCATGATGGAAGAAATGGGGAAGGGTTGACCGGAACTTTGCTCTGGAGACTAAACATGGGTTCCACCACTTCAAGCCTCCAATAAACAAAGTTGATGAGAGTCATCTATCACCTAGTACTGCCTGGTGACACAGAGGGGCGGCATTCCTCCATATGTTGTGGCACACACCTCGACCCCTGCTTACGTTGGTTCACAACTGGGTGGTCACCCACCATGTGCTTGTGCATGGAGGTTATACCCAGGATTACTAACAGTCCCACCATTGTGAAGGTGCAAGCAGAAGATTTGGCTGACACAGATCATCCGACTTTGCCGAAATTGGGTCCACTTGACCTAAGTGTCACCCGAAAATCAGTTCCATCAGCGTTTTAGACTCTCAGGTAGCAAGTACAGGTTGTCTGGCATATCTGAGAGAATGTCTGTGACAACCTGAAGGACCAATTTGTACCCCCTGATGCCGAAATCTAGTTTTGTGGCTTTTTAGCATCAGGCAATTGGCTCTTTTTTTTTGTCAATGTACCTGCTGACAAAAATTCCTGGCTACGCTACTGATCTCACTCAAAACAAAACATTTCTTGATTTGCTGGATGACTGTTGTTTTACAACAATAACATGGTAAAGAAGCAATGAAAGAATGCAATATTATCGATCTGAATATCACCAGTGATTTGTCATGTATTTTTAATCAATCAAGTAGAGAAACCTTTAGGTGGCAGTGGTCATAGCGTATTTACTGTGAGTTATTCAAAGAAATAATTACTGAGAAAGGGTAAAAGGGAAGGGATTTTGTTATTACAAAGGTAATAGGCTCCTCTGATATTTTTAAAAATATTTTCAGGAGGACCTGATAATGTTGTTAGAACTGTAAATGCCAAATAAGAAGTGTTCCGAGGAGTAATCATGAGGCTGCTAAGTGTTTTGTACATGGTTTAGACCAGAATGGATACTAGACAAATTGATGAGCATAGTATCAGAATGCATGAGATGATTATGTATTGTCAGGGAATACAGAGTATTAAAGTATGTAAAGTACAAACTAGTCTGTAATCAGGTTACATTTTAGTTAGGTAGGCTAAGGCAGTAATGAGAAGTCTTTAGCAAAGAAAAGTAGCAGGGAATTCTTTGAATATGTTAAAAGGGTTGAATCGAATTGGTCCACTGCATATGAATTACTTAACTGTTGATGTTCCTCTACAGATTTCCAATAAACTTAATAAATGTTTGTTTTGCATCTATGTTCACACATGCAGAGTTTTTAGTGACTGGGATTTGAAAGAAGTCTATCTAATACTGACTGAGAGTTGTGATTTATAATAACAGAAAGTAAGATGGAAGAGAAACTGCTGTAGCTAAAAGTGAACAAAGCACCCAATCATGATATACATGATATACCAAGCATGATATACAGTTATATTTAAAATTAAACCTTTGGTCATAATAATGAGAGCATTCTTATATTTAGGTATCACAAGGGTAGTTCAAAGGGTGAAGTGAGTACTTACATATAAGACCTATAAATGTGACTTCTGTGTCTGGAAAAATAATAGACTCAATAGGTTAAAGAAGTAGTGCAAGATTATTGAATCACAGCATGTATTTGTTAAAGGGGATCATTCCTGGCCAATCTGGTTAACTGTTGTGAAGTTGCTATTAAGTACAGTCAGTCCTCGTATAGCACGATAGTCGTGTTCCTAGAAACCCTCGTGCAATGCAAAATCATGCAATATAAACAACGGGCCTTATGGGAAAAATAGGGTTAGGTGCCAACTACCCAAGATTGAACACACATTTGTAACCAAAACGTTACCAAAAACAATAAATAATTGAAATAAAATACTTACATATTTTATTACGACTATTACATAATAAAATATTGCTAATGCTTTTGCTTCTATCATAAGCAAACTTATTTTTTTGTTTGATTTTCTATCCAAGCAGATGACAGCCATTCCATCTCTTCCAATTCTTTGTGTCTTAATCTAATGGGTTTTAATTACACTTTGAGCTGTTCCTGCTATGAAAGTTGTTTTTATTTTCTCCGCATTCTTTGTAATTCTCAGCGTTGCCTCATTTAGGCCTGTAGCACATGCAATATCACATGGTCTTTCATTTCGCTCAAAGCATTTCACAATTTCATATTTTTTCACTATCAACAGAGGCGGACTGGCCATAAGCCTTACCGGGGAATCACACCGACCTCCAGCCCACCGGCATTTTCCCGGTGGTGGGCCGGAAGCCGGTGTGATTTTGGCCATAAACGCTAGTATGAGGCCACTACAAATTTTTGACCCAGTCTGCCTCTGTTTATCGATATTGTTTTTCTTTTTCTCTCTGAATCTGTAGTGTCTTCACCAGGATGCTTTTTTTTTTTTTTTTTCACACCTTTTAAGTATTTTACTCATTTTTAGGGAATAAAGCCCAATTACAAAATGAGGAGGCATGGTTGATACACATAAACAAAGCTGTGTGCATGTAGCAACTGAATAAACAGCACCGTAAAGGTAGACACACACACACACACACACACACACACACACACACACACACACACACACACACACACACACACACACACACACACACACTATGAACACCTCGCTGGCTCACATTTTACTAAAGTACATTTCTGGGGGTTACTACCATAAAACAAAAACAATTTCCAGTTGCGTTCCTGCTAGTGGAATCTGTTATAAACTGGTAGTAAACTCGATCTAATTGCATTTGCGATAATACTGATTGCTGGAATTGTGTGGGTTTTTTTATGTTATTATGGTGAAACGCGTTTCCCCTTCACTGATATAAAAAATATAAATACATTTTCAGAATCTTCTTTCCATTGCTATCGTGTTACTTTCAGTTGGGGTGATTCCGCTTTTGACTGCCATTTCTTGTAAACACAAAGGTGAATCATGCATAAGTGAATTCGGTTCATGTTATATACAATATCGTTTCCCTATTTATAAATCGTGTATGATCGAATTTGTGTAGTGTAAACACATGTTATACGAGGACTGACTGTAACTGAATTTGAAGAATAATTTTGATGTCATATACTTGATATACTCTGTGGGCTAATGTGATGACTGGGGTACCACAGGGGGATGAGTGTTGGGCTTCTTAATCTTTTTAATATTTATTAGTGATATTGATATAGGTATTTAAATTTTGATAACTAAGTTTGCTGATAATACAAAGGTAGACACAGTGATAAGTAGCATAACCTGACAGTAAGCAGGGTACTGTCATGCACTGCATTTGGGCAACAGTAATCCCAGAATAACATATCATCTCCCACACTATACTTAAGTGAAGAAAGAAAAAGACCTGAGAGTAGTTGTACAGTCCAACATGAAATTGTCTGACTGGAAACAGGTTGCTGGAACAGCTTGTGGTGTTTCTGTCAGTGATATACAGGATCTTTGTCAGCAGGACAGAGATGATTTTCCCATTTTATATAAGGCATTGTTAAGGCTATATATCTAGAATACCACATGCAGATCTGGAAACCTCATTTTAAGAGAACATAGATCTGTTGGAAAGGGTTCAGAGAAGAGAAACAAGATTAGTTGGTTGCACAAAAAAAAAAAAAAAAAAAGGTGTATTCTTATCGCCGAAGACTGATTTTCTGTAAATTGCAGTTTATTTACAGAAAATCAGAAGACTGATTTTCCGTAAATAAACTAAATGCAATTTGTACAAATGCATCTTTAGTTTTTCTTAGATGACACTCACAAGAGGACACATTTAAATTGGGAAAAGGATGTGGGGATATTTCAAGAGTAGATGGTTGGAAATTTGCATTCAGCTAAAGAGTAATTGACTGGTACAAGACACTTCCACCTAGTTGTAAGTTGGTTGAATAAATTTGAAGTTTGGACAGATTATTGGAAGGAATGGACAAATGAAGTGTTTAATTTTTTTTTTTAAAGCTGATACTGTATAAGCTTTTCTTACTTACATCAGATTACTAATATTAATGTATAGTTTGCTAAATGCTGCTGATAAAATTTGCTCTACATATGCAATAATTTTTTATTCTCTCCTTCTGGTCCCTGAAACAACCTTCCTCCTACATGCATTTTCTTGAAAAGTACAACTTACAACCATTTACATCCAGTGAGTTCAAGTTCTTTTTCCTAATTTTCACCATAAAATAAAATGAATCTGGATAGTGTGCTCTTCAAAATATGTCACAAACCAGACTGTTTGTGACATATTTTGAATTTACTCTTTACAGCCCTTGGTTGCTGAAGGGTTACATTGTTGGTCTAGTACTCTCTCTCATATACCAAATTGTGATATTTATAGAATTGTTTAAAGTTTGTGAATTTATTTTTATTTTTGGTATTAATGTGTTTTGAGCTTTAAATTTTGTATTTAAACTCATTATATTTATCCATAAGCTACTAATAATTTTAACAGAATTTAATTCACCATAACATAAATAAATAAAAATATCTTAAATATCATTTTAAAGAAAGTAAATAAGGAAATTCGTTTACAGCATGGTGCTGTTGTTATGCTTTACCATCCATGTGCTCATCCTCTAATTGTGGACCGGTTAAAGACAATAGTAAAAGGCTGCATTTATAAATATATTATAACCCCTTCTATTCTTCTTCCTTCTGAAAGAGTAAGTAGTAATACTCATCTTTTTATATCTTAATCACCTAATAGTGTATGTAAATTCTACTAAAAAATCTGCTAAATCTGTTATTGGTAGAGGAAATTCTGACACAGTTCATTTTAACTAGTAGTGTTACATTTCTCTTATTTTTTATTTATTTATTTTTTGCTCTATATGTAGAAAAAGATAGGACATTCATTATAGAGATAACTACACTACAGGGAATAAATTAATTTATTTAAAAAGCCACCCATCCATAGGTGGTAACCTTTCCACACAGTGGTATAAAATATACAAAAGAAGAAAAGATATTGCTTCTTACAGTAATTGAAACTCTTGTGATTTTTGAAAATATCTGCCAAAACTCAGCATCCAATGAAGTGGTTACTTTCATAGCACTGTGAACGGCAGCCTTTTTAGCATGATGCAATTTTTCTGAAACTAAACCAAGTTAATTTCAAATTTATTAACTAAGAAAGACCAGGAAACATTTAATCAATAGGTTTAATCTAGTTTGCCTGATTTCTTGTTTGCTTGTTGGCAGGTGAGACTGCTTCTACAGGAATGGGGTACACTTAAATAGAAAGGGTGCAAGAATATTTGCTGATGCTATCGTGGCAGTGTTAGGTGGGTTGGAAAACTGCTAGCTGGGGGGGGGGTTACACAGAATAAAATGTTAACAGGGGCTGCATGCAGAGGAAAAATTTATTCTTGCACTACTTCTATTAGAATGAGCAGCAGCATGGAAAGCAAGGCAGTGGAGATTTCCAGGACTGTTGGAAGTCATAGTAGAACACATAAATACATGAGCTGTGTTAGGGTAACTAAGAGTAGAAACAAGTGCATATATACTTGCATGTACACCAGTGCTAGAAGTACAGTTAATAAATTTGATGAGCTTGAAGTGCTGGTCGAGACATCAAAGGTAGATATTGTTGGGATATCAGAGATGTGGTGTCACACAGATATAAACAGTGCAGAATTGGAATTTGGGGAGTACAATGTGTACAGACAGGATAGACAAGACAGGAAGGGAGGAGGGGTATTGCTGTTACTTAAGAAACATAAAATGTAAGCAAGTGCATCCAATTGATGTTGGGGAAAATGCAATGTTGAGTCTGTTTGGTAAGACATAAGCTGTCCTAAGGAAAGGAAAAATGAGAATAGGTGTGTGTTATAGGCTTAATGAATCTGGTAAGTATAATGAGCAATTGTGCTGAGAAATAGTGGGGCCAGTAAATCAGAATGCCCTATAATGGAGGATTTTAACTTTTCAGATATTGACTGGAACTTGTGAGTTGGTTACTTGCACACTAGCAAGACTTGTATTTATTGGATGCCTGTTTTCTACAGCAGCATGTTCAAGAGGCAATCAGAGGGAGTAATCCTCTTGATCTGATTATCAGCAGTGATTATTCATGCATTAAGAATTTGCAGATAAAGGAACCATTGGGTGACAGTGATCACAATGTGCTGATATGGGAATTACTTAAAGATGTAACTACCATCAATGCTAAAAGGGAAGGGCTTTTGCCTTTGTAAAGGTGACTACAGGGGTCTCAGACAGTTTTTAAATTCTGTACAGTGGGATCAACTGATGATGTTACCAATGTTGAATTCTAAATGGGAAGCCTTCAGGGACTTAATCTTGGAGGCTAATAGGCTTTTCATTCCAATTAAGAAATACTGTTTAAGGTTCAGGCCTAAATGGATGCCAGATGAATTAATCAGGCTCATGGCAGAGAAGAAAAATGTATGGGATGCATATAAATTGTCAGGTGACACAGAATCCTGTGGCAGATATAAGCGTGTCTGTAACCAAGTCACAAAGGAGGTTAGGTAGACGAAGGCAGATTACGAGAAATCTTTGGCAGAGGATGTAAAGAAAAACAGCAAAGCGTTCTTTACTTATGTAAAATGCAGAAAGAAAGGGATGAATCAGATTGGACCACTTAACATAGATGGGTTGACTATTGATGATCATGCTCAGGTAGCTGATAAACTGAATGAGTATTTTGCATCTACATTCACACGTGAGGAGTTATTCAAGGAGGGGAATGCCAGAAGTTTATCAAACAATAACAGAGAGCTAAGTGATTTTGTAATAACTGAGAGCAAAGTGTAGGAGAAATTCTTGAAGTTAAACATAAGGAAAGCATCTAGGGTGAACGGGATCTATCCAGTTATATTAAATGAGGCAGCAAAGGAAGTAAGCAAACCCTTAGCCATAATTATTAGAGCATTCCTGGACTCAGGATAGGTCCCCATGTACTGGAGGTGTGAAAATGTATCACCAATTCACAAAGGAGGTTCAAAAGATGACACAAATAACTATATACCTTTTAGTTTAACTTGTATTCCTGGGAAAATAATGGAGTCACTGGTTAAAGAAGCATGCAGGATCATCTAGACAAGACTGCAGTAATAGTTAAGACACAGCATGGGTTTGGTTTGTTAAAGGGAGGTCTTGTCTGACCAGTTTGATTGGATACTATGATGTGGTCATAAATGAACTGAATGTGACCACATCATAGTATCAGCAGTCTTCCCTGTGCAACAGTATCAAAATCTTTCAGAAAAGATTATCAAAATCATTATAATTATTTTGATTATCAACAGTATCAAAATCTTTCAGAAAAGATTTTGATACTGTTGCACATAGAAGACTGCTATACAGATTGTTGAGGTATAGTATTAAGGGTAAGTTGCTACAATGGATAAAGGGATGGTTGAGTGGGAGATGACAGAGGGTGGTAATCAATGGACACTGCTCTTCATGGACAATGGGGACCTATCCAAGTTTGTTATTAGTGGAGTTCCCCGGGGTTCGATGCTGGGCCCATTGTTGTTTTGTGTATTCATCAATGATATTGATGAAGGTATATATCACGATTAATGTCCAAATTTGCAGATGATACAAATGTTGGCAGGATTGTTAACGACAGTAAAGACAGTATGGTATGCTACTCCAACTGTATCTAGGTAATTTAGGCAAATGGGCTGAGAAGTGGCAACTGAAGTTTAACATTGATAAATGCAAAATACTGCATATGGGTAGTAATAACCCAAGAGAAATCTACCAACTGTGGTACTACACTCAGGGAAGTGGAAAGTGAAAAAGACATGGGGGTAATTGTGCAGTCAAATATGAAGTTCACTGAGCAGGGCAGATCATGGAGTCTTGTCAATGATATATAGGAATTTTGCTAGCAGGGACAGGGAGGTGATTATCCCATTGTAGAAGGCAATGGTCAGTCCACACTTAGAGTACTGTGTACAGGTCTGATGAAATCGGCTTCATCCTCACTAACAGAAGATATATCGTGAATGATGTTACTGCCCTGAATAAGGTAAATGTTGGAAGTGATCACAGAATGGTAAGATGTACACTTGATATAGATGTAGGAAAGGAAAAAACTGACTTGAGTAAATAATACAAAGGTCTTTGAGATAACAGAGGAAGAGAAAAAGCAGTATGTACTGGAACTTAAGAACAAGTTTGAGCTTCTGCAGACTGCTCAGGATCAAGATATTGACAAGGAATATTACAACTTTCTGAAAGTGATAAAGCCCAAGAAACCTATAGGGAAAAAGAAATCCAAAGAAGAAAAAATTAGTCAAGAAACACTTGTCATGATGAACCGAAGACGACAAATGAACAGCAAGAAAAACACTGACAGGGAGAAAATTGAGTATACTGAGTTATGCAAAGCCATTAGATAGACTCAGAGAGGACATAAGAAGATTTAACACAAGAAAAGTAGAACAAGCATTAAGGGAAAACAAAGGATTTAAATCAGCAGCCATGAGCAGTAATACAGAAAGACAAATGATACTGAAACTGAAGAATAGCGATGGTGTACTTATAAACAGCAGAGAAGGCATAATTCAAATAGCAGAAGACTACTATAGGGAATTATACAAGGAGCGAGGGAATGATGCCAGTAGTGGGGAAGATGGATTGCAAATTAGCAACACATACGACATACCCGATATTCTTCCTGATGAGGTAGAACGTGCATTGAAGAAAATGAAGAATCAGAAAGCCCCGGGTGAAGATGAAGTTACTGTAGAGTTGTTAAAATTGGGAGGAAGAGATATAACACAAAAACTGGCAAGGCTCTTCACAAAGTGCATTAGAAAAGGTGTGATGCCTAGCAGTGGAATAATGCAATCATAGTTTTCTGCATAAGAAAGGAGATAAATCAGAAATTGGAAATTATAGACCAATTAGCTTGTTATCCCGCATCTACAAGTTGTTCACAAGGGTCATTACTAACAGATTAGAAAGAATACTTGATGAGAATCAACCGAAAGAGCAAGCTGGCTTTAGGACAGGATTCTCAACTATGGATCACCTTCACGTAATATCACAGCTAATGGAGAAAGCAAATGAATATAAAACACCATTATGCCTGGCATTTGTGGATTATGAAAAGGCATTTGACTCCATACAGCATAAGGCAATGTTTCGGGCACTGGAAAGACAAGGCATAGATACCCCATATATTATGATTTTGAAGAAAATATATGAGAGTGCTGCCTCCTTTATTAGACTAGACAAAGACAGTAGGAAATTTAAAATCGAGAAAGGAGTTCGACAAGGAGACACAATATCTCCAAAGCTGTTTACTACTGCCCTTGAGGAAGCTTTCAGAAGATTAGACTGGTCGCAGAAAGGAGTCAATGTGAACGGAGAGTACCTAAACCATTTACGATTTGCAGATGACATTGTGGTCATAAGCCACGCTCCCAAAGAATTACAGGAAAATCTTAATCAGTTATGCACAGTTAGTAAGGATTTTGGACTAAAGATGAATATGGCTAAAACAAAAGTAATGATGAACAAGTATGCCACAGAAAGGGAAATAATGATTGAAGGAGCAGTAATTGAAAAGGTGGTGTCATATACTTATCTGGAACAAGTTATTAGCTATAATGATGATAAATGGCTGGAAGTCAAGAGAAGAATAAATTTTGGATGGATAGCATTCAGGAAATATAGTCACATACTGAAGAGCAATATCCCAGTTTGTCTGAAACGTAAAATAATGAACCAATGTTTACTCCCCACCATGACTTATGGAAGTGAAACTTGGTCACTCACCAAAAGAATGGAAGAGAAGCTGAGAACTACACAGCGAAGAATGGAACGCATTATATTGGGAATCAGACTGTTAGATAAGAAGAGAAACACATGGATTAGGCAGCAAACTCAAGTAAAGGACATTCTTATCAAAACTAAAGAACTAAAATGGTCTTGGGCAGGACACATAGCTCGAAGACATGATGACAGATGGACTAAGAAAATAACAGAATGGTACCCAAGAGGAGCTAGAAGAAAACCTGGAAGACAAAGGCGGAGATGGATAGATGAAATTCACGAGTTTTTGGGTAGTAAATGGATGGCCAGTGCTCAAAACAGAAGGAACTGGAAAGTTGCTGGAGAGGCCTTCATCCTGCAGTGGATTGAAAATGGATGATGATGTACAGGTCTAGAGGCCTCATTTTAGGAAGGGTGTAGAGTTGCTAGAACGAGTACAAAGAAGGGCAACAAGGTTGGGGGGGGGAGAACAAAGGGGTGCTCTTACCAAGACAGGCTTAAGTTCTGCAAATTGCAGTGCCTGGAGAGTAGGCACCTGCGAGGTGATCTGATTCAGGTTTATAAAACCTTGAATGGGTTGAGCAAGCTGAATGCTGATGGGATTCTTCCTCTTGCTCAGGTTAAGAACCTGAGGGGACGTAGATTAAAACTGAAGAAAGACAGTTTTGTAGAACATATGTGTGAAATTTGCCTTTGGCTAGCAAGTGGTTGATTGGTGGAACAGACTTCCATCTTTTGTTGTGGAAGTTGTTAGCCAAAATAAATTTAAGACTGAGCTGGATGGGAAATTGAAATGAATGGAGGGGTGAAATGGGAGTTTTTTTTTTTTGGCTGATGCTGCATAAGCTTGCTTTCTTGCATTGTATGCAAGAAAGCAAACTAATGCTAATGTTCCTACATTCTCCTTCCAAAAGTAATGAGATACTTGTATTTATTCACAAACATATTTCTTCCATTGTTTTTTTCCAGTGACTGAGTCTTGAAAGACTCAGCCACTGGAAAACATTTTATTTTGAAAGTGACAAACCTCAGTTACTTTCAAAATGAGGTTTCAAAACCTGTGTGCAGTACTCAACATGCAGCCTAGCCAATGCCTTATACAACATGATAATCATCTTCTTGTCCCTGCTGGGAAATTTCCTATATGTCCTAGCAGCCTTTGTTTTGTTCTCCACTAACTTCAGTATGATACAGACTGCCTAGTTGGTATGTTATTCTGAGATTGCTAATATCCAGATACCTTGCAGTTTTCAATGTTAAACTTCAATTGCCACTATTCAGCCCATCTGCCTAATTTTTCGAGATCTTGTTGCAGTACCACACCCTGATTCCTGTCATTAATCACCCTACCAGCTTTTTTATCATCTACAAACTTAAGACATTAAAATCTGATAGGCCTTAAACAACACTCTCAATAAATATTGAAAATAATAAGGGAACTAACCCTGAATCCTGGGGTACTCCACTCATAACATTATTCCAAAAAGAGAAGTGCTGATTAATAATCAATTTGTGTGTTCTGCCACTCAGCCATCCCTTTGTCCATAGAAGTAACTTGTCCCTAATGACAAAAGTTTTCTGAAATATAATTATATATCAGAATAATTTTTTGCATCCAGTTCCTTTTATACTACATCATTGTTACCAATCAGATTGCAGATTGATGAGACAAGATCTCCCCATAATAATTATGTGCTTTGATTGCTCTATAATTTCATTCCTCTCAAGGTAGTTCAGCATTTACTCTTTTAACCAATTCATTTTTTTTTTTTTTTTTTCCTGGAACAAATGTCAAGCTTATAGTATATTATGGCTGAAGGTTTGCCTACCTCTTTTCTTCTTCTTTTAATATAATTGGACAGATCCCATTAGCCTCAGATGCCTTATTTACTTTTACAACTATTTCCCTTCCACTTTCTTCTCGTTTGTCCAAGTTTACTTGGTATACTTCTGCTATCCTTATCACTAAGAACTCCGTGTGTAAATGGAGAAGCAAAATATTTATTTAGTTTATCAACAACCCAAACAGGATCATGTCAAGTGGACCAATGTGGTATTTTCCTTACCTTCCCTCTAGTGTATTAACATAAACAAAGAACTCTTTGCTTCTTTTATTCATTCCTAATCAAGTTTTTTCTTGTGATCTGTCTTAGCCTGCCTAACCCACTTTGTGACTTGATTGCAAACTACTTTGTACTTACTGTATATTTCAGTGTTCTTTGATAATTTCTAATCATCCCAAGCATTCTTCTTCACTGTCACTAGTTGTTGCCAGTTCATATTTCATTCGTTTATTTTCAAACCTTGAACAGTATTTCTTAGTTTGCATGAAAAAATTTGTGGCTTTCACAATTACCTTCCTGAATACTTTTCATTTAGAATTTGTAGTTGGTAACATTATTGATTAGTCCCAGTAAAAAGAATTTTAAAACTGTCTGAAACCACTGTATTCACTATTATAAAAACAAAATCCCTTCCCTTTACCCTTGAAATTAGTTATATCTCTAAGTAATTACCACTTTAGTACACCATGAGCACTACTATCTAGTGATTCTTTATGTGGAGCTTCCTAATGTTTAAAATCAGATTAAGAGTTTTTTCTTCTCTTATTGCCACTCTAATCATTCTTATGTAGAAAAACATTCATCCAATAAATTCACAAAAGTCCATCTATTCTGAGTGACCATCCCACAAATTCTTGTCATTATCTGGAAAGTTAAAATCTACCGTTATAAGGCATTCTGATTTGATCTACTATTTGTTTGTAAAGTTGTTTGTTATAATCATCATAGTTGTTTTTCCTGTAACATATTCCTGCTCTCAATTTAGTTTTCCCAGTCATTATGTCAGCCAAAATAACACTACATTACAATTACCAGCTGTATAAAAAGATGTAGCAGAACAGTCAACCTGAATTCTACAGTGGTCTTCCTTATCAGATTGTTGTAATGGGATGTGGCATTGTCATGAAGAAGCAAATTTCCTTTCTTCTCTGGCCACACATGCAGTTTACCTCTTTGGCTTCTTCATTGTTTCCCAATGCAGGCAGAATTCATCGTGTGTCCCTGTTCTAGGAAATCCACAAGGATCACTCCTCACTTATCCCAAAAAAGTACACATTATTCTTCCAGCAGGTGGCCAAGCCTTGAAGTTTTTTTTTATCAATGAATTCTTTGACTACTGCTTTAACTCTGGTTCATAATAGTATGCCTGGGTGTCATGTTTGGTGATGATGCTCTCAAGAAAATTGTTGTCCATGGTCTTGTACCACTCCAGAAGATCGGCATAAGCCTGTATTCCCTACTCCTTATGATCTGGTGTTAGCATTCATTGAACCCACCTGGCACACAATTTTCTCTGTGCCAGATTGTCCAGAATTGCATTCAGTGTATTAAAGCCTATTACCACTGTCATACATATTTTCTCAAATTTTTAGTATCTATCACAAATCAGTTTATCTACTCTTAACTCATTTTCCCCCCACTTCTGCAATGTGAGGATACCCTGACTTTGGCATGTCCTTCAAACCACTATCGTCACTGATATGCTAATCCACCACCTAACTGTATTCATATTGACTATCATGATCCCATAAATATTTTTAAAATGTATGTGAATTTCAGTGGGTGTGTGTTCTCTACATTCATCATATGCATATCAGTATCACCCTCCATTTTTGCAAACTACAACAGCCATGGATGCAGTATTGAAACTTGCAGGTGTGATGTGTCTAATAATTTTGCAGAATGTATGTTTTCTGTTAGTATTTAGGAATGGTTGATGACATTTAAATTTTCCCCTGACATTTGGTGTAGTGTCACACAAGAGGGGAAAAAATTTGGAGGTATTAGTTTCAGAGTTACCCTCTTACATTTTCCATTTAGTTTCTTTTTAACTAATATTGCTCAAAGAAAGCAGGTTAAGATTTCACAGTTACTGAAACATGGCTTGAAATTAAATTTTAAAAAATTCACATCACACTGCTGTAAATAATAACATAGGCGGTAATTTGCTAGTGATGTAATTGCAGATCAATGTAATTAAGAGCCACCTGCATATTCTGTAATTCTAAAAATAGCATGCATAAAAACTAATATATATATTAGGGGTGCCCATAAGGTCGATTGTAATTGACCAGTCAGTCACTGGTAAAAATTACAATTTGATCTTGCAGTATTCTCAATTTTACATATATTTGGAAATATTCCTGTAGTATTCTGTTTATACTGGCTATATGTCTCTCGGGTATTTGATGTGTCATTTGTTAAGGAATAACTCAATGCTCCATCATTTTGGATAATTACTACCTTTTGTTACTGATAGATCACTCATGGCAAAGGAACAGCGATTATCATTTGTGTTGTGTGAAATAGTGAAACACTACAATTCCCTTAGCTCTTCTTTCCATTCGAAATCCATTGACTACGTGAGATTTGGTATGTTGTATCTCTAACTTTTTCTTAAATTTTTATTAATTAATTTTACCGGAGTGTATAATTGATAATATAAATTGTTTTTTTTATAGTGTGATTCCCATGAATACCAAAGAGATGAAGACGTATCACTACCGTGAAGAATGGGAGATGGAGTACTTTTTTTGTAATGATCCATAACAAACGTTTAATTTGCAAAAGAGGAAATCTGGAAAGACATTTTAAAATGATACATAACAATTAAGTTGTTAAGTATCTGTGACAGTGAATTATGCAAGTTTGAAATTTTAGAACTGAAAAGATGCCTTTCTGCTCAAGAGTGAACATTTACAAAGAATACATAAAGTCAAAAGCAGCTACAGTTGCATTGTACCAACTAAGTTACATTCTTGCATTATGTTAATATTTAATGATGACTTTCCAGATTTTCTTTACTACCATTGCATTATTCACCAGCAAGCCTTGTGTGCTAAAATACTGAATATGAATGTCAGCATGATCATAACGTTTAAGATTGCTAACTTGATTCAAGCAAGAAGTCTTAGAGACAACTTTTCGTATTACAAGTGTAAGAAAATGACAACCTGGAGCATGCTGAACTACTGATGTATACAGACAATCAAATGGTTAAGTAGAGGCACATTCTTGCAAAGATTCATAGACTTGTTTCATGAAATTAAGTTGTTCCTTGTTGCAAGAAATGATGATTACAACCAATTGGGTGATGCTGTTTGGTTTTTAGATTTAGCGTTTTTAATGGATATTACTGCAAACTGAATGAATTAAACCTCAAATTACAAGGCAAGGATAAATTGATCTTCCAATGGCAAGTTCCATAAATGCCTTTAAACAAAAATTAAATCTCCTTGTATCCAAACTGTAGGACAATAACTCAACCGAATTTCCAAACATGGGATCATAATTAAAAATTTCAGCTGCAAATTATGACAATAATAGATATACAGAATAAAATAAAAATATCGTTTTGCAGGTCGAGAGACATTTTCAAGATTTCAACAAACTGTGCAATTTTATTTGTCTTATCTGTTCAACACAAGCATACAAGTAGAAAATACTGAAGAAAAACTTTCATCTTTGTTTAAAGTGGATTATCTTTCACTTGAGGCAGAAATAACCACAGTGCAAAATGATATCTACATACAGTAGAGCTTTGGAAATCCAAACATCAGTAATCCAAACAAGCTAGCATTTACTTTTTTTTAAATTGGTGCCATAAAATAATTACATTAAGCACCGATTATTGTGATCACGTTTGTGAATTGAATTTTGATTCTATTAAATGACAATTCTAATAGTGAAAACCAGAGGAATATTATCCACAGGCTATAAAAATAAAGATACAAAGCACAAATTTACACCTTTTTTTTTTTTTTTTTTTTTGACTTCCCAATTAAAAAAATTAAATGATACTTGAAAATCGGAGGAATATTATCCACACGTTAGCAAAATAAAAATAAATTTACGTTTATGTACATACAGCACTAACTAACATTTTGTAATCTGATATTTCTGTTCACTGACTTTTTTTTTTTTTGGTTGTAAAATCGATAACAGTAAAAAAATATAAATGTCAATTGATAACAAAGACGGTGGTCTGCAGAAATTGCAACTAACACAATATGTGCAAGTGAGATACGAAGTAAAAAGATTCTGAACAGAGTTTAATTTTACTGTACTGCAGTTCTTTTTTTTTTTTTTTTTCTTTTTCATCTTTTAAAAGGAAGCAGAAATTTTTAACAATTGAATTGAAGATTGAGATTTTAAACAGACTTTCAAAGGGAGAAAGCAGGTCTTCATTAGCAAAATTTTACCAGATTGGAAAGTCGTTCATAACCAACATTAAAAACAAGGAAAAAATTTTAAAGTTTGCATTGAAACGTGATTTAGATGGTGCAAACAAAAGAAAAACTGTGAAAACAGCTAATGACCCTCCATAGAATATGCTGTTTATTGTTGGTTCACACAGATATTAAGTTTAGGAGAACCCATAGATGGATCTTTGTTTTGTGAAAAGGTGCTGGAATTTTAACAAAAAATTAGGTGGGTCCTCAGATTTTAAGCCACTGTTTTTATTTCTAAGCTTTTTTTTTTTGTCTCCAGTATTTTTGATAAGTTCGAAAATCTGAACAAATCGGAAGTCCTAACTACCCCAGGTCTCAATTAGTTTGGATTATCGTGGTTTGTATTGTATTGACATAGCTCATGAGGAAACTTTCTGGAAATCTTTATCAGAAGACAAGTATCCTAATTTGCAAAAATGTGCTGAAAATTTAATTGCATGTTTTAGTTTGATGTATTTATGCAAATCTGTATTTTCACATTTGAAAATGATAAAATTGAAATACTGAGCCACTTTGACAGACAAGCAGTTGGCTTCAAGTCTAAGAATGTGTCTCAGCTGTTTGAAACATGTTACACCATGTTTCAAAGAAATTGTGGATGAAATACAGTGCAGAACACCAAATCCTAAATCTAAAGAAGTCAATGGGAGTTCTAAAATATGAATTTTTTATGGTTTGATTATATTTATATATGGAATTTTTTTTATTTTTTATTAAGCAGTGTACTATGTTTTCTGCATTTCACAGTTCTTTATCTTTACAAATAAAAAAATATTGCTGAATATACAGGCAGTTCTCGCTTTACGAGTTTTTTTCCCCCAAGTATCAACAAAATTTAAAATATTAACATTAATTGCAAAAAATGAATGTTAAACATTCATAAATACAGTCTGTCCTCGTATAGCACAATAGTTGTGTTCCTAGAAACCCTCGTGCAATGCAAAATCGTGCAATATAAACAACAGGCCCTATGGGAAAAGTGGGGTTATGTGCCGACCATCCAAAATTGAACACACATTTGGAACCAAAACATTACCAAACACAATAAATAATCGGGTAATTTTAATCGTTATAAAATACTTACGTATTTTATAACGATTAAAATACGTAATAAAAAATAATATTATAATATTTTTATTATAATATAATAAATAATAAAAAATATTTATTTTTTATTATTTATTTAAATAATAAAAATTTATTAATAAAATACTTACGTATTTTATTACGACTATTACGTAATAAAATATTGCTAATGCTTTTGCTTCTATCGTAAGCAAACTTGTTTTTTGTTTGATTTTCTATCCAAACAGATGAGAGCCATTCCATCTCTTCCAATTCTTGTGTCTTAATCTAATGGATTTTAATTACACTTTGAGTTGTTCCTGCTATGAAAGTTGTTTTTATTTTCTCCGCATTCTTTCTAATTCTTGGTGTTGCCTCATTTCGGTCTGTAGCAAGTGCAATATCACATGGTCTTTCATTTTGCTCAAAGCGCTTCACAATTTCATATTTTTTCTCTATCTACAGTGGCGGACTAGCCATAAGCATTACTGGGGAAACCTCGGTGGGCCGGAGGCCGGTGTGATTTTGGCCATAAACCATAGTATGAGGCCACTATAAATTTTCCCTGGTAAGAATTTTTGATCCAGTCCACCTCTGTTTATCGATATTGTTTTTCTTTTTCTCTCTGAATCTGCAGTGTCTTCGCCAGGATGCTTCCTTTTCACACCTTTTAAGTATTTTACTAATTTTTAGGGAATAAAGCACAATTACAAAACGAGGAGGCACGCTTGATACACATAAACAAAGCTGTGCGTGTGTAGCAACTGAATAAACAACACCGTAAAGGCCGAGATACACTATTAACACCTCACATTTTACTAAAGCACATTTCTGGGGGTTACTACCATAAAACAATTTCCAATTGCGTTTCTGCTAGTGGAATCTGTTATAAACTGGTAGTAAACTCCATCTAATTGCATTTACGATTATATCAATAGCTGGAATTGTGTTGGTTTTTACGTTATTATGGTGAAATGTGTTTCCCCTTCATTGATATAAAAAACATAAATACATTTTCAGAATCTTCTCTTCATTCCTATCATGTTGCGTTCGGTTGGGATGATTCTGCGTTCGACTGCCATTTCTTGTAAACACAAAGGCGAATCGTGCATAAGCGAATTCGGTTCGTGTTATATAAGATATTGTTCCCCTATTTATAAATCGTGTATGATCGAATTCGTGTAATGTAAACACGTGTTATACGAGGACCGACTGTACCGCATTTCAAACCACATGCATAGCTATACGATACAGTATACCCCGCTTTACGATATTAATCAATTCCAGAGACGCCATCATATCATTAAAATAACGTAATGTGAGCCCAATAACACAATGTTTTTTGTTAACTCGTTTCAGGATCTCGGAAGTTAAAATTTTTGCTGTATAACTAAGCTATTTATCTCTCTAAAGTGTAGTTTTTAAGGTCATGAGCGTGACCTTAAGGCCATATTTTTTTTATTTTTTTTTTTTTTTGTTGTTGTTGTTGGCGCATCAGCTTCTTTGGCCATAGTGCACCTCCCAAGGTTTTTGCAGTACTTTGATCCAAGCCCGAGGCAGGATTCAAACCCGCGACCTTTGGGTTGCCAGGCAGGCACTTTACCCACTCGGCTAGCCCGGTCGGCTAAGGCCATATAAAAGGTTGTGAGCGTGGTTTGTAAATTGCATTAGTTATCAATTCAAATCATTAAAATGCGCTACACTTTCATCATTATCATATGTTCCTTTATAAAAATCAATTTTAAACGCCTTTGTGATATTTTTCTAAAGCACATTTCTGGAGGTCACAATCATAAAACAATGAAAACAATTTGCACTCTCCAGTTTATTGGGCTTTTCCGTTACTGCAAGCAATTATAAACGGGTAGTAAACTCGATATTCTTGCATTGTGTGGCTTTTTACATTATTATGGTGAAATGTGTTTCCCCTATACTGAAGTCTTCAATCATATAAAAAACAAATAAATTTTCAGAATCTTCTCGTCATTCCTTTTTTTTTAAGCTTCGTAAACTTGTTACTCCACGCGAATCTTGTTAGTTGCAATTTGTACGTGCCGTTAAAAAATGCTTATGCATGCAATCCTGAAATTTATAATTAAAAGAGAATATTATCTTGGAAACAAATGCCTCTTGAAACATTTCTGAAGAAGACGACTCCTTGCGCAACAAACCAACGAGTGCCGTGCCAATAATGAGTGATCAACGAGTGTGCATTTAGCCGATGATGATGACGAAGAATAAACATTCTTTAACATTTGTAAGTCGTAAATAATTTCTCTATTATAATTTGCTTGATTTTACAGGCTATGTTTTCATTTCTTTCAATAAATCAATCATTTTTTAAACATTAACTAATTAGCTAACTAATTTCATTGTTGAGAATGTAACCCCTATTTTTAACATTATGTCTATGGGAAATAAATACCAGCTTTACGAGCACATGCTAGGCACAAATTAACTCGTGAAGTCGAAAACTACCTGTGTGCTCTCTAAAAAAAGAGTAGATCATGGTTAAGCATATATCAGTATAGTAGATCTTTTTGTAAATACTAGTGGTAGGCACACCTTAGATATATATATATAAACTGCAGCCATTATCAATCCACTGCAGGATGTTCATATTCAGAAAAATTGACCATAATCTGTCACAGTGGTCCAGCGAGGGTTGGCAGATTGACCGTATTTAGCAGGCAGGGGCTTGAACCCCGGTCTACTCAAAGAGCGTGTGCTACTGCACTCCCGCTCCTAACCACTCGGCTATGGAGGCCTGATATATATATATATATATATATATATATATATATATATAAAAATGCAAAAACACATTTTAGTCCTGTCTTTTAGGTGTGATTCCAACATATGGATGTTGGAATCACACCATTTAGTATTTTGAATCGATCGATCATAGTTATCCTGCTGAAATGCAGGATAACCATGACATCTAATACAGGAATTAGATGTACATATACTAAAGGTAGAAATAAGACAAAATTTGAGATAATATATGCAAATAATTTGAAATTATATACCTGTGTGTATATACACTGGTGTTCAAAGAAAGTAAAAATTGTTAAAAAGTTAGAAATTAACTTTTTAATTGTTATTGTTAGAAAGTAAAAATTGTTATACTCCTTAAAATTGTAATTGTCATCCGAATAATGTAAGTATATGGCAATATTTCTTATAGATTGCATCAGATAAGATTGACATGTGTAGGTGATGACGTAATATTGCATCAGCTGTTACTTTCAGCTATATAAGCATGCTCTGCAAGAGTTGCAGTCATTCCTTGCTTGTGTCAGGATGTCAAGTTACGTGCAGTTGACGTAACTTGCCATCTATGTTGGCTAGTGCTATTGTTTAGTACTAGCCAACATCCTTCCTCACATTGCTTTACGTGAGGAAGGATCTTCTTCCCATCATATTGCTTATCTAATCTACGTAATCAGTCAACAGTGAATAGATTTCTTTCCAAACTCAAGAATACTGGTTCTGCTGATAGGAAAAGAGGAACTGGATGCAAATGAGTCTCTACGCCAAAACAGGACTCTGTTTTGAAGCACTTATGCCTTAAAAACCATAAAGCTTCTTCGTCTGAGCTGAAAAGAGAATGGGAAGAACATACTGGAGTAATAGCAAGTGCAGTAACAGTCAGAAGGCACCTCTTCAAAAATGGACTTGTAGTTCATTGTCCTAAGAAGAAGCCCCTCCTCACACAAAAAATGAAAAAGGATTAATTTAGTGTAAAAAGCATGTCAAATGGACCCCCAAGCAGTGGAAGTCGGTTATTTTCTTGGATGAGAAGAAATTCAACCTGCATGGCTCCGATGGGAGACACGATTCACTGTAGACATGGTGACGTATTCCATCCAGACTGTATGGTGTTTACAGTGAAATTCCCTACCAGCCAGCCAAAGGATATGGGGGTGTATTTCGTATCACGGAGTAGGTCACCTGCAGTTTATAAAAGGTTCTGTAAATGCCAATGGATACCTGGCTATATTGGAAGGCAAATTGCTGCCAACTATTAGAGACCATTTCAACCTGCCAAGTAACTGCATATTTCAGGATGACTCTGCTCCTTGTCATCGGACGAAAAGTGTAAGTTGGCACTTCTGTGGTTACTTTAACTTCATTTCTGCATTAGAGATTCTACATTAATGTGTTTACATTCATTACAGGTGAAAAAAATGGTTGGAAGAACGGTCAATTATAACTCTTAGCTGGCCAGGAAACAGCTCAGACCTGAATTCTATAGAGAACTGTTGGCATCGTGTGGAATCTGCAGTTGCCAGAAAGAAACCAAAGACCCTTTGTGAACTTCAGGAAGCCATAATTCTTGTTTGGAACCATGAACTATCAGTTGATTATCTGCAGAAATTGATCTTGTCAATGCCTCGATAGTGTGCTGCTGTCATCAGGGCCAGAGGCAGTTCAACTAAATATTAGTTTTCACCTGGTGAACTTTTGTTCCCATTTTGTTTTCCATTTAAAATGATAAACTGAAGCAAATTGAGGGCTTCTGATAACATCTCAGCCATAATTGTCATGTTTACCAAAACTGTTGTATAAAGGTTGCAAATGCTCATTTTGTTATATTTAAGTGCACCTGTTAAATCTTACTTAGCTTTGTCTTAACTATTAATAAATATCTTTTGTTTTTATTTCTATTTGTGATGCTAGTCATTAATGTAACATACCATCACAAAAAAGGGTTAGAAATGTGAAATTCCTAGATGATGCACTTTCTTTGAACACCAGTGTATATATATATATATACAGGGTGTTTCAGTTAAACGTTTCAGAACTTCTAAGAGGGGTAGGGTACATCCTGACAACTCGAAATCATATAGCAATGTGGGGTCGGAAATGCTTTCCTGAAGCGGTGTTGTACACAGAAGCACCATAAAGAAAAGAGACCGTAAGTGAGAAATCGTTTTAATAATACATGAAAAGAAGCAAAAGGTACATGGATTAAAGTAAGTGTTCGAAGTTTCTTCCACGGGATACAATGCACGCCTCACATCTCCGACGCGTGGACATCCGAACATTCTGGAATATTCCAGGCGAATTTCGAATTTCTTCGGCAGCTACTGCGATTCTTGCAACCAGCTCCTCAGCATTGTCAACAGGGGTGTCATAAACTAGCGATTTCATATGACCCCAGAAATAAAAATCAAGACATGATAGGTCGGGTGACCGAGCAGGCCAATGCACGGGACCACCACGTCCGATCCACTGTTGACCAAATGTGACATCCAGGTAGTTACGAACATCTCCGCTATAATGGGCAGGGGCTCCATCATGTTGGAACCACATTGTGTGTTGCGTCGATGCAGAAATCTGTTCATCTCTCAAAAGTTGTGGCAATACTTGCTGCAGAAAGATCAAGTAGATAGGTCCGGTTAGACGACAGGGTAACAGGTAAGGTCCGATGAGGTGATCTCCCATAATACCGGCCCATACATTGACCGAAAATCGAATCTGTGCTACACGACGTCGTATTGCATGCAGGTTCTCGACCGCCCAGATATGGTCGTTATGCGTGTTGAAAATTCCTTCCCTTGTGAAGGATGCCTCATCGGAAAACAACACTTCAGCAGGAAAAAGGGGATTTGTAGCACATTTTCCAAGGTACCACTGTGTGAAAGCAGTACGAGGTGCATAATCCTCCGGTTGCTGTGTCTGGACACGCTGCCTGGAGTATTCCAGAATGTTCGGATGTCCATGCGTCGGAGATGTGAGGCGTGCATTGTAGCCCGTGGAAGAAACTTCGAACACTTACTTTAATCCATGTACCTTTTGCTTCTTTTCATGTATTATTAAAACGATTTCTCACTTACGGTCTCTTTTCTTTATGGTGCTTCTGTGTACAACACCGCTTCAGGAAAGCATTTCCGACCCCACATTGCTATATGATTTCGAGTTGTCAGGATGTACCCTACCCCTCTTAGAAGTTCTGAAACGTTTAACTGAAACACCCTGTATATACATACATACACTGGATTGAGGTACTATTGCTCTTCTTACACCCTATATCCGTTCTCCTTTTTTAGCTGTTGCTCCTTTGTCATCCACTAACATGATTGGTTCTCAACCACCACTATTATTCGTCTTTCTGCTTGATTCATTGTCTTGGCTATTGGTTGGGCTAACGTCATCCAGCCTGTTAACCACCTCAAATTCGTCTAACTTTAACTTAGTTACCATTATTATAGTTATCCTTCTTTTTTATATCTTTTATTACCATTCGGCATGGACTAACAGGCAGATGATATCAGAAACTGATAGCTCGCTAATTGTAGGAGGACACATTGAAGGGGTTAGCCCTTGATAAAGTCCCTTTCAATGCGTCACCTTTTTCCTATAATTGGCATGACATATGTAATTAGTTATTATTTTCTACTTTTATGCTTTATTGATTATTTTGTTTTTTCAATATTTGTTATTTCCATTATTTATGCGTATCCTTACCCAGTTAGAACCATGGACTAGTTATAACTATTATAGTGTTTAGTTGCCACCAGCTTATATATACTTGCCTTTAATAAATTGCATGTTTAATAACTGCTCAAACATAATAAGACTGATGTAATGTTCTATCTAGACATTCATTGATGGCATTAATCAGTTCTTCTCCTCCTTTCAGTTTTCAGTTCTTTTTATTGTATAATTTGCTATAATAATTGTTTATTATGTTATAATAATTGTTAATTTATTTGCTATATTCATTATATATATATATATATATGTGTGTGTGTGTGTGTGTGTGTGTGTGTGTGTGTGTGTGTGCGCTTGGTTAATCTGAACTAATTGGGTAGTTTAGACTTTTAATTTGTTCTGATTTTCAAACTTTGGTCTGGAATCTAAAAAAAAAAGGGTTTAAAAATAAGAACATTGGCCTTAAAATCTGAGGGACCACCTAATTTGTTTGTTAAAATCCACCACCTTTTCACACAACAAAGGTCCAGATATGGGTTCTTCTAAACTTCATCTCTGTCTGAAACACAAACAAATGGCATCCTTGACGGATGGCTCATTAGCTTTTCTCAGTTTTTTTTTTTTTTTTTTTTGCACCATTTGAATCAAGTTTTGGTGTAAACTTTAAAATTTGTTCCTTGTTTTTTTAATGTCTGTTATGGTAGACTTTCCAACCTCATAAAATTTCACTGACTCACTTTCTCCCTTTGAAAGTCTTTTTAAAATCTCAAGCTTCAATTCACTTCTTAAAAATTTCTGCTTCCTTTTATAAAAGACAAAGAAAATGACAGTACTGTAAAATTAAACTGTAAAAACTCTGTTCAGAATCTTTTTTGTTAGTTGCAATTTCTGCTGCCATGTTCTTTGTTATTGATTGACACTTTTTTTTTTTTACTGTTTTAGATTATACAACCCAATAAAAAGGCAGTGAGTGGAAATATCAGTTTACAAAGTGTGTTGAATAAAATATTACAAAGTCTTTTGTTTAGTTAGTACTGTATGTATATTAAGCTATGCACATAAGCGTAAATTTATTTTGCTAACCTGTGGATAATACTCTTTCGATTTTCACATATTGTTTAATTTTATTAATTAGTAAGGGGGAAAAAAAGATGTAATTTATATCTTCATTTTTTTAGCCTGTGGATAAAATATTCCTCCGATTTTCATTTATTTGAACTGCCGTTTAATATAATCAAAATTCAATTCACAAATGTTATCACAATAACCGTTGTTTACTGTAATTATTTTATGGTACCAGCTTAAAAATATATAATAAATGCTGGCTCATCCGGATTAGTGAAGTTTCAAATTATTGACTTTTGGATTTTCAACGCTCTACTACCGTGTGTGCGTGTGAGAGAGAGAGAGTGTGTTGATAGCCTAAATAAATTTAAGGCTGAGCTGGACAGGCATTTGGAACGAATGGAGGGGTGAAATTGGAGGGTTTTTTTTTTTTTTTTTTTTGTTGGGCTTATGCTGCATAAGCTTGCATCATATGCCTCTACTAATGCTAACATTTCATGTGCCCTTTCCTACTTCTGTAAAAGGATCAGAAGTCTGTGAAATGATCTGGTAGACACTTTATTCATATGCACCTGTTGTTGAATGATGTTCTCTACTAATATGAAGCCGCGGCCAGTTCTCTGATGCTAATATGGCGATTTCCCCAGGATTAATGCCTCGATTTTTGCAATAGCAGTTTCTGGGCATCCTGAGATTTCTTCGTCATGCACTGAGGTTCTTCCACATTTGAATTGTTTATACCCATGTAGAACATTGTAACTTGGGTGGTCTTCTCCTTAAACAGCAACCATTAATTCATGGACTGTTTTGGGTGTTTTTCTCTTGCAGAAAGAGGATCCAAATTACTGATCTGTATTCCACTTTATCCATTGTGACACTTCACTTCATTCAGTGCTACAAAGAAGAAAAAAAAAAAAGGAATTGTCAGATCAAAACCAAATTTTTTTTAATTGAAAATTTAAAAAACAAAAAAAAAAAAAAATTGTCTTTCGATGACAACCACTTCCTGGTGAATAAAAACCTTTTTTTTTTCACCCCCTCTCATTATTATTATTGTTATTATTATTATTATTAATAGTAGTAGTAGTGTCATATGATTCAAGAAAGAAAGAAAATCAATTATAAAGCATCAGCCAAAAAAAATAAAAAATCCACATCACCTGTCCATCCCCTCCAATAATTTGTTTAGTTCACCTTGAATTTATTCAAAAACTACTGACTTCCGCAACTGACAGGAGTTTGTTCCACCAATCAGCCAACTGCTGGCTGAAAGCAAACTTCTATACATTTATCCTGTAACCATCCTTCCTCAATTTGAATCTGTGTGTAGTCTGACCAAGGCAAAGACTGTCAGCAGTATTGAGCTTGCTCACTCCATTCAAAGTTAAACTCCTCATTGAAGTCACCTTGCAGGTGACTAGTCTCCAGCTGCTGAAATTTGCAGAACCGAAGCCTTTCTTGGTAGGAACACCCCTTTGTTCCCCTCACCAATCTTGTTGCCCTTCTGTGTATACCCATTCTGATCTCTGCCTGATCTCTACATCCTTCCTAAAATGAGGTCTACAGACCTGTATGTAGTACTCAAAACGTTGCCTGATAATGGGATAATCACCTAGAAAAGTTCCTGTATATCATTGACAAAATCCTATGCGCTCACTTGGCAGTCTGTCTCTATTGCTCAAAGAACTTCATATTTGACTTTGCAGTTATCTCCAAGTTTTTTTCATCTTCCACTATAATGAATGTAGTACCACACAGTTGGTATGTTTTTCTGGGATTACTGCTACCCATATGCAGTACTTTGTATTTGTCGATTAAGCTTCAACTGCCTTTTCTCAGCCACTATGTCTAATTTTTGTAGATCTTATTGCAGGAGTATACCCTGATTACTGTCATTAGCCACTCTGCCAATCTTTGTATCATCTGCAATCTTAAACAATAAGCCTCATATGCCTTCATCAATATCATCAATATCAAAAAAAAAAAAAAAAAACTGGCCCAGCACTGAACCCTGGGAGACTCACTCCATTAATAACATTAATTCATTCATTAAGAGCAGTGTTCATTAATAACCAATCTCTGGCTTCTACCACTTAACCATCCCTTTATTCAAAGCAGTAACTTGCCCTTAATGCCACACTACTACAATCTATACTGTAGTCTTTTATGTGCAACAGTAACAAAGCTTTCCTGAAGTATATGATATCAAAATTATTTTTTTGCATCCATTTCTTTGTTACTGCAGCATAGTATCCAATTTGAATGTCAGACAAAATTGCCCCTTAACAAAGCCATGCTGCTACTCTATAATAGAAATAATGCAATTGTATTGCATTCTGTCTAGATGGTCCTGCATTACTTCTTTAACCAGAGACTCCAATTATTTTTCCTGGAACAGAAGTTAAGCTAACATGTCTATAATTACTTAATGTCACCTTTTTATACCCCTTTTTATCTCCAGTCCATTATTTAAAATGTCAGAAATTTCTCTTCCAGTTTACTCTCAGATACCCCAAATTCATTTAGCTGCCTGATAGATTTTAATGAATAATTTCTGACATTCCCCTCCCTAAAGAACGCCTTGTGTGTGAGTGTAGATGCAAAATACCTATTCAATTTCACAGTAACCTGAGCAGAATCATCAACAGTTAATCCATTGACATCAAGTGGACCAATGTGATGCAATCCCTTCCTTCTACTGTTAATATAATTAAAGAAATCTTTGCTTCTTTTCTTTGCATTCCTTGCCAGAAACTTTTCTGCCTTATCTTGCCTAATTTGCTTTGTAAATTGATTACAGGCTAGTTTAAATCTACCATAGGCTTCTGTATCACCTGATAATTTATATGCATCCCATGATTTTTCTTCTCTACAAGTCTCATCACTGCATACAGGCTTGGAGGTCTTGTTTTAGGAATGATATCGATTTGCAGAATGGGTGGGTGCAGAGAAGGGCAATGAAGATTGGTGAGGGAAGATTTGATTTGGTTTTTAATGCACATTATGAACTTAGGTGCCAATGTGCCAATGGCACATTGGTGGCTAAGTCCATAATGTGCCAAGTCAAGGTGAGGGGAAGAAATGGGTGTTCTTACCAAGAAAGGCTTCAGTTCCAACATCTTGAGACTGCTCCTCCAAGATGATCTGATTGAGGTATAAGGCTTTGAATGGATTGAGCAAGGTCAATGCTGATGACATTCTTCCTACTGCTCAGACTATACATGGGGGGGACATAAATTCACATTTGAGGAAGGTCGGTTACAGAATTTATTGTGCAGAAGTTTGCCTTCAGCCTGCCAGGTTAATTGTTTTAATAAACTTCCATCTGTTTTGTTGAAATTATGAAGTTTGGTTAAATCTAAGTAAGAACCAGTAAAAAAAAAATATCGGAGGCAATTGATGGGAGTTGTGGGATTTTTTTTTTTTTTTTTTGGCTGATGGTTTATAAGCTTGTTTTCTTGCATTATTTGCAACTTCCACTATTTATAGTAGTATTAATACTGTATGAGATAAGTTAATCAGATTGGTCAAACAAAACTACCTTAACAAATCCATGCTCTGATTACTTCCTTAAACCATGATTCCATTATTTTTTACCTACAACAGAAGTCAGTCTTACTAGTCTCTAATTGTTCATTTTTTTTTTTTTGTTTCTGATTTCTCACTGCTCTTTGTAGGCTACTGTAATTAGAGGAGCCCCCCCCCCCCAGGGTTTGGTGCTGGGCCCATTGTTGTTTTCTGTATTTATCAATTATATTGATGAAGGTATCATGTTTATGATACAATGGTTGACTGTATGCTACTGTAACAAGATCTAGAAAAATTTGGCAGATGGCTGATAAATGGCAATTGAATTTTAACATTAACAAATGCAAAGTACTGCATGTGGGTAGCAGTAATCCTAGAGTAACGTACCAACTGTGGGGTATTAAACTCAGCATAGTGGAAAATGAAAATGACCTAGGGATAATTGTGCAGTCGGGTATGAAGTTTTCTGAGCAGTGCAGGCAAGCTGCCAGAGCAGATCAGTGATATACAGGAATTTTGCTAGTATGGAAAAGGAGGTTTGTTTGTTAGTTGTTTGTTTGGTTTTTAGGAGCATTAGCAATTAAGGCCATATTGCTCCAGGATATGCGGTGGTCATTCCATGACCTTTCCGCATCCTCCGTATTTGGTGGTGACGGGCTCGAACCCCGGTGGAAAAGGAGGTGATTATTCCTTGGTATGGTGTGGCAATAGTCAGGCAACACCTTGAGTACTGGATGCAGAGCTGCTGGATTGGGTAGAGAGAAGAGTAATTAGATTGGTGAAGAGAAAAAAGGGATGCTCATACCAACAAAGGTTTAAAAAATTGCAGCATCTGGAAACAAGACACCTGCAAGTTGACCTGAATGAGGAGTTGAAGGCTTGGAATGGATTGGTCAAGCTCAATCCTGATGGGGATTCTACTTCCTGCTCAGACTATGCTCAAAGAGGAACATACACTCGAATTGAGGTAGGATGGATACAGAATAGATCTGTGGAAGTTTTCCTTTAGCCAGGAGATGGTTGATTGCTGGAACAAACATCTGTTATTGTGGAAGTGGACAGCTTGGATAAATTCAAGAAAGAATTACACAGACTATTAGAAGGGATGAATGGGTGATTCGGGATTTTTTTTGTATGTGTCTGATGCTGTATAAGCTCTCTTTCTTGCGTCATTTAGCATTAGCATTAGTAAAGGCACATGATGCAAGAAAGCATCAGCCAAAAAAAAAAATATATATATATATATATATATATATATATATATATATATATATATATTCTAATTTCACCCATCCACTCACTTGAAATGTTTGTCTAGTTCTGCCTTAAATCTACTTCAGCTATCAACTTCTACGACAGATGAAAGTTTGTTCCAGCAATCAACCACACGCTGGCTTCTGCACATCTATCCAACAGCTGTCTTTCCTCAATTTGAATTTATGCCCTCTCAGGTGATTATTCTGAGCAAGAGGAAGAATCCCATCAGCATTGACATGTTCAAACCATTCAAGGCTTTATACACCTCAATCAGATCACCTCGCAGGTGCCTAGTCTCCAGACACTATAATCTGCAAAACTTAATTGTTTCTTCATAAGAGCAACCTTTTTTTCCATTCACTAATCTTGTTGCCCTTCTCTGCAGTCTCTCCGGCAGCTCTACATGCTTCCTAAAATAAGGCCTCCAGACCTGTATACAGTATTCAAGGTGTGGCCTGAACATTGCCTTATACAAGGGGATAATCGCCTCTTTATCCCTGCTAGAGAAATTCCTGTATACCATTGACAAGATACCATGAGCTACTCTTGCAGAATGGGAAGGAGCAGCAGTGCATAGCACACGCTTCTTGATTAGACCGGGGTTCGAGCCCGTCACCACCAAATACCACCTAATAATAATTATTATTATTATTATTATTATTATTAGCCATTCAGTGCAAGGAAGCGTAAGGCTTATGATACACCAGCCAAAAAAAAATATTTCTGAATTACATAGAGAGAGAGAGAGTCAGAAGTAGAAGGGAATCACCAAGAAAGAGAAGAATAATGATATCCAGCTGAGGACCCTAGTTGTGCCAAGCCCATACTCACCAGATGTGAGCCTCTGGGATTATTCTCGTAATCTGCCTTTACCTACCTAACCTCCTTTTGACTTAATTAGACAACTGCTCATATCTGTCATAGGCTTCTGTGTCACATGTTAATTTATATGTATCCCATTCTTTTTTATTCTCTGCCACATATCTCATTAGTTCATCTGACATCCATTTTGAACAGAATTTCTTAATTGCTATGAAAATCCTAGTAGCTTCCAGGATTAATTCCAAGAATGCGCTGGTCCCAAAGTAACTAGTTGTAGGTGAATCTGTTGTCAGGGAAACGGGGAACATATTGTGCAAAAAGGAGAGATGGAACAGGACCAGGGTATGTCTGCCAGGGACAAAGGTTACTGACATTGTAGGGCAGATATCATCCTTTAAGGGTACAAAGGGTGATATTGTTGAACACGTTGGCACTAATGATATTAAGAGTAGGAGACTTAACAAGTACCAAACAATGCTGAAAAACAGCCGTGAGTTAGGCCTAAATTTTAAAGTGTCTGCAATTCTGCCCAGACACGATAGCAGGGAGTATATGATGAAAGCCTTGCCGATCAATTTTGCTCTGGAGAGATTGTGCAAGGCTCAAGGGGTAGAATTTTCCTCAGCCTGGTCTGTGCTTGTTAACAGGAGAGACTGCTTCTACAGGGATGGGATACACTTAAATAGAAAGGGTGCAAGAATATTTGCTGATGCTATCGAGGCAGAGTTAGGTGTGTCAGAAAACTGCTAGTTTGGAGGGATACACGGACTAATAGATTAACAGTAGCCGCTGCAGAGGTAAAAGTGATTCTTGCACTACTTCTATTGAAATGCAATTGAGCAGCAGCCTGGAAAGCAAGGCAATCGGAATTTCAAGGACTGCTGGGAGTCATAATGGAACAAGTAAATACATGGGCTGTGTTAGGGTAACTAAGAGTAGAAACAGGTGCATGTATACTTGCATGTACACCAATGCTAGGAGTATAGTTAATAAATTCAGTGAGCTTGAAGTGCTAGTCAAGACATCAAAGGTAGATATTGTTGGGATATCAGAGACATGGTGTCACACAGACATAAGCAGTGCAGAACTGGAATTTGGGGAGTACAGTGTGAACAGAAACAATAGACAGGACAGGAAGGGAGAAGAGATTATGCTGTTAGTTAAGAAACACATAAAATCTAAGGATGTGCATCCAATTGATGTGAGTGGACAATGCAATGTTGAGTCTGTTTTGTGTGACATAAGCACTGGGAAAGGAAAAATGAGAGTAGGTGTGTGTGTTATAGGCCTAATGAATCTGATGAGTTTAATGAGCAATTATGCAGAGAAATTCAGTGGGCCTGTAAATTAGAGTGTCTTATAATGGGGGATTTTAATTTCCCAGATTACTGGAATTTGTGGGTTGCTCACTCACACACTAGCAAGGCTTTTGTGGATCAAACATCAGAGGCAGCAAAAAGCATATTCCTTTACATGATGCTTGAAATATAACGATAAAAATAAATTAGAATAGGAATTAAAAATAAAAATGATGCCAGCAGCTTTACACTGGAGTGCTTGCATCTGTTCTATTTTTTAATTTTTGCTGCATCAGGACCACCGCTGTTCAAGTCGTCTGCATTGGCTGTTCGATTGGGTGGCGGACTGATCTTTCGATCAACTCACCTTTGCGGCGATTTGTCTAGGGATCGAAATGCAGCAATTCCCTGACCATTATTGGCTTTGTGGTCCTCTGTTGAGATGGGGTGTAATGGTCAGTCTATTTTTGGTTTATTTTTGTTTTATTTTATTATAGTTTTTACTCTGTTATCTCTGTTAGTGATATTTCACATAAATTTGGACCTGGTGCCCGTCAGAGGGGGCGCCGTTAAATTTATTTAATTGGCTTTCAAAATTTAATCTATTTTATTATTTAATCACTCCTCTCTAACAGAGTCTCTCCACTTGCTGACTCGTAGACGTACTGTTTCTGCTGCATGCCTTGGGAAAGGTAAAGAAAGCCAACTCGAGAATGATGAGAAATGTCGGATAACTTACGTGGAAAATTAGTTTCCTGATACGGCACTCTGGCTCTTCTCGCTCGGTAAACAGATAGTAGGTGTTATCGGCTTGGAGAAAAGTCGAGAATGATATATTGATTGACAGGTAGGTGTGGCAAACGATGTGCTGATTGGTGCGTGAACACAACTCACGATAACATTGGTTTTGTATCACTTTAGTAACACTCAGAAGCACAATGGTAATTTGCCCTAATGAACGCTTTCCATAATGGTGAAAAAAGGTCAGTTTACCTCCACTTGAATCCCATGGGAGTCTTAATACAGTCACAAAAATTTTTTTTTTTTTTTTTGTGACTGTATTTTTGTTTTCTTGTTCAATAATATGCCCTAATGGTGAAAAAAGGTCAGGTTACTCCACTTTAATCCCATGGGAGTTTGAACCCCTCCCAAAATGGAGGAGGTAACCTAACCTTTTTTCTTTAGAATCATGGGTGGACTAGCGCATAAATTGTTTATTAACAAAATATTAATTTTTTATTACTGTACTTTTATTTTTAAGGTCAGGTTACGAAAAATAAAGAAACTTTTTCCTTTTTTTGTAACCAAACCTAAATCAACAGTATAGTAAAAATACTCATGAACTCCAAAAATCTGCTTTTAATAATGAGAAAAAAACATAATGAAGAACATAAAAATGAACAGAACGAAACTTTTATTAATTTAGTTTTCATCAAAAAATCTACCGTTTTATTTTCCTTACAAATTTCTTCCATCTTTAAAAGATTCATCGCTACTATTACCTGTTTACCGATCATCACAAAACCATTATGCACCATTCTTTGCTCATAAATACACATTATAATGCCAACCAATGACTACGCAGTAGCTTGTCATCTGTCATGCCCACCACCAATCATTTCATCATTTCCCACGCCTACCTGTCAATCAATATATTCTCGATTTCGGCTCCAGACCAATAACACCTGTCTGTTTACAGAGCGAGCAGCGCTTGAGTCTGGTGTCGGGAAACTAATTTTCTGCATAAGTTATCCGACGTTTCTCGTCTTTCTCGTGTTGGCTTTCTTTACCTTAGCCCATGCCTTTTCTACAGATACTTCCATGGGCACTGTTCTTCTGAATTGTTGTCTATAATTCCCGCTCTCTCTCTCTTTCAAAACAGTCCAGAACAGGTGTCGTCACTACCAGCCAACATTCATTTACTGTCCAACTTCAAACTCACAGAACCAACTTTTCATCTTCCTCGTTTATTTATTGAACTGGAGTTTTCTGGAACAGCCTTCCTTCATACGTATTTACTGAAAATTACAGTCTACAGAAGTTCAAGTCTAATGTCAACAAATATCTTCTTTCATCTTCTCAACCTCCAACCCAAGCACAGTACTAAGTACTATAGGTTCTAATACCTCTCATGTTTGGGGTTTTCATAAAAAAAAATAAGTGACCCCAGGGGCTCACACCTGGTGAGTATGGGCTTGGCACACTCAGGGTCGTGAGCTGGATATCATCATTCTTCTCTTCCTTGGTGAGAAGCTCTGCTCTCTCTCTCTCTCTCTCTCTCTCTCTCTCTCTCTCTCTCTCTCTCTCTCTCTCTCTCTCTCTCTCTCTGTCTCAGGTGCAGCAAAAGCCTCAGGCTTCCTTGCACTATATGGCTAATAATAATAAAAGTTTATGACAAGGAACTTCAATTTCTCTTTGGGTTGTTGTTATTTGGTTTTTAGGAGCATTAGCAACTAAGGCCATATTGCTCCGGGGATATGCGGTGTTCATTCCCTGACCTTTCCGCATCCTCTGTATTTGGTGGTCACAGGCTCGAGCCCCAGTCTAATCAAGAAGCCATGTGCTATGCACTGCTGTTCCTACCCACCTTGTTATGGAGGTGCTTTCTCTTTGGGAATAATTTTTAAATTTTTGAGAACTCTCAATGCAGTTTATGTAATATATGATCAAGCCTTAATAAACTCAGTTTTGCTATAATTCACATGGCTTTTGAGTGTTTTTTTAATATTTAAGAGTTAATTATTCCATGCATGACTTTCACATAATTCTTTAATATATATGTTTATTTGTTTTTTTTTTTTTACTCCATTTGTATAGAGGTGTTTTATATGGCATAAAAGCTTAAGTTATTTCATTCAACAGACAAAATATCTTAATCAATTAAAATCAGAAGTATCTTACAATGTGGGGATGTCAGTTATGCATCTGATATTTGATTTTATAGAAAGGTAGATAATTAAAAAAGACCTGTACAGTCGGTCCTCGTATAGCACGATAGTTGTGTTCCTAGAAACCCTCATGCAATGCAAAATCGCGCAATATAAACAACAGGCCCTATGGGAAAAATAGGGTTAGGTGCCGACCACCCAAGATTGAAAACACATTTGTAACCAAAACATTACCAAACACAATAAATAGTCGTAATAAAATACGTATTTTTATACAACTATTACGTAATAAAATACGTATTTTTTTACAACTATTATGTAATAAAATATTGCTAGTGCTTTTGCTTCTATCGTAAGCAAACTTGTTTTTTGTTTGATTTTCTATCCAAACAGATGATAGCCGTTCCGTCCCTTCCAATTCTTTGTGTCTTAATCTAATGGATTTTAATTACACTTTGAGTTGTTCCTGCTATGAAAGTTGTTTTTATTTTCTCTGCATTCTTCATAATTCTCGGCCTTTTTTAACACCTCATTAGGTCTGTAACACCTCATTTAGGTCTGTAGCACGTGCAATATCACATGGTCTTTCATTTCGCTCAAAGCGTTTCCCAATTTCATATTTTTTCTCTATCGACAGAGGCGGACTGCCATAAGCATTACTGGGGAAACCTCGGTGGGCCGGAGGCCGGTGTGATTTTGGCCATAAACCATAGTATGAGGCCACTATAAATTTTCCCGGGTAAGAATTTTTGATCCAGTCCGCCTCTGTTTATCGATATTGTTTTTCTTTTTCTCTCTGAATCTGCAGTATCTTCACCAGGACACTTCCTTTTCACACCTTTTAAGTATTTTACTCATTTTTAGGGAATAAAGCACAATTACAAAACGAGGAGGCACGCTTGATACACATAAACAAAGCTGTGCGCGTGTAGCAACTGAATAAACAACACCGTAAAGGCAGAGATACACTATAAACACCTCATGTTTTACTAAAGCACATTTCTAGGGGTTACTACCATAAAACAATAAAAACAATTTCCAGTTGCATTTCTGCTATAGAATCTGTTATAAACTGGTATTAACTCAATAACTGCATTTGCGATTATACCGATAGCTGGAATTGTGTTGGTTTTTACGTTATTATGGTGAAATGTGTTTCCCCTTCACTGATATAAAAAACATAAATACATTTTCAGAATCTTCTCTTCATTGCTATCGTGTTGCGTCGGTTGGGGTGATTCTGCATTCGACTGCCATTTCTTGTAAACACAAAGGCGAATTGTGATAAGCGAATTCAGTTTGTGTTATATAAGATATCGTTGCTCTATTTATAAATCGTGTATGATCGAATTCGTGTAGTGTAAATACATGTTATACGAGGACTGACTGTATTAACCTTGTAAACTTTATGTTTTGTAAACCTTTCCCTAATTTTAATATGTTTATTTTTAAGCCATTAGCACTGGTAGCATGGGGTTGCAAGCTGTTGATGAATCACATTAATCATTCTTCAGTGATATCTTTCATCAAGGTAAGTATCCCACCTATATATGAAATTACTTTTTTCAGAAATGTAATGATTAACAATATGATTGTTGAAAAGGCTATTCAGGAATAATCACTAAAACATAACAATTATCAGGCGACACAGAAGCCTATGGCAGATATAAGCTAGTCTGAAATCAAGTCACAAAGGAGATTAGGCAAGCGAAGGCAGATTACCAGAAATCTTTGGCAAAGGATGCTAAGGAAAACTGAGGGCTGATGACCCTCCTATGTGTGAGTCCTGTGGCACAATTTTATCAATTAGGCACATTTTAGCTGACTGTCCAGATTTTAGCAATATCCATTTTATCGCTTTTAACCATCTGACTGAGCTGTATACACTCAGTCAGATTTTATCCGACAATGTGTCTGCTGTTTTTAGCTTTTTGACATCAGTAAACCTTTTTAGTCACATTTAAAAAATCTACCTTATTATAGTTACTTGTTTATCTTTTAGTTTATACTTGTTTTCATACCTTGACTTAGTGACCTAAATCATTAGGCCACTGAAAATTTTACTTTTTATGACCAGGTTTTGGCGCATTATAGCCTTAATCGCTAATGTGCCAATAAAACCCAAGCAAGCTAAGGAAAACAGCAAGGACTTCTTTACTTATAAAAACTGTAGAAGGAAGGGGATGAATCAGATTGGTCCACTTGATATAGATGGCTCGACTGTTGATGATCCTGCTCGGTTAGCTGACAAACTGAATGAGTGTTCTGCATCTACATTCACACATGTGGAATTCTTTAGAGAAATAAAGGACAGAAGCTTATTAACTCTAACAGGGAGCTTAATGATTTTGTAATAACTGAGAATAAAGTGAAGGAGAAATTGTTGAAGATAAACATAAGAAATTCACTTGGGGTGGATGGGATCTATCCAGTTATATTAAAGAAGATGGCAAAGGAAGCAAGCAAATCCTTATCGATATTTATGAGAGCATCCTTGTATTTGGGGGAGGTCCATACAGACTGGAGATATGCAAGTGTGTCCCCAATTCACAAAGGGGGGGGGGGTGATGCAAGCAATTACAGAACTGTTAGTTTAACTTCTGTTCCGGAGAAAATAATGGAGTCACTGGTTAAAGAAGCATTGTAGGACCATCTAGACGAGACTGCAGTAATAATTCAGATACAGCATTGGTTTGTTATGGGAAAATCTTATCTGACTAAATTGATTGGATACTAGGATATGGTCACAAAAGAACTCTATGCAAAAAAGAGTTTTTATATCATATACTTGAAATTTAGGAAAGCTTTTGATACTTTTGCACATGGAAGACTGCTTTACAGATTGGAGCAGTATGGCATTGAGGGCAAGTTGCCACAATGGATAAAAGGATGGTTGAGTGGGAGAAGACAGAGTGGTAATCTATGGACACTGCTCTTCTAGGACTAATATTATGTGGATTCTCCCGGGGTTCGGTGTTGGGCCCATTGTTGTTTTGTATATTTTTCAATGATATTGATGAAGGTATATATCAGGCTTAATGTCTAAGTTTGCAAATGTTGGGTGGCGCCTCCGTAGCCAGGTGGGTAGGAGCAGCAGTGCGTAGCACACGCTTCTTGATTAGACCAGAGTTCGAGCCCATGACCACCAAATACGGAGGATGCAGAAAGGTCAGGGAATGACCAGCGCATATCCCCGGAGCAATATGGCCTTAGTTGCTAATGCTCCTAAAAACCAAATAACAAAATAGCAAATGTTGGCAGGGTTGTTAATGACAGTATGCTACTGCAACAGGATCTAGAAAAGTTGGGCTGCTGTGCTGAGAAGTAGCAACTGAAGTTTAACATTGGCAAATGCAAAGTACTGCATATGGGTAGAAGTAACCAGAGAGAAATGTACCAACTGTGTGGTACTACACTCAGAGTGGTAGAGAATGAAAAAGACCTGAGGGTTAATTCCACAGTCAGATATGAAGTTTTCTGAGCAGTCCAGACAGGGTGCCGGAGTCGGTTATGGGATCTTGTAAATGATATACAAGAATTTTGTTAGTAGTGATAAGGAGGTGATTATCCATTTGTATAAGACAATGGTCAGGCTGCTGAGTACTATGTACAGGTCTGGAAGCCTCATTTTAGGAAGGATGTAGAGTTTCTAGAACGAGTACAAAGAAGGGCAACAAGATTGGTGAGAGGAACAAAGCGCTACTCTTACCAATCTAATAAAATATTCAAAGAAGAATAAATTTGGTACATTCAGATTGATTTAGATAAAGAAACAGTCAGGCTAATTTTGATAGAGAACTTGAATGTGAATAAAGTTTCTGCTAAAATAATGAATTTCGCATTGAAAACAGGAAAAAGCAAGATCTGAAATTTGTTTTTTTCTTAAGTTCTGGAAGTTGCAGCATCTTGCGAGACTAAGCAGCTGAGAGGTGATCTGATTGAGGTGTATAAGGTCTTGAATGGTTGAGCAAGCTCAGTGCTGATGGCATTCTTCCTCTTTGTTCATTTACGAACCCAAAGGAATATAAATTCAAACTGAGGAAAGACAGTTATAGAATAGATGTGCGGAAATTTGCCTTTAGCCAGCAGGTAGTTAATTGCTGGAACAAGCTTCCACTGTCGTTGTGAAAGTTGATAGTTTAAATAAATTCAAGAAAGAATAGGACAAACTTTAGAGCGAATGGATGAGTGGAATGCGGTTTTTTTTTTTTTTTTTTTTTTTTGGCTGATGCTATATAAGCTTGTTTTTTTTTGCATCATACGGTTCTACTAATACTAACTCACAAATCTAATAAAATATTCAAAGAAGAATAAATTTGGTACATTCAGATTGATTTAGATAAAGAAACAGTCAGGCTAATTTTGATAGAGAACTTGAATGTGAATAAAGTTTCTGCTAACATAATGAATTTCGCATTGAAAACAGGAAAAAGCAAGATCTGAAATTTGTTTTTTTCTTTTCACAATGGTTTAATAAGATAACACTGTTTTGCTTACAGTTGGCAGCACTCATGTTCAATATGGTTCAAAAACAAAATGTCAAATTCCTCATGAACAAATAGTTCATTTCTTGAAAATCGATTAAACACATCAGGATGTAGACTAATAAGTGCCAGTTTTTGAAATTAAAAAAAAAAATTAAATTAAATATATAGGTAAAGGGAAAAAAAAGGATTTCTGGGAATTGTGAGAAGAAATTATAGTATTTATAATTTCTTAAAAAGAAGAAGAAATGCTAATAAACCATGTGAATTCTGGTTTTCAATAGCATTTAGCATTAGAATTAGCATTAGTAGAGGCATATGATCAAGAAAGCAAGAAAGCAAGCTTATGCAGCATCAGCCAAAAAAAAAAAACCCACTCCCATGTCACCCCTCTGTTCGTTCGAAATACCTGTCCAGCTGAGCCTTAAGCTTATTTAGGCTATCAACTTCCACAACAAAGGATGGAAGTCTGTTCCACCAACCAACTACCTGCTGGCTAAAGGCAAATTTCCGCACATCTATCCTGCATCTGTCTTTCCTCGATTTGAATTTATGCCCTCTCAGGTGATTATTCTGAGTAAGAGGAAGAATCCCATCAGCATTGAGCATGCTCAAACCATTCAAGGCTTTATACACCCACCTCAATCAGATCACCTCGCAGGTACCTAGTCTCCAGACACTATAATCTGCAAAACTTCAGCGTTTCTTTATAAGAGCAACCTTTTGTTCCATTCACTAATCTTGTTGTCCTTCTCTGTACTTGCTCCAGCAGCTCTACATCCTTCTTGAAATGAGGCCTCCAGACCTGTATACAGTACTCAAGGTGTGGCCTGATCATTGCCTTATACAAGGGAATAAATACCTCCTTATCCTTGCTAGAAAAATTCCTGTATATCATTGACAAGATACCATGAGCTACTCTTGCCGCCCGTCTGCACTGCTCAGAAAATTTCATATCTACCTGCACAATTACCCCCAGGTCCTTTTCATTCTCTACCACTGTCAGTGTAGTACCACAGAGTTGATACATTGTTCTGGGTTTACTATTTCCCATATGTATTACTTTACATTTGTCAATGGTAAACTTCATTTGCCACCTCTCAGCCCATTTGCTCAACCTTTCCAGGTCATGTTGCAGCAGCATAGCATCAGTGGTGTCCTAAACAACCCTGCCAACCTTTGTATCATCTGCAAACTTGGACACTAAGCTTGATATAACATCATCAATATCATTTATAAATACAGAAAACAATGTACCCAACACGGAACCCTGAGGGACTCCACTAATAACATTAGTCCACGATGAGCAGTGTCCATTGATTACCACTCTCTGTCTTCTCTCAATCAACCATCCCTTTATCCACATCAATAGTTTGTCTCCAATGCCACGCTGCTCCAATTTGTGCAGCAGTCTTCCATGTGCAACAGTATCAAAAGCCTTTCTAAGATCCAAATATATAATATCAAAGTTATTCCCTGCATCCAGTTCTTTTGTGACTGCATCATAGTATCCAATCAAATTGGTCAGGCAAGACTTCCCCTTAACAAAACCATGCTGTGTCCAAGCTATAACTGAAGTCTTGTCTAGATGATCCTGCAGTGCTTCTTTAACCAGTGCCTCCATTAATTTTCTTGGAACAGAAGTTAAACTCACAGGTCTATAATTACTTGTGTCAGCCTTTGATCCTCCTTTGTGAATTGGGGTCACATTTGCACATCTCCAGTCTATGGGTACCTCCCCTGAGTCCCAAGAAGCTCTCATAATTATGGCTAAGGGTTTGCTTACTTCCTTTGCTGCCTCCTTTAATATAACTGGATAGATCCCATCCTCCCCGAGTGCCTTTTTTATATTTATCCTCAACAATTTCTCCTCCACTTTCCTCTCAGTTATTACAAAATCATCTAGCTCACTGCCAGAGTTTACTTCACCTCTGGCATTCCCCTTCCTGAATAACTCCTCATGTATGAATGTAGTTGCAAAATACTCATTTAGTTTGTTAGCCACCTGAGCAGGATCCTCAACTGATCCTCAACCATCAATATCCAGTGGACCAATCTGATTCATCCCTTTTCTTCTAGAGTTTACATAAGTAAAGAACTCTTTTCTGTTTTTCTTTGCATCCTTTGCCAAGGATTTCTCATAATCTGCCTTTGCCTGCCTAATTTCCTTTGTGACTTGGTTACAGACCAGTTTATACCTATCATAGGCTTCCATGTCACCCAATAATTTATATGTATCCCATGCATTTTTCTTCTCTGCCATATGTATCATTAATTCATCTGACATCGATTTAGGCCTAAACCTTGAACAATATTTCTTTGTTGGTATGTAAAGCCTAGTAGCTTCCAAGATTATTTCTTTGAAAGCTTCCCATTTTGAATTTGCTGCTTGTAACATCATCAGTTGGTTCCACCGTATAGAATTTAAATACTGCCTCAGACCACCGTAGTCATCACCTTTATGAAAGCAAAAACCCTTCCCTTTACCCCTGATGGTTGTTACCTCTTTGAGTACATCCCACTTTAGCACACTGTGATCACTGCCACCTAGTGGTTCTTTTATCTGCAGATTCTTAATGTATGAAGAATCACTACTGATAATCAGATCAAGAGTATTACTCCCTCTAATTGCCTCCCGAACATGCTGATGTAGAAAACAATCATCCAATAAATCCACAAAAGCCTTGCTAGTGGGTGAGTGGCCATCCCACAAATTCCAGTCAATATCTGGGAAATTAAAATCCCCTATTATAAGACTCTCTGATGTACTGGCCCACTCTATTTCCCTGTACAGGTTCTTATTATACTCATCAGAGTCATTAGGCCTATAGCACACTCTACTCTCAATTTTGATCTCCCAGTGCTTATGTCACACCAAACTGACTCGACACTGCACTGTCCATCGATGTCGACTGGCTTCACTTCTTTGGATTTTATTTGTTTCTTAACTAATAGCATAGCCCCTCCTCCCTTTCTATCCTGTCTATTCTTTCTGTACACATTGTACTCCCCAAATTCCAGTTCTGCATTCGTTATATCTGTGTGACACCACATCTCTGATATCCCAACAATATCTGCCTTTGATGTTTTGAGCAGTACCTCAAATTCATCAAATTTATTTTCCAAACTCCTAGCATTTGTGTACACGCAACTATAGATGCACCTGTCCCTATTCTTAGCTACCCTAACACAACCCCTGTGTTTACTTGTATGACTCCCAGCAGTCTCTGTAATACCCTGCATCTTGTTTTCCAGGCTGCTGCTCATTCCAATAGAAGCAGTGCTAGAATCACTTTCACCTCTGCCAGTGGCTACTGTTACTCTATTAGTCTTTGTTTCCCCCCCCCCCCCAAGATAGCAGTTTTCCGACCCACTTAACACTGCCTCGATAGCATCAGCAAATATTCTTGCACCCTTTGTGGAATTTGTTTAAGGAAAAAAAATTATATTTCAGAAATTCCAATTGTACATTCATATATACCATCATTCCAACACAAATCTTTCTAATTTTTTTGTGGAATCATATAATGAGGTATAAAGAGGAAGATATTAAATGAATATGCTGTGATGAATGTAGTAAAAATTCTGTATAAAGTTTCCTCATGTTCAGAAGAAATTTGATTTCAATCACAAGGCACCCCTTTGCTTTCACTAGAAACTATTAGCTGAACATTTAACCAAGGCTTGGACTTAGTATTAGTATTAATTGGTGCAAATGTTGCAAGAAAGCAAGCTTATACAGCATCAGCCAAAAAAAAAAAAAAAACTTTACACATCACCTGCCCATCCTTCCTGTAGTTTGTCTGTTTAGACTAAGGCGCATTTAGGGCTAGAGCCTCAAGCTGCGAACAAATTTAGACTATGTATATAAAGTGCTTAGCATCATAATACACAGCCATTTCTGAATAAACAGAAAATTTTTAAGGTGGCATCGTTTTAGGTTATATCTCATATTGTGAATGCCTTCACAACGAGTTGCCATGATATTGCACTACTTCGAATAAGTAACGCTTCACCTAAGGAGAAGACTAGTGTTACTTATTCTCAGATAGGTACCACCACCCAGACAGCACTGTTTCAGGGCTATTTGGCCCTTCGTCAGTGAGTGGGTAGGTACCCAAGTGATGCAATGATGGCAAAAACAGTTATGAAGTATAACTCCACAATATGAGAGATGCCTGATGGTGTATGATGTATTTAGACTAAGGCGCATTTAGGGCTAGAGCCTCAAGCTGCGAACAAATTTAGACTATGTATATAAAGTGCTTAGCATCATAATACACAGCCATTTCTGAATAAACAGAAAATTTTTAAGGTGGCATCGTTTTAGGTTATATCTCATATTGTGAATGCCTTCACAACGAGTTGCCATGATATTGCACTACTTCGAATAAGTAACGCTTCACCTAAGGAGAAGACTAGTGTTACTTATTCTCAGATAGGTACCACCACCCAGACAGCACTGTTTCAGGGCTATTTGGCCCTTCGTCAGTGAGTGGGTAGGTACCCAAGTGATGCAATGATGGCAAAAACAGTTATGAAGTATAACTCCACAATATGAGAGATGCCTGATGGTGTATGATGTATTTAGACTAAGGCGCATTTAGGGCTAGAGCCTCAAGCTGCGAACAAATTTAGACTATGTATATAAAGTGCTTAGCATCATAATACACAGCCATTTCTGAATAAACAGAAAATTTTTAAGGTGGCATCGTTTTAGGTTATATCTCATATTGTGAATGCCTTCACAACGAGTTGCCATGATATTGCACTACTTCGAATAAGTAACGCTTCACCTAAGGAGAAGACTAGTGTTACTTATTCTCAGATAGGTACCACCACCCAGACAGCACTGTTTCAGGGCTATTTGGCCCTTCGTCAGTGAGTGGGTAGGTACCCAAGTGATGCAATGATGGCAAAAACAGTTATGAAGTATAACTCCACAATATGAGAGATGCCTGATGGTGTATGATGTATTTAGACTAAGGCGCATTTAGGGCTAGAGCCTCAAGCTGCGAACAAATTTAGACTATGTATATAAAGTGCTTAGCATCATAATACACAGCCATTTCTGAATAAACAGAAAATTTTTAAGGTGGCATCGTTTTAGGTTATATCTCATATTGTGAATGCCTTCACAACGAGTTGCCATGATATTGCACTACTTCGAATAAGTAACGCTTCACCTAAGGAGAAGACTAGTGTTACTTATTCTCAGATAGGTACCACCACCCAGACAGCACTGTTTCAGGGCTATTTGGCCCTTCGTCAGTGAGTGGGTAGGTACCCAAGTGATGCAATGATGGCAAAAACAGTTATGAAGTATAACTCCACAATATGAGAGATGCCTGATGGTGTATGATGTATTTAGACTAAGGCGCATTTAGGGCTAGAGCCTCAAGCTGCGAATAAATTTAGACTATGTATATAAAGTGCTTAGCATCATAATACACAGCCATTTCTGAATAAACAGAAAATTTTTAAGGTGGCATCGTTTTAGGTTATATCTCATATTGTGAATGCCTTCACAACGAGTTGCCATGATATTGCACTACTTGCACACAGGCATTCACAATATGAGATATAACCTAAAACGATGCCACCTTAAAAATTTTCTGTTTATTCAGAAATGGCTGGGTATTATGATGCTAAGCACTTTATATACATAGTCTAAATTTGTTCGCAGCTTGAGGCTCTAGCCCTAAATGCGCCTTAGTCTAAATACATCATACACCATCAGGCATCTCTCATATTGTGGAGTTATACTTCATAACTGTTTTTGCCATCATTGCATCACTTGGGTACCTACCCACTCACTGACGAAGGGCCAAATAGCCCTGAAACAGTGCTGTCTGGGTGGTGGTACCTATCTGAGAATAAGTAACACTAGTCTTCTCCTTAGGTGAAGCGTTACTTATTCGAAGTAGTGCAATATCATGGCAACTCGTTGTGAAGGCATTCACAATATGAGATATAACCTAAAACGATGCCACCTTAAAAATTTTCTGTTTATTCAGAAATGGCTGTGTATTATGATGCTAAGCACTTTATATACATAGTTTGTCTGTTTATTCCTTGAATTTATTCAAACTGCCCACTTCCACAACAACAGTTGGAAGTTTGTTCCAACAGTCAACTACCCACTGGCTGAAGGCAAACTTCTGCACATCTATCTAGTAAACATTCTTCCTTTGTTTGAATCTATGCCATCCTCATGTATGTAGTCTGAGCAAGAGGAAAAATGCCATCACCATTGAGGTTCCTCAGTTCATGCAACACATTAAACACCTCAGTAAGATCATCTTGTAGGTGCATAGTGTTCATAGGCTTTAATTTGCAGGATTCAAGCTTTTCTTGTTAAGACTATCCTTTTATTTCCCTCACCAATTTCATTGTCCTTCTCAATACCTGTTCTAGCAGATCAATATCCTTCCTGATATGAGGCCTTCAGACCTGTATGCAATACTCAAGATGTGGTCTAACCCTTGCCTTATACAATGGGATAATCACTTGTCCCTGCTAGAAAAATTCCTGTTTATCATTGACAAAAGCCCTCAGCTGGCCTGGCAGCCTGTCTGCACTGCTCAGGGAACTTCATATTTCACTGCACAATTAAACCAGTCTTTTTCATTTTCCATTGCCCTAAGTATAGTCCACACAGTTGGTACATTAATTTGAGATTCTATCCATATGCAATACTTCAATTGCCACTTCTCAGCACAACTGCCTTATTTTTCTAGATCTTGTTGCACTAGCATACTTTGATTACTGTCATTAACCACTCTGCCAATCTTTGTATCATCTGCAAACTTAGACATTAAGTGTACTATATCGTTAATAAATATAGAAAACAATAATGGACCCAGCACTAAACCAGCAGGACACCATTGATAATCACTCTCTGTCTTTCTCCAGTCAAACATCCCTTTATCCTTAGCAGTAACTTCTCCTTAATGTTACACTTCTCAAATTTGTACAACAGTCTTTTACGTGCAACAGGATCAGAATCTTTCTTGAAATCCAAGTATACAATTCAAAATTATTATTTGCATCCAGTAACTTTGTGAATTCGTCATAGTATCCAATCAATTTGGTCAGACAAGATATCTCCTTAACGATGCTGTGACATGAATTATAACTGCAATCCTATCCTATCCTATCTTAATGGTCTTTCATCACTTCTTTAACCAGTGACTCAATTATTTTCCCTGGAACAGAAGTTAAGCTATCAAGTCTATAATTACTCATGTCATCCTTTTTGAATTAGGGATACATTTATACATTTCCAGTCCCTGCTTCCAAAGATGCTCTCATAATTATGGTTAAGGGTTTGCTTACCTCCTTTGCTACCTCCCTTAATATAATTGATTAGATCCCATCCACCCCAATTATATTAAAGAAGGCAACAAAGGAAGTAAGCAAACTCTTAGCTATAATATGTTCAGCTTAGAGCCAAAGATCATTATCCTTGGTTTGGCCTAAATTGTTAATGTTTTTAAATTATATATCATTACCAGAAAAAAAGTTGAATCTAGTATACATTTTAAAAGCTTGAGGCATCACCAGGACAGCTGTTTTCAAGCTTACTGTCATCTCAATAGCTGGCAGAGGTGGTCGCAGTTAGCAAATATATTTCAAACTTGAATGATATATTACAGTTTCCCCCCACTATAGTGCAGTTCACTGAGCACTTGTTCACCATTGTGCTCTGTATTTTTTCATACCTTCCACCAGAGTTCAGCTCTCTACTCCTGGAATAATGCTGTTCACTCCAAACACCTTGTGAGGGCTTACCCATAGCAGGTGTTTGGGTGCCTGAGAGTCCATAAAAAAATTTTTTAATGCTTTTTGGTTCAGTCAGTTGCAATTCACAGTGCTTGCCTCCAAAGGTGTATTCTTTGACTTAAATAGACTTTTAACCAATACTTTTATTAATCAGAAAATGGTTGAAATTCCAACCAAACTAGAAATTCTGAAATCATTTCCAATTTATGTCAAGGAGAATTTTGAATGTGTGTCTATTTATTATCCCAAAAGTTATTGTTTTTTTGTCCATGAGTAATTTACATCTGTGTCAGTTTTCTAGTTGTGTGTACTGGCTCAAATTACCTGTATCCATGGCTATAAAATTCTTTAGTCACGCACACCATTTATTCCATATTATAAAAATTTTATACATCCTCAGCTTTGTTATGGGAAAGAGCGTACCTGCTCTGTGGTTCTCATTAACTGAAGTTTATTATGTGTTGTTTATAAAACTTCTCTTTAAGAAATTTTGTTTCCTGACAGGAAATTTGCTTTTAGCTTCCTGCATTGCTTCTGCACAGTATGCAGGTAGCAATGCGGTTTCCAGTTAATTCTGGTTTATGTATTGTATATATACGTAAACCAGGATTAACTGGAAACTTGATCTGAACTGAAAACAGCATTGCATTTTGTGTCCTCATTATTTATTTTAGTTTACTGTCTAGTACTTCCAACTTCTGTTTTTTTTTTTTTGTAAAATAGCCTCAAAGAGATCAAGTGAATCAGCTGGTACTAATAATATGAAGAAGGTGAAAAGCTATCAGAAAAATTTGTCATTGAAAATTAAATTTAACATACTAAAAAGACTAGATTTGGGAGAGCACTGGGTTTGCACCACATAGCTGGTTGAAAGTGAGTAATCTGAAAGTTAACATTACTGCAAACTGTTATTATAAATAATGTAAATACAGTGTTCATATGTAAGCTTCTGCAATTCCAAGGTAAGTTTTCTTGCATTACCTTGAACAGATACTGTATTTGTTTTATTACATAATAAAGGTTTAAAGGTTTCTGAGGCTTGTCACATATTTTTACATTTACAGCTTCTTACCTGGAAGTCTAAAATGCTGATGGAACTGATATTCAGATCCCATTTGTTAGTCAAGTAGATCAAACTTTGGTGAAGTACAGTCATTCTGTGACATCCAAATTCTTGTGCCTTAACATTGGTGGAACTGTTAGTAATTCTGGGTGTATACTCCCATGTGCAAGACATGAAACACTGCACCTAGTATACTGTAGGTGCTACCCAGGTGTGAACCAACATAAGCAGAAGTCATGGTTTAACGTCCAAATCACATGGCAGAATGCCACCCATCTATCACCATGCCTCTAGGTGGTAGATGACCTTCAATAGAGGCTTCAAGTGGCAAAACTCATATTTAGTTACCAAAACAATTGCTGTGGCAACCCCCATTTCTTCCATAATGTAGTATGATTGATGTCTTATGAGGTCGTGATGCCCATCACAGTGAGATCCACTATTTGTACATTTCGAGGCTACAATTCTAAAATGGTATTTGCAGGGAAGTGCTGGCTACTAGTTAGTCCACTGGGTCAATAACTCCTTAGAAAGCATTCTGATCAGATAGTATATAATCTTGCTGCCTCTACATTGCCAGCTAGTGAGAGGAAGTCAAAGTAGTGTATATGCGAGAAACATTATTGACACCATGATATTTCAAGGAGCTGGGTGTATTCTTGCTGTGTATAGATCATATCCAACTATTTCATTAATTCGTGCATCACATTACCCCCCTTACTTTAACTGCTGTATTCATCATGAATAATCAGTAGAACAACTTTATCTATGAAAATATCTAAACCTCTTAAAAATTTCATAATTTTTCACAAATATTTAGTCAAATCTCAGTTCCAATCTCATTAATGTCTATTTCTACCTATAATCTGCCAAACTCCATATATTTATTCTGAGTCCCAATTCTTGGCTTCCTTGATTACTACTCGTCTCAGTTATTGTAACCTCTCTCTCTCTCTCTCTCTCTCTCTCTCTCTCTCTCTCTCTCCAATGTTCCTTTTGGATCTCCTCTAGCTTAAAACATCTCTGTCACATTCTGTCAAATTGATCTGGTGTCTCTGTCTTTCTGCTTTAAGTAGAAATACAATGTCAAAATTATTTTTTGCATTCAGTTCCCTTGTTACTATATTATATTAACCAATCAGATTAGTCAGACCAGATCTTCTCTTAACAAATCTGTGCTGCGATTGCCATATGACTGCATTGTCTTTGATCACTGACTACATTGTTCTCCCTGGAACAGAAGTCAAGCTTACAGGTCTATAACCCTTCTCCCTTCGATCCCCCATTATGTATAGGTGGTCATTTGCACATCTCCAGTCCATAGGAACCTTCCCTAAGTTGAAGGATGCTTTCATAATTATGGCTAAATGTTTGCATTCCTCTTTTTCTGCATTCTTTAATATAATTGGATAGATTATTCCATTAGCCCCAGGTGTCTTATTTACTTTTAGCCTCAATATTTTCTCTTCCACTTTCCTCTGAGTTATCATAAAATCATTTAGCTACCAGTTATAAGTTTGTATGATTCTGGAGTGCCCTCCCTAAATCCTTCTGTATGCAAGAATGTAGATGCAAAATATTCATTTAGTTTGTCAGCAACCAGCTGTAGCCGAGTGGTCAAGCATATGTACACATGCCTTGAGTGACTGGGGTTCAAGCCTGTGACCGCTAAATATGGTGCTGTTTCTTGTATTCTCTGTATCTTGTGAACTCCTCACCATGTGGTCATCCCAGAATACAAACAGAAAATTTATATATTTATAACAGGATTAACAGTAGTTACGCCATTCACATCTCGTGGGCCAATTTGGTTCATTCCTTTCCTGCTAATGTTAACATTAACAAAGAACTCTTTGCTACTTTTCTTCATGTTACAGTAGAGCATTGATAATCTGAACTAATTGGGACTAGAGGTAGTTCGGACTTCTGATTTTAGCATTAGTTGAGGCAAATGATGCTGTAAAAGCAAGCTTTTACAGCATCATTTTTTTTGGCTGATGCTGTAAAAGCAAGCTTTTACAGCATCAGCCAAAAAAAAAAAAAAAAAAAAAAACCCTTCCCAATTCTTCCATCCAGTCACTCTGAATGTTTGTCTAATAGAGCCTTAAATTTATATAAGCTATCAACTTCCACAACAACAGATGGAAGTCTGTTCCAGCAATCAACTACCCGCTGGCTAAAGGCAAATTTCCACACATCTATTCTACAACTGTCTTTCCTTAATTTTAATCTATGCTCCCCCTCAGGTTCGTAATATGAGCAAGCGGAAGAATCTCATCAGCATTGAGCCTGCCCAAACCATTCAAGGTCTTATAGGCCTTAATCAGATCACCTTGCAGGTGCCTATTCAGATGCTGCAATTTTTTTTTTTTTTTTTTTATGAAAACCCCAAACACGACAGGTATTAGAACCTATAGTACTTAATACCGTGCTTGGGTTGGAGGTTGAGAAGACAAAAGAAGATATTTGTTGACATTAGACTTTAACTTCTGTAGACTGTAATTTTCAGGAAATACGTATGAAGGAAGGTTGTTCCAGAAAATGGCAGTTGAATGAATAAACAAGGAAGATAAAAAGTTGGTTCTGTGAGTTTGAAGTTGGACAGTAAATGGATGTTGGCTGGTGGCGGCAAGTGTTTGGACTGTTTTGAAGGAGAGTGAGAGAATTATAGAAGCCAATTCAGAAGAACAGTGCCCATGGAAGTATCTCTAAAAAAGGCATGCAGAACAAGCAGTAAATCTATGAGACAGACAGTGGAGAGACTCTGTTACAGAGGATTGATTAATTAACCTAACTGCCCTTTTCTGAATGGAATCAAAGCCTGAGAGAGGATTTCGGGGCACCGCCAAATGTGAGAAAAATATTCCATGGTAGGGTATCTCAACAGGTAAATAATTACATTGGTCATTTCCTGATTAGGTATCGATCAGTGCATTTCGACAGGTGTGTCTTTTATGTAGAAAAGATTTGACTTACTCTGTCATACCTCTACATTTTACATAGAAAAGCATGTGTGGGGGTTGGCGAGCAGGGGACAGTCCCCTAGCATTAGCATTAGTAGAGGCATATGATGCAAGAAAGAAAGCTTATGCAGCATCAGCCAAAAAAAAACCACTCCCATTTCACCTCTCCGTTTGTTCGAAATACCTGTCCAGCTGAGCCTTAAATTTATTTAGGCTATCAACTTCCACAACAAGAGATGGAAGTCTGTTCCACCAACCAACTATCCACTGGCTAAAGGCAAATTTCCACATAAAAGTATATGATTAAGAAAATATAGTAAAATATTAAGAAAGTATATGATTAAGAAAATATAGCATGGATGAATACTGCTGGCCAGTCTAATACAGCAGAAAAAGATAGCATGGGACAGTTATAGAGCAATTAAAAGTACTGAAGCCTACAACAGCTACAAGTTGATTTGTAATAGTATCATAGATAAAGTTAGAGAGGCAAAGCTGTGTATGAGAAAGTGCTGGCTAAGAGTGCAAAGAATGGGCACAAGGAATTTTTCATGTATATGAATACAAGGAAGAAAACAGCAAATCAGATCAGATCCTTGTGCACTGAGTGTGAAAAAGTCAGCTGATGTTGCCAATGAATTGAATAGGTACTTCACATCAATCTTTACAGACGAAAGTCCTTTATGATGTGAGAGGCTGAGATAACTGAAATTAGTAATTTGGAACTTACAGATGATTGTTTATTACAAAAACATTTGAGCCTAAAGGCAAGTAAGGCTCCTGGAGTTGATGGTATATACTCAGTAGTTTTGAGGGAAATGGCCAGAGAGTCTGTTGAACCATTGAGATTAATTATAGGGCATTTTTGGACTTAGGAGACATTCCTTTTGGATTGGTGAAGTGCCACTGAATCACCAGCACATAAAGGAGGTTTCAAGAGTGACGTTGACGTCAGTAAGTACAGACCAGTTAGTCTGACTTCAGTTGTTAGAAAATCTTAATAATGGTCAGAGTGCTAATCCAGGAACATTTAGATAGAAATGGCATTCTGAAGAACAGACAACATGATTTTGTTAACAGAAATCATGTTTAACTCGGTAAGCTATTTTAGCATAGTTACTCATGAGTTAGATATAGGAGAAAATTTTCAACTTAGTTTATTTGGATTTTAGTAAGGCATTTGACTCAGACCCCTCATGAAAGGTGACTGTATAAGCTCGGACATGTTGGGATTACTGGTAAGATTCTAACTTGGATTTCAGGGTGACTGCAGGGCAGAAGGCAGAGGGTGTGATCAATACATATCTTTAGATTCAGAAGTGTGGCCCCTCACGGATCGGCTCTTGGACGACTGTTTTTTCTGATCTTAATTATAATGGCAAAGGGATAAAGCGCATGATGTAAAACTTTGCAGACAACGTAAAGATTGGTAAAGTCATTAATGTTTAGCACCAAGCAGCGCTCCTTCAGGATTTTGAAGTGGCTTCAAGAATGGTTAGAAAAGTGGGAGCTATGTTTTAATGCAAAAAAATTGAGGTGTCTAACACTTGGGAAATAGCAACCCCAAAATAACTTATCCACCTGGTGAAGTAAAATTAAAAACAGTAGAGAAAGAAAGGGATCTGGGAGTTACGGGTAGATATGAACTTTTCTCAGCAGTGTAAAGAGGCATTCAGAAAGTCCATGGTGACCCATCAATTTATCGATATATTTAGAGATAGAGAAATCATAATTCCACTGTACAAGGTAATTGTAAGACGTACTGTGTCCAAGTATGGAGATATCATCTGAAAAAAGATGATTGAGCTGCTTGAAGGGTCCAAAGAAGGGAAACTTGCAGTGGCAAGATCAGCGAAAAGGCTACTGTACAAGAAAAGACTTCAATTACGTGGGCTACAGAGCTTGGTAACCAGGCACCTTAGAGGGGTTAGCAAAATGAATGAAGGCAGAGTTTTCACTGTTATAAAGACCATAAATTCAAATTACAGGGGAAGAGGTTTAGACTTAGCTAGCAAGAAGTTATTGATTAGTGGAATGAGCTTGAAGAAATTCAAAGGTCGGCTGGGGAAGGGAAACATATAATCTGTATTTTCTTATCTATATATATATATATTTTTTTTTTTTTTTTTTTGTCCAATGCAGCAAAAGCCTGTGGTTTCCTTGTACCAATACTAATGGCTAATACCAATACTGTATATTATAATTCTGTGGGATTGTAGAGGTATATTTCAGTACAATAATTGAAATCAAATAAAGTTCATATGCTTCACTATGCTTGATTTAAATTACAGGAGATCTTATATTATGATCAAATATTATGTAATAATTAATAAATGTTAAATATTTATAATTATTAAAAATATTTTTACTTAGTGTTTATATTATTGAACTTTGAGACTTTTTTAGTGGTTAATTTTTTTGATGGTTTGCTGAAGTTGAGTTGTAGTTTTAAATCATAAGTATAACTCTCATAACCAAAATTTTTGATTATCCTAGTTTTGTTATGTGTTTTGCCATGAAGTAATTCAGTGTACTTTGTTTTTTTTTTAAAGAGAAACAAAAAGTAATTTTAAGAAGTTGGCACTTTCTAATTAGAGTTTTATTGATATTTGTTAAATTACTGTCAGAGGCACTACTTTTAATTGTGGTTCTTTTCCCAGAATATAAGCTAACACATTAATTTGAAATAATAGACTCCATCCATAATTGTTTTTCTTGTTGAAGTCATAATATGAGTATGTTAACTTCTTGTACAAAGTCTCCTACATCTAAATATTGAGACTCTTTGTATTTCTGTTTTTATATTCAAATATAGAGTCTATGTTCCAAACTGGTAAGAGTTTAAGACAATATGATTTATTTCAGGCTATGGATCATAATATCTATTTACTGAAAAATTTGCTGAGTTCATATAGCCTTCTGATATCTGCATCTGCATAACAAAATGGAAAGCTTTCATGAACCAAAATTCATAATTGTGCACAAGAACTTCCTAATCAGCAGATGAAGTTTTTGTGTAAGATTAAAAATAATGTTACACAAAAAACAAGTTAAATAAATTTATATTTTATAAAAAATTATAATGTACAATTAGATATTTTTCATGTTTTTCATTTTCTTTTTTCTTTCAGAAACGAGCTATGCATGGACCAGAAGGTCACTATGCTAAGAACGGACAGTACAATTTGCTTTTATTACATAAAGCTAAAAATATTTCTGGCTCAGGCTTTAATGATTCAATTCTTTGCCCTGATATTAACAACTCTTATAGAAGAGAGATTAATACTTATGCAAAAGATATTTTGCAGCTGGAATAATTCTATTTGTTTCACATGCGAAAGAAAGTGCTCTGTTCGTTCAGTATTACTGTACTTCAAAGTTTTAACTTAATGAATATTACTGTTCCCTGGCAGTGGTTACTTATAATTTTTTTATTAATTTCTTATCAACTTTTCAGATTTTACAAAAGAAATAGGAGAAATGAAAATGAGGCAGATTTTTGAGTTGTATAATTATTTGTTTTGCTCTGTAAATATTTGTATAGTGTTACTATTTTATATGGCATTTATTTTGTAAAAAAAATTATATTTTTATTGCTAATCAATCTACGATTTTGTGTCATTTATTACTTAACACTGTCTTATAAAAACTACAAAGATTTCAAATTGTTTTTGATATACACTCCCTTCTTTGACTAATGTAAGTCCCCTCCACCTACATTGGCAATAGTCTGCAGTTATCTTGCAGTATTTTTATTCTGAGTGAGTTTCCCTCTCCTGTAGCAATATATGGAGCAGAAATAAAATATAATTCATTTTATTTATTGCAAAAATCCTTAATTAGGAATTGCAATCAAAATTCTAAAACTGATTTTTCTCTCTTCACAATGTAATTTCCAAGTAAGTGGGATTCTGTACATTATTTATTAGCCTTGAATAACTGAGTCACTGATACACCTTTATTATCATGGCACATGCCACGAGCTAAACAAGTTAAAGACATAAGAAAATTAAGTTAAAGCAAAGGGTTCAGACATATAAGAACTATAAAACATTAATAAACATGATTTGGAAAAGGCCTTATTTTTGTACATAGCTAAAAATCAGCTATTTTTTTTGTGTAAAATGCATCATTTGTCGGTGAAGCAAATCACCCACAAGTTTTCTTAGCTTTTCAGGTCATTAGCCTGACCAGTGACCACATTAACTGTTAATCAGTAATTAAAAATCTGAAACTTTTTATACCTTCATAAACACAGCCAAACTTTTACTTAGAGTAGTTCCTGAAGTGATTTTTTATGGTTTTGTACTGAAATTCCATGCAAGAAATTATCAGGTTAATGCCACCAGCTTAGTAGCTTTGAAACCTTTTATTTCAAATTAATAGCTTCAAAGATGGGATTGCTTTCATTACTGAAAAGGAAAATATATTTTTTTCTTGCAAAATATTTAAAGCCTTAGTGGATTCTCTAAAGTAGGACAAAACATATTTTTTTGCTTGTTGCTGCAACTGTTTTCAGAAATAAATCTGAAAACAAACTAACAGGCAGATATGAAGTTCTCTGAGCAGTGCAGACGGGCTGCAAGAGTAGCTCATGGTGTCTTGTCAATGATATACACGACTTTTTCTAGCAGGGATAAGGAGGTGATTATTCCCTGGTATAAGGCAATGGTCAGGCCACACCTTGAGTACTGTATACAGGTCTGGAGGCCTCATTTCAAGAAGGATGTAGAGCTGCTGGAACAAGTACAGTTGTTGCTGTTGTTTGGTTTTTTTTTAGGAGCATTAGCAACTAAGGCCATATTGCTCTGAGGATATGCAGTGGTCATTCCCTGACCTTTCCGCATCCTCCGTATTTGGTGGTCACGGGCTCGAACCCGGGTCTAATCAAGAAGCATGTGCTACACACTGCCCACCTGGTTATGGAGGTACCTAACGAGTACAGAGAAGGGCAACAAGGTTAGTGAATGGAACAAAGGGTTGCTCTTACGAAGAAAGGCTTAAGTTTTGCAAATTACAGTGTTGAGACTAGGCACCGGCGAAGTGATCTGATAGAGGTGTATAAAGCCTTGAATGTTTAGAGCATACTCAATGCTGATGGGATTCTTCCTCTTGCTCAGAATAATCACCTGAGAGGGCATAAATTCAAATTAAGGAAAGACATGTTGGATAGATGTGCGGAAATTTGCCTTTAGCCAGTGGGTGGTTGGTTGGTGGAACAGACTTCCATCCCTTGTTGTGGAGGTTGATAGCCTAAATAAATTTAAGGCTCAGCTGGATGGACAGGTATTTCGAACGAACGGAGGGGTGAAGTGGAAGTTTTTTTTTTTTGGCTGAATCATAAGCTTGCTTTCTTGCATCATATGCCTCTACTAATGCTAATGCTAAAACACAGTGGCCATGACCTTTCCTGCTGATGGTGCAACTTTGAATTCTGCACAGGCAAGTGTCTCCATTCCATAGACGCTGTCATTTCTGGGGTAAAAAACTTGCACCCATATTTCATCGCCAGTAGTGATGTGGCATAAGAAGTCATGGCCTTCCACAGAATAACATTGAAGGAAGGCTAGAGAAGACAAAAAAACGAATGTGTTTGTCAGTGAACAAGGAACCTGTCGTGCACACAATTTGCGATAGTCAAGATGTTCACGGACGATGGAATGAACACTACCTATCAAAATATCCAACTCCTTTGCCATTTCTGTGACTGTCAGTCTTCGATTATTGCAAATTATTTCAGGAACCTGGATCACATATGCAGTGGTCAACGTTGATGACCTTCCTTTTCAATCAACAACCAGTTCTATGTGACCACTTTCAAACTGCTGACACCACTTTTTGGCTCAACGTGATATTGCATTTTCCGAACACACCACTTATTTCACAATGAATCTCTGAACAATTCAGACATTTTGCCCACAAATATCGTACTGTCCCATTTACCTCGAACTTGGAGTAACATTCTAGCTGACGTGCCATTATGAATGCTTGTTCCTACGAAACACCTACCAGGGGGGTGCATGATGTGAAATCTATTCGGTGCAGGTGCCACATTTGTTGCACAATTATACCAAGAAATGGTAGCAGGTGTTACATTTTTTGAATGCCCCTTGTAGTTTGTGTTAGAGTGAATGCCTAACTTGTTGCACATTTGTGTTGCAGCTTCCTGTAGTTCATCCATAGAGAGAGAGAGAGAGAGTAAAAGTCAAAGGGAATCACCAAGAAAGAGAAGAATGTTGATATCCAGCTCAGAACCCTCGGTGTGCCAAGCCCATACTCTTCAGATGTGAGCTCTTGGGTTATGTTTACATAAACCCATATTTGTGTCTGTAAATTGCATATGTTCTCAGGTCGAGTTGCCTGTTTTGCTGGATAAAAAAACCCCTAATTTCTCAGGGGTAAAACCTTTATATCTTTCTATGCCTGACACCAGCTAACTCAGCCACCGAGTGAAAAACCCCATTAAAGCCCCTCACGTCATCGACGGGATTTGAACCCGTGCCTTTTCCACCTGGTGTTGGGAGGACGGTGACGATACCACTGTGCTACAACACAGAAATAGTAAAAATAATAAAATGAAATAAAACAAATCTACAGCAATGAGTAACCTCCATTATTATTACAAACTATACGTTTGGCAATCGCCGACATCATGGACATTCATAATTTGTGAATGGTCCATGTAAAATTAGGAAATCTGGAATAATAAAATCGCTTATTACAGAATCACTACAAAGTTGGCATTGAATTGCCCACAAAGGAAACCAATGCATACTTTCTATTCACAGGTGCTCATTCATTGTTCACTGAGAGCAAAAGAAAAAGTGCAGACAAAAAACTTTTTGAAATTTTATATTTTAACTTTCTTGATTTGTAAATGATCCTTTGACAAATTACAAATCGTTATGGTAATTTGTAACAAAATGCAAAGAATAGTAAATAAATCTACAGCAGCAATGAGTAACGTACAAATATATATTACTATCAAAATTGGACAGTTTGACGATCTCCAATGTCATCGATAATTCATAATTTGTGAATAGTTCACATTCACAAATTATGAATCCACAATTTTTGAATGAAAACTGGAATAATAAATTTACATCTTCAGCCTTTCTATCACAAGTTAGAAAAAAAATAGTGGTAATTAGTAAATTTTTTCATGTTCTAAGCAGCAGCCATGAAAACAAGATGCAGGGTATTTCAGAGACTGCTGGGAGACATTGCGGTACAAGTAAACATGGGTTGTATAAGTATTAGTATTAGTAACGGCCGTATGGTGCAAGAAAGCCTATGGCTTATGCTGCACTGCACCAGCCATAAAAAAAAAAAAGAAAAAAAAATCCGAACAAAACAATGATAAAAACAAAAATTAAATAAATAAATAATAATTAATAAATAAATAAAAATAATAAAATGAAATTAAAAATTAAATAAAAAGGAAATTAATCCTATCATCCTATGCGCTTCCCTTACCCGAAAGTACTATCCAGATGACCTTTGAATTTCCCCAAACTGTCGGCCTCCACCACCCATGAAGGCAACTTATTCCACTAATTTATAACTCGCTGGCTAAAATAAAACTTCCTGCAGTCCAATCTAAACATTTCCCCGCGTAACTTGAATTTATGTCCCCTAGTTCTAGCATCATTTATAATCTTGAAAATTTTGTCCTCATTCATTTTACTGATGCCTCTCAGAGCCTTAAACACCTCAATCAAATCTCCTCTAAGGTGTCTAGTTTCCAAACTCTGCAACCCACATATTCGAAGTCTTTCTTCATAAGGACGCCCTTTTGCCGATCTCACCAGGCGAGTTACCCTTCTTTGCACCCTTTCAAGAAGCTCGATGTCTTTCTTTAGGTGCGGTCTCCATACTTGAACACAGTATTCCAAGTGTGGTCTAACATAGGCCTTATATAATGGGATTATCACGTCCCTATCTCTACTTGCAAAAGTTCGATAGATCATCGATAGGACACCACGGGCCTTCCTTGCAACCTGTTTACAATGCTCAGAGAATTTCATGTCTGACCGTATCGTAACACCCAAGTCCCTTTCCTCCAGTACTGGGTTTAGTTGAACTCCACCAAGTGAATAAGTTATTTTGGGATTACTGTTTCCCAGGTGTAATACCTTACACTTTGTTGGATTAAAGCACAGCTGCCATTTTTCTGACCATTCTTGAAGTCTATCTAGGTCTCTCTGAAGAAGCTCAGCTTGACAGTGATCATTAACTACTCTACCAATTTTAACATCATCTGCAAATTTAGACATCACGCCCTCTATCCCTTCATCAATGTCGTTTATGAAAATTAAAAACAACAGTGGTCCTAATACTGATCCTTGGGGAACCCCACTTCTTACATCAACCCAATCTGAGGAATAGCCATTTATCACAACCCTCTGCCTCCTGCCCTGAAGCCATCCTTCTATCCATCTAAGGATTTTCCCAGTGATTCCAACCTGTTCTAGCTTATAAAGCAACCGCTCATGTGGGACTGAGTCAAAAGCTTTGCTGAAACCTAAATAAACAATGTCGAAATTATTTCCTAAATCCAGCTCGTGAGTGACCCTTTCGAAATAGCGAACCAGATTTGTTAAACATGATTTTCCCTTTACAAAACCATGCTGAGTATCCTTGAGAATTTCAATTCTATCCAAATGATCCTGAATTCCACCCTTGATCAATGCCTCCATGATTTTCCCTACTACTGAAGTCAGACTGACAGGTCGATAATTTCCCACTTCACTTTTAGAGCCACCCTTATGTATGGGAGATACATTTGCACTTTTCCAATCCAAGGGAATCTCCCCAGAGTCTAGTGATGCTCGCATAACCAGCCTCAGTGGTTCAATGCACTCGCTTGCCGCCTCTCTCAAGATTATAGGGTATATTCCATCAACTCCAGGAGCCTTACTAGTCTGTAGGCTTGAAAGTTTTTTCATTAAATAATCTTGCGAAATTTCAATATCATTAATTACATATTTTTTAACTTCGCTCCCACAATTTCCCATTGCCACAAAAGGCTTTTCATTTGTAAATATCGATGCAAAATAACTGTTGAGTTCATCTGCAACGGCAGCTGGTGTATTTATTACTATCCCCTTTCCCTTACGTAAAGGTCCGCTCTGGTTTGTCCTGCTCTTGGCATTTATATATGTGAAGAATTCTTTATCCCCCCTCTTTGCTCTGTTTGCTAGTGATTTCTCATAAACTGCCTTTGCCTGTCGAACCTTTTCTGTGGCTCTATTACACATCACCTTGTAGCTGTTATAGGCTTCAGTACTTTTTATTGCTCTGTAACCTTTCCATGCCACCTTTTTCTGCTCAAGTAATGCGGCAACTTCACTATTCATCCAACTTGGAACCCTTCTCGTGGAGTATTTTTTTAATGGTATATACGCATTCAAGGCATCTGTGATTAATGTTTTAAAAGCGTACCACAGTTCAATTGTATTCATTCTCAGCGCGATATCTACCCAGTTAATAGAGGCCATGTAGTACCTTAAGGCATTGTAATTTCCTTTTCTGAAATTAAAACCCATTCCTTTGCCTTTTACTTCTGCTACCTCTCTCGTCATCATCCACCGTAGAACTCCGTGATCACTTCCTGCTACTGGTTCCTCTACTGTCAGCCCTGTTATGTCATCTGATTCATGTGTGATGATGAGGTCTAGGATATTCTTTTCTCTAGTACTTTCCCTGACATGTTTATACAAATAACAGTCATCTAGTTGATTTAAAAATTTTGTTCCCCATGTCGAGTTTCCTTCCCATTTACTCCAATCAATTAGAGGCAAATTGAAATCACCCATAATAAGGCATTGACGCTTACTTGCCCATTCCATTTGCATGTAGAGGCTTTTGTCATAGTCTTCACAATCACCTGGTCTGTAGATTACGCCTACTCGCATTGTACCTTTGTTTCCAACTATCTCACACCATACAGACTCTATACTAGCATGTGAAATGTCTGAATCTGGGAAAGCTATCGTCGCACTCAGGCTGCTTCTGATAAGAAGCATTACCCCACCACCCCTTCTATCTACTCTATCCTTCCTAAATACGTTATACAAGCCGTACTGAAACTCATCATCCCCAATTTCCGGGTGGCACCACGTCTCCGTAAGCCCTATTATGTCCGCGTTACTTGTTTTAACCAGCAGTTCGAATTCGCTCATTTTATTGACGACACTTCTAACGTTACTGTATAAACAATTAAGATTTACTGTTCTTGTATATTTAACAACCCTAACACAACCCTTGAAGTTTTTTAGGCTCTCTTCCCTGATATTAGCTACCTGCTCACGTGAAACGTCTTTGCCCCCAGAACATCTAGATAATACGTCCAGTTGGGGTAACAGATAAGAACTCTTAAGGTATGTGCAAGAGTTACATTGACCAATATTATCAGATAAACGCGTGTCAGTATTACCCACATCCCCCCTAACTAGCAGTTTCCCTGAGCCTTTAAGGTATCCTCAATAATACTGGCAAAAACTTTTGCACCACCTTTGTTTAAGTGTATCCCGTCTCTACAAAACAAATTCCTTCTACCTACAAGTTAGGGTAGCTAAGAATAGGACAGGTGCATGTATACTTGCGTGTACACCGATACTAGGAGTTTTGTAAATAAATTTGATGAATTTGAGGTGTTGGTCAAAACATCGAAGGCAGATATTGTTGGGCTATCAGAAAAGTGTCACACAGCTATAAGGAATGTAGAACTGGAATTTGGGGAGTACAATGTCTATAGGAAGAGAGGAGGGGTTATGCTATTAGTTAAGAAACAAAATCCAAGGAAGTGCAGCCAGTCGACATCGCTGGACAGTGCAGTGTGGAGTCAGTTTGGTGTGACATAAGCACTGGGAGATCAAAATTGAGATTAGGAATGTGTTATACGGACCTGTTTAGCTTCGGCTTATGCCTTATGGTAGTTCTCTGGAGGTGCCTCTGTGGGCAGGAGCAGCAGTGCGTAGCACACGCTTCTTGATTAGACTGGGGTTTGAGCCCATGACCACCAAATATGGAGGATGCAGAAAGGTCAGGGAATGACCACCGCATATCCCCGGAGCAATATGGCCTTAGTTGCTAATGCTTCTGAAAACCAAATAACATAACGGTTCTCTGGGTGAAAGCCAGATGGCGCCACAATCTGCTTTAGCCGCCACTCCGACCTTGGGGTAGGTTGGTCCCTCTGAGCAACTTTCACAATGTTTTTTATTAATTTTTATTACTATTAATTAATTATTATTATTATAATTTATTACTAATATACCGGTCTCCCAGCATGATGGCCCGCGTTTGCTTCCACCAAGTCAGTACTCGAACCCAAGTCCATCAGGCTGGTAGTCCAGTGTTGTAACCACTGGGCCATCGTGCTCCTTTTATTATTGTTGTTCTTCAAGGAAGCCTGAGGCTTATGCTGCGCCACGGAAAAAAAAAAAAAAAAAAATTCTGAATTACCCAGAGAAAGAGAGAAATAGAAGAGAATCACCAAGAAAGAGAAGAACGATGATATCCAGCTCAGCACCCTGGGTATGCCAAGCCTATACTCACCAGCTGTGAGACCCTGGGGGTAATGATATTGATGATGGTGTAGCATGCTTAATGTTCAAATTTGAACACGATACGAAGGTCGGCAGGGTTGTTAATGACACTAATGAGAGTACAGTGCTGCAACAGGATCTCGAAATGTTGAGTAGATGGGTTGAGAGGTGGCAACTGAAGTTTAACATTGACAAATGTAAAGTACTGCATATGGAAAGCAATAACCCCAGAGTAATGTATCTACCGTGTGGTACTACACTGACAAGGTATAAGGTATGTTCGTGTCAGACAGCACCTGGGATTTCTCCTCTCTCCGCTTGTGTTCGCTGTATTGAGGGCAGTACTGTCCTCTATACAGCGAACTTGTGAGACTGAACGTACCCGGCTCGCCACATGGAGGCTACCCAGGTGTGTCCAGTATCACAAGTTTCTCTGGTAGGTCCTGCCACCTAGTTTCCTGGAATTTCAGTGGCTAGGACCTAAAAAAATCACGCGTTTGACATTAATGCTTAATTGGATTGCTGAGAGGAAAAGGCTTGTTGGGGTTGAATGCTAGAGAGGTTAAAAGGCTTAATAGGTTGGGCAAAATTTTGATGTTATTAAATTTAGATGTGAGGCTATATGCTAGATGAAAGATAATAGTGTTAGTTGTTCCCTGTTGGGACCAACCGTTGCCCACACTTTGCCAAAAAGTGGCAGGTCAGGCACCAAGTAGATTTTTAAAAAGGGGGGGGGGTGTAGACTAGAATTTGGCCGAAAGAGATTTATATGAAAGCAGTAGAATTTAGCGTTATTGTTAAGAGGTGTACTCAGTCGGTTTAGGGAGAGACTGAACGCTGGGGGTAAAACAGTTAGAAGAATAGGGACGATAGAACAGGCATCCCCAAAGAGGTCAGTGGAGACGAACCCCACCAGGGGAAGGCAGGTCTCTATCTCATCCCCGCCCTGCCTGGGGATGTGGTTTAAAAGGGAACTGGGTTAGGTAACCAGTTCAGATCTTGAAATACAGTCTGCCAAGCCGCAGTAAGTCTTCGTTGGTGATTGTTGTCATGGCCATGTAGTGTCGAATCCAGTAAGAAGGTCAAGTGCCCAGCCCGCTCTGGGGGTTGGATATGCTAGCTGGCAGCAGGAACCCACCAGGCGAAGGAATGGGAGAGACACATTTACTTTATTCATAATCTGCAGTCTCACTCTGCTTGCATTCATTTTTTTTTCATACTTTTTTTATATTTTATAATTTTTTTTTTTCAAGTTTTATATACAGAGTGTTTCAGTTAAACGTTTCAGAACTTCTAAGAGGGGTAGGGTACATCCTGACAATTCGAAATCATATAGCAATGTGGGGTCGGAAATGCTTTCCTGAAGCGGTATTGTACACAGAAGTCGTCGTGCGACGTCGTGCAGCACAGATTCGATTTTCGGTCAATGTATGGGCCGGTATTATGGGAGATCACCTCATCGGACCTTACCTGTTACCGTGTCGTCTAACCGGACCTATCTACTTGATCTTTCTGCAGCAAGTATTGCCACAACTTTTGAGAGATGAACAGATTTCTGCATCGACGCAACAGACAATGTGGTTCCAACACGATGGAGCCCCTGCCCATTATAGCGGAGATGTTCGTAACTACCTGGATGTCACATTTGGTCAACAGTGGATCGGACGTGGTGGTCCCGTGCGTTGGCCTGCTCGGTCACCCGACCTATCATGTCTTGATTTTTATTTCTGGGGTCATATGAAATCGCTAGTTTATGACACCCCTGTTGACAATGCTGAGGAGCTGGTTGCAAGAATCGCAGTAGCTGCCGAAGAAATTCGAAATTCGCCTGGAGTATTCCAGAATGTTCGGATGTCCATGCGTCGGAGATGTGAGGCGTGCATTGTAGCCCGTGGAAGAAACTTCGAACACTTACTTTAATCCATGTACCTTTTGCTTCTTTTCATGTATTATTAAAACGATTTCTCACTTACGGTCTCTTTTCTTTATGGTGCTTCTGTGTACAACACCGCTTCAGGAAAGCATTTCCGACCCCACATTGCTATATGATTTCGAGTTGTCAGGATGTACCCTACCCCTCTTAGAAGTTCTGAAACGTTTAACTGAAACACCCTGTATATATATACGAGGTGTCTCAAAAATATTGGTACGAACGTTTAGGGGAGGTAGGTAATATCTAAAGGAATGTGAATCGCATAGGAACCCATAACCGGAAAGGTCACCGTAAGTCGGTAAAGTCGCTGTTCATCAGTTGCTATATGAAATGTGAGCTGGCAGACATGCACCTATTGTATGGATTAGCAGAGGGCAATGGATAAGCCGCTCAACGAATTTATGGAGAACGCTTCCCAGACACATGTACTGGACCACCATTTGTTTGCACGTGTGCATCAAATTTTGTGCAATTATGGGTCATTTAGAGGTAACATGAGTGGTGCGGGCAGACCTCATTCGACACGAACTCCCGCCATGGAATAAAGTGTTGAATGCCGTCCAGAATAATTCTACTACCAGCACATGTGCTGTTGCCTCTGCCTTAGGAGTGTCTTGTTGCAGTGTACAGCGTGTCTAGCACGACAATTCCTTACATCCATTTCACCTCCAAAGGGTTCAGTTACTGCTCCCCCACGATCATCCTGCAAATGTGGCTTTTTCGCAGCAGTTTCTCCAAGAAAGTGTTCAAGACTTGAATTTTCCAGCCTATGTTTTGTTCACGGATGAGGCTTATTTCACTTGGGAAGGCTTATTCAATCAGCACAATGCTCGTGTGTGGGCTCAACGCACACGGTGTGCGCCCACATGCGACAACATCAAGTCGCAATAAATGTGTGGGCACGTATGGTCGGTGACTGCATAGTCGGCCCATACCTGTTACCATCCCGCATGAACTCCGCTAAATATCGGATCTTTCTTGAACAAGTTCTACCAGGTTTACCTGATGATGTTCCAGCAATATGATGAAAGAGGCCTGTGTGCTCTGGATTCGTTATGTTTGTCCTGAGTATTGACAAACGCTGGCAACGTCCGCATGCATTATAGCCACAGGCTTCAACATCCAACAGTTAATAACGCACTTCACTTACAAGCAGTACAACCCTCATGCTCCATTCTTAACTGTCAGTTTAACTGAGGAAGGTTGAGAAAACAACCGAAAGCTTTTTGTTTGTATGTATTTAATCTAATATATGTATATTTCCCATTATTAAACTTGTCACAATCTATTTTTGTATCCATTTTCGCTCACTAATTTTAGTTTCATGATGTTCCAGCAAATGTCAGACACAACATTTCGTTCCAACATGACGGGGCGCCTGCCCATTATGGAAGGTGTGTTCGTGACCATTTGAACAGGCGTTTTGGGCGTCGATGGATTGGCCGTGTTGGACCCGTTGCCTGGCCCCCACGCTCACCTGATTTATCGAGCCTTGATTTCTTTCTGTGGGGGGCCTCAAATCTATCGTGTATGAATCGCTTGTGGAGAAGGAAATGGATCTCTTGGAGAGACTCGTCTGCGCTGCTGCTACTGTCAAAGAAACTCCAGGTGTGTTTCACAGTGTCCACCAATCCAGGTTGCGTCGGTGCCACGCATGCACTGCGTCTCATGGTGGAACCTTCGAGCATCTGTTGTAACATCATGAAATGCATCCATCTCGTACCCCATTGTTAATATTTTTATGTCAAATTAATGTTTGCCACTAATTGCTGTCTTGTGTCATTTCTGCTTCTTGTGCCTCTGCTACTACATTCCCCTGACGTCTCCGGTCCTTTAGATGTTACCCAACTTCCCCTAAACATTTGTACCAATATTTTTGAGGCACCCTGTATATATATATATATTTTTTTTCTCACATTCATTAAACTTTTTCTTACAAACCAGGGGAGGAATACAATGATGTCTGCCAGGGGCAAAGGTAGATGACGTTGTAGGGCAGATATCATTCTTTAAGGGCACAAAGGGTGATATTGTACACGGTGGCAGTAATGATATTGAGAGTAGGAGACCGGCAAAATTACTTAACAAGTACATGACAATGCTGGAAATTAGCTGTGAATTAGGATTCAATTTGAAAGTGTCTGCAATTCTGCCCAGACACGATAGGAGGGAGTATATGGTGAGAGTCTTGTTGATCAATTCGGCCATGGAGAGATTGTGCAAGGCTCAAGGGTTAGAATTTTTCTCAGCCTGGTCTGTGCATGTTAACAAGAGAGACTGCTTCTACAGGGATGGGATACACTTAAATAGAAAGTGTGCAAAAATATTTGCTAATGCTATCTAGGCAGAGCTAGAGGGGTCAGAAAACTGATCGCTTGGGGGGATACTTTAACGCCGCCTTTTCTCTCCGTTATAGCGCGGGCATGCTGTGTAACTTTCAGCAATATCCATACAACTTTCAAGAATGCTCAACACTAATATGAATGTCCAGAGAGTCGGGTTTTAATGTGTTCGTCTACCAGTTTGAATTAGGACATAAACCTCACGTGTTCTTCAATCTTATTCGTGGAATAAAATTGGCAACATCGGAGGGCGTTGTGTTCTCCACCCCGATTCTCTATTGAATTAACAGAGCCCTCGAGAGTGGCTGCAAATAAAGGTTCTTTGTTAATTCGGATTCCGTGGTCCGTGTGTAACCAGAGAATGTCATGAGGCAAAGTTAGCAAACAAACATGGTTTATTAAACAACCACATTACATATAAACGTACAATAAACTCAATATAATAGTGTCTAGTATCAAGATAATTGTTAAGTTAGTTTACGGGAAATTTGGTTGGTACATTAAGTCTGTGTATCTTCATGTAGTTAGGCAAAACCATTCCTTTCCTTTAAATGATAACATAGATATTCTCCTATCTTCGTGTTAAATGAGTAGCCAAGGTAATAATAGAAAAACAATATCGTATCACTGGACAATGTTACTTTACTGTTACAGTCACATCAAAATACATCTTGAAGCTTACTTTAATGAGAAGAAAGGTGGGTACAATATGTTTGATTAATGTATAGAGAAATATAGCCTTCTATCATGTGCAATTCTATTGGTAAGATAGAATGAACTTACCACACAGTTCCGAGCCACGTCGGAGCGAGGACTTCATTATCTCTGGCATCATCTCGTCTCACTTCTAATCGGGACAATAGCGCTCTCTGCCTCTTTCTTCTTACTTCTCTCCAATCAACTAGACTACGACCACTGGACCACGACTACTGGACAGCAACTCGACAATTCTCTCTGACCAACCAACTGGACCACTCCCTCGACCCCTAGACAACTTCTCCTTTGTTCTCCATCCCTATATATAAGTTTGTCCCGTTTCTGCTTTTCCCTCTCAGATGCAGGTGTTCATTTGGACGGTCAGGCAAAAAGGGTTTTTGCTTGACACTTTTAGGACCTGACTCACCCAGGGACGATATTTATGAAGGGGCTTGCATGTTCGTGCAGGGTTGCTTTGGAGAAGTTTATGTGACATACACCTCTCCCCTTTTAATCTCCCCACTACCAAACATTCCGCTGATACATGATTCAGTCGGCATCAGTAGTATGACTCTTACAGGGACGACTTTTCTCTCTGCAGAGTGTCACATCTCACTTTCTCTTTTTGTAAACATGCGTCAGCACGCTGCCTGGGGAAAGATGACCACTCTCCGCTAGCTGGCGGCACATGACGGGGCGATACTGTTTCACTCGCGCGGCGTCACCTGCACACCACAGGGGGCAGCGACGCAACCTTCTCCGATGGGGAGGGAGGAAGCTTTACTTATACAGGCCGTGGCAAAGTATTGGGTGTTACAAGGATTTGTGTGTGTGTGTGTGTGTGTGTGTGTGTGTGTGTGTGTGTGTGTGTGTGTGTGTGTGTGTGTGTGTGTGTGTGTGTGTGTGTGTGTGTGTGTGTGTGTGTGTGTGTGTGTGTGTGTGTGTGTATTTTTAACTGATGCTATATAAGTTTGCTTTCTTGAATCATGTGCCCTTGCTAATGCTGATGCTAATCTCCCGGTAAAACCGATGTAAAGTATGTTCCATTGGTTGATCCACAAAAGGGTTTTTTTCCATTTTAAACATCGAGTTTGGACTAATTAAGAATTTCACTAAAGTACTGGATAAAGAAAGCAGAGGATTCGCATATTTCCTAATAAAATTTCCAAATTTATTTCATGGAAAGCTGAAGAAAGAAATATTCATAGGTCCTCAAATAAGAAAGCTCCTAAAAGATGAAGAATTTCATATAAACCTGAACGATGTTGATCTGGCTGTACGGAGATCTTTCAAGGCTTTGGTTCACGGGTTCCTCAGAAAGAGAAATGAAGAGAACTATGAGCAACTGGTGACAAACTTGCTGAAATGTTACACGAACACAGAGTGCTGAATGTCATTGAAAATGCATTTCCTTCATTCCCATTTGGATTTTCTTTCCTGAAAACTTAGCAGATGTCAGTTAGTGATAAACAAAGAGAGCGCTCCCACTAGGACGTATCTGCAATGGAAAAAAGATACTGAGGTCGCTCTGACTCTGCCATGATTGGAGATTAGCATTAGCATTAGTAGAGGCAATTTGATGCAAGAAAGCAAGATTATGCAGCATCAGCCAAAAAAAAAAAAAAAAAAAACCACTTCCACTTCACCCCTCTGTTCGTTCAAAATACCTGTCCAGCTGAGCCTTAAACTTATTTAGGCTATCAACCTCCACCACAAGGGATGGAAGTCTGTTCCACCAACCAACCACCCGCTGGCTAATGGCATATTTCCGCACGTCTATCCTACATCTGTCTTTCCTCAATTTGAATTTATGACCTCTCAGGTGATTTTTCTGAGCTAGAGGAAGAATCCCATCAGCATTGAGCATGCTTAAACCATTCAAGGCTTTATACACCTCTATCAGATCTCCTCGCTGGTGCCTAGTCTCCAGAAACTGTAATTTGCAAAACTTAAGCCTTTCTTCGTAAGAGCACCCCTTTGTTCCATTCACTAATCTTGTTGCCCTCCTCTGTACTCGTTCCAGCAGCTCTACATCCTTCTTGAAATGAGGCCTCCAGACCTGTATACAGTACTCTAGGTGTGGCCTGACCATTGCCTTATACAATGGAATAGTCACCTCCTTATCCCTGCTGGAAAAATTCCTGTATATCATTGACAATACTCCATGAGCTACTCTTGCAGCCCGTCTGCACTGCCCAGAGAACTTCATATCTGCCTGCACAACCACCCCCAAGTCCCTTTCATTCTCTACCACTGTCAATGTAGTATCACAGAGTTGATACGATGCTCTGGGGTTGCTGTTTTCCATGTGTAGTACTTTACATTTGTCAATGTTAAACTTCATTTGCCACCTCTCAGCCCATCTGCTCAACCTTTCCAGATCCTATTGCAGCAGCATAATGTCACTAGTGTCCTTGACAACCCTGCCAACCTTTGTATCATCTGCAAACTTGGACATTAAGCTTGATATACCATCATCAATATCATTTATAAATACAGAAAACAATAATGGACCCAACACTGAGCCCTGAGGGACTCCACTAATAACATCAGTCCACGATGAGCAGTGTCCATTGATTACCACTCTCTGTGTTCTCCCCCTCAACCACCCCTTTATCCATAGCAGCAATTTGCCTCCAATGTCACACTGCTCCAATTTGTGTAGCAGTCTTCCATGTGCAACAGTATCAAAAGCCTTTCTAAGATCCAAGTATATAATATCAAAGTTATTCCCTGCATCCAGTTCTTTTGTGACTGCATCATAGTATCCAATCAAGTTCGTCAGGCATGACTTCCCCTTAACAAAACCATGCTGTGTCTGAGCTATAACTGAAGTCTTGTCTAAATGATCCTGCAGTGCTTCTTTAACCAGTGCCTCCATTAATTTTCCTGGAACAGAAGTTAAGCTCACAGGTCTATAATTACTTGTGTCAGCCTTTGATCCTCCTTTGTGAATTGGGGTCACATTTGCACATTTCCAGTCTATGGGTACCTCCCCTGAGCCCAAGGAAGCTCTCATAATTATGGCTAAGAGTTTGCTTACTTCCTTTGCTGCCTCCTTTAATATAACTGGATAGATCCCATCCACCCCAACAGTTTCTCCTCCACTTTACTCCCAGTTATTTCAAGATTCTGTAGCTTACTGCTAGAGTTGAATACACCACTGGCATTTCCCTTGCTGAATAACTCCTCATGTGTGAATGTCGATGCAAAATATTCATTTAGTTTGTTAGCTACCTGAGCAGGATCATCAACAGTTGACCCATCAATATCAAGTGGACCAATCTGATTCATCCCCCTTCCTTCTAGAGTTTACATAAGTAAAGAACTCTTTGCTGTTTTTCTTTGCATCCCTTGCCAAGGATTTCTCGTAATCTGCCTTCGCCTGCCTAACCTCCTTTGTAACTTGGTTGCATATCAACTTGTATCTATCATAGGCTTCTGTGTCATGTGTTAATTTGTAAGTATCCCATGCATTTTTCTTCTCTGCCATATGCCTTATTAGTTCATCTGACATCCATTTTGGCCTAAACCTTGAGCAATATTTCTTAGTTGGTATGTAAAGCCTAGTAGCTTCCAAGATAAGTTCTTTGAATGCTTCCCATTTTGAATTTGCTGTTGGTAACATCATCAGTTGTTCCCGCTGTATAGAATTTAAATACTGTCTCAGACCATCGTAGTCGCCTTTACGGAAGCAATAACCCTTCCCTTTACCCCTAATGGTAGTTACCTCTTTGAGTAAATCCCACTTCAGCACATTGTGATCACTGCCACCTAGTGGTTCATTTATCTGCAGATTCTTAATGCATGAAGAATCACTGCTGATAATCAAATCAAAAGTATTACTCCCTCTAGTTGCCTCCCGAACATGCTGATGTAGAAAACAATCATCCAATAAATCCACAAAAGCCCTGCTAGTGTGTGAGTAACCAGCCCCCAAATTCCAGTCAATATCTGGGAAATTAAAATCTCCCATTATAAGACTCTCTGATTTACTGGCCCACTCTATTTCCCTGTACAGTTCCTTATTATACTCATTAGAGTCATTAGGCCTATAGCACACTCCTACTCTCAATTTTGATCTCCCAATGCTTATGTTACACCAAACTGACTGAACACTGCACTGTGCAGCGATGTCGACTGGCTTCACTTCCTTGGTTTTTATGTGTTTCTTAACTAATGGCATAACCCTCCCCCCTTCCTATCCTGTCTATCCTTTCTGTAGACGTTGTACTCCCCAAATTGCAGTTCTGCATCCCTTATATCTGTGTGACACCACGTCTCTGATATCCCAACAATATCTGCCTTTGATGTTTTGAGCAATACCTCAAATTCAACAAATTTATTTACTAAACTCCTAGCATTGGTGTACACACAAGTATACCTGCACCTGTTTCTATTCTTAGCTACCCTAACACAACCCATGTGTTTACTTGTACCGCAATGGCTCCCAGCAGTCTCTGAAATACCATGCATCTTGTTTTTCAGGCTTCTGCTCATTCTTATAGAAGCAGTGCATGAATCTCTTTCACCTCTGCCAGTGGCTACTGTCAATCTATTGGTCTTTGTCTCCCCCCAAGCTAGCAGTTTTCCGACCCACCTAACACTGCCTCGATAGCATCAGCAAATATTCTTGCACCCTTTCTATTTAAGTGTATCCCATCCCTGTAGAAGCAATCTCTCTTGTTAACAAGTACAGTCCGGGTTGGAAAAAATTCTACCCCTTGAGCCTTGCACAATCCCTCCAGGGCCGAATTGATCGACAAGGCTCTCATCATATACTCCCTCCTATCGTGTCTGGGCAGAATTGCAGACACTTTCAAATTCAACCCTAATTCTCGGCTTTTGTTCAACAGTGACCTGTACTTGTTAAGTAATTGAACGGGAAAGAATCTGGAATATAAAAGGAAATCACTGAGTGGGAAACATGTCTAAGTAACATATATTGTGTGTAATTACAACCATGTATGCTGATTTTGTATAAAAACAAAGAATTAAAAAAAAACATGTATATATCTTTTGATGTAATAGTTGGAGTAGTAGCGGCATGTGATGCAAGAAAGCAAGTGTGTGAGCTTATGCAGCATCAGCCAAAAAAAAAAAATCACACCATTCCCTCCAAATACCTGTCCAGTTCCTCCTTAAATTAATTTTACCTATCAACTTCCAGAACGAGAGATGAAAGTTTGTTCCATCAATTAACCACCCGCTGACTAAAGGCAAATTTCCGCACAAATCTATTCTACATCTGTCTTTTCTTAATTTGAATTTATGCCCCCTTAGGTTCGTAATCTGAACATTTCCATTTTTTTTTCCATTTATTTACACACACAATTTTATGTACATTCTCATGATATAAACAATTTATAAACAAGATTATATACAGTTTTATGGACATTATCATATATATATATATATATATATATATATATATATATATATATATATATAATGGTAATCAAGGTACTGTGTGTGTGTGTGTGTGTGCGTGTGTTTGCATGTGTGTTCTTATATCGGGGTGGCTCCTAGGCCTTATTATCATATATATGCCCATCTGCACCTTTGTACTCTGTTATGGTGCAGAAACTCTGCATAATGGGCCTTAAAAGTGTCAGTGTATATATGTTGTTTTGTTTGTGACAGGCTATTATGCCACCAGGGTTCAGCCAACGTACGGGCAGCTGCTGCCTGGTGCCCATCCGTAGCACCGGGCCTGGGTCAACAGTCCTTCTATACCGGTGTTATTACCACCGAAAATCTCGCACCCGCCAGAGGGAGTGCAATACTGGCGAGTGGCTGCAATCTCGCTCCCAGGTTGCCCTTACCGGAGAGCCAGCTAAAAAAAAAAAAAAAAAAAACTAGTAGTTATATCCAAATGTTCTAGCAAAACAATTTTAACAATTACATTAACATATATACGTCTTTTTCACCGCAGCTCATTTATTCTCAGTACATTTTCTTATTTTCAAATGAAGTCACAAGTTGAACTGTCCAGTTTGATTTCATTCAAGAAAAAGAAGTCAGTTCCAGTAGTCTTCCCCGGATCTCAGCTGGTTGGAAGTCGCAGAGTGGATGCCTCGATAGAACTCTAATGGGAGGCTATACAGGGACACTCGGGTGTTAACAGGATTCTCATAAGAATGTTGATTGATTCTGGGACGTGACACCTGAAATCAAAAACTAAGGAACTAGATGGAAACATAGTTTACAAGCTCAACCTCCTCTGAAACTTTTGGAGTTATACCTTGTGTGGTCTTAAGTGACATCTAGATCTGTGACCATATAGATATGAACTACATTCTCTTACCCATGGACTGTCACTGGAGTTACAAATCATACACAAGTTAGGACTCTCGGGAAAAAGAATAATTAGAAGTCTTCAGCAACTAGAAGAGAACCACCTAAAGAAGAGTGTTAAGACATGCTGGCACAGAACGGAGAAGACCACCGTGACTTTATTAATTAATCTGTACAGCCAACATCTAATTTCCTCGAGGGTGAAGGGATTTTATTTCTAGTCTTCTTTTAAAAACAGTCGCTGAAAATGTCTGTAAAGCATTAAAATTCCTACAGCTTTCTACTAAGGGACTTACGTTATCTTCTGTCAGATCCGATACACTGCTAAACAACAGTAAACGTGCCTGAAGATACTGTGGGCAGTCAAATAAAACATGAGACCAAGTTTGCACACCCCACAAGTGCAGTAAGGGTCTGGCTCAAGTCCACGTTCGTGTAACTTGTCTCTAAGGGATCCATATCCCGTTAATAAGTACGTTGTATTCATCGAAGGAGCAAACCAAGAATTTATTTCCTTGGCGGCAGTAAAATCCACTTTGGTTATAAATTGCCTCGTAACTGTTCCGCGTTCGTTGGCATTCCACCGATTCTGCCACACAGATGTCAGATGTTCCCACAATCTTTTCTTTTCTTGTTTGACCTCGTTCACTGGATCAGATGTTATTCCCATTAGTTCCGAAGCCAAACCTTTCCTAAGCCGACCTGTCATCCCCTTGAATACGATATACAGATCCAGGGGAATGGTTCCTGCTAAGACTTGTAATGCGTTGTTTGATACAGTTCTAGGAGAATTTAAAACAGATAATCACATGGATCTTTGAAGAGAAATAAGTTTCATTTTCATTTTAACCGTTATGACTCTGTGATACCAAATGGTTGCAGCATATGAGACTATTGGCAGAAATATTGTTTTATAATATAAAAACAAGATTCTTTTACTAAGTCCCCATTCTTTCCTTGATATTCTTATGATTGAGGCAGTAAAATTCCTTATTTTATCTCTAAGTTTACATACATGTGGCAGAAAGCTTAATTTATCATCGATTAGGATGCCTAAATATTTGTTTTGGGATACATATGGGATTTGAGAGTTGTCTATCAAGATCTTAGGAGGTTGATTATAGTTAAAATGAGCTTTGAAGGTCATAAATTTGGTCTTTGTTGGTGATATTTTTAGTTTGTTAAGTTTGGTCCATGCAAATAGATCATTTAATATAATTTGCATATTTTCCTCGAGTATCCTCCTCTAACAGCCCTCTACAGCAATTACTAAGTCGTCGGCATAAGCGATTTTCATAGCCTCCTCGTGGTATTTTGTCATCCACTGATCTAAGACAGCGTTCCAGAGGAGAGGCCCCAGTACCGACCCCTGAGGGCATCCTCTGGAAACAGTAGCTGAATACACTAGGTGTTTTGCACAAATTCGGATGGATCTGTCTTGGAAGTAGGACCTGATGATTCTGTAAGTATAGTTGTCACATCTTTCCAAGCACAGTGACACAAGGGCATTCTCCCACCATACCGTGTCAAAAGTCCCCTCAAAGTCAATACACACTGCCAACACGTACTTAGCTTGGGAGTTTTCTACATAGTTCTTGAGGGTGGCAATGGCAACTTCTGTTCAAGAACTTTTTTAAACCCGAACTGATTAATTGAACATAGATGGTTATCCTGTAACGTTTTTTGTATTCTTGGAGAGAGAACAGCCTTTCAAAAAGTTTCCCCAAGTTTGCCAATAGGGAGATTGGTCTGTAAGCCCTGGGGTTAGATGTCGACTTCCCAGGCTTATGTAAAACTTTAAGTAGGGCAATCTTCCACGGTCTTGGAAAGACTCCCTCGATATAACACTTGTTCATGAGATTGAGGAGGATCTTGGGAAATAGGTCATAAAATTTGACTATTATCTGGTTTTCTATCAGATCCATCCCTGGACATTTTTTACTGTTTAGTTTGGAGACAGCTGTTTCTAGTTCAACAAGAGTAAAAGGATTGATGTCACATGTTCCAATATATATTGTTGATTGTCTCTCCTAATTTCTGCTTGTTCGGGAGAATCATCCTCTGAATTGTCTTGAGGAAAAAGCTTATTTACAATAGTACCAACAGTAGAGTACCAGTCGGTAGTTTCTTGTTCGTCCACTATAACAGTGTTATATATGTCTCCGGAGATTAACTTGTTCCTGGAAATCTTGTACACTAGACCCCACGGTTCGGTGTTTCCCGTGTTACGAACAAAGTTTTGCCAACATTCAATTTTCGCATCTGTGACGGCTTTATGTAGCCTTTTCCTGAGATCATTGTATCGTTGTTTCAGTCTCTGGACATCAGTGTCTGCCAGATGCCTGTTTCGTTGGTACGTTTTCCTTTCCTGTTTTTTTTTTTTTTTTTTTTTTTCATTTTTTATTTATTTATTTATTATATTTATTTTTATTTTATGTATATATATTTTTTTATTTTTTTTTGTTATTATTATTATTTTTATTTTATTTTATTTTATTATTATTATTATTATTATTTTATTTTTATTTTTTTTTTTTTTTGGCTCTCCCTGGGAAGCTCAGGCTAACCCCAGGGTCGGCCAGCCAGAGTTCTCTTCCCACATATCTGGTCCGGCTCCCAGTGCTAGTGACGGTCTGTGGTGTTCCACGGACCCTAGGCTAAGCGGCCATATGAACAACATAACCCGCACTAAGCAAACATGAACATACACTAACATATGCTATCTGGCCTTGACAGTACTGTCTTACTTCACAAGAGATTCAAATGCGGAGTTGTGCGAAAGCACCGGTGCCGCTTGTCAAAAAACACTATGTCACTATGGTACGCTTTGCTAGCACTCCTGGTTTGGTTCTTAATGCAGTAAGTTCCGAAGTCCACCAGGGGACAGATGGGCGTCTGGATTGTTTACGTTTAGCAGAGTAGCTCATAGCAAGGAATAAGTGTGACTGAACATAGTTTGAATATTCTATGGCAGATAAGGAATTTAAAGTAGAAGCCACCTCAGGACGAAAGAACAAATTTAGAAAATTCTTAAACTTGTCCCATTTAATTTTTTCCATGGAATATCTTCTCAAGTCCACCATCTGTAGATCCGCATTTCTAACTGTGGGTTTGATACTGAATACTTTAGCGTTATGATCACTGTTAATAAGTGATGGTAGAACATTCCAATTAGTTATCTGCCCATCCAGTTTAACAGAGGTGATAGTTGCATCAATGTTTGATGTTCCATTTAAGGACGAGAATGTGTAAGGTCTGTCTGGCAAATTTTGAACTACTAAATTGTAAGACAATATTAAATCTTCCACAGCAGAACCTCTGTTGTCTGAAATTCTGCTGTGCCAAAAAGATGATTTGGCATTTAAATCAGCGCATATAATTAAATTCCCTGAAGCAAGTTTTGTGCATATACGATCCAGCTGATGTAAGGACGTTTGAATATCTGCTAACGGAGGGCAATACAAAGAAACTAGATGAAAAGTAATAATTGGAGACGAGATCAAAAGACAAGTTACAGTGTCTGTACACTCTCCCGAGATGGTTGTCACTACTAATTCAGGATTGCATATTGCTATTGCAGTTTTAGGACGGGTTTCTATAGAATGAACAATTCTGAGGGATAATGGGAGTCCCATAACCCTGTGAATCAAGCCTCCTACTTGAGTCGAATAATAAGGTTCTTGAACACATATAAGATCATAATTATTTTCAATCATCGCCACTCTTACTTCATCCATGACCACTCGTGAACGCTGGCAGTTTATTTGCAGTATTTTTATACCCTCAAAATTCACACCCACAACGTTAGAAAAATTTGTAGTGGCTGTATTATTCATTAGGAGTTTTTTGGTTTACTAGTTCAACAGCTCTTTTATACTCCGGACAGTTATTGTCTCGGACTGAATGCTGACAATCTCTGTTGCGTCTTTTATAATTGACACACCGAGGGGGTACTTCCCTGTGTGTGCATTCAGCAAACACATGTCCACCGCCTCCATAATGGCCACAAGACACGGTCTTATATGTGCAATTTAAAGCTGAATGGCCATAGGCCAGACAGCGGAAACATTTGGTAACCACTGTGAAACGACGGAACTTATGTGAAGTGAAGCCAAGAAAGATACGATCATTCTGTATTAAGCGTTTAAAAATTTTGGGGGTGAATCCTATTACCAAGTTTGTTATTTTATTTCCAGAGCCTGAACTAAATCTGAACGTTGTACCATTTTTAACTTCCTCTTGGTCAAACTCATGATCTTTTAGGTTCTTTATAAACAAATCTTCTAATACAAAGTATATCCTCCTTTGATTATTCTTTCGGCACACCGTAAATTAAAACCGTGGGGTCTAGTAACCGTGGTTTGTCCATAGGCAAACCAGCATTTGTCAGCTGCGTCATTTTGCTAATTTTATTTGCATCCATGGGATTAGTAGTTTCAATTAAGAGACCTTTGTTTCTAAGCAACCTCATATTTTTGATTTTAATATCTCGATGTTCTTTTTTGAACACCTTTGTCACTTTAATTCTAACATCCTGACTGGATGAAATTTCAGAATCGGCATTCGGTCTCAATATAATGATGTTTTTAGGGTCATTAAATTTATTTTTTGATGGGGGAATAACACCTTCGTCCAAAGGAAGTTGAGAAAAATTATGTTGTAATTGTTCATCTTCTCCTCTAGGTTTATGTACAATATTTTCAGTACGTTGAATGCCTGCTGCAGCAGCAGTTGATCCTCTAACTGCTTCAACAAAAGTACGCTGTTTGGGTTGGTCCTTGATTAGATGGTGAAAAATCTCAGTGCGTATTTGTAATTCTGAGGTTTTTACTTTCAATCGTTCATTGTCGATCAATAATGCATTCGTAAGTGACTCCAGGTCTGACCACAAACGATATATATAGTTTGAGGCTTCCTTCGTGACTTTGCTGCTATCTGCAGATAATAATTCTCCGAGTCCGTGTTTAATCTTGGTCATTGTTGACAGTACCACCGAGGTATCTAAAGACTCCCCAAAGTCCAAGCCTTCAGCGAATGATGTATTTTGCATTGCACGAATTCTTGTACATTAGCCAAAGCGTTGGCAACTGTGTCTCTGATTTGATTTGGGTTTTTATCCAGATCAGAACTGGGATCAGAAGCAGATGAAATAGATTTATCATCTGCCGAATTATCCTGATCACTTCTTGTTATTTTTAATATTATGGGATGTTTTTTCCCAGCTGATTTAGTAGGCTTAGCTGCAATCGACGAAGACAAGTCCCTATCAGAATCAAGAAGAGGTGATACACTAGAATCCATAGTGTTGTGTTGATGAATTAATCTGAACAAGTGGAAGGATCCCATTCAGTGTGCTCAATCCATTCAAGGCTTTATACCCCTCAATCAGATCACCGCGCAGGTGCCTAGTCTCCAGCCACTGCAATTTGCAGAACTTAAGCCTCTCTTGTTAAGAGGATCCTTTCATTCCCCTAACCAATCTTGTTGCCCTTCTCTGTACACACTCAAGCAAATCTACATCCTTCTTAAAATGAGGCCTCCAGACCTGTACACAGAGTGACAATCACCTCCTTTTCCCTGCTAGCAAAATTCCTATATATCATTGACAAAACCCCATTGCCTGCCCTGGCAGCCTGGCTGCATTGCTCAGAAAATTTCATATCTGATTGCACAATTACTCCCTGGTATTTTTCATTTTCTACCACCTTAAGTGTAGTTCCACACAGTTAGTACGTTTCTCTGGGGTTACGTCTACCCATATGCACTACTTTGCATTTGTCTAGGTTAAACTTCAGTTGCCGCTTCTCAGCCCATCGGCACAAATTATCTAGATCCTGTTGCAGTAGCACACTGCCATTACTGTCACTAACAACCATCCCAACCTTTGTATCATCTGTAAACTTCGAGACTAAGCCTGATATACCTTCATCAATATCATTGATAAATATACAAAACAACAGAGAATCCAACACCGAACCCTGGGGGACTCCACTAATAACATTAGTCTACGAAGAGCAGCACCCATTAATTACCACCCTCTGTCTTCTCCCACTCAGCCATCCTTTTATCCACTGTAGCAACTTACCTTTAATACCATTCTGCTCCAATTTGTACAGTAGTCTTCCATGCGCAATAGTGTCAAAAGCTTTCCTGAAATCCAAATATATGATATCAAAATTATTTTTTGCATCCAGTTCCTTTGTATCCACATAATAATATCCTATCAAATTTGTTAGACAAGACTTTCCCTTAACAAACCCATGCTGTGGCTGGATTATTGCTGCAGTCTTGTCTAGATGATCCTGCAATGCATCTTTAACCAGTGACTCCATTATTTTCACCCGGAATAGAAGTTAAACTAACTGGTCTGTAATTACTCGTGTCACCCTTCGATTCCCCTTTGTGAATTGGGGATGCATTTGCACATCTCCAGTCCGTGGGGACCTCCCCCGAGTCCAAGGATGCTCTCATAATGATGGCTAAGTGTTTGCTTAGTTGCTTTGCCGTAGATCCCATCCACCCCAGGTGCCTTTCTTATGTTTAACTTCAACAATTTCTCCTCCACTTTGCTCTCGGTTATTACAAAATCAATCATTAATCACCCGGATACAATTTGATAACATTGTTGCATTTTCAAACCTTATAACTCCTAATGTGTGAATGTAGCTGCAAAATACTCATTCAGTTTGTTTGCCAACTGAGCAGGATGATCAACAGTCTAACCATCGATATCATGTGGATAAATCAGATTCATCCCCTTCCTTTTAGAGTTTATATAAGTAAAGAAATCCTTGTTGTTTTTCTTAGCATCTTTTGCCAAAGATTTCTCGTAATCTGCCTTCGCCTGCCTAACCTCCTTTGTGACCTGATTACAGACTAGCTTATATCTGTCATAGGCATGTAAGTCGCTTGATAATTTATATGTACCCCATGCATTTTTCTTCTCTGTCAGGAGTCTCATTTGTTCATTTGATAACCATTTAGGCTTCAATCTTGAACAATTTTTCTTAATAGGTATGAAACGTTTAGTAGCATCGACGATTTATTCCTTGAATGCTTCCTACTTAGAATTTTCTGTTGGTAACATCGTCAGTTGATCCCACTGTACAGAATTTAAAAACTGTCTGAGACCACTGTACCCACCTTTACTTAAGCAAAAACCCTTTCCTTTGCCCCTGATGGTAATTATATCTTTAAGTAAATCCCACATCAGTACACTGTGATCACAACCATCTAGTGGTTCCTTTATCTGCAAATTCTTAATATACGAGTGATCACTGCTGATAACCAGATCAAGAGTATTACCCTCTCTGGTTGAATCTCGAACATGCTGCTGCAGAAAACAATCATCCAATAAGTCCACAAAAGTCTTTCTAGTTTGTGAGTGACCAGCCCACAAGTTCCAGTCAATATCTGGGAAGTTAAAATCCCCCATTATAAGACATTCTGATTTACTCTATTTCTCTGTGCAATTGTTCATTGTACTCATTCGAGTCATTAGCCTAAAACACACTCCTACTCTTATTTTTGCCTTCGCAGTGCTTATGTCACACCAACCTGACTCAACAGTGCACTGTTCATCTATATCAATTGGATTTTCTTAATTAACAGCATAACACCTCCTCCCTTCCTATCCTGTCCATCCTTTCTGTACACATTGTACTCCCAAAATTCCAGTTCTGCATTCCTTATATCTATGTGACACTACGTCTCGCTATCCCAACAATATCCGCCTTTGATGCTTGCCCAACACTTCAAATTTATTTACTGTACTTCTAGCATTGGTATGCATGCAAGTATATATGTACCTATCCTTATTATTAGTTACCCTAACACATCCCATATACCCACCTGTTTCATGATGACTACCATCAGTCCCTGAAACCCCCAGCACACCTTGCTCCAGGTCGCTACTAATAGAAGTTGTGCAAGAATCACCTTCACCTCTGCCTGCTTTTAACCTTTTAGTCTATGAATCCCCCCAATCTAGCAGTTTTCCGACCCACCTATCACTGCCTCGATAGCATCAGTAAATATTCTTGCACCCTTTCTATTTAAGTGTATCCCATCTCCGTAGAAGCAGTCTGTCCTGTTAACAAGCTCAGACCACGCTGGAAAAAATTCTACCCCTTGAGCCTTGCACATTCCCTCCAGGGTGAATTGATTGATAAGGCTCTCATCAAATACTCCCTCCTATCTTGTCTCGGTAGAATTGCAGACACCTTCAAATTTAACACTAAAATCACCAATTTTTTGCAACTTTGATCTGTACTTGTTAAGTAAATCTGCAGATCTCATACTCTTAATGTCATTGGTGCCAACGTGTACAACAATATCACCTTTTGTGCCCTTAAAAGATGATGTATGCTTTACAACGTCATTAACTTTTGCCCCTGGCAGACATACCCTGATCCTGTTCCATCTATCCCTTTTACACAATATATTTGCCGTCTCCCTGACAATAGAGTCACCAATAATAATTAGTTCCTTTGGGACCAGCGCATTCTGCCTTGAAGATTGCTGCTCTGTTGCCTGATGCCCAGGAGCGAGCTCTGGCATTTAGTTGAGCAGCTGAGAGCTTATTGATCCCCTCATATTAATTCTTCGAGGGCATCTACCCTACACCTCAAGCTCTCATAGACGCCCAGTAGAATGTTGAGTTGATGCCTAATTTCTAGACACTCTCTGTACTTGGAACACACTACCTCCTCGGCTAGATCATGTTCTGTTTCAGAGAGTTTGGCAAACATTTCACAAGTTGAACTTTTTTTTAGGCTGTGATGCGTTGGAGAATTTCCCCCTCAGTTCTCCCCTGAGTCACAACACTCTGCCGCTTTGTGCCCGTTGCTTTGCTGCTCTAGTCTGGGGCATGATATTTTAAATTAATAAGATCAATAAATTTAATGTAGATGTGACAGAAGTAAAAGATTGATATTTTCATAATCAAGACATTAATTTTGTTTAGAACAACCAATTTTCGTTCCAGAGGTATGACGAAAAAAAAATATTTGTCCGGTAGTGTTACCATCAGTTGAAACGGAATGCATGTAAATATATTAATTTCTTATGGTTAATTTTATATCACCGAAATATTTTGAGGTTTATCGATTATAATTTTAATTTATCTAATCTGTGACAATTTATTATTTTGTTTTCCCTTGATTGTTCCTATAGGTTTTCTGTGATAGTCACGATGAACTCCAGAGCGTTTAACAGGTGGATGATGATCCTCCTGTTAAACGCTCTGGATCGGTAAGTGGCTCGATATAATTATGTATTTTTACGAAACATTATTGAATGAAAGCCATAGATCTAATCACAGGGTAACATATCTTGCTACTGCTGTTTGAATCCAATTTAATCTGCACAAAAAAACCACAGTTGCATTTTGTGAGCAGAGCCTTCCCCCCGAGAAATAGTTATAACCGTTTCGACCACGAACTGTAGAAATCAGAGCATAGTACTATACAGAGTGTCAACTAGCTGAATTTCTCCCAGCGCCACCAATATCGGACCTATAAAGTAACCTGTCAATCAAAATCCAGAGAGTACTAACGCGCATGCCCGATACTAGTAGAGTTATTACTGTATTTGAAATATTCGTCATTTTTAATTGCATTTTTGGTTACTATTATTATAATTATTTGTGTATTATTATTATTATTATTATTATCACCTTTTTTTTTTTGGTATTCAGTCTACTGACAATAAATAAGAAGTATTTTTCATGTAATAATTCGGGAGTACGATTGTACCCGATACTGAATCTCGACCAGGTAATTTATCATAATTGCTAGAATCAGGAAATATTGGTAAAGATTCCCTATCGGGTCCAGTCGCCGAAAATGGCGGCGAGGAGAGGTTGGGGAAAGCAGTGATTGACGGGTTTGACTCGGCCCACTCACTGCGTTCCTCCTCCTCTCCTCGCCTCGCCAGCGGATGTCAAGTGACACGAGGATGGCACGTGGCAGACAGCAACAAATATGGAGGCTAAAAACAAAGGATAAATCCAATAAATTTAAAAGTTCAAGTTACAAAAATGCACGTTTTTCGCGATCACTAATTTTTGGTGGGGTCTGCTGTCCCCTAACCCACGCTATTTTTTTTTTCTACAAAATTGAAACCGAAAAAGAAAAGGTAATTTAAGGGTAAATAAAACGAACGAAAAGGAACGGCAACCCAACATTTGAAAAAAACATAAATGCAGGTTTCTATGAAAAACATAAAAACAAATGCACGTTATTCTATGCTATTTTACGAGCATTAACAATGAGAAAGGCTGAAAAGAAGAAAACGAAAAGGTAATTTTAGGGGAAATTTTACGAAACAGAAACAAAAATGCACGGTTTTCTATGCTATTTCTATTAAAAACAATCAGACTGAACTGAGACAAAGAAAAACCACTCACCTCATCGATCGGATGTCCTCGTTCAATCCTCTGTTTCAGCTGTATACACTAAGCTCACAGCTTTTAAAAATTCCATAGTTAAATCGCTGCTTATAGCGATTTAACTATGGAACAGTTAAATCGCCAAGACTACATCATCTAGTCAAGACTGCAGTAATAATTCAGACGGAGCATGGGAAGTCTTATCTGACAAAATTTCATTGTATACTATGATGTGGTCACAAAGGAACTGGATGCAAAAAATAATTTTGATATCATATACTTGGATTTCAGGAAAGCTTTCAATACTGCTGCACATGGAAGAAAACTACGGTACAAATTGGAGTAGTATTGTATTAAGGGCAAGTTGCTACTATGGATAAAAGGATGATTTTGAGTGGAAGAAGACAGAGTGTTACTCAATGGATGCTGCTCTTTGAGGACTAATGTTATTAGTGGAGTCCCCCAAGGGTCTGTGTTGTGCCCACTGTTTTTTATATTTATCAATGATATTCATGAAGGTATATCAGGCTTAATGTCCAAGTATACAGATGATACAAAGGTTAGCAGGGTTGTTAATGACAATAATGGCAGTGTGCTACTGCAATAGGATCTATAAAAGTTAAGCAGACGGGCTGAGAAGTGACAACTGAAGTATAACATTAAAAAATGCAAAGCTGCATTTGGGGTAGTAGTAGTGACCCCAGAGAAACATACCAGCTATGTGGTACTACACTTAGGGTGGTAGAAACTGAAAAAGACCTGGGATATAAAAGTTCAGTCAGATATGAAGTTTTCTGAGCAGTGCAGACAGGCTGCCAGAACAGGTCATGGCGTATTGTCAATGATATTCAGGAATTTTGCTAGCATGGATAAGAAGGTGATTATCTCCTTGTATAAGGCAATAGTCAGACTACACCTTGAGTACTGCATACTGGTCTGGAGGCCTCATTTTAGGAAAGATGTAGAGTTGCTTGAGCAAGTACAGAGAAGGGCAACAAGATTGGTGAGGGGAACGAAGTGGTGCTCTTACCAAGAAGGGCTTAAGTTCTCCAAATTGCATCATCTGGAGACTAGACACCTGCAAAGTGATCTGATTGAGGTGTATAATGGGTTGAACAGGTCCAAAACCCATGTGACTCACTCCTTTTTTTTTGTTGTTGTTTTAGTGGGCTCTCCCTGCCTGTAGCCTTGGCTACCTCAGGGTTCGCCCAAGCAGTGCTTCACCCTCCCTACTGCCCGGCATGCCTCCTAGTTGCGCCGGATGGTAAACTAGAGATTTCTGTGTGAAAACACAGGCCCCTAGGCTAAGAGGCCGGATGAACAACACAACCAACATAACCCACACTAACACTACACGAACAATCACTAACCTACATTAATCCGGCCTTTACAGAGTTTGTATTCATCATATTGCTAGACATGGAGTTGGGGGAAACTCTCAGTGCCGCATTACAATTAACATTATACACCATACCCTATGTCTGGCCATTATGTTCTTGCTCTTAAAGTGGTCAGATAGTTTCTTGGTTATGCAGCTGGTCATGATCTTGTACATTGTTGGGAGACAGGCAGTAGGCCAGTCTGAACTGTGCATATAAGTCTTTAGTCTTCCTTTTAATTTTATGACTTGAATCAACATGCTTTTTTATATATTACAGGACAGTTCATTTTATAGTTTTATTATTTCAATTTACAGAAGACTACATGTAATTCTAATATCTTTCATATGTAATGAGAAACTTCATAAATAAAAGGACTTTGAATTATAGTGCCATGTTTATCTTTTTTTTTGTTGTAATGCTAACTCAAATAAATAGTGATCTAAATGAAAGAATGTTAAATTATTTTTGTTAAAGAAAATAACCCAGCAATAAAACAGTCAAAATTTAGTCACAGATAATAAGTCTACCAAATTTTTGATTCATTCCAGACTATTTGTATTTTTGTGTAGTACGCTAAAAAAAAAAAAAAAAAAAAATATATATATATATATATATATACAGGGTGTTTCAGTTAAACGTTTCAGAACTTCTAAGAGGGGTAGGGTACATCCTGACAACTCGAAATCATATAGCAATGTGGGGTCGGAAATGCTTTCCTGAAGCGGTGTTGTACACAGAAGCACCATAAAGAAAAGAGACTGTAAGTGAGAAATCGTTTTAATAATACATGAAAAGAAGCAAAAGGTACATGGATTAAAGTAAGTGTTCGAAGTTTCTTGCACGGGCTACAATGCACGCCTCACATCTCCGACGCATGGACATCCGAACATTCTGGAATACTCCAGGCGAATTTCGAATTTCTTCGGCAGCTACTGCGATTCTTGCAACCAGCTCCTCAGCATTGTCAACAGGGGTGTCATAAACTAGCGATTTCATATGACCGTGAAAATTCCTTCACAAGGGAAAGAATTTTCAACACGCATAACGACCATATCTGGGCGGTCGAGAACCCGCATGCAATACGACGTCGTGCAGCACAGATTCGATTTTCGGTCAATGTATGGGCCGGTATTATGGGAGATCACCTCATCGGACCTTACCTGTTACCGTGTCGTCTAACCGGACCTATCTACTTGATCTTTCTGCAGCAAGTATTGCCACAACTTTTGAGAGATGAACAGATTTCTGCATCGACGCAACAGACAATGTGGTTCCAACACGATGGAGCCCCTGCCCATTATAGCGGAGATGTTCGTAACTACCTGGATGTCACATTTGGTCAACAGTGGATCGGACGTGGTGGTCCCGTGCGTTGGCCTGCTCGGTCATCCGACCTATCATGTCTTGATTTTTATTTCTGGGGTCATATGAAATCGCTAGTTTATGACACCCCTGTTGACAATGCTGAGGAGCTGGTTGCAAGAATCGCAGTAGCTGCCGAAGAAATTCGAAATTCGCCTGGAATATTCCGGAATGTTCGGATGTCCACGCGTCGGAGATGTGAGGCGTGCATTGTATCCCGTGGAAGAAACTTCGAACACTTACTTTAATCCATGTACCTTTTGCTTCTTTTCATGTATTATTAAAACGATTTCTCACTTACGGTCTCTTTTCTTTATGGTGCTTCTGTGTACAACACCGCTTCAGGAAAGCATTTCCGACCCCACATTGCTATATGATTTCGAGTTGTCAGGATGTACCCTACCCCTCTTAGAAGTTCTGAAACGTTTAACTGAAACACCCTGTATATATATATATATATATATATATATATATATATATATATTAGGGGCTGTAGTTAACAGCCAAATGATGCACAGTTCATTTCATAGGATGGCAGATATAAAATAATAAATAAATAAAGGAAAAGAATTAAATAAAAATTAAAACCAAAATCAAAAGGAGTTAAATTCATTAAATGGAAACTGAAAACAAGTGTTCATTAGTTCAAATGACCAGATGTAGAATTATGGAGTTAAATAAGATTAAATAAGTAATAATTTAAAATAATGGACAGACGTTGGCAAGTGAGAAGGAAATTAATATGAGTCATGTGCCAGTTGCAATAAACATTAATAAATAAAGAATTTTATATACACACTGTTGGGTTTCAGTACAGTGCAACAGGTGCACTGGGCTTACTGTACTGAAACCTATTATTACTACTCACTTGAACTCAGCAGTGTGTAAGTAAAATTCTTTATTTATTAATCTTTATTGCAATGGGGCACACATGACTCATATTAATCTCCTCCTATGCTGCATTTTAGCCATTATATTAAAACCATTCAAAATATTTAGAAACAGTGATTAAAATATTATATATCACATTGATTAAAATATTATATATCACATTGATTAAAATATTATATATCATAATCAGAGCTGTAATACTCAATATGTTCTACGTTGATAAGAATATAAGTAAATTAATAAGAGGAGTTTACCTCAATATAGTACGTGGAACACTTCTGTATGATACCCTCCAGAAATTAAACAGAAATTAAAATTTAATTTCTGGAGGGTATCATACGGAAGTGTTCCACGTACTATATTGAGGTAAACTCCTCTTATTAATTTACTTATATCATAATTATATATTTAAAAATATATATGTGAAAAAAACAACAAATTACCATGTGTATACTTCATAAATTACAGTATAAATATATAAAAAGTTGGGGGGGGGTGAGAGAGGAAAAAAAAAAAAGGGATTTGAATACAGGAAGAAGCAGAAAATAAATCGTTTTAACGTTACCACACAGCTATTATAATTACTTGTCTTAAATTATTCGATATCCCTATTTATATTTATATTTCATTATTCTTCCGCACTTTCATGGTGTTCTTTTTTGTCTAGCAAATAATTAATTATGAATATTATATATTAATATTCGATGAATCGATATATTGTTCGCTGCAATTACAAAATTATAGAAAGTGTTCCACGAACTCTTCGCAATGTCCTGGCTTATTGCTTAGGTCCGATTTTGGTGGCGCCACTTTCTATGCGTTTTAACGTGTAACCTGAATTAACACTATCGTCGATGGAGCATTCATGGGCAAACTGAGTAGTTAGTTGCATTAGAGAAATTGCTGAGGCCGTTTTGTCAATCTCGCATTATATGCCTCTTAAAATTTCAGTAAGGAATTATGATTGATTATTATTTTTTTTTTTTTACCGCTTGGTAACAGAGTACAGATCAGGTTTAATAAAGAAGTTAAATAAACGAAATAGTTTCAGAATTTCGAAATTAAAAAATAATGCTTTGCACTGCCAATTTTTAAACTGTGTTATTAATCATCATCTGTCATCATTCCGCTATTCCACGGGTCGACGTATGAAGTCTCGCCACCATGCCCTGCCCATGTACTTCTTTCCTTCGTTGTTTTCACTCCAGTTTCCTCCTCTCTTATAATGACATCAGTCTTTATCATTAGCATTAGTAGAGGCATTTGATGCAAGAAAGCAAGCTTATGCAGCATCAGCCAAAAAAAAAAAAAAAAAACCCCACTTCCACTTCACCCCTCTGTTCGTTCAAAATACCTGTCCAGCTGAGCCTTAAACTTATTTAGGCTATCAACCTCCACCACAAGGGATGGAAGTCTGTTCCACCAACCAACCACCCAATCATGTCTTGCCATCTCATTTTTTGTCTTCTCCTTGGTCTTTTGTCCCTTAATTGTAAATCAAACATTCTTCTTGGAAACTTCTCTCGTTCATCCTCTTTATGGGGCTTGGCACACCCAGGATCCTGAGCTAGATATCATCATTCTTCTCTTTCTTGAGGATTCCCTTCTACTTTTGACACACTCTTTCTCTCACTCTGGGTAACTCGGGAATTTTGTTTTTTTTTTTTTTTTTTTGGCTGGTGTAGCCAAAAATATGTAGCCATAAGCCTCAGGCTTCCTTGCACCATGTAGCTAATAATAATAATAATTTACATGTCTGAACCATTTCAAGAAAGCAAGCTTATATTGTATCAGCAGAAAAAAAAAAAAAAAAATCTAATTTCACTCATCCATTCCCTCCAAAAGTTTTTCCAGTTCTTCTTCTAATTTATTTAAGCTAACAACTTCCACAATGACAGATGGAAGTTTGTTCCAGCAATCAACTACCTGCTGGCTAAAGGCAAATTTCTGCACATATATTTTACAAGTCTTTCCTCAATTTGAATTTGACTCATTCAGGTTTGTAATCTGAGCAAGAGGAAGAATCCCATCAGCATTGAGCCTGCTCAATCCATTCAAGGCCTCAATCAGATCATCTTGCAGGTGCCTAGCCTCCAGGTGCTGCCACTTGCAGAACTTAAGTGTCTCTGGTAAGAGCACTCCCTTCTTTCCCCTCACAAATCTTGTTGTGCTTCTCTGTATTTGTTCTAGCAACTCAACGTCCTTCCAAAAATGAGGCCTACAAACCTGTATGCACTATTCAAGACATGGCCTGACCCTTACCTTATACAAAGGGATAATTGCCTCCTTATCCCTACTAGCAAAATTCCTGTTATTATTGACAATGACCTGCTGTGGCAGTCTGTCTGCACTGCTCAGAAAACTTCATATCTGACTGCACAATTACCCCCCAGGTCTCTTTCGTTTTCCACTACCCTGAGTGTAGTACTCCACAGTTATTATGTTACTCTCAGGTTACTACTACCCATATGCAGTACTTTGCATTTGTCAATGTTAAACTTCAGTTGCCACCTCTCAGCCCGTTGCCCAACTTTTCTAGATTGCCCAACTTCCCCACAATCTGTGTTACATATTTGCATTCAACTGATTGCCCCAAAAGTATTTGGCTTACTTATCCTTTCACTGATAGATCTAGTATGGGGGTCAACCTGCTCCCCAGAGCCTCAGTAAATTGAAGCTAATATTGTGCAATTTATAATAATTGAATTGCTAGTATCAATCCTTGTCATGCAAGAAGAACTAGCTGCCTTTCTCTAGAAATTGTAGCCTCAACCGGCAAATTCGCTTCAATAGTCTTTGAAGCACCTGTACATGGAACACATCATTGATTCTCCCATTCATGTACAAATCCCTTGTGATTCACACACTGTTTGTCGAAAAACATAATCAGCATTGTCTTCATCTTGGATTTCTGTAAATGAAACCTTTTGGGCCTTGGTGATGATTTTGAAGTCCAATGTATGCCCTGATGCCTCGTTTCTGGGTCATATTGAAACACCCAACACACACACACACCTTCAGCGACAACACAGTCGAGAAATTGGGATTGTCTTGACAAGCCCTGGATAAAGTTTTCGCATGATGATACTATTCGTTGCTTCTGTATATATAATGATATATATCATTATATATCATCATTGATATCCCCCCCCCCAGATCCTGAGCCATTTTTACTTAAGAATGGTAATGATATTCACACTGATGTTAGCGATGTGGTTATGTAAAATGGATTGCATTTTACATTACATTTTTTACTGATTAATATATTAATCAGTAAAAAAATTAATGTAAAATGTATTTACAAAATAGGTAATCTAGACATTTAGACACAGGGTTAATTACTGTTATCATTAGCTTAAAAAAATTAAATGCTCTATGTAACGTTTCTTTTGATGTAGCCTTTGAAATGTGTTTATGGCAAAACAGATAATTACAGAATTGCCATACACCTATTCAGGCAATGTTACTTGTTCCAGATAAAATCTGAAGTAGAACTTTGGCAGCCAATGCATTTTTAATGGCTAACTTTAGGTCCAGTTCAGTCTCTTTTTTTTATCCTCATATTGTATGTATTAATTCCTTGTGAAGTTACAATTTGAATTTAAAAAAATGCTAAATGGTATTCATAATTAAAATAAGCAATAGTGTGGTAGTAATTTGTAAATCATAGACCAATATGAATAACAGTTTTATGGTCAAGGTGGTCATAAAACAAGTGGTGTAAGCTGCTAAACGGGAGATGTCACTGATCAACAAATGAATAAGAAGACGTTATTTTATGAATTACATATCAAATTTACATACACTACCATATTTCTATTTTTATGAAGTTGAGGTAACACCATTCTAAAATATCTTACTTAAGGTAAGTTGGGAGGGATAAGCTAAGGAAAGCAAACTTAAAATTGTTTCACAAAAGATTTTTGGGAAACAAATGTTTTCACGTAAACATTTTTCAGTTTACAAATAACTAAAGAAATGTTTATTTTTATATGAAACAGTTGCAAACAATTGGTAATTCTACTGGTATTTCATAAATTTCCCATTATACCAGTTTGTAAAATGAGTAAGGAATTAATCTGTTTTTAAATTTACTTTGTAACTAAAAAATAATTTGTTAAATTGCATTTTTTAGAAAAAAAAAATCAAGGACTTTTTTTTTTTTTCTAATAAGTAATTACTTACATATATTTTAATTTCCAGTTTAGCAGTTTAGTAACTTAATATAAATAATAATAATGTTCATCAGTGCCATAGTATTGATTTATAATAATGTACTCCATAGTCACACAATCAGGAAATCATAATGGAGCAAATAAATCTAGAGTTGAAGTTCAATTAGAATAAAATTTATAAAAGATGCTGAAATATATACCATGCTCAGTTAAGCACATGTTCACCTTTTTTTTTTTTTTTTTTTTATGAACACCCGAAATACAAAAGGCAGGGCCTCTGAGAGGAATTTTATCAGGAGGTACAAAGTTTCTTTCGGGGGCCCCCTTCCCTTCTCCATTAGCATCCTGTTTTTATCCACTATGGTTTTATGCCATGAGCTGTAGCCTGTAAGGCCAAAAGAGTATGGAAGATTAGAGAGGGGAGGAATGAAGCACTCTGTTGATTTTCTGCATTTGAGACCTTATGCTGCTGCTATACTCCCTCCATGATAAATATAAATAAAATAAAAGGGGATCAGAGAAAGCACATTTGATTTGAACATCTTTGTTTATGCTACAATACAGATAAGGAGAAAGAATTCACATTGAAACATCCTTTTATATTGCAATGCAGATCAGAGAATCAGAAGATATAATTATTAGTAAAAAGTGAAAAAAAAAGGTAGATAGGCTTAGTATTTTTTGTGAAAAATTTTGAATCATAGCATGAAAATTAATTGTTCTGGCAACATTTGATTCAATATTTAGCCTGGCCAAATCCACATGACGTTCCTGGGACATTGTAGACCTTAAATAATTCTTAATCAGCTTGAGTTTGCAAAATGACCTCTCTGCAGAAGCTACTGTTGCTGGAATTGTTAATAGTATTCTTAAACTAACACAAACATTTGGAAACAGGTTACCAAGTCTGTACTCTGTTAACAAGTTCAACAGATCTAATGGCTTTAACTGTGCATTTACAAAATTTGCTTTATGTACTGAGGGTAAATGTTGCATTTCTTTTCCAAAATCATCACCGTTAAGGTCAGCAGGATATTGCTCTGATAAAGCTTTTCTCTCCACGTCACTTTCAGACATGGTAAGATATTTCCACAAGAAATCAAATTTTGCCAACTGCTTAACAGCATTGAAGCGGACAGTTAATCCTGCTATAACATTGTGTACCAAAATGTAAAACACACACTTTCTGAAGTAGGCTGCTTCTGGCATATCATCTGTGTTATTACACGATCTGACCACCTTGTTTTAGCATCAGGTGTGCTGTCATCATGCGGCCTTGCCCTCTTGCCCCTAACTCCACCACATCTACAGGAGAGTTTTCTTTCTATCTTTAGGTTTGATGCAACCAATTTGGCTTCATTCCACATGCATTTCCAGTTGTTTTGAAGTTTTGTCAGATATGTGAGGAAAGTTTCTATGTTTCTACTTCAAAATCCAGTGTGGCATCCATCTCTAGCTTGGATGACCTTGTTGCAAATATCTATGCCAGCTAATATTTTGTACCACACACACAAGCAAAAGATGTTACATATAATAAAATGCCATGGCCTTCATTTCTTGTTTTGGCCATCAAATTTAGTTATAGGAGGTCTTCCAATTCTAATTTAATGCCAGGTAAGTGAGCTGCAAAAGGCTTTACACATTCAACACGATCTGACCATCTTGTTTCAGTCATACCATGAAGAGAAGAACCAATACAGTTTTGTAGTAATTCCCACTGTTTAGGACTGGAACTGAACAGGTAGTTGTAGTAGTAGTGGCATGTGATGCAAGAAAGCAAGTGTATGAGCTTATACAGCATCAGCCAAAAAAAAAAAAAAATCACACCATTCCCTCCAAATGCCTGTCCAGTTCCTCCTTAAATTTATTCAACCTATCAACTTCCACAACAATAGATGGAAGTTTGTTCCAGCAATTAACCTCCCGCTGGCTAAAAGCAAATTTCTGCACATCTATTCTACATCTGTCTTTTCTTAATTTGAATTTATGCTCCCTTAGGTTCGTAATCTGAACAAGTGGAAGGATCCCATCAGAATTCAGCGTGCTCAACCCATTCAAGGCCTTATACACCTCAAAGGTGGTACACAGCTTGAATTGTTCCGAAAAAGGTTATTGCTTCAGGTATGCATTCAGCAGCATCATTTCCACATAAGTTGAGTGTGTGACAATCACAAGGTGAAAAACTTGCTGTTGAACATTGTTCTTTTATTTTTGCTTGTGTGCTGTTGTATTTTTCAGCCATATTTGCCTCATTATCGTAGGCTTGAGTTCTACAATCACTGAGAGGAATAGCTTGTTCTTTCAGAGTATCAGTTATCAACTAAGCAATTTCTTCCCCTATTTTGTTGCTACAATCTGCAAACTTGAGAAATCTTTCTTGAATCTCATATTGTGTTTCTTTTAAAAGTATATATCTCAAAAGAAATGTTGTTTGTTCAATATGGGAGGAATCTAGTGTGGCAACTATTATTACTGCAAAGTACTTTGCAGATTGCCTCTCCAGCAAAATGTGTTGTTTCACAAGATGCGAGCATCCTGCAATAAATTTTGTGAGTTAGGGGATAATGAGCTTGAAGCCACTCACTCTTTTTCTGTGACTCCTCTACACTTAGCACATGTTCCTGAAGGATGGAGTCTCACCTGGAGAGCAGTTCAATGAGTCCTAAAAAGTATCCATTGTTTGAATCACCAATTCAGTGGGATGAACCAGTAAATGCCAGAACACATTCTCTCAAGAAGGGTACAACATTGATGATGCACTTTAAAAGATTGTACTATTTCACAGCTTCAGTTTTGATTGATGCTTCTAAGATGGTGTCAACTCCTGTCTCAGACAGCAGGCACCTTTCTAGTTCTCGTCAAGCTAGGTAACATTCTCTGTGACTATGTATAATGTAGTTTTGGGATCCTGTAGGAAAGTTTCCACCACTTCCCATTAGAATCCCAGCTTTCAGCAGATACCAGTGCAGATTTAGATGCAGAAGTGCTAGTCTTGAGACTATTGACTGTCTTGTGCCAGAATAATCGATATGGAAAGCAATATAATGCTTGTTTCTGTTGACTCCAGACAAGCCAGTCTCTTACATGTAGTTCTCCCTTTGTGCTTTGAAATTTCAGTATGTTTTCTGGGAAAACTTGATTGCAGGTATTTTTTAGGCAGAGGGATGTGACTATTCATAACATATTTTTCTATTTCCTTTTGAGATGGAAACTCAGTAGTGATACATCCAATGTCAAGGTCTACATTATGATTACCCCTCCTGTTTTCCAAATTCACTTCCACATACGCCTGTATGTCTGTTTCTTTCTGTTTTCCATTTTCATTTTCCGCATCTGCCCCTTCATCAAAATCCTGTTCATGATTATCCAGATCAACTGCTCCTTGTTTGGGGATGAGATTTGCAACAGTTTCTTCTTGCGCCAATTATATAGGTGAGTTTAATGAAAAAATTTTTTGAAGTTGCACTTAATCCAAATTGAAAGAGTGTTTATTGACCCCTTTTTTCATTTTCCTCTGCGCTTCCGTAGCCAGGTGGGAAGGAGCAGCAGTGCGTAGCACACGCTTCTTGATTAGACCGGGGTTCGAGCCCATCACCACCAAATACGGAGGATGCGGAAAGGTCAAGGAATGACCACCGCATATTCTCGGAGCAATATGGCCTTAGTTGCTAATGCTCCTAAAAACAAAATAACAATAACATCATTTTCCTCTCGTTCTTCCTTGTCTTCTTTTCTGGGCTCCTGATTTGTGAGAATAGATTTTGGAGAGACGATTTATAATTTATACTTTTATATCTGAAAAAAAGGGAAAAAAAGAAAATAAGACAAAAAATATTATATACTAATAGCTTAGTAGTGGTAGTAGACTAGTATTAATAGTAGTAGAAGTAGTGGTAGTAGACTAGCAGTAGTAGTACTGCTATAATTAATGTGATGTACATTAGCATTTAAGAGAACATGCTACTACAGCTAAGTTCAAGCGATGTCAACATCCGCCAGCCAACGATAAAAACCATTTTGATTTTTAATATTGTATATTAATATGCACTTTACCTTTTCATGATTCACATACAAATTGCCTGGATACCTACTTAATTTTCTTTGTGGCATAAAATCATTGGCTTTTCAGAACATACAATATGTGATGCCTGATCTTTTGAATAGGCTTAGCCAAAGCTGGCAATCATAGTTATTGTCATTAGGCCACAAAAGTTCTATAGCTAAGCTATGAACTGTTGCAATAACGTGTAATATAGATTACAGTTAATACTTTCGACCTTGTACGATGTACTCCCTGCACACCCCCCCCCCTGTCATAGGCCCTGACAAAAGGTATCAAAACCCTTGCATCCCACTCCTTCAATCCCTGTGCAGGGGTTGAAGGAGAGGATTGCCAGATACTTTGCTCCGGAGACTAAATATGGGTTTACCACTTCAAGATTCCAATAAGCAAAGTGCTGGTATTGCAATGGTTGATGTGCATCATATTACCACCTTGAGTTGGTATTATTATTATATTACTATTATATTAAAATATCATATTATTAGTGTTATATTATATTAGTATTAATATTAGTATCAGCACCGTGCATGGGTTTAAGATTATGGGTGGGGAATGCCAGAAATTTTGCTCTGGAGACTAAACATGGGTTTCACCACTCCAAGCCTTGTATAAGCAAAGTGGTGGTATTGCATCTGCTTTATCATGTTAGATGAAACTTGTTGCAGAGTTTCTGAGGAAAATTAACAATACCATTAATTTTCTAGCTTTTAATTCTGCCAGTTGTAGCACTTAGCAAGTTCCTTGATGAATCTGAGAGGAAATATTCAAGTAAAGGAAGCAAGGGAGGCCATTGTGGTGCTAATCAGATGATCATTTAAGCAAGTATATAAGAAATCCGTGGAAAGTTTGGAAGCATGGACCGTTGTGACATCTTATACCAGTGAAAATGCTTATCTGTCTCATCCTCATCAGGAATCTGTATGGATTGCATTATTCATTGTTTCTGTAAAACATTTTGGATGAAATCATTCTAACATCATATCATAATATTGCAAACCATATGCTAATCTTTATCAAGTGATAAGGTTTGTTTTAAATTGGAAAGGATGTTCTGCGATAAAAATTTTAGTTTTGGTTATTTACAAAGGCACTCAGTTGAAATCAGACTTCATCAGAAAAACAAAAATAATCCACAGTTAGAATGAAAAAACATTGAAACTAACAACAAAAATTTGCTCTTTGGGCTTTTTCTGGTTTTTCAGTTTGTGCACCTTGTTTCAGTCATACCATGAAGAGAAGAACCAATACAGTTTTGTAGTAATTCCCACTGTTTAGGACTGGAACTGAACAGGTAGTTGTAGTAGTAGTGGTGGCATGTGATGCAAGTGATGATGGGAAAATATGTAACTTTTAATTGCTTTATGTGAAGAATTGTTAGTATTAATAATTAGAATATAAATAAGAAATATATAATTGGATGAATTTGAGGTATTGCTCAAAGCATCAAAGGTGGATATTGTTGGGATATCAGAGACGTGGTGTCACACAGATATAAGGAATGCAGAACTGCAATTTGGGGAGTATGTCTACAGAAAGGATAGACAGGATAGGAAGGGAGGAGGGGTTATGCTATTAGTTAAGAAACACATAAAATCCAAGGAAGTGAAGCCAGTCGACATCGCTGGACAGTGCAGTGTCGAGTCAGTTTGGTGTGACATAAGCATTGGGAGATCAAAATTGAGAGTAGGAGTGTGCTTTAGGTCTGATGAGTATAATAAGAAACCGTACAGGGAAATAGAGTGGGCCAGTACATCAGAGAGTCCTATAATAGGGGATTTTAATTTCCCAGATATTGACTGGAATTTGTAGGTTGGTCACTCACACACTAGCAAGGCTTTTGTGGATTTATTGGATGATTGTTTTCTACATCAGCATGTTCAGGAGGCAACTAGAGGGAGTAATACTCTTGATTTGATTATCAGTAGTGATTCTTCATGCATTAAGAATCTGCAGATAAAGGAACCACTAGGTGGCAGTGATCACAGTGTGCTGAAGTGGGATTTCTCAAAGAGGTAACTACCATCAGGGGTAAAGGGAAGGGTTATTGCTTTCGTAAAGGCAACTACAATGGTCTGAGACAGTATTTAAATTCTATACAGTGGGACCAACTGATGATGTTACCAACAGCAAATTCAAAATGGGAAGCATTCAAAGAACTTATCTTGGAAGCTACTAGGCTTTTCATACCAGCTAAGAAATATTGTTCAAGGTTCAGGCCTAAATGGATGTCAGATGAACTAATGAGACATATGACAGAGAAGAAAAATGCATGGGATACATATAAATTAACACGTGACACAGAAGCCTATGATATATACAAATTGATCTGTAACCAAGTTACAAAGGAGTTTAGGCAGGCAAAGGCAGATTACGAGAAATCTTTGGCAAGGGATGCAAAGAAAAACAGCAAAGAGTTCTTTACTTATGTAAACTCTAGAAGGAAGGGGATGAATCAGATTGGTCCACTTGATATCGATGGGTCAACTGTTGATGATCCTGCTCAGGTAGCTAACAAACTAAATGAATATTTTGCATCGACATTCACACATGAGAAGTTATTCAGCGAGGGGAATACCAGAGGTGTATTCAACTCTGGCAGTAAGCTAGAGAATCTTGTAATAACTGAGAGTAAAGTGGAGGAGAAATTGTTGAAGATAAACACAAGAAAGGCACCTGGGGTGGATGGGATCTATCCAGTTATAATAAAGGAGATAGCAAAGGAAGTAAGCAAACCCTTAGCCATAATTATGAGAGCTTCCTTGGACTCGGGAGAGGTACCCACAGACTGGAGATGTGCGAATGTGACTCCAATTCACAAAGGAGGATCAAAGGCTGACACAAGTAATTATAGATCTGTGAGTTTAACTTCTGTTCCAGGAAAATTAATGGAGGCACTGGTTAAAGAAGCACTGCAGGATCATCTAGACAAGACTTCAGTTATAGCTCGGACACAGCATGGTTTTGTTAAGGGGAAGTCTTGCCTGACCAATTTGATTGGATACTATGATGCAGTCACAAAAGAACTGGATGCAGGGAATAACTTTGATATTATATACTTAGATCTTAGAAAGGCTTTTGATACTGTTGCACATGGAAGACTGCTGCACAAATTGGAGCAGGGTGGTATTGGAGACAAATTGCTGCTATGGTTAAGGGATGGCTGTGTGGGAGAAGACAGAGAGTGGTAATCAGTGGACACTGCTCTTTGTGGACTAATGTTATTAGTGTAGTCCCTCATGGTTCAGTGTTGGGTCCATTATTGTTTTCTGTATTTATAAATGATATCGATGATGGTATATCAAGCTTAATGTCCAAGTTTGCAGACGATACAAAAGTTGACAGGTTTGTTAAGGACACTACTGATGCTAATCTGCTGCAACAGGTTCTGGAAAGATTGAGCAGATGGGCTGAGAGGTGGCAAATGAAGTTTAACATTGACAAATGTAAAGCACTACATATGGGAAACAGCAACCCCAGAGCAACGTATCAACTCTGTGGTACTACACTGACAATGGTAGAGAATGAAAAGGACCTGGGGGTAATTGTGCAGGCAGATATGAAGTTCTCTGAGCAGTGCAGACGGGCTGCAAAAGTAGCTCATGGTGTCTTGTCAATGATATACAGGAATTTTTCTAGCAGGGATAAGGAGGTGATTATTCCCTTGTATAAGGCAATGGTCAGGACACACCTTGAGTACTTTATACAGGTCTGGAGGCCTCATTTCAAGAAGGATGTAGAGCTGCTGGAACAAGTACAGAGAAGGGCAACAAGATTAGTGAATGGAACAAAGGGGTACTTTTACGAAGAAAGGCTTAAGTTTTGCAAATTACAGTGTCTGGAGACTAGGCACCAGCGAAGTGATCTGATAGAGGTGTATAAAGTCTTGAATGGTTTGAGCATGCTCAATGCTGATGGGATTCTTCCTCTTGCTCAGAATAATCACCTGAGAGGGCATAAATTCAAATTGAGGAAAGACAGATGTAGGATAGACGTGCAGAAATTTGCCTTTATCCAGTGGGTTGATGGAACAGAATCATGGAAGTTGATAGCCTGAATAAATTTAAGGCTCAGCTGGACAGGTATTTCGAACGAACGGAGGAGTGAAGTGGAAGTGATGCTGCATAAGCTTGCTTTCTTGCATCATATGCCTCTGCTAATGTTAGTATTAGAATGGTTAAATGATGCAAGGAAAAGGAATTTGTCTGTATCTTCCAAAAAATAAAATGATTTATGGATACTCATGTACTTACCTCATTGCCAAAGGTTATCTAATTCTCCTTTTACCTCAGGGCTCACATCTGATAAGTATGGACTTGGCAAACCCAGGGCCCTGAGCTGAATATCATCATTCTTCTCTTTCTTGCTTTCTTGGTGATTCTCTTCTGCCTCTCTCTCACAGGGTATCACAGGAATTTTTTTTTTTTTTTTTTTTGACTGGTGCAGCATAAGCTTCAGGCTTCCTTGCACCATATGGCTAATAATAATAATACCCAATGCTGGCAAGCTGCAGAAAACCCATGGGGAAAAAATCAGCAAGTACATGAACCTAAGACAGGAGATCAAAGAGATGTGGCATATGCTACAATTAATGACCATCCCGATTATCATGTCAACCACAGGTATGGTGCCAAAAACCCTACATAACAGTCTAGCTGCAATAGGTCTCCCAGCAAAACCTACAAGGAACTCCAGAAAGTTGCAATCCTTAACACCTGTAGGATAGTCAGAGAGTTCCTTGACCAACAGTAACACCAGACATAACAACCACCCTGTGTATTTAGTAACAATACCTGTCACGAGGTGGAATCCCCAATCAGGGAAAAAATAATATAAGAATAATAATAACCAAACCTCTACCTTACCCACCACCTTGGTAGGAAATTTATTCCAGTAATCTACATATAGCAAGCTGCCAAAAGATAAACTTTATGATAAACTTCTTGGGAATAATAGAGGGCTAAATATCTGCCGCATGCCAAAGATGTTTAGGTGCCATGCTGTGCTTTCTGCATTATCTAAGTCACTTTTCATTTGGACATTGATTAATGCTGCTCACTAAGTGTTTTCAAATTTTTTGATGAGGATTAAAATGAGAGGGGAAGTTTGTGTTGCAAACCTGCATACAATGTAGGAAGGGAGGAGGAGGAGTATGCTGTTAAGAAATACACAAAATCTCAGGAGTGCATCCAGTTGACATTGGTGGACAGTGCAATTTTGAGTCAGTTTGGTGTGACATAAGCACACTGGGAAAGCAAAATTGAGGGTAGGAGTGTGTTATAGGCCTAATGACTCTGATGAGTACAGCAAACAACTATACAGAGAAATAGAGTGAGCCAGTAAATCAGAATGTCTTTTAATGGGGGGGGGTTAACTTCCCAGATATTGACTGGAACTTGTAGTTCACTTGCACAGTAGTAAGACTTTTTGTATTTATTGGATGATTGTTTTCTACAGAGATGAAGATTTTCAAGAAGCAACCAGATGAAGTAATACTCCTGATCTCATTATCAGTAGTGATTATTCATGCATTAAGAATTTTCAGATAAAGGAACCATTTTGTGGTAGTGATCACAGCTTACTGATATGGGATTTACTTAAAGGTGTAACTATCATCAAGGGCAAAGGGAAGGGTTTTTGCTTTCATAAAGGTGACTACAGAGGTCTCACAGTTTTTAAATTCTCTGCAGTGGGATGAACCAATAATGTTACCAATAGCAAATTCTAAATGGGAAGCATTCAAGGAATTATAGAAGATTAATTCCTAGGCTTTTCATACCAACTAAGAACTACTGTTCAAGGTTTAGGTCTAAATGGATGTCAGATGAACTAATGTGACTTGTGGCAAGGAAGAAAAATAATGCATAAGATGCATATAAATTATGCAACACAGAAGCCAATGGTAGAAGTAGTCTTTAATCAATCACAAAGGATATTAGGAAGCAAAGGCAGATTACAAGAAATCCTTGGCAAAGGATGCAAAGAAAACAGTAAAGATTTCTTTACTTATGTTATTTAGCTTACTAGTAAGTAGATAAACTTGTAATAACTGAGAGTAAAGTGGAGGAGAAATTGTTGAAGATAAACATTAGAAAGGCACTCGGGGTGGATGGAATCTATCCAGTTATATTAAAGGAGGCAGCAAAGGAAGTAAGCAATCCCTTGGCCATAATTATGACAGCTTCCTTGGACTCAGGAGAGGTACCCATGGACTGGAAATGTGCAAATATGACCCCAATCCACAAAGGAGGATCAAAGGGAGACAAGGTAATTACATACCTGTTAGTTTAACTTTTTGTTCCAGGGAAATTATTAGAGACACTGGTTAAAGAAGCACTGCAGGATCATCTAGACAAGACTTCAGTTATAGCTCAGACACAGCATGGGTTTGTTAAGGGGAAGTCTTGTCTGACAAATTTGATTGGATACTATGATGGTCACAAAGGAACTGGATGCAAAGAATAATTTTGATATCATGTATTTGGATCTTAGAAAGGCTTTTGATACTGATGCACATGGAAGACTGCTGCACAAATTGGAGCAGCGTGGCATTGGAGGCAAATTGATGCTATGGATAAAGGGATGGTTGAGTAGGAGAAGACAGAGAGTGATATTAAATGGACACTGTTCTTCGTGAACTAATTTTATCAGTGGAGTCCCCCAGGGTTCGGTGTTTGGTCCATTGTTTTCTGTATTCATTATTGATATTGATGATGGTATATCAGGCTTAAAGTTCAAGTTTGCAGATGATACGAAGGTCGGCAGGGTTGTTAATGACACTAATGACAGTATGCTGCTGCAACAGGATCTAGAAAAGTTGAGTAGATGGGCAGAGAGGTGGCAACTGAAGTTTAACATCAACAAATGTAAAGTACTGCATATGGGAAGCAATAACCCCAGTGTAACATATCAACTGTGTGGTACTACACTGACAGAGGTAGAGAGTGAAAAGGATCTGGGGATAATTGTGCAGGCAGATATAAAGTTTTCTGAGCAGATATGAAGTTTTCTAAGAAGGATGTAGAGCTGTTGGAAGGAGTACAGAGAAGGGCAACAAGATTAGTGAATGGATCAAAGGGTTGCTCTTACGAAGAAAGGCTTAAGTTTTGCAAATTACAGTGTCTGGAGACTAGGCACCCACGAGGTGATCTTATTGAGGTGTATAAAGCCTTGAATGGTTTGAGCATGCTCAGTGCTGATGGGATTCTTCCTCTTGCTCAGAATAATCGCCTGAGAATTCATAAATTAGGTGGAAGAGAAATTATCATGGAAGTTAAACATAAGAAAGGTACCTTGGGGATGGAAGGGTTCTATCCACTTATCCTTCGTTTCATCCAGCAAAGGATAACTGGATAAACGGGATGCAGCGAAGGAGGTAAGGAAACCCTTAGGCATAATTATGAGAGCATCCTTGAATTCTTTCATAATTTGCAGGGGAGGTCCCAGCATATTGGATATGTGCGAATGTATCCCCAATTAACAAAGGGGATCAAAGGGTGATCAAGTGATTACAGACCTGTTTGTTTATTTTCTATTCCAGAGGAACAGAAGAGACCGGTTAGTGGTAGGAAAAATATTAGAAGCAGTGATTAAGAGTGCAATTCAGGGACATTTAGATAGATACGACATTCTCAATAATACACTATAGCTTTGTTAAGGGAAAAATCATCTTTAATTAACTTAGTAAGCTATTTTGACACAGTTACTCATGAGCAGGATGTAGGAACAATTTTGACATAGTTCATTTCGGTTTTAGTAAGGCATTTGACTCGGTCCCTCATGAGAGGTTACTGTATAAGCTTGAACAGGTTGGGATTATTGGTAAGTTTCTAAGTTGGATTGCTGAGTGGCTGCAGGACAGAAGGCAGAGAGAGGTTGTGATTAATGGATATTCTTTAGATTATTGTAATGTCAGGAGTGGGATCACATGATTGGTCCTTGGACCACTGTTGTTTCTCATTTTCATATATGACATTGATGAAGGGATAGAATGCATGATGTCAAAATTTGTAGATGACATAAAGATTGACAGAGTCATTAATGATCAGTGCCAAGCAGTACTCCTTCTGGATGACTTGAACAGACTCCAAAGATGGTCAGAGAATTGGTAGGTGTGTTTTAATGCTGCTACATGCAAAGTCTTATACTTGGGGAATAGCAACCCACAAATAAATTATGCACTTACTGGGGTTGAATTAAAAACAGTGGAGGAGGAAAGGGATCTGGGAGTTACTGTATGTTTAGATATGAAGTTTCTGAATAGTGTAAACAGGCAGTCAGAAAGCCCATGGTTTCCTATCAGTGATTTAGCAAAAGCAGTCCTGTAGAGATAAGGAGGTCATAATCCCACTGTATGAGCCAATTGTAATACCACATTTGGATACTGTGCTCAAGACCTCATCTGAAAAAAGACATTGAGCTCGTTGAAAGAGTCCAAAGATGGACAACTCAAATGATAAGATCGGCAGGACAATCTTATGAGGAAAGATGCCGATTATGTGGGCTACAGAGCTTGGCAACCAGGCACCTCAGAGGTGATCTGATTGAGGTTTATTAGACTCTGAGAGGGATTACTAAAATGAATGAAAGTGGAATTCTCACTGTTCTGAACAATTCCATAACTAGTGGTCATAAATTCAAATTACAGGGCTTTTAGATTGGACTGTAGGAAGTTTTATCCACTGAGTCAGTGATAGTTGGAACAAGTTGCCCTCGCAGGTAGTCGAGGTTGACAGTTTGAATAAATTCAAAGATCCTGGATACTTACCTTTGTGAGGAGGGATGCATTAGCATTAGTAGAGGCATATGATGCAAGAAAGCAAGCTTATACAGCATCAGCCAAAAAAAACCCAAAAAAACTCTTCCCATTTCACCCACCCATTCACTCGAAAAGTAGGTAGTTTCATGCATGTCACAGAAGTTTCATGCATGTCACTTCCATCTGTCACAGAAGTTGCCAACTTCTGTGACAGATGGAAGCTTGTTCCAGCAACCAATCACCTGCTGGCTAAAGGCAAATTTCACTGTCTTTCCTCAATTTGAACTTATGTCCACTTAGGTGCATAATATGAGCAAGAGAAGAATTGCATCAGTATTGAAATTGCTCAAGCAGTTAAAGGCCTTATACACCTCAATCAGATCACCTTGATCACCAGTGCCTAGTCTCCAGACACTGCATTTTGCAGAACATAAGCCTTACTTGGTGAGGGAAACCTTTTGTTCCCCTTACCAATCTCATTGCCATCCTCTCTACTTCTTTCAGCAGCACTACATCCTTCCAAAAATGAGGCCTTCCAGACCTGCATACAGTACTCAAGTTGTGGCCTGACTGACAGATGCCTTATACAGGGGGATAATCACCTCTTTATCCCTGCTAGCAAAATTCCTGTATATCATTGACAAGAACCCATGAGGTACTCTTGCAGCTTGGCTGCGCTGCTCAGAAAACTTCATATCTGACTGCACAATTACCTCCAGATCTTTTTCATTCTCCACTTTCCTTAGTGTAGTACCGCACAGTTGGTACATTACTCTGGGGTTTACTGCTACCTATATGCAGTATTTTTCTCACTTTTATCACAAATATAATTTGTGTTTCCTTATTTTTTACTTGGCATTTTTTTTTTTTTTTTTTTTGCCAATGCAGCAAAAGCCTGTACTTCCTTGCACTGTATTGTGAATGTTATTACTATGATGTGGTCACAAAAAAGTGGATTTAAAAAGTATTTTTATCTCATATACTTGGATTTTAGGAAAGTTTTGATACTTTCCTAAAATCCACAGCAGCAATTTGATACAAATGTGCTGCTGTGGGAGCAGACAAGAGTGGTAATCAATGGACTATTGTTATTATTGGAGTTATCCAAGGTTTGGTTGGGCCTATTGTTGTTTACTATATTTATCAATGATATTGACAAATGTCCAAGTGTGGCAGGATGGTTAATGGCAGCAATGATGGTATACTTCTTTAACAGGACAGAATGTAGAAAAGCTAGGCATATGGGTTCAGATATGGCTATTGAAGTTTAAAATTGACAGATGCAAAATACTGCATGTGGTAGCAGTAACCCCAAAGTAATGTACAAACTGTGTTACTACACTCAGGTTAGTGGAAAATTCTGCAGTCAGACATGAATTTCTTTGAGCAGTGCAGACAGATTGCCGGGACAGCTCATGGTTTTGTCAATTGTATAAGGGAATTTTTCTAGCAGGGATAAGGAGGTGATTATCCTATTGTATAAGGCAATGGTCAGGCCACATCTTGAGTATTGTATACAGGTCTGGAGGCCTCATTTTAGGAAGAATGTGGAGAAGGGCAATGAGATTGGTGAGCAGAACAAAGGGATGCTTTTATGAAGTAAGCTTCAGTTCTGCAAATTGCAGCATCTGGAGACTAGGCACCTGCAAGGTGATCTGATTGAGGCGTTTAAGGCTCTGAATGGATTGATCAAGCTCACTGCTGAGGGGATTTTTCCTCTTGCTTAGACACTAATTTAAATTGAGGAAGGACAGATGTGTGTGGAAGAATTGCAAAATAGATGTGTGGAAGTTTTCTTTTAGCCAATGGGTGGTTGTTTGTTGGAACAAACTTCCATCTGTTGTTTGTGGAAGTTGATAGTTTAAATACATTCAAGGAAGAACTAGACAAACTATTGGAGGGAATGAATAGGTGATTTTTAATTTTTTTTTTTTTTTGCTGATTTTGTATAAGCTTGCTTTCTTGCATCATTTGCCACTGCTGATGCTGATGCTAATACTGTGTTTTGTAACTGTGATCACTGGCTAAAGTGACTTCTTTAACATCTGGGACTTTCTTCAATGGCAAATTCCATCCACTCCATCACCTTCAGTCCCATCATTCATCAAAAACCTGGTCAAGCTAGCCACCTGCTTCCATCTTCTTATCTCTAGTTCCATTGAGCTTTTACATTTTTATTTTATTTTTTTTCTTTGTTAAAGCCACACTCACTGATTTCATATGCTATTATTATCACTTAATTTACGTAAACCCCTCCAGCATGGCTGTACCATTCACTGCTATAGGCATATTGTAAGCCTTATGATAAGTCATTGCCCATCAAAATGTCATTTCTCAAGAAAGATAGAGCAATATCGGGATAACAAAATAAAGTGAAATTACTCATTTAAGGAATGCTGTTAGGGAATTTTGTATTGTAGTAGCTAGCATTTGATTAATGTAGGATATCAAAATATTAGCATTAGCATTAGTACAAGAAAGCAAGCTTATGATGCATCAGCCAAAAAAAAAAAAAAAAAGTAACATAAATAAATAAAAATAACCACTTTCACTTCACCCCTCTGTTCGTTCGAAATACCTGTCCAGCTGAGCCTTAAACTTATTTAGGCTATCAACTTCCACGACAAGGGATGGAAGTCTGTTCCACCTACCAACCACCCGCTGGCTAAAGGCAAATTTCCGCACATCTATCCTACATCTGTCTTTCCTCAATTTGAATTTATGCCCTCTCAGGTGATTATTCTGAGCAAGAGGAAGAATCCCATCAGCATTGAGCATGCTCAAACCATTCAAGGTTTGAGACCTATATATTATAGGTCAATTGATTTTAATTATTCAAATTTGATTTATTAAATATATTAGGGTGACTTTGAGAATAAAAAAAGTATATGAATTTACTGGTATACTTTGATGTCATTGTTTCTGGTTAATAATCATCACCCTTTCCTTCCAGAACATTCTCGTACTCCAATGCTGTTCTGGACTTTGGGCAGTAGTGTAGCCCGTTATTGAATGAGTGCAGGGCAATACTTAAATTCCCATCACGTAAGGATTTTAAGATGTTTCACTTTATAATTATTACACCAACAGTACTTTGTAAACCTTTCAAAATTACAATGTAGTAAAAATTTACAATATTACAAATGAAAAAAATTGTTTATTTTATTGTAGAAACTAAAATATGTATTGAAATAAGTATATAATTATGTAATTGCCATTATAATAATATTTGTCATTTTTTTTTAAAAGAATATTTCAAAGCAGTTCGAAGGAATTAGCTAATGGTTATTGGACGTGGTTTCCTAGAGCAAAATGACTGAAGTTCTTAAGTCAAATTTTGACTCATTATTACCAGAGATTGAGTTTTTGATTAAGAATGCAGCATTTCTGGGTATGTACTTAAATTGTTTTGTTATTTATACTAGTTTGGACATTAATTGATAATCATATCAAAAATTTCAGTTATGAAAAAATCACTGATAAATCTCTTACACACACTTGTATATGCATGCACACACACAACAACACAAAAAGGGGCTTTAAATTTAAAAATATGGTATATTACCAGATCCCTTATCTAGAAAGCTTGAGACCAGAGGCTTGCTGGATTTGGATCTTTAGAATAAGAAATTAGAACACATGCAAAATAAATAATTAAAAATCTTATATTAAAATTTATTGTATCTAAAAAGTGTTAGTAAATACAAATTTTAATATCACCATAACCAAATCAGCCAACAAAACAGAATATAACAATTATATAGTTTATTTAAAAAATAAAAATAAATATGGTACACATAAAATCCTAAAAAATTAAGCAAAGGAGAGCGTTAAAAAGTATATAATAAAAGATACTATAAGTTCAGTATGGGGTTTTGAAGTTTTGCCCTCTCAGAATCTGTAATTTTTACAATGAACATTTTGAGCATTTCACTACATATGAATATGTGCAGCACAACCTCGATATAATTTGAGGTGTTGGTCAAAACATCAACGGAGGATATTGTTGGGATATCAGAGACGTGTCACACAGATATAAGGAATGCAGAAATGGAATTTGGGGAGTACAATGTGTACAGAAAGAACAGACAGGACAGGAAGGGAGGAGAGGTTATGCTATTAGTTAAGAAACACAAAATCCAAGGAAGTACAGTCAGTCGATATGGGTGGACAAAGTAGTGTTGAGTCAGTTTGGTGTGACATAAGCACTGGAAAAGTAAAATTGAGAGTAGAAGTGTGTTATGGGCCTAATGACTCTGATGAGTATAAAAAACAACTGTACAGAGAAATAGAGCTGGCCAGTAAATCAGATGTCTTATAATGGTGGATTTTAATTTCCCAGATATTGACTGGAATTTGTAGGTTGGTCACTCGCAGAAAAAATGCTTTTGTGAATTCATTGGACGATTGTTTTCTACAGCAGTATGTTCGGGAGGCAACTAGAGAGAGTAATACTCTTGATCTGATTATCAGTAGTGATTTTTCATGCTTTAAGAATCTGCAGATAAAGGAACCACTAGGTGGCAGTGATCATAGCGTGCTGAAATGGGATTTATTCAAAGAGGTAATTACCATCAGGGGTAAAGGTGACTACTGTCGTCTGAGACAGTATTTACATTCTATATGGTGGGACCAACTGATGATGTTACCAACAGCAAATTCAAAATGGGAAGCATTCAAAGAATTAATGTTCAAAGATACTAGGCTTTCCATACCAACTAAGAAATATTGTTCAAGGTTTAAGCATAAATGGATGTCAGATGAACTAATGAGACATGTAGCAGAAAAGAAAAATGCATGGGATACATATAAATTAACAGGTGTATTATATATATATGATAGATATAAGTTGGTTTGTAACCAAGTCACAAAGGATGTTAGGCAGACAAAGGCAGATTACAAGAAATCTTTGGCAAAGGATGTAAAGAAAAACAAAGAGTTCTTTACTTATGTAAACTCTGGGAGGAAGGGGGTGAATCAGATTGGTTAAATTCATATCAATGGTTCAACTGTTGATGATCCTGCTCAGGTAGCTAACAAACTGAATGAGTAATTTGCATCTACATTCACACATGAGGAGTCTCTCTCTTTATTCAGGGAGGGGAATGCCAGAGGTGAATTAAACTCTGGCAGTGTGCTAGATGATTTTATAATGAGAGCAAAGTGGAGGAGAAATTTTTTTTTTTATGAAAACCCCAAACACGAGAGGTATTAGAACCTATAGTACTTAGTACCATGCTTGGGTTGGAGGTTGAGAAGATGAAAGAAGATATTAGACTTAAACTTCTGTAGACTGTAATTTTCAAGAAATATGTATGAAGGAAGATTGTTCCAGAAAATGGCAGTTGAATGAATAAACGAGGAAGATGAAAAGTTGGTTCTGTTAGTTTGAAGTTGGACAGTAAATGGATGTTGGCTAGTGGCGGCACGTGTTCGGTCTGTTTTGAAAGAGAGAGAGGGAATTATAGAAGCCAATTCAGAAGAACAGTGCCTATGGAAGTATCTGTAGAAAAGGTATGCAGAAGAAACAGTAAGTCTATGAGACAGAGTGGAGAGAGACTCTGTTAGAGAGGAGTCATTAATTAACCTAATTGCCCTCTTCTGAATGGAATCTAGAAGCCTGAGAGAGGTTTTGGGGGCAGATGTGGGAACAATTTTCCATGGTAGGGGAGATTTACGATTTATACAGAGTGAGCAGCTGTTTGGAAGAAAAGTAACGCCGAGAGTGAAAGACCAAGTTTTTTAGATGCAGAGGAAGCAATATTTGTAATGTGCTTGTGCCAAGAGAGATTAGAAGTCAGGGTAATCCCCAAAAGAGATATATCATTTTGCCTAGAAATCAGAGTGTCACCGAAGATAAGCATAGGAGCAGAAGAATCCTTTTTGCAAGATATAAGACAAGACTGAGTTTTAGAAGGGTTGAAATCAACTAAGTTGTCTTTGTTCCACTGGCGAATTACCTGGAGATCGGCATTTAAGGAATTGGTTGCGGATATTCGAGAAGTTGAAACTGATTGAGCAGGGCAAGATTTTTCAAAATGGAAAGTGGAATGCAATGTGCTATCATCGGCAAAACTATGGATAGGATTTCCAGTCAATGGAAGAAGGTCATTAATATACAAGATCCTCTACAGCCAAATCCTCTGCTTGAACCTTTACGATGGTGGGACTGTTAGTAATCCTGGGTATAACCTCCATGCACAAGTACATGGTGGGTGACCACCCAAGTGTGAACCAACGTAAGCAGGGGTCGAGGTGTGGTGCCCAAACCACATGGAGGAACGCCGCCTCTCTATGTTACCAGGCAGTACTTGGTGGTAGATGACTCTCATCAATCGGTGAAATACCACCACTTTGCTTATTGGAGGCTTGAAGTGGTGTAACCCATGTTTAGTCAGTAGAGCTAAGTTCCGGTCAACCCATCCCTATCTCTTCCATTATGCAGTATGATTGATGACTTTTGAGGTTACGATGAACGTCGTGGCGCGATCCAATATTCCTTACATTTCGAGGGTACAGCTCTAAAATGGTTTTCGCAGGCCGGCCGCTAGTTAGTACATCGGACTGAACCTATTGGTAACTCTCTAGAGGGCTTCCAGATCAGCTAGTGTATAATCGTGATACCTCTACTCTGCCAGATAGTGACTGAAGGGAGTCCGAGTAGTGTGTATGTGGGGAGCATTGTCGAGGCCACGTTATGTCAAGGATCTGGGTATATTCTTACCACCTGTACGCCGTATCCAAAAATTTCATTACTTCATACAGCATGTCCCACCCACTTTTTCTTACTATTGAATACACCATGAATTGTCAAACTAATAGAGCAAACTTATCTACAAAAAGATCTAAACCTCCCAATCACTTCCTAATTCATTTCACAAACATACGTGGTCTCAATTCTAATCTCAACGATGTCCATTTCCACTTGCAGTCTGCCAAACCCCATGTACTTTTTCTGACAGAATCTCAGTTATCGGTTGATTCAACTACTGCTCATCTCAGATGCCCATATTATTCGCTGTATGATTCCTTTCGCCTCAAAGGTGGTATTTGTGCATATGTTTGTTCTGTTATTCCCTGTCAGAGACTTGGCAATTTGGAATCTCCTCTCTTTGATCTTCTCTGGCTTAAAGTCGCTCTACCTCATTGTGCCAAATTCATCTGTTCTCTACCATTCTCCCAACTTCACTAATCACTTGGAGCTCTTTTACTTCCTCTCTTTGCAACTTGACTTTCTCCAGTCCAACTTTCCTAACAGTGAGGTAATTTTCCTTGGTGATTTTAATGTTCACAACTCCAGGTGGCTTCCGTTTTCTTGTTACACCGACCCAGCAGGTCGAGATGCTGAGGCTTTTGCAATTACTTATGAAATTGCACAGATTGTTCATTTACCTACAAGAATACCGGACAATCCTAATCATACAGCCAATACACTTGATCTTTTTCTCACAAACAACCCTTCTAAGTACATGGTCGAAGTGAGAGGTCCTTTAGGCACTTCAGATCACAACTTGGTGATTGTCTCTTCTCCAATGGAACCTTTATCTCATGGCTATTCCCAAACTCGTGTTGTTTGGCATTACAAGAATACAAAATGGGATGACTTGCGAGACTTCTTTTCTTTTTTTCCGTGGTCGGATCACTGTTTCAAAACTTCTGATGTCAACATTTGCTCAGATCGTGTCAGTGAAATTATTCTTGCAGGAATGGAATCCTTTATCCCACACTCCACTTTAAAATCTCGTCCTTTATCTAAACCTTGGTTTTCCAATAAATGTGTTAAGGCTGTTCAAGAGAAGAATGTTGCATATCGTAATTGGCTTGTTTCTAATTCTTCAGTTTCATTTTCTGCCTACACCAAAGCTCGAAACAATTGTAAAGCAGTTATTAATCAGTCCAAACTAGAGTTTGAACAAGCTAAGAGTAGAAAACTTGCTACTTGCCGTAATGGTAGCCGAGCATTCTGGTCTCTTGCCAAACTATTGGCCGCAACTTTTGCCCATCTCTGCTCCCACCTCTGTCCAAACCAGATGGTTCTGTTGTCACTTCAGCCAAGGATAAAGCTGACCTGCTAGCATCCCATTTTTCTTCGAGCTCATGTATTAATGATCTTAGTAAAACACCTCCCACCATTCCCAACACGCTCCATTCAATGCCTTCTGTGGTCTTCCGTCAAAAGGATGTCAGAAGGATTTTGACGAATCTTGATGCTAAGAAAGCTCCAGTTCCCGATGGTATTTCTCCCCTTGTTCTCAAAACTTGTGCTCCTGAACTTACTCCTATTCTTTGCCGCCTTTTTTCACTTTCTTATTCACATTAAAGGTGTTTTTCCTTCTGCTTGGAAATTTGCTCATATCCAGCCAGTTGCTAAAAAGGATCACAAATCCCTCCCATCCAATTATCGTCCCATTGCAATTACTTCTACTCTTTCTAAAGTAATGGAGAAATCGATTAACCGCCAACTCTTAAACTACGTAGAAACCTTCCGTCTGATCAACGATCACCAGTATGGATTCCGTCAGTGTCGATCCATTGGTGATATTCTGGCTTATGTTGCCCATTTATGGACTAATTCAATGGAAAGGTTCGGTGAAACACAAGTAGTTGCTCTTGACATCTCAAAGGCTTTCGATTGTGTTTGGCATAAAGGTCTTCTAAACAAGCTTCCGTCTTATGGTTTGCCAACTGTTTTTAGTAATTGGTTATCCAGTTTTCTCTCTGATCGCTCACTGAGGGTGATGGTAGATGGCTTTCTGTCTTCTAACTTCCCCACTAATGCCGGTGTCCCCCACTCTTTCCCTCTTGTATATTTACGACCTTCTTCCATTGAGTGGATATCCTATCCATAGTTTTGCCGATGATAGCACATTGCATTCAACTTTCCATTTTGAGAAACCTTGTCCTGCTCAATCAGCTTCAACTTCTCGAAAATCTGCTACCAATTCCTTAAATGTCGATCTTCAGGTAATTCTCCAGTGGGGCAAAGACAACTTAGTTGATTTCAACCCTTCTAAAACTCAGTCTTGTCTTATATCTCGCAAAAAGGATTCTTCTGCTGCTATGCTTATCTTTAGTGACACTCCGATTTCTAGGCAAAATGATATATCCCTTTTGGGGATTACCCTGACTTCTAATCTCTCTCTTGGCACAAGCACATTACAAATATTGCTTCCTCTGCATCTAAAAAACTTGGTTTTCTCTTTTGCTCTCAGTGTTACTTTTCTTCCAAACAGCTGCTCACTCTGTATAAATCGCAAATCCGCCCTGCCATGGAATATTGTTTCCACATTTGGGGTTGTGCCCCCAAAACTTCTCTCAGGCTTCTTGATTCCATTCAGAAGAGGGCAGTTAGGTTAATTAATGATTCACCTCTAACAGAGTCTCTCCACTCGCTTTCTCATAGATGTAAGAGTGCTGCATGCCTCTTCTACAGATACTTCCATGGGCACTGTTCTTCTGAATTGGCTTCTATAATTCCCGCTCTCTCTTTCAAAACAGTCCAAACACGTGCCACCACCAGCCAACATCCATTTACTGTCCAACCTCAAACCCATAGAATCAACTTTTGATCTTCCTCATTTATTCATTCAACTGCCGTTTTCTGGAACAACCTTCCTTCATATGTATTTCCTGAAAATTACAATCTACAGAAGTTCAAGTCCAATGTCAACAAATATCTTCTTTCGTCATCTCAACCTCCAACCCAAGCACGGTACTAAGTACTATAGGTTCTAATACCTCTCGTTGTTGCTGTTCACATAAAAAAAAAAAAGAGGAAAAGAGTGAGGGAAAGAACTGAACCTTGGGGGACACCAGCATTAGTAGAGAAGTTAGAAAACAGAGAGCCATCAACCATCACTCTCAGTGAGAGAAAACTGGAAAACCAATTACAAAAAACAGTTGGCAAACCATAAGATGGAAGTCGGTTTAGAAGACCTTTATGCCAAACACAACCAAAAGCCTTTGAGATGTCAAGAGCAACTGCTTGTGTTTCACGAAACTTTTCCACTGAATTTTCCATAAATGGGTAACATAAGCCAGAATATCACCAGTGGATTGACACTGACGGAACCCATACTGGCAATCCTTGATCAGACGGAAGGTTTTTAGGTAGTTTAAGAGTTGGCTGTTAATTGATTTCTCCGTTACTTTAGAAAGAGTAGAAGTAATTGCAATAGGATGATAATTGGATGGGAGGGACTTGTCACCCTTTTTAGGAACTGGCATCAACCTTTGCCCCTGGCAGACATACCTTAGTCCTATTCCACCTATCCATTTTGCACAATATATTTCCCATTTCCATGACAATTGGGTCACCAACAATAACTAGCTCCTGTGGGACCAGCATATTCTGTCCTGAAGGTTGCTGTTCTGTTGCCTCATGCATAAGAATGAACTCTGGCGTTGAGCTCGGAAGCTGAGAACTTGATGGGCCCCCCCATTTAATTCCTCCGAGGGCATCCACCCAACTCTTCAAGCTGTCATAGACGCCAATCAGGACAATGAGTTTGTGCCTGATTTCTTCACATTCTCTGCACCTAGCACACATAAAGACATCCTCCATGGCTAGATCATGTCCTGTTCGAGAGAGATCTGCAAACATGTCGCATTTTTCACATTTTTTTAGAGTGCGAATCGTCCCCTACGGTTTTCCCGTGAACCAAAGCACTTTTGCAACTTTGTGCAATTGCTTTTCTGCTCTAGTCTGGGGCATGATTTCCGTTTAAATACAATTTAATTAGCAATAAAAATTAAAAGGATTTTTTGAATTTAATTGATTAATACTATACTAAGTTAACAGATTTCTACTACAGTGCTATGCATTACACTGTCTAGTTTTACGATAAACCTTATGCTATCAAGTTCAAGATATACGTAACACTATTCGGTATCAATACTACACAATGGCGGCAAGTTTGGAATGGTATAACTTTTACTGATACTAAGTAATAACCCACAAAATCTCTATCTAAGTTCAAAATAAACTAAGTATTATAACTAGGAATATAAAGCTGCTTCTATGAAATAAATTAATATGCCAATTTAGTCAATAAAGTGCTACAAATTTAAGAAAAACTTCTCTAATTAGCTGGAGCCATAAAAACTTTGCCCGAGCTAAAAACTGAGCTAATCTCATTCTCCTAATATCACAGACAAGGCAGTTGAGATAATTTGGACTGTATTTTATACCAGGGATAATTATACAGTCTGATATGAAGTTTTCTGAGCAGTACAGGGAGTCTGCTAGGACAGCTCTTAGTTCCATGAGTGATATAATAGAATTTGCCAGCAGGGACAAGGAGGTGATTATCCTGTTGTATAAGGCAGTGGTTTGGTTCCACCTTGAGTACTGCATACAAGCGAGGAAGCTTTATTTAGGATGGATGTTGGATCTGTCAAAACAATGTAGAGGAGGGCAACTGAGGGATGCTAAAGGGTACTTTTACTGAGAAACACTTCAGTTTTGCAAGTTGCTTCACCTGGCACCTAGCACATGTGAGGAAACCTGATTAAACCAGTTAAAACCTGTCTAAGGCTTTAACTGGGTTGAGTAAATTACTGCTGACATCCTTAATCTTTCTCAGACAACACACATAAGTTTGAAAGGAATGGCTGTGACAGAATTGGCTTTCAGCCAGAGAGTAATAGACTATCGGAACAAATTTCCATCTTGTGTTGTAGAAGTGAATAATTTGAACAAATTTCTAAAATTAAAAGATTTAAAGATTAAAAAAATTATTAGAGAGGATGGACAGATGATATGAGTAATGTTTTTTTTGTTGCTGTATAACCTTGCTTATTTGCATTGATTGCTACTACTAATACTAATTTTTATTTTTTAGATGCTTATTACATTTAATATTAGATAGTGTGAATCAGAGCTGTAATACTCAATATGTTCTACGTTGATATTAATATTTGTAAAATGATAAGTGGAGTTTACCTCAATATAGTACGTAGAACACTTCCTTATGATACTCTCCAGAAATTAAAACGAAAAAATTGAAAACTTACATTAGAGTAAAAAATAAATAATTAAAAACCAATTTAACACAATTCAAATCAATTTAACACAATTAAAAATTAAAAAGAATCTAACAAAAATATTCAAAACGATTTTCCTTCCTTTGGATTGTGTTAGATTGGTTTTTAATTATTTATTTTTTACTCTAATGTAAGTTTTCGATTTTTTCATTTTAATTTCTGGAGAGTATCATACGGAAGTGTTCTAGTACTATATAGAGGTAAACTCTTCTTATTATTTTACAAATACATTTAATATTAGAAATTTTTCTAGTGATTACTTACAGACTGAACTAGTGAAGAAATATTTAATTCCCATTTTTACTCCCTTTACTTAGCTCTGGATACAGAATTTACAGGATTGGAAAGTATCATGAACATCAGTCATAGGTATGTAATTTGTTTAGTCATATTTATGATCTCAGTTTAAAATAGCAAATTATTTTATCATACTTCCTCTCATATTTTTTCATATTAAAATACTGGATGACCCAAAATTATATATAAACACTTTCAGATATATTTCCAAAAGTTTATTTAATGTTATACAAGGTTATACAAATTTTCTTCAGAATTAATAGATATCTTGATGTTTCATACAGATTGGATGATGAAAATGTCCACCACTAGCATGCATTAGCAAATGCATTGTCTTCCAACATTTTGAGTAGTACCTATTGACATGATTTCTATTGAATTTGTCTTGATTTTTATTAAGTGTTTTCCCATTCATATCTTTTGAAAGTACATGTGGGTAGCTAGAAATGTGTGTTTGTAATTGTTGGAACTACATTATTCTTTAAAATTAATATTACTTTATAATATAATGAGACAGTTTTCTCCATCAAAACTGTAAGATTTCATTATTTCGCAGGAGGAGAGTTCTGTCCACAAGTAAAGTCTTTATGTAACAGTTCCTGTTAGGTAAACATCTTTCTGAAGAAAGAAAGAAATGTGCCCAATTTTCTTTTTTCTTCTGTATGCACAGTTGTAATGATTTGCATTATATAGAATGTAGCTTCCTGAATATACAGCATATTTTCATAATCACTGGCTTCACCTTTCTTATGACAGCACTACCTATAAGAAATTTCAGGTTAAATATTAACCAAAATAAATTTTCAATAAAGATACATTCACTCAAACCATGACCTGACCAGTGGTGATTCAACCATCAGTTTGGGGCACTCCTGATCCCATTTTTCACCAGCCATAAGGGCAACAGCATCAATTTTGATCTGATGCTGAGTTCTGATGCTCACATAATCTCCACAAGTGATTTAACATATTATACTGGAGAGTGAAACCACTACCTGATATCTGCAAACCACAATTTACCTTGTAATTTTGTACGCTGCTGAAATTTTGGCATCTGCTTCTCCCTCATTTTAGAAACTGGTGTATGCATGTGGATTTTGAAATGGGCAATTTATAAGCATCACCGATCTTCTGAGCTGAGAACCACTATCATAGCTGAGCAGCTAAGTGTACTCAGGCTTTTAAAGTTAATCAACATCAGATGCATACTTATTACTGCTGAAATGTTCACTGGCTTCATAAATGTCATGAACACCTGGGATATTTGTCAGTGGCACAAACCTCTGCCATCCTTGAAGTCTAATCATCCCACATTTATTTTGAAACACAGTCATCTGAAACTGTGTAATTATTTCTTATCTACCCAGACACTACCGCAGCTTGGAAATTAACAGCAGAAGAAGACTACCAATATGATTGGAAGAATTCATTCTAAATTTGAAGTTTCCATTAATATGATTTTAAAAAACAAGGTAACTTAATGTTCACAAGGTATTTGTAACTGCTTTTCTCTTCACACAGAAAAAGCATGTACTATAGAACTGAGAGCAGACATGACCAGATTTAGACTACATTTAAGATAGCACAAGTTAATTCTGATGCATTGCAAAACATAAATATCTATGTAATTTAAATAATAATGGAATAATTTTGATATATTAGGACCACACTTTATAGTGTTATCTGTAGAAAGTATACATATATATATACCGGATATTTTTAAACTATTTCAAAAATTATAGTACAGTAAGTCCCTCACTTATGTAATCCTGAGTTGTGTAACTTCGGACTTATGCAAGTTTTTTTTTCACTCAAATTTTTTTTTTTATTTTTAGGATTGTAAAATTGAAAACAGTAAAAAAAATAATAAATAAGCAATCAGTAACAATGAACATGGCACGCACAAATTGCACAAATGTGATATGGAGAAACAAGCTTAAAAAATAGGAATGAAGGGAAGAGAACATTCTGAAAATTTATTTTTTTTTTTCATATGATGGAATATTTCAGTGAAGGGGACACACATTTCACCATAATATTGTCAAAACCCACAGAATTCCACTATTGATAATATCGCAAATGCAATAAGATCGAGTTTACTACCCGTTTATAATGAATTGCACTAACAGAAAAGCCCACTAAACAGGAAACTCCAAATTGTCTTTATTGTTTTATGGTAGTGACCTCCAGAAATGTGCTTTAGTAAAATGTGAGCTCGCATGAGATGATAGTAGTCTGTTTCTGCCTTAACCCTGTGAAGTTCTTTGCAGACCGTTATCATGGTGTCGATGAAGAGACTGAAAAGACAGAATTCATAGGATACCTGGTTTCCTATGAATTTTCTTATGAACACACCATTTGAGCATGAAAAAAGATCTATCAGTAATTATAGTACAGTGTGAAATTCATTTAGCATTGCAAACCAGCAAGTATAACAGCTCATGGGATTTAGTTAGTGATGTACTCCCTCCCTCATAGTTAAGAATAAGGACTTCACTTGTAGGGACAAAGAGGTGATTATCTTATTGTATAAAGTTAAGCCACACCTTAGAATACTGCATAAAGGTTTGGAAACATCATTTTAGGAAGGACATGGATCTGTTGTAAAGAATGTAGAGAACAGTAGCAGGATTAATTGGAGGGCACAATAAAGGATATTCTTACTAGAAAAGACTGGGATTCAGTTAGTGATGTACTCCCTCCCTTATAGTTAAGAATAAGGACTTCACCTGTAGGGACAAAGAGGTGATTATCTTATTGTATAAAGTTAGGCCACACCTTAGAATACTGCATAAAGGTTTGGAAACATCATTTTAGGAAGGACATGGATCTGTTGTAAAGGATGTAGAGAACAGTAGCAGGATTAATTGGAGGGCACAATAAAGGATATTCTTACTAGAAAAGACTGGGATTCTTAAATTGCAGTCTCTAGAAAGTAAATATCAGTGTGGTGGTGAATAAAGTGAAGTGTATTAAGCTTTAAAGGTCAAGAGCAAGGATGTGAAAATGCACATACGTTTGAATTGACTATGGTTAAAGCCGTATGATTGCTGAATATGGTTAATGATTGTATTCATTGTTAAAATAAATAATTGTAAACTCCTCTGACCTAGTGGCTGAGGAAAGTCTTGCCTGACCAATTTGATTGGATACTATGTGTAGCCACAAAGGAATTGGATGCAAAGAATAATTTGGATCTTAGAAAGGCCTTTAATATTGTTGCTCATGGAAGACTGCTGCACAAATTGGAGCAGTGTGGCATTGGAGGCAAATTGCTGCTATGGATAATGGGATGGTTGAGTGGAAGAAGACAAAGAGTGGTAATCAATGGACACTGCTCTTTGTGGACTAATGTTATTAGTGGAGTCCCTCGAGGTTCATTGTTGAGTCCATTGTTGTTTTCTTTATTTATTAATGATATTAATGATGGTATATCAGGCTTAATGTTCAAGTTTGCAGACGATACGAAGGCCGGCAGTGTTGTTAATGACACTAATGACAGTACGTTGCTGCAACAGGATCTAGAAGAGTTGAGTAGATGGGCTGAGAGGTGGCAACTGAAGTTTAACATTGATGTATGTAAAGTACTACATATGGGAAGCAGCAACACCAGAATAACATATCAAATGTGTGGTACTACACTGACAGAGGTAGAGAATGACAAGGACCTGTGGGTAATTGTGCAGGCAGATATGAAGTTTTCTGAGCAGTGCAGACCTTCTGCAAGATTAATGAATGGAACAAAGTGTTGCTCTTACTAAGAAAGGCTTACATTTTGCAAATTACAGTGTCTGGAGACTAGGCACCTGCGAGGTGATCTGATATAGGTATATAAAGCCATGAATGATTTTGAGCATGCTCAATGCTGATGGGATTCTTCCTCTTGCTCAGAATAATCGCTTGAGAGCGCATAAATTCAAATTGAGGAAGGACAGTTGTAGGATGGATATGCTGAAGTTTGCCTTTAACCAGCAGGTGGTTGATTTCTGGAACAAACTTCCATCTGTTGTTTTAGAAGTTGATAGCTTAAATAGATTCAAGGCAGAACTAGACATTGGAGCGAGTTAATGGGTGAAATAAAAGTTTTTTTTTTTGTTTTTTTGGCTGATGCTATATAAGCTTGCTTTCCTGCATCATGTGCCTATGCTAATGCGAACCCAGGTGCCTTTCTTATGTGCAATTTATCCTCCACTTTGCTCTTAGTTATCAAAAAATCATTTAGCTCCCTGCCAGATGTTAAGCTTCTGGCTTCCACTTCCCTACAGATTTCCTCATGTGTGAATGTAGATGCACATATTCAGTTTGTCAGTTACCTCAGCAGGTTCATCTACAATTGAACCATCAATGTCAAATGGTCCAATCTAATTCATACCCTTCCTTCTAGAGTTTATATAACTAAAGAAGTTTTTACTGATTTTCTTTGCATCCTTTGCCAAATATTTCTCCTAATCTGTCTTTGCTTGCTTAAACCTCTTTGTGACTTGATTATAGACTATCTTATATCTACCATAAGCATCTGTCTCTCCTGATAATTTATATGTATCCCATGCATTTCTCTTCTCTGTAACATGTCTAAATTCATTTAAATTAGCATTAACATTAACAAGGGCACATGATGCAAGAAAGCAGGTTTATATAGCATCAGCCAAAAAAAAAAAAAAAAAAAAAACACATAATACACACACCCTTCTCATTTCACTCATCCACTTGTTCCAAATGTTTGTCTAGTTATGCTTTGAATCTGTTTAAGCTATTAACAACGAGAGATGGAAGTTTGTTCCAGCAATCAACCACCCACTGGCTACAGGCAAACTTCCGCACATCTATCCTACAACTTTCTTTCCTCAGTTTGAATTTATGCCCTCTCAGGTGATTATTCTGAGCAAGAGGAAGAATCCGATCAGTATTGAGCATGCTCAAACTTTTCAAGGCTTTATAAAATCTCAATCAGATCACTTCGTAGGTGCCTAGTTTCCAGACACTGTAATTTATGCAAAACCTAAGCCTTTCTTCATAAGAGCAACCCTTTGTTCCACTCACTAATCTTGTTTCCCTTCTCTGTACTCGTTCCAACAGCTCTTCATCCTTCTTAAAATGAGGCCTCCAGATCTGTATACAATCCTCAAGGTGTGGCCTGACCATTGCCTTATTAGCATTAGCATTATTTCTATGACGTTTTGCCTCTGGTTACCAAGAAGATAATTATCATAACATGGCGAAGCATCCGACTGCATGACTGAAACCTAAATCAAATGAAAACAAAACGCATAGTCACTAAAAATTATAAAAGAAGATAAAATAAATAATATGGTACTATCCTTTCTATAAAAGTTACTATTTGATAATCATGTGAAAATAATTCAGTACTTCCAAGTTGAGTAGATTTCAAAAAGTTCCAAAACTGTTTTGTCTTAGCAGTAAATCTTGAAATTGCAATTTTTTATTTGTAAAAATGCCACTCCTCATTCCACTTTCCATGGTAGTGTAGTGGTTTCACTGCTTGTCACTCATTTGGAGAGGTCTCAGTTTGAATCCCACTAGAGACTATAAAAATTCTTAAATGTCTCTTCAATTAGCATTAGCATTAGCATTAGTAGAGGCATTTGATGCAAGAAAGCAAGCTTATGCAGCATCAGCCAAAAAAAAAAAAAAAAAAAAAAAAAAAAAAGTAACATAAATAAATAAAAATAACCACTTCCACTTCACCCCTCTGTTCGTTCTAAATACCTGTCCAGCTGAGCCTTAAACTTATTTAGGCTATCAACTTCCACGACAAGGGATGGAAGTCTGTTCCACCCACCAACCACCCGCTGGCTAAAGGCAAATTTCCGCACATCTATCCTACATCTGTCTTTCCTCAATTTGAATTTATGCCCTCTCAGGTGATTTTTCTGAGCTAGAGGAAGAATCCCATCAGCATTGAGCATGCTCAAACCATTCAAGGCTTTGTACACCTCTATCAGATCACCCCGCTGGTGCCTAGTTTCCAGACACTGTAATTTGCAAAACTTAAGCCTTTCTTCGTAAGAGAACCCCTTTGTCCCATTCACCAATCTAGTTGCCCTTCTCTGTACTCGTTCCAGCAGCTCTACATCCTTCCTGAAATGAGGCCTCCAGGCCTGTATACAGTACTCTAGGTGTGGCTTGACCATTGCCTTATACAAGGGAATAATCACCTCCTTATCCCTGCTAGAAAAATTCCTATATATCATTGACAATACACCATGAGCCACTCTTGCAGCCCGTCTGCACTGCTTAGAGAACTTCATATCTGCCTGCACAACCACCCCCAAGTCCCTTTCATTCTCTACCACTGTCAGTGTAGTACCACAGAGTTGATACGTTGCTCTGGGGTTGCTGTTTCCCATATGTAGTACTTTACATTTGTCAATGTTAAACTTCATTTGCCACCTTGAAGCCCATCTGCTCAACCTTTCCAAATCCTGTTGCAGCAGCATAGTGTCAGTAGTGTCCTTGACAACCCTGCCAACCTTCGTATCGTCTGCAAACTTGGACATTAAGCCTGATATACCATCATCAATATCATTTATAAATAAGAAAACAATAAAGGCCCCAATACTGAACCCTGAGGGACTCCACTAATAACATTAGTCCACGATGAGCAGTGTCCATTGATTACCACTCTCTGTCTTCTCCCCCTCAACCACCCCTTTATCCATAGCAGCAACTTGCCTCCAATGCCACACTGCTCCAATTTGTGCAGCAGTCTTCCATGTGCAACAGTATCAAAAGCCTTTCTAAGATCCAAGTATATAATATCAAAGTTATTCCCTGCATCCAGTTCTTTTGTGACTGCATCATAGTATCCAATCAAATTGGTCAGGCAAGACTTCCCCTTAACAAAACCATGCTGTGTCCTAGCTATAACTGAAGTCTTGTCTAGATGATCCTGCAGTGCTTCTTTCACCAGTGCCTCCATTAATTTTCCGGGAACAGAAGTTAAACTCACAGGTCTATAATTACTTGTGTCAGCCTTTGATCCCCCTTTGTGAATTGGGGTCACATTTGCACATCTCCAGTCAATGGGTACCTCCCCTGAGTCGAAGGAAGCTCTCATAATTATGGCTAAGGGTTTGCTTACCTCCTTTGCTGCCTCCTTTAATATAACTGGATAGATCCCATCCACCCCAGGTGCCTTTCTTGTGTTTATCTTCAACAATTTCTCCTCCACTTTGCTCTCAGTTATTACAAGATTCTCTAGCTTACTGCTAGAGTTGAATACACCTCTGGCATTCCCCTCGCTGAATAACTCCTCATGTGTGAATGTTGATGCAAAATATTCATTTAGTTTGTTAGCTACCCGAGCAGGGTCATCAACAGTTGACCCATCGATCTCAAGTGGACCAATCTGATTCATCCCCTTCCTTCTAGAGTTTACATAAGTAAAGAACTCTTTGCTGTTTTTCTTCGCATCCCTTGCCAAGGATCTCTCGTAATCTGCCTTCGCCTGCCTAACCTCCTTTGTAACTTGGTTAGAGATCAACTTGTATCTATCATAGGCGTCCGTGTCACGTGTTAATTTGTATGTATCCCATGCATTTTTCTTCTCTGCCATATGCCTCATTAGTTCATCTGACAACCATTTAGGCCTAAACATGAACAATATTTCTTAGTTGGTATGTAAAGCCTAGTAGCTTCCACGATAAGTTCTTTGAATGCTTCCCATTTTGAATTTGCTGTTGGCAATATCATCAGTTGATCCCACTGTATAGAATTTAAATACTGTCTCAGTCCATTGTAGTCGCCTTTACGAAAGCAATACCCCTTCCCTTTACCCCTAATGGTAGTTACCTCTTTGAGTAACTCCCACTTCAGCACACTGTGATCACTGCCACCAAGTGGTTCATTTATCTGCAGATTCTTAATGCATGAAGAATCACTACTGATAATCAAATCAAGAGTATTACTCCCTCTAGTTGCCTCCCGAACATGCTGATGTAGAAAACAATCATCCAATAAATCCACAAAAGCCTTGCTACTGTGTGAGTGACCAGCCCCCAAATTCCAGTCAATATCTGGGAAATTAAAATCCCCCATTATAAGACTCTCTGATTTACTGGCCCACTCTATTTCTCCGAACAGTTTCTTATTATACTCATCAGAGTCATTAGGCCTATAGCACATTCCTACTCTCAATTTTGATCTCCCAATGCTTATGTCACACCAAACTGACTCGACACTGCACTGTCCAGCGATGTCGACTGGCTTCACTTCCTTGGATTTTATGTGTTTTTTAACTAATAGCATAACCCCTCCTCCCTTCCTATCCTGTCTATCCTTTCTGTAGACATTGTACTCCCCAAATTCCAGTTCTGCATTTCTTATATCTGTGTGACACCACGTCTCTGAAATCCCCACAATATCTGCCTTTGATGTTTTGAGCAATACCTCAAATTCATCAAATTTATTTACTAAACTCCTAGCATTGGTGTACACACAAGTATACATGCACCTGTTCTTTTTCTTAGCTACCCTAACACAACCCATGTGTTTACTTGTACCCCAATGATTCCCAGCAGTCTCTGAAATATCCTGCATCTTATTTTCCAGGCTGCGGCTCATTCCAATAGAAGCAGTGCAAGAATCACTTTCACCTCTGCCAGTGGCTACTGTTAATCTATTAGTCCTTGTATCCCCCCAATCTAGCAATTTTCCGACCCACCTAACATTGCCTCGATAGCATCAGCAAACATTCTTGCACCCTTTCTATTTAAGTGTATCCCATCCCTGTAGAATACAAGGGAATAATCACCTCCTTATCCCTGCTAGAAAAATTCTTGTATATCATTGACAAGACACCATGGGCTACTCTTGCAGACCATCTGCAGTGCTCAGAAAACTTCATATTGCCTGCACAATTACCTCCAGGTCCTTTTACTCTCTACCTCTGTCAGTGTAGTACCACACAGTTGATACATTATTCTGTGGTTACTGCTTCCTATATGCAGTACTTTTCATACATCAATGTTAAACTTCAGTTGCCACCTCTCAACCTATCTACTCAAGTTTTCTAGATCCTGTCATTAGTGTCATTAACAACCCTGCCGACCTTTGTATCGTCTGCAAACTTGGATATTAAGCCTGATATTCCATGATCAGTATCATTAATTAATGCAGAAAACAACAATGGACCCAACACTGCACCCTGGGGGACTCTACTAATAACATTAGTCCATGAAGAGCAGTGTCCACTGATTACCACTCATTGTCTTCTCCCACTCAACATCCCTTTATCGATAGCAGCAATTTGCCTTCAATGCCACACTGCTCCAATTTGTGCAGCAGTCTTTCATGTGACACAGTATCAAAAGCCTTGCTAAGATCCAAGTATATGATATCAGAATTATTCTTTGCATCCAGTTCCTTTATGACTACATCATAGTATCCAATTAAATTGGTTAGACAAGACCTTCCCTTAAACCCATTCTGTGTCGGAGCTATAACTGAAGTCTTGTCTAGATAATCTTGCAATGCTTCTTTAACTAGTGCCTCCATTAATTTCCTTGGAACAGAAGTTAAACTAACAGATCTGTAATTATCTGTGTCTTCTTTTTGGTTGGGGTCACATTTGCACATTTCCAGTCCATGGTTATTTTGTTACGATTGTTATTTGGTTTTTAGGAGCATTAGCAACTAAGGCCATATTGCTCCGGGGATATTAGCATTAGCATTAGCAGAGGCATATGATGCAAGAAAGCAAGCTTATTCAGCATCAGCCAAAAAAAACAAAAAAAAAAAAAAAAAAAAAAAACCCACTCCCATTTCACCCCTCCGTTCGTTCGAAATACCTGTCCAGTTGAGCTTTAAATTTGTTTAGGCTATCAACTTCAACAACCAGTGATGGAAGTCGGTTCCACCAACCAACCACCCGCTGGCCAAAGGCAAATTTCCGCACATCTATCCGACATCCGTCCTTCCTCAATTTGAATTTATGCCCTCTGAGGTGATTATTCTGAGAAAGATGAAGAATCCCATTGGCATTGAGCATGCTCAAACCATTCAAAGCCTTATACACCTCTATCAGATCACCTCGACGGTGCCTAGTCTCCAGACTCTGTAATTTGCAAAACTTAAGCCTTTCTTCGTAAGAGCAACCCTTTGTTCCATTTACTAATCTTGTTGCCCTTCTCTGTACCCGTTCCAGCAGCTCTACATCCTTCTTGAAATGAGGCCTCCAGACCTGTATACAGTACTCAAGATGTGGCCTTACCATTGCCTTATACAAGGGAATAATCACCTCCTTATCCCTGCTAGAAAAATTCCTGTATATCATTGATAAGACACCATGAGCTACTCTTGCAGCTCGTCTGCACTGCTCAGAGAACTTCATATCTGCCTGCACAATTACCCCCAGGTCCTTTTCATTCTCCACCACTGTCAGTGTAGTACCGCAGAGTTGATACGTTGCTCTGGGATTACTGTTTCCCATATGCAGCACTTTACATTTGTCGATGTTAAACCTCATTTGCCACCTCTCAGCCCATCTGTTCAACCTGTCCAGATCCTGTTGCAGCAGCATAGCGTCAGTATTGTCCTTAACGACCCTGCCAACCTTTGTATCATCTGCAAACTCGGACATCAAACTTGATACCCCATCACCAATATCATTCATAAACACCGAAAACAACAACGGACCCAACACTGAACCTTGAGGAACTCCACTAATAACATTAGTCCACGTTGAGCAGTGTCCATTGATTACCACTCTCTGTCTTCTGCCACTCAACCATCCCCTTATCCATAGCAGCAATTTGCCTCCAATGCCACACTGCTCAAATTTGTGCAGCAGTCTTCCATGTGCAACAGTATCAAAAGCCTTTCTAAGATCCAAATATATAATATCAAAGTTATTCCCTGCATCCAGTTCTTTTGTGACTACATCATAGTATCCAATCAAATTGGTCAGGCAAGACCTGCCCTTAACAAAACCATGCTGCGTCTGAGCTATAACTGAATTCTTGTCTAGATGATCCTGCAGTGCTTCTTTAACCAGTGCCTCCATTAATTTACCTGGAACAGAAGTTAAACTAACAGGTCTATAATTACTTGTGTCAGCCTTTGAACCTCCTTTGTGAATTGGGGTCACATTTGCACATCTCCAGTCCATAGGTACCTCCCCTGAGTCCAAGGAAGCTCTCATAATTATGGCTAAGGGTTTGCTTACTTCCTTTGCTGCCTCCTTTAATATAACTGGATAGATCCCATCCACCCCAAGTGCCTTTTTTATGTTTATCCTCAACAATCTCTCCTCCACTTTCCTCTCAGTTATTACAAAATCATCCAGCTCACTGCCAATGTTTACTTTACCTACATCATTCTCCTTCCTGAATAACTCCTCATGCGTGAATGTAGATGCAAAATACTCGTTTAGATTGTTAGCCACCTGAGCAGGATCCTCAACTGTTGAACCATCAATATCCAGTGGACCAATCTGATTCATCCCTTTCCTTTTCGAGTTCAAGTATGTAAAGAACTCTTTTCTGTTTTTCTTTGCATCCTTTGCCAAGGATTTTTCGTAGTCTGCCTTTGCCTGCCTAATCTCCTTTGTGACTTGGTTACAGACCAACTTATATCTATCATAGGCTTCCATGCCACCCATTAATATGTAGTGGTCATTCCCTGACCTTTCCGCATCCTCTGTATTTGGTGGTCATGGGCCCGAACCCTGGTCTAATCAAGAAGCGTGTGCTGCGCACTGTTGCTCCTGCCCACCTGGCTACGGAGGTGCCCTCCAGTCCATGGGTACCTCCCCTGAGTCCAAGGAAGATCTCATAATTATGGCTAAGGGTTTTCTTACTTCCTTTGCTGCCTCCTTTAATATAACTGGATAGATCCCATCCACCCCGGATACCTTTTTTATGTTTATCTTCAACAATTTTTCCTCCACTTTGCTCTCAGTTATTAATAGATTATCTAGCTTACTTCCAGATTTTAATACACCTCTGGCATTCCCTTCCTAAATAACTTCTCATGTGTGAATGTAGATGCATTTAGTTTGTTAACTACCTGAGCAGGATCATCAACCATTGAACCATTGGTATCAAGTGAGCAATCTGATTCATTCCCTCCCTTCTAGAGTTCACATAAGTAAAGAACTCTTTGAATCCTTTGCCAAAGATTTCTCATAATTTGCCTTTGCCTGTCTAACCTCTGTTGTGACTTGGTTACAGACCAGTTTATATCTATCATAGGCTTCTGTGTCACCTGTTAATTTATATGTATTCCATGCATTTTTCTTCTCTGCCACATGTCTGATTAGTTCATATGACATATATTTAGGCCTAAATCTTGAACAATATTTCTTAGTTTGGTATGAAAAGCCTAGTAGCAAGATTATTTCTTTGAAAGCTTCCGATTTTGAATTTGCTGCTGGTAACATCATCAGTTGGTTCCACCGTATAGAATTTAAATACTGTCTCAGACCACCGTAGTCACCTTTATGAAAGCAAAAACCCTTCCCTTTACCCCTGATGGTAGTTACCTCTTTGAGTAAAACCACCTTCAGCACACTGTGATTACTGCCACTTAGTGGTTCCTTTATCTGCAGATTCTTAATGTATGTAGAATCACTCTTATAATCAAATCAAGGGTATTACTCCCTCTAGTTGCCTCCCAAACATGCTGCTGTAGAAAGCAACCATCCAATAGCTTTGCTAGTGTGCGAGTGACCAAAGCACAAGTTCCAGTCAGTATCTGAAAAGTTAAAATCCTCCATTATAAGACACTCTGATTTACTTGCCCACTCTATTTCTCTGCACAATTGCTCATTATACTCATCAGATTCATTAGGCCTATAACACACACACACACACACACACACACACACACACACACACACACACACACACACACACACACACACACACATACACACACACACACACACACACACACATTTTTCGTTTCCCAGTGCGAATGTCACACCAAACAGTCTCAAAATTGCATTGTTCACCAACATCATTTGGATGTACTTCCTTAGATTTTATGTGTTTCTTAACTAACAACATAACCGCTCCTCCCTTCCTGTTCTGTCTATCCTTTCTGTCCATATTGCACTCCCCAAATTCCAATTCTGCACTGGTTATGTCTGTGTGACACCACATCTCTGATATCCCAAGAATATCTGATTTTGATGTCTTGACTAGCACTTCAAGCTCATTAAATTTATTAACTATACTCCTAGCATTGGTGTACACACAAGTATACATACACCTGTTTCTACTCTTAGTTACCCTAACATAGCCCATGTATTTACTTGTTCCACTATGACTACCAGCAGTTCTGGAAATCCCCATTCACCTTGCTTTCCTGGCTGCTTTCAATTGCATTTCAATAGAAGCAGTGCAAGAATCACTTTCACCTCTGCCAGCGGTTACTGTTACTCTATTAGTCCGTGTATTCCCCCCCCCCCCAAGCTAGCAGTTTTCCGACCTACCTAACTCTCCCTCGATAGCATCAGCAAATATTCTTGCAAATGGCACTGTTTAAATTGGTAATGGATGGTTTCAGAATATATATGCTGAAATTTGCATTCTGCCAAAGAGTAACCTATTGTTGGAATAAACTTCGACCTAATGTTCTGGAGTTAGATAGATAGTTTAAATAAATTTAAGGAACATTAGAACAAATTATTTGAAGGTACGGGAAAAATGAAGTTTTTTTTACTTTTTCTTCTTTTGGCTGGTGTTCTGTAAGCACCAGCCAAAAGAAGAAAAAGTTACTCCTTACATCATGTTGGTAATATTAAGATAACACCCCCCCCCCCACTCTTCTATTTAAGAATAATTTTTCACAAGATAGAAATACACTTAACATGATTAGAAGTGATTTCCGTGAGAAATATTTGAAAAAAGGGATTTTTTTTGTTGATCTGTGATTTATTTAAAAAAATTTTTTTACTGTAAAGAAACTTGTAATTTGCTGTTTTGGATTATGAGAGTCCACTGAAGTACAGCTTATTTCATTTTAAAAATCAATTTCTAATATATGCTTTCTTTTCATTCTTTTTAGTGATCGGCTATCTGATGCCAATTGTTAGGATTATACTGGTGAATTCTAGCGACAAAATTCAAGCAGCAAATAAAATGAACAATTATAGCAGTGGCTTCTAGTTGCAAACATGAATATATTAAATAAAGTAGATAGTAAAAGCTTGAATTTTCATAACTTACATCTCTGTCTTGGTTATAAATGCAATAAAAGGCAGAAAATTAAAATTACAGACAAATTAAAACAGAAAATATTTTATAGCTAGAGTAATGGGAGAGAAAGTGGAAGTTTTCACCCATGGAATATTACATCATCTATAGGGTTTAATACTCTTGGAGATGATAAAGGTATTTAATGCAAAGGTGATAGATGCACTTGTGCTTTTAGCTGTAGAGATTGAAATTATTGTCAAGAATTACTAAAGTTGCTCATTATTTATATTTTTAGTATCTTTATTGGATGCTTTATGAAATAATGCACCAGCTTTAATTTTTCTTTTTAATTTCTTTTTTATACTTTGTTCTACAAGAGAATAACATAACAATATTTTTTTCTGTATTATGATCTGTTTGTGACCATTTGTGTTTCTGGAAGTGGACACTGTGTTGCTGGAATACCATGTTCCCTTTGCAGATTGGCTAGACTTGCCATGAAAAAGAAGAGAGAGAAGCTTTTGGTTAAACCTTCTTGTAAAACTGTGCCTGTAATTCATTGTCTGCTGTAGTTCTTTCTTCAGTCACATAGAAGTTCCACTAAAGATAGGTTGTGCAGTACTCCAACAGAAATGCATTTGGATTTTTTGTATATTTATATGAGTTACTTTTTTTGATGAACTGTCATCAAAAAATTGTGTTTGAGTTTATAAACAATTTGAAAAATTGTCTATAAATTCTCATTAAATTGTTTTTGTTTTTGTCAGGAAATCGAGGGAAGCACTAAATGGAATTGTGTTCATGCAAGGGTTAAAGGAAAAATAGATGGGTTACTTTCCCTTATTGTATCATTTTGATTTGTGTAAATTGATCTTAAAAACATATATTGCTGAAACTTTTTAACGGTTTAAATGTATTTTAGTATTATAGAAATTTGAACCAAAAATGACATTTTTGTTTTGGCTTGATGAATATCCACTATACCCTTTTTTAGAGTGATTATGTGCCAGTCATATTAGTGGGGTCATTGCTCTTTTTAGTGCTGAGTCATGAGTTTTTATGAGTTATTTTTATGAACTTCAACTTATGGTTTTAAAAACTTTTCTTTTGCTCAGTGTTTATAATGATAAAAGTATGCATTTAAATACCATTTTCCATCTTTTAATTGAATTTGTCCATATCCTTATCCTGCTCAATGATATATTTATTTTTATTTAAGTGAGAGTGATGCTTTGAACCCATTCGCTGTTTCTTGATGCCTATACTCGCCAGACTGGTTTTTCATCCATCTGGATGAATCTTGGTGTATGAATGAGAGAGAGATTGTGGGCAAGCAATAGCAAACATATTTAATAAGCAAGATAGAATATTGTGAATATTAATACACCTTAATATTAATTTTCATATTTTGTACTCTTTGATTAGTCTCTTTGATATTGGAGAGGAACGTTATAATAAACTACGAACTTCAGCAGGAAATTTTATTATATGCCAGCTTGGTAAGAATTTGTTCAACTTTATGTTGGCATTTTAGTTTTAAATTTTTTAAAATTATTATATCTAATTATATCTAATAATATCAATGTTTGTATGATTGCTGAATTTAATAAAAGGATTTTGGGTGTGCCTGAATCTTTTTATTAAGTTCAGAAAATCCACTTACTAGAAATATTGAATTTTTTCTTTTGATTTGCTCAATCATATACCAAATGATTCGTCAGTATAATGAAATTCCATGCTTTTATTCTTATGTCAGGAATTGGCAAATTATGGTCCAGACCAGGTAAGAGTTGTGAAGCTATTTAAGCCATTTTATAGCTGTGCTCAGATATTAATAGTAATCCTTTCTATCAGTTTGTATGCTATACAATAAAAAAATAATATAATAAAATAATATAAGTAATAAATAAAACAGACTAATAGATTAAAAGTAGCCCCAGGCAGAGGTGAAAGTGATTCTTGTACTGCTTCTATTAGAATGAACAGCAGCCTGGAAAGCGAGGTACTGGAGATTACAAGGACTTCTGGGAGTCATCAGGGATAAGTAAATACATGGGTTGTGTTAGGGTAACTAAGGGTAAGAACAGGTACATGTATACTTGCATGTACACTAATACTAGGAGTACAGTAGATAAATTTGATGAATTTGAGGTGTTGGTGAACATCAAAGGCTGATGTTAGGATATCGAATACATGGTGTCACACAAAGATAAGGAATGCAGAATTGGAATTTGGGGAGTACAATGTGTACAGAAAGGATAGACAGAATAAAATAGGAGAAGAGGTGATGCTGTTAGTTACTAAACAAATAAAATCTAAGAAAGTGAATCAAGTTGATATGGGGGGAGGATAGTGCAGTGTTGAGTCAGTGTGGTGTAACTTAAGTACTGGGAAAGGGAAAATGAGATTAGGAGTATGCTATAGGCCTAATAACTCTGATGAGTACAACAAACAACTGTACAGAGAAATAGAGTAGACCAGTAAATCAGATTGTCTTATAATAGGAGATTTTAACTTCCCAGATATAGACTGGAATAGAACTCTTGCTAGTGTGTTAGTCATTCACACAATAGCAAGGCTTTTGTGGATTTATTGGATGATTGTTTTTTACAGCAGCATGTTTGAGAGGCAACTAGAGGGAACAATATTCTTCATGTATTAAGAATCTGCAGATAAAGGAACCACTAGGTGACAGTGATCACATTGTACTGAGGTGGGATTTACTTAAAGATGTAACTACCATCAGGAGTAAAGGAAGGGTTTTTGCTTTTGTAAAGGTACTATAGTGTTCTCAGAGATTTTTTAAAATGCTGTACAGTGGGACCAACAGATGATGTTGATAACAGCAAATTCTAAATGGGTAGCATTCAAGGAATTAATTTTGGAAGCTACTAGGCTTTTCATACCAACTAAGAAATACTGTTCAAGGTTTAGATCTAAATGGATAAGATAATCTGTAATCAAGTAACAAAGGCATTATGCAAGCAAAGGCAGATTACAAGAAATCTTTGGTAAAGGATGCAAAGAAAAACAGTAAAGACTTCTTTATTTATGTAAACTTGAAGAAAGTGGATAAATCACATTGGTGCACTTGACATCGATGGTTCAATTGTTGATGAACCTGCCGAGGAAGCTGACAAACTGAATGAGTATTTTGCATCTACATTCACACATAAGGAAGTCGAGGCCAGAAGCTTATGAAACTCCGGCAGGGAGCTAAATGATTTTGTAATAACTGAAAGAAAAGTGGAGGAGAAATTGTTGAAATTGAATATAAGAAAGTCATCTGGGGTGTATGGGATCTATCCAGTTATATTAAAGGAAGTAAGCAAATCCTTAGTCATAATTATGAAAGTTCCCTTGGACTCAGGAGAGATACCCATTGACTAGAGATGTGCAAATGTGCCCCAATTCACAAAGGTGGTCAAAGGGTGACACAAGTAACTGCAGACCTGTTAGTTTAACTGCTGTTCCAGGGAAAATAATGAAGTAACTGGCTACAGAAGCAATGCAGGATCATCTAGAAAAACAAGACCTCATGTGACTGTTCATTTTTTTAAGACACATCATGGGTTTCTTAAGGGAAAGTCTTTTTTGAAAAATATGATTCGATACTATGATGTGGATATAAAGGAACTGGATGCAAAAAATAATTTTGATATCGTATACTTGGATTTTAGGAAAACTTTTAATACTGTTCCACTTGGAAGACTGCTGAACAAATTGGAGCAGTATGGCATTAAGGGCAAGTTGCTACAATAGATAAAAGCATGGTTGAGTGAGACAAGACAGAGAGTGGTAATCAATGAACACTGCTCTTCATGGACTAATGTTATTAGTGGAGTTCAGGTTCTTTGAGCAGTCAGAGAACCTCATGTCCACTAATAACAGATATGAAGTTCTTAATGCAGTTCTCTGAGCAGTGCAGAAGTTCTTAATGCAGTTCCCTGAGCAGTTCTTATGAAGTTTTTAATGCAGTTCTCTGAGCAGTGTTCTCTGCTCAGAGAACCTCATATCTGACTGCACAATTAACCTCTAGATCTTTATCATTCTCCCACTCCCTGAGTGCAGTATCACACAGTTTGTACATTTCTGTTGGGTTACTGCTACTTATATGCAGTACTTTGCATTTGCCAATGTTAAACAGAATTTGCCACTTCTCAGCCCATCTTCCTAACTTTTCTAGGTTCTGTTGCAGTAGCATACTGTCTTTACTGTCATTATCAACCTTTTCAACTTTTGTATCATCTGAAAACTTGGACATTACGCCTAATATACCTTCATTGATAAATACAGAAAACAACAATGAGCCCAGCACTGAACCATAATGAACTCCACTAATAACATTAGTCCATGTAGAGCTGTGTCCGTTTATTACCACTCTCTGCTGTCTTCCACTCAACCATCCCTTTATCCATTGCAGCAACTTGCTCTTAATACTGCTCAAATTTGTAAAGCAGTCTTCCATATGCAGCAGTATCAAAAGCTTGCCTGAAATCCAAGTTTATGATATCAAAATTATATTTTTCATCCAATTCCTTTTTCACTACAATGTAGTATCCAATCAAATTGGTCAGACAAGACTTCCTCTTAACAAACTCACGCTCTGTCTGAACTATTACTGCAGTCTTGTCTGGGTGATCCCGCATCACTTCTTTAACCAGTGATTCCATTATTTTCCCCTATTTCTGTCACTCTTTGAACCCCCTTTGTAAATTGGGGAAAGGTTTTCACATCTCCAGTCTCCATGGGGACCTCCCCTGAATCTAAGGATGCCCTCATAATTATGGCTAAGGGTTTGCTAGCTTCCCTCACTGCCTCCTTCAATATAAATGGCTAGATTCCATGTTTCCCAGGTTTTTTTCCTCCACTTTGCTCTCTGTTATTACAAAATCATTTAGCTCTCTGTTAGAGCTTAGTAAACTGTGTCCTCCCATTCCTTACAGAATTTCTCATATGTGAATGTAGATGCAAAATACTGATTCAATTTGTCAGCTATCTGAGCAAGAGCATGAACAGTCAAACCACCAACAACAAGTGGACAAATCTGATGGTAAAGAAGTCTTTGTTGTTTTTAGTTGCATCCTTTTCCAAGAATTTCTGTAATCAGCCGTTGCTAGCCTAACCCCCTTTTTGCCTTGATTACAGACTAGCTTATATCTCCCATATGCTTCTGTGTCACCTGATAATTTATATGCATCCCACACATTTTTATTCTCTCCCACGAGCCGAATCTTGAACAGTATTTCTTAGTTGGTGTGAAAAGCCTAGTAGCTTCCCAGATTAATGAATGCTTCCCATTTAGAATTTGCTGTTTTAAATATTAGTCGATTCCACTGTATAGAATTTAAAAACTGTCTGAGACCACTGTAGTCTCCTTTTCGAAACCAAAAACCTTTCCCTTTACCCTTGATGGTAGTTACACCTTTAAATAAATCCCGCATCACTACACTGTGATCACTGTCACCTGGTGACAGTGATCACATATCTCATATCCTTTATCTCAAATTCTTAATGCATGAATAATCACTGCTGATAATCAGATCAAGAGTATTACTAGCTCTCGTTGCACCTCGAACATGTTGCTGTAGAAAACAATCCTACAATAAATCCCCAAAAGTCTTGCTAGCGTGTGAGTGACCACGCCACAAGTTCCAGTCAATATCTGGAAAGTTAAAATCACAAAACATTCTGATTTACTGGCCGACTCTTATTTCTCTGCAAAATTGTTCGTTCTACTCATCAGTCATTAGGCCTATGACACACTTCTACTCTCATTTTCGTTTTCCACTGTATAGAATTTAAAAACTGTCTGAGACCACTGTAGTCTCCTTTTCGAAACCAAAAACCTGTCACACCAAACTAACTCAACATTGCACTGTCCACCCTGATAAACTGGATGCATTCCCTTAGATTTTGTGTTTCTTAACTAACAGCCTAACTGCCCTGTTTATCACCCTTCCTACCCTGTTTATCCTTTCTGTACACATTGTACTCACCAAATTCCAATTCTGCACTGCTTATATCTGTGTGACACCATGTCTCTGATATCCCAACAATATCTGCCTTTGATGTCTTGATCAGCACTTCTAATTCATAAAATTTATTTCCAATACTTCTAGCATTGGTATATATGCAAGTATACATGCACCTGTTCTTACTTTTAGTTACCTTAACACAGCCCTTGAAATCCCAAGCAAGCTGCTCTCTACGCTGCTGCTCATGACAATAGAAGCAGTGCACGAACCACTTTTGCCTCTGCCTGTGGCTACTGTTAATCTTTTAGTCCATAATTCTCCCCCCCCCCAAGCTGACTCACCTACACTGCCTCAATAGCATCAGCAAATATTCTTGCCCCCTTTCTATTTAAATGTATCTCATCCATGTGGAAGCAGTCTCTGCTATTAGGAAGCACAGACCACACTGAAAAAAATTCTACTCCATGAGCCTTGCACAATCTCTCCAGGGCCGAATTGATTGACAAGGCTCTCATCATATACTCCCTCCTATCATGTATTGGCAGAATTGCAGACACTTTCAAATTTAACTCTAACTTGTGACTTTTATTCAACTTTGACTTGTACTTGTTAAGAAAATCTGCAGATCTATTACACTTAAGGTCATTAGTGCCAATACATACAACAACAACATCACCTTTTGTGCACTTAAAAGATGATATCTGTTCTACAAAGTCATAAACTTTTGCTCTTGGCAGACACACCCTGGTCGTGTTGCACCAATGCTTTTTGCATAATATATTCCCCACCTCCCTGACAATAGAGAGCATTTTGCCTTGGAGATTGCCGCTGTGTGTTGCCTGATGCACAGGAGTGAATTCTGGCATTGTGTTGGCAGATGAGAGCTTGATTGGACTCTCATATTAATTTCTTCTAGGGCATTTACCCTAGACCTCAACTCTCATAGACGCCCATTAGAATGCTGAGTTGGTGCCTAATTTCTTCACAGTCTCTGCACCTAGCACACACACACAATGACATCCTCCTTGGCTAGATCATGTCCTGTTCTAAACATGTCTGCACACATTTCACATTTCGCACATATTTTTAGACTGTGATGGTTGCAGAATCACCCACTTCAGTTCTCCCCCAAGCTACGGTACTACCGCTACTTTGAAGCGAATCGATTCCCGTCAACGAAAAGCGGATGTGTGCCATAATTTAGGACCTGCAAGTTTAACTGTAAGAACAATTATAAAAAAAATAAAGAATTAATTTTAGCAGCGGGAAAGATAGCTGTTCCACTGCAAGCAACTAGGGCTAGGCTGGCTATTAGGATTGGAATGGAAAGACGTTAACTAATTTTATTGAAGATAATATCCAATGCAGAATTCAGTTAAGTTAAATATTATAAAAGAGAGAGAGAGAGAGAGAGAGAGAGAGAGAGAGAGAGAGAGAGATTAGCCAATATGATTATCTGAAGAAAACACCTAAAAAAAAAATGTGCAACCATTTAAAACTGGTAAGGGCTGGTTGAATAGATTTCCAGGGAGAAGCCGCAAGTGCAGATCAAGGAGCCGAAACTTTCAAAAAAGAACTTGTTAAAATTATTGAAGAGGGGTATTATGTGTTATACTTCTCAACAAGTTTATAACATAGATGAAGCAGGACTTTTGTGGAAACGAATGCCTAAAAGAAGTTTCATATTGAAAGAAGAAAAAACATGCCAGGTTTCAAAATGGCAAAGGATCGGGTGACTTTATTGTTGGGTGTAACGCTGTGGGGGATTTAAAATTAATACCCCTTTTAGTTTATTTAGAAGAGGGCCAAAGTTCAACCCATAATCGACACATTTTTCATGATTAAATTCATCAATTAAATTAAATCAATTTAGATCAATTAAATTCATGATTTTAATTGGAATTTTAAGTTTAATTTTGATACGTAAGTAGTTACCACATATGTAATGCAGAATATTTAATATGTACAAATATTTGAATATTAAATATTTTGACCGACATTTGTGCATCTTTTCACTACCGTTTATTATTGATTAGGAAATATCCTATGGCACTGACCGCAACTTACAACATATGTTACCTTATGGGAATGCGGAGCTCGCTTAGCGCAGATTCACTTAGTGCTCTGTTTTTCCGGAATGAATTATCAGCGTTAAGCGAGCTGTCTAGAGTCTCACTTTAGGAAGAATGTAGATCTGCTGGATGGGTGAAGGGAACAAAAGGGTGGTCTTACCTAGAATGGCTTCAGTTCTGCAAATTACAGCATCTCGAGACAAGTTATCTGCAGGGAGATCTGACTGAGGTGTTTAAAGCCTTGAATGGATTGAGTAAGCCGAATGTTAATGGTATTCTTCCATTTGCTGAGACTACACACGAGAGGGCATAAATTCAACTTGAGGAAGGATAGTTGCAAGATAATGTGCAGAAGTTTGCCATCAGCCAGAGGCTGATTGATTGTTGGAACAGGTGTCCATCTGCTGTTGTTGTGGCACTGGTTCAGTTGAATAAATTCAACGGAGAACTAGACAAATTCTTGGAGGGTATGGATGGGTGAACTGTTTTTAAGGCCATAGTTAGGCCGCGCCTTGTGTACTCTATACATGTCTGAAGGCCTCACTTTAGGAAGGATGTAGATCTGCTGGAACAGGTGCAGAGAATGGCACCCAGATTGGTGAAGGGAACAAAGAGTGCTCTTTCCTCGAAAAGAAGTGTCAGTTCTGCTAATTGCAGTGCCTGAAGACCAAGCACCTGCGGGGAGATTTGATTGAGATGTTTAAAGCTTGAGTATGACGAATGTTAAGGTATTCTTCCACTTGCTGAGACTATGCATATGAGGGAGGGGCATAAATTCAAGTTGAGGAAGGATAGTTGCAGTACAGATGTATGGAACTTTTCCCTTCAGCCAGTGGGTGGTTAATTGTTGGAACAAGCTTCCATCTGCTGTTGTTATGGCACTGGAGAACTAGACAAATTCTTCAATGATACAGATGGGTGAACTGTTTTTTCCTTTGCTGATGCTGTAAAAGTTTGCTTTCTTGCATTGTTTGCCATTACTATTACTACTTACATGGGCACTGTTCATCTGAATTGGCTTCTATAAATTCCCGCTCTCTCTCTCTCTCTCTCTCTCTCTCTCTCTCTCTCTCTCTCTCTCTCTCTCTCTCTCTCTCTCTCTCTCTCTCTCTCTCTGTTCCAAAGCTGTCTGAACACATGGCGTAACCAGTCAACATCCTTTTACTGTCCAACTTCAAATTCACAGAACCAACTTTTCTGCCTCATTTATTCATTCAACTTCCGTTTTCTGACTCAACCTTTCTTCACATGTATTTCTTGAAAATTACACTCTACAGAAGTTCAAGTGTCATTAGCATTAGTAAAGGCACATGATGCAAGGAAGTAAGCTTATATAGCATCAGTGAAAAAAAACTTCTCATTTCACCCATCGACTCACTCCAAATTTTGTTTAGTTCTGCCTTGAATCTGTTTAAGCTATCAACTTCTACAATGATAGATGGAAGTTTCTTTCAGCAATGAACCACCCACTGGTTAAAGGCAAAATTACCACACATATATCCTACAACAGTCTTTCCACAATTTGAATTTATGCCTCTCAGGTGATTATTCTGAGCAAGAGGAAGAATTCCATCAGCATTGAGCATGCTCAAATCATTCAAAGCTTTATACACCTCAATCAGATCACCTCACAGGTTGGGAAGGAGCAGCAGTGCGTAGCACACGCTTCTTGATTAGACTCGGGGTTCGAGCCCGTCACCACCAAATACGGAGGATGCGGAAAGGTCAGGGAATAACCACCGCATATCCCGGAGCAATATGGCCTTAGTTGCTAATGCTCCTAAAAACCAAATAACAAACAAACATTACAAACCTCACAGGTGCCTAGTCTCCAGACACTGCAATTTGCAAAACTTAACCCTTTCTTTGTAGTAACCCTTTGTTCCATTCACTAATCTAGTTTCTCTCGTTCCAACAGCTCTACATCCATCTTAAAATGAGGCCACCAGACCTGTATAACAGTACTCAAGGTGTGGCCTGACCATTGCCTTATACCAGGGAATAATCACCTCCTTATCGCTGCTAGAAAATTTCCTGTATATCATTGACAAGACACCATAAGCTACTCTCGTAGACTGTCTACACTGCTCAGAAAACTTCATGTCTGCCTGCAAAATTACCCGCAGGTCCTTTTCATTCTCTACCACTGTCATTGTAATACTAGACAGTTGATACGTTACTCTGGGGTTACTGCTTCCTGTATGCAGTACTTTACATTTGTTAATGTTAAACTTCATTTGCCACTTCTGAGCCCATTTTCCCAACTTTTCTAGATCCTCTTGCAGCAGCGTACTGTCATTATGTCATTAAGCCTGATATACCATCATTAATAAATACAGAAAACAACAATGGATCTAACACTGAACTCCAAGGGACTCCACTAATAACATTAGTCCACGAAGCTGACCGGGCTAGCCAGGTGGGTAAAGTACCTGCCTGGCGACCCAAAGGTCGTGGGTTCGAATCTCGCTTAGGGCTTGGATTAGAGTAAAATGCAAAAACTTTGGGAGGTGCATTATGGCCATAAAAGCTGATGCACTAACAAAAAAAAAAAAAAAAAAAAAAAAAGTCCACGAAGAGTAGTGTGCATTGATTACAAGTCCCTCTCACTCCGTCTTATCCCACTCAACCATCCCTTGGTTTGAGCCCGTCACCACCAAAACGAAGGATGCGGAAAGGTCAGGGATTGACCACCGCATATTCTCGGAGCAATATGGCCTTAGTTGCTAATGCTCCTAAAAACCAAAGCAACAACAACAACAACTCAACCATCCCTTTATCCATAGCAGCAATTTGCCTCAAATGCCACAGTGCTCCAATTTATGCGTCAGTCTTCGTGCAACAGTATCAAAAGCCTTTCTAAGATCCAAATATATGATATCAAAATTATTCTTTGCATTCAGTTCCCTTGTGACTACGTCATAGTATCCAATCAAATTGTTCAGACAAAACTTCCCCTTAAGAAACCCATGCTGTGTCCGAGCTATAACTGAAGTCTTGTCTGGATGTTCCTGTAATGCTTCTTTAATCAGTGCCTCCATTAATTTCCCCTTGAACAGAAGTTAAACTAACAGGTCTGTAATTACCTGTGTTGCCCTATGATCCTCCTTTGTGGATTGGGGTCACATTTTCACATCTCCAGTCCATGAGTACCTCCCTTGAGTCCAAGGAAGCTCTCATAATTATGGCTAAGGATTTGCTTACTTCCTTTGCTGCATTCTTTAATATAACTGGATAGATCCCATCCACCCCAGGTGCCTTTCTTATGTTTATCTTCAACAATTTCTCCTCCACTTTACTCTCAGTTATTACAAGATTATCTAGATTATTCCTGATGTGTGAATGTAGATAAAAAATATTCATTTAGTTTATCTACCTGAGCAGGATTATCAACAGTTGAACCATCGATATCAAGTGGACTAATCTGATTCATCCCCTTCCTTCTAGTCCGTGTATTCTTCCAAAATCCTTTTCCTAAGATTTCTTGCAATCTACCTTTGCCTGCCTAACCTCCTTTGTGACTTGGTTACAGACCAACTTATATCTGCTTATAATTTATATGTATCCCATGCATTTTTCTTCTCTGCCACATGTCTAATTAGTTCATCTGACATCCATTTAGGCCTAAATCTTGAACAATATTTCTTAGTTGGTATGAAAAGCCTAGTAGCTTCCAAGATTAAATCTTTGAATGCTTCCCATTTTGAATTTGCTGTTGGTACCATCATCAATTGGTCCCACCATTTAGAATTTAAATACTGTCTCAGACCAATGTAGTCACCTTTACGAAAGTAAAAACCCTTCCCTTTACCCCCGATGGTAGTTACCTCTTTGAGTAAATCCCACTTCAGCACACTGTGTTCAGTGCCACCTAGTGGTTCCTTTATCGGCAGATTCTTAATGCATGAAGAATTACTACTGATAATCAGATCAAGAGTATTACTCCCTCTAATTGCCTTTCGAAGATGCTGCTGTAGAAAGCAATCATCCAATAAATCCACAAAAACCTTGCTAGTGTTTGAGTGACCAACCCACAAATTCCAGTCAATATCTGGGAAACTATAATCCTCCATTATATAAGACTCTCTGATTCACTGGCCCACTCTATTTTTCTGTACAGTTGTTTATTATACTCATCGGAGTCATTAGGCCTATGACACACTCCTACTCTCAATTTTGCTTTTCCAGTGCTTACATCACACCAAACTGACTTGACACTGCACTGTCCAGCCATGTTGACTTGCTGTACTTCTTTGGATTTAGTTTTTTTTAACCAATAGCATAACCCCTCCTCTCTTCCTGTCCTGTCTATTCTTTCCGTATTACGCATTATAGCTTAGTTGCTAATGCACTAATAAAAATCCAAACCAAACCAAATCTTTCTGTACACATTGTACTTTCCAAATTCCAGTTCTGCAATTCTTATATCTGTGCAATACCACATCTCTGTTATCCCAACAATATATGCCTTCGATGTTTTGACCAACACCTCAAATTCATCAGACTTATTTACCAAACTCCTAGCATTGGTGTACATGCACCTGTTCCTGTAGATGCCTCCGTAGCCAGGTTGGAAGGAGCAGCAGTGCGCAGCACACGCTTCTTGATTAGAACGGGGTTCGAGCCCGTCACCACCAAATACGGAGGATGCGGAAAGGTCAGGGAATGACCACCGCATATCCCAGAGCAATATGGCCTTAGTTGCTAATGCTCCTAAAAACCAAACAACATAACAAACCTGTTCCTGTTCTTAGCTACCCTAACACAGCCCATGTATTTACTTGTTCCACAATGACTCCCAGCAAGCTCTCGAATCCCCTGCATCTTGTTGTCCAGGCTGATGCTCATTCCAATAGAAGCAGTGCAAGAATCACTTTCACCTTTTACTGTTAATCTATTAGTCAGTGTATTCCCCCAAGCTAGCAGGGGGGGATACACGGACTAATAGATTAACAGTAGCTGCTGGCAACAATGGCCAGTACCTTTCATTTTCTCATCCTTCAACCCATGCACAGTACTAAGTATTACAGGTTGTAATACCTCCTGTGTTTGGGGTTTTCATAATTAAAAAAAAAAAAAAAATTCTAAAGGTCAGTTAAGTACAGAGTATTAAATAATGGTCCCGATGGCTTTGTCTCCTTACGGGAAGGGATGGGAACTAAACAAATTTATGGTGTTTTTATTTTGACTGATTGCCAAGTGGTTAGTCATACAATACAATACACAAACGTGCACATCATGCATGACTGGCTCTGTATAGACGATACAATGCAAATGACATCAGCACTTTGTAGGGTGATCCTACAAAGGATCAACCTACATCAAACCTCAAGACTGATGGGAGCAGCTTGGTACTACATATAAGTAGATGGCTCGCTTCTTTGAAGAAGGAACAGGAGCTGGCTTGCCAGTTTTATGGCGAATCCTGTCAGATGATTGTTAAGAAACCAGTCATACAACACAGTGCCATCATTTCATTTAATCCTCTACCAGGCAAAGAGTCTAAGGAGTCCCAAGGATTGATTTTCAGGAGCTAAGAATTGTTAGGAGGAATGGTCAAAATAGGGGATAAAATTTCTTCATTTTTCCTTATAATGTAATCGACCTTATATTTTACCTTATAATTTATCTTATAAAGAACCATTCTTTAACCTTTACTGCTTATGTTGATTTATTAGAAAATTTTTGTCTAGTTAAGGATTAAACTGAACCTATACAACCTGCATAACTGGCTATGCTGACATTAAATCACAAAGCTGCAGAAGGGGGGGGTTGTGTGTGTGGGGGGGGGTTACTGCCTAGATCAATGGTTTTGACCTTTTTTTAATAATGGCACCCTTAAGTAATTTATTTTATTTTGTGGCACCCCTACTCAATTTACTGCCTGTTATATCCGATTCTGTGTGTGTGTGTGTGTGTGTGTGTGTGTGTGTGTGTGTGTGTGTGTGTGTGTGTGTGTGTGTGTGTGTGTGTGTGTGTGTGTGTGTGTGTGTGTGTGTGTGTGTATTATAGTAGTAATATTAAACTGTTAAGAAGCAAAATAAGCAGAAAAAGGAAAATAACAAAAGTCATCATATGTTTAATGCTCCAAAACGTGCAGTGCAGCAGTAAAAGAAGCAAAAGGATATAAATAATGTGTGTTTTGTAACATAGTGTCTGTGAAAATGGAAATGAAAAATACACAAAGTGCCTGAACTAAAAGAAGTTTAAGGGATAGTAGAAACTGGAAGTGAAGTAGTGGTGAAAAGTGAAAGAATTTGAAAAACCTAGTACAAAAATGAATTGGGACTTAGGAAGCAAAAAATATACAAAAATAATTTTGTACAAATAAATAATAAATAACAAATAAATAAATAAATAAAACTGTATTCAGATATGGGAGGGCAATTTTAGCAAGAGGTCGAATCAAGGGATGGCAAATATGCAAAATCTGAATACAATAACTGAAAAGATGATACATAGCCAAGAATTTCATCAGAGGACTACTCCTGACCATGTATCGGGCACTGCATTTCCAAACTTGTTTATAGTATTAGGAAAAGGGTGGGAGCAAATATGCGGCCTTTATCGTAATCCTAACAGATAAGGTAGTCCCTACGCAATGTAAAATTAAGTTAATAATGTAATTTTAAATTTAATACAAGTTTACAAAAGGATAATGTGAAATATTATACAAATGTTTGTACCATGTGGAAGGGGTAAAAGGTAATTAAATTAACGTGGTTAAAAAATGTAAAATAAAATGTAAAAAACAAATATACAGCAGAGAAATTTGATCTAAAATTTGATGTAAAGATCAAAATTCTTTTAGATCAAATTTCTCTGCTGTATATTTGAATTTTATTTTACATTTTTTAACCATGTTAATTTAATTACCAAATTTAATAATACAAATGTTTAACCATGTGGAAGGGGTAAAAACCCCTTCCGCATGGTCAAACATTTGTATTATGTTTCACCTTACACTTTTGTAAACTTGTATTAAATTCAAAGGCCTCCTTAGCCGAGTGGTCAGGATTTGGAGTGCAGTAGCACACGCTCCTTGAGTAGACCGGGATTCAAGCCCCTGACTGCTAAATAAGGTCGATCTGCCAGCCCGCACTGGACCAGCGTGGCAGATTATGGTCCATTTCCCACAGCATGAATTGTTGAGGGGGCTTCCATCCTGCAGTGGGTTGATAATGGCTGCAGTTTTATTAAATTTAAAATTACATCATTAACTTAATTTTTACACTGCGTAGGGACTACCTTATCTGTTAGTATCTGTTAATATTGTTAGTATTACGATATGATATCTGTTAGTATTACGATAAAGGCCGCATATTTGCTCCCACCCTTTTCCTAATACTATAGACAAATTTGGAAACGCAGTGCCTGATACATGGTCAGGAGTAGTCCTCTGATGAAATTCTTGGCTCACTTCACTTTTACTGTTAATCTATTAGTCAGTGTATTCCCCCAAGCCAGCAGGGGGGGGGATACACGTATTCAGATTTTGCATATTTGCCATCCCTTGATTCGACCTCTTGCTAAAATTGCCCTCCCATATCTGAATACAGTGTTATTTATTATTTATTTGTACAAAATTATTTATTATTTATTTATTATTTTTATTTTGTGTTATTTATTATTTATTTGTACAAAATTATTTTTGTATATTGTTTGCTTCCTCAGTCCCAATTCATTTTTTTACTAGGTTTTTCAAATTCTTTCACTTTTTCACCACTACTTCACTTCCAGTTTCTACTATCCCTTAAACTTCTCTTAGTTCAGGCACTTTGTGTATATTTCATTTCCATTTTCACAGACACTGTATTTATGTTACAAACTACACACACATATATATATAATATTTAAAAAAATGTTATATGATAGTTATAATAATATAATTATAAGTATGTAACTTTTTATAATGAAATAAATACTTAAATTAAAAAAAAAAGTAAGTTTAAATAATTTAAACCCAAATTACATGGCACCCCTGGAATGCTTTTGTGGCACCCTGGTTGAAAACCACTGGCCTAGACAGAGGCTACAATGTATCTCCATTCTGTACACATTTTACTCACAACGTTCAAAATTCTACATCCCTCATATTAGAGGGACATGATGTTTTTTTATTCCTGTGATGTCACCATTTGTTGACTTAACCAGTACTTCAGATTCATCAAATTTATTTACTATGCTTCTAAAATTATAATCAAAAGGATTCATATTGCTGTGTTCTACAAATTATGTTAATTACCAATATAAAATAACATGTGGTGGTGTTCCTTTTAACCACTGTTTAGCCTTAATCTTTAGATTTAATTGTTTCTTATCTATAAAGCTGCTGAAATAAGCTCATAACAATAGCTGAATATTTAATTTGTTATCTTTTTGAAATTGTAAACAAATTTATACTGATCCAGATTGCCTTGTAGCATTTCCATTACTCATTAACAGTTGACTTTTCTTTTCTTTTTTTTTTTTAAAGCAATGTGAGATGTTTATGTAATTTTGATTACATTAGATTTTATAAATTTGCTTCATTTAGTTAGCTTAATCAGTTGATAATTAGATATTATAAATTTTTCTCTTAAGTTGCCTTTCTAATTAAAATACAATCTTTCTGCATATTTTAGGTTTATCAGCATATGTCAGGGACAAGTTGGAGAACAAGTAAGTGTTCATATTTTAGATGAATAGAAAAATTATGAATTAATCAAACTGAAGAGACTGTTTCACAAAAAATGTGTTGTAGCTATCCACTTGAGTGATAATAAGACTTAGTGAAAATTATAGTGAATTTTTAGTAATAACAACGTGATAAAGTCATAATAATGTGTCACATCAACAAAGACGAACAACTTACTTTGCAGTCAGTGATTTACTATGTGGGAATCTTGTCACTTTTTTTTTTTTATTTCATGCACATGATCATATGGAGTATGGATATCATCCCAACATTGGAGGCTTATAAATACTTCATTATATTTTCTCATTTTTTTCCCCCCATGGTTTGGACTGCTCTGAGAACTTTAGAAATACATCACAAAATTTTTAAAAAATACCTTATTATGTAATTGTGGCATAACTGGTTGAAAGTAATGGGAAACTTGTTCACAATCTACAGCTGCATGTTAAATTCAGATTCTTCTTCTTTAAGTGCCATCTCCAAGAAGGAGATTGGCAGCCAACAATTACCCTCTTTCTCTGTGTCTTGTTGTGAATTATTTTGTTAGTTTTCAGTCCAGGGCAGTGTCTCAGGTTGTTCATTCATCCATCTCCTTCTAGATGGTGCAGTTCTTCTGACCATCTGTTATTTGTTATTTGGTTTTTAGGAGCATTAGCAACTAAGGCTATATTGCTTGGGGGATATGCGGTGGTCATTCCCTGACCTTTCCGCATCCTCCGTATTTGGTGGTGACGGGCTTGAACCCCGGTCTATGACCATCTGTATATGACATTATAGTGTTCCTCTACTTTTAGTTATCAGAAAGATTCTAGACTATTCCTTGGGCTCATGAACCTTAAGTAAGTCTGTGTATCAGTTTCATAATTGTCTTTACAAGGATTGTCGAGATTGCACTTCTGTCAACTGAACTCAAAGAAGTATGCAGATTTTCCAGCCCAGTGTTAACTCTGGAAAATTGCACTAAATTGGGAAACAGTGAATTTAACTAAAATCTTGGAAATTTCTGTTTTGAAATTGATAACTAGTTTTGGTCTATCATAATCATCTTCAACCATTTCTAACATTTATGTTTGTTTGTTTGAGAAAATTTCAGTTTTGGTTAAAAAGACATTTCATGTTGTAATAGCAATAGTATTTGCCATATAGTGCAAGGAAGCCACAGGCTTTTGCTGCACTTGGAAAAAAAACAGAAAAAAAAAGGAACACACCAAGTAGATAAGAAAATACAAATTATATGCTTCCTTCCTCACACAGATAACTATCCAGTTGACCTTTGAATCTACAGCTATGTATTAAATTCAGTTTCTTCTTCTTAAACTGCCACCTTCAAGAAGTAGATTGGTAGCCAGCAATTACCCTCTTTCTCTGTATCTTGCCTTATGAATTATTTTGCCAGTGTTCGGTCTAGTTGCATATTATTGTAGGCTTACTTTCTTATGGGAATTTTTCATGGACTAAAAATGTATGCTTTTTGGGCTAGTTAAGATCGTTCATCGGTGAAGATAGGATATTAGAAATGGAACAGGAATTAGAAATTGTGAATTGGAATATCATCAGCTTTGCTGAAACAAGAAGAAATCAATCATTTATAAGTTTATCAAGTGGAAATCTGCTGTACACCAATGGAAACAGTGAAAAGAGTGAAGGTGAAGTTTGCCTTCTGGTCCATAAAGATATAAAAAACAACATTTTGGAATTCAAAAGTACATCACAAGGGTTTCAAGACTATTACTCAGGGTTTATAAGAGGTACAAACTAAAGGTTATAATGATATATGCACCAAAAGCAAGCCACGATGTTGAACAGGTTGAAGAAATGTACACCGAAATTGAGAGACTTCTAGATAAACATAAAACTCACTATACTATTATTATGGGGGACTTCAATGCTAAGATTGGAAAGAGACAAAACAGTGCAGAAAGGGAAACTATAAGAAATTTTGGAACTGGTGAAAGAAATGAAAGAGGTGAAAGACTTGTGGAATTTGCAAAATCTCGAAGAATGTCAGTAATGAACACTTTTTTTCAAGAAATGGACATGGAAGAGCCCAAATGGATTGAGAATTAATGAAATCAACTTCATCCTCACTAACAGAAGACATATTGTGAACAATGTTACCATCCTGAACAAGGGAAATGTTGGAAGTGATTACAGAATAGTAAGGTGTATACTTGATGTAGATGTAAGAAAAGAAAGGAAAAAATTAACTCGAATAAATAATACAAAGGTTTCTGAGATAACAGAAGGTGAGAAAAAGCAGTATGTACTGGAACTTAAGAACAAGTTTGAGCTTCTGAAGACCTTTCAGGACCAAGCTATTGACGAGGAATGCAACAATTTTCTGAAAGTGATAAAGCCTGAGAAACCTATAAGTAAAAAGAAATCTAAAGAAGAAAAAATTAGTGAAGAAACACTTGTTATGATGAACACTGACAAGGACAAAATTGAGTTTACTGAGTTATGCAAAGCCATTAGAAAGAGACTCAGAGAGGACATAAGAAAATTTAACACAAGAAAAGTAGAACAAGCATTAAGGGAAAACAAAGGATTTAAGTCAGCAGCCACGAGCAGTAATACAGAAAGACAAATGAAACTGAAGAATAGCAATGGTGTCTTATAAATAGCAGAGAAGGCATAATTCAAATAGCAGAAGACTACTATAAAGAGTTATACAAGGAGCGACATATGCACAGTGGGGAAGATGGATCGCAAGTTGGTAACACATACAACATACCTTATGAGGTAGAACATGCTTTGAAGAAAATAAAGACTCAGAAAGCCCCAGGGGAATATGAAGTTACTGTAGAGTTGTTAAAATTTGGAGGAAGAGATATGACACAAAAACTGGCAAGCCTCTTCACAAAATACATTAGAAAAGGTGTTTACATTAGAAAAACCTAAGGAGTGGAATAATGCAATCATAGTTTTGCTGCATAAGAAAGGAGATAAATCAGAAATTGGAAATTATAGACCAATTAGCTTGTTATCCCACATCTACAAGTTGTTCACATGGGTCATTACTAACAGATTAGAAAGAATATTGATGAATCAACTGAAAGAGAAAGGCTGGCTTTAGGGCAGGATTCTCAACTATGGATCACCTTCACGTAATATCACAGCTAATGGAGAAAGCAAATGAATATAAACACCATTATGCCTGGCATTTGTGGATTATGAAAAGGCATTTGACTCCATACAGCATAAGGCAATGTTTCAGGCACTGGAAAGACAATGCATAGATACCCTATATATTATGATTTTGAAGAAAATAAATAAGAATGCTACCTCCTTTATTAGACTAGACAAAGACAGTAGTAAATTTAAAATTGAGAAAGGAGTTCGACAAGGAGATACAATATCTCCGAAGTTGTTTACTGCTGCCCTTGAGGAAGCTTTCAGAAGATTAGACTGGTCGCAGAAAGGAGTCAATGTGAATGGAGAGTACCTAAACCATTTATGATTTGCAGATAACATTGTGGTCATAAGCCACGATCCCAAAGAATTAAGAGGAAAATCTTAATCAGTTATGCAGAGTTAGTAGGGATTTTGCACTAAAGATGAATATGGCTAAAACAAAAGTAATGATGAACAAGTATGCCACAGAAAGGGATATAATGATTGAAAGAGCAGTAATTGAAAAGGTGGAGTCATATACTTATCTGGGACAAGTCATTAGCTGTAATAATGATAAATGGCTGGAAGTCAAGAGAAGAATAAATTTTGCATGGATAGTATTCAGGAAATATAGTCACATATTGAGGAACAATATCCCAATTTGTCTGAAATGTAAAATAATGTGTACTCCCCACCATGACTGATGCAAGTGAAACTTGGGCACTCACCAAAAGAATGGAAGAGAAGCTGAGAACTACACAGCAAAGAATGGAAGAGAAGCTGAGAACTACACAGCAAAGAATGGAAGAGAAGCTGAGAACTACACAGCAAAGAATGGAATGAATTATATTGAAAATCAGACTGTTAGATAAGAAGAGAAACTGGAGAAATAAGAAAATGGATTATGCAGCAAACTCAAGTAAAGGACATTCTTATCAAAACTAAAGAACTAAAATGGTCTTGGGCAGGACACATAGCTCAAAGACATGATGACAGATGGACTAAGAAAATAACAGAATGGTAACCAAAAGGAGCTTGAAGAAAACCTGGAAGACAACAACAGAGATGGACAGATGAAATTCATGAGTTTGTGGGTAGTAAATGGATGGCCTTTGCACAAAACAGAAGGAACTGGAAAGTTGCTGGAGAGGCTTTCATCTTGCAGTGGATTGAAAATGGCTGATGATGGCTGATATCAACCGTGTGGAACTACACTGGCAGTGGTTGAGAGTGAAAAGGACCTGGGGGTAATTTTGCAGGCACACATGAAGTTTTTTGAGCAGTGCAGACAGTCTACAAGAGTAGCTTATAGTGCCTTGTCAATGATATACAGGAATTTTTCTAGCCGGGATAAGGAGGTGATTATCTCCTTGTAAACGCAATGGATGTAGAGCTGTTGGAACGCATACAGAGAAGGGCAACAAGATTAGTGAATGGAACAAAGGGGTGCTCTTACGAAGTAAGGCTTAAATTTTGCAAAATACAGTGTCTGGAGACTAGGCACCTGCGAGGTGATCTGATTGAGGTGTATAAAGCCTTGAATGGTTTGAGCATGCTCAATGCTGATGGGATTCTTCCTCTTGCTCAGAATAGTCTAAATTTGCAGATGATGTTAAAATTGGTAGAGTAGTTAATGATCACTGTCAAGCTGAGCTTCTTCAGAGAGACCTAGATAGACTTCAGGAATGGTCAGAAAAATGGCAGCTGTGCTTTAATCCAACAAGGTGTAAGGTATTACACCTGGGAAACAGTAACCACAAAATAACTTATTCACTTGGTTCAGTTCAACTAAACCCAGTACTGGAGGAAAGGGACTTGGGTGTTACGATACGGTCAGACATGAAATTCTCTGAGCATTATAAACAGGTTGCAAGGAAAGCCCATGGTGTCCTATCGATGATCTATCAAACTTTTGCAAGTAGAGATAGGGGCGTGATAATCCCATTATATAAGGCTTTTGTTAGACCACACTTGGAATACTGTGTTCAAGTATGGAGACCGCACCTAAAGACAGACATCGAGCTTCTTGAAAGGGTCCAAAGACAGGTAACTCGCCTAGTGAGATCGGCAAAAGGGTGTCCTTATGAAGAAAGACTTCGAATATGTGGGTTGCAGAGTTTGGAAACTAGACACCTCAGAGGAGATTTGATTGAGGTGTTTAAGGCTCTGAGAGGCATCAGTAAAATGGATTAGGACGAAATTTTCAAGATTATAAAAGATGCTAGAACTAGGGGACATAAATTCAAGTTACAGGGGGAAATGTTTAGATTGGACTGCAGGAAGTTTTATTTTAGTCAGCGAGTTATAAATTATTGGAATAAGTTGCCTACATGGGTGGCAGAGGCTGTCAGTTTGGGGAAATTCAAAGGTCATCTGAATAGTACCTTCGGGTGAGGGAAGCGCATAGGATGATAGGTTTAATTTCCTTTTCTTTTATTAATTATTATTTTTTTATCATTGTTTTATTCGAGTTTTTTTTTTTTTTTTTTTTTGGCTGGTTCAAGGGCATTAGCCATAGGCTTTCTTGCACCATGCAGCCATCACTAATACTAATACTAATCGCCAGAGAGGGCATAAATTCAGATTGAGGGAAGACAGTTGTAGGATAGATGTGCAGAAGTTTGCCTTTAGCCAACTGGTGGTTGATGGCTAGAACAAACTTCCATCTGTCATTGTAGAAGTTGATAGCTTTAACAGATTCAAAGGAGAACTAGACAAACATTTGGAGTGAGTGGATGGGTGAAATGAGAAGGTGGTGTGTGTGTGTGTTTTTTTTTTTTTTTTTTTGGCTTATGCTATATAAGCTTGCTTTCTTGCATCATATGCCCTTGCTAATACAGTGAGTAACACTTTCCCGACTGTGGCGTAGGTATAAACTTTCTTTCAATCCCATTCTCCCACTATTAGACCTGCCTTTGACTCATATACATGTCACCATGCATAGCAAACATTGTTTAATTAATTTAAGCAGATTTTATTTCTTCTGCATTCATAAATCAGATTACATATTGCATCTTTATATTTGTGCAAGGGTGCTGCCACCTTGGAAATTGAATGTTTCCATGCCAGCACATGATGCTGTGTGTGTGTGTGTGTGTGTGTGTGTGTGTGTGTGTGTGTGTGTGTGTGTGTGTGTGTGTGTGTGTGTGTGTGTGTGTGTGTGTGTGTGTGTGTGTGTTCGGGGTTTTCAGCAGATCTCAATCGATAATCTGGCAAAAGGTTACATTAGGCTGCATTTTAAGAAAATTTCTGAAGTTTTACTGCTGATAAATAATCTGAAATAATTTTTAATGGAAATTTTGAAAGTTACTGAAAATTTGCTCTATCATATCTGAAATTTTTACAAATAAAAAAAAAAAGAAAAAGAAAATATTTGTGGAGGTATTTCTGGTTTATTTTGTATTTTTAGAGATTTTACAAATAGGTTTTTTTTTATATACAACATAATATACAACATAAGCCGTATATGATGGTGCAAACTGGATTTCTTATACACCGACTAGATTAAACTTGTGCCTTTTTGAGTTCTTCAGGCAGCTAATTTCGGTGCCCATTCCTCTTTTTAGCATCCAGCAGTAGTGTTAGTCATCATATTGACATCCTATTCCCCTAAGTGGATTTTCAGATTTGGGGTCCTTCAAAAATTCCTGCTTTGTTTTTTTTTTTCACATCTAAGCAATGCGAATTTGGTGCATACATACTTGAAACAATTTCTTTCTTTATTCAGGGCTTGGACAAACTGTTCATTAAACTTAGCTTTATATGCAGAGAAGATAACAGAGATTTCTTTTCCCTGGTTAGATTAGTGTTTTTACTCTTTTGATGTCAATTTTTGCTCAGATCATAGCAGTGAAATTATTTTTGTAGGGATGAAATCCTTTATTCCACACTCCATATTAAAATATCATCTTTTATATAAACCTTTGTTTTTCCAGTAAATGTGCTAAGGCTGTTCAAGATAAGAATGTTGCATATAGCAATTGGCTTGCATCCAAATCTGCAAGGTCATTTTCTGCCCACACCAAAGTTCACAACAGTTGTAAACAGTTATTAATCTGTCCAAACTAGATTTTGAACAGGCTAAGAGAAGAAAACTTGTTACTTGTCCAAATGGTAGTAGAGCATTCTAGTCTGTTGCAAGCTATTGGCCACAACTTTTACCCATCTCTATTCCCATCTCTGTCAAAACCAGATGGTTCTATTTCCACTTCAGCTAAAGATAAAGCTGACCTGCTAGCATTTTACTTTTCTTCATGTATTCTTCAAACTCATGTATTGATGATCTGGATAAACAACCTCATACCATTCCCAGTACACTCCATTCAATGTCTCCTGTGGTCTTACATCAAAAGGATCTCAGAAGAATTTTGAACAGTCTTGATGCCGAGAAAGTTCCATATTCTGATGGTATTTCTTCACTTGTTCTCAAAAACTCTGCTCCTGAGCTTACTTCTTCCTGTTCTGTGTCGAATTTTTACACTTTCTTATTCCACTCATGTTTTCCTTTCTGCTTGGATATTTGCTCATATCCAGCTAGTTCCTAAAAAGGTGACAAATCCCTCCCTTCCAATTATCGTCCCATTTCATTTACTTCTACTCTTTAGCATTAGCATTAGTAGAGGCATATGATGCAAGAAAGCAAGCTTATTCAGCATCAGCCAAAAAAAAAAAAAAAAAAAAAAAACCACTCCCATTTCACCCCTCCGTTCGTTCGAAATACCTGTCCAGTTGAGCCTTAAATTTGTTTAGGCTATCAACTTCAACAACAAGTGACGGAAGTCAGTTCCACCAACCAACCACCCGCTGGCCAAAGGCAAATTTCCGCACATCTATCCGACATCCGTCCTTCCTCAATTTGAATTTATGCCCTCTGAGGTGATTATTTTGAGCAAGATGAAGAATCCCATTGGCATTGAGCATGCTCAAACCATTCAAAGCCTTATACACCTCTATCAGATCACCTTGCCGGTGCCTAGTCTACAGACTCTGTAATTTGCAAAACTTAAGCCTTTCTTCGTAAGAGCAACCCTTTGTTCCATTCACTAATCTTGTTGCCCTTCTCTGTACCTGTTCCAGCAGCTCTACATCCTTCTTGAAATGAGGCCTCCAGACCTGTATACAGTACTCAAGATGTGGCCTAACCATTGCCTTATACAAGGGAATAATCACCTCCTTATCCCTGCTAGAAAAATTCCTGTATATCATTAACAAGACACCATGAGCTACTCTTCCAGCTCGTCTGCACTGCTCAGAGAACTTCATATCTGCCTGCACAATTACCCCCAGGTCCTTTTCATTCTCCACCACTGTCAGTGTAGTACCGCAGAGTTGATATGTTGCTCTGGGGTTACTGTTTCCCATATGTAGTACTTTACATTTGTCAATGTTAAACTTCATTTGCCACCTCTCAGCCCATCTGTTCAACCTTTCCAGATCCTGTTGCAGCAGCATAGCGTCAGTAGTGTCCTTAACAACCCTGCCAACCTTTGTATCATCTGCAAACTTGGACATTAAACTTGATATCCCATCATTAATATCATTCATAAACACCGAAAACAACAACGGACCCAACACTGAACCCTGAGGAACTCCACTAATAACATTAGTCCACGTTGAGCAGTGTCCATTGATTACCACTCTCTGTCTTCTGCCACTCAACCATCCCCTTATCCATAGCAGCAATCTGCTCCAATTTGTGCAGCAGTCTTCCATGTGCAACAGTATCAAAAGCCTTTCTAAGATCCAAATATATAATATCAAAGTTATTCCCTGCATCCAATTCTTTTGTGACTACATCATAGTATCCAATCAAATTGGTCAGGCAAGACCTGCCCTTAACAAAACCATGCTGCGTCTGAGCTATAACTGAATTCTTGTCTAGATGATGCTGCAGTGCTTCTTTAACCAGTGCCTCCATTAATTTACCTGGAACAGAAGTTAAACTAACAGGTCTATAATTACTTGTGTCAGCCTTTGATCCTACTTTGTGAATTGGGGGTTACATTTGCACATCTCCAGTCTATGGGTACCTCCCCTGAGTCCAAAAAAGCACTCATAATTATGCCTAAGGGTTTGCTTACTTCCTTTGCTGCCTCCTTTAATATAACTGGATAGATCCCATCCACCCCAGGTGCCTTTTTTATGTTTATCCTCAACAATCTCTCCTCCACTTTCCTCTCAGTTATTACAAAATCATCCAGCTCACTGCCAATGTTTACTTTACCTACATCATTCTCCTTCCTGAATAACTCCTCATGCGTGAATGTAGATGCAAAATACTCGTTTAGATTGTTAGCCACCCGAGCAGGAGCCTCAACTGTTGAACCATCAATATCCAGTGGACCAATCTGATTTATCCCTTTCCTTCTTGAGTTTAAATAGGTAAAGAACTCTTTTCTGTTTTTCTTTGCATCCTTTGCCAAGGATTTTTCGTAGTCTGCCTTTGCCTGCCTAATCTCCTTTGTGACTTGGTTACAGACCAACTTATATCTATCATAGGCTTCCATGTCACCCATTAATTTGTATGTATCCCATGCATTTTTCTTCTCTGCCACATGTCTCATTAGTTCATCTGACAACCATTTAGGCCTAAACCTTGAACAATATTTCTTAGTTGGTATGTAAAGCCTGGTAGCCTCCAATATTAGTTCCTTGAATGCTTCCCATTTTGAGTTTGCTGTTGGTAACATCATCAGTTGGTCCCACTGTATAGAATTTAAATACTGTCTCAGACCATCATAGTCGCCTTTACGAAAACCAAAACCCTTCCCTTTACCTCTTATGGTAGTTACCTCCTTCAGTAAATCCCACTTCAACACACTGTGATCACTGCCGCCTAGTGGTTCATTTATCTGCAGATTCTTAATGCATGAAGAATCACTACTGATAATCAGATCAAGAGTATTGCTCCCTCTTGTTGCCTCACGAACATGCTGATGTAGAAAACAATCATCCAATAAATCCGCAAAAGCCTTGCTAGTGTGCGAGTGACCAATCCACAAATTCCAGTCAATATCTGGGAAATTAAAATCCCCCATTATAAGACTCTCTGATTTACTGGCCCACTCTATTTCCCTGTACAATATCTTATTATACTCATCGGAGTCATTAGGCCTATAGCACACTCCTACTCTCAATTTTGATTTCCCTATGCTTATGTCACACCAAACTGACTCGACACTGCCCTGTCCATCGATGTCGACTGGCTTCACTTCCTTGGATTTATGTGTTTCTTAACTAAAAGCATAACCCCTCCTCGCCTCCTGTCCTGTCTATCTTTTCTATACACATTGTATTCCCCAAATTCCAGTTCCGCATTCCTTATATCTGTGTGACACCACGTCTCTGATATCCCAACAATATCTGCCTTTGATGTTTTGAGCAATACCTCAAATTCATCAAATTTATTTACCAAACTCCTAGCATTGGTGTACACGCAGGTATACATGCACCTGTTTCTATTCTTAGTTACCCTAACACAACCCATGTGTTTACTTGTACCGCAATGACTCCCAGCAGTCTCTGAAATATCCTGCATCTTGTTTTTCAGGCTTCTGCTCATTTCAATAGAAGCAGTGCAAGAATCACTTCCACCTCTGCCAGTGGCTACTGTTAATCTATTAGTCTTTGTATCCCCCCCCAACTAGCAGTTTTCCGACCCACCTAACACTGCCTCGACAGCATCAGCAAAAATTCTTGCACCCTTTCTATTGAAGTGTATCCCATCCCTGTAGAAGCAGTCTCTCCAGTTAACAAGTACAGACCAGGCTGAAAAAAAATTCTACCCCTTGAGCCCTGCACAATCTTTCCAGGGCCGAATTGATCGACAGGGCTCTCATCATATACTCCCTCCTATCGTGTCTGGGCAGAATTGCAGACACTTTCAAATTCAACCCTAATTCACGGCTTTTTTTCATCAGTGACCTGTACTTGTTAAGTAATTCCGCCGGTCTCCTACTCTTAATATCATTAGTGCTAACGTGTACAACTATATCACCTTTTGTGCCCTTAAAAGATGATATCCGCTCTACGTCATCAACCTTTGCCCCTGGCAGACATACCCTGGTCCTGTTCCACCTATCCTTTTTACAAAGCATGTTCCCCGTTTCCCTGACAATAGAGTCACCAACAACTACTAGTTCCTGTGGGACCAGCGCATTCTGCCTAGGGGGCTGCCTCTGTGTTGCCTTATGACCAAGTGCAAGCTCTGGCGTTGATGTGGGCAGCTGAGAGCTTGATGGACCCCTCAATTTATTTCCTTCGAGGGCATCCACCCTGTCCTTCAAGCTGTCATAAAGGCCCATAACAACGCTGAATTTTCGCCTGATTTCCTTGCACTCCTTACATCGTGCACACACAAAGACATCCCCCTTGGCAGTATCATGTCCCGTACCCGACTGCTCCGCAAACATCAAGCAAACAGTGCATTTTAAAAGGCTGTGATTCAGAGGGCAACTGCCCCCCCTCAGTTCCCCCCTGAACCACAGCACTCCCATTAGCTTGAGCCTTTTGCTTTGCTGCTCTGGTCTGAGTCATGATTCCGATTTATTCAATAAAATTTCAAAACAAAATTAATTCCTTAAGTTATATCCCAAAACAGTTATAATGCTATATTTATTTTTTCAGTATCTAGTGTTTTCTACGAGTTCCCTTTATACAACTTCCGTATCACGTGTACCACTATAGTTATGTATTAATTATTTGTTACAACCAAGTCGTTATATATATATATATATATATATATATATATATAGTTAAAAGTACAATTTAATTGACAATAAAGTTTATCAAGATTAATAGATTTACTGATTAATTGATTGACAATATTATATTATGCACTATACTACACTAAGCTTATGCTATCGTGTAAAAATGGCGGGAATTCACGAACGGTACGTCTACGGACTCGTAAGTATTGATTAGCTTCCAAATCTCGCTATCTCAATTTAGAATAAAACTAAGGATCCTGACTAGGTCTATAATCTACTTATAGAAGATAATTTGATATAACAATTGGTTAATAAATCGACTAAATTTGGTTAAAAAAAAAGACCTCTCGTTCAATTTGTAACACGTGGATTTGATACCGTTACCGATACTAAGTAATACCTACAAAATTTCTGTCTAAGTTAAACTTTAAACTAAGTATCATAACTAGGAATATAAAGCTACTCTAGAAAATAAGTGAATATGACAATTTAAGCTAATAAATCAGAAAATAAATCAGGAAAAACTTCTCTGTTCCAAGAGCGTCAAAGAGCTACGTCCGCACAGGCTAACCTCGTACCCTCTTTCTAAATTAACGGAGAAATCTATTAACTGCCAACTCCTAAACTATCTAGAAACCTTGCATCTGATTTATGATGAAAGGTTTTTGTAACTGGGTATCCAGTTTTCTCTCTGACTGCTCAGTCGACCAGGTGATGGTAGATGGCTTTTTGTCTTCTAACTTCAACACTGATGCAGTTGTTCCCTAAGGCTCAGTTCTTTCTCCCATTCTTTTCCTCTTGTATATAATGACATTCTTCCATTGACTGGTAATTCTATCCATAGTTTTGCTGATTATAGAACATTGCATTCCACTTTCCAGTTTGAAAAACCGTGCTGTGCACAAACTGCTTCAACTTCTCGAATATCCACTACCAATTCCTTAAATGTGGATCTCCAGGTAATTCTCTAGTGGGGCAAAGACAACTTAGTTGATTTTAATCCTTCTAAAACTCAATCCTGTCTTATATCTCACAAAAAGGATTTTCTTCTGCTCCTATGCTTATCTTCGATGACGGCGCCTCCATAGCCAGGTGGGCAGGAGCATTAGTGCGTAGCACACGCTTCTTGATTAGACCGGGGTTTGAGCCCGTCACCACCAAATACGGAGAATGCGGAAAGGTCAGGGAATGACCACTGCATATCCCGGAGCAATATGGCCTTAGTTGCTAATGCTCCTAAAAACCAAAAAACAACAACAACATCTTCGATGACACTCTGATTTTTAGGCAAGGTCATATATCTCTATCGGGAATTACCATGACTTTTACTCTCTCTTGGCATAACCCTAGGGGTTCACATCTGGTGAGTATGGGCTTGGCACACCCAGGGTCCTGAGCTGGATATCATTATTTCATTCTTATCTTTCTTGGTGATTCCTTTCTACTTCTAAATTTCTTTCTCAGGGTAACTCGGAGAATTTTTTTTTTTAGCTGGTGCATCATGAGCCTCAGGCTTCCTTGCACCATATGGATAATAATAACAATAATATTAAGCACATTACAAATATTTCTTCCTGTTCATTTAAAAAACTGGTTTTTCTCTTTCGCTCTTGATGTTACCTTTCTTCCAAACAGTTGTTCACTCTGTTCAAATCGTAAATCTGTTGTACCATGTGGAATGTTGTTCCACATCTAATAGAGGTGTATAAAGTCTTGAATGGTTTGAGCATGCTCAATACTGATGGGATTCTTCCTCTTGCTCAGAATAATCACCTGAGAGGGCATAAATTCAGATTGAGGAAAGACAGATGTGGGATAGATGTGCGGAAATTTGCCTTTAGCCAGCGGGTAGTTGGTTGGTGGAACAGACTTCCATCCCTTGTTGTGGAAGTTGATAGCCTAAATAAATTTAAGGCTCAGCTGGACAGGTATTTCAAATGAACGGAGGGATGAAATGGAAGTGTTGTTTTTTTTTGTTTTTTTTTTGGCTATTGCTGCATAAGCTCGCTTTCTTGCATCATATGCCTCTACTAATGCTAAGCCCCAAAACCTCTCTCAAGGTTCTATATTCCATTCAAAAGTTTGCAGTTAGGTTAATTAATGACTCATCTCTAACAGATTGTCTCCCTGTCTGTCTTATAGATTTCTGTTTCTGCTGTATGTTTTTTCTATAGATACTTTCATGGGCACTGTTCTTTTGAATTGGCTTCTATAATTTCCATTCTCTCTTCCAAAGCAGTCTGAACAAGTGCCACAACCAGCCAGTGTCCTTTTACTGTCCAACTTCAAACTCATAAAAAAATAAATAAATAATAGCACTTTGTTTCGATTTACTAGGGCTTGCCTTTAACCCCTTGAAGTCTGATGTTGCACCCATTGCATCATTGTAAAATTCCGCTTGCAGTCAGCATCCCTGGCAGTGTTTCCATTTATGGAATTTATTTTCCCTGCAGTCCTGGTGCAGTTATTGTTCTTCTTGTGCAATCATTATACAAGCTGAAAAGCTAAATCATTGTTTATTAATATTTATATTCTTTTGTTAACTGAAGGCAGTTTGTTTTTTTTGTACTCTTTCAGGCACATGTTACTGCAAACATTATTATTTCCAATTATGAAATTTGTTTTCCCACTGTACTGGCTCAATTAACAAAAGTAGCCATCATTAATATGATCCTGAGGTTCCGGGCCCAACACGGGAATGGCAAGTGTTGTGTCTTTCTTTTCACCACAATTTTACAATCACAAGCACTCCATATGGCACACTTTATTGGGGCTCAACTTTTATCGTGTCCACTTAATTTAATTCCGAAATGTGCATCATATATATTTTTCACAAATTATGTTATATCCTGCCTTTGTAACATTATAACATAGTTACTGCAAATGTAACAAAATATATTTGGATTGTTTGCACAACCACAGTTTGTTACTGTCAGAAACAAAGAATATGAAAATTGCATTGGAAGCAGATACTAGTTAGCACAACTGCACCAGAAAACAGCTGAATGTGGAAAGAACACTTGGCAGGTTTATATATATCTTCCTGACCTGAAGGTCTCAACTTGTTTAAACATATCTGGGTACATATATACATGTCAATCACAAAGGAAGTAGCCCACATATCACATATACATAGAGTGTATGTCTCTGAAAACAATTCCTACTGTTTGTAAAAAAGCTGCATATGATAGGTAAAAAGAGTTCAAATTTTTAGAATTTGCATTAAAAGTACAAAATTCATGGTGTTCAGAAACACCATGAATTTTGGAGTGGGTACATCAAAATCTGTACACACCAATGTTATCATCAGTTTTTCCATAATGGGCATTACAGTAAACCCTAATTAAACTGGACTAATAGGGGCTGAGAGGTGTCTGTTTTAATGCAAGTCCGGATTATATGAAATATGTTGTAATGTGGGTAAAGCTTATTTAAATAACATAATGTATGTGGATAACAGTAAAAACATGTTTATTTTACATTAAAAATATGTATGTACATTGTCAAAAATATGTAGTAAATATATGTATGCACATACTGTATTTACATTAAAAATACGTAATATCCATAATCACTTAGAACTACATAATGTCCATAATCACTTAGAAGGCATTCACATTCGTTTAACTTTATTTTTTTCTTTTTCCACGTTAAACTTGAGAACAAAATTATGAATTTGAATTTTTTTCTTTTTAATGTCTGACACGATTTGTTTTGCAATGCCATACTCAAGACAGATGCTGGACACTGAAGCTCCTTTTTCAAGTTTTTCTATCACCGATAGTTTATCGTGAAGAGAAAGCATTTTATGCTTACGCTTCTGTCCTACACTAGGCTTACATAAAGACATTGTTTAACTGCACAGCACAAACGATAAAAGATAGAAGCACGTAACTGCAGAACAAACGACAAACAACTGTCTGAACCGCAGCCAGGAACCAGGTTGTTTGTGCAGTGTGAGTCATCATGGTCCAGTGACCTCAGACACAATACATATGACCTTTGAGCCTGATCATCGTTTGATTTTTACACTTTAAATTTTTTTAGAGCTGTCTGGATTAAGCGACGTACAGATTACTGGGGTCCGGATTAATGAGGGTTTACTCTATATGCTCGTTTTTATGATTTTCATTTGAAATAACCTTTGTAATAGATGGTAGTAGTGAAACTTTTCTTTTTTTTTTTAATATAGCAAAAATAATCTTTTTTTTTTTGGCTAAAACTAGAAATTTCAGACTAGAATGGAAAGCTATTTTCTATATTGTTACATAGAAACTGCAGACCTTAGAATCATTAAATTGCAGCTGACAAAATTTCATTTTAGAAAGTACGAAGGCGGAAAGTATGAAGGCATCGCAAAGGCGGAAATATCGAAGAACCAAATTTGGTTCTTCGATATTTCCGCCTTTGCAATGATTTGTATGACGATTGAAATGCAGCGATTCCATGACCATTATTGGCCTCGTGGTCCTCTGTCGATATGGGGCATAATGGTCAGTCTATTTTTTTGATATTTTAGTTTTTGTAGTTTCTTTAACCCCTTTTTGGTGATATTTCACGTCTTTTGGAACTGGTACCTTCGAGGGGGGTACCGCTAAATTATATATAATTGGCATTATTTTAAATTTACATCGTTTTTATTAATTGGGTTTAATGATTAAATAATACTAAATTATACAGGGGATTATCGACTACTTTTTGTCTTATCTTTACTTTTCCTTCCCCGTTTGTTTATTTTATATTATTTTACGTTTCGTTTCGCTCTGCATTTTTGCCGTACTACTGGCTGATGTTTTTTATTTCAAATAGCATATTTATTTTAATTATCATATATATATATATATATATATATATATATATATATATATATATATATTTATTTATTTATGTGTATGTGTATGAGGGTGATTCAATAAAGAATTGCCCTCATCTACTTCCACATATTGCGGAGTCATGATATTTTGTGTGCAGGATCACACATATCTCTGTACTAAAGGTGTAAAATTTCAGCCCTGTGTTTTAATTTGTTTTTTCTCTCTTACAGAGCTGAACGTGTGACGAAGTAGCATCATGGACAAAGTTTAAGCCAGAGCTGTAATGCGGTATCTGTTCTTGAAGGGGAAATCTAAAGAAATCCAGAAGATGACTGCTGTATATAAGGATGAAGCCCCAATGGTATGGCATTATGAAGCACTGGTGTGGTCGGACATCAGTAGAATCTGAGTCCATTCCAGGTCGTCCCCATTCAGCCATTGATGACAGCATGATCAGAAAAGTGGAGTCGCTAATAATGGAAGATCACCAAATATCTGTGCGTGAATTGTCCCAGGAGGTGAAGATTAGTGTGGGCTCTATTGAAACAGTCCTTCATGACCAACTCCATTTATGGAAATTGAGGGCAAGATGGATCCCTGATTATTGACTGGTTTCCAGAAAGCTGATCAACAACAGCAATTGCGAGTGGTTAGCCCTGTGCCAAAAAAAATGATTAAGACTTTTTTCTGCCATCTGATCATTCAGGATGAAAGTTGATGAAAGTTGGATACACCATTTCGACCCTGAAAGTAAAAAGCAGTCCATGGAATGGCGACATCATGGTTCTTCCCCCCCCCAAGAATGCAAGGGTCCAAGTTTCAGCAAGAAAGGTCTTGCTGACAGTGTTTTGGGATGAGAAAGGCGTAATAATGACTGATTACCTGCCGAAAGGTAGAACAGTTACAGGTGCCTATTATACCAACTTAATCACAAAATTACGTGAGAAAATCAAAACATGTAGGCGTGGTATGCTGTCCAAAGGCGTAAGAATGCTTCAAGACAATTCTCCGGTTCACACTTGTAAAATTACAATAGCACAAGCGGCCACTTGTGGAAATGAAATACTGTCCCATCCAGTCTACTCACCCGATCTTGCACCATTGGACTTCTTGTTTCCTTCCCTCAAATCATCTCTTTGGAGAACCCACTTCCCTGATGATGAGACACTCATTTCTGCAACAGAGTCATGGCTCAAAGACCAACCTCACCCTTCTACAAAAACGGTATCTGTAGCTTCATCCATCGATGGGGAAAATGTGTAAATCTGCACGGTGGCTATGTAGAGAAGGACTAAAACTTGTGCCAAGAATAAACAGGCTAGCATCTCTGCAACTAGGTCAGGGCGATTCTTTATTGAACCACCCTTGTATGTATATGTTAATGTTTACCGCATTCTTTGTTAATTAACATGCTACATTGTATTTTACAGAGATATTAAATAGGTTTAGAAGCGTTCATTAGCTTCTTATTTTGAATTTAACTAGTGATTGTTGGAAGTTACAACTCTCGGTGTTGGCACCAATATTGTTGAACAAGCCACCATAGTGTAGTCAATAAGAAATAGTGTAACATATCTATATCTCTAACTGATAGCATAAAGTATAAACTAGATAGTGTAATACGAAGCACTCAGTTAGGAATCTCTTAGCTTATTATAGTATTATAAAATAATCAAAAATATTATTAATCTTATTAAATTTCATTGTTAATTAAATTGTATTTAAACGGAAATCATGACCCAGACTAGAGCTGCGAAGCAAAGATCACAGACTAGTGAGAGTGCTGTGACTTGGAGGAGAAGCGAAGGGGGCAATTCTCCAATGCATCACATTCTCAAAAAATGTAATGCGTTGGAGAATTACCCTTAGCTAAAGGTAAGGGCTTTTTCTTTCGTAAAGACGACTATTTTCTACAGCAACATGTTCAACAGGCAACCAGAGGGAGTAATACACTTGATCTGATTATCAGTAGTGATAATCAGATCAAGAGTATTACTCCCTGGGTGACAGTGATCACAATGTACTGATGTGGGAATTACTTAAGGATGTAACTACCATCAAGGCTAAAGGTAAGGGCTTTTCCTTTCATAAAGGTGACTACAGGGGTTTCATACAGTTTTTAAATTCTGTATGGGATCAATTAATGTTGTCACAACATTGAATTCATTTTAAATGGGGAGCCTTCAGGGACTTAATTTTGGAGGCTGCTTAGCATTAGCATTAGTAGAGGCATATGATGCAAGAAAGCAAGCTTATGCAGCATCAGCCAAAAAAAAAAAAAACCCTTCCACTTCACCCCTCCATTCGTTCGAAATACCTGTCCAGCTGAGCTTTCAATTTATTTAGGCTATCAACTTCTACAACAAGGGATGGAAGTCTGTTCCACCACCAACTACCCGCTGGCTAAAGGCAAATTTTCGCACATCTATCCTACATCTGTCTTTTCTCAATTTGAATTTATGCCCTCTCAGGTGATTATTCTGAGCAAGAGGCAGTATCCCATCAGCACTGAGCATGTTCAAATCATTCAAGGCTTTGTACACCTCTATCAGATCCCCTCGCCGGTGCCTAGTCTCCAGACACTAATTTGCAAAACTTAACCCTTTCTTCGTAAGAGCAAACCTTCGTTATATTCATTAACCTTGTTGCCCTTCTCTGTACTCGTTCCAGCAGCTCTACATCCTTCTTGAAATGAGGCCTCCAGACCTGTATACAGTACTCAAGGTGCGACCTGACCATTGCCTTATACAAGGGAATAATCACCTCCCTATCCCTGCTAGGAAAAATTCCTGTATATCATTGATAAGACACCATGAGCTACTCTTGCAGCCCGTCTGCACTGTCAGAAAACTTCATATTTGCCTGCACAATTACCTCCAGGTCCTTTTCATTCTCTACCACTGTCAATGTAATATCACAGAGTTGATACGTTGCTCTGGGGTTGCTGTTTCCCATATGTAGTACTTTACATTTGTCAGTGTTAAACTTCATTTGCCACCTGTCAGCCCATCTGCTCAACATTTCCAGATCCTGTTGCAGCAGTATAGCATCAGTAGCGTCCTTAACAACCCTGCCAACCTTTGTATCATCTGCAAACTTGGACATTAAGCTTGATATACCATCATCAATATTGTTTATAAATACAGAAAACAACAATGGACCAACACTGAATACTGAGGGACTCCACTAATAACATTAGTCCACAATGAGCAGTGTCCATTAATTACCATTCTCTGCCTTCTGTCACTCAACCATCTCTTTATCCATAGCAACAATTTGCCACCAATGCCACACTGCTCCAATTTGTGCAGCAGTTTTCCATGTGCAACAGTATCAAAAGCCTTTCTAAGATACAAATATATAATATCGAAGTTATTCCCTGCATCCAATTCTTTTGTGACTACATCATAATATCAAATCAAATTGGTCAGGCAAGACCTTCCCTTAACAAAACTATGCTGTGTCTGAGCTATAACTGAATTCTTGTCAAGATGAACCTACAGTGCTTCTTTAACCAGTGCTTCCAGTAATTTTCCTGGAACAGAAGTTAAACTAACAGGTCTATAATTACTTGTGTCAGCCTTTGAGCCTCTTTTGTGAATTGGGGTTACATTTGCACATCACCAGTCTGTGGGTACCTCCCCTGAGTCCAAGGAAGCTCTCATAATTAAGGCTAACGGATTGCTTACTTCCTTTGCTGCCTCCTTTAATATAACTGGATAGATCCCATCCAGGCAAAGGATGAAAAGAAAAATACAAAGAGTTCTTTACTTATATAAAGAACTCTTTCTGTTTTTCGTGTAAATATGTCAGATGAACTAATTAGACATCTGACAGAGAAGAAAAATGCACGGTATACCTATAAATTAACATGTGACACAGAAGCCTATGATTGATATAAGATATTAGCTTTTCATTCCAACTAAGAAATACTGTTCAAGGTTTAGGCCTAAATGGATGTCAGATGAACTAATGAGGGTTGTGGCAGAGAAGAAAAATGTATGGGATGCATATAAAATATCTGGTGACACAAGCCTATGTCAGACATAAACTAGTCTGTAATGAAGTCACAAAGGAGGTTAGGCAGGGGAAGGCAGCTTATGAGAAATCCTTGGCAAAGGATGAAAAGAAAAATAGAAAAAATTCTTTACTTATGTAAAGAACTCTTTATGTTTTTCATGTAAATATGTCAGATGAACTAATTAGACATGTGACAAAGAAGAAAAATGCATGGGATACCTATAAATTAACATGTGACACAGAAGCCTATGATAGATATAAGCTGGTCTGTAACCAAGTTACAAAGGAGGTTAGGCAGGCAAAGGCAGATTACGAGAAATCTTTGGCAAAGGATGCAAAGAAAAACAACAAAGAGTTCCTTACTTATGTAAACTCTAGAATAAAGGGGATGAATCAGATTTGTCCATTTGATATTGATGGTTCAACCGTTCATGATCCTGCTCAGGTAGCTAACAAACTAAATGAATATTTTGCATTAACATTCACACATGAGGAGTTATTCAGGGAGGGGAATGCCGGAGGTGTATTCAACTCTGGCAGTAAGCTGGATAATCTTGTAATAAAGGAGAGTAAAGTCGAGGAGAAATTGTTGAAGATAAACACAAGAAAGGCATCTGGGGTGGATGGAATCTGTCTAGTTATATTAAAGGAGGCGGCAAAGGAAGTAAACAATCCCTTGGCCATAATTATGAGAGCTTCCCTGGACTCAGGGGAGGTACCCATGAACTGGAGATGTGGAAATGTGACCCCAATCAACAAAGGCGGATCAAAGAGAGACACAAGTAATTATAGACCTGTGAGTTTAACTTCTGTTCCAGGAAAATTAATGGAGGCACTGGTTAAAGAAGCACTGCAAGATCATCTAGACAAGACTTCAGTTATAGCTCGGACACAGCATGGTTTTGTTAAGGGGAAGTCTTGTCTGACTAATTTGATTGGATACTATGATGTAGTCACAAAGGAACTGGATGCAAAGAATAACTTTGATATTATATATTTGGATCATAGAAAAGCCTTTGATATTGTTACACATGGAAGACTGCTGCACAAATTGGAGCAGGGTGGCATTGGAGACAAATCGCTGCTATGGATAAAGGGATGGTTGTGTGGGAGAAGAAAGAGTGGTAATCAGTGGACACTGCTCTTTGTGGACTAATGTTATTAGTGGAGTCCCTCAGGGTTCAGTGTTGGGTCCATTGTTGTTTTCTGTATTTATAAATGATATTGATGATCGTATTTCAGGCTTAATGTCCAAGTTTGCAGATGATACAAAGGTTGGCAGGGTTGTTAATCAACTAATGACAGTACACTGCTGCAACAGGATCTAGAAAAGTTGAGCAGATGGGCTGAGAGGTGGCAAATGGAGCAGGGCAAAATGAAGTTTAACATTGACAAATGTGAAGTACTACATATGGGAAGCAGTAATCCCAGAGTGACGCATCAACTCTGTAGTACCACACTGACAGTGGTAGAGAATGAAAAGGACCTGGCAGTCATTGTGCTGTAGGCAGATATGAAGTTTTCTGAGCAGTGCAGATAGTCTACAAGAGTAGCTCATGGTGTCTTGTCAATGATATACAGGAATTTTTCTACCAGGGATAAGGAGGTGATTATCCCCTTGTATAAGGCAATGGTCAGACCACACCTTTAGTACTGTAAACAGGTCTGAAGGCCTCATTTTAAGAAGGATGTAGGGTTGTTGGAACGAGTACAGAGAAGGGCAACAAAGGATTGCTCTTACGAAGAAAGGCTAAAGTTTTGCAAATTACAGTGTCTGGAGACTAGGCACCTGTGAGGTGATTTGATTGAGGTGTATAAAGCTTTGAATGGTTTGAGCATGCTCAATGGTGATGGGATTCTTGCTCTTGCTCAGAATAATCGCCTGAGAGGGCATAAATTCAATTTGAGGAAAGACGGTTGTAGGATAGATGTGCGGAAGTTTGCCTTTAGCCAGCGGGTGGTTGATTGCTGGAACAAACTTCCATCTGTCGTTGTAGAAGTTGATAGCTTAAATAGATTCAAAGCAGAACTTGACAAACATTTGGAGGAAGTGGATGGATGAAATAAGTGTTTTTTTTGGTTTTTTTTTTGGCTGATGCTATATAAGTTTGCTTTCGTGTATCATGTGACTTTGCTAATGCTAATCTCTAGAAGGAAAGTAATGAATCAGATTGGGCCACTTAACATAGATACGTTGACTATTGATGATCATGCTCAGGTAGCTGATAAACTGAATGAGTATTTTGCATCTACATTCACACATGAGGAGTTATTCAATGAGGGAAGAGCCGGAAGTTTTTCTAACTCTATTAGGGAGCTAAGCGATTTTGTAAATAATAACTGATAGGAAAGTGGAGGAGAAATTGTTGAAGTTAAACATAAAAAAGGCATCTTTGGTGGATGGGAGCTATCCAGTTATATTTTGGAGGCAACAAAAGAAGTAAGCAAACTCTTAGCCATAATTATGAGAGCTTCCTTGGACTCTGGGGAGGTCCCCATGGACTGCAGGTGTGCAAATGTATCACCAATTCACAAAGGGGATTCAAAAGGTGACACAGTTAACTTTAGACCTGTTAGTTTAACTTGAGTTCCATGGAAAATAATGGAATCACTTGTTAAAGAAGCCTTGCAGTAATATTTAAGACACACCATGGGTTTGTTAAAGGGAGGTCTTGTTTGACCAATTTGATTGAATAATATGTGGTCACAAAGGAACTGAATGCCAAAAATAATTTTGATATCATATACTTGGATTTCAGGAAAGCTTTTGATACTGTTGCACATGGAAGACTGCTGTATACAAATTAGAGAAGTATGGCATTAAGAGTAAGTTGCTACAATGGATAAAGGGATGATTGAGTGAAAAAAGACAGAGAGTGGTATTAAATGGACACTGCTCTTCGTGCATAAATGTTATTAGTGGAGTTCCCCAGCGTTCGGTGTTGGGCCCATTGTTGTTTATCAATGATATTGATGAAGGTATATCTGGTTTATTGTTCAAGTTTGCAGATGAAAAAATGGTTGGCATGGTTGTTAATGACAGATAAGACAGTATGCTACTCCATCTGGATCTAGATAATTTGGGCAAATGGGCTGAAAAGTGGCAACTGAAGTTTAACATTGACAAATGTAAAGAACTGCATGTGCGTAGCAATAACTGAAAAGAAACGTACCAACTGTATGGAACTACTCTCAGTGAAGTGGAAAATGAAAAAAACCTGGGGTAATAGTGCAGTCAAATATGAAGTTCGCTGAGTAATGCAGAGGGGCTGCAATGGGGTCATGGAGTCTTGTCAATGATGTATAAGAAATTTGCTAGCATGGACATGGATGTGATTATCCCGTTATACAAGGCAATGGTTAGGCCACACCTAGAGTACAGGTCTGTAGGCCACATTTTAGGAAGGATGTAGAGTTGCTAGAATAAGTACAAAGAAGGGCAACAAGTTTGGTGAGGTGAACAAAGGGGTGCTCTTACAAAGAAAGTCTTAAATTCTGCAAATTACAGTGCCTGGAGAGTAGGCACCTTCGAGGTGATGTAATTGAGGTGTATAAGGTGTTGAATGGGTTGAGCAAGCTGAATGCTAATGGGATTCTTCCTCTTGCTCAGATTAAGAACCTGTGGGGGCACAGATTCAATTTGAGGAAAGACAGTTATAGAATAGATGTGCAGAAATTTGCCTTTAGCCAGTGGATAGTTGATTGGTGGAACAGACTTACATCTTTTGTTATGGAATTTCATAACCTAAATAAATTTCACACTGAGCTGGACAGGCATTTGGAACAAACAGAGGGTGAAATGATAGGGGTTTTTTTTTTTTTTTTTTGGCCGATGCTTCATAAGATTGCTTTCTTGCATCATATGCCTCTATTAATGGTAATGTACATATATTTGAATAATGTTTGAAATAGTTGAAAACTGAAACAATTGTATTAGGCCTATATTCGTGAAATATGTGAAAAATTAATGTTTTTCATGTGAGTGATTTCATGGAAATTGGTATGAATGTCATAGCCACGATATTGCCTGATATTACTCACAAGGAATAGTGGATTTTAGTACCGAATAAGCATCAGTTGAAACAGGCTCATACTAAATCTGTTTCAGTTTAATAGATGGATTTGGTACTTTTTTGTGTTTAAAAAAAAAAAAAAAAACAATTTAAAATTTTCTAGGACTATATTAGGCATTGTGATGTGTTTTCAGTGATCACCGAGCTCAAACCGAGAAACCTGATGCTTCTACTTTCAGTGGTTGTCAAATTGTAGTGATTCATCTGCCTAAAATCATTATCTAAAATTCCATATTTCAAATGCTGATGGAGAAATGGCTTTAAACTTATTTACTATGCATGGGTTTGAAGGTTGAGAAGGTGGAAGATAACATTTTGACTTTGCACTTAGTTCTACCAGATGCAGTTTATATTTTTGTACCAACATAAAATTTTTATTAACACTTGAGTGACTGGGCATCTGGGAGTTGAAGTCCTATTGTTTCAATGCTTTTCAATTACTGAAAAGTGCATTAGGAAAAGGAACACTTTTATATTTACATTGTCTACATAAACAGAAACAATGTTCCATTTTATTTATATAATACCAAAAATTCTTTGCTTGTATTTCTTGAACATTGTGATTCTGTTAAGTTAAAAGTAAAAATATTGTTAGAATCTAGTATCAATTAAAGTTTTTTAGAGTAAAATAATTTTTTCTCTTATATTAATTGATCTTCTTTGATTAGTTTCTTAAAAATTACTCAGTCATTTTCATCAAATTGATATTTTCAGATATGCTGCGCATACTTATGTGTTCTATGTTTGTCCTCGTGTAATTGGAATATATGATTCAAAGTTTGCATTCCAGGTAAAAATAAAATTAAACTTTTTTTTTTAATTTTTAAACCTTTGTTTTAGAAATACCTTGGATTTTTTACACACTTACACATACAAAATTTCAGGAAATATCACTAAAAAAGTCTTGAGGAGCAGGAAATTAGTTTCATAACAGAATTATTCAAAACTGATAAAATTTTATTATTATTAATACTGACAAATGATGCAAGGAAGCAAGCTTATACAGTATTATCCAAAAAAAAAATAATAATCTCCTTCTGTCCATCCCTACTAATAATGTTCAATTCTTCCTTTAATTTATTCAAATTATCCACTTCTGCAACACCAGATGGTCTTTCTAGAGTCAGTTACTCTCTGGCTGAATGCAAATTTTTGATGCATCTATCCTACAGCCATCCTTGTTATTCAATTTAAGTTTGTGTCCTCTTCTGTGTGTTGTTCGAGAAAGAGTTGAATACCATCATAAAGTTTACTCCATCCATTTAAAGCCTTAAGCACTTCAGTCAGATCTCCTCACACGTGCCTAGTTTTCAAGCATTGCAATTTGTAGAAAGGAAATCTTCTTTATGTGAGAGTATCTCTTTTTGTTCTTAACTAATCTGGTTGCTCTTTTCTGCACCTGCCCAAGCTGACATCCTTCTTAAAATGGGGATTTGGTTTGGTTTGGTTTGTTTTGGATTTTATTGGTGCATTAGCAATTATGACTCTAATGTCCCAAAACCAAGTCATATATAAAAATTTAAGCATCGGTGACCTAATAAATTAGATCACCATGTTAAGGTATATAATGACATAGGTGCGGGGCTTCTAGACCTGTATGCATCTTGAATACTGCATGCAGGCTTCCATGTGTGCTTTCAGACCATTCAAGATGCAGAATAATAAATATAAAATATACATAAACTCATATATATTAAACAGAAAGTGAAATAAAGTAGAATTAAAATCTAAAATTTGCTTTGGCTTTTGAAAAACTTTTGTTTTCTTTATTACAGCAAAACATCACAATAAAACTCATCACAACAAAGCAAACACTTAAATACCAGAAACAGATTTGCATTATTGCATGCCACTAATGGGACCATAAAGAAAATCATAATGCCAATCAATCAAAACAGCAACAGTCAAAATTCCAAATGGGTCAAGATATTGGCATGTTAGAATGCCAACTAATTGAAACAGTGAATGGATCAAAACACCAATATCTAAAAGCCAAAAGTATTGTTAACTTTGAAATGCCACCATGGCCAAAACTCAAATTGATCAAAATGCTAATTGATCAAAACACTAGCTGGTTAGAATGTTATAGTAAATGCTAACAGCCTATAACAGGTTAAAATTCTAACTAGTTAGTCCATGATTTGTCTCAACTTATAGATAAATCTGTTGGAGTATTAAAAAAAATTGCCTTGTGTCAGGACTTACTAGTAAAAAAGATTACTAATATTTCGTCATATCATGCCAAAATATTACTAATATTTTGGCATGATATGACCATTTTTAAATTACCTTTGGGGCAGATATGTAGTTTAATGAATAGTTGTTGCAGTGGTTAATTTAAAAGGAGAAATATATATTAAAGGAGTAAAAGAGTTTTTTTTAAGTATGAGATGAAAGTAGACTGTGTAGAAAAATGTTTATAAACATGATTGACTATTTCAGAATTTGCCATTATTTTTGCATTTCCAAAGTACCATTATTTTTGCATTTCCAATTGTGTTGGGCAGAAATTAAAGAAAATTTGTAAAAATGGGCAGATTTCTGGAAAAGTGGAAAATGTGAAATTTCATGGAAATTGGTGTAGAAGTTGCACTACTTGGTTTTCGTACCAAATAATTGCAAAACTGGCTCATACTAAATCTGTTTTTAGTTTTTTTTTTATGTAAACCCCAAACACGAGAGGTATTAGAACCTATAGTACTTAGTACCATGCTTGGGTTGGAGGTTGAGAAGACAAAAGAAGATATTTGTTGACATTGGACTTCAACTTCTGTAGACTGTAATTTTCAGGAAATACGTATGAAGGAAAGTTGTTCCAGAAAACGGCAGTTGAATGAATAAACGAGGAAGATGAAAAGTTGGTTCTGTGAGTTTGAAGTTGGACAGTAAATAGATGTTGGCTGGTGGCGTGTTCGGACTGTTTTGAAAGACAGAACAGGAATTATAGAAGCCAGTTCAGAAGAGCAGTGCCCATGGATGTATCTGTAGAAGAGGCATGCTGCAGAAACAGTACATCTATGAGACAGCGAGTAGAGAGACATTGTTAGAGATGAATTATTAATTAACCTAACTGACCTCTTCTGAATGGAATCAAGGAGCCTGACAGAGATTTTGGGGGCACCACCCCAGATGTGGGAACAATATTCCATTGCAGGGCGGATTTGTGATTTATACAGAGTGAGCAGCTGTTTGAAGAAAAGTAACAACGACAGCGAAAGAGAAAACCAAGTTTTTTAGATGCAGAGGAAGCTATATTTCTAATGTGCTTGTGCCAAGAGAGAGATTAGAAGTCAGGGTAATAACGAAAAGAGATAGCATTTTGCCTAGAAATCAGAGTGTCACTAAAGATAAGCATAGGAGCAGAAGAATCCTTGTTACGAGATATAAGACAAGACTGAGTTTTAGAAGGGTTGAAATCAACTAAGTTGTCATTGCCCCACTGGAGAATTACCTGAAGATCGGCATTTAAGGAATTGATAGCAGATTTTCGAGAAGTTGAGGCTGATAGAGCAGGGCAAGGTTTCTCAAAATGGAAAGTAGAATGCATTGTGCTATCATCGGCAAAACTATGGATAGGATTTCCAGTCGATGGAAGAAGGTCATTAATATACAAGACGAAAATAGTGGGGGGAAAAAACTGAACCTTGGGGGACACCGGCATTAGTGGAGAAGTTAGAAGACAGAGAGCCATCTACCATCACCCTCAGTGAGCGATTAGAGAGAAAACTGGATAACCAATTACAAAAAACAGTTGGCAAACCATAAGATGGAAGCTTGTTTAGAAGACCTTTATACCAAACACGATCGAAAGCTTTTGAGATGTCAAGAGCAACTACTTGTGTTTCACCGAACCTTTCCATTGAATTTGTCAATAAATGGGTAACATAAGCCAGAATATCACCAGTGGATCGACACTGACAGAATCCATACTGGTGATCGTTGATCAGATGGAAGGTTTCTAGGTAGTTTAAGAGTTGGCGGTTAATTGATTTCTCTATTACTTTAGAAAGAGTAGAAGTAATTGCAATGGGATGATTAAAAGTGAGGGCCCATCAAGCTCTCAGCTGCCCACACCAATGCCAGAGCTTGCACTTGGTCATCACGCAACACGGCGGCAACCCCCAAGGCAGAATGCACTGGTCCCAAAGGAACTAGTAGTTGTTGGTGACTATTGTCAGGGAAATGGGAAACATGCTTTGTAAAAAGGGTAGGTGGAACAGGACCAGGGTATGTCTGCCAGGGGCAAAGGTTGATGACGTTGTAGAGCGTGCCCTTAACTTTTGTGCCCTTAAAAGATATCATCTTTTAAGGGCACAAAAGATGATATCGTTGTACACGTTGGAACTAATGATATTAAAAGTAGGAGACCGGCGGAATTACTTAACAAGTACAGGTCACTGTTGAAAAAAAGCTGTGAATTAGGGTTGAATTTGAAAGTGTCTGCAATTCTGCCCAGACACAATAGGAGGGAGTATATGATGAGAGCCCTGTCGATCAATTCGGCCCTGGAAAGATTGTGCAAGACTCAAGGGGTAGAATTTTTTTCAGCCTGGACTGTACTTGTTAACAGGAGAGACTGCTTCTACAGGGATGGGATACACTTAAACAGAAAGGGTGCAAGAATGTTTGCTGATGCTATCGAGGCAGTGTTAGGTGGGTCGGAAAACTGCTAGATTGGGGGGATACAAGGACTAATAGATTAACAGTAGCCAATGGCAGAGATGAAAGTGATTCTTGCACTGCTTCTGTTGGAATGAGCCGCAGCCTGGAAAATAAGATGCAGGATATTTCAGAGACTGCTGGGAATAATTGGGGTACAAGTAAACACATGGGTTGTGTTAGGGTAGCTAAGAAAAAGAACAGGTGCATGTATATTTGCATGTACACCAATGCTAGGAGTTTAGTAAATAAATTTGATGAATTTGTGGTATTGCTCAAAACATCAAAGGTAGATATTGTGGGGATTTCAGAGACGTGGTGTCACACAGATATAAGGAATGCAGAACTGGAATTTGGGGAGTACATGTCATCAGAAGGGATAGGAAGGGAGGAGGGGTTATGCTATTAGTTAAGAAATACATAAAATCCAAGGAAGTGAAGCCAGTCGACATTGCTGGAGAGAGCAGTGTCGAGTCAGTTTGGTGTGACATAAACACTGGGAATCAAAATTAAGAGTAGGAGTGTGCTATAGGCCTAATGGCTCTGATGAGTATAATAAGAAATTGTAAAGGAAATAGAGTGGGCCAGTAAATCAGAGAGTCTTATAATGGGAGATTTTAATTTCCCAGATATTGACTGGAGTTTGGGGGCTGGTCACTCACACACTAGCAAGGCTATTGTGGATTTATTGGATGATTGTTTTCTACATCAGCATGTTCGGGAGGCAACTAGAGGGAATAATACTCTTGATTTGATTATCAGTAGTGATTCTTCATGCATTAAAAATCTGCAGGTAAATGAACCACTAGGTGGCAGTGATCACAGTGTGCTGAAGTGGGATTTACTCAAAGAGCTAACTACCATTAGGGGTTAAGGGAAGGGTTATTGCTTTCGTAAAGGCGACTACGATGGACTGAGACAGTATTTAAATTCTATACATTGGGACCAACTGATGATGTTACCAACAGCAAATTCAAAATGGGAAGCATTCAAGCAACTTATCTTGGAAGCTACTCGGCTTTACATACCAACTAAGAAATATTGTTCAAGGTTAAGCCTAAGTGGATGTCAGATGAACTAATGAGACATATGGCAGAGAAGAAAAATGCATGGGATACATACAAATTAACATGTGACACAGAAGCCTATGATAGATAGAAGTTGATCTGTAACCAAGTTACAAAGGAGGTTAGGCAGGCGAAGGCAGATTACGAGAAATCTTTGGCAAGGGATGCATAGAAAAACAGCAAAGAGTTCTTTATTTATGTAAACTCTAGAAGGAACGGGATGAATCAGATTGGTCCACTTGATATCGATGGGTCAACTGTTGATGATCCTGCTCAGGTAGCTAACAATCTAAATGAATATTTTGCATCGACATTCACACACGAGGAGTTATTCAACTCTGGCAGTAAGCTAGAGAATCTTGTAATAACTCAGAGTAAAGTGGAGGAGAAATTGTTGAAGATAAATACAAGAAAGGCACCTGGTGGGAATGGGATCTATCCAGTTATTAGCATTAGCATTAGCATTAGCATTAGTAGAGGCATATGATGCAAGAAAGCAAGCTTATTCAGCATCAGCCAAAAAAAAAAAAAAAAAAAAAACCACTCCCATTTCACCCCTCCGTTCGTTCGAAATACCTGTCCAGTTGAGCCTTAAATTTGTTTAGGCTATCAACTTCAACAACAAGTGACGGAAGTCAGTTCCACCAACCAACCACCCGCTGGCCAAAGGCAAATTTCCGCACATCTATCCGACATCCGTCCTTCCTCAATTTGAATTTATGCCCTCTGAGGTGATTATTTTGAGCAAGATGAAGAATCCCATTGGCATTGAGCATGCTCAAACCATTCAAAGCCTTATACACCTCTATCAGATCACCTTGCCGGTGCCTAGTCTACAGACTCTGTAATTTGCAAAACTTAAGCCTTTCTTCGTAAGAGCAACCCTTTGTTCCATTCACTAATCTTGTTGCCCTTCTCTGTACCCGTTCCAGCAGCTCTACATCCTTCCTGAAATGAGGCCTCCAGACCTGTATACAGTACTCAAGATGTGGATACAAGGGAATAATCACCTCCTTATCCCTGCTAGAAAAATTCCTGTATATCATTGACAAGACACCATGAGCCACTCTTGCAGCTCGTCTGCACTGCTCAGAGAACTTCATATCTGCCTGCACAATTACCCCCAGGTCCTTTTCATTCTCCACCACTGTCAGTGTAGTACTGCAGAGTTGATACGTTGCTCTAGGGTTACTGTTTCCCATATGTAGTACTTTTCATTTGTCAATGTTAAACTTCATTTGCCACCTCTCAGCCCATTTGTTCAACCTTTCCAGATCCTGTTGCAGCAGCATAGTGTCAGTAGTGTCCTTAACAACCCTGCCAACCTTTGTATCATCTGAAAACTTGGACATTAAACTTGATATCCCATCATTAATATCATTCATAAACACCGAAAACAACAATGGACCCAAAACTGATCCCTGAGGAACTCCACTAATAACATTAGTCCACGTTGAGCAGTGTCCATTGATTACCACTCTCTGTCTTCTGCCACTCAACCATCCCCTTATCCATAGCAGCAATTTGCCTCCAATGCCACACTGCTCCAATTTGTGCAGCAGTCTTCCATGTGCAACAGTATCAAAAGCCTTTCTAAGATCCAAAAATATAATATCAAAGTTATTCCCTGCATCCAGTTCTTTTGTGACTACATCATAGTATCCAATCAAATTGGTCAGGCAAGACCTGCCCTTAACAAAACCATGCTGCGTCTGAGCTATAACTGAAAATTTTTGTCTAGATGATCCTGCAGTGCTTCTTTAACCAGTGCCTCCATTAATTTACCTGGAACAGAAGTTAAACTAACAGGTCTATAATTACTTGTGTCAGCCTTTGATCCTCCTTTGTGAATTGGGGTTACATTTGCACATCTCCAGTCTATGGGTACCTCCCCTGAGTCCAAAGAAGCTCTCATAATTATGGCTAGGGGTTTGCTTACTTCCTTTGCTGCCTCCTTTAATATAACTGGATAGATCCCATCCACCCCAGGTGCCTCTTTTATGTTTATCCTCAACAATCTCTCCTCCACTTTCCTCTCAGTTATTACAAAATCATCCAGCTCACTGCCAATGTTTACTTTACCTACATCATTCTCCTTCCTGAATAACTCCTCCTGCGTGAATGTAGATGCAAAATACTCGTTTAGATTGTTAGCCACCTGAGCAGGATCCTCAACTGTTGAACCATCAATATCCAGTGGATCAATCTGATTCATCCCTTTCCTTCTTGAGTTTAAATAAAGAACTCTTTTCTGTTTTTCTTTGCATCCTTTGCCAAGGATTTTTCGTAGTCTGCCCTTGCCTGCCTAATCTCCTTTGTGACTTGGTTACAGACCAACTTATATCTATCATAGGCTTCCATGTCACCCATTAATTTGTATGTATCCCATACATTTTTCTTCTCTGCCACATGTCTCATTAGTTCATCTGACAACCATTTAGGCCTAAACCTTGAACAATATTTCTTAGTTGGTATGTAAAGCCTGGTAGCCTCCAAGATTAGTTCCGTGAATGCTTCCCATTTTGAGTTTGCTGTTGGTAACATCATCAGTTGGTCCCACTGTATAGAATTTAAATACTGTCTCAGACCATCATAGTCGCCTTTACGAAAACAAAAACCCTTCCCTTTACCTCTGATGGTAGTTACCTCCTTGAGTAAATCCCACTTCAACACACTGTGATCACTGCCACCTAGTGGTTCATTTATCTGCAGATTCTTAATCATGAAGAATCACTACTGATAATCAGATCAAGAGTATTGCTCCCTCTTGTTGCCTCACGAACATGCTGATGTAGAAAACAATCATCCAATAAATCCACAAAAGCCTTGCTAGTGTGCGTGTGACCAACCCACAAATTCCAGTCAATATCTGGGAAATTAAAATCCCCCATTATAAGACTCTCTGATTTACTGGCCCACTCTATTTCCCTGTACAATATCTTATTATACTCATCAGAGTCATTAGGCCTATAGCACACTCCTACTCTCAATTTTGATTTCCCTATGCTTATGTCACACCAGACTGATTCGACACTGCCCTGAAGCCAGTCGATGTCGACTGGCTTCACTTCCTTGGACTTTATGTGTTTCCTAATTAATAGCATAATCCCTCCTCCCCTCGTGTCCTGTCTATCCTTTCTATGCACATTGTATTCCCCAAATTCCAGTTCCGCATTACTTATATATGTGTGACACCACGTCTCTGATATCCCAACAATATCTGCCTTTGATGTTTTGAGCAATACCTCAAATTCATCAAATTTATTTACCAAACTCCTAGCATTGGTGTACACGCAGGTATACATGCACCTGTTTCTATTCTTAGCTACCCTAACACAACCCATGTGTTTACTTGTACCGCAATGACTCCCAGCAGTCTCTGAAATATCCTGCATCTTGTTTTTCAGGTTTCTGCTCATTTCAATAGAAGCAGTGCAAGAATCACTTCCACCTCTGCCAGTGGCTACTGTTAATATATTAGTCCTTGTATCCCCCCCAACTAGCAGTTTTCCGACCCACCTAACACTGCCTCGACAGCATCAGCAAAAATTCTTGCACCCTTTCTATTTAAGTGTATGCCATCCCTGTAGAAGCGATCTCTCCTGTTAACAAGTACAGTCCAGGCTGGAAAAAAAGACTACCCCTTGAGCCTTGCACAATCCCTCCAGGGCCGAATTGATCGACAAGGCTCTCATCATATACTCACTCCTATCGTGTCTGGGCAGAATTGCAGACACTTTCAAATTCAACCCTAATTCATGGCTTTTTTTCAACAGTGACCTGTACTTGCTAAGTAATTCCGCCGGTCTCCTACTCTTAATATCATTAGTGCCAACGTGTACAACTATATCACCTTTTGTGACCTTAAAAACTATATCACCTTTTGTGCCCTTATATTAAAGGAGGCAGCAAAAGAAGTAAGCAAACCCTTAGCCATAATTATGAGAGCTTCCTTGGACCCAGGGGAAGTACACATGGACTGGAGATGTGCAAATGTGACCCCAATTAACAAAGGTGGATCAAAGGCTGACACAAGTAATTATAGACCTGTTAGTTTAACTTCTATTCCCGGAAAATTAATTTAGGCACTGGTTAAAGAAGCACCGCAGAATCATCTAGACAAGACTTCAGTTATAGCTCAGACACAGCATGATTTTGTTAAGGGGAAGTCTTGCCTGACCAATCTGATTGGATACTATGATGCAGTCACAAAAGAACTGGATGCTGGGAATAACTTTGATATTATATACTTGGATCTTAGAAAGGCTTTTGATACTGCTGCACAAATTGGATCAGTGTGGCATTGGAGGCAAATTGCTGCTATGGATAAAGGGGTAGTTGAGGTGGAGAAGATAGAGAGTGGTAATCAATGGACACTGCTCATCGTGGACTAATGTTATTAGTAGAGTCCCTCAGGGTTCAGTATTGGGTCCATTATTGTTTTCTATATTTATAAATGATATTGATGATGGTATATCAAGCTTAATGTCCAAGTTTGCAGACGATATGAAGGTTGGCCGGGTTGTCAAGGACTCTACTGACACTATGCTACTGCAACTGGATTTGGAAAGGTTGAGCAGATGGGCTGAGAGGTGGCAAATGAAGTTTAACATTGACAAATGTAAAGTACTGTATATGGTAAACAGCAACCCCAGAGCAACGTATCAACTCTGGTACTACACTGACAGTGGTAGAGAAGGGAAGGGACCTGGGGTTGGTTCTGCAGGCAGATATGAAGTTTTCTGAGTAGTGCAGATGGGCTGCAAGAGTAGCTCATTGTGTATTGTCGATGATATATAGGAATTTTTCTAGCAGGGATAAGGAGGTGATTATTCCCTTGTATAAGGCAATGGTGAGGCCACACCTAGAGTACTGTATACAGGTCTGGAGGCCTCATTTCAAGAAGGATGTAGAGCTGCTGGAACGAGTACAGAGAAGGGCAACAAGATTGGTGAATGGTACAAAGGGGTGCTCTTACGAAGAAAGGCTTAAGTTTTGCAAATTACAGTGTCTGGAGACTGGGTACCAGCGAGGTGATCTGATAGAGGTATATAAAGCCTTGAATGGTTTGAGCATGCTCAATTCTGATAGGACTCTTCCTCTTGCTCAGAATAATCATCTAAGAGGGCATAAATTCAAATTGAGGAAAGACAGATGTAGGATAGACGTGAGGAAATTTGCATTTAGCCAGCGAGTGGTTGGTTGGTGGAACAGACTTCCATCCCTTGTTGTGGAGGTTGATAGCCTGAATAAGTTTAAGGCTCAGCTGGACAGGTATTTCTAACGAACAGAGGGGTGAAGTGGAAGTGGTTATTTTTTATTTATTTTTTTTTTTTTTTGGCTGATGCTGCATAAGCTTGCTTTCTTGCATCAAATGCCTCTACTAATGCTGATGCTAATATGATTGGAGGGATTTGTCACCCCTTTTAGGAACTGGCTGGATATAGCAAATTTCCAAGCAGAAGGAAAAACACCTTTAATGTGAATAAGAAAGTGAAAAAAGGCGGCAAAGAATAGGAGTAAGTTCAGGAGCACAGGTTTTGAGAACAAGGGGAGAAATACCATCGGGACCGGGAGCTTTCTTAGCATCAAGATTCTTCAAAATCATTCTGACATCCTTTTGTTGGAAGACCACAGGAAGCATTGAATGGAGCGTGTTGGGAATGGTGGGAGATGTTTTACCAAGATCATTAATACATGAGTTGAAAGAAAAATGGGATGCTAGCAGGTCAGCTTTATCCTTGGCTGAAGTGACAACAGAACCATTTGGTTTGGACAGAGGTGGGAACAGAGATGGGCAAAAGTTGCAGCCAATAGCTTTGGCAAGAGACAGGAATGCTCGACTACCATTAGGGCAAGAAGCAAGTTTTCTACTTTTAGCGCCTGTTGAAACCCTAGTTTGGACTGATTAATAACTGCTTTACAATTGTTGCGAGCTGTTGTGTAGGCAGAAAATGAAACTGAAGAATTAGAAACAAGCCAATTACGATATGCAACATTCTTCTCTTGTGAGCCTTAGTACATTTATTGGAAAACCAAGGTTTAGATAAAGGATGAGATTTTGAAGTGAAGTGTGGGATAAAGGATTCTATTCCTGCAAGAATAATTTCACTGAGACGATCTGAGCAAACGTTGACATTAGAAGTTTTGAAACAGTAATCTGACCAAGGAAAAGAAGAAACGAAATCTCTCAGGTCATCCCATTTTGCATTCTTGTAAAGCCAAACAGCACGAGGTTGGGAATAGCCATGAGATAAAGGCTCCATTGGAGAAAAGACAAACACCAATTTGTGATCTGAAGTGCCTAAAGGACCTCTCACTTTGACCGTGTACTTAGAAGGGTTGTTTTTGAGAAAAAGATCAAGCGTGTTGGCTCTATGATTAGGATTGTCTGGTATTCTTGTAGGTAAATGAACAATCTGTGGAAGATCATTAGTTATTGAAAAAGCCTCAGCTTCTCGACCTGCTGGGTTGGTGTGACTAGAAAATGGAAGTCAGCTGGAATTGTGAACATGCTATGAAGAAGAATTTTAGGCCTGCCAGTTTTATTCAATACCCAATCATTTTTTCTTCGATCAAATTTTTGCTTTCGTAAAGGCGACTATGATGGACTGAGACAGTATTTGAATTCTATACAGTGGGACCAACTGATGATGTTACCAACAGCAAATGCAAAATGGGAAGCATTCAAAGAACTTATCTTGGAAGCTACTAGGCTTTACATACCAACTAAGAAATATTGTTCAAGGTTTAGGCCTAAATGGATGTCAGATGAACTGATGAGGCATATGGCAGAGAAGAAACATGCATGGGATACATACAAATTAACACATGACACAGAAGCCTATGATAGATACAAATTGATCTGTAACCAAGTTACAAAGGAGGTTAGTTTGTTTGTTTGTTGTTTGGTTTTTACGAGCATTAGCAACTAAGGCCATATTGCTCCGGGATATGCGGTGGTCATTCCCTGACCTTTCCGCATCCTCCGCATTTGGTGGTGACGGGCTCGAACCCCGGTCTAATCAAGAAGCGTGTGCTACTCACTGCTACTCCACAAAGGAGGTTAGTCAGGCAAAGGCAGAGTACGAGAAATATTTGGCAAGGGATGCAAAGAAAAACAGCAAAGAGTTCTTTACTTATGTAAACTCTAGAAGGAAGGGGATGAATCAGATTGGTCCACTTGATATCGATGGGTCAACTGTTGATGATCCTGCTCAGGTAGCTAACAAACTAAATGAATATTTTGCATCGACATTCACACATGAGGAGTTATTTAGCGATGGGAATGCCAGAGGTGTATTCAACTCTAGCAGTAAGCTAGAGAATCTTGTAATAACTGAGAGTAAAGTGGAGGAGAAACTGTTGAAGATAAACACAAGAAAGGCACCCGGGGTGGATGGGATCTATCCAGTTATATTAAAGGAGGCAGCAGAGGAAGTAAGCAAACCCTTAGCCATAATTATGAGAGCTTCCTTGGACTCAGGGGAGGTACCCGCAGACTGGAGATGTGCAAATGTGACCCCAATTCATAAAGGAGGATCTAAGGCTGACACAAGCAATTATAGACCTGTGAGTTTAACTTCTGTTCCAGGAAAATTAATGGAGGCACTAGTTAAAGAAGCACTGCAGGATCATTTAGACAAGACTTCAGTTATAGCTCGGACACAGCATGGTTTTGTTTAGGGGAAGTCTTGTCTGACCAATTTGATTGGATACTGTGATGCAGTCACAAAGGAACTGGATGCAGGGAATAACTTTGATATTATATACTTGGATCTTAGAAAGGCTTTTGTTACTGTTGCACATGGAAGACTGCTGCACAAATTGGAGCAATGTGACATTGGAGGCAAATTGCTGCTGTGGATAAAGGGGTGGCTGAGGGGGAGAAGACAGAGAGTGGTAATCAATGGACACTGCTCATCATGGACTAATGTTATTAGTGGAGTCCCTCAGGGCTCAGTGTTGGGTACATTATTGTTTTCTGTATTCATAAATGATATTGATGATGGTATATCAAGCTTAATCTCGAAGTTTACAGACGATAGAAAGGTAGGCAGGGTTGTCAAGGAACTACTGACACTATGCTGCTGCAACAGGATCTGGAAAGGTTGAGCAGATGGGCTGAGAGGTGGCAAATGAAGTTTAACATTGACAAATGTAAAGTACTACACATGGGAAACAGCAACCCCAGAGCAACGTATCAACTCTGTGGTACTACACTGACAGTGGTAAAGAATGAAAGGCACCTGGGGGTGGTTGTGCAGGTAGATATGAAGTTCTCTGAGCAGTGCAGATGGGCCGCAAGAGTAGCTCATGGTGTATTGTCAATGATATATAGAGGAATTTTTCTAGCAGGGATGAGGAGGTGATTATTCCCTTGTATAAGGCAATGGTCAGGCCACACCTAGAGTACGGTATACAGGTCTGGAGGCCTCATTTCAAGAAGGATGTAAAGCTGCTGGAACGAGTACAGAGAAGGGCAACAAGATTAGTGAATGGAACAAAGGGGTGCTCTTACAAAGAAAGGCTTAAGTTTTGCAAATTACAGTGTCTGGAGACTAGGCACCAGCGAGGTGATCTGATAGAGGTGTATAAAGCCTTGAATGGTTTGAGCATGCTCAATGCTGATGGGATTCTTCCTCTAGCTCAGAATAATCACCTGAGACGGCATAACTTCAAATTGAGGAAAGACAGATGTAGGCTAGATGTGCGGAAATTTGCCTTTAGCCAGCGAGTGGTTGGTTGGTGGAACAGACTTCCATTCCTTGTCGTGGAAGTTGATAGCCTAAATAAGTTTAAGGCTCAGCTGGACAGGTATTTTGAACGAAAGAGGGGTGAAGTGGAAGTGGTTTTTTTTTTTTTTTTTTGGCTGATGCTGCATAAGCTTGCTTTCTTGCATCAAATGCCTCTACTAATGCTAATGCTAATGCTAAATGGATCGAAATAAATAAATAAGTAAGAAATACCCAGTATTCTCCTGTAACACGACATTTCAAATGCCTCAAATTTGATGACTGGAAGAAATGATGATATACCACTAGATAAATCCCTTGCAGCAGTATGTGGTGACAGGTCACTGGTAGATATCTTACAGAAGTATTAAGGAATTCCCCCTCCCCTCTTTTCCAAAAAAGCACACCGTAGCTGGGAATCATGATGAAAATATATAACAAACTGTATTTTTTTTTTTTTTTTTTATGAAAACCTCAAACACGAGAGGTATTAGAACCTGTAGTACTTAATACTGTGCTTGGGTTGGAGGTTGAGAAGGTGAGAGAAGATATTTGTTGACATGAGACTTGAACTTCTGTAGACTGTCATTTTCAAGAAATACATATTAAGGAAGTTTCCAGAAAATGGTAGTTGAATGAATAAACAAGGAAGATGAAAAGTTGGTTCTACAAGTTTGAAATTGGACAGTAAATTGATGTTGGCTGGTGGCGGCACGTGTTTGGACTGTTCTGAAAGAGAGAGAGTGAGAATTTTAGAAGCCAATTAAGAAGAACAGTGTCCGTGGAAGTATCTGTAGAAAAGGCATTCAGCAGAAACAGTATGTCTATGAGACAACGAGTGGAGAGACTCTGTTAGACAAGAGTCATCAATTAACCTAACTGCTCTCTTCTGAATGGAATCTAGAAGCCTGAGAGAGGTCTTGGAGGTGACATGGGTGGACACTGCACTGTCGACCCATGTCAACTGGATGCACTCCCTTAGATTTATGAGGTTCTTAATTAACAGCATCACCCTTCCTCACCTTCTATCTTGTCTGTCCTTTCAGAACACATTGTACTTTCCAAATTCCAATTCTGCATTGCGTATCTCAGTGACACCATATCTCTGATATTCCAAGAACATCAGCCTTTGATATCTTCACCACCACCTTGAATTTATCATATTTAGCATTAGCATTAGTAGAGGCATTTGATGCAAGAAAGCAAGCTTATGCAGCATCAGCCAAAAAAAAAAAAAAAAACCCACTTCCATTTCACACCTCTGTTCGTTCAAAATACCTGTCCAGCTGAGCCTTAAACTTATTTAGGCTATCAACCTCCACGACAAGGGATGGAAGTCTTCCACCAACCAACCACCCGCTGGCTAAAGGCAAATTTCCGCACGTCTATCCTACATCTGTCCTTCCTCAATTTGAATTTATGCCCTCTCAGGTGATTATTCTGAGCTAGAGGAAGAATCCCATCAGCATTGAGCATGCTCAAACCATTCAAGGCTTTATACACCTCTATCAGATCACCTCGCTGGTGCCTAGTCTCCAGACACTATAATTTGCAAAATTTAAGCCTTACTTCGTAAGAGCAACCCTTTGTTCCATTCCCTAATCTTGTTGCCCTTCTCTGTACTCATTCCAGCAGCACTACATCCTTCTTGAAATGAGGCATCCAGACCTGTATACAGTACTCTAGGTGTGGCCTGACCATTGCCTTATACAAGGGAATAATCACCTCCTTATCCCTGCTGGAAAAATTCCTGTATATCATTGACAATACTCCATGAGCTACTCTTGCAGCCCGTCTGCACTGCTCAGAGAACTTCATATCTGCCTGCACAACCACCTCCAAGTCCCTTTCATTCTCTACCACTGTCAGTGTAGTACCACAGAGTTGATACGTTGCTCTGGGGTTGCTGTTTCCCATGTGTAGTACTTTACATTTGTCAATGTTAAACTTCATTTGCCACCTCTCAGCCCATCTGCTCAACCTTTCCAGATCCTGTTGCAGCAGCATAGTGTCAGTAGTGTCCTTGACAACCCTGCCAACCTTTGTATCGTCTGCAAACTTGTACATTAAGCTTGATATACCATCATCAATATCATTTATAAATACAGAAAACAATAATGGACCCAACACTGAGCCCTGAGGGACTCCACTAATAACATCAGTCCACGATGAGCAGTGTCCATTGATTACCACTCTCTCTTCTCCCTCTCAACCACCCCTTTATCCATAGCAGCAATTTGCCTCCAATGCCACACTGCTCCAATTTGTGTAGCAGTCTTCCATGTGCAACAGTATCAAAAGCCTTTCTAAGATCCAAGTATATAATATCAAAGCTATTCCCTGCATCCAGTTCTTTTGTGACTGCATCATAGTATCCAATCAAATTGGTCAGGCAAGACCTGCCCTTAACAAAACCATGCTGGGTCTGGGCTATAACTGAATTCTTGTCTAGATGATCCTGCAGTGCTTCTTTAACCAGTGCCTCCATTAACTTTCCTGGAACAGAAGTTAAGCTCACAGGTCTATAATTACTTGTGTCAGCCTTTGATCCTCCTTTGTGAATTGTGGTCACATTTGCACATTTCCAGTCTATGGGTACCTCCCCTGAGTCCAAGGAAGCTCTCATAATTACCTTTAATATAACTGGATAGATCCCATCCACCCCGGGTGATTTTCTTGTGTTTATCTTCAACAGTTTCTCCTCCACTTTACTCCCAGTTATTTCAAGATTCTCTAGCTTACTGCTAGAGTTGAATACACCTCTGGCATTCCCCTCGCTGAATAACTCCTCATGTGTGAATGTCGATGCAAAATATTCATTTAGTTTGTTACCTACCTGAGTAGGGTCATCAACAGTTGACCCATCAACATTAAGTGGACCAATCTGATTCGTCCCCTTCCTTCTAGAGTTTACATAAGTAAAGAACTCTTTGCTGTTTTTCTTTGCATCCCTTGCCAAGGATTTCTCGTAATCTGCCTTCGCCTGCCTAACCTCCTTTGTAACTTGGTTGCATATCAACTTGTATCTATCATAGGCTTCTGTGTCATGTGTTAATTTGTAAGTATCCTATGCATTTTTCTTCTCTGCCATATGCCTCATTAGTTCATCTGACATCCATTTTGGTCTAAACCTTGAACAGTATCTCTTAGTTGGTATGTAAAGCCTAGTAGCTTCCAAGATTAATTCTTTGAATGCTTCCCATTTTGAATTTGCTGTTGGTAACATCATCAGTTGGTCCCACTGTATAGAATTTAAATACTGTCTCAGTCTGTCGTAGTCGCCTTTACGGAAGCAATAACCCTTCCCTTTACCCCTAATGGTAGTTACCTCTTTGAGTAAATCCCACTTCAGCACACTGTGATCACTGCCACCTAGTGTTTCATCTATCTGCAGATTCTTAATGCATGAAGAATCACTGCTGATAATCAAATCAAGAGTATTACTGCCTCTAGTTGCCTCCTGAACATGCTGATGTAGAAAACAATCATCCAATAAATCCACAAAAGCCCTGCTAGTGTGTGAGTGACCAGCCCCCAAATTCCAGTCAATATCTGGGAAATTAAAATCCCCCATTATAAGACTCTCTGATTTACTGGCCCACTCTATTTCCCTGTACAGTTTCTTATTATACTCATCAGAGTCATTAGGCCTATAGCACACTCCTACTCTCAATTTTGATCTCCCAATGCTTATGTCACACCAAACTGACTCAACACTGCACTGTCCAACGATGTCGACTGTCTTCACTTCCTTGGTTTTTATGTGTTTCTTAACTAATAGCATAACCCCTTCCCCCTCCCTATCCTGTCTATCCTTTCTGTAGACATTGTACTCCCCAAATTCCAGTTCTGCATCCCTTATATCTGTGTGACACCACGTCTCTGATATCCCAACAATATCTGCCTTTGATGTTTTGAGCAATACCTCAAATTCATCAAATTTATTTGCTAAACTCCTGGCATTGGTGTACACGCAAGTATACCTGCACCTGTTTCTATTCTTAGCTACCCTAACACAACCCATGTGTTTACTTGTACCGCAATGGCTCCCAGCAGTCCCTGAAATATCATGCATCTTGTTTTTCAGGCTTCTGCTCATTCTAATAGAAGCAGTGCAAGAATCTCTTTCACCTCTGCCAGTGGCTACTGTCAGTCTATTGGTCTTTGTCTCCCCCCAAACTAGCAGTTTTCCGACCCACCTAACACTGCCTCGATAGCATCAGCAAATATTCTTGCACCCTTTCTATTAAGTGTATCCCATCCCTGTCGAAGCAATCTCTCCTGTTAACAAGTACAGTCCAGGCTGAAAAAAATTCTACCCCTTGAGCCTTGCACAATCTTTCCAGGGCCGAATTGATCGACAAGGCTCTCAACATATACTCCCTCCTATCGTGTCTAGGCAGAATCGCAGACACTTTCAAATTCAACCCTAATTCTCGGCTTTTGTTCAACAGTGACCTGTACTTGTTAAGTAATTCTGCCGGTCTCCTACTCTTAATATCATTAGTTACTACTCTTAATATCATTTATTTACTGTACTCCCAGCGTTGGTGTCCATGTAAGTATACATGCACCTATTTTTACCCTAACACAACCCATGTATTTACTTGTTCTGTGAAATCTTCCTTGAGTCCTTAAAATCCCCAGCAACTTGCTTTCCAAGCTGCTGCTCATTCCAATAGAAGTAGTCCACCTTTACCTGCTGTTTATCTTTTTAATTTTCCCACAATACTGCCTTGATAGCATCATAAATTCTTGCACCCTTTCTGTTGAAGTGTATCCCATCCCTGTAGAAACAATCCCTCCTGTTAACAAGCACAGACCACGCTGAGAAAAATTCTACTCCACGAGCCTTGCACAATTTCTCCAGGGTCGAATTGATTGACAAGTCTCTCATCATATACCCCCTCCTATCGTGTCTGGGCAGCAGTGCGTAGCACACGCTTCTTGATTAGACCAGGGTTCGAACCCGTGACCACCAAATATGGTGGGTGTGGAAAGGTCAGGAATGACCACCACATATCCCGGGAGCAATATGGCCTTAGTTCCTAATGCTCCTAAAAACCAAATAACAAACAAAGAAACAAACAAACATCTGTACTTACTGTAGTAGTACTTGATTGTTTACTTAAACTGCCTCTTTTTTAGCCATTGATCCATGATAAATAAAAATACAACCAATTAACATTAATATTACTGCATTTTATTTCATTGGCACTGCCATAGCTAATAAAAATAATTATTTCACTTCCTTTGTAATTATGTTAAAGCTATATGAACTATGACTAAACTGATCTGGTGATCGTAGTGGTGAAAGTCACAGCTAGAGATTACTGAAATCTGTAGTAGGTGCAAAAATGCAGGTTAATTTAACAGGCATATTTTTCTTTCTGCCTACACATGCAACATACTCTGTAATTAGATAGCTACGAATACATATCAGTAGCATTCCTAAAAATGCAGTGAATTTTTTGACCTTAATTAAACTGATGGTTGCTCACTTTGTGGGTACAGGGAGTTTCTAAACTAGATATTCAAGTGGGCATGCAAAATAAACATGCTGCCAATTAAAGAAGTTTTGTGATTATTGTTAACAAAAAATTATTCCTTTAATTTAAAAAAAAGTAAAATTCAAAGTAGCGATTACAGAAATGTATCCATGGATCCCCTGGGAACTGTTCAATATATGCAAACCTCCTGTTCCACGGATCCCAAGGGATCCGTGGAACACAGTTTCGGTACCACTGAATTAGTTGATTATTATTTGTATCAGCATGTCAGAGAAAATGTTAGGCATAAGAATATTCTCAATTTGATCATTGCTTATGAATCAGATGACATTATAGAATTCGCAATAGAGGAACCATTAGCAGGAATCGATCGTGTAGTGTTTAACTGGAATGTGAAATAAAATGCTGCAGTTGTTAAAGGTAAAAGCACTGGTTTTAATTTCAGGAAAGAGGACTATGGCAGTGTAAGATACTAATGAATCTATCAACTGGGCAGATTGCGGAGGGAGGGTGAATACATTAGAATTATGAATACCTTTAAAGCAATAGACACACAAGCCATGAATGCTTATATACTATTAAGAATATATAGCATGGGGATGATACCAAGATGGATAAATACAGAACTGACCAGTCTAATAGAGAAGGGGGAAAAAATGGCCTGGGGAAGTTACAGAGTGATGTAAAGTATTGTTGCTTTCAACAGTGACAAAGTTCATTTGTTACATTTGTTCATTATTACAGAAACTAGCAAAGTTTCTGTAATAATACCACAGAAAAAAGTTAGGGCAGCAAAATCAGAGTATGAGAAAGTGGCTAAGAGAGCAAGAAATGAGAACAAGGAGTGTTCCAGCTATGTGAATATGAAGAAGAAGAAAACAAATCAGATCAGACCCTTGTGTAATGGGTTGGGAATGGCTTGGTTAATTGATGAATTGAATAGATACTTTGCCAAAGACCTTTTATGGTGAGGAGAGTGTGTGAGTGAGGCTGAAATATGAAATTAGCAATTTTAATATCATGGATGATTAATTACGAGGAGTGAACATTTTTGCAAATACACTAAATTAATAGTAATAATAATACAATGTTAATATTTACTGTTAATTCTCTATTGTAGTGCAGTCTTAAAAATTCCTGCTGATACTTTTTATAGTGCCAAAACTTATTGTTGTTTTTTGCTGTGGTTTTCAGACGTCATCTTTAGAATTCTTATGCAAACACAATTTTGACTTCAATAAGGTAAGTTCATTTGATTTTTCATATTTATATTATTTGAAATTTAATAATAGCAGTAGGAGTAATGGGAAATGATGCAGGAAATCAAGTTTATCAGCAAAAATCAATAAAAAAATAAAATAAACAGTTTACCCATCCATACCCTCCAAGAATTTGTCTAGTTCTCACTTGAATTTATTTAAACCATCCGCTTCCACAACAGATGGATACCTGTTCCAACAGTCAACCAACCTCTGGCTGATGGCAAACTTCCGCACATCTGTCTTGCAACTATCCTTCCTCAACATGAATTTATGCCTCCTCGTGCGTAGTCTTGGCAAGTGGAAGAATACCATTAACTCACTCAATCCATTCAAGGCTTTAAACGCCTCAGTCAAATCTCCCTGCAGATAATTTGTCTCGAGATACTGTAATTTGCAGAACTGAAGCCGTTCTAGGTAAGAGCACTCTTTTGTTCCCTTCACCAATCTAGTTGCCTTCTCTGCACCCATTCCAGCAGATCTACATCCTTCCTAAAGTGAGACTCTATACATGTATACAGTACTCAAGAATTGGCTTAACCATGGCCTTATACAAAGGTGTAATCACCTCCTTATCCCTGCTAGCAAAGTTTCTGTATATCATTGACAAAACCCCATGAGCTGTCCTGACAGTATGTCTAAACTGCTCAGAGAATTTCATGTCTGACTGCACAATTACCCCCCCCCCTTCAAGTCTTTTTTCATTCTCCACTGTCCTAAGTGTAGTACCCCACAGTTAAGTTACTCTGGGATTATTGTTACCCATGTGCAGTACCTTTCATTTGTCAGTGTTAAACTTCAACTGCCATTTCTCAGCCAGCTCATTGTCCCAATTTTCCTAGATTTTGTTGCATTAGATCACCCTGATGCCTTTCGTTAACCACCCTGATGAACTGTTGTTAACCACCCTGCCAACATTTGTATAATCTGCAAACTTAGATATTAAGCCTGATATACAGTGGCAGACAAAAAAATTGCATCACCTTAAAAAAAAAGTAACATTTGTAGTGAAGCGTATAAGATATTGTTTGATTACAGTAATTTTGTTTGTTGCAAAGCAAAGGTATTGCGTCAGATAATGCTTCTATTGCATCAAACAGTAATTGCAAGGTATTGCATCAGCTGTTTCTATGAATACAGTGTTGGAAGTATACGGGCTCATTAGTATCCAGTTTTGTGGAGGTGTAAGCATGGCTCTATATATTCAGTTGACACCAAGAAAAAAAGTGTAGCTGTTGCTCTGTCCCATGTAGGGCTTTCTATGCATGCTATCGCTGATAAAATGGGCTGCCACCAGTCAACAGTATTTCTGGGTGCTGAAATTAAAGCGTGAAACTGGCGATGTGAAGAGAAGACTTGGAGCAGGCCATAAGAGAGTGACTATGCCTTCTCAAGGTCAATATTTGAAATGCCTATGCCTTCGTAATCGTCATGCTAATGTTCCTGATCTAAAACTGGACTTTGAGATGGCCTCTGGTGCTGAAACAAGCGCACAAATTATTCAAAGACGGCTTTTGGAATGTCTATTGCATGCCTATTGACCCAATTTGTTGACCCAACAAATGAGGAAGAAGCGACTTGCTTGGGCTAAAATTCATGTTTCATGCACAAAAAAGCAATGGAACACTGTCATCTTTTTTGACGAATCGAAATTCAGCCTTGGATGGCTTGGATGGGAAGCGATATGTTAGAAAACGAAAATTGGAGGCATACCATCCTGACTGCATAACACTGACTGTAAAGTTCTCCGCCAGTCAGATGGTCTGGGGATGCATAAAGCAAAGGGGTGGGGCAAATTAAGTTTATTAATGGAATGGTGAATTCAGAAACCTACACTGCTATCTTGGAGGAGTGCTTGAAACCCATTATTAGGGATCACCACCCAGATGCCCAAAACTGAATTTTTCAACAGGACTCAGCACCTTGCCACACAGCAAAATTGGTAAATTTTATGCTATTTAGATTTAATGATGAGTTTGTTTTCTTGTCTCACAAGGCTTAAAACATACTGACACCAATGTCTTCCCTTGTTTTTCTCCCTTAAGGTGCAATGCTGGCATTACAGCATTGGATTGGCCTGGGAACAGAGCAGATTTGAACCCTATTGAAAATTTCAGTTACATAATGTCGTCTACAATTCCTCAGAAGAAGCCAACAAGTAAGATTCAGCTTCAGGAGAGCATTGTAAGGGTGTGGTACCACGAAATTGGGCAACCGTATAATCCAGAAGTTGATTAACTCTATGCCAGATCGTAGGAAGGCTGTAATTGCAGCTTGAGGAGGAACAACAAAATATTGAGGACTTATTTTGCTACTATTACATTAACTTGTCATTAAGTTTGCATGTAAATGCAATAAAATGTATGTTTGGTTGTCCTGATTGCCATTTGCATGATTTCTCATATTTCCATTAATTATGCATTTTACCCTCTGGGAAGATATTTATGGCAATTAGGTATATGGAGTCTTTTTATTAGATTTTATTCACAGAGTTATATATCCTATCTAACAAATGCATTTTGAACATTTCTGTAACCGACAGTGCAGTGCAAAACACATTATTTGCAAAATTTACAACAGTTTTTTTGTATGCCACTGTACCTTCATCAATATCATTGATAAATATTGAAAACAACAATTTCCCAGCACTGAACCTTGGGGAGCTCCACTAATAACATCAGTCCATGACGAGCAGCACCCATTAATAACCACTCTGTCTTCTTCCACTTAACCATCACTTTATCCATAGCAGTCACTTGCCCTTAATGTGACATTGCTCCAGTTACATCAGTATTTTATGTGCAAAAGTATCAAAAGCCTTCCTGAAATATAAGTATATGATGTAAAAATTATTTTTTGCATCCAGTTCCTTGGTCACGGCATCAGAATAACCTATTAGATTTTTTAGACAAGACTGTCCCTTAAAAAATTAATGCTGTGACTGCAGTATAATTGCATTCCTGTCCAGATGGTCCTGCATTACTTCTTTAACCAGTGATTCCATTATTTTTCCTGGAACTGACATTACGTCAACAGGTCTGTTATTACTCTTGTAAATTTTTGATCCTCTTTATGAATTGGGATATATTTGCACTTCTCCAGTCTCTACTTCTCCCTGAATTCAAGGATGCTCTCATAATTATGGCTAAGGATTTTTACTGCCTTTCCGTAATATAATAGAATAGATTTTATCTGCCCCAGTTTTTTTTTGGCCATCATTTCTGTTTTCAGTTATAACAAGGTGATTTAGCTCCTTGTAGGGTTTGATAAGCTTCTAGCATTCCTTTCACTAAATAATTCCTCATGTGGGAATGTAGATGCAAAATACCTATTCAGTTTGTCCACAACCTGAGCAGAGTCATCAACATTTAACCCATTAACATCAGGTGACCCATTGTGATTCAACTCCTTCCTTCTATTGTTAATATATGCATAGAAGTCTTTGCTATTTTTCTTTGCATTTTTTGCCAGAGAATTGTCATAATCTGCCTTAGCTTGCCTAACCTACATTGCGACTTGATTACAGAATAATTTATATCTACAATAGGCCTCTGTATCACCTGATAATTTATATGCAGCCCATGCACTTTTCTTCCCACATGTCTCAGTAGTTCATCTGACATCCATTTTGATCTAAGCCTTGAACAGTATTTCTTTGTTGGTATGAAAAAACTAGTAGCTTATTTGATTATTTCCTCGAATACTTGCTGTTTCAAATTTTCTGTTGGTAATATCATCAATTGGTTCCGCTGCACACAACTTAGCATTAGCATTAGTACAGGCATTTGATGCAAGAAAGCAAGCTTATGCAGCATTAGCCAAAAAAAAAAAAAAAAAAAAACCCACTTCCACTTCACCCCTCTGTTCGTTCAAAATACCTGTCCAGCTGAGCCTTAAACTTATTTAGGCTATCAACCTCCACGACAAGGGATGGAAGTCTGTTCCACCAACCAACCACCCGCTGGCTAAAGGCAAATTTCCGCACGTCTATCCTACATTTGTCTTTCCTCAATTTGAATTTATGCCCTCTCAGGTGATTATTCTGAGCAAGAGGCAGTATCCCGTCAGCATTGAGCATGTTCAAACCATTCAAGGCTTTATACACATCTATCAGATCACCTCGCCAGTGCCTAGTCTCCAGACACTGTAATTTGCAAAACTTAAGCCTTTCTTCGTAAGAGCACCCCTTTGTTCCATTCACTAATCTTGTTGCCCTTCTCTGTACTCGTTCCAGCAGCTCTACATCCTTCTTGAAATGAGGCCTCCAGACCTGTATACAGTACTCTAGGTGTGGCCTGACAATTGCCTTATACAAGGGAATAATCACCTCCTTATCCCTGCTGGAAAAATTCCTGTATATCATTGACAATACTCCATGAGCTACTCTTGCAGCCCGTCTGCACTGCTCAGAGAACTTCATATCTGCCTGCACAATTACCCCCAGGTCCTTTTCATTCTCTACCATTGTCAGTGTAGTACCACAGAGTTGATACGTTGCTCTGGGGTTGCTGTTTCCCATATGTAGTACTTTACATTTGTCAATGTTAAACTTCATTTGCCACCTCTCAGCCCATCTCCTCAACCTTTCCAGATCCTGTTGCAGCAGCATAGTGTCAGTAGTGTCCTTGACAACCCTGCCAACCTACGTATCATCTGCAAACTTGGACATTAAGCTTGATATACCATCATCAGTATCATTTATAAATACAGAAAACAATAATGGACCCAACACTGAGCCCTGAGGGAGTCCACTAATAACATTAGTCCACGATGAGCAGTGTCCATTGATTACCACTCTCTGTCTTCTCCCCCTCAACCACCCCTTTATCCATAGCAGCAATTTGCCTCCAATGTCACACTGCTCCAATTTGTGTAGCAGTCTTCCATGTGCAACAGTATCAAAAGCCTTTCTAAGATCCAAGTATATAATATCAAAGCTATTCCCTGCATCCAGTTCTTTTGTGACTGCATCATAGTATCCAATCAAATTGGTCAGGCAAGACGTCCCCTTAACAAAACCATGCTGTGTCCGAGCTATAACTGAAGTCTTGTCTAAATGATCCTGCAGTGCTTCTTTAACCAGTGCCTCCATTAATTTTCCTGGAACAGAAGTTAAGCTCACAGGTCTATAATTACTTGTGTCAGCCTTTGATCCTCCTTTGTGAATTGGGATCACATTTGCACATTTCCAGTCTATGGGTACCTCCCCTGAGTCCAAGGAAGCTCTCATAATTATGGCTAAGGGTTTGCTTACTTCCTCTGCTGCCTCCTTTAATATAACTGGATAGATCCCATCCACCCCGGGTGCCTTTCTTGTGTTTATCTTCAACAATTTCTCCTCCACTTTACTCCCAGTTATTTCAAGATTCTGTAGCTTACTGCTAGAGTTGAATACACCTCTGGCATTCCCCTCGCTGAATAACTCCTCATGTGTGAATGTCGATGCAAAATATTCATTTAGTTTGTTAGCTACCTGAGCAGGGTCATCAACAGTTGACCCATCGATATCAAGTGGACCAATCTGATTCATCCCCTTCCTTCTAGAGTTTACATAAGTAAAGAACTCTTTTCTGTTTTTCTTTGCATCCCTTGCCAAGGATTTCTCGTAATCTGCCTTCACCTGCCTAACCTCCTTTGTAACTTGGTTGCATATCAACTTGTATCTATCATAGGCTTCTGTGTCATGTGTTAATTTGTAAGTATTCCATGCATTTTTCTTCTCTGCCATATGCCTCATTAGTTCATCTGACATCCATTTTGGCCTTAACCTTGAACAATATTTCTTAGTTGGTATGTAAAGCCTAGTAGCTTCCAAGATAAGTTCTTTGAATGCTTCCCATTTTGAATTTGCTGTTGGTAACATCATCAGTTGGTCCCACTGTATAGAATTTAAATACTGTCTCAGTCCATCGTAGTCGCCTTTACGGAAGCAATAACCCTTCCCTTTACCCCTAATGGTAGTTACCTCTTTGAGTAAATCCCACTTCAGCACACTGTGATCACTGCCACCTAGTGGTTCATTTATCTGCAGATTCTTAATGCATGAAGAATCACTGCTGATAATCAAATCAAGAGTATTACTCTCTCTAGTTGCCTCCCGAACATGCTGATGTAGAAAACAATCATCCAATAAATCCACAAAAGCCCTGCTAGTGTGTGAGTGACCAGCCCCCAAATTCCAGTCAATATCTGGGAAATTAAAATCTCCCATTATAAGACTCTCTGATTTACTGGCCCACTCTATTTCCCTGTACAGTTTCTTATTATACTCATCAGAGTCATTAGGCCTATAGCACACTCCTACTCTCAATTTTGATCTCCCAATGCTTATGTCACACCAAACTGACTAAACACTGCACTGTCCAGCGATGTCGACTAGCTTCACTTCCTTGGTTTTTATGTGTTTCTTAACTAATAGCATAACCCCTCCCCCCTTCCTATCCTGTCTATCCTTTCTGTAGTCGTTGTACTCCCCAAATTACATTTCTGCATCCCTTATATCTGTGTGACACCACGTCTCTGATATCCCAACAATATCTGCCTTTGATGTTTTGAGCAATACCTCAAATTCATCAAATTTGTTTACTAAACTCCTAACATTGGTGTACACGCAAGTATACCTGTACCTGTTTCTATTCTTAGCTACTCTGACACAACCCATGTGTTTACTTGTACCGCAATGGCTCCCAGCAGTCTCTGAAATATCAAGCATCTTGTTTTTCAGGCTTCTGCTCATTCTAATAGAAGCAGTGCAAGAATCTTTTCACCTCTGCCAGTGGCTACTGTCAGTCTATTGGTCTTTGTCTCCCCCCAATCTAGCAGTTTTCCGACCCACCTAACACTGCCTTGATAGCATCAGCAAATATTCTTGCACCCTTTCTATTTAAGTGTATCCCATCCCTGTAGAAGCAATCTCTCCTGTTAACAAGTACAGTCCAGGCTGAAAAAAATTCTATCCCTTGAGCTTTGCACAATCTTTCCAGGGCCGAATTGATCGACAAGGCTCTCATCATATACTCCCTCCTATCGTGTCTGGGCAGAATTGCAGACACTTTCAAATTCAACCCTAATTCTCGGCTTTTGTTCAACAGTGACCTGTACTTGTTAAGTAATTCTGCCGGTCTCCTACTCTTAATATCATTAGTGCCAACGTGTACAACTATATCACCTTTTGTGCCCTTAAAAGATGATATTCGCTCTACAATGTCATCAACCTTTGCCGCTGGCAGACATACCCTGGTCCTGTACTTAAAACTGTATGTAACCTCGTAGTAAAGGGAAAGAGTTTTGCAAAAGTCAAGAGTTTTACCCTTGATAGTAGTTATGTCTTTAATTAAATTCTGTATGTATTAGTACACTGTGATCACTGTCACCCAGTGGGTCTTTTATCTGCAGATTCTTAGTATATGAAGAATCACTGCTATTATTTCACCCAGGGGCTCACATCTGGTGAGTATGGGCTTGGCACACCCAGGGTCCTGAGCTGGATATCATCTCTCTCTCTCTCTCTCGGTAACTCAAATTTTTGTTTTCGTTATTCAAGTCAACTCAATGTACTGCCTTAGATTTAATATGGTTCTTAAATAAGAGCATAATCACTCCACCCTGCCTGTTCTTCCTGTATACATTGTACTCCCCATATTCAAATTCAGCATCGCTTATGTCTGAGTGACACTATGTCTCTACTATTCGTACAATTTCTGCTTTCGATGACTTAATTATTACTTCAAATTTGTTAGATTTATTTACAATGCTTTTAGCATTGGTGTACATGCAAGTATACATGCATGTGTTCTTACCTTTAGTTACCTTAACTCACCCTATGTATTCATTTGTTCCATGATGATCCACAGCAGGACCTGAAATCCTAGACACCTTACTTTCCAGGCTGCTGTATATACTGATAGTAGCAATGCAAGAATCACTTTAACTTCTGCCTGCTGCTCTAGTTAGACTATTATTCTGTATATTCCCCCCCCCTCCCCAAGCTAGCAGTTTACTGATTCCCCTATCACTGCGTCGATAATGTCAGCAAATATTCTTGCACACTTTCTATTTAAGTGTATCCCATACATGTAGAAGCCATCTCTCCAGTTAAGAAACCATTCCGAGAAAAATTCTACTCCATGAGCCTTGCACATTCTCTCCAAGGCCGAATTGATTGACAAGGCTCTCAACATATACTCCCTCCTCTTTCGTCTGGGCAGAATTGGAAATAATTTCAAATTCAGTCCTTACTCATGAATCTTTGCCAACATTGCCCTGTACTTGTTAAATAAGTCCTCAGATTTCTTACTCGTAATTCTGTCATCTACAACAACATCACCTTTTCTACTCTTAAAAGGTGATATCTCCTTAACCCCATCTACTTTTTCTCCCTGGCAGACATACCCTAGTCCTGTTCCACCTATCCTGGAACAACACGTTTTTCCATTTCCCGAAGAATAGAGTCACTGACAATAACTAGCTCCTGTGGGACAAGTTCATTCTGCCTTGAAGATTGTTGCTGTGTTGTCTGATATACAAGGGTGAGCTCTGGAGTTGGGAAGCTGCTACGTTGTGCCAGTTGCTTTGCTGCTCTAGTCTGGGGCATGATTTCTTTTTATATACAATTTCATTGATTAACAGTGAAAATTAATAAGATGTACAAGAGTGAGCTCTGCTGTTTGGCAGCTGAGAGCTTGATTGGCCCTCCATTTTAAATCCATTGAGGGCATCTACCCTACTCTTCAAACTCTTATAAATGCCCACCAGAACACCTTCACACACTCACTGCACCTAGCACGCACAAAGACATCCTTCTTGGCTGGATCGTGTCATGTTCCTGAATGGTCTGCAAAAATTTCGCAAGTTGTGCTTTTTATTAGTCTGTGATGTATCGGAGAATTGCACTCTTCGGTTCTCCGCTGAGCCACAGCGCTCTTGCTACTTTGTGCCAGTTTCTTTGCTACTCTAGTCTGGGGCATGATTTCTGTTTAAATACAATTTAATTGATTAGCGGTGAAAATTAATGAGATTAATATATTTAATTGATTAATTGACAATATTACACTAAGCAAACCTTTTTAAGGGTGCATGCCAAAATTGGCTAAATCTTTTTAAAAAAAATAACCCGCATGCCGCTCGGAATTTTGCAAAGTACTGCATCATTATTTTTCTCATCCATGTTTTGCTTGAAAAAAGCATAACCAAAAAAAAAGAATAAAATAAAAGACATTATTTCAAAGATGCTTTAATAATGATATTAAAATAAAATCCTTCATAACAAAAATGTAATTTTTAACTTACAGAACTTTAATATAAAATGATAAACCTCCCTTATAACTATAAAATATCAGTAGATAATAGACAATAGATACTTTACATCAGGCTTATACTTTGTAACTTTTAGAACTGTAATAGCTCTAAAACTGTTCAATAGTTTTTAGAGCTATGTATGCAGCACTAGTTTCATCCACGAGACTACTCCTATGACTAGACTTAACAAAGTTCTTCACTGAGAACGACTCGCAAGAATATGTTGTGAGAAAATTGTTAGTAATGCTGTTGCCAGATTTTTTAAATAGACAAAAGTTTCAGCAACGGAATTCCAAATTTTTAATACCTCATTTTCTGCAGTTTTCTTTGCTAATCCTGTCACTAATTGTTCTCTTTCAGTATTTTCTAAACCAGCTCTGAGATTGATAAATATTTTTGCCTCCTAATTGAGCTGCTCTGGAAATCAATCAATCAATTGCATATCTCAAAATCATCCAGGTCGATCCACTGAAACATTTTCAAGTTCAGTTCGGTTAGTTTTACACTAGTGACAAATGGGCCTGGAGTACTGGGGTCCATAGTTTAACAAATAGATATTTATTGTATACCCAGTATAAAATGAAATATAAGTACAATTTCAGTAGCTTTTGGAACTCGTGTCCCTTTGTCAACTGACAAAATTTTTGAATACATTACAAGCAAAGTGTGGCACGTTACTCATTCGTCATTGTTGTAGCACGGACGTGTGCTGCCTTGCGCCAGTGATCATCCATCAATAAAACGGTTGTCTCCAGGATTGGATGTATACGCATGCCTTTCTGGCGATTTAATGCCTTAGGGTTGTTTATTATGTTTAGTGACTCTAGCCATAGGCGGTGGCGAAAGTGTCGCGCGTGGTCCACTATCTCAAAGTCGCGCTTGGGGTCAAGATCGTGGTTGGTAGCCCAAAAGTGTTCTGCAAGCGCGGACTGGTCAGTTTCGGCAAGCCGGATTGCTCTGTCGTGTTCCGTGAGGCGATCCTGGAGACGTCTCGATGTCTCACCTACGTAGCAACTGTTACAGGCCCTACAGGTGATACGGTACACTACATTGCTGCGTAAGACAGGTGTGACAGGGGTCTTCACACTGGAGACAAGTGAACGTAGGTTCCTACCTGGTAATTGCACACATTTGATGTTGTAACTTCTCAGGATCTTCGAGATACGTCCTGACACTCCTGGATAGTACGGAATGTAGGCGGATGATATGTCGACTTGCTTCGGAGGTCTTGGGTTGGAAGTAAGTTCTTGTGCCTGTAACAAGCATCTGTTTAGTACATGGGATGGATAACCGCATCTGGTTAGGTCCGCCTTCACACGGGAGATCTCGTTACGTCTAATTGTGTCGGTGCTGGAATGGCTCCAGGCCCTGGAGAACAGGGTGCGGGCAGTGCTATTGAGATGGCTTGGAGCGTGGCCGGACCCGTAGTTGGTGAATTGACCGCACCACATGGGTTTGCGGTATACTGAGGTCTCTAGATGTGGGCCTACGCGATGCACTAGCACGTCCAGAAACGGGAGCGAACCGTCCACCTCTGATTCTACGGTAAACTTGATGAAATTGGATAGAGAGTTGAGGTATTCTAGTAGTACCGTTTCAGAACCACGTGGTATTATGGTAAAAATATCGTCGACGTATCTGGAGATCTGGAGAAGCAGATACATCAGAACCCACCTACACCTATTACAACGTGGTGTAGATACGTCGACGATATTTTTACCATAATACCACGTGGTTCTGAAACGGTACTACTAGAATACCTCAACTCTCTATCCAATTTCATCAAGTTTACCGTAGAATCAGAGGTGGACGGTTCGCTCCCGTTTCTGGACGTGCTAGTGCATCGCGTAGGCCCACATCTAGAGACCTCAGTATACCGCAAACCCATGTGGTGCGGTCAATTCACCAACTACGGGTCCGGCCACGCTCCAAGCCATCTCAATAGCACTGCCCGCACCCTGTTCTCCAGGGCCTGGAGCCATTCCAGCACCGACACAATTAGACGTAACGAGATCTCCCGTGTGAAGGCGGACCTAACCAGATGCGGTTATCCATCCCATGTACTAAACAGATGCTTGTTACAGGCACAAGAACTTACTTCCAACCCAAGACCTCCGAAGCAAGTCGACATATCATCCGCCTACATTCCGTACTATCCAGGAGTGTCAGGACGTATCTCGAAGATCCTGAGAAGTTACAACATCAAATGTGTGCAATTACCAGGTAGGAACCTACGTTCACTTGTCTCCAGTGTGAAGACCCCTGTCACACCTGTCTTACGCAGCAATGTAGTGTACCGTATCACCTGTAGGGCCTGTAACAGTTGCTACGTAGGTGAGACATCGAGACGTCTCCAGGATCGCCTCACGGAACACGACAGAGCAATCCGGCTTGCCGAAACTGACCAGTCCGCGCTTGCAGAACACTTTTGGGCTACCAACCACGATCTTGACCCCAAGCGCGACTTTGAGATAGTGGACCACGCGCGACACTTTCGCCACCGCCTATGGCTAGAGTCATTAAACATAATAAACAACCCTAAGGCATTAAATCGCCAGAAAGGCATGCGTATACATCCAATCCTGGAGACAACCGTTTTATTGATGGATGATCACTGGCGCAAGGCAGCACACGTCCGTGCTACAACAATGACGAATGAGTAACGTGCCACACTTTGCTTGTAATGTATTCAAAAATTTTGTCAGTTGAGAAAGGGACACGAGTTCCGAAAGCTACTGAAATTGTACTTATATTTCATTTTATACTGGGTATACAATAAATATCTATTTGTTAGTTTTACACTGTCTGCAAACTTAATGAATTTTGCAGTTTCTTTCAATTCTATGAACTTGACAAATCTTGAAGATAACTGTTTAATAGTTGACTCAATGACATTCAGACATAGCGGTTGAAGGCTGTGACGGTCTGTTTTCTCATCAGTTTCAAGATCAACGATGTATCTTTTTAGGTTTGGGAAATATTTAAAATTGCCACTGTGCATTGCATTTAAAATCCCCCAGCTTAATTTCAAATATCTTTACATTATCGAACATAACATCAAGGGTCTTGATGTTATGTTCGATAACACCAGAGCCCTGTAATTTAACATTCAAGTCATTTAAATGTGAGCCGAAATCTGTAAAGAACATCAGAGTGCAGGCTGGTTCAGAAACAAATCACTGTATGAATACAGCTATTTACAAAATGGTGTAAATGTCATTACATGCCTGACAGAGAGAGAGAGAGAGAGAGAGAGAGAGAGAGAGAGAGAGAGAGAGAGAGAGAGAGAGAGAGAGAGAGAGAGAGAGAGAGAATGGGCATGCATGGGTCACGACTCAAGGTTTCTGGAGTGATGTTCATGGTTTGAAATTTTTTTGGGATGCTCTGAATTCCACGTGCCCAAAAAATTTGTATACGTGCCCCTTTGAGCACACGTGCCATAGGTTCGCCACCCCTGCACTAATCTAAATGATTCCTAAATGCAGTGATACATATTACGCTATACCATAATTGATTGCAATGTTAAGTTATATTCTTGCTAAAAAGTAAAAACTACTTAGCTAAACACAAAAAAGATATACAGCCAACAAGTGATTAGAACCTTTGAGCTATTTATTTATCACAATTAAAACCCTATTATTCCTCTACGCTCCCCATTACGTGCTATGATATTCATTTCAAAAACATTACATAGCATTACTATTACATAAAATATTATTCGTGTGGTCATTATATAAAATACCAAGCATTTCAAAAGTGCATGGGACAAATGTAGGAGCATATTCTACAGCTAAAAAATAATTAAAAAATAGTTCCTATAAATATATTTCTCAAAAGTCTATTTTTGAGACATTAAAATTAATAAAAAATTACAAAATATAAATAAACCGAAATAAATCTCTGAAAGGAAAATATCGAGTGCCTTTATTCAAAGTAACCTCTATTATGTTGTTCACTGCAGCATTGAGAGAGAGAGAGAGAGAGAGAGAGAGAGAGAGAGAGAGAGAGAGAGAGAGAGAGAGAGAGAGAGAGAGAGAGATTAATCCATTCCCTTGCACATATTTTAGGGCAGAAATCCTTGAACTATGACGTTGTTTAGTGCAATTGCATCATTATTACATAGTTGAATTTTAAGACAAACTGAAGTTTGTACATTATATATTATTATTATTAGAACATCTCATATTTTGAAATCTTTCACAATGGGTTGCCTTCATCTTATACTTTGAATAAGTAACACGTACCCATTAGTGAGTCTACTGCTACATATTCTTAGTTGAGTATCACTACCTAGACTTTCATTTCTTTTGATTCGTTCCTGCCAATGGGTCAGACGCCTTATAGTTTCGAAAAGGTGCTGTTTGAGTGGTGAAACTCAACTCGGAATAAGTAACAGCAGGTTTCTTTAATGGGGAAGTGTTACTTATTTGAAGTACAAGAGAATGGCAACTCATTATGAAACGATTTCACTATGCGAGATGCTATGATAATGATGACCAATGTATGAACTTCAGTTTGTATTAAAAATCAAGACTATTGTTTAATGGTTTTGGCAGCTTCCTGAATACAGTTTGTCTTAGATGGTAATTTGCATAGAATGAATTGTGAATTTCATGTGATCTCACTCAAAGTAATCTAAGGGCATGATATTGCGTGGTCATTGTGGCCATTGTAATATCTCCATTGGTTATTGTACTTTATATTTAAAAAAGTTAGAAACATCATGGGAAAAGGGAACTGGTGCACTGTAATGCATAAATCACATCTTATACTGATTTTCAGTGGGTATGTCTTCCATTAGTTCCCACAAATCGTTTCTCAGAAAATGTGGATATGCCATCCCTGAAAGCCTTGCTTTAAAAAAAAAAATAAGCCCGAGTAAGGCTTATTTTTACCCAAGAATAGCACCAAACATTAAAGGAAAAAGTATGTTGGTGATGAGTACTGACAATCATACAGGAGCTTTCTTTGGCTCAGGTATGAGTGGTGAGAGTTGAGAAATCCATTTCTTGTAAAACACAATTCATTTGTAAACAGAACGTGCCTGAGAAACTGAAGATCATATGCTCATTGTAAAATGAGCTACAGACAAATGTTTTTTGTTTATTCATTTGTCAGCCATTCTTGCACAGGTGTGCTGTGAAGTGGATGCATTTACAATTCATGTAATATCCTTCATATGCTTGCAGATGAAACATTTATGCAACCTTCAGGTACTTGTATAGATAGGAGATACTTGTACAGTATGAATTATTTACTCTTCAGCATTTGCAGTTCGTTGAAATTTTCCCTCACCAGTGTTTACTCATAATGATGGCTCATAAGGATTCCACATCATCAAATGTTTACAAAATACAATTTGATATTCATTGAGTTTCATTGTATTTGTGAACAGCAGAAACGTTTCATTGTATTTGTGAACAGCAGATGTGAAATCCTTATGAGTTTCACAATAAATTAAAGTCATATCCATTAAATTGACAAAAGTAAAAGATTTGTACTTTCTCATAATATGTATATGGTTTCTTTTGTATGTTTATATCAGTGTATGTTTTCTTTTGTTTCAAGCCCAATTTATGTAGTCATATTTTTAATACATAAATTTGAACATTAAAATGTTCAAATTTATGTATTAAAATATTATGTATTTTGGAATTTTACACAGTTTTGTAATTTATGACGGTTGTTTAATATCTTGGAAACAATGACTTTTGAGATATTTATAGGAACTGTTGTCCTTATTTTCAGCTATAGTATATGCTGCTGCATTTGTTTTGGACAACTTTCTTTCAAAATTGCACAGAACAAATGTATATTAAAAATTAAAGTATGCCAAGTCATAATATAAATGAAATAAAAAATGTAATTATCTAAATGTAAAAGGGCATACTAACAAACACAGTATTAGAAATATAGCACTGTTATTATCTAAATAATAATATCTAAATAATGTTATCTAAATAATAAGAGTGCACTAACAAACACAGCATTAGTAATGCAGAGTGGGCCAAAAGTAGGTATACAGTACTGATCGGATCATGTTTAGTCTCTTAGGTGCTCAAAATGTCCTCCATCAACGTGGCAACATTTCTGGAACCTGTCCCCCGACACTGTGACACACCACACAGTAACACACAAATTCTGGTTAGCACCAATGTCGATAAATGCTTGAGAGACGAACTCCTTCAATTTGTCCACTGTGTGGGGCTTCCTCTCAAAAACCTTCTCCTTTACTATGCCCCAAAAAAGAAGTCCATAGGTCTCAAGTCGGGTGAATGTGGTGGCCATTCAATGCTGCCACGTTTCCTGATCCAATGTTGTGGGAAAGTCGTGTCAAGGTAGCTCCGTACCGTCAGAGCAAAATGAGGAGGGGCCCTATCTTGTTGAAAGAAAAGTTCGGCGAAGTCAGCCCTATTTGTGAATTGTGGCACCCCCACGTTCTGCAACATGATTAGGTAATTGTTACAATCCACAGTTGTATCAAAAAAAAAACCAGCCCCACGACACCATTGCTGGTGTCGTGGGGCTGGTTTCACTTCTGGGCATCATGCAACAGCAGCAATCTCCAAGGTAGAATGCGCTGAACTGAACCAGCCAATCACGCCTGGCTGGTTCAGTTCAGTTGTGAGAGTCACAGAATTTTCATCTGCCCAGTACACACAATTATGTCTGTTCATGTGGCCTGACAACTTGAAACAGGCTTCATCTGACCAGATGATCTTATCAAGGTCTGGTTGGTCAGAAATTTGGTTATGCATTATATCACAGAATTGCAACCGACGGTCTGAATGAATCGTCCTCCGAAAAGTCGTTTAAGAGTCTTGGATGGTACGGCTTCAATTTCAATTTAATCCTTAAGCGTCACAAGGACGTTCTCAGTATGGATAGCTCCTGAGACACACATCATGTAGACTTTTTCGGACTGTTCACGAATGTCAGGGCAGCTCTCATCTCATTCTCCTCTGTCACAGATGTCTGAGGATGTCCAGATTTCGGTGCATTAACCACTGAACCCATTGCATCAAATTTATCTCTCATACAATAAATTGTCAGATGTGTTGGTGCAGCAGTGTCAAATGCTTTTTGCCACACTCTGCGTGCCTTATTGGCATTTTCAGTCTTCCATTACTGCTTCAGAATCAACTTTATTTGTTCTTCATCCTTGCCATTGTTCTCAATACCTGTAAAATAAAAGAAATCATAATGAAAAATAAAAATAAAATATCCTTCTTATTACCTGTAAACTAAAAAGAAATAATAATGAAAAATAAAATTACCATGACCTGATCAGTACTGTATACCTACTTTTGGCTCACCCTGTATATTGCTGTTATAACAATTTTTTTTTTTTTTTTTTATGTAAACCCCAAACACGAGAGGTATTAGAACCTATAGTACTTAGTACTGTGCTTGGGTTGGATGTTGAGAAGACGAAACAAGATATTTGTTGACATTAGACTTGAACTTCTGTAGACTGTAATTTTCAGGAAATACGTATGAAGGAAGGTTGTTCCAGAAAACGGCAGTTGAATGAATAAATGAGGAAGATGAAAAGTTGGTTCTGTGAGTTTGAAGTTGAACAGTAAATGGATGTTGGCTGGTGTCGGCACGTGTTTGGACTGTTTTGGAAGAGAGAGCGGGAATTATAGAAGCCAATTCAGAAGAGGGCGCTGACACTCCTTAAAAATTACAGCTGTGAATTATAGGCTCTAAAAAAGCGATAAGTGTGCCATTTTATTTCCCTAATTGTTATTTTATATTGTACTTTATACATAACCTTATAGTTCTAGTTACGCTGGTTATTTTTATTTTTAATTTAGATAAAGTGTTTTTGTAGATTACTACTTAATATACATAAAACCGTTGTTTCGTTCGAATCTTGCAGCCATTGTTTTTGTATAGAGTGGTAGAGAATTCAAATTTTTAATCGTGGTAACTAGGTAGCTCTAACATAGAATTATATAGCGTAATACGCATCACTGCATTTAGGATTCTATTAGATACAAAGGGTACTAGGAAAGTTTTGCAATATGACGCAACAATGAATCACAGGAAGCTGCTTGTTGCTGCATGTTGAGACATGTTCATACGTGCATAGTAGCCGCCGTGCCAAGTCCATGGGCTCAGTTATTCATTAGTAGTGAGAGTGTAAAGTGCTTGCGATGGCATCGTGGTCACAAAATGAGATAAGGACAGTTTTGCGGTATAATTTCGTGCGTGGTTTAACCATAGACCAGTGCTTAGAAGAAATGACTCTTGCACTAGATGATGATTGTCCACATCGTACAACGATATTCAGGTGGTATAGAGAATTCCAAAGGGAAAATTTCACTCTGGAGGATTCTGAGAGGCCGGGAAGGCCGGGAAGGCCACGAACGTCAGTTACGGAGGAAAACGTTACTGCTGTGAGGAAAATGCTTGACGAAAACAGGCGAATGACCTACCAACAGATAGAGGATACTTTGGGCCTAAATGCACCAGCAATTCGTTCGATTCTGCAAGATCATTTGCACGTGAAGAAACTTTGTTCTCTCTGGGTGCCGCATCAACTGACTGAAGAGCAGATGACACGACGTGTGACTTGGTGCCGGGAGATGTTAAAAAAGTTTGATAAGGGACAATCTCGGTAAGTGAACAACATCGTGACAGGTCACGAGACTTGGCTGTACTATTACGATCTGCCGACCAAGGCTCAAAACAAAGTTTGGGTCTTTGATGATGACGACACACCCGTAATTGTCAGAAAATCCCGATCTGTAAAGAAGAAAATGATAGCTGTATTTTTCAAATCGAGTGGAATTGTGGAACGTGTCATTTTGGACTCGCAGAAGACAGTCACAGCTAAGTGGTATACTGAACAATGCCTGCCTAAAGTCATTGGATCTATGAAGAACCTGCAGCCAAAGTCAAGAATGGACACCTGGTACCTCCATCACGATAATGCTGCAGCTCACCGCGCCAAAGCCTGCACCGAATATTTGACCACGACAGGACTGAAACTTCTCGAGCACCCTCCCTACAGTCCAGACCTTGCTCCCTGCGACTTTGCACTGTTCCCGCATGTGAAAATGAAGCTAAAAGGGAGGCGGTTTTCCAGTGATGAGGACCTTCTACGGGCTTGGGACAACGAGTGTGCTTTACTCCCTAGTGAAACTTGGCAGAACTGGTTTAAAGATTGGTTTCGGAGGATGGAGAGGTGTATTGAATGTAGAGGAAATTATTTTGAAAAAATTAAATAAACAAAGCTGTATTGCAAAACTTTCCTAGTACCCTTTGTAGTGTAGTATTGACAAATAATTAATTAAATTTATTGATCTTATTAATTTAAAATATCATGTCCCAGACTACAGCAGAAAAGCAACGGGCACAAAGTGGCAGGAGTGCCGTGACTCAGGGGAGAACTGAGTGGGGGCGATTCTCCAACGCATCACAGCCTAAAAAAATGTGCAACTTGTGAACGTGTGCAACATCTAGCCAAGGAGGATGTCTTTGTGTGTGTGTGTGCCAGGTGTAGAGAATGTCTAGAAATTAGGCGTCAGCTCAGCGTTCTGATGGGCGTCTACGAGAGCTTGAGGTGTAGGGTAGATGCCCTCGAAGAAATTAATGAGGGGACGGTCAAGCTCTCAGCTGCCCAACTCAATGCCAGAGCTCACTTCTGGGCATCACGCAACAGCAGCAATCTCCAAGGTAGAATGCGCTGGTCCCAAAGGAACTAGTTATTTTTGGTGACTCTATTGTCAGGGAGACGGGGAATATATTGTGTAAAAAGGATAGATGGAATAGTACCAGGGTATGTCTGTCAGGGGCAAAAGTTGATGACATTCTAAAGCATATATCATCTTTTAAGGGCACAATAGGTGATATTGTTGTACACGTTAGTACTAATGACATTAAGAGTAGGAGATCCACAGATTTACTTAACAAGTACAAATCAATGTTGCAAAAAAGTTGTGAGTTAGGGTTAAATTTGAAAGTGCCTGAATTCGGCTCAGACATGATAGGAGGGAGTACATGATGAGAGCCTTGTCAATCAATTCAGCCCTGGAGGGAATGTGCAAAGCTCAAGGGGTAGAATTTTGTCAGCGTGGTCTGTGCTTGTTAAAAGGAGAGACTGCTTCTATAGGGATGGGATACACTTAAATATAAAGGGTGCAAGAATATTTGCTGATGCTATCAAGGCAGTGTTAGGTGAGTTGGAAAACTACTAGCTTGGGGGGATTTACAGACTAAAACGTTAAAAGTAGCTGCAGGCAGAAGTGAAGGTAATTGCACTACTTCTGTTAGAATCAGAAACGGCCTGGAGCGAGGGGTGATGGATGTTTCAGGGACTGATGGCAGTCATCGTGAAACAGGCTGGTATATGGGATGTGTTAGGGTAGCTAGGAATAGGAATAGGTGCATGTATACCAATACTAGCAGTATAGTAAATAAATTTGATGAATTTGAAGTTAGCATTAGCATTAGTAGAGGCGTATGATGCAAGAAAGCAAGCTTATGCAGCATCAGCCAAAAAAAAAAAAAAACCCTTCCGCTTCACCCCTCCGCTCGTTCGAAATACCTGTCCAGCTGAGCCTTAAATTTATTTAGGCTATCAACTTCCACAACAAGGTATCGAAGTCTGTTCCACTGACCAACTACCCGCTGGCTAAAGGCAAATTTCCGCACATCTGTCCTACATCTGTCTTTCCTCAATTTGAATTTATGCCCTCTCAGGTGATTATTCTGAGCAAGAGGCAGTATCCCATCAGCATTGATCATGCTCAACCCATTCAAGGCTTTGTACACCTCACCGGTGCCTAGTCTCCAGACACTGTCATTTGCAAAACTTAAGCCTTTCTTCGTAAGAGCAACCCTTCGTTCCGTTCACTAACCTTGTTGCCCTTCTCTGTACTCGTTCCAGCAGCTCTACATCCTTCTTAAAATGAGGCCTCCAGACCTGTGTACAGTACCCAAGATTTGGCCTAACCATTGCCTTATACAAAGGGATAATCACCTCCTTATCCCTGCTAGAAAAATTCCTGTATATATAATTGACAAGACCTCATGAGCTACTCTTGTGGACTGTGTGCACTGCTCAGAAAACTGCATGTCTGCCTACACAATTACCCCCCAGTCCTTTTCACTCTCTATCACTGTCAGTATAGTACCACACAGTTGATACGTTATTCTGGGGTTACTGCTACCCATATATAGTACTTTACATTTGTCAATGTTAAACTTCAGTTGCCCATCTGCTCAACTTTTCTGGATTCTGTTGCAGCAGTGTACTGTCATTAGTGTAATAAACAACCCTGCCAACCTTTGTTTCGTCTGCAAACTTGGACATTAAGTCTGACTTACCATCATCAATATCATTAATAAATACAGAAAACAAAAATGGACCCAGCACTGAACCCTGAGGGACTACACTAATAACATTAGTCCACGAAGAGTAGTGTTCATTGATTACCACTCTCTATCTTCTCCCACTCAGCCATCCTCCAATGCCACTGCTCCAATTTGTGCAGCTGTCTTCCATGTGCAAACAGTATCAAAAGTCTTTCTAAGATCCAAATATATGATATCAAAGTTATTCCCCCTCATCCAGTTCCTTTGTGACCATATCATAGTATCCAATCAGAATGGTCAGACAAGACTTCCCCTTAACAAAACCCATGCTGTGTCCAAGCTATAAATGAAGTCTTGTCTAGATGATCCTGCAGTGCTTCTTTGACAGTGCCTCCATTAATTTCCCTGGAACAGAAGTTAAACTAACAGATCTGTAATTACCTGTCTCTCTCTTTGATCCTCCTTTGGAGATTGTGGTCACATTTGCACATTTCCAGTACATGGATACTTCCCCTGAGTCCAAGGAAGCTGTCATAATTATGGCTAAGGGTTTTCTTACTTCCTTTGCTGCCTCCTTTAATATAACTGGATAGATTCCATCCACCCCAGTTGCTTTTCTTAAGTTAATCTTCAACAATTTCTCCTCCACTTTACTCTCAGTTATTACAAGATTATCCAGCTTATTGCCAGAGTTTAATACACCTCTGGCATTCCCCTCCCTGATTGACTCCTCATGTGTGAATGTTAATGCAAAATATTCATTTAGTTTGTTAGCTACCTGAGCAGGACCATCTACAGTTGAAGCATCAATATCAAGTGGGCCAATCCAATTCGTCCCCTTCCTTCTAGAGTTTACATAAGCAAAGAACTCTTTGCTGTTTTTCTTTAAATCTACTGCTTAAGATTTCTGATAACCTGCCTTTGATTCCCTAACCTCCTTTGTGACTTGGTTACAGACCAGCTTATATCTGTCGTAGGGTTTTGTGTCACCTCTTAATTTATTTGTGTCCCATGCATTTTTCTTCTCTGACACATGTCGAATTAGTTCATCTGACTTCCATTTAGGCCTAAATCTTGAACAATATTTCTTAGTTGGTATGAAAAGCCTAGGAGCTTCCAAGGTTAAATCTTTGAATGCTTCCCATTTTGAATTTGCTTGTTTGTACCATCATCAATTGTCCCACCATTTAGAATTTAAATAGTGTCGCAGACCACCGTAGTCACCTTTATAAAAGCAAAAACAATTCCCTTTATCCCTGATGGTAGTTACCTCTTTGAGTAAATCCCACGTCAGCACACTGTGATCAGTGCCACCTAGTGGTTCCTTTATTCCTAGATTCTTGATGCATGAAGAATCACTACTAATAATCAGATCAAGAGTATTACTCCCTCTAGTTGCCTCCCAAACATGCTGCTGTAGAAAACAGTCATCCAATAAATCCACAAAAGCCTTGCTAGTGAGTGACCAATCCACAAATTCCAGTCAATATCTCAGAAATTAAAATCCCCCATTATAAGACTCTCTGATTTACTGGCTCACTCTATTTCTGTGTACAGTTTCTTATTATACCCAACAAACTCATTAGGCCTATAACACACACCTACTCTCATTTTTCCATTCCCAGTGCTTATGTCACACCAAACAGACTCAACATTGCATTGTCCACCAACATCAGTTGAATGCACTTCCTTAGATTTTATGTTTTTCTTAATTAACAGCATAATCCCTCCTCCCTTCCTGTTCCATCTATCCTTTATATATAAATCGTACTTTCAAATTCCGATTCTGCACTGCTTATGTCTGTGTGACATCATGTCTCTGATATCCCAACAGTATCTGCCTTTGATGTCTTGACTAACACTTCAAGCTCATCAAATTTATTAACTATACTCCTAGCGTTGGTGTACATGTAAGTATACATGCACCTATTTCTACTCTTAGTTACCCTGATACAGCTCATGTTCCATTATGACTCCAAGCAGTCCTGGAAACCCCCCATTGATTTGCTTCCCAGGCTGCTGCTTAATTTCATTTCAATAGAAGCAGTGCAAGAATAACTTTTTCCTCTGCCAGTGACTATTGTTAATCTATAGTTCGTGTATCCCCCCAAGCTGGCAGTTTTCCGACCCAAGTAACTCTGCCTCAATAGCATCAGCATATATTCTTTGTACCCTTTCTATTTAAGTGTATATGATGTGTCTATTTAAGTGTCTATTTAAGAGTATATGATGAGAGCCTTGTCGATCAATTCGGCCCTGGAGGGATTGTGCAAGGCTCAAGGGGTAGAATTTTTTTCAGCCTGGACTGTACTTGTTAACAGGAGAGATTGCTTCTACAGGGATGGGATACACTTAAATAGAAAGGGTGCAAGAATTTTTGCTGATGCTGTCGAGGCAGTGTTAGGTGGGTCGGAAAACTGCTAGTTGGGGGGGATACAAGGACTAATAGATTAACAGTAGCCACTGGCAGAGGTGGAAGTGATTCTTGCACTGCTTCTATTGAAATGAGCAGAAGTCTGAAAAACAAGATGCAGGATATTTCAGAGACTGCTGGTAGTCATTGCGTTACAAGTAAACACATGGGTTGTGTTAGGGTAGCTAAGAATAGAAACAGGTGCATGTATACCTGCGTGTACACCAATGCTAGGAGTTTGGTAAATAAATTTGATGAATTTGAGGTATTGCTCAAAACATCAAAGGCAGATATTGTTGGGATATCAGAGACGTGGTGTCACACAGATATAAGTAATGCGGAACTGGAATTTGGGGAATACAATGTGTATAGAAAGGATAGACAGGACAGGAGGGGAGGAGGGGTTATGCTATTAATTAAGAAACACATAAAGTCCAAGGAAGTGAAGCCAGTCGACATCGATGGACAGGGCAGTGCTGAATCAGTTTGGTGTGACATAAGCATAGGGAAATCAAAATTGAGAGTAGGAGTGTGCTATAGGCCTAATGACTCTGATGAGTATAATAAGATATTGTACAGGGAAATAGAGTGGGCCAGTAAATCAGAGAGTCTTATAACGGGGGATTTTAATTTCCCAGATATTGACTGGAATTTGTGGGTTGGTCACTCGCACACTAGCAAGGCTTTTGTGGATTTATTGGATGATTGTTTTCTACACCAGCATGTTCGTGAGGCAACAAGAGGGAGCAATACTCTTGATCTGATTATCAGTAGTGACTCTTCATGCATTAAGAACCTGCAGATAAATGAACCACTAGGTGGCAGTGATCACAGTGTGTTGAAGTGGGATTTACTCAAGGAGGTAACTACCATCAGAGGTAAAGGGAAGGGTTTTTGTTTTCGTAAAGGCGACTATGATGGTCTGAGACAGTATTTAAATTCTATACAGTGGGACCAACTGATGATGTTACCAACAGCAAACTCAAAATGGGAAGCATTCAAGGAACTAATCTTGGAGGCTACCAGGCTTTACATACCAACTAAGAAATATTGTTCAAGGTTTAGGCCTAAATGGTTGTCAGATGAACTAATGAGACATGTGGCAGAGAAGAAAAATGCATGGGATACATATAAATTAATGGGTGACATGGAAGCCTATGATAGATATAAGTTGGTCTGTAACCAAGTCACAAAGGAGATTAGGCAGGCAAAGGCAGACTACGAAAAATCCTTGGCAAAGGATGCAAAGAAAAACAGAAAAGAGTTCTTTACATACTTGAACTCGAGAAGGAAAGGGATGAATCAGATTGGTCCACTGGATATTGATGGTTCAACAGTTGAGGATCCTGCTCAGGTGGCTAACAATCTAAACGAGTATTTTGCATCTACATTCACGCAGGAGGAGTTATTCAGGAAGGAGAATGATGTAGGTAAAGTAAACATTGGCAGTGAGCTGGATGATTTTGTAATAACTGAGAGGAAAGTGGAGGAGAGATTGTTGAGGATAAACATAAAAAAGGCACCTGGGGTGGATGGGATCTATCCAGTTATATTAAAGGAGGCAGCAAAGGAAGTATGCAAACCCCTAGCCATAATTATGAGAGCTTCTTTGGACTCAGGGGAGGTACCCATAGACTGGAGATGTGCAAATGTAACCCCAATTCACAAAGGAGGATCAAAGGCTGACACAAGTAATTATAGACCTGTTAGTTTAACTTCTGTTCCAGGTAAATTAATGGAGGCACTGGTTAAAGAAGCACTGCAGGATCATCTAGACAAGAATTCAGTTATAGCTCAGACGCAGCATGGTTTTGTTAAGGGCAGGTCTTGCCTGACCAATTTGATTGGATACTATGATGTAGTCACAAAAGAACTGGATGCAGGGAATAACTTTGATATTATATATTTGGATCTTAGAAAGGCTTTTGATACTGTTGCACATGGAAGACTGCTGCACAAATTGGAGCAGTGTGGCATTGGAGGCAAATTGCTGCTATGGATAAGGGGATGGTTGAGTGGCAGAAGACAGAGAGTGGTAATCAATGGACACTGCTCAACGTGGACTAATGTTATTAGTGGAGTTCCTCAAGGTTCAGTGTTGGGTCCGTTGTTGTTTTCGGTGTTTATGAATGATATTGATGATGGGATATCAAGTTTAATGTCCAAGTTTGCAGATGATACAAAGGTTGGCAGGGTCGTCAAGGACACTACTGACGCTATGCTGCTGCAACAGGATCTGGAAAGGTTGAACAGATGGGCTGAGAGGTGGCAAATGAAGTTTAACATTGACAAATGTAAAGTACTGCATATGGGAAACAGTAACCCCAGAGCAACGTATCAACTCTGCGGTACCACACTGACAGTGGTGGAGAATGAAAAGGACCTGGGGGTAATTGTGCAGGGAGATATGAAGTTCTCTGAGCAGTGCAGACGAGCTGCAAGAGTAGCTCATGGTGTCTTGTCAATGATATACAGGAATTTTTCTAGCAGGGATAAGGAGGTGATTATTCCCTTGTATAAGGCAATGGTTAGGCCACATCTTGAGTACTGTATACAGGTCTGGAGGCCTCATTTTAAGAAGGATGTAGAGCTGCTGGAACGGGTACAGAGAAGGGCAACAAGATTAGTAAATGGAACAAAGGGTTGCTCTTACGAAGAAAGGCTTAAGTTTTGCAAATTACAGAGTCTGGAGACTAGGCACCGGCGAGGTGATCTGATAGAGGCGTATAAGGCCTTGAATGGTTTGAGCATGCTCAATGCCAATGGGATTCTTCATCTTTCTCAGAATAATCACCTCAGAGGGCATAAATTCAAATTGAGGAAGGACGGATGTCGGATAGATGTGCGGAAATTTGCCTTTGGCCAGCGGGTGGTTGGTTGGTGGAACCGACTTCCATCACTTGTTGTTGAAGTTGATAGCCTAAACAAATTTAAAGCTCAACTGGACAGGTATTTCGAACGAACGGAGGGGTGAAATGGGAGAGGGTTTTTTTTTTTTTTTTTTTTTTGGGCTGATGCTGAATAAGCTTGCTTTCTTGCATCGTATGCCTCTACTAATGCTAATGCTAATGCTAAAGTGTATCCCATCCCTGTAGAAGTAGTCTCTCCTGTTAACAAGTTGAGACCAGTTTGAGAAAAATTCTACTCCTTGAGAATTGCACATTCTTTCCAGGGCCGAATTGATCGATGGAAAGGGATGAATCAGATTGGTCCACTGGATGTCGATGGTTTTACTGGTGATGATCCTGCTCAGGTAGCTAACAAAATAAATGAGTATTTGCATCTACATTCACACATGAGGAGTTATTCAGGGAAGGGAATGTCAGAGGTGAATTTATTACAAAATCTAGAGGATTTTGTAATAAACTGAGAGCAAAGTGGAGAAGAAATTGTTTAAGATAAATGTAAGAAAGGCACCTGGGATCTATCCAGTTATATTAAAGGAGGCAGCAGAAGTATTAAGCAAATTCTTAGCCATACTTATGAGAGCCTGTTTGGACTCAGGGGAGGTACCCATGGACTGGAGATGTAAAAATGTGACCCCAATTCACAAAGCAAGATCAAAGGGCAACACAAGTAATTACAGACCTGTTAGTTTAACTTTTGTTCCACAGAAATTAATGGAGGCACTGGTTAAAGAAGCATTGCAGGATCATCTAGACAAGACTTCAATTATAGCTGGGAGCATGGTTTTGTTAAGGGGTAGCGTTGGCTGACCAATTTTATTGGATACCATGATGTGATCATAAATCAACTGGATGCAGGGAATAATTTTTAATATCATATATTTGGATCTTAAAAAGGCTTTTGATACTGTTGCACATGGAAAACTGCTGCACAAATTGGAGCAGTGTGGCATTGGAGGCAAATTGCTGCTAAGGATAAAGGAAATTCTAAAGGGATGGTTGATGGGAGAAGACAGAGAATGATAATCAATGGACACTGCTCTTCGTGGACAAATGTTATTAGTGGAGTCCCTCAGGGTTCAGTGTTGGGTCCATTGTTGTTTTCTATATTTATTAATGATATTGATGAGGGTATATCAGGCTTAATGTCCAAGTTTGCAGATGATACTAAGGTTGCAGGGTTGCTAATGACATTAATGACAGTATGCTGCTGCAACGGGATCTAGAAAAGTTGAGCAGATGGGCTGAGAGGTGGCAACTGAAGTTTAACATTGGCAAATGTAAAGTACTGCATATGGGAAGCAGTAACCCGAGAGTAACGTATCAAATGTATGGTACTACATTGACAGTGGTACAGAATGAAAAGGAACTGGGGGTAATTGTGCAGGCAGATATGAAGTTTTCTGAACAGACGGTCTGCAAGATTAGCTCATGGTGTCTTGTCAATGATATACAGCAATCTTTCTAGCAGGGATAAGGAGGTGATTATCCTCTTGTATAAAACAGTGGTCAGGCCACACCAATAAAATGAGGCCTCCAAACCTGTATTCAGGTCTGGAGGCCTTATTTTAGGAAGAATGTAGAGCTACTGAAGCGAGTGCAGAGAAGGGCAACAAGATTAGTGAATGAAACAAAGGGTTGCTCTTATGAAGAAAGGCTTAAGTTTTGCAAATTACAATGTCTGGAGACTAGGCACCAATGAGGTGATCTGATTGAGGTGTATAAAGCCTTGAATTTGCTCAATGCTGATGGGATTCTTATTCTTGCTCAGAATAATTGCCTGAGAGGGCATAAATTCAAATTGAGGAAAGACGGTTGCATGATAAATGTGTCAGATTTGCCTTTAGCCAGTGTTTGGTTGATTCCTGGAACAGACTTCCATCTGTCATTGTAGAAGTTGATAGATTTAAGGCAGAACTAGACAAACATTTGGTACGAGTGGATGGGTGAAATTAGTAGGTTTTTTTTTTTTTTGCCTGCTTTTTTGCATCATGTGGCTTTACTTGTGCTAACACCACACTTTGGAAACTACACAATAACTCACATGACTGATCTTTACTGAGTTAAATTGCATCAGAAAAGTTATGAAATGCGGGGTTGGGTGAGCACCCCCCCACCATATACTATGTCCTTTCTGTACACATTGTACTCCACATATTGAAATTCTGCATTCCTTATATCTAAGTGACACAGTCTCTTCATGGCCAAATTGGCTGATGAGGCTCTCAGCATGTACTACCTCTTATTGTATATGGGCAGAATAGTAGACAATTTCAGATTCAATCCTCTCATAACTTTTATCAACATTGTCCTGTAATTGTTAAGTCAACAGATCTCATACTGTTAACATCATTAGTTCTGACATATACAACAATATCACGTTTTGTGCCTTTAAAAGATATCTGCTCAATGTCGTCTGCATTCCCCCCTCGGGCAGACATACTCTGAACTTATTCCACCAACCCTTTTTGTGCAATATACACTGGTGTTCAAAGAAAGTGCATCACCCCTTAAAATTATAATTGTCGTCTGATAACGTAAGTATATGGCAATATTTCTTATAGATTGCATCAGACAAGATTGACACACGTAGGTGATGATGTAATATTCCATCAGCTGTTACTTTCAGGTATATAAACATGCTCTGCAAGAATTGCATTTATTCTGTGCTTGTGTCAGGATGGCGAGTTATGTGCAGTTGATGCCACGAAGAAAGAGTGCTATTGTTGCTTTATGTGAGGAATTATATTCTTCCTGTCATATTGCTTATAGAGTGTCTTGTAATCAGTAGATTTCTTTCCAAACTCAAGAATACTGGTTCTGCTAATAGGAAAAAAGGAACTGGACGCAAATGAGTTTCTATGCCAAAAGAGGACCACTGTTTTGAAGCACTTATGCCTTAAAAACCGTAAAGCTTCTTCGTCTGAGCTGCAAAGAGAATGGGAAGAACATATTGGAGTGAAAGCAAGTGCAGTAACAGTCAGAAGACACCTCTTCAAAAATGGGCTTGTAGCTGGTTGTCCTAAGAAGAAGCCCCTTGTCATACAAAAAATGAAAAAGACCCGATTAATTTGGTGTAAGAAGCAGGTCAAATGGACCCCCGAGCAGTGGAATTCAGTTATTTTCTCGGATGAGAAGAAATTCAGCCTGCCTGGCCCTGATGGGAGACAAACGATTCGCCGTAGACATGGTGAACAACCATCCAGACTGTATGGTGTCTACAGTGAAATTCCCTACCAGCAAAATGATATGGGGGTGCATTTCGTATCACTGAGTAGGTCACCTGCTATTTATAAAAGGTTCCATAAATGCCAATGGATACCTGGCTATATTGGAAGGCAAATTGCTGCCAACCATTAGAGACCATTTCAACCTGCCAAGTAACTGCATCTTTCAGGATGACTCTGTTCCTTGTCATTTGGTGAAAAGTGTAAGTAGGCACTCCTGTAGTTATTTTAGCTTTATTTTTGCATTAGAGGTTTGACAGTAATGTGTTTACATTTGTTACAGGTAAAAAAATGGTTGGAAGAATGGTCCATTACAACCCTTAGCTGGCCAAGAAACAGCCCGGACCTGAATCCTATAGAGAACTGTTGGCATCGTGTGGAATCTGCAGTTGCCAGAAAGAAACCAAAGACCCTTTGTGAACTTCAGGAAGCCATAATTCTTGTTTGGAACCACGAACTATCAGTTGATTATTTTCAGAAATTGATCTTGTCACTGCCTCAACAGTGTGCTACTTTCATCAGGGCCAGAGGCAGTTCAACTGAATATTAGTTTGTACCTGGTGAACTTTTCATTTTGTTTTCCATTTAAAATGATAAACTGAAGCAAACTGAGGGCTTCTGATAACATTTCAGCAATAATTGTCGTGTTTACCAAAACTGTTGTATAAAGGTTGCAAAAGCTCATTTTGGAATATTTTGAGATCACCTGTCAAATATTACTTAGCTTTGTCTTAACTATTAATAAATATCTTTTGTTTATATTTCTATTTGTGATGCTAATCACAAATAGAAATATATGTAACATACCATTGCAAAAAAGGGATGGTATGTTACATTAAAGTTAGAAATGTAAAATTCCTAGGTGATGCACTTACTTTGAACACCAGTGTCCCATTTTCCTGACAGTAGAGACACTGACAATAACCACCTCCTGTGGGATTAGCACATTCTGCCTAGGCAATTTTTGTTGTGTTGCCTGATGCACAAATGTGAGCTCTGCCACTTAGTTTGGCAATTGAGAGCTTTATAGGCCCCATTTTAATTCCTTCAAGGGTATCATCCTATTCTTCAAGCGCTCATAATTGCACATTAGAATGCTGAGTTGGAGTTTAATTCTTCACACACTCTACATCAAACATACATAAAGACAACCCTCTTGGCTGTAACTTATCCTGTTCCAGAAAGGTCTGCAAACGTTGCACAAAGAGTACATTTCATTAGGCCATGATTCATATGAGAATTGCTGCCTTTGGTTTTTCCCCAAGCCACAGTACTCTCTTTAATTTGAGTCTGTTGCTTTGTTGCTCTAGTCTGGAGCATGATTTCCATTTAAAATTCAATATAATTGAGAATGCCACACTAAAGTAATATACGTAAATGCAGTAATGGCACTATCTGTTCTCCAGTTATGCAACAGTAATACATATTATAATCAGATTAAAAACCTGAGGGGGCATAAATTCAAATTGAGGAAATACAGTTGTATAATAGATGTGCAGAAATTTGCCTTTAGCCAGTGGGTAGTTGATTGCTGTAACAAACATTCATCTGTTCATTGTGGAAGTTGATAGCTTAAATAAATTCAAGGTGGAACTAGACAAACTTTTAGAGAGAGAGAATGGATGTGCGAAATGTTTTTTTTTTTTTTTTTTTTTTCTTTGCTGATGCTACGTAAGCTTGCTTTCTTGCATCATATGCCTCTACTACTAATACTACTATTATCATATCAAATTTGTGTTATTTGCATTATGCTATACTTACATTTGTAATGTATTAATTAATTATAATAAATAATAAAATTATCTCATTGATGCAAACCTACGTGACTCAAACATTCAAGACAGCTATTTACTTCAAGTAAAAATAGAATTTTCCCCTAAAAATAATTAACATCCTTAAATATTATCTCTTCTAAAATTAAATCTTTTGAGTAAAATCAAACACTTAAGTATAAGTTATGAAACAACAGTATTTAAATCACTGATACAAACGTTCTATGTATATTAAGAAACTTACAAAATGTCTAGTTAAATTTAAACATAAACTAAACAGCATAACTAGGACTATAAGCTATTTATCAGATATGATTTGATATGTTAATTAGGTCAATAAAATGGCAAAAGTTTTCAAAAACCTATCTGTTCTCCAGAGCTCAAAATTCTTCAAATTTCCAGTTCACAATCTCGACCAGACTCATGTAGACATGTTACATTTTATTTAATCTCATACTACTAGTATATTTGGTGTAGAATGTCGATAAAGCTGTTGCTGCTTTCCATTATATTCAACGGATTACAGTTGTGTTTATTTCTTATACTACTTATATTCCACCCCCCCTCTCTCTTAGTATTCATATCAATAAACTTTCCTCTTTATTCCAGACGAACACGAGTTTCATTTTAAAAGTTAAAACATGCTAAATGCTAATTCTTCAAATAGGCCTTGGGGGTTCGATAAGTTACAAAAAACAACACTGTAGCATTCAAAGGCAATTGCCCCCTTTATCAACAATGGAGATTCACTGTCACTGCACATCCTTAAATAACATCAGCAGGACCATGGCTCATAGAATGTTACTGTAGGAGCATGGGAATTATCCTCTGCATGTGTATGGAGACTGGAAATGGCTCAAGAGCATGCCTGGTGGAACCGTTCATCCTGTCCAAGAATTATAGTTTCAGAGAGGGGGATGAATACAGATGCTCAGCTCTATTAATGGTATTACCTTCTAAAGAACAAATCTGCAAGCTCTTGTGCCATTTCCCATGCCAATACTTATGTGAACAATCAACAATGACAGCATCTTCTGAAGAAATTTGATGGTCCTCCTCCCAGAACTGCTCAGCCACAGCAGATTTCCTATAGCCTGCAGTCTCTATTGCTCTAAAGTGTTGCCCCATATGATCTTTAAACCCTTTCTATTCCCTCAACATTATACTCTCCACAATCCAGACATTTGATCTCATATATAATTCCACTTATACCCTTGATAGATACAGGATCTTTTATCTTTGACATGACTGTTAGCATTAGATGAGGCATATGATGCAAGAAAGCAAGCTTATACAGCATCAGCCCAAAAAAAAAAAAAAAAAAAAGAAAGCTTTCCCATTTTGCCCATCCGGTCACTCCAAATGGGCACCTCCATAGCCAGGTGAGCAGGAACGGCAGTGCGTAGCACACGCTTCTTGATTAGACCGGGTTTCAAGCCTGTGACCACCAAATATGGAGGATGTGGAAAGGTCAAGGAATGACCACCGCATATCCCCGGAGCAGTATGGCCTTAGTTGCTAATGCTCCGAAAAACCAAATAACAACAACAACACTCCAAATGTTTGTCTAGTTCAGCCTTAAATTTATTTAAGCTATCAACCTGCACAACAGCAGATGGATGTCTGTTCCAGCAATCAACTACCCAAAGGCAAACTACCGCACATCTATTCTACAACTGTCTTCCCTCAGTTTGAATCTATGCCCCCTCAGGTTCTTAGTCTGAGCGAGCGGAAGTATCCCATCAGCATTGAGCCTGCTCAAACCATTCAAGTCCTTATACACCTCAGATCACCTCGCAGGTGCCTAGTCTCCAGATGCTGCAACTTGCAGAACTTAAGTCTTTATTTGTAAGCACACACCCCTTTGTTCCTCTCATTGGCCTTGTTGCCCTTCTCTGTACTCGACATCCTTCCTAAAATTAGGCCTCCAGACCTGTATGCAGTACTCAAGTTGTGGCCTGACCATTGCATTATATAAAGGGATAATCACCTCCTTGTGTCTGCTAGAAAAGTTCCTATATATCATTAACAAAACTCCATGGCCTGCTCTGGCAGTCCAGCTGCACTGCTCAGAGAACTTCATATCTGACTGCACAATTACTCCCAGGTCTTTTTCATTCTCCACCTCCCTGAGTGCAGTACCACACAGTTGGTACATTTCTTTTGGGTTACTGCTACCCATATGCAGTACTTTGCATTTGTCAATGTTAAACTTCAGTTGCCACTGTTCAGCTCATCTGCCTAACTTTTCTAGGTCCTGTTGCAGTAGCATACTGTCTTTACTGTCATTAACAACCCTGCCAATCCATGTATATCATCTGCAAACTTGGACATGAAGCCTGATATACCTAAATATAAAAATAGCGAAATGCTTAAAGTGCGGTACTCACCTTGAATATAATCTGCAATAGTTTTATGAAAAGACTGATGACTAAATTTAAGGTGGAATGGTTAAGTTAATGCTTTAAGGTGGGATGAAATTTAATTTAACGGAATTTTAAAATAAGCGCAAGGAAGCAGAAGTGCACTACTCCATCCCTGGTTGTCATAAAGGAGAAAAAATAGTTAATCTGGAACATAAAAGAATTGATAATGCCAATAGTTGTGACGACAAACTTTCATTAAGTTATAACATCTTCAGTTGGCGGTGTTAAGTGAGAAGTAACACGTGCTGTATTTTAAGGAATTTTCTATACTCTCGTGATGATCTTTGGAACACATGGGAATCTCAGATGTGAGAGATTCCAAGCCGAAGAAAGGTGAAAGGGAAGTTTTGTGTTTAGGATGTTGAGATTAGTTGTTATTATTTTATTTATTGTTATTTGGTTTTTTTAGGAGCATTAGCAACTAAGGCCATATTGCTCCGTGGATATGCGGTGGTCACTCTCTGACCTTTCCGCATCATCCGTATTTGGTGGGCACAGGCTCGAATGCCGGTTTAATCAAGAAGCGTGTGCTACGCACTGCTGCTCCTGCCCACCTGGCTACGGAGGCACCCGTTGAGATTAGTATTGTGTTGAAACCATTCGGTAATGAGGGCTTCATATTGAAGAATTTTGTGGCTGGTTTTTAGTCTTATAATGGTGAAAGCGGAGTCAATTAAAGGGGTCAATTAAAGGGGTGGGTTTTAGCATGTATTGTGAGTTCTGTTCTAGCTTGTCGTGATCTAACACTATTATGGTGGTAGTATGCGTGAGTGTTGGAGGTTTTGGTAGAACCAAACTTGGTAGTAGTACTACCAATATAACAGGCATCACAGTTTGGTTGACATTTAATCAAGTAAATTATATTGTTGAAATCGTTGGTAGGGTATTTGTGTGTGTCTTTGTAAGTGTTGAATAAGGATCCGAGTTTATTATAAGCTGAAAAAATGAAGGAGATATCTGTACCTCTAAACACACAGCGGAACTGTCTGGCAAGTTCATTATGGTATGGGCGGATGATGTGTATATTTGCGTTGGTAGTGGATTTTGGTGGATTGTTAATTTTACTTTTGGCTATGGAAATAGTGTGTTGAATGAGTTGGGTTGGGTAGTTCCTAGCTGTAAATTTTTCTGTGAGGTATTGAAGTTCATTGGTTAAGTCATTTTGTGAGGTGCTATATTTGAGGGCATTTTGTATTTGGTTGTATAAAACTGCTTTTTTTGTGCAGAGGGGGTGGTGCAAAGCAAAATGTAGGTATTTGCCTGTATGTGTATTTTCTCTGAAAATCTTTGTACCTAGTTTGGTACCTGTTTTGTAAACGGTGAGGTTGAGAAAATTAATTTGGTTGTTGGTTTCAAGTTCAAGAGTGAGTTTTAACCTATCATGTATTGAATTAAATTTTAAAAAGAGATTGTCTATAGTGGACCTATTGCCTATTATGAGTATGTCATCAGCGTAATGTGTGTATAATTTTATTTCTGGAGGGAAGTGTTGTAAGATTTGGTTCTCTATTGTAGCTAGGTAAATTTCTGACAGGGGGGGTGGAGATGCCTAAACCCATGGGTAAACCAAATATTTGTTGGAAAATTTTACTGTTGAATCTGAAATATCGGGCATCTAGTAATAGTGAAGTGAGTTCAAGGATGTTATTAATGGAAAGGGAGGTACGTTTTGTCAAAGTGTTATCTGTTGTTAAGAATCCAACGCAAATATACACACATCCTCCCATACCATAATGAACTTGCCAGACAGTTCCACCGTGTGTTTACAGGTACAGATATCGCCCTCATTTTTTCAGCTTATAATAAACTCGGATCCTTATTCAGCACTTACAAAGACACACACAAATACCCAACCAACAATTTCAACAATATAATTTACTTGATTAAATGTCAACCAAACTGTGATGCCTGTTATATTGGTAGTACTGCTACCAAGTTTGGTTCTACCAAAACCTCCAACACTCACACATACTTCCACTATAATAGTCTTAGATCGGGACAAACTAGTACAGAACTCACAATACATGCTCACACCCCTTTAATTGACTCCGCTATCACCATTATAAGACTAAAAACCAGCCACAAAATTCTTCAATATGAAGCCCTCATTATCGAATTGTTTCGACACAATACTAATCTCAACATCCTAAACGCAAAACTTCCCTTTTCACCTTTCTTCGGCTTGGAATCTCTCACATCTGAGATTTCCGTGTGTTCCAAAGAGTATCACGAGAGTATAGAAAATTCTTTAAAATACAGCACGCGTTACTTCTCACTAAACACAGCTAACTGAAGATGTTATAATTTAATGAAAGTTTGTCGTCACGACTATTGGCATTATCAATTCTTTTATGTTCCAGATTAACTATTTTTTCTCCTTTATGACAACCAGGGATGGAGTAGTGCACTTCTGCTTCCTTGCACTTATTTTAAAATTCCGTTAAATTAAATTTCATCCCACCTTAAAGCATTAACTTAACCATTTCTTTTATGTTCCAGATTAACTATTATTTTATGTTCCAGATTAACTATTATAACCAATCAATTCTTTTATGTTCCAGATTAAGTATTTTTTCTCCTTTATGACAACCAGGGATGGAGTAGTGCACTTCTGCTTCCTTGCGCTTATTTTAAAATTCCGTTAAATTAAATTTTATCCCACCTTAAAGCATTAACTTAACCATTCCACCTTAAATTTAGCCATCAGTCTTTTCATAAAACTATTGCAGATTATATTCAAGGTGAGTACCGCACTTTAAGCATTTCGCTATTTTTATATTTAGTCTATTATCACGGTACTATAAGAATTCTATAACTTTATATTTGCTTGATATACCTTCATTGATATCATTGATAAATACACAAAACGACAATGGGCCCAGCATTGAACCCTTGGAGCTCCACTGATAACATTAGTCCACGTAGAGCAGTGTCCGTTTATTACTGCTCTCTGCCGTCTCCCACTCAACCATCCCTTTATACATTGCAGCAACTTGCTCTTAATGCTATACCACTCCAATTTCTACAGCAGTTCTCTCCTCTATGTGCAACAGTATCAAAAGCTTTCCTGAAATCCAAGTGTATGTTATCAAAATTATTTTTTGCATCCAGTTCCTTTGTGACCACATCATAGTATTCAATTAAATTGGTCAGACAAGACTTCCTCTTAACAAACCTTTTGCCTTTAGCCAGCGGGTGGTTGGTTGGTGGAACAGACTCCCATCCCTTGTGGTGGAGGTTGATAGCCTAAATAAGTTTAAGGCTCAGCTGGACAGGTATTTTGAACGAACAGAGGGGTGAAGTGGAAGTCGTTTTTTTTTTTTTTTTTTTTTTTTTTTTTTGGCTGATGCTGCCTAAGCTTGCTTTCTTGCATCAAATGCCTCTACTAATGCTAATGCTAAACCCATGCTGTGTCTAAACTATTACTGCTGTCTTGTCTAGGTGATCCTGTATCACCTCTTTAACCAGTGACTCCATTATTTTCCCCAGAACAGAAGTTAAACTAACAGGTCTAGAATTATTTGTGTCACCCTTTGAACCTCCTTTGTGAATTGGGAATACATACATCACATCTCTAGCCCATGGAGGACCTCCCATGAATCTTGGAATGCTCTCATAATTAAGGCTAAGAGTTGGTTAACTTCCTCAATGCCTCCTTCAATATAACTGGATAGATTCCATCCAACCCAGGTACCTTTTTCATGTTAACTACAACAATTTCTCCTCCACTTTGCTCTCAGTTATTACAAAATCAGTTATCTCCCTGTTATTGTTCGATAAACTTCTGGCATTCCCCTCCTTGAATAACTGCTCATGTGCAAATGTCGATGCAGAATACTCATTAAATTTATCAGCTACTTGAGCAGGATCATCAATAGTTGAACCATCAATTTTAAGTGGACCAATCTGATTCATCCCCTTCCTTCTAGATTTTACATAAATAAAGAACTCTTTTTTTTTTTTTTTTTTTTTTATGAAAACCCCAAACACGAAAGGTATCAAAACCTATAGTACTTAGTACCATGCATGGGTTGAAGGAGAAGTATGGGGGGAGTGGGATGCTGGAAACTTTGCTCTAGAGACTAAACATGGGTTTCACCACTTCAAGCCTCCAATAAGCAAAGTGGTGGTATTTCACCGGTTGATGAAAGTCATCTACCACCTCTTAATCTGCCTAACCTCCTTTGTGACTTGATTACAGAGTAGCTTATATCTGCCATAGGGTTCTGTGTCACCTGATAATTTATATGCATCCCATTAATTTTTCTTCTCTGCCAAGAGCCTCATTAATTCATCTGACACCATTTAGGCCCAAACCATGAACAGTATTTCTTAGTTGGTGTGAAAAGCCTAGTAGCCTCCAAGATTTAGTCCCTGAAGGCTTCCAATTTAGAATTCACCATTGGTAACATCTTCACTTGATCCTGCTGTATAGAATTTAAAAATTGCCTGAGACCACTATAGTCACTTTTTCGAAAACAATAACCCTTGATGGTAGTTACATCTTAAAGTAAATTCCGCCCCACATCAGTACACTGCGATCACTGTCACCTAGTGGTTCTTTTATCTGCAAATTCTTAATGCATGAATAATCATTTCTGATAATCAGATCAAGAGTATTACTCCTTCTGGTTTCCCCTCGAACATGTTGCTGTAGAAAACAATCCTCCAATAAATCCACAAAAGTCTTGCTAGCGTGCGAGTGACCATGCCACAATTTCCAGTGTTTATGTTAAAGTTCCCCATTACAAGACATTCTGATTTACTGGCCCACTGTATATTTCTGCACAACTGTTCATTGTGCCATTGAGTCATCAGGCCTATAACACACTCCTACTCTTATTTTTCCTTTTCCAATGTTTATGTCACACCAAACAAATTCAACATTGCACCGTCCACCCATGTCAACTTGATGCACTTCCTTAGATTTTGTGTTTCTTAATTAACACCATAACCCCTCCTCCCTTCCTACCCTGTCTATCCTTTCTGTACACATTTACTCCCCAAATTCCAATTCTGCACTGCTTATATCTGTGTGACACCATGTCTCTGGTATCCTAATGATATCTGCCTCTGCGTTGGTCAGCACTTCTAATTCATCAAATTTATTTGCTATACTTCTAGTATTGGTGTACATGCAAATATACATGCACATGTTCTTACTCTTAGTTACACTAACACAGCCCATGTATTTATTTAATTGTTCCAGATGACTCCTATCAGCTCTTGAAATCCCCAGCAACTTGCTCTCTAGGCTGCTACTCATTACAATAGAAGCAGTGCAAGAATCACTTTTGCCTTTGCCCGCAGTTACTGTTAATCATTTAGTCTGTGAATCCTCCCAAGCTAGAGTTTACTGACCCATCTAACACTGCCTCGATAGCATCAGCAAATATTCTTGCACCTTTTCTATTTAAGTGTATCCCATCCCTGTAGAAGCAGTCTCTCTTGTTAGCCAGCACAGACCATGCTGAAAAAAATTCTAACCTATGACTCTTGCATAATCTCTCTAGGGCCAAATCTATTGACAAGGCTCTCATCATATACTCCCTCCTATCATGTCTGGGCAGAATTGCAGACACTTGCAAATTTACCCTAACTCGCGACATTTTTTCAGCATTGACTGAAAAAAGAATTTACTTTATTTATTAAGGAAATCTGCAGATCTCTTATTCTTAAGGTCATTAGTGCCAGTGTGTACAACAATATCACCTTCTCTGCTCTTAAAAGATGATATCTGCCCTGCAATGTCCTCAACTTTCTCCCCTATCAGACATACCCTGGTCCTGTTCCACCTTTCCTTTTTGTATAATATATTCCCCATCTCCCTGACAAAAGAGTCACCAACAATAACTGGTTACTGTGGGACCAGTGCATTCTGCTTTGGAGATTGCCGCTGTGTTGCCTGATACACAGGAGTGAGCACTGGCATTGAGTTAGGCAGCTGAGAGCTTGATGTTATATTAATGTTAATATAACATCAAGTTATATTAACCTCATATTAATTTCTTCAAGTGCATATACCCTACACCTCAAACTCTCTTAGATGCCCATCAGAACGCCGAGTTGGCACATACTTTTTTCACAGTCTCTGCACCTAGCACACACAAAGATGTGTGTGCCAGGTGCAGCTTGGCTTGATGATGTCCTGTTCTAGACAGGTCTGCAAACATTTCAAAATTCGCACATTTTTTTAGACTTTGATGCATTGGAGAATCGTTTCCTTTGGTTCTCCCGTGAGCCACAGTACTACTGCTTCTTTGTGCTTGCTGCTTTGCTGCTCTAGTCTGGGTCATGATTCCATTTAAGTATAATTTAATTAACAATGAAATTTAATATAATTAATAAATTTTACTGATTAATTGATAATACTATACTACTCTAACAGATTTCTAATGCAGTGCTACGTATTTCGCTATTTAGTTTTACGTTAAACCTTATGCTATGTAGTTTGAGATTTACATTACACTATTCTGTCTAAGAATGTCTAAGAATGGTGGCAAGTTATGAATGGTAATATCTATGGACACTAAGTATTAACTTTCAAAATCACTCTAAATTCAAATAATCCAAGCAGCTTGACTAGGACTATAAAGCTACTTATAGAAAATAATTTAGTCAATAAAACGACTAAATATATATATTAGTAAATAAAATAAAAAAATAGTAAATAAATAAAAAAACTTAGTTTCGCCAGAGCTGCAAAAATCTTGGCTAACATGGTAATAATGTTTGCAGTCTCTTTCACAAATACTGAACACAGTCTGTCAGACAAGTCCATAATATTCTTCATCCTTGTTCAACTTCTTGAATATATTTCTCCAAACGCTTCGAGGGTAGCCGCATTTTCAGAGATTCAGTGTGATATGTAATCTCCTCTGATCTATCCTCAGAGGTGCTGCAGTGGGATCCAGCCCTATCCATTAGGGCTCTAATTACACTTGTTGGCTTGAGTTATAATGTATATATTGTCCTAGCCACATACATTTCCTCTGTACTCTCCTTATATGATCTGGAGCCATTCCTACAGTAACATGTGCCGTGTTACTGTATTATATTTTTACATCTAATTTTATCTTGTTTTATTTTATTTAAATTTATTTTAATAAACTTTTGGTTATATATGGTTGGTATATTCAACTGCAGCTATGAATATACCAAATGCTGTAACTTTCCTTCTTGTTATCATTTTTCTATGATTTTGCATATTTGGTTTATCAAAATTTGTAGATGGGCAACATTTTAGCTTACTGGTCAAACACTGCGGGCTGCACCAAAAGGACCCATGGGCAGCTGTGACCCAAAGTCAGCTGGTTGCTTATCCTTCACATTAGAATACAACTTTTAAAATTAACTTCCATTCTTAGACACCAGTTGTTAAAATAACAGTTAAAAGAAATGCAATGTTTTAAAGATTCAGTGCAAGTGCTGGTTTCTAATAATGCATTCCTTCTGGTATTTATTTATTTATTTAGTTTGCATATGAAGGTATACCATATTTAAATGAAGAAGAAGAGAGAAAGATTTTGAAGAAAATGTCTAACAAAAGTTTGTTTCATTCATTAGAAATGTAAGTTGGAGATTTTTGTTTGATGAATGTATTAAATATATGGCTATATTTTATATATGCACACCTAATATCACTAGTTATCATACCATTTTTAGTAGGCGCCTCCGGCCAGGTGGGAAGGAGAAGCAGTGCGTAGCACACGCTTCTTGATTAGACCGGGGTTCGAGCCTGTCACCACCAAATACGGAGGATGCGGAAAGGTCAGGGAATAACCACCGCATATCCCGGAGCAACATGGCCTTAGTTGCTAATGCTCCTAAAAACCAAACATAGGCGCCTCCGGCCAGGTGGGAAGGAGAAGCAGTGCGTAGCACACGCTTCTTGATTAGACCGGGGTTCGAGCCTGTCACCACCAAATACGGAGGATGCGGAAAGGTCAGGGAATAACCACCGCATATCCCGGAGCAACATGGCCTTAGTTGCTAATGCTCCTAAAAACCAAACAACAAACAAAAATTTTTAGTAAGATAACTAGTTATATCTTACCATTCTCAGCTGATGTCTAGGTAAGATAACTAATAAAGTTATATTACCCAGATAAGTATGTTAACTAATCTAACCAGTTTGGTAATATAACTAATATCATTAATTATCTTACCCAGTTGACTTCCATTATTTCTAATGCTTTTTCAGTTGTATTGAAATGAAATAGTTATGAAGAAAAATTCAGTACAACACATTATTTTTGAAGTCCACCCACGCTTAAGGAACTAAGCTTTAAGGCACTAATCTTAAGGCACTGAGTATTGACCACAGTCAAACTTGAACGATCAACCATTTGATCGTTCAAGTTTCAAAACAAAAACAAATTTATATGCTTGTAACATATAAATTTTTGAGTTTTCTTAATTCTGAGTATGATATAAAATATCACTTCAACTAATCCAGAAAGGAAGTCATTTTTCTGTAACCCATTATTTTTCTTGTTTATTAAATTTTCATTTTTTAAGTGGCCCTATCTAGTTTTCATGTGGCAGGGTTGTTCCAGCTCATCGGATCTTGGCAATGATATATAGCAATTTTGCTAGTAAGGATAAGGAGGTGATTGTCCCCTTGTATTAGGAAATGGTGTCAGGCCACACCTTGAGTACTGCATACAGGTCTGAGGTCCTCATTTTAGGAAGGATGTAGAGTTGCTTGAGCGAGTACAGAGAAGGGCAACAAGATTGGTGAGGGAAACAAAGGGGTCCTCTTACCAAGAAGTGCTTAAGTACTGCAAATTGCAGAGTCTGGAGAGGAGGCACCTGCAAAGTGATCTGATTGAGGATTTGAATGGATTGAGCAAGCTCAATGCTGATGGGATTCTTCCTCTTGTTCAGACTCCACACCTGAGGGGGCATAAAATCAAGGCTGAACTAGACAAAGTTCTGGAGTGAATTGGATGCGTGATATGGGAAGGGTTCTTTTTTTTTCTTTTTTTTTTTTTTGCTGATGTCCTATAAGCTTCCTTTCTTCCATCATATGCCTCTGCTAATGTTAATAATGAAGCTATATGTACATAAATATATTTTTAAAGGTCATTAGCATTAGTAGAGGCATACGATTTAAAGAAAGAAAGCTTATACAGTATCAGCCAAAAAAAAAAAAAAAAAAAAACCTTCCCATTTCACCCATCCATTTGTTCCAAATGTTTGTCTAGTTCTGCCTTGAATTTATTTAAGCTCTCAAATTCCAAAACAACAGATGGAAGTTTGATCTAGCAATCAACTACCTGCTGGTTAAAGGCAAATTTCTGCACATCTATTCTACAATTGTCTTTCCTCAATTTGAATTTATTAATCACCTTCTCAGGTGATTAATATGAGCAAGTGGAAGAATAGAATCCTATCAGCATCCAGCCTGCTCGATCCATTCAAGGCCTTATACACCTCAGTCAGATCGCCTAGCAGGTGCCTAGTCTCCAGATGCTGCAATTTGCAGAACTTAAGCCTTAATCGTAAGTGCACCCCTTTGTTCCTCTCACCAGTCTTGTTGCTCTTCTCTGTACTCGTCCTAGCAACTCTACATCTTTTTTAAAATGAGGCTTCCAGACCTGTACTCAGTAATCAAGGTTTGCCCTGACCATTGCCTTATACACGGGGATAATCACCTCCTTATCCCTGATACCAAAATTCTTGTATATCATTGACAAGACCCCATGACCTACTCAGGCAGCCTGTCTGCACTGCTCAGTAAACTTCATATCCGACTGCACAATTGCCCCCAGGTCTCTTTCATTCTCCACTACCCCGAGTGTAATGCCATCCAGTTAGTACATTTCTCTGGAGTTACCCATATGCAGTACTTTGCATTTGTCAGTATCAGACTTCAGTCTCCACTTCTCAGACCATCTGCTCAACTTCTCCAGATTGTGTTGTCGCAGCATACTGTCATTACTGTTATTAACAACCCTCCCAACCTTTGTATCATCTGGAAACTTTGACATTAAGCTTGATATACCGTCATCAATATCATTGATAAATATACAAAACAACATAGGCCTTGGGGAACACCACTAATAACATTAGTCCAAGAAGAGCAGTATCCATTGATTACCACTCTCTGTCTTCTCTCACTTAACCATCCTTTTATCCATTGTACCAACTTGCCCTTATTGCCATACTGCTCCAATTTGTACAGTAGTCTTCCATGTGCGACAATATCAAAAGCTTTCCTGAAATCCAAGTATATGATATCAATATTATTTTTTGCATCCAGTTCCTTTGTGACCACATCATAGTATCCAATCAAATTGGTCAGACAAGACTTACCCTTAACAAACCCATGCATGCTGTGTCTGAATTATTATTGCTGTCTTGTTTAGGTGATTCTGCAATTTTTCTTTAACCAGTGACTCCATTATTTTCCCTGGAACATAAGTCAAACTAACAGGTCTGTAATTACTCGTGTCGCCTTTTGATCCTCCTTTGTGAATTGGAGATACATTTGCACATCTCCAGTCCATGGGGACTCCCCTGAGTCCAGAATACTCTCATAATTATGGCTAAGGGTTTGCTTACTCTTTGCTACAATAGCCTTAGATGCTGATGTGCCACAAAACTACCAACTCTCTTTGCTACCTCATTTAATATAACTGAATAGATCCCATCCACCTGAGGTGGATGGGATCTATTCAGATATATTAGATGTCTGAATATACAATTTCTCATACATTTTTCTCTCACTTATTAAAAAAATCGTTTAACTAACTGTTAGAGTTTGATAAATATCTGGCCCTCTCTTCCGTGAATAAATCCTCATGTGTGAATGCAGATGCAAAATACTATTTAGTTTCGCAGCTGTCTGAGAAGCTACAGTCAAACCATTGTTATCAAGTGGACCAATCTGATTCTTCCCTTTCCTTTTAGAGTTTATATATATAAAGGTGTCTTTGCTGTTTTTCTTTGCATCCTTTGCCAAAGATTTCTCATAATCTGCCTTCACTTGCCTAACCTCTTTTGTGACTTGATTACAGACTAATTTATATATACCATAGGCTTCTGTGTCGCCTGATAATTTATATGCAACCCATGCATTTTTCTTCTCTGCCATGAGTCACATCAGTTCATTTGGCATCCATTTGTGCCTAAACCTAGAACAGCATTTCTTAGTTGTAACAAAAAGCCTAGTAGCTTCCAAGATTACTTCCTTAGTTGCTTCCCATTTAGAATTTGCTGTTGATAATATTATCATTTCACCAATTGTGGTGAGGAAGCATTTTCAAGTGTTTGAACAACTATTCCAAATATGTGTATAACGTACTTAGCATTAGCATTAGCAGAGGCATATGATGCAAGAAAGCAAGCTTATTCAGCATCAGCCAAAAAAAACAAAAAAAAAAAAAAAAAAAAAAAAACCCACTCCCATTTCACCCCTCCGTTCGTTCGAAATACCTGTCCAGTTGAGCTTTAAATTTGTTTAGGCTATCAACTTCAACAACCAGTGATGGAAGTCGGTTCCACCAACCAACCACCCGCTGGCCAAAGGCAAATTTCCGCACATCTATCCGACATCCGTCCTTCCTCAATTTGAATTTATGCCCTCTGAGGTGATTATTCTGAGAAAGATGAAGAATCCCATTGGCATTGAGCATGCTCAAACCATTCAAAGCCTTATACACCTCTATCAGATCACCTCGCCGGTGCCTAGTCTCCAGACTCTGTAATTTGCAAAACTTAAGCCTTTCTTCGTAAGAGCAACCCTTTGTTCCATTTACTAATCTTGTTGCCCTTCTCTGTACCCGTTCCAGCAGCTCTACATCCGTCTTGAAATGAGGCCTCCAGACCTGTATACAGTACTCAAGATGTGGCCTTACCATTGCCTTATACAAGGGAATAATCACCTCCTTATCCCTGCTAGAAAAATTCCTGTATATCATTGACAAGACACCATGAGCTACTCTTGCAGCTCGTCTGCACTGCTCAGAGAACTTCATATCTGCCTGCACAATTACCCCCAGGTCCTTTTTATTCTCCACCACTGTCAGTGTAGTACCGCAGAGTTGATACGTTGCTCTGGGGTTACTGTTTCCCATATGCAGCACTTTACATTTGTCGATGTTAAACCTCATTTGCCACCTCTCAGCCCATCTGTTCAACCTGTCCAGATCCTGTTGCAGCAGCATAGCGTCAGTATTGTCCTTAACGACCCTGCCAACCTTTGTATCATCTGCAAACTTGGACATTAAACTTGATATCCCATCATCAATATCATTCATAAACACCGAAAACAACAACGGACCCAACACTGAACCTTGAGGAACTCCACTAATAACATTAGTCCACGTTGAGCAGTGTCCATTGATTACCACTCTCTGTCTTCTGCCACTCAACCATCCCCTTATCCATAGCAGCAATTTGCCTCCAATGCCACACTGCTCCAATTTGTGCAGCAGTCTTCCATGTGCAACAGTATCAAAAGCCTTTCTAAGATCCAAATATATAATATCAAAGTTATTCCCTGCATCCAGTTCTTTTGTGACTACATCATAGTATCCAATCAAATTGGTCAGGCAAGACCTGCCCTTAACAAAACCATGCTGCGTCTGAGCTATAACTGAATTCTTGTCTAGATGATCCTGCAGTGCTTCTTTAACCAGTGCCTCCATTAATTTACCTGGAACAGAAGTTAAACTAACAGGTCTATAATTACTTGTGTCAGCCTTTGAACCTCCTTTGTGAATTGGGGTCACATTTGCACATCTCCAGTCCATAGGTACCTCCCCTGAGTCCAAGGAAGCTCTCATAATTATGGCTAAGGGTTTGCTTACTTCCTTTGCTGCCTCCTTTAATATAACTGGATAGATCCCATCCACCCCAGGTGCCTTTTTTATGTTTATCCTCAACAATCTCTCCTCCACTTTCCTCTCAGTTATTACAAAATCATCCAGCTCACTGCCAATGTTTACTTTACCTACATCATTCTCCTTCCTGAATAACTCCTCATGCGTGAATGTAGATGCAAAATACTCGTTTAGATTGTTAGCCACCTGAGCAGGATCCTCAACTATTGAACCATCAATATCCAGTGGACCAATCTGATTCATCCCTTTCCTTCTTGAGTTTAAATAGGTAAAGAACTCTTTTCTGTTTTTCTTTGCATCCTTTGCCAAGGATTTTTCATAGTCTGCCTTTGCCTGCCTAATCTCCTTTGTGACTTGGTTACAGACCAACTTATATCTATCATAGGCTTCCATGTCACCCATTAATTTGTATGTATCCCATGCATTTTTCTTCTCTGCCACATGTCTCATTAGTTCATCTGACAACCATTTAGGCCTAAACCTTGAACAATATTTCTTAGTTGGTATGTAAAGCCTGGTAGCCTCCAAGATTAGTTCCTTGAATGCTTCCCATTTTGAGTTTGCTGTTGGTAACATCATCAGTTGGTCCCACTGTATAGAATTTAAATACTGTCTCAGACCATCATAGTCGCCTTTACGAAAACAAAAACCCTTCCCTTTACCTCTGATGGTAGTTACCTCCTTGAGTAAATCCCACTTCAACACACTGTGATCACTGCCACCTAGTGGTTCATTTATCTGCAGGTTCTTAATGCATGAAGAATCACTACTGATAATCAGATCAAGAGTATTGCTCCCTCTTGTTGCCTCACGAACATGCTGATGTAGAAAACAATCATCCAATAAATCCACAAAAGCCTTGCTAGTGTGCGAGTGACCAACCCACAAATTCCAGTCAATATCTGGGAAATTAAAGTCCCCCATTATAAGACTCTCTGATTTACTGGCCCACTCTATTTCCCTGTACAATATCTTATTATACTCATCAGAGTCATTTGGCCTATAGCACACTCCTACTCTCAATTTTGATTTCCCTATGCTTATGTCACACCAAACTGACTCGACGCTGCCCTGTCCATCGATGTCGACTGGCTTCACTTCCTTGGACTTTATGTGTTTCTTAATTAATAGCATGACCCCTCCTCCCCTCCTGTCCTGTCTATCCTTTCTATACACATTGTATTCCCCAAATTCCAGTTCCGCATTACTTATATCTGTGTGACACCACGTCTCTGATATCCCAACAATATCTGCCTTTGATGTTTTGAGCAATACCTCAAATTCATCAAATTTATTTACCAAACTCCTAGCATTGGTGTACACGCAGGTATACATGCACCTGTTTCTATTCTTAGCTACCCTAACACAACCCATGTGTTTACTTGTACCGCAATGACTACCAGCAGTCTCTGAAATATCCTGCATCCTGTTTTTCAGACTTCTGCTCATTTCAATAGAAGCAGTGCAAGAATCACTTCCACCTCTGCCAGTGGCTACTGTTAATCTATTAGTCCTTGTATCCCCCCCAACTAGCAGTTTTCCGACCCACCTAACACTGCCTCGACAGCATCAGCAAAAATTCTTGCACCCTTTCTATTTAAGTGAACTTAAAGAATACTATACTAATTGACATTGATTAATAAAGAAATAAATATCACAGAATTGAAAAAAAAAAAACAGCCAGCAGAGGTTGGCTTCCCTAGTTTCCAGGACACTGTTTTGGTATAATTTTGTAAATAAATAAAATAAATATCAGTGTATTAGTCTCTCACCAAAAAAAAACTATATTGTCAAGGAAGAATGCTTTACTCTGGACAGCACACAGAGGGCCAAGATAATAGAGTACACAATGAAAGGCTTAACAAAAGGTTTGATAACATGGCGTGGTTACTTACATTGACAATCTTTTTTTCCTTCCTGTATCCAGAAATGAAATGAAAAAAAAAATATATATATATATATCATTTTTTTTTTTTTTTTATTATTAAAAACCCCAAACATCAAAGGTATCAAAACCTATAGTACTTAGTATCATGCCATAGGGTGGAAGGAGATTGGGGAAAGGAGGGAGCCAAATTTTCTCTGCACCTGGGTTTCACAAAGCCTCCAATAAGATTGATGAGATTCATCTACCACATGAGAGTTAATGAGAGTCATATAGCTCATCTAAAAATGCACAGGTGAGATAATCAGAATCATGGACATGAACTGGGGCATTAAAAGCAAAGCCTAGATGCTACTTCACATTGGTCTTACTTCCCATTTTCATATATGCAGCTGCATTTGGTACCACAGAGATACATTGGTTTACAAACTGGGCTCTATTCGGATGCAAATATTATTATCACTTCACTATGAACTCACAAATGTTCAGCAAACTCATTACTCTTTGTCGTTCTAAGTTATAAATTCTGCAGACAAAAAATTTTGAGCTCTTCGAATTTGAATTTAAGAACTATCAGAAAGCAAAATTTAAAAAATTCGAACACTTTTAGGCCTGATGAATCTACTATAGCTGACGTCATTGTCTAAGTGCTAAGTCAAAACATAATAATAATGGAGAAATAACAAAATAAAATAAACTACCTGTTTGACTCCCTCCTCATGCAATTCTATACAGCTATCCTTTGAATTTCCCCAAATTGTCAGCCTTGACTACCCACAGAGATAACTTATACCAGTAATTAACAACTCATTGGTGAAAAGAAAACTTAGTGCAGTCCACTCTGAACCTTTCTCCTGTAATGTGAATTTGTAGCCTCTACCTAATCATTTAAAATCTAATATAAAATATAAAATGTTTTATATTAGAATAATATAAAATCATTTATAACAGAAAATTCCACTCTTATTCATTGTACTTTTGCATCTCAGAGCATTAGCCAATTGGTAGTTGATTGCTGGAACAAACTTCCATCTGTTGTTATGGAAGTTGATAGCTTAACCAGATGGGTGAAATGGGAAGGTTTTTTTTTTTTTTTTTTTTTTTGGCTGAACTAATGCTAATTATTATTATTATTTTTTTTATTATTATTATTATTATTATTAACCATATAGTGCAAGGAAGCCTGAGGCTTATGCCGCACGAGCCAAAAAAAAAAAAATAAAATAAAAAAAATATTGTGTCTCCTTGTCGAACTCCTTTCTCAATTTTAAATTTCCTACTGTCTTTGTCTAGTCTAATACAGGAGGTAGCACTCTCATAAATTTTCTTCAAAATCATAACATATGGGGTATCTATGCCTTGTCTTTGAAGTGCCCGAAACATTGCCTTATGCTGTATGGAGTCAAACGCCAGATATAATCCACAAATGCCAGGCATAATGGTGTTTTATAATCATTTGCTTTCTCCATTAACTGTGATATTACGTAAAGGTGATCCATAGTTGAGAATCCTGTCCTAAAGCCAGCTTGTTCTTTCGGTTGATTCTCATCAAATATTATTTCTAATCTGTTAGTAATGACCCTTGTGAACAACTTGTAGATGTGGGATAACAAGCTAATTGGTCTATAATTTCCAATTTCTCATTTATCTCCTTTCTTATGCAGCAAAACTATGATTGCATTATTCCACTGCTTAGGCGTCACACCTTTTCTAATGCACTTTGTGAAGAGCCTTGCTAGTTTTTGTGTTATGTCTCTTCCTCCCAATTTTAACAACTCTACAGTAACTTCATCTTACCCCGGGGCTTTCTAATTCTTCATTTTCTTCAATGCATGTTCTACCTCATCAGGAAGGATATTGGGTATGTCATATGTGTTGCTAATTTGTGATCCATCTTCCCCACTGCTGGCATTAGCATTAGCATTAGCATTAGTAGAGGCATTTGATGCAAGAAAGCAAGCTTATGCAGCATCAGCCAAAAAAAAAAAAAAAAAAAACCCACTTCCACTTCACCCCTCTGTTCGTTCAAAATACCTGTCCAGCTGAGCCTTAAACTTATTTAGGCTATCAACCTCCACCACAAGGGATGGAAGTCTGTTCCACCAACCAACCACCCGCTGGCTAAAGGCAAATTTCCGCACGTCTATCCTACATCTGTCTTTCCTCAATTTGAATTTATGCCCTCTCAGGTGATTTTTCTGAGCTAGAGGAAGAATCCCATCAGCATTGAGCATGCTTAAACCATTCAAGGCTTTATACACCTCTATCAGATCACCTCGCTGGTGCCTAGTCTCCAGACACTGTAATTTGCAAAACTTAAGCCTTTCTTCGTAAGAGCACCCCTTTGTTCCATTCACTAATCTTGTTGCCCTTCTCTGTACTCGTTCCAGCAGCTCTACATCCTTCTTGAAATGAGGCCTCCAGACCTGTATACAGTACTCTAGGTGTGGCCTGACCATCGCCTTATACAATGGAATAATCACCTCCTTATCCCGGCTGGAAAAATTCCTGTATATCATTGACAATACTCCATGAGCTAATCTTGCAGCCCGTCTGCACTGCTCAGAGAACTTCATATCTGCCTGCACAACCACCCCCAAGTCCCTTTCATTCTCTACCACTGTCAGTGTTGTACCACAGAGTTGATACGTTGCTCTGGGGTTGCTGTTTCCCATGTGTAGTACTTTACATTTGTCAATGTTAAACTTCATTTGCCACCTCTCAGCCCATCTGCTCAACCTTTCCAGATCCTGTTGCAGCAGCATAGTGTCAGTAGTGTCCTTGACAACCCTGCCAACCTTTGTATCGTCTGCAAACTTGGACATTAAGCCCGATATACCATCATCAATATCATTTATAAATACAGAAAACAATAATGGACCCAACACTAAGCCCTGAGGGACTCCACTAATAACATCAGTCCACGATGAACAGTGTCCATTGATTACCACTCTCTGTCTTCTCCCCCTCAACCACCCCTTTATCCATAGCAGCAATTTGCCTCCAATGTCACACTGCTCCAATTTGTGTAGCAGTCTTCCATGTGCAACAGTATCAAAAGCCTTTCTAAGATCCAAGTATATAATATCAAAGTTATTCCCTGCATCCAGTTCTTTTGTGACTGCATCATAGTATCCAATCAAGTTGGTCAGGCAAGACTTCCCCTTAACAAAACCATGCTGTGTCTGAGCTATAACTGAAATCTTGTCTAAATGATCCTGCAGTGCTTCTTTAACCAGTGCCTCCATTAATTTTCCTGGAACAGAAGTTAAGCTCACAGGTCTATAATTACTTGTGTCAGCCTTTGATCCTCCTTTGTGAATTGGGGTCACATTTGCACATTTCCAGTCTATGGGTACCTCCCCTGAGTCCAAGGAAGCTCTCATAATTATGGCTAAGGGTTTGCTTACTTCCTTTGCTGCCTCCTTTAATATAACTGGATAGATCCCATCCACCCCGGGTGCCTTTCTTGTGTTTATCTTCAACAGTTTCTCCTCCTCTTTACTCCCAGTTATTTCAAGATTCTGTAACTTACTGCTAGAGTTGAATACACCTCTGGCATTCCCCTCGCTGAATAACTCCTCATGTGTGAATGTCGATGCAAAATATTCATTTAGTTTGTTAGCTACCTGAGCAGGATCATCAACACTTGACCCATCAATATCAAGTGGACCAATCTGATTCATCCCCTTCCTTCTAGAGTTTACATAAGTAAAGAACTCTTTGCTGTTTTTCTTTGCATCCCTTGCCAAGGATTTCTCGTAATCTGCCTTCGCCTGCCTAACCTGCTTTGTAACTTGGTTGCATATCAACTTGTATCTACCTTAGGCTTCTGTGTCATGTGTTAATTTGTATGTATCCCATGCATTTTTCTTCTCTGCCATATGCCTCATTAGTTCATCTGACATCCATTTTGGCCTAAACCTTGAACAATATTTCTTAGTTGGTATGTAAAGCCTAGTAGCTTCCAAGATAAGTTCTTTGAATGCTTCCCATTTTGAATTTGCTGTTGGTAACATCATCAGTTGGTCCCACTGTATAGAATTTAAATACTGTCTCAGTCCATCGTAGTCGCCTTTACGGAAGCAATAACCCTTCCCTTTACCCCTAATGGTAGTTACCTCTTTGAGTAAATCCCACTTCAGCACACTGTGATCACTGCCACCTAGTGGTTCATTTATCTGCAGATTCTTAATGCATGAAGAATCACTGCTGATAATCAAATCAACAGTATTACTCCCTCTAGTTGCCTCCCGAACATGCTGATGTAGAAAACAGTCATCCAATAAATCCACAAAAGCCCTGCTAGTGTGTGAGTAACCAGCCCCCAAAATCCAGTCAATATCTGGGAAATTAAAATCTCCCATTATAAGACTCTCTGATTTACTGGCCCACTCTATTTCCCTGTATAGTATCTTATTATACTCATCAGAGTCATTAGGCCTATAGCACACACCTACTCTCAATTTTGATCTCCCAATGCTTATGTCACACCAAACTGACTCGAAACTGCACTGTCCAGCGATGTCCACTGGCTTCACTTCCTTGGAATTTATGTATTTCTTAACTAATAGCATAACCCCTCCTCCCTATCCAGTCTATCCTTTGTGTAGACGTTATTGGGGACTAACGTAACTAACGCTGGAGAATTCCCACAACTGATAGCTGGGGCAGAATCGCTCAAACTTCTTTCAGCTTTTGCAGGAAAATTATTCAGGCGAAGGGCGGCCCTCCAGCAGGAAGCACAGAGAGACAGTAGGTAAATGGGAAAATGAAAAGAAGGAATGAAGTGGAAGGGACTCAACAGAACAAGAAAATAGGAAGTAACGCAGAACGGAAGCACAATTATACTGAACTGAATAAGAAGCAAAAGTAAGGACTCAAGAACAAGACATCCCACAGCTTAGGAGCAGCGGAGCACACATAACTGTGATGTAGCTTCCTTGAAATTAGTGACTAACACTGAACATGCCCTAAAGAACTGGGTCGATGTCATAGGCCACATAGTGTCTTCAGTATGTGCGTTTTTTTTTTTTTTTTATTATATATTAGTGAGGACCCTACCTTCATAGGACAGGACCGAGATCTACGAGAAGCTGAGCAATCGAGAATTTCACTTGGTTATAGCCCTACAGGACTGGGTCGAAGCCACTGGCAATAATCATGTTTCCCGTTAACTACCCTGCCACACTGGCTTGTCCGTCCTTCTACTCGCAAAACACACAATGAACTCATCTCCACACACTCTAGGACAGGATTGAGCCCTGCAAGAATGTGTGTCTTGAATGCGGTGCTTCCCCTCAAGATGAAATTAAACCCTGTAGGACGAGCAAAGATAACTGTGAACTGTATAGCTATGATAATTATAAGATATTCTTAACTACCTTAGAACTGTTAAGTTGCTGTTGCGGTAGCGCTGTGGTTAGGGACACTGGTTGTGTCTTCGGCCGTAGTGTTGTTGTGACAGTGGCTGTTTTGCCAAGTATTTATATTGTCAACTGTAAAATTGTAGTAATTACTAACTTAGAAGTGTTCACTTTTGTTCAGGTTTGCTGTGGCTCCGGGGGTGCCGCGGTTGTGGTACACTGGTTTGTGTCTGTCGCCGCGGCTCCGTCGTGGCTGCCGCAGGTGCATGGAATTGATTGTTACGCCGTGCCCTCTTCTGGCAGGATGGGCCCCTACAAGGGCCAATATTTGGTATAGATCATTGGACAACCTAAACATTGAACATGCTAAACTCACTAGAAACACCCACTACTTTACTGCTCCCCTTAACTAAATCTAAATTCATCCACACGCTATGCTTTAATCCCCTGACGAAACTTAACTTATTTTAAATTATTACCATATTGTATGTAAAACACACTAGAAACATTCACTCCATTAATTGATCCCCACTCAACTAAACCAACTCTATCCACACTTGATGATTTACTCTTTTATTGCTATATTTATCTCTATTTTCATATTATTGTATAAACATATAGAGGTTCAAGAACCTCCTTTTGTGATAACCAGACTCCCTGGAGCGCCTCCACGTAGCTAGGGACGGGAGTCAGGACGCAAGATATATCTGTTCTTGCCTCCTGGCTGCAAAGTCCCCAGGTGCCGGCATACAACACTCAACAAAACAAACACTCAAACAAAAACCTCCCCATACACACACTCGCCGGCTTAAAAAACCTACAAGAATCATTGCGGCAATAGGGGAAACCCTGGAGGCTGCAGTAAACAAAAATACTTTGAATACTTTGTAGACGTTATACTCCCCAAATTCCAGTTCTGCATTCCTTATATCTGTGTGACACCACGTGTCTGATATTCCAACAATATCTGCCTTTGATGTTTTGAGCAATACCTCAAATTCATCAAATTTATTTACTAAACTCCTAGCATTGGTGTACACGCAAGTATACCTGCACCTGTTTCTATTCTTAGCTACCCTAACACAACCCATGTGTTTACTTGTGCCGCAATGGCTCCCAGCAGTCTCTGAAATACCATGCATCTTGTTTTTCAGGCTTCTGCTCATTCTAATAGAAGCAGTGCAAGAATCTCTTTCACCTCTGCCAGTGGCTACTGTCAATCTATTGGTCTTTGTCTCCCCCCAAGCTAGCAGTTTTCCGACCCACCTAACACTGCCTCGATAGCATCAGCAAATATTCTTGCACCCTTTCTATTTAAGTGTATCCCATCCCTGTAGAAGCAATCTCTCCTGTTAACAAGTACAGTCCAGGCTGAAAAAAATTCTACCCCTTGAGCCTTGCACAATCTTTCCAGGGCCGAATTGATCGACAAGGCTCTCATCATATACTCCCTCCTATCGTGTCTGGGCAGAATTGCAGACACTTTCAAATTCAACCCTAATTCTCGGCTTTTGTTCAACAGTGACCTGTACTTGTTAAGTAATTCTGCCGGTCTCCTACTCTTAATATTATTAGTGCCAACGTGTACAACTATATCACCTTTTGTGCCCTTAAAAGATGATATTCGCTCTACAACATCATCAACCTTTGCCCCTGGCAGACATACCCTGGTCCTGTTCCACCTATCTTTTTTACAAAGCATGTTCCCCGTTTCCCTGACAATAGAGTCACCAACAACTACTAGTTCCTTCGGGACCAGCGCATTCTGCCTTGGGGGTTGTCTCTGTGTCACGCGATGCCCAAGTGCAAGCTCTGGCATTGATGTGGGCAGCTGAGAGCTTGATGGGCCCCTCAATTTAGTTTCTTCGAGGGCATCCACCCTGTCCTTCAAGCTCTCATATAGGCCCATAAGAACGCCGAGTTGTTGCCTGATATCGATACACTCCTTGCATTGCGCACACACAAAGACATCCCCCTTGGCAGTATCATGTCCCGTACCCGATTGCTCTGCAAACATCAAGCAAACAGTGCATTTTATAAGGCTGTGAGTCAGAGGACAACTGCCCCCCTCAGTTCTGCTCTGAGCCACAGCACTTCCATTAGCTTGAGCCTTTTGCTTTGCTGCTCTGGTCTGAGTCATGATTATATTAATTTATTAATTAATTATGTTATTAATTATACTACGTTTGTAATCTAAGTCGTTATATGTATTTATTTAAACGTACAATTTAACTGCTAACGAAGTTCAACTAACGCTATCTAGTACGGTATATAACCTACGGTATATCTAGTACGGTATCACAATGGCGGGAAAATTACTAACGGTAGTTACGAACACGTGGAAACCCTTACCGATACTTTTACAAGGCCGAGTAAAGAATAAATACACCAAATTAATCAACAAATCACAAAATAATGTTATACTACTAAATTTAAATCAAAAGTTTTAGAAAAACAATAATTTCAAATCAATAAATAAGAAAAATCCACTTAGCGGCTTGGAACACGACCGTCACTAGTAGCCTCGTCACAAATGGCATCTCTAATTGTACACCTCAATCAAGTTTCCTCACAGGTGTCTAGTTTCCAGGTGCTCTAGCACACACATTCAAAGTCTTTCCATGGACAACCTTTTGGACCCTTTCAAGAAGCTCAATGTCTTTTTTGTGGTGTGGACAAAAAAAAACCTGAACACAGGATTTCAAGTGTGGTCTTACAGGTATATCATAATTATCATAATTCTAATGTATTTGTGCTCTATGAGCTATCTCTCCAGTTGAGTGAGTAAGTGAGTGAGAGAGAGAGAGAGAGAGAGAGAGAGAGAGAGAGAGAGAGAGAGAGAGAGAAAGAAAGAAAATTTAACACCTTAAGCTGTCATAATCTCCTTTCCTCAAATTGAAACTATTGCTTTGCCTTTAACAAATTCTATATCTACCTTCAACACCAAACTCAGAACTCTGTGATCGCTCCCTCCTAATGGTTCCTGAATTATCAGCTCTATGATGTCATATGCTTTACAGGTGATGATCAGGTCTAGAATATCCTTGCCCCTAGTACTTTTCCTAACATGCTGATACAAATAACAGGCATCTACTTGATTTAAAAATTTTATTTCCAATAATGGAAATAAAATTTTGAGAAACTCATTATATAATGAGATAATGAGAAACTCACTATTTGAGTTAGAAAACTCAAATAGTGAGTTTCTCTTCCACTTGGTAGAGAAACTCACTATTTGGTGAGTTTCTCTACCAAGTGAGTTATGACTTGGGGCAACTTGAAATCACCCATAATGAGACACTCACACCTGCTCACCCATTCCATCATAATCCTTTCAATATTTTGCTCTGTAGATTACTCCTACTCTTATTATATCTTTGCATCCAACTACCTCATACCACACAAATTCTATACTACTTTGGATAACTTCTGTATCTGGGGAAGCTCTTTTTGCCCTCATGCTACTTTCGATAAGAAACATGGCTCCATCACCTCTTCTATCTTCTCTATTCTTCCTAAAACATTGTACCTATGATAATGAAACTCATCATCCCCTATTTGCAAGTGGCCCCAAATTTCCATTAGCTCTAACATTAACTGTCCTAGCATTAAACCAGGAGTTAGAATTCACTCATTTTATCGACAACACTCCTGACATTATTATAAATATGATTAAGTGTTCTTGTGTTAACTAACCTCACACATCCCTTGAACTTATTTAAACTTGTTTCCTAGCGTAAGCTACCTACAGATCATCTTGCAAACAAAACATTTAAAATGTGTGCATGCATTACTTTGACTCATATTATCAGATAAATTATGTCTATATTACTCCTGTTCCCCCTAACTAGAAGTTTCCCCTGAAACCATTATAGTATCCCCAACAATACTGGCAAAAACCAGTATCATTGAGCATATCATACCTCAAATGTACCCCCCCCCCCCCTCTCTCTCTCTCTCTCTCTCTCTCTCTCTCTCTACAAAGTAGATATCTATTGTCTAAAAGCAGAGGCCACACCAATAAAAATTTCCCCACAAAAGCCTTTACTGCAGTCACATAAACATTCAGACGTAACTCATAGCATTTTTACACAGAAATAATTGAATTAAAATAAACAGCAGTTCTTGATACAGATTTTTACGTATAATACACGATTGTGTGAGATGTGAAAGATGACTGTAAAAAAAAGTGGATAAAACTCGTATAGCAAATATATGATTAAGCAACAATTTTCAAAAAAAACAAACAAGTTCACTTATATGCTGGAATGTATGGCACATTATACCAAATTTTTATAAATTTTTCAATGCTGTTGTCATGAATGTTTTATATGACAACAATAAATTTTTTTTTGACTTAACATATTAAATTGTGTTGAATAAATAGTTTAATAGTCTAATCATGTTCGTTAACTTATTTTTAAATTTAGCTAGAGATTTTGTAAGTTATGACTTAATATTCATTGTTATTGGTGATTTGGCATGAATATTGCATTAGCATTAGTAGAGGCATACGATACAAGAAAGCAAGCTTATGCAACATCAGCCAAAACAAAAACCCCTCCCATTTCACTCCTCCATTCATTCCAAATGCCTGTCCAGCTCAGCCTTAAATTTATTTAGGCTATCAACTTCCACAACAAAAGATGGAAGTCTTTCCACCAATCAACTATTTGCTGGCTAAAGGCAAATTTCCGCACATCTATTCTACAGCTGTCTTTCCTCAATTTGAATATGTACCCGCTCAGGTTCTTAATCTGAGCAAGAGGAAGAATCCCATCAGCATTCAGCTTGCTCAACCCATTCAAGGCCTTATACACCTCGCAGGTGCTTACTCTCCAGGTGCTGCAATTTGTAGCACTTTAGCCTTTCTTGGTAAGAGCACCCCCTTTTTCCCCCCTCACCAATCTTGTTGCCCTTCTTTGTACTAGTTCTGGCAACTCTACATCCTTCCTAAAATGAGGCCTCCAGACCTGTACACAGTACTCTAGGTGTGGCCTGACCATTGCCTTGTATAACGGGATAATCACCTCCCTGTTCCTGCTAGCAAAATTCCTATATATCACTGACAAGACTTCATGACCTGCCCTGGCAGCCCCTTTGCACTGCCAGGCCTGGTCATGGAGTCTTGTCAGTGATATATAGGATATACAGTGATATACAGCCCCTTTGCACTGCTCAGTGAACTTTACATTTGACTGCACAATTACCTCCAGGTTTTTTTCATTTTCCACTTCCCTGAGTACTTTACATTTGTCAATGTTAAACTTCAGGTTGCCACTTTTCAGCCCATTTGCCCAACTTATCTAGATCCTCTTGGAGTAGCATACTGTCTTTACTGTCATTAACAACCTTGCCAACCTTTGCATCATCTGCAAACTTGGATATTAAACCTGATATACCTTCATGAATATTATTGATAAATATGCAAAACAACAATGGACCCAGCATCGAACCCTGGGGAACTCCACTAATAACATTTGTCCATGAAGAGCAGTGTCCATTGATTACCACTCTCTGTCATCTCCCACTCAACCATCCCTTTATCCATTGTAGCAACTTACCTTTAATGCCATGCCTCTCCAATTTGTACAGCAGTCTTCCATGGTGCAACAGTATCAAAAGCTTTCCTGAAATCCAAGTATATGGTATAAAAATTATTTTTGGCATTCAGTTCCTTTGTGACCACATATTATTCAATCAAATTGGTCAAACAAGACCTCCCTTTAACAAACCCATGGGCTAAGGTAAAGAAAGCCTGCACGAGAAGCACGCAAAAGCTCCCCGCCGGCCGCTCAGCAAATAGATGGTGGGTGCACCGGCCCGGAGCAGAAGTTGAACCCCACGGGAGTCAGATATCATAACTAGTAGTATAGCACATGTTAATCGAATTGGAAGGTTTTAATTGTGATAAATGTATAGTTCAAATGTTCTGATCATGTAAGTTGGCATATATTTTTTTGTTTTAGCTAAGAAATTTTATTTCAGAAGGTTATAACTAATTTAAAACTCTATGAACATAATGGTATAATGTAATACACATTATTGCATTTAGGTATCTTTCAGTTTAGTGTAGTATTCTCAAATTAAATTGAATTTAAATGGAAACATGCCTCAGATGAGCTGAAAAGCAGCAGACTTAAAGCAATGGGAGAGTGCTGTGGCTCAGGGTAGAACAAAAGGAGATGGTTCTCCTATGAATCATTACCCTATGAAATGTGCTGCTTGTGCTATGTTGTGTACCTGTCTATAATGAGACTTGATACAGCCAAGGATAGGTGGAACAGGACCAGGGTATGTCTGCCAGGGGCAAAGGTTGATGACGTTGTAGAGCGAATTTCATCTTTTAAGGGCACAAAAGGTGATATAGTTGTACACGTTGGCACTAATGATATTAAGAGTAGGAGACCGGCAGAATTACTTAACAAGTACAGGTCACTGTTGAACAAAAGCCGAGAATTAGGGTTGAATTTGAAAGTGTCTGCAATTCTGCCCAGACACGATAGGAGGGAGTATATGATGAGAGCCTTGTCGATCAATTTGGCCCTGGAAAGATTGTGCAAGGCTCAAGGGGTAGAATTTTTTTCAGCCTGGACTGTACTTGTTAACAGGAGAGATTGCTTCTACAGGGATGGGATACACTTAAATAGAAAGGGTGCAAGAATATTTGCTGATGCTATCGAGGCAGTGTTAGGTGGGTCGGAAAACTGCTAGCTTGAGGGGAGACAAAGACCAATAGATTGACAGTAGCCACTGGCAGAGGTGAAAGAGATTCTTGCACTGCTTCTATCAGAATGAGCAGAAGCCTGAAAAACAAGATACATGATATTTCAGAGACTGCTGGGAGCTATTGCGGTACAAGTAAACACATGGGTTGTGTTAGGGTAGCTAAGAATAGAAACAGGTGCAGGTATACTTGCGTGTACACCAATGCTAGGAGTTTAGTAAATAAATTTGATGAATTTGAGATATTGCTCAAAACATCAAAGGCAGATATTGCTGGGATATCAGAGACGTGGTGTCAAACAGATATAAGGGATGCAGAACTGGAATTTGGGGAGTACAACGTCTACAGAAAGGATAGACAGGATAGGAAGGGGGGAGGGGTTATGCTATTAGTTAAGAAACACATAAAAACCAAGGAAGTGAAGCCAGTCGACATCGCTGGACAGTGCAGTGTTGAGTCAGTTTGGTGTGACATAGCATTGGGAGATCAAAATTGAGAGTAGGTGTGTGCTATAGGCCTAATGACTCTGATAAGTATAATAAGAAACTGTACAGGGAAATAGAGTGGGCCAGTAAATCAGAGAGTCTTATAATGGGAGATTTTAATTTCCCAGATATTGACCGGAATTTGGGGGCTGGTCACTCACACACTAGCAGGGCTTTCTTGGATTTATTGGATGATTGTTTTCTACATCAGCATGTTCGGGAGGCAACTAGAGGGAGTAATACTCTTGATTTGATTATCAGCAGTGATTCTTCATGCATTAAGAATCTGCAGATAAATGAACCAATAGGTGGCAGTGATCACAGTGTGCTGAAGTGGGATTTACTCAAAGAGGTAACTACCATTAGGGGTAATGGGAAGGGTTATTGCTTCCGTAAAGGCGACTACGATGGACTGAGACAGTATTTAAATTCTATACAGTGGGACCAGCTGATGATGTTACCAACAGCAAATTCAAAATGGGACGCATTCAAAGAACTTATCTTGGAAGCTACTAGGCTTTACATACCAACTAAGAAATATTGTTCAAGGTTTAGGCTAAAATGGATGTCAGATGAATTAATGAGGAAAAATGCAGAGAAGAAAAATGCATGGGATACTTACAAATTTACACATGACACAGAAGCCTATGATAGATACAAGTTGATATGCAACCAAGTTACAAAGGAGGTTAGGCAGGCGAAGGCAGATTACGAGAAATCCTTGGCAAGGGATGCAAAGAAAAACAGCAAAGAGTTCTTTACTTATGTAAACTCTAGAAGGAAGGGGATGAATCAGATTGGTCCACTTGATATTGATGGGTCAACTGTTGATGATCCTGCTCAGGTAGCTAACAAACTAAATGAATATTTTGCATCGACATTCACACATGAGGAGTTATTCAGCGAGGGGAATGCCAGAAGTGTATTCAACTCTAGCAGTAAGCTACAGAATCTTGAAATAACTGGGAGTAAAGTGGAGGAGAAATTGTTGAAGATAAACACAAGAAAGGAACCCGGTGTGGATGGGATCTATCCAGTTATATTAAAGGAGGCAGCAAAGGAAGTAAGCAAACCCTTAGCCATAATTATGAGAGCTTCCTTGGACTCAGGGGAGGTACCCATAGACTGGAAATGTGCAAATGTGACCCCAATTCACTAAGGAGGATCAAAGGCTGACACAAGTAATTATAGACCTGTGAGCTTAACTTCTGTTCCAGGAAAATTAATGGAGGCACTGGTTAAAGAAGCACTGCAGGATCATTTAGACAAGACTTCAGTTATAGCTCGGACACAGCATGGTTTTGTTAAGGGGAAGTCTTGCCTGACCAATTTGATTGGATACTATGATGCAGTCACAAAAGAACTGGATGCAGGGAATAGCTTTGATATTATATACTTGGATCTTAGAAAGGCTTTTGATACTGTTGCACATGGAAGACTGCTACACGAATTGGAGCAGTGTGACATTGGAGGCAAATTGCTGCTATGGATAAAGGGGTGGTTGAGGGGGAGAAGACAGAGAGTGGTAATTAATGGACACTGCTCATCGTGGGCTAATGTTATTAGTGGAGTCCCTCAGGGCTCAATGTTGGGTCCATTATTGTGTTCTGTATTTATAAATGATACTGATGATGGTATATCAAGCTTAATGTCCAAGTTTGCAGACGATACAGAGGTTGGCAGGGTTGTCAAGGACACTACTGACACTATGCTGCTGCAACAGGATCTGGAAAGGTTGAGCAGATGGGCTGAGAGGTGGCAAATGAAGTTTAACATTGACAAATGTAAAGTACTACACATGGGAAACAGCAACCCCAGAGCAACGTATCAACTCTGTGGTACTACACTGACAGTGGTAGAGAATGAAAGGGACTTGGGGGTGGTTGTGCAGGCAGATATGAAGTTCTCTGAACAGTGCAGATGGGCTGCAAGAGTAGCTCATGGAGTATTGTCAATGATATGCAGGAAATTTTTCCAGCAGGGATAAGGAGGTGATTATTCCCTTGTATAAAGCAATGGTCAGGCCACACTTAGAGTACTGTATACAGGTTGGAGGCCTCATTTCAAGAAGGATGTAGAGCAGCTGGAACGAGTACAGAGAATGGCAACAAGATTAGTGAATGGAACAAAGGGCTGCTTTTACGAAGAAAGGCTTAAGTTTTGCAAATTACAGTGTCTGGAGACTAGGCACCAGCGAGGTGATCTGATAGAGGTGTATAAAGCCTTGAATGGTTTGAGCATGCTCAATGCTGATGGGATTCTTCCTCTAGCTCAGAATAATCACCTGAGAGGGCATAAATTCAAATTGAGGAAAGACAGATGTAGGATAGACGTGCGGAAATTTGCCTTTAGCCAGCGGGTGGTTGGTTGGTGGAACAGACTTCCATCCCTTGTCGTGGAGGTTGATAGCCTAAATAAGTTTAAGGCTCAGCTGGACAGGTATTTTGAACGAACAGAGGGGTGAAGTGGAAGTGGGGTTTTTTTTTTTTTTTTTGGCTGATGCTGCATAAGCTTGCTTTCTTGCGTCAAATGCCTCTACTAATGCTAATGCTAATTTAAAACTCTATGAACATAATGGTATAATATGATACACATTATTGCATTTAGGTATCTTTCAGTTTAGTGTAGTATTCTCAAATTAAATTGAATTTAAATGGAAATCATGCCTCAGATGAGCTGAAAAGCAGCAGACTTAAAGTAATGGGAGAGTGCTGTGGCTCAGGGTAGAAGTAAAGGAGATGGTTCTCCTATGAATCATTACCCTATGAAATGTGCTGCTTGTGCTATGTTGTGTACCTGTCTATAATGAGACTTGATACAGCCAAGAGAAATGTTGTTGTTGTGTATGTTCAGTGCAATCGTTGGTGGTCTGTTGATGTCAAGGCGTCCTTTGAGAAGTAGGGTTCTACTTTTATTTGTAGAGATTTTCAGCTTATTCTCTTCAGCCTAAACTGACAGGGCATTCAAGACTGTGTTGGCTCTGGTCTCAGTAGCTGTACGAGTAGAGCCCTCAACAATGATAACCAAGTCATCTGCATATGAGAGCTGTGTGTTATGGAGGAAGTCCTGCTGTAGCCATTCATCCAGAATCGTATTACAAACAGCTGGCCCCAGAACAGAGCCCTGCAGCCAGCCTCTGGTGAGTGATACTATGGAATTTTGTTTTCATGGTAACTTTTCTGTTAGAGAAGTAATCTTTAAGATATTTGAAGATCTTGAAAGAGCGTCCAGGTATTCTGGCTCACCGCAGGATCCCTGGCCACCAGATGGTGTCAAAAGTTCCCTTAAAATCTATAGAAAGTGCCAATACATAATGGGCATCAGAATTATCTGCTAGCTGAGTGGTTTTCAGTAGTGCTTGTTTGTTTTGTTATTTAGGAGCATTAGCAACTAAGGCCATATTGCTCCGGGGATATGCGGTGGTCATTCTCTGACCTTTCCGCATCCTCTTTTATTTGGTGGTCACGAGCTCGAACCCCGGTCTAATCAAGAAGCGTGTGCTATGCACTGCTGCTCCTGCCCACCTGGCTATGGAGGCGCCATGTTTCAGTAGTGCATCAATAGTCGAGCACCCCCTGCTTGAAGTGTGGAGGTGAGTCCTTTGGTTTCACAGACAGACTGAAATGGGTGAGAAGTAACCTCTCAAATACTTTTCCTAATATTGGTAATAGAGCAATTGGACGGTGTGCTTTGGCTGTACCAGTGGAATGATTCGGATCTTTGGATAAAAGCCTGAAGTGAAATGTTTCCAATGAAAAGAAAGGAGCCTTCATTAAGACCCGTGTTGAATAGTTGTACTAGAACATCGGGTGCAACAGACCAAAGGTGTTTGACGGACTCCCCTCGATGAGGTCCAGTCCAGGAGCTTTTCCATTTTTGATTTTATTTATGGCTAATGCAACCTCCTTTTCCAAGAAGGGTTCTTCCTTGGCCGAGGGCAAGTAGCCCTGATTCTCAGTGATGACGTTTCTGTGTACTTTGGTGTTACAATCAGGATTGTCTTGGTAGATTATTCCATCTATAATATTATTCATTGTCTCTTCCCAGGAAAGCATCTCCCAGAAGCCCTCAGAACGGATAGAATTTATGATATCTGTGCACCCTACTTTGTTCCTTATGGGCTTGTGAGCTTGTGGCAATAAAAACCCCGAAGTGTTTTTATTGCCTTCCGTCTCCACCAGGGCACGTCAGGTACTTTGTTTGGCATGATAAATTTTGTTCATGTATTCTCTTCGGATTGTGTTGTATCTTTCCTTGTTTGAGGTGGGTGTGTTCTTCGTTTTTTTGTAACTCTTTCCTTGCATGCTGGAGAGAGGAGCGAAGATCTGTTAATTCTTCTGACCACCAGGGAACTAATTTTGGTTGGTGGGTACATTTTTTCATTGAGGCACGTGATTGCTCTATGGAGTAAGTCTTTCAGAAAATTAATTTTCTGATGGCTATTCATGGTTCGAAAGTGCTCAGCTGAATGGTTGTGAAGAGCATCTCATAAAAAGTTCTCAAAGTCTAGTGGAGAATCTGATGGTATCGTGAACATACATCAAACGAGTAGAGGTACTGTTTTCAATTTGGCGCCTCCGTAGCCAGGTGGGAAGGAGCAGCAGTGCATACCACACGCTTCTTGATTAGACCGGGGTTCGAGCCCGTCACCACCAAATACGGAGGATGCAGAAAGGTCAGTGAATGACCACTGCATATTCCGGAGCAATATGGCCTTAGTTGCTAATGCTCCTAAAAAAAAAAAAACCCAAACCAACTGTTTTCAATGTTGTATGTTATTTGTCGATGATCACTGGTGATGGCAGTGTCATGTACTTGCCAGTGCCTTAGTCTGTTGACAAGAGAGGGGATTAATAGCATGATATCCAGATTAGTCTCTCCATTCCCAGAGCTGTACGTAGTTGGCTATTAACGAGAGGCGATGAATTCTTCAAGTAGGTCTTCTCTGACATTGGTGGTGGCATTATGCCGTTCGGTTGATCTAGCATTTGAGTCAGCAGCTATGATAACATCTGCATTTCCAAGGAGGTTAAGGGCTTGCTCAAGAAGAGCAGTGTGTGGCTGTATATCGGTGCCAAATTGGAAATACGCCATGAGAAATGTGATGCGGCCAAAGTTGCCCTCAACAGTTGTCCCAGCCAGATGTGGGCAGCATAGGGAATCAGTTCTTGTGATGACTAGATCTGGATTGCAAACAATTATGGCTGCGAGACATAGTTTGAATTTTTCTGTACATTAGGGGATAACCAGAGACCCTGCGACATATGCAGTAGGGCTCTTGGAGAAGGAGAAGATCAAGATTTAATTCCTCCATGAGGAGCAGCTCAGATTGATTTTTGTGCATTTATTTGGCCTATGCAAAGTCCGGATGATCTTAAGTATTCTGTCCTACTTTCCATAATTGGTGTTATTGCGTATTATTTCAGCTGCTGTCTCATAAACAAGGCATGATCCATCTCTCACAGATTGGTCACTAGGTTTGTTGATGGTTGTACAGTTGGCGAATTTTGGTGGTGAAGTTTCATTGGGGCATTCTTTGTAAAGGTGGCTTTTGCACAATGGCCACATACCGGTTTTTGCTTCAGATATTTGGCTGATGTGTATCCGTATCCTAAAAACAGTTATAACATTTCAGGACTGCTACAAAATGCCTTATCCTATGCGAGAACCAGCCTGATGAGTATAACAAACAATTATACAGAGAAATAGAGTAGTAGCAGTAGCAGCAGAGGCAAGTGATGTAAGAAAGCAAGCTTATGTAGCATCAGCCAAAAAAAAAAAAAAATTTCACACATCTATTCCCTCTAAACATTTGTCTAGTTCTTCCTTGAATTTATTTAAGCTATCAACTTCCACAATGACAGATGGAAGTTTGTTCCAGCAATCAACTACCTGCTGGCTAAAGGCAAATTTCGATCCCCTTTTGTGAATTGGGGAAGCATTAGCATTAGTAGAGGCATGTGATGCAAGAAAGCAAGCTTATGCAGCATCAGCCAAAAAAAAATCCTTTCATTCGAAATACCTGTCCAGCTGAGCCTTAAATTTATTTAGGCTATCAACTTCCACGACAAGGGATGGAAGTCTGTTCCACCAACCAACTACCCGCTGGCTAAAGGCAAATTTCCGCACGTCTATCCTACATCTGTCTTTCCTCAATTTGAATTTATGTACTCTCAGGTGATTGTTCTGAACAAGAGGAAGAATCCTATCAGCATTGAGCATGCTCAAACCATTCAAGGCTTTATACACCTCTATCAGATCACCTCGCTGGTGCCTAGTCTCCAGACACTGTAATTTGCAAAACTTAAGCCTTTCTTCGTAAGAGTACCCCTTTGTTCCATTCACTAATCTTGTTGCCCTTCTCTGTACTCATTCCAGCAGCTCTACATCCTTCTTGAAATGAGGCCTCCAGACCTGTGAGGCTTGACCATTGCCTTATACAAGGGAATAATCACCGCCTTATCCCTGCTAGAAAAATTCCTGTATATCATTGACAAGACACCATGAGCTACTCTTGCAGACCGTCTGCACTGCTCAGAGAACTTCATATCTGCCTGCACAATTACCCCCAGGTCCTTTTCATTCTCTACCACTGTCAGTGTAGTACCACAGAGTTGATACGTTGCTCTGGGGTTGCTGTTTCACATATGTAGTACTTTACATTTGTCAATGTTAAACTTCATTTGCCACCTCTCAGCCCTGCCAACCTTTGTATCCTCTGCAAACTTGGACATTAAGCTTGATATACCATCATCAATATCATTTATAAATACAGAAAACAATAATGGACCCACACTGAACCCTGAGGGACTCCACTAATAACATTAGTCCACGATGAGCAGTGTCCATTGATTACCACTCTCTGTCTTCTCCCCCTTAACCACCCCTTTATCCATAGTAGCAATTTGCCTCCAATGCCACACTGCTCCAATTTGTGCAGCAGTCTTCCATGTGCAACAGTATCAAAAGCCTTTCTAAGATCCAAGTATATAATACAAAGTTATTCCCTGCATCCAGTTCTTTTGTGACTGCATCATAGTATCCAATCAAATTGGTCAGGCAAGACTTCCCCTTAACAAAACCATGCTGTGTCCGATCTATAACTGAAGTCTTGTCTAGATGATCCTGCAGTGCTTCTTTAACCAGTGCCTCCGTTAATTTTCCTAGAACAGAAGTTAAACTCACAGGTGTATAATTACTTGTGTTGGCCTTTGATCCTCCTTTGTGAATTGGGGTCACATTTGCACATCTCCAGTCTGTGGGTACCCCCCCCCCTGAGTCCAAGGAAGCTCTCATAATTATGGCTAAGGCTTTGCTTATTTCCTTTGCTGCCTCCTTTAATATAACTGGATAGATCCCATCCACCCCAGGTGCCTTTCTTGTGTTTATCTTCAACAATTTCTCCTCCACTTTACTCTCAGTTTTTACAAGATTCTCTAGCTTACTGCCAGAGTTGAATACACCTCTGGCATTCCCCTCGCTGAATAACTCCTCATGTGTGAATGTCGATGCAAAATATTCATTTAGTTTGTTAGCTACCCGAGCAGGATCATCAACAGTTAACCCATTTGCACATCTCCAGTCCGTGGGGACCTTCCCTAAGTCCAAGGATGCCCCCATAATCATGGCTAGGGGCCTGCTTACTTTCTTTGCTGCCTCCTTTAATATAACTGGATAGATCCCTTCTACCCCAGGTGCCTTTCTTATGTTTAACTTAAACAATTTCTTCTCCACTTTGCTCTCAGTTATTACAAAATCATTAAGCACCCTGTTATGGTTTGATAAACTTCTGGCATTTTCCTCTCTAAAGGAATGGGCCAATACCTCAGAATGTGTTGGCCGCCTCCGTAGCCAGGTTGGAAGGAGCAGCAGTGCATAGCACATGCTTCTTGATTAGACCGGGGTTCGAGCGCGTCACCACTAAATACGGAGGATGCGGAAAGGTCAGGGAATGACCACCGCATATCCCGGAGCAATATGGCCTTAGTTGCTAATGTTCCTAAAAACCAAATAACAAAACAAACAAACAGCAATAACCTCAGAATGTCTTATAACGGAGAATTTTATCTTCCCAGATATTATTGGTAGAACTTGTGGGCTGGTCACTCACACACTAGCAAGACTATTATCAGTAGTGATTCTTCATGCATTAAGAATCTGAAAGTAAAAGACACACTGGGTTAGTAGAGATTACAGTGTACTGATGTGGGATTTACTTAAAGATATAACTACTGTGAAGGGTAAAGGGAAGAGCTTTTGCTTTTGTAAGGGTGACTAGTGTTCTCAGACAGATTATAAATTCTATACAGTGGACCATCTGATGATTTAGTAACAGCAAATTCTGAAGGTGAAGCATTCACGGAATTAATTGCAGAAACTACTGGGCTTTTCATACCACCTAAGAAATACCATTCCAGTCTTAGATCTAAATGGATGTCAGATGAACTGATAAGACTTGTGGCAGAGAAGAAAAATGTATGTGATGCATATAAATTATGACGTGATAGAATTTATCTTTATACAGCCGATGATTGACATAAATAGTCTGTAATCAAGTCACAAGGGAGATTAGGTATATTTCAAGAAGTCTCTGACAAAGAAAAGTAAAGTTTTTTTTACTTATCTTAACAGAAGGAAGAGGTTGAATTACATTGGTCCATTGGATGGTGATGATTTAACTGTGATTATTCCACTAAGTTTTCTAAAAAAAACTGAATAGGTACTTTTCATCTACCTTTGCACATGAGGAGTTCTTTGGAGAAGGGAATGCCAGAAATTCATCAAAATCTAACAATAAACTAAATTATTTTTTGATAACTGAAAGGAAAGTGGAAGAGTAATTGTTGAAGCTTAACATAAAAAGGTGCCCATTAGCAAGGGCACATGATGCAAGAAAAGAAGCTTGTGTAGCATCAGACAAAATAAAAAAATAAAAAAAAACCTTTATTTCACCCATTCCCTCGCTCCAAATGTTTGTCAAGTTCTGCTTTGAATCTATTTAAGCTATCAATTTCTACAACGACAGATGGAAGTTTGTTCCAGCAATCAACCACCCGCTGGCTAAAGGCAAACTTCTGCACATTTTTCCTACAACTGTCTTTCCTCAACTTGAATTTATGCCCTCTCAGGTGATTATTCTGAGCAAGAGGAAGACTCCTATCAGCATTGAGCATGCTCAAACCAATCAAGGCTTTATACACCTCAATCAGATCACCTCGCACACGCTTCTTGATTAGACCGGGGTTCGAGCCCGTAACCACCACGTATCCCTGGAGCAATATGCTTAGATTATAATGCTCTTAAAAACCAAATAACAACAACCTCACAGGTGCCTAGTCTCCAGACACTGTAATTTGCAAAACTTAAGCCTTTCTTCATAAGAGCTACCCTCTGTTCTGTTCACTAATCTTATTTTCCTTCTCTGTACTCGTTCCAACAGCTCTATATCTTTTTTAAAATGAGGCCTCCAGACCTGTATACAGTACTCAAGGTGTGGCCTGACCATTGCCTTATACAAGAGGATAATCACCTCCTTATCCCTGATAGAAAAATTCCTGTATATCATTGACAAGACACCATGAGCTACTCTTGCAGACCATCTGCAATGCTCAGAAAACTTCATATCTGCCTGCACAATTAGCTCCAGGTCCTTTTCATTCTCTACCACTGTTAGTGCGGTACCACAGAGTTGATACGTTACTCTGGGATTACTGCTTCCCATATGTAGTACTTTACATTTGTCAATGTTAAACTTCATTTGCCACCTCTCAGCCCATCTGCTCAACTTTTCTAGATCTGTTGCAGCTGTGTACTGTCATTAGTGTCATTAACAACCCTGCCAACCTTCGTATCGTCTGAAAACTTGGACATTAAGCCTGATATACCATCATCAATATCATTTATAAATACAGAAAACAACAATGGACCCAACACTGAACCCTGAGGGAATCCACTAATAACATTAGTCCATGAAGAGCAGTGTCCATTGATTACCAGTAATCCCAGAGTAACGTATCAACTCTGTGGTACCACACTGATAGTAGTAGAGAATGAAAAGGACCTGGGGCTAATTGTGCAGGCAGATATGAAGTTTTCTGAGCATTGCAGATGGTCTGCAAGTGTAGCTCATGGTGTCTTGTCAAATGATATACAGGAATTTTTCTATCAGGAATAAGGAAGTGATTATCCTCCTTATCCCTGATAGAAAATGAGGTGTGGAGGCCTCATTTTAAAAAAGATATAGAGCTGTTGGAACGAGTAAAGAGAAGGGCAACAAGATTAGTGAACAGAACAAAGGGTTGCTCATATGAAGAAAGGCTTAAGTTTTGCAAATTACAGTGTCTGGAGACTAGGCACCTGCGAAGTGATCTGATTGAGATTTATAAAGCCTTGAACGGTTTGAGCTTGCTCAATGCTGATGGAATTCTTCCTTTATCTCAATGCTGATGGAATTCTTCCTGGTTTGCCTTTATCCAGCGGGTGGTTGATTGCTGGAACAAACTTCCATCTGTCATTGTAGAAATTGATAGCTTAAATAGGTTCAAGGCAGAACTTTACAAACATTTGCAGTGAGTGGATAGGTGAAATAAGGGGCTTTTTTTTTTTTTTTTGGCTGATGCTGTATAAGCTTGCTTTCTTGCATCATGTGCCTTTACTAATGGTAAAAGGGAACCGATCGTTACTTGCCTCCACCAATTTGTAACTGCGATCCAAGGACTGATGTAATCTGTGATCAGTTACAGTTCACAGGTTAAAAATTTGGCCCGTGCTGCATTTAAGGTGCAGGGGGGGGGGGTTCTTCTGAAGCATCAACCATCCTTGATCAAGCAATGTTGGCATAATTTTTAAGGGGTAGTTCTGTTAAGATTCAAAGAATGATGCTCTTGCACAGCTTTTTCGCAAGCAGTCAAAATTGCTAGGAGGGAAAAGATTAACGGTCAATTAACGCAATCAAAAAAATATGCTACTTCATGTTATCACCAACAGATTGTCAGATTTTAAAGAGGGTAAAGAAAATATTATTATTCATGTGGGGACTAATGATATTAAACGTACACGATCTGACGATTTGTTGGAAAAATACAGGACCATGCTGAGGAAATGTCGCAAGCTAGGCCATAATGTCTATGTGTCTGCAATTCTGCCCAGACACGATAGGAGGGATTATATGTTAAGAGCCTTGTGGATTAACTCAAGACTTGAAGGAATCTGCAAGGCTTTAGGGGGTAAATTTCTATCAGCATGGCTCACACTTGTAGGTAGAAGGAATTTGTTTTGTAGAGACGGGATACACTTAAACAAAGGTGGTGCAAAAGTTTTTGCCAGTATTATTGAGGATACCTTAAAGGTTCAGGGAAACTGCTAGTTAGGGGGGGATGTGGGTAATACTGATACACGTTTATCTGATAATATTGGTCAATGTAACTCTTGCACATACCTTAAGAGTTCTTATCTGTTACCCCAACTGGATGTATTATCTAGATGTTCTGGGGGCAAAGACGTTTCATGTGAGCAGGTAGCTAATATCAGGGAAGAGAGCCTAAAAAACTTCAAGAGTTGTGTTAGGGTTGTTAAATATACAAAAACAGTAAATCTTAATTGTTTATACAGTAATGTTAGAAGTGTTGTCAATAAAATGAGTGAATTCGAACTGCTGGTTAAAACAAGTAACGTGGACATAATAGGGCTTACAGAGACGTGGTGCCACCCGGAAATTGGGAATGATGAGTTTCAGTACGTCTTGTATAATGTATTTAGGAAGGATAGGGTAGATAGAAGGGGTGGTGGGGTAATGCTTCTTATCAGAAGCAGCCTGAGTGCGACGATAGCTTTCCCGGATTCATACATTTCACATGCTAGTATAGTGTCTGTATGGTGTGAGATAGTTGGAAACAAAGGTATAATGCGAGTAGGAGTAATCTACAGACCAGGTGATTGTGAAGATTATGACAAAAGCCTCTACATGCAAATTGAATGGGCAGGTAAGCGTCAATGTCTTATTATGGGTGATTTCAATTTGCCTCTAATTGATTGGAGTAAATTGGAAGGAAACTCAACATGGGGAACAAAATTTTTAAATCAACTAGATGACTGTTATTTGTATCAACGTGTCAGGGAAAGTACCAGAGAAAAGAATATCGTAGACCTCATCATCCATGAATCAAATGACATAACAGGGCTGACATTAGAGGAACCAGTAGCAGGAAGTGATCACGGAGTTCTATGGTGGATGATGACGAGAGAGGTAGCAGAAGTAAAAGGCAAAGGAATGGGTTTTAATTTCAGAAAAGGAAATTACGATGCCTTAAGGTACTACATGGCCTCTATTAACTGGGTAGATATCGCGCTGAGAATGAATACAATTGAACTGTGGTACGCTTTTAAAACATTAATCACAGATGCCTTGAATGTGTATATACCATTAAAAAAATACTCCACAAGAAGGGTTCCAAGTTGGATGAATAGTGAAGTTACCACATTACTTGAGCAGAAAAAGGTGGCATTGAAAGGTTACAGAGCAATAAAAAGTACTGAAGCCTATAAAAGCTACAAGGTGATGTGTAATAGAGCCACAGAAAAGGTTCGACAGGCAAAGACAGTGTATGAGAAATCACTAGCAAAAAGAGCAAAGAGGGGGGGATAAAGATTTCTTCACATATATAAATGCCAAGAAGTGCAGGACAAACCAGATCGGACCTTTACGTAAGGGAAAGGAGATAGTAATAAATACACCAGCTGCCGTTGCAGATGAACTCAACAGTTATTTTGCATCGATATTTACAAATGAAAAGCCTTTTGTGGCAATGGGAAATTGTGGGAGCGAAGTTAAAAAATATGTAATTAATGATATTGAAATTTCGCAAGATTATTTAATTAGATAGTATGAATCAGAGCTGTACTACTCAATATGTTCTTCGTTGATAATAATATTAGTAAAATAATAAGAGGAGTTTACCTCAATATAGTGCGTAGAACACTTCCGTATGATACCCTCCAGAAATTAAAACGGAAAAAACGAAAAAATCGACAACTTACCGGTACATTAGAGTAAAATATAAATAATTAAATAATCAATATAACATAATTCAAATCAATATAAAACAATTAAAAATCAAATTAACGCAATTAAAAGAATCTAACGAAAATATTCAAAACGATTTTCCTTCCTGAAGCTGACAACGCTTTTCAACCGTATGTCATGATCACAGGAATGAAAATTCACATACGGTTGAAAAGCGTTGTCAGCTTCAGGAAGGAAAATCGTTTTGAATATTTTCGTTAGATTCTTTTAATCGCGTTAATTTGATTTTTAATTGTTTTATATTGATTTGAATTATGTTAAATTGATTATTTAATTATTTATATTTTACTCTAATGTTACCGGTAAGTTGTCGATTTTTTTGTTTTTTCCGTTTTAATTTCTGGAGGGTATCATACGGAAGTGTTCTACGCACTATACTGAGGTAAACTCCTCTTATTATTTTACTAAGATTATTTAATGAAAAAACTTTCGAGCCTACAGACCAGTAAGGCTCCTGGAGTTGATGGAATATACCCTATAATCTTAAGAGAGGCGGCAAACGAGCGCATTGAACCATTGAGGCTAATTATGCAAGCATCACTAGACTCTGGGGAGATTCCCTTGGATTGGAAAAGTGCAAATGTATGTATCTCCCATACATAAGGGTGGCTCTAAAAGTGAAGTTGGAAATTATCGATCTGTCAGTCTGACTTCAGTAGTAGGGAAAATCATGGAGGCAATGATCAAGGGTGGAATTCAGGATCATTTGGATCGAATTGAAATTCTCAAGGGTACTCAGCATGGTTTTGTAAAGGGAAAATCATGTTTAACAAATCTGGTTCGCTATTTCGAAAGGGTCACTCACGAGCTGGATTTAGGGAATAATTTTGACATTGTTTATTTAGATTTCAGCAAAGCTTTTGACTCAGACCCACATGAGTGGTTGCTTTATAAGCCGGAACAGGTTGGAATCACTGGGAAAATCCTTAGATGGATAGAAGGATGGCTTCAGGGCAGGAGGCAGAGGGTTGTGATAAATGGCTATTCCTCAGATTGGGTTTATGTAAGAAGTGGGGTTCTCCAAGGATCAGTATTAGGACCACTGTTATTTTTAATTTTCATAAACGACATTGATGAAGGGATAGAGGGCGTGATGTCTAAATTTGCAGATGATGTTAAAATTGGTAGAGTAGTTAATGATCACTGTCAAGCTGAGCTTCTTCAGAGAGACCTAGATAGACTTCAGGAATGGTCAGCAAAATGGCAGCTGTGCTTTAATCCAACAAAGTGTAAGGTATTACACCTGGGAAACAGTAATCCCAAAAAAACTTATTCACTTGGTGGAGTTCAACTAAACCCAGTACTGGAGGAAAGGGACTTGGGTGTTACGATACGGTCAGACATGAAATTCTCTGAGCATTGTAAACAGGTTGCAAGGAAGGCCCATGGTGTCCTATCGATGATCTATTGAACTTTTGCAAGTAGAGATGGGGACGTGATAATCCCATTATATAAGGCTTATGTTAGACCACACTTGGAATACTGTGTTCAAGTATGGAGATCGCACCTAAAGAAAGACATCGAGCTTCTTGAAAGGGTGCAAAGAAGGGTAACTCGCCTGGTGAGATTGGCTAAAGGGCGTCCTTATGAAGAAAGACTTCGAATATGTGGGTTGCAGAGTTTGGAAACTAGACACCTTAGAGGAGATTTGATTGAGGTGTTTAAGGCTCTGAGAGGTATCAGTAAAATGAATGAGGACAAAATTTTCAAGATTATAAATGATGCTAGAACTAGGGGACATAAATTCAAGTTACGGGGGAAAATGTTTAGATTGGACTGCAGGAAGTTTTATTTTAGCCAGCGAGTTATAAATTACTGGAAAAGTTGCCTTCATGGGTGGTAGAGGCCGACAGTTTGGGGAAATTCAAAGGTCATCTGGATAGTACTTTCGGGTAAGGGAAGTGCATAGGGTGATAGGTTTAATTTCCTTTTTTTTTTTTTTTTATTTAGTTATTTATTTTATTATTATTTTTTTTTATCATTGTTTTGTTCGGATTTTTTTTTTTATTTTTGGCTGGTGCAGCATAAGCCATAGGCTTTCTTGCACCATGCGGCCATTACTAATACTAAATACTAGTCAGGCAAGGGATGAAGCTAGTGATGAACAGGATAATAGTTTAAAACATATCCTAAAGCCTATTCAAGACCAAATACAAGACTTACAACAATCTTTAGATACGTCAACAATAAACAACGCAACCCTAAATAATTTGGAAATGCAAATCACTGTGCTTAACCATCATTTCAAGTATCAGACCAAAAGTACAGTACAATTTTTGCAGTGTCGTGATCACGATAGTTCATATTCTCACAGTGAAACAAGAAAATAAATTGGCATATCCCACTTCACAGACGTTTAGTGATCACGAGGAACACCTTCACAATAGAAGACCCACATCCTTCAATGAAAAAATAAAATAAAAAATAAAAAAACATTGAACATTCATCTTTTATGAACATTAACAAAATATTTGTGTGCACAGTGCTAATAATTATGTTTAAAAGAATAATGTGTATAAAAGTATGCCTGATGGTGTACATCAGGTAAGGTCATTGTTAAATAAGTTACTGAAATGAGTAATATAATCCTTGTCAGAGTGGTTCAGCAGTATATGAATGTGATTTTTGAACCTGGTAATAAAACAACTTAACAGAACCATATGTAAAAAAGTGTAGAATTTACATTATATGTTTTCTTTAGGTTTACTATCTATCGCTAGTTAAGGTTTACTTAATTTTGTAAGAGGAGGTATGTTTTTGTTTTACCACCAAGCTACTCCTTTGTAGAAGCTTCGGAACCCAGTGCAGACTCTCAGAATTTCTGACATTGTCTTTTTGCCCCTGCCAGAAATTCTAGGGATGGCAATGAAGAGAATGGAAATATTGGAATTTCCACCATATATCTGCCTTAAAAGGCCAAGCTATCCCTATACTTTTTCCCTCTACTGTACTATAGGGAGTACGAAACACAACACCACCTTATCAGCGTTCCTTTCCTTCTTTCCCCCACTAGAGCGCACATCTCTCTGGCATCACATTAAATAAGGTCAGTAATTATGTCGCAATTTGACCTTTATTAGCTGGGTCACAGCACAGCAAGATGCTGTTACTTGATCAGTTTCTGACCAGCTTGGGAGATGGAAAATGCAGATAACAAAGAGGTACTTGATTATCTTCATCAGATAAGAAGTTATGACACTTGAAAACAGATTTTAAGGGGTAACCTGAATCTAATAACTGCGGAGTAGATTGTGTCTGGTAGTTACTTTTGCAGGAATTAGATTTCCGAGTTCAGGAACTCTCACCCCAAACAAATAAGAGTTTCATTTTCACATTGATGTAACTCCTTTTTTTTTGCTGTACTTTGATCCCCAGATCAGCCTTGGAAATTTAGTACCCCCATTAAGACGAGCTCCGGACCAATGGGAGCATGAAAAGTGTAAAGGGGGGGACCTATTTATTCCTAGGTGAGACAAAGGACAGGTGTTGAGGACAAAGCAGAGAAGCAGTGCAGTGAGAAGTCGGTTCAAGTAGAGAGCTTTGAAGAGTACAGAAAAGGTTCCAGACTGATTGAAGACTGGCCCAGAATCTTAGAGAAACCCTGTTTCGACAAGATTGCCACTTCTTTTGCCAATTGCCACGCCTTGTCTTGTTTTTTCTGGATCTGAGGACCATCTCCATGGTCCTCAACCCTATTCCTCAGAGTAAAGAAGATAAAACTGTGGTTACTCTGAAGTTTCCTTGTCCAAAGACCTCCCAGCTATAGCTTCCAGAAAGTCTTAATAGGACGAGAATGATACAATCATCACACCAGATACAGTTGAACCAGAAATTATATTGGTAAGTTTTACTTGCTTTTACTCTCTTTTATAGTACCTAAGCATCCCTCCTCATTAGCATATCTACTGATGTAACGCTTCATGATACATTGCTTACAAATTAGTGTCTAACATGCCTAGTTGATCTATTAGTGTTAATATGATTACACAAACCCAGATTGTTACATAAGGTTTTAGTATACAGGTATATATACATACAGGTACTGTATGTATGTATATATATATATATATACCTGTATAGTCTCTTGTAAGATGAGGATTGTAAACTTGAGTATGAGCAAGATACCACAGGAGGACTACACGAAGATCACAAACATATCACTAAACCCATATCACCAGCCAGAGACATATAAGGTATCATTTCTATTTATGTTAGTGTGAGAAAAAGACATTCTGTCCTGTATCTATTAATTATCTTTTTTGAATGTAGTAACAAATAAATTATGTTTTGTTTAAGTATCCTTGCCTCTGACCCATTCTCTTACCACACGTTATCCTTAGCACAAGATTTATAGTAAAGGAACAATAATTTTTGGCATTCCTAGTTCTGACTATAATAGATAGGGTCTTGGAGTGAAAAACACAATGCTGATCCAAGCTGCAAAGTTCTATTTACCACGATGCTGAATAGATCTTTAGGGCACAGAGATCATTGTCCTATCATAAAACCACTAGACAATCACATAAGTTCATTGGCTTGTACTGGGACATGCTTTAATTAAGGTTTAGTAACATCCAAACCATTTGTTGAACTTAGGCTGTGTTCAAAGCATTTTAGGTAATTCAGAATATTAAAGCCCAGCCCAGCAGAACACTGTTGTCCAGATAAAAGCCAATGTAACAAGGTCATACAACAGCAAAAAGTAAAACAATTAAATGAAACCACAGAAATGAAAACACTAAGGAAAATAAATAATAAAACACTAAGAGCAAAGTTGAAAATGAGGAAATCAGAAAACAATGTAAAATACAACCTATTAATGAATGAATATATAATAGAGAAAAAAAAAGAATGGGTAAAGCATATAAAAATAGTAAAGAACTGGAGACTTCTGCAAATGAAGTAGAGAAAAGCCAAAAATTAGATGGGAGGAGGATGATCTATTCTAAACCAACAAGCAGCATACTTAATAGGAAAAGAAGAGGAGCAGTGCCTATTGAGAACCATTGTGTCTTCTTTCTCTCAACTGTACTTTTATCCGTAACAGAATTCTGCTCTCTAATGCCACACTGCTCCAATTTATACAGCAGTCTTTAATTCTAAGAACTTCAGTTGCCACTGCCTAATTTTTCTAGATCTTGTTGCCACTGCAACAAGATCTAGAAAAATCTATCCTTTTTTGTCATTAACCACCCAACCAACCTTAGTATCATTTGCAGACTTGTACATTAATCCTTATGCATGCATTTATCAATATCATTAATAAATATTGAAATCAATAATGTGCTCAGTACTGAATCTTGGGGGACTCCACTAATACAGTGGTTTTCAACCAGGGTGCTGCAACAACATTCAAGGAGTGCCACGTAATTTGGGTTTAAGTAACTTAAACTTATTATTTTTTAAAATTTATATATTTATTTCATTATAAAAAGGTATACAGTATCTTTTTAATTTTGTGGTAATCTATAATTGATGTTTATTTAGTACTCTATATAAAGAATAAAATTATTATTATATACACACAGAGAGAATCGGATCTAACAAGCAGAAAATTGAGTTGGGTGCCAGAACAGTATCAATAACTTTTATGAAATCTGAATATATGGTGTCAGAATTATTTTTTGCATTCATTTTCTGTGTTACTTCATTATAGTATGCAATCAGATTGTTCAGACTAGATTGCATCTTATGAGACATTAATATTTTTAAACCAAAGTTGATGAGAAATATTCATATAATGCTTTAAATGTTGGGCATTGGGAACAACTTAGGTTATGGAAATTTAAAAAATCTTGTAAAGTAAAAAATTTGTTTGTTTGTTTAGCTTACAGTCAGTTCTGCTATAATGCTGTACATGTGTTCCTAAAAATCTCTGCATTAAGGCATTTTGTGCATTAAAAACAACGGCTTATGGGAAAAATAGGGATAGGGGCTGAGCACTCAAGAAAAAAAAAGTGTTCAGTGTGGTAAGTAAAACACTAAAAAACGTTAGAAACCCAATAAAATTACTAACACAGGTTTAAACATCTTAAATTCTAATAAATAAATAAATATTACAGTAAATATAGCACTGTAATATATACATACTAATTAATATTTCTTTTCACTGGAATTTTTTTTGGATTGTAAAATTTAAAACAATAAAATAGATGAGCAATCAATAACGATGAACACAGCACACACAAATTGCACAAATGAGATACGCAGTAACAATTTCACGCATTCAAAATAGGAAGCTTAAAAAATAGGAATGAAGAGGAGATTCTGATAATTTATTTACTTTTTTTATATGATTGAAGATTTCATGGAAAGGGAAACACATTTCACCATATTAAAGTACAAAACCACAGAATTCTAGCTATCAGTATTATCGCAAATGCAATAAGATCGAGTTTATTACCCATTTATAATAGATTGCACTAACAGAAAATCCCAATAAACCAGGAACTGCAAATTGTTTTTTGTTTTGTGGTAGTAACCTCCATAAAAGTATCCTCTGTTTATGCTATCACTCCTCACAAAATTTCTGTTCAAACTGAAAAATGAGTTCCTGAAAACATGAGTCAACCTACAATATCTTGTGAATACAGTGAATGACAACAGTGTCTCCCCAACCAATACAACTACAGTAAATGGGGAATATAGCTCTCACACATTTGACATTTTTTAAGCTTCATAAACTTGTATGTATTGCTGCGCAGCAGGTCGCTATGTTCAGCTTGGTGCCTGGTTTTGCATTCACCTGATGTTACTCACAGACGAAATTGCGTATGAGGCCAACATGAAAATCATGTTATACCTGTATTGTTCCCTTATATATCAGCCGCATTGCCAAAATGCACATTATAGCAGAACTGACTGTATTTGTAAGAAGTACTTTGATTTTTGGTAATCTATATGTTTAATAAGCAAAAGCTGATAGTTTCTAGACTAGTGGTGTGTGTGCTGATGTGCTACATGCTTGTTCACAAGTATGCAAACACCACACTGGTGTAACATTACAGAAAGAATATATTGAATATTTTTATATATTTTTATATATTTCCAATACATAAAAATGTAAGACCTTGCATTTTGCTGAATTAAAGCATAGCTGCCACTTTTCTGACCATCTCAGAAGTCTATCTTGGTCACTCTGAAGATGCTCTGCTTGGCGGCGATCATTAACTGCTCTACTGATCTTTGCATCATCTGCAAGTTTAGACCTCATGCCCTCAATCCCTTCATAGATGTCATTTAAGATAATCAAAAACAACAGTGGTCCCAATACTAATTTTGACATAACAGGGCTGACAGTAGAGGAACCAGTAGCAGGAAGTGATCACGGAGTTCTACGGTGGATGATGACGAGAGAGGTAGCAGAAGTAAAAGGCAAAGGAATGGGTTTTAATTTCAGAAAAGGAAATTACAATGCCTTAAGGTACTACATGGCCTCTATTAACTGGGTAGATATCGCGCTGAGAATGAATACAATTGAACTGTGGTACGCTTTTAAAACATTAATCACAGATGCCTTGAATGCGTATATACCATTAAAAAAATACTCCACGAGAAGGGTTCCAAGTTGGATGAATAGTGAAGTTGCCGCATTACTTGAGCAGAAAAAGGTGGCATGGAAAGGTTACAGAGCAATAAAAAGTACTGAAGCCTATAACAGCTACAAGGTGATGTGTAATAGAGCCACAGAAAAGGTTCGACAGGGAGGAATATTATGCAAAGGCAGTTTATGAGAAATCACCAGCAAACAGAGCAAAGAGGGGGGATAAAGAATTCTTCACATATATAAATGCCAAGAAGAGCAGGACAAACCAGATCGGACCTTTACGTAAGGGAAAGGGGATAGTAATAAATACACCAGCTGCCGTTGCAGATGAACTCAACAGTTATTTTGCATCGATATTTACAAATGAAAAGCCTTTTGTGGCAATGGGAAATTGTGGGAGCGAAGTTAAAAAATATGTAATTAATGATATTGAAATTTCGCAAGATTATTTAATGAAAAAACTTTTGAGCCTACAGACCAGTAAGTCTCCTGGAGTTGATGGAATATACCCTATAATCTTAAGAGAGGCGGCAAGCGAGTGCATTGAACCATTGAGGCTAATTATGCGAGCATCACTAGACTCTGGTGAGATTCCCTTGGATTGGAAAAGTGAAAATGTATCTCCCATACATAAGGGTGGCTCTAAAAGTGAAGTTGGAAATTATCGACCTGTCAGTCTGACTTCAGTAGTAGGGAAAATCATGGAGTCAATGATCAAGGGTGGATCAGGATCAATTTGGATCTAATTGAAATTCTCAAGGATACTCAGCATGGTTTTGTAAAGGGAAAATCATGTTTAACAAATCTGGTTCGCTATTTCGATAGGGTCACTCACAAGCTGGATTTAGGGAATAATTTCGACATTGTTTATTTAGATTTCAGCAAAGCTTTTGACTCAGTCCCACATGAGCAGTTGCTTTATAAGCTGGAACAGGTTGGAATCACTGGGAAAATCCTTAGATGGATAGAAGGATGGCTTCAGGGCAGGAGGCAGAGGGTTGATGTAAGAAATGGGGTTCCCCAAGGATCAGTATTAGGACCACTGTTGTTTTTAATTTTCATAAACGACATTGATGAAGGGATAGAGGGCGTGATGTCTAAATTTGCAGATGATGTTAAAATTGGTAGAGTAGTTAATGATCACTGTCAAGCTGAGCTTCTTCAGAGAGACCTAGATAGACTTCAAGAATGGACAGAAAAATGGCAGCTGTGCTTTAATCCAACAAAGTGTAAGGTATTACACCTGGGAAACAGTAATCCCAAAATACAGTCGATTCCGGTTATTTGGGACACATCGGGACTAGTGCATTTTGGCCCGATTAAGCGGCTGCCCCAATTATCCGAAGTTTCACGTAAGTAGCTAAAAATACAATTTACCCCCCCCCCCCTTTACAATTAGTTCACTATACAATCAAATCACGTTACGACGAACTCACCATAGTCAAGTACCATTCACTATACGATGTGCAGTAAGCGCCGGTCATTGTGATCACGTTTGTGAATTGAATTTTAATTCTATTAAACAGCGATTCTAATTAGCGAAAATAGGAGGAATATTATCCACAGGCTATAAAAGTAAAGATATATTAAGCACAAATTTACCCTTTATTACCTTACCAATTAAAAAATTAAATGATACGTGCAAATCGGAAGAATATACATGATGATCGGAATAATTAATATGTACTGTAATATGTACATACTAACTAAACTAGTTGACACTTCTGTTCACTGACATTTGTTGGTGGGGGCTGAAATTTAAAACAGTAAAAAGATAAGCAATCAATAACAAAGAACAGGGCACACATAAATTGCAAGTAACACAACACGCACAAGTGAGAACGGAGTAACAAATTAGGAAGCTTTAAAAATAGGAATGAAGAGAAGATTCTGAAAATAATTTTTTTTATATGATTGAAGATTCCATGGAAGTGTAAACACATTTTACCATAATAACCCACAGAATTCCAGCTGTCGGTATTACCGCAAATTCAATAAGATCGAGTTTACTGTCCGTTTGTTGCACCAACAGAAAAGCTCAATAAACAGGTGACTGCTAATTGTTTTTATTGTTTTATGGTCGTGACCTCCAGAAATCCGACCGAACTACGTGGTACGGTCGGAGACAATCGTAGGGTAATCTCCAGTGCTGAGGTCTCCTGCCCCGATTAAACGGCATTTTGTCCCAATTAAACAAAGTAAACCCTGGCTATTTTCTCGATTGGTTTTTGTTTTTTAAGATTTGCCCCAAATAAATGGCTGCCCCGATTAACCGGTGGCCCAAATAACTGGAATCCACTGTAACTTATTCACTTGGTGGAGTTCAACTAAACCCAGTACTGGAGGAAAGGGACTTGAGTGTTATGATACGGTCAGACATGAAATTCTCTGAGCATTGTAAACAGGTTGCAAGGAAGTCCCATGGTGTCCTATTTATGATCTATCGAACTTTTCCAAGTAGAGATAGGGACGTGATAATCCCATTATATAAGGCTTATGTTAGACCACACTTGGAATACTGTGTTCAAGTATGGAGACCGCACCTAAAGAAAGACATCGAGCTTCTTGAAAGGGTGCAAAGAAGGGTAACTCGCCTGGTGAGAGCGGCAAAAGGGCGTCCTTATGAAGAAAGACTTCGAATATGTGGGTTGCAGAGTTTGGAAACTAGACACCTTAGAGGAGATTTGATTGAGGTATTTAAGGCTCTGAGAGGCATCAGTAAAATGAATGAGGACAAAATTTTCAAGATTATAAATGATGCTAGAACTAGGGGACATAGATTCAAGTTATGGGGGGGAAATGTTTAGATTGGACTGCAGGAAGTTTTATTTTAGCCAGCGAGTTATAAATTACTGGAATAAGTTGCCTTCATGGGTGGTAGAGGCCGACAGTTTGGGGAAATTCAAAGGTCATCTGGATGGTACTTTCGGTAAGGGAAGCGCATAGGATGATAGGTTTAATTTCCTTTTTATTTAATTTTTTTATTCATTAATTATTATTATTTAGTTTTTTGTTTTTATCATTGTTTTGTTCGGATTTTTTTTTTTTTTTTGGCTGGTGCAGCATAAGCCATAGGCTTTCTTGCACCATGCGGCCGTTACTAATACTAATCCTTGGGGAACCCCACTTCTTACATTAACCCAATCTGAGGAATAACCATTTATCACAACCCTCTGCCAGGTGCCCTCAAGCCATCATGCTATTCATCTAAGGATTTTCCCTATAATTCCAGCTTATAAAGTAACCACTCATGTGGGACTGAGTCAAATACTTTGCTGAAATCCAAGTAAACAATGTTGAAATTATTCCCTAAATCCAACTCATGTGTGACCTGTCAAAATGGCTAACCAGATTTGTTAAACATGATTTTCCCTTTACAAAACCATGCTGTATATCCTACAGAATTCCATTTCCATCTAAATGATCCTGAATTCCCTTGAATTCTGTAGCAGGGACTCCATGATTGTCCCTGCTACAGAAGTTAGACTAGTTGGTTGGTAATTTCCCGTTACACTCCTAGAACCGTCTTTACGTTCCAATTTACACCAATCCAATGGAATCTCTCCTGAGTCCAGTGATGCTCTCATAACTAGCCTTAATGGTTCAAGGCACTCACTTGCCGCCTCCTTTAAGATTATAGGGTATATGCCATCAACTACAGGAGCCTTACTCGCCTGTACGCGCAAAAGTTCTCATTAAATAATCATTTGAAATTTCAACATCATTAACTACATTTTTTTCAACTTCACTTCCATAATATCTCTTTGACACAAGGGTTTTTTTTATGTAAATATTGATGCAGAATAACTGTTGAGTTTATCCAGCTATGTTATCTAATACTATCCCATGTCCATTGCATAAGGGGCCAGTCTGATTTGTCCTTCTGTTCTTTGCATTTATATATGTGAAGAATTCCTTAACTGCACTCTTTGTTCTCTTCTGTATTTCTTATCCCCATTCTTTGTTTTCTCCCAGACTCAGTAAAGATACCGTAATGAAAATTATACTTCGCTTAATAAAACATCTTTCTCCTTCAGAAAATGATGAACATAATTCAACCACGGAAGACCAACATGGAACAGAATATCAGTGTTCTGCAAATTCTTTCCAGAATAAGAAATTGCCCGACTCCAATGAGATTTTAAAAGATGAACTTGAGTCGGAAATTAATGAAATACTTAACTATTTTTGCTAAAAAAGTTCAAAGCCTAGAAAATATGGACTGAGATCATCTATGATTATCTCAGTACAACAGTACCAGAATAGAACTCGAAAGGGCATTTTCTGCCGCTAATCAAATACTGTATGTACAAAATTAGATCCATTTTAAACGGTTGTACTATTGCTTTCTTATGTTTCTTAAGAGCTCACTTTATTCGGACAGGTAGTGTGGGTGCTTAAACATAACTAAACTTTGCAGTAACAATATGTATTTTTTTGTTTTTGGAATAACTGTATTTTAATGATTTTTTTTCAGAATATTTATTGTTGCAATAAAAGTTTATTCAAAACATGAAGTTGTGTAATTACAGCACTTGTTTTTTTTCTTATTTTATTGTACCTAATTGTCATCAAAATTTATTGAGAAAAACGTTTGCTTTTGGAATACTGGTATCCTGGTTTCGTAAATTAAAAATACCGAAATACCTGTATTAAGATTTTGACCGGTATTGTAAGCCCTAGGTGAAACTTATCCTACATGTAAAAATTGACAAATACAGAGTCCCAACAGTAAATTCAGGGGCACTTGCAGCCTGCAGGCCGTGCCACCCAAATCTTGTGAGACATTGTTTTGACATGCCAACTCTAGACAGTATGGGATTTTAACATATTAAATGTGTGGCACCTCCGTAGCCAAGTGGGAAGGAGCAGCAGTGCGTAGCACACGCTTCTTGATTAGACCTGGGTTCGAGCCCGTCACCACCAAATATGGAAGATGCCGAAAGGTCAGGGACCACCGCATATCCCGGAGCAATATGACCTTAGTTGCTAATGCTCCTAAAAAAAAAAAAAAAACAAATAACATATTAAATGTGTTTTCATTTAATATTATTAAATTGCAGTAATGCTTTATATATAATTTTGAATTTATAGGGATGCTGAAGATTACTTGCAGAAGCAGGTGTCTTTCATATCATTATGGCTTTTGACAGCCAAAGAAGGAGAAGAAGTGATGATTACAAAAGAAAAAGGTATTTCATGAAATATTTGTATTCCTTTTTATGAGAGCTAATGGTCATTTTCAATAGGAAAAATTTAAATAGTCTGAAAATGAAACATTCCTTTAAATTAACAATGGTTTGAAATTCCATAAATATAAATAATGAATACTTGATTTTTTTTTCTGGATAAGTTATGTGGGGACAGTTTAATTCATATAATTTTCAGAGGAAATGAAAATGCATCTTGACAGATATGAATATATCTGTCAAGATTCATTCATTTGTAATTTGTTAGTACCATAAATGATTTACTGCAGATTAAACCTGTTTTGGTGCCTTTGAAGCCAAGTAGTCAGGAGTGGGAGTGCAGTAGTGCATGGTCTTTGAGTAGACTGGGGTTCGAGCCTCTGACTGCTAAATACGGTTGATTTTCCAATCTGCACTGGACCAGTGTGGCAGATTATTGTCCATTTCCCTCAACATTAATTGTTGATGAGGCTTCCATCCTGGTAGATTGATAATGGCTGCTGCTTACTCCCTTCTTAATCTTCTTTTATTATATACTCAAAACTATCAGTGATTAATCACATGTTAAACTTTTGCTATATGTAATGAACTTCTCTGTATACCCTCCATGCTTCACATAAAGTTATATTGGGACATTGTTTATGGCACTTTATCTGACTTTGCATGATTCATTTTTCCATATGACTAACCCTGTTTACTTTTTGTTGAGTTGACTCTTAATCCTATTAATCTGTGATAAACATTGGTCTGTAATGTTAATCTACCCAAATCTTGTGTGACATATTGTTTTGTGTACTGTATTTTGTTAATACTTGCATCACATGGTAAAATGTTTAGCACAGAGCAACAATATGTATGTTTAAAATTCTGTGTGAGGGTGGAGTTTGGAGAAATCTTTGAAATGTTATGAACCACATTTAGGAAAGAAGAAAGTAGATTGAAACCATTTTTATGGTTTGTGCCTGAACATCCATTAAAAATGGGACATGCTGTTACTAATAACTTGCACAGGGGAAGATATTTAGTCACTACTGTTTGTGATTATGTGATATGACTGAATAAGTTGGCATGTCAAATGATGCTGAACAAAGATTTGAGTCTGTCTCTGCAAAGATTATCCTGCTTTTACTTATTTTTACCAGAAAAAGAATGTCATCTCACCACATTCACTGGAACTCATTGATTATGTTGCAAGTGATTTTTATACTTAATATTTAAGGTGAAACTTCTGTCAAGCACACACTGGAAGAGAGTTGAGTTTGTGGTTATGATTCTGTTTGATAGTGAAGTTGCATTATGCTGCATTAATTCTACAAGTTCAGATTATGACTCCGAGGATTATATTTTGCCATTTTAATAAGTATTAGTAATGGTAAGTGATCCATTTAAGAAAAAAAAAAAAAAAAAAAAACCACTTTCCACATGACCTGTCCATCCCCTCTAATAATTTTGCCTAATTCTTCCTTACATTTAACTACCCTCTGGCCAAAAGCAAATTTCTGCACATTTATCCTACAACTGTCCATTACCTTGATTGTTGTACCACACAGTTGGTGTTTTAATCTGGGATTACTGCTGCCCATATGCAGTACTTTGTATTTGTCAGTGTTAAACTTCAATTTGTACTTCTCAGTTCATCTGCCTACTGCAAGATTATGCGTAGATCTTGTTGCAGTAGTGTACCCGGATTACTGGCTGATATGCCTTCATCAATATTGAAAACAGCAATAGGCCCAACATGGACCAGCAATGGACTTTGGAGGTTCCAGTAATACTATCAGTCGAAGAAGAGCAGTACCCATTGATAATCATCTGTCTTTTCCCACTCACTCATCCAGCCCTTTATTCATAGCAGTAACCTGAGTCTAATGCCACAGGTTCTATTTCTTTTAATTTTAACTACAAAATAAAAGAATACTGTCTCTTTTATTGAATGAATAACTATAATAACACAATCTCTTGAACAAAAAGAAAATTATATTTCAAAGAAATAGACTTACACAATATAATTTAATTGCTTATCCCTTTTTAGCTTCACTAAGCATTCCAGCTTTGGTTGTTAAATATAATTGTTAAAACTTTTGAATGTAATCAGACTCTAATTTATAAGTTTGAGTGTAGTCTGCTTAAACTTTAATGTTTTTAAATACTAATTAAATGGCTTATTTGGAGATGTCACTCATAACCTGATTACTGGCTGATATGCCTTCATCGATATTAAAAATAGGAATCATAGCTTTCAAAATTAATAACATTAACTTCAATATGATGATGTGTCTTATACTTTTTTCTATCTTTGATGATCAGTTTACTTATGTATCTGCTTCAATATTCTCTAACTTTAAACACTTTATTGAGATTTGAATGTGATTCTGTTCAAATTAAACATTCCTACTTTAATAATCTTTAGTTCATAACTTCCTACAGTTAAAATATCTCTCATGCTTGATATTACAAAAAACAGCTGACATCATGCTCATTGTTGATCTGTACTGTCTATTACACAAACACATAGTGTACAGACAGATGCTTTACAATATGACCTTGTTTACAGAAAATGACACAAAATTAAAATTGATACTTACCTTATAAATTTGTTTCAGCAAGAAACACTGAGATCAACATTCATAGTTCAGTGAGTGAAGGGATTTGCAAACATATATGAAGGATTGTTTCTACAGGGATGGGATATGCTTAAATAAAAAGGGGGTGCAAGAATATTTGCCAATGCTATCAAAGCAGAGTTAGCTGGGTCAGAAAACTGCTAGCTTGGGGGGGGGGATTCACAGACTAATAGATTAACAGTAGCTGCAGGCAGAGGTGAAAGTGATTCTTGCACTGCTTCTATTGGAATGAGCAGCAGCCTGGAAAGCAAATTTCTTGGGTTTCAGGAACTACTAGTAGTCAGAATGAAACAAGTAAATACATGTGTTAAGGTAACTAAGAGTAAGAATAGGTGCATGTATACCCAAAGGAAGGTAGGAGTGGGGGGTTGACAGTTCTAAGGACTTCATGGAAAATCCAAGTTGACATTTGTAAAATATTTTTACTTGGAAAACTCCATGTGGTAAACTCATAGAAAGGGTACCAATACAATTTGTAGCTCTCTCACTCTCTTCTAAATAGTCACACGAGTCACACAGGATAAGGTGCCTCCGTAGACAGGTGGGCAGGAGCAGCAGTGCGTAGCACACGCTTCTTGATTAGATCGGGGTTCGAGCCCGTGACCACCAAATACGGGGGATGCGGAAAGGTGAGAGAATGACCACCACATATCCCTGGAGCAATATGGCCTTAGTTGCTAATGCTCCTAAAAACCAAATAACAAAACAAACAACACAAACACACAGGATAAATTCCCGACGTACCATCTTTCTTTTTTCTCTCCTTGTAAACCACACCCATGGAATTAACGGATACTATTGCAACACATCACCTACTCAGAAAAACCCTTTGCCTCTTAAGGTGCTGGAAGTTTTTGAGAGAGAAACAATTTGTTCAGCAATGTAACTTATTTGAACTACCAACTTTGACAGTGCTTGGTGGAAGATTATTCCAATGCTCAATTACTCCTTGGTTGAATGCAAATTTTCTCTTATCTATTCTGTAATCATCCTCTTTCAAATTAAATTTATGCCACTTTGCATATATATTTTTATACTTTTCAGCCTGGTCTGTGCTTGTTGACAGGAGAGACTGCTTCTACAGAGATGGGGTACACTTAAATAGAAAGGGTGCAAGAATATTTTCTGATGCTATCGAGGCAGTGTTAAGTAGGTCAGAAAACTGCTAGTTTGGGGGGGGGATACACAGACTAAAAGGTTAACAGTGGCTGCAGGCAGAGGCAAAAGAGATTTTTGCACTGTTTCTATTAGAATGAACAGCAGCCTGGAAAGCAAGGTAATGGAGATTTCCAGGACTGCTGGGAGTCATAGTGGAACAAGTAAATAAGGGCTGGGTTAGGGTAACTAAGAGTAGGAACAGGTGCATGCATAGTTGCATGTGCACGAATACTAGGAGTACAGTATATAAATTTGATTAATTTGAGGTGCTGGTAAAGCAACAAAGGCAGATATTTTTGGGATATCAGAGACATGGTGTCACACAGATATAAGCAGTGCAGAATTGGAATTTGGGGAGTAAATGTGTACAGAAAGGATAGAAAGGGAGGAGGGGTCATGCTGTTAGTTAAGAAACACAAAATCTAAGTAAGAGCATCCAGTTGACATGGGTGGGCATGCACTGTTGAGTCAGTTTGGTGTGACATAAGTACTGAAAAAGCAAAGTTGAGAGTAGGAGTGTATTATAGGCCTAATGACTCTGATGAGTACAACGAACAACTGTACAGAGAAATAGAGTGGGCCAGTAAATCAGAATGTTTATGATGGGGAATTTTAACTTCCCATATATAGACTGGAACTTGTGGGTTTGTTACTTGCACACTAGCAAGACTTTTGTGGATTTATTGGATGATTGTTTTCTACAAGCACGTTCGATAGGCAACGAAAGGAAGTAATACTCTTGATCTTATCAGCTGTGATTATTCGTGCATTAAGAATTTTCAGATAACAGAACTACTAGGTGGCATTGATCATATTGTACTCATGTGAGATTTACTCAAAGATGTAACCACCATCAGGGGTAAAGGGATGGGTTCTTGCTCTCGTAAAGGTAACTACAGTGGTCTCAGACAGTTTTTGAATTCCATAGAGTGGGACCAACTGCTGATGTTACCCACAGCAAATTCTAAATGGGAAGAATTCAAGTAATTAATCTTGGAAGCTACTAGGCTTTTCATGGCGCCTCCGTAGCCAGGTGGGAAGGAGCAGCAGTGCGTAGCACACGCTTCTTGATTAGACCGGGGTTCGAGCCCATCACCACCAAATACGGAGGATGCAGAAAGGTCGGGGAATGACCACCGCATATCCCGGAGCAATATGGCCTTAGTTGCTAATGCTCCTAAAACCAAATAACAGTAACAGACTAGGCTTTTCATACCAAGTAAGAAATACTGTTCAATGGATGTCAAATGAACTAATGAGACTCATGGCAGAGGGAAAAAAATGCATGGGATGTATATAAATAATCAGGAGACACAGATGCCTATGATAGATATAAGGTAGTCTGTAATCAAAGAAAACCAACAAGTACTTCTTATGTAAACAACAAGTACTTATGTAAACTCTAGAAGAAAGGGGATGAATCAGATAGGTCCACTTGATATCAGTGGTTTCAATTGTTGATTATTCTCCTCAGATAGCTGACAAACTGAATGAGTATTTTGCATCTACATTCACACATGAGGAATTCTTTAAGGAAGGGGAGGATAGAAGTTTACTAAACTCTAACATGGAGTTAAATGATTTTGTAATAAGAGAGAGTAAAGTGGAAGAGAAATTGTTGAAGTTAAACATAAGAAAAGCACCAGGGGTGGATGGGATCTATCCAGTTATATTAAAGGAAGTGAGCAGGTCTTTATCCATAATTATGAAGGCATTGTTGGGTTCAGGAGAGGTTTCGCCGAACTGGAGATGTGCAAATGTATTCCCAATTCACAAAGGGGGATCGAAAGTTGGCATGAGTAATTATAGATCTGTTAGTTTAACTTCTCTTCCAGGGAAAGTAATGGAGTCACTGGTTAAAGAAGCACTGCAGGATCATCTAGACAAGACTGCAGTTATTGTTCATATACAGCATGAGTTTGTTAAGGTGGAGAAAGTCTTGTTTGACCAATTTTATTGGATATACGATGTTATCATATATCGAATTGGATGCAAAAAAATAATTTTGGTATCATATACTTGGATTTTAAGTAAGCTTTTCATACTGTTGCACATGGAAGACTACTGTACAAGTTGGAGCAGTATGGCATTGCGGGCAAGTTGCTTCTAATGGATAATGGGATGGTTGAGTGGTTGAAGACAGAGAGTAGTAATCAATGGACACTGCTCTTCGTGGACTAATGTTATTAGTGGTGTCCCCCCCAGGGGTCCGTTGTTGTTTTCTGTATTTATCAATGATATCGATGAAGTTATATGAGGCTTAATGTCCAAGTTTGCAGACAATACAAAGGTTGATAGGGTTGTTAATGACAGTAAGGATGGTACACTACTGCAACAGGATCTAGAAAAGTTGGACGGATGGGCTGAGAAGTGGCAACTGAAGTTTAACATTGATAAATGCAAAATATTGCATATGGGTAGGAGAAATATACCAAGTGTGTGGTACTGCACTTAGGGTGGTAGAGAACGAAAAAGAGATGGAAGTAATTGTGCAATCAGATATGAAGTTTTCTGAGCAGGCTGCCAGAGCAGGTCATGGGGTATTTTGAATGATATACAAGTAGTTCCCCACTTTACGAATTAATTGGCTCCTAGCATGCCCATAAAGTGAAAACTCATAAAGGGGGATTTTATTTCCCATAGATGTAATGTTAAAAATAGGAGTTATGTTCAGAACAATGAAATTTTACTGTAGTAATGTTAAATAAAGATCAACAAAACAATAGTTTATGCATAAGGAATGATTTATTTATCCAAAGAAATGAAAACAGTCTTTAAAATCACGCAAATTATAATAATAGAGAAATTATTTATGTCATACAAATATTAAAGATTGTTTATTCTTCATCATCATCAACTAAATGCACACTTGTTGATGGTTCATCACTCGTTGCTGGCTCGGCACTCGTTGGTTTATTGGAAACACAAGGAGCCATCTTTTTTTTCCCTTTTGTTTCCAAGACATTGTCTTTACTTTATAAATTTCACAATAGCATGCATAAGCATTTTTTGAATCTGTAGCAACTTTTCAAGTGTGCTCAATTTCTATCTTGTGACTCGAAAATCTGAGTTGCTTTTTCAATGTGTTGAAAAGCTTCGTCAAGCCCTTTGAGAGTGAAGGAATGAACAGGAGTTTCAGCTTCTTCACATTTTGCCATTTCAAAGAGATTTTCACTTGTGAGCTCCTCGTTATGTGCTTCAAACAGATCAGTGGCATCAGTTGTAGAAACCTCAAGCAGCAATTGGTTAGCAATATTAACGACCACTTCTTTTCATTTTGTACAATCTCCTGTTTCTTGAAATACTTCAAAATTATCAATAAACTGAGGAAGAGTTTATTCCAAACACCATTCAAAATTTATTTCCCTTAATAAGCCAGATAAATTTGAAATAAGACAAGACAGTGAAAATGATAAACAACACAACCACTCTTTGTAATGTCAGCATGGTAACTGCTTTATGTTATGTGAGTCATAACATAAAGCAGTTACCACGCTGACGATACACGCGTCATTTGAAATGCCGTATGTATGAATGTTTAGCATTTATTTATTGTGGTTATTGGTCATATTTTGATTTTATTGATACTTGAAAAAAAGAACTTCTAAACCTGGGAACTTGTAAAGTGAAAACTCATAAAGCGGGAACTGCCCAAACAGGAATTTTGCTAGTAGGGTAAAGGAGGTGATTATTCCTTTGTATAAGGCAATGGTCAGGCCATGCCTTGAGTACTGCGTACAGGTCTGGAGCTTACTTAGGAAGGGTGTAGAGTTGCTTCAGCTAGTACAGAGAACTGCAACAAGATTGGTGAGAGGAACGAAGGGGTCCTCTTACCAAGAAAGGCTTAAGCTCCACTAATAACATTAGTTCACAAAGAACAGAGTCCATTGATTACCACTCTCTTGTCCGCCTCAACCATGCCTTTATCCATAGCAGCAGTTTACCTCCAGTGCCACACTGCTCCAATTTGTGCAGCAGTCTTCCATGTGCAACAGTATCAAAAGCCTTTCTAAGATCCAAATATATGATATCAAAATTATTCTTTGCATTCAGTTCCTTTGTGATCATATCATGGTATCCAATCAGATTGGTCAGACAAGACTTCCCCTCAACAAACCCATGCTATGTTTGTGCTGTAACTGAAGTCTTGTCTAGATGATCCTGTAGTGCTTCTTTAACCAGAGCCTCCATTACTTTCCCTGGAAAAGAAGTTAAACTAATAGGTCTGTATCCCTTTTATCCTCCTTTGTGAATTCAGGTCACATTTGCACATCTCCAGTCCATGGGTACCTCCCTTGATTCCAAGGAAGCTCTCATAATTATGAATAAGGGTTTGCTAACTTCCTTTGCTGCCTCTAATATAACGGGATAGATCCCATCCACCCCAGGTGCCTTTCTTATGTTTAGCTCCAAGAATTTCTTCTCTGCTTTGCTCTCAGTTATTACAAAATCATCCAGCTCACTGCCAAAGTTTAATACACCTCTGGCATTCCCCTCCCTGAATAACTCTTCATGTGTGAATGTAGATGCAACATACTCATTTATTTTGTTAGCTACCTGAGCGGAGTCAAAACAGTTGAACCATTGATATCAAGTGGAACAATCTGATTCATTCCCTTTCTTCTAGAGTTTACATAAGTGAAGAACTCTTTGCATCCTTTGCAAAGGTCTCTCATAATCTGCCTTTCTCTTTCTAACCTCCTTTGTTACTTGGTTACAGGCCAGCTTATATCTATCATAGACTTCCGTGTCATGTGTTAAATTATATGTATCCCACCCATTTTTCTTCTCTGCCACATGTCTCATTAGTTGATATGAAAAGCCTTGTAGGTTCCAAGATTAATTTTTTGAAAGCTTCCCATTTTGAATTTGCTGTTGGCAACATCAACATTGGTCCCACCGTATAGAATTTAAATACTGTCTCAGACCTCCGTAATCACCTTTACAAAAGCAAAAACTGTTCCCTTTACCCCGATGATAGTTACTTCTTTGAGTAAATCTCACTTCAGCACACTGTGATCACTGCCACCTAGTGGGTCTTTTATCTGCAGATTTTTAATGCATGAAGACTCACTACTGTAATCAGATCAAGAGTATTACTCCCTATAGTTGCCTCTCACCCTTGCTGCTCTAGAAAACAGTCATCTAATAAATCCACAAAAGGCTTGCTAGTGAGTGACCAACCCACAAATTCCAGTCTATATCTGGAAGTTTAAAATCCCCCTTTATATGATAATCTCATTTACTGGCCCACTGTATTTCTCTGTAAAGTTGTTTGTTATACTGATTAGAGTCACTGCATCTATAACACACTCTAGACCGGGGTTTGAGCCCATCACCACCACATACGGAGGAAGCAGAAAGGTCAGGGATTGACCACTGCATATCCCCGGAGCAATGTGGCCTTAGTTGCTAATGCTCTTTAAAACCATATAACACACTCCTACTCTCAATTTTGCTTTCCCAGTGCTTATGTCACACCAAACTGACTCGACACTACTCTGTCCACCCATGTCAACTGGCTGTACTACTTTGGATTTTATGTTTCTTAACTAATAGCATAACCGTTCCTCCCTTCTTATCCTGTCTCTCCTTCCTGTACACATTGTATTCACCAAATTCCATTTCTGCATTCTTTATATCTGTGTGACACTGTCTCTGATATGCCAACAGTATCTGCCTTTGATGTTTTGACCAACAACTCAAATTCATCCAATTTATTTACCAAACTCACATTGGTGTACATGCAAGTATACATGCACCTGTTCCTCTTCTTAGCTACCCTAACACAGCCCATGTATTTACTTGTTCCACAATGATGCTCAGCAGTCTCTGAAATCTCCCGCACCTTGTTTTCCAGGCTGCTGCTTATTCCAACTGAAGCAGTGCAAGAATCGCTTTCTCCTTTGCCAGCAGCTACTGTTAATCTATTAGTCCTTGTATCCCCCCCAAGCTAACAGTTTTCCCACCCACCTAACACTGCCTCGATAGCATCAGCAAATATTCTTGCATTCTTTCTAATTAAATGTATCCCATCCCTGTAGAAGCAGTCTCTCCTGTTAACAAGCACTGACCAGGCTGAGAAAAACTCTAGATTAAGAGAACCAGATTAACATAAAACCTGCAGGTATTTTCTCTTACTGAAGAATTAAATAGTACTGCGGAATGAAACGTTATAGAATAATCTATGGAAAAATTCTCCATGTCTACGGATTTTTGTATACTGTGTTATCCTTCAATGTGAATCCAGTTTTAAACCTCATTTATTGCTTATGAATTATTGAATCATTACATTGCTTATGAATTATTGAATCATTACATTGCTTATGAATTATTGAATCATTACGTTGCATACCTCATTGAAGTAATTATTTCAATTCCACAGGTATAGATAGCTATATTGCAATTAATGAATTTCGCCAGAAATTTCCAAATCTTTGGATAAGGAGTGCAGACAATGATACTGTAAGCAAATTATTTTATTACTTTGTTGTTCTTAATTTACTAATACCATAATGAATGTAAAGAATAATGTTTCTATAATAAATGTAGTCTTTTATTATAGTGGCCCAAATATGAAAAGTTTTTTTTCAAATCTATAGTATGCTAGTGTGAGAAGGCAAAAGAAATTCATCTCAGCTGATGCTCATATTGAAATTGAATTTTTTTTTTTTTTTCTAATTTTTATTTTCACAAAATATAGGGTCCACCCAGAGTCAGGCTCTATAGGGAAAAAAATATGCCATATTAGTTTTAGTATTAGCCATAGAATGCAAGGAAGCCCTGATCTTTTGGTGAACCAAAAAAAAAAATAAATAAATAAATAAACTACTTATTTGGCTCCCTCTTCACATAGGTAACTGTCCAGCTGAGTTTTCAATTTCCCCAAGCTGTCAGCCTCAGCCACACATGAAGACAACATATTCTAATAAATAACAACTTGCTGGCTGAAAGAGAACTTCCTGCAATCCAGTCTAAATATTTCCTCCCCTGTAATTTGTATTTATGGCTCTACTTCTGGGACCAATTAAAATTTTTTATTAAAATTCACTCTTGTTCATTTTACTTTCATTTCTCAGCTTTATACATCTCAGTCTCCTCTAAGGTATCTAGTTTCCAAGCTGTGCAGCCCACATATTTGAACTTTTTCCTCATATGGATGCCCTTTTGCTGATCTTACCAGGCATGTTGCCCATCTTTGGACCCTTTAAAGCAGGTTAATTTTTTTAGGTGCAGCCTTCGTACTAGACACAGTATGCCAAGCATTGTCTCATAATTACCTTATACAGTGGTATTACGACCTCCTTGCCTCTAAAAGCAAAAAAATTCAATAAATCAGTAGGACAGTATGAGTGCTCCTGTTTTCTGTGTGCATTGCTTGGAGATCTTCATGTCTGACTGTATCATAATTTTCAAATCTCTTTCTTTGTTTACTATTTTTAGTTCAACCCCATAAAGTTTCTAAGTTATTTTGGGGTTGCTGTTCTCCAAGTGTAAGACTTTGTAAGGTATATATATTCAAGGTACTCCACGTATTAAAAAATCTGGAAAAGCAACACATTTGCTTTGTGATTTTTTAAATTAAGTGGTGTGAAAACAGTATAATCAGACATTTTCACTGTGCAGAAAGAAATGCAAAAATAAATGAGCATTTCATTGTGACAATGATATTGTTTTCCATGTCAGGTTAATGGCAATGATATTATTGCCCATCTCACTGCAGAGTCTTCAGCATGTTACTTCCTAACCTTGTCTGGTCTGGTTTGGTTTGGGACATATACTGAACAGAATTGTACTTTGACCTATCATTGATGTTAATAAAAAGTGATTGTATACTATCTAAAATAAGAACTGATACTGAATGTAGCTTGTACTACCAGTTTCTTGTATTGATTAGTGAAATTTTAACTAAGACCTTTTTAAAGCTGCTAAGTCTGCCGCTGTGTTCACAGTGAGTGCTACTATAGCTGTTTTAATGTTTTATCAAGACCTTTATAAGACAGAGTATATTATATAATATACTCTGCTACTGCAATAGCAGGGTGTGTGATCATAACCTGACCCCTATTTGAGTAGGGATCTTCGTTATTTTAAATTCTTGATGTAGATATTTTGTCCTAATGGCCAATAACATTTGTGTTGGTTTCCTCCAATAATGTTACTAATTAAATTGTATATACTTCACATTTAAATATATGGTGCTTTTCCATGAGATTCCTAAATGTTTAGCTAATATTCTAAATGCTTTGACATTTCTCTATTTTATGTTATTCATGGTTTTATTAAGAATACAAGGATAACATAAGGTTTGTTTAACTGGGTTAGTTTTTTGGTCATCTTCTTTTGTTACCTTTCCTAAGAATCTAATTTTCATTTTCCGTGGGAGTCTCTTCTTTCTCCTCAACTTTCTATCCTATTTTTCCCTCACCCTCCCTGTCTCCTCTACTTCTCCAACTTATTTCTGTTTCAGTTCATAAGCTAGTCTGTAATCAAGTCACAAAGGAGGTTAGGCAGGCGAAGGCAGATTACGAAAAATCTTTGGCAAAGAAGGCAAAGAAAAACAGCAAAGAGTTCTTTACTTATGTAAACTCTAGAAGGAAGGGGATGGTTAAAGATACATTGTAGGATCATCTAGACAAGACTGCAGCAATAATTCAGACACAGCATGGGTTTGTTAAGACAAATTTGATTTGATTGACAAATTTGATTGGTTATTATCATGTTGGTTACAAAGGAACTGGATGCAAAAAATAATTTTGATATAATATACTCGGATTTCGGGAAAGCTTTTGACACTGTTGCGCATGTAAGACTACTGTACAAATTGTAGCAGAATGGTATTAAGGGTAAATTGCTACAATGGATAAAAGGATGGTTGAGTGGGAGAAGACAGAGGGTGGTAATCAATGGGTGCTGCTCTTCGTGGACTAATGTTATTAGTGGGGTCCCACAGGGTTCGTTGTTGGGTCCACTGTTGTTTTGTATATTTCTCAATGATATTGATGAAGGTATATCAGGCTTAGTGGTGAATTTTGCAGATGATACAAAGGTTGGCAGGGTTGTTAATGACAGTAATGTCAGTGTGCTATGCAACAGGTCCGACCGGGCTAGCCAGGTGGGTAAAGTGCCTGCCTAGCAACTCAAAGGTCATGGGTTCGATTCCCACCTCGGGCTTGGATCAGAGTAAAATAAATGCAAAAACTTTGGGAGGTGCATTATAGCCACAAAAGCCGATGTGCCAACGAACACAAAAAAAAAAAAAAAAACTGCAACGGGATCTAGAAAATTTGGGCAGATAAACTGAGAAGTGGCAACTGAAGTTTAACCTTGACAAATGCAATGCAATGCATATGGGTAGAAGTAACCCCAGAGAAATGTACCAAATGTGTGGTACTCTAGGTTGTCACAGACATTCTCTCAGATATGCCAGACAAGCTGTACTTGCTACTTGGGAGTCTAAAACGCTGATGGAACTGATATTCGGGTGACACTCAAGTCAAGTGGACCCAATTTCGGTGAACTCCGGATGGTCTGTGACAGCCAAATCCTCTGCTTGCACCTTCACGATGGTTAGTAATCATGGGTATAACCTCCATGCACAAGCACACGGTGGTTGACCACCCGGGTGTGAATCAATGTAAGTAGGGGTTGAGGTGTGCGCCCACACCACATGGAGGAATGCTGCCCCTCTGTGTTACCAGGCAGAACTAGGTGGTAGATGATTCTCGTCAACTGGTGTAATACCACCACTTTGCTTATTGGAGGCTTGAAGTGGTGAAACCCATGTTTAGTCTCCAGAGCTGGGTTCTGGTCAACCCTTCCCCATCTCTTCCATCATGCCATATGATTGATGACATTTGAGGTTATGATGAACATCGTGGCGAGATCCAATCTTCCTTACATTTCGAGGATACATCTCTAAAACAGTATTCGCAGGCTGGCCGCTAGTTAGTACACCGGACTGAACCTATTGGTAACTCTCTAGGAGGCTTCCGGATCAGCTAGTGTATAATCTTGCTACCTCTGCTCTGCCAGATAGTCACTGGAGGGAGTCTGAGTAGTGTGTATGGGGGGGGGGCATTGTCGAGCCCACGTTTTGTCAAGGATCTGAGTATATTCTTACCATGTGCACGCCATATCCAAAAATTTCATTACTTCATACAGCATGTCCCACTCACTTTTTCTTACTATTGAATACACCACGAATTGTCAAACTAATAGAGCAAACTTATCTGCGAAAAGATCTAAACCTCCCAAACACTTCCTAATTCATTTCACAAATATACGTGGTCTCAATTCTAATCTCAACGATGTCCATTTCCACTTGCAGTCTGCCAAACCCATGTACTTTTTCTGACAGAATCTCAGTTATCAGTTGATTAAACTACTGCTCATCTCAGATGCCCAAATTATTCGCTGTATGATTCCTTTCGCCTCAAAGGTGGTTTGTTTGTTTGTTATTTTGGTTTTTTTAGGAGCATTAGCAACAAAGGCCATATTGCTCCGGGGATATGCGGTGGTCATTCCCTGACCTTTCCGCATCCTCCGTATTTGGTGGTCACGGGCTCGAACTCCGGTCTAATCAAGAAGCGCAAAGGTGGTACTTGTGCATATGTTCGTTCTGATATTCCCTGTCAGAGACTTGGCAATTTGGAATCTCCTCTCTTCGATGTTCTCTGGCTTAAAATCTCTCTACCTCATTGTGTCAAATTCTTGTATTGTCTCTACAGTTCTCCCAACTCCACTAATCACTTGGAGCGCTTTGACTTCCTCTCTTTGCAACTTGACTTTCTCCAGTCCAACTTTCCTAACAGTGAGGTAATTTTCCTTGGTGATTTTAATGTTCACAACTCCAGCTGACTTCAGTTTTCTAGTCACACTGACCCAGCTAGTCGAGATGCTGAGGCCTTTGTAATTACTAATGATCTTGCCCAGATTGTTCATTTACCTACAAGAATACCGGACAGTCCTAATCATACAGCCAATACTCTTGATCTTTTTCTCACAAACAACCCTTCTAAGTACCCAGTCGAAGTGAGAGGTCCTTTAGGCACTTCAGATCACAACTTGGTGATTGTCTCTTCTCCAATGGAATCTTTATCTGATGGCTATTCCCAACCTCGTGTTGTTTGGCATTACAAGAATGCAAAATAGGATGACCTGCGAGACTTCTTTTCTTCTTTTCCTTGGTCGGATTACTGTTTAAAAAGTTCTGTTGTCAACGTTTGCCCAGATCGTGTCAGTGAAATTATTCTTGCAGGAATGGAATCCTTTATCCCACACTCCACTTTAAAATCTTGTCCTTTATCTAAATCTTGGTTTGGATAAAGGACAAGATTTTAAAGGAAATCCTATGGAAATCCTATCCATAGTTTTGCCGATGATAGCACGTTGCGTTCCACTTTCCATTTTGACAAACCTTGTCCTGCTCAATCAGCTTCAACTTTTCGAAAATCTGCTACCAATTGCTTAAATACTGATCTCCAGTTAATTTTCCAGTGGGCAAAGACAACTTATTTGATTTCAATCCTTCTAAAAATCAGTCTTGTCTTATATCTCGCAAAAAGGACCCAAAGATAAGCATAGGACCCTTCCTATGCTTATCTTTGGTGACACTCTGATTTCTAGGAAAAATTATTTATCTCTTTTGGGGATTACCCTGATTTCTAATCTCGCTCTCTCTCTCTCTCTCCCTCTCTCCCCCCCTCCCTCTCTGTCTCTTGGCATAAGCACATTACAAATATAGCTTCCTCTGCATCTAAAAAATTTGGTTTTCTCTTTTGCTCTCGGCGATACTTTTTTTCCAAACAGCTGTTCACTCTTTACAAATCACAAATCCGCCCCACCATGGAATATTGTTCGCACATCTCGGGTGTTGCCCCTAAAACCTCTCTCAGGTTTCTTGATTCCATTCAGAAGAGGGCAGTTAGGTTAATTAATGACTTATCTCTAACAGAGTCTCTGCACTCGCTGTCTCATAGATGTACTGTTTCTGCTGCATGCCTCTTCTACAGATATTTCCATGGGCACTGTTCTTCTGAATTAGCCTCTATAATTCCTGCTCTCTATTTCAAAACAATCCGAACACGTGCCGCCACCAGCCAACATCCATTTAGTGTCCAACTTCAAACTAACAGAACCAACTTTTCATCTTCCCCGTTTATTCTTTCAACTGCCGTTTTCTGCAACAACCTTCCTTCATACGTATTTCCTGAAAATTACAGTCTACAGAAGTTCAAGTCCAATGTCAACAAATATCTTCTTTCTTCTTCTCAACCTCCAACCCAAGCACGGTACTGAGTACTATAGGTTCTAATACCTCTCGTGTTTGGGGTTTAAATGAACAAAAAAAAAAAAAAAAACTTCACTTAAGGTGGTAGAAAATGAAAAAGACCTGGGAGTAATTTTGCAGTTCGATTTGAGGTTTTCTGAGCAATGCAAACAGTCTGCCATGGCAGGTCATGGGGTTTTGTGAATGATATATAGAAATTTTGCTAGCAGGGAAAAGAAGGTGATTGTCCCTCTGTATAAGACAATGGTCAAGCCACGCATTGAGTACTGCATACAGTTCTGGAGGCCTCATTTTAGGAAGAATGTAGATTTGCTTGAGCATGTACAGAGAAGGGGAACAAGATTGGTGAGGGGAATGAAGGGTTCCTCTTACCAAGAGAGGCTTAAGTTCTGCAAATTGCAGTGGCTGGAGACTAGGCACATGCGAGGTGATCTGATTGAGGTGTATAAGGCCTTGAATGGGTTGAGCACGCTTAATTCTCATGGGATTCTTCCACTTGTTAAGATTACCAACCTAAGGGGGCATAAATTCAAATTAAGGAAAGACAGATGTAGAATAGATTTGCAGAAATTTGCCTTTAGTCAGCTGATAGTTAATTGCTGGAAGAAATTTCCATCTGTTATTGTGGAAGTTGATAGATTAAATAAATTTAAGGAGGAACCGGACAAACATTTTGAGGGGTTTGTTTTGTTAATTTTTTTTTTTTTTTTTTTTGGCTGATTGCTGCATAAGTTCATACACTTGGTTTCTTGCATCACATGCCACCACCACTACTACTACTACTACTACTAACTTATCTGAGTCACTTAAATTGTCTCCAATTACAATTAAATTACTCATTCCTTTTTAAGCAGCACTCACAACAGGAATTCTCCCACTATTAACAAAAGTCACATTGAAGTTGCACTAACTAGCCTACATCGTTGTGCACTCTACCGGTGAAAAAATGATACTGAAGCTATATCTCTTACAAAATAAATTGAATGCTCATCAGTGATTACGAAAATGTGGTTAACTCCAATCTTTATAAAGTTGAGTTATATCACTATTAAAATAAGGCATCCATATGATGAAAGCCTTGTCAATCAATTCAGAGAGATTGTGCAAGGATCATGGGGTAGAACTTTTCTCGGCATGGTCTGTGCTTGTTAATAGGAGAGATTGTTTCTATAGGGATGGGATACACTTAAATAGAAAGGATGCAAGAATATTTGCTGATACTATTGAGGCAGTGTTGGGTGGGTTGGAAAACTGCAGGCTTGGAGAGATTCACAGACTACTAGATTAACAGTAGCGACAGGCAGAGGTGAAAATGATTCTTGCACTGCTTCTAGAACATGTACATGTATAGTTGCATGTACACCAATGCTAGGAGTATAGTAAATAAATTTGATGAATTTGAGGTGCTGGTGAAGACATCAAAAGGCAGATATTGTTCGGATATCAGAGACATAGTGTTGCACAGAGATAAGGAATTCTGAATTGGAATTTGGGGAGTACAATGTGTAAAGAAAGGATAGACAGGATAGGAAGGGAGGAGGAGGAGCTGTTAGTTAAGAAAGACATAAAATCCAAGGAAGCACATCCAGTTTACATGGGTGGACTGTGCAGTGTTAAGTTTGATGTGACATAGGCACTGGGAAAGCAAAGTTGAGAGTAGGAGTGTGTTATACACTTAATGACTGATGAGTACAATGAACAACTGTACAGAGAGACAGAGTGGGCGAGTAAATCAGATTGTCTTATAATAGGGGATTTTAACTTCCCAGATATAGACTGAAACTTGTGGGTTGGTCACTCACACAGTAGCTTTGGATTTATTTGATTGTTTTCTACAGCAGCAGCATGTTTGAGAGGCAACCAGAGGGAGTAATACTATTGATCTGATTATCAGCAGTGATTGTTCATGCATTAAGAATCTGCAGATAAAGTAACCACTAGGTGGCAGTGTTCACAGTATTTTAAATTGTAAACAGTGGGACCAATTGATGATATTACCAAAAGCAAATTCTAAATGGGAAGCATTTAAGGAATTAATCTTGGAAGCTACTAGGCTTTTCATACCAACTAAGAAATACTGTTTAAGATTTAAGCCTAAATGTATGTCAGATGATTAGACTTATATGGCAGATAAGTATGGCAGAGAAGAAAAATGCATGGGATGCATATAAATTATTGCAGGCATAGATGCCTATGGTAGATATAAGATAATCAATAATCAAGTCACAAAGGACATCAGGTAAGCAAAGACAGAATAGAAGAAATCTTTGGTAAAGGATGCAAAAAAAAACAGTAAAGACTTCTTTACTTATTTAAGGTCTAGAAGGAAGGGATGAATCAGAGATTGGTCCACTTGATATTGATGGTTCTATTGTTGAGGTTTCTGCTGAGGTAGCTGACAAACTGAATGAGTATTTTACATCTGCATTCACACATGCGGAATTCTGTAGGGAAGTCGAGTCCAGAAGCTTATCAAACTCTAACAGGGAGTTAAATGATATTTAATAAGTGAGAGCAAAGTGGAGGAGAGATTGCTGAAGTTAAACATAAGGAAGTCACCTGGGAGCGGATGGGGTCTATCCTGTTATATTAAAGATGGCAGCAAAGGAAGTAAGGAGCCCCTTAGTCATAATTATGAGGGCATCCATCTACTCAGGGCAGGTCCCCATGGACTGGAGATGTGTAAAACTGGGGATGTGTATCTCCAATTCACAAAGGGGGTTCAAAATTGTTACACAAATAACACTAGCCAAAAAAAAAATATTTTTTGTTATACCTCCACAATGAAAATATGTAATTCTGGAGGAAATAAATGTGCTGATTCCGAAAATCACCATAAAAAGTCTATCACATCTACATCAAACAGTGTTCAGTTTAATGTTAAAAGAAAGAGATAATAATACTAATAAATAATATTATTATTAAATAATAATAATAAATAATAATACAAGTGTAAAAAATATTATACATTCTCTATAACTCATTCAACTTCAGGAAAAAATATCATAAACCATAGGGAAATACAGGTAATCCTTGTATAATGCAGAGGTTAGGTTCCAGAAGTATCACGCATTATATGAGGTTCAGGTTTCATACAAAATGTAGGGTTATGTTCCGTTGTGTTTTTTTAATTATAAAAACAACAATGACATTTAACAAAAATATATTTTATTCATTCAAGAATTCATGTAACTAACTATTTAACAAATACATAGCATAAAATTATAAAAATTAGCAATTGTACATAAATTTCATTGCACATAATGCATAAATTTCAAAATTAAAGAAATAGATATTTTAATCGTCATCACTGTCTTCAGAAAAAATATTTTGTAGATATTCTTTATTTATGAGTGGCCGGATGTCGTTATCATTTGAAATCTCTTTGACATCATTTGTATAATTCTCACTGAGTACTTCAGCTGGTTTTCTTATCAAAAAATCGCTAATAAGACCTTGCTTACCACTATGCTGCAATTTTTTATTAAGTTCATAATGTGGAGCTAAACAACTGTCCAATTGTCTTTTTAATTTTTTCCGAACTCTGTGTTGAGGGATCATTATCTGTAAAATAACTTCCTAACTTTTGTGCCAAATTTAATCCTTCTGCTAATTTCTTTAGACTGAACTCTTTAATGGACTCAGCACAATCAGAATCTCCAGTAGAACTTTCCTCACTATTTGTATTTGGTTTGCCATCTTCTATTAATTGAACCAATTCCTCCTCATTTAAATCTGTTTCTTCATCAATTAATTCACGAATTTCATTTTCAACCATATCGGAAAATCCCTTGCCACCACAATGTGTGCCAGGTTTGTTATACAACTTAGTTCAGCATCCACAGGAGGTACGAAATTTTCATTAAGGACGACACTAGGCCATATTTTTTTCCAGCAACCTTTCAGTAGAGGGTTTTAACTCCTTTACACATAGAGAAATAATTTTTACACAGTTAAATATTGAAAACTCTTTCCACACTTGAGGCAGTGTCATGTTTGGATTAGATTCCATTTTTTTCAAAATGAATTTGAGTGTTTGACGAATATAATACGCTTTAAATATTGAAATTATCCCTTGATCAAGGGGTTGAATAAGTGACATTGTATTAGGCGGCAAATAAATTATTTTAATATTTGGATGGGTTACATTTTTTGAGTGCCCTGGCACGTTATCTAAAATTAGTAAAATTTTAAAGTCGATATTCTTTTTCTTTGTGCATCTTTCTATATCAGGTACAAAACAGTTAAAAAACAAATTTTCAAATATGCTAGCTGTAAGCCATGCCTTTTTGTTGGCTCGCCAGTAAACAGGGAGGGTGGACTTGTCAATTGCTTTCATAGCACAAGGCTTTAAAGATCGGTTAATTAACATTAGTTTTGTCATGTAATCACGTGACGCATTACTACAAAACAGTAGAGTAATTCTGTCTTTAGAAACTTTGAATTCAGGAGCTATTTTTTCATTTTTTGATATATAAGTACGTTTTGGCATTTTTTTCCAGTTTAACTCAAATTTGTCTGCATTGAATACCTGTTCTGAACTATATCCACTTTCTTCAATGATTTTTAAAAGTTTTTCTGGGAATTTTCGGGCAGCATCTATGTCTGCTGATGCTGATTCTCCTTGAAGCTGAACCAGCCCTTATTGGCACAAAATTCATGCTGAGAGCTTTCTTCTGAAAAATCTTATTCAAGTTCTTTTAAATATTGATGCATTTTGAGGGCTTTTTGTTTAATAAGATTTCCACTCAAAGGCATTTTCTTGTGAGTGCAATCTTCAATCCAAAACCATTAGAGATTTCTCCATTTTTTCCATTAAAATGTCGCATACACGAGAAACGCACATTGCACTTATCATTGACCCAGAAATATTACTATCTCTGATTTTCTGCTCATTTCGTTATTCCTACTTATTCTCCCTCCCTCACAAGGAACCAACAGTAATCCCCCATCAGTCGTCTCCATAGCCAGGTGGGCAGGAACAGCAGTGCCAGGTCGAACACAGGTCTAATCAAGAAGCGTAGCTCACGCTTCTTGATTAGACCTGGATTCGAGCCCATGACTGCCAAATACTGAGGATGCGGAAAGGTCAGGGAATGACAACCGCATATCCCTGGAGCAATATGGCCTTAGTTGCTAATGCTCCTAAAAACCAAATAACAAACAAACAATCTCCCATCATTACAGGATCCCAGCAGCTTGGTACCACTTTTCCACCATGGAAATATCATGATGAAACCACTCCTCTTGTTTATCACTCACATCTCCCAGATTTTCAGAGAAATATTCAAGATGGTAATGAAGAAAGTGAATTTTCAACGTAACTACTACTGCTTTTAATGATCACCAAGTAGCCAATTCAACCTCCTTTAATTGGATTTTAAACACATCTTTCAGAAGTTTCCTAATTTAGGTTCCTACAAAAATTCCTTCCTTAAGTTTGGCATATGTTTAATTAGGAAACATGCTTCTCAAGTATGCAAATCCATTATCTTCTTTATCTAGTCCCTTCAAGAAATTTTTCATCAATCCAAGTTTGATGGAAGAAGAACCTTGTTCGATTGCACAAAAGGAATATATTTGACTTTCTGTTGTCCCGGTATGAACTTTCATATTTCCACAGAATGCAAGGAGGCTAGTAGGGGCCAGACATGTTCAAAGCCGCTAAGTGGATTTTTCTTATTTATTGATTTGAAATTATTGTTTTTCTAAAACTTTTGATTTAAATTTAGCAGTATAGCATTATTTTGTGATTTTCTGATTAATTTGGTGTATTTATTCTTTACTCGGCCTTGCAATTGCATAAAAGTATCGGTAAGAGTATCCACGTGTTACAAGTCACAACTCCGCTGAATGAGAAGTTTTTTTTTAGCCATATTTAGCCGCTTATTGAATATTTTTTACATCAAATTATTTTTTGTAAGTAGCTTATAGACCTAGTAAGGATCGTTAGTTTATTCTGAATTGAGACAGCGAGATTTAAAAGTTAATTAATACTTAAGTGTCCATAGATTACCGTTCATAACTTCCCGCCTTTGTCTTTGTCATACGATCGTCATATATCGAACCTCGATAGCGTTAGTATAGTATAGGTTATAATATTTTCAGTGATCGGTAAAATCTATTAAACTTCTTGAACTTCGTTGGCATTTAAATTGTACTTTTAACTAAATACATATACCGACTTAGATTACAAACGTAACATAATTAATTAATACATAACTGATACGGAAGTTATATAAAGGGAACTCGGAGATAATTAATACTTGAGACTAAAAAATATATATATCCTGTATTATAACTGTGTTGGGAGATAAGTTAGGGTTATAAACTGAAATTGAAATTTTATTTATATTAAAAGAAACATGACTCAGACCAGAGCAGCAAAACAAAAGGCTCAAGCTAATGGAAGTGCTGTGGCTCAGAGGAGAACTGAGGGGGGCAGTTGCCTTCTGAATCACAGCCTTCTAAAATGCACAACTTGCATTATGTTTGTGGAGCATTCAGGTACGGGACATGATATTGCCATGGGGAATGTCTTTGTGTGTGCGCGATGCAAGGAGTGTATCGAAATCAGGCAACAACTCAGCGTTCTTATCAGCCTATATGAGAGCTTGAAGGACAGGGTGGATACCCTCGAAGGAACTAAATTGAGGGGCCCTTCAAGCTCTCAGCTGCCCACATCAAACCCAGAGCTTTCACTTGGTCATCGCGCAACACAGCGGCAACCCCCAAGGCAGAATGCGCTGGTCCCAAAGGAACTAGTAGTTGTTGGTGACTCTATTGTCAGGGAAACGGGGAACATGCTTTGTAAAAAGGATAGGTGGAACAGGACCAGGGTATGTCTGCCAGGGGCAAAGGTTGATGACGTTGTAGAGCAGATATCATCTTTTAAGGGCACAAAAGGTGATATAGTTGTACACGTTGGCACTAATGATATTAAGAGTAGTAGACCGGCAGAATTGCTTAACAAGTACAGGTCACTGTTGAAAGAAGCCGTGAAATAGGGTTGAATTTGAAAGTGTCTGCAGTTCTGCCCAGACACGATAGGAGGGAGTATATGATGAGAGCCTTGTCGATCAATTCGGCCCTGGAAAGATTGTGCAAGGCTCAAGGGGTAGAATTTTTTTCAGCCTGGACTGTACTTGTTAACAGGAGAGATTGCTTCTACAGGGATGGAATACACTTAAATAGAAAGGGTGCAAGAATTTTTGCTGATGCTGTCGAGGCAGTGTTAGGTGGGTCGGAAAACTGCTAGTAGGGGGGGGGTTACAAAGACTAATAGATTAACAGTAGCCACTGGCAGAGCTGGAAGTGATTCTTGCACTGCTTCTATTGAAATGAGCAGAAGCCTGAAAAACAAGATGCAGGATATTTCAGAGACTGCCGGGAGTCATTGCGGTATAAGTAAACATGGGTTGTGTTAGGGTAGCTAAGAATAGAAATAGGTGCATGTATACTTGCGTGTACACCAATGCTAGGAGTTTAGTAAATAAATTTGATGAATTTGAGGTATTGCTCAAAACATCAAAGGCAGATATTGTTGGAATATCAGACACGTGGTGTCACACAGATATAAGGAATGCAGAACTGGAATTTGGGGAGTATAACGTCTACAGAAAGGATAGACTGGATAGGGAGGAGGGGTTATGCTATTAGTTAAGAAATACATAAATTCCAAGGAAGTGAAGCCAGTGGACATCGCTGGACAGTGCAGTTTCGAGTCAGTTTGGTGTGACATAAGCATTGGGAGATCAAAATTGAGAGTAGGAGTGTGCTATAGGCCTAATGACTCTGATGAGTATAATAAGATACTATACAGGGAAATAGAGTGGGCCAGTAAATCAGAGAGTCTTATAATGGGAGATTTTAATTTCGCAGATATTAACTGGAATTTGGGGGCTGGTCACTCACACACTAGCAAGGCTTTTGTGGATTTATTGGATGATTGTTTTCTACATCAGTATGTTCAGGAGGCAACTAGAGGGAAGAATACTCTTGATTTGATTATCAGCAGTGATTCTTCATGCATTAAGAATCTGCAGATAAATGAACCACTAGGTGGCAGTGATTACAGTGTGCTGAAGTGGGATTTACTCAAAGAGGTAACTACCATTAGGGGTAAAGGGAAGGGTTATTGCTTCCGTAAAGACGACTACAATGGACTGAGACAGTATTTAAATTCTATACAGTGGGAACAACTGATGATGTTACCAACAGCAAATGCAAAATGGGAAGCATTCAAAGAACTTATCTTGGAAGCTACTAGGCTATACATACCAACTAAGAAATATTGTTCAAGGTTTAGGCCTAAATGGATGTCAAATGAACTGATGAGGCATATGGCAGAGAAGAAACATGCATGGGATACATACAAATTAACACATGACACAGAAGCCTATGATAGATACAAGTTAATCTGCAACCAAGTTACAAAGGAGGTTAGGCAGGTGAAGGCAGATTACGAGAAATCTTTGGCAAGGAATGCAAAGAAAAACAGCAAAGAGTTCTTTACTTATGTAAACTCTAGAAGGAAGGGGATGAATCAGATTGGTCCACTTGATATCGATGGCTCAACTGTTGATGATCCTGCTCAGGTAGCTAACAAACTAAATGAATATTTTGCATCGACATTCACACATGAGGAGTTATTTAGCGAGGGGAAAGCCAGAGGTGTATTCAACTCTAGCAGTAAGCTAGAGAATCTTGTAATAACTGAGAATAAAGTGGAGGAGAAATTGTTGAAGATAAACACAAGAAAGGCACCCGGGGTGGATGGGATCTATCCAGTTATAATAAAGGAGGCAGCAAAGGAAGTAAGCAAACCCTTAGCCATAATTATGAGAGCTTCCTTGGACTCAGGGGAGGTACCCACAGACTGGAGATGTGCAAATGTCACCCCAATTCACAAAGGAACGTCAAAGGCTGACACAAGTAATTATAGACCTGTGAGTTTAACTTCTGTTCCAGGAAAATTAATGGAGGCACTAGTTAAAGAAGCACTGCAGGATCATTTAGACAAGACTTCAGCTATAGCTCGGACACAGCATGGTTTTGTTAAGGGGAAGTCTTGCCTGACCAATTTGATTGGGAGGTGATTATTCAAATTGCCTGACCAATTTGATATAAGGAGGTGATTATTCCCTTGTATAAAGCAATGGTCAGGCCACACTTAGAGTACTGTATACAGGTCTGGAGGCCTCATTTCAAGAAGGATGTAGAGCTGCTGGAACGAGTACAGAGAAGGGCAACAAGATTAGTGAATGGAACAAAGGGGTGCTCTTACGAAGAAAGGCTTAAGTTTTGCAAATTACAGTGTCTGAAGACTAAGCACCAGTGAGGTGATCTGATAAAGCCTTGAATGGTTTGAGCATGCTCAATGCCGATGGGATTCTTCCTCTCGCTCAGAATAATCATCTGAGAGGGCATAAATTCAAATTGAGGAAAGACAGATGTAGGATAGATGTGCGGAAGTTTGCCTTTAGCCAGCGGGTGGTTGGTTGGTGGAACTGACTTCCATTCCTTGTCGTGGAAGTTGATAGCCTAAATAAGTTTAAGGCTCAGCTGGACAGGTATTTTGAACGAACAGAGGGGCGAAGTGGAAGTGGTTATTTTTTTTTTTTTTTTTTTTGTTGGCTGATGCTGCATAAGCTTGCTTTCTTGCATCAAATGTCTCTGCTAATGCTAATGCTAACTTGTCTCGCTTGTCCCAGCGTTGTTCAACATAATGTTCTTCTGTTGCATGGCTGTCCAAAAAACACAAAAAACAACATTTTGTGAAACTCCTCCCCCCCCCCCGTAACAAGCAAACCAATAACCTTAAGATCACTGCATATGTTCCAACCATAATCCTTGTATTTTTAGCATGTAGTACATGGTTTCATGACTTTCTTTAAGTCCAGCTTAATGAAACACGGGAACTGATGGAAATTCATTGTCATTATGAAGCAAAACTGCTTTTAATCTTAATTTTGAGGTGTCTATGAATAATACGGCATTCATCTGCACAATATCTAGTTCTTTCAGAAGTCTAATAATGTCTTTGATAAACACATATTTTGTAGCAAAATATTTCGAAAACTTTTCCTACTACAAGGGTTGCGGGATGCACCCTCCTACTCTCGAGGAGCTGTTTATGTTTGGAGGATAGATTTACAGCCCTGAGAACCTGTTATGATCAGTTAATACTCAGATAACCTTGGCACAGCCTACCAAAATCATTACCAAAAATGCTTATTGTACTCTCTCTTCAAATTGTAAATTGTTGCATTGAATTTTAACCTAAGATCAGTATGTCATACATTACCGGCTAGATTACGCGAAATTGGCATATTTTGTTATAACGTAACTCCCTCTATATTCAATAACTGTGATGTGATGGGAAACTATCATGATGATTTTCGAAATCTACACATAAATATTGGGTAAAAACAGTATTTAAGTTCTTGGAGGTAGAAATCATGTTGGCTAGTGTAAATATATACCTATTAGTTTAACTTCTGTTCCGGGAAAAATAATGGAGTCACTAATTAAAAAGGTGATACAGGATCACCTAGACAAGACTGCAGTAATAGTCTGGTAATAGTAAGACTGCAGTAATAGTAATAATATTATTAGGGGAGTTCCCCCTGGGGTACGTGTTGGGCTCGTTGTTGTTTTCTATATTTATCAATGATATTAATGAAGATATATCAGGCTTAATGTCCAAGTTTGCAGACAATACGAAGGTTGGTAGGGTTGTTAATGATGGTACACTACTGCAACAGGATCTATAAAAGTTGAGCAGATGGGCTGAGAGGTGCAACTGAAGTTTAACATTGACAAATGCAAAGTGCTGCATATGGGTAGCTGTACGCCCAGAGTAACATACCAACTCTGCGGTACCACACTCAGGGTAGTGGAGAATGAAAGACCTTAGGATAATTGTGCAGTCAGATATGAAGTTTTCTGAGCAGTGCAGAGAGGCTGCAAGAGTAGCCTCTCTGCACTGTATATCATTGACAAGATGGGGTCTTGTCAATGATATATAGGAATTTTCTAGCAGGGATAATTAGTTGATTATCCACTTGTATAAGGCAATTTTGCATACCTTGAGTACTACACTGGTGTGCAAAACCTAAGGACCAACACTATTTCTTAAGGTTACAACCACAAAATCTTTGGTTAAGGTACTCTTTACTGATGAGAGTAGATTCTGTCTGAGCAGCAATTCTGGACATCAGCTAATCTGGTGAGAGGTTAGCACATGGTATCACCCTGCAAACGTCACTAAAAGGGATCGATATGGCGGTCAAGGTGTTCTCATCTGGGTAGGCATTATCATGGATGGACGTACACAACTCCAGAACTACTGTTAACCAGTGCTGAGGTAATCCTTCCCGAGTTAACCAGTGCTACTGTACTGAGGTAATCCTTCCCTATGTGCATCTGTTCCAAAGTGCCATTGGTCCCGAGTTCATGTTTATGGACGATAACGCCACACTCCATCGCACTGCAGCTGTTGATATGTTTTTGGAAAGTAAAGACATTGTTCGTATGGATTGGCCTGCCTGTTCCACTGATCTAAATCCCATCGAACACACATGGGACGCTCTGCGGAGGCACCTAGTGGCATGTCCGCACCCACCAGAATATGTTCACCAGCTGAAGATGGCACTGACAGAGGAATGGACAATGTTATTGCAAGAACTTATCAGCAACATTGTTCTAAGTATGGACAGGCAGTGAAAAGCCTGCATCAACATTAGTGGTAGCCATATCTCCTACTGAGGTCCACCTCTTCCCTTTGTTCCATCTGTGTCATGGCATCCAGTGCTATGTTGTCATTTTTTAATAAAGTCCCTCTGTACCATTTTGTTTCCATTATTGTGTCGGTTTTGTTTCCTTCATCATTTCTGTACCTCATGAGGTTCCTTTGGTATACTTTTCCCATATACAGGCCACTCCTGTGGACACTCCTGTGGTCCTTAAATTTTACACACCAGTGTACATACAGGTTTGGAGGCCTCATTTAGGAAAGATGTTGAGCTACTTGAACAAGTGTAGAGAAGGGCAACGAAATTAGTGAGTGGAAGAAAGGGTTACTGTTACCGAGATAGTCTTAAGATCTGCAAATTGCACCATCTGGAGACTAGGCATCTGCAAGGTGATCTGATTGAGGTGTATAAGGCCTTGAATAGTTTGAGCAAGCTCACTGCTGATGGGATTCCTCCTCTTGCTCAGATTGTTCACCTGAGGAAACATAAATTTAAATTGAAGAAAGATAGTTGTAGAATAGATGTGTGGAAATTTGCCTTTAGCCAGTGAGTGGTTGATTGATGGAACAAACGCTTTCTGTCTTGGAAGTGGATAGCTTAAATAAGTTCAAGGTTTTACTAGACAGACATTTGGAGTGAATGGATGGGTGAAACGCGGTTTTTTTTTTTTTTTTTTTTTTTGCTGATGCTAAATAAGATTGCTTTTTGGCATCATAATTAATACTAATAATTATTCTATCATAATACATATATATAATTATTGTATTATATAAAGATATGTTTGTTGTAAAGATTTATAAAATATACATAATTCTGATCTATTTGTTCTCCATTTGCTAACTGCCCACAGGCACCGTAAACTCTCGTAGTCCCCTTTCCTGAAATTAAAACCCAGGCTTTTAACATCTGCAGTTCTCTTTCTTCATCTTTCAACTTTGAATTGCATGCTCACTTCCAACTAATGGTTCCTGTATTATCAGCCCAACGATATCATCTTGATTATGGGTTTTAATCAGGTCTAGAATATTCTTACTCCTAGTATTTTTTTCTAACATACTGATGCAAATAATAATAATAATTTAATTTATTTAAAAATTTTGTTCTACATGTGAGTTCCCCATCCTAGTTGCTACAATCGGTACAGGCCAAATTAAAATTCACCCATAAAAAGACATTCACACCTGCTCTCCAATCTTCTTCACAATCTTCTAGTATGTAGTGTACCCTCACCCTTTGCTTCCAGCTATCTCACACCACACAGATTATATGCTTGCATGCATGGGTTCTGAATCTAAGAAAGTCTTTTTTTTTTTTTTACAACCCTGCTAGAAGAAATAGCTATTGATAACTAAACATTTATAGAGACAGAAGTTAAAATTTATGGAAATCTTATTGTCTTGTAAACTTATTAATTCAAGTCCAAGCAAAAGCTTCCATTTCAAGACTCGCTCATTAACAGGTCCCAAAATGGAAACTTTGCTTCTTTAAGTTGATAAATTGAAAACAGAGATCCCAGCAGGTTCTCACCTGCTGCAATCTCTATAAAAATCTCAAAAGAAATGGCAAGAATTGAAGATAAGATTTTTTTTTTTTATAAAATTTGTTATGTTGTGTTATTAAATGTTGTTATTTAGCAGATCAGTGTTTTCTAATTTTAATTTGCTCTTGATGCAATTACAGCAGAGTTTTTTTTACATAGATTATAGTACAGAAAGTGTCTCCAGAGCAGAGAAAGAAATTAGAGAAAGATGTATTTACTGATGATGAAGAGTGAGTAAAAGATAGAATCGTTTTCTTTTTATATTGAAGATTATTTTCAAATTGTCATTTACTGTTATAATCACTTTTAGCAATAAAGTTAACAGTATAAAAAAAACTATAAATTAACCAATAAATCTGCTGTTCATTAAATTGGGAAATATCTTCTCTTTCTGTATGCTTGTTGGCCATTGTACTGACTGCCATTAAAAGTTTTATGACATATAAACTTATGACAGAAGAAATTTTGGCATTTCAAATTGGCAATCAGTGGGTCATCCTGTGATAAACCATCATTTAAATGAACTGCATCACTAAATGTCTGTTCTGCTGTGCTTTCAAAATATGACAACCTGTTTTAAGACTTCAGTTGCCCATAGTGGTTGGCCTTTTAATTAGCAAATTCTCTCTTTCTTGCTCTCTCTCTCTCTCTCTCTCTCTCTCTCTCTCTCTCTCTCTCTCACACACACACACGCGCACGCACGCACACGCACACACACACACGCGCACACAGACACACACACACAGTTAATTGAACAGCTGCTGAATAGTTGTGATTCAAGACCCACAGAAAATCCAATCACAACAGATGTCTCAAACTGTATGATAACATTGAATTTAAATCAAGATATTATTATTACTGAAATAAAACAAATTCATTTGAAAAGGTTAAATTCAACCCAAATTTAAAACTCTGTTCTTAAAACCAATGCACTTATACCAATGAAATAAATGGGTATATGAAAAAGTTGACCAATCAAAGCCAAACTTCTTATTCCACCTCATTCTAAACTACATCCCAATAGCAAACCATAACAAACTATATAATAAAATGTTTATGTACATAATATCACATTTACAACAATTGTTCATAAACTGCTGAATAAGCTTGCATTAAAGGATGGGAGTATCCACAGACTAGACAGAGATTTGCAGTTCCAGAAACCAATACGTTTTGAAAATATTTCCTGTTTTATTGGCATTATTGTCATATTGAATTGTACTCTATATATAGCTTAGAGTCCTAGTAATGCTTATTATTTTTAATTTAGCTAGAGATTTTGTAGGTTACTACTTAATACACATCGAACCTTTGTATCATTCAAATCTTGTCACTATTGTTATAGTTGTCATGTTGAGTTGTAGATAGGGTACTTGTATTGCTATTGTATTGGTGTTTTGGAGCGAATAGTACATAAATTAACCAATAAATCTACTGTTCATTAAGTTGGGAAATATCTTCTCTTTCTGTATGGTTGTTGGCCATTGTACTGACTGCCATTAAAAGTTCTATGGCATATAGAACTTTTAACGGCTATTTATGAAGCTGATTCTTGCACTGCTTCTATTGTGATAAATAAGAAGCTCATTGGGCATGTTTTTGTGTTTAGCTAAGGATATCACTAATTGTTAACAGACGAGATTGTTTCTACAGGGATGGGATACACTTAAATAGAAATAGCATAAGCAAGAATATTTGCTTATGCTATTCAGGCAGCGTTAGGTGGGTTGAAAAACTGCTAGCTTGTGGGGATTCACAGACTAATAAATAAACAGTAGCCGCAAACAGAAACCGATTCTTGCACTGCTTCTATTGGAATGAGCAGCAGCCTGGAAAGCAAGGTGCTGGGGATTTCTAGGAGTTATCAGGATAACTGGGTGTTATCGTGGAACAAGTAAATACATGCCTGTGTTAGCATAACTTAGAGTAAGAATAGGAGCATGAATACTTGCATATACACCAGTGCTAGGATCATAATAAATAAATTTGATGAATTTGAGGTACTGGTGAAGACATTGAAGGCGGATATTGTTGGGATATCAGAGACGTGGTATCACACAGATAAGGAATGCAGAAATGGAATTTGGGGTATATAATGTGTAGAGGAAGACTAGACAGGATAGGAAGGGAGGAGGGGATTATGCTATTAGTTAAGAAATGCATAAAATCCAAGGAAGTACAGCCAGTTGACATGGGTGGACAGAGTAGTGTCAAGTCAGTTTGGTGTGACATAAGCATTGGGAAAGAAAAATTGAGAGTAGGAGTGTGTTATGGGATTAATGACTTTGATGAATACAACTGCACAGAGAAATAGAGTGGCCCAGTAAATAAAATTGTCTTATAATAGGGGATTTTACTTCCCAGATATTGACTTGATTGGTCACTCTCACCCTAGCATGACTTTTGTGGATTTATTGTATGATTGTTTTCTGCAGCAGCACGTTCGAGAGGCAACCAGAGGGAGTAATACTCTTTATATGATTATCAGCAGTGATTCTTCATGCATTAAAAATCTGCAGATAAAGAAGCCACTAGGTGGCAGTGACCACAGTGTGCTGATGTGGAGTTTACTTAAAAATGTAACTACCATCAGGGTAAAGGGAAGGGTTTTTGCTTTCGTAAAGGTGACCACAATAGTCTCAGACAGTTTTTAAATTCTATGCAATGAGATCTACTGATGATGTTGCCAACAGCAAATTCTAAATGGGAAGCATTCAAGGAAGTAGACTTTTTGTCCCAACTACCATTCATTTAGGCCTAAACAACTCAAGGTTTAGGCCTAAATGAACTAATGAGACTCATGGCAGAGAAGAAAAATGCATGGGAAGCATATAAATTATCATGTGATTAGATTAAATTATTAATTTAAATTATTAATCGTTGATGAACAGTAGATATAATATAGTCTTGTAATCAAGTCACAAGCGAAGGTTAGGCAAGCGAAGGCAGATTATAAATCTTTGGCAAAGGATGCAAAGAAAAACAGCAAAATCCTCTTTACTTATGTAAACTCTAGAAGGAAGGAGATGAATCTGATTGGCTCATCAACAGCAGGTTCATCAACATTTCAATTGTTGATGAACCTGCTGAGGTAGCTGACAAACTGATGAGTATTTTGCATCTACATTCTGAAGTCTGGACTCCTCATGTGTGATACAGTATTATCCAGACTGAGGCTAGGGACCATTCCCCTGCCGAGATTGATATCATGAAAGAAAATACTGATTATGACAATGCCAATATAGAACCTCTGTTTACTATAGAACAGGGGTGGCCAACAAGTCGATCTCGGCTTTAATTTTGGTCGATCACGACGAATTTTAAATATATATATATAAAATAGATTAGTCAAAATCTAAATATTATTATGCAGTCCACTGCATACGCTTGTTGTCATGCAGCTGCTAGGCTTGTCTAGTGAAAATTCGTGCAGTTACATTGTGGATAGAATTCGATGCATAGTGTATGCATCGAATTATTATTGAGCTTAGTTAATATTAATAACTGGACAGTACTTATACACTAATTTAATATCCTTTGATTTAAAATGAATACTATGAAAAAGAGTAAAAAATATCATATTCATCAAAGAGTAAAATGTATCATTTAATGATAAAAGAAACATGTTTGATTTTGAATGCTTCCATGGCTATACCCAAAAAAGGAAATTTAGAAAGGCACTTCAATGCACTCCATGGTAAATACCAATTGGATTTTCTGCTAATAGTGACCTTAGAAAAAATAAATTAAAATAACTTAAAATAACCTAATTTACAATCTAAAGCAGTAACTGTAACATCATTTAAAGTGAGTCATCTTCTTGCAAAAAATGCAAACCATTTTCTGATGGTCAATTCCTCAAAGACACATTTTTAGAAATAACAGATTCCCTTTTTGAAAATTTTAAGAACAAAAATGAAATTAGAATTGCTCTTCAAGATCTGCAATTATCTCAAAATACTGTGATGTGGCAAATCGAAAAAACTAGTAAACATGTGAGCAAACAGTTGCATGCTCATATTGCTAATTGTCCTTTTCTTTAGAACTAGATGAATCTACAGATGTCAGTGATATAGCTCAATTGCTCATTTTTGTTCGTATGATTTTTGATGGTTCTGCCACTAGATAAGAACTGCTGGCTATGGTTTCAACTAGAGGTCTTGATATATTTAAAGCATTCAAAAATTTTATTGAACAAATTAAATTACCACTATTTAAGCTCATATCAATAACAATAGATGGAACTAATGCAGTGACAGGGAATCTTAACGAATTCATCTCATGCCAAAAGGATGATGAATTCCCAGATTTTTAGAGTTCCCACTGTATCATCCACCAACAAGTGTTAGCCAGAAAAAGATTAAATACTAAAAGTGTTATGGCCATCGCTTTCAAAATCGTGAATTCCATCAGAGGACAATCTCTTCAGAGGAGACTTTTCAAAATGCACCTTGATGAAAATGAACCAGATCTGATATTACACACAGATGTGAGGTGGCTGAGTCGGAGTAAGTCTCTACAGAGATTTCGACATTTGCTGAATGAAATAAAAAAATTTGTTGATCAAGGGGGAGATGATTATCAGCAGCTACAAGATACAGAGTGGTTGTGTGATCTGGCTTTTTTGGCTGATTTTACCAGTAAATTAAGTGATCTGAATTTGGAATTACAAGGGAAAAATAAAAATGTGAGTGACATTTCTGCATATAAATATCAATTTTTGGCAATGACTGAGGATCTAAAAGAAAAAAAAATTCAATCATTTTCCAAATTTGAAAGATCATTTGCAAAAATATCCTGTTTTTGAATTTAATAATGAGAAATATGTTTCTGAAATTGAGAAAGTTGTGAATGATTTTGAAACCAGATTCAGCAATTTTAAAACAAATTGAAGACATTGTTCAATATATTTCTTATTATCCAGAAATTGCAGAAAAAATTGCCGAGATTTTTCACATGGAGAAAATATTACTTGAAAATGAAATTATTACATTGCAAAACAATATCTTCCTAAAACCAGATCATCAGAAAAAGACTTCTGGAAATATGTTTGCCGAGAAAAGTACCCAAATGTAAAAAGAAAGACCCCTGGCAGTCACCATGCAGTGTTTCTACCTGTTATAACCTATGAGCCGGTGTGTGGTTCATCCACTTAGCCATAGTAAGAAACAGGAATAAGTTCGAATCAATACAGAGGAATATACATCTCACCATTACCAGAACATGGTGTACTGTAAGCACACCTACACCTACACTGCAGGTGCTGGCTGGCACTCTCCCACTCTACTTGGAAGTAGCCAAAAGAGGCCTTTATTATAGACTTAAAAAGGGCATATCCACAGAATTTTTGGGGATAGCCCTTAAATACAGCCAACAGCATCAAGTCTGAAAGGAAAAGAATAGTCACGAAGCTCTACTATGGCAAAAAAATTGGGAGCAGGAAACCAGTGGTTTGGTTAGCAAAAGGTTTCTGCCACGGGTGGCAATGGTTAGCCAAAAGCCACCAAAGTGGTATGCCCCCGAACTCTTTACTACCTCTATATTGACAGGTCATGGCTCCCTAAAGGTGAAATTAACCTCCTTAGGGCTGAATGATGACTCAAAATGTACCTTTGGCTAGATGATTGTATAATTTATGACATCCTCAGAATCCAGTTAATAGCACAGATTGGTCCCCTTCCCAGGGGAGAACATCTATTCATAATGGAAGAAAATTATAAAGCATTTGAAACACGAAGATCTATCCAAAGAAGGGCAATTAACCCCTCTAGCAGTTAAACATAGCCAAAAATGCCCATGTCTCCCACCACGTCCAGATGATGACTTTAAAAAAACTGTCAGGATAGCTGTATTCAGCACCCTAACAGTAACCTGACAAGATTAAACCAGATTGACTAGAGTAACCCCCCCCCCCAGGACTACCCTGCCTTGTGTAAGGACCTGGGGGGGGGCCTCCACACCAAATAAGTAACTGTGTAAGGGAGGAAGATGTACAGACAGCCAGGGGAGCAGATTAGCTGAAAAATATTAGTAAGCTAGCAGTAAGGGAATGCAATGGAGAATGAAAGAAGAATGAATGAAAGGAACAAATGAAAGAGGATAAAAGAGTGAATGGGCTGGGCACAAAATAAAATAGGAATTATGGTAAATGGGAATAAATATCAATTTTTGTTTAAGAAAGTGACCCAGTATGACAGCAAGAGAGAGAGAGTGAATGAGTATAATGGTAAATGGGAATGAGTGAAGGAGTGAACGTAATTGGTCAAATGAATACAAACTTAAAAATAATAACAAAAAAAAAAAATAATAATTTATTATAAAAAAAATTCCGACATCCCTGAAATAAATAACGAAACAAAATTTGTCCTTTTGTGCTGCAACAGAACACAAAAATCGACGTGACACACTAAAACAAACTAAACATTTGGTCTCTCTTTTTTTTTTTCTTTTGAGCGGCAGGTGTGAAGACAGCGGGGGTTGCAAGGTAGGTACACTAATCTCCCAATGACGACTTATAATTCTGCTTGTTGTTTATTTACAACTTGGAAAATATCTGTTTATACCTATTCTAGTTATTACTTGAACTTTTTGATTTCTGGTTGATTTTTTTTTTTTTTTTCTTTTTAATTTGGAGTCTTCACGTGTCTTGGTTAATCCGCTTCCCGGTTAATCCGATCATAGTTAATTGAGAGTCTGCGGTACTAACAACACAAACACACCCACTGCATATTCCCCCAGCCTGCACCTCAACTGAAGAATATGAGTAAGTTGAGATGCCCAGAGAGTGCAATGCAGAAACAATGAGTTGAACAAATGAAATGAAAGCCAAAAGGATGAATGAGACTATAAATATGTGAGAAAGGACACAACCATTTAAATGTCACATTTAAATACATACTACACACCATTGTATCCCCCCCCTCGGTGTGTGAGAAAAAGGATGAATGAGTTTTAAAAAAAAAACAAAAAAAAACAGAAAATGTAAGAATAAAGGTAAAAATTATTATAAAATGTAAGAAAAAAGTACAAAAACTGAATGGAAGTATAATGTGAATGTGGACTATGAGTGAAGTAAATATGTCTCTCTCACATCCCCCCCTAGATAGTATGATGGGCAGATGGCCCTTGCCCACCCAAGCAGACACCATTACCATGGCTACTTAGTTGCCATGGGTGGGATGCTGACCTGGCCAGCATGGCTTGCCACCCTGGCTAGTGTGGGATAGAGCACCAACACAAGCACTCCCACATAGGGATCCTCTCCCTATGTTCTTTCATTCCTACCACCTGGGTTATGAATCTCACTCCCCGTCCCCTTGCCCCCCCCAACCTTGGTGGAATCCTTCCTCCCCTTCACCTGGTGAGTCACCCCCACTGCCAACTATCATATCCCATCCCCAGAGCAGGATGGGCATCCTGACTTGAGGGTCCTCTTCTGTCTCCCCCCTTCACTCAGGCAAATTTTTTTTTTTTTAACTGGGCTCTCCCTATCTGTAGCTCCAGCTACCACAGGGTTTGCCCTGCCAGTGCTTTACACTCCCTACTGCTTGGTCTGCCTCCTCATGGCAATGGATGGAACTAGAGGTTTTTGTGTGAAAACACAGGCCTTTAGGCTAAGAGGCCAGATGAACAACATAACCAACACAACACTACACTACATGAACACTCACTAACCTACATAAATCTGGCCTTTACATTGCATTGCTTGTCACGGAGTTGGAGGAAACCCAACCCACTGAACTGCATGACAATCAACGCTATATGTATGTTATTTCTGTCTAATCATAAAATTTAATATATATATAAAATTTTATATCTTCTTTCAGATGCTGTTAATTAACAGTATATTGAATTTATAATATATCATTTCAAAACTAATAAACTGCAACAAATGGTAACTGTTGATATCAATGCACAATACAAGGTGATCCTTCTTAAAAACAGATCCAGGCCAGACTGATTGATGCTGTGCAGAGTTCATATGAATGAAGAAGGTCACTCAGCGAAACTTACCTTTTCCAACTAGACAACCAGGAACTCCAAATGGTCAAATTTCTCCAATAAGTTTCTCGAAGTTGGGTGATACTATCATACTGCCTTATAATAGATTTTAAGACATATCTACCCAAAGGAAAATGGGAGTGGGGGGGGGGTTGACAGTTCTAAGGACTTCATGGAAAATCCAAGTTGACATTTGTAAAATATTTTTACCTGGAAAACTCCATGTGGTAAACTCACAGAAAGGGTACCAATACAATTTGTAGCTCTCTCACTCTCTTCTAAATAGCTCTGAGAGTAGTCACATGAGTCACACAGGATAAATTCCCGAAGTACCATCTTTCTTTTTTCTCTCCTTGTAAACCACACCCATGAAATTAACGGATACTATTGCAACACTTCACCTACTCAGAAAAACTCTTTGCTTCTTAAGGTGCTGTAAGTTTTTGAGAGAGAAACAATTTGTTCAGCAATGAGAGAACTCCACTTCCAACATGTAACTTATTTAAACTATCAACTTTGACAGTGCTTGGTGGAAGATTATTCCAACACTCAGTTGGTTGAATGTAAATTTTCTCTTATATATTTTGTAAGCATTTTCTTTCAAATTGAATTTATGCCGCTTTGCATATATATTTTTATACTTTTCATCCCGGTCTGTGCTTGTTGACAGGAGAGACTGCTTCTGCAGGAATGGGGTACACTTAAATAGAAAGGGTGCAAGAATATTTGCTGATGCTATCGAGGCAGTGTTAGGTGGGTCGGAAAACTGCTAGCTTGGGGGGGGGGATACACAGATTAAAAGGATAACAGTGGCTGCAGGCAGAGGCAAAAGTGATTTTTGCACTGTTTCTATTAGAATGAACAGCCTGAAAGCAAGGTAATGGAGATTTCCAGGACTGCTGGAAGTTGTAGTGGAACAAGTAAATACATGGGCTGTATTAGGGTAACTAAGAGTAGGAACAGGTACTTGTATACTTGCATGTGCACCAATGCTAGGAGTATAGTTAATAAATTTGATGAGCTTGAAGTGCTAGTCAAGATGTCAAAGGCAGATATTGTTGGGATATCACAGACGTGGTGTCACACAGATATAAGCAGTGCAAAATTGGAATTTGGGGAGTACAATGTGTACAGAAAGGATAGGCAGGACAGGAAGGGAGGAGGGGTTATAAGAAACACACAAAATCTAAGGATATTGGTGTTGATATTGGTGGACAATGCAATATTCAGTCTGTTTGGTGTGACATAAGCACTGGGAAAGAAAAAATGAGAGTAGGAGTATATTATAGGCCTAATAAATCTGATGAGTATAATGAGAAATTGTGCAGAAAAATAGAGTGAGCCAGTAAATCAGAATGTCTTATAATGGAGGATTTTAACTTTTCCGATATTGACTGGAACTTGTGGATTGGTCACTCGCACACTATCGAGACTTTTGTGGATTTATTGGATGACTGTTTTCTACAGCAACATGTTCGAGATGCAACCAGAGGGATTAATACTCTTGATCTCATAATCAGCAGTGATTATTCATGCATTAAGAATTTACAGATAAAGAAAACACTGGGTGACAGTGATCACAATGTACTGATGTGGGAATTACTTAAAGATGTAACTACCATCAAGGCTAAAGGGAAGGGCTTTTGCTTTCGTAAAGGTGACTACAGGGATCTCAGACAGTTTTTAAATTCTGTACGGTGAGATCAACAGATGATGTTACCAACGTTGAATTCTAAATGGGAAACCTTTATGGACTTAATTTTGGAAGCTACTAGGCTTTTCATTCAAACTAAGAAATACTGTTAAAGGTTTATGCCTAAATGGATGTCAGATGAATTAATGAGGCTCGTGGCAGAAAAGAAGAATGTATGGGATGAATATAAAGTATCAAGTGACACATAATCCTATGGCAGGTATAAACTAGAAGTTTATCAAACTCTAACTGGGAGCTAAGTGATTTTGTAATAACTGAGAGCAAAGTTGAGGAGAAATTGTTGAAGTTAAACATAAAAAACGCACCTGGGGGTGTACGGGATCTATCCAATTATAGTAAAAAGCAGAGGAAGTAGGCAAACTCTTAGCCATAAGTATGAGAGCTTCCTTGGACTCAGGGGAGGTCCCCATGGAGGTGTGCGTGGACACAGCATGGGTTTGTTAAAGGGAGGCCTTGTCTGACCAATTTGATTGGCTACTATGCTGTGGTCAAAAAAGAACTGAATGCCAAAAATAATTTTGATATATACTTGTATTTCAGGAAAGCTTTTGATACTTTTGCACATGGAAGTCTTCTGTACAAATTGGAGAGGTATGGCATTAAGGGTAAGTTGCTACAATGGATAAAAGGATGGTTGAGTAGGAGACGACAGAGAGTGGTAATCAGTGGACACTGCTCTTCGTGGACAAATGTTATTAGTGGAGTTCCACAGGGTTTTGTGTTGGGTCCATTGTTGTTTTGCATATTTATCAATGATATTGATGAAGGTATATCTGGTTTAATGTCCAAGTTTGCAGATAATACAAAGGTTGGCAAGGTTGTTAACAACAGTAAAGACAGTATGCTACTCGAACTGGATCTAAAAGTTGATAAGTTGAGCAAATCTAGATAAGTTGGGAAAATTGATCTGAGAAGTGGCAGCCGAAGGTTAACATTGACAAATGCAAAATACTGCATATGGGTAGCCATAACCCAAGAGAAACGTACCAACTGTATGGTACTTACTCAGGGAAGTGGAAAGTGAAAAAGACCTGGGGGTAATTGTGCAGTCAAATATGAAGTTCGCTGAACAGTGCAGATGGGCGGCCAGGGCAGGTCAAGGAGTCTTGTCATTGATATATAAGAATTTTCCTAGCAGGGACAGGGAGGCGATTATCCCGTTATACAAGACAGTGGTCAGGTCACACCTAGAGTACTGTGTACAGGTCTGGGGGCCTCAGTTTAGAAAGGATGTAGAGTTGCTAGAACAAGTACAAAGAAGGACAACAAGACTGGCGAGGGAAACAAAGGGGTGCTCTTACCAAGGATGGCTTAAGTTCTGCAAATTGCAGCACCTAGAGAGTAGGCACCTGCGAGGTGATCTGATTGAGGTGTTTATGGCCTTGAATGGGTTGAGCAAGCTGAATGCTGATGGGATTCTTCCTCTTGCTCAGATTAAGAACCTGAGGGAGCACAGTTTCAAATTGAGGAAAGACAGTTGTAGAACATATGTGTGGAAATTTGTCTTCAGCCAGCTGGTAGTTGATTGGTGGAACAGACTTCTATCTTTTCTTGTGGAAATTGATAGCCTAAATAAATTTAAGGCTGAGCTGGACAGGCATTCTGAACAAATGGGGGTGAAATGGGAGGGTTTTTTGTCTGATGCTGCATAAGCTTGCTTTCTTGCATTGTATGCCTCTACTATTGCTAATATATATCTGTTGTCCAAGAAAGTGTTAAGCTGCCATCAGCATTTAGTTTAATCAAACCTTTTTATACCCTATACACTACAATTATGTAATCGTGCAGTTTGCAGTTTACACAACCATAATCTTTCTTGGTAACAAAGACTATGGTTTCTTCTTAAAACAATTCTTTTCTGCCCCCAAATAATCTTGTTGCTGTTCTCTGCACCCTTTTCTGACAGACCTGCGACCTTAATAAAATGAGATTTCCAAACCTGTATGTAGTATTCCAGAGACAACCTGAACATTTATACAATGGATAATCACCTCTTTCTCCCTGCTGGAAAAGGTCCTGCATATCATGTCCTGTATATCTAGCAGTCTGTCTGCATTACTAAAAGAACTTCATATAAGAGAATTTCATTTACAATTCCACATAGGTCTTTTTCCTTATCATTTTTTTTTCCCCATCTTTGAGTTTGATGCTATATTAGCATTAGTAGAGGCATATGATGCAAGAAAGCAAGCTTATGCAGCATCAGCCAAAAAAAAAAATTATTTTGCAGATTTTCATTTCCAGTAAAATGTATACATTACAGCCCAGGAATGATGCCCTCTCTCTCAATTTTGAAAGCAATAATAATTAATAAAAGTACTCAAAATTTATTAAAAATAATATAATTAATGATTTAATTTCAAAGAATGTAAATTACGTTTCAATTTCAAACTCATATTTCTGATAGAGAATAGAAATGGGAACCAGAACACCACCTCTGTCAATGAATTAGTAAAGACCGCCTTCCTTTTCAAGCAAATTTACAAAAGACCAATGAGAGAAAAGTACAGATATAATATGCCATGAACTTCAAAACAAGTTGACACAGTAATACTTCAACTTAAGCTGTTTTGTACATATGGTCACAAAACATAAAAAGCAAGGTGACTTATATGTTGATATGATCCAATGAAATGTTATAATTTCAAGTATTTAATAAGTTAATAGCCAAAGTTGTATGACTTTATGAATAAATTATTATAATTTATAAATTTAGTTAATTGCTTAACTTAGTTTGGCACCCAACTCACTTTCTATTGTGAATTGATGACCAGAACACCTTATGGCATTCAAAAGTCTGCTAGCTCAGAACAGAATTTGTAGATAGCAAGTTACCCAGCTGGGATTTTGTAAATATTATGTTAAACATTTTTTAACTTTAACTTAAACAGATTAATCATAATTGAAGAACCAGTTTGTTATTCAAAGAACAAAAGTTTAACAAAAACAAACCTTTTCATTAAAAAACCATGAAAAGGTTAAACATAACTAAACCTAGATTCAGCCACTCTCAATGTATGTTTTTTTTTTACCATTGATTCCAGAGCAGTTCTGGAAATGTTCTGGTTTGGATAGTGCAGAGTGATTTAAGCCATATCAGTAATCTCTTGTTCATTGCCTAATCAATTGCCTTATACATATTTAGCATTAGTAGAGGCATACGATGCAAGAAAGAAAACTTATACAGTATCAGCCAAAAAAAAAAAAAAAAAAAGAAAAAAAAAAAAACTGATTTCACTCACCCGTTTGCTCCAAATTTTTGTCCACTTCTTCCTTGAATTTATTTAAGCTGTCAACTTCCACAAAGACGGAAATTTATTCCAGCAATCAATCACCTGCTGGCCAAAGGCAATTTCCGCACATCTATTCTACAACTGCCGTTCCTCAATTTGAATTTATGCCCCCTCAAGTGCATAATCTGAGCAAGAGGAAGAATCCCATCAGCATTGAGCTTGCTCAAACCATTCAAGGCCTTATACACCTCAATCAGGTCACCATGAGTCTCCAGATGCTGCAATTAGCAAAACTTAAGGCTTTCTTGGTAAGAGCAATCCTTTGTTCCCCTCACCAATCTCATTGCCCTTTTCTGTACTTCTTCCAGCAGCTCTACATCCTTCTTAAAATGAGTCCTCCAGACCTGTATACAGTATTCAAGATGTGGCCTTCTCCCCAAATCCCCCCCCTACCAAAATTCCTGTACACCATTGACAAGATCCCATTAGCTGCTCTGGCAACCTATCTGCACTGCTGAGATAACTTCATAGACTGCACAATTACCCACAGTCTTTTTCATTCTCCACTACTCTGAGTGTAGTACCGCACAGTTGGTATGTTACTCTAGGGTTATTGCTACCCGTATGCAGTACTTTGCATTTGTCAATTCATTTGCCATCTCTCAGCCCATCTGCCCAACTTTTCTAGATCTTGTTGCAATAGTGTACTGTCATTAACAACCCTGCCAACCTTTGTATTGTGTGCAAACTTGACATTAAGCTTGATATACCGTCATCAATATCATTGATAAATATAGAAAACAACAGTGGGCCCAACAAGAACCCTGGTGGGGGCTCCTCTAATAACATTAGTTCACAAAGAGCAATGTCCATTGATTACCACTCTCTGTCTTCTCCCACTCAACCATCCTTTTTATTCATAGCAGCAATTTGCCTTTTATGCTGTACTGCTCCAATTTGTACAGCAGCCTTCGATTTGCAACAGTATCAAAAGCCATCCTGAAATCCAAGTATATGATATCAAAATTATTTTTTATATCCATTTCCTTTGTGACCACTTTGTAGGATCCAGTCAGGTTGGTCAGACACAACTTCCCCTTAACAAACCCATGTTATGTCTGAATTACACTGGTGTGCAAAACTTTAAGGACCAACACTATTTCTAAAGGTTACAACAAAATGAAAAGAAACAGCCTGTGCTGATTTGCATAACTGTGGCCATTCAGTAGAAAGCTGGTGCATGTGCAAAAATTTGAATCGTGATGAGAGGACTCACATAAACAGATAAAACACAAATTACCGAATAGTGAGCACGATTGTTACAGACATTCAATTGGTTTCATACAGTGCTACAGACAACGAAATGGCCAGTAGACAACATCTGGATGACTTTACCCGGGGTCGAATAATTGGGAAACTTGAGGAAGGTCAAAGTGTGAGGTGTGTGGCTGCAGATTTCGGTATCACCTCACGTGCGTGGTTGGCCTTCTGAATGACAGGTACAGCTGTTCGAAGGACCAGTGGTGGTTGTCCACGAAAAACAATGCCCAATGATGACTGCTATATACTCCTACAGGCCAAGAAGGACTGACACCAGATAGCGGGACCCATTTCAAACCAATTGCACAGGACACAGGATATTACGGTTTACTGTGGCCAGGCAACTCCACAAAGGTGGACTGTTTGCCCGACAGCTAGTATGCTGTGTCCCTTTAACACCTGCCCATCGGAGACACCTTTTACAGTGGTACATTGAACACAAGGACAGGACAGCAGCACAATGAGGTAAGGTACTCTTTACTGATGAGAGTAGATTCAGTCTCAGCAGTGATTCTGGACGTCAGCTAATCTGGCAAGAGGTTGGCACATGGTATCACCCCGCAAACATCACTGAAAGGGATTGATATGGCAGTTGAGGTGTTCTCGTCTGGAGAGGCGTTATCTTTGATGGATGTACACAACTCCAGATACTGGAAGCGGTACTGTAACCAGTGCACGCTACTGTACTGAGGTAATCCTTCCCCATGTGTACCTGTTCCGAGGTGCCATTGGCCCCAACACTTACGGTGAGGCATATTCTAATAAATTGCAATCATTTTAATAATTATTGAAACAATTTTTGCATCTGCAAGAACCTTTGACATTACCCCATCTGATTGGAGACAATGCAAATCTATCTGAGTTCTTTGATTTCTTAAAGCACACAGGATTATTTTACAGATTTTAACTGGTAATTGCACTATGGAATAGAATCAGGCACAATATGGCCTTAGTAGCCCTTGTGCCACTAAACAACATATCAACCAACCATTGGCCCCGAGTTCATGTTTATGGATGCCACACTCCATCACACTGCAGCTGTTGATGTGCTTTTGGAAAGTGAGGACATTGTTCATATGGATTGGCCTGCCCGTTCTGCCAATCTAAATCCCATCGAACACATATGGGACGCTCTAGGGAGATGCCTAGTGGCACTTCCACGCCCACCAGAAAATGTTCACCAGCTGAAGATGGCACTGACAGAGGAATGGATGATGTTACTACAAGAACTTATCAACAGCATTGTTCAACAAGAACTACAAGAACTTATCAACACCTAAGTATGAACAGGTGGTGCAAAGCCTGCATCGACATTAGGGGTGGCCATATCTCCTACTGAGGACCACCTCCTCCTCCCTTTGTTCCATCTTTGGCAGTGATGCATGTGTATCATGGTAGCCAGTGCTATGCTGCCATTTTTGAATAAAGTCCCTCTGTACTGTTTTGTTTCCGTTATTGTGTCGGTGTTGTTTCCTTCATCATTTCTGTACCTCACAAAGTATGCTTTTCCCATATCCAGGCCACTCCTATGAGAAGCTACAGGTGACAACCTGACTGAACCTTAAGTTTTGCACACTAATATATAACTGCAGTCTTGTCTAGATGATCCTGCAATGCTTATTTAATCGGCAACTCTATTATTTTCCCCACAACTGAAGTTAAACTAACAGGTCTAATTACTCGTTTGACCCTTTGATCCCCTTTGTGAATTGGGGATACATTTCACAAAGGGGATCAAAGGGTGACACAAGTAATTACAGACCTGTTAGTTTAACTTGTTTAATTTTCAGGTAACAAAAAATCATAACACATCAGTGTTACTGCTCTTTTTTATGAGAAATGATGTGCACGTGTGTTGTCATGCAACAACTTCTACCCACAGTTCTTGATGCTTTTTGTGGAATTGAGGAATGAATTCATTGTGTGCAAACGATGATGAGCTGATAAAACTTTTATCATCACTTTGCCTTTCAATCTGCCTTGCTGAAATTTTTTTGATTACAGCAAATGGTGCTTTGTTGTGTCGTACAGAAAACACCAACTGTCATTCCTGGTGATGATCGACTCTAGTAACAGTGGGTTATTATCACATGCCATTGTAAGAGTGCTGTATACTGTCCACTCATTGCATTGATTGTTGGTAAGCATCTAAAGCACCACATGCTGAGCATCCTGATGCATGTTAAAATCTTTGCTTAAAATTTCATGACAACTTCCCTATGAAACATTTAAAGCCTCTGAAAGTTTATCTGCGGTCACATAGCAGTTCAGATGCACAAGTTATCTGGCTGTCTCAATTTTTTCAGGCATATGAGCAGTTAAAGTTCTTACAGCACAGCCTTATTCTTGTAAACTTCCTCCTCCCTGTGTGAAGGTAGGATAATCCTTTCTATAAACATAATGCTTCATTTGAAGCATTTCATTTCATTAAGCATTGGCAAAATGTTTGTTTCAAATTTGATATTTTTCACACTCGTGATAAAATAAATGCACTTCTAATATATATGGGGTAACAAAACATGTACTGAATGAATTGATTTGGAAAACCACTACATTGTGTGTATATGTATGTGAGCTTGCAATTTGACAACAGCTAATATTGCTTTATTGACAATAGTACTGTGCAGCCAGTCTTGGGACTTCTTCACTGTACTGCTTATTTATATATATTTATTTATTATTTATTTTTTTGGAAATTTTTGCAAAACTTAATGATGGGATGCTATGCATTTTGAACTTACATTCCATTATTATTTGCCTCAACAGTTGTACTCTGCTTCTGTTCTACCTGCCCCCATATTTCAACACATTTAAAAGAAGTGTTATTTCATTTGAAAATAGGGAAAAATAATTTAGCTCTTCATAACACTTGGTGTCTCCATAGCCAGGTGGGCAGGAGCAGCAGTACATAGCACATGCTTCTTGATTAGACCAGGGTTCGAGCCCGTGACCACCAAATATGGAGGATGTGGAAAGGTCAGAGAATGACCACCACATATCCCCAGAGCAATATGGCCTTAGTTACTAATGCTCCTGAAAACCAAATAACAAACAAACATAACTCATCATAACATTTAAAAGCTGCTTTAATAGTATGGTGACAGTACTGCTCATTAAGTTCTGTTTTCATTAATAGATTCCTCAGCTCTGTGGTAGGTGTTTCAAAGATATTTAAACTTTTAGTGGCTGCAAAAAAAGTAGGTTTTTTTTTTTTTTTTCATAAATATTTTAGTAGTTGTAATTACATTATATTTAAATAATATTTAGAAATCTAGTGCTATTTAATACACCAATTACCTTAATAATAATGGTTTGAATAAAAATACTTTTTAAACCTTTTTTAAATCAGTTTGGACAAGATTTTGTGCACATATTGAAACAAAAAGTATAATTTCTTGGTTTTCATCCCCTGATGGTACTCATGATTTACAAGAAGCTGCTTCTGCAAGTAGTGTAAATGCACCTACTAAGATCAGCTAATTGCTTTCCAGAAATTTTTTCCCAAGTATTGTTTTTTTTTTTTATTTATTAACTATAATGAAAATAAAATAATAAAAAATATACACAAAGTACTAAATGATATTAAATGCAAACAAACTAAGGACTTGATCCAAAAAAAAGTATAGGACATGCAGAAAAAATGTAATTGCAAACAATCCTGTCCAGATTGATAAAGAGGGATTTTATGATGCAAGCCTTGTTGATTAACATTAGTATTGAGAGACTGTGGGGGAGATTTTTATCTATATGAGTATCCTATTTGCTAGGAGCACTTTATCTTGCAGAGATGGAATATATTTGAATAAAGATCTATAAGGGTTTAGGGAAACTGATAGTGTGTGTGGGAGGGAGAGGAGCTAAAGTCATACAATTGATTAGTGATATAAGTTGAGGATCTATGTGCACTTTCCTTGAGGAATTGAATGATACCATTTCTTGGGAAAAATAATGATGTAAGGGTGTGAATCATAGTCTCAAATGACCACAGATGATTACAAAATGATTACTTGATTAATAATCACATCAATCAAGTATGTGAAAGGGTGTGATGGATACATCTCTTGTAAGCAATATGCTTCAATAATTACAGTAGTTGATACATCCACTGTAATTATTGTAAGCAATATGCTTCAATAATTACAGTGGATGTATCAGAGAAACAATATAATATATACCATTTCTTTTCCGTTGTCCTAATTGTGTAGTAATTTTAAAATAAAATTACTAATAAAAAAATTAAAGAATTGTTTTTTTAATTTCTGCTTATGAATTGGGTGTCAGGTATTGCAAAATAGAAACATACTGCAATACCTTTTTTCTCTGTTATGGGAATTGATTTCTTAGTACTTATGAAGTGCAAACTAGGTCTTTCAGTAAGTTGCCAGAGAAATGTAACATAAAATTTTAGAAAACACAAATGTTAGATTTTCTAGGTACTGTATTGTAAAATCTGAAAGGGGTAACATGTTTGCCGTATGTACTACATGTAGATGTGATTTTTCAATTTCAAGAAGTAGAAAACAACTCAATCACACATTTACAAACAAATAAGCATAAAGGATAGTGTGCAGTGCATAGAAACAAATGTAAAACGTTTCATGATGATGTCATACATGACAAATGTTTATTTGCATCTTTTGTTTTACTCTCATAGAACATTTTCCGATTTGTGCTGATCATGAGGTGCATTGTTCAGAAATGTTTCCTGATAGCAAAATAGCCCAAAAATTGTTGTAGAGGAACAAAAACAATGGGCACTGTTAATGAAATTCAGGAAGAAGAAAAAGTAGCAATAACTCTCAAAAATGGACCATTTTTGATTTCTACAGATGGCAGTAATTAATGTAAACGGGCCAAGTAAGCTGATAATTCTAGGCATGTAATCCCAACTCGTGTAGAAAGTCTGTTCATGTTTTCTTTTTCTGACTTGATTAAAGCAGTTTTCTCATTTCTTTTCAGTGTTACCGGTTGAAAATCCAAACATAGCTCTTCAATCCACCTTATCCACATACTGAGTTCTTTACTTGTTGATATGTTGAAGAATGTTATTATGTGTAAATTTATTTTACCAACTTTGAATCTTCTACTTCAATTTTGGAAATTAATTACAGTAAGGCCCACTCATACGGTGCGTTAGGTTCCAGACCCCCGCCAAAAAGCGAAAATTGCTGAAAAGTAAATTTGGTAAATGAATATATGATGGTACTTTCTTAAAGTAGGAACAATGAAATTTCCATCTCCTTTCCCTTAGAATTTCTTTATAGCATGCAATATCATCTAGAAGTCTTGAATTTACTTTAGAACTTCTTTCGAAATTTGGATCAGTCCTCTCAAAAGTTGCCATCCCCTGTTTCTATACTGTTGATAGCTCTTCCTATTCCTTGGTGGTCATTTCTCTAGGGATAGCAGGAATATCATCAGGATAGGACTCCTCTGCATGAAACATCCTTCTTTGCTCTTTTCAATCAGAAGCAGATCCTCATTCAATAGGATCTCATTGTGAGAGACAAGCAGTTCTGCCATTTCCACAACAATTGTAGTGACTTCCTTCACTGAATTCTCAAAGCCTTCAAAATCATCCATAAGTGTGGAAATTAGTCTCTTCCAAGCACCTTTCAATGTTGTTTCTTTTACTTCCTCCCATGCATCTCTAATAGTTTTTATACTATCGTGAAGACTTTCCAAAATGCTTTTAATTTATTTTGTTTATGCCCAGATACTGTATCATTGCCTAAGGCATTTATAGCCATAGCAAAAGTTCTTCTTAAGTAATATACCCCAGGAGCTCACATCTGGTGAGTATGGGTTTGGCACACCTAGGGTCCTGAGCTGGATATCATCATTCTTCTTTTTCTTGGTGATTCCCTTCTACTTTTGACTCTCTCTCTCTTTCTCTCGATAATTCAGAATTTTTTTTTTTTTTCCTTGGTCAGTGCATCATAAGTCTTAGGCTTCCCTGCACCATATGGCTAATAATAATAATAAATAATATGATTTAAATGTTGCAATTAAACCTTGATCTATAGGTTGCAGCAATGAAGTTAAATGTATTAAATGTTAAATGTAAAGTCAAAGCTAGGCTTAAAATAGTCTGCGAACCATTATGAGAAAAGATCGCCAGTCATTCAAGCTTTTGAATTAGATTTATAATAAACAGGGAGGCTAGCTTTTGCATAGTTATTTAGAGTCCCAGGATTTTCTGAGTGAAAAATCATCATAGGTTTTAACTTGCAATCACCAGCTGCATTAGCCCCTAACAAGAGAGTTGGCCTGTCTTTTTGCAGCTTTGAAACCAGGCATTGACCTCTCCTCTTTAGCAATAAAAGTTCTAGATGGCATCTTCTTCCAATATAGGACCATTTCGTCCATGTTGAAAATCTGCTGCTTAGTGTATCCACCATCTTCGATGATCTTAGATAGCTCACATGGATAACTTTCTGCAGCTACTGTATCAGCACTAGCTGCTTCACGCTGCACTTTGAAATTGTGGAGATGGATTCTTTCCTTAAGCCTATTAAAGCAGCCTCTACTAGCTTTGAATTTATCCTTCCTCACCTCTCTCAGCCTTCATAGCATTGAAGAGACTTAGGGCCTTGTTCTGGATGATGGCTTGGCTCAAAGGCATGTTGAGACTTGACTGGTTTAATCGTCAATCCATATCAGTAAAAGTTTTTCCATGTTAGCAATAAGGCTATCACATTTTCTTATAACTTTAGTGTTCACTGGTGTAGCACTTGTAATTTCCTTCAATACTTTCTCCTTAGTGTTCACAATTGTACTAACTATTTGAAGAGTAAAGCCTAGCTTATGGCCTGTCTCAGCCATAGACATACCTTGCTCGCTTAGTTTAATAATTTCTAATTTGGCATTTAAAGTAAGATGCTTACAACTCCTTTTTTTTATCACTAGTACTTAGATGTCATTGTAATTAGCACAAAAATATTATATATAATATAGTATAATAACTTTAAAAAGTTTGAAAGTTTGGAAAATTGTCAAAATACAGACAGACGTGGAGCGCACAAATTCTGTAAACAGACTGAATCACCGACAATAAAACTCCATTCTCTGTCTCGCTGCTGAGCGTGTTATGAGGAAAAATGGTGACACACATCTATCCTACACCCATTCTTTCCTCAATTTGAATTTATGCTTCCCTCGTGTGTAGTCTGAGCAAGAGGAAGAATGCCATCAGCATTGAATTTGCTCAATCCATTCAAAACCTTAAATACCTCGATCAGATCACCTCACAGGTGGCTAGTGAGGTGAGCTAATCTTGGATAACAATAAAATGAGGTAGAGTAATCACTCCAGCAAGAAATGTAATTTTAAATTTGTAATTTTAAATGTAATTTTAAATGGTGAAAAAGCGGAACAAGCACTGAACATAAAGAACATGGATATAATTGGAAACCGCCATATTAGCAAAATGCCATAAAGCAGGGCCCCTACTGTACTACAACAGACTAAACCTGAAGAATGATTCTGATTCTAGTCAAATGTGGCTGCATTTGACCACATAATGCACATCCATTGAAAAATGATGTTCTTATAAAGGTTGAGGTAGCACAAATTTGATTTGGTGTGCATCATTTTTCAAATTTAAATTTTTTGTGGATAAGTTTCTAAGTATTTCTGGTGTCATTAAAGATAAATAAATAGATGAACCAATAGATGTTTTGCTGTCATATTGGCAAATGATGTAAGAAAGCAAGCTTATACAGCATCAGCCAAAAAAAAAAAAAAAAATTCCTTCCCACATTGCCTTTTTATCCACTTCAATAATCTACCTCTTCCTTGAATTTATTCAAACTACCCACATCCACAACAGCAGAGGGAAGTTTGTTCCAACAGTCAATTGCCTGCTGGCTGAAGGCAAACTTCCACACATCTATCCTACAACCATTCTTTCCTCAATTTGAATTTATGCTTCCCTCGTGTGTAGTCTGAGCAAGAGGAAGAATGCCATCAGCATTGAATTTGCTCAATCCATTCAAAACCTTAAATACCTCGATCAGATCACCTCACAGGTGGCTAGTGAGGTGATCTAATCTTGGATAACAATAAAATGAGGTAGAGTAATCACTCCAGCAAGAAATATAATTTTAAATTTCAGCACACCTAAGTCACCAACCACATAAAAGCAAGCTACTTTAATTGTCCCCTCGGGTCATATATATATACCTGACACTATTCCTGATGAAGCACAGACATTCCAAAGGTACTACAGTGGAATGTAAGGTAATACAGTGGAATCTCGATAATACAAAGTTCAAGGGACCTAAATTTTCATGTTTTGTAGTAACGAGGTCCCCCAAGTGTCAAAATTTTACCGTTTTTTTTTTTTTTTGGTACATACTATATATATCTAAAAATAATAATAAATAAAAATAATATCAAAAAGAAATTAATAAATTAAAATAATAAAAATACAATAAAAACAAAAGCCTTGTCTAACAATACAGTAATAGGAATAACATATTTTTTAAAGATTTTATTTTATTTGTAAGATAAACTAAGAGAAAAGCATATTAACGGAAATGAAAATATTGTAAAGTATATATTTTGATATATACAATATTTTAGTATGACAGTAAAAAGAATTACAATCTTAATATAAAAGGAGACATACAAACCATTAACTTTTTAATAAATTAATCTAATTTAAAGAAAGAATCCAATCTTGTTTGCACAGTTTTTGTCCTATATGCATTTTTAACTACAGCACAGACGTTATCAAATGCAATAGTTTTTTTATCAATGTTACTGCAGGCCAACACATTCTCTATTATGTTCAATGCATTTTGGGAATCTTTTTTAGATTTCAGTGTGCATGCTTCTTCACTTTCGCTGTCGCTTGTAACAAAAACATCATTGTTTTGTTTGATACCCAGCATCTCTTCTGGTGTTGACATTGCAGTGGTAGCAACTTCATCATCCACCTTCACAAACTCTTCAAATTTGCCAACAAAATCCATATGCTCCTTCAAATTCCTCCATTCCTCACTGTTGCTATCACATTAGTCTGCTGGACCATGTTTTTCGATGATGTTCTCTCCAAAGCCACTCTTTCTGGAGCAGTTGATTATTACAGTTGATGTAATACTTTCCCCAGCAATAACAAGATTATGGATAGCATCCACGACATTCCATTTTGGTTGCAAATTGTTCCCTCCTTCTATGCACTTCAAGTACCTTATCAGGCAGGCTCTGTATGCTCTCGAGGTTATAAATAATGCCTTGATTCAGTGGTTGCATGAAACTGGTGGTATTGGGGAGTAAAAACAACAGCCATATATTTGTCAACTTAAGTGTCTCGGCAGAATGTGCTGTACAATGGTCTAGAATCATCAAAATGTTCCTTTTTTTTTTTTTTTTTTTTTTTCTGAAGCCATTCATTCTTCTGTCCAATTTTGATAACCATGACTGAAAAATTTTGACTTGTAAGCCAAGCACTTCTATTGGCCTCATAATCACAGAGAAGTTGGTTAACTGCTTTAAAACATCTTGGCTTGGAAAACTTACCAATCACAAGTGGGCGTAGTTTTGTACTGCCATCTGAATTGCAGCATAACAGAGCAGTGAGTCTTTGTTAACTTAATTTTCCACCATGATAGGACTCTTCTTGAACAGCAAATGTTTTGTTTGGCAGCAAATTAAAAATAAACCTGTCTCGTCAAGATTAAAAATATCCTTTGCCTCATATTTTTCAAGGATGGACCGTACAGAACACAACCAGTCTGTAGGCTTTTCTTTGTCGACTAATCCAGACTCACCGTAAACATTTCACGAAACCAAGTTATTCCTGGCTTTAAATCTTTGGAGAGCGCCACTGCTGCACTTTAAGTCGCTAATCCCATGTTGCTGAGCTAGATAATTTGCTTTTCTTTCAAAATCGGACCTGATATTGGCAAAAATTTTTTGGTACCACACGAAAAGTTTTGTTTCAAGCTCCCCGTGTTTTGCACCACGAATTCGTTTCCTGATTTTCATCGCTGCTCCAGTGTCATGCACTTCTTCAAGTCTTTTTCTGTTTCTCATTATTGAAGATAAAGGGATGTGTATTCCTTTGAAATGCCCATTTTGCTTCTTTCCATCCTATCAACCTCTTGTATAATTTTTAGTTTAATTTCCAGGCTTAGTTCTGTCCGTCTAAGTTTTGTTGTCAGAACTGCTAGATAATATTTAATATAAACAATTTTTAAATTAATTTAAAACACAAGTTCCAAAAAGACATCAGCTCAGATAAAATGGCACAATAAATAGATTGCTGTATACGATAGCAAAAGACTCTTTGAACTGGGGTAACAATTGCAATTGACCTTATTCCCTTGGAGAATGAGGGAGTGCTGGTAAACAACTTAGAAGAACTTTTTATTCTTTTGTTAATTTACCAACTCATCTTTCATAAAGAAGTTTTTCAGAGTGCACTTGACGTTATAGGTACCATAAACTGCTTTTGTTTACACAAAACTAATTTCTAACAAGTCAGTGCCATCCTTCGGGAAGCAGGGAGCCAGGTGGCTGGGGACAATAATCGGATTGCTCTATCAAGATTTCTATTAAACATACAAAATGACAATATTTATTTCTCATAGGGTGAAAAAGAACTTTGTAATACATATTAACTGAATTTTATAATAAACGAATATATTTACATAGAAAAGCCTATCCTTTCACAGAGGAATGGTATGTGTTTCGTATAAACGAGTATTTTGTATAAACCAAGTTTGTATTAATGAGATTTTACTGTAGCAGTATGTGCCATAAGTGGATCCTGCGATGATTCTAGACTACACAATCCCAAAATCCAAGGTGTTGCAATTGTAGAGGAGAACACAATGCATACTCAAAAGATTGTGAACAGTGGGAATAAAAATAGAAATACAAAGATACAAAGAAGAGAACAGTGCGACGTATGGAGAAGTGAAAACAGCAATACAACCACAAAATACGAATAGACTGTCATATTCAGAAATCATTCAAAGTGGACAGTAGAATCAGAAACAGATAGGTGAACATCCCAACAAATCAGTCCATCTCAGACTGTGCACATTCGCTACTTGCAGGAGATCAAAACAACAAAATACAGCCTAAGCAATACATACACTTGGCCTGACCATTGCCTTATACAAGGGCATAATCACCTCTTTATCCCTGCTTGCAAAATTCCTGTATATCATTGACAAGACACCATTACCTACTCTGGCAGCCTGTCTGCACTGCCCAGAAAAATTCATATCTGACTTACCCCAAGGTCTCTTTCATTCTCCACTACCCTGAGGGTAACACCACATAGTTGGTACATTTCTCTGGGATTACTGCTACCCATATGCAGTGCTTTGCATTTGTCACTGTTAAACATCAGTTGCCACTTCTCAGTCCATCTACCCAACTTTTCCAGATATTATTGTAGCAGCATACTCTCGTTACTGTTATTAACAACCCTGCCAACCTTTGTATCATCTGCAAACTTTGACATTAAGCTTGATATACCTTCATTAATATCACAGATAAATATACAAAACAACAATGGGCCCAACACCAAACCCTGAGGGACACCACTTATAACATTAGTCCATGCAAAGCAGTACCCATTGACCACCACTCACAGGATATGATATCAGAATTATTTTTTTGCATCCAGTTCCTTTGTGACCACATCATAGTATCCAATCAAACTGGTCAGACAAGACTTCCCTTTGACAAATCCATGCTGTGTCTGAATTATTGCTGCAGTCTTGTCTAAATGGTCCTCCAATGCTTCTTTAACCAGTGACTCCATTATTTTCCCTGGAACAGAAGTCAAACTAACAGGTCTGTAATTACTTGTGTCACCCTTTGACCCCCCCCCCCCTTTGTGAATTTGAGATACATTTGCACATCTCCAGTCCATAGGGACTTCCCTGAGTTGAAGAATGCTCTCATAATTATGGCTAAGGGTTTGCTTACTTCCTTTGCTGCCTTCTTTAATATAACTGGATAGATCCCATCCACTCTCACATATTACAAAATCATTTAACTCCCTCTTAGAGTTTGATAAACATTTGGTCCTCTCCTCCTTGAATAACTCCTCATGTGTGAATGTAGATGCAAAATACTCATTTATTTCAGCAGCTATCTTGAGAATGATCATCTACAGTCAAACCATTGATATCAAGTGTACCAATATCAAGTCACACCAAGGGGATTCATTCCCCTTGCTTTTAGAGTTTATATAAGTAAAGAAGTCTTTGCTGTTTATTTTTTTTTGCATCCTTTTTTGCTAATGATTTTTCATAATCTGACTTCTCTTGCCTAATGTCCTTTGTGACTTGCTTACAGATTAGCTGGTATCTACCATCAGCTTCTGTTTTGCCTGACAATTTATGTGAATCTCATGCATTTTTCTTCTCTGCCACAAGTCTCATTAGTTCATCTGGCATCCATTTGGGCCCGAACCTAGAGCAGTATTTCTTAGTTGGAACAAAAAGCCTAGTAGCTTCCAAGATTACTTCTTTGAATGCTTTCCATTTAAACTTTGCTGTTGGTAACATCATCATCATCAGTTGGTCCCACTCTGTAGAACCTAAAAAATCTCTGAGACCACTGTATTTGCATTTACAAAAGCAAAAACCCTTCCCTTTACCCCTGATGTTAGTTACATCTTTAAGTAAATCCCACATCAGTACACTGTGATCACTGCTACCCAGTGGTTCCTTTATCTGTAAACTGTTAATGCATGAATAATCACTGCTGATAATCAGATCAAGAGTATTACTCCCTCTTGTTGCCTCTATAACATACTGCTGTAGAAAACAATCATCCAATAAATCCACAAAAGGGAAATTTAAAATCTCCCATTGTAAGGCACTCTGATTTACTGGCCCACTCTATTTCTCTGTATAATTGTTCATTGTACTCATCAGAGTCATTAGGCCTATAACAAACTCCTACCCTCATTTTTGCTTTCCCAGTGCATATGTCACACCAAACTGACTCAACATTGCACTGTCCATCTTCCTTAGATTTTATGTGTTTCTTAACTAACAGCATAACTCCTCTTCCCTTCCTATCCTGTCTGTCCTTTCTGTGCACATTATACTCCCCAAATTCCAATTCTCCTTCCCTTATTATCTGAGTGGCACCAAATCTCTGATATCCCGACAATATCCACCTTGGATGTTTTAACCAGCACTTCAAATTCATCAAATTTGCTTACTATACTCCTAGTATTGGTGTACATGCAAGTATACATGCACCTGTTCTTACTCTTACACTTGTTTCATGACCCCTAGCAGTTCCTGAAATCCCCAGCAACTGGCTTTCTGGGCTGCTGCTCATTCCAATAGAAGCAGTGCAAGAATCATTTACACCTCTGCCTGCGGCTACTGTTAACCTATTAATCTGTGAATTCTCCCCCCCCCAAGCTAGCAGTTTTCTTACCCACCTAACATTGCCATAATAGCATCAGCAAATATTCTTGCACCCTTTTTATTTGTGTATCCCATTCCTGTGGAAGTAGTCTCTCCTGTTAACAAGCACAGACCACACTGAGAAAAATTCTACTCCATGATCCCTACACATTCTCTCCAGGGTCGAATTGATTGATAAAGCTCTTATCATATACTCCCCCTTATCATGGCTGGGCAGGATTGCAGACACTTTCAAATTTTATACTAAATCGCAACTTTTTTTCAGCACTGACCTGTAGTTGCTTAGTAAATCTGCAGATCTCGTACACTTAATGTCATTAGTGCCAACATGTACAACGATATCACCTTTTGTGCCCTTAAAAGATATCTGCATTACAGTGTCATCAACTTTTGCCCCTAGCAGATATGCCCTGGTCCTGTTCCACATATCCTTTTTGCACATTATATTTCCCATTTCCCTGACAATTGAGTCAACAACAATAACTAGCTCCTGTGGGACCAGCGCATTCTGCCCTTAATGTTGCCGCTGTGTTGCCTGGTGCATAAGAGTGTGCTGTGGCATTAAGCTGGGCACCTGAGAACTTTATGGGTCCCCCTGTTTTAATTCCTTCGAGGGCATCCACCCGACTCTTCAAGCTCTTATAGATGCCCATGAGAACGCTGAGTTGGTGCCTAATTTCTTCACACTCTCTGCACCTAGCACCACAAAGACATCCTCAATGGCAAGATCATGCCCTGTTCGAGAGAGATCCACAAACATGTTGCATTTTGCACATTTTTTTAGACTGTCATGCGTTGGAGAATTGTACCCTACAGTTCTCTTGCAAACCACAGCACTTTCACTACTCTGTACAAGTTGCTTTGCTGTTCTAGTCTGGGGCTTGATTTCTGTTTAAATACAATTTAGTTAACAATAAAAATTAAAAGGATTAATAAATTTAATTGATTAATTGCCAATACTATACTAAGCTAACAGATTCCTACTGCAGGCCCAATAATATTATGCTATCTAATTTTACGTTATGCCTTACGCTATCAAGTTCAAGATATATACATAATGCTATTCCATATCAATACTACACAATGGCAGCAAGTTTCGAACGGCTCAAGTTTTACTGATACTAAGTAATAACCCACAAAATCTCTAAGTTCAAAATAAAAAAGTATTGTGCCAATTTAGTCAATAAAATGGTAAAAATTTAAGAAAAGCTTCTCTATTTGCTTGAGCCATAAAAACTTTGTCCACACCCAAAGTGTTTTTGAGGAATTTGATAGCTTAAATAAATTGAAGGAGGAACCTGACTAGCTTTTAGTGGGAATGGATTTGGAAATTTTTTTTTTTTTTTTTTTTTTGACTGATGCAAATAAGCTTGCTTTCTTTCATCATATGCCTCAACTAGTACAATCTTCTGGTCTGTAGATTCTCTCTCTCTCAAGTTTACTTGGGAAATTTTTTTGGGAGGTGCAGCATAAGCTTCCTTGCATCATATGGCTAATAATAATAACTAACTCACCCCACACAGATTCTATGCTTCTATGCTGATAGACATAACATTAGCATTAGCATTAGTAGAGGCATATGATGCAAGAAAGCAAGCTTATGCAGCATCAGCCAAAAAAAAAAAAAAAAAAAAAAAACCACTCCCATTTCACCCCTCCGTTCATTCCAAATACCACCAACCAACTACCCGCTGGCTAAAGGCAAATTTCTGCACATATATCCTACATCTGTCTTTCCTCAATTTGAATTTATGCCCTCTCAGATGATTATTCTGAGAAAGAGGAAGAATCCCATCGGTATTGAGCATGTTCAAACCATTCAAGGCTTTATACACCTCTATCAGATTACCTCGCCAGTGCTTAGTCTCCAGACACTGTAATTTGCAAAACTTAAGCCTTTCTTCGTAAGAGCAACCCTTTGTTCCATTCACTTATCTTGTTGCCCTTGTCTAGCTCTACTTCCTTCTTAAAATGAGGCTTCCAGACCTATATATACAGTACTCAAGGTGTGGCCTGACCATTGCTTTATACAAGGGGATAATCACCTCCTTATCCCTGCTAGAAAAATTCCTGTATATCATTGACAAGACACCATGAGCTACTCTTGCAGCCCATCTGCACTGTCAGAGAACTTCATATCTGCCTGCACAATTACCCCCAGGTCCTTTTCATTCTCAACCACATCAGTGTAGTACCACAGAGTTGATACGCTGCTCTGGGGTTACTGTTTCCCATATGTAGTACTTTACATTTCTTGATGTTAAACTTCATTTCCACTCTTAGGCATCTACTCAACCTTTCCAGATCCTGTTGCAGCAGCATAGCATCAGTAGTGTCCTTAACAACCCTACCAACCTTTGTATCATCTGCAAACTTGGACATTAAGCTTCATATACCATCATCAATAACATTTATAAATACAGAAAACAACAATTGACCCAACACTGAACCCTGAGGAACTCCACTAATAACATTAGTGGAGTTCCTCAGGGCGCTGACTCTATTTAAAAGTTACAGCTGACAGTTACAGGCTCCGCAAAAACGATAAGTGTTTGCCTTTTATTTACATGATTGTTGTTTTATATTGTACTTAATACGTAGTCATATAGTTATAGTTACGCTGGTTATTTTTTATTTTAATTTAGATAGAGAGTTTTTGTGGATTTTACTTACGATAGGTAAAACCGTTATTTTTGTTCGATTTTTGTAGCCATTGTTTTTGTATATAGGGAATTCAAAGTTTTTGTAGGGAATTCAAAGTTTTTAATTGAGGTAGCTCTAACGCATAATTATATAGTAATACGCTTCACTGTTTCTATTTCATAGTTTCTATTCAAATACTACTGACATTTAATTTATTGATTTTATTAATTTAAACTACCATGCCCCGAACTAGAGCAGCAAAGCAACGGGCACAAAGTGGCAGGAGTGTTGTGACTCGGGGGAGAACTGAGGGGGGCGATTCTCCAACGAGTCACAGCCTAAAAAAATGTGCAACTTGTGAAATGTTTGCCGAACTCTCTGGAACGGAACATGATATTGCCATGGGGGATGTCTTTGTGTGTGCGCGATGTAAGGAGTGTAAGGAAATCAGGCGACAACTCAGCGTTGTTATGGGCCTATATGAGAGTTTGAAGGACAGGGTGGATGCCCTCGAAGGAAAGAAATTGAGGGGCCCATCAGGCTCTCAGCTGCCCACATCAACGCCAGAGCTTGCACTTGGTCATCACGCAACACAGCGGCAACCCCCAAGGCAGAATGCGCTGGTCCCACAGGAACTATTAGTTGTTGGTGACTCTATTGTCAGGGAAACGGGGAACATGCTATGTAAAAAGGATAGGTGGAACAGGACCAGGGTATGTCTGCCAGGGGCAAAGGTTGATGACGTTGTAGAGCGGATATCATCTTTCAAGGGCACAAAAGGTGATATAGTTGTACACGTTGGCACTAATGATATTAAGAGTAGGAGACCGGCAGAATTACTCAACAAGTACAGGTCACTGTTGAAAAAAAGCCGAGAATTAGGGTTGAACTTGAAAGTGTCTGCAATTCTGCCCAGACACGATAGGAGGGAGTATATGATGAGAGCCTTGTCGATCAATTCGGCCCTGGAAAGATTGTGCAAGGCTCAAGGGGTAGAATTTTTTTCAGCCTGGACTGTACTTGTTAACAGGAGAGATTGCTTCTACAGGGATGGGATACACTTAAATAGAAAGGGTGCAAGAATATTTGCTGATGCTATCGAGGCAGTGTTAGATGGGTCGGAAAACTGCTAGCTTGGGGGGATACAAAGACTAATAGTTTAACAGTAACCGCAGGCAGAGGTGAAGGTGATTCTTGCACAACTTCTATTAGAATAAGAAGCGACCTGGAGCGAGGGGTGTTGGGGGTTTCAGGGACGGATGGCAGTCATCCTAGAATAGTTGGGTATATGGGATGTGTTAGGGTAACAAGGAATAGGCATAGGAGCATGTATGCTTGCATGTATACCAATGCTAGAAGTATAGTAAATAAATTTGATGAATTTGAAGTGTTGGTCAAGACATCAAAGGCGGATATTGTTGGGATAGCAGAGACGTGGTGTCACAAAGATATAAGGAATGCAGAACTGGAATTTGGGGAGTACAATGTGTACAGAAAGGATAGACAGGACAGAAAGGGAGGAGGTGTTATGCTGTTAATTAAGAAAAACATAAAATCAAAAGAAGTGCATCCAGTTGATATAGATGGACAGTGCACTGTTGAGTCAGTTTGGTGTGACATAAGCACTGCGAAAGCAAAAATAAGAGTAGGAGTGTGTTATAGGCCTAATGACTCGAATGAGTACAATGAACAATTGTACAGAGAAATAGAGTGGGCCAGTAAATCAGAATGTCTTATAATGGGGGATGTTAACTTCCCAGATATTGACTGGAACTTGTGGGTTGGTCACTCACACACTAGTCAGACTTTTGCGGATTTATTGGATGATTGTTTTCTGCAGCAGCATGTTCGAGAGGCAACCAGAGAAAGTAATACTCTTGATCTGGTTATCAGCAGTGATCATTCGTGTATTAAGAATTTGCAGATAAATGAACCACTAGGTGGCAGTGATCACAGTGTGCTGAAGTGGGATTTACTCAAAGAGGTAACTACCGTCAGGGGTAAAGGAAAGGGTTTTTGCTTCCGTAAAGGGGAGTACAGTGGTCTCAGACAGTTTTTAAATTCTGTACAGTGGGATCGACTGACGATGTTACAAACAGTAAATTCTAAGTGGGAAGCATTCAAAGAATTAATCGTGGAAGCTACTAGACTTTTCATACCGATGAAGAAATATTGTTCAAGGTTTAGGCCTAAATGGTTATCAAATGAACTAATGAGACTCGTGACAGAGAAGAAAAATGCATGGGATGCATATAAATTATCAGGCGACGCAGAAGCCTGTAGCAGATATAAGCTAGTCTGTAATCAGGTCACAAAGGAGGTTCGGCAGGCAAAGGCGGATTACGAGAAATCTTTGGCAAAAGATGCTAAGAAAAACAGCAAGGATTTCTTTACTTATATAAACTCTAAAAGGAAGGGGCTGAATATGATTGGTCCACTTGACATCGATGGTTCGACTGTTGATGATCCTGCTCAGATAGCAAACAAACTGAATGAGTATTTTGCATCTACATTCACACGTGAGGAATCATTACAGTTTGAAAATGGAAGAAGGTTATCAAATTGTAGCAGTGTGCTTAATGATTTTGTAATAACTGAGAGCAAAGTGGAGGAGAAATTGTTGAAGTTAAACATAAGAAAGGCACCTGGGGCGGATGGGATCTATCCAGTTATATTAAAGGAGGCGGCAAAGCAACTAAGCAAACCCTTAGCCATAATTATGAGAGCATCCTTGGATTCAGGGGAGGTTCCCACGGACTGGAGATGTGCAAATGTATCCCCAATTCACAAAGGAGGTTCGAAGGGTGACACGAATAATTACAGACCAGTTAGTTTAACTTCTGTTCCGGGTAAAATAATGGAGTCACTGGTTAAAGATGCATTGCAGGATCATCTAGACAAGACTGCAGCAATAATTCAGACACAGCATGGGTTTGTTAAGGGAAAGTCTTGTCTGACAAATTTGATTGGTTATTATGATGTGGTCACAAAGGAACTGGATGCAAAAAATAATTTTGATATCATATGCTTGGATTTCAGGAAAGCTTTTGACACTGTTGCGCATGGAAGACTACTGTACAAATTGGAGCAGAATGGTATTAAGGGTAAGTTGCTACAATGGATAAAAGGATGGTTAAGTGGGAGAAGACAGAGGGTGGTAATCAATGGGTGCTGCTCTTCGTGGACTAATGTTATTAGTGGAGTCCCACAGGGTTCGGTGTTGGGGCCACTGTTGTTTTGTATATTTATCAATGATATTGATGAAGGTATATCAGGCTTAATGTCGAAGTTTGCAGATGACACGAAGGTTGGCAGGGTTGTTAATGACAGTAATGGCAGTGTGCTACTGCAACAGGATCTAGATAATTTGGGCAGATGGGCTAAGAAGTGGCAACTGAAGTTTAACCTTGACAAATGCAAAGTACTGCATATGGGTAGAAGTAACCCCAGAGAAACGTACCAACTGTGTGGTACTACACTTAAGGTGGTAGAAAATGAAAAAGACCTGGGAGTAATTGTGCAGTCAGATATGAAGTTTTCTGAGCAATGTAGACAGGCTGCTAGGGCAGGTCATGGGGTTTTGTCAATGATATATAGGAATTTTGCTAGCAGGGAAAAGGAGGTGATTGTCCCTCTGTATAAGGCAATGGTCAGGCCACGCCTTGAGTACTGCGTACAGGTCTGGAGGCCTCATTTTAGGAAGGATGTAGATTTGCTTGAGCGTGTACAGAGAAGAGCAACACGATTGGTGAGGGGAATGAAGGGATCCTCTTACCAAGAGAGGCTTAAGTTCTGCAAATTGCAGTGGCTGGAGACTAGGCACCTGCGCGGTGATCTGATTGAGGTCTATAAGGCCTTGAATGGGTTGAGCACGCTGAATTCTGATGGAATCCTCCCACTTGTTCAGAATACGAACCTACGGGGACATAAGTTCAAATTAAGAATGGATAGATGTAGAATAGATGTGCGGAAATTTGCCTTTAGCCAGCGGGTGGTTAATTGCTGGAACAAACTTCCATCTGTCGTTGTGGAAGTTGATAGGTTAAATAAATTTAAGGAGGAACTGGACAGGCATTTGGAGGGTATGGTGTGATTTTTTTTTTTTTTTTTTTGGCTGATGCTGCATAAGCTCCTACACTTGCTTTCTTGCATCAAGTGCCACTACTACTACTACTACTACTATTAGTCCATGATGAACAGTGTCCATTGATTACCACTCTCTGTCTTCTCCCCCTCAACCATCCCTTTATCCATAGCAGCAATTTGCCTCCAATGCCACACTGCTCCAATTTGTGCAGCAGTCTTCCATGTGCAACAGTATTTCTAAGATCCAAATATATAATATCAAAGTTATTCCCTGCATCCAGTTCTTTTGTGACTGCATCATATTATCCAATCAAATTCGTCAGGCAAGCTTTCCCTTAACAAACCATTCTGTGTCCGAGCTATAATTGAAGTCTTGTCTAGATGATCCTGCAGTGCTTCTTTAACCAGTACCTCCATTAATTTTCCTGGAACAGAAGTTAAACTCACAGGTCTATAATTACTTGTGTCAGCCTTTGATCCTCCTTTGTGAATTGAGGTCACATTTGCACATCTCCAGTCTATGGGTACCTCCCCTGAGTCCAAAGAAGCTCTCATGATTATGGCTAAGGGTTTGCTTACTTCTTTTGCTGCCTCCTTTAATATAACTGGATAGATTCCATCCACCCCGGGTGCCTTTTTTATGTTTATCCCCAACAATTTCTCCTCCACTTTCCTCTCAGTTATTACAAAATCATCTAGCTCACTGTCAGAGTTTACTTCACCTCTGGCATTCCCCTTCCTGAATAACTCCTCATGTGTGAATGTAGATGCAAAATACTCGTTTAGTTTGTTAGCCACTTAAGCAAGATCCTCAACTGGTGAACCATCAGTATCCAGTGGACCAATCTGATTTATCCCTTTCCTTCTAGAGTTTACATAGGTAAAGGACTCTTTTCTGTTTTTCTTTGCATCCTTTGCCAAGGATTTCTCATAATCTGCCTATGCCTGCCTAATCTCCTTTGTGACTTGGTTAAAGTCACAAAGGAGAATTAGTTCCTCTGATATCCATTTAGGCCTAAATCTTGAACAATATTTCTTAGTGGGTATGAAAAGCTTCCAAGATTAAATCTTTGAATGCTTCCTATTTCGAATTTGCTATTGGTACCATCATCAATTGGTCCCACCATTTAGAATTTAAATACTGTCTCAGACCATCATAGTCACCTTTATGAAAGCAATAACCCTTCCCTTTACCCCTGATGGTAGTTTCAGGGGTAAAGGGAAGGGTTATATGAAAAGAATCCCATTTCAGCACACTGTGATCACTACCATCTATTGGTTCCTTTATCTGCAGATTCTTAATGCATGAAGAATTACTACTGATAATCAGATCAAGAGTATTACTCCCTCTAATTGCCTCCCGAACATGCTGATGTAGAAAACAATCATCCAATAAATCCACAAAAGCCTTACCAGTGTGTGAGTGACCAACCCATGATATTGATGGGTCAACTGTTTATGATCCTGCTCAGGTAGCTAACAAACTGAATGAATATTTTGCATCGACATTCACACATGAGGAGTTATTCAGTGAGGGTAATGCCAGAGGTGTATTCAACTCTAGCAGTAAGCTACAGAATCTTGAAATAACTGGGAGTAAAGTGGAGGAGAAATTGTTGAAGATAAACACAAGAAAGGCACCCGGGGTGGATGGGATCTATCCAGTTATATTAAAGGAGGCAGCAAAGGAAGTAACCAAACCCTTAGCCATAATTATGAGAGCTTCCTTGGACTCAGGGAGGTACCCATAGACTGGAAATGTGCAAATGTGATGCCAATTCACAAAGGAGGATTAAAGGTTGACACAAGTAATTATAGACCTGTGAGCTTAACTTCTTTTCCAGGAAAATTACTGGAGGCACTAGTTAAAGAAGCACTGCTGGATCATTTAGACAAGACTTCAGTTATAGCTCGTACACAGCATGGTTTTGTTAAGGGGAAGTCTTGCCTGATCAATTTGATTGGATACTATGATGCAGTCACAAAGGAACTGGATGCAGGGAATAACTTTGATATTATATACTTGGATCTTAGAAAAGCTTTTCATACCGTTGCACATGGAAGACTGCTACACAAATTGGAGCAGTGTGACATTGGAGGCAAATTGCTGCTATGGATAAAAGGGTGGTTGAGGGGGAGAAGACAGAGAGTGGTAATCAATGGACACTGCTCATCGTGGACTAATGTTATTAGTGGAGTCCCTCAGGGCTCAGTGTTGGTTCCATTATTGTTTTCTGTATTTATAAATGATATTGATGATGGTATATCAAGCTTAATGTCCAAGTTTGCAGATGATACAAAGGTTGGCAGGGTTGTCACACTACTGACACTATGCTGCTGCAACAGAATCTGGAAAGGTTGAGCAGATGGGCTGAGAAGTGGCAAATGAAGTTTAACATTGACAAATGTAAAGTACTACACATGGGAAACAGCAACCCCAGAGCAACGTATCAACTCTGTGGTACTACACTGACAGTGGTAGAGAATGAAAGGGACTTGGGGGTGGTTGTGCAGGCGGATATGAAGTTCTCTGAGCAGTGCAGATGGGCTGCAAGAGTAGCTCATGGAGTATTGTCAATGATATACAGGAATTTTTCCAGCAGGGATAAGGAGGTGATTATTCCCTTGTATAAGGCAATGGTCAGGCCACACCTAGAGTACGGTATACAGGTCTGGAGGCCTCATTTCAAGAAGGATGTAAAGCTGCTGGAACCGGTACAGAGAAGGGCAACAAGATTAGTGAATGGGAACAAAGGGGTGCTCTTACAAAGAAAGGCTTAAGTTTTGCAAATTACAGTGTCTGGAGACTAGGCACCAGCGAGGTGATCTGATAGAGGTGTATAAAGCCTTGAATGGTTTGAGCATGCTCAATGCTGATGGGATTCTTCCTCTAGCTCAGAATAATCACCTGAGACGGCATAACTTCAAATTGAGGAAAGACACATGTAGAATAGACGTGCGGAAATTTGCCTTTAGCCAGCGGGCGGTTGGTTGGTGGAACAGACTTCCATCCGTTGTCGTGGAGGTTGATAGCCTAAATAAGTTTAAGGCTCAGCTGGACAGGTATTTTGAACGAACAGAGGGGTGAAGTGGAAGTGGGGTTTTTTTGTTTTTTTTTGGCTGATGCTGCATAAGCTTGCTTTCTTGCATCAAATGCCGGTACTAATGCTAATGTAACTCACAAATTCCAGTTAATATCTGAGAAATTAAAATCCCCCATTATAAGACTCCCTGATTTACTGGCCCACTTTATTTTCCTGTACAGTTTTTTATATACTCATCAGAGTCATTAGGCCTATAACACACTCCTACTCTAAATTTTGATCTCCCAGTGCTTATGTCACATCAAACTGACTCTACACTGCACTGTCCAGCGATGTCGACTGGCTTCACTTCCTTGGATTTTATGTGTTTCTTAACTAATAGCATAACCCCTCCTCCATTCCTGCCCTGTCTATCCTTTTTGTACATATTGTACTCCCCAAATTCCAGTTCTGCATTCCTTATATCTGTGTGTGTCACCATGACTCTGATATCCCAACAATATCTGCCTTTGATGTTTTGAGCAATACCTCCAATTCATCAATTTTATTTACCAAACTCCTAGCATTGGGTGTACATGCAGGTATAAATGCACTTGTTCCTATTCTTAGCTACCTAACACAACCCATTAGGCGCCTCCATAGCCAGGTGGGAAAGAGCAGTAGTGCATAGCACACTCTTCTTGATTAGACCGGGGTTCGAGCCCGTCACCACCAAATACGGAGGATCCGGAAAGGTCAGGGAATGACCACCGCATATCCCAGAGCAATATGGCCTTAGTTGCTAATGCTCCTGAAAACCAAATAACAAACAAACAAACACAACCCATGTATTTACTTGTACCGCAATGACTATCAGCAGTCACTGAAAAATCCTGTATCTTGTTTTCCAGGCTGCTGCTCATTCCAATAGAAGCAGTGCAAGAATCACTTTCACCTCTACCAGTGGCTACTGTTAATCTATTAGTCCTTGTATCCCCCCCCCCCAAGCTAGCAGTTTTCTGACCACCTAACACTGCCTCAATGGTATCAGCAAATATTCTTGCACCTTTTCTATTTAAGAGTATCCCATCCCTGTAGAAGCAGTCTCTCCTGTTAACAAGTACTGACCAGGCTGAAAAAAATTCTACCCCTTGAGCCTTGCACAATCTTTCCAGGGCCGAATTTATCGACAAGGCTCTCATCATATACTCCCTATCGTGTCTGGGCAGAATTGCTGACACTTTCAAATTCAACCCTAATTCACGGTTTTTTTTCAACAGTGACCTGTAATTACTTGTTAAGTAATTCCGCCGGTCTCCTACTCTTAATATCATTAGTGCCAATGTGTACAACTATATCACCTTTTGTGCTCTTAAAAGATGATATCTGCTCTACAACGTCATCAACCTTTGCCCTTGACAGACATACCCTGGTCCTGTTCCACCTATCCTTTTTACAAAGCATGTTCCCCATTTCCCTGACAATAGAGTCACCCACAACTACTAGTTCCTGTGGGACTAGCACATTCTGCCTTGGGGGTTGCCACTGTGTTGTATGATGACCAAGTGCAAGCTGTGGCTTTGATGTGGGAAGCTGAGAGCCTGATGGGGCCCCTCAATTTAGATCCTTCGAGGGCATCCACACTGTCCTTCAAGCTCTCATATAGGCCCATAACAACGCTAAGTTGTCGCCTGATTTCCTTACACTCCTTACATCACGCACACACACAAAGACATCCCCCATGGCAGTATCATGTCCCGTACCCGATTGCTCCACAAACATCAAACAAGTAGTGCATTTTAGTAGGCTGTGATTCAGAGGGCAACTGTCCCCCTCAGTTCTCCCCTGAGCCACAGCACTTCCATTAGCTTGGGCCTATTGATTTTCTGCTCTGAGTCATGATTTCGATTTTATTTCAATAAAATTTCAATTTCAGTAGAAAATTATAACCCTAAACTTGTATCCCAACACAGTTATAATGCTATATATATTTTTCAGTATTGAGTATTATCTACTAGTTCCGTTTATATAACTTCCGTATCAAGTTATGTATTAATTAATTATGTTACGTTTGTAATCTAAGTCGTTATATGTATTTAGTTAAAAAGTACAATTTAATTGACAATGAAGAGATTGACAATGACAAGATTAATAGATTTTACTGATTAATTGACAATATTATATTATATACTATACTATACTAAGCTTACGCTATCTAGTTTGGGATATAACGTATCGTATAACAATGGCGGAAAGTTACGAACAGTAAATCTACAGACACTTATGTATTAATTAACTTCCAAATCTCGCTGTCTCAATTCAGAATAAACTAAGGATCCTGACTAGGTCTATAAGCTACTTATAGAAAACAATTTAATATAACAATTGGTCAATAAAGCTGCTAAATATGGCTAAAAAACTTCTCGTTCAACAGAGCTGCAACTTGTAACACGTGGATTTGATACCCTTACCGATACTAAGTAATACCTACAAAATCTCTGTCTAAGTTAAACTTTAAACTAAGTATCGTAACTAGGAATATAAAGCCACTCTAGAAAATACGTTAATATGCCAATTTAAACTAATAAAACAGAACAAACTTCTCTATTCCAGGAGCAGTAAAAACTTTACCTGCACAAGGCTACTCTCGTTCAAACACTGATTCAGATTCAGCGAAAGCTCTTTTCATGTTCAGGTTTCTTTTGATAAGAAGCACAAAACCACTACCCCCTCATGTATTCCCTATCTTTCCTAAATACATTATACCTACCATAGCGAAACTCATCATCCCCAATTTCTTTGGCACCACATTTCTGTTAGTCCTATTATGTCAGCATTAGTTGTCCTAACCAGGAGTTCAAATTCAGCCATTTTATTAATGGCACTCCTGACATTACTGTAGATGTAGCTAAGACTAAGTATTCTTCTGTAGTTTACTACCCTGACACACCACTTGAAGTTATTTAGGCTTGTTTCCCGATCTTTCTCATCCCTCTCATTTGAAACTTTACTACCCTCAGAATATCTCACACCCCTTGAATTTATTTAGGCTTGCTTACCTGTCTTTCTCATCCCTTTCATTTGAAACTTTGCTACCCTCAGAATATCTTGCCAACATCGGCTGTTGTGGCACAAACAAGATTTCTTGAGGTAAGTGCAAGCATTATTTTGATCTACTGTATATCATCAGATAAATGCGGATCTATATTACCCTTTCCCCAAACTAGTAGTTTCCCTGAACTCTTAAGGTATCCTCAGCGATACTGGCAAAAGTTGCTGTACCAGATGAATATCATCTGGTACAGCAACTTTTGTTCAAATGAATATCATCACCGCTACAAAATAGATTCCTTCTACCTATAAGTGTGAGTCACACTATTAAAAAATTCTATCCTGTCGTCTTCCACATTTCCTGAAGTCCTGAGTTAATCCACAAGGCTTTCAGCATATAATCTCTTTTATTTTGTCCAGGTAGAATTGCAGACACATACACATTATGATCTAACTCATGGCATTTTTCAGCATGGTCCTATATTTATTCAACAAGCCTAAATAACTTGAAGGGGGTTGAGTCAGGGTAGTATATAACTTCAAGGACTCTGTCACAATTATTCCAAAAACTAACCTAGTACGAAGTTCTGAAATGTGCAGCCCCCATGTGCTCTATGTGTGCACTGGTTAATGCCCAATCAATGAATTGTTCAAAATTCTTTGGGTTATTGATGGGATTTGAACTCCGGTCTTTGCCGTCTGCCATGTGAAGGATAGAGATTCTACCAACAGTGCTACCAATGAGGGATAGCACTGTTCGTAGAAATCTGGAACATTTTTTAATCTGGAAATATTAACAAAACAGTCTGAATTATACATTGTTGATTTTTTTAAATCAATATTTCATAATTTTCATATCAGTTAACTGGTTCCTCATCAGAAAACAGGTGGTCTCTGGTCACAACTTGCAGGCAAAAGTAATACTAAAGAAAATGTATGATGTAAGTTATCATGTGATATATGAAGTCAGTTTTCAAAGTTTTAATATAGCTAAAGCTGTCTATTTTGCCTGAGTGTTTTCTTTAGAGACCACCTCCTATTTCATGGACCAGTAAGGCCCCCCCTCATACAGGCTGCTATAGCAGTCTCATGCTTTAAGCAAATGACCAGTAAAACCTTTGTCAAGGCTATCTCCTTGAAAGTAGTAGTAGTAATGGCAAATAATGCAAGAAAGCAAGCTTATATAGCAGTAGCCAAAGAAAAAAAGAAAAACACAGTTCACCCATTCGTACCCTCCAAGAATTTTTCTAGTTCTCCTTGAATTTATTCAACCCATCCAGTTCCACAACAGCAGATGTAAGCCTATTCCAACAATAAACCACCCACTGGCTGAAGACAAACACTTCCGCATATCTATCCTGTAACCATTGCTCCTCAACTTGAATTTATGCACCTTCATGTGTGTAGTCTCAGAAAGTGGAAGAATACCATTAACATTCACTTACTCAAAGGCTTTAAACACCTCAATCAGATCTCCCCTTAGGTGCATAGTCTCCAGCAGAACTGAAATCTTTCTGATTAATGGCAACTTTTTTTTTTTTCCCTTCACCAGTTGGCACCTCCGTAGCCAGGTGGGCAGGAGCGGCAGTACATAGCACATGCTTCTTGATTAGACTGGGGTTCGAGCCCGCAACCACCAAATATGGAAGATGCAGAAAGGTCAGGGAATGACCACCGCATATCCCCGGAGCAATATGGCCTTAGTTGCTAATGCTCCTAAAAACCAAATAACAACAACAACCTTCACCAGTCTGGTTGCTGTTTTCTGCACCTGTTCCAGCAGATGTAAGATCTCCTGTATACAAGATGCAGCCTAACCATGGCCTTATACAAAGGTATAATAACCTCCTTATCCCTACAAAGTTTCTGTACATCATTGACTGCACAATTCCCCCAATTTCTTTTTCATTCTCTACTACCATGAGTCTAGTACTGCCTGAGTTATGCACAATTGATGCTACTCTGGGGTTACTGCTATCCATGTGCAGTATGTTGCATTTGTCAATGTTAAACTTCAACTGCTATTTCTCAGCCCATCGACCCAGTTTTCCTAGATCCTATTGCAGTAGCTCACCCTGATGATTATTGTTAACCACCTTGCTAACCTTTATATCATCTGCAAACTTATAGACATTGTCTGGTAAACCTTCATCAGTATCATTCAAGATCTTCCAGTTAGCCTTAATTTTGTTATAGTGGATTTATTATATGTATATGAATATTTCAGATATTATTTATTGTAATTTTTTGTCAGTGACAAAACTTATTATTACAAACCAAAAAAAAAAAAACTATTTAAACTTTTCTTTTTCTCCAGCCACTTATTGGTCATAATATGTTGTCGGATCTCCTTTTAATGTATAATCAGTTTTATAGACCATTACCAAGTAAGTGCCAAATATGTACAGTAAAATTTGGTATTATAGACATCTGATTATTAGAGGGATATTTTTTTAGTGCTTTTTTGTTATGTGAAAATATAAAATTTCTACTTGATTCTTGACAAAAATGTGCAATATATCTCTTTCTTTTTTCTGTTTAGATGGTGCTTTAGTGAGATTTTAATTTGCAATTTTTCCAATTTTTTATAATATGTGTTCATATGTGGGAACAAACTTATAAGTGCAGCCGTTTTTGAATATTTCTCAGCATTAATTATTTATTTTTTTTTTTTTTCACTTAATAAGGTCAAATGATGCAGGGAAGTGGATTTTTATTGTATTAGTCAAAAATAAATGAATGATAATAATATTAAATAAAATGAAACATAACATTTATACTGTTGTCATTCCAATAAAGTAACCACTCAATTGTTTTGAATTAATATTAGTAGTGACAAATAGTGCAAGAAATCAACATTATAAGAAGCATCCTTCATACTTGCCAAGGAATGCACATCAGTAGACAAGTTGGAAGATTTAATAGAACAATTTTCAGGAAACTTGCCTAAACTTGCAGGTGTCTCCCAAGTTTCAGAACTATGCCAGTTATAGATGTGATAGAAGTAGCATTACTCTCGCAGAGGAGTTGTTATTCTGACTGGATGTAATACCCCATGAAGACCTATATCTCTCCACATTAGCTCAGAGGTAGTGGCAATATGCATTGTTATTGGGGTTAGTTTACCCATGGCTTCTGTATACATTCCAAACCAAATTTTTCATGTTCCCATATTTATCTCAATCATATAGTAGCTCAGCTTAGACTTTGACTTTGTATCCTGAGTTATCTGAATGGCCATCATCCATTATGGGAATACCCTTATATGGATACTAAGAGTCATTTAATAGAATCATTACTTAGTGATCACCAACTTATGCTGCTTAGCACAGGATCATATACCCATATTCATTTACCAACAGGTATTACCCCTTCTCTGAACCTTTACATCTGCTCCCTTTCAAGGTATCGGTATCCAAGTATGGAGTGGAGTGGTCAGTACTGAGTAATCTGCACAACTGTGATTACTTCCCTGTTATCTATAAAATCCAAATATAATTAATCTCTTATCCCCAGTGGTGAGCTATAGTGGGCTCGCAAGAGCCCATTGTTATTTTTTTTAAAATTTGCGAACCCGTTGTTGAAATGATCATTTATTTTACAAATGAAATCCTGAATGCAATTATTGAGTATCCAGAGCCTAAAGTATGGTGGGGCGAGCGGGATCCCATCCCCACCATTTTAATGGCGCAATCAATCATGTATTTTAAAATTGCTTAATTTTTGATTTAATTACAGTCGGACCTCTGTTTAACCAACTTCTTTATACCGAATTTTTTTAAATTCCTCTTGGTAATTACATTTAAAATACAGTAGTTTCCATAGAACAAAAATAATTTCCATGTAACAAACGGATTAGGACAGACAACTTTGTATGCATTGTTCTCACCTTTGGCCTTTAGGTAATTAGAAAGTGCGAAGCTGACCGGGCTAGCCGGGTGGGTAAAGTGCCTGCCTGGCAACCCAAAGGTCGTGGTTTCGATTCCTGCCTCGGGCTTGGATCAGAGTACTGCAAAAATCTTGGGAGGTGCATTATGGCCACAGAAGCCTATGCGCCAACAACTACCAAAAAAAAAAAAAAGAAAGTGCGAATTAAGGGTGAAAGGGATTACCATTTCACAATGTTAGTGGTGTCCATAAAACCTACAGTCACATACCGAGAAGTCGCGCTAGTCAATATGCTTTCCCATAGCCAGTCAGAGGATTAAGAAGATTCTCGACACGGATTATAGCCTCTGGTCAACCTGTGTTGTGGTTCCCCTTTACTCCGATAAACTGGCATATGTTTTTTGGAGAAATGAGTGATCCAAGTGATCCACGCCTTCCAGTAAATTTCTCCTTTCTATGTTTACATGGTCACAGTAGCAACATGGGGGGGGGGATTGAGGAAACTAAGATATTATATAAACTCTAAGTTGGCAGATTTTGAAACTTCGTCGAGGCTTTCACTGTGTAGAACATGTTCTAAAATATAATGGCTTACATGCAACAATTAAAAAAAAAAAAAAAAAACTGTATCCATTATATCACCAAGCTCCAAAAAAACAGCACGAATTAAAGATGATTGCTAAAGAACTTGATATGGAAACTACAAAGATCGGTCGTGTGTTCAGGCTGCGAAGAGTAGCTTGCGGATGGTAATTGCGGGTTAAGGGAATTATCCTGAATTGTGCAAACATTTTGAATCAGAAGTTAAATATTCGGCATTGTTAAATCTGAATTTCTTAACTGTTTAGCACTAATGATTGACATCCTGCAGGAGCTCTCTTACCTTTCAGAAGCTTTACAGAATCACTATGGTAAAAGTAGATAAATTAGTTATTCGAACTATCAATGCTGTTGCTAATTTGAAAAATTATGAAGCTAAAATTGAAAGAATGTTGAAGTGGAAAGAATTTGAATGAATCAAAATCGAAAGTAAGAACAGTAAAATTACCTCGTGACAAGTTATTAAATGCATTGTTTTATCCTAAAGGATAAGTTATTAATGCAACAGAGAGTGATTTTAAATAAAATAATGATACCTTTGAAAGAAATTTGAAGGAAGTTTTAAACATATGCTACCTGAAAGCGTTGAATATGAAAGAACTTCCATCTCAGTGGCAAGACAGTGAAAACAGAATAACAAATTTGTTTTCTGATAAAATATGAAATAAAAATGAATGATTTTAGAAATTTTTACGAAGCCAGTTTTATCTTTAATATTAAGTGAAATTCCCTTTTTAATTAAGAAAGCCAGAAATATCTTTGAAACCATTGCGATTAGCAGTGCTGGAGCTGAGCGAGCTTTCAGCACAATGAATAATACTGAGTGAATGAATGAATAATGTTGACAATTAAATACGTTGCAGATTATGATGACCCTAAATCTAAATGGAAAACCATTGCTTCAATTTGATCCGGATAGTTATGTGAAATCATACCTCCGTAATAATAGCTCAGCTATGGAGCAAAGAAGAAGATCGAAAACAAATATTAATAAAGAAGTAAATTGTCAATTTTTAGAATAAAATTTTCTTGAATATTTGTGCAATATTTTTTTCATGTAATCTGTGATTTTTGTGTACCTTTTCTAGAACAGTTCATTTTTTATGTAATATTTGTTTTTATATTCTAGAATGTTTTGTGATAATTCGTTATTTGTAATATGTGAAATATTTCATGTTATTTTTTTATTTGCAATATTAAAATTTTATTATGAAAAAAAAAATTAATCCATTATATTTCCCTAATTGTAAAAAAAAAAAGAATAAAAAAGTCGCACGCCTAGTAGATGGTTTTATGTGAAACATCCTTCATGTTTCTTTTAGATATGTTGATTTGTATATATTGATTATGAAATAAAAGAGCTTTTGTATTGTAAAAATTTAATTGATCAATCACAAATTTCCATAATTTCTGGAAGACAAGATCATCATCATCGTCATCAGCCATTTTCAATCCACTGCAGGATGAAGGCCTCTCCAGCAACTTTCCAGTTCCTTCTGTTTTGAGCACTGGCCATCCATTTACTACCCAAAAACTCATGAATTTCATCTATCCATCTCCGACTTTGTCTTCTGGGTTTTCTTCTAGCTCCTCTTGGATACCATTCTGTTATTTTCTTAGTCCATCTGTCATCGTGTCTTCAAGCTATGTGTCCCGCCCAAGACCATTTTAGTTCTTTAGTTTTGATAAGAATGTCCTTTACTTGAGTTTGCTGCCTAATCCATGTGTTTCTCTTCTTATCTAACAGTCTGATTCCCAATATAATTCATTCCATTCCATATAATTGGATACCATTCTGTTATTTTCTTAGTCCATCTGTCATCATGTCTTCAAGCTATGTGTCCCGCCCAAGACCATTTTAGTTCTTTAGTTTTGATAAGAATGTCCTTTACTTGAGTTTGCTGCCTAATCCATGTGTTTCTCTTCTTATCTAACAGTCTGATTCCCAATATAATTCATTCCATTCTTCGCTGTGTAGTTCTCAGCTTCTCTTCCATTCTTTTGGTGAGTGCTCAAGTTTCGCTTCCATAAGTCATGGTGAGGAGTATACATTGATTCATTATTTTATGTTTCAGACAAACTGGGATATTGCTCTTCAGTATGTGACTATATTTCCTGAATGCTATCCATCCAAAATTTATTCTTCTCTTGACTTCCAGCCATTTATCATTATTACAGCTAATAACTTGTCCCAGATAAGTATATGACTCCACCTTTTCAATTACTGCGCCTTCAATCATTATTTCCCGTTCTGTGGCATACTTGTTCATCATTACTTTTGTTTTAGCCATATTCATCTTTAGTCCAAAATCCTTACTAACTGTGCATAATTGATTAAGATTTTCCTCTGATTCTTTGGGATCGTGGCTTATAACCACAATGTCATCTGCAAATCGTAAATGATTTAGGTATTCTCCGTTCACATTGACTCCTTTCTGTGACTAGTCTAATCCTCTGAAAGCTTCCTCAAGGGCAGCAGTAAACAGCTTCGGAGATATTGTGTTCTCCTTGTCGAACTCCTTTCTCAATTTTAAATTTGCTACTGTCTTTGTCTAGTCTAATAAAGGAGGTAGCACTCTCATATATTTTCTTCAAAATCATAATATATGGGGTATCTATGCCTTGTCTTTCCAGTGCCCGAAACATTGCCTTATGCTGTATGGAGTCAAATGCCTTTTCATAATCCACAAATACCAGGCATAATGGTGTTTTATATTCATTTGCTTTCTCTATTAGCTGTGACATTACGTGAAGGTGATCCATAGTTGAGAATCCTGTCCTAAAGCCAGCTTGCTCTTTCGGTTGATTCTCATCAAGTATTCTTTCTAATCTGTTAGTAATGACCCTTGTGAACAACTTGTAGATGTGGGATAACAAGCTAATTGGTCTATAATTTCCAATTTGTGATTTATCTCCTTTCTTATGCAGCAAAACTATGATTGCATTATTCCACTGCTTAGGCGTCACACCTTTTCTAATGCACTTTGTGAAGAGCCTTGCCAGTTTTTGTGTTATGTCTCTTCCTCCCAATTTTAACAACTCTACAGTAACTTCATCTTCCCCTGCGGCTTTCTGATTCTTCATTTTCTTCAATGCATGTTCTACCTCATCAGGAAGAATATCGGGTATGTCGTATGTGTTGCTACTTTGCAATCCATCTTCCCCACTGCTGGTATCATTCCCTCGCTCCTTGTATGATTCTCTATAGTAGTCTTCTGCTATTTGAATTATGCTTTCTCTGCTGTTTATAAGTACACCATCGCTATTCTTCAGTTTCAGTATCATTTGTCCTTCTGTATTACTGCTCATGGCTGTTGATTTAAATCCTTTGTTTTCCCTTAATGCTTGTTCTACTTTTGTTGTGTTAAATCTTCTTATGTGCTCTCTGAGTCTCTTTCTAATGGCTTTGCATAACTCAGTATACTCAATTTTCTTGCTGTCAGTGTTTTTGTTGCTCTTCATTTGTCGTCTTCGGTTCATCATGACAAGTGTTTCTTGACTAATTTTTCTTCTTTGGATTTCTGTTTCCCTATAGGTTTCTTGGGCTTTATCACTTTCAGAAAGTTGTAATATTCCTCATAGATATCTTGGTCCTGAGCAGTCTGCAGAAGCTCAAACTTGTTTTTAAGTTCCAGTACATACTGCTTTTCTCCTCCTCTGTTATCTCAAAGACCTTTGTATTATTTACTCGAGTCAGTTTTTTCCTTTCCTTTCCTACATCTATATCAAGTGTACATCTTACCATTCTGTGATCACTTCCAACATTTACCTTATTCAGGACGGTAATATCATTCACAATATATCTTCTGTTAGTGAGGATGAAGTCGATTTCATTAGTTGTTAGAAGACAAGATACAATGGATTTATGATAACTAAAGTAAGAGACATATATTTGCTATTGCAACGTATCTAAATGTCGGGGCACCTAACAATGGAATGTTAGGTGCCCCGAACAGCTGCATATATGAAAATACGAGACGAAATAAGATATTGTTGACAAATCTTTGTATTGTTGCAGTCATATGACAAATACTTGCAATCATACATACTGCAGTAGTAACTGCAGGAAGTATGATTGTGACGTCATACTATTCAAAAATTCCAAAAAGTTAGAACTTGAGATATCGTACTGATCACGAAAAATGCATCATGCGCTCTAATCTAATCATACTACTAGTGAGTGCTCCACACAGACTAGTAGTCTGAGTGTGCAAAGCGCCTCTGGCAGATGCTTCAAGTGACGTCACTTCCATGACTGATCAGATTTACTCAGTAGGTACCCCCCAAAGGTTGTTTCACATCAAAAAGTCGGCAAAAGTGGGTGGGAGCCCATTGTTAAAGTATTCACAGCTCACCACTGCTTACCCCACATGTATTACCTAGAAATTTTATAAAGCAGATTAGACTAATTACAAAAAACATCTGATTTGATGATCAGATAATTCTCTCCATGTCCATTGAAGATAATACTGTGACATCACTAAGTATTATGAACTGCTTCTGTAATGATACTAAAATCATGGTGAATAGACCATGAGTCTGCAGTTCCTGGTGGAACAGAGACTGCATATACATTTTAGCAAAGAAGCAATGAGTAAGTACCTTGTTACTTTCTTACCAAATTGAGGAAAATTAAAGCATAGAATCAATTCTGCAAGTGCAACCTCATCAATTACAACAGCTTCAAAGCTGAAATACAAGTTTCCAGGAAAGTTAAACAAGATTTTTGGAAAACATTTGTTTCTGCTATTACCAAAGACAGTTTCATAACTAATCTGAAGATGAATACAGTAATACCCCGACTTACGCTACCCCGACTTACGCGAACTCGGAGTTACGCGGTTCCTGATTTTTTCGTTCGGCAACCCTGCCGCCCACTATCTTCAAGGTCGTTTTTCATATGTTATCGATATACGGTGCGACGGCGGAGAATGAGAGCGAAAGATGAACAAAATTCAACTTTGCTGCTTTTATGTTTTTTATATCAGTGAAGGAGAAACACATTTCACCATAATAACGTAAAAACCAACACAATTCCAGCTATCGGTATAATCGCAAATGCAATTAGATCGAGTTTACTACCAGTTTATAACAGATTTCACTAGCAGAAACGCAACTGGATTTTTATTGTTTTATGGTAGTAACCCCTAGAAATGTGAGGTGTTAATAGTGTATCTCTGCCTTTATGGTGTTGTTTATTCAGTTGCTACATGCGCGCAGCTTTGTTTATGCGTATCAAGCGTGCCTCCTCGTTTTGTAATTGTGATTTATTCCCTAAAAATGAGTAAAATACTTAATTAAAAGGTGTGAAAAGGAAGCGTCCTGGTGAAGACACTGCAGATTCAGAGAGAAAAAGAAAAGCAATTATCGATAAACAGAGGCGGACTGGGTCAAAAATTCCTACCCGGGAAAATTTATAATGGCCTCATACTATGGTTTATGGCCAAAATCACACTGGCCCACTGGGGTTTCCCTGGTAAGGCTTATGGCCAGTCCGCCTCTGTCGATAGAGAAAAAAATATGAAATTGTGAAACGCTTTGAGCGAAATGAAAGACCATGTGATATTGCACGTGCTACAGGCCTAAACGAAGCAACGGCGAAAAGCACATGACAATTGCAAACTTGACAGGTTGAAAATTGAAAAGGGCTGAATTGTAAAGGGCTTAAAAATTTTAGAAAACATAGACTCCAACGAAGAACGCGTTATAGCTACAAAGCAAGGAATAAAAAAATTATTAGCTTGCTACGAAGAAATTCTGCGTGAAAAAAAGAACGCGCTGTGTCGTCAGACGAATTTGTTAGATTTTATGAAGCCATCGACATCGAAATAACTTTTTAACGTAAGTCATTTGTTTTTTTAATACATATTTTGTATTAATATGTATAAAGAACTGCAATTTTATTAATATTTTTCTTCTAAACTAGTGTTTTTGTTAGTCCTTGGTCCCAATTAAGCAAAATTTATATGTATTTATATGCAAAGTTGTACCCCGACTTACGCGAATTCGACTTACGCGATTTTCGTCGGACCCACCTATCGCGTAACTTCGGGGTATTACTGTACAGGCTTTGAATTGTAAATATCGGAGGACCTCAACAATCCTTCACTGGAGAAATAGTGAGTTATCCTCTCCTGTTGAAATAGAATACATCTTAGCTGATTCTTTCTTTGAAATATCACTTCTACTACATATTACTCATATTTTCAAGGGCACATAATGCAAGAAAGCAAGCTTATATAGCATCAGCCAAAAAAAAAAAAAAAAACACACACACACACACCCTTCTCATTTCACCAATCCACTTGCTCCAAATGTAGTAGTAGTAGTAGTGGCAAGTGATGCAAGAAAGCAAGTGTATGAGCTTATGCAGCATCAGCCAAAAAAAAAAAAAAAAAAAAATCACACCATTCCCTCCAAATGCCTGTCCAGTTCCTCCATAAATTTATTCAACCTATCACCTATCATCTTTTAAGGTCACAAAAGGTGATATAGGTGTACACGTTGGCACTAATGATATTAAGAGTAGTAGACTGGTGGAAATTACTTAACACGTACAGGTCACTGTTGAAAAAAAGCCATGAATTAGGGTTGAATTTGAAATGTCTGCAATTCTGCCCAGACACGATAGGAGGGAGTATATGATGAGAGCCCTGTCGATCAATTCGGCCCTGGAAAGATTGTGCAAGGCTCAAGGGGTAGAATTTTTTTCAGCCTGGTCTGTGCTTGTTAACAGGAGAGACTGCTTCTACAGGGATGGGATACACTTAAATAGAAAGGGTGCAAGAATGTTTGCTGATGCTATCGAGGCAGTGTTAGGTGGGTCGGGAAACTGCTAAATTGGGAGGATACAAGAACTAATAGATTAACAGTAGTTACTGGCAGAGGTGAAAGAGATTCTTGCACTGCTTCTATTGGAATGAGTAGCAGCCTGGAAAATAAGATGCAGGATATTTCAGAGACTGCTCGGAGTCATTAGGGTACAAGTAAACACATGGGTTGTGTTAGGGTAGCTAAGAAAAAGAACAGGTGCATGTATACTTGCGTGTACACCAATGCTAGGAGTTTGGAAAATAAATTTGATGAATTTGAAGTATTGCTCAAAGCATCAAAGGCGGATATTGTTGGGATATCAGAGACGTGGTGTCACACAGATATAAGTAATGCAGAACTGGAATTTGGGGAGTACAACGTCTACAGAAAGTCTAGGAAAGGAGGAGGGGTTATGCTATTAGTTAAGAAACACATAAAATCCAAAGAAGTGAAGCCAGTGGACATCGCTGGACAGTGCAGTGTCTAGTCAGTTTGGTGTGACATAAGCATTGGGAGATCAAAATTGAGAGTAGGGGGTGTGCTATAGGCCTAATGACGCTGATGAGTGTAATAAGAAACTGTACAGGGAAATAGAGTGGGCCAGTAAATCAGAGAGTCTTATAATGGGGGATTTTAATTTCCCAGATATTGACTGAAATTTGGAGTCTGGTCACTCACACACTAGCAAGGCTTTTGTGGATTTATTGGATGATTGTTTTCTACATCAGCATGTTCGGGAGGTAACTAGAGGGAGGAATACTCTTGATTTGATTATCAGTAGTGATTCTTCATGCATTAAGAATCTGCAGATACAGGAACCACTAGGTGGCAGTGATCACACTGTGCTGAAGTGGGATTTACTCAAGGAGGTAACTACCATCAGGGGTAAAGGGAAAGATTATTGCTTTCGTAAAGGCGACTACAATGGTCTGAGACAGTATTTAAATTCTATACAGTGGGACCAACTGATGATGTTACCAACAGCAAACTCAAAATGGGAAGCATTCAAAGAACTCATCTTGGAAGCTACTAGGCTTTACATACCAACTAAGAAATATTGTTCAATGTTCAGGTCTAAATGGATGTCAGATGAACTAATGAGACATATGGCAGAGAAGAAAAATGCATGGGATACATAAAAATTAACATGTGACGCAGAAGCCTATGATAGATATAAGTTGATCTGTAAGAAATCTTTGGCAAGGGTTGCAAGGAAAAACAGCAAGGAGTTCTTTACTTATGTAAACTCTAGAAGGAAGGGGATGAATCAGATTGGTCCACTTGATATCGATGGTTCACCTGTTCATGATCCTGCTCAGGTAGCTAACAAACTAAATCAATATTTTGCATCTACATTCACTCACGAGGAGTTATTCAGGAAGGGGAATGCCATAGATGAAGTAAATACTGGCAGTGAGCTAGATGATCTTGTAATAATTGAGAGTAAAGTGGAGGAGAAATTGTTGAAGATAAATACAAGAAAGGCACCTGGGGTGGACGGGGTCTATCCTGTTATATTAAAGGAGGCAGCAAAGGAAGTAAGCAATCTGTTAGCCAATATTATGAGAGCTTCCTTAGACTCAGGGGAGGTACCCACAGACTGGAGATGTGCAAATGTAACCCCAATTCACAAAGGAGGAACAAAGGCTGACACAAGTAATTATAGACCTGTGAGTTTAACTACTGTTCCAGGAAAATTAATGGAAACACTGGTTAAAGACGCACTGCAGGATCACCTTGACAAGAATTCAGTTATAGCTCAGACACAGCATGGTTTTGTTAAGGGAAGGTCTTGCCTGACCAATTTGTTCGGATACTATGATGTAGTGACAAAAGAATTGGATGCAGGGAATAACTTTGATATTATATATTTGGATCTTAGAAAGGCTTTTGATACTGTTGCACATGGAAGACTGCTGCACAAATTGGAGCATTGTGGCATTGGTGGCAAATTGTTGTTATGAGATACTTGTTCCCATTATATAACTTCAGATTCATTACCTGGTCTTGTTTTCCTCTCTGTACATTCAAGTGCATGTTCTGTCCAAGAGATCTACTCTCAGTGTGACATTTATTTGCCCTGAAAATAAATACCATGATGCAGGTCTTCCCAAATATGGGTGGAGGCCTGCATGTACACAGATGACCTTACTATATCCTCTCAGAACATAAATAAGATAGAGTGTCAGCTCCAACTGTCAATAAATAAGTGGAATGCTGGAACTGAGAAAATTATTATTGATTTTCTGACTAAAAATCCACTGCTATCCATCTCTGCAAAAGATGTACATTATACCCCGACTCTAATTTGCAGATAAAGAATAATGTTATTCCAGTTTCAAATACCATTAATTTTTTAGGATAAATAGACAGTTAACTTAGCTTTCATGCATATGTAACATGACTTTGCACCAACTGCTTACAAAAACTAATCATCCTTCAAACAGTATTAGCTGCAGTATCTTGGTTATTTTATTAATTTTACATATAATTAATTTATAAAACTTTGATATTAATTTTTGGAACTAAAATGGTAGTACTGTAAAGACGAAATGCACAAGGAGCATAAATTTAAATTTGAAAAGGATCGTTGCAGAATAGATGTGCTTAAATTCGCTTTCAGCCAGAGAGTAATCAGTTTTGGAATAAACTTCTGTGTAATGTTTTTGGAGGTGGTTAGTTTAAATAAACTGATGGAAGGTTTGATAAATTACTGGAAGGAGTGGGGTAATTATTTCTTTTGTTTTCTTTTAAGGTGCATTATAAGCTTTCTTTCTTTGCATCTTGTTGTCTTCTTGTATTCTGTATATTGAGAAAAGGTTAATGGGAGTCATGAAAATTTTTTTGTATTGTTTTAGACCTTTTTCAGTTATACTGTTGTATCTTTGTTCTTCTCAGTATTAGAATTCAGTGATTTGATTTGGGGTTTTGGAAATTCACTAACCTGAAATACTTGAATATTATAAGATATGGGGGCGCCTCCGTAGCCAGGTGGGAAGGAGCAGCAGTGCGTAGCATATGCTTCTTGATTAGACCGGGGTTCGAGCCCGTCACCACCAAATACAGAGAATGCAGAAAGGTCAGAATGACCACCGCATATCCAGGGGCAATATGGCCTTAGTTGCTAATGCTCCTAAAAAACCAAATAAAAAAATAAAATAAGATATGGGGGGGGGAGAAAAAGATATCGGGTCCTTTTTAAAGATCTCTGAAGCAAATATTATTCACAGAATATATATTATTCTATCTGCTTTTTGTATATATTATTTACCTATTAAAACTTTTGATCTCAATTTTTTTTTGATTATGTATTATATTGGATTTGGCAAACTAGCATACACTTCATTACTTACTCTCTTCACACAAACTAAATCTGAATCTTTTTCTTGACTTCGTTAACTATTCAGTTAGATATTAAACTGATGATTTAACATTTTGTATATCATTATATAAGCTCAGGATATCCATCTTCAAAAACCATTCAGGGGTCATATTGTATTTTATTATGAGCTTCATTATACTTCTACATATTCCTCTGAGATTCTAGGGATTTATTTCTGAATGGGAATTGAATGATTTTATGATAAGAAGAAGAAAGTGGAATGTATGTTATTGGAATTAAAAGTGATAAGGCATCTAGGACTGAGGGTATCTGTCCAATTGTATTGAAAGAAGCAGCAAAAGAGGTAAGCAAACCCTTATCCATAATTACAAAACCATCCTTAGATTCAGGTTGCTCTAAAGGTGCTCTGCAGAGAGGTCAAGTAAAAAGGCCTCTCTCACTCACAAAGGGAACAAATGGTGAAGGGAGTAATTACAGCCTATAAGCTTTATTCTGTGCCAGAGGATATAAGCAGTGTTGGTGATTAAAGCACTAATGAAGGATTATCTCAATAGGAACACAGTTATTAGTATTACTAATAGTGAATGATGCAAAGAAGCCAGCTTATATAGCATCAGCAAAAATAATAATCATAATAATAAAAAAATAAAAACTACCCACCTCATTTCTCCAGCCCTTCTAAAAATTTGTCCAATTCTTTCTTAAATTTATTCAAACTGCACGTCTCTGCAACACCATAATAGAAGTTTGTTTCAATGATCAGTCACTCTGTCGCTGAAAGGACTCTGTCGGGTCCTTGAGGCTGCCACAGACATTCTCTCAGATATGCCAGACATGCTGTACTAATGCTGATGGAACTGATATTCGGGTGACACTCAAGTCAAATGGACCCAATTTCGACGAAGTCCGGACTGTCTGTGACAGCCAAATCCTCTGCTTGCACCTTCACAATGGTGGGACTGTTAGTAATCCTGGGTATAACCCACAAGCACCTGTGGGTGACCACCAGGTGTGAACCAACGTAAGCAGGGGTCGAGGTGTAATGCACACACCACATGCATGGAGGAATGCCGCCTCTCTGTGTTACCAGGCAATACTAGGTGGTAGACGACTCTCATCAGCCGGTGCAATACCACCACTTTGCTTATTGGAGGCTTGAAGTGGTAGAACCATGTTTAGCCAACATAGCTAAGTTCCGGTCATCCCTTCCCCATCTCTTCCCTCTTGCAGTATGACTGATGTCTTTTGAGGTTATGATGAACACCATGGCAAGATCCAAGCTTCCTTACATTTCAAGGGTACAGCTCTAAAACGGAATTCACAGGCAGGCCACTAGCTAGTACTCTGGACTGAACCTATTGGTAACTCTCTAGGAGGCTTCCAGATCAACTAATGTATAATCTTGCTACCTATACCCTGCCAGATAACGACTGAAGGGAGTCCGAGTAGTGTGTATGCGGGGGGGGGGGGGCATTGTCGAAGCCACGTTATGTCGAGGATCTGGGTATATTCTTACCACGTGTACGGCCTATCCAAAAATTTCATTACTTCATACAGCATGTTCCCCCCTTTCCTTTCTACTGAATATACCATGAATTGTCAAACTAATAGAACAAACTTATGTGTGAAAAGATCTAAACCTCCCAAGCACTTCCTCATTCATTACACAAATATACGTGGTCTTAGTTCTGATCTCAATGATGTCCATTTCCACTTACAGTTTGCCAAACCTCATGTATTTTTCTGACAGAATCTCAGTTATCAGTTGATTCAACCACTGCTCATCAATTGTCTGAATTATTTGTTGTATGATTCTTTTTGCTAGGTAGTACTTGTGCATATATCTGTTCTGATATTCCATGTCAGAGACTCAGTAATTTGGAATCTCCTTGTTTCGATCTTCTGTGGCTTAAATTTGTATACCACATTCTGTCAAATTCATCTATTGCCTCTATTCTTCTCCCAACTCCACTAATCACTTCGAGCTGTTTGACTTCCTCTCATAGCAACTTGACTTTCTCCAGGCCAACTTTCCTAACAGTTAGGTAATTTTCCTTGGTGACCTTAATGTTCACAACTGAACTCAGCTGGCTTCCAGTTTACAGTCATACGGACCCAGCTTGTTGACATGCTGAGGCGTCTTCAGTTACTACTAATGACCTCGCACAGATTGTTAATTTACCTACCAGAATAATTGACAATCCTAACCATACAGCCAACATGCTTGATCTTTTTCTCACAAACAACCCTTCTAAGTACACAGTCGAATTGAGTGTTCCTCTAGTTACCTCAGATCACAACTTGGTGATTGTCTCTTCTCCAATGGAGCCTTTATCTCATGGCTATCCCCAACTTCGTGTTGTTTGGCATTACAAGATTGCAAAATGGGATGACCTATGAGATTTCTTTTCCTTGGTCAAATTACTGTTTCAAACTTCTGATGTCAACGTTTGTTCAGAACATGTCAGTGAAATTATTCTTGTAGGAATGGAATCCTTTATTTCACACTCCACCTTAAAATTTCATCCTTTATCTAAACCTTGGTTTTCCAATAACTGTGCGAAGGCTGTTCAAGAGAAGAATGTTGCATATTGTAATTCGCTTGTTTCAAAAAATTCGGTTTCAATTTCTGCCTACACCAAACTCGCAACAATTGAAAAGCAGTTATTAATCAGTCCAAACTAGATTTTGAACAGGCTAAGAGTAGAAAACTTGCTTCTTGCCCTAATGGTAGCCAAGCATTGTGGTCTCTTGCCAAAGCTATTGGCCGCAACTTTTGCCCATCTTTGCTCCCACCTGTCAAAAACAGATGGTTCTATTGTCACTTCAGCCAAGGATAAAGTTGACCTGTTAGCATTCCTTTTTTCTTCCAACTCATGTATTAATGATCTTGGTAAAACAAATCCCCCATTCCCAACACACTATATTCAATGCCTCCTGTGGCTTTCCATCAAAAGGATGTCAGAAGGATTTTGACAAAACTTGATGCTTAGAAAGCTCGAGTTCCTTCTCCACTTGTTCTCAAAACCTGTGCTCCTGAACTTACTCCTATTCTTTGTCGCCTTTTTTCACTTTCGTATTCACATTAAAGGTGTTTTTCCATCTTCTTGGAAATTTGCTCATATCCAGCCAGTGCCTAAAAAAGGATGACAAATCCCTCTCATCCAATTATCGTGCCATTGCAATTACTTCTACTCTTTCTAAAGTAATGCAGAAATCTATTAACCACCAACTCTTAAACTACCTAGAAACCTCTCATCTGATCAACAATCAGCAGTATGAATTCTGTCAGTGCCGATCCACTTGTGATATTTTGGCTTATGTTAACCATTTATGGACAAATTCAATGGAAAAGTTCGGTGAAACACAAGCAGTTGCTCTTGACATCTCAAAGGCTTTCGATCGCGTTTGGCATAAAGGTCTTCTAAACAAGCTTCCTTCTTATGGTTTGCCAACTGTTTTTTGTAATTGGTTATCCAGTTTTCTCTCTGATCGCCTACTGAGGGTGATGGTAGATGGCTCTCTATCTTCTAACTTCTCCACTAATGCTGGTGTCCCCCAAGGTTCAGTTCTTTTCCCCACTCTTTTACTCTTGTATATTAATGACCTTTTTCCATTGACTGGAAATCCTATCCATAGTTTTGTCAATGATAACACATTGCATTCCACTTTCTATTTTGAGAAATCTTGCCCTGCTCAATCAGCTTCAACTTCTCAAATATCTGCTACCAATTCCATAAATGCCAATCTCCAGGTAATTCTCCAGTGGGGCAAAGACAACTTAGCTGATTTAAATCCTTGTGAAACTCAGTCCTGTCTTTTTTCTCACAAAAAGAATGCTTTTATGCTTATCTTTGGTGTCACTCTGATTTCTGGGCAAGATAATATATCTCTTTTGGGGATTACACTGACTGCTAATCTCTCTTGGCACAAGCACATTACAAATATAGCTTCCTCTGCATCTAAAAAACTTGGTTTTCTCTTTCGCTCTCAACGTTACTTTTCTTCCAAACAGCTGTTCACTCTGTACAAATCGCAAATCCACCCTACCATGAAATATTGTTCCCACATCTGGGGCAGTAACCCCAAAACCTCTCTCAGGCTTCTAGATTCCATTCAGAAGAAGGCAGTTAGGTTAATTAATGACTCATCTCTAACAGAGTCTCTCCATTCTCTGTCTCATAGAATGTACTGTTTCTGCTGCATGACATTTCTACAGATGCTTCCATGGACACTGTTCTTTTGAATTTTCTACTATAATTCCTGCTCTCTCTTTTAAAACAGTCCAAACATGTGACACCACCAGCCACTGTCCAACTTCAAACTCACAGAACCAACTTTTCTTCTTCTTCCTTGTTTATTCATTCAACTGTCGTTTACTGGAACAACCTTCATACGTATTTCCTGAAAATTAGTCTACAGAAGGTCAAGTCTAATGTCAACAAATATCTTCTTTTGTCTTCTCAACCTCCAACCCAAGTATGGTGCTAAGTACTATAGGTTCTAATATCTCTCGTGTTTGGAGTTTTCACGTTTGGCATTTTTGTGCCAGTAAAATCAAAACCAAGCAACCTATTACAGAGTTGGTCAAAAGTATACCAAGAAGAGTTAACGCCCATCCCTGGGTGGTCCTTATATATAAATTTTTGAATTTAAAACCGTTTGTTCTGTAAATACTGTTGTGTATTCAAATACTTTTGGTTATGTAGTGTATATCCAATTTTTCTCTCCATTATCCATGTTCTGCCAAGGTCAGGTCCATCATTATCAGCAGTTTTCAATCCACTGCAGGATGAAGGCCTCTCCAGCAGCTTTCCAGTTTCTTCTGTTTTTTGCAATGGCCATTCATTTATTACCTACAAACTCTCGAATTTCATCTGCCCATTTTCGTTGTTGTCTTCCAGGTTTTCTTTTAGCTCCTCTTGAATACCATTTTGTTATTTTCTTAGTCCATCTGTCCTCATGTCTTCGAGCTAAGTGTACTCCCAAGTCCATTTCACTTCTTTAGTTTTGATAAGAATGTCCTTTATTTGTGTTTGCTGCCTAATCCATGTGTTTCTCTTCTTATCTAACTGTTTCATTCCTAATATAATTTGTTCCATTCTTCACTGTGTAGTTTCAGCTTCTTTTCCATTCATCGCTAGTTTCAGCTTCTTTTCCATTCATCGCTAGTTTCAGCTTCTTTTACATTTATCGCTTTGTAGTTTCAGCTTCTTTTCCATTTATCGCTGTGTAGTTTCAGCTTCTTTTCCATTTATCGCTGTGTAGTTTCAGCTTCTTTTCCATTTAACACTTTGTAGTTTCAGCTTCTTTTCCTTTCATTGCTGTGTAGTTTCAGCTTCTTTTCTATTCTTTGCTGTGTAGTTTCAGCTTTTCTTTCTTCGCTGTGTAGTTTCAGCTTCTTTTCTTTCTTCGCTGTGTAGTTTCAGCTTCTTTTCTTTCTTCGCTGTGTAGTTTCAGCTTCTTTTCTTTCTTCACTGTGTAGTTTTAGCTTCTTTTCTTTCTTCGCTGTGTAGTTTCAGCTTCTTTTCTTTCTTCGCTGTGTAGTTTCAGCTTCTTTTCCATTCTTTGCTGTGTAGTTTCAGCTTCTTTTGGCGAGTGCCCAAGTTTCATTTTCAAAAGTCATGGTGAAGATTATTACATTGATTCATTATTTTATGTTTCAGAAAAATTCGGATGTTGCTCCTCAGTATGTGATTATATTTTCTGAATGCTCTCCATCCGAAATTTGTCCTTCTCTTGACTTCCAGTCATTTATCATTATTACACAGCTAATGACTTGTCCCAGACAAGTATAGTGTGCGGGGGAAAGGTGCCTCTGGTGGTTTCCCACATCTGCGCCATATAAACTCTGTGGAGACAAACAGTATCACTCTGAAAGCCAGGAAGTGTTATGTGTTGTAAATGAAGTATTGTGTTGGGTGTACTGGCTTAGAAACCAACATACCAACTAAGAAATATTGTTCAAGGTTTAGGATTAAATGGATGTCAGATGAACTAATGAGACACATGGCAGAGAAGAAAAATGCATGGGATACATAAAATTAACACGTGACACAGAAGCCAATGATACATATAAGCTGGACTGTAACCAAGTCAGAAAGAAGGTTAGGCAGGCAAAGGCAGATTATGAGAAATTTTTGGCAAATAATGCAAAGAAAAACAGCAAAGAGTTCTTTACTTATGTAAACTCTAGAAGGAAGGGGATGAATCAGATTGGTCCAGTTGATAATGATGGTTCAACTATTGATGATCCTGCTCAGGTAGCTAACAAATTAAATGAATATTTTGCATTGAAATTCACACATGAGGAGTTATTAAGCGAGGGGAATGCCAGAGGTGTATTCAACTCTCGCAGTAAGCTAGATAATCTTGTAATAACTGAGAGTAAAGTGGAGGAGAAATTTTTGAAGATAAACACATGAAAAGCACCTGGGGTGGATGAGATCTATCCAGTTATATTAAAGGAGGCAGCAAAGGAAGTAAGCGAACCCTTAGCCATAATTACGAGAGCTTCCTTGGACTCAGGGGAGGTACCCATGGACTGGAGATGTGCAAATGTGACCCCAATTCACAAAGGAGGATCAAAGGCTGACACAAGTAATTATAGCCCTGTGAGTTTAACTTCTGTTTCAGGAAAATTAATGGAGGCACTGGTTAAAGAAGCACTGCAGGATCATTTAGACAAGACTTCAGTTATAGCCCAAATATAGCATGGTTTTGTTAAGGGAAAGTCTTGCCTGACCAATTTGATTGGATACTATGATGGAGTCACAAAAGAGCTGGATGCAGGGAATATCTTTGATATTATATAATTGGATCTTAGAAAGGCTTTTGATACTGTTGCACATGGAAGACTGCTGCACAAATTGGAGCAGTGTGGCATTAGAGGCAAATTGCTGCTATGGATAAAGCGGTGGTTGAAGGGGAGAAGGCAGAGAGTGGTAATCAATGGACAATGCTCATCGTGGACTAATGTTATTAGTGGTGTTCCTCAGGGTTCAGTGTTGGGTTCATTATTGTTTTCTGTATTTATAAATGATATTGATGATGGTATATCAAGCTTAATGTCCAAGTTTGCAGATGATACAAAGGTTGGCAGGGTTGTTAAAGACACTACTGATGCTATGCTGCTGCAACAGGATCTGGAAAGGTTGAGCAGATGGGATGAGGGGTGGCAAATGAAGTTTAACATTGACAAATGTAATGTACTACATATGGGAAACAGCAACCCCAGAGCAACGTATCAACTCTGTGGTACTACACTGACAGTGATAGAGGATGAAAAGAACCTGGGGATAATTGTGCAGGCAGAAATGAAGTTCTCTGAGCAGTGCAGACAGGCTGCAAGAGAAGCTCATGGTGTCTTGTCAGTGATATACAGGTATTTTTCTGGCAGTGATAAGGAGGTGATTATTCCCTTGTATAAGGCAATGGTCAGGCCACACCTTGAGTGCTGTGTACAGGTCTGGATGCCTCATTTCAAGACGGATGTAGAGCTTCTGGAACGAGTACAGAGAAGGGCAACAAAATTAGTAAATGGAACAAAGGGTTGCTCTTATGAAGAAAGAGCAACCCTTTGAGTTGCTAATTTGTGGTCCATCTTTCCCACTGCTTGCATCATTTCCTCGCTCCTATAATTCTTTTTAGTAGTCTTCTGCTATTTGAATTATGCCTTCTCTGCTATTTATAAGTACATCATTGCTATTCTTTAGTTTCTGTATCACGGCTCATGGCTGCTGATTTAACTCCTTTGTTTTCTCTTATGCTTGTTCTACTTTTCTTGTATTAAATCTTCTCATGTCCTCTCTGTCTCTTTCTGATAGCTTTGCATAACTCAGTATGCTCATTGACCTTGTCAGTGTATCTTGCTCTTCATTTATCATCTTCAGTTCATTATGACAAGTGTTTCTTGACTAATTTTTTCTTCTTTGGATTTATTTTTACCTATAGGTTTCTCAGGTTTTATCACTTTCAGAAAGTTCTTGTATTCCTTGTCGATATGTTGGTCCTGCATGGTTTACAGAAGCTCAAACTTGTTCTTAAGTTCTAGTACATAGTTCTTTTTCTTCTCTTCTGTTATCTCAAAGACCTTCATATTATTTACCCAAGTCAGGTCTACGCATACGCTCAACTACTTCTCTGTAACTCCCTATCTTCACCACCTCCTATTCATTTCCTCATATCTACCATCCCCTCTCAATTCATCTATCATAGTTTCTCTCAATCTCCCCTCCAAGCCTCTTTCTCTCCTTAATTTCCTCCATCACATCATCAGTCACCCTGCAACACATGTCCAATCCAATTTTCTTCTACCTGATTATTCCACATAAATGTGTCTTCTTTAGCTTATTAACCAATTTCTGCAGTCCTTTCTTAGAATCTGCCACCAATGCCATATCATCTTCAAATTTAATACTCAATAATATTTAATAAAAATCAGGAATAAACAGTACTCCTGTTTCACATCTCTTTCTGTTTTTATATTTCAGTGTCCTTATTCTACAAATGATTACTTTTTCACCAATATAACTTCTAATCATTTCTCTAACTTCCAGTCTGCTGCTATCCTTTTCGGTGTATTCAAAATTTAACCCATTCTACCTGATGAAAAACCTTCTCCAAATCTATAAAACATGTACATACATCTTTGTTCGCTTCCAGATGTTTTCCTATCAACATATTATATCCCTTGTCCTTCTCCTTCTCCCCCTCCTTAAACCAAACTGTCCTTCTTCCCACATTTTCCTCCATCCTTCTTATCTGTCTTATTTTAATAATCTTAGCATTATCTTTGCTGTTTGTGGTGTCAAACTTATAGTTCTAAATTCTTTACATTTCACTGCACTGTTTTTCTTTTTCATTTGTATCACTGTAGGCTTAAAATTTGGCCATTTCCTCTTACTCATATATTCTGTTATTCATCTACATAATTCTATCATTAACCTACATAATTCCCTTAAGCACACTTCCACTAGTAATCTTATAAACTTCACTGGAATTCCATCAGTACCTACTGCCTTATTTCCCTTCATTTCTTTTAGTGTTGCAATTATCCTTTGCTCCATTATGACTGGCCCCAAGCTACCTTGATCCACCATTTCTACATTAACAGAATTTCCCTCTTCCTCTTTCTTATTTTACCCATCTCCTCTGCTTTTCTTAGCATCTTCCCATTCCTTCCCTCTATAACACTCTGACTTCTTCTCTTTTTTTCCATTCTCCTTATGTTCTCTCTTATATTAAATTTTAATTTCCTATCCTTTCTAATACTTCTAATTCCCTGCAAAACCCATCTTACCATTCCCTCCCTTGCTTTATTTCTTAGGACTCATCTAAACTTATTGTTAATCTCTCTGTACCTCCTTCTCATCTTTGGCATTGGTATTTTCCCATTTTCTTCTTTCCTCTATTTCTCTTATCATATCCTTTGTCACCCATGGTTTCCTAGTTTTTAACCCTATGTGTCTACTGTTTCCTCTAGTGATTTTCTTTATATTGTCTCTTAAACTTGCATATTTACCCTTTATACTTTGATTATCCATTTGACCATCCTTACCAATAATAGCCTTTCCCTTAATTTCTCCTCCTTAATATCCTTACTTGTTCTTATTCTCTTTACCTTCTGTCTTGTATATTTTTCTGCCTCTTTAATCCTTTTCAACTTTAATTCCACATCCATTATAACAGTACTGTGGTCAGAATATATGTATGGTTCTGGGTAGGCATGAGATTTCTTCACACTCTTTCTGTACTCATTCTAAACCACAATATAGTCCAGCTGAAATCTAGTTCCTTTCTCAAGAATTTTCCACTTCTGTCTCTTCCTTCTTTTATGCTCTCTAAATGAGGTATTGGTTATCATTAGGTCATTCTGCACACAAAACTCCTAACCTTTTTCTTCCTTGATTCTGCCTGCCCAACACATATTGTCCTATAATTTCTCTCCTTTCCTTCCCTCTGCATTCTAATCACCAAAAGTCTTCTTCACAATCTCTCTCTCTGTTACATTTTTTAGTTGCCCATAAATTTCTTCAATCTCCTCCCCTCCATGTTCTGTTATAGGCATATATACTTGTACTAACGTCCTTTCTTTTGCCTTCATTCTTACACCCATTAATCTGTCTCTAATGAATTTCACCTCTTGGAATTTCAGACCCCAATGCTTACTCAAAAGCATGCATTCTTTATTCTTACTCTCATTACCTACAGAACATAAAACCCTTACTGCATCACTTTTAAAGGCCCCTTTCTCATTCCATCTTGTCTCACACAATCTGACAATATCTATTTTTCCTTTCAATTTTTCCTAGCCATCCTAACATCCCACTACCTATTTTTCTGCTTCCCTTCCCACAATATCCCATACTGCTTACATCTCATGGGTTTCAATACTTAAAGACCAGAGAGAACCTCATGAAATGGCTATTAATTCTGTATGGCTTCTGTACGTTGTCTTGATCCATATGGAATTTATAATTAATCATCACTGTCACCAGTGGGCCAGGTGACTGCCATATTACTTGCATGTTGGACAAACTCGTATGTATGTAATTCATTCCATTTTCCATTTCAAGTTCTATAATTTACCATCCTATTTTATGCTCTATTCCAGCTACCCATCAATCTTATTTTTCTGTCATCTCTTCTGTACTTCTTGCCATGGGTGCTGGCAGGATATTTTGCAAGGTGGTTCATTTAACATTACATACATTTAAGATGCCGTACGTTCAACCATTCCCTAGGCTGAAGCCTATCCATGGCTTGGAACATACTGTTTTCTTAATGTCTGAGCTGTAGAGTTCAAAAAACGGTTAGTTATAAAAAATTTTAACATAAACAAACAAAACAAAACTTTGTTACTGTCACTTAGCCTTCTCTGAAGAGAATATATCTTGACAACTTTTTAATTCATTTTTTTTTTATTCAAAGAAGTTTCTGTCCCTTCTGCTAGGAGGCTGGCTTCTACTATCTAATAATAAGTTTTTCTGTCTTCTAAACACACACAAAGTCATTAAAATACTTAATCTTTATTCCATGAACAATACCCAAAGAGCCTCTTTTAACTCCATGCCAGAAGACATCTCCAAGGTTAGTCTTAAATCGGTGCCTCCGTAGCCAGGTGAGCAGGAGCAGCAGTGTATAGCACACGCTTCTTGATTAGACCGGGGTTCAAGCCCATGACCACCAAATACGGAGGATGCGGAAAGGTCACGGAATGACCACCGCATATCCCTGGAGCAATATGGCCTTAGTTGCTAATGCTCCTAAAAACCAAATAACAAAAAAACAACAGTCTTAAATCGACATAATTTCCACATTCCAACATAATATGTTGAGAAGTTTCCTCCTGTCTGCATTGACAAGTTCCTTGCTCTTTTAAACCTAGTTGGAATAGTCTATATGCCAAGTCACCTGTTATTAGGAATGTTGCATTTAAGCCTAACTGCAGCCAAGGCTTCTTTTTATTTACTAATCCAACTTGGGGGAAGAACAGATATATCTGTCTTCTTTTAATAGATTTTTTCCAGGCATTTTACCATAAAGCCATCAGTCCTTGCAACATCTGTGCTATCTCAGTTTTAAGATCTGATTGCACATAAACTTTATTTTCATCTGGGCAAGATGACACTCCCAGAATAGTTTTTCTTAGTATTATATAATAAACCACTTTTCTTAGTATAATATAATATAGCGGTATAACATAGGCATTAGAATAGAAACAGGTGAATAGAAACAGGTGCATGTATACCTGCATGTACACCAATGCTAGGAGTTTGGTAAATAAATTTGATGAATTTGAGGTATTGCTCAAAACATCAAAGGCAGATATTGTTGGGATATAAGAGACGTGGTGTCACACAGATATAAGTAATGCGGAACTGGAATTTGGGAAATGCAATGTGTATAGAAAGGATAGACAGGACAGGAGGGGAGGAGGGGTTATGCTATTAGTTAAGAAACACATAAAGTCCAAGGAAGTGAAGCCAGTCGACATCGATGGACAGGGCAGTGTAGAGTCAGTTTGGTGTGACATAAGCATAGGGAAATCAAAATTGAGAGTAGGAGTGTGCTAGAGGCCTAATGACTCTGATGAGTATAATAAGATATTGTACAGGGAAATAGAGTGGGCCAGTAAATCAGAGAGTCTTATAATGGGGGATTTTAATTTCCCAGATATTGACTGGAATTTGTGGGTTGGTCACTCGCACACTAGCAAGGCTTTTGTGGATTTATTGGATGATTGTTTTCTACATCAGCATGTTCGTGAGGCAACAAGAGGGAGCAATACTCTTGATCTGATTATCAGTAGTGATTCTTCATGCATTAAGAATCTGCAGATAAATGAACCACTAGGTGGCAGTGATCACAGTGTGTTGACGTGGGATTTACTCGAGGAGGTAACTACCATCAGAAGTAAAGGGAAGGGTTTTTGTTTTCGTAAAGGCGACTATGATGGTCTGAGACAGTATTTAAATTCTATACAGTGGGACCAACTGATGATGTTACCAACAGCAAACTCAAAATGGGAAGCATTCAAGGAACTAATCTTGGAGGCTACCAGGCTTCACATACCAACTAAGAAATATTGTTCAAGGTTTAGGCCTAATTGGTTGTCAGATGAACTAATGAGACATGTGGCAGAGAAGAAAAATGCATGGGATACATACAAATTAATGGGTGACATGGAAGCCTATGATAGATATAAATTGGTCTGTAACCAAGTCACAAAGGAGATTAGGCAGGCAAAGGCAGACTACGAAAAATCCTTGGCAAAGGATGCAAAGAAAAACAGAAAAGAGTTCTTTACATATTTAAACTCAAGAAGGAAAGGGATGAATCAGATTGGTTCACTGGATATTGATGGTTCAATAGTTGAGGATCCTGCTCAGGTGGCTAACAATCTAAACGAGTATTTTGCATCTACATTCACGCATGAGGAGTTATTCAGGAAGGAGAATGACGTAGGTAAAGTAAACATTGGCAGTGAGCTGGATGATTTTGTAATAACTGAGAGGAAAGTGGAGGAGAGATTGTTGAGGATAAACATAAAAAAGGCACCTGGGGTGGATGGGATCTATCCAGTTATATTAAAGGAGGCAGCAAAGGAAGTAAGCAAACCCCTAGCCATAATTATGAGAGCTTCTTTGGACTCAGGGGAGGTACTCATAGACTGGAGATGTGCAAATGCAACCCCAATTCACAAAGGAGGATCAAAGGCTGACACAAGTAATTATAGACCTGTTAGTTTAACTTCTGTTCCAGGTAAATTAATGGAGGCACTGGTTAAAGAAGCGCTGCAGGATCATCTAGACAAGAATTCAGTTATAGCTCAGACGCAGCATGGTTTTGTTAAGGGCAGGTCTTGCCTGACCAATTTGATTGGATACTATGATGTAGTCACAAAAGAACTGGATGCAGGGAATAACTTTGATATTATATATTTGGATCTTAGAAAGGCTTTTGATACTGTTGTACATGGAAGACTGCTGCACAAATTGGAGCAGTGTGGCATTGGAGGCAAATTGCTGCTATGGATAAGGGGATGGTTGAGTGGCAGAAGACAGAGAGTGGTAATCAATGGACACTGCTCAACGTGGACTAATGTTATTAGTGGAGTTCCTCAGGGTTCAGTGTTGGGTCCGTTGTTGTTTTTGGTGTTTATGAATGATATTGATGATGCGATATCAAGTTTAATGTCCAAGTTTGCAGATGATACAAAGGTTGGCAGGGTTGTTAAGGACACTACTGATGCTATGCTGCTGCAACAGGATCTGGAAAGGTTGAACAGATGGGCTGAGAGGTGGCAAATGAAGTTTAACATTGACAAATGTAAAGTACTACATATGGGAAACAGTAACCCCAGAGCAACGTATCAACTCTGCGGTACTACACTGACAGTGGTGGAGAATGAAAATCACCTGGGGGTAATTGTGCAGGGAGATATGAAGTTCCCTGAGCAGTGCAGACGAGCTGCAAGAGTAGCTCATGGTGTCTTGTCAATGATATACAGGAATTTTTCTAGCAGGGATAAGGAGGTGATTATTCCCTTGTATAAGGCAATGGTTAGGCCACATCTTGAGTATACAGGTCTGGAGGCCTCATTTCAAAAAGGATGTAGAGCTGCTGGAACGGGTACAGAGAAGGGCAACAAGATTAGTGAATGGAACAAAGGGTTGCTCTTATGAAGAAAGGCTTAAGTTTTGCAAATTACAGAGTCTGGAGACTAGGCACCAGCGAGGTGATCTGATAGAGGTGTATAAGGCTTTGAATGGTTTGAGCATGCTCAATGCCAATGGGATTCTTCATCTTGCTCAGAATAGTCACCTCAGAGGGCATAAATTCAAATTGAGGAAGGACGGATGTCGGATAGATGTGCGGAAATTTGCCTTTGGCCAGCGGGTGGTTGGTTGGTGGAACTGACTTCCATCACTTGTTGTTGAAGTTGATAGCCTAAACAAATTTAAAGCTCAACTGGACAGGTATTTCGAACGAACGATGGGGTGAAATGGGAGTGGTGTGTGTTTTTTTTTTTTTTTTTGGCTGATGCTGAATAAGCTTGCTTTCTTGCATCATATGCTTCTACTAATGCTAATGCTAATTTTCCCAGATATTATGAAAGGTGCTGCATGTGGAAATAAATTTTTTGTTGACCAAATTTTGGAATACATGCAATATCTTCATTAAGTGAAGTTTGACTGAATTACATCTACAGCCAAGCCAACATTTTGTGATCGGTGGTAGAAAGTACTTATATTTTGAAATAAAGAAATTTGTATTGTTTTAATGTTTCAATAAATTAATTAAAATATTAAAAATTGTGTATTACTTCACCAGAAGTATGATGCAAGGCACTTGCACCATACTTCCGGCGCTCATGCTTCCTGCCTACATATTGGGAGTTTTACTAGCTAATGTCTTGATAGGCCTGCTTTCTCCTGTGAAGCTCATTGGCAAGGTTCCACTGCCAGATCACCATACCTCTTGAGTTCTTTGCCATATTTAGGGATAAAATAGTTGGTGTGTTTTCTGTTTGCCTTCCCCAAATGTTCAAGTTTAGGTGGGATAAGTACCCTGAGAGAGAATGTGTTCTTGACAAAAACTAAAAAAAAAAAAAGAAGATAAAAACAAAAAAAAAAAAAATCAAGAAAGAAACTAAAAACAAAGTCAATAGATATGATGTGAGTAGTATTAATTTAGTCATGGATTGATATAGTCAGAAATTATTCAAGTAATTTTAGCAGCTTCAGACAATAAAGCAGTCTCCAATTTTAATCTTCTCATGATTGTACTCGTGCCTATTCTTCTGTCAGTACCAAAGTTCTGCACTTTTGCTATTATGGTGTATATGCATCCAGTATAGGATCTTATTATGTGTTTCTTAGAATCTCTGGGGTAGGGCACACAAACCAGTTTTTAGTAAAAGCATTTTCTTCTGCACTATTGTTTTTTAAATAGTTCTGCACCATGTTATTTTGCAGACTGCATGTTTATTTTTATTTTTTATTTTTTTATTTTATTTCTCTGTCTGTGAAGAGTGCTTTTCCCCACCCATACAGAGACTCCAGTATTCAGAGTTTTAGCATTATATTTAAGTGACATTAAATTTCCTTGCTTCCTTGGATCATTTTGATATTACTAGTGGCAAAATGATATGAGGAAGCAAAGCTTGTATAGTGTCAGAATAAAAAAAAAAAAAAAAGAATCAATCCACTACATTTGCAAATTCATTCTAATGATTTCTACAAATGTTCTTTTAAATTTAAATTTATTCAAAATGTCTCATTGCATAGCATTAATCTGGTCATAATTTAAATTTGGTCTAGAGTACAATCCCTGAATACTACACTGTTCAGATTGTATTACTGTGATATGCATAAAAAATAATAATTTTAATAATACCACTCTGTTACCAGCTTCTGAAGTGTGTGTGTATATATATATATATACAAGGTGTTTTGAAACGTTGCCAGCCATTCCTTCAGGAATTTGAAAACAACAATAAAGTTTATATAAATGTGTCCAATTCTAATGATTAGACAGTTATGGCTGTTTTATACTTAAAAAAAAAAAAAAAAATTTAGGAATTATCAATATTAAAATTTAAGAAAAGTAAATAAGGATAAACAGACAAGTACTCTATTAAGAGTAAATATTTTACTAGGTGTGTGTGTATTAATTTATATTTTTAAAGGGGTGAATTTCATTCATGTCATTTCTATATAATACCAAACATTCTGATATAATGCATTAAAACTTCACTCTTGATAAAGTAAAACAAATGCCTACAAATTCACCATTATATAAATTACTGCAAATAAATGTTCTTGTTTATACTCCAGCAAGACCACAGGTCAAAGGAGTTTATAGTAAATCATGAATACAATTGTTAATCATATTTAGTAGACATTCATGCTCGAACCCCAGTTCACTCATAGTACATGTGTTATTGCATTCTCATTCCTGACCACTCAGCTGCATCAGGCCAAAAATGTTCTTATTTATATTGTGGCACAACCACTAGGTCAGAAGAGTTCACTTTAATTAATTAACAGTAAGTGCAATCATTAACTGTATTCAGCAGCCATGCCAATTTGAACCATAATCTGCTCAAAGCACAGGTTCTTCTGCTCCCACACTTTGAGTGGACTGCACAATCTACCCAATCTGCCTGACTCTTTTCATGGAAAGAAACATCAAAAATCTTGTTTTTTTTTTTTTGAGCTCTGTTCTTTAAATTTTTATTTGTGTAATCTCTCAATCTAACCTTCCTAAGCATAAATTTTGGTTTTCTTTGTACTACAGTTTGATGAACTTTTCAACAAATGCATTTTTAACAGAATTAGAGAAAAAGCATGAATTATGCATTATCATAGGTTATTTTTGTAATGAATAAAGTTAATTTTCTGATAAGAACTAGCTTCATCATTAAATGCTAATCTGGATCAGACAGAAATTTAATATGAATGAGGTGAGAGTTATGATTCTGCTGACAGTTGAAGAAAGCAGACTTGATTCAATTTAATCCCAAAGGGGTTTACCCTCAGGTGTTTAGTAGACAAATTATTTGTTTAAATTTAATTTCTTTAATTTTTAAATCTTGTTTCTATAATTTTTAAATCTTATTTAGTAATTTTATATATTTTATTTTGGTAATTTTGTGAAATTAATTTCTACAATATTTTGTAAATTTAATACTTGACGTTTCTGAATATTTCTACTAAGTTTCTTTCTGGTAACTTCAGCAGTTTAAATTTTATTTCATTAGTGGATAAAATTTTTTTAACAATTTAATTTCTGTAATACTTTAATACAGTATTAAAGTTTGTAATTTTCTTTAGTTTAAATTTTACCTAAATAATGGTTGTTACAAGATCCACTTTCAATACAAAGTCGTCATGATCCAGATGGAAATTTCTGGGACATTGTAATGATAATAATAATAATGGGGTCCAGGAAATTTCCATCTGGATCATGATGACTTTGTATTGAAAGTGGATCTTGTAACAACCATTATTTAGGTCATGACCCAGATGGAAATGCTTTTAGGCATTTCCATCTTTATGCTGAGGAGTGGCTGTGTGAGTGAGGCCGAGCCATATGAAATTAGTGATTTCGAAATTACAGATGACTGTTTTTGAGTCTAATGGCAAGTAAAGCCCCTGGAGTTGATGGCATATACCTAGTAATTTTGAGGGAAGCAACCAGAGAGTGTATTGAACCATTGAGGATAATTATGAGGGCATCTTTGGATTGGAAAAGTGCCAGCGTATTGCCAATACATAAGGCAATTCTGAGAGCGACGTCAGTAACAACACATCAGGTAGTCTGACTTCAGTGGTAGAAAAAACATTAAAGGCAGTGATCAAGAGTGCAGGCCAGGAACATTTAGATAGAAACACATAACGTGGTTTCGTTAAGGGCAAATCATGCTTAAAAATATGTCAAAATAGCATGGTAGGCTATTTTGACATAATTTTTAAATTTTGCTTAATTTTTAAATTTTTAAGCAAAACCTAAAAATTATCGCAGAAATAAGTCCTGAATTTAGATAAATATATGTCATGCTATAGATTATTGTATTCTGTGGCACAACAAGTATTCTGTTCTGTTCTTTTTCTATTTTATTTTTATAATATTATGAAATAATTCTTATTTATTGAAAGTATTGTTTTTCCTTTTATAGAAAGCTATTCAAAATTCAAATCTGATATACATCGATTGTTTCCTGTTGTATTTGATACTAAACATATTGCCTTAGGAATAAAAAAGGTTTGTCACTATGAAATTGTTTTTTTAATATGAGGATTTCCTTAAAATTATTTGTAGGCATTATAAAGTATTATTCAGAATATAGAAAATTTTTTTTAGAAAATATTGTATTTAATTACTAAATATAAGCATATACAGATACACACTCATATTTGCAGAACAGTGAAATAAGAGTTCATTTTATGTTTGGAGGAAAAATTTTTAGGCATATTCCCATATTTGTAAAGTGCCTGTTGTTTTCACCTTGTTAGTCTACCTATTCTCATGGAACACCTCAGTTGCCATCAGATGGATTTTCATGCAATTTTATATTTGCATCTTTTAGAAAGATTTGTCAAGCCATTCCAAATATCATTAAAATCAGCTATAGAAATCTGCCAATTATTATTTTTTTTTCTTATACATATCACAGTTAATCCATATGCTGTACACTGAGTAGCAACTTTATTAGGTACACATCTACCCTTTTCATGAAATAGAATGCTCCTTCAGCAACTGCATTACATGTTAATACCATGTGATATAATGAAGTTGGCCAGTTACATAGAGATGGTATTATGTGCACTCACCAAAAGAATGGAAGAGAAGCTGAGAACTACACAGCGAAAAATGGAATGAATTATATTGGGAACAGATTGTTAGATAAGAAGAGAAACACATGGATTAGGCAGCAAACTCAAGTAAAGGACATTGTTATCAAAACTAAAGAACTAAAATGGTCTTGGGCAGGACATGTAGTGTGTACACAAGATGACAGATGGACTAAGAAAGTAACTGAATGGTACCCAAGAGGAGCTAGAAGAAAACCCGGAAGACAACGATGCAGATGGAGATGGATAGATGAAATTCATGAGTTTGTGGGTAGCAAATGGATAGCCATTGCACAAAACAGAAGGAACTGGAAAGTTGCTGGAGAGGCCTTCATCCTGCAGTGGATTGAAAATGACTGATGATGATGGTATTATGTTTACAGTTGAGTGTGAGAATGGGCAAGGTGAAAGAGTTAAATAATTTTTAATATGGCATAGTTGTCAGTGCCAGATGCATAGGTATGAGAAACTGCAATCCTACTAGTGTTTACACCAGCAGGGTTGCAGTTTGTGAATCCTCATACCAGTGTACCTGATTATGTTTTTTTTTTTTTTTTTATGTGAACCCCAAACACGAGAGGTATTAGAACCTATAGTACTTAGTACCATGCTTGGGCTGGAGGTTGAGAAGACGAAAGATGATATTTGTTGACATTGGGCTTGAACTTCTGTAGATTGTAATTTTCAGGAAATACGTATGAAGGAAGGTTTTTCCAAAAGATGGCAGTTGAATGAATAAATGAGGAAGATGAAAAGTTGGTTCTGTGGGTTTGAAGTTGGACAGTAAATGGATGTTGGCTGGTGGCGGCACGTGTTCGGACTGTTCTAAAAGAGAGAGCAGGAATTATAGAAGCCAATTCAGAAGAACAGTGCCCTTGGAAGTATCTGTAGAGGAGGCATGCAGCAGAAACAGTACGTCTATGAGAAAGCGAATGGAGAGACTCTGTTAGAGATGAATCATTAATTAACCTAAGTGCCCTCTTCTGAATGGAATCAAGAAGTCTGAGAGAGGTTTTGGGGGCACCACCCCCAGATGTGGGAACAATATTCCATGGCAGAGCAGATTTGCAATTTATACAGAGTGAGCAGCTGTTTGGAAGAAAAGTAACGCCGAGAGCGAAAGAGAAAACCAAGTTTTTTAGATGCAGAGGAAGCAATATTTGTAATGTTCTTGTGCCAAGAGAGATTAGAAGTCAGGGTAATCCCCAAAAGAGATATATCATTTTGCCTAGAAATCGGAGTGTCCCTAAAGATAAGCATAGGAGCAGAAGAATCATTTTTGCGAGATATAAGACAAGACTGAGTTTTAGAAGGGTTGAAATCAACTAAGTTGTCTTTGCCCCACTGGAGAATTACCTGAAGATCAGCATTTAAGGAATTGGTAGCAGATTTTCAAGAAGTTGAAGCTGATTCAGCAAGAAAAGGTTTCTCAAAATGGAAAGTGGAATGCAATGTGCTATCATCTGCAAAACTATGGATAGGATTGCCAGTCAATGGAAGAAGGTCATTAATATACAAGAGGAAAAGAGTGGGGGAAAGAACTGAACCTTGGGGGACACCGGCATTAGTGGAGAAGTTAGAAGACAGAGAGCCATCTACCATCACCCTCAGTGAGCGATCAGAGAGAAAACTGGATAACCAATTACTAAAAACAGTTGGCAAACCATAAGATGGAAGCTTGTTTAAAAGACCTTTATGCCAAACACGATCAAAAGCCTTTGAGATGTCAAGAGCAACTACTTATGTTTCACCGAACTTTTCCATTGAATTAATCCATAAATGGGTAACATAAGCCAGAATATCACCAGTGGATCGACACTGACGGAATCCATACTGGCGATCGTTGATCAGACAGAAGGTTTCTAGGTAGTTTAAGAGTTGGCGGTTAATTGATTTCTCCATTACTTTAGAAAGAGTAGAAGTAATTGCAATGGGATGATAATTGGATGGGAGGGATTTGTCACCCTTTTTAGGAACTGGCTGGATATGAGCAAATTTCCAAGCAGAAGGAAAAACACCTTTAATGTGAATAAGAAAGTGAAAAAAGGTGACAAAGAATAGGAGTAAGTTCGGGAGCACAGGTTTTGAGAACAAGTGGAGAAATACCATCAGGACTTGGAGCTTTCTTAGCATCAAGATTCATTAAAATTCTTCTGATATCCTTTTGACGGAAGACCACAGGAGGCATTGAATGGAACGTGTTGGGAATGGTGGGAGGTGTTTTACCAAGATCATTAATACATGAGCTGGAAGAAAAATGGGATGCTAGCAGGTCAGCTTTATCCTTGGCTGAAGTGACAACAGAACCATCTGGTTTCGACAGAGGTGGGAGCAGAGATGGGCAAAAGTTGTGGCCAATAGCTTTGGCAAGAGACAAGAATGCTCGGCTACCATTAGGGCAAGAAGCAAGTTTTCTACTCTTAGCCTGTTCAAACTCTAGTTTGGATTGATTAATAACTGCTTTACAATTGTTGCAATCTTTAGTGTAGGCAGAAAATGAAACTGAAGAATTAGAAACAAGCCAATTAAGATATGCAGCATTCTTCTCTTGAACAGCTTTAGCACATTTATTGGAAAACCAAGGTTTAGATAAAGGACAAGATTTTAAAGTGGAGTGTGGGATAAAGGATTCCATTCCTCCAAGAATAATTTCACTGACACGATCTGAGCAAACGTTGACATCAGAAGTTTTGAAACAGTAATCCGACCAAGGAAAAGAAGAGAAGAAGTCTCGCAGGTCATCCCATTTTGCATTCTTGTAATGCCAAAAAACAGAGGTTGGGAATAGCCATGAGATAAAGGTTTCATTGGAGAAGAGACAATCACCAAGTTGTGATCTGAAGTGCCAAAAGGACCTCTCACTTCGACCATGTACTTAGAAGGGTTGTTTGTGAGAAAAAGATCAAGCGTATTGGCTGTATGATTAGGATTGTCCTGTATTCTTGTAGGTAAATGAACAATCTGTGCTAGGTCATTAGTAATTGCCAAAGCCTCAGCATCTCGACCTGCTGGGTCGGTGTGACTAGAAAACGGAAGCCAGCTGGAGTTGTGAACATTAAAATCACCAAGGAAAATTACCTCACTGTTAGGAAAGTTGGACTGGAGAAAGTCTAGTTGCAAAGAGAGGAAGTCAAAGAGCTCCAAGTGATTAGTGGAGTTGGGAGAACAGTAGAGACAACAGATGAATTTGACACAGTGAGGTAGAGAGATTTTAAGCCAGAAAAGATCAAAGAGAGAAGATTCCAAATTGCCAAGTCTCTGACAGGGAATATCAGAATGGATATATGCACAAGTACCACCTTTGAGGCGAAAGGAATCATACTGCGAATAATTTGGACATCTGAGATGAGCAGTAGTTGATACATACATCACATCTGTATACACAGATATAAATGCTTTTAATAGTCATCATATACGTCTTTTTCTTTACCTGTTTTTACCTTGATTTTCTTGTTTTTCATTCTTTTTATATTTCGACATAGTAACCTATTTGGTGGTTACTGCTGTGTTTAATATATTTAAATATTTGACTTGGTGCATCTTGACCATAGTTGCTATTCCAACATAAAAACTGAAATCACTAACTCACTCAATCTGTCTCTGGAAAATTTAATTTTCCCACAGTAATGCATAACTATCTGATTCATTTGATCTGCAGTACACTTCAATTTCGTTTTTTTTTTTTTATCATAACTTGTCCCACCAGACATACTCATTATTATCTTGACAGTCTCACATCAGTTCAGAAAAATGTATTGAATATAATTTACTTGACTGATGTGCTTCACAATTACAACCATAATGCCTGTTTCCCTTTCTATAATATCTGACTTTCTTGTACAGATTGCATTTCTTATATTCAGATTCGGCATCCAGTATATCAGGATGACACGATTTCTGATATCGTTGTTAAATTGCAGTATTATTTTTTGCATGAAATTTATCATACAGTATTTTTTAAGTGTACAAACATATAAGAGGCAATCTTTTTTGAATTCTTAACACAAAAAGGCTGACTCACACTTCTGTTGTAGTTGGCTATTACAATGATTTCTCCCCACAAATTTTCCTGTTGGATTAGTTTTAGTCCCTGTGAAAAACTGTACAGTAATTTCCTATTATTTTTCCCAGAGTTCCATGCTCTTATAGCCAATTAGAATGCTTACTGTCTGTAATTTTTATCACAATAAAATTGTTGGTCTGTGTATCACCCTCACACTAGCAGATTCCTAAAAACTCTTACTACTGTCTTATTGACATCAGCAAATATTCTTAATATCTCTTTATATTCAAATGTATCCATCTCTACAAAAGCAATCCATTTTCTCTACAAGTGCATGCCATGCTGATAAAATTTCTAATCTGTAAGCCTTTCATGGTCTTTTTATACTGGAATTGATTGATGAAGCTATGTCCATAAATTCCCTCCTGTTGTGTCTGTGTGAAATTGCAGACGCTTTCACAATGTGTCCTAATTCATGACTTTTTCTCAACATGATGTGTTACTATACTGACAGTAGTAGAGAATGAAAAGTACCTGGGGATAATTGTGCTGCAGGCAGATATGAAGTTTTCTGAGCAGTGCAGATGGTCTGCAAGAGTAGCTCATGGTATCTTGTCAATGATATTCAGGAATTTTTCTAGCAGGGATAAGGAGGTGATTATCCCCTTGTATAAGGCTGTATACAGTACCTTTGAGTACTGTATACAGGTCTGGAGACCTCATTTTAAGAAGCATGTAGAGCTGCTAGAACGAGTACAGAGATGGGCAACAAGATTAGTGAATGGAACATGGTTGCTTTTACGAAGAAAGGCTTAAGTTTTGCAAATTACAGTGTCTGGAGACTAGGCACCTGTGAGGTGATCTGAATGAGGTGTATAAAGCTTTGAATGGTTTGAGCATACTCAATGCTGATGGGATTCTTACTCTTGCTCAGAATAATCACCTGAGAGGGCATAAATTGAAATTGAGGAAAGACAGTTGTAGGATAGATGTGCAGAAGTTTGCCTTTAGCCAGCTGGTGGTTGATTGCTGGAACAAACTTCTATCTGTCATTGCAGAAGTTGATAGCTTAAATAGATTCAAGGCAGAACTAGACAAACATTTGGAGCTAGTGAGTAATCAATGGACACTGCTCATCGTGGACTAATGTTATTAGTGGAGTCCCTCAGGGCTCAGTGTTGGGTCCATTATTGTTTTCTGTATTTATAAATGATATTGATGATGGTATATCAAGCTTAATGTCCAAGTTTGCAGATGATACAAAGGTTGGCAGGGTTGTCAAGGACACTACTGACACTATGCTGCTGCAACAGGATCTGGAAAGGTTGAGCAGATGGGCTGAGAGGTGGCAAATGAAGTTTAACATTGACAAATGTAAAGTACTGCACATGGGAAACAGCAACCCCAGAGCAACGTATCAACTCTGTGGTACTACACTGACAGTGGTAGAGAATGAAAGGGACTTGGGGGTGGTTGTGCAGGTAGATATGAAGTTCTCTGAGCAGTGCAGACGGGCTGCAAGAGTAGCTCATGGAGTATTGTCAATGATATACAGGAATTTTTCCAGCAGGGATAAGGAGGTGATTATTCCCTTGTATAAGGCAATGGTCAGGCCACACCTAGAGTACGGTATACAGGTCTGGAGGCCTCATTTCAAGAAGGATGTAAAGCTGCTGGAACGAGTACAGAGAAGGGCAACAAGATTAGTGAATGGAACAAAGGGGTGCTCTTACAAAGAAAGGCTTAAGTTTTGCAAATTACAGTGTCTGGAGACTAGGCACCAGCGAGGTGATCTGATAGAGGTGTATAAAGCCTTGAATGGTTTGAGCATGCTCAATGCTGATGGGATTTTTCCTCTAGCTCAGAATAATCACCTGAGACGGCATAACTTCAAATTGAGGAAAGACACATGTAGAATAGACGTGCGGAAATTTGCCTTTAGCCAGCGGGTGGTTGGTGGAACAGATTCCCATCCCTTGTGGTAGAGGTTGATAGCCTAAATAAGTTTAAGGCTCAGCTGGACAGGTATTTTGAACGAACAGAGGGGTGAAGTGGAAGTGGTTTTTTTTTTTTTTTTTTTTTTTTTTGGCAAATGCCTCTACTAATGCTAATGCTAGTGGATGGGTGAAATGAGAAGTTTTTTTTTTTTTTTTGGCTGATGTTATATAAGCTTGCTTCCTTGCATCATGTGCCTTTACTAATGCTAATGATTTCTGTACAGTTAATTTGGTGGTAATTAGGAAAGTAGATTCCCTTTGAATTTAAATGTGTAATAATACAAAAAATTTCTTATTAATGTGTTTATATAATTAACATAATATTGCTCTTGTTTCTATAGTAATTACAAAGGTAATAATGATGTAATTCATTTCTTGGGGGAGGAGGGAGAAGTTCATTAATCAGAATTACTATTTCTTGTCAATTAAGGAAATAGATTCTTCTTTAAAAAAAGTTAATAGCAGTATTTCTTTAATGATCATATTTTTTAAACCATAATAGAAGGATCATATTAGTAAGATACTTGATTTGAAATATTTTTATTTCAGAGATTTGAAGGAACTCAGCTCTTTAATTCTACTAGTCTAGCTGCACTTTATACTTCCTTTAAAAGGTAAAATTATAGATAAAACATTTTTTGGTTAACATTTATACCTGAACAAAATGAAGCATCTTTCTCCTTAAAGGGCAGTGTAGTATATAAATTTGTTAAAGCACTGCAGAATTCAAAGACTATCATCATATGTTCTCTGCTCATAACAGCCAGCATTTAATCACATCTCCATTTCTCCTTCAGTTGACAATACACTCTAGCCTCAATCAGATCATCCATAATTCCAGTTCTCTTTCTTTCTTTTACTTCTTCAGCATTTCCCTTTCATTTATATCCCTTAACCCAGCAACTAGTAGTGCAAACCAGAGTTGCAAAGTAGTGGTGTAGCACTGTCTTTATAAAAGTTTGACTGTATCCCAACACTTTTCATAAAGAGGCAGACAAGCATTCACTGTCCCAAGTGAGGGATATCCAACATACTCTTCAGTCCTTAAATAAAATATCTGTAAAGTGGTTTTTCTTTTTAATTTCTGGAAAAAAAAGAAGAAAAAAAAAAAGAAAAATAAATATATATATATATACACTTTGCTGCCACTTTATTAGGTACACCTACCTAGTAGCATATTGAGCCTCCTTTAGCCTTCAAAACAGCTTCAGAATTCGTCTAGACATGGATTGAACAAGATGCTGAAAATGTGCAGGAATGGAATACCATGCAGACATGAGTGTGTCACGTACTTCCTTGAGATTCGACGGAAGTGTAGGCCTGCAGCGAACAGCCCTTGCCAGCTAATCCCAAAGATGTTCAATAAGATTGAGATCCATGGACTGAGTGGGCAACTGCAGCAAAGAAAAATCATTGGAACCATTCCATAGTGATCTGGGCTTTGTGCACTGGCACATTATCCTGCTGGAAGTAACCATCTGACTGAGGATAAACTGTCAACACGAACGGATGCTCTTGGTCAGCAACGATGTTTAGGTACAATGTGGCATTCAGACATGAATCTATGGGTATCAATGGACTCAACGTATGCCAAGAAAACATTCCCACACACACTGCCCCCACCACCTTGCACAGTAGTCATCAGACATGATGGGTCCATAGATTCATGTTGTTTTTGCCAAATTCTGAACCTTCCATCAACATGAGGCACCAGGAACTTCGACTTGTCAGACCAAGCAACTGTTTTCCAATCCTTGATTGTCCAGTGCTGGTGTTGCTGTGCCCTCAGGAGGCATGCTCTCTTTTTCATTAATAACAAAGGTATGCAGTGTGGCTGTTGGCTGTTGGAGCCCATTAGCGACAAAGTGCAACTAGTGGTCCGTTGCAATATTTTGTTCTGCACACCAAGGTTGTTTCTGACATGATGTGCAACATTGTGGCCCGTCTGTTTGCTTGCACAATTCTAGCCATCCTCCTCTGACCTCTCTCATCAACAAGCGATTTTCTTCCACAGGAGTGCCGTTGAGAGGATGTTTTCTGTTCGTTGCACCATTCTCGATACACCCTTGAAACTGTGGTGCATGAAAAGTTCAGGAGAACTGCTGTTTCAGAGATGCTTTGTTCAGCACATCTTGCACCTACTACCATGTCACGTTCAAAGTCTGTTAGATCACTCCTTTTCCCTATTCTTGCTACAGTTTTTATGCTTAACTGATACTAGAAAGGTTGTTCTGCTGCATTTATATCCACAACTGTGGTCATATGACTTGCAACGTTGTGGGACAAACCATTTGTGTGCACAGCAGAGGTGTACCTAATAAAGTGGCAGCACAGTGTGTGTGTATATATATATATATACAGTGCTTTTTTTGGACGGTACGCAACAGTACGGTGTACCAGCACATTTATTAACAGTGAAGTGACGTGTGACATTTGCATGCAATGCCCTTCGAAATTTGTAATATTCCGTAAATTTTTTTCACATGTTTACCTACTATTCAAATAAGCTTAAAATTATTTAACTAAATTTGCATATTTTACTGTATCTGTAGAAATACAGTATTACTGTACTATATTTCTACAGATGATTTCTATAGTTTTTATATATTTTCTATATTTCTATAGTTTTACTGTATAACCTCTGTTTAACCAAGACCTTTTATAGCGAATTATTTTTAAATTCCCTTTGGTACATTTAAAATAGTTACTGTTGAGCGAAGAAAATTTTCGTATAATGAACGAATTAAGAGAGAATTAACTCGATATGCACTGTTTGCATTTCTGGCCTTCAGGTAATTTAGTGCTGCTGTGCCAATTTAAAGAGAGTTGAAGGGATTACCATTCTACAACTTAGTGGTACCTGGTAAAACCTATCTGACCACCTGTCCCACATACAGAGAACTCTCCCTGGTCAAGAGTGAGCAGATCAAGGTGTATTCCCAATGGGTACTGGCCCACCTGCAGTGGTGTCCAACCTTTTCCCGTACAGGGGCCATATTCAAAAAAATTCAAAGTTAGATTTCTTTAGTGTGTTACATTTTCCATATCTTGTTGCATGTAAAAGTAAAATTAAAAATATTTGAATAGTTTATTAAGTACCGTATTTCCCCATGTATTAAGACGCAGACTTTTTCGAAAAATTTGAGGTCTAAAAACTGGGTATGTCTTATACAGTGGTTGTAGATTTTTTTACGTGCATTTCCTGCTTTTTCACGCTTGTTGTCTTTGCACTCATTGTTTTGCACTTGTTACCGGTATATTAGGTTACGTTTTGCCACGTTCTGCCCAGAAATGGCTCAGAAAAGATTTTCGCACAGTGCTGAATTCAAGTTAAAAGTGATCCAGTTTGCAAAAGTGAATAAAAATCATGCTGCTGAATGTAAGCTTGGTCCTCCTCCAACTGGGAAAACAATCCGAGACTTGCTACTGGAAGAAGAAACCCTACTGAAAACGCCATGGCAGAAGAAGGCCATGAGAGGCAAGTCAGCAAAATGGCCTGATTTAGAGAGGGAATTGAAGATATGGATTGAAGAGCAAAGGTCAATTGGAATTCCTCTGTCCACAAAGATGGTTCAGCATGAGGCAAGAAGAATTGCTGATGAAAAAGAAGTTATTGATTTCAAAGGAGGATACAATTCGGGTTCATGAAACGGAATGGACTAAAGCATGCATACACACACACCAGACTTGCCCAAAAGATGCCTGAAAGCTATGAGCAGAAGGTCCTTGAATTTTATCGATTTGTCATTCAATGTCAGAAGACACATTAGTTTGAGTTGGAACAGATTGCAAATATGGACGAAGTCCCCCTTCAATTTGATGTCCCAAGTAACAGAACTGTTGATAAGAAAGGGGGTGAAAACTGTAACTGTGAAGACAAGTGGATATGAAAAGAGCCATTATACAGTTGTTCTAGCTTGTTGTGCTGACGGAACCAAGCTGCCTCCTATGCTGATTTTCAGATGCAAAACAATGCCAAAAGAAGACATTCCTCGAGGAGTGATTGTCCATGACATGGGTTGGATAGATCAGGATGGGATGAAGATCTGGTTTGAGAAAGTTTGGAGCAGGAGACTAGGTGGGCTCTTAGGCAAACCTGCCCTATTGGTGCTTGATCAGTTAAGGGCACAACAAAACACACAAAGAAGATTGCTGCAGAGCAAAAAACAAAACTTGCCGTCATACCTTGGAGGCTTGACATCCCAGCTCCAACCACTTGATGTCAGCATTAACAAACCCTTCAAAGCTGTCATGAGAGATGAATGAAACCAATGGATGAAGTCTTCTGGGGACAATTTGACACCAGCAGGAAGAGTGAAGAAACCAACTATAGGAGAAGTTTGTACCTGAATGAAAATATCAGGTTTCGGGATAATATCAAGATTGAGATCGTTGTCAAGTCATTTAAGAAGTGTGGCATTTCAAATGCCATAGATGGAACTGAGGACGAGGCAATATATGAAGACAGTGATTTGTCATCATTAGCATTAGTAGAGGCATTTGATGCAAGAAAGCAAGCTTATGCAGCATCAGCCAAAAAAAAAAAAAAAAAAATCAGACATAGATGAGGACAAGCTAATGGATGGGAGTTTTGACAGTGATGAGGAGTTGTATGAATTTTATGATGACTAAAACTTGAGTTCAATTACTTTATGTAATACATTTTTTTTTCGAATTTCGGGCCCCAAAAATACGGTACAATAAATAATTACATTTAATGAGAAAATTTTTTTGATAATAACAAAATTTAAAAATGCTGTTTTAGTTCACTTTCCTCGTGGGCCGTAGGTTGGACACCTCTGTGAATCAACTGTAAACGTCCCGTTCGAGAATTAAAAAAGTGATTTTCTTTTACTCCGACAAATAATCATCTGTTGTTTCGCAGAAGTGCGTTATCCACATTTTTCAGTAAATTTTCTCTCTCTCTGTTTACATGGTCACAGTACCTGAATATCCAAATGACACCGACATTTTGGACAGTTTAAAAAAAAAAAAAGAAAAGAAAAGAAAAAATTCAAATTTAAGAACTAGTGACAATACCGATGACGAGAGAAGGAAAACGAGGACAACGAAGGTATTAATCCTTCTAAACATGAATTGTTGGCATTTGGTAAAAATGAAGTTAGAAAATTGTCAATTAGGTTACAGTTAAATGCAATTCGTGGATACCTAATTGATAAGAAGGTTTCGGAAGAATTGTAGCATTTGATGAACGCTCTGAGTATGATACTAATTTCATCAAGTGAATGTGAACGTGGATTTTCACAAATGAATCTGATTGCCAGCACAACTAGCGCTTCGTTGATGACAAAAACAGTTTCTTCATTACTGTTTCTTAAAACTGTAGGTCCACCACTGATCCACTTCGATCCAGCAAAATAAGTCGATTCGTGGCTGCTTCAGAAACGTCATTCAGCAACAGTCACAAAAAAAAGAAGAAAAGAAGTCGGCATAGGGTGTCAGATGAGAACTTAATAAAAATTTTAAATATTCTACAAAAACTTTATTATGAAATTATTTTTACTTATGTTATTATTTTTTACTTATTTTACTCACATTTTACTTATTTTTTTATATACTTGTATAATAAATTTATGATTAATAAACTGTGTTAATATACTTAATTTGTTGTTCATATTTTAAAAACATTACTACTAAAGTAACAATATCAGGAAAAAAAAATTTAGAGTACTTTTCATATCCTTTTAATTTTCAATTTTTCTAATAGCAAAGAATGAGTACTGGCACCTATTTTGTTTACATGAAAAGCACTGTATATATATTATTAGCTATATGGTTGCAAGGAAACCTGAGGCTTATGCTGCACCAGCCAAAAAAAAATTCCCGAGTTACCCTGTGAGAGAGCGTGTGTCAAAGTAGAAGGGAATCACCAAGAAAGAGAAGAATGATGATATCCAGCTCAGGACCCTGGGTGTGCCAAGCCCATACTCACCAGATGTGATTCCCTGGGGTGATATATATATATATATATATATATATATGATGTGATATATATATATATGATGTGTGATATATATATATATATATATATATATATATATATATACACACACACACACACACACACACAGTGTGTGTGTGTGTGTATAAAACTGGTACTTTCAAGGGGGGGTACCACTAAATTATATTATAATTGGCATTATTTTAAATTTTATATCAGTTTTATTAATTGGATTTAAAGTGCTAAATTACATAAGGAACTATCGGCTACTGTTTATGTCTTATTACTTTTACTTCCCCCTCCCTGTCGGTTTATTTTACGTTATTTTTATGTTAATTTTCGCTCTACAGTTTTTGCCATACTACTGGCTTAGTTTTGTGTTATTTTGTTTTATTTTGAATTATCAGATATATATACATATATCCGATAATTCAAACAGGGTGTCTCAAAAATACACGGCATAACTTCAGGAATGAGTTCCTCATATGTAGACAATAAAAATATTTTATATCAACATAGTTCTGGAAATGCTTGGTTCCCGAGTTATTAACAGGAATGTCTTATCTCCCGCAGGTGATTTCCTTCATCACAAGGTACTGACAGAATCTGATGGTTTCCCATTTCGACCATGTACTCAAATCAGGAGCAAGCGGATATGCTTTTTATGTACGGTTTGGTGGATGGCAATGCTCTGGAGGCTCGTCATTTGTACCACGAAAGGTTCCCAGAATGAAGATGTCCAGACAGGAAAACGTTTGAAGGTATCCATCACTGCCTTTATGAACATGGGACCTTTACACCTCGTGCTGCCGACAGAGGACGACCAAGATCTACGACTCCTGAAGTAGAGGAGGAAATTTTGGATGTTGTATGCCACTCCTGGAGTCAGCACATGCAGAATAGCAATGCAACTGGCTGTTCAACGTCGACTATTTGGAGAGTGTTGCGAGAACACCAACTGTATCCTTACCATCTGCAATGGGTACAGGCCTTGTCAGCAGATTACCCTGCACAATGTTCTGCTAGTGGTATTCAGGCCTGTATTCAGGCAGAAACTGGACATTTTGAACAATTACTATAAGGTGATGTGAACAGTTAAGTGTCATAGATAGACCTTCAAAACTCGGAAACCAAGCATTTCCAGAACTATGTTGATATAAAATATTTTTATTGTCTACATATGAGGAACTCATTCCTGAAGTTATGCTATGTATTTTTGAGACACTCTGTATATAGAGTATATATATAGTAAAGTATAGTAAACCTCTGTATAGTAAACCTTTCACTAATCTGGATTAATTAGGGATAGAGGTCATCCGGATTAGTGAAACAAAAGATAGCTCTAAAAGACAAAAAAAACTTAGAACACAAATAAATGGAAAATTTAATGATATAGGTAATGCTGATTAAAATAAATAAAAAAATATATATATCACTATATACCTTTATTTAAAAACTGTAAAAAGATACCACATTTATCCATCGGTAGAAAACTCAGAAGTTGTACTTGTTTTTGAACGTAATAATGCAGATTTATCTTGTTTCAAGTTTTGTCTTGATTGTATTATTATTTCATTTAATTTTTTTAAATAACTCAACATCTTCAGCATCACCACTTAGGGCTTAACCACAAATTTTTGTGGTTAAGCCCTAAGTGGTGATGCTGAAGAGTTAGCCACAGCCATCCCGAACTGCAAGTAAAATTGTGTAACTTCAAGTGCTTTGCAAACTTTTCTGCTGCTGCTGCCTTTAGCTCAACACCATGCATGCCAAAGCTCCTTGATTGTTGCTGTGAACACCACTAAAAAGGTTTTAGGGCTAAAAGCCTCAGACTACAGAAAACTCACTAATGGAACAAATTAGTGCATAGAATCATGTGAGTTTGTAGTAAATCACTGAAGTGGATGAAATTGCATTGTGTGTGATTATATCTTATATTGTGAATGTCTTCACAATGAGTTGCTCTGATATTAGCTCTCCACTGGGGAAGTGTTGCACTACCTCGAAGCCGACCGGGCTAGCCGGGTGGGTAAAGTGCCTGCCTGGCGGCGACCCAAAGGTCGCGGGTTCGAATCCCGCCTCGGGCTTGGATCAAAGTACTGCAAAAACCTTGGGAGGTGCATTATGGCCACAGAAGCTGATGCACCAACAACTACAAAAAAAAAAAAACGCCTCGAATGAGCAACACTTCCCCAGTGGAGAAGACTAACGTTATTCATTCTCAGCGGATACCACCACATCCTATTGTGAATACCTTCACAATGAGTTGCCTAGGTATTTAGTGGCATTCACAGCAATGATCAAGTGGTGTTGAGCTAAAGGCAGTAGCAGAAAAGTTTGCAAAGCATTTGAAGTTACTTGCAATTTTACTTGCAGTTCAGGATAGCTGTGGCGATTTAGACAAAGGCCCAATATCACCAATAGAAAAATTTGTCGTGAAGCCCTATATGACGATGTTGAAGTTATTGAGAAAATTCTTCAAAACCCGTAATTATAAAAAATATGTTAACTTATGTACATATATATGTATAAAGAAGTGCGTAAATGAAGCAATATCAGCAATAACATCCTTCCAACTCAAAGTCAACAACGATACTGAGAACAACACGCAAGACAATGTAATGTATGTTCCGTCACTCTCTCTCTCTCTCTCTGCACAGTCAGAGTGACTCGTCTGCCTTCGTAAATTCCATGTGTCTTTCAAAATATTCAAGTGTGAAAAGAATTTTTATATTTTTTTATAAAAAATTAAATAGACATATAAGTTGGTGCAAATGCATCATGTCTATATGCAATAAATAAATCGAAGTTATTATAGTGGCACCATTTCGTTACATCACATATTGTGGAATACACGAGTTTCCTATCTAGTAAAACTTTGAATAAGTAACACTTCTCCAATAGAGAAGACAATCGTTGCTTATTCTTATGGGTATACCACCACCACCACCACCCAAATAGACGTTTCAGGGCTATTTGGCCCTTCATCTGTGTTCCAGTATGTATTCTATTCTATAACAGCTAACAACCCCAATTCTATAACACCTAACACCAATATTTATCAGTGATATTGATGAAGGTATATCAGGCGAAGTTTGCAGATGATACAAAGGTTGGCAGGGTTCTTCATGACAGTAATGACAGTGTGCTACTGCAACAGGATCTAGAAAATTTGGGCAATTGGGCTGAGAAGTGACAACTGAAGTTTAACATTGACAAATGCAAAGTACTACATATGGGTAGAAGTAATCCCAGAGAAACGTACCAACAGTGTTGTAGAAGTAACCCCATCAGAACACTTAGCGTGGTATAAAATGAAAAAGACCTGGGAGTAATTGTGCAATCAGATGTGAAGTTTTCTGAGTAGTGCAGACAGGATGCCAGAGCAGGTCAATGATATACAGGAATTTTGCTAGTAAGGAAAAGGAGGTAATTATCTCCTTGTATAAGCAATGGTCTGGCCATGCCTTGAGCTGCGTACAGGTCTGGCGGCCTCGTTTTTGTAGAGGTGCTTGTGTGTGTACAGAGAAGGGCAACAAGATTGGTGAGGGGAATGAAGGGGTTTTCTTACCAAGTAAGGCTTAGGTTTTGCAACTTGCAGCACCTGAGAGTTGATCTGATTGAGATGTATAAGACCTGGAATGGTTTGAGCATGCTGAATTCTGATGGGATTCTTCTGTTTACTCAGATTACAAACTCAAGGGAGCATCAATTCAAATTGAGGAGAGACAGTTATAGAATAGATGTGCAGAATGCCTTTAGCCAGTCAGTGGTTAATTGCTGGAAAAAACTTCCATCTGTGGTTGTGGAAGTTGATAGCTTAAATAAATTCAAGGAAGAACTGGACAAACTTTTAGAAGGAATGGATGTGCGAAATTTGTGTTTTTTTTTTTTTTTTTTTTTTTGGCTGATGCTACATAAGTTCATACTCCTGTTTTCTTGCATCACATGCCTCCATTACTATTACTATAACCCAATTATGAAAATAATTCCACAATATGAGAGATGCCAATGGTGTTTAATTAATAGTTCAATACTTAATAAGAATTCAGGACTAATTCCTCAGACTGTGGGAATAGAGATCTCAATCATGTCTATATGCAGTAAATTGACTGGAGTTATTATAATGACATCAATTCATTACATCTCCTATTGTGAATACCTTCACATTAATTAGTTTCACAATTGGGTTGTCAGCTGTTATACCAGCAGGTACCTACCCACCCACCGATGAAGAGCAAATAGTTCTGAAACAGCTGTTTGGGTGGTGATTATTATTATTATTAGCTATATGGTGCAAGGAAGCCTTGAGGCTTATGCAGCACCAGCCAAAAAAAAAAAAATTCCTAAGTTACCCTAAGAGACAGAGAGAGAGAGAGAGAGAGAGAGAGAAGAGAAAAGTAGAAGGGAATCACCATGAAAGAGAAGAATGATGATATCCAGCTCAGGACCCTGGGTGTGCCAAGCCCATACTCACCAGATGTGAGCCCCCGGGGTTAATATCCACTGAGAATAAGTAACAGTAGTCTTCTCTGTGGAAGAAGCAGTATTCCTAGAAGTTTAACTGGAAAATAGAAGTAGTAGCGGCAAATGATGCAAGAAAGCAAGCTTATCAAGCATCAGCCAAAAAAATAAAATAAAATAAAAACTATGCACTTCAAACATTCATACCCTCCCAGAATTGCCTAGTTCTTCCTTGCGTTTATTTAAACCATCCACTTCCACAACAACACAGGGATAAGGAATGCAGAATTGGAATTTAGAGAGTACAATGTGTACAGAAAGGATAGACAGGTTAGAACAGAAGGAGGGGTCATGCTGTTAGTTAAGAAACACATAAAATCTAAGGAAGTGCATCCAGATGGCCCAATCATGAATGTGGCCATAAATCCACACCACACTGTCACTTTTGGAGAATGCAATGGGACCTCTTGGATAACTCGAGAGTTTCTGTTCCCCAAATGCGACAGTTGTGCGTATTCATTTGTCCATTTAAGCAGAAGTGGACTTCATCACTCCAAAGGATGTTCCATGGCCAAGTGATATCCGCTGTCATTCGTGCCAGAAATTGAAGTGCATATGTGAAACGAATATCTGCATCACCATGTTTTAGCTGCTGTAGCATGTGCATCTTGTAAGGATAGTACTGCAACACTTGACTCATTACTAGCCTTACAGTGGAATACGGCATGTCCACTTAAAGAGAAACAGCTGGCACACTTGCGCTACCACATGGAGATTGACTTGATAAATCCACGACAGCCATAGCCACATCTTCAACATGAGAGGAGTCCACTCATTTTCAACTTCTACCTAGTTGAACACCAAGATGTCCTGTCGCTTCAAATTTTGCAATCATTTTGCAGACAGCACAAACAGTCATAGGTCCACATCTTATGTGCTTCTTACGGCTGAATTCTCTGATAGCCGCAGCTGCATTGTTGCTGTTCTGATAGTACAGCTTCACTAATAGCGCCTTTTCCTGCAACATTGTAGGGCATTGCTGCTGTAGTTTTTTTTTTTTTTTTTTTGGTAGTTGTTGGCGCATTGGCTTCTGTGGCCATAGTGCACCTCCCACGGTTTTTGCAGTACTTTGATCCAATCCCGAGGCGGGATTCGAACCCACGACCTTTGTGCTGCTGTAGTGCAGGCAAGCATCTACTGTATGATTTTGGAGACTGCTTTGCTTTTATACAATGCAGTAGAGCTGTGTAGTGGCACTGTGGCAATAACTTACAATTATGCAAATAATGTAAGTTATTTGCATAATCGTAACTAAGATAGTTACATGCCATATACTGACACAGCACCATACGGTGACAAATTTTGTAACTAATTTTTTTTCCCCCCAATAAATGGCAAGTGCATTCTTTATTGTTGTCTAAATTTCTCTTCAGTACAATCCTTAGAACTCGCTCCAGGGCCCTCTACATAGGAATACTTTAATTTTAACAACCCTGTACTAATATTGTTGGTTCTCTGTTTTGAGTTTTTATGCCTGACTGTATCATCTAGCAAATGATAAGATGAGTGACTGTTTCTTTCTTTAGTTCTATGATGTTATTTAAGTATTATATATACAACTTGCAGTGATATTTCTGTTCATTTTATTTTAACTCTATTTTTATAGTCCAAAAGGACAATTGGCTGTATTGTATACACCGTATATTGAACATGTTACAGGAGAAAGATATGGTAAGCTTGTTTTTTTTTTTATTATTGATTAACTTTATGCCTATATGCTCGGACAGTCAGAGTAACTCCCCCATTTTCTTTCTTTAACGAAAGCTAATTTAATTAATACGAGCTAAAAAACCTTGATTTGAATAAAATAAGCTTAATATAGGATTTAAGGGGAATGTTTGAATGTAATGGCTTGATGAAATCAAATAAAATTTATATGCTAATGCCCTTCAATTTTGATCATTGAAATCTTTCTGCTCCTGCAGATTGAGACCATGTATATCACTGTTCTGTCTAAATTGCTAATATCTTTTAAATTATATAGCATCACTAGAAAAGGCAAATCCACTTTACCTTTAAGAATCTTGCTAGCTGTTTTCAAAACTTAGTGGCATCTCGTCAGTTGGCAAGTAATCTGTGTTAGAACATATGCAGACCTTTGGATTTTGAATAATGTATTTTGTCTAAGGGAATGAAATGGATGTTCGATGAACTTGATGTGAAAAAAGTATAGTTATAAATTATCAAGTAATACAGAGGCCTACAGTAGATAAAAACTAGTCTGCAATAAAGTCACAAAGGAGGTTAGGAAAGCTAAGGCATATTACAAAGAAGTCCCTGTCAAAGAAAAGCAACAAAGATTCTTAACTTTTCTAAACACCAGAAGGAAGAAAAGAGACGAATTACATTGGACCACTAGATATTAGCATTAGTAGAGGCATATGATTCAAGAAAGCAAGCTTACACAGCATCAGCCAAAAAAAAAAAAAAAAAATCTTCCCATTTCACCCATCCATTTGCTCCAGATGTTTATCTAGTTTAGCCTTGAATTCATTTAAGCTCTCAAAACTTCTGCAATGACAGATGGGAAGTTTGTTCCAGCAATCAACCAACCACTGGCTAAAGGCAAATTTCCGCACGTCTATTCTACAACTGTCTTTTCTCAATTTTAATTTATGTCCCCTCACACAATTCATCTGGGCAAGGGGAAGAATCCCATCAGCATTGAGCATGCCCAAACCATTCAAGGTCGTATTATTATTATTATATTATTTCTCCCTGATTGGAGGTTCCACCTTGTGACGGGTATTGCTACCAAGTACACAGGATGGTCGTTGTTATTGTCTGGTGTTACTGTTGGTAAAGGAACTTTCTGACTATCCTATAGGTGTTCAGGATTGCGAATTTCTGGAGTTCCTTGTAGGTGTTCGCTGGGAGACCTATTGCTGCAATGCTGCTATGTAGGGTCTTTGGCACTATACCTGTGGTTGATACGATGATCGGGATGGTCATTACTTGTTCCATATGCCACATCTCTTTGATCTCCTGTCTTAGGTTCGTGTATTTCCTGATTTTTTCCCCATGGGTTTTCTGCAGGTTGCCAGTGTTGGGTACCGCTATGTCAATCAGATAGGTAGTCTTTTCCTTCTTGTCCACAAGGGTTACGTCCGGTCTGTTGTGCGGGATTGTTCTATCCGTTATTATGGCGTGGTCCGAGTACGGCTTCTGGGTTGGGGTCTCTAGTACTGCCTGTGGTTCGTACTTATAGTATAGTACACACTTTCTTTACTAACAGATTAGAAAGAATACTTGATGAGAATCAACCGAAAGAGCAAGCTGGCTTTAGGACAGGATTCTCAACTATGGATCACCTTCACGTAATATCACAGCTAATGGAGAAAGCAAATGAATATAAAACACCATTATGCCTGGCATTTGTGGATTATGAAAAGACATTTGACTCCATACAGCATAAGGCAATGTTTCGGGCACTGGAAAGACAAGGCATAGATACCCCATATATTATGATTTTGAAGAAAATATATGAGAGTGCTACCTCCTTTATTAGACTAGACAAAGACAGTAGTACACTTAAATAGAAAGGGTGCAAGAATATTTGCTGATGCTATCGAGGCAGTGTTAGGTGGGTCGGAAAACTGCTAGCTTGGGGGAAGACAAAGACCAATAGATTGACAGTAGCCACTGGCAGAGGTGAAAGATATTCTTGCACTGCTTCTATTAGGATGAGCAGAACCTGAAAAACAAGATGCATGGTATTTCAGAGACTGCTGGGAGCCATTGCGGTACGAGTAAGCACATGGGTTGTGTTAGGGTAGCTAAGAATAGAAACAGGTGCAGGTATACTTGCGTGTACACCAATGCTAGGAGTTTAGTAAATAAATTTGATGAATTTGAGGTATTGCTCAAAACATCAAAGGCATATATTGTTGGAATATGAGAGACGTGGTGTCACACAGATATAAGGGATGCAGAACTGCAATTTGGGGAGTACAACGTCTACAGAAAGGATAGACAGGATAGGAAGGGAGGAGGGGTTATGCTATTAGTTAAGAAACACATAAAAACCAAGGAAGTGAAGCCAGTCGACATCGCTGGACAGTGCAGTGTTGAGTCAGTTTGGTGTGACATAAGCATTGGGAGATCAAAATTGAGAGTAGGAGTGTGCTATAGGCCTAATGACTCTGATGAGTATAATAAGAAACTGTACAGGGAAATAGAGTGGGCCAGTAAATCACAGAGTCTTATAATGGGAGATTTTAATTTCCCAGATATTGACTGGAATTTGCGGGCTGGTTACTCACACACTAGCAGGGCTTTTGTGGATTTATTGGATGATTGTTTTCTACATCAGCATGTTCGGGAGGCAACTAGAAGGAGTAATACTCTTGATTTGATTATCAGCAGTGATTCTTCATGCATTAAGAATCTGCAGATAAATGAACCACTAGGTGGCAGTGATCACAGTGTGCTGAAGTGGGATTTACTCAAAGAGGTAACTACAATTAGGGGTAAAGGGAAGGGTTATTGCTTCCGTAAAGGCGACTACGATGGACTGAGACAGTATTTAAATTCTATACAGTGGGACCAACTGATGATGTTACCAACAGCAAATTCAAAATGGGAAGCATTCAAAGAACTTATCTTGGAAGCTACTAGGCTATACATACCAACTAAGAAATATTGTTCAAGGTTTAGGCCAAAATGGATGTCAGATGAACTAATGAGGCATATGGCAGAGAAGAAAAATGCATGGGATACTTACAAATTAACACATGACACAGAAGCCTATGATAGATACAAGTTGATATGCAACCAAGTTACAAAGGCGGTTAGGCAGGCGAAGGCAGATTACGAGAAATCCTTGGCAAGGGATGCAAAGAAAAACAGCAAAGAGTTCTTTACTTATGTAAACTCTAGAAGGAAGGGGATGAATCAGATTGGTCCACTTGATATTGATGGGTCAACTGTTGATGATCCTGCTCAGGTAGCTAACAAACTAAATGAATATTTTGCATCAACATTCACACATGAGGAGTTATTCAGCGAGGGGAATGCCAGAGGTGTATTCATCTCTAGCAGTAAGCTACAGAATCTTGAAATAACTGGGAGTAAAGTGGAGGAGAAACTGTTGAAGATAAACAAGAAAGGCACGAAGCAAGAAGAAACAAGAAAGGCACCCGGGGTTGATGGGATCTATCCAGTTATATTAAAGGAGGCAGCAAAGGAAGTAAGCAAACCCTTAGCCATAATTATGAGAGCTTCCTTGGACTCAGGGGAGGTATCCATAGACTGGAAATGTGCAAATGTGACCCCAATTCACAAAGGAGGATCAAAGGCTGACACAAGTAATTATAGACCTGTGAGCTTAACTTCTGTTCCAGGAAAATTAATGGAGGCACTGGTTAAAGAAGCACTGCAGGATCATTTAGACAAGACTTCAGTTATAGCTCAGACACAGCATGGTTTTGTTAAGGGGAAGTCTTGCCTGACCAATTTGATTGGATACTATGATGCAGTCACAAAAGAACTGGATGCAGGGAATAACTTTGATATTATATACTTGGATCTTAGAAAGGCTTTTGACACTGTTGCACATGGAAGACTGCTACACAAATTGGAGCAGTGTGACATTGGAGGCAAATTGCTGCTGTGGATAAAGGGGTGGCTGAGGGGGAGAAAACAGAGAGTGGTAATCAATGGACACTGCTCATCGTGGACTAATGTTATTAGTGGAGTCCCTCAGGGCTCAGTGTTGGGTCCATTATTGTTTTCTGTATTCATAAATGATACTGATGAGGGTATATCAAGCTTAATGTCCAAGTTTGCAGACGATACAAAGATTGGCAGGGTTGTCAAGGACACTACTGACACTATGCTGCTGCAACAGGATCTGGAAAGGTTGCAGCAGATGGGCTGAGAGGTGGCAAATGAAGTTTAACATTGACAAATGTAAAGTACTACACATGGGAAACAGCAACCCCCAGAGCAACGTATCAACTCTGTGGTACTACAATGACAGTGGTAGAGAATGAAAGGGACTTGGGGGTGGTTGTACAGGCAGATATGAAGTTCTCTGAGCAGTGCAGACGGGATACAAGAGTAGCTCATGGAGTATTGTCAATGATATACAGGAATTTTTCCAGCAGGGATAAGGAGGTGATTATTCCATTGTATAAGGCAATGGTCAGGCCACACCTAGAGTACTGTATGCAGGTCTGGAGGCCTCATTTCAAGAAGGATGTAGAGCTGCTGGAACGAGTACAGAGAAGGGCAACAAGATTAGTGAATGGAACAAAGGGGTGCTCTTACGAAGAAAGGCTTAAGTTTTGCAAATTACAGAGTCTGGAGACTAGGCACCAGCGAGGTGATCTGATAGAGGTGTATAAAGCCTTGAATGGTTTAAGCATGCTCAATGCTGATGGGATTCTTCCTCTAGCTCAGAAAAATCACCTGAGAGGGCATAAATTCAAATTGAGGAAAGACAGATGTAGGATAGACGTGCGGAAATTTGCCTTTAGCCAGCGGGTGGTTGGTTGGTGGAACAGACTTCCATCCCTTGTAGTGGAGCTTGATAGCCTAAATAAGTTTAAGGCTCAGCTGGACAGGTATTTTGAACGAACAGAGGGGCGAAGTGGAAGCGGTTTTTTTTTGGCTGATGCTGCATAAGCTTGCTTTCTTGCATCAAATGCCTCTGCTAATGCTAATGCTAAATTTAAAATCGAGAAAGGAGTTCGACAAGGAGACACAATATCTCCGAAGCTGTTTACTGCTGCCCTTGAGGAAGCTTTCAGAATATGAGACTGGTCGCAGAACGGAGTCAATGTGAACGGAGAGTACTTAAACCATTTACGATTTGCAGATGACATTGTGGTTATAAGCCACGATCCCAAAGAATTAGAGGAAAATCTTAATCAGTTATGCACAGTTAGTAAGGATTTTGGACTAAAGATGAATATGGCTAAAACAAAAGTAATGATAAACAAGTATGCCACATTAAGGGAAATAATGATTGAAGGAGCAGTAATTGAAAAGGTGTAGTCATATACTTATCTGGGACAAGTTATTAGCTGTAATAATGATAAATGGCTGGAAGTCAAGAGAAGAATAAATTTTGGATGGATGGCATTCAGGAAATATAGTCACATACTGAAGAGCAATATCCCAGTCTGTCTGAAACGTAAAATAATGAACCAATGTATACTCTCCACCATGACTTATGGAAGTGAAACTTGGGCACTCACCAAAAGAATGGAAGAGAAGCTGAGAACTACACAGCGAAGAATGGAACGAATTATATTGGGAATCAGACTGTTAGATAAGAAGAGAAACACATGGATTAGGCAGCAAACTCAAGTAAAGTACATTCTTATCAAAACTAAAGAACTAAAATGGTCTTGGGCAGGACACATAGCTCGAAGACATGATGACAGATGGACTAAGAAAATAACAGAATGGTACCCAAGAGGAGCTAGAAGAAAACCTGGAAGACAAATGCGGAGATGGATAGATGAAATTCATGAGTTTTTGGGTAGTAAATGGATGGCCAGTGCTCAAAACAGAAGGAACTGGAAAGTTGCTGGAGAGGCCTTCATCCTGCAGTGGATTGAAAATGGCTGATGATGATGATGATGACACACTTTCTTTGGTCAACTGGTATTTCCTCACTAGCTTCTGATGTATTATCCTGTCTACCTGGTTGTGTCTATGAGTGTACTCAGTCTGGGTGATCACCTTACATCTCACAGTGATGTGTTGGATCATTTCTGAGGCCAGATGGCATCATCGACATGTATCATTGAACACTCCGGGCTCCTTGGCGATGTGTTTTCTATAATTTCTGGTGTTGATTACCTGGTCTTGGATGGCGAGCATGAATCCTTCAGTCTCAGGGGAAGAGTGTCCCACTCGTGAGCCATGGATTGGAAGCAATTTTATCTGTGATCTTGATGGAGATCATTGTAGTGTCTGCCATGGAATGTCTTCTCTGCCCATCTTTTTAGCCTCGTTTGTGCCTCCTGCTAGGGGAGACTCTTCGCTTAGGGGTATACCACTTGTCTATCTTCGTTATGGCCTGGTGAAATGCGGCGGTGTGTTTCTGCAAGTAATCCTTCAGGTTAACTATCGCTGTTTTCTGTTGCTCCGGGCAATTGTCAGTCTCTCCACGGCAGATCTCAGGTGGTGTTGGTGGCTCTTGGTCATCATTGTCCTTGTCTTTCTCATGATATCCTCCAGCGCGGTGTTAGTCCAGTCTATGACTCCAAAGGAGTATGTTAGTACTGGGACTGCATAGATGTTTATGGCTTGAACTGTGTTCCCTCCATTCAGCTTTGCTTTCAGCAGGCTTTTGAGTCTCTGATGGTAATTTTCAGTCAGGCAGGCTTTAATTTCCTTGTGCTGTGACTGCTGAGCATGCATCATCCCCAAGTATTTGTAGGCCTCTCCCTCTGCCATGGCTTCGATCTCTTTACCAGTCTGCAGCTGGTAGAGACCAAATTACATTCTAATATTATTGCTGAATTCTTCAGTGATCTGCTGTAGTTGCTTCTTGTTTCCCACGTAGAGCTTGTTGTTATCCATGTACATCAGGTGGGTGAGGGTGTAGCAGTTCTTCCTTCCTTCTTTGAGGTTATATCTGTACTTACTACTGTTGAGCATGGTGGATATCGGGTTAAGTGCTAGACAGAACCACAGTGGATCAGGGCATCTCCCTGAAAGATTCCTTTCCTGATAGGGATTGGCCTGGTTGTGATGTTTTGACCTTAATGGTGGTACTCCATTTCGCCATCGTTTCTCCTAGGAAGTTTGTCACTATTGGATTGACTTTATAGATGTTCAGCGCCTCTATTAGCCAGCTTCACGGAGTCGAAGGCCTTGCAGTAATCAATGTAGGCTGTGCACATGTTGCGGTGCTCCTTGTAGGCTTGCTCCATAACCACGGCATCTATGGTTAATTTCTCCTTGCATCCTTTGCTCAGCCATTTCCATCCTTTCTGCTGTTCGGCCATTATGTTCTGGCTCTCCATGTGGTCTGATATCTTCTTGGTTATGTAGCTGGTCAGGATCCTGTACATTTTTGGGAGGCAGGTGATTGTCCTGTATTTCTCTGGGTTTCTTGTATCTTCATCTTTATGCTTCAGATCAGTGATTCCTTGAGTAAAAACTTTGGGATTGTCTCTGGGTGCCTTATCATTCGGGTGAACTACTCTGCCAGGTGCTTGTGTGTGCAAGTGAGCTTCTTGTACCAGTAGTTGTGGGTGTTATCTATTCCTGGAGTTCGCCAGTTGTGAGAGTTCTTGATTGTCTGTTTTACTTCTTCCCGAATCTCCCACCCTCTCATTTTTGTACATCCTTGGTTGTCTTGTGTTTTAGTTCTATCAGGAGACTCAGCTGTTATGTCTTACTTCCCTACTCCATATGTTTTCCTAGAACTCCTCGATTGTCTTCTGCTCGGGCGGTCTGTTCCCTTCTTTTCCATCTTCTCCGAGATTCCTGTAGAAGCCTCTTTGGTCCTCATCATAGATTCGGTTATTGATATTGGATCAATTGGTCTATCTTGACTCAATTCTTCTGTTTTCTGCTGAAGTCTTCTTTCCCAAGCTGGTGGTTTCTTCTGTTTTCGGTTCTTCTGCTGCTGGTCTCTCGCTTCTTCCATTAATTCTCGTGGCTGCTGCCGCAGCACTATACATGGCTGTGTGGATGGCCTCCAGTGTTGCACCATTGATGTCGAGGTAATGCAGTATTATGTGCCGACTCAGGTGGTCTGTGGCTCTCCACAAGGTTTTATTCGGCCTCTGCTTCGGTATCACGTGAGTCTTTGTGGGGTCCATTCCTTCTAATTTTGTTAGGGCCTTCTTCCACTTGTCCTGTATTCTGGATATCATGACCTCATCTGTTTCCTCTTCAGCTGCTGCTGTGGGTTGTATTCCTTCTTGCTCTTCCTCCTCTGGTTTGGCGGTGGTATGTTCTTCCTCTTCTGGTTCGGGGCGCCTCCGTAGCCAGGTGGGAAGGAGCAGCAGTGTGTAGCACACGCTTCTTGATTAGACCGGGGTTCGAGCCCGTCACCACCAAATACGGAGGATGCGGAAAGGTCAGGGAATGACCACCGCATATCCCGGAGCAATATAGCCTTAGTTGCTAATGCTCCTAAAAACCAAATAACCAAAATCCTCTTCTGGTTCCATATTCTTTATCCTTTGTAGTTCATTGTTCACGTCCTGCTTGATTTTTTCCAATGTTGCAGGAACTATCAGGTTCTTTGTGACGATGGTCCTTCTCTGGTCCACTATTCGCTGTTCGGTGACCTGAAGATCCGGGAATCGTTCCAGCCACTTGATATGTAGTCTTGCCCTGTTTTTTTTTTTTTTTTGTTGGTAGTTGTTGGTGCATAGGCTTCTGTGGCCATAATGCACCTCCCAAGGTTTTTGCAGTACTTTGATCCAAGCCCAGGCAGGAATCGAACCCGCAACCTTTGGGTTGCCAGGCAGGCACTTTACCTGCCCGGCTAGCCCGGTCGGTGTCTTGCCCTGTAAGTTGTCATATTGGTCTCCAGCTTCACATTATTTCGTAGTATGCTTGCATGATGTACGTATTCATTTCGATACTCCACTTAGTGCGTTGCCATTTTCTTCCATCTTGGGTGGTCATTAGTGCAATTGTGCAGGAAGCACTTCCAGTTGGTGGGGCTGGATTATCTTGCCCTTCTCTTGTGGTAGCCATATGGGGACAGCACCACTCACTCCACTGTCTTCCTTGGGAGACCGTCTCTGATTTTTCGAACTGACCCCTCTGCCTAAGGCCTGAATGCTAGTGATTTTTATCCTGCGCCACATTCGATGCAGTATGATTAATATTTCTCTGCGACATCATCCATCTATGGAGGGGGGACCTGCTTAGCTTTGGCTTATGTCCAGTGGTAGCTCTCAGGAGTGACACCAGATGGCACCACAATCTGCCTTAGCTGCCACTTCAACCTTGGGGTGGGTAGGTCCCTTGGAGCAACTTTCACGAGTTTTATTTATTTATTAATTTTTATTACTATTAATTTATTTATTATTATTCTAATTTATCACTATTATTATACCGGTCTCCCAGCATGATGAAGCCGCGTTCGCTCTCGCCAAGGCTGTACTCGAACCCGGGTCCATCAGGCTGGTAGTCCAGTGTCGTAACCACTGGGCTCCATCATATGCTCCCTCCTATCGTGTCTGGGCAGAATTGCACACATTTTCAAATTTAACCCTAACTCAAGGCTTTTTTTCCAACATTGACCTGTACTTGTTTAGTAATTCCTCCGGTCTCCTACTCGTAATATTAGTGCCAATGTGTACAACAGTATCGTCTTTTGTGCCCTTAAAAGATGATATCTGCTCTATATTGTAGTAGTAGTAGTAGTAGTAGTAGTGGCAAATGATGCAAGAAAGCAAGTGTAGGAGCTTATGCAGCATCAGCCAAAAAAAAAAAAAAAAAAAAATCACACCATACCCTCCAAATGCCTGTCCAGTTCCTCCTTAAATTTATTTAACCTATCAACTTCCACAACGACAGATGGAAGTTTGTTCCAGCAATTAACCACCCGCTGGCTAAAGGCAAATTTCCGCACATCTATTCTGCATCTGTCCTTTCTTAATTTGAACTTATGTCCTCGTAGGTTCGTATTCTGAACAAGTGGGAGGATCCCATCAGAATTCAGCGTGCTCAACCCATTCAAGGCCTTATAGACCTCAATCAGATCACCGCGCAGGTGCCTAGTCTCCAGCCACTGCAATTTGCAGAACTTAAGCCTCTCTTGGTAAGAGGATCCCTTCATTCCCCTCACCAATCGTGTTGCTCTTCTCAGTACACGCTCAAGCAAATCTACATCCTTCCTAAAATGAGGCCTCCAGACCTGTACGCAGTACTCAAGGCGTGGCCTGACCATTGCCTTATACAGAGGGACAATCACCTCCTTTTCCCTGCTAGCAAAATTCCTATATATCATTGACAAAACCCCATGACCTGCCCTAGCAGCCTGTCTGCATTGCTCAGAAAACTTCATATCTGACTGCACAATTACTCCCAGGTCTTTTTCATTTTCTACCACCTTAAGTGTAGTACCACACAGTTGGTACGTTTCTCTGGGGTTACTTCTACCCATATGCAGTACTTTGCATTTGTCAAGGTTGAACTTCAGTTGCCACTTCTTAGCCCATCTGCCCAAATTATCTAGATCCTGTTGCAGTAGCACACTGCCATTACTGTCATTAACAACCCTGCCAACCTTTGTGTCATCTGCAAACTTCGACATTAAGCCTGATATACCTTCATCAATATCATTGATAAATACACAAAACAACAGTGGACCCAACACCGAACCCTGTGGGACTCCACTAATAACATTAGTCCACGAAGAGCAGCACCCATTGATTACCACCCTCTGTCTTCTCCCACTTAACCATCCTTTTATCCATTGTAGCAACTTACCCTTAATACCATTCTGCTCCAATTTGTACAGTAGTCTTCCATGCGCAACAGTGTCAAAAGCTTTCCTGAAATCCAAGTATATGATATCAAAATTATTTTTTGCATCCAGTTCCTTTGTGACCATATCATAATAACCAATCAAATTTGTCAGACAAGACTTTCCCTTAACAAACCCATGCTGTGTCTGAATTATTGCTGCAGTCTTGTCTAGATGATCCTGCAATGCATCTTTAACCAGTGACTCCATTATTTTACCCGGAACAGAAGTTAAACTAACTGGTCTGTAATTACTCGTGTCACCCTTCGATCCACCTTTGTGAATTGGGGACACATTTGCACATCTCCAGTCCGTGGGAACCTCCCCTGAGTCCAAGGATGCTCTCATAATTATGGCTAAGGGTTTGCTTAGTTGCTTTGCCGCCTCTTTTAAAATAACTGGATAGATCCCATCCACCCCAGGTGCCTTTCTTATGTTTAACTTCAACAATTTCTCCTCCACTTTGCTCTCAGTTATTACAAAATCATTAAGCACACTGCTACAATTTGATAACCTTCTTCCATTTTCAAACTGTAATAATTCCTCACGTGTGAATGTAGATGCAAAATACTCATTCAGTTTGTTTGCTATCTGAGCAGGATCATCAACAGTCGAACCATCGATGTCAAGTGGACCAATCATATTCATCCCCTTCCTTTTAGAGTTTATATAAGTAAAGAAATCCTTGCTGTTTTTCTTAGCATCCTTTGCCAAAGATTTCTCGTAATCCGCCTTCGCCTGCCATCAACCTTTGCCCCTGGCAGACATACCCTGGTCCTGTTCCACCTATCCTTCTTGCACAATATATTCCCTGTTTCCCTGACAATAGAGTCACCGACAACAACTAGTTCCTGTGGGACCAGTGCATTCTACCTTGGGGTTTGCCACCGTGTTGCCTGATGTTCAAGTGCAAACTCTGGTGTTTATGTGGGCAGCTGAAAGCTTGATGGGCCCCTCAATTTAATTCTTCAAGGGCATCTACCCTATTCTTCAAGCTCTCATAATGATTCATAACAATTCTGAGATGCACCTGATTTCTTCACACTCCTTACATTGGGCACACACACACAAAGACATTCCCCTTGGCAATATCATGTCCCGTTCCTGAATGATCCACAAACATAAACAAGCAATACATTTCAAAAGGCTGTGATTCAGAGGACAACCATCCCGTCAGTTCTTCCCTGAGCCACAGCACTCTCACTAGCTTGAGCCTTTTTCTTTGCTACTCTGGTCTGAGACATGATTTCTATTCAATTTCAATTATAATTTCAAATTGAATACAATTAAAAATATAACACTAAACTTGTATCCCAAAGCAGTTATAATTGATTTTTACAGTTGATTTTTATGTCCAACTGAGTTGCACTATATGAATTTCTTATCTCCTATCAAGTTATATGTATTAAGTTGTAAAGTTACATTTGTAAAATCTAAGTACACTAAACCCTCGATATGACAGATTTCGGATCTAACGGACCAGACAAATAATAATACAGTAATGTACATATTAATCTTGAACATATTATTTTTTTTAGGTTATACAAAACTTCAGTCTTATTATTGATTAAAAATTAATAATAATTACCTATATCCATTATTGTTTTGATAATTACTTACTTTTATTTTTATTATCAAATTCAGGAAATTGTTTTTTATTCTTTCTGAAAACGCGTTCAATTAGCTGTTTTCTCAGATTACAGATAACAGCAGGCAGTGACTTGCGAGCTGAACGTGACTCGGGACACTAAACTGCAGGTATATCGGCTCACTTTGTTTCAGTCTCATTCTGCCTCAAGCTATCATGCGGTCAGGTTGTATACAGAGTGTTCTGTGATTTCTGAATTGTGACTTTATTTATTAAATAATTTTGCAATCTTTATAATTTAAAATGGCATCAAGTGATAGAGGAGTTAAAAGAAAACTTAAATGTGGCACAGAAATTAGAGCTAATTGAGAAATTAAAACAAGGTGTCTCAGTATCACGTGCTTGTGAAATTTACAGCGTAAAAAATCAAACCGCTTCTGATATCCATAAATCATAGGCCAAATTGCAACATAATTTTATATTGTACAGTACTGTATATTGTATTAAAGCTTTTTTTTTTTACATTAAGAACAATAAAAAATGCCCTCCAAGGTTACATTCGATTTAACGGACTTTCAGCATTAACGGACACCCCTTCTCCCCTATTAGTCCGTTAAATTAAGGGTTTACTGTAGTTATAATAGTTGTTATATGTATTGAGTTAAATCTAAGTCATTATATGCATTGAGTTTAAAAATTATGTTTGTAAAATCTAAATAGTTATAATAGATAATAAATTTAAGTATCTATTGCCACCCACATGGTTCAAACCCTCTCGCTAGCTATCTATGCCAAATCACCGATTCTAAAAACTTATTAGTGTCGAACATTATGATCTACGCAACAAATTAAATTATAAAATCACATAAGTAGCGCTATAATTTATAATATATGAATATGAATTAATTAATATATTAATGCTATAATAATGCTATTTTATATGAATAGTTTAACTGTTGATGATCCTACACAGATTGCTTACAAACTAAATAGGAGTTTTGCATCTGCATTCACACGAGGAATTTTTTAGCAGTGGGGATACCAAAAGTATATCAAACTCTGACAGTGAGCTAAACGATTTTGTGATATAACCAAAGCTAAAGCCCATAACAACTCTTGAGTTGGCACTGAACTTCTTCACACTGTTACATTAAGCACACACACACAAAGGTATCCCCCTTGGCAACATCATGTCCCATCCAAGAAAGATCTGCAAACATATCATTTGGTCCTTGAAGTTGTCACAGACATTCTCTCAGATATGCCAGACAAGCTGTACTTGCTACCTGGGAGTCTAAAACGCTGATGGAACTGATATTCGAGTGACACTCAAGTCAAGTGGACCCAATTTCGGTGAAGTCCGGACGGTCTGTGACAGCCAAATCCTCTGCTTGCACCTTCACGATGGTGGGACTGTTAGTAATCCTGGGTATAACCTCCATGCACAAGCACATGGTGGGTGACCACCCAGGTGTGAACCAACGTAAGCAGGGGTCGAGGTGTGGCGCCCACACCACATGGAAGAATGCCGCCCCTCTATGTTACCAGGCATTACTAGGTGGTAGATGACTCTCATCAACCGGTGAAATACCACCACTTTGCTTATTGGAGGCTTGAAGTGGTGGAACCCATGTTTAGTCTCTAGAGCTAAGTTCCGGTCAACCCTTCCCTATCTCTTCCATCATGCAGTATGATTGATGACTTTTGAGGTTATGATGAACGCCGTGGCGAGATCCAATATTTCTTACATTTCGAGGGTACAGCTCTAAAACGGTTTTCGCAGGCCGGCCGCTAGTTAGTACACCGGACCGAACCTATTGGTAACTCTCTAGGAGGCTTCCGCATCAGCTAGTGTATAATCTTGCTGCCTCTACTCTGCCAGATAGTAACTGGAGGGAGTCCGAGTAGTGTGTATGCGGGGAGCATTGTCGAGGCCACGTTATGTCAAGGATCTGGGTATATTCTTACCACATGTACGCCATATCCAAAAATTTCATTACTTCATACAGCATGTCCCACCCACTTTTTCTTACTATTGAATACACCATGAATTGTCAAACTAATAGAACAAGCTTATCTGTGAAAAGATCTAAACCTCCCAAGGATTTCCTAATTCATTTCACAAATATACGTGGTCTCAATTCTAATCTCAACGATGTCCATTTCCACTTGCAGTCCGCCAAACCCCATGTACTTTTTCTGACAGAATCTCAGTTATCGGTTGATTCAACTACTGCTCATCTCAGATGCCCAAATTATTCGCTGTATGATTCCTTTCGCCTCAAAGGTGGTACTTGTGCATATGTCCGTTCTGATATTCCCTGTCAGAGACTTGGCAATTTGGAATCTCCTCTCTTTGATCTTCTTTGGCTTAAAATCTCTCTGCCTCATTGTGTCAAATTCATGTGTTGTCTCTACCGTTCTCCCAACTCCACTAATCACTTGGAGCTCTTTGACTTCCTCTCGTTGCAACTTGACTTTCTCCAGTCCAACTTTCCTAACAGTGAGGTAATTTTCCTTGGTGATTTTAATGTTCACAACTCCAGCTGGCTTCCGTTTTCTAGTCACACCGACCCAGCAGGTCGAGATGCTGAGGCTTTTGCAATTACTAATGACCTAGCACAGATTGTTCATTTACCTACAAGAATACCGGACAATCCTAATCATACAGCCAATACGCTTGATCTTTTTCTCACAAACAACCCTTCTAAATACACGGTCGAAGTGAGAGGTCCTTTAGGCACTTCAGATCACAACTTGGTGATTGTCTCTTCTCCAATGGAACCTTTATCTCATGGCTATTCCCAACCTCGTGTTGTTTGGCATTATAAGAATGCAAAATGGGATGACCTGCGAGACTTCTTTTCTTCCTTTCCTTGGTCGGATTACTGTTTCAAAACTCCTGATGTCAACGTTTGCTCAGATCGTGTCAGTGAAATTATTCTTGCAGGAATGGAATCCTTTATCCCACACTCCACTTTAAAATCTCGTCTTTTATCTAAACCTTGGTTTTCCAATAAATGTGCTAAGGCTGTTCAAGAGAAGAATGTTGCATATCGTAATTGGCTTGTTTCTAATTCTTCAGTTTCATTTTCTGCCTACACCAAAGCTCGCAACAATTGTAAAGCAGTTATTAATCAGTCCAAACTAGAGTTTGAACAGGCTAAGAGTAGAAAACTTGCTTCTTGCCCTAATGGTAGCCGAGCATTCTGGTCTCTTGCCAAAGCTATTGGCCGCAACTTTTGCCCATCTCTGCTTCCACCTCTGTCCAAACCAGATGGTTCTGTTGTCACTTCAGCCAAGGATAAAGCTGACCTGCTAGCATCCCATTTTTCTTCCAGCTCATGTATTAATGAACTTGGTAAAACACCTCCCACCATTCCCAACACGGTCCATTCAATGCCTCCTGTGGTCTTCCGTCAAAAGGATATCAGAAGGATTTTGATGAATCTTGATGCTAAGAAAGCTCCAGGTTCTGATGGTATTTCTCCACTTGTTCTCAAAATCTGTGCTCCTGAACTTACTCCTATTCTTTGCCACCTTTTTTCACTTTCTTATTCCAAAGGTGTTTTTCCTTCTGCTTGGAAATTTGCTCATATCCAGCCAGTTCCTAAAAAGGGTGACAAATCCCTCCCATCCAATTATCGTCCCATTGCAATTACTTCTACTCTTTCTAAAGTAATGGAGAAATCAATTAACCGCCAACTCTTAAACTACCTAGAAACCTTCCGTCTGATCAACGATCGCCAGTATGGATTCCGTCAGTGTCGATCCACTGGTGATATTCTGGCTTATGTTACCCATTTATGGACTACTTCAATGGAAAGGTTCGGTGAAACACAAGTAGTTGCTCTTGACATCTCAAAGGCTTTCGATCGTGTTTGGCATAAAGGTCTTCTAAACAAGCTCCCATCTTATGGTTTGCCAACTGTTTTTAGTAATTGGTTATCCAGTTTTCTCTCTGATCGCTCACTGAGGGTGATGGTAGATGGCTCTCTGTCTTCTAACTTCTCCACTAATGCCGGTGTCCCCCAAGGTTCAGTTCTTTCCCCCACTCTTTTCCTTTTGTATATCAATGACCTTCTTCCATTGACTGGAAATCCTATCCATAGTTTTGCTGATGATAGCACATTGCATTCAACCTTCCATTTTGAGAAACCTTGCCCTGCTCAATCAGCTTCAACTTCTCGAAATTCTGCTACCAATTCCTTAAATGCCGATCTTCAGGTAATTCTCCAGTGGGGCAAAGACAACTTAGTTGATTTCAACCCTTCTAAAACTCAGTCTTGCCTTATATCTCGCAAAAAGGATTCTTCTGCTCCTATGCTTATCTTTAGTGACACTCCAATTTCTAGGCAAAAGGATATATCTCTTTTGGGGATTTCCCTGACTTCTAATCTCTCTTGGCACAAGCACATTACAAATATTGCTTCCTCTGCATCTAAAAAACTTGGTTTTCTCTTTCGCTCTCGGCGTTACTTTTCTTCCAAACAGCTGCTCACTCTGTATAAATCGCAAATCCGCCCTGCCATGGAATATTGTTCCCACATCTGGGGTGGTGCCCCCAAAACATCTCTCAGGCTTCTTGATTCCATTCAGAAGAGGGCAGTTAGGTTAATTAATGATTCATCTCTAACAGAGTCTCTCCACTCGCTTTCTCATAGACGTAATGTTTCTGCTGCATGCCTCTTCTGCAGATATTTCCATGGGCACTGTTCTTCTGAATTGGCTTCTATAATTCCCGCTCTCTCTTTCAAAACAGTCCGAACACGTGCCGCCACCAGCCAACATCCATTTACTGTCCAACTTCAAACCCACATAACCAACTTTTCATCTTCCTCATTTATTCATTCAACTGCCGTTTTCTGGAACAACCTTCCTTCATACGTATTTCCTGAAAATTACAATCTACAGAAGTTCAAGTCCAATGTCAACAAATATCTTCTTTCGTCTTCTCAACCTCCAACCCAAGCACGGTACTAAGTACTATAGGTTCTAATACCTCTCGTGTTTGGGGTTCTCATAAAAAAAAAAAAAAAAAAAAATATCACAAGTTGCACATTTGTTGCACATTTCTTTAGTCTTTGATGCATTGTAAAATCGCCCCCTTCAGTTCTCCCATGAGCCACAGCACTCCCACTACTTTGTGCACGTATCTTTGCTGCTCTAGTCTGGGGCATGATTTCCATTTAAATATGATTTAATTAATTAACAATGAAAATTAATAAGTTAATAAATTTAATTTACTGTACTATACTTGACTATACAATTTTATACTAAGCTAATGCAGTAATATGTATTCCACTATATAGTTTTACACAGTTTTAGGATTCAAATAATTTAACAACCGGTTCGCTGCCCTAATGACCGTTTTAAGTATAAAAAAACTATATACCGAAGGGTAGTTTATTATTTCATGCAGTTAATACTTAAATAAGAACAATAAAGGAGGTCCACAAAACTAGATTATGTTATAAGAAAGAGTTTTAAAATATTAATGAAAAAAATATTAAATAATACCTGACAAAAAACAATAAAACTGTTATTTAAGATATTTCCATATTGCTTCTTGATTGGCGTCCTCACTTGCAATTTTCTTTGCTTTTATCTGAGCATCATCGGCTAAGTGATTTATCCTTAACCATCTTTTCACTGTAGGAGTAGGATCCCATTCCTATAGAGGTAGGCCGATTAGACTAATAGTCATTGTGTTTGATATATTAGAAACAGTTAGGCGACTTCTCTTCTCTGAAAATATTATGTTCATCTTTGATAAACCCCTTTCCGCTTCTGCTGAACTTACAGCAATTGTTCTGACAATATTTTTAGCTCTTTGAACAGTTTCAGGAATTGCATAATTCTGAGAATTTTTTAAAACGCTTTCCACGAAATCTAGATAATCATTAATATCAATTTGGTAATTAAAAATGTCATTAAATACGAGCAATTGTTCTTCAGCTGCTTTCCATGGAACTAGTACTTTTTCAATATTCCAGTAATCTTGCTCCAAAAAATTGAGAAATTGTAATTTATTCCTATCTTGAAATTGGCTACAACTTGCTTTTAAATGTTCACAATCCATTAGTCTTTTTTTCAAATTTGTTACGATGCTTTCTAAGAGTCTTTCCTGAGGAAGCCTGACAAATTGATGATTTTTTACAAATTTTATATTTTTGAAGGTTTCTGAAGTAATTAATTCATCCACTTTTTTTTCGTATGGACTCTTTTCCTTTCCAATCATTTGAAATGCTTTAATAGATCTTATCATGAGTTTTTCAGCATTTATTTTATGTCTATATTTCTTGCTTGCAGTGCATTTGAAAGAAGAGAAATTTCGTTTAAAATATCAATCATCAATGCCAAATCAGTTATAAAATATATATTTTCAAGACGGGCAGCCATACCTAAGTACTTTTTATTTGAATAAAAATAATAATGTAGTGCTGGATAAGCGTGCCGCACAGCTAGGGTTGACCTTAAACTACAGACAGCCCATCTTGGTCCCAAAACTCTACCAATCTTTATAATTTCAATTCCAAGTTGTTCAAATATTTTGAAAAGTTCAATTTGGTTCTTATTGGATTGATGAAAAATAGTATATAGCATTAGCATTAGCATTAGTAGAGGCATTTGATGCAAGAAAGCAAGCTTATGCAGCATCAGCCAAAAAAAAAAAAAAAAAAAAAACCCACTTCCACTTCACCCCTCCGTTCGTTCAAAATACCTGTCCAGCTGAGCCTTAAACTTATTTAGGCTATCAACCTCCACCACAAGGGATGGCAGTCTGTTCCACCAACCAACCACCCGCTGGCTAAAGGCAAATTTCCGCACGTCTATCCTACATCTGTCTTTCCTCAATTTGAATTTATGCCCTCTCAGGTGATTTTTCTGAGCTAGAGAAAGAATCCCATCAGCATTGAGCATGCTTAACCCATTCAAGGCTTTATACACCTCTATCAGATCACCTCGCTGGTGCCTAGTCTCCAGACACTGTAATTTGCAAAACTTAAGCCTTTCTTCGTAAGAGCACCCCTTTGTTCCATTCACTAATCTTGTTGCCATTCTCTGTACTCGTTCCAGCAGCTCTACATCCTTTTTGAAATGAGGCCTCCAGACCTGTATACAGTACTCTAGGTGTGGCCTGACCATTGCTTTATACAATGGAATAATCACCTCCTTATCCCTGCTGGAAAAATTCCTGTATATCATTGACAATACTCCATGAGCTACTCTTGCAGCCCGTCTGCACTGCTCAGAGAACTTCATATCTGCCTGCACAATCACCCCCAAGTCCCTTTCATTCTCTACCACTGTCAGTGTAGTACCACAGAGTTGATACGTTGCTCTGGGGTTGCTGTTTCCCATGTGTAGTACTTTACATTTGTCAATGTTAAACTTCATTTGCCACCTCTCAGCCCATCTGCTCAACCTTTCCAGATCCTGTTGCAGCAGCATAGTGTCAGTAGTGTCCTTGACAACCTTTGCAGATGATACAAAGGTTGGCAGGGTTGTCAGTAGTGTCCTTGACAACCCTGCCAACCTTTGTATCATCTGCAAACTTGGACATTAAGCTTGATATACCATCATCAATATCATTTATAAATACAGAAAACAATAATGGACCCAAGACTGAGCCCTGAGGGACTCCACTAATAACATTAGTCCACGATGAGCAGTGTCCATTGATTACCACTCTCTGTCTTCTCCCCCTCAACCACCCCTTTATCCATAGCAGCAGTTTGCCTCCAATGTCACACTGCTCCAATTTGTGTAGCAGTCTTCCATGTGCAACAGTATCAAAAGCCTTTCTAAGATCCAAGTATATAATATCAAAGTTATTCCCTGCATCCAGTTCTTTTGTGACTGCATCATAGTATCCAATCAAGTTGGTCAGGCAAGACTTCCCCTTAACAAAACCATGCTATGTCTGAGCTATAGCTGAAGTCTTGTCTAAATGATCCTGCAGTGCTTCTTTAACCAGTGCCTCCATTAATTTTCCTGGAACAGAAGTTAAGCTCACAGGTCTATAATTACTTGTGTCAGCCTTTGATCCTCCTTTGTGAATTCGGGTCACATTTGCACATTTCCAGTCTATGGGTACCTCCCCTGAGTCCAAGGAAGCTCTCATAATTATGGCTAAGGGTTTGCTTGCTTCCTTTGCTGCCTCCTTTAATATAACTGGATAGATCTCATCCACACCGGGTTCCTTTCTTGTGTTTATCTTCAACAGTTTCTCCTCCACTTTACTCCCAGTTATTTCAAGATTCTGTAGCTTACTGCTAGAGTTGAATACACCTCTGGCATTCCCCTTGCTGAATAACTCCTCATGTGTGAATGTCGATGCGAAATATTCTTTTAGTTTGTTAGCTACCTGAGCAGCATCATCAACAGTTGACCCATCAATATCAAGTGGACCAATCTGATTCATCCCCTTCCTTCTAGAGTTTACATAAGTAAAGAACTCTTTGCTGTTTTTCTTTGCATCCCTTGCCAAGGATTTCTCGTAATCTGCCTTCGCCTGCCTAACCTCCTTTGTAACTTGGTTGCATATCAACTTGTATCTATCATAGGCTTCTGTGTCATGTGTTAATTTGTAAGTATCCCATGAATTTTTCTTCTCTGCCATATGCCTCATTAGTTCATCTGACATCCATTTTGGCCTAAACCTTGAACAATATTTCTTAGTTGGTATGTAAAGCCTAGTAGCTTCCAAGATAAGTTCTTTTAATGCTTCCCATTTTGAATTTGCTGTTGGTAACATCATCAGTTGGTCCCACTGTATAGAATTTAAATACTGTCTCAGTCCATCGTAGTCGCCTTTACGGAAGCAATAACCCTTCCCTTTACCCCTAATGGTAGTTACCTCTTTCAGTAACTCCCACTTCAGCACACTGTGATCACTGCCACCTAGTGGTTCATTTATCTGCAGATTCTTAATGCATGAAGAATCACTGCTGATAATCAAATCAAGAGTATTACTCCCTCTAGTTGCCTCCCGAACATGCTGATGTAGAAAACAATCATCCAATAAATCCACAAAAGCCCTGCTAGTGTGTGAGTAACCAGCCCGCAAATTCCAGTCAATATCTGGGAAATTAAAATCTCCCATTATAAGACTCTCTGATTTACTGGCCCACTCTATTTCCCTGTACAGTTCCTTATTATACTCATCAGAGTCATTAGGCCTATAGCACACTCCTACTCTCAATTTTGATCTTCCAATGCTTATGTCACACCAAACTGACTCAACACTGCACTGTCCAGCGATGTCGACTGGCTTCACTTCCTTGGTTTTTATGTGTTTCTTAACTAATAGCATAACCACTCCCCCCTTCCTATCCTGTCTATCCTTTCTGTAGACGTTGTTCTCCCCAAATTGCAGTTCTGCATCCCTTATATCTGTGTGACACCACGTCTCTGATATCCCAACAATATCTGCCTTTGATGTTTTGAGCAATACCTCAAATTCATCAAATTTATTTACTAAACTCCTAGCATTGGTGTACACGCAAGTATACCTGCACCTGTTTCTATTCTTAGCTACCCTAACACAACCCATGTGTTTACTTGTACCGCAATGGCTCCCAGCAGTCTCTGAAATACCATGCATCTTGTTTTTCAGGCTTCTGCCCATTCTAATAGAAGCAGTGCAAGACTCTCTTTCACCTCTGCTAGTGGCTACTGTCAATCTATTGGTCTTTGTCTCCCCCCAAGCTAGCAGTTTTCCGACCCACCTAACACTGCTTCGATAGCATCAGCAAATATTCTTGCACCCTTTCTATTTAAGTGTATCCCATCCCTGTAGAAGCAATCTCTCCTGTTAACAAGTACAGTCCAGGCTGAAAAAAATTCTACCCCTTGAGCCTTGCACAATCTTTCCAGGGCCGAATTGATCGACAAGGCTCTCATCATATACTCCCTCTTATCTTGTCTGGGCAGAATTGCAGACACTTTCAAATTCAACCCTAATTCTTGGCCTTTGTTCAACAGTGACCTGTACTTGTTAAGTAATTCTGCCGGTCTCCTACTCTTAATATTATTAGTGCCAACGTGTACAACTATATCACCTTTTGTGCCCAATATATATCTTATCAATAAATATTTTAAAATGATTTACTTGCTTTGTTTCCTTTATCGAATCATCTAAAACAAGATGGAGGCGATGATTTAAACAGTGCCATATTATTATGTTTGAAAACTCTTTTGCAGTCCTAGTGCTCACTCCAAATTTTCTCCCAAGCATAATGCTGGCACCATCGGAGCAAAATCCTATTAAATTTTTTTTCTCGGTAGTTCTTAGTAAGCCCAACATTAATTAAACTTTTCATAACTGAAGAACATATTGTCTCTGCATCTTGTTTTTCCAATCCAACTAGTTCAATGAAAATTGTTGGTGATGTAACTGAATCCTTAACTTTTAAGAAAAGTATAATAACTGGTTTGCAGGATATTATTGAAGCTTCGTCAATGATCAAACATATTTTCAGATTATTTTCAATAATTTTATTAAATATTTCTTTTTTAATTTCAATGAAATCAACTACTTTCACAGCACTTTTACGAGAATGTAATCCTATTCCCATATCTAATCCATTTTTAATTTGCACTTCTATCTCATCTTCTATGTCTGAAAACAGTTTACATCTTTTTGCCAGTGTAAACTGTATTAAATACTCTACAAGTAGCACTTAAATATTTTTCATTCATCGTATCTATTATTTTTGTTATTGAATCCTGCTCACATTGTTTTAAGTTCTCTTTACAAATGTTATGAGCTTTTGGTGAAAAATATTCTTTCATTTTTTTCCTTAGAGAAGCTTGTTTTACCTCTTTATTTTTCCCTGATGCCTCAATCTGAAAATATTTCCATTCTTTTGACACATGAACACCTTTCTCTTTTATAAAGTCATATTTTTTGCACAATACTCCCAACCTAACTTTTTGTTAAAAATTACCAGCCCGTCATATTTTTCTTTAAAATTGTTATATTGTTGCACTGTGCAGTATTCAGGAAGATTATTTTCAATTTTGGAATTGTTATCATTTTTTATTTCAATAATTGACGTGCTGCTTTCTTCAAGTTGGAGTGGTTGTGCTTGTGACTGTTTTCTACCATCCAAGGCCAATTCTGATTTTGGTTTCTTATTGAAAAAATCTGTCAAATTCTGTTGCCTTTTCATCCTTTTTAAGGGCTACTGCAAAAAATTTTAAAAATATTTTATTTTAATACATTATAGAGCAGGAGCAGATATGTGCCTATATATTTGAATATTTTTACTGATTCTGTCCACGTGTGGTCATATCATAAACTTTTATAAACAAAGCACTGTGCTTATACCATTGATAAACATTAGTCAGAACATACATTTTCTTCATTTTATCGATACTAAACAAAAATTTCTTGCTGAATTAATAAATGGCATAGGCTATGCAGATTAAATACGATAGAATAATGTGTCCAACAAACCTGTTTGTCACGGGAAAGTGACAAACAGGTTTGTCATACACAAAAACGTCTTAATTACCACATGCACACTGGCATAAGGATTCCAACATGGAAGAACATTCTTCCACGGCTTCCGAAATGGGCGATAAGATAACCCTTGAAATCTGTATATCTATTGGTTCGTTGTGTCCTAGCTTCCTATTGTTTTTATTGATTGGGGAACACCAACGCACTCATAATATCTCGTGTGAATTTAGGATGTAACACAAAGCTGAAACAAATGACAGTGTGTCACCCCCTGATTGTTTGGCACTTTTCTTTATGTTATATGTTTGTTTACTTAAGTAACAAATGCAAGAGAATAAAAATGTAGTATTTCATCAAAGGTATAATGAGTTTTATGAAATGAATAAATGAATATTACAAGCATAGTTCCGTCTAATTTTTTTCACCTATGGACAGAATGAACATTACTACAGGCACTTGGAATGCGCTGTTGCATAGATGAACTTTAAAAAATAGTAAGGAATGTAAATTTGTGATTTCCACATTGGGTGGCTGCCCAGGCGCCCACACGGCGCCTCCGTAGCCAGGTGGGCAGGAGCAGCAGTGCGTAGCACATGCTCCTTGATTAGACCGGGGTTCGAGCCCGTGACCACCAAATACGGAAGATGCGGAAAGGTCAGGGAATGACCACCGCATATCCCCGGAGCAATATGGCCTTAGTTGCTAATGCTCCTAAAAACCAAATAACAACAACAACCAGGCACCCACCTTAGAGAGAACCCTGATCACGAGTGCCATTTTAACAACCAGTTCACCGACTCAACAAAAAATTAGGCATCGGTTCTGCCGAACCGGTGCGAACCAGCTGAATCCCACAACTGGTTTTGCATTATACCCTAGCTATCAAATTCGAGATATACGTTATCAAATTACGCTATACCATAATGATCAAAATGCTAAATTAGTTATATCCTTAGCTAATACTATTATTATTATTATTATTATTATTAGCCATATGGTACAAGGAAGCCTGAGGCTTATGCTGCACCAGCAAAAAAAAAAAAAAATTCCCGAGTTACCCCCTGAGAAAGAAAGAAGAGAGAGGAGAGAGAGAGAGAAAGGGAGAGAGAAGTACAAAGGAATCACCAAGAAAGAGAAGAATGATGATATCCAGCTCAGGACCCTGGGTTTGCAAAGCCCATACTCACCAGATGTGAGCCCCCGGGGTTAAACACCAAAGATATATGCCCAAAAAGTGATTAAAACCTTTAACATATTTATTTATTACAATTAAAACCTTTACAATTTATTACAATTAAAACCCATGCACAGTACTAAGTACTATAGGTTTTGATATACCTTTCATGTTTGGAGTTTTCATAAAAAAAGAAGTAAGATTAACGAGTTGTAACTTACAAAGTCACTAGCTAAATTTTAAAAAATACACTAATTTTTTTAGTCTTTAAAAAATAAGCTCATTTTTTTAAATGAACACTACTAAGTCTATTTAATCTATTTGTAAAACACAAATTAATACATTAACTAATCAAAAACACAACAGATATATGCCCAAGAGGGGATTAAACCCTTCAAAATACTTAATTATTATAATTCAAACCTTACTATTCTTCTGAGCTACTGATTACACTACAGTATTCCCACCTAAAACACCGCTATGATAGCAGTAGGAGTAGCGAGTTGTAACTTACAAAATCATTAACTAAATTTATAAAAATAAGCTAATGAATGCCACTAAGCCTAATTTAATCTATTTGTAAAACACAAATTAATATGCTAACTAATCAAAAATACAATAAAATTTCAATGAAAACTTATCGGCTTGCAGCAGCTACAGAAGTCCCTAGTATATCTTATAGCGATTTTCCTAGTATATGTTATAGTCATTTTTAAATTCTTAAATTGCTTCTAATTAAGTGTATTATTCTAAGATTGGGGTTGTGTGATTTTTCTGGCTGATAAAACTAGAACTTCCTGGTGAAACATTTTTAAAAATATTTTGAACTAATATCTAAAACAGTTTAGCCATCTGAGTACTTCCTATCATTGGTGTGATTGTATTAAAACTTGAATCTGACCACAATGAAGATATGTACCCAATTGATTTTACCGAAATCATTAATTGGGATATATAATAGTAACTGTAACTGAAAGTAACTGTAATTTTCAAATATTTATGAATGTTCTTGGATAAACAGTATTTAAATTAAAGCACATAGGTTTATCAAGTAATGCCTTATCACTTATGTCTAACTTCTTTGACAACAGGAAAAACAGAGTTCTTTTTGAAGGAAGTTACTCCTCAACTTTCCATATACAAAGGGGAGTCCCACAGGGTTCTCCTCTGGGGTCACTACTTTTTGCTATATATATTAATGACATACAAGATTGTATGCAACATGTTAACATCAAAGTGCTCTCATACGCAGATGACTTGAAAATATACAAAACCATCAAAACAACACAAGACTGTGAATCACTGGAAAATGGACTAGACACTATCACCCGATGGATTACAAACAATGGCCTAATATTAAACTTAAACAAATGCTGCACCATGTCTGTCGCAGACTATCACAAAAAACACAAGAATTAATTATCCCTATAAAACTAATAACCATGAGCTATTGAGAATACAAGAGGTTTCAGATTTGGGAGTATGGTTTTCTGACAAGGGAAACTTCAACACACATGTAAATAAAACTACAGCAAAGGCCTCCAAATCCCTTGGACTGCTTAAAAGAATCAGCTTCGACTTTACCAACATACAGCTCATAAAAACAGCTTGCATAATAATAATCAACCCAATTCTAGAATATGCCTTACAAATCTGGAATCCTCACACCAAAATTCTAAAAAAACAACTGGAACGTATTCAGAAATCCATAGTCAGATTCCTAGTGTACAAATCCAGGTTGGAAATGAACACAAAATCCTACAATGAATGGTGCATTCACTTCGGGATGGTACCACTCTACCAAAGAAGGGCTGAGGCAGACTGCAAATTCCTAATGTATCTCGTGGCTGGAAAGTTGGATGCCCCCGAGCTGCTCTACCTCATCAATTTCAGTTGTCCTCCAAGAGCATTGAGAAGACACAATATGCTGGCACAAGAGCCATTCAGAACTGATCAACTTAGATTTCATTACTTCAACAGAACTGCAAATTTGCTAAATGAATCCAACATTGATATTCTAGATGAAGACATCAATATCAAAAAAGAGTTGCAAAGGTTTTTTAATCAAGTAACTAGAAAACGAAAATAAATTATTAACTTAATAATAATAATAAGAATAAAATAATAAAAATAGGTATATTTTAGCTATAAATTTTTCAGTAAACAAAGATAATAAATAACAAATATAATAATAAGAAATAATTAAAATAAAAGAAAAAAAAAAGAAAGAAAAAACTGGATAACTATAAGAATAATAACACAAATCAATCAATGTAACTACTCATTGTGAACAAACAAGAAAAGATAACAACAAAAATGCTTAGAAATACAAATTTCTCTGTCACCCCAGCTTTGCTCAAATGCAAATTGCTTGTATCGTAAGATATTCATTGTATATTTGACATTGTATATTAAGATCTGACATTGTATACTGACTGTAAATAGAATTATTACTGTATTGCTACTGTCATATTCCTCCTCTGTAAGGCTTCGGCTGTTTTGGAGTAATAAAAAAAATAAAAATAAATTTATCAGTAATAACAATCCTAATTCAATAACAAATAAAAATATTTTATAAATTTATGATTGTGAATTTTTTGCAGGTACAACTGTTTTGGCCCATGAAGCTGGTTTTGATGCATTTGCTGTTGGTTTTGGTGAGCAAGAATAGCAGATATCTTCTGAATTATTTTATAATCAATGTTTGTATCTTTCTCAAAACCTTTTTCATACTATGTAATGTATCCATTAGTTCATGTATCCTGACATCTTCCATCTTTCTTAACTTTCATTTTAGCTTTATCTTTATCATTAATCTTCATTTTAAAATAGTTAATTTATTAATTGCAATCCTTTTTACCCCATTGGTTTTACCCCATTACTTATTGATTTTGTTAAAATTAGTGTGTGATGAAAACAGTTTAGTCTACATACATACCAGGATTTTGCCTCTCATATCTTGAAGCTTCGGATGTAATTTTAATTATGTTTTCAAGTAGCCACTGAAGATCATTGTGTCTTTCTCTATGTGCATGGATATATACAGTTGTGGATAGACTGAGCTGTGTGCTTGGACAAACCATAATGAATCAGACAAGATAAAAAATTATTTAAATAAATTAATAAATAACTCTTTATTGTCCTCTTTCTCCTGCATTCCATATATAATATTTTATTTTGTTGGGATACAAACAGATAGAAAGCAGATCACATGTTTTCTGGCAATGAGAACTCACAACTGCATGCATCTTATGGAGTTTTTGGTACCTACACTGTCGACTGGGCTAGACAGATGGGTAAAGTGCCTGCCTGGCAATCCAAAGGTCGCAGGTTTGAATCCTGCCTCGGTCTTGGATCAAAGTAAAATGCAAAAACTTTGGGAGAAGCATTATGGCCACAGAAGCCTATTCACCAACAACTACAATTTGGCCTTTGTCAAACTCGATTAAGTCCACTGCCTTCCCATCTGAAGAACAAGATTAACACTGATTAACGGAGCTCAGTGTCGGGTGTTTTTTATATCATGTGCCGACCCACAAACATACATAGTTCACCTGCAGTTGTTTCAATTTGCATAACTACTCGCGGGTCATTTTTATGTTTTGGCTCATTGGTGTATAATCTAGTATGTAATCAAATCACAAAGGAGGTTAGGCAAGCGAAGGCAGATTATGAGAAATCTTTGGCAAAGGATGCAAATAAAAATAGCAAAGACTTCTTTACTTATGTAAACGCTAGAAGAAATGGGATGAATCAGATTTGGTCCACTTGATATCGATGGTGAAATTGTTGATGATCCTGCTCAGGTAGGTGACAAACCGAATAAGTATTTTGCATCTACATTCACACATGAGAAGGGAATGCCAAAAAGTTTAGCAAACTCTAACAAGGAGCTAATGGATTTTTCAATAAATGAGAGCAAAATGGAAGAGAAATTGTTGAAGTTAAGCATAAGAAGGGCACTTGGGGTGGCTGGGATTTTTCCAGTTTTATTAAAGGAGGCAGCAAAAGAAGTAAGCAAACTCTTAGCCATAAATATGAGAGCATCCTCGGACTCAGGGGAGGTCCCCATAGAATGGAGATGTGCAAATGTATCCCCCTATTCACAAAGGGGGTTTAGTGGGTGACACAGGTAATTACAGACCTGTTAGCTTAGCTTCTGCTCTAGGGAAAATTATGGAGTCATTGGTTAAAGAAGCATTGCAGAATCATCTAAGACTGCAGTAATAATTCAGACACAGAATGGGTTTGTTAAGGGGAAGTCATGTCTGACCATATATGATTGGATACTATGATGTGCCACAAAGGAACTGGATGCAAAAGATAATTTTGATATCATATACTTGGATTTCAGGAAAGCTTTTGATACTGTTGCACATGGAAGATTGCTATAAAAATTGGAGCAGTATGGCATTAAGGGCAAGTTGCTGTTGTGGATAAAGGGATGGTTGAGTGGGAGAAGATAGAGAATGGTAATCAGTGGACACTGCTGTTCATGGACTAATGTTATTAGTGGAGTCCTCAATGGTCCGGTGTTGGGCCCATTGTTGTTTTGTATATTTATCAATGATATCGCCTTCTTGCGTAGCACAGTTGGTATAAATGCCGTTGAAAAGATCTGAGTTCAAATCTTGTTGTGAATGCGAGGATTTTTCCTTGTAGACAAGTCAGGAACCTTACACTGTTTCATGTTGACTCTGCCACCACAGACTTTATGAAGTTCAGTCCACTAAACAGAATCAGCAAATGACTCTCTCATTGACTTCTTTGACAATTCCCAACCACTGATGAACTCCATCCACAAGTTTGCTTCTTCTCTTAAACTGCAAAGTGACTAGCTCTGATTTAATTATTGTAGTTTATTATTATTTTAGTTTATCAGCCCACCTGCTCAACTTTTCTAGATCCTGTTGAGCAAAGTACTGTCATTAGTCTCATTAACAACCCTGCTGACCTTTGTATCATCTGCAAACTTGGACATTAAGCCTGATATACCATCATCATTATCATTAATAAATATAGAAAACAATGATAGACCCAACACTGAACCCTGGGGGACTTTGTCGGAAGTTGTTTAACGTTCTGTTCATTAAACTCATTAGCAAGCTGGAAGAATGAGCTTCTTTGGAGTTTCAACATACCTTAAAAGGTACGTTGAAATTACTGTAAGTAATTGTTGAAATTATAGTAAGACAGAGCAATAATCTACTAAGTAATTCAGAACTGTTCAAAACCATCAGAACTTAATGTGGTCTACGTATCCTATTATAGATATCAATGAAAACAATTGCAATATGTCACTTCCATTATATCAAAATGTTTTAGTGCTGAAAGCCTCAGACTAGGGAAAATTCAGTAATCGAACAAGTTAGTGCCAAGCATTATTTTAGTTCATAGTAAACCACCAAAGTAGGTGAAATTACATCATTTTTGGTATATCTCATATTGTGAATACCTTCACAAATTGCCCTGATATTGAACTACCTTGAATAAGCAAAGAAGCTCCGACAATGGCTTCTCGAATAGGCAACACTTCGCCAATGGATTTTCGGCTGATATCATCACTCCACACCTTGGTGGTGGTATCCACCAAGAATAAGTAACGTTTGTCTTCTCCATTACTGAAAGTGCAATATCAGGGCAAGTCAATGTGAAGGCATTCACAATATGAGATACATGTACAGTCAAGCTTGGTTATAATGAGCACAGAAATAAAGAGATCACAGCTGTAACAAGCAAAAAGCCATAATAATTTTAATTTACACATATTCCCATACAATTGCACGCTGTTATAATGAGCGTACTACACCGATATACTGAACAAATTTTGGTAACTATGCAAACATTCTTAATTGTTCAGGTAGTTGAAAAAACCCAATTCTTGCAATAGATGAAAATGAAAAGGGTGACTTAGCGTTATGACCACCTGCATTGGATTAGCGGCTGGTTTATATCCTTGTCCTTTCAGGGACAGGGGCTATACAACAGTGCACTGAGGCTCCGCTTGTCGCATTACCCTATTTACAAATTGCCTTGTATTCACTGAATCATAAATATATTTAGGGACTTCTAAGAATTTTGGAAACAGGACTTCTAAGAACTTTGTATGCATTTCGGGACTTATAAGAAAGTTGTATGTATTTCAGGACTTCTAAGAAATTTGTATGCAGATCACTATCAGTTTAAAGTAAAATCAGTTAGAAATGAAACCTTCCTTCGGATCCATGTCTAATAACAAAAGTAAGTGTCTCTTGATTTGCGAAAAAGTCAAAATTATTCTTGAGTTAGAACGTGGCGAAAAAAATGTTGAAGTGTGTAAAAAGTTTTCTTTGTCCTCTTTAAGTGTATCGACATTGCAGAAGAATAAAGATGTTTACATATCGGCACTGGAAAAGAACATAACCGAAAAAGAAAAAAAAAAAAAAAATTTAGAAAGTGCGAGATTACAAATATTGATGAAGCATTGCTTCAATGGTTTGCTAAACAAAGAAGAGCTGAATTTTCAATAGACAGTCCGATCGTGAAGGCCCAAGTGGAAAAATTTACTAAACAATTTGGGCGCGACGATTTTGTATGTAACAGTGGTTGGCTGGATCGATTTAAAAATTGACAAAACATTGTTTATGCAAAAATTAGTGGAGAATCTCTTTCTGCAGATACAATAATGGCAAATTAATGGATTGACTGTGTTTGGGCAGAAATCAGGAAAGATTTCAATGACGAAGACATCTACTATGCCAACGAAACAGGACTTTTTTATAATTTTACACCTGACAATATGTCTAAATTCAAAGGGGGGGAATGCGTTCTTGGAAAAAATCAAAGGCTCACTTGACGGTGCTCATATGCACAAATATGACAGAAACTGATAAAAAAAAAAAAAAAACTGTTTATTATCAGAAAATCGTTAAAGCCTCGGTGTTTCAAAAACGTAAGGAAATCTCATGTGGATTACACTGGAAACAAGAAAGATTGGATGATTTTGGATATTTTTCGGCAAAATGTAAATGATTGCAATAAGGAGCTATTCAAAAAGAAGAAAAATATTTTATTGTTAGTTGATAACTGTCTTGCACATCCCTAGATTCAAAATTTGTCCAACATTAAGCTGGTGTTTCTGTCTCCCGATGCGACATCAGTTTTACAACCAGTGGATGTAGGAGTATTCAAGAGTTTGAAAGGATTTTATAAAAGATTTCTAGCTCTACATCTGATCAGTCAAAGAGAACAGAAACTTACCGAGTCTATATCAATATTGGATGCCATAAATTTATTGAATGATGCGTTGAACAACGTTATTTCGACAACCATATCGAATTGACATTGACAAATGCAAAGTACTGCATATGGGTAGCAGTAGCCCAAGCGAAACATACCATCTGTGTGGTACTAAACTCAGGGAAGTGAAAAGTGAAAAAGACCTAGGGGTAATTGTGCAGTCAAATATGAAGTTTGCTGAGCAGTACAGATGGCCTGTCTGGATAGGTCATGGAGTCTTGTCAATGATTATCCTGTTGTACAAGGCATTTATCAGGCCACACCTTGAGTACAGGTCTGCAGGCCTCATTTTAGGAAGGATGTAGAGTTGCTAGAACGAGCACAAAGAAAGGCAACAAGATTGGTGAGGGGAACAAGGGGGTGCTCTTTACCAAGAAAGGCTTAAGTTCTGCAAATTGCAGCACCTGGAGAGGTGATCTGATTGAGGTGTATAAGGTCTTGAATGGGTTGAGCAAGCTGAATGCTGATGGGATTCTTCCTCTTGCTCAGAATAATCACCTGAGAGGGCATAAATTCAAATTGAGGAAAGACACTTGTAGAATAGATGTGTGGAAATTTGCCTTTACCCTGCGAGTGGTTGATTGGTGGAACAGACTTCCATCTTTGTTGTGGAAGTTGATAGCCTAAATATTAAGGCTGAGCTGACAGGCATTTCGAACGAAGGAGGGGTGAAATGGGAGTTTTTTGGGGTTTTTTTTGCTGATGCTGCATACTTGCTTTCTTGCACCGTACGCCTTACTAATGCTAATTGCTTCAAGAAATTGAAATTAAATTCAAATGAAGTTTCAATCGTATATGAAGATGATGGAAACGAAGAAAATAGCTTACCATTATCCAAATGGTTTCTATGTAACAACGTTGTAGGTTTTAACATTGACATAACATTGTGATAACATCGATGAATTTGTACGAGTCGATGACAAGTTTGTTAACTAGTGATCTTCCTACAGAGAGTTACATTGTAGATGCTGTGCTCAAAAAAGATGATAACGACAATGATGATATGATGACAAGTGAAAGTGAATCAAAATCAGTGCTGACAATCTCACAAGCTCAAGGTGCAATGGACACATTAATCAATTTTAGAAGGAACTGAGGCAAATAATGACTTTTAACACATTGAGTGTTTTAAGGGGAAACTTAAGAAATATAAAAGGAAATCTTTAAAACAAACATCAATTTTAAGATTCATAAATAAAGACTAATTGAAATTGTGTTTATTATTAAATACAGTAGTATTGTTTTTAATTACATAGAAATAAATTGTGTTTAGTATTAAGTGTATTGTAGTTTATACAAGAATATTAATACAAATAATATATAGGTATATACTTATATTACTTTTTTCTCTCTGATATTTCTTTGTTTTTTGAATCTATCTTTTTATCAAGTTATTGAGAATTTAAAAAATAGCAGGTAGATTTAACTCATCACTGATATAACGTGTTCATTGTGTAACGACCCCACGGGTTTCCCCATCTCTGCTATCACTGATATAACGAGTAACGGTCATAACCAAGTTTGACTGTAATATCATAAACGATGCCATTTCACCTACTTCGATGGTTTACTACGAACTAAAATGACGCTTGGCACTACTAAACTGTTCGATTACCAAATGTTTAAATTGTTTAATATTTTTTTAAAATTAAAAATAAATAATTTCTATATTTAAAAAACATTAATTGGGAAAATGTCATTATAATAATACTCTGTGTATTCTTTATCACAAATGTTTTACCTGGGAAACTTCTTACGCAGGAAAATAATACATTACCTGGGAAAAGTTTTCCCCTGTACTAGGTCCCAATTTCAACGTACAGAGTTGAAATTGGGACCTAGTACAGGGGAAAACTTTTTATGTGGGAAGTTTTCTTCTGTCTATGGGGAAACATTTTTAGTCTGAGGATTTCTAATTGCTTAACATTACACTCATTATCAAGTTGGAAGAATGAGCTCCTTTGGAGTTTCAACATACCTTAAAAGGTCACAAGTACAATAAGACAGAGTAACAATCCACTTTGTAATTCAGAACTGTTGACAACCATCAGAACTTAATGTGGTGGACATATTCAATTATGGATATTGATGAAAACAATTGTAATATGTCACTTCCATTATATCAAAATGTTTATACCAAAAAGTTTTTAGGGTTGAAAGCCTCAGACTACAGAAAGTTCACTAATTGAACAAGTTAATACTTAGTATCATTTTAGTTTGTAGTAAATCACTGAAGTAGGTGAAATGGCATCGTTTTTGTTATATCTCATATTGTAAATGCCTTCACAACTACTTGCCCTGATATTGAACTACCTTTGAAAGTGGATTTTCAAAGAGGCATAGATTCAAAGAGACTTTGTTAGTGGATTCTCAGCAGATACCACGATGCAGGGGTGGTGGTATCAGCCAAGAATAAGTGACATTAGTCTTCTCCAATGGGGAAGTGTTGCTTATTGGAGGTAGTTCAATATCAGGGCAACTCGTTGTGAAGGCATTCACAATAAGAGATGTAAAAAATTATGCCATTTCACCTACTTCACTTCATATGCTGTCAGCATCATATGCAAGAAAGCAACCTTGTACGGCATCAGCCAAAAAAAAGAATGGGAACCTTTTCCACTCTTTTTCACCCATCCATTCGCTTTCTTGGTTTACTACGAACTAAAATGATGCTATGCACTAACTTGCTCGATTACCAAAATGTTTATATTGTTTTATATATATTTTTAATATAAAATTAAAGAATTTCTATATTTAAAAAAACGTATTAATTGGGAAAATGTCATTATAATAATACATGGTGTATTCTTTATCATGTGCTTTTTACGTGGGAAAACCTTTTACCTGGGAAACTTCTTACGCAGGAAAATAAAACATCACAATATGTAGAGTTGAAATTGGAAATTAATAAACCAAACCTAGTATGGGGGAAAACTTCTTATGCAGGGAATTTCTTATGCGGGTTCTTCTGTATTTGTCATTTTCCAGTTCAGAAAAACTGTTAAGCTTGTGAAAATTCAAACTGAACACATATACATGTATCAATATATTTTTTCAAATAAATAAAGGAATAACACATTTTATACACTTCAGCCAGTAGTCAAGTAACATGTTTAAATAATGCTGAAATTGAAACTAGTACACTGAAACAGAAGGCAAACATAGTTACAGAGTCACTCTGGATCTGACAGATTCTTTATACATGTAATTCCAAGTAAACAGTAATTTTCAACTTCCAAATCTGCTCAAATAAAACTTTGTCTGTATTTAGGAAAGTACTGAAAGTTTAACCAATAATCTCGAACCAAAAATTAATGTGCTACTGTTATTTTAGACAGTTAATTCTCTCAGGTCCTGTGTGAGTACTGTTAGGTTAAGTAAATTTGTGCTAAGAAAAAACTGTAAGACAAATCTTGAATAACTGTCACAATTATGTCTTTTTTTTATTCTTGAGATTTATTGTTTATTTATTAATAATTACATTTTTTTTTTTTTTTTTTTACTTTTTAGTGTTTTTAAAGATCTGCCATCTTCTTGGATCTAATAAGTTAAAGTAAGTGAAAGAAAAAGATTTTTCTTATTATAAAAATTAATATTGTAAGAAAAAAATTTTGATTTTTATTCAGAAATTATTTTCATAACTGCTGAAATTTAGAATGTTTTACATCATTCTAAAAGCTTCCACTCGCTGCATGTCTCATCATCTTCTTCTTCTTCCAGTCACATAGTTCCCTGAGGAGCTGTTGTGGCCATCAACAAAATCCTTCAGCTGCATCGATCATATGCTATACGAGCAGCATCGCAAAATGTCACGTCCAAAAGTTCACTGATCCTATCCTTCCACCTAGTTGCGGGTCTTCCTTTAACAGCAGTTTTTAGAATTGGTTTTGTTATGGTCTCTGTGGCATCAGATAATGTGGTGGTTTGCCATTGCCTACCACATGGCCGATTTTGAAAGGGACCGGCTTCAATCTCATCATACAAGAAGTAATTAATGCTAGCACCTCATTAGTATATTAATTAGCAATCATTTTATTATGTTAATTTGTGAAAAAATTCAGTTATTTAAATGACTGAATAATTCAGTCATTTAGTCATTGTTAAACTTGAGTCAGTTTTCTTTGTTAAACTTCAATTTAACATAGAAAAAATACACAGGCAAAGTTTACTATCCAGTTAAAGTTATGCAATGGGCTCATCCATTTATTTCCTACTATTTTAGCATATATATTGCATTAACATGTGTACAGTTCAGTGTTCAAGCACAAGAGTGATCTGTCATGTGTGTTTGGGTTCAAGTCCACGACGGCTAAATATGGTTGATTGTATTAATTGTCATTTCCCCTTATCTAGTGGTCATGCTGCAGTATAAACAGAACTTTTTTATTATTTATTTCAGACATATTTTCTTGTGGTATATTTCTCCCAGATATAATTTTTTTTCTCCAGTGGTATTTGCCACTCATCGCACATTTACTTCAATAAAATTCACTTGCAGGCATTTTTCATTCAAGAGTGTTTTACTTCTCCTTTCATTACTATATTCACTACTATTAGCATTAGCAAAGGCACATGATGCAAGAAAGCAAGCTTATATAGCATCAGCCAAAAAAAAAAAAAAAAATCTTCTAATTTTACCCATCCTCTTGCTCCAAATGTTTGTCTAGTTCTGCCTTGAATCTATTTAAGCTATCAACTTCTACAACGACAGATGGAAGTTTGTTCCAGCAATCAACCACACGCTGGCTAAAGGCAAACTTCCGTACATATATCCTACAACTGTCTTTCCTCAATTTGAATTTATGCCTCTCAGGTGATTATTCTGAGCAAGAGGAAGAATCCCATCAGCATTGAGTATGCTCAAACCATTCAAGGCTTTTTACACCTCAATCAGATCACCTCGCAGGTGCCTAGTCTCCAGACACTGTAATTTGCAAAACTTAAGCCTTTCTTCGTAAGAGCAATCCTTTGTTCCAGTCATTGAAAAAAATAACTTGATATGCTGTGGAAAAGTAAACAAAAAAAAAAATCAATAAATAAATGAGATAAAATAAAATAACATATGAGCTAATGTCAATGCAAAATTTTTTATATTCTTCCAGTACAGTTTTGACTTTTTGAGCTGCATGATTAAACTCACACTGTATCATAGTGACACAGTGCATCTGAAATAACTAACTTTACAGATATGTGAAAAAAAAAGTTTAATTACTCTTAAAGAGAAATAATACATACTATGGGGCTTTGCCAACCCCTGCTGATGTAGGCTCGAATGTTTTCTCGTTTGATTATTACATCAGTCCTTTTCACTCTTCTAGCTCATTCATCAATACTTCTCCATTGTCATAAATGTAGATTTGGCTGAATTGTGGAACATCTCTAACGGATATTAAAATTGTCATTCCTTTCACCATGGTTCTTCCTCGTATTCGCATTGTATAAGCCGCCTTAAAAGTCCACGTTTTCAGCATTAAAAGATGCAAAGGCATAAAGATTGTTGTGCACTCGAACATTTTCTCGGAAGTGTCTCCCTTTTTCCGTATTGTCAAACAACAAAGTCTTTAAAGCGTCTGGATAGGTAACCTCCGTCGGCGAACATACCTTCCCTCTGTAACAACACGAATGTGTATCTCTTCCAAGTTCACCATGAACAGATAATCCACTCCAATGTTGACATTCATCTACCATATCACCTAAATTGCAATAAGAGACTTCAGTGGTTTCTTTGTTATTAGGATCTCGTGAAGATCTTACGTTATGTCTGAGCCATTTAACGGTTCACTTAGTTTCAGCCTGTGTTTCATCCATATTGGCTACACGCTTCCTGTAGCATTGATTTTCCACTTCCTCTGTCATCATTTAAGTTATTCTATGATAGTTCATAACCTTTTGGCATGTTTCTCTCTATATTTCTGTGAAGACTCATGACAGAGTTGTTTTCTTTCAGAATCGGTGATTGGCAATCTAGGTCACGGCATTGTGATAATTATTACATTAGTATGTATAATTAGCAAATCAAACGTCATGGATTCCAGACACACCTGTCGAAATGAATGCACTGATCGATATCTAATCACAAAATAATCTATGTAATGCATGAGCAACATTGTTGCATCTGAAAGAGCAGGACTAAAATATTTACAAATTATACAAATATTTAAAATATTTACAAAATACTGAACTATTCACAAATATTCAAACTACATCGGGTCACTTTATCTGCTAACATTACAATGGAACATCAAATGATGCCAGGCATGGTCATGTATTAGGCAGTGAACCACATGAACATTATGGAGGCAATTATGGCTTGAATAAGTGATGTTATTGCATTAGCATTAGCAAAGGCATATGATGCAAGAAAGCAAGCTTATATAGCATCAGCCAAAAAAAAAAAAAAAAAAAAAACCCTTATTTCACCCATCCACTCGCTCAAAATGTTTGTCAAGTTCTGCCTTGAATCTATTTAAGCTATCAACTTCGACAACGACAGATGGAAGATTGTTCCAGCAATTAACCATCCGCTGGCTAAAGGCAAACTTCCGCACGTCTATCCTACAACTGTCTTTCCTCAATTTGAATTTATGTCCTCTCAGGCGATTATTCTGAGCAAGAGGAAGAATCCCATCAGCATTGAGCATGCTCAAACCATTCAAGGCTTTATACACCTCAATCAGATCACCTCACAGGTGTGTAGTCTCCAGACACCGTAATTTGCAAAACTTAAGCCTTTCTTCGTAAGAGCAACCCTTTGTTAAATTCACTAATCTTGTTGCCCTTCTCTGTACTCATTCAAACAGCTCTACATCCTTCTTAAAATGAGGCCTCCAGACCTGTATACAGTACTCAAGGTGTGACCTGACTATTGCCTTATACAAGGGGATAATCATCTCCTTATCCCTTCTAGAAAAATTCCTATATATCATTGACAACATACACACACACCATGAACTACTCTTGCAGACCATCTGCACTGCTCAGAGAACTTCATATCTGCCTGCACAATTACTCCCAGGTCCTTTTCATTCTCTACCACTGTCGGTGTGGTACCAGAGAGTTGATAGGTTACTCTCGGATTACTGCTTCCCATATGTAGTACTTTACATTTGTCAATGTTAAACTTCATTTGCCACCTCTCAGCCCATCTTTTCAACTTTTCTAGATCCTGTTGCAGCAGTGTACTGTCATTAGTGTCATTAACAACCCTGCCAACCTTCATATTGTCTGCAAACTTTGACATTAAGCCTGATATACTATCAACGATATCATTTTTAAATACAAAAAACAACAATGGACCCAACACTGAACCCTGAGGAACTCCACTAATAACATTAGTCCACAAAGAGCAGTGTCCATTGATTAACACTCTCTGTCTTCTCCCACTCAACCATCCCTTTATCCCTAGCAGAAATTTGCCTCCAATGCCACATTGCTCCAATTTGTGCAGCAGTCTTCTATGTGCAACAGTGTATCCGCCCCCCAAGCTAGCAGTTTTCTGACCCACCTAACTCTGCCTCGATAGCATCAGCAAATATTCTTGCACACTTTCTATTTAAGTGTATCCTATCCCTGTAGAAGCAGTCTCTCCTGTTAACAAGCACAGACCAGGCTGAAAAAATTCTATCCCTTGAGCCTTGCACATCTCTCCAGGGCCGAATTTATTGACAAGGTTCTCATCATATACTCCCTCCTATCGTGTCTGGGCAGAATTGCATACACTTTCAAATTCAATCCTAATTCACGGCAAATAAATATTCATAGTAGGAAAACTTTTTTATTGTATAGAGAGATAATATGGTACATAGGCATGAGAGCAGGGAAGCCATGACTGCCCTTGCACATACGTTGGGTTTTTTTTGGCATCCACAATGAACACCATAGTAAAAGATCACTACTGAAGTATTAAGGAGCAAGTGAAAAGTTTGGCACCTATGAAGATGGTTGTTATTGCTAAGGAATATTCTGATGCATTAACCAAAAATGGAGAAGTTTCTGATTGTGTGGAATGAGAATCAAAATTAATGACGCAACACAATGTTGCTTAGACTTTAGAAAGTTAGGAAAAGTCTTCACAGACTTGTGAAGGCAAAGAGAGGTGAAACAAAGGGATGTGTTATTGTGAACACTGAGAACTTCAGCTGATTTCAAGTTTATGCAAATTTGTATAGTGCAAAAGTGAGTGGTAAGGCCACTGGTGTTTTGAATTTAAATTTTATTTTTAATTTAAACTGTTTTTGTTTAAAGTTCAAAGTGCCATACTGAGGCAAGTCATGGTAAACCCCACAATTTATGATCAGTGTGCTTAGTAGTAAAATTCGTTGCTGAATTCTACCTGTAGACTGAGATGACAAGAGAGCTACGAAAGGTGGACAATTATTAATAGAGCAAGTGTTTAATATTGACAAAACTGGCAAAACTGGTTTGGAAAAGACTGTATGACCATAGATATACATATTACTAAACAATGAAAAGCAGTGCCAGTTTTAAGATTGATAACGATTACCTAACCCTAGTTTTAGATGTGGAGCATTATTTGAAAGGGAAGAAGTACATGTTTTGTTGGTTCCTGGAGAGGCTTTGGGTCCATTTCTGATTCCACATTCTTTCTTGTCAATTCTTCCCCCCTTACATGCACAGACACACCAACAGAGTTAACATTCTGATAAATTTGGAACAGTGGTTCTGATCCTCTTGAAGATTTCATGACTTAGTCAGTATATTCTCTCTGCACCTTTGTACAAATTTCATGCCAGCTAGTTAACCTATATCCAGTACCTATTTGTAATTCCCCCACTTCCTCCACCAAAAAGAGAACTGGTAGTGGACTCCTATCTCACCACTACCCACCACATGACTTCTCATAGTAAGGCTTTGGTGAATACTTCTTGAATAAGGCCCCTCCATAGCCAGTTGGGCAGAAGCAGCAGTGCACAGCACACGCTTCTTGATTAGACCGGGGTTCGAGCCTGTGACCACCAAATAAGGAGGATGCGGAAAGGTCAGGGAATGACCACCGCATATCCCTGCAGAGCAATATGGCCTTAGTTGCTAATGCTCCTAAAAAAAAAAAAAAAAACTTCTTGAATATAATATAGAATTTTTTAACTGCTTTAAACTTCTGTTATTTAATAATCAAATGTGCATGAAATATAAAGCAATGCTTATATTACATAACTTTTTTCACAGATTTCAGATATAGACAAAAATGTTTTATAGAATCCACAGCTTATGAGAAATTTCTAGCTTTGTTTTTCTTAAAAATACAGAATAACAAAATTAATAATGATTATTCTCTCACTAAGGACATTCTAAGTGATTAACAGGTAGTAGATTTACTTCATAGGCAGAGAATTCTCACATCTGGTGAGTATGAGCTTGGCACACCTAGGGTCTTGAACTGGATATCATCATTCTTCTCTTTCTTGGTGATTCCCTTTTACTCTCTCTCTCTCTCTCTCTCTCTCTCTCTCTCTCTCTCTCTCTCTCTCTCTCTCTCTCTCTCTCTCGCCTAGTACAGCATAAGCCTCAGGCTTCCTTGTACTATATGGCTAATAATAATAATAACAATTAATCTTGGTAAGCAAGCTTAATTCTCTGACTATGAACATCTGAAAAATTGTTAGTGTTTGTTAGGCTCTTTGAGAGACTATTTTGAATAATTTCTTTTAATAAAATTGGTTTTTAATCGCTTAAAATTTTCTCTTTACTGTTGAAATATCTATTATAATATTATTTAAATGAAAGCTGAAAATGGAGGCTAAGTAATGCCTATCAAAAATCACATAAGACTGAAAATAATATTATTAATTAATGTGTCAATATATATGTTGTTAACACTAGTCAGTGTTTTTCTGTATGATACACTCTTTGAAATCATACTATGAGACACCAAACCTTAGTACCTTATTGGACTTCCATGTGTCTGAATTGCTGCTGTAACATGCCATTTTACAACCCATGTTTCAAGTTGTGCTTATTTATTTGACACTTTGTTTATTTATTTGACACTTTGTCTGACATTATGTTCATGAAATTTCATGAACATAATGTCAGATTCATAATTTCGTGAACATTTGACATTATGTTCATGAAAATTTTGAAGTTTTGTGCACCTGTGAGCCACCACTCTCACTAATGTTATTTCAGTTTATGGCTGCCCATTAGTGTGGGCAGCCATATTTTGATATTTCATATGATTATTTCATATTTTGCTTTGTTATATATTTTGTGCGTAAAAATTTATATACAGTCGAACTTGGTTATAATGAGCATGGAAGGACCGACAAAATTTCCCTTTTATAACCATTACTCGCTATATCAGTGATAGCGGAGATGGGGAAATCCCTGGGGCAGTTAGACAGTGAACACTTCACATATGTTAGACAGTGAACAATTCATACATGATATTGCCATGGGGGATGACTTTGTGTGTGCGCGATGCAAGGAGTGTATCGAAATCAGGCAACAACTCAGCGTTCTTATGGGCCTATATGAGAGCTTGAAGGACAGGGTGGATGCCCTCGAAGGAACTAAATTGAGGGGTCCATCAAGCTCTCAGCTGCCCACATCAACGCCAGAGCTTGCACTTGGTCATCGTGAAACACAGCGGCAACCCCCAAGGCAGAATGCGCTGGTCCCAAAGGAACTAGTAGTTGTTGGTGACTCTATTGTCAGGGAAACGGGAAACATGCTTTGTAAAAAGGATAGGTGGAACAGGACCAGGGTATGTCTGCCAGGGGCAAAGGATGATGACGTTGTAGAGCAGATATCATCTTTTAAGGGCACAAAAGGTGATATAGTTGTACACGTTGGCACTAATGATATCAAGAATAGGAGACCGGCAGAATTGCTTAACAAGTACAGGTCACTGTTGAACAAAAGCCGAGAATTAGGGTTGAATTTGAAAGTGTCTGCAATTCTGCCCAGACACGATAGGAGGGAGTATATGATGAGAGCCTTCTCGATCAATTTGGCCCTGAAAAATTGTGCAAGGCTCAAGGGGTAGAATTTTTTTCAGCCTGGACTGTACTTGTTAACAGGAGAGATTGCTTCTACAGGGATGGGATACACTTAAATAGAAAGGGTGCAAGAATATTTGCTGATGCTATCGAGGCAGTGTTAGGTGGGTTGGAAAACTGCTAGCTTGGGGGGAAACAAAGACGAATAGATTAACAGTAGCCACTGGCAGAGGTGAAAGAGATTCTTGCACTGCTTCTATTGGAATGAACTAAAAATATCCCGAAATCTCTGAAATATCCCGAATCTTGTTTTTCAGATGCCTGAAAAACAAGATTCGGGATATTTCAGAGATTGCTGGGAATCATTGCGATACAAGTAAACACATGGGTTGTGTTAGGGTAGCTAAGAATAGAAATAGGTGCATGTATACTTGCGTGTACACCAATGCTAGGAGTTTAGTAGATGAATTTGAGGTATTGCTCAAAACATCAAAGGCAGATATTGTTGGGATATCAGAGACTTGGTGTCACACAGATATAAGGAATGCAGAACTGGAATTTGGGGGAGTACAATGTGTACAGGAAGGATAGACAAGATAGGAAGGGAGGAGGGGTTATACTATTAGTTAAGAAACACATAAAATCCAAGGAAGTGAAGCCAGTCGACATCGCTAGATAGTGCAGTGTCGAGTCAGTTTGTTGTGACATAAGCATTGAAAGATCAAAATTGAGAGTAGGAGTGTGTTGTAGGCCTAATGACTCTGATGAGTATAATAAGAAACTGTACAGGGAAATAGAGTGAGCCAGTAAATCAGAGAGTCTTATAATGGGAGATTTTAATTTCCCAGATATTGACTGGAATTTGCGGGCTGGTCACTCACACACTAGCAAGGCTTTTGTGGATTTATTGGATGATTGTTTTCTACATCAGCATGTTCGGGAGGTAACTAGAGCGAGGAATACTCTTGATTTGATTATCAGCAGTGATTCTTCATGCATCAAGAATCTGCAGATAAATGAACCACTAGGTGGCGGTGATCACAGTGTGCTGAAGTGGGATTTACTGAAAGAGGTAACTACCATTAGGGGTAAAGGGAAGGGTTATTGCTTTCGTAAAGGTGACTACGATGGACCGAGACAGTATTTAAATTCTATACAGTGGGACCAACTGATGATGTTACCAACAGCAAATGCAAAATGGGAAGCATTCAAAGAACTTATCTTGGAAGCTACTAGGCTTTACATACCTACTAAGAAATATTGTTGAAGGTTTAGGCCTAAATGGATGTCAGATGAACTGATGAGGCATATGGCAGAGAAGAAACATGCATGGGATACATACAAATTAACACATGACACAGAAGCCTATGATAGATACAAGTTGATCTGTAACCAAGTTACAAAGGAGGTTAGGCAGGCGAAGGCAGATTACGAGAAATCTTTGGCAAGGGATGCAAAAAAAAAACAGCAAAGAGTTCTTTACTTATGTAAACTCTAGAAGGAAGGGGAAGAATCAGATTGGTCCACTTGATATCGATGGGTCAACTGTTGATGATCCTGCTCAGGTAGCTAACAAACTAAATGAATATTTTGCATCGACATTCACATATGAGGAGTTATTTTGCGAGGGGAAAACTAGAGGTGTATTCAACTCTAGCAGTAAGCTGGAGAATCTTGTAATAACTGAGAGTAAAGTGGAGGAGAAATTGTTGAACATAAACACAAGAAAGGCACCTGGGGTGGATGGGATCTATCCAGTTATGTTAAAGGAGGCAGCATAGGAAGTAAGCAAACCCTTAGCCATAATTATGAGAGCTTCCTTGGACTCAGGGCAGGTACCCACAGACTGGAGATGTGCAAATGTGACCCCAATTCACAAAGGAGGATCAAAGGCTGACACAAGCAATTATAGACCTGTGAGTTTAACTTCTGTTCCAGGAAAATTAATGGAGGCACTAGTTAAAGAAGCACTGCAGGATCATATAGACAAGACTTCAGTTGTAGCTCGGACACAGCATGGTTTTGTTAAGGGGAAGTCTTGCCTGACCAATTTGATTGGATACTATGATGCAGTCACAAAGGAACTGGATGCAGGGAATAACTTTGATATTATATACTTGGATCTTAGAAAAGCTTTTCATACTGTTGCACATGGAAGACTGCTGCACAAATTGGAGCAGTGTGACATTGGAGGCAAATTGCTGCTGTGGATAAAGGGGTGGCTGAGTGGGAGAAGACAGAGAGTGGTAATCAATGGACACTGCTCGTCGTGGACTAATGTTATTAGTGGAGCCCCTCAGGGCTCAATGTTGGGTCCATTATTGTTTTCTGTATTTATAAATGATATTGATGATGGTATATCAAGCTTAGTGTCCAAGTTTGCAGACAATACAAAGGTAGGCAGGGTTGTCAAGGACACTACTGACACTATGCTGCTGCAACAGGATCTGGAAAGGTTGAGCAGATGGGCTGAGAGGTGGCAAATGAAGTTTAACATTGGCAAATGTAAAGTAGTACACATGGGAAACAGCAACCCCAGAGCAACGTATCAACTCTGTGGTACTACACTGACAGTGGTAGAGAATGAAAGGGACCTGGGGGTGGTTGTGCAGGCAGATATGAAATTCTCTGAGCAGTGCAGATGGGCTGCAATAGTAGCTCATGGTGTATTGTCAATGATATATAGGAATTTTTCTAGCAGGGATAAGGAAGTGATTATTCCCTTGTATAAGGCAATGGTCAGGCCACACCTAAAGTACTGTATACAGGTCTGGAGGCCTCATTTCAAGAAGGATGTAGAGCTGCTGGAACGGGTACAGAGAAGGGCAACAAGATTGGTGAATGGAACAAAGGGGTGCTCTTACGAAGAAAGGCTTAAGTTTTGCAAATTACAGTGTCTGGAGACTAGGCACCAGCGAGGTGATCTGATGGAGGTGTATAAAGCATTGAATGGTTTGAGCATGCTCAATGCTGATGGGATTCTTCCTCTCGCTCAGAATAATCACCTGAGAGGGCATAAATTCAAATTGAGGAAAGACAGATGTAGGATAGACATGAGAAAATTTGCCTTTAGCCAGCGAGTGGTTGGTTGGTGGAACAGACTTCCATCCCATGTCGTGGAAGTTGATAGCCTAAATAAGTTCAAGGCTCAGCTGGACAGGTATTTTGAACGAACAGAGGGGTGAAGTGGAAGTGGTTTTTTTTTTTTTTTCTTTTGGCTGACGCTGCATAAACTTGCTTTCTTGCATCAAATGCCTCTACTAATGCTAATGCTAATGTGATGAGTTAAATCTACCTCCTATTTTTTAAATTCTTAATAACTTGATAAAAAGATAGATTCAAAAAACAAAAGAAATATTAGAGAGAAAAAATAATATAAGTATGTACCTACATATTATTTGTATTAATATTCTTCTATAAACTACAATACACTTAATACTAAACACAATTTATTTCTCTGTAATTAAAAACAATACTACTGTATTTAATAATAAACACAATTTCAATTATTTTTTATTTATGAATCTTAAAATTGATGTTTGTTTTAATGATTTCACTTTTATATTTCTTAAGTTTCCCCTTAAAACACTCAATGCATTAAAAGTTTCATTACTTGCCTCAGTTCCTTCAAAAAAATTGACTAATGTGTCCGTTGCACCTTGAGCTTGTGAGATTGTTGGCACTGATTTTGATTCAGTTTCACTTGCCATTATATAATCATCATTATCGTCTTTTTTGAGCACAGCATCTACAGTGTCACTCTCTGTAGGAAGACAACTGGTTAAAGACCATTTCTGACAACTCGTACAAATTCATCGATATTATCTGTATTAAAGCCTACAACGTTGTTAAGTAGCAACCATTTGGATAATGGTAAGCTATTTTCTTCATTTCCATCATCTTCATATACGATTGAAATTTCATTTGAATTTAATTTTGATTTCTTGAAACAATTCGTTATGGTTGTCGAAGTAACGTTGTTCCACACATCATTCAATAAATTTGTAGCATCCAGTATTGATATAGACTTGATAAGTTTCTGTTCTCTTTGACTTACCAGATGTAGAACTAGAAGTCTTTTATAAAATCCTTTAAAACTCGAGTACACCAACGTCCATTGGTTGTAAAATTGGGAAGCAGAAACACCAGCTTAATGTTGAACAAATTTTGAATCTAGGAATGTGCAGGATATTTATCAACTAACAATAAAATATATATATTTTTTTGGAATAGCTCCTTTTCCAATCATTTATGTATTGCTGAAAAATAACCAAAGTCATCCATGCTTTCTTGTTTGCAGTGTAATCCACAGGAAGTTTCCTTACATTTTTGAAACACCGAGGTTTTAAAAATTTTCCGATAACAAACAGTTATTTTTTTTTATCACTTCCTGTCATATTTGTGCATACGAGCACCGTAAAGCAAGCCTTTGATTTTTTTCCATCAACAAATTTTCCCCTTTGAATTTAAATGTGTTGTCAGGTGTCAAATTATAAAAAAGTCCTGTTTCATTGGCGTTGTAGATGTCTTCATCATTGAAATCTTTCCTGATTTCTGCCCAAACACAGTCAATCCATTCCTTTGCCATTATTGGATCTGCAGATCGAGATTCTCCACTAATTTTTGTATAAATGATGTTATGTCAGTTTTTAAATCGATCCAGCAAACTGTTGTTACATACAAAATCATTGCATCCAAATTGTTTAGAAAATTTTTTCACCTGAGCCTTCAAGATCAGACTATTGAAAATTCAGGACCGTCTATTGAAAATCCATCACTTGTTTGTGTGGTAAACCATTGAAGCAATGCTTCCTCAATGTTTGCAACCTCACACTTTCTAATTTTTTTTTTTTTTTTTGGTTATGTTCTTTTCTAGTGCTGGTATGTAAACATCCTTATTCTTCCACAATATCGATACACTTGAAGAGGACAAAGAAAACTTTTTTGCACCACGTTCTAACTCACGAATAATTTTGACTTTTTCACAAATCAAGAGATACTTTATTTTGTTCATAGACATGTTTCCGAAGGAAGGTTCGTTTCTAACTGATTTTACTTTAAAATGATAAAGTGATCTGCATACAACGTTTTTAGAAGTCCCAAAATGCATACAAGGTTCTTAGAACTCCCGTTTCCTAAATTCTTAGAAGTTCCAAAATAAATTTTGGTTCAGTGAATACAAGACAATTTGTAAATAGAGTAATGCGACAAGTGGAATGCTAATGCACTATTGTATAGCCCCCTTCCCCAGAAGGACATGGTCATAAACCGGCCACTAATCTGATGCAGGCGGTCATAGAGCTAAGTCGCCCTTCTCATTTTCATCTATTCCAAGAATTGGCTTTTTTTGACTACCTGAGCAATTAAGAATGTTTGCATAGTTACCAAAATTCATTCACTATATCAGTGTAGTATGCAGTGGATGATTGTATGGGAATGCATGCAAGTTAAAATCATTATGGCTTTTTGCTCGTTACAGTCATGATCTCATTATTTCCGTGTCTTGTTATAAGCAAGTTCGACTGTACATATATAAATTTTTAGACACAGATATGTATATATTCATTTTTACTACCCTTACTGTAAATAGTAAATGAAAAATATCGCAATAAAAATGGAAGCTTTAAAGTTTTGGCAAAAGTGGTTTGCTATGCAGATCTGGATGTTGAAAGAAGCTGCACACTCAAAAGAAAATTGGTTGATCTGATGAGCAGCTACATGTTTATTTAGAAAAAAAATGGCCCAATATGAGAAGATTCCCTCCCCCACTCTGATTTAAAAACTAGCAAAAAAACAAAACAGCATTAGCATTAGTAGAGGCATGTGATGCAAGAAAACGAGCTTATATAGCATCAGCCAAAAAAAAATAATAATAAAATAAATTATTATTTTATTGTTATAAAATAATAATTTTATAATTATTATTTTAAGTTACTCCACTCCATTAGTGGAGTCCCACAGGGTTCGGCGTTGGGTCCACTGTTTTTTTTTTTATTTATCAATGATATTGATGAAAGTATATCAGGCTTAATGTCAAAGTTTGCAGATGATACAAAGCTTGGCAGGGTTGTTAATGACAGTAATGGCAGCATGCTACTGCAACAGGATCTAGAAAATTTGGCAAGATGGGCTGAGAAGTGGCAACTGAAGTTTAACATTGACAAATGCAAAGTACTGCATATGGGTAGAAGTAACCCCAGATGAACGTACCAACTGTGTGGTACTACACTTAAGGTGGTAGAGAATGAAAAAGACCTGAGAGTAATTGTGCAGTCAGATATGAAGTTTTCTGAACAATGCAGACAGGCTGCAAGAGCAGATAATGGGGTTTTGTCAATGATATACAGGAATTTTGCTAGCAGGGAAAAGGAGGTGGTTGTCCCTCTGTATAAGGCAATGGTCAGGCCACACTTTGCGTATTGCGTACAGGTCTGGAGGGCTCATTTGCAGTAGCATGCTACAACCAGATTCTGTAGAGAGAGATAATTATGTGCAGATGATCTAACTATATCATGCAGCTCCCAAAATGTGTTCAGTTGAAAAGCAACCACAAAATTCAGTAAATAAAATACAACTATGGATAAAGAAAAATGGATACTGCATCTCAAATAAAAAAATACAGTTACAATTCATTTTTGCAGAAAATGAAAAATGCACCCAGACTCAGAAATTAAAATAGGATTGCAATTTATACCACTTGCCCATACTATTAGATTTCTTGGTCAAGTACTAGATACCAAAAATTAAACTTTCTAAAACATATTAAACATTTATATACCACCTGCTTAAAAGCCTTAAACATCCTCTGAGCAATATCTACAATGATGTGGGGGAGCAGACCTTTACAATCTGCTAAATTTATATTGGGCTATGATACAATCAAGACTGAATTATAATGCACAAGATTAGGAATCTGCACAGAAAAGTGTGCTGAAATGGCTGGATCCCATACACAGTAGTGCCTTGAGTGTAGCTACAGGAGCTTTTGTATAAGCGGGTATGGCACTGCACCAGGACTTGGTGAAACTGTCCAGTGATGGACTGGTTGAGCCCAGACCAGCATCAAGGCCTTCTCGTGGAATGCCTCAGCTGCGTGGCATGCTGGGTGGCCCATTGGCATGGCTGTTTCGGCCAGCAACTAACAGCCAACTCAGAACTGGCACAGACCAGAGGAATCCGACTGTCTAATTAAAACAAAGCATTGCGATGGCTGTCGATACAAATTTTGTATATAAAGGCCTAAGAACCATCTTTCCATTTACAAAGACAAAGGCTTTTATTTAATTATACCATAAAAACTCGTAATCTCATCAGTCATCCATAATGAGATTATCTTCATGAACCAAAGTAGGAAATTTTATATAATCACAAACCAGCACTCAGTAAACCAGAAGATATATGTTTGCAAAACCTGCTCATGGAATGGCAGATTAATCTAGACAATGTTACAAAAGATGGCCAAGCAACGCATCCCCCCCCCTCCACAGGACTTCTGATCTTCCAAATGTGAGAAATGTTTTCAGCAGTGGGGAAAAAATATCATCTCAAATCAGATTGGCCAATAATTATATCTTGTGTCTTATGTCTTATGTATAAAACTCTGCAGATTATCAACACATCTATAGCACTGAAAAAAAAATCAGACATTCTCGAAAGTATGGCACTAATTCATTTAGACTTTGTTATTTCCCAAGAGCTTTTAATAAAATCTGGCGTGTATGCTGCAGAGCTGCATACACACCAATTTAAATAGCATTAGAATGTATTGTACAGCACTCTTTCATGAAAGGAATTATATTTTCACTCCTTAAGTGCAATCTTGTGCAATCCCGCACTTAGATACTATTAATCAGCCACAGACAAGTGAAATCGGCGCCTCCGTAGCCAGGTGGGAAGGAGCAGCAGTGCATAGCACACGCTTCTTGATTAGACCGGGGTTCGAGCCCGTCACCACCAAATACGGAGAATGCGGAAAGGTCAGGGAATGACCACCGCATATCCCGGAGCAATATGGCCTTAGTTGCTAATGCTCCTAAAAACCAAATAACAAACAAACAAACAAGTGAAATCTATGTCTAGTTAGCATATCTCAGCAGAAAAATCAAACAATAAAGTCATGTTGGATATCTGGACATGCAGGGATTTTAAACAATGAACGAGCAAATCAAGAGGCAAAAAATCCAGTATCAAGGTTAACATCAAAACATCAGGTCCCATATCATGATTATAATTCTGTCATTCTAACTTTGTAACCACATATGATGTGGTTACAAAGGAACTGGATGCAAAAAATAATTTTGATATCATATATTTGGATTTCAGGAAAGCTTTTGACACTGTTGCACATGGAAGACTATTGTACAAATTGGAGCAGAATGGTATTAAGGGTAAGTTGCTACAATGGATAAAAGGATGGTTGAGTGGGAGAAGACAGAGGGTGGTAATTAATGGGTGCTGCTCTTTGTGGACTAATGTTATTAGTGGAGTCCCACAGGGTTCGGTGTTGGGTCCTCTGTTGTTTTGTATATTTATCAATGATATTGATGAAGGTATATCAGACTTAGTGTTGAAGTTTGCAGATGATACAAAGGTTGGCAGGGTTGTTAATGACAGTAATGGCAGTGTGCCACTGCAACAGGATCTGGATAATTTGGGCAGATGGGCTAAGAAGTGGCAACTGAAGTTTAACCTTTACAAATGCAAAGTACTGCATATGGGTAACCAAGAAGTAACCCCAGAGAAACGTACCAACTGTGTAGTACTACACTTAAGGTGGTAGAAAATGAAAAAGACCTGGGAGTAATTGTGCAGTCAGATATGAAGTTTTCTGAGCAATGCAGACAAGCTGCCAGGGCAGGTCATGGAGTTTTTTGTCAATGGTATATGATGCCTCTGTAGCCAGGTGGGCAGGAGTAGCAGTGCACAGCACACGCTTCTTGATTGGACCGGGGTTCGAGCCCGTGACCACCAAATACGGAGGATGCGGAAAGGTCAGGAAATGATCACCGCATATCCCCGGAGCATTATGGCCTTAGTTGCTAATGCTTCTAAAAACCAAATAACAAACATCAGTGATATATATAGGAATTTTGCTAGCAGGGAAAAGGAGGTGATTGTCCCTCTGTATAAGGCAATGGTCAGGCCACACCTTGAGTACTGCGTACAGGTCTGGAGGCCTCATTTTAGGAAGGATGTAGATTTGCTAGAGCATGTTCAGAGAAGGACAAGATTGGTGAGGAGAATGAAGGGATCCTCTTACCAAGAGAGGCTTAAGTTCTGCAAATTGCAGTGGCTGGAGACTAGGCACCTGCGCGGTGATCTGATTGAGGTGTATAAGGCCTTGAATGGGTTGAGCACGCTGAATTCTGATGGGATCCTTCCACTTGTTCAAATTACGAACCTAAGGGGGCATAAATTCAAATTAAGAAAAGACAGATGTAGAATAGATGTGCAGAAATTTGCCTTTAGCCAGCGGGTGGTTAATTGCTGGAACAAACTTCCATCTATTGTGGAAGTTGATGGGTTAAGTAAATTTAAGGAGGAACTGGACAAGCATTTGGAGGGAATGGTGTGATTTTTTTTTTTTTTTTTTTGGGTGATGCTGCATAAGCTCATACACTTGCTTTCTTGCATCACATGCCACTACTACTATTCAAAAAGTCAGAAATGAAAGATGGGCACATTTCTGGGATGTCAAATGGGTAATAAATTATAAAAATAAAACAGGCACCCCATTCCTGGAAATCAAGCTTCTGAAAAGGTTAGACACAAAGAAGTTATTCTTATAAGACTGCATATTGGGCATACACATTGCATACATGCATATTTACTAAGAAAAGGAAGGGCCACTGATACGTTAGTGATGCAAAATTTTCTTCACTATACAGCATCTATTGTTGGACTACCTGCTTTATCAAACATAAAGAAATCAGACTATATTTCAAAGTACCCAGCTTACAACACAGTCTGTAATAGATATTCTTGGAAATGATGCATCTTGACAAACTTTACTTACTTAAAACTGATAAAATTCTATTGCCAAATATAATAGACCATTTAATGTTTAAAAAATAAACATTAGCACATAGTGCAGTGTAAAAGAGGCAGTATAACCAAAGAAGCTCTTGAACTAAAAAAAAAACTCTGTATTTGGCATTATTGTCAATGTTAACACAAGAGGACCCCAAAAGGCATTTTACATGATTTCGCATATTCATTCCAATATGGCATTGGCATGACAGTTACAGCAAAAACAGTTGTGTTCATGTGCCACCAGATGCACTTTTAAAATGCTACTCACCGTGCATGAGTAGGCATTTTATACTCATTGTTGCAAACTAACAGTAAGTGATTTCTCGCATGTAGCCACTGTATTTCAAAAAAAGTTCACAAAGATCCCTAGCATTCGAAACTTCACTTTTGAAAATTTTCTGAGCACTAACATAGAACAAACAGAACCTGAAAGTGAAGTACACAAAACAAAAAAAAAATTGGAAGGAAAATAAATTTTAAACAAGTTACCAGTGTTTAATGAAAAGTAACATCTGTTAAATTATATAATGCAAATAGCTGGATTTATCCTTTACTCAAATTTAGTTGGATGTATAGAAACATTATTCAGATTAATAATTTGTTTTCTAAAACTAACTCAAAGTATTCCACACATTAAATTTCCAGTATGTTAAGGTTGTTGCTAATTACAGATTTGAGCTTGTTCATAATAATGTGTTGCATTCCAGTGCCAGAAGTGGTGTGCAGTGTTTACGTATCTTGGATAAACTTGACAAAAACATCTGACAACCATTTGGCCTAAATGGTTGTCAGACGAACTAATGAGACATGTGGCAGAGAAGAAAAATGCATGGAATACATACAAATTAATGGGTGACATGGAAGCCTATGATAGATATAAGTTGGTCTGTAACCAAGTCACAAAGGAGATTAGGCAGGCAAAGGCAGACTACGAAAAATCCTTGGCAAAGGATGCAAAGAAAAACAGAAAAGAGTTCTTTACCTATTTAAACTCAAGAAGGAAAGGGATGAATCAGATTGGTCCACTGGATATTGATGGTTCAACAGTTGAGGATCCTGTTCAGGTGGCTAACAATCTAAACAAGTATTTTGCATCTACATTCACGCATGAGGAGTTATTCAGGAAGGAGAATGACGTAAAGTAAACATTGGCAGTGAGCTAGATGATTTTATAATAACTGAGAGGAAAGTGGAGGAGAGATTGTTGAGGATAAACATAAAAAAGGCACCTGGGGTGGATGGGATCTATCCAGTTATATTAAAGGAGGCAGCAGAGGAAGTAAGCAAACCCCTTGCCATAATTATGAGAGCTTCTTTCGACTCAGCGGAGGTACCCATAGACTGGAGATGTGCAAATGTAACCCCAATTCACAAAGGAGGATCAAAGGCTGACACAAGTAATTATAGACCTGTTAGTTTAACTTCTGTTCCAGGTAAATTAATGGAGGCACTGGTTAAAGAAGCACTGCAGGATCATCTAGACAAAAATTCAGTTATAGCTCAGACGCAGCATGGTTTTGTTAAGGGCAGGTCTTGCCTAACCAATTTGATTGGATACTATGATGTAGTCACAAAAGAACTGGATGCAGGGAATAACTTTGATATTATATATTTGGATCTTAGAAAGGCTTTTGATACTGTTGCACATGGAAGAATGCTGCACAAATTGGAGCAGTGTGGCATTGGAGGCAAATTGCTGCTATGGATAAGGGGATGGTTGAGTGGCAGAAGACAGAGAGTGGTAATCAATGGACACTGCTCAACGTGGACTAATGTTATTAGTGGAGTTCCTCAGGGTTTAGTGTTGGGTCCGTTGTTGTTTTCGGTGTTTATGAATGATATTGATGATGGTATATCAAGTTTAATGTCCAAGTTTGCAGATGATACAAAGGTTGGCAGGGTTGTTAAGGACACTACTGACGCTATGCTGCTGCAACAGGATCTGGAAAGGTTGAACAGATGGGCTGAGATGTGGCAAATGAAGATTAACATTGACAAATGTAAAGTACTACATATGGGAAACAGTAACCACAGAGCAACGTATCAACTCTGCGGTACTACACTGTCAGTGGTGGAGAATGAAAAGGACCTGGGGGTAATTGTGCAGGCAGATATGAAGTTCTCTGAGCAGTGCAGACGAGCTGCAAGAGTAGCTCATGGTGTCTTGTCAATGATATACAGGAATTTTTCTAGCAGGGATAAGGAGGTGATTATTCCCTTGTATAAGGCAATGGTTAGGCCACATCTTGAGTACTGTATACAGGTCTGGAGGCCTCATTTCAAGAAGGATGTAGAGCTGCTGGAACGGGTACAGAGAAGGGCAACAAGATTAGTGAATGGAACAAAGGGATGCTCTTACGAAGAAAGGCTTAAGTTTTGCAAATTACAGAGTCTGGAGACTAGGCACCGGCGAGGTGATCTGATAGAGGTGTATAAGGCTTTGAATGGTTTGAGCATGCTCAATGCCAATGGGATTCTTCATCTTGCTCAGAATAATCACCTCAGAGGGCATAAATTCAAATTGAGGAAGGACGGATGTCGGATAGATGTGCGGAAATTTGCCTTTGGCCAGCGGGTGGTTGGTTGGTGGAACCGACTTCCATCACTTGTTGTTGAAGTTGATAGCCTAAACAAATTTAAGGCTCAACTGGACAGGTATTTCGAATGAACGGAGGGGTGAAATGGGAGTGGTGTTTTTTTTTTTTTTTTTTTTTTTGGCTGATGCTGAATAAGCTTGCTTTCTTGCATTATATGCCTCTACTAATGCTAATGCTAAAACATATTTAATCTTGTTTTATTGGTTGTTATTACTTTCCAATTTGAGCATGATTTTTCTAAGTTGAATAATCTATTTTATGAGACACTATCTGCTTCTATATTTGTTTAAAAACATAAGAAAAGTCTCCAGTAATAAATTTAACCTAATTTTAAAAACTTCTTTCTAGACATATATGCGTTTTATAAAAAAATTAAATCACTCTAAATTCTTAAGATATTAATTAAAATAAGGCACAAAAATGCATTTAAAACTAACATGATAAAGAAATAGAAAACAAAGTTGGGCCTATTTCACCTTTTCAAAATAAAAAATAATGCATGCAAAACTTTTTTTTTTTTTTTTTTTTACTGATAAAGATCACATACTCTCAATTGCAGCACACAAGAAACCCGTCCTTTGACATGGAAAGAGCATATTCATGCTGTGAATGGCTTCAAGAATAGTGTAAATCTCATTAGAGGCAAATTGCATCATATTGTAAGTAGTTTGATGCTGGTATTCTCAAATTACTGTAATATATTTATATATATATATATATAAAATCATATGCATGCAGTAATGATACTTATTTACCATCCACTTGACTTAACTATCATAACAGATTCAAAAATCAGTAATTTATTACTGTTTGCATAATGAAACCGAGGGCCTGCATATTGTTGTCTTTCCTCTCAATTTCACTGATTGACCCTTGAAAATGTCATCAAAATTGGGCATGAAACAACAGTGCCATTGTACATAATTAACTCTCACTTTTAATCTTTAGTATTGAATTTTAATTGTGTACTCCATGGATTCACTGGGTTATATTGTTCTTGTTCTTATTCAGTTGGTCTCCTGCAACCATGTACATACCTAATAATATGTACTGTCCAGTCAAAACATTATGACCACTCCTGTGTGTTTAGCAATTTGCCATTCCTCACCATTCTTGGTGAGGAATGGCAAATTGCTAAACACACAGGAGTGACAAAAATGGTGTAAATTTACCAGTTCTCACCATGCCATTTTTGAAAACAGGTAAATGCAATGCTGCAAGTTTGTAGCTGTGTACTTTAACCAGGGAACAACCATTGGTATTTCTAAGACCACAATCCAACAACCCCACCTCTGTGAAGGTACCAAAGTAGGTGTGCAGTGAAGGTACCTGTGCTTATGGCCACCCATTGCCAGTGATGCCTAAAATTTATATCTGAATAGTGTCACTGGACCAATGACAACAACTGGGAAAAAGCTGCCTTTCCAATGAATCATGGTTGCTGCTATGCCATGTGGACAATAGATTGAGGGTACAGTGACAAACTGCAGAGAGGAGTCATTCCAATGTCCTGGTACAACAGAAAGAGGCAGGTGTTGACATTGTTTTGATATGGGTGGGATTGTTTTCCTGGAATCTCTTAAAGTCCTCATATCCCTATACTGTGCTCTGAATGCTAAAAACTACCTATTCACTGTGGCTGATCAAGTACACCCCTTCATGGTGACTGTCTTCCTGGATAGCACAGGTGCATTCCAGCAGGATAGTGCACTCTGCCCCATAACTGGTAGTGGTTGAGAGTGGTTCACTAAATATGAAAGTGACTTCCAGGTGCTACCTTGGCCACTGGGCGCCTCTGTAGCCAGGTGGGAAGGAGCAGCAGTGCATAGCTTACGCTTCTTGATTAGACCGGGGTTCGAGCCTGTCACCACCAAATACGGAAGATGCGGAAAGGTCAGGAAATGACCACCGCATATCCCGGAGAAATATGGCCTTAGTTGCTAATGCTCCTAAAAACCAAATAACAAACAAACAAAACCTTGGCCACTGATTCTGTGGATAGGAATCCTATCTATGGCACATAGTCCTGGCGACGTGGGGCAACATACTTCATGCACCCTGAGACCTTATAGAGACCGTGCCTCATTGTATGGTGGCAGTACTGTGCAAGAGGAAGATGTACCCATTATTAGGTATGTGTGCCTAATGTTTTGACTGGACAGTGTACATATATTGTGCGTGTCTATACTGTATATTGTCTATATTATGTATATTGTGTTGAAATTTTGTTTTCTCAAATGTCAGTACATTTTACAACAAACATTAAATATTTCAGTATGTGTTAATACATGAAGTGCAACCTTGATATACCTTGGGTGTTGGGGATACCTTTTAATTATAACCTGAAATAAAATTACTTGGTTTTTTATAATTTTTAGTATGAACATGCAATGATCTAAACATGCATTTTTATTGTGAGCAATTTCATTTTGACATGTGTGTGTGTGCGTGCACTTTAAAAAATCAACAAATCCTGATTTTTTCCCCATGAGTTTTCTGCAGGTTGTTGTATTGTCAGAAAATGTGTGTAAATTCTATGTTGGCAAAGGAACAAATACATTTGTATTTATACCTTATTTTCACCACCGAAAGCAAAAGAAAAATTTCTTTGTTATTTTCATGGAAAAAGGTAATAAATTTTATTATTATCTTTATTTATAGCATGGGTCTGTTTTGCTATTCCTGCCTATTGTCCTACGTATTGCACTGTAAAACAGTTTTTTTTTTTTGATCCAAAGTTTCATTTTCAGCTTTTTGAAATGAAATATCTGCTTACACATGTTAACATAGTTATTCCAAGTTCTCCCTTTGTGAGGGTTGGGGAGGAAGTAATTGCTGTGTGACACCATGGCTGTTGATGGCGATTGTTCTCTGGTAGGAGAACTTGTTCCCCTGACTCCTCTTTATATGTTTATCACTTTAGAGGAGGTTGATGAAGCTGTGAAATCTACCAAATCAGGCAAGTGCCCAGGAGAGGACTTCATAGAGGTTAGGTTGTCAAACAGGCAAGGAAAACAGCACCTGAATTAATACTGAATCTATACATCTGCTTGAAAGAGGAAACATTTCCACCACAATGGAAAAGGGCCATGTTAAAAATCCTGCTCAAGAACCCTGCCAAAGCTGCAATGGATAAAATGTCGTATTGCCAGTGCTAGGGAAAATACTATAAAATAATTGCCCAAAGAATCACCACTAATTATGTTCAAAGAAACCTACAGTCAGTCCTCGTATAGCACGATAGTTGTGTTCCTAGAAACCCTCGTGCAATATAAACAACAGGCCCTATGGGAAAAATAGAGTTAGGTTCCGACAACACAAGATTGAACACACATTTGTAACCAAAACATTACCAAACTCAATAAATTATCGTAATAAAATACTTTTTTAGGTGGTAGATGGCTCTCATCAACTGGTGCAATACCACCACTTTGCTTATTGGAGGCTTGAGGTGGTGAAACCCACGATTACTCTCTAGAGCAAAGTTTCCAGCATCCTCCCCTATACTTCTCCTTCAACCCATTCACGGTACTAAGTACTATAGGTTTTGATACCTTTCATGTTTGGGGTTTTTATAAAAAAAACACATTTTATTGTGACTATTACATAATAAAATATTGCTAATGCTTTTCCTTCTGTCGTAAGCAAACTTGTTTTTTGTTTGATTTTCTTTCGAAACAGATGACAGTCGTTCCATCTCTTCTAATTCTTTGTGTTTTAATCTAATGGATTTTAATTACACTTTGAGTTCTTCCTGCTATGAAAGTTGTTTTTATTTTCTCTGCATTCTTTGTAATTCTCGGCATTGCTTCATTTAGGGCTGTAGTATGTGCAATATCACATGGTCTTTCATTTCGCTCAAAGTGTTTCACAATTTCATATTTTTTTCTCTTTTGAGCCATTGGGGTTTCTCCTTACCAGGGAAACCCCGGTGGGCCGGAGGCCGGTGTGATTTTGACCATTAACCCCAGGGGCTCACATCTGGTGAGCATGGGCTTGGCGCACCCAGGGTCCTGAGCTGGATATCTTCATTCTTCTCTTTCTTGGTGATCCCCTTCTACTTCTGACTCTTGTTTTCTCCCTCTCTCTCTCTCTCTTGGGGTAATTCAGAAATTTTTTTTTTTCAGCTGGTGCAGCATAAGCCTCAGGCTTCCTTGCACTTATGGCTAATAATAATAAAAATAAACGCTAGTATAAGGCCACTACAGATTTTCCCGGGTAAGAATTTTTGACCAAGTCCGTCTCTGTTTATCGATACCATATTGCTTTTCTTTTTCTCTCTGAATCTGTAGTGTCTTCACCAGGACGCTTCCTTTTCGCACCTTTTAAGAATTTTACTCATTTTTAGGGAATAAAGCACAATTACAAAATGAGGAGGCACGCTTGATACATATAAACAAACCTGCGCACATGTAGCAACTGAATAAACAACACTGTAAAGGCAGAGACACACTATTAACACCTCACTAGCTCACATTTCTGGGCGGTTACTACCATAAAACAATGAGTGTCACTAGTGTCGTTGTTAGTACGGTTGACGTTTTAGTATGCTGCACTTCATTTAATATCCTAATGTATTCATTGTGCTTTATTTAATTCAGTTGTTGTTGTTCAGAAATTGTCAGTAAGTTATTCCCTAACTGGCTATAAATTTTAATAGATTTTGTAAACTGTTAATATTAGTTTATTACCATTGTAATATTGTTAGGCCTAACTCAGGAATCGCTGACTGCCTCGTTTAACCCTAGTTAGTTGTTGGCGCATCGGCTTCTGTGGCTATAATACACCTCCCAAGGTTTTTGCAGTACTCTGATCCAAGCCCGAGGCGGGATTTGAGCCCGCAACCCTTGGGTTGCCAGGCAGGCACTTTACTCACCTAGCCCAGTCGGCTATTTAAACTAGGGTGCTGAATACCCTGGCCAGTGTTTGTTGCTTAAGCTTCCCTTTAGTGAGAGCTACTTAGCTGCACTCTACGCCTCTGGCAGTAATTGCCCTCCCGCGACCACCTGCTTTTCACAGCATTCATCCCCCTATTACACTCAAATTAGATAACAAAAACTAAAAAGACGTTACTGAATGTCATGTGCCTCTGCATTACGACGAATATAGTTTCTCTTTTGACAAGGAAGTTGTCGGCGACACATTCACAGTCTGCCGGGATACTGTATGTGAACGGCTGATTTTGTCCCCACGGTTTCGGCAGAAATTAGAATTGTGTCACTTGATATAAATAATATTGCAAGCACTGGTGTAACTTAATACCATTATAATGACCATATGGATGTCATCCCAGGGCAAATAGCACGTAAATCCTATTGGTGGTAGCTGTTCTTGTGTAGCACTTTATCATCTGCACTCATTTTCTGAGCTCCTTCTGTGAGACTGTCTCGCCACTCGCTCATCCGCAGTAAACTCGCCAATTCGTATCTGCCCAAAATGGAGGGTAAATCGAGGAAATCGGCTGTAAACACAACCCTGCGAGTGACCGACAACCCTAAAATAGCAGAGGAACACGAAGAACATGAGGGATCTCAAACTGAACCCCCCATTAAGAACAAAAAAATCAATCGGTACCAAATTTGATCGAAAAACCAGGTCAAAATCTCAAAACAGAGGGACCATGGAGGGACTCCCCCCTCTCCCAAACCGAGTACACAGATATGAGACAACCTGACCTCCCCTTGACCCCCAGCATGCCTGAGGGGACAGTTATCCAACAATCGCTACAACTCAAAGTTGCACTGGAGAACTTGCTCAAAGAGCCAACTAACAGAGTTACAACACTTCTTAGGGCAGAAATCGTCACCCTATGGAATAAGCTAGAATCGCTGCTTATCCAGACTCACCTGGAAAGCAAAAAGGCAACTGCAAAATTGGAAGCCTACACTGACTGTGAAGTAAAACAAATGTGACAGCGTGACTCCACATATACCCAAGCGCTGAGGAAGCCACCACCGGACTTTATTCCCGAATCTCAGGAACTGAGCTACCAGACAAACAATTCAGGTGCCAACCTACGGACTACACTGAAGAAAACGCTAAAACCTAGACCTAACTTTGTGGTACTTAAACCCCTTACCAATGAAGGTCATATGTGCAGTGAGGAGGTCAAGAAGACCATCGTGGATTCCTTGACAGATGACTTAAAGAACACTAAAATCAATTCGCAAAACGTGAAATACAGGAGTAATTATAGAAACAACCACAAAAGAGGATGCTGAACTGATTGTTAAGAATCCTAAATTACCATCTCTGGGACTCCTGGCCGAGCCCCCTAGACAAAAGGGCCCTTGTATACTGGTACTAGATGTGGACAAGGATCTCCTTCCAGAGGAATTGCAAAGCGAAATTTTCCACAGAAACTTGAAACAGGAACTCCCAGATGAACCAACTTCTCACATAATCCCTCAATTCCAAACAAAACCCAGAGCTGGGCACACCATTAACTGGGTCTTTGAGCTATCACCCAAGGCCTGGAAGATCCTCTCCCAGCAAACAATAATTTACATCAACTGGGGCAGCCACCGCTTTAGGGAGCATGTAGCCATCCCCAAATGTTTCAGGTGCTGCCGTTTCGGCCACACCATGCACATGTGCAGGCAAAATCTACCCACCTGTGGCCACTGTGCCGAAATGGGGCATGAATACACTACATGTCCCAAAAAATCTCAACCTCCCACATGTGCCAATTGCAAGGCCCTAAAGGTGCCAGCCAACGTGACATGACCTGCAGTTGCCCAGTTTATCTCAAAGCCAGAAGTGCTCAACAATCAAGAATAGAATATGGGGAGTAACAGACCAATAATGCTCAGAGGGCCAAGGCTGTTACTGCACAACTGGTCAGAAAGGCAGATGAAGAGAACTTAGATGTGCTGCTGCTTCAGGAGCCATACACATAACAAGGAGGTAAAAGGCTACCCCCTTGAGATTTAAAGTGGTCCAGGTTGATGGTGACACACCCTGGGCTGTGATCGTCATTCGCAATCCCGAACTGACTGTCACCAAAATCAGTGATCTGTGTACTAGCTGGGCTGTGTGTGCCCATGTAATTTCACCACTGGAGCATTTCTACCTAGTTTCGATATATTGTCGACTGGGGGAAGATATTCTTCCTGCCACCTGATATCTACAGACCATCCAGCTACAAATGCCAAATGCAAAACTCATTATAGGGGCTGATGTTAACTGCAGGTCTCCAGCCTGGCACAGCCGAACTCAAAATCACAGAGGAAATAGAAATGGCCAACGTCTTGAGGACTACTTGTCTAACAGCAACCTGGTCGTTCTGAACAAACCTAACTGCCTGCCAACTTTCTCCAGTACCCTGTGGGAAGCTACAATAGATATCACCTTAGCCTCAAGCTCCATTGCTCAGCACCTTGCTTCCTGGACAGTCCATGAGGACTGGACCACCTGTGACCACAGGATACTAATCTTCCAACTATACCGTTCACTAGTCACTCAACCAACCAACCGAACTCAACAAAGAAGATATGCCCTGAATAAGGCTGACTGGAACCTTTTTAAGGAGGAATTGACCAGTGCAGCCAGCCGCTTCAATCCTAGCGGCCTCAGCCCAGACCAGCATCAATGCACAATTACACAGCTCGTCAGTAATGCTGCAAACAAGGCTATCAAAAAGAAGAGATTCACACCTGGTGCTGTCCCCTGGTGGTCACCTGAACTCCAGGCTCTTAGATGCAAAGTCATTTACCGACGAAAACGCTATCAACATGCAAGAAGAACATGGCCTCCGGAAGAAACAGAGGCTTTACTGCAGCACAACAGTAAAACAGTGCAAAAGGCATTCATGGGAAGCCCCCTGGTAAGCACTGAAGGGAACGCCGATCCCTGGGGGATTGTGTACAAAGTGACCACTAACAAGCTCCCCAGAGGCGAGGTTGTATCAACCACAAAATTACCTAACGGACTCTACACCAGATCGTGGCAAGATACTATTAATAATATTCTAGACGCTACATTCCAGCAGGCTGCTGACCCCCACACACACACACACACACACACCGGAACAGCTACAGCTCTGCACGGAAAATGAAACATATCGCGCAACTGCAATTGAAGAACCCTTCATCACAACCGAGCTCAACTTAGCTGCATCTAGAATCAGAAACCAGAAGGCCATTGAACTTTTTTTTTTGTATCAAAACCTATAGTACTTCATACCATGCATGGGTTGAAGGAGAAGTATGGGGGGAGGGGGATGCCGGAAACTTTGCTCTAGAGTCTAAACATGGATTTCACCACTTCAAGCCTCCAATAAGCAAAGTGGTGGTATTTCACCGGTTGATGAAAGTCATCTACCACCTAGAAAACCACTACAATACACAACCTGTTAAACCACTGTTTCCACCAAGGATTCTTCCCCACACAATGGAGAACTGCAACCGTTAGACTTATATTGAAGAATGCAACCAAACCACATGATCTGCCACAATCTTACCGGCCCATTGCACTGCTGCCAGTCTCCAGCAAAGTTCTGGAATGGATGATCTCCCATAGAATAGAAGCCCACTACAATGACGCTGGTCTCTCCTCACCTAAGCAGTACGGTTTCCGGAAAGGACGCTCCACGATTGATGCACTGGAAACAATCATTGAAGCTGCTACCAACTGCAGCTCCAAATACTTTCTGCTAATCTCCTTTGACTTTGCTGGTGCCTTCGATTCCCTCTGGTGGCCCAGTGTCCTGGGCAGGCTCCGAAGAGCGCATGTCCCAGAAAACTTATATAGATGCATCAAGACCTATCTCCAGGACCGGCAAGTTGTCGTGTCTGCTCCCCACTGCAGTGTCTCCAGACCAGTCTTCAGGCGATGCCCTCAGGGATCTGTCCTGGGGCCTCTCCTCTGGAATCTGGTGCTGGATGATTTCCTGAACACCAAACTCAACAATGTACAAACCCAGGCCTATGCAGATGACCTGGTCATGCTCTTTTCTGCCAATAACAGAACCCCAACTAGAAGCAACTGCCAACCAGGCCATCTCCACCCTTCAAGCTTGGGCAAAGCATAACAACCTAAAGATCTCCCCAGAGAAAACCAATTCGATCCTACTAAAAGGCACCCTTGATTTGAGAAGACCACCCCAAATCAAGGTCAGTGGTGTTACAGTAAAACTAAAAACAGAGCTTAAATATCTAGGTTTGATCTTAGACAAAAACCTTTCCTTCACTCCTCATCTAGACCAACTCAGGATTAAGATCAGGAAGTATGCTGCCCAAGTCTCAAGAGTTGCCCGGAAGGACTGAGGCTTAAAGAAGAGAATGCTGTCCCTCTTCTATAAGGCAATTTTCATTCCAGTTATCACCTATGCTTCTGGGGTCTGGTACAAGAAGGCCAATACAGTAGTAAACAGATTGCACCTAGGAACTATCCAGCGCTCTCTTCTCCTTTTGTCCTCGTGTTCCTGTCACACTGTCAGCACCCATTCGCTCCAGGTCCTCACTGGACCTGGAGATTATTCGTCATGGGTTGCTCTAACAAATAGCCAAAGGAAGAGCAGTTACCTGTGCAGGTTTCACCACTGACCCAGCAAATAATAGAAACACTGAAAAGAAGAGACTTAATGAACATCTGACAGACACCTGGCAAGAAAGATGGCAGATATCAACTAAAGGTGCTGTCACCAAAAGATTCCTCCTTGATGTTAGGGCCTCCTACCCCCTCACACCTGTCTGGTTTTCACCAGGACTCTATGCTACCTACCTCCTCACTGGACATGGCTCCTTCCAGAAAAAACTACATGACTTCAGAATTTCAGACTCACCCCACTGCCACTGTGGAGAGGATCAGACGTGGGAGCACCTTGCCCACAGCTATGAAATCTACGAGGACTTCAGGAGGATCCTAATAACGAAACTACGCTTCAACTACCAAAATCAAGAACACCTCACCCTACAGAATGAAGAAACTTTACCGAGCTCTGACTCAATTTGCAATGGACCTATTTACCAGGCAGAAAGGCTACCACCACCTTAGTATCCAAATCAATAGGTCATAACAACCATGACTGCCAATTGTTGCTACACATCATTGAGCCATGGATGCTAACGCCTTGGACCAACCATAAAAAAAAAAAAAACTTTCACAAGACTTGACCAGCAGTGCAATCAAAGACAGGGTCCACACATACCTTGACAAATTTCTCATCATTGATTCCTGGACCAACTTCTCTCGACTAGACGTGACACATCTAATCAAGAAGAGGTCTACCATTGATCCCTGGACTTGACCATCAATCTTGGACTCCCGGTTTTGACCACCCCCACTATTCGTCATCATGGACTACTGGACCAGCCTTCAGTCTGGATTCGGCACAGACTCACCAAACAGAGTCCCAATGACGACACCTGAACTAGACCTTACTGAGCCATGACCCATCCACCATAGCAGCACTCACACTGCTGGATTTCCAGCAAGTTGTCGGCTCCAACTGACTGGCCATGCTAGCTGTACCTACCCTGAACTTGCGGGGTGTATCTCTCTCTCATTTTTTTTTTTTTTTCAGCTTCTTTCTACTGTTTCCTACCATCCGTTCTTTTACTCCCCCCCCCCTATTTTTCTCTTACAGAATGTTTTTTTTTTTTTTGTGGGGAGGTGATTTTCGTCCACCCGCCACCCCACTCTTCTCTCTGGTGAGGCACTGGGCATGCCACACTGTCATCAGGGGCCATCTTCCCTGTTGGCCCCTTTCTTCTGTTTCCTACCCTCCAATCTTCTGCCTTCCTCCCTTACTTTTCTCTTGCACGTTTTTTTTTTGTTTATATATATATATATATATATGTGTGTGTGTGTGTGTGTGTGTGTATATATATATATACACACACACACACACACACACACATGCCCCACAGGTCTAAATCTAAAAACATCAAAATTACTGCCCGACCTATTTGGCCCTACAACAAGTTATCAGCGAACAACCCTACGCTCTGTTAAAATTACAACCATTGCTCAAGAAACAGCAATCATCTCATTCTCAAATCTGGTCCTAGCCACTGAAATCCCAGGAAAGTAGGTGGCAGGACCCGCCAGAGTACTCTAGCTACAGTGGTACACCCGGTCAGCCTCCCCATGGCTTGGTATGGTAACGCCGGATCCCACTAGGGGCTCGGCGGCTAATAGACCGGAGGAACAACGGGCACAACACAATATACAGCACATGACCCCCCCCCCCACACACACACTTCAAATCTCTGGCCCCGATACAATGTACACCCGCGGAGATGGGAGAAATCCCAGGAGCCATTAGACACTAACATACCTTATACCTTATATACCATAAAACAATAAAAACAATTTCCAGTTGCATTTCTGCTAGTGGAATCTGTTATAAACTGATAGTAAACTCGACCTAATTGCATTTGCAATAATAACAATAGCTAGAATTGTGTGAGTTTTTGCATTATTATGGTGAAATGTGTTTCCCCTTCACTGATATAAAAAACATAAATACATTTTCAGAATCTTCTCTTCATTCCTATCGTGTTGCGTTCAGTTGGGATGATTCCGCATTCGACTGCGCTTTCTTGTAAACACAAAGGTGAATCGTGCATAAGCAAATTTGGTTCGTGTTATACACGATATCGTTCCTCTATTTATAAATCGTGTATGATCGAATTCATGTAATGTAAACACGTGTTATACAAGGACTGACTGTACCATCAAACAACCAATTCAGATTTACCAGAGCTAAAAGCATAAAAGGTGCAATAAGAAAATTATTATTATTATATATTATTTCTCCCTGATTGGGGTGTTCCACCTTGTGATGGGTATTGCTACCAAGTACACAGGATGGTTGTTGTTATGTCTGGTGTTACTGTTGGTCGAGGAATTCTCTGACTATCCTACAGGTGTTCAGGATTGCGACTCTCTGGAGTTCCCTGTAGGAGTTCCTTCTTCTCTGGGAGACCTATTGCTGCTAGTCTGTTATGTAGGGTCTTTGGCACCATACCTGCGATTGACACAATGATCAGAATGGTCGTTACTTGTTCCATATGCCACATCTCTTTGATCTTCTGTCTTAGGTTCGTGTACTTCCTGATTTTTTTCCCATGAGTTTACTGCAAGTTGCAAGTGTTGGGTACCGCTATGTCAATAAGGTATGTAGCCTTTTCCTTCTTGTCCACAAGAGTTATGCCTGGTCTGTTGTGCAGGACTGTCCTCCCCGTTATTATGGCACGGTCCCAGTACAGCTTGTGGGTTGGGGTCTCTAGTACTGCTTGTGGTTCATACTTGTAGTACGGTACACTTTCTTCGATCAACTGGTATTTCCTTGCTAGTTTCTGATGTATTATCCTGACTACCTGGTCGTGTCTTATGAGTGTACTCAGTCTGAGTGATCACCTTGCATCCTGCGGTGATGTGTTGGATCATTTCTGAGGCCAGGTGGCATCGTCGACATGTGTCATCAAACACTCTGGGCTCCTTGCCAATGTATTTTCTATAGTTCCTGGTGTTGATTACCTGGTCTTGGATGGATGGCAAGCATGAATCTTTCAGTCTCGGGTAAGAGCATCACGCTCATGTGCCATGCAGTATCTTCTCTGCCCATCTTTTTTGCCTCCTGGTTGGGGAGCATTCCTTGCTTAGGTCGAGTGGGGTATACCGCTTGTCTCTCTTCCTTATGGCCTGCTTGAGTGCTGCTGTGTGTTTCTATAAGTAATCCTTCAGGTTAACTATCGCTGTCTTCTGTTGCTCAATGAGGTCTATCAGGCCCCTTCCTCCTTCTTTCCGGGAACTTGTCAGTGTCTCTCCATGGCAGATTTTGGGTGGTGTTGGTGGCTCTTGATCATCATTGTCCTCGTCTTTCTCATGATATCCTCCAGCTTAGTTTTAGTCCAATCTATGATCCCGAAGGAATATGTTAGTACTGGAGCTGCACAGGTGTTTATGGATTTAACTGTGTTCCCTCCATTCAGCTTTGCTTTCAGCAGGCTTCTGAGTGTCTGATGGTATTTTTTGGTCAGGCAGGCCTTAATTTCCTTGTGCTGAGCCTGCATCATCCCCAAGTATTTGTAGGCCTCTCCTTCTGTCATTGGCACCTCCGTAGCCAGGTGGGAAGGAGCAGCAGTGCGTAGCACATGCTTCTTGATTAGACTGGGGTTCAAGCCCGTCACCACCAAATATGGAGGATGCAGAAAGGTCAGGGAATGACCATCGCATATCCCGGAGCAATATGGCCTTAGTTGCTAATGCTCCTAAAAAAAAAAAAACCAATCCTTCTGTGCCATGGCTTCAATCTCTTTACCAGTTTGCAGCTGGTAGTTTCAGTTGACTAATTTTCCCTAGTGCAATCCGTGGGTCTTGCATTTGTCTAGACCAAATTCCATTGTAATATCATTGCTGAATTCTTCGGTGATCTGGAGTAGTTGCTGGAGGTGCTTCTCGGTTCCCGCATACATTTTGATGTCATCCATGTACATCAGGTGGGTGAGGGTGTAGAAGTTCTTCCTTCCTTCTTTGAGGTTATATCGGTACTTGCTACTGTTGAGCATGGTGAATAGCGGGTTAAGAGCTAGACAGAACCACAGTGGGCTCAGGGCATCTCCCTGAAAGATTCCTCTCCTGATGAGGTTTGACCTGGCTGTGATGTTTTCAACCTTAATGGTGGTGATATAAGAGACACACAAATATACAATAAGCGACATCAACAACATTATATATTTAATTAAATGTCAATCCGGTTGTAACGCATGCTACATCGGGAGTACACCGCAAAATATGGCACCACAAAAACTTCCAATACACGTGCTGATTAGTTTCATAATAGCTTCAGAACTAATCAAGCCAGCACCGAACTTACATAATACATGCATTCTCACAACCACAATCCCCTAATCGATTCAGCCATCACAATTATTAAATTAGGATCTAATTACAAAATCTTCCAACACGAGGCGCTTGTCATAGAATGGTGCCGCCATAACACTAAATTTAACATTCTAAACACAAAACTTCCAACCAACCTTTCACCAGTCTGAAACCTTACGCACATAAAGTTCCCACATGTCTCAAAATGCATTATGGGAACATAGGAATTCTTTAAATACATAATTCCTTTTCTCCTATCATTGCCAACTGAAGATGTTTTTCATGAAAGTCACTTGTGACTATTGGCTTCATCTAGTTCTCATATTAATATTTTATAAATGACAACCAGGGATGAGGTAGTGCACTTCTTCCTTGAGCAAATTTTAATTACAGATTTTTAACAATTCTGTCTTTATTTATTTTAACTTATTTCAAACTTCATTTAATTCATTTCCACTTCTATACCATGTAACTAAGCAGATCAATTGAGGTGAGTACCGTCAATTAAGCTCTTATTGCTATTATTATTATTAAGTCGATTACATAATAGTACATTAAGAAGCTCTGTAAATCAACTCAGTAAAATTTATTAATCTTGTTAAATTTCATTGTCAATTAAATTGTACTTTTTTAACTAAATACATATAACAACTTAGATTTTCCAAACCTAACATTATTAATTAATACATATAACTTGATAGGAGAATACGGAAGTTATATATTGAAACACGGAGATAATACTCAATACTGAAAAAAAAAATATATATATATATATATATAGTGTTATAGCTCCATTGGGATATAAGTTTAGGGTTATAATTTTGCAATTGAATCAAAATCATGACTCAGGCCAGAGCAAAATGCTCAAGCTAACGGGAGTACTGTGGATTAGGGGAGAACTGAGGGGGACAGTTCTCCTCTGAATCACAGCCTTTTAAAATGTTCTGCTTGTTTGATATTTGTTGAGCAGTCAGGGACAGGAAATGATATTGCCAAGGGGAATGTCTTTGTGTCTGCACGATGTAAGGAGTGTAAGGAAATCAGGCGACAACTCAGCTTTGTTATAGGCCTATATGAGAGCTTGAAGGACAGGGTGAATTCCCTCGAAGGATCTAAATTGAGGGGCCCATTGAAATGGCCCCTCAATTTAGATGAAATGCCAGAGCTTGCACTTGAACATCATGCAACACAGCGGTGGTCCCCAAGGCAGAATGCGCTGGTCCTACAGAAACTAGTAGTTGCCAGTGACTCTATTGTTAGGGAAATGGGGAACATATTGTGCAACAGGACCAGCATATGTCTGCCAGGGGCAAAGATTGATGACGTTGTAGAGCCGATATCATCTTTTAAGGACACAAAAGGTGATATTGATGTACACGTTGGCACTAATGATATAAAGAGTAGGAGACTGGTGGAATTACTTAACAAATACAGGTCACTGTTAAAAAAAAAAGCCATCAGTTAGGGTTCAATTTTAAAGTATCTTCAATTCTGCCCAGACATGATAGGAGGAAGTATATGATGGAAACCTTATTAATCAATTCGGCCATGGAGAGATTACGCAAGGCTCAAGGGGTAGAATTTTTCTCAACCTGATCTGTGCTTGTTAACAGGAGAGACTGCTTCCACAGGGATGGGATACACTTAAAAAGAGTGCAAAAATATTTGCTGATGCTATCGAGGCAGTGTTAAGTGGGTCAGAAAACTGATAGGGGGGAAACAAGGACTAATAGATTTACAGTAGCCACTGGCAGAGGTGAAAGTGATTCTTGCACTGCTTCTATTGGAATGAGCAACAGCGTGAAAAACAAGATGCTGGGAATTTCAGAGACTGCTGGGAGTCACTGCGGTGCAAGTAAACACATGAGCTCTGTTCGGGTAGCTAAGAATAGGAACAGGTACAGGTATATGTGCGTGTACACCAATGCTAGGAGTTTGATAAAGAAATTTGATGATTTTGAGGTGTTGGTCAAAACATCAAAGGCAGATATTGTTGGGATATCAGAGACGTGGTGACACACAAATATAAGGAATGCAGAAATGGAATTTGGGGAGTACAATGTGTATAGGGAGGAGGGTTTTTTGCTATTAGTTAAGAAACACATAAAATCCAAGGAAGTACAACCAGTTGACATGCCTGGACAGTGCAGTTTCAAGTCAGTTTGATGTGACATAAGCATTCGGAAATCAAAATTGAGAGTAGCAGTGTGTTATAGGGCTAATGACTGATGAGTATAATAAACAACTGTACAGGAAAATAGAGAGGGCCAGTAAATCAGACTGTCTTATAATTGGGGATCCCAGATATTGACTGGAATTTGTGGGTTGGTCACTCACACACTAGCAAGACTTTTATGGATTTATTGGATGATTGTTTTCTACAGAAGCATGTTCGCAAGGCAACTGGGGGAGTAATACTCTTGATCTGATTATCAGTAGTGATTCTTCATGCATTAAGAATCTACAGATAAAGGTACCACTAGGTGGCAGTGATCACAGTGTGCTAAAGTGGGATTTACTCAAAGAGGTAACTACCATCAGGGATAAAGGGAAGGGTTTTTGCTTTCGTAAAGGCAACTGCAGAGGTTTGAAACAGTATTTAAATTCTGTACGGTGGAACCAACTGATGATGTTAACAACAACAAATTCAAAATGGGAAGCATTCAAAGAATTTATCTTGGAAGCTACTACACCAACTAAGAAATATTGTTCAAGGTTTAGGCCTAAATGGATGAACTAATGAGACATATGGCAGAGAAGAAAAATGCATGGGATACATATAAATTAATGGGCTACATGGAAGATTATGATAGATATAAGCTGATCTGTAACCAAGTCACAAAGGATATTAGGCAGGCAAAGACAGATTATGAGAAATCCTTGGAAAGGATGCAAAGAAAAATAGAAAAGAGTTCTTTACCTATGTAAACTCTAGAAGGAAATGGATGAATCAGATTGGTACACTGGATATTGATGGTTCAGGTGGCTAACAAACTAAATGAGTATTTTGCATCTTCATTCACACTTGAGGAGTTATTCAGGAAGGGGAATGCTAAAGGTGAAGTAAACTCTGGCAGTGAGCTAGATGATTTTGTAATAACTGAGAGGAAAGTGGAGGAGAAATTGTTGAGCATAAACATAAAAAAGGCACCTGGGGTGGATGGGATCTATCCAGTTATATTAAAGAGGGCAGCAAAGGAAGTAAGCAAACCCTTAGCCATAATTATGAGAGCTTCTTTGGACTCAGCGGAGGTACCCGTTGACTGAAGATGCGCAAATGTGACCCCAATTCACAAAGGAGGATCAAAGGCTGACACAAATAATTATAGACCTGTGAGTTTAACTTCTGTTCCAGGAAAATTAATGGAGGCACTGGTTAAAGAAGCACTACAGGATCATCTAGACAAGACTTCAGTTATAGTTTGGACACAGCATAGTTTTGTTAAAGGAAAGTCTTGCCTGACCAATTTGATTGGATACTATGATGCAGTCACAAAAGAACTGGTTGCAGAGAATAACTTTGATATTATTTATTTGGATCTTAGAAAGGCTTTTGATACTGTTGCACATGGAAGACTGCTGCACAAATTGGAGCAGTATGGCATTGGAGGCAAATTGCTGCTATGGATAAAGGGATGGTTGAGGGGGAAAAGACCGAGAATGGTAATCAATGGACACTGCTCATCGTAAACTAATGTTATTAGTGGAGTCCCTCAGGGTCCATTGTTGTTTACTGTATTTATAAATGATATTGATGATGGTATATCAAGCTTAATGTCCAAGTTTGCAGACGAGGTTGGCATGGTTGTTAAGGACACTACTTACAGTATGCTGTTGCAAAAGGATCTGGAAAGGGTGAGCAGATGGGCTGAGAGGTGGCAAATGAAGTTTAACATTGACAAATGTAAATACTACATACAGTGGTAATACTACTGACAGTGGTAGAGAATGAAAAGGACCTGGGGTAATTGTGGAGGCAGATATGAAGTTTTCTGAGCAGTGCAGACAGGCTGCAAGCGTAGCTCATAGTGTCTTGTCAATGATATACAGGAATTTTTCTAGCACGGATAAAGAGGTGATTATTCCCTTGTATAAGACTCTAAAGCGTTTAGAGCATAAGCCTCAAGCTATGGGAGAGTCTAGACTATGTATAAATATAGTGCAAGTGCATCAGAAATACATAGCTGTATCTGAATAAATCAGAATATTAGTAAAACAGCATTGTTTTAAGTTATATCACATGATATATAACTTAAAGTTGCTGGAATAAGTACAGAGAAGGGCAACAAAATTAGTGAATGGAACAGAGGGTTGCTCTTACGAAGAAAAGCTTAAGTTTTGCAAATTACAGTGTCTGAAGACTAAGCACCGGGGAGGTAATCTGATAGAGGTGTATAAAGCCTTGAATGGTTTGAGCATGCTCAATGCTGATGGGATTCTTCCTCTTGCTCAGAATAATCACTTGAGAGGGCATAACTTCAAATTGAGGAAAGATAGATGTAGAATAGATGTTCGGAAATTTGCCTTTAGCCAGCGAGTAGTTTGTTGGTGGAACAGACTTCTATCCCTTGTTATAGAAGTTGATAGCCTAAATGAATTTAAGGCTCAGCTGGATAGGTATTTCTAACGAACAGAGGGGTGAAATGGGAGTGGGTTTTTTTTTTTTGGCTGATGCTGCATATGCTTGCTTTCTTGCATCATATGTCTCTACTAATGGTAATGCTAATGTTATTAGTGGAGTCTCAGGATTCAGTGTTGGGTCCATTGTTGTTTTCTGTATTTATTAATTATGTTGATGATGGTATATCAGGCTTAATGTCCAAGTTTGCAGATAATACAAAGGTTGTCCGGGTTGTTAATGACAGTACACTGCTGCGACAGGATCTAGAAAAGTTGAGCAGATGGGCTGAGTGGTGGCAACTGAAGTTGAACATTGACAAATGTAAAGCATTAACCCCAGAGTAACGTATCAACTGTGTGGTTTTATACTGACAGTGGTAGAGAATGAAAAGGACCTGGGGGTAATTGTTCAGGCAGATATGAAGTTTTCTGAGCAGTGCAGATGGCCTGCAAGAGTAGTTCATGGTGTCTTGTCAATGAAATACAGGAATTTTTTAGCAGGGATAGGGAGGTGATTATTCCCTTGTATAAGGTCAGGCCACACCTTGAATACTGTATACAGGTCTGGAGGCCTCATTTCAAGAAGGATGTAGAGCTGCTGGAACGAGTATAGAGAAGGGCAACAAGATTAGTGAATGGAACAAAGGGTTGCTCTTATGAAGAAAGGCTTTGCAAGTTTTGCAAATAACAGTGTCTGAAGACTAGCATCTGCAAGGTGATCTGATTGAGGTGTATAAAACCTTGAATGGTTGGAGCATGCTCAGTGCTGATGGGATTCTTCCTCTTGCTCAGAATAATTGCCTGAGAGGATATAAATTCAAATTAAGGAAAGACAGTTGTAGGATAGATGTGCATAAGTTTGTCTTTAGCCAGCATATGGTTGATTGCTGGAACAAACTTCGATCCATCGTTGTAGAAGTTGATAGCTTAAATAGATTCAAGGCAGAACTAGACAAACGTTTGGAGTGAGTGGATGGGTGAAATTATAAGGAGTGGGTTTTTTTTTTTTTTTGGCTGATGCTATATAAGCTTTCTTTCTAGCATCATGTGCCTTTACTAATGCTAATAGCAGTGATCAATATTATAAAATAAGTAGTATCCTAAGAAACATCTGTAGTTACTGGAAAAAATGAGGGCTTTAGTTTCAGGAGGAAGAACTACTGTGGATTGAGGCATTTCTTTAGCATCAGTAACTGGAAAGGCAACTGTATGCTTTTGAATCCGCGTCCATATGGTAATACTTGGGATTTTTACAGATGCCAAAATGGATGACAGTGGTTAAGGGTTTCATTGAACAAAATACAGAAGGATAACAGATAGAGACTATTGCGAAATACATTATTATTGCAGACTAAAACCAAATTTTATGAGTTTTAGTATTAGTAATGGAAACTATGTTTTGAATGTGTGATGCAAGGGATGAAACAGGCAAGCTAAATAAAAAAAAACTAAAAAAAAAACCCTTTGTATACACTGTACCCACGAAAGATGTTTTATATGTAAACATCTTTGACGACACCTACTAAATTTTGAACAGATAGAACCGAAATCATGTATGATGTGATTTATGCTCACGGCTGCTACTTACTCTATCGAATCAATGTTAGTGATAAATAGGATACATACGCCCACTGTTTACTCTGCCGAATCATCGTTAGGCAATAGCATAATTACCCATTTGATTTTAGCCATTTGTTGAATAGTATGATTGCATCAATACAAGTATTTATTGTTACAATCATACTGTCATGTTCGATCATGTTACTTTGTCATGCTTTGTTACAAATTACACATGCAGCACTATGAGATCTGCAAGAAAAGGCAATATCTATGCATAATACGCTGTTGAAACTATGACTTGGCTCAGGATCTGAATGAGTACAACCCCTAGATGGTAATGCTGCACATTCCATTTCGCAATGAGGAAACAGAGAAAAACCGTCAGAGATGAAATATGTCAAGGTCTAAAACGACAATGAACAGCTCATACTAAATTGTAAATTTGATAGTATGAACCAGAGCTATGATACTCTATATGTTCTATGTTGATATCAATATTTCTGTAAGAATAAGAGACGTTTACCTCAATATGAGATGTAGAACACTTCCATATGATACTCTCCAGAAATTAAAATGAAAACAATTAAAAAAATTTGAAAATCTTACATTACAGTAAGAAATAATTAACAATAATTAAAAATCAAACGTTCCAAGTACCTGTCCAGCTCTGCCTTAAATTTATTTAGGCTATCAACTTCCACAACAAAGGATGGAAGTCTGTTCCACAAACCAACCACCCGCTGGCTAAAGGCAAACTTCCACACATCCATCCTACATCTGTCTTTCCTCAATTTGAATTTATACCCTCACAAATGATTATTCTAAGCAAGAGGAAGAATTCCAACAACATCGAGCATGCTCAAATCATTCAAGGTTTTATACACCTCAATCAGATCACCTTACAGGTGCCTAGTCTCCACACACTGTAATTTACGAAATTTAAGCCATTCTTCGTAAGAGCAACCCTTTGTTCCATTCACTAATCTTGTTTCCCTTCTCTGTACTCATTCCAACAGCTCTACATCCTTATTAAAATGAGGCCTCCAGACCTGTATACAGTACTCAAGGTGTGGCCTGACCATTGCCTTATATAAGGGGATAATCACCTCCTTATCCCTGCTAGAAACGTTCCTGTCTATCATTGACAAGACACTATGAGCTACTTTTGCAGACCATCTGCACTGCTCAGAAAACTTCATATCTGCCTGCACAATTACCCCAGGTCCTATTCGTTCTCTACCACTGTCAGCGTAGTACCACAGAGTTGATACGTCACTCTGGGGTTGCTGCTTCCCATATGTAGTACTTTACATTTGTCAATGTTAAACTTCAACTTCATTTGCCACCTCTCAGCCCATCTGCTCAACTTTTCTAGATCCTGTCATTAGTGTCCTTAACAACCCTGCCAACCTTTGTATCGTCTGCAAACTGGGACCTTAAGCTTGATATACAATCATCAATATCATTTATAAATACTGAAAAGAACAATAGACCCAATACTGAACCCTGTGGGACTCCACTAATAACATTAGTCCACGATGAACAGTGTCCATTGATTACCACTCTCTGTCTTCTCCCAATTCAATCATCCCTTTATCCATAGCAGTAATTAGCCTTCAATGCCACACTGCTCCAATTTGTGCAGCAGTCTTCCATATGCAACAGTATCAAAAGTCTTTCTAAGATCCAAATATATGATATCAAAGTTATTCCCTGCATCCAGTTCCTTTGTGACCACATCACAGTATCCAAACAGATTGATCAGGCAAGACTTTCCCTTTAGAAAACCATGCTGTGTCCGAGCTATAACTGAAGTCTGGTCTAGATGATCCTGCAGTGCTTCTTTAACCAGGGCCTCCATTAATTTTTCTGGAACAGAAGTTAAACTAACAGGTCTATAATTACTTGTGTTGCCCTTTGATCCTCCTTTGTGAATTGGGGTCACATTTGCACATCTCCAGTCCATGGGTACCTCCCCTGAGTCCAAAGAAGCTCTCATAATTATGGGTAAGGGTTTGCTTACTTCCTTTTTCTGCCTCCTTTAATATAACTGGATAAATCCCATCCACCCCGGGTGCCTTTTTTATGTTTATCTTCAACAATTTCTCCTCCACTTTCCTCTCAGTTATTACAAAATCATCCAGCTCACTGCCAGAGTTTAACTCACCTCTGGCATTCCCCTCCCTGAATAACTCCTCATGAGTGAATGTAGATGCAAAATACTCATTTAGTTTGCTAGCCACCTGAGCAGGATCATCAACAGTTGAACCATTAATATCCAGTGGACCAATCTGATTCTTCCCTTTCCTTCTAGAGTTTACATAGGTAAAGAACTCTTTGTTGTTTTTCTTTGCATCCTTTGCCTGCCTAATCTCCTTTGTGACTTGGTTACAGACCAGCTTATATCTATCATAGGCTTCCATGTCACCCATTAATTTATATGTATCCCATGCATTTTTCTTCTCTGCTACATGTCTCCTTAGTTCATCTGATATACATTTAGGACTAAACCTTGAACAATATTTCTTAGTTGGTATGTAAAGCCTAGTAGCTTCCAAGGTGGAATTTGCTGTTGGTAACATCATCAGTTGATCCCACCATATAGAATTTAAATACTGTGTCAGACCACCGTAGTCACCTTTACAAAAGCAAAAACCCTTCCCTTTACCCCTGATGGTAGTACCTCTTTGAGTAAACCACTTCGGCACACTGCGATCACTGCTACCTAGTGGTTCCTTTATCTGCAGATTCTTAATGCATGAAGAATCACTACTGATAATCAGATCAAGAGTATTACTCCCTCTAGTTGCCTCCCGAACATGCTGTTATAGAAAACAATCATCCAATCATTAGTGCTAATGTGTACAACAATATCACCTATTGTACCCTTAAAAGATATCTGCTCTACAACATCATCAACTTTTGCCCCTAGCAGATATACCATGGTCCTATTCCACCTATCCTTTTTGCACAATATATTTCCCATTTCCCTGACAATTGAGTCACCGACAATAACTAGCTCCTGTGGGACCAGCATATTCTGCCCTTAAGATTGCTGTTGTGTTGGCTGGTGTCGAAGAGTGAACTTTTGCATTAAGTTGGGCAACTGAGAGCTTGCGGGCCATTTAATTCCTCCGAGGGCATCTACCCAGCTCTTCAAACTCTCATAGATGCCCATCAGAACTCTGAGTTGGCACCTAATTTCTTCACATTCTCTGCACATACAGAGACATCCTCCATGGCTAGATCATGTCCTGTTCAAGATAGATCTGCAAACATGTCGCATTTTGCACATTTTTTTAGACTTTGATGCATTGGAGAATCGCCCTCTTTGGTGCTCCCCCAAACCACAGCACTTTCATTACTTTGTACACATTGCTTTGCTGCTCTAGTCTCAGGCATGATTTCCGTTTAAATACAAATTAATTAACAATAAAAATTAAAAGGATTTATAAATTTAATTGATTAATTGCCAATACTATACTAAGCTACATAATTACATGTAACTGAGAGCACCAAACATGTTCCTTTTGGGAGTGTCATAAGCTTATGTGTATGGTTTCTCACCTCCCAGATTCTAGTATTTTCTTTATTTACCAGTCCATTCACATAAAAGTTCTCTCACTGAAAATCAGATGGAGGATTAACCCTCTCTGTTGTCATTATTTGCAATAGTTCACAATAGCATATCAACTGAGTAAAAATAAGTGATTATTGCAACATGTATTGCCAAACATTTAATAAGTAGATGGTACTCTAGCCATTTTTACTTGTGCTGTGTTTACTTCATTCATTTATTAACTCCACTTTAACAGTCCTGGTTTTGGACCCATTAAAAAAAAAAATCCAACATGCTAATAAAAAGTAGCAGCAGCATGGAAAGAAGGTAAGGCATCAAATGTGAATAGAGCTTGAAGAAAACTATTATATAATTTCCAGATTGCCTTGGACTGGGAGAACCAATATATAATATTAAAAAAAAAAAACATTGTGAAGATAGCAAAAAGTCCAGTTTAAATAATGTTGAGGAGGCTAATTTTCATGAATTACATGCTGAAGATTTGACAGCCAAAGAACTTGAAGACTAAAGAATATAATGCAATGGTAAAGAGATGCTAATGCTACAGCCTGACCAAATTAATACCAATCAAGAACATGATAGAAGCTTTTACCCATTTAAAAATTTCGCCTTTCTCGGCAAAGGTAGCTTTGCCGAGAAAGGCGAAGGCACTTAATTCTGCTGCAAAGGAGAAGCAGAATTAGGAGAAACATAAAAAAAAGTATCCAAGTGCTACCAGCTATTGTGCAAAGAGAAGAAGGAGAAAAAGGAGAAGAGTAGCTGGTAGCACTTGGATTTTATGTTTTGTGGTTTCAGTCTTCTCTGATTAGTTGCTGTTATGTCATTTGTGCAAAATGAACTTCTTCCCTATTGCTGCTCTTGCTGCTGTCATATTTAAAATTATTATTCACTTAACAACTGATTTCCAAGGAACCCAATCCTGTTCTTAAAAAGGTATATCTAATGCTTTCAACTTAGACCACCGTTTTCATTCTGTGCTTGCCTTAATACATTAAAAATAAACTTCATTTATAGGCTTACAATGTGAGTGGTAAAGTGAATTTTGTAGTTATTTTGGGATTATCCTGTAATAATTTATTCTCTGATTTTGAGATCAAAAATTAAATGAATTTTGATTTTTAGAAGCTGAATGGATCAGATCCATCATCTCACAGACCCCCATTGCTCTTTCTACAAATGAAAAATAAACAAGAAAACTTGGACCCAAAACATGTAAGCATTTTTTAAATTATTTATTTTTTATATATTAAAGTTATATAATTTTTTTAAATAAAAATCTTAAGCACAAATTTATTAGAACCTATAGTACTTAGTACCATGCATGGGCTGAAGGTTGAGAAGATAAAAGAAGATACTTGTTGACATTATACTTGACTTTCTGTAGATTGTAATTTTCAGGAAATGTGTATGAAGGGAGATTATTCTAGGACACGGAAGTTGAATGAATAAATGAGGAAGAAGAAAAGTTGGTTCTATGAGTTTGGCCAGTAAAAGGATATTGACTGGTTCTATATCTATAGAAAAGACATGCAGCACCAACAGAACATCTATAAGACAGAGAGTGGAGAGACTCTGTGAGATGAGTCATTAATTACCTTAACTGCCCTCTTTTGAATGGAATAAAGAAGCCTGAAGAGGTTTTGAGAGCACTGCCCCAGATGTGTGAACAATATTCCATGATAGGGCAGATTTGCAATTTGTGCAGAGTGAACAGCTGTTTGGAAGAAAAGTAATGCGCTGAGAGCGAAAGAGAAAACCCAGTTTTTTTCATTGCAAAGGAAGCAATATATACCAAGAGAGATTAGAAGTCATGTATATGATCCTACCTAGAATCAGCTGGAGATGAGCATAGGAGCAGAAGAATACTTTTTGCGAGATATAAGACAGGACTGGGTTTCAGAAGGATTGAAATTAACTAAGTTGCCTTTGCTCCCACTGGAAAATTACATAGCATTTAAAGAATAAGTAGTGGTCAGCATTCAAGGAATTGGTAGCAGTGGAGTAGCCAGGATTTTTTGTCAGCAGGTACATTCACAAAAAAAGGTGCCAATTGCCTAATACTAACCTACCTGTTATTTTTTGTTTTAAATAAGAGGTGCCTCAATATCTGTATATGCCTGTATTACAAAAAATTATATTAAATATGTAAATAATAACAACAAACTATTTTATAAGTGATTATTTTATTAATATATTTAGTAAGTACTTTTAAGTTTTTTATCATTACATACATATGATATCATATACAGCATGTATAAAATATAAGAAATACTTATATTACATGAAAAAAAACATGAAATATACAAAAGGCAGAAAGTTTTAAATAAAAAAAAATTATTTAAACTTTTTTCCATTATTTTTTTTTTCATACTTGAGAACTTTTAAGTTGTTTTTCCTCATTATTTTTATTAATGGGTATTAATGAAGTGAGATTGAAATATTGATGATAATAATAATAATATATTTAATAACAATCACAACATTAATACAATACACCAGGGGTTCTTAACCTGTTGCTCGTGAGCACCTTTGCTTATACTAAAAAAGGCACCTCCATAGCCAGGTTGGAAGGAGCAGCAGTGCGTAGCACACGCTTCTTGATTAGACCGGGGTTCAAGCCCATCACCACCAAATATGGAGGATGCGAAAGGTCAAGGAATGACCACCGCATATCCCGGAGCAATATGGCTTTAGTTGTTAATGCTCCTAAAAACCAAATAACAAACAAACAAAGACCAAATACAGAGGATGCAGAAAGGTCAGGGAATGACCACCGCATATTCCGGAGCAATATGGCCTTAGTTGCTAATGCTCCTAAAAACCAAATAACATAACTAACAAGCTTATACTAAAAAATTTTAAAAATTAAAGATATCAACTTTCTGCAATAATCTACAAAAATCCATACCATTCTTCATTAGAAAATCCCTTCTTTTATTTGATTGGAAGAAAATTATATATTTTGTATCGTTTTAATCTCTAAAACGGTCAAAGTTTGATACTTTGATGGTATTCCTAAAATCTTTTCTTATTAATTATTGTCGATTTGACATTTATTTAGTAAGAAAAATTTTTACAAAATACTTTGTTGAGAGTATAATCATTTTTGCCATAGTGACGGTACAGACAGAGGATACTGCCTCATGCAATTCTCAGTTTCTAGTTAGAACAGGTTTCGTTCAGTTGCACTGCTGTAATAGGTACTGTATATGTGCTGACTTTTTAAAGGTGATGAAAGTGTTAAAGTAAGAAATCTTTTGATTTTGTGTGCAAATGCTTAAATGTGTTTTAACAGATTTAACTAAAGTTACTAAATCCTTTCAAAATGGATAAGTTTTTAAAAATAAATCGAAAAGAACATAATAAGGAAAAAAATGATGCCTTAACACTACCTTTACAGTTGTCCGATTAAACCTACACATTTCAAATGCAAAGAAACAAAAAATTAAAAAGTATGTTCTTCAGTCCTATTGGGAATATGATTATTTGGTAATAGATAATGGTAGTGTAACTGGTGTAATTTGCTTATTAGAATTAGCATTAGTTGAGGCATATGATGCAGGAAAGCAAGCTTATATAGCATCAGCCAAAAAAAAAAAAAAACTTATGTCAAGCGTGTTTGGTTGGCTATCAGAAGACGAATTGTGAAAGACATTACCAAATATGCCATAGGAATTTTCATGAAGCTTTTCCCAAATTTAGTGATATTAGAAAAGCTAAACTTCAAGAAGAAAAAAAAGAAACTTGAAAGACAGAAATATATTTTAAATTTAGGTCAAGCTAATAGTAGTAAACTGTTAGCGAATGAAGTTTCATTTATTTTATCAAATATAATTGCAAAGAATTCATTGCCTTACACTAGGGGAGAAATAATAAAAAGTTGTGGTGTCATTATTAGAAGTGCTTGCTAGCATCTTACCAGGAAAAACAGAAAGCTACCTTGATTAGCTCTGCCAAAAATATTTCTTTGAGTAATAATACAGTTTCAAATCGAGTTCATAAAATAGCAGATGTAATATTTAGTGAATTATTAGGTAGAATCGAAAGTTGTGTATTTTTTCACTGGCACTTGAGGAGTGGACTGACATTTCAGGCATATCACCACTCACGTGCTTTGTTCATTTGATTCAACATGATTGCAGCTGTGAAGATTTTTTGGCTATTTTGCCACTTACTGGTCATACAACTGGGAAAGATGTATATGATGCACTTATGAAATTCCTCACAGTGCACAAAATTGATCTGAGTAAACTTGTATCAATTGTTACCAATGGTGCACCTTCCATTATAGGTAAAAACAAAGGCCTTATTGCATATCTCTCAAGCCTGAAGCTATGAGAGAGTCTAGACTATGTATAAATATAGTGCAAGTGCATCAGAAATACATAGCTATATCTGAATAAATCAGAATATCAGTAAAACGGCATCGTTTTAAGTTATATTTAAGTTACTTCATCATATTGTGAATACCTTCACGAGTTGTTTTGCCATCATATTGTGAATACCTTGCACTACTTCGAATAAGTAACGCTTCACCTAAGGAGAAGACTAATGTTACTTATTCTCAGATGGATACCACCATCCAGACGGTACCGTTTCAGGGCTATTTTGTATTTGTGTGGGATAATAACTCGACTATCCAGTTGTACCTATTAGACTTTGAAAAGCAAAAAGGTAGAGGGAAAGTAATAGTAAGAGTGGAAGAGGAAAAGAAATGGTGTAGAAGAATGAAAGGGACAGTAACTCCTTCAACTCACACCACTCAAAAACTCCTCAAATAGGCAACACTTCCCCAGTGGAGAAGGCTGTTGTTACCTATTCTTGGAAACTCTGGAGATCATCAGGCTCCCCCTGGTGCCGTTTCAGGGCTATTTTGTATTTGTGTGGGATAATAACTCGACTATCCAGTTGTCCCTATTAGACTTAGAAAAGCAAAAAGGTAAAGGGAAAGTAATAGTAGGAGTGGAAGAGTAAAAGAAATGGTGTAGAAGAATGAAAGGGACAGTAACTCCTTCAACTCGCACTACTCAAAAACTCCTCGAATAGGCAACGCTTCCCCAGTGAAGAAGGCTGTTGTTGCCTATTCTTGGAAACTTCGGACATCATCAGGCTCCCCCTGGTGCCGTTTCAGGGCTGTTTGTATATGTGGGATAATAACTCGACTATCCACTTGTCCCTATTAGACTTAGAAAAGCAAAAAGGTAGAGGGAAAGTAATAGTAGGAGTGGAAGAAGAAAAGAAACGGTGTAGAAGAATGAAAGGGACAGTAACTCCTTCAACTCACCACCCAAAAACTCATAATAAACTCCTCGAATAGGCAACGAAGCGTTGCCTATTTGAGGTGGAAGGTAACAACAGCCTTCCCCAGTGGAGAAGGCTGTTGTTACCTATTCTTGGAAACTCCGGACATCATCAGGCTCCCCCTGGTGCCGTTTCAGGGCTATTTGGCCCTTCTTCGGTGGGTGGGTAGGTACCCGAGTGATGCAATGATGGCAAAACAGTTATGAAGTATAACTCCACAATATAAGAGATGCCTGATGGTGTATCATGTATTTAGACTCTAAAGCATTTAGGGCATAAGCCTCAAGCTATGGGAGAGTCTAGACTATGTATAAATATAGTTCAAGTGCATCAGAAATACATAACTATATCTGAATAAATATCAGAATATTAGTAAAATGGCATCGTTTAAATTTGGCGCCTCCGTAGCCAGGTGGGAAGGAGCAGCAGTGCGTAGCATATGCTTCTTGATTAGACTGGGGTTCTAGCCCGTCACCACCAAATACTGAGGATGCAGAAAGGTCAGGGAATGACCACCGCATATCCCGGAGCAATATGGCCTTAGTTGCTAATGCTCCAAATAATAACAACAACAACCTCGTTTAAGTTATATCTCATATTTGAATACCTTCACAACAATTTGCCATGATATTGCACTACTTCGAATAAGTAACACTTCTCCTAAGGAGAAGACTGTTACTTATTCTCAGATGGATACCACCACCACCCAGACCAGACGGCACCGTTTCAGGACTATCTCTCATATTGTGGAGTTATACTTCATAACTGTTTTGCCATCATTGCATCACTCGGGTACCTATTCACTCACCTAAGAAGGGCCAAATAACCCTGAAACGGTGCCGTCTGGGTGGTGGTATCCATCTGAGAATAAGTAACATTAGTCTTCTCCTTAGGTGAACCGTTACTTATTCGAAGTAGTGCAATATCATGGCAACTCGTTGTGAAGGTATTCACAATATGAAATATAACTTAAAACGATGCCGTTTTACTAATATTCTGATTTATTCAGATATAGCTATGTATTTCTGATGCACTTGCACTATATTTATACATAGTCTTATTGCTTATCTTAATAGAGATGAAAGGATACCTAATTTTGTGCCTTATCACTGTTTGATTCATATTGAGGCCTTGTGTTCACAAATGAAAGATCAAAAAGAAATTATAGGACATCTCGAAGTCATTGTTAAAGTCATCAACCATGTTATTTCTAAATCCCTAAATAAGCGACTTCTAAAAATATTTTTGGAAGATCTTTAAGCACCACATTCTGATCTTATTACCCATATACAACCCCAGGGGTTCACATCTGGTGAGTATGGGCTTGGCAAACCCAGGAACCTGAGCCGGATATCATCATCCTTCTCTTTCTTGGTGATTCCTCTCTCTCTCTCTCTCTCTCTCTCTCTCTCTCTCTCTCTCTCTCTCTCTCTCTCTCTCTCTCTCTCTCTCTCACACACACACACACACACACACACACACACACACACACACACGGTAACTCGAGAAATTTTTTTGGCTGGTGCAGCATAAGACTCAGGCTTCCTTGCATCACATGACTAATAATAATAATAATATAGAGGTTCATTGGCTCAGTCATGAAAAGCTGCTCTTCAGAATTTGGGAGGTGTTTGAAGAACTAAAAGCTTTTCTAATAGCAAGCAATAAAGAAAACCTTTTTAATGAAATCTTTACCGAAGATTTCAAAATTACACTTTCATTCATGGTTGACATCTTCAGCCATTTAAATGAGTTAAATTTGAAGCTACAAGGAAAAGGTAAATTTTGTGGTAGTTTTATACGAGGAGATTATTGCATTTGAGAAAAAACTTTAAGTGTTTCAGAATCAAGTTTTAAAAGGAAATTTGCTTCATTTTCCTACTCTTAAAAAATGTCTGGAGGAAACTGCTGGGGAGTGCTCAATGTTTGTAATGAATGTAGTCAAAGACCTTAGTGACCAATTCCAAGAAAGATTTGAATATTTGAAAGAGCACCTCCCAAAATTAACGATAAATTACAGAAATTTTGAAATCAGTAACTTAGAACAAATTTTCACTCAAAATGAAGTACCACCTGCCATGTTAGAACTTGTTGATATGCAGTCATCTTTAGCTCTGAAATATCTTTTCCAACACAAAACTATTTTAAAATTCTGGAGTTCTTCCAACTGCAAAAAATTTCCTTCTGCTTTTTTCATTAATGAACAATATCAAAAACAAAAAAAAAGGACAAGATTGTTCACATTTGGAAGAAAATTTGCGATTATCTCTTCATAATGGAGAAACTGATTTCAAAGGTTTGGCATTGTCTCTTCAAAGTCAAGGTACACACTGATAAGGTAATAAATATTAGTGCCCAAAATATTTAATTGAGAAATCTAATTCTTGTATGCATAATACAGTTAAAAATTACTTACAAAATGCATTTTTATCTTTAAGCAAAAAAAATTATATTTTAATATATGGTGCTTGCACGTATTGTAAGCTGAAAAATTTTCCTTGCTTAAAGCAAAAGGTTAAGAACCCCTGCAATACACTAAACACAAAAGCAAATGATGTTAGCAAGTGTATTAATAATCATTAAAGACAGTGTATGATGCATGTAATTTAATTGTAAAGAACAACGAATTATAGATATAAAAGTTAATATTTTTAAAAACATTGAATAAACACTTAAGTAAGTTATACAATGTATATCGCAGTATTACTTTTCTAAAAAAGTATCAGGAGGTACAAAGAAGGTCATTGATATCATATACTTGGATTCAGGAAAGCTGTTGATAGAGTTGCATATAAAATACTGCTGCACAAATTGGAGCAATGTGGAATTGAGGGCAAGTTACTGCTTTGGATAAAGGGATGGTTGAGTAGGAGAACTCAGAGAGTGGTTAAAAATGGACATTGCTCTTTGTGGACTAATGTTAGTGAAGTTCCACTGAGTTCAGTGCTGGGCCTTTTGTTGTTTTCTGTGATTAATAATGATATCGATGAAGGTATATCAGGCTTAATGTCTAAGTTTGGAGTAATACAAAGGTTGGTAGGGTAGCTAATGAGATTAATGAAGGTATTCTGTTGTAACAAGTTCTAGAAAAATTAAGCAGATGGGCTGAGAAATGGCAGTTGAAGTTTAACATCGATAAATACAAGGTACTGCATATGGGTAGCAGTAATCCCAGAGTAATGTACCAACTCTGTGAGTACCTGCCCGGCAACCCAAAGGTCGCGGGTTCGATTCCCGCCTCGGGCTTGGATCAAAGTACTGCAAAAACCTTGGGAGGTGCAATATGGCCACAGAAGCCGATGCGCCAACAACTACCAAATCAAAAAAAAAAAAAAAAAAAAAACCAACTCTGTGGTACTACACTCAGGGTAGAGGGAAATGCTGGCCTAGCAGACTGGCTGCTAGGCCAGCTTATGGGGTTTGGTCAGTGATATATCCAAATTTTGCTAGCAGGGATAAGGAGGTGATTATCCCATTGTATAAGGAAATGGTCAGGCTGTATCTTGAGCACTGCATACAGGTCCGGTAGCCTTATTTTAGGAAGGATATAGAGCTGCTGGAATGGCTATAGAGAAGGGCAATGAGACTGGTGAGGGGAAACAAAGGGGTGCTAAAGAAAGGCTTCAGTTCTGCAAATTGCAGCATCTGAAGACTAGGCACCTGTGATGTGTCTAAGGATTTAAATGGTTTGAGCAAACTCAACTCAGATTATGCACTTGAGGTGGAATAAATTCAACTTTTGGAAAGACAATTGCATCATAGATGTGGAGAAGTTTCCCTTCAGCCAGCAGGTGGTTGATTGCTGAAACAGGCATCTGTTGTCGTGAGGGTGAGTGGTTTGAATGGGTTCAGGGAGGAACTGGACAAACCATTTGGGGGGGGGGGGAGTGATGGAGAGATGAAATAGGGTTTTTTTCGCTGATGCTGTCCAAGCTTGCTTTCTTGCATCATTTGCCATTACTAATGCTAATGTATCTGCTGATCTTACCCTGGCTATGCCACTATTTGGTTGTGGATATTTGAGAAGTTGAAGCTGTTTTTGCAGGACAAATTTTCTCATACTGGAATGAAGAATGCAATGTGCTGTCATCAGCAAAACTATGGGTAGGATTTCCTGTCAATGGAAGAAAGTCATTAATATACAAGAGGAAAAGAGTGTGAGAAAGAATAAACCTTGGGAAACACCAGCATTAGTAGAGAAGTTAGAAGACAGAGAGCCATCTACCATCTACCATCACCCACAGTGAACAGTCAGAAACAACTGGATACCCAATTAAAAAATGGTTGGCAAACCATAAGATGGAAGCTTATTTAAAAGACCTCTATGCCAAACACAATCAAAAGCCTTTGAAATGTCAAGAGCTACTGCTTGACTTTAACTAAACTTTTCCATTGAATTTGTCCATAGATGGGTAATATATGCTAGAATATCACCAGTGGCTTGACACTGACGGAATCCATAATGGCGATCATTGATCAGATGGAAGGTTTCTAGATAGTTTCAAGAGCTGGCAGTTAATTGATTTCTCTATTACTTTAAAAAGAGAAGAAGTAGGTACAATGGGACAATAATTGGATGGGAGGAATTTGGCACCTTTTATAGGAACTGGCTGGATATGAGCAAATTTCCAAGCAGAAGGAAAAACATCTTTGGATTAAGAAAGTGAAAAAAAGGCTTCAGGAGCACAGGTTTTGTGAACAAGTAGAGAAATACGATCAGAACTCGGAGCTTTCCTAGCATCAAGACTGATCAAAATCCGTCTAACATCCTTTTTGATGGAAGAACACAGGAGGCATTGAATGGTTTTTGATTTTTGATTTGGTAATTGTTGACGCATCGGCTTCTGTGGCCATATTGCACCTCCCAAGGTTTTTGCAGTACTTTGATCCAAGCCCGAGGCGGGAATCGAACCCGCGACCTTTTGGTTGCCGAGCAGGTACTTTACCCACTCGGCTAGCTCGGTCGGCGGCATTGAATGGAGTGCACTGGGAATGGTATGAGGTGATTTAATAAGATCATCAATACACGAGTTGAAGAAAAATAGGATGCTAGCAGGCCAACTTTATCTTTGGCTGAAGTGGCAATAGAACTGTCTGGTTTTGACAGAGGTGGAAGTTGTGGCCAATAGCTTTGGCAAGAGACCAGAATGCTTGGCTACCATTTGGACAAGAAGCAAGTTTTCTACTCTTAGCCTGTTCTAAATCTAGTTTGGAGTGATTAATAATAACTGCTTTACAATTTTTCGAAAACTTTGGTGTAGGCAGAAAATGAAACTGAAGATTTGGAAACAAGCCAATTACGATATGCAGCTTCTTCTCTTAAACAGCCCTAGGGCACATTAATTAGGAAACCAAGGTTTAGATAAAGGACAAGATTTTAAGGCAGAGTGTGGAATAAAGTATTCCATCCTTATAAGAATAATTTCACTGATACAATCTGAGCAAACGTTGACACTAGATTTGAAACAGTAATTTGACCAAGGAAAAGAAATCTTGCAGGTTATCCCATTTTGCAATCTTGTAATGTCAAACAACACAAGGTTGAGAATGACCATGAGAGAAAGGTTCTATTGGAAAAGACCATCGCCAAGGTGATTAGAGGTCCACTCACCTCGACCGTGTACTTAGACCTGTTGTTTGTGAGAAAAAGATCATGTGTGTTGGCTGTGTGGTTAGGATTATCTGGTATTCTGATAGGTAAATGAGCAATCTGTACAAGATCATTAGTAATTGCAAAACCCTCAGCATCTCGACCAACTGGGTCCATGTGACTAGAAAATGAAAGCCATGTGGAGTTGTGAACATTAAAATAACCAAGCAAAATTACCTTACTGTTGGGAAAGTTGGACTGGAGAAAATCAAGTTTCAAAGAAAAAAGTCAAAGATTTCCAAGTGATTAGTGGAGTTGAGAGAACAATAGAGGCAACAGATGAGTTTGACAGAATGTGGTAGAGAGATTTTAAGCCAGAGAAGGTCGAAAAGAGGAGATTCTCAGTTACTAAGTCTCTGTCAGGGAATATCAGATTTGACATACGTTCAAAATCTAGTTCGGACTGATTAATATTAACTGCTTTACAATTGTTGCGAGCTTTGGTGTAGGCAAAAAATGAACCTAGAAATGGAAACAAGCCAATTGTGATATGCAACATTCTTCTCTTGAACAGCCTTAGCACATCTATTGGAAAACCAAGGTTTAGATAAATGACGACATTTTAAGATGGAGTGTGGAATAAAGGATTTCATTCCAACAAGAATAATTTCACTGACACAATCTGAGTAAACATTGACATCAGAAGATTTGAAACAGTAATCCAATCAAGGGGAAGCAGAAAAGAAATCTTGCAGATCATCCCATTTTGCATTCTTGTAATGCCAAACAACATGAGGTTGAGAATGGCCATGAGAGAAAGGCTCCATTGAAGGAGAGACTATCACCAAGTTGTAACTTGATCTGATGTGCATAGAGGACCACTCACCTCAACTGTGTACTTGTTTATGAGGAACAAATCAAGCATATTGGCTGCATGGTTAGGATTATCTGGTATTCTGATAGGTAAATGAACATCTGTGCAAGGTCATTAGTAATTGCAAAAGCTTCAGTATCACAACCAGCTGGGTCCGTGTAACTAGAAGATGGAAGTCAGCTGGAGTTGTGAACATTAAAATCACCAAGGAAAATTATCTCAATGTTAGGAAAGTTGGACTGGAGAAAGCCAAGTTTCAAAGTGTGGTAGTCAAAGAGTTCCAAGTGATTAGTGAAGTTGGGAGAACGATAGAGGTAACAGATGAATTTAATAGAATGTGATAGGGAGATTTTAAGCCAGGAAGATCCCAAATTACTAAGTCTCTGACAGGAAATATCGGAATGGACATATGCACAAGTACCACCTTTGAAGTGAATAATTCAGACAACTGAGGTGAGCTTTGGTTGAATCAACCAATAACTGGGTTTGATTCTGTCAGAAAAAGTACATGGGGTTTGGCAGTCTGTAAGTGAGCGCCTCCGTAGCCAGGTGGGAAGGAGCAGCAGTGCGTAGCACGCGCTTCTTGATCAGACCGGGGTTCGAGCCCGTCACCACCAAATACCGAGAATGCGGAAAGGCCAGGGAATGACCACTGCATATCTCGGAGCAATATGGCCTTAGTTGCTAATGCTCCTAAAAAACCAAATAACAACAGCAGTCTGTAAGTGGAAATAGACATCGCTGAGATCAGTTGCTAATGCTCCTAAAAAACCAAATAACAACAGCAGTCTGTAAGTGGAAATAGACATCGCTGAGATCAGAATTGAGACCAGAACTGCGACCATGTATATTTGTGAAATGAATGAGGAAGTGTTAGGGAGGTTTAAATCTTCTCAGATAAGTTTGTTGTATTACTTTGACAGTTCATGGTATATTCAGAAGTAAGAAAAGGTAACCAGCACCGCCACTAGGAAGATGAATTTGCCAAAATTAGCGATGTATTGGTTCCAAATAGATTATTTAGATGGAAATGTATGAAATAGCAAAAAAACTTTTGAGTGTTTCACTCAGTAATTCAATAATACACTATTACAGTCGTTATTTAGCTAAAGTTGATAATTAGATTAGAAAGAAGTGGCTAAAAAGGACTAATCTCACATCTGGAAGTAGCAACACAAAAAAATTAAAAAATTTTTTTTTTGAAGAGAGGGTCAAGTTTGCATGTAGATATTTTGGAATAAGTCTTTGCCTTATTCCAAAGTGCTGCAATTGCACTATCTCTGCAGGATTCTAGCTGTTGTGTTTCTTGAAACAGTAATATATTTTCAATTTCTTTTTATCATTTTCTCTCTTTAGAATTTTTTTTTTTTCAGCTGTTTAATTATAACATGATTACAGGTAGCACCTCAGAAGTATAATCATTTTGAAATTTTCAGCAAAATTCACATGTGGTACAGTGTTAGTTGTAATTGTTAAGCATTTTTTATATTCCCCCCCCCTCGTAGAGTAACTCACACGCTGTTTATTTTCAGGTGGCTAGTTTGTTATCTCGTTATGGAGACATGGATGTGAAACCTGTATCGAAGAGAGAAGCATTAATCGCTGCCAGTAGTTATGCATGGTAAGTAATTATTTTATCAGATCTTGATTCATAAGGTACAGATGATGTAGATAGTATTATCATCTACCAAAATATACTTTTCAAATTAACTCATTCTGCATTGTAATCAATGTGTTTTATATTTTATTGAAATACATAATTAAAACCTTGGTTTCTTTGGGATTTTAAATATAATTCTTGTGTATGCATTAGCCATGCACGATAAACATGAGATTTATTTAGCAGTATACTAAAAGATAATTGTAATACCTATTCATGTCTGTTTTAATTATGATTATTGATGGGCCCCTCAATTTAAGTGCTTCGAGGGCATCCACCCTGTCCTTCAAGCTCTCATATAGGCCCGTAACAACGTGGAGTTGGTGCCTGATTTCCTCACACTCCTTACATTGCGTGCGCACGCACGCACACACACACACACACACACACACACATAAAGACATTCAATATCATGCAATATCATGTCCCGTTACTGACTGCTCCACAAACATCAAACAAGCAGTACATTTCAAAAGGCTGTGATTCAGAGGACAACTGCCCCCCCCCCCTCAGTTTTGCCCTGAGCCACAGCACTCTCATTAGCTTGAGCCTTTTGCTTTGCTGCTCTAGTCTGAATCATGATTTCAATTCAATTTCAAATTAAATTTCAATTACAATACAAAAATATGAAACCCTAAACTTATATCCGAATGCAGTTATAACACTATATATATTTCAGTATCGAGTATTATCTCTGAGTGGCATTATATGACTTTCATGTCTCCTTTCAAGTTATATGTATTAATTTATAATGTTATGTTTGTAAAATCTAGGTCATTATATGTATTTAATTTTAAAAAATATAATTTAATTGACAATTAAATTTAATAAGATTAATAAGTTTTACTGATTAATTGATAATACTATACTATACTAAGCTAACAGATTTCTAATACAGTGCTATGTGTTTCGCTTTCTAGTTTTACATTAAACCTTACGCTATCTAGCTTGGGATGTACGTTATGTGTAACAATGGCAGCAAGTTACGAACGTTAAATTTATGGACACTAAGTATCAATTAACTACCAAAATAGCTATCTAAATTCAAAATAAACCAAGGAACTTTACTAGGTCTATAAGCTACTTATAGAAAATAATTAAGTCAATAAAACAGCTAAATATAATTAAAAACTTAGAATTCGCCGGAACTGCAAAATCTTGTCTAATATGTTGATTGGATACTCTTACCGATACTAAGTAATAACCTACAAAAATCTCTATCTAAGTTCAAATTAAATTAAATATCGTAACTAGGAATATAAAGCTGCTTCTAGAAAATAAATTAATATGCCAATTTAAGTCAATAAAACAGCAAAATTTAAGAAAAACTTCTCTATTGACTGGGGTGCCTCCATAGCCAGGTGGGCAGGAGCAGCAGTACGTAGCACATGCTTCTTGATTAGACCGGGGTTCAAGCCCATGACCACCAAATATGGAGGATGCAGAAAGGTCAGGGAATGACTACCGCATATGGCCTTAGTTGCTAATGCTCTTAAAAAAAAAAAAACCAAAAATCTATTGGCTGGAGCTGTAAAAACTTAGCCCGCATGCAGCCACTGTAGTATGAGGTAGATAAAATATTTTGTTTTTGAAATGATACAGTTTTAAAGGAATTGAACCACCTCGATTGCCCTTAAACTGTCTATGGCTACTTTTTTTTTGGGAACTCACTTTTTACCTCTTCTTAGGCCTATGGGGGATAGAAGATTCACTAGAAACAGTAAGTTCTCGAAATGTAGCTATAAATAGTTTGTGTTTGGCATTGAGGTGATTCAATTCCTTTAAAATTGTATGATTTCGATAATAAAATTCCTAATCTACTATGTGATATAATAAGGTGTGTTTGTGAATTCATCAATTCACTAAATATGAAAAGTTAATTTCGTACTTTGACAGGCATTTTCTACAAGGTCTGGATTCTATATTTTGCCGGAAAATCATCATTCTTCTTTTTCTTAGTAATTCTCTCTCTCTCTCTCTCTCGTGGTAATTCAGAATTTTTTTTTTTTGGCTGGTGCAGCATAAGCCTCGGCCTTCCTTGCACTTGCATATGGCTAATAATAATAACCTATATAATATTATAAAAGTATGCGTATATAATATTATTCATAAAATAAATTCCACCTTCTCAGAATTAGACCTGTCTAAATGAATGCCCGTGCTCGGAAAAGTTGGGATCACCGGTGTATGGGACTTTTATAGTTGTGCAGGGCAGTGGTGTATTTGGACTGGAATGCACCGGAATGACGTTCCAGTACTTTTTTCTAAATGTCATAATAGAAAAATCATTAAATTTATACACCTAATATTATGAAACAATGGCATAATCAAAGGGGAGGGCAAAATATCTGTTTTACTCATTGCTACTAAAAATACATATATTAATAGTAATCTTTAAAATTAATAGATTTATTTAAAAACAAAACTATAAGTTTCGCAATGAAACTTGAATGTTTCTTACTAAAGTGCAATGTGTTAGATAAAGAGATGCAACCAATGAGATATACTTTGATGCGTGCGAACGCTGCATTTTGATTCACCATGAGCTGAATGCTAGAACTAGTTATTCTATGAACCATGAGTCTGAAGTCTGATTCAATTACTGTACAGTCAATGTGGCATTATCATATAGACTGTGTATAAAGCCTTGAATGATTTGAGCATGCTCAATGCTGATGGGATTCTTCCTCTAGCTCAGAATAATCACCTGAGAGGGCATAAATTCAAATTGAGGAAAGACAGATGTAGGATAGGCGTGCGGAAATTTGCCTTTAGCCAGCGGGTGGTTGGTTGGTGGAACAGACTTCCATCCCATGTCGTGGAAGTTGATAGCCTAAATAAGTTTAAGGCTCAGCTGGACAGGTATTTTGAACGAACAGAGGGGTGAAGTGGAAGTGGGTTTTTTTTTTTTTTTTTGGCTGATGCTGCATAAGCTTGCTTTCTTTCATCGTATGCCTCTACTAATGCCATACTTCTGGAGAACGCTCCTGTACAATTTTTTTTTAGCAATACACTTCTAGTGCAGAGATAGTGTTAGCGGGATTAACAATGACTACGAATTGTCTGTAGCGATTAGTTAAGGTTTGTTTGCTGAGTGGTGATTCTCGGTGATTTTTTTTTTTTTTAAGTTATTATACTAAGCGTTCCTTGCCAAAAACTGGCTTGCCCACCATATCATACAATATACATAAATGGATGCTTGATGATATAAAGAACCCCCCCCACCCCGGATTCAAGATAGTCACATGTCGAACAAAAGGAATTATAGTATGGGGATGTAATGAGTGGCCATTCAAAAAATTGATTAGTGAATGGCTGCCCTCATGGTAGCCATTCACGAAGCGATTTTTTGAAATTGTGCTGATCTGGCCTTTCTCCAGTAGTTAAATAAACATTTATTGCAACAGGATTGTTTTCAGTCAGATACAATTAATGTGGTCACAGTTTCTTTTCAATCTTGATATGCTTCCCTGCCTGGTATGTGCCTACTTTAAACGTTGAACACTTATAAGAATTGATTTGTTTCCTATTGAACATGGCTGGGATATGTTGAAACAGCAACTTAGAGCTGTGCTTCAAACTATAGCAAGTGTTCCGATTCAGTCAACCCATGTCATGGAAGAATATTCCCTAACAGGAAGAAATTGGACAAGGTCCTTTTTCACTCGATGCTCTGACGCATAACACCTTACATTGCTGCCATAGTGAGTACAGGTGACCCCTGCTTAACGCTGATAATTTGTTCCAGAAAAACAGAGCGCTAAGTGAATCCGCGCTAAGCGAGCACCGCATTCCCATAAGGTAACATATGTATTTGTGAGTTAGCATTACCATTAGTAGAGGCATTTGATGCAAAAAGCAAGCTTATGCAGCATCAGCCAAAAAAAAAAATAAATAAATAAATAAATAAAAAATAACCACTTCAACTTCACCCTTCTGTTCGTTCGAAATACCTGTCCAGCTGAGCCTTAAACTTATTTAGGCTATCAACTTCCATGACAAGGGATGCAAGTCTGTTCCACCAACCAACCACCCGCTGGCTAAAGGCAAATTTCTGCACGTCTATCCTACATCTGTCTTTCCTCAATTTGAATTTATGCCCTCTCAGGTGATTATTCTGAGCAAGAGGAAGAATCCCATCAGCATTGAGCATGCTCAAACCATTCAAGGCTTTATACACCTCTATCAGATCACCTCGCTGGTACCTAGTCTCCAGACACTGTAATTTTCAAAACTTAAGCCTTTCTTCTTAAGAGCACCCCTTTGTCCCATTCACCAATCTTGTTGCCCTTCTCTGTACTCGTTCCAGCAGCTCTACATCCTTCTTAAAATGAGGCCTCCAGGCCTGTATACAGTACTCTAGGTGTGGCCTGACCATTCCCTTATACAAGGGAATAATCACCTCCTTATCCCTGCTAGAAAAATTCCTATATATCATTGACAATACACCATGAGCTACTCTTGCCGCCCATCTGCACTGCTCAAAGAACTTCATATCTGCCTGCACAACCACCTCCAGGTCCCTTTCATTCTCTACCACTGTCAGTGTAGTACCACAGAGTTGATACATTGCTCTGGGGTTGCTGTTTCCCATATGTAGTACTTTACATTTGTCAATGTTAAACTTCATTTGCCACCTCTCAGCCCATCTGCTCAACCTTTCCAGATCCTGTTGCAGCAGCATAGTGTCAGTAGTGCCCTTGGCAACCCAGCCAACCTTCGTATCGTCTGCAAACTTGGACATTAAGCTTGATATACCATCATCAATATCATTTATAAATACAGAAAACAATAATGGACCCAATACTGAACCCTGAGGGACTCCACTAATAACATTAGTCCACGATGAGCAGTGTCCATTGATTACCACTCTCTGTCTTCTCCCCCTCAACCACCCCTTTATCCATTGCAGCAATTTGCCTCCAATGCCACACTGCTCCAATTTGTGCAGCAGTCTTCCATGTGCAACAGTATCAAAAGCCTTTCTAAGATCCAAGTATATAATATCAAAGTTATGCCCTGCATCCAGTTCTTTTGTGACTGCATCATAGTATCCAATCAAATTGGTCAAGCAAGACTTCCCCTTAACAAAACCATGCTGTGTCCGAGCTATAACTGAAGTCTTGTCTAGATTATCCTGCAGTGCTTCTTTAACCAGTGCCTCCATTAATTTTCCGGGAACAGAAGTTAAACTCACAGGTCTATAATTACTTGTGTCAGGCTTTGATCCTCCTTTGTCAATTGGGGTCACATTTGCACATCTCCAGTCCATGGGTACCTCCCCTGAGTCCAAGGAAGCTCTCATAATTATGGCTAAGGGTTTGCTTACTTCCTTTGCCTCTTCCTTTAATATAACTGGATAGATCCCATCCACCCCAGGTGCCTTTCTTGTGTTTATCTTCAACAATTTCTCCTCCACTTTACTCTCAGTTATTACAAGATTCTCTAGCTTACTGCCCGAGTTGAATACACCTCTGGTATTCCCCTCGCTGAATCACTCCTCATGTGTGAATGTCAATGCAAAATATTCATTTAGTTTGTTAGCTACCTGAGCAGGATCATCAACAGTTGACCCATCGATATCAAGTGGACTAATCTGATTCATCCCCTTCCTTCTAGAGTTTACATAAGTAAAGAACTCTTTGCTGTTTTTCTTTGCATCCCTTGCCAAACATTTCTGGTAATCTGCCTTCGCCTGCCTAACCTCCTTTGTAACTTGGTTGCAGATCAACTTGTATCTATCATAGGCTTCTGTGTCACTTGTTAATTTGTATATATCCCATGCATTTTTCTTCTCTGCCATATGCCTCATTAGTTCATGTGACATCCATTTAGGCCTAAACCTTGACCAATATTTCTTAGTTGGTATGGAAAGCCTAGTAGCTTCCAAGATAAGTTCTTTGAATGCTTCCCATTTTGAATTTGCTGTTGGTAGCATCATCAGTTGGTCCCACTGTATAGAATTTAAATACTGCCTCAATCCATCGTAGTCGCCTTTACGAAAGGAATAACCCTTCCCTTTACCCCTAATGGTAGTTACTGCTTTGAGTAAATCCCACTTCAGCACACTGTGATCACTGCCACCTAGTGGTTCATTTATCTGAAGATTCTTAATGCATGAAGAATCACTACTGATAATCAAATCAAGATTATTTCTCCCTCTAATTGCCTCCCGAACATGCTGATGTAGAAAACAATCATCCAGTAAATCCACAAAAGCCTTGCTAGTGTGTGAATGACCAGCCCCAAATTCCAGTCACTATCTGCGAAATTAAAATCCCCCATTATAAGACTCTCTGATTTACTGGCCCACTCTATTTCCCTGTACAGTTTCTTATTATACTCATCAGAGTCATTAGGCCTATAGCACACTCTTACTCTCAATTTTGATCTCCGAATGCTTATGTCACACCAAACTGACTCGACACTGCACTGTCCAGCGATGTCGACTGGCTTCACTTCCTTGGATTTTATGTATTTCTTAACTAATAGCATAACCCCTCCTCCCTTCCTATCCTGTCTGTCCTTTCTGTAGACATTGTACTCCCCAAATTCCAGTTCTGCATTCCTTATATCTGTGTGACACCACGTCTCTGAAATCACAACAATATCTGTCTTTGATGTTTTGAGCAGTACCTCAAATTTATTTACTAAACTCCTAGCATTGGGGTACACACAAGTATACATGCAACTGTTCTTTTTCTTAGCTACCCTAACACAACCCATGTGTTCACTTGTACCCCAATGATTCCCAGCAGTATCTGAAATATCCTGCATCTAATTTTCCAGGCTGCTGCTCATTCCAAATGAAGCAATGCAAGAATCACTTTCACCTCTGCCAGTGGCTGCTGTTAATCTATTAATCCTTGTATCTCCCCAATCTAGCAGTTTTCCAACCCACCTAACACTGCCTCTCTAGCATCAGCAAACATTCTTGCACCCTTTCTATTTAAGCGGATCCCATCCCTGTAGACGCAGTCTCTCCTGTTAACAAGTACAGACCAGTCTGAAAAAAATTCTACCCCTTGAGCCTTGCACAATGTTTCGAGGGCCGAATTGATCGACAGGGCTCTCATCATATGCTCCCTCCTATCGTGTCTGGGCAGAATAGCAGACACTTTCAAATTCAACCCTAATTCACAGCTTTTTTTCAACAGTGACCTGTACTTGTTAAGTAATTCCGCCAGTCTCCTACTCTTAATATCATTAATGCCAACAACGTGTACAACTATATCAACTTTTGTGCCCTTAAAAGATGATATCCGCTCTACATCATCAACCTTTGCCCCTGGTAGACATACCCTGGTCCTGTTCCACCTATCCTTTTTACAAAGCATGTTTCCCGTTTACCTGACAATAGTCACCAACTACTAGTTCCTTTGGGACCAGCGCATTCTGCCTTGGGGGTTGCCGCTGTGTTGTTGCGTGATGACCAAGTGCAAGCTCTGGCATTGGTGTGAGCAGCTGAGAGGTTGATGGGCCCCTCACTTTTAAACCTTCGAGGGCATCCACCCTGTTTTTCAAGCTCTCATATAGGCCCATAACAACACTGAGTTGTAGCCTGATTTCCTTACACTCCTTCGTTCACACACAAAGACATCCCCCATGGCAGTATCATGTCCCGTAGCCGACTGCTCCACAAACATCATGCAAATAGTGCATTTTAAAAAGCTGTGACTCAGGGTGCAACTGCCCTCCTCACCTCTCCCCTGAGCCACAGCACTCCCTTTAGCTTGAGCCTTTTGCTTTGCTGCTCTGGTCCGAGTCATGATTTCGATTTAATTTCAATAAAAATTTCAATTTCAGTACAAAATTAAAACCCTAAACTTTTATCCCAACACAGTTATAACGCTATATTTATGTTTCAGTATCGAGTGTTATCCACGAAATCCCTTTATATAACTTCCCTATCAAATTTAACCCCGGGGGCTCACATCTGGTGAGTATGGGCTTGGCACACCCAGGGTCCTGAGCTGGATATCATCATTCTTCCCTTTCTTGGTGATTCCCTTCTACTTTTGACTCTCTCTGTCTCTCTCTCTCTCTCTCTCTCTCAGGGCTACTCGGGAACTTTTTTTTTTCGTGGTGCAGCATAAGCCTCAGGCTTCCTTGCATCATATGGATAATAATAATAATAATAATAAGTTAAGTATTAATTATTTATTTTTACTAATTATTTATGTTACGTAACCTAAGTCGTTATATGTATAGTTAAAATTACAATTTAATTGACAATGAAGTTCAACAAGATTAATAGATTTTACCTATTAATTGACAATATTATGTACTATACTATATTAAGCTTATGCTATCTAGTTCGAGATATTTTGTATCGCGTAACAATGGCGGCAAATTCCGAACGGTAAACACGTGGATTTGATACCTTTACCGATACTCAGTAATACCTACAAAATCTCTATCTAAGTTACTTTAAACTAAGCATCGTAAATAGGAATATAAAGCTACTCTAGAAAATACGTTAATATGTCAATTTAAACTAATAAAACAGAAAATAAATCAGAAAAAACTTCTCTGTTACAGGAGCGGCAAAAAGCTACGCTCGTTCTCAAACTGCAGTTGCGGTTGGTGCCATAGGATATTTCCTAATCAATAATAAACAGTAGTGAAAAGATGCACAGATGTCGGTCAAAATATTTAATATTCAAATATTTGTACATATAAAATATTCTGCATTACATACTTATATAATTATCTGGTAACTTAATTTTAAGTTTAATTTTGATACTTACGTATCAAAATTAAACTTAAAATTCCAATTAAAATCATGAATTTAATTGATCTAATTTGATTTTAATTGATTTAATTTAATTGATGAATTTAATCATGAAAAATGTGTCGATTTTGGGTTGAACTTTGGCCCTCTTCCAAATAGACTAAAAGGGGTATATTAATTTTAAATCCCCCGCAGCGTTACCACCCAACAATAAAGTCAACCGATACTTCGCTGCTTTGAAACCTAGCATGTTTTTTTCTTCTTTCAATATGAAACTTCTTTTAGGCATTCGGTTTCCCATAAAAGTCCTACTTCATCTATGTTAAAAACTTGAGAAGTATAACACATAATGCCCCTCTTCAATAATTTTAAGTTCTTTTTTGAAAGTTTTAAGTTACTGAAATTGAAATCCATGGATTACATTGGTCAGGTAGATGCTGGAAGTCTTCCACACATATTTGGTGTGGTGGTTGCATTGTCATATTGAAAATAACCCTGCTCATACGGGTAAACATATAACATTTTTTAGGTGAGTTTTCTTCAGATCATCATATTGGCTAATCTCTCTCTCTCTCTCTCAAATATTTAACTTAACTGAATTTTGCATTGGATATTATCTTCAATAAAATTAGTTAAAGTCTTTCCATTTCAATCCTAGTAGTCGGCGAAGCCGTAGTTGCTTGCAGTGGAACAGCTATCTTTCCCGCTGCTAAAATTAACTCTTTATTTTTTTTATAATTGTTCTTACAGTTAAACTTGCAAGTCCTAAATTATGGCACACATCCGCTTGTCGTTGACCGGAATCGATTCGCTTCAAAACGTCTAATTTAATTTTCAAATTCAGTCTTTTTCTTACATTTATAGTCTTCGTACTGTGCCCAGACGTTGTTGCTTTTTCATTCCTAAATCGGCCATTATTAGCTCTTCGAAAATTTAACTGCGTTGGTTGCATTAATTATGATACAATGTTCGAGTAAACTGTCTGTTACGCACGATGTCTAATACTGTACTGAGTGATGACTAGACTTCGGATAAATGCATATAACGCAAATGTTACAAGCAATATACTTGATCATTATTTAAAATGTTGATCTCGGAACTACGTAACAAGTCACTGTACTGCAATTAAATTAGCGTGCGAGAAAATTTCACTGAGCGTGGGAAAATTTCTCAAGTCGGCGTTGGAAACGTTTTAATGCTGTTATGCTATTCATTTTCAAGCCATCGACTCCATCAAATGAAACGATTTCGTTAAATATGCCAAAAATGCAATCTGTAAAAGAGCGTTATAGTGATCTGTGACAGCGTTATAGTCAGATACGGGTTATAATATAAGAACAGCGTTATAGCGAATCAGCGTAAAGCGAACCGCGTTATAACGGGGGCCTGCTGTATTTGATGTATGCTGGTTTTTCGCATTAAATAAAATGTGTTGATCGTTTCTTGTCTTTACCTAGCTGAAAGCTGAAACATTGGATGTGGATTAATATCCACATCCAATGTTTGTTGTCATGTGTTGATTAGAAAAATGAATGGACAAGTGCGGATGCACAGAAACGTAGTGTAATGCTTTCAGTTCGCGCATAGAACCAGTTACTTTTGCTGTTTTTTTTTTATTTATTTTAATAAATAATGTACTATTACTATATAGAGACCAAAGCTCACATAACAGCGTGCACTTTTAGGATAGGCAAGTTTTTCTGACGCTTAGAACCTACATAGTTTCTAAGCGTCGGAAAAAACCTTTCTAACTTTCTGCATATATAGCTTCTAAGCTCGGAATGAAAGGGAAATAATGATAAATACCAGGAAGAATTGCAGCACTTGTGTTACACAACAAGGTTTTATTTCTTAATATTATTCATTACTTTGTTTTCGTTTATGCATCGCACTGAAGTATGTGAAACACTGATCGTCTTTGATGCTTAATGCTAACAGAACTTTATGATTACTGTGCTGGATCTCTTTCCACGGTACAGTACTAGTAATTGTGTCTCGGCTCAAGTAATGGTATTGTTCGTGTCTTTGTATAAGAGAAATGTTCTAAAATTAAAATCTTTTACCATTCTTTGAGGACGAAAGAGAGCGAGTAGCGATGTATTTTTAACATTGGAGCCAGCATTGCATTTACACTTCTTTGCGCCTGTGATTACGTCACGGGAATGTCGAGAACTCCGGTCCCTTGCCTTTACTTAACTGTTTTTTTTTTTTTTTTTTAATTTCTTAAACTCTTTCTTCCAGTGTGTAAAACGAAATCTGAGAGTCGAGAGATGCAATTTAAAAATAACTTAGGAGGCGAAATTAACCCTGGACAGCAGACTTTCTTTCAGACCAACTGGATTTTTTTCTGCATAGGTAGCGCTTCGCACGTTACTCCTTTATATTTTATTTTTCTGTTTTCAAGTAGTAAACTTTTTCTGATTTAGAAAACAATGTGCACGCGCTTGCAATATCATTGAAATTATTACTCCCAGAAATCAGGCGCCTCCGTAGCCAGGTGGGAAGGAGCAGTAGTGCGTATCACATGCTTCTTGATTAGACCGGGGTTCGAGCCCGTCACCACCAAATACGGAAGATGCGGAAAGGTCAGGGAATGACCACCGCATATCCCGGAGCAATATGGTCTTAGTTGCTAATGCTCCCAAAAACGACAACAACTACTCCCAGAAATCGAAAAAAGGCTTTCGGACATTGACACTGTGTTATAAAGAAAGGCGGAAGTCCAGTATTCTGGCAGACTGTTGATGGACCAGAGAGACTCGTAATCATAAGAAAATATAAAACAAACAAAAAAAAATATATATATATATATTTTTTTTTTTTTTTTTTTTTGCGCCGCTTATTGTAATATAGTAGAACGCCGGTTATCCGTAACGTCAGTTATCCAGAATAGTCTCTGGATAACTGACGTTAATAGTTTGACGTTGACGTCAAATTATTATCTCTGGATAATAATTTGAACAGCTGATCTTTTTTTTTTTTTTTTTTCTTTATTAACGGTAGTACAGTAAGCTCCAGTGATCACGTTTGCAAATTGAATTTTTTTTATTATAATAAGCGAAAGATCGAGTTTGCTACCTGTTTATAACAGATTGTACAAACAAAAAGCCCAATAAACCGAAAACTGCAAATTGTTTTTATTGTTTTATGGCTGTGACCTCTAGAATTTTCCAATTCTAGAGGTCACAGCCTCTAGAATGACATAGGAAAACTTATGTGACCTTCAGAAATGTGCTTTAGAAAAATATCACCGAGACTACTGGGTTTACTTGGAAACCATGAGTGAATTTCAGATTAGCTTAGCTCCAGGTTCAGTAAGAATAATATCTGCCCGAAACTGTGCGATTTATTATTTTTATTTATTATTTATTAAAATGTGAACGAAATGAAAACGCGTAGTTTTAGTATTGCAACGAAAAACGGAAATTATTAATAGAATTAGAAAAGGTGAAAATTTAGGAAATCTCTCCAAAGAGTTTGTGGGGACTTCAACAATTTATGACATCAAGAAAAATTCCAGTGCTATAGCAGAACTTGTGTCCATTATGGAGAGTGAAGGGGGATCTAGCAGGAAAAATACGATGTTGAAACCCGAAAATGTCGCTTTATAGAGTGTGTGAGCACTTTATTTGTGGTTTCTTCAGAAGCTAAGTTTAGGTGAACCAGTGTCTAGCTCAATGTTGTGTGAAAAAAGCATTGGATTTTAATCGAAAATTAATAGGTAATGAAGATTTTAAGGCAAGCAGAGGCTGGCTCAAAAACTTTAAACTGAGACTCGGTATAAGTGAACTAGATATTCAAGGCGAAAAGCTTTCTGCAGACGAATCGGCAGCGGTGTCCATTAAAAGTAAGTTCGCAAATTACGAGATAGAAAACGTTTATAATGTTGATGAGTCGTGCTTATTACGGAAAACATTAGGGAGAAAAATCTTAGCAACTAAAAGAGAAATGTTTGCTGTGTGTGCAAATGCTGCTGGGACGCAAAGATTGTCCGTGCTCGTTATCGGTAAGTGGAAAAAACGGAGAGCATTAAAAAATCTTTCTAATTTACCTGTTTTGTATAAAAATCATAAAAATGCCTGGATGAATGTTCTGTTTTCCCAGATTGGTTTATAATTTTTTTTATTTAATTAATCTTATTTAATTTAATCTTAAGGTAAGGTTAAATTCATTTAATCCGATAATAATATATAATCCAGTAAGATTAAATTTATATAATCTTACCGAAAAAAAATTTTCCCGTTCGATTATCCGGAAGAGGTCTGACATCAATTATTCCAGATAACTGACCCGGGCGCCTCCGTAGCCAGGTGGGAAGGAGCAGCAGTGCGTAGCACATACTTCTTGATTAGACCGGGGTTCGAGCCCGTCACCACCAAATACGGAGTATGCGGAAAGGTCAAGGAATGACCACCGCATATCCCGGAGCAATATGGCCTTAGTTGCTAATGCTCCTAAAAACCAAATAACAAACATAACAATAACTGACCCTTCTACTGTACTTGTAAAAATTTCTGTAAGATTTTCACTTAAGCTTATCCTACATTCCTCTCTAAATCTGTGAGTGCAAGGCAATATCTGACTTCATATTTGGATTCAGCTTGTCAAAATTCATGAGATGTATGTTATTTCGGGTGGAAAAAATCAAAAGCTTAAAATTTGTTGTCCAACGTAACCTTTATGAATGATTATCCTATAATTAACCATGCCATTAATATACGCCTTGCGTTGTGATATTCTTGTATGGGCTTGGCATACCCAGGGTCCTGAGCTGGATATCATCGTTCTTCTCTCTCTCTCTCTCAGGTAACTCGGGAATTATTATTATTATTATTTTTTTTGCCTGGTGCAGCATAAGCCTCAGCTAATAATATAATAATAACCAGCAGACGTCGTGCCTTGTAATATACCTATAACTAATAGACATCGTGCACTCAACAAAATCTTTGATAAGTGTAAAACATCTTGCAACATACGCCTCCTCTCGGTTAGTTCCGTTTCCTGCTTGACTAACCTTCATTTTTAGTCATCTGGAAGAAGAAGATACCGTTTTGTCATCAGGTTACTAATGTGCCCACTTGCAGACTCATCACAGGAAATTAAAATATTACTTCAACCTAACGCAGAAGAGCATTTTAGACATTTGCAAACAATTATTTGTTCAAAATTTACACTTGTAGTTGAATTTTATACAGTTATAATATGTTTCCTGTTAGTGGCAGTAATCGTATTTAGAATATAATGATTTAATAATGGTTAACGTTCTTATTTTTGGTTCTACAAAAAGCAGTAATACGTACAGTAGAGAATAAAAAAGAAAAGCAACACCTAACAAAACTTTTAAAATATTAAAGTTTACAAAATGACGCAAATAAATTTAATGTACTTCAGAAAACTATTGTACTCTTAAATATATAAACTTATTTAGATAAAAAGTTTCAATATTTTTCAACGAGTATCAGAAAGAAAATTTAACCATTGATATTACAAGTGAATGGGAAATACTGCGTCGTAAAAACTAATCCTTTTCTCTTGTGTTTTTCAATACAAATTAAACATCGGAACTTGTTGGAGGCTACATTTTTGTTGCTGTCACGATTGCTTATCGTAATGAAAAACTAAGCCTCTGTTTTTGTTTCGAGATTTTTCTGACCAGCCGCTTTCCCTATTACATGCCATCAGTTTTCGATTGGATTTAGAGCATGGACGTTAGCAAACACGAAACGTTATATTGACCAAGTAAAAAACGTATCCAACTGCCTTTATCGACCAAGGCGTAAAACCTCAAAACAATAGTCTATAAATAATAAAATAAACTTGTACTATATAAGACTTTTATTAAAATAAAATAAAACACACGGATTGAAAATAAAATATATTTTCTGACAACAACTGATTAAAAAAATTACTTCGGAGAGTTCCCATTTAATTGATGAGCGTATACCTGACAATAGAGGCCTTTTGATTTGTGTGCCATTGCTGAAATGTCACGAATAAACTATTTTTTCCATTTTGAAGACGACTTGAAGATGCAAAGTTATCTTTAAAATTCATTTACCACTTGGTGGAAATGACGCTCATAGTAGGAATCAAACGTCTGTCCAAAAGAAAAAAAAAAAAATTAGGATGAATTCTTTACATGCTACACAGTACTGCCATAAGTATTGTCACGTGTGTTACTGCATGTTGCCTGGCGCCTCCGTAGCCAAGTGGGAAGGAGCAGAAGTGCGTAGCATACGCTTCTTGATTAGACTGGGGTTCGAGCCCGTCACCACCAAATACGGAGGATGCGGAAAGATCAGGGAATGATCACCGCATATCCCGGAACAATATGGCCTTAGTTGCTAATGCTCCTAAAAACCAAATAACAAACAAAAAACTGCATGTTGCCACAAAATAAAAAGACACAGGAACTCAAAACTGTGGGTTTATTCTGGAACACCAGCAAATGAAGCAACACAACGCTCATTCAAAATGCCCCCCCCCCTTGTTTTTTTACACAAGACCTCAAACGTTCTGGCCATTCATCAATAGAAGTACTCACAACATCCAGCAGAAATTGGTCACAGCATGCTCCAGTGATCTCTTCAGGCTCTCCAATGTGGCATGCCTTTTACCACAGACCGTCCTTTCCAAAATAGCCCACAAACGGTAATCAATTGGATTAAGATCTGGGCTGGCAGGTGGCCATTCGTCATGCTTCTGGTCCTCTACTTCCCTCACTAACATAAAAAAAATCATGGGTGTCGAGTACTGGATTTTAAGGTGGTTGAACCGTCTTAATGGCCATCCTTTCTCCATCTCGCATTCTGCAATGTATGCAAAACCTTGGTTGCACCCCTTGGAATCAGTTGCTCATTGCAGGAAATCCGCGCAACCTCTGTCAGCTCTTCACCGATCGTCTCGATGCCCCAAATGTCCAAAATCTTGTTGTAGGCCTACGCTTTTCCGCGTCCTTTGCAATGACGCGTGGATTCCCCTAAAGAAGCTTATTAAGACTTTAACAATGCTTAAAAGATTTTTTCTGTCTGACATCCTCCAAACTTACAACACCCTGAAGATTGATCCCCACAAGTTCTGTGAATTATTCTGAATTATTATGTTGTTTGGTTTTTAGGAGCATTAGCAACTAAGGCCATATTGCTCCGGGATATGCGGTGGTCATTCCCTGACCTTTCCGCATCCTCCATATTTGGTGGCGACGGGCTCGAACCCCGGTCTAATCAAGAAGCGTGTGCTATGCACTGCTGCTCCTTCCCACCTGGCTACGGAGGCGCACAAGTTCTGTGATGAGAAAGAGTACAGATCTCAGAAGATACAGGACTTGTACCAACCCAGGGGCTCACATCTGGTGAGTTTGGGCTTGGCACACGAATGACGATATCCCGAGCTGGATATCATTATTCTTCTCTTTCTTCGTGATTCCCTTCTACTTTTGACTCTCTCTCTCTCTCTCTCTCTCTCTCTCTCTCTCTCTCTCTCTCTCTCTCTCTCTCTCTCTCTCTCTCTCTCTCTCTCTCTCTCTCTCTCTCTCTCTCTCTCTCTCAGGGTAACTGAAGATTTTTTTTTTTTTTTGGCTGGTGCACCATATGTCTCAGGCTTCCTTGCACCATGTAGCTAATAATATACAACTGTAGAAATTTCCTGATTATCTCCTTCAGGATGGAATCTCCGTTTAATCCTACTTTGCTCCTCTACAGAGAAGAATTAATTTATTTTAAATTATTATATGTTATTTGTATATATTACGATACGTATGTATTTATACGCTGGTGTGCAAAACTTAAGGACCAACACTATTTCTGAAGGTTACAACCACAAAATCTTTACTTAAGGTATTCTTTACTGATGAGAGTAGATTCAGTCTCAGCAGCAATTCTGGACGTCAGCTAATCTGGCGAAAGGTTGACACACGGTATCACCCCGAAACATCACTAAAAGGGATCGATATGGCGGTCGAGGCGTTCTCTGGGGGAGGTGTTATCTTGGGTGGACGTACACAACTGCAGATACTGGAAGGCTCCAGATATTGGGGTAATCCTTCTCCATGTACATCTGTTCCGAGGTGCCATTGGCCCCAAGTTCGTGTTTATGGATGATAACGCCACACCCCATCGCAGTACACTTTTTGATATGCTTTTGGAAAATGAGTACATTGTTAGTATGGATTGGCCTGCCCGTTTCACCGATCTAAATCCCATCTAACACATATGGGGCGCTCTGGGTAGTGGCATGTCCACCCACACCCACCACAAAATGTTCACCAGCTGAAGATGGCGCTGACAAAGGAATGGACGATGTTACCGCAAGAACTTATCAACATTGTTCTAATTGTGGACAGGCGGTGCAAATTCTGCATCGACATTAGGGGTGGCCATATCTCCTACAGAGGCCCACCTGTTCCATTTGTTCCATCTTTGGCAGTGGTGCATCTATATCATGGCAGCCAGTGCTATGTTGCCATTTTTGAATAAAGTCCCTCTGTACCGTTTTGTTTCCGTTATTGTGTCGGTGTTGTTTCATTCATCATTTCTATACCTCGCGAGGTTCCTTTGGTATGCTTTTCCCATATCCAGGCCACTCCTATGAGAAACTACAGGTGAAAACCTGACTGGTCCTTAAATTTTGCACACCAGTGTATGTCTCTACCTTTTGCTTGTGTCACTGTATATAAGTGTGTTAACACACATATATACAGGGTGACCATAATTTAAGTATCCCTATTCAGAGCTCTCTGTAGCTCTAAGTAATAAGCAGAATGCCACCAAAATTAGTAAGTAAACTATTCAAGGCATGGGGAGAAGGATCCCGTGAAAGAAAAAAAATGTTCCAAAATCTGCCAATAGGGGATAATATGGCGCTGTTAGGAAAGACATGACAAAGTACCAACAAATAAATAACTAAGATAAACCTTAATGAAATTACAAATTTTTATTTGTGCTCTTTGCAAAAAAACAGAAAGAAACTGAACCAAACTGCCAGAGGAAATGGTTTCACAGCTCCAAACTAACTAACTAACTCACTCACTCACACACAGTTTATTCCCGATGGCCGATGATGTCGCTGATGGTGGAGTTGGTCTTCGATGTGATTACCATTGTTCTGGACCACAAATTGCATTCGATGCACAATCGAATGCGGAATGCAACGCAGTTTGCTCCACTGCGGAATGCAACATCTCTGGAGTAATGTTCTGCACATGCTGCGTTATGTTGTCATTTAAGACAGCCAGGTTAGGGACATTCCTCGATGGACTTAAAGTGACCCCACAGCCAAAAATCACACGGTGTAAGGTCAGGTGAACGTAGTGGCCATGCAGTGGAGAAACAAATGACTATGACTCTTTCTGCAGTAAAGTGATGCCGGAGAAGCTGCTGTATTGATTGTGCGATATGAAGAGCAGCCCCATCTTGCATAAAAATTGTGTCATCCAGGCATCCTCTTTGCTGCAGTTCAGGAATAATATTAACAGTAAACTTACAGAATACGCTTGCGATATTCGCGTTGTGCCTTTATAGCTCTCTGCTGCTGGGAAAATTAAATTAACTCAGATTTATGCAAATTTTCTGCTCTCTTAAGGGTCTTATTTTTTAGTTTGGATTTAAAACTTTAATGCAATATAGTTTCTTTCTGTTTTTTTGCAAAGAGCAGAAATAAAAATTTGTAATTTCATTAAGGTTTGTTTTAGTTATTTATTTGTTGGTACTGTACTTTGTCTTGTCTTTCCTCTTGTACAGCGCCATATTATCCCCTATCGGCAGATTTTGGAACAACTATTTTTTTCACGGGATCTTTCTCCCCAAGCCTTTGAATAGTTTACTTACTAAATTTGGTGCCATTCCGCTTATTGCTTAGAGCTACAGAGAGCTCTTAGGGATACTTAAATTATGGCCACCTGTATTTGGCATTAGATGCTATTTGTTGCATTATATTATAGAAACTGTTTATGAATGCATAATTTATATAATATCGGTGTTTAGATACACCATAGATAACTCTTAATAAACTACAAAGTAGTTGTTGTAGGCATCATTTGCTGTTTCTCATATTGTGCTCTGCCTTCACGACGAGTTGCCATGATATTGCACTACTTCGAATAAGTAACTCTTCACTAATAGAGAAGACTATTGTTACTTATTCTCAGTTGAGTACCACCACCCAGACAGCACTGTTTCACGGCTATTGGCCGATCATCAGTGGGTGGGCAGGTACCCTGGTAATGCAGACATGACGACCCAGTTGTGAAGTTAATCACACAATATGAGAGATGCCAAGAGGTGAAGATGTCAATATTTAAAATAAATAAATGCACATGGCATAATACTTTAAGAGTTTGGTATCTATATAATATCGGTGTTTAGATACACCATAGATAACTCTTAATAAACTACAAAGTAGTTGTTGTAGGCATCATTTGCTGTTTCTCATATTGTGCTCTGCCTTCACGACGAGTTGCCATGATATTGCACTACTTCGAATAAGTAACTCTTCACTAATAGAGAAGACTATTGTTACTTATTCTCAGTTGAGTACCACCACCCAGACAGCACTGTTTCACGGCTATTGGCCGATCATCAGTGGGTGGGCAGGTACCCTGGTAATGCAGACATGACGACCCAGTTGTGAAGTTAATCACACAATATGAGAGATGCCAAGAGGTGAAGATGTCAATATTTAAAATAAATAAATGCACATGGCATAATACTTTAAGAGTTTGGTATCTATATAATATCGGTGTTTAGATACACCATAGATAACTCTTCATGTCTGCATTACCAGGGTCGTCATGTCTGCATTACCAGGGTACCTGCCCACCCACTGATGATCGGCCAATAGCCGTGAAACAGTGCTGTCTGGGTGGTGGTACTCAACTGAGAATAAGTAACAATAGTCTTCTCTATTAGTGAAGAGTTACTTATTCGAAGTAGTGCAATATCATGGCAACTCGTCGTGAAGGCAGAGCACAATATGAGAAACAGCAAATGATGCCTACAACAACTACTTTGTAGTTTATTAAGAGTTATCTATGGTGTATCTAAACACCGATATTATATAGATACCAAACTCTTAAAGTATTATGCCATGTGCATTTATTTATTTTAAATATTGACATCTTCACCTCTTGGCATCTCTCATATTGTGTGATTAACTTCACAACTGGGTCGTCATGTCTGCATTACCAGGGTACCTGCCCACCCACTGATGATCGGCCAATAGCCGTGAAACAGTGCTGTCTGGGTGGTGGTACTCAACTGAGAATAAGTAACAATAGTCTTCTCTATTAGTGAAGAGTTACTTATTCGAAGTAGTGCAATATCATGGCAACTCGTCGTGAAGGCAGAGCACAATATGAGAAACAGCAAATGATGCCTACAACAACTACTTTGTAGTTTATTAAGAGTTATCTATGGTGTATCTAAGCACCGATATTATATAGATACCAAACTCTTAAAGTATTATGCCATGTGCATTTATTTATTTTAAATGCATAATTTATGTACGACTTCTATGTTTGCTATCTAAGTTATAATATACAAATGTATATAGGCATCCTCCTAGCTGAAGGCCGTTCAGGGGTGAAGCATATGCAATAAATTGAATAATAGTATTATATAATAATGCTTGATGAACTCAGGCACATTCTCTGTCAGCCATGTTTGGGTGTTCTTTGCCTTGTGGACGGGCGCTGAGTCCTGTCTCAAGATCCAGTGCTGACCATTGAAGAGGGTCTGATTGAGGGGTCTCACATGAGGCTCCAGAATATCATTCAGGTACACCCTTGCACTGGTTTTCACCCCTGAACACAAAAATGCATTTCGTTATACCTTCGTAGGAGACTCCCCACCAAACCATCACTGATGCTGAATGATGAGCCTTTTTAATGTCCTGACATGCTTCTGCAGAGCTATGGGCATACACCTTGTCATTTTGATGGTTGTAACTCTCATCAATAGTAAAAATCTTTTCATCTGTGAAGAGTATCTGTTGATGCTTACCATTCGCGTACTGACGCTACAGTGCCTCCGTTCCATCACAGCTGGAGTTAGGAACTGTGCTGTTCTCCTGCGGTAGGCACTCATCCCTAAATCACTTTTGATTATGCGTGACTTCGATCTTGGTGATATTCCCATTTCTCTGGACATGATTTTCTATTTTCGTAGAGGATTCCTACAAATTCTGTTCTCCATCGCCTTGATAGCTGCAGGGGAGAGTCCTCACAGTTCTTGGCCGGCCAGACCGGGGCCTGTCATCAATTCTCTGTTGTTCATTCATTGTACTTATCAATTGCTCTGTAGACATATCTTCGGCTTGTTCCAAGTGGGTTCAGAAAATCGTAGGTGCATCATGTCCTGTGTTATGAAGACCTGTCCTGTTTTCTTTATCTCCCCATTCCATTTTCACTGGCTTCCTTTACTAGTTGATGTTTACCAACTTATACACCTGTTATATACCAAGTGATACACCTGTTAAAGAATACCATACATTAGTACACATGATGCAAAATCCACAGCTCTGTGATATCATTAGGGCCTGACGTAGCCCAGTGGTCAGGAGCGAGAGTGCGTAGCACGCGTTTCTTGAGTGGACCGGGTTTCAAGCCTGTGACTACTAAATACGATAAATATTTGTATTGACAATTTATTGTAAACTCTACTGACTTGGTTGTCGTGCCGGAGTATAAACAGAAAATTTATTTATTTTCTATTTTTACGGGAGTCTTACTTTTGTGAAAGTATTTATGACAGTACTGTGTGTATATACACTGTACTGCCACTTTATTAGGAACACCCCTGCTGACTTGCAACGTTGTGGAACAGTTGTGGATATAAATGCAGCAGAACAACCTTTCTAGTATCAGTTAAGCGTAAAAATCGTAGCAAGAATGGGAAAAGGTGTGATCTAACGGACTTCGAACATGGCATGATAGTAGGTGCAAGGTGTGCTGGACAAAGCATCTCTGAAACGGCAGTTCTCCTGAACTTTTCACGCACCACAGTTTCAAGGGTGTGTCGAGAATGGTGCAACGAACAGGAAACATCCTCTCAACGGTATTTCTGTGGAAGAAAACCGCTTGTTGATGAGAGGGGTCAGAGGAGGATGACTAGAATTGTGCAAACAAACAGACGGGCCACAATGTCGCACATCACATCAGAATACAACCTTGGTGCGAAGAACAAAATATCGCAACAGACAAAATATCGCAGTCGCACTTTGTCGCGAATGGGCTATAACAGCCGATGGCCACATCGCGTACCTTTGTTATCAATGAAGAACAAGAGAGCACGCCTCCTGGAGGCACAGCAACACCAACACTAGGCTATCGAGAATTGGAAAACAGTTGCTTGGTCTAACGAGTCGAAGTTCCTGGTGAATCATGTTGACGGAAGGCTCAGAATTGAGCGAAAACAACATGAATCCATGGACCCATCATGTCTGACGACTACTGTGCAAGGTGGTGGGGGCAGTGTTATTGTGTGGGGAATGTTTTCTTGGCACACATTGAGTCCATTGATACCCATAAATTCACGTCTGAATGCCACAACGTACCTAAACATCGTTGCTGACCAAGTGCAGACGTTCATGTTGACACTTTATCCTCAGTCAGATGGTTACTTCCAACAGGATACTGTGCCGGTGCACAAAGTCCGAATCACTATGGAATGGTTCCAGGAACATGACAATGACTTTTCTTTGCTACAGTGGCCCGCTCAGTCTCTGGATTTCAATCCTATTTAACATCTTTGGGATGGGCTGGAAAGGGCTGTTCGCTGTAGGCTTACACCTCCGTTGAATCTTAAGGAACTGCGTGACACACTCATGTCTGCATGGTTTCCTGCACAACGTTTTCAGCGTCTTGTTCAATCCATGCCTAGACAAATTCAGGCTGTTTTTAAGGCTAAAGCAGGCTTAACACGCCCCTAAGTAGGTGTACCTAATAAAGTGGCAGCACCGTGTATATGCTATGCATCATATCATCAAAGCAGTAGCGTTAAATTGTGAATCGTTTGATAAAATAACAGTCGCACTTAGCCTTGAACTGAGTTTTACATAAAAGGTGATTGTAAAATACCTCACGAGACTTGACGCCTTATCTCTCAAAGCGGTTCGAAAGTTTAAATACTTGTAAAGTTGTTATTTACGTACGAGTATTCACTCAAAATATCCGATGTACATTAAATTGTGTACTTGGAGAGTGTGTGCCACGAGGAAACTGGATGGCTATTATTAGGACAAATATAACAAAATGACTATCAGAAAACTTTACCATAAAAACTGCTTTCAGTTCTGGTGCTAGTCTAAGGAGTCCTGTATAAACCCTAGACTTAGGTATCTCTATAACCAGAAATCCGTTGGTGTTAGTCCAGCGAACGTAAATCCATGGAGTCCAGACCCGAGCAGCAGCCAAATCCCGCCTTAAGAGTAGCAAAAAATAAAAATAAAGAAAATAAAAAAAGAAGGAAAAAAAAAGACTAAGGAAAGAAAAAGGCGAAAACAACATAGCATTGGTATGAAAACAATCAAAAATAAAAATAAAAAATTAATGCAATCCCACCTATTCTCAATAGTGAAGAAATAACAAATCCTGCGCAAAGAGGGATCTCAAATTAAGAAATATTAATAAATAAATAATATGTAAGAGTAAAGACTGCCGTTTTCTGGAACAACCTTTCTTCATACGTATTTCCTGAAAATTACAGTCTACAGTAGTTCAAGTCCAATGTCAACAAATATTTTCTTTCGTCTTCTCAACCTCCGACCCAAGCACGATACGATCTATAGGTTCTAATACATCTCGTATTTGGGGTTTTCATAAAAAAAAAAAAAAAAAAGAAAGAAAGAAGACTGAAAGAATAAAAATGTATATATATGTATTCCGCCTCTTCGCAACAGTGAGAAAACCAGAAAATTCTGTACTCTAAAAGATGGCTAACAAAAAAAAAAAGATAGGAAGATGGATGGGGGGGGGGGCAGTAAGAGTCACAATGTGGCTACTGAACACAGGTCCCAGCCAGGTTGGTCCAATTTGTTGGCAATACTCTTTGTTTTAACTCGAGGATCCATTTCACTGTATCTGTAGATCAAATCTCCCATCACATCACCTTTTTCTGGCCCAGGCATGAGTCGCACCCCTGAGTGCGACTCATTGCCCCACGTAGAATTAGAGTCTTGCTGGCCCAGAATCCTCCCCTGGACAGGATTCCGATCTCCAGGAACAATTTGGTTCTGAAGACCTTTGCTGACGTTCCATCAATGTACGACTACTACTAGCTTCCGGCCCACCTGCTGGCCCAGCCACTTTGTTAGGAAGGATACTTTGCATCACATGTTCCCAAGCTGTGCATCCAACCTAATCAAGTGGAGCTTTTGTTGCGGAACATTCTTCTACCTCTTCTGGTTAACCGGGGACCCTTGTTTCCTGTTGTGATGACATAGTCATTGTGGCAATCTCTGACTCTTTAATTTTAACTTTACCTGTTCTCTTCTCCCTATCCACAGTCCTTCTCCAGGACTCCCCCAACTGCACCTAGCACTCTTCAGTGGGTACCTGGTCTGCCTCCATGGGGCGAAGTGCGGGCAACGTGACCTCAGCACGGTCTGGCGTCTAAATGGCCAGAGGAACAACGGTACACAAAACCACACACTTTTAAATTTCTGGCCTTTACAGCTAACTGTATCACACGACAATGTAAACTACGCGGAGATGGGAGAACCCCTTGTGCTGTTTGACCCTAAACACACTTTACTCTTCAATAGAATGGAACTTACCACACCCAGGAGACAGAAGCGACCTTCACAAAGGAAGAATTCACCTGTGCCACCTCTTTAATCAAAGGAAACAAATGCCCTGGACCCAACCTGCTGGAGCCCGAAATTATTAAGAAGGTTGTGGAGTTCGTCCTGGACCTGATCCTCAACCTGTACAACTGCTGTTTAAAGACGCTAAAATGGAAAACTGCAAACGTAAAGCTAATCCCCAAGAACCCGTCTAAACCTCTGGACCTCCCCGACCCCTACTAACCTATTATCAGTTCGGATTCAGGCGGGGGGGGGGTCCTCCGCAGTGCATGCCCATTTACACTTACTAGAACAAGTACAGGCTTGTGATACTTCCTTCTGATTTCTGTGGGTTTTTCTGGGACATTCGACTCCCTTTGGTGGCCGAGCGTTCTGGCAAAGTTCAGGGCTGCAGGCATCCCTGAAAACCTCTACCGCTTCATTTCCACTGACTATTTTTTCTGACAGAACGATAACAGTCAAGACCCCTACCAACCCTCTACAGGAGCTGCCTGCAGGGTGCATTACTGGGCCGACTTTTGTGGAATATCGTCCTGGATGGCTTCCTGACCTTGGGCTTGGATGAGTTTAATTACTGAGAAACCACAGTAACCGCATAACAAACACTATGTCCACATTCCTTCTAATGTTAATGATACTAATTACTGCTTGGAAGCTGCCTACTAGATTTCCTCCAGTCCAGCCGCTTTATATCAGTCATTGTTGTTTCCTCCTCATTGAATGTTCTCAGAGTTCGTCTTCCTCTGTCAGGAGAAAAAAATAATTAAATGTAATTAAAAATTTAAAACAAAAATAAAAAATAATAATTAAATAATAAACGGGTACAGAGAAGGGCAACAAGATTAGTAAATGGAACAAAGGGTTGCTCTTACGAAGAAAGGCTTAAGTTTTGCAAATTACAGAGTCTGGAGACTAGGCACCGGCGAGGTGATCTGATAGAGGTGTATAAGGCTTTGAATGGTTTGAGCATGCTCAATGCCAATGGGATTCTTCATCTTTCTCAGAATAATCACCTCAGAGGGCATAAATTCAAATTGAGGAAGGACGGATGTCGGATAGATGTGCGGAAATTTGCCTTTGGCCAGCGGGTGGTTGGTTGGTGGAACCGACTTCCATCACTGGTTGTTGAAGTTGATAGCCTAAACAAATTTAAAGCTCAACTGGACAGGTATTTCGAACGAACGGAGGGGTGAAATGGGAGTGGGTTTTTTTTTTTTTGGCTGATGCTGAATAAGCTTGCTTTCTTGCATCATATGCCTCTGCTAATGCTAATGCTAAATTTATTCTTACCAAATTATATATTTTTTTTCAGTTTCAAGAGTATACTGAAGAACTTTAACAATCATGAAAAGTTTAAAATATCCGTCTATAACGTTTTTCGCCATTCAGAGACAGTTCGGAAATTACTCTGGTAAGTAAATTAATCAAAACTTTATTTTAATATCATTCAAGGATATTTATGACTGGTCAGTATAAGATATGCATTACGATATAAAACTGCACTACTCGCAGAGATTCCCAAATTATGGAGTGCGTCTTCGCTAACCCCGGAGGCACACTTGGTTTTTTGGAGGGGTACTTGTTTTCACGAAACACTTTGTTTTTAACGAAATATGAATAAACCATCCCACATGCAGATATGAAGAGTTTCTTATTTATCTCTATTATTTCTTTGATATGAAATCTATTGAAGTATATATTGATTTATAAAAGTATGTATAGCCATGGCTAAATTTTAGGTCAAATCTGTTAATACATGTATGCACATTCTGGAACTTGTGGGGGGGGGGGAATCGAAATTTATGATTTAAGGGCACTCAAGGTATAAAAATTTAGGAATCTCTGCACTACTATATATACCGATGAGCCAAAACATCATGACTAGCGTGTCGTTATGCAAATCGAAGCAACTGCAGGTGAACTACGGCACGTACGCGGGTCGGGAAACGGTATAAAAAACACCTGATCTGAGCTCCTTGTTCTTCAGATGGGAAAGGCAATGGACTTAAGCTAGTGTGACAAAGGCCAAATTGTAATGGCCAGACGACTGGGTCCGAGCATATCCGAAACGGCACGGCTCGTGGGTGCTCACGGTCAGCCATGTTTATATCAGTCATTGTACCTACCAAAATTGGTCTGAGGAGGGGAAACCCACGAACCGCTGGCGAGGTGTTGGACGACCACAGCTCATCCATGATCGAGGTGAGTGAAGGTTCTCCCGGATGGTATGTGGCAACAGAAGGGCGACTGTGGTGCAACTAGCCGGTAATTGGAATGCTGGTGATGGTAGTAATGTGTCACAACACACAGTACATCGAGCCTTGCTGAAAATGTAGCTGCATAGCCGCAGGCTGCTCCGAGTGCCCATGCCAACCACGGTTCAATGGTTAGCATGGGCACTCGGCTACATTGGGCGCGCGAGCATCGAAACTGCACCTTGAGTGATTGGAAGAAGGTCGTCTGCTGTGATAAATCATGTTTCCTGTTGCACCATGTGGATGGCCGGGTACGTATGTGTCGTTTACCTGTCACCTGGATGCACTGTGGAATGAAAACAAGCCTGTGGCGGCGGCGTCATGCTTTCGGCGATGTTCTGCTGGGAAACCCTGGGTCCAGTCATCCATGTGCTGGGCACTCTGACGTCTACCACCTAACTAACCTAACTAACTGTCCCACCAACCAAACAGCAACTAAGGAACCTACCACTAAACGCGAGACCCTCTTGCCAACCCCACACTTAGTCATCGTAAGACCAACCTCCAAAGATGAAACCCACACCAGCTAAGAGGTAAAGAGCATAGTAGTAAAGAACCTTACCAAAGACTTAAGAGCGGCAAAAATCAAATCGGTTCGCAAAACTCGAAATGTGGGTGTTATCATTGAAACCCTGACAAAGGCGGATGCAAACTTGATACTAACCAATCAAAGAATCCACACACTTGGATTAGAGGCCCTACCACTGAAAAGAAAAGGACCTAGAGTAATTATATATGACTTGGACAAGGACATAACCCCGACTGAGATCCAAACAGAGCTGTATATGAGAAACCTACAGCAAGACCATCCAGGGAAGGCACCATCAGCCATCATTACTCTGAGATTTCAGACTAAAGCTAGAGCAGGAAACGCCACCAACTGGGTGGTCGAGCTCTCACCACCAGCCTGGAAGACTATATGCAAGCAAAACAGAGTCTTTATCAACTGGGGCAGTCAGGGAGTATGTACTCATCCCAAAATGCTTCCTGTGTTGTAAATTCGAGCATACTACCCAAACCTGGGCTCAGACTCAGCCCACCTGCGACCATTGTACAGAGCTGAGAGACGAGTTTAAAACTGTGCAAATAAGGACAAAGACCCTATCTGTGCTAATTGCAAGTTAGTAAAATGGATTGCAAACACTCGATAAGGAACCCCAACTGTCTCTCATACATCAAAGCAAAGAACATGCACCAAACTAGAACTGATTATGGCGACTACAACTAAGAAATTCAACACCACAGAGATGAAAATATTCCAGCATAATGCACAGAGGGCCAGGGCTGTGGCTGACCAGCTACGCCTTAAGGCCGACCAAGAGAGCGCTGATATCCTGCTACTTCAGGAGCCATATGCACATTCCAAACAAATAAGGGGCTACCCACTTGCAAATAAATTAATCCAATCTGATGAGGACACTCCCTGGGCCGCGGTCCTGGTCCGAAACCCGGACATCACGGTAACAAAGATCGCACAGCTGTGCGCAGCCTGCGCCCATGTCATCACACCAATAGGAGCCTTCTATGCCATATTCCTCTACTGTAGACCGGGACAGGACATCACAACTGCCATAAATTACTTGCAACAGCTACTTGACATCCTACCAAACCAGCAGATCATTGTGGGGGGGCAGACGTGAACTGTTGGTCGCTTGCATGGCGCAGCAAAACGAAGGGCAGAAGCGCAACGCACAATGGTCAGCTATTTGTAGACTTCCTAGCCACCTCGCCTTTCGTGATCCTTAACCAGCCACACCATCTGCCCACCTTCTGCAATCTGCTTTGGGAAGCAGACAGACATTACAATAGCCACAGCCAATATGGCCGCGCACATCGACGGATGGACAGTCGAAAATTCCTCGACAACGTCCGATCACCGGGTGATCACGTACCGAATCTCAAGAATGCTAACCAGAACTCCAATCACCAGATATCTCACCAACAGATTTGCAATCTACAAAGCGGACTGGAATCAGTTTGTGGATCACCACAGCTATCAAAGCTAGACAACAGCAAACAGAGAAGGAAACTGATCCAGACATCCTGCAAAGAACAGTGACTAACAGAGTCCAGCAGTGCAACCATAAAGAAGAGACCCTTCCCAGGAATGGTCCCATGGTGGACCCGGGAGCTGCAGACCCTTAGGAAGGAGGTCGCAAATAGAAGGAAACAATTCCAAAGAGCCCACAGGTCTTGGCCGCAGGGCTGAGGTGGAGGCCTTAAGACAACAGTATAGGGAGGCAAGAAATCTATACACAGACAAAATCCAAAAGAGTAAAAGAAAATCCTGAGAGTTGTCTCCACAGCTGGAAATGCGGATCCCTGGGGGGTTATATACAATGTAACTACGAACAAGCTCCCCAGGGGAGAAGTCCTCACGACGACTGGAACTCCACAAAGCACTCTAACAACAATGTGGGAGGAATCAGTCAACAAACTCCTAAACGCAATACTGAAGAAACCAGCACAGCCATCCAGTGAACAACAACTCAAGCTGTGCAAAGAAAATGAAGAATACAATGGAGGAACTCCAAGAAGCGGCTGCCCGGATTAGGCCCAAAAGATGCCCTGGAAGAGATATGCTTGAACCTGAAATCATAAAGAAGGTTGCTGACCTAGAACCCCAACTTCTCTTAAGGTTGTACAATTGCTACCTGGAGGCTGGCTACTTCCCTATGGTGTGGAGAACAGCAAATGTCAAATTAATTCTCAAAGCCCCAAGCAAAAATCTGGCACTCCCGGAATCATATCGACCTGTAGCGCTCCTAACAGTTTTAAGTAAGCTATATGAATGGCTCCTTCATAGACGGATACAGCACTACTGCTCCACTGCCAACCTTGAGGCAAAATACCAATTCAGATTCAAGCCAGGTCACTCAACTGTCGATGCGATGAGAAACCTACTGATATCAGTGAATGATTTCCAACAGAAGTACTTTCTCACTATTGCAGTGGATTTTGCCGGGGCGTTCGACTCACTTTGGTGGTCGAGCGTCCTGGGCAGGCTCAGAATGGCACAGGTCCCGAGCAACCTTTATAATAATATCAAAGCTACCTCACCTACCGAAAAATAGAAGTAAAAGTACCATATCAACAGATCAGCAGGAACATCCACAAGGGATGCCCCCAGGGTTCCGTGCTCGGACTACTGCTGTGGAATATCGTATTTGATGATTTTCTGAACGCCTTGGGGATCGGATTAACCTGGACACTTCAAGACTCCAAATTAAAAAAAAAAAAAAAAAAAAAAATCAACCAGAATTATAAACTTCAAGTATTAACTAGAATAAGTATAAACAGATGTTTTGCGAGTCTCGTAAATAACGACAATAAGTAGCATTATAAGTCAACATTAGGAGATTAGTGTGCCTGTTATTTTGCAACCCTCGCTGTCTTCACACCCGCCGGAAAAAAAAAAAAAACCAAATGTTTAGTTTGTGTTAGTGTGTCGCATCGATTGTTGCGTTCCATCGCACCGCAGAAGGACAGATTACCAAATTTCATTATTTATGTCAGGGATGTCGGAATTTTTTTATTTTTTATAGTAACTTTTTTTTTTTTTGTTTAGAAATCGCGAAAATAATGGCCAAATGCGAGAGTTGTGCTTTCAAATGACAAAAACTTAAAATTATTCAAAACGGTGCGTTCGTTAAATCACCATCAGATAATGGTGGATAAATTTAGCTATAGTTCAAAAAGGGGAAATAGAGCAAAAATACATTTAAATCCGATGTCAGCGAAAATAAAAATAAAAGTTGATACATGATCAGTTCTATCATCAGGAGACAACACCTATCCATGCATCAGGGGATGGCGTTTCTATACTTGTCCAAAACTGTTTAAAAGTAGAAATTTGAAAATAAAGTAAAAAATGCGAAAAAGAAAAGCAACATGACTCCTACAAAGTATGGATAAGGTAGTCCCTACGCAGTGTTTATAATGAAAGTTATGATAAATTTAATTTAAAAGTTACGGTAAAAATGAATCTGCCGTGCTTACGATGAGCATCAGCACTTTCATTCGTTTGGAGAAATTTAGGTTTTAATCGCATTAGAATTATTCAAAAATTCAACTTCGGTCGGAGCTGTAGCTAGCTGATTGCGATGAAGAACGTGGAGATTCCCTATTAGTTGTGCCGAGTTTTTCATCCCGTGCATATGCGCTTGTACAGACAACACACGGTTAGAAATCACATTAATTTTATATTGAGTTTTGATTACCTTTCGATTTCAACCGTTTCGCTACACCCAGTTTTTGCTGTAGTTTTGGATTTTCTTTTTTAATAACAAGACTCGTTACAGGATATTTTTTGTTCTTATTATACAATATAGGGTAAGAATTAATAATAATTCTTAAAAAGTCCCCATTGTCGAAAGTTTATTGTTTTATTATTCTTTTGTCCCCCCCCCCCAAGAAAAACCTGATTGGTGAACTTTATATATCAGTGCGTCTGCTGCTCGGATTATATTATTTTATTATTTATTTTTATTTTTATTTTTTTTTTTTTTTTTACGCACTCGAAGAAAGAAACCAAGTTTTTCCAGCTATTGCATTTCAGAGAGTTATTGTACGGAAATTGTTGTTGCCAAACTTAAGGAACAAGTTGCCGCACTAATCCCATTATTTTTTATCCAGTCTTGTTGAAAAAAAACATAGAGGGACGTCTGATTATTACGAGGCATTTGTCAATAGGGATAGAGGTAGGCCAAGGCTGCACAGCCAACTTCTTTTTTAGGAAAAACTTATGGTTGGCACTTTTTAAGGGATTATACTCTCTAAAACCAGTTCGCTTTGTGTTTTACTAAAAGGTGTGATTGGATATGGTGACAAGAAACGATTGGGAATTATTGCTTTGTACCTATAAACAAAAACTTGTACAAACTGCTTATTTTCCCTGTGAATTAGAGCGTCATACAAATGACATGTAGAGAATTGAGTAATGTTTTTATTAGGTATCAGTATGTACGAACGTGTCACAGCTGAAAGATGATTGTCTACTTGAAAATAATACAGTACAGTAGTTGTATTGTGTGAAATGGGTGCCCACCCATAGTGCTTCACTGCATATCCCGTAGAGTCGACAAATATAAAAAAAAATGTTCCATGTTTAACACTTGGACTCCATGAGAGTGAGAGAGAGAGAGAGTAACTTGTTGAGGACTTGTTATTGCTTCCCAGCCATCTAAATGATTTACGAATGTTTCTCAGATTTCTAAATGATATCGACAATGTGAAGAGAACAGTTCATTTTTAGAAAGAATTACTCTTTCCATGCACATAAGAGATAGAGAATAATGTTTAAACAGCAAAGCTTTTATGAAGAAACCAAGCCTTCTAGACCCCTTCTTGTCCCTGAGCCTACACCCATGAACTGCAACCCGAACATTATTAATATGAAATAGATTATCTTTATTTAATGAACCTGGATACAGCAGTAACAGAACTTGACGAATTGGTTGAACCACTAATTAAAAAATAACAGCAATAATGAAATCAAGCAACGAACACAAAATTATCCATTTAAACGTAAGTGCTCTTTGGACATGAAAGGTGTTAGCATTAGCAGAGGCATATGATGTAAGAAAGCAAGCTTATACAACATCAACTAAAAAAAAAAAAAACCCTTCCCATTTCACCCATTCGGTCACTCCAAATGTTTGTCTAGTTCAGCCTTAAATTTATTTAAGCTAACTTATACAACAAGCGACTCGTGTTCGGACTGTTTTGAAAGAGAGAGAGCGGGAATTATAGAAGCCAATTCAGAAGAACAGTGCCCATGGAAGTATCTGTAGAAGAGGCATGCAGCAGAAACAGTACGTCTATGAGACAGCGAGTGCAGAAACTGTTAGAGATGAATCATTAATTAACCTAACTGCCCTCTTCTGAACAAAATCAAGAAGCCTGAGAGAGGTTTTTTGGGAGGAAACCACCCCAGATGTGGGAACAATATTCCATGCTAGGACGAATTTGCGATTTGTAAAGAGTGAATAGCTGTTTGGAAGAAAAGTAATGCCGAAAGCGAAAGAGAAAACTAAGTTTTTTAGACGCAGAGCGGAAGCAATATTTGTAATGTGCTTGTGCCAAGAGAGATTAGAAGTCAGAGTAATCCCCAAAAGAGATATATCATTTTGCCTAGAAATCAGAGTCACCAAAGATAAGCATAGGATCAGAAGAATCCTTTTTGCGAGATATAAGACAAGACTGAGTTTTAGAACGGTTGAAATCAACTAAGTTGTCTTTGCCCCACTGGAGAATTACCTGAAGATCAGCATTTAAGGAATTGGTAGCAGATTTTCAAGAAGTTGAAGCTGATTCAGCAAGAAAAGGTTTCTCAAAATGGAAAGTGGAATGCAATGTGCTATCATCGGCAAAACTATGGATAGGATTGCCAGTCAATGGAAGAAGGTCATTAATATACAAGAGGAAAAGAGTGAGGGAAAGAACTGAACCTTGGGGGACACCGGCATTAGTGGAGAAGTTAGAAGACAGAGAGCCATCTACCATCACCCTCAGTGAGCGATCAGAGAGAAAACTGGATAATCAATTACAAAAAATAGTTGGCAAAACATAACGATGGAAGCTTGTTTAGAAGACCTTTATGCCAAACACGATCGAAAGCCTTTGAGATGTCAAGAGCAACTGCTTGTGTTTCATCGAAATGTTCCATTGAATTAGTCCATGAATGGGTAACATAAACCAAAATATCACCAGTGGATTGACACTGACTGAATCCATACTGGCGATCATTGATCAGACGGAAGGATTCTAGGTAGTTTAAGAGTTGGCGGTTAATTGATTTCTCCATTACTTTAGAAAGAGTAGAAGTAATTGGATGGGAGGGATTTCTCACCCTTTTTAGGAACTGGCTGGGTATGAGCAAATTTCCAAGCAGAAGGAAAAACACCTTTGGAATACGGAAGTGAAAAAAGGTGGTAAAGAACAGGAGTAAGTTCAGGAGCACAGGTTTTGAGAACAAGTGGAGAAATACCATCGGGACCTGGAATCGTCAAGATCATTCTTTTGACGGAAGACCACGGGAGGCATTGAATGGAGCGTGTTGGGAATGGTGGGAGGTGTTTTACCAAGATCATTAATACATGAGTTGGAAGAAAAATGGAATGCTAGCAGGTCAGATTTATCTTTGGCTGAAGTGACAACAGAACCATCTGGTTTGGATAGAGGTGGGAGCAGAGATGGGAAAAATTTGCAGCCAATAGCTTTGGCAAGAGATCAGAATGATCGGCTACCATTAGGACAACAAGAAGTAAGTTTTCTACTCTTAGCCTGTTCAAATATAGTTTGGACTGATTAATAACTGTTTTATAATTGTTGCGAGCTTTGGTGTAGGCAGAAAATGAAACTGAAGATTTAGAAACAAGCCAATTATGATATGCAACATTTTTCTCTTGAACAGCCTTAGCACATTTATTGGAAAAACCAAGGTTTAGATAAAGGACGAGATTTTAAAGTGGAGTGTGGGATAAAGGATTCCATTCCTGCAAGAATAATTTCACTGACACGATCTGGGCAAATGTTGACATTAGGAGTTTTGAAACAGTAATCTGAACAAGGAAAAGAAGAAAAAGAAATCTCGCAGGTCATCCCATTTTGCATTCTTGTAATGCCAAACAATACGGGAATTGCCGTGAGATAAAGGCTCCATTGGAGAGGAGACAATCACCAAGTTGTGATCTGAGGTGCCTAAAGAACCTCTCACTTCGACCGTGTACTTAGAAGGGTTGTTTGTGAGAAAAAGATCAAGCGTGTTGGCTGTATTCTTGCAGGTAAATGAACACTCTGTGCAAGGTCATTAGTAATTGGAAAAGCCTCAGCATCTCGACCAACTGGTCGGTGTGACTAGAAAACGGAAGCCAGCTGGAGCAAGGAAAATTACCTCACTGTTAGGAAGTTGGACTGGAGAATGTCAAGTTGCAAAGAGAGGAAGTCAAAGAGCTCCAAGTGATTAGTGGAGTTGGGAGAACTGTAGAGACAACAGATGAATTTTACACAATGAGGTAGAGAGGTTTTAAGCCAGAGAAGATTGAAAAGAGGAGATTCCAAATTACCAAGTCTCAAATTACAGGGAATATCGAAACGGACATATGCACAACTACCACTTTTGAGGCGAAAGGAATCATATAGCGAATAATTTGGGCAACTGAGATGAGCAGTAGTTGAATCAACCGATAACTGAAATTCTGTCAGGAAAAGTACATGGGGTTTGGCAGACTACACGTGGAAATGGACATCGTTGATATTAGAATTGAGACCACGTATGTTTGTGAAATGAATTAGGAAGTGTTTGGGAGGTTTAGATCTTTTCACAGATAAGCTTACTGTATTAGTTTGACAATTCATGGTGTATTCAATAGTAAGAAAAAGTGGGGCGGATATGCTGTATGAAGTAATGAAATTTTTGGATATGGCGTACACATGGTAAGAATATACCCAGATCCTTGACATAACGTGGCCCCCACATTCACACTACTTGGACTCCCTCCAGTCACTATCTGGCAGAGTAGAGGTAGCAAGATTATACACTAACTGATCCGGCTAGTGTATAACCTAGAGTTACCAATAGGTTCGGTCCGGTGTACTAACTAGCGGCCGGTCTGTAAACACCGTTTTAGAACTGTATCCTCGAAATATAAGGAAGATTAGATCTCGCCACGATGTTCATCATAACCTCAAAAGTCATCAATCATGCTGCATGACGGAAGAAATGGGGAAGGGTTGACCGGGACTTAGCTCTGGAGACTAAACATGGGTTCCACCACTTTAAGCCTCCAATAAGCAAAGTGGTTGTGTTGCGCCGGTTGATGAGAGTCATCTACCACCTAGTACTGCCTGGTAACACAGGGGGCATGCCTCCATGTGGTGCCACACTTCGATCCCTACTTACGTTGGTTCACACCTGGGTGGTCAACCACCGTGTGCTTGTGCATGGAGGTTATACCCAGATTACTAACAGTCCCACCATCGTGGAGGTGCAAGCAGAGAATTTGGCTGTCACAGTTCGTCCGGACTTCGCCGAAATTGGGTCTACATGACTTGAGTGTCACCCGAATATCAGTTCCATCAGAGTTTCAGACTCCTAGGTAGCAAGTACAGCTTGTCTGGCCTATCTGAGAGAATGTCTGTGAAAACCTCAAAGATCGTTCCTTGCACAACAGTCTTCCATGCGCTTCCTGAAATCCAAGTATGATATCAAAATAAATTTTTGCATCCAGTTCCTTTCGACCACATCGTAGTATCCAATCAAATTGGTCAGACAAGACCTCCCCTTAACAAACCATACTCTGTCTGAACTATTATAGGCCGCCGTAGCCTAGTGGTCAGGCGCGCGGGTGCATAAGTACACGTGCCTTGAGTGACCTGGGTTCATGCCCGTGACTACTGAATACGGTGCTGTTTCTTGTAATGTCTTTTTTTTTTTTTTTTTTTTTTGTGAACACCTCTGACCGTTTGGTCGTCCCGGAGTATTAACAGAAAATTTATTTATTTTTACTGCAGACTTGTTTAGGTGATCCTGCAACTTCTCTAACCAGTGACTCCATTATTTTCTCCGGAATAGAAGTTAAACTAACAGGTCTCTAATTATATGTGTCACCCTTTGAACCCCCTTTGTGAATCGGGGAAACATTTGCACATCTCCAGTCCATGGGGACCTCCTCTGAATCTAAGAATGCTCTCGTCATTGTGGCTAAGAGTTTGCTTACTTCCCTGGATAGATTCCATCCACTCCAGGTGCCTTTTTTATGTTTAACTTCAACAATTTCTCTACTTTGCTCTCCGCTATTACAAAATCATTTAGCTCCTTGTTGGAGTATAGTATACTTCTGTCCTCCCCTTCATTACAGAATTCCTCATGTGTGAATGTAAATGCAAAATACTCATTCAATTTGTCAGCTATCTGAGCAGGATTATCAGCAGTCGAACCTTCGATATCAAGTGGCCTAACCTGATTCATTATCTTCCCTTTCTAGAATTTACATAGGTAAAGAAGTGCTTGTTGTTTTTCTTTGCATTCTTTGGCAAGGATTTCTTATAATCAGCCTTCGCTTTGCTACCCTCTTTTGTGACTTGATTACAGTCTAGCTTAGATCTGCCATAGGCTTCTGTGTCACCTGATAATTTATATGTATCCCGTGCATTTTTCTTCTCTGCCAAGAGCTTCATTAGTTCATCTGACATCCACTTAGGTCTAAATCTTGAACAGTATTTCTTAGTTGGTATCAAAAACCTGGTAGCTTCCAAAATTAATTCCTTGAAGGCTTGCCATTTAGAATTCGCCGTTGGTAACATCATCAGTTGATCCATCTATATCAGTGGTGGCCAACCTTTTACATACCATGCGCCAATTTTTTCACATACGAGTTCAGATGCGCCATACAATTCAAGCACATTTTCTACCTTCTTACGTTCATGGTTGGGGTTGGAAAATAGGGATAGGGGTAGGATCTGCTTCGCTTAGGGGAGGAAAAAGAATAACTCAAACACTCAACTAAATTAAATAATGTACGCCAGTTCAAAAGACACATGTTTATTGGAACACCAATCTACAATAGTGAGAAATGATCTCTTGGACGAGAGGGCGACCTTTGTCGTGGAACCCGCTGATGGTGCTACAGCTGCCGGAGAGTCTCGTTTGGTGAAGATAGCTCTGTACCACAGTTGTTGGATGTGATGAGAGAGAGAGCTCTGAGCGAGATGGAGCACCGAGAGCGAGATCAGGTTGGAACTTGGAGTCGTCAGTTCTCTATGCTCGCTAGAAGGAGTCCAGGCATATCCTTAATAACCTTTTTAATAAAAGTATGTTTATGAACATAATTAACATTTTTAAATGATTTCATTATTGTATGTAAAGCAATTTCTATTACAGCACATAAACATTACTTACCATTAATGAGACTTTTGAGCTTGTTTGGATTTCGCCAGTCTTTCAATGTTTGATGTTAAATTTGTTACGGAGAGCAGCAGAGATTTCTTCAAATTTGAATCAGTCATTCGCGACCTCGTTTTGCTTTTGATCAATTTCATGGATGAAATGCTTGTTCACATCAGTATGTCGTTCCGAAACGACATATATAATTTTTTGCAAATTTTCTTAGTTCTGGGAAATGTTCACAGGGTAATGAACGCCAGAAATTAATCATGTCAGAAGCATTTTGATCTGAAAAAAGCTCATCAAATTTCATTTTTAATAATGAATTTGTTTTTAAATCAATAAGTTCCATTTGTATATTACCAGGCATCTCAATTATGTTTTGTTCACTAAGTAAAAATGGGGTTATAAATGCGAGCATGTAGTTTTCTTTAGCCAAATCATGAAAACGATTTTCAAATGACACTTTGCAATAACTTGATTTTTTCAAGATATTTGGTCCAATTGCTATCATCCACAGCACATTCATTCTGCTCTTTCAAGTGTAGAAATTGACTTAAATCCTGATTTTCTAACTAAGAGATGAACAGTTTTAATTTCATTTTAAATGAATTGATGCTATTTACTAAGGTAGGAAATAATTTATTCATGCCTTATAGTTTCGAATTTAAATCATTGAGATTACTAGTAACATCAACTAAAAATGCCAAATAAAATAGCCAGTTGTTATCTAATAATAAGGTTCTTTCATCAGGTATTTCATTTTCCTGTTCTAAAAAATTATAAACAGCATTTTTCAATTTCCAAAATCTACTCAGAACCTGGCCTCCAGAAAGCCAGCGCACCTCACAATGAAGAAAAGTTCACCATATTCCAAATCTAACAACTCACAGTATTCTCTGAATTCTCGTCTAATGCTCTTGCTCTAATTTTATTCACAAATTTCACAACCGGTAACATAACATGCTGCATATTTAAAGTTTTTCCACACAGTGGTGTATAATGCAGTGATATTTTAGTACAGGACGATTTAAAAAATTTTCAAGCAAAGTTGTAGTGCCATTGGCTTTACCTATCATTGACGGCGCTCCGTCAGTACACACACTGGGAAATCTAATTTTAGATTTTCTAGGCATGATTTTACTTTTTCCAATATGTCTGATCCTCTTGTTTTACCATGCAGTGACTCCAGACTGGCAAGTTCTTCAAAGACATTAAAATTATCATCACTTCCTCTTATAAAAATGGTTAACTGGGCTACACCACATATGTCCGTTGATTCATCCAAAGCTAGAGAAAAGAATGGACAAGATCTTCCAGTTGCTGAAATACATCCTGAGAGCGTTCCTCGATACATCTCGTAACTGTCTGCCTTGATATAGCAATTTCGTCTGCTTTCCTTTCAATACCTTTATTACCAAGATGGCGTGCAAATATTTGAAGACAAGGCTTGACAATTTCTTCTCCATCAGAAAAAGGTTTATTTTTTTTCGCCAATACTAAAGCAATTTCATAGGACGCTTCTATCATCGCCAAGTCTTCACAACTTACTTTAGCAAATATATTTTGTCGTCTTCTGATTTCTTCCTTTTCTTAGTCACATATTCTTTTCGTAGCTCAGACCCAAGAACGAGCTTCATTTTTCCTTCTTAAATTGTTAGTCTGATGCTGTGATTTATAGTGTCTATTAAGATCATGTCTTTTATTATGTGAAAGAGTACTTTCACAAACAATGCAAAACGGTTTTCGTGATGAACTTGCTATAAATAACAAACTCATTTTCCCACTGTTCATTAAATTCACTTTTAATATCACTTTCTGCTTTTCTTTTGCTCATTTTCTTTTGCACTGTGGTGGATAGAAGGAATAAAAAAAAAACAGAAAAGTACAAAACTCTAGAAGTCTAAATGTTGAAAAAGAACAAACAGATCACAAGTATGTACGTCGTATCACACAGAATATCAATTGTAAACTGTCGAAAAATTTCGACGAACTGATGAGCAGGCGCGACCGGGGGGGAGCTCCCCCGTACTATTTCTTGAGTTGGCAAAATGCGATTTGGAAATTTCTCGTAGATGAAAATACCTCAAATTTATCATTTCATTGTTTCCTTTTAACCTGAAAGACTTCCGACAAAGGATCTATTTGTATATTCTCAGTCCCCTGAAAAAAGTCACGTTATTGCATTTATTTTCCCACTTGTACATTGAGTTGGGCGCCGGAGGCAACGGCCGTACAAAAGAATGGACGACTAGGTGCTCGATATATTTTCATAGCCACAGATCACTTACGGTCAAAATTCAGAGATGCATTTTTTTTTAGACTATTTAATTTATTTCTTTTGCTAAATTGAGGGAATTGACACATTTATGTGCGTGTAAGTGGAAAGAAGGTGGTGAGTGTCTTAAGCCTATGCGGAAGGACCTGAAATGAAAGGAATTAGAACCAAAGAATCGGCAATATGGGCTTTGGGTACTTGAGAAATTTTATGATGAAATGCGCCACTTGTAATCTTCCTAAGCGCCACACATTGGCCACCATTTTAACTTCTATATAGAAGTTAAAATCTATCTGAGACCACTTTAGTCACCTTTACGAAAGCAAAAGCACTTCCCTTTACCTTTGATGGTAGTTACATCTTTAAGTAAATCTCACATCAGTACATTGTGATCACTGTCACCTAGTGGTTCCTTTATCTGTAAATTCTTACTTAATGTATTAATAATCACTGCTAATTATCAGATTACTAGTATTACTCTTTCTGGTTGTCCCTTAAAATACATTGCTATAGAAAACAGTCTTCCAATAAATCCACAAAGGTCTTGCTGGCGTGGATTGACCAATCCAGAAGTTCTAGTCAATATCTTGAAAGTTAAAATCCCCCATTACAATACATTCTGATTTACTGTCCCTCTCTATTTCTCTGCACAATCGTGTATTGTTCTCATCAGAGTCATTAGGCTTGTAACAGATTCCTACTCTCATTTTCTCTTTCTCAGTGCTTATGTCACACCAAACTGACTCAACATGGCACTGTTCACCAATGTCAACTGGATGCACTTCCTTAGATTTTGTGTGTTTCTCAATTAACAACATAACCTCTCCTCCCTTCCTGCCTTGTGTGTCCTTTCTGTACACATTATACTCCCCAAATTCATTCTGCACTGCTTATATCTGTGTGACACCATGTCTCTGATATCCCAACAATATCTGCTTCTGATATCATGACCACCACTTCAAATTCATCAAATTTATATACTAGACTTCTAGCATTAGTGTACGTGCAAGTATGCATGCACCTGTTCTTACTCTTAGTTACCCTAATACATAGCCCATGTATTTACTTATTCCATGATGACTCCCAGCAGTTCTTGAAATCCCAGGCATCTTGCTCTCTAGGCTGCTGCTCATTCAAATAAAAGTAGTGCAAGAATCACTTTTGCCTCTGGCTGTGGGTACTGTTGATCTTTTAGTCTGTTAATCCCCTAAGCTAGCAGTTTTACGACCCACGTAACACTGCCTCGATTGCATCAACAAATATCCTTGCAGCCTTTCTATTTAAGTGTATCCCATCCCTGTAGAAGCAGTCTCTCCTGTTTGCAAATACAGACCACGCTGAAAAAAAATTCTACCCCATGAGCCTTGTACATTCTTTCCAGGACCGAATTGATTGACAAGGTTCTCATTATATACTCCCTCCTATCGTGTCTGGGCAGAATTGCAAACACTTTGAAAAATAAACCTAACTCGCGACTTTTTTCAAAATTGACCTGTACTTGTTAAGTAATCCGCAGATCTCTTACTGTTAAGGTCATTATTGCCAAAGTGTATAACAATATCACCTTTTGTGCTCTTTAAAGATGATATCTGCTGTACAACGTCATCGTCTTTTGCCTGCCCCTGGGCCTGTTCCACCTATCTTTTGCATAATATATTTCCCGTTTCCATGACAATAGCGTCACCCAAAATAACCGGTGGGACCAGCGCATTCTGCCTTGTAGGTTGCCGCTGTGTTGCCTTATGTGCAGGAGTGAGCTGTGGCGTTGAGTTGGGCATCTAGCCCACCTCATACTCTCATAGACGCCTATCAGAAGGCTATGTTAATACTTAATTTCTTCACGCTCTCTGCATCTAGCATTCTGATTTATGTGAAAACATCCGTGACTTGGAAGAGATTAGCGAAATCCAAGCCAAGGAGTGTAACGGAAATGCGAAGGTTGTGGTCAAATATTTGTATTATTGCTATCATACTACCTGCAGTAGTAACGGCAGGTTACTACTGCAGGTAGTAACCTGTCGTACTACCTGCAGTAGTATACATACAAATATTTTACCGGAATATTTGCATTTCTTGTTACTTTCCATTGTTAGGTGCCGCTATAGATGTTTTCACATAAAAAAAAAACTTTAACTTCTTAATATAAAATAACATAAAATTGGAATGGGGAGTTGATATTAAGATAACTAATTTGTGCAATACGTATTACGTACTAGAATATTTAAAGGCCGCCGTAGCAGAATGGTCAAGCGCGCAGACGCGTAAGTACACATGCTTTGGGTGACCCGGGTTCAAGTCCGTGACTGCTGAAAATGGTGCTGTTTCTTGTGAACTGCTCTGACCGTGTGGTCTTTAAAGTTAACAAGCCAGTTTTTTGGTGGACAGCAGAATTGACTGAGAAAAGGAAGAATATGTTCTCTAAAAGAAGGGATTTTCAACGTGTTAGAAGATTAGGTGATAGTTATCTATGTACTTTGTATAAAGATGTTTATCAGAAAGCTCGTGCAGATTATGTCCGATTGTTGAATAAGACAAAACAAGATTGTTGGAGAGCGGGGATCTAAAGATCCATGGAGTTCGATTTTTAAGTTAGTCACAATAAAAAGGCCATACAGGACATAGTTTATACGCCTGATGACTTGAATACGTGTATCGTAAGTTGGCAAGATTCTGTAAGCAGGATCCTGGAAGATCTCTTCCCGATGGACACTGGAGAACTGGGGCGGGATCAGATGCAAATGTTGGAAGGGAACAAAAATTATAAATCAAATATTGTGGAAGAACAATTTACTATGAATGAAGTAATAGAAGCTGTAGACCGTGCAAAGGATGGAAGGTCGCCGGGCCTTGATAAAATAGAAGTAATTGTAATGAAGAAGGTTTTTTATTTAATGCCTGAATTATATGTGCAAATCTTTAATAAATGTATGCAAGAAGGTACCTTCCCATTAAGTTGGAAAACAGCTGAAATAAAGTTGCTGGTTAAAAATACTGATGGGTTATTAAATGAAACCGGAGGGTACCGGCCTATCGCACTCTTGTCGGTTCTGGCTAAAACTTATGAAAGGTTAATTTTGAATCGAATTATGATTAAATACAATGAAATGAATATGTCCTCTGGGAACCAATATGGTTTCAAAAAGGGTAAGTCCACAGAGGATGCAATTTATAAGTTGGTTCAGACCGTCGAGGCTTGTGATGGTAGGTACGCTCTTGGGATTTTCATTGACTTCAAAGGTGCATTTGATCGATTGTGGTGGGAAGGTATCTTAAGTCGCATTAGGAAACTAGAGTGTTCAGAAGTACCTTTTAAGTGCTTTAGAAGTTATTTTCAAGACCGAGAAATTGTTATAAGAACTAAATATAGTGAAGTGAAAAGAAATGTACATAGAGGTTGTCCTCAGGGTTCGGTGATCGGCCCCTTTGCGTGGAATATGGTATTAGATGAATTTTTAGAAGTAAATGTAGAAAATGTGGACAAAATTGCATATGCGGATGATCTCGTCCTGGTTGCCCGGGGCAATGCCCGATCTAAAATTTAAAATAGGACAAAATTGGTTTTAGAACAATTAGTGGATTGGGCTGATATGTATAAATTAATGATATCAAGGAATAAAACAGTTCAGATGCTTCTGAAAGGAAGACTTAGCATGAACCGAGCCCCCACTGTGAGGCTTCAGGGTTGGACTGTTCGATATGTGAGAGTAACAAAATATCTAGGAATAAGAATACAAGAGCGCATGATATTTACTGAGCATGCAGGGTTATTAGGAATGATTGGGGCATCAAAGGACGAGCAGTGAACTTATTATATGATTGTGTGTTTGTGCCTATAATCACCTATGCCTCCGGTGCTTGGGTCCATAAAGTACAAAATTCTACTATTATTAAGTACTTAACTGAGGCTCAGAGATTTGCTCTACTAGGTATTACAAGAGCATGTCGACCCGTCTCCTCTGAAGCCTTACAGGTGCTTTCAGGCAAGATACCAGCTCAATATATGGTATTGTTTTATGGGTTGGTCTACTATACTAAAAATAATGTTAAAAATACGTTATTTGGCATATCATCTTGCCTTGAAAATAGAACTTATCAGATAAGTGATATTAAGCAGGAAAAGAAAAGAATTTTAAAAATGATAATGGATAAGTGGCAAGATCAGTGGGACAGTAGTATTAAGGGTAGACCGACCTATAAATTTATACCTAGAGTAGATCTTATAAACCATAGAAATAAAAATTGGTTGCAATTCGGTTTGAATGCAACCTTTTTGATAACAGGCCATGGACTTGACTTGAGGTTGCACCAGTTGGGGTTGCGTGATAGTGGCTTATGTGAGTGTGGAATTCCAGAGACATCTGAACATGTAATGCTTGATTGCCCAAATTATGTCGACTTAAGATTTGATCTAGAAAATTCAGTTGGCATGTTGGTGAGAGATGTTGGTGGGTCTTGTTTGAAGACAGAAGACTATTTGCCTACTTTAACAAATATGTAGAAGCTGTCTTTAAAAGACGTTATCGCTTAATGCTAGATAGTGGAGGTCCGCCTCCCCGGGGCAGGGGCGTCAACTCTCATCATTAAGATTGATAGGATAAAGTTCAAGGCCAAAGTCAATTTTTCTGATGGTAGGCCAAGTGGCCGAATTTTGTGTTAATTGTTCTCATTTTGTGTTGTGAGTTTTAATTGCGTTTTAATTGAATAAAATAAAAGTGAACTCTAATAGAACAAGAATTATGATCCCATTAGGTAAAATCCACGGATGGGCTACGGCCCATAGTGGTCTTTCCTCTATGGAGGCTAAAATGGAATGACCGTGTGGTCGGCCCGGAGTATAAACAGAAAATTTATTTATTTATTTTAAAAGAAAATTCATTCTTCTTATTTTTCTTTTAAATTTGAAAAATGTATTGTTCTGTTCATTTTAATATCGTATTCACTGTCCAATTTTAGTTTATTTATCTTATTTAATTTGTTTTATTGCACTCTGTATCATATATAGACTTAACAGAAGCCGGAACTTTTAAGTTTTACAAGAAAAGTTCACTACCACATTTTATTTAGTACGATTATTGTCAAAGAAAATAATCCACTGTGATACTACAATTGTGTTACGTTTTAAAATACAGATTATATTATTCACTCGTTAAAATTCATCAAATAATGTTAAAACAAACGATTAATTTTATTTGAAAGAGTAATTGAGTAAGCTTCGTGGAACTTCCATAATGTAACCGCTAGATGGCAGGGCTAGATAAGCACAATATTAGAATGCCATTTCCGCAACAGAAAAGAAGGATGTGTTGTAGCAGTGGAGTTTAAAAGTGTAAAGGCGTTATCAGTTGGAATATGGAGAGTAAGTACCTGCACAGCAGCTTATACCGTGACCACCAAATACGGAGGATGCGGAAAGGTCAGGGAATAACCACCGCATATCCCCGGAGCAATATGGTCTTAGTTGCTAATGCTCCTAAAACTAAATAACAAACAAACAACAAACAGAGCAGCCTATCCAGCCGGGATTGAAACAGTTTAGAGGAATAGGTAGTATTCTACACTAAAAATGGGCAAGCAGACCTTCTTTTGAGGCAGGGTCAAATTAACTAGTGATTATATATAAGATTCAGGAAGCGTATTCATTATCAGCCGAAAAATAAAAATAAAAGACTATACTGACTTTATTTGCTCATCGTTTTTATTAATGTGTCCAATCATTCCTTAAATTTATTGAAACTTCCTACTTACACACGAAGCTTATTTCAACCATTCTTTCTTCTTGACGGAAAGCACGTTTTCCCCACATCTGTTTTAAGTGTGTGTGTCGTCTGCAAAAGTATAAATATGTCATCACCATTTAGTTTACTCAACCCATTTAAAGCCTTAATTTTATTGTCTACTCTACAATCGGCTCTCCTTGTAGACGACTAATTTCTAGACACTGAAAATTGCAGAACTGAAGCCTTTGTTGGTAAGAGTACCCCCTTGTGCCGCTGACAAAAATTTTGGCCTGCCGTAGCCCAGTGGTCAGGAGCGGGAGTGCATAGCACGCGTTCCTTGAGTGGACCGGGGTTCAAGCCCGTGACTACTAAATACGATAAATATTTGTATTGACGATTTATTGTAAACTCTACTGACTTAGTTGTCGTGCCGGAGTATAAACAGAAAATTTAAATCTTGTTGCTCTTCTCTGCATAAGAGAGGAGCAACATAATGGCTATACTCTGCAACAACTTTTTTTTTTCTTTCGGTAAAACAGGCAAATCGACCAGAAGGTCCGTGTAGTTTACAGAAAAGTACACTTTAGTGTATGAGCTACCACTCTAGTAGACTGTAACTCGAAAAAGTTGTTTTTGCAAAATCCATGGAAAGAATGGTCACTGTTCGTCTTCTTTTGATAATTAGAAGAAAATTACCTTCTCTGTGGGGCACTGTGTAGCTTCTGAATTCGCGAAGCTTTTATAAAATTCGAGCATTTGTTGTTGGTGTTCTTCGATATTGAAAAAGCGAATGATATGGCATGGAGATTTAAAATTTTAGAAAACATTCGTAATCATGACCGTGAAGATTATCTTGTTTTTGATAAAAGAAAAGTCTTCTTTCAAATTCTTCATGTACTCTCTCTCTCTCTCTCTCTCTCTCTCTGGATTTTTTTGTTTATAAGGGCCTCACGTCTAGTGAGTATGGGCTTGCACACCTAGGGTCCTGAGCTGAATGTCATCATTCTTCTCTTTCTTGGTAATTCCCTTCTACTCTCTCTCTCTCTTCTCTCTCTCTCTCTCTCTCTCTCTGGATTTTTTTGTTTATAAGGGCCTCACGTCTAGTGAGTATGGGCTTGCACACCTAGGGTCCTGAGCTGAATGTCATCATTCTTCTCTTTCTTGGTAATTCCCTTCTACTCTCTCTCTCTCTCTCTCTCTCTCTCTCTCTCTCTCTCTCTCTCTCTCTCTCAGGGTAACTCAGAATTTTTTTTTTGGCTGGTGCAGCATAAGCCTCAGGCTTCCTTGCACCGTATGGCTAATAATAAGATAAAGCTCCACATAGATCTGTTCTAATCGTTACAAATTTTGCCATCAAAATGAGCAAATTGTTGCAAGGGTTCTATCACACAGAACCCTTATACCAATTGTACACAATGTCCTCTGTTAATCCTAAGATTAAAGCGTTTGATCGACTCGAAGCCATCAGCCGTACAATTTTGTTTTGTATAGTAAAAATAATGTTGGCTATTATATTCCAAAATTAACTGGCAAACATGATTTTTACCTCCATTAATATATTAGCTGTTTGCAGTCAAGTTTTGTGTTAATTTCAAAATAATTCATAAAATTTCACACCACGTTACAATTTACTGGTATTTTTGTGTTTAGCCATAATACCTATCTTATTACAATTTAGGGAAGTAGATAATGAAAATGGCCAGGTGTATTACATTCAAATAATAATGTTTGCATGTGCTCAAGGAGAAGTCCGTGGGGACTTCTCCTTCAAGCATTTCTCTTAATTATGGCTAAGGGTTTGCTTACTTCCTTTAATATAACTGGATAGATCCCATCCACCCCTGGTGTCTTTCCTCTGTTTGACTTCAACAATTTCTCCTCCACTTTGCTCTCAGTTATTAGAAAATCGTTAAACTTCCTGTTAGAGTTTAATAAGCTTCTGTCCTTCACTTCCCTAAAGAATTCCTCATATGTGAATGTAGATGCAAAATACTCATTCAGTTTGTCAGCTATCTGAGCAGGATCATCAACAGTCGGACCATCGATATTAAATGGATAAATCTGATTCATCCCCTTTCTTCTAGAGTTTATATAAGTAAAGTTCTTTATGTTTTTCTTAGCATCCTTTGCCAACGCTTTCTCGTAATCTGCTTTGTGATTTGATTACAGACTAGCTTATATCTGCCATAGGCTTCTGTGTCGCCTGATAATTTATATGCATCCATGCAATTTTATTCTCTGCCACGAATCTCATTAGTTCATCTGATATCCATTTAGTCCTAAACTTTGAACAGTATTTCTTAATCGGTATGAAAATCATAGTAGTTTCTACGACTAATTCCTTGAATGCTTCCCATTTTTAATTTGCTATTGGTAACATCATCAGTTGGTCCCACTGTTCACAATTTAATCTCTCTGAGACCACTGTAGTCTACGGTACGGCTCTATATCATCAGTATATCATAAGAACCAGTTCAAATGCAATTATCTATAACTCAGAGCTGTTTAGGTTAATGTTATGTTGAAGAAAGTGATGTATTTGCTGGGATCTATGTATTCTATGGATGTTCTATGTATTCTATGCAGTTTTTCTGCATAGAATACATAGAATACGCAAGTAATTATAATGTAACGGGAATCGTATCCTTGTCAAAATTTTGTCAATAAAGAATTTTATTATATAGGAAAGTCTTCACACACACACACACAAAAGTTGATGCTTGGTCTTTGTTCGTACTGCGACATTCTAGCACTTGCAATACGAACAACGTACGTACACCCTTTTCCAATCTCCACAAACTGATTGAGTGTGCATTCCAGAACCAGTCACTGACTCCTTATATGTCCCAGATTACGCATCTTCTTATTTGATTGTTCCAAAATTTCTGGAACTCTTGTTCCTTGTATATACTTGTAATTTTTATTGAAACACAAAGTTTCCTAAATCTTATTTATTGTTATAATTATTTTTTTTCTTTAACAGGATAGGATGCTTGCTGTCTTCTGGATTGGGAATCATCTTGGTTTTTAAGACATTGAGGAGCATTATGCGGTGAAATTCTGTATGCCAATATTTTTTCCCAGGGTTATTTTATTTTTTTGGTCTGTAAATTTCAATAAAATACGTCGTTTATTCTTGATTTTGTGATCTTATTTCTTTTTTTGTAGCTTGCCCTTATGTTTAGGTGGCCTTTAGGGTGTTATTGAGCATAAAAAGATGCTACAGATGTCTTTCCATACTACATCCACTAGATCAAACGGCTATTTCAGCAAGTCAGTACCGTAACATGAAATCCTGGAAGCCACCATATCCTCTGGAGAGGGTGGAGAGAATAGTAGTAGCCAATACTGAGTCAAGGCCTTATTTACCAGACTCCAGTGGCGCAGTCATTTGTATGGCACGCGTGCTCCTTCGGGCACGCGTGCCATACAAATTTTTTTAGACACGCGGAATTCAGAGCTTCCTAAAAAAATCGAGTCAATTATTGAACAGTCTTCTTCAAGATATCAAGTTCAGAAATTGGAAGAAACTGCAAAATTCATTAAGTTTGCATACAGTGTAAAACTAACCAAACTGAACCGGAAAATGTATCAGTGGGTCGACCTGGATGATTTTGAGATGCAATTGATTTTCATAGTAGCTCAATTTGGAGGCAAAAATTTATCGACCTCAGAGCTCATTTAGAAAATATTGAAAGGGAACAATTAGTGATTAGCAAAGACAACTGCAGAAAATGAGTTTTTAAAAGTTTGGAATTCTATTCCTGAAACGTTTGTTTAAAAAATCTGGCAACAGCATTACTAACAATTTTCTCAGTAACATATTCTTGTGAGTCGTTGTTCTCAGTGATTAACTTTGTTAAGGCTAGTCATAGGAGTAGTCTTACGGATGAAACTAGTGCTGCATGCAAAGATCTAAAAGTTAACAAAGCCTGATGTAAAGTATCTGTCGTCAATGGTGCAGCAACAGAATGTTTCACTGATGCTTTTTATTTATAATATAAGAGGGGATTTATCATTTTATATTAAATTTGTTCTGTAATCTAAAAGTTACATTTTTGTTATGAAGTATTTTATTTTAATACCTTTATTACACCATCTTTGAAATAATGTCTTTTATTTCATTCTTTTTTGGTTACGCTTTCGTCAAGTAAAACGTGTATGAGAAAAATAACAATACAGTTGAACGTCAGTTATCCGAACTAATTGGACCAATGTTGGTTTGGATAATCAAACATACATGAGAATACCCAGTTTATACGAAAGATAGTATAATTAGGCGTACAATTAAGTTTTTGTGCACAAGGTATTTTGAAATATGAAATAATTTTGAAATAATTGATTTAGGAGATGGTTCCTCGGTATAACCCCCATGCGCAAGCACACTGTGGGTGACCACCCAGGTTTGAACCAGCGTAAGCAGGGGTGGAGGTGTGGCGCCCAAACCACATGGAGGAATGCCGTCCCTCTGTGTTACCATGCAATTCTAGGTGGTGGATGACTCTCATCAACTGGTGCCATACCACCACTTTACTTATTGGAGGCTTGAAGTGGTGGAATCCATCTCTTTCATTATGCAGTATGACTGATGAGTTTTGAAGATATGATGGACATCATGGCCAGATCAAATCTTCCTTATATTTCGAGGGTACAGCTCTAAAACGGTGTTCGCAGGCTGGCCGCTGGTTAGTACACCGGACCGAAGCAATTGGTAACTCTTTAAGAGGCTTCCGGATCAGCTAGTGTATAATCTTGCTACCTCTACTCTGCCAGATAGTGACTGGGGAGAGTCCGAGTAATGTGATGTGAGTGGCATTGTCGAGGTCACGTTATGTCGATGATCTGGGTATATTCTTACCATGTGTACGCCATATCCAAAAATTTCATTACCTCATACAGCATGTCCCTCTACTTTTTCTTACTATTGAATACACCATGAATTGTCAAACTAATAGAGTAAGCTTATCTGCGAAAAGATCTAAACCTCCCAAACATTCCTAGTTCATTTCTGTTATCGTTTGATTCAACTACAGCTCATCTCAGTTGCCCAAATTATTCGCTGTATGATTCTTTTCGCCTCATATGCACAAGTGTGCATATGTTCGTTCCGATGTACCCTGTCAGAGACTTGGTAATTTGGAATCTCCTCTTTTGGATCTTGTCTAGCTTAAAATCTCTCTACGTCATTCTGTCAAATTCATCTGTTGTCTCTACCGTTAGCATTAGCATTAGTAGAGGCATAAGATGCAAGAAAGCAAGCTTATGCAGCATCAGCCAAAAAAAAAAAAAAAAACTTCCACTTCACCCCTCCGTTCATTCGAAATACCTGCCCAGCTGAGCCTTAAATTTATTTAGGCTATCAACTTCCACAACAAGGGATGGAAGTCTGTTCCACCAACCAACTACCCGCTGGCTAAAGGCAAATTTCCCCACATCTATCCTACGTCTGTCTTTCCTCAATTTGAATTTATGCCCTCTCAGGTGATTATTCTGAGGAAGAGGCAGAATCCCATCAGCATTGAAAATGCTCAAACCATTCAAGGCTTCATACACCTCTATCAGATCTCCTCGCCTAGTCTCCAGACACTGTAATTTGCAAAACTTAAGCCTTTCTTTCTTAAGAGCAACCCTTTGTTTCATTCACTAATCTTGTTGCCCTTCTCTGTACTCGTTCCAGCAGCTCTATATCCTTCTTGAAATGAGGCCTCCAGACCTGTATACAGAACATGTTTTGTTCTAGTGGAGGTTTCTAATTATTCGGAGGTAGGTCCTTTTCATCAAGGCCGGACTCCCGAATGATCTCAACGAGCGTGGTGCGTTGGACTCGAACAAAGGCCTACTCAGTCAAAACAAAGATGGGCGTCGATCTGTTATTCTCTGCGCCTTTGCACCATGACTTGGGCGCAAAACTGTTTCTCTTGTACCAAGTCCTTTTCTAAATACAAACTGCTCATCGACTCTTCACAGTTCCTAAATATTTGATTTTGAATTACTTTTAGGAAATTTTTTTGGATTTGTTTCATCAAGCTGATTAGCCTCATCATCATCATCAGCCATTTTCAATCCACTGCAGGATGAAGGCCTCTCCAGCAACTTTCCAGTTCCTTCTGTTTTGAGCACTGGCCATCCATTTACTACTCAAAAACTCATGAATTTCATCTATCCATCTCCGCCTTTGTCTTCCAGGTTTTCTTCTAGCCCCTCTTGGGTACCATTCTGTTATTTTCTTAGTCCATCTGTCATCATGTCTTCGAGCTATGTGTCCTGCCCAAGACCATTTTAGTTCTTTAGTTTTGATAAGAATGTCCTTTACTTGAGTTTGCTGCCTAATCCATGTGTTTCTCTTCTTATCTAACAGTCTGATTCCCAATATAATTCGTTCCATTCTTCCCTATGTAGTTCTTAGCTTCTCTTCCATTCTTTTGGTGAGTGCCCAAGTTTCACTTCCATAAGTCATGGTGGGGAGTATACATTGATTCATTATTTTACGTTTCAGACAAACTGGGATATTGCTCTTCAGTATGTGGCTATATTTCCTGAATGCTGTCCATCCAAAATTTATTCTTCTCTTGACTTCCAGCCATTTATCATTATTACAGCTAATAACTTGTCCCAGATAAGTATATGACTCCACCTTTTCAATTACTGCTCCTTCAATCATTATTTCCCTTTCCGTGGCATACTTCTTCATCATTACTTTTGTTTTAGCCATATTCATCTTTAGTCCAAAATCCTTACTAACTGTGCATAAATGATTAAGATTTTCCTCTAATTCTTTGGGATTGTGGCTTATGACCACAATGTCATCTGCAAATCGTAAATGGTTTAGTTACTCTCCGTTCACATTGACTCCTTTCTGCGACCAGTCTAATCTTCTGAAAGCTTCCTCAAGTGCAGCAGTAAACAGCTTCGGAGATATTGTGTCTCCTTGTCGAACTCCTTTCTCGATTTTAAATTTACTACTGTCTTTGTCTAGTCTAATAAAGGATGTAGCACTCTCATATATTTTCTTCAAAATCATAATATATGGAGTATCTATGCCTTGTCTTTCCAGTGCCCGAAACATTGCCTTATGCTGTATGGAGTCAAATGCCTTTTCATAATCCACAAATGCCAGGCATAATGGTGTTTTATATTCATTTGCTTTCTCCATTAGCTGTGATATTGCGTGAAGGTGATCCATAGTTGAGAATCCTGTCCTAAAGCCAGCTTGCTCTTTCGGTTGATTCTCATCAAGTATTCTTTCTAATCTGTTAGTAATGACCCTTGTGAACAACTTGTAGATATGGGATAACAAGCTAATTGGTCTATAATTTCCAATTTCTGATTTATATCCTTTCTTATGCAGCAAAACTATGATTGCATTATTCCACTGCTTAGGCATCACACCTTTTCTAATGCACTTTGTGAAGAGCCTTGCCAGTTTTTGTGTTATGTCTCTTCCTCCCAATTTTAACAACTCTACAGTAACTTCATCTTCCCCCGGGGCTTTCCGATTCTTCATTTTCTTCAATGCATGTTCTACCTCATCAGGAAGAATATCGGGTATGTCATATGTGTTGCTACTTTGCAATCCATGTTCCCCACTGCTGGTATCATTCCCTCGCTCCTTGTATAATTCTCTATAGTAGTATTCTGCTATTTGAATTATGCCTTCTCTGCTGTTTATAAGTACACCATCGCTATTCTTCAGTTTCAGTATCATTTGTCTTTCTGTATTACTGCCCATGGCTGCTGATTTAAATCCTTTGTTTTCCCATAATGCTTGTTCTACTTTTCTTGTGTTAAATCTTCTTATGTCCTCTCTGAGTCTCTTTCTAATGGCTTTGCATAACTCAGTATACTCAATTTTCTCCCTGTCAGTGTTTTTCTTGCTCTTCATTTGTCGTCTTTGGTTCATCATGACAAGTGTTTCTTGACTAATTTTTTCTTCTTTGGATTTCTGTTTCCCTATAGGTTTCTTGGGCTTTATCACTTTCAGAAAGTTGTAATATTCCTCGTCGATATCTTGGTCCTGAGCAGTCTGCAGAAGCTCAAACTTGTTCTTAAAGTCTCCGCAAATCCTGGTGTTTATTTATTTATTTTTATTATTATTATTATTTTTTTTTTTTTTTGGAAAGAGTGATGAACTGTGGCAGTACCTTTCTTCTTATACAGGGTGTCTCAAAAATACACGGCATAAATTCAGGAATGAGTTCCTCATATGTAGACAATAAAAATATTTTATATCAACATAGTTCCGGAAATGCTTGGTTTCCGAGTTTTGAAGGTCTGTCTATGACACTTAACTGTTCACATCACCTTATAGTAATTGTTCAAAATGTCCACCTTCTGCCTTAATACAGACCTCACATCCGACGTCTCATAGACTCGCGAAGACGATGCCAAATTCCTGGCATGTTTCGTATTGTCTCACAACTTGCCACAATTAGATTGCGGAGAGTTTCCACATCAGCTACCGGAGTCGAATACACCAATGACTTTAAATGACCCCACAAGAAGAAATTTAGTGGGTTTAAATCAGTGAGCGTGGAGGCCAGGCGCTTGGTTCACCCCTCTACTTCAGGAGTCGTAGATCTTGGTCGTCCTCTGTCGGCAGCATGAGGTGTAAAGGTCCCATGTTCATAAAGGCGGCGATGGATACCTTCAAACTTTTTCCTGTCTGGACATCTTCGTTCTGGGAACCTTTCGTGGTACAAATGACGAGCCTCCAGAGCATTGCCGTCCGCCAAACCGTACATAAAGTGCATATCCAGTTGCTCCTGATTTGAGTACATGGTCGGAAAGGAAAACCACCAGATTCTGTCAGTACCTTGTGATGAAAGAAATCACCTGCGGGAGATAAGACATTCCGGTTAATAACTCGGGAACCAAGCATTTCCGGAACTATGTTGATATAAAATATTTTTATTGTCTGCATATGAGGAACTCATTCCTGAAGTTATGCCGTGTATTTTTGAGACACTCTGTATATACTGTATATATATATATATATATATATATATATATACACATGTATATATAACTTTATTGATGTATATATTTGTACCACCTTCTATTCATAAGGTTAATGAATATAACCTTATGAATTAAGAATTCATAAGGTTAACTTATTGTTATCATTTTCAGTCACTGACTGCATATAGGTGTCCAGGGATCTTAAGTTAACCTCTCAGAGTAGAGTAAAACAAACTGACATAAACACAAATATATTTGCAACTTGCTTAATTAATAAGAAAATTTCAAGCATGAAGTTATACTTTATTGTTATAAATAAGATTTAACTTTCCCAGTTCGAGCCCGTCACCACCAAATACGGAGGATGCGGAAAGTTCAGGGAATGACCACCGCATATCCCGGAGCAATATGGCCTCAGTTGCTAATGCTCCTAAAAACCAAATAACAATAACAACAATTAACTTTCCCTTGTTCTTTTTACCACTAACTTCATAAGCAAGTTGTTTATCAGAAATAAATCCTTTTTGTATACACAAATTACTACGCTTTATAATAATCCCAGTTCTTAGCAAGGGGTCCTTGCTACTTCATTAGATATTTCTCTTCTAGAAATCAGGTAAAATTTCACTTTTATTACACTTGTTAATTGAGTCTTTTGTTAGCAGGAACACAGAGTGCCTTTTTATTTAGTTCTCAATTAAAGTTTAATTCCCCTTCTCGGGACGAAATTTTGGGCTAGACATTGTATGAGAATTTTCTACATACAATTCTTTTTCCTATCGCCAGGTTGGGCCAATTCCCTTAACAAAGGATGATTTTTCCATCCTGGGCTTGAATTTTGGAATCTTCTTTCTTTGGCTACCTTCTCTTTACAGGATTTTAGACCGCACTCAGGTGCTAACGGACTTTCTGTTTTCCATAACCCTTCGCATCTCCTTGCCTGCGGCTAGTCGATGGTCACCCCAAAACTTATTAGCCTGTCCTGCTCATACTCAGCTATTTTACACTGACCCAAAAACCCCTTCCAGTACACTGCTTCTACACAACCTCCAGACACCACCAAGGCCTTACCCGAAAAACTCTTTTTTCTCACCTCTCAGCTCCTTTTATATCCAATCATGCCCCTATTCTATTCCTCTTATTTTCGTCTAATCGTCATTAATCCGGTCGCTTTGGACTATCTCATTCCTTTGCTCTGCTATCTCCGTATATCTCCCCCCCCCCCCTTTTTTTTTTTCTAGGCCTTTTCGTAGAATTTGGTGTTCACCTTCTCTGGGTAAAAGTTCGCCTTCCTTTTTGGGAAATTTGCCTCGCTTTTACGCACCTTAAACAATTAATTACCCGGTTCTTTTTATTTAATTATTTAGTGTTCAAATAACTATTGTTAAATTAATAACTATTGTTAACTGAGGCTACATTATCAAAAAAAATATTTTTCTAAGTAAAGCCCGAGCTTACAGAACGTTGATATCGACCAGTCCTGGGGTATGTTGCCCGTCTTATAAATTCTGTTAAATAATTCAACAAGAATGTGGTTTTGTTGTCGAACTACTTGTGCTGGGTTTTCATCAGGTCCTATGGCTTTTCCCTTCACTGATTTAATCACCCTCTCCACCTCAAATGTTAGGATGAATGGTACTACCACTGCATTGTTGTCATCTAACTCGCTTTCACCGTCGGCGAAGCGGTGTTTTATGTATTTAGTCCACATATCCAGTTTATCCGATTCTTCCTGGAAAAACATCCAGTTTTTCCGATTCTTTCATAATAATCTCACCTTTGTCGTTTCTGATTGAAGTTTTCTTTTGTCCAGCTCTCTCTTTAGCTATTTAATTTTATTATTAATAGTTTATTCACCTCGTACCTTAATGCATCGTGGTTCTTAAATGCTCTGCTCTGCGCCGTTCGGCGCCTCCGTAACCAGGTGGGCAGGAACAGCAGTGCGTAGCACACGCTTCTCGATTAGACCGGGGTTCGAGCCCGTGACCACCACCAAATACGAAGGATGCGGAAAGGTCAGAGAATGACCACCGCATATCCCCGGAGCAATATGGCCTTAGTTGCTAATGCTCCTAAAAACCAAATAACAACAACATCTGCGCTGTTCCATGAGTGTCAAAATTTTATATGTCATCCAGTCCTTCAGATGTTTCTTACAACCTAGAATTTCCGAGTTCGTTTCAATCACAACAGATTTAAAACTCTTCTAAAGCTCTTTCATTCCCCTCTCCTCCTGCCTTTGTATGTACTGCATGCTTTCATTAAGGCGTATTTTCATTACCTCACAGGTTTTCCGATTTTTTAACTTCTCAAATCAACTTTCTTCATCAGTTGCTTTCTCCTAATAGTCTTCAATCTCAGTTACGTCTGGATTGTAGTCGGAATCAATATCTGCACTGGGATATGTTTTGGTTCTCACTGCTTTGGGGAGGTTGATTAATCATGATATTGTCAATTAGGTTTCTGACCATGTTTTGTTTTCTGTCTAAGGCGACTTCCATGTTTTTTTTTTTTTTTTTTTTTTTGATTTGGTAGTTGTTGGCGCATCGGCTTCTGTGGCTATATTGCACCTCCCAAGGTTTTTGCAGTACTTTGATCCAAGCCCGAGGCGAGAATCGAACCCGCAACCTTTGGGTTGCTGGGCAGGTACTTTACCCACTCGGCTAGCCCGGTCGGCACTTCCATGTATAAAACCTCTTGTGGAGTTGAAACTAGGCGTATTCGCAACAATCAAGTTCCCCTCTTGGCAAAATTATATCATCCGAGTGGTCGGGCGCGAGGGTGCTTCGGTTGACGGGGGGGGGGGGGGGGGGTCAAGCCCAAAACTGCTAAATGCGATGCTCTTTCTTGTATTCTCTCTGTCTTCTGAACGCCTCTGACTATGGTCGTCCTGGAGTATAAACCGAAAATTTATTCTGTGGTTTATTTTGTGGTTGTTATTCCCCAGGTGTAAAGAGGAATGGCTGTCCCAAAATAACTTATACTGTATTTGTTGCATTATAGAAGAGTTGCCACTTTTCCAACCGTACATTGTCAAAATTCATCCTGAAGGAGCATTGCTTAGTGCTAATCATTAACAATCACTTAATCTTCAAATTTTGACATCAGTCCATCCCCGATATTCGTAAATATCGGGGATGGATTTGGACCGCACGTTCAAGCCACATGACTACTAAATATGATTGTGAACTCATCTGACCTCGTGGGTAGCACAGTTGGTAGAACGCCGTTCTCCCCACACCGTGTGGAAAAGACCTGAGACCGTGTGGAAAAGACCCGACCCGTCAATGACGTGAGGAATTTTTACGGGCGTTTTTCACAACATGGCTAAGTTAGTCGGTCTCAGGGCAGCATGGTTTTTCTCCTGGAAATTCTGGTTTTTTGTCCAGCAAAACAGAAAATCGACCACAGAACACATGCAATTTACAGACAGTATATACGAAGCAATGTGGCCTTAGTCGCTAAGTACCGGCGTATAAACAGAGAATTCATTTATTTATGTACCCATGCAGGATAATATGCGCTGATATCAACTAAAGTAAAGTAAACAACAAATTGGGGGGGGGGGGGGGGGCAATCCATTATGGTCCTCATTATTTTAGGGGGTTTTAAGCGGGAGGACCGAATGGGACGTACGTCATCTGTGAGCGACTTGATCTGGCGGCGGAAGCAAACAAAATGGTCCTTCTAACATGGAGAATTCTTGAGTAGTTCAGCGATTATTTTGGTTTAGTCACTTAATGGTTTACAGCGCCCTATAACAAAAAGAAAATTAAATATGCACTTTTCAACAGCCTTCCATAGTTTCTTGAAATACAACCACTACACTAACTTTCGAGATAAACGGCTTCTGTGTTTGTTTATACTCCTGCATAATGTTTTGTGTACATTACGCGTACTAACTGCTGATCCTGTACGTATTGTATCTCCTGATTAGTTCTTTGACGGTTTTTTTTTTTTTTTTGTTTGTTTCTTATTGGAAATATGCGTCTGTCCCGTAGTTGTTAAATTTTAGCATCAGAACAATTTCATAAAATTTGATTATTCGTTAGTGTCTCTATACTTTGTAACATAGTATAGATATTTTAATACCGGCGTAATTAACAATTAAATTTGAAAACACTTATTAAAAATTATATATATACTGTAATTAAATTAACATAGCGCAGTAAATTATAGGTGTAGCCAGTGTTTGCAATGAGAAGTTGGCCGAGATATTGGTCTCTTCTAATTTGGCTGTTTTAATTGTAGGTGTCTGGACCAACTATAAAATGGTTGCATTTTAGGAAAGCCTGTTTCCAAAATTCAAGTATATATCAAAGGGAGATTTACGGTAGCTTTAATCTGTATACGATAGCGGTCCTTGCGGACCTCCAAAGAATACAATGCATTCCCCATTTCGAAACCACTGCTGTGGTACACATAAACGCCTCTCATCCACTTCGCGTAGTCATGATGAGGTATCCAAGTTATTGCAATTGATGTCTGTGCAAAAACTGACGAGTTTTGTTTCTGGAGTCGAGAGGTATGTGGCATATGCTGTCTACTTCTATAAACCATCTTCAAATGTTGAGAAAAATTAGTGTATAAATCAATCGTTTGATGAAATATAAATATATATACTAAGGGGTATATACTTGTTGTTGAATTTAGGGATATTCACACATTGACCCCTTTCACTTTGATTTTTAATATTTCGGCCTGTAAGGACAGCTTTGACTCCCATCCCATCCCATTAACTGTTATGTAATGATCTTTCGTTCAACCGCTCCTGTATCTTTAAATTTTGTCCGATTCCCCCTCCCCCAACATAAATTAATAATGTATTACTGGTTAGCTTAATTATATTTTTTCGTTGTGTTCCGTTGAGAGAAACGACTCAAAATGATTCCGTAACCTTTAAAGAATATCTTTCACATTTAAGAAATTAATCCCTTTAACTGTAAGCTCTTGTGAATCAGCTCGGTTCATCTGACAAACTAACCCTCGTACAATACATCCTCAAAACAGACGAATCGGCATATATTTCCAGCGAACACGAGTGAAATATTACAGCATCAGCATCACATCTGGCCTTTTATAGCCAGGGCCGGCTTAAGGCACGATCGAACTGTTCCCCCTAACAGGGCGCCAAAATTTAGGGGGGCACAAAATTCCCCGAAAATTCACAGATTTGCTGTAAATTTCAAGTCGGAGAGGGCGCACCAAAAATATCTCGCACAGGGCACTGATAGACCTGGGACCGCTTCTGTTTATAGAAATAGATTTGAATTTGAGTTTTTTTAGCCTATTATGTATATTTATTTAATAAACAAAATAAAAAAGTAAAAGACAGTGAAATTTAGTATGAACTCTAAAACCGTATAAAAAGAGAAACTGAAACAAAGGGTGTGACGAGTGCTAGCGATGCTTTTGTTACACCAACCCCATACAATGCTTCTTTTTTTGGATCATGCGGATTTGACGAAGCCCACCGACATCACAGATTAACGTTGCTCTCGATATCATCATATTCCTTATAGCTAAGACACAACAACAACAGCTAATTTCTCGTTTTAACATGGAAACACAGGAGTTCTTCCGCTAGTTTTCTCAGTATGCGTATCATATCAGCAATTGAAGATATACTGCGCGTGCGCATATAAAAATACTCATGTGACAGGTGCTTTGCTTCATTCGTGTTCTTCCTAATAACAATACTTGATGGCGAACCGTTCCTGTCGCATTACTTGGAAGCCTCCGGAATAAATGCCAGCTAATGAAGAAAGATAGACATTAGCCCAGTTGTGTCCCAAGTAAAGACAGATGGAAATAACCGTAGCTCGCTACAAGCAGGCTGGATTCTTAGCAACAGGGCTTGCAACAGTTTGGAACCCGTCCAGGCCGGGCGGTTCGTAATTCAGACGGGGATGGTTGTGGAACTTGGAGCATAAAGTAGTCTTGGCTAGTCTGTTCAAACTCCGTACACACCGCTCAGCTGTATCTACATTCGTCTCTTCCCTTGTGCACCCTATTGCTTTTATCTCTTCCTCCTGTCTCCATTTTCAGCATTATGTGTCAGTTGGCAAAGAAACAGAAGACTCTCTCTCTCTCTCTCTCTAAACACTGACCTTAAAGCGGTTGAGGAGGGGGGGGGCTAGAAAAAAAGAAGCAAATAAGCGGAAGATATCAGTGGAAGTAAACTGCGTTTTATAAATAGAAATACACATCCATCTCCAAGTTATGTGACAATGCAAATGATGTAAACTAAATTGCAAACGTTAATTAAAATGCATTTTAATTAGTGTTGCAGAACTCACATGTGTTATCTAAACCAAAAATATATATATATATCGTCATCAACCTGTAATTATCTTTAATGTTTGCTTGTCCCCTTCAACTTCATTTTTGTTGCGAAATATTTCTTTAATGCTCTACTTTTACTGGCTGCAACTGTAAAGTGGCCCGCTTGCTTGTGATTCTGACTCTTGGTAAATGTAATTCCCCCCCCCCCCCCCGAGACTGGTTTCAGAAGGCGAATTTGTATGCAGTGGTTGCTCTATTATGAAATAAAAACCTCCAATGCTGATAACATATTCATAACATTTTTCTTAATAATATGTTCCTTGCTCTCGCTGTTAACCATTGGCTACAATCACTTCCCCACCATGTACAAACAGTGGAAATGACGGCTTGGATTGGATTCGAATTCCATCCTACACAATTTCCCATCACGAGCCAAGGATTAACAGGTACAAAAATCAGTAACATACTGACTGGCCAAATAATTTGAAATTTTTATTCGATATCTAGCAGCCACCACCCCCACCCCCTTTGCTCAAATTACAGCCTCATACACATCGTGGCGTGGAGTGGCTTCCACTAGCTGTCGAAGAGAATCTAACCCTAAATTTGACCATTCTTTTATCAGTGTATTTGTCAGTTGCTGTACTGCGGTCGGTAAAGAGCTCCAAAACCAAATTTCCCTTTCCAGCATATCCCAAGCATTCTCAGTTGTAGTCAGATCTGAAGAATTAGGCGGCCAGGGTAGATGCTGAAAGTCTGAGGAAAACCATTCAGATACAATTTTTACACAGTGGATAGTTGCGTTGTCGTCTTGAAAGAATACATCGCAATCCAGGTAAAAATGTAGCATTGCAGGATGAACGGACCCAGTCTGTACTAACAACTCGCCCCATACCATAATATCATCTTTTGAATAATGAACATGAGAGAGTGTAGATGCATGGCTTCATGAGGTTCACCACACTTTCATCCTACCATTGGTGCAAAAATTGTAAACCGAGACTCGTCAGACATCTTTTCTACCGTTCCACAGTACAGACTTGGCGCTGGCAGCACTTCTAGTCAAATCAGTATTAGCATTAGCCATATAGTGCAAGGAAGTCATGGGCTTTTGTTGAACCGGCAAAAAAAAAAAGGTATATAAAAAAACTCAAATTATGCGTTCTCTTCACGTATTTTACTCTCCAGGTAACCTTTGAATTTTTTCAAACTGTCAGCCTCAACTATCTTCGCAGGCAACTTCATTCCGATAATCAACAACTCGCTGACTAAAAGAAAAATAAAACTTCCTACAATTTAGTCTAAACAACCTCTTCCCCTGTAATTTGAATTTATGGCCCTAGTTCTGGAATTCTTTATAACAGTGATAATTCCGCCTTCATTCATTTTTTAATCCCTCTCAGAGTTTTATAAACCTCGATCAGGTCCCCTTTAAGGTGCTTGGTTGCCAAGCTCTGCAGCCCACATAATCAGTCTTTCTCGTATGGTCACCCTTTTGCCGACCTCACCATGCGAGTTGTTCGTCTTTGGACCCTTTCACGAAGCTCAATGTCTTTTTTCTATGAGGTTTCCATCTGAATCTTTTGATTTTTTGCACAAAGTTCGAAATGGGGAAATGGGTCTTTCTTTACCTAAATGGAATTTTTGAGCCGTATGCTAGATTCTCGACCTTCTATTTAGACACATATTTCGCTTTAAATTGCTGCAATCTTGTTCTTGCAGTACCGACTTTCTACCACATTTTTCTCTTAAAAGAAAGAGGGAATGCATCTCTTTAGAGATGCATTCCCTCATTCTCTTTCAGGCATTGTATACTTTTGAGATGGCTGCTGTCGACACACTAATGGTATCATTTGTTTTTTCAATTGTGGTTTCTGCTAAATCACCTTCATCCTTCGGTCAAAATGAATTTGAAAAGTAAGGATTTACCGTATCAGACTGTTAAAAAAGTTCGAAATAAAGTGAAAAGTGTTGATATATTCAGCCTTTTATCAACGCAAAAAATTTATAATAATAATAATAATAAACTGGTAGATCCTAGGATTTACTGGATTTCAAGCTTTTACGGTAACATACAAACATTTCAAATCTAGTAGTTCAGAGATGTTGCACTCCAAGCTATTATTGGCGGTCCTAATTATCAAAGCTACTATAATTGTCGATTTCCATTTTGTGGTGGGGGGACAACCCAACTCTGAGGCAGATGGCCTAGATCGCTATAAGAGCAACATGAAACTTCAGTAATCGATTAACAGTCGTGACACGATAAGTCATTAAGATGGGACTACAATTGTTAGAAAATACCGGAACCAAAAGCTGGTTCCGAGAGCTACACTAACTTCATAGCACTGCGTTTATTTTTCCAGTGAAGCTGAACGGGTTGAAATATTCAGGTATTGCATTAAGGACATTAATAATCTGTATTTATATCTTTTTTTTTTTTCTTTATTAAAGCGTCGATTTACTCTTCGCAAAAGTTCCAGAGCATCTACTTTGGAAGGAACTCGTCTGTTTGTGCAAGCCTGTTAGATGGGCCGCCAATGAATCCTGGAGGATCCACCAGCTGTATCAACGGCTGGTGGATCCGGAAACAAGCGTCCCAGATATTGTGAAATGCTATGTGGCCAATAAGTAATTTGGCCATAAAAACTAGTCTAGCCTCCTCTCTGTGATCAGTCCCCGATTTTTTTATTTATTTATTCTTATTCCGAGCGCTTGTGCCAAAAAACAGCGTATCACCTCACATGTGAAATTCGACTTTAAGTAGGAGCAAGGTGAGAATCGACATGGCATCAAAGGATGCACTTAATTGGAAGCTGGCTCTTTGTTCAAACGCTCATAGGATATGTTCGGTGGTTGCTCCAAGTGTCGATTTTTTCCAGAATGGTGTAGTGAATCTGACGTGGCTTCCTCAGACGGATTTGGTGAGTTATTGTTGTTAGTGAGGCCTTTTCAAATATTTTTAAGACATTGAATGCAACCGAGATGGATCTAAACTGACTGACGTGACTTGGTTATTTGGTATGGTATGGTATAAACTCTGTATCTGTTCCATAGGGGTAGCAAACTACGATGAGCAAGGCATCTATTGTAGATGCCTCGCTTATCGTTTGGTCAAAAATTTACCATAAATTGTGGAATCCCATCCCCTGTTGTCGCTCGTATCAGCTACTGTTCTGTGACCTGGATGGCCGCGCTAGGACATATTAGGTGTGCTCGTAGTTTTGCTGCATTGATACCAACCGCACTGTTATTTCATTTGAGAACCACCCATGTATTTGAGCCATTCTTCGTGATCAAGGATTCGACTTGTCACTTTGGCGCGTATCGTAAAATGACTTCCCTTTTCTCCGAGTGCAGTCTAAGTTTTTATTAAATGGCTGCTGCCTATTTTCGATTAAAGAGGGCTCTGGAAAAGGCAATTCTGCTTTCACTGTCAACTTGATAAAAACCGCTCTAGAAAAACCATTTATAAAGCGGTGAATCACTATAATACGTTTAATAGTAACGTAGGCGATTGATTTGATCCAGTTGGACAATAAGCATCACTGCCAGATTAAAGCCGCAGCCATTAAGTACGTTCTAGGGAATGCAGGATGCATCTTCCACACAGCGTTAAGAGTTAAGATATTTTGATGCTGTTATACATTATGAATGTGTACCTCTTCTGACGGCCCGGGTGCCAAGCGATTATTAGGAAGGATGTAGAACTGCTGAAATGAGTACAGAGAAGGGGCAATGAAATTGGTGAATGGAACAAAAGGTTTCTGTTACCAAGAAAGGCTTAAGTTCTGCAAATTACAGTGTCTGGAGACTAATCACCTAGGAGGTGATCTGATTGAGATGTATAAGGCCTTGAATGGATTGAGCAAGTTCAGTGCTGATGGGATTCCTCCTCTTGCTCAGATTACTCACTTGAGGGGACATAAATTCAAATTGAAGAAAGAGAATTGTAGAATAGATGTGTGGAAATTTGTCTATAGCTGTCGGTGGAACAAACTTTCATGTATTGTAGTGGAGATTGACAACTTAAATAAGTTCAAGGCAGAATTGGACAAGCATTTGGAGTGAATGGATGGGTAAAATGGGAAGGTTTTTTTTTTTTTTTGGCTGATGCTATATAAGCTTGCTTTCTTGCATCATATGCCTCTACTAATGCTAATGCAAATTAGTGTAACCAAGCGATTCCAAGTGAGCTCTATACTGCGTGTGCAAAGCGAATAGTTTTCTTTTAGTTTTAAATAGTTTTTACATTATTTAGTTGTACTGTGTAACTTTTGCACTACAAGAACTAGGCAGAATTCCAGAAAGGAAACTCACCTTTCTGTTTCTTTAATAGTACTAACCAAACTAACTCAGCCGCTTGGTTACCCTTGTGGCACTGCTCCTGCCTCCCCGTGGCGGGGCCGGTAACCTGAAAAGAAAAGTTATCTAGGGGTGTGATAGTTGAGTGGGACCTCATAAATCTCTCAGAAGAAGAGTTGAAAAGTGAATTACAAGACCAAGGAATTGTGCATGTAAAGCGCATACATACCAAACGAGACAATGCTCTAGTTCCAACTGGGAACATAATATTAACATTTGATAGCCCAAAATCTCCAACATCCATCAAAGTAAGGTATCTCAATTGTCAAATAAAACTGTACGTTCCTAACCCAACGCTCTGTTTTAAATGCCAAAAATTTGGGCATTCCCAAAACGTGTGCAGAGGTTTAGCCACTTTGTGCTAATTGCGGTTCACGCGAGCATATTCACTTAGAATATAAATCAGAACAGCACAAGTGCTCAAATTATAATGGCCCATATACTGCCTGTTCTAGAGATTGTCCTCTTTGGAAAAAAGAAAAAAAAAACATTCAACGGGTCAAAACCGAACAAAACATCACGTACCAAGAAACCAAAAAAATCGGTACAGGCTCAATTTAACATACGGCCCACTTTTTCTCAAGTAGTTCAATAGCCAACTGCAGTAACCAGTACTGTGCAAGGAGTATCAACGACAGGTACTCAAACAGAAGTTACAAATTTCCCCAAACACATCAATGTCAGACTGGGCTCGGTCAATTTTGGCAACTGTGTCCTTATCTAGCAAACCATCTAAGACAAGCAGGACTATTAATACACCAATTCCACATACATAATAACCCACAATACTCAAAAATGATGATTCTACTAAAACAACAGAAATGGAAGGAAACACTGACCAGTTCTCGACCTCTTCCCAGAGAAAGAGATGGAGACAGTAAGACCGTACTTTCTGAAAAGAAAATCTGTTCACCATAAGCCAACAGCTCCTCGGACAGAAAGTGAGGACTCCACTACATCCAAATAATGCTCAGTTTTCTTCAATGGAATTGTAGAGGATACCGCAGCAACCTTGATGACATTCGGGATCTCCTTCTTCAGTATAACCCAGTTGCCTTTTGCCTTCAAGAAACTAACTTAACTGCTTCTGTTACTACCACACTTAAACATCATGTTACCTACAGAAAAGATCGACTTTCTCATGTAACCAATTCGGCTCATGGAGGGGTTGCAATTGTAGTCAGCTCCAATATCCCTTCCCGACCATTAATGCTACAAAGAAATCTTGAAGCAGTAGCCACTCGAATATCCTTTTGTTTTTCTCTTATCATTGTCTCTCTATATCTTCCCCCTAACCAAGACATCTTGAAACTCTTGTATCTCAGCTGCCTCCTCCCTTTTTCATCATGGGGATTTTAACGCACATAATCCTTTAGGGGAAAAATATTAGAAAAGTTTCTTGATAAATTAAATCTGACACTACTGAACACTGGACTACCCACTTATTTTCACCTGCCTTCTGGGTCAAGCTCAGCAATTGACCTCTCCCTTTTTCCACTGTTTGCCTGGTCTGTTCATGATAGTCTACTGGGTAGTGACCACTACCCAATAGTCTGTCATATAGAAGCAAATTTACCACTCTGCCATAATCAGACAGCCAAATGGAAGTTTGCAAAAGTTGATCGGGAAAAATATAGGCAGCTAGCAATCCTAGAAAAAACCAATTGTTTCAAATGCGTCAATAAACGATGCTGTTGATTACATAGCAAACCAAATAATGCAGGTCGCAGAAGCAGCAATACCAAGAGTTTCCAAAAGTCAGCAAATAAGACCAAAACCCTGGTGGAACAATGAATGCAACCAAGCCAAACAAAGAAAAATAAAGCCTGGAATAACTTTCCCAAGAATCCAACCTATACAAATCTAGTCCAGTTTAAAACAGCCAGAGCCTATGCTAGGCGCATTCAGCGGTCAAGCAAAAGAGGATCATGGAAACGTTTCGCTTCCACGATTACGAGGACCACCAAAACAAACAATCTGGAGAAATATTAGAAAAATGTATAACAAATATCCTCCTTCACATTTATCAATACTGAATGTAAATGGTAATGACGTTTCACTGCCTCAGGACATAGATAACACTCTCGGAGAGTCTTTTTCTCATACCTCTGCCGTATCCTCATACTCACCAGAATTCCAAAAATTAAAGTCCCTTGCTGAAAAACAGAAGTTAAATTTTTGCACTAACCACAATCAATCATATAACTGTCCCTTTACCATAATTGAAATACGGCTTGCTCTTAACAGCTCAAGACCTAGTGCTGCTGGACCTGATGGAGTTCAACTATTCCATGTTAAAAGAGCTGATCGAAAAGTCGCTTCGTGTCTTACTTCTTCTGCATAACCGAATTTTTACAGACAATGCTTTCCCTGATACCTGGAAACATACATATGTCATAGCATTATTAAACCTGGAAATGACTCAATGAATCCACGTCATTACCGGCCTATTGCCCTCACCAGTTGTATGGGCAAAATAATTGAAAAAATGGTAAACTCTCGTCTCACCTGGATGCTGAACGAATATAATCTTATCAGTCCTCCGCAGTGTGGATTTCATACAGGTAGATCAACTTTATACCTCTTGACTCAAATGGAAACCCAGATTCGCAATGCTTTCGTAAAGAAGGAACATCTGACTACAGTTTATTTAGACATCGAGAAAGCTTTTGACACAACTTGGCGATATGGAATTCTTCGTGATCTCTATACTTTAGGTATCAGGGGTCAATATGCCAAAGTTCACACAGAACTTTCTGAAACAGCGGTCGTTCCAGGTGCGCATTCTCGCAACTTCATCCAAGAAGAAGGTGTTCCACAGGGTTCAGTTTTAAGTGCCACGCTATTCGCTATAAAAATCAACTCAGTATCAAAGGTCATTCCACCCACTCTTTTTACTACTTTATATGCAGATGATTTTAATATACCTTGTCACTCCCAAAACATGAGAATGATTGAGAGACAACTCAATATAAATCACTAAGACAACTCAGGATAACTATAAATCACTGCGTCGTGAGTACCACAAGGAAATTGCTCGAGCAAAAATTGATTGCTGGCAGAGTATGGTTCGGGAGGTAGGCAATTCGGATCCTTGGGGACTGATCTACAAGATCTCCCGAAACAAGCTTATGCACGGAGACATTTATAATACTGTTGTGTCTGAGGGAGAGGAGACTGATAATTGGTATGATACTGTGGAACAAATAATTAAGAATCTTTTCCCCGAGGATCAGACTGAATTGGATACGCAGGAACAATCCAGAATACGTATGGATAATGTCATGTACGAGGGCCCAGCGGAGGCAAGTCTTTTTTCCTTGTCAGAGCTTGAAGCTGCTATTGCTAAGTTAAGTGTTAAAAAATGCCCGGGTTTAGATTTGATTGAAAATAAAATGATAATTAAGTTCTTTGATAATTGTCCACAAATATTATTACAAATGTACAATAAATGCTTTCTCGAGATGACCTTCCCGAGATCCTGGAAGATAGCACTGCTCAAGATCCTTCACAAGCCTGGGAAACCTAAGGCTGATCCTCGGGCATATAGACCCATCTCTTTGTTGGCAAATCTTGGGAAATTATTTGAAAGACTGTTGGTCCCTCGAATCGTTGGAGGCTTAACGGAGGGTCACATGGTGTCGGATTCTCAGTTTGGCTTCAAAAAGGGTCATTCAACAGAGGAAGCAATTCTAGTATTAATTAACTACATAAATTCTTCTCCTGAGAAGTATGTACTGGCTGTTTTTGTTGATTTTGAAGGTGCTTTTGACTCTGTTTGGTGGGAGAGTGTGCTGGTGTCTCTGAGGGATTCTGGTTGTGATAGATATATTTATGGAGTTATCCGTTCTTACTTCAGTGATCGGCTTGTGAGAGTTTGTGCAAAACACCTTATGTTTGATAAGTATGTTAACAGGGGATGTCCACAGGGTTCTGTCCTTGGGCCGATATTCTGGAACTCGGTTCTTGATCAATGGCTAAACAGATTGCAGGTTCCTCAGTGTTTGCAGGTGGCTTATGCGGATGACTTGGTTCTGGGAGTTGCTGGGGATTCTAGAGCCATATTGGAGCTGAAAATTCAGGAAATTTTGAACAATCTCTCAGAGTGGGCTGTGTTGAACAAATTAAAGATCTCATCTAAGAAAACCAGGATGATGGTATTTAAAAAGTACTTTGATTACAAGCGCCCGCCCAGAGTACTGTTGAATGGAAGGCAGGTTCCTTTTGTGTCTAGTATTAAGCATTTGGGTTTGATTTTGGATGACCGGCTGGGTTTTCATCTGCACGTGTCACATTTGAGGGATAAACTAAAGAAATTTACTTCTTTCGTGATGCGTATTTCCAGGAAAGAGTGGGGTCTTAATAAACGCACGATGCTATTATACTACAAGACCATTTTCTTGCCGATTGTCGCATATGCTGCGGGAGTTTGGATGAATGCTGTGATCAAGGTCAAAATTAAAAATCAACTTATGTCGCTGCAGAGATCTATGTTGCTAGCATTGCTGTATGCTCCTCGGACTGTCTCGACAGTTGCACTGCAGGTGATCGCAGGTGCTCTTCCAGTTGATTTATATGTATTGTACCGTGGTATGTTATATGCACTAAGAAAAGGAATTTCGGCTCAGTGCCTGGGCATCTCTATTGACCTGACTGCCAACATTAAAGAGGAAAAAGTCAGAATTTGGAACTCCCTCATTGCCATGTGGAGGATTCGATGGAGCTCTTCTGCATTTGGCGAGACAACAAGAAGAATTATTCCAGCGGCGGATTTTGCTATGTCAAAGACAGTGTCTTCTTGGTTTTGTCCTACGATGTTTACAAGTTATATATTGACCGGACACGGATCTTTTCGTGACAAACTATTTTCAAAAGGATTGGAGCCTGATCCGTGGTGTTCTTGTGGTGATGCAGAAACTTGGACGCACGTGTTGTTTGTTTGTCCTTTTTATGGATCAGAGCGTCGTCGACTTTTCGACGAGGTTTCTCCCTTTACTGAGGATAACGTGGAGATCCTTTTACAAGATGCATCTAGCTTCCGGGCTCTGCAGAGATTTGCTGCCGCTGTGTTTGCCAGAAGAACAATCATAAGGAACTTTTCAGATCTAGAGTTGGCAGCATATGTGAATCATGCATGATTGCATCTGGGTTCGGGTGTTCAGTCTGGGAAGCTATTTGTCCGGTCTGTGGCTCCTGAACATGTACCACTACGGTGGTTTTTTTTTTTTTTCCTTGGTTCTCGGGTTTGGGCGGCCTGAGACCAGGGATGTTGGCACCCAACAGTATTGCACTTCCTCTGTTGGGTGCAGGTTAGTGCCTTGCACTTCAGTATACAATAGTAGAGACAGGTCCGGCTCCACGTGCCCAGGGTCGGGCATCAGCCTACAGCTGAAGATATCAGCTGTTTCCTGATGGCAGAGTGACCTGACATAAACAACATACTAAGTTCATAAACATTTCTTTAATACAAGTTTAACCTTTCCTATACAAAATTTGACTATTTTTCTTTAGATATAATTAGTGTAATTTATATCTAAAAATGCTCTTGTTTTGAATATTCAATTTCTTAGCTATGTTTCAGGCCCACTTTACAGTTATCTGTTTTATTTAAAGAATTAGGTGGAGATGGGCATATGCCTGGGAACCACCCCGACACAGTACACACACACACACACACACACACACACACACACACACACACACACACACACACACACACACACACACACACACACCGTTCCAGGTGCGCATTCAATCCACCCTCTCTCGCAACTTCATCCAAGAAGAAGGTGTTCCACAGGGTTCAGTTTTAAGTGCCACGCTATTCGCTATAAAAATCAACTCAGTATCAAAGGTCATTCCACCCACTCTTTTTACTACTTTATATGCAGATGATTTTAATATATCTTGTCACTCCCAAAACATGAGAATGATTGAGAGACAACTTCAAGATGCTCTTAACAAGATTACGATATGGGCTGCAGATAACGGTTTTCGCATACCACCTTAAAAATCTGTCGCAGTTCGCTTCTGTAGACCTAATCTCCATCCTGACCCAATTCTGAAGCTGGGAAAGTACGACATACCTGTTTTGCCTACTATCTGATTTCTTGGCTTGGCCTTAAATAAAAAATTGACCTTAATTGACCATATAAAACAACTTAAAATCTCCTGTTTCAAGAAAATAAACATATTGAGAGTATTATCAGCTACATCATGGGGTGCTGACCGTCATACACTTCTTCATGTATATCACGCTATCGTAAGATCACGATTAGACTATGGATCTCCAGTGTACAACTCTGCTAGACACAGCGTCTTAAAGTTTTGGTCCCTATTCACCACAGTGGCTTGCGCATTTATCTCTAAGAAGGCAAATTTTACTGTTAAATTATGCTGTCAAAATCAAAAGTGAACTCCTGCATCCAGCGTGGAAACATCTATTTACTCCAGATTGGGAGAACTTTTATCCATCAATAAATCGACCTGCTGCCATACGTCTTCGCTCATTACTCGATAATTGGCAGTTAGAATTTTCTAAAATCGCCACCACCAGTTTCACTGCTTCCTCTATGGGCTCTCTGTCCTGCAGCATGTGGTCTGTCCTTGCAAGAATAGGGGAAAAGTACTCTTTCTCCACAGAATATAAAACAGCTTCACAAATCTCTAATTGAAAAATATGAATCTTATACCCAGATATACACTGATGGCTCCAAAACTGACCATCATGTCTGTGCTGCTGAGACTATAATGCCTTACGTAGATTCAATCCTGAACTGACTGAGAGTCTCCATTCCAAGGGTATTTAGACATTACATCAGTTACCTCTCTCTTTTTTAATTTTTATTACCTCTGCTAATGTGAAAAAGATATACGTAATTGAATTACCAAACCTTCTGTGTAATTTAACTCTTACAAGGAGCACAACTTTAAAATATAAAACAGCTTCACAAATCTCTAATTGAAAAATATGAATCTTATACCCAGATATACACTGATGGCTCCAAAACTGACCATCATGTCTGTGCTGCTGAGACTATAATGCCTTACGTAGATTCAATCCTGAACTGACTGAGAGTCTCCATTCCAAGGGTATTTAGACATTACATCAGTTACCTCTCTCTTTTTTAATTTTTATTACCTCTGCTAATGTGAAAAAGATATACGTAATTGAATTACCAAACCTTCTGTGTAATTTAACTCTTACAAGGAGCACAACTTTAAAATATTTTTTCTCCTTTGTGTTCATTCATTAGCTTATGTAGCTACTCTTAGTCATTCAAGGATGTGGATTACATTTTTTTTTTCTCTCTCTCTCTCCCTAAAACAAGAAAACTAGTCTTGAATACGTGCGACTACAGGTCCAACCAAATATACAGGCGCGAGTAATGCAATGATTCACCACGACATATATCCTGTATAAAAACTCTCGGGATTACAGGCCGGTCTTTCAGCGGGATATTTGACGTCATCATCAATAAGCCTATAGCGCAAGGAAATCTTGAATGTTAGTGGGCCTTCCACCCTCTAAAAAGAACATTGAAGTGTGTTGAGTCTCCTAGTCAGGGGCGTATTCAGAGGTGGACAGAGGGGGCATATCCGCTCCCTTAACCAAAAATTTGTTAAAACAGGTCAGAACACAGGAGGCGTTCTAAAAATAAAAACTCAAAAGCCTGGTCGACTTGCCCCCCCCCCCCCCTACGACGTTACCTGGACCTGATTTCGCTGTTCCCCTTACGATGATAGCTGGATACGCCACTGCTCCTAGTAAATGAAAATGTGGCTTCAACTTTGGAACAAGGCTGTAGGTATATGAAACCTCATTAGAAATCAACGTCAGAAGGCTGGTTACTACCCAAATCAGGACCCCGGGGAAAATAGAACAAAGCAAAACTAAAAATAGAGCAGTTTGCTAAGATTACTAAATCTGTTGTTTTAACAGACACCCCTGTCCAGAAAATAATGCTAAAAAAGTCTGAGGATGAAACATTCTGTTTCAATTGCATGGAATCGTATTCGAACAGCCAACTAACAAAACGCCGCTTTCAGTCGTGTATACGCCTGAAACATGCTGGCACGATGAATATTCCATAAAATTAAACTGTTTTGAAGGCACGTGACCACTTTGCTTTTCTACACTTGACTGAAGAATGAATAGCTCTTTAAAGGTTACTCTCCAGAATAGTTCTTGAAGCTTTCAACTGCTTTTATTTGACCACTTAAATGCTACACCAAATAAAAATTATTTTCAGTTTATATATTTTATCTTAATTTTTATTAGGATTGTTATTATCCTATAAAGATAATTCCAATCCTCTACATATGCCGTAATTGTTAATTAACAATTTCTGAGTGACTATGTTCCATATTTTAGTTGAAAAATATTTTATTTGGCGCATTAAGTTTGTGGTGATCGGCTACCTCCACCCAATAATTTGCCAGTTCCAAGAGAAGAACCCTCGCTTCTGTGTGGAGAGCTAAACAGACTGAAACCTCCTGTGTTGAGTGTGAACTAGAGACTTCCTCACTGTTGGTTACTAGATTCTCCGACGCAAGAAATGAAATTGATATAATTTATAATTTTCACTAAAATCAATGTAACACTGCTTTGATTCGAACCTTATGTACAACCAATTTAATTCCATATTGTATAACCAATGGAACTTGTTCAGTTTCACAAACGACACACTGATATGTAGTAAGAATGAACTAAATTAAGACACCCAAAAGTTACTGTCTATTTTCAAAGATTTTCTTTTGCTATAGTAACTTGAACAGTTGGCTTCCTGGTTATAAACTCTTTTTCTGACCAGATCTGGGAGTCATTGGGACGAGAATATGTTAATATTGGCTCTGTCCCCGAATCTGTTAGATCTCAAGTGGCGATATCACCAGTGGGTGGATCTTGAAGGAGCGTAACACTACCGTGTGGACCCTCAGAGAATTGAGTGTCATTGCTTGGTGGCCACGATGAAATTCTATAGCAGTTAAACTGTGTTCAAAGCACGAGGATAACCATCTTGCTTTTTTACTGACTTCGCTCAAGCAAGAATATTTTTTGAATATTTTAGCTGAAATCGAGATTAAAAAGTTTTTAAGTTTATATTTTATCTTACTTTTTTATTAGAATTGTTTGTATCCTATAAGGATAATGCGAAGTAGATGTAAATAAACTTCGTCGGTACTGGTGACCAAAACTCATTCGTCACAACGTTGAATGAGCAGAATCTTTACAATGCGAATCGAAAATAATATTTTTTGAGAAGTTAGTACAGAAAATATTACAATTACTTTATGCTCACCATAGTGATGAATGTAAATCATTACAATTGCAAAGAGTTTCTGTGGAGATTACTTACAATCACGATAATAACTCACTTGGTTCATATGGTGTACACGATAGAAATACCATTATTGCCAAAACGTAGAAAAGTAACCCTAGCATTGGGCTGTGCCAGCACCTACGCATTTGAAGTTGTTTGTTTTATTTTCCACTGTTATTTTCAGTTCCGTTTTCTTTCTTTTTTTTTATTTTTTTTGGCGTTGTTGAAGCCGCATATTTTAAAGGAAACTCAATGTGGAATTTCTTTTGATATTTGTCCATGAAAGCGCAACCGTCCATAATGATGCGGATTCCATTCACTCGAAACAGACAAGAACCCTCCACAGCCAAAGTTGTACATGAGCAATCATGTTGTTACGAACTTCTTTTGTTTCCTCGTATTTCCAAGCGAGAATGATGTTCACAGTCTCGTCAAGTCATTAGTTACACTCGGCTTTAAATAACTTTTTCTGGACAGCTCACTATGGTTAGTAGGTAGATGCTATGCCGTGTGACGTAACCAGCTGTTGCAGTAGCTGTTAAAACTATAACAGTAATTAAAAAGTAAAGCAAAAAAAGAGCTTGGCGGGAAGCCTACAAGTTCATTTGTTCCCATGCGCCAAGAGTAGTAATACATGTTATCTAGTTAAGTTTAGGGGGACTGCTTCAGTTAAAAAAACAGAGTTCCTATACATCCGAAGGATACAAAGTCTTTAGTGTTCATTCTGTAGTCTTCTGTTCTACAACATAAGAAAGGAAACAACAGAAATGCTCATTTTAGTAAATAAACCAAAAACATACAAACAAAATGATTTTCACTTTGAATTTCCAATATTATGTTCATCGGGCTAACGCCATTTTTAAATATTTTTCATTTTAAAATTGTATGTGCCCAGAGAGTATACAAGTTTAAAATAAAAAAAAAAAAATTAATTTAAAGCTTAGTTTTAGATATAATAGCGCTGAATGTTTTGTGATAAGTTTTTAATTTGTCGGATATAAGTTGTAAGAAGGTATTAAATACAAACTACCTACACTTTTTAGCATTATACAGTCATTTTATTTTTGCAAACTGGATTAAATCCCGAAAATACTGAAAAAGCTCAGTTCTTAATTAAATACTTTCTAATTGATTAAAATTTACCCGAAAAATCCCTCCACTATCCATTTGTTACTGAATAAAAAGTTCCGCAGGCCCTAAATATCTTTACCGTTATTTCTACTGAGAGTTTATTAAATTTTCTTATAAAAAATGTTTCTTCCAGTTCCCTTTTGTAAAATCTTTTTCTCCTCCTAATATCTTAAATTTATTTTCATTATGCTAATAATGAAAATAAATTGCGTCCACCTTTTCCCATCTGCCTCTCGTCTCACCTACGTATTCACAAGTATTCCGATAAAATGCACATCTTTTTAATTCCGTCTTAACTGATTTCTCAGTCTTCATATTTTATCTGTTCCCAAAACACTTATTTTGAGAACATGGGGATTCCATGCAAAGCCTCGGTTTTCAGAAATGATATTTCCTCTCATACTTACTTTTTTTTTTTTTCTGGAAATGTTCTCCAATATTTCCCCCCGTTTAGCCTACAAAGTGGCGACCAGTTCGACTCTGTTTTTTTTTTTTTTTTTTTTTGGTATTCTCTCCTCACAAGCACCCAACGATTTAATTCATCTCAGAGATTTTGTATAGGATTCAGGTTATGGTTCTCAACAACATTTTGACGCTCACGTCCTTAAACTAGTCCGTCACAACGCAAATAATGACATGGAGCGCTTTCCTGCTGATAGAAATATGGGTCTTCCCCGATGTGCTGCCATAACGTACGTAATGCTTTATTATCTAGGACGTCTAGTAGACCCAGGCATTCATAATTTTGTCCAGAACAATCAATGGACCCAGGCCAAACTGTAATGAAAAAGAGTCCCAGGCCAAACTGTAATGAAAAAGAGTCCCAGGCCAAACCATACAGTCTGTCAGGTAGCTTTTCCGGGCATTTGACACACGACTGTCAGACTGGTAGATAGAGTGACTCACAACTCTAAAGCACAACTTTCCATTGGTCTACGATCCGAAGAACGGGCCGTGTACCAAGATAAACCGAGGCTAGTATTAGTTGGTGTGCTGTTGGCTTGTGGGCAGCTGTATCATACAATATGTGTGTGTAGCACAGTGGTATCGTCACTATCCACCCCACACTGGGGAAAAGTCCCGGGTGCGAATCCCGTCGATGACGCGAGGAACTTTACTAGGCTTTTTTCACTCCGTGGCTGAGTTAGTCGGTCTCAAGCGTAGATATAAAGATTTCCCCCCCCCCCAGAAACTGGGATTTTTTCGTCCAGCAAAGCAGGCAAATCGACCAGAGAACACACGCAATTTACAGACAAAATGGGTAGATGGTGTGTGTGTGTGTGTGACTATAACGCCAACTTGCTTTCCTTGGCAGGGCTCTCGTGTCACGTTAGGCGAGGTTTTCCCTGCATAATTTCTGACGGTTTCAGCACCAATCTCTTCTATTTGCAGATCACTTCACCAATCGTCCACCTAGGGATCTCCAGAGCCGTTGAAATGTAACGTAAAGACTGATTGCTTATGTTGCACCCTATTATCATTCCGCGCTGGAAGTCTGTTAATTCCGTTAACCGGGGAATATATTGCTTTCAGAATTCTACTATTGTCTCCTCGAAGACCTACGAGCAGAATTATAGTTGAGTCAAGCACGTGGTGCTTGCCCTCGTAGGTCGCACAGTTGGTAGAATCGCCGTCCTCCCCACACCTAGTGGAAAAGACCTGAATTCGAGTCCTGTAGACGACTCCGCTGCTTAGTCACTTTCTCTACTGCCTTTGAAATTAAATTATTTTACAATAAAGCCTTTAAGTTTATTATTTTTTTATCTCTCTTTAAATGTGAGGAGTTCCATGTAAAAGAACGGAATTGTGAAATCTTATTAAATATTATTATTAAATTGTAGCTGCACACACTTTATGTGGTATAGGATCGTTTTTAATGTACTATTCCCGCTATTGCGACATACCTTTCAAAACACACTTGGCCATGTGCTTATTAATTAATGCCGACTCACTTTTGTCTTGTGTACTTATACACTAGACATGATACTGCATTATCAACTTACAATAGTAGAAGGCTCTTTGTTTACCAGAGAAATTCTACATTTTTCTCATCTGTTATCATTCAGTTGCTTAATTTCATTCTGACTTATTTTGACTCGATTATAGATTTCGGGATTTTAACAACAGTACTACCGAGGTACTCCTTTTTCGAATTTGCAAGGCTCAACAATCCATCAAAAAGAAAACAGTGCAATGGAGGTTACGTACATGTGCTGTCGTGCTGACTTTGGATCATCCACCATCCGCTTTAGGTAATAAAGACCTCACTTATTACTTTCTTAGCGACATCATCCATTCTCAAATCAAATGAATCAAATGAAATTTGATTCATTTGATTTGAGAATGAAAATCAAATGAAACATCAGTTCGTAAATTTTTAAAGACTGAAAAAAAGCAAAACGAATTTCTAAATTTAACATAAACTGATTAGTCTGTGACCTAATTTTATTAACTAACCTATCCTATAATGAATAGCAGAATACAATAGCTAAATATGAAGGTCTAGTAATAAGATTGGTAGCACTACGTTAAGTTGTTCTTTTTCCACGCCGTGTGCAAAAGAATTAGATTCGAATCCATCAAGAATAGAGGAATATTTATGAATTTTATTTTCACTGAGTTGTTGAGTTAGTAAGTCTCAACCGAGGATTGTGTAGGGGGACCTACACAATTCCCCCTACCCGGAAGCTGGGAATTTCATCCAGAAAAACAGACAAATCGACCAGAGAATGTACGCTATTTACACACACAATACACACATGCTTCAGATTAGCTGCTTTGGCGTAAAAACAAACCAACTTCTTATTAGATTGGCAGTGCACGATACCGATAATATACATTGACGCGTGACGTAAGAAACCAGTCGATGGGATAATGCACATATGAGCTTTTTGGTCCTTCAAGGCATCAAAGAACTTCCTTTAACGTGCCTGATTTTTTTTTTAATTTGCCGTGTTCTCAAATGTCTTTGAAAAACATTTCATCCCTGTGTTGAGCATTCGCCTAAGTACCGACTCTCTCATGCTGCATCTTCAATATGCACTCTCTGAAATTCTTAAAAAGAGGACTTTTACTTTCACTTATGAATTCCAAGCTATTAACAGCCCTCATAGTCATAAATAGCTTTGTAGGCTGCAAATGTGCATGAAATTAGTCTTTCTAAGGCCGTTAAAGAACAATATAATGCATTGTAAATGTGAAATACAAACTAATGGGGAGAGGCACATTGCTTCTTGTTTCTTGAATTGCGGAAAAATAGGTCCACTTGAAATGTCAAGATCAAGACCGAAGCAAACATGCATACAAAATGCTTTTCAAGAACGAACGTTTGGTCATAGTCTCTCTCTCTCTCTCTCTGGACATACACAAAGCATTCGACTACATGACTTTTCCACATACTTTGGAACCTTTATGCCTTTGGTAATTTGAATTAATGATGGTTATAATTTACCATCATTAATTCAGAACTTTCTCCAAGATTGAGCCATTCAAAACTATTATCAGAGTTTGATAATAGTTAGTAAGTCTAACTATTATCAAATAATAGTTAGACTATTATCAGAGACAGTGCGTTTTCTCCAAATTCTGTTTAGAAAGAGTGAGTTGCGCAAGAATCAGCGTTACCACTTTCGCAATCAGAATATATAATATTCTCCCTTTGACTAAAATCATTCTCAGTACTGTTGAATATTATAATACGGCCTGAGTTTGGTGGCTGTAATACCGTACATGTCCTTTGATCAACTGATATTTTTGCACTAGCTTTCTGATGCTGTCAAGTTGGTGTCTATACGTGTACTCCGTCTGAGTGATAGCCCTACATCCCACGATGCTGTGCTGGATTTTTCTGGGGCCAGGTAGCGTCGTCGACATGTGTCATCTGTCACTTCGGGTTCCTTAGCGATGTATTTCCTGGTGTTTATTACTTGATCTTGGATGGCGAGCACGAATCCTTCGGTCTCAGGGAAAAGCTTCCTGTTCGTGAGCCATGCGTTGGAAGCTATCTTTTCTATATAATCTTGATGGAGGTCAATCTAGTGTCTGCCATGGAGTGCCTTCTTCGTCCATCTTTCTGTCTTTGTTTCTTCTGTTTGTGTGAGTGGGGTCCCCTTTTTAAGGCGCTGAATGTTGTGTGCCGTTTGTCTGTCTTTCTTATAGTTTAGAAGGTCGGGGGCTGTATTTTCCTGAAAGTAATCCCGCAGGTCTTAATCGCCTTCTTCTCTTCAGTGGGATCAGTCAATCCTTTCTCTCCTTCTTTCTGGGCCATAGTCAGTTTCTCGATGGCCAACTTCGAGTGGCGTTGGTCATCATTATCCTAGTCGATCTCATAATGTTTTTGTTTATATTCCAGCACGACCACAGGTGAGTGGAGTTTACAATAAATCGTTAATACAAACGTTATTCGTATTTAGCAGTCATGGGCTTGAACCCCGGTCCACTCAAAGAGCGCATTCTCGCTCCTGACCACTAGGCTACGTCAGGCCTAAAATCTCCACCAGCTCGGTGTTGGTGCAATCTATGATCCCGAAGGAGTACTTTAGTACTGGGACTGCGTAAATGTTTTATTGCTGTGAGCACGTTTCCAGCTTTTATTTTAGCAGACTTCTCAGTCTCTGATGGTATTTCTCAATCAGCCTTGATATCGTTGCGCTCTAATTGGTGAGCTTACGTCATCCTCACATATTTGTAGGTCTCCTTCTCTGTCATGGTTTCAGTCTCTGCACCAGTCTTCGGCTAGTAGTTTCGGACGACTGGGTGTCTTTGATGCAATTCATGGGTGTTGCATTTGTCCAGGCCAAACTGCATCCTGATGTCAGTGCTGAACCCTACGGTGACCTGGATAAGCTATTGGAGTTGATTCTCGGTTGCAGCATAGAATTTGATGTCATCCATTTACATCAAGTGAGAGACGGTGTGCATGTTCTTCCTCTAAATTTAGGCCTCTAAGTTTAGGCCAAAATGAATGTCAAATGAACTAATGAGACTCGTGGCAGAGAAGAAAAATGCAGGGACTGCATATAAATCGTCAGGCGACAGAGAAGCTCATGGTAGATATAAGCTAGTCTGTAATCAAGTCACAAGGGTCAGGCAAGCGAAGGCAGATTACGAGAATTCTTTGGCAAGGATGCAAAGAGGAACATCAAAGACTTCTTTACTTATTTAAACTCTAGATGGAAGGGGATGAATCAGATTAGTCCATTTCATCTCAATGCTTCGACTGTTAATGATCCTGCTCAGGTAGCTGCCGAACTAAATGAGTAATTTGCATCTACATTCACACATGAGGAATTCTGTAGGGAAGTGGAAGCCAGAAGCTTATCAAACTAACAGGGAGCAAAATGATTTTGTAATAACTGAGAGCAAAGTGGAGGAGAAATTGCTGAAGTTAAACATAAGAAAGGCACCTGAGGTGGATGGGATCTATCCAGTTATATTAAAGGAGGGAGGCGGCAAAGGAAGTAAGAAACCCTTAGCCATAATTATGAAAGCATCCTTGGACTAGGAGGAGGTCTCCACGGACTGGAGATGTGCAAATCTATCCCCAGTTCACAAAGGGTAATTAAAGAGTGACACGAGTAATTACAGACCTATTAGTTTAACTTCTGTTCCGGAGAAAATAATGGAGTCTCTGGTTAAAGAAGCACTGCAGGATCATCTAGACAAGACTGCAGTTATAGTTCAGACACAGCATGGGTTTGTTAAGGGAAAGTCGTGTCTGACCAATTTTATTGGATATTTTGATGTGGTCACAAAGGAATTGGATGCAAAAAATAATTTTGATATCATATACTTGGATTTTAAGAAAGCTTTTGATACTGTTACACATGGAAGACTGCTGTACAAATTGGTACCTTAAGGACAAGTTGCTGATATGGATAAAGGATGATCGAGTGGGACAAGACAGAGAGTGGTTGTTAATTGACACCGCTCTACATGGACTAATGTTATTAGTGGAGTCCCCCAGGGTTCGGTGCTGGGCCCATTGTTGTTTTCTATATTTATCAATGATAAATAAATAAATAAATTTTCTGTTTATACTCCCGGACGACCATACGAGTTCACAAGGTAGAGAGAGAATACAAAAAACAACACCGTATTCAGCAGTCACGGGCTTGAACCCGGGTCACACAAGGCACGTGTATGTGTGGACATGTGAATATGTGTTTTTGTGAAGGGGGGCTCCTAGAACATCGGTTCATCTCCGCCTCGTATCTCTGTGAAGAACAGTATCACTACCAATGGGCCAGTTGTGCGTGACGGAGGTTTGTGTGTATTATGTGTGTGTGTGTTCTGTTGTTGTGTCTGGCCACTTGGCTACCCAGAAGCATCAGTCACCTGGAGAAATGATTCTGGGTACTCGTCCACACCACGGGAAGGTGGGCCAGTACCAATTGTGCTCGTAGTGTCTCAATTCGAGACTCTGACCCACTGGATGTTGCCAAAAGGTGGGCTAGATTCTTCCGGGGACCACTCCAAAGGAAGAAAAAAAAAATAATGATAAAAATAAAAATAAAATAAAATAAAAAATAAATAAAAAGTTCCCGTGGGGTATTTATAATAAAAAAAATAAATAAAATAAAAATTTTGGGGGGGAAAAAAGGGAAGAGGAAGAAATAAAAAAATAATAATAAATAAAATAAAAAAGAGATGAAAAAAAAAGGTAGAGGAAGAAGGGGGGGAAAGGGAAGAGGAAGAAAGAAAAAAATAAAAATATGAAGAGAAAAAAAAAGAAGATGGAAAAAAAATTATCTATATAATAGATAAATAAATAAATAAAAATAAATAAATTAATAATAGATAAATAAAAGACAGAAGAAGAGGGGGGGAAACGTTCTAGTAGTGCATTTATATATATAAAAAGAAAGAAACGAAGAAAGAGAGGTTTGGTTGGAGTTAGTTTGTTGATGGTTTGCAATCAGTGACTTCCGCCGGGCAAAGACGTCTGCAGCGAGGGCTTGGAAGGCAGCGAGGTTAGTTGAGGCACTGATAAGTTGATGGACCTGGTCTGGGCAGAAATCAGGGTTCTTGCTCTTGAGGCGGTCCCTGTATTCTTGATACTGGACACATTCAAATATTAAGTGGTACCAATTTTCGCTCTTTTCCCAGTAGCATAAGTTAGTATTTATAAGCCTAAGTTGATGAAGTTTTTCATTAAGCGATCCATGCCCAGTTATAAGGAACGAGCATTCAAGACTGAGGGAGAACCAGATGCTATTCTTTTTGGGCTTCACAAAGGTCACATTTGGTAGAAAATTTCTGGTCACCATCCCCACAGCTGAGGTGTCCCATCTGGTCTGCCACACGTTAATAAGCTCATTTAAGCATCGAGCTTTCTCTCTTTTAACATTGGAATTTAAGGAGAGTTCTATGTATGTCAAGGATAAAGGCAGGAATGCCTTTCCTGAGTCGGTAGCAAAGACCTGTATAAATTATGTATAAGTCTAATGGAACGGTGCCTGCTATTATATTACTTAGATTGCAGCTGTGGAGACTGTATGGCAGACCCGATGGGTTGCCAAAAGCATTCCTCTCTGAATTGAATTGAGTTTCCCTCTCATTTTGACGATAGGAACCCAATGAAACCAAGCCCCCGGCTGCGAAGGAGAAAATTGGGAGAAAAACGGTCTTGTAGTAGATAGTCCCCCACTCTCTCTTCTGGATAACGGCCTTGATAGTCCCCACTCTCTCTTCTGGATAACGGCCTTGATAGTCCCCACTCTCTCTCCTGGATATTCTTACAATGGAAGCTGTGAACTTCTTGGTCTTTGTACGGAGATGCTGGAGATGTGGGAGGGATGGTAGCCGGTGGTCGATTACCACTCCAAGGACTTGGGCTTGGTCAATAATAGGTATTTGGATTCTGCTGATTTTGACCTGAGCGGGCCTTCGCAGATCAAGCCTGGTTTTAAAAACCATCATTTTGGATTTGGTAGGATTTATCTGAAGTTTGTTAAGCACTGTCCAGGAGGTGAGGTTATTGAGGACCCGCTATGTTGTTGATTCTAATACTTAAGGCACGTGTACTTATGCACCCGCATGCATGACCACTCGGCTACGGCAGCCTCTTTTTTTTATTCGCAACAGTCCACGAATGTACTGCGGCATCGCCGCAGAATCGTTTCCAACTGCTTCGCAGTCGAGATGCGCCAAGTCTGGCACACCGCGGATATTGATGAAGGAATATTAAGCTTAATGTCCAAGTTTGCAAACGATGCAAAGGTTAGCAGGGTTGTTAATTACAGTAATGACAGCACGCTACTGAAACCGGATCTAGAAAAGTTGGGCAGATGGGCTGAGAGTTGGCAACTGAACTATAATCATGTTTTTATGTATGCAACGAGTACAAGCAAGAGGAAGTTTATCATGGCTAAGTGATGGATCCAAGTTTCATCCATGAAACTTGGATTCATCATTGTGATCCCAAAACTAAACAGATGTAAAAACAATGGAAGTGTGGGGGGTATATAAAAAAAATGTTTTTAACTGCATTTCACCAGACTTCCACCCTACTGAAGTCACAAGCCCACAAACGTAAATCTGACTGCAATTCATAGAAAATTCTGGATTCTAGGGTGTGTAAGGTGGGTGTTAGCGGGACATTAAAGACACATTTATTTACAAAAATTTACAAACCTTTAATGAACATTACATACAGAATTTACATAAAAGAAACTACATATATACATGCATACCAATTTCCATATATTTGAACCATACTACAGTACAATACACTACCTCTCTCTCATCAACTATTCTCAATTTACAAATTAATAACATCAGTTTTTTTCAGTTGTATTTTACTTAATATGAATCCTCGATGATTACTCAATTATTACCAATTTTTATCACTCTCATCAGTAAAACTCACTTCAACTCTTATTACTTTGTTAGATCTCTTAGCTTTTAACCCATGAAGTTTATTACAACTGGTATCCACTTACATCAGTAATATTTACTACAAATCACTCATTCTACCTTAACTAGTTATCATCTTAGTCATTCCTCTTTACTCTTGAGGTTTCTCTATTAATAAAATTTCTTTCTCGTTGCACCTCATCTGGTACGTTATCTTGTATTGGCACCTGACCGAAATTAATAATGTAGGTTAACTTATCCTTACAATACTACCCCTACAAACATAATTTCTTTACTCATTCCTTTATACTATTTATTTTTATTACCCCTGTACCACCCTTACATTATTTCATAATCATTAACATGCATAACAATTATCTCAACCTTAGTAACTAACTTGCCTGATACAACAGGAATGTTCTTTTTTTTAAAGGACTATCACCCAATTGCTTACAGAGCTAGGTTATGAGTTCTTGAGTTCAGGATTCAAGAAAAAAAAAAAAACAGGAACAGGTTACGCTACTTCCTTCCGATGCCGGACCAGGCTTTCTTTCTCTCACGTTTTTTTTTTTCTTTTTCTTCTTCATCTTGCTACCACGAGATGTGAACTCTGCCCAACAAAAAATCTACTTCACTTCAACCCACAAAACTCACGACCTTCTCTCCTTTACCACAGAGAAGTCAGATACAGAATGGAAACTTGCTCAAATTACTCTCCCCCCCCCCTTTTTTAACAAACCAACCCTTCTCTAGAAATTGCTTATTTTTTTCACAAGGCAGTATGACCCTTTCATGTTGCCTGTCACCTCCAAAACACTCATTTTCGTCTTCACACTTTTCTCTGCTAAATATGCCCAACTTGCCAAATGTCAGTCACCCTGACGCCGTTTCTTTTTGATGCGAACACCGGACGTCCACTAATTTCCTGTTTACTTCCTAACGGTGGCTTAAATCAAAAGAGATGCTTCATAATCCCGTTTTATGCACGTTCACGCCTGTTCTCAAATGGTACCCCTTTCTTAGTCATTGCGCTGTCTGTTTTTTCTCTTGTATTATTTAAAATATTGTTAAATTTTTATTTAACAATATTTATTTTAGCAAAACAAATATTTCTATTTTAATTTGTAAGATCTACATCTTACAGAAGCATGCAGAATCACCACCCCTCAAAAAGGCAAAGGTGCAACCAAGTGCTGGAAATGTGGGTTTGAAATATTGCCGCATCCTGCTTATTCCTCAGACCTTGCACCCTCGGATTTCTTCCTCTTTTCTCCCTGAAGTCTTTTCTTCGTGGAAAACACTTTGCTGCTGATGATGAGGTGATTTCTGCCGTTGAGTCGTGGTTTGAAGGACGGTCGGAGGACTTCTACAAAACTGACCTGTGGAGGTGTATCGAGAGGAATCAAATTTTGTGTCAAATACTGTGTCTGTGGTCTGTCTGTCTTAAACCCTTAATACCTTTCAATTACAACTCCGTGATTATTTTCTAGTTCTATTACAAAACAAATTAAATATTTGAGCCTTTCCTTTGCTTATTTCTTCCCTGCATTTCATACTTCCCTGCACGAGTTATAATTGCGCGTAGTTCCTTTGGGTACGGGAGCACCTTGAACACCGGAGGAAATGAATACGACTCGTAAGGTGTGTGGTGTTGCCAGCTTCATGACAGTTAGGTCTAGGTCAGGGAAAAGTGTTAGTTACCAGGCATTAAAATGCACGAGACTGAGAATTATTGACTCTGAACGACCTCGTTTTATACGCGCGCGCGCGGGCGCATGAAGTCGATACAAAAAATAATAATAAAGATCTTGAAATTATGCCACGAGTTTCAAGCGATGCGTGGTTCTTATTTCTCGCCGATGTCACCTGGTGCCATATCGTCATAGCTGCCAGGCTGTCTGCCAAGTTATGTACGCATCTCTGTTCATCTAAGGAGTTCGACAGAGGCGTTTGATGTGCAGGGGTTTACTTTGCACCGGTTGAGGTAAACGAGGTCATCGATCCAAGTGATGTTTGTAACAGCTTGATAAAATGGCTTCAAACAAGAAACCAAGTCCCAAGAAGTTCAGACTGTGTTTCTTGCGACTTCTTATTTGGCAAATATGAAATCGAATTTGAAAGGAGAGAGGTTTTACTCTGTACTTCACTCTCGTGTGAAGAGTACAAAAGGTTCTCCCACTTTTCCCAATCATTGAAACAGCAGAAAATGTGTCAATGGAAACAATAACCAAGTTGTCTACCAGAAAATAAAGATGGAGGGGAAATAAAGTTGTGAATAATTGTTGGTCATTTGTTACAGGAGGTAAGTTCTTTCTCGTATTTCGCATATATTGTCTATACCTTTGATTGCACACTGCTAGTGCTGAGCCGCAGATTTTACCTACTGCAGCAATGTCTGACACATCTGCCATTATTATTCAAGCTACGACCGAACTGAAATTATATCTTAGGCCACGGTCTTTCATAGGTAATATAACAGCCCTGGCAACAGTTCATACTGCAGTGGGCAGCCTTCTGGATGGACTGTGTAATAATGGAGTCACTCAGAGGTTGGTGTCGGATCCCCTGCTTTTTCTAATTTTTATAAATGATAGTGATGATGGCATCCAAGGGAATTTGTCAAAGTTTGATAATGATTTGAAAGTGGGAGGGGTGGGTAATAAATAATCCGAGCCAGGTCGTGTTGCTTCAAAAGGATCGGTTGCACATATGTTCCGAAAAATGACAACTAAATTTAATACTTCTAAATATAAGGTCATAAGTATTATTCCTTTATATAAGGCAATAGCTAAACCAAATGTGGAATATTGTATTGAGGTCTGGAGACTGTGCCTTTTTTTAGGCACAGAACCAGACAGACTTAGTAATGAATGCTAAACGATGCACATATGTAGATCGGTTTAGAACGTATGGAATGCAAAATTTTACAAGTATATATCTAAGGGGGGGGGGTAACACAATACTCTGGTTGTTGTTATTGTTATTGGGTTTTAGGATCATCGGCGACCAAGGCGACAGGCAGAATACTGGATCTGACGAAGATCGCGTTTTCTGGTTTGGTTGTTTTGCTGGACAAAAAACTCCAGTTTCTGGAATATAAGCCCTGCTATCTCACTTGAGCGCAATTAACTCAGCCGCGAATTAAAAAAAAGTTCCTCGCGGGATTCGAACCTAGGCTTTTTCCACCCAATGTGGAGAGGATGATGATTATAACCACTCTGCAACTCGCAAGAACAAAAGGCATATATAAGACAATCGAAACGAAAATGTAACGTTGAAATTCTGCATTATGCTCGTGATACACGCCATCTCCCACGATTAGAGGCTTTCCATAGAGCAACAGTAGGTTCCACCATTAATCGTAATGCTGGGACCCGCATTCACCCTATTATGGAGGCCACTATTTTACACCATAACGGCAGGTAGCAAGTTAACAACAGAGCTGCTAGTCATTACAGCAGCAGCAATCCAGTCTGATGATTAACGTCTTCTATTTCTCTTACTTCTCCTCCCTCGCTCCTCTTTTTCCCTTTCCTTTTCTCCCGCTACACTCGATGCACAGGTGGATTGTTCGCTCATGCATGGAATTCCTCTTTACAATGTATATTTGGCTATCATGTTTAATCCTGATGCCCAAGGACTCTTTTCAAATTTAATCTTATTTTATTAATTTTTTTCAATAAAATATCTACCACTTGGTAGCAGGTACCACGAGCAGTAATTACCCTACTTTTTGCGAATTTCCTTAGGTTAATATAATCGGATATGTACCGATGCATATAAAACAATGGAATAACCCTAATACTAATATTTCATTTATTTCATTATGCACTCCTGGCAGAAATGAGTCAGGGGCAAAAATGAAACCGAAAAATACACGCAGTTACAAACACAATGTACTGAGGCCTCAATTGCTTGACATTTAATAACGTACACCCAGCACATAAAGAAACGCACTGGTAGTATAGTGATTCAAGAAATACTTTCCGATAGCATTCAAATTAAAAATTGGTCCGAATCCTTGCCCCGTTCTAAAAGAATGGATGCGGAAGATTCAATGAGTACTCAATTGGGAGAACTATGGTTTTAATTCAAACAATATTTGAATTATAACAGTTTTGAGGAACAGAACATTCAGTATTTGAATGTTCTGTTCCTCAAAATTTCGAAATTCCGTCGATAATAAATTTCAGTTTATTCTCCCAGAAAACGATGCTAGTGTAGCCCTATCATTCCAATGAAATTGTTTGTAGCGTGATGACTCATCTTTTATACGGGGGCTTTCCCAGTTGTGTGGAAGTATTGCGCTATCACGAACAATAAGAAATGAAGGAATATAACTAAATGTATATTTATTGACGAAACTTATGTATTACGTTCGAAGTGGGCACTCTCGGTGTCACTGCACATCTCGGATCTGTTGACAGTTACATTCAATAGCATCTCTTTCTGTTAGCATCATCTGTCAAAGTTATTTTTCTTGCTGCCGGGCGAGAAAAACAGCTCTTCTGCCAATTAAGGTCTTTTTCTGTCTTGAGCAATTGGATGAATTTGATAGCGTTCGTGAAGAAACGTTAGGATGATGTTTCCTTAATAACTCGGAGCCCGTTTGTAAGACAACGGTGTTTTCCTAAATATAGTTGAGAAATTTATCTTCCATTGAAAGATATCAAGATCCTTTGTGATTTTGTTTCAGTGCCGTTCAGTTGTTTTCCGAGATATAATTAAAAGGAAAGACGCCATCTATGTCGGAGTGGACTAAAAGTGTACTCAATTGGGAGACTAATTATATGCAGACTAATAAATTTTTAAGACTGGACAGCGAAGGTCGGACTACTGTCAATGAAAACCAGTCCCAACCCAAAAGGTGGAGATCCAATGAAACATGAAGGTTGTGTATTTAATTTCTCAGTATTTTTCATGAATATTTTTATTGTTTCAGTGAACTAGAAATGCATTGTTTTTTTGCTTTCAATTATTTTGTTTTTTTTTCGCTTTTATTTAATTTAATTTCAGTAACTGGGTCCGGATTGACCTGGGGTCCTTGAGTAACTCTACCGTTTCGCCCTTTAAAATCGGCATTGATCGCTGATGCGCCATATCATGAAATAATCATCAGATTTCAAAATACAGTTCTTTACTTTGTTATTACGAAACTTCGTATTAACGTACATTTATTAACAAATACGTCACGCATTAAGTGAGCTGTTTGAAAATCTATTTCTGCTCTGGCTATAGACGCAAGACTTTACCTATTGTTATCTGGAGCCTATGAAGACGGACCCTCGGAGATAAAAGCCTACTTGTAAGTCTCGGACTTTAGCATTTTGGAGTGTCTCAAGATATTTTCTTACGTGTGAGATAACGCGAACCAAACTTCTAACTTTGCTCTCTCAAAAATTTCCTCTCTTGTCCTGACTCTGAGCTGCGAAATGTAAAGATTACCACCATGCCAGTTTTGTTGTAGAAATAATGGCAAAATGGAGTACCACCACTTTTCACAGAACTAAAAATAATAAACGAAAATGGACAGATCAGTTCTGCAAATAAATTGCATTCGTAAGTAATGCGAACTCGAAGTCATCAGCAAGTTTTTTTAATTCCCTGGAAGAAGACGTGGTTGCATACCATAGTACCAGCATGAACGTTGTGTCTTGCATCGAAAAAGCGAAATTAAGTACTTTATCTTAAATATTTCCTGAGAATACATATCCGAATAGAAAGCGATCTCAAGCACTTATTTGGGAAAAGTCTTAGGAGGTGTTATCATGTGTGGTTTCTGTTGACAAAGCCAAGTATTTTTGAGTGTGCTCCGAGCAGATAACAATATCTAGAAAGAAAGAAAGAAAGCAGAGCGATTAATAGTATCCCAAACACGATTACTGCTTCGTACATCTTTGCCCTACCCTACTTCAGTTTCCCTAAGCCATCAACTAAACATTTTTGTGATGAGAAGTATTACCGTAAACTCTCTGGTATATATTGATCTCAATAGAAAACTTACTCGTATAAATAATTATCATTATATAGTCAACCAAAATCTGACACTTTACAATCCGGAAGTTTTTAAAATCTGGCATATTTTACCAAAAAAAAAAAAAAAAATCTTCATTTTACCATCGGACATATTAAGACGGTAATGCTAATTGCTCGGTGGATCCCATTTGGTTATGGTTTTTAATGTGATCATTAAAAGCCATATCAAAGCAGTTATCGGACCCCCGTCAGTAGCGCTCCTGGCAATATGATAGTTTCACCACTCTCTTTAATTCTCGTAGCAGAAAAAATTCGCCTTGGAAAGAGTTGCTCAAGTATTGCACTATTTTCAAACAGATGATCTCACCAAAAGGTTAGCTAGTCACTTGTTTAAAAAAAGATGACGCCTAACTGGTCATCATCATATATCAACTGTTTCTCCAGTGACAACACGCAGACAATACCATTGAATAACTTAAGAAGTTATTCAACGTGGTTGCCATGCGATACACGAAATCACGATTTCAAAGTTGTACTGTAGTTGAAGTTATCTGTTTTGTCTGAGTTTCGTCACTAGAGACCGCTTGGTCTCTTGGTCTCCGGTTAGTCCTGAAACAGGCTGTAAGTCTCATCTCTCATCTCTCCTAACAAATGGGCAGTTAAATTTTTGGCGATGCCATCTATTTGAAAGTAGTGCGATACTAGAGCAACTCGTTGGAAGGTGTTGGATATTCTTCGCTGCTGTGAAATATTTCCTTTTAATTGTCTTATTACCTCCCTTGGAAGTAATGCATTGAATAGCTTCGCTGCTCTCTCATAATATGTTGAAAAGTCTTGGATTCGAATGAATGGGTGGACGAAGTTGAAAAATACTTCCCTTCAGGACAACTGGAACTCTTTTCGCTTTTTTTTTCGCATATCGTGACGGAGTTTGTCGCTTTCCTATTCCTCCTTAATTAAAGCAGCGAAAGAAAGAAGATATCTTCATCGCTTAAATTTCAAAGCGCTGAATACAACAACAAAATTCCCAAAGACTTTGCTTTGCAATCTAGAAAACTAAAGTCTCTCTCTATAGGAATGCATCTTTATATCACTAAATAACCTTTTTGCTCTTTGCTGCATCTCTGCCAACAGAAAAGCATCCTTAATCCAAGATTTGGCCTAAAATAAGCCTTATAACAACAGAATAATTATCTCTCTGTCCTGCTATCAAAATTCCTACAAACCATAGATGAAACACTGTGTTGAATGATGTTTGATCTATGGAACTGGAGAAAACTGCATGCTGAATTGCACACTTTTCAATGTCTTATTATTACCTGGCACTTATTTCACTGTTTTAATAATAATTTGTGTTATAATTATTACACTTGCTATTATTCAAATTTAGAATTTTCCATTTCCATTTTTCAGACTAAGTGAATAATTAATCTCGATCTTTTTGAAGCAGATTGCCTTGATTACTATTCTTTACCACCCTTCTACCCTTGGTATTATCGACAAACTTTTACATTAAGCCAACAAGGGACCCAGCACTGCGATTCTGTGGAATTTGTCGTGCAGTGTTTCTCGTACAATTCTATTCCTGCATTGAGCACATACTACAGATGATCCTATAGTGCATCCTTAATTATTAATTCCATAATTTTCTGAGCCGTCGCGGATAGCACAGTACATACAAAGCACAATTCTTCCCGGCCGAAAAAGGCCTTGATCAAATCCTGTCATTGACGCGAGGAAATTTTATGGGCGTTTTTAAAAAGTGAATGAGTTAGTCGGTCTCAGACAATGGATGGTTTTTCTGGAAAATCGGTTTTCTCATCGAGAAATCAGGCAAATCGACCACAGAACACACGCAATTTACGGATATTTATAAGTCGCCGATGCACTTAAAACAACAACAACCATAATTTTCTGTGCCACATAAGTTAAACTACAGACTGTAATTATCTGTTGCCACTTGTCACTCATTTGGAGGAGCCTGGGTTCGAATCCCGTTAGCGACTGGAGAAATTCTTAATCGTATTTAATAGTCACAGGCTTTGAACCACGGTCCACTCAAAGAGCGTGTGTTGGTGCCCTCTCGTTCCTGACCACTCGGCTGCTTTAGCTGCATTCTTTTTTGATTTCTTCGAACATGTACTCCTACTAACATAATTTACACAGGCGAAATATGGCCTAAGTTGCTGATAGTTTTTATAATGTATATTTATGAAAACAAACAAAAAAATAATAATAAATAAATAAATAACAATCACAGCTTCAATGAATCCAGGAAGTTCAGTTTCTTATGGAATTCTAATTAAATGTTTTTTTTTTTTTTTTTTTCCAAGTCAAAAAAATCAAACTTTGGATTTTATTCCAAAATGGTGTCTTTCTATTGATTGAGTCGTTTTCGAAATATAGCACTCCTGTTAATTTTGATTTTGACATCTTAAATGTTTTGCTGTTTTTGAATTTATATCTAATGAGCACTGGGGAAAGAAAATTTCGTTTGTTACCTTGGAGGTTGGTTAGTTTATTAGCATGTGAATGTAAGCGTCAATTTGTACAATTTTTCTGGGAGAAATCTATTAATTTTATTCGCTGTCCTAAAAGTTAAAAATCTCGAAATACTTTATCAAAAGATGGGAGAGATTCAGTTACTTTAGATGATTGTAGTGCTGGAAAAAGCAGCAACGTTCTGTCTTGCCGCGACTTAAAATAGACAACACGCGTATTAATCATTCCAGCAATTTGTAGTCTCGGCGATCTTCAGACACTTTCTTCATCTATCATCTGATGAAGAGTCGAAATCCTATCCTGGAGCGTTTAATCATCTTATTTGTGCCTTCATCGCTTGTGCAGGAAGTTTTATTCAAATACTTTAACGTAAAAACTGTAGTATTTAATGAGATTGTTTTTGCTTTCGGTACATATTTTAAGCCCATTCAATTATTTCGTGTTTTCCTTATTTCCTGTGCCTCTTAATCTCACGATCTTCAGCTGGACGGATTCCAAAAGTTGTGACCTCTTTTGCTCTCCGCTGGCGCGAATCTTATCTAGAAGCGTTTTCATCTCTGAAAACCTGAACAAATTTTAATTTTATCATAATCATTGTTTAGAACTGTATATCGTTGGAATTATAATACTGAGAAGAAAATCATTCATACAAATTTCTCAAAATTTGTATGAAAAACATTTCTCAAACAAGAAAATTTTTCTCTCCACAGATTTTCACGTGAGATGCCGCTTTAAATGGAAGGTTAACTACAGTTTCACGATGTTCTCCGCAACATTAAATAAATAAATACTTTCTGTCGCTTACTAAAGAACACAGTAAGACAATGAGGGACTCATCAAGCTATAGGTCTTAGAGTTGAAAAGAATATAAACTTTAGCACATTTGACTTTTAATTCTGAGATCTAGTTCAAATACATTTTATATCATTTGGAAACATTCTAGGGTTGCAAGTTAGAGCAGTTCACAGGGACCACAGTCACACAGGGATCTCTGTCATGATGACGATGATGGCCAATAAGTGGGGTGTAGGGAAAGACCCCCTCACTTCAAACTGGCTAACTTAGCCACGTTGTGAAAAAGCCTATAAAAATTCCTCACGTCATTGACTGGATTCAGAACCAGAGCTCTTCCACCTGGTAAGGGAAGAATGTGTTATATCAACTTTGTCTTCTAGCTATATTTCCTATTGGCGAAGTCATTAACATAAAGTAAATGTTACTTTGCACGCCATCTCTACGTAGAAGCCTGTAACAAGGCTTCTGTGTGGGTTGTGGAAGTGAAGCTTGGGATGAAAGGTGACTCCCAAGTTCCTGTGACTTGAATGATATCATCTCGGAAGACGGCAGGATCTGCTTTAACAAGAAAGGCATCAGTGCTGATCTTTTTAGTTTAAGTCGCATTCCAAAGTTGTTCTGGTAATCAGCGAGTTGTGATGATCTATTTTATCGTAATCATACTCTGACCGTTTATCTTTTCGTCTTATAATTTCAGAATTTTAATCCCTTAATTCACTTGTAAATGATGCAGATACCCCTCTAGCATTTTGCTGACCTGGAGTGAGATGATTTCAAATTGAATTCACTTTGAATTCCCGCTGCTTTTACGAGAATTTTCTAGAACATTTTATTTCTCAGCTATTGCTTCGTAGTACCAGTTAAGTAATGATGCAGAAATTATTATTTATTTATTTATATAATCTTCTAGGCAATTACTGCCTCACCTCGGAACAGCAGTGCCTGCCAGTAGGGTGCTCATGGAATAACAAATATTTCAATTATCGCAGCATTATATACTTTACATACCGGGTTTTATCACTTCTTGCTTGGAAAACACACAAGCTCTTTCTGTTGAATAAATTCTCAAACCTAGTTAGGAGGTAGTAGCTGGTGCCTTTCTCAAGGAGAATAGAACATGATCTCCCCCACCATCACCGATGCACGCAGTGATTTCTGGGAATAGTCAACTCTAAACATTACACGGAGTAAGAACGAGTGCTTTCAAAAACGTGTGCTAACATTTTAAAAGTAAACCCACATTATTTTTATTAAGTAAAACGCTACGAAATAAAGATCTTTAGAGTATTTATGTGAGGATGCTACGTAAATGATAGTTTTGCATTTCGATTTTTCCGTTTGTTATAATTTGTGTTTGAAGTCGCATGCATCACGCTGTGCACCATCCAGCAACATGTTCTTCTCTTTTCTTTTAGTGGAATCTTACTTAGGAACGAAGTCTTACAGTAAATGTCAACAAAAACTTATTGAAAAATTCCCTTAATCCGTGCAAAGATGCGATTTTCAAGATAGTAAGTTCCGTGAGTGTGGATCACCTGGGAATATGGAACACGAAGGAAGAAGGAGTGTTTCTACACACGTCACTTTAGACGACATTAGACAAACAAATCTCGACGGAAACTCTGCATTCACAAGGAGGTATCATTGCGTTCATCTAATTTTGTTGTAAATAAACACTTTTTCCACACCGAATCCAGAGTATACACGAGCGTCAGTTTCAGAATAATATTAAAAGATTTCGGCACTGTCGCTAGTTTAAAAGATAATTTCGCCGCGAAAACATTGAAATTTTGGATAAAAATTTGTTTCACTGACGATAAAGAATACGAAAATGTTGCAAAAGTTTTCTTGAGCATTGAATCATATGATATGGACTGTGGTCACCTAGACCACCTGATTTAACATCTCCAGTACTTCAACCAACCGAACTCATTGGAAACTATATGGCTAGACAGAAAAATAGCATTAATTCTAAATACAGTTTAGTAAATGTATTCTACACTGACTGATCACTGAATTATCACCACCGACCTGATACCGTGTCAGGCCACCGTTCGCACGGATAACAGCCGTTATTCCCCTAAACATTGACTCCACTAGATGTCCGAAAACGTCCTTAGCCATCTGCAGCCATGCTGCATCTATTCTGCACTGTGGGAAGCCTGCAAGGATTCCCACAGTGTCAGAATAGATGACGGTTCCGTTTCCATACGCCTCGCTTTCCATTCCAAAACATCCTGTTTGCTTGCACCTTCACGATGGTGGAATGTTAGTAATTCTGGGTATAATCCCCATGCAGCACAAATGGTTTTCACCAACAAGGTAATAAAGAACCACATATCAATACGCGTAGCCTAGTGGTCAGGCGCGCGGGTGCATAAGTACACGTGCCTTGAGTGACCGGGGTTCAAGCCCGTGACTGCTGAATACGATGCTGTTTCTTGTATTCTGTCTATCTTGTTAACTCCTCTGACTGTTTGGTCGTCCCGGAGTATAAACAGAAAATTTTATTTATTTAAATGGCAGCGTGGTCAAAAAAGTCAGGATACATATTGATCTTGGTCTGAAATGGGACGAAAACCTAAACTTCACACCCCATTTCGGACATGTAAAGAAGAAAACTTACGCAGCGCTATGGACCTCCAGACAAGAACTAGTAGGTATCAGGAACCCTGACCTTGTTAAACGATATATTTTAAGATGCGTCATCCTCATCCCTCTCTACGCATCTCAGATTTGGTCTTCTGTCCCAGATGCTACCATCAAGGCTTTCCTGGGTTTAGAGTACTGGTTGCTGAGATGGTTAAACAGGATCACTACACAGCCATTTACAATCTCAAGAACCATTTTATATGCCAACTTAGATGTCACGCCTTGGTCTCACATAATTGTCACCAAGAACATTCTCACGCTTGCAAAACTGCTGACCGGGAGACTCGACCCGCCGAAAACTGACTACCTGCTGACTCGGCCCCGCATGACCCAAAGGTGGGCGAAAAGAACACCATCCCCTCCAATCAGTAGCGCGCTCACGCAGCTGGAAAGCCTTCGGCGATTTTTTCCTTTGAACACCATTAAGATCTACAACGATCTTCAAGCAAACCCAGAAAAGTTTTGCACAGAGAAGAGGTACAGGACTGAAATGTTTCAGAATGCATTACTCGATCTATAAATGTTGAGTGATTCCCACAGATGGAAACAAAAGAGAATGCAGGAAATGAAGAATGAACTGGTCGGGACTGTTTTTGCTCCGCTTGGACGTCTTGTCTTTCTGTGAACTCGCTGTAAATAGTGCTGTAGATGTGAACATTCTCTAATCCCTTGTAAAATTGTAAATTATGCTTGTGCTCTCTTTCTATCTGCCTGTCATGTAAAATAAGGCAATGATATGTATAATATAATTAATTAGACAATGTATAATTTGTATAATTTAGACAGTGTATAATTTGTAAAATTTATAAAGACGATGATTTGTATCAATTATAAATGGATAATTATGTATATAACTTATATTTGTATATATGAATGTGCACCCCCCCCTGGTTAATAGCTGTAACCGGGTGTCTCTTAAGAGAAAATAAAGATGATAATAATAATAATAATAATGCACAAGCATACTGACAACCCACATGTGAACCAACGTAAGCAGGGGTTGAGATGCGCATGTCCATTTACGTATGCGTGTGCGCATGTACATTTACGTATGCGCGCGCGCATTGCATTTAGGTATGCGCATGCGCAGGTCCATTTACGTATGCGCATGCGCATGTACATTTACGTGTGCGCGTGTGCATTTAGGTATATTTTATTTTATTAAATCTGTTTATTGCTCTGCCGAAGAGCCACCCCCTGGACAGCAGAAAGCTAGGGGGATCATATTTACATACAGAGGTTAAGACAAGGACATGTGCCTGGCGGTTACATGGGGCCCATGTATGCTTAACCCGAAAGGTACAGAACTTAGTGTTTATTATTTTACATAAATATTTTACATAATTTATTATTTTACATAACCCCTGGCATGGTGCCGTGAAGGGTATTGTATGGTCGTGGTACCTGCGTGTACCGGTGAACTGTACAATAAAGATCTTATTTATAATTGAAAGAATTAAAGGATATTATTTTCTCAAAATTGCTATAAATTACAAAAGCACGAGAGTATTGTAGAAAATATAGAGAAATGAGGCAGTCCTTCACCAGTTGTTACACGTGGTATCGCTTCAATTCTTCAATCTTGAACGTAATAGTGCAGCCAGGCGTCTTTTTGGAGTGTAAATTCTAAGAGAGAGAGGACCAGTGATGGCTTCAGTTATTTTCCTTTTCACCTATCTTTAACGGGATGCATTGTGGTGGCATTTTCCTTCTGGTGGCGTCTCATAAGTGTACATTTGCATATGTGTCCTTTAGCTTTTGACGTCTGTATGAATGCTGCTCGCAGAATCTATCCAGGTCGATGGCTAGATTGTTCATCAAATCTACCGTGTTTCCTGGGAACATGCGTCTCAATCCTTTCAGGTTGTTCAAGCTGATTGTGAGTGGGAGGGAGCCTTGGGTCCATTTGATTCCTTCCGGCAATGCGTGGAGTTTTTATTAAATCAGTAATTTCAGGGGCGTCGAGTCGTCTTGTGATTAGTCTGGCAAGTGTAAGAAGGTTTGCTGGCACAATCTGTTGTTGCGCGTGCGCATGTGCATTTAGGTATGCGCGTGCGCAGGTCCACTTAGGTATGCGCGTGTGCATGTGCATTTAGGTATGCGCGTGTACATGTGCATTTACGTATGCGCATGTACATTTTAGGTATGCGCATGCGCATGTACGTGCGCGTCCATTTAGGTATGCGCGTGCATTTAGGCATTTTTGGTATGAGCATATGCATTCACGAATGCACATGCGAACGAACCATTCACGAACCTAAATGAACATTGCGCGAACCTATGGATAAAGGGGTGGTTGAGGGGGAGAAGACAGAGAGTGGTAATCAATGGACACTGCTCATCGTGGACTAATGTTATTAGTGGAGTCCCTCAGGGCTCAGTGTTGGGTCCATTATTGTTTTCTGTATTTATAAATGATATTGATGATGGTATATCAAGCTTAATGTCCAAGTTTGCAGATGATACAAAGGTTGGCAGGGTTGTCAAGGACACTACTGACACTATGCTGCTGCAACAGGATCTGGAAAGGTTGAGCAGATGGGCTGAGAGGTGGCAAATGAAGTTTACATTGACAAATGTAAAGTACTACACATGGGAAAAAGCAACCCCAGAGCAACGTATCAACTCACTGACAGTGGTAGAGAATGAAAGGGACTTGGGGGTGATTGTGCAGGCAGATATGAAGTTCTCTGAGCAGTGCAGACGGGCTGCAAGAGTGGCTCATGGAGTATTGTCAATGATATACAGGAATTTTTCCAGCAGGGATAAGGAGGTGATTATTCCATTGTATAAGGCAATGATCAGGCCACACCTAGAGTACTGTATACAGGTCTGGAGGCCTCATTTCAAGAAGGATGTAGAGCTGCTGGAACGAGTACAGAGAAGGGCAACAAATTAGTGAATGGAACAAAGGGTTGCTCTTACGAAGAAAGGCTTAAGTTTTGCAAATTACAGTGTCTGGAGACTAGGCACCGGCGAGGTGATCTGATAGAGGTGTATAAAGCCTTGAATGGTTTAAGCATGCTCAATGCTGATGGGATTCTTCCTCTAGCTCAGAAAAATCACCTGAGAGGGCATAAATTCAAATTGAGGAAAGACAGATGTAGGATAGACGTGCGGAAATTTGCCTTTAGCCAGCGGGTGGTTGGTTGGTGGAACAGACTTCCATCCCTTGTAGTAGAGGTTGATAGCCTAAATAAGTTTAAGGCTCAGCTGGACAGGTATTTTGAACGAACAGAGGGGTGAAGTGGAAGTGGGTTTTTTTTTTTTTTGGCTGATGCTGCATAAGCTTGCTTTCTTGCATCAAATGCCTCTACTAATGCTAATGCTAATGCTAACCTGCTCATTCAGGTATGGGCGTGGCATGTACATTTACGTATGCGCGTGCACAGGTCCATTTACGTGTGCGCGTATATCCATTTCTGCATGTCCCGTGCGCATGTCTCGTAAATTCGCGTCATTAACGCATGTACATGAAGTACATGGGAGAAGCACATTGGGCATTTGCGTGCGCATAAATTTACACAGCATATGCGTGCGCGTGCGCACACGTAAATGCACATGCGCACACCTAAATGGACATGCACACGTAAATATGCCCGCATATTATTATTATATGCGCAATGTGCTTCTCCCATACGCATGTACCTAAATGGACATGGGCATGTCCATTTCCGTGTGCGCATGTCAATTAATGGACATGCACGTGCGCATGTCCATTTAGGTACAATTTTTATATGTAAATTATAAATGGAAAACATTCAAAGAAGCTTGAAATGAATAAAATATAAGAAAAGAATAAAATATTGTTGCAAAGTAGCAATCATCTATTTTATCGAGACTTAAATTAGCGCCCACTTAACATGGAGGAATGGCGCCCCTCTGTGTTACCAGGCAATACTAGGTGGTAGATGACTCTCATCAACCGGTACAATATCACCACTTTGCTTATTGGAGGCTTGAAGTGGTCCATTTAGGTATGCGCATGTACATTTAGGTATGCGCGTACCCACGTTTAGTCTCCAGAGCTAAGTTCCCGTCAACCCTTCCCCATCTCTTGCATTATGCAGTATGAATGATGACTTTTGACGTTATGATGGACATCTGGCGAGATCCAATCTTCCTTACATTTTGGGAGTACAGCTCTAAAACGGTGTTCGCAGGCCGGCCGCTAGTTAGCCCACCGGACCGAACCTATTAGTAACTCGCTAGGAGGCTTCCGGATCAGCTAGTGTATAACCTTGCTACCTCTACTCTGCCAGATAGTGACTGGAGGGAGTCCGAGTAGTGTGTATGCGGGGACATTATCGAGGCCACGTTATGTCAAGGATGTGGATATATTCTTACCATAGGTACGCCATATCCAAAAATTTCATTACTTCATACAGCATGTCCCCCCTCCCCACTTTTTCTTACTATTGAATATACCATGAATTGTCAAACTAATAGAGTAAGCTTATCTGCGAAGATATCTAAACCTCCCAAACACTTCCTAGTTCATTTCACAAATATACGGGTCTCAATTCTAATCTCAACGAGGTCCATTTCCACTTGCAGTCTGCTAAACCCCATGTATTTTTCTGACAGAATCTCAGTTATCGGTTGATTCAACTACTGCTCATCTCAGATGCCCAAATTATTCGCTGTATGATTCCTTTCGCCTCAAAGTTGGTACTTGTGCATATTCTGATATTCCCTGTCAGAGACTTGGCAATTTGGAATCTCCTATTTTCGATCTTCTCTGGCTTAAAATCTCTCTACCTCATTGTGTCAAATTCAACAGTTGTCTCTACTGTTCTCCCAACTCCACTAATCACTTGGAGCTCTTTGATTTCCTCTCTTTGCAACTTGACTTTCTCCAGTCCATCTTTCCTAACAGTGAGGTAATCTTCCTTGGTGATTTTATTGTTTGCAACTCTAGTTGGCTTCCGTTTTCTAGTCACACCGACCCAGCTGGTCGAGATGCTGAGGCTTTTGCAATTACTAATGACCTTGCACAGATTGTTCATTTACCTTCAAGGATACCGGACAATCCTAACCATACAGCCAACACACTTGATCTTTTTCTTTGTGATTGAATATTTCAATCACACTTAAAACTGCGCTAGACGAAGAAGTCCAGATTATTAATTTTATTAAAATTCGACCATTACAGTCACGATTATTTAAAATTATATATGAAGATATGGGTAATCACCACTCGGCCCTGCTTTTGCATAAAGTCCTATTTAGAATGTTTGAATTGCGGCAAGAGTTGGCATATTTTCTGGATATAAGAAGAATTTCTTAAAAGAAGAATTTATAAGAAGTGGTAAAGAAAATATTACTCTCTGCTCATTAAAATGTATGTTGACGTTTTTTTGTATACTAATAATAATAAACAAAGAATCTGATACCATAATTACCTTTTAATTAAGAGTAAAACCGTATCATTTTTTTTTCCCTGGGACATGAAAGAGGGCAAAACGTGTAGTTGCCTTCCCCCTGGAAAAATGTAACTTTCAATTTAAAAGTATTTGACCTTGAACCAAGAAAATTTTTCGCCTGCGTCGCATTTCTTTTTTTTTTAATGTGCTAATCTAAAAATATAAAAGGGTTTTATATTTTTTTAATTTAATTTGTAAACGCGAAGCTGTTCGGATTTTTATACTGCAAGCTAAGCGGCATAGCCTATTACGGATGGAGTGTTCATAATTTAGTGATCACTGAGTGTATATTACAATTCAAAATACATATGTACTTTATATGTATTACTTCCTACTGTTTCGTTATTTGATTTTTCGTTCTATTCTACTTTCCATTATCTTAATTCCATATTCGATTAACTTTAACGTATTAGAATTAAGGTCATTTCTGAATTCGATTTTACCTGTAAAAAGTAATTCCTGTCAGTTAAAAAAAAAATAAATAAATAATAATAATTACTATTTTTATAATTTGATAAGAAAGAAAGTTTGGCAATTAAAATGCATACCACAGATCAAAGGAATACGTATTACATGTTTTGAGTACACGAATCCTAGTATGTACACGAATCCTAGTAAGGAAACGACATTTCCACTCCATAGGTTCTAATCTCCTTGACCTTTCTTCTTCCAGCTTATGACTCATTTGTGAGGCAAGATGACTGATGAGATACTAATTACAGCAGCGTAACAGACTTTGGCACAATTCACTTTAAGAAGTAAGTTAAAATAAATTAAAAATCTTGTGAACTCTTCTGACCTTATGTGGTCGTTCCGAAGTATAAAGAAATTTATCATTTATAAATTATAATAGTTGACAAAATACTCGGTCCAAGTCGATAACATTTAGTTTTTTTAGTATGTTATGTTTACGACGAAACACCACTACCATATGTGAACTCAAGATGAAGGCATCGTTTTTGAAATATGAAAATTAGCCGATGCAGGCCGACCTTGCAGAGAAGATTCTAGATATTAACAGAGGGGGGGTACGACTGCCCATGACAGTGAGGAAATACTCACAGCTGCTCCTGCTTACTGTCCTCCTCCTCCTCATCCTCCTCTATGGCAGAATAGTGGTTTTGCCACTTTCAATCGTTTGGAGGGGTTAGGATTCAAATCCAGCTGGATTTGAATCCTAATACTTGAACCCAATACTTGCAAAACAGGGAATTTTTTTTTTTTGGCTGTTGCAGCATAAGCCTCAGGCTTCCTTGCACCATATAGCTAATAATAATAATAATAATAATAATAATAAGTGGTCTAAGATATTGATGCGCTGTATAAGTGTAACAGCAATCGCAGTTCTAGGAAGGTAGTCGAGAACTCCAGATTTGTTTCTCCAGAACATCCCATCCCACGCGTGCTGAATGGTATTAATTAACTTTCAGTTTTTTTCTAGAATATTTAAATCAACAACAACAAAAGAATAGACTGCACAGATCGAAGAATGCAGTCACAGTTTCCGAAACATATCAACAGATGGCGCTGTATTCATTTCCTTACGTGCGTTGATGATTGTACGACTAAATATGGAAGTACCACACGTTATTCAATTTTTATGGGCCAAAGGGAAGCCAAACAGCGTAATGCACGGTAAACTGCCGTCCATATTTGTAGAAAAGGTTATGTCTGTTTTGCAAGTATTGTTTGTGTTGGTACCAAGAGTTTAGGAATGATCGGAACATCATCGAGAAGCAACAGCCTGCAGACCCAGCACCAGGAAATCTCAAGGCAACATTATGTTCATTAAATAAATGATTCTTGAAAAGCTGAATAAAAAAAGTGTTAATCTTCATGAAATTGCTGAACTGAAGATTTCAAAGTCAACTATGCATGAAATTGTGTGACAATTTTGGTTTCAGTAAGGCGGGCACGTTTACCCTGGGTTCCACAACAATTGACAGAATGGCTTAACTAAATTTCAACACTGTCACAGTTCTGTTCAATAACTTTGGGTGCATCTTACAAAACAGATGTGGAAATGCCCAAATTACTTGGAGCAAAAACAGTTAAAGACAAGCCCGTTCGCCAAGAAAGTGGTGGCTACCTTTTTTGAAATTGATTTGGCATTATCCTCGTTCGTTCGTTTCAATGACCAAGGAATCACTATTAATCCAGAGCCTACTCCAAACATTAGAGGAAGACTGTTATTCGCCAAAAAAAAAAAAGTACGTACTTCTAACTTTTGACAGAGTCATTGTGCTCACGACATGCGACTCCCCTCACACACATGTGAATGTATACGGAAAAATGGACGTAAAATAAAGGAACATCCACCACAGAGTGCGATTCTAGTATCACCAGATTTTCATCTGTTCGGATAAAGCAGCTTTTGTAAGGGAAATATAAATAAAAATTCCCTTCACAGCAGTACAGTAAATGCCAGGGGATTTACATATAATAGCTCTGGTTCATGCTATCAAACAAATAGAAATATAGATTGATTAAATTTACTCTATATTTCTGTCTAGAGTCGTGACAATTAACGTGAAAGTTGCTCAGTATAACAACAAATATAGACAACTGAAAACACTAAAATCCATTTTATTGGCATATTTATACTCAATAGCCAACACTGCACAGTCTACTTTGACCAATATCATTTCTTTTATAATCTTTTATTATTCGTGATTTACTAAATGATCTTTTTTCGGCAGAGGCAGCTGACACGGGCAGGGTGAAAAAATAACAAAAATAAAGTAAAAATTTCTGAAAACTTACTTTCTAGGGCATTATATTTTCAAATTAAATAAAAAAAAATGTCTGATAGACATGTTTGCTGATAAATCTTGTTTAATAAGTGTGATTAAATTACAATATTGAATCGGCAGTTGGGGTGAGAGAGAGAGAGAGAGAGAGAGAGAGAGAGAGTACAAATGAATACTTCTTTATGAGATTTTCACACTCACTTAATATATCAGATTTTGACATATTAATTGTTTTTTTCGGTTATAGTATTGCAAAATAATTTTTTACTAACGTCATACTTTTGAAACGATTTTTAATTTGTATTATAATTTTGTCCAAAACAGAAAAAAACACTGATTTTAAAAAACTAATCTCTATTATCAAACAAAAAATCTGAAGCTAATTCATCGTACTGTCTTTTAGTTCTACGTTGTCTTCAAATTTGGGATCTATCCCGAACTCCTTTAATTTTGTATTTAATTTGTTCGTATGAATTTCGAATGTTTTGTAAATTTTTACTGACTCGATCCAATACAGAATCCCAATACTCGATCCAATCCATCGTCTCGGTCTGCTTTTTCAGTTGATTTAAGATTAATTTCTGTCAAAGCTTTTATAATATCCTATCCACAAAACGAACTTTTACAGCTGTAGAAGACCATCGAGTAGGGTTGAGTTTTTTTAATGTAACATCAGATTCCCAGTAAATTTAGAAAGAAGATCCCATCTTTTTGTACTATTTCCAAAAAAATTATACAAAATTTGAACAATGTCGAAAAATGATGAAACATTATTACAACAATTTACGCTATCATTAATAACTAAATTTAAATTGTGATTTGCACAATGAATGTACTCTGCATTTGATTGGATCCTTTTAATGCGTGACTGTACACCATTATAAACCCCACTCGTGGCATTCATCATCATCATCATCATCATTAGCCATTTTCAATCCACTGCAGGATGAAGGCCTCTCCAGCAACTTTCCAGTTCCTTCTGTTTTGAGCACTGGCCATCCATTTACTACCCAAAAACTCATGAATTTCACCTATCCATTTACGCCTTTGTCTTCCAGGTTTTCTTCTAGCTCCTCTTGGGTACCATTCTGTTATTTTCTTAGTCCATCTGTCATCATGTCTTCGAACTATGTGTCCTGCCCAAGATCATTTTAGTTCTTTAGTTTTGATAAGATTATTTGAGTTTGCTGCCTAATCCATGTGTTTCTCTTCTTATCTAACAGTCTGATTCCCAATATAATTCGTTCCATTCTTCGCTGTGTAGTTCTCAGCTTCTCTTCCATTCTTTTGGTGAGTGCCCAAGTTTCACTTCCATAAGTGAAATTTCATTTTTCATTTTCGTCACGAATTATGTGAATATGTCGTACAATAACACTTAATTTATTTATTTTTTTTTTTGTGAGATCTTGAGTAGTATCTAAAATTAGTGAATAGAATGGTGCTGAATTAATTTTAAGTGTTAATTGTTTTGTTAATTTTGTACCTAAACATTCTATTAACTCATTTTGGATAGTGGGGCTTCAATAAGTTACTGAACCAGTAGCTTATTAATAATTTGTTTCATTACGCCATCACAGTAGGAAAGTAAATGGACTTGCGATAAAAAATTGTCGTTGTAATCTTCCGAATTTCCTTTCCGATGACCGCGAAATGCTAAACAATTTTTAGCCAACACGAGCGTTATCCGAAATAACATTCTAGTACCATTTTCCAAAATCTGTATCCTACTTGTTCCTCAAGATCTTTATCAATGGTTGCGTTCTTTTGCCACATTTCATGTATAGTGTATAATGTTTTTAGGGTCTAACGGCACCAGGGGTTCTCCCCATCTCCACGTAGTCTACATTGTCGTGTGTTATAATACTCTGTAAACGCCAGAGATTTAAAAGTGTATGGATATTATTGGGTGTAGTGTCATGTATCGTTGTTCATCTGGCCATTTAGCGGCTGGACTCCTGCTGAGGTCCAACGTTGCCCTCACTAAGCCCCGTGGAGGCAGACCAGGTATACCAGTACTTTTAGATATACCAAGTATACCAGTACTCTGGCAGGTCCTGCCACCTAATTTCCTGAGATTTCGGTGGCTAGGACCTAGGTAAAAAAGAAGAAAAAAAAAAAAAGCAAACACGCGATTTATGGGGTTACACCTAATGAAGTCAGAAGCCGACATGATACCCAGTTGGAATATTGAATTTGGAATTTAGATTTTGGATTCTGTGGAGCGTACGCTGTGATGTATAGAGAGAGTGGGGGGAGACTGAAGGCTGGGGGGAAAGGACAGAAGTATGGAGTCAATACGGAAGGTGACCCCAGGTGCCACATTTCATGCATAGCACATGCCTTGATATGATGTTGAGAAATACTGTGAGTTTTTATTCGAAATGATAGACTTTTCCAATCTCGTAGTCCGGAACGCCACTGACTTTTAATATTTGAAAACAGCCAGCATGGTTAGCAATATGCAGCATCCAAACTTCGTGAGTAGCACAGCCACAAACGACGAACTGGACCATACGTTGAAGTAGAATAGTACTTCTATTTTGTTGTTCAGGATCCCTTGAAAATGGAATGGTCCTTTAGGTATCTGAGGTGACAAACTCATAATGTTACTTTTTGTTTCATTCTATGATTATTGAATTGTTTCGTTTGATGACCTTGCTTGATTTAAATGATCCGCAGATATATTTACACCAGCTGCATTCTTTTCCACATTTTCCTATTCAATACTGGTCTTTTCTTACCTTCTTCTGAACATAATTCATTACTGTGTTTTGTAAAGAAATGATTTGATTTAGGTAATTTATTGACTGCTTGTTCTTTTGCTTTTTTCATTGTTCTTTTTTGCGCTCCACTCTTTCCCTTTTTCTTTTCATCCATTTTTAACTAAAAATTTTATTAATTTAATTTAAAACTTTATATTTTAAATGCAAATAACAATAATAAACAAATACGTACATTTTTATATCAATTGCTCTTTTGATAATGACTTGAACTTGAACAAACTTGAATTTAAATTAATCAACTAACAACTTTTGACCACCGTATATGGCTAAATGTTCGTATACGTGGCACCTATACCCCCCCACTGTCCTCCTACCAAGTTTGGGAATCCCGAACACCATACGATATGACACATACAATAAACTAACGGGTGTCTGATCACTATACAAAGTTGCATTTGTAAAAGCAAAATAAAGACTGCCGCTGCCTGAGATTGTTATGTTTTGGCGATAAGATATAAGAATTCCTTCCTTATTCTAGATGTATAACATTGTTGAGGAGCTCAGTGAGAAAATTATTTTCATTACATGTTGCGTCTGTCTATAGGTCCTAGCGTAGTAGGGGGGGACCCATCTGTTTATGGGCCCTGGCGAAGTAGGGCCCCTAGTCTTTGCCTACTTTTGCGGTAGCGAACCACATAAATGTTTTTTTTTTTCGAATGGTTTGCCCCAAACTTACAAGCTACGTTCTTATTAACTGGTCATGGTTCGATTAATGCAAAGTTGCATGATTTAGGAATTAATGAAAGATCTAGTTGCCATTGTGGCGAAAGAGAATCATGGGAACATATTATGTACAACTGTGAGGAGTACTGCGATCTACGAATTGAATTGGTAGCTCGGGTTAGTAATCTCAATCTTATGGCAGAAGGCTGTGAGACAATTCTAGTTGATAAACAGGAGAACTTCTTGGCTTTCCAAGCCTTTGCAACTGCAATATTTCTTAGGCGGAAGACTCTTCTGCATCTGGAAGCCTTGGATTTGTAATGCGGTATGGTGTATGCCGAATTACCTAGAATTCTGTGAAATCGTGGAGGCTTGAGTTTGCTATATCCACTGCAACTCCAGCTCCTTGTGCTCAATTACCTAAAGTTCTGTGAAATCGTGGAGGCTTGAGTTACCTGGCGAAGTACCTGGCGCTGGTACTTCTCTTCTCTGGTATTTCTCTTCTCGGCAGCTCCTGGCGCTGGTACTTCTCTTCTCTGGTATTTCTTTTCTCGGCAGCTCCTAGCGCTGCTGGCTTTCCAACAGACTGTGAACAGATGCAGATCTTTCCAATGAAGTTTGGACTTTGTCTGAAATTTAATTATATGTATATTTTATTTTTTATGTAATTTGATTATTTTTCAATTTGTTCATATCAATCTTTTTTGGTCATGGCAGGTTTTTTCCCTCCCTGTACTTGAGCAAACAGGAGAGGGAGTATATAAGAGTACTGCTAAATTATGTGTAACTGACAGCGGGGTTGCCATTGGTTGGCTGGGACCGCTTTAAGTAATAAATATCAATCAATGTACTCCAAATCTTTTATTAGCCTTTCGGGGTCAATTCCAATTTGAGATAAGCAGCAGATTGATTCCAACGGCCTGACTAGTATGAATCTATCAGCCATCTTCAGTCTGCGAAAATATTGCAATAAAAATATTCATTGCATTATTTTGCAATGAATGGGGAAGTAATGCATGACACCACAAAACACTGGCTTACAGGACAAGAGCAAGATTTTTTTTAGGGGGGAGCGGTGGGGAGCATTGGAATTCATGCGATGACCTCACACTTGGATGTGTGCCTAAATTGCCACAGGGAACTTATGCAGAGAAGCGCATAAAATTCCTTCTTGTATTTGAGTAACGAATCTGCTTTTTGGATTAAACGGTTTCCTTCAAAAAAAAAAAAAAAAAAAAAAATCCTTGCAAGTTACTTTCCGGGTATTTCTCGTACATAGAACAAACATTGGTATTAACAATCCCCCACCCCCAAGCTTGAATTCATAAGTGTTCATGGATCGATCTGCATGTTGTGCTGGCTGAAACAATCGGAATAACTCACAGGTAAGCCCTGTACTCCGCCTAAGATCGGATAACTAAGAAGTCATTTAAAAATTCCTCCAGTTGTCAACAGGAATAGAAGCCGGACATCTCCAAACGAGTAGAAGACGTCGATGCATAGTGTCGACGAGGCTGACACGGAAGTTTCTCCCTCGCAATATAATAAATCAAGCTTTTCGAGGTTGTGGCAAACAGAGATTGCAGCTCAAACTGAGACTGGATTTTGCAATATTCATAGACCCCCTGTATTAATGAAATTTAACTAAAATCCGATGTTTGAAAACTTTGCAGACCTAATCTCCCAGGTCCTTTCGTTCTCTTCCACTGTCAGTGTAGTACCACAGAGTTGATACGTTACATATGGGAAACAGTAGCCCCAGAGTAACGTATCAACTCTGTGCTACTACACTGACAGTGGTAGAGAACAAAAAGGACCTGGGGGTAATTGTGCAGGCAGATATGAAGTTTTCTGAGCAGTGCAGCCGGGCTGCAAGAGTAGCTAATGGTGTCTTGTCAATGATATACAGGAATTTTTCTAGCAGGGATAAGAAGGTGTTAATCCCCTTTTATAAAGCAATGGTCAGGCCACACCTTGAGTACTGTATACAGGTCTGGAGACTTCATTTCAAGAAGGATGTAGAGCTGCTGGAACAAGTGCAGAGAAGGGAAACAAAATTAGTGAATGAAACAAAGGGTTGCTCTTACAAAGAAATGCTTAAGTTTTGCAAATTAGTGTCTGGAGACTAGGCACCGGCGAGGTGATCTGATAGAGGTGTATAAAGCCTTGAATGGTTTGGGCATGATCAATGCTGATGGGATTCTTCCTCTTGCTCAGAATAATCACCTGAGAGGGCATAAATTCAAATTGAGGAAAGACAAATGTAAGATACATGTGCGGAAGTTTGCCTTTAGCCAGCGGGTAGTTGGTTGGTTGAACAGACTTCCATCCTTTGTTGTGGAAGTTGATAGCCTAAATAAATTTAAGGCTGAGCTAGACAGATATTTGGTACGAACGGAGGGGTGAAATGAGAGTGTTTTTTTTTTTTTGTTTTTTTTTTTTTAGCTGATGCTGCATTACCTTGCTTTCTTGCATCATATGCTTCTACTAATGCTAATCGTAAAAGTGGGGTAGTTCCCACACTCGATGCCTACTGGATGTAGGCATCTAGTGTGGTCTGTTCAGGAAAGTTAACCGGGAGTTTGAAAGAAAGTCCTCAATAATCTGTCCATTTCTGGTACTTCTTTTGTCTGGGGTCCGCCTGCGCCAGGCTGGGGAACGGCAGTTTACATCTGCCCCAATTATGATTCTTTGATCAGTGAGCATGTCAGTCAAGGCCTGCAAGTACCTGGTGATAGGTACGATATCCTCGCCCGGCATGCTGTAAAGGGCCACAGCACAGATTTGGCCCAATGGCTTTAAGGTGTGGGAATATGACGCCCAGGGTGCGCAAAGCTATGCTACTGTAGTCACAGTATAATTGGGACTGTAGACCACAACCGCAGCCCAAGGGGGTTTCACTCTCGTCATGGACTGTTTTGTAAGCTGCCAGATATCTGCAAACTCGTTTTGAGTGGGCATACGGTCAAACTAGTAGAGCAAGCTTATCTACGAAAAAAATCTAAACCTCCTAAACACTTCCTAATTCATTTCACAAATATATGTGGTCTCAGTTCTAATCTCAACGATGTCCATTTCCACTTGCAGTCTGCCAAACCCCGATTTGTGGCGCCCACACCACATGGAGGAATGCCGCCCCTCTATTTTACCAGGCAGTATTACGTAGTAGATGAATCTCATCAACCGGTGCAATACCACCACTTTGCTTATTGGTTGATGACTTTTGATGTTATAATGAACATCGTGGCGAGATCCAATATTCCTCACATTTCGAGGATACAGCTAAAACGGTATTCGCAGGCCAGCCGCAAGTTAGTACAAGGGACCGAACATATTGGTAACTCGCTAGGAGGCTTCCGGATCAGCTAGTGTATAATCTTGCTACCTCTACTCTGCCAGATAGTGACTGGAGGGGGCCGAGTAGTTGTGTGTGTGTGTGTGTGTGTGTGTGTGTGTGTGTGTGTGTGTGTGTGTGTGTGTGTGTGTGTGTGTGTGTGTGTGTGTGTGTGTGTGTGCGGGGAGCATTGTCGAGGCCACGTTATGTCAAGGATCTGGGTATATTCTTACCATGTGTACGCCATATCCAAAAATTTCATTACTTCATACAGCATGTCCCACTCACTTTTTTCTTACTATTGAATACACCATGAATTGTCAAACTAATAGAGCAAGCTTATCTGCGAAAAGATCTAAACCTCCCAAGCACTTCCTAATTCATTTCACAAATATACGTGGTCTCAATTCTAATCTCAACGATGTCCATTTCCACTTGCAGTCTGCCAAGCCCCAAGTATTTTTTCTAACAGAATCTCAGTTATCGGTTGATTCAATTACTGCTCATCAGATGCCCAAATTATTCGCTGTATGATTCCTTTCGCCGCAAAGGTGGTACTTGTGCATATGGTTCTGATATTCCCTCTCAGAGACTTGGCAATTTGGAATCTCCTTTCTTTGATCTTCTCTGGCTTAAAGTCTCTCTCTCTACCTCATTGTGTCAAATTCATCTGTTGTCTCTACCGTTCTCCCAACTCCACTAATCACTTGGAGCTCTTTGACTTCCTATCTTTGCAACTTGACTTTCTCCAGTCCATCTTTCCTAACAGTGAGGTAATCTTCCTTGGTGAATTTAATGTTCACAACTCCAGCTATCTTCCGTTTTCTAGTCATTCTGAACTAGCTGGTCGAGATGCTGAGGCTTTTGCAATTACTAATGACCTTGCACAGATTGTTCATTTACCTACAAGAATACCGGACAATCTTAATCATACAGCCAACACGCTTGACCTTTTTCTTAAAAACAACCCTTCTAAGTACACTGTTGAAGTGAGTGGTCTTTTAGGCACTTCAAATCACAACTTGGTGATTGTCTCCTCTCCAATGGAGCCTTTATCTCATGGCTGTTCCCAACCTCGTATTGTTTGGCATTACAAGAATGCAAAATGCGATGACCTGCGAGATTTCTCTTCTTCTTTTCCTTTGTCAGATTGCTGTTTCAAAACTTCTAATGTCGAAGTTTGCTCAGAACGTGTCAGTGAAATTATTCTTGCAGGAATGGAATCCTTTATCCCACACTCCACTTGAAAATCTTTTCCTTTATCTAAACCTTGATTTTCCTATAAATGTGCTAAGGCTGTTTAAGAGAAGAATGTTGCATATCGTAATTGGCTTGTTTCTAATTGCAGGAATGGAATCTTTTATCCCACGCTCCACTTTAAAATCTTGTCCTTTATCTAAACCTTGGTATTCCAATAAATGCTAAGGCTGTTCGAGAGAAGGATGTTGCATATCGTAATTCTTCAGTTTCATTTTCTGCCTACACCAAAGCTTGCAACAATTGTAAAGTAGTTATTAATCAGTCCAAACTAGAGTTCGAACAGGCTAAGAATAGAAAACTTGCTTATTGCCCTAATGGTAGCCGACCAATCGGGTATCTTGCCAAAGCTATTGGCCGCTACTTTTCCCCATCTCTGCTCACACCTCTATCAAAACCAGATGGTTATGTTGTCACTTCAGCCAAGGATAAAGCTGATCTGCTAGCATCCCATTTTTCTTCCAACTCATGTATTAATGATCTCGGTTAAACACCTCCCACCATTCCCAACACGCTCAATTCAATGCCTCCTGCGGTCTTCCGTCAAAAGGACGTTAGAAGGATTTTGACGAATTTTGATGTTAAGAAAGCTCCAGGTCCTGATGGTATTTCTCCACTTGTTCTCAAAACCTGTGCTCCTGAACTTACTTCTCCATTCTGCTACATGTTCTTTGCCGCCTTTTTTCACTTTCTTATTCCAAAGGTGTTTTTCCTTCTACTTGAAAATTTGCTCATATCCAGCCAGTTCCTAAAAAGGGTGCCAAATCCCTCCCATCCAGTTATCGTCCCATTGCAATTACTTCTACTCTTTCTAAAGTAATGGAGAAATCAATTAACCGCCAACGCTTAATCTACCCATTTATGGACTAATTCAGTGGAACGGTTCAGTGAAACACAAGCTCTTGATCTCAAAGGCTTTCGATCGTGTTTGGCATAAAGGTGTTCTAAACAAGCTTTCATCTTATGGTTTGCCAACTGTTTTTTGTAATTGTTCATCCAGTTTTCTCTCTGATCGGTCACTAGGGTGATGGTAGATGGCTCTCTGTCTTCTAACTTCTCCACTAATGCCAGTGTCCCCCAAGGTTCAGCTCTTTCTTTCCCCCACTCTTTTCCTCTTGTATATTAATCACCTTCTTCCATTGACTGGAAATCCTATCCATAGTTTTGCCGATGACAGCACATTGCATTCCACTTTCTATTTTGAGAAACCTTACCCTGCTCAATCAGCTTCAACTTCTCGAAAGTACCTTGGCTACCAATTCCTTGGTAAATTCCGATCTTCAGGTAATTCTCCAGTGGAGCAAAGACAACTTAGTTGATTTCAACCCTTCTAAAACTCAATCTTGTCTTATATCTCGCAAAAAGGATTCTTCTGCTCCTATGCTTATCTTTAGTGACACTCCGATTTCTAGGCAAAATGATATATCTCTTTTGGGGATTACCCTGACTTCTAATTTCTCTTGGCACAAGCACATTTTAAATATTGCTTCCTCTGCATCTAAAAAACTTGGTTTTCTCTTTCGCTCTCGGCGTTACTTTTCTTCCAAACAGCAGCTCACTCTGTATAAATCGCAGATCCGCCCTGCCATGGAATATTTTTCCCATATCTGTGGTGGTGCCTCCAAAACCTCTCTCAGGCTTCGTGATTCCATTCAGAAGAGGGCAGTTAGGTTAATTAATGATTCATCTCTAACAGAGTCTCTCCACTCGCTGTCTCATAGACGTACTGTTTCTGCTGCATGCCTCTTCTACAGATACTTCCATGGTCACTGTTCTTCTGAATTGGCTTCTATAATTCCCGCTCTCTCTTTCAAAACAGTCCGAACACGTGCCGCCACCAGCCAACATCCATTTACTGTCCAACTTCAAACTCACAGAACCAACTTTTCATCTTCCTCGTTTATTCATTTAACTGCTGTTTTCTGGAACAACCTTCCTTCACACGTATTTCCTGAAAATTACAGTCTACAGAAGTTCAAGTCCAATGTCAACAAATATCTTCTTTCGTCTTCTCAACCTCCAACCCAAGCACGGCACTAAGTACTATATGTTCTAATACCTCTCGTATTTGGGGTTTACATAAAAAAAAAAAATACAGTTCTTGTAATAGTAGGACGTCAGCTATGACCCTAAGTTGCTGGGCCACTGTTTTAGCGCTCTGCGCATTATGCTGTATTATTGCAATTTCGGATCTGTTGTACTCTTTAGGGCGTCTCTCATAAATAAAATAAAAATAAATTTTCTGTTTATACTCCGGGACGACCAAACGGTCAGAGGAGTTTTACAAGATACACACAATACAAGAAACAGCACCGTATTCAGCAGTCACTGCTTGAACCCCGGTCACTCAAGGCAGGTGTACTTATGTACCCGCGCGCCTGACCACTAGGCTACGGCGGCCTATAGTTGTTTCTGATATAACCCTTTGAATTTAAGATAAACTGGACAGATCGTGTCTCTGATAGAATGCGAGTGGTCCATGTTCCCTGCCTTACAGTTTGTACAGATTGGATCTTACTCCTTGTTTGGACAAAACATGTTCAAACAAGGGAAACTCTGGTTTTTCGTCCAGCAAACAGGCAAATCGAACACGTACATACACACATGCAATTTGGTCTCACTCGCTGATGCGCCTACAACCCAATTAACCAAGATTGCGTTGCAACCAAGATTGCGACAATCCAATAATTTTGTTCATAAAACTCGGTTCAGCTAGAATCCAACTAGCTGAACCATGATGTCAAAAAGCCCATAAAATCCTTCCTTCTAGAACTCGAACCCAAGCCTTTTTTCACACGGTGTGGACGAACAGCAATCATAACCACGGTGCTACACGCGAGGACACGCAACAATAGATGGTGCTCACATCATCTGTTATTATTCACCCACGGGAGAACTTCACAAGGTATTGCAGGCTATCGTTTTTCTAGTGCTACTCATGCGTTGCACAATGTGTCCGGTAATGGCCGTACATTGTCAAGTGTATAATCTTAGCGTTGAATGTCATTTTACACGAGGTCTCAAATATGTTCAATTGGGTTGATATCGGCTGTGTTGGGTGGCCTTAGGAGGACACAGAATTCATTGTCACGTTCCTGAAACCAGATAGAAACATGCCAGGCATTAAGGCTTGGCACGTTTCCTCGTTGAAAGCCACCGTTCATTAACGGTGATCTGAGGTCCCAGCGTATATACGCCACGAAAACAGTCTCCAAAAACCATAACACCACCGCCTTCAGCCTGCCAGGTGCCCTGGCTTCACGTTGCGTTCTCCAAATGTGTTTATCAGCATGATAAAGTTCTAAACAGAATGCATCAGATCAGGCTATGTCTGTGGTCCAACGTTGTGGATAATGCTGACGTGCCTACGCAAGGCGCGGTTTTTTGTGTCTCGCAGTGAGCATTGGAACCTGTGACGGCCATCGACTGCCAGACTGCCACAGCCTATATCTGTTAACAGTGTCCAATGCATAGTGTTGCTGTTCCGGCGTTGTATTGGTGGTTAGTTGAGCCACTATGCTGTGTCACTGGCGTGTTCCGAGGCAAGACACATGGCGCTCCCGTTCTGTGGTGTCACGAGTCTACCATGACTAGCTCAACAGCGGTCGAATAACAACCCAAAGGTCACACGTGTGGTTGGTGCCCATGATATCTGCACGCCTTGCCCTACAATCATTCCACGTTCGAAGTTGGAAAGAACTCAACGCCGACCCATTTTTCTTCGCAGACACTGAAAAACTGATTGCACGTGTGCGAACTACAATCTTCCCGACTTTGAGCCATCACCAGTGTCGCAGGTCAGTCCATCCTACACCAGGGGGTGCTGCTAATGCAAAGCCAGGTGCCATGGCTTTGCATTAGCAGTGTAGTTGCGCTGGCAGCATGTAGTGAAAAGTGCTTATCTCTATTGGGTCTGAATTTTTAAGACTGGCTAGTTCTGGCGTAAGCATCTAAAAAATAAAAGAATATTGAATGCTTGACTTACTATATTTCTGTTAATACAAATTATAAGCTAAAGCGCGACTGGATTGGTGGGTGGTCAGTGTTTGCATGATCCAAACTACATGATGCCAAAATGAACGTTAAAATGTTCGTGATTTATTATCGTTACGAACTGTTTTGATCCCATGTCACCGTCCTGATTATAAACAGAAAATACATTTACTGTATTTGTTTATGTGCTGTGGTAGGGATAGTTGTGTTTATGCAGTTTTCGCCAAATTTTATTTTGACAGCTGATTAGAGTCTTGTTAGCTTTGGTTGTTGTGTTTATATCATGACATGAGTTATTTGCGTCTGGTTGAGTGGCGCTCTGTCTTTACAACCCTTCTTAAAATCGTGTGGATGAGCTTCGGGTTGAAAGACAACTTCTTTATGAGACATTTTCCCCTTACGTATGCAATGATATTTGAGGCGTGAGTGAAGTCTCTGAAATGGTGTCTTGATCACTATAAAAGTGTCTTTTGACGTCAGTATTTTGCACAAGTCTAAGAAATTCTGATTAATCGACACCTGGGTTATTCTCAACAGCTGTCACTGTCTTAGTGAAATCAGTTGAATTATGTTTATCGGTATTTACATTTGTATTATGAAACTTGCTTTCAGTTATCAAGAAGACCAGAAAAACTTATTCGTGCCGGATTCCATGCTCTTAGTAACTGAGTTTAGAGAACTCAGATTTTTTGAGGGTATATATACTCCTATTTTGAAATATAAAATTTAATTATGTCTGGCTATATTTGTGTCATCGTTTTTAGGCTTTATGATCGTCAGATTCGCAAACAGGATCAAAAAATACAAACCTTTCTTAATATCATCAATTTTCAATCCAGTTTTCAACTGCGAGGTATAAGGTGACAGTTTTTTTTTTAAATATCAGAAGGCTTGCAATGTTTTTCCCGTTCATTTTCTAAATGGCGATATCGTTGTGGTACAATAGGCGCAGAAAATTATTTCCATAAAGCCTTTCAAACTTTCATAACTCAAAGTTGCTGCAAAGCCACCCTGACAGCATTAGAGACACAAACAAGATTAACTCAGTATATATTTAAAAAAGTAGAGCAAGATTTCAAATTAACGTTTCCCCTTCGAATTGTATTTACTACGATGGAAAACAATTCTGAAGGCTGTAACTTAGCACTTGTGTATGGCTTTCCTCTCGTCACCATCATGAACTTCTGAAGTTTTTATTTTAAAGCTACAAAAAATCAAATCCATTTAAAGTAGCTTAAATCATCGTCAACTTTGTAATTATTAGCTTATTTTAAGAAAAGAATAGTTTTAAAAATGAAATATTTGTTAATGCCGTTGTAGAGGTTTTCTCTGCGAATAATGTGAATATTTTATTTTTATTTTAAAAAATTATTCAGTTTATTTGAGCGACTTTTGAAAGCACTCCAAATGGAGCGATTTCGTCAACCAATTTTTTAAATAGCACCAGAGGTTGCTTGAATCGCACTTCTATGCTAAGCAAATGGAGAACGAACAAGCGCATAGTTTATAAGCATCAAACCTTTAATGATAGCATATTAAATGAAACAAAATCAGAGAAAAGACAGAAAAAATTCTTCGAATGAATCTGAAATTTAAAAATTAAACACAAATCAAAAAATTTCATATTTTTATTTTCATTGAATCTGGCACAATTTCCTTGTGCTTCGATTCAGTGAAACTTTTTGCACTTTTTTCCTTTCTATTTCAATGTCACACAAATATCTGCTTAGGACTGTTTACATTTAGGACAACACTTATTAAGACCAATTCTTTTACACCTTGAACTCCTCTATTGCGTTCATGATGTTCTGGAGCAACCATTTTTCATATTTTCTTTTACACCCTGAAGCAGTAGCGGATTCAGATGGGGACGATGGCCCCAGTCATCATCATTAATATCGTCACCCCTAAAAACAGTCCAGATCCGCCCTTCATTTGAAGCATACATAAAGAAATCTTCATTTAAGGTGTAGAAGAAAAGTATAAACTTGTTAAACATATGCTAGGATATAAACTTTCGTGTAGCTGTCCATGAATAAAAGTAGGACGTAATATATTTTACGAAGGTCATTGAGTGGAATCTTAATTAAAGTAAGTGTACATGAAGTTAAGGTAAACATAACCCCTAAAAAAGATTTAAAACCATAAGTACAGTGTAATTCAGTAGAAATATACAAAATGAAAATAGCAAATATACAATGAATAACTAAATGAACGCGAAAGAAAATCTGTATACTTTACTTACTTGTATTGGTTTTTGCACGTCGGCACCTCTTGTGCTTGCAGTTTCTGCAGGGTAGAACGGGTCGACCCTGCGCCTCTGCTATTCTCTACTACTACTGCACATTTTTGCCAATAGGTACGGCTTCTGTAAGTCTTTTTGTGGAATCGCAAATAAGACATCTGATAAGCGTATGGTGTTTTTAACTCCAAGGATGCCCCGAATAACAAAGGGAAGGGGGTTTTGTCACTTTGTAACATGCAAACGTTACACAATAGGAAGCAGGCATAACCTTTATCTGGTACAAAGGATTAAATTTATTCAGAATAGCTTCTTCAGAAATACTCGTAAATTGCCAATACTTCTTTACCCCAGGCTCGACTTGAAACTCCAGAAGACATTGTAACTCAACGTCAACTTCTACTGCTCAAATTTATTAAGATGGCGTTTATAATCCAGTACTGATAGCTGAAGTTAATATCTTCTGTCCTTTGCAAATTACTGAGATACCAGGCTTTCTACATGTATTCACGGTCACTTCCCATTAGGGAAAGTAATGCGTTCGTTACTTCTCATAATGGTTAAGTTCAGTAATAAAACTCGAAATTTTCGAAACTAAAACTACAGGGTGAACCACATCGACTGAGAAGTATTCGCGACCACCTTGAGAATCAACTACCTTTCTGGAAAGTGCAGCTTATTTAATCGAATGCGCTGTTCTCTAGGCAACGAGTTTTTCTCTCAGTCAGCTATTTGCACCGAAAAAAAAAGACTAGAACTACTTTTGTTAATTTGTTCTCGTGTATTTTCATTTTGAATGATGACTAGTGCCCTCTAAAGGTGGAAGAGGACCGGGTCTGTCTATACCTGTGGAAAGGTATGGCTGTGAGCAGCAAGTACAGTATTGACTTATTGAATTTATATGACAAAATATCAATAAATAAATTCGTCTAATTGTTTTTTTTTAATTTATATCCATTTTTTAACATTTAATTTTAATTATGTTATTATAAATTATCTCAGTTTGTTCGTACCTTCGGGTTTCTTTGTGATTCCTAATTATAAGTTGGGTTTCCAGTTTTGTGCCAAATAATCAAAAAGACAAACAACTTACGTTATCACTTTGCGATTTCGCCGGAGTGAAAAGTAACTGAAAGTTTCTTTCCACCCTAATAACCCTCCACATGGGATGCCTGTCGACGCTCTCAAGAGTCGAGACGATATTCGAGCTGACGAAATTCGTTGGCACACATTTGTGAGGTGATTGTTTCACAGAACGAGCGATTCTTTCTTTCTTTCAGCAAATCCAGAGACTTCTTCAGTTGTGGGACTGCATACGACTGTAGTATTTGAACTAGTACTGGTCATGGTTGTTCCCGAAAAGAAAGACCCTAGGACAGTAACAGAGAGCCTCTTTTAAAGAGTGTGTCACATTTTCTTTTTATTTTACCCTTTGGTTATCTAAAATAGCTTCGAGCGTCGCTTTAAAATTATCATATAGCAAATTAAGGAAAAAGACCAAAAATTAAATATATATTTTCGAAGATCACGTAGTCTAAGTGGATAAAAAGTTCATAAGAATAAGATTTAATGTTTTTTCTTAAAAATTATTATAAATTCTTACCTCGCTGCAAAAAAAGATACACCCATACAGTTTCATGTTTATTTTTTGTTGGTAAGAAATTTTGCCTCAGTTTTCTGTCTCACTCTACTGGGAACGAAAATTTTTTTAGTCAGTTCTGTTCTAAAACACTGATCGTAAACCATTCGAAATGTTTCAATCCATGGTTTACCATTCGAAATATCTCATCAATAATCTTTAAAAATATAAAATGATCTGATGACATATGACATATCTACTTTTTTTCAAAAATGTGTTTTAGCAACCATTATTTATGACGAATACCTCTTCGAAACAATAAAAAACTGTTCTGTGGTCATCTTGGAGTATAAACAGAATTTTTTTTCACAATAACTTTATTATTTCGCTTTTATGGTATCAACTGAGCGAGCGCACGCGAATGTCTCAAGAGTCATTTCTACGATTGTTTTTAGAAAGTCGAGTTCTTTGGTCCATACGGAAGTTTACACATCTCTCTCTCTCTCTCTCTGGAAATTGTGGTTTTCATCCCTCAAATGCTGTTTACGTTACCATAGGGTGACCCTTCGTGAGCTTGCATTCATCTAATACTTATTTTAAAACAGCCAGTTGAGAATTCTAAAACTCTTTATTTTCAGGCCATCTTCAAATGTAAATAATTGTTCCATCTAACAATTCAATAAAAAATTTGAAACTTCTTTCTTAGCCATACCATCTGAATACAGAAATTGGGCTTGCAATCCATATATAAAAAGACAGTTTAGCATAGAAACTTAATTGTGAAAGTTCTGCATTTATTGGTATGGAATGTTTCCAGATATAAAGAGGTGCAGATAGCTAACGGTGTTATGCCCAATGTACATCGAATAGAGCGATGTCTGTACAGAGAACATTTTGCTCCACCGTTAATTCTTTACCAAATATCAACAACTTGTGTTATTTTTGAACCTTCAATTTTAAGGATATTGCATTTATCATTAAACACGTGAAGAATAAAATCTGGGGGATTAAAACGCCCTTCTATACCTAGCATCAGTTCAGACAAATTTTAATACATTCGGTGCTTAACAAATTAGCAGAAAAATATTTACATATCACTTCTTACTTTGCCAAATTTCACTGCATAATAATTTATTTTCTTAACAAAAAGGTAAGATCACTCTAATTTTTTTGCAGGAATTAACTAACACTTTTAATCTGCCCTGAAATACCAATATGTGAACTAATGTTATTAGTGGAGCCCCCCAGGGTTCGCTGTTGGGACCATTGTTGATTTCTATAGTTATCAATGATATTGATGAAGATAATAACAATGTTAATGCTAATATCTAGTTAGAGACCTGTAATTGCAGGTAATAAGGACAGAGTAATTACAGCCCTGTTAGTTTAACTTCTGTTCCAAGGAAAATAATGGAGTCACTGGTTAAAGAAGCGTTGCAGGATCATCTGGACAATACTGCAGTAATAGTTCAGACACAGCGTGGGTTTGTTAAGGGGAGGTCTTGCCTATACTGTGATGTGGTTACAAAGGAACTGGATACAAAAAGTATTTTGATATCATATACTTGGATTTCAGGAAAGCTTTTGATACTGTTTGCACTTGGAAGACTATTGTACAGATTGGAGTGGTATGGCATTAAGGGAAAGTTGCTGCAATGGATAAAGGGATGGTTGAGTGGGAGATGGCAGAGAGTGTTAATAAATGGACACTGCTCTTCTTGGACTAACATTATTAATGGAGTTTCCCAGGGTTCGGTGTTGGGCCCATTGTTGTTTTCTGTATTTATCAGTGATATTGAGGAAGATATATCAGTGTTAAAGTCTAAGTTTGCAGACGATACGATGGTTGGCAGGGTTGTTAATGACAGTAATGATAGTACGTTACTGCAACAGGATCTGAAAAAGTTGAGCAGATGGGCTGAGAGGTGGAAACTGAAGTTTAACATTGACAAATGTAATGTACTGCATATGGATAGCAGTAACCCCAGAGTAACGTATCAACTGAGTGGTACTGCACTCAGGGTAGTGAAGAATGAAAAGGACCAGGGGAGAATTGTGCACTAAGATATGAAGTTTTCTGAGCGGTGCAGACAGGTTGCAAGAGTAGCTCATGGTGTCTTGTCAATGATACACAGGAATTTTGCTAGCAGGGATAAGGAGGTGATTATCTCTTAGTATAAGGCAATGGTCAGGCCACACCTTGAATACGGTATACAGATCTGGAGGCCTCATTTTAGGAAAGACGTACAGAGAAGGGCAACGAGATTGGTAAGTGGAACAAAGGGTTGCTGTTACCAAGAAAGACTTCAGTACTGCAAATCGCAGCTTCTGGAGAATAGGCACCTGCAAGGTGATCTAATTGCGGTGTATAAAGCCTTGAATGGTTTGAGCAAGCTCAATGCTAATGGGATTATTCCTCTTGTCCAGATTACTCACCGAAGGGGGCATAAATTTGGAGAGAATGGATGGGTGAAATGGGATGTTTTTTTTTTTTTTTTTGGCTCTTGCATCATATGCCTCTGCTAATGCTAATGCTAATCTTCCCAAAGCTTCTGGTTTGATAGAAGTTAAGTCATTAACAAAGGAATTATATAATTATGAGTTGAAAAGTACCTTATATTAGTTATTTGTTAGTTACTTTAATCGTAGAAAAATTTAACCGAGTATTTCTAATCAGTAAGAAATATCGAGTACGCAGTGGTGTACCTCAAGGTACGCAATCTAGGCATACATTTTTTTAATATTTGTATAAATAAAATCTTTAATGTAATTAAAAAGTTTGTGTTAAAATATATGTCGATGATATGTTATAATAAGAAGGTATATGAATCAATTCATTTAAGATTCTCAGGAAGACCTTTTTAATGTACACGAGTGGATCTAGGATAATTTCTTAGTAACAAAGAGATTTGAGATTAATCAACATTAATTAAATTTAATGTTGATTAAGTACCTCAACAAACGTTACAGGCATCCAATTTAAAGTTTACATAATCATAACTGTTTACATTCAATAAATAGATATATGCTGCCCTACCATTAATATTCCTATACCCCTCCGTTGATAGTTGTTCACTTCCTACCCGAGAACCAAGCGTCAATCACAACTATAAATGCTCGTAGGCCTCGAGGAGAGAGTAGAACCTCCTCGAAGATTCTACAATTTTGAATGCAAGATGCTGCTGTCGACGGAGTTAATACTTCCAGTATGGAATGATAATAGGTTGCTATATACGCAATTGGTCTTTCTTTACAATTAGAGATGTAATCTGCAAATGAGCTGGTGCCGAAACCGTCACGAAAAGACTCGGAAAATCTCCGAACGAGACAAGATAGTCCTGCCAAGAATCGTCCACTTGGAACAGAGGTCGACCTTGTCGGTGCATACCCAAATCCTCAACGAGACGATTGAGATATATTTCAGCACCACTACAGTACGCAGGACGATGTATGATATGAGTTACCATGGCCGTCACAAGCCACTAATAACCCTAATCAATGCGAGCCGCCGTCTACCTTGGTGTAAGACTCGCCGTTCTTGAATCGTTGAACAATGGAAAGCTGTGCTTTTGAGTGACGAGTCACAGTACATGGTCTACCAGTCCTGCCTGGGTGTAGCAGATGTCCGGAGAAAATTGTTTGCTGGACTGTACGTCCCGACAATGAAGTTTAGCAGAGGCAGCGTGATGGTCTAGGGCTGTTTTTCATGATTTAGCCTGGGATGATTGGTTGCTTTGGATAACACCACGACTGTTGAGGTCTGTCTAGATGTACTGGGCAATAATAAATAAATAAACAACCTGTACTGTACAGGTAACGTGCATAGAGTAGTGCTCATCACGGCAACAATGCAGTGTTACGAAGGTTAGTTTTACACAGGACAGTATTAGAGACATACAATGTTAAGAGACAAGGATAACTAATTGCATGATCAATTACAAACATTGATCTTAGGGCACCAGGAATTTATTGAAACACAACTTCTCACTGTCATTGGACTTCATGCTTTCAGGTTGCATCAGCCAATGTAGATACATCGCATTGTTCCACTTTCAGTGACATCTGATGTTTTTAAGACATTGCTGTAGTAATTTCAAGTCACCATTTCAACGCTCTATAACCTGAGTAGCATTTCAATGGGCAGTAAGCGGTCAGATAAAGGCAAGTCTATTGGCGTTAGTGATCAGGCATGGCTTGTAACTGGGATTGGGAAATCCGCTAAGTGTAGCTTTCCCAGAGGTTAGACTGGGAAATTAGTCAAATCATCATTTTTGTGGTGAAGATGAGTCTTTTCTTCGACCCGAGGATGGTTGTCTCCTTACTTTTAGCGCATTTGCCATTTGGGTTATTCTATTGCCAGTAGGAATTCGGAACTTATATGAGGCTGTTTGTTTGTTTGTTATTTGGTTTTTAGGAGCATTAGCAACTAAGGCCATATTGCTCCGGGAATATGCGGTGGTCATTCCCTGACCTTTCCGCATTCTCCGTATTTGGTGGTCACGGGTTTGAAACCCGGTCTAATCAAGAAGCGTGTGCTACGCACTGCTGCTCCTGCCCACCTGGCTACAGAGACACACTCAGTAACCAATATTCTGCTGTTTAGATTAGCTTAACATTGTTTGGAGCAGCAGATGCCCAGATTTGAACACCATAAAGAATTACAGAATATATACGAGATAGAATATACAATGTTACCAGTTAGGAATTATGGGCGTTAGTCAGTTGATTTCTGTTAATCAACGGGGCCGAACTTTGATCCGAATTTGGTAATATGATGCCATTAGGATGCCGCCTCCTGAAATTTGTAGGAGAGGGAATCTATTTGAGGGAAAAATCACCTCTGCTGATTTGGAAGGGTTCATAGTTAGTTTGAATTGCTTTAAATATTTTTCTAGCACAGCTAGTTTCTGGCTGGCGAGGGTGCTGATTTGGTTGAGGTCGGCCCCTGATTCTATAGTTGTGAGAATTTTGATGTCATCGGTGCAGCAACTGATATCTGGCCTGTTCATAATGAAAAGAGACAAAAATCGCCGTATATTATTGGTACCTGCTTTGTAGCTGTACGTCAGGGAAGGTCCATACCTGTATCAATAGGATAACGCTCCACGTCATAATGATCGGATTGTGACGGACCGGTTTGAGGACACGAACGTCGAAAAGTTGGATTAGCCAGGTAGGAGTTCTGACCTCTCGATCCTATGGAGAACGTCGGAAACGAATTGGATCGTTGTGTGGGTCTCAAGAAAGACTGCCCAAAAAACAGAGCTAAATTGATCGCCACTTTTAGATACGCAGTGTATTTAATGGTAGGTTAATGTAAGTGTAGTGACGATACAATGAATCTCTTTCCTTAATTGTCTGGGTCTTTGGTTAGACTATACTGTAAGCAGTTATAAACATTAATGTATAAGTTAAATTTTAATTTATATTTATTTTGTCATGTCAGAGAGAAACTAACGCTAGTGACTAAAAGTCTGATATGTTTCGCATTGGATTGATTCTGTATTAATTATGCATTTAATATTTGGACTGACCTAGTAAATCTGATTTATATACATTAGATTATTTTTTAATTCAGTTTATCAAAATTGTCATTGGAAAAGATACGTATTATAACTTGAGAAGAAAGAGTAATCTATTAAAATTCAAAATTCTGTTTCATTCTCAGACAAAACAAAAACATATTAGAAGAGGAACTTTTAATTTCCTCTTTTCCAAGGCTAATGCGTCAAATGATAAATATGGCCCAAAATCCTTCAGGATTTGGGGTCATAATCCATACTATCCTTCAGGTGTTCTGGGTCGCCGCTTTCTGGATTTCCTTGTCGGTGTTCTCTATATTTCTTTACTGCATTTCAATGTTCAGCATTAATTCGACAATAAAAATTGTCAACTAAGACAGAAAAGATAAACAGGGTGGGCAGCATAAAATAACTTACTATGATTAATTTGAATTTAATAAACAGATGTTTATTTATTATCTGAAATGAATACAAAAAGAAATTGGCAAAATCAGCTGCTTCAGCTGTTTTTCCCGAAACAGGTATTTTTGCCTCAATATACATTTATCTGACATTTATCACATATAAGACACGGGTTAATGGAGACAGTAGACTCGGAAATAGTCACTAACTAAATAAATCATCCACAGGAAAGCAGAGCTTTTCGTGATTGTGGAGTGTCTGTCATTCATTTTAACAGGATTGCACGCAAGCATGTCTGGGTATTCGCTGGTGTTGAGTTTGTCCACTGTCACTTGCAATTAGGCTATCTCAAAATTCCTTTTATCTTTTTATATTTCTCCTTCTCTGACAGAATGACTTTTAGAGGACTCACTTTAAATCTGTTCTTCTTACTTGAACCTTGCGTTTCCTTCTTCACTCTTGTAAGTGGGCCAAGATCGCCCTCTCTTTTATTCCGACTGTATACCAATTAGAACATCAGTTATGGTATTCTAACTGCAGCTCATTAAACTCCCACCAAACTGCCCAGGCAGAACTTCAGAAAGGTTGATTGATCTCTCATCAACTTTGTATTTGATCTTGTCTCGCTTGATTTGGTAGGTGATGAGAATGTCTTCACTTACAGAATTATTAACAATATTCTTTTCATCATCTTGTACTACAATCCAAATCAATATCAGACAGTACATATAGCTTGGAGATCATCCATAAGATCAAATGTAAAGATTTTTACAGACGAAAATACAGGGCCTCAGGAAACCATTCGATCAACAAACTACGTTGATTGAATGGTTTCAGTATTCTCCTGAAAGAAATTAAATTATTTATTTGTGCAGCTTACTAGAACTGTATAAAATCAATTCAGGAAAATCTGATATGCAGAAAGGAGATAAAACGTTATGGAATCCAAGGTCCTATTTTATGAAATTTCCGGAAGTTCATGGGAACAAAAATGGCAAAACTGATCAGCACATATAATCCCTCTATTTAACAGTACGCTTCTCTGCAATTCAAATATCTTTCCTCCACTTCCACAATAAAAGTTAAACCTATTAAGGCTAATACACATTTGTATATAAATTCTCTAAACAGAAGAATGAAGGAACAAATCAGATAATTTCCTTAGAAGGTGGAATCGGTGGATTAACGCAAACAGGAACTCCCCGACTTACGTAATACTCGACTTACGGAAATTCGACTTTACGTAAGTTTTTTCCGGCGGGTGAAAATTGTAAAAAATCGTGGAAACGTATTTTGCATCCCGTAGGAATAAATGGCGGTATCGTGAAAATATCGTAATGTGAACCCAATAACACATTGTTTTTTTTTTTTGTAATTAGTTCCAAGTCCTTGAAAGTTAAAAATTTCGCTATATTACTAAGCTATTTATCTCTCTAAAATATAATCTCTAAAATATAATCTATAATCTCTTTTATAATGGAAATTTCACTATCCTTTCATCGTTATCATATGTTCCCGTTAAAAAATCAATTTTGAACCTTTGTGATATTTTTCTAAAGCACATTCTGGAGGTCACGACCAAAAAACAATAAAAACAGTTTGCACTTTCCGGTTTATTGGGCTTTTCTGTTAATGCATCTAATTAAAAACGGGTAGTAAATTCGATCTTATTGCATTTGCGATAATCCCGATAACTGCAATTGTGTGGGTTTTTACGCTATTTATGGTGAAATGTGTTCCCCCTTCTTGAAATCTTCAATCATATAAAAAACAAATTTTCAGAAACTTCCCTTCATTCCTATTTCAATGATGAAGCGACCAACGAAAAGTGCAAGTGCTGGTAGTGCCAGGAAACGAAACAAAATTGATTTTGAAATGAAGATGATTAATTAAGAAGCAAGACAAAGTTTGTCATCTATTGCAAGACAATTGGGTCTCGCTGCTTCAACAGTGAATATTATTTTAAAGGACAGTGCACTATACGCGCACTGTCAAAGGATCAACGCACTTAAGATCAACAGCGTTACAAAACAGCGTTCAGGTGCTATATCGAAGATGGAACAGCCGTTAATAATATCGATGGAAAATCATATTCAGAAGCGAGTGTCCCTGAGTCTAATGACCATTCGAGAAAAAGCAACGAGTATTGATGAAGATATTAAGGATAAAGTACGCGAACCCCAAGCCAAGTTCGTGGCAAGCAACTTGTAGTTTAATAGGTTCAAGCATCGCGCTGGTTTCCACAACTTTAAAGTATGCGGTGAAGGCACCAGTGCTGATTCTGCAGCAGCTGCAAAGAAATTTTGTGATGTGTTGGAAAATATTATTGATGAAGGCGGCTATTCAACGCAGCAAATTTTTAACGTTGACGAGATTGCTCTGTATTGAAAAAAAATGCCGGATCGAACACACATTGCCAAAGAGAAAAATACAATGCCAGGTTTCAAGGCGTCAAAAGATAGGGCCACGCTCTTGCTTGGGGCTAATGCAGCGGGAGATTACAGATTAAAACCACTGGTTGTGCACCATTCTGGAAATCCTCGTGCATTTAAGGGCATCAATAAAGCCACCCTACCCGTGCATTTCCGATCGAACCAGAGCGTATGGATAATATCTCTCTTTGAGGATTAGTTTAAATGCTGGTTCATTCCCGAGGTTTAAAAATATTGTAAAGACAACGACGTTCCTTTCAAGGTTTTGCCTCTATTGGATAATGCTCCTGGACATCCTACGCATCTAGATGATTTCAATTCAAACGTGAGAGTCATATTTCTACCGCCAAACACGACTTCACTCATCCAACCTATGGATCAGGGTGTTATTTCGAATTTAAAAGCATACTATTTACGCCCAGCATTTGGTCAGGCATTTTCTGCAGTAGACGATGAGAAAAATTTTACGTTAAGAGACTTTTGGAAATCTTACAATATTTACCACGCATCTTAAACATTAATAAGGCCTGGGCGAAAATTACTAAAAGTTGTTTAAATGGCGCATAGAAGAAAATATGCCCAAAGCACGTAAAAGGCTTCGAAGGATTTGAAAACGACGAATCATATGAAGACGTTACAAATAAGATTGTAAAGGTTGCAGAGCTACTTCAGTTGGAGATTTTGCCAAAGGCGTGAAGGAGTTAATAGAGGAAGAAGAGAAGGAATTATCTAACGAAGAATTTATTGACTTGCAGGCAGCGATAGTGAAAGAAGAAAATGCTGACGAAGCTCAAGATGAACCAAATGAGGAGCCGAGATGCTTCATCACCAGAGAGATGGCAATGGCATTTCGTGAAATTGCATCAGTAATGGCGAGGTTTGAGAAGATGAATCCTGACAGCGAACGATTCTTAAAAGTTAACAGAGGGGTGAATGATATGCTTGCTTACTAGAAAGAAATATACGATGAAAAGAAAAAAGCCACCGTCCAGTCATCCAATAATATGTTCTATCATAAGGTTGAGCGGCCGACCCCTTCTAAATCTCCACAGCCCTCAACCTCACCAGCGGCGTACTTATCAGTTGAAGACGTCGATTCTGGCAACGACGCTCGAGAGATAACACTTACTGACGTTATGCCTATCTCCTCTTTTTTTGTAATTTTATTTGTAAATATTGGAAATAAAGTTTAATAAGAAATCAAAATATGTTATTTCAAAATGATTTAGACCGGTAAAAACATAATCCGAAAAATGGCATAGGAATTTTAATGCTTCTAAATTTCTTGCGGTCCAGAAACAGAAACCCAGAAGTAGGACCAAACCCAGTTTGGTCCTTGAGGTTGTCACAGACATTCTCTCAGATATGATAGACAAGCTGTACTTGCTACCTGGAAGTCTAAAACGCTGATGGAACTGATATTCGGGTGATATTCAAGACAAGTGGACCCAATTTCGGCTAAGTCTAGGCGGTCTGTGAGAGCCAAATCCTCTGCTTGCACCTTCACGATGGTGGGACTGATAGCAATTCTGGGAATAACCTCCATGCACAAGCACTGTGGGTGACCACTCAGGTGTGAACCAACGTAAGAGGTCGAGGTGTGCCGCCTACACCATATGGAGGAATGCCGCCCCTTTATGTTACTAGGAAATACCAATACTAGGTGGCAGATAACTCTCATCAGCCGTTGCAATACCACCACTTTGCTTATTGGAGTTTTGAAGTGGTGGAGCCCATGTTTAGTCTCGAGAGCTAAGTTCCGGTCAAACCTTCCCTATCTCTTCCATCATGCAGTATGACTGATGGCTTTTGACGTTATGATGGACATCATGGCGAGATCCAATCTTCTATACATTTCGAGGATACAGCTCTAAAACGGTGTTCGCAGGCCGACCGCTAGTTACTACACCGGACCGAACCTATTGGCAACTCTTTAGGTGGCTTCCGGATCAGCTAGTATATAATCTTGCCACCTCGACTCTGCCAGATAGTGATTGGAGGGAGTCCGAGAAGTATGTATGCGGGGGGGCATTGTCGAGGCCACGATATGTCAAGGATCTGGGTATATTCTTACCATGTGTACGCCATATCCAAAAATTTCATTACTTCATACAGCATATCCCCCACCCCCACTTTGACAATTCATGGTGTATTGAATACACCATGAATTGTTAATAGATTTCTTTAAAAATTTATTTAAACACAAAAATATAAATTTCGCAATGAAACTTGAACGTTTCTTACTAAATTACAATGTGTTAGATAAAAAGATCCAACGAATGAGATATACTGTGATGCTTGCGAACGCTGCATTTTGATTCGCCCTGAGCTGAACGTTAGAACTGGTTGTTATATGAACCGTGAGCCTGAAGTCTATCTAATTCAGTTACTGTACAGTCGATGTGGCATTATCATATAGTCTTCTGGAGAACGAGCATTCCGGTACTATCTTTTTTTTTTTTAGCAATACACCTCTGCTTAGTGCAATCCATGCCACGACGTGTACAGGCAAAAAGTGGCCCTACTGAAATGGAATAAAGGTTTCTAATTTTTTGGCCAGTGAGTGTATATCTGTAGTCTATAAGGTGGTGGTGAGATCGCATTTTGAATATTGCATTCAAACCTGGAGGTAGCACCTAAACAAAGACAGAGCTATTAAGATAAGCTTTTTATTTTACTTACCTCATCTGTTTAATGAGAATAAATCGATCTTCACATATATAGCCTTAATACGAACACATTTTTTAAAAATAAATTTGCTAAAAGGATATGATTAAAAAATAAATAAATATTGCGGCTGCTAATGATACCTAAAAGAATGATAATCAGGGATTACTAATGAATATTCTTGATTTAAAAACGTAGACCACGAGTGTATAAAGAGGCTGAAATTTTCATAAAAATGTTGTCCGGAATCCACCCAGTAATGAACGTTTCTTATATGCGTATAAAGCTTTCAACCGACTAAGGTTTAGCAAAGAACTGTAATTTAAAAAAATATATATATGAAAGAAAATTATGCGTTACCTCTAAGCAAATATTGGTAGTTAAATTTAATGAGATATCAAAAATAACTAAAGAATGTGAATTATTCATATCGGAGGAAGTCTGCATAAGATGAGATTCCGTATCCATCAATATTGCGACCTTTTGATATTTCATCCATTTTAGAAATTCTTAAAACCGAATTTTTTTTTTAAGTTCGTGATGTGTAGTACCAGAATGATGTAATGTAACGTTATTTAAAATTAGAAAACGTGATGGTCATTATGAAAAAAAGTAAAGAAGAGGTTGCAAACAGTAATGCTATTCGAACTCCTTGGGATCAGATATATTTCGATCCCAACAGCATTTACAGCAGTCTGACAATGGTCACCGTATACATCCTGTTTTGTGAAATAAATCTGTACCGTATACATCCGGTTTATACAAAAAAACAAAACAAAAACAAAAGGCTGCATGGGAGTACATCAACCCGTTGGATATATTAGCGAGTCATCATCGACTCAAGGACGATCCCTCTGTACTGGAGAAGCCTTAACATCTCTCCAATCCACAAAAGAGGTGAGAAAGTGGGGCCATCTAGATGGTTCCAAAAAATCCAGATGGATTTTTTAAAAAGAAAGTCTTGCCTGACCAATCTAGTTAATTGTTATGACGATGTTATAAAACTGTTGAATGAAAGAAACAACTTTGATATCATTTACCTTGACTTCATTTGATATAGTTCCCTATGAAAAGCAATTATATAAACTGGAGAAATTGGGTTTAATGGCAAGATACATCAAGAGCTGGCTAAAAGATAAGAGACAGAGAGCGGTTATAAATGAATATTCCTCGGAGTGGACCAGTGCAGCAAGAAGAGCCCCAGGAGATCAATGTTGGTGTGAACTTTGAACAACTTTCCCTCATAAACGCTGATCAGAAAGTGCAGTGAGAGTGCTCAAAGTCCGCTTTTGATTTTAAAGTAGGGTGACTAACGGCCAGAATCAGGCCATTAAATTAATTAAACAATTAAGACTTCGAAATATAAGGTTTAACGCTTACGAGTCAGACAGACAAATCCAGGAATTACAAGCTCGGGGGGAGGGAGTAGAATTAAAAGTGGTTCAGGACGAAAAGACTTAGGCCAGAGGCTGGGAGACAAAAGAGATATGTAAAATGCATATGGTTGCACCATGCGATTTGCGGGCCTTAAGACTAGTTTCTTACCACTAATTATGCATTTTAAGAAACGATTTAATTTTTATTATCTACGTTCATATTTACATTAATAATTAATCATGAAAATCAATTATTACACAGTACTAATAACATTCTTATTATATGATTATAATACTATTGCTAAATTATGATGAAGATAGATGAAACATGAGAAAGCAATTACAGAAAAATCGAATATTATTAAAAACGAATATTTTCAGTCAGTGTGAAACTATATTTTGTGACACGCAAGGTAGGTAGACACATGGTGTTATGTCCATGATTTGCAGGACTTTTGCTAGTAGGGAGAAGAATGCAATTGCCCCTTTGTACAGAAGTGTTAGACTAGACAAAGACAGTAGTAAATTTAAAATTGAGAAAGGAGTTTGACAAGGAAACACAATATCTCCGAAGTTGTTTACTGCTGCCCTTGAGGAAGCTTTCAGAAGATTAGACTGGTCGCAGGAAGGAGTCAATGTGAATGAAGAGTACCTAAACCATTTACAATTTGCAGATGACATTGTGATCATAAGCCATGATCCCAAAGAATTAGAGGAAAATCTTAATCAGTTATGCAGAGTTAGCAAGGATTTCGGACTAAAGATGAATATGTCTAAAACAAAAGTAATGATGAACAAGTATGCCACAGAAAGGGATATAATGATTGAAGGAGCAGTAATTGAAAAGGTGGATTCATATACTTATCTGGGACAAGTCATTAGCTGTAACAATGATAAATGGCTGGAAGTCAAGAGAAGAATAAATTTTGGATGGATAGCATTCAGGAAATATGGTCGCATACTGAGGAGCAATATTCCAATTTCTCTGAAACGTAAAGGAATGAACCGATGTATACTCCCCACCATCACTTATGGAAGTGAAACTTGGGCACTCACCAAAAAAATGGAAGAGAAGCTTAAAACTACACAGGGAAGAATGGAACGAATTATATTAGGAATCAGACTGTTAGATAAGAAGGGAAACATATGGATTAGGCAGCAAACTGAAGTAAAGGACATTCTTATCAAAACTAAACTAAAATGGTCTTGGGCAGGACATAGCTCGAAGACATGATGACACATGGACTAAAAAAATAACAGAATGGTACCCAAGAGGAGCTAGAAGAAAACCTGGAAGACAACAACGGAGATGGACAGATGAAATTTACGAGTTCGTGGGTAGTCATTTCACAAAACAGAAAGAACTAGAAAGTTGCTGAAGAGGCCTTCATCCTGCAGTGGATTAAAAATGGCTGATGATGATGATGATGATGATAAGAAGGTGGTCAGACCACGTTTAAAATATTGTGTTCAGGTCTGGAGGCCAGAAGTGAAGAAAGGCATAGAGTTTCTAGAAAGTATTTAGAGAAGACCAACCAGATTGGTGAGGGGTATTAATCGGAGGTATCATATGAAGAACGGCTTAGATATTGCGGATTACACAGCTTGACAACTAACATTTTAAGGGTGGAAGACTTGGATCTATCAGATATCCAAGGCCTTGAAAGACGAGAGGAATGAGGGAGATATATTTTCACCGGTAAAAGAGAGAGAGAGGGGATTAACTAGGGTGCACATACAAATTTTGTATACAAAATTTTGGAGAGTAATAGAAGGATGAATTTCATGATGTTTACTTATAGGCAGAATGTTGTAGAGCATTGGAATGAATTACCACCTGCCACAGTAATTGAGGTGGTCAGTTTGACAAAGTTGATAATACAACTGCATAGCCACGTGACGTGGAAGGAGAGTATGCCAGAATTTATTTATTATTATTTTTTTTAATGTTGGGAAAGTACTTCCTTGCATCATTTAGTTATTATAATACTAATACAACTACTAAAATAAGGCGACGTTTCTTGGATTACGTTTTGAATCTTATCTAATATTAGACCTGAGAGAGACTAACTGACTTTTTTATTAAAAAAAAATAGTCATTATTTTTTTTCATCGTTCATCTAAGTTACATCCAATCTAAGTTACATCGTTCATGATGTAACTTAGATTGGTTTAAAATAAAATTCAAGACGATTGCTTCTGTCAGGAGGCACCGGATTTGTGAAAATTGGATAGTCAAGTGAAAACAACAGAGAACATTTGTGATCCAACAGAAGTCTGTTTTTTAAACTTATATAATTTATTCCAGTTTACATATTAAATACGTACTGCAAAAGCCGCTGGAGACATGGAAGCCCACGACTAGTCGATTCTTTTCAGTATCCTCAATTTAAGAAATAATAATAAATAAATAAATTTTCTGATTTTGCTCCATAACAGTCATTGGGATCAGAGAATTTTCGACAACTGAAATGCGTGTTGACCCAGTGCCGATCCCAGACTTCAGGAGGCTTTAGTGCAAGAATTAATGCTAAGGCTACGCAATTTCCCTTGCGGGACTGAAGGGCCCGTGGGTTTGAGATCCCCGTTTCAGTTTACCCAGGGAACCTGGGTGCGTTGCATCTGTGCACCTTCTCTCCTAAGGACCGCTCCTGTGTTGACCACCCAACTACGTCAGTCCTCAATTTGTCTGTCGTCTTTGTGTTTTGAACATTATGAATACCTGTTGAGAACTGCCCTGAGATTAAAATTATAAAAAAATGAATAAATTTACATGGTTAGAAAATTTTATTTTCTCAATGTCATCAGTAAACTCGCTAACTCTTCTCCTACCCTCCCCCCTGAATTCACTTGCATGCACGTCACCAATCCGAGAAAATTATCAATCGCAACACCTCAGACAGGATTAATGACTAATTTTCCTTTTTTAGCCATAGTGACCCCTCCTGTCACCCATGAAATGCCTGGCGATGCATGCACTTGGTCACCCGAAGTTCAAAATACGGAAGATCAGATAAAGTATGGGACAATATGCGTCACAAAATGTTAGACGATATGGGCTGACTTCGTTAAAACAATTCTCCGTCCTGAAAATCATTACATTGTTCTGCTGATATACAGAACAATGTAATGATTAGTTAGTGGAGATAGTGGTGATCAAAGTGGAGTTTTGTTACATAAATAGTTCATAAAATTTAATATTTAATACAATACTGCTTTGTATTGATTCTCTATAATGTATTATACTCTGCAATGCTCAGTTTTATCACAAAAGTATAGGGTCTGCATGCCCTGTAATGAGAATTATGTAAATAAATTATTATTATTATTAATTTTCTTTGATTATTTCCTTTTACTGCAGCAAAATTTAAACTAATTTAAACCAATTTTTACTAATTAATTTAACTAATTTTAAAATTAAAAAAAAATGTAAACTAAACATTTGAGTACTTTGGCGCTGCTTTCTCTGCATGTGCACTTTGTGAAGTGTTGAGTTCTCTGCATGTTTGCCTATTGCGGTATAAAAAACTGGAAATTTTTCGGGAACCGGGAGGAAAAGCCCGGGTTTCAATCCCGCCAATGATCTGAAGAATATTTCTTGTCGTTTTTTCACCATTCAGCTTAGTTAGTCAGCTTTTTCTCCCGAAAACTCAGATTTTTCATCCATCACATAGGCAAATCAATCCCAGAACACCAATTTACAGACATATTTAAGGTGTTTCAGCTTATTTAATACTTTTGAACTTTTAATTTTTGAGCGTTTTTATCTTTGAGCGTTTTATTTACGAGCAAGCAGGGTACATTAAAATTTGTAAATACTGTACTTTCTCTTTTTACTCTGTGTACGGTAAAACGCAACTTTTTGTAGTACTTTTTGGCGCTTCCGTCAACTCAGCATATTTCGTGCTAACGCCTGCTCCCTTACATGCCAGGAACGCGGGAGAAAAAAAACCAAATTGCGGTAGACAGATATAGTGCCTTTCGTCACCCCCGGAAGATTTCTGGGAAGATGTTCGGCTCGCTGAAGTTTTGGAAAAATTAATGAAATTTTAAAAAATTATTTCGTATATGTTTACGCCGTCTGCTTGAGAGTATTTATAAATGTAGATATACATTTGAAGATGGGAGTATAATCTTTGTACAAATTTTATCGCACGAATACGCTAAAATGCAAGCGTCGAACAGGTGATAAAATTTACCACCTGTTCGATTGGATAAGAGTTAGCCCTCGTAACAGGCGATTATAATAGTTTGTAATGGAAATTCTGTCCTCCTTTATGGAGCTGAGGCCTGGACACTGACAAAGAAGACTCAGAATGCTTTTGAGATGTGGTGTTGCAGACGAATGTTAAAAGTGTCATGGACTGATAACATAAAGAATGGTGAGATCTTGAGACGAATGAAGAAAAAGATGGATTAAGGAGTAGGACATTTGATGAGGTATGACAAATATAAGATGTTGCAACTGATAATCCAGGGGATGGTATGATCAGAGTAACCAGGGTTTGTTTAGGACTTCTATCTGACGTTTGTCCATTGCGAAGAGATAGCATACTGAAGAAGAAGAAGAATGGAAATTAAATTAAAATTTAATCGTAAAATGAAAATAATGACTGAAAAAATTGCTTTAGACAATCTAATTTATTGGTGTTCTGTCTTAATCATTGGGGGTACACTGACTCTTCCCCAAACCCTGACAGAATATTAACTATGGACACAATTAGTTTTCGCTGTTTCACAATGGAAGCGTGACTTTATGTAACAGTTTCAGAAGGATGCGCGGTTCTTTAAAGCACGAACATAAGCTCGTGTTGTTCGTCTTTATTTTAAGTAATCTGGAGAGAGAGGGGGGGTGATGTAAGAAGAAGGGATTCTTCCTGTAATGTACGCAGTTTATTAGGATTTATATATACTGGTGCACGAGAGTGTGGAAATATTCCAAGACTGAAATATCTCTTAAACGAAAAAAAAAATTAAACTCCAAAGTCTTTGCTTCGGGTTCATTTTCAAGTGTAATTTCCGCCGCCCGCCATTCATTACCACCCTCGTATCGAGTTTACTGTGTGCGAAAGATGTGGCTGCTTGCCAAGCCGATTAGAAAACGATCCTTACGGAAAGAGTGAAAGAGAATTGCGTTACTCCTGCCGTAATAGAAGGACAAATAATGTATTCATACGTATTAAGTTGTGATCTAATTAAGGAACTAAACGGCCGTTTTGACATTTACGTGACACGTGACAGCGAGTTGCGTTTATCAAGTACGTCCGCTTGTAACCACAAGGAGGCCAACTGCAACAGTGTTCGTTTGAAAAGTGCAAATCGTCGGTTCGATTAACAACACCTCGCAGGCGAGAAGTTCTGTCGGTGTGAAAAAGCTTGTTGTTTGAGTACATTCAAACCAGGAATCGACTTACAAAGGATTTTCGTTATACTTCAGTACTGGACTAGGTTTGGCACCGTACGTCTGACGGGAAATGCAGTCAAGGCCAATTGTCGAACCCTAGCGTTTTACTGCTGTTTTCGTGTAATCATACGCCTCCCATTTCTACAACAGTCTTAAACCTGCACACCATTGCAAAAATACACCAGTGGACAAAAGCTAAGGTGTAAATGAAGAAATAGTTTACAAAATAATTGATCCAAGTCGATAAATTTTCATGTGGAAGTATATTATACAATGAGGATCAGGTACTGTATGTGGTCTTATCAGTAAATAGTGTCCTTTGTGAAATATGCAAATTGGCTAATCCATTTATTATTTTATTTACAATTGAAAGCGCATGTCCAGCTGAGGAGGTTGCACCTCTTAATGGGGAGTATCATTACTACTGAGACACACGTAATACTCACAGCAGGCACTCATGTCGTTATGGAGCGAGGATTTCATCCCTATATTTCACAGTAATCATATCCTTGAAGGTGTGGAGCTCTTTGATGGGACAAAGACTACCCTATGTTCGGTGCACGTGCACTGCAAACAAGGCTGTCTCTATCCCATCGAAGACCTCGGCACTTGGAACTATTGAACTACCTCTTTTTAAATTAAAATGCAGGCATTTTTCAAAACTTTCCAATAAAGTAATGAAGTTAAATTATTATTATTTCTAATAATAATAGTACAGTATTGGAAACGTGATGTAAGGAAGAATAGGTAATACAGAATCAGCCAAAAAAAAAAAAATATAAATAAAACTTCATTTCCGCATTCCTTCCAATACTTTTTCAAAACCTTCCTTAAATTTATTCAAACTGCCCACCTCAACAAATATCACGTGCGATTCATTTCGATAATTGATTACTCTTTGGCTGAATGCTGATTCCTATAAATCTGTTCTGCAACCATCGTTTTCCAATTTAAATTTGCTGTCCCTTGTGCGTTTCATCCCAAAAAGGGTAAAGATAGCATCAACACTTAGTATACTTGATGTTTTATAGCTTTATATATTGCAAATAGATCATATGCGGATGACAGTTCCTAGATAATGGTTACTGAACCTCAGTCTTTCTTGGTAAGAATATCCAGCTAATCTTGTTGCTCTTGCTCTTCTCTGCATACTTTCAAACAGATCTATGTCCTTCCTAAAATAAAGTTTCAAACCTATATGAAGTATTCCAGATGTGAAATTGCCTAATATAATGGGACAATCACCTCCATGTCACTTTTTTTTTTTTCTTTTTGTGTATAGTGGTTTGAATCGGTTGGGAAAAGAAAAAAAAAAAAAAGAGTTTATATTCTGACACGACAACATAGGTCAGAGAACTTTACAACTGTTCCTAGTCAATTTAGTTCCTAGTACCAAAAAGAAGAAAAAAAAAAAAAACGCTTTCCACATCGCCTGTCTATCCCCTCTCCATTAGTTTGTTTAGTTCTGCTTTGAATTTATTCAAACTATCCACTTCCACAATAACAGATGGAAGTTTGTTCCAGCAATCAACTACCGCTGGCTGAAGGCCAATTTCCGCACATCTGTCCTACAAACATCCTTCCCCAATTTGAATTTATGTCCCCTCGTCGGTATGTGATTTGAGAAAGAGGTTCTTGTTTTTGTTATAGAGTTTTAGCTACATTAGTGACATAGACTATATTTCGTCATATGTCTGTAAATTGTGTGTGTTCAAATGCGAGTTACAACCGTCACCCAAGGCCGACTAACTCATCCATGTTGAAAAAAGCCTCGAAAAAATTCCTCGCGCCATTTACGGGATTCGAACCCAGGTCTTTTCCATCCGGAATAAGCCTGGATTCGAATGTGTGCCTTAACACCCGGTAAAGGTGGAAAAGTACCATTCTCTGCATGGACTAACATTAGTCCATTCAGAACATTGTCAATAACAATCACTCTCTGTCTTGTCCCATTCGACCATCCCTTTATCCAAAGCAGTCCTAAATGCCACATTGCTCTAATTTGTACAGCAGCCGTTTATATGCAACAGTTATCAATAGCTTTCCTGAAATCTAAGTACGAGTATGATATCAAAATTATTTGTTGCATCCAGTTCCTTTTTTACTGCGTCTTAGTATCCAATCACACTGGAGAGACAGGATCGCCTCTTAACAATCCATGCTGTGACCGAAGTATAACTCCATTCCCGTGTATTTTGCCGTGCATTACTTCTTTAACCAAGGATTGTTATTTCCCCCGAACAGAACTCAAGCTAACAGGTCCATAATCACCTTTCACATTAGCGATACATTTTCACAACTCCAGCCAATAGGGCCCCTTTAAAGGTTTCTTACCGCCTTTGCTGCCTCCCTCGGTATAATTGGAAAGATACCATCCATCTCAGTTGCTTTTATGTTTAGCTTTAACAATTTCTTTTGTACTTTTCCACTTAGTTATTACAAAATTATTTATCTCTCTATGAAGAGTTTAATAAATTTCTGGCATGCCCTAAAGAATTCCCCATGTGTGAATATAGATGCAAAATATTTATTCGGTTTGTGAGCAAGCTGAGCAGGATCATCAACAGTTAAACCATCGACATCAAGTGGAGCAATGTGATTCAACACCTTCCTTCTACTGTTAAAGAAATCTTTGCTGCTTTTCTTGGCATTCTTTGCCAGAGACTTCTCATAATCTGCCCTTGCTATCACCTGATAATTTATATGCATCCTATGCATTTTTCTACTCTGTCACATATCTCCTTAGTTCATCTGATATCCTTTTGGGTTTAAGCCTTGAACAGTATTTTCTTAGTTGATATGAGCCGACCGGGCTAGCCGGGTGGATAAAGTGCCTGCCTAGTAACCCAAGGGTCGCGGGTTCGAATCCCACCTCGGGCTTGGATATTAGGATGGTGTCGTACTCTCCGGTTGGACCTCACGGCCAACTGGAGAGTACGCCACGATACACGAAAGAAGCAGGAAAAAACTGGTTCCTTCGTGTATTGCTCACATCATACGATAAAAAAAAAAAGCCTAGGAGCTTACAAGGTTACTTTCCTAAATACTTCCCATTTAGAATTTGTTGTCGGAAACATCATTAGGTGGTCTCAATTTATAGAATTTAAAGACTGAGATCATCGTAGTGATTTTTATGAAAGCAAAAACCCTTCCGTTTACCCTTGAAAGTATTTACGTCTTTAAGTAAATCAAACATCAGTATACTGTGATCATTGCCACCGAGAGGCCCTCATGGGTAGCACAGTTAGTAGAATGGTCATCCTCCTTATACTGGTGGGAAAAGACGTGAGTTCAAGTCCTGTCAATGATGTGAGGAATTTTTATGGGTCTTTTTCACAACGTGACTGAGTTAGTCGGTCTCAGGCGAGGGTAGCATGGTTTTTTCTCCCGGAAACAGAAAATTGATCACAGAACACTTACAAACAATATACACGGAGCAATGCGACCAGCTATCCAGAGGTTCTTTTACCTGCAGGTTCTTAACGCATGACGAATATCTGTTGATAATCAGATGAAGAGTATTACTTCTTTTTGTGCCTCTCTAATATGCTGCTTTAGAAAAAAGTCATCCAATAAATCCACAAAAGTCTTGCTGCTGTGCGAGTGACTAATCCAGAAGTTCCAGTCAATATCTGGAAAGTTAAAATCTCCCATTATAAAACAATTTGATTTACTGGCTCACTCTATATATAATGGCAGATAAAAGCGAAAGAGGCTTTCGATTTGAAGAAAGAACATTTATTCAAGTTTATATATACTTAATTATATAAATTGATTTTATATACACCGATGAGCCAAAACATTATGACCATCTATCCAATATGATGTTGGTCCTCCACGCGCAGCCAAAACAGCTCTTACCCGGCGAGTTATGGACGCTACAAGATTTCTAAATGTGCCTTGTGGTATTTGATACCAACACGTAACCAGCAGATGCTTTAACTCCTGTAAAGTCCATGGTTGAGACGGCGCAGATCGGAGTTGTTATATCAACACAAACCACAGATGTTCGATATCTGGGGAATTTGGAAGCCAGAGCAATACCTGGAAGTCTTTCATGTTCCGCTAACCAGTTTTGAACAATCTAGGCGGTGTGGCGGCATTATCTTACTGAAAGACCGCACCGCCAGAGAGGAAGACGGTTGCCATGAAAGGTTGTACCTGGTCAGCAATGATGTTCAGATAGACATGTATAATATCTTCTGTACAGCGGCTCCGGAACATTAGTTCAGCTCCGCCAATGTGCGCTGTGAAGATATAACTCTGTAGAATGACTAGAAACGTGTGTAGTATTGTGTTTGTGGTCTGTGGGTTGTTATGTTGTTTCTGGCTACTTTGCCACCGGGAAGGCCAGGATCTCCAGGAGAGCCTACCCGGTGCCCGTCTACACCACGAGGAGGTGGGACACAACTAAGTATGTCCCTAGTCCCATGGAAGTGATCATTGCAATCTCTGTCTGCCTTAGGAAGGGTGAAGTCCCACACCCACTGGAGGTAGTGCTATATCAGTGGGTGCCAGCAAAATTCCAAAAAAGGTAAGGTGTAAGGTATATTGTTGTCATGCGGCACCAGGGTTTTTCCCCCCCCATCTCCACGTTGCTTTCTTTGTGGGTCTACCAGTTTGCTGGGAATGCCAGAGGTTTAAAAGTGTGTGGGTATTGAACCTGTGTAATGTAGCCGTTGGACCCCTGTTGGAGCCCAGCATTGCCCTACCTTCGCCCCGTGGAGGCAGACCAGGAACCCAGTACACTTAAGTTACTCTGGCAGGTCCTACCCCGTAATTTCCTGAGATTTCAGCGGCAAGGACCTAAAAAAAAAAAAAAAAAAAAAACTTATGTACACATACACATATAAGAACATACATATACAGGGTGTTCGGAAAGTCACGGTGCACTTATATATTTATTAACAGACGTGTTTCAATGTAGAATACAGGAGGTAAATATGAATGACAATTATAAACAATGTTGAAAGTGCCCCCCCCCCTTAATATCAATACAGGCTTGGATCCTTCTTATTTTGTTTCTAAACGCCGCTATCAGTTGCTCGCTTGAAATAGACTGAATGAATGCTGTTATCGCTGCTTTCAAGTCATCCAGCGTGCGCGGACAAAGCTTGATACACTGCAGATTTTGCTGCTCCCCATAGATAAAAGTCTGGCGGATTTAGACCTGATGAGCATGTGGGCCACACGTCTGTCGAAATAATGCTGTCTCCAAAACATTCCTTTAATAACTGCATAGATCTATGAGATGTGTGGGCAGTAGCACCATCCTGTTGAAACCATGAGTAATTGATTTCATCACTTGTCATCTGACCGATGAAGGCGTGAAGAATCTCTAAACAATAGCGCTCGCTGTTTGTTGTGTTCATAAAGAAAATAGGACCAACAATTCGACGTCTGGAAATCGCAACCCACACACCACCTTGAAATCATGTAGGGGTTTTTCGTGCAAAGTGGGAGGATTATCGGATGACCACACTCTTGAATTTTGCGAATTAACATAACCCGAGAGATAGAACCATGCTTCGTCGGTGAAAAAGGTCACATCCAACACATTAGCTGTATTCTCTTCGATAAATCGGTTAAACCATCTGCAATAGCGTATTCGTTTTTCATGATCAGTTGCTTTCAGTTCATGTACCTCCATTAATTTCTTTCTGACGGCTTTATGAGCAGTTCCAAGACCAATATCATGCTGCTGAGCTAACTTTCGTAATGATTTTGATGGACTCTGCAGCACACTGTCAGAAATATCCAACAGTTTCTCCTCCGATAGCTTTTCTGGCCTTCTACAGCGTTTGACAACATCCACTGCTCCTGTTTTCCGAAACTTATCGACAAGGTTACGAACTGTATTGCGATGTAGAACAGGTGTATCTGGGAATTTGTCAGCAAATCGCTGTCGCACCACATCTATGTATCTACCACCTTCTCGGAATACGTGTTCGACGAGCCATACACGTTCTTCAGTTGTTAAAACCATATTGGGATCAAAATCTGAAATATAAACAAAATATGATTAGAAAAGTGCACAGTGACTTTCCGAACACCCTGTATATGCACATATACACAACAGTGATACATATATATAAATATACACGCATCCCTGCAGTCGTAATTACTTTGGATGTTTGCATACAGCACGTGGGCATGCATTCATATGGCAGGAGCAGAGCAGTGCGTGGGATAATTAGGCCGAGACTGGGCAAAGGTTATTTTGGGCTAGATTAAATTTAGTGTGTAGGGCGTTCGCGTCGTGTATAGGTATAGTGGGGGAGGGGAGGCAGAAGGTTAGGGGGGCAAAGGCAGAAGTATGGGGGAGATAGAGAAGATTCCCCCCAGGTGGTCAGTGCAGCATGCCCATGCCTCACCAGAAGGAAAGGTGGGGTAGCAAGGGGGCGAGGCGACTGGTCGTTTTGTCCCCTTGCCAGGAAGGGGTATTAAAGGAGAGCTAGGCTAGCGCTTGGCTCAGGCAGGTAGTAGACGTCAGAATGCCCGGCACATCGATGACTGGACCCAGGGGTATCTCAGCAGAAGATAGCCCAAAGCATGACACCGTCACCACCGGCTTGTTTTCGTCCACGGTGCATCCAGGTGTCACCACTTCCCCAGGTATACGACACACATGTACCCAGCTGTCCACATGGTGCAACAGGAAATGTGATTCATCGGACCAGACGACCTTCTTCCAATCACTCACGGTCCAGTTTCGATGCTCGCGTGCCCATTGTAAGCGCTATCGCTGGTGAACCGTGGTTAACATGGGCACTTGGAGCGGGGCGGGTTGAAATAGGGTAGTTCTGGGCCTGATTGAATTCAGATGTTATTTTCTGCACACTGGATGTGCTCTTTTTCTGTGCAGTTCTCCTTTGAGTACGGCAGTTTTGCTCTTGAAGTACTGTTTTTCTGCCACATTTATGCCATTGAGATATGGAAGAACCTCTTGCTTTCCAGTAATTACAAATTTTGAGATGGATGCTTTTGAGAAACCAGTTGTCTTTCGTTTCTTGAAGCTCTGCTAAACGTGCACCTACGATAAGACCTTTTTCAAAGTCTAATAGATCGTGAGTTCTCCCCCCGCCCCCATTTTTTTCTGGCTTCAGATTACTGCAGTCGAACGGCCTGTGCAGTCTTTACTCAACGAGGCAACATGCATTCATCATCTCATGTCAGAGATTTCTTTGCATCTATATGCATTTATTTGTACTCTTGTCTCTGTGAATGTCTTAATACAAAGGTTCACTTTGTTTTGGCCAGGGTGTGTAGTACTTCATTTAGAGGCACAAGTAAAATAATGCCATAAGGAACCCCCTGTTAACTTAGTATATATTTAACCGTACCACTATCTTCTGGAGACTGTAGGCCCAAGGAACTGCTATTAACACATACTATCAACTCTTTCATAGAGGTACAATGAACCACTGGTTCGTTTTCATCCACCTTGTCTTCACTACAATGTACTCATTTCTCATGCAATCTTCAAACTTTCCTAAGTCTGCAATGCTAACACATTGACCAATGGGAATTATCCATTTCAACTACTGCTTGTGTTTGGGGAGGTTCACCCTTATTTTAATTTTTTCTGCATTAATGCCATCCACTATTTTAATATTTTATTAATTTTATTCGTATCTTAGTTCAGCCAACAGTGTATTTGCTGTTTTAATTAAATTTCAGTGTGAAATATGAAAGATTCAATATTTACACAACCCATTCCCCAAATGAAAAAATTCAACTAAAAGAACAGAAAACTGCCTGCAGTGCGTTCAAATAGTCTGTCACACCATTTCATTAATAAATAGAATATTTCATCCATCCTGTATTTACACCGATGAGCCAAAACATTATGATCAGCGAGTCGTTATGCAAAACGAAGCAACTGCAGGTGAAAAAACACCTGATACCGAACTCCGTTAATCTGTTACTCTTGTTCTTCATATGGAAAGGCAGCAGACTTAAGCGAGTTTGACAAAGGCCAGACGACTGGATCAGAGCATATCCGAAACGGCACGGCTGGTGGAATGCTCATGGTCAGCCGTGGTTAGTACCTACTAAAAGTGGTCCAAGGAGGAGAAACCCACGAACAGCCGGCGAGGTATTGGACGACCACGGCTCATCAATGCTCGAGGTGAGCGAAGGCTCTCCCGGATGGCACGTGGCAACAGAAGGGCGACTGTGGCGCAACTCACCGATAATTGGAATGCTAGTGACGGGAGTAATGTGTCACAACACACAGTATTCTATTCGCAGAGAATTGAAAAAATTGTGTATTGCCAGTTGCCTGCCTATTCGGAAGCCACGTGCTTCAGAGAAAAACAGAAAAATCCTCTTGAAGTGGCGCCGAAAACATCGTAATTGGACAGTGGAACAACGGAAGAAAGTCATGTGGTTAGACGAATCACAATACACTTTGTTTTGCACTGATGGTAGGCAGAGAGTATAGCTAGAACCTTACGAAGCGATGAACCCCTTTGCTTTGTTAAGACAATCCAAGCATCTGGAGGTGGTATCATGGTATGGGGAATGTTTTTATGGCTCGGACTGGATCCGTTGATACCAGTGGAAGGTCGAATGTCATCAAGGGAGTACCTGAATTTTGTATCAGATTTACTGCACCCTGAAACATCACACTTTTATTCCGAAGATGACGGACACTTTATGGATGACAATGCAACAGTGTAGATGGTGTTCGGAGGAACCCCTCCTGTGGTTTACCACTTCTGCACCGTATGTACGCTGTGGTGACAAATAGTACTACTGTGAATGCCAGGAAAAGTGTTTTGTGTTGCTCATGTAAGTGATATGTTGGGTTCTGTTTTCCTTGTGTTCCGGCATTTGGCAGTATGTATGTATAATCTTGTCATTGGTGGCACCCAGGCTTATGCCTATCTCCACTTGTGTTCACTATATACAAAAACAAAAGAAAATTCTCAACCGTAATGGCCTGGCATTTAAGGGTATTAGGCCTCTATACCACCAGGGAACAGCCATCAAATAGACAAACGCAACCTACCTCCCGTCCCTGGCACAAGGAGCCGGGCCTGGGTTCACTACCTCATTCTGTGCAGTTAAACACAATCACCCATATGTTACAAATGGTAAAAAAACAGCTTTGTAATACAAATTGAGTACCCTTCTTTTCAAGCCACATTCCGATATTGTTATTCCGATTATAGCAGAGGTAAACCTTTTAACTTTATCATGTAAATGATTTAAATGTGGTAAAAATGAAAGCCTGTCGTCTATTCTTAAACCCAAGTACCTAACCGCTGTCACCAAGGGAATCTGTAGATAGGTCTTAGGGGGAGGCTGATAATTTAACTTCTCTTTAAGAAGCATCATTATTGTTTTAGTTCTGGAAATTACTAGTTTATGCAAATTAGCCCACTTGGCTGAACTATCTAATCCTTGAAACAACCTGTTCTGTAACATTAACCTAGAATTACCCTTAATACATAACACCAAATCATCAGCATATGCAATTTTATGTATGTTTGGAACCTGCAACTGTAACCATAGGTTAAGCACTAGGTTCCAAAATGGATGACAATACAACAGTGTGCATGGTGTTCGGAGGGGCGCCTCCTGCAGTTTAACACTTCTGCACTGTATGTACGCTGTGGTGACAAACAGTACTACTTTTAATGCCAGGAAAAGTGTTTTTTTGCTTATGTAAGTGATGTGTTGAGTTCTGTTGTCGTTGTGTCCTGGCATTTGGCTGTGAGGTCCCCTAGTGAGACCACACACACACACACACACACACACACACACACACACACACACACACACACACACACACACGCCACTGGGAGGTAGCCAGGGTTGTCCGTTATTCGGTGGTTGGTCTCCGCCAGGGTCACCTCAGCTTCCTGGACGGAGAGAAAATAAAAAATAATAATAAATAAATAAAATAAGTATGGGGAAAGTACAAATGTACGGAAAAGGGGGAGAGGGTAAAGAGAGAAGTGAGGGGGATGTAAACGAAGGCATTCCCTTTATCTGGCAGTGGGTCATAGCCCTATATTCCCATGCTCCAACAGCAAAGGAGCTGCTTGGTTGTTACCATAGGTGATGAGTGGTGTGTAACCATAGTGTCGATACTGCTAACCCAGACCTAGATCTGGATTAGCAGTATCCTACTATGTGATCAAAAGTCCAAGCTTAGCTGTCCGTATGGGTGATTTGTACATTATATCTGGTTGAGGAGGTGAGTCTGGGTCAGTCGGTTGGTAATGGATTCAGTCCAGTTAGAAAACAAGTTCAGGATGAATCAAATTCTGTTGGAGGAAAAGTTCGTGTGTCAAATCTGGTAGAATGAGTTCCTCGATGACTGCAGCAGGTGTGGTTGGTTCTGGTAGTAGCGTAAGTGGAAAGGCTAGGTAGGTGCCTCAGCTAGTCAGGAAGCAATAATGGAAGTAGTGATCTTCTCCGAATGAATAATCCATGGTCGAAGCAGGAAAAGGCTTAATAGTAGCGTTCCTCATTGACATATAAAAATTCATGTCTTTGTGGTTGGTCCCGAATTTGAGTGATGACTGTGGGCATTGAAGATCCTCATATGTTGAACAGAAGTATATAAGTTGCTCTCAGTACTCAATGAATCCACAGTGATATTTGGGATCGTCAGTAATACCCATGGATGATAGTTTGCTATTGATAGAGGTGGTGCCCGTGAGGAGAAACTGTGAGGAGGTATATAGCTCCGGAGGAAACCAGCGACGTTGAGGAGACTTTAGAGATATCCGGGATGAACTTGTAGATAATTGGTCCTTTTATTGAGCTGTTCTATCTGGACTGCCAAGTTTTTGCAAGGTATGTCTTCTACCGTTTGACATCAGCAGTTGCCGAAGTGGCCAGTAACTAAACAAGAACACTACTACACTGATTGGCCTTATCAGTACGGTATCTACACATATTACACTCAGAGTTGCCATTGTTTGGTTGGGCCGCATAAACCAATAAATAAAAGAATATATATACAGGGTGTTTCAGTTAAACGTTTCAGAACTTCTAAGAGGGGTAGGGTACATCCTGACAACTCGAAATCATATAGCAATGTGGGGTCGGAAATGCTTTCCTGAAGCGGTATTGTACACAGAAGTCGTCGTGCAGCACAGATTCGATTTTCGGTCAATGTATGGGCCAGTATTATGGGATATCACCTCATCGGACCTTACCTGTTACCGTGTCGTCTAACCGGACCTATCTACTTGATCTTTCTGCAGCAAGTATTGCCACAACTTTTGAGAGATGAACAGATTTCTGCATCGACGCAACAGACAATGTGGTTCCAACACGATGGAGCCCCTGCCCATTATAGCGGAGATGTTCGTAACTACCTGGATGTCACATTTGGTCAAGAGTGGATCGGACGTGGTGGTCCCGTGCGTTGGCCTGCTCGGTCACCCGACCTATCATGTCTTGATTTTTATTTCTGGGGTCATATGAAATCGCTAGTTTATGACACCCCTGTTGACAATGCTGAGGAGCTGGTTGCAAGAATCGCAGTAGCTGCCGAAGAAATTCGAAATTCGCCTGGAGTATTCCAGAATGTTCGGTTGTCCATGCGTCAGAGATGTGAGGCGTACATTGTAGCCCGTGGAAGAAACATCGAACACTTACTTTAATCCATGTACCTTTTGCTTCTTTTCATGTATTATTAAAACGATTTCTCACTTACGGTCTCTTTTCTTTATGGTGCTTCTGTGTACAACACCGCTTCAGGAAAGCATTTCCGACCCACACTGCTATATGATTTCGAGTTGTCAGGATGTACCCTACCCCTCTTAGAAGTTCTGAAACGTTTAACTGAAACACCCTGTATATATATATATATATATATATATATATATAACAAGAACTTTATTTTATTATTATTATTTATTTTTTTTAATAACTGTCTTACTATTAAAATCAGTGGCATTGTTATTGCTTTTATAATGTGTGATGCCGATCATCTGAAATGGCGTATAAGCTATCAGTTTATTCACATAATTTTATGTTTTAATAATGAAGCAAATTTAACTTGCAATTATCAAGTTTTTCCCTGATCAAGGAACAGACTTATCGGGAAACCCTGGGGTCCGCCACAACAACACATGAATGATAGATAAAAAAAAAAAATTCTGTTTATACTCCGGGACGACCAAACGGTCAGAGGAGTTCACAAGATAGACAGAATACAAGAAACAGCACCGTATTCAGCAGTCACGGGCTTGAACCCCGGTCACTCAAGGCACGTGTACCTATGCACCCACGCGCCTGACCACTAGGCTACAGCGACCTTAAAGGAACAAAATCTTTATAACCAATCAGCGACGGTCCCAAGAAATTATAAAGGGGGAACTAAAGCAATTAAAGGGAAGGGACTAAAGTAATAGCCAAATGGCGCGAGGAAACCACACCAGAAATTTCCTACCGGATGTCTCCTTTGTGATGTCGAAGAAGATTAGCTCATGGTTTACGATAAGTCTGGAAACATCGTATCTTATTACTGGGAATGGGTCCCTTAACGAAAAACCCTACCAGCTAGACCTGTTAAATACTGACCTCTGTTTCTATGGATCAAAAGAAAACTGGCAACCTTTTTTCCACGAATGTGTCTGCTATGAAGACATTAGGAATGAGCTGTGAAATGAAGTCCCATCCTTCAGCATAAATCAAGTTGACTAACTTGTTCTGACCCCCACATCACTTATCTGCACTCCAGGCTTTTGCAGCTGCTGCTTTGCCAGAAGGAAAGATATGCTTACAACTAATGCGGTAGCAACATACCTCAAGCACCATTCAAAGATCAACCTATTGACCTTTTCAGGTATATTATTATTATATTTTTATTTTTTTTTTCCTTTCCTCGTTTTTTCCCCTTTCTTCATCACTTTTTTTTCTTTCCTTGTTTTTTCTTTTCCTTCTTTTTCTTTTTCCCTCTCAAAACCTGCACCACGGGTGGATGCTTTTTGTTGTTGTTGCTGTTATTCCTCTAGAATGGGCCCCCAGAGAATCCTGGTCCACCAGGTGGGTCAGAGTATCTTTTGTGACGGTACGTGCTATACTGGGACTGGCCCACCTTCCCGTGGTGTGGACGAGTACCCAGAATCATCTGTCCAGGTGACTGATGCTTCTGGATAGCCAAGAGGTCAGAACAGAACAACAGAACACAGACACACACAATACACATAAACCTACACCAACACATTTCTGGCCCTTTACAGTTGATTCTGTGCTTCACAGAGACACGAGGCGGAGCTGAACAGATGTTCCAGGTGCCGCCCTTTACATATACACATGTCCACAGGCTTTTGCTGCACTGACCGGGAAGAAAAGAGCTGATAAGAAAACACAAATTATTTGCTTCCCTCCTTACATAGGTATACAGTTGACCTTGGAATTTATTCTGGAATATTTTATAACAGTGAAAATTCCGCCTTCGTTCATTTTATTAACCCCTCTTAGAGCATTATAAACCGAAATTCGGCCATCTCTGAGGTGCCTGATTGCCAAGCACTGGAGCCCACATAAACGGAGTCTTTCCTCGTATGGTCGTCCTCTCGCCGATCTCACCATGCAAGTTGCTTGTCTTTGGACCCTTTCAAGAAGCTCAATGTATTTTTTCAGAAGACATCTCCATACTTGAACACAGCATTGCAAATGTGGTCTTACAAGTTGTTGTTGTTGTTATTTGGTTTTTAGGAGCATTAGCAACTAAGGCCATATTGCTCCGGGATATGCGGTGGTCATTCTCTGACCTTTCCGCATCCTCCATATTTGGTGGTGACGGGCTCGAACCCCGGTCTAATCAAGAAGCGTGTGCTACGCACTGCTGCTCCTTCTCACCTGGCTACGGAGACGCCTGTCTTACAAGTAGTGTTTGGAAAACTGTTAAGCTGTAAAGCTTAACAGTTTTCCAAACACTACTTGTAAGATCATATTGTCCATCTGGAATGGGCCTCCAGAGAATCCTGGCCCACCTGCTCGCAACACCAGGTGGATCAGAGTATCTTTTGTGACGGTACGTGCTATACTGGGACAACATGATCTACCTGTAAAAAAATCCACATTATTTTGATCATAAGAAAGGGGGTTAGCCTCTTGAGCGCCTACCTGGGTTAACAGTGTCATGTAGCCGTGTTATATGGCAACTGTGAACTAATTTTACTCCCATAAAGTGTAAATAAATAAATTTTCTGTTTATACTTCAGAACAGTGTTTCGAGGCATAGCGAGATGTTGGAATGTGTTTATGAATTTAAAACCTTTAAAAGTTACCGCACCCATTAAATGTTAGTGATCTTATGGATCCAGTCCTTACTTTATTGGCTAACGTTGTATTTCTTCCTTTATTGTATTATTAAATTAGCTTCAGTTGAAAGCACATTCGCTACAATTGCTCATGCCATTGTACTAACTTCGCACGCGAAGTGTAATGGGACCGCAACCTTATGCAACGTAAAAGTGTGCCATGTGGTTGTCAACATCCGCGATTACTAAAACAACCTTAGTTTTTAACATTGGAAAACAGCGTATTTTGTGAGCATCTGCAATAAAAGGCACGCTTCCCAGATATCGAAATCAAATACTTATAAAGTTTCACATTGCATAACGCAACCATTTGTTTGTTAGATATATAAATCCAGACGAATTGTAATGGGGAAATTATTTACTCTAAGAGAGCTGCATGCGCAACAAAACATTCTGCTCTGACCAACGGATACAGGGGTACGCCAAATGCGATTACAGAGACACTTCCTCAGTTTCCACTAAGGAAGAACGTGCGTAATCAGTTTAAAAAACTTCCTCATTTCCTGCTGGGTTGGTTTATGTGTAATTATTTTTGAAGTATTTTGCCTCGCTGGTCAGAATCCAGCAGGTAGCTGCACGAGCCAAAGGCGGCACCAAAAATTTTTGTGTGAGCCTACATTGTCATGAGGCTGGATGAAGTCACGAGATGAGTTCATTTATCATCCCAAAAAGGCATTAAACAAATATCCCTGTGTTTCCCTTAATTTCAAATCAAAGTCCTCATTGTATTTTCAAAGCTACCGGTCACCCTGTGAGCATCCATGATTTCCAAATTATATCGGGCAATCCTTTAGAGATGCCCTGATTACTAAAATAGGGACCAGAATCCCTCATCAAAATGAAATGAACTCGGCACACCTTCCTTGAACCAGCGAACCAAAACAGATGTCACGTGATGATAAATCTGTTCTGCATGTAGAATGTTCGCAGGTTTCCCTGAGTATATTTGGAAGTAGGCTCTGCCTAAAAATTTCCATATGTCCCTGAATCAGGTTGGCAATGTGGACTTCAGTTTATCACGAGGCAGATCTTTTCTAGTCAGTTGTCCAGTCGCTTACGATTCATGCTGATGCATGCTGTTCCCAATCAAAAGTTGGCATAAAATTCTTTAAAATGTAAAGCAAAAGACCACAGTGGACGAAGAAAACGGTTACCATAACTTTGTCTGCAGAAATCTAGGATTGACATCTTGCTCTTGGAGACTGAGAATGCTTCCACTTCATACTAAAAAAGCCTAAACTCCGGTTCAAAATGATTCCAAGAGACATCTCCTGCCATATTTTTACTCAAAATTTTGAACAATATCTGTAGATTTCTAAGTTATGATATTAAAATCTAATCCTTAATTAAGTATTCCATCTCATGTTTACAGTGCCAATTTCAATTCCCAAAACTAAATGACATCCCCCCCCCCCCCGATTTTCACAGCGCTATCTCTAACCGTTTTGATACTAGGGTCTCCTGAATAGGAAAACTTATTTTATAACCACCCAGTATATGGGAGCAAATGATTCGTTGAACGAATTTCAAGTTCGGTGCATGTACTCAATTTTCTTTCACTCTTCACAGAAGAATGCTTTGATAAATTTTTTTTTTGGCATTTCTGTTTAGTGAAACTGATTTATAATGTATTTTTAAATGTACCTGTTAAACTAAGTATAGCAGTGTTTGTAATATACACTGGAAGGACAGAATTCATGGGATACCTTGCCCCTGGGCAAAGCGACGCTGTCACCCCTCTTGCTAGTAGACGAACCCACCGCTTGGAAGGTATATAGGTACACTGCATTCACGTAAACGGTAATTTGATGTCAGTATGGATAAACGTCCTGAGTTAACCGACTTTGAAAGAGGGATGATAGTGGGTGCCCGACGCATGGGTCACTCTATCACGGAGGCAGTACAGAAATTGCACTATCCCCATTCGACAGTATCAAGAGTGTATCGGGAACACGCCATTTCCGAAATAAGATCTCATCGTGTACAGAGCTGTGGGCGGAGAAAGGTGGTGGATGAATGTGGCCGTCGACGTCTGTCTCGCATTGTTTCAACCAACCGGAGAGCGACAGTGACACAAATAACCGCCGACTTCTACAAAGGAGGTGGCAGAAACGTCTCCACCAAGGCCATCAGGCGATCATTAGCCGCAATAAGTTATGGGAGACTCCGACCCACCAGAGTCCCATTGCCAACACCACGACACAGGACTCTACGCCTCAATTGGTCGAGAGAACATCGGCACTGGACCTTGGATGATTGGAGACGGATCTCCTGGTCCGATGAGTCCCGTTTCCAGTTATTTCGAGCAGACGGTAGGGTGCGTATCTTGAGGAAACCGCGGAAAAAACAGAAAAAAAGAAAGAAAGAAAAGAAACAGCTGGAGAGAAAAAGAACTACTCCCCTCCCCCCCTAAAAAAAGAGAAGAGAAGAAAGAGAGAGAGGAAATATGTCCAGCCTTCCTTTGCCCAGAGAAAGGTCACCATGAAAACGTACTGATTCCACGTACACGTACTGAAAACGTACTGATTCCACGTACACGTACTGAACACGTACTTAACACGTACTGATTCCACGAAGTCACCAACGTGGTCTGTGAGTGCATATCGAAATCGTTCAGTTGCAGACTCATCACTGCTAAAATAGCACACAACAACAACAAACAATTGACATTTTAAAAAACATAATGTAAATTTGTAACAATCCAATTCACATTAAAAAGTTAGCCACCAATTAAACGTAACCAGGAGGTCCTTATCCGATTAGCATCCTAAAGACTTGCACACAGCATTGGCTGCTACTAGACGTGTATCGTTAGTGCACAAATGGGTCATCAAGGTGCGCGAGTGTTCGGGATCTACATTTCCTTTACGATCGTTGCAAATAAAATCAAAGGGAGGAAGGAGTAGAGGGGGGGTCGGCTCGCACTAGGGCTATGGAATAAAATTCATCTGAACTCAGCGGACGAATTTGGACTACGAAAAAGGTCTATTTTTTAACTCTAGCGATCCTCGTCTTTATTTAATATTAAAGGTTGGGTAAGAGGCAAAATTTTCAACCAGTGACAAGAAATCGTTTGAATTGTATTTAATTGTAAGTAATTATTTATCATTTTGAATTAATACAGATCATTAATTCTGTTTATTTGCTGCCGAATCTCATTACTGAAGATTACCTGGACCTTTTTCGGTTAAAGATTGTAACGGATTAGTGGCACTCTACTCCACTGTCACCATCGCTGGACTGTTTTCACCTACAACCACTTTCGGACTGTGATTAAGGAAGATTATCGACGCTCTTTTCTTATGTGCTCATAAAATTCCTAAAGGCATTCCAATGTGACGGTTGACACTATCGCCTAGAGATTATTACACTGCCTGCCTGTGAGCATCTGACTCATCTGCTGAAGTGAATTCGCTAAACGTAACTCGTTGAAGTTTTTACCTTTCATGTTCCTGCTGCGGATAACCACTAATTAACAATTTCTCTGTGCCTCTAGAGGTCTGGATTAAGTCGTTCTTATTATGTCTTGGCCACTGTGCAATCTTACAGTCTAATGTAATGCACAGTAGCAGTCTTTGTATAAGCAATAATATTGTAAATTTATCCTTTAAAATTTACTTCAAAATAAAAATTGAGTCGAAAATAATAATTTTAAAATTCAGTTCAAAGCGTTCAGGGTGCTAAAAAATCACTGAAAATACTCGTATTACAAAATATTCTTATCCGGATATTCCGGCAATCCTGCAATCTATTTACCACTAACAATGTAGATGTACAATTATTTCAGATTCCTTCCAAACGGATCAATTCGTTGAAGGTATCTGACCCTATAAAGTTCCAACATAGGTTGTGATGATCTTCAAGGATCCAATTGACACTTGTAACTCCACTATGAAGGTTCAAAATGAGAAGTCCAATCCAGGAATTAGATGTCTAAGCTAGGAATTATACTCACAATAAAGAAGTCAACTGCTGATATCATACTGCACGGTTTATACTTCATGTTAAAAATATTGGACAATCGAAACACCCATATCACAAGCGGAATTCGAACCAGCCAACTTTACTTCTCAGTCAAGTACGTTACCCACTGGATCATTTCGGCAGAACCGGTTAATATTTTGGCTCAATGCTAGTGACTGTTGCTCTGTATTATTTAATAAAATATCCAAATTCGATTTACAATATTTTTAGATTATCTAGTTAGCAAAAATCACATCATATTTTATTGTGCAATCCGGAATTCATATCGGTAAAATTAAAATTGTCTCTAATCATGTAATTGCATTAAATTATGATATCGGCTTATCTAAGCTTGCAAAGTATAGAATAAATAAATAATACAAATTACCCCCTCAATAGACTGTAATGGACTGCTAAGACGCTCAGCATATCCCAACAGACTGCAATAGACTGCCCAACATACCTCAGTAGACTGCAACAGAGTGCTAAGACCCTCAATAGACCTCAATAGACTGCTGTACTAATTGGAGCATGTGGCATTAAGGGCAAGTTACTGTTGGGAGAAAAGGAATGGTTGAGTGAGAAAAGACAGAGTTTTGTCAGTGGACACTGTTTTTCGTGGACTAATATTATTAGTAGAATCCCCCAGAGCTCGCTGCTAGGCCCGTTGTCGTTTTCTCTATTTATTAATGATTGATGAAGGTATATCAGGCTTAATGTCTAAGTTTGAAGATGATACAGAAGTGGGCAGGGTGGTTAATGACAGTAATGACGTTATGGCACTGCAACAAAATATCGAAAAATTAAGCAGATGGGCTGAGAAATGGTAATTGAGATTTGAGGTCAAATGCATGGACAAATGCAAAGTACTGCACATGGGTAGCAGTAATCCAAGATTAACTGTACTAACTGTGTGGCACTACATTTGGGGTAGTTAAAAATGAAGAAGACCTGGGGTAACTGTGCAGTCAGATATGATGTTCCCTGAGCAGTGCAAACAGTTCATGTCAATGATATACGGAAATTTTGATAGCAGGGATAAGTGATTATCCCATTGTATACGGCAATGGCCAGGCCCCATCTTGAGTACTGCATACAGATCTGGAGGCCTCATTTTAGGAAAGATATAGAGCTGGTGGAGAAGCGTATACAGAGAAGGGCAACGAGAGTGGTGAAGAGAATAAATAGGTGCTTTTACCGAGAAAGACTTCAGTTCAGCAAATTGCAGCGTCTAGAGACTAGGCACCTGCGCGGTGATATGATTAAGGCGTTTAAGGATTTGAATGGATTCAGCAAGGTCAATGCTGATGGCATTCTTCCTTTTGCTTAGACTACGCAGTTGGGGGCATAAATTCAGATTGAGGAAGGACGGTTGCAGAATAGATGCGCGGAAGTTTGGCTTTAGCCAGCGGGTGGTTAATTGCTTGAACAAACTTCCATCTGTTGTTTTGGAAGTTGATAGTTTAAATATATCTCAAGGAAGACTAGACAAAGTATTGGCGGGAATGAATAGGTGAAATGGGAAGTTTTTTTTTTTTTTTTTTTTTTTTGGCTGTATAAGCTTGCTTTCTTGCATCATTTGCCACTACTAATACGAATATGTGCATAACTTTCAAAAACACTGGAATTTTCAAAAATCTGGTATATGCTTATGTCCCGAGCATTCCGGATTTATAACGTTTATCTTATTTCATTTAATTAATTTATTTTACTCTGTTCTATTAAAATTTGTATTCTTCTCTTCTCGTGATTGGACTCCTTTACCTTGCGCAAAGGCCTCCGTAGCCGAGTGGTCAGGAGCGGGAATGCAGTAGCACACGCTCTTTGAGTAGACCGGGGTTCAAGCCCCTGACTGCTGAATACGGTCGATCTGCCAACCCGCACTGGACCAGCGTGGCAGATTATGGTTCATTTCCCTCAGCATGAATTGTTGAGGAGGCTTCCATCCTGCAGTGGGTTGATAATGGCTGCACTTTACCCTTTTTTAAACACGGTCCCTTTTCAGTTATATTAATTCTTGAATGAAGACAATAAATACAGAGTAAAGTCGAAATAATTTGTAAATTTTCAAATGACATTCTTGTTAAACCCCTGGCCTCGGGGCAGTGGAGGTTCAAAGTGCTACAATGTGTACATATTTTCCTAACAATAAATGATTTCTCTCTCTCTCTCTCTCTCATACATACAATCATAAGAGTACATCAAATCTTCATCATAAGAATGCATAAAATCTTAAATCATCATAAGAATGCATCAAATCATAAATCATCATAAGAGTGCATAAAATCATCCTCAGGATGTCTCTCTCTTCATTCTCCAAAGGTGACTGATTACTATCGTAGGGTTTTTTAGTATTGTACATATTGTAGACAATGCTTGAAACCCTAATAAAACGGTAGTACTGTATATACCGCATTCACGAGAATGCCAATGCCTTCAAGACACAAGCTCCTTATATGGTGCAGCACTGCCACGTACCTTTCAAATGCTTTCTGCTCTACTGTATGAAACATTTGCACTTGATGAAAATAATCGGTTGGAATTTCCCTAGTGCTTCGCCTCCACATTTACTGGACTTGACACTTGTACACCTTTGACTATCGGGGAAGGGAGGGGGAGTTTGAAAGGCCACGTTTACGCGGCCTTTCAAACGTCATTAAGGGTAAAATTCGAAAAGTAGTCGTGATTACTGGAGAACATGACTCCAATGCAATCATAGATTGAGGGCCTTTCATTCGATGTGTAGACTCTCTTTCACAGATTCTCATATGAGACTAGGGGAATGTTTATTGTAAAAGATAACTAGGCTGCCAAAAGCACATTTTAACAGTTTTTGATTATATTGTAGATGCCCATCGCTGGCCTTCACAGCGATGGAAATGAGTAATAGTACTAAACGGGTAAGATGTGGTGAGTCTCCATAAAATTGATCTCACTGGCAGCACGTGACACGTAATTACTCTTTACTTTCTTGAGTTATATTAATTGTTGAATACAGAAAAAAGTCGAAATGCAATAATTTGGAAATTATTTCGGCTTCTGGTATTCTTTGAATAATGTGAACTGAATATATATATATTCAAGATTGCTTTTATCCTTTTTTTTAGGAAGCAAATATCACGATGAATATTGAAAAAAATTTCAATAAGCAATCCTCACAAAAGCTTGAGTAATAACAGTCATGTCAAGCGAATGCAAAAACACATAGTAGGATAACTTTTGAAAAGGTTTCAGGACCGAAATAAGACATATGAAATATATATTTTTTTTGGCTGGTGTAGCAAAAGCCATATGCTGCACACTAATTTAATTACTTGTTAGTGCAAACATTGAGTTGATTTAGTCGTCGATTTTTTTTTTTTATTAATATAATAACAAAAAGCTTAGGTCCCCCCCCCTCCTTCTTCATGCTGGGTTCCGAATTTTTGCATCATCTGCGTCGGCATAGTTATGCCCCTGATTCAACCTGAGGTTTCAACCATCTCTACCGACTTCGGTCAGGCGATTGTGACAATGTCATTCCTGGTCTACTTTAAGTTACAGATACAAGAAGTAAATAACACCTACAGTACATCTTTGATATCCTGTAAAATAGTAATTTCTGTAATCAGGCTATTTAGTATTACAATAAAATTGGGTCTTGTTAGTGAACACTGGAAATCTTTTTCTTTCTCAAAAAATAAAAAAAAGGGGTGGAAAATTCAATTTTTTTGCCCGATTGTGTAAAAGTTTTTTTGTTTTTTTTTCTACGAGACTCAGTTTTATATATATATATATATATTTTTTTTTTTTTTAAATAACTAAGGAGACTTCATAACCTCTGGATATATTACTTTGATTCTTTTCTCCTTATGGGTTGTTTTCCACCCGCTGACGGATACTGGTACCAAATGTATGGGATGGTTGTTTTTGTCCAGTTACTATTATTATTATTATTATTGCTGTTGCTCTTATATTATTTTTCCCTGACTAGGGGTTCCACCTCGTGACGGGTATTGCTACCACGTACACAGGATGATTGTTATGTCTGGTGTTACTGTTCGTCGAGGAACTCTCTGACTATCCTACAGGTGTTCGGGATTGCAACCTTCGGGATTGCTGCTAGGCTGTTATGCAGGGTCTTTGGTACCATACCGGTGGTTGACACGATGATCGGGATGGTCGTTACTTGTTGCATATATCACATCTCTTTGATCTCTTGTCTTAGGTTCGTGTACTTCCTGATTTTTTTCCTTATGAGTTTTCTGGAGGTTGCCAGTGTTGGGCACCGCTATGTCAAACAGATAGGTACCTTTCCTCTCTTGTTGACAAGAGTTATGTTGTGCGAGATTGTCTTGTCCTTTATTATGACGCGGTTCCAGTACAGCTTGTGGGTTGGGGTTTCCAGTACTGCCTGCGGTTCGTACTTACAATACAGTACACTTTCTTTGATCAAATGTCATTTCCTTGCTCGCTTCTGATGTATTATCCTGGCGACCTGGTCGTGCCTACGAGTGTACTCAGTCTCGGTGATCACTTTGCATCCCGCAGAGATGTGTTGGATCGTTTCTGAGGCCAGGTGGCATCGTAGGCATGTGTCATCTGAAACGCCGGGCTCCTTGGTGATTTTTTTTTTTTTTTTTTTTTTTTTTGCTAAGGCTTGGATTATATAAACAGCTTGGACTATATTCTGATTTGATCATATACACTTAATAGCCTGCTGATGACGCTGGACTTAATTTCATTTTTCTGGAGTTGTTGCTAATAGTGTTTACAGTCTGCCAAGATGTACCTCATGTGGAGAGCACATCTTTGGTGAAACCATCACTTATTTTGAACTTCACTGACTTAAGTCAACTAACGAGGTGATTTCTTCTTTCTGGTGGGACATCTTCGTCAAGTCTGAACTTTCTCAATGTGCACTTTTTTTATAATTGATGGACTGATAGCGTTTTAGTGAGCTCCCCATCTAATAGGGTTGTAGTTCCTGAGAGTCTTCTACTGGACTGGACTAAGTGGATCTGTGTACTAATATATGGATTTACGTATATATATATATATATATATATATATATATATATATATATATATATATATAAATATAACCTTTATGTATTATATAAGTGAATTCGTGTATCTATGTCTTTAAGTACATTATTGTATAATACGGCAGGGAACACCTAGTATAATAAATAAATAAAATGTTTTTTCTTCTACATGGACAAAATATAGCTATTTCTTTTTCGGTCCCACCTTACTTTACTTCTAAACAGCTGCTGATCCTTTACAAATCTCAAATCCACATAACATCTGGAATGGTGTCTATTCACTGTATAAATTCAAATTCAGAGAACTTTTTCTATTCCTCATTTATTCCTCCTACTCTTTTGATCAATCTTCCTTCGTATGCATTTGCGAAAATTACAATCTACTGAAATTCAAGTCCAATGACAACAAGAATTTTCTGATTTCTCAAAGTTCAATTCACGCATGATACTGAAGTACAGGTTCTAAAATCTTTCGTTTTCGTGATAACCATAAAAATGTTCAAGAAATTATATATAAATTATGCAATATGGAACAGTATAACTATGAACACTAGGGCTAACTTACTGTACCAATATTTCACAGCACTGCTAACGGCAATGCCTTCTGCATTTAAAAAAATTACGGAAAAAACATTTTATGATACACTATATTTATCAGGAAATTTCTTTCAGAATTAATAGAGCATTGTAGCATTATTACTGTTCAACTATTACATTTTAATGTTTTTCGTTATTATTAATGTTTTTTTTTTAACAACAAAAAAAAAAAAAAAAACACTCAGTTACTGCGTTTCTAATGAATACGTTTTCACAACCAGTTTAACTTTTTTTCGAATGTTTATCTCCATTTAGTTTCAATCTTGTTCTTTCACATTGCTTTTTTTTTATTAAATGAAGGGTAAATTTTTACACAACTTTCTTTTTTCTGTCTCCAGTTCAACCTCGCATCTATTTCTTTCAGTGACTTGGCCTTCAAGCTGCATCCAAGGCTAAAAAAAAACCTAAATCAGTAGAGCAGACGAAATGTTCTGATCTGAGTTCAGGGAGGATTACATTTGTCAAGCAAGGCAGACAATAAAGAGCTAAGCTTGAAGCTCTAAACTAGCTATATCCGTCCATCGGCTGCGACACTAAAATTCCTGTTTCTATTTAAAGGTTTTGGAATTTTTCACAGTACTACTAACCCTAATGTTTTATTCTCTTTGTTCCATAAAAATGTATCCTATCAGAGGCTTCAGCTACTGCCGCGTGCTAATAAAATATATTTAACGCTGCAGAGAGGATGCTTTAGTTCTCCATTTATTTTATTTATTCATTCATTTGTTTTATTTTATTTTATTATTTTTTTTTTATTTTTTTTTTTCGACTAGTGTAATTAGCAGCCCTGAGAAAACCTTGGCTGAAGAACTGCTTGCAGCTCACCGCACGATACGGAGTACTATAATGACAAGGATGTTGCAACTCCTTAATACCTTTCCCTTTTGAGGGATATCTTAGGCCTTGAGACCTTGAGTAGAATGCGACTGGCGCGAATCACATAAGCAACTGACGAAAAACCCACCAGACTGCGCTCCAATCGACCAATATAGTCCCGCAGACGTAACTGTTTGGAGTCACACACGGCATAGTTTTGTAGCCGTGTTGTAAGGTAGAGCCTGTATCTCAGTGACTGTCGGTCCTACAGACGGCATGGTCCGTCGATAACGTATCGAAAAACAATTCGTGTTACCACTCAGGTATAGCCAAGGCTTTCACGAGGACAGGGACCATAGTTAACTCAGGTAGGTGACGCCTTAATTTTTTTTATGTAATATACACGTCCGCGTAATTTTAAAGATAGAATGATCAAAAACAAATGATTTTGTATGGTTAATTAAAAGTTATAATAAGGAAGTGTTTCATTCAGTTGAATAATCAAACAAATTGACCTCTTGTATCGAGTTTTTTAATGATACCTTGTGGCGAAGTTAATTTCTTGGAATAGCAATAAATGCAGCAGGGTGAATATGCTATAGTAACTTGCCTAGTGCATAGTTAATTATTAAAAGGTATAAAGTATCATTTGTATTTATATGATCGTGAGGGATTACATTAGTTCTCCTTAAAACCCGATTTTGTTTAGAAAGAAGTGCTCGTAAATGATCTAGCATTTAATATTAATGGTTATAACTTCATTGACTTAAAAACATGCTTATTTGTGGTTTATATTTCTCGGGGAGAGTATATAAACAAAATAAAAAAAAATCGTGATTTAAGTTACATTCAAAAACTGTGTCTGCTGGATTAGAGTTTAAAATTTTTTTTTGTGGAGTGAATCGGACTGAAACTGTGGTTAAAGGACAGTGTGGCAGGATTCTTGGATTCGGCTGGAATCAAATGGATATCCGATCTACAGTACAGTGTATCGTGCCTTTCTTTCTTTATTACACGAATGGGACTATGTGCTCCGTAAACAGTTTTTTCGCTTCATAATGTGGATTATTTCGTGTACATCTTCCTGTGTCCTGGGACACAAAGAAAGCAGAACTGGCAGTGTTAAAGAAGTGTCGTCTCAACAGTAATATGCCATTCGACGTTTGTGCGCATATATTTACGACCTGCTGGACTTTGAAGTGTTCGTACTGGAGAAATTGAGTAGCTACATAAAAACCTTTATGCGATCTATAACACTCTGAAAGGTGTTTCTTGCAGCTGTGATAAATCGTCGTGAAGTGCATTCTTCTTTCCTGGAGTAGCGTCCTTAACTAGCATGTGATGTACTTCATCGTGATTAATAGAAAATTCGCTTTCTTTCTGGAATTCATAGAGGAACATCACTTTGGTGTGACTTAAATGTTGCACTCCCCACATATGACATCAATGTAGATTAATTAATACATTACAAGTACTTCCCCCTCAACAATCCAGTTGATTAAAATCCAAACTACTCACAGAGTTTGGGTTCTGAGAAGCTTCAATTTCAGTTGAGGACTACCTTAAATTACGTTTGTTCTTTTTGAATATAATTAATATGAATATTTGTCCATAAATATTCAGATTTCAGATGATAATAAAAAATAGACAAAAATATGGACTGTATAACGAATACTGAACATGGCTTGCACTATTTTGGAGACGATTGTGAAAACAATACTCTTAAATAGTAATTAGAAGCATACAGAATTATAGAGTAGAAATGGGAAACGAATAAATACCAAAAAACGTTTTGGCAGATGCAAGAGAGTGCATTGGATGCGAAGCACCCGTGTGATGCACCTATTGGATGCGAAGCGCGCTTTTGTTGGGGATGCGAAATACAAAAGAGCCCTCGAAAGATAGGGCCCAAACTAGTCATGCACTTGGACCCCTCTTTGCATGGTCCTGAGCAGGTGTGACAACATTCTCATCGTTTGACAAGTAACTAATAATGGAGTGTATACATATCCTGACATTTCTGGGCAGCTCTGTAAACCAATGCAGAATTTATCTGACATTTGAGGATAGCACATTAAATATTTTATCAGAAACGACAACATAAAAAAAAAAAAAAAAAAGGATTTTTTCGGCACTTTTATCATTTTCAATTTCTACTATACAACGTTTACATTTTAGAAATGAACAATAATAAAGGTATATATGTACCCTCCACTTCGGCGTTGCACATGAGCAAATTTCTCGGTCTCGAATACTGGCTATTATTTTGGTTAATCAGGATTGCAGGAAATATCAAGATCAGTTCTGTTAGCCAAATTTAACACCACCTGCCTGGATGCAGCTCATCTTAGCTAGGAACGTCCTGGTTTTGTCTGGACTCAATTCCGGAAGTATTGACGTACATGTACCTGGTATAAGGGGATTGGTTGGAGGCCACTAAATTGACAGTCTGCAGATCCACGCCTCTCTCTTCGTAGAATTCTAAACAACACTGGACTGAAAAGATGCTTCCCGGACAACATCCTAAGTTTTTTCAACAGACTAGATATTGACCAAAATAAATTTTGTGATGACACCATCTTCATGAGGCAGATCCTCTTCAATGATCGATATAGGCAACTAATATAACTAATAATAATAATATAGGTTAAATACTTGAGTTAAATGCACAGTTTGGTGCATTTAACTCAAGAACACAGTTTGTACTGGGATTGAAGAGATTGGCAATGCGAGTAACTTTTAATGTAGCCACAGATAATGAAATATCATACTTTTTATGAATGATGCATATGAAGAGAACTGGGAAGCTGTACGTAATAACATCTGACATGTCACTTTATAATTTGGACAAATTGTCACTGTATATAGGAATGGAAAATTACTTTGCAGATGATGTATATAAATCTCGTTACTACTTGTTTTTTGTATCTTGCTGTAGTCATATTTATTATTACTTTTTTTGTATATAACCACCTCCCTCCTATCTAAACAGTTGTACAGGAGGTGTTCATTGATAATAAATTGATTTTAATAATAATAATTTCGCTGAGATGTGATTGTATTGTTCATAGTCATCACTGAAATAACTGAATATTTTGTCTGTAACTGAATATTCCACTGGCAGTCGTAACGCACATTACAGAGGGTCAACTTTAGACTAAAGGAGAACTCTGAACACAGTGGGCAAAAACACTATTGCTGTTACCATTAATTACGTCTTAGTGGGTATGTTGGTAGAATCACCGTCCTTCACACTAAGTGGAAAAGACGTGAGTTCGAATCCTCTCAATGACGCCAAGAATTTTTATGGGTATTTTTCACCACGTGGCTGAGTTAGTCGGTCTCACGGAAGGTAGCATGTTATTTTTCTCCCAGAAACTCTGGTTTTTCGTCGAACAAACGGCAAATCGACCACAGAACACACACAATTTACAGACATATTATATGCGGCGCATTATGGCCTAAGTTGCTGATGCGCCTAAAACCATACAACCAACGAACCCATTAATTACGATTTTCATAGGACCCTATATCAGCCCGGGGATCCAAGAAAGTAACCCCTTATAGTCATGCATAAAGCCAGCCCTGGCCTTGCGACACATTAGCTAAAGAATTATATAACTTGTTCGGTTCAACATATCATTTACTGAGCTAAAGCAACTTGGATTCAAATCAACCATCCGACCCCATCCCTTATCCTTCGTTCCCCGCCGTGGCAGACCTATGGTAGTTTCGCCATTGTGGAATATGAACACACACCACTGAAAATTTATAACTCGTTTCGCCTGTTGCGTGCTCTCACGTGAATACAATTAAATTATCAAGTAGTTGCTCCTAATCGGCAATTCATAGGCACAGCTCGCTTCTTTATCAACAGGATAACTTCGCTGGAAATAGATTGAGGACCGACTTCTCGGGAAAACTTCTGCTTCACCTAAACGAGCTCGAAACCGATTTCGGTCCCTCAAACAATTAACTCTCGCCGGTGTGGGGTCTACTTGTATTATAGTTGCCTTACTGCTCAATTAGTCGGCCTTTGTAACAACTCTGACTGCCTTGTTAGCTTTTAGACTTTCAAATTAGAACTGCAATATTTCTCCACACGTTTTTCCAAGCCATAAATGATTTACTCACTTTAACTATACCATACATTATTAATGGCACTTTTCGTGATGCAAGTTTGTATGAATAAACATGAAATAGCACCCAAAGACCAGGACCGATCCTAGACCAAATGGCGTCCTGTCTCTCTCGTGCGCTAGTCTTTTAAATTTGAATAGTTTGTGTAAATACGTGATTATTTATTTAGTTATCTATTTATTATTTAGAAAATTTACTTATTTTTATTGCATTAGAAGTTCCAGTTCAGCTGTGGTTTGCTTTATCAAATCTCCAAAGGATGCAACTATCATGTGGTTGATCAATGCACCAATTATTAAAACACATAACTTGGGTATGCAAACACAGTACAGAATTTTTTGAAAACGGTTTAAGCAGTATTATTCAAGTTTTATTGAAGCAATGAAGAAACTACCGCCAAGTTCGGAACCACGGAGAAAGGGGCCCAAGAATCGAAGTGGGGGACACGATTGGTTTATTATAGTTGTTAAAGAGTAGAATCTTGTATGGGAGAGTTTTTGCAGCTACTAAGCATAATGAATGAAATCATATAAAGAAAGAAAGCAAGGCAAAAAATAATAATAAATTTTCAAGAAAATAAATACTGATATATAGGAAAATAAAAAATGTGTGGTATACAATATTTATATATATAAAAAAAAACATTCAGATAAAAAAAAAATTGTCGCAAGAACATTTTTATGAAAACTCGATTATCGTTCAACAACTTTCCTTGATTTCTAACCAAAATCCTCAATTTTTTCTTGCCCTTCACCTTAACTGTTTTTAGAGGGCATTGGATATCGCTCGGCTGAGTAATGAATTTCACTCAGTGTGGAAATGTAGCCAGAATTGTGTAATATTATAAGCAATATTGAGCGTTAAATATATAACTGGTATTACGTTCGGTAAACGCTATTCCATTTAAACTTTCTCGTATCGCAAAATGCCCCACACCCTAAAGCTGTGTAGCAAACACAGATTTAATTGGTGTGGGGAGTGCTTCGCCTGCGTGCCAGCAACAGAAACGGCACAACAGCTGACTTCTGAAACGAAGCATGACCGACTTGCTTTTAAGCGCTCAAGCATGTGTGACAAACTTGTTTGATCGTGTATAGCCCACTTTATAATAATAATAAATAAGCGCTTTTAGTTGCTAGAACAGCTCATGAGGTTCCGTCAAAGATGTATAGGAATTTTGCCAGCAGGGAAGGAGGTGATTATGTCGTTATACTGTATAAGGCAATTGTTAGGCCCCATCTTGAGTACTGGATACAGGTTTGGAAGCCACATTTTAGGAAGGATGTGGATCTGTTGGAATGGGTGCAGTGAAGGGAAACTAGATTAGTTGGGGGTACAAAGGGTTTTCTTACCAAGAAGGATTTAAGTTCGGTAGATTGCAGCTTTTAGAAACTAAGCTTCTTCGAGGAGACCTTATTGAATTGTTCAAGGCTTTAAATGGATTGAATAAACCAAATGCTGATGGAATCATTTCTCCGATGACACTCATTGGAATAAATTATTTAAGGATAGATTTCCGTAAATTTTGTTTTTCTGTAATAATCAATCACTCTTTAAATGATTGCAAAAACAAACAATACACTTAAAGAAGAATTAAACAAATTATTAGAAGGGATGGGCAAATGAAATTAGTGCTTTTTTATTTTTATTTTGGCTGATGCTGAATAAGCTTGATAACTTGCATCATTTTGCAACCGGTAATATATACTAATACATGCAAAGAAAAATTATCATGTACTAAGTTCAGGGTCGGATTTAAACTAGTTGTGGCCCTAAGCTATAAGATTTACGAGGCCCTTCTCTCTCTCTCTCTTACAGTTCACCTGTGACAATATTAAAAGGATTTTTTTAAGATGGAGGAGGCCCCTCACATTACAAGGCCCTAAGCTGTGCTTGTTTAGCTTATGTGTAAATCCGGCCCTGACTAAGTTATAATACTGGGTTAACAGTTACCATAACAATGAACTTCGTCTGTTACCATGTAGCCTGGTACTGTTGATCCGTAGGTTACTCGTAGTCCGTGGTCACTTAGCAAGAAGGAGGGGGTCCATCATCGATCGGCAAACTGAATATATTTTACAGAAAAGTTTCATTTATTTTTATAACACGTTTCCGTGGTCAACATCTGTCGTAATATCTGCCTTTGGGCAATATCTATCTAATCAATGCTAATAATAATTTAAGATTACAGCATTTCTATTATCCGAATAAAACAAAAGGCATGAAAATTGTTCAATTGAAAGTGTTGAAGAATCATTGGTTTAGATTACCAACTCTGTTCCTTTAATCGAATAACGTGTTACACTTTAAAATTGAAACGACACTAAAACAAAATGAAATTCTTCTGACGAGCAGTGTTAAAAGTTTTTTTTTTTCCTTCTTTTCTTACAATATGCTTATATCAGTAAGAAACGTTTGAGCTTTTCTTGCTCCTGACTTACGGTTTTTATTCAAATACTTTGAGCTCCTAAAGAAAAAACTAAAATAAAATAAATAAAAATAAAAATTATGCAGAGTCTTTTTGTAGGACGATGTACAAGTGCAATTTTCTGCCGTTAGTTGTGATACTTAACATAATTGTATATACAGTACTTAACTTCCTGTTCTCATTATCACATTACACACACACCAGACATATTCACTTTTTGTTGTTGATAGTATTTCTAGAAGTATTTTAAAATACAAAGAAGTTTAACTAATGTACAAGTTAGTGTAATAGCATCATTTCAGTACATAGCCAACTATTTAAGTAGTTATAAATTGCCATCATTAAGTATATCTCATATTGTGAATACCTTCACAATGAGTTGCATGATATTGCACTACCTCGAATAAGTAACGCTTCATCATAGGAGAAGATTATTGTTACTTATTCTCAGTGGATACCATCACCCATACGGCACCGTTTCGGAGCTTATTGGTTCCTCATCAGTGGATGGGCTGGTACCCTGGTGTTGCAATGATGACAACCCAGTTGCGAAGTATAAATCCACAATATGAGAGATGCAATGGTGAAGCATTACTTATTCTAGGTAGTGCAATATCATGGCAACTCGTTGTGAAGGTATTCATAATATGAGATTTTTTTTTTTTTTTATGTAAACCCCAAACAGGAGAGGTATTAGAACCTATAGTACTTAGTACCGCGCTTGGGTTCCGTAGCCGAGTGGTCAGGAGCGGGAGTGCAGTAGCGCAAGCTCTTTGAGTAGACCGGGGTTCAAGCCCCTGACTGCTAAATACGGTCGATCTACCAACCCACACTGGACCAACGTGGCAGATTATGGTCCATTTCCCTCAATATGAATCGTTGAGCAGGCTTCCATCCTGCAATGGATTGATGATGGCTGCAGTTTTACCGTGCTTCGGTTGGAGGTTGAGAAGACAAAAGAAGATATTTGTTGACATTGGACTTGAACTTCTGTAGACTGTAATTTTCATGAAATACGTATGAAGGAAGGAAGGTTGTTCCAGAAAACGGCAGTTGAATGAATAAACGAGGAAGATGAAAAGTTGGTTCTGTCAGTTTGAAGTTGGACAGTAAATGGATGTTGGCTGGTGGCGTGGCGGCACGTGTTCGGACTGTTTTGAAAAAGAGAGAGAGCAGGAATTATAGAAGCCAATTCAGAAGAACAGTGCCCATGGAAGTATCTGTAGAAGAGGTATGCAGCAGAAACGGTACGTCAATGAGACAGCGAGTGGAGAGACTCTGTTAGAGATGAATCATTAATTAACCTAACTGCCCTCTTCTGAAGGGAATCACGAAGCCCGAGAGAGGTTTTGGGGGCACCACTCCAGATGTGGGAATAATATTCCATAGTAGGGCGGATTTGCGATTTGTAAAGAGTGAACAGCTGTTTGGAAGAAAAGTAACGCCGAGAGCGAAAGAGAAAACCAAGTTTTTTTTTTTGATGCAGAGGAAGCAATATTTGTAATATGCTTGTGCCAAGAGAAATTAGAAGTCAGTGTAGTCCCCAAAAGAGATATATCATTTTGCCTAGAAATCGGAGTGTAACCAAAGATAAGCATAGGAGCAGAAGAATCCTTTTTGCGAGATATAAGACAAGACTGAGTTTTAGAAGGATTCAAATCAACTAGGTTGTCTTTTCCCCACTGAAGAATTACCTGGAGATCGGCATTTAAGGAATTGGTAGCGGATATTCGAGAACTTGAAGCTGATTGAGCGGGACAAGGTTCCTCAAAATGGAAAGTTGAATGCAATGTGCTATCATCGGCAAAACTATGGATAGGATTTCCAGTCAATGGAAGAAAGTCATTAATATACAAGAGGAAAAGAGTGGGGGAAAGAACTGAACCTTGGGGGGACACCAGCATTAGTCGAGAAGTTAGAAGACAGAGAGCCATCTAACATCACCTCAAGTGAGCGATCAGACAGAAAACTGTATAACCAATTACAGTACAAAAAACAGTTGGCAAACCATAAGATGGAAGCTTCTTTAGAAGGCCTTTATGGCAAACACGATCGAAAGCCATTGAGATGTCAAGAGCAACTGCTTGTGTTTCACCTAACATTTCCATTGAATTAGTCCATAAATGGGTAATATAAGCCAGAATATCACCAGTGGATCGACACTGACGGAATCCATACTGGCAATCGTTGATCAGACGGAAAATATACTTAATGATGCCAATCTATAACTACTTAAGTAGTTGGCTATGTACTGAAATGATGCAATTGCACTAACTTATACATTTGTTAAACTCTTCATAACCTGAGGCTTTAGCCCTAAACTATACCGTAATACACAGAAGTTCGATTCACATTTCCATTTGCTATCATCTGATACCATATATATTTTTATTTCTATTATTTTTACCCCCGTTAAAGCAACTAAAGCTATGGAGTGTCAGTGTATTATATCTGTAAGTTGAATGTACATGTATACCAATCGATTTATCTTTCTTTTAAGGTCACCTTTTCAGAATTGCAACAGTTTTAGGATATGGACGATCTGCTATACAGCAGAGGAGATTGGGCTTATTCTTTTTGTTTGTTTTAACTGAATTGGTAGCGGATATTCGAGAACTTGAAGCTGATTGAGCGGGACAAGGTTCCTCAAATTGGAAAGTGGAATGCAATGCGCTATCATCGGCAAAACTATGATTAGGATTTCCAGTCAATGGAAGAAAGTCATTAATATACAAGAGGAAAAGAGTGGGGGAAAGAACTGAACCTTGGGGGTACACCAGCATTAGTCGAGAAGTTAGAAGACAGAGAGCCATCTAACATCACCTCAAGTGAGCGATCAGACAGAAAACTGTATAACCAATTACAGTACAAAAAACAGTTGGCAAACCATAAGATGGAAGCTTCTTTAGAACACCTTTATGGCAAACACGATCGAAAGCCATTGAGATGTCAAGAGCAACTGCTTGTGTTTCACCTAACTTTTCCATTGAATTAGTCCATAAATGGGTAATATAAGCCAGAATATCACCAGTGGATCGACACTTACGGAATCCATACTGGCAATCGTTGATCAGACGGAAAATATACTTAATGATGCCAATCTATAACTACTTAAGTAGTTGGCTATGTACTGAAATGATGCAATTGCACTAACTTATACATTTGTTAAACTCTTCATAACCTGAGGCTTTAGCCCTAAACTATACCGTAATACACAGAAGTTCGATTCACATTTCCATTTGCTATCATCTGATACCATATATATTTTTATTTCTATTATTTTTACCCCCGTTAAAGCAACTAAAGCTATGGAGTGTCAGTGTATTATATCTGTAAGTTGAATGTACATGTATACCAATCGATTTATCTTTCTTTTAAGGTCACCTTTTCAGAATTGCACCAGTTTTAGGCTATGGACGATCTGCTATACAGCAGAGGAGATTGGGCTTATTCTTTTTGTTTGTTTTACTAAAGATCAAGTTTTTAGTTCTTGGAGTTCAGTTTATCATTATTAGCATAATACAAGCTGAATTGTATGTGTATAATCAGCAAAAGGCACTCGACCTTCCTTTTTGCATATTGGAATTACTTACGCTACATAATTAAATAGATCGGACAGTATTCTTTTGTTCATTATCTGGATGAAAAACCCAGTTTTCCGGCAAAAAAGGGGATGGAATATGCAATCCTGCGTGCCATTCAGCTACGTTATTAAAAAAAAAAAAAAAAAAGCCTGTAATTCTTCTTGTTTAACGGATTTATGCCAGCCTAGGCATGCTTATCTTGTAAGTACGTATGATATTTAAATCTCAATTGCCCTTCACAGGCGTCAGATAAATAAATGGTCGAATGCCCTCCTCCTAAGACTATATTACATTAATTTTTTCCCCTCCTTCTTCTTCTTCTTCTTGTTTTATCTGTTTAAATAAGTTTATTTTTATGTTGTACTTTTCACCCACGGCATCATTTGTTTTAAAAATTTTCGATCAATGTTTTTAAATCATTTGTCGTGTATCATTTGATATTCTATCACTTTCGATAGGTAGCTGTGATATGCGTCCTTCCTAGCTTGCGCTGTTGCAACAGTACTGGACGGTTGCACCTTATGACGTTCATCTTTTCAGTAGCACTTCAAATAGTCGCTATCTATCAGCTCTCCCTTTATCTGCAATCTGTCCCACAGTCATTGTCTTCAGTGTCCCAATGAAGTCTGAAAGAATTCTACTCTTAACTTTTAATGTTTTCTTCAGAAAATATGAACTGCTTCGAAAATTGGTTTATAAATTTTGAAAATCGCAGCAGTTTGTCTTTTTCGGCAGAATTCTGGGGAATCCTCCGTAATTTTTGACATAATGGCGATCAAGTCCTGTCACATTAAATATTTTTTTATATACATAGACGTAACCAGGTGGTTGAATAACAGGCCCCTTTTTTTCCCCCTCGGCGATGTATGATAAATGATCGTTCAACTCATCCCAAATACGAATAACTGTTAATTTTCTTATTTCAATTTTACCTTCGCCCCATACTCTTTAACACGAATCCCAGCTCTCATATCTGCCTTAGGACCAAAGATGTGGAATGAAGGTGCAACAAATCTAGAAGTTGTTCAATAAATCTAATATATTGACTTTTAGCTGACTTTTTCTTAGAGTGCAATATTTGTAATCTTACTGTAATGGAGGATGTCACTATTATATTCACTTTGTTGTAATCAGTAGTGGTAACTGACGTAGAGTTCAAATTTTCTCGGTTTTTTGCTGGATCAGGAAAACAATTGCTGTTTCAATGATGAAACAAGAAGCATTAATAATTTATCAGTGGTATAAAAATTTCTCCAATCGGCATTAAAATCCTGTGAAGAGATCAATATACAGATGAAATATCGAATACTGTTGCTACTCTGATCAAGTTCACATACTGACTAAGGAGATTCCAACGAAATTGGATTTAAAAAACAATAATAAAAGACTATTGGATTTTAAAGAGCAGCACTTAGGGTTATCTTGCGAGCAAGTTTAGATTTGGCAAGGAGCAGTGCCGTTTATTTCATGGAACCCCAATATCGCGAAGGTTCCTGTAGCAACGCAATCACTGTTGATCTAGGGAAATCCAGCGAACCTTATTTTCAGGGCCTCTAAAAATAAATGCGCCAGAACCCCAGACTACCTAAATTTGGCACTACCTACACGGGGAGATTTCCAAAGATTATTACACCAAAGCAAATATAATATAGAACTGAAAATCCTTGTGGATAATCCTGATGTGAAGGGTAATTACAGGTAATGAAACATGGATTTTCTACTATGATTCATCATTATCACTTTTTATCATATAAGAAAATTCATTTTGTTAACACCAATCCCTCGCACGCCCCCCTAACGAAAAGAAACTCTACTCGATAGCTATTGTTATAACTCGCTTTCTTTGATGTAAGAGACTTTGTTTACGAGACTGCACATCCTCGTAAAACTGCTATCGGTACTGGGCGTTCAGGGCACGTGGGTTGTGTACCATGATGCCCAGTCCGCGATGAGTTGGCCCCCACCTTCAGACCATATCGTGCATCAAGTGATTTTTCTGTCTTTCTCTGTTTTGGTATGGAAAAACATCGCAAAACAAGAGGTTCACTGGTCTAAATGAAATACTTTATAAATCGTAAAACAAAATAAAAAAAACTAATAAACAGGTACAGCTTTCCTTATAGCAACCTTATTCTTCAGATATCTAAACGGCTCCTACGTGATCTTTAACAACCATACCAAACCTAAATAGTCGGGCCCCCCGGGCCCTTTAGGCCCCTAGGTAGCGGATCTGGCCGTATCATAATTTCGCCAGTGTTTCCGAGGATGTAACTCGAATCCGATAATGTTCAGAGAAACTTATTGAGCTCTTTTCATGTTGGGCTGCTAAGCCTTCATTTCCCCAAGATTTTTCATCAGCAAAACGACAACCAGGCTACACACGTAATTTACGAGCACGACACGCTGGGCATCTCATGATCTAAATTTCTTTAAGATAAATCAACTTCTCACCTAAGTATGTTGGATTTTCATTCTTATCAGAATTAACATTTGGCCTTATTGAGCTAAACATGACATAATAAGTATATTTTATAACAAGATAAAGTAATTTATCTTGTTATAAAATATACAAGATAAAAAAATAAGATAAAGTAATTAATACTTATTAGCAAAAGAATATAATTATATACATGTATATATGTGTCTGTGTTGCCACGTTTTTCCAAATTAGTGTGCACACATTTGGAAACGTGTGGCCTTGTTCGACTTAGGAGAAATACCTACATTCTGTTTTTCGTCGGCTGGTGACGTTCATTTGTTCGAAGCCATGTTACCCTTCCTAGACTTCAGTTCCTTTAGTATTTTATCATTTATTTTTATTAAAGCACCATGGACACCATTTTATTATGTTTGACTATTAATTTATTGTTTTTAATTTCAATTTCACGTTTTCATTTTAAGTAAACCATTGCAGTATTCGTGGTGAGTTCTGTATGTATATGAACATTAAATATACTCATGTACAGTAGAGTCTCGCGTATATTTAATTGAATTATATATATATATATATATGATTGATTGATTTAACTAAGGTAATGTTGTAGCTTAGGATTAATACTGTCTCTCTTTCTCGCTTCCGCTATAAAACAGGAGAAAACAAAATACAAAAACGACACTTTCTTGTCGCTACTGTTTCCAGGTTTTCATTATGAAATCCCAAATAAAATTGAATTATGTTTGATAGCCGTTTATCTTACAATTTGATAATTAAGTAATCCGCTGGTTGAAGCCTCAGCGTAAGCTGCTTGTCACCTATCGCTTTTTCTTTTTTCTTTAACTTTAAATATGTATTGTCTTAACTGACGCTATTACGTCCATCAACCATCGGAAATCAAGGAATTGTGATTAAAACTGATTACAATTTTTATGCCACTACTGATTAACATTAATTACTTACAAATAACGTCAGAAACAATATGCATTCTTCGTCATTTAAAATAAATAAATTTTCACCGCGGTTTAGATTCCATAGAAATAAAATTGCATAATGCTCTTTGAAAGGACAGTACTCACTAGCTATTCTGATTTGGCAGTTTCAACGAGGCGATGGTGCTGCCCTATATCGGATGTAAAACTGAAAATATAAAAAAAACTGAGATTATTTTACCCAAAAAGGAATAGTTAGTTTACTACGAAATTTTATCAGAAAGATTCGCTTATTAAAATTATTAATGTTTTTTCTACATTCTCATGAACGCTTCATAACGCCCCCTGTTTAATTAAAATTATTCTTAGGTTGTATAGAAGATGAATTGAAATGGCTCATCGATATTTCCTAATTAATTAGCGCTGTATCTTTCTCGTGAACTTTCATGTGGTTGGTTAAGCAATAAGGAAAAAGAAAGGACAGAGTAAAATGAGTTGTTTAGAAGACAGTACAATTTGAATGCTCTTTAAAAGGATTGTACAATGGCAGGCTGTTGTAACAGTAACCTAGTGCATAAAAAAACAAAATGAATATTCTATTTTAAGGCTGAAAATTCCTAGTCTCCCGGGACTAATACCACAAACGGTTCTGTTTTAAAATAGGCGCAAGGATAATAATGTGTGTCACTAATTTTATTTGCTCATTGGGACGATTACCAGAAGTAGTCTAGAATAGTAAGTTCCTAAATAGCAACAATGTTTGTAAATGGGAATGCTTTATTCCTTCCCAGGCATAAACTAAAAAAAAACAACAACTAACTCTGATGCTTTCATTTAATGCCTATTAGTTATTTTTGAAAAGAATGTCAAGTTGTGTTCCAAAGTGAAATGCACGCAGAAAATATCTAATAGGTTCGTTATTATAGATCAATTGTTAATAAATGACGTGGGAGGGGGAACTAGACAATCCGTATTTTATACACACATTCGCATTCTCAAACGCATCTCTTCTTTCGTTCATTCATCTGAAGCATATGACAAGTTTTGAATACAATAAGGAGAGAGAGAGAGAGAGAGAGAGAGAGAGAGAGAGAGAGAGAGAGAGAGAGAGAGAGAGAGAGGCTATTAAAACCGAAAGATGCTAATACTGGTAATTCGATAAACAGTTACTCGTCACGATTCATTCATTTCTTTATGAAATAAATATATTTAATTTTCCATCACTAAGACGTGCATTTTAAATGAATATTTTAATTTAGTCAAAAGTAATTCAGGCCAAACAAACGTGAAAGCGAAATGTGAGATAGACCGTAAGCATGAGTCAAAATTTAACCACCGAACATAAAAGTACAGGGAAATCATCGAGAGAAAATATATTTAATATTTCACAAAATTTACCTTGTATCGAAAAGAAATAGTGTTTAAAATTTTATTTCTTGTCTTACAGTTATCTCCTTGGGCTGCTTTTTTTTTTTTTTTTTTTTTTTTTTTTTGTTAAACATGCTAAAACGAGCATAAGATATTATCAGAACATATTCTTTAGAGTGAACAGAAAAAAAAAATTAATATATAATATAGAATAGTTATTAATTTCCTTGCAGTTATTGGCCTTGAGTGGTTTTCGCCGAACCTATATATAAAGACAAAAAAAAAAAAAAAATAGAGATAGACCTGCGGATGTTCTTTTTTTACAATTTATCTTTCGGCGTGATGGGATCAAATAGTTATGAAAGCCAAAGCGAATAAAAAGCATGTCCCAGAAGTTCCGTCTTATGTTTAGCGTTCCTCGTATCTTCATTTTATGTACAGAATTATACATCTCCGAAAATGTAAACAAAAAGATTTTGCGGGGGGGGGGCATCTTTGGATTTATAGCATCGTCAAGTTATGCGCCATCAAACTTTCGGGTGTCATTTACGCTCAGGCACAGATAAATGTAATGTAGTTAAGCAATAACGAAATATTATTCAAAACATCAACTTTAAAGAAGTGAATATACGTATCCCGCTTGCAGTGCGGTGGTGTTTACAGAATATATTTGAAATGACCGTCGTCAGCTCAGACGTATTCTTCAGGTCGCTACGAGAGAGAGAGAGAGAGAGAGAGAGAGAGAGAGAGAGAGAGAGAGAGAGAGAGAGAGAGAGAGAGAGAGAGAGAGAGACGGATGTGGCTAAATCTTTCGGGACACTGACAGACAATTGCGAATGCTGCATTATCCGCTGACCTGTTGACTATGCATGTTAAATGTCCTCATCCCCCCTCAAAAGGCCGATTCATTAGTATATAGTGCATTGAATCTACAGATCTACAGATAAAATTGAATCTACAGATCTACAGGATCTACAGATAAAACTCCACGTGGGTCTGCCATCTGTGCGAAGAATTTGAACTGCTTGTATATGGTATGGATACAAAAAGGACTACAGCTTCCGTCAAATGAAAGTGACTCAGTGATCACAGTTACTTCTTCCTTGTAAGGGAACCGCATTCCCGGGGTCGTACACCCACCTACGATTGGGATGTCTATTCTTCACAAATCATGCTTCATCATTTCTGAAATGGTTTCACATCTCAACGGTTTTCTGCGTTGTGATTTGCATGTTATTGTGGGTGCATTCACATTTTAAAACGTATTATCATCCGACAGAAGTGCAACAACGCATTGCCTGATGGCTAATACATAGTTTAAACGAAATATTATTAAAAAATAAAGTTATCATCGAAAATATGTTTCAAATGAGAAAAACCTTTTACCGGCAATTTTTTTAATCTAAAATAATTTACTAATTCACTTCGCATATTAATTATTTAGTATGTGAAGTGAATTAGTGATTACATTCTCGTGTTTTTCACTCTTTAAGAATATAATCGTCCTTCATTGAGAGTAAAAGAAGGAATTCTTCGATGCAGTAAGCCTTGAGAGATATCCACCCCCCTCCTCCAAACGATAAAAGAAGAGGAACGTTGGTATAAATGGTCGCTTCAGAAAATCATGTAGCAAAGTTATACTAACTTTGCTACATGAGAAAGTCAGTATGAACATTAATTGAACACGACACTGAAATATCAAAACCAACTTCATATTGCGTTTTACAATAGGAAGGATGTCACTCCTATAAAAACCTACTTGTACAAGAACCGAATGAAGACGATCCGGTCTCTGATCCGGATTGAATTCATTCAGTTATATGGATGGATTTCATATAGAACTTTCAAAAATTCCTGAGGTAGCCAGTGCCAGTGTTTAGTGTGTTTTCTATCATGTAAACTCATTTGACCAGCGCTGTTCTGTACTATAAAGAGAATTTTTATTTATTTATTTATTTTCCGTATTCCTCCGAAATTCGAATTTAAAAGGTTTCCTATGTTTCCGCTAATGACCTTAATTGCTTTTAGATAGAGTTCTTAAGCTTTTATACCTCGCGCGTCTCCCTTAAAATATTTCATAAATTTCACGCGCCCCCATCTTTCAGAACAAGGTATAATAACAGATTTGACATAAAATTTAATTATCAGTATTGGTACTTTTATAAATTAATATATTTTTAAAAACATTTAATCTCAAATATTGAAATAAAGTAAGCTTCGTACCTAGATTAGTGGGATAGTTTGTCCCTATTTAGTTAAAAAAAGATGCTTCATAAAAACGCGCACCCCAAAAAATTAAGTGCGCTGCCACTGTAACATTTACACGTTACACCTTATAGCAGAGATTCTCAAAGGGAACCTCTGCTATAAGGTGTAACGTGTAAATGTCTGATTTATTTATTTGGTCTCAGCCTCAACGAGCAAGGCTTCTTACGATTAAAACAATCTAATAGTAAATTTTGTCAGTGTTAATTTTTAGAGAGCTTGGGACCTCTGTTACCGAGGAGCTCGATGCAGTTACACTATTGTCACTACCATAAAATGACCCTAGCTTTTGAGACTCCTTATAGGAAACTAAGATACTCGTAGTACTCATGTCATTCTTTCCCAAACTATCAATCTTTATGTGATTAAACATAATACAACGATGTTAGACATATCTGATTTTAATCTTTAATTAAACTGTTGATGTGTTAGACCTATCAGCAGTTTAATTAAAGGTAAAAGTCTTCTGGAGTGAGTAACAATAAAAAATACTGTATGACAAAAAATTTAATGGCGATTTTACATTTTTTACTAATAAATATAGATTCTCATTAAAAAAAAAAAAAAATACGCATAAATAAGTAATTTTTGGCAATAGTAAACTTTACCTACAGAATCGTGGTGAATGGAAAAACAAAAAAGTACTCCCTATAGCTTTCAAGGAATTTTTTTACTTAATTTAATATTCTATTAACTAATTTCGCAGTGTCACAGTCTTGGTTCGAATTCCTTGACGGACTATTTCGACTATTTTCAACTGACTTGCGACGCTAGGTGGAAAAGATCTGAGTTCTAGTTCGAGGAATATTAATGGTCTTCTTTACAACGTAGTTGGGTTATTTGGTCTCGGGCGAGCGCTGCATATTTTTCTTTTCCTTTTTTTTTTTTTTTTTTTTTTTTTTTTTGCCTCTAGAAACTCAAGTGTGTTTTGTTCAGCAAACCGACTGAATACGCACCCAGTTCAGATATTACAGACGCAATATATTGAAGCCTCAGAGCTTTCAATAATAATAGTAATACGCACACCGTGGCCGAGTTAGTCGGTATTGGAGATAAACAGCTTTTTATGGAAACTATAATTTTTTATCCAGTGAAATATACAAATCGACCATAGAATACACGCGGGTACAATACACTGACATCTGTTAGCTTTAGTTGCTTTGGCACAGCAACAAACAATAGCTCCTTCGAGCTATTGTTTATTGCTGAGAATTATGACAAAACTAGAACAAGACGACTATAAGTTATTTTTGCTGATTTCTTCCTATTTTCATGATTATACAGTATAAGACAATATTTTACTGTATAATCCTTACTACGTTCACAGATTATCAGTTTTTATCTTCTTTTGGATATAATTCAGAATTATGGTTGTTGTAATAACTACAACAGTCATAATTTTTTGTAGTTGTAATAACTGCAAAAGTCAACATTCCTTTCGTTTGAAAAATAATGCATAGCTCTTGACTGAAAACTGAACCTTGAATAGAAATAATCGTTTGCCAGAAAGAAAGAAAGAAAGAAAGAAAAGAAAATACCATTCTGTAGTGATAAAAGCCTTATCGCTTTAGGCTAGTAAAATCGATGGACTCAGATGATAAACCCCTGATGATTCAGGACTTTGTCCCAAAGCACAGATTTTCATGAGTAGGTGAAGCATAATACTGTACTACCGTTTTTCAGATTTCGGTGGAATTTTCCACTGTCATTTCTTCTCTATTAATTTTCATACATTAGTATCCAAAAGTAAAGCAATGAATGAAATTTTATTATTAATAATTAAACAAATTTCCCCTTATATTCTGTGCAAGCCACTAATTTTCCAGAAGAGTTTGCAATTTCATTTGAACTGTTTTATTGCAACTATTAACACGAGACCGTGCGTAATCAAAATGAATTCACCATTGAATTTATTATTATTTTTTTATACTTTCAAATGCATTGAAAGTATAAAAAATCTAAAAATAGTTTGAGCTGCGATATGAAATCATCTTTATTATTAAAAATGTCCACTTGATACTTGTTAATCAAATTCATTGAATAAAATAAAGGGATAGAAGAAGAAGAAGAATTAGTGAGAAAAGGAGGCATGAAAGAGTAGCCGAGTGATCAAGCGAGAGAATGCCCTAGCCCCGAATGGACCGTGGCTCAATCTCGAAATACGGTTAACGAGCATATTGATTGTTCAAATGGTTAAGTGTAAACTCCTCTGATCTAGTGGTCGTGCAAAAAAATTTGGAAATTATTCAAATTATATTTGGAAAATTATCTGAACATTATCAGAGAGACATTGTTGATAAAGAGACCATGTGGACAAGTGTTGTGTCTTATGTAAGACGGCCTCTCAGCGGTAGTTCAACTCTGCCATGGCTCTGTGTGATGATATACGAAACTCTGGTCAATGGCCAGAAATGAGTGTAGTGCTATGTTTGTGTGCATTGTCGTTTTTGGCCGCTTAGCTACTGGGAAGCAGCGAACACTAGGAAGGTGTTCCCAGTACCTGTCCACGCCACAAGGAGGTGGGCCACAACTATACAAGTGCTATACTAAATGGATTATTACCAGGAACTATAGGAAGAAGCGCAAGTCTATGGGTGCTGCAGTCGCCTATATTCACGTACGGTGGTGAAGACCACAAAGAATCCCGCATCCACGGGAATGATAAACAGAACAAATAATGTTAATATCTAGTACGGCAAAAATGGGAAGTTGCTTGTATAGCATCAAAATAGTGGAATCGCTTATAAAGGAAGACGCCGAGCTTTTGATCAAACTCAGTAACTCAGATTCAATGTCATATTATTATCTTGGAACAGGATGTAGAAGATACTTTCTAAAGCTGATTTCATTAACTAGGATTCGGATAAAGAGTGAATCACCGGATAAATTTCCAAGTCAAATGGAAATCAACTACCAATGAACGTTGGCAGACTGAAGCAAACAGATAAAGCATTAAGATACATTGGGAATAAGAGGTTTCAAGGAGAAACCTGAGGGACAACGCAAGAAGAAATAAATGTAAAGGGAGAAAAGTCTTCGAACACTAATTTGGAAGACCGATCATATGATAAATTTTCACCCCTTAGGGTGGAGGTACTCCATAAGATGATAATTCATTTTTTAAAACCACTGGATATACAGAATAAAAAACATGAGTAATATCTAAAAGTATAGAGTCGATCTGACAACCCAGGTCCAAATATACTTGAATAAAATTAAAGAATCGTGTTGCGGTCGGCGTATGTTCTGTGCCACGTATCTCATCTAGACGGGGTCCGTCGTTCGCACATCTTTTTTTTTTTTTTTTTCATAAGCCGGTATGTCTCTCATTTAAATGGAAGTTTGTCGAGAATGTCAGTGTGCATATTATGATATGTGTAATTTGCGTGGAAAGGAGCTTTCGAACTGTCGTTTTAACGCAAACTGCTCAGACGCATATAATATTATCAGTCTTGAATTGCAAAAATAAGCATCAGATCGATAAACTATTTATAATTGACGAAGGAATCACTTTCCTGTGTCGATTATGTTGCATAAACGGTCCACCCTGTATTACTGCAACGATATCCTAAGCTTTTTTTTTTTTTTTTTGCGGATGCAAGTACAAATTACATCATAAATTTATTTTTTAATGCTGTGTGCGCGTTTGTTTATTCCGGCCGATATAAACAATAAGTGTAAAAAAAAACAAAAAAAACGTAAACTGCAGCTATTATCAACCCACTGTAGGATGGAAGCCTCCTCAACGATTCATGTTGAGATAAATGGACCACAAGCTGCCACGCTGGTCAACAGTATTTAGCAGTCAGAGGTTTAAACCCTGGTATACTCAATGAGTGTGGGTGTGTTACTGCACTCCCGCCCCTGACCACTCGACTATGGAGGCCTACAACAATAAATGTATATTTATCTAAATATATTAATTTTATTTAGTCTACTGTGACAATTTGCGGTTTCGCTCGTTTAGAGAGAGAGAGAGAGAGAGAGAGAGAGAGAGAGAGAGAGAGAGAGAGAGAGAGAGAGAGAGAGAGATCTGAATTCAAAACCCGTCGGAGACTGGAAAAACTCTTATACGCCTTTTTATTCGAGGTTTTTTCTTCATTTTACTAAATATATAAATCATAAATTAATCACATCAGAAACACATATTAAGTTTAAATACGTGAAACTCATTCTGAAGCAGTAAACTTGTTCTCGATTATTTACCATCCTGCCCACCTTTAAATCATCAGCAAGCTTAGAGAGTTTTCTCTGTATATCTTTGTCAATATCATTGAGAGAAATCAGGAAAAGAGGGGAGTAATCACTGAACACTGAGGGATCCCGCTTTCTACACTGTTTCACTCTGAACAATGTCCATTGATTACCACCCTCTGTCTCCTTTCACTCAGCAATCTTACCTCTCTCACCAAGATCTACCTAACGGTAATCCCAGACCCAGTAATTCCAGCACGCCATAGTTTGTGCAGTGGCCTCTCATGGAGCACCAAATCAAAAGCTTTAGTAAAATATAAGTATATAATATCGAAATTGTTTCCTGCATCTAACTGCTCTATGACTTCATCTGGGTTATGGGTAATTAACCAAATTTGTCAAGTAAGGCTTTTCGTTCACCGGCCCATGCTGTGATCGCTTTAAGATTTCATTCTTATCAAGATGTTTCTGTATTGTATTCTTAATCACCGATTCCTTTACCTTAACTGGCACGTAACTTAAACTACCGGTCTGTTGTTACTCGTCTCCCTTTTCTTATGAATTTATGAAAAATTTGGCACTTCTCCATTTCAAAGGAATCGCCACGCAGTTTTAGTGATGATTTTAGTAACATTCCTAGTGGTATGGTGCACCTCTTTGCCGCATTCTTTAACGACACAGCCCATCTCTCTCTCTCTCTCTCTCTCTCTCTCTCTCTCTCTCTCTCTCTCTCTCTCTAGATCTTTTTATTGCTAATTTTACCGTATTTTGTCCTCCGTGGCAGCTTAGCCGGCATGACACATCCTTCTGCCACTCGACGATAAACTAGTTAATTTTTATTTATTTATTTATTTTTATTTTTAACATATAATATACACAACAGGCATTAGCCCAGTTAAAGTGTATAACAGAGCAAAGGTTGTACAAAACATAATATACTTTGTACAATGAAAGTTAATTCAAACTGGAAAAGTCCAATTCACAAAAATAAAAAATATATTCATGACGTCAAGTCCAGCGCTATGTAAACTCGCAGAAAGCAGTTTGCTGCAGGAGACATCATCACACACACACACACGAATTAATAAGGACATCTTTAGCCCAGAACTCATCCGTCAATCAGTCAACCTACTCCAAATAGTTCTGTGAAATTGTTTCTTGTTCACAGCCATATCCAAGTCAAACTTGTTCATGAGTGCCAATGTTCTTTTGAAGAAGGAGTTCCTGGATATCTCTAATCTAGAATTACCGATGTGGAATGTAGTCTTCTGTCTAGTAGCCACGGCTGGAGCGTGAAGGTCAATATGGCATAGAAGATCCGGCAGGTAGGTTGAACCAGCGAAGATGTGGTACAACGGTTTTAAATCAAGAACAGTTCGCCGAGTTTCCAGAGATTGAAGCTTGAAGTAGGAACAGAGATTCCGATAGAAGATTCTGTGGTAAAACATGGGGTTACGTCTGGAAAGATAGTGGATAAATTTCATCTGGAGCGATTCTATTTGCTCTATCAAGTATGCATAGTGTGGGTTCCATATAGGAGAAGCAAACTCCTGGTGAAATTAGTAATTTTTATTTATTTATTTATTTATTTATTTTTTTTTTCAAAACCTATTCAAATATCTATTTGACAGTTTCAGTGTATGGTAATGACATTTGCCAAATTTATTCATTTACGAGTTACGTGATGGTGAAACTTTGTATGCATGACTGACTAGGAAACTGAACCTGTAATTTGGTCAGGTTAAGATACGCTTGTTTCAAATCGGAATCTTAATTCCGATTTGAAACAAGCAGAGATCTGTATTCAAAACCTGTTGGAGACTGGAGAAACTCTTAAACGCTCAAACCGAGTATTATGCGGGATTATATCCGCTACTGCCGACAGAGTATGGGGATAGACATACCCTACTAGACATATCCCCTCTTCCCCAAGAGGGTATGAGATCAATGTAACAGCTATCTGTAAACTGTGTTTGAAGAAAATATACCCTATCGCTGAAACAGTAATAACGTCACTAATTTTTGCGTAACTCTCCATTCACTGTTTCAATTTTAACAGCATAGTAAGTGGAGTTAAATATCACCTATCCTCAAAATTGTATTTGCAGACATATCCCTGAAATATTATTTGGTAATATATCTGCTGTGACCAAAATTGTATGGATTAATATATCCGTTGTATCAGAAAGATTTTGATAAACTGATGGAAAAGGGATTTATATTTTTAAACGAAGTTGAGGAAGGTATATAACATTGCAATACATCCCTCCTAAACCTTGGTAGGGACAGCAGAATACAAACTTTCCCCAAAAGGATAGGGTGGAATGCATCCCTTTAAATATATCTCCCACGATAACTTCAAATATAATTGAAATAAACTAAAAGCGTATGAAGGAATATATCTCCTATCCCACACGCCTCTTGTGGAACTTGTGCCCTACTCCGAAAGTCTCTTGTTGAATATATTCCTTATCCCTGAAAGGTTTTGGGCAACAGTACGAAAAGGGATGCAATCATAATTTTAAGAATATTTTATATTAAATGTTGATTAATTATTCCGATTTTTAATCAAGGGTTAGGCGGGGTGGTAGGAAGCTGAGCGAGCTTTCAGCGCAATGAATAATATTGAGTGAATGAATAATGTTGACAATTAAACAAGTTGCAGATTATTATGATCTAAATGGAAAACCATTGCTTCAATTTGATCCGGATTGTTCCGTCAAATCATTCCTCTGTAATCATCGCTCAGCTATTGAGCAAAGTAGAAGGTCGACAACAAATATTAATAAAGAAGTAAATTGCATATAGAAATTTTTAGAATAAATTTTTTATGTAATATTTGTGTTTATATTGTGAAATGTTTTGTAATACTTTTTATGTTATTTGTGATATGTGAAATATTTCATGTTATTTTTTATTCGCAATATTAAAATTTTATTAAAAAGATGTATCCATTATATTTCCCGAGTTGTTAAAAAACAAGACGAATAAAAAAGTTGCGCATGTGCCGAGCAGGCGCGGTAGATGGTTTATGTCAAACATCCTTCGCGTTTCTTTTAGGTATTTTGGTTTGTATATTGATTACGAAATAATAGAGCTTTTGTATTGTAAATATTTTGTTGAACATTCGTAAATTTTCATAATTTCTGGAAGGCAAGATACAATGGATTTATGATAACTAAAATGAGAGATTGCAACGTATCTAAATGTCTCTGGAAAACAGCGTCGATTGAAGTACAGAACTTTTAGTTGAAGCGACATACGCAGCTGTTAGGGACACCTAACAATGGAACGTAACGAAAATGCGAGACGAAAAAAAGAAATTGTTGAAAAATATTTGTATTGTTACCGTCATAAGACAAATACTTGTATTGTTGCAGTCATATAATAAACGCTTGTTTTCTCGCAGTCACATGACGATACTTTTATTGTTGCAATCATACTTACTGCAGTAGCAACTTCAGAAAGTATGATTGTGACGTATACTATTCAAAAATTCTAAAAAGAACTGCAGACAATTTTTTTTAGAATTTACAATGATACCTCATTGTAAATTCTAAATTACTCCCCTTACAATGATGCCTCAATACCTGTATTGAGGTATCATTGTAAGGGGAGGCATGACGATGAGGTTTTTACGTTTTTTTTTTAGATAGACCTTATACACATACTTATGTTATGCATGGTTCAGGGTGTAACAATCCCCATCTGTCCAACCCCCCGACTCGAGATATCATACCGGTCAGTCACAAAAAATGCGTCACGCGCACTAATCACACTACTAGTAGTGGGAGCGTGAGAAGCATCTCTGGATGAAACCGCGGATGACGTCACTTCCGTGACCGATCAAATTACTCTACGGATCAAAAAGCGAGCCCATTGTTAAAATATTCACAGCTCACCACTGGTTATAATAAATAACCCACACGAGATTGCCTCCTTTATTCACTTGTATTTCATTTACTGAATTTCAGTTAGTGCTCTTTTCCTTTATTGCGTCTAAAGCGAGCTGCACGCGCTCAATAAAATTCCACAAACTTGCTCAAGGTCAAACATGTTCAAGCAAGTGTGTCACACTTGGTTTAGTGTGTATGGCTCACTTAATCCAGTCACTTTCACAGGTGTGGAAAGGTCGGCCTCTGTCACATTTATCGTCTCAAATAATTTTGGACGAATAATGCCACAGATTTACCGTGGGCACATTTAAAATAATGTTGTTGTGAAAGTAATTAAATTATCCGTATTCTAAAATTTCAGTTTGGTTACATTTAAATTGTAATTCAATTAATTAAAAATGTAAAAATATTATTGCATATAATAGCTTTTTCATGCATATTTTCCTATATTTTTCGAAGTAATACAGTATCCGAAAATTTTCATTCTGAAGCTCACCTGTGGGGAAAAGAAGCCCAAAGCTTTATAATTTTATTTTTATAAACTATAATATAGTATGCAGTTCATATTAATGTTTTATTGCAAAAAACAGTGTCACTTTTGATATCTATGAAAAATTTAACAAAGCTTTTTTTTTGTACCATTCTAAATTAACTTTAGTCTTACAATAATAAGCTCTCATAATAATAAGTCTGCCCATTATTTATTTATTATTATATTTGTTATTATATCATAGTTGTTCTTTAAGAGTTATCTATGGTGTATCTACACCGATATTATATAGAATCTTAAACTCTTAAATATTATGCCTTGTTGCATTTAGTTTCTTTAAATTTTATCGTAATCACCTTTTGGCATCTTTCATATTGTGCGATTAACTTCACAACTGGGTTTCATATAAGTATAAATGGGCCTGTTGTACTGGGATCCATGGTACAATGAAATAACATTTAAGATAAATAACCTTATCTTATTTCATGGGTTATCATATTTGCAATACCAGGGTACCTGCCCACCCACCGATGAAAGGCCAACAAATATTGAAACGGTCACCAGGGGAGCCTGATATTCACGGAGTTTCCGAGAATAGGTAACAACAGTCTTCTCTACTGGGGAAAAAAAAAAGTTCTTGTTTATAATCCGACACAACCAATACAAATCAATCAATACAAATGTTAATCGTATTTAGTAGTCACGGGCTTGACTACTAAATACGATTAGTAATTGACGACGTACCACTCGCGCTCTTGACCACTCGGCTACGTCGGGAAGTGTTACCTATTCGGGGAATTTATGATGGAGTTACTGTCCATTTCATTCTTTCATAAGGAATAACTATAAAAAATGGTATGTGCAATCCTTATGACAATTTATATGACATTTTGGCTTTAATCATATACTGTGGAGGAATGGAATCGATTTCTCGCACGCAATAACAAAAATCTCTAGTTTTGTTTTTCTGCCAAAGAGTTAAGAAGCTAGCGACTTGTATGATTATAGTCATATTCGCAGGAGAATGAAAGGAAGGCCACCACCAGACGCAGTCTATTTTTAGAGTAAAGGGAGATTGGCTGATTAGGATACTTTGATTTTTTTGGAATAAAGGGATAATTGATTGATTAGGATACTTTGATTTTTAGGAGTAAAGGGATGATGATTGGTTGATTAGGATACTTTGAATTCGAGATTAGTTTTAATAAAAAAATTGTTCAAAGGTAATTATATAAATGTTTTAAAAATATATAGAATATATTGTCTCCATATCGATCTCGGCGTAACACAAAAATTTAATATTTTGTTCACCCGCTTTGCTTACATAATATATTTTTTTACGTTCAGTGTATGGTGCTGATCTCTTCATTCTCGTGGTGCTTGAACTATAATTAAAATGGTGGAAAAAGGTTAACTAGGAATTTTGATACCTATAGCTAAATATCAAATATGCATCTTTGTTTTCATAAAAATAATTATATTATAATATTAATTAAATATTTATTAGATGCTTTTAGAATAACAATTGTCATATTTTTAAAATATATAATAAATTCAGTTTTTCTAAGTGTTTTTACTCCATCTGTGGTTGGAGCCACATTTAACAACTATAACCCTATAAAATGATTTTTTTTTTTTTTTGTAATGTGCCACATCTTAAAGAATTCCAGAAGTATGTAAAGTGCTTTTATATGATTTCATGCACGAGAAGAAGAATTTCAGCCCTGGTTGAAATAGTCTATTACGTTTTAAGCATATTTTATTTATTTTTTTAACAAGGGGTTCAGATAATTTTTCAAAATTTCACAGGGGGTTCGCGCAAGATCCTTACCTTCGATCCCTGCAGCGCACCTCTAATGACATGTTAGTTGTATGCTATATTAGCACACACACACAATTTTTTTTTTTTTTTTACTACAGTTATGTGTTTATAAAATTCTGAAAACATTTCAACTTTTGGGGGAGCTAAATATTGGAGACTCTATATGCATACCTAGTGCATATAAAAAAAAAAAAAAAATATAGAGTCTCCAATAACCCCCCACCGAACTATTTCTATCAGTGCCAGCCAAAGCATATTATTATTATTAGCCATATGGTGCAAGGAAGCTGAGGCTTATCCAGCCAAAAGAAAAAAAAAAAAAAAAAATTGCCGAGTTACCCTGGGGGAGAGAGAGAGAGAGAGAGAGAGAGAGAGAGAGAGAGAGAGAGAGAGAGAGAGAGAGAGAGGAATCACCAAGAAAGTGAAGAATGATGATATCCAGCTCAGGACCCTGGGTTTGCCAAGCCCATACTCACCAGATGTGAGCCCCTGGGGTATTCAACCGGTTCTTTCGAACAGGGCCCCGCGCTCAAATGGTCAAAACAATATTCTTGATTAATGTATTAAATATTATTCGTATTTAAAATTTTTGCTCAGTCTAATATAACATTATCTGAGTATTTCTTAGCTACTGTAAACGTTGAAAAATTAAAAAAGTCACTATTACAAAAACATCCCGTATAAGTTTTGCACAGGACACCAGGGCCCCGCAAGTAATTCCGGCTCTGATTACTATACATAAATTGAAGTTCCGTGATTTTTCCATTGTAAGCGAGATTTTCTTTAAAATATTCCTAATTAATAGTGCGTTCTTATTTCATTACAAAGAGTTTAACAACCAGGGAAAAATAATTATTATTTCGATCAAAAGGCTACCTGTAAATTAAGATCATTGAAATGCAAGAGTTTTTCTAAGAGTCGTACAAATAGTGAACATATTGCCATTAATTGTATATCATTTGGTTTAAACTGTAGTGTTGGAAGTGTTTTTTTTTTTTTTTTTGGCTCAGTTAGTAGCATCGTTCGTTGTATACAGGGAATTATGTTTGTGATGTCACTGTGCAAGATTCTTATGGTTGGTAGAACTGCGAGCTCCATCCAATCACATTTACCCAAACACTTGTCGCGAGTGTTGCGTTACTTCATTAGAACAGTCATCTGTGTGCTTTTGATAGCTGGACGGAAGTTGGAGCTTGTCGGTACCGGTAATGCGCTTTTGATACGGAAGTGTTGATAGTGCGCGACTTTTTGTCTGTTATCATACGGTGCAGACTACCATGATGGAGCAGTTCTATTGGTTAGTTCGAGTTCAGATGATGTTGGCTTAAGCTTCAGGTATAGTGATGCAACCCCTGGATGACAACTGCTGCAACCACGGAGTTTTAAATTGAAGATCTGCTGGTGTACGTGTGTGGTAATTTTGAAATGCATGAAGATGTAGCTATTGCCCTGAGGTGTTGAAAGCAAGCATGTTTGGGATTTTTATTTCTGATGTACGCTACGCATTGTGCTTTGATTAAATTGCTAATGCAATCTCGAGCTTGAAGTACGCTTTATAGTCTATAGGCGCGGACAGCTTCGATTGTGTGGCGTTCAACACCTGTTGATTTCATTTTAATATTATTAATTTTACACATGCAAAACATCTGTTGAATTGGGAGTGGAGCTGTCATCCTTCCTGTGTTTTTTCTTCTTCTCTTTTTCTAGACGATCTTCTGAAAAAAGAAAATACCGACCGATAAAAAAAATAATAATAAAAATTCAGAAAAGTGTAAGATTTCAGTGGCCGCTGTAGCCAATTTGATGCCCAAGACAGTTTAAGTTTTGTTTTGGCAAAGTTTGGTCTTTATGGGCAAATTCAGTTATGTAATTCATAACTGAATTTAAATATTATTTATATAAATGGAGAAGACTGCTCTCGGATTCGCTTCTAAAAATATATGCCTATATCAATATGTAAAATCGTTTTTAATTTAGGGTTTGGAGCCCAGTCACAATCGGGGGGACCTTTGCCATGCCTTTTACGCCTAGTGATGGATCGACCTCTGGACATATTTAATCTGTAAATCATTGTATTTTGAGAGATTTAATTTGCTTATTGTATACCAAGGGGATTGGCACGTAGCTTGAGTAGTAGTAATCCAGATCAATCAAATTCAGAGATTCTATATTTTAGCTTCGCTAAAATATAGAGGTTCTCTCTTATTAGCATTCAAAAAAGTGATCTCATTTTGAATTTTATAACTGGAATTCACATATTCACATTTTGGAATTATGGGATATTTGGGAAGACGTTTAAAAAATTATTTAAAGAATTTTTCTATGATACAAGTGGCCGAATAGGCTTGCCTGTTTACAATGTATTTATTTTTTTTTCTTCTTTTTACAGAAAGGTAAAAGGCCTTTGAATGGCATTTATAACTTACTGGTTATAAAAACTCTGTATTTTTTTTTTCTTTCCACAGAACATTTTATTTATTTTAAATAAGGGCATGTGAAATTTAGGTTCACTGATACCAGTTTTTTTTACAAATTTTGAAATATTGCTATGCATGTTATATTAAGTGATATTGTTATATTGATGCATTAATTTATCATTTTTCTGCTGTTGTAGTTTTTTTTTTTTGCTTTTCTTTTTGCCAAAAAACGTAAACATTATAATAAATGTTCATGTTGTAAAACATTTACTGTAGTTGCATGTTATAACTTTTAAATAAGAAAATAAAATGCATATAAAAAAAAATATTTTGATCATCATATGAACTATAAAGTTCCAAAGTGGGTTGGGGATAGACAGCATGATCAGTGGTCCAGTGTTTTAAGACAGAAATGCTGTGTTTAGAATCTGACAAAATACCGTAGGATTTTGGCATATGTTTGCAGTGGAAGGAACCAGTTGCTGCTTCTGAACTCTAAAAAGCTTTCTTCGAGGAACTGCAGGATTTGATATCTGTACATAAATGACTGACTAACAAGTGTGAAGAGCCTATAAAGATGAAGGCGTCGTGTTGTTATTGTGAAGTAATATTATATTGAAAGACTGTATTCAAAAGAGGGGAATCTGGTTAATTAAAAATCTTAATCTCTCACTTACAAAATCTCTCCACCCTCTGTCTCATGGATGTTTGGTTTTTGTTGCATGCTTTTTCCTATAGATACTTCTATGGGCACTGTTCTTTTGAATTGGCTAACGGGAATGAGACTCTCTCTCTGTCCCTCTTCAAAACTTGTCCAGCTGCAAGCTCAGAGAACCAACTTTTCCTCTTCTCATTTATCCATTCAGTCTACAGAAATTCAAGTCTAATATCAACAAGTATCATCCATCTTCTTGGCTTTCAACCCATTTATGGTGCTAAGTACTATTGGTTCTATTAACTTTTCAGACTTCTTGAGGTATGTTCTGAGCATCTGTAGAGATTGGATTATAGGAAGTACCTGAGGAGGAAGAAATCATTTGTCACAGTTCGTCTGAAAAAAAAATAAAATAATATGACCACTTCTGATTTTGCCATCCTTGTTTCCTCAGCAGCCACCATATGTAGTTTTGTTGTTATTTGATTTTTAGGAGAATTAGCAATTAAGGCCATATTGTTCTGGGGATATGCTGTGGTCGTTCCCTGGCTTTTTCGCATCCTCCGTATTTGGTGGTCACGGGTTCAAACCCCGGTCTAATCAAGAAGTGTGTGCTATGCACTGCTGCTCCTGCCCTATGTAGTTTATTTAAGTTGATAGCTGTACTATGGACTTAGTAGCTCTTGCACCAAAACTACCATAACAACAACTGTGGGATGCTATTATTCAATTAGCATGTTATTTGTAACTTTCATTAATTAAATGTGGATTATGTGAAGTGCTAATTTTTTTTTTCTCTTAACATAATTAGTTTAGACTTGGGTAACCTAATTTAACATAATTGATACTGCATGCTACTGTAAACAGTAGTGGTGTGATTCACCTAGCCTCAAATTTCACTTAGTCAACAACTGCATGACAGTCGTACTAAGGTTTGATTGAAAAGTAGTAGTAGAGGCATGTGATGCAAGAAAGCAAGCTTATGTAGCATCAAAAAAAAAAAAAAAACCATTTCTCACATCCATTCCTTCTAAAAGTTTGTTCAGTTCCTCCTTGAATTTATTTAAGCTGTCAACTTCCACAATGATTGATGGAAGTTTTTTCCATCAATCAACTACTCGCTGGCTAAAGGCAAATTTCTGCACGTCTACAACTGTCTTTCCGCAATTTGAATTTATGCCCTTCAGGTTCGTAATCAGAGCAAGAGGAAGAATTCCATCAGAATTAGCCTGCTCAACCTATTCAAGGCCTTGTACAACTCAATCAGATCACCTCACAGGTGCCTAGGTCTGCAGTGCTGAAATTTGCAGAATTTAAGCGTTTCTTGGTTAGAGGACCTCTTCGTTCCCCTCACTAATCATGTTACCCTTCTCTGTATTTGCTCAAGCAATTCTACATCTTTCCTAAATTAAGGCCCCCAGACCTGTATGCAGTACTTGAGGCATGGCCTGTCCATTGCCTTATACAAAGGGATAATCGCCTCCTTTTTCCTACTAGTAAAATTCCTGTATATCATTGACAACACCCCATGACTTGCTCTGGCAGCCTGTCTGCATTGCTTAGAAAACTTCATATCTGACTGCACAATTACTCCCAGGTCTTTTTCATTTTCTCCCACCCTAAGTGCAGTACCACACAGTTGGTACATTTCTCTGGGGGTTACTTCTACCCATATGCAGTACTTTACATTTTTCAATATTAAACTTCAGTTGCCACTTCTCAGCCCATCTGCCCGACTTTTCTAGATCCTGTTGCAGTAGCACTGCCATTACTGTCATTAACAGCCCTGCAAACCTTTGTATCATCTGCAAACTTGGACATTAAGCCTGATATACCTTCATAAATATCATTGATAAATATATACAAAACAACAATGGGCCCAACGCCGAACTCTGGTGGACTTCACTAATAACATTAGTCCACGAAGAACAGCGTCCAGTGAATGAGCTTATAATTCTTGAATGTATAGTGTTAACTAAGATTGTGAGCAGGACTTGCAAAAACAATTTTTGAGCATGTGCACACTAAGTTTTAATTTGTTATTATGCACCACTTCAGCAGAAAGCCATTTTGAATGAATACATACTTGTATTTCTCGTTTGTTGCATACTGAAAATGTTGAATTGAACAATGTGTGAACTTGTAATGTCAGCTATTGAAACACACAAAATGCTTATTATAGTTCAGAGAGATGATGCTATGACAAAAAAAAAAAACTTTTTTTTGCTTGAAGAAAATTATTGCACATTAATATCTCAAAACATCAACGAAGGCCACACTATCACTTCATCAGATCAATGTCTGATCCCTTAAGAAATTGCCAAGGCGATTATCTCTTTCACTCCTCACCCTTCAAGAAATTGCTGTGGAGATTTCTCTTACATTTGGTGTGGTTCAGGCTATTTTGACTGAGAGTTTGGATATGAGGCAAGTTCCCACCAAGTTTGTTCTATGCATTCTCACCCAAAATCAAAAACATAAAGGCCTCATTTCATTCGAGTTGTTTGAACAAGCTGTGTTGGATCCTTAATATTGTATTTTTAATAAAAATTATAACAGATGATGAGCTTGGGTTTATGGATGGGACTTGGAGATCACATTGGGAGTTCTAAGCTCCCAATGGGGGAAAAACATGATTACCAAGGCCAAAAAAGGCACAGCAGTCAAAAAAGCCTGAACCAAACCAATTGTAAGAGTAATTTCTTGAAAGGTGAGGAGTGAAAGAGACATCTCCTCAGCAATTTACTTTACTTTAGTGTGCTATTCACAGATTATGAGTTTGTTAACATTGGGTTGCAAAAGGGACATACAGAGTCAGATGTGTGATTCACACCTGACTCTGTATGTCCCTTCATTATTGAGTTAGAAGCTTTGTTATAAATGTGGATAGGCTTTTTGAAGGGCATTAATAAGTTTATATTTTCTTTTTTGGGATTTTAGATGTTAGTTTTGGTTGCAACATTTAATTTTTTTTTTTTTGTAGCTGATACTGAAATCGATGAAGCTGTGATTGTCTTAATGCATTACTGGCTGATTTTCTAAACTGTTATATAAAATATTATAAAATTAATTTATTTATGGCACATTTCAAACAAGTAGATTAAAAAAAAAACTTAAAGTAACAAACTTGAGTGTCCTTGTTTTATTTTATTTTTTTATCTGTTCTCCTTTTTGTTTCAATTATAAAAACTTGATTTTTAACTTTTAATCGAATAAAACTATAATCTGTTAATTATGATTTGCTAAACCTGGTTAAAAATATCAAACAAAAATAAATGAGAGAAACTAGTAATTGAGTAATTTTTTATCATATCTTTTAGAATTTAAGGTCGCAATCCCCCTCAGGATAAACCCAGATGCACATGTGGTGTCTGACAGATGCAACATGAATGTCTGTATTTTTGTTGGTTGTTCACATTTAGTGAGCGAAATCAAAGCTCTAAGGCAAGATTAGATACCTGTCGCTTGTGTTTATCGCGGGGGGAATGGGAGCTGCCTAGAAGAAAGGTAGATGCTTTTGATCACCTGGCATTTGTTAAATGCCAAACAAAAATTTAATGTCTACTAATTCATAGTACAGTATATTGAAATGAACACAGAAAATGCTGTATTTTTGTGAGAAAAAGTACATGTGATTTCATTCACAAATTAAAAAAAATTAAAAGTAGTGCCTCTTAGATGTCACGTTAACAATGGAAAATTAAGGAAATCTTACTGAAATAATTTTCACAGTGGTGAAACTATCATAATGCCAAGTCTACCATGCATGATAGCTCTAGCAATTAGCTTTGTTGGGCTGTTAAACAGCAGTTACAGAATTTTTAGTTCAACTGTGAATTGTCTGCACTGAATGTACACCTCTTTTGTTAGAATTATTGATTTAAATAGGAATAAATAGTTTTTTTGAATAAAAAAACTATTTATTGTTAAATGTTAACAATAATTTAAATGATAATTGTTATCAGGTAATAACTACATCCAATTTGTAACTTGCAAGTTATATTTTGGGAATGAGAGAGAGAGAGAGAGAGAGAGAGAGAGAGAGAGAAAATATGAATCTAGAGGGGGGGGGGTTGTACTTGGCATTATAGCCCTACCAATATGGGATAATTAATGTGTCCTGATGAAATATTTATAGGACATTCCAATGAAATATAGGGCATCCGACAACTAATTAAAATGAAGTGATATTTGTAAAAAATGGCAACCTAACATTAGCATTAGTAGAGGCATATGATACAAGCATATGCAGCATCAGCCAAAAAAAAAAAAAACAAAAAAACAAAAAAAAAAAAAAAACACTCCTCCCTTTTTCACCCCTCCATACATTCCAAATGCCTGTCCAGTTCAGCCTTAAATATATTTAGGCTATCAACTTCCACAACAAAAGATGGAAGGCTGTTCCACTAATCAACCACCCGCTGGCTAAAGGCAAATTTCCGCACATCTATTCTACAATTGTCTTTCCTCAATTTGAATCTATGGCCCCTCAGGTTCTTAGTCTGAGCGAGAGGAAGAATCCCATCAGCATTCAGGTTGTTTAACTCATTCAATGCCTTATACACCTCAATCAGATCACCTTGCAGATGCCTACTCTCCAGGTGCTGCAATTTGCAGAACTTAAGCCTTTCTTCATAATAGCACCCCTTTGTTCCCCTCACTGATCATTGCCCTTCTTTGTACTCATTCTAGCAACTCTACATCCTTCCGAAAATGATGTACATTGTACAAGGCAATGGTCTGATCATTGCCTTGCACAAAGGATAATCACCTCCCTGTCCCTGCTAGCAAAATTTCTGTATATCATTGGCAAGACTCCATGACCTGCCCTGGCAGCCTGTCTGCACTGCTCAGCGAACTTCATGTTTGACTGCACATTTATCCCCAGGTCTTTTTCACTTTCCACTTCCCTGAGTGTGGTACCACACAGTTGGTAAGTTTCTCTTTAGTTATTGCTAGCCTTCGTATCATCTGCAAACTTAGACATTAATCCTGATCAATATCATTGATGAATACACAAAACAACGATGGGCCCAGCACTGAAACCTGGGGAACTCCACTAATGACATTTGTCCACGAAGAGCAGTATCCATTACCACCCTCTGTCGTCTCCCATTCAACCATCCCTTTATCCATTGTAGCAACTTACCCTTAATGCCATACCTCTCCAATTTGTACAGTTTTCCAATTTTCCATGTGCAACAGTGTCAAAAGCTTTCCTGAAAACCAAGTATATGATATCAAAATTATTTTTGACATTCAGTTCCTTTGTGACCACATCATAGTATCCAATTGAATTTTTCAGACAAGCCTCCCTTTAACAAACACATGCTGTGTCTTAACTGTTAATGCAGTCTTGTCTAAATGATCCTCCTGCAATGTTTCTTTAATCAGTGACTCCATTATTTTCCCCAGCTAGTTAAACTAACAGGTCTATAGTTACTTATGTCACCTTTTGAACCCCCTTTGTGAATTGGCAATACATTTTCACACCTCCAGTCCATGGAGAATTACCCTGAGTCCAAGGAAGCTCTCATAATTATGGCTAAGGGTTTGCTTACTTCCTTTGTTGCCTCCTTTAATATAACTGGATAGATCCTATCCACCCCAGGTACCTTCCTTATGTTTAACTTCAACAATTTCTCCTCCATTTTGCTCCCAGTTATTACAAAATCACTTAGCTCCCTGTTAGAATTTGATAAACTTCTGCCATTCCCCTCATTGAATAACTCATAATGTGTGAATGTAGATGCAAAATACTCATTCAGTTTATCAGCTACCTGAGCATGATCATAAATAGTCAACCCATCTATGTTAAGTTGTTCAATATGATTCATTCCTTTCCTTCTAGAGTATACATAAGTAAAGAGCTGTTTGCTGTTTTTCTTTGCATCCTTTGCCAAAGATTTCTCATTATCTGCCTTCGCCTGCCTAACCTCCTTTGTGACTTGATTACAGATAAGCTTATATCTGCCATAGGCTTCTGTGTCACCTGATAATTTATATGCATCCCATACATTTTTCTTCTGCCATGAGCTTCATTAATGCATCTGATATCTATTTAGGCCTGAACCTTAGTTGGAACCTTAGCCTCGAAAATTAAGTCCCTGAAGGCTTCCCATTTTGAATTCAATGTTGGTAACATCATCAGTTGATCCCACTGTACAGAATTTAAAAACTGTCTGAGACCCCTGTAGTCACCTTTACGAAAGCAAAAGACCTTCCCTTTAGCCTTGATGGTAGTTACATCTTTAAGTAATTCCTATATTAGTACATTGTGATCACTGCTACCTAGTGGTTCCTTTATCTGAAAATTCTTAATGCATGAATAATCACTGCTGATAATCAGATCAAGAGTATTACTCCTTCTGGTTGCCTCTAGAACATGCTGCCATAGAAACAGTCATCCGATAAATCCAAAAAAGTCTTGCTAGTGAGCAAGTGACCAACCCTGAAGTCCCAGTCAATATCTGGAAAGTTAAAATTCCCCATTATAAGACATTCTGATTTACTGGCCCACTCTACTTCTCTGCACAGTTGCTCATTATCCTCATCAGATTCATTAGGCCTATAATACATACATACATACTCTCATTTTTCCTTTCTCAGTGGTTATGTCACACCAAACAGACTCAACGTTGCATTGTCCACTAACATCAATTGGATGCACTTCCTTAGATTTTATGTGTTTCTTAACCAACAGTATAACCCCTTTCTGTCCTGTCTGTCCTTTCTGTACACATTGTACTCCCCAAATTCCAGTTCTTCTATGCTTATACCTGGGTGGCACAATGTCTCTGATATCCCAACAATATCTGCCTTTGATGTCTTGACTAGCACTTCAAGTTCATCAAATTTATTTACTTCTAGCATTGGTGTACATGGAAGTATACATGCACCTGCTTCTACTCTTAGTTACCGTAATACAGCCCATGTATTTATTTGTTCCACTATGGCTCCCAACAGTCCTGAAAATCTCTATTGCCTTGCTTTCCATGCTGGTGCTCATTCTAATAGAAGCAGTGCAAGAATCACTTTTGCCTCTACTTGCGGCCACTTTTAACCTGTGATTTGCCTTGAAGCTAGCAGTTTTCCGACCCACCTAACACTGCCTCGATAGCATCAACAAATATTCTTGCACCCTTTCTATTTAAGTATACCCCATCCCTGTAGAAGCTGTCTCTCCTGTCAACGAGCACAGACCAGGCTGAAAAAATTCTACCCCTTGAGCCTTGTACAGTCTCTCCAAGACCGAATTGATCGACACGGTTGTCATCATATACTCCCTCCTATCGTGTCTGGGCAGAATTGCAGACATTTTCACATTCAACCCTAACTTGCGACTTTTTTTCAACATTGACCTGTACTTGTTGAGTAAATATGCAGATCTCTTAATGTCATTAGTTCCAACGTGTACAACAGTATCACCTTTTGTACCCTTAAAAGATGATATCTGCTCTACAACGTCATCAACCTTTGCCCCTGGCAGACATACGCTGGTCCCGTTCCACCCATCCTTCTTGCATAGTATATTCCCCCTCTCCCTGACAATAGATTCACCAACAATAACTAGTTCCTGTGGGACCAGTGCATTCTGCCTTGGAGATTGCCTCTGGGTTGCTGATGTACAGGAGTGAGCTCTGCCGTTGAGATGTGCAGCCGAGAGCTTAATGGGCCCTCATATTAATTTCTTCGAGGGAATTTACCCTACACCTCAAGCTCTCATAGATGTCCATCAGAATGCTGTGTTGGCGCCTAATTTCTTGACCCTAGGCTATATCCTCCTTGGCTAGATCACATCCTGTTTTAGAAAGTTCAGCAAACATCACATTTTGCACATTTTTGAGACTGTGATGCATTGGAGAATTGTCCCCTATGTTTCCCCCCCCCCCCCTAGTCACAGCACTCTCACTAGTCTGTGATCTTTGCTTTGCAGCTCTAGTCTGGGTCATGATTTCCATTTAAATACAGTTTAATTAACAATGAAATTTAATAAGATTAATAAATATTTTTGATTAATTGATAATACTATTCTAAGCTAACAGATTCCTAATACAGTGCTTTGTATTATGTTATCTAGTTTTACCTAATACCTAACGCTACAGAGTAGTACTTACTTTTCTGTGCCTAATGATATCATTTCGAGATATATACATTGCTATTTCCTATTGATTACAATATGGCGGCTGTTCCTTATAAAGATTTAAAACTATGAGAATTCTGTATCTGCAATGCATAAAGAACTTATACTGGCTGTGCTATAAATATACCTCCTCTACCTAACTCATATACATTGTGTATTCTATTCAGGTTATAACAAACATTTTGGTCTGCATGTTAACTTTTGGGATCCAATACATTTTTGACATTTGTCTCCTTTTTCCTACAAGCCAGAATCCATTCAAAAGTAGCTCTTCTGTAAATCATTAACTTTAAAGCATACACTGGAATCTAAATTTCCCTTCTCAGTCATTGTACAAAGCTTGTTTCTTTTATATTCACAGCCTTATGGTATGAAATGTGATTTTGCTCTCATTCATTAGAATTACATTGTCATCTAGGTTACACCTCACTCCCTCTATGCCTTACTAATATGGTCTTTTATCTTAAAATCTGTCCTTAAAACTGTCATATCAGCTGAATATTTTCTCTGATCATGCTTTCCTGCTTGTTGTCATTCTTGACATCAAATTTACCAACAAATTAAGGTTGTTGGTAAATGGCTCCATGACAAGGTGTATAGAAAAAAACTTTTTGTACTTAAAAAAAAATTTTAAATTTCTATCTTCAGTGGACTTTTTGATGTTAACCCTCTAGATTACTTACTTGGCTATTGCCCTTACAACAACAGTTGTTGACACTGCAATACAGTAACATCAGTAAATTACCTTTGCTTCAATTTCCACTGACTACACTGTGGCTCACCTCTTACATGATGGCGTAGCTGAGTGGTTAGGAGTGCGAGTGCAGTAGTACGTGCTCTTTGAGTGGACTGGGGTTCAAACCCATGACTGCTAAATATGATTAACGTTTGTATTGATGATTTATTGTAAACTCCACTCACCTGGTGGTCGTGCCGGAGTATAAACAAGAATTTTTTTTTTTTTTTTTTATGTACAGATTTGACAAATTTTTGTCTACCTCAAGCAGATATAATGCCATCTAAACTCAACCACTAATCTTACTGATGAAGCTACATACGAATCTTTACATTTTCACCATAGGCTAGGCACACATATGACTTTCTGCCTTAGAATGGAGTCACTCATCTCTTTCCTTGTCAGTATTCTGAACCAGTCAGTAAGAAGCATATGAAATGCTGGTTGTGATATTATTAGCATTAGCATTAGCATTAGTAGAGGCATATGATGCAAGAAAGCAAGCTTATTCAGCATCAGCCAAAAAAAAAAAAAAAAAAAGCAACCACTACTCCCATTTCACCCCTCAATTCGTTCGAAATACCTGTCCAGCTGAGCCTTAAATTTGTTTAGGCTATCAACTTCAACAACAAGCGATGGAAGTCTATTCCACAAACCAACTGCCCGCTGGCTAAAGGCGAATTTCCGCACATCTATCCGACATCCGTCCTTCCTCAATTTGAATTTATGCCCTCTCAGGTGATTATTCTGAGCAAGAGGAAGAATTCCATCGGCATTGAGCATGCTCAAGCCATTCAAAGCCTTGTACACCTCTATCAGATCACCTCGGCGATGCCTAGTCTCCAGGCTCTGTAATTTGCAAAACTTAAGCCTTTCTTCGTAAGAGCAACCCTTTGTTCCATTCACTAATCTTGTTGCCCTTCTCTGTACTCGTTCCAGCAGCTCTACATCCTTCTTGAAATGAGACCTCCAGACCTGTATACAGTACTCAAGGTGTGGCCTGACCAATGCCTTATACAAGGGAATAATCACATCCCTGTCCCTGCTAGAAAAATTCCTGTATATCATTGACAAGACACCATGAGCTACTCTTGCAGCTCGTCTGCACTGCTCAGAGAACTTCATATCTGCCTGCACAATTACCCCCAGGTCCTTTTCATTCTCTACCACTGTCAGCGTAGTACCACAGAGTTGATACGTTGATCTGGGGTTATTGTTTCCCATATGTAGTACTTTACATTTGTCAATGTTAAACTTCATTTGCCACCTCTCAGCCCATCTGCTCAACCTTTCCAGATCCTGTTGCAGCAGCATAGTATCAGTAGTGTCCTTAACAACCCTGCCAACCTTTGTATCGTCTGCAAACTTGGACATTAAGCCTGATACACCATCATCAATATCATTTATAAATACAGAAAACAACAATGGACCCAACACTGAACCCTGAGGAACTCCACTAATGACATTAGTCCACGTTGAGCAGTGTCCATTGATTACCACTCTCTGTCTTCTGCCACTCAACCATCCCTTTATCCATAGCAGCAATTTGCCTCGAATGCCACACTTCTCCAATTTGTGCAGCAGTCTTCCATGCGCAACAGTATCAAAAGCCTTTCTAAGATCCAAATATATAATATCAAAGTTATTCCCTGCATCCAGTTCTTTTGTGACTACATCATAGTATCCAATCAAATTGGTCAGACAAGACCTGCCCTTAACAAACCCATGCTGTGTCTGAGCTATAACTGAATTCTTGTCCAGATGATCCTGCAGTGCTTCTTTAACCAGTGCCTCCATTAATTTTCCTGGAACCGAAGTTAAACTAACAGGTCTATAATTACTTGTGTCAGCCTTTGATCCTCCTTTGTGAATTGGGGTTACATTTGCACATCTCCAGTCCATGGGTACCTCCCCTGAGTCCAAAGAAGCTCTCATAATTATGGCTAGGGGTTTGCTTACTTCCTTTGCTGCCTCCTTTAATATAACTGGATAGATCCCATCCACCCCGGGTGCCTTTTTTATGTTTATCCTCAACAATTTCTCCTCCACTTTCCTCTCAGTTATTAGAAAATCATCTAGCTCACTGCCAATGTTTACTTCACCTACGACATTCCCCTTCCTGAATAACTCCTCATGTGTGAATGTAGATGCAAAATACTCGTTTAGATTGTTAGCCACCTGAGCTGGATCCTCAACTGTTGAACCATCAACATCCAGTGGACCAATCTGATTCATCCCTTTCCTTCTTGAGTTTAAATAGGTAAAGAACTCTTTTCTGTTTTTCTTTGCATCCTTTGCCAAGGATTTCTCATAATCTGCCTTTGCCTGCCTAATCTCCTTTGTGACTTGGTTACAGACCAACTTATATCTATCATAGGCTTCCACGTCACCCATTAATTTGTATGTATCCCATGCATTTTTCTTCTCTGCCATATGTCTCATTAGTTCATCTGACAACCATTTAGGCCTGAACCTTGAACAATATTTCTTGGTTGGTATGTAAAGCCTGGTAGCTTCCAAGATTAGTTCCTTGAATGCTTCCCATTTTGAATTTGCTGTTGGTAACATCATCAGTTGGTCCCACTGTATAGAATTTAAATACTGTCTCAGACCAGCATAGTCTCCTTTACGAAAGCAAAAACCCTTCCCTTTACCTCTGATGGTAGTTACCTCCTTGAGTAAATCCCACTTCAGCACACTGTGATCACTGCCACCCAGTGGTTCATTTATCTGCAGATTCCTAATGCATGAAGAATCACTACTGATAATCAGATCAAGAGTATTACTCCCTCTAGTTGCCTCCCGAACATGCTGGTGTAGAAAACAATCATCCAATAAATCCACAAAAGCCTTGCTAGTGTGTGAGTGACCAACCCACAAATTCCAGTCAATATCTGGGCAATTAAAATCCCCCATTATAAGACTCTCTGATTTACTGGCCCACTCTATTTCCCTGTACAGTATCTTATTATACTCATCAGAGTCATTAGGCCTATAGCACACTCCTACTCTCAATTTTGATTTACCTATGCTTATGTCACACCAAACTGACTCAACACTGCACTGTCCAGCGATGTCAACTGGCTTCACTTCCTTGGATTTTATGTGTTTTTTAACTAATAGCATAACCCCTCCTCCCTTCCTATCCTGTCTATCCTTTCTGTAGACGTTGTACTCCCCAAATTCCAGTTCTGCATTCCTTATATCTGTGTGACACCACGTCTCTGATATCCCAACAATATCTGCCTTTGATGTTTTGAGTAATACCTCAAATTCATCAAATTTATTTACTAAACTCCTAGCATTAGTGTACACGCAAGTATACATGCACCTGTTTCTATTCTTAGCTACCCTAACACAACCCATGTGTTTACTTGTACCGCAATGACTTCCAGCAGTCTCTGAAATATCCTGCATCTTGTTTTTCGGGCTTCTGCTCATTCCAATAGAAGCAGTGCAAGAATCTCTTTCACCTCTGCCTGTGGCTACTGTTAATCCATTAGTCTTTGTCACCCCCAAGCTAGCAGTTTTCCGACCCACCTAACACTGCCTCGATAGCATCAGCAAATATTCTTGCTTATATTAGATAATGAACAGTTGGAACTTGGTACAGTGACTCCTACAGCTGCAGACTTTTTATTGTTATTAAATCCTCTGTTTAAATGATTGCAGAACAAGAGATATACATATTACCCTATTTAGGTATGCAAAATGAAAGTATATATTTTTGTGAGGCTAATGATTTTTATTAATTATTGTTAATATTTATTTTTTTTTATTTCATGTTATCTCAGGCCAATTTTATAATAATATACGTTTCTTTGTTTTGTAACCGTCTTGATCTGTTTATAGAACAGTATCTGTTTTGATGTTTAGTATTCTACATCATTACTTGCTGGTTACCTGCTATTAAATAAATAAACTCTGAACGTTTTCCTGTCAGAGATTGAGAACATATGTTCTCAATCTTTCTTATTTTTTTATTGTGACCCCAAATGTGAGAGGTCTTAGAAGTTCAGATGTATGGCTGGAAGGCTGAGAAGACAGAAGATACTTGTTGACACTGGACTTGAATTTCTGTACATTATAATTTTAGGAAAGTACAGTGTATGTACACACACACACACACACACACACACACACACACACACACACACACACACACACACACACACACACACACACACCGATGATCCAAAACATTATGACCACCTATCCAATATGATGTTGGTCCTCCACGTGCAGCCAAAACAGCTCGTACCCTACGAGGCATGGACGCTACAAGATTTCTAAATGTCTTGTGGTATCTAGTACCAGCAGATCCTTTAACTCCTGTAAGGTCCGTGGTTGAGATACCACAGATCGGAGTTGCTGTTCCAACAGAAACCACAGATGCTCAATGGGATTGATGTCTGGGGAATTTGGAGGCCAGGGCAATACCTGGAAGTCTTCCTCATGTTCCTCGAACAGTCTTGAACAATCCAGACGGTGTGGCATGGCGCATTATCCTGCTGAAAGACTGCACCGCCAGAGGGGAAGACTGTTGCCATGAAAGGGGGTACCTGGTCAGCAAGGATGTTTAGGTAGGTGGTAGACATCAGAGTGCCCAGCACATGGATGACTGTACCCAGAGTATCCCAGCAGAACATTGCCCAAAGCATGACACTGCCGCCACTGGCTTGTTTTCATCTCACGGTGCATCTAGGTGCCATCACTTCCCCAGATAAACAATGCACATGTATCCGGCCGTCCACATGGTGCAACAGGAAACGTGATTTGTTGGACCAGATGAGCTTCTTCCAATCACTCAAGGTCCAGTTTCGATGCTCGCGTGCCCATTGTAGGTGCTGTTGCCGGTGAACCATGGTTAGCGTGGGTACTCAGAGCGGCCTGTGGCTACGTAGTCCCATTTTCAGCAGTGTTCGATGTACAGTGTGTTGTGACACATTACTCCCATCACCAGCATTCCAAATACCGGCAAGTTGTGCTACAGTCGCCCTTCTGTTGCCATGTACCATCCAGGAGAGAGCCTTCGCTCACCTCGAGCATCGATGAGCTGTGGTCGTCCAACTAGCGGTTTGTGGGTTTCCCCTCCTCGGACCACTTTTGGTAGGTATTAACCACGGCTGACTGTGAGCATCCCACCAGCCATGCCGTTTTGGATATGCTCTGACCCAGTTGTCTGGCCATTACAATTTGGCCTTTGTCAAACTCACTTAAGTCCGCTGCCTTTCCCATCTGAAGAACAAGAGTAACACTGATTAATGGAGCTTGGTATGAGGTGTTTTTTATATCATGTCTCGACCCGTGCACGTGCTGTAGTTCACCTGCAGTTGCTTCAATTTGCATAATGACTTCCTGGTCATAATGTTTTGGCTGATCGGTGTATAAATTAAGGAATATTGTTCCAAAAAAGAAGTTAGAAATTAAAAATTAAGAAGTTAAAAATTAGTTCTGTAAGTTTAGAGGTGAACAGGAGAGAGAGAGAGAGAGAGAGAGAGAGAGAGAGAGGTGGAATTGCAGATTGCATGAACATTGCCCATGGAAATATCTATAGAAAAGTCATGCAGCAGAAATAGATGTAGAGTGGAGAGAGACAGGTCATTGACAGGTAATTTGGATGGAGTTTTGGACAGTGCTTTCAAACTTTTTTGAGTAATGGAATGCTTTGGAAAGGGTAAGAAATTGACACAACCCTATAGGTCATGGTGCACACACTGCAACATACCAAATTTAAACTTTATTTCTTTCATTCACTTTCAGTGCAAAAAGAAGCCTTTATTTTCATGATTAGAAACAAAGTAATTCAAATTAATTATATCATAAGGATTTGTTTTTGATATAGACATGTCGAGTATACTTTCCTTATATTTTAAAGTGCATCAAAATATTCATGCACTTCAAATTAAAATATTAAAATATAAAAGTGCTAATATTTTATTAGCACTTTTATTAGCTCACATGGATTAACAGCCTGGTTAAAAAAACATGGATTGAACATGGGACCATTGGCTAGAAAGTACCAGTCTAGGAACTGTAAGAGCAGAGGTGGGCCATGCAAGGGGTGCACTGCACCTGGGTGCCAATGTTCAAGGGGTGCTTGAAAACTCAAAACTCACACATATGAAGAAAATTTGAAAGGGGGTACCAAATTTCAAATGGCACCCAGGTGCCACATACCCTAGGAATGCCACTGTGTGAGAGAGGCTTTGTGGTTATCACCCCCAGTTATGGGAACAATATAATGAATCTGAATGCAGACATTGTTGAGATTCCACATGGTGTCATTCAGATATAAGGGATGCAGAATTTGAATATGGGGAGTATAATGTATACAGAAAGTTGCCGGAGAGGCCTTCATCCTGCAGTGGATTGGAAATGGCTGATGATGATGATGATGAATGATGATGAAGAAAGGACAGACAGGATGGGAGCAGTTATACTCTTAGTTAAGATGCGACTTATATATCCTTATATCTGAGTGTACTACACCAAACTGTCATTTTTGCATCTTGCAAATAAATCTATGAACAGATAATTTCACCTCAGTATCCCTTGTCTCATTAAACCCAATACCAACAACACTTTTGCACAACTCCGAGCCACCTTTTCTCATTTTTGCATTCTCTTTTGCCCAGTAATGACAGTTGTGGCTATTGGCAAAACCATCAACTTGAAAATCTTCCTCATCACCTTACATTATGTGAAGTGATGAGGAAGTTTTCAGCTGAGGATAAGGATGATTTTCAGCTGTGGACACTGTGCATACTAATTGAAAAAAATCTGAAAATTCCATGCTTATCAGCCTTCATGCAAACACTACATGTTTGTTCAAGCCACAGAAACCCACCTCGTAGTGGGTTTCTGTGGCTTGAAAGAAGTCCTTTTTTCACTGCATAAAGTACAAGTCCACGTGCATGAAAGGTTTTTTTTTTTTTCATAAATATTTTGTTCACTATCACAATGTTCTCAGTCGTCAGCAGGGGTATTGGATGTTCCAGTTTCTTCTTATTTGCTATTTTTTTGTTGTCATTAACTTTTGATGGTAGTTATTTATTGTTTGTGATGTCAGCATAACACTTCACAATTTTTGTAAAACATACCCATGACATTAGTAGAGTCATATGATGCAAGAAAGCAAGCTATATAGAAAGAAAGAAAGCAATATAGCATTAGTTAATAGGAAGTTTTGAACTGTGAAAACTGTTTAAAAATATATTCCTTTTACCTGTAATGATATATTTCTGATTAGAAATATAGCTGTAATTTTTTTTTTCTAATATGTGTATTAAGTAATGTTTTTATTTCTTTGCAGATTTGACTTCAAATTTCGAAGTCAACGTTACTGGACACTTTGATACAGAGTTTTTGTCCTTTTCTCCATTTTCCCCCTTTTCATTGAATTAACTATGGATTTAGCACACACAAAAACATATCAGGAGGTTTCGGATTATTTTAACACAGATAATGAGCGAGGTTTGACACCTGATCAAGTAAAAAAGTATCAGGAAAAATATGGGCCAAATGGTAAGTATTATTAAATGTATAAATGAACATTTTCATGTATTCTTATGAGTTTTCATATATATCATTTTGTTTTCTTCATCATTTTACTGAGATATGATCACATCTCAACTTCTTTGTAGTAATTAAAAATTAAAATACAGGTTTCTCACCTGTGTTTTTCTTTGTAATTACCACTTTTAGCAGCTATTCCATGCTTTCACCTTCAAAGAAATTCCCTTGTAACTTAATACAGTAAATCTAGAAATATTACCATCCTTGGAAGCATCTGTGGAAGATATGATTTTGAAATATTCAAGTTATATCATAATGAAGTTATCAAATTTCTTTTCTATCCCTTCTGTGTGAACTTCAGTTCTGGAAAACGAAAAAAATTCATATGGCATTGATCTGGAGAGGATAGGAGATTACAGAGTTGGCACAAATTCCTGCACAGTCAAATTACAGCAGTCAAATTACAAATTCCTACACAGTCAATGCTTGTTAGAGCAGGAGCATTGATGTAATGGAGAAACAAATCTCCAGTGGTGACCATTTCCAGGACACTTGCTATATTTTCTTCAGAAGCCCTGGAACATTCTTGTAGAAATGTTAATTCACAGTTTGTGAATTAACACAAAGAAGAATTCCTATTGGGCATCACTCCATCAAAAAATATAAATAGTATGCTCTTTATGCTGGAATGAGGTTTTCTGGCCTTCTTCAGTTGCAGTGAGTTAGGATTTTTGTGTTGTGAAAATCATTGATTTATTTCAGTACATTAACCATCCATAAACATGTTTCAGTACCTCTAATTACCTGAGAGAGAGAGAGAGAGAGAGAGAGAGAGAGAGAGAGAGAGAGAGAGAGAGAGAGAGAGAGAGAGAGATTCAAATAAGATTCAGAAGTTCATTTCATGAATATTCATTTAATTTGTATCATATTACAATCCATTTTGGCGTCTCCGTAGCCAGGTGGGCAGGAGCAGCAGTGTGTAGCACATGCTTCTTGATTAGACTGGGGTTCGAGCCCGTGACCACCAAATACGGAGGATATGGAAAGGTCAGGGAATGACCACCGCATATCCCCGGAGCAATATGGCCTTAGTTGCTAATGCTCCTAAAAACCAAATAATAACAACAACAACCCATTTTGCTTCAGGATGGACACTGACTATTTACCATCATAAAGAAAAGTCATTCCACTTTTGAACTTTGAAAACCACTCAAATGCTTGTTCTCTCTATAAGTGTAAATTAATTGTACTATGGATGTACCATATTAATCATACAGTACATTCTGCTGGATACCAGGGCATGCAGGCATTTTGGGGGAACAGATATGCAGATTGAGCTGCATACCTGATCCACTCAAGATTCAAGTGATCATCAGATACTGTATAAAGATTATAAATCTGTTATACAAAAGGTGGAAGGTTCAGGGTAACAATAAACGGGTAGCAGTTTAAAATAGAGAGTCACAGCCACAGATGTCAAGCTTGAGAGTGAATAGATGTGAGGAGGTAGTCCTTGCCAATGCTCGAATAGGGCATGCTTATTTGATGCATTTTTATCTGCTTATTTGGGAAGATTTGCACACTGTATGTATTGGACACTTTGATAACACATTCTTCTAGTCTGTAGCCATTACCATAATGTGTGGAACACAATTTTTAAAGGTGCCTCCGTAGCCAGGTGGGAAGGAGCAGCAGTGCGTAGCACACGCTTCTTGATTAGACTGGGGTTCGACCATCACCACCAAATACGGAGGTGCGGAAAGGTCAGGGAATGACCACCACATATTCCCGGAGCAATATGGCCTTAGTTGCTAATGCTCCTAAAAACCAAATAACAAACAAACAAACAATTTTTAAATCACTTTCTCGTATGTTGTTGTTGTTATTTTGTTTTTAGGAGCATTAGCAACTAAGGCCATATTGCTCGGGGGATATGCGGTGGTCATTTCCTGCTCATACAGAGGCGCCGACTTTCTCATATGCAGGAATCTCTAACATTAAATCATCCTATAGGAAACAAGGCAAATCTGGTTGAATTCTTCATGTTATTAAAGCAGATACAATTATTTGGCAGATTTTTAACTTTACCTTAATGGAAATCTTGAAGGTACATACAAGGGCAGGTCAATAATGCACAATTATTCACACGTGTGTGCGTAAGGATGGGAAGGAATTTATGATGTTCTCTTGATGACTACAAATTATCAATTAACATACCTAATATCATTTTTCTGTTGTTTTTAGATCTGAAGACATGGATGGACAAAGTAACAGTCATTTCTGGCAATGGTGTGTGATGGAGTTCCTATTCAAATTGGGGTGATCAGTTGGCCACATCTATCCATCAGAAACTCCTAGCCATCTTTGGGTGCCAGACAGTTGATGGAAGTAATGTCCAGAGGTGACTCTGATTTTGGGAAGGTGATTTCGATATCAAGGACAAACCAAGACCTGGAAGATCGTTTGTCACAAACAGTTATCGTTTGTCACAAACAGTGAAACGAAGAACTCATTGACCAGCTCATTCAAAATGAAAGGTGCATAACCACACCAGACAAGTGATGGATGCTGCAAAAATGTCAAAGGGAAGTGTTCTGATTGTCATCAACAGACTGGGGTATGGAAAAATCTGTTCTTAGTAGGTTGCCTAAGCTGCTCACACAAGAGATGATGGCTGCAAAGAAAGATCTGTGAAGATCTAGAGAAGTTTGAGCTAGTGATCCTGAGTGTTTTAAAGGGGTTGTTAGATGTGATTAAACGTGGTTCTTCCATTATGGTCCACATACCAAATGACAATCCATGAAATGAACACACCTGACATCACCTGTAAACAAAAAGCAAAACTTTCCAGATTGTTGACAAAACTTATGGCCACCTTCTTCTGGGATCAAAATGGCATAACTTTTCTTAATTTCTTGGAAAGTGTAACAGCCATCAACAAAGAAGGATTCTGCTTGTCCGTGGAAAACCAAAAGACCTGAACTAAATCAGAAGGACATCAGGATAATGCAAGGCTGCACACAGCACAGATGACACTGTCAAATATTGCCCAGCTGGGGGTGGAGCATAATGCCTCACTCCCTCCCCCCGTAGCCCTGCCCTCACCCCATCTGTTTTTTTTTTTTATTTGGTAGACTGAAGGCATACTTGCTTGTTAAGGAGTTTGAGAGTGATATGTTACTCATTTCTGACATTAAACATTGGTGTAAACGTAAGCCTCCTTATTTTTACCAATGTACATTCACTGCTTGGAAAGAATGCTGGAGAAAATGCAGCGAGTATAGTGATTATTTTCACTAAGTTGAAAGACCTGTATTATATGCCTGAAAAGTACGGTTACAATATCTGAGCACAGTTTGGCCATTGTAGCCCTTGTGCCATAAAACAGTAGAACAACAGCAACAAAGTGCTATGGGTTCTCATGGGACAAGCAATTATAGAGATGTGTTAAAGCTTACAGGCCAAAGAGGCAATCATGTACTTACTTGTATACTAATACCAGGAGCATAGTAAATAAATTTGATGGTAAACTTATATTGATTAAATCACCAAATTCAGAAATAATAGAAATTTCAGAGACATAATATCACTCTGATTTTGAGTATAATGTGTACAGAAAGCACAGATATGACAGAAGTTAAAAATAATTATATTCTAACATCAATTTACATTTGCTAACTTTAATGTAAATAAATTTTTCAGTTTCTGAAACCCAGTCTGTGCACACTGATGTAAATTTAATTCACCAGTGTACTGAAAGTTTAATTCTCAGCAAATAGGTTGGGCATGTAATGTTTAATCTTTATGGTCACATATACAATTTTTCATTTTATAATGTAGTGTTTCAAATAAACAGCATTCACATTAAATTATAGAGGAGAACACCTCTATAATTTATATATAATATCCTCTATAATAGTCAGTGTATTATTACTCTGTCTAGTGGATTAATATACTGGCTTTATGAAGAAATATGATGAAATGAACTGTATTTTGTAGAATCTGTGAAAACATTGTACAATGAAATCACATAAATATCCTGTTTAGGTTAAATTATATGAACTAAAGATAAAACCAGTAAAAAAAATACATAAAAAATACAAAGGCATTTGAATATCACTCTATTAGAATTTAAAAACAATATGTGTGTGAAGGATAAATCCATGCCAGAAGCTAGATTGATTTCTACAGAGTGAATCACCCTCCACCCACATATCAGGAACTTTTAATCCAAAGTTGAGGGCTCTAAATTCCTAGAGGTGGCTTCTTGCAAAAAGAATCGAGAGTTAATTGGATCCTATCCTTCTTCCTCTCATTTTGAACTTCATTATAGCAATGAAAATACCGATCTTCCTTGCTATAAGGAAGATTCTCTGCATTTGAGTTGTCATCTAAAATGCACCTTTGTTGTCTCCCAATGCTTGAAGAAATCAATTGGTATGAGTTTCTTTTGTATCTCTTTATCATGTAAGTATTCTAAGGCTTTGAATCCACTCATTTGAATTTACTTAGGTCTTCAGTGAGGAGCTTTTGAGCATGTTCAGCCAAAAGTGCTTCAAAATCACAGGACCACAATCCCAAACTTATCTGGTTGCCTGGTTCAATAGAATTCTTTCCTACTTTGTTTCTATTGTCTCCTTGTATTCTAGAGAAATCTGTGACATTTTCAGGCCATAATTTGCTTCAAGTAGCACTTGCAAAGTAGGAACTGACTTCATCATAGACAAAGTCTGTGATGAAGTCTTGATATTGAATCATTTCCAAAATCCCCTTAAAGTGGGTTTTTTTCCTATATCCGGAATCTCCAACTATTCAGTTAACTTGAAGTAGTTTTGCTTGAAATTAGCAATCACATTGTAATATCAATTTTGTATTGGACATCATTATTTCATCTCCACCATCTCATCACTCTCATCTCATTAAGGTTGTCTTGATGACCTGGAGCATTGTTGATAATTTGCACCATCTTCTCTTTGAACCTATACTTGTTGAGGTAAATCTTTTCTGCAGAGCAGAAATTATGGCAGAACCACCCTTGATATGAGGCTCTAGTAATCCAGGTTTTTTTTTTTTTTTTTGGCTACAAGAAGCAAAAGTATTTCAAAGCTCTTGAGTTCTAATAGGAGTAAACAAATGTTTGGTTATCAGCTTGAAATCCCAAGCAGCATTGCCTCACAGAAGAAATCAGTTGATTATTAGATGATGTATTATCCAGTAAGCTCTTTTCCTCCTTTGTGTTGAAAGATCTGCTGAACATCTTTCAGAACAGGCTCATTTCCTTGATGTTGATGACCAGTTTAGGATCAAGTTCTTCAATAATTTGTGTGAACACTGATGTCATAACTTCTGACTGGACACCAGGACTTGCAGCCAGATGAATTAGTATTCATAAAGGAAGAATAGAAGCAAGGATTCCAGGCTTTTGATATATTAGGGAAAAAAAAAACTTGACATTCTCAAATACTGTGATCTAATTGGTATTCCTGTTCTTTTGTTTTCTGATTAGAATACAAATCAATATTACATATTCTGTTTTCATACATTTATTGCAAAAGGAATTGCTAATATTTAACATCTGAATATTTTTGTTTATGAGATAAATTGTTGTTCTTGCTGTGTGCCATATTCCATGTCATATCTAATATTGAATGCTTGTTTGCTGTCATCAAAACAAGCAGTAATTTCTAGTTTCATTTCCAGAGTGCAGGCTGTTCTACACTTCTTAACTTTCTTATTTGACTTCACAGACAGAGGCACTGAGTTTGCAAAAATAGTTAAGATACAAAATTGAGTTACTTCGGTGTGTAGATGACAGACTAATGTAATCACTAGAAGGAAGGGGATGAATCACATTGAACCACTTGATGTGTATGGCTTAACTGTTTATGACCCTGCTCAGGTTGCTGACAAGCTGAATTGGCATTTTGCATCTATGTTCACACATGAGGAATTCTTTAGGGAAGGGGGATGACAGAAGTTTAACAAACTCTAATGGGGACCTAAATGATTTTGTAATAACTGAAAGGAAAGAGGAAAAGAGAAATTGTTGAAGCTAAACATAAAAAAAAAAAAGCACCTGAGGTAGATGGCATCTATCCAATTACAGTGAAACTTCCCTTTAACGGACAGCCACGGGGAACGAAAATGTGTCCGTTAGAGAGAGAAGTGTCCGCTAACAAGAAGTCTGAGGGAGAAAAAAAAAAAGAAAGAAAGAAAAATCGTTAAACATTTAATGTAAAATTAAATTAAATTATATACAGATTTTGCACAATATTTTTGTAAATAATATACATACAATTGTGCTATGCATATTATGACTTTATCTTAAGAAAAATACATACAGTAATCACTTATTTTCTTCTGCACCTTCTTCCGGCTGATAATTTTGTTTTCAACATTTGTTTGTAGTGAAGAAACCATCAAAAGTCCTTCAGTATCTTCTTCAGGGGCGAAAAACATTTTTAAACGATTGATTTGTATGAGCGCTTCTTCTATTTTCATCGGTGGTTCGTCGTTAATATGTTCTTCGACAGAATGACCTCCTTCCATTTCTTCATCCTCATGAGGAACTTCTTGAAAAATATGGATGATAATGTCGTTGATATCTATAGCACCATCTTCTGTAGTGAGGTTCGAGTCTATATCTTTGTAGCCAGGGTCACTTATAGTTGAAGTGTCGTACATTATCAATAGATGTTGAAGTTCTTGTTCTTCTTGGTGCTCCACATTGCTGTTCACAACTTCTTTGAGAAGCCAGACTTTACAAAACAGTTCATGCCATTTTGTTTTCTAATTGCGTTTACTGAAGAGGAAATCCATTGAATCGCATCTAGGATGCTGAGTTTCTTTGCAAGGTCACTCGCACATGTTACATCGTTCATGTTTACAATGAGATGTCTTAAAACACGTTTTCTGTAGTGAAGTTTAAATTTTTTTATTATCCCTTGATCCAAGGGCTGACACTGTGCAGATGTGTTTGGTGGCAGAAAAACGATTTGAATGTTGGACAATTCAATGTGCGAGTGAGATGCAGCATTATCCATGAAAAGAATAATTTTTCTGTTTTGACGAATCATGTTTTGGTTAAAGTGACTTATCCATTCGCTCATGATATCTTGTGTCATCCACACTTTTTTATTAGACTTCCAGTCAACATTCAAAAGATTCAACTTTATGCCCTTGAAACAACAAGGATTTTGTGGTTTTCCTATAACAAGAGGTTGTTCAAAGTCTCCCAGTATATCTGTACACAATAGTACAGTCAAGCGTTCCTTAGAAATTTTTCCGCCCTGGCACTTTTCGTTTTTTAGACTCATTGTTTTTTCAGGAAGAGCTTTAAAAAACAACCCTATTTCGTCACAGTTGTAAATATCCTTAGCTTCAAAATCACAACATAAATCTTCCAATTTGACGGTCCACTCTGTTACAACCCCAGTATCAACAGATCCACCTTCACCACTTACGGTTTTCCAAGAAATTTTATGCCGAGTTTTGAATTTGTCTAGCCATCCCACAGAAGCTTTGAACCCATTTACTCCCATAGATTTCACAACCTCCAAAGCCCTTTCCCTAATAATAGGCCCATTAATGGGAATTTTTTTAGCACGTTCGCGACAAAACCACTCATACGTAACATTGTCAATTTTAAGTCCAACAGTTTTCGGGAATGATTTTTGAACCTGATCATTTCCGTGTTGCCAAAATTGTTTGAGCAGTTCATTTTTTTTCTTTAGGATGTCGCTTACTTGCGTCTTCCCGATTTTGAATTTTGCAGCGAGATTGCGAACACTATTTTTTTGCCGATCATACGCATTAATGAGTTCGACTTTATCTTTTAAAGTTAAATGTTTACGCGAAGACATTGTGCACTTCACACGACACTGAACAAAACTGAAAACTGAAAAGACGAAAGGCCGACCATATTCCCCCCCTCCCCCCCGCACACACCGAATTCATCAGAAGTTTTACACGTGCCTTAAAATTCTTGAAAAAGGGTTTAGAACCGCGACGTAAACCTTGATAAAATTCAGAGAATCGGAAATAGAAAATAAACACACGATTGAGGCAATACGTGGAAGAAACGTTCCTAGAAAAAGGGCCGTGAGCTCTCCCGCAGTCCGTTATGGGGAGATCAAATTAAGTGCTAATCTAAACGAAACAGTGCAGATTGCCTGTCCGCGTCCGTTACAGAGAATGTCCGCTAGACAGAAGCTGCAAACACGTTAAAACCAATGGAGGTGAGTTGGGGAATTTGAAAATGTCCGTTGTAGAGAGACGTCCGTTAACGAGAGGTGTCCGTTAGGAGAAGTTTCAGTGTATATGGAGTCAGCAGAGGAAGTAAGAAAACCCTCAGCATAATTATGAGACCATCTTTGGATTCACGGATGGTCTCTGTGGACTGGAGATGTATAAATGTACTCACAAAGGATCAAAGGGTGATATGATTAATTATAGACCTGTTAGCTTAATTTCTGTTCTAGAGAAAATAATGATAAAACTGCTTAAAAAGTAATGCAGACTACCTAGACAGGAATGCAATTATGCTGTAGCCACAACATGGATTTCTTATGGGGCAGTCTTGTCCAACCAATCTGATCGGATGCTCTGATGCAGTAACAAAGGAACTGGATGCAAAAAATAATTTTGATATAATATCATGGATTTCATGGATGATTTCATATCATGGGTTTCAGGAAGGCTTTTGGTACTGTTACACATAAATGACTACTGCTGTACAGACTGGAGCAATGTGGCATTAAGGGCAAGCTACTGCTATGAATAAAGGAATGATTGTGTGTGTGTGTGTGAGAGAGAGAGAGAGAGAGAGAGAGAGAGAGAGAGAGAGAGAGAGAGAACAGAGTGGTTATCTTTGGACACTCAATTCATGGAATAATGTTATTATTGGAGTCTCCCAGGGTTTGATTCTGGACCCATTGTTGTTTTCTGTACTTATTAATGATATTGATGAAAGTATATCAGGCTTAATGTCTAAGTTTGCAAATGATACAAAGGTTGGCACGGGGGGGGATGACAGTAATCAAGGTATGCTACTGCAACGTGATCTATAAAAATTCTGTGGCCATAATGCAAAGTACTGCAAAAACCTTCCAAGGTTTTTGCAGTACTTTGATCCAAGCCCGAGGTGGGAATTGGACCCGTGACCTTTGGGTTGCCAGGCAAGCACTTTACCCATCCGGCTAGCCCGGTCGGCGCCAGTTGGTGTGCATTTGTTTTTATTATCAAAGTTCTTGTGGGCTATAGCTCCTCCATAAATATTTATGCTATAGAACTAGCATAATATTGTGGAAATGCTTACAAGTATCAACATGGTCACTTGTAGCTCAAAATTCTGATTGTCTAGAATCTGATGGTGACATGAAGTAACCAGCCATCTTGAGATGCATTGGTTCCTGTCTGTAGTTGGTCTACCTGTTCTTTTTTCAGCTCACTGATATCTATGGACTTCATACATACAGCTCATTGCTAGTTGTTGACATGGGAATATTTAATTCTTGAATGGTAGCATACCAGTCCCCCCACCCCTAAGGCATACAGCTTCTGAAACTTTAATTTGCTCTTTCTATATGCTCATTGTTTGCTGAATGAGCTTGAAATGAATTATAGATACAAATGAATTAACCACTGATCACCTTTATAGGACAGACTGTTTGCATATTTCATAGTCACAGTTTCCTAATTTTAGAGAGATGTTTCACGACTTGTGGTAGGATAGTGTAGAGTATAGTTTAGTTTGGTTGGTTTTTTTACAGCGCATGAACAACTTGAGCCGTGATGCTTCAAGTTCGAGTTTCAGGAAGGAGTACCTAATTAAATACATGCCTGGATAGTGTATGTAAAGCTGTAAGTATGTATATATGTGTAGTGATTGGGTTGGCAAGAACTAAGGTAATCAAAAATGATAAAGGCAAAGTTAAAACAAGAGAAGATATTTTAGAATTAATGAGTAAATTCTTTGAACTATTAAACAAAGGAGATGAAGACATCACTAAGGCAAAGAAAAGATTTAAATGCAAGAAATATTAGACACTGTTTTTATTGTTTGGGGTAGAAAAAGGCCACAGAAAATACTTAGTATGGAAAGGCAGTGGTATAGATGAAATTAATACTAGAGTACTGGAAGCAGAGGGAAAAATGCTGTCATGCATTATCCAGAGGATTTTTTCAATAACGACAAGATCTGAAAACTGGAGCAATAATATATAAATGGAAAATAAAGGGAATGTGAAATTATTATAGAGGAATCACTCCTCAGCCTACTGTCCTAAGAAATTTTTAGAGGTATTGTTTAGATATAATTTTTGGAAGAACAGGCATGTTTTAGCTGACATCAAGATCACAGCTTATGGAAAATTCATTGGTTTATAATGAAAAGCTATATTTAATATTTCTTGATCTTGAAAAAAATCATGGAACAAGATATTTAGAAATGTGCTCTTCCAGATTTTAGGATAATATATTGGGAAATATATTAGGAAAAATATATATTTTTATTTTTCTTAATTATGGCATTTTAGAAAAACTTGGCATAACTTTAAGACAAAACTTAAGCAGGATTGAAGATGGCATTGGAAATTGGTTTAAGCTTAAATTTAGAGTGAGTCAGGGCTGCACCTTATTGGGACTTCTTATATTTTTAAAACCTATAACTAATTAATAAAAGAGTATAAGTTACCCAACAAAGTTTAGCCTGGGAGATTTAATAATTGATCATTTTTGTATGTTGATATTAATGGGCCATTAAATAGTTGTTTGCATAACCTTCAAGAATATCTGAATAAATTAGATGGAGGTTGTGGATAATATGGTATGAAAATTAGTTACACAAAAATAAAAAGTTATGAAATTTGGGATAGAAGGAAAATTTCAAGTATAAAGGTATAAAAAAAAAAAAAAAAAAAAAAAGGTAAAGTGCAGCCATTATCAACCCACTGCAGGATGGAAGCCTCCTCAACAATTCATGCTGAGGGAAATGGACCATAATCTGCCACGCTGGTCCAGTGCAGGTTGGCAGATCGATCATATTCAGCAGTTAGGGGCTTGAACCCCCAGTCTACTCAAAGAGCGTGTGCTACTGCACTCCCGCTCCTGACCACTCGGCTATGGAGGCCGTTATTTATACATAACAATAAATTGGACAACAAGTAATTTTGTATATCTGGCAATGGACTTTAATAAAGATGGAAGATTAGACATGGAAATAAAGAGAATAAGTAAAGCCATTTAAACTAATTTCATTTGCAGAAAAAAGTGAAATTAGTTAAAAGATGAAATTTGTTGTTCATAACAATTTTTAAACAAGTTTTAAGTTAAGGATATGAGAGCTGAGTAAGAAATAAAGGGTAGATTAAAAATTCAAATCTTCAGAATTAAGATAAATGTATAAAATTACCAGATGGAAGCAATGGCATGGCCATATTATAGATGAGGAAATAAAAAAAAAATCTTTGAGTACACAGTATTAAATTCAGGGTAAACAAAGCAGTCTTTACCTGAGCATATAGAAAAAGGATGAGAGAAGGGAATTTAGCCAAACAGATATTCAAAGTAAAAAATTAATGGGGTTGGAGGCAAACCAAAAGGAATGCAAATTGAGTGATTGATTGAAAGATCTAACAGGAAATAGGATGGCATGCAAGAAGATAGTAAATGGAAGTGTAATAGTCTAGGATAATTAATTTCTGCTATCACAGTAACTTGTACACCCACTGGCTATTACAGCCAAATCACTATCCAAATCTGTTGATTTGGATAGTGATTTGGTTGTAATATGTATATTTGGCTGTAATATTGATGGTAATGAACATTATAGTTAATATTCTTGACCAGGAAAGCAGCAATTCGTAAGAAATATTGACATATGCCCACATTGTGAGCATTTAAAATTTGTATTTTTGCTTAGTAACAACCCTTTTTTGAGTAAAGCTTCACTCCATCTGTTGTACTAAAGTACTACAGATATAGGAACCTGTAGTAGTTTGGTACCATGTATGGATTGAAGGTTCAGAAAAGAGAGGAGATATTCATTGATACTGGCTTTGAATTTCTGTAAATTGTAATTTTTGGGAATTACATATGAACAAAGGTTGTCTCAAAAAGCAAAATGAGAAAAGATAAATGAAGAAAAGAAAAATTAGTTCAATGAATTGGCAGTTAAAACACTGGATGGATGACTAATTGAGGCATGGATTCAAATAAATTTGGAAGAGAGAGGTCTAATAATAGGTGCCAAGCACCTATTATCCACAAAAAAAAACCTATTTGCCTCATCTGCCTATCCTGTCTAATAATTTGTCCAATGCATAAATCATGTTCTTAGATTTATTCAAATTATGCACTTCAGATGGAAGTTTGTTCCAACAATCAAAAAACAAATTTTTGAACACAAATTTTTGCATATATACATCGTTATTCAAAATGAAGTCCGGGGTTTCAAACATTTCAAACCCCGGACTTCATTTTGAATAATCCTGTATATCCTGTAGAATAGGATAGATATGCAAAAATATTTTATTTTTTTGTTTTTAATTTAATATCCTCCTTTTTTTCAATCTATATCCTTGTGTATGTGTTGTCTGTGGAAGAGTAAGGATGCTTTCGGTCCATCAGTTTAGTGTACTTAATCCATTTAACATTAAACATTTTTTTCCCCCCATGAGTTGTCCTAGCTCAGTGAACTTCATGTCAGGCTGTATAATTACAGTCTGACATCAGTCGTATACAGTATGACATAATTATAGTCTGATATATAATTACAGTTCTTGAATATGGTACTACCCAAATAGTACGTTATTCCGTTATTCTGGTTATTATTACTGCCCATATGCAGTACTTTGTATTTATCAATTTTAAATTTCAGATTCTGCTTCTCAGCCCCTGTGCCTAATTTTTTCTTGGTCTGGCTGCAGTATTATGCCTTGATTCCTGTCATTAACATCATGTTAAAATTTGCTTCATTTACAAACAGACAATAAGCTAGTTATGCCTTTATCAGGGTTGTTAATAAATAGTGAAAAACAGCACTGAACACTGAGGAATTCCACTAATAATTCAGTCCAAGAAGAGCAGTGCCCATTTGTAACCACACTCTTTTCCGCCACTCAACTATCCCTTTATCCATAGTAGTAACTTGCCTTCAGTACCACGCTGCTCCAATTTGTGCAGTGGGCTTTCATATGTTTGTTTGTTTGTTATTTGGTTTTTAGGAGCATTAGCAACTAAGGCCATATTGCTCCGGGAATATGCGGTGGTCATTCCCTGACCTTTCCACATCCTTCGTATTTGGTGGTGACGGGATCAAACCCCGGTCTAATGAAGAAGCGTGTGTTACACACTGCTGCTCCTTCCCACCTGGCTATGGAGGTGCCAGTCTTTCATATGGAGCAGTGTAAACAGCTGTACTGAAATCAAAGTATATGATGTAAAAAATATTTTTTGCATTGTCCTTTATTACTGCATCATAGTAGCTAATCAGATTGGCCAGGTTAGATCTTCCCTTAACAAATGCATGATGTGATTTCTAAGTAGCTGCTTCCTGTTAAGATGCTACTGCATTAAATAAATAAATAAATAAATTTTCTGTTTATACTCTGGGATGACCAAATGGTCAGAGGAGTTCACAAGATAGACAGAATACAAGAAACAGCACCGTATTCAGCAGTCACGGGCTTGAACCCCGGTCACTCAAGGCACATGTACTTATGCACCCGTGCGCCTGTTACACTTGGCTATGGCAGCCTATAACTTAAACCACTGACTCGATTATTTTCCCTGGAATATAAGTGAAGCTCACAGTTCTGTAATTGCTCACTTTGCCCCCTCCCCGAATAGAGACATTTGTGCATCTCCAATCTGTGGGGGGGGGGGGAGAATCTCTTCTCAATCCAAGTATACTTTCATAATTATGGGAAGCTTCTCTTATCTCTTTTGCTGGTTCTTTTAATATAATGAGATAGATTCCATTACCCTCCATTTACATTAATGGAAGAGAAACTAATAAACAGTTTCTCTTCCATTCTCTTCTCAGTTATGACAGATTTGCTATAACTTGCTATACTTGTGATATTCCCATCTCTATAAACTTCTTCATCTGTGGTTGTAGATGCAAAATATTTATTTATTTTTTTTTAGCAAGCTGAACAGGATCCTGAATAGTTATGCCACTTACATCTAGTGGGCCAGTGTGGTTCATCTGTTTCCTTCTAGTGTTAACACAAGCAAAGAATTCCTTGCTATTTTTCTTTGCATTCTTAGCCAGTGATTTCTCACAATCTGCATTCTTAGCCAGTGATTTCTCACAATCTGCCTTAGCTTGCCTAATCTCCTCATGCGGCCCCAAGTGCCAAGCGATTCTGTGATCAAGTGAATTTTTGCTCTGAATTAGCGCTCTTTCTTGAAGTAGAAACCGTTTCCTTATTTAAAGCATTTATTAACACACAATTAAATAATCCATAGTAAAGAAAGCAACTTTACTAGATTAAGAAGGAAAGCAACCTTCTCTTTCCCTTTTATTTTCTGTTATATCTTAATTACTAACCTAGTGCTTGGTCACAGGGCGGCACTGCTCCTGCCTCCACGTGACGGGGCCGGTAACCTGGAAGGGAAAAGCTCTCCCTTTCAGGGCGAAATGGAGCGAACTGACTCCAATACCCAGGAATCCACTGGGTCAACGGACCGGAAGAGAACTGATCCAAGATATGAGAAATCTAGTTCTCTCGGAGACACCTCTAAGACAATCAGAAAAGGCGATGGAAATGAATCTGTCTCCACAAAGAGATTAAAAACTGACTCTCAAGTTTTAATTTCTCCAACATATATTATTGTACACTCAAATACTGAGAAAGCGGTAGGACAATTGTCACCCTTTCTCATACAAAAGACTCTTGAGAGTTATGTCGGCCCACCAAAACAAGTTAAAAGACTAAAATCAGGCGACATTTTGGTAGAAACGGCCAATACTACACACTCAGAAAAATTATTACAAATGACAACCTTTGCAGGAATACCAGTAACAGTATCCCCGCACAATACATTAAATACTTCAAAAGGTGTCATTACGGAATGGGACCTTCTAAATGTGCCCGAAGAGGAAATTCAAATGGAACTTCAGGAACAAGGAGTCATCAGTGTTAAAAGAATTACAATTAAAAAAGAAGGGATAATCACCCCCACCAGGAATCTGATACTCACTTTCAACATGCCTAAATCACCCAGATCAGTAAAAGCTGGATACCTACACTGCAATATAAGACCATACATCCCGAATCCTCTCCGTTGTTTCAACTGTCAGAAGTTCGGTCACTCACAGACAGTATGTAGAGGAAAATTAACATGTGCAAACTGTGGTTCGCAAGAACATGCCACTTCTACTTGCACAGCTGGATCCCATAAATGTGTAAATTGTAAAGGAGATCATACTGCATATTCAAGGGAGTGTGAAATTTGGAAGAAGGAAAAAATGATACAAAAATACAAAGCAGAAAATGGAGTTTCATATCAGGAAGCTAAAAAGGCAATTACAATAAATATAACAAACAAACCTTCTTATGCGCAGATTACTACAATCAAAAAGGCTCCTGAAATTAAACTACCCAATTCAAAATGTTGTGGCACACAAACGGATGTTACAATCCCCCCAGGAGAATCCATCTCAGAATGGGTTCGTGAGTTTTACAAACCATCTCCTCCACAAAAACAAGAAAAGATTATCAATACTCCTTTATCTTTCCCACCAGATAATTCAGAAAATGCAAGAAGAAAAGCAAACAAAGAAAAGATGGGTAGTACAGGAAAAAAGACTGCAGAACAAATGGACACGGATGCAAGAAGCCAAGTAGAGGAACCAATTCTCGAAATCTTTACTGAAGAAGAAATGGATACGGGTAGACCCTATTTTTCAAAAAAAGACAAAACCAAGGTAGACAAAAATAAATCAGCCCCAAGGAAGCAATCCGAGGGAACATCCAACCCCAAATGACAGATACGATCATCCAATGGAACTGTCGAGGTTTTCGCTCAAACACAAATGATGTTATAGACCTCATCACCCAGTACCACCCACTAAGTATCTGCCTACAAGAAACCTATTTAAAACCACAGGACAATAGTATAATCAAAAATTATATCACATATAGAAAGGATCGCATAACGAATGGAACAGCGAGAGGAGGAGTTGCAATACTAGTTAACAGACATGTCCCCTCCCAAACAATCCCATTGAACACACCATTAGAAGCAGTTGCAGCCCGTCTAGCAATAGGCTTCAATATTACCATAGCCTCAGTATATCTACCCCCTAATCAAGAATTCCGATTTAAGGATTTCGAAGAGCTGATCACTCAACTACCACCTCCATTCTGCATCTTAGGTGACCTAAATGGACATCACCCACTATGGGGCGATCACAAAATAGACCAGAAGGGTAAGCAAATAGAAAAATTAATTGTCGAGAACAACCTAATGATTTTAAATGACGGCACACACACATATTTCCACCTTCCATCAAAAAGCAGTTCTGCAATCGACTTATCAATCTGTTCCCCAACACTGTTCCCTATGACTAAATGGAGCGTGCACGAGACTCCATTGAGCAGTGACCACTACCCCATTATTTTGAAAATCATGGAAAAAACGCCATGCCAAGCCAGTAGGCACCCCAGATGGAAAATATATGATGCAGATTGGGAAACATTCAGGATACTAGCCAAGCTAGACCGCAACATTATTAAAAGAGAATCAGTACAAACATCAGTAGCCTATGTTACTGATAGTATGCTTCAAGCTGCGGAAAAGACAATACCTAAAACATCTTCTAACATCAGAATATATCCAAAACCATGGTGGAACAAAGAGTGCCAGGAAGCTAAAAAAGAAAGAAATAGAGCCTGGAACCTTTTTCGCAAAAATCCAACAACAGAAAATCTGATACAATTCAAGAGAACCAGAGCCAAGGTCAGGAAAGTGCAAAAAATAAGCAAAAAAGCTGCTTGGATGAAATTTGCATCCACTATAACTATTTCCACACCAACTACACTTATCTGGAAAAAGATCAGAAGGATGACCAACAATTCTCAATTAAACCACTCTCCATTGCTAAATTGGAAGGGACAGTTGGTTACAACACCTTAGATATAGTCAACGTGCTTGCTGAAAATTTTTCAAATACATCTGCTAATTGTACATACCCCACAGCTTTTAAAACGTACAAGAAAGAGGCCGAAAAAATAAAATTAAACTTTTCAACCAATCAGTGTGAACAATACAACTTGCCACTCACGGCAGCAGAACTAAAACAAACTCTGCTACAGGTGAAACACAGCGCAGTCGGTCCTGATGAAATCCATTATGCAATGGTACAACAATTAGATGAACAGTCCCAATTAGCCCTGTTAGATCTATACAACAAAATATACCTTGAAAATTCCTTCCCAAACAAATGGCACCACTCAATAATACTAGCTTTCCCAAAACAGGGAAAAGATCTCTCAGACCCACAGAACTACCGTCCCATAGCTTTGACCAGCTGCTTAGGCAAGATCTTAGAGAAAATGGTCAACAATAGACTAACATGGTACCTAGAAAATAATAATCTTCTCAATCCAGAACAATTTGGCTTTAGAAAAAATCGCTGTACCTTGGATGTACTTATACAACTGGAAAATCAAGTAAGAAATGCTTTTCTCAGGAAACAACACCAAGTCATGGTTAATTTTGATATCCAAAAGGCATATGATACCACGTGGCGATACGGTATACTTAAAAGATTACATCAACTTGGCCTTAGAGGACATCTACCCCTCTACATATACAATTTCCTTAAGAATCGGACCTTCCAAGTTCGAATGAACAATACACTTTCCAATGTATTTTATCAAGAAGAAGGGGTCCCTCAAGGATCTGTACTTAGTGCCACACTTTTTGCAGTCCACTTCAGCACAATAATAGAACAAATCCCAAACAATATCTTTACAACAGTTTATGCTGATGATTTCAGCATTTCTTATCAAGCGCAGCATATGAGAACAATAGAACGGCAATTGCAAGTAGCCATTAACAGAGTCATAAAATGGACAGAAAGAAATGGATATAGAATATCGGTACAAAAGACTGCATGCATACATTTCTGCAGAAAAAGGAATCTCCATCCTGACCCAGAACTCAGGCTGAAAGAACAGATCATCCCAGTTGAAAATAGTGTCCGTTTCTTAGGATTAGTTTTTGACAAAAAACTGACTTTCCTAGAGCATATCAGTCACATACGAGTCCACTGTTTGAAGAAAATGAACATCTTGAAGGTCCTATCCGCTATATCCTGGGGAGCAGACAGGACAATCCTACTACGCTTATATCGCCTTCTCATTCGGTCTAAGCTAGACTATGGTGCCCCAGTCTATGACTCGGCAAGACCTAGTGCTCTGAGATGGCTCGACCCGGTACATCACTGCGCACTACGTTTAGCCCTTGGAGCTTTCCGCACCTCACCTGTGCAGAGTCTGTACGCCGAAGCTCAAGAACCTCCTCTGCAAATCAGAAGACAAAATCAATTACTCTCTTATGCAGCTAAAATAAAATCCTTACCAGACCACCCTCTACAGAAAACTCTTTTTGCTTCTGAATGGGAACAACATTATCAGAAACAACAAAGAATCAATAAACCTGCGAATGTGAGATTAAAAACCCTTCTTCTCAGTAGAGAGCTTAACCTAGATAACATAAATCCGCTACCGAAGCAGTCTACTCCACCATGGACAATCAGACAACCTTTATGTGACTCCTCCTTCCACATTTCGAGCAAACAAATCCTTTCTCATATAAATCATCAACAGCTGCATGCTGCTTATAAGGCACAATTTTCAGATCATAGCTTTCTATATACAGATGGATCCAAAACTGATTCTCATGTGGGAGCGGCAGTTTACTTTTGTGACATCACATTGGCCCAAAAACTTCCAAAAGACTGTAGCATTTATACCGCAGAACTGCAAGCCATTATGTTAGCACTAGACGAAATCGACCATTCCAGTTTTCAAAACAGCATAATTTTTACTGACTCCCGTAGTTCCATGATGGCAATACAAAATATCAGTTCTAACAAACATCCTCTACAACAGCAGATTCAATACAAAATATCAAGACTCCTTGAACAACAACGTAACATTAGATTTTGCTGGATCCCAAGCCATGTCGGAATACATGGAAACGAACAAGCAGACAGAGCTGCCAAAGAAGCTAACAACAATACTTCTGCATCAGAATATATCCCTTTCTCAGACTATAAACAAGTTATTGATCACAGTGGGATACATCACTGGCAGCAGCAATGGCAAGTACTTACCACTAACAAATTGCATCAGATTAAAAGATTACTCCAACCATGGAAATCCAGCATTCAGAAAAATAGACGCGATGAAGTGATACTTGCTAGGTTAAGGATAGGACACACGTATTTCAGTCACTCTTATCTTTTGCGAGGAGAGGATCCCCCTCTATGCCCTATCTGTCACATACAACAAACAGTAGAACATGTACTGATTACTTGTCCAGCTTTTGCAGATGAACGCCGAAACTCCTTCAAAGAGCTAAACAAACATCACTCCCTCACTCTCAAAACCATACTGGAAGATAGGAAAAATATAGCAGATGTTTTTCAGTTCCTTAAGAAAATAAATTACTACAATCAAATATAAGACTAAATATTATTTCTAAAGCAAGCTATAGTCATTCTCTGTTACTCTTGGAAATCATTAGCAGCAATATACGAATTAAAACAAAACCATTATATAAAATAAAATTTTACAGGCGCATTTTAGCCGCAGTAGCTCTTGCGCCAAGAATTCTTAAAACAAACAAACAAACAATCTCCTCATGCTTAATTGTAGACTAGTTCACACTTACTATAGGATTCTGTGTTCCCCGATAATTTATAATCATCCCATGTATTTTTCTTCTCTACATCAGCCTCATCAGTCCATCTGACATCCATTTAGGTCTAAGTCATGAACAGTATCTCTTATTTGTATAAAAAGCTTAGTTTTTTTATAATTACTTCTCTAAATGCTTCCCATTTAGAATTTGCAATTGGTAACATTATCAGTTGGTTCCACCGAAAAGAATTTAAAACTGTCTAAGATCATTGTAATTACCTTTACAAAATCCCTTCCCTTTACCCTTGACAGGAATAAGTAAATCCCACCTCAATATATTAAGATCATTGCCACCTAGTGTTTCCTTTATCTGGAGATTCTTAATGTGTGAAGATTCACTACTGATAATCAGATAAGAGTTTTTGCTTTCTCTTGTTGTAACATGCTGTTTTAGAAAACTGTTATCCAATAAATTCAGAAAAATTTCTGTTACTATCAGAAGTGATCAATCTACAAGCTCCAGTAGTTGTAAAATTATCTGTAAAGTTAAAATCCCCTAGACATTGTGATTTGCTGGTTCACTTTGTCTGTATAGTTGTTTGTTATATTCATTGAAATCATTTTGGCTTATAATATTCCTATTTTCACTTTTGTTTTTGTAGTACTTATATCATACCAAACTGACTGAACATTGCACTGGCTACCCATATCAACTGGTCACACAAAAGGTGCTTATTAATCAAGAGTGTACTCTCACCTACCACCTGTCCTGTTTATTCTTTCTGTACACATTGTACTCACCATACTCACATTCCACGTCCCTTATGACTGAGTGGCACCATGTTTCTGATATTCCTACAAATGTCTGCCTTGACCGACTACTCTCTTTTGTTAGAAAACAGTCCTTGTGCGTTGGGTTGCATTATATCATCCAAGTTTCTTGCAACGACTGACTAACTGGTTAAAATAAATTTATTAAAATAAAAGTGATATACTGTATACATAAGATAAAACAGAAATACAATAAGATAAAATTATTAAAATACAATAAGATAAAAGTGTTAAAATATAATATAATAAAAGTGTTAAAATACATAGTAGCTTTCGAAGCAAAGTGCCTCTTCATACACACAATACACCATTCACAGACTAGCTGATGAAGAGGCACTTCGCTTCGAAAGCTACTGTGTATTTTAATGCGTTTATTATATTATATTTTAACACTTTTATCTTATTGTATTTTAATGCTTTTATCTTATGTATATATCATTTTTATTTTAATAAATTTATTTTAACCAGTTAGTTGGTCATTGCAAGAAACTTGGATGCTCTCTTTTGGATGGTCTTAAGGAGCTTAAGAGAGGTTTTCAGAGCACCAACCCCCAGGTGTGGGAACATTTCAAATCTGCCCATTCCTTGATATGGGCAGATTTGAAAATTGTACAGAACCAGTAGCTTAAATGTAAGAAATGCAATGCCAGTAGAAGAATGTAATGCCAAGAGTAAAAATGAAAACTTAGTTTTTTAAACATAGAGAAAGAAATGCCAAAACAGTTTTGAAAGTCAGGATTATTTCCAGTAAAGATATATGAACTTATCTATAAATCTGAGTGTGTTATTGAAGATGAGCATGGAGTAGCAGTCTTTTTTGCAAGAAATAAAGCAGAGACTAGTTTTAGAAGGAGAACTAAACTATATTTCTTTGTCCTATTGGAGAATTGGGTGGATATCAGCATTTAAGGAAATAGTGATGGATATTAGAGAAGTTGAAGATGTTTACATAGAGAAGGTTTTTTTGAACTGGATGGTGGAATTTAGAGTGACATCATCAGCAGTCTGTGAATGAGATTTCCGATTAGTGGAAGCAGAAGGAAAAGAACAACAGTGAGAAGAGGAGAAAAAGGAAGGAAGGAAGGAAGGAAGGAAGGACGGTACACGGATTAACAACAAAATCTGATATAAGATAACTAACTGGCAAAAAAAAAATATGAATGCATGGGGTTGTCAGATCCAACCAGTCAGTGAAGAATTAAATAGAAATCAAAGAAGAGAGCATGGATATCTTTATTCAATCTACTTAACTATATTGAAAAAAAAAGGCAAAAATGAAAATATATGAAAAGACAACAAAAGATATATTTGAAATGTGATGGATGACTTTCATCACCTGAAGAGAAATGGGCCATTTCTCTTCAGGTCTGAGGGCGGTCAGCAGCACGTCTGATGATGGGTATTGGCAAGATACCTGAAATTTCACACTATTGTATGTATTAGTTTAGGTGCTTAATAAAATATATATTAAAAACTCCACATGGTAAAAGAGAGGCTAATTATACATATTAATAATTCTTAATGTTCAGCTATTCATTCATTCGTTTAGCCATGCAGCTATTCATTCATTCATTCATTTAGCTATTCAGCCTGCTAGAGCAGCATTACCAATAAGACTAGTGCAATAGCCTACCAATAGCTAACATGCAATCTGTAAAAGAAATGAAGAGAAATGGGCCATTTCTCTTCAGATCTGAGGGCAGTCAGCAGCACGTCTGATGATGGGTATTGGCAAGATACCCAAAACTTCACACTATTGTATGTATTAGTTTAGGTTATGCTTAATAAAATATATATTAAAAACTCCACATGGTAAAAGAGAGGTTAAATATACATATTAATAATTCTTAATGGATAACAACCACGTAACATCATTCCCCAATTATAATAGCTGAAGAGCTAAATAAACTTTTTTTCCCCTCATCAATACTCTGTGAATTCTTTTAGTTCCAGTGAATAGGTATCAGGAAGTAGTTGATTGTGTGATCAGTTACATTGGTAACTGATTGATTAGTAGAGAATTTGACTTGCTCAAATATAAAAAAACACATGAAAAGCTGTTAGGATTTATCCTGTGATATTAAAGGAAGCAGTAGGACAGTACTTCTCTGGAATGCCGGTGAAGTCCCAAAAGATTGGAGATGTGCAAATGTTTCTTCAGTTCATAAAGGTAGTGTGTTACAGAGAGAGAGAGAGAGAGAGAGAGAGAGAGAGAGAGAGAGTAGAAGGGAATCTCCAAGAAAGAGAAGAATGATGATATCCAGCTCAGGACCCTGGGTGTGCCAAGTCCATATTCAACCAGATGTGCAGATGGACTGAGAAATGGCAATTGAAGTTTAACATTTATAAATGCAAGGTACTGCATATGGTGCACTAATCCAAGATTAATGTACCAACTGTGTGGTGGTACATTAATGTACCAACTCGTGGTAAAATAAAAGAGACCTGGGGGTGGGGAGTAATTGTGCAGTCAGAAATGAAGTTCTCTGAGTAGTGCAGACAGGTTGCCAGGACAGTTCATAGGGTTTTGTCAGTGATATGCTGAATTTTGTTAGCTGGGGAAGGAAGTGGTTATCCCATTGTATAAGCATCCAGGACGAGAGGTCTCATTTTAGGAAGGACGTAGAGCTGCTGCTGGAATGGGTGCAGAGAAGGGCAATGAGACTGGAGAAGGGAACAATGGGGTAGGCTTACCAAGAAAGATTTAAATTCTGCAAATTGCAGTGTCTAGAGACAAGGTATCTTGAGGTGATCTGATTGAGGTGTTATTAAGGCTTTGATGGGTTTTTTTTTTGGCTGATATTTTATAAGTTGCTTTCATGCATCATTTAGTATCTACTAATACTAAAAATTCCATGTTTTCAAATTTTCATATCCAGGAATCCCGAATAAACTTTTCAGGAATTGTAGCTTTTGAGAATGGGCTCTTTAATTCCAAAATCCCTCTTTTCTGCACAGAAGTTATATATTTTTGTGTAATCTGTAACTATGTTGTACCAAATCATGTTTGTACGTGGCTCATTATTTAAATGGCAGCATTTCATATATTTTTTTAATTTTTAGATATACTATTTGAATGAAAATTAACCATACCACAACAGTTAATGCTTCAGAAATTTAAAATATGAAGTTGGGAGGGCTATCTTGCTTCTTTTTAGTGGTTACCAGAATGATGTAATGACCTTATACTTACAGAAAAATAAATTTCAAAATCTGGCATCTTTTTTATCAGCATTAATGTCTTGAGTGCTTGAATGATTAGGTTGGCCATTTGTATAGGAAACTTTTTAATATGAATTTTTATGATAAGCCAATGTGAACCATTCTTGTGAACCATTTTGACACAAAAAATGTATAATAAACAGAAAATCCATGCATTAGTAAAGGCACATGATGCAAGAAAGCAAGCTTATATAGCATCAGCCAAAAAAAAAAAAAAACTACCTCATTTCATCCATCCATTCACTCCAAATGTTTGTCTAGTTCTGCAATGAATCTGTTTAAGCTATCAACTTCTACAACAACAGATGGATGTTTGTTCCAGCAATCAACCACCCACTGGCTAAAGGCAGGCTTCCACACATCTATCCTACAACTGTATTTCCTAAATTTGAATTTATGCCCTCTCGGGTGATTGTAAGAGGAAGAATCCCATCAGCATTGAGCATGCTCAAAGCATTCAATGCTTTATATACCTCAATCAAATTACCTTGAAGGTGCCTATTCTCCAGACACTGTAATTTGCAAAACTTAAGCATTTCTTCATAAGAGCAACTCTTTGTTATTTTCACTAATCTTGTTGCCCTTCTCTGTACTTGTTCCAGCAGCTCTACATTCTTCTTAAAATGAGGCCTTCAGACCTGTATACAGTACTCAAGGTGTGGTCTGACCATTGCCTTATTCAAGGAGATAATCACCTCCTTATCCCTGCTAGGAAAAATTCCCGTACATCATTGACAAGACACCATGAGCTACTCATGCAGCCTTTTTGCACTGTTCAGAAAATATCATATCTGACTGCATAATTACCCCCAGTTCCTTTTCATTCTTCAGTTGATACGGTACTCTGGGATTACTGCTATCCATATGCAGTACTTTTCATTTGTCAATATTAAACTTCAGTTGCCACCTCTCAGCCTATCTGCTCAACTTTTCTAGATCCTGTTGCAGCAGCATACTGTCATTAACAACCCTGCCAACCTTCATATCGTCTGAAAACTTGTTTGTTTGTTTGGTTTTTAGGAGCATTAGCAACTAAGGCCATATTGCTCTGGGAATATGCGGTGGTCATTCCCTTGACCTTTCCGCAGCCTCCATATTTGGTGGTGACGGGCTCGAACCCCCGGTCTAATGAAGAAGCGTGTGCTACGCACTGCTGCTCCTTCACACCTGGCTACGGAGGCGCCCTCTGAAAACTTGGACGTTAAGCCTGATATACCATCATCAATATCATTAATAAATACAGAAAATAACAATGGATCCAATGCTGAACCCTGAGGGACTCCACTAATAACATTAGTCAATGCTGAGCAGTGTCCATTGATTACCACTCTCTGTCTTCTCTCACTCAACTATCCATTTATCCATAGCAGAAATTTGCCTCCAATGCCACACTGTTCGAAATTGTGCAGCAGTCTTCCATGTGCAACAGTATCAAAAGCCTTACTAAGATCCAAATATATGATATCAAAATTATTCTTTGCATCCAGTTTCTTTGTGACCACATCATAGTATCCAATAAAATTGGTCAGACTACCCCTTAACAAACCCATGCTGTGTCCAAGCTATAACGGAAGTCTTGTGTAGATGATCCTGCAGTACTTCTTTAACCAGTGCCTCCATTAATTTCCCTAATCATTTCTAGTAGAAAGCAGGTTGGATCGCCTAACCAGCCTGCTTTCAACTAGAAAAGATCTCATTGGCTGTAGCACTGCTTATGAATAACTTGTATCAGTCTCCAGTCCATATTTAGTGGTTTGAAAACCACTAATATGGACTGACTTACTTGAGTAAACAAATAAGTTAGTCCATAATTTAAAAAAAATTGTTAAATAAACAAAAGTTTAATGTACAAACAATTAAATAAGTTAAATAAATAATGTTGTTTTTAAACAATTATTCAAATATATTCATATTGTGAATTAGAAATGTAAACAATTAATTTCCTTTGAAATTGACTTATTTAAAATAAAATGTTTGGTTTATTTTTAATAGTCAATTAATAATTTTTAAATAATTTATTTCAGAATTGCCAGCAGAGGAAGGTAAGAGTTTATTTTATTTTTTTCTATGTAGATATTTATTTTTGAAGCCAGTAATTCATAATATATGTGTGTGTGTGTGTGTGTGTGTGTGTGTGTGTGTGTGTGTGTGTGTGTGTGTGTGTGTGTGTTATGATGGGTATGATTCAATCACAAAAATCAGCAGTCCTGGAGTTCCAACCACTGCTGTCACCACAGAAACTACAAATATTGCTTCTGTAATCATGATAAAAGATTGTTATATAACAGTAAGGGAACTGTTAGAGATATTGAGAATATCAGTAGGCTGTACACACGGTATTCTCCATGAACATTTGTATGCAGGTGTTTGTGTATGCTGGATTCCAAGACTACCCACACCCGAGCAACAGCAGGTTCACATGGACGTTTTCAGGAGTTGCATCCAGGGCTGCCTTAAGCTGATTGGACCGAATTGGGACCCTGCGCTCTTGTGGCCTCGTGCGTGGCAGAAAAATTAAAATAGATGAAAAAGGAAAAAAGAATAGATGAAAAAAAGAGATAAATGAAGAGAAAAAGCAGAAGGAAAAAGTTATTTTTTTTAGTTTAGTTAAAGAATTGATTTTAAAAAGTACTTAAATTGCATAGGAGTCCTGTGAAATCTGAATCAATGACTTTTTTTAGATATGTTAAGAAAATGTGATTAGCATTTTATCAATAAGTACAAAGGATGCAGAGAGAAATAGTGTTTTTATTATTTATTTATTTTTTTTTTTCAATTCATAACATGTGAAAAGCAAAGTCTGCATAATTTATAAAGGTGTGGAAATTTTAGCATTAGCATTAGTAGAGGCATTTGATGCAAGAAAGCAAGCTTATGCAGCATCAGCCAAAAAAAAAAAAAAAAAACCCACTTCCACTTCACCCCTCTGTTGGTTCAAAATACCTGTCCAGCTGAGCCTTAAACTTATTTAGGCTATCAACCTCCACCACAAGGGATGGAAGTCTGTTCCACCAACCAACCACCCGCTGGCTAAAGGCAAATTTCCGCACGTCTATCCTACATCTGTCTTTCCTCAATTTGAATTTATGCCCTCTCAGGTGATTTTTCTGAGCTAGAGGAAGAATCCCATCAGCATTGACTAAATGCTTAAACCATTCAAGGCTTTATACACCTCTATCAGATCACCTCGCTGGTGCCTAGTCTCCAGACATTGTAATTTGCAAAAACTTAAGCCTTTCTTCGTAAGAGCACCCCTTTGTTCCATTCACTAATCTTGTTGCCCTTCTCTGTACTCGTTCCAGCAGCTCTACATCCTTCTTGAAATGAGGCCTCCAGACCTGTATACAGTACTCTAGGTGTGGCCTGACCATTGCCTTATACAATGGAATAATCACCTCCTTATCCCTGCTGGAAAAATTGCTGTATATCATTGACAATACTCCATGAGCTACTCTTGCAGCCCGTCTGCACTGCTCAGAGAACTTCATATCTGCCTGCACAACCACCCCCAAGTCCCTTTCATTCTCTACCACTGTCAGTGTAGTACCACAGAGTTGATACGTTGCTCTGGGGTTGCTGTTTCCCATGTGTAGTACTTTACATTTATCAATGTTAAACTTCATTTGCCACCTCTCAGCCCATCTGCTCAACCTTTCCAGATCCTATTGCAGCAGCATAGTTTCAGTAGTGTCCTTGACAACCCTGCCAACCTTTGTATCGTCTGCAAACTTGGACATTAAGCTTGATATACCATCATCAATATCATTTATAAATACAGAAAACAATAATGGACCCAATACTGAGCCCTGAGGGACTCCACTAATAACATTAGTCCACGATGAGCAGTGTCCATTGATTACCACTCTCTGTCTTCTCCCCCTCAACCACCCCTTTATCCATAGCAGCAATTTGCCTCCAATGTCACACTGCTCCAATTTGTGTAGCAGTCTTCCATGTGAAACAGTATCAAAGGCCTTTCTAAGATCCAAGTATATAATATCAAAGTTATTCCCTGCATCCAGTTCTTTTGTGACTGCATCATAGTATCCAATCAAGTTGGTCAGGCAAGACTTCCCCTTAACAAAACCATGCTGTGTCTGAGCTATAATTGAAGTCTTGTCTAAATGATCCTGCAGTGCTTCTTTAACCAGTGCCTCCATTAATTTTCCTGGAACAGAAGTTAAGCTCACAGGTCTATAATTACTTGTGTCAGCCTTTGAACCTCCTTTGTGAATTGGGGTCACATTTCCACATTTCCAGTCTATGGGTACCTCCCTTGAGTCCAAGGAAGCTCTCATAATTATGGCTAAGGGTTTGCTTACTTCCTTTGCTGCCTCCTTTAATATAACTGGATAGATCCCATCCACCCCAGGTGCCTTTCTTGTGTTTATCTTCAACAGTTTCTCCTCCACTTTACTCCCAGTTATTTCAAGATTCTGTAGCTTACTGCTAGGGTTGAATACACCTCTGGCATTCCCCTTGCTGAATAACTCCTCATGTGTGAATGTCGATGCAAAATATTCATTTAGTTTGTTAGCTACCTGAGCAGGATCATCAACAGTTGACCCATCAATATCAAGTGGACCAATCTGATTCATCCCCTTCCTTCTAGAGTTTACATAAGTAAAGAACTCTTTGCTGTTTTTCTTTGCATCCCTTGCCAAGGATTTCTCGTAATCTGCCTTCGCCTGCCTAACCTCCTTTGTAACTTGGTTGCATATCAACTTGTATCTATCATAGGCTTCTGTGTCATGTGTTAATTTGTAAGTATCCCATGCATTTTTCTTCTCTGCCATATGCCTCATTAGTTCATCTGACATCCATTTTGGCCTAAACCTTGAACAATATTTCTTAGTTGGTATGTAAAGCCTAGTAGCTTCCAAGATAAGTTCTTTGAATGCTTCCCATTTTGAATTTGCTGTTGGTAACATCATCAGTTGGTCCCACTGTATAGAATTTAAATACCGTCTCAGTCCATCGTAGTCGCCTTTACGGAAGCAATAACCCTTCCCTTTACCCCTAATGGTAGTTACCTCTTTGAGCAAATCCCACTTCAGCACACTGTGATCACTGCCACCTAGTGGTTCATTTATCTGCAGATTCTTAATGCATGAAGAATCACTGCTGATAATCAAATCAAGAGTATTACTCCCTCTAGTTGCCTCCCGAACATGCTGATGTAGAAAACAATCATCCAATAAATCCACAAAAGCCCTGCTAGTGTGTGAGTAACCAGCCCCAAATTCCAGTCAATATCTGGGAAATTAAAATCTCCCATTATAAGACTCTCTGATTTACTGGCCCACTCTATTTCCCTGTACAGTTCCTTATTATACTCATCAGAGTCATTAGGCCTATAGCACACTCCTACTCTCAATTTTGATCTCCCAATGCTTATGTCACACCAAACTGACTCAACACTGCACTGTCCAGCGATGTCGACTGGCTTCACTTCCTTGGTTTTTATGTGTTTCTTAACTAATAGCATAACCCCTCCCCCCTTCCTATCCTGTCTATCCTTTCTGTGGGAATTTTCCCTACTACTGAGTCTTACCTCAGTAGTAGGGAAAATCATGGCGGCAATGATCAAGGGTGGAATTCAGGATCATTTAGAAAGAAATGGAATTCTGAGGGATACACAGCATGGTTTTGTAAAGGGAAAGTCATATTTAACAAATCTGGTTAACTAATTTGACAGGGTCACTCATGAGCTGGATTTAGGGAATAATTTCAACATTGTTTATTTAGATTTCAGCAAAGCATTTTACTCAGCGATTACTTTATAAACTAGAACAGGTTGGAATCACAGGGAAAATGCTCAGATGGATAGCAGAATGGCTTCAGGGTAGGAGTCACAGGGCTGTGATAAATGGTTATTCCTCAGATTGGGTTAAAGTAAGGAGTGGGGTTCTTCAGAGATCAGTACTGGGACCACTATTATTTTTGATTTTCTTAAATGACATTGATGAAGGGATAGAGGGCGTGATGTCTAAATTTGCAGATGATGTAAAGATTGGTAGAGTAGTTAATAATTACCACCAAACAGAGCTACTTCAGAGTGACCTAGATACACTTCAGGGGTGGCCAGAAAAGTGGCAGCTTTCCTTTAATCCAGCAAAATGCAAGGTCTTACACCTGGGGAACAGTAACCCCAAAACAACTTATGTAGTTAATGGAGTTTAACTAAAGTCAGTAGTGGAAGAAAGAGACTTGGGAGTTACAATACGGTTAGACATGAAATTCTCTGAGCACTGCAGACAGGTTTCAAGGAAGGCCCAATGAAAGTTTTTCATTAAATAATTATGTGAAATTTCAGTATCATTAATTACATATTTTACAGCTTCACTCCAATAATTTCTCATTGACATAAAGAATTTTTCTTCTGTAAATATTGATGCAAAATAACTGATAAGTTATTAACTGCAACGTTAACTCAGGTATCTGATACTATCCCATGTCTATTATATAAAGATCCGATCTGGTTTGTCCTTCTCTTCTTTGCATTTATATACATGAAGAATTCCTTATCCCCACTCATTGTTCCCTTTGCGTGCGATTTCTTATAATGTGCCTTTGCCAGCCTAACCTTTCCTGTGGCACTATTACAGATCAAACTGTAGCTGTTATAGGCTTCAGTACTTTTTATTGCTCCATAAATTTTCCATCCTGTATTTTTGTGCTCAAATAATCTGGCAACTTCATTATTCATCCAATTTGGAATCCTCCTTGTGGAGTATTTTTTTTTTTAATAGTATATACACATTCAAGGCTTCTGTGATTAATGTTTTAAAGGTATATCATAATTCAATTGTATTAGCTCTGTGTGAGATATTTACCCAATTAATAGAGACCATGCAGCACCTCAATCTAGAATATTCTTTTCCCTAGGACTTTCCCTGACATGTTGATACAAATAAAAATCATCTAGTTGATTTTAAAATTTAGTCCCCCATGTGGAGTTTTCTTTCTATTTGCTCCAATCAATTAGAGGCAAATTAAAATCACCCATAACAGACATTCACATGTACTTGCCATTCCATTTGCCTGTAGAGGCTCTCATCATAATCTTCACAATCACCTGGCCTGTAGATTATTCCCACTCTCATTATACCTTTGCTTCCAACTATCTCACACCATACAGATTCTATACTAGCATGCAAAATGTCTGGATCTGGGAAAGCTTTCGTTGTGCTTAGGCTTAGCATGACCCTACCAAATCTTCTATCTGCCCTATCCTTCCTAAATACATTGTACATACCATACTGAAACTCATCATCTCCTATTTCCAGGTGTCACCACGTTTCTGTAAGACCTATTATGTCAGCATTACTTGTCCTAACCGGTAGTTCCAGTTCACTCATTTTATTGACGACACTTCTGATATTACTGTATAAACAATTAAGACCGTGTTCTTGTATAGTTATACCGTGAACACACCTTGAAGTTATTTAAGCTCGCTTCCCTGGCATTAGCTAACCGTTCATTTGAAACGTTTCTCCCCTCAGAATATCTTGCTAATATAATCTGTTGCAGTAGCACACACATCAAGAGTTCTTGTTTGTAAGTGTTACTTTGACCAATATTATCAGATAAATGCTTATCTATATTACCCTTGCAAAAACTCTTTCACCACCTTTGTTTAAATATATCCCGTCTCTACAAAACAGATTCCTTCTACCTACAAGTGTTGGCCAAGCTGATAAAAATTTCCCACCAAAAGCCTTGCAGAGTCCTTCAAGTCTTGAGTTAATCCACAAGTTTTTCAGCATATAATCACTCCTATTGTGCCTGGGCAAAATTGCAGACACAGACATTCTGACCTAACTTGCGGAATTTCTTCAGCATGGTGCTATATTTGTCTAACAAAATCGTCAGATCATATGTGCTTAATATCATTAGTCCCCACATGAATAATAATATTCTCTTTACCCTTAAAATCTGACAGTCTGTTGGTGACTTCGTTAATCGTTGCTCCCAGCAGACAACGCTGAGAGCGAAAGAGACATACACTGGTTCTAGTTCACCTATCCTTATTACAAAAAATATTTCCCGTTTCCCTGATAATGGAGTCTCCTAATAGAACTAAGTCCATTTGAACCAGAGCAGTTTCCACTTGGTTCTTCTGCTCTTTTTTTTTTTTTTTTTATGTAAACCCCAAACACGAGAGGTATTAGAACAAATATAGTACTTAGTACCTTGCTTGGGTTGGAGATTGAGAAGACGAAAGAAGATATTTGTTGACATTGGACTTGAACTTCTGTAGACTGTAATTTTCAGGAAATATGTATGAAGGAAGGTTGTTCCAGAAAACAACAGTTGAATGAATAAACAAGGAAGATGAAAAGTTGGTTCTGTGAGTTTGAAGTTGGACAGTAAATGGATGTTGGCTGGTGGCGGCATGTGTTCGGACTGTTTTGAAAGAGACAGCGGGAATTATAGAAGCCAATTCAGAAGAACAGTGCTCGTGGAAGTATCTGTAGAAGAGGCATGCAGCAGAAACAGTACATCTATGAGACAGTGAGTGGAGAGACTCTGTTAGAGATGAATCATTAATTAACCTAACTGCCCTCTTCTGAGTGGAATCAAGAAGCCTGAGAGAGAGAGGTTTTGGGGGAACCACCCCAGACGTGGGAACAATATTCCATGGCTGGGCGGATTTGCGATTTATACAGAGTGAGATGCTGTTTGGAAGAAAAGTAACGCTGAATGCGAAAGAGAAAACCAAGTTTTTTAGATGCAGAGGAAGCAATATTTGTAATGTGCTTGTGCCAAGAGAGACTAGAAGTCAGGGTAATCCCCAAAAGAGATATATCATTTTGCCTAGAAATCGGAGTGTCACTGAAGATAAGCATAGGAGCAGAAGAATCCTTTTTGCGAGATATAAGACAAGACTGAGTTTTAGAAGGGTTGAAATCAACTAAGTTGTCTTTGCCCCACTGGAAAATTACCTGGAGATCGGAATTTAAGGAATTGGTAGCAGATTTTCGAGAAGTTGAAGTTGATTGAGCAGGACAAGGTTTCATAAAATGGAAAGTGGAATGCAATGTGCTATCATCGGCAAAACTATGGATAGGATTTCCAGTCAATGGAAGAAGGTCATTAATATACAAGAGGAAAAGAGTGGGAGAAAGAACTGAACCTTGGGGGAAATCGGCATTAGTGGAGAAGTTAGAAGACAGAGAGCCATCTACCATCACCCTCAGTGAGCGATCAGAGAGAAAACTGGATAACCAATTACTAAAAACAGTTGGCAAACCATAAGATGGAAGCTTGTTTAGAAAACCTTTATGCCAAACATGATCGAAAAGCCTTTGAGATGTCAAGAGCAACTACTTGTGTTTTACCGAACCTTTCCATTGAATTAGTCCATAAAAATGGGTAACATAAGCCAGAGTATCACCAGTGGATCGACACTAATGAAATCTAAACTGGCAATCATTGATCATACGGAAGGTTTCCAGGTAGTTTAAGAGTTGGTGGTTAATTGATTTCTCCATTACTTTAGAAAGAGTAGAAGTAATTGCAATGGGACGATAATTGGATAGGAGGGATTTGTCACCCTTTTTAGGAACTGGCTGGATATGAGCAAATTTCGAAGCAGAAGGAAAAACACCTTTGGAATAAGAAAGTGAAAAAAGGCGGCAGAGAATATGAGTAAGTTCAGGAGCACAGGTTTTGAGAACAAGTGGAGAAATACCATCGGGACCTGGAGCTTTCTTGGCATCAAGATTCGTCAAAATCCTTCTGACATCCTTTTGACAGAAGACCACGGGAGGCATTGAATGGAGCGTGTTGGGAATGGTGGGAGGTGTTTTACCAAGATCATTAATACATGAGTTGGAAGAAAAATGGGATGCTAGCAGGTCAGCTTTATCCTGGGCTGAAATGACAACAGAACCATCTGGTTTGGACAGAGGTGGGAGCAGAGATGGGCAAAAGTTGCGGCCAATAGCTTTTGCAAGAGACCAGAATGCTCGGCTACCATTAGGGCAAGAAGCAAGTTTTCTACTCTTAGCCTGTTCAAACTCTAGTTTGGACTGATTAATAACTGCTTTACAATTGTTGCGAGCTTTGGTTTAGGCAGAAAATGAAACTGAAGAATTAGAAACAAGCCAATTACGATATGCAACATTCTTCTCTTGGACAGCCTTAGCACATTTATTGGAAAACCAAGGTTTAGATAAAAGGACGAGATTTTAAAGTGGAATGTGGGATAAATGATTCCATTCCTGCAAGAATAATTTCACCGACACAATCTGAGCAAACGTTGACATCAGAAGTTTTGAAACAGTAATCAGACCAGGGAAAAGAAGAAAAGAAGTCTTGCAGGTCATCCCATTTTGCATTCTTGTAATGCCAAACAATATGAGGTTGGGAACAGTCATGAGATAAAGGTTCGATTGGAGAAGAGACGATCACCAAGTTGTGATCTGAAGTGCCTAAAGGACCTCTCACATTGACCGTGTACTTAGAAGGGTTGTTTGTGAAAAAAAAAAATCAAGCTTATTGGCTGTATGATTAGGATTGTCCGGTACTCTTGTAGGTAAATGAACAATCTGTGCAAGGTCATTAGTAATTGCAAAAGCCTCAGTATGTCGACCAGATGGGTCGGTGTGTCTAGAAAACAGGAGCCAGCTGGAGTTGTGAACATTAAAATCACCAAGGACAATTACCTCACTGTTAGGAAAGTTGGACTGGAGAAAGTCAATTTGCAAAGAGAGAAAGTCAAAGAGCTCCAAGTGATTAGTGGAGTGGGAGAATGGTAGAGACAACAGATGAATTCGACACAATGAGGGAGAGATTTTGAGCCAGAGAAGATCAAAGAGAGGAGATTCCAAATTGCGAAGTCTCTGACAGGGAATATCAGAACAGACATATGCACAAGTACCACCTTTGAGGCGAAAGGAATCACACAGCGAATAATTTGGGCATCTGAGATGAGCAGTAGTTGATTCAACCAATAACTGAGATTCTGTCAGAAAAAAAGTACATGGGGTTTGGCAGACTGCAAGTGGAAATGGACATTGTTGAGATTAGAATTGAAACTATGTATATTTGTGAAATGAATTAGGAAGTGCTTGGGAGGCTTAGATCTTTTCGCAGATAAGCTTGCTGTATTAGTTTGACAATTCATGGTGTATTCAATAGTAAGAAAAAGTGGGTGGGACCTGCTGTATGAAGTAATGAAATTTTTGGATATGGCATACACATGGTAAGAATATACCCAGATCCTTTACATAACGTGGCCTCGACAATGCTCCCCGCATACACACTACTCGGACTCCCTCCATTCACTATCTGGCAGAGTAGAGGTGGCAAGATTATACACCAGCTGATCCGGAAGCCTCCTAGAGAGTTACCAATAGGTTTGTTCCAGTGTACTAACTAGCAGCCAACCTGCAAACAGCGTTTTAGAGCTGTACCCTCGAAATGTAAGGAATATTGGATCTCGCCACGATGTTCATGCACTCCTGATTAGGGGCTCTGGGGCCCCTAATCAGGAGTGCATTACTTGGTAGGTTACTAGAGTCTTGAGTCCCTGATGAGCTCCCAGTTATATTATTCTTGAGGGCAAGTACCTATTTTTTCAGTGACTCATTCTTCTAGCAATGCACCAAATTTTAACTTTAGTTCAGTACATTCCATAAAACGGTGACAAAGAAACGGTGAACTAAATTGAGGTGACAAAAGTTAGGTGAGCTATGATTATCCACTGGTTCCACCTTGGAACCAGTGGATAATCATATCCATACATGCCACATAATACATGCCACAGGTTCTGCAAATGATCAAATCATGATTCACCCAGAAATCACCATCTATTCTTTCTGTATGAGTCATGATACCCTCCCTCTGATGAAGTGTTCAAGGTATACCACAACCATTGTCAAATTTACTAAATATCACAGTTAATTTTAAAAGATGATATTTATAATACAGGGTCATTGAAAAAGGTGTCCATGATTTCCCTTTTAATTATCTTCGGAATTATTTAATCGATTGCTGTGATCGTAGCAGCAAACAGTCTGGTAACTCACTAAGTTTTATTTGACACCTCAACAATGACCCTGGCTGCACACTGAGTGTGTGCAGAATGATTCTTATGTGCACTGCCTCAGTCAGTGTCAGTAATATGGCTACCATGCAACAGAAAGTGCAGCGTGTGTTGTGGTACACTGAATTTAAATCTGTCATAACAGCACAATGTCAATACTGGTGTCAGTATTGACATTGCACTGTTATGACAGATTTAAATTCAGCATAGTGAGCACTATGTAGTGAGCAGAGCATAGTAATTTATAATGAGCAGACTCACTACGGGTCTGCTCACTATGAATGCCAACAGTCAAATTGAAGTAAATGCCAATAGTCCCACCGTATAAAGCAGTTATAAGACCACAGTTGGAATACTGTGTTCAAAGGACATCAAGCTTCTTTACAGTCCAAAGATGGGCAACTCGCATGGTGAAATCGACAAAAGGGCAACCATGTGAGGAAAGACTCCGAATATGTGGGCTACAGAGCTTGACAACCAGGCACCTCAGAAGTGACCTGATTGAGGTTTATAAGGATCTGGGGGGGAATTATAATGAATGAAGGCAGCATTTTCACTGTTATAGAGAATTTCAGAACTCGGCGGCATAAATTCAAATTACAAGGAAAGAGGTTTAGACTAGATTGTAGGAAGTTTTCTTTTATCAAGAGGTTTAGACTAGATTGTAGGAAGTTTTCTTTTATCAAGAGGTTTAGACTAGATTGTAGGAAGTTTTCTTTTATCAAGAGGTTTAGACTAGATTGTAGGAAGTTTTCTTTTATCCAGCAAGTCATTAATTGCTGGAACAGTTCCCTTCACAGGTAGTTGAGGGTGACAGTTGCTATAAAATTCAAAGATAAACTGGATGTTGTGAGGAGGGAAGCAAACAATCTGTGTTTTCTCATCTCCTCTTTTTTTTTTTTCTTCTTTTTCTGGCCAGTGCAGCAAAAGCTTGTGGCTTCCTTGCACTATATAGCTATTACTAATACTGTTACTAAATTCATGATCTATAGTGTATTGAGAATGTTTCAACAACATCTAGCCAATGGCAATCTTGTGTCTGGGAACAGTTCAGTGATATGTGAGAGAGTCCAAAAGAAGGTGAAATGTTGTTGAAAAGATGAAAATTGTGGCCTTTCTGTTAATTTTATTTTTTGTTAGGTTTCAAATCAACAAACTGTTCTATTCTTTACTGTTTTAGACAGTAATTTCTCATACTGCATTTGCCAACTCATACTACATTTGGCAATCTTCACCTTCTTTTTGGTAGATCAACTTGTAGTAGCTGTCATAGGCTTCAGTACTTTTAGTTGTGCTGTAACTGTCCCATGCCATCTTTTTCTGCTCTATTTGATCAGCTAAATAGAGCAAAAAAAAAAAAAAAAATCTGTCCACAGATTTTTAATTTAATTTTATTTTATTTTTTGTCATTATTGAATATATATACAGGAATTCCCCGACTTAAGTAATACTCGACTTATGAAAATTCAACTTTATGCAAGTTTTTGCCGTCTGGTGGAAACTTAAAAAACATGAAAACGTATTTTGCATCAAATAGGAATAAATGGAGGTATCGTGAAAATATCATAATGTGAACCCAATAGCACATTGTTTTTTTTTTTTTTTTTTTTTGTAATCGTTCCAAGTCGTTGGAAGTTGAAAATATCGCTATATTACTAGCTATTTATCTCTCTAAAAGGTCATATTTATAATGGAAATTGCACTACCCTTTCATCATTATGATATGTCCCCATTATAAGAATTAATTTTGAATGCCTTTGTGATATTTTTCTAAAGCACGTTTCTAGAGGTCACGACCATAAAACGGTAAAAACAATTTGCACTTTCCGGTTTATTGGACTTTTCTGTTAGTGCATTTAATTATAAACAGGTAGTAAACTCGATCTTATTGCATTTGCAATAATACCGATAACTGCAGTTGTGTGGGTTTTTATGCTATTATGGTGAAATGTGTTCCCCTTCACTGAAATCTTCAATCATATAAAAAACAAATTTTCAGACTCTTCATTCCTATTTACGTATTACAATGATGAAGGGAAAGCGACCAACGAAAAGTGCAAGTGGTGGTAGTGCCAGGAAAGTATTACATATGGGAAGCAGTAATACAAGAGTAACGTATCAACTGTGTGGTACTACGCTTGACAGTAGTAGAGAATGTAAAGGACCTGTGGGTAATTGTACAGGATATGAAGTTTTCTGAGCAGTGCAGATGGTCTGCAAGAGTAGCTCACGGTGTCTTGTCAATGATATAGAGGAATTTTTCTAGCAGGGATAAGGAGGTGATTATCCCCTTGTATAAGGCAATGGGCAGGCCACACTTTGAGTACTGTATACAAGTCTGGAAGCCTCATTTTAAGAAGGATGTAGAGCTAGAGAAGGGCAACAAAATTAATGAATGGAACAAAGGATTGCTCTTACGAAGAAAGGCCTAAGTTTTGCAGATTACAGTGTTTGGAGACTAGGCACCTGCGAGGTGATATGATTGAAGTGTATAAAGCCTTGAATTGTTTGAGTATGATCAGTGCTGATGGGATTCTTCTTCTTCTTGCTCTGAATAATCACCTGAGAGGGCATAAATTCAAATTGAGGAAACACAGTTGTAGGATAGATGTTCAGAACTTTTCCTTTAGCCAGCGGATAGTTGATTGGTGGAACAGACTTCCGACATCTTTTGTTGTGGAAGTTGATAGCCTAAATAAATTTAAGGCCGAGCTGGACAGGTATTTGGAACAAATGGAGGGATGAAATTGGAACTTTTTTTTTTTTTTTTAAATTTTTATTTGGCTGATGCTGCATAAGCTTGCTTTCTTCCATCGTATGCCTCTGATAATGCTAATTCTAATATTTTATTAAGGTATATCAGGTTTAATGTCTGAGTTTTCAGACGATACGAAAGTTGGCAAGATGGTTAATGATAGTATGCTACCGCAACAGGATATGGAAAAGTTGAGCAGATGGGCTGAGAGGTGGCAACTGAAGTTTAATATTGACAAATGTAAAGTCTTGCATATGGGTAGCAGTAACCCCAGAGTAATGTATCAGCCGGGTGGTACTACACTCAGGGTAGTGGACAATGAAAAGGACCTTGGGGCAATTGTACAGTCAGATATGAAGTTTTCTGTGAAGTGCAAAAATTTTGCAAGAGTAGCTCATGGTGTCTTGTCAATGATATACAGGAATTTTGCTAGCAGGGATAAGGAAGTGATATCCCCTTGTATAAGGCAGTGGTCAGGCCACGCCTTGTGTACTGTACACAGGTCTGGAGGCCTCACTTTAAGAAGGATGTAGAGCTGTTGGAATGAGTACAGAGAAGAGCAATAAGATTAGTGAATGGAACAAAGTGTTGCTCTTATGAAGAAAGGCTTAAGTTTTGCAGATTACAATGTCTGGAATTAAGCACCTGCAAGGTGATCTGATTGAGGTGTATAGAGCCTTGAATGGTTCGAGCATGCTCAGTGCTGATGGGATTCTTCCTCTTGCTCAGAATAATCACCTTAGAGGGCATAAATTCAAATTGAGGAAAGACAATTATGGAATAGATGTGCAGAAATTCTCCTTTAGCCAGTGGATGGTTGATAGTTGGAACAAACTTCCATCTGTTGTAGTGGAGGTCAGCAACTTAAGTAAGTTCAAGGCAGAACGAGACAAACATTTGGAGTGAATGGATGGGTGAAATGGAAAGTTTTTTTTTTTTTTTTTTTTTTTGGCTGATTCTATATAAGCTTGCTTTCTTGCATCATATGCCTCTGTTAGTGTTAATGCTAATGGAATGCTAAATTAGAGCAGTCAAGTGGAGTAATGACCCGTCTCTTACAAGTTCTCTCCACTCTGTCTCATAGACGTTCAGTTTTATGTCTTTTTTTAGATACTTCAATGAGCATCGTTTTTCTGAAATGGCATCTGTAATCCTCCCCCCCCCACTCTTTCCGACTGATCTTAACAAATTCAAATTGCATCCATTCACTATTTTGGCAGTCACTCAAGGGCTGAATTTTGGGAACAATTTCCACATTGTTTATTTGGATTTCAGCAAAGCATTTGACTCAGTCCCACATTAGCAATTACTTTATAAGCTGAAACAGGTTGGAATCACAGGGAAAATCCTTAGATGGATAGCTGGATAGCTTCAGGACAGGAGGCAGATGGTTGTGATAAATGGTTATTCCTCAGATTGGTTTGATGTAATAAGTGAGGTTCCCCAAGGATCAGTATTGGGACCACTGTTTTTGATTTTCATAAATGATGATAAAGGGATAGAGGTCATGATGTCTAAATTTGCAGATGATATAAAGATTGATAGAGTAGTTAATGATCACTGCCAGCAGAGCTTCCTCAGAGTGACCTAGATAGACTTCAGGGATGGTCAGAAAAATGGCAGCTATGCTGTAATTCAGCAAATTGTAAGATATTACGCATGGGGAACAGTAACCCTAAAATAACGTATAATGGTGAAGTTGAACTAAAGCCAATAGTGGAGGAAAGGGATTTGGGTGTTATGATACAGTCAGACATGAAATTCTCCAATCATTGTAGACAGGTTGCAAGAAAGGCCCATCAGTGTACTATCAATGATTTATCGACCAATTGCTAGTAGAGATAACAACGTCATAATCCCATTATATAAGGCTATTGTTAGGCCACACCTGCAATACTGTGTTCAGGTATGGAGACCGCACTGAAAGAAAGACATTGGTGCTTCTTGAAAGGGTCCAAAGACGGGTAACTTGCCCGGTAAGATCGGCAAAAGGCCGTCCATATGAGGAAAGACTTCGAATATGTGGGTTGCAGAGCTTGGAGACTAGGCACCTTGGAGGAGACTTGATTGAGGTGTTTAATCCTCTGAGAGGCATAAGAAAATGATTGAGTTCGAAATTCTTGCGGTTATAAATGATTCTAGAACTAGGAGCCATAATTTCAAGGGGGAGATGTTTAGACTGGATTGCAGGAAGTTTTATTTTAGCCAGCAAGTTATAAATTACTGGAATAATTTACCTACATGGGTGGTAGAGGCTGACAGTTTGGGGAAATTCAAAGGTTAGCTAGCTGGATTACCTATACAAGGAGGGAAACTCACAAGGAGGGAAACTCAGGTTGTCTATTTCCTTTCCTCTTATTAATTATTTATTTTTTTAAATTTTCTTCATATTATTATTATTTATTTATTTATTGTTATTTATTTTATTTTTTTTGACTGGTGCAACATAAGCCATAGGCTTTCTTGCACCATGTGGCCATTGCTAATACTAATACCAAACTCAAAACTCAGAACAATGTTTCCTCTTCCTCATTGCTTCTGTTTTTCTGGAACAGCCTTCCTTTATATGTGTTTCCCAAAAATTTGCAATCTACAGAAATTTAAGTCTAATGTCAACAAGTATCTTTTGTCTCCTTAACCTACAATCCATGTACCGTACAAAGTATCATAGATTTGTAAAAAGTGAGAGAGAGAGAGAGAGAGAGTGGACAAAAAATATACCGCGTGTAGAAAAATAATTTAAATGGATAATCTGAAATAAGTGTAAACATCATAGAGCCAGAACCACTGGTGAGAATAAAAAATCAAACTGGTTGGACTGACATGCATATGTCCTCACTAATATCTGTTTAGAGCTGAAGAACTTCCTTTCTGTCATATGATGATATGATTCTCACTATTTATCACATTCTAGTGTGCTGAATAGTGAGAACCTTATCCCACAGGATAAACCCACCATCTTATCACTCCCAGATAACCAAACCAAAGTCAAAAGTCTTTTCTTCTTTTGAAAAAGGATTGGCACATACAGTATCTATAAATGGCATCTAGGACACAGCACGTGTTTTTTTACCATAAATCTAATCTGTGCTACTTTGAGTATGGTACTCCATAGCCACAGCTGCTTATGCACTGGTAAACAAACTCCACTGATTTTACTCCCCTCCCCATCCTATGCAAAAATATTTCATCACAGACCCCATTCTCCTCAGATCTTCCTGTGCTCTTGCTCTCCAACCTTTTGGTTGATCCAAGTTCCTTTTGTATATTTTTAAGAAGTTGAAGGGCAGGTACTAAGAAAGAAGGGGGAAGAATTGGGTTCCAAATGAAAATTTTATATGGAATGCTGATTGGGATAATGGAACAGAATGCAGTTAAGAGCTATACATTTATCTGTTACTGATACATGAACTGGAATAACATTCTGATTTCCATTCTGAGCTCTGAAAAAACATTACTTACCAATAGGCACATTATGGCCCTGCTGCCCTTGCACCGTAAACCACATAAACATACGAACAAACTTACTTACTAAAAACAAGGCCCAAAAGTTGAACTGTATATCCAAGTACACAAGATTTTTTAACAGTTGGGTCTCATAGTGCTTTAGGGCCTCATTATAAACATGTTTCCAAATTTTCATGAAAAAATGTTGAACTTTGGAGAAATAAAACTCCAAAGAAATTCCACTTGATTTTTGGAGAAATTAAACTACAAAGAACTCCACTTGATTAATTCCAGGTAAATTAGAGGAAAATTCTTTCCTTTGTAATTTTCCTGGAACAGAAGTTAAACTCACAGGTCTATAATTACTTGTTTCAGCCTTTGATCCTCCTTTGTGAATTGGGGTCACATTTGCACATCTCCAGTCTATGGGTACCTCCCCTGAGTCCAAGGAAGCTCTCATAATTATGGCTAAGGGTTTGCTTACTTCCTTTGCTGCCTCCTTTAATATAACTGGATAGATCCCATCCACCCCAGGTGCCTTTCTTGTGTTTATCTTCAACAATTTCTCCTCCAGTTTACTCTCAGTTATTGCAAGATTATCTACCTTACTGTCAGAGTTGAATAACTCCTCGTGTGTGAATATCGATGCTAAATATTCATTTAGTTTGTTAGCTACCTGAGCAGGATCATCAACAGTTGAACCATCGATATCAAGTGGACCAATCTGTTTCATCCCCTTCCTTCTAGATTTACATAACTAAAGAATTCTTTGCTTTTTTTCTTCGCATCCTTTGCCAAAGATTTCTCGTAATCTGCCTTCGCCTGGCTAACATCCTTTGTAACTTGGTTACAGATCAACTTATATCTATCATCGGAGGTGCCTCAGTAGCCAGGTAGGCAGGAGCAGCAGTGCGTAGCACACACTTCTTGATTAGACTGGGCTTCGAGCCCATGACCACCAAATACGTAGGATGCGGAAAGGTCAGGGAATGACCACCGCATATCCCTGGAGCAATTTGCCTTAGTTGCTAATGCTCCTAAAAAAAAGGAAATCTATCCTAGGCTGCTGTGTCACATGTTAATTTATATGTATCCCATGCATTTTTCTTCTCTGTCATATGTCTCATTAGTTCATCTGACATCCATTTAGGCCTAAACCTTTAACAATATTTCTTAGTTGGTATGTAAAGCCTAGTAGCTTCCAAGATAAGTTCTTTGAATGCATCCCATTTTGAATTTGCTGTTGGTAACATCATTAGTTGGTCCCACTGTATAGAATTGAAATACTGTCTCAGACCATCGTAGTTGCCTTTACGAAAGCAAAAATCCTTCCTTTTACCCCTGATGGTAGTTACCTCTTTGAGTTAATCCCACTTGAGCACACTGTGATCACTGCCACCTAGTGGTTCCTTTATCTGTAGATTCTTAATGCATGAAGAATCACTACTGATAATCAAATCAAGAGTATTACTCCCTCTAATTGCCTCCTGAACATGCTGATGTAGAAAACAATCATTCAATAAATCCACAAAAGCCTTGCTAGTGTGTGAGTGACCAACCCACAAATTCCAGTCAATATCTGGGAAATTAAAATCCCCCATTATAAGACTCTCTGATTTACTGGCCCACTCTATTTCCCTGTACAGTTTCTTATTATACTCATCAGAGTCATTAATTTTCCACATTAAAATTTTTTTTAATTAAAAAAAATTTAAATGTGGGAAATTGTTAAAATTTTAAATTAATTTTAATGTTTAAGATTAAAAACATTTGTGGCAACCTCATAGCGTTTAATCAGATTAGTATGACAAGGATCACTTTGACAAAATTTTTGTCAAAATGATCTTGTATTATTTCTTAACCAAAGTAATGGAATTGTTACTTTCCCTGAAAGAAGTCAAGTTCAGATCTGTAATCACTCACTTCTCTCTTTGATTTCTCCCTCCCCATGTATACTGAAGAGATATTTACACCTCTCCAGTCTGTAGGGCAAACCCTGAATCCTAGGATGCTCTAATAATAATAGCTAACAGTTTGCTAACTGTTTTTTTTTTTTTTTTTTTTAAGGATAGATTCCATTAGCCCCAGCTTCTTCAGTGATTTCTCCTCCAGCTTCTTTTCAGTTATCATAAAATCATTTAACTTCCAGTCAAGAGCTTTTATGCTATTAGTTAAATTACTTTTTTTAGTCACTATTTTTTATATAAACTGAATACTTCTAAAACTGTATGATTATATTCTGTTTAAGGCTTTGTGATTATTTGCTTATTGTTATTTGGATGTTGGACACAAACAGAAAACTTATCTGAGATAATTTTATTATTTTTTTTTTAAACAGCAAAACCACTGTGGCAGCTAATCCTTGAACAGTTTGATGATCTTTTAGTAAAAATTTTACTTCTTGCAGCTATTATATCATTTGTAAGTAATTTATTTTTATAAATTCATTTACAGCATTTCATTATGAGAAGTATTTAAAAAGTTTCTGGTCTACCACGTTTCATTATTTGAAAATTAAAGTAAACCCAAATAATATTAAATTGGAAACATTTATGTGTGTTTTCATATAAGAAAACAACTGTTTAATAAAACATTATTTTTGAAAGGACTGCATGAGAAGAAAATCTGAGAATATGATGATTGCCCTTCATAGAGCTCTTGATTGCTGAATTAAAATGGAGTTATAGAGTTGTCAGTGATAAATTCAGATCTGGCTGATCCAAGACTGTGTGAATCACAGAAAACATTGATGTTTTGTTCTTAATCTGATTTTGAAAGATTGTCTGTTTGGATTAGAGTACACAGCAAAGATGATAAATATGCTGTGTAGATAAATATGCTTTGCAGATAAATATATTATCTGCTAAGAATTGGATTTAAAAAAAAAAAAAGGCAAAATTGGTACCAAAAGATTTGAATTTGGGCCAGAAGAGGGAGAGGACAAATTGTGCAAAGATAATTCTTGTGAAATTTATCTAAGATTCAGACAAATTTGCTGACAGTTGGTGACCATGGATGAAGTTCAAATTCATTACTATGATCCAAGGACTAAACAAGGGATTGCGAAGAATATTTTCATTACAAGTGATTTTAGAAGGATGCTATCATTGTGATGGCATCAGTTTTTTTAGCACAAAGAAGGGTCATGTGATATGCATTTACTTTCAAAAGAAGAGGATCCATTATGGATGAATATTATTCTGCTATCACTTGCTACTGAAATTTCATGAGCAATTAAAGGCCAAATGTAGTGGGAACTCTGTATCCTCTTCCCACATGATAATGATCTCAACCACAAGTTTCCTATAACCATCAATATGGTCAACAATTTAGCTTTATGAATTGTTGTTAACACTCATTCTGTTTCCCAGATATTGTCCTGAATTGCTACTCGTTTCCTACACTGAAAATATATTTAAAAGGGAGACTCTTTTGGACAAATAGTGATGTGCTGTTATTCATGTAGTTCATTTTTAAAAAACTGATTAAAAAACTGAGACAGTATGTTCTACTTAATGAGGGGGACATTGAATCAAGTGTTTATTTCCCCTAGAAGTGGCACCTCCATAGCCAGGTGGGCAGGAGCGGCAGTGCATAGCACACACTTCTTGATTAGACCAGTGTTTGAGTTTAACCAAGAGACCACCAAATACGGAGGATGTGGAAAGGTCAGGGAATGACCATATCCTCGCAGCAATATGGTCTTAGTTGCTAATGCTCCTAAAAACCAAATAACAACAACAACAACCCCTAGAAGTTTATTATATTGAATTAAAGTTGATTAATTTTCACATTATTTTATTCTTTCTGTGATAGGCCAAAACTTTTTCAGTACTGTACTCTCTTATAATAGTATATAATTTCACTTGCTATATGCTGGAAAATTTATACAATTTTTATTTATTTTTTATTTGTATGTCATGTAAGTTAATTATATAAATTAACTATTAAATAAGAACTATGTTTATTGTTGCTGTTAATATCTAATTTTTTTAATCAGCTGTAAGCTTCAAGTTTTGTAACAATATTAATGTAACCTTAAAAGCCAATGCCTTATACTTTACAGGAGATGAAGTTTGTAAATTATTTGAAGCATTGATTGTATTAAGGTTAGTTTATTGCTATTATTAATATTGAACTAAAATTTTTCAAAGATGGACACTGTAGTATTGTTGTTGTCATTTTGCATGTTGAACAAGCTTTACAAATTAGGATTCAGTACCACAGACTAAATCCATCCTAGATCTCCCAAGTAGAATTGACTTTCTGACAGAATATTGTTTCATGGAAAATGATATTTATTATTTCACAATCATCATTAAGTATGTCATAAAATGCATGAAAATGTACAGGATGTTGGATGATTTCCTCCTTAGATCGTTTGTCAGAAAACCTCAAGCTTTATTTCTCTTAAATGGAATTTGGAAAATTAAATGCACTAGGCATAATCCTTATGGGTTTTGATAATTAACTATATAATATCGGTGTAAATACACCATAGTTAACCCATAGATTTGAGCTACGATTGTAGCGTAGAAGGCATCGTTTTAATTGTATCTCATAATGTGGTTGCCTTCACAACAAGATAGCTACTATTGAATTACTTCAAATAAATAACGCTTCTCTAGTAGAGAAGACTACTGTTATTTATTTTCAGCGTACCACCACCCAATTGAGATACAATTAAAACGATGCCTTCTACGCTACAATCGTAGCTCAAATCTATGGGTTAACTATGGTGTATTTACACCGATATTATATAGTTAATTATCAAAACCCATAAGGATTATGCCTAGTGCATTTAATTTTCCAAATACATTACCACCACACCCTTCTGGCATCTCTCATAATGTGGATATAACTTCGCAACTGAGATGGTTTGTTGTATTACCTACCCGCCCACTGATGACGAAGCCAAAAAGCTTCGAAACGATTGTCTGGGTGGGGGTACGCTTAAAATAAATAACAGTAGTCTTCTCTACTAGAGAAGCGTTATTTATTTGAAGTAATTCAATAGTAGCTATCTTGTTGTGAAGGCAACCACATTATGAGATACAATTAAAACGATGCCTTCTACGCTACAATCGTAGCTCAAATCTATGGGTTAACTATGGTGTATTTATACCGATATTATATACTTAAATGGAATATAAATGGATTGATTTTGATATTTCTTTTGGTTAGAGACTATTGGTCAATAATTTTGTTTAGAATGTATGAGAGTTGGAAATATAAGAGATTTGCAACTTTCTTCCAGTGCAACACCTTTTAAGAAGCAAAAGCAAAAAGGAATATAAAATATTTAGTACTTTTAAATTTGAGAATATATAAGAGAAAGTCAATTTTGTACCTGTTCTGTGGTCATATTTGGTAGATTTAAATCTTTCGATGTGAAAGGAGAACCAGCAAAATAGGATAGGGAACATTGCAGAGATTGCACAGGATATAAAAAATAAAGCAGTACCAGCAGTCCAAACCAATTGATTCAGGGGGATGAGTATTTGAATTACCACAATACTCAGATAAGCAGGATTATAACATAACCACATTTTATTTATGCAAATTATCAATTTATATGTCTGTTTTACTGAGCTAAGTTCCTTTTCTAAAGCTATGTTCACGAAATTGACATAAAAGCAGAACCATAAGGTGATAATCATTTTCTGTAGCCCATTTAAGGTGGTGATCCTTTCTCATTCCTCTTCGTTTTGTCACATGCCATTTATAATGTTGCTATTAATCTGAAGTCAGAATTTCTTTCATTTTAGTGTTTGTAAAATAGTATAATGATTCAAGAAAGCAAACTTATTTTGCATCTGCCAAAAAAAAAATAAAAATAAATAAGTAACCACTCATATTATTCCCACAGTCAAAAAGCAAAAAGTGAATTTTGCCAAACTGTTCACTTTGGCCATCCATGTGGGCAACTTATTCCAATATCCTACAACACACTGCTTGAAGGTAAACTTCATAAAATCGAGTCTACTTTTACTCCCTAAGATTTTGTTTGTTCCCTCTAGTTCATGTCTTGCTCATCAGCGAGAATATTCCTCCCTGATTTATTTTACTAATTCCTCTAAGTGCCATATTTTCCTCAGTCAAATATAAGGTGTCTAGTTCCTAACTTCTGCAGACCACATCTTTTAAGCTGCTGATCATTATGATAATGTTTAGTGCTTTTCACCAGTCTAGTTTCCTTTCTTTTTACCTTCTCCAGTGTTCTCTGTTTTTCTTTAGATGTATCCTCTGGAGCTGTAAATATTATTTCAAGTGTGGATGCACCATATATAGAGAAGAATTTTGCAAGTAGATACAAGGAGGGAATGATGTCCTCTCTATTTACAAAATTCTGATAAATCATAGAAAGAACACCGTATGAATGCCACCATATGAATAGAAAGAATACAAATTAAGAAATACCATTCCAAGCTTAGACCTAAATGGATCTCAGATGAATTGATGAGACTTGTGGCAGAGAAGAAAAATTCATAGGATGCATATAAATTATCTGGTGATACAGAAGGCTTGTTAGAATATAAACTAGCCTGTAGTCAAGTCACAAAGGAGGTTAGGCATGCTAAGGAGAAGTCTCTGGCAAAGAATGGCAAGAAATGCAGCAAAGATTTCTTTACTTATGTTAACAGTAGAAGGAAGGGTTTGAATTGCATTGGTCCACTTGATGACGACGGTTTAACTCTTGATGAGCCTGTCCAGGTTGCTGAAAAATAAATAGGTATTTTGCATTTACATTCACGCACAAGGAGTTCTTTATTGAGGGGAATACCAGAAGTTCATCAAGGCACTAAGTGATTTTTTGATAACTGAGAGGAAAGTGGAAAGGGAATTGTTGAAGCTCAACATAAAAACGTGCCTGAGGTGGAAGGGATCTATCCAGTTATATTATGGAAGGCATCAAAGGAGGTAACCAGACTCTTAGCCATAATTATGAGAGCATCTTTGGATTCAGGAGAGGTCCCTATAGACTGGAGATGTGCAAATGTATCCCAAATTCAGAAAGGGGGATCAAAGGGTGACATGAATAATTACAGACCTGTTAGCTTAACTTTGGGGAAAAATAATGGAGCAGTGGTTAAAGAAATAATCCAGGATCATCTGGACAGGAATGCATTTATACTGCAGTCACAGTATGGATTTGTTAAAGGGTGATCTTGTCTGACCAATCTGATTGTATATTATAATGCAATAATAAAGAAGCTGGATGCAAAAAATAATTTTGATAACATTTACTTGGATTTCAGAAAATTATGAAAGCTTTTTATACTGTTGCACATAAGACTGCTGTACAAATTGGATTAGTGTAGCATTAAGGATACATTACTGCTCTGCATAAAGGGGTGGTTCGAGTGGGAGAAGATAAAGAGTGTTAATGGACCCTTATATTGTTAATGACTAATGTTATTAGTGGAGTCTCCCAGGATTCAGTGTTGGGCCCATTGTTATTTTCTATATTTATTAATGATATTGATGAAGGTACAATCAGGCTTAATGTCTAAGTTTACAGATGTTACAAAAATATTGACAGGATTGTTAATGACAGTAATGAGGTTTAGCTGCTGCAACAAGATCTAAACAGATTAGGCTATTGGGCTGAGAAATGGCAATTGAAGTTTAACATTGATAAATATAAGGAACTACATATGGGTAGGAGTAATCCCCGATTAACATACTAACTGTGTGGTATCACACTGGCAATGGAAAAGACCTGGGGTAATTGTGCAGTCAGCTATGAAGTTCTTTGAACACTGCAGACATGCTGCAAGGACAGCCCATTAAGTTTTGTCTGTGATATATACAGGAACTTCGCTTGCAGGGACAAGGAAATTATTATACTGTGTATTAAGGCAATGGTTAGGCCACATACTGAGTACTGCTTACAGCTCTGGAGTCCTCATTTTAGGATGGATCTAAATCTTCTAGGATGGTTGCAGAGAAGGGCAATGAGATTGGTGAGGGGAATGAAAGGGTGATCTTACCAAGACAGTCTTCAGTTCTGCGAACTGCAATGTATTGAAACTAGGTAATAGTGATATGATCTGATTGAGGTTTTAAAGGCTTTGAATAATTGAACAAGCTCAGTTCTGATGGGGAAGTTTGCATTCTGTCAGTGTGTGGTTGACTGTTAAAACAAACTTCCATCTGGTGGAGGTGGGCTGTTTGATAAATTCAAGGAAGAACTAGGCAAATTATTGGAAGGTGGACAAGTGATGTGGGAGGTTTTTTTTTTTTTTTTTTGGCTGATGTTTTATAAGCTTGCTTCCTTGTTGCATCATGCCACGAATAATAATACTAATAAATAAAGTTCAATAAAGTAAATAATAATAACAAAGTTTTTCTGTGTTGAGTCAAATTAAGCCTGCAGCTTAAAGGAATTGATGCTGCCTTTCCATAAAGTTTCAGATTTGAACCATACTTCTCTAAATACTCAAACACTTTGGTTTCCCGGAAGGTGCCCGCTGAGGAACTTTGGCAGATCGCTGGTTGGCATTGTTTATGGTTAGAACTAGGGTGGTGTCTGATCACCTTCAAACCTCTAATTTTCATCCTTGATTAACGAAAACATTCTTGCGAATGCTTTCACAGTAGTAGTTTTCCTAATGCTTTTTCAGTAGGAAAAGTTGCAATCCTGAACACCTGTAGGATAGTCAGAGAGTTCCTTGACCAACAGTAATTGCAGCTGGACATAAAACCACTCTGTGCACTTGGTACCAGTACCTGTCATTGGGTGAAAATCCCCCCATCAGGGAGAAATAATATAGTAATAATAAAATGTCTGGACATATGAGATTTAGATCTCCTGTATGTTGCATTGTTTAGAAAAAGGAGTTTTTAAAAATAAAAAATCAAGATGGGACAAACATCAGTTACAGAAAAGGACTTAATTATTTCATGTGGTAAATATGTTGCACGAATTACATGAATATACAGTGATCCAAAAACAACAAAATGGATACTGAATTTGAACTTTCTCATACAGAGGGTACTAGGAAAGTTTTGCAATATGACGCAACAATGAATCACAGGAAACTGCTTGTTGCTGCATGTTGAGACATGTTCATACGTGCATAGTAGCCGCCGCGCCAAGTCGATGGGCTCAGTTATTCATTAGTAGTGAGAGTGTAAAGTGCTTGCGATGGCATCGTGGTCACGAAATGAGATAAGGACAGTTTTGCGGTGTTATTTCGTGCGTGGTTTAACCATAGACCAGTGCTTAGAAGAAATGACTCTTGCACTAGATGATGATTGTCCACATCGTACAACGATATTCAGGTGGTATAGAGAATTCCAAAGGGGAAATTTCACTTTGGAGGATTCTGAGAGGCCGGGAAGGCCACGAACGTCAGTTACGGAGGAAAACGTTACTGCTGTGAGGAAAATGCTTGACGAAAACAGGCGAGTGACCTACCAACAGATAGAGGATACTTTGGGCCTAAATGCACCAGCAATTCGTTCGATTCTGCAAGATCATTTGCACGTGAAGAAACTTTGTTCTCTCTGGGTGCCGCATCAACTGACTGAAGAGCAGATGACACGACGTGTGACTTGGTGCCGGGAGATGTTAAAAAAGTTTGATAAGGGACAATCTCGGTATGTGAACAACATCGTGACAGGTGACGAGACTTGGCTGTACTATTACGATCTGCCGACCAAGCTCAAAACAAAGTTTGGGTCTTTAATGATGACGACACACCCGTAATTGTCAGAAAATCCCGATCTGTAAAGAAGAAAATGATAGCTGTATTTTTCAAATCGAGTGGAATTGTGGAACGTGTCGTTTTGGACACACAGAAGACAGTCACAGCTAAGTGGTATACTGAACAATGCCTGCCTAAAGTCATTGGATCTATGAAGAACCTGCGGCCAAAGTCAAGAATGGACACCTGGTACCTCCATCACAAAAATGCTCCAGCTCACCGCGCCAAAGCCTGCACCGAATATTTGACCACGACAGGACTGAAACTTCTAGAGCACCCTCCCTACAGTCCAAACCTTGCTTCCTGCGACTTTGCACTGTTCCCGCATGTGAAAATGAAGCTAAAAGGGAGGCGGTTTTCCAGTGATGAGGACCTTCTACGGGCTTGGGACAACGAGTGTGCTTTACTCCGTAGTGAAACTTGGCAGAACTGGTTTAAAGATTGGTTTCGGAGGATGGAGAGGTGTATTGAATGTAGAGGAAATTACTTTGAAAAAATTAAATAAACAAAGCTGTATTGCAAAACTTTCCTAGTACCCTTTGTACTAATTCCTTGGGACCCTGTAATCATTGCAATTTTCCATTTCTATTACATGTCTCCCCCCCTCCTTCGCCCTAAACTGGTGCTGGTAAAAATATGCAGGCAGAATGTTAGTTCATAATGATCAAAATGAACTTCTTTTGCAAAATGCTAATTTTGAACTTTATAGCAACAGTTTTTTAATGCGTAGTAGTAGTAGTAGTAATAGAGGCATGTGATGCAAGAAAGCATGTGTATGAGCTTAGGTAGCATCAGCCAAAAAAAATGATTTCACTCATCCATTCCCTCTAAATTTTGTCTAATTCCTCCTTGAATATATTTAAGCTATCAACTTCCACAATGACAGATGGAAGTTTATTCCAGCAATTAACCACCCGCTGGCTAAAAGCAAATTTCCGCACACATCTATTCTACAATCTTTCCTCAATTTGAATTTAAGCCCCCTCAGGTTCGTAATCTGAGCAAGCGGAAGAATCTCATCAGAATTCAGCTTGCTCAATCCATTCAAGGCCTTATACACCTCAATCCAATAACCTCACAGGTGCCTAGTTTCCAGCCACTGCAATTTGCAGAACTTAAGCCTTTCTTGGTAAGAGGACCCCTTCGTTCCACTCGCCAATCTTGTTGCCCTTCTCTGTACATACTCAAGCAACTCTACAAAATTCCTAAAATGAGGCCTCCAGACCTGTAGGTAGTATTCAAAGTGTCGCCTAACCATTGACTTATACAAAGGGATAATCACCTCCTTTTCCCTGCTTGCAAAATTCCTGTATATGACAATACCCCATGACCTGCTCTGGCAGCCTGTTTGCACTGCTCAGAAAATTTCATATCTAACTGCACAATTACTTCCAGGTCTTTTTTATTTTCTACCACCCAGTGTTGTAGTTTCACACAGTTGGTACGTTTCTCTGGGGTTACTTCTACCCATATGCAGTACTTTGCATTTGTCAATTTTAAACTTCATTTTCCACTTGAGTAAAAAGTACTTTAATGAGTAAAATTACTAGATGGAACATTAATCAAGTACAGGCATATTTCGCACTTCCTTGGCAGAAAACATTTAATTTGGGATGAGGTCGTATTTAATTGTTCATTCGTTATAATTTACAACATGATATCAAATTAATGTTTTAGTATATTGATATATTGATATTAAACAATATATCGCTAAAATCGGTATTGTACTTTTTATCTTCCACCCTCTAAAGAACTGCTAGTACAACATATAGACCAACTATAATGATATACACATGAATACTTAGTATTCATGTGCATAGGATTCATATATTAGGACTACATATCATTAAATTGTCCAGAAAATATATGCAAAAGTTAGGTTAGTAAAAGTTTAATTATTGTTAGCATTAGTAGAGGCATTTGATGCAAGAAAGCAAGCTTATGCAGCATCAGCCAAAAAAAAAAAAAAAAAAAAGAAACCCCACTTCCACTTCACCCCTCTGTTCGTTCAAAGTATCTGTCCAGCTGAGCCTTAAACTTATTTAGGCTATCAACCTCCACCACAAGGGATGGAAGTCTGTTCCACCAACCAACCACCCGCTGGCTAAAGGCAAATTTCCGCACGTCTATCCTACATCTGTCTTTCCTCAATTTGAATTTATGCCCTCTCAGGTGATTTTTCTGAGCTAGAGGAAGAATCCCATCAGCATTGAGCATGCTTAAACCATTCAAGGCTTTATACACCTCTATCAGATCACCTCGCTGGTGCCTAGTCTCCAGACACTGTAATTTGCAAAACTTAAGCCTTTCTTCGTAAGAGCACCCTTTGTTCCATTCACTAATCTTGTTGCCCTTCTCTGTACTCGTTCCAGCAGCTCTACATCCTTCTTGAAATGAGGCCTCCAGACCTGTATACAGTACTCTAGGTGTGGCCTGACCATTGCCTTATACAATGGAATAATCACCTCCTTATACAATGGAATAATCACCTCCTTATACAATGGAATAATCACCTCCTTATCCCTGCTGGAAAAATTCCTGTATATCATTGACAATACTCCATGAGCTACTCTTGCAGCCCATCTGCACTGCTCAGAGAACTTCATATCTGCCTGCACAACCACCCCCAGGTCCCTTTCATTCTCTACCACTGTCAGTGTAGTACCACAGAGTTCATACATTGCTCTGGGGTTGCTGTTTCCCATATGTAGTACTTTACATTTGTCAATGTTAAACTTCATTTGCCACCTCTCAGCCCATCTGCTCAACCTTTCCAGATCCTGTTGCAGCAGCATAGTGTCAGTAGTGTCCTTGACAACCCTGCCAACCTTTGTATCGTCTGCAAACTTGGACATTAAGCTTGATATACCATCATCAATATCATTTATAAATACAGAAAACAATAATGGACCCAACACTGAGCCCTGAGGGACTCCACTAATAACATTAGTCCACGATGAGCAGTGTCCATTGATTACCACTCTCTGTCTGTTACCTGCATTCAATTACAACCATATTTTATATGGTCTCATCTATCCAGTATAACATTAATAATTTAAACAGAGCCATGAAACATTAGTGCTATGATTATTTCCTTGTTTTCCTGTTATATTAATTGAATATTTGGGTAGATTTAATCTGTTGTAAGTAATTTTTTTCCCTTTTTTTTCAGTTGAATTAAACCATGTTGCATATAACATGAATCAGTGATAAATAATTCATGTTAGATAAGCAATTGTCATTGCATATCCAGTTTTGTCTCCCTATACATTTAACTTATAATCTAATGACAGCGAAGTTAGGTTTATTGCTGAATAAATAAATACAGTAATGTTCAATGTGTCCTCTTTGTAATTTTTTTATTGTATTGTCTTCCAGGTGTTAGCACTATTTGAAGAACATGAAGATGAAAGTTCGCAGATTACTGCCTTCGTAGAGCCTTTTGTTATTCTGCTTATTCTCATTGCCAATGCAATTGTTGGTGTGTGGCAAGTAAGTTCACTGTTGTTTTGATATAAGTTCTTAATGATATTTTGTAGGAGCTCGTAACTGATTTAAGAATTAACACCAATACACAGTATGTTGGATAAACATAAAATTTAATATATTGATGTTTTACAAATTAGAATACATCTCTTCATTAGAAAGACTGAATGGAGTATCGTATCTGATGTAAAAACAAAGATTGCAAGAGAAATCATCAGCTCTTGAGTGATCATATTATGCAAGTCATTAGAGAGTAACATTGCTATTTCATTGTTCAAAATACAATTACTGTGAGCCCTAGTGAAGACTGAGAATGAAAAGTGATTTATCCACATTTCAGTTAATGGCAGGTGATACATTTTTTAATAAAATAAATACAGAAAACATGGAAAGAGCTATTAAAGTATATATTTAGCAAAAGATAAAGTGCTGTGTATACCAGATCCTTAATATAATTTACAACTAAGTAATATAATTGTATATTATTTAGTTATAAATCTTAAAATAACTTGATGGAAAATGGAGTCATAGCACAAACCTGTGCTATGACTCCGTTTAGGATCATCATGCAAGTTGGTGAAGGGAAGGTCTAGCCTGAAAAATCTGCCATGATGAAGGTCTTGCATGACAAATCTGTCACTATAAAGCATTTAGATGTTGGAAACAAACTGAATATTCTTCTTATAGATTTTAGTAAACTTTTGATTCTGTCCCTCAGCATGCGCCAGTTTGTACAGTAGTGTGCTAAGATTACTGAAAAGATCCCAAGTATATTAGAAGCAGGTTGACTAAAATGAGGCATGGGTGGCACTAAATTAGCTTTCCTCCTAGCAGATTAATGAAGTGAGCATAATCAGTATTGAGGGCCACCTATCAAGTTCTGATCGGCGCCTCCGTAGCCAGGTGGGAAGGAGCAGCAGTGCGTAGCACACGCTTCTTGATTAGACCGAGGTTCGAGCCCGTGACCACCAAATACGGAGGATGCAGAAAGGTCAGGGAATGAGCACCGCATATTCCCAGAGCAATATGGCCTTATTTGCTAATGCTCCTAAAAAAAAAAAAAAAAAAAAAAAAAAACCAAAAAACCAATCAAGTTCTGATCTAAAATAATATTAGTGAAGGTATAGAGAGAAAGCTCTCAATGATTGCTGATGATTTAAACACACTCATATAGGACATTAAATAATTGGAACCAGGCTGAGTGTTTCAGGTTGATTTCATCAGTTACAGATATGCCTAAGAGGTGGCAGTTGAAGTTTAACTTTACTCAATGTAAGGTTTGAGGTAAAGAAATCTAGTGAAAATAAATCTATTTGAGGATAAATCCTAAATCCACATGGAGAGAAAGAATAATAAAAATATATAAAATATAATAATAATATTATAAGAGTCAGAGTCATAACATGACTCTTATCAGAGTTAAACCTAATAAAGGCACCTGGGGTGGATGTGATCCATTCAGTTATATTAACAGAGGCAGCAAAGGAAGTAAACAAACCTTTTAGCCATAATATCGATCTTGTCTGACAATCTGATTGGATATTATAACGCAGTAACAAGGGAATTGGATGCAAAAAATAATTTTGATAACATATACTTGGATTTGAGGCATTAAGGACAAGTTACTGCTCTGAACAAAGGGGTGGTTGCGTGGGAGAAAACAGAGACTGGTTATTAATGGACACTGCTCTTCATGAGTTAATGTTATTAGTGGAGTATCCCAGGGTTTAGTGCTGGTCCCATTGTTGTTTTCTGTATTTATTAATGATATTGATGAAGATATATCAAGCTTAATTTCTAAATTTGCAGATGTTACAAAAAGGTTAACAGGATGGTTACTGACAGTAATGAGGATTAGCTGCTGCAACAAGATCTAGAAAAATTAGACAGATGGGCTGAGAAATGGCAATTGAAGTTTAACATTGACAAAATCAAAGTACTGCATATATATATGGATAGCAGTAATCCCAGAGTAATGTATCGTGTGGTGCATAACAGAAAATGAAAAGGACCTGTAATAATTGTGCAGTCAGATATGCAGTTCTCTGAGCAGTACAGGCTGGCTGCCAGGACAGCTTGTGGTGTTTTGTCAATGATATACAGAATTTTTCTAGCAGCAGTAAGAAGGTGATTATTCCATTGTATAAGGCACACATCTTGTGTGCCTTATACAATGGAATGATAAAGAGCTGGTGGAACGAGCGGAACAGGAAGGGCAATGAGATTGCTCCAGGGAACAAAGGCATTCTCAAGAAAGGCTTGAATTTTGCGAATTGCAGCATCTGGAGACTTAGGCACCTGTGAGGTGATAGGCTTAGGAGACTTAGGCACCTGTGAGGTGTGTTAGATTAATACTAATCTAACACCACAATCAGATCACCTCAGGTGATCTGATTGTGGTGTTAGATTAGTATTAATGTATTAATAGTGGCAAATGATGCAAGAAAGCAAGCTTATTCAGCATCAATCAAAAAAAAAAAAAAAAAAAAATTCCCATTTCATCTGTTCATCCCCTTCAATACTTGACTAATTCTTTCTTGAATTTATTCAAATTTTCTACTTCCACAACAATGGATGGAACCTTGTTCCATCAATCAAGCTCCTGTTGGCTGGATGCAATCATCCTTCCTCAATTTGAATTTTGGCCCCTCATGTTACAGTCTGAGTAAGAGGAAGAATCCCATCAGCATTGTATTTGGTCAAGCCATTCAAAGCCTTAAATGCCTCATTCAGACCTCGCAGGATACCTACTCTCCAGATGCAATTTTCAGAAATAAAGCCTTTCTTGGTAAGAGTTCCCCTTGTTCCCCTCACTAATCACATTGCCCTTCTCCGTACCCATTCTAGCAGTTCTACATCATTTCTAAAATGAGAGCTGCACACCTGTGACAGTACTCAAGATTTGACTTGACTATTGCCTTATACAAAGGGAAAATCACCTCCTTATATCCCTGTTAGTAAAATTCCTGTATAGCATTGACAAAGCCCATGAACTGTTCTGACAGCCTGTCTGCACTGCTTAAAGAACTATATACCTAACTTCACAATTTCGTTTTCCACTACCCTGAGTATAATGCCACACATTGATATGTTACTCTTGGAATACTGCTATCCATATGCAATACCTTGCCTTTGTCAATGTTAAATTTCAATTGTCATTTCTCAGCACATCTGCATAATTTTTCTAGACCTTGTTGCAGCAGCATACCCTGATTATTGTGCAGTGTTCATTGATAACCACTCTGTCTTCTCCCACTGCTTTGAATTGCTTGAGCAGACTCTGCTGATTGGATTCTTGAAGGGGAATCTTGCCTGACCAATTTGATTGGATGCTACAATATGGTCACAAAGGAACTGGATGCAAAAAATAATTTTGATATCATATACTTGGATTTCAGGAAAGCTTTTGATACTGTTGTACATAGAAGGCTGCTATAGAAATTAGAATAGTATGGCATTAAGGGACGGTTGCTGCTATGGATAAAAGGATGGTGAGCCTGAGAAGACAGAGAGTGGTAATCAATTGACACTGCTTGTTGTGGACTAATGTTATTAGTGGAGTCCCCCAGCGTTCGATGTTTGGACCATTGTTGTCTATATTTATCAATGATATTGATGAAGGTATAACAGACTTAATGTCCACGTTTGCAGATGATACAATGGTTGACATGGTTGTTAATGACAGTAATGATGGTATGTGGATGCAACGGGATCTAGAAATGTTGGGCAGATGGGCTGTGAGGTGGCAACAGAAGTTTAATATTGACAAATGCAAAGTACTGCATATGGGTAGCAATAACCCCAGAGTAATGTACCAACTGTGTAGTACTACACTGCTGCTCTCAGAGTAGTGGAAAATGAAAAAGGGCTGAGGGTAATTGGGCCATTAGATATGAAGTGTTCAGACCACTGCAGACAGGCTGCCAGAGCAGCTCATTTGGTCTTGTCAGTGATATACAGGAACTTTTCTAGCAGAGATAAGGAGGTGGTTTTCCCTTTTTGTGTGAGGCAGTGGTCAGGCCACACATTGAGTATTGCATACAGTTCTGGAGGCCTCATTTTAGGAAGGATGTAGAGGTTCTCATCTCTCTTGGCACAAGCACATTACAAATATTGCTTCCTCTGCATCTATTGAGGATCCTGCTCAGTTGAGGATCCTGCTCAGGTGGCTAACAATCTAAACGAGTATTTTGCATCTACATTCACGCATGAGGAGTTATTCAGGAAGGAGAATGATGTAGGTAAAGTAAACATTGGCAGTGAGCTGGATGATTTTGTAATAACTGAGAGGAAAGTGGAGGAGAGATTGTTGAGGATAAACATAAAAAAGGCACCTGGGGTGGATGGGATCTATCCAGTTATATTAAAGGAGGCAGCAAAGGAAGTATGCAAACCCCTAGCCATAATTATGAGAGCTTCTTTGGACTCAGGGGAGGTACCCATAGACTGGAGATGTGCAAATGTTACCCCAATTCACAAAGGAGGATCAAAGGCTGACACAAGTAATTATAGACCTGTTAGTCTAACTTCTGTTCCAGGTAAATTAATGGAGGCACTGGTTAAAGAAGCACTGCAGGATCATCTAGACAAGAATTCAGTTATAGCTCAGACGCAGCATGGTTTTGTTAAGGGCAGGTCTTGCCTGACCAATTTGATTGGATACTATGATGTAGTCACAAAAGAACTGGATGCAGGGAATAACTTTGATATTATATATTTGGATCTTAGAAAGGCTTTTTGATACTGTTGCACATGGAAGACTGCTGCACAAATTGGAGCAGTGTGGCATTGGAGGCAAATTGCTGCTATGGATATGGGGATGGTTGAGTGGCAGAAGACAGAGAGTGGTAATCAATGGACACTGCTCAACGTGGACTAATGTTATTAGTGGAGTTCCTCAAGGTTCAGTGTTGGGTCCATTGTTGTTTTCGGTGTTTATGAATGATATTGATGATGGGATATCAAGTTTAATGTCTAAGTTTGCAGATGATACAAAGGTTGGCAGGGTCGTTAAGGACACTACTGACGCTATGCTGCTGCAACAGGATCTGGAAAGGTTGAACAGATGGGCTGACAGGTGGCAAATGAAGTTTAACATTGACAAATGTAAAGTACTACATATGGGTAACAGTAACCCCAGAGCAATGTATCAACTCTGCGGTACTACACTGACAGTGGTGGAGAATGAAAAGGACCTGGGGGTAATTGTGCAGGCAGATATGAAGTTCTCTGAGCAGTGCAGACGAGCTGCAAGAGTAGCTCATGGTGTCTTGTCAATGATATACAGGAATTTTTCTAGCAGGGATAAGGAGGTGATTATTCCCTTGTATAAGGCAATAGTTAGGCCAATCTTGAGTACTGTATACAGGTCTGGAGGCCTCATTTCAAGAAGGATGTAGATCTGCTGGAACGGGTACAGAGAAGGGCAACAAGATTAGTAAATGGAACAAAGGGTTGCGCTTACGAAGAAAGGCTTAAGTTTTGCAAATTACAGAGTCTGGAGACTAGGCACCGGCGAGGTGATCTGATAGAGGTGTATAAGGCTTTGAATGGTTTGAGCATGCTCAATGCCAATGGGATTCTTCATCTTTCTCAGAATAATCACCTCAGAGGGCATAAATTCAAATTGAGGAAGGACGGATGTCGGATAGATGTGCGGAAATTTGCCTTTGGCCAGTGGGTGGTTGGTTGGTGGAACCGACTTCCATCACTTGTTGTTGAAGTTGATAGCCTAAACAAATTTAAAGCTCAACTGGACAGGTATTTCGAACGAACGGAGGGGTGAAATGGGAGAGGTTTTTTTTTTTTTTTTTTGGCTGATGCTGAATAAGCTTGCTTTCTTGCATCATATGCCTCTACTTATGCTAATGCTAATCTATAAAACTTGGTTTTCTCTTTCGCTCTCGGTGTTACTTTTCTTCCAAACAGCTGCTCACTCTGTATAAATCGCAAATCCGCCCTGCCATGGAATATTGTTCCCACATCTGGGGTGGTGCCCCCAAAACCTCTCTCAGGCTTCTTGATTCCATTCAGAAGAGGGCAGTTAGGTTAATTAATGATTCATCTCTAACAGAGTCTCTCCACTCGCTTTCTCATAGACATACTGTTTCTGCTGCATGCCTCTTCTACAGATACTTCCATGGGCACTGTTCTTCTGAATTGGCTTTATAATTCCTGCTCTCTCTTTCAAAACAGTCCGAACATGTGCCGCCACCAGCCAACATTCATTTACTGTCCAACTTCAAACCCACAGAACCAACTTTTCATCTTCCTCATTTATTCATTGAACTGCCGTTTTCTGGAACAACCTTCCTTCATATATATTTCCTGAAAATTACAATCTACAGAAGTTCAAGTTCAATGTCAACAAATATCTTCTTTCGTCTTCTCAACCTCCAACCCAAGCATGGTACTAAGTACTATAGGTTCTAATACCTCTCGTGTTTGGAGTTCACATAAAAAAAAAAAAAAAAAAAAAGGTTCTGGAACGAGTACAGAGAAGGGCAACAAGATTGATAATACACAAAGGAATCACTGTTAATATTGAATATATGTCATAACTGATACAACAAACAAGGCTCATTGGAGACAATTCCCAATTGGTCATGCCATCTTAAGTCATGGTACTCTTGCCAGATATAGGTTTCACCATGATTATGTCTAAATTTGTAAGTAAAAATTTATCAAAAAATATAATGTACAGGGTGATTCTAAATTATTGTCGGGGTTTCCATGGCCTATAATTTTCAAACCGGAAACAACAAAATAAAACTGTTTACGGAATATGAAAGTGTAACTCAGAAAGTTTTATTTGGTAATGCTGAACTCGCTGCATTGATGTCTGGGAGATATTACGGCATTACTTCAAACTGGCGAATGTTCAAGAGAAGGCAATTTGCATACTTTGGTTTTTCGAAACAGTCTGTTATCACAATGCAACGTCGTTACAGAACTCAGTGTGGAAAAGATCCACCTTCAGATAATGCTATACGACATTGGTTAAAGCAATTTCAAGAGACTGGTAGTGTTCTACACTGAAAAGGAGCTGGAAGACCGAGCACGTTGGAGGAAGATGTTGATCGAATCCATAAAGTGTTTTCTCAAAGCCCACAAAAATCAACTAGATGAGCTCCTTTGCAGGTAGGTATACCACAAACTACTCTTTTGAGAGTTGTTCATAACCGCCTTCACCTCCATGCCTACAAACTGCAGATTGTGCAGGCTTTAAAGCCGAACGATAAACCCTGCCATTCCCAATTTGCCCAAGACATTTTGTCAAACGTCGAAGCTGATGAAAGTTATCTTTGGAGATGGAGATTTAGCGATGAAGCAGCATTTTACATATCAGGGAGGGTAAATCATCATAACTGCAGAATATGGGGATCAGAAAACTCTCACGCCATTCCAGAATTCGAAAGAGATAGTCCAAAGGTCAGTGTCTGCTGTGCTTTGTCATGTTTGAAAGTTTTGGGGCCCTTTTTCTTTGCGGAAGAAACAGTGACAGTGGTGACCTATCTGGACATGTTACAGCTGTATCTGTTATCTCAGTTGGAAAATAATCAGACAAATGTGGTGTTCACAAATGTGGACAATAAGAGCCACATTGGGCTCTTATTGTCCGAGAATTTCTTGACATGCATTTTCCTGGGTGCTGGGTTGGGCATGGTGGACTGATTCCATGGCCTTCACGCTCACCTGATCTTATGCCGGTTGTTTCTTCCTGTGGGGATATGTGAAGGATATTGTGTACAAGATCCCTGTGACAGCCCTCGATGAACTGAAGCTCAGAATTGTTGCTGCGATCAAAACGATTACACCGCAAATGCTGGAGAACACTTGGAGGGAAATTGAATATTGCTTAACATCTTACGTGCCATGAAAGGAACTCATGTTGAAGTTGTTTAGCATTCTGCAGTATTGATTCTATAGGTAATAAAACTTTTTGAGTTACACTTTCATATTCCGTAAGCAATTTTATTTTGTTGTTTCCGGTTTGAAAATTATAGGCCACAGAAACCCCGACAATAATTTTGAATCACCTGTAGTAGTAAGGCATATCTTATGCTATACTATTATATCCTACGTTGTGATGTGATATATTCAGTATAGTTTTTGGGTTTATGACAGAGAATCTGTTATTTCAAATTTGTTAGATCTGTTATGTTTCTCGCTCTCATAACATAGTTTTTCTACATTTTTTTGATTTAAAAAAAAAAAAAAAGCAAAACTACATGTCTAAATATTTTAAAAAATTCCAAGCATTTCTCATTAATGAATTAATTGGCTTTCAGAAGTGCTAGCCTACATTGTAAAATAGAAATAATAGTGTCGTTCTGTTATTTATGACTGTTTCATTTTATATAGTGTGAAGCTAATGCATGACAGGAAATGTCATCAGACATTTTCAAACAAATAAAAATAAGCATAAAGAAATAATGTCAGTAATTTTTTTCAGTAATTTCGTCATTAATTTTTTATCTTTGCTGCAGTGCCATCACATATCATTTGAACAAATGAACAGCTCATTTGTTCACTTGTTTTTGCATCATCTTTTGAGACAGCGCACCTTATTCTCAAATCAGTTCAAATGACCTTCAGCCTTGTGTCATTTCAGATGTACTTCAGCTTGTTGGTATTAGCATTAGTAGAGGCATTTGATGCAAGAAAGCAAGCTTATGCAGCATCAGCCAAAAAAAAATAAAAAAAAAAAAAATAAATAAATAAAAAATAACCACTTCCACTTCACCCCTCTGTTCGTTTGAAATACCTGTCCAGCTGAGCCTTAAACTTATTTAGGCTATCAACTTCCACGACAAGGGATGGAAGTCTATTCCACCAACCAACCACCCGCTGGCTAAAGGCAAATTTCCTCACGTCTATCTTACATCTGTCTTTTCTCAATTTCAATTTATGCCCTCTCGGGTGATTATTCTGAGCAAGAGGATGAATCCCATCAGCATTAAGCATACTCAAACCATTCAAGGCTTTATACACCTCTATCAGATCACCTCGCTGGTGCCTAGTCCCCAGACACTGTAATTTGCAAAACTTAAGCCTTTCTTCGTAAGAGCACCCCTTTGTTCCATTCACTAATCTTGTTGCCCTTCTCTGTACTCGTTCCAGCATCTCTACATCCTTCTTGAAATGAGGCCTCGAGACCTGTATACAGTACTCTAGGTGTGGCCTGACCATTGCCTTATACAAGGGAATAATCACCTCCTTATCCTTGCTAGAAAAATTCCTATATATCATCGACAATACACCATGAGCTACTCTTGCAGCCTGTCTGCACTGCTCAGAAAACTTCATATCTGCCTGCACAACCACCCCCAGGTCCCTTTCATTCTCTACCACTGTCAGTATAGTACCACAGAGTTGATACGTTGCTCTGAGGTTGCTGTTTCCCATATGTAGTACTTTACATTTGTCAATGTTAAACTTCATTTGCCACCTCTCAGCCCATCTGCTCAACCTTTCCAGATCCTGTTGCAGTAGCATAGTGTCAGTAGTGTCCTTGACTTTGTTCTGACACAACACACTTATGTATGCTTATGTGCCACAGCAAGTGATACATTGTTTCTTCTGGTTGAAGTTGTCATGCTTCCAGCAACATTCATACCATTTTATAATGATAGACTCATTCAAAAATTCAGGTTTTAAGTTTCTAGTAGTCTTTCCAATTTTGTTAATAGTGCCAAAATTGTAAACACTAGTTGTTCTGCAGATTTTTAAATACAACAGAACAAATGAATAAATAAATGTCCATATATACTCTGAATGACCAAGGCCAGAAGAGTTTACAACTCCATTGTAACTATTTTATTACAGCTTTCATAATAGTGTAGCAACTAAATGGGCTGTGCTTTTTGTGGCGGCATATGGGCTTAATCTCTCAATGTGTGAAGTTGCATACTAGCACCCCTTTGTTTCTCTCACCAAGATTGGTGAGAGGAACGAAGGGGTGCTCTTACCAAGAAAGGCTTAAGTTCTGAAAGTTGCAGCATCTGGAGACTAGGCACCGGTGAAGTAATCTGATTGAGCCTTGAATGGTTTGAGCAGGCTCACTGTTGATGGGATTCTTCTGCTTGCTCAGATTACGAACCTGAGGGGCATAGATTCAAATTGCGGAAAGACAGTTACAGAATAGATGTGTGGAAGTTTTCCTTTAGCCAGCAGGTAGTTGATTGCTAGAACAGACTTCCATCTGTTGTGGAAGTTGATAGCTTAAATAAATTTAAGGCTGGATGAGACAAACATTTGGAGTGACTGGATGGGTGAAATGTAAAGTATGTTTTTTTTTTTTTTTTTTTTTTGGCTGATGCTGTATAAGCTTGCTTTCTTGCATCATATGCCTCAACTAATGCTAATGTTACCCAGGACCACAAACACATTACAAAATCACTCCACAATGGAATTAGCTCTAAACATGACTGGATATACATATTAGAACATAATGATATGTCATAATATTTCAATGACATTCATCAAAACTTTGCCTTCACATGGTGCAGTTTATCAGCCAAATGCATTCAGTCTTGATACTTTTTTGATTAGAATTTATGTGGTTATATTTTTTAGGACTATTTTACAAATTTAATGTATTAATTATTTTCTTCATATGTGGAAACCAATTTAGAAATCTTCTGTATTATGGTAAGGTATGAATTTTAAAAATGATGATTCTAACCCTAGGAAAGGAATGCAGAGAGTGCTATTGAAGCCCTTAAAGAGTATGAGCCTGAAATGGGTAAAGTGGTCAGGGCAGATAAACAAGGTGTACAAAAGATTAGAGCGAAAGAAATTGTTCCTGGTGATATCGTTGAAGTTTCAGGTAAGTTTCTGGATAAGGTTGCTGCTCTGTTTAATTAAAATAAATTCACATTCATCTTTTATTGATGGAGTTGCACAAGAAAATACCATTCTTTTCAAAAGGACAGATCTCATATATTATAAGTTTGTTTCTATGAATTTCTTCAATGTTACACCACAAATAAACAACACTTCTCATGTGAATAGTAAAATGCTATTTACTTTAATATAGTGCAACACCCCAAACAGCCATTTCAGTGATTAGTATTTCTTCATTGATGAGACATCAGGCACCCACCTTATTAGCGAAGTATCTGAAAAACCAGTGTTATGGTCTTATATGTTTGCTCTTATATATAATTGGGAGGAAGAGACATGACACAGAAACTGGCAAGACACTTCACAAAATGCATTAGAAAAGGCATGATGCCCAAGGAGTGGAATAATGCAATCATAATTTTGCTGCATAAGAAAGGATATAAATCAGAAATTGGAAATTATAGACCAATTAGCTTGTTATCTCACATTTACAAGTTATTCACAAGGGTCATTACTAGCAAATTAGAAAGAATACTTGATGAGAATCAACCGAAAGAGCAAGCTGGCTTTAGGACAGGATTCTCAACTATGGATCACCTTCACGTAATATCACAGCTAATGGAGAAAGAAAATGAATATAAAACACCATTATGCCTGGAATTTGTGGATTATGAAAAGGCATTTGACTCAATACAGCATAAGGCAATGTTTCGGGTACTGGAAAGACAAGGTATACATACCCCATATATTATGGGGTATGTATACCCCATAATATATGGCGGTATACATACCTCCATATAAGGAAATCAGGCGGCAACTCAGCGTTGTTGTGGGCCTATATGAGAGTTTGAAGGACAGGGTGGATGCCCTCGAAAGATCTAAATTGAGGGGGGCACATCAAGCTCTCAGCTGCTCACATCAACGCCAGAGCTTGCACTTGGTCATCACGCAACATGGTGGCAACCCCCAAGGCAGAATGCGCTGGTCCCACAGGAACTAGTAGTAGTTGTTGGTGACTCTATTGTCAGGAAAACGGGTAACATGCTTTGTAAAAAGGATAGGTGGAACAGGACCAGGGTATGTCTGCCAGGGGCAAAGGTTGATGACGTTGTAGAGCGGATATCTTCTTTTAAGGGCACAAAAGTTGATATAGTTGTACACGTTGGCACTAATGATATTAAGAGTAGGAGACCGGCAGAATTACTTAACAAGTACAGGTCACTGTTTAACAAAAGCCGAGAATTAGGGTTGAATTTGAAAGTGTCTGCAATTCTGCCCAGACACGATAGGAGGGAGTATATGATGAGAGCTTTGTCGATCAATTCAGCCCTGGAAAGATTGTGCAAGGCTCAAGGGATAGAATTTTTTTCAGCCTGGTCTGTACTTGTTAACAGGAGAGACTGCTTTTACAGGGATGGGATACACTTAAATAGAAAGGGTGCAAGAATATTTGCTGATGCTATCAAGGCAGTGTTAGGTGGGTCGGAAAACTGGTAGCTTGGGGGTGATACAAGGACTAATAGTTTAACAGTAGCCATAGGCAGAGGTGAAGGTGATTCTTGCACAACTTCTATTAGAATAAGTAGCGACCTGGAGCGAGGGGTGTTGGGGGTTTCAGCGACGGATGGCAGTCATCCTGAAATAGGTGGGTATATAGGATGTGTTAGGGTAACTAGGAATAGGAACAGGAGCATGTATGCTTGCATGTATACCAATGCTAGAAGTATAGTAAATAAATTTGATGAATTTGAAGTTTTGTCAAGACATCAAAGGCGGATATTGTTGGGATAGCAGAGACGTGGTGTCACACAGATATAAGCAATGCAGAACTGGAATTTGGGGAGTACAATGTGTACAGAAAGGATAGAAAGGGAGGAGGTGTTATGCTGTTAATTAAGAAAAACATAAAATCAAAAGAAGTGCACCCAGTTGATATAGATGAACAGTGCACTGTTGAGTCAGTTTGGTGTGACATAAGCACTGCAAAAGCAAAAATAAGAGTAGGAGTATGTTATGTTATAGGCCGAATGAGTACAATGATCAGTAATGAGTACAGTAATACTCTTAATCTGGTTATCAGCAGTGATCATTCGTGTATTAAGAATTTGCAGATAAAGGAACCACTAGGTGGCAGTGATCACTGATGTGGGATTTACTTAAAGATATAATTACCATCAGCGATAAAGGAAAGGGTTTTTGCTTCCGTAAAGGTGAGTACAGTGAGTACAGTTTAAATTCTTGGGATAAACTGACGATGTTACCAACAGTAAATTCTAAGTGGGAAGCATTCAAGGAATTAATTGTGGATGCTACTAAAAGTTTCATACCTATTAAGAAATATTGTTCAAGGGTTAGGCCTAAATGGTTATCAAATGAACTAATGAGACTCATGACAGAGAAAAAAAATGCATGGGATGCATATAAATTATCAAGTGACTCAGAAGCCTATGGCAGATATAAGCTAGTCTGTAATCAGGTCACAAAGGAGGTTAGTCAGGCGAAGGCAGATTTCGAGAAATCCTTGGCAAAAGATGATAAGAAAAACAACAAGGATTTCTTTACTTATATAAACTCTAAAAGGAAGGGGATGAATCTGATTGGTCCACTTGACATCGATGGTTCGACTGTTGATGATCCTGCTCAGATAGCAAACAAACTGAATGAGCATTTTGCATCTACATTCACACATGAGGAATTATTAAGGTTTGAAAATGGCAGAAGGTTATCAAATTCTAGCAGGATACTTAATGATTTTGTAATAACTGAGAGCAAAGTGGAGGAGAAATTGTTGAAGTTAAACATAAGAAAAGCACCTGGGGTGGATGGGATCTATCCAGTTATATTAAAGGAGGCGGCAAAGCAACTAAGCAAACCCTTAGCCACAATTATGAGAGCATCCTTGGACTCGGGAGGTTCCCACGGACTGGAGATGTGCAAATGTATCCCCAATTCACAAAGGGGGGATCGAAGGGTAACACGAGTAATTACAGACCAGTTAGTTTAACTTCTGTTTCGGGTAAAATAATGGAGTCACTGGTTAAAGATACATTGCAGGATCATCTAGACAAGACTGCAGCAATAATTCAGACACAGCATGGGTTTGTTAAGGGAAAGTCTTGTCTGACAAATCTGATAGGATATTATGATGTGGTTACAAAGGAACTGGATGCAAAAAATAATTTTGATGTCATATATTTGGATTTCAGGAAAGCTTTTGACACTGTTGCACATGAAAGACTATTGTACAAATTGGAGCAGAATGGTATTAAGGGTAAGTTGCTGCAATGGATAAAAGGATGGTTAAGTGGGAGAAGACAGAGGGTGGTAATCAATGGGTGCTACTCTTCATGGACTAATGTTATTAGTGGAGTCCCACAGGGTTCAGTGTTGGGTCCACTGTTGTTTTGTATATTTATAAATGATATTGATGAAGGTATATCAGGCTTAATGTCAAAGTTTGCAGATGATACAAAGGTTGATAATGATAGTAATGGCATTAGCACACTGCCATTACTATCATTACAATGATAGTAATGGCAGTGTGCTACTGCAACAGGATCTAGATAATTTGGGCAGATGGGCTAAGTGGCTAAGATGGGCTAAGAAGTGGCAACTGAAGTTTAACCTTGACAAATGCAAAGTACTGCATATGTTAGAAGTAACCCCAGAGAAACGTACCAACTGTGTGGTACTACACTTAAAGTAGTAGAAAATGAAAAAGACCTGAGAGTAATTGTGCAGGCAGATATGAAGTTTTCTGAGCAATACAGACAGGCTGCCAGGACAGGTAATGGGGTTTTGTCAATGATATATAGGAATTTTGCTAGCAGGGAAAAGGAGGTGATTATTCCTTTGTATAAGGCAAATGTTAGTCCATGCCTTGAGTACTGCATACAGGTCTGGAGGCCTCATTTTAGGAAGGATATAGATTTACTTGAGTGTGTACAGAGAAGGGCAACAAGATTGGTGAGGGGAATGAAGGGATCCTCTTACCAAGAGATGCTTAAGTTCTGCAAATTGCAGTTGCTAGAGACTAGGCACCTGCGCCGTGATCTGATTGAGGTGTATAAGGCCTTGAATGGGTTGAGCACGCTGAATTCTGACTGGATCCTTCCACTTGTTCAGATTACGAACCTAAGGGGGCATAAATTCAAATTAAGAAAGGACAGATGTATAATAGATATGCGGAAATTTGCCCTTAGCCAGCGGGTGGTTAACTGCTGGAACAAACTTCCATCTGTCGTTGTGGAAGTTGATAGGTTGAATAAATTTACGGAGGAACTGGACAGGCATTTGGAGGGAATGGTGTGATTTTTTTTTTTTTTTTTTTTTTGGCTGATGCTGCATAAGCTCATACACTTGCTTTCTTGCATCACATGCCACAACTACTACTACTACTATGATTTTGAAGAAAAAATATAGAGAACACTACCTCCTTTATTAGACTAGACAAAGGCAGTAGCCGAGAAAGGAGTTCGACAAGGTGACATAATACCTCCGAAGTTGTTTACTGCTGCCCTTGAGGAAGCTTTCAGAAGATTAGGCTGGTCGCAGAAAGGAGTTAATGTGATGGAGAGTAACTGAACCCTCTATGATTTGCAGATCACATTGTGATCATAAGCCATGATTCCAAAGAATGCTTTATTCATGAAAGGGTAAACTGATATGGTCCCTGACCCTATATCCAAAACACTGACTGCAACTTTCTATTCTGTAATATTTCAGTTATTGGGTTTCTTCCTCAGTGTCAAGCCCAATTTTTTCCTTGAAGAAGTAAGTAAATAATAGAAATAATTGCACACAGCACAGTATTTAAATAAAAAAAAACATTTAATCAACAATATTCTTCATAAAAATTAGTCTTGGAAATTCTTTCTCATTAAAAAAATTATTTTGCATATATCTGATATTACTTCATTGCTTCAGCATTCTGCCAGCAGTAAAGTAGAAATGTTCATTAGCTTAGAGAGAGACTTAGTTGAATAGTTTACACAATCATACTAACATACCTTAGTCATAATAATTTATTTAACTTTTTTTTGGAGTATGCATGTATATATACATTTTTCAAGATTAATACAAGTACATTTTAAGCAAGCTTCAAATAATGTGTTCCTTTTTATGAATTTTTTTAATATTTAGTAAGTACTACCATTTCTAATCTGTGTTTATGAGTAATTAGAGACAGTTTATAATAATACCAGTATGAAAATAGATTTTTAAAGTCGGAGGAGGAGATTCCACCTGTCAGCCATATTTGTCTGATTAGTATTAGTAGTGGCAAATGCTGCAAGGAAGCAAGCTTGCATAGCATCAGCCAAAAAACTACCTGTATTATCTGTCCATTCCTTCTAATAATTTGTCTAATCCTTAAATTTATTCAAACTATCCATCTCCACAGCAGCAGCAGATAGAAGTTACTATGATCAGTTACTCTCTCTTTCCTTATTTTTCTCCTTTGTGTGTCATTCGAGAAAGAGTAAGCTGCTAGTGACATCCTTATTATTCTTCAGATGACACCCATGAGTGTACATAGTTTACTTTCTCAAGTTTACTCACTCTGTTTAAAGCCTTAACCCTTCAGTCAGTCTTCTTGCAAGAGTAGATTGTCTGCATCTTTATTGTAGTTTCCAGATGCTGCAGTTTGCAAAACTGAAGACTTTCTTGGTAAGTGTGCCCTTTTGTACCTCTTTAATCTTTTTTGCTCTTCTCTGTACCCATTCCAACATATCTACATCTTTCCTGAAACGAGGCTTGCAAATCTGTACAGTACTCATGCCTAACCTTGCTTTATACAATGAGATATCACTTCCTTGTCTTTCTGGCAAAGTTCCTGTATACCATTGACAGAATACCATGAGCTGCCCTAGTTTTCTTCCCCCCCCCACACACACACATGATCAGAGAACACTTCAGACTACAATTATCCATAGGTCCTTTCTCATTCTCCACTACTGATTTCATACAGATTATCACCCAGTTGGTATGATACTCTGGGTTTATTGCTGTCCATATGTAGTATCTTTGAATAAATGTTAAACCTCAATTGTCATTTCTCACACTGTGTACCTAATTTTTCTAGGTAGATGGTGTAATCAGAGTATGATACTGTTGCTGTGTTATACTCTGATTCTTGTTAACCATTTGCCATCCATTGTATCAATATCAGACTTAGACATTAAACTTGATATATCTTCATCAGTACCATTAATAAATATTAAAAACAGTAAGGGGCCCAGCACCAAACCCTAATAACATTAATCCACGAAGAGTAGGTCTGTTAATAACCACTCTGTCTCCTGCCACTCTATTCCTTTATCCATAGCACTATTTCCCCCCCCCCCGCCACAGTACTCCAATTTGCATGGCAGTGTTTCATGTGGAACATTATCGAATGCTTTTCTGAAAAATAAATATGATGTCAAAATCATCTTTGTATCAAGTCAATTATGCAGATGAGCTGAAAAATGGCAGTTCAATATTAATATTGACAAATGCAAGGTACTGCACCCAGGGTAGTGGAAAATGAAAAAGATCTGGGGTTAATTGTGTAGTCAGATATGAATTTCTCTGATCAGTGCAGACAGGCTGCCAGGACAATTCATTTTGCCAATAATAAATAGGAACTTTGCTAGCAGGGATAAGGAGGTGATTATCCCATTGTATACGGCAATGGTTAGGCCCCATCTTGAGTACTGCATACAGGCCTGGAGGCTTCATTTTAGGAAGGATGTAGATTTTCTGGAATGGGTGCAGAGAAGGGCAATGAGATTGGTGAGGGAAACAAAATGAAGACTAACCAAGAAAAGTCTTCATTTCTGCAGATTAAAGAATTTGGAGAAAAATGCTTTAATTTTATAAGGGAGCACAAATTCAAATTGAGGAAGGATGGTTGCAGTGCTGTTCAGAAGTTTGCCTTAAGCCAGGTGGTGGTTGATTGTTGGAACAAACTTCTATCTATTGTTGTTGTGGAAATGGCAGTTTGAATAAATCCAAGGGTTTGAATAAATCCTAGACAAACTATTGGAGGGGAAGGACAGGTAATGTAAAAAGTGTTTTTTTTTTTTTTTTTGGCTGATGCTTTATAAGTTTGCTTTCTTGCATCATTTGATCCTAACTGGTTAGACAATGTCTCCCCATAACAGATGTTTTCTGTGGTTACCCTGTAATTGCATTCCTTTCTAGATGGCCTTGCAGTACTTCTTTAACAAGTGACTCCATTTTTCTTGGAACAGAAGTGTCAAATTAAGAGATTTGTAATCATCCATTGTCCTTTGATCCTTCTTTATGAATAGGAGAGACATTTTTAAACCTCCAATCTATAGAATCTTCTCCCGAACCAAAGGATGCTCTCGTAACGATGGCTAAAGGCTTTCTTGCTCATTTTGCTGCTTATTTTTGATATAATTGGATAGATTCTGTCAGCCCCAGGTGCCTTATTCACATTTAGTTTAAATGGTTTCTTTTCTGCTTTCTTCTCAGTAATCATTTAGCTTCCAGTTATAACTTAAGAAATATACTAATAATAACCTTGTATACCTCTTTTATCCATTCCCATTCCTAAAAACTTTTCACTCATGATTACAGATGCAAAATATTTATTCAGTTTGTCAGCAACCCAAACAGGATTATGATTATCACTAGTTATGCCATTCATATCTAGTGGGCAATGTGGTTCATCCATTTCCTTCTAGTGTTAACATAAGAAAAGAACTGTTTTCTACTTTTCTTCTTATTCTTTGTCAAGGGTTTCTCCTAATCTTCATCACTTCTCAACCTAGTGACTTGATTGTAGGCTGGTTTATCCATAGATGTTACCCATCTATGGACAAATTCAGTAGAAAAGTTTGGTGAAACCTAAGCAGTTGCTCTTGACATTTAAAAATGCTTTTTGTCGTGTTTATCATAAAGGCCTTAATAAGCTTCCATCTTATGGTTTGCCAATTGTTTTTTTGTAATTGGGTAGTATCCAGCTTTCTCTCTGACTGCTCACTGTGGGCGATGGTAGATAGCTCTCTGTCTTCTAACTTCTCCACAAATGATGCTAATATTTCCTGAGGTTCAGTTGTTTCTTATACTTGTTTCCTCTTGTTTGTTAATGACCTTTTCCATTGACTGGAAATCCTATCCATAACTTTGCTGATGATAGCACGTTGCATTCCCTCTTCCAGTTTAAGAAACCTTGCCCTGCACAAACAACTTCAACGTCTCAAATATCCATTATCAGTTCTTTAAATGCTGATCTCCAGTGGGGCAAAGATAACTTAGTTGATTTCATTCCTTCTAAAACTCAGTCCTGTCTATATTTCATAAAAAGGCTTCTTCTGTGCCTGCACTTATCTTCGATGACGCTCAGATTCCTAGGCAAGATTACATATCTCTATTAGGGATTACCTTGACTTCTAACCTCACTTGGCATAAGTGCATCACAAATATTGCTTCCTCTGCCTCTAAAAACCTGGCTTTTCTCTTTTGCTCTTGGTGTTACTTTTCTTCCAAACAGCTATTCACTCTGTACATATCTCAAATCTGCCCTACTGGAATGTTGTTCCCACATCTGGGGCAGTGCCCCCCAAAACCTCCCTCAGGCTTCTAGACTCCATTCAAAAGAGGACAGTTAGGTTAATTAATGACCCCCATTAGTCTTCCACTCTCTGTTTCACAGACGTTCTGTTTCTGCTGCATGCCTTTTCTATAGATACTTCCATGAACACTGTTCTTCTGAATCGGCTTCTATAATTATTGCTCTCTTCCAAACCAGTCCGAACATGTGCCCCAACCAGTCAGCATCCTTTTACTGTCCAACTTCAAACTCACATAAACAACTTTTCATCTTTCTCGTTTATTCCTTCAACTTCCATTTTTCTGGAACACCCTCCTTTCACATGTATTTCCTGAAAGTTACAATCTACAGAAATTCAATCTTTAATGTCAACAAATATCCTTTTTTCACCTTTTCAGCCTTCAACCCAATATTAAATACCTTTCATTAAAAAAAAAAGTTTCTACTTACTGTTGGTTTTTCTGACCACTGATAATTTATAATCATCTCATCCATTTTCCTTCTGAATCTAATCTTATCAGCTCATCTGACATCCATTTAGGTCTAAGCCTTGAACAGTATTTCTTAGTTGGCATAAAAAGCACAGAAGGCTACTTCTGTGATTACTTCCCTGAATGCTTCTCATTTAGAATTTGCTGTTGGTAACATCATCAGTTGGGTTCACTGTAAAGAATTTAAAAACTGTCTAAGACCATTGTAATTCACCTATCTAAAAGCAAAATCCTTTCCCTTTACCCTTGACAATAATAATATTATTGTCAAGTTTAACTTCTGTTCTGTGTAAAATAATGGAGTCACTGGTTAAAGATGCATTGCAGGATCATCTAGACAAGACAGCAGCAGCAATAATTCAGACACAGCATGGGTTTGTTAAGGGAAAGTCTTGATTAATAAATTTGATTGGATACTATGATATGGTTACAAAGAAGCTGGATGCAAAAAAATAATTTTGATATCATATACTTCTATTTCAGGAAAGCTTTTGATACTGTTGCACATGGAAGATTACTGTACAAATTGGAGCAGAATGGTATTAAGGGTAAGTTGCTGCAATGGATAAAAGGGTGGTTGAGTGGGAGAAGACAGAGTGGTACTCAATGAACACTGCTCTTCATGGCCGAATGTTATTACTGGAGTCCGCCAGGGTTCGGTGCTGGGCCCATTGTTGTTTTGTGTATTTATCAATGATATCGATGAAGATATATCAGGCAATGCGAAGTTTTAGAGAGGTCTTCAAGTACCATGTTAATAGACTAGTAAAGGATAGTGAATGCTTATAAAGCAGTACTCACCTTGAATTAATCTGTGATGGCTTACTTAGGCAGCGTGGTTAATATTTAGGTTGAATTGTTAAATTGAATAAAATTAAAAGGGGGGAAGTAGGTGAGTGTTGATTGAGTTAAAATAGGTGCAAGAAAACAGAAGTGTACACATCCAATCCTTGGTTGTCATTGAAGTAAAAGAAGCAGAAGAATAATTAAAAACTAAATAAGTGAATAGGGTGAAGCCAATAGTCGTTACGGAGACTTTCGTTGGTTAAAACGTCTTCAGTTGGCAATGTGTGGAGAGTGAACGTGCATGGTATTTAAGAAATAATTTATACTCTCGTGATGCCTTTTTTGACATGTGGGAACTTTAATCGCGAGAGGTTCCAAATTGGGGAAAGATTGAAGGGGAGTTTGGAATTTAGAATTTTAAGATTTGAGTGGTGCCGGTACCATTCAATAGCTAGGGCTTCATATTGAAGTATTCTGTAGCTGGATTTTAGTTTAATGATGGAAATGGCAGAGTCAATGAGAGGGGGTGTGGTTGTGGGTCTGGGCATGAATTGTAAGTTCTGTGACAGATTGGTTAGACGTGAAGCTATGGAAATGATAGTATGCACAGGTGTTGGATGTTTTTGATGAGCCAAATTTGGTAGTGGTACTTCCGATGTAACACGTATTACAGTTTGGTTGACAATTAATGAGGTATATTATATTATTGAGGTCGTTTGTAAGATATTTGTGTGTATCTTTATATGAGCTGAAGAAGGATCCTAATTTGTTGTAGGTGGAAAAAAACAAGGGAGATATCAGTATTGTTAAATAGACGGCGGAACTGTCCTACGAGTTCATTGTAATAAGGGAGGACTATGTGGGTGTTGTTTTATTGTTGTCTTTGGTTGGATTGTTAAGTTTAATTTTATTTTTAGCGATGGAGATTGTGTTTAAAATAAGTTGGTGGGGGTAATCTCTAGATATAAATTTGTTGGTGAGATATTTGATTTTGTTGTAAAGGTCGGCTGGTGAGGAGCTGTACTTTAGTGCATTGTGAATTTGATTATATAAAACTTCTTTATTAGTTTAGAGGGTGATGAGAGGCAAAATGTAGGTATTTACCGGTGTTTGTATTTTTCTTGGAAATTTTCGTATTTAATTTTGTGCCTGTTATATAGATGGTGAGATTGAGGAAATTTATCTGATTGTTTTGTCCAATTTCAAGGGTGAATTTAAGTCTGTCGTGTATAGAGTTGAGTTTTTCGAAAAGGTTATCAATGATGGATCTGTTGCCTATTACAAGAATGTTGTCGGTGTAGCGCATGTATAGTTTTAGTTCAGGGGGAAAGGGGTGTAGAATTTGGCTCTCAGTGGCGGCTAGGTAAATTTTGGACAATGGGGCCGAAATGCCTAGGCCCATCGGTAAGCCAAATATTTGTTGAAAAGTTTTTTTGGTTAAATCTAAAAAATCTTGCTTCTAATAGAAGGGTGGTGAGCTCGAGAATATGGTCTATTGAAAGGGAGGTGCCTTTTGTTAAGGTATCGTCTGTTTCTAAAAACTTGCGTAAGGCTTGTAAAGTAAATGTGATGTGGACATTAGTGTAGAGGGAAGTGACGTCATAGGAAGCTAAGATGTCTGCATCGGATATTGTAATATTATTGATTTTTTGAAAAGCTTGATTGGTGTTATTGATCTTGAATGTGGAAAATTTAGTAAGAGGGGTTGTAATTTTGACCAGAAAGGAGGATAAATTAGCGAAAGCTGATTTGCTGTATGAAACAATTGGTCTTAAAGGATGGTCGGTTTTGTGTAACTTAATGATCCCAAACATGTGAGGGAGATGCTATTACAGATTCCAATTTGCTGTAGTGTGAAAAGGTTGATTTCCTTATTTTGCCCGAGTTTCCTGAGAATTATGTCGAGTTTGTTTTTGAGTTTTGTGATGTTATGGTTATTTTCATTTATGTATGTATTTGGGTCTGCTAAGATGGATTCTAATTTTTCGGTGTAGGTATCTTTATCTATTATAACAATTGTGTCTCCTTTGTCAGCTTTTTGAATAATAATGTCATAGGTTTTACTGAGTTTGTGTAAATCCATAAGCTGTTGTTTTTTTATATTAGAGCAGGAAGAGAGTTTGGTGTTAATAATACTATTAGTTTGGTGTATTAGACATCATTTATCGGGATGTTGTTAGAGTTTGGACTGGAGTTCAACAATGCAGTCTTTAATAGGGTAATGTTGGTTTTGATGGCAAAGTTAAAGCCATATTCCAGGCCAGAAAGTTCAGCGGTAGTAAAAGATTTGGAAGAGAGGTTAACGGTGGTGATTTTTGGTGGGGAACAAGATGTGAGGGAATTCCATTTTTTGTTATGTCTTTGTATCATATTTTGGTTGGTAGCGTTAATGCGTGTATTGTTTTGATTGGTGAACTCGATCCAGGCACGAGGGGTCATTTCTTTTTTAAGGTAAAAAGGTAATTTTAAGGTAATTTGGCTCATCAAAAACATCCAACACCCGTGCATACTATCATTTCCATAGCTTCTCATCTAACCAACCTGTCACAGAACTTACAATTCATGCCCAGACCCACAACCCCCCCCTCCCCATTGACTCTGCCATTTCCATCATTAAACTAAAATCCAGCTACAGAATACTTCAATATGAAGCCCTAGCTATTGAATGGTACCGGCACCACTCAAACCTTAAAATTCTAAATTCCAAACTCCCCTTCAATCTTTCCCCAATTTGGAACCTCTCGCGATTAAAGTTCCCACATGTCAAAAAAGGCATCACAAGAGTATAAATTATTTCTTAAATACCATGCGCATTCACTCTCCACACATTGCCAACTGAAGACGTTTTAACTAACGAAAGTCCCCATAACGACTATTGGCTTCACCATATTCACTTATTTAGTTTTTAGTATTAGTATTAGTAACGGCCGCATGGTGCAAGAAAGCCTATGGCTTATGCTGCACCAGCCAAAAAAAAAAAAAAAATTCGAACAAAACAATGATAAAAACAAAAAAAAAAAAAATAAATAAATAACTAAATAATAATAATTAATAAATAAAAAATATATATATAAAAATAAAATATAAATAAAATAAAATATAAATAAAAAGGAAATTAAACCTATCATCCTATGCGCTTCCCTTACCCGAGAATTTAATTCCCTTGCGCTTCCCTTACCCGAGAATTTAATTATTCTTTTGCTTCTTTTACTTCTGTATCCTTGCACCTATTTTAACTCAATCAACACTCACTTACTTCCCCCCTTTTAATTTTATTCAATTTAACAATTCAACCTAAATATTAGCCACGCTGCCTAAAGCGATACTCACCTTGAATTAATCTACCATTGCAGATTAATTCAAGGTGAGTATCGCTTTATAAGCATTCGCTATCCTTTACTAGATATATCAGGCTTAATGTCCAAGTTTGCAAATGATACAAAGGTTGGCAGGGCTGATAATGACAGTAAAGACAGTATGCTACTTCAACAGGATGTAGATAAGTTGGGAAAATGGGCTGAGAAGTGACAACTGAAGTTTAACATCGACAAATGCAGAGTACTGCATGTGGGTGGCAATAACCCAAGAGAAACGTACCAACTGACTTGTGGTATTATACTCAGGGAAGTGGAGAATGAAAAAGCCCTTGGGGGTAATTATGCAGTCAGATATGAAGTTCTCTGAGCAAAGATGGGCTGCCAGAGCAGATCGTGGAGTCTTGTCAATGATATATAGGAATTTTGCTAGCAGAGACAAAGAAGTGATTATCCCTTTGTATAAAGAAGTGGTCAGGCCACACCCTGAGTACTTCATACAGGTCTGAAGGCTTCATTTTAGGAAGGATGTAGAGTTGCTAGAAAGAGTACAAAGAAGGGCATCAAGATTAGTGAGAGGAACAAAGTATGCTCTTATTGAGAAAGGCTTAACTTCTGCAAGTTTCAGCATGTGGAGAAGACTAGTCATCTGTGAGATGGTCTGATTGATGTGTATAAGGCCTTGAATGACTTGAGCAGGCTCAGTGCTGATGGAATTCTTCCGCTTACTCAGATTACGAACCTGAGGGGGAATAGGTTCAAATTGAGGAAAGATAGTTGTAGAATAGATGTGGTGAAGTTTGCCTCTAGTTAGCGGGTTGTTGATTGCTGGAACAGTCTTCCTTCTTTTGTTGTGGAAGTTTGATAGCTTAAATAAATTTTTTAAGGCTCAACTAAACAAACATTTGGTGTGATCAGATGGGTGAAATGTAAAGGTTTTTTTTTTTTTTTTTTTTGTTGATGCTATATAAGCTTTCTTTCTTGCATCATATGCCTTAACTAATGCTAATGCTTTTCATTGAATATTTTAGAAGTGGGCTCACTATTGAATGAAAAATACTTTGGAGAGCTTATAAAGGTAAATTGTGTATATCAATAATTTCTAATCGGAACTGTTAGCCTCAATACTTACCATTCACTCCTTTATAAGTTTAAAGAGACAACCCTTTTCTTGTTCTAGTTATGAAAAATGACTATAAATCCTCTTTGTTAAGATGAAACGAAATGACATTACTTAATAATGATGAAAATTTTAAACTTTAATTATGCTGTTGAAACAACTGTTATCTAAGTTAGCCCTTCCATTGTAGCCTATGAAAAAGACAGCCATTCCTATAAATGCCTTTGTTCTTTCACTTGGAACCAACTTCATCTTTTCAGTGAGTTGATCTTTATTGGACTTAAAGGCACTTCCAAAAAGAGAAGCTTTTGCATCAAAAGAAAAACAGTTCACTCTGATTAAGTGAACTAAGACCATATTAAAAATGTGTGTATTTTTCAGAAGGGCAGAAATGAGCCTTCTACTCTGCATATTTCTGTAGTATTTGTTTTGCCCATTGCTCACCTGACTTTAATTTTTTTCAACTTTCAGGGCAGTGGTATCTTTTAAATAAATAGCAAAATACTGCTTATTGCTTTTTGAAAGTGTGCTATTTGTTTGTATGTGATTCAATACTCAGATAGCTCATTGAAAAGGTGAAGTTGACTTTGTATGAGAATTAAGACTTTCACATATTCTTAGTTGGACAGCCCTGTGATTCCTTTGTTAAACTGTATAATCTAAATTGACTATTTTCTAATGTCAGATTAAGTTTTTTAAGATAAAAAAAAATTGACGATATTTTTTATACTTTTATTTTAGTTGGTGACAAAATTCCAGCAGATCTCAGGTTAATTAAAATTTTTTCCACAACTTTGAGGGTTGACCAGTCTATTTTGACAGGTAAGTAAATATTTTAATTACAATTGAGAATTCAGTTTATTTCTTTCACATTTATTTATTGTAACTTCAGCTGTATGATATACCTCCCTATCTAGATTGTATCTGTCAAAAGCAAAAATAAAAACTTTCAAACCTAAGATGAGCTACCATACATTCCAGTGTATAAGTCAACCCCTATTTTTTTTTTTTTTTTTTTACCTTAAATTTGGGCTTACTCATATACTTTCTGTATGTCATCCCCCCCTCCATTTTAGAGTTATGTTTTGCATCTCACATAGGTGTGCATTACAATAAAATATGCTTTAAGAACCTCATCATATTTATTTTTTAATTCAATTATTTCTGCTCTTTTTAAAAGTTTATATTATCACATTTTATTAAACTGCACAGTAAGCTATGAAAAAAAAGTGGTAAGTACTCATGTAGAAGGTAACAAAATTAAAGGCTAATCTTTTTTGCCCATTTAGTACTATACTGCTGCAAATTGGTTTCCTCTTTTAACAGTGTACAAATATGCAGTGTATTTGCTATAAGAAATTGATAGTTGTGAAAGACTACCAATTTCTTATAGCTTTTTGAGAACCCAAAAAAAGTAAATTCCACAAATTCCAGTGAATTCCATGAAACGCCTGATGAAGATGAAAAATTCTTGAACATTAAAAATTGAAAAACAATCTATATTTGTGCCAAAATAAATATATGTAATAAATTCTTGGGTAGTAAAAATTGAGAAACAATCTAATTTGTGTAAAAAATATAAACTGAGGTGGCTTTGCATTAGGATTCCTCCGTGTGTAGAAATGGACTGGTCTGTGCGGATGGAGGATTAGAATCAAGAACATTCAGTATAAGATTGTAATTCATGCATGTGGTTTTTCAGTGCCTACAAGGAAGAATGTTTGTGTGAGAACTAAGATCTGGGTTGGTGTTAAGATTTTTCCAACTTCGAATGTGGAATGATTGTGGGGTGAGACATGCAGGTACCTATATCTTGACAACCACCAACCTGGTTAAGTGCTCCCATTCTGAGGTGACATGAGTGTACTGTAACTAGCCCAGCAGTAAACAAATAACCAGCTAGAAGTCACACGTCGGACAGCCACGTATGGTCAACACCTGTGGTAAGCATCATGTGTTGTTAGACACCTGATGTAACAGAGCAGTGTTGTTGCACAGTTGCTCAGCTAATCACCCAGTACAATGGAGGAATAGCAATATCCACACGGACTGTGTGCTGGACATTAGTTCCTATAGGCTATGGCATTCAACAGTCATCACAGATCCCATTCTCACTGTGAGACACAAGAGACCTGGCTTTTGTGGGGATGTCAGCACCAATACTGGACCACCTTTTGGAAATCTCTCACTTGGTGTAATGAATCCAGTTTCAATCTCTACCATGCTAATGGGCAGATTCACATTTGGAAAAGTAACATGAGTCCATGGCACCTTAATGCACTACCGAACACTAATAGTGCATCCAGTGCACCTGGATCCACTGTTGGTGTTCAGCAGGCTGAAGGCGGTGGTATTATAGTTTGGGAACTGTTTTTGTGGCAGGCTGTTTTGTTTATGTGGCCTGGGTACTTTGACCATCATTAATCAATGGCTTGATGAGAACATGTACCTTTCTATTGTTTCCAGACAACTCTGGTGTCTTTCAACAAAACAACACACCATGTCACAATGTCTAGCAGGTTGCTAACTAATTTCAGGGACATGACAATGAATTCTCCATCCTCTGATGGGCGCCTATGTCACCTGATCTCAACCCAATTGAGCATATTTGGGACCTACAGGAAAAGGACATTTGATGCTACAACCTGACATTATGCAGGCATTACTGGACGTATTGTGCAATGCATGTGTAGGACAATCTTCAACACATTGCGCAGTCCATGCCGTGATGTGCAGGCAAAACGTGGCCCCACAAGGTATTAGGCAGGTGTTGCTAATGCAAAGACTATATAGCCAGTGTATATGTAATAAACTGTATTACATTGTATATGTAATACAATTTATTACATATACATATACAATTTATTTATTATAAATTGTATATGTAAGCCAATGTATATGTAATAAATTGTAAATATATTGGTGTGTATTAGTGCTATAAGGCAGCAGTTTAATATGCATTAAATTCAAGAAGAAAGCAAAGCAAAGTCTGAAAAACAGTATCATTACTAAAACATCTCATATTGTGCAATCCTTCACAATGAGTTGCCTATCTTTTCATTTTTGAATAAGTAATGTTTCCCAAATAGAGAAGACCGTTACTTATGTTCAGTAGAATGCCCCATCCAGATGGCACTGTTTTGGAAATATTTCTTCTCTCCTCTTTCACTTCTGGGTTGTCTATTCATTTATATTCAGGGTGCCTATCCATCACTGAGTAAGGAAGAGATATTGCCAGAATGGTGCCATCTAGGAATTCTCAGTAGGATGTCACCACCTGAGTGATTGCACTCTGCTGAAAATAAGTAAGAGTAGTTTTCTTTGCTTGGAAAGCATTACTTATTCAAAAGTTCAAGGCTAGGCAACTTATTGCAGAATTTCACAATATGAGATTTTATAGTAATGATACATTTTTTGCAAATTTTGTTTGCTTTCTTCTTGAATTTTTGTATATTGATAATTCCTGTAATCAAAGGCCTTGAATGCATCATGTTTAAATATATCGGTATTAATTTATGTCCTTCTAACCTAGGGTTAGAAGGGCATAAATTAAGTCTATCTTAAGATTTTGATAGTTTTTAGTGCTTCAAAGGATAACTTATATGCTGGAATGTATGGTCTATTTGTTTGTTTGTTTTCCCATTTTCACAGTCCACCCCTTCCCCATAAACTCAGATTTTTCACCCAACAAAACAGGAAAACCGAATATTAAATATGGTTGGCATGTCTGTTTTTCAATTTACAGACGTGGTGCACTGATGACTCATAGCCATAGCTTTGAGTTGCTGAAGATATCAACTTGTAGCCATACATCTGAGTGCTGAAGATCTTCAGCACTCACAGCTATGGCTATGAGGTAGATAACACTTATTTCACTTCCAGTTATTCTTACAAAAAGTATAGTGAAATTCAGGAACAAGATTGTTTCCGTATTTCTCATAATGTATATCTTGCTTTTTATATTATTGTCACGAACTTTCATTCATCATTCTTTATTAACTTTTGTACACAGTGCTCTCTCTCCTCAATTGTAACTCTTACTTTTTTCTTGATTTTCATAACTTATTAAAGTTTTCTTATTTGTGATTTACAGACATTTAGGTTGTTGCTGCCCAAATCCTACAAGGGTGAGGGAAAATACTTGGCATTTGTCTGTGCACTGATGGCTGAATGTACTAGTGGCCAAATACCAAATTCAGTATTAGTGAATTTTTTGTTTTTGAAGTTGACTACAAACAGCTGTGTGGGAGTGTTGGCAGTTTTAGAGGGGGAAAAGCATCCTGAATGCTTTTCCTTCTCTAAAACTCACAGCTGGTTGATTATTGGAATTTTTTTTTTTTTTTTTTTTTTCGATGAGTAGAAGTTGTCAAGCATATGTGGTTAAGTTTATCTGAAGAATTTGTTCTTTAAGTACCTTTCTAATTCAGCCACTTTCATCTGTGTACTATTAAGCTGTTTTGGAGATTTCTTACAAATACATTTGAGTGTAAGTTCCATTGAATGAATAATGAATATTGCAATCTACTGATATTCCAGATGGGGTTCTGAAATTGTATGTAACCTTCTGATAATTTGAACATTTTTAGCCCAAATTACCGATTTTTGTCTATTTTTAATGATTTTTATTCCCTTATTAAATGGAGCATGTTTTATAGATCTTGTGTGAAAAGGGCTGATAATTTCTGTATATTGTCATCTGTCAACAAATCTTTTTAATATATTTTATTTAAGTTTTGCAATTATCCTTTATAATTTCATATTTATTAGTTGACAGAAACATCAAAATATTGGTTTCTGATTAGATGCTATACTGATTTTGGATTTTTAAACCATGCTATCCCTTCTTTCTGCTCTCTTTATACTTGATAATGTATTCCAGTGATGATAAGAAATATTTTCCAATTTATGGGAAGATATCTGGTTATATCTTCCCATAAATGAAGTATTCTGCTATGCTTCAGAACTAGTAAAGTTTAATTTTTCTCTGTTTATCATTTAGTGTTAAGTGTTTTTATCATTTAGCATATTCATGCCAAGGTGAACCACTGGTCAGTGACTATTCATCAGGTAGAGTGATCCACTGGTGGGTTGCTGAATGTATAGTTCTTTGGGTGGGGCGAATCTCTTGTGAGTCATCAAGTGACATGATGTATTCTTTTGTTTGCTTTACTACTGTCCCTATAAGGTAGGGAGTATATGTAAGAAGTGCAGGAAGAAAATATTTTTGTTTCTCATTACAAAACCAACTTGTCATATTTAGTAACTACCTATTGGATGAAGCAGCCCACTGGTGGGAGTGATAAGAGTATATGGTCCTAATGTTAGAGCAACATTAGTTAATTGTTTTGACCAGTAGAAATTCATGTGACCACTGCAAGTTGTCATTACACTTCCCAAGTTACAAACAAGTTGCAGTCAAAGTAAAACTATGATTTGAAAAATGTTTTGAGCATCTTGTTCCAGAGCTGGAACAAGATGTCCTTGTTTAGACAGAGAACCATCCTTAAACTTACAAGAGGAGTGGAGCATTATTCCCATCTCCATATTCTAAAAAAACCTCTGGAATGTTTACCCCAGGAATTATCAGTGTCATTAAAGCCAGTGAGGCACCTCCGTAGCCAGGTGGGAAGGAGCAGCAGTGCATAGCACACGCTTCTTGATTAAACCAGGGTTCGAGCCCGTCACCACCAAATACGGAGGATGCGGAAAGGTCAGGGAATGACCACTGCGTATCCCCAGAGCAATATGGCCTTAGTTGCTAATGCTCCTAAAAACCAAATAGCAAACAAACAAACAAAGCCAGTGGGAAAGGTGGCAGTCATATTCTATATTAATTTTTTTTATTTAACCAGATGTTTTTAATTTATTTTCTTAATACATGTACCAGAATAATGTATTTATAAAATAATAAGAGAAGTTTACCTCAATATAGTACGTAGAACACTTCTGTATGATACTCTCCAGAATTTAAAATGAAAATGTTTTAATTTATGGAAACTAAAAAGTATTAGTTATACAAATAATTTTGACAATTATCCATTAACTATTTGTTAATTATTTGTAAATGAATACTAAATTACTTCTTGCTTTGTGAAGGTGAATCTGTGTCTGTTATAAAACACACTGATCCTGTTCCTGATCCTAGGGCTGTGAACCAAGATAAGAAAAATATTCTCTTTTCTGTAAGTAGCAGATGTATTTATGTGCTCTAATTGTACCATTAAACAAATTTATTTTTATTTATTTTTTCTGGTGAAGTGGAGTCTTTTTTTTTTTTTTTTTTTTTTTCATTTATTTATTTTTTATACACTCTTTCTTCCTGATTATAAATATGACTTCAAAATATTCCTGTCATATCAGATTTAATATTTTATTATTTTATTTTAAAAGCTGTGTATGTGATAGGAAATAAGTTACAGTGGCACTTGAAAATTTCATTTTCCCAAAAAAAATGGGGACACCTATTTGCCTTAGATCACTAAGATTTATTAATGACTCTAAGTGATACTCATTACTCCGAGATTGGTAGTGGTTTGCCATGACATGTTTTTACCACTTGAGTTACATTATAATATAAATCGTGCTAAGATTCTACATGTTAGATTCTACAAATGAAATTAATGATATATTAATATAAAAACTTGAAGTCATTTTTTCCTCAGTTCTGATGGAATATTAATTTCATATGATAAGAGAAGCCCTCATCCATCACAGTGTCAAGTTACCATCCCTGCCACTGGAAAGCAGGTCTCTACTATTTAGGTGTTCTTAAAATCCTCCTCCACTTGAAAACTTTGAGAAATATAGTAATTTAAAATAAGAAAATAGTTTCTATCAGCAAACAGATCCATAAACTTTCCTGATTTAATACTTTGACTGATCTTTCTAAATAATATCTTGAATCAACATAATTGTTCCATTCAAACATAATATGAGCAGATGTCTCGACTTCACAAGTAGATAGCCGACCGGGCTAGCCGAGTGGGTAAAGTACCTGCCCGGCAACCTAAAGGTCGCGGGTTCGATTCCCGCCTTGGGCTTGGATCAGAGTACTGCAAAAACCTTGGGAGGTGCAATATGGCCACAGAAGCCGATGCGCCAACAACTACCAAATCAAAAAAAAAAAAAAAAAAAAAAAATCACAAGTAGATAGGTCACAAGGACAAACCTAGCTGACATAATCTTTGAGCAAGCCTGTATCTAGTGATGAGGAATGTAGCATCCAATCCAAATTGAAGCCAAGGTTTTCTTTCCACATCTATAATATTTACTCTTGGCAAAAATTTGTCTTATAATGGGGGAATTTAACATCCCAGATATTGACTGGAACTTGTGGTTGGTCGCTCACATACTAGTAAGACTTTCGTGCATTTACTGGATGATTATTTTCTTCAGTAGCATGCTCGAGAGGCAACCAGAGGGAGTAATACTCTTGATCTGATTATCAGCAGTGTTTATTCATAAATAAATAATTTACAGATAAAGGAACCACTAGGTGGCAATGATCACTATACTGATGTGGGATTTACATCAGGGGTAAAGGGGAGGGTTTTTGCTTTCTTAAAGATGACTACAGTGGTCTCAGCCTTTTTAAATTCTATAAAGTGGAACCAACTGATGACATTACAAACAGCAAATTATAAATGGAAAGCATTCAAGGAATTAATCTTGGAAGCTACTAGGCTTTTCATACCAACTAAGAAATACTGTTCAAGATTTAACTGGATAGGCCTAAATCGATGTCAGATGAATTAATGAAGCTCATGGCCGAGTAGAAAAATGCATGAGATGCATATAAATTATCAGGCGACACAGAAGCCTATGGCAGATATAAGCTAGTCTGTAATCAAGTCACAAAGGAAGTTAGGCAGGCAAAGGCAGATTACGAGAAATTTTTGGCAAAGGATGCAAATAAAAACAGCAAAGATTCTTTATTTATGTAAACTATAGAAGTAAAGGGATTAATCAGATTGTTCCACTTAACACAGATGGTTTGACTATTGAAGATCATGCTCAGGTAGCTGATAAACTGAATGAGTATTTTGCATCTACGTTCACATATGAGGAGTTATTCAAGAAGGGGTATGCCAGAAGTTTATCACTCTAACAGGGAGCTAAGTGATTTTGTAATAACAGAGAGCTAATGGAGGAGAAATTGTTGAAGTTAAACATAAGGAAGGCACCTGGTTTGGATGGAATCTATCCTTTTATATTAAAGGAGGCAGAAAGGAAGTAAGCAAACCCTTAGCTATAATTATGAGAGAATTGTTGGACTCAGGGGAGTTCCCACAGACTGGAGATGTGCAAATGTATCTCCATTTCACAAAGGGAGATCAAAGTAATTACAGACCTGTTAAAGTAACTTTGGTTCTGATTTGGTTTCTTTTTTTTTTAAGGAGCATTAGCAACTAAGGCCATATTGCTCCGGGTTATGCGGTGGTCATTCCCTGACTTTTCCGCATCCTCCGTATTTGGTGGTGACGGGCTCGAACCCCGGTTTAATCAAGAAGCGTGTGCTACACACTGCTGCTCCTTCCCACCTGGCTACGGAGACGCCAACTTTGGTTCTGAGATAAATAATGGAGTCACTGGTTAAAGAAGCATTACAGGATCATCTAGACAAGACTGCAGTTATAATTCAGACACAGCATGGGTTTGTTAAGGGAAAGTCTTGTCTGACCAATTTGATTGGATAATGTGATGCAGTCACAAAGGAACTGGATGCAAAAAAAAACAATTTTGATATCATATACATAGATTTCAGGAAAGCTTTTGATACTGTTGCACATGGAAGACTACTGTACAAATTGGAGCAGAGTGACATTAAGGGCAAGATGCTACAATTGATAAAATGATGGTTGAGTGGGAGAAGACAGAGAGTGGTAGTCAATAGACACTTGTCTTCAGGGACTAATGTTATTAGTGGAGTCTCCCAGGGTTCGGTGTTGGGACCATTGTTGTTTGTATATATATATATCAGGCTTAATGTTGAAGTTTGCAGATGTACAATGGTTGGCAGAGTGTTAATGATAGTATGCTAATACTGTCATTTAGAAAAGTTGGGCAGAGGGGCTGAGAAGTGGTAACTGAAGTTTAACATTGACAAATGCAAAGTACTGCATATGGGTAGCAAGAACCCCAGAGAAATGTACCAACTGTGTTTTCTGAGCAGTGCAGACAGGTGCCCGAGCAGGTCATTGGATCTTGTCAATGATATACAGGAATTTTGCTAGCAGCGATAAGGAGGTGATTATCCCCTTATAAGGCAATGGTCAGGCCATACCTTAAGTACTGCATACAGGTATGGGAACCTCATTTTAGGAAGGATGTAGAGCTGCTAGCATGAGTACATAGAATGTTAACAAGGCTGGTGAGCAGAACAAAGGGGTGCTCTTGTCAAAAAAAGGCTTAAGTTCTGCAAATTGCAGCATCTGGAGATTGGGCACCTGTGAGGTCAGATTACAAACCTGAGGTGGCATAAATTCAAATTGAGGAAAAAACAGTTGTAGAATTGATGTGGGTAAATTTGCCTTTAGCCAGCAGGTAGTTGATTGTTGGAATAAACTTATATCTGTCATTATGCAAGTTAATAGCTTAAATAAATTCAAGGAAGGGACAAACAAACTTTTGGAGCAAATGGATGGGTGAAATGGTTTTTTTTTTTTTTTTTTTTTTTTTTGGCTGATGCTATATAAGCTTGCTTTCTTGCATCATATGCCAATGCTAAAACAAAAGCAAAAGTTTGTGTGACTTTCTGGCTATTATTCCATCTAGATTACCACAGATTATATAAATCGTTGATCAACTTTTGTTTTCAACTTTGACTCTAATCACTCTTCTGCTGAGCTTGGCATACAATAAGTTAGTCTTATTCTCTATCAATTTCACATGGTCTGTAAAGAAAAGTTATTCCTCTAAGTACAACCCTAAGTATCTTGTCGTTCTGACAAAACTAAGGAAGATCCCACCCCCCTCCATGCTCTCATGACTGGATTCATGCTTAAATGGCCTTTAAGCAACATATGCCAAGCAAAGAAATTCTCCAAGCCCTTGGACAATTTCTCTCTCTCTCTCTCTCTCTCTCTGTCTCTCTCTCTCTCTCTCTCTCTCTCTCTCTCTCTCTCTCTCTCTCTCTCCTTGTATATTTTGTCCTACAAATAATTTCTCTGTCAGAAAAAAAAGTTCCTGAAAACAAATTATCTGGTCAACCAGTTATCCTTATTCTTGCCAGGATGCCCTCCCACAAAGTCTGTCAAAAGCTTTAAAAACAACAAATAATCCAATCCAAAAACATACCACCAGTCAAACTCCTGAACACAGAGTTTGAGCTGCACCACCACCACTCACATTACTTGCAACATCTGAAAAACAATACTTCTTGGTAATAACTTTAAAAATAGAACTCAAAGGATTTCTAGATCCTCGCACCTCCACAAACTTTTTCCAAGAATTTTGCTTGGCTTTATTGATTGCACTGACATTTTTCCTTTTATCTTTATAAATATTCTTATATCTTCAGTATATTCCTAATTGTAAATAACCTATAAATAGGATCCTCAGTAGACATTCCCATTCCTTTTTTTAAAATCAAATTGTTTATCTGGGGACATTCTTATTAGCAAATTAAATTATCAGTGTTGACTGATACACAGTCATTCATACACTTTATCTATCACAGGCAAGAAAGCAACAGGATGGTATGAACTTTCATCAGGAAGCCAGTCAGGGCTTTTAATAATCAATTTAAGCAGGTCATCCTGCCAAACTTCAGGGAAGGCACTCAGCAAGACTGGCATAAATTTGTAAATACAAATCGGATCTTAAATGAAAAATTCTTTTGAGAACTTGCACCTCACTCCAGCAACTTGCCATCCTTTGCTTGGGCAACAGCATGAGTTAACTCAAGTAAAATAAATGGTTTTTCAATCTGGTTAGTATTATATCCAAAATTCCCAGAAATAACATCTTGCTGTGCCAAATCATTCTTGTCATTGGAGTCTCAAGGAAAAGCTTATTAAAGATCCTGCTTACTGAATCAGACCAGCGAAGAGTTTCAGCTGTACCACCACCACCACTCATGGTACACACAACATCTGAAAAACAATACTTCTTGGTAATAACTTTAAAAATAGAATTCCAAGGATCCCTGGACCTCCACAAACTTTTTCCAAGAATTTGCTTGGCTTTATTGATTGCACTGACATGAATTTTCCTTTTATCTTTATAAATATTCTTATGTATTCTATATTTGTTTAATATATAATTAAACTGTAAGGCAACTGACTTGGCTCTTTGAGAATTTAATTGTATTATATTTAAGCATTCAACTGTAGTTTTTCTTCTTATAAATTTCCAATGCCTTTATATACTCAGGGCATCCCTTATTCACAGGAACATGGGCAGCCTCTTTATCTCCAGCTAAAAATGATAGTCCAGTTACACAAACTGGACTATCATTTCTAGCTTTACAATTCCTAAAAGAATGCCCCACCTTAGAACAGTGACCACAAATGACAACCCTCGTACAATATTTTGTGATGTGGCCAAAACTGAAACATTTGTAACAGTGTAACCATAAAGATTTCCTTATATTTACAAGCTGTCCAGTTAATACAGTCTTGTAAATTGTTTCATAACCTGCCACAAAGGAGGCTTTGTTTGCAGTATCCAATTATTCATATCAATATTTTTAGATTTCCTTACAGATAACACCTCAGTATTGTCCTGAAAACTTTGTCAGAAAATCTACAATCTTTAAAGTTCTTAGTACACAGCTGTTTCACAGAGTCTTTTCTGCATCATACCACACTGTTTTAGGAAAAATAGATTTGGTGACCATATACTTCAAGCCCAATTTCTAGATCTTAGAACAACTCCCGATCTTGGCAGTGTTGTCATCACCCTCTGCCGCCACAAAACTTGTCTGTCTTTAATAGGTCTAACATTTCTCACTCTCACAGAAGAAAGGAAAGAACAGGATGAATCTCTTTTAGAATCTGTCTTTCTTGTTCACTAGTTTGGAACTTATCACTAGCTGCTTGGATTATTGAGACTTTAGATGGTTTCTTATCAGCATCAACCATCTTTTGAGCAACAGATGCATGTTTTGAGTAACAGATGCATATTTACAGCTTTCTCTTTGCTTTTTAATGTATTCTTTAAAACTACTTTCTCAGTGTAAACGTATATTGTCTTGGTTTCACTTAAGGACAAAATCTAAAATAGTCCTCATAGCAGCAGTAGGAACCTTGTTATGCACATCAAAGAAGTAGTTCTCCAGTTGATTCCTAATTTATTTTTTAACATAATCAAATCCTTCATATTTGGATTTCCCTATAACACTATCACTTTTCTCTTTCTTTTTTTATCTCTGGTTTTCTTCATGCTTGGATTTTTAGGTAAGATGTATATCTGTATTAAGGTGCCCTGACTTCTAATCTCTTTCTTGGCACAAGCACATCAAAAATATTGCTACTTCTGCATCAAAACCGTTATTTTTCTTCTAAACAGCTATTCAGTTGTTTAGAAGAAATCTATACAAATCTCAAATCCAGCCTACCAGGGAATACTGTTCCCACCATCTGAGGTGGTGTCCCCAAAACTTCTCTCAAGCTTTTTGACTCCATTCAAAAGAGGTCAGCCAAGTTAATCAGTGACCCATCTCTTACAGTCTCTGTCCACTCATAGATGCCCAGTTTCTGTTGCATGGCTTTTCTACACAGGTACTTCCATTTGCTCTGTTCTTCTGAATTAGCATCTGTAATTGTCTTACTCTCTCAAATAAGTCTAAGAGTGTGCTGAAATCACTCAGCATCAACTCAGCCTACTAAAAACTCAACTACCTTTCCTCTTTCTCATTTTATATCTTCTGCTTCTGTTTTCTGGAGCCTTCCTTCACACGTACTCCCAAAAAATACAATCTAAAGAAATTCAAGTATCATCTGTCTTCTCATCCTGCATACTACTAAATACTATAGGTTCTAATACTTTTTTTATATTTGGGATTTTTAATGAAAATAAAAAAGTAATACATAAATAATCAAGAGGATATTGCTGCATCAAAAAAGTAATGACAGGTTTTATTTACATTTTTTTCTAATTTTTGTATTAGATGGAACCTGTAGTTCCATCCTCTGTATCTGTTTTTTTTTTTTTTTTTTTTTTAATTCTGATTTGATTTTTTATGATAATTTTACTGGAGTGTTGGAAAAGAAAGTCAAAAAAAACATATTAATATTTTAAATCATTTGTGTACAAAGTTTTTTAATTTTTATAAAATTTCAAAATTCCATGAAAAAATTCATTCATTCCATGCAAAAATTTGCTGAAAATGAATTACCCACATTCAGAAAAATTAGATATAATACAGAAATTAACTGAGATTTTTTCCTAGTAGATTAAGGTTTCTTTCATCATTGTGAAAGTTCTTTTTTCTCTTCTTTAAGGGTACCAATATTGCATCAGGCAAAGCAAGGGGTATTGTAATTGGAACTGGTCTGGAAACTGCCATTGGTAAATATGTTATTTTAACCCATAATTTCTATGATTCGTTGTCATTTTAGGATAGTCTAGGCTAATTGGCATTTTTAACTGAGCCAACCCTTTAAATTTAATATCCAGAAGGGTATAAGTATTGGTTGTAAGTCTGGGTTAGTTGGAAACTAATTATATGTCTTTGTTTTTTATTTATTGGTATTGAAAAGAAAAGATAAACCTTGCACCCTGTCATTTATTATGCTTATTTCTGCTATATTTTATTTCACTTAACATTTTCTGTAAAATAATATCTGATTCCCAAAGTATATATTATCAGAAATAATGTTTTGAGGGAAAAACGTTATGTGGTTGTCCATAATGAGTTAATGTGAAATATGAATAACACTAATTAATGACGTGAATTGTTGTTATCAAGTAAGTTTTATTGTTTATGAAGTGTTAGAAGAAACACAATAGAACTACATAATAATTGACAATGTTTCTGGATTCCATGTTGAATTCTATACCAGGCCTAAGAATTGAGATACAATTGAACTTGCTCATAACAAGCATCAAGGGACTGACAAAATTTTCTCATAATAACCATTACTCACTATATATTTAATAAAATCCTTTCAAACTCTTGATTACTCCTGTGTCCATTGGTTGTAAAATTGATGTTGCATTGGGAGGCAGAAACACTAGCTTAATGTTGACAAATTTTGAATCTGGGGATTGCAGGACAGTTATCAACTAACAATAAAATATTTTTCTTCTTTTTGAATAGCTCCTTATTCCAATCATTTACGTATTGCCGAAAAATGTCCAAAATCATCCAAGCTTTCTTGTTTGCAGTGTAATCCACAGGAAGTTTGCTTATGTTTTTGAAACACTTGAGGTTTTTAAAGGTTTTTAAACGTTGAATACCATCACATGTTATTATAAGAGATGTTAGTAACTAAGAGACTTCCCTAATGAGGAAAACGTTTTTTAAGAGACTATTTAGAAGAGAAAAAGACATGTGCATGCATGCTTGAATGTAATGAATGATGCCTGGTCTGCATCCAAAAGGTTAAGAGCTATTATGATCAGAACTAAATTGAGAATCAATTGATTTATTAATAAAATAAAGTAAAATACCTTTAGAAAGTACATGGAGAAAAAAATAAAATAAATCCATAAGATGAAATTAAATTCATTCAAGATAAAATAAATAAGTATTATTAGATCACAGCACTTAATAACTAATGTCACAAAATAGATTTTGTATTTTAGCTTATGATTATAATGAAAAATAAAGGCCAAATATTTTAAAATTACGTGATCTGTTGGTTGGAGTTACTAGAATATTATCAGAATTTTCTGCATAAGGTTTTTTTTTGTGATATTGTAGGCTGAGAATTCCTCTCAATCTGGCAGAAAACCTTCCATAAAAGATGCTAAAATTATCCTAACACCCTTGCAATCTATGAATTCGCATTTGGCCTTTATCTTCCATTAGAATCATAAACTAAAATGCAAAATCTGTTGTGAAGACTGCTCAATAAAATTTTTAGAAAGAATGCTAAGAAATTCTCTCTCTCTGTGTGATACCAGCTGATGGCCTCATTTAGAGAGAGAGAGAGTGAGTAAGAGTAGAGTTTCATCATGAGTTATTCTGGGTTTTTCAGCTTTCAGTTCAGCCCATGAACATACACAAAAACACACATATAATATGGCCTAAGGTTGCTGATGCATCTAAAATTGGCGCCTCCGTAGCCAGGTGGGAAGGAGCAGCAGTGCGCAGCACACGCTTCTTGATTAGACCGGGGTTCGAGCCCGTCACCACCAAATAGGGGGGGATGCGGGAAGGTCAGGGAATGACCACCGCATATCCCGGAGCAATATGGCCTTAGTTGCTAATGCTCCTAAAATCCAAATAACAACATAACAACAACATAACAGCATCTAAAATCCAACTTCAGTAGCATATGAGAATCATACAGAATGAACATAACACCAGATTTACAGTTTGGCCAAAGTAATAGGTCTGACCTAGCCTTTCATTCTCTATAGTATAGTATGGATTTGGACTTCAGCCACATACTATATAAGAGAAGAACGGTCAAAGAAACCTATTATATAGTATTAGTAATGGCCGCATGGTGCAAGAAAGCCTATGGCTTATGCTGCACCAGCAAAAAACCGAATAAAACAATGATAAAAAAATAATAATAAAAATAAATAATAATTCCCTGACCCGAAGGTACTATCCAGATGACCTTTAAATTTCCCCAAACTGTCACCCATGTAGGCAACTTATTCCAGTAATTTATAACTCAGGTGCCTCTGTAGCCAGGTGGGCAGGAGCAGCAGTGCGTAGCACACACTTCTTGATTAGACCAGGGTTTGAGCCCGTGACCACCAAATATGGAGGATGCGGAAAGGTCAGGGAATGACCACCGCATATCCCCGGAGCAATATGGCCTTAGTTGCTAATGCTCCTAAAAAAAAAAAAAAAAAAATTTATAACTCGCTGGCTAAAATAAAACTTCTTGCAGTCCAATCTAAACATTTCCCCCCTGTAACTTGAATTTATGTCCCCTAGTTCTAGCATCATTTATAACCTTGAAAATTTCATCCTCATTCATTTTACTGATGCTTCTCAAGAGTCTTAAATACCTCAATCAAATCTCCTCTAAGGTGTCTAGTTTCCAAATTCTGCAACCCACATATTTGAAGTCTCTCTTCATAAGGACGCCCTTTTGCCGATCTCACCAGGCAAGTTGCTCATCTTTGCACCCTTTCAAGAATATATGATTACATAAAAAGACACATTCAGCAGGAAAGAAGAGCCTCATTTCATAGAACATTTAAAGATAAAATTCTGCCAAAATTTTCCAGGGAAGTGCCCATAGATAGTAACAATAGCACAGAACTCCTAAACTACACCCCCTCGAGGGGGAAAGAGAGAGAGAGAGAGAGAGAGAGAGAGAGAGAGAGAGAGAGAGAGAGAGAGAGAGAGAGAGAGAGAGAGAGAGAGATTTCACAATATTTCAAGATTCAGGATCACAAGATTTCACATTTTACAATAATAGATGTTATAATAAGAGTTAAGAAATCCTCACAAGGGTGCTAGAACAAAGTCTTAGCTATTTCCTCAGAATTATGTATATTAGTTCAGGTATCCAATGCCAACCAGCCCGACGTACATGAAGGGACCAGTTTTTAAGAAGTTAAACAAGTTTTATAAAAAACTTGTATTAATATTGATAATGAAGTTTAATTTTGTATTAGTGGGGTTTCACACTTTCCTTCCCCACCTTGCCTCCCAGTAGTTGATGATATATATTTAGGAACTTTAGCAACAGTCAGGATAGTTTCTTCCAGGTTTAATTTAACTTTTTTATGATTATAGTCTTAGATTCTTATATATTCCAGTATTTTGTTTTATTATTTTTTGGCTTTTTTTGTTTCATATTTTTGTTTTTTCCATTTTAACTTCTTTCTTTCTTTCCTCCCACCAGCCCTGTGTAAATTTTCTCTTTCATTTTTCTCCTCCAGTCTTTATATTTTTGTATATTAGTTCAGAATTCACTTCTTTTTCCAGACTTTTTCTTTCCTCTTCTTTTATAATTTGAATATTTGTCCCATTCTTAGTGGATTTTAACTCCTTTTCATTGCCAAAGTTTGATCGGTTGATGCATTTCTGGAGTTCATTCCATCCTCCATACCCTTTCTTTCAATCTTTCAGTTTTATTGGTAACTCAAATAATTCTACTCTTGACCCATTCCTTGCCTCCATTCTCCTTCAGTCACTCAGTACCAGGTATGCAAGCTATATTTCAACCCATTCTAGTCCTTCTCAGTTGGTAAGTCCCTAATACTATCCATAGTTCAGAACATTGTTTTTATACCAGTTTTAAGTGTTCTTAAACTTTTGTAACTAGTTTGATGTTTTATATTATTAAAGTTTCATGTGTTGTTTTTTGTGTAAAGTTTCATAGCTATTATAAACATCTTAGTTATTAGCATTTAATCAGATTTGAAAATTTCATTATTCTTTCTTTTCAGTTGTATTGAAGGATTTTGCCTAGATTAAAATAATTAGTTAAGCATAATTTACATGGCTCAGTGTGTTTATTTACCATATTGAGAACTTAATTTTATCTTGTACACCTTTCATGCATAATATAAAATATAAATTCTGAAATTTATCATTTGTGAAAAGGCACAAAAACTGACATCACAACCTAGAGAAATTATTGCCCAACATAAAGATTATTCATTTGTCAGTAAATTTTATATTTATAGCATCCCTAGTATATTGGAAAAGGATGTAAGTTTTGCAATTTTAGTTCTACGTATAGATTTAATTCACCCATTAAATTATCTGAAAGTGAGTAGATAATGTTTAGTCTTACTAGTAACTAACTGAATACCAGTTACTTTGCTGAATTGTATTTTGCCTCTCTGATTGATTGCTTCTGGTACCATTATTAATTGAATTGCTCACCACGAATATGTTTTACATATATAAAATAATTTTTAAATATATAAACCATCCAGACAGCACTGTTTCAAAGCTATTTGGCTTGGAAGCCAAATAGTTTTATAACCATGCTGCCTGAGTGGTGTGCTCAACTGAAGTAACAGTAATCTTCTCTAATGGAGAAGCATTACTTATTTAAAGTATAAGGAAGGAAACTCATTGTGAAGGATTTCACAATACAAGATGTTACAATAATGATGCCACTGTACAAACTTGATTCATATTAAATATTAATATTATTATTCCTCTCTTTAATGCAAAAGTTATTTCATAAGAATACTAGAATGTGAATGTGTATATATATTATATTCGCATTCTAGTATTCTTATGAAATAACTTCACATTTCAAACTTTTCAAAGAAAACAACCAGTAAAGTAATCACACTTAAATATTATCATGAAAATTGATAATTTTATTTTATTTTTTAACATAAATTCTTGAATTATTATTACTGAATGAACAACATTGTGAGGTTTTAGCCCATAAAGAGTATAATCTAGGCCTCTGTCTATTTCCAAGATGTATTTTTATGAATTTCTTCATTGCAAGTTTTTTAATTATTACTCCTTACATACTAAAAAAGGAAAAAATACTTTTAATAGGTAAAATCCGTACAGAAATGTGTGAGACTGAAGAAGTTAGAACTCCTCTTCAACAGAAGCTTGATGAATTTGGTGAACAGCTGTCCAAAGTTATTTCAATTATTTGTGTTGCTGTGTGGGCAATCAATATAGGCCATTTTAATGATCCTGCTCATGGTGGTTCTTGGATTAAGGTACATGTTTATTTTTAATTTTTTTATGTATTAACAAATAGAATTTAACTATAAATAGTAAAACAATTTTCAAAGTAATGTAAGAAAATTTGTTTTTTGTAAAGAGTAATCAGTCACAGGAGTCAACTTCTGCCTAATCTTGGGAAGCAGAAAAACTACTTTGCCAAGACATATTAAAAGGCATGCAAATATTTTATCACATATTTCTACACATTTAAATTGTCTAGTTTGAATGTTTTGCAAATTTAAACTACTTTTATCAGGAGTTAATAAATTCCTTTATTAACAAAGATTTTTTTTTTTTTTTTTTTGGTAGTTGTTGGCGCATAGACTTCTGTGGCCATAATGCACCTCCCAAGGTTTTTGCAGTACTTTGATCCAAGCCCGAGGCGGGAATCGAACCCGCGACCTTTGGGTTGCCAGGCAACAAAGATTACAATGGCTCCAACCCAAATAGAACTTTTAATGGGGTTTATAAATTAAAAAAAAATAATTTCTTGTAGAAGCCGTTTAAGATATATAAATTTAGCTTTATTTATTGTAGTGTATAGCTGCCTGTGATCTTTTCCTTTTAATCAGCATACATGCTTAAACTGTTATTTATGTGCACATTAAATGAAAAACACAGTGGGCACATTCTATCCTTTTTTCACTCTTACCTGTTCTATTATAACATGAAACTGATTACTGATTCACACATGGGCTTTATGACCACTTATGTAGCATAATGGGCAAGAGCAGTTCATACTAAGTTATAAAGATTGCTGAATAAGCTTTAGTACTTAAAAAAGAGATATATCATATTTTTAAGATTATAAATATTAAACAGCAAATAATATTCCACACATTCGGGTCGCGGAAGAGAACAGTCGGTGGATTTTTGGCTGCTGTAAAGGGATAAGTATTTTTAAATTTTTACCGTATTCATCATTAATTAACATAGTACATTGTGTTTTACAGAGATATTAAATAAGTTTAGTAGCATTCGTTAGCTTCTTATTTTGAATTTAACCAGCAATTTTTGGAAGTTACGACTCCTGGTGTTGGCGCCAATATTGTTGAACTAGCTGCCATGTTTTCGATAAGAAATAGCTTAACATATATATATCTCGAACTGATAGCGTAAGGTATAAAGTAAAACTAGATAGCGTAATACAAAGCACTGTATTAGGAATCTGTTAGCTTATTATAGTATTATCAGTTAATCGAAAATAATATTAATCTTATTAAAATTCATTGTTAATTAAATTGTATTTAAATGGAAATCATGACCCAGACTAGAGATGCGAAGCAAAGATCACAGACTAGCCAGAGTGCTGTGACTTGGGGGAGAAACGAAGGGGTGATTCTCCGATGCATCACAGTCTCAAAAAATGTGTGAAATGTTTGCCTACTTTTCTAAAACAGGACATGATCTATCCAAGGAGGATGCCTTTGTGTGTGTGCTAGGTATCTAGAGTGTCAAGAAATTAGGTGCCAATTCAGCATTCTGATGGGCGTCTACAAGAGCTTGAGGTGTAGGGTAAATGCCTTCGACGAAATTAATATAAGGGGCCCATCACACTCTCAGCTGCCCAGCTCAACAACCAAACTCACTCCTGTGCATCAGGCAAAATAGAGGCAATCTCCAAGGCAGAATATACTTGTCCCAAAGGAACTAGTTATTGTTGGTGACTCTATTGTCCGGGATGCGGGGAAAATACTATGGTCGAACAGGACCAGGGTATGTCTGCCAGGGGCAAAAGTTGATGACATTGTAGAGCAGATATCATCTTTTAAGGGCGCAAAAGGTAATGTTATTGTACACTTTGGAACTAATGACATAAAGAGTAAGGGATCTGCAGATTTACTTAACAACTACAGGTTAATGTTGAAAAAAAAGTCATGAGTTAGGGTTGAATGTGAAAGTGTCTGCAATTCTGTCCAGACACTATAGGAGGGAGTATATGATGAGAGCCTTGTCGATCAATTCGGCCCTGGAGAGATTGTGCAAGGCTCAAGGGGTAGAATTTTTTTCAGCCTGGTCTGTGCTTGTTGACAGGAGAGACTGTTTCTACAGGGATGGGGTACACTTTAATAGAATGTATGCAAGAATATTTGCTGATACTATTGAGGGGCAGTGTTAGTTGGGTTGGAAAACTGCCAGCTTAGGGGGATACACAGATTAAAAGGTTAACAGTGGCCGCAGGCAGAGCCAAAAGTGATTCTTGCACACTGCTTCTATTAGAATGAGCAGCAGCCTGGAAAGCAGGTTAATGGCGATTTCCAGGACTGCTGGGAATCATAGTGGACCATTGGAGAAGAGACAGTCACCAAGTTGTGATCTAAGGTGCCTAAAGGACCACTCACTTCGACCGTTTACTTAGAAGGGTTGTTTGTGAGAAAACGACCAAGCGTGTTGGATGTATGGTTAGGATTGTCCGGTGTTCTTGTAGGTAAATGAACAACCTGTGCACGGTCATTAGTAATTGCAAAAGCCTCAGCATCTCGACCAGCTGGGTCGGTGTGACTAGAAAATGGAAGCCAGCTGGAGTTGTGAACATTAAAATCACCAAGGAAAATTACCTCACTGTTAGGAAAGTTGGACTGGAGAAAGTCAAGTTGCAAGAGAGGAAGTCAAAGAGCTCCAAGTGATTAGTGGAGTTGGGAGAACGGTAGAGACAACAGATGAATTTGACATAATGTGGTAGAGAGATTTTAAGCCAGAGAAGATCAAAGAGAGGTGATTCCAAATTGCCAAGTCTCTGACAGGGAATATCAGAACGGACATATGCACAAGTACCACCTTTCAGGCGAAAGGAATCATACAGCGAATAATTTTGGCATCTGAGATGAGCAGTAGTTGAATCAACTGATTTAACAGATTCTGCCAGGAAAAGTACATGGGGTTTGGCAGACTGCAAGTGGAAAATGTACATCGTTGAGATTAGAATTGAGACCACATATATTTGTGAAATGAATTAGGAAGTGTTTGGGTGGTTTAGATCTTTTCACAGATAAGCTTGCTCTATAGTTTGACAATTCATGGTGTATTCAATAGTAAGAAAAAGTGGGTGGGACATGTATGAAGTAATGAAATTTTTGGATATGGCGTACACGTGGTAAGAATATACCCAGATCTTTTACATAATGTGGCCTCGACAATGCTCCCCGCATACACACTACTCAGACCCCCTCCAGTCACTATCTGGCAGAGTAGAGGTAGCAAGATTATACACTAGCTGATCCGGAAGCCTCCTAGAGAGCTGCCAATAGTCGGTCCGGTGTACTAACTAGTGGCCAGTCTGTGAACACCGTTTTACAGCTGTACCCTCGAAATGTAAGGAATATTGGATCTCCATGATGTTCATCATAACCTCAAAAGTCATCAATCATACTGCATGATGGAAGGATAGGGAAGGGTTGACCGGAACTTAGCTCTAGAGACTAAACATGGGTTCCACCACCTCAAGCCTCCAATAAGTAAAGTGGTGGTATTGCACCGGTTGATGAGAGTCATCTACCTAGTACTGCCTGGTAACATAGAGGGGCGGCATTCCTCCGTGTGGTGTGGGTGCTACACCTTGACCCCTGCTTATGTTGGTTCACACCTGGGTGGTCAGCCACCATGTACTTGTGCATGGAGGTTATATCCAGGATTACTAACAGTCCCACCATCGTGAAGGTGCAAGCAGAGGATTTGGCACAGACCATCCAGGCTTTGCCGAAATTGGGTTCACTTGACTTGAGTGTCACCCAAATATCAGTTCCAACAGCGTTTTAAACTCCCAGGTAGCAAGTACAGCTTGTCTGTCATATCTGAGGGAATGTCTGTGACAACCTCAAGGACCCTACTCGAGGACCTTACTCTCTTCTTAGGCGCCTCCGTAGCCAGGTGGGAGGCCGCCTGCGTAGCCAGGTGGGAAGGAGCAGCAGTGTGTAGCACACGCTTCTTGATTAGACCGGGGTTCGAGCCCGTCACCACCAAATACAGAGGATGCGGAAAGGTCAGGAAATGACCACCGCATATCCCGGAGCAATATGGCCTTAGTTGCTAATGCTCCTAAAAACCAAATAACAAACAAACATAACAACAGCCAGGTGGGAAGGAGCAGCAGTGCATAGCACATGCTTCTTGATTAGACCGGGGTTCAAGCCCATCACCATCAAATACGGATGATGCGGAAAGGTCAGGGAATGACCACCGCATATCCCGGAGCAATATGGCCCTAGTTGCTAATGCTCCTAAAAATCAAATAACAAAAGAAAAACAACAAAACTCTCTTCTTACATTAATCAGGTAATTGGCATCTCCATTCACAATAACAGTAAGCAATTTTACACTTCTTCCATCTCTACTAAGGAGATTTTATGACAGAAACCCTTACACCAGGAAAGGGACTCCGACACACCATAATCCCATGAGACCGAACTTTCCGATGTGAAGTGGCTCCTCCATCAAGACAATGCCAGGCTCCATACAGCTAATATTGTCCACTTTCATTCTCCAGGGTTCTGCCACATCTAATCACCAGACTAGCCTTGTGTGATTTCTTCCTGTTTCCGTGTCTGAAGAAAACTCTGCAAGGCAAGTGTTTCACATCCAACACAGTGATGCTCACTGAATCACATTGGAAGCACTTCACAGTCTTTCAAAAAATGACTTGCAAGAAGCATTTAATGCATGGGTACAACGGGAAAAGTGTGTAAAGCTCGTGGGAGTTTTTCGAGAAGGAGAAATTTACAGAAGATTCAGATGATGACAACTAAGATAAGATATTGCACCAGTCCACAAATTAAATGATTACCCCCCCCCTCGTATATTTTGCATGGATTATTACATATAACTCAAATCTCTGTGATCCTGATGAAGTGGCCAGGGATGTTTCTTTCCTTAATGTATATAATGAGCAACATGCTTGTTAAAATAAGTTAAATTAAATTAAATCATGTATCATTTGATATTTTGAAATGAATAATTATAGAGAATTTAATTTTTTAGGGTGCTGTTTATTACTTTAAAATTGCTGTAGCTTTGGCTGTAGCTGCCATTCCTGAAGGCCTACCTGCTGTTATCACTACGTGCTTGGCTCTGGGTATGTGTAAAATATTTTTTATAACCTCTTTCATATATTTTGTCCTCCAGTAAATCTAGTTTCCACTCTAGAAAAAAACAGTACAATCATCGTAGGTAGAAATAATCAGAGTTTGTTTAAAATTTAAACAAGAACCACTCACTTTGTTTCATTCATGTTATGTAGCAAAGATCTATAAACATAAGCTATTCAGAAATAATTCTAATTTTAATAATAAAGTTATGTAGTATCTTATTTTCAGAGCACTAGATCATTTTAGAGAAAATTAATATGCCTGAGTTATTGTTGCATGTTTCTGAATAAAATAAGGTGTTATTTGCATTTCTTATAACACCATCATTTGCATGGCGGTGTTATTTGCATTTCTTATCCATGTATGCACATGACCCAAATTAATCTTGGTCTATTCTGGTACAAGTGGAGATAGTTACATGCTGGGAATTTGATTTGGACACATCAAATCACATCATTTGTAGATCATGCAGAAGTGATTCCAAAATAAAATAAAACACACACGTGTGTACATGCGTACGTGCATGCTCGCATGTAAATCTTAGAAATTTTTACTGATTTGCACTGGTAAAGGCTCAAAATTTGATCTTTTACCAAAGCATTATTTTAAACCCTAGTATTTACTAGTTTATATTGTTAAAAATCTGAAATATCGATTTATTTTCCACTCAGATATGGTAAATCCTTACAATTTCAAGTTCGTTTTGGCAAAAGGATAATGAAGGTGATTAGTAAAAACTAACAATTCAAAATAAGTAAAGTTATTTATTTTTTAGGGAAATTTTTTCATAGTTTTTAATCATAAAAATATAATCTGATTGATTGAATATCTTATTCACTTTATTCAGAATATAGTGACTATGTTTCCCAAGCAACTTTGCAGGATAGCAGATATATCCCCTACCATGCCCTTGTATAAAAATCAGAAAATTGAATGAAGCAGAAAGTTATCATTGCTTCATTTTTCACACTGTCTGATCATTTGTACTGAGTTTTGAACTCATAGGATGCATATAAATTATCAGGCGACACAGAAGCCTATGGCAGATATCAGCTAGTCTGTAATCAAATCACAAAGGAGGTTAGGCAAGCGAAGGCTAATTACGAGAAATCCTTGGCAAAGGATGCAAAGACTTCTTTACTTATATAAATTCTAGAACAGGGGTGGGCAACAGCCGGCCTGCGACGATGTTGAATCCGGCCCCCTCGGTAAATGCATAAATATAGAAAATCCATACCTGACTACACTCGCCGTAAACGTTTGGCTAAATTCGGTTCAATTGGGAATCATGGCCAGTACAACAGTAACCAAGTGATTCTACGCAACGTCAAAGAGTTATTTTCTAATTATTATCGTAGCATCGATCGAACGAAGTTCCTTTGGGTTTGACTTCTTATTGAAAAAAATAATATTGGTGCGAGATATTTTATGTTTTATGCCTTTTCTAGTTATTACAATTTTTAATTTAATATAATTTATAGCCCATAAAACGAGCCAATTAAAAAAAAAAGAAAAATTGATGCCGAATGCCGCATTTTCAATGATAATTGGACATTCAGATATTTTTTTTAAAAATACATTAATAATTTGGTAATTCAAGTAATATAACATTTTTTAGGTTCTGATTTTTTTTATTAAATCGTTCAATCTATTCCGGCCCGCATCATGATGCGAAAATTTCATTCGGCCCACATCATGATACGAAAATTTCATTCGGCCCACTGACGAAAAAGGTTGCCCACCCCTGCTCTAGAAGGAAGGGGATGAATCAGATTGGTGGTCCACTTGATATTGATGGTTCGAGTGTTGATGATCCTGCTCAGATAGGTGACAAACTGAATAAGTATTTTTCATCTATATTTACACATGACGAATTCTGTTAGGAGAGGACAGAAGTTTATTAAACTCTAACAGGGAGCTAAATGATTTTGTAATAACAGAGAGCAAAGTGGAGAAGAAATTATTGAAGTTAAACATAAAAAAGGCACCTGGGGTGAATAGAATCTATCCAGTTATATTGAAGGAGGCAGTGAGGGAAGTAAGCAAATCCTTAGCCATAATTATGAGAGCATCTTTAGATTTCCAGGAGAGGTCCCCATGGACTGGTCTTCTGTTCTGGGGAAAATAATTGAGTCACTGATTAAAGAAGCATTGCAGATTATCTAGACAAGACTGCATTAATAGTTCAGACACAGCATGGGTTTGTTAAGGGGAGGTCTTGTCTGACCAATTTGATTGGATACTATGATGTGGTCACAAAGGAACTGAATGCAAAAAATAATTTTGATATTATATACTTGGATTTCAAGAAAGCTTTTGATACCTTTGCACATGGAAGACTGCTGTACAAATTAGAGCAGTGTGGTGTTGTGGGTAAGTTGCTGCAATGGATAAGGGAATGGTTGAGTGTCCATTTATTACCACTCTCTGTCGTAATAAATTATTACGACAGAGAGTGGTAATTTGCTGTTTGTGGACTAATGTTATTAGTGGAGTCCCTCAGTGTTCGCTGCTGGGTCCATTGTTGTTTTGTGTATTTATCAGTGATATTGATGAAGGTATATTAGGCTTAATGTCCAAGTTTGCAGATGATACAAAGGTTGGCAGGGTTGTTAATGACAGTATGCTACTGCAACAGGATCTAGAAAAGTTATGCATATTGGCTGAGAAGTCACAACTGAAGTTTCATTGAGAAATGCAAAGTAATGCATATGGGTAGAAGTAACCGAAGAGAAATGTACCAACTGTGTGGTACTATACACAGGAAAGTGGAGAATGAAACAGATCTGGGGGTAATTGTGCAGTCAGATATGAAGTTCTCTGAGCAGTGGAGATGTGCTGCCAGAGCAGGTCATGTAGTCTTGTCAATGGTATTTAGGAATTTTGCTATCAGAGACAAGGAGGTGATTATCCCCTTGTATAAGGTGTTGGTCAGGCCACACCTTAAGTACTGCGTACAGCGCTGGAGGCTTCATTTTAGGAAGGATGTAGAGTTGCTAGAATTAGTACAAAGAAGGGCAATAAGATTGGTGAGAGGGAAAAAGGGTGCTAATACCAAGAAAGGCTTAAGTTGTACAAGTTGCAGCATCTGGAGACTTGATACTTGTGAAGTGATCTGATTGAGGTGTATAAGGCCTTGAATGGTTTGAGCAGGCTCAATACAGATGGGATTCTTCTACGAACTTGAGGGAGCATAGATTCAAATTGAGGAAAGACAGTTCCAGAATATATGTGCAGAATTTGCCTTTAGCCAGTGGGTAGTTGATTGCTGGAACAGACTTCCATCTGTTGTTGTGGAAGTTGATAGCTTAAATAAATTTAAGGCTGAACTAGACAAACATTTGGAATGACTGGATGAATGAAATGGGTAGGGTTTTTTTTTTTTTTTTTTTTGTGTGGCTGATGCTGTATATGCTTGCTTTCTTACATCATATGCCTCAACTAATGCTAACCTCTTTTCCAATTTTTAAACAAGAGCATAGGGGAATATACCTCCTATCCCTGCAAGGTTGTCTAGGTAACGTATTCACTATATGTTATTCCAGTTATATGATTATACGTTATTTTAATTAAATGTTATGTTATATGTTAATCACTACATTATTCCAATGTAGCGAATTTCTCCTCGTGCTCTTGTTTAAAAATTGATGATCAGACAATCAAAGGGAATCAATGATAATTTACTGCTTCATTCAATTTTTTGATTTCTAAACAAGGCTTATAATTTTAAATACGCATTGGAGAATATATGAACTCTCCACACAAGGTGCTGTTTGGTTAACATATTCACTATATTCCAAATGTGGGTAGCAGTAACCCCAGAGAAATGTGCCAGCTGTGGGGTACTACACTCAGGGTAGCCGAGATTGAAAAAGACTTGGTGATAATTGTGCCGTCAGATATGTAGTTTTCTGATTAGTGCCAACAGACTACCAGAGCAGCTCATCAGGTCTTGTCAGTGCTGTATCCTGGAATTTTGCTAGCAGGGATAAAGAGGTGATTATCCCTTTGTTTAAGGCCAGGAGGCCTCATTTTAGGAAGGATATAGAGCTGCTGGAATGAGTAAAGAGAAGGGCAACAAGATTGGTGAGAGAACAAAGAGGTGCTCTTAAGTTCTGCATATTGCAGTGTCTCGAGATTAGGCACCTGTGAGATAATCTGATTAAGGTATATAAGGCTTTGAATGGTTTGAGCATATTTGATCATAGAGGAAGAATCCCACCAGCTCAGTGCTGATGGGATTCTTCCTCTTGCTCAGATTACACACTTCAGGGTGCATAAATTCAAACTGAGGAAAGACGGTTGCAGAATAGATGTGTGGAAATTTGCCTTTAGCCAGTGGGTGGTTGATTGCTGGAACAAACTACCATCTGTCATTGTGGAAGTTGATAGCTTAAATAAATTCAACGAAGAACTGAACAAATTTTTGAAATGAAATTTTTTGAAATGGAAAAAAAAAAATGGATAGGTGAAATGAGAAGTTTTTTTTTTTTTTTTTTTTTTGTGGCTGATGCTGTATATTCTTACTATCTTTCGTCATATGTCTCTTCTAATGCTATAATAAATATCCCTTCCTCCCTATGTCTTTGTTTGAAAATTAGCAAAGAGACAATCAAACAGCATACAAGGTACACAGATTTTTTTTTTTTGTTGTTTTATTGTGGTTTTTTAATGCAGTTCAATGAAATTCAAACAAATGGCGTTTGAATTTTTTAAATCGGTTCACTAGAACTTAAGATATCGTACTGGTCATGAAAAATGCGTCACATGCTCTAATCACATTACTAGTGAGTGCTCGGCACAGGTGGGAGCATGGGAAGCACCTCTGGTGGAAGCTGCAGATGATATCACTTCTGTTATGCATTTTTTGTGACTGATCAGATTTTTCTCAGTTGTAGGTGCTCCCGAGGATGTTTTAGATCAAAAAGCAGAAACTGAATAAGTACTTAGTACTGGCAGAGGTCTCCGTAGCCGAGTGGTCAGGAGCGGGAGTGCAGTAGCACACGCTCTTTGAGTAGACCGGGGTTCAAGCCCTTGACTGCTGAATATGGTCGATCTGCCAACTCGCACTGGACCAGCGTGGCGGATTATGGTCCATTTCCCTCAGCATGAATTGTTGAGGAGTCTTCCATCCTGCAGTGGGTTGATAATGGCTGCACTTTACTTTACTTTACTTTTTTACTGGCAACATCAGGCGAGGGAAGGAAGATGGAATGGAAAACAGACCGTAAGGAAATGTAAAAATCAGTGCCTAATAAAACTAATTTTTGTGTGGCAATAGGGAATTATATGCATTGTTGCTCCTACCAGTGATAATTCTTATCACTGGTAGGAGCAAAAAATAGTTCAATATCCATTTAAAATACATCTAGTAGTTTCAAAAACAGCAGATGTTTAGTGTTTTCTTATTGGCAATAATGGAAACATTGTGCACTTATTCATTTTTAGTTATTAACTTTAAAATTTAAGAATTGTTGACATAAGAAATAATGTACTGCAAAGTTCATAACTTTTCAGTAGTACATTACATTATTTTTGTTTCACTTAAGCAAAAAATTTGTTGTATGATCCCAACTGAATAATTTCTCTCTCTATGAAGTGACATACAGAAAAAATTTGAGTTTATTTGTTACTTCTCTAATTCAGACTCATATATTTCATTTTTTGATAAAGAATGAAAATTAACTATACAATTAGGTAACATTTCGGTACCTTGTCAGAACTCTTGTCAGAACCATACTTGGCTGTTGTTAACAGCCTCCTCTTGTTGAATGGCTGTCTTTAGTCATTCAGCAAGAATGTATAGTACATAATTTAGTAGACTTAGCCATTTAATGAAAATTAACTTTTTTTAGGTACAAGACGTATGGCAAAGAAAAATGCTATTGTTAGGTCTCTGCCCTCTGTAGAAACCCTAGGCTGTACTTCTGTTATCTGTTCAGATAAAACTGGAACACTAACAACTAATCAGATGTCAGTAAGCAGGGTAAGTTTCTATTAGATTTCGAGTGGTTGCAGTTTTATTAGTGCATAAAATTTTTCACAGTATTTTTTCCTTTGTCTTAATAACTTTTTCTAGAGTTTTTCATCCAATTCTGAGTTGAATAGAATAATATGGTGAGTTAAATGGTGACATGGTCTGAGATGAATGGCATAAGTGATTTCCCCCCAGAAAATCTGAATTTTTATCCCATAAAACGGACAAGCTGACAATTTGAATTCAGCAGTATTTTTTCATGGATTTTTACCAAACAAGGCAAATTGGCATTATAAATTCAAGTACAGACATAATAGCATGATTGAGAATGCCTTCGGTCTTCTTTGTATTAACACAAAATAATCCAACTTGATTCAGAAGGTTCATTGTGTTTTTTTTTTTTTTGTGAATTTCAGTTTGTTGAAGTGTTCACAAAAAAAACTGAACACTTTACAGTTTGCAGTTTGCTCACTGGTAACAAAACTGTAAATTTAGATTTAGTTATAAATCTAATGAGGTTTTTTAGTAAAGAATCATTTATATCTTTATTTTAATGTCTTAGAAGTGTACAAGGAAGTGTGCAAGGATATAATGAAAGTCTGAATGATATCTCTGTTATGTGATCTTTAAATGGCATTAAGTGGGATCTGAACTCAATAATGAGATGAATAAGGTGCTTACCTTCTGTATTAGTAATGGAAATTTTATTTTTGCATGGAAAATCATATGCTTCAGTCGGGGAGTTCTCCATTGAAATTATAGCTAAGAGGTATCAGCTCTCTTATCTGTGGATGACATAGCTGATATGAAAATGTGTCTATTTGTGAATAGGGATGGGAAGAAGGGAAGTGCCTAGTGCCCTCTTTCTAGCGTTGATCCTGTTTGAGCATTTTGGTGTGGAAATTTGAATACCATTCAGTATGTAACAGTATTATTACCTAGGAGAGAAGGAATGGCCTGTGGTTCTTGAAGTGATGTGCTTTATGTGAAAAGAATACCCAGCAGTAGTTGTAGCTATGTCTGGGAATGTTTTGAATATACCAGCACTCCTCTACTTATGTACAAATGACTTACGTACACCTCGCAGATACATTAAAAAGTAAGAGATTACCTCACTCTTTTTCGTGGAATGCTTCCAGTGAATTCTCTCCCATATGTGACGAATAAAATAAGATGAAAAATGGTGGGAAAAAAAACGAATTAATAAATTCCCTCATTTGCAGAGATACGACCAAACCCGATGTGCGACGGAATCGAAAGCCGAGAGCCCCAACCCAACCCGGAAACACATCAATCCACTGCAGCAAGACCATGAGTATGAGAAAACATTGTGTCATAATAAATAGTTAAAACTGCTTCCGATAATAAATAATTAAAATCACTATTAAAATTACAATTAAAAAGATTAAAATTAAATGGATTAAAAGTTACGATTTGGATGAATACTCAAATTAAACGAAACAGCTGTTTCCCTTCCTTTCTTGTTGATCGCCATGTTCACAGAATGGGAATACCACGAAGTGTTTGTGTGTGTGTGTATTTGACTCTGAAATATAGAGTGGTGCATGTGCAAAAAAGACCAGAAATCCGAAATTAGATAAGGCCGTCGCACATTGATAGAATTTTCGTGTAGTTTCATTTCAAGCGTTTCAGCAATCAATAATTTTATGTAATTGTGTTGTATATTTAAAATTACTGCTTCATCAATGCATGACCATCATTAACCGCATGAAAGGCCAACTCCTATGTGTTTGCACGCGATGTGCGGACAGAAGTATAATTTTTGCTTGACACATAACTCTAACGTGCAATGAATGGAACCCTCGTACGATGAATCACACTGACTACATGAAATCTTGTACAGAAGATCATTAACCTGTTCCGAGCAAGAAGGAAGAATTGTGTGATTTTTTAATATATTATGGAGCTTCTGCATGGGCCTGGCTATAATTTTGAATTCAGTATTTCTAAAGAGTTTATTAAGCTACCTGTACCATTGTTCAACGTATGGTATGGAAATATAGTGTGTTTTATTGGTATTATTAATGGGTATCATATTTGCTGTTTTCTTTTTAGCCTGTAATCTGATTTGATTTATAACAGAGTGAGGATAGCCTCTATTTAAAAACCTATCGGTTAGCATAACAATTTCTAAGTGTAAGGTGGGTTCAGATGTGGAATATTTGTAAGCATTGAAAAACTGGTTAAATATAATAGATCTCTTATACGTGAATGGATGATAACTTCGGTAATGCAGGTACATCCCCGAATTGGTAGGTTTTCGGTAAATGCTAACTTGGATTTTTTGCATGTCACGTGTGAGCGTGAAATTTAAGAAATTTAGGGCTTTTGTTTCTATCTGTTCCTCCTTCAGTGTATAATGTAGTCTCGTGTGAATATTATTGAATACCCGTAGTATTTCCTGAGTAGTGTTGTGATCTGTTATAACAAGTATATCATCATATATCTCCCATAGTAAGTAATGCATAGTAAGAAACTGTGTTAAATGAATGTCTTCGATATTGATAAGATAGATTTCCACTATAAGACTGCTCAGGTTCAAACCCATCAGTAAACCGAAAACCTGTTTGTATATAGTCTCTTTAAACATGAAATAGTTAGCTTCAAGAAGAAATTTGATTAATTTAAAAATTTCTTTTTTGGGTAATTTAGCATTATTTATGGTGAAAGAATCTCTGTTTAATAGTTCCCAAACTACATAGAGAGCATAGTCCACATTTACATTGGTGTACAAAGAGGTAACATCTAATGAAAATAATTTATCATGAATGCCAAGCGTAATATCTTTAATACTATTAAATAAAGTGTCATAATTTTTTATACCAAATCTAATCAACTGTCTAAATGGTTTACTGATGTTGTATAAGTGAGCAGCTAAGTGTGAAAATGCTGAATTTTTGTATGATACAATAGGGCTTATGGGAAAAACGGGTTTATGAAGTTTAACCTGTCCATAAAATACAGGAATATTGTATGTCCTCGCTTTCAGCTCTTTTAATTGGACCATGGAAATAAAATCCCTCTTGCGATATGCAGTTAGGGTTTGTTGTATTGGTTTACTAAATTTGTGAATAACAGACCTTGAATTGTAAGTGGAACTGTCCGATATAATAGTCCAATTTTCTAAAAAGTCTGTTTTATCCATAATAACTATAGTGTCCCCTTTATCTGCTCTTTGGATAACAATATAACTGGAACAGAAGTTAAACCTAACTGGTCTGTAATTACTTGCGTCACCCTTTGATCCCCGTTTTTTTTTTTTTTTTTTCTTTTGATCCCAGTCCGTGGAGACTTCCCCTGAATCCAAGGATGCTCTCATAATTATGGCTAAGGGTTTGCTTAGTTCCGTTGCCACCTCCTTTAATATAACTGGATACATCCCATCCACCCTAGGAGCCTTTCTTATGTTTAACTTCAACAATTTCTCCTCCACTTTGCTCTCAGTTATTACAAAATCATTAAGCACCCTGTTACAGTTTGATAAACGTCTGGTATTTTCCTCCCTTAACAACTCCTCGTGTGAATTGTAGATGCAAAATATTCATTCAGTTTGTTCGCTATCTGACTAGGATCATCATAGTCGAAACATTGATATCAAATGGACCAATCTGATTCATCCCCTTCCTTTTAGAGTTTATAAAAGTAAAGAAGTCCTTGCTGTTTTTCTTAGCATCCTTTGCCAAAGATTTCTCCTAATCTGCGTTCACTTGCCAAATCTCCTTTGTGACTTTATTACAGACTAGCTTATATCTGCCATAGGCTTCTGTGTCACGTGATAATTTATATGCATCCCATGCATTTTTCTTCTCTGCCACGAGTCTCATTAGTTCATTTTACAACCATTTAGGCCTAAACTTTGAACAAATCGGTATGAAAAGCTTAGTAGCTTCCACGATTAATTCCTTGAATGCTTCCCACTTAGAATTTGCTCTTGGTAACATCATCAGTTGGTCCCACTGTACAGAATTTAAAAACTGTCCGAGACCACTTTTATGGAAGAAAAAAACCCTTCCCATTACCCCTGATGGTAATTATATCTTTAAGTAAATATCCCACATCAGTACACTGTTATCACTGCCACCTAGTAGTTCCTTTATCTGCAAATTCTTAATACATTAATAATAATCACTGCTGATAACCAGATCAAGAGTATTACCCTCTCTGGTTGCCTCTCGAACATGCTACTGCAGAAAACAAGCATCCAATAAATCCACAAAAAAAAAAATCTTGGTGGTGTGCTGCGAATGACCAACCCACAAGTTCCAGTCAATATCTGGGAAGTTAAAATCCCCCATTATAATACATTCTGATTTACTAGCCCACTCTATTTCTCTGTACTATTGTTCATTGTACTCATTAGAGTCATTAGGCCTATAACACACTCCTACTCATATTTTTTGCTTTTCCAGTGCTTATGTTCCACCAAACTGACTCAGCATTGCACTGTCCATCTATGTCAACTGGATGCACTGCCTTAGATTTTATGTTTTTCTTAATTAACAGCATAACCCCTCTTCCCTTCCTATCCTGTCTATCCTTTCTGTACACATTGTACTCCTCAAATTCCAATTCTACACTGATTATATCTGTGTGACACCATATCTCTGATATCCCAACAATATCTGCCTTTGATGATTTGACCAGCACTTCAAATTCATCAAATTTATTTACTATACTTCTAACACTGGTGTACATGCACCTATTTTTAGTTACCCATCCCATGTATTTATTTGTTTCATGGTGACTGCCATCAGTCCCTGAAACTCCCAGCATCCTTTGCTCCAGGCTGCTGCTCATTCTAATAGAAGTAGTGCAAGAATCACCTTCACCTCTGCACCTGTGGATACTTTTAACCTTTTAGTCTGTGAATCCCCCCCCCAAGCTAGCAGTTTTTGGACCCACCTAACGCTGCCTCGATAGCATCAGCAAACACTCTTGCACACCTTCTTTTTTTTTTTTTCTTTTTTCTTTTTTTTTTTTTTTTGGTAGTTGTTGGCGCATCGGCTTCTGTGGCCATAATGCACCGCCCTCCCCCCAAGGTTCTTGCAGTACTTTGATCCAAGCCCGAGGCTGGATTTGAAACCGCGACCTTTGGGTTGCTAGGCAGGCACTTTACCCACCCAGCTAGCCTGGTCGGTGCACCCTTTCTATTTAAGTGTATCCCGTCCCTGTAGAAGAAGTCTCTCCTATTGACAAGCACAGACCAAACTGAAAAAAATTCTACTCCATGAGTCTTGGACAATCCTTCGAGGGCCGAATTGATTGACAAGTCTCTTATCATATACTCCCTCCTATCATGTCTCGTCAGAATTGCAGACACTTTCAAATTTAATCCTAACTTGCATCTTTTTTTCAATATTGACCTGTACTTGTTAAGTAAATCTGCAGATCTCCTACTCTTAATGTCATTGGTGCCAATGTGTACAACAGTATCACCCTTTGTTTAAAAAATGTTATTTGCTGTACAACACATCAACTTTTGCCCCTGGCAGACTTACCCTGGTCCTATTCCATCTGGCAGCTCTGTAGCCAGGTGGGCAGGAGCAGCAGTGCATAGCACATGCTTCTTGATTAGACTGCGGTTCGAGCTTATGACCACCGCATATCCCCAGAGCAATATGGCCTTAGTTGCTAATGCTCCTAAAAACCAAATAACAACAACAACCTATTCCATCTATCCTTTTTACACAATATATTACCTGTCTCCCTGATAATAACAACTCATGTGGAACCAGCGCATTCTCTCTTGGAGATTGCCGCTGTGTTGCCTGACACACAAGAATGAGCTCGAGCACTGAGTTGGGCAGCTGAGAGCTTGATGGGCCTGTCATATTAATTTCTTTAATGGCATCTACCCTATACTCATAACCAGATATCAGTGTGCTCTGCATAAGATTTTAGCCAACAGACATCAACTCCCTCATCTGTGAGAGTACATGATTTCATATGATGTACTCTCACAGATGAGATACAAGCCTTCAGTTGTAGCCCCCACACAGAATGGGTTTGTTAAGGGGAAGTCTTGTATGACTAATTTGATTGGATACTATGATGTAGTCACAAAGGAACTGGATGCAAAGAATAACTTTGATATCATATATTTGGATCTTAGAAAAGCCTTTGATACTGTTGCACATGGAAGACTGCTGCACAAATTGGAGCAGTGTGGCATTGGAGGCAAATTGCTGCTATGGATAAAGGGATGGTTGAGTGGGAGAAGACAGAGAGTTGTAATCAATGGACACTGCTCTTCATGGACTAATGTTATTAGTGAAGTCCCTCAGGGTTCAGTGTTGGGTCCATTGTTGTTTTCTGTATTTATAAATGATATTGATGATGGTATATATCAGGCTTAATGTCCAAGTTTGCAGATGATATGAAGGTTGGCAGGGTTGTTAATGACAGTACACTGCTGCAACAGGATCTAGAAAAGTTGAGCAGATGTGCTGAGAAATGGTAAATGAAGTTTAGCATTGACAAATGTAAAGTACTACATATGGGAAGCAGCAATCCCAGAGTAATATCAACTCTGTGGTACCACACTGACAGTGGTAGAGAATGAAAAGGACCTGGGGGTAATTGTGCAGGCAGATATGAAGTTTTCTGAGCAGGCAGACGGTCTGCAAGAGCAGCTCATGGTGTCTTGTTAATGATATAGAGGAATTTTTCTAACAGGGATAAGGAGATGATTATCCCCTTGTATAAGGCAATGATCAGACCACACCTTGAGTATTGTATACAGGTCTGGAGGCCTCATTTTAAGAAGGATGTAGAGCTGTTGGAACAAGTACAGAGAAGGGCAACAAGATTAGTGAATGGAACAAAAGGTTGCTCTTATGAAGAAAGGCTTAAATTTTGCAAATTACAGTGTCTGGAGACTAGGCACCTGCGAGGTGATCTGATTGAGGTGTGTAAAGCCTTGAATGGTTTGAGCATGCTCAGTGCTGATGGGATTCTTCCTCTTGCTCAGTATAATCACCTGAGAGGACATAAATTCAAATTGAGGAAAGACGGTTGTAGGATAGATATGTAGAAGTTTGCCTTTAGCCAGCAGGTAGAAGTTGATAGCTTAAATAGATTCAAGGCAGAACTTGACAAGCATTTGGAGCGAGTGGATGGATGAAATAAGGGTGTGTTTTTTTTTTTTTTTTGGCTAATGCTATATAAGCTTCTTTCTTGCATCATGTGCCTATGCTAATGATTTCTCTGCATTGTTTTGTTTATATATTATTGTTTTGTTTCTGTCTAGCACCAGCCTTGATAATATTGAATTTAAGATAAGTTTAAAATATGTTTATTAAATTATATTTTGTTATGTTATTGAATTAAATTATATTTTGTTATTATGTTATTGAATTAAATTATTTTATGTTATTTTATTATAATGTTCTTACTGAAATAAGATAGAACTTTTGAGACTTGTGAAATTTCTGTTTATTACATGCTCTTTGCTTGGAAGTCTGAATCCAGTATACCTTACTAACAATAAAAATTCCATTAACAGTATGTAGAGGTTGAGTGCCTTATTCATTGTCATTTTTGAATAATACTTATGATTTTCCATTTTAGATGAAAATCACTGTTGCATGATGGATATAAACTTTTAAATTTGGTACTTCTTAAAACAAAAATCACACATGAGATGAGATTTTTATATTTAAAGAGAACATATATAGATCAACTAAGAACGCAGAACCTTTCTGTATTCTTAGTTGATTGAATTTATTGAAAATTTTTACTAAAAATTTTGAATACAAGCCAGATCCTCCAGAATCTTCTTCAAATGTAGATTATTATAAGGTTCCTGGCAATTTTGAACAGGAATTAATTATATAACAAGTGTACTGACAAGTGACAAAAGAAAGTGGACTTAAACAAATGTGGAAGTTGTTTTTTATATTCTTTTATTCATGTAAAGAAAATCTTCCCCTAGAGAGCATTATGAAATGTGTTAAATGTACATGTAATAGAAAATCTTAACTAGGAGAGATTTATCTTGTCATCATTATAGATTTGTTAATTTATGGTATTTAGGAGATTCAAAAGGATCTGCAAATATGACTTGGTAAAGTGTACACCATGGAAATTAGACACCTTTCTGCAAAAATTGCTAACATGTTGCAAGACATTCTTCTCAGATGGTTCAGTTGAATGCCCACTAGAAACAGCAAAATTTCTTCTCCAGCAACTCTATTTCTGATTTAGCTCTGTCAGGACAGCTGTCCATTTTTGATAGCTCCCTCCTCCTTGAGACAACCATTACACACAGTATCTTATAAATGATTTACCATACCTCTGCATTTAGAGAGAAGGGGTTTATAGTTCCATTGTACACACACACTGGCCAATAAATACAAACCTTTATTTAGTATTGAATCAGGCCACCTTTGTTTCAAATAATGGCATTGATTCTATAAGGTGTTTTAGTGAGTTTTGGGCTAACTGTAAACATTTGTTAAACATTCTTTCTAACAAATATTGTGTAGCTGCAGCAGAGTTGAAGAAAAAGTACTTTGTTGCCAAATATTTCTCTCCAGCATATCCCACTCATTTTCAGTAGAATTGAGATCTGATGAATGTGGAGGTAGATAGTGAAAATCCATGTAATGTTCTCTGAACCATTCTTGCATAATTCCGGCACGATGTACAGTAGTACATTGTGCCATTCATAAAGTGGCCATCACCTTCAGGATAAAAGTGTAACATTGCAGGATGCAGTAGATCTGATACAAAATTCATGTTCTCTCCGAATGACATTTGAACTTCCACCTTTATCAACAGACCCAGTCCGTGCCAACAAAACATTCCCCATACCATGATACTACCGCCAGATGCTTGAGTTGTCTTAGCAAGACAAGCAATGTCCATCGCTTCATGAGGTTCTCACCACACTCTCTGCCTGCCATCATTAAAACAAAGTATGTCATGATTCACATGACCACATGACTTCCTTCCATTGTTCCACTGTCCAAACAACATTCTTGGCACCACTGCAAGTGGATTTTTCTGTTTTTCTTAAATGTAGTTTCTGAATTGGCAGGCAATTCCTAATACTGAATTTATTCAATTCCCTGCACATGTTACAGGTGTTGAACTAGGGCAATTCTGAGCTTGGTTGAATTCAGATGTCATTTGCTGCACACTGGATGTCTATTTTTAGTCCTTAGAGTATGACAGCTTTGCTCTTGAGGTGTCATTTTTTTCCTGCCACATTTACACTTTAAGATTTGGAAGTGATTGCTTTCCAGTGGAACTACTCACTTTCCAGTCATTAAAAACCTTTGAGATGGATGCTTTTGAGTTATTCTGTCTGTGAGTGTCTTAATACATTGAAATCTTTGGAAACTAGGTGGCAGGACCTGCCAGAGTACAAAAAACTACAGGACCTGCCTTCCCGGGGCCAAGTGTGGTAACGGTGGGTCCCAACAGGGCCCCAATGTCTAAATGGTCAGAAGAACAACAGTACACAACACTACATATCTGTCCACTCCCCCACACACTTTTTAAATCTCTGGCCTTCACAGAGTTCTGTGCTACTCAAACAGAATACACAATGCGGAGATTGGGGAAACCCCTGGTGCCATCAGACAACTAACACACTTTGCACTTTGTCTTAATACACAGGTTCAAAATTTTTTTGGCTATGTTTACAAATTAGTGGTGAGACTACATTTAAGAAAAGATATTGAAAGGATCTAATGACAGGGTAATTCATCTGATGAGAGTAGCAGAGTTTCTCTCACTATGAGAAGAAATTACAGGGGCATGGTTAAAAAGCTTTGGAAACAAGGTATCTCAGTGGCCTAAAGATGTAAGGTACTGAGAGAGAGAGAGAGAGAGAGAGAGAGAGAGAGAGAGAGAGAGAGAGAGAGAGAGAGAGAGAGAGAGAGAGAGAGTTTCAGATTGAATGACATGGCACACAAAATCCAGGGAGCATAAATATTAATTACTGAGTTTACGTTTAGTCAGAGAGTTGACCAAATGTAAATTATCCATGTGAGCACTGGAAATACCTCCCTGCCGAGTGGTTGAAGTTCAAAGCCTGGTGAGGTTTAAGGAATAACTGGATCTGATGCCTCCCAGCAGTGGGGAGAATCTGACATGAGAGTATAGGTTGTATAGACAATTTTTTTTTTTTTTTTTTGCTGCTGCAGAAAATCTTACTAAGAAATGGATAGTGCATATTTTATACATTTCGTTGTAATGATTCATTTTACTCAGATAATGTTTTCTTTTTTAGTTCCTCATTGTTAGCAAAGCTTCAGAGGATGAAATTAGTTTCCATGAATTTGAAGCTACAGGCTCTACCTATGAACCAATTGGAGACGTGTAAGTGTTTTGGAATAATTTGATTGCTTTAATTAATGATTTTCTAAGGTTGTCATGAAATTCATAGGTATTATATGTGTTAGGCATTGGGGAATGGTGTGGCTTTTAAGTTGTTTACAGTTTTTGCTTTGGGGGGAGGCTGGCTCTTTAATGCATGTTGATCAAATAATTCATTTTGTCTACAATATATATGATGAATACTGAATTTTAAACTTCTAGAATTTTATGAGTTCTTGGATATATAGTAGGATAGATTCCATAAAATGTTACGTTCTAAAATGAAAATATGGCTCAAAGTAGTTACTTTGTTATTACCTCACTTAATGGATGATAATTTTTGTACAAAGCAATAAATATTTTAGTATTAATATTAATAGTGGCAAGTGATACAAGAAAACAAGCTTATACAGCATCAGGGAAAAAAAAAATTCCATATCCACTTCCACAACAATGGAATAGAAGCTTGTTCCAGCAATCAATCACCCGTTAGCTGGAGGAAAACTTCAGCACATCTGTGCAACCATCCTATCTCAATTTGAATTTATATCCTCATTTGCATAGTCTGAGCAAAAGAAAGTATCCCGTTAGCATTGAATTTGCTTAAGTCATTCAAAGCCTTAAACATCTCAATCAGATCACCTTGCAAATGCCTAGCCTCCAGATGCAATTTGCAGAACTGAAGTCATTCTTAGTAATAGCATTCCCCCTTCCCCTCTCACTAATCTCGTTGCCTTTTTGTTTGTATCCATTCCAATAGCTCTACATCCTTCCAAAATGAGGCCTCCAGACCTCATCCAAAATGCGGCCTGACCATTGCCTTATACAATGGATAATCACCTCCTAATCTCTGGTAGCAAAATTTATTGCTGTCATTGATAAAATCCCATGAGCTGTTCTGGCAGCCTGTCTGCAATGTTCAGAGAACTCATATCAAACTGCATAATTATTTAGGTACTTTTCATATTCCACTACTCCGTGTGTGTGGTACCACATAGTTGATATGTAACTCTGGGATTACTGCTACCCATATGTAGTACCTTGCTTTTGTCAATATTAAATTTTAATTGCCATTTCTCAGCCCATCTGCTTAATTTTTCTAGATCTTGTTGCAGTAGCTTACCCTGATTACTGTCACTAAACCTGCCAACCTTTGTATAATCTGCAAGTTTAGGTATTAAGCCTGATATACTCTCATCAGTATCATTAAGTCTGAGGACGAGAGTTGCCGGTGCGGACGTGCCTTTCTGCCGCTCTTGGAACAGAGAAGTTTTTTCTGATTTATTTTCTGCTTTATTAGTTTAAATTGACATATTAACTTATTTTTTAGAGTAGCTTTATATTCCTATTTACGGTACTTAAGTTTAAAGTAACTTAGATAGAGATTTTGTAGGTATTACTTAGTGTCGGAAAGGGTATCAAATCCACGTGTTTACCGTTCGTAAATAACTGCCATTGTTACGCGAAAATTAATCAGTAAAATCTATTAATCTTGTCGAACTTCATTGGCAATTAAATTGTACTTTTAACTATACATATAACCACTTAGGTTACATAACATAAATAATTAGTAAAAATAAATAATTAATACATAACTTGATACGGAAGTTAAATAAAGGGATTTCGTAGATAACACTCGTTACTTAAACATAAATATTTCGTAGATTTCATAGATAACACTCGTTACTGAAACATAAATATAGCGTTATAACTGTGTTGGGATACAAGTTTAGGATTTAATTTTGTACTGAAATTGAAATTTTATTGAAAGTAAATCGAAATCATGACTCAAACCAGAGCAGCAAAGCAAAAGGCTCAAGCTAATGGGAATGCTGTGGCTCAGGGAAGAACTGAGGGGGGGCAGTTTCCCTCTGAATCACAGCCTTTTAAGATGCACTATTTGCTTGATGTTTGCGGAGCAGTCAGGTATGGGACATGATACTGCCATGGGGGATGTCTTTGTATGTGCGAGATGCAAGAAGTGTAAGGAAATCAGGCGACAACTCAGCGTGTTATGGGCCTATATGAGAGCTTGAAGGATAGGGTGGATGCCCTCGAAGGATTACAAGTGAGGAGCCCATCAAGCTCTCAGCTGCCCACACCAATGCCAGAGCTTGCACTTGGTCATCGCGCAACACAGCTGCAACACCCAAGGCAGAATGTGCTGGTCCCAAAGGAACTAGTAGTTGTTGGTGACTCTATTGTCAGGGAAACAGGAAACATGCTTTGTAAAAAGGATAGGTGGAACAGGACCAGGGTATGTCTGCCAGGGGCAAAGGTTGATGACGTAGAGCGGATATCATCTTTTAAGGGCACAAAAGGTGATATAGTTGTACACGTTAGCACTAATGATATTAAGAGTAGGAGACCGGCGGAATTACTTAACAAGTACAGGTCACTGATGAAAAAAAGCCGTGAATTAGGGTTGAATTTGAAAGTGTCTGCAATTCTGCCCAGACACGATAGGAGGGAGTATATGATGAGAGCCCTGTCGATCAATTCGGCCCTGGAAAGATTGTGCAGGGCTCAAGGGGTAGAATTTTTTTTCAGCCTGGTCTGTACTTGTTAACTGGAGAGACTGCAGGGTGCAAGAAAGGGTGCAAGAATGTTTGCTGATGCTATTGAGGCAGTGTTAGGTGGGTCGGAAAACTGCTAGATTGGGTGGATACAAGGACTAATAGATTAACAGTAGCCACTGGCAGAGGAGAAATTGATTCTTGCACTGCTTCTATTGGAATGAGCAGTAGCCTGGAAAATAAGATGCAGGATATTTCAGAGACTGCTGGGAATCATGGGGATACAAGTTAACACATGGGTTGTGTTAGGGTGGCTAAGAGGAAGAGCAGGTGCATGTATACTTGCGTGTACACCAATGCTAGGAGTTTAGTAAATAAATTTGATGAATTTGAGGTATTGCTCAAAACATCAAAGGCAGATATTGTTGGGATTTCAGAGACGTGGTGTCACACAGATATAAGGAATGCAGAACTGCAATTTGGGGAGTACAGTGTCTACAGAAAGGATAGGAAGGGAGGAGGGGTTTATGCTATTAGTTAAGAAACACATAAAATCCAAGGAAGTGAAGCCAGTCGACATCGCTGGACAGTGCAGTGTCGAGTCAGTTTGGTGTGACATAAGCATTGGGAGATCAAAATTGAGAGTAGGCGTGTGCTATAGGCCTAATGACTCTGATTAGTATAATAAGAAACTGTACAGATATATAGAGTGGGCCAGTAAATCAGAGAGTCTTATAATGGGGGATTTTAATTTCCCAGGTATTGACTGGAATTTGGGGGCTGGTCACTCACACACTAGCAAGGCTTTTGTGGATTTATTGGATGATTGTTTTCTACATCAGCATGTTTGGGAGCCAACTAGAGGGAGTAATACTCTTGATTTGATGATCAGTAGTGATTCTTCATGCATTAAGAATCTACAGATAAAGGAACCACTAGGTGGCAGTAATCGCAGTGTGCTAAAGTGGGATTTACTCAAAGAGGTAACTACCATCAGGATTTACTCAAAGAGGTAACTACCATCAGGGATAAAGGGAAGGGTTTTTGCTTTCATAAAGGCGACTGTGGAGGTTTGAAACAGTATTTAAATTCTGTACGGTGGGACCAACTGATGATGTTAACAACAGCAAATTCAAAATGGGAAGCATTCAAAGAATTTATCTTGGAAGCTACTACACCAACTAAGAAATTTTGTTCAAGGTTTAGGCCTAAATGGATGTCAGATGAACTAATGAGGCATATGGCAGAGAAGAAAAATGCATGGGATACATACAAATTAACACGTGACACAGAAGCCTATGATAGATACAAGTTGATCTGTAACCAAGTTACAAAGGAGGTTAGGCAGGCGAAGGCAGATTACGAGAGATTCTTGGCAAGGGATGCGAAGAAAAACAGCAAAGAGTTCTTTACTTATTTGAACTCTAGAAGGAAGGGGATGAATCAGATTGGTCCACTTGATAACGATGGGTCAACTGTTGATGACCCTGCTCAAGTAGCTAACAAACTAAATGAATATTTTGCATCGACATTCACACATGAGGAGTTATTCAGCAAGGGGAATGCCAGAGGTGTAGTCAACTCTAGCAGTAAGCTAGAGAATCTTGTAATAACTGAGAGTAAAGTGGAGGAGAAATTGTTGAAGATAAACACAAGAAAGGCACCTGGGGTGGATGGGATCTATCCAGTTGAGATGAGATCTATCCAAAGGAGGCAGCAAAAGAAGTAAGCAAACCCTTAGCCATAATTATGAGAGCTTCCTTGGACTCAGGGGAGGTACCCATGAACTGGAGATGGGCAAATGTGACCCCAATTCACAAGGGAGGATCAAAGGCTGACATAAGTAATTATTGACCTGTGAGTTTAACTTCTGATCCTGGAAAATTAATGGAGGCACTGGTTAAAGAAGCACTGCAGGATTATCTAGAAAAGACTTCAGTTATAGCTCGGACACAGCATGGTTTTGTTAAGGGCAGGTCTTGCCTGACCAATTTGATTGGATACTATGATGCAGTCACAAAAGAACTGGATGCAAGGAATAACTTTGATATTATATACTTGGATCTTAGAAAGGATTTTGATACTGTTGCACATGGAAGACTGCTGCACAGATTGGAGCAGTGTGGCATTGGAGACAAATTGCTGCTATGGATAAAGGGGTGGTTGAGGGGGGAGAAGACAGAGTGGTAATCAATGGACACTGCTCATCATGGACTAATGTTATTAGTGGAGTCCCTCAGGGTTCAGTATTGGGTCCTTTATTGTTTTCTGTATTTATAAATGATATTGATGATGGTATATCAAGCTTAATGTCCAAGTTTGCAGACGATACGAAGGTTGGAAGGGTTCTCAAGGACAATACTGACACTGTGCTGCTGCAACAGGATCTGGAAAGGTTAGCCGATGGGCTGAGAGGTGGCAAATGAAGTTTAACATTGACAAATGTAAAGTACTACATGTGGGAAACAGCAACCCCAGAGCAACGTATCAACTCTGTGGTACTACACTGACAGTGGTAGAGAATGAAAGGGACCTGGGGGTGGTTGTGCAGGCAGATATGAAGTTCTCTGAGCAGTGCAGACGGGGGTGGTTGTGCAGGCAGATATGAAGTTCTCTGAGCAGTGCAGACGGGGGTGGTTGTGCAGGCAGATATGAAGTTCTCTGAGCAGTGCAGACGGGCTGCAAGAGTAGCTCATGGTGTATTGTTAATGATATATAGGAATTTTTCAAGCAGGGATAAGGAGGTGATTATTCCCTTGTATAAGGCAATGGTGAGGCCACACCTAGAGTACTGTATACAGGCCTGGAGGCCTCATTTCAAGAAGGATGTAGAGCTGCTGGAACGAGTACAGAGAAGGGCAACAAGATTAGTGAATGGAACAAAGGGGTGCTCTTATGAAGAAAGGCTTAAGTTTTGCAAATTACAGTGTCTGGAGACTAGGTACCAGCGAGGTGATCTGATAGAGGTGTATAAAGCTTTGAATGGTTTGAGCATGCTCAATGCTGATGGGATTCTTCCTCTTGCTCCAAATAATCAGTCGAGAGGGCATAAATTCAAATTGAGGAAAGACAGATGTAGGATAGATGTGCAGAAATTTGCCTTTAGCCAGCGGGTTGTTGGTAGGTGGAACAGACTTCCATCCCTTGTCGTGGAAGTTGATAGCCTAAATAAGTTTAAGGCTCAGCTGGACAGGTATTTCGAACGAACAGAGGGGTGAAGTGGAAGTGGTTATTTTTTATTTAATTATTTTACTTTATTTTTTTTTTTTGGCTGATGCTGCTTAAGCTTGCTTTCTTGCATCAAATGCCTCTACTAATGCTAATGCTAATTAACACGTTGACTGCCAAGGCTTATTTGGGTAAACTGGTCTCCGACGCCAATTTGGGTTAGGCATGTTAAATTATTCAAACCCCAAATAATAATATATATTCATCACCAAAATTCGTAAAAAAAAGCTTATTGTTGTAAAAAAAAAAGGCCTCGTGAATTATCTTGTAGTTGGTGTATTTAATAGAAAATTCTTCGCGGCAGCCAACTACAAGTTAACTCAATTAAATCAGACGTGTTGTAAATTGCAACACGTTTTTTTTTGTTTTTTTTTTTACAAAAAAAAAAAAACAAAAAAAAAACCTAAAACATGGATAAGAAGAGACCACTGACTGAAGAAGAGCTTGAGCTCTATGCTAATACGAGTGACTCGGAATTTGAAGAGCTTTTTGACGAGTCGTACAGTTCTGGTTCATAGATCAGTCGGATTAAATGCTCTCGCATTATTCAGGGCTTAGAAAAACCGTCGAAAAATATTGCATTTACATATTATTGAAATATGTGTGCATAATGTACACATCCTTTTCTGTCAAGTTATGGATTTCTCTGAATTTCAGACCCGTAACTTGACGGAAAGGCAGAATCCGTAACTTGACGGAAAAGTTACATTGAATCTTTGATTGGAGAAAATATTCTAAATGTTCCAAAGAAGATTAGGTCTGAATGTAAAATTCATTATTTAGAATTTCAGTTGGCTATACCACCAACTGAAAAAAAACCACACCCGACTAAGCCGTATCGAGTATATACAAGAAATATCAAACGCCGCGGAACATGCTATTATTCTCTAGTGTGCCGAGAGAAGCTAGCTCTTTCTGTGAATAAAATATTTTTTTTTTGTGAATAAATTCTATTTTCCGACGCCGTGGTTGATTTTTCATTCTTATCCCAGAAGCCCACTATCCATCAGTTGCACATATTTGCTAAAAATATACTCATAACTGCGCCTCAAAGACAAGTCATATCAGTCTGAGTTAACTCGTATGTGGCATCCAACGCTAGATCGGCAAATACGAATTAACTCGTAGTCAGCAGTAAACATGTTAAATACAGAAAACAACAATGGGCCCAGCACTGAACCCTGTAGGAATCCACTTTTTTTTTTTTTTTATTTATGAAAACCCCAAACACGAGAGGTATTAGAACCTATAGTACTTAGTACCATGCTTGGGTTGGTGGTTGAGAAGATGAAAGAAAATATTTGTTGACATTAGACTTGAAGAACTTCTGTAGACTGTAATTTTCAGGAAATACGTATGAAGGAAGGTTGTTCCAGAAAACAGCAGTTGAATGAATAAAGGAGGAAGATGAAAAGTTGGTTCTGTGAGTTTGAAGTTGGACAGTAAATGGATGTTGGCTGGTGGCAGCACGTGTTCTGACTGTTTTGAAAGAGAGAGTGGGAGTTATAGAAGCCAATTCAGAAGAACAGTGCCCATGGAAGTATCTGTAGAAAAGGCATGCAGCAGAAACAATATGTCTGAGACAGTGAGTGCAGAGACTGTTAGAAAAAATCATTAATTAACCTAACTGCCCTCTTTTGAATGGAATCTAGAAATCCGAGAGAAGTTTTGAGGGCACTGCCCCAGATGTGGGAACAATATTCCATGGTAGGGTGATTTGTGTTTGTACAGAGTGAACAGCTGTTTCGAAGAAAAGTAATGCCGAGAGCGAAAGAGAAAACCAAGTTTTTTAGATGCAGAGGAAGCAATATTTGTAAAGTGCTTGTGCCAAGAGAGATTAGAAATCGGGGTAATCCCCAAAAGAGATATATCATTTTGCCTAGAAATCGGAGTGTCACCAAAGATAAGCATAGGAGCAAAAGAATCCTTTTTGCGAGATATAAGACAAGACTGAGTTTTAGAAGGATTGAAATCAACTAAATTGTCTTTGCCCCACTGGAGAATTACCTGGAGATCGGCATTTAAGGAATTGATAGCAGATATTCGAGAAGTTGAAGCTGATTGAGCAGGGCAAGGTTTCTCAAAATGGAAAGTGGAATGCAATGTGCTATCATCGGCAAAACTATGGATAGAATTTCCAGTCAATGGAAGAAGGTCATTAATATACAAGAGGAAAGAGTGAGGGGAAAGAACTGAACATTGGGGAACACCAGCATTAGTGAAGAAGTTAGAAGACAGAGAACCATCTACCATTATCCTCAGTGAGTGATCGGAGAGAAAACTGGATAACCTATTACAAAAAACAGTTGGCAAACCATAAGATGGAAGCTTGTTTAGAAGACATTTATGCCTTTGAGAAGCAAACATTGACATCAGAAGTTTTGAAACAGTAATCCGACCAAGGAAAAGAAGAAAAGAAATCTCCCAGGTCATCCCATTTTGAATTCTTGTAAACAACATGAGGTTGGGAATAAACATGAGATAAAGGCTCCATTGGGGAAGAGACAATCACCAAGTTGTGATCTGAGGTGCCTAAAGGACCACTCACTTTGAACGTGTACTTAGAAGGATTGTGCAGTATTCTTGTAGGTAAAGGAACAATCTGTGCAAGGTCATTAGTAATTGCAAAAGTCTCAGCATCTCGACCAGCTGGGTCGATGTGACTAGAAAATGGAAGCCAGCTGGAATTGTGAACATTAAAATCACCAAATGCATCCCATGCATTTGGTGATTTTAATGGACAGTAATTTTCCTTGTCTGTATCAGACAAGGAAAATTACCTCACTGTTAGGAAAGTTGGACTGGAGAAAGTCAAGTTGCAAAGAGAGGAAGTCAAAGCTCCAAGGGATTAGTGGAGTTGGGAGAATGGTAGAGACAACAGATGAATTTGACATGATGAGGTAGAGAGATTTTAAGCCAGAGAAGATCGAAAAAAGGAGATTCCAAATTGCCAAGTCTCTGACAGGGAATACCGGAACAGACATATGCACAAGTGTACCACCTTTGAGGCAAAAGGAATCATATAGCGAATAATTTGGGCAACTGAGATGAGCAGTAGTTGAATAATCCGATAAGTGAGATTCTGTTAGAAAAAGTACACAGGATTTGGCAGACTGTAAGTGGAAATGGACATGATTGAGATTAGAATTGACTGCTGTACATGGACTTACTACACTAGTCCATGTACAGCAGTGTCCACTGATCACTACATTCTGTCAATTCCCACTCAACAATCCCTTTATCCATAGCAGTAACTTTTTCTTAATGCCACACTGCTCCAATTTGTACAGCAGTTTTTTATGTGCAACAGTATCAAAAGCTTTCCTGAAATCTAGATATATGATACAAAAATTATTTTTGGCATCCAGTTCCTTTGTCACTGCATCATATTATCCATTCAAAGTGGTCAGACAAGATCTCCCCTTTAAACCCATATTGTGACCGAACTATAACTGTACTCCTCTCTAGCTGGTCCTGCATTATTTCTTTAATTAGTGATTCCATTTTTTCCTGGAACAGAAGTTAAGCTAACAGGTCTGTAATTACTCATTCACCCTTTGATCCCCTTTATGAATTTGGATACATTGAGAGAGAGAGAGAGAGAGAGAGAGAGAGAGAGAGAGAGAGAGAGAGAGAGAGAGAGAGAGAGAGAGAGAGAGAGAGAGAGAGAGAGAGAGAGAGAGAGAGAGAGAGAGAGAGAGAGAGAGCAATACAAGATTAGTGCTCTCGTTGCCTCTCTAACATGCTACTTGTAGAAAACACTCATCCACAAAAGTCTTGCTAGTGTGTGAGTGAACAACCCCCAAGTTTACTGGCCTATTATATTTCTTTGTTCAATTATTTGTTGTACTCATCACAGTCATTCGACCTATAACACACTTTTACTCTCATTTTTGTTTCCCACTGCATATGTCACACCAAATTGATTCAACATTACACTGATTACACATGTCAATTTGATCCTTATAGATTTTTTGCTTCTTAAGTAAGAGATTGTGTCTTCTCTCCTCCTGTCCTGACTGCTCTGTCTGTATCCATTGTACTTCCCATATTCTAATTCTTAATTCCTTATATATAAGTGACACTACTTCTCTGATATCCCCACAATGTCTGTATTTGATGACTTTACCAGCTCATCAAATTTATTTATGTTCTCCTAGCATTGGTGTAGATGCAAGTATACCTACATTTTCTTTCTCTGTTACCCTAACACAGCAACCCATGTATTTCCTTTTCCCATGATGATCCACAGCAGGCTTTGAAATTCTCGGTACCTTGCTTTTCAGGCTGCTGCATATTGTAATTGAAATAGTGCAAGAATCACTTTCACTTCTGCCTGCAGCTAATATTAATTTATTAGTCTATGTTTTCCCTCCCAGACTAACAGTTTTCCAAGCTACCTAACACTGCCTCGATAGTATCAGCAAATATCATTGCACCCTGTCTGTTTAAGTTTATCCCCTCCCCATAGAAGCAGTCTCTCCTGTTAATGAGCACACACTACACTGAGAAAAAAAATTCTATTCCACGAGCCTTGCACATTCTCTCCAGAACAGAATTGATTTTCATATCCACAAGACTCTCATAATGTACTCCCTCCTGTTGTGACCAGGCAAAATTTTAAGACACTTTCAAATTTAACCCTAACTTGCAACTTTTCTCAACATTGTCCTATACTTTGCACAATGGTATTTTAAATACCATTTATATATATATATATATATATATATATATATATATATATATAAAATAAAAAAAAAAAGTCAGATGAATTAGTTTACTTTAAAGTGCTATTATTTAATGAACATATTTCATAAAATTTATATTGGAAATATTCATCAGGAATGACTGTAGCAAGGAGTTATCAGTAAAAAATAAGTTAATTAATGTATGCAGTGTGTTATATTTTAGGCATGTTTGATTTTTTTATAGAAGTGAAAATTAAATATAGTTATCTCCTTATTAATTAATTACTATGATTATAACTTTATAGAATGCTTAATAAAACTCTATGGGCGCCTCCGTAGCCAGGTGGGAAGGAGCAGCAGTGCGTACCACACGCTTCTTGATTAGACCGGGGTTCGAGCCCGTCACCACCAAATATGGAGGATGCGGAAAGGTCAAGGAATGACCACCGCATATTCCGGAGCAATATGGCCTTAGTTGCTAATGCTCCTAAAAACCAAAACAACAACAACAACAACAACATAAAACTCTATAATTTCACAATCTATAAACCTAGCCATTCCCTTTATTACAACTAAAATATTTATTACTCCCTCCCGTATACGCTTCTTTTTTTTCTTTCCTTTTTTTTATGTATGTCTTTTCACAAGTGACACATTTTCACGAGTCTTACACAAAAATACATATGAAACATGCATGGACACAACAAAACTTGTGAAGCGTGCACACTACATTTAATTTATGAATTTATATTTTCCATAAAACTGCATGGAAAAAAGAAATAATAATTGCTGGATTTGTATTTGTTTGATTTTAATGAAATTTGAAATGGCTTTACAAATATTTTTAAAAGGTCAAAATATAAAATTTTGTGAAAATCATTCCACTGTGAGTTGAATTGTCACATGCACTGAGACAGATGGACAAGGTGAAGACAATAGGGGTGTGTGTGTGTGTGTGTTTTTTTATTTTTTAAAACTTAATACCAACTGGATAAATTGGAGAAATTGCATATAACTGGAGAAATTTAATAAGAATTTAGAATATAAGTATTTGGGGTGAAAACTATACCCATATGATGCCAAAGGGCATCATATGGGTATAGTTTTTAGATAACCTAAGTTGGACTTAATTGTTGTACCCTATAAATAAACACAGATTATAATAAAATAGTAAAATTAAAATGATGATGTAGCTAATTATTGGTATTTGGATACATTGAATGGAACGTTAACTAGGATTAGCTCCACTCAATATATCCCATCAATAATTAGCTGAGGCTATCTGTTTCTGTTTGCCATTTGCCAGTTTATCTAGGTTCAAATATACTGAGAATATACTATCAATTTAGTTTAATTACTTTAATATACATTAAATTTAGCAGAAAACTGACAGAATAACCGCTAGCCCAACAGATAGCAGTGAAAATTAATAATAAAAAATAATGGAAGTGAATCAAGAATAATAAAAGAGTACCAACTATTAATTAGTGCAATTTATTTATGTAGTGAAAAGGAAAGGCTTTTGCCAAAATTAAGGCGAAGAGGAATAAGGATCAATAGACCTCAGTCTCCCTCGAATTGCTCTAATAGATTTTGAGGTATAAAAATTTTTAGAATTAGAAAGCCGAAAGCAAAAGCATAGAAACAGCATATTATACAGATACTTGGGATTTACCGGGAGCATAACTGCCCGACCTTTTAGTAAGGATCCTTACTAATAGTAGAGGAATTACTGATAGTAGAGGAATAGCATCTTGATATTGCTTTCAGCCAGCCTAATCATGAATGAGAAATAAGAAGTAGTAATTAAGGATAGCAGAAAGTTATTGGAAGTGAGGTAAATAAAGTAGTGTTTGGGCTGTTCGGGGTTGCAAACCCATACCACAGTCGGTCCTTGGACCGATGACTGGACAAATGCCTCATGTGTTATAAGTCAGTATTGGTAATGTTAATAAAATAAAAATAATGAGGACAAAATGGGGCATAAAAAAAAATAATACTCCCGTAAGTAGACAATCCGTGGGCACAAGCTTTCTATACCATAAGACATGACAGAGTTTTGGGGATATAAAACTATACATTATGTACAGACCTGAAAGTAAATGAAGTCAGACTGCAAACATGTTGTTTAAATCAAACCCAGTAAACCCATAACCCAGTTTAATATTTTTAATTTTTATAATTTTTTATACCTTTCTTGTTTGCTATATTTTCAGTAATTTCGTTACATCTTATTTTTATCAATTTTACACACACACACATACGCCAACCGGGCTACCCTGTTGGGTAAAGTGCCCGCTTGGCAACCCAAAGGTCACGGGTTCGAATCCCGCCTCTGGCTTGGATCAAAGTACTGCAAAAACCTTGGGAGGTGCGTTATGGCCACAGAAGTCGATGCTCCAACAACTACCAAAAACACACACACACAGTTGGACCTCTCTTTAACTAACTTCCGTATAGCGAATTTTTCTGTTTAGCAAATTTTTTTTGATTTCCTATTACATTGAAAATACTTTCCATATAATGAACTGATTTCGAGAGACCTGGGTACGCATTGTTTGCACCTCTGGCCTTTAGGCAGTAGAGCTGATGCTGTAGAAAGCATGAATTAAGAGTGCAAATTATGAGCTAAAACATTCCACAATTTAACCGTGCCCGTAAAACCTATATAACTGAGAAGTAGCGCTGGTCAACTGCTATCTAGTCAAACTGCTATCATTGGCAAAGATTAAGGCATATTCCCAACACAGACGTTGGCTCTGGTCAACCTGTTTTCACCTGTAAGCATCCTATTAGAGAATTAGGAGAGAGTGATTTTCCTTTATTCCTGAAATTCATTTGTGGTTTTGCAGAAATAAGTCGCCCACACTTTCACTAAATTTCACTGTCTCTGTTTACTTGGTAGGTACAAATGGCCCTAAATCAGTTTGTTTTAGCTGCTGTGTAAGTAACCTTACAATGTCCTTGAGTGTAGTGGAAAAAGTGGAAGTGCTTAATAGTGTAGATCGGGCATTAATAGTGGATTTGGACATTAAAATAAAAGAAATAACTTTAAAATTTGGTATCCCTGCCAGCAGTGTGCTAACCATTCTGAAAAACCGTGTTTCGATTCTCAAACTGTTTGAGGAAACGGGACCCAGTCAGAGGTGTGTGAAATTATACCTGTATAAAGATATAGATGAAGACATTTTTAATTGGGTGGAAATTGATTTGAGACCAAAACATGCTGATGTCGGGGCCATTAATAAAAGAAAAGACTGTGAAGTATGCATCTTTTCTGGGACATAAAACATTCCAAGCCAGTTCTGGTTGGCTGGGCAAATTTAAAAACTGCCATGACTTACTTGAAAAAGTTATTTTAAGTCATTAGAATTGAACTCCAACAAAAAATCTTGGATGACAAATGAAATTTTTGAACGGTGGATTTTAAATTTCGATAGAAAGATGACGAAAGAAAAACAGAAAAATTGCATTGATTGTCGACAACTGCCCTGCTCCACCTGGTAATTTTGAAACTTACAAGTGTGAGGCTTGTTTTCTTCACCCCGAATACCTCATTAAACTGTCGCCAATGGACCAAGGCATTATAAAGAATTTGAAAATGCATTACCAAAAGTGCATTACTGAAAAAAATTATACCAAGGATAGAAACTAACTAACCAACCTATAGATTCTGTTTTTGATTTTATGGATGTGCATATCAAAGTTGGTGAAAGTGTGGAATAAGGTGTGACAGAAACAACAATTAAGAATTGTTTCATAAAAGCAAGTTTTTCTAAAATGCAATTAGCAATGATAGGAATGAACTACTACAAGATATTGAGCAATCCTGGGAAGAATTCCAAGTGAGGTTTGATCATTGGAGAATTCTGTTCTTGATGAATTTTTAAGAGTTGATAATGATGTCATAGTAGTTGAACATTCGAGTGACTCCAACATTTTGGAGAATATTCAAAGAACTAATAACAATATCGACAATGAGTTGGATGAAAATGAGGTCAATATTAAACCTTCTAAACATGAAATGTTGGCAACATTTGAAATCTTGCATCGAGGCCTTCAGCGTGAAGAAAATGTGCCAGAAAATATATTTGAGTGTTTAAACAAGTCAACATTATTATGAACGATGTACAGTAAAATCCAGGATACAACAAAAAATAACCGAATATTTTATGGAATAATTCTTAAAAGTGTATTAATATATTGTGCACTTCATGTAAGTAGTCATTTCTTAATATGTATGTATTAATAAATTAATTCTATTAAACTTTTATACAAAATTTACTCATTCCCACTTATTTCTGATTTATTTCTCATTTTTTACTATATTTCTGAATGTTGAATTACAATACATACCATTTTTCATTGTTGAAAAAGTTGTATTTATTTATAATGAAATTTCTGTTTAACAAATTTTTTCAAATGAACTTTTGATTTTGTTACATAGAGGTCTGACTGAATATGTGTATAGGTGATATAGTTGTACACGTTGGCACTAATGATATTAAGAGTAGGAGACTGGCAGAATTACTTAACAAGTACCGGTCACTGTTGAAAAAAGCCGTGAATTAGGGTTGAATTTAAAAGTGTCTGCAATTCTGCCCAGACACAATAGGAGGGAGTATATGATGAGAGCCTTGTCAGTCAATTCGGCCCTGGAAAGATTGTGCAAGGCTGAAGGGGTAGAATTTTTTCAAGCCTGGTCTGTACTTGTTAACAGGAGAGACTGCTTCTACAGGGATGGGATACACTTAAATAGAAAGGGTGCAAGAATGTTTGCTGATGCTATAGAGGCAGTGTTAGGTGGGTCGGAAAACTGCTAGCTTGGGGGGGGGGAGAATACAAGGATTAATAGATTAACAGTAGCCACTGTCAGAGGTGAAAGTGATTCTTGCACTGCTTCTATTGGAATGAGCAGAAGCTGGAAAACAAGATGCAGGATATTTCAGAGACTGCTGGGAGTCATTGCGGTATAAGTAAACACATGGGTTGTGTTAGGGTAGCTAAGAATAGGAACAGGTGCATGTATACTTGCGTGTACACCAATGCTAGGAGTTTGGTAAATAAATTTGATGAATTTGAGGTATTGCTCAAAACATCAAAGGCAGATATTGTTGGGATATCAGAGACATGGTGTCACACAGATATAAGGTATGCAGAACTGGAATTTGGGGAGTACAATGTGTACAGAAAGGATAAACAAGATAGGAAGGGAGGAGGGGTTATGCTATTAGTTAAGAAACACATAAAATCTAAGGAAGTGAAACCAGTTGACATCACTGGACAGTGCAGTGTTGAGTCAGTTTGGTGTGACATAAGCATTGGGAGATCAAAATTGAGAGTAGGAGTGTGCTAGAGTAGGAGTGGGCTATAGGCCTAATGATTCTGATGAATATAATAAGAAACTGTACAGGGAAATAGAGTGGGCCAGTACATCAGAGAGTCTTATAATGGGGGATTTTAATATCCCAGATATTGACTGGAATTTGTGGGCTGGTCACTCACACACTAGCAAGGCTTTTGTGGATTTATTGGATGATTGTTTTCTACATCAGCATGTTCGGGTAGCAACTAGAGGGAGTAATTGATTTCGTTATCAGTAGTGATTCTTCATGCATTAAGAATCTGCAGATAAAGGAACCACTAGGTGGCAGTGAATACAGTGTGCTGAAGTGGGATTTACTCAAAGCGGTAACTACCATCAGGAGTAAAGGGAAGGGTTTTTGCTTTTGTAAAGGCGACTATGAGGGTTTGAAACAGTATTTAAATTCTATACAGTGGGACGAACTAATGATGTTACTACCAGCAAATTCAAAATGGGAAGCATTCAGAGAACTTATCTTGGAAGCTACTAGGCTTTACATACCAACTAAGAAATATCGTTCAAGGATTTAGGCCTAAATGGATGTCAGATGAACTAATGAGACATGGCAGAGAAGAAAAATGCATGGGATACATATAAATTAACATGTGACACAGAAGACTATGATTTCTGAATGTTGATAGATATAAGTTGATCTCTAACCAAGTTACAAACGAGGTTAGGCAGGCGAAGGCAGATTATGAGAAATCTTTGGCAAAGGATGCAAAGGAAAACAGCAAAGAGTTCTTTACTTATGTAAATCTAGAAGGAAGGGGATGAATCAGATTGGTCCACTTGATATTGATGGTTCAACTGTTGATGATCCTGCTCAGGTAGCTAACAAACTAAATGAATATTTTGCATCGACATTCACACATGAGGAGTTATTCAGTGAGGGGAATGCCAGAGGTGTATTCAACTCTGGCAGTACGCTAGATAATCTTGTAATAACTGAGAGTAAAGTGGAGGAGAAATTATTGAAAATAACCACAAGAAAGGCACCTCGGGTGGATGGGATCTATCCAGTTATATAAAAGGAGGCAGCAAAGGAAGTAAGCAAATCCTTAGCCATAATTATGAGAGCCTCCTTGGACTCATGGGAGGTACCCATAGACTGGAGATGTGCAAAAGTAAAAGTAAAATGCAACCATTATCAACCCACTGCAGGATGGAAGCCTCCTCAGCAATTTGTGCTGAGGGAAATGGACCATAATCTGCCACGCTGGTCCAGTGCGAGTTGGCAGATTGACTGTATTCAGCAGTCAGGGGCTTGAACCCTGGTCTACTCAAAGAGCATGTGCTACTGCACTCCCACTCATGACCACTCAGCCATTTGCACATCTGAAATGTGAGATGTGCAAATGTGACCCCCAATTCTAAAGGAGCATGAAAGACTGATACAAGTAATTATAGACCTGTGAGTTTAACTTCTGTTCCAGGAAAATTAATGGAGGCACTGGTCCGAGCTATAGCTTCAGTTATAGCTCGGACCAGTTATAGTCTTGCCTGACCAATTTGATTGGATACTATGATGCAGTCACAAAAGAACTGGATGCAGTTAATAACTTTGATATTATATACTTGGATCTTAGAAAGGCTTTTGATACTGTTGCACATGGAAGACTGCTGCACAAATTGAAGCAGTGTGGTATTGGAGGCAAATTGCTGCTATGGATACAGGGGTGGTTGAGGGGGAGCAGACAGTGTGTGGTAATCAATGGACACTGCTCATCATGGACTAATGTTATTAATGGAGTCCCTCAGGGTTCAGGTTTGGGTCCATTGTTGTTTTCTGTATTCATAAATAATATTGATGATGATATATCAAGCTTAATGTCCAAGTTTGCAGACAATACAAAGTTTGGCAGGGTTGTTAAGGACACTACTGACACTATGCTGCTGCTACAGGATCTGGAAAGGTTGAGCAGATGGACTGAGAGGTGGCAAATGAAGTTTAACATTGACAAATGAAAAGTACTGCATATGGGAAACAGCAACATCAGGGCAAAGTTCTCTACCACTGTCAGTGTAGTACTGACAGTGGTAGAGCACGAAAAGGATCTGGGGGTAAATTTGCAGGCAGATATGAAGTTCTCTGAGCAGTGCAGATGAGCTGCAAGGGTAGCTCATGGTGTTTTGTCAATGATATACAGGAATTTTTCTAGCAGGGATAAGGGGGTGATTATTCCCTTGTATAAGGCAATGGTGGGGCCACACTTTGAGTACTGTATACAGGTCTGGAGGCCTCATTTCAAGAAGGATGTAAAGCTGCTTGAATGAGTACAGAGAAGGGCAACAAGATTAGTGAATGGAACAAAGGGTTGCTCTTACAAGAAAGGCTTAAGTTTTGCAAATTACAGTGTCTGGAGACTAGGCACAGGCGAGGTAATCTGATAGAGGTGTATAAAGCCTTGAATGGTTTGAGCATGGTCAATGCTGAGGAATTATTCCTCTTGCTCAGAATAATTATCTGAGAGGGCATAAATTCAGATTGAGGAAATACAGATGTAGGATAGATGTGCGGAAATTTGCATTTAGCCAGTGGGTAGTTGGTTGGTGGAACAGACTTCCATCCCTTGTTGTGGAAGTTGATAACTTAAATAGATTCAAGGCTCAGCTGGACAGGTATTTTTAATGAACGGAGGGGTGAAGTGGAAGTGTTTTTTTTTTTTTTTTTTTTGGCTGATGCTGCATAAGCTTGCTTTCTTGCATCATATGCCTGTACTAGTGCTAATGTAAATGCACCTAAGAAATTGATGATTAGTAAATAATTCTTGAAACTAAGAATTTCATCAAGAGAAATCGAGTGAAAACATTGATGTGAATAACATAATTTTAAGTGGTGTATTCATAATGTGGGCACAGTGCTCTTCACTAACAAATCAGTCAATATCATAACTTCCAAATATTATCGCATTCCTTTTTTTTTTTTTTTATGGTCCACCAATAAAATTGACTCCTACAAATTTTGCTTTATATTGCTTAAACTTTTTAAGAAATTTTTTCTGTGCCTCATTGCAACTATTTTTGTCATTCAGTGTCATGGTATAATTTTTGTTCACAATAAGTGTTATTATTAACTGTTATTATTATTGTTTTTTTTTTTTTTTTGTTTGCAGGTTTCTGAGAGGACAAAAGGCCAGATGTTCAGACTATGAAGCTCTATTTGAACTTTCAACTATTTGTTCAATGTGCAATGATTCATCGATTGACTTCAATGAGGTAACCCTTTGCATTCAGTAAATGGTAAACTAAATTTACAGTAAAGTTAAGTTTGCTTTATGATTTAGCATTTTTATTATTAGTAGTAATGACAAATGATGCAAGAAAGCAAGCTTATACAGCATCAGCCAAAAAGAAAAAAAAAAAAAAAAACATCCCATTTCACTATCCATCTCCAGTAGTTTGTCTAGTTCTTTCTTGAATCTATTCACAGTATCTACTTCTGAAATAATGGAGCAGTTGGAATCCAGCAATAAACCATTGGCTGAAGACAAACTTCTGCACATTTATTCTGCAACCATCCTATCTCAATTTGAAATTATGCCCTGTTATATGCATAATCTGAGCAAGAGGAAGAATCCCACCAGCATTGAGTTTGCTCAAGTCGTTCAAAGCAGTAAACACCTCAGTCATATCACCAAGGTGGTGCCTAGTCTTCAGATACTCTTTATATCCATTCCAGCAACTCTGCATCCTTTCTAAAATGAGGCATCTAGACCTGTATGCAGTACTCAAGATGAGGCCTAACTATTGCCTTATACAAAGCCATAATCGCCTCCTTATACCTGCTAGCAAAATTCATATATATTATGACAAAATTTCATGAGCTGTCCTGGCAGCCTTCCCCTGCATTACTCAGAGAACTTCATATCTGTCTGCACAGTTACCCCAAGGTCCTTTTCATTTTCCTCTACCTTGGGCATAGAACTGCACAGTTGCTATGTTACTCTGGAATTACTTCTACCTATATACGTACCTTGCATTTTTTTTATCCAGCGCAGCAAAAGCCTGTGGCTCTGCTTGCACTATGGCAAATACTATTACTGTTTGTCACTGTTAAACTTCAATTGCCATTTCTCAGCCATCTGCTTAAATTTTCTAGATCTTGTTTTAGTAGCATACCTTCATTATTGTCATTAGCCATCTTGCCAACCTTTGTATCATTTGAAAACATACATTAAACCTGATGTACCTTTTATCAGAGGTGCCTCCGTAGCCAGGTGGGAAGGAGCAGCAGTACGTAGCACACGCTTCTTGATTAGACTGGGGTTCGAGCTCGTGACCACCAAATACGGAGGATGCGGAAAGGTCAGGAATGACCACCGCATATTCACGGAGCAATATGGCCTTAGTTTCTAATGCTCCTAAAAAAACAAAATAACAAAAACCTTTTATCAGTTTCATTAATAAATAAAACAACAATGGGCCCAGCCAAACACCGTGGGACTTTATTAATAACATTAGTCCACGGAGGGCGGTGTCCATTGATAACCACTCTGTCTTCTCCCACACAACCATCCATTTATTCGTAGCAGTAACTTGCCCTTGATTCTCAGTGCTTCAATTTGTAACAACAGTAACAAAAGTTTCCTGAAATCCAAGTATATAATGTGTTTTTTGAATCCAGTTCCTTTGTTACTGCTTTATAGTATCCAGTCAAATTGGCCAGACAAGCTCTCCCCATAGTCCTGTGTATATAGTCATGCATTACTTCTTTAACCACTGCTCCATTATTTTCCACCATAACAGAAGTTAAGCTAATAAGTCTGTAATTACTCATGTCAACCTTTAATTCTCATCTGTGAACTTAGGCACCTCCGTAGCCAGGTGGGAAGGAGCAGCAGTGCGTAGCACACGCTTCTTGATTAGACGGGGATTCAAGCCTGTCATCACCAAATATGGAGGATGCGGAAAGGTCAGGGAATGACCACCGCATATTTCGGATCAATATGGCCTTAGTTGCTAATGCTCCTAAAAACCAAATAACAACAGACATCTGTGAACTGGGGATACATTCACATATCTCTAGTCCAATGTGACCTTCCTTGAATCTAAAAGTGCTCTAATAATTATGGCTAAGTGTTTCATTACTTCCTTTGCTGCCTCCCTTAATATAATTGGATAGATCCCATCCAAGTTAGTTGCCTTTTGTATGTTTAACTTCAACAGTTTCTCTTCCACTTTCCTCTCCAAAATTATTAGCTTCCTGTTAGAGTGTGATAAACATTTGGCATCCCTCTCCCTAAAGAATTCCTCATGTGTGAATGTAGATGCAGAATACTTATTCAGTTTTTCAGCAACCTGAGCAGGATTATCAACAGTTAAACCATTGATATCAAGTGGACCAATGTGATTTATCCGCTCCTTGTTGTTTTTCTTTGCATCCCTTGCCAAAGATTTCTCATAATCTGCCTTAACTTACCTAATCTGTTTTGTGACTTTATTGCAGACAAGTTTATATCTACAATAGGCTTCTATATCACTTGATAATTTATATGCATCCCATGTACTTTTCTTCTCTGCCACATGTCTCATTAGTTCATCTAATGATTAACTAATGAGACATGTGTGTCCATTTTGGTCTAATTTAGGTTTCATTGGCAACTCAGAAACACCATTCAAAGCCTTGAACAGTCTTAGTTAGTATGAAAAGCCTAGTACCTTATATGATTATTTTCCTGAATGCTTCCCATGTAGAATTCCCATGTTGTTGTAACATGATTAGTTGGTTTCACTGTATAGGATTTAAAAACTGTCTGAGACCATTGTAGTCTCTTTTATGAAAGCAAAAACTCTTCCCTTTATCCTTGATGGTAGTTATCTTTAAGTAAATTCCACATCAATTCATTGTGATCACTGCCACCCATGGTTCTTTTATCTGCAGATTCTTAATGCATGAAGTTAAAATCCCCCATTATAAAACATTCTGATTTACTTGCCCACTCTCCATCTCCCTATATTTGTTGTATTCATCACAATCAGTTGGTCTGTAACCAGTCCCACTCTCATTTTTGTTTACCAATGCTTATGTGACACCAAACTGACTCAACATTACACTAGTCACAAATGTCAACTGGATGCACTGCCTTAGATTTTATGTGCTTCTTAACTAAGAGTATAACCCTTCCCCTCCTCCTATCCTTTCTGTACACACTGTACTTCCCACCATTTTACCAGTTTACATTTTACTATTCTCCTAGTATTGGTGTAGATGCAAGTATACCTGCACCTGTTCTTACTTTTAGTTACCCTAACACAGCCCATGTATTTTCTTGTTTCCATGATGACCCATAGCTGGCCTTGAAATACCCGGTACCTTGCTTTTCAGACTGCTGCATGATTCTATTAAGCTAAATTGTAAGATTAATTTTTTAAATTAATTATTAGCAAGATTGACAGTACCATATTACCACATAGTTTATAATGAATCATTCTGTTGTCTTTTAATTCATTAAACTTAACTCCAGAAATATGAAACTGGTGAATGGATCTTTAATGGAAATACCATATCATATAATATAAATTTAATGAAATTTAATATATAAGAAGTTTAGCATTGACAAATGCAAAGTACTGGGCAGCAGCAAACCCAAGAAAAACTTACCAACTGTGTGGTACTACACTCAGGGAGGTAGAGAATGAAAAAGACCTGGGGGTAATTGTGCAGTCAGATATGAAGTTCTCCGAGCATTGCTGACGAGCTGCCAGAGCAGGTCACAGAGTTTTGTCAATGATATACAGGAATTTTGCTAGCAGAGACAAGGAGGTGATTATCCCTTTGTATAAGGCAATGGTCAGGCCACACTTTGAGTACTGTGTACAGGTCTGGAGGCCACATTTTAGTAAGGATGTAGAGTTGTTAGAATGAGTACAGAGAAGGGCAACAAGATTGGTGAGAGCAACAAAGGGGTACTTTTACCAAGAAAGGCTTAAGTTCTGCAAATTACAGTGTCTGGAGACTAGGCACCTGTGAGGTGATCTGATTGAGGTGTATAAGGCCTTCAACTGTTTTGAGCAGGCTCAATGCTGACAGGATACTTCCGCTTCATCAGATTAAGAACCTGAGGGGCCATAGATTCCAGTTGAGGAAAGACAGTTGTAGAATAGATATGTAGAAGTTTGCCTTTAGCCAGCGGCAAAAGGCAAACTTCTACATATCTAGGAATTAGTGAAAGGATAAGAAAAAACAGCAAGTGTAGAAAGTCAGTTAAATAAATTCATTTGGATCAAAATAGAGAAATTAGCTAAAAGACAAAATTCTTTTTATAACATAGTTTTTTTTTTTAACCTATGGAGATCAGTAAGAAATAAAAGTATTAGGGAAAAAGACCTACGTGCTCTGGATTCATCATTCTATATTCTTTATTATGTAGCACGGAGCAGAATGGAAAATAAAATAAAATGACAGGTTTTAGTTAAAGTAGGTTTAATGTTAATTACAAACAATAAATGGTAAAACAGAATATTTTAAATACATACAGTAAACAGTAATACATAGAGCTTTCGGGCTTTTTGTTGCCCTTCATCAGTTAACCATTGGACTGAAAGTATAGGAACTTAAGCATGCAATGGCAGTCATGCAGAGTGAACTGCGTGATGCAGCATTTATGTCACATCCTCAGGCTTTAGCTTCCAACAGTTAAATGTTGCATCACGCAGTTCACTCTGCGTGACTACCATCACCCTCTTATGTCCCTATACTTTCAGTCCAATGGTTAACTGATAAAGGGCAACAAAAAATCCTGAAAGCTAAAATATTCTAAAAATCCAGAATTTAAAATATTCTGTTTTACCATTTATTTTTTGTAATTAACATTAAACCTACTTTAACTACAACCTGTCATTTTATTTTACTTTCCGTTCCTCTCTGTGCTACATAATACAGAATATAGAATAAAATTATTGATCAAAAATTGGTCACAGTCAGTAGAACTAACATACTACAGATGAGGAAATAAGAGTCTTGTGTTGAGAAATGTCAAACATATTTAACTGAAACAAATGTTATAGTTCAAGAATCCACAAAGAATAATTTGTATTTCCACAGTGACCTATACATAACAGATATGGATGGTGATGATATTTATGTCTCATATGTGTACCTAAAGATTGAGCACTTCTTCACCATGTGATTTAATTAAATTAGTTATTGAAATTAAAAATGTGACTAGGTATACTCATTGCTTAGTATATTCAGTTATTAAATTAATTATGACATTTTTAATCTAATGAACTAAATTAAATAAAAGATGGCTTGTGTTGAGAATGACAATGCCTTACAGTAGACAGATGAAACTAATTGATATCTCTTTTATCTCTTTTATAAAAAGAGATCTACCCAGACAAGTAATCTTTTAAAAGTTTTCAGGAATATAACCTATAAACCAATTATTTTAGCAAATTGAATGCACTAGTTTAGTGTATCTGTCACACTTTCAATTTAAATAAAATGAAACTGCAAAAGAGGTATGTGGAGAGAAGATATGCAAGAGACAAAATGCCATGGGACCAAAAACGTTAGACACAGTTAAAGAAAAGAAAAAATATAAGAAAATTTGTAAATAAAATTACTAAATCATTAATGGTATATAAACAAAAGTAAGGCGACTAAGATGTATATGAAAGAGCTAAAAATTTCTCAAAATCCAAAATTTTGGGAAAAATATGGGAAACAGATATCAGGAACGGGAAAAATATTTTGCTATTTAGTTAGAAATCTCAAAACAAAAGTATTTCACAAGAACACAAAACTATTTCCTTACTTTTGAAAAACACAGAAGTAAGGAAATCAAAAAGGGGAGCAAAATTAAAACAGAAGAGAAGAATAGTTTAGAAGTGTGAAGTAAATATTTTGTTTTTTTAACAAAATAGCTCAAGTTATCACTGAAGAGGAGGCAAAGATTGAAATGGAGGTAATTAAGGTACTATCACTATTGTTATGACAGAAAAGGCCATGAAAAAATCCAGTGTGGAAAAGCAGCAGGTGTAGATGAAATTGGCATTAGCATTAATCAGCATTAGAGTCATGTCTTGGGCAATCAGCATTATTAATGCTGATTGCTCAAGACAAAATAGTGTCATGTTAGTTATGTTGTATCATGAAGAGGTTGTTTATTTGAAGGAAAAGATTATTAGAGTAAAGCTTTAATTGCAGCAATATCTCAAAAAGGAAAATATAGCTGAATGTGGAAATTTACAGAATTTCACTCCTTATTGTACCAAGTAAAATTGATGCAAATATCTTAGAGAAGAAAATAGAAATATTTTTGAATACAACTTTAGAGAGAACAGTCAGTTTTAGACCAAAGGGGAGGAATCCAGGATCAAATATTCAGACTAAGACAAATAAATTACAAAAGCCATGGTAACATAACCAAAACCTCTATTTATGATTTTTGATATTGAGAACACATACAATGTTGTACCTACTAACTATAAAATATTGGTTTATTTTAAACTCATAATATATTATGCCTTGTTCATTTACACTTTATTAAAATATATTAGTCATGTATGGTGATACATTATCAGTTATTGTATCATCAAAAATATATCAGTTCCTAATTTGACTTTCCTTCACCCATAATGCCATGACGTTATGGGTGAATGAAAATATATTATAGATTCTTTAAGGCTGTAACCTTAAAGAATCTATAATAATGTTTGGGAAACACAGTAACAGTTAAAATGTTAAAACCTAAAGTACCACATGCTAAATTGAAAAGTCAGACTTTATTACTTTGTATTTTTTGAACTGTGATAACACTTGGTATCAAGTACTACATTACCCTACCATTAATATCTGGATGCCTGTATCTACAAGTAATCTTTATTTACAGGAAAACTAATAATGTAATCTTAAATCTTTAGCATTTATGACAGCTTCTAGTCTCTGTGGAGCATACTCCACCAATGTTTTGTAAATGTCCTCTGATATTTTCTGCCATTCAGTTTACAAAGAGGTGACCAATTCAGCTTTGTTTTTTGGGCAGTCTCTCCTCACCTGTACTTGATGATCTAGTTCGTCCTAGAGGTTCTCAGGATTGAGGACCGGGCTCTGGACTGGCCAGTCCAACTTTTTTATTGCTCATACCTTGAAACCACTCTATCACAATGTGAGCAGTATTGACATGTAATGTCATCCTGTTACAGGTATGAGTCTGCCCATATGGGCTACCACAACATTGGTAACACATTGTCTGGGATGTCTACATAGACCTGAGCATTCATGGTTTTACTGTATATAAAATATAATTTATATTTATGTTAATATTAATTATATAATAAATAAATGATAAATGTATAATCATATTTATTTAATTATATAATTTGTCTATAAATAAATAAATAAATAAATAATTAATTAATATTTAATATTGATTTTGTTTTATTGTATATACTGTTTTATTTTTTTACAGTATAAACAAGCCTTTGAAAAGGTGGGAGAAGCCACAGAAACTGCACTGATTGTGCTAGCAGAAAAAATAAATCCATGGAACTTTGATAAGTCTGGAAAATCTAGACGAGATTCTGCTTTAGTTGTTAATCATGGCATTCAGAGCATGTGGAAGAAGGAATTTACCTTGGAGTTTTCAAGAGACAGAAAATCTATGAGCAGTTATTGTGTTCCTACAAAGGTTTCTCGTCTGGGTTCTGGGCCAAAGCTGTTTTGCAAGGTAAATGACATTGATCATATTAGTGAAGTCTTTTACAATATAGTTCATTGTGATTTGTATACATTGCATATTTTCCTTATATTATTAGAATTATATGTTATGTTTTCATATATTTACCTGTTGTGTAATTTCCCCCCTTTCTCATTCGAAATTTGGTCAAATAGGTAAATTAATTTTACATAATATACAAATTAATGCTTGTCAACAGTTTACTTTTTCCTACTAGAATAACCACATCTTTATATCCTTTTTTGTAGTTTTTTATTCACTTCTGCTTTCAAATAGTTCCTTGAATGGTTATAACTATAAATATCCAGCATTATTTAGTTCCTTCAGCAGTTTCCAAATTTTTCTTCCAGGCAATTTGCTTTTTAATTTAATAGGCATACATTCTTGAACCTTAATCATTGTTGTTTTTTATGAAAGTTTCTCTTGTAGCACTGTTTTCTATTTGAGAATTATATTTTTTTGAAATAAACAGTTCAGCAGTACACTGTTTATTTTAAACAGTGGGTTTCAGTACTGTTTATTTTTGAAATAAACAGTTCAGCAATGCACATGGCTAACAAAGGTAAGCACCAGCAATAATGAGGCATGGATCTCATTGTGCACAGTTTTGGCATCAAACCTCCATTGACTGATACCAAAACTAGTGTGTTAGTTGTCTGACGGCACCAGGGGTTCCCCCCATCTCTACATTGGCAAAACCAGTGTGTGTGATATCCTTTGTCATCTCACCATCAGAGTGAAAGTGATGAATTTTGAGTGCTTTCTTTGGGTGTTGAAGCTTACTGCTGTAGCTGAGTCAGAATGTGAAGAGCTTTGTGATTTTGCATTGGTGGCTGTATAAGGTGCTACTAACATTTGGACAAATCCATCACTGTCCTTTGCATCATATTTAGTATCTGACACCTATTTTATAGGCATCATTATCATTATGCTGGTGCAGTTCATTTTGTGTATATCCTAGCTTTGTATTCCAAAAGTCTATGTTTCATTAAAAGAACCTTTATACATGATGCTCATACCACAGTTTGAGCATCACACCAGTGATGCTCAAACTGTGGTATGCAACACTAACAGAGGTGGCTCCACTTACCAAGCGTGACCATTCAACTTCTCTACAATTCATATAGTGCTCTTTGTATAGGTGAATCAGTTTCTAGTTTTGCTTAATTGTTTTTCTTTTTCTTTTCTTTTCTTTTTTTTTTTTTTTTTTTTTCAGTTCATTTTAAGTTGTTCACCTTTCTTTTTTGTAGTATATTCATTACTAATCTAACAAACATTTTCATCCACTTGGCCATCTAGCAGAACTGCTCCTTCCTCTCTGTGGTGGGGCTGGTAAACTAGACAGTAAAGACATGTCCCAGGGCCTAAGGGAGTTAACATAGATTCTGAAACCTTTCCTCTACTTGATACTCCCAGCTCAAATCATTACTGCAAAACTTCTCATTTGAAAAGAATGAGAAAAAAGTATAGATAAAGAAGATTTCCTGATCTTTCTCATAATCCACTCACTATCAAATCAACCAGTCTGTAAACTACTTCCATTCCTCACTTAGAAATGCATAGAAAATGTTGTCATTCCACCTAAATTGGGCAATAGGATACAATCTGGAGATCTTGTAGAAATAACAAAATAGTGACTCGAATCATCACTTAGGCTTTTTACTTTTTGTGAAATTTCCATTAAAGACACCCCACAAACTCACTTTAAAGGAGTCATCAAAATTCTGTTCGGCATTATCATAGCAGAATAGGATTTGATGAACATGACTGAAATGTAAATAGTAGATGAATTAAATGATCAGAACATCATACAAGTAATATGACTTGTAAGAAAGGATAGCGAATTTGTTTCCACACAACATCATATTTAGTAAATGCCAAATCTCTTGAACACTCTTAAAGGAATTTACCTGATCATATAAGGTGCTACAAGTGCAAAAGTTTCTCCACTCACAAACCACATGTCAAGGATTTTCATTATGCCCTAATTGGGTTGAAAGATATACACAGACTGACTGCAGTGCATAGCCATATAGATGTCCAAACTGTAAAGAGGCCCAGCCTATTCTAAAAATTACAAACTATATGAGGAATTCTGTAGGGAAGGGGAGGCCAGAAGTTAATCAAACTACAAGGAGCTAAATGATTTAGTAATAACTGAGAGGAAAGCAGAACACAAATTATTGAAATTTAACATGAGAAAGGCACTTGGGGTGGATGGGATCTATCCAGTTATATTAAGGGAGACAGCAAAGGAAGTAAGCAAATCCTTAGTCATAATTATGAGTGTCCTTAGATTCAGAGGAGGTCCCCACAGACTGGAGATGTGCAAACGTGTCCCCAGTTCAAAAAAGAGGAATCAAAGGGTGACACGAATAATTACAGACCTGTTAATTTAACTTCTGTTCAGGGAAATTAATGGGGGCACTGGTTAAAGAAGCACTGCTGGATCATCGAGACAAGACCGCAATTACAGTTCAGACACAGCATGGGTTTGTTAAGGGGAAGTCTTGTCTGACCAGTTTGTCTGACTTCAGAAACTTGTAATAACTGAGAGTAAAGTGGAGGAGAAATTGTTGAAGATTAATACAAGAAAGCCACTTTGGGTGGATGGGATCTATCCAGTTATATTAAAGGCGGCAGCAAAGGAAGTAAGTAAACCCTTAGCCATAATTATGAGAGCTTCCTTGGACTTAGGAGAGGTATCCACAGACTGGAGATGTGCAAATGTGACCCCAATTCACAAATGAGGATCAAAGGCCGACACAAGTAATTATAGACCTGTGAGTTTAACTTCTGTTCCAGGAAAATTAATGGAGGCACTGGTTAAAGAAGCACTGCAGGATCATCTAGACAAGACTTCAGTTATACCTCGGACACAGCATGGTTTTGTTAAGGGGAAGTCTTGCCTGACCAATTTGATTGGATACTATGATGCAGCCACAAAAGAACTGGATGCAGGGAATAACTTTGATATTATATACTTGGATCTTAGAAAGGCTTTTGATACTGTTGCACATGGAAGACTGCTGCACATGGAAGACTGCTGCACAAATTGGAGCAGTGTGGCATTGGAGGCAAATTGCTGCTATGGATAAAGGGGTGGTTGAGGGTGACAAGACAGAGAGTGGTAATCAATGGACATTGCTCATCGTGGACTAATGTTATTAGTGGAGTCCCTCAGGATTCAGTGTTGGGTGCCTTATTGTTTTCTGTATTTATAAATGATATTGATGATGGTATATCAAGCTTAATGTCCAAGTTTGCAGACAATACAAAGGTTGGCATGGTTGTCAAGGACACTACTGACACTATGCTTCTGCTGGAAAGGTTGAGCAGATGGGCTGAGAGGTGGCAAATGAAGTTTAACATTGACAAATATAAAGTACTATGGGAAACAACATCCCCAGAGCAACGTATCAACTCTGTGGTACTACACTGACAGTGGTAGAGAATGAAAAGGACCTGGGGGTAATTGTGCAGGCAGATATGAAGTTCTCTGAGCAGTGCAGACTGGCTGCAAGAGTAGCTCATGGTGTCAGTGATATACAGGAATTTTGCTAGCAGGGATAAGGAGGTGATTATTCCCTTGTATAAGGCAATGGTCAGGCCACACCTTGAATACTGTATACAAGTCTGGAGGCCTCATTTCAAGAAGGATGTAGAGCTGCTGGAATGAGTACAGAGAAGGGCAACAACTTCTTATAAAGAAAGGCTTAAGTTTTGCAAATTACAGTGTCTGGAGACTAGGCACCAGCGAGGTGATCTGATAGAGGCGTATAAAGCCTTGAATGGTATGAGCATGCTCAATGCTGATGGGATTCTTCCTCTTGCTCAGAATAATGAGAGGGCATAAATTCAAATTGAGGAAAGACAGATGTAGGATAGACGTGGGGAAATTTGCCTTTAGCCAGCGGGTGGTTGGTTTGTGGAACAGACTTCCATCCCTTGTCGTGGAAGTTGATAGCCTAAATAAATTTAAGGCTCAGCTGGACAGGTATTTCGAACGAATGGAGGGGTGAAGTGGAAGTGTGTTTTTTTTTTTTTTTTTTTGGCTGCTGCTGCATAAGCTTGCTTTCTTGCATCATATGCCTCTACTAATGCTAATGCTAAATTCTAATTTAATTGGATACTATGATGTGTTCACAGAGCAACTGTATGCAAAATATAATTTTGATTATCATGCACCTTGAGTACTGCATATAGGCCTGGAGGTCTCATTTTCGGAGAGTATGTAGCTCTGCCGGAACAAGTACAGCGAAGGGCAATGAGATTGGTGAGAGGAAAGGCTTAAGTTTTTCTGATTGCTGCATCTGGAAACTAGGCACCTGTGAGGTCATCTGATTGAGATGTATAAGGCTTTGAATGGTTTGAGCAAGCTCAATGCTGATGGGATTCTTCCTTTTGTTCAAATTACACACTTGAAGGAGCATAAATTCAAATTGAGGAAAGACAGTTGCAGAATAGATGTGTGGAAATTTGCTTTTAGTCAGTGAGTGGACGATTGCTGGAACGAACTTCAATCTGTCATAGTGGAAGTTGATAGCTTAAATAAATTCAAAGAACTGCACAAATGTTTGGAGCGAATGGACAGGTGAAATGGGATTTTTTTTTTTTTTGACTGAATGCTGTATAAGCCTGCTTTCTTTCATAATATGTCACTACTAATGCTAAGAAAAAAGATTCAAAGAATTTTACTTATGGTGTAGTTTGTTTATTCATAAATGTTATTCCTGATTCAAGTGATGTTGGTTTATTTCATATTTAATTAAAAGCTTTGAAACTAGGAAGGCTGTCCTTTTTCACTTGGTTTCTAACTATTTATCTACATACACCCTTACATATATTTGGCTCACATCTGGTGAGTATAGGCTTGGCACACCCAGCTGTATATCATCATTCTTCTCTTTCTTGGTGATTTCTTTCTACTTCTGACTCTCTCTCTCTCTCTCTCTCTCTCTCTCTCTCTCTCTCTCTCTCTCTCTCTCTCTCTCTCTCTCTCTCTCTCAGAGTAACTCGGGAATTTTTTTTTTTTTGGCTGGTGCAGCATAAGCCTCAGGCTTCCTTGCACCCTATGGCTAATAATAATAATAATAAAAAAGCTGTTATTCATACAATGTGATCCGTTTGTTGATTTGCACATGAATCTTCAACATTCTTTGGCTGAGGTTATCATTGCTTTTTCATAGTGTGTAACAATATTTGAATTTTAATAGTACTGAAAATTTTAAATATAATAAAATTAATTATCATTATGGACAATTGGTTAAATTTAGTTAAAAAAGACAAAACTGAAAAAGATGATGTGATGGATGTTGGAATATCAGGAAGTAGTAAAATGACACAAGAATCAAATAAAGGCACACCTGCATGTACAAAAAAGAGAAAATATAATGAATTGTTTTTGCAATATGGATTTACTTTTAACTCTAATCATGATGAACAGCAACCAGTCTGTTTAATTTGTAATGAAACTTTGCCCATCCAAAGTTTGAAGCCTGCAAAATTAAGGAGATCTCGAAACTAAACATGCTGCCATCCAGTAAGCCAGTTGAGTATTTTGAAAGGCTCTTAAAATCTTTAAAACAAGAAAAACGATTTTTTGAAAAATATGTAAGTGTTCAAGAAAAATATTTAATTGTATCAGTGAAAGCTAAAAAACCATATATACTATTGGCGAAGACTTTAATTTGCCTGTTGCAATACAAATAACAGAAACAATTCATGGAAAAAAATATGCAGATGAATTATGTAAAATTCTTTTGTCAAATGACACGGTCAGTAAAAGAATTTCAGAATTTAGCCATGACCAGTTCCAGCAACTTATTGTAAGAATTAAAGAAAATTCCAAGTTCAGCTGGACGAGTCGGCAGACATTTCAGGCTTAGCCCTACTGTTAACATATGTCAGATATTGTTATGATGGCAATGTATATGAATATCGCAAATATGAAGACACTATTCTATTGGCCATTACATGGACGTACAACAGGTCAAGATATTTTTCAGAAAGTGGATGAATTTTTCAAGGAAGAAGATCTAGAATGGAGTAACTGTGTTGGTGTATGTACTGATGGTGCTGGAGCAATAATAGGAAAGAATGCTGGATTTGTAGCTAGAATTAAATCTGCTAATAATAAACACTACTTTTACTCATTGTATTATTCATCGAGAGGCACTTGTGGCTAAGAACATTTCTGCTGATCTATATTCTGTACTACAAGATGCAGTAAAAGTTATCAACTTCATTAAACACTACTATGGAAGGAATGGGATCCAAATATGATAATTGTTGTTGCATACAGAAGTAAGATGGTTGTAAAAGGGACAAAGTTTGAGATGACTAATGGAGTTAAAAAATGAAGTAGTGTTATTTTTGTCTGAAAATAACTTGGATTTTGCAAAACTTTTTCACGACATTTGGCTTTGCAAATTATCTTATTTATCAGATATATTTTAGAAACTCAACAAACTGAATATGTCTCTGCAGGGAGATAACACTACTATTTTCCTTTTGAAAGATAAAGTCCAATCGTGTATGAAATAAATAAACCTAAAAAGAATAATGCACAAGGTGTAATATGGATTGGTAATTCACTATAAGAATATCAGTGCTATATCACCATATTTTTTCGTAGTAGTAAAAAACTACAGAAGTAGTGTAAATAGCATCGATTTAATTGTATCTCATATTGTGGCTACCTTCACAACTAGTTACCACGTATTGCAATACCTCGAATAAGCAATGCTTCACCAATGGAGAAGACTATTGTTACAATTAAATCAATGCCATTTACACTACTTCTGTAGTTTTTTACTACTACGGAAATTATGGTGATATATCACTGATATTCTTATAGTGAATTACCAATCCATAGATTATGCCTTGCGTGTTTATTCTTTTTAGTATTATTACTATGCACACCAACTGGCATCTCTCATATTGTGGAATTATACTTCACAACTGGGTTGGCATAATTGCAACACCGGGTTACCTACCCATCCACTGACGACAGGCTAACAAGCCTTGAAAAAGTCTGGGTGGTATTATCCCCCGAGAATAAGTAACAATAGTCTTCTCCATTGGTGAAGCATTACTTATTCACGGTAGTGCAATACGTGGTAACTCATTGTAAAGGTAGTCACAATATGAGATACAATTAAATCAATTCCATTTACACTACTTCGGTAGTTTTTTACTACTACAGAAAAATATGGTGATATATCACTGATATTCTTATAGAGAATAAATTAAACATATGGAAGAGTAAAATGGAAAATGACTCATTTGAAATGTTTCCATGCATGGACAAGTTTATTAGTGGAAATAATTTCAGTTTTAATCTGATAAAGCAGATTATACTTGATCATTTGATATTCTTGGAAAATCAGTTTTGTAAATATTTTCTTCCAGATTTTAAAACTGATCCTTTTGATTTGGTTCAAAAACCATTCATTGTACAAATATAGGTGGTAAAATCTCTCATTGCAGGCTCAAGAAGAATTTTCAGAGATTTCTAGTGACAGAAGTCTTTAGCTTGAATTCTCGAAGAAATCTTTAAATGCTTTTTGGCTTCAGGTTAAAGCTGAATATCCAATACTCTCTGATCTGGCAATGAGAGCACTTCTATCATTTGCCACAACTTATTTATGTTAATCAGCATTTTTAACATTGGATCTAATAAAGATGAAATACCATTCTGGTCTTAACATTTGAAGTTGGTATGAGACCTGCACTAACAAAAGTTTTGCCAAGATTTAATTTATTGTGTTGAAATTAACAAGCTCATCCATCTCATTAGACTTTTGCATTTATATGCACCATAAAACCCCCATAACATTTTATGTTTATGGTTGTTCTTATGTTTTTTTGCTGCATATTTAATTGTACTTTTATATTTTTTTGTGTTTGTATTTTTTGTAAAACTGTATAAATTTGAGTGTAATAAAGTTTTTGTTTAATACCACAATGTGTACCTCGATGTACAAGGCAATAAGCATATAAATGAAGAAATGTGTTACACACTTGCTAATAATCACCTGTCCTCATTTGATATATTGAAATTGTAAGAAAAAACTTAAAATTTAGATTTTGCCCATCTGAAAGAGGTTTATTTTGGACTATATATAATACCAGGGGCTGAAAAAATATTTCTACTGTAAAAAGGGGTTGCTTGTGAGAAAAAGTTTAAGAAGCCCTGATCTAGACAGAGTAATGTAACATCCAACAAGTTACAGTGCTGCAATTTCAAGATCCAAAGTCAGTCCCTGAACATTTTTTGAGATAATCCGTTGTGTGTGTGTGTATTCACACATAATATAATGTGCTGCTCACCTTATATATATTTTGCATACACGTGCACAGTATATGTAGTTGTTTATTATTATTATTTTTATATATATGTTTAGGGTGCTCCCGAAGGGGTTCTGGAGAGGTGCACACATCTTCGGCTTGGTAATCAAAAGCTGCCTTTAACTCATGAAATGAAGGAACGTATTTTGGAAGTAACTCGTGCCTATGGAACTGGACGTGATACTTTGCGTTGCTTAGCTCTTGCTACTATGGACAATCCTTTTAAAATTGAAGAAATGGATCTTTGTGATTCCAATAAATTTGCATCATATGAGGTGAGTTTTCTTGATTTGTAGTAGGTAATATTTTATTTCATACAGAGAAATGCCGTAATTTATTTGTATAAAATAAGTTTGCAGAATTTAAAAAAAAAAAAAAAAAATTTTTTTTTTTTTAAATAAAAATATTTTTATTGTCAGTCTCACTCTGCTAATGACTTGTGGGCTAATGACTCTAGCAGAAGTCTCTGCTAGAGACTTGTGCTTCAAAAAAAATTTTTTTTTTCAATACAAATTATTTTTAAAGATTTGTTACTAAATTAAATTAGGAAAAAATCTGTATTGAATAGAGAAAGAACCAATTAGTCCAATTAGTTAGAGAAATTAAAAAAAAATAATAATAAAAAATTCTCTTAACATGTTAAAAACATTCTGAATGCAAAGCTGTATATAACACATTTAATGAATAATTGATTTCACACTGAGTTTTTCTCAATGTCTTAACACTGATCTCTCTCTCTCTCTCTCTCTCTCTCTCTCTCTCTCTCTCTCTCTCTCCCCCCCCCCTTCCCCACACACACATGGATGGCCAACCATGCATGCCACAAGTGACATGTGTGGCTCTTGTTAATGATATACATTCCTTGATGTGAATAAAAAACACAAAAAAGTATACAACCAGGTATATTTACATTTAGGATTTTTAAAATCCTAAATGAAATCTACTTTTATTGCAAGTAATTATGTTATGTTCATTTAGCTAGAGCCCTAACATAATTGCAAGTAACCAAAGACAACAAGAAACCTGAATCATCCACCAATAGTATGGAAGTAGATGTACACTCAGATCTTGAGGAACCCATAGTAGAACTTCATGCAAATGACACTATGGATACTGGGCACCCCAGCTTCCCAAAAAAAAAGACCGGAAAAAGTGCTCAAACAAAAAACAGTCTGATGAATCATCCTCAACTAAACTTAAATGAACCACAGTATCTTACAATGGAATTGCAGAGGTTTTCGTTGCAACACTGATGATATTAAATACCTAATTAACCGATATTCTCCAGTTGCCTTCTGTCTACAGGAAACTTACCTGACCTCACAAATTTCTCCTTCAATAAAGAACTATTGCCTTTATCGAAGAGATCGAAATACCGCTAATGCTGCCCATGGTGGTGTAGCAATCCTAGTAAACTCGAAGATCCCAACTAGACATATCCCACTCCAAACTGAAATAGAAGCTGTTGCTGTTCGCATAACTCCATAGTGCAATAACACTTATCTCAATCTACCTACCACCAAACCGTACTTACTCTTTAAAAGATCTTGAAGACCTTTTTATACAGATACCTCCACCTCTCTGTATATTAGGGGACTTTAACGGGCACCACCCATTATGGGGCTCTCCCAAATTGGATAGACGTGTCCGACTAATTGAAAGCTTTTTAGAGGCACTAAATTTCAGTATACTCAATACTGGTGCACCGACACACGTACAGCTCCCAGCAGGACACACTTCAGCAATAGATCCCTCAATTTGTTCACCAGTACTAGTCCCAACCATAGAGTGGTATGTAATAAATGATCCCATGGGCAGTGACCACTTCCCAATAGTATGCAACTTTCTGATAGCAAAGACTCCTTCAATTCAACCCTGCAGAAAGTGGAAATTTGTCCGAGCAGACTGGGCAAAATTTCAATCACCAATCGACCTTGATGAGGAAAAAATCCGCCTCCAACATATTGATGATGCGACAGATTACATCACATCGCATCTTCTAAATGTGGCTAAAAACACAATACCACTATCAAATCCCCCGGGCCGAAAGCATCATAATTACTGGTGGAATGACAAATGCACCACAGCAAAGAAAGCAAAAAATAAAGCCTGGAATTTGTTTCGACAATGTCCGAGCACAGTCAATCTCATTAACTATAAGAAATTAAGGGCAAAAGCATGCTTCATACAAAAGCAAGCAAAGAAAGAATCCTGGACCCGTTTTGCCTCCAGTTTTCACAGAAATACTGACTCCAAAATAATATGGAAAAAAATTAGACAGCTGTCTGGTAAGTTTCCTACCATACCTTCTCCAATCCTCTCTTGGAATGGGGAAGATCTCTCTAATCCAGCAGATATAGCTAATGCTTTGGGCAATACTTTTGCCGAAATCTCAACAGCAACAGCCTATCCTACCTCATTCCAAAGAATTAAAAACTGAAGAAAAGCATGCTATTCATTTTCAAACTGCCCGTCTTCTCCCATATAACAAACCTCTGCAATATTCTGAACTTTTACATGTCATTAAAACTGCCCACAATGGTGCTGCCGGGCCAGATGGGATTTATTATGTCATGCTACAACCAACATCTTGATGGCAAAGCTTTGCGCTGCCTCCTGGTCTTTTACAATCGCATATTTTTAGAAAATTTTTTTCCAGCTTCTTGGCATCACTCTACAGTTTTGGCATTCCTGAAACCTGGAAAAGATCCATCCAACCCCAATAGCTATAGACCCATATCTCTCTCAAGCTGCCTCAGCAAAATTCTTGAGAAAATTATCCACAGAAGACTCGTCTGGATCATAGAGTCGGAACAGCTAATGAGCCATAGTCAATATGGCTTTTGTCAAGGCAGGTCATGCCTAGATCTTATGGTCAAGGCTGAATTTGCCATCCGTAATGCTTTTGTCAAACATGAACATCTAGTAATGGTTTCAATAGACATAGAGAAGGCTTTTGATACCACCTGGCGGTATGGTATACTTAGTGATCTTTACCTTCTCGGACTACGAGGCAACCTTCCTATATTTGTTCAGAACTTTTTACATACTAGATCATTTCAAGTTCGATACCAACATGCCCTTTCCACAACTTTCATCCAGGAAGAAGGTGTTCCACAGGGATCAGTACTGAGTGCCACTCTTTTTGCTCTGAGAATAGATTCTGTCACTAAGCAGCTTTCAAATACAGTTGAGACTTACCTTTATGAAGATGACCTTTCCATCTCCTGTCATTCTCAAAACATGAGGTCTATTGAAAGACAGCTTCAGATATCACTTAATAAAATTCAGCAACGGGCGAGCCTGAACGGCTATCGGCTCTCGCAGCAGAAAACAGTTGCCATCCACTTCTGTAGACAAGCAAACTTCATCCATATCCTGAACTTCAAATTTCTAACATCTTTGTCCCAGTTACCAGTAACATCAGATTTCTTGGATTAATCCTTGACAACAAGTTAAATTTCCTAGATCATATTAAAAATGTACGGACTTCATGTCTAAAAAAGTTAAACATACTCAGAATTATCTGCCGAAACGTGGGGTGCAGATCGTACCTTGCTTCTTTGTTTATACAGGGCATTAATCAGATCCCGTCTTGATTATGGTGCTCCAATCTATGATTCTGCCAGAAAGAGTGTATTATGCTGGCTTGATCCAATTCAGCACAGTGCTTTGAGAATTGCAATTGGTGCATTCAGAACGTCGCCAGCCCATAGTCTCTACATTGATGCTCACGAGCCCCCACCAACTTTACGCAGGAAAACACTGTTACTGAAATATGCTGTCAAGGTACAAAGTTGTGCCTCTCATCCCGTTCAGTCATACCTTTTCAACCCACCGTTAGAAATCCTATACAGGAACAAACCTAGCATAGTGAAGCCAGCTGGTCTTCGCCTTCTTGAATTGGAGCAAGTTTGGAATATTTCCGTCCATTCCGTACAACAAGTAGCCACATGTACTCAGCCACCATGGACTCCTCCTCCTCTTCCAACCTGTGACACTTACCTCTGTCAATGGAGAAAGAATACTTTGCAAGCATCAAATGTCAAACAAATTCATGCAGTTCACACTCAAAGATATACTGATTTCTTCCCAATCTATACAGATGGCTCTAAATCTAATTCAAATGTTGGAGCAGCTGCAGTGTTTCCGAATACAACTGTATCAATTTCCCTTCCATCAGATTTTAGTATATTTTCTGCTGAATTATATGCAATTAAACTAGCTTTAGAAAATCTCTGTTCTGACAGTTCCTTAAAATCAGTTATTTACACTGATTCACTCAGCTCAATCACGTCGTTATGTAATTCTTCAGATAAAGTTCACCCTGTTCTAGATGAAATCAGAAGCTTATTACTGCAAATTAAAGAACGAAACCAACTGGTCACTTTTTGCTGGATTCCAGCCCATTCCGGTATTTTAGGCAATGAACTGGCCGATAAAGCTGCAAAAAATCCAACTACCTTTGATATAACCAATATCCCTGTTCCAGCATCAGATTATGCACTAACCATTCATGCTGCTTGCCTATCACAACGGACAGAACTGTGGCACTCTCAGACTAATAATAAACTCTTTCAGTTTAAACATGATCTGAAAAATTGGCGCTCCAGTATCCGTACATCAAGACGAGAAGTAGTAGTCCTTTCGAGGGCAAGCATAGGACATACCCATCTGACCTACCTTCATTTACTCATAGGAGATGATCCACCACAATGTACACATTGTTCTAATAATTTGACTGTAAAACATATTCTTATTGGCTGCCCCTATTATAAACAAGCCAGAACTTCATCCTTGATCTCACTGGTTAAACTTCATAAACCAATAACTCTTGAAAATCTCATTGGTGATAAGGCAAATATTTCTGAATTTTTTGACTTTCTCAGGCAAACTGGGCTTTTCAATTATTTCTGATTTCAGATTTTCTTTTGATTTAGGGAAAACTCATGTCTTAAGTGAATAGGCACATTATAGCCTTAGCAGCTTATGTGCCATTAAACCTCCAGAGCAGCAACAACAACAACAATAATTGCAAGTAATTATGTTAGGGCTCATTTCACCTCATCCTGCAGGTGCTCAATTGAACTGAGATCTAGTGACTGGAGAGGCTACCACAGAGACTGAATATACTTTCATGTTCCTAGAAATGAACACAGTTCATGTAATACATACATGAAATGGACACAATGTATGTATTATTATATACACCCTCCTAATTATGAGTACATTACCCCCCCCCCCCCCCAGTTCTGTGAAATTCTGACATTTTTACATAATGTACCCTGTTGGAAGAAACCATTGAAGATAAGTATAGTGCAACTGTGAAGCCATCCTGCTTGGAAATAATTCCAGGTAACATCAAAATGTTGATGCAAAACCTATGGCAACACTCTACACACCATTAAATCATCAACACTTGGCTAGATGAGTCTATGAACTGGTGCTGATTTTTCTGTATTCCATATTCCACTTATCAGCATGAAACAGCACAGCACAGCAGGAACTGGGAATTTATCAAATCCAGTCTTCCACTGTCCATTGTTCTTGAGCTCACTGTAACCATATCTTCATGTTTTTTACTGATAGGAGTGGAACCAGCTTCAGTCATCAGCTGCAGTACACCATCCATAACAAGGTATGATGATTTGTGTATTCTGAAATGCCTTTTTGGTTACTACTGTTGTACTGGATTGTTATTTGATTGATTGTTGGGCAAGTCTCAATACACCAGAGACACAGTTGTACGTGAAAATCCCAGCAAGGTTGCATCATATTTCTGAGATACTCATACCAGTGTCTGGCACCAATATAGGATACATTTAAAGTCATTTAAATATCTTGACCATTCTTGCACTGAATTTCACATCTGCAGCATCCCTACATATATGCCCACCTGCTTTAAATCCTGTATTGCTGTTACTGAAGGAGTAATCACTCCTTCAGTAAGGAGTGATTATATTGCTGATATAATCACTCATAATACATATTGCTGTTACTGAAGGAGTAATCCATTTCATAAAAGGTGAGTGTACCTAACTTCCACTTGCCAAAATTGATTTTGCTAAGTAGAAATTTTCTAGAAGGTTATAAAATAATTTGTTTGCTGTTCACTAGCAAAATTGGCATATTACATAATTAATGGGAGTTATATCAAAGTCAGTTTCTTTCCATGAGTAAGTTTTCTCAGTTACATGGTTCTTACATTCTTACACTATTGTGTAAGAATGTAATAATAAGGCTGTAATAATGCATTTTCATTGCCTTCTTTGTAAATAGCATCAATATTTCACAATTTGAAAGGGAAAAAAATTTTAAAACTATCATTTTGTGACAGCATTATACTCTATCTTATGAAACCTTTATATGTATTGACATTCATAATTGACACTTTAATTTATCATCACTTGTGTTTTTTTGATTTGTGTTGCTTCAGTGCACTTCATAGTAAATTCGACATTTATAATTAATGAATTTAGCACATTTGATGAAGGTTAGTCATCTGAAGAAATTTAGAAGCTTTTAATTTTCAAAGTTCAGTTATCGGTGTACAAGGCCTCATACCCTAATGCAAATCTAGTTTTTGAAAACACACATTTCAGAAGATATGGCTACATTTTATAGTGGAACCAAAGTACTTTTCACAATTGCTGAATGTGAAAGTGCTGAATATTATCATAGCTGTATTATTGTTCATTATATATGTTTATATAAGTATTTTATTACATAAAATAATAGTTAGGTAAAATATAAATTAAAGATCATACACACAGAGATATTGGCTTGCTTGAAGTACTTTTTGTATGAAAGTTCACAAAAATGTACTTTTAGACAAATGTCTAATAAATCCGCCAATCCAACACTGCTGGGGTTTCATGTATGCCTGGTTATCAGCCTTAGTATTAGTTTTAGTAGTGGCATATGATGCAAGAAAGTGAGGTTATAAAGCATTAGCCAAAAAAGAAATTTCCCACCTGGCCATCCCCTCCAATAAGTTGCCTAGTTCTTCCTTGAATTTATTGAAATTACTCACTCCACAATGACAGATGGAAGTATTCCAACATGGAAGCATATGATGCAAGAAAGCGAGGTTATAAAGCATTAGCCAAAAAAGAAATTTCCTACCTGGCCATCCCCTCCAATAAGTTGCCTAGTTCTTCCTTGAATTTATTCAAATTACTCACAACACAATGACAGATGGAAGTATTCCAACAATCAGCCACCTGCTGGCAAACCTCTGCACATCTATCCTGCAACCATCCTTCCTCAGTTTGAATTTATGCCCACTCGTCTGTGTGTGCGGTCAGAGCAAGAGGAAGAATGCCATCAGCATTGACCTAGATCAATTTCTTCAAAGCATTAAACACCTCAGTCAGATAAACTCACAAGTACTTAGCCTCCAGATGCTGAAATTTGTAGAACTGAAGCCTTTCTTGGTGAGAGCACCCTTTTATTCCATTCACTAGTTTCATTGATCTCTCCACCCATACCCCAGCAGATCTACATCCATGTTAAAGTGGGATCTTCAGACATGCATACAGTACTCAAGATGTTGTCACATTGTTTTATAAAATGGGATAATCACCTTCTTTATCCTGCCAGCAAAGTTTCTTTGTCCTGACATCCCCTTCTCTAAAAAATTCTTCATGTGTGAATGTATAAGTAGATGCAAAATACCCCTTCAGTTTGTCAGCAACCTGAACAGAGTCATCATCAGTTAGACTATCAATGTCAAGTGGACCAATGTGATTCAACCCCTTCCTTCTACTATTAATTATGTTACTACTGTTACTGTTAATGCCCAATATAAGCAAAAAAATCTTTGCTGCTTTCCATAATGTGACTTAGCTTGCCTAACCTCTTTTGTGTTGTGATTACAGAATAGTTTGTCTACCATAGTCTATATCAACTGAAAATTTGTATGCATCCCATTCATTTTTCTTTCTTGCTACAGGCCTCATCATTTCATTTGATATCCATTTAGGTCTAAGCCTCAAACAGTATTTCTTAGTTGGTATAAAGCCTAGTAGCATCTACAATTACTTCCCTGAATGCTTCCCATTTAGAATTTGCTATTGGTAATATCAGCTGGTCCCACTGCATAAAATTTAAAAACCCTCTCAGACCACGGTAGTCTCCTTTACAAAAGCTCTTCCCTTTACCCTTGTTAGGACTTAGGTTTTTAAGTAAATCCCACATCAGTACACTGGTGACTGCCACCTAGTAGGTTTTTTACCTGCAGATTCTTTATGCATGAAGAATTTCTGTTGTTAATCAGGTTAAGAATATTGCTTCCTCTTGTTGCCTGTCTAACATCCAACTGTATAGAACAGTCATCCAGTAAATCCACAAACGCCTTGCTAGTGTGTAAGTAATCAACCCATAATTTCCAATATCGTAAGTTAAAATCCCCCATTATAACACATTCTGATTTACTGGCCCACTCCTCTATTTATCTCTATAACTGGGTTTTTTTTTTTTTTAGGCACACTATAGCCCCGGCAGCTCATGCACCCCATAACACACACACACACACACACACACACACACACACACACACACACACACACACACACACACACACACACTACTTATGTCACATCAAATGGAACAACATTGCACTAGTCATCCATGTCGACTAGATGCACTGCCTTAGATTTAACATAGTTTTTAACTAAAGAGAATAACCCCTCCTGTCTCATTGTATGTACAATAATATAATTATTGTACATGCAATTATACATTCACCTGTTCTTATCCTTGGTTACCTTAACACAGCCCTTGTATTTACTTAATCCATGATGATTTCCAGTGCATATTCCAATAGAAACAGTGTATGAATCACTTTCATCTCTGCTTGTAGTTGTAGCTAATCTATTAGTCTGTGTAGTAGTTTTAGTTTTCGTTACTTGATCCATGATGACCCACAGCAGTTCTTGAGATCTCTGACACCTTGATTTCCAGTGCATATTCTAATAGAAACAGTGGAGGCATCACTTTCATCTCTGCCTGTAGTTGTAGTTTATCTATTAGTCTGTGTAGTAGTAACCCCCATGCAAGTAGTTTTCTGACCCACTTAATACTGCCTTGATAGCATCAGCAAATATCCTTGCACCTCTTCTATTTAAATTTATCTCATCCCTGTAAAAAGTCTCTCCTATTAACAAGCACAGATCGCATTGAGAAAAATTCTACCCCATGAGCCATGTGCAGTCCCCCCCCCCAACTGTATTATGTCCCTTTCTAGATAGATCCTCAAACATCGCACATTTTGTAAGTTCATGATTCATAGAGAACTACCCCTTCAGTTCTCTCCAAGCCTCCCGCTCCCACTACTTGAGCCTGTTGCTCTTCTGCTTTAATCTGAAGCATTATTTCTGTTTAAATTAAATTTAATTTAAGAACACTACACTATACTAATAGATACCTAAATGCAATAATACTTATTACACTATTGAGTTTGCATTGTACATATTACACTACACTATACCGTTACATTTATAGACTTTAAAATAAGTTATTGACTTACTAGAAATAGAATTTCTTAGCTTACAAAAAAAAAAAACTAATCTTCATCATTAGAATCTATGGGGTACTTATTTACCACAATTAAAATCTTACAATTCCACTACCACACACTACAATACCAGTTATGTGACACGATATTCACACCTAATTACCAATATAAAGATTTTTTTTTTTTTTTTTTGGCTGGTGCAGCATAAGCCATAGGCTTTCTTGCACCATGCGGCCATTACTAATACCAATACTGAATACTAAATAAAGGCTGTATGAATATACAACAAGTCGTAACTTACAAAATCTCTAGCTAAATTTAAAAATAGGCTAATGAATGTGACCAGGACTATTAAGCTGTTTATTGAACAAAATTTAATATGTTAATTAAATCAAAAAATGGCAAAATTTTCCAAAAAACTTATTTATTTCCAAGAGCTCAAAATTCTTTGCCTTTACATTTCGTAGCCTTGAACTCAATACATTTTACCTTATTTACAAATATGAGTTATATTTTATTTGGTAATATCAACTAATTTTTTACTAATAAATACTTTTTTCTAAATTTAGGTTGACATGACCTTTGTTGGTGTTGTGGGCATGTTGGATCCTCCCCGAAAAGAGGTGCTTGATTCCATTAATCGTTGCCGTGATGCTGGAATTCGTGTTATTGTTATCACTGGTGATAATAAGGTGAGAATTCTTGTGTTGCAATTTGTAACATGAAAGACAAAGAGCAGTAATAAGCATAAATGGCATCTGATCTAAAATATACTAATAGGATGGGAAAGTTATTCAGTAAAATCCATATTGACCTGGAAAGAATAACTAGAAATGCATTTTTATTTTTTTATTTTCATTTTGCAGATAGTTCATCTGTATAATAGTTATTCAAATAAATAATTTTAAGAAATCTTTATTGCAATAATAATAATAATAATAATAATAATAATAGTAATACTAATAATAATAGTAATACATTGCAATAAGCCCTTCACGGCCACAAGGCCAGGGGTTAACAGTAATATTACAATATGTAAGAAAAAGAAATTAATGATAAATTAAATATAAAAATACATATGTGAACGAATAAAAGTAAATACAGCTCAACACTCAAAGTATAATACAATTAAAAACATCACAATGTACAAAGAATATATAGGTGGAAAACTGTAAGGTTGGTTGGTAAGCCTTCTTCATGTCGCATTGCTGGACTGCGGCATTAAGGTGAGCTTCAAGGAGAAGAATCAGGGACAGGGAAGTACAATTTAAGGATGCGGCGTCTGTACTCCTTATCACTAGAAAACTTATTAAGGTCAGCATCCAAAAACTGGGTACATGAAAGTAGCTGATAAGGCAGAAACCTATTGGATAGGTGGAGACGGCTGAGATGTGGGCATAGAGTTGGAGTCGCTCTGAGGGAAGGCTGAGGGACTCTTCAAGAGCACAGGTCCCAGAATGATGGTGCCGAGATCTTTCCAGTTTTACTTGAATAAAATCAACTATTATATAGTGGAATGCTGTTTGTATATTGCACCACTGGGTATAAAAAATTTATAACTTTTACAATTGTTTTTTAAATTTATACAATCGTTGGTGGCTATTTTGTTACAAAAACTGGAGCAGAGAGAGAGATGGGCAATGTTTAGTAAATATTCATATGCTTCCTGTTTCTCCTAAGGGGAGAAACTTAAAAAATTAATGGGGGTGACAAGTGCAGTTTTTGGTTACGATTGGCCATCCTGCAATGTTATATTATGATGAAGATGCATTAGTTTATTATGCAGAAATTATAATGTGCTTAATAACTGCTGTCACAGTGGAGAATATAAAAGAGTGTTAGGGATTGATTGTGTGGAAGACTTATTTAGCAGATTAGCTCTGTAGAAAACATTATGCTGAGCCACTTGCCCTTGTCAAGGTATCAAACAGATGTAAACCTGTTGGATACTTTGACAAGCACAATTCTGCCATTATATTCATTGGCAGAAATATGCATTTCACCTTTCCTGTAAAGGCAAAATTGTGTGCAGCAACTTTTGACCATGTCCATTAATGAACAAAATGACTTCTTTTCATGACATGGTAATGAATATGAATGAGACCTGAATTCGTCAAGTAACAGTACGAACAATAGAAACATTATTGGTGACTGCCTCTGAAGAAGGCAAGGATGCAGGCATCTCTGAAAACTAATGCTCTCTCAGTTATCATATTTGATTTTCTTCAAAAGGGCACCACCATTATTAGGATTTTATTTCTTCATTTTCCATTCTATATACATACAGCTACTAAGCAAAAATGGTTAGGAATGTTGCTCCTTGACTGCCCCCTGATGGACAGCAAGCCAGTGTGGCTTTGAAATTTGCCATATTCACCATTTTTTCTCTAACTTATCCTACCAGATTTTTCTCTTTCCATTTCATTTTTGCTTAGCAAGCATTTTCCTGATGATAACACTGATTTCTAAGACTGAGTTATGGTTTCAAGAGCAATCTGGGTATTCTTTAAAAATTTCATCTGGAAATGTGTTCACTGGTTGCAGAAATCTCTTTCCCTTGCTGTTAGCTATATGAGAAAAATGTACTTGATTTCAAACCACTATTACCAGTGGTTCTGGGCGAATATGATAACACAATAAGTAAAATATAGAACTTTAAATGAATATGTACCCATTTGAGTGTCGTGTAATGTAAAATATCAAACATATAAAAATTTTAGAAGTAATTTGATGTTCTTGTGTGAAGTCATCATGATATTACAATAAAACCTTATTAATTTGATATCGAATTTTTTGAAATGTGATGTATTTTAAAGTTGCTCCCATTCCCTAATGATTAGGATTTTATATACCTTTTAGTACAAATAATTCAAAGTATGAATTTACAGTGTAAAATGAATTTAAGTGTGAATTGAGTCCCATGACATTAATATCTTGTCTACTTTGAATGATTGTTCAAACCAGCTACAGCCAAGCATAATTAAAAAATATTCCCTACCTTACTGTATGTGGTATTATTGTGTAGTACAGGTAATCCTCATATAACACAGTAGTTAGGTTCCTATAAAATGTCATGTTGTGCGAAACCGTGTTATATGGGACTAAGAAAAAGTACAAAAAGGGGAGGTTACATTCCAAAAGCTAACAGCTAACAGAATATCATTAACAAAATGTTAACAAAACTAACAAAAATACACCATTCTAGATTTCATGCTGGGTTTGTTTGCTTTTGCATGATAAATCTTTTTGAATTTCACTGTATGGAACTAAGCATTTTTGAAGCTACCTTTTGAATGTTGGGCTCCTTTCATTCAAGAATTTGCATTCAAAAAATAAGATTCTAATTTCTCGGCTAACGTTATACTTTTTAGTGTAAAATTTGAAGAAATTTTAGAATTTTCATCTGCGCTATCATCCTCTGAATTGATTTGGTTTTACCTCCGATGGTTGATTGATTGATTTGATTTTTTTTGGCGCAAAAACAGCAGAGTTATAGTGCGCCAGGAAAATGTTAAAATATAAAAAGGTAAGACTGGTAACTTGTAAAAATGTTACTTCGCCTAAAAATACATACAATCATATAAATAAATAAAATCAGTACAATGATAAAAACAAATTGTATATTTCATATGAGTGTATACATATTGATCAACTTTAAAAATTTAAAAACTGCTGACACATTGTCGTTGTCATTTAAAATCTGACTGAGTGTATACGGCTCAGTCAGATGGGTAAAAGCAGTAAAACGAGCATTTATAAAACTGGAACAATCACATAAAATGTGTTGAACGGTTAAAATGGTGTCGCATTGCTCACACATAGGAGGGTCATCAGCCCTCAGCAAAAAGGAGTGTGTTAGATGACAGTGTCCTATGCGGAGCCGAGCAAGAACAACTTCCTCCTTGCGATCCCTGCGTAAGCTAGACCGCCAAGGATGGATCACAGGCTTAATTCGACACAGCTTGTTCGTAGTAACCAGGCGATGCCACGAATCATGCCACTGAGAATACAGGTTACTACGGATCACTTGCCTGTAGTCTGTATAGGGGACTAACAGGTCAAGATTATCCATCAGGGCTGCCGATTTGGCTGCAGTGTCAGCCAAATCATTTCCTCTAATCCCGATGTGACTGGGGATCCAGCAGAAGCGGATATCGAATCCACTTGTATAGAGATTGTATATTATCTGCTGAATTCGGGACAGGGTTGGATGATTAGTGCAGGACACCACTGATAAAGCCTGCAGTGCACTCATTGAATCAGCATATATAATACACCGTTGGTATCGGTGTTTTCTTATGTGATCTAGAGCTAACACTATCGCATGCAGCTCTGCAGTGTAAATGCTGCAGTTAACGGGTATCTGCTCTGATATGGTTTTATCTGGAAAAACAGCAGCAGATCCCACATACAATTCTGACTTCAAGCCATCTGTGTAAACTGGCAAGAAGTCAGAATGTTCTGCACGGTGTTGTGAATAGAGCTGAAGGTAGACAGAGGCTGGAGTATTAGACTTCGTCGCAAGTTTGAGCGAGAAGTCACATGCTGGTGTTTGTGCATGCCAGGGTGGAAGGGGCTCCTTTGGTGATTGAGCAACCTTGTCTACCGACATGTTAAGCTTATTGAGTAGCTCTTGAACACGAATGCCGAATGGCCGATTGGCAGTACGTCGTGTGTTATAAAGATTTTCCCATCGTGGCTTGAAAACGGATGTCCACGTGGGATGGTGTGGTAGGGACTTCAGCTTGAAGGCATATTGCAGAGACAACTGTATTCGTCGAAGCGACAAGGATGGTTCATTTGCTTCAACATACAGACTTTGGACAGGTGATGTTCTGAATGCACCAGTAGCGATACAAATGGATTGGTGATGGACGGGGTCAAGCCAACGAACAGCGCTATTTCTGGCAGATGCATACACCTGAGACCCATAATCTAATTTTGAGCGTACAAGTGCACAGTACAGACGTAGTAGAGTGCATCGGTCTGCACCCCAAGAGGTAGAAGAGAGAGAGCGGAGGATGTTAAGCCCTCTCGTACACTTTGTACGTAGCTGACGAATGTGTTGAACAAATGTCAACTTTTTTGTCAAAAATGAGTCCCAGGAATTTCGCCTCTGATACAACTGGAATGGTGCTTTGTCCAAGTTGTAATTCAGGCTCGGGGTGGAGGTTACGTTTGCGACAAAAATGGACGCAAACGGTCTTCTCCGGTGAGAACCTGAAACCATTGGCCGTGGCCCAGGTGTTAACACGGTCAATAGCTTGTTGCAGTTGTCTCTCAATAACCCTCATATTGCATGATTGAGAGAATATGCTGAAGTCATCGACATAGAGTGCACTTTTTTATAGTTGGAGGAAGTTGTTCAGAAATAGAATTTATTTTAATGGCAAAAAGCGTAACACTTAAGACAGATCCTTGTGGTACCCCCTCCTCTTGGCAAAAAGGCCGCGAAAGGGAGGATCCTACATGAACTTGGAAATAACGGCAGGATAAAAAATTTTTAATAAAAATGTGAAGGTGGCCTCTCAGACCGAGATTGTAAAGGTCTTTTAAAATACCATATCTCCAAGTTTTGTCGTACGCTTTTTCCATGTCAAAAAAGATGGACACCAAATGTTCTCTTTTTAGGAAAGCATCACGGATTGATGTTTCCAGTCTAATTAAGTGGTCCAGTGTGGACCTGTTTCTTCGGAAGCCGCATTGAAAGAGGGAGAGAAGGTCGTTCGATTCTAAATACCATAAGAGACGAGCATTGACCATTCTCTCCAATATTTTGCACAGACAGCTGGTCAGAGCAATAGGACGATAGTTTTTTGGACATTTAGGATCCTTTCCCGGCTTAGCAAAAGCAAGTATAATTGCCTTGCGCCAGGTATCCGGAAAGTGCTCTTCAAGGAAGATTCTGTTATACATGAAAAGCAAACAGTCCATGGATTCTGGTGAAAGATGTTTGATCATTTCATAATTGATGTTGTCTGGTCCAACAGCGGTAGCCTTTGTACAGGCAAGTGCTGTTTTTAGCTCATGGATAGTAAATGGCCCATTATATGGGTGGGAACCCTTTGATGTGAACTTAAGGGCCTGATTTTCAGTGTTGCGCTTTAAGACCAGAAACTCTGGGGAGTAAGATGACGTTGCAGAGATGTTAGAAAATGTTTCCCCAAGAGCATTGGCTATTGCAGTAGAGTCTGCAATAGTACATCCATTATATTCAAGGACCGATGAGGGGTGTGCTGTGTATTTACCCTTCATTTTCCGGATTTTTTCCCAGACCACCTTAGTACTAGTGGACTGAGTAATTGATGAAGTAAAACGGATCCACGATTCCTTTTGACTCTGACGACAGATGTAGCGTGCTTTGGCTCGTGCACGTTTAAAGGCTATAAGATTGGTCGTGGTAGGATATCGGTGGAATATCCCCCACGCTTTGTTTTGAGCCTTTTTGGCTGCTGTGCATTGTAAATTCCACCAAGGTTTGGGAAATGGTGGAAACCGGGCAGATGTTTTTGGAACAGCATTCGCAGCTGCTTGGACAATATTTTCTGTGATGTACTTAACTGCATCATTGATAGGCTCCTGACTGACTGTGCTAAGATCAAAATTTGCCTGATGTTGGAAGGCAGTCCAGTCAGCCTGATCAATCTTCCACTGTGGTAACCTGAAGGGAAGACATGGTCTCCCACTGAGTAACAAGGTTATCACAGGGAAGTGATCACTTCCGTATGGATTCTCCTCCACTTCCCAAGTGAGTGAAGGGAGTAGAGAAGGGGAGCAGATAGAGAGATCAATGGCGGAAAAAGTATGGGTAGACATGTGGAAGAAGGTGTTTGTTCCAGTATTTAGTAGGGAAAGGTCATTGTCATTGAGCATACGCTCTATGACTCGTCCCCTTCCGTTGATGTTAGCACTACCCCACAGGGTGTTATGTCCGTTAAAATCCCCGAGAAGTAAGAAGGGGGGAGGCAACTGCGTTAGAAGATCATCAAGGTCTTCCTGGGAGATGTCAGTCCCAGGTGGCAAATAGATAGAGCAGACCGTTAATAAAAATCCCACCGTAAGGCGAATTGCAACAGCTTCTATGCTAGTTGTAATTAGCAAGGGCTGCACTGGGGTCTGGTTACCCACAAGGATAGCCACTCCCCCATGAGCAGAGCCATCAGCAATTCTATCCTTTCTAAAAATTGTGATGTTGTGCATGGTGGGATCATCATTTGCCTTTAGATATGTCTCCTGCAAGCAAAAGCAAACTGGCTCGTGCTTTTGCAGGAGAGCCTTGATGTCATCAATATTTCGCCGGAATCCACGACAATTCCATTGTAGGAATTTAGCCATTATTTTGGCTTGGTGGGTCCATCAGTCGGCTTCCGAGTTGCTGAGGGCTTACTTTTATCAGTCCGGGGTTTCTCTTTTTTGGGGAAGAATGGACGCTGTCCCGTGTCCATTTCTTCCTCCGCAAAGAGTTCCAAGACTGAATCTTCAGGTACCTCCTTCTGCTCGACATCCATTTTGTCTTGGATACTAGGGGGGACTTCCCCTTTCTTATTCTTTTCTTTCGTAATTACCTTTGTTACTTTTGGAGCATTAGGAGGTACCGATATAGGAGTGGCAGCTGATTGGTCCTTCTGTGCAGGTTTTTGCAAACTTAAGAGATAACGCGCGATGGGAGTGAAAGACTCCTTTGGAGGAATGGTCATGTCCGTCTGAGTTCTGACGGAACATCTCCCTGCTGCCTTCTGGGCGTAGGTAGGTCTGTTGATATTCAGAGGTTTCACCGATTTCCTTGCCTCCTGGTATGATATATTTAGCTCTGCCTTCAGCCGTTGAATTTCTTTTTCTTCTTTCCACCTCTGGCATGCTCGTGAGTAGGCCGGGTGTTCGCCTTCACAGTTAATACAGGTGGGTTTTGCGGCTGAACATGCTGTTGTTTCGTAGTCCTTTGCACCGCATCGAGCACATGCAAGGACTCCTCGGCAGGCCGTTTGAGAGTGTCCATACTTCTGGCCTTTAAAACACCGTAAAGGGTTCGGAATGTATGGACGCACTGAACAATTGATGTATCCAGCTTTAATCTCATCAGGAGGTTTAGGGGAGTTAAAAGTCAGGATAACGCTCCTGGTTTTAACAATTTTTCCATCCCTTCGCGCAGTGATTCTCTTGACTGCAATGACTCCCTGTGGTTTTAATTCGGAGCAGATTTCCTCCTCGGTTACATCGAGAAGGTCCCACTCCGAAATGACACCTCTCGATGAATTGAGTGTTCTGTGTGGGGGTCACTGTTATAGGGATTCCTCCGATTGATGTTGTTCGGAGTAGATGTTCAGATTGCCTGTCATTTTTAGTTTCAATTAAAAGGTCTCCAGAACGAAGCCTCTTAACTGATTTGGGTGAACCTGCTAACCCGTCTAACCCTTTTTGTATAAAAAAGGGTGAAATTTTACCAATCGGTTTTTCACTGGTGGAATGCATAATTAAGAACCTTGGGACAGGCCCTGATGGTACTTCTGTTTGCTGCCTCTTTTTAGCAATAATGCTGTCTGGATCTTTCTCTATGCTTTCAGATAGGGACCGGGTTGGGGCCCCTGAAGAAATAAGTTTATCAGGATTCATTGAGGTTTTTATATTGTTCAGTGCCCGGGCTCCCCACCCACCACGGAGCCCAAAGGGACGCCCACCACCCAGCATGCAATAAATGCGCTCGGGAGTGGGACGCCAGGGCTACCCAGACACTATACCCGCACCGCCGCCAGCCTGAATCCTGTCCCTCGGACCATGAGGGTAGGGGCGTGGCATTGACATGGTTGACCCTCGCAGGCGAGCCTACTAGCCGATTGATCCTAGCCGGGCCTTCCAGGACCACCCGTCTTGTCGAAGCAGGGGCCAAAGTGGTGTATTGAAGCTGGGCTCCTCAACCACCAGGATCCCCCTTTCCGAATTTCCACGGGTCGCAGCGCACGGCAAACACGCCAGATTCCATTGATGTAAGCCTGGAACCTGGGCTGTGGGCGTTGGATCCCAGTGATGCTAGTCTGGAAGTCCAGCAGCGTCACTGGGAGGTCCCCTCACCACGTACAGGTGCCCACGTCGAGGGGACCTCCGATGGCATTTCCACCAAATCCACTCTGTCAGCCTCTTTTTTCTAACAGTAATTGTTGAACGTCTAAAGTAATCATATCTTTTTAGGAGCATTGACGACTAAAACCATATTACTCTGTGTATATTGTCTATAAATCGCAGGTCCTGAGGTCGATTTTCTGTTTTGCTGGATAAAAAACTCGAGTTTCAGGGAGAAAAAACCATGCTTCACAAGCCCGATTAACTCAGCCACATTGTGAAAAAGACCCAAAAAATTCCTCCTGTCATCGATGGGATTCGAACTCAGGTCTTTTCCACCCGGTGTGGGGAGGAGGGCGATTCTGTCAATTGTGCTACCCACGAGGGCTTCAGTAGTCATATTTTCAAAACCTTCCCTTCCTACTGATGTAGCAAATTCTACTATTGCACCGATTCCGGTTTCTGCCGGTTTCACCATATTTCCTGAATGAACTGACTCTGGCCATACATTTTTCCACATGCATTTAATGTTGACGGTTTTACTTCTTTCAGTAATAAAGCTATTATTCTGATGCAGTCCCCAATTGAGAAATGTTTCCATGCCTCCATTACTTCAATAGATTTGGAATCAGTTTTTTTTTAAAATCCATTGTAACGATTTTCTGATGTAATGAGTTTTAAAGGTGGATATAATGCCTTGATCTAATGGCTGAATGAAAGAAGTTGTATTAACCCAGTACAACTGTGGCTATAGGAACATAACTTCAACGTTTGGATGACTTAAATCTTTTGGATGGCCTGGTGTGCTGTCCATTAGTAATATATATATATATAATTTTTTTTGGTAGTTGTTGGCGCATCGGCTTCTGTGGCCATAATGCACTTCCCAAGGTTTTTGCAGTACTTTTATCCAAGCCTGAGGCGGGATTTGAACCTGCAACCTTTGGGTTGCCAGGCAGGCACTTTACCCACCCGGCTAGCCTGGTCGGCCCATTAGTAATAAAACTTTGAAATCTAGATTTTTCCATAAGTTCAATAGCACGGAGTGTAACATGGAGATTTTCCAACAAAATAAAATACAGGGATTTTTCAATAATTTTTTTTTGACTAGCGAGCCAACAGTGGGGATTCAAAAAGAGTAGAAATGTTGAAAAATTATATCCAATATAATAGCAGGGTTCTCCCTGCACAAAAGCTCAAAAATACCCTGTTATGCGAGGTTTACTGAAATTCTCTAATTGCCCTCGAAAATAATGCATCTGGGAGCTCGTCAGGGACTCAAAACTCCAGCAATCTACCAAGAGATGCATACCCGATTCGAGCCTCAAAACAGAAAAACCAGGTGCAAACTACTCTAGTGAAAAAGGACATTGTTTTATTAGGAGACTCCATTGTCAGGGAAACGGGGAATATTTTTTGTAATAAAGATAGGTGGAGCAGAACCAGGGTATATCTGCCGGGAGCAACTATTGATGATGTCACCAACAGATTGTCAGATTTTAAAGGGGGTAAAGAAAATATTATTATTCATGTGGGGAAAAATGATATTAAACGTACACGATCTGACGATTTGTTGGAAAAATACAGGACCATGCTGAGGAAATGTCGCGAGCTAGGCCATAATGTCTATGTGTCTGCAATTCTGCCCAGACATGATAGGAGGGATTATATGTTAAGAGCCTTGTGGATTAACTCAATACTTGAAGGAATCTGCAAGGCTTAAGGGGGTAAATTTCTATCAGCATGGCCCACACTTGTAGGTAGAAGGAATTTGTTTTGTAGAGACGGGATACACTTAAACAAAGGTGGTGCAAAAGTTTTTGCCAGTATTATTGAGGATACCTTAAAGGTTCAGGGAAACTGCTAGTTAGGGGGGATGTGGGTAATACTGACACGTGTTTATCTGATAATATTGGTCAATGTAACTCTTGCACATACCTTAATAGTTCTTACCTATTACCCAAACTGGACATATTATCTAGATGTTCTTGGGGCAAAGACGTTTCACGTGAGCGGGTAGCTAATATCAGGGAAGAGAGCCTAAAAAACTTCAAGGGTTGTGTTAGGGTTGTTAAATATACAAGAACAGTAAATCTTAATTGTTTATACAGTAACGTTAGAAGTGTCGTAAATAAAATGAGCGAATTCGAACTGCTGGTTAAAACAAGTAACGCGGACATAATAGGGCTTACAGAGACGTGGCGCCACCTGGAAATTGTGGATGATGAGTTTCAGTACGGCTTGTATAATGTATTTAGGAAGGATAGGTTAGATAGAAGGGGTGGTGGGGTAATGAGTTTTAAATGGAACGTGAAATGTGAATATACTAGCATGTGAAATGTCTGAATCCTTTCCCGGATTCAGACATTTCACATGCTAGTATAGAGTCTGTATGGTGTGAGATAGTTGGAAACAAAGGTATAATGCGAGCAGGAGTAATCTACAGACCAGGTGATTGTGAAGATTATGACAAAAACCTCTACATGCAAATGGAATGGGCAAGTAAGCATCAATGCCTTATTATGGGTGATTTCAATTTGCCTCTAATTGATTGGAGTAAATGGGAAGGAAACTCGACATGGGCAACAAAATTTTTAAATCAACTAGATGACTGTTATATGTATCAACATGTCAGGGAAAGTACTAGAGAAAAGAATATCCTAGACCTCATCATCACACATGAATCAGATGACATAACAGGGCTGACAGTAGAGGAACCAGTAGCAGGAAGTGATCACGGAGTTCTACGGTGGATGATGACGAGAGAGGTAGCAGAAGTAAAAGGCAAAGGAATGGGTTTTAATTTCAGAAAAGGAAATTACAATGCCTTAAAGTACTACATGGCCTCTATTAACTGGGTAGATATCGCACAGAGAATGAATACAATTGAACTGTGTTACGCTTTTAAAACATTAATCACAGATGCCTTGAATGCGTATATACCATTAAAAAAATACTCCACGAGAAGGGTTCCAAGTTGGATGAATAGTGAAGTTGCCGCATTACTTGAGCAGAAAAAGGTGGCATGGAAAGGTTACATAGCAATAAAAAGTATTGAAGCCTATAACAGCTACAAGGTGATGTGTAATAGAGCCACAGAAAAGGTTCGACAGGCAAAGGCAGTTTATGAGAAATCACTAGCAAACAGAGCAGAGAGGGGGGGGGGATAAAGAATTCTTCACATATATAAATGCCAAGAAGAGCAGGACAAACCAGATCGGACCTTTACGTGAGGGAAAGGGGATAGTAATAAATACACCAGCTGCCGTTGCAGATGAACTCAACAGTTATTTTGCATCGATATTTACAAATGAAAAGCCTTTTGTGGCAATGGGAAATTGTGGGAGCGAAGTTAAAAAATATGTAATTAATGATATTGAAATTTCGCAAGATTATTTAATGAAAAAACTTTCAGGCCTACAGACCAGTAAGGCTCCTGGAGTTGATGGAATATACCCTATAATCTTAAGAGAGGCGGCAAGCGAGTGCATTGAACCATTGAGGCTAATTATGCGAGCATCACTAGACTCTGGGGAGATTCCCTTGGATTGGAAAAGTGCAAATGTAAAAAGTGAAAAGTCAAAGTGAGGTTGGAAATTATCGACCTGTCAGTCTGACTTCAGTAGTAGGGAAAATCATGGAGGCAATGATCAAGGGTGGAATTCAGGATCATTTGGATCTAATTGAAATTCTCAAGGATACTCAGCATGGTTTTGTAAAGGGAAAATCATGTTTAACAAATCTCGTTCGCTATTTCGAAAGGGTCACTCACGAGCTGGATTTAGGGGATAATTTCGACATTTTTTATTTAGATTTCAGCAAAGCTTTTGACCCAGTCCCACATGAGCGGGACTCTGACGTTAAATAAAAATAAATATTGATACATGATCAGGTATTTCATTATGGGAATACCCCTTGTAGTACTGGGTCTTTAATTATCAAGTTAATAGTACTTCCTCCTATATATATTAATCCCAGGGGCTCACATCTGGTGCATATTGGCTTGGCACACCCAGGGTCTTGAGTGGATCTCATCATTCTTCTTTTTCATGGTGATTCCCTTCTACTTCTCTCTCTCTCTCTCTCTCTCTCTCTCTCTCTCTCTCTCTCTCTCTCTCTCTCTCTCTCTCTCTCTCTCTCTCAGGGTAACTTGGAAATTTTTTTTTAGCTGGTGCAGCATAAGCCTCAGGCTCCCTTGTACTATATAACTAATAATAATAATAATAATAATAATATAACTGCCCCATTCAGTCTATATCAAGAATACTTTCAAATGTTTTTTTTTTTATTACTATGTGTGGTATTTTAAATATCAGTGTGTGTAAAGAAGAATAATTTTATTGTTGGCTAAATTCATTATTCAAAATGCCCACCATTTGTTCTATGAAGCATCTGTTACTGAAATAAAAATTATAAAAAATAGGTTCAAGCATAACCCTAGTTACAGAATGTATAGGATGTTATGTGCAACATTGTCTTTCAATAATTTGAGATTATTAGTAAAGAGCTTTTTTGAGAAGCTCTTTACTGATGCTCTCACCTTTCCCCCCCACTAAACTTTTTTTCTTATTTTAATGTATCTTTTCCATGTTATGTATATCCTAAAGTATTCACATTTTTTGGTCACTCTTGCGTATACTGTTTACTGTCTCATTAGTTATTTCATTGTTCACCTCCCTTACAGGCTACTGCTGAGGCCATCTGTCGCAGAATTGGTGTGTTTGGAGAAGATGAAGATACAACTGGCAAGTTAATTTTTCCTACACTTGTTTATGTTTAAACTTTAATTTAAATACAAGCAGTCTCGAATTTTAAAGAGACCATACTGTATGCTTATGTTTATTGGCATTTGGAACACTTCCTAATGATTGAATTTCTGTTAGGAGAAAGTCAATCTTATAATATAATTATTAGCTCCCATATTACAAAAGTCACTTTTTTTTTTTCTTTTTTTTTTTGAGGAAGGTTAAATATTTCTATCATACGAATTTGTGGTATTCTAGAAGTAGATTCTTTATGTGAGTCCATTGTTGGCAAGTATTGCAGCTTTTATCGTCAACGTTTGGTAATGAATTATTCCATTTCATGCTTTTCAATCATTGTGGAAATGCAGAGGATTGCAAGTTATGGGATACCTGATTATTCTCAGAATGCTGCTTTGCTGAAAACCAAGGTAGGGAGAAGTAAGTTTATTGTGGTTTTTTTTTTTTTTTTTTTTTTTTACTAGTATGCTTGCATTAATAGTTGGAATTGGGATGTTTGTTCTCTGTGGAGTTTTATAACTTTGCAACTATCTGAAAGAATAGAAAGGAAGGAAGGAAATTATCCAAAAATTGGTTTGGTTTTTATGCTTATTCTAGCTTTGCTTATCTGCAACCAGTGCAGAGATTTGCTTACTGCTAGAAAAGTGACTTTTTAAATAGGCTTTTGTGTATGAGAGAAATTTATGAATATGGAATATTTTGATGTGAATATTTTTGAATATGAGATATGGATTTATTTAGAATTCAGAAAACTTACCAAAGAAATATACATCTGTATCTTATATCCCTTCATCAGACGTTTGGGATAATCTAAGTTTAGAGCTATAATGCTTCATGCTACCGAATTGTTAGTAGTACAGATGTGTTATTCTGTGCAGCACAACTGTAACCAAAGCTTGCACATAGAGCAGCTGATTTTGACTGCCTGCTCAAGAGAGAACCCTGCATTTAAGAGTACAAATGAAAGAATTATTTTAATTGTATTCACTTTCTCACATATTTCTTTGGCAAGTCACACAAAATTTGCCATTTAGCAAAATGCAGGGGTGGGGGAGAGTAAAGCCTTCTTATGGCATTTCTTTGGCTTTTACAACCCAAGCTGCTTCACCTCCAAAAATCACAAAATGTTTGTAGTACTTATGACAAAGCTGCAGAATTAAGTTAAGCAGAATCACAATTTCAAATTAAATAAAAAAAAAAAAACAACAAAAAACTGTGAACCTTACACAGTGGGAAATTTTGTTATTAAACAGACTGTTGACAACCAAGATCACTGATATCTCTGTCCAATCCTATACAACTGTAATGCTTTTGAATATAAATGCATTACCTTCGTGACTTGATTACAGACTTTGTGACTTGATTACAGACTAGCTCATATCTGCCATAGGCTTCTGTGTCACTTTATAATTTATATGCATCCCATGCATTTTTTTTTCTCTGTCCAGAGTCTCATTAATCTGACAGCCATTCAGGCCTTGGAAAGTATTTCTTAGTTGGTATGAGAAGCCTAATAGCTTCCAAGATTAATTCCTTGAAGCTTCCCATTTAGAATTTGCTGTTGGTAACATTATCAGCTGGTCCCACAGTGTAGAATTTAAAAACTGTCTGAGACTACCATAGTCAATTTTACAAAAGCAAAAACCCTTCACTTTACCCCTGATGGTAGTTACATCTTTTAAGTAAATCCCACATCAGCACACTGTATTCACTGCAAGTATTAATATCTGATCACTGCAAATATTAATAGAGGCATATGATGTAAGAAAGCAACCTTTTAAAATGTAAGCCTAAAAAAAATAAAAAAAAACACACACCACATCACCAGTTCATTCCCTCCAATAACTTGTCTAGTTCTTCCTTGAATTTATTCAAACTACCACCACAACAACAACATAAGATAAGAGTTAGTATTAGTACAGGCATACGATGCAAGAAAGCAAGCTTATGCAGCATCATCCAAAAAGAAACCCCATTTCACCCTCCATTCGGTCCAAATGCCTGTCCAGCTCAGCCTTAAATTTATTGAGGCTATCAACTTCCACAACAAAGATGGAAATCTGTTCCACCACTCAACTACCCGCTGGCTAAAGGCAAATTTCCGCTCATCAATTCTACAACTGTCTTTCCTCAATTTGAATCTATGTACTCTCAGGTTCTTAATCTGAGCAAGAGGAAGAATCCCATCAGCATTCAGCTTGCTCAAGCCATTCTAGGCTTTATACACCTCAATCAGGTCCCCTCACAGGTGCCTACTCTTCAGGCACTGCAATTTGCAGAACTTTAGCCTTTCTTAGTATACCATTCATTCAAGGCCTTATATACCTCAATCAGATCAACCATTCAAGGCCTTATACGCCTCCAATAAGCAAAGTGGTGGTATTTCACCGGTTGATGAAAGTCATCTATCACCTGAAATTATTATTTATTAATGATATCGATGAGGGTATATTAGACAATGTCTACGTTTTATGATGATACAAAGGTTGGCAGGGTGGTTAATGACAGTAATAAAGGTATGCTGCTGCAACAAGATCTAGAAAAATTAGGCAGATGAGCTAAGAAATAGCAAATGAAGTTTAACATTGGCAAATTGAAGGTATTGCATATAAGTAGCAATAATCCCAGAGTAATTTCTGCACCCAATGACTGGATAATATATGTTATCCAGTCAATGACTGTTATCCAGTCAAGTAGTTTGGCACTGTTGTGATAAAAACACTATTGTTTATCAGAAAACTCACAACATTTGCAAGGCACAGTTTTTTCCAAGAAGTTCCATTTGTTTTTCAGCAGAAAGGCTAGCTTTCAGCTCTTTCAGGTACAGTGAATCACGATGTCTCACTTGCTCAATTGTTGTTTTGTTTCTGAATCATGGTGAGTCCATGTCTCACCACCAGTTACCATGTAACTAAGAAATTTTTCACCATGTCTCTCAACCCATGTTAACATTTCTCTATACACTTTCATGTGGTTTTGTTTTGTATCATTTGTTTTGATCAAATGATATGGAATCCATAAGCACAGATTAGTAATACTTTGAGGTGCTCTGTAACAATCACATGTCCACTGCTATATGAGACCGACATTCTACTGCTTGATTGATAGGAGTATGTGATTCTCCTAACTTCATCCAAAATATCCTGGACCTTTGCAATTTGCTCTGGAGTGGTAGAAGTCTCATCTGTTGGATGCAAGTTGTAAGCCACAAATTGAGTTTTTTAATGCACTTTTACCACTTGAAAAAATTAGTTTTCTTCAAACTCTCTGTAAACTTCTGATATTTCTCTTATAGTCTCTGTAGCACTCATACCATGTCAAACACAACAGTGTATAACAAGTCCACTCTTCCATTATGCAGCTCATAAAATTGTTCACATTTACTGTATATAACTTAAGGACACTTTGTTTTGGCAAAGTGCCCACTACCAGCAATTTGCCAAAATTTAAGTGGTTGTATAGATTTAATTCCCAGAATACCAGTGCCTCTGAAAACTTGATAGGCACTGGTATTCTGGGAATAAAATGATCAGCTGATGTAATTATGACTATTTTACCAAAGCATGGAACATTTATGAACTATCTACCTGTAGAAATGAGACAGTACAAGATAATTTATATTACTCTGATTTGGATAACAGAGAAAAATCAAAAAGGCAAAATACTGTATGTGTTTAGTTCACTATTACAAGTGCGGTATCACCAATGCAGCATTATCACTAATTTTTTGTCAGATGGAAGATGTGGATTTGACATCAATCATGTTAAATGCTATTAGACACATATCTTAAGTTAAATGCTATTAAACATATATCTTTCCTTAAAACATCAGAATGTACCATTATGATGTTTTAAGGAAAGATATGTGTTTCGCAATAACGTTTAAGGAAATTGATACACCCCCATCCCCAAACCAAACACTGATATGCAGCTTATATTGTTTTAAGAATAGAACTCTACAACCCTAAAAAAAATAAAAATGAAAAAAAAAAAAAAAAACAGATTTAGCATTTGCAGGTACTGCATTCCTGTGCAATTTCATGAATGACTTAACCAACAACTTTTACTTCTAATCAAAAAGGTGTAAACAAATCAAATTTCATTTTTTCATTTTTCAGTTATCAGGTATTATTTTAAGTGTTCTATGTACTATATTGAGGTAAACTTCTCTTATTATTTTACAAATATTGATATCAACATAGAACGTATTGAGCATTACAGCTCTGGTTCGTACTATCTAATATTTTTATATATATATATATATATTTATATAGGCATGTCTTATTCTGGGCGTGAATTTGATGATCTACCCTTAAGTGAGCAGAAGAGTGCTTGCCGGCGAGCAAGGCTCTTCTCAAGAGTAGAACCCGCTCACAAAAGTAAAATTGTGGAGTTCCTGCAAGCTGATGGGGAAATTTCTGCTATGGTATGCATATTTCAAGTAATCTTTATTATGTTGTGCATAGGAATAAAATAAATACTTGAACTTCTGAAGGTTTTGTATGTGCTGTGAAAGCTGTGAACTCTGTGTATATACATTTGAATTTATTGAACTGAACTGAACTAGAATTACTGTACAGGCATATAATTACAAATAAGAAGCTTAACTTACTGTACTATATTAGGCTATGTTATACCATCTTTATTTATCCAAGAATGAGCATAATTTTAGCATAACTTAAATTTCATGGAATGTGAATTGTCCCTTGATACCCTCCTTTTTAAAATTAATTAAACACGTGGTATAAACATAATAAAATTTACCAAAAAAAAAAAAAAACGTTCCAGAAAGATAAAAAGGAAGTATACTAATTACATATAAAATCAGTACATATATATATAAAATTAGTATTAATATCAGTGATCAATCATATTATACCAGTAGTTATATTTATTAATTTTAACTGGAGAAGCCTTAGTCTCTGATGTATCATTTCATAACGTCTTTCAAGTTTGAGAAACAAAGATTTAACAATACTTTTATATCAAAAATAATGAGAAAGATTGGATTTGGCATCAGTTTTATGATCTTATTACTCATCAAAACAGGAAAGCTAATTGGAGTTATGCTAATATAGCTAATAAGTTATGCTTTTACTTTATATAAATAAAGTAAAACAAGTAAATAAAATTTAGCTTAAAAATTAAAAATAAAACTTTTTTTTGTTACTCTTGATGGGTATGGTACTAATGTAATAATGTTCTGTACTCTTACATGTTTATTGCATTTCATTTTCAACTTAATTGCCACAACCTATAATCTTGTTAAAAGTCCTGGATGTAATGGAAATATATAAAACAAAAGGAATATTTTTGTCCCTTTATATCTCTTTTAGTTTGCCAAAAGGTAAAAGTTATTTTTTTCTGTTTTTTGAACCTGATCTTAGTTCTCTAAGATCAGGTTCTAAGGTGAAGTGGTCTCTCATTAAGAGATAAAAAAAGTGAAGTGGTCTCTCATTAAGAGACCACTTCACTTTTTTCGCGAGTTGCTTCTCTATTGCACTGCTTTCATGTAAATTTTGCTTGCCAAAAGAAAAATATTTTAAAATTTATTTAGTATTAGTAGTGACAAATGATGCAAGAAAGCAAGCTTATATAGCCAAAAAAGCAAGCATCAGCCAAAAAAAAAAAAAAAAAAACCCTTCCAATTTTACTAATTAATCCCACTACTAAAGGCAAACTTCCACACATTTATTCTGTAACCATTGTTCTTCAATTTTAGTTTATGTGTATAGCTTGTGTATGTGTTAATTTATGTGTATTTACCACTCATGTGTATAGACTGAGCAAGAAGTATCATCAGCATTGAGTTTACTCAAACCTTTCAAAACCTTAAAATCATCGATCAGATCACCTTGCAAATGCCTAATCTTCAGACATTGCAATTTGCAGGACTGCAGCGTTTCTTGGTAAACCCTTACTTTCGTTCAGTTCACTAATCTTGCTGCCCTTCTCTGTACCAGTTCCAGCAGCTCTTCATCCTAAAATGAGGCCTCCAGAACTGTGTGCAGTACTCAAGATGTGGCCTGATCATTGCATTCTACAATGGAATAATCCCTTATCTCTGCTAGTAAAATTTCTGTATATCATTGATAAAACCCCATGAGCTGTTCTGGCAGCCTGTTTGCACTGCTCAGGCAACTTCATATCTGACTGCACCATTATCACCTGAACCTTTTCATTTCCCTCTACCCTAAGTGTAGTACCACATGGTTGGTATGTTACTCTGGAATTGCTGCTACTCATATGCAATACTTTGCAGTTGTCAACATTAAACTTAATTTGCCATTTCTCAGCACATCTGCCAAATTTTTCTAGACCTGTTGCAGTAGCATTAATGACATTACTGTCATTAACCCTGCCAACATTGTATATCATCTGCAAACTCAGAAATAAAAACTTTATATACTTTCATCAATATCATTAATAAATACAGAAAACAACAATTGGCTCAGCACCAAACACTGGGGAACTCCACTAATAACATTAGTACACAAAGAGCAGTGTCCATTGATAATCACTCTGTCTTATCCCATCCTACCATCCCTTTATCTATAGCAGCAACTTGCCCTTAACATCACTGCTGCAATTTGTACAGCAGTCTTTCACGTGCAACAGTATCAAATGTTTTCCTGATACCCAAGTGTATGATATCAAAATAATTTTTGATGTGTAAGCATTTTTGGCAGCATCTACTCCATTTTCGGACTGAACCAATACCAATTGGTAACGAAATTTTCTTTCGGAAATGATGCAAATGACGTCACCTCCTAAATGGCACTAATGATACTAACCCAGTCACTAACGTTGATTTGGTAGAATAAGTAGTGGGTAGTAAGTAATATTATGCAAGAAACAAAGCTTTCCCCACTTAATCTGGCCCAAAGTCTAGACAGCCCAAACTGATCCAAGCCTGAATTTGTTTTTCAAATTAGGGCTCAGATTTGTTTTTCAAATCCATACCCAAACCAATTTTTATTCTTTCCTGACTTTTTTATATAAATAAAAAATGAAAATGAAAATTTTTATATAAAATAAAATCACTAGCCTTAGTTCCTGAAGTTTCATGAATTTCCTGAAAGAAATAAACTTTCAGATTCGAAATTCAATATTAATAATTGTATAACAATAATAATTATCAATATTAATTATAAAAAAGGAAAATGTAATAATTTTTCAATTTAACATACTTAATATAATTCCAAAATGAATATCGATATCCGCCTCTACCAGGCACCTTCTCTTCAAATGCTTTTTATTGCAATTGTTGTGCAGAAATAAAATAGTCAACACTGACGCTACTTTCTATGCTCTTGCACTGCTAATCTGGCTGCACTAAAATTTCTTTCAGAGCTTGCACTGCTGGCTGGTTATTTCTAGCCAAAGAAAGAGTACCATCCCCCGATGGTATTCTCCACTTTGTCGCGGTGGGGGGGGGTTGCATGTCCCGATGACCCGGAGAGCTAAGTCAGCGGTAGCTTAGCTACTGGTAGAGCCTCCCAAGCCAGACAGGTCAAAGGGTAGGGGCCAGACTAAGAGAGATACCCCGGCCCTCCAGGTTGGGGGTTGCTGCAACGGGCTAGCTCCTCGTTCAGTGTAAAAAATACACAAATGCTAAACGACCTACAAGTGAAAATGGACTGCACTTTCGGAAATGACTCAGCAAACGGAAAAGGACTATGATTTTGGGATGCTGGAATATTCAAGGCCTTTCAACTAAAAGAAATTTTCTTTCTTTTGAACTGCAGAAATTCAAGTTAGACATCGTCGTGTTATCAGAGACAAAGAAAAAGGGATGTGGAGAGGAAATAATGGGAGAATATTACCATTTTTGGAGTGGAGTTGATAAGAGTGAAAGAGCAAGAGCAGGAGTTTCTATTGCTGTTAAAAAGAAATTGAGACACAACATCAAAAACTGGCAATTTATTAATGAAAGAATGATCTCATTGGAACTGAAAATATATGGGAGAGAAATATGTATTTTGGGAATATATGCCCCGACTAATGACACCGCCGATACCTCGGAGGATGAATTTTGGGAGGATCTGAGAGAACTAATAGAAAAAATTCCTAAGAACAAAGAGATATTTCTAATGGGAGATTTCAATGCAAGAGTAGGAACTGAACAAAATAGCAAAGTTATTGGAAGATTTGGAGAGAAAGAGAGGAATGACAACGGAGATAGACTATGCAATCTTTGTGAACAGTTTGACTTGAGAATAAACAACACATTTTTCCAACACAAGGATATCCATAAATATACTTGGTCTCAGGAGACAAGACAAATTAGATCAGTTATAGATTACATTATTTCAAAACATTCAGGGAGATATGTATTGAAAGATGTCAGACTTTATAGAGGAGCTGAATGTGGATCTGACCATTTTCTTGTTAAAACAACACTGAGGTGGAACTGGATTAAGAAAATGTTTGGACAACCAACAATGCAGGGAAGGAGAAATGCTACAAGTGTATCAATTTAACATTGACGTACTCCAGGACGACAGCATTAGAAACAACTTCACCCAAAGACTGGATGCTGCAATTAACATAGAGATAAAAGATAATACTGAAGAAATCTACGAATATTTAAAAAATACTGTTAAAAAAAAAGCTCATGAAATCCTAGGCAAAAAGAAGAGCCAAGGACCAAAAAAGACCTGGATAACAGAGAAAGTAAGAGCTGCTGTAGAGGAAAAGAAACTTGCATATCAGAAATGGCTGGGTGATAGGAATGATGCATATAGGAACATTTATGTTGAAAAAAAGAAAATAGCCAATCAGTTGGTAGTAGAAGCGAAAAATGAAGAATGGGAAAGGAAATGCGCAACTATTAATAGCAAATTGGGCTTCAAGCAATCAGCAGAATCGTGGAAGGTCCTTAAAGACTTGAGAAAACAGAATAAACACAATGCTGGTTTGCAATTAATACCTTTGAAAGACTGGACGGAGTGCTATGAAGCACTTTTAAAAGAAGACCGGGAAGAGTTCAAACGATGGAGGATTTTGGTGTAGAAGACTCGGGCTTAAAAGTTTCTGTTAGGGAAGTGGAACTCCTGCTAAAGGAAGGGAGGAATGGCAAATCACCTGGACCTGGAGGAGTTTACATGGAACTTCTGAAATATGGAGGAAGAGGAGTGGCTGTTCTGATACAAAAACTGTTAAATAGTATACTGAGAGGAGAAGAAATACCGAAAGAAATGATAACAGGATATATTACATCAATTTATAAGAAGGGCGATCAGAAAAGCCGTTCAAATTACAGAGGAATATGCGTCCTGAACCTGCTGTTAAAGATCCTTAGAAAATGGATCAGGAACCATTTAGAAGCCCGAATCAAGGTATCAACAGTACGACAGATCCTTGAAAAATGCCAATTAAAAGGAAAAAAAACTTTATGATTTTCATTGACCTTGAAAAGGCATATGACAGTGTTCCAAGAAAATTCTTATGGGAAGCACTGAAAGAGGCAAATATTGATGGACAACTGATTAACATTATTAAGGCAATTTACAGGAATAATAGATGCAGAATTAAAGTGGGATCAGCTTTGTCACCTGAATTCCACACTTCAAAAGGCTTATTACAAGGTTGTTGCATGTTACCAACACTTTTCAAAATTTATGTCGACATCTGCCTAAGATCCTGGTCAAAAAAATGTAATAAAATGGGATTGCCAATTAATAAAAAAAAAAAAAAAGTAAAGTGCAGCCATTATCAACCCACTGCAGGATGGAAGCCTCCTCAACAATTCATGCTAAGGGAAATGGACCATAATCTGCCACGCTGGTCCAGTGCGGGTTGGCAGATCGACCGTATTCAGCAGTCAGGGGCTTGAACCCCGGTCTACTCAATAAGAACACCTATATTCACAATTTACTTTTTGCAGATGATCAGGTGGTGATAGCACAAGACTTAGAAGATGCAAAGTATGCGTGTTGTCAATTTTTTGAGGAATATAAACAATGGGGTCTAAAAATCAATTTTAGCAAGACTGAAATGTTGTCTTCAGGGCCAGGACACATTCTAAATATTGCAGGTTTTAAAATCAAATAAGTTGATAAATTCAAATATTTGGGATCAATCTTACAAAGTGATGGATCATCCCAAGCAGAGATCAATAAGAGAATTACAGATGGCAGAAAGGCTATCGGCATGTTAAACTCTGTTCTGTGGAGCAAAATAAATAAATCTTTATTTGTCCTACCAAATTTAAAATATAGGTGTACATTGGTAAGTGACAAATTCCCTTCACGGCAGACAATGCCAGGGGATTATCATAAAATGCGAATAAAAGAATGTCTAAAATATACAAGAAAGGTTAAATATACACGAAAAGATGACATTTAAACTACATTACTCTTCACTACATTTCTGTCTAGAGTCCTGGCAATTGTAATACAAAAGTTCATCTTAACATCACATCCACTGATCAACTTGTGCGAGATATACATTATTCAATTGCTTACACAGTTCTTGACAGAAATTCACACAACTACTAGGCAACAGTAGCCTCAGCGAGCCACACTGCAGTTTGTTTCCTATATTTCGGGTCTTCTATGAGCCTTAGTAGGTCAATTCCGATATGTGTTAGGTACTGAATTGATTCTAACGCACTGGCGGGTATAAACCTGTCGGCCATCTTCAGTCTGTTGGTCTTCATTCTCAAGGATTTTGTACCTCTTAATGCAGATGGCAGGATGTGCCACTCACAAAGCGCCGACCGGGCTAGCAGAGTGGGTAAAGTACCTGCCCGGCAACCCAAAGGTCGCGGGTTCGATTCCCGCCTCGGGCTTGGATCAAAGTACTGCAAAAACCTTGGGAGGTGCAATATGGCCACAGAAGCCGATGCGCCAACAACTACCAAATCAAAAAAAAAAAAAAAAAAAAAAAAAAAAAGCCACTCACAAAGCTGCCAGAAGCATGGTGATGATATCGTGGCAGTCATAATTTTGATTGTAGTTATTAATCGTTTCCAGGAAATGATGTCTGGTAAACGCTGCAGTTTAAGCTGTTCAGAGAGCTGCGTGGTCCTTAACTTTTGAGGGAGGTGGTGCTTATGGTTTGCCCACTTCAGCAGCCAGAATTCACTCGCATATATTCTCCTAATGTGGGTAGTGGTGGCTGATGCCCACAATTCAGCGCCATACAAAATGGCTGAATACACTGTGGTTCTTAAATATCGTGCGGTTGTTGTAGTTTGTTTCACGTGCAAGAGGTGCTGTTTTGTTGCCCAACATAAGTAGTTCATTTTCTTTACAATCAGGTCAATATGAGAGTTGAACTTAAGTTTCGTATCAAATGTTACTCCGAGATCTCTATGCGTCTCAACAACTGGGATAGGTTTGCCATTAAGTTTCGGGTGTACGAGCATAGGCGATTTTTTGAGCGAGTACACCATGATTACAGTCTTCTGTGGATTTAGGGCCAAGCCAAATTTGTCCAAGTACACGAATAAGTTGAGAAGCTTATAATTAATCTGCTCACACAATGCCCTATTGTTCATCCTAAATAAAATAATATATCCTAAATAAAATAAAGAAACTTATATTTCAAACGATTGTACAAAGTCTTCTATTGTATGGAGCGGAAACCTGGACATTGAATAGGCGAGTGGAAAACAAATTGTTCTCCACAGAAATGGATTTTTGGAGACACTCAGCAGGAACTTCTAGAAGAGACAGAAAAAGGAATGAAGACATAAGGGGAAAAAATGGAAGTGAAAAAGACTAGTATTGATACCATCAAAGAAAAGCGTCTAACATGGTATGGACATGTAAAACGGATGCAAGAAAACAGATATCCAAAGGCTATCCTGGAATGGATACCTCCTGGAAGAAGGAGAAGAGGAAGATCTAGGAGGACATAGATGGATGGAGTACAGGAGTGCATGACTGCTTGAGGCTTAACCGACCAAGACACCTTGAACCGCACTTTATGGCGGGAAAAAATTCACAAGAAATAACTTGTAGGCCGAGGAAACCCATTGTAAATGGAAACACTCCTCTTGAAGAAGAAGAAGAAAGAGTACAAATTTTGGTGATTTTTGGAGACGTTGGCAAAAGTGCACCTTATTGGCCAATTAAAAGTGTCAAAAGACAAATAATACACATTTTTTCTAAAAAACCTTCAAAAATTTAAATGCATAAAAAATATATGTAAGAAATAGCACGAAATGTTTGAAATAACAATTCATTTTGATTATTTGCACCCGAGCTGAGCGCAAACATCGATTGTGTTACCCTTAACTATGAATAGGAGTATATAGCAGTATATGGTTAGTAGTTATACTCCTAAAACTTGTAATTAGCATTAGCATTAGTAGAGGCATATGATGCAAGAAAGCAAGCTTATTCAGCATCAGCCAAAAAAAAAAAAAAAAAAAAAAAACCCTCTACCATTTCACCCCTCCGTTCGTTCGAAATACCTGTCCAGTTGAGCTTTAAATTTGTTTAGGCTATCAACTTCAACAACAAGTGATGGAAGTCGGTTCCACCAACCAACCACCCGCTGGCCAAAGGCAAATTTCCGCACATCTATCCGACATCCGTCCTTCCTCAATTTGAATTTATGCCCTCTGAGGTGATTATTCTGAGAAAGATGAAGCATCCCATTGGCATTGAGCATGCTCAAACCATTCAAAGCCTTATACACCTCTATCAGATCACCTCGCCGGTGCCTAGTCTCCAGACTCTGTAATTTGCAAAACTTAAGCCTTTCTTCGTAAGAGCAACCCTTTGTTCCATTTACTAATCTTGTTGCCCTTCTCTGTACCCGTTCCAGCAGCTCTACATCCTTCTTGAAATGAGGCCTCCAGACCTGTATACAGTACTCAAGATGTGGCCTAACCATTGCCTTATACAAGGGAATAATCACCTCCCTATCCCTGCTAGAAAAATTCCTGTATATCATTGACAAGACACCATGAGCTACTCTTGCAGCTCGTCTGCACTGCTCAGAGAACTTCATATCTGCCTGCACAATTACCCCCAGGTCCTTTTCATTCTCCACCACTGTCAGTGTAGTACCGCAGAGTTGATACATTGCTCTGGGGTTACTGTTACCCATATGTAGTACTTTACATTTGTCAATGTTAAATTTCATTTGCTACCTCTCAGCCCATCTGTTCAACCTTTCCAGATACTGTTGCAGCAGCATAGCGTCAGTAGTGTCCTTAACGACCCTGCCAACCTTTGTATCATCTGCAAACTTGGACATTAGGTTTGATATACCATCATCAATATCATTTATAAATACAGAAAACAACAATGGACCCAACACTGAACCTTGAGGAACTCCACTAATAACATTAGTCCACGTTGAGCAGTGTCCATTGATTACCACTCTCTGTCTTCTGCCACTCAACCATCCCCTTATCCATAGCAGCAATTTGCCTCCAATGCCACACTGCTCCAATTTGTGCAGCAGTCTTCCATGTGCAACAGTATCAAAAGCCTTTCTAAGATCCAAATATATAATATCAAAGTTATTCCCTGCATCCAGTTCTTTTGTGACTACATCATAGTATCCAATCAAATTGGTCAGGCAAGACCTGCCCTTAACAAAACCATGCTGCGTCTGAGCTATAACTGAATTCTTGTCTAGATGATCCTGCAGTGCTTCTTTAACCAGTGCCTCCATTAATTTACCTGGAACAGAAGTTAAACTAACAGGTCTATAATTACTTGTGTCAGCCTTTGATCCTCCTTTGTGAATTGGGGTTACATTTGCACATCTCCAGTCTATGGGTACCTCCCCTGAGTCCAAAGAAGCTCTCATAATTATGGCTAGGGGTTTGCATACTTCCTTTGCTGCCTCCTTTAATATAACTGGATAAATCCCATCCACCCCAGGTGCCTTTTTTATGTTTATCCTCAACAATCTCTCCTCCACTTTCCTCTCAGTTATTACAAAATCATCCAGCTCACTGCCAATGTTTATGTTACCTACATCATTCTCCTTCCTGAATAACTCCTCATGCGTGAATGTAGATGCAAAATACTCGTTTAGATTGTTAGCCACCTGAGCAGGATCCTCAACTGTTGAACCATCAATATCCAGTGGACCAATCTGATTCATCCCTTTCCTTCTCGAGTTCAAGTATGTAAAGAACTCCTTTCTGTTTTTCTTTGCATCCTTTGCCAAGGATTTTTCGTAGTCTGCCTTTGCCTGCCTAATCTCCTTTGTGACTTGGTTACAGACCAACTTATATCTATCATAGGCTTCCATGTCACCCATTAATTTGTATGTATCCCATGCATTTTTCTTCTCTGCCACATGTCTCATTAGTCCATCTGACAACCATTTAGGCCTAAACCTTGAACAATATTTCTTAGTTGGTATGTAAAGCCTGGTAGCCACCAAGATTAGTTCCTTGAATGCTTCCCATTTTGGGTTTGCTGTTGGTAACATCATCAGTTGGTCCCACTGTATAGAATTTAAATACTGTCTCAGACCATCATAGTCGCCTTTACGAAAACAAAAACCCTTCCCTTTACCTCTGATGGTAGTTACCTCCTTGAGTAAATCCCACTTCAACACACTGTGATCACTGCCACCTAGTGGTTCATTTATCTGCAGGTTCTTAATGCATGAAGAATCACTACTGATAATCAGATCAAGAGTATTGCTCCCTCTTGTTGCCTCACGAACATGCTGATGTAGAAAACAATCATCCAATAAATCCACAAAAGCCTTGCTAGTGTGCGAGTGACCAACCCACAAATTCCAGTCAATATCTGGGAAATTAAAATCCCCCATTATAAGACTCTCTGATTTACTGGCCCACTCTATTTCCCTGTACAATATATTATTATACTCATCAGAGTCATTAGGCCTATAGCACACTCCTACTCTCAATTTTGATTTCCCTATGCTTATGTCACACCAAACTGACTCGACACTGCCCTGTCCATCGATGTCAACTGGCTTCACTTCCTTTGACTTTATGTGTTTCTTAATTAATAGCATAACCCCTCCCCCCCTCCTGTCCTGTCTATCCTTTCTATATACATTGTATTCCCCAAATTCCAGTTCCGCATTACTTATATCTGTGTGACACCACGTCTCTGATATCCTAACAATATCTGCCTTTGATGTTTTGAGCAATACCTCAAATTCATCAAATTTATTTACCAAACTCCTAGCATTGGTGTACACGCAGGTATACATGCACCTGTTTCTATTCTTAGCTACCCTAACACAACCCATGTGTTTACTTGTAACGCAATGGCTACCAGCAGTCTCTGAAATATCCTGCATCTTGTTTTTCAGACTTCTGCTCATTTGAATAGAAGCAGTGCAAGAATCACTTCCACCTCTGCCAGTGGCTACTGTTAATCTATTAGTCCTTGTATCCCCCCCAACTAGCAGTTTTCCGACCCACCTAACACTGCCTCGACAGCATCAGCAAAAATTCTTGCACCCTTTCTATTTAAGTGTATCCCATCCCTGTAGAAGCAATCTTTCCTGTTAACAAGTACAGTCCAGGCTGAAAAAAATTCTACCCCTTGAGCCTTGCACAATCCCTCCAGGGCCGAATTGATCGACAAGGCTCTCATCATATACTCCCTCCTATCGTGTCTGGGCAGAATTGCAGATACTTTCAAGTTCAACCCTAATTCACGGCTTTTTTTCAACAGTGACCTGTACTTGCTAAGTAATTCCGCCGGTCTCCTACTCTTAATATCATTAGTGCCAACATGTACAACTATATCACCTTTTGTGCCCTTAAAAGATGATATCCGCTCTACAACGTCATCAACCTTTGCCCCTGGCAGACATACCCTGGTCCTATTCCACCTATCCTTTTTACAAAGCATGTTCCCCGTTTCCCTGACAATAGAGTCACCAACAACTACTAGTTCCTGTGGGACCAGCGCATTCTGCCTAGGGGGCTGCCCCTGTGTTGCCTGATGACCAAGTGCAAGCTCTGGCGTTGATGTGGGCAGCTGAGAGCTTGATGGGCCCCTCAATTTATTTCCTTCGAGGGCATCCACCCTGTCCTTCAAGGTCTCATAAAGACCCATAACAACGCTGAGTTGTCGCCTGATTTCCTTGCACTCCTTACATCGTGCACACACAAAGACATCCATCCCCCTTGGCAGTATCATGTCCCGTACCCGACTGCTCCGCAAACATCAAGCAAACAGTGCATTTTAATAGACTGTGATTCAGAGGGCAACTGCCCCCCCCAGTTCTCCCCTGAACCACAGCACTCCCATTAGCTTGAGCCTTTTGCTTTGCTGCTCTGGTCAGAGTCATGATTCCAATTTAATTCAATAAAATTTAAAACAAAAATTAAATCCTTAAGTTATATCCCAAAACAGTTATGTTATATATATATATATATATATATATATTTTTTTTTTCGGTATCTAGTGTTCCCTTTATACAACTTCCGTATCACGTGTACCACTATAGTTATGTATTAATTATTTGTTACGATTAAGTCGTTATATATATTTATAGAGTTAAAAATACAATTTAATTGACAATAAAGTTTATCAAGATTAATAGATTTACTGATTAATTGACAATATTATATTATGCAGTATACTACGCTAAGCTTATGCTATCGTGTAAAAATGGCGGGAATTCACGAACGGTATTTCTACGGACTCGTAAGTATTGATTAGCTTCCAAATCTCGCTATCTCAATTTAGAATAAACTAAGGATCCTGACTAGGTCTATAATCTACTTATAGAAGATAATTTGATATAACAATTGGTTAATAAATCGACTAAATTTGGTTAAAAGACCTCTCGTTCAATTTGTGACACGTGGATTTGATACCGTTACCGATACTAAGTAATATCTACGAAATCTCTGTCTAAGTTAAACTTTAACTAAGTATCGTAACTAGGAATATAAAGCTACTCTAGAAAATAAGTTAATATGACAATTTAAACTAATAAAGCAGAAAATAAATCAGGAAAAACTTCTCTGTTTGAAGAGCTTTAAGGAGCAATGTCTGCCCAGGCTAACCTCGCACCCAGAAAATGAAAATCTGCAGAATAGTTTTTTACGGATAACTGCACACTTACAGAAAACTGTTCTCGTATGTTCATTATGACAGCATTTATTAACGAAAATAAGAATTCATAGAATTAAAAAAAAATCCGATTTTAAAGATTTCGAAAAAAGTTTCTTTTTTGTTTGCGAAGAGGAAAAGACAGAGAAATTCTGTAACGAACTATGCTACGAATGTATAGTATGTAGTATTTACTATTAACATTGTCTATAGTTAACTAGGAGTATGTTAGTAGTAATAATTACTAACATTAACTAACAGTGAATAGGAGTATTCGCTGGATCATTAACAGTAGTTAGTAGTAATAGTAGTCATTAACTGCTATTACTGCTAACAACTCTTTCAGTGTTGGACTTCTTACTCCAAAGTTGGAGTAAGAAATCGAAGAACTTCGTTGCCGCTTTGGCATTGTCATCCATAAATTGGCCACCACCTTCAGGATAAAGAGTAGGATTATTGACATTCGACTTTCCACCGGTACTATCCACCATTAAGTAGTGGCTCACGCTCACAACTTGCTCTACCAAATCAACATTAGTGACTGCATTAGTGTCATTTAGGAAGTGATGTAAGGCGTCATTTCCGCTTCACATTTTCGTCAAAGATGTTTTCACGTAAACATCTTTCCTGAGTACAGGGTATATACGTGCTTTTTTTTGCATCCAGTCTCTTATGTGACCACATCATAGTATCCAATGAAATTGGTCAGACAAGATTTCTCCTTAACAAACCCATTCTGTCTGAAGTATAACTGCAGTCTTGTCTAGATGATCCAGCATTACTTCTTGAACCAGAACAGAAGGAATGGACCTGTTAGTTAAACTTAGAGATCTGTAATTACTCATGTCACTCTTTGATCACCCTTTGTAATATGGTGATACATTCGCACATCTCTAGTCCCCAGCGATTTCCTGAATCCAAGGATACTCTCATAATTATGGCTAGAGGTTTACTTATTTCCTTCCTTGCCTCTCTTAGTATAATTGGATAAATGCCTTTACCATGCCTTTCTGATGTTTAACTTAAACAGTTTCTCTTCTGCATTCCTCTCAGTTATTACAAAATCATTAACTTCCTATTAGAGTTTGATAAACATTTTCTGTTTATATTCCAGCACGACAACCAAGTCAGTAGAGTTTACAATAAATCGTCAATACAAATATTTATCGTATTTAGTAGTCACGTGCTTGAACCCCAGTCCACTCAAGGAACACGTGTGCACTCTCGCTCCTGGCCACTCGGCTACATCAAGCCCTTCTGGCATTCACTTCCCTAAAGAACTCCTTATGTGCAAATACTGATTCAGTTTGTCAGCAACCATCAACAATTGATGGTTGCTGACAAACAAACGAACAATTGATGTCAAGTGGATCAATGCAATTTGCCCCTTTCTTTCTAGGCTTCATAAGTAAAGAAGTCTTTGCTGTGTTTATTTGCATCATGTGCCAAAGAAAGTTAGCTTTCCTAACCTCCTTTGAGACTTGATTACAGACTAATTTATATCTACCATAGGCTTCTGTATCACCTGATAGTTATGAGAATCTCATGCATTTTTCTTCTATGCCACAAGTCTCATTAATTCATCTAAGCAAAAAAAAGCCTTTGTTCTCTGGATTCATATTAATATTAATAAATTATTGTGCCACAGAGCAAAAATGGAAAGAAAATGATAGGTTGCAGTTAAAAATGCATTGATGTTCACATGAACTAAAAATAATACAGGAAAGTAATATATAGCCTTCGGAATGGAAGACGTCTTTCATCAGTTGTGACCATTTATATAAAATATAGAAATACAGAACTCTATGTGCGTGCCATGGCAGTCATGTATGGTGAACTACATGTATGTAACAATTAGCTGCTAGAAGGGAAAGCTTGCAGTTGTAGCTGTAATGCCTGAGAACGTTGTAAATGCCAATGTTTGTCAGCCAAAAAGATGGTCGTCTCAGTAATGGGATGGACAGTGACTCCAACCAGGCAGTGATAGTAATGGTGGAACCGATCAATAATCATAACATTGTGGTGTGGGTAAATGTTGTGCTGGGTCAACCAGACGTGCTCAGCAATGGCTGAGTGCTCCATGTCCGCTAAACAGATAGCTTTTTCGTGTTCAGAAACACAACTGCTGAGCCTTCTGCCAGTTTCCCCAACGTAGCAGTCATGGCACTAATTCACCCCGCAGCAAGGGGGGGGGGGGAAACTGATGTTTTAACTCTTGAGATGAGGGGTTGCAACTTCCTGCTCGGGAGTTGTAAGCACTTTATCCAGTGAGCCTTTAAGACTCTAGAAATCTGTTGTGATAGGTTCGGGTTGAATGGGATAAAGGCAGTCGAGGTGTAGCATTACTGCGCATGGTCCTGTGGGTCGCTATGTGGTCACGGGTCTGTAGGTCACACCAGGGCACTGGTGGGGTAGCCACACCTCATGAGATCTTTCTTAACCCTATTAATCTCAATGCATCTCTCATCTGCAGTACTAGAGTGGGTCCAGGCTTGGGTTAGTAGGGCTTGCGCTGTTCCGAGAAGATGGCTGCGTGCATGTGCTGACTGTTAGTTGTTGAATTGGCCAGCACACATTGACTTGCAATAGGCTGTTGTCTTCAAACACAGGCCCTTGTGCCGGACAAGGGTATCCAAGTATGAAAGAGTATTGTCTGACTCCAGTTCGATGGTGAATTGAATGAAAGGTGACAGAGAGTTAAGGTGGTGCAAAAGTTGGTTGCTCTACTCCTGGGGAATGACCACAAACACATCATCCACGTAGCAACACCAAAAGGCAATGGGATCTGGTAGACCCATAAATGTGCGAATCTCCAACTCCTCCATTGCGATGTTTGCCGAACTAACCGGGGAACCCATGGCTGTACCGTGTATCTGCTGGTAAATGGAGTCACCAAACATGACGGCCCCACCAGTCAAGCACAGTCTAAGGGCGTTGCAAATGTCCTGTGAAGTTGGAGAAGTTCTGTTGCTCAGGACCTGGTCATTGTCCAGAAGCTCCTTGGCACATGTGATGGCCAATTCAACTGGGATTGAAGTGAAAAGAGACACCATATCAAATGAGGCCATGGCTTGATCATCCAAGATGAATAGGGTATGAATCTGATCTAGGAACTCTCCACTGTTAGAAATGGTAATGATGGTCTTGCCCACTAGGGGAGGGAGTAAGCTCGAGATGAACTTAGATAACTCTTAAGTCAGTGAACCACAACAGGAGACGATAGGTCTTGAAGGTACTCCTTCCTTGCGGACTTTTGGCAGTCCATAAAACTGCAGAATCTGGCAGCCAGAGGCATGTAGACGCCAGCGTATGGATTTGGTAACTTTCCCTGACCGAAACCAGCTGTGGAACGAGGCTACCTTGGACTCCCATTGTTCCAGTGTCTTGGCAGGAGAGATGATTACTGGTTGGTAGAAAAGTGTCTCATAGGAGTAATAGGACTTTCGCTTCGTAGTCAGAAAGGTACGTTCAAAACAACTGTTCGATGCCCTTTGTCTGCCGGAAGGACGACAATAGAAGTATCCTGTTTCAATGTGTTGAGAGCAGAGATTTGTCGGCAACTGAGATTTGAGATGACCGGGCGAGCATGATGTAAGATCGCTGGTTTTTAGGTGAATTGTATTTGCCACCTCTTCAGGGATGCGTGTCAGTGACGCTTCAACACCCAATGCAATCTCAGTGATGGGTGGCCTGTGGAGAAGAATGGCAAACTTCATTCCCAGGGTGAGTAAATCCAATTGCTGTGCAGATAAGTGTTTATCACTCAAATTTAATACAAACTGTGAGCAGTCTGTTGTAACAAGAGTTGTGGGACTCACGTGCTAAATTTGTAAACTTACATTGTTGCCTGGTATGATAATGCTCAGACTCTCTGACGGTCTGGGTAACGTTGGAATAAACAGAGATAAGAATCAAACTCCTGAGTTCAACATGAGAGCCGCTTTGCCTTGGTGGAAGCACCTCATAAGTCATGGTGGAGGCAGCTGATCCAAATATTTAGGGTCCTGTAGCTGAAGTTTCGGCAGGCAATGACATACATTCATTACGAAATGGAGCCTTGTAGAGGAAGCCCTTTGGGATTATGTGGTGAGATTATTTATTTGATTTTCAAATAAACAATCAGATTGTACAGGTTAGTGCAAACACATCATATTTGTACACAGCTAAACTCTGAATTAGCAAATTTTTGCAACCTGCTAGCCCTCCTATACAAGTAATCAGAAATATATTGTGCTTCCAATGACAACAACCATGGCACAGACAGGCCACAAACAAGATATATTAGATTAAGCCTGTGATTGAAACGTGGTAGTCTAGTCTACATGGGAACAGTAGAGTGGAAGTTGTTCTTGCTCACATCCATATAGGACATAGTTGTCTTGTGCATTCTTTTCTTCTTAGGGCAGATGCCCTCCTATGTGTGAGGACTGTGCCACCATTTTAATCATTAGGCATATTTTAACCGAATGTCCACATTTTAGACACGAAGAGTGTATATCTTTTACAGAATTTAGCCATGTGACTGAGCCCTATACACTCAGTCAGATATTCTCTGACAATAAACACATGTCAACTGTTTTTAACTATTTAAGATTAATTTACTCATTTAATTGTATTTAAGTATACTCTTTTATTGCATATAGTTTTGTACTTCCTTATATACTGTTTATACCATTTATGATATTTCTATACTTTTATATATTTGATAATAGAGAGCTATTAAGTGCTCGATAATTCCTATGTTCTATTATATTATGAAATCAACAGGGATTACCTTTATTTTTGATATAGGATGCTTCTTTTCCAACCAACTCTCCTAGTCCGACGCGCTAACAACTCTTTGTGAAGGCGATATAAATTTTATAAAAAATGTGAAACATCTTCCCCACTGTCAGAACAGTAGTGTTCCAGACCCCCCCCCCCTCAGTCTCAATATTGAGCGCTCAACCCATCTTCTGTCAACAAACAACATACCTCTGCCAGCAATGAAAACATTATCATGACCTCTAAATTTTAATATCAATCTACAAGAACGAAGAGAATAATCGCTCCATATTCATTTTGCTTTTTAGACCTTTAAATTTTAATTTTAATGTCAACCCACGTAATGTTTATATCACTTTACAAAGAATTGTTAGCACGTCAGACTAGGAGAGTTGGTTGGAAAAGAAGATTTGATTGATTTCATAATACTTTTACATAGTACAGGAACTCCCTGACTTACGTAATACTGGACTTACGGAAATTCGACTTTAAGTAGGTTTTTGCTGGCCAGTGCAAATTGAAAATATTGTAATGTTGAACCCAATAACACGTTTTTTTTTTTTTTTTTTTTTAATTCATTCCAAGTCATTGGAAGTTAAAATTTGCTATATTACTAAGCTATTTATCTCTCTCAAAGGTCATATTTATAATGGAAATTGCACTACCCTTTCATCGTTATCATATGTTCCCGTTATAAGAATCAATTTTGAACGCCTTTGTGATATTTTTCTAAAGCACGTTTCTGGAGGTCACAACCAAAAAACAATTTGCACTTTCTGGTTTATTTAGTTTTCTGTTAGTGCAGTCTAATATAAACGGGTTGCTCTTACGAAGAAAGGCTTAAGTTTTGCAAATTACAGAGTCTGGAGACTAGGCACCGGCGAGGTGATCTGATAGAGGTGTATAAGGCTTTGAATGGTTTGAGCATGCTCAATGCCAATGGGATTCTTCATCTTTCTCAGAATAATCACCTCAGAGGGCATAAATTCAAATTGAGGAAGGACGGATGTCGGATAGATGTGCGGAAATTTGCCTTTGGCCAGCGGGTGGTTGGTTGGTGGAACCGACTTCCATCACTTGTTGTTGAAGTTGATAGCCTAAACAAATTTAAAGCTCAACTGGACAGGTATTTCGAACGAACGGAGGGGTGAAATGGGAGAGGGTTTTTTTTTTTTTTTTTTTGGCTGATGCTGAATAAGCTTGCTTTCTTGCATCATATGCCTCTACTAATGCTAATGCTAATGCTAAACTCAATATTGCATTTTCGATAATCCCGATAACTGGAATTCTGTGGGTTTTCACGTTACAGTATTATGGTGAAATGTGTTCCCTTCACTGAAATCTTCAATCATATAAAAAACAAATTTTCAGAAACTTCTCTCTATTCCTATTTACTTATTACAATGATGAAGGGAAAGGGACCAATGGAAAGTGCAAGTTCTGGCAGTGCCAGGAAACAAAACAAAATTGATTTAGAAATGAAGATGAAAATGATTAAGAAGTATGAAGCAGGACAAAGTTTGTCATCTATTGCAGGGAAAGCCGACCGGGCTAGCCGAGTGGGTAAAGTACCTGCCCGGCAACCCAAAGGTCGCGGGTTCGATTCCCGCCTCGGGCTTGGATCAAAGTACTGCAAAAACCTTGGGAGGTGCAATATGGCCACAGAAGCCAATGCGCCAACAACTACCAAATCAAAAAAAAAAAAAAAAAAATTGCAGGGAAATTAGATCTCACTGCTTCAACAGTGAATACCATTTTAAAGGACAGTGCACGTATAAAAGAACATGTCAAAGGATCAACGCACTTAAGATCTTCAGTGATCACAAAACAGCGTTCAGGTGCTATATCGAAGATGGAACAGCTGTTAATAATATGGATGGAAAATTAAATTCAGAAGCGAGTGCCCCTGAGTCTAATGACCATTCAAGCACAAAAGCAACAAGTATTTATAAAGATATTAAGGATAAGTACGCTGAACTCCAACCCAAGTTTGTGGCAAGCATTGGGTGGTTTAATAGGTTCAAGTTTCGCGCTGGTTTCCGCGACGTTAAAGTATACAATGAAGTCGGCACTGGCAACTTCACTGCATATTACACACTTTTCGATTCTGCAGCTGTAGAGAAATTTTGTGATGTGTTGAAAAAAATTATTGATGAAGGCAATTATTGATGATTCAATGCAGTAAATTTTTAACGCTGACAAGACTGCTCTGTATTGGAAAAAAAATGCCAGATCAAACATAGTGCCGGGTTCCAAGGTGTCAAAAGATAGGGCCACACTCTTGCTTGGGGCTAATGTAGCTGGAGATTACAGATTAAAACCACTGCTTGTGTACCATTTGGGAAACCCTCTTGCATTTAAGGGGCATCAATAAAACAACCCTAACCGTGCATTTCCGATCGAACCAGAGAGCATGGATAACAATATCTCTCTTTGAGGATTGGTTTAAATGCTGCTTCATTCCCGAGGTTGAAAAATATTGTAGAGACAATGACATTCCTTTCAAGATTTTGCTTCTATTAGATAATGCTCTTGGACATCCTACACTTCTATATGATTTCAATTCGAACGTGAGAGTCATATTTCTACTGCTAAACACGACTTCACTCATCCAACCTATGGACCAGGGTGTTATTTCAAATTTAAAAGCCTACTATTTACGCAAAACATTTGCTCGGGCATTGTCTGCAGTAGACAATGAGAAAAATTTACATAAAGAGAATTTGGAAATCTTACAGTATGTACAAGGCCATCTTAAACATTAATAACGCCTGGGCGGAAATTACTAAAAGTTGCATGGAAGAAAATATGCTCACAGCACGTAAAAGGCTTTGAAGGATTTGAAAAAGACGAATCATATGAAGAGGTTACAGATAAGATTGTAAAGGTTGCAGAGCTACTTCAGTTGAAGGTTGATGCCAAAGATGTGGAGGAGTTAATAGAGGAAGATAAGGAATTATTTAATGAAGAACTTATCGACTTTCAGGCAGTGATAGTGAAAGAAGAAAATGCTGACAAAGCTCAAGATGAACCAAATGAAGAGCTGAGACTCGTCATCACCAGAGAGATGGCAATGCCATTTCATGATATTGCATCGGCAATGACGAGGTTTGAGAAGATGGATCCTTCTTGCTACAAAGAAATCTACAATGAAAAGAAAAAAGCCACTATCCAGTCATCCATTAGTATGTTCTTTCATAAGGTTGAGCGGCCGACCACTTCTAAATCTCCACGGCCCTCAACCTCCGCAGTGGCATACTTATCAGCTGAAGAGCCAATTCTGGCAACGATGCTCGAGAGGTAAAACTTACTGATGTTATGCCTGTCTCCTCTCTTTTTTTGTAATATAATTTTTAAATTTTTTAAATTGCACGCTTTTGTAATTTTTCCTACACATGAGATAAAAAATTGAATAAATACAATAAATAATTCTATTTACATGTTCGTCAAACATTTCTTTTTTGATTCAATCAGTTCAGTGAGCACAGTGGTGAGTGCTGCACAAGCATGGAGGAAATTCCGACTTGCGTAGCATTCCACAGAACGCAACCCTTATGTAAGTCGGGGAGTTCCTGTATATCACTGTTTTTTACAGAGTGACCAACTATAATTGGTCACTGTAATACTCTTCAAGGTATAGGTCTAAATAAATGTCAGATGAACTAATGAGACTTGTGGAAGGAAAGAAAAATGCTTTGTTGGGATACATGCAAATTATTAGACGATGCAGAAGTCTATGGTAGATATAAACTAATCTGTAATCAAGTTACAAAAGGAGGTCAGGTGAGCAAAGGCAGATTACAAGAAGTCTTTGCAAAGCATGCAAAGAAAAACAGCAACGACTTCTTTACTTATGTAAACACTAGAAGGAAGGGGATGAATCGAATTAGTCCACTTAATATCGATGGTTCGACTGTTGATGATCCTGCTTAGGTTGCTGACAAACAATCAATATTTTGCATCTACATTCACACATGAAGAATTCTTTAGGGAAGTGGATGTCAAAGGGTTATCAAACTTTATCAGGTAGCTAAATGATTTTATAATAACAACTAAGAGGAAAGTGGAAGAGAAATTGTTGAAGTTAAACATAAGAAAGGCACCTGGGTAGATGGGACTTGCCAAATTATATTAAGGAATGTAGCAAAGGAAATCAGCAAACCCTTAGCCATAATTATGAGATCATCCTTAAATTGAGGAGAGGTCCCTGCGAACTGGAGATTTTATTATATTATATAGTACTTAGTACCATGTGTGGGTTGAAGGTTGAGAAGATGAAAAAAGATACTTGTTAACATTAGACTTGAATTTTTGTGCATTGTAATTTTCAGGAAATACATATGAAAGAAGATTGTTCCAGAGAACGGAATTTGAATGAATAAATGAGAAAGAAGAAAAGTTAGTTCTGTGAGTTTTAAGCTGGACAGTAAAAGGATGTTGACTAGTTGCAACACATGTTTGGACTGGTTTGGAAGAGAGAGAGAGAGGGGGGAATTATATAAGACAATTCAGAAGAACAATGCCATGGAAGTGTCTATAGAAAGGCATGCAGCAGAAACAACGTGGAGAGACTTTGTTAAAGATGGGTCATTAATTAATGGAACTGCCCTGTTTATTCTAGAAGCCTGAGAGAGGTTTTGGGTGCACCGCCCCAGATGTGGGAACAATATTCTGTGGTAGGGCAGATTTGCAATTTGTGCAGACTGAGCAGCTGTTTGGAAGAAAAATAACGTTGAAAGCTAAAGAGAAAACCGGTTTTTTTGGATGCAGAAGAATTGCTATTTATGATGTGTTTATGCCAAGAGAGATTATAAGTAGAGGTAATCACCAATAGAGATGTGTGATCTTGTCATCAATGACAGGCGTAGGAGCAGAAGAATTCTTTTTTGCAAGATGTAAGACAGGACTGAGTTTTAAAAGGATTGAAATCAACTAAGTTATCTTTACCCCACTGTAGAATTCCCGGACAAGCAGCCCTTGAGAAACTGGTACTGGATATTTGAGAAGTTTAAGCTGTTTGTCCAGAGCAAGGTTTCTCAAACTGGAAGGTGGAATGCAATGTGCTGTCATCCGAAAAACTATGGATAGGATTTCTGGTCAATGTAAGAAGGTTGTTAATATACAAGAGGAAATGAGTGGGCAAAAGAACTGAACCTCAGGGAGCACTAGCTCCCTGAGGTTCAGTAAATCACTCTACTGTGAGTGATTTACCATCACTCACAGTAAGCATTCAGAGAGAAAACTGGATACCCAGTTACAAAAAACAGTTGGCAAACCATAAGATGGGAGCTTGTTTAGAAGACCTGTATGCCAACCACAATCAAACACTTTTGAAATGTCAATAGGAACTGCACGAGTTTCACCAAACTTTTCCATTGAATTTATCCATAGATGGCTAACATAAGCCAGAATATCACCAGTGGATCGGCACTGACGGAATACATATTGGTGATCATTGTACAGATGGAAGGTTTCTAGATAGTTTAAGAGTTGGCAGTTAATTGATTTCTTTATTACTTTAGAAAGAGTAGAAGTGAGTGCAATGGGAGGAATTTGGCACCCTTTTTAGGAACTGGCTGGTTATGAGCAAATTTCCAAACAGAAGGGAAAACACCTTTGGAATAAGAATGTGAAAAAAAGACAACACAGAACAGGAGTAAGCTTAGTAGCACAGGTTTTGAGAACAAGTGGAGAAATACCATCAGGACCTGGAGCTTTCTTACCATCAAGATTGTTTAAAATCCTTCTGACATCCTTTTTGATGGAAGACCACTGGAGGCATTAAACGTAGTGTACTGAGAATGGTAGAAGATGGTTTGCAAGCTTTGGCATAAGCAGAAAACGAAACTGGAAATTTGATACAAGCCAATTGCGATATGCAACATTCTTATCTTAAATAACCTTAGCACATCTATTGGAAAAATCATGGTTTAGATAAAGGACAAGATTTTAAGGTGGAATATGAGATAAAGGGTTTCATCTCTACAAGAATAATTTCACTGAAACCATCTGAGCAAATGTTGACATCAAAAGATTTGAAACAGTAATCCAACCAAGGAAAAGAAGAAAAGAAATCTTGCAGATCATACCCTTTTGCATTCTTGTAATCCCAAACAACACGAGGTGGGCAGGAGTGGTAGTGCGTAACACACGCTTCTTGATTAGACTGGGGTTTGAGCCCGTGACCACGAAATACGGAGGATGCGGAAAGGTCAGGGATGACCACTGCATATCCCCGGAGCAATATGGAAGTAGTTGCTAATGCTTCTAAAAACCAAATAACAACAACCAACAGTCATTAATAATTGCAAAAGCCTTAGCATCTCAACCAGTTGGGTTCATATGACTAGAAAACAGAAGCCAGCTGGAGTTGTGAAAAAAATAAAATCACCAAGGAAAATTACCTCACTGTTAGGAAAGTTGGACTGGAGAAAGTCAAATTTCAAAGAGAGGAAGTCAAAGAGTTCTAAGTGATTAGTGTAAATGTGAGAAGGATAGAGGCAATAGATGAATTTGACAGAATGTGGTAGAGAGAGAGAGAGAGAGAGAAAGAGAGAGAGAGAGAGAGATTTTAAGCTGAAGAAAATCGAAAAGAGGAGATTCCTAATTACTAAGTCTCTGACAGGGAGTATCAGATTGGACTACTGCACAATATCACCTTTGAAGCTGAAGGAATAAAGCGAAAAATTTGGATAACTCAGATGGGTAGTTGGTGAATCAACTGATAAATGGGATTCTCTCAGAAAGAGTACATAGGGTTTGGCAGACTGTGAGTGGAAATGGGCATCATTGAAATTGGTACTGAGACCATGTGTATTTGTGAAATGAACGAGGAAATGTTTGGGAGGTTTAGATCCTTTCCCAGGTAAGTTTGTTCTATTAGTTTGACTGTTCCTGATGTATTTAGTAGTAAGATTAAGTGGGGGGGGGCATACTGTGTGTAGTAATGAAATTTTTAGATATGGCAAGAGTGTACCCAGCTTCATGACATAACGTGGCCTCAACAGAGCCTCCCTCCCCCCTGCATGCACACTATTCAGGCTACTTCCAGTCACTATCTGGCAGAGGAGAGGCAGTGAGATTATACACTAGCTTATTCCCTGAATTGGGATTATTCACTGGACTGACCAATAGGATCAGTCCAGTGACTATCTAGTGGCTGGCCCTGCAAACATCTTTTTGTAGTTATACCCTCAAAATGTAAGGAAGTTTGAATCTCGTTGGTTCACACCTGGGTGGTCATCTCCAGTATACTAGTTGCTGTATTTCTGGACTTCCTCATTGTGATTATAGGCTTACTAATAGTCTTACCATCATGAAGGTGCAAGCAGAGGATTTGGCTGTCAGATACCAACTGGACTTTGTCAAACTTAGGTCCACTTGACTTACATGTCAACTGAATATCAGTTCCCACCAGCATAGGATTTGGCTGTTGGAGACCGACTGGATGCCGAACTTAGGTCCATTTGACTTATGTGTCAACCAAATATCAGTTCCATCATCGTTTTAGACTCCCAGGTAGCAAGCCCAGCTTAACATACCTGAGGGAATGTCTGTTCAGCTTCGTGAATTAAACTCCATTTCACAAAAGGGAATCAAAGGGTGACAGGAGTAATTGCAGACCTGTTAGTATAACTTCTGTTCAGGGGAAAATAATGGAGTCACTGATTAAAGAAGTAATGCAGGATCATCTAGACAAGCCTGCAGTCATGCTTCAGACACAGCATGAATTTGTTAACTGAAAATCTTGTCTGACCACACTACGGTATCCAATCAAATTGGTAAGACAAGGTTTGTTGAGTGAGAGAAGACGATGGTAATTCAATAGACTCTGGTCTTTGTGGACTGTGTTATTAGTAAAGTCCCCCAAGGTTCAGTATTCAGCCCATTATTGTTTTCTATATTTAACAGTGCTATTGAAGGTATATCAGGCTTAACGTTCAAGTTTGCAGATGATAAAAAAGTTTGGCAGGGTTGTTAATGACAGTACGCTACTGCAACAGGATCTAGAAAAGTTGGGCAGGTGGACTGAGAAATGACAATTGAAGAGTAATGTTAACAAATAGAAATACTGCACATGGGCAGCAGTAACCCCAGATTAACATACCAACTTGGCAATACTACACTCAGGGTAGTGGAGAATGAAAGAGACCTGCAAGAGTAGCTCATGGTGTCTTGTCAATGATATACAGGAATTTTGCTAGCAGGGATAAGAAGGTGATTATCCCATTGTATAAAGCAATGGACAGACCATTTTGTGAGTACTACATACAGGTGTAGTGGGCTTCATTTTAGGAAGAATGTAGCTGCTGGAACGAGTGCATAGAAGAACAATGAGATTGGTGAGGGTATTTAGAATTAATTGAATATTATGATAACTGAAATGAATATATTAAACATTTCAATGTTACTTTGTATTTTTTCTTATTGATTGAAAAATGAAAACTGAAATATTACACTAACAAGGTTGCCTTGCTGCTAGAGTTGTACTAATCCTGGGACTGAAGAATATAAAAAAACTAGATCTCTTTTATGCTTCCAACCATCAGGATAGATGCATATAAGAACTATCTAGTTCTTAGTTTTCAGTGTTTTATTCCATTATTTCAGCAGCACCAGCAGTGTAGCAACTCGATCAGTTGAATCTATCCATTATTTGGTTTTTTACTCATGGTGGGCGGGCAAGTGGGTGGGGGAGGGGGGGGAGAGAGAGAGAGAGAGAGAGAGAGAGAGAGAGATGCAACATTATATGGAATCTCTAATATAATTAATTTATTTTAATATTCAATTTATTCTAAAATAAACTAGTTTAGCTACCTCAGAGAATGCCTTGTTACCATTTATGTGTTTGTTCTTGATAATGTGCTTTCAGTGTAATGTATAATTATATTAAACAATATAATAATTATTATAATTATTTTAAATATATAATGAGTATAAAATGCAATGTAATTGGGTATAAAATAATTTAAACTGGTATTGAAATCTGCCTTTTAATGAATTTTTAGACTGGTGATGGAGTAAATGATGCCCCAGCACTAAAAAAAGCTGAAATTGGTATTGCTATGGGTTCTGGTACTGCTGTTGCTAAATCTGCTTCTGAAATGGTGTTGGCTGATGATAATTTCTCCACTATTGTAGCAGCTGTAGAAGAAGGCCGTGCCATTTATAACAACATGAAACAGTTCATTCGTTATTTGATATCATCCAATGTTGGTGAGGTAGTAAGGTCAGTAAATATTTCTGAACAGTTTCTTTATTATATATTTAATTTCATAAAGCTTTAACCTTTTGTTATTTTGTTTGCTGTACATTTCATTCTTTGCTTTCCTGATATGTTATGTTATAGTGAGTATGTATAAATATATATTTATTGCATGCTACCCATTAAGGTAAAGATTTTGACTTATGGGTCCACACCAATTCACTGCATGATAATTCATCATATGTGATGACAGTTTGGTGAAGACAGTTCTGTGTACAAGACAAATGGCAGCTACAACAATTCATTGAATACAATGATTTTGTGAATTCCATGTGAGAAACTTTTGACATTGTGTGCTGTGGATGATTTTTTTAGTGATCACAGCACATAGTATATATTTTTGATAGAGTAAACCAATTACCTTCATTTTTAGGCATTAGTATATATATATATATATATATATATATATATATATATAGAATCCAAATATTACAGAGTTTAAATTGTAAAAAATATATAAAATTATTAAGTGTTACATATAGAACTAACCGATTAATGCCATCAAATGATAGAACATTACATCGGACGCTAGGTATGTCCAAATTGAATAAATTATAGTGTAATGTAAGTACCTCCATAGTTTGAAAATCGATGTAGCCCCAGGCCAACCGTACATCCAGTATACATGAAAAAATACATGAAAAAATATAAAATATTAAGTTAGTTAACATAATAAGCCTTACATGGGAAACCCATTTTGCAAGAGACTTTGTCGAGGGCTAAACCCTTACAAAATAACCAACCCATGTTAGACTGAGCCATCGGTTTCTGTTATCATCTGCCTGTATGCCAAAACCAAAATTCCATAATAATGGATAATTCATCTAATTTAAAATTAGGTTATAGTAAAGACTATAAATCAGTATAAATCTAGCCGTCCAAAAAGGGGGTATGTCTAACCATAATTTGTAAGAATACAGGCTGGATGATATTTAGCCCGACCGATCACTGCAACATTATAAGCACAACTGAGAAATTATTAATATTTGCTGAACAATATTTGCTGAAAATGGCTAATTTAGCTAACTAAAGGCGAACGGAAAGCAGTATAGTTAAAGCAATAGTACCTCACTCCCCCTCGAATTACTCTAATAGTTCGTGAGATATGAAAAAAATAAGGCAAGAGGATAGATAAAAGTGAAAAAGAAAAGGAAAAGCAATTTATCGATAATACATCGGATAAAACCGGGAGTGTAACTTCCCGACCCTAATAGTAGGGATCCTGGTTAAGTAGTAAGAGCCGGTAAAATATATCAATAGAATGCGAAAAGGAACGGAAAAAACGGAATGGCTAATTCTTAAGATAATTTACTATAAATCTAACGTCAAAATATCACGTAGTGGCGAACTTTATGTAAAGCGTTAAACAAAGGAGGTAATACCATAGAACCAGTATAGTCCCGTCAAAGAATCTATCTAACATACATTACCGTGGCCCAAGGCGGGAAAACTAAACGCCTGCGGTTAACGCACAAGACGTTTATAACTGCCGCGTATACTGCGCCACCTAAGATTTGTCCAATAATAGCCAAGTTTGGGATGAACCAAAAGTATAATAGCGCCCTCTATAGTAGAGAAAACAAAACCAATAATTCTCAGATGTCGAAGAGAAATCTTAGTAAAATATAACGAATTAATTCCTACTGTAAAAACACATAGGTACCACTTTTCTAAGGCGTAAGCTATATATAGCGTGTTTATGCAGCAGTATCTAGTATGTATATACATAGGCTAATTAGTAAACAACTCGCTCCATAGATACCGATGTATAAAACAGATAATAATTCCTTTTAAACAGAGAAACTATACCAGATAATAATTCCTTTTAAACAGAGAAACTATACCAGATAATAATTCCTTTAAGACAGTACCACGTACATATAATTCAATATACGGTATGCCTAATAGCTTCCATGGTATCCAACTGGTTTAGATTATCGTGGTATGTTTTTAGGGCTATGGACAAAGCAGTACTCATATGTTTCATAATGAAATTATGTGAGAAACTGTTATCTAATAATTTATGCTTAAGATCGATCAGTGCGTCTATAACATCACTATTATTATTACAGATATATAATCTTCTGATACATTGTGTCACTAATATGTTTTTAAGGATACGTATTGAGATATTTGTACCCCAACTGGTTAGGTCTATAGTTTTGAAATTGAATTCTTTGCGTTTGTCAAATACCTTGGTAGTTAGGTTATTATTCTTAATATGAATGTCTATATCCAGATATGCAGCTTTACAAGAGTCACTCTTGTTAGTGACCTCTAGAACCAAATCCTGCGGGTAGTGTTTAACTGCTTCTGTATGAAAGTTAGTATAGTTGAACACAATTAAGTCATCTATATATCTGAACATATTGATATTTTTATCGAAGTTGTTTTCAAAATGGTGTAGATATAGATTGGCAATGAGACACGAGCTACTCGCCCCCATAGCTATGCCGGTATGCTGTATGAAAATATTGCTACCATTATAAATATAGCTGTTGGAAATACAAAGATTAAGTAGGTTATCCCAGTAATTACGTTGGCAGGGTAAAATTTCGCTATATTCTGTGAAATAATTATTTAAAACCAATTTTAAACTATCATGCGGGATGCTAGTGAATAAGTTTTTGAAATCATATGTATTTATGTGTTTGATGTTATGCTTATTATTCTTTATAAAGGTTAAAATAGGTCTATTATTACTAATAATTCTAGTGAAATCTATAGTATTGAAGATAATCCTAAGCAGTTCAACTAGCTTACTATGTGGGACCTTTGAGTAGCTATTTCTACATGAAGTTATAAATCTGAAACTGATAGGCGATTTATGAAACTTGGGTATACCATACAAAAAAGGAAAGGTAGTGTTGTAGTTATTAAGTTTTAACTTTTTTTGTATAGCTAGTAGCTTCTTGGTAATAGTACCAAGGTTACCATTTGATCTAGCGTATGTAGCACTGCTATTTAGTTCATTGTATAACAGTGAGGCGTAGAATTTTTTGCAGATGAAACTATAATTATTGGCGGCCTTGTCTATAGTAGTTATAATAAATATATCCTGTAAATCCTTTAATTGTTGCTTAATTAACTGCATGTTATATCTTTTGCTATCTCTATTGGTATGTTGCTTCCTATGTAAAAGCTTCCTACATATATGTTGATTAAGTTCGCTGTTGGTAAGTACCAGCCAATTATAGAAGGCCTCTAGTGGTAAATTATACTTATATGCAAGTTTAAGGCAAAATTGCATAAGGTCAGAGTGTACTTGTTTGGTAATATAGTTGGCATTAGGACTAGTATTAGGTCTGTATTTAAAACCATAGGAAAGTACTGTTCTCAGTTCCTGGTGTGGAACCAAGTTGAGATCACCTGTAATTACATGCATATGATGCATATCTACATAATCATGGTATTGTGGCAAGTGGCAGTAGCAGATAGCCTCCTTGTAGAAGTTATCTAAGTTGCATGCTAGCTGTTTATAGTTACAAGCAGTAAGCCCAAAAGGTTTATTGTAACTGAACCTAGTTACTATATTCATATTTTTGAGTGGAAAATCGTTAATATGTTTATTTAAGATATCCTTAAACTGTAAGCTGTCAAATATAATGTTGCTGAATTTAATATTAATATAGATGTTATGGATAACAGTTTTATTACCCAGCCAATATTTAAAGATATCCTTGAGTAAGTGGTCTAGATGCTGGTTACGGTGTAGATATGTCAAGTTAATTTTTTCTAAGGCTTTAAGCTTGCTATGCTTGAGGCCAAATACGATATCATGTATGCGTTTTATATTTATATTAGGTTCATCCCATGTATCCAGAACCTCAGCAAATCTGCCTAATGTATGTTTAGTGCGTATTAGATTGCCGGTACCAGTATTGTTATAAACTTTGCTATTCTTCTTGCTACGTGGCAATTTATAATGGGATCTATTTGCCATTATAAATTGCCACGTAGCAAGAAGAATAGCAAAGTTTATAACAATACTGGTACCGGCAATCTAATACGCACTAAACATACATTAGGCAGATTTGCTGAGGTTCTGGATACATTTGTATCATCTGCAAAACCTTTGTATCATCTGCAAAATTGGACATTAATCCTGATATACCTTTGTCAATATCATTATTGAATACACAAAACAACAATGGGCCCAGCACCAAACCCTGGGGAACTCCACTAATAACATTTGTCCATGAAGAGCAGTGTCCATTGAATACCACTCTCTGTCGTCTCCCACTCAACCATCCCTTTATTCATTGTAGCAACTTAACCTTAATGCAGTACCTCTTCAATTTGTACTGCAGTCTTCCATGTGCAACAGTATCAAAAGCTTTCCTGAAATCCAAGTACAGTAGACTCTCGATTTTCTGGGATAGATGGTAAAAAACAAATCCCGGATAATCGATTTCCCGGTTAATCCAAAATTATCAGAAGTCCTCGACGTACGTAAGATAAGACAACTTCTTACTTCATCGAGTTTTACATAACTCGGGAATGACTAATAACAAATTGCTACTATGTTATTATTGGCAAATCTGAATTCAGTACGTTACTTGTTAGTCTCACTATTTTCATACATTCTTATTAGTTTAATTTTCTAATCCAAATCAATCGCTTTCCTTTTCTTGGTAGATATACTAGTACCACTGTCACTTAGTTGGCACCATGATAACTGTAAAAATGAAATTTTCTGTAAAGAACTTCACAGAGTTAAGGGGAAATCTCACTATTATCACCCCACATAAGCTCACATTTTATTAAAGCACATTTCTGGAGGTCACTACCATAAAACAATAAAAACAAATTGCACTATCCGTGTTATTTGGGCTTTTCTCTTTGTGCATCTAATTATAAACGGGTAGTAAACTCTATCTTATTGCATTTGTGAAAATACCGATAGCTGGAATTCTGTGGGTTTTTACGTTATGGTGAAATGTGTGTCCCCTTCACTGACCTCTTCAATCATATGAAAAAGAAAACCATAAATAAATTGTAAGAATCTTCTCTTCTTTCCTATTTTTTTGCTTGTTACTCCATACCTCAATTGTGCAATTTGTGCATGCTGTGATCGTCGTTATTGATTGCTTATTGTTATTATTATTATTTATTATTATTTTTTTAATTTTACAATCCTTAAAAAAAAAAATAGAGGGAAAAAAAATTTACGTAAATCCGTAGTTGCGTAAGTCCGTGACTTACTGTATCGAAAAATGTTCAGCAACTTACATAAAAAATATGGTGATAGATAAAAAAACGAAAAAATTTACCACGTACTACTTGCGTGTCCAATATGATGCTTTTTTGCGATGTCGATTTTAAATCTAATAGCTTCCCTTTATTTTATACGATGTTGCGTATGGTTTGGTCACTAACATTATAATGGTTCATTAAAGATTGAACGTATGCACCGTTTTCAAACTTTTGAATAATTTCAAGTTTTTGTTGAACTGAAAGTGCAACTCTTGCATTTACCCATCATTTTTGCGATTTCAAAACAAAAAATATATATTTACTATAAAAAAAAATTTCAACATCCATGACATAAATAACGAGACAAAATTTGTCTTATTGCAGTGCGATGGAACACAACAATCGACACGATGCACTAAAACAAACTAAACATTTGGTCTTTTTTTTTTTGAGCGGTGGGTGTGAAGACGGTGAGGTTGCAAGATAATGGGTATACTAAAGCAGCGTTATAAGTCGTCATTGTGGGTACACCACAATGACGACTTATAACGCTACTTCTTCTCACTTATTTCCGACTTGCAAAACATCTGTTTATACCTATTCTAATTATTACTTGAATTCTATGATTTCTGGTTGGTTTTTTTTTTTTTTTTTTTAATTTGAAGTCTTGAAGTAGCATTTAGCATTAGCATTAGTAGAGGAATATGATGCAAGAAAGCAAGCTTATGCAGCATCAGCCAAAAAAAACAAAAAAACTTCCATTTCACCCCTCCGTTCGTTCGAAATACCTGTCCAGCTGAGCCTTAAATTTATTTAGGCTATCAACTTCCACAACAAGGGATGGAAATCTATTCCACCAACCAACTACCTGCTGGCTAAAGGCAAATTTCCGCTCATCTATGCTACATGTCTTTCCTCAATCTGAATTTATGCCCTCTTAGGTGATTATTCTGAGCAAGAGGAAGAATCCTATCGGCATTGAGTATGCTCAAACCATTCAAGGCTTTATACACCTCTATCAGATCACAGGTGCCTATTCTCCAGACACTGTCATTTACAAAACTTAAGCCTTTCTTTGTAAGAGCAACCCTTTGTTCCATTCACTAATCTTGTTGCCCTTTTCTGTGCTCGTTCCAGCAGCTCTACATCCTTCTTGAAATGAATCCTCCAGACCTGTATACAGTACTCAAGGTGTGGCCTGACCATTGCCTTATACAAGGGAATAATCACCTCCTTATCCCTGGGTCCTTTTCATTCCCTACCACTCAGTGTAGTACCACAGAGTTGATACGTTGCTCTGGGGTTGCTGTTTCCCATATGTAGTACCGTATTTCCCCATGTATAAGACATACCTTAATTTTGGGATCCGAAATCTGAAAAAAAATGTATTACATAAAGTTATTGAATTCAAGTTTTATTCATCATAAAATTCATACAACTCATCACTGTCAAAACTCCCATCCATTAGCTTGTCCTCATCTGTGTCTGATGACGAATCACTGTCTTCCTATATTGCCTCATCCTCAGTTCCATTTATGGCATTAGAAATGCCACACTTCTTAAATGACTTGACAATGATCTCAATCTTGATATTATCCCAGGATCTTTTCACCGAGGTACAAACTTCTCCTATAGTTGGTTTCTTCACTCTTCCTGATGGTGTCAAATTGTCCCCAGAAGACTTCATCCATTGCTTCCATTCGTCTCTCATGGCAGCTTTGAAGGGTTTGTTAATGCTGACATCAAGTGGTTGGAGCTGGGATGTCAAGCCTCCAGGTATGATGGCAAGTTTTGTTTTTTGCTCTGCAGCAATCTTCTTTGTATTTTTTGCCCTGAACTGATCAAGCACCAATAGGGCAGATTTCCGTAAGAGCCCACCTGGTCTCCTGCTCCAAACTTTCTCAAACCAGATCTTCATCCCATCCTGATCCATCCAACCCTTGTCATGAACGTGGACAGTCACTCCTCAAGGAATGTCTTCTTTTGGCATTGTTTTGCGTTTGAAAATCAGCACAGGAGGCAGCTTGGTTCCATCGGCACAACAAGCTAGAACAACTGTATAATGGCTCTTTTCATGTCCACTTGTCTTCACAGTTAGTTTTCACCCCCTTCCTATCAACAGTTCTGTTACTTGGGACATCAAATTGAAGGGGGACTTTGTCCATATTTGCAACCTGTCCCAACTCAAACTGATGTGTCTTCCAACATTGAATGACAAAACGATGAAATTCAAGGACCTTCTGCTCATAGCTTTTAGGCATCTTTTGGGCAAGTCTGGTGCTTGTACGCATGCTTAGTCCATTCCGCTTCATGAACATGAAGCACCAATTGTGTCCTCCTTTGAAATTAGTAACTTCTTTTTCATCAGCAATTCTTCTTGCCTCATGCTAAACCATCTTTGTGGACACAGGAATTCCAATTGCCCTTTGCTCCTCAGTCCATATCTTCAATTCCCTCTCTAACTTGCCATTAGAGAAGAAGGCAGAAGAAGGCCATTAGAGGCTGCCTTGCCTCTAATGGCCTTCTTCTGCCGTGCCGTTTTGAGTAGGGTTTCTTCTTCCCATAGCCAGTCTCGGATTGTTTTTTCAGTTGGAGGAGGACCAAACTTACGTTCAGCAGCATGATTTCCATTCACTTTTGTAAACTGGATCACTTTTAATTTGAATTCAGCACTGTACGAAAATCTTTTCTGAGCCATTTCTGGGCAGAACGTGGAAAAACGTGACCTAATATACCGGTAACAAGTGCGAAACAATGAGCGCAAAGACAAAAAGTGCGAAAAAGCGGGAAATGCAAGTAAAAAAAATCTACAACCACTGTATAAGACGCACCCAGTTTTTAGACCCCAAATTTTTTGAAAAAAGGTGCGTCTTATACATGGGGAAATACGGTACTTTACATTTGTCAATGTTAAACTTCGTTTGCCAACTCTCAGCCCATCTGCTCAACCTTTCCAGATCCTGTTGCAGCAGCATAGCATCAGTAGTGTCCTTGACAACACTGCCAACCTTTGTATTGTCTGCAAACTTGGACATTAAGCTTGATATACCATCATCAATATCATTCATAAATACAGAAAACAATAATGGACCCAACACTGAACCCTGAGGGACTCCACTAATAACATTAGTCCACGATGAGCAGTGTCCATTGATTACCACTCTCTGTCTTCTCCCACTCAACCATCCCTTTATCCATAGCAGCAATTTGCCTCCAATGCCACACTGCTCCAATTTGTACAGCAGTCTTCCATGTGCAACAGTATCAAAAGCCCTTCTAAGATCCAAATATATAATATCAAAGTTGTTCCCTGCATCCAGTTCTTTTGTGACTGCATCATAGTAACCAATCAAATTGGTCAGGCAAGACTTTCCCTTAACAAAACCATGCTGTGTCCGAGCTATAACTGAAGTCTTGTCTAGATGATTCTGCAGTGCTTCTTTAATCAGTTCTTCATTAATTTTCCTGGAACAGAAGTTAAACTCACAGGTCTATAATTGTTTGTGTCAGCCTTTGATCCTCCTTTGTGAATTGGGGTCACATTTGCACATCTACCGTCTATGGGTACCTCCCCTGAGTCCAAGGAGGTTCTCATAATTATGGCTAAGGGTTTGCATACTTCCTTTGATGCCTCCTTTAATATAACTGGATAGGTTCCATCCACCCCAGGCACCTTTCTTGTGTTTATCTTCAACAAATTTCTCCTCCACTTTACTCTCAGTTATTACAAGATTATCTAGCGTACTGCCAGAGTTTAATACACCTGTGACATTCCCCTCGCTGAATAACTCCTCGTGTGTGAAGGTCGATGCAAAATATTCATTTAATTTGTTAGCTACCTGAGCAGGATCATCAATGGTTGAACCATCAATATCAAGTGGACCAATCTGATTCATCCCCTTCCTTCGGCGCCTCCGTAGCCAGGTGGGAAGGAACAGCAGTGCATAGCACACGTTTCTTGATTAGACCGGGGTTCAAGCCCGTCACCACCAAATATGGAGGATGCGGAAAGGTCAGGGATGACCACCGCATATCCCGGAGCAATATGGCCTTAGTTGCTAATGCTCCTAAAAACCAAACATTTTTTTCCCCTTCCTTCTAGAGTTTACATAAGTAAAGAACTCTTTGCTGTTTTTCTTTGTATCGTGTGCCAAAGATTTCTCGTAATCTGCCTTCGCCTGCCTAACCTCCTTTGTAACTTGGTTACAGATCAGCTTATATCTATCATAAGCTTCTGTGTCACATGTTAATTTATATGTATCACATGCATTTTTCTTCTCTGCCATATGTCTCATTAGTTCATCTGACATCCATTTAGGCCTAAACCTTGAATAATATTTCTTAGTTGGTATATAGAGCCTAGTAGCTTCCAAGATAAGATCTTTCAATGCTTCCCATTATGGATTTGCTGTTGGTAACATCATCAGTTGGTCCCACTGTGTAGAATTTAAATACTGTCTCAGATCATTGTAGTTGCCTTTATGAAAGCAAAAACCCTTCCCTTTACCCCTGATAGTAGTTACCTCTTTGAGTAAATCCCACTTCAGCACACTGTGATCACTGCCACCTTGTGGTTCTTTTATCTTCAGATTCTTAATGCATGAAGAATCACTACTGGTAATCAGATCAAGAGTATTACTCCCTCTAGTTTCCTCCCGAACATGCTGATGTAGAAAACAATCATCCAATAAATCCACAAAAGCCTTGCTAGTGTGTGAGTGACCAACCCACAAATTCCAGTCAATATCTGGGAAATTAAAATCCCCCATTATAAGACTCTCTGATTTACTGGCCCACTCTATTTCCCTGTACAGTTTCTTATTATATTCATCATAGTCATTAGGCCTATAGCACACTCCTACTCTCAATTTTGATCTCCCAATGCAAACTGACTCAACACTGCACTGTCCAGCGATGTCGACTGGCTTCACTTCCTTAGATTTTATGTGTTTCTTAACTAATAGCATAACCCATCCTCCCTTCCTGTCCTGTCTATCCTTTCTGTACACATTGTACTACCCAAATTCCAGTTCTGCATTCCTTATATCTGTGACACCACATCTCTGATATCCCAACAATATCTGCCATTCATGCTTTGAGCAATAATAAGTGCCCCTTTGTAACTACACCATAGTATCCAATCAAATTGGTCAGACAAGACCTCCCTTTAACAAATCCATGCTGTGTCTTAATTATTACTGCAGTCTTGTCTAGATGATTCTGCAATGCTTCTTTAACCAGTGACTCCATATTTTCCCTGGAACACAAGTTAAACTAACAGGTCTATAGTTACTTGTGTCACCTTTTGAACCCACTTTGTGAATTGATAATACATTGGCTAACCTCCAGTCCATGGGGACCTCCCTGAGTCCAAGGAAGCTCTCATAATTATGGCTAAGGGTTTGCTTACTTCCTTTGCTGCCTCTTTTAATATAACTGGATAGATCCCATCCACTGCAAGTGCCTTCCTTATGTTTAACTTCAACAATTTCTCCTCCACTTTTCTCTCAGTTATTACAAAATCACTTAGCTCCCTGTTAGAGTTTGATAAACTTCTGGCATTCCCCCCCCATTGAATAACTTTTCAGGTGTGTATTTTGTGTCTACAACTAGGCCTCCATAATGCGAGTTCGATTAACGCGATATTCAGTTAACGCTATTTGAAAAATGATACTACTTTTCACTTTACACAATGCAAATTTCCAATTAACGCGATCTTTTTTTTTTTATGCGATAGTTGAAAAAGATTTGAATCGCGGGTTAAGCTTACCACGAGTCGTACAGTCAATAAACAAATGTTTGTCTGCTGCCCGCCTTGGTGTGTTTCATCAACCATCGGAAGAAGACGTGTTTGTCTCCTGCTAATAAAGTGAATGCAGACTTGCATTTAAAAATTCAAATTTTTAAATGAGCCAGATGAAAATGTTACCATAAAGGAGATAACGGTAAAAGAATTAGATGAAATCTTTCGTATCGCATAGAATCTCAAACAAAAGGTTTGATGTTCCCTGCGATATTTATTTCGCCAGGGCCCAGAGAAGATTGTTGTCGGCTATCGGAAATTGATTGATGAAAAGAGAAAGTCAATACTGTTCAAATATTTCCGTAACAGTAATTTCTTTATTGTGTATTTTATGTCAGAGGTTCCCAAAGTTTCTTGGTTCACGCCGCCTTTAATGTCTCAGTAATTTTTTCAAGGCGCACCCAGACCAAAAGAAATACCTAACAGTTTCGTTTAGTTTGTTTGTTTGGTTTTTAGGAGCATTAGCAACTAAGGCCATATTGCTCCGGGAATATGCGGTGGTCATTCCCTTGACCTTTCCGCATCCTCCGTATTTGGTGGTGACGGGCTCGAACCCCGGTCTAATCAAGAAGCGTGTGCTACCCACTGCTGCTCCTTCCCACCTGGCTACGGAGACGCCAGTTTCGTTTAGTAGTTAGGTCCAAACAACTTAATAAGAAATGCTGAAACTGTGAACTACCTCGAGCTAGTAGTTTGCATGGTGTCCGACAGATGTCGAGTATCGTTGTGTTTCCCTCGAAAATTTAAAATATTCCACGGCGCACAGTTTAAGAACCGCTGTTTTATGCATAAACATTTAATTCCATAATTATTTTCATTATCTTTTACATTATATACAGTTAAAAAGTTATTTAAAAGGTATTTTTAAAATTCTTTATGGACATTCCAGAAGGTCAAGGACCAATTATAATTTTTCCTTTTGGTTATGATATTAGATTAATGCGTTTCCGTTTTGCGCGATTCACTCACGGGACGAATTAATCGCATTAATCGAGGCCCGCCTGTACATTCACGCATAACTCCTCATGTGTGAATGTAGATGCAAAATACTCATTCAGTTTATCAGGTACCTGATCATGATCATCAGTAGTGAACCCATCTATGTTAAGTGGTCCAATCTAATTCATCCCCTTCCTTCTAGAGTTTACATAAGTAAAGAACTCTCTGTTTTTCTTTGCTGTTTTTCTTTGCCTGCCTAAACTCCTTTGTGACTTGATTACAGACAAGCTTATATCTGCCATAGGCTTCTGTGTCACCTGATATTTTATAAGTATCCCATACATATTTCTTCTCTGCCGCCACGATCCTCATTAATTTATCTGGCAACCATTTCGGCCTGAACCTTGAACAGTATTTCTTAGTTGGAATGAAAAGCCTAGTAGCCGGCAAGATTAAGTCCCTGAAGACTTCCCATTTAGAATTTGCTGTTGGTAACATCATCATGTTGGGTTCACTGTAAAGAATTTGAAAACTGTCTGAGACCCCTGTAGTCACCTTTACGAAAGCAAAAGCCCTTCCCTTTAGCCCTGATTGGTAGGTAGTTACATCTTTAAGTAATTCCCATATCAGTACATTGTGATCACTGTCACCCAGTGGTTCCTTTATCTGCAAATTCTAAATGCATGAATAATCACTGCTGATAATCAGATCAAGAGTATTACTCCTTCTGGTTGCCTGTCGAACATGCTGCTGTAAAAATTAGTCATCCAATAAATCCAAAAAAAGTGTTTCTGGTGAATTAACACACTGATGTGACATTTTAAAAGCAACACTGTTAATTTCTTTTAAAATGTCACATTAAAAGAAATTAACAGTGGATATGAGTTCTGAAGAAACTCATATCCACTGTTAATTTCTTTCTCACTGAGCGGCAAATTAGTGAGTGGCATTTAACACTCCTTCAAAACAATTTGATCAAGTGAATACATCTTTGATTTTCACATCACATTAAATGCATGGAACCTTTAGTTTTAAATATTGAAAGCATTCTCCATTCCTGTCTGTAGCTTTAAAAAAATTCTCTGTTACACATGTTTATATGAAGTGGTAGTAGAAATATGTTTGTTTGATCAAACAAGTGTCTTATAGATGAAATTTTTTTTTTTTTATTTCTGGGTACAAGATTTGTGTGTGGAGGTGGTTGCAAGTCTTAGTTTCACAATGAATAGTTTTGACTCAACTCACATTTTGTGCAACTTGCACAAAAAGCAACAATATTTGGCTTTTGTAGATCTGAAAGGAACCCAGTAACTTTGAAATCTCCACAGGTTGCCACTTGTATTTATCATTTTGTACGTCTTGTGAGAACGTGGAATTTCTTATGTTCCATGTTCTCAACAGATGCTTTCATGTGGACAGTGTGGCCAGTTTATATATATGTATGTATGTTTCCATTGTGTTATAGCACAGCTTTATATGCTATAACACAATATTTATGTTCACTGGTTTATGTTCCGTTCCAAGACATCATGCAGTCCATCAGCATGATTACAGGGTCCTTGAGGTTGTCACAGACATTCTCTCAGATATGCCAGACAAGCTGTTCTTGCTACCTGGGAGTCTAAAACGCTGATGGAACTGATATTCGGGTGACACTCAAGTCAAGTGGACCCAATTTCGGCGAAGTCCGGACGGTCTATGACAGCCAAATCCTCTGCTTGCACCTTCACGATGGTGGGACTGTTAGTAATCCTGGGTATAACCTCCATGCACAAGTACATGGTGGGTGACCACCCAGGTGTGAACCAACGTAAGCAGGGGTCGAGGTGTGGCGCCCACACCACATGGAGGAACGCCGCCCCTCTATGTTACCAGGCAGTAACATAGAGGGGCGGTGAAACCGGTGAAATACCACCACTTTGCTTATTGGAGGCTTGAAGTGGTGGAACCCATGTTTAGTCTCTAGAGCTAAGTTCCGGCCAACCCTTCCCTATCTCTTCCATCATGCAGTATGATTGATGATTTTTGAGGTTATGATGAATGTCGTGGCGAGATCCAATATTCCTTACATTTCGAGGGTACAGCTCTAAAACGGTGTTCGCAGGCCGGCCGCTAGATAGTACACCAGACCAAACCTATTTGTAACTCTCTAGGAGGCTTCCGGATCAGCTAGTGTATAATCTTGCTACCTCTACTCTGCCAGATAGTGACTGGAGGTAGTCCGAGTAGTGTGTATGCGGGGAGTATTGTCGAGGCCACGTTATGTCAAGGAGCTGGGTATATTCTTACCACATGTATGCCATATCCAAAAATTTCATTACTTCATACAGCATGTCCCACCCACTTTTTCTTACTATTGAATACACCATGAATTGTCAAAATAATAGAGCAAGCTTATCTGCGAAAAGATCTAAACCTCCCAAGGACTTCCTAATTCATTTCACAAATATACGTGGTCTCAATTCCAATCTCAACGATGTCCATTTCCACTTGCAGTCTTCCAAACCCCATGTACTTTTTCTGACTGAATCTCAGTTATCAGTTGATTCAACTACTGCTCATCTCAGATGTCCAAATTATTTGCTGTATGATTCCTTTCGCCACAAGTACCACCTTTTGCCTCAAAGGTGGTACTTGTGCATATGTCCGTTCTGATATTCCCTGTCAGAGACTTGGCAATTTGGAATCTCCTCTCTTTGATCTTCTCTGGCTTAAAATCTCTCTACCTCATTGTGTCAAATTCATCTGTTGTCTCTACCGTTCTCCCAACTCCACTAATCACTTGGAGCTCTTTGACTTCCTCTCTTTGCAACTTTACTTTCTCCAGTCCAACTTTCCTAACAGTGAGGTAATTTTCCTTGGTGATTTTAATGTTCACAACTCCAGCTGGCTTCCGTTTTCTAGTCACACCGACCCAGCAGGTCGAGATGCTGAGGCTTTTGCAATTACTAATGACCTAGCACAGATTGTTCATTTACCTACAAGAATACCGGACAGTCCTAATCGTACAGCCAATACGCTTGATCTTTTTCTCACAAACAACCCTTCTAAGTAAACGGTCGAAGTGAGAGGTCCTTTAGGCACTTCAGATCACAACTTGGTGATTGTCTCTTCTCCAATCGAACCTTTATCTCATGACTGTTCCCAACCTCATATTGTTTGGCATTACAAGAATGCAAAATGGGATGACCTGCAAGACTTCTTTTCTTCTTTTCCCTGGTCTGATTACTGTTTCAAAACTTCTGATGTCAACGTTTGCTCAGATTGTGTCGGTGAAATTATTCTTGCAGGAATGGAATCATTTATCCCACATTCCACTTTAAAATCTCGTCCTTTATCTAAACCTTGGTTTTCCAATAAATGTGCTAAGGCTGTCCAAGAGAAGAATGTTGCATATCGTAATTGGCTTGTTTCTAATTCTTCAGTTTCATTTTCTGCCTAAACCAAAGCTCGCAACAATTGTAAAGCAGTTATTAATCAGTCCAAACTAGAGTTTGAACAGGCTAAGAGTAGAAAACTTGCTTCTTGCCCTAATGGTAGCCGAGCATTCTGGTCTCTTGCAAAAGCTATTGGCCGCAACTTTTGCCCATCTCTGCTCCCACCTCTGTCCAAACCAGATGGTTCTGTTGTCACTTCAGCCAAGGATAAAGCTGACCTGCTAGCATCCCATTTTTCTTCCAGCTCATGTATTAATGATCTTGGTAAAACACCTCCCACCATTTATAACACGCTCTTTTCAATGCCTCCTGTGGTCTTCCGTCAAAAGGATATCAGAAGGATTTTGATGAATCTTGATGCTAAGAAAGTTCCAGGTCCTGATGGTATTTCTCCACTTGTTCTCAAAACCTGTGCTCCTGAACTTACTCCTATTCTTTGCCGCCTTTTTTCACTTTCTTATTCCATAGGTGTTTTTCCTTCTGCTTGGAAATTTGCTCATATCCAGACAGTTCCTAAAAAGGGTGACAAATCCCTCCCATCCAGTTATCATCCCATTGCAATTCCTTCTACTCTTTCTCAAGTAATGGAGAAACCAATTAACCGCCAACTCTTAAGCTACCTAGAAACCTTCCGTCTGATCAACGATCGCCAGTATGGATTCTGTCAGTGTCCGATCCACTGGTGATATTCTGGCTTATGTTACCCATTTATGGACTAATTCAATGGAAAGGTTTGGTGAAACACAAGTAGTTGCTCTTGACATCTCAAAGGCTTTTGATCGTGTTTGGCATAAAGGTCTTCTAAACAAGCTTCCATCTTATGGTTTGCCAACTGTTTTTGTAATTGGTTATCCAGTTTTCTCTCTGATCGCTCACTGAGGGTGATGGTAGATGGCTCTCTGTCTTCTAACTTCTCCACTAATGCCGGTGTCCCCCAAGGTTCAGTTCTTTCCCCCACTCTTTTCCTCTTGTATATCAATGACCTTCTTCCATTGACTGGAAATCCTATCCATAGTTTTGCTGATGATAGCACATTGCATTCAACTTTCCATTTTGAGAAACCTTGTCCTGCTCAATCAGCTTCAAGTTCTCGAAAATCTGCTGCCAATTCCTTAAATGCCGATCTTCAGGTAATTCTCCAGTGGGGCAAAGACAACTTAGTTGATTTCAACCCTTCTAAAACTCAGTCTTGTCTTATATCTCGCAAAAAGGATTCTTCTGCTCCTATGCTTATCTTTAGTGACACTCCGATTTCTAGGCAAAATGATATATCTGTTTTGGGGATTACCCTGACTTCTGATCTCTCTTGGCACAAACACATTACAAATATTGCTTCCTCTGCATCTAAAAAACTTTGTTTTTTCTTTCGCTCTCGGCATTACTTTTCTTCCAAACAGCGGCTCACTCTGTATAAATCGCAAATCCGCCCTGCCATGGAATATTGTTTCCACATCTGGGGTGGTGCCTCCAAAACCTCTCTCAGGCTTCTTGATTCCATTCAGAAGAGGGCAGTTAGATTAATTAATGATTCATCTCTAACAGAGTCTCTCCACTCGCTTTCTCATAGACGCACTGTTTCTGCTGCATGCCTCTTCTACAGATACTTCCATGGACACTGTCCTTCTGAATTGGCTTCTATAATTCCCGCTCTCTCTTTCAAAACTGTCCGAACACGTGCCGCCACCAGCCAACATCCATTTACTGTCCAACTTCAAACCCACAGAACCAACTTTTCATCTTCCTCATTTATTCATTCAACTGCCATCTTCTGGAACAACCTTCCTTCATATGTATTTCCTGAAAATTACAATCTACAGAAGTTCAAGTCCAATATCAACAAATATCTTCTTTCGTCTTCTCAACCTTCAACCCAAGCATGGTACTAAGTACTATAGGTTCTAATACCTCTCGTGTTTGGGGTTCTCATAAAAAAAAAAAAAAAAAAAAAGTGAATCTTTCACAGCAAAATATTGAAGAAAGCTCTTTTTGTAGTAGTTGGCGCCTCCGTAGCCAGGTGGGAAGGAGCAACAGTGCGTAGCACACGCTTCTTGATTAGACCGGGGTTCGAGCCCGTCACCACCAAATACGGAAAGGTCAGGGAATGACCACCGCATATTCCCGGAGCAATATGGCCTTAGTTGCTAATGCTCCTAAAAAAAAAAAAAAAAAAAAATCTTTTTGTAGTTTACAAAATACAGCTATAGTCGTATCTTTTTGCAGTAAATTCTATTCCTTTGGCCTAGATCCTAAAAGTTTTTCCTGTTCTTTAAATAGATTTAAATCACAAGATTTTTTAAATTCACTTTGAGTTTGATTAATAAGGTTAGTCTGGACATTATTATTCTGATTTAGAATTTAAGCAGACTACTTCCATTGTCTGCATAAGTTTGTGTTTTTAGGAGAATCATGTTTTTATCTTATGATGACTGAGTTTAGTAGAATAACACCAAATAATTTGTTACTTTTGTTAACTGGCCTAATTGGCTAACAGAATGTTCTGATATCGATTTTTTTCTGTCTTCCCCATTCTGGCCTTCAATTTGACTTTTACAAAAAATTAAGCCACTACTGACATTATTGGTTGGCTCCTTCCACATCAGTGGAACAGAAAATGGCAGTAATGCATGATATTTGTTTTTTTAGGAGCCTATTTCTTGTCCTGATCACTTAGTTTGCAACCAAAATAAAATAATTTGCTTTCTTTAATAGAGACATTATAGAACATCTATGAGTTATAATTGCATAATGATCAACTGCATAACAAAAGCTTTCTGGTGAATTAACACACTAATGTGACATTTTAAAAGCATGTTGCTTTTAAAATGTTACATGAAAAGAAATTAACAGTGGATATGAGGTCTGAAGAAACTCATATCCACTGTTAATTTCTTTCTCACTGAGTGGCAAATAAATATAGTGGGAGAAACCTAATTAAATATCTATTAAATAAAATGTTAGTTTTACATATAGGTAAAGCAAAAGAGCCTGTATCCTCTGTAACAAAGCCTTAGGACAGTAAAAGTACTGCATTAACTGTATCATTTGCGAGTTTCTCAAATGTGTATGGCCTCCTGTTGAGCTCTTCTTTTGTGGGCTCTGTGATATGAGTTTCTTCAAGAAATTTTAACTGTATTATTGTGTACTGTATTATTAACTACTTGATGTTATTAACTACAGTACTTGATTTCTTTTGTTATTCTTCGATGTATCTTTAATTAAATGTATCTTATCTTTTGATGAGATACATTTAATTTTTAATTAAATGTATATCTCATCAAAAGATAAACTTTTGAAATATGTAAGGATTTTGATGCTGCCAGTGTTGTGATTTCAAATAAGAAATCAAAAATTTCTTCAAATAATAGAAACAGCGGTGTATAAATTTCACCGTGGATATCCACTTTATCGAAACTAATTTGATATTTATTTTAACTCTTATAGATCATTTTAAAAATGAATTTCATTATAAACTATCCTGTTTCCTTTGTTTTTATTTTCATTTTATTGTTTTTATGGCCCCGAGTGCCAAGCGAGTGACTATAGCGATTTCTAAGTGATATCAAAGCGATTTTCTCAAAGAGCGGCTGATAATTATAGTAGTATCCGTCATTTTTCAGAGTTATTTAATTTTGCTGTTCTAAAGTAAAGAATTTAGCATACCTAACAGAAAGGAAAGACACCTTTCTTCTTATACATAAAACTATTTATGAACACACTAACTACTAACCTTCCTTTATCGCTTGGTCACTGGTGGCACCACTCCTGCTTCCACATGGCGGGGCTGGAAATCTGGGAGAAGAAAGCCACCCTCCCAGGTGGCTTTCTTCTCCCAGAAGGAGCAAAAAGGAGCAAAGTTGGACAAAATTAAACAGTCCACCTACGGATATTTTGATCCAGACCTAAATAAACATGAAATAAACATGATCTCTATCATGATAGAGATCATGATGACACATCCCATGCTAAACGACAAAAAAAAGAAGGAATGGATAATACTGTACCTCTCTTTTTAATTCTACACTCCTGCACAGACCAACCATTGAGTAAGCTTTCCCCGTTTTTGATACAAAAATGTCTTGAAAATGTGGCTGGTCCTCCAAAAATGGTTAGGCGATTGAGATCCGGAGACTTATTAATTGAAATGACCGAAGGTAGACACGCTGAGAGACTGTTAAAAGTATCTACCTTTGGTGGAATTCCCATGAAGGTTACCCCACATGGCACCTTAAACTCCTCTAAAGGGGTAATATCAGAGTGGGATCTTTTAAAAGTATCGGAGGATGAACTTGTCCAGGAACTACAAGATCAAAATGTGATACACCCAAAAAGAATCGTCATCAAAAAATATGGAGAGCCTGTCCCTACTCAGACAGTGATACTCACATTTAAAACACCGAACCTACCTACTACCATAAAAGCTGGTTACCTTAGGTGTCAGGTAAGATCTTATATCCCGAACCTAGTCCGGTGCTTTAAGTGCCAAAAATTTGGCCATTCGCAAACTGTATGCAGAGGAGTTCCTGTCTGCCCAAATTGCGGGTCCTCAGACCACAATCAGAGTGACTGATCTGCTGCAAAAATGATGTGCACGAACTGCAAAGGTGACCACCCGGCATATTCCAAAATTTGTGAAAAATGGAAAACTGAAAAAAAAAAAAATAGTAAAATACAAGTTCGAGAATAAAGTCAGCTACCAAGAAGCAAGAAAACTAGTTTCACCTACTATAAACAAAAATAGTACCTATGCTAATGTAATAAGAAAAATACCAAACAGTTTCCACTCAAACAGATGTCACAGTTCCCATTGCCAAGTCAGTTTCTGATTGGGCTAGAACTGTCCTCTCTGAGCAACAACCAAGTGTGCATAAACAACAACCCAAACTCTCAGATCAGGCAAATAACACTCCTCTGACAATACCCCCTGCATCTCCTCCTCATATGTGTGCTAATACATCTGATATTACAAACCCAAAATCAAATAAAAATACACAGGACATAATCATGGATACAGATGGCACAGCTATACACGAAGAACCAATTTTAGAAATCTACGCTGAAGAAGAAATGGATACTGGTCGACCAGTTTTCAAAAAAGACAAATCAAAATTGGAATGTAATAAGCCAGTCACCTTCAAAAAGCAGTCAGATACAGCTCCATCAATTAAACACAAATGCCTATGTTTTACAATGGAACTGCAGAGGCTTTCATTGCAATAGAGATGATCTCGATGATTTAATTAACTGGTATTCTCCAGTCAGTTGCTCTTTGTCTTCAGGAAACTTACCTAACCTCGCAAATTTCTCCTGCGATAAAGAATTATTGCCTTTATCGAAGAGATCGTAATAGAACAAATGCTGCCCATGGTGGTGTAGCAATCCTAATAAATTCAAATATCCCAACTAAACATATTCCACTTCAAACTGAAATAGAAGCTATCGCTGTTCATATAACTCTCTGTCATTTCAATGACAATTGTCTCAATTTACCTACCACCAAACCATACTTGCTCTTTAAAAGATCTTGAAGATCTCTTCATACAGATACCTCCACCTCTCTGTATATTAGGGGATTTTAATGGGCACCACCCCTTATGGGGCAATCCTAAACTAGACAGACGGGGTTGACTAATTGAAAACTTTCTAGAGTCACAAAACCTTACCATACTCAATACTGGTGCGCACACTCTCATACAACTCCCAACTGGACACACCTCAGCAATAGATCTCTCAATTTGTTCTCCAGTGCTGGTCCCAAGCATAGAGTGGTATGTTTCAAATGATCCTATGGGCAGTGATCACTTTCCAATCATATGCAATTTTTTAATATCAAAGACTCCTTCAAACAAACCCTGCAGGAAATGGAAATTTGTTTGGGCAGACTGGGCAAAATTTCGATCATCAATCTCTCTTGATGAGGAAGACATCCAGCTCCAGAATATTGATAATGTAACAGATTACATCACATCACATCTTCTAAAAGTGGCCAAGGACACAATACCATTATCAAATCCCCCTGGTTGCAAGCATTATAATTACTGGTGGAATGAGGAATGCACAAAAGCAAAGAAAGCAAAAATTAAAGCCTGGTATTTATTTCGGCGATGTCCAACCATAACCAATCTCATTAATTATAAGAAGCTAAAAGAAAAAGCACAATTTGTACAAAGGCAAGCCAAGAAAGAATCCTGGACCCGTTTTGCATCCACCTTTAACAGAAACACTGATCCGAAAACTATATGGAAAAAAATTACGGTTATCTGGTAAGTTTCCTACTATACCTTCTCCAATCCTCTCCTGGAAAAGGCAAGACCTATCCAGTCCCTTAGATATTACTAATTCTTTGGGCAATACATTTGCTGAAATCTCAGCAGCATCAGCATATTCTACATCATTCAAACGAATTAAAAACACCAAAGAAAAGCATGCTATTAACTTTCAAACTGCCCGCCTTCTTTCATATAACAAACCTCTGCAATACTCTTGCATGCTATTAGAATAGCCCACAATGGTGCTGCAGGGCCAGATGGGATTTATTATGTCATGCCACAACATCTTGATGACAAAGCATTGCGCTTGCTGCTGGTTTTTTACAATTGTATATTTTCAGAAAATGTTTTTCCAGCTTCCTGGCATCACTCTACTGTTTTGGCATTTCTAAAGCCTGGGAAAGATCCAACCAACCCCCATAGCTATAGACCGATATCTCTCTCAAGCTGCCTCAGCAAAATCCTAGAAAAGATTGTCCGCAGAAGACTTATCTGGATCATTGAGTCAGAACATCTAATGAGCAATAGTCAATATGGCTTTCGTAAAAATAGATCGTGCTTAGATCTTATGGTCAAGGCTGAATCCACCATTCGAATTGCCTTTGTTAAACGTGAACATCTTGTAATGGTTTCAATAGACATAGAGAAGGTTTTTGACACCACCTGGCAGCACGGCATACTTAGTGATCTTTACTCCCTTGGTCTGTGGGGCAATGTTCCTATATTTGTTCAAAACTTCCTACATACTAGATCGTTTCAAGTTCAGTACCAATATGCCCTCTCTGCAACATTCATGCAGGAAGAAGGTGTTCCACAAGGATGTGCTGAGTGCCACTCTGTTTGCTCTTAGAATAGATTCTATTACAAGACAGCTTCCAAATACAGTCGAGACTTATCTTTATGCAGATGACCTTTCCATCTCCTGCCATTCCCAAAATATGAGATCTATTGAACGGCAGCTCCAGATATCACTTAATAAAATACAACAATGGGCTAGCCTCAATAGCTATCAGCTCTCGCAGCAGAAAACAGTTGCTATCCATTTTTGTAGGCAGCGCAAATCATGCGTATCCCGAACTTCAAATTTCTAATGTCTCCATCCCGGTCACTAATAACATCAGATTTTTAGGATTAATCCTTAACAACAAGTTAAATTTTATAGACCATATTAAAAATGTACGTACTTCCTCTCTAAAAAAGTTAAACATACTCAAAGCTTTATCCGCCCAAACATGGGGTGCAGATCGTACTTCTCTGCTTCGGCTATACAGGTCATTAATCAGATCCTGCCTTGATTATGGAGCTCCCATCTATGATTCTGCCAGAATGAGTGCATTACGCTGGCTTGATACCATTCAACACAGTGCTTTGAGGATTGCACTTGGTGCTTTTAGAACATCGCCCACACATAGTCTCTATATCGATGCTCACGAGCCCCCACTATCGTTACGTAAAAAAACAATGTTACTAAAGTATGCTGTTAAGATACAAAGTTGTGCCTCGCATCCCATTCAGTCATATTTGTTCAATCCACCATTAGAAAACCTCTTCAGGAATAAACCTAGCATAGTAAAACCAGCTGGTCTTCGCTTCCTTGAAATGATGGAAGTTTGGAATCTTTCCGTTCATTCCGTACAACAGGTAGCAACCTGCTGTCAACCACCATGGGCTTCTCTTCCTCTGGTGACTTGTGACACTTATCTCTGCCAATGGGGAACGGGTGTTTTACAAGCATCTAATATCATACAACTTCATGCAGTTCACACTCAAAGATATAGTGATTTTTACCCAATTTATACAGATGGCTCTAAATCTAATTCAAACGTTGGAGCAGCTGTAGTGTTTCCGAATACCATTATTTCGGTATCCCTTCCATCTGAATTCAGTATCTTTTCAGCTGAAATATATGCAATTAAACTGGCCTTACAAAATCTCTGTGCTGATCAATCTTTAAAATCTGTTATTTACACCAATTCGCTTAGTTCAATCATGGCTTTATGTAATTTCTCAGATAAAGTTCACCCTGTTATAGACAAAATACGAAGCATATTACTAAAAATTGAAGAATGCGATCAACAGGTCATCTTCTGTTGTATTCCAGCACATTCTGGTATTTTGGGCAATGAACTGGCTGATAAAGCTGCAAAAAATCCAACTAGCTTAGACTTAACTAATATCCCTGTTCCGCCATCAGACTTTGCATTAACTATTCATACTGCATGCCTTGTCAGAATGGACAACAATCTGGCACTCTCAAACAAATAATAAACTCTTTAAATTTAAACATGATTCGAAAATTTGATGCTCCAGTATCCATACATCAAGACGAGAAGAAGTAGTCCTATCAAGGGCGAGAATAGGTCGTACCCATCTAACCCATCTTTATTTACTTAGAGGAGATGATCCACCACACTGTCCACATTGTTCTATAAATCTGACTGTTAAACACATACTCATTGACTGCCCCTACTATAGACAAGACAGAACATCAACCCTGCTATCACTGGTAAATCTCGATAAACCAATAACTTTAGAGAATCTCATTGGTGACAAGGCAAATATTTTCGAATTTTTCAACTTTTCTGAAGCAGATTGGACTCTTTAATCTTTTCTGATCTTATGAAAATTCTTCATTTTCCTATACAAAAAATGAATAGGCACATTATAGCCATAGTAGCTTATGTGCCTTTAAACTCCCATAACAACAATACTTGTTAACAGGAGAGATTGCTTCTACAGGGATGGGATACACTTAAATAGAAAGGGAGCAAGAATATTTGCTGATGCTATTGAGGCAGTGTTAGGTGGGTTGGAAAACTGCTAGCTTGGGGGGAGACAAAGACTAATAGATTAACAGTAGCCACTGGCAGAGGTGAAAGAGATTCTTGCACTGCTTCTATTGGAATGAGCAGAAGCCCGAAAAACAAGATGCAGGATATTTCAGAGACTGCTGGAAGTCATTGTGGTACAAGTAAACACATGGGTTGTGTTAGGGTAGCTAGGAATAGAAACAGGTGCATGTATACTTGCGTGTACATGCACCAATGCTAGGAGTTTAGTAAATAAATTTGATGAATTTGAGGTATTGCTCAAAACATCAAAGGCAGATATTGTTGGGATATCAGAGACGTGGTGTCACACAGATATAAGGAATGCAGAACTGGAATTTGGGGAGTACAACGTCTACAGAAAGGATAGACAGGATAGGAAGGGAGGAGGGGTTATGCTATTAGTTAAGAAACACATAAAATCCAAGGAAGTGAAGCCAATCGACATCGATGGACAGGCCAGTGTCGAGTCAGTTTGATGTGATATAAGCATAGGTAAATCAAAATTGAGAGTAGGAGTGTGCTATAGGCCTAATGACTCTGATGAGTATAATAAGATACTGTACAGGTAAATAGAATGGGCCAGTAAATCAGAGAGTCTTATAATGGGGGATTTTAATTTCCCAGATATTGACTGGAATTTGTGTGTTGGTCACTCACACACTAGCAAGGCTTTTGTGGATTTATTGGATGATTGTTTTCTACATCAGCATGTTCGGGAGGCAACTAGAGGGAGTAATACTCTTGATCTGATTATCAGTAGTGATTCTTCATGCATTAAGAATCTGCAGATAAAGGAACCAGTAGGTGGCAGTGATCACAGTGTGCTGAAGTGGGATTTACTCAAGGAGGTAACTACCATCAGAGGTAAAGGGAAGGGTTTTTGCTTTCGTAAAGGCGACTATGATGGTCAGAGACAGTATTTAAATTCTACACAGTGGGACCAACTGATGATGTTACCAACAGCAAATTCAAAATGGGAAGCATTCAAGGAACTAATCTTGGAAGCTACCAGGCTTTACATACCAACCAAGAAATATTGTTCAAGGTTCAGGCCTAAATGGTTGTCAGATGAACTAATGAGACATATGTCAGAGAAGAAAAATGCAGGGATACATACAAATTAATGGGTGACATGGAAGCTATGATAGATATAAGTTGGTCTGTAACCAAGTCATAAAGGAGATTAGGCAGGCAAAGGCAGATTATGAGAAATCCTTGGCAAAGGATGCAAAGCAAAACAGAAAAGAGTTCTTTACCTATTTAAACTCAAGATGGAAAGGAATGAATCAGATTTGTCCACTGGATGTTGATGGTTCAACAGTTGAGGATCCTGCTCAGGTGGCTAACAATCTAAACGAGTATTTTGCATCTACATTCACACATGAGGAGTTATTCAGGAAGGGGAATGTCGTAGGTGAAGTAAACATTGGCAGTGAGCTAGATGATTTTCTAATAACTGAGAGGAAAGTGGAGGAGAAATTATTGAGGATAAACATAAAAAAGGCACCCGGGGTGGATGGGATCTATCCAGTTATATTAAAGGAGGCAACAAGGGAAGTAAGCAAACCCCTAGCCATAATTATGAGAGCTCCTTTGGACTCAGGGGAGGTACCCATAGACTGGAGATGTGCAAATGTAACCCCATTTCACAAAGGAGGATGAAAGGCTGACACGAGTAATTATAGACCTGTTAGTTTAACTTCGGTTCCAGGAAAATTAATGGAGGCACTGGTTAAAGAAGCACTGCAGGATCATCTAGACAAGAATTCAGTTATAGCTCAGGCACAGCATGGTTTTGTTAAGGGCAGGTCTTGTCTGACCAATTTGATTGGATACTATGATGTAGTCACAAAAGAACTGGATGCAGGGAATAACTTTGATATTATATATTTGGATCTTAGAAAGGCTTTTGATACTGTTGCGCATGGAAGACTGCTGCAAAAGTTGGAGCAGTGTGGCGTTGGAGGCAAATTGCTGCTATGGATAAAGGAATGGTTGAGTGGCAGAAGACAGAGAGTGGTAATCAATGGACACTGCTCAACGTGGACTAATGTTATTAGTGGAGTTCCTCAGGGTTCAGTGTCGGGTCCATTGTTGTTTTCTGTATTTATAAATGATATTGATGATGGTATATCAAACCTAATGTCCAAGTTTGCAGACGATACCAAGGTTGGCAGGGTTGTTAAGGACACTACTGATGCTATGCTGCTGCAACAGGATCTGGAAAGGTTGAGCAGATGGGCTTCAAGGTGGCAAATGAAGTTTAACATTGACAAATGTAAAGTACTACATATGGAAAAGAGTAACCCCAGATCAACGTATCAACTCTGTGGTACTACGCTGACAGTGGTAGAGAATGAAAAGGACCTGGGGGTAATTGTTCAGGCAGATATGAAGTGCTCTGAGCAGTGCAGATGAGTGGCAAGAGTAGCTCATGGTGTCTTGTCAATGATATACAGGAATTTTTCTAGCAGGGATAGGGATGTGATTATTCCCTTGTATAAGGCATTGGTCAGGCCACACCTTGAGTACTGTATACAGATCTGGAGGCCTCATTTCAAGAAGGATGTAGAGATGCTGGAATGAGTACAGAGAAGGGCAACAAGATTAGTGAATGGAACAAAGGGTTGCTCTTACGAAGAAAGGCTTAAGTTTTGCAAATTACAGAGTCTGGAGACTAGGCATCGGCGAGGTGATCTGATAGAGGTGTATAAGGCTTTGAATGGCTTGAGCATGCTCAATGCCGATGGGATTCTTCCTCTTGCTCAGAATAATCACCTGAGAGGGCATAAATTCAAATTGAGGAAGGACGGATGTCGGATAGATGTGTGGAAATTTGCCTTTAGCCAGTGGGCAGTTGGTTTGTGGAATAGACTTCCATCACTTGTTGTTGAAGTTGATAGCCTAAACAAATTTAAGGCTCAGCTGGACAGGTATTTCGAACGAACGGAGGGGTGAAATGGGAGTAGTGGTTGTGTTTTTCTTTTTTTTTTTTTTGGCTGATGCTGAATAAGCTTGCTTTCTTGCATCATATGCCTCTACTAATGCTAATGCTAACAACAATATTGTTTTTATTTTGTTCTTTTTTTGGCTAAGGTAAAGAAAGCCAGCACGAGAATGACGAGAAACGTCGGATAACCTGCGCGGAAAATTAGTTTCCCGACACGGGACTCTAGCACTGCTTGCTCGGTAAACAGATGGTAGGTGTTATTAGTCTGGAGCAGAAATCGAGAAGGATATATTGATTGACAGGTAGGTGTGGCAAACGATGAAATGATTCGTGGTGGGCATGACAGATGACAAGCTACAGGGCATATTATTTATTGAACAAGAAAATAAAAATTCTCATAAAATTTTTTTTTTTTATGACTGTGATTCTAAAGAAAAAAAGGTTAGGTTACCCCCTCCACTTCGGGAGGGGTTCAAGCTCCCATGGGATTCAAGTCGAGGTAACCTGACCTTTTTTCACCATTACAAAATAATGGTGAAAAAAGGTTAGGGCAAGTTACCATTAGTGCTACTAAAGTAATACTAAACCGCTGTTATTGTATGTTGTGTTCGCACACCAATCAGCACATCATTTGCCACGCCTACTTGTCAATAAATATCGTTCTTGATTTTACTGCTCCAGACCGATAACATCTACTGTCTGTTTACCGAGTGAGCAGCTCTAGAGTGCCGTATCAGGAAACTAATTTTCCGTGTAAGTTATCAGACGTTTCTCGTCGTTCTCATGCTGGCTTTTTTTACCTTCACCCCCTTTTTTTTTTATTATTTTCATTTATCTGTTTCTCAGCAGATAAATGGATGATTAATAATACAGTAAGCACTGCTTTGGCATTCTAATGTACAAAATTTTTTAACACTATGAAAAAAGTAAAGATAATATTTTGTTATGTTATTAATATGCCAATGCAGTGCTTACTATATTATTAATCACTTTCATTTATATGCTAAATAATATTTAATAACATAAATCTAATTTTATCACACTAGCATCTTTTTGACTGCTGCTCTTGGTCTACCTGAAGCACTGATCCCTGTACAACTCCTGTGGGTGAACCTTGTAACAGATGGTCTACCTGCCACAGCACTGGGCTTTAATCCTCCTGACTTGGATATTATGGAAAGGCCGCCACGCAAAGCAGATGAGGGTCTAATTACTGGATGGCTCTTCTTTAGATATATGGCCATTGGCGGTAAGAGTAACCTTGTCTTTTTAAAGTAAAAGATTCACATTTTGGTTCACTTTTTTTTTTCTCTGTTGATAGGTTGGAACTGAGTTATAGCAAGATACTCTTTGATAAATATGAAAGGCGATTAAAAAAAAGGAATGAAACAATTATTTTTTTTAAAATCTGTAATTAATTTTTCATATGCATTTCTAGCATTACCAGCTAAATAGTCAGACCATGCCTACGTTAAGTAAAAATATTAATGTCTTTCAACATTAAATCTACCTTAACGTATTTTGAGTGTTTTGTGAAAAGTTATATTTCTTAGTCACATGAAAACATGTGACCGAGAAGAAGAATAATGTGACATGCATGGATTGTAAAGTATATTTCACAATTCTATATACCCATTTAATCAAAGAAACACAAAATAAATCATTGAGCATATAATGTGAGAAAATCAACAATATTAGCCAACTAATTGGAAGAGATTAGCTCAACCAAGAAAAGATACTTTTATATATATATTATTATTATTTATTTTATTTATTTATTTTTTATTTATTTTTTTTAAATGTGAAAGGATCCAACAAACTATCTTTAAAATTATTAAAAAATAAAATTATATTCTCATAATTTCAGCAAGCACATATGCATACTCATTAATGTCCTACCCCTTCTGGACTATTCAAAAAAAGTGATAATACTGTAAACACTACTAGATATTTTAGAGGATATGAATGGTAATAATTTATCATAGCAAAAAAAATGTGTACTGGCAGCATAGCTACTATTTCATGATTTAGAATAATTTATAACTATAATGATCCTTAAAAAAAAAGGGCCAGTATAGCTATAATGGCCCTTTTCTAGAGGTCTGGCATAAAATATGATAAATATTGTTGTCAACACTGACTAAGAAAATGTTTCCCAAAAATAATAAAATTAAGGCTGCCTATATAGAAAAACAATAACAGAAGAAGAAGGAAAACACTAAAAACCAGTGAAATGGTATATTTCTTTGCAGGGTTAGGGTTTCCATAAATGGAAAAAGATCAAATGGAAGAAAATTTTTAGAAGTGAAAACTCCAGAATGCCTGTGAGATTACTGTATATCTTCTTGACTGGCTGAATCTGTCATAAACAGAAATCAAATTTCTGTTGGCATAAAGCATTTTCTGAAAGAAGGGAATCTGTGAGAGAGAGAGAGAGAGAGAGAGAGAGAATCTTTAATTCCCTTCATGGCCAAAAAGCCAGGGGTTTACATTTTTACAGCCTCCCGAAACTTGGAGAGAACTCTTTACGAGAGTTAGGTCTGATTGAGCTGGCTTAACATCGAGATAAGAGCACCAGCTCAATCAGACAGGAACGGATGCAAGGTACACATGTCATTGCTGATTAGTCCTACTAGTCATAATTTTTTTCCTGTAAGTCCGGTCAACAGCGAATAGTGCCTGGGTTTGCTTGAACATCTGCTGAGGGAGGAACCTGTCCGAGAGATGGAGTCGCGCTGAATGCGAGTAGAGCTCGGGATTGGCCCTAAGGGCAGCAGGGGGAATCCTCCAGCCACAGGTATCCCAGAATGAAGGTGTTGCAATTATGCCTGTTATCATCTTGACTGTTGCTAGGTGGCGTTGGTCGTCGACTAAGGTGGGAAGCCGTGGAATCCCGAGAGAGTTGGCAAGCTGCGTGGTACGAATCAGAGCTGGAAGGTTGTGCTTCCTGTTGGCCCACTTTAGCAGCCAGAATTCTGTGGCAAAGAGTGGTTTCTTTATTGACGGTGCCGCCGACGCCCAAATTTCAGCAGCATAGAGTAAAGGTGGAAAGATAATTGTTCTTATGTACCTCACGGTTGTCTTTTTATCTCTGATATGAACGAGATGCTGTTTTGCTATCCACCGGAGTCTTGACGCACGTGTGAGGAGCATGTCTATGTGGGCGTTGAATCGAATACAACACCCAGATTACGATGGCTGGATACAATTTGGATGAGGGTGTTGCCGACCGAAGGCTGGAGAGAAGAAGGAGTTTGCTTCAATGAATACACCATGAATTCGGACTTAGCAGGATTGATCTTGAGCCCGAACTGGCAGAGGTAAGATGTGACTGCAGTGAGAGTGTTGTTAATTTCCATTTTTACCAGATCAAGGTCTTGACCAGGGATGATGGGAGTAAGTATCTTGATATCATTTGCATAGCTCAGTAGACATTGAGAATGTGCAACCAGTGGGAAAATAATAAATGAGAACAGAAGGCTGGAAAGGACCCCTCCTTGTGGGACTCCTGCTGTGACGGATCTAGTAAGGGTGCGATCTCCTGTATGAAGCTTTATAACTCTGTTATTCAGAAGAGAGGAGAGAAAACATAATATGTTCCCTGTGATCTGAAAGTGGCATTCCAGGAGAGTGAGTAGTTGGTTTACTTGGATGGCATCAAATGCAGCCTCGATGTCTAAGTAAGTAACAGCTAGTTCGTGCCTTTTCTCAAATGCTGACAAGATAATATTCGTGGTGGCTAGCAGATTTGTGATCGTTGATCTGTTTGGAAGGGAATAGTGAATTTGGGCTGGATTACTGGGCAAGATCTGCTTGGTGAGGATGGGGAGTAAGGTCTTCTCCAGGAGCTTCAGCAGGCTGGAGGAGTCGGAAGTGTTTAGGTTTCGATGGCAACTGAACTTTGGCTAAAGGTTTAATGAGATAGTTTTCCCATTGCTGTGGGAAAATCTGGTTCGAGAGTAACTGGTTGAAGATAATTAAAAGTGGCTGAATAATGTACGGACTTAGGCATTTGAGCATGAATTGGGGAACTCCATCATCACCAGTGATTGACGAGGCAGGTAGAGAATTGATGGCAACGATCAGCTGTGATCTGATTTTGTGATCTGAATGGTGTTCAACACTTCTTGCTGGGTGGGCTCTGTTAGTAGAGCCAGATCTGAGTTTGGCATAGCATTGCGATTAAATCTTGTGACGAAATCGAGCCACATTTCAGGATCAAGTTGCAAAGGAAAATGAAGGTTCACTTTCTTGTATGTAATTTTTCCTTTAGCCAGATCTCGGGTAACGTATAATTTGATTGCCTCAGATTTCAGGCGATTAAATTGAGCCCGTGCCCTTGAATAAACGATGCGATCATTGACATTTTGCGACTGTTTCCATGTGCGATGGAGCTGTTGCTTCAGCTGGAAACTCATTTTGAGTTCTGAATTCCACCAAAGTCTTGTATATGGACTGAATGTGATTTTTTTTCGAGGCAGCATATTTGGCAACCGTGTTGATCCAGTTTGTGAGAATGTTCACAGCTAGCTCTGGGTCACAAGTCTCTAAGGTCACTCAGGGAATGAGAGAGGCGGCTCTGATGCACTTATCTACATCAAGTAAGTTAGCATTAGCATTAGCATTAGTAGAGGCATATGATGCAAGAAAGCAAGCTTATTCAGCATCAGCCAAAAAAAAAAAAAAAATAAAAGCACACACCACTCCCATTTCACCCCTCCGTTCGTTCGAAATACCTGTCCAGTTGAGCTTTAAATTTGTTTAGGCTATCAACTTCAACAACAAGTGATGGAAGTCGGTTCCACCAACCAACCACCCGCTGGCCAAAGGCAAATTTCCGCACATCTATCCGACATCCGTCCTTCCTCAATTTGAATTTATGCCCTCTGAGGTGATTATTCTGAGCAAGATGAAGAATCCCATTGGCATTGAGCATGCTCAATGCCAATGGGATTGAGCAAGTTGGCATTGAGCAAGTTGGGACTAGTGGTGTCAACCTTTTTTGTTATCCTTCTGGCTTCTAATTTGGGGGCTGGCAGATATGCAGTCACATGTATTGGGACATGATCAGAGTCAAATGACGTTTCTGCAATGTAATCAAGGGTGCAAGGGATAGAGGCTAGAACTAGATCTAAGAGGTTATTCCCCCTGGTTGGAGCTTCATTAATAAGTTGTAGATCAGCACATCTCAAGTGTGCCAGAAGATCTTTTTTTCAGATTAGATAGCTGAGGAGGTAAAATTGAAATCACCACAAACTAAGTGAGAAGCTGTGGGATGCAGCTGATTGATTATCCAGTTGGAAACTTCAAGGATGATTTACTGGGAAGGCGTTGGAGGTATGTACACCCCACAGATGTCAAACGTCACGAAGTTGTATCTTAACGTAACGAGGATTGCTTCATAGTTTGGGGAGTTACTGGATTTATTATTCAATAGCTTGAAAGCGGATTTCTTGTAAAATATTGCGACGCCTCCACCCTTGTGTGCAATCCGAGATGTGAATACGACCCCATAATCAGCTGGGGCAGCTGCTGCTAGGAATTCTTCATCGTTATTGAGCCAGGTTTCGGTGATGGCGAGCAGGTCAAAATATCCGGGGAGCAAAATTTGCTCCATAGTGTCAAGCTTGTTCCTAAGACTACGCACATTTTGATAAAATATGGTGCAGGCAGGTACTCTAGGTACTTTGATATGGACGGGTGGTCTCTGACATGGCACTACTCGATTCAGCGGGGTGTGTCTAGGACTGATGAGCACAGGGATCGGCATATTGGTGTTCCGTGTCTGTGGTTCTGGTTGCGGTAACGAGATATGGGATTGCTATGAATCGGGGTACCATTGGTGGGAGTCCTTTCCATTACTTCTATATCACTGCCCTTTATGCCGGCGCCTCCGTAGCCAGGTGGGAAGGAGCAGCAGTGCGTAGCACACGCTTCTTGATTAGACTGGGGTTCGAGCCCGTCACTACCAAATACGGAGCATGCGGAAAGGTCAGGGAATGACCACCGCACCGGAGCAATATGGCCTTAGTTTCTAATGCTCCTAAAAACCAAATAACAACAACAACAACAGCCCTTTATGCCCGAGATATGGCATAACAAGAGCTCCAGCAGGCCAGATTTCAGGATTGAAGAGTGCTTCAAAATCTGCATCAGCTACATCGATCTTAAAGGAGGCGTAGGTGGGATATTTTGTGGATAGCTTGGTGACTCTACCATTCATTTTGAATGCAGCAAGAAGTTTTTCCACATCATCAGCTGTGGTAGCAGAGGAGAGCCTACTAATGAAGACATTATGGATCCATTTGCTCATCATTCCAGTGTTTGCAATTTGCATCTTGCTGAAGTGCAAATTGGTTCCAATAACTTTAAGATTGTGGCTCAGTTCCTTAAGAGTTGGATTACGGGTCAGTGTTTGTTCTTTTGTTCGTTGGCTTGCAATCATTGCATACATTGTAGTGTCTCTATGGGTCTTTACATTAGATACAATCGTAGTCCCTTGTTTGAGGCGGAGCCACAATTGCGATGTACTTCAGTAGCCAAAGCATTATCCGGTTTCGAGCGCGAGGACCCCATATGTGAGTTTTGTGATCACGAATAGGTGCGATTTGGCAGGTTCTGCTCCTGATGACTTCTTTGGATCTTCTGTGAGGCGCAGTATTTCCTGAGTATCCGTTGGCATCTGCTATGATTTCAGCATATACTTTTTTTTTTTTGATTTGGTAGTTGTTGGCGCATCGGCTTCTGTGGCCATATTGCACCTCCCAAGGTTTTTGCAGTACTTTGATCCAAGCCCGAGGCAGGAATCGAACCCGCGACCTTTGGGTTGCCAGGCAGGTACTTTACCCACTCGGCTAGCCCGGTCGGCTATCAGCATATACTGGTCTAGTGCTACGTTCAGGGCACACAACTTCAGACTCACATGTTGTAAGAATGGGGGATGGAGAGGGGTCATGTGGTAATAAAGATGGGGTGGTTTGGGTAGGAGCTCTCGGTTTCGCGTGAAAGTGTTCGTCCGGAGGATGCTGCTCATGATGGTTAGTTTGAACAGCAAGATCACAAACCGATTGCTTCAGATCATCAAAATTTTTCCCCAACACCTCCAATGTTTTGTGTATGCATTCATTGTGTTCTCGTAGTCGCTTGTTTTCAAGCAGTAGGTCTGCGAGGATATTATGAATTGGGGATAGCTTTATACGTAGAGTTGTCTCGATATTTGTGAGGAGCGGACTGTGTTCGAGTGATGTTTGATTAACTATTGCGGAGATCTCTGTTGATAGGGTGTTATCCTGTTGGGAGCTACTAGATTTTTGCATGATGAGATCTGAAAGGCCATTTTGTTCTGCTAGTAATGAGTCAGGGGTCGATTACACATGTGCATCTGACGATCTCAGTTTTTCCGTGTCTACCTCAGGTTCGGGTTGGGTCCTGTGCTCAGGTGAATCCGAAATTTGGTTAACGTCGTTAAAAGTTTCACCAGTTGTTCCTCGTGAATGCATATAATTTTCTCCTTTACAGGGGAACACTGCCAAACTTTCCGTCGCTGCTTCCCGAGCCTCTTTAGGTCCAACGCGAGACATTCGCTTCCGTATGTCTTGAGACAGGAAGTACATTTTATAGCTACGTCCGGAACAATTCCACAAATTACACAGCTTTCATTATTTTGGTGATCTTGCTTTAAAGGCATTTTCAGATTTTAGGTGCAGATAAAAGGATTATGAGTGGACTGAAAAGAGTTTACAATTGTGTTTAGTAGTTGCCTTAACTACGTATCGTATTCCAAGTGATAAGTTTACCGATCAGATACAAAATAAGTTAAAAATTACAGCTTATTTTAATTGGCTAGACTTGTTACTGTTGGATGTAGAAATTCACTTGTACGAGGCGTGGATAATTGCTAGGAGGCAGTAAATGACGCGTGTCGCCATGGTCACCTGACCGCAAGTACAAACTCAGCGCATTTGCCTGACCTTGACCTGTAGCCGGAAGCGGTAGATATCTCTGGTCAGCCGCGAGTAGCAAAACAGCAAATTTTGCAGTGTGGAAAACTATAAATAATAAATACCTGGATGTCCAGGTCGCCACACATTTGCTGGATATCCTCTTGGATATCCTCTTGTTCAGCATCAAATTAGGAATACACCAACATCAAAATCATCATATAAACCTAAGCATAATTCTGTTAATTTAACTGATTAACCGGAGCAACAAAGACACACAGCCTTACAACTGAAGAGCCCTATCCACCGATATCGGTAAGATCAAGCAGGGTGATCTTCAACCTTCCAAAAACACAGTTGCTGCTGTTTGTAAAAATCATCACACAATCATCCATGACTTTTTTTTTTTTTTTAATGTGTTACCAATTACAGTGGATAGTGTAATACCAGTTACAGTGGATAGTAGATAGTGGTACCAGTTACAGTGGATAGTAGATAGTGGATACCAGTTACAGTAGATAGTGGATACCAGTTACAGTGGATAGTGGATACCAGTTACAGTGGACAATCCTTGCAGACTGGTCTAGGAATGAAACAAATGTATAGCCATTGGGTTACAATGTTTTGTAAGTACAGTCAGTGTACCCAGTTAATGTACTGAGTTACCGTGTCAAGAACAAAGGCAGTTTCGAAGAACTTGGTAATACATTTCTCTACATCATTACCTTTGACAAATTGTGGATTTTTTTATGACAATTTCAGTTTCAAGCAACAAAGTTTCGAGTGGAAAGATTCCAGTTCTCAGTCCAAAAAATAAAATAAATACAGACAATAAAAAGTACTGGAAAAAGGTAGTGATGATGATTTTTAATATAATGTATAAGTGGCATACTGCGCAGGTTACCTTGATCAAATTACCTGAAATGAAAACACTTCACCTGTTTAGGGTTTAGATTCTATTTATTACAAATAGAGTCCTAAACTTAACAGTCCTTGCATTTGTTTGAGCATGCTCAGTGCTGATGGGATTCTTCCTCTTGCTCAGAATAATCACCTGAGAGGGCATAAATTTAAATTGAGGCAAGACAGTTGTAGGATAGATGTGTAGAAGTTTGCCTTTAGCCAGCAGGTAGTTGGTTGGTGGAACAGACTTCCATCTTTTGTTATGGAAGTTGATAGCCTAAATAAATTTAAGGCTGAGATGGACAGGTATTTGGAACGAACGGAGGGGTGAGATGGGAGCGGTTTTTTTTTTTTTTTTTTGGCGGATGCTACATAAGCTTGCTTTCTTGCATCATATGCCTCTACTAATTCTAATGCTAATTTCGTCGATATTTTATCTTCTGGTTGTTCAGTGATTTTAATCTTGCTGTTGTGTCATCACAAAAACACCAAAGAACCAAACTGATAAATTGTCTTCATAAAAAAAAAAAGAAAAAGATGGATTTTTTTAAAGTCACTTAAACATTCTCTACTGACATGCAGTAGTACAATATTTAAATATGAACAGATAATACTATGCTGATCTTTTGTGTAGTGTTGCCGGATTTCAGACTAAAATTAATGGAGAATTAAAAAATAGCACTAATTGAAATTATTCTTAGTAACACCACCAAGAATTAGTGGTGTTACTAAGAATAACCATTATGGTTATTCTTAGTAACAATAACCATTATGGCTCTTTTAGTGAAATTGTTTACCAGAATAATAGTAATGCTAATGCAGCATTATGTGAATATCGGAAACTTAAAGGTTTGCGTAAAGGACCTTTGACCTTGTCAGTGGGGCTTCGAAAACTAATAAAGAAATTTGAAGCGACCGGAGAGTTAGGTGTAATTCCAGGCAGGGAACCAGATGACCACGTATCAGAACAGAGGTTGTGGATGAAGTGGCGGTTGCAATGGTCACAATGCAAAACACTACCAGCCAGTAGTGCCTGACAGAGGTGTGTCAAGAGACTTGAACCTTCCTTGGTCTACTGTACGTAAAGTGCTTCAAATAATTTTACGCTGGTTCCCGTACAAGATTTACGTAGTGCAAGAACTGAAGTCTTGTGATCAGCAACAATGAATAGACTTGATTTTACAATTTCTGGCTCATACGGAACTTGACAATACATGGGCTCTAATGATCTTGTGGTCTGATGAGGCACATTTCACTCTTCAAGGAGCTATAAATGCAACTGCCGAATATTCTCGTCCATCTGCTGTGCATGGAAGACCACTACAAAGTCCATACGTTACAATATGGTGTAGATTCACAACAGAGTTTATAATTGAACCATTTTCCTTTGAGGAGTCTACACCTCATGGCCCGTAAGGTGTACGATAACTAGTGCATTTTACTGCGCTGTTCTAAGAGATCACATTATTCCTGCTTTGCAAGAAAGGCAATGCTTGGAAACAGTAGTGTTCATGCAAGATGGTGCTCCTCCCCACATTGGTCGACAAGTGAAGGAACTGCTCTGTTCAACTTAGGAAATGATGGCATCATTTCTAGAGACTTTTTGCAGTTCTGGCTAGCCCGATCAGCAGATTTCAATCCCTGTGATTTCTGGCTATGGGGATACCTGAAAGACAGAGTTTATCGTGGTGGCATACAGATGCTTGTTGATTTGAAAGCAAGCATTAAACAGCATGTAGCCAACATTCCCAATGTGATGCTACACAAAACTGTGTCACCTACAGTCCTCCATTTGTTTTGAAACAAATGTCAGGCTCTGACATTCGTTTTTCAGAATGTCATCTCAAGTGAAGAAAGCACATAGAACAATATCTGTAGATTTCTAAGTTCTGATATTAAAATCTAGTCCTAAGTTAAGTATTCCATCTCATGTTTACAGTGCCAATTTTCCCCCTGGTGGCAGAAATTTGAACTAATTATTTTTCTGTTACAAATCCCTTCCCCATACCCTAAATGACATACCTACTGATTTTCAGTGCTACCTCTAACCGTTTTGACACTAGGATCTCCTGAATAGGGAAACTTAATTTAAAACCACCCGGCATGTGTCTTCCTGTTCCTTTAATCAATAGTCATTTGGACAAGACAATAAGAATGTATTCTTCCTAATGACAAAAATCCAAGTAAGGATGATTAACTAAATGCAGGTTAAAGGTGTAAAAAGAATCTTATTTCACAGATTCCCAACTGTGCTCCCTCCTATTATCTGAAAATATTCAGTTACGAGTATTTCTGAAGAAGGTCTTTTAAGACTTTGCATTTCTATGGTTGACTGTGTGAATGAATGAATGCATTTAACATGTTTGCTACCTGAACACAAACTTGCATCAAAGTGAACTACAATTTTTGTGCCTCAACACAAATATGCATCCATTCATATTTGGATGCATATTTGTGTTGATAATAAATGGTCAATAAATGAGCATTGTAAATGGAAAAGCACATGAAATGAACAAATGAGTAATATTAAGACACTGATTGAATGATGGGCTATTCCATTATGGCTAGGATTTTTCTTAGCATCAATTTCACTGTCTAGATAGTGTGCAGTAAAAGCTGTATACTTGGTTCACAGTTTCATTAGCAAAGGCACATGATGCAAGAAAGCAAGCTTATATAGCATCAGCCAAAAAAAAAAAAAAAAAAACCCCTTCTCATTTCACACATCCAATCGCTCCAAATGTTTGTCTAGTTCTGCCTTGAATCTGTTTAAGCTATCAACTTCTAAAATAACAGATGGAAGTTTGTTCCAGCAATCAACCACCCACTGGCTAAAGGCAAACTTCCGCACATCTATCCTTCAAGGATCTTTCCTCAATTTGAATTTATGCCCTCTCAGGCGATTATTCGGAGTAAGAGGAAGAATCCCATCAGCAATGAGCATGTTCAAACCATTCAAGGCTTTATACACCTCAGTCAGATCACCTCGCAGGTGCCTAGTCTCCAGACACTGTAATTTGCAAAACTTAAGTCTTTCTTCGTAAGAGCAACCCTTTGTTCCATTCACTAATCTTCTTGCTATTCTCTGTACTTGTTCCAACAGCTCTACATCCTTCTTAAAATGAGGCCTCCAGATCTGTATATAGTACTCAAGGTGCGGCCTGACCATTGCCTTATACAAGAGAATAATCACCTCCTTATCCCTACTAGAAAAATTCCTGTATATCATTGACAAGACACCATGAACTACACTTGTAGACCGTCTGCACTGCTCCGAAAACTTCATATCTGCCTGCACAATTACCCCCAGGTCCTTTTCATTCTCTGCCACTGTCAGTGTTGTACCACAGAGTTGATACGTTACTCTGGAGTTACTTCTACCCATATGCAGTACTTTACATTTGTCAAGGATAAACTTCAGTTGCCACCTCGCAGCCCATCTGCTCAACTTTCTTAGATCCTGTTGCAGCAGCATACTGTCATTAGTGTCATTAACAACCCTGCCGACCTTCAAATTATCTGCAAACTTGGACATTAATAAAGATGATATACCATCACCAATATCATTAATAAATACAGAAAACAACAATAGATTAAACACTAAACCCTGAGGGACTCCACTAATAACATTAGTCCATGAAGAGCAGTGTCCATTGATTACCACTCTCTGATTTCTCCCACTCAACCATCCCTTTATCCATAGCAGCAATTTTCCTCCAATGCCAAACTGCTCCAATTGTGCAGCAATCTTCCATGTGCAATAGTATCATAAGCCTTTCTAATATCAAAATTATTCTTTGCATCCAGTTCCTATGTGACCACATCATACTATCCAGTCAAATTGGTGAGACAAGACTTCCCCTTAACAAACCCATGGTGTGTCCGAGCTGTAACTGAAGTCTTGTCTAGATAACCCTGCAGTGCCTCTTTAACCAGTGCCTCCGTTAATTTTTCTGAAACAGAAGTTAAACTAACAGGTCTGTAATTACTTGTGCCGCCCTTTGATCCTCCTTTGTGAATTGGGGTCACATTTGCACATCTCCAGTCCATGGGTACCTCCCCTGAGTCCAAGGCAGCTCTCATAATTATGGCTAAGGGTTTGCTTGCTTCCTTTAAAATAACTGGATAGATCCAATCCACCCCAAGTGCCTTTCTTATGTTTATCTTCAACAATTTCTCCTCCACTTTGCTCTCAGTTATTAAAAAACCATCTAGCTCACTGCCAGAGTTTAATTCACCTCTGGCATTCCCTTTCCCGAATAACTCCTCATGTGTAAATGTAGTTGCAAAATACTCATTTAGTTTGTTAGTTACCTGAGCAGGATCATCAACAGTTGAACCATTGACATCAAGTGGATCAATCTGATTCATCCCCTTCCTTCTATCTCTCTAAAATCCCTCTAATATTTATCCCTCTAAAAGGTCATATTTATAATGGAAATCGCACTACCCTTTCATCGTTATCATATGTTCCCATTATAAGAATCAATTTTGAATGTCTTATGATATTTTTCTAAAGCACGTTTCTGGAGGTAATGACCAAAAAACAATTTGCACTTTCTGGTTTATTTGGCTCTTCTGTTTGCGCAGTCAATTATAAATGGGTAGTAAACTCGATATTGCATTTGCAATAATCCCGATAACTGTAATTCTGTGGGTTGAAATGTGTTTCCGTTTACTGAAATCTTCAATCATAAAAAAAAAAAAAAAAAAAAAAAATTTTCAGAAACTTCTTTTTATTCCTGTTTACGTATTACAATGATGAGGGGAAAGGGACCAACGGAAAGTGCAAGTGCTGGCAGTGCCAGGAAATGAAACAAAATCGATTTAGAAATGAAGATGAAAATGATTAAGAAGTATGAAGCAGGACAAAGTTTGTCATCTATTGCAGGGAAGTTAGGTCTCACTGCTTCAACAGTGAATACAATTTTAAAGGACAGTGCACATATAAAAGAACATGTCAAAGGATCAATGCACTTAAGATCAACAGTAATCACAAAACAATGTTCAGGTGCTATATCGAAGATGGAACAGGTATTAATAATAAAGATGGAAAATCAGATTCAGAAGCAAGTGCCCCTGAGTCCAATGGCCATTCAAGTAAAAACAAGAAGTATTTATGAAGATATTTAGGATAAGTACACCGAACCCTAACCCAAGTTCATGGCAAGCAATGGGTGGTTTAATAGGTTCAAGCTTGCTGCTGGTTTCCACAAAGTTAAAGTATGCAGTGCCGATTCTGCAGCTGCAGAGAAATTTTGTGATGTGTTGGAAAAAATTATTGATAAAGTCGGCTATTGAATGCAGCAAATTTTTAACGTTGACGAGACTGCTCTGTATTGGAAAAAAATGCCGGATCAAACATACATTTCCAAAGAGGAAAAGACAATGCCTGGTTTCAAGGCTTCAAAAGATAGGGCCACGCTCTTGTTTGGGGCTAATGCAATGGGAGATTACAGATAATACCACTGCTTGTGTACCAATCTGGAAATCCTCGTGTATTTAAGGGCATCAATAAAGCCATCCTACCCATGCATTTCTGATCGAACCAGAGAGTATGAATAACAGTATCTCTCTTTGAGGATTGGTTTAAATGCTGCTTTATTCCTGAGGTTGAAAAATATTGTAAAGACAATGACGTTCCTTTCTAGATTTTGCTTCTATTAGATAATGCTCCTGGACATCCTACGCACCTAGATGATTTCAATTCAAACATGAGAGTCATATTTCTACCACCAAACACGACTTCGCTTATCCAGGCTATGGATCATGGTGCTATTTCGAATTTAAAAGCATACTATTTACACACAACATTTGCTGAAGCATTGTCTTCAGTAGATGGTGAGAAAAATTTTACGTTAAGAGACATTTGGAAATCTTATAACATTTACCATGCCATTTTAAACATTAATAAGGCCTGTGCAGAAATTACTAAAAGTTGTTTAAATGACACGTGAAAGAAAATATGTCCACGGCAAGTAAAAGGCTTCAAAGGGTTTGAAAAAGACAAATCATATGAAGAGTTTACAGATAAGATTGTAATAGTTGCAGAGCTACTTCAGTTAGGAGGTTGTTGCCGAAGATGTGGAGGAGTTAATAGAGGAAGAAGAGAAGAAAAATTATCTACTGAAGAACTTATTGACTTTCAGACAGCGATAGTGAATGAAGAAAATTCTGATGAAGCTCAAGATGAACCAAATGAAGAGCCGAGACACTTCATCACCAGAGAGATGGCAACGGCATTTCATGTAATTGCATCAGCATGGCGAGGTTTGAGAAGATGGATCCTGACAGTGTATGATTCTTAAAAGTTAGAGGGGTGCTTGCTTGCTACAAAGAAATCTACAATGAAAAGAAAAAAGCCAACATCCAGTCATCCGTTAATATGTTCTTTTGTAAGGTTGAGCCTCCGACCCCTTCAAAATCTTAGTGGCAGCGTACTTATCAGCTGAAGACGCCGATTCTGGTAACAATGCTCGAGAGATAAAACTTACTGATGTTATGCCTATCTCCTCTCTTTTTTTGTAATTTTATAATTTTGAAATTTTTTAAATTGCATGCTTTTCTAATTTTTCCTGCGCATGAGATAAAAAGTTGAATAAATACAATAAATAATTTTATTCACATGTTCGTTGAACATTTCTTTTTTAATTCAATCAATTCAGTGAGCACAGTTGCGAGTGCTGCACAAGCATGGGGGAAGTTCTGACACGTAAAATCCAACTTATGTAGAGTTCCCCGGAACACAGCCCTTACGTTAATTGGGGAGTGGCTGTATATATTTTTTCTGTTATCAATATAAATAATAAACACACAAGGTTAATTAGTCATGAACTGTTATTATGACTTTTCTTTTGTTCAGAAAGGAGCATTTTTTTCTCTTACTTAGATTGAACCCAAATTGGTTGCAAGATTATATTTTTTACTTGGGTTTTATTTTATTTATTTATTTTTTTTTTTTTGGCTGCTGCTTAAGCTACCTTCCATCATTTTCCACCACCAATAGTAATACTAATACATTATAAAATATAGTAATTTTGTTGAACCAGAACAAAGTAATGTATTATATTATTACATTATATTATGCATTTCAGATTCTTTGCTACATTACTTTGTTCTGGTTCAACAAAATTACTATATTTTATAATGTATTAGTATTACTATTGGTGGTGGAGCCCTTCACTTCCCACATCACCTGTACCATCCCCTCCTAAGAATTTGGCAAGTTTTCTTTAAATTTATTCAAACTACCCATTTCCACAACACCAAATATAAGTTTGTTCCAACAATCAACTACCTGCTGGCTGGAAGCAAATTTACACATATTTGTGCTGCAACCATATTTCCTCAGTTTAAATTTATTCCCCCTTGTGTGTTTCTCAGCAAGAGTAAGAATGCCATCAGAATTTAACTTACTCAATCCATTCAAAGCCTTAAATACTTCACTCAGATCTCCTTGCAGGTGACTGGTTCCAGACTGTGCAGTTTGCAGAACTGAAGTCTTTCTTGGTAAGCGTGCCCTCACTGATCTCATTACTCTTCTCTCCACTCATTCCTGCAGATGCACATTCTTCCTGAAGCAGTACTCAGGATGTTAGTATTGGTATTAGCAATGGTCACATGGTGTAAGGAAGCCTATGGCTTATGCTGCACCAGCTAAAAAAATAAGAAGAAAATTTAAAAAAAAAAATAATTAATTAAAGAAAAGGAAATAGACAACCTATTCGTTTTCTATCACCCATACAGGTAACTCCTTCCAGTAATTTATAACTGCTGGCCGAAATAAAACTTCCTGCAATCCAATCTCTCCCCCACCAGTAACTTGAATTTATGGCCCCTAGTTCTAGAATCATTTATAATTTTGAAAATTTCGTCCTCATTCATTTTATTTTTGCCCCTCAGAACCTTAAACACCTTATTCAAGTCTTCTCCAAGATTCCTAGTTTCCAAGCAGTGCAACCCAGATATTTGAAGTCTTTCCTCATATGAACACCCTTTTGCCGATCTCACCAGGTGAGTTACCCATCTTTGGACCCTTTCAAGAAGCTCAAAGTCTTTCTTTAGGTGTGGTCTCCATACTTGAACACAGTATTCCAAGTGTGGTCTAACAATAGCCTTATATAATGGAATTATGATGTCCTCTACTAGCAAATGTTCGATAAATCATCGATAGAACACCATGGGCTTTCCTTGCAACCTGTCTACAATTCTTGGAAAACTTCATGTCTGACCATATCATAACACTCGAGTCCCTTTCCTCCACTACTGGCTTTAGCATTAGCATTAGCATTAGTAGAGGCATTTGATGCAAGAAAGCAAGCTTATGCAGCATCAGCCAAAAAAAAAAAAAAAAAAAAAAAAAACCACTTCCACTTCACCCCTCTGTTCGTTCAAAATACCTGTCCAGCTGAGCCTTAAACTTATTTAGGCTATCAACCTCCACCACAAGGGATGGAAGTCTGTTCCACCAACCAACCACCCGCTGGCTAAAGGCAAATTTCCGCACGTCTATCCTACATCTGTCTTTCCTTAATTTGAATTTATGCCCTCTCAGGTGATTATTCTGAGCTAGAGGAAGAATCCCATCAGCATTGAGCATGCTTAAACCATTCAAGGCTTTATACACCTCTATCAGATCACCTCGCTGGTGCCTAGTCTCCAGACACTGTAATTTGCAAAACTTAAGCCTTTCTTCGTAAGAGCACCCCTTTGTTCCAGTCACTAATCTTGTTGCCCTTCTCTGTACTCGTTCCAGCAGCTCTACATCCTTCTTGAAATGAGGCCTCCAGACCTGTATACAGTACTCTAGGTGTGGCCTGACCATCGCCTTATACAATGGAATAATCACCTCCTTATTCCTGCTGGAAAAATTCCTGTATATCATTGACAATACTCCATGAGCTACTCTTGCAGCCCGTCTGCACTGCTCAGAGAACTTCATATCTGCCTGCACAACCACCCCCAAGTCCCTTTCATTCTCTACCACTGTCAGTGTTGTACCACAGAGTTGATACGTTGCTCTGGGGTTGCTGTTTCCCATGTGTAGTAATTTACATTTGTCAATGTTAAACTTCATTTGCCACCTCTCAGCCCATCTGCTCAACCTTTCCAGATCCTGTTGCAGCAGCATAGTGTCAGTAGTGTCCTTGACAACCCTGCCAACCTTTGTATCGTCTGCAAACTTGGACATTAATCCCGATATACCATCATCAATATCATTTATAAATACAGAAAACAATAATGGACCCAACACTGAGCCCTGAGGGACTCCACTAATAACATCAGTCCACGATGAGCAGTGTCCATTGATTACCACTCTCTGTCTTCTCCCCCTCAACCACCCCTTTATCCATAGCAGCAATTTGCCTCCAATGTCACACTGCTTCAATTTGTGTAGCAGTCTTCCATGTGCAACAGTATCAAAAGCCTTTCTAAGATCCAAGTATATAATATCAAAGTTATTCCCTGCATCCAGTTCTTTTGTGACTGCATCATAGTATCCAATCAAGTTGGTCAGGCAAGACTTCCCCTTGACAAAACCATGCTGTGTCTGAGCTATAACTGAAGTCTTGTCTAAATGATCCTGCAATGCTTCTTTAACCAGTGCCTCCATTAATTTTCCTGGAACAGAAGTTAAACTCACAGGTCTATAATTACTTGTGTCAGCCTTTGATCCTCCTTTGTGAATTGGGGTCACATTTGCACATTTCCAGTCTATGGGTACCTCCCCTGAGTCCAAGGAAGCTCTCATAATTATGGCTAAGGGTTTGCTTACTTCCTTTGCTGCCTCCTTTAATATAACTGGATAGATCCCATCCACCCCGGGTGCCTTTCTTGTGTTTATCTTCAACAGTTTCTCCTCCACTTTACTCCCAGTTATTTCAAGATTCTGTAGCTTACTGCTAGAGTTGAATACACCTCTGGCATTCCCCTTGCTGAATAACTCCTCATGTGTGAATGGCGATGCAAAATATTCATTTAGTTTGTTAGCTACCTGAGCAGGATCATCAACACTTGACCCATCAATATCAAGTGGACCAATCTGATTCATCCCTTTCCTTCTAGAGTTTACATAAGTAAGGAACTCTTTGCTGTTTTTCTTTGCATCCCTTGCCAAGGATTTCTCGTAATCTGCCTTCGCCTGCCTAACCTCCTTTGTAACTTGATTGTATATCAACTTGTATCTATCATAGGCTTCTGTGTCATGTGTTAATTTGTATGTATCCCATGCATTTTTTTTCTCTGCCATATGCCTCATTAGTTCATCTGACATCCATTTTGGCCTAAACCTTGAACAATATTTCTTAGTTGGTATGTAAAGCCTAGTAGCTTCCAAGATAAGTTCTTTGAATGCTTCCCATTTTGAATTTGCTGTTGGTAACATCATCAGTTGGTCCCACTGTATAGAATTTAAATACTGTCTCAGTCCATCGTAGTCGCCTTTACGGAAGCAATAACCCTTCCCTTTACCCCTAATGGTAGTTACCTCTTTGAGTAAATCCCACTTCAGCACACTGTGATCACTGCCACCTAGTGGTTCATTTATCTGCAGATTCTTAATGCATGAAGAATCACTGCTGATAATCAAATCAAGAGTATTACTCCCTCTAGTTGCTTCCCGAACATGCTGATGTAGAAAACAATCATCCAATAAATCCACAAAAGCCCTGCTAGTGTGTGAGTATCCAGCCCCCAAATTCCAGTCAATATCTGGGAAATTAAAATCTCCCATTATAAGACACTCTGATTTACTGGCCCACTCTATTTCCCTGTATAGTTCCTTATTATACTCATCAGAGCCATTAGGCCTATAGCACACTCCTACTCTCAATTTTGATCTCCCAATGTTTATGTCACACCAAACTGACTCCACACTGCACTGTCCAGCGATGTCGACTGGCTTCACTTCCTTGGTTTTTATGTGTTTCTTAACTAATAGCATAACACCTCCCCCCTTCCTATCCTGTCTATCCTTTCTGTAGACGTTGTATTCCCCAAATTGCAGTTCCGCATCCCTTATATCTGTGTGACACCACGTCTCTGATATCCCAACAATATCTGCCTTCGATGTTTTGAGCAATACCTCAAATTCATCAAATTTATTTACTAAACTCCTAGCATTGGTGTACACGCAAGTATACCTGCACCTGTTTCTATTCTTAGCTACCCTAACACAACCCATGTGTTTACTTGTACCACAATGGCTCCCAGCAGTCTCTGAAATACCATGCATCTTGTTTTTCAGGCTTCTGCTCATTCTAATAGAAGCAGTGCAAGAATCTCTTTCACCTCTGCCAGTTTAACTCCACCAAGTTTAACTCCACCAAGTATATAAGTTATTTTGGGATTTCTGTTCCCCAGGTGTAATACCTTACACTTTTCTGTATTAAAGCTAGCTGCCATTTTTCTGACCATCCCTGAAATCGATCTAGGTCACTCTGAAGAAGCTCTGCTTTGTGGTGATCATTAACTACTCTACAAATCTTTACATTGTCTGCAAATTTAAACATCACGCCCTCTATCCCTTCATCGATGTCATTTATGAAAATCAAAAACAATAATGGTCCTAATACTGATCCTAGGGGAACCTCACTTCTTACATCAACCCAATCTGAGGAATAACCATTTATCACAACTCTCTGCCTCCTTTCCTGAAGCCATCCTGCTATCTATCCTGTGATTCCAGCTTATACAGTAACCACTCATGTGGGACTGAGTCAGATGCTTTGCTGAAATCTGACCATCACCTTATACAATGGAAAAATCATCTCCTTTTCCCTCCTGGCAAAATTCCTGTATATTGTAGTAAGATTTAATCTCATATTTTACATAAATAAGCTTTTTAATCTATAATAATGTTATTTACCTTTGAGCCTGTTTTTTGATATCAGAGAAGGAATTGTTTTTTTAACTTCAAAAGGAGGTGATTGTCCCTCTGTATAAGGCAATGGTTAGGCCACGCCTTGAGTACTGTGTACAGGTCAGGAGACCTCATTTTAGGAAGGATGTAGATTTGCTTGAGTGTGTACAGAGAAGGGCAACAAGATTGGTGAGGGGAATGAAGGGATCCTCTTACCAAGAGAGGCTTAAGTTCTGCAAATTGCAGCGGCTGGAGACTAGGCACCTGCGAGGTGATCTGATCGAGGTAAATTCAAGGCCTTATATCAGATCTGATTGATCTGATATAAGGCCTTGAATGGATTGAGCACGCTGAATTCTGATGGGATTCTTCCACTTGTTCAGATTATGAACCTAAGGGGGCATAAATTCGAATTTAGGAAAGACAGATGTAGAATAGATGTGCAGAAATCTGCCTTTAGCCAGCGGGTGGTTAATTGCTGGAACAAACTTCCATCTGTTGTGGAAGTTGATAGGTTAAATAAATTTAAGTAGGAACTGGACAAACATTTAGAGGGAATTGTTGTGTAATTTTTTTTTTTTGGCTGTTGCTGCATAAGCTTATATGCTTGCTTTCTTGCATCACATGCCAATATTACTTTTACTACTACTACTTTATCAAACAATTTTCCATTAGTTTGAAATACATTGTCTTATGCATGGTGTTTAACAATGACTGACATATACTTAACCTGTAATCATATGGTGCTAGTATTAGTAGTAGCCAGAGAGTTAAAGAAATGAGTTCTTTGTTGTAGTTGTTATTTAGGAGCATTAGCAACTAAGGCCATATTGCTCCGGGGATATGCGATGGTCATTCCCTGACCTTTCCGCATCCTCCATATTTGGTGGTCACGGGGTCAAACCCTGGTTTAATCAAGAAGCGTGTGCTACGCACTGCCGTTCCTGCCCACCTGGCTATGGAGGCGCCATAAAGAAATGAGTAGAAATTTAATGTAACTGAGAGTGTGCATAGAATTATTGTTGAATTGGAACTAAATTGCATTATACGATTAATGCAATTTAGTTCCATAAAAGAAAGGTAACTTTGCCAAAAAAAAAAAATATATATATATATATATATATATATCTGATAATTAAAATAAATCTGATATTTAAAATAAAATAAAATACATCAGCCAGTAGTACAGCAAAAATGTAGAGCAAAACGAAACGTAAAATAATATAAAATAAACAAACAGGGAAGGGAAAGTAAAGATAATAAGACAAAAAAGTGTCGATAATCCCCTGTATAATTTAGTCATTAAACCCAATTAATAAAAACGATGTAAATTTAAAATAATGCCAATTATAAATAATTTAGCGGTACCCCCCTTGAAGGTACCAGTTCCAAAAGACGTGAAATATCACCAAAAAGGGGTTAAAGAAACTACAAAAAACTAAAATATCAAAATGATAGACTGACCATTATTCCCCATATCGATTGAGGACCACGAGGCCAATAATGGTCATGGAATCGCTGCATTTCAATCGTCATACAAATCATCGCAAAGGCGGAAATATCGAAGAACCAAACCACCCTTCCATTCTCCGATAGATCAACCAATGCAGAGGATTTGCATGGCGGTGGTCCTTATGCAGCGAGAAATAATCTATAGAACAGACAGCACTCTTGATCAGAGCCACACCACTGACATAATGCAAGCTTAACCAGCTTATATAATAGAAAGAAAAGAATAGATGGCGGCACAGGCGGAGGATGTGCATTTGCTGCCTCTAATGTTAGCTTCATATTTATATTTATTTATTTTTATTACTTTTGTCTAACTTTTACATTACATTATATATATATATATATATATATATATATACAGGGTGTCTCGAAAATATTGGTACAAGTGTTTAGGGGAGGTAGGTAACATCTAAAGGAATATGAATCGCATAGGAACCCATAACCGGAAACGTCACCGTAAGTCGGTACACAGCACTGTTCATCAGTTCGTGAGAAGGAAAATTTCTGGTTTACTCATTCAAGCAGTAGTCACCGCACGAAGAGCATGCATCGATATACGAACTGTGAGCTGGCAGACATGCACCTAGTGTATGGATTAGCAGAGGGCCCACACGGTGTGCGCCCCCATGCGGCACAACATCGCTTCGCAATAAATGTGTGGGCAGGTATGATCGGTGACTGCTTAGTCGGCCCATACCTATTACCATCCCGCCTGAACTCCGCTAAATATCGGATCTTTCTTGAACAAGTTCTACCAGGGTTACTTGACGATGTTCCAGCAAATGTGAAATGCAACATTTGGTTTCAAAATGACGGGGCGCCTGCCCATTATGGAAGGTGTGTTCGTGACCATTTGAACAGGCATTTTGGTCGTCGATGGATTGGACGTAGTGGACCCGTTGCCTGGCCCCCACGCTCACCTGATTTATTGAGCCTTGATTTTTTTCTGTGGGGAGCCCTCAAATATATCGTGTATGAATCGCCTGTGGAGACGGAAATGGATCTCGTGGTGAGACTCTTCTGCGCTGCTGCTACTGTCAAAGAAACTCCAGGTGTGTTCGACCGTGTCTGCCAATCCATGCTGCGTCAGTGTCACGCATGCATCGCGTCTCATGGTGAAACCTTCGAGCATCTGTTGTAACATCATGAAATGCATCCATCTCGTACTCCATTGTTAATATTATGTCAAATAAATGTTTGCCACTAATTACTATCTTGTGCCTCTGCTACTACTTTCCCGCGACGTTTCCGGTTATGGGTTCCTATGCGATTCACATTCCTTTAGATGTTGCCTACCTCCCCTAAACGTTTGTACCAATATTTTTGAGACACCCTGTATATATATATATATATATATATATATGTATGTGCGTGTGTGTGTGTTTGTGTGTGTGTCCCATAAGTATTAGTTACAGCTTGTTACAATTTATTAACTTTCTTTCCATATTACTAATATATATATATATATATATATATATATATATATATATATGCATGTAGAAGAGTAAGAGAAATTTATCTCAATCTGTTACATAGAAAACTTCTGTATGATACTCTCCAGCAATAAAAGATTAAAGTAAAATGATTGCAAAAAATCAATTGAAAACAATTCTAAAATTAATTTAAAGTTCAAAAAACAATTAAAAATTAATTTGAAGAAGTTTAACGTAAATTATGAAAATGATTTTCCTTCCTGAAGCAGACAGTGCTTTTTGACCATATGGTGTGATTACAGGAATGGAAATTGCAGAGTATGTAAGCTTGAATCTTAAATAGAGATATTATTTGTCCTTTCTCATGCGTCTGAAAGGCCGCGATTATTTGTCCTCATGCATGCGTACAAAAGACCACAAATTGGAGATTAGATATGGACAGCGAACGTTAATAGAATTCTCGTGTAATTTAATTTTGATGGTTTCTGCAATTAATAGTCTTGTATAATTATGTTAGACACTAATTATTTTGGCCTTGTTAAACAAAAATGTATGGTTGTGTAGATCCTTGATAAGACTAGTCGCAGTCACGGAAATAATTGTATACCAAGTCTCAAATTTTTGAGACACAAATGAGTCATTTGCCTCTCAAAAGAGGAAAGGGCTGAGCGATTGCTGTTGAATGAGAAGCACGTACTGAGGACACATGCTGTTTTACTCGAATATTCATTGGGAATTGTGTAGATCCTTGGTAAGACTAGTCGCAGTCACGGAAATAATTGTATACCAAGTCTCAAATTTTTGAGACACAAATGAGTCATTTGCCTCTCAAAAGAGGAAAGGGCTGAGCGATTGTTTGGTATAGCGTTTAATTTCCATATTGGTCTGGCCACAATCTTAAATTTGGTATCTTTACAAAATCTGTTAAGCTGCTTGTGCCACTGTTCAATGTATGGGACAGAAATAAAGTATTTTTTGATGTTACAATTGTTGGTTGGTGTAGTTTTTTGTATCCTATCCTTAGCTTGTACCCTAATTCGGTTTATTGTATCAAGGTGGTAATCCCTGTTAAAGAATCTGCTGGTTAACTGTATTTCTGAGTCTAAAGAAGATTCAGTCATTGGATATTTATAGGCATTGAGAAACTGATTAAAGATAATAGATCTTTTGTAGGTGAACAGATGATAGCTGTTGTAGAAGAATAAGAGAAATTTACCTCAATATGATACATAGAACACTTCCGTATGATAGTATATAACAGCTCAATGCATTATATGTTGTTAACAATATTCAGTTTCAATTAATATCAACATTGGATAAGCAAATTAATATATTCCACTCAGCACTCAAATATTAAGTTGATTTGTATTTAAGCAATGTCAAGTCAGTTGGCACAATACATAAATGCATTGGTTAGAGTCCTTTAGTGTCTTTAACTATAATGGTAACAGAATTTGGAACAATTGTTGCATGAAGCAGTTGCATATATATATATTGGTCGATTTTATTTAATTAAATGTTATTAATCTGTAGGGAATTTGGTGTATATGAATCAGGTTACCAAGTTAGCAAATGTAAACTAGCTTTAGCCTGGGAAGCCTATAAATGTTATATAAATGAATGGTATTAAAATAATATGATACAAAATAATGAAAATAACAATAAAAATGCCAATAAATAAACAATGTAAATTGCAAATAACATTCCCTCACTTGGCCATCAATCTGCTACTTCATCGGGGGCTTTGAGCAGAACGATAGCCAGATTAAAGGAATATCTCATACCTACCCGTTTCTGTTGTCCCCATACCAGTTTTGCCAGTTATAAATTTTTTTTTAAGTGATAGTATTAAACTTAAATTGATAGTAAATCAATGGGTTAGAATAATATGCTTAGTTTAATTTACATAAATTTTTAAATTTTTGCCAACGTAGTGTCTGAAACAGCAAACTGGGATAGGTGACACAAAGCCTAACGGGTATGTATCAGAATAAATGAGAAAGATTCTTACTTCCTTCTTGTTCTGTGGTGGTCAGACTGAAAAAGGAGTCAATTCCCACCTTCTGGTTGTTTTATATGTTGATAAGATTATACTGCACAGTCGCGCCTTTTGTATATTATGGTGTGATGGTGAAATTGCTGTAGGCAATATATCCTGTGTCAATGCGAGTGTTTCGAAAGCCACGAGTGGGTTTATTTTTGTGCTTGTGCCGGGGGGGGGAGTTTGTTTCTGATGTCGGAAGGAACCTATATAAATGAAGTGTTTCTATCATTACAAAATGTATTGGAAATTACAAGAAGTATGTTAATAAAAATGGGTTGCTATATCCTGGACAAGGCCGGTATAGCTTTTCTAAGGCATAACAATCCGTGTTTGTCCGGGGGGGGGGGATAGCTATGTACATATTTACAGCCTCCTTCAATGTGAATTTTCACCCTGTGTCACTAGATTTTATACTGTATTAAACTGAAGGGATATAAACTTTATGTGTATAGTATATCTTAGGCACAATTATTTTGTTGTTGGGAGTTTGTTTCTGGTGATAATTTCCCATAATTTAGATTGTCTGATTTAGGAAGGGGAGAAAAATTTTTTTTAGTATGCCGGGTTACAGTGTGGTGAGACGACGAGCCTCTTCTGAGCGCAATAAACCCGGGTATCAAAATTATGAAGTTTTTATCTTATTAGAAAATGGACTCGGATGTTTTTAGACAACCTTGTAGTGGTAAGCTACGGGCCATTTATAGTTCTAAATTGTTCCAGTGTATTTTCAATAAGTGTATAGGGGTTGACGTTAGGGTGGTGTTTGTTGAGGTTAGCAAGAATGGCAGCTTTAATATGGTGTCTGCTGTATTTGGTGGGTATGTTATTCTTGACAAGTGTTTCTATGAGTTTTTTAATTGCTTCCGTGGTGTTCTTTAGATTGTTGCAGGTGTGTATTAGCTTGTTTGTTTGATTTCTAATAGTGTTGACATGGATATGCTTAGCTAGATTGCTCTCCCAGTAGACTCTTGGATTCAAATCAAATTATTAGTTATTACAAAATTTGAGAAAAATATATTTATTCAATTTGAAACCACCCTGTCTTTAATTAAAGGAGAATATATTTGTTCATGTACAGAACTTGACTGTATGCAATTTCGAAGAGATTTAGCAAATGCAACTTGTAATAAGATACTTATTAGAGGAATGGCACAGTAAGTCTTGTTTAAATCAGTTGTAGTTAAACAGGATTGACTTAGTCAGTTATATTTGTTATTTAATTTCAATGTTAGGCCAAGGCACACAAACCACATACAACAATAATATCATTGAAACATCCCCCCAATGAACTGTCCTAGCGGCCGACCGGGCTAGCCAGGTGGGTAAAGTGCCTGCCCGGCAACCCAAAGGTCGCGGGTTCGAATCCCGCCTCGGGCTTGGATCAAAGTACTGCAAAAACCTTGGGAGGTGCACTATGGCCACAGAAGCCGATGCGCCAACAACTACCAAAAAAAAAAAAAAAAAAACTGTCCTAGCTGCCTGTTTGCACTACTCAGAACTTCATGCTCGTGCAGCACTCACAGCTGTGCTCGCTGAATTGATTGAATCAAAAAAAGAAATGTTCAACGAACATGTGAATAGAATTATTTATTATATTTATTCAGTTTTTCATCTCATGCACAGGAAAAATTACAAAAGCGTGCAATATAAAAAATTTCAGAATTATAAAATTACAAAAAGAGAGAGGAGACAGGCATAAAGTCAGTAAGTTTTACCTCTCGAGCATCATTGCCAGAATCAGTGTCTTCAGCTGATAAATACACTGCAGAGGTTGAGGGCTGTGGAGATTTAGAAGGGGTTGGAGGCTCAATTACACAATTACCCCTCTTTTTTCTCCGCGACCCTGAGTGTGGTACCTCACAGTTTACTAGTCTGTGATTACCACTACGCATATGCAGTACCTTGCATTCATCAGTGTTAAACTTAAATTAAAAATTAGGCAGATGGGCTACTTCTCAACCCATCGCCTAATTTTTCTAGATTTTGTTGCAGTAGCATACCCTTTAACCATCCTGCCAACCTTTGTATTGTCCTGCAGGCTTAGCCTGATTATGCCTTCATCAGTAACATTAATAAATATTAAAAAAGAATAGTGAACCCAACACTGAATCCTGGACTCCATTAATAACATTAGTCTGAGAAGGGCAGTGCCCATTGATAACCATCTCTGTCTTCTCCCAATCAACTACCCTCTTATCCATAGCAATAACCCATTGCTAATGCCACACTGCTTCGCATTTTCTCCTATGTGGAACAGTATCAAACGCTTTTCTGAAATCTAATATATGATATCAAAATTATTACTTTCATCCATTTGCTTTGTTACTGCATCATGGTATCCAATCAGATTGTTCAAACAAGATTGTCCCTTAATGCATGATTGCTATATAACTGCATTCCTGTTTAGATAGTCTTGCATTAGTTCTTTAACCAGTTCTCTGGAACAGAAGTCAAGCTTATAGTTGGCGCACTATAGCCTTAGATGCTGATGCGCCATAAAAATCCTAATAACCAACCAACCAACCAAGCTTATAATTAAGTCCATAATTACCCTTTTTGTCCTTTGATCTCATAATGACTAAAGGTTTACTTACTGTGTTTGCTGCTGCTTTTAATATAATTGGATAGATTTCATCAGCCACAGATGTGATATTTACTTTTAGCTTCAACAGTTTCTCTTCCACTTTCCGCAAGAGTAGCTCATGGTGTCTTGTGAGTGATATACAGGAATTTTCTAGTAGGGATAAGGGGTTGATTGTCTCCTTGTATAAGGCAGTGGTCAGGCCACACCTTGAGTACTGTATACAGGTCTGGAGGCCTCATTTTAGGAAAGATGTAGAGCTGCTGGAACAAGTACAGAGGAGAAGGGCAATGAGATTGGCGAGTGGAACAAAGGGTTAATGTTACCAAGAAAGGCTTAAGTTCTGCAAATTGCAGCTTCTGGAGACTAGGCTCTTGCGAGGTGATCTTATTGAGCTGTATGAGCTGTCAATGCACCTTTGCCACCGATTCTGCAATCCATTAATTCAAACTGCAAAGAAAGTTTTCTCTTGGGCTTCCAGGATTGCATGCATTGCAGCAGTGATGTCACTGTCAGTGGGAAAATGTATGCCAACCAGGTATTTTTTCAGATTAGGAAATAATGAGCAGGTGAATTGTTCTGGTGGAACAAGACTCCTTTGCTGAGTTTTTCCTGGCACCTTCGTAGCCAGGTGGGCAGGAGCAGCAGCGCGTAGCACACGCTTCTTGATTAGACTGGGGTTTGAGCCCATGCCCACCAAATATGGAGGATGAGGAAAGGTCAAGGAATGACCACTGCATATCCCCCCCCCCCCCGGAGCAATATGGCCTTAGCTGCTAATTCTCCTAAAAACCAAATAACAACAAAGCTGAGTTTTCCTCTGTGTTTATCTTTGATGTTTACCTGAAAATGCCTCACAAGGTCTGCAATATATGCCTCTGTGACTGCCTGGACTTTCCGAAGTTAATCCCCTAGCTCCATCAGCATTCCAAAAAACCAATCCCATCACCTTGCCAGCTGAAGGAATTGACTTGGCATTTCTTTGGGGTGGGCGAAGAGATGTGTTTCCACTATCTGGATTGCTCCTTTGTCTCTGGTTGAAAGAGATAGACCCATGTGTCATCCATGGCCTTGCAAGGGAATTTGCAGGATCTGCTTGAAAAAATGCAAATGTTCACTTAACTTGACAATTCCTGTGCATTTTTGATCTTCTGTCAACAACTTTGGGATCCATTGTGCTAACACCTTTCTCACAGCGAGAGCCTCTTTTATTATGTGCTACACAAGTTCTGATGAAATGCCCAAGATAGTGGCAATGTACCAAACTGTCACTCGTTGATTGCTCATTACCAGATCATGCATGCTGTCAGCAAATTCTGGAGTCATGGACATTGCAGGTCTTTTACATCATGGGTCATCTTCCAGGTTCTTCCTCCTCCATGTGAATTCTGTTGCCCACTTCTTAACTGGAATAGGAAGGGGCATCCTCCCCAATGTTGTAATCAATATCCTCATGAATTCCCTTTGGCAGTAGTTCCTTTTTTTCCAAATATTGGAGGACTGCACAGTGACTGTATCTGTCCATCTTTCCTAATTCAAACTTTGTTGATTTCAGAACCTGTAATTAAAAAAAGCGTTAAAATTGCATGCAATTTGGTGGGTTACTGTTTGAAGAGTTATACGTTAAGTACAGAAATTTTTAACACTCTAATCCTTTCATACTCGCGAACTTTTCAAATCCCCCTCATAAGTAAAGATACTACTTTTCTGTACTTACGAGAGGGGGGGGGGTTTCTTTGCATTCTTTTCTAGAAACCTCACAATCTGCCTCAGCTTGCCTAACCCCCTTCTTATGACTTGATTGCAGACTAGTTTATATCTCATATAGGTTTCTGTATCCCATGATAATTTATATGCATCCTATGTATTTTTCTTCTCTATTACTAATCTCATCAGTTCATCTGACCTGTCATTTCACAATGCATACTTTTTTTCTTTACATAATGAGACTATAATCACATTAGCATTAGCAAAGGCACATGATGCAAGAAAGCAAGCTTATATAGCATCAGCCAAAAAAAAAAACACCTCATTTCACCCATCCATTCGCTCCAGATGTTTGTCTAGTTCTGCCTTGAATCTATTTAAGCTATCAACTTCTACAACATCGGATGATTTTTTCCAGCAATCAGCCACCCACTGGCTAAAGGCAAACTTCCGCACATCTATCCTACAACTGTCTTTCCTCAATTTGAATTTATGCCCTCTCAGGCAATTATTCTGAGCAAGAGGAAAAAATCCCACCAGCATTGAGCATGCTCAAACCACTCAAGGCTTTTTACACCTCAATCAGATCACTTCGCAGGTGCCTAGTCTCCAGAGTAGGAACTATTTTGCATTATTATAAATGTTTCATGAAGAAAATTCAATAATCGTACGATGAAAATCAGAAAGAATAATATAAATACTACATGGAAAATCAGAAAGAATAATATAAATACTACATGGAAAATCAGAAAGAATAATAAAAATAACTTAATTATTTTTTATTAGTAGGAGCTACTGATAAAAATGGGGATGTAAATCAATAAATTGGATTTGTGTTAGACTTAGGAACATATTCTGGAAGGTGTTTCACTATAAATCAAACTGGCAAAACTATTAAATTAAATATAAGCTAACCAAATGAAGTATGAATAATAATAAGGTAATTAAATAATATAAATGCAAGTTTCATCCAAATAAACCACTTTATATTACATTCAATAATTTTTAAGTTGGCCAAAAAGTGGAGATATTGAAGATCATCAATATTTGCATTATTTATTTGCTGTATTTTTAAATCTAGGTTATGTTGGTGCTGCAACTGTTGGAGCTGCTGCTTGGTGGTTCATGTTTTCACCTGAGGGTCCACAGATGAGCTATTATCAGCTAACACATCACTTGGCATGCTTCACTGAACCAGAGAAATTTGATGGACATGAATGCAGTATTTTCAGTGATCCTCATCCAATGACAATGGCTTTGTCTGTCCTAGTAACCATTGAAATGTGTAATGCTATAAACAGGTAAGGTGTATCACAAAAAAAAATAATTTTCCAGTAGGGAAATTTTTTTTTCTCCTTGTTTGTATTCACATGTTGTTTTCTGTTTAACACTTTCTTTAATGGATTTCATGGTTATGTATGCCATCTGGAGTATTTTTTTTTTTTTTTTTTTTGAGGAATTTGGAAGTTCATAAAAATTGAAAAACTGTGCATAAATGATTTTAAATTTTAACTTTTTGTACTATTTTGACTTTATAGCTGAACATTAGAGTGAGTTATTGTCAAAAATAAATCAAAATTTTGCTTAAAAATGTAAATAAAAAAATCCTAAAAAATTAAAAACAAATTTTATTATTATTATTTTTTTGATATAGTAATATCGTCTACATTTATATATATACATTATATGATCCTTCACAATAAAACTTGAATTTTAATAATTTAACTTTAATTAAATAAAAGTTTAATGCTAAACTGTGTGGTTTTGTTTATGTCATGTAAATATATGCATGACATAAACAAATGTAACAGGGTACTTAATGATTTTGCAATAACGGAGAGCAAAGTGGAAGAGAAATTGTTGAAGTTAAACATAAGAAAGACACCTGGGGTGGATGGGATCTATCCAGTTACATTAAAGGAGGCAGCAAACGTAGTAAACAAACCTTAGCCATAATTATGAGAGCATCTTTGGACTCAGGATTTGGACATCAAGTCCCCAAAGACTGGATGTGCAAATGTATCCCCAATTCACAAAGGGGGATCTAAGGATGACATGAATAACTACAGACCAGTTAGTTTAACTTCTGTTCCGGGGAAAATAATGGATTCACTGGTTAAAGATGCATTGCAGGATCATCTAGACAAGACTGCAGTAATAATTCAGTCGCAGCATGGGTTTGTTAAGGGAGTCTTTTCTGACAAATGTGATTGGATACTATGATATGGTTATAAAGGAGCTGGATGCAAAAAATAATTTTGATATCATATACTTGAATTTCAGGAAAGCTTTTGATACTGTTGCACGTGGAAGACTACTGTATAGGAGCAGTATGGTATTAAGGGTAAGTTGCTACAATGGATGATTGGGGTGGTTGAGTGGCAGAAGACAGAGAGTGGTAATCATGGGACGCTGCTCTTCGTGGACTAATGTTATAAGTGAAGTCCCCAGAGTTCGGTGTTGGGCCCACTGTTGTTTTGTATATTTATCAATAATATTGATGAAGGTGTATTAGGCTTAATGTCTAAGTTTGCAGATGATACAAAGGTTAGCAGGGTTGTTAATGACAGTAATGGCAGTGTGCTACTGCCATTACTGTCATCAACAGGATCTAGAAAATTTGGGCACTTAGGTTGAGAAGTAGCATTTGAAGTTTATTGCAGTACATTAACAAATGCAATGTACTGCATATGGGTAGAAATAACCCCAAAGGAACATACCAACTGTGTGGTACTACACTTAGGGTGGTAGATCTGGGAGTAATTGTATAATCAGATATGAATTTTTCTGAGCAGTGCCGACAGACTGCCAGAACAGGTCATGGGGTATTGTCAGTGATATACAGGAATTTTGCTAGTAGTGAAAAGGAGGTGATTATCCCTTTGTATAAGGCAATGGTCACGCCACACCTCGAGTACTGTGCACAAGTCTGAAGGATGTAGAGTTGCTGGAGCGAGTACAGAGAAGGGCAACAAGATTGGTGAGGGAAACGAAGGGGTCCTCTTACTAAGAAAGGCTTAAGGTCTGCAAATTGCAGCAGCTGGTGACTAGGCACCTGCAAGGTGATCTGATTGAGGTGTGTATAAAGCCTTGAACGGGTTGAGCACACTGAATTCTGATGGGATTCTTCTGCTTGCCCAGATTACAAACTTGAGGGGGCATAAATTCAATTTGAAGAAAGGCAGTTGTAGAATAGGTGTGCGGAAATTTGCCTTTAGCCAGTGGGTGGTTAATTGCTGGAACAAACTTTCATCTGTCGTTGTGGAAGTTGATAGCTTAAATTAATTCAAGGAGGAACTGGACAAACATTTAGAGGGAATGTATGTGCGAAATTGTTTTTTTTTTTTTTTTTTTAATATTGGCTGATTCTGCTATATAAGCTCATACACTTGCTATGAGCTTATGTAGAGCTTATAATAACGGCGGTCCTGATGCAGCGAAAATTAAAAATAGGACAGATACAAGCACTCCAATGCAAACGGGGAGGGAAGAGAAGGGTAACAAGAGTAAAAATATTGCAGCAGAAACTCAAGTAATTTAGATGTCAGTGGTGTGGCTTTGCATTGGAGTGCTTGTATCTGTCCTATTTTTAATTTTCACTGCATCAGGACCACCATTATTCAAGTCTTCTGTATTGACAGTTCAATCTAGGGATCGGATGGCGGACTGATCTTTCGATTGACTCGCTTTTGCAGTGATTTGTCTAGCGATCAAAATGCAGCAATTCCCTGACCATTATTGGCCTTGTGGTCCTCTGTTGAGATGGAGCGTAATGGTCACTCTATTTTTTGGTTTATTTTTGTTTTATTTTATTGTAGTTGGTTTACTTCTCTGCTGGTGATATTTCACATAAATTTGGACTTGGTGCCCGTCAGAGAGGGTGCCGTTAAATTTCTATTTAATTGGCTTTCAAAATTTAATCGATTATTATCTTTGTATTTAAAACTTCTAAATTATCTTGGAGAGTTTCTGCTGCAATATTTTTACTCTTGTTACCCTTCTCTTCCCTCCCTGTTGGCTTGATCGTTATGTTTAATTTTCACTATTTTCGCTCTTCTGTCTTGCCATACTACTGGCATTATTTTTATTATTGTTTTTTTTTTTTTTATCATTCTAATTTACTTTACTTTTATATTTCAAGCATCGTGTAGAGGAATATGCTTTTTGCTGCCTCTGATGTTTGCTTTATCTTTTTATTTTTATTATGAAAGATTCAGTTTTCAATTATTTCAAACATTATTCAAATATAAGTATGTATATGTGTATATGTATGTGTATATGTATGTGTATGTGTATGTATGTGTATGTATATGTATATGTGTGTATATATATATATATATGTGTATTTGGAAAATTAAATGCACTAGGCATAATCCTTATGGGTTTTGATAATTAACTATATAATATCGATGTAAATACACCATAGTTAACCCATAGATTTGAGCTACGATTGTAGCGTAGAAGGCATCGTTTTAATTGTATCTCATAATGTGGTTACCTTCACAACAAGATAGCTACTATTGAATTACTTCAAATAAATAACGCTTCTCTAGTAGAGAAGACTACTGTTATTTATTTTCAGCGTACCACCACCCAGACGATCGTTTCGAAGCTTTTTGGCTTTGTCAAAAAGGCTTTGTGAAGGCAACCACATTATGAGATACAATTAAAACGATGCCTTCTACGCTACAATCGTAGCTCAAATCTATGGGTTAACTATGGTGTATTTACACCGATATTATATAGTTAATTATCAAAACCCATAAGGATTATGCCTAGTGCATTTAATTTTCCAAATACATTACCACCACACCCTTCTGGCATCTCTCATAATGTGGATATAACTTCGCAACTGAGATGGCTTGTTTTATTACCTACCCGCCCACTGATGACGAAGCCAAAAAGCTTCGAAATGATCGTCTGGGTGGTGGTACGCTGAAAATAAATAACAGTAGTCTTCTCTACTAGAGAAGCGTTATTTATTTGAAGTAATTCAATAGTAGCTATCTTGTTGTGAAGGCAACCACATTATGAGATACAATTAAAACGATGCCTTCTACGCTACAATCGTAGCTCAAATCTATGGGTTTACTATGGTGTATTTACACCGATATTATATAGTTATATATGTGTATGTATATTTTTATATGTATTTGTATATACAGGTAGCGCCCTTGTTTTGCACTGGTCCGATTAGCACCAATTTGCAATAGTGCCGATCACTAACCACAACGTCATTTTTATTTATTTTTTTTTTTGCAATTTTTTTATAAATTGAAAGTTTCAAATTGTCAGACAAAATTTATCGGCATCATACTGTTCTATGTATCGTGCACTGTTCACGTGATTTAGGACAATCTGAGCCAATCAGCAATTAGCGCATTCATATCAGATGAGAAAGATTCCCGCCCTCAAAGTAACCACTCGTGAATGCGGGTAGTAAAGGTCCATGCTATGAAGCATTTCAGTTGGTTGTTGTTTACAATATTTACACGTGTTGGAAATTTATTACAGTAACATTTTTTTATCAATTGTGCTATTAATAAATTAAATAATAATAATAGTGATAGCCGTGTGCAGTTTTTTTCCAATCGTGTTATAAAGTTTTTTAATTTAACAGAAGAAAGACATGCCTTGTCTGGTAAAAGTAGTTAATTGAATCCTAGTGCAATATTCAGAGGATAGAATCTGATGAAAGCCACCCTAATGTGTGTAGGGCTAGGAATATTCCTCCATCGACTATTTCTACAACAATGAAGAATGCTAATAAAATAAAACAATCGATGCAAAGTGGTAGGTAAAATTTTTGGTGCCCAGAACCTAACCCTGTAATTTCCGATTGACTTTCCTTATATAAAGGGTTCCATTTGCACCTGTTCCCCCAGGAACCTAACCCTGACGTAAATCGAGGGCTACCTGTACATGTATAAGTATATACACTGATGTTCAAAAAAAGTGCATCGCCCCTTAAAATTGTAATTGTTGTCTGAATAACATAAGTATATGGCAATATTTCTTACAGATTGCATCAGATAAGATAAGCATAGGTGATGATGAAATATTGCATCAGCTGTTACTTTCAGCTATATATAAAATTTATGCACAATACTATTAATGTGCATATAATGTATAATTGTTAAACCAGCAATAGCATTAATGCCACATTAACATGAAAATTTATCCATCGCAATGATAAAAGACTAAAATTAGTGGTTAAAAATTATAAATGTGTGCGTGCACACACCGTTTTGCCATAAATACTGTCACAAAAGTAAGACTCCTGTAAAAATAGAACATGATATCACAGAGCTGTGGGTTTTTGCATCATGTGAAGTACTAATGTATGGTTTTCTTTAATAGGTATCATCAACTAGTAAAGAAGCCAGTGGAAATGGAATGGGGAGATAAAGAAAACAGGTCTACTGTCATAGGTCTTCATAAGACAGGACATGGTGCTCCTACAATTTTCAAACTTCTGAAACCACTTGGAATAAGCCGAAGATTTGTCTACAGTGCAATTGATAGGTACAATGAAAAACAGAGAATTGATGGCAGGCCCCGGTCTGGTCACCCAAGAACTGTGAAGACCCCTGCAGCTATCGAGGTGGTGGAGAACAGGATTCGTAGGAATCCTCTACGAAAACAGAAAATCATGTCCAGAGAAATGGGAATATCACCAAGATCAATATCACACATAATCAAAAGTGATCTAGGGGTGAGTGCCTACTGCAGGAGAATAGGACAGTTCCTAACTTCAGCTCTGTGGAACAGAGGTGCAAAAGATCAGAGGCACTGCAGCATCGGTATGCAAATGTAAGCATCGACAGATAAAATTCACAGATGAAAAGATTTTTACTATTGAGGAGCATTACAACTGTCGAAATGATAATGTGTATGCCCATAGCTCTGCAGAGGCATGTCAAGCTGTTAAAAGCGTTGAAAGGGGTCATCATACAGTATGATGATGGTTTGGTGGGGAGTCGTCTAAGAAAGTGTAACAAAGATGCATTTTTGTGTTCACAGGGTGAAAACCAGTGCAAGGGTGTACCTGAATGATATTCTGGAGCCGTATGTGAGATCCCTCAATCAGACCCTCTTCAATGGTCAGCACTGGATCTTCCAACAGGACTCAGCACTTACCCACAAGGCAAAGATCACCCAAACATGGCTGACCGAGAATGTGCCAGGGTTCATCAATCATGATGAATGGCCTCCTGCCAGCCCAGATCTTAATCCACTTGATTACCATTTGTGGGCTATTTTGGAATAGATGGTCTGTGGTAAAAGGCATGCGACATTGGAGAGCCTGAAGAGATCACTGAAGCATGCTGTGGCCAATTTCCCACTGGATGTTGTGCGTACTCCTATTGATGAATGAATGAATGAATGAATGACTGGAACGTTTGAGGTCTTGTGTAAAAAAACAGGGGGGGGGGATATTTTGAATGAGTATTGTGTTGCTTCATTTGTTGGGTGTTCAAGAATAAACCCTCAGTTTTTTTTGAGTTCCTGTCTTTTTATTTTGTGGCTTCATGCAGTAACACATGTGACAGTATTTATGGTAGTACTGTATATATATATATATATATATATATATATATATATATATATATATATATATATATATATATATATATATATATATACAGACTTGTAAGCAGGTTAATTCAGAAATCCAAGGGAAAACTTTTTCTGTAATGCTTTGAAAAATGTCCCAAAAAGTTTTGCCATTTTAATTTGATTCTTAAATCAAAATCTTCATATTGGCAAAAATGCCTAGAGCACTAGGAATCATATTATAATAATAAATTCCTGGCAAAAAAATAAAAAACAGGTTTAATAGCTAAATTTAAAATTAAAATACATCCATTAAAATGTTTAAAATAGAATCAATAAAATATACATAAAAAATTGTTTCATTATGTTTTATAAATATGTTTGATTATGGCCATCAATATGTTTGATTATGGCCATCCCAAGAAGTTAGCTGGCTGGATTAACAGTGAGTTTTTATACCACTATTCAGTTCTATAATTTAGTTTTCATAACTGTATATGCATGCAATATTTTGAAGACTAAATGCATAAGGCTATGCATGCAATATGCATCACACAGTTTAGTATTAAACTTTTATTTAATTAAAGTTAAGATTATTAAAATTCAAGTTTGATTGTAAAAGATCTGTTTTATAATTAATGGAAATCTACAAAAATTAGTATATTTTGCTCATGAATTAAAATATATTAATTTATAGTTTCTTTTTTCTACTTATTTGAAAAAGTGGAATTGATTTCAATAATATATATTTGTTTAGCTTATCAGAAAATCAGTCGCTAATTGTAATGCCACCCTGGATCAATATTTGGTTGATAGGTGCAATTGCTCTCTCCATGACATTGCACTTTGTCATTCTTCATATTGATATCCTTTCCGTAAGTACAAAATTTTGTATTTCATTTTAGGAATAAAAGCTTTGAACATTGAGAGGTTTTACGTTAATAGGTAATAAGTCTCTCTCTCTCTCTCTCTCTCTCTCTCTCTCTCTCTCTCTGTGTTTATAATAATCACATTTTTATTGAATTTCTTTAACAAAAAACTTAGCATTGAATGTTTTTAATCTATAAACATCTTTTTTCGTGCTAGACAGAAACTTGTTAAACTTGGGAGAAAATACTCTTTTATTTTATTTATTTATTCATTTATTAATGTTAGATGTGTATTCAAACATTCCATGAAAATTTCTTTAATTTCTGAAATTTCACACTTAAACAATTTTTATTGCTGCCATTCAATCTAATCTATAAGGTGAGAAAGGTGTCTCTAAATGGAAAATAGAAACTGCATACTCTCAATGGGTTCAGAAAACCACAATTTTCTGCAAATTTTTGCATTTTCACAAAGGAGGATCAAAGGGAGACAGGTAATTACAGACCTGTTAGTTTAACTTCTGTTCCAGGGAAATTAATGGAGGCACTGGTTAAAGAAGCATTGCAGGATCATCTAGACAAGACTTCAGTTATAGCTCGGACACAGCATGGTTTTGTTAAGGGAAAGTCTTGCCTGACCAATTTGATTGGATACCATGATGCAGTCACAAAAGAACTGGATGCAGGGAATAACTTTGATATTAAATATTTGGATCTTAGAAAGGCTTTTGATACTGTTGCACATGGAAGACTGCTGCACAAATTGGAGCAGTGTGGCATTGGAGGCAAATTGCTGCTATGGATAAAGGGATGGTTGAGTGGGAGAAGACAAAGAGTGGTAATCAATGGACACTGCTCATCGTGGACTAATGTTATTAGTAGAGTCCCTCAGGGTTCAGTGTTGGGTCCATTATTGTTTTCTGTATTTATAAATGATATTGATGATGGTATATCAGGCTTAATGTCCAAGTTTGCAGACGATACAAAGGTTGCAGGGTTGTTAATGACAGTACACTGCTGCAACAGGATCTAGAAAAGTTGAGCAGATGGGCTGAGAGATGGCAAATGAAGTTTAATATTGACAAATGTAAAGTACTACATATGGGAAGCAGTAATCCCAGAGTAACGTATCAACTCTGTGGTACCACACTGACAGTGGTAGAGAATGAAAAGGACCTTGTGCAGGCAGATATGAAGTTTTCTGAGCAGTGCAGACGGTCTGCAAGAGTAGCTCATGGTGTCTTGTCAATGATATACAGGAATTTTTCTAGCAGGGATAAGGAGGTGATTATCTCCTTGTATAAGGCAATGGTCAGGCCACACCTTGAGTACTGTATACCGATCTGGAGGCCTCATTTTAAGAAGGATGTAGAGCTGTTGGAATGAGTACAGAGAATAGCAAGAAGATTAATGAATGGAACAAAGGGTTGCTATTACGAAGAAAGGCTTACGTTTTGCAAATTACAGTGTCTGGAGACTAGGCATCTGCAAGATGATATGATTGAGGTGTATAAAGCCTTGAATGGTTTGAGCATGCTCAGTGCGGATGGGATTCTTCCTCTTGCTCAGAATAATCACCTGAGAGGGCATAAATTCAAATTGAGAAAAGACGGTTGTAGGATAGATGTGCGGAAGTTTGCCTTTAGCCAGCGGGTAATTGAGTGGTGGAACAGACGTCCATCTTTTGTTGTAGAAGTTGATAGCTTAAATAGATTCAAGGCACAACTTGACAAACATTTGGAGCAAGTGGATGGGTGAAATAAGGGGTTTTTTTTTGGCTGATGCTATATAAGCTTCCTTTCTTGCATCATGTGCCTTTGCTAATGCTAATGGTTGACTTTCTGTTAAAATTGAATTGAACCATTTGGAAGTTCACATGACTGCTTTTTAAGCACTAAAACCATAAGAATATCACTACAGTATTTTGACTTCTTGCTTTTTAGACTATTGTCACACTTAAATAGATTTTAATACTGCCAATCCATTCTTCATAGTATTCGTAACAGGTATTTTTAGGGCTGGGGTAGCTATTATAAACTATAAACTATAATAAACTTTCACATAGATCAGTAGAGATTTCTTCCTGAAAAACACTATTCTAAAGAACAGACCTTTCTTCTCCATTTAGTAAGTGCTGTTTTATACATTTGTTTGTCATAATGGCAACTGTTACCTATATAATTTGCTGTTGTTGCTGTTGCAGGCTGATATGAATCAACCTGCAACAATATCATTTTGATAATTTTGACTATAAAAAATTTACTTGGTATGCAGTTATTTTAATTCATTATTAGAATTAAAGAGAGAAGAATTGTGCAGTTCTTGATTCCATAAAATAATAGCCATTGCCTTTTTTTTTGCTGTTACAGATTAATATGAATATTACATTTTAACAATTAGAAGAAAAGTGATTTGGACATAATTTGCTGACAAACTGAATAAGAATTTTGCATCTACATTCACACATTAGGAATTCTTTAGGGAAGTGGATGCCAGAAGTTTATCAACTCTAACAGGAAGCAAAATTATTTTGTAATTACTCAGAGGAAAGTGGAAGAGAAATTGTTGAAGTTAAACACAAGAAAGGCACCTGGGGTGGTTGTGATCTATCCAGTTAAGAGAAGTAGCAAAGGAAGTAAGCAAACCTTTAACCCTATTTTTTTTTTTTATATTATGAGAGTGACCTTGAATTCAGGGGAAGTTCCTGTGGACTGGAGAAGTTCAAATACATCCACAATTCACAAAGGGTGACATTATACAAGGAGCGAGGGAATGATGCCAGCAGTGGGGAAGATGGATCGCAAATTAGCAACACATGCAACATACCCAATATTCTTCCTGATGAGGTAGAATATGCATTGAAGAAAATGAAGAATCAGAAAGCCCCGGGGAAGATGAAGTTACTGTAGAGTTGTTAAAATTGGGAGGAAGAGACATAACACAAAAACTGGCAAGGCTTTTCACAAAGTGCATTAGAAAAGGTGTGACGCCTAAGCAGTGGAATAATGCAATCATAGTTTTGCTGCATAAGAAAGGAGATAAATCAGAAATTGGAAATTATAGACCAATTAGCTTGTTATCCCACATCTACAAGTTGTTCACAAGGTCATTACTAACAGATTAGAAAGAATACTTGATGAGAATCAACCGAAAGAGCAAGCTGGCTTTAGGACAGGATTCTGAACTATGGATCACGTTCACGTAATATCACAGCTAATGGAGAAAGAAAATGAATATTAAACACCATTATGCCTGGCATTTGTGGATTATGAAAAGGCATTTGACTCGTACAGCATAAGGCAATGTTTCGGGCACAGGAAAGACAAGGCATAGATACCCCATATATTATGATTTTGAAGAAATCATAATATATGGGGTATCATAGAGATACCCCATATATCATGAGAACGCTACCTCCTTTATTAGACTAGACAAAGACAGTAGGAAATTTAAAATTGAGAAAGGAGTTTGACAAGGAGACGCAATATCTCCGAAGCTGTTCACTGCTGCCTTTGAGGAAGCTTTCAGAAGATTAGACTGGTCGCAGAAAGGAGTCAATGTAAGTGGAGAGTACCTAAACCATTTACGATTTGCAAATGATATTCAAGATCCCTAAGAATTAGAGGAAAATCTTAATCATTATGCAGAGTTAGAAAGGATTTTGGACTAAAGATGAATGTGGCTAAAACAAAAGTAACGATGAACAAGTATGCCACAGAAAGGGACATAATGATTGTAGGAGCAGTAATTGAAAAGGTAGATTTATATCTGGAACAAGTCATTAGCTGTAATAATGATAAATGGCTGGAAGTCAAGATAAGAATAAATTTTGGATGGATAGCATTCAGGAGATATAGTCACATACTGAGGAGCAATATTCCAATTTGTCTGAAACGTAAAATAATGAACCAATGTATACTCCCCACCATCACTTATGGAAGTGAAATTTGGGCACTCACCAAAAGATTGGAAGAGAAGCTGAGAACTACATAGGGAAGAATGGAGCGAATCATATTGGGAATCAGACTGTTAGATAAGAAGAGAAACACATGGATTAGGCAGCAAACTCAAGTAAAGGACATTCTTATCAAAACTAAAGAACTAAAATGGTCTTGGGCAGGACACATAGCTCGAAGACATAATGACAGATGGACTAAGAAAATAACAGAATGGTACCGAAGAAGAGCTAGAAGGAAACCTGGAAACGGTGGAAATGGATAGATGAAATTCATGAGTTTGTGGGTAGTAAATGGATGGCCATTGCACAAAACAGAAGGAACTGGAAAGTTGCTGGAGAGGCTTTCATCCTGCAGTGGATTGAAAATGGCTGATGATGATGGCTTAACTTCTGTTTCAGAGAAAATAATGCAGTCATGTGTTAAAGAAGTAATGCAGGACCATCTAGACAGGAATGCAGTTATACTTCAGTCACAGCTTGGATTTGTTGAAGGGGAAATCTTGTCTGACCAATTTGATTGGATACTATGATGCAGTCACAAAGGAACTGGATGCAAAAAAAATAATTTTTAAATCATATATTTGGATTTCAGGAAAGATTTTGATACTGTTGCACATAAAAAACTGTTGCACAAATTAGAACTGTATGGCATTAAAGACAAGTTACTGTTATGGTTAAAGGGATGACTGAGTAGTTATCAATGTGCACTGCTCATGGAATAATATTATTAGTGGAGTCCCTCAAAATTTGGTACTGGCCCCATTATTGTTTTGTGTGTTTATTAATGATATTGATGAAGGTATATCAGGCTTAATGTCTAAGTTCGCAAACAATACAAAGGATGGCAGGGTGATTAATGACAGTAATAATGGTGTGCTACTGCAACAACATCTAGATAAATTAGGTAGATGTGCTGAGAATTGGAAAATTAAATTTAACATCAACAAATGCAAAATACTGCTGTGGGTAGCAATAATCTCAGAGTAACATGCCAACTGAGTGGTACTACACTCAGGATATTGGGAAATGAAAAAGAGCTGGGGTAATTGTGCAGTCAGATATGAAGTTCTCTGATTAGTGCAGAGAGGTTGCCACAAGAGTTCATGAGGTTTTGTCAATGATGTACAGGAATTTTGCTAACAGGGATAAGGAGGTGATTATACCATTGTATAAGGAAATGATCAGGCCACATCTTAAGTACTGCATACAGGTCTGGAGGCTTCATTCTAGGAAGGATATAGTGCTGCTGGAATGGGTACAGAGAAGGGCAACAAGATTGTGGTGAATTTAATGAAAGGATGAGCTTACTAAGAAAGGCTTCAGTTCTACAAATTGTAGCGTCTAGAACCTTCGAGGTGATCTGATGGTTATTTAATGCTTTGAATAGATTGAGTAAGCTGAAATGCTGATGAGGATTCAAGAGGATTCCTCCTCTTGCTTAGACTATACACATGAGGGGGCGATAAATTCAAATTGAGGAAGGATGGTTGCAGAATAGATGTATGGAAGTGTGCTTTTAGCCAGTGGGTGGTTGATTGCTGGAACAAATTTCCATCTGTTATTGTGGAAATGGATATCTTGAATAAATTCAAGGAAGAACTAGACAAACTATTAGATGGATAGGTGAAATAGGAAAGGTTCTTTTTTTTGCTGGTACTGTATAAGAACAATACTAAAATAGAGAATAACTGCAATTCATGGTTTTGTAATTACAGAAATAGCTGACATGGTTTTGTAATTACAGAAATCAATTTCAATGATTATGCAAATTTGACATAACATCAAATTTGCATAATCATTGAAATTGTGCACAAGGATTTGCATAGCAGTTTTCCATCTTAGCAAGTTATAATTTGAAAATATAAAAAAATTACACAGAATGAGAAATGGGGTCAGTTTAGTTTATCCTAAGTTAAATTACTGAAAATTTTCCAAATTAACATTCCCACTGAGCACTCTTTGTTAGGTATTTTTGAAGTAAAATTATTTGGAAGTTTTGCCTCTCAGGGCTGGAAAAGAGGCTTCCCTGCCTCTTCTCTTCAGACCATCAGAATTTAAAGATCACTTAGTGGGATTTTTTTTTTTTTTCTTTCTTTCTACTACAGTTACATTAGATACATTGGTTTTTCATGTAATGGTTCCAAAGTGGTGTTTGTTAATGTTTTCTAAAAGTGGAAGGCATTAATTTCCATCATTACCGCTAGTGCTTTTTTTGGGATGGTACGCAATGGTACGGCGTACGAGCACCTTTGACATATGACATTTGGATGCAGTACATTTCAAAATTTGAAATATTCAGTAACTTTTTTTTCACATGTTTACTTTTTTTTTTTTTTTTTTTTTGATTTGGTAGTTGTTGGCGCATCGGCTTCTGTGGCCATATTGCACCTCCCAAGGTTTTTTTGCAGTACTTTGATCCAAGCCCAAGGCGGGAATCGAACCCGCGACCTTTGGGTTGCCGGGCAGGTACTTTACCCACTCGGCTAGCCCGGTCGGCCACATGTTTACTATTATTCAAATTAGCTTAAAGTTATTTAACTAAATTTGCATTTTTTTTGCTGTCTATTGTTTATATTTTATATATAAAACTTTATAACTATTTTTAGAATTTTAAATTACTCATTTGGATATCTGTTTAACAAATTCCTTTATTGCAATTTTTTTTGAATTCTCCTTGGAAAGTAAATTTAAAATAGTCTTGGTTGAGCGATGAAAATTTTCATATAACGAACTGATTAGGAGAGACTTAACTCGGTTTGCCCTTCTGGCCTTTGGGCAATTAGTGCTGCTGCACGAATTAAGAGAAGCAAAGGGATTACCATTCTATAATGTAGTGATACTCATAAAACCTATCCAACCACCTGTCCCACATACTGAGAAGTCACGCTGGTCAAGGGGTATTCCCAATGCAGACAATGGGCTCTGATCAATCTTCTACTGTAAGTGCCCTGTTCGAGAATTAGGAGAGAGCGGTTTTCTTTTGCTCGAACAAATAATCAACTTTTGTTTCGCGGAGATGTGTTATCTACATTTTTCCTTATCTCTATTTACATGGTCAACAGTACCTGAATGACTCCAACATTTTGGACAGTTTAAAAAAAAAAAAAAATTTAAGAACTAGTCCAAAGAACTAATGACAGTATTGATGACAAGAAAAGGAAAATGAGGACAATGAAGGTATTAAACCTAAACATAAAATGAATGAAGAAAATGTTCCTGAAAATACAAGGTACATTAAAACAAATGCGGACATTTTTTTAAATGATCGATCTACTTAAATCCAGTGTACAACAAAAGATAACCAAATATTTTGCAAAATAATTCTTAAATGTACTAATATTATGCGCATCATGTACATATGAAAAAAAAAAATCAAATCTTAATATGTTATGTATTAATAAATTGTTTTGAAATGTTAGAAATTTATTTATTCTCACTTATTTCTGATTTATTTGCCATCTTTTACTATATTTCTGAATGTTAAATTACATTTTTTCATTGTTGAAAAGATCATATTTCTTTATAACGAAATTTTTGTTTGGCAAATTTTTACAGGTGAACAATTGGCTTAGTTATATAGAGGTCCAACTGTAAATTTATTTTATTAAGGTTTATCCCACTTTTGCAGGTGTTCTGTTCATCTAAGAAGTAACACCCATTTTGGTAAACTTGTGTACCTTTTTCTTGACTCCCCCCCCCCTTTGGAAATGCCATTTCCTAAGGGCTCATATTGGTTCTCCACTAGTTTTTCTGTGACTTTTGTTACTATGTAAAAGTTTGTTCATTACTAATAACTTTGTATTTGTGCATTTTCAATTCAGATGCAACAGTTTTATTTAACTAGCTGTGAGGTAACGAGATTGTGAGTAAATTAGTATTAAAAAACTATCTTGAACCTAAAGTAAAAAATGAAAAGGATTGCTAGATTAAGAGTTTTTTTCTTTTTACCTTCCACAGTTAATAAATTAAAAACAAGTGAAAATGTTAGTGAAAACTTAACTACAGAGACTGTGTCAAAGACTGTTTTTGTTCCTGATGGTATCCACGTCCAACAGCAAGGGATGACTGACATAAATGACTGGCCAAGTTGCTGGATTGTTAATCAAAAAAATGACTTCTGTGCGAAGTATAATTGGCTAAATTATCAAAATAAGAGACTTGGCTGTGCATTATAAAAACAAATTGGAACTATTGGAGTGGAAAAGAAGATGGGCATGAAGATTTCTAAGGAATGGGAAAATAATGAAATTACCTATTTTGGCAAAAGCAGACAGCAACAGCTACTGTCATTAAGAAAGAAAATTTTTGATCACAAGGAAACAGTGGGAAAAAGCTGCTATAAAACTACTTGCAGAAGCTGAGAAAGAGCCACTTGCAAATCTGTGTTTAAAGAGTTTATCTCATGAAAAATTAATAATAGCAAAAATTTTTCGCACTGCATATAAGGTGGCCAAAGAAAATCAGTCTTTTCATAATTTTGAATCAGAGATTGACATACAAGAATTAAATGGGATTGACATGGGTCATATTCTTCATTTAACTAGTGCTTGCATTACATATTGAACCACGTTAGTGATGAAATGAGAAAAAAATTTGCCAAATAAAATCGTCATGTCAAACAGTAAAATTTCATTGGTAATTGACGAATCAAACATGGTGAGCAAGAAATTCACTTTACATTTGAAAGTGGAATGAGACCTCCCACAAAAATTTGTTTCTGGACTTGATCGAACTCAAAAGTGTTACTGCAAAAGGGATATTTGATTCTTTGCTCAATTGTCTTCAGTATACAGTATGGCGGAAAACTATTTAAAAACTCACTTAGTTTGTGTCACATGTGATGGTGCAGCTGTTATGATGGGTAGTAAAAGTGGCATTACAAAACTGATGAAAGAAAAATTCTCTTCTTTAATAGTGTGGCATTGTGCTAATCACTGATTAGAACTCATACTGTGAAATCCATTGTAGGTATTGATGGATTTAAAGCATTTATTGATAAACTTTGTAATGTATAACACATCACCAAAAAATGTCAGAGAACTGAAAGTGTGTGCAAACTCACTGGATATCGAACTTTTAAAAATTAGCAGAATTTTAAGCACATGGGTGGAATCGAATTTCCGGTCTGTTTCAGCTGTTTGGAATAACTATGAGGCGTTTTTGGAATAACTATTAGTTAATCATTTTCAAGAAGCAGTGAATAATTCGACACAGCACCAAAAAGAAAGATGTACATATGAAGGATTACAGAAGAAAATTACAACTACAAAACTACAAACTTTATATTAGACTTAGGTTTAATGTGTGATGCTCTTCAAGAATTATCAGACTTGAGCTTGGACTTGCAATAGATTTGTACAGGGTGAATAAAAAAAATAGAAATTGTTGTACAACTTTTTCATGAAAGACAAACAGTTCCAGGACAGTATTACAGAAATGCCGCCAAAGCCCAAAAATTTATGATTCATGGAGGATGTGGAAAGGTCAGGGAATGACCACCACATATCCTGGAGCAATATGGCCTTAGTTGCAAATGCTCCTAAAAAAAAAAATAAATAATAAATAAATAAATAAAATCAAGGTGTTTCACTTCATGGGACAGATTACAGAAATTATTCTCTAATCGATCCAGAAGCTTTCTACAGAACTTTGAAACAATCAGTAGAAAGCAGGCTGCTTGATAGTAAAAATGCTGATTTGGCAGCATTGGCCTGAGTACTTGATAGGAAATATTGGCTCGAAGATATTAACCCTCAAGTGACATTTGGTGAGAATGAAGTTAGAAAATTGTCAATTTGGTTTCAGTTAAAAGAAAGAGATACAATTCGTGGATTTCGGGAATACCTAGCATTAGCATTAGCATTAGTAGAGGCATATGATGCAAGAAAGCAAGCTTATTTCAGCATCAGCCAAAAAAAAAAAAAAAAAAACCTCTCCCATTTCACCCTTCCGTTCGTTCGAAATACCTGTCCAGTTGAGCTTTAAATTTGTTTAGGCTATCAACTTCAACAACAAGTGATGGAAGTCGGTTCCACCAACCAACCACAAACTGGCCAAAGGCAAATTTCCGCACATCTATCCGACATCCGTCCTTCCTCAATTTGAATTTATGCCCTCTGAGGTGATTATTCTGAGAAAGATGAAGAATCCCATTGGCATTGAGCATGCTCAAACCATTCAAAGCCTTATACACCTCTATCAGATCACCTCGCCGGTGCCTAGTCTCCAGACTCTGTAATTTGCAAAACTTAAGCCTTTCTTCGTAAGAGCAACCCTTTGTTCCATTTACTAATCTTGTTGCCCTTCTCTGTACCCGTTCCAGCAGCTCTACATCCTTCTTGAAATGAGGCCTCCAGACCTGTATACAGTACTCAAGATGTGGCCTAACCATTGCCTTATACAAGGGAATAATCACCTCCTTATCCCTGCTAGAAAAATTCCTGTATATCATTGACAAGACACCATGAGCTACTCTTGCAGCTCGTCTGCACTGCTCAGAGAACTTCATATCTGCCTGCACAATTACCCCCAGGTCCTTTTCATTCTCCACCACTGTCAGTGTAGTACCGCAGAGTTGATACATTGCTCTGGGGTTACTGTTACCCATATGTAGTACTTTACATTTGTCAATGTTAAACTTCATTTGCCACCTCTCAGCCCATCTGTTCAACCTTTCCAGATCCTGTTGCAGCAGCATAGCGTCAGTAGTGTCCTTAACGACCCTGCCAACCTTTGTATCATCTGCAAACTTAGACATTAAACTTGATATCCCATCATCAATATCATTCATAAACACCGAAAACAACAATGGACCCAACACTGAACCTTGAGGAACTCCACTAATAACATTAGTCCACCAGTGTCCATTGATTACCACTCTCTGTCTTCTGCCACTCAACCATCCCCTTATCCATAGCAGCAATTTGCCTCCAATGCCACACTGCTCCAATTTGTGCAGCAGTCTTCCATGTGCAACAGTATCAAAAGCCTTTCTAAGATCCAAATATATAATATCAAAGTTATTCCCTGCATCCAGTTCTTTTGTGACTACATCATAGTATCCAATCAAATTGGTCAGGCAAGACCTGCCCTTAACAAAACCATGCTGCGTCTGAGCTATAACTGAATTCTTGTCTAGATGATCCTGCAGTGCTTCTTTAACCAGTGCCTCCATTAATTTACCTGGAACAGAAGTTAAACTAACAGGTCTATAATTACTTGTGTCAGCCTTTGATCCTCCTTTGTGAATTGGGGTTACATTTGCACATCTCCAGTCTATGGGTACCTCCCCTGAGTCCAAAAAAGCTCTCATAATTATGGCTAGGGGTTTGCATACTTCCTTTGCTGCCTCCTTTAATATAACTGGATAGATCCCATTCACCCCAGGTGCCTTTTTTATGTTTATCCTCAACAATCTCTCCTCCACTTTCCTTTCAGTTATTACAAAATCATCCAGCTCACTGCCAATGTTTACTTTACCTACATCATTCTCCTTCCTGAATAACTCCTCATGCGTGAATGTAGATGCAAAATACTCGTTTAGATTGTTAGCCACCTGAGCAGGATCCTCAACTGTTGAACCATCAATATCCAGTGGACCAATCTGATTCATCCCTTTCCTTCTCGAGTTCAAGTATGTAAAGAACTCCTTTCTGTTTTTCTTTGCATCCTTTGCCAAGGATTTTTCGTAGTCTGCCTTTGCCTGCCTAATCTCCTTTGTGACTTGGTTACAGACCAACTTATATCTATCATAGGCTTCCATGTCACCCATTAATTTGTATGTATCCCATGCATTTTTCTTCTCTGCCACATGTCTCATTAGTCCATCTGACAACCATTTAGGCCTAAACCTTGAACAATATTTCTTAGTTGGTATGTAAAGCCTGGTAGCCACCAAGATTAGTTCCTTGAATGCTTCCCATTTTGAGTTTGCTGTTGGTAACATCATCAGTTGGTCCCACTGTAGAGAATTTAAATACTGTCTCAGACCATCATAGTCGCCTTTACGAAAACAAAAACCCTTCCCTTTACCTCTGATGGTAGTTACCTCCTTGAGTAAATCCCACTTCAACACACTGTGATCACTGCCACCTAGTGGTTCATTTATCTGCAGGTTCTACCTAATTGATTTCAGAAGAATTGAAGCATTTGATGAATACTCTGAGTACGATACTAACATCAATTGAATGTGAACAAGGATTTTCACAAATGATTCTGATCATAAGCCCAACCAGAGCTTTGTTGATGACAAAAACAATTTAGTCACTACTGTTTCTTAAAATTGTACACCCACCGCTGACATACTTCAATCCATCAAAATATGTCAATTCATGGCTGCTTCGGAAACATCATTCAGCAACAGACACAAACAGTAATAAGAGAAGTTGCCATAGTGTGTTGGATGAGAACCTAATAAAAATTTAGAATATTCTATAAAACTTTATTATGAAATTATTTTTTATTTAGTACTTATTTTTACTTCTTATTTTTTACTTATTACTTATTTTACTTATTTTTTACACATTTTCTTATTTATTATATACTTTTATTTTTTATATATATTTATGCTTAATAAATGTGTTAATATACTTAATTTGTTGTTCTTATTCCAAAAACATTACTACTGAAGTAACAACATTAGGAAATAATTTTTTTAGTTTACTTTCATATCCTTTTAATTTCAATTTTTCCTGATAACAAAGATTGAGTACCAGCACCTATTTTTTTACGAAAAATGCACTGATTACTGCACTTCCTTTAAAAAATAACATGTAAACAAAAGTGCAATAATGAAGGACCGTACCAAGTTGTGTAAGTTACCATGGTCATTAAATTAGTCTATATTTAGTTGTATAGCCTTACTTTGAATGCTAAAAATTATTGTTATTTTTCATTTTAAATAGCTACATTAAATATCGGGTATTCTGTGGAAGGAAGGTTGCAATTTTGAGGCAGTACCAAAAAGCTGAATAGCAAAAATAAGATTAAAAAAAACCATCTTAGATTTAAAAATAAATAATGTTATTCATTAAATAAGTCAAATTTCACAACAAATTGCAGAAAAAGTTTGAGTGAGAGAAAGATTTTCTTATCAAAGCTTGAATTTCTACTTGTTTCTGCTGAACTTCGAGGTACATCAAAATATCATTTTATTTCCCCCCCCCCACACACACAAAAAAAACTGGAAAAAGTGTTGAAATATTTTCTCACATATATAATGTTCTTGATCGAAAGGATGCTTTTACTTAAGTTATTACATATAATTTTTAGACTATAACTAACAGATGCAACCTTTCTTATCCTTATTATCAGGAAATGTTAACAGTTACTTATATTTACTACAGTATCTGTTATCTCAAAATTAGCAGTTATCATTTTATTAATTTTCTATACTAAGTTCCTTAAGTTTTTCCACAAATTAATCGTTTTTTACTATTTCAGGCTGTCTTTTCTGTGACACCTTTAAATCAAGAGGAATGGATAACTGTAATGAAGTTTTCACTGCCAGTTCTACTTTTAGATGAAACAATGAAGTTTGTCTCCCGCAAATTCATCGATGGTAGAAATCTTTTTGAAAATTTTCATTGGGTTGTGATCTCTTGGTTTGCATATGCAGTGGCTATTACGTATTCTCCCATCTGAGCATCAACAACCAGTTTTATATTTTTACACAGCATTGTTTTTCTAGCCTGAGTCAGTATTGAATGGTCATCCCTATAGACTTGGACATCAATTGGGTTACTTGTGATTGGACTGTTTTTGTGCTTGTTAAAATGCTTGCTTAATCTCTGTTCCCCCTGTAATGTTCTTCTGTTTTCCTTTTTTTTTTTTTTTTTTTTTTTTATTATTATTATTATAATCCTGCAAGTGATTTTGTTAATATGAAATATCTTCACCTTTTTTTATTATTATATTATTATTCCTTTTGTGTTCTATAAACTAAAATAGTGCCAAGAAAAGCAAGATCACATAAATATATTTTTGGTATTTCTTATAAGTGAATTTAAAAGTTTAATCAAAAGGCACTTAATACCACTTATTATAATTAATCTTTGGGAAGGATAAATGTGCAGTCATTATCAAATACAAAGTAATATTTTAACTGCATAGACAGACAATGGTATATTAAGTAACACTATTTCTTTTTTGTAATTTACATCCTATGGCTATATATTACAGTGCAGGGATGGGCAAACTATATGCTGAATGCAGTCCACTACATTCCTGTTTGATTTTATGTTAATGCTTAATTTTAAAAAAAATTACTGACTTTCCTGTTTTAAAAAAGGGAAAAAAAATCCTCACTTTGTCTTTGTTATAATTCTGACTGCATGGAGAGGTCACTGGCATTTCCAGAACAAATAAATTTAATTTTTCTTTTGTATTTAATGTCAATGAGAGTCTTCAGCCAAGAAGAAATAATCTTATTAATGGCAAAAAAAAAAAAAAAAAAGAAAGAAAGAGAGAGAGAAAGATAGATTACAGTTAATGGTGCTTATGCTATTTTGCAGTTTTCCATATTTCCACAGTGGAATTAATTCTAGACTTTCAAAAACTCATCAAATATTACATATTTACTTTTTACTTTTCATTGTTCTTTTAGCAGTTTCAAATACATTTGCAAATTTTATTCATTCTTAATTTTATAATAATTAACTTAGCATCTTTAGCAGATGTTATATGTTCGTGCAGAAGTAGTATGTTCACTAAGATATTGGCATGTGTAGTCTCTTATGTCTTATTTTCCGAAGGAATGACAGTCCCTCATATGACCCAAAATGTTTGCCCATTCCTGGTTTAGTAAATGCCTGAAAATTGTTTATTGCACTGTCACATAAACAATTTTATTTATTTATTTATTTATTTATTATTTATTTATTTATTTAAACACATAGTTTGTGCAAAACCTAAATTGGACACTAAAATGGTTCTTTTCCACTAAAAAAAATTAAAGTAGCTTTGAATTATTTTTAAATTGCTGTAGATAGAGCTTTAGCTAATATAAATAAGTGACAATATTTTATAATTCTAATCTTAATTCTCTGTAAGATGATCATTATTAAACATAAATAATGATCATATTCAATAATTTTTGGGAAGGATAAGTCAGTAATGAATCCTTCCAAAAATAATAATATTTGGGAAGAATTCACTAATGATCATGTACAGTAGTAATAAATCTGATAATTTTAATGTTTTAGCATTAAGAACCATAGTCACTTCATTGTGCTTTTTGCAAGGGTGGTTCAGTCACAAGATTTCTGAATATAGAATATAGAACAGTCTCCAAATATAGAATTAATATAGAATAGTCTCCAAATATAGAATTGATTTTCATAAAATACAGTGAAAAATTAAAAATGTTCAGTGGAGTATAAAAAAAAAAAGGAATTACAACCTTGTGCACTTTGTTTCATCTAACAGTTGCACTATCTGATTCATAGCAGAACTTAATGCAATTTCAAGAGCATAGATTATTTATCATATATTGTTCCTGTTAATATATATGGTAAATATTTCTCTGAAAAGTATAAAATATTTCTTTTAATATACAGGCACATGTATGGCCAACAACACTATAACTGGTTGACCACTCCTCATTATTTCTGCATGAATAATACAATTTTTTAGTTTTGTTTTTAGCTTCATATTTGATACAAAATAGCAATTTATAAAATTATACTAAAAAAAAAAAAAGAGAAAAATTGATGTGCCAAAGTTCAAATGCTCAAGCATAATCCAGAGTATATATTTTTTGTATATATTGTTAAAATAGGAATATATTTGCTATTTTTATATTCAGAATTAGTTAACTTTGTATGATCACAAAAATAAGTTATGCTTAATTTTTTAATCAGCATTTTTGAATTACAAATGCAGATATACACTTAAATGAATTAATATTTAAGCAAACATATTTTTAAACAACTAATGCAATATACATCTTGTAGGTCATATTAGTAATCCTTTATTATTGACATAATCGAATAAAATGAATAACATGAAATTGAATATCACATTTACCATCTTGTCAAGCAAATAAAATATTTCAACGAAATCTCTTGGAATTTTATAGTTGTAAAGTTGTTTCTAGTAAAAGGAACATTTTGTATAACATCATGTAGACAAAATCTAAATTGCTAGGTGGAAAAGACACTATTACATTAAACAAATTTATCTTGACCAAGAATGTACATTATTACTCTTTCTGACATAAGTTATTCAATGCTACACAGCTAAAACAAAAGCTAATTGGACAAAGAGTAATGGCAGTAGTGGATATAGGACATGAAAACCTACAGCGTTACATAATCTGGATTCCAGAAGTACCTGGCTAGAGGTGAGGAGCTTGTGGGATTTCCATTGTCATCATCGCCTATCTGTCCACATAATGTTACGCCTTAGATGATGTTTGTTATTTGGTTTTTAGGAGCACTAGCAACTAAGGCCATATTGCTCTGGGATATGCGGTGGTCATTCCCTGACCTTTCCGCATCCTCCGTATTTGGTGGTGACGGGTTCAAACCCCGGTCTAATCAAGAAGCGTGTGCTACGCACTGCTGCTCCTTCCCACCTGGCTACGGAGGCGCCGGCCTTAGATGAAGTGAGTACTCTAGGTTCTATGTACAGTGTAGCGTACCTGTACTGCACCCTGTTTTTACTCTTTGTCTATTTAACTTTTTGTATTCGGAACAATTGGAAATATTCTTGGTTGGAATAAATTTAATATAGTTGAGTATTATTTATTTAATTCTTTTAATTTTTTTTTTCTTTTTCATTTTCTTGATTTAAAACAAAATTGCCTTTGTCATTATACAAACTTTAGCTCACTGGCTTCAAATGTTAAACCGTCTTTGATTGCAGTAAATAAGGAAGGTTTTTTTTTTTTTTTTTTGCAACTTAAAGCATTGTTAATAGCCTTGTCTGTCTCTGTCTATTTTTATGTCTTTTATGTCCCTCTCCCACTTCATAAAGATGAATATGCATGTCTAAATACCAAAGAATGAAACCTGTTTCATACAGTTTTTATTACATATTTATTATATTAAGCCAGGTCACAATATAATGCTCACATAGGGGAGGGGGGATAAACAAATAGATGTTGAATTTGCTTATCAAGCTGCTCAGCCTATGTGAGGATTTGAGAGCTGCCTTAAAAATAATGTCCTTTTTTTGCATTTACAAGCTAATTGTTTATATGGTTGAGTGTTTTCTGCTATATGTAGTACGATATTGTAAGTTCTTTGATGCATATAGTTCCTGTGGTTTATTATTAGTCATTCTCCGTTTGCATGGGCTGTGATTACTGGTATTATTTCAAAGCAACATACAATTAACTTTATAAAAATATACTGCTTGATCTTTGTGAACTATCTAGACTGATTCAAAACAGAAACTTCATAACAATGGGAACAAATATTAATGCACTAATTTTTTCTTTATTAAAGAATTTGGTTATAAAATCACATGTCTTTAACATAACTAACATTCTTGATCATGTTTTATGTTGTCTGAGTTTCTTTCCTACACCTTCTAACATTTTTGTTTTACTCATGCATGAAACTTTCTTCCTGCAGCTGCCTAACTTACTCAACGATGCATTTTGTTCATAACATTGCACAAGGTATTTGTTTATTTATATTTTATTTGCTCTATTTCTAATAATTAAAGAAGCGTATATGGCTGAAATGTACTTTTGCAATTATTATATAGCTTAAATTTTATGTGCAATATTAAAATTAATTTATTAAAGCTTAAATAAAAGTTTAATCTTGATTAGTAATGCTTTTTTTTTTTTTTTTTTTTCGCAATAATGCATCATTTATTTGTTATAAAAGTAGCTCAGTAGAATTTAAAACAAAGTTTCAGAAAAAACTTTTGCATGCTCATTCAGCTGTAGAATTTATTCTTAATTCTACAGCTTTATTCTTAAATTTAGATTCATCACTTTTTTTTTGCTCACAGCATAAAATTTTGTTTTAAAAAATACAGGAAACCAGGATAAACTTAATAGAGTGCTATTCCATATGAACAGGATGCTAGTGTCTTTATATGACTAGCATCCAACTTGAAATTAGTCTTTCATTTGGAAGGCTAATTTTAAGTTCCAATTTCATTTTGCATAGAAAGTTTCAACTTTTTTTTTTTTTTTTTCACAAGCCAAAAAAATCCTGCAAGTTAATGCTCATGAATGTGTATGGCAGTTAGTAAGATGGTGAACTATAGTAGTCTGTCCATAATGTAAAAAAAAAAAAAAAAAAAAAAAAAACAGTTTTTTTAACCAAACTGACTATTTAAATTGTACAATGGGTCCCATGCAATATACAAATACAAAACTAATGATTTGCACATTAGTATTCAATATTAAAATTCAATGACATATAAAGTTACATAGCCATATTTTATTGCTAGATACATAATACAAACAAGTGTGAAATAGTTCAGATTACTACACAGTATGCATAAACTATGACTGCATTGTTGTATGTTATGTCCTATTGACTTATAGTTTCTTGTAATGAGTTTATCCTGTTTTCTTTAGACAAACACTTTATTATTTTCACTAGTAAGAATTATCTTATTGAGAGTTAAAAAAAAAAATTATATTTTCTTTATATTCTGAAACTTTGTTTTCCTATTAGCTGAAATAAAATATTTTTGTGTGCTCCTTTATATTAATGCTTTTTTATCTTTATTTTGCAGCAGTAGGCATTTAATTTTTCACAGAAATAAAAGTGCCCAGATACCCTATAATTGAAATAGTTCCTTTATTTCATGTAAAATAAAACCTTTCCTCATTTTTGATGTGACACTTTAATTTAAAACGTAAGAAAGTTAAGAAAGCCAATCACCTATTATAAATTGAAGCTGCTGCTTTTGAAAATGGGTGATTATTCTGTATGTAAGTCCACAGTAATAGTTATTGCATACAGTATAACATTATACAAGGACGGTTTGAAAAGTGTGTAGATTATAATTATAATCTTTAAACACTCTTAAAAAATACAGATTTTAAAAAATATATATATTTATGTCACTCATCATGCAAAAACCTTACTCAGCTTCAAGTAATTGAGCAATTTGCTATATGCACTGCTTTTAATAATAAATAAATAAATTTTCTGTTTATACTCCGGGACGACCAAACAGTCAGAGGAGTTAACAAGATAGACAGAATACAAGAAACAGCACCGTATTCAGCAGTCACGGGCTTGAACCCCGGTCACTCAAGGCACGTGTACTTATGCACCCGCGCGCCTGACCACTAGGCTACGGCGGCCTTTTAGATATGCCAACAGACTTGATATCATGTTGAACAGTCATGCAACAATTTTTTTTTTTTATCAATTTTTCAACAATTTCCACTCCTTCCGTTTGACAGAAGATAAAGATTTGACAGAAGATAAAGAGTATCCTGAATGACATTTATCTTATACATGGCTTTCTTTCATGAGTGCAACATTGGAATATGCTGGAGCAGAGTTTGCTTGTGTTGCTAGTATATTAGCATGGACTGCCATTGCAAACAGGCCCTTCAAATGCAGACACAGGTAGTCCTCTGTTTATGATGTTTTGATTTATATCATTTTGCTACAGTGACATAACTATTTTATAGAAGTTTCTTATATTGATCACATATTCCACTATAAAACAGCAAATTATGAAAATTGAAGGAAATGCCAGAATTGTTTTTATCTGCACAGTGAAATAGAGTATATTGACTTCTTGTGCTGCTATGCATGTGGATAAATATACATCAATTATTTTTCAGTTTGTTATATTGTGATAGTAACAATACACAAATTGTATCAAAATTCTTCCATATCCTATAAGTATGAGTAGCAAATGGCCAGAAAATATAGTGCACTAGTGAGAAAAAAATCACAGAAGGCATTCTCTTTAGTGGGGAAATTAGAAGTATTAAAAAAGCTGGATGTGGAGGAACTTGTGACAGATTTAAGTTGAGCACTAAACCAACCAAGAACCATTGTGGTATGCTGACAAAATTAAAGACTGTGGCACAGACTGGAAGAACCAAGTGCAACCAGAATTATGAAAGGAAAGGACTGAGTTTTGGACAGTTTTGAGAAACTGATCATAAAAGTGTAGATTAAAAATAATAACTTAAATAAAAGCCTGAATGATGAAGACCTAATTCTAGAATTGGATAACCTCATAATCCTCCAATTTTTGTTGAGGATTACTATGCAAATTAAAATTTAAACAGTGGCTTGTATTATCTTGGATAACACATCTAGATGTCCAGTTAACTTTTATTACCAGTTAATAATGCATCACTTGTTCTTTTGCCACTAAAAACAGTTTCACAATTATGACCAGTGTGATTGCCCCATCATAAGTCAGCTGAACGTTGGCACAGACAGTGGCATAGCTAGAGTAGAATAGCTTGTTGAAAATTCTTACTGATGGATCCCATCCAGACAAATATAGAGAGTCTAGGATGCTTTAGGCTTGTGGCATATTGCCACCCATTCTTACCTATTGTTACATCACTGGGCTCAAATGAACAGTTTGTACCCAGTATTGTTACTTCAGTGATGTATAGTTATTCTCAATTATTGAAAGTAACAGTACATCAGATTGTGGTGAAAACACACCACTGGTTTTCATCAGTTATTTAAATGGCAAAAAAAAAGTTAATTTAAGTCTGGCTGACACTGAGGACACATCCCTGTCATAAATAAATGGTTTCTTGATAACAGTTTGAAGTTTGGATTTTTTTCATTTTGGTATTTTCAACAGATGTGGCTTTCAGAAATCACGGGGGGGGGGGGAACTATTGTTATTAAAATGATTCCATCACACAAGGATACATCTATTGAATTATAATTCCCACATATAAAATTTCAGGATTGTCTGAACAATATGCCTAGCTAATTTTACAAACATTTTGACCAGCCTTTTGTCCATCACATGAAATCCAGAATTAGGTCTTGAACAATAAGCATAAATAACAAAGTGCACTTGTAGCACAGTGTAAAACCCATGAATCTGTAACTATACGAAATCCAACCAAAACTGTTCCTGACCTGTGTAGGAGTGTATAATTGAAATATATGATTGCAGTTGTTCACTTTGAACAATGTCTGTAACTGCAAAAATCCTTAATGTGATCTCTGTGAAAAGCAGGATGATTTCTTTATAACCACTGCCTTCCTGGTTATTAACATAAGTGATATTTGAGCATGCATTTATTTTGAGAGAAGACAGATCGAGGATTTAAAATGCAAAGACTGCTGTGGTTTAAGAGGCTCACGTGAGTGAACAAAAGTGCATATTTTTGCGCTTGCTTTCTGTCATATGATTTCTTCTGCAGGAGTTGTTGTTATTATTATGGTTGCTTTTATATTATTTCTCCTTATTGGGGGATTCCATTCTGTGATGGGTACTGCTACCAAGTACACAGGGTGGTTGTAATGTCTGGTGTTACTGTTGGTCAAGGAACTCTCTGACTATCCTACAGGTGTTCAGGATTGCGACTTTCTGGAGTTCCTTGTAGGTGTTCTCTGGGAGACCTATTGCTGCTAGGCTGCTATGTAGGGTCTTTGGCACCATACCGGTGGTTGACACGATGATCAGGATGATTATTATTATGAGCTATATGGATTTTCTGAATTATCCTGTGAGAGAGAGAGAGAGAGAACAAGAGTCAGAAGTAGAATGGAATCACCAAGAAAGAGAAGAATGATACCACTATGGTTTAAAAACATTGGGGAGAAAAAAAGGAATATATTTATGGCTTCTTGATTTTAAAAAAAATTATGGAGAGAGGGAGACTAAAATCTTTCAACTATACTAATCTCATCAGCAATCATTTTGTAAAATCACATGATGTACAAAGTATTGCCACTCTTAGGGTCATTTTGACCATGTTGGATTGAGATTTCTAAAATTCTTAATAGAAAAATTGTGGCAAAAAATTATTGAAAGCATTTCAGGTTGTTGTTCAGTGAACAGATTGGTTCAAGCAGTTGGGGTTATACAAAGTAGCAAAAATATGGGGCTCCAAATGCGACCCCACACAGCCAAAGAGTTAATAATATGCTATGAGCCATACCATTTTTTATCTTGAATGCATTTTTACCTTATAGAGTTGTATAGTTTTCCCTTTGTTGCATGCTTTACTTTTCCCTTAGCTTATCAATTTTTTTTTTTTTTAATTCTGGGCACTAAAGCTTTTATAGTAGTTGCAAAGCTCTTACCTGTAGTTTTGTTTGGCTTTCAATTTCAGTTGGTGTCAAAATAAAGAAATAAAGTGGGGTCCCATATGTGTACTCACTAGCTTCGGCTCACTAATGCTGCAGGTGTCCTGTTGATTACCTGTCTGTCATGTTATAACTGTATGTACCAGTGTTTTTCACAGCCCTAGCTTCATCTACCATATCATATCAGGCAGGTCATTGTGACTTAAATGTGGGATAGTAATTGTGTTATCAACTTGTGGTACTTCCCAATTCTACAGGAGTTTTGCCTTGGAAGATTCCTTGGACTCTGACGATGCTATACTCTCATTTTTCACTCTGGGGCCTTGTCTTCCAGGACTATTGCTGGAATGTGATACCAGACATAGCAGTTCAAGATCAGTGTCGTCTGCTTCCAAGGACAGTTTTGTGTGATTATTGGCCTTTTTTTTTTTTTTTTTTTCTTGAGTATATTCTGGTCAAAAAATAATAAATAAACAACAATCTAAAAGGGAGAGACGTGAGGAATTACCTCTCTCTTCCCTACTTTAATTGTTTATCCTGTTGCTGTGTATTTGGAATTCTGATTTTTGCCTTATGTGTTTTCTAATTATTGTATAGTGATGTACTTAAATGTTGTACAAAACTGGTTGAGTCCTGGTGAGCACATTAATTTATATGTAAATCTGTCATAATGAAAACTGTGAATTGTTTTAGTTTTCTTATTTGTAACACTCATCACATTTCTACAAAAAAAAACTACAATCATTGTCATTAACTTATTTCCAAGACTTGATAGGAAGAACTTGGATGGAAAATTACAATGAATGTAGCCCATAGAAAAAATGGATTTTATCAAGTTTTTTAATATAGATTTAAAGATAAATATAGGATATAAAAAGTATAGTCATATGATACAAGCTCACGTTTTTAAGACAAACTCTTAAGAATCATACAAAAAAATAATTCTTGGGGTTATACTGTTATATGTAATGTACAGAATATATATACTTTGTGATAATTTTACAACTTGTACAGTATGTTAGTTCTTTCTCAAACAACGAAAATGCTGTTATAATTTAGGTTTTGAAATATCTAATATATGATAAAAGAAATATTTTGGTGATGAACTCCATTTCTGTAATCATAAAAATAAAGTGATAGCTAAAAAAGATAAAATCCACTTTGATGTGTGGCCTTTGTTAATGTACTGAAGACAAGTAATCCACAGCTGGCCAAGATAAGAACTGAACAGTGGTGTCAACAGCCTCTTGATGGTGTCAAGACCGTGACTCACTTCATTATGGACTGTTCACTGACAATGAGTGCCTCGGAGTACACTCCATCCCTTCATATATATATGCATACCACTTTGTGTCCCATTTGTGGTTGTGTGGAGCCCATGATCAAATTTTGTACATTAAAGCCCCTGTACAGTAGAGGATAAAGTAAAAATATCTTCCACCTGATAGTGTTTTTTTTTCCTGCCTGAAATTTCTTTCATATGTAACACAAACATAGACACTTGAAAAGAAAGTTACTGCAGGGGTTCTATTTTGAAGAATTGCAACATTACAGTAAATATCATTTATTTCCAAACAATAGAAAGAGATAAAATAAGACAGCAGAGGTGTATTACTCAAATCCAAGTGTTAAAAAAAACTCAGTTTGTACAGTTCCTAAAATCTATGCTTCAATCTTGGTCTGTAAAGGAACTGTACGGACTAAGGTTGAAGGATAGATTTTACTGCAGAATTTCCCTGAATTTTTTTTTTTTTTTTCACTCAGCAAATGTATAAACTGGTCTCAAAATACATTCAGTTTGTGAATTAATAAATGTGATTGATGCTATGTCCTGGGTTTCCATGACATTAATCCAGTGAGCAGGACTTGACAGGTTTCTCTCTAAAATAATTGTTTTGCATTAATCCTTGGATCAATGTAATGATCAAACCTTTTTGTGATCAATGAGTGCCTTCCTAAATTTAGTGAAATTTTTATTTGAACAGTTCTAGACGTGAACAGTTATTGTTTACTGTGAATTATCTGTGCAAAAAAACCTATCAGATCCTACACAGCTGTTTACTATTTTTGCCTTCCAGTTCAACACGCTAGTTGCATGTTGCTGAAACTGTAAGACTGGCTTAGTTCAGAAATTAAGGTACTCTTTGTTTTACATTTAATTCTTGAACAGAATGTGTTTTTTGTCTCAGTTATTATTATTTCTGATATGAAGTGGTTTCTCATTTCAGTTATTATTATTTATCTGTTTATTTTTTTATTTATTTGCAAAACGTATTAATGTATACACATGTATAAACCTGAATGTTTGCACTCCTAAGGCTTTCTGAATTGGACAGTCAGCTTTATGTTTATAATTTGGCTGTAGTGTAGCAACAGGAGTAACTTTTTTTTTTTTTTTTTAATTTTCAGCAGAACTGTAAAAGTTTTGTTTTATTGAAAATAACATGTAAAAAAAAAATGCATTTTTAAATTTTCAAATTTTTCTTTGAAAAAATTTTAAAAATCACATTTACTAAGAATTGCAATGCATTTAAGATAGGCATTAGTACACTTCATAGAGAATTATAAAAAAAAAAAAAAAAAAACTTTTTCAGAAATAAACAGATTTGGGCACCTGTCAAGTACTGTGCTCTGTTACATTTGAATGGAATACATGTTCATGTAACATTTAGATCTCAGGTTCTAAACGTTACATGTTCATGTAACATTTAGAACCTGAGATCACTCTGGTACCTTAACAAAGAGTTATGGTACTCTTTAAAGTACCATAACTCTTTGGTACTTTAAGAGTTATGTTACTCTTTACTATTAAAAGCTATCAAAGTGACATTGTTAAAACCATGTGTATTACAAATTGGCATGATTACTGCCCAGTTAATTCAGAATAACTTAATCTGATGTGTCAAACCTGGCTGGGTTACATGCAGTGAGAGTAGTAAATCAGTAGGGGTGAAAATACTGCAATACGTTTCATTTGAAATGATTTTCAGTACACAGAATATTGCAGTTGCACCAAATAAACCAAAGTTCTGTTAAGAATTTGGGAAGGCCTTTCTGCAATCGTTTGCTGCCTCCTGTGCTGTCTGTAGCATCATGTATTTAATTTTGTTTATTTCTATTGCATTGGTAGTTCCAGTCAAAAAGACAAACTGTCTATGCTATTATGGAGATACCATTCTTGGTATAAGTTCCAGTAGATATAGTAGTGTATCATAATGTAATGTCATTTCTTATGATTGGCCACTTGCCCCAGAAACTGCTGACACGTTGATGTGGACCAAATGCTTTAATCTCACCAGTTCTGTCAGTCATATTCTTCGCTATTAATCCCCCTTGTTTTTGCCAAATGACAAGATCAGTGATAGGAAGGGAAACTGAAACATAGCGAAGAAAGAAAAAAGGATAACCTTAACTAGCTTGCCCACAGATCATATATTGTATCAGTAAGGGTGCTAACGTTTTGGCGTAAATAAATTTTATACACCAATGTTCATGGTCATTATAAATACAAAGGATGATCAGTAAATATCATGAACTACATCTTTTTATAGGTGAATAATCAAAGACGCTATTTGCAATGTTCTGTCATTGAATATCTGTCCCAGCAAGTGTTGTGCCATTTCAGTCCATAGAAAGCTGATTCAAATTTATGGGCATGACACAGTTCACATGAGTAATATCCATAAATGATTTTTTTTTCAAACAGGGTGATTTTGATATTGATAAACCTGGACCAGGAAGGCCAACATTGGTGTGTATCACTGAAAATGAAAGGCTTATTTTGCAGAATGCTCAGGTCTGATAGTCCAAGGGTATTTGTTGTCTAAATACCTTTGTAATATCAGAGGAAAGTTATAGACACACTAGGCTACAAGAAAATTTGTTCTTGGTGGGTTCCAAAGCTTCTCATATGTGAAATGAGAAACATCAAGGATGGAGTGGGGTTCTGTGCCAATCTGCTTGAGACTTCAAACAGGTGAATTCTTTTTAAAAGGGGTTATAACTTGTGATCAAACATAGATATATCATCATGATCCTAAAACAAATAGCAGTCCACAGAATGCACCCAAAGTGCCTGCAAAAAAAAAAAAAAAAAAAAAAAAAATCCAGATACTATCTTTTTTTAACTTTCTCAGCAAACAAAGATATGCATTGCTTCAGTAAAGAGCCATAAAAACTAAGGGATACTTTTTATTATAACTTTTATTAAGGTAACTGGTAACTTATCTAACTCTAAATTACTTTGCATCAGGATAAAACAAGACCACACACACACAGCATACACTTGGCAAAAAGCCTGAGCATGTTTGAGACCTACTAGAAAAGGGCATTTGATACTATGACCATCCACCTGACAATATTCCGGCATTACTGAACACATAATGCAATGCATCATGCATTGCAAATGTGTTATGCAATGCATGGGTAGCACTATCACAGGATATCCTGTAGCACCTTGTGGAGTCTATGCCAAGTATGTATGGGCAGTATTACTTGTGAATGTGCCCCCACAGGATATTCAACAGGTGTTGCTAATGCAAAGGTAACTGTGTGTTATCTTTGCATTAGCGCACGCGCGCACACACACACATACAGAGTGTACATAAAATATGGACTCACTTCAGAGCTGGACTTAGGACCTAAAAAAAAAAACGTTCACATAAACATAGGTCTGATTTTGCCTTGCCTGAATATAACCTGCAAATGCCTCATCGTAGACCTCCCTACCCACTCAAAAGTTCCAGGTGTCTGTAAAATTTGCTGTTCTGGTGCTGATGGATCTACCACCATCTGAAACCTATTTTCTAAATGAACCAGTTTCTGCAAGGAATTGATGAATTCTCTGAAAGGCCTTCTTAATTGGCACATTACGATTAGGGAAGTTTTCTACCTACAGACATCTTGCTGTGGCGCATTCATCTAGCAAGTCCACATATGAAATGAATGTCTGCCATCTCTCGATTTGAATAAGCTTACATTATCGCAGCAAATGCACAGTATTAAAATGTTAATAACAAGCTCTAAATTGTAGCGCCCTTGTCAGGAAACCTAACTGAAATCACTACGGGATTTTGTTTACATAACTATCAGCAAAGCCCTCTATGACATATTGAGCGCTTTTTGTAAAGTGAATGGAGCCAACTATGCTTACTCAGTTTGTGGTAAAAATTGCTGGAACACAAAAATGGCTGTAACTCAGAAACAAGGCAAAATCAGACATACGGTTACATGAACTTTTTTTGTTTTTAGGTCCTAAATCCATCCCTGAAGTGTGTCCCACATGTTATGATAGACCCCATAAGTATATATACATGTATATAGGCACATATTTCGATACATGCATTATTGGTGTGTGTGTCTGTCTGTCTGTCTGCATATTTTTATTCATGTATGGGCCTTTAAAAGTGTGCGTTTTTCAAGGTTGTTTCAAATAATGCATCTATTAATGTACAAATTTTATTTCCATATCTTATTCCTTTCTGACTAGTATTACACACAGTGTTAATAGAAGACCATTGTCATCTATTGTTATTAGATTTTGCTTTACAAAAGCTGAAATTCCCTATAATTTAGATCCAGAAGTTGATGAAACTGAATTAGGTGATACATAGAAGTAAAAGATAGTGTTATATCATAAAAGAAGTAATAAGTTTTTTTATAACTTTTTACTATTTTTAGAAGTTATTTTTACAATTTTTTTATAAATTCTTTTAATTTTTTTATAAGAACATTTTTTATAATGTTATTTTCTTAACTTCTGATTTGATATTTGAATTTCACGTTAATTTCACTCTGATACTGGAAATCAAAGTCAAAATAAAAACACATTAATATTTAAAAGCATAATTGCAAATAAATATTTATTTGCAGTTATGTACAAAGATTTCGTTTTTGTGAATTTTCAAAATTTCATGAAAAAACTCACTCCACAGAGCCCATTGCTAACAGACAAATCATTTCTCAGGACCAGACATATTCAGGAAATTCTCACCAGAAAAGGTTATTGTTTATTTTTATTATGTTTCAAAACTTAGAGCTTCAATTTAAATTTAAAAAAAATAGCTCATGTGCATTATTGTCATCTTGGTATTTCTCATTGAAAAATACTATAATCATGCCAAAAAATATATCATATTCACAATACTAGCTATTTTTAAAAAAAACATTTGGTCTGCAGTAGTGTTTTCTCATCCTTACTTTTTTAAATTTGCAATGCAAGTGGATATGTGAGGTGGCTGGCAATAAAGTTCTAGACTGGTGCTGTTGCAGTCATGTTTGATGAGTGTGAAAATAAATGGAAGTGGTATGTTTCAAACTTCCTCCAACAGATGGGGAGTACAGAGATTGTCCTGTAGGCTGACAGGTTGTAAGTTTTGTTAGATTAACTTTCTGTGTCATTATTTTGGAATGAAGCAACAAACAAATATCAAATTTGCTTTTAACTGGGAAAATCTGCAACAGAAACATATGAAATGTTAAAAACTGTTTATGGTGATGAAATGTTAAGTCATAAGTCATACCAGTGTGTTTGAATGGCATAAGCAATTGAAAGAGAGAGATGTGATGATCCAAGAATCCTAGACATTCATCAACCTCTCAAAATGAGGACAAAGTTGCAAAAGTTTGGGAAAGATTGTCACTTGACCCTCAGAATGAAGGCTGATGAGCTAGATATCAATAAGGAGAAATTTTGTCAAATTCTGCATGAAGATTTTGGGAAAAAGGTCTGTGCAAAATTTGCTGTGCACAGTCTCAGATGAGTGGAAGTAACAGAGAGTGTCATCGTGCAGAGACTTGTCAAGACAATCCTAATTTTCTTGATGTATTGTCACTGGAGATGAGTATTGAATGTCTTGGCATGACCCAAAGATGAAGTGTCAGAGCATGCAGTAAGTCATCACCAAGGCCCAAAAAGTTCCATTTGCAGAAGTCCTGAATCAAGATGATGCTGATTGTTTTTCAACAAACAGGCACAATTCACAAAGAATTTGTACCTGAAGGGGATAGAATTAATGCTACATTCTACATACAGGTGCTTCAAAGACTATTGAAGCACATTTCCCTGGTGAGGCCACAACTTCAAGAGAAAGGCAGCTGGTTCTTGTTACACTACAGTTCCCCCCCCACCTGCATGTTCCACATTTCTGACGAAACATGGCATTGTACAGCTCAACTATCCACCCTAATCTCCCAATCTATCAGCAGCAGCAGACTTCTCCCTCTTTCCCAAAGTGAAAACTGCCTTCAAAGGAAAGAGATTTCTGGATGTTGAGGACATTAAAAAAAAAAAAACTTAACCACCTAACTGAACAACATCATCTCTTTGGATGCCTTTGCTGAATTGACTCTTTTTTTTTTTTTTCAGAAACTTTTAGAATGATATAATAAATGCATTTGATGAGGTGTTGATTACTATGGATAAAAATAAACCATTTTTGAGTTCCTTTAATTTGCATTCTTTTTATTGCACCAGTCCAGGAACTTTATTGCCGCACCTCATATATATTTCTCAGTCAGTTTCTTTTCCCTGGTCAGCAGTACTATAAACTCTACAAACAAAAATAAAATATTTATAATGACAGAAGTTATTTTAAAAAAATAGAAATTTCACAACAAGTAATTACAGATCTTAATGAGCTTATAATGTATATTTATCAATAATATACATTTGAGCATTATGAAAATTAAATACTACGTTCATATTGGCAATAGCTATGTTTTTTTTTTTTTTTTTCCCATAATTTCATCTGTAAAAGCTTATATAAAAACTATAAGTAGATATTTCTTGTGTAATTTTTTTGTATATTCAAATATATCAAACAAAAGATGTTATAAGAATATTGCTTTCAAAAATTTTCATTAAAGGAATAAAAAAATTAGTATTTTTGGACATTATTTATAACTGGTGTGGACTTAGGTAAAGGTTGTTACATTGGAAGTTATCAGCATAAAACTGCTTCATGTATTAGCAACATGATGCAAAGAGAAGCAAAGCACTAGCCAGGAGGAAAAAAAACATTTTCCCAATCCTTCCAATATTTTATCCAAAGATTCCTTAAATTTATTTAAGGAATCTTTGGATAAAATTGTGGGGCCCACAACATTAGGTGGAGGTTTATTCCAACAAATGATTACTCTTTGGCACAATCTGAATTTTCACACAGATTAATGAGACATGCTCTTCTATCTATTCTTCTACCATCCTTTTCAAATTTAAATCTATATCTTCTTGTGTGTTTAATCTGAGAAGAGGTAAAGATGCCATCAGTAGTTAGTTTACTTAACCCTTTTAAAGCTTTATACAATTTTGTTAGTTCACCATTCAAATGCCTAGTTTCTGTTGACTGCATTTAATAGAACTTTGGTCTTGCTTGGTAAAGAATAATAGTCCTCTATTCTTTACCAACAATAAAACTAGTCTTCTTGCTCTTCTCTGCACCCTTTACAACAAATCTGTGCCCTTCCTAAAATATTTCCAAACCTATTTTCAGTGTACTATATGTGGATTAACCATTACCTTATACAATGGGATAATCACCACTTTGACTTTGCTGGCAGAGTTACTGTATATCATTGACTCTGTGTTCTAGGAACCTGTTTTCACTGCTCAAGGAATTTCAGGTTGAACTGTACAATTATCCCCAGGTCTCTTTACTTATCAATAATCTTGAGTTTGGTACTACTCAAATGGTATTTTTCTTAAATTACTGATCCAATGTAATGTAATGCCTTTCATTCATCAATGTTAAACCTTACTTGCCACTTTAAAGCCCATCTGCTTAGTTTATCTAGATTAGCATTATAATTAGTAGAGGCATTTGATGCAAGAAAGCAAGCTTATGCAGCATCAGCCAAAAAAAAAAAAAAAAAAAAACCACTTCCACTTCACCCCTCTGTTCGTTCAAAATACCTGTCCAGCTGAGCCTTAAACTTATTTAGGCTATCAACTTCCAAGACAAGGGATGGAAGTCTGTTCCACCAACCAACCACTCGCTGGCTAAAGGCAAATTTCCGCACGTCTATCCTACATCTGTCTTTCCTCAATTTGAATTTATGCCCTCTCAGGTGATTATTCTGAGCGAGAGGAAGAATCCCATCAGTATTGAGCATGCTCAAACCATTCAAGGCTTTATACACCTCTATCAGATCACCTCGCTGGTGCCTAGTCCCCAGACACTGTAATTTGCAAAACTTAAGCCTTTCTTCGTAAGAGCACCCCTTTGTTCCATTCACTAATCTTGTTGGCCTTCTCTGTACTCGTTCCAGTATCTCTACATCCTTCTTGAAATGAGGCCTCCAGACCTGTATACAGTACGCTAGGTGTGACCTGACCATTGCCTTATACAAGGGAATAATCACCTCCTTATCCCTGCTAGAAAAATTCCTATATATCATCGACAATACACCATGAGCTACTCTTGCAGCCCATCTGCACTGCTCAGAAAACTTCATATCTGCCTGCACAACCACCCCCAGGTCCCTTTCATTCTCTACCACTGTCAGTGTAGTACCACAGAGTTCATACATTGCTCTGGGGTTGCTGTTTCCCATATGTAGTACTTTACATTTGTCAATGTTAAACTTCATTTGCCACCTCTCAGCCCATCTGCTCAACCTTTCCAGATCCTGTTGCAGTAGCATAGTGTCAGTAGTGTCCTTGACAACCCTGCCAACCTTCGTATCGTCTGTAAACTTGGACATTAAGCTTGATATACCATCATCAATATCATTTATAAATACAGAAAAAAGAATCTTGAAGTAGTATATCCTGATTACTGTCATTAACAAACTCAGACATCAAACTGGAAATACTTACATCAGTATCATTAATAAATATTAAAAACAGTAAAGGGGGGCACCAAAAGTGACCCCTGAAGAACTCTGAACTCCAGTCATCACATTAGCCCATGAAGAGCATGGTATTTGTAACCACTCTTTAACTTCAACCATGTAATCACTCCTTTATTCATAGTAGTAATTTGTCTCTAATTCCACTTTCTCCCATTTATACAACATTCATACTGTAGTACAGTATCAAAGGCTTTAATGAAATCAAAATACATTATGTAAAAATTATTCTTTGTATCCAATTCCTGTGAAAAACTTTCATAGTAGCTAATCAGATTGGTAAGACATGGACTTCCTTTAACAAATCCATGCTGTGATTGCCATATAGCAATCACAGCATGGATAGATTTGCATCTGCTATTAAGATGATCTTGCATTACTTCTTTAACTATTGATTCCATTATTTTCCCTGGCACAGATTAAACTTACAGGCCTGTAGTTACTCTACTTCACCGTCTGAACACCCTTGTGAATAGACGATACATTTGCATGCCTGTAGTCTGCATGTTATGAATGCAAAATGTTTAACTACCTCTTTTGTATGTTCTTTTAATATAATTGGGCAGATTCCCTCAGTCGCAGGCACTGTTATAAAAGAATTCGACTCCCAGTCAGTATTAGATAAAGCGTTGCAAACCCAATCATTAAAAACTTAATGTGCGAATGTAGATGCAAAATATTTATTTAGGTTGTCAGCAATCAGCACGGGATCATCAATAATTGTTCCATTCATAATCAGTGGACTACTGTGAGGACTTCTGTTGTTAACAGTGCAAGGAATTCTTTGAATATGTTAGCATACACAAAGAATACCCTGCTGCTTTTCTTTACATAGTCAGCCAAATATTTCTTATATTCTGTGTTTGCATACCTAACTCCTTGAGTAACTTTATTGCACCGTAATTGATACTTATTGTAGGATTCTCTGACAATTTTTAATCATTCTGTTCATTTTTTTTTTCTACCACTAAGTCTGTCAGTTAATCTGACATCCATTTTGGTCTAAAGGCTCAAGCTAATAGGAGTGCTGTGGCTCAAAGGAGAACTGATGGGGGGCAGTTGCCCTCTGAATCACAGCCTTTTAAAATGCACAGTTTGCATGATGTTTGTGGAGCAATCGGAGATGTCTTTGTGTGTGCACGATGCAAGGAGCATAACGAAATCAGGCGACAACTCAGCGTTGTAATGGGTCTGTATGAGAGCTTGAAGGACAGGGTGGATGCCCTCGAAGGAACTAAATTGAGGGGCCCATCAAGCTCTCAGCTGCCCACATCAATGCCAGAGCTTGCACTTGGTCATCACGCAACACAGCGGCAACCCCCACAGAATGCGCTGGTCCCACAGGAACTAGTAGTTGTTGGTGACTCTATTGTCAGGGAAACGGGAAACATGCTTTGTAAAAAGGACAGGTGGAACAGGACCAGGGTATGTCTGCCAGGGGCAAAGGTTGATGACGTTGTAGAGCAGATATCATCTTTTAAGAGCACAAAAGGTAATATAGTTGTACACGTTGGCACTAATGATATTAAGAGTAGGAGACTGGCAGAATTACTTAACAAGTACAGGTCACTGTTGAAAAAAAGCCGGGAATTAGGGTTGAATTTGAAAGTGTCTGCAATTCTGCCCAGACACGATAGGAGGGAGTATAGGACAAGAGACTTGTCGATCAATTCGCCTGTGGAAAGATTGTGCAAGGCTCAAGGGGTAGAATTTTTTTCAGCATGGTCTGTACTTGTTAACAGGAGAGACTGCTTCTACAGAGATGGGATACACTTAAATAGAAAGGGTGCAAGAATACTTGCTGATGCTATCGAGGCAGTGTTAGGTGGGTCGGAAAACTGTTAGCTTGGGAGGATACAAGGACTAATAGATTAACAGTAGCCACTGGCAGAGGTGAAAGTGATTCTTGCACTGCTTCTATTGGAATGAGCAGAAGCCTGGAAAACAAGATGCACGATGTTTCCGAGACTGCTGGGAGTCATTGCGGTAAAAGTAAACACATGGGTTGTGTTAGGGTAGCTAAGAATAGAAACAGGTGCATGTATACTTGCCTGTACACCAATGCTTGGAGTTTGGAAAATAAATTTCAGGTATTGCTCAAAGCATCAAAGGTGGAGATTGTTGGGATATCAGAGATGTGGTGTCACACAGATATAAGGAATGCAGAACTGTAATTTAGGGAGTACAACATCTACAGAAAGGATAGGAAAGGAGGATGGGTTATGCTATTAGTTAAGAAACATAAAATCCAAGGAAGTGAAGCCAGTCGACATTGCTGGACAGTCCAGTGTCGAGTCAGTTTGGTGTGACATAAGCATTGGGAAATCAAAATTGAGATTAGGAGTGTGCTATAGGCCTAATGACTCTGATGAGTATAATAAGAAAATGTACAGGGAAATAGAGTGGACCAGTAAATCAGAGAGTCTTATAATGGGGGATTTTAATTTCTCAGATATTGACTGGAATTTGTGGGTTGGTCACTCACACAGCAAGGCTTTTGTGGATTTATTGGATGATTGTTTTCTACATAAGCATGTTCGGGAGGCAACTAGAAGGAGTAATATTCTTGATTTGATTATCAGTAGTGATTCTTCATATGTTAAGAATCTGCAGATAAAGGAACCACTAGGTGGCAGTGATCACAGTGTGCTGAAGTGGGATTTTCTCAAAGAGGTAACTACCATCAGGGGTAAGGGGAAGGGTTATTGCTTTCGTAAAGGTGACTACGATGGTCTGAGACAGTATTTAAATTCTATACCAAGTGATGAGGTTACCAACAGCAAATTCAAAATGGGAAGCATTCAGGGAACTTGTCTTGGAAGCTACTAGGCTTTACATACCAACTAAGAAATATTGTTCAAGGTTTAGGCCTAAATGGATGTCAGATGAACTAATGAGACACATGACAGAGAAGAAAAATGCATGGGATACATATAAATTAACACCTGACACAGAAGCCTATGATAGATATAAGTTGGTCTGTAACCAAGTCACAAAGGAGGTTAGGCAGGCAAAGACAGATTATGAGAAATCTTTGGCAAAGGATGCAAAGAAAAACAGCAAAGAGTTCCTTACTTATGTAAACTCTAGAAGGAAGGGGACGAATCAGATTGGTCCACTTGATATCGATGGTTCAACTGTTGATGATCCTGCTCAGGTAGCTAACAAACTAAATGAATATTTTGCATCAACATTCACACATGAGTTATTCAGCGAGGGGAATGCCAGAGGTGTATTCAACTCTGGCAGTAAGCTAGATAATCTTGTAATAACTGAGAGTAAAGTGGAGGAGAAATTGTTGAAGATAAACAGAAGAAAGCACTTGGAGTGGATGGGATCTATCCAGTTATATTAAAGGAGGCAGCAAAGGAAGTAAGCAAACCGTTAGACATAATTATGAGAGCTTCCTTGGACTCGGGGGAGGTACCCGTAGACTGGAGATGTGCAAATGTGACCCCGATTCACAAAGGAGGATCAAAGGCTGACACAAGTAATTATAGACCTGTGAGTTTAACTTCTGTTCCAGGAAAATTAATGGAGGCATTGGTTAAAGAAGCACTGCAGGATCATCTAGACAAGACTTCAGTTATAGCTCGGACAGAGCATGGTTTTGTTAAAGGGAACTCTTGCCTGACCAATTCGATTTTATACTATGATGCAGTCACAAAAGAACTGGATGCAGGGAATAACTTTGATATTATATATTTGGATCTTAGAAAGGCTTTTGATACTGTTGCACATGGAAGACTGCTGCACAAATTGGAGCAGTGCGACATTGGAGGAAAATTGCTGCTATGGATAAAGGAGTGGTTGAGGGGGAGAAGACAGAGAGTGGTAATCAATGGACACTGCTCATCGTGGACTAATGTTATTAGTGGAGTCCCTCAGGGTTCACTGTTGGGTCCACTATTGTTTTCTGTATTTATAAATGATATTGATGATAGTATATCAAGCTTAATGTCCAAGTTTGCAGACGATACAAAGGTTGGCAGGGTGGTTAAGGACACTACTGATGCTATGCTTCTGCAACTGGATCTGGAAAGGTTGAGCAGATGGGCTGAGAGGTGGCAAATGAAATTTAACATTGACACATGTAAAGTACTACATATGAGAAACAGCAACCCCAGAGCAACGTATCAACTCTTTGGTACTAGACTGACAGTGGTAGAGATGAAAAGAACCTGGGGGTAATTGTGCAGGCAGATATGAAGTTCTCTGAGCAGTGAAGATGGGCTGCAAGAGTAGGTCACAGTGTTTTGTCAATGATATACAGGAATTTTTCTAGCAGGGAATGGTCAGGCCACACCTTCAGTACTGTATACAGTCTGGAGGCCTCATTTCAAGAAGGATGTAGAACTGCTGGAACAAGTACAGAGAAGGGCAACAAGATTAGTGAATGGAACAAAGGGTTGCTCTTACGAAGAAAGGCTTAAGTTTTGCAAATTGCAGTGTCTGGAGACTAGGCACCGGCAAGGTGATCTGGTGGAGGTGTATAAAGCGTTGAATGGTTTGAGTATGCTCAATGCTGATGGGATTCTTCCTCTTGCACAGAATAATCACCTGAGAGGGCATAAATTCAAATTGAGGAAATACAGATGTAGGATAGATGTGCGGAAATTTGTCTTTAGCCAGCAGGTAGTTGGTTGGTGGAACAGACTTCCATCCCTTGTTGTGGAAGTTGATAGCCTAAATAAATTTAAGGCTTGGCTGGACAGGTATTTTGAACGAACGGAGGGGTGAAGTGGAAGTTTTTTTTTTTTTTTTTCTGGCTGATGCTGCATAAGCTTGCTTTCTTGCATCAGATGCCTCTACTAATGCTAATGCTAAATATTGAACAGTATCTCTTAGTTAGTATAAAGTGGTTAATGACCTGTAAATATCAATAAATCCCAAACAGTATGCTGTGATCAGTGCCATGTAAAGGGCCATATACTTGAAGATTATTAATACATGATGTTTTACTGCTGATGAAGTAGATCAATAATATTGCTTTCTCTTGTTGCCTCTCTAATATGTTGAAGAAAACCAGCAAATCATCCAGAAAATTGAGAAATATTTTGCTACTGAGTGAGCTGACAACCCATGAGATCCAGTTTATATCTCGAAAGTTAAAATCCCCCCTTCATAAGATATTCTAATTTGTTTGTCTCTATAGTTATTCATTATACTGATCTCAGTCATTTGGTCTGTAACACACTTAGAATTTCTATTTTCTTTTCTCAGTGTTTGTTACACCAAACTGTCTCAATTTTACACTACTATTTTAGTCTGTGTGCTTCATAGAAAAAATTGGAAAATGTAGCACTCATCTAAACAGATATGTTTTTTGGAAAATTTTGTGATTTTTTCCCTTAATTAACATACTCAATTGTGTTTAATAAATAATTTTAGTAGTCCTAGTTATGTTCATTAGCTTATTTTTAATTTACCTACAATTAAATTAACTAAATGTAACTTACAACTTAATATTCATAAAGCCCTTGTTATCAGTGATTTCAGCACAAATAGTATTAGTATTAGTATTAGTAATGGCCACATGGCGCAAGAAAGCCTATGGCTTATGCTGCACCAGCCAAAAAAAAAAAAAAAAAATCCGAACAAAACAATGATAATAAAATAAAATAATAATAATAATTAATAAAAAAAAAGGATATTAACTATCATCCCATGCGTTTCCCTTACCCGAAAGTACTATCCAGATGACCTTTGAATTTCCCCAAACTATTATCATACCTCATAATTACTAACTTGTAGTTAGTGCATCATAGTAATGTTTTCATCATAGTAATGAACCTTCAAGCTAATTGTAATAAACAATTAGCTTGAAGGTTCTAATCATATAGGTTGGCTTTTTTTTTTATTTTCCTTCCTAAGAAATTAGAGAGTAGTATTATTTAAAAACATAATAGCATAGCACATACCACATAACAAAATTTGATAATGGTATGGGTTGTTTTACTCTTAGTTTTTACAGTAAATTAGTGCATAGATTAAAATCTCGCTTCAGACAAGAACAGCAAAGCAAAAAGCTCAAAGTGGCAGGAGATAACTGCCACTGACAGTTTACTCTTGAACTGTAATTCTTGTGTCATTCATTGTACTAATTATGGCATTTTTTGTGGAATTATCTTTAGTTATAATATGGCCCAATGGTGGGGGAGATGTATCTGTGTGCTTTAATTTCAAAAAGTGTGAGGAACTTAAGCACCATTAGTGTTCCAACCTGCTTATGTGAAGGCTTGAGAAACGGAGTTGATGCCTACAAACAATTAAAAAGGGGGTCAAGCACTTGGCCACCCAGCACAATTCTGGAACTACACTCATGCAGCACAAGACATAATGAGATCCTCTATGGCAGTGTGAGCTGGTCCCACAGGAGACAGCTGTTGTCGGTTATCTATTGTTAGGGAAATATATTTTGTAAAATGGATAGATAGAATAGAACCAGGATATATATCTGCTTGGGGCAAAAGTTAGTGATCTTGTAGAGCAGCTTTTTAAGGGTACAAAAGGTGATACACATTGTTATTAGTGATATTAAGAGTAGGAGATCTGAGGATTTACTTAATAAGTACAGGATAGTGTGGGCACCTCCTAGCCAGGTGGGCAGGAGCAGCAGTGCGTAGCACACGCTTCTTGATTAGACCAGGGTTGAGCCCATGACCACCAAATACGGAGGATGCCGAAAAGGTCAGGGAATGACCACCGCATATCCCCGGAGCAATATGGCCTTAGTTGCTCCTAAAAAAAAAAAAAAAAAAAAACGGTTTCTTAAAAGAAGAGACTGTTTTTATAGTGGTGGGATGCACTTAAATAGAGGGGGAGTGGGAATGCGAAAATATTTCCAGATACAATTGAGGCAGTGCTAGGTTGGAAATCAGAAGGCCTTCATGGAATAAGCAGACATGTGGGCTGTGTTACTGTTAGAGTAAAAATGTGTTCATGTATACCTTTGTATACATTGATGCTAGGTGCATAGTAAATAAATTTGATGAATTTTAAATACTAATTAAGTCATCAAATGCAAACATCATAGGGATATCAGAGACATAATGTCACTCTGAAATAACAGATGCAGAATTTGAATATAGAAAGTACAATGTATACAGAAAAGATGGGGGTAGGGATTTTTTACCTTTAGTCAGTATGCTTTTAGTTAAGAAACACAAAATCTAAAGGCAAATTTTCGCACATCTGTCTTTCCTCAATTTGAATTTATGCCCTCTTAGGTGATTATTCTGTGCAAGAGGAAAAATCCCATCAGCATTGAGCATGCTCAAACCATTCAATGCTTTATACACCTCTATGCTCAAACCAAATTATACATGCTCAAACCAAACCAATGCTTTATACACCTCTATCAGATCACCTCACCGGTGCCAAGTCTCCAGATACTGTAATTTGCAAAACTTAAGCCTTTCTTCATAAGAGCAACCCTTTGTTCCGTTCACCAACCTTGTTGCCCTTCTCTGTACTCGTTCCTGCAGCTCTACATCCTTCTTGAAATGGGGCTTACAGACCTGTATACAGTACTCAAGGTGTGGCCTGACCATTTCCTTATACAAGGGAATAATCACCTTCTTATCCCTGCCAGAAAAATTCCTGTATATCATTGACAAGACACCATGAGCTACTCTTGCAGCCCATTTGCGCTACTCTTGAGCTACTCTTGCAGCTTAGAAAACTTCATATCTGCCTGCACAATTACCCCCAGGTCCTTTTCATTCTCTACCACTATCAGTGTGGTACCACAAAGTTAGGCGCCTCCGTAGCCAGGTGGGAAGGAGCAGCAGTGCGTTGCACACGCTTCTTGATTAGACCGGGGTTCGAGCCTGTCACCACCAAATACGGAGGATGCTGAAAGGTCAGAAAATGACCACCGCATATTCCCAGAGGAATATAGCCTTAGTTGCTAATGCTCCTAAAAAAAAAAAAAAAAAAAAAAAAAAAAAATAATAATAATAATAATAATAACCACAGAGTTGATACGTTACTCTGGGGTTACTATTTCTCATATGTAGTACTTTACATTTGTCAGTGTTAAACTTCATTTGCCACCTCTCAGCCCATTTGCTCAACCTTTCCAGATCCTGTTGCAGCAGCATAGTGTCAGTAGTGTCCTTAACAACTCTACCGACCTTTGTATTGTCTTCAAACTTGGACATTAAGCTTGATATACCATCATCAATATCATTTATAAATGCAGAAAACAACAATGGACCCAACACTGAACCCGGATGGACTCCACTAATAACATTAGTCCACAATGAGCAGTGTCCATTGATTACCACTCTCTGTCTTCTCCCCCTCAACCATCCGTTTATCCATAGCAGCAATTTGCCTCCAATGCCAACCTGCTCCAATTTGTTTAGCAGTCTTCATTTGCAACAGTATCAAAAGCCTTCCTAAGATCCAAATATATAATATCAAAATTATTCCTTGCATCCAGTTTTGCCTGACCAATCAAATTGGTCAGGCAAGACTTTCCCTTAACAGAACCATGCTGTGTCCGAGCTATAACTGAAGTCTTGTATAGATGATTCTGCAGTGCTTCTTAATTTTGCTGGAACAGAAGTTAAACTCACAGGTCTATAATTACTTGTGTCAGCCTTTGATCCTCCTTTGTGAATTGGGGTCACATCTGCACATCTCCAGTTTATGGGTACCTCCCCTGAGTACAAAGATGCTCTCACAATTATGGCTAATGGTCTGCTTACTTCCTTTGCTGCCTCCTTTAATATAACTGGATTTATCCCATCCACCGCGGGTGCCTTTTTTATGTTTATCCTCAACAATTTCTCCTCCACTTTCCTCTCAGTTATTACAAAATCATCTAGCTCACTGCTAGAGTTTACTTCACCTCTGGCATTCCCCTTCCTGAATAACTCCTCATGTGTGAATGTAGATGCAAAATACTTGTTTAGATTGTTAGCCACCTGAGCAGGATCATCAACAGTTGAACCATCAATATCCAGTGCACCAATCTGATTTATCCCTTTCCTTCTAGAATTTACATAGTAAAGAACTCTTTTGTGTTTTTCTTTGCATCCTTTGCCAAGGATTTCTCATAATCTGCCTTTGCCTGCCTAATCTCCTTTGTGATTTGGTTACAGACCAGCTTATATATCTCTCATAGGCTTGCATGTCACCCATTAATTTATATGTATGTATCCCAAGCATTTTTCTTCTCTGCCATATGTCTCATTAGTTCATCTGACATCCATTTAGGCCTAAACCTTGAACAATATATCTTGGTTGGTATGTAAATCCTAGTAGCTTCCAAGATAAATTGTTCCAAGATAAATCACTTTCATTTCTGCCAGTGGCTACTGTTAATCTATTAGTCCTTGTATCCCCCAAGCTAGCAATTTTCCGACCCACAACACTGCCTCGATAGCATCAGCAAATATTCTTGCACCCTTTCTGTTTAACATCCCTGTTGAAGCAGTCTCTCCTGTTAACAAGTACAGACCAGGGTGAAAAAAATCTACCCCTTGAGCCTTGCACAATCTTTCCAGGGCTGAATTGATCGAGAAGGCTCTCATCATATACTCCCTCCTATCGTGTCTGGGCAGAATTACAGACACTTTCAAATTCAAACCCTAATTCATGGCTTTTTTTCAACAGTGACCTGTACTTGTTAAGTAATTCTGCCGGTCTCCTACTCTTAATATCATTTGTGCCAACATGCACAACAATATCACCTTTTGTGCCCTTAAAAGATCATATCCGCTCTACATCATCAACCTTTGCCCCTGGCAGACATACTCTAGTCCTCTTCCACCTATCCTTTTTGCATACCATGTTCCCTGACAATAGAGTCAGGGAAACAGGGAACACCAACAACTACTAGTTCCTGTGGGACCACATGAACTAGTAGTTGAACTGTGAGCGCATTCTGCCTTGGAGGTTGCCGCTGTGTTGCGTGATGATCAAGTGCAAGCTCTGGCGTTGATGTGGGCAGCTGAGAGTTTGATGGGCCCCTCAATTTAGATCCTTCAAGAGCATCCACCCTGTCCTTCAAGCTCTTATATAAGCCCATAACAACGCTGAGTTGTCGCCTGATTTCCTTACATCGCGCACACACAAAGACATCCCCCATGGCAATATCATGTCCTGTACCTTATTGCTCCACAAACATCAAGCAAGCAGTGCATTTTAAAAGGCTGTGATTCAGAGGGCAACTATTCCCCCTCAGTTCTCCCCTGAGCCACAGCACTCCCATTAGCTTGAGCCTTTTGCTTTGCTGCTCTGGTCTGAGTCATGATTTCGATTTAATTTTAATAAAATTTCAATTTCAGTACAAAAATATAACCCTAAACTTGTATCCCAACACAGTTGTAACACTATATATCTATATATATTTTTCAGCAGTGAGTATTATCTACGAGTTCCGTTTATATAACTTCTATATCAAGTTATGTATTAATTAATTATGTTACGTTTGTAAAATCTAAGCCGTTATATGTATTTAGTTAAAAAGTACAATTTAATTGACAATGAAGTTTATCAAGATTAATAGATTTTACTGATTAATTGACAATATCATATAATATACTATACTAAGCTAATGCTAACTAGTTCGGGATATAACGTAGCATATAACAATGGCGGCAAGTTACGAATGGTAAATCTACGGACACTTAAGTATTAATTAACTTCCAAAATCTCGCTGTCTCAATTCTGAATAAACCAAGGATCTTGACTAGGTCTATAAGCTACTTATAGAAAATAATTTAATATAACAATTGGTCAATAAAGTAGCTAAATATGGCTAAAAAACTTCTCGTTCAGCGGAGCTGCAAAACTTGTAACACGTTGATTGGATACCCTTACCGATACTTGATGTAATTATCAGCAGTGACCCTTCATGCATTCAGAATCTACAGATAAAAGAACCACTGGGTGGTGGTGGTGGTGGGAGTGATCGCAGTGTGTTTATGTGGGATTTACTTTAAAATGTAACTACTGTTAAGAGTAAAGGGAAGAGCTTTTGTTTTCATAAAAGTAACTACTATGGTCCTAGACAGTTTAAAAATCTATTCAGCAGGTCCAACTGGTGATGTTACCAACTGCAAATTCTAAATGGGAAGCAATCACAGAAACTACTAGCTTTTTTATATGCACTAAGAGATGCTGTTCAAGGTTCAGACCAAAATGAATGTCAAATGAACTGATGAAGTTACTGGCAGAGAAGAAAAATGTATGGGATGCATATAAATTATCAGAAGATACAGAAACCAACAATAAACTACCCTGTAATCAAGTTATAATGAGAATTTAGAAAGCTAATCCCTTTGTGACTTGATTAAGCAGATTACAAGAAGTCTTCGGGAAGGATTGCAAAGAAATTAGCATTAGCGTTAGTAGAGGCATATGATGCAAGAAAGCAAGCTTTTTTTATCTACACCAGCTTTTTAGATGGACAACACAGACTACAATATTCTTGATGTGATTATCAGTAATGATCCTTCATGCATTCAGAATTCAGCAGCTCTACATCCTTCCTAAAATGAGGCCTCCAGACTTGTGTACAGTACTCAAGGTGGGGCCTGACTATTACCTTATACAAGGGGATAATCACCTTATCCCTGATAGGAAACAAAAAAAAAAAACCCTTCCCATTTCACCCATCCATTCTTTCCAAAGGTTTGTCTAGTTCTGCCTTGCACTTATTTCAGCTATCAACTTCTACATTGATAGATGGAAGTTTATTCCAGCAATCAACTACCCACTTTCTAAAGACAAATTTCTGCACATCTATTCTACAACTCTCTTTCCTCAATTTGAATTTGTCTGCTCAGGCGATTAATCTGGGAAACAGGAAGAATCCTATCAGCATTGAGCTTACTCAAACCATTCAAGGCCTTATACACCTCAGTCAGATCACCTCACAGGTGCCTATTTTCCAGACACTGCAATTTGCAGAACTTAAGCCGTTCTTCATAAGAGCAATCCTTAGTTCCATTTACCAATCTTGTTGCCCTTCTCTGTATTCGTTCCAGCAGCTCTACATCCTTCCTAAAATGAGGTCTCCAGACCTATACAGTACACAATACAGTACTCAAGGTGTGGCCTGACCTTTGCCTTACACAAGGGGATATTCACCTCCTTATCCCTGCTAGAAAAATTCATGTATGTCATTGACAAGACACCATGAGCTACTCTTGCAGACTGTCTGCACTGCTCAGAAAACTTCATATTTGACTACACAATTACACCCAGCTCTTTTTTTCATTCTCTACCACCCTGAGTGTAGTACCACACAGTTGATATATTACTCTGGGGTTACCCATATGCAATATTTTACATTTGTCAATGTTAAACTTTAGTTGCCATCTCTCAGCCCATCTGCTCAACTTTTATAAATCCTGTTGCAATAGCATACTGTCATTAGTGTCATTAACAACCCTGCCAACCTTCGTATTGTCTGCATGCTCAGAGATTCACTTCATCAATATCATTAATAAATACAGAAAACAATGGACCCAACACCGAACCCTGGGGGACTCCACTAATAGCATTAGTCCACGAAGAGCAGTGTCCATTGATTACCACTCTGTCTTCTTCCACTCAACCATCCCTTTATTTGTAGCAGCAATTTGCACTTAATACCATACTGCTCCAATTTGTACAGTGGTCTTTCATATGCAACAGTATCAAAAGCTTTCCTAAAATTCAAGTACAGCAGAGTGTCAAAAATCTGAACGTCAGTTATTTGAAACATCAATAATCTGGATGAGCAAGCATTTATTTATTTTTTATTTTTTGTTGGTGTCATAAAATAATCAGTAAGCGCCGGTTATTGTAGTCATGTTTGTGAATTTAATTTTAATTCTATTAAACAGCAATTCTAATAAGTGAAAATTGGATGAATATTATCCATAGGCTATAAAGATATAGAGCACACTTGTGAAATTAAGATATAAAGCACAGATTTACACTTTTATTACTTTACCCAATTTCAAAATTGAACGAAACAAGAATATCAAACAAACCATATGCTGAATCGGCAAATGATCGACAAACAATGGTATCCAGCTTAACTATTATTGCTGAAAAGAGAGACAGATCTGGCAGCAAAGAAATGGAAAGTTCGAAAGGCTGCAGCAAAAAAAAAAAGTACTGTAATTATTTTCATTAAAGACCTGGTGTTCAAAGAAAGTGCATCACCTAGGAATTTCACATTTCTAACCCTTTTTTGTGATGGTATGTTACATTAATGACTAGCGTCACAAATAGTAACATAGCATCACAAAAAAGATATTTATTAATAGTTAAGGCAAAGCTAAGTAATATTTGACAGGTGCTCTCAAAATATTCCAGAATGAGCATTTGCAACCTTTATACAACAGTTTTGGTAAAACACGGCAATTATGGCTGAAATGTTATCAGAAGCCCTCAATTTGCCTCAGTTTATCATTTTAAATGGAAAACAAAATGAAAAGTTCACCAGGTGCAAACTAATATTTAGTTGAACTACCTCTGGTCCTGATGACAGCAGCACACCGTCAAGGCATTGACAAGATCAATTTCTGAAGATAATCAACTGATAGTTCATGGTTCCAAACATGAATTATGCTGTTCACAAAGGGTCTTTGGTTTCTTTCTGGCAACTGCAGATTCCACATGATGCCAACAGTTCTGTATAGGATTCAGGTCCTGGTCAGCTAAGAGTTGTAATGGACCATTCTTCCAACCATTTTTTCACCTGTAACAAATGTAAACACATTACTGTTGAACCTCTAATGCAGAAATGAAGCTAAAGTAACTACAGAATTTATTTATTTAGAAGTGCCTACTTACACTTTTTGCCCAATGACAAGGAGCCGAGTCATCCTGAAAGATGCAGTTACTTGGCAGGTTGAAATGGTCTCTAATGGTTGGCAGCAATTTGCCTTCCAATATAGCCAGGTATCCATTGGCATTTACGGAACCTTTTATAAACTGCAGGTGACCTACTCTGCGATACAAAATGCACCCCCCATATCATTTTGCTGGTAGGGAATTTCACTGTAGACGCCATACAGTCTGGATGGTATTCTTCACACCGTCTACAGCAAATCATTTTTCTCCCATCAGAGCCATGCAGGTTGAATTTCTTCTCATCTGAGAAAATAACTGGCTTCCACTGCTCAGAGGTCCATTTGACATGCTCCTTACACCAAATTAATCGGGCCTTTTTCATTTTTTATGTGAGGAGGGGCTTCTTAGGACAACAGGCTACAAGTCCATTTTTGAAGAGGCGTCTTCTGACTGTTACTGCACTTGCTACCACTCCTGTATGTTCTTCCCATTCTCTTTTCAGCTCAGATGAAGAAGCTTTATGGCTTTTAAGCGCTTCAAAATGCAGTCCTGTTTTGGCATAGAGACTGATTTGCTTCCGGTTCCTTTTTTTCTATCAGCAGAACCAGTATTCTTGAGTTTGGAAAGAAATCTACTCACTGTCGACTGATTACAAGATACTCTATAAGCAATATGACGGGAAGAACATCCTTTCTCATGTAAAGCAACAATAGCCCTCTTTTTTCATGGGGTCAACTGCACGTAACTCGCCATCCTGACACAAGCAAGGAATAACTGCAGCACTTGCAGAGCATACTTATATAGCTGAAAGTAACACCTGGTGCAATATTTCATCATCACCTACGTGTCTCCGTAGCCGAGTGGTCAGGGGCGGGAGTGCATGCCACACGCTCCTTGAGTAGACCGGGGTTCAAGTCCCTGACTGCTGAATACGGTCGATCTGCCAACCCGCACTGGACCAGCGTGGCAGATTATGGTCCATTTCCCTCAGCATGAATTGTTGAGGAGTCTTCCATCCTGCAGTGGGTTGATAATGGCTGCACTTTACCTTTTACGTGTGTCAATCTTATCTGATGCCATCTGTAAGAAATATTGCCATATACTTGTGTTATTCGGATGACAATTACAATTTTAAGGGGTGATGCACTTTCTTTGAACACCAGTGTATATGTTATTATGGTTGGAAGTTCCATTTGTTTTGTTACCTATGAATAAGAAAAGGTGCAGTAAGTTTAGAAATAAAAACACTTAAGTACAACTTAAGTGTCTTTATCTCTAAATTTACTGCACCTTTTTTTTTTTTGGTCTCCAGAACGGTATTTTTGATGTTTGAAAACCCGAACAAATCAGAAGCTCGAACTACCCCTGGTCCCAGTTAGTTCAAATTATTGATGCTATACTGTATATATCAAAATTATTTTTTGCATTTAGTTCCTTTGTGACTACATGATAGTATCCAATCAAATTGGTCAGACAAGACTTCCCCTTAACAAACCCAGGCTGTGGCTGAACTCTGCAGTCTTCTCTTGATGATCCTGCAGTGCTTCTTTAACCAGTGCAGTTCTTTAACCCGGAGTCCATGGAAGCTCTCATAATTATGGCTAAGGTTTTGCTCACTTCCTTTGCTGCCTCCTTTAATATAGCTGGATAAAAATTAACAAAGACTTCTTTATTTACGTAAACCCTAGAAGAAAAGGAATAAATCATATTGGTCCACTAGAAAGTTTCTGTAGGCAAGTGGTCAAGTGTGAGGGTAGAAAAGTGCACACTTTGATTGACCACTGGTCGAGTCATGTGACAACTAAATACAGTCGAATGTCATCTTGTATTCTCTCTCTCTTTTTTTCTATCTTGAGAATTCCTGACCATTTGTGGTCATCCTGGAGTATAAATAGAAAAGTTATTTATATGAATGGTATAACGGTTGAGGATCCTGCTCAGTTGCCAAAAAACAATAGATATTTTGCATTAATATCACACGTGAGGAAATTTTTAGGGATGGGGATGCCAGAAATATATCTATGAGCTATGCTATGCTACTGTCCAAGATGCTTTCATAATTATGGCTAAGGGTTTGCTTACCTCCTTTGTTGCCTCCCTTAATATAATTGGATAGATTCCATCTGCCCCAGGTGCCCCAGCCTTTTTTATGTCCATCTTCAACAATTTCTCCATCACTTTCCATTCAGTTAGCATAAAGTCATTTAGCCCCTTGTTATGAAGTTAAATTAACTTCTGGCATCCCAAGAAGTTAATTAACTTGTGGCATCCCCTTTCCATCTTTAGGGAAGGAGATGCCAGAAGATTAGTATTAGCATTAGTAGGTATATGATGCAAGAAAGCAAGCTTATGCAACATCAGCCAAAACAAAAGATGCCAAATCCTTCAATTTGTTTGCAACCTGAGCAGGGTTATCAACAGTTAACCCATAGTAATCAAGTGGCCCAATATGATTCAACCCATTTCTTCTACTGTTGATATAAACATAGAAGTCTTTACTGTTTTTCTTTGCCAGAGACTTCTCATAATCTGCCTTAGCTTGCCTAACCTTTTTGATTTGATTACAGACTAATTTATATCTATCATAGGCTTCTATATCACCTGATAATTTATCATTAGCATTAGTAGCAGTGGCATATGATGCAAGAAAGCAAGCTTATACAGCATCAGCAAAAAAAAAAAACACTTCCCATTCACCTCTCCATCTGCTCCAAAAGTCTTTTCAGTTCTTCCTTGAATTTATATTCATGAATGAATTTATATGCATTCTATGCACTTTTTTTCTCTGCCATGTGTCTCAATAGTTCATCTGACATCCATTTAGGTCTAAGTCTTGAACAGCATTTCTTTGTTGATATGAAATGCCTAGTAGCTTTTTTGATTACTTACCTGAATACTTTCCATTTAGAATTTACTGTTGGTAATATCATCAGTTGGTCCCACTGCACAAAATTAAAAACTGTCTGAGACTATTAGTCACCGATACTTCACTTCTACAAATTGCAACATTTGGAAACTGGGCACTGGCAAGGCGATCTGATTGAGGTGTTCATAGCTTTTAATGAAAGAAACTTACATATGGTATTATGTAATTTGAATAAATTCAAAGAAGAATTGAATAGATTATTAGAGAAATGGACAGATGATTTGCAGATTATTATTATTTATTTATTATTTATTTTTTTTGCTGTATAAGTTTGCCTTCTTGAACCATTTGACTGTTAATAAAATACTCCCCGTTTTCTTGCTAATAGAGTCATCTCCAAGAAATAACTACTTTCTGTAATACCAGTGCATCCTGCTCTTACTTATCTCACCATGCAGCCAAATGCATGACAATGGCATCTGACATAAGGTGGACAGCTGAATGTCTCCTGATTTAACTCCTCTGAAAGCAATTACCCTTTTTAATGAACTCAAATTCAGCCATCAAAATGCTAAACTTCCTTGCTTGCCCTGTACTTAATGTACACAAAGGACAGCACTCCTTGATATTATCTAGCTTCAGTCAGGTGTTCATGCATGCAATAAGGCCTTAATTTATAAGAGTGTGCCTTTACTGCTCTAGTTATGGACATAATCTCAGAAGAAAACTGAATTAGATCTACAAAACTTAAGTAATTAACTACTGCTTTCGTAACTATATAACATGTGATTATTAAGTATTAATAGTGGCAAATTATGCAAGAAAGCAAGCTTATATGGCATCAGCCAAAAAAAAAAAAAAAAGTCACCTGTCCATCTCTAACAGTTTGTCTGGTTCTCTGCATTCATTCAAACTATCCCCTTCAACACCGCCAAATGGGAGTTTTTCCAATAACCACCCACTCACTGAAGGCTAATTTCCACATATATATCCTGTAGCCATCATTTCTCGTTTTAATTTTTGCCCCCCTCATATGTAATTAGTCTGCACAAGAGGCAGGATGACATCAGCATTGTGCTTACTCAATCCATTCAGTCTTAAAATGGCACAACCAGATTTCACAAGTTCCTAGTCTCCAGACACTGCAGCTTGCAGAACAGCACCCTTTTGTTCCCCTCACAAATCTTGTTGCTCTTCTCTGCACCTGTTCCAACATATCCACATCCTTTCTAAATGAGACCCCCAGATCAGTACTCACGATGTGGTCAATCCATTGCAAATGGGATAACCATCTCCTTATTATGGCTGGCAAAATTACTGTATACCATTGACAATAAAACCCCCATGAGCTGACCTAACAGCCTGCCTGCACTGCTCCAACTTCACATCTGACTGCATGATTACTCCCAGGCCTTTTTCATTCTCCACTACTATCACAAGTTTGATACCACACGCTTGATACATTATTCTGGGATTGCTGTATCCATATGCAATACCTTGCATATACACCATTTCAGTAGTAATGACACTATTCCAAGATACTACAGTAGTATTATGTAAAATTTATAACACAGCATAGCTCATACAATAAAATACAGTATTCATTATTTGTGCTTTTCGTCTGGTTCTATTTACAAACTTCCTGCTACAACAATATTGCAATTTTTATGATGGTAATGACCAACTTTACTTTTATGTGTAACTTCCTAAATATTTAAATAAATATAAAAATTAAGAAATCCACATAATTAAGGCACTTAAAACAGCATACTTGTAGTATTTGGTTGTATCAGTGCACTTGCACCTGTGTAATGTAAAGCTTGTGGTGATGTTACTTTAGATGGTTTCACACACACAGCATATTGGTGTCATGCTGTCTAATAGAAGTGTACTTGTATGTAAGGGAATTTTCTGATTTTTGTACAAGGGCATATGTCCTTGTAGAAAGAAGACAATGTAATTCTTTTGGAAATGAAGATGTATGGGCAGAAGGTGAATAATCCTTCTACCCACAGTAAAGTGAAATTAGATTAAGTGAGTCACAATTTGCAATTTTTAGTCACGAGTACATGGGAATACTCCTTCCCCCATATCTTGAAACAGAAAGAGGTATAAAAGAATATGATAGATCATTTTAATGCAGACATGTGAAACCTAAGTGAATCACAGTTTCTGATTTTTATATAAGACAATATTAGCATTAGCATTAGTAGTGGCATATAATGCAAGAAAGCAAGCTTATACAGCATCAGCCAAAAAAACCCTTCCCATTTCAACTCCCAAATATAGAAAACAACAATGATCCCGATACCGAACCCTGGGGGACACTACTAATAACATTAGTCCACAACGAGCAGTGTCCAATGATTGCCAATCTTTCTCTTCTCCCAACCATTCATTATATACTGCCATTCCCAAATCAGGAAAAGATCATTCTTCCTCTCACAAATACAGCATGATTTCTCTTAGCAACTGCCTCAGCAAAACTCTATATATACAGGGTTGTTAAAATTAAAATATCCCTATGTAAAGGGCTCTGGAGCAAGTTCTAAGGCTTGTACTGAAGAGAAATTTGGACAACAGGTACAATAAAGAATGCACTCGCCATTTATTGGAAAAAAAATAGTTACAAAATTTGTCACTCTATGGCACTGTGGCAATACAAACTGCTTGAACAGCACTACAGTTGTTCAGTGTCCTCCATTTTGGTCAACAATACTTTCCATTCGAAGAACAGCATTTTCTACAGCATAACGTAACATGTCAACTGGAATAGCCAGCACATGACGTCTAATGCTGTCCTTCAGATCTGCCAGAGTTTGACATCATTCCTGATACATCTGGTTCAAAAAAACCCCACAACCAGAAGTCGCATGGAGTGAGGTCTGGTGATCAGGGTGGCCAAGATGTCTGGAAACAACGGCTGATGACCCATTTGTAAAGTGTTGCCTTAGCAATCTTTGGACACAATGGTGGATGTGGAGGTGGCACAGCATCTTGCATGAATATGGTATCCTGAAGGCACCCATGTTGCAGCTCTGGTATTGCAAAATTTGCCAACATTTCATAATATTGCTGTCCAGTGACGGAACAGGTGCAGGGTCCAGTCGGTGTTACCTGTTCAAAAAAATATGGTCCAATCATGAATGTGGCCGCAAATCCCACCACACTGTCACTTTTGGAGAATGCAACAGGACCTCTTGGATAACTTGAGGGTTTTCTGTTGCCCAAATGTGACAGTTGTGCGTATTCACTTGTCCATTTAAGCAGAAGTGGACTTCATTACTCCAAAGGATGTTCCATGGCCAAGTGATATCCACTGTCATTTGCACCAGAAACTGAAGTGCATATGTGAAATGAATATCTGCATTACCATGCTTTAGCTGCTGTAGCATGTGCATCTTGTAGGGATAGTACCGCAACACCTGACGCATTACTAGCCTTACAGTGGATTACGGCATGTCCACTTCACAAGAAACAGCTGGCTCTTGCACTACCACATGAAGATTGACTTGATGAATCCACAAAGCCATAGCCACATCTTCAACACAAGGAGGAGTCCACTTGTTTTCGACCTCTACCTGGTTGAACACCAAGATGTCCTGTCGCTTCAAATTTCACAATCATTTTGCAGACAGCACAAACAGTCAGTCAAAAGTGCCTTCTGTGCTTTTGAGTCCTGAATTCTCTGATAGCCGCAGCTGCATTGTTTCTGTTCTGATAGTACAGCTTCACTAATAGTGCCTTTTCCTGCAACATTGTCGGCATTGCTGCTGCAGGCAAATATCTACTGTATGATTTTGAAGAGACTGCTTTGCTTTTATACAGTACGGTAGAGCTGAGTAGTGGCGCTGTGGCAATAAATTACAGTTATGCAAATAACGTAAGTTATTTGCACAATTGTAACTAAGATAGTTACGTGCCATACGGTGACAAATTTTTTGACTAATTTTTTTTTTCTAATAAATGGTGAGCACATTCTTTATTGTACCTATTGTCCAAATTTCTCTTCAGTACAAGCCTTATAACTCGCTCCAGAGCCCTCCACATAGGGATATTTTAATTTTAACAACCCTGTATATACTGATGGATCAAAGTCAGAGAGCGAATTGAGTACAGCAGTAGTGCTTCCTGCGATCACTATTTCTGTATCACTTCCAACAAAATGTAGTTATACTGCTTAATTTTATGCTATGAAGCTTGCTCTAGAAAATATTTTCCACTTTCTAATTTAAAAGAGCAATAACATACACAGACTCCCCAAGTGCTCTGCTATCTATGCCTAGGCCATGCTGAGCCATTTTAGTATCTGAGGCAAGAATGGAAAATTGCGCCCTATTGTTAATGATGGCAACGTTGCAATTATTTAATCTTTCTTTTGGCTTTCAGCTTTTAACCTGAGGCAAGCCTAGTTCACCTCACCCTCAGCACGGCTCTGAGCTATGCAAACACCTGACTAATACACCCTTTAATAAAACTGATCAGAGCTGACTTGTCTCAACGAGCATCGACAAATAGTTGTCTTCTGTTGGATTCCTGGTCACATTGAAATACCAGAAAACAACAGTGCAGATCATGCTGCTAAACATCCATTGAGCACAGCCCAAATGAATGCTGTAGTAAATGGTATAACATTACCATATAGTGATCACAAATACAGTATACAGAGACTATATAAAGAACGGTGAACTCTACTATGGCGAACGAAAAAACATAAACACTTTTAGTGAAACCTGTGCCACAATTATGGGCTTCCAGCTTCCATACAAACAGACATGAAGTAGTACTAGCCAGAACTTCAGGAGTAGCACAGTCGTATGTTCATTATCCTTCCCACACTGGGTGGAAAAGACCTACGTTCGAATCCTGTTGATGACTTTAATGGGCTTTTTTTCACTCTGTGGCTGAGGCTGAGTTAGTCAATCTCAAGCATAGATAACAAGATTTTTTCGTCCAGCAAAATAGGCAAATCGACCAGAGAACACACGCAAGTTACAGACCCAGGCATTTATAAGAAATTATGTGTGGCTGTAATATAATAGAGTCCTAGCCAAAACTGCACATGGGTAGCACAGTGTCACCGTTCTCCCCACACCGGGTGGAAAAGGCCCAGGTTTGAATCCCGTTCGGTGATGCTAGGAACTTTTATGGGCTTTTTTCACTCCATGCCTCACTTACTCGGTCTCAAGCGTAGACAGCAGGGTTTCCCACCTGGAAAAACTGGGGTTTTTCATCCAGCAAATCAGGCAAATCGACCAACCAGAGAACACATGCAATTGACAGATACAATACACATGGGTATTTTTTTTTCTTGTTCTTCGCGTGTCACGTCCATTGGTATGTAGGAGAAACTGAACAAGCATAAACTTGACTAACACATCTGGTGAGTATGGGCTTGGCACACCCAGGATCCTGAGCTGGATATCATCATTCTTCTCTTTCTTGGTGATTCCCTTCTACTTCTGAGTCTCTCTCTCTCTCTCACACACACACACACACACACACACACACACACACACACACACACACAGTAACATTTGTTTTTGGCTGGTGCAGCAAAAGCCTCAGGCTTCTTTGCACCATATGGCTAATAATAATAAGTGTTATTGGTTGAGGCATTTTGTTAGTTCATTAGCATTTTTTCCTCCCGGAAATTCGGAATTTTACCCAGGATCCTGAGCTGGATATCATCATTCTTCTCTTTCTTGGTGATTCCCTTCTACTTCTGAGTCTCTCTCTCTCTCTCACACACACACACACACACACACACACACACACCTGGAGCTCACATCTGGTGAGCATGGGCTTGGCACATCCAGGGTTCTGAGCTGGATATCATCATTCTTCATTTCCTTGATGATTCCTTTCTACTTCTCTCTCTCTCAGGGTTACTCGGGAATTTTTATTTTTTATTTATTTTTTTATTTATTTATTATTTTTTTTTTTTTTTTGGCTGGTGCAGCATAAGTCCCAGGCTTCCTTGCACCATATGGCCAATAATAATAATTTTTGTCCAGGAAACAAATCGACTGCAGAACAGACGCAAATTTCAGACGGCACAATGTGGCTTAAATTGCCAATGTACCTAATACGCTACAACAACTAACCAACCAACCAACCAGAAAAACCACTTCAGTCACATGGGAACAGTAACAAGTATTCAGACAGAGTGATATAACAATCTCGGAATACAGCTTATTTGAAAGGCTACTGAAGCAGAACAAATATACCACTACATTGGAGTGTGCCATCCTGTGAGCGATATTAATGAGATTATTATTAGACTCTGGGATGATCGCTCCAACCGCCAGACTGGAGAGGCTGCCTCTCTAATCCACAAGGGCGGTGTGAGAACTACAGTTCTCACGGTGTGAGAATAAAGCTTATGATACAGTTCCCCGCGAAAGGCTGTTGTATGGGATTACTGATAGGAGCCTTCATTTGCTAGCTAAAAATTAAAAGATAAAAGTAGACTAAAAAATGTAGACTAAAAGACTAAGGTTACTATAATTTCACTATAAGATAAAAGTAGTCATGAACGTTTTTTGTGGTTGAGCGGTGTGACAAGTGGAGTACTTCGGGAATCAGTGCTAGAGCAGCTTCTCTTTTCATCTTGCTTAATGAGGAAAGGGGAGTTTCAGAGTTTGCTCCTGAGTTAAAAGGTGGAGGGATGTTATCAACAAGAATAGGTCATTTTGCTTCAAAATGACGTATCAGTTGCACGAATGTTTTGAAAAACGATTAAAGAAGTTTAATATTTCTAGATGTAGAGTTCTGAACGTGGGGAACATAAATCGAAGAGTTACGTATAAGAATCGGGGAAAGAAGTTCAAAGTGGTTCAAGATGTAAAACACTTAGTGGTTGCGATTCAGTCAGACAACATTTTCAGTGCAGTGTGGGCAGGCAGCTCGGAGTGCACGTAGCATCCTGTTTATAATATGTAGGACCTTCACAAGTAGGGAAATTATGTTGTTGTTACTGTGGAAATTCTGGAACAAGGGCTACTGAGGCGATATTGCGCTTATCAATTTAGTTGAATCTTTAAGTGTTTCTAAATTCATTACATTGATAGGTGTTGATTCCACAGCATATCCTATCCGTTTTAGAAATGTAAAAAAATTTTGAAAATCAGTTATCGCCTATGATATTGCCACCAGACAAAAGTTCCTGTAAGTCGGGCATTTTTGTACAAGGCACATTTCAGAAATGTGTGTTTACTATGAGTGGTATGGCAGCATGTATACTGTGGAGGATAGAAGAAAAACGTTAGTTGAATGAGTATTGCCTGTGCAGGTTCTGAGTAAACTAAATTATATTATATTAGGGTCACCTAGAAATATTTTTTCAACTACCCATGTGTATTATGTCTATAAATTACGTATGCTTTCTGGTCGATTTGCCTGTTTTGCTGGACGAAAACCCCCAGTTTTCCCGGGAAAAATCTTGCTCTCTATGCCTGAGATCGAGTAATTCAGGCACGGAGTGGAAAAATCCGATAAAAATTTCTGGCGTCACCGACGGGATTCGAATCCGGGCCTTTTCCCTGGTGTGGGGAGGACCGTGACGATACCAGTGTTCTGCCCGCGCAGTTCTGGCTAGGACTACTTCATGTCTGTTTGTACGTATTATTTATCTCTCAATTATTTTCGTACAATGAGCAAAAATATTCTCGTGGAGTAATTTATAATTTTTCCTAGCTCAGAGATAATATCTCTTTCTTAATTGCAGCTCTCAAATTTTTAATCACGGAACAGCTATAAATATCAGTCATTTAGTATAAGGAAGCCACAGGCTTTCGCTGCACTAGTCAAAACAATAATAAATAAATAAATAAAATAAAGCTCTCTTCTTGGGCTTTCTCTATGTCTTTACTTCAACTCATTCCAAAGATGTTTAGTTGTAATGTTCCGCTTTTATTCTCTTCAGATTATACATTTACTATGCTTGCTTTGTGACACAGAGTAGAATCGCTTTGGAAGGTGCAAAATTGTCACAATGCAGGCAACAAAGAATTGACCAGAACATCAAAATAGAATGCATAAATCATTAGCATTAGCAGAGGCATACGATGCAAGAAAGCAAGCTTATGCAGCATAAAAAAAAAAAAAAAAAAAAACTTCCCATTTGATTCATCTATTCACTTCAAATGCTTATCCAGTTCAGCCTTAAATTTATTTAAGCTATATCAACTTCCACAACAAGAAATGGAAATCTGTTCCAGCAATCAATTACCGTTGATTAAAGTTGGCTAAATCGTTGGCTAAAGGCAAATTTCCGCCACATCTATTCTACAACTATCTTTCCTCATTTTGAATTTGTGCCCACTCAGGTTCGCAATCTGAGCAAGCGGAAGAATCCCATCAGAATTCAGCATGCTCAATCCATTCAAGGTGTTATACACCTCAATCAGATCACATTGCATGTACCTAGTCTCGATGGGCTGCAATTTGCAGAACTTAAGCATATATTCGTAAGAATACCCCTTTGTTCCCCTCAACAATCTTGTTGCCCTTCTTTGTACTCGTTCTGGCAACTCTACATCCTAAAATGAGGCCTCCAGTACAGTATAGCCATACACTTCAAATCTTGTCGGCCCCAATTTGCCTACCATCAAACATTCCTTTCCCCCTATGCTGGGTAGGCCTTCCACCAACGAATGATGGACTGAAACCGGTACATGATAAAACCTTCCTTATGATAATCACCAATTTAGTTATCAATGTGCGACATGTTTGTCTGGCCTTCACCCGGTCTTCCAATTTCATCCCACTTGGTTCAAATCGAAATTCTGCGCCGGCTTACACCATACAAACCAAGTTTGTATGGTGTAAGCTGTCCGGAACTGCATGAATCGACAAGTCGGCAATGTGACATCTGACAATAACATCCTCGTCACCGAAATCAGTCACCTGAACTCTATGTGAAGAGACGATTAACTTGTATGGCTCATACACCTTCCTTATATATATATATATCAGTCTAAGTCACTTTTTTATCCGGTGAGTACAATACTTGTTTTCGTATAATCAGAGAATGAGTAAATAAAGACGAATTGCAGTTTGAAAAGGAGCATCTCTGTAATTCGGAGCATCTCTGTTTTCAAACAGGGGTGAAAACATTCGTTTTACCCCTGTTTGAAAAACTTTTGTCTTCAACCAGGAGTGAAAACAAATGTTTTCACTCCTGGTTGAAGACAAAAACTACGTGAAAATAGCAATTGTGCCTAGAGTGCGAAAACAGGAATCGTATCTTACTGGAGGGAATATAAAAACAGTTAGTGTTCGGATGTTTTTTGGAAGGCACTGTATATTACAATGTCATAAAGATGATTTATTTTCACCTGTTTTCACTATGCAGAATTTAGGCCTAGTTTGTAGAACAAGTGATATGAAGTATTTGTCCAAAATAAATAAAGTATTATTATTATTATTATTAGCCATATGGTGCAAGAAAGCCTGAGGCTTATGCTGCACCATCCAAAAAAAAAAAAAAAAAAAAAAATTCCCAAGTTACCCTGAGAGAGAGAGAGAGAGAGAGAGAGAGAGTGAGTGTCAGTCAGAAGTTGAAGGGAATCACCAATGATGATAGCCAGCTCAGGACTCTGGGTTTGCCAAGCCCATACTTACCAGATGTGAGCCCGTGGGGTTAAAAACTCTTAACAGTATAAGAATTAAGTTGTATAAATAACACAAAATAATTGCACTTAACTGATTTCCAAGAATTAGGTAATAATTGTTTGGTTAGAATTATTAGATAAAATTTTGTCAGTGAATTATTGAAAAATGATAGCAATATACGGAAGTCACGTGATTTGATGTTGGTTCCAAATCGCTGAAGGCGCTCTCTAATTATATTTATTGTAAATTTTATTTACTGAATGCTCGAGGGTCATCATGGGCTCCAAAGCAAAAGAGGCTCATTGGCAGGGGTGATATGAGGATTTTTTTTCTAAAGGGAGGATAAAGCAATATTCTGGGGAAGCATTCCCATATTAAAGCATTGGTGCAATCTCCTGGTATTTTTTAATTTTTTTTACAAGAAAAATATAGCTTAATTTCATGGCAATTTCGCTATAGAGTCCTTCCAGATTCGCTCCCCCCTCCATGGAATGTGCGGTCCTGTGACAGCTGATCCTTAAGTCTTTCCCTGCTGGGATCACGCACAGAGATTTAGACATGATGAAGTCACAAAATATGTAATTATATTTTTTTATCGTCACGAAAGGAAACGGGAAGCCCCCCCACCCCACCCCAACTGCAGTTAATGAGGTCCGAAATCTTGGTCTGTATTCGGCTTGTGCCATGTCTAAATAAAGGCAGTTAATGGGATATGCTCTATATTTTAAAAGTAGTGTTTCTTAAAATGTTTAAGCTCAGTTGAAGGATAAGATCAAAATCCATTGTACTTAATAAAAAAAATACCCCCAGGGTATTTTTTTTATACTCACATCTGGTGAGTATGGGCTTGGCACACCCAGGGTCCTGAGCTGGATATCATCATTCTTCTCTTTCTTGGTGATTCCTTTCTACTTCTCTCTCTCTCTCTCTCTCTCTCTCAGGGTAATAGGGAATTTTTTTTTTTTTGGCCGGTGTAGCATAAGCCTCAGGCTTCCTTGCACCATATGGCTGATAATAATAATAATAATAATAAATAAATAAATAGAAAGCTAATTTATTTTTTGTTTAAATAATAACTTTGTTTTCTTCATATATTGTCTGTTTAGTGCTTGCCATTAGGCCTATTCGATAATAAATTAAGATTATTTTAATGAAATCAATGGCATAAATGATATTTATGTCCACGAAAATTATGTTCAATTAAAATGGATCGTAGTGTCAGTAATTCAGTCAGTAATTACCGCAATAAATTAATCATTGGCGCCATCTTCTGGCATTTTATACAATTTTTCCAGAATAATTTTTTTTTTTTTCAAGATTATTTCAAATTCTAGTCCTTCTTTCTAGTCTACTGTCTTCTTTTTCAAGGAAAAAAAAAACGGTAGGTTTGATTTTCACGTAACGTTGATCACATCTGAAACATAATCTGTTCTTAAATTGTTTTAAACTTTTTCTGTAGTGTTTACTCTTGATTTTAAAGGCAATTCTGAACTGCATTAAAAGAAAAACACTAGAGAATAGTAGAATGGGTATAGCAAAATATTTATAATGATCGAGGTCAATTTTTATCAGTTTGAATATTCATTGACAAAACAAAACTTAGTATGGGTTCCGAGGTGTTGGGTAAAGTTTTCGTAATGTAAAAATAAGTAATACTTTTGAACGAAAGTGTATCGGGGCCCGGTAGCCATGTTAGCAAAAGCGCTAGGCTGTACTGAGTAGAGCGTGGGAGTTCGAACCCACCTGTCGGTAGTCGCGGAATTTTCTCCTCAGTATCTTGAGTTAGTCAGTCTCAAGGCCGTGGTCGTGAGGTTTCCTCCGGGAGCTCCGGTTTCCCCTCACACACAGAAAACTGACTTGGGAACGTGGTGGGGGGACAGACACGTGCACCTTTTCTTCAAATTCCCCCAGACGGGGGTTTTTCCCCGTCTGGAGAAATTTGAAGGAAGGGGAGGGTGCATCGGGTGGTATCCCCACCCAATGCATCCTTCATCTCTGTGTAGTGGTATGGGGACAAACGTCTCTTTACTAGTCTATAAGAAATGGCAGTGATATTTCATGATAGAGGGCGCAAAGAATCGGTGATGCTTGGCACTTCGTGTTGAGTTCGTGAGCTGTGCGGTTGTACTGTTTGGCATTAGCGGTGGAGACAGATTTCAACTGGTAAGTAGTTTAACATAGCTATATATGTCTACAGTGTAATGTTCTTTTAAGTTTTGGGAAGAAATCATGCACGCAAGCTGACATTTTTCTACAGAAGGTTCGCTCTTAATTTAACGATTACGGATAATCGTTATTAGAAGTGATTTAGAAACGCCTTCAAAAACAGTTTTTAACGATTTCAACGTACATCGCAGACTTGTACGTTAAATACGTACAAGTAGTCTGTAAGTTATTCCTTAAAGGCTGAATTGCGAGCCTAAAAGTAGTCTGTAAGTTATTCCTTAAAGGCTGAATTGCGGGCCTAAAAGTAGTCTTTAGCTGTAAATCATTGGAAACTATAGTTAAATGTAGGGCGAGGTGTACGTTAAAATCAGTTTAACAACGAAATTATAGCTCAAAGGCTGATTTTGAAGATTGTAATAATTTCAATGACTAATTAACGTTAAAATTTTGCCTCTAACCATTTTTTCCTGATTTATTAGTAATTGCGTATTTTAACAATTGTGCATAATGTAGATTTTTTTTTCTGATGCTGTGCTTTAGCATAACTGCTGCAATTCACCTGAAAAACTTTGTTCCAGGGCAAGGGTAGGAGAGGGTCGGAAAATGTCAGCTGTCTTGTCCGAACGAAATCCAAGGAAAATTACGCGAGCCTCACGATTTCGTTTTACCCAAATATGAAGTGTGCGGAATTATTATTATTATTGGCCATATGGTGCAAGGAAGCCTGAGGCTTATGCTGCACCAGCCAAAAAAATTTCCCTAGTTACCCTGATAGAGAGAGAAGAATGATGATATTCAGCCTAGGAGCCTGGGTGTGCCAAGCCCATACTCACCAGATGTGAGCCCCTGGGGCTAGATTATGAGTTTGCTGGTCTGCTTCATTCAGTTAACCTAACTGAAACTTGCCTAGAATACTGGTAATAGGTGATCCTTCAGCTATTAAAAGCTGAATTGCGAGCCTAAAAGTCGAGTTTAATTTAGATGTAAAATTATTGGAAACTGAATTAAATGTAGGGTAAGTTGTATGAATTTGAAGTGTGAACGCCTTCTTTGCTCTTCGTCTGTTTATGTTAAAATGCTGTGTTCCCTGATCTATTTTGAGTATTCACAATCACCAGCGCTTAAGTATTTTGTTATTTATTTTTTAACAAATCTTAAAACGCAGCCGCGGTACAAGGGCTTGTTTAAAATGCAGATAACCAACCGTTCGTAAAAGAACAGGTGTGTGTAGACGCAGGCGAGTCTTTCTTGATCGCCTCCCTTTTTTTTTTTGAAGAGGAAAGGAGAGCTAGAAATGGAGATTGTTGGTCTTAATATTAACTCTACCCTCACTTGGACGATGCTTAATTGAATTATTTTCGAATTGTCATGCGTATGAGTTGTTGGATTGTGATCCGTTATTATTTGGGTGAGAAATAAGTCTGGCTCCACTAAAAAAAAAAATATTTTTTTTCTCTTAATTAATGTCAGCTTCTTATCATTGTGCTATTCCATTTCAACCAACTCATGCAGTTAGTGGCACCGAGATATCTGAGTGCTGTGTTCCCTGATCTATTTTGAGTATCCACAATCACCAGCGCTTAAGTATTTTGTTATTCATTTAGTCTAAAATTTCTAGAAATTGAGTTAAATGTCGGGCTAGTGGTACGAATGTGAAGTGTCAAATCAAATTGTGGACTATCGGCGGCGAATTTTTTTTAGAGTAGAGGTTAATGTGGAAGATAACTGCCTGCTGTTTTTTGGCATTATTTGGGGGATGGAAGGAGGAAAACACTGACATACTTAAGTCGACTAAATCCTTTCTTGGTGCCGAAAGCTTTACTGTGGCTCGATATGATTGGTCGATCGCGTCTGTATTAACATTCAAATTAACCTCACAGACACATCGTGATTTCGACAACGCAGTCGCTGGTCCACCGATTGAAACTCGAGTGATGAAAGAAGCGAGGTAAGGTAATAATTCTATCGTTGGTGTGTATAGCTGAAGAGTTTGACATTGGATATGAAGATATTGGAATCTAATGTCTCCAAATTGACATTGGATATGAAGGAAAATAATTTTGTAGAACTCAAATAAAATTAGGGTTATACTCCAGATTATGGGTACACTTCTGGAGGAAGTGCTTCTTTTGCTTGAATCTGCCCCGAATTTCACTAGCCAAAAATGGAAGTCTATTAAAAAATCCACACTTCTTTTGCTTGAATCCATCCCGAATTTGGCCATACCCGCAACGTGGTGACAAGGTGTACCCATAATCTAGAGCTCAGCCAAAATTAATTATATTTAATAAACCACAGTACTAAATGATGTTTTTAATTACGCTAAACTTTCCAGTGCAATTGCTTGGTTAGTTGACAGTCCAAGTATATGACACTTTCCCCATGTCATTGTAATTCTTAGCAGCACACCGCTGGCATTATCTCAGGAACTCCGCGAATTTTCCTTATGTGAAACTCCCATGATTAAATGGTGTAGAATTTTGAGCAAGCAATGTGCTGCATTAAGAGCATAAAGTTTTGCAGAATTGGAGACAAAATAAAACTATTTCTGATGAAGTAACATAATGTTTTAAACTACAGTTCCCTGTGCTTTCTTTTGCGAATTTTGGTGAATGTAACCTTAACTGTCGTGTACGCTTAATTACGGAAATAAAGTGAAATTTAATTGCAGGAGAACACAGACTGCGTTGTACTACATAATGTTCTGCGCTGTCACCCCTCATTTACGCTTCTTTTTCAGCATCTCCACTGTGAGTTTCTTTTGTATATTTACGTAACCCGTACACGATATAGTAATATTGGGTGAAGTTACGCTACGAAAATTGACGGTTAAACTTTCGAATATGGTGCTGCATTCCACGAATTTTTGCAAGTGATGGGCAGGTCTATCTCCGTTCACCGGTTCTCAGTGATTGGAAAATCTAGTCCTGTGAGTTATTTGTGTTAAAATATATTTTATACGTTATTAATTACCGCTCATTTTCTTTGGAATTCGCTTATCGGTACAGGTCGGTGAAACCTTGTGTCATGGGACGAGTTGCAAAGAAAGGCTACATGAAGAACAGAAGGTCACGTGGACTGAGAAAAATAGTTACAATTAGAAGGAAAAAAAAACTTACAGGAAAGATGTCGTTTTTAATAGACTCATTTTTATTTAGTGAAAAAAAGTTAGGTTATGTTAGTTTGCGCTACTAATTTGGGACGGATTTAAGCAAAATGTGTTTGTTTTTAATAGACTTTCGTTGTAATTTATCAGTTCGTCCCTCCCTTTCATCTACAGCAGACTTTCAGAATAACGGCACCTTCCGCGATTCAAGGTGTCGTTATCTATCAAGTTTTATTTTTAATGTTTTTATTTAATGCAGAAATAAAATAAGGCCAAATAAGAAATGGAGAGGTTAAGAATGCAATTTTATTAACTGCACATAAAAAATCAAACATGTTGACGATCCAATATTATATTCTGCCATTCATACACTCCTACTTATGACCCGTTCTATTTTCTTTATTATATCAAGTTCAGTCTGCTCGGTAGCACAGTGGTATCGACACCGGTGGAAAAGGGCTGGGTTCGAATCCGTGGCTGAGTTACTCGGTCTCAGCCGTAGATAGCTAGCAAGGTTTTCCCCCTAGAAACTGGGGGTTTTCGTCTAGCAAAACAGGCAAAAGAGCAGAGAACACACGCAATTTACAGATAATATACATGGGTATATGAATTAACATTCTGGGTGACCCTAATGTAATAGTTTGGATTATATCAATTTGTCACTAAGTTTTAATGTTCTTCTCTGTATGACGTTTTATTAACTTTAGGGGTTCATAGTGAGGGATTTTTAATTTAAAATAAATGTAAAAGAGCGGTATAACCCGTAATATCAGTACAGAATTCACTTTGAAAATGGCGAGCGTAAACAAATGCAGTAATCACGTGACTTTTTTTTTTTCGGCACTGCAAGACATCTGCTCTGTATGTAAACATTCAATCTCAATGCTTCGTTATTTGCAGTGCCATTATTTGGACAGTGTATTGTACCTCGTTTTTGGCAATGAGTCCATTTTCAGTTTGTCAAGCGGCTTTTTTCTGACTTGACGGGAGGAGCAGTCACAGAAAAAATACTAAATTTAAAAAAAAATAAGAATATATTATTTTTTATAAATTAAATTTATAAATTATCTGGTAGAAAATATAAAAGCGGAGCCGAAAAACGAAAAATACAATTAAATAGAGAAAAAGAAAGAAGTAAATGTGCCAAAATTTCAAATTTTTATTTAATTGGAAAATAAAAATGAGAATCTAAACGATATAGGTGCAGTTATAACCCCTAGCATTGTCGCTGTTGTGGGTAACATTGCATCAGGCAAGCATGTATCCAATCACTGCCTGCAATAAAAGAGAGAATAACTTAACAGAAGAGAAACAGAAAAAATAACAATAACGAAGAATTACTAGAACTAGAATCACAACCGAGAATCTCTAAAAACAATGTTGACGTTGACGGACATTCAGTACCAGACAAAAATATACAAGACCTAGACGATGACCAGTTCTCTGAAGTCTCTGTTGCTGTTTTGCAAGAAGATAGTGTTAAAGAGGTAGAAGAGGCTTTAGAAAATGCAGAGTTGCTTGCTAAATATGTGTATGTGACGTAGGTTTGTGGCCTACACAGTTAAATGATAATTTTATTAATCACTCTCTCTCACATGAAATGACTTATTTCCAAAATAACGATCCAAAAATTATATATCCAGTTTCAATAAGGAATTACAAAAAACAAAACAGATCATTTTCAAATAAGTACTTTACGAAAACAATTTAAAATGGTCAATTAGTGGAAAGATCTTGGATGTGCTGTTCTACCAGTATGGGAAGTGTTTTTTGTCTAGTCTGCAAACTTTTCTCTAAAATTCCTTCTCAATACACAACCGGATTCTCTGACTGGAAACATATAGGACCTTGTTTAGAAAATCACGAAAATTCTAATGAACATAAGAAATCATTGTTAGAATGGTTACCACGTAAAGAAAAGAAGTCTGTTATTTACAAGCAGTTGCAGGAGCAACTAAGAAAAGATACGGGATATTACCACAGTGTCCTAAAACGTGATATTGCAGTGGTGAAATATTTAAGTGTAAGGGGCTTAGCATTTTGAGGTCATGAGGAAATATTTGGCTCTCCGCACAATGGTAATTTTATGGAATTACATGCGCGAACATATCCAACAACGAGAACTGGGACCAAAGCCTTTCAATTCGTACTTATCAAAAACAATTTATGAACAAATAGAGATTATGGGAAAACAAGTAATAAAAAGAATTATAGCTGAAATAAATAGTGAAGATGCAAAGTACTTTTCAATTGTGATGGACTCTACACCAGATTTGTCCCACAATGACCAACTAGCTATTACAGTACAATATTGTTTTGAGGGAAAAGTGTATGAAAGATGTGTATCTTTCATCAAAATTAGTAATCACAACTCCATACAAGAATTTCTAGAAAAAATGGACTGCCACTGGATAATTGTAGAGGACAGTCTTTTCACAACACTGCAAATATGTCCGGCCGATACAATGCCTTGCTCACATCTCAAACAAAAAAATGCCCTGATTATGTGCCATTTGCTGCGCTCCCTAAATCTGGTTCAAGTTGCAACTCAAATTGTGAACTTTTTTGGAGCAGTGCAACAAATATATCTTTCTGCTACTACCCATGGGTGGGAGCTTCTAAATCGTGAAACAAAACTAAAATTTTGATAAAACGTTTAAGCCAGACTAGATGCTCTTAGAGCTTCAAAAAATAGTTACTGTGATATCATGAACAAAATGAAAGGGATGAATTGGTCTACTTGATATCGATGGTTTGACTGTTGATTCAGTTTGTTTGCTCAGATAGCAAACAAACAATGAGTATTTTGCATCTACATTCACACATGAGTTATTAATGTTTGAAAATGGCAGAAGGTTATCAAATTGTAGCAGGGTGCTTAATGATTTTGTAATAACTGAGAGCATAAGAAAGGCACCTGGGATGGATGGGATCTATCCAGTTATATTAAAGGAGGCGGTAAAGCAACTAAGCAAACCCTTAGCCATAATTATGAGAGCATCCTTGGACCCAGGGGAAACATATCTCCAGTCCGTGGGGATTTCCCCACGGACTGGAGATATGCGAATGTATCCCCAATTCACAAAGGGGGATCTAAGGGTGACACGAGTAATTACAGACCAGTTAGTTTAACTTCTGTTCCGGGTAATATAATCGAGTCACTGGTTAAAGATGCATTGCAGGATCATCTAGACAAGACTGCAGTAATATTTCAGACACAGAATGGGTTTGTTAAGGGAAAGTCTTGTCTGACAAATTTGATAGGATATTGTGATGTGGTTGCAAAGGAACTGGATGCAAAAAATAATTTTGATATCATATATTTGGATTTCAGGAAAGCTTTTGACACTGTTGCGCATGGAAGACTATTGTGCATAGTGGTATTAAGGGTTAGTTGCTACAATGGATAAAAAGGATGGTTGAGTGGGAGAAGACAGAGGGTGGTAATCAATGGGTGCTGCTCTTCGTGGACTAATGTTATTAGTGGAGTCCCACAGGGTTCGGTGTTGGGTCCACTGTTGTTTTGTATATTTATCAATGATATTGATGAAGGTATATCAGGCTTAGTGTCGAAGTTTCCAGATGATACAAAGGTTGGCAGGGTTGTTAATGACAGTGTGCTACTGCAACAGGATCTAGAAAATTTGGGCAGATGGGCTAAGAAGTGGCAACTGAAGTTTAACCTTGACAAATGCAAAGTACTGCATATGGGTAGAAGTAACCCCAGAGAAACGTACCAACTGTGTGGTACTACACTTAAGGTGGTAGAAAATGAAAAAGACCTGGGAGTAATTGTGCAGTCAGATATGAAGTTTTCTGAGCAATCCAGACGGGCTGCCAGAGTAGGTCATGGGGTTTTGTCAATAATATATAGGAATTTTGCTAGCAGGGAAAAAGGAGGCGATTGTCCCTCTGTATAACGCAATGGTCAGGCCACGCCTTGAGTACTGCGTACAGGTCTGGAGGCCTCATTTTAGGATGTAGATTTGCTTGAGCGTGTACAGAGAAGGGCAATAAGATTGGTGAGGGGTATGAAGGGATCCTCTTACCAAGAGAGTCTTAAGTTCTGCAAATTGTAGTGGCTGGAGACTAGGCACCTGCGCGGTAATCTGACTGAGGTGTAAAAGGCCTTGAATGTGTTGAGCACGCTGAATTCTGATGGGATCCTTCCACTTGTTCAGATTACGAACCTAAGGCACAAATTGAAATTAAGAAAAGATAAAGATAGATGTGCGGAAATTTGCCTTTAGCCAGCGGGTGGTTAATTGCTTGAACAGACTTCCACCTGTCGTTATGGAAGTTGATAGGTTAAATAAATTTGAGGGAATGGTGTGTTTTTTTTTTTTTCCCTCGGCTGATGCTGCAAGCATATACACTTGCTTTCTTGCATCACATGCAACTACTACTACTAAACGTTTAGTGACAATATGGATGAGAAACTTTATTTTCGAAGAGAGGCACAGAATTTAAATAATTATTTGGTGAAACTTGAAACTGCGATTTTTAACTGTTTTTTGGGAAGAAATTTTAGTGATTCAATTTAGTTAACAAAAAAGTGCAGACCCCAGGCTTAGACATATGTGAAGGTGAGAAATTAATTACGTCATTAGAATCGTTTGTGAGCAACATACGAGAGCAATCAGATCAGAAACTAAACGAATACAAGGAGACAGCCAAAAAATTAAGTACTGGTGTGGAAAAAGAATACTGATTTAAAAAAGAGACGTATTATTTCAAAAGTTTCGCTAAATGGAGCAGAAAAATTTAAACGGTTTACACTAAACGTTGCATTAGATAAGTTGATTATGGATTTATACAGAAGAGGCCATGTCTATGGGGAATTTAGCAAACGATTCAAATTTTTAATGGATTTGCAAGACATTAATATCGAAAATATTGATTTGGAAAGTGCATGTAATGTTTTTGATTATTATTCGGATGACATAGACAAACATTTAATCAATCAATCAATGAATGTATTCAGTTAAAATCCTACTTACAGACTAAGCCAGACTCACGGGATGCTAATTTATGAAAAGAAACTTGTCGATGTTTTTCCGAATTGCTATACTATCTTAAATTTTTTGGTGTTGCCAATCACCAGCTGTGTGGCGGAGCGCTCCTTCTCCAGGATGTCCTATATAGGACAACAATGACGAATGAAAGATTAAATTATTTATCAATTCTTCCGTTAGCATTAGGAGAGGCATATGATGCAAAAAAGCAAGCTTATGCAGCATCAGCCAAAAAAAAAAAAAACGCTTCCACCGTTCTTTCGAAATACCTGTCCAGCTGAGCCATAAATTTATTTAGGCTATCAACTTCCACAACAAGGGATGCAAGTCTGTTCCACCAACCAACTACCCGCTGGCTAAAGGCACATTTCCGCACATCTGTCTTTCCTCAATTTGAATTTATGCCCTCTCAGGTGATTATTCTGAGCAAGAGGAAGAATCCCATCAGCGTTGAGCATGATGGGATTCTACCACCTCGCCGGTGCCTAGTCTCCAGACACTGTAATTTGCAAAACTTAAGCCTTTCTTCGTAAGAGCAACCCTTTGTTACATTCACTAATCTTGTTGCCCTTCTCTGTACTCGTTCCAGCAGCTCTACATCCTTCTTGAAATGAGGCCTGCTGACCATTACCTTATACAAGGGAATAATCACCGCCTTATCCCTTCTAGAAAAATTCGTGTATATCATTGACAAGACACCATGAGCTATTCTTGCAGCCCGTCTGCACTGTTCAGAGAACTTCATATCTGCCTGAACAATTACCCCAGGTCCTTTTCATTCTCTACCACTGTCGTTTTGTACCACAGAGTTGGTGGGTTGCTGTTTCCCATATGTAGTACTTTGCATTTGTCAATGTTAAACTTCATTTGCCACCTCTCAGCCCATCTGCTCAACTTTTCCAGATCCTGTTGCAGCAGCATAGCATCAGTAGTGTCCTTAACAACCCTGCCAACCTTTGACATTAAGCTTGATATACAATCATCAATATTATTTATAAATACAGAAAACAATAATGGACTCCACGATGAGCAGTGTCCATTGATTGCCACTCTGTCTTCTCCCCCTCAACCACCCCTTTACCTATAGCAGAAATTTGCCTCCAGTGCCACACTGCTCCAATTTGTGCAGCAGTCTTCCATGTACAACAGTATCAAAAGCCTTTTTAAGATCCAAGTATATAGTATCCAAGAAAATTGGTCAGGCAAGACTTTCCCTTAATAAAACCATGCTGTGTCTGAGCTATAACTGAATTCTTGTCTAGATGTGCCTCCATTAATTTTCCTGGAACAGAAGTTAAACTCACAGGTCTATAATTACTTGTGTCCTCCTTTGTGAATTGGGGTCACATTTGCACATCTCCAGTCTATGGGTACCTCCCCTGAGTCCAAGGAAGCTCTCATAATTATGGCTAAGGGTTTGCTTACTTCCTTTGCTGCCTCCTTTAATATAACTGGATTATTCCATCCACCCCAGGTGCCTTTCTTGTGTTTATCTTCGACAATTTCTCCTCCACTTTACTCTCAGTTATTACAAGATTATCTAGCTTACCGCCAGAGTTGAATAACTCCTCATGTGTGAATATCGATGCAAAATATTCATTTAGCTACCTGAGCAGGATCATGAAGAGTTGAACCATTGATATCAAGTGTACCAATATGATTCATCCCCTTCCTTCTAGAGTTTACATAAGTAAAGAACTCTTTGCCAAAGATTTCTCGTAATCTGCCTTCGCCTGCCTAACCTCCTTTGTAACTTGGTTACAGATCAACTTGTGTCACAAGTTAATTTATATTTATCCCATGCATTTTTCTTCTCTGCCATATGTCTCATTAGTTCATCTGACATCCATTTAGGCCTAAACCTTGAACAATATTTCTTAGTTGGTATTTAAAGCCTAGTAGCTTCCAAGATAAGTTTTTTGAATTTGCTGTTGGTAACATCATCAGTTGGTTCCACTGTTGAGGCCATCGTAGTCGCCTTTACGAAAGCAATAACCCTTCACTTTACCTCTTTGAGTAAATCACACTGTGATCACTGCCACCTAAAGGAACCATTATCTGCAGATTCTTAATGCATGAAAAATCACTGCTGATAATCAAATCAAGAGTATTCCTCCCGAACATGCTGATGTAGAAAACAATCATCCAATAAATCCACAAAAGCCTTGCCCGTGTGAGTGACCAACCCACATATTCCAGTCAATATCTAGGAAATTAAAATCCCCCATTATAAGACTCTCTGATTTACTGGCCCACTCTATTTCCCTGTACAGTTTCTTATTATACTCATCAGTGTCATTAGGCCTATAGCACACTCCTACTCAATTTTGACCTCCCAATGCTTATGTCACACCAAACTGACTCGATCCTGCGATGTCGACTGGCTTCACTTCCTTGGATTTTAAGTGTTTCTTAACTAATAGCATAACCCCTCCTCCCTTCCTATCCTTTCTGTACACATTGTACTCCCCAGATTCCAGTTCCTTATATCTGTGTGAACACCATGTCTGATATTTTGAGCAATACCTCAAATTCATTTACCAAACTCCTAGCATTTGTGCACACGCAAGTGTACATGCACCTGTTCCTCTTCTTAGCTACCCTAACACAACCCATGTGTTTATTTGTACCGCAATGACTCCCAGCAGTCTTTGAATTATCCTGCATCTTGTTTTCCAGGCTTCTGCTCATTCCAATAGAAGCAGTGCAAGAATCACTGTCACCTCTGCCAGTGGCTACTGTTAATGTATTAGTTCTTGTAAACCCCCCCCTCCAAGCTAGCAGTTTTCCGACACACCTAACACTGCCTCGATAGCATCAGCAAATATTCTTGCACCCTTTCTATTTAAGTGTATCCCATCCCTGTAGAAGCAGTCCCTCCTGTTAAACTGTGATTTAACCAAAGAATTACGATGTGATGATCAAATAAAAGAATTTGCAGTGCAGTGCAAAAATGCAGAAGAGTTACTCTTTAATGTATTAAAAAATATTTATTTATTCTTGACCTGAGAATTTGTTTCCTTTTTTTTGTTTGTTACTAAAAGTAATATCTAATACATTTTATTGATGTTTGTTATGTATACAAAACCTTTTTTTCATTATAACTGTATATCCAAGTGCATCAAATAAAATAAAGTTTTTCGACAAAATGGCGAATGAGTCGCCACAACTAACTCAAAGTTAACGGTCCTCCCCTGCCCCTGGGGCTCAAATCTGGTGAGTGTCGGCTTGCACACACAGGGTCCTGAGCTGGATATCCTGTTGATTCCTTTCTCTCTCAGGGTAAAGAGGAAATTTTTTTTTTTTTTTTAGCTGGTGCAGCATAAGCCTCAGGCTTATGCTGCACCATATAGCTAATGATGATTTTTTTTTTGGGGCCAATTCCGCGCCCTAGTTTATTGTATATTAAGCTTAGGCCGCATAATAAATAATTAAAAGAAGCCTCCAATCGAGAAACGGATGCTAATGACTTCCGAAGGGTGCAGAAGTACTGCTCCCTTTGGCTAAATTTAGATTAGGGTGCCCCTGGGATTATTGGTTCTGTTGAAGTAAGGGCGCAGAAGTACAAGTGCCTTGTACTTCTGCGCCTTTGTTAAATACGGTACTCTTACTTTATTAACTCCTCTGACTGTGGTCGTCCCCTAGTATAAACAGAAAATGTATTTATTTATATTCACTGGTTTTATCACAAGCAAATAGCAGGCGAATACTACAAGAATTTGAAGGACATTACATATGCATCCCGGGCATACCTAATCGTTAGTGCAATTGTATCATTTCTGTATGGAGCCAACTACTTAAGTAGTTATAAATTGGCGTCATTAAGTATATCTCATAACTTCACAACGAGTTGCCATCTTGGCTCCTCATCGGTGGGCAGGTACCCTCGTGTTGCAATGATGGCAACCCAGTTGCGAAGTATAACTCCATAATATGAGATATGCTGAATGATGCCACACAGTACTTAAGTCATAGGTTCCCAAACCTTCTCGGTTTATGGCGCCCCTAGGTCAAAAAGAAATACCTAACAGTTCCGTTTGTTAAACTAAAATGATATTTTTATTTATACGCGGATTAATTTAATCAGTTTTGTTTTCTCCAGCGTTTATCGTAAGGTTCATGGACCGATTTTTTTCACTATCACATCTTTCAAAGTTCCTGTCCATAAGAAAATGCTGTTGCCCTTTATGTATTCTGTGCTTATTTTCAATACACTGGTCAGTGTTGCAGATATGATCAGAGAATTAAATATAGATATTACGACATGATACTTAGTAATTTAACAGAAAAACTCAACTGCAGTTAGTTATATTGTGTTGTTTTTATGGAAATAAGGCTAGGAAGACCTGAAGTTCAATTTCGTCTCGTGGGTTGGTTCTCAAGATGCAACAGAACGAGATGACATCTGCAAATTTGGGGTTAAGCATATTGGAATCGCTTGAGAGAAAGGTAGGAATTAGAGAAGTGAAAGTGTTTCATTTTTAAACAAAATTGGCTCTCCCCAGGTGGTGAATGATGCAGATTTGTATTTGAAATTTTCTACATTCAGAAGTGGTGCACAAACCCTTGAAGTTATTCCAGAGAGACAACTGTTCAATCATTGCTAATTGCAAGATACGAGAAGTTGGGAAGGCTGGTGATCTTATTTTCTTCCAGTGATAAGAGGACAGAGCGGGATTTAAATTTGTTACGATCCTAAGCTATAACATGTACGAGGCCCTTCACTGTGACAATATTAAAAATTCCTTTTTAATATGGAGCGAGGACGAAGCCTATTTAATCTGCTTCCGACGTTCTGGATAAAGATAGTAAGAGACGTTACCAAACAACTGAATTTCCCCACAATACATTGATAAATTTTACGTATTCGTCTTATAAATACTCTTAAAGAATTTTTTTTATTTCAAGCACACTAATTGATGTTTGTATGCATTTCTCCGAACTGTGAAACCACTAATTTGAACCGTTACGAGAATGAACTCCAGATCACCAGCGGATGCAGTCTGTTTCAGTTTTGAGCTTGATTCATCTTCTTTTTCCATGGGTACAATAATCGCTCCACTTTTCAGACTATGTATGGCTGTGACCTAAAGTTCATTCTGTATCAACTATATTTTATTTTCTAGAATGAATGTTTATCTGTTTCACGGTCTTTCACAAAGGAATGCTATGAGAATAGGGTATAGTACGATGAATACGAGTGGAACATAATTGGCAGAAATTCCAATGAACGTCACAAAAGAAAGTATCATTGTACTTATTCTCAGTTTCACGGAGCTCCCTGAGGAGTGTTGTTGGCCACCAAAAATTTCCTCGGGCGGCATCGCAAACTGTCATGCCGAAGGTCACTGATCCCGTTCTTCAACAGAAAGTTATCCTCCTTGCTGTGTCCAAAAAATGAGTTTTCTTCCGTTGATGCTATGAAGAATTTTAAGCCTGCCCACTGTTGTTCTTCGATTAGGGTGAAAAATAGGCAGTAACACCACGTTTCAATTTTCTTCCTGTCAACTCTTTTCAGATTCCATGTGGCACTGGAAAAATTATGGAGTTAATGATTCTCAGTTTCGTCTTTAGGGGCAGACCTTGATTTCAGCGATCAACATTTTTAGCAATAACCTGTCTTCTCTTTGTCATTTGAGTAGTCACCATTTTTATTTATTCTTGATCTTAAGTAATCAACTTCGATATCTTTCACTTTACTGGAACCGAGATTATGACCATTCACCATAATTTTAGTTTTACTCACATTCAGAAACAGTCGTTTTTTATTTTATTTTTTCCTTACTTGCTTCATATAACTCTCCTGAGAGTTTCTTTCAGATGGAATTGCAAATTAGCGTAGTGGTATAAAGGAGAGGTGACAAATTTCAGCCCTGCATGAGACCTTTACTAATTTTGAAAAAGTCTGTTACAGATACTGGTATCGTATTGTAGCTGAATTATGTAGATTCCCAATCCACATAATGTTGAACATAATCAAATTCTTTTGAGTAATCTATAAAACACAAAAACGACTTAAGATTTGCTCTTCTGGCATTTCAAGAAAGAATTTTTCCCCACGTGTGAACTTATACCACCTCGTAGAAATTCTTCAGCTTGTGAAAAAAAGCTAGAGGCAGCCCAGTTCATATTGTGTATGATGATAAATACTTTAGTGTAAAGCATAATTACGGAGTTGAACAGGTTTTGGCGCCAAACTAACACGTTCGAATCGTTATCTGTTAGTGCGATGAACTATGTTGCCATCAACTACAACATTCTTCTCTCTCAGAGTAACTCAGAATTTTTTTTTTTTTGTCTGGTTTCCTTGCACCATGGCTGATAATGTCAGATTCCAATAAACGGTTATAGTATGTCTTCAAGGTGAGTACTGAAAAATTAAGCCTCTTTTTTTAAAATTTAATTTGCTTATATTGTATAATAAACCAATGAAACTGTAAGGTGGAAAACATTTTATTTAAAAAATAAATTATACAAAGTTAAATTGAGGATTAGATATGCAGAACTTTCCCTTTGGTCAGTGGCTGGTTCATTAGGTATAAGCTTCTTTTAAAAGATGCCAGATTAACCTTTCTTGCAACAGCACGCCTTTGCTGAGAATCCTCTTTTCTTTAATTTCTATGGTGAGGCCAATCTCATTCCAGAAAACTGACAAACATCTGTGATTTGTTCCATTGTTTTGAAGCTCGTTTCTGGGTCAAATCCACAATTGATCCTTAGTTACCAATCAGTGGATAAAACAGGTCAGGATCGCTGTCACACATGGCGAGGGATCCATTATGCTCTCCACTGGTTCATAGCTTATCCTGCGGTTATTGAAGATCAATTTTTCTCTCAATGCTGGCCTCTTCTTTCCTCATGGACATGTATCCTTGGATCGACATTGAACTCCGTGACATATACTATTAGATAAACAAGCAAAATACGCTTCGTTTGATCATGATGAAATTATATTTAGCATTTCTTCAAATGATGCAAAAAAAAGTAATTACCACGTCAGCGTGTACAATACCCGTAGGGATTACTGCAGTCCATATGCGTTTACTAATGTTAAACTTCTCTGCCTTATTTATCTAGGATTTTGTCACGGTAGTACGCCTTTTATACCTGTCATTAGCTATCCTGCAAACTTAGATAAATACATGGTGGAGGGCTAGGTTATGGCAAAAACTAAAATGTTTTGTTTGATTTTGCATGAGCACCTTTACTGCAATTTCACTAAGTTTGGGATGCTGTTATTGTGTTGATTTCTTTGAAGTTAGATTTTATACAGGTAGTAGTCGTTAGAAAAATCAAATCACTTTTCCAGATATTTGAAAGAATTGGCCGAGAAATGCACAGTATGTTACAATCGTTCCCACATGATGCAAAAAAAAAAGTCAGTTATTGTGGGTTTTTTTTTTTTTTTCCCCGGAAGGGAAAAAAGCGATTAAATATCAATATGTTGTTGGCACAACTGTGCCAGACAACTAACACGTTAAATATTGAGTTTAGTAGTTTTCATTTTCTGGAAAAACAGAATTGTGCTTTCAAAATTAACACTAGCATTGATAAGGAAATGTTATCAATGCTTATTGAAATATCCCAGCTGATATTTCCTCCGGTAATCAAAAAAAAAAACCCAGGACTTCGTTTTCTACACTGTTTTGGTCTTTTAATGCGATAGGGAACAGTTTGAAGCATCACTAGCCACAGAATGTTAGCGTATTCATGATTTCCTTTTAAGAAGCTGGTGCTAAAGGTTGAGATTTTGTACAGCAACTTTTTTTGGATATTTCACTTCATCGCACACTCCAATGATTTGCAGGAAAATTCCTGCAACAAACGCCGCTGGTGATAAAAAAAAACTAAGTCAAGTTTGACCGATTTACTTGTACACACGAGGCAAAATTTGTATTAATTCGAAATCCAAAGGTGGTGCACCATTCTCTCGTAATTATGGGCTTGATTGCTTACCTCTTGTTTATAAAACTGGATGGATCTTATCAGAACGTTTTGTTTCGCATGATGCTAAATATTTTAGTTTGTGCACAACCTGTACGGGATCATTAATAATGTCTGCTGAAATTGAATCAATGGAAATTTTGGGGTTTCCCCTACATGCCACGCATAGGCTAACCATATATTTCGTCTGGTTACAATGTGGTGTTTAGCATAAACTTTTTTTGTTGTTCTCTCTCTATAGATTAAAAATGTTTGCCTCCATAACATGCACATGGTACCACTTGTGGTTGTATGGGGGGGGGGGAAGCTAAACACTCCCTCCCCTAGTAGATCATTATTACTATTTCCTGATGTGGCTGAAATGTACCAGACTGCAACTGTTTAGTTTACTCAGCTGTTTTAAACACTGCAGTCCAGTTTCCAGATAGCATAAGTTCTTCAAATTACGCTGTCTGAGGAAGTTGCTTAATCATATCACCTTGCAGGTGTTGTCTCCAGAGAACTGTCAGGATAGGTCATCCTTTTGCAGTCTGAATGTAGTGTAGCCTGACATCTTCATTAATAACCACTGAATCATCACTTTATTTAGAGCATTACTCCCCACACTAGGTGGAAAAGATGCAAGAAATTTATATAGGCTTTTGTTTCTCATTTAGAATTTGCTGGAAAGCTTAGTCCCTCCAAGACATTCTGGTTTCCTGGCCCACTCTTCCTGTGTACTTGTTATTCTAATTTTCCCAGTACTTATATAGTCAAACAACATTAGACTTTTTTTTTTTGTTGTTATGAATAGATGACTTTCATCAACCAGTGAAATACCACCACTTTGCTTATTGGAGGCTTGAAGTGGTGAAAGCAAAGTTTCCGGCATGCACAGTACTAAGTACTGTAGGTTTTGGTACCTTTCATGTGTGGAGTTTTCATAAAAAAGTATTTTCTGTTAAAGCTTATTTTCCATTAGAATACAAAATTTGTTTAAACCATGCTGATTGGATTTTTGCCCTGTAAATAGAACACTATGCTACATAAAGTATCTCGTTTCAGTTCTGTACAGGGTCACTCCTTGGACGACCCTTTACATCATGCACCATATGGTAAAAATGTTTTTTTACTAGTGTTCATATTACATCTGATACACAAAACTACAAATTTTTTTTTTTACTTGTGGCATAGTTCTCTTTTTCAGAATTAAATTGTAACGAAGTACAATAGGATGTGCATAAATTCTGTAAATATTTGTAGTTTTGGCTCCAATTCTTTTCACATCGTGTGAAAGTATTAATCTTTTGCCAATGCAGTCATAATTAAACTGAGGGAAAAAATTTCATTCCATATTTATAACAAGATCAACTTCTCAGTGTGTGGTGATCCCTAATAATGGGTTTTCTGACTGCAACAGCTATGCTTACACCTCTGCAAAACAGGATATTAATGAGCGTGTATGTGTTGTGACTTAAATTTGCTATTTTCGACATTTATTTCCAAGATAATGTGGATATCATGATTGATTCCTTGCACCAATGCCTAACAATATATATAAAATGTACTCAGATGTTGATGGCAGTTTTTGAAGATTGGTTTCAAGCACAGTTGATGAGCCGTGGGGAATTGTTGCAATTGTATTGATTTTTGAAAGAACATTAAAGGTAATTTATCAGAATCCACAATACCATGAAATGCTGAATAGCTAATTAATAACACATGGTTGTTACTTTCATTTGAGCATAGCATTATTATAATTGTCAGCAGCAGGTGTGCGATAAATCTAGACTTCAACTGGAAATTTTATTCCATAAAAAACTTCATCTTTACTGTTTCTGAAGTCTCACTGACAAAGTGATAATTGCCCAGGTACTGTAAGGATATTTATGAAGAAAATGTATTGGCATGTCTCAGGTTACCTAACTTAACTTGAAAGATTTAATAAGTAACAAGTTTTATTGACTGAATATTGTGTGTGAAAGAAAGAGGAAAATTGTGATGCTACAGATTATGAAATCAAATGGTTGTGTTACTGTAGATTCAAGAGTTCCTTGTATATGGTCTTTGGCACCATACAATTAACACTACACAGTTATTAAATAATTTTTGTTTCTTGTAAATTAAACCAGAATGCACTTTATTACTAATTCATAAATGAGGAGATTAAGGTTTTTTTAGAGCATTAGCTACAGCAGTGCCATAATCACCTTCATAAATGGTATTATAAAATGTGAGACCAAAGCATGCCTACCTACATACTGAATTCATTATAGATTCAGTGCCTATGATACTTAACTGGACAGTTTCACTACAAAATGTACAGGAATTTTTTTTTCCCCCTTTTCAGTTTGAATAGATCTATTAAAACACTAACAAGAGTGTTTGGTTGCATGTTTAAGTTCCACATGCAGGATACAGTGCTACCCACACAGACCTCTAAGCAAAATTCAAGAATTACTTCTTATCTGGAACAATTGAATTTTATTTTACAAAACAAATCTGATAAAATTTTGGTACATTTTAATTCACAAAAAAACTACACCATAGCTCCACATTCTCTATATATTTCTGAGTATTTTATGAAAAAAGTCTTGCTGTGCATATTAAAGAACATTAACAGTTACCTACTCAGCATTGCATTGAACAACAATATAAACTACTTTAATCATTCTCTTTCTACTTTTTCAGGTTAATAGGATGCAGTCAAAACAGAAGAAGTCATTAAGAAGCTGAAATCCAAAAATGATGTTACTTCAGCATTGCAATAAAGAATGTTAAAAAAAACCTTGATCAGTTATTCATATGTGACCTGTTCATGATCTTGCCCAGAAAGCTATTTTGGCATACAAAAACAATCCAAGTTAAACATGAAAAAAGATATTATTAACCAAACCCTTTAACACCATGCAGTGCACATAACTCAAATAAAAAAGCCTGACCCTATATAATACATAGCAAAGTTTCACAAGACAATCTGCACTAATCATTGCCTTAGGAAAAAAGAAACTGGCCACCCTTTCAATGATAGTCTATAGATACATAAGGACTATGTCAGAATAAAACTCCATTTCTAAATAGATTGAGAAATATTTCAGCAACTATAATCAACTGAACCCATTCTATTCTTGAACAATTAAGCAGTTAATTTCGGATTAATACAAAACATGGAATTCATGACAGAAGTAGTTACAACTTATGGATTCTTGAATTTAAGAGGACATCACTAGTTCTTTGAGTAAATGTGGATATAATGAAAACATAGGTTGCAGTTCCATTGGGTTTTGAAAGGGATATTCCCTTTGTATAAGAAAGGTTTAAGTTTTGGAAACTAGGCACCTGTGGGCATAACCAATCTTCTTTCTGTGCTTAAATATCAAAAACAAATTGTTATATTTCTAGTTTTTCAGGGACCTCTAGTGCAACAACACTGCTACCTACCACCCAATTTCAAGAGTGTGTTTAACTTTTTCATCCTATGCAACTAAATTACAGTGGAAAAATATGATCTACTCATAATGGGTTGTCAAAAGAGGTGTTACTTATGAAAGAACTGGGACTTAATTTTACAATGTAGTAATACTATTTGCCACAGGTGCTCTTAGGGGGAAAAACCCATAAGGGTATGAATATTAACTTTAAAGAAAGTACTATTTTACTCTGCCTATGGTAAGGATTTCTAATTGCTTTAACTTTCTGTTCCTTATTAAGTTTCAAAACTGAACATATGAAAACAATTTAGTGCCAAGCATAATTTCTGTTATTGCACTTCCAGAAAGAATAAGTAACATTAGTCTTCTACATTGGCAAAGTAGTGGAATATCAGGGCAACTCATGAAGCCATTCACAATATAATAGAAAACAATGCTTGGCACTAACTTGTTTAATATTATAAATAATTTCTATACAGCAGACCCTTGATTTACCAGGACACTTCAAGATTCACCATTAAAAGAAATCAAAAAATTAGTAATAACTAGAATAGGTATAAACAAATGTTTTGCAATTCAACAAGAAGCAGCATTATGGGTATTTTTTTTCATACCAGTTGCTCAAAAAAGTCATGATTATTTGAAACAGTGCATCTGTTAAATCTTTAATGAACCATTATAATGTCAGTGACCAAACTATACACAACTATTGCATGTTAAGTTTCTATGTAGTTTGCTGAACATTTTTCAATATAGAAAATCTATATATAATACGGAGCAATAAACTTAAAAATATACTATGATTAATTTTCTGATTCAAATCGATCACTTTCCTTTTCTTGGTAGATTTACTAGTGCCACCATGATAATGGTCAAAATGAAATTTTCTGTAAAGAATCACTACCATAAAACTAAAAACAATTTTGTTAGTGCAATTCATTATAAATGGGTAGCAAACTCAATCTTATTGCACTGGCAATAGCTGAAATTCTGTGCATTTTCCCCTTTGGTCAAACATTAGCAATTATCGCACAGAATTCAGATTTGACAGTTTTTAATTGAACTTATGTAATTTTGGCATATCGCAGTATAGTAGCAATATTTTATTAGTCATCCATGAGTTACGTAAGAAGTTCTGGAATATATCTCTTATTGTAGTTTTGGATTATCCTGGGAAAAACTTCTTATCCAGTTGATCTTTGAATTTATTCTACGTGACAGGTAGAATAAATGACTTGCTGGTCAAGTTAACTCTGAGAGCAGTTGCCAAGCTCTACGACTATTTTCAAATGTGGAATTATAATCAAAAAATCATTGATAGGCTTTCCTGGCTGCCTGTTTACATTCTTTAGAAAACTTCATATCTACACATCCTTTTACTCCTCCACCCAATTTTGACATCATAGCTTCTGTCATTTATGAAAAGGAGAAAGAACCCAACCTGTTGAAATTATTCCTTAAATCCAGCTCATGAGTAACTGTCAAAATAGCCTACTTAGTTAAGCATTATTTTCCCTTAACAAAGCCACATCTATTTAAATGTCCCTGGATTACACTTCTCCAGTTCAAAACTACAGGGTATATGCTACAAACTCCAGAAGACTAGCCTTTATGCTCAAAATAACAATCATCTGTAATTATGACCATTAATTTAATAGTTGTTTTTCATTAAGCTATTCACCTGTACTACTCTACATTAACATGATGTTTTAGTGGACAAACCTGCATAAGCTATAAGTCTCTGAGGGGACACCTCAGTTGGACCAGACCACCAGTTTGTCACTCTGGAGATTTCTCTCTTAGAATGGTTAAGAAACTTACGTACCTGAGTTTTGTCCTCGGGAAGCAATTGACCTTTGTGGCATATGTGCAAGACAAAGTGAAATGGTTGTATACTAAGCTCCAGCACATGACTTATGCGGTTGCTGCTTGGGGAGGGTCAATTGAACATTTGCTCTCCTAGGAATCACACAGGCTTCCAGAACTGTGGCAACAAACACATTACATGTTCTTGCTGGAAAGATGCTAAATGAGTTGATTGTGGTGCAGTATGCCCTTAACAGGGGAATCTCCAAACAGATTTTTGCCATTATGCTCGATTTACCAACTGAACAAAAACGAATCAGTGATGAATTGGGGGTTAGCATTTATACACCTTTTTGCCTTTGGTTCATGTAGTGAGCTGGGAAAGGCATTCCTGGCTCCAGTTTGGGGTTGTCCCCAATGGAGCTATCTGCTTTCGGAGAGCCAGACACTGGCCTCCACATTCTGTTCCAGTGTCCTATTTATGAGGACGGTCGCTCTCACTGAAAATAACTTGGCTGAGTTGTTTGAAAATTGTAATAACTTTAGTTATTTTACTGAGTTTGCGAGATGCGCGGTTGGTAGAAAAAGCAACCTACCTCCTCATGGTGGGGATGTGATGGTCCCATCCCCACATCGAAGCCAAATGGTAGAGATAAATATGTCTTGTATTTTTATTTAAAATAACCTACTATAGAAGAAATACAAACGACAACTGCATTGCATATGGGTGAAGACCCAGAAGGCAGCTTGGGATGGAAGCTCACAGCACAAAGATCCAATTTGATTACGTTCCTTATTTGTTGCACTATTATAGATCAACTTGTAACTGTCCCATGCTATATTTGATCAGACAGCAGGTCATCTGTTTCGGCATCCTCCTACAATAATTTCTTAAAAGGTATGTATCTGTGATTTTTGCTTTAAAAGTATTCCATAATTCAATGTATTTGGCAATCCACCCAGATAACATATAGCAACTTAAACTGTCAAAGTTCCCTCTTCTGAAGTTAAAACCCATGCCTTTACCTTCTGCAACATCTTTCTTCATCTTCCAACTGATGATAGCATAATCAGTTCCTGGTTTTAAAAAAATGCTATTGGCTTTTATTTATATTTAATATTAATTATTTCTGCAGTCTTACAGCATTGCTAAGTAGATTTACACAAGAAATCTCCTCCTTGAGGTAGAAAATATTATAACTGTTTTTTTAAGTTAAAAAAAATTACCACCCCATGATCAAGGTATTTTATTTTCACAAATCCATACACAATAGCAAAACTGAATAGATTTAATGTGCATCTCTGTTCCTAGCCATTATAGGCTACCAAACATTGAGATATGAAAAATCATATTTGTTTAATGACTAACTACTACTGATATATATACAGTGTGTTATTCTTAGAGTGGAGATAGTATAGTTTCATGAGAAATAGCCACTATAACTGTTTAAATTTGGGGATAACTACTATTCTCACACATTCCAGTGATGGGTTAAGTATATGTGAGAGGCACTAATGTTGTTAATGATTATTTCAAAACCACAGCTATTATTCACTTGTCTCTGTTATATCAATTTATTCCTATTCAAATGCTTTTTGCTGAAAAAAGAACCCACGACTCTAACAGATGGTACACAGTAAATCAAGATGAAGTGGGGTGCCATATAATCAATGCCCAGCATCACTAAGTTTTTAATCACAGAAAAACCACATGGCAGCTTTCAATTGTCTTGACTTTAAAACTAGCACATCACAAAATGTTTTTCTTTATACTCTGGAACAACTGCCATGTCAGAGGAGTTTACATTAATTATTTTGACAACAAATACAATTATTAACCATATTTAGTAGTCATGGGCTTGAAGCATGGTCCATTTAAACTGCATGTGCTTCGGCACCCTCAATACCAGACCACATGGCTATTTTGCATTAGAAAATATTCATTTTTATTATTAAAAAATTAAATTATATTTTGATAATCAGTGCCCAATCACTGGTGCTGCAGCTCATAAATTTCTGAATGGCTTCCTGCTCTGTGTTATAAGAAACATTCTCTAATATAAAAATTATACAATACCAAATATATATGGTGTAAAAACATGGAATTACAAAATAAAACTTTAATTCTACAAAAAAAAAATATGGCTTATTTCATATGATGAATTTTTTTTTTTTTTATGAAATTTATATTCTTTAATTAATTGTAAATGTTGACTATTATGAGAGAACATTTTTTTCTTCTTCTCTCACTTCTAGTTAATGGGGGGGGGGGGGGGACCAACCATCTATAACTTAATCTACAAGTTTTGATTTTATGTCAACAGAGAAACCTATCACTTATCCTTCAGATATTAAGTCTTCCTCTCCCCCCGGCTTGTTATTTTTTTTTTTTTAGGAGCATTAGCAACTAAGGCCATATTACTCCGGGGATATGCGGCAGTCATTCTCTAGCCTTTCCGCATCTTCCATATTTGGTGGATACAGGCTCGAACCCTGGTCTAATCAAGAAGCGCGTGTGCTACGCACTGCTGCTCCTGGCTATGGAGGCGCTACCTCTCTGGCTTATAAAGTGATTTTAATATTTAAGAGTACTGCAAACTTTTATCAAACTTAGTTGTCCATGCAGCTGCAGTACTGAACCTTTTCAATATCAAAATTTTGGCTGACCAGAAGCATTATTCTTCACTGCATGTGGATGGTGGTGATATGGATAAAACTATTAGCAATAAGAGGAAAAAGTGCAAAATGAAAGTGTATTGCTTTGGACACATAAAAGTTAAGAACAAATATATACAATCAACATGTTATATCCAAAAGTATTGATGTTGCTTTCAAGGCTGTGCAATTATTAAGTTTCTAAAAATAAATACACAAGCAAGAATATATAATAAAATTAAGAAACACGAATCAAGGAATTTATTAACTATACTACTTTGTAAAAGTTACAATATAAATTTTATACTGACAAAAACCAAGCCAGATAACAATAATTAGGATGTCGATAGAAAATACTAAGGTCTTCAAATGCTGGCACACAGAACTAAAAACATGAGTGGGGGAGAATATCAGCAGTTTGATATTTTAATAAAATGAGTAATGTACCTTAGGATTTCACAAAATAAATTTAGCCTCTATTTCCCCCCCCCCCCTTTTTTTTTGGAAAACAATATTTAATGCCAAAAATTTTTACCCCATTCTGTACATTTTTATAGTATTATATCTGAAAGAGGAACTTTGCTGATATTAATTTATACATGTTAAAATTCAATGCAATGCGAAGTTTCTTTCTTTAACAATATATGCATTTTCTTCTTTTAATGTTATTCATAAAATTTAGACAGATTTTCATATATTATGGCATTTCAAAAGTACCAATTTCATCATTTCATGAAAACATATTACAGCACCAAATTTGCAGATACATATATTAAAAGCAAGCCATACATATATATTGAGAAGGATCAGATCACAAAAATGTGGCATTAAAATTGTGTAAAAACAACCCTGCATAATAAAGCTCTCAATAAATGCTGAAATAAATTGAAATTCTGAAAGAAAATTTTTCATTAGATAAAAAATATATATGTGTATATATATATTTATATATATAAAAGATTCCTGTGTCACCATCTTCAACTACTGGAGCAAAACTGTATATTACTTTTTTTCTTTACAGTTACATTTAAAATATTACAATTTTTCAATAACCTGATACAGTTTTCTCTTATGAAAAAACTTGGCCCACACTGACGTAAGAGCTTAGGGATCTTGAACAGAGTTATTTTAAGTATATAAAACACATGCAACAATAACAGATAAAGTATGCAGAAAAAACTGGACATAACCGGGTGAGGAGGAAGTCACACTATTTACTATAATGCTCTTTCTTCATATTCTCTACATGCATAAAAATTTCTTGGAAATTTCATGCTGATTCTACAAATTCTTGGCATTACTACAATATTTCTACTTTGATTCTTCTAGTTCAGCAGTTGTTCAAAAGAAGTCTACAAAATTTAACTGACTGAACTGCTGCATATTAGAAAGCAGCATCAGTTATCACATGTAGATACTAGTATTGCATTTTTTTTTTTTTCTGAGTATCGCTTAATCCAACAATTGAGAAAAGTCTGGATTTGTTGAAGAGTGGTAATGCTGCTCTTCTAAGTTATGTAACTTCTTTTCTTCAGCCTGTTGGCTGTTTAATGTGTGAGAGGCAAAATGTGATGCAAGTAAAGTCAAACGAGATAATGGAGTGGTATATGGTATTGTACCGTAAGCATCTAAACCAGAATGAGTATGGTTGCTATGGTTACGATTGGGTGCAAGAGGAAACCAGTGAGGTGCTGTTGCTACAAGAGAAGTAGACATGGGAGTAGGGGGAGCAGAATAGAATGGCCGAAATTCCATACCTGTTGACGTCGGTTGATGATGACTGTGATGAGAGATAATACTTGATGATAAACTTGTTAGAGTTGGTTCTGGGGAGTTACGAGATGGTGAAGAATGAGGATCTGAATGGGATTTTCCTCCAGAATAATGACTACCACTGGACTCAAGGGACTGGTCATGTTTACTATGAACTATATGAGGATAATTTCCATCTTCTTTTGGTGAGGGGCTAGATATCTGAGAGTGGCAAGGACTTGGAGTTGCATTATGAGCTCCATGCGATTGGTTGATACTGGTTGTTCCGGGCACTACTAATGATATCGGTGAAGAAAGAGAAGGTCTTTCAGGTGGCAGCGGTTCAGGAAAACCATCATCAATATGCAAAGGGGTTGACAGCTTATGTGTTCCCAAAACTGGACTTGAGCCTGATGCTGGTGTGCACATCTGAGGCACGCTTGGTGAAGAATTACTTCTGGTGGTATTTGTTACTGGTGAATTTAGCGTAGTTAGAGACTGCGGAGGAGGAGGAGGCGGTGGTGGTGGTAACGGTGGGGGTGATTTAAGAAGTGGTGGTGATAAGTTGGATCCTGAATATGGAGTATAACGTGAATTGACATTAGAAACATTTGAAGCTTGGGGATTATAAAGTCTTTTGGAAGGGATCTCTCCTGTATGACGCTGCATGTGAGTTTTTAAATTTCCCTTCTGAGAGAATGTCTTACCACAGATTGTGCATGGTAAACGATCATCTTTGTTATGGGTTCTTGAATGGGTTCTCATATTACCTTTCTGTGAGAAAGATTTATTGCAAACTGTACATGAAAATGGCTTTTCTTTGGTATGGACACTACGAATATGCGTTTTAAGATTTCCTTTCTGTGTAAATCGCTTAGTACACATGTCACAGGAAAATTCTTTTTCACCTGTATGAATCTTCATGTGAGTGTCAACATTACCTTTTTGTGTAAAGCTTTTTCCACACACATTGCAGGCATAAGGCTTCTCACCAGTATGTATCATCATATGAGTCTTTAGGTTGCCTTTCTGAGTGAAGAGTTTGTGACATATAATACATACAAATTGCTTGATTGGCACCTGGGTATATTTCCCAGGAACACCGGTTGAAGGGAATGGTTTAACCTGTGAATGTGACAGATCAGAATTTGAAAGAGGAGCTTGTTTATACTCTTGAGTAGAACAAGCACTTCCTGGTGATGTGATTGGCTCTTCAGTAGGAATTAATGCATTATCTACTTTTAAACTACTACATATATTTGCATATTGTTGGCATATTCCACAGGGATATGGCTTATCTTTGGCATCTGGATGAGGACAACACTTCTGATGGTTTTCTCCCTCCTCCTCTGCTGCAGCACCAGTTTCTCCAGAAATCTTTTCAATGTATCTTGAAGCAGGTGTAAATTGTGGAATGCTGACTCCAAAGTTCTTCTTTAAGAACAGGTCTGTCAAGCTTGCCTGATAACCTGGATTCCAGCCCTTTTGGCCAAGGGAGGATACAGAAGCTGCCCAAGAATAGGAACCGTTCTGCATGACACCTTGTGGGCATTACACCACAAAACAGAGCATTGTTAGATAAAGTATGATATAAGACAGAACTCGTAGCACCACCTGTTGGACAGAGTTGCTCCACCAATGATCCATTAATACCAGTGAACTATTTTCATTTATTGAAAGCTGAAAACAAAAAAAAATTAATATTCAGAACTTCAATAACGGCAGTTTATACAGGGTGTCTCAAAAATATTGGTACAAACATTTAGGGGAGGTAGGTAACATCTAAAGGAATGTGAATCACATAGGAACCCATAACTGGAAACGTCATGGGAAAGTAGTAGAAGAGGCACAAGACAGTAATTAGTGGCAAACATTTATTTGACATAATATTAACAATGGAGTACGAGATGGATGCATTTCATGATGTTACAACAGATGCTCAAAGGTTCCACCATGAGAGAATGTCTTATCACAGATTGTGCATGGTAACACGCGATGCATGCGTGACACCGACGCATCATGGATTGGCGGATGCAGTCGAACACACGTGGATTTTCTTTGACAGTAGCAGCAGTGCAGACAAGTCTCGCCACGAGATCCATTTCTGTCTCCACAGGCAATTCATACACGATAGATTTGAGGGCCCCCCACAGAAGGAAATCAAGGCTCGATAAATCAGGTGAGTGTGGGGCCAGGCAACGGGTCCACCACAGCCAATCCATCGACGGCCAAAATGCCTGTTCAAATAAGCAGGTGCCCCGTCATGTTGAAACCAAATGTTGCGTCTCACATTTGCTGGAACATTGTCAAGTAACCCTGGTAGAACTTGTTCAAGAAAGTTCCGATATTTAGCGTAGTTCATGCGGGATGGTAACAGGTATGGGCCGACTATGCATACACCGACAATACCTGCACACACATTTATTGCGAAGCGATGTTGTGTCACATGGGGGCACACACACCGTGTGGGCCTCTGCTAATCCATACACTAGGTCAGGCCGGGCAAACTATGGCCCGTGGGCCGCATGCGGCCAGCGAGCTTTAATTGTATTTTCGAAAAGAGTTTACTTATTTTATGCCTTTTTGAAAAATAAATTTGCATATTATAGAATTTGTCGACTTGTAAATTGTTTTATCATCTCTATATTGTTCAAATTGAGATAGAATTTGAAAAAAATTGTGTGCGAACCAGAGCGAGCCAACGGGCGCTTTTATAACAGTATAATTTGCGATTATAAAAGTAACCGCGCGAAACTACGGTAACAGACAACTGGTGATGACGACAACGGCTTTGCTGCGGTGGCGGAGTAATAGGCTAGGACTGCTGACCGGCCGCAGTTCCAATCTGTTTTCTCTGATAGTCATCCCTTAGTTAGTTTTTTTGCGTTATCTTCAGTTATCATCTTGGTGCCAGTAGTGATAAAAATAATATTTACGCCCTTTTAAAAATGAATAAAAAACGAAAAATTCAACAAGAGCATCGTGTCTTCAATGAAGAGTGGAACACAAAATTTTTTTTTGCTAACATAAATAACGAGACTATTTGTCTCATCTGCCGGGAGAGTGTCTCAGCATTGAAAGAGTACAATATTAAAAGACAATTCACTACTAAACATTCCGAATATGATGCCAATTTAACTCCGGAAGCGAGAAAGAAAGAATACTGCGCAATTATTAATTTTCATACGTGGATGTACCTCTAATTTTGAAATTATTGAAGAGCTTCTTTCAATGGAATCTCTTAAAGACCAAACAACGGGAGCTGATATATTTGAAAAAGGCTTAACAAGATATAATTTACAACAGAACAAAATGTTAAGCGTAAAAATGTTGAAGCGTTGGATAAAATTTGTGAAAATTATCCCGATTATAATTTAATTAGAATTCATTGCATTATACATCGACAAGTATTATGTAAAAATGTGTTAAAAGTTGAACATGTCACATCTTATATTATTAAACTAGTAAATTTAATACGATCGAGGGGAACTGAAACACAGACAATTCGTTAATTTTCTTCAAGATATTTAATCCGAGTACACAGATATTCCTTATCATAGCCAAATTCGATGGCTTAGCTTAGGAAAAGTTCTTCGGCGATTATGGGATCTTAAAGATGACATCGTTCTATTTTTAAAACTGAAAAATATTATGGACTTTCCCAAATTAACTGATAATAACTGGATTTGTGATTTTGCATTTACCCTGGACATCGTGACACACTTAAATACTTTCAACACCGTGTTCCAAGAGAAAAATTTATACGCCCATGATATGGTAAAAAGTTTGAATAGATTTAAATTAAAACTCCAGTTGTTCCTTCGACATTTATTGATTAACAAGGTAGACCACTTTCCAACCACGAAGTTGCTAAAGATTCCAGAAAATAAATTTGAAAAATATTGTGAAATTATCAACGCTTTGAATGACGACTTTTCACGAAGATCTGGCGACTTCCGAAAAATTGAGACAAGTTTGGCAATAGTGCGCGACCCATTTTCAATAGAAATTGATAGTGCACCGAGTGAACTACAGCTTCAGATTATAGATCTGCAGTGTGATACCGATTTAAGGGAATTGCACCGTCGTGAGGAAATCTGTAAATTTTACAATACTCTTAATTCGGACAAATTCGTCAAACTTACAAAGATTTTGCCTGAAAAATGTTAGTTATTTTTGGATCAACCTACATATGTGAACAAACATTTTCCAACATGAATCTAAATAAAAATTCTTTACGATCAAGCATCACCGATGAACGTTTACAAGCAATTTTAAAAATCTCAACTACAAAATTAACACCTGAAATTAAAAAAATGTTAAAAGATGTAAAACAGTTCCATTCATCTCATTAAATTCTTGGTTGTTAGAGAATATTTTTTTATGTTATATTTCTTCTTCATGATAACAAATAACATATATCTAAAGATATATGTTATTGTTTGCCCAGGCTTGCCCTAGGTGCATGTCTGCCAGCTCACAGTTCGTATATCGATGCATGCTCTTCGTGCGGCGACTACTGCCTGAATGAGTAAACCAGAAATTTTCCCTCTCGCGAACTGATGAACAGCGCAGTGTATCGACTTACGGTGACGTTTCCAGTTATGGGTTCCTATGGGATTCACGTTCCTTTAGATGTTACATACCTCTCCTAAACGTTTGTACCAATATTTTTGAGACACCCTGTATTATTAAAAGTGCTACTTATCTACTTAATATTATATAAGGTAGGCAAAAAAAAAAAAAAAAAAGTGAACATAATTAAATAAAAACATTTCAAGTGGATATTACTACCAGTTTTGTGGGAGTGCAGCATTTGAGCCCATATCACTGATAAATATACCTAATGATTGCGGTAAACTCTTCTGCCTTATGTAAGAGTATATCATAGAATCTAATGATTTACAAAAATCAGATTGAAGAATGAATATAATGTAAGTTCTGTAAGAAAAATCTTATGAAGAGCTATTGGAATCAAGATAAATAAATTTCTGTTTATTCTCTAGACATCTGAAGGCAAAAGAGTTTACCAATTCATTCAGACTGCATACATATATCATTAACAACAACCAAATTTCCAGTCACAATAGACTGTGCATTTTTTAGGGCAGCATATGGGTTTGGGAATGCTAACCACTGATCATGGCCAGCCCAACATCAACATTGGAAACTTAAAACAGCAAAGAAGAGCCATCAGCAGAACTAGGTTATATCGCACGCACGCACGCACTCACACACACACACACACTGGAATCCCCATTATGCAATAAACTCTTAAAAGAGAAAACAATTGCCATTTGATGTTGAATAATGATATCAATGATACTCATGAAAGTATATCAAGCTCAATGTCAAAATTTACAGATGATACAAAGATTGAAAGGATTGTTCATAACAGTAATGACAGTATGCTGCTGCAACAGGATCTGGAAAACTTGGGCACATGGGCTGAGAAGTGGCAACTGAAGATTAAAATTAACAAATGCAAGGTACTGCACATGGGTAGAAGTAACCCCAGAGAAACATACCAACTGTGTGGTACTACACTTAGGGTGGTAGAAAATTAAAAAGACCTGTGGGTAATTGTGCAGTCAGATATGAAGTTCTCTGAGCAGTGCAGGTCATGGGGTCTTTTCAATGATATACAGGGATAAGTAGGTGATTATCCCCTTGTATAAGGCAATGGTCAGGCCACACCTTGAGTACTGCGTACAGGTCTGGAAGCCTCATTTTAGGAAGGATGTAGAGTTGATAGAACAAGTACAGAGAAGAACACCAAGACTGGTGAGGGGAACAAAGGGGTGCTTTTACGAAGCAATCTGATTGATGTGTATAAGGCTTTGAATGGATTGAGCAGGCTCAATGCTGATGGGATTCTTCCTCTTGCTCAGATTACAAACTTGAGGGAGCATAAACTGAAATTAAGGAAAGACAGTTGTTGAATAGATGTGTGGAAATTTTCCTTTATCCACTGGGTAGTTGATTGCTCGAACAAACTTTTAGCTGTCATTGTGGAAGTTGATAGCTTAAATAAATTCAAGACAGAACTAGACAAACATTTAGAATGAATGGATGAATGAAATGAGAAGGGTTTTTTTTTTTTTTTTTTGGCTGATGCTGTATAATCTTGCTTTCTTGCATTATATGCCTTTACTAATGCTAATGAACTAACAAAATGCCTCAACCAATAACACTTGTTATAATTATTAGGCTTATGCTGCACCAGCCAAAAACAAAAAAAGTTCCTGAGTTAACACAGAGAGAGAGAGAGAGAGAGAGAGAGAGAGAGAGAGTCAAAAGTTGAAGGGAATCACCAAGAAAGAAAAGAATGATGATATCCAGCTTAGGACCCTGTGTGTGCCAAGCCCATACTCACCAGATGTGAGTCCCTGGGACCTGTCCCTTAAATGCATATAGGCTACCAGGACAAGTCCATTGGGAGTTCTGTCAGTGTTATAGAAGAATTTTTCCGGCAAGGACATGATCATACTGTTGTATAAGACAATGGTCAGGCTGCATCTTGAGTATTGTATACAAAGTTTGGAAGGAAACATGCAGAGTTTTTTTGAGGCAAAATCCATATCTTTCTGTTGTGGGAACAAAGAAGAGCAACAAGATTAGTCAGTGGCACAGAAGAATACTCTTACCATAAATGACTTCAGTTCTGAACACTAGGGACCTGTGATGAGACTTCAATAAAGTATTTAAGGCTTTAAACAGATTGAATAAACTAAATGCTTTTTTTTTTTTTTGACAACACATAAAAGTGGAGATAAGTTTAAACTAGAAAAGGATGGTTACAAGATACACATATGTCCATCTTGTACTGTGGAAGTGGGTAGTTTGAATAAATTTAAAGGATTAAACATCTTATTAGAAGGGATGGACAAATAATGTTTTTTTTTTCCCCAAAATGCTGTATAAATTTGCTTCCTTGCACTACTGATACTAAAAAAAACGAAGCAGCACTCACAGGACTAATCTACAAAATTGTAGTTGTTAAGCCAATATAATCTGTAATTTTTTTATGAAGAAATCCTTTCCACGTTAAACTTTTCCTGTACTTAATCCTCACAAACATGGAGCTTTTTCAACAGTTTATACAGCAGTCTTTTATGTGCAACAGTATCAACAACCTACCCGAAATCCAGGTATATGATAGTACGATCACAGCTATGATCCTCAATACATTTTTATGTTGACTTCAATATTTGTGGAAGAATAAGAGAAATTTACCTCAATAATCATTAATCTTTTATTCGTTTTAATTTATTCGTTCTACTTATCATATTCTTCTACAAATAGGCAAATAAATTATCCAGTCAAATTGGGCAGACAAGACTGCCCCTTAACAATTCCATGTGACTGCAGTATAATTGCATTCCTCTCTGGATGGTCCTGGATTACTTCTTTTACCAGCAACTCCATTATTTTCCCTGGAACAGACATTAAGCTAACATGTCTGTAATTACTCTAGTCACCTTTTTATCCTCTTGGGGATACACTACCGCATCTGCACTCCACAGGGACCATCTCTGAATTTAAGGATGCTCTCATAATCATGGCTAATGGTTAGCTTATCCCCTTTGCTGCCTGCCTTAATATAATTGGATAGATCCAGACACTTTTTTTATGTTTAGTTTCACTCAATTTTTCTTCCCCTTACCTTTCAGTTGTCATAAAATCATTTAGCTAACAGGAGTTAAGAGTTTGATAAACTCTAATAGGACAAAATGACAAAGTCAAATAATCTATTATCTAATAATGAAGAATCTGAGTGGACCAGCCAGCACAATACATCATGCTCTGTCCACAGTGTTTAAGCTCAAGATAGAGATTTCACAGAATAATAATAAAAATTCTCACAAACTTTGAACTGAATACAGTAATGTACAGTTGCTTATGAATTTAGGCATGTATACATTTTCATATTTTGTAATCAATTTACAAAATGGAAAAGTCTGGTAGAAGGTCACAGGAATTTCTGTTGTGATCTGTTACAAAATCAGCAGTGATAATTTGCAGTAAAAAACTTGAGTTTTTCCCCTTCTAAGCAATGAATTTATCCATTTGTACTGATAAGGATAAAAATAAATAAATGCTAATAGACTATTCATTTCTGAAAATATCATACTACTCATTTTATGATGTGAGCTATTAATTTATCACCATGTGTGTTTTTAATACACTGCAAAAAATTAATTAATCATATATCAACTTCACTATAAGGAACAATGTGGTCCTTATAGTGAAGTTAGTTATGAATTAACACTTATAAATAGCTTGGTATTTTCTTTTTCCATTTTTAATTAATCTGACATGTAAATAACTTAACTTCTTTTAAGGCAAAGAATGGCCTCTACAACCAAGCAATTAGCATAGGGAGGGCAAATTAGTTAGTTGAGGCATATGATGCAAGAAATCCAGCTTATACAGCATCAGCCAAAAAAAAAAAAATAAATAAATAAATAAAAAACCCATCCCATCATTCCAAATGCTTGTCTAGTTAAGCCTTATATTTCTTTAAGCTATCAACTTTCACAACAACAGATGGAAGTTTGTTCCAGCAATCAGCAACCCGCTGGCTAAAGGTAAACTGCCACACATCTATTCTACAACTGTCTTTCCTCAGTTTTAATCTATGCCCCCATCAGGTTCTTAATCTGAGCAAGCGAAAGTATCCCGTCAGCATCGAGCCTGCTCAAACCATTCAAGGCCTTATACACCTTGCAGGTGCCTAGTCTCCAGATGCTGCAACTTGCAGAACTTAAGCCTTTCTTCGTAAGCTCACCCCTTTGTTCCTCTCACCAATCATGTTGCCCTTCTCTGTACTCGTTCTAGCAACTCTACATCCTTCCTAAAATGAGGCCTCCAGACCTGTATACAGTACTCAAGATGTGGCCTGACCATTGCCGTATCCAAAGGGATAATCACCTCCTTGTATCTGCTAACAAAATTCCTATATATCATTGACAAAACTCCAAGCCCTGTTCTCGCAGCCAGTCTGCACTGCTCAGAGAACTTCATATCTGACTGCACAATTACTCCCAGGTCTTTTTCATTCTCCACCTCCCTGAGTGTAGTACCACAGACTTGGTATGTTTCCCCTTGGGTTCCTGCTACCCATATGGAGTACAGTCAGTCCTCGTATAACACGTGTTTACACTACATGAATTCGACCATACATGATTTATAAATAAGGAAATAATATCTTATATAACACGAACCGAATTCGCTTATGCACAATTTCCCTTTGTGTTTACAAGAAATGGCAGTCGGACCGGAATCACTCCAACACGATAGGAATGAAAAGAAGATTCTGAAAATGTATTTATGTTTTTTATATCAGTGAAGGGGGAAACACATTTCACCATAATAACGTAAAAACCAACACAATTCTAGCTATCGGTATAATTGCAAATGCAATTAGATCGAGTTTACTACCAGTTTATAACAGATTCCACTAGTAGAAATGCAACTGGAAATTGTTTTTATTGTTTTATGGTATTAACTCCCAGAAATGTGCTTTAGTAAAATGTGAAGTGTTAATAGTGTGTCTCTGCCTTTACAGTGTTGTTTATTCAGTTGCTACACGTGCACGCAGCTTTGTTTATGTGTATCAAGGGTGCCTCCTCGTTTTGTAATTGTGCTTTAAACCCTAAAAATGAGTAAAATACTTAAAAGGTGTGAAAAGGAAGCATCCTGGTGAAGACACTGCAGATTCAGAGAGAAAAAGAAAAGCAATATCGATAAACAGAGGCGGACTGGATCAAAAATTCTTACCTGGGAAAATTTATAGTGGCCTCATACTAGCATTTGTGGCCAAAATCACACCGGCCTGCGGCCCACCGGGGTTTCCCCGGTAAGGCTTATGGCCAGTCCGCCTCTGTCGATAGAGAAAAAATATGAAATTGTGAAACACTTTGAGTGAAATGAAAGACGATGTGATATTGCACGTGCCACAGACCTAAATGAGGCAACGCCGAGAATTACAAAGAATGCAGAGAAAATAAAAACAACTTTCATAGCAGGAACAACTCAAAGTGTAATTAAAATCCATTAGATTAAGACACAAAGAACTGGAAGAGATGGAATGGCTGTCCTCTATTTGGTTAGAAAATCAAACAAAAAACAAGTTTGCTTACAACAGAAGCAAAAGCATTAGCAATATTTTATTACATAATAGTCGTAAGAAACTACGTTAGTATTTTATTACGATTATTTACTGTGTTTGGTAATGTTTTGGTTACAAATGTGTGTTCAATCTTGGGTGGCCGGCACCTAACCCTATTTTTCCCATAGGGCCTGTTGTTTATATTGCACAAGGGTTTCTAGGCACAACTATCGTGCTATACAAGGACTGATTATACTTTGCATTTGTCAACGTTAAACTTCTCAGTTACCACTTCTCAGTCCATCTGCCTAACCTTTCTCGATCCCTGCCAATCTTTGTATGTTTGGGGAGAAGACAGAGTGGTAATCAATGGACACTGCTCATCATGGACTAATGTTATTAGTGGAGTCCCTCAGGGTTCACTGTTGGGTCCATTATTGTTTTCTGTATTTATAAATGATATTGATGATAGTATATCAAGCTTAATGTCCAAGTTTGCAGATGATAAAGGTTGGCAGGGTTGTTAAGGACACTACTGATGCTATGCTGCTGCAACAGGATCTGGAAAGGTTGAGCAGATGGGCTGAGAGGTGGCAAATGAAGTTTAACATTGACAAATGTAAAGTACTACATATGGGAAACAGTAACCCCAGAGCAACGTATCAACTCTGTGGTACTACACTGACAGTGGTAGAGAATCTTGGAGGTAAAGGACTTGGAGGTAATTGTGCAGGCAGATATGAAGTTCTCTGAGAAATGCAGTCGGGCTGCAAGAGTAGCTCATGATGTCTTGTCAATGACAAGACATTATGATGTCTTGTCAATGATATACAGGAATTTTTCTAGCAGGGATAAGGAGGTGATTATTCCCTTGTATAAGGCAATGGTCAGGCCACACACTGAGTACTGTATACAGGTCTGGAGGCCTCATTTCAAGAAGGATGTAGAGCTGTTGGAAAGAGTACAGAAAAGGGCAACAAGCTTAGGGAAGGGAACAAAGGGTTGCTCTTATGAAGAAAGGCTTTAAGTTTTGCAAATTACAGTGTCTGGAGACAAGGCACCGGCGAGGTGATCTCATAGAGGTGTATAAAGTCTTGAATGGTTTGAGCATGCTCAATGCAGATGGGACTCTTCCTCTTGCTCAGAATAATCACCTGAGAGGGCATAAATTCAAATTGAGGAAAGACAGATGTAGGATAGATGTGCGGAAATTTGTCTTTAGCCAGCAGGTAGTTGATCGGTGGAACAGACTTCCATCCATTGTTGTGGAGGTTGATAGCCTAAATAAATTTAAGGCTCAGCTGGACAGGTAATTTGAACAAACGGAGGGGTGAAATGGGAGTGTTTTTTTTTTTTTTGACTAATGCTAATGTATCATCTGCAAACTTGTACATTAACCCTGATATACCTTCATTGATATCATTGATAAATATACAAAACAACAATGGGCCCAGCACCAAACCCTGGGGGACTTGCTGATAACATTAGTCCACATAGTCCATTTATTACCACGCTCTGCCTTCACCCACTCAACTATCCCTTTATCCATTGCAGTAACTTGTGCTTAATGCCATACTGCTCCAATTTCTACCTCAAAAGCTTTCCTGAAATCCAAGTATATGATATCAAAATTATTTTTTGCATCCAGTTCCTTTGTGACCACATCGTAGCATCCAATCAAATTGGTCAGACAAGAGTTCCCCTTAACAACCTCTTGTGTAGATGATCCTGTATCACTAGGGCTTACAATACCAGTCAAAATCTTAATACTGGTATTTCGGTATTTTTAATTTATGAAACCGGGATACCAGTATTAATACTGGTATTTCAAAATTATTTTATTCCAAAGGTTTATTCCAAAAACAAACGTTTTTCTCAATAAATTTTGATTACTGTTAGGTGCAATAAAGTAAGGAAGAAACAAGTACCGTAATTACTTGAATTCAAGTTTTAAATAAACATTTATTGCAATAATAAATATTCTGAAAAAAAATTAAAAATACAATTATTCTAAAAACAAAAAAATACGTATTGTTACTGCAAAGTTTAGTTATGTTTAAGCATCCACACTACCTGTCAGAAAAAAAGTGAGCTCTGAAGAAACATAAGCAATCAATAATATGATCGTTTAAAATGGATCTAATTTTGGCACATATTTGATTAGCGGCAGAAAACTCTCTTTCGGATTCTATTCTGGTACTGAGATAATCGTAGACGATCTCAGTCCATATTTTCTAGGCTTTGAACTTTTTTAGCAAAAATACTTAAAAAAATATTTCATTAATTTCCGACTCAAGTTCATCTTTTAAAATCTCATTGGAGTCGGGCAATTTCTTATTTTGGAAAGAATTTGCAGAACACTGATGTTCTGTTCCATGTTGGTCTTCCATGGTTGAATAATGTTCATCATTTTCTAAAGGAGAAAGATGTTTTATTCAGCAAAGTATAATTTTTACTATAGTATCTTTACTGAGTCTGGGAGAGAGCAAAGAGTGGGGACAAGGAATAAAGAGAGCAAAGAGTGCAGTTAAGGAATTCTTGACATATATAAATGCAAAGAAGAGAAGGACAAATCAGATTGGATGCATATGTAATTGCATGGGATAGTATTACATACACCAAACTGATGTTGCAGATGAACTCAACAGTTACTTTGCATCAATATTTACAGAAGAAAAATCCTTCACATCAATGAGAAATTATGGGAGTGAAGTTGAAAAAAATGTAATTAATGATGTTGAAATTTCACATGTTGATTTAATGAGAAAACTTGTGCCAACAGCCAAGTAAAGCTCCTGTGGTTGATGGCATATACCCTATAATCTTAAAGGAGGCAGCAAGTGAGTGCATTGAACCATTAAGGCTAGTTATGAGAGCATCACTGGACTCAGGAGAGATTCTGTTGGATTGGTGTAAATTGGAACATAAAGGCGGTTCTAGGAGCGTAACGGGAAATTACCGACTGGCCAGTCTAACTTCAGTAGTAGGGAAAATCATGAAGGAAATGATCTAGGGTGGATGGAATTCAGGATCATTTAGATGGAAATGGAATTCTATAGGATACACAGCATGGTTTTGTAAAGAGAAAATAATGTTTAACAAATCTGGTTAGCCATTTTGACAGGTCACTCGTGAGCTGAATTTAGAGAATAATTTCACATTGTTGATTTAGATATCAGCAACGATGTATGAAAGCAAGCCCATATAGCATTAACAAAGCATTTTACTTGCCCCTCATAAGAGGTTACTGTATAAGCTTGAGCAGGTTGGGATTGTTCAGCTTCAGGGCAGCATTTGACTCAGTCCCACACGAGTGGTTACTTTATAAGTTGGGGCAGGCTGGAACCTTAGATGGATAGCACGATGGCTATCCATCTAAGGATATCCATCCCTTAATGTAAGAAGTGGGGTTCCACAAGGATGAGCACTGGGACCACTGTTTTTTTGATTATCTTAAATGACATCTATGAAGGGATTAGGGTGTGATGTCTAAATTTTCAGATGATGTTAAAATTGAGCAAAATGCAAGGTCTTACATCTGGGGAACAGCAACCCCAAAATAACTTATACACTTGGTGGAACTGAGCTAAAGTCAGTAGTGGAGGAACGGGACTTGGGAGTTACGATATGGTCAGACATGAAGTTGTCTGAGAATTGTGGACAGGTTGCAATGTTGCATGGTGTCCTATCGATGATTTATCGAACATTTGCTAGTAGAAATAAGGACATCATAATCACATAAAGGTAATTTTATAAACTATTTTTATTTTTAAAATTAGTACTGAAAAACCGGTATTTTTGTATCAATACCGGTATTTGAATACCGGAAAAAAATGACCGGGATCTCGGTATTGTGAGCCATATGTATCACCTCTTTAACCAGTTTCATTATTTTTCCCAGAACAGAATTTAAACAGGTCTATAATTATTTGTGTCACACTTTGTAAATCGAAGATACATTTGCACATCTCCAGTCCATGGGGACTTCTCCTGACTCTAAAGATGTTCTCATAATAATGGCTAAGGGTTTGCTTACTTCTCTTGCTGCCTTTTTTATGTTTTAACGTCAACAATTTCTCCTCCACTTTGCTCTCAGTTATTACAAAATCACTTATCCACCCCTGTTATAGTTTGATAAACTTCTGGCATTCCCTCCTTGAATAACACCTTATATGTGAATGTAGATGCAAAATACTCATTCAGTTTATCAGCTACTTGAGCAGGATTATCAATAGTCAAACCAGCTGTGTTACAGTCTGATTCATCCCCTTCCTTCTAGAGTTGACATAAGTAAAGAACTCTTTGTTGTTTTTCTTTGCGTCCTTTGCCAAAGATTTCTCATAATCTGCCTTCGCCTACCTAACCTCCTTTGTGACTTGATTACAGACTGGCTTATATCTGTTGTAGGCTTCTGTGTCGCCTGATAATTTATATGCATCCCATGGCTTTCTTTTCTGCCACGAGCCTCATTAATTCATCCGAGATCCATTTAGGCCTGAACCTTGAACAGTATTTCTTAGTTGGTATGCAAAGCCTAGTAGCCTCCAAGATTAAGTCCCTGAAGGCTTCCCATTTAGAATTCACTATTGGTAACAGAATCAATTGATCCCACTGTATAGAATTTAAGAACTGTCTGAGACCGCTGTAGTCACCTTTATGAAAACAAAAACCCTACCCTTTACCCTCGATGGTAGTTACATCTTTAAGTAAATCCCACATCAGTACACTATGCTCACTGTCACCTAGTGATTCCTTTATCTGAAAATTCTTAATGAATGAATAATCACTGCTGATAATCAGATCAAGGGTATTATCCCTCTAGTTGCCCCTCAAACATGTTGCTATAGAAAACAATCCACAAAAGTCTTGCTAGCACACGAGCGACCAACCCACAAGTTCCAGTCAATATCCGGAAAGTTAAAATGGCCCATTATATTTCTCTGCACAACTGTTCATTGTACTCATCAGAGTCATTAGACCAATAACATATTCCTACTCTCATTTTCCCTTTCCCAGTGTTTATGTCACACAAAACAGACTCAACATTGCACTGCCCACCCGTGTCAACTGGATGCACTTCCTTAGATTTTGTGTTTCTTAACTAACAACATAACCCCTCCTCTCTTCCTACCCTGTCTGTCCTTTCTGTACACATTGTAATCCCCAAATTCCAATCCTGCACTACTTATATCTGTGTGACACCATGTCTCTGATATCCCAACAATATCTGCCTTTGATGTCTTGATCAGCACTTCAAATTCATCAATTTTATTTACCATACTTCTAGCATTACTGTACATGCAAGTATACATGCACATGTTCTTACTCTTAGTTACCCCGACACAGCCCATGTATTTACTTGTTCCATGGTGACTTCCAGGCTTCCATGGTTCCTTGCTCTCTAGGCTGCTGCTGATTACATTCAAATATATTTGAATATATTCAAATTATGGAATACTGCTAAAGTAATAGCCATGAATGCCTAAATACCATTTAAGAAAACACAACGTGGGGAGGATGCAAAATGGAAGAACATGGGGTCGGCTTGTTTAATAAAACCCCATAACAGCAACAAGGTGATCTATAACAGTACCACAGAAACATGTTTGATTTGATTTAGGTATTTATGGTGCATTAGCAACAATCGACTGTTACTGCACATAGTATCCAATCAAATTGGTCAGACAACACTGCCCCTTAATATACAAAACAAAGCTTTAACAAATCCATGTTGTGATTGCAGTGTAATTGCATTCCTGTCTAGATGGTCCTGGATTACTTCTTTTACCAGAGACTCCATTATTTTCTCTGCAACAGACATTAACCTAACAAGTTTGTAATTACTCTTGTCACCTTTTTATCACCAAGGGGAGATAAAAAGTCACCATATTTGATCTTATTCTACATTACTGAATAAAAAATTGCTTCAATTTTTTATTCAGTAATGTAGAATTTAACTTCACACTTCCAAAAACTTGGTAACTTGCTATCTAAGAATTCTGTTTGAAACCAGCAGACTATATTAAAGAAATAATGCAGGACCATATAGAGAGGAATACAGTTTACACTAAAGTCACGGTATAGGAATACAGTTTATACTAAAGTCACATAGTATCCAATCAAATTGGTCAGACAACACTACCCCTTAACATCCAAAACAAAGCCTTCACACATGTTGGTCTTTAAATACTCAATAGTAGAAAATAAGTTGGCATATTATCAACCACACTGATATGGCTCATAATGTGGTTTAAGGTAATACATAAGTTTTGAGATAAAATTTTTTTTAAAGTTTATTTTGAAACATGTTGTTGGATAGTTATTTAGAGGTTTTATGGTACATCTGCAAATAAGGCTAACAGTGTACCTAGTATAATAAAATAAAAATATATATGAGAGTACAAAATAATGTAATTAATTAATATAATATAAGGCAGTACGAGATGGAATTATAAAAATCTAAATATACTTGACACATTGTCATCGTTGTAAAATAAAATCTGACTGGAAATATAAGGCCCTGTCAGATGTAAAAAACATATGGCATTCATTACTAAAAGATTCCAGATCGTTAAAAAGGTGTTATCTACACATATAATGAACATCTACCCTCAGCAGATAAGAATGCACATGGTGGCATGTTCTATGCAGAAACGACCAATGACTACTTCCTCTTGATGAATCCTGCACTGATTATACTATCAAGGCATTATTATATGCTTGATTTGGTACAGCTTATTTGTGGTGAATCTATGTCAAAGATTACTGCCATTGTGAGAGCAGTTTGTACTCTGTAGAGGAGACTAAAAATTGGATGTTGTTCTTAGGCATTGCCAATTTTGCTGCTGCATCAGCAAAGTCACTGTCTTGATCCCAAAATGATGGGGACCCAGCAAAAAGTGAATTTTAAACTCTGAATCTGAAAGAGACTGTAATACACTTAGTGTATTATTAGCTTTTATATGAACTAAGAACAGTTCTATTGCATGTAGCTCTGCACAGACAATTCAGAATTTGATCCAACTGTATATAGTATTAGTTGGGGCAAATGATGTATGAAAGCAAGCTCATATAGCATTAACAAAGCATTTTACTTACTCCTCATAAGGGGGTTACTGTATAAGCTTGAGCAGGTTGGGATTGCTCAGCTTCAGGGCAGAAGGCAGAGGGTTGTGATTAATGGATATTCTTCAGATTGGTGTAACGTCAGGAATGGGATCCCTGAAGGATTGGTTCTTGGACCACTGTTGTTTCTCATTTTCATAAATGATATCGGCAAAGGGATAGGAGCGATGATGTAAAGATTGGCAGGGTTGACTTGAATAGACTTCAGAGATGGTCAGAGAAGTGGCAGCTATGTTTTAATGCTGCTAAATGCAAGGTCTTACACTTGGGGGACATCAACCCACAAATAAATTAGACACTTGGTTGGGTTGAATTAAAAAAAGTGGAGGAGGAAAGAGACCTGGAAGTTACAATATAGGCAGATATGAAGTTTTCTGAACAGTGTAAACAGGCACCCAAGAAAGCCCATGGTGTTAAATCGATAATTTATCAAACGTTATCCTGTAGATAGAGAAGTCATACTCCCACTGTATAAGGCAATTGTAAAACATTTGGAATACTATGTTCAAGTATGGAGATATCATCTGAAAAAAGACATCATGCTTTTTAAAAGGGTCCAAAGATGGGACAACTTGAATGGTGAGATCGGCAGAAGGATGGCTGTATGAGGAAAGACTCCAATTATGTGGGCTACAGAGCTTGGCAACCAGCCACCTCAGAGGTGACCTAATTGAGGTTTATAAGACTCAGAGGGGTTTAGTAAAATAAACTGCCTAATTTTTCTACATCTTGTTGCAGCAGCATATCTTTATTACTGTTATTAACCACCTTGCCAACCTCCGTATCATCTGCACACTTAGACATTAAGCCTGACATACTCTCTCAATATCATTAATAAATACAGAAAACAACAATGGGCCCAGCAAAAAACCTTGTGGGACTCCATTAATAAGATTACTCCATGAAGAGCAGTGTCCATTGATAACTTGTTGCAGTTATAATTCAGTAACTTTCATATTGCAAGTGATGACAAAAAATGCAGAATTCATACATATAGTGAGCACTATTTACTAATGGAGGAAGCCATTCTGTAATAGTTCACTCTGACTGCCAAAATGTAATACTGAGGGCAGAGCCTTGAGCACCTCCTTCCTGTTGGCAAAGTAATGGGCAATGTCAGATTTCACATGAACCTGAAAAAGCCATTTTGGTAAAAATAGAAAGATAATCTCAGCAAGCAAATTAATAGAGGCCATCTAAAATACCATACTTCAAAGTTGTGCCATAAGCTTTTTCCATATCAAAGAAAACTGATATCAAATGATCATTATTTTAAGAGACATCACGAATTGATGTTTCCAAGTGGTCCAAGGTACAAAATTCCTTCAGAAGCCACCACACTGGGTTTTGCTAAAATAATCTTTTTTTCCCCAAGACTATGAAAGCAGCTAGTCAGAGAAATAGGGCAGCAATTGGTAGGAATTTTAGGGTCCTTTATTGGATTTAGAAATGCAAGTACAATTGCCTTATGCCAAGAATCTTTAAAATAATCCTCCATATGGATTCCATTATAGAGAAAGTGGTACACTGTTTTGTAATCTAATATTAGGCCTGACATAGCCCAGTGGTCAGGAGTGAGAGCGCATAGCACGTGTTCCTTGAGTGGACCGGGGTTCAAGCCCGTGACTACTAAATATGATAAATATTTGTATTGGTGATTTATTGTAAACTCTACTGACTTGGTTGTCGTGCCGGAGTATAAACAGAAAATTTAAATTGTATATCATCTGGTCCTGCAGTGGTGCTTTGTGTAGCAGCAAGTGTGCTTATCAATTCCTGTTTAGTAAATGGTAAGGTCTAATCGTCAACAATGCTTGAAGAAAAGTTGAGTTTCTGAGCTTGCTTTTTTAAAAACAGGAACAGTGGGGATTATGATGTTCTAGCAGAGATGTTGGCAACATCAGCTGGATTTGCAACTGCACTCATTATGTTCTAATATTTTTGAGAGAATGGACAGATATTTACCTTTCAATTTCTGAACTTTACCCTAAACTATGTTAATACTGGATGTAAATTGAACCAGGAATGCTATTTAAAGGCTGCTCAGTGTTCGGATAATGTCAAAATATTCTCCAAGACTCTTGGTGTCTTTCTGGCTATTCCATGGTTCCACCATACTTCTGTAAGGTGTGTGGAAATCAGCAGGATGTTTTTGGGATTGCAACCGATACATGGATCAATCATTGATTCCTTCTCAATTGTAACAGGATAAAATTCTGTTAGTTGTGTGAATGTGCTCCAATCTGCTTGATCAAACTTCCACTGTCAGATTCTATATCAACGAGAAGGTTGTTTGCCCAGTATGGTGGATATTACAGAGAAGTGATCACTTCCATAGGAATTGATTCTGTTCCACCTCGCATGAGAGGTAGATAAAGCAGGGAAGGAGAGCAGATAGATAGATTGATGGCAGAGAAAATATCAGTAGGCATGTGGAGTAGACGCTGATATCTATACAGGTAATCCTTGTATAACACAGTAATTAGGTTCCTATAAAATTTTTAGTGCAAAACTGTGTTATACGGACTAAGAACCAGTATAAAACACAAAGTTACATTCCAAAAGCTAACAAAAATACACCATTTTTTTTATAACTATCAGAAAGTTAATTTTTATTAAAAATAGTAATAACTGAACAAGCGTCTTACAAATTGTGATAGATATACTTCAAATAGGCCTCTGGGGTTGGGTATATTCATACTATGATTTTTTAGTGTTTCTCACCAACCATTGAAGTAAAAACCGAAAGACGAAAAAACCAAATTCTTAAAATTTTAATATTTACAATAAATTTATTTACAAAAAAACAAAATACCATATTACTGATGATAGCAATTTTAAAATAAGACAACTGTGATATACAGTAAATATACAAGGTGATAATACAAATACCAAATTTAAAATACAATAAAATATACAATATGATGATCAAATAGAAGTTTTAAATCTACGACCTAAGTTCGCCATGATTCCGCCCAAAGTGCCCATAGCAGAAATAGCTATGGGTATTGAGAGAGCAGCTAATAAGTTACCTGTGTGCATGGCCAATGAAATCCGTGTGAAAACAGTAGCTATTTTAAGCCAAGCCAAGAAAGTTCCCCCGAATCTTAATGCAAAGCAAAGACTAGCACTAGAAAGTCTTAAGCAGGATGATAATGTTGTGATCCTTCCAGCTGATAAAGGTAGAGCAAGGGTGGTTTTGGATAAAGTGGCATATGTAAGTAAAGCATTAGATTTATTAAATGATCATACAACCTATATGATTATTCATAAGAATCCATTGTTGAATCTGGAATGACAAGTTAATAAAATGGTGCAGGGTTGGATGAAATCCAATAAGATTTCAAAGGAGCGGTATTGGGCATTACATGCCACAGGAAGCCAGATACCGAGGTTTTACGGTTTGCCAAAAATACATAAAGTGGGTGTGCCACTCAGACCGATAGTCTCGTTTATAGGTAGCCCCACGTATGCATTATCTGGTTTCCTAGCCAAACTACTGTCACCATTAGTTGGACTCTCTGAACATAGTATCAGAGATAGCAGAGTTTGTACAATTCATAAGAGGACAATGTATAGAAGAAAACGAGGTTATGATATCCTTTGATGTGACATCGTTGTTCACCTGCATCCCAATTGACCATGGAGTACATTGTGCGTATATGGCTTTAGAAAGAGATACTACCTTGAACAATAGGACGCAACTAAACTTAGAGGACATATGTAAAGGCATAGAGTTATGCCTTTCGAGCACTACTATGATATTTAATAATACCATGTACAAGCAGGTTAACGGTGCAGCTATGGGCTCCCCCATCAGTGCCATCATAGCTAATTTAGCGATGGAGGAGCTCGAGTCTAGACTGTTTAATACTACAGTTCTCCCTATGCGTCCGTGGAAAAGGTATGTTGATGATACGTTTTCAGTTATTCGGAAAGGGAGTGAGGATGATACGTTGAATTTTCTTAATAGCTTCTCCCCATTCATACAATTCACCTCTGAGGTAGAGGAAGGAGGGGTTTTGCCGTTCCTGGATGTGCTGATTTGTAGAGAAGGCCAGCATTTGAAAACAAAAGTATTTAGAAAATCTATGTGCAAAAGCCAATACTCACACCACAACTCAGCTCAGACTAACCATCACAAGAACAGTGTGGTAAGAGCATTAGTGGATAGGGCAAAATCTCATTGTAGTGCCTCAGAGGATAGAAAAATGGAGTATGAACATGTTACGGCGGATCTTTTGAAGTGTGGCTACCCCCGGAGGATCATAGAGAAATACATTAGTGGAGGGCAGAGTAGAAGTGAGCCCTTCACGCCAATAGCCACCGCATACATCCCCTACTATCCGGGTTTATCCGAACGTTTAGCTCGTATATTAAGGAATTACCAGACACGTTGTGTGCAGCTCCCAGGCAGGAAGCTGCACACAATTGTGTCACAGGTCAAGGACCCTGTCTTAAAAGAAAATATAAGTGGGATTGTATATAGTATTAAATGCCCGGAGTGTGGGGAATGTTATGTGGGAGAAACAAAACAGCGTCTCAAAGATCGTCTGGGGGAGCACGCAAATGCGATAAGAAATGAAGACTATGGTAAATCCGCCGTAGCTGAACATTTCTGGGAGAAGCAACATCAAATCTCCCCAGACGAAGCTGTCATCACTGATCGGGCGCATAGATTTTGGGACAGCAAGTGGCTCGAGAGCTTACGAATTAGTTCTATTGAGAATAATATAAATAGAGATAGGGGCACACGCATTCATCCCCTCTTTGAGGCGGAAATCCTTGGAGGGGATGAATGTTTTTGCCTGAAACGCTCCCGAGCCACTTCCTGTTCCAATGGGAACAGTATACGTTTACATGAGATGCACCGTGAACCTGCTGGTATTTAATGATGCACCGCAGAATAGAAGCACACTGTTGAGAAAGAAGGCAGAAGCCTTTGAAAGCTTCAGTTAGTATTTTAGCACTTTTAACCTAGTATATTTTATTGTATTTTAAATTCGGTATTTGTATTATCACCTTGTATATTTACTGTATATCACAGTTGTCTAATTTTAAAATTGCTATCATCAGTAATATGGTATTTTGTTTTGTTTGTAAATAAATTTATTGTAAATATTAAAATTTTAAGAATTTGGTTTTTTTCGTCTTTCGGTTTTTACTTCAATGGTTGGTGAGAAACACTAAAAAATCATAGTGTGATACATATATGCCAGATAATGTACGTTCATTTAATTTTCTTCCTCTTCATTGCTGCTAAGCACAATCAAATGAGAACATTTTCTTTTTATAATATCTTCTGTTCATCCTTAGAAAATAATTTCACTAAAAAATCCGAACAAACATTTTGGTCAGAAAATTTAAAACAATAATCGAACCATAGCAAAGTGGAATACAAATCATGCAGATCATCCCACTTCACATGCTTCAATGCCAAATGACAGAGAGAGAGAGAAGATTATCAGCAAATTGTGATCTGAGGTTTCTAGAGGACCTCAGTGTACACCGAAGGATTAGGAAGTGTTAGGTGGGTGTGTTTAGGAATGACTGGTATCAAATAGGAATAAATGAATAATCTATGTGAGATCATTAGTAATTTCAAAAGGATCAGCATCTTGACCAACTGAAGCGAGCTGAAATTTTGAACATCACAATCACCAAGGAAAATTAGGCTGAGAAAGAAAGTCATGTTTCAAAGAAAGGAGGGGCAAATTCTGGGTGACTGTCTAAAATTATTTCCTGTCCTGTAATTGTCTTTCACAGTGTTTCTAAAAGATAATGAAAATCACTTCACTGAATGATGCATTTTATGGAGTAAAAATCACTGGGGTGGGGATTCAAACACAACAAGTAACAGTGACAAATCAAGAACTAAAGTAACAAATACTCTATTAATCATCTTTAAGCGAACACTGCAAAAGAACCAGATGAGAAAGCATGAGCATAAGGCAAATGTTTCACTGTAAATTTTTTTTTTAAATACATTTTCTGGGTGTCAATCATTGTGACTGTCTCTTGATTCTACTCTTACTCACATACCTCTTCCCAGTTCAATGTCTTGTACTGGGAAGAGGCTTCATATCTTGTTATTTAGTTAGTTATTTTGGTTTTCAGGAGCATTAGCAACTAAGGCCATATTGCTCTGGATATATGCGGTGGTCATTCCCTGACCTATATGCATCCTCCGTATTTGGTGGTGATGAGCTCGAACACCGGTCTAATCAACAAGCGTGTGCTATGCACTGCTGCTCCTTCCCACCTGGCTATGGAGGCGCCTTCACATCTTGTATGTTTTTTTTTTTTAAATTAATCTTAATTTAATTCACATTCTCATTTTGAACTTACAATTCTTTCCTTATTTCATTCCTTTCCTCAGTTTTTTACTTGTAAATTTCCACACCATTCAACTTATGGAAATTTCAATTTAAATAAGAATACCAAAATAAATTAAAAACACAAAATTTTATCTAAAAAAATAGCTTGTTATGACCAGTTGTCCATCCTCTTAACATATCTGACTAAAAAAGAATAACTATGTTGTTATTTGGTTTTTAGGAGCATTAGCAACTAAGGCCATATTGCTCTGTGAATATGCGGTGGTCATTCCTGACCTTTCCACATACTCGGTATTTGGTGGTGACGGGCTCGAACCCCGGTCTAATCAAGAAGCGTGTGCTACGCACTGCTGCTCCTTCCCACCTGGCTATGGAGGTGCTAAGGAATAACTAAAATTTGCTCTCAAGCCAGATATATTTCTAATAATCTCAACATTGTGATCAACTATGAAAAAAAAAAAAATCACCTTTCAATTGTTATAGCACAAATGTAGTACAACAAGAAGCAAAAATCATACTATAAAAATAAAGCATTTGAATTAACTCTGAAATTCTAATTCTCAATTTAAAAAAAAGGGGGGGAATTAATAAGGGAAAAAGATATTCTTACCGGCATCCAAAAGAAGTTTCCAATTTTGAGAATGCAAAGTACATTTCATAGCCACTGGTTCTGCCTGATAATAATGAACTTTTATTAATAAATGTATGGATTTCAAAATTAATCAAAAAGAACATTTACAAATGGCATTACAAAAGTAATGCAAACTGAGTTACTTCCAGTTAATACAATTTCTCATCTTAATTATTCATTTGTGATGCTACTAAAAAACACTGACTCAACGCTTTAAAATGCCTTTATTATAATAATTCAAAAATAAAAATATAAAATAAAGTAACATTATATGCATACTGATCGTATAAACTGTATATTAAAATAATAATAAAATGATGTATAACAAGAATAAAATGCGATAAAATATAAAGTTAAAAAAGTATAAAGTATATATATAAAGTTATAAATGCTAAAAAAGATGTTTAAAATCACTAAGAACCACTAGAATAGGAGTTTTTGGCAGCAGCAGCAGCAGCTGCCTTCATCAGCAATAATGGTTACAGGCTATCCGGATACTGCATACAGTAATGTCCACAACCAAAGATCCTATTGCGGGTAATGACACTAGTGGGGTCATATAAGAAATTGTGGGGAGTGTTATGTGGGAGAAACGAAATGCAGACTGCGATATCACCTGGGGGAACACGATAGAGCCCTCAAGACTGCCATTACAGAGGTTCAACCGTAACCGAACATGCCTGGGAAACTGGGCATGGCATTATAACAAAAGAAGCCATGATCGTGGATAGAGCCCATGGCTTTTGAAACCAGAAATGGCTAGAGAGTTTAAGGATATGTTCGTTCGAACTCTAGTCTTAATAGGGATAAGGGCTGTTGCATTCATCCACTCTTTGAAGCCCTTATCCTAAGAAGAGACTAAAGGCTTAGAGTGGCCTATTCAATTTCTAGTTCCAATGCACGAGAAGTGAACCGTGCACAGATGTCATAGTGCATGTCACAGACCTGCTGGGACGTGTATATATATATTGTCAGATAGCCTGTAACCATTATTGCTCATGAAGGCAGCCGCTGCTGCTGCTGAAAGCTCCTGTTCTATGGTTCTTAGTGATTTCAAACATCCTTTTTAGTGCTTTTAACTTTATATTTTATCGCATTTTATTCTTGTTATACATCATTTTATTTTATTATACAGTTTATATGATCAGTATGCATATAATTTTACATTATTTTATATTTTTATTTTTACATTTTTATAATAAATGCATTTTATAAAGTTGAGTTAAGTGTTTTTTAGTAGCATCACAGATGAATTATAGAGTTCCTGACTCCAGAGGTCTCTTCTCATCTTAATATTTCAAAATGTTAAAAGGAAATGAGAACAGACCAACATTCAACTTATTTTTGTTTTCTAAAAAAGAGACATAATTAGCAAACAAAGTTGCTACCTAATGTTCCTGAATATTGTAAAGGCATAATAAATAGTCGCATTTGCTGGAATGACCATATGCATGCCTAACTCAATTTGGGATGAGGAGAGAGGGCAATCTCATGGCATAAAGTAGGCAGACAAAATTCAGTGAAAAGATGTGCCTCCCCCTCTGTTCAAATTATTCACTGCAAAACCACATTTTACTGCATACTTAAAAGTAATACATCCAACTAAACAACACAAATGTGCATACAAACTATCTGATATCAGTCATCCATAGGGCTATAGATGGCTAGTATTGGTCCCTTTCACTCTGGGAAAAGCATAATAAAACTAGTGCTATCACTGGCAAACCAGTATTTTTGGTTACTTTAAGCAAGGGCAATATTTTCTTGTACTATTTACAGTTGAGCTAACATTACCACTGTTCAAAGCTTATTATGTGATTTTGAAAGGCTAATTGCTACTGAGATATGCATTCTTTTTGGATTACTAATAAATAGTCTGTGTGAAACTTTCCAATTGTTATTGGACAGTGAGACTGCTGATTTTGTTGTACCTTTCGCAAATTCATTGTATTTGGTTCCCATATGGCTTGGTACCCAACAGAAGTATGCACTTCTCCCTTTTATTATTCAGTGATGCTGAGAAGTTGTTTAGTGTTCAGAGCACGCTTAAGAGTCAAAAAAATTATACCCATTTATAAGATATGTTTAATAAAAGACATCTCACCACACGAAATATTTAATTAATTTATTGCTATAAAAGCACAAGTATTAGTAATGGTCATATGATGCAAGGAAGCCTAAGGCTTATGCTGCACCAGACAAAAAAAAAAAAAAAAAAGAGAGTAATAATAAAATAAAATAAATAAGAAAAGGAAATCACAACCTATGCATTTCACTCTTCACATAGGTAACTAGCTGACCAGCTGACCTTTGAATTCCCCAAACTGTCAGCTTCTACAACCCAGTAGGTAACTTATTCACAATTTACAATTCGCTGGATAAAATAAAACATCCTCTTCCAGTCTAAAGATCTCTCCCCCATAACTTGAATTTATGGCCCCCAGTTCTAGAATCATTTATAACCATGAAAATTTCGTCCTCATTCATTTTACTTTGCCCTCTCAGAGTCTTAGACACCTCAACCAAGTCTCCTCTAAGGTGCACAGTTTCCAAGCTATGCAACCCACATATTCGAGGTCTTTCCTCATATAGATGCCCTTTTGCCCATCTCACCAGGTGAGTTACTCATCTTTGGATCCTTTCATGAACTCAACACCCTTTTTTTATGTGCAGTCTCCATACCTGAACAGTATTCCAAGTGTGGTCTAACAAGGATAGTATTATGACGTCCTTATCTCTACTATCAAATGTTCAATAAATCATTGATAGGACACTACAGGCCTTCCTTGCAACCTGTCTACAATGCTTGGAGAACTTCATATCTGACCACATCGTAACTCTCAAGTCCCCCTTTCTTTCACTACTGACTTTAGTTCAACTCGACAAAGTGTATATAAGACCTTGCACTTTGCTAGATCAAAGCAAAGCTGCGACTTTTCTGATGATCCCAAAAGTCTACCTAGCCACTATCCCTTCATCAATGTCATTTAAGAAAACTAAAAACAACAGTGGTCCCAATATTGATCATTGGGGAACCCCACTTCTTACATCAACCCAATTTGAGAAATAACCATTTATCACAACCCTCTGCCTCCAGCCAAGCCATCCTGCTATCCATCTAAGGATTTTCCCTTTGATTCCAACCTGTTCCATCTTATAAAGTTACTGCTCATGTGGGGCTGAGTCAAATGCTTTGCTGAAATCTAAATAAACAATGTCAAAATTATTCCTTAAATTCAGCTCATCAGTGATCCACTCAAAATAGATAACAAGATTTGATAAATATGATTTTCTCTCTACAAAACCACACTGCATATCCTTGAGCATATCTATCTAAATGATCCTGAATTCCATCCTTGATCATTGCCTCCATGATTTTCCCTAATACTGAAGTTAGAAAGGACCAGTTAGTAATTTCCCACTACCCTCTTAGTACAAATCTAAACAGTTACAATAACTAAATAAAATTCTCTACATTTTGAATTTCTGTGTTGAAATCCACCTTTTGACCTGGATTTTGGGTTTAGGAAAGATCTATAACTTGACTAGGAAAAAGACAAAAAATTGTCGGGGCTGCATTATGTCAAGGAGCTGGGTATATTCTTGACATGTGTATGCCATTCAAAAAACATATCCTCCCCACCTTTTATTACTATTCAGTAGTAACTACATATAAATTCTAAATACATATGAATTGCCACACTAATCGAACAAACTTATCTGCAAAAAGATCTACACCTCCTGAACACTTCCTCGTTCATTTCATAAATACATGGGGCCTCAGGTCAAATCTCATGATATAAATTTTCACTTACAGTCTGCCAAACCTCATGCACTCTTTCAGATAGAATCCCAATTATCAGTTGATTCAACCAATGCCCTGAGAGAGAGAGAGAGAGAGAGAGAGAGAGAGAGAGAGAGAGAGAGAGAGAGAAGTAGAAGGGAATCACAAAGAAAGAGAAGAATGATGATATCCAGCTCAGGACCCTGGGTGTGCCAAGCCCATACTCACCAGATGTGAGCCCCCCGGGGTTATGCTTGACCTTTTCTCACAAACAATCCTTCTAAGTACACGGTAGAGGTGAGTAGTCTTCTAGGTACCTCAAATCACAACTTGGTGTTGATCTCTTCTCCAATGGAGCCTTTCTCTTGTGTCCAATCTCAACCTTCTGTTGCTTGGCATTGCAAGAATGCAAAAGGGGATCATCTAGAGTTTTATTATTATTTTTTTATTTTCCTTGGTTGGATTACTGTTTCAAATCTTCTGATATCAATGTTTGATCAGATAGTGTCAGTGAAATTATTCTCGTTGGGATGGAATCCTTTATTCCACATTCCAACTTAAAATCTCGTCCTTTATGTAAACCATGGTTTTTCCAATAAATATGCTAAGACTCTTCAAGATAAGAATGTTGAATATTCCAATTGGCTTGTATTCAAATTGCCAGCTTCGTTTTCTGCCTACACCAAGCTTGCAATAATTGTAAAGCAGTTATTAATCAGTACAAACTATATTTCCAACAGGTTAAGAAAAGAAAACTTGCTTCTTGTCGAAATGGTAGCTGAGCACTCTGGTCTCTTGCCAAAGCTAGTGGCAGCACCTTTTGCCCATCTCTATTCCTACTTCTTTCAAAACCAGATGATTCTATTGCCACTTCAGTCAAAGATGAAGCTGACCTGCTCGCATCCTACTTTTCTTCCAACTTGTGTATTGATGATCTTGAAAAACCACCTCTACCATTTAATGCCTCTTGTGGTCTTCTATCAAAAGAATTTTTAAACAGCCTTGATGCCAAGTAAGTGCTAATATCCTAAATCTAGAAAGTGCACTATTACGCACTTTCTAGATTTTCCTAATAGTGCTTCTCCACTTGTCAAAACCTGTGTTCTGAGCTTACTCCTATTTTGTGTCACCTTTTTTTCACTTTCTTATTCCACAGGTGATTTCCCCTTCTGCTTGGAAATTTGCTCATATCTAGCTGGTTTCTAAAATGGGTGCCAAATTCTTCCCATCAAATTATCATCCCATTGCACTTACTTCTACTGTTTCTAAAGTAATGGAAAAATCTATTAACAGCTAACTCAAACTATTTAAAAATCTACCATGTGATCAATGATTGCCAGTATGGATTCTGTCTGTGTCAATTCACCAGTGATATACTGGCTTATGTTCCCCACTGGAAAAGTCTGGTAAAATTCAAGCAGTCGCTCTTAACATTTCAAAGGCTTCTGATCGTGTTTGGCATAAAGCTCTTCTAAATAAGCTTCCATCTTATGGTTTGTCAACTGTATTTTGTAACTGGATATCCAATTACAAAACACTTCTCCAAGGTTCAGTTCTTTCTCCTACTCTTCCATTGATCAGAAATCCTATCCAAAGTTTTCCTGATGATGGCACATTGCATTCCACCTTCCAGTTTGAGAAACATTGCTCTGGACAAACAGCTTAAACTTCTCAAATATCCAGTACCAGTTTCTTAAGGGCTACTTGTCCGGGAATTCTCCAGTGGGTCAAATATAACTTAGTTGATATCAAACCTTCTAAAACTCAGTCCTGCCTTATATCTCGCAAAAAAGAATTCTTCTGCTCCTACGCTTATCTTTGATGACACTGATTTCTAGACAAGATCACATATCTCTATTGGGGATTACCCTGACTTGTAATCTCTACTGGCATAAACACATCACAAACAGTGCTTCCTCTGAATCTGAAAAACTGGGTTTTCTCTTTCACTGTTAGCGTTACTTTTCTTCCAAAGAGCTGTTCACTCTATACAAATCGCAAATCTGCCCCATCATGAAATACTGTTCCCACATATGGGGAGTTACTTCCAAAACCTCTCTCAGGCTTCTGGATTCTATTCAAAAGAGAGTAGTTTAGATTAATGACTCATCTCTAACAGTCTCTCCACTTTCTGTATCATAGACATTCAGTTTCTGCTGCATGCCTTTTCTATCAATACTTCCATGGGAACAGCAAAGAGTTCTTTATGTATGTAAACTCTAGAAGGAAGGGGATGAATCAGATTGGTCCACTGGATATCAATGGTTCAACTGTTGATGATCCTGCTCAAGAGGCTAACAAACTAAATGAGTATTTTGCATCTATATTCACACATGAGGAGTTATTTATGGAGGGGATTGCCATAGGTGAACTAAACTCTGGCAGTGAGCTAGATGATTTTGTAATATCTGAGAGGAAAGTGGAGGAGAAATTGTTGAAGATAAACATAAGAAAGGTACCTGGGGTGGATGGGATCTATCCAGTTATATTAAAGGAGCCAGCAAAGGAAGTAAGCAAACCCTTTGCCATAATCATGAGAGGTTCCTTGGACTTGGGGGAAGTATCTATGGACTAGAGATGTGCAAATGTGACCCCAATTCACAAAGGAGGATCAAATGGCAACAAAAGTAATTATAGACCTGTTAGTTTAATTTCTGTTCCAGAGAAATTAATGGAGGCACTGGTTAAAGAAGCACTGCGGGATCATCTAGACAAGACTTCAGTTATAGCTCGGACACAGCATGGGTTTGCTAAGGGGAAGTCTTGTCTGACCAATTTGATTGGATACTATGATGTGGTCACAAAGCAACTGGATGGAGGGAATAACTTATATATATTTGGATCTTAGAAAGATGATACTGTTGCACATGGAAGACTGCTGCACAAATTGGAGCAGTGTGGCACTGGAGGCAAATTGCTGCTATGGATAAAGGGGTGGTTGAGTGGGAGAAGACAGAGTGGTAATCAATGGACTAATGTTATTAATGGAGTCTCTCAGGGTTCAGTTCATTGTTGTTTTCTGTATTTATAAATGATATTGATGATGGTATATCAGGCTTAATGTCCAAGTTTGCAGACAATATGAAGGTTGTCAGGGTTGTCAATGACATTAATGACGGTACGCTGCTGCAACAGGATCTAGAAAAGTTGAGCAGATGAAATTAACATTGACAAATCATCAGTTGGTCCTACTGTATAGAACCTAAAAAAATCTCTTAAGACCACTGTAGCCACCTTTATGAAAGCAAAAACCATTCCCTTTACCCCTGATGGTAGTTACATCTTTAAGTAAATCCCACATAATACACTATGATCGTTGCCTCCTAGCAGTTCCTTTATCTGTAAATTCTTAATGCAATAATAATCACTGCTGATAATCAGATCAGGAGTGTTACTCCCTGTTGTTGCCTCTCTAATATGCTGCTGTAGAAAACAATCATCCAATAATTCTTTGCCTCCAGTTGCATTGTATCTACCATACAATGCTTCCCATTTGGAACTTGCTGTTAGTAACATCATCAGTTGGTCCCAATGCAGAGGATTTAAAACTGTCATATTGGTAAGACAAGGTTGCCACTGAACAAATCCATGCTGTGACTGCAGTATAATTGCATTCCTGCCCTGATGGTCCTGCATCACATCTTTAACCAGTGACTCCATTATTTTCTCTGGAACAGAAGTTAAGCAAAAAGGTCTGTAATTACTCATGTCACTCATTGATTTCCCTCTATGAATTGGAGGCACATTTGCACAAAGAACTTTATTACTAAGCGAGAGAGTACATACAGTAACACATAAAATGGAAACTGACACAAGGCACAGATATTCAAGAGATAACATATATTAAATTTAGCACAAATAAAGAACAGAACATAGAAGCTTTCTACTACTGTACGAAGCCTTTGTCAACTAACTGAACACTGGTTTTTATGTGTGTGGTTGACCTTCACATATGTAAGTATGCAAAGGTCTGCCTTATGTACGTGAATGTCAGTCACACACATAAAAACCACTACTTTCCAGTGCTCAATTAGTTGAAAAGGCAACATACAGTAGCAGACAGCTTCTATGTTTTGTTCTTTATTTGTGCTAAATTTAATAAATGTTATTTCTTGAATATCGGTGTCTTGTGTCAGTTTCCATTTTATGTGTTACTGTATGTACTCTCTCGCTTAGTAATAAAGTTCTTTTCACTTGGTTGATGCAAGCAAGAAATTACTATACATATGCACATCTCGTCCTGAATACAAAGATGCTCTGATGATTATCACAAAGCATTTGTTTACCTCCTTTGTTGTCTCCTTTCCAAATATATTCAATTAATGGGATCTCTCCAATTATATTAATATAACTGGATAGATCCCATCCATCCCAGGTACCTCTTTTTACAATTTTCTTCAACAATTTTTTCCCCTTTTCTTCTCAGTTAATCATAAAATCATTTAGCTTCCTGCTAGTTTGATATACTTCTGGGTCTCATCCTTAAAGAATTCCTCAGGTGAGAATGTGGATGAAATTTACCTATTCAGTTTGTCAGCAACCTGGGCATGATTATCAATAGTTAAACCATCTACACATCAGGTATTAGCATTAGTAGAGGCATTTGATGCAAGAAAGCAAGCTTATGCAGCATCACCAAAAAAAAAAAAAAAAACCCACTTCCACTTCACCCCTCTGTTCATTCAAAATACCTGTCCAGCTGAGCCTTAAACTTATTTAGGCTATCAACTTCCACGACAAGGGATGGAAGTCTGTTCCACCACCCAACCACTCGCTGGCTAAAGGCAAATTTCCGCACGTCTATCCTACATCTGTCTTTCCTCAATTTGAATTTATGCCCTCTCAGGTGATTATTCTGAGCGAGAGGAAGAATCCCATCAGCATTGAGCATGCTCAAACCATTCAATGCTTTATACACCTCTATCAGATCACCTCGCTGGTGCCTAGTCTCCAGACACTGTAATTTGCAAAACTTAAGCCTTTCTTCGCAAGAGCACCCCTTTGTTCCATTCACTAATCTTGTTGCCCTTCTCTGTACTCGTTCCAGCAGCTCTACATCCTTCTTGAAATGAGGCCTCCAGACCTGTATACAGTACTCTAGGTGTGGCCTGACCATTGCCTTATACAAGGGAATAATCACCTCCTTATCCCTGCTAGAAAAATTCCTATATAACATTGACAATACACCATGAGCTACTCTTGCAGCCCGTTTGCACTGCTCAGAGAACTTCATATCTGCCTGCACAACCACCCCCCCAGGTCCCTTTCATTCTCTACCACTGTCAGTGTAGTACCACAGAGTTGATACGTTGCTCTGGGGTTGCTGTTTCCCATGTGCAGTACTTTACATTTGTCAATGTTAAACTTCATTTGCCACCTCTCAGCCCATCTGCTCAACCTTTCCAGATCCTGTTGCAGCAGCATAGTGTCAGTAGTGTCCTTGACAACCCTGCCTACCTTTGTATCGTCTGCAAACTTCGACATTAAGCTTGATATACCATCATCAATATCATTTATGAATACAGAAAACAATAATGGACCCAACACTGAGCCCTGAGGGACTCCACTAATAACATTAGACCACGATGAGCAGTGTCCATTGATTACCACTCTCTGTCTTCTCTCCCTCAGCCACCCCTTTATCCACAGCAGCAATTTGCCTCCAATGTCACACTGCTCCAATCTGTGCAGCAGTCTTCCATGTGCAACAGTATCAAAAGCCTTTCTAAGATCCAAGTTTATAATATCAAAGTTATTCCCTGCATCCAGTTCCTTTGTGACTGCATCATAGTATCCAATCAAATTGCTCAAGCCTTTCCCTTAACAAAACCATGCTGTGTCCGAGCTATAACTGAAGTCTTGTCTAAATGATCCTGCAGTGCTTCTTTAATTAGTGCCACCACTAATTTTCCTGGAACAGAAGTTAAACTCACAGGTCTATAATTGCTTGTGTCAGCCTTTGATCCTCCTTTGTGAATTGGGGTCACATTTGAACATCTCCAGTCTGTGGGTACCTCCCCTGAGTCCAAGGAAGCTCTCATAATTATGGCTAAGGGTTTGCTTACTTCCTCTGCTGCCTCCTTTAATATAACTGGATAGATCCCATCCACCCCAGGTGCCTTTCTTGTGTTTATCTTCAACAATTTCTCCTCCACTTTACTCTCAGTTATTACAAGATTCTCTAGCTTACTGCTAGAGTTGAATACACCTCTGGCTTTTCCCTCGCTGAATAACTCCTCATGTGTGAATGTCGATGCAAAATATTCATTTAGTTTGTTAGCTACCTGAGCAGGATCATCAACAGTTGAACCATCGATATCAAGTGGACCAATCTGATTCATCACCTTCCTTCTAGAGTTTACATAAGTAAACTTATGTAAACAGCTCTTTGCTGTTTTCCTTTGCATCCTTTGCCAAAAATTTCTCATAATCTGCCTTCGCCTGCCTAACCTCTTTTGTAACTTGGTTACAGACCAGCTTATATCTATCATAGGCTTCTGTGTTACATGTTAATTTATATGTATCGCATGCATTTTTCTTCTCTGCCATATGTCTCATTAGTTCATCTGACATTCATTTAGGCCTAAACCTTGAACAATATTTCTTAGTTGGTATGTAAAGCCTAGTAGCTTCCAAGATGTTTGTTTGTTATTTGGTTTTTAGGAGCATTAGCAACTAAGGCCATATTGCTCCGAGAATATGCGGTGGTCATTTCCTGACCTTTCCGCATTCTCCGTGTTTGGTGTTGAAGGGCTTGAACCTTGGTCTAATTAAGAAGCATGTGCTACGCACTGCTGCTCCTTCCCACCTGCCTACGGAGGCAAGCAGCTTTCATGATAAGTTCTTTGAAAGCTTCCCATTTTGAATTTGCTGTTGGTAACATCATCAGTTGGTCCAACTGTATACTGTCTCAGACCTTCGTAGTCGCCTTTACGAAAGCAAAAACCCTTCCCTTTATCCCTGATGGTAGTTACCTCTTTGAGTAAATCCCACTTCAGCACACTGTGATCATTGTCATCTAGTGGTTCCTTTATCTGCAGATTCTTAATGCATGAAGAATCACTACTGATAATCAAATCAAGAGTATTACTCCCTCTAGTTGCTTCCTGAAAATGTTGATGTAGAAAACAATCATACAATAAATCCACAAAAGCCTTGCTGGTGTGTGAGTGACCAACCCACAAATTCCAGTCAATATCTGGGAAATTAAAATCCCCCATTATAAGACTCTCTGATTTACTGGCCCACTCTATTTCCCTGTACAGTTTCTTATTATACTCATCAGAGTCATTAGGCCTATAGCACACTCCTACTCTCAATTTTGATCTCCCAATGCTTATGTCACACCAAACTGACTCGACACTGTCCAGCAGTCCAGCGATGTCGACTGGCTTCACTTCCTTGGATTTTATGTGTTTCTTAACTAATAGCATAACCCCTCCTCCCTTCCTATCCTGTCTATCCTTTCTGTACACATTGTACTCCCCAAATTCCAGTTCTGCATTCCTTATATCTGTGTGACACCACATCTCTGATATCTCAATAATATCTGCCTTTGATGTTTTGAGCAATACCTCAAGTTCATCAAATTTGTTTACCAAACTGCCAGCATTGGTGTACACACAAGTATACATATACCTGTTCCTATTCTTGGTTACCCCTAACACAATCCATGTGTTTATTTGTACTGCAATGACTCCCAGCAGTCTCTGAAATATCCTGCATCTTGTTTTCCAGGCTGCTGCTCATTCCAATAGAAGCAGTGCAAGATTCAATTTCACCTCTGCCAGTGGCTACTGTTAATCTATTAGTCCTTATATCACCCCCCCCCAAGCTAGTAGTTTTCCGACCCACCTAACACCGCCTCGATAGCATCAGCAAATATTCTTGCACCCTTTCTATTTAAGTGTATCCCATCCCTGTAGAAGCAGTCTCTCCTGACAAGTACAGACCAGACTGAAAAAATTTTTACCCCTTGAGCCTTGCACAATCTTTCCAGAGCCGAATTGATCGACAAGGCTCTCATCATATAATCCCTCCTATCGTGTCTGGGCAGAATTGCAGACACTTTCAAATTCAACCCTAATTCACAGCTTTTTTTCAACAGTGACCTTAATTGAAAACTGTGTTATAGTGAAACTTGTGCTGTTTGAAGCCATGCTAAGCGAGGTATTGGTGTACGCCATGGCCTCCTGGGATGTTATTTTAGCAGAATGTATACTGACTTTTAGTATTAGCATTAGTAGAGGCACATGATACAAGAAAGCTAGCTTTCAATATAGCATCACCCAAAAAAATAAATAAAACCAAACCCTCCCATTTCACCCATCCATTTACTCGAAACGTTTGTCTAGTTCTGCCTTGAAGTTATTTGGTTGTTAACCTGCACTATAACAGATGGAAATTTGTTTCAACTGTCAACCACCCACTGGCTAAACGCAAATTTACACACATCTATTCTACAACTGCCTTTCTTCAATTTGAATTTATGTCCCATCAGGTGAGTAATCTGAGCAAGAGGAAGAATCCCATCAGCATTGAGCCTACTCAAATCATTCAAGACCTTATACACCTCAATTAGATCACCTTGCAAGTGCCTAGTCACCAGATGTTGCAATTTGCAGAACTTAAAGCCTTTCTTGGTATTTTGTTCCACTCACCAAACTTGTTGCCCTTCTCTGTACTTGTTCCGGCAGCTCTACATCCTTCCTAAAATGAGGCCTTCAGACCTGTATGCAGCAATCAAGGTTTGGACCGGCCACTGCCTTATACAAGGGAACAATCATCTCCCTATCCCTGCTAGCAAAATCTCTGTATATCATTGGAGTAGCATACTGTCTTTACTGTCGTTAACAACCCTGCCAACCTTTGTATCATCTACAAGCTTGGAAATTAAACCTGATATACCTTCATCAATATCATTGATAAACAAATAATTGCCATACCTCTCCAATTTGTACAGCAGTCTTCCATGTGCAACAGTATCAAAAGCTTTCCTAAAATCCAAGTAATGATATCAAAATTATTACTGGCCTTCAGTTCCTTTATGACCACATCATAGTATCCAATCAAATTGGTCAGACAAGACCTATTAACTTTCCTTTAACTGTCCCTTTAACAAACCCATGCTGTGTCGTAACTATTAATGCAGTCTTCTCTAGATGACCCTGCAATGCTTCTTTAAACAGTGATTCCATTATTTTCTGCCAAACAGAAGTTAAACTAACAGGTCTGTAGTTACTTGTGTCACCTTTTAAACCCACCTTTGTGAATTGGTGATACATTTGCACACCTCCAGTCCATGGGGACCTCCCCTGAGTCCAAGGAAGCTCTCATAATTATGGCTAAGGGTTTGCTCACTTCCTTTACCTCCTTTAATATAACTGGATAGATCCCGTCCACCCCAGGTGCCTTCCTTATGTTTAATTTCAACAATTTCTCCTCCGCTTTGCTCTCAGTTATTACAAAATGACTTAGTTCCCTGTTAGCGTTTGATAAACTTCTGGCACTGCCCTCATTGAATGACTCCTCATGTGTGAATGTAGAGGCAAAAGACTCATTCAGTTTGTCAGCTACCTGAGCATGATCATCAATAGTCAACCCATATATGTTAAGTGGTCCAATCTGATTCATCCCTTTCCTTCTAGAGTTTACATAAGTAAAGAACACTTCGCTGTTTTTCTTTGCATCCTTTGCCAAAGATTTCTCGTAATCTGCCTTCGCCTGCCTAACCCCCTTTGTGACTTGATTACAGACTAGTTTATACCTGCCACAGTGTTCTATGTTACCTAATACTTTATATGAGATTGAAAAGAAAATGTTCTGCTGTTTGCAGATAACTGCACTCCTCAATGTCAAGTAAATGACCTATGTGCAATTACTGTTGAGTACCTACCATCAAATGTGACGTCAGTTCTTTTGTCACTCGATCAAGGTGTAATCTAGTTTTTTAAGAAAAACTACCGAAGAATGCTATTAAATAAAATTGTGCTATGTCTTGAAAGCAAAATTCAATGTGAAATCGACATCCTGCAGGTAATGTATTTATATGTTTAAGCATGGAATGAAGCTGATGAACAATTGATCGCCAACTGCTTCAAACAAACATGCAGGATTTACCACCTCGAATGAAGCAATGTGTGAAGTTTTGCATGCTTCTTCCCCTATTAGTTTAATACTGTAGTACATATTATAAATAACATTATATTACACTGTATTAGTAGAATTACATTAAATATTCAAGCTTTTACTAGTTTTGTTTGGATTTTATGAACATTTCATATAACATCCTTCCGATATAATGGCTGTTTTTTTTTCATTCCTCTGGATGGTTGTTATATAGAGCTTTGATTGTATTAACTAACTTGTTAACATATAAATCACAGAAGGTGGCACTGCAAGAAAAAGTGGATGGGTATTTGCAGTTATCAAAAGTCATTTTTTAAGTCACTTTATTCTAATGTCTTAACGTTGGTTAGGAGTAGGGTAGTTTGGTATCATGAGGAGAAGTGGAAATTATCTACCAGTTTGGGTGTTTCTACGCAATCTAATTTTATATGCACAGTTTAATAAAAATCATTGTCTTCCAATAAAAAGAGGTGCTTCATGCTTCAGCATTATAGCCAATGGCAAGGAATATTGCATTATGATGCCTAGGGTCCCACTTGCAGGGGGCACTGGGACTTGCTGAGCTATACACTTGTGCTCTGTAGTTGACTTTATATCTTATTAATGCTCTGAACAACTGCAATAAGGCAAAGCAATCAGTTTCCACTTATCTGATATTTTTAGTTTTTCCGACAGGATGTTCTTAGGTATATTATGATTTCTAAAAGAGTAATTTTAGTTCTAATATGATTTCTAAAAATTGTATACTTGTGTAAAATGGTATTGGTTGGCCATTAGGTCAGAGTTCTGGATCTGGATGAAAGTTTTGTTGTCAGTAAAAATTGATACAAACTGTATTTTGAGAACAAAGATGAAAAAGTACTGGCAAAAGTAGCAGTAACTGAGGTTGGCCCATGAGCCAACCTCAGTTACTGCTGCTTGTAAATGCCTCTCAGTAGTATGCATTTTTTTTTTTGTATAATAAAGAACAGCGACATCAACCACAAATAGCATTAACTATGGGAGTTTTTTGTAAATGGCACTTGTGAAATTATAAAAATGGCAGTACAGACAATGCCATCTAGATATGCAAAGTCCAAAAACTGATTTGTGGAATTAATGGTTATAAGCCATACACAGTAAAGACTTCTTGACAAAGTGATTCTTGTGAATTCAATTTTTGACTTGTTCCATATTATTATTATTTTTTTTTCTGTGTGTGTGTGTATCATAATTATGTGATAGTCTAGAAGTGCATTTTAATATGCTAAAAGTACAATTACATAGAAAGAAAGGCATTAAAAGGAATAAATGGTTTTAAATTAGGCAAAACGTAGTGGACTATACAGGAAAGCTCATTTGTTTGTTTGTCTGTTTGGATACAAACACTACTTTTTTCCCCCTCTTTAATTTAACATATTTTAAAAAATTAAAAACATTAGACATATCATATAAAATCTGTCTTAGTGTATACGGCTCAGATAGATGTTTAAAAGCAGTAAATAATGCATGGCTAATGCATCTTTTACTGATGCATTGGCCATCTGAAAGAAGATAACATCTATGCCCAATACAAAATTGGGCATAAATGTTATCCTCTTTACATACCTTGAATTGACCAAGTCAACTAACTAACTAACTAACTAACTAACAAACACTCTCTCTCTCTCTCTCTCTCTCTCTCTCTCTCTCTCTCTCTCTCTCTCTCTCTCTCTCGTGATTTCAAGTCTAAGTTGATTTCTTTCCTGTGTATGCCAGAATGCCTGCCATTGTGTGTGACAAAAGCAATGTATGATTAGAATGTAGTCAGGCCAGAATATATGGGACTAAAATACTCTGGTGTTTTTCATTCAGAGGCTCTGACGATTTGGCTGCCTAGCCAAATCATTTCCTTTGATTCCAATATGGCTTGGAATCCAGCAAAAACAAATGTCTGCCCCTGAAAGTAAGCAAAGCAATTGGGGAACCTGACACAGGACTGGATGGAGGTTATAAAACATACCTACCACAGCTTGTGGTAGGTATGTTTTATATATGTGAGACACTTACAGAGTCAGTTTACCATATATTTAGAATATGGCCCTGTTTGAATATGAGTTAGGGCAAGTTCTATAGCATGTATCTGCTGTGAAGCAGATACATTCTATAGAACTCAAGAGGAATTTCATGTGATATGGTGCTGTCATCACAGAAAGCCCCTGCAGATCCTACAGAAGGTTCAAACTTTGACCCATTGGTGTAAACAGGCAGGAAAGCAGAAAATTGAATTTGATGCATGGCATGGAGCTGCTGATAAACTGCTCTGTACTGCACTTTCCAAGCTTGCAGAGAGAAGTCACAAGCAGCAGAATGGATGCTCTATAGCAGAAAGGTTTTCATAGCTGCAGGTGTAACATGGTCTGTGTTGTGTTAAAATTATGAATGATCTCTCATATTCTGTTATCAAACAGTTGATTAGTTCCTGGATCATCAGGCAAATATTTCAATTTGATTGCATATTGTAATGATAACACTGTACACAGAAAGGCAAAAGAGGATGTTCAATGGCTGTATGCTCTTAGTCATTAATCAAGCATGTACCCTTTTAACAGGTGCACTTCGGGTTATAAATAGCTGTCTTCCACTGGACCTAAAAGAAAATCTTTGGATTTTGTTTCCATCTTCGTCACACAAAACCAATTATCCTTTTTGGATATACTTTAAATATTCAGTGTGACCTCAAAACTGAAAAGAAATTCTGTTGGAACTACCTTATCCAACTTTAGCAGGATCATTAGTCTAGTACTTCCAAAGGTCTGGTCACACAAAAATTTATTCCAATGGTCACTTTTGCTTTGCAAAAAAATATGCTAAAATGGTTTTCCCTAAGTTTAAATACACTTTTCTTACTAAATGGGCATGGCACACTTTGAACTAAACCTCATGACTTCTAAACTATCACCTTTATGTTTCTGTCACGAACCTAAGGATTGGGAGCATGTCTTCTTTAACTGTCTGCTTTATAGTGATCTTCGTCAGTCTATTTTTATCTCTTGCACTTCATTTTCTCCTGCTTTCTCAATATTCCAGTGATTCCTCTACTTGTTTGTTTGTTATTTGGTTTTTAGGAGCATTAGCAACTAAGGCCATATTGCTCCGGGAATATGCGGTGGTCATTCCCTTGACCTTTCCGCATCCTCTGTATTTGGTGGTGATGGGCTTGAACCCCAGTCTAATCAAGAAGCGTGTGCTAAGCACTGCTGCTCCTTTCCACCTGGCTATGGAGGTGCCTGATATCCTCTGCTCTCACTTCCATCTCCTCTGAGGGTCCCAGCCAAAGAAATTAGCTGGACTACAAAATCTACACAGCTGTCTGCTGCCAAACTATAATTCCATCTGCTGAATTCTTTATTGAATCCTTTATGGAATTTCTCCCCATGATCCCTGCTGGCACAGGCTTGCTTGTGCAAGATTTCTCCTCATCATTTTGTTTTTCTAAACTTGCCATTTCATTTTTCTGTTTCTGGAGTGGATTACATTTCGTTTTTTTGAATGATCCCAAGTTTGCTTTGGGCATATGGTATGAGACTGTAAAGATGGGCCAAGGTACATACATAGTTGTGGCCCACCTTCTCACTGTGTAGATGGATACTAGGCAGGATTCCAGGTGACTGGCCAAAAACAACTGCTCAACACTTACATTGCACAACACAACATTACACACCTTTCTGGCCGGTTAGAGTTCTGTATCATTACAGTGCACCGTGGTGGAGTTGAACTAAGGTTTTGGAGTGGCCTTACATAAAATACTATACATGTCTACATGGCTTCAACATATAAACTTTGTACAGGAGATGTATGAAAGGCACCAGTAACAATGCGAATAGCACAATGGTGAACTGGGTCAAACCAATGAAAGATACTTGTCCTGGCTGAAGTATACATCTGAGCACCAACAGCCTAATTATTATTATTATTAGCATATGGTGCAAGGAAGCCTGAGGCTTATGCTGAATCAGCCAAAAAAAATAAAAAAATTCTGAATTACCCTGAGAGAGAGAGAGAGAGAGAGAGAGAGAGAGAGAGAGAGAGAGAGAGAGAGAGAGAGAGAGAGAGAGAGAGAGAGAGAGAGAGAGAACAAGAATTAGAAGGGAATCACCAAGAAAGAAAAGAATGATGATATCCAGCTCAGGACCCTGGGTGTGCCAAGCCCATACTCACCAGATGTGAGCCCATGGGGTTAAAAGAAACCATCAGGCTCATTCAAATCACTGCATGCTATAAATGAAATAATGTGCACCGGCCAGCATCCCATTTGATGGAGCTCAGGGAACAAAGTATATTGATGCCTTTCAAGCATTTCATCCATAAGTGGGGAATATGCTGAAGATAAGGTCAACTTCCTCTCAATTATAATTTCCAAGAATTTAACTTAAAACTTAACTGGAGTTTCCATCTATCTTAGGTTCAGGAAAGCACTGGAACAGGATACACAGAGCTGTGGAAACCACTAATGGAAGTTGACCTGTCAGAAGCTTGAGGAACCCCTTCTTCTTGATAGGTGGGAAATAGAAGATATTGACCCATACTTGAAATGGCTAGTCTAATAAGAAATTTCTTATTAAAATGGAGAGATGTCTTCTCAGACCAAAGATCTATCTTCTAAAATACCAAATCTCCAAATAGTGTTGTATGCTTTCTTGATACCAAAAAAACCCATTACTAACTTCAGAAAGGTATCATGGCTGTATGTTTCAAATCCAACTACATGGTGGTCCACAGCCATCTGTCTCTTCAAAAGCCACACTATTTTGGAGAACAGCTAATTTTCTTCCAAGTACCACAACAATCAGGCACTGATCATACTTTCTAAAACTTTACATAAACAGCCAGTCACAGCGCAGCTACAGTCAGTAATTTTTTTGGGATCTGTGGGCCCTTACTTGGCTTTGGAAAGGCTAAAACAATTGACTGGTTTATGCCAAGAGTCTGTAAAATCACCTTTAATAAATATTCAGTTGAATAATACAAGTAAATGATCTATAGCTGCTGTCAAAAGATGGTTCAGTATTTTGTAGTGAAGGTTGTTTGGACCAACAGCACTTGCATTGCAAAGCAAAAGAGCTGACTAGTGCTTCTTTACCAAATAGCTGATTATATGCTCAAGCATTTTGAAGCAAAGCTGATCCCTTTCTTCCCTCTTTTTTTTTTTTTTTTTTGATGGTCAGAAAGACAGGATGATAAGATGCTCTTGCACTGAGATATGTGCATCATTACATGGATCAGTAATTAAACCTCCATTAAACCGGAGGATTGGCGATGGACATGAAGGATATTTGACCCTCGTTTTTCTGATTTTATCCTAGATGACTTTAGAAGTGGCAGAATGAATAACAGACATCTGACATCTAATATGGCAAGCTTGAGCACAAGCATGCTTAAACGCTATAAGATATGCAGTAGTAGGATAGCATTGGAAACAGCATCACATTCTGTTTTGTGCTATCCTAACTGCTGTGCAATCAGAGGTCCAACCAGAGTCGTGGACTAATGTTATTAGTGGACTCCCACAGGGTTCGGTGTTGAGTCCACTGTTGTTTTGTATATTTACAACACTTGTTATTTTGCATATTTACAACACTGCAAACTTCGACACTAAGCCATGGCTTAGTGTCGAAGTTTGACAGTAATGGCAGTGTGCTACTGCAACAGGATCTAGAAAATTTGAGCAGATGGGCTGAGAAGTGGCAACTGAAGTTTAACCTTGACAAATGCAAAGTACTGCATATGGGTAGAAGTAACCCCAGAGAAACATACCAACTGTGTGGTACTACACTTAAGGTGGTAGAAAATGAAAAAGACCTTGGATAAAATTGTGCAGTCAGATATGAAGTTTTCTGAGCAATACAGACAGGCTGCCGGGGTAGGTCATGGGGTTTTGTTAATGATATATACAAATTTTTCTAGCAGAGAAAAGGAGGTGATTGTCCCTCTGTATAAGGCAATGGTCAGGCCATGCCTTGGAGTACTGTGTACAGGTCTGAAGGCCTCATTTTAGGAAGGATGTAGATTTGCTTGAGCATGTACAGAGAAGGGCAACAAGATTGGTGAGGGGAATGAAGGGATCCTCTTATCAAGAGAGGCTTAAGTTCTGCAAATTGCAATGGCTGGAGACTAGGCACCTGCGCAGTGATCTAATTGAGGTGTATAAGGCCTTGAATGGGTTGAGCACGCTGAATTCTGATGGGATTCTTCCACTTGTTCAGATTACAAACCTAAGGGGGCATAAATTCAAATTAAGGAAAGACAGATGTAGAACAGATGTGCGGAAATTTGCCTTTAGCTAGCGGGTGGTTAATTGCTGGAACAAACTTCCATCTGTCGTTGTGGAAGTTGATAGGTTAAATAAATTTAAGGAGGAACTGGACAAACATTTAGAGGGAATGGTTGTGTGAATTTTTTTTTGGCTGATGCCGCATAAACTCATACACTGCTTTCTTGCATCACATGCCACTACTTTGTTTGTTATTTGGTTTTTAGGAGCATTAGCAACTAAGGCCATATTGCTCTGTGAATATGCGGTGGTCATTTCTGACCTTTCCGCATCCTCTGTATTTGGTGGTGGCGGGCTTGGACCCCAGTCTAATCAAGAAGCGTGTGTGAAGCACTGCTGCTCCTTCCCACCTGGCTACGGAGGCGCCACATGCCACTACTACCACCACAATATTGCTCTGTGAATATGCAGTGGTCATTTCTGACCTTTCCGCATCCTCTGTATTTAGTGGTGACGGGCTTGAACCCCAGTCTAATCAAGAAGCGTGTGCTAAGCACTGCTGCTCCTTCCCACCTGGCTACGGAGGCGCCACATGCCATTACTACCACCACAACCATGCAGGTGTTTGTGGAATTCAATGTGTCGTTGCATTATTGATTGAAATCTGGTTGACTGCGGGCAGATCAAACCACCAGCTGTCTAAGCATTCTAGTCAGCTTGCTCTATCTTCCACTTGTTGTGCCAATGGGAAAAAAAGGATTTGCACTGATCAATGTAGAAATCACTAGGAAGTGACCACTCCCAAGAAAATTTTCTTTTACTTTCCATCTAAATAATGAGAGGAGTGAAGGAAAACAAATATGCCAATCAATAGCAGTAAAAGCATGTGTTGGTTGATGGAAATGTGTTATTTCCAACATTTAAAATGGAGAGGTTGTTCCTCCAATGTCTATTATAGTACTGGCACTACTCCACTAAGTATTGCCACCATTAAAATCACATAAAATGAGAAAAGGGGAAGGGTGTGGCAGGTACATAAGAGCAGAAAGAAACCTACCACAATACAAACTGCAACTGCTTCCAGGGTGATGATAAGCATGATTTGCTGAATGGGTATCATTTTCCACATTAATCATTTAATTAATGGACAGGAATGAAGGGCATTATCATTTCCTATGCCTATGGGACAAATGTTTTACTACAAATGATTACATCAGAATGTGACTAGAAGAAAAAAAAAAAAAAAAAACATGGGTCAGGAATGAGTAATGTGCAGTCAAGTAGGTTTCACTGGTGGATCCACTGAAGATTTTCCTTCCACATTAAACTTGGTCTAATGTGGTGGCTAAGTGATAATGCTGTCTAAAAGGATATATGAGCTATAAACAATCCTACCACAAAACACCCAAAGTGTGACCCCTTGCCAGAGGATAAACAAACAGTTGCACATAGAAAAAATATAACCCATAAAAAAAAAAAAAAAAAAATGGAAGCTAGTTTTTTTCATTATGAGGAGGCTTATTAAATTATAAACCAACTCTTCATAGTTTAAAATAAATTGATAATTATATCATGGTTCAAACCTAGATCTATGACCCCAGAAGGCATTTCGAAATTCCACTGAGCAGGAGTCAATGGCTAAAAGGCTTCGGCTCTTTAGATACTGAGTGTCTTCAGTGTCTTCATAGTTCTAGTTGGTATCTTCTTATTTTATTTATTCTAATAACCTTTCTTAAATTCTTGTTTCAATCTGAAGAGTAACCATTAATCACAACCCTTTGCCTACTACCCTGCAGCCAATCTGTGATCCTTCTAAGAATTTACCCCATGATCTCAACATTTACTAGCTTATTACTTTTCAAGCAGGACTGAGTAAAATGCTTTGCTGAAATCCAATTGAATAATGATGAAATTACTTCTTACATCCAGCCAATAAGTGACTTTACCAAAATACCTAACCAGGTTGGTTAAACACTATTTTCCTTTCTATTTTTGATTTCTGTTTAAAAGATCCTGTATTGTACTCATTGCTTCCGTGATTTTTCCTGCCACTTAAAGTCAGACTGCCCAGTAATAGTTATAACTTCACAATCAGTTGATAGTTACCAATTTACCCTTAGAATCACCTTTATGAATTGGTGATACAATGGAAATTCTCCAATTCAAGAGAACCTCTTCTGACTCCAATGATACTCTCATATTTGGTTCTGTGCTTTCTTCCCACTTTGCTCAAAATTAGTGGGTATATATGCTAACAACTCCATGCAACTTACTTGCCTTTAGGCTCCTAAGTTTTTGAAATTTCAGAATCAGTAATGCTATTCTTCCCACTTATGCAGTTTCTTCTCATTAAGAAAGTTCTTTCATTTGCAAACAGTGATGCAAAGTTCCTGTTCATTTCATCCACAGCATCAGCTGAATTATCTAAGACTTTTTCATACCCATTATGCAAGGATCTAATTTGATTCATTCATCTCTTCTTTGTATTCATATATGTGAAAATCTCTATGTCCCCATTCTTTGTTCTTAGCCAGCAATTTCTCATAACCTGCCTTTGCCGGCTTAAGCTTTTCTTTGGAACAATTACAGATTAGTTTATAGCTGTTACAGGCTTCCATACTTTTTATTGCCATCAAACTTTTCAATGCCATCTTTTTCTGCTCTATTAAACTGGCTAACTCATTATTCATCCACTTCGGTACCCTCATTGTGCTATTTTTTCTTGACTACAGCTTTATACCATAATTCTAATGTATTTGCATTCTGTGTGATATCCCCATTTGATGGCTCCTAATCACCTTTCAGTCTTAAAAATAAGCCCTCCTGGTAATAACAATAGTAATAAATTTAATACCTCCTCATAACGATAACTTTAGCTTCAAATGTTTTATTTTTTTTTTAAATGGTTAGATATGTTTTTCTATATGCTATTGTTTGTTAATTTCCCAGTGAATTTGGTCACAATTTGGCTGTTTTATGGTAGGGCATTACTCAATGTAAAGGATTATTTCAGTGATAATCACCTTTCTTGAAATTAAAACCCATTCCTTTGCCTTTAATAACTGCTACCTCTTCATCATACAAACTTAGGTTTCTGTGATCACCCCCCCACCCCTGCTAACTGTTCCTGCATTGTCAGCCCTATGATGTTATTTGATTCGTGGGTGGTCATAAGGTATAGAATATTCTTGTCCCTAGTCCTTTCCCTATTGATACAAAAAATAATCATCTAGTTGGTTTAAAAATTTTGTTCTCCATGGTAAGTTTTACTCCCAAATTGCTCTGACTATTTTTAATGACTACACAGCCATTAAAAATGGATTAATGAAGATTACTAGAAGAAATATGTAAATTGCTCCGATCAATCAGTACCAAATTGAAATCACCCGTAAATTGACTCTCTCACTTGCCAATTATATCTGCAAGTAGAGGCTTTCTCACATTCACAATCTTCTGATCTGTAGATTACTCCCACTCTCATTATACCTTTGCTTCCAACTAACTCACACAGATTTTAAAGTAGCATGAATAACTACTGAATGTGAAAACAATTTGTCATGTTAAGGCTGCCTTTGATTAGGATGACCCTGCTGCCCTTTCTCCTAAATACATTTGTACATACCATAGCAAAACTCAACATTACCTATTTCCAGGTGACACATTTCCGTTAGTTCTATTATGTCAGCGTTAGTTATTTAACTAGGAGTCCAAATTCATTAATTTTGTTGACTACACTACTGTATACACAGTTTGGACTAAGCGTTCTTGTATAGTTTGCTATCCTGATACAACCTTTGAATTTATTTATGTTTGTTTCCCTAACATCAGCTTCTTGTTCATTTGAAACATTACTACCATAGGTCAGGAGCGGGATTGCAGTAGCATACGCTCTTTGAGTAGACTGGGGTTCAAGCTCCTGACAGCTAAATACAGTCAATCTGCCAACCCGTACTGGACCAGTGTGGCAGATTATGGTCCATTTCCTTCAACATGCATCCTTGAGGAGGCTTCCATCCTGCAGTAGTAATGCATTGATAATAGCTCCAGTTGCCTTTTTTTTTACCCAGAACATATTGCCAATATTAGTAATATGTCCTGAGAAACTACAAAGATGTGTGCAAGTGTTATTTCGACCCATATCATCAGAAAAATTCATATCTATGTTACATCCATTCCCCTCAACTAACAGTTTCTCTAAAACCATAAAAGTATCCTTAACAGTACTGGCAAAAAAAAAAGTTGGACACATTTCAACAGAAGTACCTTCATTTAAGTTGATTGTATAGACAGGATACATTTTAAAAAGGCACCTTTGTTCAAATATATTCCATCTCTACAAAGTAAATTCCATATTGCTAGTACAGCAGGTATAGGCAATGCTGATAAAAATTCCACCCCCCCCAACTTCCAGCATATAGGTCCTTTTTATTGTGCCTGGGCAGAATTGCAGACATACATATTCTGACCTTATTCGTGGCAGTTTTACAGTATGGTTCTATATTTATCCAATAGTTTGCTTGTTTCTATGATTCATATAACTAGTCTCCACATGAATAAAATAAATAAAAAAGTTCTCATTACCTTCCCAACTCTTAGTGACAGCATTAATTGTTGTTTCCAGCAGACATATCTGGTTCTAGCAACCCTATCCTTATTAATAAAAATGTTATTTATTTCCCTGACAATGGCATCTCCCAATAAAAATAAATTCTTTTGAACCTGAACAGAACAGTCCCACAACCATTCACTAGATACTTGAGTACCTGATTAGTTCCCAGTTTTGTTTCCAGGGCAAGCACCCGAGTGACTCAGATTCATCTAGCAATACATCAGGAACAAAGAAAAGAAAACTTTCAGTTATCTGGGATTATCATTTAGATCAGCGGTTCCCAACCAGTGGTTTGCAAACCCCTGAGGGTTTGCAAAAGAGTTCCAAGTGGTTTTCACTAAAAATTCAGTAATGGCATCTGCTTAGATTTACATACACTAGTGCAAAACTTAAGGACCAGTCAGGTTTTCACATGTAGCTTCTCATAGGATTGGCCTGGAATGGGAAAAGCATACCAAAGGAACCTCGTGAGGTACAGAAATGAAGGAAACAATACCGACACAACAACGGAAACCAAATGGTACAGAGGGACTTTATTCAAAAATGGCAACATAGCACTGGCTGCCATGACAGATGCTTCACTGCCAAAGATGGAACAAAGGGAAGAGGTGGTCCTCAGTGGGAGATATGGGCACCCCTAATGTCGATGCAGGCTTTGCACCGCCTGTCCATACTTAGAACAATGTTTTTGATAAGTTCTTGCAATAACATCGTCCATTCCTCTGTCAGTGCCATTTTCAGCTGGTGAACATTTTCTGGTGGGTATGGATGTGTCACTAGGTGTCTCCCCAGAGCGTCCCGTATGCATTCGATGGGATTTAGATTGGTGGAACAGGCAGGCCAATTATCCATAAACACAAACTCGGGGCCAATGCCACCTCGGAACAGACGCACACAGGGAAGGATTACCTCAGTACAGTACCGCCTTCTAGTACCTGGAGTTGTGTCCGTCCATTCAAGATAACACCTCCCCAGACGAGAACACCTCGATCCCTTTCAGTGATGTTTACTGGGTGATACCGTGTGCCAACCTCCGCCAGATTAGCTGACATCCAGAATCGTTGCTGAAGAACTGAATCTACTCTCATCAGTAAGAGTACCTTAACCCATTGTGCTGCTGTCCAGTCCTTGTATTCGATGCACCACTGTAAACGGTGTCTCCGATGGGCAGGTAGTAGTAGTGGCATGTGATGTAAGAAAGCAAGTGTATGAGCTTATGCAGCATCAGCCAAAAAAAAAAAAAAAAAAAATCACACCATTCCCTCCAAATGCCTATCCAGTTCATCCTTAAATTTATTCAACCTATTAACTTCCACAACGACAGATGGAAGTTTGTTCCAGCAATTAACCACCTGCTAGCTAAAGGCAAATTTCTGCACATCTATTCTACGTCTGTCTTTTCTTAATTTGAATTTATGCCCCCTTAGGTTCGTAATCTGAACAAGTGGAAGGATCCCATCAGAATTCAGCGTGCTCAACCCATTCAAGGCCTTATACACCTCAATCAGATCACCGCACAGGTGCCCAGTCTCCACCCAATGCAATTTGCCGAACTTAAGCCTCTCTTGGTAAGAGGATCCCTTCATTCCCCTCACCAATCTTGTTGCCCTTCTCTGTACATGCTCAAGTAAATCTACATCTTTCCTAAAATGAGGCCTCCAGACCTGTACGCAGTACTCAAGGCGTGGCCTGACCATTGCCTTATACAGAGGGACAATCACCACCTTCTCCCTGCTAGCAAAATTCCTATATATCATTGACAAAACCACATGACCTGCCCTGGCAGCCTGTCTGCATTGCTCAGAAAACTTCATATCTGACTGCACAATTACTCCGAGGTCTTTTTCATTTTCTACCACCTTAACTGTAGTACCACACAGTTGGTACGTTTCTCTGGGGTTACTTCTACCCATATGCAGTACAGTAAACCCCCGCTATTCGCGGGGGTTACGTTCCTGAGAAATGTCGCGAATACCGAAAACGCGAATACTGAGTTATGGCTCCCATAGTAATAAAGCGGTTCCATTCCAAAGTATGAAATATATAAGAAAAACTAGTCTAAAATTTTGTCTATGTATGTATTATATGTACCTTCGTAATATGACTATGTACATAGACAGTACATAGTGAAATGCAAGCATATGGCATCGAAATGAAAATAAGAGACAATTTAATATTAAATTGTAATATTTATTAGAAATTTCAAACAAATCTTTCAAACCAGCGCCTTTGCTTGCTAGCAAAAAAAAACATCAGCCAGTGCTATCACCAGTTTCGCTAAAGTGTTGATAAAGGAGTTTTGCCTTTTCGCGAATGATGAGTGAACTTAACGGAATTTTATTTTGAGTTCGGTCTTCTATCCACAGATTTAAAGCTTTTTCCATTTTTTCTAATTTAACATCACGAGTTACAGAGCAAATTTTTGAAACAATTAGCGCGTTTTCACGGACACTACGGCGGATTTTTCTTCCGATTTCTTGATTGATCGTACCGTTGACTCGTTGATTTTATAATGTTTTGCCACTGAGGAGACTCTTTCACCATTAGAAATTTTGTCTAATAACTCAATTTTATTCGCTAATGTCATCACCTTCTTTAATATTTTCACATTTCTCTTTTTATTCGTAGCCATATTTTTGTAGGGGTTAGAAAGAACTTGTCCACAATAAAGTCACTTTCTTCGTTAATACACTCGAAAAAGTTTGTTTTACACTGCAAAACGGTAGATTTATCATTTTTGTAAGCATATCAATTTATAAATTGATAAATTTATTCAATTTATAAACATATAAATTAAAAGCAAACGACGAAACCTTCCATGACAAGCGCATAACACATACTGAACAAGGATTAGCGAGAAACATCCACGCTCGCGATTTTGTCACCCCTCTCCCCCCACCCACTGAGCGCTGTTTTGACCGGGAAAGATAATTTTAGCCACGCCCATGTTTTTTATGGCGGAAAATATTCACGGCGCTTTAAAATTCACATTTTTTTAGGTTTCATTTTATATTAAATCGGCAATCGCGAATACGCGAAACCGCGAATACAGATACCGCGAATAGCGGGGGTTTACTGTATTTTGCATTTGTCAAAGTTAAACTTCAGTTGCCACTTCTTAGCCCATCTGCCCAAATTATCTAGATCCTGTTGCAGTAGCACACTGTCATCAACAACCCTGCCAACCTTTGTATCATCTGCAAACTTCGACATTAAGCCTGATATACCTTCATCAATATCGTTGATAAATATACAAAACAACAGTGGACCTAACACCGAACCCTGTCGGACACCACTAATAACATTAGTCCACAAAGAGCAGCACCCATTGATTACCACCCTCTGTCTTCTCCCACTTAACCATCCTTTTATCCATTGTAGCAACTTACCCTTAATATCATTCTGCTCCAATTTGTACAATAGTCTTCCATGCGCAACAGTGTCAAAAGCTTTCCTGAAATCCAAATATATGATATCAAAATTATTTTTTGCATCCAGTTCCTTTGTAACCACATCATAATATCCAATCAAATTTGTCAGACAAGAGTTTCCCTTAACAAACCCATGCTGTGTCTGAATTATTGCTTCAGTCTTGTCTAGATGATCCTGCAATGCATCTTTAACCAGTGACTCAATTATTTTACCCAGAATAGAAGTTAAACTAACTGGTCTATAATTACTCATGTCACCCTTCGATCCCCCTTTGTGAATTGGGGATACATTTGCACATCTCCAGTCCGTGGGAACCTCCACTGAGTCCAAGGATGCTCTCATAATTATAGCTAAGGGTTTGCTTAGTTGCTTTGCCGTCTCCTTTAATATAACTGGATAGATCCCATCCACCCCAGGTGCTTTTCTTATGTTTAACTTCAACAATTTCTCCTCCACTTTGCTTTCAGTTATTACAAAATCATTAAGTATCCTGCTACAATTTGATAACCTTCTGCCAGGTGTTAAAGGGACACAGCAAACTGCAATATCCTGCATCCTGTGCAGCTGGTTTGCAATGAATTCCGCTGTCTGGTGTCGGTCCCTCTTGGCCTGTAGGAGTATATAGTAGTCATCGCTGGGCATTTTTTTTTTGAGCGACCACCACTGGTCCTTTGAACTGCTGTACCTGTCGTTCTGAAGGCCAACCATGCACACGAGACAATGCTATGGATGATACCGAACTATGCAGCCACTCCTTGCACTTCCACCTTCCTCAAGCTTCCCCATTATTCGACCCTGGTAAAGTCATCCAGATGTTGTCTACTGGCCATTTCGTTGTCTGTAGCACTGTATGAAACCAATCGAACGTCTGTAACAATCGTGCTCACCATTCAGGAATTTGCAGATAACTGCTGCTTTTACCTGTTTATGTGAGCCCTTTCATCACAATTCAAATTTTTGCACGTGGACAAGCTTTCTACTGAACGACCACAGTTATGCAAATCACCACAGGCTGTTTCGTTTGATTTTGTGATTCTAACCTTTAGAAATAGTGTTGGTCCTTATGTTTTGCGCACCAGTGTAGGTATATTATTGTAAACTACAAAATATAACTAATAATACACAATAAAGTGAATTAAAATTAAACAAAAAGTAAAGAATTGCCAAAGAAAGAAACAACATATCCTACAATTCCTTATAATTACTTTACTATCTTATAGTAAATCATGTTATAGACAGATGTAGGATAGACGTGCGGAAATTTGCCTTTAGCCAGTGGGTAGTTGCTTGGTGGAACAGATTTCCATCCCTTGTCGTGGAAGTTGATAGCCTAAATAAATTTAAGGCTCAGCTGGACAGGTATTTCAAATGAACAGAGGGGTGAAGTGGAAGTGGGTTTTTTTTTTTTTTTTGGCTGATGCTGCATAAGCTTGCTTTCTTGCATCAAATGCCTCTACTAATGCTAATGTTAAATAAATATGTTTTCAATACTCAATTTTTTTTTCATTCTCAAGGACCTTCTTTTTTTTAAGAACCTATAGTACTTAGTACCATGCGTTCAAGGTTGAAAAGACGAAAGAAGATACTTGTTGACATTAGAATTGAACTTTTGTAGATAGTAATTTTCAGGAAATATGTATGAAGGAAGGTTTTTCCAGAAAACAGAAGTTGAATGAACAAATGAGTAAGAAAAAAAGTTGGTTCTGTGTGTTTGAACTTGGACAGTAAAAGGAAGTTGACTGACTGCAGCATGTGTTCAGAATTCTTTGAAAGAGAGACCGTGAATTATAGAAGCCAATTCAGAAGAACAGTGCCCATGCAAATTTCTGTTTCTGCTGCATGTCTTATCTATAGAAAAGGCATGCAACAGAAACAGAAATTTGTGTCTATGAGACAGAAAGTGGAGGGATTCTGTTACAGATGAGACATTAATTAATCTAACTAACCTTGAGTGGAATCTAGAAGCCTGAGAAAGGTTTTGTGGGTACCGCCCCAGATGTGGGAACAATATTCCATGGTAGGCTGGATTTGCGATTTCTGCAGAGTTAACAACTGTTTGGAAGAAAAGTAACGCAGAGAATGGAAGAGAAAACCCAGTTTTTTTAGATTCAGAGAACACAATATTTGTAATGTGCTTTATGCCAAGAGAGATTATAAGTCAGGGTAATCCCCAAGATCTTGCCTAGAAATCAGAGCATCATCGGAGATAAGCATAGGAGCAGAAGAATCCTTTTTACAAGATATAAGACAGGACTGAGTTGTAGAAGGATTGAAATTAAGTTATCTTTGCCCAACTGGAGAATTAAATGGAGATTAGCATTTAAGGATTTGGCAGTGCATACTCGAGAAGTTGAAGCTGTTTCAACTTCTCATGAAATGCAAAGTGTTATAGTCAGCAAAACTACGGATAGGATTACCGGTCAATGGAAGAAGGTCATTAATATATACAAGAGGAAAAAGTGGGAGAAAGAACTGAATGTTGGAGAACACCAGCATTAATGGAGAAGTTAGAAGACAGAGAGCCGTCTGCCTGCCCTCACCTGCAGTGAGCAGTCAGAGAGAAAACTGGATACCCAATTACAAAGAACAGTGGCAAACCAAAGGATGGAAGCTTATTTAGAAGGCCTTTATGCCAAACACAATCAAAAACCTTTGAAAAGACAAGAGCAATGGCTTGAGTTTCACCAAACTTTTCCATTAAATTTGTCCATAGATGGGTAACATACACTGCCCTACCATTAATATCCGGACACCAGCCCTTAGACAAAAAAAGAGCTTTTATTGTGTCATTTAATATTTTGTGCTGAAACCTTTTGCTTTTATGACGGCCTTCAACCTTCACGGCATACTCTCAACCAGCTTTTTATAAATGTCAGGTGATATGTTCCTCCACTCGGCCTTTAATGCAGCCACCAGTTTGGCCTTGTTCTTTGGGCGATCTCGACGTGCACATATCCAACAATCCAATACATCCCAAAGATGCTAAATAGGGTTCAGATCAAGACTCTGGGTGGGCCGATCCAACTTTTGTACACCCATTCCTCAAACCACTCTGTTACGACCCGAGCCGTATGGCATGGGACGTTGTCTTGCTGATACAAGTATGAGCCTTCCCCCATGTATTGCCATAACACTGGAAGTGCATAATTGTCCACAGCATCCATGGTTTTGTTGATAACTACTAATGGACCCAAGCCAAACCATGACACAGCCTCCACCAAACTTCATTGTAGAGAGGATAGAATCAGGAAGAAACTGTTCCCCCTGGCGTTCGCCACACCCAGGAAGGGCTATCAGACTAGTAGAGTGCGAACCTCGACTCGTCTGTCTATAGGACTGTTTTCCACTGTTTTTTCTTGTTCAGGATTTGCACTCCTTACAACATGCTAATTGGCATCTAGCATTTGATGAGGTGATCAATTCTGTTGAACTATTGAGATAATTCTGTTGAATGTGTCATCTTGAATGCCCACTTTTGCAATTGTCTGTTCAAAGCCCAGTGTAAATATTTATATTTATAGACGTGTTGCATGCATAAGACCTGTTTCCCCATCCATGGAGGGATGTCCGGATATTAATGGTAGAGCAGTGTAAGCCAGAATATCACAGTAGAATGACACTGACGGAATCTATACTGGCGATCGTTGATCAGATGAAAGATTTCCAGATAGTTTAAGAGTTGGCGGTTAATTGATTTCTCCATTAGTTTGGAAAGAGAAGTAATCGCAATGGAACGATAATTGGATGGAAGGGATTTGTCACCCTTTTTAGGAACTGGCTGGATATGAGCAAATTTCCAAGAAGGAAAAACACTTTTGGAATAAGAAAGTGAAAAAAGACAACACAAAACAGGATTAGGTTCAGGGGCACAGGTTTTGAGAACAAGTGGAGAAATACCATCAGGACCTGGCAGGTCAGTTTTATCTATGGCTGATGTGGCAACAAAACCATCTGGTTTTGAGAGGTGGGAACAGAGATGGGCAAAAATTGCAGCCAATAGGTTTGGAAAGAGACCAGAATGCTTAGCTACCATTTGGACAAGAAGTTTTCTACTTGCTTCTTTTCCTGTTCGAAATCTAGTTTAGACTGAATAACCACTGCTTTACCAAGCATAAATAATACTTAATAATTTTTATTATTATGCAATGTCACTTATAAAAACGTAGTACTGGAAATATTTTATAATAAAAATTCAGAAAAATTACAGATTTCAGAGAATATAGGCTTAGTGTTTCGCATTAAAAATAGTGTTGAAAGGGGTTCGCAAGTAAAAAAAAGGTTGGGAATTGCTGATCTAGATCAAACTTTGAATATATGCCACAGACTGTGCAAGTGATGAACATGACAGGTGAATAAGGGAACTACATACTGCCATTTCTGTGTTAGTAATGATATTCTTGGATGAAGTGAAGTTCTGTGACCACTAACAATTAGCTTTGCCACAAAAGTAACATGAAATAGTAACACATTACATAAAACAATACTGGTTCTTTTTTTATCCCACATTCCAATTTTGAAATGTATATCAGTATACCTGATGGTCAATGCTTTTAATGAAAATAAGAAGAAATTCAAAATAATTCTAATTTAATATAGTTTTACTTTTTTTGTGAGAAAACAGAGCAAAACCATATTATAATGGTGAGATGGAGGGAAGGTAAATCAAGTGAAAAAGATGGGTTCTCTGCCATAAATCCAGAAAGTTTGCAGCTATGCTAGTTTATTATTTATTTATTAGGTAAAAGATGCCTTTGTATATAAGATTTTTAATTCACAATTTTGAGCCTCCACCTACATCGCATATGCCTTTCATAACTAGCAATAAAATTCACTTGTGAAAGTTAATACAAAAAAGATAGTATAAAGTATTACATTAGCTAAACTTCATTTTCAAAACATGATCAATAATAGACAAATACATATATAAATAATGATACAAAGGGATGCTATTAAATTTTTTTTTTTTTTTCCTAATTTATGAAAAAAATAAGATGAAGACGAGGTGGTAAAAGGAGTAAAAAGAGAGATGGCATAACTGACTACACGAACTCATGAAGTATTCCTAGTTTATCTGTGGTAGGCATTAAAATTACCCTGTGAAACTAGTGTTCCAAAAGCTTGGGAAATGCTAGAAATTAACTGAAAGAAAAGATTGTGGAAAATACCTAAATGTTAATATTTATGAATCTAATGATGAAATATTAAATTAAATATTTAATGAAATGTCGAGATAACAATAACAAGGAAAATACATTTTATATTTGGTTCTCTTTCTGAAAATGCTGAGATTAATGACAGTGTGCACACAACTTACCTTAACAATGAAGATTTTTGCGGTTAACCTCATAATACATTTGGCACCAGCTATGACTGAGATCCAGACTGCAAACACCTGTGTTTAAAACACCATAACATCATTTTCTACATCTGACTTAAAAATAAATTTAAATAAAAAATATATATGCACATACACTGAGTTGCCGTTGCATTATCAACATTTACCTAATACCTCATGCCTTTTGCTCATAATATAGCCTGTATATGTCTTGGCAAGGACCGCACGTTGTTGCTGGGTGTCTGTCCTGTGGTAATGCTACCCATGCATTGCATGTTGTGTCCATTAATGTCTACACAATGTCAAATGGATAGCTGTAGCATCAAATATCCTTTCCGGTAGGTACCAAAGCGTCAGGCTCAATTCAGTTGAGATTGAGATAGTTAAGCAGCGATAGGAAGATAGAGAATTTATTGCCAAGTTCTTGAAACAAGTTGGCAATCTGCAGAGCCTTGGGGCATGGCACATTGTTTTGATGATAAATGCTGGAGTTGCTTAGCCCATCATCGTGCAGGGGTCTACTTGGTTTGCAACAACAAAAAGGTAGGCTTTCCCATTAAGCTATCAATTAACAATGATAAAGGGACAGAGGGCATGCCACTAAACCAGTACCCAACCATAACACCACTGCCCTTCAGCCTGCCAAACATCAATATGCATCCAGGTGTCATGCCCTCGTTTGTTTCTCCAAATGCAGATAAGCTTATCAGCATAGCGTTAGAAATGGGATTTATCAGACCAAGTGACAGATTCCACATGTCAATGGCCCAGCATTGGTGCTGACATGCCCACAAAAGGTGCACTTTCTTGTCTCACAATGGGCATTGGTACCAGTGACAGCTGTTGACTGCCATAGCCTATATGAACTAATGTCTGACACATAGGTGTGTGGATATTGTTTTTGCTATTCCTATATTAAACTGGGTGGTTAGCTGAGCCAACTGTGCTGTGTCACCGCTGTTTTATGAGACATGACACTGATTATGGGTGTCGACCACATGTGGCTGTACCATGTGTTACCTTAGGCTGGTTGTTTGACTGCTGTTGAGCCACTCATGGTAGATTTGTAATTCCACAGAACATGAGCACTTAACCATGTTGGCTGTTGTTGCAAAAACTGATTGCGACATGCAAATTACAATCATATATCGGCTGTTCCTAACTTGGAGCCTCCACCATCATCACACACCAGTCTATTCCTACATAATGTGTTGTTGCTAATACTAAGCAATTCAGTGTATATAATGGGATTTGAAAAAAAAAAAATTTATACTTGCCATCCAAGTATAAACAACTGAATTTGTTCTAGAAGTAAGCAATCAATGAAATGTAGTAAATGAGTTGAGGTGCTATGCACCAACACTAACAACTTACAACAGGAGCAACCATAGCAACCTGTACATATTAGTAATCAAACTGTACATACACTGGTCAAAGGTGGCTGATAATCACCAAATGGAAACATTATGGTGATACTACAGCCAGAGAAAATAAGACAGGTAAGACAAAGAATATTGATGGAAAGAGACTGGTGGGTGTTCAGATGAGTGGTACATTGATCTTGGAGTTAAGTGAGGCCAAGCACAAGAACAATACACAGAAAGCTACTACGGCATTAAATTTTAGTGAAGAGCTGCAGCACAACAACAACAACGAAACATCATATCACACAATGCTCAACATCAACTTGAGTAGTGCACAACCCACGGTAATTGATCCCTAATACACTGTAAAACTGTTTGGATCTGGTGAATTCTTTAGAATTTTAGTGGCCTGGATGGAAATTCTCAAGAAGTTTAATGGCGCTATTTACATTGTTCTGGGGATACATTTTGTGGTTTAGCCTTGGATCACTAATTGCCATTCCTGGAAGAATAGATGCAATATAGTAGACTGATAATCCTGGAAATTCCTTGATTTGAATATATGTCCCCATGTCTGTATTCTGAGCAAGAGGAAGGATGCAATCAGCACCGAGCTTACACAATCCATTCAAAGTCTAAAAATCTCAAACCCCTGCATATCATTGACAAAACCCCATGAGCTGTCCTAGCAGTCTGTCACCACTGTCCAGAGAACTTCATATCTGATCGCCCCCCCTTTCCCCAAGGTTGTTTTCATTTTCCACTGCATGGAGTGTGGCCACACAAGTGGTACATTAATCTAGGATTACTACTTCCCATATGAAGTACCTTGCATTGCATTTGTAAAAGTTAAATTTCAGCTGCCAATTCTCAGCTCATCTACCTAATTTGTCTAGCTCTTGTTGCGGTAGTATACCATGTTTACTGTGATTAACTACTCAGCCAACCTTTGTATCACCTGCAAACTTTAAGCCTAATATGCCTTCATCATATCACCAATCAACAGAGAAAACAACAATTACCTCAGCATTGAACCCTGAGAAACTCTGATAATAACAATAGTCCAAGAACACTGCCCACTGATAACCACTCTGTTTTCTCCTGCTCAACCATCACTTTATCCCTAGCAGCAACTTTCCCTTAACACCACACTGCTCTAATTTGTATAACAGTCTTTTATGTTCATTAGTGTCAAAAGCTTTCCTGAAATTAAGTATATGATTTCAAAATTATTTTTGCATCCAATTCCTTTGTTACTGTCATAGTATCCAATCAGATTGGTCAGGCAAAATCATCCCCTTACAAATCCATGCTGTGATTGCAGTATAGTTGCATTCCTATCTAGATGGTCTTGCATTACTTCTTTAATCAGTGACTCCATTATTTTCCCTGGAACAAAAGACAAGCTAAGAGGCCTATAATTACTTACACACCCTTTATCCCTTCTTTGTCAATTGGGGATACATCTCATCTCCACTAAATCAAAGGAAAGGTTTCCTCACCTCTTTTGCTGCCTCCCTGAATATAATTGGGTAGATCCCATTTGAAGATGCCTTATTTACAGCGAGTTTCAAAAATTTCTCTTTCACTTTCTTCTTACTTATCATGAAATCACTTAGCTTCCTGTAATTTGATATACTTGTCACATCCCCATTCCTAAAAAATTCCTCATTTGTGAATGTAGACACTATTCAGTTTATAAAGCAACCTGAGCAAGATCATCAGCAATTAAACCATTCATACTAGTAGACCAATATGATTTGCCTTTAAATTCCCAACACCTTGCTTTCCACATTGAGAGAGATAAATTTACGACAGTAATAAATGGAAGAGATGATAATTAAATGAAGAGGCCCTACCATACTACCAGGTGACAACTGATTTGGTTTGGTTGTTAAAAAAAAAGCAGTTCAACAATCTGGCTGGTTGGGGGGGGGGGATTCACAGTTTCATCACTGCTTTCAAGACAGTTTTAATCTTCTTATTAGAGGGAAAAGAAAAGGAGAGTGGGTGAATACCAAACATTCAAGAAAAAATAGATAACTCATAATTTACAAAATCAGGGCTAGTACAAAAGCCAGGTTCAGTGTGCTCTGCTGGATAGTGTGCAGTCTATGTAGCCTTAGTGTAGATAATCTCAACCTATATATATATGTTTTTTTTTTTTTTCATGAAAACCCCAAGTACAAGAGGTATTAGAATCTACAGTACTTAGAACCATGCACGGTACTAAAGGTATTAGAACCTTTAGTACTGTGCATTGGTTGGTGGTTGAGAAGACAAAAGAAGATATTTTTGATGACATTAGGAATGTCAACTAATTTTCAGGAAATATGTACGAAGAAAGGTTGTTCCAGAAAACAGCAGTTGAATGAATAAACAAGGAAGATGAGAAGTTGGTTCTGAGAGTTTGAAGTTGGACAGTAAATAGATGTTGGCTAGTGGCGGCACGAGTTTGGACTGTTTTGAAAGCGAGAGTGGGAATTTATAGAAGCCAATTCAGAAGAACAGTGCCCATGGAAGTATCTGTAGAAAAGGCATGCAGCAGAAACAGTATATCTATGAGACAGATAGTGGAGAGACTGTTAGAGATGAGTCATTAATTAACTTAACTGCCCTCGTCTGAATGGAATCTAGAAGCCTGAGAGGGGTTTTGGGGGCACTGTCCCAGGTGTGGGAACAATATTCCATGGTTTGCACCAAAGAAACTTTATTGGAAAATTTGAATGACAATAAGTAGCCCATATTATAGATCCAGCCATGGGAGTACTTGCTTGAATCAAAAATATTAAAGTTTTAAAAGATGCAACAAATAATTTAACATTACCTCCGTGATACTACGTTCTCCATATTTTTGAATGATTATGGGTATTTTTTTAAAACCCTGTGGTGCAAAACTGTGCAATGACTGGTACCATTTCACACACACACAAAAGGGAAAAAAAAAAAAAAAAAAATCAGTGACAAGGAATTAGGTAGTGGAAGTTACATTTCCTTTTACTTCTGTTTTGTAGAAAAATTGAAAAAATTACCAAATCAAATTAAAAATACATATACAGGGCCTTGCTTTTTCACAATTAAGTCTTTTGCTCCAGAAACACTCTAAAACAAGTCACTGGATCAGCAAAAAGTGTCTTAATTAGTTAATCAAATTCAATTTTAGTCAACTGAAAACTGTTTCTGATTATACTAATATGAATTTTCACATTAATGCAGGAATTTCTGAAGTTCTCTTCATTTGGGTTGAAGTTAGCTCATTTCGTGCAGAGGGTGTAGAATTCGCCATGAGTTATTCCAGGTATAGAGCATGCAAATCTACCAATGAATATGCCCTTAGTGGCTGTTAATACCAATATTCATTAATTTCTTTAAATCTTTGGGTGGGGGGGATTAAACATTAAAAACAAAACTGACTATGTTTTGTTGAATGAATAAACGAGGAAGATGAGAAGTTGGTTCTGTGAGTTTGAAGTTGGACAGTAAATAGATCTTGGCTTATATAACACAGTTTCCCTCTAACCGTTTAGAGAATTGCGGCAAACCTCGCATAACATGGTATTTTTGAGCTTTTGTGTGGGGCAAACTCTGCTATTATGTTGGATGTCATTTTCCAACATTATGTGAAAAGTAACAATGCATTGCTACTTTTCACATATTAATGTATTGTACTGATTTGTCTATTGTATCGATTTCTGAATGTGTAGTATTTATTTATAAATAAAATATACTTTCAAAATGATACTCTCTCTTCTGAAAAAATATTTTTACTTTTGTAATAAATTTTGCCACTTAAGTATTGACTTTAAAGCCAATACTTAAGTGGTTCTAACATGACTGATAAATTGTGGCAATCCTTGCATAACACGGTACTTATATAACACAGTTTCACTCTAACCATTTAGAGAATTGCGGCAAACCTCGCATAACATGGTATTTTTGAGCTTTTGTGTGGGGCAAACTCTGCTATTATGTTGGATATCATTTTTCCACATTTCCATTCTTTTTGTGAATCCCCGCTGTTGACTCGCTAGTCGATACGGAAAAAAATTTTGTTGGAAAATCCCCGTGTTAGGTTCTGTGCTATCGAACTTGTTTGAGACCATAAAAAACTGTGACTTCGAAACATGCAGTTCATGACTATTAAGGTTATTTTGGTTTTTATTTGATTGTTATTTGATTAAAGGGATCAAGGAAGGACTTTTTCTCTTGTAGGTGAGACAAGAACTAGCTGTCACAGATCTAAAATCTCAAAGAATAACACAAGACTGGATTTCATTAAGTTCACCTAGGTAATGGATTATCAAATAGTAGAAAAAGCTGCCTCTCAACTTGGCAAAGACAGTGAATCTGACTACGTTCAATGCACAATTCTTTGTGGGAATGAGAACTGCATGGATATTTTGCCAATAATGGATATATTCTGCAGTCAGCTTGCTGGTAAAAAAACAAAGTTTCTGGGAGAAAAATCCATGTAAGCTCCCCCCCCTCCCCCATTTGCCTTTAGTCAGTGAGTGGTTTATTGCTGGAACAAGCTTCAATCTGTCATTTTTTGGAGTAAATGGATGGGTGAAATGAGAAAGTTTTTTTTTTGGGTGATACTGTATAAGCTTGCTTGCTTGCATTATATGCCTCTAATGCTGATGCTATTCTTTTTTTTTTTGTTTTCCTCCCCCACCTATGATAGTTATGACTGTGATTACAGTGTAAAGGAGTGATGAACAATTTTTTTTTGAGATGAGGGTCACTAGGAGGAAAAGAAATGTGTGCAGACTGCATTATAAATGATATCTATATATTTTTTATTTATGATTAAATAACATCACAAATTAACCAATGGCATAACACTAGGCTAGTGTCTGATTGAGGTGTTAATATATATTATTATATTTTATCACTATTATTATATATAAAATAAGATTTATGAAAATGTTGAAAGCATTTACATTACCATTTCATTGTATTTTGTAACATTAATCAAACCAGCGAAACCAAATAGTGCAATTATTATTTATAAGAGATTAAACTTTTGTCTGATTTATATTTTCATATTAAAAGTATTGGTTGCATTATAAGTGATACATCATAAAATTGTTTAATTTTTTTTACAGGAATTACAGTAATTATCTGACTAATATTTTTTTGTTTCTTATACCTGAAATTAGACTGAGGACTAGCATTGTAAAACTAGGTGGGCCACATTTGGCCCACAGGGCATGTTTTACTCAACACTGCAATGTAAAGTAGAACAAAGGGTTGCTCTTACGAAGAAAGGCTTAAGTTTTGCAAATTACAGTGTCTGGAGACTAGGCACCTGCGAAGTGATCTGAGGTGTATAAAGCCTTGAATGGTTTGAGCATGCTCAATGCGGATGGGATTCTTCCTCTTACTCAGAATAATCGCCTGAGAGTGCATAAATTCAAATTGAGGAAAGACGGTTGTAGGATATATGTGCAGAAGTTTGCCTTTAGCCAGCGGGTGGTTGATTGGTGGAACAAACTTCCATGTCGTTGAAGAAGTTGATAGCTTAAATAGATTCAAGGCAGAACTTGACAAACATTTGGAGCGAGTGGATGGGTGAAATAAGGGGTTGTCTTCTTTTTTTTTTGGCTGATGCTATATAAGCTTGCTTTCTTGCATCATGTGTCTTTGCTAATGCTAAGTATGTGATCATGGGTTTGTTGAGGGGAAGTCTTGTCTGACCAATTTGATTGAATACTAACAGTGAGGTCACAAAGGAACTGGATGCAAAAATAATTTTGATATCATATACTTGGATTTCAGGAAAGCTTTTGATACTGTTGCACATGGAAAACTACTTAGATAGTATGAATCAGAGCTGTAATACTCAATACGTTCTATATTGATACTAATATTTGTAAAATAATAAGAAGTGTTCTACGTACTATATTGAGGTAAACTCCTATTATTTTACAAATGGAAAACTACTGTACAAGTTGGAGCAGTACGGCATTAAGGGCAAATTGCTGCTATGGATAAAGGGATGGTTGAGTGGAAGAAGACAGAGTGGTAATCAATGGACACTGCTATTCGTGGACTAATGTTATTAGTGGTGTCCCCCAGGGGTCTATGTTGGTTCCATTTTTGTTTTCTGTATTAGTATTAGCAATGGCCACATAGTGCACGGAAGCCTATGGGTTATAGGCTTCCTTGCACCAGCCAAAAAAAAAAAATAATAATAAATAAATAAAATATAAAATAAATAAATTCTGTATTAGCTAGCTTTCTTGCATTATATGCTTCTACTAATGCTAACAGCAGCCAAACTCAGAAAATGTTTACTTAATCTATTTAAGTTTATCAAAAAGCTATGTGATGAATCTCATGGTAGTGATTAACTGCCTTAAATTTAGCAGGAAATGGATGATTAATAAAATGATTAATCGACCAAGGAGCTGATTATGTACTGATTAATCAGTGCATCCTTAAATGAAATCCAATGTAATTTGTTGCTTACTAAGGTATTTTTTTATTATTATTGATTATCACTGTATACATGTTGCAATTAATCAACTTTAAAGAAATAACTTTTAGTAAAAATGAAAATAAATTGCCTTGTTTAAAGCATTTCATTTGGGTAATTTCCTTTTCATTATAGATTACTTAGATCAATTAGTAGATCCATATTTATCATTTTTACTCTCGTAATAATTAATAGATATCAGAGCTGCAATGGCTCAATATCTTTTAATTATTATGAGAGTAATAACAGAATAGAATACAGCCCCCCTCCCCCGCCCCAATGGGTCAAAAAATCGCCTTTTTTAAATTTTTGCATACAGTCCTGCTATAAAAAGCAAAAAATTTCATTTTTTAAAAAATTAGCAGACAATCTAGGAATCCTTCCTAGGCATTACACTGATTTGACCAGTGTTCCAATGCAAAGTATGTATACACAAACTTTGTATGCAGCTACTTAAACAATTATTTCTCACTGCTCAGTGCAAGTGGAATGTAAAAAATTGTCATCAATCCTCACTTAAAAAAAGCTGGGCATCATTGTTGCTAATGCAGTTAGGAAAGTAATGTCAATTTAAGGAAGACTAAGACACTTTAAGATGATATATGAATTCTGTGAAGCTGACAGAAAACAAAAGGGGGGGGGGGTGAAATGAATATATAAGCTGTAACAGCACTCCAGAAAAAGTTATTGGAAATCTCTGAGCATGAGAAATAATTGTTTAATTCAGCAAAGAATGAGGATAAGATGTTTTTTTTTCCTATGATGAATAAAAGAAGATTCAGAGCAAATTACTGCATAATGGGTGTGGAAAGGTCTCACATAACACATGTTGCTGATGAACTAAAGAGGTACTTAACATTAGCAGAGGCATATGAAGCAAGCTTATACAGCATCAGCCAAAAAAAAAAAAAAAACCTTCCCATTTCACCCATCCGGTCACTCCAAATGTTTGTCTAGTTCAGCCTTAAATTTATTTAAGCTATCAACTTCTGCAACAACAGATAAAAGTGTTCCAGCAATCAACTAACCATTGGCTAAAGGCAAACTCCCACATATCTATTCTACAACAGTCTTTCCTCAATTTGAATCTATGGCCACTCAGGTTCTTAGTCTGAGCAAGTGGAAGTATCCTGTCAGCATTGAGCCTGCTCAAACCATTCAAGGCATTATAAACCTCAATCAGACCACCTCGCAGGTGCCTAATCTCCAGATGCTGCAACTTGCAGAATTTAAGCCTTTCTTCGTAAGAGCAACCCTTTGTTCCATTCAATAATCTTGTTGCCTTTCTCTGTACTTGTTCCAACAGCTGTACATCCTTCTTAAAATGAGGACTGTAGACCTGTATACAATACTCAAGGTTGGGCCTGACCATTACCTTATACAAGGGGATAATTAACTCCTTAACCCTACTAGAAAAATTCCTGTATGCCATTGACAAGACACCATGAGCTACTCTTGTACACTGTCTGTACTGCTCAGAAAACATCATATCTACCTGCAGAATTATCCCCAGCTGCTTTTCGTTCTCTACCACTATCAGTGTAGTACCACAGAGTTGATACGTTATTCTGTGGTTACTGCTTCCCATATGTAGTACTTTACATTTGTCAATGTTAAACTTCATTTGCCACCTCTCAGCCCATCTGCTCAACTTTTCTAGATCCTGTTGCAGCAGCATATTGTCACAAGTGTCCTTAACAACTCTGCCAACCTTTGTATCGTGCAAACTTGGACATTAAGCTTGATATACCATCATCAATATTATTTATAAATACAGAAAACAGCAATGGACAACACTGAACCCTGAGGAACTCTACTAATAACATTAGTCCACAATGAGCAGTGTCCATTGATTACCAATCTGTCTTCTCCCACTCAACCAACCCTTTATCCATAGCAGCAATTTGTCTCCAATGCCACACTGCCCCAAATTGTTCAACAGTCCTCCATGTGCAACAGTATCAAAAGCCTTTCTAAGATCCAAATATATAATATCAAAGTTATTCCCTGCATCCAGTTCCTTTGTGTCCATTGCTGTTTTCTGTATTTATAAATGATATTGATAATGACAAGACTTTCCCTTAACAAAACCATGCTGTGTCCGAGCTATAACTGAAGTCTTGTCATGATGAAACTGCAGTGCTTCTTTAACCATGGCTTCCATTAATTTTCCTGGAACAGAAGTTAAACTAACAGGTCTATAATTACTTGTGTCGCCCTTTGATTCTCCCTTGTGAATTGGGGTCACATTTGCAAATCTCCAGTCCACGGGTGGTGGTTGTTGTTGTTTGGTTTTTAGAAGCATTAGCAACTAAGGCCATACTGCTCCAGAGATATATGCGGTGGTCATTCCCTGACCTTTCCGCATCCTCCATATTTGGTGGTCCCGGGCTCGAACCTCAGTCTAATCAAGAAGCGTGTGCTACGCACTGCAGCTCCTGCCCACCTGGCTACAGAGGCACCAGTCCGTGGATACCTCCCCTGAGTTCAAGGAAGCTCTCATAATTATGGCTAAGGGTTTGCTTACTTCCTTTGCTGCCTCCTTTTAATATAACTGGATAGATCCCATCCACCCCAGGTGCCTTTATGTTTATCTTCAACAATTTCTCCTCGACTTTCCTCTCAGTTATTACAAAATCATCTAGCTCACTACTAGAGTGTAGCTCACCTCTGGCATTCCACCCACCAAATAACTCCTCATGTGTGAATACAGATGCAAAATACTCATTTAGTTTGTTAGCCACCTGAGCAGAATCATCAACAGTTGAACCTTCAATATCCAGTGGACCAATCTGATTCATCCCTTTCGTTCTAGAGTTTATATAGGTAAAGAACTCTTTGTTGTTTTTCTTTGCATCCTTTGCCAAAGATTTCTCATAATCTGCCTTTGCCTGCCTAATTCCTTTGTGAATTGGTTACAGACAAGCTTATACCTATCATAGGCTTCCATGTCACCCATTAATTTATATGTATCCCATGCATTTTTCTTCTCTGCCATATGTCTCATTAGTTCATCTGACATCCACTTAGGCCTAAATCTTGAATAATATTTCTTAGTTGGTATGTAAAGCCTAGTAGCTTCCAAGATAAATTGTTTGAATGCTTCCCATTTTGAATTTGCTGTTGGTACCACTGTGTAGAATTTAAATACTGTCTCAGACCATCGTAGTCGCCTTTATGAAAGCAAAAACCCTTCCCTTTTCCCCTGATGGTAGTTACCTCTTTGAGTAAATCCCATTTCAGGATACCGTGATCACTGCCATCTAGTGGTTCATTTATCTGCAGATTCTTAATGCATGAAGAATCACTACTGATAATCAAATCAAGAGTATTACTACCTCTAGTTGCCTCCCGAACATGCTGATGTAGAAAACAATCATCCAACAAATCCACAAAAGCCTTGCTAGTGTGTGAGTGACCAGCCCCCAAATTTCAGTCAATACCTGGGAAATTAAAATCCCCTATTATAAGACTCTCTGATTTACTGGCTCACTCTATTTCATTGTACAGTTTCTTATTATACTCATCAGAGTCATTAGGCCTATAGCACACTCCTACTCTCAATTTTGATCTCCCAATGCTTATGTCACACCAAACTGACTCGACCCTGCACTGTCCAGCGATGTTGACTGGCTTCACTTCCTAGGATTTTATGCGTTTCTTATCTAATAGCATAACCCCTCCTCCCTTCCTATCCTTCATGTACACATTGTACTTGCAAAATTCCAGTTCTGCATTCCTTATATCTGTGTGATATCACGTCTTCGATATCCCAACAATATCTGCCTTTGATGTTTTCAGCAATATCTAAAATTCATCTAAAGGGTTTAGGGCATGAGCCTCAAGCTATGGAAGAGTCTGGACCATGTATAAATATAGTGCATGTGCATCAGAAATACATAGCTATATCTGAATAAATCAGAATATTAGTAAAACGGCATCGTTTTAAGTTATATCTCATATTGTGAATACCTTCCCAACGAGTTGCCATGATATTGCACTACTTTGAATAAGTAACGCTTCCCCTAAGGAGAAGACTAATGTTACTTATTCTCAGATGGATACCACCACCCAGACCAGAGCAACGTATCAACTCTGGGGTACTACACTGACAGTGGTAGAGAATGAAAAGTACCTGGGGGTAATTGTGCAGGCAGATATGAAGTTCTCTGAGCAGTGCAGATGGGCTGCAAGAGTAGCTCATGTGTCTTGTCAATGATATACAGGAATTTTTCTAGCAGGGATAAGGAGATGTTTATTACCTTGTATAAGGCAATGGTCAGGCCACACCTTGAGTATTCTATACAGGTCTGGAAGCCTCATTTCAAGAAGGATGTAGAGCTGCTGGAACGAGTACAGAGAAGGGCAACAAGATTAGTGAATGGAACAAAGGATTGCTCTTACGAAGAAAGGCTTAAGTTTTGCAAATTACAGTGTCTGGAGACTAGCGAGGTGATCTGATAGAGGTGTATAAAGCCTTGAATGGTTTGAGCATGCTCAATGCAGATGGAATTCTCGCTCTTGCTAAGAATAATCACCCGAGAGGACATAAATTCAAATTGAGGAAAGACAGATGTAGGATAGATGTGCAGAAATTTGCCTTTAGCCAGTGGGTAGTTGCTTGGTGGAACAGACTTCCATCCCGTGTTGTGGAAGTTGATAGCCTAAATAAATTTAAGGCTCAGCTGAACAGGTATTTCAAACGAACGGAGGGGGAGTTGTCTTTTTTTTTTTTATTCTGATGTTGCATAAGCTTGCTTTCTTGCATCATATGCCTCTACTAATGCTAATGCTAATTAACAATAGGTCATCATCATTGTTGACAGGTTCCACAATTTTATCGGAATGTTCCTGTTCACTATCACCATTTGTCCCCAAGAAATCGTCACTCACTTTTATGCCGTAGAATTTATACAAAGGTAAATTTATCAAATACCATAACCATATTTTCACTATTTTTTTCTGCACACATCCTTGTAGATATGATGATTTATGTATGAGTCTTCATTTTGTATGTACCTTAATGGCATAATCATCATCTAATTCTCTAGGCAATTGATGAACCATCGTATTTACATTAACTGGTACATTTATTACTTGTCCAATGATCCCATATTGTCCATGTTCATAACATAAATGATGAATTAGTATAAAGGGTAATAATGGTGATATCAATCGCTCAGTTACAACATCCAGCGGAGGCAAATATGTTGGATATATAAATCCATTTGACTTGGCCACAGTTGGTATTCATTCCTCTTTTAATGAAGTATGACATGTATTGCACGTCATGAAAGTACTCACTTCTTGTAAATGAAATTCATTTTGAAGTAATTCATATGAAGTTGTTGGAAATGGTTTCAAATCTAATTGAAACCATAAACGATCACAATGTGTTTTTGTACACTAGTTTTTCGAACTCACTCTCAGCTTGTGTAGACACTATAGGGATGTAATCAGGAATCTCATTATTAGCCATTTCTAATTTCACTTTTTTTTGTGCGCAATATTCTTTCATTCGTTCTGCTGAAGTTTCAGATTCCTGATAAGTATCAGACATAGTAGAACTCTGTGGTTGAATTTCATTATTATTTGGAACAGTTTGAATTTCTAATTTCCTTTTCTTCCATTCACGATATTCCTTCATTATTTCAGCTCGAGTTTTTTTTGGGTGCAGTTTGAGAACTCTCAGGCATAACGAAACACTCTTGTTGAATTTCATCTGGATTCACATTTCTGTCCAACTTCCCTTTCTTTCTTTCTTTCACGATATTCCTTCAAACTATAGATTTATAGATTTTAGCATTAGCATTTTAGCATTAGTAGAGGCATTTGATGCAAGAAAGAAAGCTTATGCAGCATCAGCCAAAAAAAATAATAAAATAATAAAAAAATAAAAAATAAAAAATAACCACTTCCACTTCATCCCTCTGTTCGTTCGAAATACCTGTCCAGCTGAGCCGTAAACTTATTTAAACAGGTATTTCGAACGAAAAGAGGGGTGAAGTGGAAGTGGTTATTTTTTTAAATTTATTTATTTTATTTTATTTATTTTTTTTTTGGTTGATGCTACATAAGCTTGCTTTCTTGCATCAAATGCCTCTACTAATGCTAAATCTGTGTGACACCACGTCTCTGAAATCCCAACAATATCTGCCTTTGATGTTTTGAGGAATACCTGAAATTTATCAAATTTATTTACTAAACTCCTAGCATTGGTGTACACGCAAGTATACATGCACCTGTTCTTTTTCTTAGCTACCCTAACACAACCCATGTGTTTACTTGTACCCCAATGATTCCCAGCAGTCTTTGAAATATCCTGCATCTTATTTTCCAGGCTGCTGCTCATTCCAATAGAAGCAGTGCAAGACTCACTTTCACCTCTGCCAGTGGCTACTATTAATCTATTAGTCCTTGTATCCCCCCAATCTAGCAGTTTTCCGACCCACCTAACACTGCCTCGATAGCATCAGCAAACATTCTTGCACTCTTTCTATTGAAGTGTATCTCATCCCTGTAGAAGCAGTCTCTCCTGTTAACAAGTACAGACCAGACTGAAAAATATTCTACCTCTTGAGCCTTGCACAATCTTTCCAGGGCCGAATTGATTGACAGGGCCCTCATCATATATTTCCTCCTATCGTGTCTGGGCAGAATTGCAGACACTTTTTGCTATAGGCTATAGATTTTGGCACAGTCACTCGCATATTAATCAATATGCTGATATAACGGTATAATGTAGTGCATCAGTGCAGCAACAAGTGCAACGCATGCACATCGGGTTTCGTGATGATTTCTAGGTAATGTAACGCTTTTTCCAAATAACACTGGTAAAACCGTTTTTAACTCAATAAAAAAGCTAAAAACATAATAAATAAAAAGTAAAAACAAGTAAAAAACATCAGAAAAGAGCATCAATAGGAATTAGAACACACAAGACTATAAATTTACCAGCACATAAAATGACATCAGCATTCTAGGACTGGCACTCATAGACCTGTCCTTTGCATACAGGCAGATGGGACAAGATGTCATCTTGATACGACTTGTCAATAGACCATAGGTCAATGTTGAGAGTGTATAGAGTCACATTTGAGAAGTGTCTATTGAAACTCCGCAACCTCTGCAGTTTCGAGCTCAAGGAGAGTGTACTGTGGATGTGTCTTCCTGGTAAATGCCAACCGCATTCCAGATGTTCAAGTAATCATGCTTAAATGAGCACAGATGAAGGAATGCCTTTATTTTTAGCACATGGGCTCTGTGGACTGTGGTCATGTATTGAAGGTTGGAGCAGAGTTCAGATTTGGATGTCATGTACATCTGGTGAGGCCCATTTTATCACCCAGAATTCAAGACTCCATAGTTTCTTGAGGGCAGTGAGAGGTGCAGCAGACCAGACTTCCACAGCACAGGAGATCACACTACTGAAGTAAATAAATAAATAAATTTTTCCGTTTATACTCCGGCACGACAACCAAGTCAGTTTACAATAAATCGTCAATACAAATATTTATCGTATTTAGTAGTCATGGGCTTGAACCCCGGTCCACTCAAGGAATGCGTGCTATGCACTCTTGCTCCTGACCACTGGGCTACGTCAAGTAGGTTGTGAGGAACTCTTGATTACAATTATTTGTTTATTGTGAGTTTTACACAAATCTATTTTCGTACCCCAGAAGGCTCTGGAATAATGGGCTTGGATTTGTTGTTTATAAGTGAGGTTAGCATCAAGGATTACTCCTAGAATTTTGACACTGTCTGGGGGAGTCAAAACATTCCCTGCTAATTCCTGAAGTAAGGATAATTCAGTATCAGCAGACGTCTTCCGACTTGATGAGATAGCTTGACTTCTCTGGACTGACTGACAAGCCAAAAAATTCAGTATACTCACAGAATGCATTTAGGCAGCTGCTTACAGTTTCTGAGGAGGTTTGTCTTGCTTGTGAGTCACCAATCTGGCATTTACATGGCAAATAACACACATCATCAGCATATGATAAGAATGCTGTACTTGATCCATAAGAGGAACAAATACTGCAGCAATTAGCAGAGCTGAGAGAGAACCACCTTGTAGGATACCTACATCCACACTTCTACTACAGACTGTACTGTAATTACCTGTGGAGTGGGGTATTCTCCTAGATAGAAAATTTTTGAGGAGCTCAAGTATATTGCCAAATAACCTGTAGCATCTTTTGAATAAGGCAAGTAGAGGTGTCATTTGGACTGAGTCGAAAGCAGAGTTCATGTCCAGAAAAATGGTGTGGAGTTCTTCATTGCCATTTCAGGCGTGAAGTAATTTCTGTGATAAGGACTGTAGACAGGTTATAGTAGATCTATTTAACAAAGCATAATGGATATGTTCAGGCCTATGCACAATTACTGCGAGTGCAACATCATTATAGATGTTGCACTTGCATTATAGAATGTCTTATAATGGAGGACTTTAATTTTCCAGATATTGACTAGAATTTGTGAGTTGTTCACTCACATGCTATCAATACTATTGTAGATTTATTGAATGACTACTTTTTAAAGCAGCATGCTAGAGAAGCAATAAGAGAATGTAATATTCTTTATCTGGTTATCCAGCAGTGATTCTACAATGCATTAAGAATCTGCAGGTAAGAGATCCACTAGGTAGCAGTGATCACAGTGAACTAATGTGAAATTTAATTAAACATATAACTACTTTCAAAAGTAAAGGGAAAAAATCTTTGGCTTTTGCAAGGGTAATTAAAATAGCCTCAGACAGTACTTAAATTATATGAAGTGAAACCAACTGATAATGTTATCAACAGCAAATTTTAAACGTACAGCATTCAAAAAAAATAATCATAGAAGCTATTTTGGCTTCACAAAATTCACAAAGGAGGATCAAAGGCTGACACAAATAATTATAGACCTGTGAGTTTAACTTCTGTTCCAGGAAAATTAATGGAGGAACTGGTTAAAGAAGTACTGCAGGATCGTCTAGACAACACTTCAGTTATAGCTCGGACACAGCATGGTTTTGTTAAGGGAAAGTCTTGCCTGACCAATTTGAATGGATACTATGATGCAGTCACAAAAGAACTGGATGCAGGGAATAACTTTGATATTATATATTTGGATCTTAGAAAAGCTTTTGATACAGTTGCACATGGAAGACTGCTGCACAAATTGGAGCAGCGTGGCATTGGAGGCCAACTGCTGCTATGGATAAAGGGATGGTTGAGGGGGAGAAGACAGAGTGGTAATCAATGGATACTGCTCATCGTGGACTAATGTTATTAGTGGAGTACCTCAGGGTTCAGTGTTCGGTCCATTCTTGTTTTCTGTATTTATAAATGATACTTTGCTTTGATCTATTAATTATTATTATTATTATTATTTTTTTTTTTTTTATAAAACAAAATCCCATGTATAAACAACAAATTGTAAGATTCCACTGGCTTTCTGTGTAAGGAATCACTATTGTATAAAATTTATGTTAATAAAGAATCTTATTATTATTATTATACTGATGATGGTATATCAAGCTTAATATCCAAGTTTGCAGACGATACAAAGGTTGGCAGGGTTGTTAAGGACACTACTGATGCTATGCTGCTGCAACAGGATCTGGAAAGGTTGAGCAGATGGGCTGAGAGGTGGCAAATGAAGTTTAACATTGACAAATGTAAAGTACTACATATGGGAAACAGCAACCCCAGAGCAACGTATCAACTCTGTTGTACTACACTAACAGTGGCAGAGAATGAAAAGGATGTGAGGATAATTGTGCAGGCACATATGAAATTCTCTGAGCAGTGCAGTCAGGCTGCAAGAGTAGCTCATGGTGTCTTGTCAATGATATACAGGAATTTTTCTAGCAGGGATAAGAAGGTGATTGTTCCCTTGTATAAGGCAATGGTCAGGCCATACCTTGAGTACTGTATACAGGTCTGGAGGCCTCATTTCAAGAAGGATGTAGAGCTGTTGGAACGAGTACAGAGAAGGCAACAAGATTAGTGAATGGAACAAAGGGTTAAGTTTTGCAAATTACAGTGTCTGAAGACTAGGCACCGGAGAGGTGATCTGATAGAGGGGTATAAAGCCTTGAATGGTTGGAGCATGCTCAATGCCGATGGGATTCTTCCTGTTGCTCAGAATAATCACCTGAGAGGGCATAAATTCAGATTAAGGAAAGACAGATGTAGGATAGATGTGCGGAAATTTGCCTTTAGCCAGTGGGTGGTGGAACAGACTTCCATCCCTTGTTGTGGAAGTTGATAGCCTAAATAAATTTAAGGCTCAGCTGGACAGGTATTTCGAACGAATGGAGGGGTGAAATGGAAGTGTTTTTTTTTTTTTGGCTGATGCCGCATAAGCTTGCTTTCTTGCATCATATGCCTCTACTAATGTTAATGACATCCTGTTAGATAAAAGCAGAAAGGCCAACACCACCGTCAATAACTATTATGGCTCTTACAAAAAACGGAATGTGCTCTTTTAGTAAAACTGTTCTACTAGAATAAAAGTAACACTAATGTAGCACTACGTGAATATCAAAAAATTAAAGGACCTTTGATGTCAGTAGGGGCTTCGAAAACTAATAATGAAATATGAAGCGACCGACCGGGGAGTTAGGTGTTAATTCCAGGCAAGGGACGACCACATATCGGAATAGAGATAGTTAATGAAGTGGCGGTTGCAATGGCCTCCAGGTCAGAATGCGAAACATTACCAGTCAGTAGTGCCAGAGGTGTGTCAAGAGGCTTGAACCTTCCTTGGTCTACTGTACATAAAGTGCTTCAAATAATTTTATGGTGGTTCCTGCCCAAGAGTCACATAGTGCAAGAACTAAAGTCTTGCAATCAGCAACAACGAATAGATTTTTCTCTATGATTTCTGGCTCGTATGACAGGTAAATGCACAAAACTGCCAAATATAGAGAACTTCTCGTCCATCTGCCATGCATGAAAGACCACCACAAAGTCCATACGTTACAGTTGGATTCACAGCAGAGTTTATAATCGGACCATTTTTGTTTGAAGGGTCTACACATCATGGCCCCACAAGGTGTATGGTAACTAGTGCACGGTACCGTGCTCTTCTAAGAGATCACATTCTCGCTCTACAAGAAAGGCAATGATTAGAGACCGTAGTGTTCGTGCAAGGTGGTGTCCCTCTCCACGTTGGTTGACAAGCGAAGGAACTGCTCCGTTCAACATTTGGAAACGATCGCATTATTTCTAGACTTTCCACAGCCCGATCACCAGATCCCAATCCCTGTGATTTCTGGCTATGGGGATACCTGAAAGGCAGAGTTTACCTAAAAAATATTAATTTCTCTTAAAAAAAAAAAAAAAAATGCCCAAATCCAATACAGTATTCACCTTCACATACTTCTTTGACTAAATTACAATGATGGCAAAGTCACAGTTGCTACATCACCTGCTGGAGAAAATCAAACATACATTATACTTCAACAACAAATTCAGTGTTCTACCAAGAAAATTTTGCCAGCCGCGTGGCATTATGAAGTAGGCAGGTGGGGAAGTTTAATACTTTACAATATTATAAAATTTTCTGTTACTTCTAAATGTGACTTAAGCGATCCAGAGAAAAATTAATTGCATAATTTAACATTATATGCTCCTGTCACCTTGACCTCGATCGCATAGTATGTTCCAATTAATATTGATCGAGATCAGTACCATATGGTACTGCGAGAATCGCTTAAATTTTAGCCGGGCAGTCAGTTGAATTCACTGGGCAGTGTGCCCATTCAATAGCTCCTGGGGAGAACGCTGAAATTATAGACACCTGTAAAAATTTTAACAGAACTAATCACTTGCGGAATTTTGATTCAAGAAATAAGCAATATGATCAGTTGATGCAGAATGAAAATTATTATTATTTATTCAGTATATACTATAATTACTATTATTAAATTTAATAAATACTATTAATTGTATTTACTAAATTTACTATTTATTGATAATTTGGAAGTCCAGATTTTAATGATGATGTAAATCCATTAGTCTAAAACAGGAGAGTCAAACTCATAAGCATTTGCAGACACCACAAAAGCAAAATTAATGAGAAATGTATTAAATATTTTCACATATTTCCCCTTGTGCAAAAATCTACTATCTTACCACATTCGTGAAGTTCGTATAAGTTTTAAATTTTATACTAGTGTATCTCCTTTTATCATTAATTTTTACCACTGATGGAACTGATATTCGGGTGACACTGAAGTTAAGTGACCCAATTTCGGCGAAGTCCGGCCGGACAGTCTGTGAAAGCCAAATCCTCTGCTTGCACCTTCACGATGGTGGGACTGTTGGTAATCCTGGGTATAACCCCCATGCACAAGCAAATTGTGGGTGACCACCCAGGTATGAATCGAAGTAAGCACGAGTTGAGGTGTGGCACCTAAACCACATGGAGGAATGACGCCTCTGTGTTACCAGGCAATACTAGGTGGTAGATGACTCTCATCAACTGGTGCAATACCAACACTTTGCTTATTGGAGGCTTGAAGTGGCAGAACGCACTTCAAGTCTCCAGAGCTAAGTTCCAGTCAATCCTTCCCTTCTCTTCCATCATGCAGTATGATTGATGTCTTTTGAGGTTAGGATGAACACTATGGCGAGATTCAAACTTCTTCACATTTCGAGGTTATATCTCTATAACGGTTTTCGCAGGCCAGCTGCCAGCTACCAGACCGAACCTATTAGTAACTCTCTCTAGGAGGTTTCCAGATCAGCTAGTGTATAATTTTGCTGCCTCTTCTCTGCCAGATAGTGACTGGAGAGAGTCCAAGTAGTGTGTATGTGGGGGGCATTGTCGAGGCCACGTCATGTCAAGGATCTGGGTATATTCTTACCATGTGCATGCCATATCCAAAAATTTCATTACTTCAGTTCCCCCACTTTTTCTTACTATTGAATACACCACAAATTGTCAAACAAATAGCGCAAACTTATCTGCAAAAAGATCTAAACCTCCCAAATACCTCCTAGTTCATTTCACAAATATACATGGTCTCGGTTCTAATCTCAGTGATGCCCATTTCCACTCAGTTTGCCAAACACATTGTACTTTTTCTGACAGAATCTCAGTTATCAGTTGATTCAACCAATGCTCATCTCAGTTGCCCAAATTATTCACTGTAACATTCCTTTCGCCTCAAAGGTGGTACTTGTGTATATATCTGTTACGATATTTGCTGTTAGAGACTTGGTAATTTGGAATCTCCTCTTTTTGATCTTCTTTGGCTTAAAATCTCTCTACCTCATTCTGTCAAATTCATCTGTTGTCTCTACCGTTCTCCCAGTTCTACTAATCACTTGGAGCTCTTTGACTTCCACTCTTTGCAACTTGACTTCATCCAGTCCAACTTTCCAAACAGTGAGGTAATTTTCCTTGGTGATTTTAATATTCTCAACTCCAGCTGGCTTCCGTTTTCTAGTCACACTGACCCAGCTAGTGTCGAGATGCTGAGGCTTTTGCAATTAATAATGACCTTGCACAGATTGTTAATTTACCTACCAGAATACATAGTATGAATCAGAGCTGTAATACTCAATGTGTTCTACGTTGATAATAATATTAGTAAATTAATCAGAGGAGTTTACCTCAATATAGTACGTGGAACACTTCCGTATGAAACCCTCCAGAAATTAAAACGGAAAAATCGACAACCTACCGGTACATTAAAGTAAAATAAAAATAATTAAATAATCAATTTAACACAATTCAAAATCAATTCAAAACAATAAAATACAAATTAACGCAATTAAAAGAATCTAACGAAAATATTCAAAACGATTTTCCTTCCTGAAGCTGACAATGCTTTTCGACCGACTGTCGTGATCACAGGAATGAAAATAATCCATTTTCATTCCTGTGATCACGACAGTCGGTCGAAAAGCATTGTCAGCTTCAGGAAGGAAAATCGTTTTGAATATTTTCGTTAGATTCTTTTAATTGCGTTAATTTGTATTTTATTGTTTTGAATTGATTTTGAATTGTGTTAAATTGATTATTTAATTATTTTTATTTTACTTTAATGTACCGGTAAGTTGTCGATTTTTTCGTTTTTTCCGTTTTAATTTCTGGAGGGTTTCATACGGAAATGTTCCACGTACTATATTGAGGTAAACTCCTCTGATTAATTTACTACCAGAATACAGGACAATCCTAACCATATAGCCAATATGCTTAATCTTTTTCTCACAAACAACCCTTCTAAGTACACAGTTGAAATGAGTGGTCCTTTAGGTACCTCAGATCTAAACTGATTGTCTCTTTTCCAATGGAGTCATTATCTCATGGCTATTCCCAACCTCATGTTGTTTGTCATTACAGGAATGCAAAATGGGATGACCTGCGAGATTTCTTTTCTTCTTTTCCTTGGTCGGATTACTGTTTCAAAACTTCTGATGTCAACATTTGCTGACATGGTGTCAGTGAAATTATTCTTGTAGGAATGGTATCCTTTATTCAACACTCCACCTTAAAATCTCATCCTTTATCTAAACCCTGGTTTTCCAATATATGTGCTAAGGCTGTTCAAGAGAATGTTGCATATCGTAATTGGCTTGTTTCCAATTCTTCAGTTTCATTTTCTGCCTACACCAAAGCTCACAACAATTGTAAAGCAGTTATTAATCAGTCCAAACTAGATTTTGAACCGGCTAAGAGTAGAAAACTTGCTTTTTGCGCTTATGGTAGCCGAGCATTCTGGTCTCTTGCCAAAGCTATTGGCTGCAACTTTTGCCCATCTCTGCTCCCACCTCTGTCAAAACCAGATGGTTCTGTTGTCACTTCAGCTGAGGATAAAGCTGATCTGCTAGCATCCCATTTTTGTTCCAACTCATGTATTAATGATCTTGGTAAAACACTTCTCACCGTTTCCAACACACTCCATTCAAAGCCTCCTGTGGTCTTTCATCAAAAGGATGTCAGAAGGATTTTAATGAATCTTGATGCTAAGAAAACTCCAAGTACTGATGGCATTTCTCCACTTATTCTCAAAACCTGTGCTCCTGAACTTACTCCTGTTCTTTGCCACCTTTTTTCACTTTCTTATTCCAAAGGTGTTTTTCCTTCTGCTTAGAAATTTGCTCATATCAAGAAAGTTCCTAAAAAGGGTGACAAAACCACCCTCCCATCCAATTATCATCCCATTTCAATTACTTCTACTCTTTCTAAAGTAATGGAGAAATCAATTAACTGCCAACTCTTAAACTACCTAGAAACTTTCCGTCTGATCACCAGTATGGTGATCACTGGTGATCAATGATCACCAGTATGGATTCAGTCAGTGTCGATCCACTGGTGATATTCTGGCTTATGTTACCCATTTATGGACAAATCCAATGGAAAAGTTCAGTGAAACACAAGCAGTTGCTCTTGACATCTCAGAGGCTTTCGATTGTGTCTGGCATAAAGGGCTTCCAAACAAGCTTCCAACTTATGGTTTGCCAACTGTTTGTTGTATTTGGTTATCCAATTTTCTCTCTTACTGCTCACTGAGGGTGATGGTAGATGGGTTCTTTGTCTTTTAACTTCTCCACTAATGCTGGCGTCCCCCAAGGTTCAGTTCTTTCCCCCACTCTTTTCCTCTTGCATATCAATGAGGCCTTCCTCCATTGACCATTAATCCTATCCATAGTTTTTGCTTACGATAGCACATTGCATTCAACTTTCCAGTTTGAGAAACCTTGCCCTGCTCAATCAGCTTCAACTTCTCGAATATCCGCTACCAATTCCCTAAATGCCGATCTCCAGAGGGACAAAGCCAACTTAGTTTATTTCAATCTTTCTGAAACTCAGTCCTTTCTTATATCTTGCAAAAAGGATTCTTCTGCACCTATGCTTATCTTTGGTGACACTCCGATTTCTAGGCAAGATGATATATTTGTTTTGGGGATTACCCTAACTTCTAATCTCTCTTGGCACAAGCACATTACAAATATTGCTTTCTCTGCATCTAAAAAAACTTGGTTTTCTCTTTCACTCTCGGTGTTACTTTTCTTCCAAACAGCTGTTTGGAAGAAAAGTAACATACGTAAAAATCGCAAATCTGCCCTACCATGGAATATTGTTCCCACATCTAGGGTTGTGCTCCCAAAACTTCTCTCAGAATTCTAGATTCCATTCAGAAGAGGGCAGTTAGGTTAATTAATGACATCTCTCCACTCTCTGGTTCATAGACATTCTGCTTCTGCTGCATGACTTTTCTACAGATACTTCCATGAGCACTGTTCTTCTGAACTGGCTTCTATAATTCCTGCTCTCTCTTTCAAAACAGTCTGAACACGTCACCATCAGCCAAAATCCATTTATTGTCCATCTTCAAACTAACAGAACCAACTTTTCATCTTCCTCGTTTATTCATTCAAAACATTTCCTGATAATTAGTCTACAGAAGTTCAAGTCCAATGTCAACAACTATCTTCTTTCGTCTTCTAAACCTCCAACCCATGCTTTTTTTTGGTAGTTGTTGGCGCATAGGCTTCTGTGGCCATAATGCACCTCCCAAGGTTTTTGCAGTATTTTGATCCAAGCCCGAGGCGGGAATTGAACCCGCGACCTTTGGGTTGCCAGGCAGGCACTTTATCCACCCAGCTAGCCCGGTCGGCTTCCAACCCATGCACGGTACTAAGTACTATAGGTTCTAATACCTCTTGTGTTTGGGGTTTTCATAAAAAAAATAAATAATAATAATTAGTCAATTATCATCATTTATCATTACTTTCAAATAGATTTAATCCTTTTTAACATGTGAAAGTTGACATTTGGTGAGGGTGGGTCCAGTTTTACATGATTGTACTAAAATTTAATAAATAATTTTCTGTTTATATTCTGAAATAGCTCTGTATAGGGTTGGAAGAGCTTACAAAAACTCAATATTCAGTAAACACATGGACCACTGATCTACAGACAGTACACTGATTAGAAATTTTACTGAATAATTTTGTGTTATTTCTTTTTTGGATATTAAATTGTGATGATTTTTATTAATGATATACATATGTAATCGGAATTTACTCAAATGTGCTAATATAGATTCATTGTGAATTCTAATAAATATATATACAAATAGGCCTAAATTTAAAATTAATAATGAAATTTAAAATAAATAGGTCTAATATATAAATGTTCCTTTGCATTTATATTATATATAAAGTACATAGTTGCAGAATTTTATATGCATGACCCCCCCCACATGCATACTTCAGCACATCCTAGACTGATGTGGATTTTTCTGGCACAGACCTACATAAGCAGTGGGATGCATCTATTGCACAATAACACCTCCAACTGAAATCGCCATTTCAACGGTCTTGTCTATATATATGTAAACAAATTGGAGCAGTGTGACATTGGAGGCAAATTGCTGCTATGGATAAAGGGGTGGTTGAGGGGGAGAAGACAGAGAGTGGTAATCAATGGACACTGCTCATCGTGGACTAATGTTATTAGTGGAGTCCCTCAGGGCTCAGTGTTGGGTCCTGTTTTCTGTATTTATAAATGATATTGATGATGGTATATCAAGCTTAATGTCCAAGTTTGCAGACGATACAAAGGTTGGCAGGGTTGTCAAGGACACTACTGACACTATGCTGCTGCAACAGGATCTGGAAAGGTTGAGCAGATGGGCTGAGAGGTGGCAAATGAAGTTTAACATTGACAAATGTAAAGTACTACACATGGGAAACAGCAACCCCAGAGCAATGTATCAACTCTGTGGTACTACACTGACAGTGGTAGAGAATGAAAGGGACTTGGGGGTGGTTGTGCAGGCAGATATGAAGTTCTCTGAGGAGTGCAGACGGGCTGCAAGAGTAGCTCATGGAGTATTGTCAATGATATACAGGAATTTTTCCAGCAGGGATAAGGAGGTGATTATTCCCTTGTATAAGGCAATGGCCAGGCCACACCTAGAGTACTGTATACAGGTCTGGAGGCCTCATTTCAAGAAGGATGTAGAGCTGCTGGAACGAGTACAGAGAAGGGCAACAAGATTAGTGAATGGAACAAAGGGGTGCTCTTACGAAGAAAGGCTTAAGTTTTGCAAATTACGGAGTCTGGAGACCAGGCACCAGCGAAGTGATCTGATAGAGGTGTATAAAGCCTTGAATGGTTTGAGCATGCTCAATGCTGATGGGATTCTTCCTCTAGCTCAGAATAATCACCTGAGAGGGCATAAATTCAAATTGAGGAAAGACAGATGTGGGATAGACGTGCGGAAATTTGCCTTTAGCCAGCGGGTGGTTGGTTGGTGGAACAGACTTCCATCTCTTGTCGTGGAGGTTGATAGCCTAAATAAGTTTAAGGCTCAGCTGGACAGGTATTTTGAACGAACAGAGGGGTGAAGTGGAAGTGGGTTTTTTTTTTTTGGCTGATGCTGCATAAGCTTGCTTTCTTGCATCAAATGCCTCTACTAATGCTAATCAACCTGGACACATCTGACCATTAAAAACAAACTCCCTTAGCATGTTCTAGGTGTAAATGCACATTTAGGGAAAATTTTCAAGCCGAAAGGCAATACACAACTCCCAACTTCTGGAGTTGGTATTTCCAGTAACTTTAAAGGAGGTGGCAAGGATTAACCTGGAATCAGTCACATGGGTCGATTTCACTACAACAATATTTCAGCAATTTGTGCTTCACTACTCCATCCACCCAGCTGAAACTTCTAATACTTGTTTTTAAAATATTTTCTTTGAAATTCTCTGCAGAAAATTCCAGAAATATCTGTTAATTATTGCACAATTAGGAAAAATTCATGATTAAGTTAAACCTAATTATATGCACATGTTGATTGACATGTCATATTCAGTTACTGATAGCATACTCTTTTTAGTGCAGTGCACTCTTCTCTAATTGGTAACACTCACTGGCTTTGTGACATTGATATGTCTGGGATCAAACTGTTGATGTGCACACCTCATATTTCTTGCACTGAGCACTCCTGTTAATGACTGGCTGACCTCTAATCAATATGTTTGTTGAAGCACGCAGTTTTTAAATTTGTATTTGCTCATCGACAAGTCTAAATGGAGTTTTAATTTTCAAAAATTAATTAAAAATATGTTTCTAATATAGAACATGAATTTTTCACAGCTAAATTCAGAAAATATAGGTGGCATCAAAAAAAATAAACAATTTTTGCTGATTTTTCAAATTTTCAGGAGCACAAAGGAAATTCAAATTTTCCCATAGCTGGTTTTGTTATGAGAACGTCACTGGACTTAAGAAATGCCAATGTATCACCAATATATAAAGGCAGTGCTAATGGAGAAGTAACTTCAAACTGTTCAGTCTGACTTCAGTGGTGGAGAAAATAATGGAAGCAATAATGAGTGTAACGCAGGGACATTTCAAAACATATGGAATTCTAAAGGAGAGACAGGGAAAACCACGTTTAACTAATCAGGTTAGCTAATTTGACACATTACGTATGAGCTAGAGTAAGAAATAATTTTGACATTTATTTGGATTTTAGTAATGCATTTGCCTCTGCCCCTCAAGAGAGATTACTGTATAAGATGAAACATGGAATCACTGGTAAAATTCTAAGGAGGCCTGCAGTCCATGATTAATGGCAACTCTTCAGAATGGGCTAATGTAAGAAGTGGGGAATCTGAAGGATAAGGATCAGTTCTAGCACCATCATTTCCAATTTTCATAATGACACTGCCAAAGGGAGAGAGGGTGTGGTGTTAAAATTTGCAGATGATATGGTCAGGCTTCACAGATAGTCAGAAAAGTGGAAGATATTTTAATGCAGCACAATGCATGGCATTATCCCAGGGGCTCACATCTGGTGAGTATGGGCTTGGAACACCCAGGGTCCTGAGCTGGATATCATCATTCTTCCCTTTCTTGGTGATTCCCCCCCCCCCTCTCTCTCTCTCTCTCTCTCTCTCTCTCTCTCTCTCTCTCTCTCTCTCTCACACTCACACACACACACACACACACACACACACACACACACACACACAGGGTAATTCAGAAATTTTTTTTTGGCTGGTGCAGCATAAGCCTCAGGCTTCCTTGTACCATATGGCTAATAATAATAATAATAATAATTGAGGTATAGGAACCCCAAAAAAATTAAAACAGCAATCCAAGCAAGGAAAAGAACAGAAGTCTTGCAAATCATCCCATTTTGCATTATTATAATGCCAAATAATATGAGGCTGGGAATGGCTACAAGATAAAGGACCACCAAGTTGTGATCTGAAGTGCCTAGAGGACCACTCACTTTGACTGTGTACCTGGAAGGGTTGTTCGTGAGAAAAAAAAAAAAGATCGAGGGTGATTGCTGTGTGGTACTCTGGTAGGTAAATGAACAATACAATGCGAGGTTATCAGTAATTGCAAAAGCCTTAGTATCTCAAACAGCTGGGTCTGTGTTACTAGAAAACAGAAGCCAACCGGAGTTCTGAACATTAAAATCACCAAGGAAAATTACCTCGCTGTTATAGTTGGACCAAAGAGAGCCAAGTTTCAAAGAAAGGAAGTCAAAGAGTTCCAAATTATTTGTGGAGTTGGGATAACGATAGAGGCAACAGATGAATTTGGCAGAATGGGGTAGAAAGATTTTAAGCTAGAGATTTTAATCTCCTCAAAAAGAGGAGATTCCAAATTACAAAGTCTCTGAGTGCATATGCCCACTCTGGGAATATCAGAGCAGACATATGCACAAAGTATTACCTTTGAAACGAAAGGAATTGTACTGTGAATTTTTATTAATGATATACAGTGTAATCTGGAATTTACTCAAATTTGCTAATATAGATTCATTGTGAATTCTAATATACACATTAAAATAGGCCTAAATTTAAAATTTATAATGAAATTGAAAATAAATAGGTCTAATATATAAATGTTCCTTTGCATTTATATTATATATAAAGTACATAGTTGCAGAATTTTATATGCATGACCCCCTCCCCCACATGCATACTTGATTGCATATCAAGTATGCATGTGGGTTGAATCAACTGATAATTGGGATTCTGTCACAAAAATTAAGTGGAAACGGACATCACTGAGACCACATATATTTGTTGTTTGTTTGTTTGGTTTTTAGGAGCATTAGCAACTAAGGCCATATTGCTCGGGGAAATGCGGTGGTCATTCCTTGACCTTTCCGCATCCTCTGTATTTGGTGGTGACGGGCTCGAACCCCGGTCTAATCAAGAAGCGTGTGCTACGCACTGCTGCTCCTTCCCACCTGGCTACGGAGGCGCCTACATATATTTGTGAAATGTACGAGGAAGTGTTTGGGAGGTTTAGATTTTATCAGAGATAAGTTTGTTATATTAGTTTTTTTATGATGTATTCAATATTTATGACTATTTATGATGTATTCAATAGTAAGAAAGTGTGGAGGACATGATGCATGAAGTACTGAAATTTTGGATATGATGTATACACAGCAAAAATATACCCAGCTCTTTGATGTAATGTGGCCTTGACAATGGTCACAGCATACACATTACTCGGGCTCCCTCCAGTCCCTACCTAGCAGAGCAGAGGTAGAAAGATTATACACTAGCTGATCTGAATGCCTCCTAGAGAGTTACCAATAGATTCAGTCTGCCAGACTAGGTAGAAGCCATCTTGCCAACACTGTTTTAGACCTGTGCCCTCGAAATGTAAAGATTGGATCTCACTATGACGCTCATCACAACTTCAAAAGATATCAATCATACTGCATGATTAAAGAGATGGGGGGGGAGCTTTTCTCTGCAGCCTAAACATGGGTTCCACCACTTCAAGCCTCCAAAAAGCAAAGTGATGGTATTGCCAAAGTTGACGAGAGACATCTACCACCTAGTATTGCATGATAACACAAAAGTGCAGGATTCCTTTACGTGGTATAGATGCCATGTCTTGAGCCCTGCTTATGTTGATTCACACTTGAGTGGTCATACCAGGTGCCATATTTAAGGATTTGTAGACAAGTTATACCCAGGGTTACTAACAGTCCCACAACTGTCAAGGTGCTAACAGAGGATATGGTTGTTGGAGAATGACTGGACTTCACCAAAATTCAGTCCACTTGAATATCAGTTACAGCAACATTTTAGACTACCAGGTAGCAAACCCAGCTTGTGATACCTGAAAGAATGTCTGTGACGGCCTCAAGGACCACAATATATCTGGTTTGAGTAACCAAAAGCTTCTTTTTTGTTATTATTTTTATGTTAACAGCAGCTGTTGCCAAAATTCCTATTTACAATTTAAACCAAATATATAATAAATTTATCATAATAATTTAAACCAAATACATAATAAATTTATCATAATGATTTTAACCAGATATATCTTTCCCTTACTAATTTTTCATGTCATCCAAAATAAAAGCTGTTTTTATGGTAATAATTCCCTTTTCTTTACATGGGGGGGGGGGAAACAATACTATCAAGGCAATGTTACATTGTTGCTCCAAATGAGCTAGGCACATGTTCTTAAAAAGTGTCTGAAAAGACAACTGGAAAAGGCAGAAAGATGCTAATAAATGCTGAATATGATAAACACCCAGTTTATATGCAAAGAACACATTTTTGGTGTGAACAACATAATATTTTCTGCTGCTTTTTTTACCTTAATTAGGGAAAATCAAAAAAGTATCCAAATTTCATTCCTTGTACATTTAATTTTTGCATTCACATTTTAAATTACAACTTGTGGTAAAGAGAAAGTTGGAAACCTTTCAACTTTATTTATTATGTGCTTGGCTACAATACGAATCAATTTTAAATGATTACTTGATTTACATGGAAAGTTTCTTAAACTGGACGAAAAACGACCAATTGTGTACAACTAATGAAGAAAACAAATGGTCATATTTACGAATTCATATATGCTTAGCGATCTGCATTCGAACTTGGTTTTCAAACAGCACAACCTGAATAATTTATAATAAAATAATATAAACGTGCACTTACGCAGTTCATATTAAGCAAGAAACAAGTAAAACGTTTCTTCTACAATATCTGTTATAAATCTGACACGAATTTCAGATGTTTTTAAGAATTCTGTTAAAACTTCCAGCATTGTATAAACAGTCGTTTAAAAAATTCACCGCGTAAAGTTTTCTTCAGCAGTGCAATTTACTCGTTTTATAAGAAGTAAAGACAATCATTCTTACCTCTTCTCCATCTCAATATGGTGTTTAACATACGGTCTACTCTCCTTGAGAAACAGCGTAAGCCTTTGCTGCATGAATCACTACACAAGTTTCACCAGCCAACAAACTACGAAAACATTCAAATCAATATAACCAAGTACACTGTCTCCATTCGGGAGAAAATAGAAACTAGTACCTCCAATTTGTAAGTGCATGAAACGAAATCTCCGACTGCATTTTAATCAAATAAAGTGTATTGGAATTCGACAGTGAACTGACAGAAGAACTAACGTCATAGCTTTCGTCTCAACGCATCCGCTGAGCGGCTCGAAAAAACTAACCCAGACATGCAAAAAAACCGCCGTCTCCGCAACTGGCGGATCATTACGTAAAGGGGAACTTTACTGGTCTGTGAACTGCTTAGTGTTGGAAACAGTCAAGCACATAAATTTCATAAATATTTTTATATCTACAGAAAATATTTATATATTATTTAATATACATTTTAAGATAAAGAGATCTAACGACCTTGAGAAGAATACAAAAAAACATCCAGATCTGTCTTTACACGTTGTTTACATAACCACCAACCACCTGGTGTACATAATACACCTTCTTCCATGATGGTGATTAGAGTTTACTTGTAGCCTCCTGGTGGTATGAATTCTTTTTTAAGTGAAAAATTTAAAAAAGAAGTGGAGGACTTAAAAATCAACTGCACAGTTTTGTAGGTAATTAATTTTATATTTCGTGTTTATTTTAATACGTATAGTATTAAAACAATCATGGAATACAAATAATTCGGAATACATTTGTCAGGTTGATATCTAAAATATATATAGCTGTGAACTATTATTGTTCACATCTATATGGAATATTTTTATGATTTTTATTCTGCAAGTATTAACACACACCTCTCTCTGTCTCTTAATATTGTTGAAGTTACAAAAAATTTTTTTGAGGATCTTAATTCTTGAAGATAAGCATAAGAAAGGTGCCTGTGGTGGATGGGATCTATCCACTTATATTAAAGGAGGCAGCAAAGGAAGCGAGCAAACCCTTCGCCATAATTATGAGCGCTTCCTTGGACTCAGTGGAGTTATCCACGGACTGGAAATGTGCAAATGTGACTCCAATTCACAAAGGAGGATCAAAGAGCGACACAAGTAATTATATACATGTTACTTGAAGTTCTATTCCAGAGAAATTAATGGAGCACTGGTTAAAGAAGCATTCCAGGATCATTTAGACAAGACTTCAATTATAGCTCGGACACAGCATGGTTTTGTTAAGGGGAAGTTTTGTCTGACCAATTTGATTGGATACTATGATGTGGTCACAAAGGAACTGGATGCAAAGAATAATTTTCATATCATATATTTGGATCTTAGAAAGTCATTTGATACTGTTGCACATCGAAGACTGCTGCACAAATTGGAGCGCGGTGACATTGGAGGCAAATTGCTGCTATGGATAAAGGAATGGTTGAGTGGGAGAAGACAGAGAGTAGTAATAAATGGACACCGCACTTCGTGGACTAATGTTATTAGTAGAGCCTCTCAGGGTTCAGTGTTGGATCCATTGTTGTTTTTCTGTATTTATAAATGATATTGATGATGGTATATGGCTTAATGTCCAAGTTTGCAGACGATACAAAGGTTGGTAAGAAGAGTCTATGGTGTTTTTACACCTGTATTATATAGTAATGTAATTTTACTCCCTCGCTTGTGTCATTCAAAGCTCTGTGTCAACCGAAAGTGGATGGCATATATGGAAATTAATGGTTTAATGACTAACCTCAAATTATAAAGAAATACACTGTGTGACATTGTAATTGCAAAACCCTGAAGGAACAGGAATACAAGAGGATATTTGAGTAATGATAACTAAGAAGTCAAAGAACACATAACAAAATGTCAAGCGAAAGATGTCCAGACTGGCACAATAGGTCTCCCACATTATATCCGGATCTAGGGCTATACTCTACAGTACAGACCTATATCATCAGTATCAGAAGGTCCAGTTCAAATGCAATTATCGACAACTCAAAGCTATTTAGGTTAATCTTATGTCGAGAAAGCGATATATTCGTTGTGATTGATGTATTCCCTGAATGCTGCATGTATATTGTTGTTCTATTGTATGAATGTTGTTTGTACTCAATGAATATTCTATGCAGTTTTCTATGTTTTATATGTAAGTAAAATAATGTCTCCAATTAGATTGTTAGATTCCTCTGGATCCCTGTAACGGGAATCGTATCTTTGTAAAATTTTGTTAATAAAGAATTTTATTATTATTTTCTAATATGTGCGAACATATTTAATGACACGAAATGATGCTTACGATGGACAAATAAATATGATAAAAGTCCACACAGTTGCAAATGCATTGAGCTAAGCGTCTCAGCATTGAGTTGTACAGGTGTTAAATACCTTCCTGTGGTATTTCCCACCAAGCCTTTTGTACCTAGTTCTATACAATATCCATGGACTTTGCTGGCTCTGTCGATGGCATCCAATCATGGTCCATAAGGTTCGTTGGGAAAGAAAACGGGCAACCTCGCTGGCCAAGACAGTATGTCAACACTATGAAGACACTCAAAGGAAACTCCTGAATTGTGTTCAGGACTGTTGTACTGTGGAAAAAGACGTAAAGCACCCCAGTAAGAAAGGGAAGAGAGATGGTTCCGAAATCTTGGAGGCAGATTGCCATTGACGAACACCAATGATACCAACTATGAAAACTGACCGCTCTCCACCAGCAGGGCATGCAGTATTGCGTTCAGAAATAGTTCTGGAATTATTTCGTTCAGCACCTGGTAGCCACACATGTATGCAGCGATCATCGGGCGCCAAACAAAAGCAGGATTCATCGCTGAAGATCACTTGAAGCCATTTTGTTTCCGAGGTGGTCCAGATGCGGCACCATTCCAAACACTCTTGAAGATGAGCAGTGGTCAAGGGTAATCAACACACTGGCTGGTATGCACAGTGAGCCCTTTTGTCAGTCGCATGCAATGGTTTGACAGGTGATGTGGTAACAATGAGATGTCATAACTCTTACAATGGTATCCAGCATGGCTGCAGGTGCAATATAAACCTGTCAACGTATAAGATTATCCTAGCTTTCTGTAGTCCTCCGTGCTTCACAACTTATTCGACAAACTATCGTACCGTCCCGCAACATTTGTTCACGCGTGTATTGTCATGGTCTACACGTTCTGCACACGACAAAGCGACCATGCGGCTTTGGAATACTGATAATCTGCCCTCTGTTGAAGTCGTTGGGTTACTGATGTCAAGCGTGATATCTCTGTGTTTTGTATAATCTCCTTGCACTCTGAAAGTAAGATCCAAGGAGATGGAAGCGCACGCGTTGCTTTTAATTCCAAGATCACTATGTTCGTTTTTATATCAGCTGAATCATCCCCTGATTGGTCCCGTATTTTAATCATAGGTATTTCTCGGCGCAAGTCATCCACCTGCTGATTTGAATGCACTTCTGATGATTCCCTTCTGCGTGCTGCAATTTTAATGTCACAGAGTGTATGCTAATCGATTGTCGTGATGAAGTAGGCTGTCCTGTCTGTTCACATACACTGTTCTGTCAAACCATTATAATCGCCACCCGTGTTTCAGCAAGTTGCCACTCCTCTCCACACCCTGGCACAAATGTCACAGGGAGAAACGATAAATGCGATACTACAAGTTCTTGGCATGCGGTCCATACGAAATCCTGGATCGACATGCTAAGGCAAGTGATCTGACAGACTTCGAAACCGGGATAATTGTTGGCAGTATAATAGAAACTAAACTATTATATTAGGGTAATGTGGAAATTTACTTTCAACTGCTCATGTGTATTTAGTGTATTCTCTAGTTGATTTGCCTGCTTTACTGGACGAAAACTCCGGGATATACGCTTCAGACCAATTAACTCAGCCACGGAGTGAAAAAAGCCCATAGAAATCATCGACGGGAGATTCGAATCAGGGCCTTTTGCACCCGGTGTGGCGAGGACGGTGCCTACAGCAGTGTGCGACACCCACAGACAATATTACAGAAACTGCAATTTTTTGGGTTGTTCGATAATTTTCTACTTTTGGATGGAGAGTGGACAGAGCAGCAGTAACCAGATTCATGGCAGGTGTTCACAATGAACTTAGGCTGTCGCGCCTTGTTCAAGCCGATAGACGGTGGAATGGATGACAATACACTTCCTCAACCTCATCTTCTACATCTCAGTAAGAAATTCCGAAAATTCACTGGTTCTATCATCCCAACCTCTAAGGCAAATTGGGACTCTATCGCAAAACTCTCTTGTTGTATTGTAATGCTGTCTTCCTCCCTATGGTTACCTTCGCTGCTGGAGCATGGTTCTACAGTTCAGAAATTGTCAGATTTCAAAATAAGCTTAATGCAATGCGTACATACTGCTTACGTACTGTCTCCGCGGTAGTCCTGCTGGTGCTTTCTGGAGCCCTTCCACTCGATTTGGTTTTGACTTACGGGGCATTACTTACCATATCAAGAGACAAATCCCAACAAGAGCTTTGGACATTGAGAAAATATCTTTGTCCGGCACTGGTAGGACACCACCTCTTTTGTATATCTCTCCAAATGTTTTTTTTCCCTGAGTTCAGATTCTTTCTTGACAAAGGAATAGGAAGTGGTGTTCAATGTGTTTAGAGACTTCCTTCACTGTTAGAAGGCATGCTCAACGGATAAGATTATCCTAGCTTTCTGTAGTCCTCCGTGCTTCACTACTTATTCGACGAAGAATCGTACCGTTCCTATTTGTCAAGGAGCATGCCATCACTGTTAGAAGGCATGCTCCTTGAAAGAAAAACTTTTCGCTTTTGGGCTTGCAAATACTGATCTTTGTTACTGTGGAGTCAAAGAAAATTAGAGCCGTGTGCTATATGACTTGTGTTTTACGAAAATCTTCACGCTAAACTGGTCGAGCAAGGTTGCATAATTATTCCAGTACTACTTAGCATATTTTTTGTGCGCGTCAACAGTTTGCTTCCAAGGTGTTTAAACGGAGGAAAACTAGGTTAGTCACTGTATTGAACTACTTCTGATCTGGTTTGTGTTGAATTTAATTTGTATGGCACAGTCTCTATAACCCTGAAAAGTAATGACTCTTAGTTGGATAGTTGCAAGTTTTGCAGCTGTCTCGTATTGCAAATGCATTTAATTCAGATATCTAAAGTTTGCGCGGTAGTACAGTGGCATTGTTACAGTCCCTCCTATGTTGGGTGAAGAATTCCGTCAATGACGCCAGGAAATTTTATAGGCTCTTTTCGCTCCTTGGCTGAGTTATTCAGTCTCAGTTAGAGACAGAAATCCCCCCCCCCCCCACGGAAAACGGAGTTTCTCATTATTATTACTACCCGTATAGTGCAAGTAAGTCTGCAGCTTCTGCTGCATCAGTTAAAAAAATTCTAAATTACCCTGAGAGAGAGATGTAGAAGGGAATCACCACGAAAGATAACAATGACATCCAGCTCAGGACCCTCGGTGTGCCAAGCTCATACTCACTAGATGTGAGCCCCTGAGGATCCAGCAGAACAGGCAAATCGACCATAGAATACACTACAGAATATTTCATGTAATAATTTACTGTTCTTGCTGTGTTAATCATGGTTGTACTTGTATAGTCTTCTTCAATGGACACTACTCTGTGGAATAATGTTATTAGTGGAGTCCATCAGAGTTTAGTGTTGTTTTCTACATTTATTAATGATGGTATATATCAGGCTTAATGTCCAAGTTTGCACACGATACGAAGGTCGGCAGGGTTATTAATGACACTGACAGTACACTGCTGCAACAGGATCTAGAAAAGTTGAGCAGGTGGGCTGAGAGGTGGCAACTCAAGTTTGACATTGACAAATGTACAGTTCTGCATTTGGGAGGCAGTAACCCCAGAGTAATGTATCAACTGTGTGGTACTACACTGACAGTGGTAGAGAGTGAAAAGGACCTGGGGGTAATTATGCAGGCAGTTATGAAGTTTTCAGCAGTGCAGACGGTCTGCAAGTGTAGCCATGGTGTCTTGTCAATGATATACAGGAATATTTCTAGCAGGGATAAGGAGGTGTTTTACCCTCGTATAAGGCAATGGTCAGGCCACACATTGAGTACCGCGTACAGGTCTGGGAGCCTCATTTTAAGGGGGATGCAGAGCTGTTGGAATGAGTACAGAGAAGGGCAACAAGATTAGTGAATGGAACAAAGGGGCGTGCTTAGGAAGAAAGGTTTGTTTTGCAAATTAGTGTCTGGAGACTAGGCACCTGCGAGGTGATCTGATTGAGGTGTATAAATCCTTGAATGGTTTGAACATGCTCAATGCTGATGGGATTTTTTCTCTTGCTCAGAATAATCGTCTGAGAGGGCATAAATTCAAACTGAGGAAAGACACTTGTAGGATAGATCTGCAGAAATTTACTTTAGCTAGCAGATGGTTGATTGCTGGAAGAAACTTCCATCTGTCGTCGTAGAAGTTGATAGCTTAAATAGATTCAAGGCAGAACTAAAACATTTGGAGCGAGTGGATTGGTGAAATGAGAAGGGTGTTTTTTTTTTCTTTTGGCTGATGCTATATAAGCTTTTCTTGCATCATTTGCCTTTGCTAATGTTAATGCTAATAAATGGCTAGATAATATTGATTTAACCTTATAGTTATTTTTGATTGCATAATTATTCTTAATGCATTGGTATTGTTGTTTTTGAAATTGCATATAATGTGTAATATGATATTGATTGTATTGTGTCTGTTAAATTGATTAAGTCATGGTTTGACTTGACTAGCAATCAGGATTCAGAACTCTTCTTTTCAGTTTTTTAAATCAAACACCACAGGTTTTTCCACTCCGCAGTGGGCCCCAAAAGAATTACTCCGCCCAGTGATTTAGCATTACCTCATGTGGACACAGTGAAATAGGAAAGATGGAGTTATACAAGTCTTGGCACAGAATCATCGCTCCAGATGACTGTTTCAGAGTAGCCAACTGACCTGAACTACACAATACATATTAATTATGCACACCTACCTTAATCGCATCTGGTCCTTTTGTAGTGGTGTTGTTTTTCACAGAGATAAGTGGCAGAGTTGAACTGACGTTCTAGGAGCCACCCGTTACAAAAACACACGTCCACATACTTTTTTAATTGTTCAGAAACTGATAACACTATTTTAGACTAGACTTCCACCCGATATGTCTGATGCCCATTCCAGGATTCGAGCTATGTTATCGATAATCTCTTATAAAAGTGATGCAGAGGCACAATCTCTTACTCTAGAATGTTCTGCTGTTAGAGTCCTAGAGTAAGAAAGTGTCAACGTTAAAAATTCCCGTCCTAATAGAAAACATTTTCATTCTCTAGCTTGTTAAACTTAATAACATTCTTATTACTTTTTAACAAATATTTTATGTACAGTGGTCATAGCAAACGTAGTGTGTAACTGTGAGCAGTGCCAGTGTTTACCCACAAACTGCGTTGAAGCAAAGCTCTTCCAAGGCCAGATGGGTGTGTGAGTTATGTAGAGTACCATGAATTGTGTTAATGTTGTATTGTTCATATGGCTATTTAGTTACTGTGAGGTCCTATCGCCATGGAAAATGTCTTCCACTATCTATTCACTGGCATGAAGAGCTGGGTTAGGAGATTTGGAAGGATTCCTATCGATGACCACTACTCCTGTAGAGCAGGAAGAGAGTAGGCCCAAGGAGCGAAACAGGAAAATAAACTAATTCAAAAAAAAAAAAAAAAAAGCTAAAGGAGCAATATAAAAGCAATATACTTGAAGAACAAATCCACTAGTAGGTAAGGGCCATTAAGGAGGGTGAGAGCAAAGGTGTGAAAGGTTGAAACAGTTTCTCTAGTGTCGGGAAAACAGAGGTGAAGCCAGGCGCCCAAGTAAGTACAGCCGACAGTCCTCAAACATCCGTAGTGAGAAGGAAACTTGGGGTGAGGACATAGATATTGTCAGTTTTTTTTAAGAGCATTAGCAACTAAAGCCATATTGCTCCGGGGATATGTGGTGGTCATTCCCTGACCTTTCCGCATCCTCCGTATTTGGTGGTCACGGGCTTGAACCCAGGTCTAATCAAGAAGTGTGCTACGCACTGCTGCTTCTGCCCACCTGGCTACGGAGGTGCCTATATCGTCGACGAAGGAGTGAAAAGTCACCAAGATAACACCTCATGAATTTATGCTGGCCCCAAAGCGAAGCCAGCAGCAAGTACGAGAAAATCCATTTAAGAGATTCCGTGTTTTGGAGTCAGCAAGCAGTCTTTGCTGTGGTGCATGCAAGCAGACCCAAGGAGCCATCGAGTTGACAGGAATGATTCTCTATCTGGGATGGCTAGACAGCCACCTCCTCTTAAAGAGAGCAGTAGAAAATTATATGAAGGCAGTGAATGCCTTTTACATGGCCACAAGCAGTGCCTATTGTGGATGAATATAGAACGGTTATTGATAACTGCTCTACTTCCACTTAACGATCTCATTATCCATAGCAGTAATTCCATTTAATGCCACATTGCTCCAGTTTGTATAGCAGTCTTTTATGTACAATAGTATCAAAAGCTGTCCTACCCTGAAATCAAAGTATGATATCAAAATTATTTTTTGCATCCAGTTCCTTGGTCAATGCATCATAGTAACCTATCAGATTGGTTCGACAAGACCGCCCCTTAACCAATCCATGCTGACTGCAGTATAACTGCACTATTGACCGGATGGTCGTGCATTACTTCTTTAACCAGTGACTCCATTATTTTCCCTGGAAAAGACATTAGTTACAATGTAGTCTGTAATTACTCATGTCACCTTTTGATCCCCTTTATGAATTGCAGATATATTCGCACATCTTCAGTCCATAGGAACCTCCCCTGAATCCAAAAAGTTTGCTTGCCCGCTTCGTTATCTCCCTTAAGGATTGATTCTTCCACCCCAGGTGCCTTTCTTGTATTCAGCCTCAATTTTTGTTCCAATTTCCTTTTACTTATCACAAATTCAATTAGTTCCCTGTTGGAGTTATAGTAGTAATATACTGGTGTGCAAAATTTAAGGACGTCAGATTTTCACCTGTAGCTTCTCATAGGAGTAGCCTGAATATGGGAAAACAAACCAAAGGAACCTTGTGAGGTACAGAAATGATGAAGGAAACACCACCAACACAACAATGGAAACAAAACGGTAGAGGGACTTTATTCAAAAATGGCAACGTAGCACTGGCTGCCATGATACAGATGCATCACTGCTAAAGATGGAACAAAGGGAAGAGATGGTCCCCCGGTAGGAGATATGGCCACCCCTAATGTTGATGCACCATTTGTCCATACTTAGAACAATGTTGTTGATAAGTCTTTGCAGTAACATTGTCCATTCCTCTGTCAGTGCCATCTTTAGCTGGTGAACATTTTCTGGTGGGTGTGGACGTGCTGCTAAGCATCTCCGCAGAGCATCCCATGTGTTCAATGGGATTTAGATCAGCAGAACGGGCAGGCCAACCCAGATGAACAATTTCTTCACTTTCCAAAAGCATATCAACAGATGTAGATGGGGGGGGGGTGTTATCATCCTTAAACACTAATTTGGGGCCAATGGCACCTTGGAACAGATGCACATCTCAGACCATGCCCAGACGATTACCTATAACTATCAGGCCAGCAGTATTCTGTGCCCTGACATGCCAAAACCAGATTGACCTGGATACCCCCCAGGACTACCCTGCCATGTGTTAACCTGTGGCCTCACACCAAATAAGTAACCATGTGGGGGAGGGAGATGTACAGGCAGCCAGGGAAGCAGATTAGCTGAAAAATATCAGTAAGCTGGTAGCAAGGGGATGCAATGTAGAATGAAAGACAGGATGAACAGGCTGGTCACTGAATGAAAGACTGAATTAAGAAAAGAGTGAATTATGGTAAAAGGGAATAAATGTCAGTTTTGGTGAAAGAAAGTCGGACCCAGCACGAGGAAAAAAGAGTGAATGAGTGTTATGGTGAATGGGAATGAGTGAAAGAGCAAATGTAATTGGCTGAAAGAATACAAAGTTAATAATAATTTACATCACTTTATATATACTAACAACACAAACACTATCACTACATTCTCCCCTGGCCTGCAAAAAACTTGCAGGTAGGCCTGCACCACAACCGAAGAATAACAGTAAGTTGAGGTGCCCGGAGAGTGCAGTGCAGAAAGCAGGAGTCGAATAAATGAAATGAAAGCCAGAAGAATGAATGAAAGTGTAAGTGTGTGAGAAAAAGAACACAAACCATAAATGCTATAGTTAAGTTCACACTAACCCTAGTTTTAATCTTTTATATTCTTTCTTATTTAGCAACAAAAAAAAGTATAAAAATAGAATGGAAGTAGTGAAAATACAGATTATGAATGAAGTAAATATGTCTCTCCCACCCCCTCTCCTGGTGGATTCCCCACTGCCAGCTAACATATCACACCCCAAGAGAGGGAATTCCTTTCGCAATGCATCAAGTTGTAATTTGAGATCAATACACTCCTTACATTGGTTGCAAAGAAATGAATTGCCAGATGGGCTGTGTGTCTACTGTCATTTCAGTTTGAGTCTCCATGACCCTGGACTTTGTATTGCAAGTGGATCTTTTAGCAACCATAACTTAGGTTTAAATTTGAACTTTACAAAGATTACAAAATTAAAATTTACAATATATTAAAGAATTTATGTTAATATATCACAGCAATTAAACTGTTGACAAAGCTTAGAAAGGCTATTTGAATATTAAGCTGTTGATCCCAATATTTATCTAAATATGACAATAAAATAATCGAGGTGATTATAGGAATTCAAACTATGTATTAACTCAGTTTAGTATATTAAAATAATAAAAAAAAAACCTAAATTATTTCAAAAATTAATCTGCAATTAAGAGCTTCGGAAATATGCAGCCAAACGCTGTAGCCTCAATCCCAGTCAAGAGTTTGATAAACTTCTGTCATCACCTCCCCTGAAGAATTCCTCATATGATTGTATATGCAAGATATCTATTCAATTTGTCAGCAATCTGAGCAGGGTCAACAACAGCTAACACATTGACATCAAGTAGCCCAGTGTGATTCAACTGTTTCCTTCTGCTGTTAATATAAGCACATAAGTGTCTGCTGCTTTTCTTTGCATTCTTTGCCAGAGACTTCTAATATACAGTTTGCCTAATATACATTGTGATTTGATTAGTCTAATTATATCTACCATAGGCTTCTGTATCAGCAGATAATTTATATACATCCCATGCACTTTTCTTCTGTGATTGTCTCGGTAGTTCATCTGACATCCATTTAAGTCTAAGCTTCAAACAGTATTTCTTCGTTAGTGTGAACAGCCAACAGCTTTTATGATTACTTCATTGAATGCTTCCAAATTAGAATTTACTGTTGATAACTTCAGTTGGTTCTACTGCATAGAATTTAAAACTATTGGAGATGCATGTAGTCACCTATGAAAGCAAAAGCCCTTTCCTTTAAATAAAAAGGATAAAATAAAACTTCTGTTTACACTCCGGGAGGACCATGCTGTCAGTGGAGCTTACAAGATAGGGGGAATACAAGAGCACTAGATTCAGCAGTCATGGGCTTGAACCCTAGTCACTTAAGGCATGTGTACTAATGCACCCTTTCACTTGACCACTCTGCTATGGTGGCACTCTTTACAGTACAAAGGTACACTGCAGCCATTATCAATCCACTACAGGATAGAAGCCTCCTCAACAATTTATGCTGAGGGAAATGGACCATAACCTGCCATGCTGGTCCAGTGCAGGTTGGCAGATCGACCATATTTAGCAGTCAGGGGCTTGAACCCCAGTCTACTCAAAGAGCATGTGCTACTGCACTCCCGCTCCTGACCACTTGGCTACAGAGGCCTCTCTTTACAGTAGTAATGTTTATTTAAATTCCAAGTTAGTTCACTGTGATCACTACTGCCTATTTGAACTTTTACCTGCAGCTTAATGCAGGTAGAATCACTGATGATAAGAAAATTGGAGAGTTAAAATCCTCCAATTTAAAGACATTCTCATTTACTCGCCTGCTCGATTTTTCTGCATAGCATTTTCCCAGTGCATATATCACACCAAAATGACAATATTGCACTGGTCACCCATATCTGGATGCACTGCTTTAGATTTTATGTGCTTCTTAACTAAGAGCATAAACTTTCCAGCTTCCTATCGTTTGTCCTTTCTATACATTGTATGTTCCATATTCAAATTCTGCATCCCTTAAATCCCAACAATGTCAACATTTGATGTCTTGACCAGCACTTCAAATTTCAAAATTTATTTACTAGATTCCTAGCATCGATGTCCATGCAAGTATACATACACCTGTTCTATTAGTTACCTTAATACAGCCATTATATTTACATGTTCCATTACTCCCAGTTCTTGAAATCCCAAACACCTTGCTTTCCAGGCTGCTACTGATTCCAATAGTAGTGCAAGAATTGCGGCTGTTGTAATCTTAGTCTGTATATCTCCCCCCCCCCCTCAAAAGCTAGCAAGTTTTCCAACCAAACCAACACTGCCTCGATAGCACCAGCAAATATTCCTGCACTCTTTCTAGTTAAGTGTGTCCATCCCTCTAGAAGCAGTCTCTCAACATTGACCTGTACTTACATAAGTCAACAGATCTCCTACTCTTAATGTCATTAATGCCTTTATAAGATATCTGCTCTACAATGTCATCAACTTTTGCCTATTTACAGATACACTGGTCCTATTCCATTGGTCTATCCTTTCTGCACAATATATTTCCTCTTTCCCTGACAATAGAGTCACAGACAACTAGCTTTTGTAGGACCAGTGCATTCTGCCTTGGGGATTGCGGTGTGTTGCATGATGATCAAGTGTAAGCTCTAGTGTTGATCTAGGCAGCCGAGAGCTTGATGGACCCCAATTTAAATACTTCCAGGGCCACCATTCTTCAGTTCTCATAAAAGGCCCTTAACACCTTTACATCTCTCTCTCTCTCTCTCACACACACCTCTTGGCAATGTCATGTGGCTGATCAAATGGGCAGTGATTGGGTGATCAACATACTGGCTGCAACAGTTTATGCTAATGTGCATTTGGGGGAAAAAAAAATTGCAGTGGGAATTTCAAATTTGTGCAGTTAAAACAAAAATACAGAAATATTTAATTCAACAATGAAACTATATATTATACAAAAGCATACAAATAAATAAGAATATGCAATTACAATAAATTTGAAAATTTCTTATTTTTGTCTGTTTCGTCATTAGCTCTCTCTTGTAAGCTTCTTTGAAAATTCCTTTGTGCCATGCTTACTCTTTGGCTTTGCTAGTTTCTTTAATTCAATGATCCGTTTATTTAGCCACAAAATAACTGCACTGAGATTCCATTCGTCTAACGATGGCATGTTATGATGAATGTACTTTTATTTATTTTCAGACTCTAAAGACAATCCACTCTGACTATTTGATATTAACGTATTGCTTGTACCAATTAAACATTTAACATCTGCACTATGGGGTTTGGAAGATACGTGCCATAATTAGTGTTATGTTAGGAAATTCAGTTGAAGCACATTGGAAGAAACTCAGTAAGAATCATCTTTTGGAATTCACTTCCACAACATCAGAAGGAAGCCTGTTGGAAAACAAGGCAAACTTCTACACATCCATCCTTCCTCAACTTGAATTTATGCCTTTTGTGTAAGAGGGACAATGCTGTTATTGCTGTTATTTGGTTTTTAGGAGCATTAGCAACTAAGGCCATATTGCTCCGGTGCGGTAGTCATTCCCTGACCTTTCCGCATGCTCCGTATTTGGTGGAGGGACAATGCAATTAACATTCAGCTTACTGAATCCATTCAAGGCCTTAAACACCTAAACCATATCTCTCTGAAGGAGTCTAGTCTTGAGATGCTGCAATTTGCAGAACTGAAGCCTTTCTAGGAAAGAGCACCTTTCCATTCATCAGTTTGGTTGCACTTCTCTGGATGCATTCCAGCAGATCTATGTCATTGCTAAAGTGAGGCCTCCAGACCTGTATACAATGCAGCCTACACATGGTCTTGTACAAACAGATACCTTTTTCCCTGCTAGAAAGTTTTTTATATCATTGAGAAAACTTCATGAGCCGTACTGGCAGTATGTCTGCACTGCTCACAGAATTTCATATCTGACCAATTACCCCTAAGACTTTTTCATTTTCCAGTCTGAATGTAGTACCACATTGTAAAGTTACCCTAGGATTATTGTTACCCATATGCAGTACCTTGCATTTATCAATTTTAAACTTCAACTACCATTTCTCAGCCCATTGACCCAATTTTCCTAGATCTTGTTGCAGTAGCTCACCCTGATTACTGTCATTAACCAGCCTGCCAACTGTTTAATTTGCAAACTTTGAAATTAAGATCAATATCATTGATCATATCTTTATCAACATCTTTATCAATATCATTAATAAATATTGAAAACAACAATGGGCGCTCAGCACCGAACCCTGCAGAACTGCACTAATAACTTTAGTCCATGAAGAGCAGTTCACATTGATAACTACTCTTTATCTTCTTCCACTTAACCATCCTTTTATCCATAGCAGTAACTTGCCCTTAATGCCACATCCTTCCAGTTCGTACAGCAGTCTTTTATGTGCAACCGAATCAAAAGCCTTCCTGAAATTCAAGTGTAGTTTGTTCCAACAACCGACCACCCACTGGCTGAAAGCAAATGTCTGCACATCTTTGTAACCATCTTTCCTCAACTTGAAATTTATGCCCCTTCATGTGTGTAGTCTCAGAAAGAGGAAGAATCAACACTCAGCTTACTCAATCCATTCAAGGATTTTAAACACCCCACAGGTGCCAAGTTTCTAGACACTGCAATTTGCAGAACTGAAACCTTTCTTGGTAAGAGCACACTTTTGTTCACTTCACCAATCTCGTTGCCCTTCCCTGCACCTGTTCCAGCAGAACTCTTTCATTCCTAAAGTGAGGGCACCAGGCCTGTATACCATACTCTAGATGTGGCCTTACCATGGCTGTACATGGGAACAGGATGTAGGATCTACAGCTTAAATGAGTCACCCCAGCAGAGGTGGGTCTTAGAATCTGTTGTTGGTTTCATTTTGACCATGATATCTGTGACAACTGGGGATTTACAACAATCTGCCAACCTTCCCAAATCTTTTGGATAAAGAACATTTTTCCATTACGTTTCTCATCTGTAGAATGGATTAGCAGGTATCAAGAAGTCAGACCTGATATGATTTCAGTTTTCTGAGGTGACATTATCTGGGGCAACATCTAATTTTTCTGGTATGGACCCAGAAGAATTCATATTATCAGGATTCATGGAGTTATTATGGTTCAAGTTATTATCATCATCATCACCAGGAGGTATCCTCACTATGTATAGGTGTCTATATATCAAGAGACTTTATCATATGGGCAAAATCTGATTGAAGTAACACTTTCCCCCAACTTCTGGAAAACAGTCATACAGTATCATAGGCGCCTCCGTAGCCAGGTGGGAAGGAGCAGCAGCAACAGTGCGTAGCACACGCTTCTTGATTAGACCGGGGTTCGAGCCTGTCACCACCAAATACGAGGATGCGGAAAGGTCAGGGAATGACTACCGCATATCCCGGAGCAATATGGCCTTAGTTGCTAATGCTCCTAAAAAAACCAAATAACAACAATAACAGTATCATATCGTACTTAAAAATATATATCTGATGATGTTTTATGGTTTTTTTTTTGTAAGAAATCAAAGGCTATAGGGTATTAGTGCTCCATGATTATCCAACAGAAGTCATTTACACCAACTATTATTTCCACTGTTGCTTTGATTGTTTTGCAGTGTTAAAAATCTGAGTTTCTGGGAACTAATTGCAACCCTAACTTGAGAATGATTATCTTATTTAAGAATGCAAATGACTTGTGTTAGATTTCTCCCATTTTCACTGGATTCCAAATCCTGCCATTTTTGCACATAAAAAAAGACAGCACTGATATCAAATCCAACGGCAGACAGAAAAAACATACTGTGAGAAAAGATTATCATAAAAATACAAAACGAAGGACAGTAATGGAAAATTTTGGTTTTGTTTGATTCCATGCCTAAGCAACTATGGCCACAAGGTTTTAGTATAATATTACTAACATTATACAGTTGGGACAACATTGCCAACAATAAAATATGGTTGTTATGTATACACATATCGTTAGATTAAAAAAATTAATAGAGTAATGCACACCTTTAATGATATAATTTTTAATGAATAAATCCTGTAAGAGGGGACTTCTGTTACAGGAGTCATTTGCATTTATTATAGAAAAATAAGTACTTCTGTATGTTATTAATTAAACAGGGTCACTACTGTATATCAGACACACATTGCACTGAATCAAAGCATATATACAATTAGATACAGACATACACTTACATATAACTAGTTACAGAAAACATACAGACTGAAATAACTCCTGGAGGTCAGGATTCTGGAGGACATTATTCATAATAGGTTTCTTTGAAATTAACCAAAGCAAAAGTCAAAAGTAAGAGTTTAATTTGTAGTTATTAAAATATATACAAATAAAAAATAATGACTACATGTCAGTTAACTGTATTTTCATTTGTATATATTTTATTAACTGCCAATTGAAAAAAAAAAAAAAAAAAAAACTTTTTGACCTGAGCTCAGTTATGATTGTGGATGTATTCGGCCTAAATGCATCTACATAACCATTTCCACGGAGCCTACATCTAAATTTGTCTCTGAAACCCTGAAATCAAAGGCCTCTGAAATAAACTGGATAATAAGGCAGTCAATCCAATCTTCTCCTACTCTTAACTGGAGACTGCACTGAAGGAGGAACAACACAAGTTCCTGATGAATGTTAAAAAAGCAAATGGTTAAATATTCCATGACAGACCTACACTGCCAGTGAGGTCTTGCCTTATTAACTTGTTCATTAAAACTAATGTTTCACAAATGTGATAGTGTTTCATTACTTTTGGCAAGGGTTAGCCTGGAATTTATTTTACACAAGTACACCAAAGAGTGCAGGGAAAAGTATAATGCAGTTTCAGTTGGAAATGACATTTGTATATCAAGTGGAGAAATGTCTGTGAATGATATTTCTCAGAATTAAATTTCCTGGTCAACAACTGGCAACATGTCAAAGAAATGGAAGTGCAGAGGTGACACTAAGCATGACTAGGTACACACAAACCTCTCTGAAAGAAGTTGACACCAGTGCTGTAGTCATAAAATTAGCAGAAGGTATACTCTATGAATGTTATGAAAAGCAGAGCATATATTGTGCATATCAGGCTTATTAATCAAATTCGCTTTGGTCACATAGAATAACTGAATATCGTATACTTTCTGGTTTTCTATTCAGAAAACCAGAAGGTATACGCTATTCAGTTATTCTATCCAGAGGGTAGATGGCGTATACCCTCTACTACAGCCCTGGTGGACACACCTTAAGATGCTTACCTGATATTGCCATCAGACCCTACACTATTTGAACTTGAAGCTGTGAGCAACTACAGTCAAACCTGTTTCCACAAAACACAGAACTGCACACTGTCAATTGGCAGTAATACACCAAATTTGGCCTGAAAATCAATGAAAATTGGTCTTGCGAAATAAGTTATATTGCACGCTTTCCCAGTTTGATGGATGCATTTGAGTATGGAGGATTTTTATTACTGAAATGCAACAACATTTCCTACTGAGATGCAATAGCATTTCACAGGGAAAAATCTATGTGAAATGGGAAACAAAGAAAAAGAATAGAGTGAAAATGAAAAAAGTAGGTAAATTACATAAAGATAGAATTTTGTAGATATCCTTATTAAATTTGCAAATTCTACTATAAGGAATTTTAAAAAACAATCAATATAAATAAAGCTTCAATGGGAACAAGGATTGTGACATTCCAAAACAGGAACTTTTTCAACAGAAGGTTTCTGGGTTCCTCAAAAAAGACAAAGCAAGTGAAGAGAAAGCATTTAAATTTATAATTATTAACAATTAACATATTAAAGTTACTATAAAAAAAATCATTATTTGTATTTTATATGATTTGAATTGTTTGTATTCAGTTCAGTTTTAATATAAGCATTTTCATTTTTTTCTTTTCATTATTATATTTGTGTGTTAAATACCATCTAATTAAACATACATTGTTCGACTGAGTATAGATTTACATGTGTTTACAAAATAACATCATTATATTCTGTAATTTGAGCTTTTTGTTAATTCAGACTCCCCCCCCCCCTCCCGTTTTTCCATTAGTCTGAATTACTGAAATTAAAAAAAAAAAAAAAAAAAAAACGACTCTTATGCATATCTAATCAGATACAGGCAGTTCTCGCTTTACAAGTTTTTCGCTTTGAGTTTTTTCCTCCCAAGTATCAAGTGTCAACAAAATCGAAAATATGAACATTAAGTTTGAAAAAATGAATGTTAAACATTCATAAATAACGCATTTCAAACTACGTGTGTAGCTATACAATACAGTGTACCCAGCTTTATGATATTAATCCATTCCAAAGACCAAAGACACCATTGTATAGTTAAAATATCGTAATGTGAACTCAATAACACAATGTTTTTTGGTATTTCGTTTCAAGGTCTCGGAAGTTGAAATTTTCGCTGTATAACTAAGCTATTTATCTCTCTAAAATGTAATTTTTAAGGTCACGAGCGTGACCTTAAGGCCATATAAAAGGTCGTGAGCATGGTTTGTAAACTGTATTAGTTACCAATTCAAAACATTAAAATGCGCTACCCTTTCATCAGCATTAGTAGAGGCATTTGATGCAAGAAAGCAAGCTTATGCAGCATCAGCCCAAAAAAAAAAAAAAAAAAACCCACTTCCACTTCACCCCTCTGTTCGTTCAAAATACCTGTCCAGCTGAGCCTTAAACTTATTTAGGCTATCAACCTCCACCACAAGGGATGGCAGTCTGTTCCACCAACCAACCACCCGCTGGCTAAAGGCAAATTTCCGCACATCCATCCTACATCTGTCTTTCCTCAATTTGAATTTATGCCCTCTCAGGTGATTTTTCTGAGCTAGAGGAAGAATCCCATCAGCATTGAGCATGCTTAAACCATTCAAGGCTTTATACACCTCTATCAGATCACCTCGCTGGTGCCTCGTCTCCAGACACTGTAATTTGCAAAACTTAAGCCTTTCTTCGTAAGAGCACCCCTTTGTTCCATTCACTAATCTTGTTGCCCTTCTCTGTACTCGTTCCAGCAGCTCTACATCCTTCTTGAAATGAGGCCTCCAGACCTGTATACAGTACTCTAGGTGTGGCCTGACCATTGCCTTATACAATGGAATAATCACCTCCTTATCCCTGCTGGAAAAATTCCTGTATATCATTGACAATACTCCATGAGCTACTCTTGCAGCCCGTCTGCACTGCTCAGAGAACTTCATATCTGCCTGCACAATCACCCCCAAGTCCCTTTCATTCTCTACCACTGTCAGTGTAGTACCACAGAGTTGGTACGTTGCTCTGGGGTTGCTGTTTCCCATGTGTAGTACTTTACATTTGTCAATGTTAAACTTCATTTGCCACCTATCAGCCCATCTGCTCAACCTTTCCAGATCCTGTTGCAGCAGCATAGTGTCAGTAGTATCCTTGACAACCCTGCCAACCTTTGTATCATCTGCAAACTTGGACATTAAGCTTGATATACCATCATCAATATCATTTATAAATACAGAAAACAATAATGGACCCAACACTGAGCCCTGAGGGACTCCACTAATAACATTAGTCCACGATGAGCAGTGTCCATTGATTACCACTCTCTGTCTTCTCCCCCTCAACCACCCCTTTATCCATAGCAGCAATTTGCCTCCAATGCCACACTACTCCAATTTGTGTAGCAGTCTTCCATGTGCAACAGTATCAAAAGCCTTTCTAAGATCCAAGTATATAATATCAAAGTTATTCCCTGCATCCAGTTCTTTTGTGACTGCATCATAGTATCCAATCAAGTTGGTCAGGCAAGACTTCCCCTTAACAAAACCATGCTGTGTCTGAGCTATAACTGAAGTCTTGTCTAAATGATCCTGCAGTGCTTCTTTAACCAGTGCCTCCATTAATTTTCCTGGAACAGAAGTTAAGCTCACAGGTCTATAATTACTTGTGTCAGCCTTTGATCCTCCTTTGTGAATTGGGGTCACATTTGCACATTTCCAGTCTATGGGTACCTCCCCTGAGTCCAAGAGAGCTCTCATAATTATGGCTAAGGGTTTGCTTACTTCCTTTGCTGCCTCCTTTAATATAACTGGATAGATCCCATCCACCCCGGGTGCCTTTCTTGTGTTTATCTCCAACAGTTTCTCCTCCACTTTACTCCCAGTTATTTCAAGATTCTGTAGCTTACTGCTAGAGTTGAATACAACTCTGGCATTCCCCTCGCTAAATAACTCCTCATGTGTGAATGTCGATGCAAAATATTCATTTAGTTTGTTAGCTACCTGAGCAGGATCATCAACAGTTGACCCATCGATATCAAGTGGACCAATCTGATTCATCCCCTTCCTTCTAGAGTTTACATAAGTAAAGAACTCTTTGCTGTTTTTCTTTGCATCCCTTGCCAAGGATTTCTCGTAATCTGCCTTCACCTGCCTAACCTCCTTTGTAACTTGGTTGCATATCAACTTGTATCTATCATAGGCTTCTGTGTCATGTGTTAATTTGTAAGTATCCCATGCATTTTTCTTCTCTGCCATATGCCTCATTAGTTCATCTGACATCCATTTTGGCCTAAACTTTGAACAATATTTCTTAGTTGGTATGTAAAGCCTAGTAGCTTCCAAGATAAGTTCTTTGAATGCTTCCCATTTTGAATTTGCTGTTGGTAACATCATCAGTTGGTCCCACTGTATAGAATTTAAATACTGTCTCAGTCCATCGTAGTCGCCTTTACGGAAGCAATAACCCTTCCCTTTACCCCTAATGGTAGTTACCTCTTTGAGTAAATCCCACTTCAGCACACTGTGATCACTGCCACCTAGTGGTTCATTTATCTGCAGATTCTTAATGCATGAAGAATCACTGCTGATAATCAAATCAAGAGTATTACTCCCTCTAGTTGCCTCCCGAACATGCTGATGTAGAAAACAATCATGCAATAAATCCACAAAAGCCCTGCTAGTGTGTGAGTAACCAGCCCCCAAATTCCAGTCAATATCTGGGAAATTAAAATCTCCCATTATAAGACTCTCTGATTTACTGGCCCACTCTATTTCTCTGTACAGTTCCTTATTATACTCATCAGAGTCATTAGGCCTATAGCACACTCCTACTCTCAATTTTGATCTCCCAATGCTTATGTCACATTATCATATGTTCCGTTATAAGAATCAATTTTAAATGCGATCGTGATATTTTTCTAAAGCACATTTCTGGAGGTCACAACCATAAAACAAAAGTAATTTGCACTTTCTGGTTTATTTGATTTTTCTGTTAGTGCAAGCAATTATAAACGGGTAGTAAACTCTTATTTTATTGCATTTGTGTAAATACCAATAGCTGGAATTGTGTGGTTTTCACGTTATTATGGTGAAATGCGTTACTGAAATCCCCATTACCGAAATCTTCAATCGTATAAAAAACATAAATAAACTTTCAGAATCATCTCTTCATTCCTTTTTTTTTTTTTAAGCCTCGTAAAACTTTTTACTCCACGCAAATCATGTTAGTTGCAATTTGTGCGCTCTGTTAAAAAATGCTTATGCATCTATTGAAATTTATAAAGAAAATAGAAGACTATCTTGGAAACAAACGCCTCTTGAAGAATTTCTGAAGACGACTCCTTGTGCAACAAACCAATGAGTGCCGAGCCGATTATAAGTGATCAACGAGTGTGCATTTAGTCAATGATGAAGAATAAACATTCTTTAAAATTTAAGTCATAAATAATTTCTTTATTATTATAATTTGCTTGATTTTACAGGCTATGTTTTAATTTCTTTGGATAAATCAATCATTGTTTAAACATAACCTAATTAGCCAACTAATTTCATTGTTGAGAACGTAACCCCTATTTTTAATCTTGTGTCTATGGGAAATAAATTCCTGCTTTATGAGTTTTCGCTTTACAAGCGCGTGCGCGCTAGGAACGAATTAACTCGTAAAGTCGAGAACTACCTGTATTTTCAGAATCAGTTTATGTTTATGACATGGCCATAAACATATTTCTCTTTAAAATTCTTTTACCTTGCCAAATACACTTTGAAGAAGACAGATTATGCTAATGATTGCAAAAAAGTAGCCTACTGGTGAAGCCAGCAGGCTACTTTTTCCTATGACCAGTGCTCTGTTAATTCCAGTATTTCTTGTGTCTAGCTATGATTGTCTCTACTGAAGACAAGTTAAATGGGCTTAATGTGTTAGGTCTTCTTTTTCAGTATTGTACTGTTACAGTTCTGTTCTACAAGGCAATTTTTAGAATGCAAATAAAATCATTTTTAAATTGTTAACAGAGTACTTTAAAGAACAAAAAAAAAAAAAAAAAAAAAATACAAATTACTGAAATAGTTGGTAATCTAGTCTAGCAATGTATAACAACAAAAATGTAACAAATAAATATTTTTATTAAAGCAATCTATATACAAAATAATTTCTAATTCAGTCCAATCCTTCTTGCTTCTCTCGAAGTGCTTCCTGAAAATTTTAAAATCAATTAAAATTTCAAAAGGAACTTGTTCAAGTAAAATAAAATGAAACATTAAAAGAGCAAAATTTAAATTTAATGCCATTTAGAAAACAGATCTATGTCAATATGTGAATGCAACAAAAAGTTAACTAGTCAGATGTCCACATTTATCATGTTTCAACACATGTATTTCCAAAACTCAATGCAGTTTACTTATTCCAATTTGTTTTTAAAGGATAAGTATCAAATTATTGCCATCGTATTGTGTAAAATGCATAGCTGCCAATCTTTGACTTTTGGACTTGAACTTTTACTCTGGACTTGAAATTAAACATTACTGACAACATATGAATTTAAAATTAATCCAGCAGTACTGCTGGATTAATTTTAAACAGGTGCTGCTTGCAAATAACATTCATGTGTTAATTGTTAATAAATGATTAAAAATCTGAAAATTTTTTCTACCTTCCTAAACAGAGTCAAACATTTACTGCAATAGTTTCTGGAGTGACTTTCTTACCATTTTCATATGGAAATTTGGTGCAAGGACCTGCCAGGTGCCCCAATACAGTTTTTGTAACTATTTAGATTTTGCATGAAGAATATGGTACTAGACAAGCACAGTCACTGTGTTTGTTTAAAATTCCAGGTTACTTGTTTTTCCTCTCCCACCAGGTCAATAAACATTTACCATCTAACCCTAGTCATTTTTGAAAAATTATTTGTTTTCAGAGCATAAAGACAATAACACAAAACTTGGTATCCTCTCAAAATGGCTGCTACTTTGCGGGAAGCAACATACACAGTTTCAAATTTTGCACTCTGTGAAGGGTGCCAAATTTGAAATAAGCCTGAAAATGGAAGTAACTAATGGTATAGAATACATAAAAATTACATAGAATAACTTGTTGAATTACATACAGTAATTCGTTGAAATACAATACTTATTGTGTTGCAATGAATTGCAATACAATAAGTATTGCAATTCGTTGAGAAAAGATGAAATATTAGCACCGTTCAACCAGAACTGGAAAAAAAAAAGCTTCCAAAAATTAAAAAGAAAATGGGCACCGTTAATGCTACAAATGGGAGCACCGCCGGATTAAGATACAGCCATAAAATTATTTATCAGAGCAGTATGCTTTCCAATATTATGGCATCAAGATTTTTCTGTCTATAGGTTCCTGTTTGGGATATTGCTGAGACAGTACTAATTGATTATGTTTGCTTCCAGGAAGATAATGTTACAAACGTTCTTTTCAGAAACATTAAGTCAAAGTTTTGTTGACAATGGCCTTGCTGTCTAGACTAGGACTTCCAAAGTACAATCAGCAAGCAGTCTGAACTGAAGTTTTTCTCCTTTTTTGCCTGACTCAATATCCACACACTAAACATGGCTATGAAAAATGAAAAATGCCAAGCATGACTTGAGAGAAATCAATTTACGAAATTAGCATTAGCAGAGGCATTTGATGCAAGAAAGCAAGCTTATACAGCATCAGCAAAAAAAAAACAAAAAAACACACCACCACTTCACCCCTCTGTTCATTCGAAATACCTGTCCAGTTGAGCCTTAAACTTATTTAGGCTATCCACGACAAGGGATGGAAGTCTGTTCCACCAACCAACCACCCGCTGGCTAAAGACAAATTTCTGCACGTCTATCCTACATCTGTCTTTCCTCAATTTGAATTTATGCCCTCTCAGGTAATTATTCTGAGCGAGAGGAAGAATCCTATCAGCATTGAGCATGCTCAAACCATTCAAGGCTTTATACACCTCTATCAGATCACCTCGCTGGTGCCTAGTCTCCAGACACTGTAATTTGTAAAACTTAAGCCTTTCTTCGTAAGAGCACCCCTTTATTCCATTCACTAATCTTGTTGCCCTTCTCGTACTCGTTCCAGCAGCTCTACATCCTTCTTGAAATGAGGCCTCCAGACCTGTATACAGTACTCTAGGTGTGGCCTGACCATTGCCTTATACAAGGGAATAATCACCTCCTTATCCCTGGTAGAAAAATTCCTATATATCATTGACAATACACCATGAGCTACTCTTGCAGCCCATCTGCACTGCTCAGAGAACTTCATAACTGCCTGCACAACCACCCCCAGGTCCCTTTCATTCTCTACCACTGTCAGTGTAGTACCACAGAGTTGATACATTGCTCTGGGGTTGCTGTTTCTCATGTGCAGTACTTTACATTTGTCAAGGTTAAACTTCATTTGCCACCTCTCAGCCCATCTGCTCAACCTTTCGAGATCCTGTTGCAGCAGCATAGTGTCAGTAGTGTCCTTGACAACCCTGCGTACCTTTGTATCGTCTGCAAACTTGGACATTAAGCTTGATATACCATCATCAATATCATTTATAAATACAGAAAACAATAATGGACCCAACACTGAGCCCTGAGGGACTCCATTAATAACATTAGTTCACGACGAGCAGTGTCCATTGATTACCACTCTCTGTTTTCTCCCCCTCAGCCACCCCTTTATCCACAGCAGCAATTTGCCTCCAATGTCACACTGCTCCAATTTGTGCAGCAGTCTTCCATGTGCAACAGTATCAAAAGCCTTTCTAAGATCCAAGTATATAATATCAAAGTTATTCCCTGCATCCAGTTCCTTTGTGACTGCATCATAGTATCCAATCAAATTGGTCAGGCAAGACTTCCCCTTAACAAAACCATGCTGTGTCCGAGCTATAACTGAAGTACTGTCTAAATGATCCTGCAGTGCTTCTTTAACTAGTGCCTCCATTAATTTTCCTGGAACAGATGTTAAACTCACAGGTCTATAATTACTTGTGTCAGCCTTTGATCCTCCTTTGTGAATTGGGGTCACATTTGCACATCTCCAGTCTGTGGGTACCTCCCCTGAGTCCAAGGAAGCTCTCATAATTATGGCTAAGGGTTCGCTTACTTCCTCTGCTGCCTCCTTTAATATAACTGGATAGATCCCATCCACCCCCGGTGCTTTTCTTGTGTTTATCTTCAACAATTTCTCCTCCACTTTACTCTCAGTTATTACAAGATTCTCTAGCTTACTGCTAGAGTTGAATACAACTCTGGCATTCCCCTCGCTAAATAACTCCTCATGTGTGAATGTCGATGCAAAATATTCATTTAGTTTGTTAGCTACCTGAGCAGGATCATCAACAGTTGACCCATCGATATCAAGTGGACCAATCTGATTCATCCCCTTCCTTCTAGAGTTTACATAAGTAAAGAACTCTATGCTGTTTTTCTTTGCAACCCTTGCCAAATATTTCTCGTAATCTGCCTTCGCCTGCCTAACCTCCTTTGTAACTTGGTTACAGATCAACTTGTATCTATCATAGGCTTCTGTGTCATGTGTTAATTTGTATGTATCCCATGCATTGTTTCTTCTCTGCCATATGCCTCATTAGTTCATCTGACATCCATTTAGGCCTAAACCTTGAACAACATTTCTTAGTTGGTATGTAAAGCCTAGTAGCTTCCAAGATAAGTTCTTTGAATGCTTCCCATTTTGCATTTGCTGTTGGTAACATCATCAGTTGGTCCCACTGTACAGAATTTAAATACTGTCTCAGTCCATCGTAGTCGCCTTTACGAAAGCAATAACCCTTCCCTTTACCCCTAATGGTAGTTACCTCTTTGAGTAAATCCCACTTCAGCACACTGTGATCACTGCCACCTAGTGGTTCATTTATCTGCAGATTCTTAATGCATGAAGAATCACTGCTGATAATCAAATCAAGAGTATTCCTCCCTCTAGTTGCCTCCCGAACATGCTGATGTAGAAAACAATCATCCAATAAATCCACAAAATCTTTAAACAGTTGTGCCAATGTTTTTCTAGTGATCACAAGTGCCTTCAAATGCAGCAAGGAAAAATTCAAAAAAATTTTTTCACATTTTTATGCCATCTTTATTTTCGATCTATTATGCATACAACTAAGAAAAATTAATTTTTTTATATTAAAAACATTTTTTTTACCATCTCCCTCATTTGGAGTTATCTTCACTGTAGGCAAGCCAGTCAGGAGTCTCCGTAGCCAGGTGGGCAGGAGCAGCAGTGCGTAGCACACGCTTCTTGATTAGACCGGGGTTCGAGCCCGTCACCACCAAATACGGAGGATGCGGAAAGGTCAGGGAATGACCATCGCATATCCCAGAGCAATATGGCCTTAGTTGCTAATGCTCCTAAAAACCAAAAAAACAAACAAACCAGTCTGTGACAATATAGAGGAAATTTTAGCCATGGTAAAACAACTTGGAAGTGGATATTGAAAATGTGAACAAGTTACAAGCTGGCGATGTCTTCTCATAAAGAAGACATCACAAGTAAAAATTTGATTGACTTACAGGCATAAATGAAAACTGAAGAAAGGAATGACAGTGATGATGAAATCTCAAACCTCTTCTAAGAGGCTACTTCAAAAGCTGGCACCTCTGTAGCCAGGTGGGCAAGAGCAGTAGTGCGTAGCACACGCTTCTTGATTAGACTAAGGTTCAAGCCCGTGACCACCAAATACGGAGGATGCAGAAAGGTCAGGGAATGACCACCGCATATCCCTGGAGCAATATGGTCTTAGTTGCTAATGCTCCTAAAAACCAAATAAATAACAAATAATAACTTCAAAAGCTTAGTAGAAATCAAAGCTGGAAGTGGAAAATAGGAGCCACAGAGGATACAGATCCCAAAGTTAAAAAAAAAGAAAAAGAAAAAAAAGTAGCAATGTTGTCAGAGGCCTTAGTAATATTACTATCTGCTACAAGATTCTTAATGATGAAAAGAATAAGGCAACTTGTCAGCATCCTTTAATTGAATTTTTAAGTGGGATTAGTTTATCAGGTATGTACAGTAATAGCACTTATTCACATTTAATTTAAAAAAACATAAAAATGTCATTACTGTATGCCAGGGTTACATTTCTAGAACTGCAGCAAACATTGAACATGACAAACAACAGTGATCAGCTGCTATATCTACTGAACAGCATGTGGCAAGTACCACATGAAGGTTAATTTCCAAAGGCAAAAACTATTTTATGTGTGTAAAAAGGACATATGTTCTTTAATATTACTTTTGATTAAGTATAAAAATATTACTAAATAGAAAAACAACTGATGGTGCAGTCCCTTCCTCACTCTATGTACGTCTTGCCCCCCCTCTCTCTCCCTTTCCTCCTCCACATAATTTGTGTTCTCAAGTTGCCAAGTGTTCTCTGTAGTATTTATACTACGGAAAACACTTGTAATGTAAACTTGTAAACTCCATGTAATGTAATGTAAACTATAAACACACAAAAGTCACCAGTTTATTTCTGAAAGTATTCAGACACTGCAGCCTCATTTTTCTTAAATAAGGTCAGAATTGATTTTTAGTTATTTTATTTTGATGTTCTTTGTAAAGTTCTGTAACATAAGAACTTTTTTGTCAAGTTCTTTGTAACAAGAAATTGTATTTAAAGTAATCAAGCAATCCATGATTGGCATTAAAAGCTTTTTCACTTGCACTCTTGTCAAATTCTTGCTTTATTCATTTGTAAATTTAGTGCCTTGTCCACAATTATCCTGATACTAATGGGATATGGTACTGATTCATATCTTCAAATCCAGATGGCTAACAGTTTTCCATAACACTGATTCTTGTTCTTTTGGTGGCACCCATGGAGATTACATTTTGTGCAGCACATCGAAATACCATTGCCCTTGCGAGCAGCACAGTGACTAATCATCGTGCACCCCACAACATGTGAAAAATGCTCCGGTTCGAATCGTAATGATGATACCAGGAACTTTTAATAGACCTCTGTGATTGACTGAGTTAGTTAGTTTCAGGTGAGGACAGAAGCGATTTTTCATCCTGGAAGCTGTCCAATTTTTCATCCAACAGAAGAGGCAAACCAACCAGAGAATACAATGCAAATTATGGATATAATATATATAGGTGAATGAGCTTGTTTGTGGGTAACCCTAATACGACAGCTTTATGAGAATTTTTGATGTGAAAATATCTTTGGCACCTACTACATTTTCGGACTGAAGCAAAACCAATTGGTAACGAAAATGACGTCACTTCCTAAATGGCGCTAACGATGCTAACTCAGTCACCAACATTGATTCGGTAGAGTAAGTAGCGGGTGTGAGAATAAAGCGTTACGTCATTCATATTAAGAGATGGAAATGACGTCAACTCAGTCACTAATGTTGGTTAGTAGAGTAAGCAGCAGGTAGTAATATCATGCAAGAATAAAAGCTTCGAAACCACAGAAGAAGCCTCTCGTGTCGACAAAATAACAAGTTCAAAAACATATAGAACGAAAAAAAATGCAGATTTTAATGAAATCTGCTTCTCAAGATTTTGATCAACATCAATTTTCTAAGTAGCGGGTGCGAGCATAAAATGCTACATTATTCATAACTTCAGTGGCTGTTAGACTGTTGGATCATTTAAAAATTTAAACGGTTTTGATTTAAGAATGCAACAATAACACAATCACTTCTTGCAGTAGTTTTTGTTACGATATCATACTATTTTACAAATGGATTTAGCTAACTATTGAATTGTAAAAATACCAAATCTAATTTGTTAACCTATAAGGTTATTTTGAAGATGGGTAAAACTCCAGCTGAGTGAAATCGAGAGAATTATGCAAAGATAAAAGATTCAAAAGTCACAGAAGAAGCCTCCCATGTTGACAAAAGAAAGAGCTCAAAAACAGAGAACAAAAAAAAAAAAAATAAATAAATAAATGCAGAGTTAATAAAATCTGCTTCTTAAGATTTTGATCACCATCGACCGTCTACATTGAAGCTGGAATGTCAACATCACAAAATTAAATATAAGCACCTCCTGAAGATTTTGATTCAGAAGACCTGAGGATTTTCAATTGATTCCTGAACCAGCTAGGCAGAGGATACTGCAACAACCAGTTTCGATTGCATCATCCAAAAAAGAAACAAAATCGCATTTCAGATCAATCACCTGTTGTAGACCCTCCACAGGTTTCACAGTTGATGTTGTATAAGCTTGCTTCCTTACATTATTTGTGACTGCTAATACTAAACACAGTCCTAAACAACACGCATGACTGGTTATGCAGATGACATCAGCAGATTGTAGGGTGACCCATGGGAACAACTGTCTAGTAAAAAAACACATATACATAGGCCCTACTATTTGCATTGTGTTTATGTATCATATTATATTTGAAAATAACATTATTATTAGCCATATGGTGCAATGAAGTCAGACTTTGCTGCACCAGCCAGAAAAATAAAATAAAACTACCTATTTGACTCCTCCACACGTAGATAACTATTCAGTTGACATTCGAATCTCCCTAAGCTGTCAGCCTGAACCATCCATGGAGGTAATTTATTCTGCAACAGTACTTAAATGGTTAACAGTACTCATGGTCCTTGAGGTTGTCACAGACATTCTCTCAGATATGCCAGACAAGCTGTTCTTGCTACTACCTGGGAGTCTAAAACACTGATGGAACTGATATTCGGGTGACACTCAAGTCAAAGTGGACCCAATTTCGGCGAAGTCCAGACGGTCTATGACAGCCAAATCCTCTGCTTGCACCTTCACGATGGTGGGACTGTTAGTAATCCTGGGTATAACCTCCATGCACAAGTACATGGTGGGTGACCACCCAGGTGTGAACCAACATAAGCAGGGGTTGTGGTGTGGCGCCCACACCACATGGAGGAATGCTGCCCCTCTATGTTACAAGGCAGTACTAGGTGGTAGATGACTCTCATCAACCGGTGCAATACCACCACTTTGCTTATTGGAGGCTTGAAGTGGTGGAACCCATGTTTAGTCTCTAGAGCTAAGTTCCGGTCAACCCTTCCTTATCTCTTCCATCATGCAGTATGATTGATGACTTTTGAGGTTATGATGAACATCATGGCGAGATCCAATATTCCTCACATTTCGAGGGTACAGCTCTAAAACGGTGTTCAAGGCCGGCCGCTAGTTAGTACACCGGACCGAACCTATTGGTAACTCTCTAGGAGGCTTCCGGATCAGCTAGTGTATAATCTTCCTACCTCTACTCTACTCTGCCAGATAGTGACTGGAGGGAGTCCGAGTAGTGTGTATATATGCGGGGAGCATTGTCGAGGCCACGTTATGTCAAGGATCTGGGTATATTCTTACCATGTGTACGCCATATCCAAAAATTTCATTACTTCATACAGCATGTCCCACCCACTTTTTCTTACTATTGAATACACCATGAATTGTCAAACTAATAGAGCAAGCTTATCTGCGAAAAGATCTAAACCTCCCAAGCACTTCCTAATTCATTTCACAAATATACATGGTCTCAATTCTAATCTCAATGATGTCCATTTCCACTTACAGTCTGCCAAACCACATGTACTTTTTCTGACAGAATCTCAGTTATCGGTTGATTCAACTACTGCTCATCTCAGATGCCCAAATTATTCGCTGTACGATTCCTTTCGCCTCAAAGGTGGTACTTGTGCATATGTCCGTTCTGATATTCCCTGTCAGACACTTGGCAATTTGGAATCTCCTTTCTTTGATCTTCTCTGGCTTAAAATCTCTCTACCTCATTGTGTCAAATTCATCTGTTGTCTCTACCGTTCTCCCAACTCCACTAATCACTTGGAGCACTTTGACTTCCTCTCTTTACAACTTGACTTTCTCCAGTCCAACTTTCCTAACAGTGAGGTAATTTTCCTTGGTGATTTTAATGTTCACAACTCCAGCTGGCTTCCGTTTTCTAGTCACACCGACCCAGCTGGTCGAGATGCTGAGGCTTTTGCAATTACTAATAACCTTGCACAGATTGTTCATTTTCCTACAAGAATACCGGACAACATACTGTATACAGGTCTGGAGGCCCCATTCAAAGAAGGATGTAGGGATGCTGGAACGAGTACAGAGAAGGGCAACAAGATTGGTGAATGGAACAAAGGGGTGCTCTTACGAAGAAAGGCTTAAGTTTTGCAAATTACAGTGTCTGGAGACAAGGCACCAGCGAGGTGATCTGATTGAGGTGTATAAAGCCTTGAATGGTTTGAGCATGCTCAATGCTGATGGGATTCTTCCTCTTGCTCAGAATAATCACCTGAGAGGGCATAAATTCAAATTGAGGAAAGACAGATGTAGGATAGACGTGAGGAAATGTGGCTTTAGCCAGCGGCTGGTTGGTTGGTGGAACAGACTTCCATCCCTTGTCGTGGAAGTTGATAGCCTAAATAAGTTTAAGGCTCAGCTGGACAGGTATTTCGAACAAACAGAGGGGCGAAGTGGAAGTGGTTATTTTCTATTTATTTATTTTTTTTTTTTTTTTGGCTGATGCTGCATAAGCTTGCTTTCTTGCATCAAATGCCTCTACTAATGCTAATCATACAGCCAATACGCTTGATCTTTTTCTCACAAACAACCCTTCTAAGTACACGGTTGAAGTGAGAGGTCCTTTAGGCACTTCAGATCACAACTTGGTGATTGTCTCTTCTCCAATGGAACCTTTATTTCATGGCTATTCCCAACCTCGTGTTGTTTGGCATTACAAGAATGCAAAATGGGATGACCTGCGAGACTTCTTTTCCTTGGTCGGATTACTCTTTCAAAACTTCTGATGTCAACTTTTGCTCAGATCGTCGTGTCAGTGAAATTATTCTTGCAGGAATGGAATCCTTTATCCCACACTCCACTTTAAAATCTCGTCCTTTATCTAAACCTTGGTTTTCCAATAAATGTGCTAAGGCTGTTCAAGAGAAGAATGTTGCATATCGTAATTGGCTTGTTTCTAATTCTTCAGTTTCATTTTCTGCGTACACCAAAGCTGACAACAATTGTAAAGCAGTTATTAATCAGTCCAAACTAGAGTTTGAACAGGCTATGAGTAGAAAACTTGCTTCTTGCTCTAATGGTAGCCGAGCATTCTGGTCTCTTGCCAAAGCTATTAGCCGCAACTTTTGCCCATCTCTGCTCAAACCTCTGTCCAAACCAGATGGTTCTGTTGTTACTTCAGCTAAGGATAAAGCTGACCTGCTAGCATCCCATTTTTCTTCCAACTCATGTATTAATGATCTTGGTAAAACACCTCCCACCATTCCCAACACGCTCCATTCAATGCCCCCTGTGGTTTTCCGTCAAAAGGATGTCAGAAGGATTTTGACGAATCTTGATGCTAAGAAAGCTGCAGGTCCCAATGGTATTTCTCCACTTGTTCTCAAAACCTGTGCTCCCGAACTTACTCCCATTTTTTGCCGCCTTTTTTCACTCTTATTCCAAAGGTGTTTTTCCATCTCCTTGGAAATTTGCTCATATCCAGCCAGTTCCTAAAAAGGGTGACAAACCCTCCCATCCAATTATAGTCCCATTGCAATTACTTCTACTCTTTCTAAAGTAATGGAGAAATCAATTGACCGCCAACTCTTAAGCTACCTAGAAACCTTCCGTCTCGTCAACGATCGCCAGTATGGATTCCATCAGTGTCGATCCACTGGTGATATTCTGGCTTATGTTACCCATTTATGGACTAATTCAATGGATAGGTTCGGTGAAACACAGGTAGTTGCTCTTGACATCTCAAAGGCTTTTGATCGTGTTTGGCATAAAGGTTTTCTAAACAAGCTTCCATCTAATGGTTTGCCAACTGTTTTTAGTAATTGGTTATTCAGTTTTCTCTCTGATCGTTCCCTGAGGGTGATGGTAGATGGCTCTCTGTCTTCTAACTTCTTCACTAATGCCGGTGTCCCCCAAGGTTCAGTTCTTTCCCCTACTCTTTTCCTCTAGTATATTAATGACCTTCTTCCATTGAATGGAAATCCTATCCATAGTTTTGCTGATGATAGCACATTGCATTCCATTTCGAGAAACCTTGTCCTGCTCAATCAGCTTCAACTTCTCGAAAACCTGCTACCAATTCCTTAAATGCTGATCTTCAGGTAATTCTCCAGTGGGGCAAAGACATCTTAGTTGATTTCAACCCTTCTAAAACTCAGTCTTGTCTTATATCTCGCAAAACGGATTCTTCTGCTCCTATTTCCGATTTCTAGGCAAAATGAAATATCTCTTTTTGGGATTACCCTGACTTCTAATCTCTCTTGGCACAAGCACATTACAAATATTGCTTCCTCTGCATCTAAAAAAAAAAAAAAAAAAAAAACCTTTGGTTTTCTCTTTCGCTCTCAGCGTTACTTTTCTTCCAAACAGCTGCTCAGTCTGTATAAATCGCAAACAAATCCGCCCTGCCATGGAATATTGTTCCCACATCTGGGGTGGTGCCCCCAAAACCTCTCTCAGGCTTCTTGATTCCATTCAGAAGAGGGCAGTTAGGTTAATTAATGATTCATCTTGAACAAAGTCTCTCCACTCGCTGTCTCATAGACGTACTGTTTCTGCTGCATGCCTCTTCTACAGATACTTCCATGGGCACTGTTCTTCTGAATTAGCTTCTATAATTCCTGCTCTCTCCTTCAAAACAGTCCAAACACGTGCCACCACCAGCCAACATTCATTTACTGTCCAACTCCAAACTCACAGAACCAACTTTTCATCTTCCTCGTTTATTCATTCAACTGCTGTTTTCTGGAACAACCTTCCTTCATATTTATTTGCTGAAAATTAAAGTCTACAGAAGTTCAAGTCCAATGTCAACAAATATCTTCTTTCGTCTTCTCAACCTCCAACCCAAGCACGGTACTAAGTACTATAGGTTCTAATACCTCTCGTGTTTGGGGTTTACATAAAAAAAAAAATAAATAAATATTTATTTGCCTATACAAATTATTTAAAAGTTTCAGACATTGATTATGTATAATCTGGTATTTTCAAGCGCTGTGCTTTTAAGTTTTCAAAATTTTTGAAAAGAAGTGAAAACATTAGAAAACTGGTATGAATGTACAGGTTGAAAAGTAGTGTTGCAAACTGAACCAAAGCTGTCACTCACTCACCTTGAAGCGTTCCTCCAAAAGTGACAATTCACTTAAAAGGTCAGTCATGGCATTGGTGAAGGCCTCTTGAGGAGAATACTCTGCTGTAGTCTGTACTCGAACAATGAACTTATGTTCCAATGGATGCGGAACTTTATAACCAGCAAACAGAACATTTGGATCTTTCAATAGCTGCCTATAAAGATATAAAAATAAATACTGCAAATTTCAATAAAATTCATAAATTAAAAAAAAAAAAAAAAACTTTTCTGTACATTACATTTTTTTAAAAGTTAATCAAAGTAATGTTAAAATTAATCCCCATTCCTTGCTTTTGGAATAGGGTAAGAGTACAAAGGCTACTATGGCCAAACTGCATCAAAATATCTTAACCTGGCAGTGACCCTTGAAAATAACATTCCCACATTAATCAATAATTAAAAATCTGTATTTTTTTTTACTCTCTAAAACAGAGTTAAATTTTTACTGCCACAGTGATTTTTTTTTTTTTGGTATAGAAATCCAACACCATCTTTGCCATCTATTTGGTTTTTTTCCTTGAAGAGTGCCATGGTACTGGACAAGAAACAATGCAACGTTTGTTTATAGTTTCAAGTTACTTGTTTTTCTGCTCCCACTAATTCAATAAACATCTACAGTCTTACCCCAGTTGTTTTTGAAAGATTTATAATTATTTTCACAAAGTAAACATGGGAAAATAAACCCTGATATTCTCTGAAGATGGCATGGCAGGAAGCAAGATATGTATATAGTTTCAAATTTAGAGTGCTTGACATAATATGAAATTTTGAACTAAAACTGAAAAATGGAACTAAATCATAACAAATATGTAATGTTTTTTTTTATTTTTATTTTAATATTTATAGCAGGAATATATGCATATGCACATGTTTGAAATCAGCACACTTAATGGTTTTTTTTGTTTGCGATTTTCAGCTGAATTAATTTTTTTTTTGTTTTGGAAAATAAAAGGTGTAAAACACCTTTTATTGTATGTACAATAAAATAGGTGCTGTAATCCATTAAGAAACAATGACATTGTCACTGTTTAAGCATAATTAAAAAAAAAAATTCCAAAAATTAAAAAGAAAGTTGGGCACTGTTAGGTGGCCTGCCACTGGGTTAAAATATTCTAAAGCCATCATGCATTATAAGCAGTATTTCCTACCATCTCATAACTTTGTTCTTTGGGTGTTTTTTTTGTTATTTGGTTTTTAGCAGCATTAGCAACTAAGGCCGTATTGCTCCGTCTTTGGGTGTAAAGCCAGCATTACTGATGTTACTGTGAGATTAAAGACACAAAGGGAACTGAGGCCAAAATGTGTCATTCTATGGTGCATCTGTTAGAAAGCTTAATATGTACATCACAGTAAATTAGATGCAGGAATACACCTGAATTCACTGAAGGAACAGGAAAAGTTCTTTCATTTGAAAGTGTGGACAGTCAATTAAAATACGTTTTTAACATTAAGCTGTGTCTGACATAAACAGAACTGACGAGGGCTTTTGCTCATGAGCATATGTTGTTGTTGTTACTTGGTTTTTAGGAGCATTAACAACTAAGGCCATATTGCTCCGGGGATGTGTGTGTGTGTGATGGGGGTTTAATGACGCACAAGCTGCTGGGGCTATAGTGTGCCTATTCATAGGAAAATAATAAAAAACAAATTTCAGATATAATCACTTTATGTTTTATTAGAGAGATGTTTTAGAATTTATGATACATTTCAATTTTTTTCAAAAAAGAGAATTCATTGATGTTTGCATCGTCACCAATAATATGTTTTAATGTCTTCAGTTCTGGAAGATTTTTTAGGGAAAGGAGGATGGATATTCTGTCCTGATCATAGTGAGGGCAGTCAACGAGAATGTGTTTGACTGTTAAGTGTGAGGAACAGTGTGGACACTGAGGAGGATCCTCTCCTGTAAGTAGATGAAGGTGAGTCATATGTATGTCCTATCTGTGCTCGTGCAGGCACTACTTCTTCTCTTCGTACTGTTTTGGTGCTAGAGCGCCAAAGCTGTGGATCCTGTTTCAACTGATAAAGTTTATTATTGGTTTGGGTGTGCCATAGCTCTTTCCACAGTGCAAGACATGTTGTTTGTATGATATGATTATAGTCATAGATTGGAATAGGAGCAAGGGTTAAATCTAGATGACTTTCATCAACCGGTGAAATACCACCACTTTGCTTATTGGAGGCTTGAAGTGGTGAAACCCATGTTTAGCCTCTAGAGCAAAGTTTCTGGCATCCCCCTCCCCCCATACTTCTCCTTCAGCCCATGCATGGTACTAAGTACTTTAGGTTTTGATACCTTTCGTGTTTGGGGTTTTCATAAAAAAAAAAAAAAAGTTGAAGGATTTTTTGGCAGTTTTGTCAGCCAGTCCGGGGATATGCGGTGGTCATTCCCTGACCTTTCTGCATCCTTCGTATTTGGTAGTCACGGGCTCGAACCCTGGTTTAATCAAGAAGCGTGTGCTACGCACTGCTGCTCCTGCCCACCTGGCTACGGAGGAACTTCTCATGAGCATATGGAGATGGTAAGACACATACAGCCAATACACAACTGTGCTAAAACAACTTCAGCTCATCATTTTCGCTGAGAACTTTATATCCATATTTATGGTTAATTTTTTTATTTGGCAGCATTGGTTATTTATTTCTGCACTTTATCTGTGTCCATTCGAGTTTGCATGCCTTTTGGATTGTGTGCTTATAATCTGTGTAAAACTAGACAGAGAGATAGCGAAAATGAACTGGTACCGAGCAAAAAATTATTTTCATTATGTTTTTGAAAGAAGTGGAGTTGAGGAGACATATCTTTTAGTACTGGTTATTTTTTTTTTTTTTTTTTTAGGGGCGTTAGAAACTAAGGCCATATTGCTCTGGGAATATGCGGTGGTCATTCCCTGACCTTTCCGCATCTTCTGTATTTGGTGGTGACGGGCTCTAACCCCAGTCTGATCAAGAAGCGTGTGCTATGCACTGCTGCTCCTTCCCACCTGGCTACGGAGGCGCCCCCCTTTAGTACTGGATGAGAGAAACATTACTTTGTATAACTGATACTGCACTAAGAGTCTGTAGTGATTACTGCAGGCCATAAGGACAGATTACATATTTTAACTAAAACTGGATTGCATATAGTAGTAGTGGCATGTGATGCAAGAAAGCATGTGTATGAGCTTATGCAGCATCAGCCAAAAAAAAAAAAAAACATACCATTCCCTCCAAATGCCTGTCTAGTTCCTCCTTAAATTTATTCAACCTATCAACTTCCACAACGGCAGATGGAAGTTTGTTCCAGCAATTGACCACTCGCTGGCTAAAGGCAAATTTCCGCACATCTATTCTACATATAGCTCAACTGTAAGTATATTGTATTCAAGAGGTAATGACACTGTCTGTGGAGGAAGGAAAACAGCTGCTGCATCCACATGATTGTCAGATTTAGCACCATCTGTGTATATTTTATATTTATCTGGATTCTATAAAGGATGTGCAGCATGCAGCTGTTGGAAGTTATGACATGTTAGTGCATTCCTACTCCACTGAGTAAAGGACAGATTGCAGCGAGGGGTCAGGCTCTTCCATGGTGAATCAGGAGTATCATATCTGGGTGAATGTTACTTAGATTCAAATTCTATCTGTGCAAGAGTTTGAAGACTTTAGGTCATGGTTCACTAAATTTCATTACATAAGAAGAAAACTACTGGGGATCACAGAGATATTTCCGTATAGGATGCATACACACACAAGATGGTTTGCTTCCTGAGAAATAGTGGGGTTCATTTGCTTCTGTATTACAAACTCTACATTGGAGAAGTTCTAAAGGCTCCAATGGTTTTCTGAAGTGCACTAGGCTGGACATTATTGAGATGATGAAATATGCTCATCCAGGTTGAGGAATACACTAAACAACTATAATCTATCCATGATCTGATTAATTAATGCTCTATATAAAAGTAGTTGAGATTCTCTGTCTGCACCCAAGATGTAGCTGATACTGATAGAAGGATGTTTAGTTTTTTGCAAGCAGTTAGCATAAAGCCTTGTTACACGTGCCTGAAAGTTAAGTTTAGTGTCCATTGATAATCCTAAAAAATTAATGGTATTTGAAACTGGAAGAATCCCATTCTTTATCCAAAGTTCAGGGTCAGGGTGTTGCACATATTTTATAGAAATGGATGGCCACGGATTTTTGCTCAGCTGCAGTTGGCGCTCTGTAGTATTCATGTTCTGAGAACAGGAGGATATAGTAATAATTATTTTAAGGACAAATAATGTCACACTGAGAATAGACTTTGCCATCTATTAGGAGCAAGGTGTACCACACCTTGCTCCTAATGGGCAGAGAGGAAATCAAGCCTGGGTAATGAATCTGAAAAGTTCTATAATGGGGGAAGCTTTGTATCAGCTGGGGCAAGTATCCTCTTAAGCCTTTATTGTGCAAGTCTTGCAAGTATCAAAGTCCATGTCTCCATGGTATCGAATGCTTTTTCTTTAAAAAATGCATTTCAAATGTTGGCCTCAGCTGTGGTGTGAACATCTAAGTGGATCTGTTTACTCAATGTTTTGTGATTCTAAAATCCTTGTGAGCCTCTTATGTATCATTTTTCCTAGGGTCTTGCCTAAGCAGCTAGTAAGCAAGATTGGCCTATAGGGATCTTTTCCTGGCTTTGGAAAGGCTAACATAAGTGAATGACACAAAATAATGGATGATCATTTAACTAATGATTTCATTGTAGAAAAACAGTAGAAAGTTCATGGCTTTGTCATTTGGTGTTGCTGCATGATGCCACCTGGTCCTGCAGTATGGCAGAGAAATTATGTTAGGATTCTTTGAGCTCTTCTTTGTCTGTAAAAGGTTTGTTATATGGATAGGAAGTGGTGGTAGTAGCAAAATTTATCTTGAGCTGCTCAGCATGAATTTTAATATTCTGGATGTATGAGTCACATATAGTAGAAGGTGATATTTCAGAGAAATAATTGGCTACAGCTTCTGCTATTTCAGCAAAGGAAGGATAGATCACTATCTCTCCAGTGAAGGATTGGCAAGGAATTCCTTTGACACCATTTAAAGCTTGTATTTCTCTCCAAATTAGCAGTGGATATGTGTCTTTGGTAATAGCAGAAGCAAATGTTTTCCCAAGAATCTTGCTTAGCTTTCCTAGCAACTTTTCAGGTACCCATTTTTGAGTCTCTTGTAAGGTTATCTGTAGTGGAACATTTGTAGAATTGATTTCAAGCTTTAACCTTCTACGATTTGTCAAGGAAGCAATCTCTATTCCACCGAGGGGTGTAGACTAATGGTCTGTTAGTTCTCAATTTTGGTATCACTGCAGCAGCAGTTGATAATATTTGGTCAGTGATGTGGCCCGTAACATCTTCAATGGGTTTGGACAGAACTATCTGATCATAAAATTAGACAAGTTTTTGTAATTATTCCAATCTGCTTTAGAAAAGTTACAGGTAATATGACTTGTGGGGCTAGAGGTTAATAGCATTATGCCTGAATTCTTGGGGATCAGATTTTGACTAATCTGTAGAGATGAGTGAGACTGAGCCAGGCACTATACAGGTTATACAGATATAACTGTTCCAGCCAGTAAATCAATGAACACAACAACATACTATCAGAATCACTTCTGTTTCTCACTAGGACTATGATTTACTGGTTAGAACTGAAATGGGTTAGATAAAACAACTCCCCCTCCTAACTTCCCTAAATAACATAGTAGCCTGACTTTTCTTGGCAAATTTTGAAGCATCAGCTACTCAAGTCACGAAGTGCCAGTTCTTTAGGATTAGGATGTTATCATGCATTTTTCTAGAGGAGCATATGTTCTGGGCAGAAACAGGCTAAAACAAACTCAGAAAAATTTAGCCACTTGACAATGGTTAAAAACATTTTCTTAAAATCCACCACCCCCTAAAATTTGCAGGATTCAAACCAACAAGCAGCAAACCAGTATATTTTCATGGATGATTGTTTGGTATACCAGCTGAAGAAATTCTGGATGTGGGAAGGAAATCTTAATGAAAAAAAGGAAAATAATAATAAAATTTTAACTTTCAAATTTCACATCACAGAATGCAATGAAACTTTTTAGTATGCTTGCAAGAATGTTCAGGTCTATTCTATTATGGAGTAGGTTGCGGTTCTTGTGTGGTGATATTACTTATCAAATTAACTTGCATCCTTAAATTTAATAACAATAATAATAAAATTTATTAATAATAATATAATAATAATAATAAAAAAATAATAAAATTTTAATTTTCAAATTTCACATCACAGAATGCAATGGAACTTTTTAGTATGCTTGCAGGCCTATTCAGGCCTATTCTATTATGGAGTAGGTTGCAGTTCTTGTGTGGTGATATTATTTATTAAATTAACTTGCATCCTTAAATTTATTCACAAATCGGAAATAGCTTTAGAAATCATATGGCTATGATTTAGAAAACAAAGTACAATAAATTAGCATTAGCAGAAGCAATGATGTAAGAAAGCAAGTTTATACAGAATCAGCCAAAAAAAAATGCTTCCCATTTCCCCCATCCATTTGCTCCAAACGTTTTGTCCAGTTCTTTGAATTTATTTAAGCTATCAACCTCCACAACAACAGATGGAAGTTTGTCCCAGCAATCAACCACCCACTAGATAAAGCAAATTTCTGCACATTTATTCTACAACTGTCTTTCCTCAATTTGAATTTAAGCCCCTCAGGTACGGAATCTGAGCAAGAGAAAGAATTCCATCAGCATTGAGCTTGCTCAAACCGTTCAAGGCCTTATACACCTTGATCAAATCACCTCAGAGGTGCCTAGTCTCCAGATGCTGCAATTTGCTGAATCTGGAGACTAGGCACCTCTGAGAGTACAGAGAAGGGCAATGAGAGCTGAACTTAAGCCGTTCTTGGCTTAAGTTCAGCTCTCATTGCCTTTCTCTGTACTCGTTACAGTAGCTCTCCATCCTTCCTAAAATGAAGCCTCCAGACATGTATGAAGCACTCAAAGTGTTGCCTGACCACTGCCTTATACAAAGGAATAATCACCCCCTTATTCTTACTTGCTGTTGTTGTTATTTGGTTTTTAGGAGCATTAGCAACTAAGGCCATATTTCTCCGAGGATATACGGTGGTCATTCCTCGGACCTTTCTGCATCCTCCGTATTTGGTGGTCACTGGTTCGAACCCTGGTCTAATCAAGAAGCGTGTGCTATGCACTGCCACTCCTGCCCACCTGGCTACGGAGGTGCCCATTCTTGCTTGCAAAATTCCTGAAAGTCTGCGCTCCTGAATTTACTCCTGTTCTCTGCTGCTTTTTTTTCACTTTCTTATTCGAAATGTATTTTTCCTTCTGCTTGGAAATTTGCTCATATCCGGCCAGTTCCAAAAAAAAGGGTGACAATCCCTCCCATCCAATTATTGTCCCACTGCAATTACTTCTACTCTTTCTAAAGTAATGGAGAAATCAATTAACTGCCAACTATTAAACTATCTAGAAACCTTCCATCTGATCAACGATCACCAGTATGGATTCTGTTAGTGTGAATCCACTGGTGATATTCTTGCTTATGTTACAATTTTATTTTGAAGACTAAATGCGCAAGGCATAATATGTAATGGGTTGAAATTAATTATATATTGGTATAAATACATCACAGTTTACCCATAAGTTTAACCACATAAGTAGTGTAAGGCATTGTTTGATTTTATCTCATATTGTGGCTACCTTCACAACGAGATACCAGGTATTGCACAACTTTGAATAAACAATGCTTCTCTAATAGAGAAGACTACTGTTATTTATTCTCAGTGGTGGTATCCCCCAAGGTTCAGTTATTTCCCTCACTCTTTTCCTCTTGTATATTCATGACATTCTTCCATACTGGAAATTTTAGCCATAGTTTTGCCGATAATAGCACATTGCATTCTACTTTCCATTTTGAGAAACCTTGCCCTGCTCAATCAGCTTCAACTTCTCGAAAGTCTGCTACCAATTCCTTAAATGCCGATCTTCAGGTAATTCTCCTGTATAGTAGTAATAGTAGCAGCATGTGATGCAAGAAAGCAAGTGTATGAGTATGCAGCATCAGCCAAAAAAAAAAAAAAAAAAAAAAAAAAACACACCATTCCCTCCAAATGCCTGTCCAGTTCATCCTTAAATTTATTCAACCTATCAACTTCCACAATGACAGATGGAAGTTTGTTCCAGCAATTAACCACCCGCTGGCTAAAGGAAAATTTCCGCACATCTATTCTACATCTGTCTTTTCTTAATTTGAATTTATGCTTCATTAGGTTTGTAATCTGAACAAGTGGAAGGATCCCATCAGAATTCAGTATGCTCAACCCATTCAAGGCCTTATACACCTCAATCAGATCACCGTGCAGGTGCCTATTCTCCAGCCACTGCAATTTGCAGAACTTAAACCTCTCTTGGTAAGAGGATCCCTTCATTCCCCTCACAAATCTTGTTGCCCTTCTCTGTACACGCTCAAGCAAATCGACATCCTTCCTAAAATGAGGCCTCCAGACCTGTACGTAGTACTCAAGGCGTGGCCTGACCATTGCCTTATATAGAGGGACTATCACCTCCTTTTCCCTGCTAGCAAAATTCCTATATATATCTTTGACAAAACCCCATGACCTCCCCTGGCAGCCTCTCTACACTGCTTAGAAAACTCATATCTGATTGCACAAATACTCCCAGGTCTTTTTCATTTTCTACCACCTTAAGTGTAGTACACATATGCGGTACTTTGCATTTGTCAATGTTAAACTTAGTTGCCACTTCTTAGCCCATCTGCCTAAATTATCTAGATCCTGTTGCAGTAGCACACTGCCATTACTGTCATTAACAACCCTGCCAACCTTTGTATCATCTGCAAACTTTGACACTAAGCCTGATATACCTTCATCAATATCATTGATAAATATACAAAACAACAGTGGACCCAACACCGAACCCTGTGGGACTCCACTAATAACATTAGTCCACGAAGAGCAGCACCCACTGATTACCACCCTCTGTCTTCTCCCACTTAACCATCCTTTTATCCATTGTAACAACTTACCCTTAATACCATTCTGCTCCAATTTGTACAATAGTCTTTCATGTGCAACAGTGTCAAAAGCTTTCCTGAAATCCAAATATATGATATCAAAATTAATTTTTGCATCCAGTTCCTTTGTAACCACATCATAATAACCAATCAAAATTGTCAGACAAGACTTTCCCTTAACAAACACATGCTGTGTCTGAATTATTTCTGCAGTCTTGTCTAGATGATCCCGCAATGCATCTTTAACCAGTGACTCCATTATTTTACCCGGAACAGAAGTTAAACTAACTGGTCTGTAATTACTAGTGTCACCCTTCGATCCCCCTTTGTGAATTTGGGATACATTTGCACATCTCCAGTCAGTGGGAACCTCCCCTGAGTCCAAGGATGCTCTCATAATTATGGCTAAGGGTTTGCTTAGTTGCTTTGCCACTTCCTTTAATATAACTGGATGGATCCCATGCACCCCAGGTGCTTTTCTTATGTTTAACTTCAACAATTTCCCCTCCACTTTGCTCTCAGTTATTACAAAATCATTAAGTATCCTGCTATAATTTGATAACCTTCTGCCATTTTCAAACCTTAATAATTCCTCATGTGTGAATGTAGATTCAAAATACTCATTCAGTTTGTTTGCTATCTGAGCAGGATCATCAACAGTGAAACCATCGATGTCACGTGGACCAATCAGATTCATCCCCCTCCTTTTAGAGTTTATATAAGTAAAGAAATCCTTGCTGTTTTTCTTAGCATCTTTTGCCAAGGATTTCTCGTAATCTGCCTTCGCCTGCCTAACCTCCTTTGTCACCTGAGTTGTCTTTGTGGGACAAAGACAACTTAGTTAATTTCAACCCTTCTAAAACTCAGTCTTGTCTTATATCTCGCAAAAAGGATTCTTCTGCTCCTATGCTTTATCTTTAGTGACACTCCGATTTCTAGGCAAAATGATATATCTCTTTTGGGGATTACCCTGACTTCTAATCGCTCTTGGCACAAGCACATTACAAATATTGCTTCCTCTGCATCTAAAAAACTTGGTTTTCTCTTTTGCTCTCGGCGTTACTTTTCTTCCAAACAGCTGTTCACTCTGTACAAACCTGAAATCCGTCCTACCATGGAATACTGTTCCATGTCTGTAACAGTGCCCCCAAAACTTCTCTCAGGCTTCTAGATTCCATTCAGAAAGGGGCAGTTAGGTTAATTTATGACTCATCTCTAACAGTCTTTCCACTCTGTCTCATAGACGTACAGTTTCTGCTGGATCCCTTTTCTACATATACTTCTATGGGCACTGTTCTTCTGAATTGGCTTCTATAATTCCCATGCTCTCTCTTTCAAAACAGTCTGAACATGTGCCGCCACCAGGCAGTGCCCATTTAATGTCCAACTACAAACTCACAGAAACTTTTCATCTTGCTCGTTTATTCATTCAACTGCCGTTTTCTGGAACAACCTTCCTTCATATGTCTTTCCTGAAAATTACAGTCTACAGAAGTTGAAGTCTAATATCAACAAATATCTTCTTTCGTTTTCCAAACCTTCAACCCATGCACAGTCCTGTAGGTTCTAATACCTCTCATGTTTGGGATTTTCAAAAAAAAAAAAAAAAAAGGGATCTCGGACTGTACAGCCATGATTAATTTCGTTCATTTTGCAGTTTACAGAGGTGGGGGAAGGATCATATCTCTTTTGACACTTTGTATGTGTGCCCTTTTCCTGCTTAGTGCCCACAAGTGCAAACACTGTGGCATCTGTAACATTTTGGCATCAAGACAAACTATCTGTGGGACCTCCAAACAACGTACATCTTCTCTGGTTTTATGTATATTGGGAGCATGTACGATGATCAAATTTATATTTTGCTTGGATTTAGTTGTGCTGTATTTAGGTAGAAAGCATTTTTCCAGGTCCTCTTTGGTGATGTAGTCATTGAACTTACGTTCATGTGCATCATTAACATTAGCAAAGACACATTATGCAAGAAAGCAAGCTACATAGCATCAGCAAAAAAAAAAAAAAAACACCTCTTCTCATTTAACCCATCCACTCACTCCAAATGTTTGTCTAGTTGACTCGAATCTATTTAAGCTATCGACTTCTGCAACAACAGATGGAAGTTTGTTTTGGCAATCAACCACCCGCTGGCTAAAGGCAAACTTCCACACATCTATCCTACAACTGTCTTTCCTCAATTTGAATTTTTGCCATCTCAGGCAATTATTCTGAGCAAGAGGGGGAATCCCAACAGCATTGGGTGTGTTCAAACCATTCAAGGCTTTATACACCTCGATCAGATCACCTCGCAAGTTCTTAGTCTCCAGACACTGTAATTTGCAAAACTTAAGCCTTTCTTTGTTCCATTTACTAATCTTGTTAATCTTCTCTGTAAACCTTCAAGCAGATCTACAATCTTCTTAAAATGAAGCCTCCAGACCTATATATAGTACCCCATGTGTGGCTTGACAATTGCCTTATACAAGTGCATAATCACCTCCTTATCCCTACTAGAAAAATTCCTGTATATCATTGACAAGACACCATGAGCTACTCTTGTTGACCATCTGCACTGCTCAGAAAACTTCATATTTGCCTGCACAATTATTACAGGTCCTTTTCATTCTCTACCACTGTCGGGATAGTACCACACAGTTGATACTTTACTCTGTGGTTACTGCTTCCCATAAGCAGTACTTTACATTGTCAATGTTAAAGCTCAGTTGCCATTTCCCAGCACATCTGCTTTTGTAGATCCTGTTGAAGCAGCATACTGCCATTAGTGTCATTAACAACACTGGGAACCTTCATATCGTGTGCAAACTTAGACATTAAGTTTGGTATACCATCATCAATATCATTATTAAATACAGAAAACAACAATGGACCCAACACTGAATTCTGAGGGACTCCACTAATAACATTAGTGGAGTCCCTCAGAAGAAGAGCAGTGTCAATTGATTACCACTCTCTGTCTTCTTCCAATCAACCATCCCTTTATCCATAGCAGCAATTTGCCTCCAATGCCACACTGCTCCAATTTGTGTGGCAGTCTTCCATGTGCAACAGTATCAAAAGTCTTTCTAAGATGCAAATATATGATATCAAAATTATTCTTTGCATCCAGTTCCTTTGTGAACACATCATAGTATCCAAACAAATTGGTCAGATAAGATTTTCCCTTAACAAACCCATGCTGCGTCCGAGCTATAACTGAAGTCTTGTCTAGATGATCCTGCAGTGCTTCCATTAATTTCCTTGGAACAGAAATTAAACAAACAGGTCTGTAATTACTTGTGTCATCCTTTGTGAATTGGGGTCCATTTGCACATCTCCAATCCGTGGGTATCTTCCTAAGTCCAAGGAAGTTCTCATAATTATGGCTAAGGGTGTACTGTGACTCATTACTCTATAGACCAAGAACAGTGGGCCTTCCAGAAAGCTAGATGGTGTTGTGATTAGCATTAGCATTAGCATTAGTAGAGGCATTTGATGCAAGAAAGCAAGCTTATGCAGCATCAGCCAAAAAAAAAAAAAAAAAAAAAAAAAAAAAAAAGTAACATAAATAAATAAAAATAACCACTTCCACTTCACCCCTCTGTTCGTTCGAAATACCTGTCCAGCTGAGCCTTAAACTTATTTAGGCTATCAACTTCCGCGACAAGGGATGGAAGTCTGTTCCACCCACCAACCACCCGCTGGCCAAAGGCAAATTTCCGCACATCTATCCTACATCTGTCTTTCCTCAATTTGAATTTATGCCCTCTCAGGTGATTTTTCTGAGCTAGAGGAAGAATCCCATCAGCATTGAGCATGCTCAAACCATTCAAGGCTTTGTACACCTCTATCAGATCACCCCGCTGGTGCCTAGTTTCCAGACACTGTAATTTGCAAAACTTAAGCCTTTCTTCGTAAGAGAACCCCTTACGAAGAAAGGCTTAAGTTTAGTGATTTATGGATGGTGGCTGTATGATTATGGTAACCTATATTTTGCTGCCTCCTTTAATATAACTGGATAGATCCCATCCACCCCAGGTGCCTTTCTTACGTTTATCTTCAACAATTTCTCCTCCACTTTGCTCTTAGTTATTACAAATAATCTAGCTCACTGCCAGAATTTAATTCACCAATGGCATTTCCCCTCCCTGAATAACTCTTGATGTGTGAATGTAGATGCAAAATACTCATTTACCATATTTCCCCATGCATAAGACGCCCCTTAATTTCAGGGCCCGAAATTTGAAAAAAAAAAAAAAAAAAAAAAAAAAAATGTATTACATAAAGTTATTGAACTCAAGTTTTATCATCATAAAATTCATTCATTTGCCATCTATGGCATTTGAAATGCCACACTTCTTAAATGACTCGACAACGATCTCAATCTTGATATTATCCCAGGATCTTTTCACCCAGGTACAAACTTCTATAGCTGGTTTCTCAACTCTTCCTGCTAGTGTCAAATTGTCCCCAGAAGACTTCATCCACTGGTTCCATTCGTCTCTCATGTCAGCCTTGAAGGGTTTGTTAATGCTGACATCAAGTGGTTGGAGTGGGATGTCAAGGTATGACAGCAAGTTTTGTTTTTTGCTCTGCAGCAATCTTCTTTGTATTTTTTGTTATGTGTGCCCTGAACTGATCAAGCACCAATAGGGCAGGTTTGCATAAGAGCCCACCTGGTCTCCTGCTCTAAACTTTCTCAAACCAGATCTTCATCCCATTCTGATCCATTCAACCCTTGTCATGAACATGGACAATCACTCCTCGAGGAATGTCTTCTTTTGGCATTGTTTTGCGTTTGAAAGTCAGCATAGGAGGCAGCTTGGTTCCGTCGGCACAACAAGCTAGAACAACTGTATAATGGCTCTTTTCATGTCCACTTATCTTCACAGTTACAGTTTTCACCCCCTTATCAACACTTCTGTTACTTGGGACACCAAACTGAAGGGAGACTTCATCCATATTTGCAATCTGTCCCAACTGAAACTGATGTGTCTTCCGACATTGAATGACAAAACAATGAAATTCAAGGACCTTCTGCTCATAGCTTTCAGGCATCTTTTGGGAAAGTCTGGTGTGTGTACGCATGCTTAGTCCATTCCGTTTCATGAACCTGAAGCACCAATTGTGTCCTCCTTTGAAATCAGTAACTTCAATTTCATCAACAATTCTTCTTGCCTCATGCTGAACCATCTTTGTGGAGACAGGAATTTCAATTGCCCTTTGCTCATCAATCCATATCTTCAATTCCCTCTCTAAATCAAGCCATTTTCCTGACTTGCCTCTAATGGCCATCTTCTGCCGTGGTGTTTTCAGTAGGGTTTCTTCTTCCTGTAGCCAGCCTCGGATTGTTTTCTCAGTTGGAGGAGGACCAAACTTACGTTCAGCAGCACAATTTCCATTCACTTTTGCAAACTGGATCACTTTTAACTTGAATTCAGCACTGTACGAAAATCTTTTCTGAGCCATTTCTGGGCAGAACGTGGCAAAACGTTTTAACATACTGGTAACAAGTGTGAAAAAGCGGGAAATGCAAGTAAAAAAAAAATTTACAACCACTGTATAAGACGCACCCAGTTTTTATACCCCAAATTTTTCAAAAAAAAAAGGTGCGTCTTATACATGGGGAAATACGGTAGTTTGTTAGCTACCTGATCAGGATCATCAACAGGTGAACCATGGATATCAAGTTGATCAATCTGATTCATCTCCTTCCTTCTAGAGTTTACATAAATAAAGAACTCTTTGCATCTTTTGCCAAAGATTTCTCGTAATCTGCCTTTTCCTGCCTAACCTCCTTTATGAATTAGTTACAGGACCGACTTATATCTATAATAGGCTTCTGTGTCACCGGTTAATTTATATGTATCCCATGCATTTTTCTTCTCTGCCACATGTCTCATTAGTTCATTTGACACCCATTTAGGCATCCTTGAACAATATTTCTTAGTTGGTATGAAAAGTCTAGTAGCTTCCAAGGTTAATTCTTTGAATGCTTCCCATTTTAAATATGCTGTTGGTAAAATCATCAGTTGGTCTCAATGTATAGAATTTAAATACTGTCTCAGACCACCACAGTGACCTTTACGAAAGCAAAAATCCTTCCCTTTACCCCAGATGATAGTTACTTCTTTGAGTAAATCCCTCTTCAGCACACTGTGATCACAGCCCCCTGGTGGTTCCTTTATCTGCTGATTCTTAATGCATGAAGAATTACTAATGATAATCAGATCAAGAGTATTACTCCCTCTAGTTGACTCCCAAATATGCTGCCGTAGAAAAAAAAATCATCCAATAAATCCTTGCTAATGTGCGAGTGATCAACACACAAATTGCAGTCAATATCTGGGAAATTAAAATCTTCTATTATAAGACACTCTGATTTACTGGCCCACTCACTTTCTCTGTACAGTTGTTTATTATACTCAGAGTCATTAGGTCTATAACACACTCATACTCTCAATTTTGCGTTTCCAGTGCTTATGGCACACCAACTTGATTCGACACTGCACTGTCCAGCCACGTCGACTGGCTGTACTTATATTTTATGTTTCTTAACTAATAGCATAACCTGTTTTCTCTTCCTATCCATCCTTCCCGTACATATTGTACTCCACAAATTCCAGTTCTGCATTCCTTATATCTGTGTGACACCACATCTTGATATCCCAACAATATCTGCCTTTGACCAACACCTCCAATTCATCTAATTTCATTGTTGATAACGTAACTCCTATTTTTAACATTATGTCTATGGGAAATAAATTCCTGCTTTACGAGATTTCACTTTACGAGCAGGTGCTACGAACGAATTAACTTGTAAAGTCGAGAACTACCTGTATGCATCTGTTCCTATTCTTAGCTACCCTAACACAGCCCATGTATTTACTTGTTCTGCAATGACTCCCAGCAGTCTCTGAAACACCTTGTTTTCCAGGCTGCTGCTCATTCCAATAGAAGCTGTGCAAGAATCACTTTCACCTCTGCCAGTGGCTGCTGTTAATCTATTATTCCGTGTACCCCACCAAGCTAGCAGTTTTCCGACCCACCTAACACTGCCTCGATAGCATCAGCAAATATTCTTGCACCCTTTCGATTTAAGTGTATCCCATCCCTGTAGAAGCAGTCTCTCCTGTTAACAAGCACCGACCAGGCTGAGAAAAATTCTACCCCTTGAGCCTTGCACAATCTCTCTAGGGCCGAATTGATCGACAAGGCTCTCATCATATACTCCCTCCTATCGTCTGGGCAGAATTGCAGACACTTTCAAATTCAACCCTAACTCTCGGCTTTTTTTCAACATTGACCTATACTTGTTAAGTAATTCCGCCGGTCTCCTAAATATCGTTAGTGCCCACATGTACTACAATATCACCTTTTGTGCACTTAAAAGATGATATCTGCTGTACAATGTCATCAACCTTTGCCCTGGCAGACATACCCAGGTCCTGTTCCACCAACTCCTTTTGCACAATGTTTCCAGTTTCCATGACAATAGAGTCACCGACAACTACTTGCTCGGTGCCTCCGTAGCCAGGTGGGAAGGAGCAGCAGTGCGTAGCACACGCTTCTTGATTAGACCGGGGTTCAATCCTGTCACCACCAAATACGGAGGATGCGGAAAGGTCAGGGAATGACCGCCGCATATCCCGGAGCAATATGGCCTTAGTTGCTAATGCTCCTAAAATAATAATAAAAAAAAAAAAACTACTTGTTCCTGTGGGACCAGCGCATTCTGCCTTGGGGGTTGCTGCTGTGTTGGGTGATGTCCAAGTGGAAGCTCTGGCATTGATGTGGGCAGCTGAGAGCTTGATGGGCCCCTCAATTTAAATCCTTTGAGGGCATCCGCCCTGTCCTTCAAGCTCTCATATAGGCCCATAACAATGCTGAGTTGGCACTCGATTTCCTCACACTCCTTACATTGTGCGCACATGCACACAAAATTCTCCTTGGCAACATGTCCTGTTCCTGATTGCTCCACAAGCATCAAACAACAGCACATTTCAAAAGGCTGTGATTCAGAGGACAACAGTGCTGACTCGGTTCTCCCCTGAGCCACAGCACTCCCATTAGCTTGAGTCTTTTGCTTTGCTGCACTGGTCTGAGTCATGATTTCGATTCAATTTCAAATAAAATTTCAATTTGAATACAAAAATAACCCCAAACTTATATCCCAATACAGTTATATATATATATATATATATATATATATATATATATATATATATATGTGTGTGTGTGTATATTTCAGTATTATCTCCAATTAGTGTTATATCTGTTATATCAAGTTATATGTATTAATTTATAATGTTACATTTGTACAATCTAAGTCATATGTATTTAGTTAAAAAAGTACAATTTAATTGACAATGAAATTTAATAAGATTAATAAATTTTACTGATTAATTGATAATACTATACTATACTAAGCTAAAGATTTCTAATACAGTGCTATGTGTTTCGCTATCTAGCTAAGTTAAACCTTATGCTATCTAGTTCGGGATATATGTTGTATCCTATAACAATGGTGGCAAGTTGCGAACGGTAAATCTACCGATACTAAGTATTAATTATCTTTCAAAATCGTGCTATCTAAATTCAAAATAAACCAAGGAGCTTGACTAGGTCTATAAACTACTTATAGAAAATAATTTAATCTAACAATTAAGTCAATAAAACAGCATTTGCTGGAGCTGCAAAAACTTGTCCAACATGTGGATTGGATATCCTTAAGCTCTTCTTGAGAGATATTTTTTGCTGGGAACATCAAAAATGATAATAAATGGACCTATGAGTTTTGGGGGTTCTGCTTGTAAGACAAGATTTGTCATCAAGGCAGATTGGAGTAGGGCATTTGCATCGTTGTTTGTTTGTTATTTGGTTTTTTAGGAGCATTAGCAACTAAGGCCATATTGCTCCGGGATATGCGGTGGTCATTCCCTGACCTTTCCGCATCCTCCGTATTTGGTGGTGACAGGCTCGAACCCCGGTCTAATCAAGAAGCATGTGCTACACACTGCTGCTCCTTCCCATGGAGGCGCCGACATTTGCATCAGCAGGAGTGGCTGTTCCTCATTTTCCGAATGGCATTTACTTTTAGATTCTTCATATTTGTTTTTATATGCTTAGTGATTGCTTCAATGGTGGCGGCGGTGGTTGGAGAATTTTCAAGTGGACGCAGGGCAACAATGTTGGATTTATTTTTCTGGTGCATTTTTTGTCCATTGTTTTGAGGTTGGCTGATTGGTGATTCTTTCCTCAGCACTTGGGCATAAGAGCAAGTGCACAGTAACATGTTTAATTCTTGCTCTGCCAGTTGTGCCGGCTCACACGAACCGAAGGATCCTCCCTGCCTGTCTAAGTAGGCATCTAGCTTGGTTTTGGGTTTTTTTTTTAAGGAGCATTAGCAACTAGGGCCATATTGCTCCGGGGATATGCGGTGGTCATTCTCTGACCTTTCTGCATCCTCTGTATTTGGTGGGCATGGGCTCGAACCCCGGTCTAATCAAAAAGCATGTGCTAAGCACTGCTGCTCCTGCCCACCTGGCTACGGAGGCGCCTAAGCATCTAGCCACTGCCCTTTCATTCTCTATGTGAGTGGAAGCAAAAGAGCAAGCAGCAAGCGGGATATGAGCGTCAGAATGCTGTGGCATCTGATTTTCTTGTTCATTTTTGTCTTGGGCTTCCATTTTGGTAGTTAGTTGCTTGTTCTGGATGTGGAGATCCAGGGAGAAGCCTTTCCATGTTTGTCCATATCTTGATTATTTTGATCCTAATAGCAGCGGAGACGTGGTTGGACTGGCTGACCAAAACCTTTTCAAGTCGGAGCCTCTGCTCAAGTATTACATCTAGTGGATTGGAGTTCTCAGTGGTAAAGTGCTCTTCACGTGGGAGTTCTGCCTCAGAGTGTGTAGATGGTTGATCACTAACATCTTTAGGTGGAGATTTGGAGCCCAAATGGGGAGTTACATACCTTGTATTTTGTTTTGGAGGCTGAGCTGGCTCTATGGTCTAGGTCAAGGGTGGCCAACTTAATTTGCGATGTGATCTACTTTTTTTCTTCAAAATGTGCTGCGATCTACCATCTCAAAAATTTCATTGTACAAGGTTAAAAAAGTTAATAAACACATATTGAAAAATGTTTGTTATAAATTTTAAAATTCAATAGAATTCAGAATTCTTATTTTAAATTAATACGTATTTCAAATTTTAATTTATGCGAAGTTTGCATCTTCGTGTCATCTGCCAAGCTTTCAAAATCGGGGATATACCGTGATAAGTCCAACCATAAAGAATCTTCTGTATGCAATCCGTAAGAGCACAGCGATTCTTCGTCTTTGTTTGTTTCAAATACGAAAAGGCCGATTTACATAGATATGTGGAACCAAAACAGAAATTTAAAAGTTCACTGCATTTTTTAACATTTGGGTACTTTTCTCAGCAAACATATTTCCAAAAGTCTTTTTCTGATGATCTGGCTTTTAGGAAGATATCGTTTCGCAATGTAATAATTTCATTTTCAAGTAATATTTTCTCCATGTGAAAAATCGCAGCGATTTTTTCTGCAATTTGTTTCATATCTAAGTCGACATTAAATGGATAAGAAATATATTGAACAATGTCTTCAATTGTTTTAAAATCACTGAATCAGGTTTCAAAATCGTCCACAACATTCTCAATTTCAAAAACATATTTCTCACTGTTAAATTCAAAAACAGGATATTTTTGCAACTGATCTTGCATATTGGCAAAATGGTTGAATTTTTTTTCTTGGAGATCCTTAGCCATTGCCAAAAATTGATATTTATATGCAGAAATACTAATCATGTCACCCACATTTTTATTTTTTCCTTGCAATTCCAAATTCATGTCACCCACATTTTTATTTTTTCCTTGCAATTCCAAATTCAGATCACTTAATTCACTGGTAAAATCTGCCAAAAAAGCCAGATCATATAACCACTCCATATCTTGTAGCTGCTGATAATCAACTCCCCTTTGATCAACAAATTTTTTAATTTCATTCAGCAAATTTCGAAATCTCTGTAGAAACTTACTCCGACTCAGTCACCTCACATCTGTATGTAATATAAGATCTGATTCTTTATCAAGTTGCATTTTGAAGTCTCCGTCGAAGAGATTGTCCTCTGATGGAATTCATGATTTTGAAAGCGATGTCCATAACACTTTTAGTATTTAATATTTTGCTGGATAACACTTGTTATCTGATGATACAGTTTGGTTTGGTTTGGTTTTGGTTTTATTGGCGCATTAGCTACTAAAGCTATAATGCGCCAAGACCAGGTCATTTATAAAAAATTTTAAACTTTCAGTGACCTAATTAGTTAGGTCACCATGTCAAAAGGTATAACAAATATATAAAAGAAAAATGTAAAAATTTTATATACGAGTAAAAATATTTATTGATTTTAAAAAACTAAAAACAGCAGACACATTGTCATTGTCAGATAAAATCTGACTGAGTGTATACGGCTCAGTCAGATGATTAAAAGCGGTAAAACAGATATTGCTAAAATCTGGACATTCAATTAATTAAAATGTGTCTAATTGATAAAATTGTGCCACAGGACTCACACATAGGAGGGTCATCAGCCCTCAGCAAAAAAGAATGAGCCAAATGACTATGTCCTATGGGGGTCCGGGCAAGAACAACTTCCTCCTTACGATTCCTGCGCAGACTAGACTGCCACGGTTCAATTACAGGCTTTATACGATATAGTTTATTCCCAGTCTGTCCATTCCACAAATCCTGCCATTGGGAATGTATCTTCTGCTGTATTGTTTGCCTGTAGTCTGTATAGGGGACTGACAGGCAGCGATTATTATTGGGGATAGCTGATTTGGCTGCGGTGTCAGCCAAATCATTTCCCCTAATCCCAATGTGGCTGGGAATCCAGCAGAAGCGGATATCATATTCACGTCCACGGAGGAAGTGAATCTTCTGCTGGATACTAGACAGAACTGGATGAGGATTATATCTCACAGATATTAAAGCCTGTAACATGCTGAGCGAGTCGGAATATAAAATGAACCGTTGGTATTGGCATTCACTAATGTGATCCAAGGCTAACTCTATAGCGTGCAGCTCTGCAGTAAATATGCTGCATTCAGAGGGAATCTGCTAAGATGTAGTAGTGTCTGTAAAGCCAGCAGCAGATCCCACATATGATTCCGACTTCGAACCGTCTGTGTAGACTGGCGCGAAGTCAGAATATTCAGTTCGGTGTGCTGAATGAAGCTGCAGGTAGACAGATGATGGAGTGTCCGACTTTCCCCAATTTCTAAGAGACAAGTCACATGCCGGGACATGAGCATACCAGGGTGGAAAGGGTTGCTCTGGTGTTTGGGCAACCTTGTCTACCTTGATATTAAGTTCTTTGAGTAGCTCTTGGAGACGAATACCAAAAGGACGATTGGCAGTCTTACGGGTATTGTATAAATTTTCCCATCATGGCTCAAAAACGAATGGCCACGTAGGATGGTCTGGCAGGGATTTCAGTTTTAAAGCGTACTTTAAAGACAACTGCTTACGTCGAAGCGATAACGGTGGTTCATTTGCTTCGACGTATAAGCTCTGGACAGGAGATGTGCGATATGCTCCAGTAGCAATATGTAGGGCCTGATGATGGAAGGGGTCCAGCCATCGCAGGACACTGTCTCTGGCTGAGGAATATACTGGGACCCATAGTCTAGTTTGGATCGCACGCACAAGTGCACGGTAAAGCCGAAGAAGGATACATCGGTCTGCTCCCCAAGATGTAGAGGAGAGCGAGCGGAGAATATTAAGCCCACATGTGCACTTTGTGCGGAGTTGATGGATATGATCCAAAAAGGTCAGTTTTTTATCGAATATGAGTCCCAAGAATTTTATGTTCGCTGCTACTGGAATAGCATATTGTCCGAGCCTTAATTCGGGTTCAGGATGAAGATTACGCTTACGACAAAAGTGTACGCAAACGGTCTTCTCCGGCGAGAACCTGAAGCCATTAGCAAGTGGCCAACCGGGCTAGCCGAGTGGGTAAAGTACCTGCCGGCAACCCAAAGGTCGCGGGTTCGATTCCCGCCTCAGGCTTGGATCAAAGTACTGCAAAAACCTTGGGAGGTGCAATATGGCCACAGAAGCCGATGCGCCAACTACCAAATCAAAAAAAAAAAAAAAAATTAGCAAGTGCCCAGACATTCAGATTATCAATGGCTTTCTGCAGTTGTCTTTCAATAACCCTCATGTTGCACGACTGACAAAAAACGCTAAAGTCATCAACATAGAGGGCACTGTTTACAGTTGGAGGAAGTTGTTCTGTGATTGAATTTATTTTGATGGCGAAAAGCGTGACACTTAATACTGATCCTTGTGGTACTCCCTCCTCTTGACTGAAGGAAGGAGAGAGTGAGGATCCCACGGGAACTTGGAAAGATCGATTGGCTAGAAAGTTTTTAATAAAACTTGGGAGTTGCCCCCTAAGACCAAAGCTATGCAGATCTTTTAAGATGCCAAATTTCCAAGTTGTGTTATACGCTTTCTCCATGTCAAAGAACACCGACACCAAGTGTTTGCGTTTTAGGAAAGCATCCTGGATGGATGCTTCCAATCTAATAAGATGGTCCAAAGTGGACCGGTTCCTTCGGAAGCCACACTGGATGCTGGAGAGAAGGTCATTTGATTCTAAATACCACATTAAACGAGAATTAACCATTCTCTCCAGGATTTTGCACAGACAGCTAGTCAGAGCAATAGGAAAATAATTGGTGGTGACTTTTGGATCCTTTCCTGGCTTAGGAAAGGCAAGAACGATTGCCTTTCGCCAGGAGTCCGGAAACTGCCCTTCAATAAAGATTCTGTTATACAGAAGAAGCAGACAATCCATAGATTTTGGTGAAAGATGTTTAATCATTTCATAATGGATGCCATCTGGTCCAACAGCACTTGCTTTGGAAAGAGTGAGGGCTCTTTTCAGTTCCTCTATAGTGAATGCCCCGTTGTAGGAATAGAGGCCCTTGGACTTAAAATGAAGTGCTTGTTTTTCCAGTTTATGTTTCAGGACCAGGAACTCTGGGGAGTACGAGGATGTTGCGGAGATGTTAGAGAATGTTTCCCCAAGAGCATTGGCTATTGCAGTTGGATCTGCAATAGTGCATCCATTATAATCTAGGATTGACGAAGGGTGGGATGTATATTTCCCCTTCATTTTCTGGATTTTATCCCAGACTACCTTAGAGTTGGTAGACTGGTTAATAGATGATGTAAAACGGATCCATGATTCCTTTTGACTCTGACGACGGATGTATCGTGCTTTGGCTTGTGCACGTTTGAAGGCTATAAAGTTGTTCGTGGTAGGATATCGGCGAAATATCCCCCACGCTTTGTTTTGAGCCTTTTTTTGCTGCTGTGCATTGTGAATTCCACCAAGGTTTGGGAAATGGTGGAAACCAGGCAGATGTTTTTGGGACAGCATTAGCAGCTGCTTGGACGATGATTTCTGTGATGTACTTTACTGCGTCATTGATTGGCTCCCGACTGACTGTACTGAGGTCGAAATTTACCTGATGTTGGAAGGCATTCCAGTCACCGTGATCAAACTTCCACCGTGGTAACCTAAAAGGAAGACATGGTCTCCCACTGTGTAACAAGGTTATCACAGGGAAGTGATCACTTCCGAAGTGATTCTCCTCCACTTCCCAGGTGAGTGGAGGGAGTAGAGAAGGGGAGCAGATAGAGAGATCAATGGCAGAAAAAGTACGGGTAGGCATGTGGAAGGTGTTTGCTCCAGTATTTAGAAGGGAAAGGTCATTGTCATTGAGCATACGCTCTATGACTCGTCCCCTTCCGTTGATGTTAGCATTACCCCACAGGGTGTTATGTCCATTCATATCCCCGAGAAGTAAGTAAGGGGGAGGCAACTGCGTTAGAAGATCATCAAGGTCTTCCTGGGAGATGTCAGTCCCAGGTGGCAAATAGATAGAGCAGACCGTTAATAAAAATCCCACCGTAAGGCGAATTGCAACAGCTTCTATGCTAGTTGTAATTAGCAAGGGCTGCACTGGGGTCTGGTTACCCACAAGGATAGCCACTCCCCCATGAGCAGAGCCATCCGCAATTCTATCCTTTCGAAAAATTGTGATGTTGTGCATGGTGGGATCATCATTTGCCTTTAGATATGTCTCCTGCAAGCAAAAGCAAACTGGCTCGTGCTTTTGCAGGAGGGCCTTGATGTCATCAATATTTCGCCGGAATCCACGACAATTCCATTGTAGGAATTTAGCCATTATTTGGGTTTGGTGGGTCCATCAGGCGGCTTCCGAGGTGCTGAGGGCTTACTTTTATCAGTCTTGGGTTTATCTTTTTTGGGAAAGAATGGACGCTGTCCTGTGTCCATTTCTTCCTCCGCAAAGAGTTCCAAGACTGAATCTTCAGGTATCTCCTTCTGCTCGACATCCATGTTGTCGTGGGTACTAGGGGAGACTTCTCCTTTCTTATTCTTTTCTTTCATAGTTACCTTTGTTACTTGTGGAGCATTAGGAGGTACTGATATAGGAGTGGCAGCTGATTGGTCCTTCTGTGCAGGTTTTTGAGAACTTAAAAGATATGATGATACAGTGGTAACTCAAAAAATCTGGGAATTCATCATCCTTTTGGCACAATGCGATGAATCCGTTAAGATGCCCCGTCATTGCTTTAGCTCCACCTGTTGTTACTTATACGAGCTTAAATAGGGGTAATTTAATTTTTTCAATAAAATGTTTGAATGAGTTAAAGCTATCAATACCTCTAGTTCTTTCTTTTAATGAAACCATACCCAGCAGTTCCCTAGTGGCAGAATCATCGAAAACCATACGAAGAAAAACTAGTAACTGAGCTGTATCACTAACATCTGTAGATTCATCCAGTTGTAAAGAAAAGGACATGCAATTAGCAATATGAGCACGCAATTGTTCGCTCACATTTTTATTCATTTTTTCAATGCGTCGCATCACAGTATTTCGAGATAATTGCAGATCTTAAAGGGCACTCAATTTCATTTTTGTTCTTAAAATTTTCAAAAAGAGCATCTGTTATTTCTAAAAATGCGTCTTTGATGAACTGACCATCAGAAAATGATTTGCATTTTTTTGCAAGATGACTCACTTTAAATGATGCTACAGTTACTGCTTTAAATTTTAAATTAGGTGTCACGAAGAAATTTTGCTGTGCGAATAATCTGGATTTAAGTTCTTCTAATTTATTTTTTCTAAGGTCACTATTCGACGGAAAATCCGATTGGTATTTACCACGGAGCATGTTGAAGTGCCTTTCCAAATTTCCTTTTTTGGGTATAGCCACAGAAGCATTGCAAATCAAACAACTACATTTTTCTTTCACCATTACAAAAGAGTATTCTAGTTTCCACTCTTGATGAAAATGATAAGTTTTACTCTTTTTTGTAGTATTCATTTTAAGTCAAAAGGTATTAAATTAACATAAGTACTGTCCACTTATTAAAACAGCAAAAGCAATGCTTACCAACTTAACTTAACATTTTAAGTTGTGCGGACCGAAAAAATATTGTCTGAACAGCTAACGTAAGATAATTGATGAAGAGGATTCCCGAATGAGAAAGTTGTTTCCAAAATAACCGGACAAACACCCCACCGTTTATTGCTCTATTTGGTTATATCGTTATAAGAATCAGTTTTGAATGCCTTTGTGATATTTCTCTAAAGCTATTGCTGGAGGTCACTACCATAAAACAATAAAAACAATTTGCACTTTCCGGTTTATTGGGATTTTCTGTAAATGCAATCTAATTATAAATGGGCAGTAAACTCAATCTTACTGCATTTGCAATAATACCGACATTTCTCCTTCAATGAAATCTTCAATCATGCAAAAAAAAAAAAAAAAAATAATAAATAAATAAATTTTCAAAATCTGCTCTTCATTCCTATTTTTGAAGCCTCGTAAAAAAAAAAACAACACGCAGGTAGCGGAAACCCGCTGCGCAATATAAAATTTTGGCAGTATACCTGACTATGCAAATCAAGGGATGACTGTATATTTAAAATTCGTCGTGATCGACCGAAATTAAAGCTGTGATCGACTTGTTGGCCACCCCTGGTCTATGTTATCCTCATCAGGGTCTTCATACATCGGATCAATCCTGCTCGATGTACAGCCACTCCCCGGATTATGCAATACTCGACTTACAAAAATTTTTGCTGGCCAGCGCAAACTTAAAAAAATCGTGAAAACATATTTTGCATCCTGTAGGAATAAATGGAGGCATTGGGAAAATATCGTAATGCAAACCCAATAACATTATTTTTTTTTTGGTAATTCGTTCCAAGACCTCGCAAGTTGAAATTTTCACTAACTAAACTATTTATCTCTCTAAAATGTCATTTTTATAATGGAAATTGCACTACACTTTCATTGTTATCATATGTTCCGTTATAAGAACCAATTTTGAACACCACTGCGATTTTTTCCAAAACATATTTCTGGAGGTCACTACCATCTAGTCTTGTCTTTCTTCATGGATTAGGCGAGCTGTCTGTTCCAATCTCAGAGGTCTGCCCATCTTTTTTCCAGTCTTCCTCTGTCTCTTTTTCCTCTATGTGTGTAACTTAATTTAGGGTATCTATTATCTTCCATTCTTTCCATCTTTGTCTATATTCTATAATTTTTTTGTTAATTGAGTAAATCTTTAATTCTTTTCTAATATTTACATTTGGTATTTTGTCTAATTTTGTACATCCTTTAACATATCTTAAATTTCATTTCTGTAGCTTGTATTCTATTAATGTCTCTTTGTTTCGGTATCCATGTTTCAGAACCGTAAAGAAGTGTTGGTATTGCCATTACTTTGTAAAATTTCAATTGTGTTTCTTTCCATGTTTTCTTAGTCAGAGTTCTTTTTATTGTTCCACATATACTTTGAAATTTTGCCAATTACTGGTTCATATCTTCTTCGACATCATATGTTATATCACATCCTAGATATTTCAAATGTTTTATTTGTTCTAATATTTTATTGTCTGTAACTATTTTTGTTCTCACCGTATTTTTCCCCTTAAAAGCCATTGTTCTAGTTTTCATTGTTGATATTTTAACTTTATATTCTTCTGTTATTTGGTTTAATTTAAATACTGCTCTTTGAAAATTATCTTCATTACCTTGAATAATTACTTGTTCATCTGCAAATAACAGTGTATTAATTCTATTCTTTGTATTTAAATATATCCCTGTATTAATTTCTTCTTTCCATTTACATATCATATCCTCGATATATAGGTGCCTCCGTAGCCAGGTGGGCACAGGAGCAGCAGTGTGTAGCACACGCTTCTTGATTAGACCGGGGTTCGAGCCTATGACCACCAAATACGGAGGATGCAGAAAGGTCAGGGAATAACCACTGCATATCCCCGGAGCAATATGGCCTTAGTTGCTAATGTTCCTAAAAACCAAATAACAAACAAACCTCGATATATATGTTAAACAACATTGCTGACAAACTAAATCCCTGTCTAACTCCTTGATTTATTATACTTTCTTCTGTTAATTTATTACCCGTATCTACTACAATTTTTGTTCTTTGATATGAACTCTGTATTATTTTTGTAAGATGCTTTGCGTACTCAATTGTCCCATAGTTTTCGTCTGTTTACTCGATCAAACGCTTTTCATAATCTATAAATGCTAAATGCGTTTCTAAATTAAACTCTTTTCATTTTTCTATTATTTTTATTAATACAAATATATTATCTGTACATGATCTTCCTTTTCTGAATCCTGCCTGTTCTTCTATTAATATTTCATCAGAGATAATTTTAATTTATTATTTATTATTTTGCTATACATTTTATATACTGTATTTAATATGCTAATCCCTCTATAATTCTTTGTATCATTTCTATTTCCTTTTTTAAATATCGCAATAATTTTTGATATCTTTCATTCCTCTGGTATTCTATATTGTTCCCAGCATTTATTAAATAAATTTAATACCCTACCTTTTAAAAAACTTCCTCCATACTCAATCAGTTCTGCATTTATATCATCCATTCCCATTGCTTTCCTATTTTTTGTAGATTTCAATGCCTTTTCCAATTCTTCCTTTGTTATCGGATCTATGTCACTAACTGGGTCTAACTATATCTCTTTTGTTTGATATGTTGGATCTTTCCACAATTCTTCACTACCATAAAACAATAAAATCAATTCGCACTTTCTGGTTTATTGGACTTTTCTGTTAGTGCAATTATTATAAACGGGTAATACACTCGATCTTATTGCATTTGCAATAATACCAATAACTGGAATTCTGTGGGATTTTACGTTACGGTATTAAGGCGAAATGAGTTCCCCTTCACTGAAATCTTCAATCATATAAAAAACAAATTTTCAGAATCTTCTCTTCATTCCTATTTACTTATTACAATGGTGAAGGGAAAGTGCAAGTGCTGGCAGTGCTAGGAAATAAAACAAAATTGATTTAGAAATGAAGATGAAAATGATTAAGAAGTATGAAGCAGGACAAATTTTGTCATCTGTTGCACAGAATTAGGTCTCGCTGCTTCAACAGTGAATGCTATTTCAAAGGACAGTGCACGAATAAAAGAACATGTTAGAGGACCAACACATTTAAGATCAACAATGATCACAAAACAGCGTTCAGGTGCTATATCAAAGATGGAAAAACTATTAATAATATGGATGGAAAATCAGATTCAGAAGCAAGTGCCCCTGAGTCTAATGACCATTCAAGCAAAAGCAACAAGTATTTATGAAGATATTATGGATAAGTACAGCAAACCCCAAGTCAAGTTCGTGGCAAGCAACGGGTGGTTTAATAGGTTTAAGCATTGCACTGGTTTCCAAAACCTTAATGTGTGCATTGAAGTCGCCAGTGCCGATTCTGCATCTGCAGTGAAATATTGTGATGTGTTGGAAAAAACTCCCTCTAAATCTCCACAACTCTCAACTTCCGCAGAAGTGTGCTTATCAGCTAGAGAGTTGATTCTGACAATGATGCTCAAATGGTAAAACTTGCTGAGGTTATGCCTGTCTCCTCTCTTTTTGTAATTTTATAATTTTTGTAATTTTTCCTGCATATGAGATGAAAAAATTGAATAAATAATTCTATTTACGTGTTCTTCGAATATTTCGTATAATATGGTTTAACATTACACGAGATTTTGTAAGAGCCAAACTACTGTGTTATATGAAGGTTACCTGTACTTGAAAAAATAAAGAAGCCTTTAATGCGTTATATGAGCAGCATTCTTATGAGCAACCATATACTCCCTCACCTTTACTGAATAATTATGAACTACAGTAGCATAGCAAATTTTCAGTATCTTACAATAATTTTTTGATAACTAATTACCATAACTATGTTTTTTTTTATCTGAAAATCCCAAGCAGGAGAGATATTATAACTTACAGTACTTAGTACCGTAGGCGCCTCCGTAGCCAGGTGGGAAGGAGCAGCAGTGCGTAGCACACGCTTCTTGATTAAACCGGGGTTCGAGCCCATCACCACCAAATACGGAGGATGCGGAAAGGTCAGGGAATAACCACCACATATCCTGGAGCAACATGGCCTTAGTTGCTAATGCTCCTAAAAACCAAATAACAACAATAACAACTTAGTACCGTGCATGGGTTGAAGGTTGAGAATATGGAAGATACTTAGCATCAGCATTAGTTGAGGCATAGGATGAAAGAAAGCAAGCTTATACAGCATCAGCCAAAAAAAAAAAAAAAAAACCCTTCCCATTTCACCCATCAGATCACTCCAAATGCCTGTCCAGCTCAGCCTTAAATTTATTTAAGCTATCAACTTCCACAATAACAGATGGAAGTCTGTTCCGGCAATCAACTACCCGCTAGCTAAAGGCAAACTTCCGCACATCTATTCTACAACTCTTTCCTCCATTTGAATTTATGCCCCCTCAGGTTCTTTAATCTGAGCAAGTGGAAGTATCCCATCAGTACTGAGCCTGCTCAAACCATTCAAGGCCTTATACACTTAAATCAGATCACCTCGCAGGTGCATAGTCCCCAAATGCTGCAACTTACAGAACTTAAGCCTTTCTTCGTAAGCATACCCCTTTGTTCCTCTCACCAATCTTGTTGCCCTTCTATGTACTCATTCTAGCAACTCTACATCCTTCCTAAAATGAGGCCTCCAGACCTGCACGCAGTACTCAAGGTGTGGCCTCACCATTGCCTTATACAAGGGGATAATCACCTCCTTTTCTCTGCTAGCAAAATTCATATATATATCACTGACAAAGTTCCATGACCTGCTCTGGCAGACAGTCTGCATTGCTCAGAGAACTTCATATTTGACTGCACAATTACCCCCAGGATTTACCTCTGTTCCTTCAAATTTGAGAATTTCTTGTTGAGAAACATCAGATTAGAAATGTTTCTGACAGTGGGAGCCTTTCATGACAGTGGATTTACATTTTCTGTGCACTATTATTTCTCACCTGATGAACTGAACATGAAGCTCCAGGGAAAGAGAAAAGTAATATGTGAGCAGGAAAGCATATTCAAGAATTCAAGTCAGAACTGAACCTTGTTATGGCACAAACTCAGGATGATTTGACCCATTTTGTAAACCTGGCTAGATTCCTGGAAAAAAGGAGTATGGTCTATTTAACATCAAGCAGCAGCTCTATGCAAACTGGATGAAAAATCAGTCTCAGAAATTTGAATCATGTTTTTCTGATTTCAGCAACTTCAAAGTGGAATTTCATTTCTTGAGCGATTAATTTCACTTTAATATTGCGAATTCAGGCAAAGAAATTGCAACCTTTGGATAAATGTATGTTTGAAGGTATGCTTGCTCTTCGAAGTCTAGAACACTTGAAATTTTGGCAGAAATCTTTAGTCACAAGATATGGGAATCTATTCTGACTGACAAGATCTCCCAACTTTGCATCAGACATTTCGAAATTGTCCACATTTGGATTAACGTGAGTGTGAATCAATGTTTTCAATGATGCGATTCATCAAGTTAAAAAAAACAGATGTAGAATTGCTGATGTCAATTTAGGGGTGGAGTGAGATGTGCATTTAGCTCACATACTTATTCAGTCAATATTTATGCAACTTGTCAGATTGGATGAAAAATCTGTCTAAGAAATTTTAATCATGTTTTTCTGATTAGGACAACTCCAAATTGGAATTTCAGTTCTTGCACGACCCGTTTAACTTTGATAGTGTGAATTCAAGCAAAGAAATTTCCACCGTCTTTGGATAAATGTGGGTTTGGAGATGATATTATTGCTCTTCACAGTCTGAAACACTTGAAAGTTTAGCAGGAACCTTCAGTCACAGTCAGGGAATCTATTCTGACTGACAAGATCTTCCAACTTTGAATTGGACATTTCAATTTGAATAATTTACTAGGTGGTAGACGACTCTCATCAACAGAGCAACACCACCACTTTACTTATTGGAGGCTTGAAGTGGCAGAACCCATGTTCAGTTTCCAAAGCAAAGCTCCAGCATCCCCCATCTCTTACATCATGCAGTATGATTGATGTCTTTTGACGTTATGATGGACATTATGGCAAGATCCAACATTTCTTACATTTTGAGGGGCACAGCTGTAAAACAGTGTTCACAGACCAGCGCTTGATAGTCTAATGGATCAAACCTATTGGTAAATCCCTAGAAGGTTTCCATATCAGCTAGTGTATAATCAAGGTTGTCTCTACTCTGCCAGATAGTGACTGGAGCAGTCAGAGCAGCATGTATGTATGTATGAGGCATTGTCAAGAAGCTGGATATATTCTTGCCATATCCAAGAATGTCATTATTTCGTACAGTAAGTCCCCCTCCCCACCTATTTGTACTATTGATTGCATCATGAACTGTCAAACTAATAGAACAAACTTATCTGCAAAAAGATATTAACCTCCCAAACACTTCCTCATTCATTTCACAAATATACATGATCTCAGCTCCATTCTCAATGATGTCCATTTCCACTTACAGTCAGTCTGCCAAACCCTATGTACTTTTTCTTACAGAATCTCAGTTATTAGTTGATTCAACCACTGCTCATCTCAGTTGTCTGAATTATTCGCTGTATGATTCCTTGTTTCAAAAGTGGTACTTGTGCATATGTCCACTCTGATATTCCCAGTCAAATATATAATTTGGAATCTCCTCTTTTTGATCTTCTTTGAGTTAAAATCTCTCTACCACATTCTGTCAAATTCATCTGTTGCCTCTAATCGTTCTCTAAACTTCACTAATCACTTAGAACTTTTTGACTTCCTTTCTTTGAAACTTGACTTTCTCCAGTCCAACGTTCCTAACAGAGAGGTAATTTTCCTTGGTGATTTTAATGTTCAAACTCCAGCTGGCTTCCGCTTATTAGTCATATAGACCCAGCTGCTCAAGATGCTCAGGTTTTTGCAATTACTAATGAACTCGAACAGACTGTTCACTTTCTACCAGAATACCAGACAATTCTGACCATTCAGTTACTATTTTTCTCACAAACAACCCTTCTAAGTACACAGTTGAGGTGAGTGGTCCTCAAGGTACCTTAGATCACAAATTGGTAATGGTCTCTTCTCCAATGGTGCCTTTCTCTCATGGCCATTCTCAACCTTTCACTGTTTGGTATTACACAAATACAAAATGGCATGATCTGCAAGATTTCTTTTCTTTGGTTCTACTACTGTTTCAAATCTTCTGATGTGATGTCAATGTTTGCTCAGATCTGTCAGTAAAATTATACTTGTAGGGATGAAATCCATTATTCCATACCTTAAAATCTCATAGTTTATATAAACCTTGATTAGCCTATGAATGTGCCAAGGCTATTCAAAATAAGAATGTTGCATATCGCAATTGGCTTGTATCCAATCTCCAGCTTCATTTTCTGCCCACATTAACGCTCTCAAGAATTGTAAAGCAGCATTCCCACCTCTGCAAAACTAGATAGTTCTATTGCCACTTCAGTCAAAGACAGAGCTGACATGCTAGCATCCTACTTTTCTTTTAACTGACGTATTGATGGTAAACCACCTCCTACCATTTCCTGTACACTCCATTCAGTTCCTCCTGTGGTCTTCTGTCAAAAAGATGTCAGAAGAACTTTGAAAAATCTTGAGGCTCAGAAAGCTCCAGGTACTGATGGTATTTCTCGACTTGGTCTAAAAACCTGTGCTCACTCCTGTTCTGTGTTGCCTTTTATCACTTTCTTATTCCACATGTTTTCCCCCTTCTGCTTGGAAATTTGTTCATATCCAGCCAGTTCCTAAAAAGGGTGACAAATTCATCCATTCCAATTATCGTCCCACTGCACTGACTTCTATTCTTTTTAAAGTAATGGAGAAATCAATTAATCACCAACTCTTAACCTATCTAGAAACCTTCCATCTGATCAATGACTGCTAGTATGGATTGCATCACTGGTGATATTCTGGCATATAACCATCTATGAGCAAATTCAATGTAAAAATTTGGTGTAAAAGCTCTCAACATTTCAAAGGCTTTTGATTGTGTTTGGAATAAAGGCATTCTAAATAAATTTCCATCTTATGGTTTCCAACTGTTTTTTTGTAATTGGGTATTCAGTTTTCTCTGTGCCTGCTCACCACAGGTGATAGTAGATGGTTATGTTTTCTAACTTCTCCATTAATGCCTGTGTTCCCAAAGGTTCACTTCTTTCTCCTACTCTTTTCCTCTTGTATATTAATGACCACCTTCCATTGACCAGAAATCTTATCCAAAGTTCTGCAGACGATAGCACATTGCATTCCACCTTCCAGTTTGAGAAACCTTGTCCTGCACTTCAACTTCTCAAACACCACTTTGCTTATTGGAGGCTTGAAGTGGTGAAACCCATGTTTAGTCTCTAGAGCAAAGTTTCCGGCATCCCCCATATTTCTCCTTCAACCCATGCATGGTACTAAGTACTATAGGTTTTGATACCTTTCGTGTTTGGGGTTTTCATAAAAAAAACAAAAATATCTCCTACAATTCCTTAAATGTCAATCTCTACATAATTCTCCAGTGGGGCAAAGATAACTTAGTTGTTTTCAATCATTTTTAAACTCAGTCCTCGCAATAAGGATTCTTCTCCTATGATTATCTTTGATGACACTGATTTCCATGAAAGATCATATCTCTATTAGGGATTACCCTGACTTCTAATCTCTTTCGGCATAAGCACATTACAAATATTGCTTTCTCTGCATATAAAAATCTGGGTTCTCTCTTTTGCTCTCAGCGATACTTTTCTTCCAAACACCATACAAATCACAAATCTGCCCTACCATGGAATACTGTTCCCACATCTGGAGCGGTGTCTCTAAAAGGCTTCGAGATTCCACTGAAGAGAGGCAGTTAAGTTAATTAATGACTCATCTTTAAGAGTCTCCCACTCTCTCTTCCAAACCAATCTGAATGCATGCGGCAACCAGTCAACATCCTTTTACTGTCCAACTTCAAACTCACAGAACAATCTTTTCTTCTTCCTCATTTATTCCTTCAACTTCCTTTTTCTGGAACAACTTCCCTTCACATATTTCCTAAAAATTACAAGCTTCAGAAATTCAAGCCTAATGTCAACAAGTATCTTCTTTCATTTTCTCATCTTTCAATCCATGCACAGTACAGGAACTCCCCGACTTATGTAAGGGTTGCATTCTGCGGAACGCTACATAAGACAGATTTTATGTAAGTCAGAATTTCCCCCCTGCTTGTGCAGCACTCGCACCTATGCTTGCTGAATTGATTGAATCAAAAAAAAGAAATGTTCAATGAACATGTAAATAGAATTATTTATTGTATTTATTAAACTTTTTATCTCATGCACAGGAAAAATTAAAGCGTGCAATTTAAAAAATTTCAAAATTATAAAATTACAAAAAAAGAGAGGAGACAGGCATAACGTCAGTAAGTTTTACCCCTTGAGCATCATTGCCTGCCAGAATCGACATATTCAGCTGATAACCACACCGCTGCGAAGGTCGAGGGCTGTAGAGATTTAGAAGGGGTCGGCCGTTCAACCTTATTAAATGTTCAGCATATTAATGGATGACTGGACGGTGGCTTTTTTCTTTTCATCATAGATTTCTTTGTAGCAAGCAAGCATATCTTCACCCCACTGTTAACTTTTAAGAATCGTTCGCTGTCAGGAATCTATCTTCTCAAACCTTGCCATTGCTGATGCAATTTCACGAAATGCTACTGCCATCTCTCTCTCTCTCTCTCTCTCTCTCTCTCTCTCTCTCTCTCTCTCTCTCTCTCTCTCTCTCTCTCTGGTGATGAAGCGTCTCGGCTCCTCATTTGGTTCATCTTGAGCTTCATCAGCATTTTCTTCTTTCACTATCGCTGCCTGCAAGTCAATAAATTCATTAGATAATTTTTTCTCCTCTTCCTCTAACTCCTCCATGACTTTGGCATCAACCCCCAACTGAAGTAGCTCTGCAACCTTTACAATCTTATCTGTAAACTCTTCATATGATTTGTCTTTTTCAAATCCTTCGAAGCCTTTTAAGTTTTGTCAGCATATTTTATTCCATGCACCATTTAAACAACTTTTACTAATTTCCACCCAGGCCTTATTAATGTTTAAGATGGCATGGTAAATATTGTAAGATTTCCAAAAGTCTCTTAACATAAAATTTTTCTCACCGTCTACCGTAGACAATGCCTGAGTAAATGTTGTGCGTAAATAGTATGCTTTTAAATTTGAAATAACACCCTGATCCATAGGTTGAATGAGTAGAGTCATGTTTGGCGGTAGAAATATGACTCATGTTCGAATTGAAATCAGCTAGATGTGTAGGATGTCCAGGTAAAAAAAAGTAAAGTGCAGCCATTATCAACCCACTACAGGATGGAAGCCTCCTTCAACAATTCATGTTGAGGGAAATGGACCATAATCTGCCACGCTGGTCCCGTGCGGGTTGGCAGATCGACTGTATTCAGCAGTCAGGGGCTTGAACCCCGGTCAACTCAAAGAGCGTGTGCTACTGCACTCCCGCTCCTGCCCACTCGGCTACAATATCCAGGAGCATTAGAAGCAAAATCTTGAAAGGAACGTCGTTGTCTTTACAATATTTTTCAACCTCGGGAATGAAGCAGCATTTAAACTAATTCTCAAAGAGAGATATTGTTATCCATGCTCTCTGGTTCGATCAGAAATGCACAGGTACACAAGCAGTGGTTTTAAGCTGTAATCTCCCACTGCATTAGTCCCAAGCAAGAGTGGCACTATCTTTTGATGCCTTGAAACCTGGCATTGCATTTTCCTCTTTAGCAATGAATGTTCGATCTGGCATTTTTTCCCAATACAGAGCAGTTTCATGAACGTTAAAAATTTGCTGCGCTGAATAATTTTTTCGCCTTCATCAATAATTTTTTCCAACGCATCACAAAATTTCTCTGCAGCTGCAGGATCAGCACTGGTGACTTCACTGCAAGTCAATAAATTCGTTAGATAATTTTTTCTCCTCTTCCTTTAACTCCTCCATGAGGAGTTAGAGGAAACCTAGAGTTGTGGAAACCAGCATGATGCTTGAACCTAAACCACCTGTTGTTGCCACGAATCTGCCTTGGGGTTCAATGTACTTATCCTTAATATCTTTATAAATACTTGTTGCTTTTGCTTGAATGGTCATTAGACTCAGGGGCACTTGCTTCTGAACCTGATTTTCCATCCATATTATTAACAGCTGTTCCATCTTCGATAACTGAATGCTGTTTTGTGATCGCTGTTGATCTTAAATGTGTTGATCCTTTGACATATTTTTTTATACATGCACTGTCCTTTAAAATAGTATTCACTGTTGAAGCAGTGTGGTCTAATTTCCTTGCAACAGATGAAAAACGTTGTCCTGCTTCGTACTTCTTAATCATTTTCATCTTCACTTCTAAATCAATTTTGTTTCGTTTTCTAGTACTGCACTTTCCGTTGGTCCCTTTCCCTTCATCATTGTAATACGTAAATAGGAATGAAGAGAAGTTTCTGAAAATTTGTTTTTTATATGATTGAAGATTTCAGTGATGGGAAACACATTTCACCATAATAGCGTAAAAACACACAATTGCAGTTATTGGTATTATTGCAAATGCAATAAGATCAAATTTACTACCCGTTTATAATTAGATGCACTAACAGAAAAACCCAATAAACCGGAAAGTGCAAATTGTTTTTATTGCTTTATGGTCGTGACCTCCAGAAACGTGCTTTAGAAAAGTATCACAAAGGCGTTCAAAATTGATTCTTATAACGGGAACATATGATAACAATGAAAGTGGAGTGCAATTTCCATCATAAATATGATCTTTTAGAGAGATAAATATCTTAGTAATATAGTGAAATTTTCAACTTCCGAGGACCTGGAACGAATTACAAAAAAAAAAAAAAAAAAACAATGTGTTATTGGGTTCACATTATGATATTTTAACAATACCTCCATTTTTTCCTACGGGATGCAAAATATGTTTCCACGATTTTTTTAAGTTTGCACCGGCCGGCAAAAACTACATAGTCGAATTTCTGTACTACGTATTACATGTTCTAATACCTCTTGTGCTGGGTTCTTATATATAAAAAAATTGTTTCATCATTTGCATCTGAAGCAGATGTAACTGAGTAGTTAAATGTACATGCTTTGAATAAACTTATTCAAACAGTATGTTATTTTTTAAAATTTCGACCGAGCAACCTAATTTCTCAATTTTTATGTGGTGTGGTGAACTTCACTTCTCATTCACCACACCTATTGCTACATTGAAAAATAGGTAGCCACTTAGGTTCTATATAATAGCTATATAACTAAAAGTATTAATAATAGGAAATTCTATAGTTACAGGTAATGATTATATGGAAGTTGAGATAGCTCAATAATCCAGGTCCTTTACTTTTTTTGGAACAGTCCTTTGCGCAAATCTAATGTGGATCAATTATACAGTGTGGTATTAGGCTGAAAAGTATAATTTATTATACCGACTTAACAGCACATGCGAATTGAGTCAATCCCTAAGAGCTTTCAAAGTGTTTGATAAACATAGAAAGAATAGTCCAAATTTACTGAGGAACTTATTACATTCAAATAAAACTATATAAAAATTTTTGGTGATACAAAACCACCACAGTAAACCATAAAAAACTATTTACAGTCACTCCGCTGCAAAATTACTCCTGGAATTTTTCAGGCTACTTGGCAAAATAGCACAACAATTGTGATAAGCCCTGTGTGAAAGGCAATCTTGTAATTTGACTAGCATCAGCTCTCTACATCATTTACTGCTTCACATGACAAAAGTATCTTCTTTCATGTTCCCATGGAGAGCAAGGGAACTTATGTAAATACAGTCAGTTGTGCTTTAACGCACATTTTAGCAACACAAATTTGCTCCAACACGAATGATATTTTAGGGAACAATAAGAGTATAACACGGTTTTCGTGTTGGCTCATGCAAGTAACACCAGGTGAACACAAAACCCAGCACCAAGCTGAACGTAGCGACCACGCAGCAATACATACAAGTTCACGACACTAACAAAATGTCAAATGTGTGAGAGCTATATTTCCCATTTACTGTAGTTGTATTGGTCAGAGACACACTGTTGTCATTTGCTGTATTCACAAGATAACAGGTGATGCTGTTATCATGTGAATAAACTAGGCTGACTCATGTTTTCAGGAGCTCACATTTTTCTGTTCGAACAGAAATTTCATGAGGCACGATAGTGTGAGCAGAGGAGCATATTTTTGGAGATCACTACCATAAAACAATAAAAACGATTTGCAGTTCCCAGTTTAATGAGCTTTTCTGCTAGTGCAATCTATTATAAACAGGTAGTAAACTTTGATTTATTGCATTTGCGATAATACCGATAGCTGGAATTTTGTGGGTTTTTATGTTATTATGGTGAAATCTTCGATCGTATAAAAACGTATATAAATTTTTAGAATCTTCTCTTCATTCCTATTTAAGCTTCCTAAGTTTTTTACTCTCTATCTCACTTGTGCGTGCCGTGATCATCATTACTGATTGCTTATCTTTTTTACTGTTTTAAATTTTACAATAAAAAAAAAAAAAGTCAGTGAACAGAAATATTAATTAAGCTATGTACGTAAGAATACATAGTCTCCGGCTAATACACAGTATCTTGTCAAGGTAAAATGCTATATTTACTGTAATATTTATTTATTTATTAGAAATTTAAGATGTTTAAACCAGTGTTAGCAATTTTATTGGGTTTCTAACTTTTTTACTTACCAGACTGAACATGTTTTTTGAGTGCTCTGCCCCATCCCTATTTATCCCATAAACTGTGTTGTTTTTAATGTACAAAATACCATAATGTGGAGATTTTTAGGAACATTTGTACCATATTATAGCAGAACTGACTTATTTAAAAAAACTTGATATAACAGCTTCTTTCTCACAACTATAACACATATATGCTGTATATGCTTATAAAGCATATTGTTACAGCTGTTTTGAGAGTTGCGTATTTAAAAATTTCATTAAAAATAACTACCATAGATATGCAATATATATTCTAAAAGACTATTCTTTATTAAAAGGAAAAATTCAATCGAAAATATTTGTTTTTGCCTTTAAAGTTAAGGTATGAAAATTAGCAAAAAAATCCACCGTTCTTAGAAATTATATTGAAAAAAAAAAAAAGAAGCTGTTTTTGATATGAAAATAATATTGTATTTAGAATCCATGAAGTTTCTTGTAATTAGTGAGAAAAAAAAATATGAACAGGAAATACTGAAAAATGGCTGCAATTTAAAGTTTAAAATTTGGAGATTGCCTCAATCCCCACAGCTTAATGGCATTCACACTAATGGTGGGTTAAATTGATAGGATAAATTAATATGATTGAGAAGCAGTAGGTTATAGTACAATGAAAAACCAATGAATTACTCTTAGTGTAAGGAATCTCGGGTTAAGGATGTGGGGTGGGAATAGAATGGATGCAGGTTTTAGGTAAACCAACTGATTTTGTAAAATGCCAAAGCTTTTGCTGTACCAAAAAAAAAAAAAAAAATAATAATAAAATATAAAACAAAACTTCTTACCACAAAGGGTCTTTCATCTATAAATGCTGATGTAAAGTAGTTGCTCAATATATTTGCAGCATTACCTGAGTCATCTTTACAATATACAATTACCATTGTATATTGTAAAGATTTATTTCTTCATTATTTCTAGATTTATTTATTTCTTCATTCTTTCTAGATTTATTTATTTCTTCATTTATTTATTTCTTCATTTCTTTCTAGATTTATTTATTTATTCCAATCTGATATATTGTTTTCTTGTTTGTATTCACATAAGTGAATAATTCCTCATCCCTGCTCTTTGTTCTTTGATAGCGATTTCTTGTACTCAGCCTTTGCCAACTTAACATTTTCAGTGATACTATTACAGATCAACTTATAGTTGTCAAACTTTAGTACATTTCATTGATCTCTAACTGACTCATGCCATCTTCTGCACTATAAGAAATGGCAATCTCTGTCGTTATCCATCTGGACATCCTCCTCTTCATGCTATATTTTTTTAATGTTATGTATGTATGCTTCTGTGACTATTACTTTAAAGATATTCCATAATTCTAATGTATTAGCCCTGAACTTTAGTACATTTCCTTCTGCTGCCTGTCAGCCATAAAATCATTTTAATCTTCATAGTCCTCTTTTCTGAAATAAAATTCAGGTTCTTTACCTCTAACAACTTCAATATGGAACAGAGGAACAGCTGCTCTGAATCTCCAACTCCCAAAGGCGAGAAAATGCACAATTCGGAATCCTACTCAATCTTGACGATTCATGAGCTCAAGGCAAGTCTTGCCACCCCAAACAACAATATTAATAAAGAATTCAGAAACCTTAACAAGAGCCTAATAGACCTGTCACGCTTGGTTGGCCCACTGCAGGATGCACGCTTTAACTCCTACCAAGCAGGAAAGGATAGTGAAAGAAGAAAAAACAAGGAGCAAATGTCGGCTGAACGAATCAGTAACCAACCCTGGGCAACACTCAGTTTAAATCAAGCGTGAACTCACAAATAAAGAGTAAGGTGTATTCACATAAAGGAACCAATACTGAGTACATCCACAACCGTAATAAAAATTCTGCTTCAACCCAAACTCACAATGAGGCTTCATCACTGACCATCAACAAGCAAACTCATACTGCCTCTGATATAACCCTAGGGGCCATCCCAAAGAGCAGGAATAACCCAGAATCTGCAAACAAAGCCATCAAATCTGACCCCAGGTACATTTCTCAGAATTATGCTCCCTCTTCTCATCCACTGAAGAATCTGAAACATGCTTCTCAAAGCGAGAACTCTGTACAATCTGCTACTGCATTGCTCACTCACTCCAGTCAATCAACAACCCCAACGCCAAAGGGTCCTATTAACCAACCCAGATCCAATAAGGCAAAGGATGATCATTCGAAACCTAAACACACCAGTGACACTCCTGATGATGGATTTCTGAATATATCTAAAAAAAAAAAAAAAAGTCAAATTCACTGAAAGGGGAAAGGAGAATGGGATAGGTGATGAAATGAAACCTCACCAGGTCAAGGTCTTTACTGATCATGGATCTTTCAACAAGCCCAATGGTAGCAAAATAAAATTCATTGGAAAGGGTGATAGAGGGAATCTTTTAGTTGTTCCTAAAAAGATTTGCTGGCATGTCTCCAGGTTGGCACTCACCATGGAGGAGGCTGACCTTGAATGCTACTTAAAGAAAAAAAAATTAACGTTAACATTTCAGCTGAGAAAATTAAATCACTTCATCCCGAAATATACTCCTGCTTTAAAATCAGCTTTGATCAAAAGGATGTAGAACTAATTAAACCTAAACAACTTCACTGGGGGGGGGGGGGGGTTTACAGTTCAGCTCTTTAGATTCAGAAAACACTATAAAGACAACAAACTTATTACACATAATACCTTCTACAATAAAAATGGCCTGGGAAAGGCTGAAAGCAACCGCATTAAATAGCAATCAATTAATAATAATACTCACGGCAGATACAAAGAGAAAAGAATTTTTATAAATATATACCTCCAAAACTGTAGAAGCATCATTGAAGGGAGCAATACGGCCTTAGTCGCCAATGCTCCTAAAAACCAAATAACAAACAACAATGGCATCATTGAAAAGCTCAATAAACTTAAAACAGAGGTTAGCCACTCTGACTTTGATATTTGGGTCCTTACGGAGACCTGGCTAACCCTGACATTTATTAATCAGTCCAGACTAGATTTTGAACAGGCTAAGAGTAGAAAACCTGCTTCTTGCCCTAATGGTAGCCGAGCATTCTGGTCTCTTGCCAAAGCTATTGGCTGCAACTTTTGCCCATCTCTGCTCCCAACCTCTGTCAAAACCAGATGGTTCTATTGTCACTTAAGCCAAGGATAAAGCTGACCTACTAGCATCCCATTTTCCTTCCAACTTATGTATTAATGATTTTGGTAAAACACCTCCCACAGGAGGCATTCAATGCCTCCTGTGGTCTTCTGTCAAAAGGATTTTGATGAATCTTGATGCTAAGAAAGCTGCAGGTCCTGATGGTATTTCTCCACTTGTTCTCAAAACCTGTGCTCCTGAACTTGCTCCTGTTCTTTGCTGCATTTTTTCACTTTCTTATTTCAATGGTGTTTTTCCTTCTGCTTGGAAATTTGCTCATATCCAGCGAGTTCCTAAAACGGGTGACAAATCCTTCCCATCCAATTATCATCCAATTGCAATTACATCTACTCTTTCTAAAGTAATGGAGAAATCAATTAACCGCTAAATCTTAAACTACCTAGTAACCTTCCGTCTGACCAACGATTGTCGGTGTTGATCCAGTGGTGATATTCTGCCTTATGTTTCCCATTTATGAACAAATTCAATGGAAAAGTTCGGTGAAACACAAGAAGTTGCTCTTGACATCTCAAAGGCATTCGATCATGTTTGGTATAAAGGTCTTCTAAACAAGCTTCCATCTCATGGTTTGCCAACTGTTTTTTGTAATTATCCAGTTTTCTCTCTGATCGCTCACTGAGGGTGATGGTAGATGGCTCTCTGTCTTCTAACTTCTTCCATTGACTGGAAATCCTACCCATAGTTTTGCCGACGATAGCACATTGCATTGCACTTCCCATTTTGAGAAACCTTGCTCTGCTCAATCAGCTTCAACTTCTCGAATATCTGATAGCAATTTGTTAAATGTCGATCCTCTAGTAGTTCTCCAGTGTGGCAACGACAACTTAGTTAATTTCAATCCTTCTAAAACTCAGTCTTGTCTTCTATCCTGCAAAAAGGATTCTTCTGTTCCTATGGAATTCAATTCAATGGTGACATGATATCTTTAGTGACACTCCGATTTCTAGGCAAGATGATATATCTCTTTTGGGGATCACTCTGACTTCTAATCTGTCTTGGCACAAGCACATTACAAATATTGCTTTCTCTGCATTTAAACAACTTGGTTTCCTCTTTCGCTCTCGGCATTACTTTTCTTTCAAACAGCTGTTCACTCTGTACAAATTTGGAATATTGTTCCCACATCTGGGGTGGTGCTCCCAAAACCTCTCTCAGACTTCTAGATTCCATTCAGAAGAACAGTGCCCATGGAAATATCTGTCTCTCCACTTGCTGTCTCATAGATAGTACTGTATATGAGACAGCAAGTGGAGAGACGAATATTTTCTACAGATATTTCCATGGGCACTGTTCTTCTGAATTGGCTTCGATAATTCCCGCTCTCTCTCTCTTTCAAAAGAATCCAAACACGTGCCACCACAAGCCAACATCCATTTACTGTCGATCTTCAAACTCACAGAACCAACTTTTCATATTCCTTGTTTATTCATTTAACTGCCGTTTTCTGGAACAATCTTCCTTCATGCGTATTTCCTGAAAATTACAGTCTACAGAAGTTCAAGTCTAATGTCAACAAATATCTTCTTTCATCTTCTCAACCTCCAACCCAAGCATGGTACTAAGTACTATAGGTTCTAATACCTCTCATGTTTGGGGTTTTCATAAAAAAAAAAAAAAGAAAAAAACAAGCAAACCTTTGGATTTATTGGAAGACTTTTCAACAGCAGCACATTAGAGAATCAAAAAGAGGAAGTAATATCCGTGATCTGATTATCAGCAGTGATTATTCATGCATTAATTATCTGCAGATAAAAAAACAACTAGTTAGTAGTGACCACAGTGTACTGAGATAGGATTTACTTAAAGTTATAATTACCATCAAAAAGGAAAGGGAACAGTTAATGTTTTGTAAAGGTGACTACAGTGGTCTGAGACAGTTTTTAAATTCTATACAAAAGGGATCAACTGATGAGTTACCATTATAAATGGAAAGCATTCACATACTAACCAGGTTTTATACCAACTTAAAAATCCTGTTCAAAGTTTAGACCTAAATGGATGTCAGTTGAATTTATGAGACTTGTGGCAGAGAAGAAAAATGCACTGGATGCATATAAAAATCAGGCAACACAGAAGCCTACACAACAGCAGACATAAATTAATCTGTAATCAAGTCGCAGAGGAGATTAGGCAAGCGAGAAAGGATTTCTCGCAGATTACAAGAAATTCTTAGCAAAGAAAAACAGCAGACTTCTTTACTTTAAACACTAGAAGGAAGAGAGATGAATTAAATTGGTCTCCTTTATATCAATGGTTCGACTGTTGATGATCTTGCTCAGGATTCTGACAAACTGAATGAATATTTTCATTTACATATGCGTAATTCTAATTCTTTAGGGAGAAAGTGGATGCCCAAAGTTTATTAAACTCTAACAGGGAGCTAAATGATTTTGTAATAACTGAGAGGAAGGTGGAAGAGAAATTGAAGTTAAACATAAGAAAGGCACCTGGAACAGATGGGATCTATCCAATTATATCAATATAATCCCAATTATATTAAAAGTTTAAATCATCAAACAAAATTTATTGGCATCGTACCATGCTAGGTTTCATGCACTGTTCACATGATCAAGGACAATCTGAGCCAATCACAGATAATACATCAGTTTTGCAACAGATGGATCAGGGGGTAATAGCCACTTTAAAGCTATTACCACCTATGGCAAACATTTATAGAAATGGTAAAAGCTTTAGACGAGTCCAACATTACAATGAGAGAATATTGACGATTGTTTGATGATTGTCAATTGTCTAAATGAAGTGTGCCGTAAACTTCTCCCAGATTTCATGCATGATTTCAGAGGATTCGAGCCACAACAGAATGTTGTAGAAAACATTAGCAGGCTGGCACAAGAGGCAGAGTTAGAAAAAGTTACAGTTGAAGATGTAACTGAGCTCTTGAAAAGTCATGCACAGACTCTTTCAAATGAACATCTTGAAGCAAACAGCAGGAGGAAGAGAAAGAAGATGCTCCTCTAAAAATTATGAAGACCAGTGATCTTCAACTGATTCTTGCAAGTGTAGAGTCCCTCATTAATGAGCTCTGTGACATTGATCACCACTGGCAGAGGAGTGCCACAGTTAAAAGGGGTGTCATATCAACCCTGACCTGTTATTTTGAAATTCTCAAAGAAAGGCGGAAGAAATTCAGGCAATCAACACTTGCTTCTTTCTTCAAAAAAGGCAATCTCCTCACACAGTGCCTTCAACAGAAGATCCTCAACCAGGACCTTCAAAAACCAATTAAAAATTTGGCATCACGCCAAATTTGCTTTTCACTGTCAAAATGTTTTGTAATTTATTTTTTACATGTAACCGTATTTATATAGATTAAAAATAAAACACTTTTTTTAATTAAAAAAGTTTATTTCTGAACTTTAAATACTTCAGCAGTATTGAAAAGGGTAGGTAAAATTTTTGGTGCCCAGAACCTAACCCTGTGATTTTCCATTAACTCCATTATATAAAGGGTTCCATTTGCTGCTGTCCCCCCCCATGAACCTAACCCCGGTGTAAATCAAGGGCTACCTGTACTTGCATTTCAGTAAATGCTTTTGATATTATCGCACATATAAGACTGCTGTACAAATAGGAGCAGTGGCACTATGGGCAAATTTGCTGCTGTGGTTAAAGCGATGGCTGAGTGGTAATCAACGGACGCTGAGCTTCATGGACTAATGTTATTAGCAGTGTTCAGACCTTTTTCAATATCATTGATAAAGGCACATCATGCTTAATGTCCACATTTTGCAGATGATACAAAAGGTTGGCAGGGTGAGTAATGACAGTATGCTACTGTAACAGGATCTAGAAAAATTAGGAAAATGGGCTCAGAAATGGCAATTAAAGTTGAACACTGACAAATGCAAGGTGCTACATATGGATAGCAGTAATCCCAGAGTAACATATCAACTGTGTGATAAAACACTCAGGGAAGGGGAAAATGAAAAAGGTTATGGTTTAATTGTGCAGCTGATATGAAGTTCTGGGAGCAGGGCAGACAGACTGAACAGGAATTTTGCTAGCAAGGATAAGGAAGTGATTATTCCACTGTATAAAGCAATGGTCAAGCTGCATCTTTAGTACTGCATACAGGTCAGGAGGCTTCATTTTAGGAAGGATGTAGAGATGTTGCAGTGGATACACAGAAAGGTAACGAGCTTGGTGAGGGGAACAAAGGGGTGCTCTTACCAAGAAAAGCTTAAGTTTCAAGACTATGCACCTGCAAAGTGATTGGCTCTGAATGGATTGGGCAAGCTCAATGCTGATGCAATTCTTCCACTTCCTCGGACTATGTACATGAGGGGGGCATATACTGGACAGTTACAGAACAGATGTGTGGAAGTTTGCCTTTAGCCAGTGTGTGGTTGACTGGTGCAATAAACTCCCATCTGTTGTGTAAGTTGATAGCTTAAATAAATTCCAGGAAGAACTAGACAAATTATTGGAGGGAATGGATAAGTGAAATGGGAAGTGTTTTTTTGATGATGCTGTATAAGCTTGCTTTCTTGCATCACTTGCCAGATAATAGAAGATTACTAATGGTAATCTTCTGTTATCTATTGAAGTGGGCATGTGGCAGGAACCTTCAATACTGCTTGTTTGTTTGTGGATTCATGGGTGCATTAGCAGCTATAGAACACCACAATTATAGTATAAGAATGTCACTTATTAGATGAGTGGTAATAAATAACCTGATGTCTGTTATCTTTTTCTGTTTCAACAATTGTCAGTCCATTGTTGGATGAAAGTATCTTCCATGTTTCTTCATGCTTGTCTAGACACTTCAGCTCCCATCTACCACACTCCAATAATTTTCTAGATTTTATTTCTCCATTGTATTCTAGAGCTTCCTCTCCTCTTCCTTGTTTACTAATGTTTGCTAGTTTACTATATTCTTTACTCCTTGTTTACTTAATTAACTATTTCTAGTATATACTGATTAGTTTAAGGAAGGACAATACATTAGCAGCTTGATGAGCTTTATTAACCAGTGATGAAATATTAATCATACGATGTTTTTGTGAGAGATGTCACCATTTCATAAATCAGGGTCACTGATAAATAATAACACATGCATAAATAATGGTGCAGTATTAGGAAAATACTCCTTTTCTTCAGTGTGCCCTCTTTTAAGTTAAACTCAAGAAGAAAAAAAATTTTTAGATTTCAAAATGTCCTGTCTGGTTAAGTTGAGTTAAACTAAACACACAGGTTGAGCAGTATTTTCTGAAAAGACATGTGGACAATCCTACGTGGAAGCATCTCTGCAGGTTAGAACAATACATGGTATTGACCTTGTAAGTAAACTGCCAGTACCTGACAGTTTACTTACAAGGTCGGTGTACAAGGCCTTTCCCTTCTCACAGATCAAGTGCTCTGTCACAGTATCACCTGCTAGTTGATTCTTGTTTATCCACACCAAAAGCAACTTTTCTACATCTTCCAGAATATGTGGCCGTTGCTTTGATATTCTCGTGACTCCTTTTGCTACATCTAGTCCCCTTAGTTCTTCTTTCTTCTATAATACTGTGCAAATCATTGACGTAGACTTGTTATAAAATCTTGCGATGGCGGCCACCTTCATACCTTGTTCGTGCTTCCTGATGATTTCCTTCTTAACTTCTACCGTAATCATCTCCTTCTTACCGCCTTCCTTTTCAACCCTTTTTTTCATTGGGGCCATTTCCGTAGTGTACAGTTAATAAAGAACAGTCACTACATTTGAACACAAAATAAAAAAAAATGTTTTACGCACATACACGTGGTCACAACGCTAACACGAATGTTGACCAGAGTGTTGACCGTATACGAATGAGGTATGCCGACTGAGATCGAGCATGCAAAACGATTACCCACAATCCTGATCAGCATGTGATCACGTGATGCTTGGCAGACAATTTTTAGGGAATAAAGCACAATTACAAAATGAGGAGGCACGCTTGATACACATAAACAAAGCTGCACGTGTGTAGCAACTGAATAAACAACACCGTAAAGGCAGAGATACACTATTAACAAACACCTCACATTTTACTAAAGCACATTTCTAGGGGTTACTACCATAAAACAATTTCCAGTTGTGTTCCTGCTAGTGGAATCTGTTATAAACTGGATCTATTTGCATTTGTGATTATACTGATAGTAAACTCGATCTATCTGCATTTGCGATTATACTGATAGCTGGAATTGTGTTGGTTTTTACGTTATTATGGTGAAATGTGTTTCCCTTCACTGATATAAAAAACATAAATACATTTTCAGAATCTTCTCTTCATTCCTATCGTGTTGCATTCGGTTGGGGCGATTCTGCATTCGACTGCCATTTCTTGTAAACACAAAGGCGAATCGTGCATAAGCGAATTCAGTTTGTGTTATATAAGATATCGTCCCCCTATTTATAAATCGTGTAGTGTAAACACGTGTTATACAAGGACTGACTGTACTCGTATTGCAAGACCTCGCTTGTTTATCAAGTTAGAATTTATTAAAAATTTTTGCTCGTCTTGCAAAACACTCGCAGACCAAGTTACTCGCAATCCAAGGTACCATTATATACAGAAAGTTCCCAAATACTAGTTCTCTGTATTCAAGCTTGGATCTGATTACTCTGTATTCAAGCTTCAATCTGATTTGTATAATCAGAATAGAATGAGGCAATCAGCTGGCCACTTAGTGAATGATAGAACTCTTAGTATGTTCAACTGTTTCATGCAGGCAGTTCTCAAAACAGAGACTACACAAATCCAACAAATTACTGCAATATTGTTCTAACCAACTGTTTGGCAAAAACAATGGAAAGAATCATTAATTCCCAACTGACATGGTTTCTAGAGACTGAAAACATTCTGAGTCAAAGTAAGCATGGTTTTTGGAAGAGCAGGTTGGCATTTTATTTCATTATCAATGCTGAAGCAAATACCCAGAATGCTTCTTCAGAAATGGGCATTTAGCCACAGTATATCTTGATATTAAAAGAGCCTTTGATACAACTTGGTAATATGGAATTCTATAAGACTTGCATAAATCTGGTCTTAGGGGACACTCATGAAATTTATTCAGAACATATTTTCAATCAGTGCACAAAACTGGATTAGAAAAGTGTGTTTATATCTTTGATGAAAAAAAAAAAAACAAAAAAAACTTTTTTTTTTTTTTTGACCAATGTTGTTAGAGGGGATGGACAAAAAAAAAAAATGTGGGGTGGTTTTAAGTAATTGTTTTATTAAAAAGAATTAAAATGGCAATGTATTTAATAATATACACATGTACAACTAAGACTTTCACAAAATTTACTTACGCTTTAATCATATTGCCCAAAGAATGATCCTCTTTGTTCACTGTAAATATAGCAGCATTGGGAACTTTGGTATCTTTCTCAATAGTAATTCTAGAAGTGATGAAAAAAAGTAAAAAAATTTAAGCAGCTGTAATACAAACTATGCAAGGTAGGTTCGACACAAACCCATTCAAGGGTACTTGTCCATCTGTTCTGCAAATTCACAAAAGTTCACCAAGCACAAAATAATTTGCGCAAAGTTTCTTATGCTGCTGGTGAAACAAATCAAATACATTCTGTTGCAATTCAGCATTCCATTCCCTTTTTTTTTTTGTCAGAAGGCTGAAGATAAGAAAATTGCAGAGAGAGAGAGATATATGAAATATAAGGGAAATGCAAGGGAATCTGCTATTTCTTCCACACAGAAGTCTTGATTTGGTTCACTACATGTGGGTGAGTGGTGGACAATAATTTATCCTGCTAAGGCATAACAAGACAATGATTGATAACAGGTTTGTTGAAACTACCCTGTAATTCCAAATAATGAATATAAGACTTAGTTCTAGATTGGAATTTATACCTAGATAAAAAAAAAAAAAAATGATAAAAATTAATCTTATCTATGATGTATTCAGTATTCTAAGTTTACTAACATTAATTATGGCCTGATAACTCCTAATTACTGTCTTACTAACCTAATATTAAAAATAGGAAGAGCTTTTTTTTAACGCACCTCACTACCTGTTTCTTTCAGGTAAGCTATTTATTTTAGATGCATTTTAAAAGAGTACTTGCTATTTTTAATATTAGACTACTCTGAGTTCAAAAATTATGCTAAAGAAAATGCTTTGGTCATGCTTCATGGTCTACTTTGCATTGATTCATATTTCATGAGAATGAGATATGAATTAATTTTACTACAATACAGAATGAAGGTCCCTGAAGTACTTGTCTTCAGGGACTTGAACTTTATGTACCATATTATCTACAAAATATAACCTTAAGTACCAAATATCTAAAATGCAGTATGAGCAAGTGTTCTCTCACTCTTGCCATTCACCTCGGATAGCAGTACCTGAACTTTTCACTATCTCCTTGATGCTCACCCGAAATGTATGTCTTTTCTTCAGGTACTGATTATGAAAAAAAAAAAAAAAAAAAAAATCTAAGCGTCAAGGACAAGCATCATCCAGGACCCAAAAACTATCAATGCCGGGATGTGGAAATGGATTAATGATTAAATGTTTACATGAAGCTCAGAACATATAGGTAACCTGTTTTCATGTCATCAAAACTCGGAGTTTCTCCAAAAAATGAGGCAAACCATTTTATCTCTTTCTCATATTCTTTTAACTCAGCAATGAACTTGTAAAAACAATCAACCTGCACCTACAGTTCATCAAGCTAACGTAACTTTTTTGTTGTTGTTAGCTTGATGTTACCTCGATTAAATTATTATCGTTTAAATAATAATGATAAACTACTATTCAAAACTTAATAAGGGAATTCCCGACCCCTAGCACTGTAAAAAAAAAAAACATGTCAATAGTTCTGAATTTCCTGGATTCTAATAAAAAAATATTGCATTCATTGACACATCATGCGCGCTTGGAGTAGGATATAACGAATATTTTTCATGTAACCTTGCCTACCTCCTGAATTTTGAGCTTGGTGTAGCTGTATTACTGGTTGATACAAAACTGGCAATATTATATTGGCAACAACAAATTATATTTTCATTAAAACTTACTTTTTTTCCCCGTCGAAGAGCAAAAATGATTCAAATGCTGGCGGTGCATTCATCCTGACAGTATACTTGTATGTATTGATATGCTTACTACTCTGCGATATGCATTATTAGAGGGATTAAACGTGAAACTACGTAACTTGCTGTTTGTTGAAGTGCTTAGTTTTGATTGGTAGGTTATTATAATACGTCACTAAACGTATCCTTTGCGTTTGCGCTTTTATCAATCACGTGACTTAATGTACTGCCACAAGTGTGAATTTGATAGCTTCGGAATACAGATGTTCAAAAAAAAAAACAATAAATAAAATAAAATGCCAGGAGTCATGAGGTCACTTTTCTTTGTTTTCAAGTTGTGTTTTTGACGATTTGATTTTTTTCGAAGTAATTCTAGGAGTTGAAGGCGAGGCGGCTGGGGGAAAGTCATTTCTGTTGATGTGCATTTATCAATGTTAAACTTCAGTTGCCACCTCTCAATCTGCCCAATTTTTTTAGAACCTGTTGCAGAAGCATACTGTTAGGTACAACAATGCCAACCTTCGTACATCTGCAAACTTGGATTTTAAGCCTGATCTGGAAAGCTTTTGGTACTGTTGCTGCAGGAAAGCTTTTGATACTGTTGCATATGGAAGACTGCTGTAGAAATTGGAGCAGTATGGCATTAAGGGCAAGTTGCTGCAATGGATAACGGGATGGTTGAATGGGAGATGACAGAGAGTGGCAATAAATGGACACTGCTGTACGTAGATTAATTTTATTATTGGAGTACTCCAGGTTTCGGTGCTGAGTCCACTGTTGTTTTGTGTATTTATCAATGATATTGGTGAAGGTATACCATGCTTAATGTCCAAGTATGCAGACGATATAGAGATTAGCAGAGTTGTTAACGACAATAAAGACAGTATGCTATTGCAACAGGATCTAGAAAAGTTAGGCAGTTGGCTGAGAAGTGGCAAATGAAGTTTAACAAATTATGAATTATGATATTAGGGTACCCTGTAAATGATAACATCTACCTACCCATATTTATGTGTCCTCTGGTCGATTTGCCTGTTTGCTGGACGAAAAAAACCTCAGTTTCTGGGGGTGAGGGGAAACTTGATATCTACTCCTGAAACCAACTAACCCAGCCACAACTAACTCAGTGAAAAAAGCCCACTAAAGTTCCTCGCATCATCGATGGGATTCGAACCGGAGCCTTTTCTACCCGGTGTGGGGAGGACAGTGACAAAAACACTGTGCTACCACGCAGAACTGAAGTTTAACATTGACAAATGGGTAGCGGTAACCCAAGAGAAACGTACCAACCGTGTGGTACTATATTCAGGGAGGTGGCGAATGAAAAAGACCTGGGGTAATTGTGCAGTCAGATATGAAATTCTCTGAGCAGTGCAGACGGGCTGCCAGAGCAGGTCATGGAGTTTTGTCAATGATATATAGGAATTCTGCTAGCAGAGACAAGAAGGTAATTATCCCCTTGTATAAAGCAATAGTCAGGCCACACCTTGAGTATTGCGTACAGGTCTGTAAGTTGCAGCATCTGGAGACTAGGCACCAGTGAGGTGATCTGATTGAGGTGTATATGGCCTTGAATGGTTTCAGCAGGCTCAATGCTGATGGGATACTTTCTTGCTTGGATACTTGCTGAGATTAAGAACCTGAGTGAGCATAGATTCAAATTGAGGAAAGACAGTTTTAGGATAGATGTGCAGAAGTTTGCTTTTAGCTAGCGGGTAGTTGATTGGTGGAACAGACTTTCATCTGTTGTTGTGGAAGTTGAGAGCTTAAATAAATTTAAGGCTGAACTAGACAAACATTTCGAGTGACTGGATAGGTGAAATGGAATGTGTTTTTTTTTTTTTTTTTTTTGGCTGATGATATATACGCTTGCTTTCTTTTATCATATGCCTCAACTAATGCTAATACCTTCATCAATATCATTGATAAATACAGAAAATAACAGTGAGCCCAACACCTGGGGGACTCCACAACATTAGTCCACGAAGAGCAGTGACTCTCCGTCTTCTCCCATTCAACCATCCCTTTAGCCATAGCTGCAACTTGCCCAATTTGCTACTATCAACAAATTGGGCAAGTTGGATCAGTTGTTGAAGATGTCGTAGAAAAGGTGCTCCCAAGTGCATTCGTATTGCAATTGCGTTTGCAACGACATTCCATTGCGTTCTAGGACTGATGAAGGGCCCGATGTATATTTTCCATTCATTTTCCAAATTTTGTACCAGACAGCTTTAGTGCTTGTCGACTGGGAAATAGTAGAATTTCCCAGTCGGATTTTTTTTTTTTTTTTTTCTGAAACTGTGCGTTTTCTATTCCACCAAGGTCCAGGAAATGGGGGAACCGAGACATTTTTGAAAATGTAGTTGCAGCTGCATGGACTGTTTTGTGTGATGTACGCTACTGCTTCGTTGATAGGCTGCTATCTGATTGCAGTGATATTAAATACTGATAGATATTGAAAGACAATCCAGACAACCTGATTAGCCTCCACCTCGGCACCCTAAAAGCAAGGTAAGTAGGGTGGTGATCATAGGTGTGTCATCATATGGATCTCCTCTACCTACTAAGTAGGTGAAGGGAATAGAGAAGGGGATGATATAGAAAGATAAATAGCAGAAATGTAATGGTAGATGTATGGAAAAAGGTGTTAGTTCCCATATTTGGGAAGGAGAGGCCATTTTCAGTGAGCATGTGCAGTATGACATCCTACATAATCAGATCATCAAGGTCTGTTTTGGGGATGTCAGTCCCAGGCAGCAAATAAATCGAACAGACTGTTAATAAAAACCCAACCGTAAGGTGAATTGCCATCCCCTTCCTAGTTAGTGGAAAACGGCACAGGTTGGAATAGGGCTGTTTGCCCACGAGGATGGCAACTCCTCCATGGGTAGGTCCGTCCCCATTTCTGCCCTTATGTATCATGGTAGTATCATGAAAGGAAGGGTTTTCATTTACCTTCAAATATGTCTCCTGCATGCAAAAGCAAACAAACTGATTTGTGCTTTTCAGGAGGACGTTTGTTGTTGTCAGAGCCTATCAATAGGATCCCACGACAAATCCACTATAGGAATTTAGACATTATTTTGATTTGACTGGTCCATCAGGCAATTTCTGAAGTGCGGAGGGCTTACTTTTCTTAGTCTTGGAGTTATCTCTTTTGGGGAAGTATGGACGCTGCTCTATATCCATTTCCTCCTCTGCAAAGAACTCCAAGACAGAATCATCTGGCACCTTCTCCACGACATACATTTCTTTTTTTTTTTTTTTTTTTTTTGGGAACTAGGGTGGTATTTCAGTCTTCGTATCCTTTTCTCCAGCAAATTCTTTTTGTTACTGCTAGAGCATTAGGAGGAACCGATTGGGAGTGCAACTGATTGATCTTTCTGTGGGTTTTTGTGAGCTTAACAGGTAGCGTACGATGTGTTTGAATTGGTGGTATAATTATTTCTGTTTGGTAATGGAACATCTCCCAGCTACCTTTTGAGAGTAGGTAGGTTACTCTATGTTCAAGGGTTTCAACGCTTTTCTTGCCTCCTGATATGATATGTTCAGCTCTGCCTTAAATTCTTGAATTTCTTTTTGTTCTTTCCACCTCTGGCATGCTCGCGAGTAAGCAGGATGCTCTCTTTGGAAGTTAATACATGTTGGCTTTGGAGTTGAACATGTAGTTTCGTGGTAATTTGCAGCACATCGAGCGCTACAAGTGCTCCATGGCAAGTCATTTGGGCGTATCGGTATTTTTGAACTTAAAGCATCGTAAAGGAATTGGGACATATGGACGCACCAGACAATTAATATAACCAGCTTTGATCTCATTAGAAAACGGTGAATTAAATGTCAAGATGATATTTCTGATGGGAAAAAGTTCCTTATCACTACGCATGAATATTTCTTTTGCAGCTATCACTCCTTGGGGTTTTAATTCAGAATACATTTCCTCTTCCGACACATCAATGGGATCCCATACTGTGATGACACCATGGGATGATGATGTTGTTATGGTTGTAATTGGGTTTTCGCAGCATCAGCAACTAAGGCCATATTGCTTTGTATATACTGTCTGTAAATTGGGTGTGTTCTGTGGTCGATTTTCTGTTTGCTGGATGAAAAACCCGAGTTTCCGGGAGAAAAAACATTCTACCCTCGCTTGAGATTGACTAACTCAGCTACGTTGTGAAAATTCCTCTACGTTGTGAAAAAAACCGACGGGATTCGAACTTGGTTCCTTTCCGCCTGGTGTGAGGAGGGCGGCAATTCTACAACTGTGCTACCCATGAGGGCACCCCCACCATGGGATGAGTCAGTGTCTTTTGGGGAGAGGGAAGATTACTGTGATCAGCATTCTTCCCATAGGTATAGCTCAGAGCTGTTCTGAATGTTTTTCACTTCTGGTCTTTGAAAAAATGTTGCCTGAGCAAAGCTGTTTGACAGTTTTAGGAGAGCCTGCCAACCCTTCTGGATAAAGAAGGGTGAAATTTTTCCTAAAGACTTTTCACTAATAGAGTGGTAACTAGGTCTTGGATCTGATTTAACTTCTGGTTTCTGTCTTTTAGCGGAAGCATTATCTGGGTCAACATTCACGTTTGCAGATACAAACCAAGATGGTGCTCCTCACGATTTCTTTCCCGAAGAAATTACTTTATCAGTATTCATGGAGATTTTGTTTTGGTTCAGTGGCTGTGCTCCACACCTACCACAGAGCCCATATGGGAAGCTCACTACCCGGCAAGCAATAAATGTGCTTGGGAGTGGGACACTAGGGCTACCCAGACACTATACCATCACCGTCGCGAGTCTGAATCCTATCCCTCGGACAGAATGCCCAGTTTATCAATGCCATGCCCCTACAATGCGGGTAGGGGCATGGCATTGACAAACTGTTGATCCCTGCAGGAGAACCCAATAGCCGATTTATCCCGGACGAGCCATTCAGGACCACTCGTTCTTGTCGAAGCATGGGCCAGAGTGGTGTGTTAAAGCTGGGCCCCTCAACCTCCAGGATTTCCCTTTCCGAATTTCCACGGATTACAGCGCACGACAAACATGTCGGATTCCCATGGTGTTAACTTAGAACCTAGGCTGTGGGCATTGGATTCTAGTGATGCTAACTGAAAGATGAGCAGTGCCACAGGAGGTCTCCTCGCTACGTACAGTGCCCACGTCGAGGGCTGTATATATGGCAGGGTTGCCAAAGGCTGTTTAGGACGGCATAATACAACAATTAAATATATCACACTTCTTACTCTTACACTCAAACTTGTAACCTTTCCATACAAATGTTTATTTCCGTTTTATACTTTAAATTCAAAATTTTCTTTTTCTCTTTTCTTTTACTCAAATTTCCTCAGCGGGTGCCACAAATTCTATATCATTCCATGTCATTTAGAAGAAGAATTCTTTATTATATACAGAAAGCACATTGCTGTATACAACTCCCTTCACGGCTACAAGCCAGGGGTTGCATTTGTAATATCTATTCTTTAGGATTCATCAATCATGGTGGTAGTTAACCGATCTCGGGCAGAAGGAGAGGGGTTTGTTCCTCTCATGGATTCTTCCAGGTTTTTTTTGGCCTTCACAGCATGAAAACCTCCGAACGTCCATGTGTACATTCAGAGGGCACGTGACTCCTATTAGTTGCACAATATAGAAAGGGGTGTGAAGTGGAGGATGACTGTGAAAAGGAAGAGGATGACTATGAAAAAGAAGAGAACTCGAAACCTATGCACAGCTGCGGTTATGAGCTAATCGTGTCATAAATTACTATTTAATAAAATAGAAAACAATTAATTTATAAATATAAAAAAATATAAATTAATTAAAAAAATAATTTATATTTAAATTAAACATATAAGCAACGCAGCAATTTCTAATTTACTGGATTATAAATTGTGGCATAGCAAGGGTAGGGTCAGCAGGTACATTACTTGTACCCCCTGGCACCGAAATCTTTGGTATTACGATAAAGTTCTGGAAAAAGTTCTCAAGTATAAAAAAATTTAAATATTTTTTCTTTAAAACTTTGTCTTTTATATATCTATTGTTTTTCCTTGTAATATTTTATTTATGTATCATGTTTGCAGTTTATTTTGTTTCACATGTTTATTTTCGTAATTACGAGTGGGTATCAGAAACTTCGTACTCTGAACTAGATTACAATCAGTAGGAAGATGACGTTTTTCATATAAGTTGTCTACATATTCAATAACTAACATGTGAAATTTCATTCCCTAGGTGATCGTGAATCTGAGGAAGGACGCTATGGTTGACAAAGTGGAGTATTGAGAAGTGGTCAAGACCATTCAATCCATTTCTGAAAACTTCGATTCATCGAAATTTTCAGAAATGGTTTGCTCAGATTTTAATGAAATTTAAATTTAATAGATAATAAATACTATAGCACAAAACTCCAATATCTCCAGAAGATATTGGAGCCTGTGCATGCTTTATTCTGTGATGCATGTGTCCCATTAACTGTTTTTTTAACACTCGCGCAATATACACGCGGATACAATGACATAAACATCTACTATTTGCGATATTACTGGTCGAAAACTTTTTTTGTGTTGATAAACGGGAACTTCGACTCAAAAGCTGCTTGTTATTTTAATGTCCTGAAAGTCATAGTTCCTATAACATCTCTGCCCGCACCATAGAATAGGACATAGTGTTGAGGGTACGGTACCACCGGTGGTTTCCCACAACTGCACTGTTAGTACTCTGTTGAAGATTACAGACTCTGTACATGCTGTTGTTGATGGTGTTTTAAGTGCAATGGTTACTTAGACCATATTGCACTCATCTCTGTACAGGCCAAAAGTGCCAGTGATGTGTGGTTTGTGTCATGTAGTGTGGTGGTATGTTATTTTTCTGGCACTTGGCCGCAGGGCCCCTGTTGGGACCCCAAGTTACCGCCCACAGCCAACGGGGATATGGCCAGATCGCTAGGATTATTCTCTGGCTAGCCTCTGCTAGAGTCGCTGAGCTTCGTGATAGAGGCTAAGTGGAAAAAAAAAAAAAGAGAAAAAGCATGGGGAATATAGTAAAGGAGGGTAGAATGGGAGAATAAATGGACAAATAATGATAGGAGAAGAAGGGAAGAGGGAATGGGTTGGAAAGTCACAGGGGCAGGTATCGCCGTGTGAGTTCCTGTCTGCTCTAATATTCATTCTAAGTGCCCGCCTGGTGGTGAGAATTGCCTGGGCGAACCGCGCAAAAGCAATATAAGCACTTTCGTTCAGAAGCAAGATGTGTTCTTGATGACGAGGCCTATTTTGTATTTCTGTGTTCAGCCTTAGTCGGTGATTTTCGTATGTGAGGCAGAGGTACATTATGTGTTCCCATGTCTTGTCATCTCTGCAGTGGCATTGAGGACCTTGTTCGATTCCCATGGTAGTGACCTTTCTCCTAACAGAGCATAGGTCCTTCCAGCATAAGCTCGCTACCATAGGAATTGAACAAGATCCTCAATGCCACTGCAGAGATGACAAGACATGGGAACACATAATGTACCTCTGCCCCACATACGAAGATCACCGAGTCCAGTTTCTGCCTGTTGTGCTGTAATACGAGTTTGGTGCACCAAATCGAGGCACCATAGCGGACGGACGATGGGCACAAAGGCCGCTTTGTATATTAGTGAGAGAGCTATGTTTTCAAGCCCTAGTCAGTCCTGCTAATGCGCCTAATCATTGCAGAGTATTTCTGTAGTTTGGTGGCTAGATACAAGTGGGGATGGAAGGTGACCTTAGCATCTAGATATAATCCCAGGTATTTCACCTCCTTCATACAGCCGCATGGAAGTACAATAGAGTAAGTGCTGGCGGAGGTAGATTGGGATACAGGGCAAGACTTCAAACTTTGCAAATGTTGTCAAGATCTGTAGGATACTTAATGATCAGCGCTATGCCAGCCACTGATCATTAAGGGCGACTTAGATAGGCTTCGTATGTGGGGCAGAGGTAAAATGCAAGCCGTTAGTAATACTTGGGGATCAGCAACCCCTGAATAACTTATACCCTTGGTGGGGTTTCAATTATCAGCTTTAATTTCTTAATTTCGCTTTATTCATGTTTATGTAACTATAATATTATTATAAAAGTTTTTATTTGAATTCTTGTCTTTGTAAATCGTTATATCATGAGGGAAATGAAAGATTTATTTGTGATTTCTGTTCTTAATAATTAATGTAGTTTTTAATTTTAGTTCGAATATATGCAAATTTACTTTATTATACTTGAATTCGAAAAACATAATGTTATTGCATTATGTCTATAAATTGCGTGTGCTGCTCGATTTGTCTGTTGTCTGGACAGAAAACCAAAGTTTCTGGAGTGGTGTGGCGATGAGAACTCGCTATCTACGCTTATGACCAACTGACGCGGCCACGGGGTGAAAAAAGCACATAAAAGTTCCTCGCTTCGTGGCGGGATTCGAATTCGGGCCTTTCTGATATGCATTGCTGAGAACATTTCATGTTCTGAGTTCGTTTCATTCCGAGGAATTCCAGTAAGCCCTGGAATCCGACAGAATTTCATTTATTGGGAAATTGCATCGGCTGAATCAACAAAGATCGTATTTGTCTCCTAACTGGATAGGAAGGCGGAGGTTTGCATTGTAGTGCAGTCATTGCACTTATGGAATCTGTAAAAATTAAGACCTGTGGAGAAGGAGAAACATTGATATGATGAAAGCTAATTTAATTGTATATACGTTGCACTCTACCGGGAATGATAAAGAAATCGTTAAAGTAGGAAACATCGCTACCGCATCTAGTATTTTCTGTTTTCGATGCAACCGTTCATTTATACAAAACAACTTCAATTTGTATACAAAACAACTTTGTATCTACATGAAATACGGTTTGATGTTACATGGGCTACTTGAAGTTGTTTGATATTTATTATGTCATGGATTGCTTTTCCATTTTACAAAAAGTTGTCATCACAAGATGTAAGTATACAGCCCATGGAAGATCTGGTTCTGAAGTTGCTTGGAATATATCTAGCTGAATATTCCAGTTTTCTGTTAGTTCTTTCAGTCTTATTCCTGCAGGTTTATTTTCTCTACGCTTATTACTATAGTTCATTTTTAATTTAGCAACCATCTGCCTCCACCTTGTGATCCATAGGGATTTTTCTTGTGATTCCAGTATGTTTCTACTTGTACAGTAATTCCTCATGCGGAACTGAGTGAAAATGTTTTCTGAAATCTAAGTAAACAATGTCGAAAATATTACCTGCATCCAACTTATGAGTGACTGTCAAAATAACTAAGCTGGTTAGTTAACATGATTTTCCTTTTACAAAAGAATGCTGTATTTCATTAGAATTCCATTTCGATTTAAATGATCTATCCTATAAGTGCATTTTTAATGATTTTCCCTACCATCGAAGTCAGAGTGACCAGTCAGTAGTTATCCACTTCATTCTTACTTTAGCCATCTCAAAGGAACGCCTTATTGAAGTCATCAACAATCTTCCCAACAAGTCCACCATTGGCCTTGATGGATTCCCTATTTTTATGGTTAAATTATGTAGTGCATATATCATTGACCATACTTGAAGCATACAACTCCATCCTGATAACAGGAGCTTTTCCTACCAATTTTCCTACCAATACTTTAAGTAATAAAGAGCAACTTGATATTGTGTTACTCGATATTAAGGCGGCTTTTGACAACCTCTCTCCATCCCTTCACTATGCCCAATTTTATCCGATTACTTTAGAATCTCTAGCTACCTATTAGATCTTCTTAAGAAGCTCCTACAGGCCAGGACCCTATGGATAAGAAATCAGAACCATCATCATCACCGAACTGTCTACTCCAGAAGGTTCCCCCAAGGGGGTGTTCTTTCTGCCTTCCTCTTCGCGCGCATCTTTAGAACCCTTCCTCGCAAATCATACTGTTACCTCGTATGCCGATGATTTAAAGTTTTTGTTGTCACAAATTTCCCTCTCCCCCACCAGGCCCTCCAGTGTATCACTGTGACCTCCAGCCGACAGCTATAAGAACTTGAAAATTACCTTCAAGCGACTGGGCTCTCCATAAACAAAGAGAAAACTGCTCAGCTTACTATCACCAAGAAGAGAAATAACAATTATGTGAATATCACAATCAGCATAAAGATTTGGACATCACCTGGGACAAAGACTTTACGTTCTTGCTTCATTTTCATACCATTCGGAAAAAAACAAAACATATTCAGCTATATAGGCTGTGAAACAGGAGATCGCGAAATTTCATAATCTGCATCTTATTAGCATAATCCATATTTCCTTATATGCCTCTACTATATGGTACTCGGCAACCCCATCATACCAAATCAGGTTCTTATCCCTCGAATACTGGATTTTAAAAGGGCTGAATAAGATTGCAGGTCTACCACCTACTATTTCAAAATCTTTCATGCTTGCCAATCTAAATTTGCTACCATAGAGGTATCACGTCATCTCTAGAAATCTCGTTATCTTCGCTCAGTTCCTGTCCGGAAAACTAAACTCGCCTGATATCCAGAAGTTCATTGTCAGACCGTCAGGTCGGAATAGAAGCCTTACCATTGTAGCGTGTACAGAGATGGGGAACAAGATTGGTGAGGGGAATGAAGGGATCCTCTTACCAAGAGAGGCTTAAGTTCTGCAAATTGCAGTGGCTGGAGACTAGGCATCTGCGAGGTGATCTGATTGAGGTGTATAAGGCCTTGAATGGATTGAGCACGCTGAATTTTGATGGGATCTTTCCACTTGTTCAGATTACGAACCTAAGGGGACATAAATTTAAATTGAGGAAAGGCAGATGTAGAACAAATGGTTAATTGTTGGAACAAACTTCCATCTGTCGTTGTGGAAGTTGATAGGCTAAATAAATTTAAGGAGGAACTGGACAAACATTTAGAGGGGATTGTTTTGTAATTTTTTTTTTGGCCTGCATACACTTGCTTTTTTGCATCACATGCCACTACTATTACTACTCCCATGCAGATCTAAGTTGTGTAACATGACCTCCTTGGACTATATGTTTCCATTGAACGCTATCGAAATATTTAACACGTTATCCATAGATTTACAGAAGCTGTGCGATGACAAAACCTACAGGTCTTCCACTCTCGCAGATATGTATGCCCTCGTTAAGCTCTAGGTGAGATTATGTCTGTGATGATACATTGCACGCATTGATGTATTCATGTATATAAACCAGAGGCTGGTTAAAGCCATCTATTGTGTTAACCTGCCTGACTACTCCGTACGTAAACTGTACACAGTTTCCCATTTTTCATTCATGTAACCATGTTAACTCATGTAATATCATGTAACCGTGTCCTCTAGCTGCATAGCTGTAAAGGGACATTCCTTGGAAATAAAATAATAAAGACAAAATAATTAATAATAATAATAATTTATTCTTACTTTATTCTCACTTCATTCATCCTTTAATGTATTGGCGATACGTTCGCAACTCATCCAAGCTAAGAGAATTTCTCCGAGTCCAGTGACACCACAATTAACCTTAATAGTTAAGTGCACTATCATGCTGCCTCCCCTCAAAATTACTGGGTATATGCCATCAAGGAGCCTTATTTGCCTTTAGGCTCGAAATTTTTATAATAAATAATCTAGTGAATTAATTATACTTTCCCTCGTCAAAAAATGATTATCCAACTGTGCCTTGCACTTTACCAAATTCCCAGTCTCGACCCTCGCAGCAAGCGATTTATTCGAATGATCTACAACACGTTTCCAGACGGTAAACGTTATCAGATTCAACCTTCTCTTACCCCCCAGAATTTTGTATTTGTACGCAACTCTCTGGTTATTCAGGTTAAACTTCTGGAATGTCTCTCATTCTCTCTTTCTATCAATTAGCATTTTTTTTTTAAATTAAGAGGTCGGAAACTTTCCTCGGGTGATATCGGGTTGCTGTGTACACGTGCCTAACTGTTGAATGTTTCATGGTAAGGTCTTGTTGGGACAGAAAGAAGTAGTAGTGGCATGTGATGCGAGAAAGAAAGTAATCACACCATTCCCTCCAAATGCCTGTCCACTTCCTCCTTAAATTTATTTGACCTATCAACATCCACAACGACAGATGGAAGTTTGTTCCAGCAATTAACCACCCGCTGGCTAAAGGCAAATTTCCGCACATCTATTCTACATCTGTCTTTTCTTAATTTGAATTTACGCCCCCTTAGGTTCGGAATCTGAACAAGTGGAAGGATCCCATCAGAATTCAGCGTGCTCAATCCATTCAAGGCCTTATACACCTCAATCAGATCACCGCGCAGGTGCCTAGTCTCCAGCTGCTGCAATTTGCAGAACTTAAGCCTCTCTTGGTAAGAGGATCCCTTCATTCCCCTCACCAATCTTGTTGCCCTTCTCTGTACGCTTATTGCTCTAGAGACTATACGAATTGACGAAAACGAGTCTGTTTTCAGATGTGCTAGTCATTAGTCCTCCAATCTTCCTGAACAGTAATAGAACGTTGGCTAATAATCGTTTCAAAAAAAGTACACAGCAATCATTTTCTACATGAAAACTCGCATTATTACCCAGCACAAAAACACGCAATCGAATTTGTAGATAACAGTCAAAGACAAGACTTGCAAGAAGGTTGTAAGAGTGGCTGTAAAACGAGTTTATAAACCAAGTTTTTAAACGTCAAAAAAAAAAAAAAAATCTGAGAAGAGAAGAGGGGAAAAGAAGCCAACACCCTTACAAAAGAAATAGGATAAACAAAATAGCCAGATTTGTGTGTGTGGGGAAGGCGCCTTTCTAACTGTACCATGAAATGGGTCCACTTCAATTCGTTGCATGAAAATTTGCTATATGCGAAAATTCGGTGCACGAGATAATTTGAAGAACTACAATTGGTGGCTGCAACAACACAGAGATCAGAAATTACCAAAATCAATGAAATAAAAAACTTTTAGGAAATAAGAGAAGTTCTGATGACTTAGAAAGGAGGAATGCAGAAATTTAGAAAAAAATAAATTTTTTTCTTATCCATTTATATTGTATAAAACAGTTTAACCCAATGCTTTTCCAGGATTATGACTTGGTTAAGGATTGCTAGAAGAATATTACTGACACAGAAACCAGGTGAAAGGAACAAAAATGATTATCATTTTGAAAGTTGGCCAAATTATCACTGTGAAAGTTATTCAGTGCGCTTTACCATGTAGAGGACTCGGACTTCAATTCCAACCCCTATACAATCTCCAAGGATGCTTACCCGCCTACTCTTAACCCATCCACCGTACTAGCTTACCTATCACTAACTTCTTTAAATAAAAACTATAGCGCGAATTGCAAATCGAACGTCAGAAGATGCGCATTACCCAGCCGGCATCCATTAATGATCTCTAATTTGATCTCGGAACAACCTTGGCCCCCTCCCCCCAATGTATATTCCCTAAAAAAATGCAACTTACATAAGTGAAAGTAAAGTGCGAACAGGGTTCTCCTGTATCCTGATCTTTAACCTGTCCGTGGCACTTTTTAAATAGGATCTCCTAAAAAGTATGTGTATTAAAGGCCAACTTAAAATTAAGTTTTATCAATAACCTAATAAAAATTACTTTTATCCACTGTTCAGTAATATTACAAATGTCGTCTTTAGTATAACTTCTTGAAAATGATTTAATTAATGTTCACGTACACTTACAATCTATCTTCAACTATAGAAACAAAAATAACTAAGATCTCCTTTTCTCCATTGTTACCACTACTATATTATTTATAAACAACTGTAGCTGCCTGATATATAGACACAAAGTACATGCATGAGAAGACTGTCTTCTCATGCATGTACTACATGTTATTATTATAAAGAAGTAAGCGGTTATCGTTCCTGTGAGGAACACACCTGTTTACTAATGAATAATACAACAAGCAATATACTAAACTAGGTTAATGTAATAACCACGTGTAGATTAGCATTTTGGGAGTTTACACGACCTATTAGGTTGAGCGAAATCAGTGGAGCGTGTTCCATCAGTGTGTATGAATCCAATTTATTTACTCAGAATTAATTGATACCATTTTTGTGAGCAACACATCTAAAGTGCAGTTGCGCAGGTGGTTGGATATTGCATGAGTGAATGCAACCGTCAGTTTTTTTTTTTTTTTAATTATTATGAGAACTCCAAACACGAGAGTATTTAGTACCGTGCATGGGCTGAAGGACAAGAAGATGAAAGAAGATACTTGTTGACATTAGACTTGAATTTTTGGAGATTGCAATTATCAGGAAATACGTATGAACGGAGGTTGTTAAAGAAAATAGAAATTGAATGAATGAATGAGAAAAAGTTGGTTCCGTGAATTAGATATTGGACAGTAAAAGGATTTTGACTGGTTACGGCACGTGTTCGGACTGCTTTGGTAGAGAGAGCGGGAATTATTACAGAAGACAATTCAGAAGTACAGGATCATGGAAGTATCTTTAGGAAACGCATGCAGCAGAAACAGAACGTCCATGAGACAGAAAGTGGAGAGACACTGTTAGAGATGAGCAACTATACGGATTTTTTTTATCCGGTCTAGTTTTGTTTTGTGTTTTTTAGGGAAGGGCATCGAGAATCCACAGTATCGTTAGCATTGAGTTCTAATACAGTTATTTACTTCTGTACAGTGGATGATTCAGTTGTTTTACAGCCTTTAGCGCAGTTTTCGAATTTTCCTGTCTTGTCACACGGAAAGAATATTACAATAAAATAAATCTTTATTTCCATCACAGCAAATTGCCAGGGGATTGAGCGGAGTATTAATAACTTTGTTTGTTTTAGATTGAGGTATGTAATATTTTACATACCTCAATCTAAAAGAAAATAGAAAGAAAATAGAAATTAGGAGATATTCGGACTGGAGATGCGTTTCTCTATTTTTAGTGATTTTTGAATTAAGAAGGGTGATAATTTGTCCACAGATTGGGTGGAGAGAGAGTGTGCTTTACTAAAGTTTGGTGCATCGTGGTTCTGTATTTCTGTTGTAATCAGAATTGATTACGTATGTAAGGCAGAATTGATGATATAATATGAACCTAATTAGCTAAAGAGATGACATCCATTTGAGCTGAAACTGAAAGACAGTTTCGAATGTGAGAAGCATTGACACTAAGGCTTACTCGGCATAACTTGCTGCATCAGGAAACATGAATTTATGTTTAATTTTGTACTTTTTGAATATATTTTTTCTTTTTAATAATTCAGTGTCCATAATCATGCTTTGGTAAAGGCTGGATGACTCGCTTTGCACTTCGCCAATGGGAAAAAAGGCGTGTGTGTGTGTGCTCAGCACCAATGCAATGAAGGTTATAAGGCCTCAGTATATTATGCTTGTAAATTACGTTATTCTTTGATCGATTTGCTGTTTGCTGGACGAAATAAAATGCAATCCTTAGCCTGCGATCAACTAACTCAGCTCATCGACAGTACACTCAGTGTGGGGAGGATGATGATTATATCAAAGTGTGCTTGCTACACGCGAGGACGCACAAACAGAGGCTGTGGCTGAGCAGTCTCTTGAGTATGCCTCTTAGAACCACAATTGGGACAAATGGCATCATATTGATATATTACTAGCATTTGAAACAACGAATGGAATTCGGAATGTAAGGCAGAATTCAATAGTTCAAATAGGCAGCTTTGTAGATGGTAAGTCTGGAGTTCTGAAAATTATATGGTGGATCTCGTTTGAATGAGATTACCGTCATTTTCAGTCATGGTTCGCTAAGCATTTATAACTCTTTGATTGCTAAGTTCCTGAACTAATTCCGCTTCAGGAACCTCGTAGACTTCAGTAGGTAATGTTATCTTTATAAGAGCTCAAAGTATTGTGGGGAGTGATGGATATAGGCAGTCCACCAAATTGTCCACAGTCTTTCACGGCCATTCAGAGTATTTTGAGGCGTCTGTTTCAATTAGGAGATATTCGGACTGGAGATGCGTTTCTCTATTTTTAGTGATTTTTGAATTAAGAAGGGTGATAATTTGTCCACAGATTGGGTGGAGAGAGAGTGTGCTTTACTAAAGTTTGGTGCATCGTGGTTCTGTATTTCTGTTGTAATCCTTTTAGAATGACTAGAGTCGTGATCCACGTGAGATGACTTAATTATTGAGCGTGAAGGCTATAAAGTGGAAAGGCGTTAACGTCCACAGTAGCTCCTTTTTGGCTCTGAAGATTTGTCTTTATCCCCAGGTTACCAGGGGGAGGACAAGGTGGCTAAACGGTTGAAATGGTTAGTTGGATTACAACGTTAATAATAATAAATATCCAAACAAAAAAAAAAAAGAAGAAAAGTGAATTTATTTTTGAGTTCTGCTTGTGACTTTAAGTAAAGAACTACTTGAAATGAACTCCAAAGAGAAAGACCATTAAACTGAACTAGAACTTTAGAGAGAATTGTACGAATCGCAGAGAAGTCGCGTGTTACCCGGAGGTCCCTATGCCGTGTGGAAAAGGACTGGGCCCCATTCCATCAATGATGCAAGAAACTCTCAAGGGGGATTAAATCATCTCTACCAATTGGTGGATTAAATCGCCTGTATTTTATTTTAAAATGAAAAGTATTACAAGAAAATATTTTGATTGGACGATGGAAATAAGCCCCACCTTCTTCCTTAAAATTAAGGTGGCAAAGGCAAATGTTTCGTTGAAAGGAAAAACCTTGTTCAGAAGTGTTCAGATCTTTTAGCAATATTAAAAGATATCAATTTAATTAAACTATTTACATTTTAAATAGTTTAGTTTAATTTAAAATTTTAAATGAAAAAAGTAAATAAATATTAAATTTTTAAACTTTAAATTAAAATTTTTGCGATGTCTCAAAAATTTTAAATGTTATTAAGGTGCATTTTAAATACACCGGAAGGTACTGCAAAAGTTTTGCATACCTATACGGTTTTGAATGGGGAACACTTGACGTAGGTACATAATGTCATGCTGACGAAGTGATAGAATTACCAAAATTACAACTTCCGGAAAGCTCAAGTTAGATGAATCTAACTTGATGAATCATCTATCTGAATGTTGTTACATGGTTTACCGGTTTGTAACAACAGACGACTGAATTCAAGTGGATACCTGGATGGTACCCACTTGAATCACATGCGAATGACAGAATAGTGTCTAAGATATTGCACTCCGGAGTTCTTCACATTGCATAAATGCCTCAGACCATTTTGATAGGCTATAAAATGCACCAGGGAATTCGAGGACCTTGAAAATGTTTTAATTCAAAACAGTGTTCATTTCATTGCAATTGTTAACCATATTTTGTAGATATTCCATTCATATTTGGGTGGTTATGCAGATTTAAAGATTAGACTTTTGGGTAGTTATGCAAATTTTAAGATTAAAGATTAGTGAAATAAACTTGTGAGAAAAGAAGATTTACAGTTATGCAGAAGCCCCGACCAGCATTGCCAGAAAAAATTATAAGGATTTTAAATTTATTTCCAATTTACATTGCGATTACCAGGGCTATTTAGTAAATAGCATAAAATAATGTAAAAAGTAATATTTTCAAAATTTAGAAGGACAAGCGACCTTCTTTTTCCCCCACCGCCATTCTGATGTCATTATTCATCAATACTAATTACTTTCCCCTGTATTTCTCTCCAGTTTCTGTGGTATCTCAACAGTGAAATGATAAAACGTTAAGAAAATATGATATAGGTTCTACAGTTACAGTTAATATTTTTATTAAACAACAAAATGCTCTCTTTTATGAGAGCTCAATATTTCCTTTCTCATATATGTTCTTAATACGTAATTAGATATTTTCCAATCAATTACGGTACTAGAGCGAATTATGATTTTTTTTTCTTAGAAACACAGAAAACTATCTCGATTGTATGCAATTTATGCCATTTGTAGCAAACATCTAAACAGAATATCTGATATACGTACAAAATACGGTTCTTCTCAAGGCCATAAGAAATAATACATAATCTATATCAATCATTTTTCTTTCTAATAATTTCAACATACGAAAACGTTGTCTTCAAAAAAAATAACCAAAATTATATATCAAAATATTTGTTTACAATGAAAATGATTCTTATAAAATGACCTAGATGCAGCTTTAAAAACTGACGCTTGTGAGATACTCTATATTAGCGTAAGGAGAAAATCAACAGGCGGTTCAAGGTTTAATTACGCCTACTCACTCCATGTAAACAATCCAGAATGAATGCGCAGAGGAGAAACTAGTAAATAATATTGAGATGCCTATTGTTTTCCTCCTTACTATAGTTCTGGAAAAAAGAAGCATTTGAATAGCTCATTCGTTTCACGTAACACAACATACTACGGTTTGAATCAAAGAATGAAAAATAATGAGTTTTTTGTGGTGGAAGTGCTCAGTTGAGAACCAAAAACAAATAGCATCCATATTGCGTTATGCTTATGATGAGAACTATAAGGAATGTATCGTTTCTTGCCTTTAATTATAAATGTATTAGGGTGATAATGTTACTCAGTTTACTGTAATTATATGTGTATACGATAGTTTCCCCCGCTTACACTTGATGTTATATAAAGTGAAGTCGTCCTTCAACTCCTAACGATTCACATATAGCAGAAAATCCGGAATCCGACGGAATTTCCTTAAAAATAATACAATGGAGGGACTGCTTTACAGCATCTCTATGTAGTAAACAAATGCTCTGATATTTCAGACCTGCCCACTTTCATGATTCTGCTCACTACAATTCGACTTCTATCTACACGTTTGTTTCGTGCGTGGTGAGTACTGTCAGTGGTAGAGAGTCATCTTGAGTGGTGGAATCGTTCAAAGTGAAATTGGCTTCTTCTACTTTCATACCTTGTTCATGTAGCCTCACTGCTTTGTCAACTATTTCTTTGTATTTGTCAACGACTTTTCTCAGAGCAGCGTCGAATGGTTCAAAGTTAAGTGGTTTCTTCGATCTCTGAAAGATGCCATCTTTGTGACGTAGCACGCAGTGGTAAGCTGGCCATGTGACTGTGATGTTCAGGAAACGCAAAAGTCGAGACAGCTCCTTGGGTAAGTTGGTCATTATGTCTTCGTAGCGTATGACAAGCAACGAGCCTTCGAATTTCAGCCAGTCTAAAATCATGTTCTTCCACGCTTGGGTCTGGACCCTCACGTAATTCTTCCACGCTACGAAAACACACAAAGAAAACACATTTTAATTTAATACAGTGTATATAATGAATATAATAATATATATTTAACATAAATATAATATAATAATAATATTATAAATATAATATAATAATTATAAATATAATATAATAATTATAAATATAATATAATAATTATAAATATAATATAATAATTATAAATATAATATTATTATTATAAATTATTATCTAATATTAATAAACAATAAATAAATAAATAATACAAATAAATAATAAAAATATCAATATATATTTTAAGAGTTGTTTTAAGTTACGAAAAAAATAATTAACAACACAAGGTAAATCTAGATTCTCCTGTTTGGTAGCATGGAGTGGGGGAAACTAACGGATGATCTTGAGCCTTATCTGCAAGATTGGGCAGCAAGGGCAGTTTTAACTTTTGGAAACGTTCCTCAAATCATGTAGATGCAATTTTTGAACAGTGGATAGTTCATCGCAGTCTGGGCAAAAATGAAGCAGTGCAGGATGAAGTTGATTCGATGCAACAGAAAATATTTCAGACCTGCCCACTTTCATGATTCTGCTCACTAAAATTCGACTTCTATTCCACAGTCCAGTCTTGGAGCTGGCTGTACCTCACCATACATATACATTAACAACTTCATCCCATACGTGCCTCCAGGGCCTAGGCTCATATGCACTAATTCTCAAGGTCCAAAGACCATGTATACAGCCTTTGATTTAAAAGTATTCATAATCAACATAATAATAATAAAAAAAATAAAAATATATAAATAAAAAAAAAACAACAACAAATCTTTCTAAAATTTCCAATTAAATCTTGGTTCAATATCAATAAAATTTCACATAAAATGCACTATAAAAACAAAGACGGTATATTAGTCTGTCGGCACAAAATAACACATTGTGTCATCCAATGCCTACAGCTGCTATTCCTATACCTCTACTATCACTTAACAACGTGGCCCTCCTTTTAAACACATTATTAACAAAAGTTGAGGAACATATAAAGGACACTCGACTTACAAACAAATCCAGCAAGGTATCCAAATAAAAGGTCTCCCATTTAAGTGTGCTGCGCAGATCTTCATAATAGGGGCAATAGAGCATGATATGAAGGCCAGTCTCCATCGCCTCACAGAAGCACAAGGCAGAATGGACAAAACCAAACTGACTCAGCATAGACATTAAGCCATGCCCGGTCAGCAGGAAACAAGTACTCAAGTTGAACTGTAACCACGATCTTAATTTCCAATTCACGGTTGTTACGGAGGAAATAAAAGCGTAGGTTTCCCTGCCTTTATCAGAGTCATTCCAGCTAGTTTGCAAAATATTCATTAACTCATCATGTATTCTCCATCTCTCGACCGCAAGCAGCGCCCCCCCCCCCCCCGGCATGACCAAATACCTAAAATCTCGGCGGAGATGCCTCTTCTAAGACAGTACCTCAAGCCTGCGCGGATTACCAATAAATCCGCAGGCATCTTCCCAGATATTGCATTCAGAGCGTCAGTACGACAGGCCCTGGTGATACCTAGAAGAGCGAACCTTTGGCAGACATTAAATGCTTTCTAATTACAACATTAATCACTTTATGATACCAAACTCCAGCAGCATATGTGATAATGGGGACAAGTACACACTCATATAGCCTATTTAATGATCGTCCTTTGATTCCCCATTTCACCCTTATTACTCTGGAAAGCTTGGCATAAAGGAGTTTAATTTTTTGTTTTAGATATATAACATGTTTCGTAAAAAACAAGCGCTCTTCCAGACAAACACCAGGGTACCTGACGGTACACGCATTCCTCAAAGAGATACCTCCGCTACGAACAACGGGAGGCCTCGTCCTGCTTAGCTTTCCCTTCAGCAACATAGTAACAGTTTTGTCTTTAGAAATATTAAGCGTGTGCAAGTTACGCCAATACAACAGATCCTGTAACAGGGCACTGGCCCTGTCTTCAATATCTGTCCTGGAGTTATCGGGAACTAGCAAAACTAAATCATCAGCGTAGGCGATGGCCTGTGAGTCCCCCATGTCATGCTCTAAAAATTCATCTAAAACCATGTTCCACATGAAGGAGCCGAGGATCAACCTGTGGGCATCTCCGTTCGACCTGAAAAATCTCCTCCTCAAGAGAGGACAGAACAATTACGGTCCGAAAGGTAATCCCGCAAGATGTTATATAAGTCCCCGGGACTGAGGGCAGTTCTCGCCCTGCAGAGGATGCTACCCCACCACAGGGCATCAAACGCACCCCTAAAGTCCACAAACAAGCCTAGAACATATGGTCTTGATTCTCCCTGTACAATCGTAATAAGTTTACGAATCGCATCTTTGGTCGAGAGGCCCTTAAAACCATATTGTTTACTTGAAGAAAGATGTACATTTTCATATTTAAACTGATATCTGGAAATTATCAGCCTCTCGAAAATTTTTCCCAAGATTGGGAGCAAAGCAATTGGACGATATGACGTTGGCTCACTCAAGAACTTCTCCGGGTTCTTCATGATCACTCTTAGGACCGCGGTTTGCGACAATTTTGGAAAAACTCCTTCTAGTAGACCTGTATTGTAAAGATCGTATTGTAAAGAATAATATCGGGGAACATAGAATAAAAATGTTTTACAACATGTCTCAGTAAAGTCGATCCCCGACGCCTTCCCATCCCTTACCCTATTAATAGCTGTTGTTGTTATTTTGGTTTTTAGGAGCATTAGCAACTAAGGCCATATTGCTCCGGGGATATGCGATGGTGATTTCTTGACCTTTCGCACCCTCCGTATTTGGTGGTTACGGGCTCGAACCCCGGTCTAATCAAGAAGCGTGTGCTACGCACTGCTGCTCCTGCCCACCTGGCTACGGAGACGCCCCTATTAATAGCAGCATCTAATTCAGTTCGAGTAAACGGGGACTATCTCTCATTAGGGATATATTCCTGATTCTCTACCTCGATGGATCTCTGCAAGTCAGTGTTTATCTCCCTATTATCTTTTAAAAACAATTCTGACAAGATCTGCCGGACCGAATGAGCCCAGGTCACTGTATCCTCCTGGTTCCCATCCAGTACAGAATAAGCAATATTATCTAATACTAACTTCTCAGTGATAACCTTGTAGACCGGACCCCCAGGGGTCTGCATTTCCAACCTGTTCAACAAATGATTGCCACGCAAGTTGCTTATATTGTTTAATCTTTGATTATTCATTCTTTTAAACTCTAAAGCTTTGCTTTAATTCCATGATTAAAGCAGGATTAGCCTAGAAGATTTTACCCTACGTTTTAATTCATATAAATATGAATTCCACCAATGGACAGATTTAAAACACTTCTTTTTTCTACTCATCAGTTTCTGACTTGCTGACTTCAAAATGTTAGTTAAGATTTCTGCCTTTTGGGCAGCACCACATAGAGCCCAGTCCACAATGTCACTGATTTGACCCTGAATATAATTATCAAATCTATCCCAGTTCATAGATCTAATATTATACCTACTGGTCTCCAGCCAGGCACATGGCACCCAGCCCCACAATAATCAAAATAAATGCCCCTGTGGTCACTTGTAGTTAATGCACCATGAACCTTCCTATTATGAATATTACCTAAAATAGCACTGGAACAAACAGTAACATCAATGTAACATTCGCCATGCAAGGAGGAGAAGGTAGGAAGCTGCCGCGGATCATTGATGATGCCCACCCAGCGGAGCAAAGGAAATCCTCAGTCTCCTGTCCTCTTCCTCAGTATTCCCAGCTCCCTAGAGTGTGGAGCCAGCGTTTGCATCTGCCGCAACAATCACAAGCTACCCCCGCAGGACACCCTCCACATTTTCCAAATATTGTATATACGGGTCAATAATATCACTATACTTACAGTAAAGGTACACAGAACCAGTAGGTGTCATTATTTCACATGTCCCGCAATCAAAACACAAGGTTGTAATCATGGTAACCACTAACCGGGGATTAATAACTATTACAGCAGCAAGGGGTATGTCTCCACTTTGCATGATTCTGTATGTACCCGGATATCCCCTCACTTTCCCTTTAAAGGTTCCTGCACAAGAATGTCATAGGATCCCTCCACCATCCTACGTAGCTGAGATGCCACATTTTTTGCCCGGTGAGCGTTTATTTGTAAAATCTTTAATACAAACATATTTATAACTTTACTCATAATCAATCCTTTTCTTATTTTGTCCCAACGCTTTAACATATTAGGGCATTGTTTATTTACAGCACTATGCTCAGCGGAGCTTTTCTTACGCCAACAATTGATCCACTTAGCAGGTTCCATTTTTTTTTTTTTTTTTTTTGGAACATTCCTTAAATGAGTGACTCTGTGCGCTGCAGTGTCCACAGAAGGTTTCGTTCCTACAATATTTTGCAATATGTCCCTAGGTCAAACACTTATAACATTGGGTTACTGTTACAATGTCCGGCACTGGACAGGAATCCCAGTTAATAAACAGCCTACCACTATCTAACAATAGCCTGTGGATATGTCCGTCCTTTGTAAAATCAAATTAGTTGTAAATTTTCCTTTAACTTTATTAATAGATAAAACGGAAACATCTTTGAACACTTGATCTTTAGTAATTTCATATTCACTCAAATTCCTTTGCCATATTTGTTCAATCAATTGTTCTTTACTAACCTCTTCACTAACGTCAAAGACTAGCAGCTTGGGTTTCATTCTCTTAAGTTTCTCCAAAGTCATACAAAGATCTTTAAATTGAAGACATCCTTTAATTTTCTTAAGTTCTCTGTCTGAATCCGTCTCTATAATAACCTTCCTATCCTTCGCTGCTCTTACACTTTTAACTTAATGTCATGCAACATTGGTCTCACTGTTTTCAGTAACTCTTGCTTCATGTCTTTGCTAGATAAAAATTTATCATTACAGTATTAGAAGTTAGAACAGCAATCTTTGGTTTTCTTACTGTATCCTGTTCTTTTGACACAACTTGGGCATATGACTCCTGAGAATGCTTTTTCTATTTTTTTTCCAATTTAGTTTCTAAAACTTTATTCTCAATTTGTAAATCTGTTATTGTCAATTCTAATCTAGCCCAAAGATCCAGTATTTCCAGTCACAACACTAGGAATGTTATAATCTTTTCTAAGAAGTAATTCTCTTAGTTTTAACCTTTCCATCTAAACCCAATATTCTATCTACTGCCATATCCAAGGAAATATCAGTTGAGCTTTCCGGATATTCTCTTACACGTTTAGTAGGTCTATTTTCCTGTATCTGCCTGGCTTTCTGAGAGTTTCTGACTTATTAATTCCAAATCAAATTACTTCCAGTTGAACACTACATTCTTTAATGTTTAGATTATCCTTAGAATTTGCTCCAGGTTTCTTTGCTTTTAGTTTCTGCTTTTTGGATACCACATTTACTTCTTTACTAAACTTAACCTGTTCTAACTCCTCTTTAGACATATTTACATATTCTGCAAGGCTTTGTTCATTACTATCGTCATCTGATATACTTGCTGTCTCAGTAAGGTCTGAAAGGGAACCAGTAAAGAATCTCCTTATTCCCATAGCCATAATACACGTTTATATTAATAATGTATAAATAAAATAAATATAATTATTTACAATTAAAAGGATCAATCAATAATTCACTGAGCCAACTATTTACAATAGTACAGGTTAGTAATTTACCAGACTTAGTGATCCCACAGGCCAAGTCAGTAAAACATAATAAATAATTAAATTAAATACAACTCCATGCAATCGATAAAAAAAAAGATCAAATCCACAACTTCAAACTATCGAAAGCTAACAATCTATATTCACGCTTGAACACAAAGGCAAAGAGGAGGGGGGGGGGGGGGGAATAATGATATCGTCAATATTTTCCTTAATATTTAGAGGAAAATACCCCTATATTACAATATAAATTAACTATTAGAAAATAAACCTACTGTCCTTTCAATTAATTATACGATACAATGCTAAAAGTCCACCGACAATAAATTAAAAATCAAAAATACCTGAATTTTACTCCTAAAACTGATTATAAGAAACTTCTGAAAATGTCTTGCAACTCTTAAATTTTCTTGACATTAATAGAACACGAATAACACTCTACACAATGTAATCACTTAATATCACGATCACTGCGATTAATACTACCGCTGCACCACTCCAGTCGAATCTTTCGATTTTTTAACAAAAAGAAATGTCTTTCGTCTGGGAACACACAACTACGGTATCCCAGATTCTTCAACACCCGCCCCATAGTTCGGACAGAAATGGTTTTTCTTTGCCTGAATTGAATTTTTCAGTCATTTGCTGCACACCTAATTTTGTATATTTGCTTAAATTCTAAAGGTCTCCTTAATGTACTAACTTTCCGATGCATTTCTTCCTTTTAGAGCTCCATTCTATTATTTTTCACTTTTCCGAAAAACCCGAGTTAACGAGAGAAAAAATCATGCTATCCTCGCCTGAGGCTGCTAACTCAGCCGACGTTGTGTAAAAGACCCATAAAAATTCTTTACTTCTTTGAAGGGATTCGAATTCAAGTGTTTTCCACCCGTTGTGAGAAGGATGGTGATTATAGCAACTGCGCTACTCACGAAGACATTTAGCATTAGCATAATAATGCAAGAAAGCAATCTCATCAGCCAAAAAAAAAAAAAAAAAAAAAACCATCCATTCACTCCAAATGTTTGTCTAGTTTTGCCTTGAACTTATTTAAGCTGTGAACTTCCACAACGACAGATGGAATTTATTCCAGTAATCAACCACCAGCTGGCTAAAGGCAAATTTCTGCACGTCTATTCTACAACTGTATTTCCTCAATTTAAATTTATATCCCCTCTGCAAGAGGAAGAATCCTATCAGCATTCAACTAGCTCAAACCATTCAAGGCCTTATACTCACCAATCAGATCACCTCGCACGTGCCTAATCTCCAGACACTGTAATTTGCAGAAATTAAGCCTTCCTTCGTAAGAGCAACCCCTTGTTCCATTCACTAATCTTGTTGCCCTTCTCTGTACTCGTTACAGCAGCTCTACATCCTTCCTAAAATGAGGCCTCCAGACCTGTATACAACACTCAAGGTGTGGCCTGACAATTGCCTTATACAAGGGGAACCTCCTTATCCCTTCTAGAAAAATTCGTATATATCATTGACAAGACCCCATCAGCTACTCTTGCAGCCTGTCTTCACTGCTTACAAAAATTCATATCTGACTGCACAATTACACCCATATCCTTTCATTCTCTACCACCCTGAGTGTAGTACCACAGTTGGTACGTTTCTCTGGGGTTACCTCCGCCTATATGCAGTACTTTGTTAAACTTCAGTCGGCACTGCTCAGCCAATCTGCTCCAATTTTCTAGATTCTGTTTCAGTAACACACTGTCATTAACAACCATGCCAACCTTCATATCGTCTGCAAACTTGAACATTAAGTCTGATATACTTTCATGAGTATCATTAATAAATACAGAAAACAATAATGTACCCAACACTGAACCCTGGGGACTACACTAATAACATTAGTCCACGAAGAGCAGTGTCAATCGATTACCACTCTGTCTTCTCCCACTCAACCATTCCTTTATTCATAGCAGACATTTGCCCTTAATGCCATATTGCTCCAATTTGTACAATACTGTAGTCTTCAATGTGCAACAGTATCAAAAGTGTTCCTAAGATCCAGATATATGATATCAAAATTATTTTTTGCATCCAGTTCCTTTGTTACGAAATCAAAGTATCCAATCAAATTGGTCAGACAAGACCCATGCGGTGTTCGAACTATAACTGCAGTCTTGTTTAGATGATCCTGTAGTGCTTCTTTAACCCAGTGCTTCCATTAATTTCCCCGGAACAGAAGTTGAACTGTCTGTAATTACTTGTGTCACTCTTTGTCCTCCTTTATGAATTTGGGGCCACCTTTGCACATTTCCAGTCCATGGGGACCTCCCCTGAGTACAAGGAAGCTCTCATAATTATAGCTAAGGGTTTGCTTATTTCCTTTTCTGCCTCCATTAATATAACTGGATAGACCCCATATACCCCAAGCGCCTCTGTTATGTTTACTTCAACAATTTCTGTTCCACTTTGCTCTCAGTTATTACAAAATCATATAGCTCACTGCCAGAGTTTAATACACCTCTGCATTCCCTCCCCTAATAACTCCTCATGTGTGAATGTAGATGCAAAATATTCATTCAGTTTGTTAGCTACCTGAGCAGGATCATCAACAGTTGAACCATCGATATCAAGTGGACCAATCTGATTCATCCCCTGTCTTCTAGAGTTTACATAAGTAAAGAACTCTTTGCTGTTTTCTTTGCATTCTTTGCCAAAGATTTCTCGCAATCTGCCTAATCTCTTTTGTGACTTGATTACAGACCAGTTTATATCTACCATAGACTTTTGTGTCACCTGTTAATTTATATGCATCCCATGCATTTTTCTTTTCTCTGTCACGTGTCTCATTAGTTCATCTGACATCCATTTAGGCCTAAACCTTGAACAATATTTCTTAGTTGGTATGAAAAGCCTAGTAGCTTTCAAGATTAATTCTTTGAATTTGCTGTTGGTAACATCATCAGTTGGTCCCAGAATTTAAAAACTGTCTCAAACCACCGTAGTCACCTTTACGAAAGCCAAACTCCTTCCCTTCACCCATGGTGGCAATTACATCTTTGAGTAAATCCTACATCAGCACACTGTGATCACTTCCACCTAGTGATTCCTTCATCTGCAGTTTCTTAATGCATGAATAATCTCTGCTGATAATCAGATCAAGAGTATTGCGCCCTCTGGTTGCCTCTCGAACATGCTACTACTGTAGAAAACAATCAACCAATAAATCTACAAAAAGTCAATATCTGGGAAGTTAAAATCCCCCATTATAAGACATTCTGATTTACTGGCCCACCTATTTCTTTTTATAGTTGTTCACAGTACTCATCAGAATCATTAGGCCTATAACACACACAGTTCTTCTCTTAAGTTTGCTTCTCCAGTGCTTATTTCACACCAGACTGACTGAACATTGCACTGTCCACCCATTTATCAGAGTGTGTCTTACAAACTGTGAAGTTTGGCAGATTTGTCGCTGTCTGTGAGTAGTTTCTCGTAGTTTTGGTTTGGACTACTGCTCGTCGTTCCTAAGCAATGAACGCCATGTGGTACATTGCCTGTAATTTGGGAACGGCCTCTGATGTATTATTTTACATTCTAAACAAAAAAAAAAAAAAAACAAGAGAGACTCATTTTTACAAGATCCATTAAAGTTCTATACTGAAGATTTCAAATTCATTTTTTTCCACCGCTCATGTTCAGGAGACATGTTCAGGGTTCATCTGCAAGTTTTTGCCGATACAGAAATTAAGTTAAGATAAAAAAAAATAAGGGAAAAAAAACACACACCATTAAAACTAGCCATTACTGGAGTAGTAATTTTCTGATTACAGTTCTGGCTCGTTGTAGATTCAAAGAATCTTGCTCCAAACATGAAGGTCAGTTAAATCTGTAGTTTTTCCGCTATAAATCAGAGTATCATTCACTATCGTGTACAGGTGTGTTCTGCATTTTACCCGAATTATAGATAAGCGTTGCATAAGCTGCACACCCTTTTTCCTTATCATTATTCGATCAAAGTAATTCTCAGTTAATTTAGTACAGTTTCTAAGGTCAACATTTGGGCGTGTGTGTGTTGGCAGTAATGCCTTCTTAAGTGCTGAATCGAAACCTCTGCTTTCTTATAAACGATCCATTCTCGTCAAAATGTACGATGCCAAAATGGAGGACAGGTGAGGTTAACAGTGTAATTGAGCAAAAGAAACAAGCGTAGGGCTGCCACAAATAATACCATGATTTTTATTTGAATGAGCATTATACAAAGAAGAACAGAGCAAATCCAATAAGTCCCTTAATTGGTTGCAATGGGAATGATGATTTGAACAGATGCTTCTTATCAATATTTACAGTCGAAAGTAAGCTCGAATCTCTGGGGAACATTCAATCTGCGCGTGTTTGGTTATAACTCTGTAACTTAACATTATAACCAAATTATTTGGTTATAATGTTAAGTTACAGTGGTTATAATCGCCGTTATTCCCACACAGGGTGGAAAAGGCTTAGGTTTCAATTCCGTGAATGGCGTGAGGAGCTTTTTGGCCTTTTTTTTTTTCACTACGTGGCTAGGTTAGTCAGTCTCAGGTGGGTATTGCAAGGTTTTTTTCCCGGAAACTCGCGTTTTTCGTATAGAAAAACAAGCAAATCGACCAAAGAACACACGCAAGTTATGGACAAAACACGCATGGGCAGATTAGTTAGTTCTTGGATGGCCTAATATGGTGTGGGGAATGTTGAAGAATCAGATTACTGTAAAACAAGTGATATAACGACGGTGTGGGGAGGACGGTGACGATTCCTACCGGCGATTGTTAGAAAAGCTGCTGAGGTTAAAGGTGAGAAAGGCCTCTGAAAATGGAATCTATTCAATTATAATTCAAATAGTTCTGTTTAGTGTATCAAAGTATTGGGAATATTAATGACAGCGTCTTTAGATTGCAGGGAGATCTCCTTGGACTTTAAAAATTGAATGCCCCCTCTGCTCAAATCCAAAAAAGTAGCGCTGCTAAGGAGCTGGGTAATTATAGACCAGTGAATTTGATTTTATGACAAGGGAAGATAAGTGCCTGTGGTTAAGAATGTGATTTAGAGTCATTTCGACGTATGATACCTTGCATAGATCCCAGCAAGAGTTCGTTAACAGGAGGTCATGCCTCATCACTCTGGTAATATGACGTAGTCATTAAACAGTTGGATACAGGTATCATTTTTGATATTACATATCTAGACTTCGATGAAGCTTTTCATACTGTCCCTCATGGAAGGCCGCCAAATATACTAGAAAAAACTTGGATTTCTGGTATCCTAAGCGGGATTGTACGCTGGCTAAAAGATAGGAGACAAAAGGTTGACATAAACCGTCGGTCTTCAGGGTGGACCAGTGTACCAGTTGGGTCCCTCAAGGCCCACTGTTGGTTGCCATCCTATTTCTAATTTCCGTAAATAATTTTGGCGAGGATCTCTAGGGGAACCTGCCAAAGTTTGTTAATGATTTGAAGGAGGAAAGGAGGGTTAACAATTCGAGTCACGTTATGGTGCTTCAAAAATGTCTGGATCGGTTGCATTTATGGTCCGATAAATGGCAACTAAATTTTATTGTTTCAGAATGTAAGGTTATGCATTTAGGGAACAGAAATCGTGGAGTCACGTATAAGCTATGGGGATGATTTAGATCTAGAGACTGCCCTTAAAACGGTGGAACCTCTGGAGAGGGTTCAAAGAAGGACAAACAGATCAATGATGAGTGCAGATCGATGCACGTATGAAGAACGGCTCAAAAGGTGTGGACGGCAAGTTTTACAACAACTAAGGGGAGGGCTGTCTGAGGTGCATAAGGGGGCTGAAGGGGTTGAGTAACAGTGAATGAGGGAGGCCTGTTGCTCTCCTTAGATGACTAATAACCAGTGGATATAAATATAAAATCTCAGGTAATAACAGAACACTGAATCCAATAAAGAAAATCCAATCATTCATTATTAATATCAAACTTCATCCAAGTTTGATATTAATAATGAATTGGGTAGGACATTCGCTGTCTGAAGACGTTTGTCCCGTGTAATTTAACTTGTAATTCATTATTCTTGTTACTTGGCACTGTTAATTTGATGCGTAATAAATGCAAAATTTACATTACGTAAAATTTGAAAGAAAAAAAAATGAAGATGCCCTTGGACGTTTCTAATAAGATCCATACCATTTCTGCAGTTTTTCCGCTAGTAATACTAATAATACTAGTAATACGAATTATTATGGTTATTATTACAAGCGTTGGAAGTAATCTTATTTACGTAATCTTGATTGAGGTCATTGTAGTGTTTGCCATGGGGTGTCTTCTTCGCCCATCTTTCTGTCTTTGTTTCTTTGTCTGTGCCAGTGTGGTTTCCTTGTTGAGGTTGAGCGTTTTGTGCCGTTTGTCTATCTTTCTTATTACTTGGTAGATTGGTGCTTTCTTAGAAGTAATCCCGCAAGTTCATAATTGCCTTCTTTTGTTCAATGAGGTCAGTCAATCCACCCCCTCTTTTTCTTTACGGGCTATGGTTAGCCCTTCAATAGACGACTTTCGGTAGTGTTGTCGGCCATTGGTCATCATTATTCTGGTCGATCTCATAATCTCCCCCAGTTCGGTGTTTGACCAATCTATGATCTCGAAAGAGTACGTTAGTACTGGGCCTGCGTAAGTGTTTAAGGCTATGGCCATGTTTCTACCATTCAGTCTTGATTTTAGCAGGCTTCTGTCTCAGACGGTTTTCCCGGCCAGACGGGCCTTGATCTTCTTGTATTCTAACTAGTGCCTGCATCATTCCCAGATATTTGTATGTCTCTGTCTCTATCATGGCTTCAATCTCTTAGCATTAGTGGAGGCATATATATGATGAAGAAAGCAAGTTTATACAGCATCAGCCAAAAAAAAAAAAAACTTCTCATTTCACCCATGTTTTCGCTCCAAACGTTTGTCCAGTTCTTCCTTGAATTTATTTAAGCTATTAACTTCCACAATGACAGATGGAAGTTTGTTCCAGAAATCAACCACTCGCTGGCTAAAGGAAAATTTTTGTACATCTATTCTGCGACTATCTCTCCTCAATTTGAATTTGTACCCCCTCAGATATTAATCTGAGCATGACGTATCCCATTAGCATTGGGCTTGCTCAAACCGTTCAAGGCTTTATACACTTCAATCAGATTACCTCGTAGGTGCCTCGTCTCCAGAACTTAAGCCTTTCGTGAAAAGTGCAACCCTTTGTTCGCCTCACCAATCTCGTTGCCCGTCTCTGTACTCGTTCCAACAGCTCTACATCCTAAATAAAATGAAGCCTCCAAACTTGTATGCAGTAATCAAAGTGTGGCCTGACCATTGCCTTAAATAAAGGTATAATCAACGCTTTATCCCTGCTAGCAAAATTCCTATATTATCATTGGCAAGACCCCATGAGCTGCTCTGGCAGCCTGTCTGCACTGCTCTGAAAATTTCATATCTGACAGCACAATTACCCCCGGGTCTCTTTAATTTTCCACTGTCCTGAGTGTAATACCGCATAGCTAGTACGTTACTCTGGGGTTACTGCTACCTATATATACTTTGCATTTGTCAATGTTAAACTTCAGCTGCCATCTCTCAGCCCATTTGCCCAACTTTTCTAGATCCAGTTGCAGCAGCGTACTGTCAACCCTGCCAACCTTCGTATCGTCTGCAAACTTGAACATGAAGTCTGATATACTTCATAAATATCATTGATAAATATAGAAACCCACAATGGGCCAAACAATGAACTCTGTGCGATTCCACTAATAACATTAGTCCACGAAGAACAGTGTCCATTGATTACCACTCTGTTTTCTCGCACCGAACCATTCCTTTATCTATAGCAGCAGCTTGCTATTAATGCCATATTGCTCCAATTTGTCTTGAAATCCAAGTATATGATATCAAAATTATGTTTTGCATCCATTTCTTTTGTGACCACATCGTAGTATCCAATCAAATTGGTGTGACAAGACTACCCCTTAACAAACGCATGCTGTGTTTGAACTATAACTCCAGTCTTGTCTAGATGATCATGCAATGCTTCTTTAACCAGTGACGCCATTATTTTCCCCGGAACAGAAGTTAAACTAACAGGTCTGTAATTACTCGTGTCATCCTGTACGAGCTTGCAGGCATACCTGATAGGAATCGTGTTTTTGCTTCAGGATTACTTTGAATTCTACATTCTGGATTATACTTTGTTTTCCACTTCTTAATTTTTGATTTGTTTTACAAAGTTTCAGATGTCTTAGAAAAGGCCGGATGATTTTCTTTACAGTTTGTATGGACAGTGAAGGGACAGGGACCTCTGTTTGACTATATTCTTTGGATTCATAGTGAGAGCAAATTTCGTAACTTTGGCATGCTGTTTGCTAATGACCGTAATTTTGACAGTTATAACACCTGATTGGATTTGTTATATACGGCGGATTCGGCATTACAAATATACTGCTTAACTCTTTGTGGTAGAACTAGAGTGCTAAAAGTATGATGCATCTCTGTGTAGGAATAAGGATTTTTTCCTCCTAGACGGTTAATATATCCTTCTACTTTATTACTCCCTTGGAAATGTTTAGGGTAGTGCGAGGAATGACAGTAACAGGAATGTTCAGCTACGTCGTCTATTTTAATAACTGTTCTAATTGTCTTGAATTAGATTTTCTATCAGAAGATCACCAGATTGAAGACTTAACCATTTTTGGATAACCAGCAACTGTCTCTCAATACTTTTCTGTATGAGAAATGGTGAAAGTTTCCTTACAGGTTGAGTTCTCACTGAATGAATTATCAAGGATGGAACATCTTGCGAAGTCTTATGGTCTTTGTTGTTGATTTTCAGATTACAGCATGCTGGTCTCTATTGGTGGAATGTTCATGAAGTACATTTTATACTCGTTTTGGCCTTGAGGGTTGATTTTTCCAATCAGGTTACTGGCCTCGCTGCGAAGAGGCAGGAGTAATGCCACAAGTGGCCAAGCGGTGTTATATCAGTTGCGTTAACTGAAAAGAAAAAAAATAAAAATAAAAGGAAAGGCCGCTTTCTTTTCTGACTTTGTTTACTACTTGTAGTACTGAACTTAGTTTAACTTTATAATTTAAATGAACGAAGACAGAAGATAATTCCTTTCTAGGAAAATGCTTTTGAAAACGTCGTCAGACAGCTTAATCATGTAACATTTGGCACCCTGGGTCGCTATGTTCCGAAAATAAACGTCTTCTGTGCAAAAACTTAAAACAAAAGTAATAACATAATTTACTTTTGATAAATGCGAAATCCTTGCACGTCAACGTCTGAATCATACAGTGCGAATCTTAAAAGTTCGTAAAATTTTTTCGTTGCCAGTGATACTACCAAATTCTTTTAATTCCAAGGATGAAGAATTTTTATTCTTCATCCTTGGAATTAAAATCACTCAATTAAAAATGAAAAAAAAAAAGTTGTTTCCTCTTATTTCTACGAAAAGACAAAGCCACCTACCCTTTCGACTCACCTCTGCCCTTGTGGAACTTTTCCGGTGTAGCATGGCCCAGATGTCCTCCAGCCCGGCGATTAAACTCTGCAAGAAGAGCTCCATAGGGATCGCGAATGAGAAGTACAGCTCTCTCAAACCTTTTCCTAATAGTGGGGCCCCACTCGTGGGTCTTGACTAACACAACCGATCCATTGACTACGTTTTCGGCTGGAAACCCATTTTTCATTAAGGAATAATCCCTGTAAACGCTGCCCGTGAGAAGCCCTGGAAAGAATTTAATCCCATCATTGGAAATGACGATAATGTAAACTACATTTCAATTTTGAGATTTACGTAAAATATTAAATAACTGAAAGCCATCTTTAACTTGGTTCACATCGACACTTGGTTTTGTTTTTAATTTTAACTTCACCTATTCTGGTGAATCAAAGCGAAAATTGAGCACTTCCCCCAGGGGATCTTTTCGATTTTAATTTTATCACTCAAAGACATCCATCATGCTAATTTTATTGACAGTTACTATTCTTTTCAGTTAATATGGGAGCATGTCGTAATTTGGAACCAACCAACAAATTTTTGATGAATTTCAGCTCATTAACAGAGAATGAAACTAATGAAATATCACTAACAACCCTATAAATGTGAATTTATTACCATTTCATTCCAAAGCAGCCAGAAAATGCATAGGATAATGCAAATATCACATTCCCCAGGAGATATGTACGTGACAAGAGGCGGGATCTACACGGAACTGTTCTGCAAACATTTCCAAGAGAACGGCAAGTTGCTGGTTGCCAACACAATGGTGTGTGGAACTTCTAGTACATGGTTTCACTTTTTTTTTTAAATTACTGTTTAGACTAAACGGCATAATCTATGGATAGCGTGTTAGCTATGGTATTTTGTTAAAATATTAGTTGTTTACGTTGCTTCGCCAGGGTGTTGCTGAAGGACATAAAATCAGCTATGCGAAGAATAAATTTGTTTTCACAATGTACACAATAGGGGAGTATCCAATTGTTAAAAGTACAGAGGCTTGCTATTAAAGCCCAATATACATTCAATAACTATCTTTTTATTGAGTTTATGACAAAAAAATAATAATCAGCGTATAAAATACAGCATGAAAAACTCATTTAAACTCTTAAATTGATAACAGAATCTGTGCAACTATTGTTAATAAAGCTAATGATTTCATTTGGATTACAGCTGGACAAGAAATAAATACTTGCTTTAATAATTATATTTTAATCGATATATCAAATAAAACACTTGGCAATCAGTTTTTGAGTGTCTGAGAGGAAGAATGGGTCGGTATCAAGATTTTTCCGACTTCGAAAGTGGTAGGATTGGGGAGGGAAAGACATGCAGGTTTCGGTATCTCGATAACAGCAACACATGGCTATCCCTCCTGTATCCATCCAGTATAAATAGGTCTTGGTATTTCCAGTAGTAATAGCCAGACCAATTCATATATGGTGAATGGGCCAGGTGTAAGGGTCGACTGCCATAGCCTCTTATAGGCTATGGCAGTCGACGCATCTATTCACCATCTGAATAGATGGTGAAAAGGTTGGTTGTAGAAGTTTAGGCGCATCAGAAACTTGAGCCATATTGGCTGTAAATAATATTTCTGCAAATTGCGTGTATTCTGTGGTCGATTTGCTGGTTCAGTGTTGCTGACGAAAAACCCGAGTTTCTGGGAGAAAAAAACCATGCCTCTCCTGAGACTGATTAAATCAGTCACATTGTGGAAAAGGCACATAGAAATTATTCAATAGTTTTAACTCCAATTACAATATATGTAAAAACAATATGATATATACTTCACCAAGAAGAAAACAAAAGAGATTAAAATAATGCATTAAATATTTTCAAAGAAAAGTTATGAATTTCTCATAAAAGAATATATTTTTATGAATAAAAAAAAAAGTTAAGCGGCAGCCATTACCAATTCACTGCAGGGTGGAAGCCTCCTCAACGATTCATGTTGAGGGTAATGGACCATAATCTGCCACACTGGTCCAGTGCGGGTTGGCAGATCGACAGTATTTAGCAATCAGGGGCTTCAACCTTGGGTTTAGGCTAAGAACGTGTGCTACTGCACTCCTTCTCCTGACCACTCGGCAAAGGAGGCCGACCTTTTTTATGAATGAAAGTTCATAAATTAAAATAAATTTATTCATAGTCTTTTAAAATCTTCCAAAAGATCACTTGAATCCTTAAAATCGTCAATAAAATTAAAGTATACTGGGAGAAACTTGAGCGTTTCTCTCTCTGGTACGTGCAGCAGGGTGTGCGTAAGGATGTCAGATCTGAGAACAAACTTGTTAAGCATGGTGCAAGTAAAGTGTAAAGTAATAATTGATCCCTTCTTTGATAAAAGTTGATTATATGTAAGTAAAAAAATCTTGGTTAAATGGCTGCTTGCAAAACTACTGTAGTAGAAATAGCTTCAGATACTTTCAACATACAGTAGGTTCGTATCTGAAAATATCAATATCTACAAAAAAAGACGTTATCCCAAAAAAGATATGAACAATTAAATGTCTTTATATGAAGACGTTTCTGGAATAATATTCCTTTTTCCCCACTCTTCTTCAAGAATAATAAACTACAAATGCCAACGCCTATTTTTTACCATGAATTATGACATTTTGAAAGTCTTCGTCCTTGGTGATTGTTACCTTTCGTGATCTACTAGTTAGTTTTCGAATGTTTGTCCACTTATCCTCTCTTTCCGATCCAAGTTAAACGAGATTAAAAACTAAATTTAAGAGACATCCACAAAAAAGGTTTCACTTTGTAAACGCTATGTGCAGTGTTTAGTTAAGCAGAGCCCACAGGTCGAAGTAGCAGCTATCCCCTGTCTTTCCTTCAATTTAGAGATCCAATTTCAGTTCCCCTCGTCAGATGGTAATGATTTATTCCCGTCTATGAAGGCAAGAATTTTCAAAGTACGTTTCCAACAGTGGCCGAGTTAATCTGTATCGAGGAAAGAGGCGTATAAAGTTCATCCAGCCCCTGTTGAAACTTTTTTTCATCTACAAATTACTCGTGGCTAACCGCTTAAAAAAAGTTCCTGATTACTTGTAGCCTTATTTGCCTTGGCGCTCAGCCAAAACAACGAAAGGAGATTTAGGTAAATCGTAAACAAAATATTAGTATTTCTGCCTCACGTGCTGCACAGCAAAGTAATAACTCACTGCAATCTAATAATGAAACGGAGTTGCCAGTATTGATTCTATATCAAGAAGAAACCACCTCATTAGGAACAACGCCAAGAACTCCTCTCTGCTCGGTTCACATGCAAATGTGCAAGGTCGCCGAGTCAGTGCCCTCTTTATACCCGAATTCAAATAGTCTCGATCGATCACTCTTCGTGCATATTACAACCGCTTATTCTTCCACTTCGCCAGCAGCAATCTCGGAATCTTGTATTCGGGATGTCGGTTTTGTTAAAGCGATGTACGTAATCAATAAGGTACATCGTTTACAAGGTCTTCTAAGGATGCACATTTATCGCCTCTATGACTCATCCTTCGGTACATGCGTCGATAAGGCTGCTACTTTAGTTGCAAAGCTGCTTTGCTGGAATTTTTCATCCGAGAATTCCATTTTCGTTCAATAGTTCTATTTCGATGACCATCGTACGCGTTCAAGAGCAGCCAACTGATGGAGGTTTGCGAAAAGCGAAATATGTGTATAGTTTATTTATAGAGAGACTGAACGAAATATGCAACTTCTTGAATATCTGTAAGTCCACTGGTCTTCAATCAGTTATTTTGTTTCTGTATTCTCCCCACAAATAGTAGCATTTTGTATTAATAACCTCTTCTTACTCCGTTATCACGATGCAAACATAACTCAGACTGCTGTCGTTGGTTCTCCTGCGCCAAATTTGTAATCCATTAATCACTGAGTTCATTTATCTTTCAATGAAAAAGTACTTTCTGTCCTATTGGCCAACACCCAGTTGTTCTCACGTATCCGTGTTTTCGAATACCTTTTTAGTATCTATGCGCTTCCTGATTGGGTGTTGGGTGATTTGTATATCAGATGTGAAAAATCTATGTATGTTATATGTATATAAATCAAACTCGAACTCGTGGGTAATGCACAGACATCATTTCGCTCATTCTAAATTAAATTCATTTATTTTTTCATTCAATTCATTCATCATTTTAGATTAAACCATGCACACCACCAGTCATCTCTCATGTTATGGCGTTATACTTCATAACTGGGTTGTCACTATTGCAACAACAGGATACCTGCCCACCCACCCACCGATGAGAAGCCAATAAGCTTCGAACGGTGCCGTCTGGGTGGTGGTATCCGCAGAGAAGAAGTAACATTAGTCTCCTCCATAGGCGAAGCTTTACTTATTAAAGGTAGTGCAATACTATGGTACCTCGTTGTGAAGGTATTCACAATATGAGATATAATTAAAACGATGCATTAAAACTACCTTGGTAGTAGAAATGATGTGTGTTCATTACCCACATATGCAAACTCCATACTGTTGGGCATTCAGCCAAGAAAAATCTTTTAAATCAAACTTATTTGATTTATGTACATTTTGTGTATTTTGTATATTTTTATTTGTATATCTGAATGCAACAAATAGCTCTCAGCTTCTAGATATGTTGTCATCTTATTTATTAAAATTATAAGAAACCTTAAATAAATAAACAGATAAATGATGGCATAAATAGTTTGTACGTTCAAGGTGGTTGATTTATCGATTTACATAGATCGATATATTAAACCAAAATTCACATTCTTTTCGATAGTCAATACTGGTTTGGCTCGAAATGTATCTTAACAGATATAGATTGTACTGATTTTAATATTCATTTATTGATTTTAATATTCATAATATTCATTAAAAATAAAATTTCATTAGAAATCGCATTAATAAATACGAGGCTCAGATTTAACTTTAAAACAGAAATAAAATGTTATAATTATTGTTTAAATAAACTTCTATTCGAAATTATCCTTTAGGTATTCATTGTCATACGGGAGAAAGGAGACATCTGTGAACAGTTGCCCAATGACGAGACTATCAGATTTTAATGGTAATAACGAACTTTTTGGAAATTAAGAACCGCTTACCTGTGGCTTGTTGTACCAGAAACCTGATCCACGTATTTCCAGATCCTGGAAAGGAAGCCAATGCCACCACAGGCCCCGGTGGATCTCTGAAATGCGGATGAATGCATATATGAACCTTACGTCGAGGTGCCGTCGGGACCATTCCGCTAGCAGCTAAGATCCGAGCAACAGCCGCCCACCTCTCCTGCAGTCTTTCGGTTCCCATGAAACTCGGGCCCAGTCCTCCGACAAAGTGCGATGTTCTCGACTGCTTCACGCCTAAGCCACCCCTCCCGCCATTCCTGTGTGAAGCTATGGCCTCGGCTGCGGAATGTCGGAGTTCGATTTCGGCGCTGTGATCGAGATGCCGGGACACAACCAAGATGAAAAGGATCACGTAAGAAGAGAGAACAATGCCGATAGCCCCGTACAGGAGTCTACGGAAATTGCGAGCGGTGGTCGAAGTGACGCGTCTCTCAGCACTCCGTCGCTGGATTCCCATTCCTCTTGTTCCGACAACGGACAGCCTCCCGGTCGCCTCCTCACTCTTCTAGCATGGTCGCATCCTAATCCCATTGAACGCACTTCGCCGCTGTTCTTCGACATTGATTTCGAGTTGGATAACGGATCATCCCCGGTTTACGCCACTGTTGTGCGTTATCCATGGTAAAAGATCGCGTACACACACACAGACACGCGCGCACGCTCTGGGCTAGTATTATAAAGCGAGTGACATTTGTATTTCATTGAGAGAAGCACACGTTGTTGAGAAAAATCCCACGTCCATTTTGTCTTCTGTGAGTCGGGAGGGAGGATCGGCAATGATAGCAGCATTCGACGCTGACGTCATGTGGCAAAGCATCGTTCACGCAAGCGCAGCTTCCCTGGCGTGAGCGATGCTCGAGAATTCACCGCCTAGCTTCGGACTCGTGAGAGCAAGCGGCATATACAGGAGACAGAGAGAGAGAGAGAGAGAGTTCCGCGCATTTATATTCAGGCCGCAGATTTTGAAATAAGCGGACCTTGAAACGACGCACACAACAAAAGCAGAGGACAGGTCCAAACCAGGACGACTGCATTTTGAATGGTAAACCACTGGGTGGGTTTTTATCTGTTTACTCTACCAGGGAAAGTGTGGTTTGTCGCTTCCTTTGGAGTTTTCCATGTCTAACGCGTGCAGAATCATTAAGCAGAAACAAACATGTGCGTTCGGCAGTGCGTGATTTGCTTTAATGCCAATGATTTATTCGGGAGAGAAAAAAGATCAACACCACGGTCCAAACTTTACCATAAAATATGCGTTCAATAATAAAAAAAAAAACGATTGTCGTTGTTATGGACTGTCCAGGAAACAACTAGACTATTCGTTAATTTACAGAGCCGGATAGGGTCTGCCGAAATAGTCGGAAGGACGACTACACGCATTGCACAAAGTATAATTCTACCGCAACAACCAACGCTAAAAATGAATAGCTGAGAACCCGTTATTTTCACAGAATGGAAACAAGAACCCTATTTTTCTGTCCTATTGGAATTTCAGCACATAAAATCTCCTCACGGCTGGAAGCCATGGGGTTTACAAGATTAACGTGATTATTACGCTTAGAGTAAACGAACGTTAGAATAATAAAGATTTATTAGAAATAAATTGACCAATCAACTGAGAATCATAACGTGCTAGAAAAAGTCAAAAAATCACAGGTCTGGACGAAACGACTCTGCATGCACTAAGAACTACTTTTGGCTTTATGTCCATATTTAGTGCTATTATGAAATCAGAGAGCCTCGTTAAGAGGAATTAAGGATTTCATTACAGGTGAATCGCCCCTAAACCAAGGAACACACTACCTCTGCAAGTCTACACACGTTGGAACACCAACGTGTGTTCACATATGGGCAGGTGGTGGGACTTATCAGGAGAAATCTTTTCCTGTTTTTTTTTTTTTTTTTTTTTTGTCCACAGAAAACTTATGGAAGTGTCCATCTAGCAGTTTTATCTAAGAGTGCTTCAGCATTTCCACGGGCCAAAACCAATTCAACAATTTCAGCAAGTCAGGAGTGGTGGATAACAATACTGGACTGGATCCGAGACTTCCACGGGTTTCTCCACTTACAGTGGTCCCAGCAATTTTTTTTTTTTTTTATGTGAACCCCAAACACGAGAGGTATTAGAACCTATAGTACTTAGTACCGTGCTTGGGTTGGAGGTTGAGAAGACGAAAGAAGATATTTGTTGACATTGGACTTCTGTAGACTGTAATTTTCAGGAAATACGTATGAAGGAAGGTTGTTCCAGAAAACAGCAGTTGAATGAATAAACGAGGAAGATGAAAAGTTGGTTCTGTGAGTTTGAAGTTGGACAGTAAATGGATGTTGGCTGGTGGCGGCACGTGTTTGGACTGTTTTGAAAGAGAGAGCGGGAATTATAGAAGCTAATTCAGAAGAACAGAACCCATGGAAGTATCTGTAGAAGAGGCATGCAGCAGAAACAGTACGTCTATGAGACAGCGAGTGGAGAGGCTCATTCAGAGATGAATCATTAATTAACCTAACTGCCCTCTTCTGGATGGAATCAAGAAGCCTGAGAGAGGTTTTCGGGCACCACCCCAGATGTGGGAACAATATTCCATGGCAGGAGGATTTGCGATTTATACAGAGTGAGCAGCTGTTTGGAAGAAAAGTAACGCCGAGAGGAGAGCGAAAGAGAAAACCAAGTTTTTTAGATGCAGAGGAAGCAATATTTGTAATGTGCTTGTGCCAAGAGAGATTAGAAGTCAGGGTAATCCCCAAAAGAGATATATCCTTTTGCCTAGAAATTGGAGTGTCACTAAAGATAAGCATAGGAGCAGAAGAATCCTTTTTGCGAGATATAAGGCAAGACTGAGTTTTAGAAGGGTTGAAATCAACTAAGTTGTCTTTGCCCCACTGGAGAATTACCTGAAGAGCATTTAAGGAATTGGTAGCAGATTTTCGAGAAGTTGAAGCTGATTGATCAGGACAAGGTTTCTCAAAATGGAAAGTTGAATGCAATGTGCTATCACCGGCAAAAGTATGGATAGGATTTCCAGTCAATGGAAGAAGGTCATTGATATACAAGAGGAAAAGAGTGGGGGAAAGAACTGAACCTTGGGGGACACCGGCATTAGTGGAGAAGTTAGAAGACAGAGAGCCATCTACCATCACCCTCAGTGAGCGATCAGAGAGAAAACTGGATAACCAATTACTAAAAACAGTTGGCAAACCATAAGATGGAAGCTTGTTTAGAAGACCTTTATGCCAAACACGATCAAAAGCCTTTGAGATGTCAAGAGCAACTACTTGTGTTTCACCGAACCTTTCCATTGAATTAGTCCATAAATGGGTAACATAAGCCAGAATATCACCAGTGGATCGACACTGACGGAATCCATACTGGCGATCGTTGATCAGACGGAAGGTTTCTAGGTAGTTTAAGAGTTGGCGGTTAATTGATTTCTCCATTACTTTAGAAAGAGTAGAAGTAATTGCAATGGGACGATAATTGGATTGGAGGGATTTGTCACCCTTTTTAGGAACTGGCTGGATATGAGCAAATTTCCAGGCAGAAGGAAAAACACCTTTAGAATAAGAAAGTGAAAAAAGGCGGCAAAGAATAGGAGTAAGTTCAGGAGCACAGGTTTTGAGAACAAGTGGAGAAATACCATCGGGACCTTGAGCTTTCTTAGCATCGAGATTCATCAAAATCCTTCTGATATCCTTTTGACGGAAGACCACAGGAGGCATTGAATGGAGTGTGTTGGGAATGGTGGGAGGTGTTTTACCAAGATCATTAATACATGAGCTGGAAGAAAAATGGGATGCTAGCAGGTCAACTTTATCCTTGGCTGAAGTGACAACAGAACCATCTGGTTTGGACAGAGGTGGGAGCAGAGATGGGCAAAAGTTGCGGCCAATAGCTTTGGCAAGAGACCAGAATGCTCGGCTACCATTAGGGCAAGAAGCAAGTTTTCTACTCTTAGCCTGTTCAAACTCTAGTTTGGACTGATTAATAACTGCTTTACAATTGTTGCGAGCTTTGGTGTAGGCAGAAAATGAAACTGAAGAATTAGAAACAAGCCAATTACGATATGCAACATTCTTCTCTTGGACAGCCTTAGCACATTTATTGGAAAACCAAGGTTTAGATAAAGGACGAGATTTTAAAGTGGAGTGTGGGATAAAGGATTCCATTCCTGCAAGAATAATTTCACTGACACGATCTGAACAAACGTTGACATCAGAAGTTTTGAAACAGTAATCAGACCAAGGAAAAGAAGAAAAGAAGTCTCGCAGGTCATCCCATTTTGCATTCTTGTAATGCCAAACAACACGAGGTTTGGAACAACCATGAGATAAAGGTTCCATTGGAGAAGAGACAATCACCAAGTTGTGATCTGAAGTGCCTAAAGGAGCTCTCACTTCGACCGTGTACTTAGAAGGGTTGTTTGTGAGAAAAAGATCAAGCGTATTAGCTGTATGATTAGGATTGTCCGGTGTTCTTGTAGGTAAATGAACAATCTGTGCAAGGTCATTAGTAATTGCAAAAGCCTCAGCATCTCGACCTGCTGGGTCGGTGTGACTAGAAAACGGAAGCCAGCTGGGGTTGTGAACATTAAAATCACCAAGGAAAATTACCTCACTGTTAGGAGAGTTGGACTGGAGAAAGTCAAGTTGCAACGAGAGGAAGTCAAAGAGCTCCAAGTGATTAGTCGAGTTGGGAGAACGGTAGAGACAACAGATGAATTTGACACAATGAGGTAGAGAGATTTTAAGCCAGAGAAGATCAAAGAGAGGAGATTCCAAATTGCCAAGCCTCTGACAGGGAATATCAGAACGGACATATGCACAAGTACCACCTTTGAGGCGAAAGGAATCATACAGCGAATAATTTGGGCATCTGAGATGAGCAGTAGTTGAATCAACCGATAACTGAGATTCTGTCAGAAAAAGTACATGAGGTTTGGCAGACTGCAAGTGGAAATGGACATCAGTAAAAGATCGCGTCTTTTACTCAACTACTACAACAACTTCTAGCATCCTCTCATGAACTGCCCTTTAATCTAAGGGCAGGAATTAGCTGAAATTTCAGTCCGTATTCTTTGGCATGTAACAGGTGTAATAACATGGGTGGCGTCCAAGGAGATTCAATTTCAACAGAACGGACTACAGTGGACTAAGAATTTCTTAAGCTCTATTAACTGAAGAGACAACTATAAGCTGCTGGATGCGAATTCATTATAGGAAGTATCCAAGGGACTTATTCTGAAAGCCACATAGCATTTGTTTTAGTGAAGAAGTTCGGCAAAAGAAAGACGCCCAAGTGCCATCGGTGAAGTATGGGTTTATGTAACCAAAATAAAAAGCATGGGGTAGATACAAACTAACGCGGGATCCTGATCTATGAATATAATAACAAACCATTGACGGGTAAGACAAGCAAAAGTTGAATACATGAAATATAAGCCAAGGGAACTAAAAATGCAGACAATGGGTTATTTTCGTACATGAATACAAAAAAAGGAGGTAATGAATCAGATAGATTCCTTATTTCATCGAACTGGAAAAGTCATAGAAAGCATGGCAGAAGTAGTTGGTATTTTGTGATGATCATTGCATTTGAAAGACCATTCGAACCACAAGGATGAATGAAATAAGTCAAACTGCTGTGAATGAAGTTAATAACCAATCTAGAAGAAAATTTATGGACAAAAGTAAAATTTATAGTGATGTTAAACTAGATACATATACATTAAACTCCGAGATAATCCAGCCCCTGGACTGGAGAAGCACCAATTGTGGATGACTCCCCAAGTCCACAAAGGAGGTACGAAAGACGTGACAGGAAACTAGATTTTGACTTCTGCGGTTGGTAAGATTATGAAATTTGCCATGAAAGAGACGCAGGCCATCTCGATAGGATTGGGTTACAGAATGAGTTTTGTTTGAAGGGAAAATCTTGCTTTAATTGTTATGTCGAAACATAAAACAAGTGGGTGCAAGAAACAAATTCGACATTATTTACCTCGACTTCAGTAAAGATTTTGATTCAGTTTTGAGGCACGTCCGTTTATGACTACTCTGTTTATTGCAAAATTAGAGAGTCGTTGTTGAGACATCGTCCATCGAAAATTATTTTTGATTAATTTTAATTTTTAAAATCTTCGTTCAGCTGAAACTGGTGAAGTTAGAAAAATCCTTAATGGATCTGCTACTTTTGGAAAAGTATCTTCAAAATCGTTTTTTAAAAATATATTGTAAAACTTCAAATGGAGTAATATTGACTTTAATATAAATTTAAAGTACTCTGAGTTCTTCAGATAATGCTAAACCATCAGTATCGGACTCATTATGACCAATGTCACTTAACTTAATACGTAAATCTTTGCAATGATTTAATAAATTATAATTGAACAAAGAAACTTATAAGATGTTATTTTTAAGGCTATTGATTTAGCATGATTTTTGTCTTCAGTGATTCTAGCAAAATATGTAGCTTCTCTAGTCATTTCTAGTATTTTGATCACCCAAATAATGCACGATATTTTTCGATTCAGATGTCTGAACACGGCGAATATGTTCTGCCATAACTGAATCAAATTGTTTCAGTAAAAAAGTTACCATTATCATTTTCATATAAATCTTTTGAAGATCGCCTGAACGCTATACATTCTCTTGCTAAAAATAGTATCGTATATATTATTTTGGTTGAACTCCAGATCATGGGTATCTCCACTGCGGGCGTGCCCGAAGAAGGGCGTGATTGTCCAGTCGAGTTCTATGGTTGGCTGATTATTGGGAATGCGTAATTTACCTTGTTTCGCGTTTCTGATTGTTTGAAGAACTCTGTTTGGAGTTTTCTTGAAGAACTCTGTATACAATAAAGAGTTATTCATCATCTTCTTGACTGGATGCAAATTCACTTAAAAAGGGAGCATTTCTGTTGACGTGCATCAGCAGTTCTCATTGTTATTGCAAGTGAAATCGTCTAGTAATGTAATGGCGAGAAGAATCAGTGGTTGTATGTGGTGTTAATTTTTGATAGCTGTTTATAAAAAAAAATTGCATTTCTTTCTCTTCATTTCAGTTCCGACATATTGTGATGTCACGTGACATCCCCCAGTAACATGCAAGTGAGGAGGAGAGGGGGATAACTGAGTGGGGCGTGCTTCCACGTCCTATCACTGCCTTCTTCCTCTCTTTCTCGCCGAGGTACGGAATTGTACCCATGTTCTGGAGTTTAACCCTGCGAAATATAAATATGAAACACGGATCCAGATAAGCAAATTAACATAAGTCTGCAATTTCATGTACTGTATTTCAAATGAATTATTTGCCTGCCGTGTCGAATACTGGTAAACGTTAACTTCTGGGCATGTGGGCCTGACGGTTGGATAGGTTTTAAGAGTACCACTAAGTTGCAGAATGGTGATCCCTTTGGCTCGTAATTTGTGCTTAGTAGCAGCACTAATTGCCTCAATTGCCTGAAAGCCAGAGGTGCGAACAGTGCGTTCCCAGTTAAGTCTCTCGTAATCCGCCGTTATATTGAACTTTTCTTCGTTCTACGGAAACTATTTTAAACGTAATTATCCAAAAGGGGAATTCAAAAAATATCGCTAACTAGAAAATTTCGCTCTAAAGAAGTTCATTAAACATAAGTCCGACTCGTATATGGCAAAAAAAATTTTGGAGCCCTCCTGGACTGCCGCCCGTAAGCGACGCTTACCTCGCCTCCCCACTTACGGCGGCCCTGACTTTGGGGGCATAAAGCGGTTCGGGACTAAAAGTACTTATGGGTCCAGTCTGATATGAAATTTTCATGCAATGTAATCAGGCAGATAGGAAGGCACGTAGTGTCCTATTTATGACATGCAGGAGTTTCACTAGTAGGGAAAAGGATGTCACTGTTTCTTTATACACACATTACCAAAAAAATACGAACCTTCATTCAGTATCGAATGGGGCTACTTTTGTTTCGAATAACAGCAGGTGTTCTGCCGGATATAGGAGAAGCACAATATCGCGTAGCTGCGACAAAATTGAAGGAAGAGAGCTTCGCTGCCGAGTAGCTGACTCCAGCATATTCCACACATTCTCAATAGACTTGAGATCAGGTGAATGTGGGTGGAAGCCAGGGAAGATGATGGACACGCGTGTCACGTTCTCCAAACCATTCTGGCACGATGTGCTGTTGCATTGTCATCCATAAAGTGGCTATTATCTTCGGGATATAAGTGTAACGGTATATCTGATAGAAAATTCAGGATGATATTCGACCTCCCACCGGTATAAACGGACCCATCTCGTACCAAAAAACATTCCCCATAACATGATACCACCTCCAGATGCTTGGCTTGTTTTAACAAGGCAAATAGAACAGGATCCATTGCTTCACGAGGTTCTCGGCACACACTCTGCCTCTGCCATCAGTACAAAACAAAGTGCATCGTGATTCGTGTGATCACATGACTTTCTTTCATTGTTCCACTGCCCAATTGCGACGTTCTCTGCACCACTGCAAGAAGCTTTTTCCATTATTTTCTTTTAAAAAACAAGTGGCTTTCAAACAGGCAGGCGACTTCCTTCAATTCCCTGTTCGTAGTACGATTGAAATAGTGCAGTTCTGGGTTTCGTTGAATTCAGATGTTATTTGCTGCACATTGGATGTCTTATTTTTCCTCCTTAGAGTACGACGGCTTCACTTCTAAGTACTGTTTTTAAACCTTTGAGATATGGAAGAACTGTTTGCTTTCCAGTCATTAAAAACCTTTAAGACAGAAACTTTTGGGGAGCCAGTTATGCCTTTCGTGACTTGAATCGTAGTTCCTGCTAAACATGCACCCACAATAAGACCTTTTTCAAAATCTGATAGCTCACGCGTTTTTCCCATTCAGATTACTGCAGTCGAACAGCCTGTGCAGTCTTTTTAATCAACGAAGCAACACGTCATCACCCCTACGTCACAGTTTTCTTCCCTTCTATTTGCATTTATTCAGTCCGTGACCATATACGACGATGGCGAGACTGCATTTAGAGTTCACGTCTGGAGGCCACATTTGAAGAAAGACTTAAAACTTCTCGAAGGGTTCGAAGAAGGGCAATCAGATGTGTAAGAGAAGCTAATTCACATAAAGAATAGCTTAGAAACTACAGCTTGGCAACAAAACATCTTAAGGGGGTATATAAGGCTTGAAGGGAATGAGTAGAATGAGCGAGGGAGGTATATTTTCACTGGAAAAACATTGGGAAGTAACTGAAGGCCCGTGGCATTATGTTATACTTCATTGGAATGATTTTCTCCCTGCGGCGGCCGAGGCCGAAAGTTTCGTAAAGTTCAAAACGGAATTGGGTAGCCACGTTTTTGAATGGAGAAAAGTGGCAGAAAAATTTAATGGCATTGAATGAAAAATTTAATGGTAGAAAATTTATTTTCTTGTTCTAGCAGATGCGGAAAACGTCCTCTTCCTTGCATCATCCAGTTGCATAACCAATTACAAATTACCTGCAAAACACGTTTCATACCAACAAAACGTGGTTTGCAGGTAATTTATGTGCGGAGAAAATAGCAACTCATAGTCAAACTATTCCTAAATTCGCACTCTGTGGGCCAGTGGACATAGCTGAACCCCTTAGCAAAAAGGTGAGCGTTTTGTTTTAGAGTTTTTTTTTTTATTGGACTCATCACATCACCTTTCTGGGATCAGTGGCTGGAGGATTCCACCTACCACGCCTAAAGTAACTCCAACAATTTGTTCTCTCCACTCTTTCCTCCACTTATCAGATCGCTTTGCACCCTACCAGATGCTCGAACAGTCCGGAACAGCGATGCTGTCATGAAATTTGCAGCCGACACCATAGAAACTCATGTATCCGATGCTCTTCACTCATTCATCGATATATGGCTGCGCACCCACACCATGATCTCCTGATCCCAAGCAGGAACCAACGATTTCCTGATGGATGACATCATTATTACGTGACGATGGCCTAGAAACCGGCCCCGGTCATTCTACACCAACAACCTTATCCCTGGTTTTCCTATCGAGGAGAAGTTATCGATAGCCAAGCCGTTGTGTACACCGGAACCCCACTCTATCCATCGTTAAAATCAGCATGGCCTTCAACAATTGAAACTACCCTAAATAAATGATCGTAACAGAGACTGAGCCATGACGCTTGAGTATCAAACACTGTTTAACTCTCACTTTGTCATGAATTGTATGCATAAAAAAATAGATTCACTTATCCTGCAATAACTTTTGGAAAAGAAATTGGGTCACTAGATCCTTTCAGTTTAAAGTCTTTATGCTCCCGAGTTTGGGGCTTTATGATGTATCGCATTGGAACACTACTACTAGCATCACTATTATGTTGGGAATTCTTCGCCATGTTATCCATAATAGAAGGCTAACAATTACTAGAAAAAGTGTTTGACAATAGGCGAATCAATTTCTCCAACATCTGGAGTGTCCATGCGCTGAGGGCCTCACTATTCCTACGCTTTCCAAATACAAGGCTGCTCTTGGCTGAAAGAGTCCCACTAGTTCAAATGGTGCCTCCTGCTATACGCCGATCTGCTTAATTCAAAGGATCATCATCGCAGAAGATACATTTCGTAGTCGAAATGGATCCTCTGAAGTAGCTAGCTGAACCTCATAGAATTCACCTTAATAGTCATCCTTTACCCAGGAGCAAAGCCAACATGAGTATGAATGTTATCGTACACCATTTTCTCATGTTTTGGACTGTATCAAAAGAATCTTTTGCATTGTTCTTTGAAATAGTTCCTGGCCCACTTTAATTAATTTTTTTTCCTATTTACTTAACATTTTTACATACAGGGTGGCGCAAAATAAGCTGACCATTTTAAAAAAAAAATCATATATTTTTTAGTTCTTTTTAGATTTGTCATTTTTTGTGTTTATCTTACAAGTAACCCTTGGAGAATTTAATTATGGAAAACACAATTTCTCAGCAGACCAAAGTAGTCACAGTGTTCTTGAAAAACAGTCTGCGTGGGTAGCACAGTGGTATCGTCACCGTCCTCCCCACACCAGGTGGAAAAGGCCCAGGTTCGAATTCCGTCGATGACGCGAGGAACTTTAATGGGCTTTTTTCACTCCGTGGCTGAGTTAGTCGGTCTCAGGCATAGATAGCAAGGATTTTTTCCCCACAGAAACTGGGGGTTTTTCGTCCAGCAAAACAGGCAAATCGACCAGAGAGAACACACGCAATTTACAGACATAATACATATAGTGGCATATGTAAGAAATGATGGGTGGCCTTAGTATAATAATTTGAAATTTGTTCTTGGAAAACAATTGGTCAATAGTTATAACGCAACGAGCATATAAACAATTTTATAACGTTCGCGAGGCACCGAGTAGGAACACAATTTACACTGCGGTCGAAATTTTGCTGATGCCAGACACACTGGAAGACCTCGTAGTGGCCGATCAATGAAAAACATTGCACTTGTACGGTAGAGTGTTGGAGATCAACCCCAAACATCGACCAGAAGACTCTCTGCTCAATTGTTGATCTCTCGTCGCTCGCTGCAGCGAAGTTTGCGTAAGGACTTACATCACTTGCCGTACAAGATTCAATTAGTCCAAGCCCTTCGAAGACAAGCAAACGCATCTGGAATGCACCCGTGCCTTCATAAACCTCGCAAAAAATGATGAGAATTTCATTTTAAATTTGATGATGAGCGACGAAGCACATTTTCAGTTAAGTGGCTTTGTTAATAAACAAAACTGTCGAGTTTGGTGTGCCGTAATAGCCGAACGCATCATTGAACCTTATTTCTTCGAGGATGATGATGGTATTGTTCAGACAGTCAATGGAGAGCGCTATAGGACAATGGTTGAAAATTTTTTGATGCCACAACTACAAGAAGATCACAATATGTGGTTCCAACAAGATGACGCCACGGCCCACACCGCTCGAGCCACAATGGACCTCCTAAGGCAACATTTTCCCAATCGCATTATTTTGAAAAATGATGATGTGAGATGGCCACCGAACTCACCGGATTTGGCCATCCCAGACTTTTTTCTTTGGGGTCATCTCAAGGATAAAGTGTATGCCAATAACCCTCAAATCATGGAGGCCCTAAAAGAGAACATCCGACAAGAGATCTCCGGAAACTCTGAGAATGCCATGGAAAACGCCGTGAGAAGACCACATGTTTGGGAGCAAGAAGGGGGGGTGGTCATTTGGCCGATATTATTTTTCACATATGATGCAAAAAATTCCCAAGAATAAAGCTTTCATTCACCATTTAGATAGTTCATTTATTACATTTCGTTCTAAAGTTACAGAGAAAACAAACTGTTCAGCTTATTTTGCGCCACCCTGTATAATGATTACATAAAAATTGCTTTTTTATAATGAAGTTTCTCAATTTCCTCACTTCATAAACATTTATTTGTCGTGCCATAAATAAACAGAAAAATGCAATACGATGTTAAGAAACAAATTTCCTTCACGCTTCCCACCGAATGATTAACTTGTGAATGCGGATTTCAGCTGTTTCCTTTTGTGTTGAAGATGATCTTCAGCAGACGTGGTAGTAGTAGAGGCAAGTGATGCAAGAAAGCAAACAAAAAACACATTTCACTATCCATCATTCTCTCTAAAAGTTTGTCCAGTTCCTCCTTGAATTTATTTAAGCTATCAACTTCCACAACGACAGATGGAGGTTTGTTCCAGCAATCAACTACCCGCTGGCAAAAGGAAAATCCCATCAATGACACGAGGAATTTTTATGGCCCTTTTTCTCAATGTGGCTTAATTAGTCGGTCACAGGCGAGGATAGCATAGATTTTCCTCCTGGAAACTCGACCACAAGTGCACGCGTAAATTACAGACATAAGGCGCAATATGGCCTAAGTTGCTGATGCGCCTAAAATCCTACAGTAACCAAACGCCAAATAATTGCAAAAATATTAAGTCATGATGATAACTTGTGTCACTAGAGGGCACCTCTTGCAGTGGAGTTTTGCTGAACAGAAATGCTCGTTCAAAGCAATATTATGATCACCCTAAAAGCAATTCATACCAGTACAAATACAATTCAAACCAGTGTAAATTTGCCGGCCAATTGTCAAAGATGCAATGGATTCTATATGAGAATTGTCCTTTTAAGATTTTATTGATTTTCAAAATTTTAATTGAAAAGCAAAATTTGGTTTGGTTAAGTTGCTGATGCACCTGAAACAATACAACAACATAGTTTTGTGACTGGGACCTTCGTTTGTTGAAAAATATAAGTGCCCCGCCCTAAAATTTTAAAAAAGGCATTATTGGAGTGTTATGGGACACAAAAAGTTTAATCACGCAATATTTGTTATAAAATTGAATACAATTTTCTTTACATATATTCAAATGTCAACATAAGCATTTCAAGTACCTTTTTGTGATCTACCTGATACATTTTCCGCTGAACTTGAAAGAAAAGTTAACAGAAAAACTTCTGGCCACTTTAGATAAAAGTGGCCAGAAGTTTTTTTTATCTATTAATATCTAAAGGGTAATTAGATTTTATCTAATTACCCTTTAGATATTAATCATGCAGGTTAAAACATCCATTTTTAAACGTAACAGTAAAAGATGCGATGTTTTTAAAGTAGCACATGCAGAAATCATTAAACTCTCAAACAAGTGCCCGGAAATCTTCTCTCTATCACAAGCCCTCATGGCTAGTGGTTGAGGGAAGTGGAAAAGATCGGTTTCAATATCTTAGCGAAATCACTGGACTTTGAATCTCGTCGAGATGAGATCAAATATATATACAAAGGATAGAATTCGTGGGATGTCTAGTTCCCGGGCAACGCGACGCTGTCACCCCTCTCGCTAGTCGACGAACCCACCGCTTGGCAGGTATATAAGTACATTGCATTCACGCAGACGGTAATTCGATGTCAGTATGGATAAACGTCGTGAGTTAACCGACTTTGAAAGAGGGATGATAGTAGGTGCCCGACACATGGGTCACCCTATCGCGGAGGTGGTACAGAAATTGCATTATCCCCGTTCGACAGTATCAAGAGTGTATCGGGAATACGCCATTTCGGGAATAACATCTCATCGTGGACAGCACTGTGAGCGGAGAAAGGTGGTGACTCAACGTGGCTGTCGACGTCTGTCTCGCATTGTTTCAGCCAACCGGAGAGCAAGAGTGGCACAAATCACCACCGACTCCAACAAGGGAGGTGTCGGATACGTCTCCATCAAGACCATCAGGCGATCATTAGCTGCAAAAAGTTATCGGAGCCGCCGACCCCACCAGAGTCCCATTGCTAACACCACGACACAGGACTCTACGCCTCAATTGGGCGAAAGAACATCGGCACTGGACCTTGGATAATTGGAGACGGTTCTCCTGGTCCGATGAGTCTCGTTTCCAGTTATTTCGAGCGGACGGGAAGGCGCTTATCTGGCGGAAACACCACGAAGCTATGCGCCCGTCATGTCATCAAGCAACTGTTCAGGCAGGTGGTCTCGGGTGTGTTCAACTGGCACACATTGGGAACTCTAGTACATCTAGACGCATCTCTGAACGGTCCAGGTTACGTGTCCATCCTCGCACACCATCTGCATCCCTTCATGATCATCGTGCACTCACAGGGCAATGGACTCTTCCAGCAGGACAATGCGCCTCCCCACAGAGCGATGGTGACTAGAACATGGTTCGAAGAGCATTCCGCAGATTTTACCACCATGGAAATGCTTCTCCGTTCACCGGACATAAACCCTGTGGAGCATATTTGGGATGCTGTCGAAAGGTCCGTTTGAGCTTTGGATCCTCCACCCAGGAATGCGACGGAATTATGGACAGCGGTGTAGTAAGCATGGAAGGAAATACCTGTGAAACGCTTTCGTGAACTAATATACTCAATGCTTCGCAGCGTGCTGCCCCTATCCGGGAGGAAGATGGGCCTGCCGGTTACTAGGAAGATATCCCATGGTTTTTGTCCACTCAGTGTATTTCAATATTGCATTTTAATAAATTATGAAAAATTGTGTCTCTCAGTAACAATAGTTTGTAATATGTATTTCTTATTGAGATTAATCGGAACCATTTGTCATATTGTTCGTAAAATAATAAATAGTTTTGAGAACTACCTTTGCCACAACTTTGAAGAGTATCTTAATTCTTTTGTGACTTCAGGGAAGAAAATCATTGTGCAATGTCAATCCATATTTCTACGCACGAAATATTCATTATATTTTCCTTACACCGCACTCCAGTAATCAGTTCGATCAGTCTTAGAGATGACACGCAAACCTGGTTGGCTTCAGTAAGGCACAAAAACGCTCCAATTTATTCGCATTGTGAATACAGCACAAAATTTAGTTACATGCGCACTTCCTCATTCCCGCCCCGTGACATCAATAATGCTCGTGAAGTTGATATCTGTACTCATGCACACGTCAATGGCATATGGAATATCAGGCATTGCTAACTCTGCTGTTCTCGTTGTTGGACATTGTGCAGGTTTCACGTGAGATGAATTAATCCGAAGAACTACCATGCCTTTATGCAGCAGGTAAGGTATACACCACATCTTCTACTTTCGATAAGCATTTAGTGTGTTGAATAATTTCATTACGCTAATTATAGCGTGTTCAAGGGTAGAAGGGAGCCATCCTTCTTACTATAAGCTCTCTGAAGGCGATCAGCCTGTACCTACAGTCAAATGAAGTTCAGATGGACGTTGAGTCTGTGTGGTGCAAGATGGCATGCTGTAGAGGGTAATAGATGATAATCGTGGTATGTTTATCAATTTTGAGGGAATGACAAAAATCTTTCTTAGACAACGTGAAAGGGTAGCTAAGTGGAATTACCTCAAGGCAACTTCAACTTGCCTCTTATAAATCAGAAATAGTAGACAGGAAATACACCATGGGGAGAAACAGATTTTTGAGGCCATCTGGATGATCCTTATTTATTTCGACATGTTATAGAAAGTACAAGGGGATCAAATATCTTAGATTTATCCGAACTGAATCCGAAAGTGACAGAGCAGGAACCAACAGAGGGAACCACAGTGTCATAAAACGGGTAGTGTCCAAAGAGATTTCTGTGATAAAAGGAAAAGAGGAGGGCATGCTGCCCTTAATGGGTTCGTGAAGGGGAAATCTTTTGTCTCACCAATCTAGTTAATTATTATGACCAAGTCATAAAACAGTTGGATGCAAGATACAGCTTTCGCATTATTTACAATGACTTCAGTAAGAAAATAATCGCATAAGGGAACGATTGGCAATTCACTACAGAACTGGCAGTGATGAAAGGGTATAATGGATGGCACGACTTATTCTCGAAGTAGTGCAATACATGGTAACTCGTCGTAAAGGTAGTCACCATATGAGATACAATTAAACCGATGCCAGTTCTACGACTTCGGTGAAATTTTTGATAAGGTTCCTTCCCCATGAAAGGGGAATCGTATCAAAATGAAGCTTGATGGCATTTAGAATATAGTTTCAGGTGTAGAGCTCAACCATATCTGAAGAAAGATACATAACCTTTAGAAAGGGTTCAACGAAGGGCATCAATGTTGGTGAGGGGTGTTATTCGAAACACATAACAAGAACGACTTAGAACGGAAAGACTGTAAAGTTTGGCAACTACACATCTTGTGGGACCTAACAGAAGTGTATATGGTCCTGAAGAGAATTAGCAAAATGAAAGGGTGAGGTTCATTTTAACTGGAAGGAGACAGAGCTAGAAGGTGGGAAAAATATAAAATTTTAGGGAGAATGCTGGATCTCACAAAGGTCAATTTTGGGCAGCGTGTTTTCGATCACTGGATTGAATTGTTTTCCACAGTGGTCTAGTCGGAGAGCTAATTTAAGTTAATTTTTGGCTGACTGGGCAGGTATGATTGATAGAATTTGTTTTATATTTTATTATTATTTTTTGGGAAATACGCAGAAATTTCGCTTCCTTGATTCTTAAATACTAATACACTGCTCGAAAAAATTCACAGAACAAGTAGAAAACGTGGTGTGACTCGAGCGGCTTGCAATGAAACTTGCAATGAATAACGATGAAATGTGAAGGCACCAATTTCGGCGAGCTCCGCAGTGGTTTGGGGTTAATGGGATTCAAAGTACTGTATTATTTGTATTTTTTGGCAAGTGTGACTATGTGGGTGTGTAGTGTACGTGTTGTTCTGTTGTATGTTGAGTGCCGGAACCTGGCGTGTTCGCAGCCAGGGAGCGGAGGACATTTGGCCCCCGACTCTCATTCCAAGCCACGTGGAGGCGCATCAGGGATCCCACTCAAAACGACTCTTACTGGAGCTACCAGGGTTTACCTGGAAGCCCCAAGGTAGAAGTTAATGGTATCCAAACCACTGACTTCCTTTCGTAGAGTCTACTTGAATCGAGCCTTCTTAACACAGTCCGGTTGGAAAAGTTTTCACCTGTGGCCAAGCAACCTCAAGAGACAGTTGATGGCAGGATATCGTAGGGTCTCATCTTGCTATTAGAGCCAGATAGTGGTGTGTTATAGTTGATGTAGCCATCGGGCAACTTTGACCAGCTCTTATTATAACGGTTGCTATCTCCTGAAACTGATTCCACAATTTTTATATTTTTAAATTTTAATTAAAAATAAAGGCGGCATCCAGAACGTAAGTTCAATTCCGCCTAACAACTCTCAACTGGGACTCTCAACATAAAATTTATAAATTAATTAAAAAAATAATAAAAACGTAACATTTACACTAACAACTCATCCACATCTTAAACAATTGTGGCTACCAAGAACTCTAATATCATAAACACTTTTAAAACTCTAAGTATTGTCCAGGTCTACTTGGTAAAACGAATCTTCTTATTGTTCATCAATTTTTATCTTCAGACTTGATCGATCTGGGCAGAACCGGGCTCGTCCTCAAAATAAGCCTCTTTCTCCGAGCAAAAACTTCTTTTGCAAATGCCTGGAGTGCTGCAAGATTACTTGGTTTTTGAATTAGTTGTTCTACTGCAGTTGTAGAGAATCCCTCCATGCTGTTCTCTGGATTCATCATATATTGCACAGTCGAAGTTTGTGGGACCAGTTCTTCTTCGCTCCACAGAAACAGAGGTCTGACTCTGCAAACCTAACTTGAAACAATTTCTCATTGAGGGCCCATGTCGTGTGACTAGATAGGAGGTTTTTCTCATAAGAGTAAACCATTTCGTAACAGATTTTACCATGGCAAAGGTAACATCCGGTATGAAGTTTTTCGTGACTAGTTCCTTGTTGGTTGTGTCCCATTGCGTCTGCCATATATTAACTAGCTCATTATAGCAGCGCTACCTCTCTATTCAGGTCCGTGTGTAAGCTAAGGTGGATGCCTAGGATTGCTGCAGGAATCATCCGTATTCTGTAGCATAGTCCCATATAAGCCACTAAAGGTGGAAGAACCCCTGTAATGACTTGTATTGCCGCAGTGGAGACCGTTCTGCAGATCCGATGGGTGGGCAGGAGAAGTGCCCGTTGGACAGAGTTCAACGATCTTGGGAAGGCGTAGTCACTCTCTTAAGGCCTGATCCAGGTCTTCTCTTTAATTTCGGCACCCGACATAGTGTTGACTGGTGGCAGCCTATTTTATCAGCGATAGCACACGTAGAAGGCGCAATATAGCCGAAGCAGCTTTTGCGCCACAAAACTACAAACAAAAACACGAGTAGAAAGCCCTTCTTGGGGCTTTCTACGCGTAACAGCTACACTTTTTTTTATTTTATTGGTGTCATCTGAACATATGGAGCCATGCTACATCTCCGCAAAACAAAATGCTATTGAGTGTGTATGCCCTTCCAACGTTGTTGTATTATATTTATATTTAGGCCACCCGAATAATTATATTTAGGCCACCCGAATAATTAAATTCATCTGCTGTGGTGTCTTATGTTTGTTAATTGCGTGTGTTCTATGGTCGATTGTCTGTTTGCTGGACGAAAAACTCTAGTTTCTGGGGAAAAAAAACCTTGCTATCTTCGCCTGAGACCGACTAACTCAGCCTCGAAGTGAAAAAAGCCGATTAAAGTTCCTCGCATCATCGAGGATTCGAACCCGGTCCTTTTCCAGCCGGTGTGGGGGAGGACGGTGACGATACCACTGTGCTACCTCGCAGCCTTTGCTTTGCCACAAAGAAAATAACTAATCAAACAATACTTATACGTTTCTCTACAAAAGGTTACTTTTTTTTTTTTTAAGGTGATGCAATTTTTTTGCACTGTATTTCGGCATATATTTCCTTAGCAGCGTTGGTCTGTGTAACTTCTGAAAGTAGCCAGCTCCCTCTTGTATTTTCCCAAATCCCTTCGTGAAATACAAGCGTACTAATTAAGTACATATTGGATATGAATATTGCTACAACCGAAGAAACGTTAATATAAAACTTTATTAAAAAATTATATATACTTTGAATTGAGAACTAGAAATAAAAATATAATAAAAGAAAAAATATATAAATATACGGATACTGTTAAAATACTTTATACAAACAAATAAATATGCAAATCCTGGAGAGGTGTAACATAGCCGCATACGCAAAAGCTAAACTAATGCTGATCCTGCACGGCGAGAAAAGGAAAGGAAAGGGGGAAGGAAGGAAAGATTGTTGTATTAGAAGGATCCGCGACTAAGGCCATATTGCCCGTTGAGTGTGTTCTGTGGCCGATTTCCTGTTTGGTAGAAAAATAACTCCAGCCTCCAGCTTCCGGGAGCAAAAAACCGTGCTACCTCGCCTGAGACCAACTAACTCAGCCACGTTGTGAAAAAACCCATAAAAATTTCTTAAGTCATCGATGGGAATTCGAACTCTGGTCTTTTCCACCCGATGTGGGGATGACGGCGATTCTACCAAACTGTGTTACCCCCGGAGGCACTTATTGGTAACAATGTTGTACATAGTAATGTATACCCTGCTTATTATTAAAGATTTTAATATTTTGGAGGCGCAGATCATGTTTTCTTCGACGTGGCCTCTCTGTTCATCTATTATCATTCTGCCACAGACCGCTTTTGCTAAGCGATTGTTGGGCAGGGGATCCCCGTTGAAGGATAGGACCTCTCTCTCTCTCTCTCTCTCTCTCTCTCTCTCTCTCTCTCTCTCTAATATATATATATATACTATATATATATATAGTATATATAGTATATATATATATTATGATGTTGGTCCTCCACGTGCAGCCAAAACAGCTCATACCCGGCGAGGCATGGACGCTAGACGATTTATAAATGTGTCTTGTGGTATCTGGTACCAACACGTAGCCAGCAGATCCTTGAACTCCTGTAAGGTCCGTGGTTGAGACACCGCAGATCAGAGTTGCTGTTCCAACACAAACCACAGATGCTAGATGGGATTGATGTCTGGGGATTTTGGAGGCCAGGGCAATACGTGGAAGTCTTCCTCATGTTCCGCAAACCTACCTCGAACAATCCGGGCGTTCTGGCATGGCGCATTATCCTGCTGAAAGACGGTGCCGCCAGAGAGGAAGACCGTTGCATGAAAGGGTGTACCTGGTCAGCAATGATGTTTACGTGTATAAGTGTATTTAGTATCAAACGGCACCAGGCGTTCCCCCATCTCCGCGTGCTATACATTGTGGTTGCGAAACAGAACACTGTCAATGCTAGAGGTTTAAAAGTGTATGGATTTTGCATATGTGTAGTGTCGTGTACCATTGTTCCTCTGGTCATTTAGTGGCTGGGCCCCTAACGGGACCCAACGTTGTCCACACTCTGCCCCGTGTAGGCAGACCTGGTACCCAATAGTTTAGATATTATTTACTCTGGCAGGTCCTGCCACCTAATTTCCTGAGATTTCAGTGGCTAAAAAAAAAAAAAGAAAATAAATAAAAATAAAATAGAATTTGGCAGCCAAAAGTCGTCAAACTTGCTTAAGTCCACTGCCTTTCCCATCTGAAGAACAAGAGTAACACTGATTAACGGAGTTCAGTATCAGGTGTTTTTTATACCTTTCTCCGACCCGTGCACGCGGCGTAGTTCACCTGCAATTGCTTCGATTTGCCGGTCATAATGCTTTCGCTCATCGGTGTATATATATATATATATATTATATATATATATATATATATATATATATATATATATTATATATATATATATATAAATAAATGACATTTGCGAAGCCTTAAATATCTGTCTGTCTGGTTGTGCAACATGTTCGGTGCCCCAATAGCTAATATTACATGGTAGCTTTAGAGGAAGACATTTTAATTCTGCTGGTTCCTATTAGGCTCTGGTGAAGACATATGTACGATATGTTTGCGGTCATTCCTCATAGGTGGGAGTGCTGCTCCTCCAATATCTCAATTTCTGTCTTCCTATATTTCCCTCACTAAGGAGATTGAGGTGGAACACGCTCTTCCGTTTTCAGATGTTTTGATTACACGTGCGGTTCTCGGTTGGTGACTTCACTTTATCGGATTACACGCCCAAATTGTATGGTTTGTGACTGATTTCGAGCGGAGACTATGATCGTATTTCGGAATGTGTGTGTGTGTGGGGGGGGGATATTCGTTAGGCCAATTTTGCCTGCTCTCCCATTGTGCAACATTATTGGTGTGAGCAGCACGTGAATTGTAATCCACGTTATAAAATGTTGAACTTTTGGACGGCACGCATGATAATCATTATCGTTGCTGGTTAGAAGCGGCTCATATGGCTGTGGCGAGTTTCAACATTAATCGTAATTGTGGAACCCACATAGGCCATATTCTGCAACATGAGAAATGATGATGAAAACAGCTAATAACGTGGCAAATATGCATCGTCCTATCTCCACAAAGTCCGTCGGCTGATGTTTTTTCTTTTCTTTTGCCCCTCCCTCTCTCTCTCCCTCTCTTTCTGTCCACGATCAGCACCAGTTTGCTTTTAGCGCATGCGCGTATGTTATATCTCTGCAGGATTTAATGTGTGTCATACCTTCTTGACAAAGCTGATAGAACGATACATGGTTCAGAAAGCTATTTGTGTGCTATATTTGCTTTAACGCTCTCATTCTTTATCGCTCTTAATATATTTATTTGTTTGAATAAAGTATTTTAATATTTTCCATATATATTTTCTTTTATTATATTTATATATTTTTTTCTTAATTCTAACGTATATATACGTACGTTTCAACGTATATACAGGGTGTCTCAAAAATACACGGCATAACTTCAGGAATGAGTTCCTCATATGTAGACAATAAAAATATTTTATATCAACATAGTTCCAGAAATGCTTGGTTTTCGAGTTTTGAAAGTCTGTCTATGACACTTAACTGTTCACATCACCTTATAGTAATTGTTCAAAATTATCACCTTCTGCCTGAATACAGGCAGAAGGCAGACGTCTCATGGACCCGCGAAGACGATGCCAAATTCCTGGCATGTTTCGTATTGTCTCACAACCTGCCACAATTCGATTGCGGAGAGTTTCCACATCAGCTACCAGAGTCGAGTACACCAATGACTTTAAATGGCCCCGCAAGAAGAAATCTAGTGGGTTTAAATCAGTGAGCGTGGAGGCCAGGCAGTTGGTCCACCTCTACCTATCCACCGACCAGGAAACCTTCGATTCAGGTAATTGTGGGCTAGGTGGCTGAAATGTGCGGGAAATGAAGTGTGCTTGTTGACGAATGACGAGTGGCGTGTCGTCCAAGAAATCGGGCATGTTGTTTTCCACAAAGTTTCTGTATGTCTGCCCCGTGAGTTTGTTTGGAAGTACATCAGGCCCAAATAACTTATCACCAAAAACACCTGCCCAGATGTTGATGCTGAACCGCTGTTGGTGATGTGATGGAAGAATTGCATGTGGGCTTTCCTCAGCCCATACAGCTGATTGTGAAAGTTTTGGATTCCGTGTTGTGTGAACTGTGCTTCATCTGTGAATATCACTAAGGCAGGAAAGTGAGTTGTACCACACTGCTGCAAGAACCACTGGCAGAACATTACTCGCGCAGGGTAACCTGCTGGTGACAAGGCCTGTACCCTTTGCAGATGGTAAGGATACAGTTGGTGTTCTCCCAACACTCTCAAAATAGTCGAAAGTTGAACAGCCAGTTGCATTGCTATTCTGCGTGTGCTGATTCCAGGAGTGGCATGCACAAGATCCAAAATATCCTCCTCTACTTCAGGAGTCGTAGATCTTGATCATCCTCTGTCGGCAGCACGACGAGCCTCCAGAGGATGGCCGTCCGCCAAACCGTACATAAAGTGCATATCCGCTTGCTCCTGACTTGAGTAAATGGTCGGAATGGAAAACCACCAGATTCATTACTTTGTGATGAAGGAAATCGCCTGCGGGGGATAAGACATTCCAGAACTATGTTGATATAAAATATTTTTATTGTCTACATATGAGGAACTCATTCCTGAAGTTATGCCGTGTATTTTTGAGACACCCTGTATATACATACGTTGGCATATTATTGTATTTAAAACTAGTTTTCAATATATAGTTTAATATTTTTTGGGGTCCATGGCCTCGACCTCAAAAATAAAACGGACTACTGATCTGAAGTACAGTCAGGCAATAGTATATATCTACCGAAATATCTTCAACAAACCACCTTGTTTCCTCTTCTTCAATTAACCCAAGTACCTTCAAAACCATTTTCAAATCACGCTGGACGCAAACTGCTCGGCTCAGCAGTAGAAGAAGAATATCAGAACTTCCACCTTCCAAAAGAGCCAAAATCGTTATGTTTTCACCGTGAACAGGACCTCTTCTCGCAATGATGAAAAGCCTGGCTTTGTAGCTGTGAACCTCTACGCATATTTGTTTCTTAAGCAATAAAGACATTTCTTATCACAACAGTGATAAGAAATAGGTGATATAATCATCAGTGGATGGATTATAATCCATCCTCCAAATTGTTTTCCATCTCATGAAAACGAGAGCTCTATGGCAACTGTGGATTTGCTCCTTTTAATGTTTGCTCGAAAGCAGGAAATAAGTTTTCAGTTTCCCAGGAAACCGTATTTTCAGCACCTTTCCTTTCAGACAGAGACTTCTGCACCTTCTCAGCTCTCTATTATGCAAGTCTGAATCTAAATTGCACACGACACGAGGGCGACAAGATTTTAATAGAATCTTACCTAAAATAATTCGAAAATGAAAGTCAATCCTCAAATCAATCCAAGTATCAGGTTTAGATATTTCGGCTTGAACAGATCGATTTGCTTTCAAATCGTTATTAAGGCAGGGATATGGCAAGTAATTTAACGGCCCGTGAAGTAGTATAGGGGTTATAATTAGAGTTTTTTTCCCTCTGTGATATACACTGCCCTACCATTAATATCCGGCCACCTGCCTTTAGACAAAAAAAAAAAAAAAAAAAAAAAAAAACACCTTTTGCTTTCATGACGGCCTTCAATCCTCGCGGCACTCCCTCAACCAGCTTTTTATAAATGTCAGGTGACAAGTTCCTCCACTCGGTCTTTAACGCAGCCACCATTGGCTGTTAAAGGCAGAGTTTGTTGAGGTTCGGCCTTGTTCTTTGGGTGATTTCGACGTACCCGACGATCCAATACATCTCAGAGATCCTCTAGAGGGTTCAAATAACGACTCTGTGCTGGCTAACCAAATTTTTCCACATCCATGTCTTCAAAATCATTCTGTTACGACCTGAGTAGTATTGCAGGTCAATGTTATCCATGAAGGCATATCAGGCTTAATGTCCGAGTTTGCAGATGATACAAAGGTTGACAGGGTTGTTAACGACAGTATGCTACTGCAACTGGATCTAGATAAGTTGGACAAATGGGCTGAGAAGTGGCATCTGAAGTTTAACATTGACAAATGCAAAGTACTCATATGGATAGCAATAACCCAAGGGGAAACGTACCAACTGTGTGGTACTACACTCAGGGAAGTAGAAAGTGAAAAAGACCTGGGGGTAATTGTTCAGTCAGACGTAGCCCAGTGGTCAGGAGCGAGAGTGCATAGCACCCGTTCCTTGAGTGGACCGGGGTTCAAACCTGTGACTACTAAATACGATAAATATGTATATTGACGATTTATTGTAAACTCTACTGACTTGGTTGTCGTGCCGGAGTATAAACAGAACATTTATTTATTTACATGAAGTTCGCTGAGCAGAACAGACGGGCTGCCAAGGCAGGTCATGGAGGCTTGTCAATGATATACATATATAAATTTTGCTAGCAGAGACAGGAAGGTGATTGTCCCGTTGTACAAGACAATGGTCAGGCCACACCTTGAGTACTGCGTGCAGATCTGGAGGCCTCATTTCAGGATGTACAGTTGCTAGAACGAGTACAAAGGAGGGGAACAAAGGGGGCTCTTACTAAGAAAGGTTTAAGTTCTGCAAATTGCAGCGCCTGGAGAGTAGGCACCTGCGAGGTGACCTGATTGAGTTGTATAAGGCATTGAATAGACTGAGCAAGCTGAATCAGGTTCTTAATCTTCCTCTTGCTCAGATTAAGAACCTTGGGGGCATAGATGCAAATTGAGGAAAAACAGTTGTAGAATAGATTCGCGGAAATTTTACTTTAGCCAGAGGGTAGTTGATTGGTGGAACAAATTCCATCTCTTGTTGTGGAAATTGATAGTCTAAATAAATTTAAGGCTGAGCTGGACAGGCATTTGGAATGAATAGCTGGGTGAAATGGGAGGGTTTTTTTTTTTTTTTTTTCAGCTAGCATTTGTTGAGGTGATCAATGGCTTGTGAACAGCTGCACGACCATTGTAACCAATATCATGGAGTGTCCTTCGTATTGTACTTGTGTTGACATTAGTCCCCATACTCTAACAGAGGTTTCGTGTGACTTGAGACAATGGCAAATTACGATTTGCACTCACAGTTGTTCGCAGAATTCTCTTGTCCCGTTCTGTTAGTTTTCCGGGTTTACCAGGCCGTTTTTTGGCAAATTCAGTCCTATTCCTCTACCATTTGCATATGACGTCACAAACCATTGACCTAGGGATCCCCAGAGTGACTGCGATGTCTCGTACAGAACGCTTGCTTATGTGGCATCCTACTATCATTCCACGTTGGAAGTCTTAATTCTGTTTGTTGAATGTGTTATCTTGCACGCCCACTTTCGCAATTGTCTGTTCGAAGCCAAGTGTGCATATTTATAGCAGGTTCTATGACGTGTTGCGAGCATAGGACCTGTTTCCCCATCCACGGAGGGGTGTCCGGATATTAATTGTTGGGTAGTGTATGTTTCGAATGAATAAATGTAGAAGTGCACTTTTAATGTAGCTTGTGAGTATTTCTCCCTACATGTTATACACAAAACTTCTCTCACTGCCGATCATTCATCACCTGAAACAGAAAAGGAAATAATTATCCTTCGCCCGCATGCACACTTACACATGAATAAATAAATGCAACAAAAGGGATCTATTCATTATTTGAAACGAAAGGCTTCAAATGTTACAAATGAAACGTTAATATTTTTATTGATCATTGATCCATCAATAATCATGTCACGATTTCGTCATCGAATACAATAAAGAGTATTTCTTTTTGACAATTTTTATACGAAAATGGCATTAGTGAATTAAAAGGAAAGTAAAGTGACTCACTGAATATGAAATGGAAATCAACTTCTTAATCGAAATGAAGTTATAACGTAGAATTTGCAAAAGGCAACCTTCAGGAGTTGGGGACACATCCCTTTGATTTTTCTTTGTTCTCGCGGGTGGAAAAGCCTTGGGTTCGAATCCGGTCTAGATGAGAGGAACTTGTCTTTCGTAACAGTGATCGAAGTAGACTTCCAAACATCCCTTTAGCTTTGAAGCAAATAATGCGGTCGGTGCAATTAAGACCTCTGGAGGCTTTGAAGTTGGGCTGTAGACTTGTGAACAGGAGCCTACAACGCTACTTGAAAGTTCCTAGGTACTGTGATGTACCATATTACACGCGATCCGAGAGGTATGAGGTGAGTTGTATTGATGAAACACCACAGCCTCGCCACTGTGGAAGATCGGTTGTGATGGTTTCCTGCAGCATTTCAATAAACCAAGCCCCGAAAGTTCCATCAAACGCAAAGAAAACCTTTCAGGAACTGAAAACCACCTCTAAGCTGTGGTGTAGCAGGTTCTCTGCCCCTAACCAACTGCCGACGACAGTTTTTCATCCCAGTAATAATGCGATTCAAAAATGGCTCTTGAATTCACCGGAGTTCAGTCAATTTATAAGAAACATATCATTTCTCATCGCTTTTGGCGAACGTTAATTAAAATCCAGATGCGAATCCCAAGGTCTACTGGCGCTTAAAATATTTCTCGTTCGCGATTTCTCCGCTAGGGGGATGATTGTGTCCGGCTGTCTGTATGATATGCTCCGTAAACTTTTCTTGTTTTGTGTGTTTTTTATTTAAAGTATTAAGTTCCTATTACTGCCACCACATAAGGATAGGCCCTTGGACTGCCAGGTGCAAGTACTGTATTATTTGAGCGGACAACAGATAAGTATTAAATGAATTTCTGCATGTTCATTCCGCTACTCCATACAAGCGCTTTCAGCCATTATCTTGTAGTTCAACTTATACATGTGTCCAACAGACACTTGACCTTGACCAGGCATTAGAGTTTTGCCTAGCCGCTCTGTTCTTCCCTCCCTACTTAGTCCCCTGCTCCCTGTGGATTTCACTGCAGGGCAACTAAGGCGACCGGCTGGTCACAGTGCCTATTGCTTGCTAAACCACAACTGTGGTGATATTAAATTATCTAGTAAAACTACAGTAACTGAATTCAATATGACAAATACTACCTCCTGTCAAAATTCTAACGTCTGCACCATCTGTGGGACCAGCTCTGACCCCATTGTCCAATGTATTGAGTGCAAACAATTAATATGCAATGACTGTACACATTCTGACCTGAAAAAATTAAATAAAAGTCGGCGGAAATCATTCTGTTGTGATAGATGTCGACTCAGAAATTCTCAGAAAAGCCCTATAACTGTTGCAATGCCAAACAGCACGGAACCTGAGTCACTTTCCTCCTCTTCGGCTAACAAAGTTGAAATGCCGTACTCTAGTACATTTGAGACAAATATCATGCCAATAACTAGAAATACCGACTCTGAATCGTACATGGATGAAGCCTCTAATCCTTCTTTGTTGTCGCATCAAATCTCAGATGCATCAACTCAAACATCTGTGCTGTCAGAAGATCTCAGCGCTAACTCCTTCCCTACGGAAACTCTGAATCCAACCTTTGGTATTCTGCAATCAACTGAATTCCAGGAACTACTCTTTAACACTATGCAGAAAATCCTCATTCAAACTCATCTAATCAGTGCACCTCATACTGCAAACTCTGAAATTCTCCTGGATTCTAATACACTCAATGAAGGAAACAGCGAGCTATACACGGAGATTTGTGGTATAAAAACAATATTAGCTAATCAACAGGCTGAAATTTCTGACATTAACGCCCAAATTAAAAATCTCACATCAGTTATGTCTTGCCACTTAAGGGAAGCTAGGAAGAATTCTGAACCTACTCTCGACACCAATGGGCTCAAAGTGAATACGAATTCTTCATTAACTGACGATGCCCTCAGTACTGAGACCAGATCTTCACCTTCCACCGGCCTCAATAGTTCTACTGCTGCAAATATTAACTTGCCCAAGCCTGCTAACATTCATGATTCAAGTCATTCAACTGAGCAATTTATTGCCAAACAGACTCTGTTAGATGATTCTTCTGATGTAAATAGAACCACTCCTCCCACCTACTCTCCTCTGCGGAACAGTTCTGTCTGTACTTCTATTTCACAAGCTCAGAGTCACCAAGCGAAATCCTCTTCAACATCAGTTAAGGCAACATATGCAAAAATAACTGCTGCCACATCTAATGAGGTCTGCAAACCTGTCTGTAGATCTGCCGCCACAGTGAGTAAACCTGTTTCTAATTGCCAGTCTCAAATATCGCACCAAAGATCAAAACAGAACAAACCGTCAGAAAATATTAAAGCATCTATATCTCAAGGTACTTTCTCCAAGCTTCCAGCCATAACTCATCAAACACAGAATGTAACTACTGCAGAAAAATCTCAGTTACTCAAACACAAGTATAATATCACAATTATTCCCACAAAAGACCGAATTTTTCTTTCTAGACTTGGACCCTCCACTAAATCTGAAGATCTTATCAACCTAATTAAAGAAGAATATGGTTTCGGAGTAGATGTCCGTTCTCTGAAGACACGATGTCCCGCCTACTCATCTTTTATAATAACATGCCTTCCATCACAAACAGAAAAAGTGTTGAATCTAAGATCCCTTTTATCAGGGGCTCTAGTAAAACGCTTCACGGACAGACCATCAAGGGAGTCCAAAATCTCCTCTCCACCGGCATAGCAATCAGATACCCTGCTATCTACACATACTACGTTCTCCTCTCGTCATAGAATCCCCAGATCCCAACTGTTCAGTGTTTACCTTCAGAATTGCAGGAGTATAATTAGCAACCTAAACCACTTCAGAGCAATCCAAGGCTCACATATTTACGACATTTACCTGCTCACTGAAACCTGGCTCTCCATAAATATTGATGATCAGGAGATTATAGATGGACAATATACAATCCATAGAAAGGACAGAGGATCTCGTGGAGGCGGAGTAGCTGTTATACATTCTAACCATATACTCTGTGAAACTGCATCAAATTTCACAAATATTGAATCAGTATACTGCCTTCTTCATCTTGGCAAGTTAAAGGTTTTAATAGTATTGCTTTATTTTCCACCTCCCTTAACTAATATAGACCTCCAGTACTTAGAAAGCTCGCTGGAATCAATCTTCCCACTAATTCAATCTGCCGACATAGCAATGGTTTTGGGTGACTTTAACTGTCAAATGGCCAATTTAGAATCTTCTTCTCCATCACTGCAGACTAGGGCTCTCTTTAATATGCTTCACAGCTATGGTCTGGAACAAATTTGCAACTTTCCAACCAGAGAAAATGCCTACCTCGACCTAATATTTTCCTCTACTCATATAGATGTTCACACCGACAACCCCATATTTCACTCGGATCATTCACCAATTACTTTTGACATCACAGTGACTTCTCATAACTTCAAATGCAGCTCCCGTACTCCTCGATTCAATTTCAGAAAGGCTGACTGGCCTCTGCTCAACCTAGCTCTAAGAAACGTAGACAAGCAGCTCGCTGACGCTATGGATGACATCGATGTGCTCACCAACAACCTGATTAACTGTGTCCATTCAGTTATATCTGACATTGTTCCTCAATCCCATCTTACCGCACGCTCTACCTACCCGCACTGGTATAATAGTGAACTAATACGTAAAATTAAATCCAAAGAATTCTACAGAAACAAATATAAGCAAACAGGTGACAGTCAATACTATGAAATATTCAGCCAACTCCGCAAAGAAGTGAAAACTCTCATATTAAACTCCTACAACTTGTATACAGAGTCAGTTCAGGATAGTCTGCTTACTCACAGAGATATCAAACCATTCTGGAATTTCATGAAGCATAAGAACATAACCAGTAGAAAGTTACAACTCCGAAACGCAGATGGAATTCTCTTATCTGACGAATTCAGTATTGCTCAAGAGTTTGCCAAACACTTTTCTAGAATTCAAACAAATGATACATTGAGACCTGCCTCATTTCCTGACTTCACACCTGTTAAAGATGATATCCTCATTAATCTCTTTATCACTGATGAAGATTTAAACTCGGCATTAAAAAGCATGAAAAATGACTATACTAGAGGCCCAGATGACATTCCAGGCCTATTTTGGAAAACGACTGTCACTACATTGAAACCCCTCATACTGCGGATCTTCAACCTGTCTCTCAGGCTGGGGAAGTATCCTAATCACTTTAAGCAGGTCAATATAGTTCCTATTTTCAAAAAAGGTGATAAAAATGACGTATGCGATTACAGACCCATAACCTTGCAAAACAGCCTGGCTAAACTCTTCGACACAGCAGTGCACAAACATCTCTTCGAATTCTTCAAGCCTTTTATCGATCAGAATCAACATGGTTTCTGCAGTGGCAAGTCAGTAGTCACAAATTTACTTCCTTTCTGGCAATACACCTCTGAAGCTCTTGATAACCACCTACAAGTTGATGCAGTCTACACAGACATATCTAAGGCATTTAATAAAGTCCCGCACGAACAACTTCTGGAAAAACTTAAGCTGTATGGCATCCGTGACCCTTTGCTCTCATGGCTACGCAGCTATATTACGCATCGTTCCTTGAGCGTTATCATCGATCAAGTGAACTCAGACTGTTTTATACCACTAAGCGGAGTACCACAAGGCTCTCCCTTAGGTCCTCTTCTCTTCATTGTTTTCGTAAATGATCTTCCTTCTTTCATCTACACCTCCAATGTTCAAGTTGCTCTCTATGCAGATGATATTAAGATCTACTCAGCAGTGAAGGAGACTACCGATTCTCAACAACTTCAATGTGCTCTCAATAAATTCTCTCTGTGGCTATCTCTGAATAGCTTGTCTGCTAACCCCTCGAAGTGCAAAGTTATCTCTTTCTCATCTTGCAGATCTCCACAACTAATGAATACGGAGTATAGTATTAACTCTGTGATCATCGAAAGGTGTGACCAAGTTAACGACTTAGGGATTCTCTTTTCCAGCAGTGCTAAATTCGATGCCCATGTCCTTAAAATCACCAGCAAAGCATTCAAAACACTGGGATTCATCAAACGGAACACATACAAGTTCAAAAACTACAGATATGCGGTTATCCTTTATAAAACTATTGTACTGCCAATCCTTGAATTCAGTTCACCCATCTGGAATCCTCACACAAAGACTTTAACTAACAAAATTGAAGCAGTCCAAAAAAACTTTATCCGTTACCTTACGTACCACAATCCTCTATTCTATCACTCAGTGTATTATGAATCGCTGTGTGATTACTTTCATCTAAGGCCTCTGTGCACTAGAAGAGTTACTGCTGACATCGCCCTCCTAGCCAAAGTAATCACTGGAATTTATGAAGCATCTGATATCCTGAGTAAAATAAACTTCAATGCTCCCTGTAGACAAGTCAGGAACCTTACACCGTTTCGCCTTGACTCTGCCAACACGGACTTAATGAAGTTCAGTCCACTGAACAGAATCAGCAAATCAGCAAATGACTCTCGCATTGACTTCTTTGACAACTCCCAATCACTGATGAACTCCATCCACAAGTTTGCCTCTTCACTTAAACTGCAAAGTGACTAGCTCACATCTAATTATTGTAGCTTATTATTTGTTATATTATTTTTCTATTCTCTAACGGATTAATTATTACTTGTTTTACCGGTAACTTAACTTAATACAATCCTCTTTTGTACATATGCTTTATTGTTTGAATTTGTATCAATGTTTATCGTCCTGTAGGATTTCACATTATTGTTATTATGTTTATTGATCTGATCTCAGATACACTGTTAATGGTTACCTGTTGTGTATCTTTTTATTAATAAAATAAAAAAAAAAAAATAAAAAAAAAATATGTTCCTCCCTATTTTATGCGACAAAAATTCAATCATTTTGTCTTACATTTATTTTTAAATTTAACTAAAATACGGTATTACACTCACTGTTCAAAAAATTAGAAACCTTTTGCAACTTGGGTAAACAGATAATTAAATGTATGATATGAGTTCAAATTCTTGGGTATCTGGTAAATATTGTAACCTTTCCTGGGCTTTTTAGTAGGTCCGGTTATGGGAAGAGAAGTGGTCTTTCCGATTTTCAGGAAGGTATTATTGTTGGTTGCACATTTAGCAAGAGTTCACAATTGGAAATCACTGGTGGGTTGAGAGCGACCATCTCAAAAAGTATAAAATCAGTGGAAGACAAAAGGTGAATGCAGCTCTAAAGGGAAGAAATGCGGCAGAAAGTCAGCACTCCAAGAACGAGACGGCAGGAATTTAATACTAACTGTGCGTCAGAAATGAAGGTCCCGTGTGCAGCAAATGGCTAAGGTTCAATTAGGCAAAGAAGGACCCATTTATAGTCGAACTATGTGGCGTAAGTTGAAGAATCTGGGATTTGGTAGTCGTGTACCTATACAAAAGCCACTTCTTTCTGTAAAAAAAAATCGAAAACTTCGACTGGAATAGTGCCACCAACGCCAGGTTTTCTCCTGGACTGTAGAACAGTGGGAGAAGTCATGCATTCCAACGAATATAGATTTACACTTTTCTTTTGCGCCAAGAGTAGATTAAAAGTGTGGCATGAACCTCAGGAAGCCACATCCAGACCGTCCCGTCTTCATCACTGGAGGTGGTATGCGACTGGATCCGACCATACAATTAGAAGCTCGTATTATTGTATTACCTTGAATGAACATCCTTCTGTCGTATCGGGAAACTTCACCCTGCAGTGCCTCATTTTTACTCGGAATGAGATGAATCCAAGGCGAAAAAAACTGTAATTGAATGGTCCAACACCTACTCTTGCCGCCACATTCTCAAGAGCTGAACCCGATTGAGAGTGTCTGGTGTACGTTGGAAAGGGCAGTTCATCTTCGCAGTTCTCTACAATATAGCAGCTGGCAGATACAGTGATGGAAGAATGGTAAAATCTGGAGCTGGACTCCTTCAGTCACCTAGTGGAACCAATCGACGTCTCCGATCGTTACAAGATATTGAATAAAGGTTTCTAATTTTTTGGCCAGTGAGTGTAGAGCAGTTTATAATATTTACGGTACCCTAAGGTTGTGCCTCATTCTTACGTTGTTATCTGTCCTTCAGCGTTTACTTTGTTCTTATCTGGGTTTACTGTGGAACGCACAGTCACTAAAGCTCCACAGAGTAATAAAGATTCGTTTGTTTGTCATAATTACTCAGTAAAATTTTGTCAAACGTTCCTTATTGATATTCCAAACTACCCCACTCTGTAGCGCGAATTAAATATTAATGTATAGATTGTTATGTACTCATATTGTCTACGGGAACAATCATTATAATCATTGTGTAAATATTGCTGCTGTAGAGTATGATTTGAATTTATATGAGTTCACGTGGGAAGATGGACCTATTCGTTTATATTTAATCATTGTGAGCTACATCGGATGGCCAGTTTATTAGGTACACCGTACACCTACCATTTTCATGAAATGGAGAGCACCTTCAGTAAAAGCATTGTTCGTATCATGGCTGATATATGCTGATGGCAGCGGTCTAATGATTTAGGGAACGTTTTGTGGTGCAGTTGGGCCTCCTTAATACAAATGAAGGAACGTTTACATGCCACAGGTTATCTGGAGATAGTTTCTGAGTAGGTTCATCGGTTCATGGCTGTAGTGTAGCTGCAAATGAGTTCTTCCAACAGGATATCAGAACTGTGTGGAACTGGTTGCACGAACATAAGAATGAATTCAGCCTACAGAGGTGGCCTCTTCCTTTAACATCGCTGCATAAATTTTATTACCTTCTCGCCTTTTCTTTTCACGTCAGATCGTCACAATTCCTCTTCCAATCCATTTTCAGCAACAACACAATCGCCTGGTATCCAATATACCTAATTATACACTCAAAGGGCCATAATCTTAAGTTGAAAAGAATGGTTTCAGAGAAGATATGGGTAAATTCGCCTTCAGCCGTAGGCTGAATTTATTATTGGAAGAAACTTCCATCGGGTATTGTGGAAGTGAATAAATGTAAAGTATTGGACAAATTATTAGAAAAGACGTGCACATGAAGTGGTTGGTATCTTGTCCCTTGAGAAAATTAAAACTTTGACAACGATTATCTCTTTAGTTATATCCCACCATTAATATATTTAATCAATACAGTGGTCCCTTAATGTAAAACCATTCACCATCGGTTGAATCCTTAATTAAAACACAGTTCGTCCTTGTAGCATTCTCTAACCTGATGATATAAGAGACATCATCCAATCAGTCAAGGAATGAAACGCTACTGTGCTGTGTATAGAAATTATGCTTTCAGAGACAAGGAGGTCACTGTTTCGTTATATGAAGCGGTGAAACAGAAGCCGATGCTTAAATTGGTTACTTCCTAATTAGCAATCAAACCCGCGTACAATATTCAATGCTGTAGTTTTGAAATAACCGAAGAGTAAAATCTGAATACCCACAAATTGTCTTTTACCCGGTAATCTGTACTGAGAATTAACTCGATCTACGTATTTAAGGCTAAAAAAGCCTGAGTAAATTAATGGGGTTATCTTTTTTTTAAATTCTCTCTCTCTCTTTGGAAGGCGATACAAAATAGGGGCCATGATCTAAGAAAAGATAATCGTTGAATTCTACTATAAGATTAACTTTAAACCAAAGGGTTATTAGCTTGGAATCGCTTGTCTGTTCATCTTGTAGAACTGGCGATCTTGTATTGCACAAATATTGTATGAAACCAGGCGACTTCAAGACCAAGTATGACCGGATTCCTTAAGTCATTTTGTCCTTACTACATGAAGATGTAATTTCAAACATTGTAAATAGAATACCTGGTGAGCCACCGATGCTCTTACGAATTTAAGAGATCTTCCCACCCTCATGGTTAAGATTCAAAAGATCTTCCTTGCTCCTGGAACTTCTAATCCAATGCTGATGAAAGGTTAATGTCCCACTGACAAAATTATTCCAGAAAATTATTCCTGCCCACGATCACACGGTTTAGGATTTGTGCTGAGGCCTGAAGTACATCATGTCTGTTAACGGAATGTATCCTATAGTCGGTTTGCTTGTTTGGAGAGATCTTTATTTTTAGCTTGATCTTCTAATTCCATCCAAAATGGGTTTGGCAGAAAAGAAAGTTAGATTTTAAATTTAGTTCAACCTTTAGGTTGTTGTTTTTGTTGTAGGGTTTTAAGAGCATCAGCAACTAAGGCCATATGCTCTGTGTATACTGTCTGCCAATTGCGTGGGTTCTGTGGTCGATTTTTTGTTTTTCTGAACGAACAACCCGAGTTTCCGGAAGAAAACCAAAACCCATGCTATCCCTCCTGAGAGCGAGACACGTTTTGTGAAATGTCCATAAAAATTCCTCACGCCATCGACGGAATTCGAACTGTGGTCTTTTCCACCTGGTGTGGGGATGGTGGTTCTACCAACTGTGCTTCCCGTGAGGGCGGCTGTCATGCGTTGAATTATAATAATAATCATGGGTTATTATTCCACGACCATCAGCTTTTCTCTTTCTTAAGTAATAGAGAGAAATTGGGACAATTAGCCTTCGCATACAAGTAGAAAAGATAAAATTAATCAGACAACAAAAGAAAACCCTGTAGAACAGAGTAATCATTTATATTTGTGCAGCATTTCTTATTCAAAGGGCATATCATTCATTTCATTTAGCTTGTACCACAAACTTACCGCTCCATTAATATTCCCAAAGCTAATTGAAATTCGGTACGGGTATATTGATTGGCAAGATACAGCAGTTTACAAACAGGAAAATAATAATTGCGTGACGGAAAAGAAGCCAGGAATATTGATATTGTCTGAAGAATGATACAACTAATGAAGAACAGAAGCCCATGAAATGTTTAAAGAATCAATATTACACCGAGTGTAACACAGCATTACAAAACAAAAAGCAAACACGCCATAAGTGAGAACCAAAGTAAACAACTTACACGCACGTTGCTTTGTATAAGAGAAGTTTCTTTTTTATATTGGGGAACAACCTATTGTCAAGTTCAGGAGCTAATTTAAGGTAGGAGGGAAAAGGAAGGAGATTCTTGGTGGGGGGTAACGAATCTTGGAATGCCGGTAAAAAAGCAGGCAATTTTCTCTGAACATTCCCTTCCAGCAGTTCTTTTAATAAACATTGTACTGACCAATAGAGAGGTTTGCGCGAAAACAAATAAATCGCAAAAAAAGTCTTTAAACTTTTATACGATTTATTTTGGAAACGACACTTTAGTTCAAAAATGCCACTGATATCTTATCCGATTTTTTTTCCAAACATTTGACCCGTTAAGAGTTCATAAGCAATTTCCTGTACATCCTATATATATAATTTAATCGTGTTTCCTCATCTCTCCCCCCTCAGTCTATGGTTGTTTAGAGGTGCAATCCTTTGGCGAATAAACTAATTTAATAATAAAATATAAAATTAGGAGTTGATTTTAAATTCCATTATTTAAATATTTATTTATTGTTTGAGTTGGAAACTATAGGAGGATAAACAATTCACTGTCATATTCCTGAAACCAGGTAACCAGCTGCTGGACCCTGTGACGTATGTGTTGTATTATTTATGGAGTGGCTGGGTACACTGTCATCATAAAGCGTTGTACTAAGTCGGCAACGACAAAAAGATGGGCATTTTTATCGAGCCATTGATTAATAGTGATCAGAGGACTCAGGGCATGCCATGAAAATAGTCCTCAAATCATAACAGCACTAGCTTCAGCCTGTCGAACACCAAAAGTGCATCGAGGTGCTGCAGCCTCATGTTGCTTTCTCCAAATGCGGATACACCCATCAATATAATAGATTTTGAAAAGGGATTCATCAAACCAGTTGTTGTTGTTGTTTGGTTTTTAGGAGCATTAGCAACTAAGGCCATATTGCTCCGGGAATATGCGGTGGTCATTCCCTTGACCTTTCCGCATCCTCCGTATTTGGTGGTGACGGGCTCGAACCCCGGTCTAATCAAGAAGCGTGTGCTACGCACTGCTGCTCCTTCCCACCTGGCTACGGAGGCGCCTCATCAGACCAGGCGAAGATTTCTGCATGTCGGTTGTCCGGTGTTCGTGCTAAAGCGCCCATGCAAGATGCAGTTTATGTCCAGTGAGCATGGATACGTGTGAAGGCCGTCGACTGCCATAGCCTATATGAGCTAATGTCCGACACATAGTCCCCGTGGATATTGGTCTTTCTATTCCTACTTTGTACTTGGTGGTTAGCTGGGCCACTGTGCCGCGTCGATCTGTTTTACTAGACGAGACGACGCCCACCACAGGCGTTGACTACACTTGGCTGTCCTACGTGTGGCTGGTTGTTCGACCGCTGTTGAGCCAGTCTCATTCGGTGGGGTTACAAGCCTACATTGAGACACTACAGAACTGAGCATTTAACCACGTTGGCTGTTGTCGAGATACTGGCACCTGCACGTCTTTTTTCCCACAATCATTCCACGTTCGAAGTCGGAAAGATCTCGACACCCACTCATTCTTCCTCAAGCACTCAAACTGGTTACTGCGTGTGTAAGCTGTAATCTTATATCAACTGTTTCCAACTTTGAATATTCATCAGCGTCACAAACGAGTTCCTTCTTGCACATGAGATCTGCTTATGCAAAGCCAACTGAGTGTATATATAGTGAAAGCTTTTTATAGCGACCTTCTTTTTAACGTCCAAGCACGATATAATGACCGTGTGGTAGATATTCGGCCAATATTCCATAAACCTAATTGATATTTTACATTTGTTATAGACCTTGAAAGACGAACGAATTCTACATAACAACCCAAAAAAATTTAGTAAACTATTCTGGTTTTGCTTGTTTTATTGCAATATTTGCATTTCAAAATGAAACAGCGCTAATTTATTGAAGTTAATGACGAGTTTGCAGCTGACTGTGTGGGAAATCACTCACTGGCATAACGAAATTAACTTCGCTAGAAATTATTTCATTAAAAACAGTTCTGCATCTCTAAGAGTACATTTTTCACCATTCTGGAAGATCGAATAATGACTGAACATAGAAAAATCTTCTGCCCCGAGTTAGATAAGAGCACGAAAGGCAAGTGTCCTGGTCTTGAAAATGAAATGCATGCAAGAAACGTTCCCGCAGGCGGAAATCATTTAAAAATTCAGGTGGTTGTTTGTGCATCGGGTGAATATTGAAGATCAAGGGTTCCGATTAGGGCTTACAATACCGAGATTCCGGGATCCCGGTCATTTTCTTCCAGTATTCAAATTCCGGTATTGATACAAAAATACCGGTTTTTCGGTACTAATTTAAAAAACAACTGTTTATGATTCATTTACTTAAAGGTTATAAAATTGACAATAAATCGTTAACACTGCGGAATTTGCAAATGAGGGATTGTTATGCATGGTACAAATGCAACGGAAACCTGAAAACGTCATGAAACTGTAAGACAAAGTCTTACAAATATATTTCTCATAGTAAGTAGAGTGTGTGTGTGTGTGGAAGTAAAGCACTTAAGGAACAACCAAAACATCATTAAGGAAATATTTCCATTACACTACCAGGCAGTAGGCCTGGGGTTCAGTTTGGGTCCAGTTGTGGGGGTGTCCAGCTATATAGGGAAGGGTTCCGCCGGGCTGTTCCTATGCTAGAAGTTAATCCGGAAGTTGAATAACAAGCCAGTCAGATAGTGCCCTGGCTTCTACTACTCCTGTGGCAATTTACTTCAGTATTAACAGAGAACTGTTCTCGAAATAAAGACAGTACTGAAAGAGCTATACAGCGGAGATTTAGAGAAGAGAGAGACACCACCCCACTCCGTGGAAGGAACCTGCACAAAGGAATCCCACGTGAAAGAGAAGGAAGGTAAGTCTTTTGAACTGCGTTGTTTTGGAAATGGTATTTAGATAAAGTGGGAGATTATTTTAGAGTAAGGTTGAAGTTGAAGAAACATGAGAAATAAGGAAATGTTTAGTATTGAGTTTGTTTATTGATTGAAGTTGTAAAGAAAATTGATATTGGTAAATTAAGAGAGATTACATGGAATTGTTAGTATTAAGTTAGCGACTTATGGATTGCTGTTTTGAAGAGAATTGATATTGATGATTATGAGGAAGTGATTAAGATTGAATTAGTTTAGTGTTTGAAGCTGTAGAGAGTCGAGATTGTTAATTGAGAGAAATTTTATGGAAATGATAGCAGATTAAATGAGAAAAATGAATACCAGTTATGTATTGTAAGTAGATTTGTATGATAAATCACTTTTGTTTTATATTTGTGTCATTGCTCTTGAAAAACTGACAGCTCACATATAATATACATACTCGTGTGTGTGTGTGTAGAGGGGGAGGAATATTCCTCAGCTCCTGGAAATTCTCATTTTTTAACGCAGTCAGATAGCTTGTGGGGCTTATTGCTTGAGGGGAGCTGCTGTACGAAAATCATAACAATGGCCACTGACGGCGATACAAGTTACAGGGAAATAAAAATGAAAAAATAAATATCCCCCCACCCCCACAACTTAGATTTGGTTTCCACGCCAAGCTTAAACGTAAATCCCTTTCGTTAATACGGATATAGGGCCATAAAAAGTCAAAAAGGAATATTTTTTATTTTTAATAAAATGGAAATAGGATTTTTTGAAGATGAGGGAATAAGGAGGGGTGGGTTAAACTGCAACTTGTCTACGACTGTCTCAGTACAAAACACTAACCAGCACAGAATCCAAAGGGACGTTTTCTGCCGCTAATTAAATCTGTACCAAACTTAGATCCAGTTTGAACGATGACACTATTGAGTTTCTTAAGAGCTCACTTTATTCGGAGAGAGAGTGCGGATGCTTATTTCTTTTTGTTTTTAGAATAAACCTATGTTAGTATTAGTAATGGCCGCATGGTGCAAGAAAGCCTATGGCTTATGCTGCACCAGCCAAAAAAAAAAAAACAAAAAAAAACAAAACGGAATAAAACTGATAAAAAAACGAAAAAAAAAATAAATAATAATAATAATTAATAAAAGAAAAGGAAATTAAACCTATCATCCTGTGCGCTTCCCTGACCCGAAGGTACTATCCAGATGACCTTTGAATTTTCCCAAACTGTCAGCCTCTACCACCCATGTAGGCAACTTATTCCAGTAATTTATAACTCGCTGGCTAAAATAAAACTTCCTGCAGTCCAATCTAAACATTTCCCCCCCGTAACTTGAATTTATGTCCCCTAGTTCTAGCATCATTTATAATCTTGAAAATTTCGTCCTCATTCATTTTACTGATACCTCTCAGAGCCTTAAATACCTCAATCAAATCTCCTCTAAGGTGTCTAGTTTCCAAACTCTGCAACCCACATATTCGAAGTCTTTCTTCATACGGACGCCCTTTTGCCGATCTCACCAGGCGAGTTACCCGTCTTTGCACCCTTTCAAGAAGCTCGATGTACTTATATAATGGGATTATCACGTCCCTATCTCTACTTGCAAAAGTTCGATAGATCATCGATAGGACACCATGGGCCTTCCTTGCAACCGGTTTACAATGCTCAGAGAATTTCATGTCTGACAATATCGTAACACCCAAGTCCGTTTTCTCCAGTACTGGATTTAGTTGAACTCCACCAAATGAATAAGTTATTCTGGGATTACTGTTTCCCAGGTGTTAATACCTTACACTTTGTTGGATTAAAGCACAGCTGCCATTTTTCTGACCATTCCTGAAGTTTATCTAGGTCTCTCTGAAGAAGCTCAGCTTGACAGTGATCATTAACTACTCTACCAATTTTAACATCATCTGCAAATTTAGACATCACGCCCTCTATCCCTTCATCAATGTCGTTTATGAAAATTGAAAACAACAGTGGTCCTAATACTGATCCTTGGGGAACCCCACTTCTTACATCAACCCAATCTGAGGAACAGCCATTTATCACAACCCTCTGCCTCCTGCCCTGAAGCCATCCTTCTATCCATCTAAGGATTTTCCCAATGATTCCAACCTGTTCCAGCTTATAAAGCAACCGCTCATGTGGGACTGAGCAAAAGCTTTGCTGAAATCTAAATATGCAATGTCGAAATTATTCCCTAAATGCAACTTGTGAGTGACCCTTAAAAAATAGCGAACCAGATTTGTTAAACATGATTTTCCCTTTACAAAACCATGCTGAGTATCCTTGAGAATTTCAGTTCGATCCAAATGATCCTGAATTCCACCCTTGATCACTGCCTCCATGATTTTCCGTACTACTGAAGTCAGACTGACAGGTCGATAATTTCCAACTTCACTCTTAGAGCCACTTTTATGTATGAGAGCTACATTGGCACTTTTCCAATCCATCGGAATCTCCCCAGAGTCTAGTGATGCTCGCATAATTAGACTCAATGGTTCAATGCATTCACTTGCCGCCTCCCTTAAGATTTCATCAACTCCATGTAATTGTCATAAAAATTTATTGCGAAAAATGTTTTTTTTGAAATACCGGTATCATAAATTAAAAATACTGAAATACCGGTATTAAGATTTTGACTGGTATTGTGAGTCCTAGTTCCGATGGATGGTTCCAGAATTAAGATTCGTCATGACTCGTCTTTCAAAAAAAGTATGCGGGGAAAGTACAGCCGTCAACGCTGAATCTACGAAGGAACGAGATTAAAAAAAAGAAAAATGTTTTGTTGTTATCAAAAAACTCTATTCGACTTGATCGAAAGATGAACGGGAAAAATAGAAAAAAAAAAAAAATCTCTGCATGCACTTAGTATACTTTCAGATCATACGACGTGCTTGGGCATTTTAGACAACCCCTTTCTGGGAAAAATACATCTACAGGTCCTGAAAGTACGGTATCTCACTGCAGAAAATTCCCCCCCCCCCACCAAAATATGGCCGAGTTAGACGGTTTCAGACGAGGGTTGCGTAGTTTTTTACCCTCCCGGAAACTCGGGTTTTTCGTGCAGCAAACAGGCAAATCAACCACAAAACCCACACAATTTACAGATGTAATGTATAAGGTGCAATATGGTCTAAGTTGTTGCTGTTCCTAAAACTCTACAACATGCGAGACATTGTGTATGCACATAGCATGCAGATTCCTTGAGCATCTCTTAGGGGAAGTTAAGAGAACCCCCAATAGCTGTCCTCACAGATGATACTACGATGACATCTATTGGGGGTTGTTTTTGATGATGGATTGTCTTTCCTAAGAGATAAATTAAAGAATATTTATATGGAATTGCGAACAGTTCTGAGCGCAAGTTGAGGAATAAAAGGCAAAAATATGCAGTTTGACTGTTTGTTACCATAATAACTTACGCAGGTGGACAGAGTTCATAATGCCTCAATTAGAAGGCAGTTGTTAGCTGCACATAGACCATCCCTATTGAATTGAGTATCATTAAAGCGAATAGAGCTTTGTCGATTGATGCTCTGCACGATTTATTCAGAAAGATTCCAGAAGATTTGTTAGTGGCTAAAAGGAGTCTTGCGTATGCTGTAAGGAAAGGAATTGTAACAACGCTAATGGGAATAGAAGTGGAGGAGTTGGAGTATACCCTACCCATTAGGACAGCTGGGAATAAAATTTCATAAAGTATCGTTAGATTATGGAAAAGTACGTGTATGCTGGACATTTTTGTAGAGATAAGATTATGTAAATGTATATACTTTGAATTGTAAATGGTTAAGAAGATACACGTTTTATGTACCCTTCGACTTTGTGTGAAGCATTATACCATGACGTTTCTTGAATAATGCTGGAACTATTTCTGGTAGATTGTTGCGTTGAGATGTTGTTGATTTTCAAGGGTCTTCAGGTTTGTCTGATTTAACGAAGAACTTATTTGTAAGATGAAGGAAGTCTTATCACAAGTATGGTGCAGAAAAGGTTCTCCTCTTAGTGATTTCTTAAGATATAAAAATTTCAGTGATATTCTCCGTATGATACAGAATACTAAGAAGATTTTCAGCGATTCTGAAGTATTTTCGGGGATATATAAAAGTGTAAGAATTGAGATTTGATCAAATGCTATTTTATATCTAGAAATAACGCAAACAGTTTCTTTTGGTGAACACACTTTCAATTCTAAAGAGCATTTCCAGTAGGTTTGTGAGAAGCGATTTTCCTGAGACAACTGTAGACGAATGGGAGGTCTTTTGTCTTAAATAAGCCACGATTTTCGAATATTTTCTGTCCATTACATCCGACTGGGGGTGTCCTGCAATCTTTGAATGATACAGGAAAGATTTTTAGAATGAGTTTAACTTCTTAGTGCCGTGCGTTCAGATTTGAGATTATCTGTCTGTTCTGTAATTTAGTTAAACGTTTGTAGGAGATGAACGATATAAATCTTATTCATAAACGAAGGATTATTAATAGGTCTATCCGTGCACATAATGATATCGGAGATGCAGTGAGATATTTTTAGACGGGTGACTGAAGACGGTTTCATTGCGACAGCAGTTATATTTGAGGACCAGCACATCGTTCATTACTAAGTATTACTAAGGAATTACAAGGTACTACTTCAACTTCATAGTCCATTATGAATGGGGTGGTCATAAATCAGTGATTACAATCAGCACGGTATTGATATTATTATTGACTACTTGTTTCAGAATGAGATTATTTTTGTGGGGAAAGAGCAAAGTTTTAGGGAAACGGGGAATATTTTCTGTGATGTGAGCACAACCAGAATACCTCTTCCAGGTGCTAAAACTGATGTTATTGGCAGTTGTATCAATGCAACTAAGTTTACGAGTGGTCAGTATAAATTTGTCTAATTGTTTACTGGAACTTGAGCTTCTGGAAACAGAAACATGAACTCCTCGCACGAGACCGACTAACTGGGTCACACTGTGAAAAAAAAAAAAAAAAACGGATGAGAGAGTAGTTTCTCCAATGAGGAGCCTAAGCGTTTTCCATCCGATGTGGAAGGATGGCAGTCACAACCATTCTACTATCGTGAGGGCTTTTGGTCCTTAAGGGGACAGTTCTCAAGTTCATTAGTTCCCTTTAAGGAAACAAATTAACTCGCGTAGGAACTAATCACTTAAAGGGAAACAAACTGAAGACTTGGCCACTAAAAACCAAACAAAACAAAATATCAGAATGACCTTGAACAATGTGTTAAAGGTCATTTTGCAGAAATACTGCGATAGGTCAAGATGTTATTGATTTCTTCTGCAGTTCTTTTGACAAAAGGGATTCTATGATGAGAGCCTGGTCGATTAACTCAACACTTCGGAGACTCTGCAAGTCGTATTAAATTTCGCGAAGTGTTCTAAGTAGCTTACCACAATTTCTGATTAATTGCATTAATAACTTGCATAATAATTTCTTTCAATAAGAATTGAACAAAATGCATTTTCTTCCCTTTTAACTCCATTCAAAAGGTATAGCTTATGCAAGTCAAAATTAAGCAGATATTCTTTTCAACCGATGACTTTTCTTATCCTCTAGCTCAATTAATTAAATTTTATATTTTTCAGAATAAGGCTCTCAAGAAAGGAAAAGTTCAAAGTATTCTGCCTTTTTATTTGCTTGGTTGGATTTCTCACACAGACCTCGCAGTTTCTGTCTATTTATTTTGCCTACCCGACAGTCGTAGATGTAAGAGTGGTGAATCCGGTTAACTTTGACCTACCTGCAATTACATTTTGCAGCACAAATTTGTAAGTATCGACTAATTTGAACCTTTGGTTGTATCGCTATTTTGTTATTGGTTTTATGGAGCACCTGTATCTAAGTCACATTGCATTGTGTTCGGGGGGAAATTTGTATAATGTGTAGGATGAAATCAATAATCCCTTCGCCTGAGATCCATTGATTACAACTCCATTCGAAGAAGCTCTTAAGAATTTCTCCAGTCTGACGAATTGGAACCCACTTATCCAAGAATTGACCAAGTAGCGAACCCACTGTGCACTTGGGATATATGCGACTGCAAATCCATCCTCTAAGTCCACTGATATACTGATGTCTCAAAGCGAAGTAGCAAATAAAGTTTCTCAAATGAACTAAAATAAATATCGCTGTACATAAAGAAAAATGTTGAACATAACCGCAGAACCAATAAATGTTTTTCGACATTCAAAAAAGTGAGCATAAGTTCGGAAATGTGGAAAGGGGAGGAAATAAGGAGAATGGAAGCCAGATAAATCTAAGTAGAGGCTAAAAAAATCAATAAATGGCCACTACAGCGTGCTCAGCTGATTAGAGTTAGTGCTAAAGGGAAGGAAGAATATGTAAGTCGAATCAGCAGTCTGTGTTTCTTTAACTTAAACGCAACTTTGACTTATTAGTCGGGGAGTAGACTGACTAGGACAGATGCTTGGAGGCTTCTCCGTGCTCCTGCAACTACTCTTGTTAGTGGTTCCACTATCATGTTAAAAGCATCCCGTGTCAGCATTGCCCAGTGTACCTAATCCCAGCGATATTCAGGTAAGTTTGCCCAAATAAACGCAACTTTGACTTATTAGTCGGGGAGTAGACTGACTAGGACAGATGCTTGGAGGCTTCCCCGTGCTCCTGCAACTACTCTTGTTAGTGGTTCCACTGTCATGTTGAAAGCATCCCGTGTCAGCATTGCCCAGTGTACCTGATCCCAGCGATGTTCAGGTAAGTTTGCCCAAATTGGACAGTCGGGTCAGACGGCTTTATGGCGCCTTCACTGCACACGTCATACGCCACTAGTCTATTCGATTTACATATAGCTCAAACTCCCATAATCGTAAAAAAGTTGCTAGGCAGTGTACATTTAGGACTAATTTCTTTTTAGTTCGGTATTCGTATTTTATATAAAGAAAAAAAAATTCTAGGTTATGAACATTTGGTTGAAGTGACGATCGTACAAGTAGTTTGCTTAGATAAAATTGAAATTGCAATTCTCCAAGCCGCTCGCTCAGCCTTAACTTTCTTACCACAGTAAGAGGACAAAATCTTACAACATTATTTCAAGACTCAAGGGCTAGCAGATTGTTGTTCTTATTGGGTTTTAGGAGCATCTACGACTAAGGCCACGTTGCTCCGAGTATATTGTCAGTAAATTGCGTGTGTGAAGTTGATTTTATGTTTTTCTGGACGAAAAACCAGAGTTTCAGGGAGAAAAAACCTCTCGCCTCAGAATCAAAGAAAAAGATCCATAAAAATTCCTCCATTCGTCGACGGGATTCGAATTGAGGCCTTTCCACCCGGTGTGGGGAGGAAGGCGATCCTACCAACTGTGCTACCCACGAAGGCCCTTTTACAAAATGAAATACTTGCTAGTCCTAAATGCGGGGAGAACAAAAACTAACTAACTAAACTAACGGAGTGCAAAATCATCCTTAGCGTCTGTACATAATGGAATATCTTTTAAAGGTATTCCATTTTGAATAAAGATATACAAACGGGACATTTAAGATGGTGTTCTTATTTTATTAAATACGCTTGTCCATGACTAGAAAATCTTCCACTTTCTTAATAATAATAAATTGAATTTTTTGTCGAAGTCTTTTCACTAACTACATACGTTGCAATTTTCTAGTTTAGATAAGCAGTTGATTTGCCGCGATGATCCTGAGATATGCAGAAAGTTAAAATCCAATTGTGCCTACAGCAACTACTTGTGCAAAATCAACTTCGCTGATTCAGTGGTAAGTGTTCAAAAAATTAGGAAGAGATTCTTTACTCGTTCATTATTTTACTTAGCGTGTAAATTTAATTACTTAATATTTATAAATTAAACGTATATTTAAATATACTGCAGGTGGAGTGCGTTTAAAATCGATTATCCGAAGTATCGACTTTTTTTTTAACCATTTCAGTAAAGATGTTGTTGTTATTTGGTTTTTAGGAGCAGTAGCAATTTCAGTAAAGAAAACAAGTGTGTTCAAAATATCCTAATTCCTTAACTTTTTTTCTAGATAGCTCGATTGCTAATTGGTCTTCCGAACGTGACCGCAGGTGTATATACAACATACGGCCACACGAGTGATTCTACTATTTATAGTTGTAGTATGACAAAACACAAAAAGGCAAACGGAAATTGCAGGTATTTTGAATTGTAGTATTCATAAAATTTATGACAAAACACGTTCGGCTTAATAGGTTCATCTATTAGAACCTAATTTATATAGAAAACCTGAGAACTTTCTTTTTTTAAATTTGCAGTAGTAGTTGTGTTCCTGTATGAAACTTTCTGTTCCATCGACATAAGACTGGACGGTACGACAGAGCAAAAAGGTCACGTGGTCTGATGAGTCTCGATTTATATCTTTTTGCACTAATGGTAGGGTGAAGATGTGGCATGAAGCCATGCAACCAGACTGACTCGCGTCCACCACTGAAGCTGATGGAGGTGATACCGTGGCATGGGGGTATGTTCTGTTTCCCACTGGTCCGGTGATACAGTTAGATCTATATTACCACTGGACCAACTTCAATCCTGCAATGCCTTCATTTTTACACGGATTGCGATGGATTCTTTGAAGATAACAACTATCCACCGAGCAAAATCTGCATCCCAATGGTTCGAGGAAATTCCGAAGATTTCAAACACCTACTTTGGCTGCCTAATTCTTCAGATATGAATCCGATTGAGAATATCTGGGATATGTTGAAAATGAAGTTCGACTTCGCAATTCTCTATCGACCACAATACAGCAGCTGATAAATATCCGACTTAAGAATGGTAAAATGGAGCCAAACTTCCAATGCTATTGGGAAGATATTGACAAGATATTGGATGATCTTAAATTTCATAAACGGATATTTATTACCACACTGAATATTGCGAAACGTGGGGAAGAATATCCATAACATCAAGTAGGTGTGGCCACCTTCGTTTTCAATTATTAATGCCAGTCGAATTATAAGAAGTACTCATAGTTAAGGTTAGGTTCACTGGATTAATATTGAAGGTTTCTGCAAATGCATGTTTCAATTCTAACAAACTGGCAAGTTGAGTCTTGTAAACAGGGCCTGGGTTTATGTAATATTAATAAGAAATATTAGCAAAAGCTATTCTATTTACTTGATCATTCAAAGTTACTGAACAGACCTGACCTTGTATGAATGTGACCTTAATATTTGTACAGGATTTTTGGGTATGTCAATGCAATAATAGAATACCCTTGCAATTTTATACTCCTGTGCTGCACTGCATAGGGAAAGCACGGCCCATTTCTAGGGGTTAAAAGGTAAGCATAACGACTGTTATGTTTTTAAATGGAAGTTTTAGTTCTACATCCCACTTCGCTGTTCACTTAAACAAAATTTGGCATAAGTTCGCTAGTAGATCACCCGTCAGCCGATAAGAAGTGGGACCAGAACTTCATTGACTTTAAGGCATTCCAGAGCAGAACCATTTTTGCAATAATAAACTAAGGGTAAGACGTTCGAGTTACTTCCGTGCAATTAAATCGAACACAATGTTCATCAAACCTAAACACCCAGATTTATTTCTGGGTGTTTGTGCAAGTACAAAACTTGCACTTCTTGGATTGTATGATACAGACATCAGACAAAAAAAAATAAAAAATTGGTCACTAATAGCATTTAGGACACATACAAGCAGATTTAACACGTGCATCTTCTACGCTTCGTTCTTTACAGCACTGAAATTTGAGTATAACGTTAAGTCAACGTAAGAATAAGTTAACCGTTAACGTATTCTTGAAGAAGGGAGGCTTTCCACCGAGAATGATGAGGTGCAGAAAAGATTTTGGTGAGCGGCAAAATACAGTGATAGCATTTGGCAGATCTAAATGACACCCTCTTAAAGAAGTAGTTGAATTTGCTAATGTTTCAGAAAGATCAGTAATGAGATGTTTAAAGGAATGGTGTGAGTTGAAATCAACCAGAAATCAGCGACCATAATACCACGTGTAATAAACGAGAAATGATTAATAATAAGACAGAAACTGCTGAACACAATTAACATTTACAGGACTTGCACTATTTGCCAGGGTACCATACTCTGCAAATCCCTTCCGGGATAGGATCAGCTGCAAACCCTTCTGACACCTTTCGGTGTGGGGCATCTGTATACTGGAAGGTGGGTCAGGTGCTACTGACGCCTTTGGGTGTTTAATGCCATATGGCAACCCCGGTAACTCTTATCCTGCAACTTTGTTTTTCTTTCCCAGGCCCCTGGGCGGGTGGGCTCCCCAGGCCAGGGGTCTCCAACCTGCGTTCCCTCCCTAGCTCCCTCATCTGGAGGACGCCTTCTTTCTACGTCCTTCCTTCCCATTTCCTGAGCTTCCTGAGCTACTCAGGAAGCTCAGGCGACCCTGGCAGAGGCTAGCCAGAGACAATGGACTGCCTGGCTACTTTCTAGTAGTGATGGTAGGCAGCATAGAGTTCCACTAGGGTCCTGCGGCCAGAAGAACAGACTACACAATTCTGGCATTTACAGAGTTCTGTTTACTTCACATGAGTACAAATGGTGCAGTTGTGGGATACCACTCTTCCCAAACACTATGCCACTACTGCCTGTTGATGCAGAATTTAATAGACAAAGGACAGTACATGCACATGGTTGTGGTCCACCTCCTCGTGTTGGGAAGCAGTCTTCCTAATAATAGCAGTACAAAGTGGCTAGAAACAACAGCATTTAACCAAGGACCTCCTCATCAGCCGATTTCAAGGACCTCCTCATCAGCCGAGAACACTGCGATGATATTTGCATAACATGGAGATATAATCGAGTAAGAACCCCCGAAAAAGGTCAATGTTGGCAGCTGAGCATTAAAAAGTCTCGCTATTATGGGCTAAAACGCATAAAATTGGGACTGTTGATGATTGGACAGCTCTGATGTAATCTAACGAATCCAAATTTTGCCTATAATCCTAATGAAACGATGGGACATTTCATTTAGACTGTGTAAAAAGTGGTGTAGAAGCTGGCGGTAGCTCAGTGATGGTTTGGGGATGTTTTAATTATACTACTGTTTTATATTTAGGTAAAGAATTTCAAGCGCGACTTCCATTTCCTTATTTAAATATATATTGTTGTAATCAATGTGGTGACTATTGTATAGTAATTAGGTATATCGGAAGATTATTAGAACCCTAAATATGCACTTATCTTTAAAACAGCTCTGACTACATGGTTTTTGAAACAGTGGGTATAAATCTTCCAACGAAATGCTATTCAATGAATGGCCTTTGGACAAACATCACCACTAAACCGCAGCAAACAACCAAGATGGAAGGTAAGTAGCATAGCATTAATTTTTTTTTGAAGGTTGTATTTTTAAAATAAATTCTAAGTTCATACTCATTAAGCGTCTGTAAATTGCGAGTATTCAGTCTTTGATTTGCTTGGATGAAAAACCAGAGCTTCAAAGAGACAAAAGAAAAATGCTCGTTTGAGATCTACTTCTTCAAGAAGAACTCTACCACCCGGTGTGGTAACACGGAGTTTATATCCACTACGATACCCGCGAGGGTACTCATTAAGCAACATTCTATTAAAATTTGTCTGTTTGCAGGGGAACAAAAAATACCAAAACACTCCCTCGGGAGATTTTTGGAATTTTTTTTCTGTATATATTTATTTAAAGACTAAATGCACAAGACAATTCCATATGGGTTTTAAATTAACTGTATAATATCGGCGTAGATACACCATAGCTAACCCATAAAATTAAACTAAGTATGTTGTGTAAAGCATCGTTTTAATTATATCTCATATTGTGGCTACCTTCACAACGAGATACCAGGTATTGCACTACTTGTAATAAGTAACGCTTCTCTACTACAGAAGAATAGTCATCTCTAATAGGGAAGCGTAAACCAGCAAACATCCACCAACATCAACTGCTCTGAATTGTCACTATCCAAAACCGCAACACCATGATAAACTCATCAACATCGTGCTCTAATTAAGATCTTTCCCAATAAAGAATATTTTGTGGTCATTCACCAGGAACAACAAGTATCCTTCAATTGACTTTTATCCAGTTTTCAATCTAAAGATATTTCTGAATAAGTATGTATTTCTAAAAAGTCAAGTCCGTTTTATATTAAACGAGACCCTTCATGTTCTTTCATATCGTCCAGGTATTTTCCAAAGTAGGACTTCTGTGTTCCACAAATTGAGAATGCAATGGATTAATTCTAATGCGCATGTCTCGGACGGTGCGGCCGCTCAGTGATGCAGCTTCGTTTTAATGAGAATACATCTTGGCATTAGTTAAAGTCTACCGTTCAGTATCAATGGACCCCTCAAGAAAAGAGGAAAAAGATTCAACTAGGAGCCACTGAACATAACCAGTTTTTAGCATTTTGAATATTTAGCACCAATACAACAACGCTAATATACACGACGACTTCAAGAGAGAACGGCCAATGCCACCTAATTAGGTGGCTGAATAATCCTGTAGCCTGTGACTAGACAGTGTGGTATGCAGTTCAAGTAAACCTATTGACTCACATCCACTGCAACGCTTCGTCCTTCATTCACTAGGTAGATCGACACTTCAACGACAGAAACTGGTGTTCCTAAAGATTTGAAGACCTCAATACAGCCCTCAATTCTCCTACCAACCGTTAAGCTAAACAAGAACGAACTGATACAAATCTGTTGCAGCCTTCATTCCCTTCCCTCTCTTTTACTAAAATAACTGCTGCCTGAAATAATCTAGTTAGTTTAGAACTATTTACAATCAACGCTTAATATGAATGCTTCTGCCTAAGAAACCCGTTCATTAAAGCGAAAACAGAGCAAAATAGCTACTACTTGAACTGGCTACTTCATTTGAATAATTTACTAAACTTTAATGTCGGTCTCCGCCCAAATGAAGAAATCAGAGTCCCGCGACTACTGCTCCAGACCGATTAAGAACAAAATCAAAGGCAGTATTTGCAACTCGAGTTTTTCCTTAAGATGTGTCGGAATTACACATAATGTTCAAAAGGATGATACAAAATGCATGGCAATGCGCTTCTTTGGCGCACACGACTCTGCCAACACCAACGTGAGTTATTAAGAACCCAGGGAGCCACATAGTAGCAAACGTCATGGCCGAAATTTTCACGCCCGAGTGAGAAAAAAATGAACTAGTATATTAGCCGCACCCAATCCCCATGCTTCACGCTCTAACCATCCGACCAGCTCACAATTCAACCTGACACCAAAACCCTAATTGTCAAGAGGTGTCTGGCGAATCAACCGGCATTGCGAACTTTGCATAAATTATGCGGCATTGCATAAATCAGTTTATACGTTGTAGCTGTACATACTTCAAATATTTTTCAAAGAGAATCCTTTAAAAGATATAAAATCCATTGATTTTCCTATTAAAAATATTTCCTGAATAGACTGCTGCCTACCTGAGTGTCGATCTATTTTTACAATCTTCACACAATGCTGGCAAGTGCCATCTGCAAAACATTGAGAATTACTCAACAATAAAACTTAAGACAGACAATTCCTTAAACAACACTTGTTCGTTGTACCTTACTCATTACGAGTGGATTATGGTACTACCAACTTTCTACCAGGAATAAGTAGAAAGACTTTCTCAAAGCCATAACGCTGTCATCAGCGTCCATGTTGACCAACACGTTATTGACAAATTTGAATAATTCCATGGTTTCTTAATAACTACAAGTGTCCAATGAATTCTGCTAGGGCTGTGTTCATTCTGAGCAAATGGTTAAGACAGCAGATGATACACATATCAGGAACTCACTTACCACATTTGCCAGTATCGAAGGCTAATTTTCCGGAATGGAACTTCTGGGAAATAGTTTTTTACAAGCGGTGGTGGGGGTCCAAAATTCATTTCCGAGGTAGTAGACTCCAATTCTGGGGTAGCGGAAATTCTTGGAAATAATTGCCATTTTAAGCCTGAAAGATAAACGTAGTTTTCTTACAGTTATATACTTTTCAATTATATAATCTCGTGTGGAAGAAAGATTGCTGCTTCGTCCATTCCTCCTTGCAGGGGCTCAATTAGGAATCTGCAGCAGAAAACGACCACATTTAAAATAAAAATTCGTTTTTGATGTGGAAACATCTTTGGCCAACTACTAAATTTTTTGGACTGAATAACCGATTGGTAACGAAAATGCGAGACGTAAACTCTTACGTCACTCGCATAAGTTTTAAAATGTTCATTGTGCGGATTCCTTTCATTCCTAAAAACCCTTCAACCTCGCCCAAGCCAAGGATGTTTTTGGAATGAAAAGAATCAGCACATTTCACATTTGTTGACGTATCTGCACCTCTAGAAAAAGTGTGTCCTTGTCAGAGTGTTGTCCCCTTTTCATTAGGGAACAATCTCTAAAATAAAATAGCAAAACTACACCCTCCCAATATCCGTTCTTGCGAAAAAATAAATAAAATGTTATTGTTCACAATATTCGAAGAAGGACAGAAAAAATAAAAGTTAATGTGCGTAGCATTTCGCATTGAATAATTGCGTGTTAGTTTATTATAAAGTTAATAATCATCTGTTGTATAAATATTTCTCATAATAAGAGTAAACATACTTACGGCGAAAGCAAGTCCTTAATCTGCGACAAAACGAGCAACACCCCATCTTTTTTTCCCTTGAAGTTTTTTCCTTCTTATTACTGTCAAATTTCTTTTTAATCCTTCTAAAAGTAGCTCTATGCAGTCAGTATCACTAATAGTAATCAATGCCTTATCTTGCATTGAAACCATTGTGACCCAACAACGGATTCAAACCTGTCCTTGGAAATGATCTCTTCTGTTTTGTCACAATATCCAACGGTTTGCTTTCATGAATTTGGAGTGGCCAGTCAGAAGGATGGGAATCTTCCATTGGTTTTGAACAGTCGAAAAATTATGAGGGACAGAAAGCAAGTTACCCGTTGTAAAATTCAAAGTCATCACTTTGTCTTTTGTCCTTCTTAAGTTTCCTAATGAATATCTAAGTAAAACATCTTTCTTTCTTCATTGCAACTGCAGTATTAATAACTCGTTTGTCTTTACGAGTTATTCGTCCATTTAAGTCTTAAGGAAATCAAACGCAACATACGTGTTTTCACCGCCAAAGCAAGTAAGGCTATGAGGCGTCAGTATATTGTGTCCGAATTTGCGTATATTCTGCCGTCTATTTGTCTGTGTACAGGAAGAAAAATCCGAGTATCAGTGGGGAGGGACCATGCTACCCTCGCCTGAGGTTAATCAATAGCGTGTTAGCTCGTGTGGACCTTGATGACAACGTTATAGCTTCAAAAAAGTCTCTCTACTTATTCCTGATAGAAAATTGGTAGTATTGTAATCCACTCCTCCTTTAAAGAATTCGTCAGCGGTACTGATAGAAAAAAGGAATCTTGGTCTAGTCATTTTGCCTTTCATTTATCTCAAAGTCGTTCAGATATGCACAGAATCATTTATAAGGAGTCGGGAATAATTGCTCCGTACTCCGAAAGAAATCCGGAGTACGGGAGCACTAGTTTTAGGGTCTAACGGCACCAGGGGTTCCCCATCTCCGCGTAGTATAAATTGTGGTGTGATACAGAACACTGTAGAGGCCAAAGATTTAAAAGTGCATGGATATTGTGGTGTGTAATGTTTTGTACCGTTGTTCATCTGGCCTTTTAGCCGTGGGCCCCTAATGAGACCCGCTGTTGCCCACACTAAGCCCCATGAAGGCAGACCAGGTACATCAGTATTTTAGATATTTAGTCTGGCAGGTCTTGCCACCTAAATTTCCTGAGATTTCAGTGGCTAGGAGCTGAAAAAAAAAAGGGGGTGGATGGAGAAACGCTAGAAATTGGGTCAGGCGAAAAAAGATATGTTATGCGGGGTAGAGTTAAAATTTTGAATATGGGGCTTCTGAAGTTTTGATAAGGGTCGAACGCTAGTAGTGAGATAGCTAGAGAGGGAAGGGAGCCTGAAGAGGGAAAGTGAGAGACAGAAGTATGGAGACAATAGGGAAGACGGCCCAAGAGTATCAGAGGCAGGCCCATGTCTCACCAGGCGAAGAGTGGGGTGGCGGGAAGGGGAGGGGAGGGGACAGCACGCCGTCTTCTTTCCTCCCGCCCAGGAAGGGGAAAGATAGGGGCACCTCAAGAGAGTCAGGTAGAGAATGACAATGGTGCCAGCATAGCTGGGGATTTTCACGTTGTTAGAGTCCATATCAGTTGTCGGGGTCCGCTGTGAGTCATTCATGGGGGAAGCCCCGTCCGATGAGGTTGTCTTGATGTTGGTAGTTTTTGCTCCACTAGAGGTCCAATTTGCGTGACTGGCCGGGTTATACGTTGTCCAACCAGGGAGTGGAATGTCCCAAATTTCGAATTTCTTGTGTTATCACTTCATCTAGTTCAAGTTGTTTTTAGTAGGTACCGTGAATGGCAATCAACGTTCTTCTCTTGGAGAAGAAGTCCTGGGCGAAGTGTGAGAGCGCCCTGTAGTCGTCCTCCGTTTTGAGGAAGTGCGACTCTTGATTCAGCGGCGTGTCCTCACACACACATATGAGAATGTATATTTAAAATTGTACATAAATTAATATACAGGGTGTCTCAAAAATACACGGCATAGTTTCAGGAATGAGTTCCTCATATGTAGACAATAAAAATATTTTATATCAACATAGTTCCGGAAATGCTTGGTTTCCGAGTTTTTAAGGTCTGTCTCTGACACTTAACTATTCACATCACCTTATAGTAATTGTTCAAAATGTCCACCTTCTGTCTGAATACAGGCCTTACATCGACGTCTCGTGGACTCGCGAAGACGATGCCAATTTCCTGGCATGTTTCGTATTGTCTCACAACCTGCCACAATTCGATTGCGGAGAGTTTCCACATCGGCTACCGGAGTCGAATACACCAATGACTTTAAATGGCCTCACAACAAGAAATCTTGTGAGTTTAAATCATTGAGCGTGGAGGCCAAAACATATAAATCTCCTCCTCTACTTCAGGAGTCGTAGATCTTGGTCGTCCTCTGTCGGCAGCACGAGGTGTAAAGGTCCCATGTTCACAAAGGCGGCGATGGATACCTTCAAACGTTTTCCTGTCTGGACATCTTCGTTCTGGGAACCTTTCGTGGTACAAACGACAAGCCTCCAGAGCATTGCCGTCCCCCCTAACCGTACAAAAAGTGCATATCCGCTTGCTCCTGATTTGAGTACATGGTCGGAAAGGAAAACCACCAGATTCTGTCAGTACCTTGTGATGAAGGAAATCACCTGCGGGAGATAAGACATTCCGGTTAATAATTCGGAAACCAAGCATTTCCGGAACTATGTTGATATAAAATATTTTTATTGTCTCCATATGAGGAACTCATTCCTGAAGTTATGCCGTGTATTTTTGCGACACCCTGTATAAATCTTAAAAATGTACATAAAATTGTGTGTAAATAAATGAAAAAAAAAAAAAGCCCTCAAATACATAGTGTGCTCCCTCAAGCAAGCCGAAGGCTGCCATTTTGGCGTTGTATGAGCCATGTCCTGTGATTAGAAAGGTTATATTCAGTCCTGGACGAAACCAGGGAGCGAGAGGGTTGTTATTTGGTTTTTAGGAGCATTGTCAACTAAGGCCATATTGCTCCGGGGATATGCGGTGGTAATTCCCTGACCTTTCGGCATCCTCCGTATTTGGTGGTCACGGGCTCGAACCCCGGTCTAATCAAGAAGCGTGTGCTACGTACTGGCGCTCCTGCCCACGTGGCTACGGAGGTTTCCGGAGCGGGAGGGGGTACATCTTGTCAATATCTGGTAGGAATTTCCTTGTCAATTCTTTCGTCAAATGCGCCCATCTATTCTGCCATGCCCGCTGCAGGTGTTGGATTAGGTTGGCTTTCTCCGTCTTCTGATTGTTTGTGAGATCTATGGTGTTCCAGCAAAGGTGACAGGGGTTTCCCTTTGCAAGGTGATATACAGCAAGGCTGTGTTGATTACTTCTAGGTCCAGTGGGAGGGCTCTCCCGAGGACCTGCAGAGAATGTGTACTGACCGTACGGCAGGCTCGGTTGATAACAAGGCGTACAGTTCTTTGGATTGTGTCCAGGGTTCTTCTGTTTACTGCAGTTATGGATTTGTGGTACACTATAAGTAAGGCATATGTGATTAGTGATTACAGGAATGAAGATGGTTTTGTAATATAGTGAGAGGGTGCGTTTTTTCAAGTCCCCAGTCCCTCCTGGTGACTCTTGCAATTAAGGCCGCGTAGTTTCTTATTTTACTCCTTATATGTCTCAAGTGAGGTTGGAACGTCAAGTTGGTGTCCAGGACGATGCCTAGATATTTAAGTTCAGTGGTGAGCTTGAGGGTCTTAAATCCAATCTTTATTTGTGGTGGCCGTCGAGGATCCAGTCTTCCTTTCAGGAGAATGGTGGAAATCTTTGTGGACGATATTTGTAAGAAGTGGGTCGAGGCCCATTCTAGTAGTGTTCCAACAGGGGTTATCTTCCCTATCGACCCTTTACTTCCAATTTCCAATCCCCAGTCTTCCGCCTACCCCCATCTCTTTCCCCTTACACAGCGCCTGCCCCACACGTCCAAATTTAAAACACCAAAACTGATGCCCGACCTATTAGGAAATCTGAAATCTTATCCCTTCCAGCGCATATCCCTTATAGTCCCTCTAAACAGCGTATAATATACCATTCCAATTGTGCCCAAAAGAAATTTTTTTTTAGGTCCTAGCCACTGAAATCTCAGATGGCAGGACCTGCCAGAGCAAACTTTAAGGAAACATCTGGCAGGCCTCCCAGTGGCAGAGTACGTAAACGTCACGTTCCATCAGGGGCCCGGCGGCTAACAAGTCATATGAACAAGGGACACAACACATTACACAACACATGACCCACACACTTTTAAACCTCTGGCCTTGACAGCGTACGCTCATCGATACAAAGAATATACGCAGAGATAGGGTAAATCCCTAGTGCCGTTAGACCCGAAAATATTCGGTACTCTAGTATTTTTGGCACAGCACTACAGAGGATAGAAGAGGGACGTACACGGGGAGCTCCTAGAAGACTTCCTCTCTGGATTACGGCTGACTGTCCTAAACAAACCGAACCGGCTTCCGACTTTTATGCAACCTACAGTGGGAGGCGACGATTGATATCTCCCTCGCCACAACCAATTTAGCCTCACGTTGCAGACTGGAGGATGGAGAACTGGACCACATCGGACCACCGGGTAATCACCTTTCGGATCAAAAGAAACCTTGCCAGAATTTCAGCAACTAGGCAGCAGCTCAATAGGTTCGCCGTCAACAAAGCTGCTCGGAACCTCTTTGCAGAAACGCTCACTGAAGAAATCCACTCTAGATATCAAGCTATCCAAGCGGAGATTGAGCCGGATGCCCGACAACAAAAGACTGCGGATCTCATAACAAATGTCACCCAAATTGCAATAAAAAGAAAAAATCCTATGCCCGGAGCGGTCCCATGGTAGTCCGGGAGCTACAGGAGCTGACGAAGGAGGTAGCAAGAAGAAGAAAGGACTTCCAGCGACCCCGCAGAACATGACCGGCGCTCGAGGTGGAGGCGCTAAAACAACTAGACAAGACAGCAAGAAACCAGTATACAGACAGGATTCTGAGAAGTAAATGAAATGCATGAGAACAACTAGTGAAAACAACGGGAAACAACAAACCCTGGGGAGTGGTGTACACAAACAAACTCCTTAGAGGCAAGGTACTTACAACAACCAGAACTCTCCAAGGCCAGCTAACCACTACATGGGAACAATCGATAAACAACATCCTGGATACTAGCTACAGGGAGCATGTGGCGGCGAGAACTGAACAACCGCGAGAAACACAGTAGTCCCCCTTCACCTTGGAAGAGCTGAAGCAGGCGACAGCAAGGATTAGAAACAGAAAGTGCCCCAGCACAGACCAGATGGAACCCGAGATCGTCAAACGAGTTGTTGAATTGGCACCCAACTTACTTCTGTAACTATATAACTGCTGTCTGAAAGCTGGATACTTCCCAAAACAGTGGAGGACAGCTAATCTAAAATTAATTCTTAAAATCTCCGGCAATAACCCTGAGCAACCAAAATCATACAGGCCAATAGCACTCCTAACCGTGGCAAGTAAACTTCATGAAAGACTCCTACACAAGCGACTATAGCAAAACTATACAGCAGCGGACTTAGATGCGCCAAACCAATATGGCTTCAAGCCTGGATCCTCCACAACAGACGCCGTGAGGAATCACCTCATTGCAGTGGAAGAATGCCAAAGCAAATATTCCCTGGCCATTTCGGTGGACTTTGCAGGGGTGTTCGATTCCCTCTGGTGGCCGAGCGTCCTTCGCAGACTCCGACAGGCGCAAACTCCAACAAACCTCTTTCATGCCATCAGCTCCTACCTCTCACAGTGAAAGATAGAAGTCATAACCACTTACCAAATATTAGTCAGAGAAGTACACAGAGGATGCCCGCAAGGGTCAGTTTTGGGCTCACTGTTGTGGAATTTCGTCTTCGATGAGTTCCTGCATATTTATCTGGGAGACATCAAGTCACAGGCATTCGCCAACGACCTAATATTGACAGTGGCGGCTAACTCCAGAGCCCAGTTGGAAATATCGCCCACAAAAACAATATCTATACTCCTCAGGGAACTATTGAGCCAAGGAGACCCAAGCAGATAAAAATAAACGGAGGCCACAATCAGGTTCACCACCCAAATGAGATACCTTGGCATAATCCTCGACACAAAGCTCACGTTCAAGTCGCACTCATACAACTCAGAAAGAAAATTAGAAACCACGCTGCCATGGTAGCCCGAGTCACGCGACGAGACTGGGGACTAAACAAAAGAACACTGGCTCTTTATTACAAAGCCACTTTTATCCCCATAATCACATACGCAGCTGCCACATTCTACCACAAAATTATTATTATTAAAATCAGTTTATTTCCCAAGAAATCTTTGGTCACCCGGGACGGCTCTGTGCCAGAAGGGTGTGAATATTTACAGACTAAGGTGCGAGGAACAAATATACAATAAACAAACGTACATGCGAGCTCGACCCGAGACATTTACAGGATTAAATATACAAAATATATAATTGCATGAAGACAAAAAGTCTTTGTCAAATACAAATAGGCAAGTTAAAAAAAAGCAGTCAGTCATGTCCAGGAGCAGGTGAGTATCACAGTGCACTGCCACTGATGCTGCACCGTTGTTGTTCTGGGTGTTTGATGGCGCATAATCTACTTTGGCTATAATGCGCCGATGCTGCTCTGATCAATGAACATTTGGCCTCTCTTTAGCCTTTCGAAACTGCATGCCATTCTGAATAAAGATGGTGTGTCCGGGATTATAACTAAGGAATGTATTTCATAAATGACAAAGTGTTTCTTCCTTTTATTTTACAGGCATTGAAATCTTCTTTAATACCGAAAGCGAGAAGTACATTCTAGACATTTTGCCTCCATCCATCCAACTTCAGATTCACCCTCCTCATCAACAACCGTTTCCTTTTGAAGAAGGAATTGCTCTGCAGCTATTGAAGCAATACACCATACACGTCAAGGCGGTAAGTCTACGCTAATATTCTGTTTCTTCTCCTCCCCCTCCATCCCCTTCCTCTATGGACAAAAGTAGTGAGCAAACATAACAAGCAAACTTCAGGGTGGTGAATCTTTTCTATAGGACAGCAAATTGCATTAAGAATTATTATTTTTACACTACGAATAATAATAATCGCGTGACCTTTCTTTAATAAAGTGGCTAACACAACTTTTATTAATAACTAGAGGCATGCAGTGTGAGCAGTATAAAACATAACCGCATAAAAGTAAAGTTATGGCACTGCCCTACCAGAATATTAGGAAAAGTAACCAATAACACAGGTGTGGTGAATGCTGTGTGGCACGGATTCGACTAGGGATGTTCTCCCATTCCTGTTGAGCCGTACAATACAGTGCACCCTTCGCTCACCTTGCGTAATCCATCCTTCACAGTTCTGTTGGCGGGAGGCTGGTCAAACTCCCTCCCACCAACAGAATCGTGAAGAATGGTACCCGTTTGACACTATTCTCTGTGTACCTTAAGCAGAGTGGACAGTGAGCAACCAATAAGACGTGCCGTGTCCGATATGGGGCACCCGATGCACGAGCTCCCACAATCATGCTCTTTAGAAACCCCGCGATAACTTTACTACGTGCCATAACTGCTACTTTATCACTTTGACTTGAAAGACAAGATGAAAATTACCACTGCTCTAGCGCACGAAGCTGTTCGGCTTTTTACACAGAAGCCTATGGCAGATATAAACTAGTCTGAAATCAAGTCAGAAGAGAGGTTAGGCAAGCCAGATTAGAGAAGACTCTGGCAAAGAATTGCCAAGAAAAGCAGCAAAGAACTTCTTTACTCTTATTAACAGTAAAAGGAATAGGTTGAATCACGTTGGGCCACAGAACTCAATGGGTTAACTGTTGATGATCCTGCTCAGTTGCTGACAGGCTGAATTGGTATCTTGCATCTAAATTCACATAAGGAATTCTTTAGGGAAGTTAAATGATTTTATCAAAACTAGGAGGAAAGTGGAAGAGGAATTTTTGAAAATAAGCTTCAAAAGGCGCCCGAGGTTGATGGCACCTATCCAATTATATTAAAAGAGGCAGCAAGGTAAGCAAACCCTTAGCCATAATTAGGAGAGCATTTTGGGTTCAGGGGAGATCCCTATGGACTGATGTGTAAATGTATCCCCAATTCACACAGATATCAAATGATGACATGAGTAATTACGGAGCTATTAGCTTAACGTCTGTCCCAGGGAAAATAATGGAGTCACTTGTTAAAGAAGCAATGTAGGACCATCTAGACAGGAATGCAATTATACTACAGACGCACTATGGATTTGTTAAGGGACGATGGATTTGTTACTGCATTAAAATACAGTAACAAATCATAGGCTGCCAGGATAGATCATGGGGTTTCGCTAATTATATATAGGAACTGTGCAGATAAGGTAATTATCCCATTGTACTAGGTAATGGTTAGGCCGCATCTTGAGTAATGCATAGTCTGGAGGACTCGTTTTAGGAATGATGTAAAGCTGCTGGAACAAGCACGGAGAAGCTCAACGAGATTGGTGAAGGGACAATGGGTGGTCTCACCAAGAAAAGCTGTAATTTTTTTTTTTTTTAACAAGAAAAATTGCAAATTGCAGCGTCTGGAGACTTGCGAGGTGATCTTGCATTTTAAGGATATCAAGATAACTGCCAAGGACTTTTCCTTCCTAGGAAAAGCGTTATGCTGATTCCTCGATGCTGAAAGCATCGTTCTGCAATACTAAATTCCCCATAACCTGTGAAGAATGCAACTGAGAAAAATTACCAGAGATATTGAAAAAGCAGTGATTTGTTCTGCAAGACTACGCTAGACAACATGTATGAACGAAAAGGATTTACGACCATGGCAGGAATATCACTTGAACAGTCTGGATCTTGTCCAATGTAATTTTTGGGGGCATTTAGCCTTATAACGTGATCTAGGAGGACAAATATTTGGTAGCGATGTTGAGGAGAAAAAGTGATGGGTTTCAAGTGTTCTTATTCTCAAAATATCAACACAGGAGATTTATTTTGAATTTTAAAGCAAGTAGAATACAGCTAATATTATGCATGGTGACACTCCCTTCCGATCTACGTAATCTTGGACGATCTGTTGCTTGAAATTATCAGTAAAGGCTCAATTGTGAACCATTTCTCGCGATTTCGTTCATGATTTCAATACAAAAGACATTTTGAAATGATACGAAGCTTTCTTGGTAAAATGGTAGTAAGCCAAACACAATTACAGGACGAAAATTAATAATCTGCAAGAGATTGTTAGTTGCAACTAACAATCACTTCCATAACTTAAAAAAAACGAATCTTATTAGTAATATACAATTCTCGTGTAGTTTTTTCCTTGAATACACCTAATAGTGTGGGATTGAGAGTGCTTATTTAAATATATGCTTGTTGAGATGCCATCGATCGCGAATTTCTTCTAAAGAGTATTTTGTTTTTAACAGATAAATAAAATTTTTCTGCCGCCTCCATACGAGACTAACTGTGCTGATTATGTTAACCAGTGGAAAGCAGGAAAAGGTTTGACATCACAAAAGGTAAGCTCTGTTCGTTATTATTAATAGTTAAATAATTTCAAAAGCACGATTTAGAAGGAGAATCGCGATTAGTGTTCCAGGCTAAGGAAAGTGGACAGGGAACTGGTAAGTCTTTCTTTCCTGTGTCTAAGAAAGCTAAAGAATAGTAAGTCTAGAGCTTTCTTAGGCATTGAAAGACACCATAGAAAAGTGATGTCCATTTATAGCGGGTAGTGGAATCTTTCGAAATTCGAGAAAGCGCAAAGATTTCTGAATTTTCTGTACGTTCTGTCTACCACATAACCAACTTTCTTTTGAATCTAAAATCACTTAGCATTTTATAGTACCTCCTGTAATTTAAAAGGTTTAACGTCAAATACGATAGTAGCCTGCTGTCATATTATTATTTTTCTACATCAAACTCGCATTTTATCTATTCTGAATAATGGGCCTTCACTTTCATCTGATGATCTCACTTCCGTAACCAGATTAGCATGCAGGATCTTCCAAGTCTCTTAATGAAGCCCTTGAAACTTTGTTAGAGGCCCTTATCAACGTTGCCTTAACAGGGACACCGAGAGTTCGGTGGCAAGAATCAAAGTGGTTCGGATGCGATCTGAAATTGGGGTTTGTAAATTAGTAGTTGGCATTCCGAAAATGCTGAAAGAGCTCATGTTGTCTCCACCATTCTCAGTGGAGATAACGTGATTTATTGCAAGACTGACTGAGCTAAATTGCTCAAGAGAAGAAAAACTATCCACGTTCACCTAGTCAAAAAAAAATCGCACAGTCGAAAAGAATCCTTGCTAAGAAACGGGGAGTAGTCATCATCGATTAAAAACAATCTCACGTATGTCATCTCCTTAAATTTATGAACTTCAACTTGAAGTTGTTCAACTTCCCTGAATCTACCGGACCTAATCACTTGCTAAATTTCCTTCGCTAAGAAGGATTAGCTGGAGTAATAAATAACCTTTCCGATAAGAAGACTTTGGGACTCGATGGGTACCCCCCGCCTCATCGTTATGATCTGTAGTTCTTTTACTGTCGACCCTCTCTTGCAGGTTTTTAATAGTCCTTGGATTTTTTGGGCCAAATCAGGAAGATATGATATACGACCTATTTTAAACGACTGCTCCCTCCTGAAAATATTTGTAAAACATTCACTCAACTGCAGGGCATTGTTCGGCCACCGTCTGATATATAAAGTCAGCATACAGATTGCAATTTCTGTTCCTCCACTTTATAGAGAACTACCATAAAATAAATGTAAACTTCCTCTGTGTTTTAAAACTCATCCTGCGAAACGACAATAATAAACAAACAATTTCATTCCAAGCTCTCTGTAATCAAGGGCGTAATTCAAGGTGGCATAATACCCGCCACCCTATTGCATCAGCAATGAAACCCTTCTTGAGTTCCCATCCGGATTCCTTTTCTTACAACTGGCAATTTAAAGTGTGTTCGTTTCCGAGAACTGAAAACTCACTGAAAGTTAATTACGACATCTCCAGTCATTTATTAGTACTTGAATCCTATCCTATTCCAGGGAATTATAAATCAACCAGGAGAAATATGCACAAATAACCTTTGCCAAGAAGAAATTCAACACCCAAATCTTAATCTAAATTCCACGAAAGCCAAAAGGCAAGAATACGAGGACCGGGCTAGGCAGGAGACTCCTTGAAGTGACTAACACAAGTTATTGTTCGCGTCTTTTATTTGATCCGCACCTCTTCCTATCTTTAAAACTGGATTATCGTTTCCAGAGATAGCTAAGAGGTAGCTAAACCATTTCACCATCTTAAAATCAACTGTTAAATCCAACTTAGGTGGCCTCGGATCAGCTCGTGCCATCAGCAACACAACCTTCTCAGCTACGTATGTATGATATTGATGAAATAAAGGTAAAACCATTTCCACTTCAATGCAATTGACCCTTACAGATAGTGATAAACTTGCTTCGTGTCTGTGCCAATATACTTTCTTTTCCAGGTGTGCATTGAAGAATGCCTGGTGAAAAAAATGCAAGAAGACTTTGGATGCGTTAACATTTTAATTACTTCACTGATCCGCTACCCGACATGTTTGAAAGGTGATTTTTTAGAATTATTGTTAAATTGTACTATATAAATACTCTTATTTCTCCCTTCTCTATCATCCATTTTCAGCTATGATAATGCAGTTGCAGGCATATCGGATTGCTGTCCGATCTTCCAGCTAAGCAAAGTTCCAATTCAAAATATAAAGGTGGTTAAGTTATATGAACAGTATGTTCCCATCACATACATGATACGAGGAGACTTATGACACTAATCACATCCATCAATATTATACTAGTTTTACAGTGCAATATTTCTCAACCAGGTTCACACTAGAAATTATCTTGAAAATTCTGGGATAAGCCTCTTTTGCTGGTAACGTTTCTGTCATTCCATTGGCAGGTTTAAGACGTTGCAAGAACGACGATGTTGTAAAAAGAAAGATGAGTCATGTTAACCTCGTTCAACACCATCTTATATCTGCCAATGAGAGAACGGAGGAGCTACCATATAATTAGGGTCCCAGCAACGAAGGCTTTACTCACACTTCCCAAGATACAAAGATTCCCTTCATGGAAGCAGCCGATTTCAGAACTATGTTCCCATTTGTCAAAGGCTGTGGCAAAATAACAGAAGCGTTAAGATACCGTACTATTTTTTCCCCCTTTGTACTTTGCTTATTTTGAGAATTATACCTTAAATTAGGCGTTGCATGGATTCAACTAGCGTCTGAAATGTATCTTTCTTTTAGTTCCTTCAGTGCTGAGAGTAATGGACTGTGCGCCCGTATATATCACGCCAAATAACTCATCGGTAAGAGATTTGGTTTTCTGTTTACGCCGATAATATTGATTCAGATAGAGAACTTTCTACTTCATACCTACCAAAACAAAACCTACTTAGTTAAACGTTTCAGAAGTGAAGAACTCCTAATCATCATAAGGTTTGCAATCCAGCACATTAGGTTCTCTGTTAAAAGTATTTGAGGATTTAACTTACCAAGCAATAGTTGATCACTGATTTCAGCATTGACCTTCATACTTGCACACTGTCCTCAAAATGGATATACGACAAAGAATCTTATATAACCTTCTGCAAAGTCCAGAAAGCCATAGAGAGTAATCTTAAATAGACATTTTTTTTTATATAAAATCAGTTTATGCGCTACTTCAACATAGAAGTCACTCATAATACATGGACCTCAATGATAAAAAGAAAGGTCACTAAACGTGACCTTCTAGAAGCGAATATTGTCTGAAACCCTATTTAGAGTAGTTCTGGTACCGTACTTTTCTTGGCTCCCTACAGTGACTCTGATGATCTAAAACAATTTTTCGTCTCAAAGGAATCCTAACAGATAGGATCAACAAACAAAAAATGTCACTGAAAATGAACCTCATCCTTGATTATTTGAGGGTGGGCGGTCCCATCTCAATTACAAATAATAGAGACGGCAAAAGCGACATTCTGGTGTACATAAATGAAAAAAAAAACCCAGAAAGGTTTCATTGCACACAGACTTAGGTCTACTTTTATAAATATCATTATTCGTTTTAAGATTCAACTCGAACCACTCGACAGCAACCAGCTGGAATCCAGCAATAGTCTGTCACGCTGTCTAATGAATAATTTATGTTATGGTTTCTATTAATTTTCCCTTAAGAGTATGTGTATAATCGCCATTATTTTAGAATATTAGTGGTTATTTCTCAAAAATTCCTGCCCGACCTTTATATATTCTCTTTTTTCTTTTCTTTTTCAGGACTGGATGGAAAGTACCAGACGAGAATTATGGAAGATTGCAATGCCCAATGCCCCGTTGACTGTCAGTAAGTAGCCTGATTTTACCGCGAGCTGGTACAACGTTTTTTAAAAATTCCGAGAATTGTCGAAATGGAAATATCAAAAAATATCAGAGATGATAAAACGCGAGACTAGCTTATATGAAATATAATGCAGGACTGGAAGCTGACTGGTTCCCAAGGAGCCTAATGCATCAAAAACTTGACAGTGGTGAAATCAACAGCAGGCAATGATAACAATACCATAAAATGGGTTGTATCTAAAGAAACCTGAAGGTCAAAGGTAAAGGAGAGCGTTGCAAGGAAGAAAGGAATGAGATATTTCTTGGGATCATTTAACTGAAGAGATTACTGTGTGGTGTTCGATACAAATATGCTGTGGGAAACCTTCAAGGGATTAATCTTGGAAGCCACAAACATTAGTACAAGCGGTAAAGCTAGATCAGTAAATGTAAGATGGCAAAGTGGAGGTCAAGAGTTTAATTTAGCAAACGAAACACGCTTGGGACAGTTACAGACAGTCAAGGGATTCTTATGAGTATTGTAAGCGAAGGAGTAGCAAAGCCACTAATGAGGTAAGACGAGCGAATGCTGATTATGATAAAGCACTACCAGAGGTAACGGGGATGGCAATTCTTCTTATGTACGCTAGGGATTAAGTAGTTGCCAAGATAGCGTTGCTTTTTATATAGTTGCAAAGTTAAGTATTTTAACAGTACAAAGTAAAGTAAATTCAAAAGTAAAAGGAATTTGTTCTAGTTAAAACCATTAAAAATTACAGAAGTCAACGCAACGTGGTAACTTGCGTAGCGTCAGCGAAGTTTATTGTAAATTTGCACAACCTGAAGATTCGTCAGCTGAAAGTAGAACAATTTCTCATTGATTAAAGGGAAGAGTACCGCTAGTGATTGTGGAATCCCAGTAAAGATAATCAACGGGTATTTATGGAGTGCTTTAAAAGGACCAACTTGGAAGAACTTTAATTCTGTAATGGCAAGCGTTATGGGGAAAAACAATCTGTATCGTTGCTTATTGGGCATCAATAACTCCGTTATTGATGGAAGTTACTGAAGCTTATTTTTAAGTAATTTGAAGTAGAGTACAAGCAAAGCAAGTTAAGAAAAAAAAACAACAACTAAAGTTCTATGGAACAATGATTAAGCAATTTGCGAAATTTAGGAAGTGGGAAAGAGAATGTAATTAGAGAATTCCCGGTCCGGTCTAGTTAAAAAGGTTCAGAAGTTTAATTACCCAATACATAACCTGATTTTTATTTTTGTCTGATGTATTTGATTGTATTCTCTTTTTGCAGTGCTTATGCATCTGTCTTACACACACACAAACTCTGAACACGAAAGATAGCAGAACCTATAGAACTTGCACAGTTCGAGGACTAAAGGGTTGAGAAGATGAAAGGAGGTACTACTTGACATTTGATTTGAATTTCTGTAGATTGTAATTTTCAGGAAATACGTGTGAAGGGAGGCGGTTCCAGAAAACGGAAGTTGAAGGAATGAATTAGAAATGAAGAATGAAATGAATTAAAAAAGTTAGTTCGGCGAGTTTGAAGTTGGACAGTAAAAGGGTGCTGATTTGTTGGGACTGGTTCGGAGTAGTACTTGCAGAAGGGTTTTAGGATCATCAGGGACCAAGGTCATATTGCTCCATGTATATTGTTTATAAATTGAGTGTGTTCTGTGGTCGACTTTGTTTGCTGGACGAAAAAACCATTTTACCCTCGCCTGAGAGCGACTAACTCAGCCACGTGGAAACGGTCCATAAAAATTCCTGACATTATCGACGGGACTCGAACTCAGTTCTTTTCCACCCGGTGTAGGGGAGGGCAGCGATCCTACCAACTATGCTACTCACGAGGGCAACTGGTTAGAGAGAGAGAGAGAGAGAGAGAGAGGTAATTACAGAAGTGGATTCAAAAGAACAGTACATGTATCTATAAAAGTCATACAGCAGAAGCAGAACGTCTGTGAGACAGTGGAGAGACTTTGTTAGAGATGAGTCATTAATTAACCTAACTGCCGTCGTTTGAATAGAATCTAGAAGCCTGAGAGATGTTTTGGGAAAACTGCCCCAGATGTGGGAACAATGTTCCATGGTAAGGCGGATATGCGATTTGTACAGAGTGAACAGCTGTTTGGAAGAAAAGTAACATTGAGAGTGAAAGAGAAATCCCAGTTTTTTTAGATGCAGAGGAAGTAATATTTGTAATGTGCTTATGCCAAACGAGATTAGAAGTCATATGTGATCTTGTCTAGAAATTTGGGTACCGTCGAAGATAGGAACAGAAGAAACCTTTTTGCGAAATGACTGAGTTTTATAAGCATTGAAATCAACTAAGTTATCTTTGCCTCACTGGAAAACTAATTGCAGATCAGCATTTAAGAAATTTGTGATGGATATTCGAGAAGTTGAAGCTGTTTCTGCAGGGAAAGGTTTCTTAAACCGAAATGTAAGGTGCTATCCCACCAAAACTGCGGCTAGGTTCCCCATCAGTGGAAGAAGGTCATTTACATATAAATTAAACAAATATCTTTAAAAATAGCAAATCTTACTGGAATAATATATTATTCAGGCGAATGATATATTATTCCATTCAGATTTGCCATTAATCAATTAATAGTTATACAATTATTAACTGATTATCATACTATTCAAAAATAATTCTTCAAAGTATGGGAAAATAAATCAAAGTATTTATTACTTCAGTTCATAAAGTTAATGCTTTGATTAGCTTCAATGAAACGATAAAAACATTACAAATTTCACAAATGTGAAATGGTGCATCACATAGCATATTATTTTACAATTACATTGATGTTCAAAGAAAGTGCATCACCCCTTAAAATTGTAATTGACGTCCGAATAACGTACGTATATGACAATATTTCTTACAGATTGCATCAGATAAGATTTACACGCGTAGATGATGATGTAATATTGCATCAGCTATATAATCACGCTCTGCAAGAGTTCGAATCATTCCTTGCTTGTGTCAGGATGGCCAGTTACGTGCAGTTGATGCCATGAAGAAAGACTGCTATTGTTGCTTTACGTGAGGAAGGATGTTCTTCCCGTCACACTGTTTATAGAGTGTCTTGTAATCAGTCGACAGTGAGTAGATTTCTTTCCAAACTCAAGAATACTGGTTCTGCTGATATTCTACAGAAAACTGTTGGCATCGTGTGGAGTCTGCAGTTGCCAGAGAGAAACCCGTCGTGAACTTCATGAAGCCATAATTCGTGTTTGGAACCACGAACTATCAATTGATTATCTTCAGAAATTGATCTTGTCAGTACCTCAACGGTGTGTTGCTGTCATCAGGGCCGGAGGCGGTTCAACTAAATATTAGTTTGCACCTGATGAACTTTTCATTTTGTTTTCAATTTTAAATGATAAACTGAAGCAAATTAAGGGCTTCTGATAACATTTCATTTCAGCCATAATTGTCGTGTTTACCAAAACTGTTGGGTAAAAGTTGCAAATGCTTATTTTGGAATGTTTTGAGAGCACCTGTCAAATATTACTTAGCTTTGCCTTAACTCTTAATAAATATCTTTTGTTTATATTTCTATTTGTGATGCTAGTCATTAATGTAACATACCATCGCGAAAAAGGGTTAGAAATGTTAAATTCCTAGGTGATGCACTTTATTTGAAGACCAGTGTAGTAATGAGTAAGAGAAAAAAAAAACAAAAAAAAACGTAAGTTGTTTAACTCATTAAACAAGGAAGCAAATTTATACGCCATCAGATTATTGCTTTGTTCATTTAATTGATATCTGTCTGTGTCAGTCACTGAATCTGTTCCATAGATGTCTCGCGGGGGGGTTAATGATGTGACTATGCTTTGTCTCTGCTCTGCATTACACTTTGACAAACATGTTTCATCTAAACCTGTGTGCCTAAGTTCTTTGTATTTGCGCGACATTGTTTTGGTTTTCTGAATTATTATTATTATGATCATCCATAGGAAAAAAAAGCCCAATCTTCGTTTAAGTTTATTCAAACTCCCATTTCCACATATTACGTGCAAGTTTATTCCAACAATAACTCTCTGGCTGAAATTAAGTTTCTGCACATCTGCCCTGCAGCCACTTTAAATTTACGACCGTGTGTGTGTGGGTGTGTTCGAGAAATATTAAAGATATCATCAGCATTTAGTTTACTCCATTTAAAACCTGAAACATTTCAATCAGATCTCCTGGCAGATGTTTAGGTTCCAGGGGCGGCAATTTACAGAACTCCACTCTTTTCTGATAAGGGGTCTTTTCTTCTGTCTTTGAGGTTTACAAACCTGTATGCAATGTTTCAGATGCGGCCTAACATATGCTGTCTGATAATCACCTCCTTGTCCTTGCTGACAAAGTCCTCAGCTTCCCGTGAGGGAGCTCTTATAGCAGTGTCTATACTGTTCAAAGAACTTCTCGGACTGTACCATTACCCATAGGGCGTCTTCATTCTGCTCTACCTCATATTTCGTACCACCTTATTTTCGGTAGCATTTATCCCAGAATAACTTACGTTATGCTGGAATGTACTATCTTGTATTTATCAACATCAAACGGAATTGCCATTTTTTCAGCTATCTGCCTATTTCACCCAACCCTTGGAGAAACGTTCCGTGATTCCTGTCATTAAGCACCCTGCCTATCTTCGTATCACCTCATACGTCTACATCAAAATGTAAATAAACATTAAAAACAATAAGAACGCGACACCGAACCCAGAGGGACTCCATTCATAACATTAATCTATGAAAAGCAGTCACCATTAGCCATTTTCAATCCACTGCAGGATGGAGGCCTCTCCAGCAACTTTCCAGTTCCTTCTGTTTTTTGCAATGGCCATCCATTTACTATCCACGAACTCGTGAATTTCATCGGTCCACCTCCGTTGTCTTCCAGGTTTCCTTTTACCCCCTCTTGGGTACCACCCTGTTATTTTCTTAGTCCATCTGCCATCACGTCTTCGAGCTATAGGTCCTGGCCAAGTCCATTTCAATTCTTTAGTTTTTATAAGAATATCCTTTACTTGTGTTTGCTGCCTAATCCATTTGTTTCTCTTCTTATCCGACAGTTCGATTGGTAATGTAATTCGTTCCATTCTTCGCTGTGTAGTTCTCAGCTTCTCTTCCATTCTTTTGGTGAGTGCCCAAGCTTCACTTCCATAAGTCATGGTGGGGAGTATACATTGGTTCATTATTTTATGTTTCACACAAATTGGGATATTGCTCCTCAGTACGTGACTATATTTCCTGAATGCTATGCATTCGAAATTTATTCTTCTCTTGACTTCCAGCCATTTATCATTGTTACAACTTGTCCAAAATAAGTACTGTATATGAATTCACTTTTTCTATTTCTACTCCTTCAACGATTATATCCCTTTCTGTGATGACATACTTGTTCATCATTACTTTTGTTTTAGCCATATTCAACTTTAGTTCAAAATTCTTACTAACTCTGCATAACTGATTAAGATTTTCCTCTTAATTCTTTGGCTTATGACCACAATGTCATCTGCAAATCGTAAATGGTTTAGGTACTCTCCATTCACACTGACTCCTTTCTGCGGCCAGTCTAATCTTCTGAAAGCTTCCTCAAGGGCAGCAGTAAACAACTTCGCAGATATTGTGTCTCCTTGTCGAACTCCTTTCTCGATTTTAAATTTCCTACTGTCTAGTCTGATAAAGGAGGTAGCATTCTCATATATTTTATTCGAAATTATAATGTATGGGGTGTCTATGCTTTGTCTTTCCAGTCCCCGAAACATTGCCTTATGCTGTATGGAGTCAAATGCCCAAAGCCAACTTGCTCTTTCAGTTGATTCTCATCAAGTATTTTTTCTAATCTGTCAGTGATGACCCTTGTGAACAACTTGTAGATGTGGGACAACAAAACTAACTGTTCTATAATTTCCAATTTTTTATTCTGATTAAAAGCAGTTCCCATAAATAACCACTCCCTTTATTCTACTACTCAACCATTCTTCTATCCACAATAGTAACTTACCCGCAAATGCCACACTGCTTCAGTTTGTTTGTGTAGCAGACTTTCGTGTGGAATAGTATCGAAAGCTATGCTGAAATCTAAGTTTCAGTATCTAAACAAAGGACTTGAATTCAATATTTATTGAATTCAGGTCCTTTGTTTAGGGTTAGCAACTATGATAAGGATTTAACTTTATACACACACACACACATATATATATATACATACAGTATATTGTAAATAACTACAGAAAACACATGCATGTAATCTAATGTTATTACTATTTCAGCTCCGTTACTTATCAGCTTCAAATTGAAGAAAGGGACTCAATCTATGCTCAGGTAAGGTAATAAAAATAATGCATAAATTTTGTAACCCCTTAATATAAAATCAATGAAGGCCTTAATCTTTGAACGGCGTCTTCAATCGCATCCGCAACTTCTGGTAGAGTTGCAGATAGGGTTGAAACGATAAGAAATGTTAACTTCTTATCGATACGCTTGACTTTTACAAAGATATGTAAGAAAGACGGAACGAGCCATGTTCATGGTATGTCTGTTGCCAACAAAGTCAATAATTTTTGCAAAAGTTTATTTTAATGAAATTGGCTTTTAGAAAAATAGGCTTTGGGAAGTTGGTCACAGTGTAAGAAGGTTTGTCAATGCAGTCATTAGCTTAATAAAGTTAGCAGTATCTATGTACTTCTTTTAAGCAGTTATTCTGATATTTTAAAATTATTTCCGTATAATATTTCATTTCTTTATTTCAGGATTGCCGAAGGACCGGTTTAAGAAGAGGTGGACTGTGAGTTTCATTCGTTTAGCTCGCATTAAAACTGGCAATTATTTATTTATTTTAAATATTAATATTTAGCCTAATTTTCACAAATGGAAAGCAAAAGCATTGAGATCGCCATGCGTGCTTTCCATTTGACTTGTCTCCGCTTTCATGTTTGCAGCCTGATCCAAAAGAAATTGTGTGTGAAGAGCCCACAGTATACCAACAGGAGGTATTTTTAGTTGGATCTTGCATCACGAAACAAAATGTCCACCATCCAAAGAGTCCGTCCTCGTCAATTCGTTGCAAGACAATTCCACGGAATTGTCTTACAACGAAATTTTCACCTAATTGTGCGAAAGACAATTGGCGGCCATAATTCGGCGAGTACAACAATTTAGTGTATCATATAGAGACCATAAATTAATAAAAATCAATGATGTAAGAGATCTAGGAAACAAAAAAAAAAAATTGGCTACTTAAAAAGGAGGAATGGACAGTTAGAAGAAAAGAAAATCCATTTCCATTAAAGGATTCACGCCAATCCTTCTCATAGGCAGGTTGGAAAGCGAGTACGCGCCTATTTCAGTATGACACCGTCCATATTTGAACACTTAATCCAGAGAACATTATTTAATAATTTTTTTAACATACCTACTCAGTTTAATTCTATGCTTTAAGGACCATGAGATGGTTCAGGATTGGGAAGCTAGAATAAGATTACGGGCACAGAAACTAGGTGAAAGGAGCGGAAATGAAGATTCGTAAGCATTATGGTTTGGATTCATGTGTGTGTGTGTGGAAAATGAGGTGGTTCGAATCCCATCACAAAGGAGGAACTTTTAGAGGTGGGTGCTTGGTTTCCTCCCCCATCTGGTAACTCGAGTTTTTTTTTATAAAGTAAACAACAAACAATACAATATATGCAATTCACAGGCATTATACATAGACACGCCTCACGACCTTAGTTGTTTGGTCCAAAAACTACCGTCCTCCATGCTAACTAAGTGTCTTTTGGTGTACCATCCCTTAGAAAAGAGTGGAGAACAGCCATGGTCCTTGGTGAAAACGCCTCACTGGACCAAAGCAAGTTTCCATGTAGGGGACTGACTAATTCCGACCCCTACACAATCTCCAGGGAAGCTTAACCACCTACTCTTAACCCATCTACAGTACCGGTATCCATTAATGATCTCTACTTTTGATCTCTGGAACAATCCCTCATATGCATTTCCTAGAAAAATGCAACTTAGAGAAGTGAAAGTAAAGTGCGAACACGGTTCTCTTATATCTCAATCTTTAACCTATCCGTGGCAACTTTTTAGTTGGATCTCCTAAAAAAAAAAATATAGAATGTGCCTTTGAAAACTAAGGTGGATAGTATTCTCCATCAAAAATAAATTTAAAACGTTGAATTGCCGTAGCTAACAAATTTGTTTGGACTTCGCCAGTTAATGTTCAAAGACAGTTTCCACTTATTAATCGTGTACTTTGTCACTTCGTTTCAGTGAAATTCTTATATTACATATCTTTTAAATTTTATGTAATTTAAATTAAGTTTTCTGTTATGTTCCATTTATATTATGCACCATAAATCGGGTATAATCCGATCCGATTTACGGTGCACTGGAGAGAAATTTTTTTCGAACGATTTAATATAAAACCTATTCTACAATGAAAGTACTGATTAATTAATTCATTACTAACTCGTAGTTAACTAATTTCTCGTTCCAGTTGCGGTATCATCAGGCTAATATTACTGTTCGACCGAATGGACATCACAAGCTACCAATACAAAGCCAAATATGAGGTACGTTCAGCAGCTGGAACGAAAGAAGTTTACAGAAATATACAGTGGCAGACAAAAAAAAACTGCATCACCTTAAAAAAAAAGTAACATTTGTAGTGAAACGTATAAGATATCATTTTATTACAGTCATTTTGTTTGTCGCAAAGCAAAGTTATTGCGTCAGATAATGCTTCTATTGCATCAGGCAGTAATTGCAAGGTATTGCATCGGCCGTTTCTATAAATACGGCGTTGCAAGGGTATACACGCTCATTAGCATCCTGTTTTGCGAAGGTGTAAGCATGGTATGTTCAGTTGATTCCAAGGGAAAAAAAAAAAAAAAAAAAAGTGTAACTGTTGCTCTGCGTGCTATCACTCATAAAATAGTTGGCCAGCAGTCAACAGTATCCCGGGTGCTGAAATTAAAGAGAAGACCTATTCCCAAGGTCGATATTTGAAACTGCTATGCCTTCGTAATCGCCGTGCTAATGCTCCTGATCTAAATTGGACTTTGAGATGGCCTCTGGTGTTGAAACAGGCGCACGAACTATCCAAAGACGGCTTTCGGAATGTGGTCTGCATGCCTATCGGCCCAAGAAGAAGCCTTTGTTGACCAACAAATGACGAAGAAGAGACTTATTGGGCTCTAAAATGCATGTTTTATGGACAAAAGAGCAATGGATCATCTTTTCTGGCGAATCGAAATTCAACCTGCATGGCTCGGATGGGAAGCGATATGTCAGAAGACGAAAATCGGAGGCATACCATCCTGACAACATAATACAGACTGTAAAGTTCCCCGCCCGCCGATCAGATGGTCTGGGGATGCATAACAAGCAAAGGGGTTGGTTGATTATTAGGAGTTTTATGGAACAAGCAAAGGGGTCGGGCGAATTAAGTTTATTAACGGAACGGTGAATGTAGAAACCTACACTGTTATCTTGGAGGATAGCCATACAGCAAAATTGCTAAGTTTTAGGCTATTTAGATTTAATGATGAGTCTTGTTTCGCAAGGCTTAAAACATACTTAAACAATGTTTTCCCTCGTTTTACTCCCTTAAGTCATACCTCAGAAATGCTGGCATTACAGTGTTGGGCTGGCCTGGCCGGCAACAGTCCACATTTGAACCCTATTGAAAATTGCAGCTACATAATGCCTTCTAAAATTGCTCAGAAGAAGCCAAGAAGTAAGATTCAGCTGCAGGAGAGCACTGTAAGGGTGTTGTACCACGAAATTGGGCAACCGTATATCCAGAAGTTGATTAATTCTATGCCAGATCGTTTCAAGGCTGTAATTGCAGCTCGAGGAGGAAACAACAAAATACTGAGGACTTATTTTGCTGATTTACAGTACATAATACTATTACGTTAACTTGTCATTTCAGTTTGTACACGTAATTGCAATAAAATGTATGTTTGGTTGTTATGATTTCCATTTGCATGATTTCTCATATTTCTATTAATTACGCATGTTACCCTTTGGGAAGATATTAAAGGCAATTAGGCATATCAGGTGGAGTCTTTTTATTGGATTTCATTAACAAAGATATATATCCCATCTAATAAATGCCTATAGAATATTTCTGCAACCCACAATGCAGCGCAAAACATTTGCAAAATTCACAAGTGATGCAGTTTTTTTTTTTTTTTTTTTTTTGTCCGCTACAGTAGCTATTACACATTATTAAACCTGTTCTTCAACATTATTTTTCTTTGCATCTACGAAGATAAATCTTACACCTTCGAAAATTCTCAACTGAGAATCGAGTTTTACAATATTAATTAGTTTAATACTGTAAAATACAAGATTTTCAACACCTACCCTAGCCGCTTAATTCTCCACATTTGAATCAAATTTAGAATATTTGGGACATGTTAAAAGGTCAGTTCAGCTTCACAGTTCCCTCACACGTCCACGATTAACAAATATCCTGATTTTGGCCAGGATACTTGACAGTGCTGAATTGTCGAATCTGGAGCTAAACTCCCTCAGACCTAGTGGAATCCATGCCACAAATTGTAGATATAATTCGGGAGAAAGGTAGCCCAACTAGATATTGAATTCAGGATCCTAATTTTTTGATCAATGAGTGTATAAGCACAACAGTTCACTCAATAGTGCAATGGATAAAATAGTTTTTTTTTTTTGATTTGGTAGTTGTTGGCGCATCGGCTTCTGTGGCCATATTGCACCTCCCAAGGTTTTTGCAGTACTCTGATCCAAGCCCGAGGCGGGAATCGAACCCGCGACCTTTGGGTTGCCGGGCAGGTACTTTACCCACTCGGCGATAAAATAGTCACTTGTAGTTTTATTACTCCGGATATACATGATTAAATACAGACGTTGTAAAATAAGATTGACAGTTTATTTTTCTGTTTGATTCTTTTGGCAGAAAAAGTGAACGAAGTAATATAAATGAGCGATAAAAGTTGTTGAGGAGACCGCTGACGACGCTTTTCGGGCGGGCTCGTATTGGAGAAATTAGGGCTCCAGTGGGAGGGGGCACTCCAATGACAAGGCTGCTGGATGGCGTTGAGATTGCTTCCTCGATAGATGACTTTTGCTGCTGTGATTCCATTGTGGTTCCAGGGACTATAAGTGGAAATTAGTCGAGGTATTACTCTTTACTGTTAACTGCTATACAGTTGGGACTACTTAGGTTTGAGAACGAAGTTGATTTCTTTGTGACCACAATTCCTGGATTGGACTTCTTCCTGGATGTAAAATGTGCCAATTCTTGGCAAAATGTGACAATTTTTTTAAAAAGAATTATACGGCTATATCGTGTTGTATAATCTACCATCATTATTTTCTACTGATCTCATACGGATTTAAATTTACATCCCAAAGCGAAAACTCGGTGAAGCAATTATCAACAAGTATGCTATTTTTAATCTGTGCTAGAATTTTACTGTACGATGTTCACACTGATTGAATGGCATAAATTTCCTTTTTTTTTTTTTTTTTTGCTTCTCTGCAGACAGTGGAACTAGTCAGTTACATCGGAGGATACGTAGGCATATGGCTTGGCACATCTTTGGTGACCATCTGCGATTTCGGCTGGAACTTTCTGCAAAGCATTAAGAAAAAAACCCGAAGACGTTTAAGTAGGCGTTGCAAAGTAGCTACTATCCACCACATGACCAAACCGGTGAGGCGTCTCTGAACAACGCAGCTTGCTATCAACTCGATTTAAAAAAACTCATAAGAAGGAATGCATGCATGATAACACATTCTGCACAACAGTCTCCTCATCAACTAAATTTATCACCACGATACATTCCTCTCTATTCTATAGCTTTCTAACGACAGTTCAAAATAATTAAATCAATATTCATATTCAGATGCACCACAACAAAGTTTCTGCCCATCCATTTCTTCAACATTTATTATGCAGAATCTCATTTTGAAATTTCTACTATTTTACTGTAATCCTCAGCAGCCAGAGGCATATTTCTACTCTTCAAATGAATCCTTTCTTTAATTCTTCGTTAAAGTCGGTCTTTCTCATTAACTCACGCAATTTAGAGTTCATTAAAACCACTTCCGGAAGTACCCGGCTGCATTTCTCTGATGATCCTGTCACTAACCCGGGCATTCCCAGAAAGCCATTATGATGGAGCATATTCTGTTGCTCCTATCAGAGGAGATAACACGAAGAGTATTGCTTCTTCCCCTCAGCCTTACCCTAACTTTCTAGTTAGGGTAAGGTTGGGGGAAGGAAGATATGTTTTTAAGATGCGTATGTCTTTTCTGCCTTACAATCAATCATCGTCTTAGATTAATTAACCAGATTTCATTCATCCATAATATTCAGAGAACTGAGTACAATCACTTATTTCTTCTCATAAAAAAACTTCCCTTAACATTTTGCGCAATGCAAAGAATCCCTCCAGTGGAAAACTGCTAAATTTTTCTGGGGGAAAGTATCACAGCGCCTGTAGCTGTGAGGGATACTACTCGTTGAGTTCTTTCATAGCGTTAAGAAGAAAATCGCATTAGGAATTTTTTTGTAATTTTCCAAAATCATTCAAAGCTAAAATTCGAAAACGGAAAGCTGAGCAGAAAACAAGCAGACTTTGAAGGATGACATCTTCATCGAGATATTTTTTATAACTTATAGACAAAAGAAATTCCTACTTTCAAATTAATACTCTGAAAAAGAGTGCTTTTTTTCCCCCAAAAAATTTCAGTTTGCATGAAAGAAAGGTTGTTGCAAGTTAATCGATTTTATTCCGCAGAATGTTCCTTATAATATTGTTCTCATCGTGTCCTAGTAGTACTAGCATGTCATCCAATCAGGGATTAAAGGGAAGATTGGAAGGGTGGATTAATTTTATCGCCTTTACGAAAAAGAGAATCAAAAATGACATCAGAGCCTATCCCTCCCAACGGACTGCAGATAAAGAAAGAGGAATCTTACACCAACCTCGGCTTGACATGGAATGACGGCCTCACATCTCAGAACGTTTTTCAACCATAAAAACGAAGACGTACTCGACCATGTGGCCAATTCGACAAGAACTAACAGGGTTATTCAAAGTTGCGTAGTAGAGAAATACGTCCAGGTGCGTCTACAACCAATTGCACTTTAAGCATCGCCAATCTGGTCTGCTGCTCCCCTGTCGTACGTAAACAGGTTCCTGGCAGTCGAGTATTAGACGATAATGTGTTGGATGAATAGGGTCACGGGCAACCCATTCACCATCTCCAGCGCTCTTTTATTTACCAAATAAAATATAAATCTCCTGGCGAGTTCACATAGAATCCAGCAATATTTTTTTCTCAATGCTTACCGGTGTGAATGAAGCCCAATCTTCAAGACTATCTCTACTCTACTTGCTGGACGCAGTAATGGCAACCGGTACCTACTGTTACATTCTATACTGTCCAACCTCTTCTGTCTAAAGAATTTCTTTCCTAACGACGCAGTCAACGTTTTTAATTCACTGGCAATAGACCCTGCGAAATACTGTCAGAGTAAGCAATATGGAGTGAAGAAGCCCACAGCTTACTCCAACCATAGAACTGGAGCACCCCGATGGAGCGCCCCTGATAAAGAAGATAGAACGAGATGTAGTACTACGTTAAAGTAATGCTCTATAATTAGTGAGCTTTAGTAATAACATAAAACTATGTAATAAGCAAGTAATCAAATCTTAATGCAGCATAAAATCACTGTTGAACCTTTACTTTTGTAAAATATTGTAAATAATTACTTGTAATATTGTCATTAATTTCATTTTGTAAATACTAAATATTATAGGCAATTGCTATTCTTTGCACGCCCTTCTAGCCTGTTGGCTGTGTAGAAACACTTGCTAGAATAAATATAATAATAAGGGATTTTGTGTACTATTTTTTCGATAAAATACAATTTACATACATCGTACCACCTTGTGGAATGTAATCGAGTAGAATTCGTTGTTTAAAAATAATTTTAAAAAATTTAAAATACTCTTAAAATGGGATTTAGTGTAATCAAAATTTTACTCTGGGTGTATACTGCAAACAAAGTTCGTAACTGTGTGAAATTATAAGATTAATATTTACAATTTTGAAATTAGTATTTCAGTGTTCTCCAAATTACATAACTCGTGGGAATAACATTTGAATTGTATGAATTTATTTCTCCATTGGATAATTTAATGAAGTCCGTTGCCGGTGTTTCATTTTTTTCTTCTTTAGAAACCAAATTGATTTCCTGTTTTTTTTTTTTCCAAGTGGCTCCATCACATAAACTGGCTAAAATAAATTTATACAGGTTATAAGAATATAATACGATTCCCTCTAAAACAATATACAGCGCGGACATATACGATGTGTGTTTAGATTACAAAACATCTCCAAATTATTTCTCATAAAATACAACACAAGATACAAAACTACAAGTCATTTTTCAACATACCCTCCTAAAAGGAACGCACATTTTTCACATCTTTCTTCCACAATGTGAATATTGCTGCGAAGGTTTGTTGGGAGGTGTGTTTAGCCCGCTGGTGAATGGCTGAAGGAGCTGCTTGCTGGCTAGAAAAGCCACCAAAAGCATCCTTCATCGTTGGAACCAACCAAAAGTCACTACGTATAAAGTCAGGCCAGTATGAAGGATGTGCGATTACCCCAATTTTGTTTGCTGGAAAAAAAAAAAAAAGTTCCACCTCAGCAGCACGATGGGGTGGAGTATTGTTCTCATGGAATCTAGTGTAATTCAGTCCGTGTGGAAGTTTTCTGAAACGGTGGGAGAAACCTTTATTTCAGAATTTCTTTAAGAGTTTACTGTCATTGTGTTCTTGAGAACGCAATGCGTTGAGATTATTTATCTATATCCTAGAAACAAAACAGCGACCATTATTTTCTCCGCACTTGCAGCAACATGGAACTTTGGGGGGCTGGAAGACTCAGTGTGACGCTTGGTTTCAGGATTGAACAATGGAATCTGTCTCATCCATCGATACAATTGAACAGCAAAAATAACCATTCGTTCAAGTATCTCGAATGAGTATCGCCTCACAGAACTTGACACGAATATCTATTTGTTTCTGAGAAAGCTGCCGTGGAACCTATGACACATTGCTCATTACTCCAAATATATACGCTGTTTGGCGTAATACTAAATTAGTTACAAGATAGGAGACAGAGGGTTGTTATAAATGGTCAGTCTTTTCCTCCTATTTCTAATTAAATCAATGTACTGACGAGGTTCTCCGAAGGAAGCTGTCAAATTTTCTAATGATCTGTAGGCGGGTGATTAACAGTTTTTCGAGTCAGGCTACGTTGCTTTAAAAAGACTTGGATCGGTTGCATACATCGTCCGAAAAATGCCAAATTAAAGTTTAATGGGTTTTGATGTAAAGTTGTGCATTAGGGGGTGACATAAATCCTGGAGTCACGTATAAGCTAGTGAAAAGAGGAACTAAAATGGTTCAAGACGGAAAAGACTTGGGTGTTAACGATTGTCTGATAAGAAATTTTCACTGTCGTGTAAACAAGTGGCTAGGAGGACACATGGTGACCTGTACATTATCAGTTTCGAACCTTTGCTAGCAGTTAGGAGGAGACCTACTAGCTCATCCACAGTGGGAAAAAATTGCATAACAAATTCCTCGCGACATTGATGGGATTTGAAGTGAGGCCTCTTTCGCCCAGTATGGTGGAATAGTGATTATAACAGCTGTTCTACCGGCGAGGGCAACCACACTCAAGCAACTTCCAATGACTCGAATCATGGGAACACAATGTGCATCTAGAAAAATTTGCCAGAATTTTCGCACTTATCGCCTTCAAATATTGTAAAATCTTCAAACCCACTTTGTTAAATTATGATGAATGGGTTACAACAAAACATTTTTTCATCCTCAAAACACGATTTATTTTATGTGAATGAAGAATTTTATTATTATATTCCAATTAGTGACTAAACTTCAAGTTGATAAATGACTACGCTCTGTAATACAAATTTGTAATACTGAATTGCGTGTAATTTAACCCGTTATAATAAAGTGCCCTTTGATTTTGTTATGTTTGAAGATCAATATTTAAATACTTTATGAATCTTGTAGTAACCCTAGTACAATCGTATAAGTAAGACTCGCTGTTGATTTGTCTTCCTGAACTACACTTGATATTTTTTTTTATAGCTGTTATTTTAATTTGAAATAATTTGTTGTTTTAATTTTATATAATTCTTTTGCTGTACGTGCCACTATTAATGTATTTTAAAATCCCTATTCTTCTTAACATTTTTATTTATCTTTTCCGTGATATATTTTGAAATTAGTAATGATGTTCAGTGTTTCCCAAACAATTTTAGACTTACTGTATTTCTGAAATAAAACGAATTATTTCGCTGGGTTCACTTCGCTTCTTATTAAAAATTAAGAAGCAAAATCTTATTAGCATCAACTGGGGAAAAAAGACAAAATTATTTCTCTAAATAATAACTGAATACCTCGAGTTATATAAAATTAATGTAAACTCGTCCTACCAGAATCACGTGCCCATCGCACGTGAATCGTTGTTCACCAGTTCGTGAGGCTGAATAAAAGAAAATGGAACTACAGAACAAAATGTCAGAAAGATACTAGTCGACTTCAGTGCTCCTACAAGGTTATTCCAGGTGGATGTGTGGAGTGATCTTAATTAAATTTAGTGCACGCAGACAGTTCAATCGAAGCTCTTGATTCTGCGTAGTGTATTTTTACGTAAGTGAGAAGCATTTTAGCTCTGTACTTTATCGCAATTTAATTAACTATAAAGTAAGCTTGTGGCTTGATATGTGTAAATCAAGAAGACACCATTTTTCGTACTTGGGGTTGACACACTAATAAGTCTTTCTCTATGATGGGCTTGGCACACTCAGGGGGCTGAGTGTCACCATTCTTCTCTTTCATGGTGATTCCCTTCTCTTTCAGGGTAACTCGGAAATTTTTTTTTAGCTCGTGCAGCATAAGCCTCAGGCCTTCTTGCACTATATGGCAAGTAATAATATTAATAATAAGAAATGCATTTTCCTCCTAGACCACCGAAGTAGCTTCCTTCTATTGCTTGAAACAAGTTAAGTACGCAGTGCGTAACATTTGAGGCGCATTCGATTATTTTTCTCTTGAATTAAGTTATATTTTCTCCATTTTCTGTGATTAATAGAAATGAAGTAAATATAATTATCAATTAATTACTACGAGCGTAACTTTATAAAATCAATAAAACTGTATAGGTTTAAATTCTAAGCTGGTTATTTAATTTATTTAGTTGGTTATGTCGCTTCTGTAATACGGTATATAATAGAACATAAAATCCTTTAATAATATGCACTTTTAGAGCATAAACAATTTTTATTAATTAATAAATAGTTTTTGTATTAAGTAAAAATTAATGTAATAATATGAGGTTAAATGAATTACAACTAATAGTATAGTAAAGATAGAAAGAAAGAATAAATAAATAAATAGACATATGTACAAAATGTATTCGATAGTATATAACAGATCTATGGTGCTCAATAACAGAGCTATGGTTCTCAAAACTATCTATGCAACGAGGGGGGGTTGCCTCAGAGTGTGGTGATGTCGACCACCCTCTTTGCAATTCTACTTGAACCATTCCTTACTGCACATCCAAATTTCTGCTCCTTGGCCGATTATTTAAATTGTTTTATTATTTCAAAAGACCCCAAACAGATTCAAGAAATTAATAATCAAACCTCCCATCAAATTCAACAATTAATAGATTATTTACAGATAGCTGGACTCCAACTAAATAATGCGAAGTCAGCCCACATGAGAATTACGAAGAGGAAGTTCAGGAATGACATCCGAGTTGTAGTTAACGGCGAGATGATTCCAAAAGTATCATCGCATACTTACCTAGGGCTAACGTGGGATGAAGATTTAAATTTCAAAGATCACTTCCTCAAGACAAAGAAGAAGACCTATGCTGCATTCTGGGCTATCCGCCAGGGGTTCGTAGGCTGCCACAACATCAGTCTGCTTTGTCAATACATTGATAGGTGTCTCACTCCTATACCACTATATGCATCTGAAATCTGGTCCTCAACACCTGCCTCTCTGCTAACAGATTCTTGACGATGGAATATTGGATTCTGCGGTGGCTGAACCGCCTGGGAGGGAACCCGTTCAGCAACATCTTCAAATCTATTCTTCTAGTCAATCTAGGCATGACCCCCCCTGGAAGCTCACTCTTCTTAAAAAAATCTGTCCACACTCTCTAAGCTGCTAACCGGTCAGATTGATTCCCCCATCGATAGTGGATATTATCTCACTTCCCAAAGCAAGCAATAGAAACCACCAGAGCGGGCACTTAGGATGAAGCTCACTATCCGGGACTCCCTAAAAGGAATGTTCCCATGTAACGTGATTCAACACCTTCTCCATAGATCCAAATAAGTTTGGAGAAAATAGAAGATACAGAAGCCAAATTATGGACAATCTGAACCAAATCACCAGAACTACTATAAAATGTTAGCTTTATTTATATGAGAAATTTAAATAATTTAATGCAAAAGTTATTGTAAAAGAAAATTGTAAATGACAGAAGAAACGATATGTAGGACAATCTGTACTTGTAATTACAATATTAATTTAATATCAATTTTATTTTAAAGTTACTGCTATTAAGTAAATATAATTTTCTAAACAATGTCATTATTTTAAATATCAAAAATTTGTATAAAATTGTGCGCTGTATTTAAAAAAAAAAAAAAAAAAAATATATATATATATATATATATATATATATATATATGTGGAATATGAAAACAAAGATGTGGAAAAACAGGAAAAATAAGGAAAAACAAGGAAAAAACAGTACGTGCACCTGAATGCGCAAAGCAGCAAAACAGGATACATGTATATAAATAAGATAAAATATAGAAAATAAAATAAAAATAGATGGAGAAGTTATTAAACACAAAATGCCGAACCTAGTTGAAGAAAAAAAGAGAAAAAGAATGTTAAGATCCTATAAAAAAAAAAAAAAAAAAAAAAAATAAAATAAAATAAAATAAAAAATAATAATAATTATTAAGTAGAATTAAATCCGAATTAATGCCGAATTAACAGGCCAATTATATGTACAAAAGCTGAAAGAAAAAGAGGGAGGGTGATAGAGATAGAAATTATAAAATAAAAATTAAAAATTAAAAATTAAAAATTGGTACATAGATCAGGTATTTCATCAGGGGGCTACACCTGATCATGTACCAAACACTGTGTTTCTATGCAAACTCATGCTGATGGAGAAGCTGAAGAAATGAAAAGTAAATAAAAAAAAAAAAAATAAATAAAAAAATAAATAAAAAATAAAAAAATAAAAAATAAGAAATTTTTTATATATCTCCATAAACATGAGTGAGGTAGCCCCAACGCAGTGTATTTAGATTAATAAATTAAGTAACGTAGTGTAACCGCAAATGCAGTGTATTTAGATTAATAAATTAAGTAACGTAGTGTAACCGCAGTGTATTTAGATTAAAAATTAAGAAAATTGAGTAACGCAAACGCAGTGTATTTAGATTAAAAAATTAAAAAATTACGTAACGCAGTGTATTTGGAAATAAATTGAGTCGATAGTATGTAATAAATAAATAAATAACAAGGTAGCGGTATAGAAAAAGGAAGCAATGCAAGGTAGGGGAGGGAAAAGAAGTTAAAAATACAGAGGCGAAGATAGTGAGAATGAGGAAAGTGAGAATGTCCGAATCACCCTCGTATTACACTAATAGTTCAACGGACGGAAAGACGAAGAGTAGAAAGTAGAAAGAAGTAAAGCGAAGGAAAAGAGTTTAAAGGATACTAGGCAAGCTGGGGATGTAAGTACCCAACCTCATAGAGAGGGCCTTGGCTGTGAGAGTGTTAGTAGAAGTGGAAATTAATACCGCTAGCTTGTATTGTATATTTTACGAAATAAAATAAAATAAAAAATATGAAAAGGAAGAAAATTAAATACCTATGATAGTTGGCAGAAACGAGTTGAGTGAAATATAATTAAGAAATGACAATAAAATATGCGATCATGATTAATAAGGTACAATTACGCGAATATGATTAATAAGAATGGAATGCAAACAGAGGGAAAACTATGACAACGATGGTGGAGTTGCTCAGAAGAGAAGAACTATGGGAGCCCTCTGTGGTCAAAATAAAATAGAGAAAATAAGATTGGACATAAGTAATTATTGATATTAAATTACGAAAATGAAAAGAAAACTTAGGAAGTGAAAGAACACGAACATCGTTCTAATAGAAGTTATAATAGAAGTCATTATGTGTGATCACTTTCCAAGTGGTGGAAATACCACCATTCAAATGTACAACTATACAACTATACAAGTATCGAATTAACCCTAATCAAGGTGGAACATGGTGAAACCGAATTTTTCTTTAATGAAATCAGAGAGATTTTTTATAATAAAATTTAAGAAATTAATAGGAATGTCATTATTGCGAAGTTTGGTATAGAGATCATTCAAAGCACCAGCGAAAAGTGATTGATTGCTACTAATATTAGCTAAACGGATAATTTGTGTGTAGATTATATTTTTATGAACCTTAATCGAAATATTCGAGTTCCAATTTGTTAAATAGATAATATTAAAATTAAATTCGCTTCTTTTGTCAAATAGTTCCAAATTATGACGGAGAGGAGGACTATTTAAAGTAATACTTAAATCCAAAAAATTTGCATGCTGGTTGCCAAAGTTTTCTTTATTGAGAGTGAGTTCAGTTGGATATATGGATTTAGCAATATTTTCAAAATGAATGTTGAGAATAAGAATGTCATCAACATAGCGGAATGCATAAAAATTAAGGTTCGGGTTGTTATCAATAAATAGATGTTCGTAATAATGGAGAAATAGATTAGATACTATGCTAGAAATTTGTGAACCCATGGGAACTCCTATGGATTGTTTATAAGCATATTTACCATCGTGGATGTAATTGTTTAGGATACAGAGGTTGATGTAGTTATTCCAAGTAACCTCATCTGTTGATATAACGTTTTTGTATTTGAGGAACAATTGATGAAGTACATTAACAATTAGGTGATGCGGTAAGGAGGTAAATAAGTTGGTGAAGTCATATGTTTCAATACTAAATATGCTGGAATATGCATTGGAATTAAAAATTTTAATAATACTGTGGTTGTTGTTAATGATTTTATCTTATATATATATATATATATATATATATATTTATATTTATATTTGTACACCCTCCTAGCCCACTGGCTGTTCAGGGGGCGAACCTAAGGTTAATAAACAGATGATAATAATAATACGTTCTACGTTGATATCAATATTTGTAGAAGAATAAGAGAAGTTTACCTCAATATGGTAGTTAACCATACGGAAGTATATGGTACCCTCCAGAAATTAAAACGAATAAAAGATTAAAGCAATCTTTTATTCATTAATCCAAATTGTTACAAGAAATTACAGATGAATTAATAGGGTGGAGCCTAACTAAAGAAAAGGAGTCCACGTTGCGAGTAAAAAAGAAAAAAATTAGACGTAAAAAAAGTAAAATAATATATGTACAGTATCCATAGAAACAGCATCCGCCTCCGTAGCAGAGTGGTCGGTAAAAAGAGTGCAGTTGTACACGCTCTGAGTAGACCTGACTGCTAAATACGGTCATCTGCCAACTCACACTGAACCAGCGTGGCAGATTATGGTCCATTTCCCTCAACATGAATCGTTGAGGAGGCGTCCATCCTGCAGTCGATTGATACCTTTTTTACCCATAGAAATAACTGAAAATGGAAAATATATATTTGCGCAATATAATTTAATATTAACAGCAAGCTAAGTTCACTGAACAGTTAATCTGGAACGTAGTTAGAATTATATGGCATGGAATCAAGTCGGTCAAGAATGTTTTATCTTTATGAAAGTCACCAAATTATAACATTTTTCATGCTGAGAGAAAAACCTAACTGTTGATATCGGAAGAACTGGCGACAACTAGCGATTAAAAACGTGGTTCAGGTTGCGTTTTCCATGCATTTTGTTCTCCACATACACATTGAAGAGGGCATCCAGTTCTTGGACAAATGGCAGCATCTGAGCTGGCAGAAAATAATCTGAAAGAAAAAAGAAAAAAAAAGTGGAGTCTGGTTTTATGGACTGATCTCTAGGAGCTATTAGCGTCACTCTGGCAACACAGAAGAGATAATAGGACGGTGATAGTACACGTGATAATAGGACGGTGTGGAAATTTGGTCGATAAGTAGTTAACTGTAGCGACGAGCCTGCGTGTGTTGGTAGCCTTTTTACTCGAAGAATTTGAGCTATTGCTGTTATTCTGCGAGATCATTTAAATCTGATGAAGGGCAAGTCACCGCAGACAGAATTTTATACATCACAGTATACAGAACTCGTATAGTACGATCGGCAAAAGGGCGACCGTATGAGGGCCACAGAGCTTGAAGAGGTGACCTGATTGAGGTTTATAAGGCTCTGAGGGGGTTTTATTACAATGAACGAAGGCGAAGTTTTCACTGTTATAGAGCATTCCAGAACTCGGGGTCATAAATTTGAATTACAGGGGAAGAGGTGTACACTAGATTGTAGGAAGTGTTCTTTTAGCCACCGAATCGTTGATTGCTGGAACAAGTTGCCTTCACATGTAGTTGAGGCTGACAGTTTGAATAAATTAAAGTCAACTGGACAGTTAACTATGTGAGGGCGCTGTCCTTGACCCGACACTTCCACAGGGAACCGTACCGGAACAGACATTCCTATTGCGTACGGCCCTGGAAAACAATGAAAGAGAACAGTATTAGGATCTCTTCATCCCTCCATGCAGAGATAATTCTGCAATGGAATAAACTGGAGACGATCTTAATGAATACACACGCAAATTACCAAAGAGCAGCTGCAACCTTGGAAGCATTAAGTGCAGATGGCGGCAATCAAATGCCACAGCGCGCCCCATCTTATGCTGAAGCGCTGAGGAGTACTCCTATAGGAACACCGAAAACGGGCAAAACCTCAGAAGTTAAAAAGAAAACACTTCTACCAACGCCGAACATAGTTATTTTAAGACCAACAGGGGAGGAAGCCAGTACAAGCGAGGAAATCAAGAAAAAAAAGTAATAGAAAACCTCAGAAAAGCATTTGGAGGAACCAGAATAAAAGCCATAAGGAAGATCAGAAACCCAGGGATAGTAATAGAGACAGAGAGGAAAGAGGAAGCAGAGGGAATCATAAATGCAAAGATCCCTATACTAGACCTCACGGCCCAGGCCCCAAAGAGAAAAGGGTTCTCGGTGGTGATCTTCAACATGGACCAGGGTATGATCCCGCAGCTGTTGACAGAAGAAATATACAGAAAAAACTTAAAGTGCACTCCCAGACAGGGATGAAAAACTGGTTATTCCGAAATATAAGATCAGAGCAAGGAACAGCGGCAACTGTAACTGGGCCGTGGAACTTATCTCGGGGGCTTGGAGAGTCCTGCAAACACAAATTATCATCTATGTGGAGTGGAGCAGCCACAGGTACAGGTTTTTTGCAAATGGCCGTCATTTAGTGTAGCCACGTGTTCTGGAGCTCCTGAATGTTGAGTTATTTTAATGTGTTTAAAGTGTTTTCTTCCACTGGAAAAATGTACCAGCTAAAAGAACTTCGCAATTGGATTAAGTGAGTGAAAAATTTTTGTTATTACGAGGGTTATCTGGACTGTACTCTCTCGTCATAGACCTAATCCCTTTAGGCTTAGCATTCTGCTAACGCTTTGCTGTAGTCAAACACGTATTGTTGACAGTTAGGCCTAGTGGATATTGCTGAGAATACGATATGTACATAGTTTTGATTTGGAGCAAATTCGTGCGCGTATAGTGTGTGGCAGCCTACGAATGAGCTCCGATTAAAATTAATAATTTGTGCGGTTATACTGTTTTGATTTTCGAGAAAGATGTTCTAAAGATGATCTGTCCGGTAATAATGCCAAATCGCCTGCATCTTCCTCAGGTAATGTTTTATTTATTTCTTGGCTGATTTTATCAATACAGTACTTCCAATTCCCGACTATAGAACAAAAGCAGTTGGCTACGCCGTCGGTTCCTCTCTCTAGGGCCACGCTCACCGCTGGCTACTTCTTCCCCCCACTTGTGTTCTGGGGATAACTCGGGGATTTTCGAGGCGTTGATGTGCGGCTTCAGATCATCACACGGGCCTGACGCTTTCGTTCGGCGGCTTTTTCAGTCCTCTTGAGGCGTAAAAAATTTCAACCCCGTTAAACCTCCGGTAGACCTTTCAGAAGAAATCAAATTACTCAGGAGCAACCCCTTACAATTGCTTTATTATAGCTTTATTGGTCTTTGACCCAAACCATACAACCCTTAGACATGAGCTCAAGAGAAACATCCTCATCGTCGGCTGACGAGAATGCTGTAGCAGACGATTCAGACCAAGTTGGCCTCCAGCCTCCCAAAGTGAACAAGTCCAAGAAAAAGAAACAGAAAAGTAAGAGGAGAGCAAAAACCAGAACACCCCGGTCTCCTCAAACCATACTAGAATTTCTCAACAAAGTGCCTCTTGATGAATCTGACCCTGTGATCTCATCTAAGTTTCAATTTAACACTTCAACGCCAGTAGTAGTTCGCCTAGCCCCTGTCCCTCCTACTCTGCAACCTTCACAGGCAAGCTCTCCCTACACTGGGAAATTACAGACCACTCTCTCTCCAACAGCTATAAGTGCTCCTGCCTCCCAGGCAGCTCTAGGGCCCTCCCCCAATCTAGCAGAGAGTCCTGGAACATTATCTGCAGCCAAACTATCAACCAATATTCCTACCCCATCAGGGACTCCTAAGACCTCCTCTGCCAAACAACCAGAGAGACCACGCAGAGCATTGGATCAGACTGAGGCAGAAGGCCTCCCCCAATCTAGAAAACTAACCGTCACAGTAACTACACCTTCTGCATACCCTACAACTCACAAACCTATAGATGAAGACTCTCCAACCCATCAAATAATATCTGCTTTACATAGGAATCTTGTGACCTTTCTTAATCAAGATAATAGTCGATTCAACAGACAAGCGGGAAGTTATGTTCAAGAACTCTGGGCCACCCTTGAATCTATTACCACTGCCCTCCTTATCGACAGCGAGAAACTAAAAACCACTAACGAGGAACTTAAGACAAGAACCTCCATCCTTGAGAAGGTGCTGGACACTCTACCGAATCTTCCTACACCACGGCTACAAGCATATAAAGAATGCGGGGCAAAACAAACGCCACAGCGCGTCCCGACATACTCGGAAGCGCTGAGGATCCCAATAGCAACGGAAACCCAACTAACCGCAGAGACGCACCAGAAGAGGAAAACACTGTTGCCAACACCAAACCTGGTGATACTCCGACCAAAGGAGACTGGCAAGATCCCCTCTAGTGAGGAATTAAAAACAAAAGTAATTAGTAATATGAGGGAGGACCTTAAAAATACAAGAATAAAAGGAATACGGAAAATGAGAGACGTAGGACTAGTAATTGAAACCGAAACTAGACAAGAAATACAAAGTATCATAGAAAACCCCAAAATAGACGCTCTCGGATTAACGGCCCAGCCGCCCAAAAGGAAGGGACCGTCAATAATAATCTATGACGTCAATCCAGAAGTCACAGCAGCCCAGCTGGCCGAAGAGCTCTACCTCAGGAATCTGCAAAAGGAAATACCAGACAAAGAAACACACGAAGTAATAACCACAAAGTTTCATATAAAGGCGAGAGGAGGAATAAACAACAACTGGAGTGTGGAGCTTATACCGGAAGCATGGCAAGTCTTAAAGGACAGAACAAGGGTATATATTGAGTGGGGCAGCTACCGATTCCGGGAGCGAGTGGTGGTTCCGAAATGCTTTAGATGCTGCAAGTTCGGACACACTACGCATGTCTGCACCCAGACAGTTCCAACTTGTGGACACTGCACAGAGAAGGGACACGCCTTTAAAGACTGTCCACACAAAGACAAGGAAGCCACCTGCGCAAACTGTAAGGCAATGAAAATAGAACACGCGCATTCAATCAAGGACCCGAAGTGCCCAGTCTACCTTAAAGCCAAAAGCATATACCAAAATAGAATCGATTATGGGGACAAGAAATAAAAAGTATAATATAGCAATGATTAAGATAATCCAGACTAACGCGCAACGAGCCAAAACAGTGGCAGACCAAATCCGGGTCAGGGCCGATGAGGAAGACACCGACATAATCATATTGCAGGAGCCATACGTTCACGCAAAGCGGGTGGTGGGGTATCCACTGCAATATAAGGCCGTCCACACGGAGGAGGACACCCCATGGGCAGCGGTCCTAGTCAGGAACACCAAAATCACTGCAACAAAAGTAACTCAACTGTGCACGACCTGGGCTGCCTGTGCCCAGCTCATTACAGCACTAGGCTCCCTATATGTAGTGGCCCTTTACAGCAGGCCAGGACAGGAAATTGAGACCACAATCAACTACCTGCGCCGTCTCCAAAACACTCTGCCGAATGAAAAAATAATTATAGGAGCGGATGTAAACTGTCGCTCTCCACTATGGCACAGCGTTACTGCCGACAGAAGAGGAACAACAAATGGGCAGCAACTCGAAAACTATCTGATAGGATCACAATTTGTTGTACTGAACCAACCGCACCATCTGCCAACATTCTGCAACACCCTCTGGGAGGCCACCATCGATATCACTCTAGCAACTAGGAACCTGGCGAACCACGTGACCGACTGGAGGGTGGAAGACGCTTGGACCACCTCGGACCATCGAGTCATCACCTGCAAAGTAACAAGAACGCTGCCAAGAACAACAACAAATATACAAACACCCCACAGATACGCAGTTGCCAAGGCAGATTGGCCCCAATACAAAGAGCTACTAACTACAGCGGTTAACAACAAACCTCCGTCCCTAGATCCACAGAATAATCCGAACGAACTGCAGAAGGCAATTACTAAATTGATGATAGATATCAGCAACCAAACTATCAGGAAGAAACAACCCCGACTGGGCGCAGTCCCCTGGTGGACCCGGGACATTGCCATGCTCCGGCGACAAATGAACAAGAGTAGGAAGGACTTCCAGAGGGCCCGAAGAACATGGCCAGCAAATGAGGTTGAAGCCCTGAGGCAAATATATAGACAAATAAGAAACCGGTACACTGACGCCATAAAGACAAGTAAAAGACGCTCTTGGGAGTCCTTGGTCTCCACAGCAGGGAACAATGACCCCTGGGGCATTGTCTACAAAGTAACAACCAATAGACTGCCTAGGGGGGAGGTGATTTCTACCACTAGGACTCGGCAGGGAGATCTCACCACAACCTGGGAGCAGTCGATGAATAACATACTCGACAGAATATATCAAAAACCAAATATGTTAACTATGCCAGGTCAGAAACAGACATGCTACAGAAACGATAACTACAGAAACCAGGCGATTGAGCCTCCCTTCACCCTGGATGAACTCAGCGTGGCCGCTAGTAGGGTCAGAAATAGAAAATGCCCGGGCCTCGATCTTATTGAGCCTGAAATACTGAAGAAAACCGTGGAATACAATCCGCACCTACTCCTAACACTATACAATAGATGCTTGGAAACAGGACATTTCCCAACTGCATGGAAAACAGCAAATTTAAAACTAATACTGAAAAATCCTACCAAAAATCCAGAATTTCCGGATTCATATCGACCCATCGCACTGCTCCCAGTGGCAAGCAAATTGTTTGAAAGATTACTCCATGTGAGAGTTATAAAACACTATGAAGCGGCAGGCCTACATGCCAGAAATCAGTATGGCTTCAGACCAGGATCCTCAACCGTGGACGCACTGGGAAACTTGCTAAGGATTTTCCAGGATTGTAGACGAAAGTATCTGCTGCTCATCTCTGTTGACTTTGCTGGGGCGTTTGATTCACTTTGGTGGCCAAGCGTCCTGGCAAGGTTGAGGGAGGCTGAGGTGCCTCTTAACCTCTACAAAGTAATCGAAAGCTATTTAACACAAAGAAGAGTGGAAATCAATGTACACTATCAAAAAATAACAAGAGAGGTGCACAGAGGATGTCCGCAGGGATCGGTGCTTGGGCCGCTTCTGTGGACAATGGTCCTCGATGAATTCCTGACTACGGACCTGGGTTCTGTGGCAGTACACGCCTTCGCGGACGACTTGACATTGACGGTAGAGGCGGACTCCAGGGCCCAATTGGAGACGCTGGCAAATCAGGCACTGCAGCGGCTGCAGCAATGGGCATCAAAGAACCAGCTGAAAATATCGTCAGACAAGACCTCATCGATCCTGCTAAAGGGGACTCTGCAACTACGACGACCCCCGCAAATTAAAATCAACAATGTAACAATCAAATTTGTGAGCCAACTGAAGTATCTGGGCGTTATCCTAGATAAAAACATGACGTTACAGCCGCATCTGAAATACATCAGAAGAAAAATCAGAGGATACTCTGGACTGGTAACCAGAATCACAAGGAAAGATTGGGGACTCAAGAAAAAAGCACTGATGCTTTACTATAAAACAACCTTCCTGCCTGCAATCACCTATGCAGCAGCGGTTTGGTATCCAAAAACGACACTGGTAGTCAACAAAAGAACACTAGAAATGACCCAAAGGACCATACTGCTATCAACAACGCGCGCCTGCAGCACGGTAAGTACCCCAGCATTGCAGGTACTTGCTGGAGCGCTCCCTCTGGACCTGGAGGCAGTTCAGGCCGGGCTACTGTTTTTGCTGGCCAGGGGAGTGGCCGCTACCCACCAAGGATACACGACTGACCCGGCGGGCAACCTAAAACACGAAAAAAATAGGCTACAGACCCACCTCCTAGATCTTTGGCAGAGAAGATGGACAGAGACTACAAAAGGCGAAGTAACAAAAAGATTTCTACCAGACCTCCAGAAAATATACCCAAAGCAGCCACCGTGGTACTTCCCAGGGTACCATATGACAACACTATTAACCGGACACGGACCCTACAAGGAGAAGCTGTTTGGCTTCCGACTCGTTGAGGACCCCAACTGCATATGTGGAGAAAGTGAAAGCTGGAGCCACATAGTCTATGATTGTCAACACTATGAAGACCTCAGAGGGCTACTAATAACAAGGTTAAGATACTTCCCAAAAGGACTGGAGCACCACTTCCTGGACACTGAGGATGAATATAGGGCACTCTCCCAGTATGCGCAAGACCTATTCACCAGGAGAAAAACACTAATAGCTATCTACAGCAACGTACACAGAGATTGACAAAAATCGGCGCCAAATGTGACAAAAAAACTGAAACCTTGCAGAGGACCAGTACTTGGAAAAGAAGAGTGCTGATCACACGGAAGAGAAAAGCAAGGACGGGGGAATGCAGCACAGACAGTAGAGAACAGACTAAACGCAGCACAGTTGCAAACAGCTTGATGGCGATCTGAAGAGGACACCCTCGCCCTCTTCACCTATTATTCCCACTTCCTTGGGGGGAGGGGACATTTTTTGTTCCTTCTCCTCCACCCCCAAACTTCTACTCTGGTGGGGCATGGGCATGCCCCACTGAAAACTGGGGCTATCTACTCTATTGGCCCCATATTTCTGTCTTTTCCCCCCAATCTTCGGTCTCCCTCCCCTCTCTACCTTCATCATAGCGAAAGCCCCACACGTCAAAAACTAAATATGATAAAATTACCTTACGCCCAAAACTCGGCCTAGCAAACCAAAGCGACATTACCCCAGCGCAGATTTTTTATTTACTTATATATTTATTTTTATTATTTATTTTTTTTTTATTTATTTTTATTTTTTTTTTATTTTATTTATTTTTTTTTTTTTTAAGGTCCTAGCCGCCGAAATCCCAGGAAATTAAGCGGCAGGACCTGCCAGAGTGAATCTACAGCTACTGGGTTCCTGGTCTGCCTCCACGGGGCGTAAGTGGGACAACGTTGGGCCTCAATAGGGGTCCAACGGCTAAATGACCAGATGAACAACGGTACAGAACACAACACATGAACAATTCCCACACACTTTTAAATCTCTGGCATTTCCCAGTGAACTGGTTCACCACAATGAAAGCAACGCGGAGATGGGGGAAACCCCTGGTGCCGTAAGACAACAACACACACTTACACTTACAGCCACAGGTACAGAGAGCATGTGGCAATACCAAAATGCTACAGATGCTGCAAGTACGACCACACTTTCCATATCTGCAACCAGAAAGAGGCCACGTGCGGCCATTGCTCGGAGAAAGGACACGAATTTAAAAACTGCTCAAACAAGGAAAAAGATCCCATATGCATCAACTGTAAATCCCTGAGAATGGAACACACATCCACACGGGATTCAAAATGCCCAACGTATCAAAAAGTGAAGAGTATACCAACAACGAATTGATTATGTAGATACACCATAAGAAATATAATCACTGAGTCTTAAAGATACACCAGATCAATGAGTAGCGTGCCAGAGCAATGGTTGGCCAAGTGCGCAACAAAGCCGATGAAGAAAATGTAGGTGACATCCTCATTCAGGAGTCTTACACACATATTAGACAGGTCAGGGGGTTACCCGATGAGGTACGAAATTTATCGAGAGCAACGAGGATACACCGTCGGCAGCAGTGGTAGTAGAACTCAGAAATAACGGCAACAAAAGTACCGCAGCTGTGTATGCCCTGGGCCGCTTGTGCCTACATTATCAGTTCAGTCGGGAGCTTTTATGCAATAGCGCTGTACTGCTGACCCGACGTGGAAATCAACTTTGCCATCACATACCTCCAAACCATCCAAACAACACTAGCAGGATAGACAGTAAGTAGGGGTAAGAGGAAGAATGTCATCCATTCAAGGCCTTAAACACCTCGATTCAGATCTCCTCGCAGGTGCTTAGTCTACAGACACTGCAATTTACAAAACTGAAGCCTTCCTTAGTAAGAGCACCCTTTTGTTCCCTTCACGAATTTGGTTGCCCGTCTCTGCACTCATTCCAGGAGACACACATCCTTCCTAAAAGGAGGTTTCCCTAACTGTATATAGTATTCAAGATGCAGCCTAACCATGGTCTTGTACAAAGGGATATTCACCTCCTTAACCCTGCTAGCAAAGTTCCTGTGTATCATTAACAAAACCACATGCGTTGTCCCGGCAGCCTGTCTGCACTGTACAGAGAACTTTAACTGTACAATTAATCATTACCCCTGGTCTTTTTTTTTTTTTTTTCATTTAATAGTACACAGAGTATAATCCCACATAGTTGGGATGTTAATTTCAGATTTCTGATACCCACATGCAGTACTATGTATTTGTCAATGTTAAACTTAAACTCCCATTTCTCGGCCTATCAGCCTAATTTTCTACCTTCATTACTGACATTAACCGCTCTGCCAACATTTCTATCATTTGCAAACTTAGACATTAAACCTGATATACCTTCATCAATATCTTTAATAAACACTGAAAACAACAGTGGCTCCAGCACTGAACCCTGGTGGACTCCACCAATAACTTTAGTCCGAGAAGGGTAGTACCCTCTGATAACCACTGTCTTTTCTCAAAACTATCACTTTGTCAACATCAGTAACTTATCCTTAATGCCACATTGTTCCAAATTGCACAGCAGTCTATGTGCAACAGTATCAAAAGCCTTCCTGAAATAAAAGTATATGATATCAAAATTATTATTTTTTTTTTGCATCATAGTATCCAATTAGATTGGTCAGAGAAGACTTCCCCTTAACAAGCCCATGCTGTCTGAACTATAACTGCAGTCTTATCTAGACGATCCTGCAATGTTTCTTTAACCAGCGAGTCCATTTTCCCAGGAGCAGTGGTCTCCTGGGAAAATGGACATCCCCTAAACCCAAGGATGGGGACATCCCCTAAACCCAAGGATGCCCTCATAATTATGGCTAAAAAGGTTTCCTTTTCTCCTTTGCTGCCTCGCTTAATATAATTGGATTGCTCCATCAAATCTCATGCGCCTTTTTTCTGTTTGGCTTCAACAATTTCTCTTTCGTTTTCCTTTCAGTTTTCACAAAACCATTCATCTCTCCGTTAGATTTTGATAAACTTCTGGCATCCCCTTCCATTAAGATGGAAGGGGATGCCAGAATGTGTGAAGGGGATGCCGTGATGTGTGAATGTAGATGCAAAATGTCTACTGTTTGTCAGGAGGGTCATCAATAGTTCAACAATTGACATCAAGCGGCCCCTTGTGATTCAACCCTTCTGTTTATTGTTAATATAAGCAAAAAAGTCTTTGCTGCTGTTCTCTGCGAGAGACTTTGCATTGTGGCTTGATTACGGATTAGCCTGTATCTAGCGTCGACTTCTGTGTGGCCTGATAATTTATATACGTCCCACACATTTTTCTTCTCTGCCACCAATCATCAGTTCGCACGAATAGTATTTCTTTGTTTGTATGAAAAAACCTAATAGCTTCTGCGATTACTTCCCTTAATTTTTCCACTTTGAATTGGTTGTTTAAATCTTATGCAGTTGAACCAACTGCATAGTATTTAAAAAAAAAAAGAAACACTGTCTAAGATCACTATAGTCACCCTTACGAAAGCAAATGCCTTTCCCGTTACCCTTGACAATAGTTATGTCTTTAAGTAAATTCCACATCAGTACAATGTGATCATTACCACCCTTACAAGTACCTACACACACCCGCACAGTACCTACAAGTCTTTTACTTGTAGGTACTGTGCTTAATGCATGAAGAGTTACTGCTGATAATCAGATCAAAAGTGTTGCTTCCTTTGTTGCCTCTCGCACATGCTGTAGAATACAGTCAACCATCCAGTAAATCCACAAGAATCAGCTAGTGTGTGAATGACCAATCCACAAGTTCCAGTCAATATCTGGGAAGTTAAAATCTCCCATTATAAGACATTGATTTACTGGCCAACTATTTCTCTGTACAGTTGTTCGTCGTACTCATGACAATCATTCGGCTTAAAACACACTCCTACTCTCATTTTTGTTTACCGAGTGCTTATGTCACACCAAACTGACTCAACATTGCGCTGGCCACGCACGTCGACTGGATGCACTGTCTTAGATTTCATATATTTCTTAACGAAGAGCATAATCCCTCTCCTTTCTGCATAAACCACATGTTTATAATATTGCGATTAGGTAGATTTGACTGCGTATGAGAGTTTTTCGTTTGGAAGGAAGCGAATGTTGTCCCTGACATGGCTGCCACCAGTGGCATCCCTGGTAACATTGGTGGACTGATGGTGCAAGTGAACCAGTGTGCGAGCTTTGTGTGTAATTGTGGTCCTGTTTAGGTCGGAACATCTGTCCAATCCTGTGCAGGAATGGGTGCGTGGTTTATGAATCTATTATTTAGCCTGCCCTTCCCCCCCTAAAAAAAAGTATTTTTTTTGTTCTTACTCTGCGCGCTGTGGCGAGTGAAACAGTGTATAAGACTGTCTTCTCTAGTGGGACCCCACGTTGCTCGCCACCACCACCACCACAGGGAGGTGAGCCAGGCAGACCATCGATCCTTGGCTAGTCTCTGCCAGGGTCGCCTGAGCTTCCTGACGGAAACTAAGTTTAAAACGGGGAAGCAAAAGTGGGAAGTAAATAGGGAGGACGAAGAAATAGATAAAGGGTTGGATCCTCCTGGGCTGAGAGGCCCACTCATACCTAGTGAAAGTAGAAGGCTTGTAGGACAAGGGTGCTGATCCTGGCTTCAGCTGGTCTGGCCGATGTGGGACGTCTGAATGCTGACAAAAAATGCCTAGATGGTGACCAAAATGCCATATGGGGCCGCCGGGCCCTATGACTTTTCTCCCATTCTCTTATCCAAATGCTTTGTCTCCCCCCCCTCACTTTTCGCCTGATGAGCCCACCACCATAAACGCTATCACTACTCTTAACCCACACTCTACGGGGGGGGGGACGATCTTGACCCTGCAAAGCTGCTCCTCTATTCACTATTCTTCTATTTCCTGGTAGAAGCCTCTACCATCCACCCCTTTACTTTCCCCAAGACTCGAATATTACCCCGGGCTCATTTCCAATTAAATTTTTCCACTTTTTTTTTCCGGCCTTCCCTGACAAGCCTAGGCTTTCCGGCATTGCGTTAGTCTTCCAAGGACCCAACGGCAAAGAGGCCAGATGAACAACAGACCAACCAACATATCCCAACACTACACTATGCAGCACTATAATCTGCTTTTCTGGCCTTTACCGAGTCTGTATTGCGTCAGAAAAAAAGATCATCGCGGAGTTGGGAGAAATCTCTGGGGGCCACAAGACCTGTAACACTATACGCTGATGATCTCACTGTATGCGTTGTACTTCCATATTCAAATTCAGCATTACTTATGTCTGAGTGACACTGTCTCCAATATCCCTACAATGTCTGCATTTGACCACTTCAAATTCATCTAATTTATTTACAGTGCTCCTAGCTTTAGCTGGAAGGGCTGTTCGTGAGAAAAAGATCAAGATTGTTGTCTGGTATTCCGGTAGTAAATGAACAATGTTCGAAGTCGTTAGTAATTGCAAAAGTCTCAGCAACTCCACCAGCTGGGTCCATGTGACCAGAAAACTGAAGCCAGCCGGAGTTGTGAACATTAAAATCGCTAAGCAAAATTACCGCACTGTCAGGAAAGTTGGACTGGAGAGTAGAGTTTCAGAGAAAGGAAGTGAAATTGTTCCAAGTGATTAGTGCAACTGGGTGATTGGCAGAGGCAACAGATGAATTTGACAAAATAGGATAGAGAGATTTTAAGCCACAGAAGATCGAAAAGAGGATTTTGCAGATTACCGCATCTCTGACAGCGAATACCAGAGCAGATATATTGCAGAACTACCACTTTTGAAGAAAAAAGAATCTTACAATACTGATTAGGTACTTATCAGTGTACTTACAGTACTGATTAGGACAACTGAGATGAGCAGTAGTTGTATCAACCGATAATCGGCATTCCGTCAGTAAAAAATAAGTGGGGCTTGGCAATCTGAGTAGAAATGAAGATCCTGAGTTGGACCCGAGACCACGTATATTTGTGAAATGAACAAATGTTTGGGAGGTCTGGATCTTTTCGAAGATAAGTTTTTCTATTAGTTTTACTGTTCATGATGTATTCAGTAGTAAGGAAAGGTGGGGATGTTGCATGAAGTAATGAGATTTTTGGATATGGCGAATTTCAGCAGAATGCAACAAGAAATAACAGGTAGAGCATTTAAGAATTGAACCACTAAGTCAGTAAGCTCAGATTAGAACCGTACTGTTGATTCAGATATCTTTGGTCAAGTTGAAATAAATTGAAAATGGATGCGGGAAGAAACAATGAAAAGTATTTATCCCCCCCCCATAAAAGGAGGTTAGGAAATACAAAACAAAAAAAAGCTCAGAGTTTGTATTTAAGAATCTGCATATAACAAAGGAAGAGGAACTGAGATTGTTAGCTGTTTGCAAAGTACAATGTGTCGCTAATAAAATTACCATAAATATACAGCCATAGATAAACTAACTCGACCAAGGCATTAAAATTGCCCTTAAAAAGTTTCTCCTTCCCTTTTCTGTATACGATGTGAAAGAAAGGCGGCTGTAATCAGTGTCAGAGCTGGATGAAAGAGCTGGATGAAATGCAGACCCTTTTATAAGATATAATGAAAACGGGATTTAATTAAGCACTGTTAGTACCTGATTTAGGTTTAACTAGCTCGCTATAGCGAGCTAGTTAAATCACTATTAGACATATTACTTAAAGAAATACCGATAAGATCTCCGAGATGCTGGCATGGATTCTTGTGAGACAGTGGAATGTTGGCTCTTTGTTTGTCTAAGTTCAAAAATTGGAGCTGGCTGCCCGTTTAACTTCGCGGATACAATGTCTCGTGTATGCAGCAGTTTTCAGAAGTCAATTTATATCCTCTCCGAGAGCATAACACAAACAGTGACGAATAACCTTTTTGCCAGTTTTCAGCGTTTGTGTGATCGACCGTATATCACATCTGACATCTCTCAGAACAAGGCCAAGAATAGCATCCAGGGACAATCTTCCATATAATACCCTATATGTATGCAGGGGGACACACCTGGCTATTTATAGCCGCTACAGAAATATTCGCTTCAACTCCAAGTGGAGTGTCACGGCGATATGAAGGAATAATGGCGAAGTAAATCCACGCCGCAGTGTGCAGCCCGTTCTCGCGCTGTGCATCGCTATATGACACAGTCATTTTTTCGGCGTTCAGGTGCCGGGTGTGCTGTGTTCGCGAACACCAGCTCCCTCATTTTATTCGCTTAAGTTGCAACGTCACGATGAGCTCGGCATTCCGGAAGTGAGAAATACGGTGGAACTTCCGCCCGCTATAGCAGTTAATAGTTTTCCTCGCTTTGGCATTGGTGATCCTCGGCCCAGCTGAAAGAAAGATGGTCGTAAATATTTACCGCCTATTCTACGATAAAACGATTTTGTAAAGCGCGACAAGAAAAGATTATAACGGGACTGTCTCGTTCTCCCCCACCCCCCATCTGAGATGTGGGCCAGTATCGAAACGGAGGAGGCGTAACACCAAGTTGTGCTGATGCGACACAAGCGAAGAACGAAGTGGAAAAAGCTTTCACTAGGTAAGTTGGCTCTTCATACTCTCTATTTATTGTAGCACGTGTTGCTGGAGCTGGGAGCGAAGCCGAGTGTAGATAGGCTCGATAAACAAGGACAACAGGTGTGCACTTTGAACAATTAATGTACACTAACTGTACATTACTTAAGTCTTGCGCGGCTGAAGCTTTAATCGGCCTAAAATTTTACGGGATACTTCTTTTTATGAAAACAATAAATCAGTGGTCCCAATGCAGAGCCTTGGGAGGCACCACTATTCAAAAGAAACCGGGAAGAGCAAGCTCATGCAACAGATCTTTCTATACGAAAAATCAATACGCTAACTTCGCATTCGGCTAAGCATAGGATTCAAAATAACGTGCGCTACTAATTTATTTAAAACTAGAAACATCTAGTTGAGCCTATCAGAAATATTTGTACATCCAATCCAAGTTTTATTAAAACAGGGCAGACAGAAAGCCGTCAATTATTATTTAGATGGTTATATAAATTATATGAAATTTTATTTGGCCTTTCAGAAATTTGTCCAGTCATCTTAAATTTTATGAAAATCGGATCGATAGAAATTCGGCAATTATTATTTCTTTGTCTATCCATCCGCATGCAATAACTTGACTCCCAATGGATGGATTTTAATGAAATTTTCCATTTGGCTCTTTTCGAAAGAGTTTGTAGAGCCATGAATTATTACAAGCCATAACTAGCATTTTACCAAATATTAATACTTTTGAAGTGTGTTATAAAAGCCAATACTACTGGGTTTCATTTCTTAATTCCTTGCGTTATTATATAACAATCACATCCCTTGATTTATATTTGTTATATTTCTGTTCATTCTAATTACATTTCAGTTTTAATATTAATAAAAAAGAATTTTAGGAATCGTTTGTTATTAAAAAAAAAATCCCTTGTGAAATGAAATCCAGTTTGCACTCAACTGGTCTATTCGTAAAAGAAAGTGTTAGATTACTCACAGTTCACTGAAAGATAGCAGATGCCATTACTGTCTAAAGGGGTAGCCATTTCAACTCGCATTTCTTTGATAAAACAGATAATAAAGTGGTGGGTTGATATACAGTATATGTATGGAATCATAAATTCAACTCGAAATTAATAACATAAACGGACAGACAAAGAAATAATAATTGTCCGATTTTAATGAAATTTGGAATGGACCAAATGTAAAATTTAATGAAATTGTTTCGTGGGGGTGTTGTTGTTACATGCGGACCGACGGACGGAAAACATGAAGACAATAGGCGCATTATACTTATATGCGAATACGACTAACCAGTTTTTTTTTTTACCCTGTAATACCCCAGAAGTCCTCAGTCTTGTATTATGAGTTGAATTCGTGGAAAAAGATTACAAATTCTTTGCCATCTGAGAGAGTTTCGAATTCATATAAGTGTAGAAACTTAGACGAGATGGTGACTTCCTCCCAGGACAATTTTATTGTAAATTTCTGTATTTTCAGACTAATCAATCTGTCAAAGTGAGCCACGGCCTACTTCAGGCATTCAACTCGAACACAGTTCATAATCTCGCAGGTGCTGCGATTATTAATAGGCCTTGAGCGTGTTATCCGTCCTCGTGCTTGGCAACGCGTCAGGAATTGTGATCTGTGTTGTTACGCGTATATTTATAAAGGGCAGAGGTAGGCGGTCCAACAAAGTGCTACAAGCGCAATTCCCGCTGGAATAACTAGAAATAACTTGACCTCTTGAAGCGACTCGGTAAGAATTTGGACCCATAGACGACTGCAAGATTTACACCTATACGACTGGAAGGTTGAACTTTTCATTGAGTTATTAAAAATCCACTATTTAGAAGCAGAAAGAAAATGCTTTCCTCAAATAAGAAAGAAACCAACAGCGATTTAAAGTTGTGTAAGAGAAAACTCAATGGACAAGTTTATGATTCTGAAGTTCCATCACGGTTTGTCATTTCAATTTGGACCTACCAATAAAATGGATGGCAGCAGTGGTATCCACTGCACATCGAACAGATCCTTTTTGTGACGAGAAGAGGTGACAGATGGAGAGCCACGCCAGCGTGCTTGACTAAGAGCCAGACTAAACATTCGTAGGAGGATTTTGTTCTAGAAGAATCTAGCAGTAAATTGACGAAACTTCCCACACTTAATCGTGACATTTTTTGTCAAGATAGGAATTCTGTTGTTCAAACATTTTAAGAATAACCATCTCATCCGCATATTTAACTCAGTTTTTTTTTCGATAGCGTTATGTTGACAACTTGGATATAGTTCCAACATACCACTTTAAAATTCAACAATCAATTATTAAGATTCAATAAGCAGAGTGAAAAACCAATAGCAATAAATCCCAAAAGTTATTATACTTCAATATTATTATTGACAATAGTGCAAGGAAGCAGGCATATACAGAATCAGCCCAAAAAAGAAATCACTTCTCACATCACCTGTCCATTCCCATAATTCTATCTAAGTTTATTCAAACTACGCAAACACCAGATGGAAGTTTGTTCGCACAATCAACTATCTTCTGACTGAAAGCCACTTTCTGCACATCTATCCTGCAACCATCCTTCCTCAATTTGAATTTATGCCCCCTCGGTCTAAGCAAGAGGAAGAACACCATCAAGCATTTATCTTATTCTATTCATTCATCTAGTCTCCAAAACGCTGCAATTAATATAAAATGCCTGTATATATTACTGACAGAATTTCACGGACCGTCCTGGGAGATTGCACTACACAGAGAACTTCGTGTCCAAATGCACAACTACCTCTAAGTCTTTTTCACTCGCTAGTACCTTAGTGGAGCACCGTAGAGTTGGTATATTATTCTGGAATTACAGTTGTCCACATGCAGTACCTTGCATTTATTAATGTTAGACCTCAGTTGCCATTTCTCGCCCATCTGCCTACTGTTTTGATTCCTGTTATCAACCACCGTGCCAAAATTATCATCTAAAAGCTTAGCCATTAACCCTGTTCATCAATATCGTTAATAAATATTGAAAACAGTAAAGGACCCATCACGAACCATGATTGATCCCACTTTTTAACGATCTACTGAGCGTTAAAAAAGGTGTGTATATACAGGGTGATTCAGGAGGAACAGTAAATATTTTGGGGGGTTACAGTTACAGTATCGATTATTCTGGGTAAAAAAGTTCATATAAACAAGTGTCCAATTCTCAATGGATACGGAGATAGAGCTGTTTGAAACTGGCACGCACAAAGCTATTGACTTTTTGAATGATACAAAACAAAAAAAATTGACAATTTTTTTACACTTCACAATAAAAATGTTCGAAAATCCCACCGCCAACTTCAATGCACTTTGCAACTCTTGTGGTAATATGACGTTGTTCTGAGGTCATCTTGGCGTTCCTTTGAGGGCAGCAGTACCCAAAATGCGAGCGAGCAATTCGTCTCTTCTATTCACCTGTTCTTTGTATACTGCGCTTTTCATCCAACCTCAAACAAAAATCTAACTGAGTGAGGTCTTGGAGACCTTTGTGGCCAATGAATGTGACCATCGCGGCCGATCCATCGTTCAGGGAAAGTTCGATTTAGATTTTGTATCAACAGACGGGTATAAGTGCAGGAGCTCTGTCATGTAGCCAAGAGCACATCCTCCAATAGTACTGGACAGTGTTGAATCCAAGGGGGTAACCGGGGGGCGAGTTTAACCCCTGGTGGAATCAAATCTCCCACCGGGGAAAATAGTAATTTCTTTTGTAAAACACGAATGCAATAAATTTATGTCAAATAAACATAACACGAAAAATCACATCAACTAAGTGTGGTACACGGCGAAAATAAATCACTAAAATTCAAAAGACACGAAATTTGAAATAATTAAATGCAACATTTTTGGCTGTACAAACTGTAACTAAAAGCCACTATTTCAAGTGTCCGCATTTTCGTTTTATGGTTCCCTTTATTTTCACACGAACCATCTCTTGATAGTGTTTCACACAAACAGTCCATAATACTTGCAACTAATTCTTTGTTTGTACATCGCAAACAAAATCGTGGGTCGCGAATAAGTTCGCCTGAATTGGTTCCTGACAGATGCTATTGTAATTATAAAGGGTCCCGCGGCTTTCAGGGGAGTTTGCAGTCACTAATTCAATCGTCAGCAGTTTCGCTTTATGGTTTTCACATTCCCTTTGTTTTTTTCACGGCAAGGGTCTACCTGTGGCTAATTCTTCCTTTGCATACCACAAACAAGACGGTTTGGTCGCAGCCTATAAACAATGCATTTATATCCTTTTTATTATATATGCATCTGTACTGTAATATTCCATGAAGTTAAGCTTAGAGGGCCCGAATGAGTTATCATAAAAATTAATAAATGAAGTGATTGATATACATGCAAAGAAAAAAGCAAAGAAGAATAAGATTGTATTATTACGATACAGTACTTGCATGTTTGATTATAATTTATATATATATATATATATATATATATATATATATATATATATATATATATATATTTTTTTTTTTTTTTTTTTTTTTTGCAAATTTTAATCGGTGATTTTCATATTATTAAACTGTGATTATTGTCAGTAAGTGGATTTTGTGAACTATTTTTAATATCTTAAAAATAAATTTCATTTCTCATATTCTCTTATTATAACATTCATAAATATGTATAATCTGTATATTTATATTAGAATAATGAAACAGTTGAAAAAGGTAGTAAAGGAAGAGTTGAAAAAGGTAGTAAAAAATTAAGAAAATGGAATTAGTTTTGATTTTATATCACACGCACACACTGTGCTGCCACTTTATTAGGTACACCCCTGCTGTGCACACAAATGGTTTGTCCCACAATGTTGAAAGTCACATGACCACAGTTAAGGATATAAATCAGCAGAACAACCTTTCTAATATCAGTTAAGCGTACAAACCGTAACAAGAATGGGGAAAAGGAGTGATGTAACAGACTTCGAACGTGGCATGATAGCAGGTGTAAGACGTGCTGGACAAAGCATCTCTGAAACGGCAGTTCTCCTGAAATTTTCACGCACCACAGTTTCAAGGGTGTATCGAGAATGTTGCAACGAACAGAAAACATCCTCTCAGCGGCACTCCTGTGGTAGAAAATCGCTTGTTGATGAGAGGTCAGAGGAGGATAGCTAGAATTGTTGAAGCACACAGACGGGCCACAATGTCGCACATGACGTCACAATACAACCTTGGTGCGCAGAACAAATATCGCAACGAATTGCTGGTCGGACTTTGTCACGAATGAGCTACAACAGCCGTCGGCCACATCGCGTACCTTTGTTATCAATGAAGAACAAGAGAGCACGCCTCCTGTGGACACAGCAACACCAACACTGGACTATCGAGTATTGGAAAACAGTTGCTTGGTCTGACGAGTCGAAGTTCCTGGTGCATCATGTTGACGGAAGGCTCAGAATTGGGCGAAAACAACATGAATCCATGGAGCCGTCATGTCTGTCGACTACTGTGCAAGGTGGTGGGGGCAGTGTTATGGTGTGGGGAATGTTTTCTTGGCACACGTTGGGTCCATTGATACCCATAGATTCACGTCTGAATGCCACATCGTACCTAAACATCGTTGCTGACCAAGTGCATCCGTTCACGTTTACAGTTTATCCCCAGTCAGATGGTTACTGCCAGCAGGATAATGCGCCGGTGCACAAAGCTCGAATCACTATAGAATGGTTCCAGGAACACGACAATGACTTTTCTTTGCTGCAGTGTCTCTCTCAGTCCATGGATCTCAAGCCTATTGAACATCTTTGGGATGAGCTGGCCCAATCGATGACCCCGCACCACACGTTTACGGAGAAGCGATTATGAAAATTTGTTTCTACAATGGCATGCGGATTTTCGTCTGACCACCTATGAGAGTTACGGATGTTGTTGATACCATCACGGATGAAAGTAGCTTCATTACTGAACAGTATTAAATGGAATTAGTTGGCGATTAGCATTTACCCACCGACAAAATTCCAATCGTCTCCTGGTTGAAGGTGTTGCACCTGCTGGATGCAAAATGGATACAAGCCGTAATGTTCGTCATACTCTTGTCTGTGGAACACCGATACGCGTAGAAATTCTTCGTGTGCTAATAGTAGGACTACGTTAACTTCTAGACTGAAGAATGTGTTCTATTTCATCCACATTCTGTTCATTTGCATGTTCAGAAGAAATATGAGCCCTGGGAACTGCACCAGTCTTATGCAGTTTGGTGTAAACGCTAGTAAACGTTCTTGAATTCAGTATTCTGCAGTTAGGAAACCGTTGATGGTATTCTCTACAAGCAGCAGTATCACTTCCACCACAAAAACCGCAGACAAACACCATATTGAGCATGTGTGAAGATGATCTTAATAACACTTCTAACACCAAACAGCGTCAGGTTATAACTGCTTCTTGGTCACATCTGATTCAGAGAGCTGGGCGCGCCAGTTTCAAACAGCTGTATCTCCACATACATTGAGAATTGCACACATGTTCATATGAACTTTTTTAACTCAGAATAATTAATACCATAACCGTCCAAAACATTTACTGTTCCTCCTGAATCACCCATAAAATTTAAAAATTTTCCACAATGACGATGTCCATCCATTGATATTTTTGTAGCCGTCCATTGGTGTCTTTGAGAGACAGGATCCTGTTCACCTGTTACCACTGATTGGGGAATGCCAGAACACTGCTTTAGAGGACCATTCGGGGAGGGGGACACAGTCCAGGAAGATCTGAAAGAACTTATAGGAGAAATGCGGCTTTTGTATTAGGTGTTGCATATTCAACTGTATGGAAAGTTCTTCAGCAGCAACTCTACCATGTCAAATGCAACGAGTGCGGGTGTTCCCCACAACACAATTTACATTCACTTCTGTTTCGTCAGTGGCTTCTGAGCAATATAATAATCATGTTACCGACCTGCTTCAAAGCGTAAGTTGTATCCATAAATGTATAATATCTCTGAAGAAGCGTGTTCACGGACGATTTACACGTTGTGCAGGCTGAATCATCCCGAATAACTCAAGGAGAAAAATCCTACTCCTTCTTCCTGAGATCGGGTAACTACACTGCTCGACACAATTGACAGAACACTTTTTCATGAATATTTTATTTAATGGAACCCAGACTTTTCCAAACGAGTGACATAAAGAAAGCACTATACCGTATTGGAGAACTCTGCAGCAGTGTAAAAAAAAAAAAGATTAACTACGAGTATTTTATATTAGTTTCGCGAGGGAAACAAACTCAATCACGCGTATTATGAACTGAGAATGTTCTCTATTTCAGTTTGCCTGTTTTGCTGGACGAAAAAAAACTAGCGATTCCGAAAGGGAGGCCTTGCTATCTTCGCTCATACATGCGATGTGAGGAAGGACAGTGATTGTATCCACTACGCTATCTGCGAGGACTCTGCACCAGTACAATGAATCTTCTTTTCTCCACTGTTAGCTTTACATGGAATTTTCACAACAATCTCAAATGGACACGGGAAATTCTTTGCCAATACACGTAACGCTTAACTGCGGATGATATTTAGCAGCAGTTCCACTGTTTAGTCCAAAGCAATTAAGGTTATGAGGCATTAGTTTATTGCATGCATTCTTCGGTCGTTTTTCTAGTCCCACGCAGCAAAACGGTGACATCCTACACCAACGGTAAGTGACGTAATGATCAAATGGAGATGCCATAGTGCTAACACAGCCGAAGAAAAGTTCGGGTAAACCGCATGAATTGACGGGAAAAATCCCAGAGGACGCTCAGATGAGTGGTACGAATCATCTTGTCAGTTCGAATTGAATACTGTCAGCCAGGTAAAGCCACAGGAACTTTTCCTAAGTATCACCAACATTGATACGTTTGGTAATGAGGATACGTATCCAGTTCTTGCCAATGGTGTCTTCAATTCACTGAAGGCCTTTGGGATGAACTGCAATGTAGGCTTCGGACAGATAAACATTCTTGCAATTAGCTGAATTCTGCAGTGAAGGCGGAATGAACCAAAATACCACCTTCCTATTTTCAAAAATTAGTTTAAAGTCAAGAGAATCCATATAGAATATTTAACAAAAAGTTCTTTTAAAATGCAGATGTCCGTTACTTTTATCAATATTCGTACACTCACTGTTCTCACTCTATACAACTGTTAGATAAATCATCAGCAAATCACCACGGATCCTCCTTTCCACCTGTATATCTTGCATTTTTTCAGTATCAGCATAGAACTCTTAGTTATCTAACCATCCCGGAAGACTACTCATGTCATCTTGAAGGGGCATGCCATCCCGTTATCCAAGCTAAGGATCCTCCATGTGATCCTCTCATATATTCCAACTTATGTAGTCTCTCATGATTTGCTCAAGTTCAAATAAACCATGTCAAAGTAATTTTCTATGTCCAACTGATGACTGGGACAACCATAACAGTTTCAGGTTAGTCAAACAAGATTTCCCCTTTACAAAACAGTGCTGTGCTCCCTTCAGAAAACCGTTTTTATCTAAATTAATCTGCGCTCCATTCTTAATCATTTCCACCATGATTCTCTCTACCACTGAAAATCAGACTTGACTAGTCCATAGTTATCCACGTCGTTCTCAAAACCACCACCATGGAATTACCTACGGGTCAGCAGTATATTCCAGGCATTTTTGAATAAGGAAAAGGCTAAATTTCTTTCTTTTTTTTTTTTAGCTGATCTCATATCATTTTTACGGTCTTCTTTATAAATGCTGTTTTGAAGCTCTTAGGATTGTTGTTGTTGGGGATTTTTTGGGAGCATTAGCGACCAAGTCCATTTTGCTACATGTACTGTATATTGTCTTTAAATTGCATGTGTTCTGTGGTTGATTTTCTATTTGCTGGACGAAAAAAGGGAGTTCCAGGGAGAAAAAAAAAACAATGCTACCCTCGCCCGAAACCGACCAACTAGGCTACGTGTAAAAGGCCCATAAAAATTCCTCCCATCATTGACGGACTCGAACGCAGGCCTTTTCCACCTGTGGGAGAGGACGGCGATCCTATTAACTGTGCTACCCACGAGTGCCTCTTAGAATTATGACACCTTTAATCTTCTGTGGTGAGTCAAGTTTCGATATTGCTCGTCTCACAAGACGCATGGTACTCGGGGGAAGATTGTTCAATCCTGTTAATCAGGATTCCTGGCTACAGAGAACATCTACAGAAATATCACATCTGACTTATTTCTCCATAAAAATAATGTTCGAATTATTATACATTAACACGAACTGCTATTTTCAGTTGTTCCCAGTGATTGTATAATGTTATGCATAAAAGATTACCCTCGACTTTGTTCTGGTTCTCGGGTTTAGTTATATTCCCGGCTTTTATATATATATTGATTGTTATTTATTCCTAATATGCAAATGCTTTTGAAACGAACGAAAATGTTTTTGGTGCTTGTTTCAACGGCATAGATTTAATACATTTTCACTGCACTGCTTTTCGTTTGCTCATCACACACTTACAGAATGTCCGATATCTTGCTCACCTCCTTAACACTTCAAAGGTTTCGTTTACATTAGTTAATCGATAATTGCAGGTCTCAGATATCTCATCTTAAAAAGAAGCAAATGATTTGCTGGTTCATCACGTCTAAGGAGCTTTTGCAGACGGCCAGCAGGATCATCTCGAGGTACTTCATCGATTTTTGCGCGTGTATGTTTGCCAAAGTAGAGCACCCCACTTAGGTAAAGAACTAAAATGAAGCCAGTCAAAAAGTGACTTCCTTCCTGCAATCTCAATCTCAATCTCTCTCTCTCTCTCTCTCTCTCTCTCTCTCTCTCTCTCTCTAAAATCATGTCATGTAAAAATTCCAAAGACTTATCAAACGAAATATTATATTACTTAATATAAAAATCTGAAAATACTTTGTACACAGACGTGGCTTCCTGCATATTAATTTTATAATATTGTCTTGACTAACATTATTCCAAACGATCTGCAAGGTTCCCCATACATTATGAGAGCGCAGACTTCACGGACTTGAGGGTCTAGAACTCTAGATGATTCCATAAAAGCTCTATTGGCTTTAAGTCAGGCGATTGGGACGGTCACACCATAATTTGAAATAACCCCCCGCCCTGTTGTTTAGTTGCTAGAATGCTTGAACAGCTTAGAGCTGTGCTTCGGGTCATTCATTCTCTTGTAATATAAAATTTCTTTCATAAAGTCGAAATCCAGAGGATATCGCATTATGTTCAAGAATGTTTTTATAGCCTTCTTTTCTTAAAATTCCTTCAGTTCTTACGGTGGGACCTACTTTAGAAAAACAAAAGCAACTAGATTATGATCAAAAGCAACCCCAGATCATGGATCCACCAGCGTGCTTGACTCAAGGACAAAACAATGTGGTACCATTTTTCATTCAGTTGATTGTATCACCTAAACTCTACGGTTGGATCCAATAATTTAAACAGCGGAATCCCAAACCTCAATCCTATCGAGCAATTGTGGTATGAACGGAAAAGTTTTTTTTTTTATCAGCACAGTTGACTGCCCAGGTCACTCCAAAAATTGAAGACTTGTTTTTTTAAGGATATTAAAGCTTCTTGTACTTTTGTAACAGGTTGGAAGAATAACAATTATACATATGGTTCAGAAATGCATTTCCTCATGGTGTACTGACAGTTCACAATTTTCAATCTATGAAAGCCCGGTTGAAGATAGTCCATGATCACCTTGGTTGCCCATTCAATGAAATTAGCAAAAACCCTCGCAACAGCCTCATTTAAGACATTTTTCAGCCGAGACTAGATCAAGAGATCCACAGTTGGACTATATTATTTATTTTCGTTATCTATTACTGTGTTATCTATTTTTGTATAAACCTGGGAGGGGAGGACTTCTCCCAGGTTACCGACCCCGTCACGTGAAGACAGGAGCAATGCCAAAGAGTGACAAAGCGACTAAAGCTGCTTTGTCAACTAGGGCTCAGTAGAGTTAATATTCATAAAAATAGAAATATATAGAGTAGAAAAGTGGCTTTCCTTTCTAGACTTCAAGTTCTTATGTGTACTAAGAGATACGCAATTCATGAGAGATGGGGTTTTGGATCAGTGAACGGATCCAGGCCACAAAACTGTGCCGGGGTTATCTCCACTGCCGCTATGCTGTCTGCAAAACAAATCCTTTTTAAATTGACAACCACCGCTTTAATAACTCTTTCTTAGGAACTAAATATCCAGTCACTGTTTTGATGACAGCTAATTATTATCCCAGCTGCAGTATACCCATCGCGCAACTACTTGGATTCATTAAAAAAAATGCAATTCATCACGTGAAATATTAGCGGCAACCTTTTTGCTCCTCAGTCAGTCCTTGTGTCACGTATTTCAGCAACAGGCTTCGTAGCACAGTGTGGGGTGTGCTAAAGAATTAATGAGTACCGCTACATGCATCAGCAATGCCTCTTGTTTAAAGTAATAAAATATTAAGGAAGCACAGCGAAGAACGGAGAGTTCACCGACTTCGGTAGTTTTCCATACTGCACAACAGCTAAACTTATTATGCATAAATACCCCCTCACAACAAAAGAAATATCTGAAAACCTTTAATGTATTATAGTAAGTTGTTAAAGCATTGCATTTCACGTGGAGAATAGTTAATGCAGTTTGTAGGATCGCCGTCCTCCCCACACCGGGTGAAAAAGACCTAAGTTTGAGTCTCATCGATGATGGGTCTTTTTCGAAACTTGGCCGAGTTAGTCGGCCTCATGCGAGGGTAGCATGGTCTTTTTCTCCAGGAGACTGGTTTTTCATCCAGCTAAGAACACGCATTTGCAGACAATTTACACGGAGCAATAGGGCCTTAATTTCTGATGTTCCTAAAACCCTTCCATTACTACTAACTCTTTATACGAGCTAGATTTCCACTCTTCTAAATTGGTACTCTTCTATATGCGTCTTTTAGTAGCATTGTAATGTGGGCTGTGTAGGTATCACTACAATAGTTCTCTTTCCACGATTACTTTCTTATTACTAAAATAAAAGTAATCGAGGTAGACGTACTTGTTTAGAGTACGTTTACGAGAGGAAAATAAATCAAGGCCTAATTAAGTTGCTTACTGTGTCAGAAGTTAACTCAACATGCTCGTTGTTTTCTAGTTTAAGAAAAACTTCACTAAATCTGAACAGATCAACCAGCAGCTGGCAGTGATCCTCGCCTATTTTCAAGGCGGGGAGTGTTTGTAGTCGAAGTTTAAAAATAGCTCGTTCCATGCATCATCTTGAGTGTCAGCTGTGTCGGGCGTGACTCTCCTCAACAAGCAGCAACAGACTAGATTTTCCTCGATATCGCAGCAGCTAAAGATAATATCTGTCTAAGCGTTCTACGACATATTCTTGGCGCACATTTTGAAGTGCAAGGGAAAATCGGCAGTTCATTATGCCCCGATCACCCAATACAATTATGCACTTTGAAAAAGAAAGACTGAAATCAGTACTAAAAGTAAATTACGGATCCTACTAGGAGGAACACTTGCAGGCTTAGTGTTCGTTGAAGCTTTGAAACCATTCATGGAGTCTTTATTACAAATAATCACAACAAAATTTACGAGGCAGACAAAGAAACTATTCAAAGTAACAAGTCTCGGTTTCACCTTGAAAATGCTCTAATATAATCTTTGAAGCACCTGTACGTAGAATGCAACATTGACTCTCTTCCCCTCAGGTAAAAATTGTGAATCATGCCTTTTTTGTCGAAAAACAAAATCAGCATCTCTGTCCTGGACACGAAATCTGTACACGAAACGTTTTGGGCCATGGTGATGCTTTGAAGTTCACTGCATGTTATGATGCTCCGTTTGCGTGTCGTACTGAAACAGCCAACACTCATCTCCAGTGGAAATACAGTCGAGGAAAATAGAATTATCTTTGCAAGCCTGGATGAAGTCTTCGCATGGCGGCACCTTCGTTGCTTCTGCTCATTCGTGTGGCTGTGCAGCACAAATTTTGTTCATATATTCCTTTTCCCTAAACTTTCATGCAGAATTTGGCGAATTGTCTCCATATCAAAACTTATCAGCCTTCATTCTGCGGAACAAACGACGATCTCTTGCCACAATTTCCACAATTTTTCATTTGCAACTCTTCATTTCAAGAGGAGAGGTTGACGGACGCCCACTACTTGGGTCATCGCGAACATCCTCTCGTCCGTCTTTGAACCGCTTATACTATTCAGATATACTGGTACGACTTAACGTCTCATCACCATAAACAGTTTTTAACATTCCATACGTTTCTATTGCTGGTTCGTTGCACCATTGCAAAATCGTGTTGCAGGCAGACCTCGAAGGGCTACCTGCAAATTGTACATACCATATTTTCGTACAAGTTTTGTAATTTCGTGGCAGTGTCATGATCCGCAGTTGCGAACCATGATACCACCGCCATCAGCCAATACTGTCTCCACGCTTTGGGTCCATTCATAACAGCTTTGAACTCCACTGAGTATGCTGGAGGAATATCTTAAGGTCTCTTCAGTCGTCGAGGAGTTAGCTGATCTCAGACAGGGGGAGTGATTCCTGGTTTTTCAGCCCAGCACATCATGTAATTCGGCCAGTTAACACATACATAGGCATAATACACTATCGCGCAGCATGATGTAAGACCAAGCAACAACATAAATAGGATCTAATACCAACCAACAACTTCTGTGTTGTTACTTGGTTTTAGGCTGATGGCATAGATATTCATGTACATGTTTGAAACGAGCAATTGACTCTTTTGCCATGTTTGTTCCAATTGCGAAATGCTGTACGTAAGGTCTTACACTTGTCAAATAGCAACTCCAAAACCACTTGCTGGGGTTGAATTAAAAACAGTAGCGGAAGAAAGGGATCAAGGAGTTACGATGCGAGCGGACATGAAATTATACGAAGGTAGCCAGGAAAGCCCATGGTGTTTTATCGAACATTATCCTGTGGAGAGAGGGAGGTGATAATCCCACTGTATATGGTAGCAGTAAGACTGCATTTGGATTGCGGTGTTCAAATAAGGAGACAAAAAAAAAAAAAAAAAAAAATGTTGAGCTTCTTGAAAGGGTTCAAAGAAGTGCAATTCGTATGGCGAGATCGCAAAAGGGGAACCGTACGAGGCGAGACTTCGATTATGTGGACTACAAAGCTTGACAGTCAGGCATTTTGGAGGGAACTGGATTGACGTTTATATGGCTCTGAGAATGGTTAGCAAAATGAATGAAGGCACAGTTCTCACTCTTATAAAGAATTCCAGAACGAGGGGCCATAAATTAAAATTACAGGGAAAGATGTTTAGACTAAATTTTAGAAAGGTTTCCTTTAGCCAGCGAATTGTTGATTATTTCAAAGGTCTACTGGATAATTACCTACATGAGGAAGGAAGCGCCTAATTTGTCTATTTTCTTATTTACTTTTGCTTTTTTTCTTTTTCTGACCCGTGTAGCAAAATCCTGTGCCTTTCTTGCGCTATATGGCTAATAATAAATTGACGCATGAAGAATGGCAGCGACCATCATCAGATGGCAAAAAGAAAACAGTACATATGACACACCTTAAACTTACTACAAATCTGCAAATGACAGATTTAGTGTTCTGAGAGTGTTCTACTCCCGTAAAAAAAATATAAAACAAGCTTGAAATTTAAATAACTAATAGGAAACAAAAAATACGAAGGATATTCTTAAACAAAAAAAAAAGAGAGCGAGTTAGACATAAAAGAAGCGCTGATGATAATAAATTATTCAAAATTTATGATAGAAAGAAAAAAATAATAAATGGCAACTTTCAGTTTAAAGACACCCTTGTGGAATCTGACAAAATCAACACAAGGAACTGTGAATCAAAGAAAAATGAACCATACCGCCTTTAAAAACATCTAAGCATGAATAACCTATCATAGAACCGAATGCCAAGAACAAACAAAAGGAACCAAACCAAATCAACTTACCTACAAAGATAAGCGGGTTCTTATTCTTGTAATGAAATATGTATCAGTGGTACTAAACCTTCGCATGGCCTGAGGTCGATGACATCTTCAGTTACTAAATAAGACATACAAGATCTGCTAAAATTACAGCCGTTCAAATCCATGGACAGTTACAAAACTTTACCGAGTAATACGAGAACTCGTACATTAAGTTCTTTGCACTGTCTTCATAAACTCTAGACCTATCCAAAGCCATTCGTGTCTACGTGCTCAGGGAGAAACAGAAAACTCCATTTGCATTGATGCCGCGAATATCGTGATTGGCCAGTGGAACACTGGAAGAAAGTCAGACGAATCACAATACACTGTTTTTCACTGATGGTAGCCAGAGAGCGTGGCGAGAACCTGACGAAGCGATGGACCCTACTTGCCTTTTCAAGACAAGGCAAGCATCAGGAGGTGGTATCAGGGTATGAGGACTGGGATTCCGGTGGGAAGGTCGAATGTCATCCAGGAAGTACCTAAATTTTCAATCAGATCTACTCCACCCTGCCAGTTACACTTTTATCCAGAAGGTGATGGCCACCATATGGATGGCAGTGCAACAGCGCATTGAACAAGAATGGTTCGGAGAACATGACACGGATATCGACCATCTTCCCTGGCCCCCACACTCATGTGATCTCAATGCTATTGAGAATGTGTGGGAAATGCTGGAGAGAAGCTATTCGACACGAAGTCCTCTTCCTTCAACATTGTCGCAACTACGCGATAATTTGCTGGAAGAATGGTTACAATAAGACCAAAACGCACTAAGACACCGTATTGAAACAATGCCACCCAGCAAGCAAGCAATTGCTGTTATCGGAAACAAAGGATGCCCCATTTCATACTGAATAATGGTTCGTATTTTTTTGGCCAGTGTGCGTATATTTCTTTAAAGTTTTAAGTTAAAACTTTTCGGACTTCAACAGAAATATTTACAAATATTCTGACTGGGTACAACAATCAGAAAATGAACGAAAGCAGGTTGAAAAGGAAGGATTATTAGAGAGGATGATAAGAGGATATTAAAAATAAATAAATTACGAGAAGCAGTCAAGGATTTAGAAATTAAATAGAATAATTTATAATAATAAGCATTATACAATTGATTTAATATCTTATAGTTTGAATATATATCTTTCTATACATTAAAATAATTTTCCTCCTAGTGTATTTATTCAGCCAATGGGAGAAGAGGGATGCGGGTTAATACGTAACAAATACATAATATAAGCTTTTTTTATTGTTTAAGCGTGGTCATGCTAGATAAACCTCGTGCACGCGCTTTGTTTATCTAGCATGACCACGCGGTACCATTCTTGATTTCAATATGTAACGTATTTATGTATTCATAGCTGGGGAAGACAGTGTCGAAAGCTTTTGTATTTTATTTTATCAAAAGGAGCGAGCGCAGCGAGCAGGGGGCGCAGCTCCCTAGTACGTTTTTAATTTAACAATTAATACATTCATTTTGAATTTATTTAAAATTATTTTAATATATATTTTTTATGATATAATGAAGTAATGAATATAATAAAATTTACGTTATTCTTACAACGAAAAGAATGAAAATATTTTTATTTGCGTTATAGTATTTACTGTATCTTTGTTTTGTAAGTTCAAGAACATTTTGGTCCCCTCCCCTAAACAAAAAAGGTTTTCAACATTTCTTTAAAATGTATAAACATTTCATTACAAATATCTTCGTCCTAAATCTCCGCAGTGTTACCAATAACGGGAAAGCAGTGGGAGGACAGATCGAATTAACATATATGCAGTGTCCAAAATAATAAGAAGCACGAATCCAATTCTGAATGCTCTACATTTCGGAATTCAAATAGCCACCCTCTATAACTGTTTTTAGTGCGTTTTCGACGTTCTTTCATAAATAGCGAAGACTCGTAAGGCTCATCTTCGGGAATTCTCTTTTCATTGGGCCAGCGGGCCTAAGCGCGACGCTATCCGCGGAGGACGAAGAGCGGCGAGGCGATGACCTCACAATATCCGAATGCTGAACGCGTTGCTGAAGGATGCGAAACAGCCTCCGCCCAGAGAGCAGCGGAGTGTCTGGCAGAGAGGAGCGTACGTGTTGCTCGCGCGCATTTGCTAGTCGCTCGGGAGGAAAGTCGGATAAGCGAAAGATGCAGTGGCGCCGTCGACGTAAAGTGCGTTACGTCATCGGCTCCGCTCATCGCAGTTTACTGATCTCTCATTATAATATTTGTTCCGCAGGAGAGCTGCCCGATGACAACGCCAGGGGGACCACGAGCAATTCATCGTACAAGTGTGACCAATCGGGTAAGTGAAAACTTTCAATTGTTCACGACTTAAAATAACGCGCACTACTTTTCAATTTATTCTTAGCACTCGTATCAAAATACGAGGAAATTATGCGCAGCTTCGTTTTGAACAAATAAAACTGTTTTTCTCAAAAATTTGATTCCCATTTCCACGAGCGTGCAATTTATTTACAAAATTGAATAAATATCAGAGCCGAAAGGTGATCAGATTCATGATTCGAGCCTCACTTTGGCTCATTTAACACGTAGAGTAAGGGGCATGCACTAATATGGTGTTGGGACATCCTTTGCTTTTAAAACTGATGTATTCTACGTTGAATACAAGCAAATAAATCTTGAACACTGTCTTAAGAGGAATATTGGACCATTCTGCACGGAGGAATATTTCCAGCTCTTTGATTGAGGAAAGTGGAAGAAATCTGCTTCTTACTCTCCCAATATGCCCACAGTGGCTCAATATTAAATGATTTGCTTCTTCTGAAGGTCATGGGAGATGTTGAGCCTTTCGACCCTGGTCACTCAAAATATCAAAGTAATAAGCGATAAATTATTACCTTCATATTGTTAAAGAGATCCACCTCTAATCCGTGTACTTCAGATGGGGAGTGGTAAAGGTTTATTTAAAATATTTTAATTTTTAAATGCAGATGATATTATAATTGTCAAAAATACTAATCGAACAAGTTTTTTTCCCCTCTGTAAGATTGATTAAGCTTAACTTTGATTTACAGCGACCTGGAATCATTTTTAAAATAAAAATCACCAACTTCACCGTATTTATGTCTGTAAATTGCTGTGACGCATTTTATGAGAACGTATTCGGAATATTGGCGATCTCGTACTATTCACTAGTTCAGTCTGAATGGTCATTATCCATTCTCGATCTGAAATTGAGTTCACATGTCCACTCATTAAATCGTAAAAAGCACATATTCTTACAAGACTACACTTCAGTTATAAATTAGATCAGAGGTTGCGTACCAAACTATGTACGGTTTGCTTTTATGTCCGAGTTATGTTCAAAATTTATTTTCAAAGTGAAGTCAAAGGGTTTCAAATTATCATATTAGGGTCACCGTAATTCAATACATAAACCCGTATTTATGTCTGTAAGTTGCGTGCGTTCTCTGGTTGATTTGCCTGTTTTATTTTGCTGGTCGGAAAAAAAAAAAACAAACAAACAGTTTCTGGGGGAGGGGGAACCTCGCTATCTACGTCTGAGACCGACTAACTCAGCCACGGAGTGAAAGTCAAAGGGTTTATAATTTAAGACCTATAACTCTGACGCCTTTGGGCAGATCAAGCGAATGGCTTTCAGAGGCAGCCAATGTCATGTCCCATTTTCGCTGTATTGAACCATGATGTTCCAGATGCACTATATTGGAAATAAATCGCGTGATCTTCTTGGCCAGAGAATTGCACCAACATCGCTCGTACAATTTTTTTTTTTTTTTATGAAAACCCCAAACACGAAAGGTATCAAAACCTATAGTACTTAGTACCGTGCATGGGTTGAAGGAGAAGTATGGGGGGAGGGGGATGCCGGAAACTTTGCTCTAGAGACTAAACATGGGTTTCGCCACTTCAAGCCTCCAATAAGCAAAGTGGTGGATTTCACCGGTTGATGAAAGTGACATCAGCTTCAGAAAACATTCAAGTTAGCCTTTAGAACGTACCAATGGCATTTTGGTTTAATTTACAATGACCAAAAAACAACAAAAAAAATAGTATCTCTGGAGAAAAAGTTGCAGATTCTAAAAATTATGTTTCCATTGCGTCTCCACTGGAAGACATTTTGAAATATTAGTAGCTTAATGAACGACCAATCATAAAAAATGATGATTGGTATTCTTAATACTTTAATCAAACACAATGTACCACACACACCTTATAAATATTTGCCATTCAAGGTTTTTCTATAGTCATTTTGCTTTCACTGTTAAGAAACCAGCAGCAATATCCCATCACGTCGATATCCCAGTGACTATCGCTTTTCCCATATTGAAAATGTGCTCATGCTCATCACTTACATCTTCGAAAATTCTGAGGGAAAAACTTAAATGGGAATGAATAAACTGAATTTAAGAAATTTGGCATCAACTGCAGTCACCAGAGATTCATAATTATCTTCTTTCCTTCTTCCAAGAAATTCATGCACAACTGCTTTAAACGATCGCAAAGCTTTAAGAAGTTTCATTATTTGAGACCTTCTTTCAGTTTTGCATCTCTTAAATTAGGAAACAATTCCCTTAGGAAGCAAAATCAACTTCCTTCTTTATCCACAGTCTTAACAAAATTGTTCATTAATCCAAACTTTGTATGATGGAAGAACCTTTTTTTTTTATCGGTTCAATCGCTGGAATGTATTTAATATTCCCTCAGTGGTAAAACTCCTCCCACTACGCCACAATATCATATTTTTCTGTTGCACGACTGTCCCACAAACAGAAAACAACAGTACTTTAATGGTGGTTTATTGCACTCAGGATCTTGAAGAGTTGATCGTTTACCTTCTTACACATATAAATCATGATATTGAATTAAAACAGATCAGACCGAGGGATACCTGACATATTCTAACCGTGTTATAAAATCTTTCTTATTCTCACAGCAGTTTCTGCCACCTCTCTGGAACGATTTTTAGTTCCTTCTTTACTAGCCAGTAAATTATTTTTAAGTACCCTGCCAGAAGCCTTTTCAAGGTCGTTAAGACATTGCATAATGCTGTGCTCTTTTCTTCTGAAAGTGGTTTCTTGTGCTGGAATCATAACACAGATGACACCTTCAGTTCCCTTTCTTCGAACGAGACAAAGAAACATTGTCAACAGACATGCTTCTAGTAAAAGATATCACATTTCTATTTATAGAATACCTTTCTGATTTTTCTTTTTCCTCCCTCAGAGGTCTGTTGCCATCCTGTGATGAACAACACAAAGGATGTCAGTTTTCTAACAGTATTTTAGGATACGATCAAAATGCCAACAGTCAAAACACTGACAGGGTCAGAATGTTGAACTCTAACAGGTTGCAAGCATAGACAGATAATGTGGTCGCTTGTATTATGCAACGATAAGCAATACGACCGAAGGACTGAATCTCTACAAGGGGCCCATGGGCCAGAGCTAAGCTCATTATATTAAAACTTCTACAAATAGAATATTATTAAATTACCGAATATTCCAAAACTTTTTCATGTTTTTCAAAGGGCAGAGCATGCAAATAGGTCCTTGAAAGGATAACTACACGTACAGATAAATAATAAGCTTAGGTGCCGTTAAAATAATAATTTTAATATATGCTGATGGCCAAAACTTGAGTTATAAATGACGCTCGTACAATAGTTCGTAAAATAAATACAAGCCAATGAAAGTTGGAATTTAAACACGTTATGGCCCAACTGTACTGGTTGAATTCATGGATAAAGCATATCATTTCTGAAATATGCAAATTATGATCAGTAGAATTCAAATTTGCAGACTCCTCATGCTGAAAAACTTCATCAGTTGTGTTGGATGTGTGTGTGTGGGGGGGGGACATTATCATTCATTATAATGTATAAAAGAAATGACTCTTCCATGATATTTCATCCCGGTACAGCACCAAGTCATAAGTGTGGTTGACAAATTCTTACATACTTATGACATCTATATGAAATAATTCGTAAACAGATGACTTTTTAATGAAAACTCCAAGCACGAAAGGTATTAGAACCTATAGCACCGAGTACTGAGCATATGTTGAAGATAGAAGAGAAGGATGGCGACACTTGTCATTACAGTTGAATTCCTGTACACTAATTTTTGGGACATGCGTATGAGGGAAGGTTTTTCCAGAAAACAGAAGTTAGTTTAAGAGATAAATGAGGAAGAGGAAAAGTCGGTTCTGTGAGTTTGAAGTTTGATAGTAAATAGACACTAACTAGTTTTTATGGACATTGACTTAGCAATAGTTATAATAGTAATAGTATTCGCCATATAGTGCAATGAAGCCACAGCCTTTTTGCTGCACTGGCCAAAAAACGCATATAAGAAAATACAAATTATATGATTCCCTCCTCACAGAGGTAACTATCCAGTTACCCTCTGAATTTATTCAAACTTATACCTGAACTACTTGCGAAGGCAACTTGTTCCAACAATCAACGACTCGCTGGCTAAAAGAATACTTTCTACAATCTAGTCTACATAAATATGCTCAATCTTTCCTGCCTTCTATTAATATTTTAGAAATAAACAAGGAGTTTTATTCAGTCAGTAGGATTTCTTCTTTACCAAATCTCCTTATGCGAATAAATTACGAAATGATACGTTAAAACCAGATTACATAACTTAAAACTCATAATGTGTTCCTCACTATTGACACACGTACAGTCCAACACCCCAGAATCACAGCGGTGAACCCCAACCCGATCCCAGAAATATCAAACCCCCCATGCAACCTCTAGTGAAGGAAGACATTTTGTCAAATACGCGAATTTGGAATACGAATAAAATACTATTAAAATGCGATAAAACAATGAAATTAAAGAATTCCTCCCTTAAGCGGACTAAACCTTTTCGACTAGTGTCATGTTCAGAGGGTGGAACGAAACATGTGTATGTTCGGAATCTTATAAATAGGAAATTAGTCTTTGGTACGCATGCGTTCGAATGACCACGAATCAGATATGAGAAATGGACGTCGAATGCTAGAGTTTTTTTGTATTTTCATTTGTAAAGTCTCGGCAATCAATAACTTAAATTATGTTGAATATTTAAAACATTGGCTTCATTAAAGAGGAATGTGTGGTTTACATTTATAGCATGGAGTGCTAGTTCCGATGCATTCGCACGTGATGCACGAACTGATGCTTCATATTACTTAACCCTCGAATTTGAAATACATCTGGTAGATCCAATGTAAGAAGAATCACAATCCTTACAAGAAATGTGGTAGACGAGGTCATGTGTTTGTCCGGAAGTCAATAGCACCGTGTGATTTTTGAGTGTAGCATATCATTTACGGACCGGTTTTGCTACAATTTGCATTTCTCTACCTCTAGAAAGGTTGATAATTTGTCTATACCAGTGTTCAACATACGGCATTGAAATAAAATATTTTTTATTAATTCTAATTTAGTGCTATTGATAGAGGCAATCGGGTATCCTCTATTTAGGAATCTATTCGTTAGTTCTTCTATTTCTATCTTTAGGGCAAGTTGTGTGGAAGAGTATTTGAATGCATTTAAGAACTGGTTTAGCATGATTGACCTTTTATGAGTATGGGTGGTAGCTACTATAGTGTAGGATTATCCTCCTATTCGTGGGCTTATGATAAATACTGAAATTAATATTTTCGCCCTCCCTCTTTAGTGTAAAGTTTAAAAACTTTATGGACTTTCTTTCTTCTATCTCCAGATTAAATTTAACCTAATGTGCATATTACTAAAAGTTTGCAAAACTTCGTTTGTAGTGTCATTATCCGTTATAATGAGGATGTCGTCGAGGTATCTTCCATAAAATGTGATTTTTGGTAAAAACTGTTAAATGTATATTTTCTAATCTATCTGAATACAACTCCGATATTAGACCGCTCAAGTTTAAACCCATGGGCAAACCGAATATCTGTCTATAAATCTTACTTTCAAATAAAATATAATTAGCCTCAACCAGTAACTTAATTAGCTGAAATCTCTTTTCTGGGCAACTTCGTACTGTTAATGCTAATAGTATTATTATTTAATAAATTCCAAATTACATTAACATTAGTGTATAATGAAACTACGTCAAGGGAAAATAATTTAACTCCTCCCCCAATTTTACAGTCTTTTAAATTTGTATATAAGGTATCATAATTCTTTATAGTATATTTTAAAACCTACCGAAAAGGTTTTATGATCCAATATAAATGTTTCGCCAAGGCCGAAAAAGCAGAATTTTTGTATGATACTAGGGTTTTTGTAGTTTTACTTGTCCAAAGAGAATATGTACATTATTTGTTCTAGCTTTTAGTTGTGCCATTGAAATATAATCCCTTTTACGATATGAAGTAAGTTGTTTGTTTGTATTGATTATCAAACATGGAAGAGTCTACCTCTTGGTATATGGAACAATCTGATCTGATTATAATTACCTGTAATTTTTTAATATATTCCGTTTTTATTTAAAATGACTACAGTATCCCTCCTTATCAGCTTTGTGAATTACAATATCCATATTTTAAAGCAATAACTTAGTTTCTATTTAATTTCCTTACAGATTAAACAGATATTTGAGCTGATTAAGTTACTGGTTGAGACTAATTATATTTTATTTGAAAGTAAGATTTATAGACAGATTTTTGGTTTGCCCATGGGTTTAAACTTGAGCGGCCTAATATCGGAGTTGCATTTAGATAGACTAGAAAATATACATTTAACAGTTTTTACGAAAAATCACATTTTTTGGAAGATACCTCGACGACATCCTCATTATAACGGATAATGACACTACGAACGAAGTTTTGCAAACTTTTAATAATATGCACATTAGGTTAAATTTTACACTGGAGAAAGAACAAGAAGAAAAAGTCCATAATTTTTTAAAACTTTATACTTAAGAGGGAGGGCGAATATTAATTTCAGTATTTATCGTAAGCCCACGAATAGGGGGATGTTCCTACAATATAGTAGCTACCACCCATACTCATAAAAGGTCAATCATGCTAAACCAGTTCTTAAATGCATTCAAATACTCTTCCACACAACTTGCCCTAAAGATAGAAATAGAAGAACTGACGAATAGATTCCTAAATAGAGGATACCCGATTGCCTCTATCGATAGCACGAAATTAGAATTAATAAAAAATATTTTATTTCAATGCCGTATGTTGAACACTGGTATAGACAAATTATCAACCTTTCTAGAGGTAGAGAAATGCAAATTGTAGCAAAACCGGTCCGTAAATGATATGCTACACTCAAAAATCACACGGTGCTATTGACTTCCGGACAAACACATGACCTCGTCTACCACATTTCTTGTAAGGATTGTGATTCTTCTTACATTGGATCTACCAGATGTATTTTAAACTCGAGGGTTAAGCAACATGAAGCATCACGTGCGAATGCATCGGAACTAGCATTCCATGCGCTAAATGAAAACCACACATTCCTCTTTAATGAAGCCAATATTTTAAATATTCAACATAATTTAAGTTATTGATTGCCGAGACTTTAGAAATGAAAATACAAAAAAACTAACATTCGACGTCCATTTCTCATATCTGATTCGTAGTCATTCGAATGCCGACCGGGCTAGCCGGGTGGGTAAAGTGCCTGCTTGACAACCCAAAGGTCGCGGGTTCGAATCCCGCCTCGGGCTTGGATCAAAGTACTGCAAAAACCTTGGGAGGTGCAATATGGCCACAGAAGCCGATGCGCCAACAACTACCAAAAAAAAAAAAAAAAAAGTCATTCGAACGCATGCGTACCAAAGACTAATTTCCTATTTATAAGATTCCGAACATACACCTGTTTCGTTAGTTTCGTTCCACCCTCTGAACATGACACTAGTCGAAAAGTTTTATACACTTGGTGGGATTGAATAAAAACAGTAGAGGAAGAAAGGAATCCAAGAGTTACGATGTGGACGGACATTAAATTATATGAAGGCGGCCAGGAAAGCCTATGGTGTCCTATTGAACATTACCTGAAGAGATGGAGAGGACATAATCCAACTGTATAAGACAGTTAAGTAAGACTTCATTTGGAATAGTGTGTCCAAGTATAAAGACCATCTAAAAAAAAAAAAAAATGTTGAGTTTCTTGAAAGGGTCCAAACACGTAAAACTCGTATGGTGAGATCGGAAAAAGGGCGACCGTACGATGAGAGGCTTCGATTATGTGGGTTGCAGAGCTTGACAGTCAAGCACCTTTGAGGGAGTCTAATTGACGTTTATATGCCTCAGAGAGGGATTAGTAAAATGAATGAAGGCTAAATTTTCACGGTTATAAAGAATTCCAGAACTAATAGCCATAAATTTAAGTTGGGGGGGGGGGGGTAAGAGGTTTAGACTAGATTGTTTATTTCTAAAAAAAAACAAAGAGTTACCTTTTATTCAGTCAGTAGGATTTCTTCTTTACCAAATCTCCTTATGCGAATAAATTACAAAATGATACGTTGAAACAAAATTACATATCGGCCTGACGTAGCCCAGCGGTCAGGAGCGAGAGTGCATAGCACGCGTTCCTTGAGTGGACCGGGGTTCAAGCCCATGACTACTAAATACGATAAATATTTGTATTGACGATTTATTGTAAACTCTACTGGCTTGGTTGTCGTGCCGGAGTATAAACAGAAAATTTATAATTTAAAACTCATAATGTGTTCCTCTCTATTGACACACGGACAGTCCAACACCCCAGGATCACAACAGTGAAGTCCAACCCGATCCCAGAAATATCAATCCCCCCCCCCCACCAATGCAACCTCTAGCGGAGGAAGACATTTTGTCAAATACGCGAATTTGGAATACGAATAAAATATTTGACAAAATGTCTTCCCTCGCTAGATGTTGCATGGGGGGGGGTTGATATTTCTGGGATCGGGTTGGACTTCACTGCTGTGATCCTGGGGTGTTGGACTGTCCGTGTGTCAATAGAGAGGAACACATTATGAGTTTTAAATTATGTAATTTTGTTTCAACGTATCATTTCGTAATTTATTCGCATAAGGAGATTTGGTAAAGAAGAAATCCTACTGACTGAATAAAAGGTAACTCTCTGTTTATTTCTAAAAAAACAATCTAGTCTAAACCTCTTACCCCCCCCCCCCCCCCAACTTAAATTTATGGCTATTAGTTCTGGAATTCTTTATAACCGTGAAAATTTAGCCTTCATTCATTTTACTAATCCCTCTCTGAGGCATATAAACGTCAATTAGACTCCCTCAAAGGTGCTTGACTGTCAAGCTCTGCAACCCACATAATCGAAGCCTCTCATCGTACGGTCGCCCTTTTTCCGATCTCACCATACGAGTTTCACGTGTTTGGACCCTTTCAAGAAACTTAACATTTTTTTAGATGGTCTTTATACTTGGACACACTATTCCAAATCAGGTCTTATTTAACTATCTTATACAGTTGGATTATGTCCTCCCCATCTCTTCAGGTAATGTTCAATAAATCATCAATAGGACACCATGGGCTTTCCTGGCCGCCTTCATATAATTTCATATCCGTCCACATCGTAACTCTTGGATTCCTTTCTTCCTCTACGGTTTTTATTCAATCCCACCAAGTGTATAATTTATTTTGGGTTCGCTATTCCACAAGTGTATGACCTTGTATTTAGCAGCATTTTCTGAAGCCTGTTCGAGTCATCCTGAAGGGGCATTGCTTGGTTTTGTTATTATTGGGTGTTTTATGAGCATCGGCGACTAAGGCCATGTTACTCCGTGTATATTGTCTTTAAATTGCGTGTGTTCAATTTTCCGTTTTCTGGAGAAAAAAAAAAAACATGCTACCCTCGCCTGAGACCGACTAACCTAGCCACGTTGTGAAAAAGACCCATAAAAATTTCTCCCATCATCGACGGGATTCGAACTCTTGTCTTTTCAATCCGGTGTGGTGAGGACGGCGATCCTACCAACTGTGCTATCCACGAGGGACATTGTTTGGCACCGATCATTAACGTCGTCTGCAAATTTTGACACCACGCCTTCTATCCATTTATGTCGTTTATGAAAATCAAAAATAACGGTGGCTGAAGAACCTTGGGGGAACCCCACTCCTTACTTTACACCAATCTGAAGAAAAATTTTTAAAAGTCAGTGTGAAAATTTTCGACTAGTTTTGAACTCGAGGAACGCTGAACACAGTATACGTAGATTTAGAATACTTAGCCCTGGGTAAATGGATGTTGACTTAGTGTACTTAGCACCTGTTCCAACTTGTTCGGAAGAGAGAAAGGGGAAATTACAGATGCCAATTCAGAAGAACAGTACCCATAGAGTACCTATAGAAAAGAAATGCAGCAGAAACAAACGCCTATGGGGCATTAAAAGACCTGTAAAAGATGGATCATTGATTGACCTCGTCGTCCTCTTAAATGGAGTCTAGAAGCCTGAGAGAACCCCTGATGTGGGAAAAATATTTCATGGTAGAATGAATTTGAGAGTTGTACAGAGCGAAGTAGTTGTATAGAATTAAAATGATCCGAGAGCAAAAAAATAAAATCCAGTTTTCTCAATACAGAGGGAGTAATAATTAACCCAAACGTTGCTTATTCGGGAATAATAAACAGTGAACGGCAATATTTAAGTGATCTGTATAAAGGAGAACTTTCAAATGACCCGGTATGATAAAACTAGCGATAATCACGGAATACGTTACCTTCATTATTTTAAGCTACTCTAAGAACACTGTTGTTGGAGTACGTGTTTATTGGCACAAAGGATACTATAGCCAAATGGCAAAAGTTTGAAAATTCGTTAAGGCTACAAAAGATTTCATAAATTCATCCCAAATACAACTTACTCCATTATGAGTTTTAAAATACACAACAAACCAGCGAAACTACCATGTTGGGGTGAGCAGGTGCCAGACGGCTGTTATCATATGATGTCATGATTTTAAAAGAATATGGGGGCGTTCATAAATCTCACAGGATAGCCCAGAATTAGCGCTACACTACTGGAACAAACCATGGTAATTCCAATACAGTTTTATATTCATGAAATCTGTTGGCTTTTACTACCAGTGACTTTGGATTTATAAAATCCATTGATTCACTTCAACCAATACATGCTGAGAAAGGTTATATGAGTTAGTGTTGTGTTTGGCCTAGTTCCAGTTTCTGTGTTTAGGCACGCGCACACGCTGGCTCTCTTTGAAGGCCTCGCTGTGTCTTGGCACCAAATTGAAGGGCGTTTCAGTCATCTTGTACCAGAAACGAACTGCGTTGCTAAGCTAAATGCTACAAAGCGGAGTTTTGCTCTTATAAGTGTTGATTGCTAAACTAAAAGAATCAGAAAGACTGTTTTACAAGAAAGTCGTATGTTTAACTTCACAACCAATAATCAAATCATGTGATTTGGCGAATGAATAAGGCAGTTTTGACACGTATCACCAAAGTTGACAAAAATTTGAATAAGTTTAAAGTATCCAAAATTAGTGGGAAAAAGGGGTAAATGCATTTTATTTAAGAGATTATTTTGAAAAAGGAAACGGCACTACTAAGTCAATAAGACTTTAAGGTTCATCTTCTCATCACAGCTCGAGACCGCACTTATCACTGAATCTACCTAGGCTATAAATATGCATAAATTTATGAAAAAAAAAAAAAACACATTGTGTTTAATCATACTGTCATAAATGGCTATCTTATTTGAGCAGTTCCAGCTCAGCTCAATGCAGTAAATTACAGAAGTATAAATATCCAACCCAAACACAAAATTGGAGCATCGGGCCATCATCAAGAAGGGAACGGACCAAAAAAATTATTCATCAAACGTATGAAAACTGTACATGATGACGCTACCCTTTCTGAATACCAGATAAAATTTTGGTCAAAGTAGTTTAAATGGGATTCAGAATCCACAGAAGACTTAGCTTGGAACGACCAAAATAGAAGTAACAACTCCAGAAGTGTGCCAAAAAATTGAAGATCTGGTTATGGTGGATAGATGTATTGAAGCGTCTATGATGAGAAACACTTGAATTTAAAATCCAAATTATATTAAAGTTGAATTTGAGTAAAGCAGTAATGTGATGAACGTTAAGTATAATCGATTGCACAATTTGCGTTTCTCATACATGTTCCATAAAAGAACAGAGATGACAAAATGATGTGAACAACCAGTTCACATCATCTGGAGGGACACCTAGACGTTAAATGCAGCTATTGGTGGACTACATTTGCGTCGGCACATTAAACTAGAACTAAATAAGAACTATCATATTTAGGGCTACCCGAGAAACAACTCTTATGTGTATGTGAGAGATGGAGGTTTAATGGCGCACGAGCTGCTGGGACTATAGTGCGCCTCCACAACTCATATGCAATATAGGCATAAATTGCGTGTGTTCGCTGGTGATTTGTCTGTTTTACTTAAAAAAAAAAAAAAAAAAAATCTGAGTAATCGTTGATAGAACGTTTCCTAGTTAAATATAAATCAACTGGTTTCTATTATTGTTCAATACTCGTGAAGGACGCCTGAAAAAGAGGAAATAGGTTGGACCAGATAGTTTAGAGCAATTGCTGAAGTAATTAAGACTAAAGGCATAAAATATATCTAAATTTAGTTTATTCTAGACCCGTTATGTGGGAGGGGAACCTTACATTTCCCGTAGGCAACTAACAACCGACCACTGAAACAAGTTCCCTCCCAGAATCGGCAAAAGCTTTTAAGGAAAAATTTGATAAATACTTATTATATTTATTATTAGCCATATGGTGCAAGGAAGCTTGAGGCTTTTGCTGCACCAGCCAAAAAAAAAAAAAAAAGAGTTACCCTGAGAAAGAGAGAGATATCTTCAAGAAAGAGAAAAATGATGCTCAGGACTCTGGGTTTGCCAAGTCCATACTCACCAGAAGTGAGCCCATGCAGATTAAATATGGCTTTTCAAATAAGATGCCTATAAGCTGTGATATTGGCCGAAAATAAGACCAAGGCAATTATAATGATAAAAATGGAAGAAGTTTTTTAGCTTCTGGAGAATGCAGCAAAAGAGCAGCTTCCTTGCATCATTCTAATACTAATTAGTCCCAGGTGAGACAAAGCATTGACAGAGAATTCCTCTGTCTTCGATTGAAGCGAACCTACAATCTTTTCGAAACGGGTTACGAACTTAAAGGGAGCGAAATCTTTGTGAAGTTATCGCCGTATTTCCTTCACTCAAACTCTTTCTAAAGTAAAAAATTAATCCACCCACCACTTATGAAGAAACCTTCCTCCAATTATCGCCAATATCAATACTAGCACTACTAATCTACAGATTTTGTGTCTTTGGTTATTCACTTATCGCCAAGTTTCTTATAAAAATCGTATGGCGAAACTCATGGTGTCAATTTGCATTTTGCAGTTGGGTAAACGGTCTCGGTCTTGCCCCCCTTCTGTGATAGCACCTTAAGAGTATTTCCGTAAAGTCTTTACCCTTTTTATATCGGTGACCTACACAACTGATTGCAAATCGTATGCGTAGCTTTCCTGATGATATCGCAACACACTTTTCTTTTTTGGAAAACTGAACTGTAGCGCAAACAACAAGAATTTCTCAAATACCGATCTCGTATAAAACGTCAATATTCACAGTATTCCGAAATAAGGGTGGAAGAGACCCGTCTAATTAACTTGAATCTTTCAAACAACCAAATTTGCTCAATTTCTTGTTTAAAAAAAAAGGTTAGGTTAATTACGCCTGTGCTCATCTTCAATGCTCAAATTTCTAGGCGTGGTTAGCTTTTTCTACCTTTCAATAAAACTGGCAGATCTACTTATATTTCGAAAGTTCAATCAAGTTCACTTTTAAATGAATGTCTGTATTAATATTTTAATTTTGGAATATCGAAATCTGATATCGGTCAAAACTGAATTAGTCTGCCTTATATTTAGAATCTTTGTACATTCTTCCTATCATCTTAGGCTAGTTTGGAGTACTTTGTTTTTTGTCTCCGCAGGAGGAGTTACAGAACAATGGGACCAGGATTTGGCAGCAGCGTCCATGAGAGATTCATCTGATGCAAGACAAGGTAAGTCAATATTACAAATAAGATTTAATAGGCAGTTTATTCAATCCTTCTTGGTAGTAAGATCCCATGAACAAAATGATACACATACTAGTCCACGAGAAAATGTAATTATATATTTTTCTGAGACAACAATTTAACTCCTCTTATCTTTTAATTATTTTTTTCTCTACAAATGGTAAATTTACATCGGTATCTCTGAGGATAGTAAATTTGTAAATCTTTCTTGACTACGCCTGACGACATGAACCAAAATGGAATCCACAAACGTTGTCAATTATTGGATAGTTATTTTTAAAGCCTGCAATTTAACAAAAGTCAGTTTAAAGTAAAAGTAAGTTTAAAAGTGAAACAAAAACTTTCAATAAAATAATTTTAAAGCTAGTTAAATATAGACGAAATGATAGCATACAACATCCAGAAATTCGACCGAGTTCGAAAGAAAGAAAGAAAGAAAGACTACTTTGAATCTCAATACTGGGTTCCACTATAACCTAAAATAGAATCATCCATTTATACTTAAAAGTATTAAAATGTATTATAAATAAATCAAATGTGTAAAAAACTAAATTTTAATGAAAAACATGGAATAAAATCGGGCCCAACTGTGATAAACTGTTTGGATTTATCTTCTAAAGAATTTAAAACCGATTTCAATTTACTTTCAGAAATCATAATGGATAATACTGCTCGTCATTAAAAAAGGTTATTTTACATTAGAATGTAAAATTTCTTTCCAACACTGATTTTTGTTTGCCCGTTTCATTCGTGTATTTTGTATTTTTAAAATTCCCATTTTACGAAAAGTCTCCCTCCTCTTGCAGAGTCAACACTGCCCGGAAGATATCCATCATCACTCTCGGATGGCGCCCATTTGGGAAACTTTGGTTCCGACTGCGAAGAAGACAGCGAACGTGGTATCGCCGGATGTTACGTAAATGGTGAGTGGTTCCTAGACTTGGCAATAAGAATTTTACGAGAGAGAGAGAGAGAGAGAGAGCTTTTCTTGGTAAATTTAAATTCACATTCCATTTATATAATATAAAAATTCCTTTATTGTCCAATTACAAACAAATTCTCATCAAAAGTTATTACCCGGAAAATTCTGTCTCAGTAAAAAGAAGTGTCAAAGTTTCTGAGGTAGCTCTTGGATGCCTGCCATTATTTGTAAGACTGCGTTTAGAATACTGTGTCCAAGTAACGAGACTTGATCAAAGAAAGACTGAGCTTTTTGACAGGTCCAAAGACGGGCAACTCCATTGTGAGATCGGCAAAAGGGCGACTGTACGAGGAAATACTCCGATTGTATGGAATATAGATCTTGGCAACCAGGAACCTTAGAGGGGACTTGATTGAGAGAGAACTGATCATGTTATAAAGAATTCCAGAACTAGCGGTCATAAATTCAAATTACAGAAGAGGTTTAGAGTAGATGGTAGGAAGTTTATTTTAGACAGCGGGTTGTTGATTATTGGAATAAGTTGCTCCTCAGGTAGTGGAGGCTGACAGTTTGAAAAATTCAAATGCCAACTGGATAATTACCTACGTGAGAAGGAAAACGCATAATTTGTATTTTATTATCTACTTTTCTTTTTTGGCCAGTGCAAAAGCCTGTGGCTTCCTTACTAATAACACAGTTATGGTTGCCGATTTGAAATAAAATTTGCCCACGAATGCAAGTTTCATAAACAAGTATGTAGAGAGGCAGAACCAGAGATTTTTTTTGGATCTTCGCATCCTCTGACGAACAAGTTCCAAACACGTATATCGCACGAAAGGTTCCACAATATGGGAGGAAAACCAGTCAATTCGTCTAAAACAACATTCGTTGAAAAATTAGAAATACTTTCAAAAATTATCACTTATTTAAGTATTTCGAACATTTTTTTAACCAATAGCTTTCAAGCGCGATTATCGTATTATCAGAATGGTTCAATCATTTCCAAAACGTTTACTTCAAAATTAAAATAAGACAGCTTTGTTTTGTTTTGGCCAAGTATTCCCCGTTCGGCCTGTAGCTTTTACCACACAATCAACTGGAAGCTAAATTCTGTAATATAATTTTTCATGTTAAAGCGCATGTTATTCGCGAGAGATGGCGCCACTTTCTCATCTATTCTTCAGTAGCACTTATTTCAGTATACTGTACAAGCAAAACAAACGTTTTTAAATAATTAATTATTAAAAATTAAAACAAAATACCAATCAATCAATTTTTTTATTTTTAAATTAGTTTTATTGTTTAAATATATCTTCCACAAAATTAAATACAACTTTGCCAGCGTACTTTTTCGTCCTATCAAACTGTGAATTACAAAGAAATATTCTTTTTCATTCCAGGACTATGGATTCCAAAGTCTGAACTGCATAAATACAACTTATTCCAACCTGTCCATACACCGAACTGTCCGCTGGCCAACTCGTCACTGCTGTACCACTCGCCATATCCTCGGTTTCGAACTTTTCACGCACCAGATGTGCCTCTTTTTCCAAACTATTTTATACCAAACAATCCTCACTACTACTTCTACCTCATGCGTCCTAGACCTCCCGGGGAGCGGCATTATAAGAGAAATTACCAAAATTCTTCACCGTACTGGCACGCTATGAATACCCCATGGGGACTTGTTCCGACTACGCAACCTCCTCCGCCACCACAACCCCCTCAGCCATCACAACCCCCTCAGCCACCACAACCTTCGGAAGAGGAAAAGACAGAAGAAGGAGAATCGCCTTCTGGTGTAATGCAACAAGAGCAAACTATGAAGCCAGTGATACTGCCATATTTCTATCCTGGATTTGTGTTCGGACCTTCAGTATACGGAGGTAAGTCAATAACTCTTTCAGATGTAAAATAAAGAATGATTTACGAGTAGCTCAGCCTCCTTCTTCCCTTTCTTTTATCCCAAAATATCGGAAGTAAATATAATAAAAATTTAATTCAGATTACTCAAATGTGTTCTGGCACAAAAATTGGGGATATAAAATAAAAGATGCACATTAATAAAAGAAATGTTTCTTTTATTTTGTGAATTTAGAAATGCAAATATACATACAGGAATCCTCAGTGCTGTAGTCAAGTGGTCTGGAGACATGGTGCACATATTTTTAAAGACCCCAAATACCAACATCGTGCAGACGTGTTTTCTCAGTGCAGTTCTTCTCAATCTGATAGGAGGGATTATATGGTAAAAGCCTTGTAGATTAACTCTAAACTTGAGACTACAAGGCATATGGGGAGGGGGATTCTTATCCGCATCCTAATTAGTAGCAATGTACGAGTATTTTGTCAAGGTGGAATTCATTTGAACAGAGCATCAAAGATTTTTGTTGATGTCAGGGAAACTAATTGCCTATCCGGGAGCTAAAAAAGCTGTACAAATACATGATGAGCCATGTTACACTTGACCTTTTCAAAAGAATTTGGTATTGTACCTCTAATTACCTTATGAATAATTAGAAAAAAAGGATTTGAAATAGGCGCATAAACCACTAATAATCACGAACATTTGTATCTATAACAGATGTATGAGGGTTCAAAAAAAGCAATAAAATATAGTGTCTTCGCGGGGGTAGCAGCACAACACATAAGCATCATTATCCTAACACCGGGTGCTTAAGGCGTGGATTTGAACCCGTCACTAGATTTTTATGGGCTTTTTCCAATATGCCTGATTTAGTCAGTCTCAGGCGAAGGACAGCATGATTTTTTTTTCTCTCCCGTTAACTGATTTCTCGTTCAGCAAACCGACCACAGAACACACGAAATTTATGCCCAAATTACATATGGCACAATATGGTCTATGTCGCCAATGCGCCTAAAACTCAATAACGAAATACAGTCCGTAATTTCCAGATATCTTTTAGGCTCTGTCACTTTAAATAAATTAAACGAATTTGAACTTTTGATTATGTCAACCAATTCTAATAGTAGCTAACAGAAACATGCTGCTATCGACAGAAAGGGGATGAAGAATTTCGTACTGATACAATGTGTTCCAGAGAGCTAGGAATCGTGCATCATATCAAAAGCTCGCTGAAAGACCAGACTTTCCCAGAGTCAGATCTAATTTCTGATGAATGTTGAGTCTGTGGCGTGAGAAGACTTGAGGTAAAGGGAATGTGATACTGATTGTGTGTTAAAGGCCAAACAAATCTAAGTTTGCTAAGATTTGTTTGGCCTCAGATTTGTTTGTAAATCAAACAAAGCTAAGTTTGCTACGATGTGTATACAGTAGTCGAAAAACCGTTCAAAACATGCAAGTTGGGGTGGGGTGAAAAGTCAAGGAGTAAGATTGTTGTGAAATAAAAAGGTAAAAGTCGGAGAATAGTCTACTGGCAATGTTACTGAGGCTGAGAGGACGTGAGGCTCTAGCGGTGTGCGTCCTGCTATACTGAGCAAGTTACATGTGGCTGTATCAACCTGTTCGGATAATTACCGAGATCGTTTGGACTCCGAAAAGATTCCCCTTTCACTGGAGAATTGCTAATCATACCCCCCCCCCCAATGTAATTCACAATGGAGGTCCTAAAAGGCAATGAACCGCTATAAATTGGCGAGTTTAACTACACTGGGGCCTAAGATGGATTCTTTTTAAGGGTACAATAGAAGACGATCTTGATAGTATTGGTGTTCTTAATAGATCAGACGTTGTTTCGTGAGGAGGGAGGGAAATCTTACCTGACCGATGCACTTAATTATGATTAAATCATAAAAAAGTCAAAATAAAGTTCTACGCAAGAAACCGCTTCGATATTATTTTCCTTGACCTCAGTAAAGATTTGATACGGTTACACATGAAAGACTATTATACAGAATGTATGAATGCCAAGTTGTCAAACTTTACAATCCACGCCTTTTAAGCCGTTCAGATGTGCATCGATTTGTACTCATCACTAACTTGGTCGCCTTTCTCCAGAAGTTCTAATGCCCATTTTTAGGTACGGTCAACGCTCCTGAATACAATATTTTAAATTCAGTCTAACCACTACCTTCTCATGATAATGACGTTCATTCCCCACTATAAAATGTCTTATAAATCATGGTCAGAACACCCTGTGCCCTCCTAGGCGGCCTTTTATATTTCATGGAAAATTACGTGTCAGATTGTAACACCTAACGCTTTTTCATCTTGAACTTTTAGCTCCTCTCCTTCCTAACTCATAAAATTCTATGATAAATTAAAGAATACATTAAGAGTGGGATTAAGGAAGAAAATATATTTTCGCCATGTTGTAGTGACATGATGCTCTGCACCTGAGAACCAGCTACACAGTGCATGTCACACGTTTCTGGGGACATACTTTGTACTTATCCATTTCAGTATATATATATATTTTTTAATGTTCACTAGCTCTTACGATTTTTCACAGCAAAATTAACGGTCATTCAAAGAATCAGTGTGCTTTCGAATATTTTTTTAGAAACTTAATTTTCAAAGGCCGAACCACAGAAGATACTTTGTTAGAAGAAATGAATAACTATTTCCAAAATTTTACATATGTAAACGAGTTCTTGTGACTTTTTGTGAGTTTAAGCAATAATAAAAGTTTAGACTACATAAATTGCCTTGAATTTTCTTCTGTAAAATTTAAATGTCCTTGCGAAATAAAAGTTTATCTCGAACCGGTCTACATTTTCATTTTACTTGACTATGACAGTACTTTTGACATATTTTACAAGAAAAGGGTTTCTGTGTACTCAATAACAAATGTACTTTTCGAACACTTGGACTCGAAAATGCTTTTGAAACAGTTTTATACAAGAAAAGGATTTCTCCGGGGTGTGAACTAAAACACGTTCTTTCAGATTTCCTACTATCGAAAATTCTTTTCCACAACAGATCGATTTCTCCCGAGTGTAAAGCAATAAACGTTTCCTCAAACAGAGTGATCGTGATCACACCTTTTAAGTATTTCACAAGGGAAGGTTTCTCCCGAATGTGAACTACTGAATGTTTTCTTCACACTTCCCGATTCTGAAAATGGCTTCTCCCCACTGTGAATTAATGTTTTCAAGTGTTCCGCATTTGAAAATTTTCCTAAAATTTCCAATCTTTTCTTGAGTATGAACACTTAAGTGTTTCTTCATATTTTCCTCCTGCAAAAGAATTGTTCCTCTTAAATGTTTCTTGAGGTCAACTGAGGTCAGTAAAATATCGTTACACATGTCAAAACTTTCAAATTGTTTGATTTTCGTCCTGCTCTATTTTGTTTTTTACAACTTTTTTTGCAGCTATTTTGTATGTATCTTTATGATGACTCTCTGATGAAAGCAGGAAAACGGAAGATGGCTTTTAATCAAAGTTTACGTGCTTCCCAGAAATTCCTTTCGCATTCAAAACTTCCGTGTAATGACAGTCTAATCTGTTTCTTCAAAAAGAGGAACAATCGAATAGGGATAGGTGTAAAATCCAACCCCACAATGAGTTGCATAAACTAACAACAGTACACAGGAAATATTCTGACTAAGTTATCGATATGAAATGTTTACAGCTAACATCTACTCGATTTCCGCCAACCCCAGATATGCTACAGTGTCACTGTAGCATATCTGTGTTGCAATCACTGCCAGACATGCTTCAAGTACATTAGGGATGTTTATCTGGTCCGAGTTAAGGGGAACGAAGTCGAGAGGACGATAAGCGAGTGTTGCGTTTTGGGAGAGATCTGACGCTCAAGCACGTGATATGTGATGAGTAACGGATCGAGATCAAGCGGATATACGCTTAAGTAATAACGAACTTACATATGACGGCCATTCTGATTTTTTACTCATTCTGACAATTTTTTGCAATTACAAAAAAAGATGCTTTTAATACAAATGGCCGGTTTTAGTTGTAAGCGTCACCACAGGATGTGCAATAGCGACTAATGGGGGAAACCCTGGGGTCCGCAACATCAACCCATGAATTGGGAAGGAGGGAATATGAACAAAGTTCCAGCGACTAAAACACGCTGGTTAATTTTAATTGGCACTGATACTGAGCGATTATTTCAAGATTGATCCTGCGATAGCCATTATTCCAATAGGTAGATGGTCATCAAGCAGGAAACTGTTTCAGTCCAGAACAATTACCAAAAATCATGTTCAGAGATGCATATATCTCATACTTACGTATAGAGCCAAAATTTGATCTGAAGCAACCTTGAACATTTTCAGCCCTTGAGTATTGGATCCTCAGGTGGTTTATCCCTAAAATGGGATATCACAATCAAGTGATATCCCATTTTACCCAGGGATATGAAAACCTAAAAATTAAACCCTTACACCTCCAGATAAAGGAAGCAGCTATTATATCCATTGTAAAGCTGATTAGAGCACTAATTGAGCTTCCTAAATCTCTAAACAGGCATCTGTGTAGCACTAGCCAAGGAAAAATTTAAGAAGCAAGCACCTATGTACGTACAACTTAAAGGCTGTATTCAATGACAGAATATTTCCTAGATTGCCAGTGTCATAAATATACAGGGTGTCTATAAATTATTCAGCTGACTATGAAGCTCGACAGCACATAGAATGTCAAGAGGGTAGCTGATTTCATTCAAAAAAAAGTGTGAAGCATCTCTTGAGAAATGGAAGTCACTGCTTGTTCAACCCGATCTTTTAACTCTGGCGTACTTAACTTTTCTGCAATGCACCTTCTCCTTTACGTAGCTAGTGTTCACGAACTTGACCAGCCAGGTAGAACGTCGCTTTATCACTGAAGACTTCATTTTCCAGAAAGCGCTCATATTCGTCTATACGCTTGGGAATGTGAACAGGAAATACCTATCGTGGTTTGTCGCGAGGCTTAATTTCCTGGAAGATTTTCACTTTGTAAGCATAAAGTTTCAATCTCTTGCGAACCACCCTGTTCAATGTTGCTCGGTATTTGCAACTGATTTTCTGGTGTAGCACACTGCCTCTTTCTTGAACCTGTATCAACCATCGCCTCATTGATTGTTCCTCAAGTGGATTTTTCTGAAATTTCCATTTAAAACGTCTGTTTACAGTCAGTGGAGATTTGACATCCCACAGCCAAACCCGTAGCACATTACTTTCTCCTGCACTGTCACCAGTTTAATCCTGTACTGTCGCAGTGCTTGCTGGGATTGAGGCTGCCAACCGAACGAGGGAAAAAAAAAAAAAAAAAAAAACTCATCGAGTCGCTTTTGATAACTGCAGAAAACCTTTTTAAGATAACTATTACAATAAAATTTTAATCGAGCTTCATAAACAGGTGAATAATTTATAGACACTCCGTATACAGTATGTCCAGTAAAGTCTACAAGACATTGACAGATGGCTGCTGTCCAATCACTATGCATTAATAATAGATCAAAGAACAGAATCATTCAAGGAAACTAATGATGTCATACTCATTTAACTATACCTTACCCTCAGTACAAAGCATATTGAAAGATCTCTTCTGAAATATCTGTGGCTACAGCTTCAACGTTATTGCCCCTTGATAAACAATGGCACTTCAACCTGCTAGCAGAAATGACTACTGCTCCCAAATCATGTTTCTTTGTGCAAGTAATCCGTTATTCTTGAAATGGGATTATCAAAGAAACTTTGTAGGGTAAAGAACAGACAAAATATTTGCTATATCAGTTTACAATTTTATTTCATCTGCTTCTTGATAATAAAATGAGTATTTATTTATTTAAAAAGAAAATTTTAACTAATCTCTCTCATGAATTGGAACACCACTTCAAAGTGGTTGAGTTGTTTTTATATTTGATATTAATTAACGAAAATTGAATTCCACTCTCCCAGACGCTGACCGAAATCGTTCTGTCTGTACTCTGGTCCTTTCCGCAAACTGTTATGAAGTCCTTTTCAGCGAGGAACTCTACGGGTGGCAAGTTCCTGTTCCCAGATAAACTGTAAAGGATGTAGAGTTTTATTGTCCGCGCTTTTGATACGTTGATAGCAGCGTCCTCTGTTTTTCAGCGTATTCTTTTGTGCGCTGCTTTCTCGTGCAAGGGAAAATCATATCCTGACTTCTTTGTACTGTACTGTCCAAAATGTCAATATAAAATAATGAACCACAGTTAACTGTGTCTGTTGAGTGGTGAATCACGCTGAGAAAGCATTCAAACCAAATGAAAATGTGTTTTTATATCCTGTGTACTGAACAAATAATCTTTAGCTACGTTACACATATTATGAAGCTGTGTTAAATTGTTGATATTTTCTCTCTTTTTGTGGCAATCAACGGATGGGGTGCAAAGCTGAAATAAAGGTTGGGATTGAAAGCAGAGGTGAAGTTAATGAATAAATTAATTGAGGTAACAGATCTTGGAACCAAGTATCTTAGTAGGGGCTTGACTGGCGGCAGATGAGGTGAAACTAAATAGCATAAATACAAACAATCTGAGAAAGTGTAGACTGAAACTCAGAAAATTTACTTGTGGTCAGCGTGTGGCAGACTACTGGGATAAACCACTTTCGTGGGTGGTGGAAAGTGATGAGAGATTCGTGAAATTTAAGAAGCAGTTTGATCGGTACATTGAGAAGGATTTTAGGAAATGAGGCAGCAAAAACTTAGCTCCTTACATTTGTACTTTAATGATAACAAAAGGGGCGAAAGCTAAGTTTATGAATAAAAGGAAGGTAAACTAATTTATGAATAAGTAGAGAAATGTCATCTGGATCGGGAAAGGCATGCCATCATTGCTGTTCATGATTCTGTCTTTCACTCCGAAAACCATCATACCAGATTTGAGATATCAAACAGAGTGTATTCAACATGAAGGGGGAGAATGTTTACCAAGATCAGCAATACAAAAATAAGAGTGAAAAGTAATGCCTTATAAATAAGCTTTCGCTTTGGATGAGGACACAACATAATCATTAGGATGTAACAGAAGTAGAAGTACGGATGGACAAAAGCTTTGGCCAATAGCTTTGTCCACCATTTGGACAAGCAAGATTTGGTTTATTAATAATTTCATTACAACTGCTGCGATCTTTAATTTGGTAGAAAATTAAGCTGAGGATTTGGATACAAGCTAATTGCTATTTCTCGTCTTGAATAGCCTTTTAACTTCTTAATTAGAAAGCCATGGTTTATATATAGGAAAGAGTATTAAATGATTTTACCCCTATAAGAATAATTTCATTGACACGATCTGTAAAGATTATGATCAAAAGACTTAAAACGATAGTCTAATTAAGACGGAAAGAAAGTGCAAATCACGCAGATTATCCCATTTTGCATTGTCTTAATAACGAAGAAGAGTGAGAGCGGCCGTGGAGAGTTTCTACTACTATGGGTGAAGATGTTTTTATTGTGTCAATGGTAGGAGTTTTCAGGAGCAGCAGCATTTTATGTCTGTAGAAGTGTGTTTTCAAGGGACGTGTGTTTTAGATCCCAAGCGGAGGGAACCCTATTCCCTCCGCTTGGGATCTAAACTAATTATAAAGTCCACGATCGAAGATCTTTAAGAATTTCTGAATCTGCTATACTATCAATTAAATCTCACTATACTGATCACTGGAGAAGAAACCATTGCAAATTTTTGATCTCATGTACCTAACAGACTAACTTTAACTGTGCTCTGATGGGATGATGTTGAGGGAAAGATCAAGCATGCAAGTGTGGTCAGGATTGTTTGGTGTTCTAGTAGGTATGAGAGGTCAGAGTAATAGCAAAAGTCTCAGTTTCTGAGATTTGGGTCCTTACAAACAGAAAATTGAAGTTAGTTGAAGTTTAAAATAGTTCTATAATTTAACGTGGCAATAAAATGGTGTTCGAAACTTTCGCTAGTTCTTAGGTAGCGTCATAAGGAAATGAAGGATCGTCGTGAAGGACGCAATCCATTGGGAGATAATGAACATTTCACCAGAAAGGCAGTGGTGGAGAAAATAATGCACAGTCTTCTTTGCTTATTAGAAAATAATGGTGGGTACATGGAGGATTTCCAATAAAGAAAGATCGACGAAAAATTTACCTTTTTGTTATTTTTCTAAATTAATGTATTTTCGCCCAAATTTACAACTAATTTTTGTTTTAAAAAATTAGTCCCATATATACTTATTACAATTCAAAGTACGCTTTTCTGTACGATCTATAATTTTCGAGTTATTAATTTTTAAAAGTTGGAAAAAACTTTATAACCACGCTGTATAATAACCATTTTAACAATTCATTTTTAATATGTTTTTTCTGCAGCATAAAGCTGAAATGAAAATTCCTTTTTTTGAATACTGATTACTGTGTTTATTATTCTGACTAGACACTTAATTACAAAACTGGTTTTTATCCAGTGACTTTCCACAACTAAATACACCTTCTGTACTGATACAGGTGTATTTAGTTGTGGGTTGTGTCACAGTCTATGCTCAATTCGGTACAGTGCAATAATTCGAAATCTCTCCGCAAGAGGAATGAATTCTTGAACAGGTCAAGAGAAGAAATGTCCAAATTATGGCTGAAATTTCAGTTGAGATGGAATAAAGGAAATTGGATTATAAGGCTGAATGCTATCGGCTACTTTCTCTTTCATCTAGGACCACAATTTTACAGATTTCCTGTTATGCCTATAAGCAAAGGGTAATCACGATTACAATAACATACTGGCTGAGATAGGCCAACTTCAAAACATTTCATAATTGCTTTTCTAATTAAGCATCAGAAGAAGCTGACAGAAATCCTGGATAAAACCTTAAGACTACTGCAAAGATAAACAGATTTAATATCCGAGATGCTTTCTGTGCGATTAAACATCATTTTTAAGTTGCGGAGAAAAACAAACCGCAATGAAAAGCAGTGTGTCAAAAAGAAAGCAAAACTAAGTTTAAATTGGAGCCGTAGATGAAGATAAAAACTAAAGTTTAACAAATACTACGGAACGGGTATTCGGACTTACGCCAAGAGACCAATCAGAATTCAGGATGACAAGAGCTGGCGCGTGCCCTGCTTCTGAGTTCTATTAAAGTAGCTGAACCACGTGATGGGCGCCGACGAAAACCAAGGACAAACTGGCGAAAGCCTGTAGCTGCGTTCTCCTGCCTACAACTTCCCGAGTGTTTCAGCAATACCGTAGGATGGTGAGGCGCATTTCTGAACCCATATCAGCTCGCAGTGGCGTAAAAACAAGGTGCGGTCTGAGGTAAATATTCTAAGCAGATCTTTAGATGCAGAGCTCGATGAGAGCTTCTCTTCCCTCGTGAAACTCAGGATATTATTAAAAGTGGGATTTCGTGAACTGCAGTTCGAAGTTCGGATAACATTGGCGATGATTTGTTAATAATATTTCCTCTTTTGGAACCCTTTTATTCAGGATTTAGCGTGCAGCTCATTGGTAAGTTCTTCTGCTTGAAATACTTTTTATTCCTAGTCCTTACTTCTGAAGGGCCTGTTAAATTAAAATAAGAAATTTCACACTCTCTCGTTCAATATTTCCTATAAATATCCAGCGAGATTTATATCTGGACTCAGAATCTTAAAACCTGTTCAAATAAGAGCCGGTTAAATGGCAGTGAGTATCATCGAGTTGTCAAACCTTAAATAAAAAAATACAGCACAAAGCGATTTTTATCATTCAAGTATAAGTTAAGATCCACGTTACGGTTACGAGTCTATTAAGTAGGGACATCCTCTTGCTCGTGAAGACCGACGTTTAATATCCATTTAGAATTTTTCCCCCCTTTTTTTTTTTTGGTTCAATACTCCTGTAGCACACAAGAGCATCTTTCATTTCAAGAAAAGATGGTGGAATTTCATCGGAGAACGACTTCGCAATATCACTCCCATCAGCTTGGTTACAAAAAATATGTGCATCAGAGCATATTCTGATTGTGGATGTACTCAATTATACTTGTTGAAAATGTTATTTTCAACATCAATGCGCCATTAAAAGAACACTAAGTTAATCTGCATACTACAAAAATTCTGCCTCTTAGACTTCCAAATAAATGGGTGGTCGACGATCAGCTAATCAAGGAATTAATTTCGAATAGAACAAAACCGAGACAAAATGAACAGCATGTTGGAGCCCATGTAACAGGAGATCTTATTGGAATTATCTCTTCTCTAAGGATTATCACCCCACAGTTTTACAGATGGAGGATATTTCACTCTGGTCTGTCTAAAACGCTTTTATAGAAAAATTTAATTCATTAATAAGTGCAGCTTATGGTTAACAGATTAATTAAAGAAGATCAAATTTATGATTGAAGAGGCACATTCGACTTTCACTGCGAAAACACGCGCGGTAAAGATTTGACTCCAGCATCTGGGATGTGATCAGCTGGAGAGTGATCCCTCCTGGGCTGAGGGCAATGCCACAGCTGTGCTCGAGCCTTGAGAGACTGCATGTATCTGGGAAATTCTGCCCGTACAGTTGCTGACTGACTATGGTTCTATTACTGGACGCAGAATTGGACCAGTTCGCTTCTAATAAGCAGTGCAGGTAAAGGATGCTAAGGGAAGCACGCAATTACCAGTAGCGTGATAAATTGAATACATAAATGGAATGCCTTTTAATACTGAAATATGCCATGCGATGTAGTGTAATTTTGTTATGAGCTGTCTTTCAGCTACAGTTATAAATACGACACTTCATATACTCGTGAATATTCAGCCTTCACTCATTGGACCCCAACTGTAACAAGGACACTGGCTTGGCATCTGTAATCGTTCTTGTTTTCATTATAAACAAAATTCAAAATCCTACACACAATTAAAACATATCGAACGGAAATAAATGAGAGAAACCAATAATAATTTTAAAAAATTATTGCATATTTTAAAATTTAAGGTCACTGACCCCTCAGACGCAAAAAGATTTTATCAGCTGCTCGCGTTTATCTGGCGAAATCAAAGCATTACAGCGAGATTCGACACTTACCGCTGGCGTTTCACAAACACTAAGTAGAAATGGGAGTTGCCTACAGAAAGGTAGACGCTGTTACTCAAATGGAGTCTGTTAAACCCCAAACAAAAATTTAATGTCTCTTAATTCGTGGTGTATTGAAATAAAATTAGAGAATACCATATAACCAGTTAGAGAATTCTGATGGGAAACGTACCGGTGAAGATTTTATGAACAAAGCTTGATATATAAAAATCATTCCATGTTTCCTTGCGTTTTTCATAGCCTTTGTATGAATATCAGTATCTGTTAAATAATAAAGTCGTTAAATCAATGAACGTTGCCCTTACGACTATCCTGTCTGTGATCATGAAAACTTTAATCTAGATGTATGCAGGTATGAGTCATGTAAAATATTTTACGTTATGGTAATTGTTTTTTTTTTTTTTTTTTAATATCCATGTGACATCCCTGGAAACGCGCTGTGATTAGCCAAATTGTATAGTACCTTTGAAGAGCAATACAGATTATTTAAATTGAACTTCACGAGACAACAGAAACATTCAATCTCTATATTCTTCCACACGTACTGGATAACGTCCTTGGGTCAAAGTCTCTTGGTCCTTTCGACTTAAATTGTACAAAGTTAAATTGGATTGAGGTCTGGCGAGTGATCGTGCCAATGAACTTAAGGCGCGATTGCAATTATTCTCCTGGAAATACCATTGCATAGTGAGGTAGAGATTACTGCATATTTTTTAGAAGCAGCCATCACCGAGCGATGGGATTGAAATCTCAGTGATGATTTCGGGCATCTCAGCCGTCCAAGCCTTTTCCACTTTTATCAAAGGTCGCAATGTTTTCTGTAGAAAACAATCTCCCATAATAACTCTTCTGCTTCGAAGGCTCTATCAAAACATAAGTCCAGCCCACGAATTCTCGTTTTCCCCACTTTAATCCTATCTGTATGGTGTAAGCGGAATCAAGGTTCTTTGGGTCAGAGAAAGACAGACAGCTTTCTTCTCCTGTCCAGTTATCCATTACCCACTGATAGTTTTCCCTTTCTGTAAATATTACTGTTGACGACATTAATGTTGAGAAGTAGGCAACGCCCACTTAGATACTGTTGTGCGTGAACTGGAAGCCATGGTAGCTATCACATGATACTAGCATCCACCCCCGCGCTCCCAGTTACTATTACACGCTCAAAAATTGGTTCAACTCACGCTGCTTGCGTTTTGCAGTCACAAATTCCGGAGATGTTTGCTGTCAACCTATATACAGAGCCCTATTGGTAAGTGCAACAGACATGTAACGGTACAATTTTCTTGAGGGAACTGAGCTCTTTAATAAGTTGTGTACCGAGTGTTATTATTAGTTAGTTAATCTTGTTTTAGTATTTATTCCTTGTCTATAAATAGTAATGCGTGCATCGACAAATTATTGAGGTTTCATAGCATGAGACCCCCCACCTCTGTATACCGAGATGAAATTTTGTAATGCACGATTATAAAAACAGACTTAATGATTGACTTTAAAACTGTAAACAAACTTTGCTATGTCTCCAAAATAGAGCATTAATCAACAATTCAAAATGAACATAGTAATTCTATCTTCTTTTATATATATATCCTCACGGATAGCACAGTAGTTAAAATCGATATATTTTGCACAATTCGAATGGAATATGATATAAAAGTGAATTCTTTTTCTGGCATCGATACTGTAAGTCAGCAGCGAGAGAGCAGTAATTTCGATCTCTTCAGTCAGTGCAAGAGAAGACTAGATTTCAAGAGAAAGATTAATCTTTCATTTTCAGCCCAAAACAGAACAGGAAGTGTTGTACCCAGACACGCAAGAAGGCTATGCAGTGAAATGATGAAAAAAAGTTTTGTAGGTCAGAAGGTTTCTGAACTGAAGTTTCGGAGGATGAAATTACAGACTGCATTTATCAAATGAAAACTAAGAGCAGTTTAAGTCCATTAATAACCTCAAATACTAATGGAGGCATAAAAAAGTTTAAACACTTAACTACTACAAAATACAGGAGGCGGCGGTCGAAAGCATGGTCACATGATCTGGAACAGAGTAGAAAACAAGATTCGTTGATGCAGTCTTATTCTTCATAACAGAATCATACTATGCGATCGGCTATTCTTTCATAATTGCGAAGTCATCGACTGATTAATTCAGCACCTGTCATGTAGTCATTAACAAGCACCTGCCGACAAGCCTTCGTACAATGTCCCTAGTAGTTGCAAAATTGCGGTTAGAGGTTGTCTGGGGTACTCAGCCTCAGTGCAAATTATCGTATCTATAAGTTGCATGCGTTCTAAGACCATCTTTTCTATTTTTCTGATGAAAAACTGAGGAATCCAGAACTCTACCCGAAACAAAGGAACTCGGGTATGGTCGAAGAGGCCTTTTCTTAAAATGATCACCCTAATGCCACGAGATGTCGCTATTTTCCGTGTATTTTTATGGTCTGTTCCGTGTTTTTGATGAGCTAAAATTCCACAGTTTTCGGAATTAAAAATCATGCAGCCCTCCTCAGAGAACGGCCATGGCATGAAAAAAAGCCCATAAACTTCCTCCCGTCGAGAAGGGATTCGAACCCAGCCCTCTCCGTACGGTTTGTGGAAGCCAGTGCAACCGTATCAAAACCTCAAGACAATTCCTGGTCATGATACAGAACATACTAAGAGCCATCCTCAGGATGGACAGAGTCCAGAGCAATTGTATCGTACCAACACAGCGGGTTCGTCCCATTTTTTTTATTCCAAAGAGGCCCTTATTTAAATTTTATCGGAGACAGATTTCTTCAATTGGGGCTATAGACAATCTGAGATGGTGTAGGGATTCCACAAATGAGTATTTAGGTTTTTCAGTCCACGTAACATGCAAACTGGCCAGTGTGAAGTGATGCGCTATTACCAAAGTAATATCTACCACAGATATGTTACTTTGGTAATATATCTATGCCGGAAATACAAAGCAACTGCAGCATCGTCCTGTAAGTATATATATCTGTGCCCCTTTATCCCTCGTACACAAATTGAGTCATCAAATTTATAACCTGAAACCTTATCAGAGTAAAAATGTCATACTTCATATTTTCCAAGATGCCTTCAACTGCCTTTCCGAGTATCAAATCAAACATTAACTGAAAAATACATTTTAAGACCCAGTTTATAAAAACAGCGAGTTTCTTGCAAAAAATTGGGTAATTACTTGATGCAATAGGAAAGGAATGATAAGAATTATAAACTGAAGAAATGAATCCAATATTCGTAATAAGGAGAGCCATATACAAATTAAAAGGACATTCAACTTGCTTCAGATTCGACTTTCAAATGGCGACAGCAAACAACACTTGTAGAAAGTCAACAGTCAAGATATCGTAATATTAAATTAATTCGAACTCAATGGGGAAAGCACTCCCTTCCCCTCTGACACTTTCATTTACCTTGAGTTATTATCTAATGCAAAATATCATAAAAGGCCCAAGTCCGCAACAGGTCATTATTGTTTGGAGTTTTCATGACCTGGATATTTTTTGTTAACTCACATTTCCGGAACCTTTTTATATATGCCTACGTGTCGCAAGCGAATTTTATATTTCCGGGGTTGCTGCCAGTTAGAAACCACCAGTAATAGTTGGGTGAAACTCTTTGAAACGCCAACAAAAGAAATTTTGGTATTTTATTCTAACGCTGGCCTCACCGTCCTTGGGTGTATATTTAAGTGAAGAGTTCATAATAATTAAACAATAAAGGAGGGCCATAAAAATAAAACCTTCGAATATTATTCTTTATATCACCCCTTTGAGAAGCTGCAACTTATTTTCTGTATTAAAAAAAATATAAAACGCGACCTCGAATAATAATGGCAGATGAATAGCGATTTTTCCAAGTTTATTTCTTAATGAAATGAAGAGGTGTTCCATTTGGGATGATGAAGAAACGTGGACTCGAAATACTGAAATGGAACACTACCAAGATAATGACTAAGATTGCTTGACGCTTGTCTTACACTGTATTTTTATCAACATGACACATTTGATGATGGCAAACGCCAAAATTATTTTCCACGTGGTGTGCAACTCCAAAGGCGAAAATTCAGACTTGTTTAGTTGGCGGTGGATGCAGAATGTAGCAAGATCAGCAAACGACTTTAACATCGAGGACCAAAAAGGGATTCATTGAGGTGTCTTAAGTCTGTTGATGATCTACATGTTACGAACATATTATTACAGCAATCAAAAAATAAGGTACCCTTCACTGAAAGTTGTAAATCCAGAAAGTACCAGTACTGAAACAATTTAGAACCAAAACTTCCTCTGCATTTAAAAAACACGCCTTTCTTCCAAACAGCTGTTCACTTTATGCAAATCGTAAATCAACCCTACCATGGAATATTGTTCCCACATCTGCGCTGGTGTCCCCAAAACCTCTCCCAGACTTCTAGATTCTATTCAGAAGAGGGCAGTTAGGTTAATTAATGACTCATCTCTTACAAAGTCTGAACTGTCTCAAACATTCTATTTCTACTGCATGCCCTTTCTGTAGATACTTCCATGGGCACTGTTCTTCTGAATTGGTTTATATAATTCCCGCTCTCTCTTCTAAAAGACTCCGAACGCGGGCCACAACCAGACATCCTTTTACTGTTAAACTTCAAACATATTGAAGAAAAGTTGGGTATCAAAGAACCAACTTTTCTTCTTCCTCATTTATTCCTTCAACTTCTGTTTTCTGGAACGCCCTCCCATCGTGCGTATTTCCTGAAAAGTGAAAACCTACAGAAATTCAAGTCTAATGTCAACAAGAATCTTGTTTCACTTCTCAACCTAACCCATGCATGGTACCAAGTGCTACAGGTTCTTTCTGGTAAGATTTTCAAAAAGAAAAAAAAATATAATAACAATCCATATATATCAGCAAATCCCAAATGATTAGGTTTATATATTAGTTTCTGAAGAAACGCACCATACCGAGTTAAAAAGAATTTTAAAACTTCCTGATAGTTGCTTGTAAGATGAAGACAACCTCGTCCAGTTGAACTCTCCTCAGTCAAATGCACAGAAACCACGACTAGAAACCAACGTACGATGGTACTAAGATTTTGGAAGCAACGGTATCATCACCACTACTACCACCACCATGTGGTTGTATTATTAATGAAAGGAGAAATGAAACATCCGGGTCTAACTTAGACGTCCCTGTGCACTACACTTTGGTTCGAATCTCCTTAGAAATGGAGAAAAGCAGGAGATTTTCATTCTGCCACAGTTTAAATGCTCTTTCTATTTTCTCCATCTGTTTTAACTCAAATATCTGATTAAAACAGAGCACGTGCGCACGCGCTATTTCAGTTTTCTAAAGCTGACAGTTTCGAAATGCTGGAAATAAGCCACGAGGAAGGGTGGCGGAGAATTTGAGTATGAGCAGAAAAGGGAGAACTTTACGTACGATTTATTTTCTTATACATAAATGTTCTTTGGTGAAGCGGACAGAAGGAAAAATTGAAACTGAAAATAAAAAAATATTGTATTAAAATAGTGGTTCAAATTTGAAATTATCATTAAGCGACTATTGTTTATCATGTACGTCTGTCTGTCCGCATGTAACAACTCCACTCCCAATATACGGATTTTCATTAAAATTTATAGTTAGCATTTTTCGAAAGATCTGTCAAACCATTCCAAATTTCACTGAAACTGGACCAATAGAAACCCACTAATTATTATTTATTTCGCTTATTGTAGGTGAGGTGATGGATATTGTTTTTGTGCGCCGATTGGAGGAATGAGTGGGCAATATGGCGGATGAGAAATATTTTCGGTTCTGCAATATCAGGTTAATTAGTTATTTACCTTTCACTTCTAAAATAGAATATAGAATTTAGACGAGATGCCTTGGAAGCAGCAGAGTGTGCCCTTATAAATGGACGCATCGATGCCTGAGAATCGACGATATCATCAGGACTCCCAGGACATTACCAGTCTGATCCTCTGCTTTCTCTTCAAGCAGAGCTAGACAATCTAGGTCGCTCAAGTAATGTTTCCTGGAAACACAATCCAGTTTATCAACGGATTAGCATTGATGTAGACAAGTTGTGACTCAAAAGTATACAGATCGGAGAAACTGCAAGGAACCTTCAAGTGGATGGAGCTATGACATCTACTCTCACTGAAAAAGCGCGAGAAACCATGATACTGAGATGTGTCCAGGCTGACTCCTGCTGCTAAATTGTACCCGAAATTTGTAAATTTACTTGGTATGCCGGAAACTTTGCTCTAGAGACTAAACATGGGTTTCGCCACTTCAAGCCTCCACTAAGCAAAGTGGTGGTATTTCACCGGTTGATGAAAGTCATCTACCACCTTTTTGTTCTTAAACCTGCTACTTAAGTTTATAAATATTTCTTATTTATAGCAGTTAATTACGCACTTCATTGGTGTACTTTTGATTTTGATTAAACCGCCGGCGTAATTTTTCACTTTTGATTACAATTTACAGTAACAACGGATCCTGACATTACTCGTGCCAGTACTAATTTTTTTTTTTTTTTTTTAAGAAAGTCAATCCAAGAAGATCTTAGAAATTAATGGGGAAAAATGAGTCCTACCTCTTATGTTGCCCATCAATATTCTCTTATGTACTGTTTACATTAATTAAAATGCACCCCTATTCCAAGACATCAACGTTTTCTAGGAGGGTGTTATTTACTGGAACAAAATGTAAATTGGAACAAATTACACAAATTTTAAATAAACATAGCCGTTAAGCTAAAAACAAAATCAATTGACGTAGTACACAGATGATAAAAGGTATTTTTCACATCAAACGGTTAACATTCACGTAGTTCAAAACGAGAGCTTAGGGAAGAGAGGTCCGAATTAGTATTTAAGAAAGACTGGGCCAGCATCTTTAGGAGTCTAAATGACATGGCCGTCTTCTTTGCCCAGTACTCAATCGTACGTCTCTACGATTATCTTTCTTCTAGCTCTTATCTGGGCAGCTTTTATAATGATTTCCATTTAGTCAGCCCCGTAGATTGGAGAGCTTCCATCTTAGAACAGAAACATTCCTCGAAGTCATTAGCTCCTTCATTAGTTCCTTCCATGAGGTATGTCACGCCTACTGGGATCAGTACAACGCTTCTTTAGGCTGCGATGCGATCATCAAAAAAAAAAAAAAAAAAAGTGCAGATCAAATAAAGAAGAAGCAATACACAAGATAATTGACAAAGCACCATATTAAAAGGGAAAAAATTAAATTGAAAGATTGGACAGTTAAGTTCCAGGACCGCTTAATTTAAAAAAAAAAAAAAAAAAAAAAAAAGAGATGGAATGAAATAAAGCTTTATTTTTCAAAGTAATCGCCTTGAGTAATTCACCAGTATATGATTTCACAACATACTGGTGAAATCGCCCACTGAGCTGTTGGAAACATTTTCAAATGGATTTGAAGTGACCACCATCAATTTGCTTCATCGCATTCTTCTAATGTCCTCCATTGTTAAATCTTTGTCTATCAGCGTAAATCCGTTTGGAAGAAGTAGTAGTTCAGTGATATGACAGATTAAGGATGGTGGTGGTGGTGGAGGATAGAGGCATGAACCCTTTGGCAGAATTACTTGATAAGCGCAGAATCGGGATGGCGTTAAACAAGGAGCCAGCTGTCTTTTCTCGAAACTGACATTAGTCGGCGAATTCGTTAACGATTTGAAACTTGTGTGAAATGCTCCTTAATGACTCTTTCACTTGGATGTACAATTTGTGGAAAGTGATCAACATCACTTTATTTTCCGATTTTTTTAAACGTTTTACTGTATCTCAGAGAGCATGTCGATCTCCATTCCATGTTCTTTTCTTTGTCTGTTGATCCCGTTCGAAATACCTCGTACAATCGAATCGAGCAAGGAGGAATCATCTTCAACAACTTGAATGAGCTGTCAGCATGCTTCGAGTGTGAGCAGCCGTTGTTGGTCACGTACACAATGCGCAACGCACATAGCACAGATCTTCCACTTGCTCAAATCTATCCGAATTACTATTCTGTTAATGTGAAATTGTTCAACTGTCTTTCGAAGAATCATTGCACGATCAGACGCAATGTGCGAACTTTTACAACTCATTTTGGTGGGTAGAAATGTTGTTGAATGTCCACAGCACTCAATGCATTTAAGTTTCCACACGGCCAAAGAATACACAAATGACCTTGTCGAGAGCAGCAGTCACGTAGATCAGAGTCCATGGTGCGTTGTACGTTGGGTCCCATTAGGGACCCAGCGGCTATATGACCAGAGGAACAACGGTACACGACACTACACATATACAAAATCCATACACCTTTAAACCTCTGGCATTGACAATGTTCTGTTTCACACCCACAATGTATACTACGCGGAAATGGGGGAAACCCCTGGTGCCGTTTGACACTAAACACTGTAAGGTGCGTTGCACGGTCCTGAGTACTTTGACACGCATGCAGTAGACAGAGGCTTGAAACTTAATTGTGAAATCCTGTAAAATGAAAAAGTGGAGAGAAAAAAAAAACATAATAATAAAGATCATTAAACCAATTCCGTATGAGTATGGAAGGAATATTTCTTAGAATTCATTTCTCTACATTTCTGAGAATTTATCAATATGTCAAATCTTATGCATTGCAAAAATAAATATTTCAGCAAATTATTTTTTTAATTTCCGACGTTGAAGTGAAGGTACTTGGATCCTTGAGGCTGTCACAGACATTCTCTCAAGTAGGTCAAGCTGGGCTTGCTACCTGGGAGTCAAACTCTGGTGGAACTGATATTCAGGTGACACTCAAGTGAAGTGAACCTAATTTCGTTGAAATCCAGTCTGTCTGTGACAGTGAAATCCTCTGCTTGCACCTTCACAATGGTGGGGCTGTTAACAACCCTGGGTATAACCCCATATGCATCCGGATCAGCTAGTATATATAATCTCTGCCAGATAGTGACCGTAGGGAATCTGAATAGTGTGTATACGGGGGTGGAGGGGTTCATTGTCTAGGCCACGTAATATCAAGGAGCTGAATATATCCGTACCGTGTGTACGCCATATTCAAAAATTTTATTACTTCATATATCATGTCTTTTCCTCCTTTTCTGACTAATGAATACATCATGAACACAACTAATATATCAAACTTATCTACGAAAAGATTTAAACCTACCTCCCAAACAACACTTCCTCGTTCATTTCACAAATATACGTGGTCTCAGCTCCAATCTCAATGACGTCCATTTCCACTTACACTCTGCCAAACCAGGTGTATTTTTTCTGAGAGAATCTCAGTTATCAGTTGATTCAACCACTGTCCATCCCACTTGTCCAAATTATTCGCTGTATATCTTTTGCTTCAAAAGGTGGTAAGAAAGTAATGATGAAAAGTCATATTTCTTGTGCATATGTCCGCTCTGATATTCCCTGTCAGAGACTTAGTAATTTGGAATCTCCTCTTTTCGATTTTCTCTAGCTTAAAATTGCTCTTCCACATACTGTCAAATTCATTTATTGCCTATATCGTTATAACTCCACTAATCATTTGATACCAATTGAGTTCTGAAACTTGACTTTCTCCATTCCAACTTTCTAAACAGAACGGTAATTTTTTTTCCACAATTTTAATGTTCATAACTCGAGATGACTTGCATATTCTAGTCACTTGGAGCCAGCTAGTCGAGATGCTGTTCAAGATAAGAACGTTGGATCTCGCATTTGTCTGGTATCCAAACCTCCAAGTTCATTTTGTGCCTACACAAAAACTCTAAACAATTGTAAAGCTGTTATTAATCAGTCCAAACTAGATTTTGAAGAGGCTAAGAGTAGAAAATCGCAAGCCTGAGAAAGGAATCGAGGGCACATCTGGGGATGTGCCCTCAATACCTCTCTCAGTCTTCTAGATTCCATTTAAAAGATGGCAGTTAGTTAATTAATGAATCATCTCTACCAGTCTTTCTACTGTCTCATAGACGTTCTGTTTCTCTGCATGCCTTTTCTATACGGCGCCTCCGTAGCCAGGTGGGAAGGAGCAGCAGTGCGCAGCACACGTTTCTTGATTAGACCGGGGTTCGAGCCCGCGACCACCAAATACGGAGGATGCGGAAAGGTCAAGGAATAACCACCGCATATCCCGGAGCAATGTGGCCTTAGTTGCTAATGCTCCTAAAAACCAACCAACCAAACCAAGCTTTTTCTATAGATACTTCCATGGGCACAGTTCTTCTGGATTGGCTTGAGTTCGATAATTTCCGATCTCTCTTCCAAACGAATGCAAACCTGGGCCGCAACCAGTCAACATCCTTTTACTGTCCAACTTCAATAGCCCACAGAACCTACTTTTCTTCTTCCTCATTTATTCATTCAACTTCTGTTTTTTGGAATAACCTTCCTTCATACATATTTCATGAAGATTACAATCTACAGAAATTCAAGTCTAATGTCAGCAAGTATCTTATTTGATCTTCTCAACCCATGCACTGTACTAGGAACAATAGGTTCTAATATCTATCCTGCTTGGGGGTTTCATAAAAAAACAAGCGTGTTCCGGGGGTTGAAAAATCCAATATAATTCAAGAAAAAGGTTTACTCTTCTCCATCTAATATCGGCTAGGTGAAGCCTGGAGGGGGCTTTAGAAATTCCTCCAATTATTAGAAACGAACCTAGCCCTCTCCAAACGGGTGCCAAGTAGCGATCTAATAGCGGCTAAGTTGCCACGGAGGGAAATTAGTCACAATGACCGAGCCATTTGGCAAAATGGCTTCCAGTTTATGAAAACCTTAGCCAGCATCTGAACTTAGGGTTTGGGTTGAAAGGACACCGATTCACAATCCGCCTAGGAAGCTAGTTGCTGTCAAGAGATCTAGGTTTACCCTGTTGGGCAAAGTTGGGAGAGGTGGACCGGTCTTTATAGGTATGCAGCGGACGCAACGCACCCTGGTTCCAAATCATAAGAAGCACCATTCCTTTCGGACCTTTCTTCAATATTAATTCTCGCACTTGGGCTCCCTGAACTCCAGGACCGACCTGACTTGTTATTACAAGCAATTATACGTATAACATCAAGCAATTAATTTTAATCCTCAGCATGTTTATTATTCAAAAATTGCACAGACCGTTTACAATAAGTAATATGTATCATCATTAAGACAGTTGAAGTGATGTTAAGAATCATCCCTCAAACCCATCAGTTAAACATATTCAGATTTCATACACGCCCTTTCTCTCATGCAAGTCTCGGATTTATTCTGTAACCGATTTTCCATAACACAGAATGGAAATTCAGTGAAGTTTCTCTGTGTGCATGCGTGTGTCCTGCTTTTCAGTTGCTTGGCTCCTTCCTCCCACACGTCGTTATGAATTGCGAGTCTACTGCAATTCACCTATTTGGGTTCCTGTTGCGTTTGCCGAAAACACTCGCCGAGACGTCCTAGGCACGAAAATAGAATTCTGTAAACGGCAACCCACACGCAAATGGAGAATTGTGGACCGAACGAATGCGCTATTACCTTTTGTAGAGATACAAAAGCAGAGAAAGAGACGAGGAAGAGAATTCTAAAGACAGCGCGTACTTAGACATGGATGGTTGACCACGTGCTTTCCATCAGCTCATGGCCATTGTTTTCTAAAATAGGGCTTCCTTTCTTGTACAAGCTCTTCTCTCACGTGACAGAACGCGAAACTAGATTTCTAACCTTGCCCCGAATCTTTGCAGAAGTATGTAATGAAATCGTTTTAAAAAATTCAAGCCGCGGTGTAGTTTCCATTGTGCTCAATCATCACCACCGTGAGAAGAACTCGAGTGAACTACGGAAAAACCGGTTGGTCGCGATTACTTCTGTTATTAAATTGTGATACATAACATCAAGTAGAGCACGTACTCTTACATTAAGAAAAAAATGTATCTGAATTGTTAAAATACATATTTCGACTCGCAATTTGCATTTTTACACCAATATAAAATCTGAAAGCCAGCATTCTATCCGTTTGAATTTGACCAAGAGACCGGTATAGGTCCCAGAATGGGATGCTCTTCATGAAGGTAATTATCGTGTGCAACAGTGCAAACTGTAGTTTAAGTTGTAAAACTACTTTTACAACAAACTACGAATCTCAAAAATCTAAATTAGAATTACTACGCAAAATTGGGCATAATGAAATTACATTAAGATTAAACCTGCCGTAGTACCTGAAAGATGATAACTTTCTTTTTAGTTTTAAAGTTTATGGGGTTTTTGAATTCTGCTTAGAGTATTAAAAAAAAAATGAGATCTTTTCTTGGATTGAAATTTTTATTGGTATTTTTAGTCATGAATAAAGAATTAAATACTTAAATTGTGTTTTTATCCCTTTTATTTTCAAAAAAAGGGAAAATTTGTCTATATTTAGGAAGGTACAAAAGATTGGATTCTTTTATTTATCTCCAACCAACAGTTATTAGTGTTCAAACTGATAATGCCCCTTCGTAATATTACCAGAATGGTAATATTCAAGACGTGAATGTTAGCCTGAGAGTTGACCAGATTCTGTCTCCAATCACACATGTCTGGGGATTTGACTGAAAGACGCCTGACCATTCGATACTTTGATTCCTCAACAGAGCTCAGGTGGAACAGGCCCACAATTGACAGCCAATACGTCAGCGCATGTATTCAAGCGCTTGGTAGATAACCGATATTAGTTTCATAATGTTACATTTTTTTCCACTTTATATTTCATATAAAAACATACTATAATCATCTGAAGATATAATAATTTATTCTTGAATCCCTCTTAACCTTAATCATCAGCTCTTTGGTCAAAATCGGGTCACTGTTTGAGGTTCTTGTTTCTGTTTCCTTTAATGCGTATTGCAAAAATATTCAAATAGACGATTCTTCGTAGCATGTTTCGGCCTGTCTACCAAAGTTATTTTTACAGTACTGATCCACACAGATCAGTCAATGTTGTCATTACCCATACCAACTCGAATTTGTACCACTGCCAGTGCTGCGTTCACTGGCTACAGTAATTTCAAAGTCATTTTGAAGAAATTGATCACGTGTTTACTTCGACTATTCACACGTTCTGACGAAACACTGGACGAACACAGTTCTGACGAAACACTGGACGAACACATAATATCGAAATTATTTTTTAGAGCATCAATGTAATGATTAATGCATTGCAGAAACCTGTCCTGGAGATATCAAATTGGCTTTGATATCTCTAGAGGTCGCGCAGCATTGAGACGACTGTATGAGGAACAATTGCTGCATCATAAACACTAACTTGTATGATTTATTTAGCTACACTGATGAGTGTTAGCGTTGGTTCGTATTAACTTCAAGGCAACCGAAGCCATGGAGATTCAATGCTTCTGTAAAATCGTGCCTTCTAAGCTGCCCTTCTAGTCTGTATTCAGGATGAAGCAAATCGGCAATGAGGCCATTGAGCTCTTTTCTTATTTTAGCCCTGAAAATGAAAATCCAGGTAAAAATCCCATACTCAATCCCTAGAGACTAACTCGACGCACAGTGGATTCTTACGTCATCAACGGAATTCGAACCAAAAACCTTTTGGAATTTATAAAAATTGACAAAACTACCATCCTCCATTGCACCTACAATAGCTCTTGCTTCCTGTTTTATTAATGATAAATTCTTCATGCTACATCCTAAAACATGTTTTCCAGTTATCATTTGTTCTGGAGAGATCTGGGTTTAAATCCTGCTGGAGTTGGCGGAATTCTTAAAGCTTCTTTAATCAGAATTGAAATTACCGATCTCAGGTGAAGGGCATGGGAATTCTCTGGAGTATTTGTGCACGAGTATACTAAAACAGCCGAAAACTCCAAAACAGAAAGTAGAGACTCTTATGTAGAAACCTCGTTTAATAAAGTGTAGTAGAGAAGTGCGAGAATACTTTGAGATTTCAACTATCACAATTTCGCTTTTTGTTTCTCGCAGAATGCTCGATAACTTCAGTTAACTCTGGCTTCTTTCTGAAAACGAAAGTGAAGCGTTATTATCTGACTAACAACACTTTACAGATGTTTACTCACCGACACTATATTTGGATTTCTAATTAAAAAGTCGCTGAAATTTTTTACTTTCATTTTTGGTTGCTGGAATAACTTCAATTTTTCTTGACTTGGAGTTATTCCACGTTAAAACGAATTTGGCTTTCCACGAGTAAGACTCAAGTGTTGTTTTCTCTCAACTACTGCTACTTGCTTATATGAAAAGCAGGACAGATGAAAATCGCCTTAACTTGTTAAATCTTTCAGTCAGCACTACAACCTAGCACTTTTCGCTTAATAAGCTTCATAAACTCGTTGATCCTTACCACTGCCTCAATAGTTCGATAATTTTCCAACGCATTTTCTAGTCTACTTCTGATTGACTTAGGACGCGCAATCCAAAGTAAAACTGTGATCAACCCTTTACAGATCAGATCTTAATACGGTGTAGGACTCCTTCAGTCAACATTATTTAGATTTTCCAAAGAAACTTTTGCCAAGTTGCACTGCTTTTCTTGGGATCTTTTAGCATTATAAGTTCTTGGCAGTTTAAGAAACAGGTCTCTCGTATATTATTCATACTAACTGATACGTGTGAGCTCCGAAATATCCCCAATACTGCAACTATCAGCGTGACCTAGAAACACAAAAGAATATACCATTTTGGTAAGGGAAACATGGCTTCTTAATATAGTACTTCTTCAGACACTGTATTTCTGAAAATGACCCACCAAGACCTGAAGAAGTTACTAAGTTAATCTGACAAAATAAGCGTGTCGAATTCCTCACATACTGAGTTACAAGGAATAAGTGGAAGTCTGTGAAACTGCAATTTATTATGTTCATATATTTTAAGTACCCCTCTTGACATCGCGATAATTTAGCCAAGGGGAGGGGTGGAGCATTTAAGCAACGAATGAAGAGGAGGAGAGATTAACAGTTGTACTCCAAGAGCTGCGTGTGCAGTGACCTTGAAGCCACAAAAGTTCACGTGGTCGTTACGAGGCAAGGGGATGATATATTAAAAGAGAAAGCTATTTAAGTTGCGCAATCCTCTTATTTTTACTGAGTGTAGCTGAACACACCACACTCCAATGATGATTACATATTAAGCTACAAATTATGCTTAAGCACTTGTTGCAGAGGGAAAACGCAGAAATTCCCGTGACCACATGGCACAACAGATTAAGTGTAGAGAAAGGAACAAGCAGTTCTTGATGATGATGCATTTTTCTTTCACACTCTCATGGACAAGCAGCTGATAGTAACTCCTTGTGTCCCGGTGATTGTAACCAGCGCCGAATATTAACCTGCAGGTTAACGATTAATAAGATGGATTCATGCTCCCGATATTTAAAACTCCTCCACTTTGACAACTGGTGCCACCTCTTATGATTTTGTTCAAGATAATCTCATAGGTCACTGTTGAGATGTACTTATAACCTCCCTTTAGCGATTTCTCTAACAATTACATAATTCTTTCTTCCAACAGGATCGGCCCCATATCGTTAATTTTGTCAGACCTTTCTCTGCAATGTCCTTCGCCTATAAATTCTGATTTTTCTGTTATTGAGCATGTCTGGAACATGATGGGACTGCCACCTAGAGTTATGTCTAAATCAGCCAAAACCACATTCGTTTTAAAAAGTGTACCCACACTTGTTAAAAGGAGGATTTTAGGTTCCCGGATGGCCGACTGTCAAGAGACAACAGCTCTTGTATAACTGCCAAGGGAATTTATAATTCACATTGAGGTATTCTGTATTCCCTATTAAATAAAGATCTCTGGCGCTGTATTTTGATTGTTTCTTTTACCTGTTTACCTAGTAAAGCTTTGAAAAATAAGTCTATACTTTTAGGGGGTGGCAAATTTATATGAATGTATAATTAATTTCGGGTGGAGGGAGTACAGGAACTGTATTGAAGGTTAAGTTAAAAACGAGTGGGTAATAGGAGGTTGGTTGGTTGGAAGGAGTCAACCGCGGACTCAGATTTGAAGGTGATATGGCGCTGATATCGGATACAAAGATGTGGGGGGGGAGGTTACGGATCTTGTTGAGACGGTTGGAGGAAAGTTATAAAGAATACGGAATGAGAATAAATGTTGATAAGACTGACGTTATGAGGACAGGAAGGGATCAAAAGGAAATACTAAAGTAGATGATAAGAAGATATTACAAGTGGGTGGGTAAATAAAGATATTTCGGCAGTTTGTTAATAAAGGATAGGAGTATACAAAAAATTAGAATTGCAATGAGTAAAACAGCATTTGAGCACTGCAATGGGTAAAACAGGTTAACTAACTTTTGAAAGAGGAGAACATTAGAGAATTGAAATGGGCCTTGAAAGGGTAAAGTAGTTAGCCGATTTCAAGCGAAGGATGCAGCTCATAGAATTATTCAAATTTTCTCGTACAATATGCAAATCGGCTCATGAGTACACTTGTACAGACATAACACAATGGCTCAATGTCTTGAATCGCTGGTGCGCCTAAAAACCCAACAAAGAATGAAAGACAGGTCCAGTTAGAAATAAAGTGGGTTTTTTTTTATTTTTTTCCCCTTTTAGGTATATAGAAATTCCTCCAGTCGTCTATGGGCATCGAAGCGAGACCCCTCAAAGCCTGACATGATCGCATTTGTCTTTAAGAACCCATGAAAAACAGATAGATATCGCTCTATATATTCATAAATTCTTCTAGGACTATTTTGTCCTTTAATCTGTTTTCCAGCCTAACACCCGCAGACTCAGTTCTCATAGAACAAATAAAACTTGCCTTTGTAAAGATTTATTCTGATATCGCATTACTTTCGAATATGGACTCAGTTATTTGGCAATTTGTTTACAAGATTACACACTGCTGTGCCACCCTGTTTCAGCACTAATTGGTCCCTCATTACATTGTGGTCTCTAGTAACAACACGCGAACAAAAACAATCGTAAAGTTGTGTTCGATTCGAGCTGCCATACGGTATGCGAAATCATCCTTAGCTGCACAAGAACTTGAGAGGGACAACGCAACCTACTTCAAGTACCTCTTTTAAAAGAACACAACGTATTTTAATGAAATTTTACTTGGCTACTGACCTAGACAAAATACATTCACAGTTCGGCATACATTCGCTAATAGATATCCTTACCCCCACCACCCAGCTGAAAAGAAAGACCGTATTTGGCAACTTAGAACCGTGGATAAAGGACTTACGTTCTGAACTGAACATAAGCCCAAACCTGAAGGTGGCGTACTGAACTTCGGCCTTCAATGGGAGTAGAAAGATCCCCAATCAAAATCGAACGCAGAGATACAAAGAAATGAGAAATACAAAGTGTGGCTATTAAATAACCACAGTGTGCGTAGCCACTACACACCAAATGCCACCTGTGAAAAAAAAAGGCACATCAGTTGACCTTGAACCTTTCCCTAGTTGTCGGCCAAATCACGTTTCAACCCGCTCATTTGCTTTGCAGTGAGATAGGTTTTCATTACCTCGTATTTTTGCAGTTTGCTAGAAAAATGACAGACCATGGAATTGGACAACGAATAAATTTTAAATTTTTAACAAAATAATGAAAACACCAACTGAAAGTTATGAGCTGTTATGTCAGGTTTGTGGGAAGGTACTATGGAGTTCGCATACCGAATGGACTGGTTAAAGAAGATCCGGACATTCTGAATACTGTAATTACTTGGGATGAAAGTTGACTCTTCCAATACGACCCAAAAACTAAAAGACAGTCAATGAAATGGAAGACATATCGTGAAAGCGTTTCAGAAAAGTGTGGAATTTTGTGCTTGTAAAAATCTCCAAATAAGCACAATCGTTTGTACATGAAAGCAATGCCAATGCCTGATGGCCTTCCAGAAGATATTAATAAAGGCACTGTTGATCGAAAAGATGATTTTAAGTTACGTGCACGTTACTTGTCTGATAAGTACGACTGGGATGCAACAGAGGCGCGTAAAATCTGATGTTTTGGTCCAGAAGGTAACACTAAAAAATTTGGTTCTGGCCCAAATTTTTTAGTGGACGTTACCAAAGGTGTACAGTATTTGAATAAAATAAAGGACAGTGTCATTGCTGGTTTTCAATCGGCAACCAAAGAGTGTCTTGTGTGAAGAAAACATGCGAGGTGTTCGTTTTTATATTTATGATATCACGTTGCATGCTGATGTAATTCACAGAGGAGGTGGCCAGATAATTCCAACTGCTAGAAGGTGTCTCTATGCTTGTGTACTTACTGCACAATCACGTATTTTGGAACCAGTATATCTAGTTGAAAAGAAGTGTCCTGAAAGTGCTGTAGGAGGTATTTGTGGAGTGTTGAATCGCAGAAGAGGCCATGTAATAGAAGGACAGATTGCTGGAACACCGATGTTCATTGTCAAGTCATATTTTCCTGTAATGGAATCTCTTGGTTTCACTGCTGATCTGCATTCCAATAGTGTGTATTCCCTCAGTGTGTATTTGATCACTGGCAGATTCTTCCTGGAGACCCACTTGATGAAAAGTCTCGTCCTCATGAAGTTACGTAAACGCAAAGGGCTGAAGGAAACTTTACCCGATCTTGAGCAATATTGGGACAAATAAGTTGCATGAATCATAGTCCATAAAAAATTTCTGGACTTTTCTATTGTTGACTTTTCTGTAAGTTGGACTAGATGAAAAAAAAAAAAAAAAGACAAAACAATCCCCAACACAAAAAAAAAAAAAAAAAAAGTCAAAATGAAAACGATGATTCTGGTTTGCTTCGATATTAAAGAATTATGGCTGAATACCTCCATCAAATCAGACTGTCAATCAAACATACTACATTGAAGTTTTAACAAGAACTTCTTGAAAAAATCCGAAGGAAGATACCTGAATTGTGGAAAGATGGTTAGATGCTCCATCAGAACAATGCTCCAGCACACAACGCGCCAGCATCAGGACAAGAAACAAATGCCTATGTGAACATGCACCCTACTCGCCAGACCCCTTGTGACTTTTATCTCTTCCCTAAACTGAAAAGTGTAATTAAGGTAACCCCTTTTCAGTCCACTGGAGACATTCAGAAAAAAATAAAGCGACCAAAGTGGTAAAAGAGCTTAAAAAGGTGACCTCCAGAAATGATTCTGTGCTTAGAAGAACGTATGGAACGGGGTATGCAAGTCCAAGGCAATTATTCCGAAAGGGATAACTTGTGAGGTACGAAATATTTTATTTGTAGAAGAGAAATTTCCCTCATTATGATAAATAGAACACTTCCACGGATGATGGAAGTGTTCTATGTATCATATTGAGGTAAACTTCTCTTATTCTTTTGCAAACATTGAAATCAACGTAGAACGTATTGAGCATCGTAGCTCTGGTTTAAACCATCAAATATTTCATTCTATCTATTTTATTGCAACAGTCTCGTTATTTAATAGCCACACCGCGTAGTGTGGACGTGTTCATTTTCTCTCTTTAAATAAATCTGGAAACGCGTATGCATTCTGGAAAGAAAGAAAAAGCAACGTTACAATTCAAGGAATTGCGCGAGTTGCTTTAAACTACTTATTTTTGGACGAAATTTTTCAGTATCTTGTTAACCAAAAAGCTTAACAAGATACTAAAAGAACTTCTGCCATTAAAGAGGGAAAATGAACACGAGGTGTGGTTATTAAATATGGGTACATTCTGGATGGAATATTCACCAAAATAGATTAAATGAGTGAATGGCATATTTGTGACGCTACCATCTCCATAAAATGAGTCGTGAGGTTAAAAATATTCTTACTCCTACTATTTTCTCTAACATACTAATACAAATAATAATCATCTAGTTTACTTAAAATTTTGTCTCCGTGGCGAGTTTCCTTCTCACTTATTCCAATCAGGACAGATTGAAGTTACCCGTAATAAGGCATTCACACTTGCTTGCCCATTCCAACTGCGTGTAGTGACTCATACTCCTCACCATCTTCTGGTCTATAGATTAGACTACTTGCGCTCTCATTTTCCCCTCGATGGTATCTTCACCTTGTCGCGGTGATGAGGCTTGCGTACTCAGACAACCTCGACAGCCATGCCGGCAGTAGCATAGCTACTAGTAGGGTCACCCAAGCCGGACGAGTTTTCGTGAAATAGGAGCCAGACTAAGAGAGATACCTATGAGAAGGAAACTCATAACTCCAATTCAAACCAGAGTACGTGTGACTCTTTAGCCTAGTAAGGCAACATACTGGCCCCGAGTTCCCAGCGTTCCTTTAATGGGACAGGGGTGCTAAGAATCCCTGGGCTCAAAACGGTGAATCTTTTGCGAATTGGAACATGGAACGTCAGAACGCTGTTTGCTGCAGAAAAACTTAAGAATGAGATCCAGGAGAAGAAAAGACAATGTACAGGGGGATGGGGCTATGAGAAACCAAATGGCCTAGTTCAGGCATGTGTTTCCGAAGATACGACCTTGTACTGAGGTTCCTGTAGCCGAATGGTCAGGCGCGAGGGCGCATTAGTACACGTGCCTTGAGTGACCAGGGTTCGAGTCCGTGACTGCTAAATACGGTGCGGTTTCTTGTATTCTCTCTCTCTCTCTCTCTCTCTCTCTCTCTCTCTCTCTCTCTCGTGAAATCCTCTGACCGTGTGGTCGTCTCTAAGTATAAACAGAAAATTTATTTATTTAATACTCTGGAAATAACAATAACATACACCAGCATGGAGTGGAGATCCTAGTCACCAAGGTTGTCTCCAAAAGATAATGGAAAGTGATAATGGAGGACTGGAAACGAGTCGGATGAGTTCAAATACCTGGTACAGAAACGAAATCTTCCAAAAAATAATGTGCAATGTCACAGGGTCTGCTCTGTGCATAAGTGGTTCAAGCGAGGATATCACCATCTTGATTGGCCTCCGAATTTTCCCGAGCTCAATCCAATTGAACACCTGTGGGATGTTTTAAACAGTCGTGAAGCGTGTAGACACACAATCATCATGTATTTCGACAATGTAGAAAGCCTTGCAGGCAGCTTGGTTGCAGATCCCTAAGAACGTCTTCAGATATCTAGCAGAGTCAATGCCTAGCCGAAGCGGCTGTTGTCCATGCGAACGTTGGCCCAACACAATTTTAGCTAGGTGGTTACAATTCAATGATTACTGAGCGTAAATCACTGTTGATGCGTCTATATTCACACTCATCCGCTAAAGTCAAAATAATGCCACCATCCCGTTAACTACTTCAATCACTTCGGCAATACTCTGGAAATAACAATAACAGACACCAGCATGGAGTGGAGATCCTAATCACCAAGGTTGTCTCCAAAAGATAATGGAGAGTTCCCCCCTCCCCCGCCAGCAACAAACAAACTTCGCTCTACAATTTTGATTAAGGTGTATACGTAGATAACATGTAGTTTTGGAGTAGATAATTGTGGCGGTGTGAATACCCACAATTCCTGGATATGAGGAATTTCGCATCCAAGAGTTATAAAGAATGCTTCTCTCCAATGCCTACAAGTTACTGTTTAATGCGATTTCGCTTCAAACTTCATAAATTTGGTCATTCTTCTTCGGGAGACTCGAGTCTGTTGTCCCGAAACATGTACTATTATGGATGCATGTATCCGAAACATGTACCATTACTGTTATCTCTGATATATGAATCCTGTTCATCGAAATAAAGGATTTTCTGAAAATAGTCAGCGAAGGCATCCAAAGAGATGATGTTCAGTTTGGTGATTACGTTTTTTTCTTTGTCTTCAACATCCTGAAATCTCGTTCCTCTGAAGGAATTTTTCACCTTGGGAAAGAGGAAGAAGCCTGCTGGGGGGTAGTCTGTATCGGGGAGAGCAGTATGGACGATTGATCTGTACAAAGCCATGTTTCTTCAGAAATGTCTTTAAAACAGTTTCGGAATAGATGGAAGACTCATGCAACAAGAACCAGTTGCTTTTTTCTCGAAATTCCGGCCTCACCCGGGAAATGCTCTTCAATAGTCTTTTCAAACCTATACGTTGAACGTAGCATCGACTTTCTCCCCTTCAGGTATAAATTCCTTGTAAATCACACCCTGTTTGTCGAAAAACATGATCAGCATCGTCTTGATCCTGGACTTCGGCAAACAGAAGTTTTTGGGCCTTGGTGATGATTTTGAAGTCCACTGTATGCTCTGACGCTTTATCTTTGCTCGTACTGAAACATTCAACGCCCATCTCCAGTGGCAATACAGTCGAGGAAATTAGGATTATCTTGACAGGTCTTTCCATGATGACACTCTTCGTTGCTTCTACTTCTGAGGCTGTGCAGCACAAACCTTGCATGGATCTTCCTTTTCCCTAAATCTTCATGCAGAAAATTTGCTTTACACATTTCAAAGTATGTAAATTTAAAAAAAATAAAATTAACAATCTGTCTGTCCGCTCGATACAGAGTTGCTAATAGGTTTTTAAAATATTAGGGGGGAGGGAAGACGTCTCAACTTAGCTCTCACAATGTGGGAGCTTTATCTTTCTTTCGTGCGGGCATATGAGTAAATATAAATTCTATCCACCCCCCCACACGGCTATTCGAGAAAATGCTCGTCATGGTTCATTTAGGTTGGGTTTCTTTGGTAACTATTAATAAGTGATAGGTTAAAGTGATAGCCGCTTGCAGTCTGCACAACTTTCGGCCGCAAAAAAAGCGTTTCGAAGTGCACTTATTTAAAAAGTTATCGCATCTTATTCCTGGCCGTCCTCCGAACACCGAAGTATTACGTAAAGGTTTCCGTTATTGGGGATAACAATTTAGATACGGGAGGAAAACCACGGAAGAATGCGATGCCTTCCCAGTTTTATAGAAATCTCTCGAGTTCTGTTGCACGACTTGCATGCATTCGTGAGAATGATGCGACCTCGAACAATAAAGAGGTCAGGAGCAACGTGTAACGTACAGTATCGTGATGTAAGCATCGTGTTCACGAGCTCACGCACGGGATACACTATGGAAACATTAATTTTCTCCGATAGAAGCGTTATCTGAACCACAACTCCCGAGTAGAATTGTGTTGCCCATTCTGGTCTTTCAGCAAAAATGAAACTGGGTGACGTCACATTTGAAGGATACGCGAGAAACTTACCTCCTCCCTTCTGGTTTTCTTTAATTAATTTTGATGCTCTCGATGAAAATTTGATGTTCCTGTGAACTAAGTGACCTTTTGTGATGGTGATACTGCAAAGACAGCTGTCACCAAAGAAAATACCACGAAACGTTTTACTCCATTATGTACATATTTCGAAATTGGTAATAAATAAACTAACGAGGTTTGAGTGACTTATTATCTTCAGATAGTCACAGACGTTTGCTTTTTAAAATAAGATAAATAGACCAGGATTCGCCAAGGTTGGATAGTGGTAAGCTGACTTCAATGAATAGATAGATAGTTTAATAAACCTGCACTTCTTAAACTGAATTTTTTATATCGCCATGATTATTTCACCTATCTCCACGTTAAACTGAAACTTGTCTGACCCTAACATCGATCCAGTAAGCAGCTCTCTTTCTTGAACTGTCAGCAGCCACAGGAATGACAGTTTCAAGAACTGTAGACAGAAATCTTCAAATAACACGGTCTCGATGCGAAGTCCGTGGTTTGTGCTCTCCAGATGCATTCTCAAGAAAAGGAATTACTTATCGTACCGATGACTCGATGGTCTAGGAGAGGAGACATCTTGAGGAACGACTGCAATGATCATCACGTCTTTCAAAGGAGATATGTTGACTGTTCAGCTTTTGGGACGAGATTCTTCTGATGAAGTGATCAACCAGATATCCGGATTCTAATCCAATTGAGAATGTATGGGATGCTTTAGAAAGGGCAAATTGGGGAACGTCGATACTCCTCTCAAAACTCACTATTATCTGCTCTTATGGAGGTATAAAATTTATTAAGGAAAGGCCTTATCACCAGCCCTCTAAAGAGCAAACGAGAGTTCATTGTGATATGGTCACACTCCCTGTATGGATACAACCAATGGTATCACCACATAAAACTGATCCCATCCGAAGACGAATACAAAATGTATGCTCATGAATCTAAACATTATGACCACCCTATCTCCACGAGTGGACGCATTCCACAGCACCTAGGAATGACGTCACCGACGACGCAGAATATGTAGTGACTGCACGAATAGTTCCTCTCAGTTTGAAGCCAGTGCAATAAGCAAAGGAGAGGAACCTGAGGAACTTTGATTCGGGAATGATTATATTTATCGGCAAGAGCAGGCATTGTGCTGTTCGGCGAAATGATCAGACAACCACACAACATGCAACCACCCGGCACTGTGTGGTTGCATGTTGTCCGGGACAACAGACTGCTAACGATCCTTCAATTAATGGCAGACTACAACCAGGGCACAAATCAAAACATTTCTGAGTGCAACCATCTAGCGGACTCTCTTGCAGATAGGCCCACAGAGTAGGGGACCTGTCCATATGCTTACGTTGACCAACCATCATAGACACCTTCGGCTGCGATGGGTACAAAAACACTGTTACTGGACATTTGGCGACTGCAAAAGAGTCGCCTGGTGACTCTAAGGTTTAAGATGTTTTCGTGGACATCACTGGGCCTCTTCATCCCCAACGAACACACACACACACTTAACGCTAGATCCTACCTGCATCGTTTTGGACCAAATTTTGCCCTACACGGTAACCGTGTGATCCTCGAACCTTGATGCAATTGTGCAGAAATCGTTCGAGGATCATGTCCAAGAACTTGTGTTCTCTTGGCCGCCAAATTCCTGACATCAATCCGATGGAATTTTTTGAGTTTAACCCTACGGAGACGTCGAGTTGACATTTAGAAAAATGTACGGTATATAAATGTGTTGACCTACTCCTCATACACACGGTTGGTTATCTAAATACTGACTATGTATACGTTGTTGTTTTTAGTAGCTGGGAAAGCAAAGGAGAAAACTTCAGAGTCTAAGACCAGCTGACTCAGAGCCGATTAGAAACTGTTTAGAAAACATTTGACATCAGAAGAAAAGTTGGGAGCGAAAAAAGAAAAACCACATTTGCCACTCGGCAATTAAACGTAAACTACCTGCTGGGTCAGCCGTGCAACCCTTCTTCGGTATTTATGTTTACACCATGACTACTATGTGGTACATTCAGGAATTTCACTATTACTTGGGGTACGGTTGAGTTACTAGCAGAGTAGTCAAGCGCGGGGGTCCATTACTACACGTGCTTTGTGTGACCGGAAGCCTTTGACTGTTAAATATGGTGCTGTTTCTCGTATTCTCTATATCTTGTGAACTCCTGACAGTGTGGTCATCCCGTGGTACAAACAGAAATTTAATTATTTATTTACTAACCTAATCACCAAAGTACTTTCCTTTTGCACCCAATCAATCGGTCTTCCCAAGCTTTGAAACATTCTTTTAGGGAATAGCCAGATAGTACAAAGATCAGGGGTAGTAGGGAGGCTGTATGACTGATTTTTTTCGCCATTCTGCAGGATCCAGACAATATTCCATTTTTGAGGTCGTCTTCACCTCACATTCTCAGGCAAACGTGTCTAAACCTCAACTTAGTAAGCAGCAATAAGCTTCTCCCCCTATTCTCAAATTCGTGGTGCATTACCTCCCAACGTCGAAAAAAATCGATCAGCATGACTTTGACGTTGGATTTTGTTGTACGAGGGGCCTCTTGGGCCGAGGCGCGTTATCCTATAGACAAAAAAAAAAAAAATAAAATAAAATAAAACAACTACTTAAGGCCCCGATCAGAGGGGGCCCCAAAATCACTGTTTCAAAAACAGTTTTTTAATATTTTTAACGGAAACTGAACTTTCTGCCCGCCAAGGTCAATGAACTTTACTTGAAGATTAATTTGAATTTACGTGTTTTTCAAAAATGGTTTTGCCGATTTTGATGAAATTTTATTAGTTCTTATGCCATATAATTTGTTTCTTTTGTTCTCACAATAAAATGAAATTGAAAATGTTCTTTTAGTTTTTTTCTTTAGATGGGGCCCCCAAATTCCATTTTGCCTTGGGGCCCATGAAGGTATAACGCGCCACTGCCGAGGTGGCATTTTTTTTTATGCCATTTGGATGATAAAATTCTGCACTATCTTAACTGCTCGGAGCTCCTACCAGTCACTGCTCTATTTTTTCCCCTCGCCTCTCCTTATCCCTCCTCCTCAGGTCGGCTAACCACAGCTCCGATTGAAGGTCTTTAGAAATTCCTCAAGTCATCGATGAATTATAAATACCTGCCGTGTATTCATGTATGTAAGATGGACTCGAACCCAGACCGCTCCAAACTAGTGGTGAAATCACCAAGCTTTCATTATTCATCAATGACGAGCTGAAAGAGGTAACATGAATGGAGAAAAAAAATCAAATTTCACGCTTGGAGATGTCAATGAACTACTTGACTGTGTAAGCAAAGTGCTTCTGCCACAAGGACACTTATACAGTGGGACTGATGAAACAGTTTGTTAATGCCATAGATAAAGAAGGAGGCTGTTTTTGGCACATCATTTCAAAATTTCCTGAGATAACTCCACGCTGGATTGACCACAAATCAGAGCCGGTTAAAAGATGATTTCGAAACTTCATGGTCTGAGAATGAAGCTTGGATAACATTCAAAGTGTTGCGAAAAACTTCGGGCATTTATAAATAAAAGAAGTTCGAGAAGATTGTGAGCAACACGCTTACTAGTTTCAAAACATAATGTTGCAACGTGAGCGTAAAGGTTCATTTTCTGTGCAGCCATTTTGAATACTTTCACGCAGTCTTGACGTAGTGATTGAAAGACACTGGAGAACAAAAAGAGATACTAGGGGAAATTGATAACATATCATTATTCATCTGAAATATTCAGTATTGGGGATGGATTACTTCCAGAATAAAGCGAATTTTTAAAATTTCTAAATATAGGTTTTACTTCGCCATTTCAAACATTCATTTTCACATAATGAGCTGTAAAAATGAACTCGTGGTTTCTTTTGGGACAGCTGAAAAATTCTGTTTACAGTACAAGAGGAGCAGTTGGTAGTATTTTGAATTCCGGTGTTTATTTTCCCCTTCTCACTTTGTAAAACTTTAAGCACAAAAACTGTACCTCAAATTAAACATAACATCAAGTTGTCTGTCCAATTAATCCTTTCCAGAAGAACACACCATAATTCTAAATTGGCTATCTTTTTTGTCTCCTGCAGTTTGATGAAAAGCAACAACAATCCGGACTGCTCAACATGGGTTGTCTTCTGTAAGATAATAGATTTAAAATTTAAAGAGAAGAGAAAAAAAAACTATACATCACTAGAAGTTTATAAATATACACCGAGTTCACTTTGCACGTGTAAGAATGGACTAGTCTGTGACGTTGGTGAAGGCTCAAATAGATTGCAGTTTGCACAATCCAGCAGTTTGAGTGTCTGCGAGGAAGAATGAGTTATTGGGATCTTTTCGACTTCGCTCGTGGAATGATTGTGGGGACATAAGCTTTCAGGTGGAGCAGCAATTAAAGACTATTAGGTTTTAGAACCCACCTTTAGACGAAACTAAAGGGGAGGGTCGAAACGTGGCGTCAGCTGTCATGATCGGTGAGCACTGCTTGGCAGCGAAAATCCGGTGGTGATGGGCTATTGGTGGGGCTCTGCTCTTTTAATGCCCCTTGTCACAATCGCGAGCATTTGCCCAATGGTAATCCAACAGTGGCCTCGAGGCCAGCGTCAGCAACAATCCCACGTCGTGTTAGCAATCAATTCCGATCCACTTTTATCTTACACATGCTGAGCCAGTGTCAGCAATCCCATGTCATGCCATGGCGCAATGTCAGCAGTCTCAATCAGGTTGTGGTTCGTCTCTGAGAGGCTCCTATAAGGCCAAGGCGCAATGTCAGTAGTCTAATGCTGTCTGGACACATTCAACCAGCTATGACCATCAATCTGACAATGAGCGGGCATTAGGAGAAACATTGTGCATTACCTAATACCTTGTGGGGTATCAGGTAGATGCTGCTAATGCAAAGCCAACTCAATGTATATAAACATATATCTCCGCGTAAATCAAAATTCTGAAGTTGTAGATCTCTGGCTTAAAAATTAAATCGCCACGACCAGTGACCAAGTCTTTATCATCCTTCACACAGAAGTTCTTTCCATAAAAATACTCAAGTATATTTCAAAGAGTTGAACGTATTTTGCTTGCTGAATCTGCCTTCAAAAGCAAACAAAACCAGCCTTTTTCAACTAAAAGTGATAATATTTTGGAAGGCAATTCATGACCATTTTTTCTGAAAAAAGACCGTTTTGTTGAATTAATGCGCTGCAACCGAAATGGCATTTAAGTAGTAATCGTGCTGTTCTTATGATGTTTATGGAAATACTAAGTTTTCAATGTTAGAATTTTGCTACACTACGAAACTAGTTGGATTTTCAAGCAACCTCTTCTATTTGAACCAGTGCGCCTGCATATTTATTGAAATATTATACAACAAGCCATTAATGCAATAGATAATTTCGCAATCAAGTTGCTATATATATATATATATATATTTCTGATAAACATTCCTAATCAGCCTCCTCTAAGAAATAAATGGCCATCCTAGATAACCCTTAGATCACTGTACTTTTAATGCTGCCTTTGAGTGGGTTTATCTGATGACCCGTGCGCTAATTTCGCTTCTTGTTCAGCCATTCGCATATTGCAGCTCAATCTTTGATATCCAAACGTATTCAGCTTTAAATACTTTTTTCCCTTAAACACTCTTCGGGGTCACGGGGAATAAGGCGTTACTGTTGACCTATACAGTGTAAAATTTCTGCTCCTTTTACAAGGACTTCAGATATCTGATCACCGTCATAATTGTCAAAGTTGACTAACCATAGCGAAGTGACTTGAATTCCGAAGTATGACATTAGCACAGTTGGTAGGATCGCCGTCCTCCCCACGCCGGGTGGAAAAGAGCAGAGTTCGAATCCCGTCGATGACGCGAGGAATTTTTATGGGCCTTTCTCATAACGTAGTTGAGTTAGTCGGGGTCATGCGAGTGGTGTGGTTTTTCATCCCGGTAACTCGGGGTTTCCTGCAAAGAAACAGAAAATCGACCTTAGAACACGGGCAATTTAAAAGACAGTAGTTGATGCGCCTAAAACAATTAGCATTTCAAAATAAAATACAGATGACTCAACCGAACAAGTTTTCTTCGAAACAATTCGTGTTTCATATATATATATATATATATATATATATATATATACACAAAATAAAAATTTTGGGGCTGTCTTTTTCTTGTCGCTTGCCCACAATTCCCACAGACAATGAAATTATCAAAAACATTTGATCAGTATTTTTCGATTTTTTTCCCCAGGCATAAATATTCTTTTCAAAAACCATGGAACTTTGCGATTGGATCTACTGCATTTAAACTTGAACGAAAAAAACGCTATGATGTTTAAGATCTAGCGTGGCCCCAGAATCGAACGTACTGAATAACTGGAGATATGTGGGATTCAACATAAGAAACCGACAAAATTCCAATCATAAGCAAAGATACTCTTCGATACAGACAATATTCTTTCTGTTATGTAGGCAGAAGTGTACATTTTAACGATAAAATCTTCATTTTCAGGTCAACCCTTCCCGCTGGCACCCACCCGTTATTCGCCTAGCGTGCCTTTATCGGAAGCAGATTCTTTTCATCCAAAGAGGAGAAGAAAAAAGAGGAGAGGAAGATTTGGCGAAGAGGTAAATATTGTTTCAAAAATAATTCCCGGATATGGGAATTATTTTCGATATACTTTATATAAAATAGACACTGGAGATTATTTTAGCAGCTGAAGATTGGGGTTGTCCAATAACTAATTGGGCGATCTCAATCCACACCGCTGCTCCCGAGGGTATAGCTAAGGAATCGATCAAGTTAGTTAACTGAACTTTTCTTTTTCTGTGATTAACAGAAGCGAAAAGTAAACTTATTATCACTCTACCAATTAATACTAATTAACTGTAAATATATAAAAATAATTATATATTTATTCACAACGTTTTGCTTTGTAATCAATACCAAGTGAAATGCAATGAAATTTTAATAAAATAATCATAAATGCTGTAGTATTATAATTTTGCTTATTTCTTTCTAAATTTTAATAATTTGAATTAAGATTATTACTATATTTAATACACTGTAATACCACATGAAATTAATATAGTTTAAGCTATTCGCCTAAACTACCATACATTAAGGTGAAGTTTCAGGCATTTTACCGATACCTATCATCAGAACTTTTGAATTTTTAATTTCAAATTTTCTTTCCTTTCTTGAATTTCATAAAAGAAAATTCTTTCTGAATTTTAATAAAAATTTAAATATAAAACAGACATGTTATAACGTATTATGACGTATTTAATGTCTGCCGATTAATATGACAAGCAAATAATTCATGTATTTAATAAACTGATAACAAAAAGCGAGAAAAATCGACTTTCGTGCGCGAATCAAGAATATTCTTTTCTGCGCATTCTCCACATTATACAGTATACCTATGCGATATGCTTTAAAAAATAAATAGCAATACTTTTTCGGATTTCGACTGTTCCGATTTTAATGAAGTCGGGAAAGATATTTTAAATGAAATTGCATTCCTGTTAAAGCATCACTTTAACAGGAATGCAATTATTCAAATATCATTCACAAACAGGGGTGCCGCTGGTTTTAATTTTTAAGTGAATTAATTAGAAATTTATTATCAGAATCTGTAATGAAAGCGACCCGCGTGTCCATTAATATGTCATAATGTTCTTGTATTTTCTCCATATTGTGAATTACTTTAATCTTACGTGGTCTTCCCGGAGTGTAAACAGAATTTTTAAAGTCTGGAATATTGGGAACTGCTTTAAAATTTAATGCATTATTTACGTGTTCAACACAATCTAATATTTCGATTCTTTTACAGGATGACGGCTTCGAAGAAACGTGGGGCTCATCCACATCATTGACCAGTTCTGCCAATTCAGTACAGACAACCATTAGTCTCAGCAGTAGGGACATCCTTATACCGCAAACATCGAGGAAAAATCAAATTATTGGCGATATTCACGGTAGAAAAGAAGTCCCCTCTTCCAGTGGCAGAAGCAGATGGATATGCAACGAAAAGGAAGTTCCCACATCTCTTGAAGCTTTTGCAACTGATCTCCTTCACCAAGCTCAACTGGAAGCATATCAGCACATCAGTCACAAAATGAATGGATATGCTGCTCAGCCCGATACTGGAAATTCACTACAAGGTGCACTTTCCGCGCAAGATCTTCAGCAGAGTGCTGAAAGTTTAATGGTGAACAGGCACGAACTTCTTGAGAAGCCGCCGGACACCTATGAGATAGAGAATAATATAAGTGACTGTCAAATTGAAAACATCCCCCTAGAGAATGATAAAGACTCCAATAATAATAAGCGCCTACAGGAAGCTAGAAGAAATTCTGAACTTGCGATGGACAGTAAAACAATTGATACCACAGAATCTATTAAAACAAATGGTGCTCATCGACAAGACAGGGAATCGTGTAACGAAAGCAATGTAAGTTTATCAGAAATGCCATCCGAAGTCTCAGAAATTGGCGATTGCTCGCAGTTAGTGCCATCTACTGTCCCAAGTAACGTTATAACTGATCTTTCGCAGACCAAATGCGAGGCTGAAACCATCGATTCAGAGTATGCGCTTTCGAATTATAATGAGAGTTCCTTCAAAGACGCATCGAATGAGCATCAATACTGTACATCCTGTGCCTCAGTAAATGACGATGATTGCGATCAATCCACTGTGCAACTGAGAAGTCCTCTAGAATGGAGTGGAAAAGAAGAATCCTTGCCTACAAAAGAGGTTCAAGATTGTATCAAAAAAGATCCTTCGCTTGATAAGCAGCGTTCTGAAGACCTGTCTCAATCTTCCGTGTGCCACACTATTGAAAGTACGGACAATAAATCATTGTCAGAGCGTGTTTTGGTTGGTAGCCTGACAAGTGGATCTTCATCAACTGAATTTCCACCAGAATGGAATGGAGAAAAGACCGAACACAACAAGGAGGATTCTACCTTAACAACAGGAAAAAGCTCCCGAAATGATAGAAAAGAAGTGGTAGTAACATCAAATCTTGGTACTAAGCGCGTGTTTGAAGTGATACGAGTACCCACCAATAGTCCAGTTGAAGAGAATATCAAAAACAGAGTGGCTGCTCTTCCAGATTTGCCAATCGACTCAAAACAAAAGGTAAACGTGCCATTACGTGGAGCTACTCTTGCCACAGATTCGAGTGGTGACAAAAATGACCCAACATCCAACAAGCAAACGGAGGATTCTTCTTTCAGTTACCTATCTGAAGCTCTGATCCGAGAAACAGAAATTGAACTGAGCAGGTTAAAACAACTCACCTCTAGGAATACACTGCCACCAAACCAATCTATCTACAAGCTGGCTTACGATGAGTGCGTTTCCGATCAGTCAGATTCAGAAGATATCGATCCTCCTTCCCACGCTACCGAGAAGAAACACATGCACTCTCCAAACCCACCAAATAATTTTAATCCTGCACAGTCCGAGATTATTGTGCACGAAGCTGATAGCGACACTGGGTCAGAAGATGTTGAACTGTTGCCTCACCGTTACGAAAGCAATACGGAACGACATCTGTACGTCAACAAACTCTCTCTAGCAGCTGAGTTACTCCGGACTAAAGAAAACTTACCGTATGACAGTGATTTTAAGAGAGTTATTGACGAGGAACATGCAGAAACAAAACCTGAACTAACACCAGTATTGGAGAATTATTATGGCTATCGTCACCAAACAGTGCAAAACCGACAACCAAAGTCAATAGGGGCAGATAACCCTGCCTTCGTCGAAGATTCCTCGTCTGGAGCGGGACAGCACAGGAGCTCCGGAATCAGTACCGCAGACAGTGGTGTTCAGTCAGAAGACTCGGAAGACGAAGTAGCAGAAGAAGCGAAAGAAGACAGTGGGAAATTTGCCACTTCCGAGGAAGAGGTTAGTATTGGAGATTTCGTTTGCGATTACTATTATAAGCGTTCTGCCAGGGGGAGATCCACGCATACACTAGCCCTCCTCATCTCCAACTCCTGTTTCAATTCATCCATTACAATCTCCCTCTGGGTCTGTATCCCTGAACTTTTCCCACCATAACATAGTTCATCAATCTCTCACTGGCAATGCATGTCCAATCCAATTTCTCTTCCGCCTTCTTCAGTCCAAAGTCTCTTCTCACCAACCCTTCTCGAAACTATATGTGAATATTTCGTTTGCGATGTGGTAGATGGTATAATAATTAGCCATAATATCATCAGGGGCGGAATTCCGTTATTTAACAACAGAAAAAGTTTATTGATTCAATTAATGTGGATCTGAATCAGGATTATGTATTTGTTTTAATCAATTGAATGCCGAGGAGTACGCTTCTTATATTCAGAATATACTCTAGAGAGCACTATATGACTCGGCAAGGAAAAAGAGGAGACTTAATAAAATTGTGCCTTGGTGGAATAATGAATTAGCCTGTATGAGAAAAGTGTTTAAGGCAAGGAAACTTTATGAGAGATACAGGGTTTGAGGGAAAGTGGAATCTTTATACTTTAAGCAAATGTATAGAAATAAGATAAATCAATATCACCATGCTACTGCTGCCAATAAATTAGATTTTTGGAAAAACCTGGTCCAGGGGGCTGGTAATACTGATCCGTTGGGCCTGTTTTATAAATTAGTGACAAATAAATTGCAGGTAAGTCCTATACTACCCACAATTAAGAGTGGGGGTATTGAAACTAAGGATTGGAATTCAACTGCAGACTTAAGGTCAGCAGCTTTTCCCACAGGATATGCCTGAAAGTGATACAGGTGAGCAAGCTCTAATAAGACATTTAAATCTAAATTATGTAGGGAGTGCTGATAATTAGTTGTTTACTGAACTTCAATTGAAGCTGATAAGTCAGACTCTCAATATTCATAAAACAACCCACAAATTATTTTAAACATCTTTAATAAGTGTTACCTTTGAGGTGTTTTTCCTGGCATTTGGAAGGTTGCTTTAATAAAGTTGCTTTTTAAGCAAGGTAAGGAGGTCACTGATCCAAGGGCATACAGGCCGATTTCCTCCTCCCAGTTTAGCCAAAATTTATGAAAGATTATTGCTATTAAGGTTATCAGATTGCTTGACAACCATAGGTTTTAATTACCATTTCAGTATGGATTTCAAAAGCAGTATTCAACAGAGGATGCTATTGAGGATTTGGCAGAATACATCAATGGATTAGTTAGTAAGTACGTTCTGGCCTTTGAGGAAGTGTGTGGCATCAGAGCATACTGCTATCTTTAAGACAAGTTAATTGCCCTGACCTACTGTATAAATCCATAGTTAGTAATCTTACTGGTGGAAGATTGTGATCAAGTCACAGCATATGAATATTCTAAATTTGTAAGTTGTGGGTGCCCTGAGGGTTCCGTCCATGTTCTGGAATCTTCGGTTATATTTGTCGTTAAGTGAGTTAAGTAAATTATAAAAAAAAAAAAAAAAAAAAAAAAAAACCTATTCAAAAGCATTTGGTAATTTTCAAAATTGGTAGAACTGTTTCTACTAATGCCTTGCAGGTTCTGTTGGGCTTCATGCCTCTTGATCTGTTTATAGCGTACAGAGTTTTAGCTATTTTTAAGGTAGGGTAAATTTTATCGGTTATGTATCTGACAACTGTAGACTGTAGTAGGGAGAAAAAGAAAATAATGAGCTATTTGTTAAATGTTGGCAGAATATATGGGATAATAGTGGTACAGGGGTAGTGACATGACCCTTCATGCCTAAGGCATCCTTTGTGTTAGATAATAAGATTATCTAGCATCTTTGCGTACACATTTTTATGTAACATGAGGGTGACTCAAGACGACGCACTTACGTAAATTTTAAAACAAGAAACTAAAAATAAGCATATACGCGCGTGCGCACGGCCACTTTATTATACACTTCGTTCCACACATGCTCAATTGGGTTGAGATCTAATGACTGGGAGCCACTGCAGTAAACAGAATTCACCCTTTTCTTCCTGGAACCAGTGATGTTCCATTTTGGCCTTGTGATATGGCGCATTATCCTGGTGGATGAACATGATCAAAAACAATTCCATAAAATCAGTGGCATCGAAATGTTGCTCCACTGGTATGAAGGAAGCCCAATGTGCACTGCGAAAACACTCCCCACACCACTAGCCTCCACTGTTGATACCTGACAGGATGAGTCCACGGACTCTTACTGTTTTCGCCATATTCTGATCCTCCCAACAGCGAGAAACAACATAAACAGGTACTCTAAAGACCAAGAAACGTTTTTCGAATTGTGAAATACCCGATGTTGCTGTTCCTCAGCCCACCTTGTTGTGTTTTGCTGACCACAGTGGAACTCTGGTTGGGTTGTCGGCTACAACAACCACCATTTGACAAGATAAAAGTTGTGTGTTCTGAAATGCTTCTTTAGCTACAATTGTTGTACTGGGTTTTTGTTAGAATAATTATAGCCTTTCTTTTATCCTGCACGAGGTGATCGGCCTCCGTTGGCCTCTCGTATCAACGAACTATTTCCAATCGGATCACAGGATTATCTTTGGCTGGATTTTATGAATATTGAACGAATCTTCATAAAATTGGGCCAATACACTCTAGACAGTCGTCAGCAGGATTTCAGCTTCCGAGATACTCATAATGATCCGTCTGAACAGTACACATACAGCATCCGTCTGTATCGGCCCTCCTGCTTTATATCGTAGGGTACTGCTATCGAGGGAAGCGTCATTTCGTAAAAAGAATGGATGGACGTAACTTGCAAACTAATAAATTGGCCGGTGAGTGTGCATGACCAACATATTACTAAATATGTTAGCAATACCATCAAGATCAATTCAGGACCAGAAACTAATAATCATGAGTTATTGTTATTAGCAAAGGCATATTATGCAAGAAAGCAAGCTTATATAGTATAGAATCAACCAAAAAAAAAAAAAAAAAAAAACCCTCATTTCATCGATCCACTCGCTCAAAATGTTTGTCTAGTTGACTCTATTCAAGCTATCAACTTCTGCAACAACAGATGGAAGTTTGTTCCAGCAATCAACCACCCGCTGGCTAAAGGCAACCTTCCACACATCTATCTTACAACTGTCTTCCTTCAATTTGAATTTATGCCCTCTCAGGTGATTATTCTGAGCAAGAGGAAAAATCACATCCGCATTGAGCAAGCTCAAATCATTCAAGGCCTTCTACACCTCAGTCAGATCACCTCGCAAGTGTCTAGTCTCGAGACACTGCAATTTGCAAAACTTAAGCCTTTCTTCGTAAGAGCATCCCTTTGTTCCATTCACTAATCTTGTTGCCCTTCTCTGTACTCGTTCCAACAGCTCTACATCCTTCTTGAAATGAGGCCTCCAGACCTGTATACAGTACTCTAGGTGTGGCCTGACCATTGCCGTATACAAGGGAATAATCACCTCCTTATCCCTGCTGGAAAAATTCCTGTATATCATTGACAATACTCCATGAGCTACTCTTGCAGCCCATCTGCACTGCTCAGAGAACTTCATATCTGCCTGCACAACCACCCCCAAGTCCCTTTCATTCTCTACCACTGTCAGTGTAGTACCACAGAGTTGATACGTTGCTCTGGGGTTGCTGTTTCCCATGTGTAGTACTTAACATTTGTCAATGTTAAACTGCAGTTGCCACCTCTCAGCCCATCTGCTCAACTTTTATAGATCCTGTTGCAGCAGCTTACTGTCATTAACAAACCTGCCGACCTTTGTATCGTCCGCAAACTTGGACATTACGCCTGATATATCAATAATAAATACAGAAAACAACAAGGGACCAAACAGTGAACCCTGCGGGATTCAACTAATAACATTAGTCCACGAACAGCAGTATCCATTTATTACCACTCTGTCTTCTCCCACTCAATCATCCCTTTATCCATAGCAGCAATTTTCCTTCAATGCCACAATTTGTGCAGCAGTCTTCCTTGTGCAACAGTATCAAAAGCCTTTCTAGTATCCAAATATTTGATATCAAAATTCTTTGCGACCAGTTCCTTTGTAACCACATAGTATCCAATCAAATTGGTCAGACAAGACTTCCCCTTCACAAACCCGTGCTGTGTGTGAGCTATAACTGAAGTCTTGTCTAGATGATCCTGCAGTGCTTCTTTAACCAGTGCCTCCATTAATTTCTCTGGAACAGAAGTTAAACTGACAGGTCTGTAATTACCTGTGTCGCCCTTTGATCCTCCTTTGTAAATGTGTGACATTTGCACATCTCCAGTCCGTGGGTACCTCCCACGAGTCCAAGAAGGTTTTCATAATTATGGCTAAAGGTTTGCTTACTTCCTTTGCTGTCTCCTTTAATATAACGGATTTGTAGCCCGTCGTCCTAGGAAGAACCCCTCACACAATAAATGAAAAAGGCCCGATTAATTTGGTGTAAGGAGCATGTAAAATTGACCCCCGAGCAGTGGAAGTCGGTTATTTTCTCGGATGAGAAGAAATTCAACCTGCATGGCTCTGATGGGAGACAAACGATTCGCCGTAGACGTGGTGAAGAATACCATCCAGACTGTATGGTGTCTACAGTGAAATTCCCTACCAGCCAAATTATATGGGGGGTATATTTCGTATCGCGGAGTAGGTCACCTGCAGTTTATAAAAGATTCCGTAAATGCCAATTGATACCTGGCTGGACCGTTCTTCCAACCATTAGAGACCATTTCAACCTGTCAATAACTGCATCTTTCAGGATGACTCTGCTCCTTGTCATCGAGGAGAGTGTAAGTAGACACTTATGTAGTTACTTTAGCTTCATTTCTGCATTAGAGGTTCGACAGTAATGTGATTACATTTGTTACAGATGAAAATATGGTTGGAAGAACGGTCCATTACAATTGTTAGCTGGCCAGAAAACAGCCTGGCCGGACTTGAATCCTAATGAGAACTGTTGGGATCGTGTGGAGTCTGCAGTTGCCAGAAAGAAGCAAGACCCTTCGTGAAGCCATAATTGGTGTTTGAAACCACGAACTAACAGTTGATTATCTTCAGAAATTGATCTTGTCAATGCCTCGCCGGTGTGTTGCTGTCATCAGGGCCAGAGGCGGTTCAACTAAATATTAGTTTGCATCTGGTGAACTTTTCATTTTGTTTTACATTTAAAATGATAAACTGGAGCAAATTGAGGGCTTCTAATAACATTTCAGCCACAATTGTCGTGTTTACCAAAACTGTTGTATAAAGGTTGCAAATTTTGAGAGTACCTGTGAAATATTACTTAGCTTTGCCTTAACTATTAATAAATATCTTTTGTTTATATTTCTATTTGTGTCATTAATGTAATATACCATCGCGAAAAAGTGTTAGAAATGTGAAATTCGTAGGTGATGCACTTTCTTTGAACACCAGTGTATTCTTGCACCCTTTCTATTTAATGTATCCCATCCCTGTAGAAGCAGTCTCTCCTGTCAAAAAATACAGACCAGGCTGGGAAAAATTCTACCCTTGAGCCTTGCACAATCTCTTCGGGGCTGAGTTGATCGACAAGGCTCTCATTAGTATTCAAGTTAACATTCAATACAACAAATCCGAAATTCCCTAGCATGTTTCATCTTTTCAGGACTATTCTTAATGTTTTCAGCTTCCAAAATGAGATTTCTTAGTTGGTTTTGAGTGGTAATTCATGCAGATAAAAATCATGGATTTCATGTGATCCCCACAGAAAGTAATCTGAGAGTATAAAGTCAGGTGATTCTGGTGATATTCCTAACCAACCTATCGGTTATTGTATTCCATATTGAAAAAAAAATAATAATAAAAAAAAACTCTACCGGAAAGGTGGGCTCGTGTACCATCGTTCATAAATTACATCCTTTGCCGAGTTTCAAGGAGAGGGTCTTCCAATAGTTCTTTCAAATTGTTTCTCAGAAAATGGGCCCCTAATGGGACCCAACGTTGTCCACACTCTGCCACGTGGAGGCAGATCAGGTTCACCAGTATTATAGTTATTTACTGTGGCAGGTCCTGTCACCTAATTTCCTGAGATTTTAGCGGCTAGGACCTAGAATAAAAAACGCTGTAGACAGGGGTCAGACAAAAGGAATACTATTTATGCGAATTGATGTTAAGTTTTTGGGTATAGAGCTCAAGCAATTTAGAGATTATTCGGACGTTAATAGTTGTAGCTGTTAGAGAGGGGAGAGACTGAAGGCTGGGGGAAAGAGATGAGGGATCCATAGAGAAGATTATCCCCAAATCAGTGGAGCAGGCCAATGTCCCACCAGAGAGAAAAGAGGGACGGTAAGGAGACCAGGAGTCACCTCCCCCTCCCGCGCGGGGAATGGAGGCAAAGGACCGTGACTAAGAAGGCCTAATGGTAGGAGCTGAGCTGTGCTGGCGGTTGTGTCACTCCTGCAGACGAATCAAGGAAGGAGTTGTTTTGCACTATTCCCGCCGAGGTTTACGGTTGAGCTAAAAGCTCATTGCCTGGCAAAAAGGTCTTGGGTAAACTTGGAAAAGGCGCAGTACTGTTGCTAGTGTTCCAGAAGATGGTTTTCTTGATCCTGAGAAAGGTAACGAATCTGTGTAATGAGAATGCGCCGGAGAAGTACTGACAACCTTGTGTGGGTTTAAGAACGTTTTGAGAGCTAAGGATTCCATTTTTGTAAAACATAATAATTCATCTGTAGACAGACACGGCCGAGAAATTGAGGATCACATGTACAATTCTTCACATATATAAATGCCAAGAAGAGCAGGACAAACCAGATCGGACCTTTACGTAAGGGGTTAGTATTAAATACACCAGCTGCCGTTGCAGATGAACTCAACAGTTATTTTGCATCGATATTTACAAATGAAAAGCCTTTTGTGGCAATGGAAAATTGTGGGAGCGAAGTTAAAAAATATGTAATTAATGATATTGAAATTTCGCAAGATTATTTAATGAAAAAACTTTCGAGCCTACAGACCTGTAAGGCTCCTGGAGTTGATGGAATATACCCTATAATCTTAAGGGAGGAGGCAAGCGAGTGCATTGAACCATTGAGGCTAATTATGCGAGCATCACTAGACTCTGGGGAGATTCCCTTGGATTGGAAAAGTGCAAATGTACCTCCCATACATAAGGGTGGCTCAAAGTGAAGTTGGAAATTATCGACCTGTCAGCCTGACTTCAGTGGTAGGGAAAATCATGGAGGCAATGATCAAGGGTGGAATTCAGGATCATTTGGATCGAATTGAAATTCTGAAGGATACTCAGCATGGTTTTGTAAAGGGAAAATCATGTTTAACAAATCTGGTTCGCTATTTCGAAAGGGTCACTCACGAGCTGGATTTAGGGAATAATTTCGACATTGTTTATTTAGATTTCAGCAAAGCTTTTGACTCAGTCCCACATGAGCGGTTGCTTTATAAGCTTGAACAGGTTGGAATCACTGGGAAAATCCTTAGATGGATAGAAGGATGGCTTCAGGGAAGGAGACAGAGGGTTGTGATAAATGGCTATTCCTCAGATTGGGTTGATGCAAGAAGTGGGGTTCCCCAAGGATCAGTATTGGGACCACTCTTGTTTTTAATTTTCATAAACGACATTGATGAAGGGATAAAGGGCGTGATGTCTAAATTGGTAGAGTAGTTAATGATCACTGTCAAGCTGAGCGTCTTCAGAGAGACCTAGATAGACTTCAGGAATGGTCAGAAAAATGGCAGCTGTGCTTTAATCCAACAAAGTGGAAGGTATTATACCTGGGAAACAGTAATCCCAAAAAAACTTATTCACTTGGTGGAGTTCAACTAAACTTATGGATACGTCGTTGCAAAAGAACTAAACCCAGTACTGGAGGAAAGGGACTTGGGTGTTACGATACGGTCAGACATGAAATTCTCTGAACATTGTAAACAGGTTGCAAGGAAGGCCCGCCCATGGTGTCCTATCGATGATCTATCGAACTTTTGCAAGTAGAGATAGGGACGTGATAATCCCATTATATAAGGCTTATGTTAGACCACACTTGGAATACTGTGTTCAGGTATGGAGACCGCACCTAAAGAAAGACATCGAGCTTCTTGAAAGGGTGCAAAGAAGGGTAACTCGCCTGGTGAGATCGGCAAAAGGGCGTCCTTATGAAGAAAGATTTCGAATATGTGGGTTGCAGAGTTTGGAAACTAGACACCTTAGAGGAGATTTGATTGAGGTGTTTAAGGCTCTGAGAGGCATCAGTAAAACGAATGAGGACGAAATTTTCAAGATTATAAATGATGCTAAACTAGGGGACATAAATTCAAGTTACGGGGGGAAATGTTTAGATTGGACTGCAGGAAGTTTTATTTTAGCCAGCGAGTTATAAATTACTGACCTTCGGGTAAGGAAAGCGCATAGGATGATAGATTTAATTTACTTTTTTTTTTATTAATTATCATTATTTATTTTTTTGTTTTCATCATTGTTTTGTTCGGATATATTTTTTTTTGGCTGGTGCAGCATAAGCCATAGGCTTTCTTGCACCATGCGGCCATTACTAATACAAGTACATTGCGTACCACTGAAAGAAGTTTCTCTCTTCATTCACATCTTATTACAACGATTCTTGTACAAGCGTACCGTGAAATGGATGCAGTTGCTGTTCATACATTGGTCTTGAGCCAAATGCCGATAAATCTGTTTGCCCGGATTAAGTGTACAAAGAATAAACCCAATATACGTCTCTATAAATGGACATCAAATTAAACTTTAACTCTCACAAGGACCTAGGTTTGGTGTGGGATTCAAACCTGTCTTTTCTGGAGCACTTCACGGAAGAAAGAAAAATTCTTTGCAGCCCTTTGGTCAGCTCGACAGGAACTAGTGAATTATGGCAGCAGTAAGCTGATAGCTAGGTTTGTCCGAACTTGTGTAATACCGGTGACACTCTACGCATCGGAAATCTGGTCCTCTGCCCCTCCAACCTAACTGCGGAAGTTCTTGGAGCTTGAGTACTGGCTTCTTCGATTCCTCAATAGGACTTCACGACATCCCCCTTACTATCTCTAGGTCTGTGCTACATTCGCTGGAATGACCCCTTGGAAGCAAATCATCATAAATCGCAACATAATTAGCCTCTCTGGGTTCATTTCGGGTAGGCTATATGCTTCCTCTGCATCAAGAAAACTCGGTTATTTCTTTCGCTTTCAGCGTTACTTTTCTTCTAAACAGCTATTTCGATAGCCTCATCATCCTGCCCAAGAATAACAAAAGAACTAACCGCGAAACATCTACGATCCAACTTGCCCTCAACCAAATAACCTCGCTCAGTCATATGTTCCCGGCAACCACAATTGGACTCTTGAACGACTTAAATATCAACACCGTGAGGAGATTTGCGTGGACAAGCCCTACAGATCAAAAGTTTTTGCTGATACTTTCACAATCTTGCAATTTTAAACCTTTCATTTCACCATCGCTTTCCACGGCTTCTGTGTTAGAGGATGATCTGCGCGCCTTCTCCTGTTCTGGACAGCATCTTGCCAGCATCCCCACACTCTTCTTAGTCGGACGCTGAATGTATTTAAAGTATTTAAGTTGAACATATTCTCTTAGTCTTCTTTAATTAATTTATTGACTAGATCTGTCTATCTTTTATATTACCCAATATAGATATTGTATTAATATGTTATCGTTGTGTATACCCTCCTAGCATTTACCTGAATTAAATAAATAAAAAATTCCCTCCATACATTTTTAGATGAAACTTTTACGTGACCTGAACAACCTTTTGGTACTTATGGATACGTCGTTGCAGTTGGATTTCAGGAGCACTAGGGCCATACTGCTGCGTGTATACTGTCTGTAAATTGCGTATGTTCTGTTGTCGATTTTCTGTTTTGATGGATGAAAATCACAGCTTTCAAAAGAATATGCTACCCTCGACTGAGACCGACTAATTCAGCCACGTTGTGGAAAAGGCCCATAAATATCCTTCCCGTCAACTACGGTGTGTGTCACAAATATTGCTTCCTCTGCATCAAGAAAACTGGGTTTTCTCTTTCGCTTTCAGCGTTACTTTTCTTCTAAACAGCTGTTCGGTCTGTACAAATCTCGAATCCGCCTAACTGGAATATTGTTCCCACATCTGAGGAAGTGCCCCATAACTTCTTTCAAGCCTCTAGACTCCATCCAAAAGAGAGTAGTTAGGTTAATTAATGACTAATCGCTTACAAATTCTCTCCATTGTTTCATACAATTCTGTTTCATGCCTTTTCTGTAGATACTTCCATGGGCACTGTTCTTCTGGATTAGCTTCCAGAATTTCCGCGCCCTCCCCTCCCGAACCAGTCTGAACGCTTACCACCACCACCATTCAGCATCGTTTTTCTGTTCAATTTGAAATTCACAGAACCAACTTTTCCTCATTTATTATTTGCTGTTTGCCTGATGGAAAAACTGGAACAACCTCCCTTCATACGTATTTCACGAAAATGAAAATCTACAGAAATTCAAGTGTGATATCAACATATATCTTCTTCCATATCCTCAACCATCAACGCACAAATGGATCTAAATACTATAGGTTCTTATGCCTGTCGTGCTTGGGATTTTCATTAAAAAAAAAAAAAAAAAAGTGTGTATGCACGCGCGCGTGTACACACCCATCCAATTATAAGTCGTTTTAGAATTATCCGTATGTTTACTGAAGGTTAGCAATCCTTGTGCAGAGTCATATTTATTTCCAAGGAAGGCATTTTATCTATTGGAACAGAATAAGGCAACTTACTTCCTAATTATTTATCTGTACTGGTACCCTCGCCTTGGAGATGATAAATTTAATTTTGATAATAAACTTATTTCGACTGATTGATCATTCCCGAAAATATTTTAAAAGCGATACACGTCCCTTGGCCTATCAAGCGTTCACTCATTCGCAGACAGTAAAGCTCCTTTTCCCTTGCACTTTTTCATACAGAGTATGTCTGCCACCGTAGCCGACTAGTCAGGCACAAGGGTGCATAAGTACACGTGCGTTGAGTGATCGGGGTTCAAGCTCGTAGCTGCTAAACACGGTGTTGTTTCTTGTATTCTCTCTACCTTGCGAACTCCTGATCGTGTGGTCGTCCCGGAGTAGAAACAGAAATTCTAAAACATAAGAAAGAAAAAAAAAACCCATTCAAAATAGATAAACTTGACATTCCTCTCTTTTTCGTTGAAAGCAAACTTGAAATTACTCCTATAGTTTCCTTCCTGAGATGGTTGACCTTTTGGAAGGCATGAAAGAAGTCACCCGGAGGGTTATCATCTAGTGAAAGCTGAGGTGAATAAGCTTAAATATGCACAGGTGCATTTTTCCAACAAAAACCAGGTTATTGTTTCGATTAAAGTGCGTTTTGACTAGTCAAATTTTTGGTCTGAACATTTACTTTGATTTTAGAATTTATCTCATTAATTCTTTAGACACATATGCAGCTGATCGAGGAAATGCTCTTTGAGTGGCATGCAGATGACCAAGGCCATGAGGAATCAGTATTTCTTCCTTGTACTTGCATGTATTCCAAGGTCGGTTTGCCTAATCCTCAAGATTAAATTTCTAATAAAAGGAAAAAAAAACACTTTTTTGCGAGACCGATTAACTCGGTCACAGTTTGTAAAAACGGCTCACTTTTCCGGACAGCATGGTATATTACATGAATACTCATATTTCGTGTATATAAATTATTCTTTATTTCATTTTACGCTATAATACATATAAGTAACGTTTTAACATCAAGTACACACATCCTGGAGAACGCTGTCCAAATAATTGAATGTATTCGGTACTCAGTCATAAAAGAAAACTTTAAAACAAAATTATACTTATCAACCGTCGCCCAATCAAATTTTAAACGGTATTCATTACATAAATACATGTTACATACCAAAGATAACAATGCATTGCAAAAAGTGGACACTTATGTAGACTTATATAGTACTGGAACCTAAACTCCCATGTTTCTAATACGCACTTGTGAGAAGCTCAGCAACAAATTTTGATCCTCCGCGAGTAGAAAGAATCCCACCAACATGTTCTTTAAAAACCATATCAAACAATCATGGTTCTTCCCCTGACGTTTTATACGGATCCCACCTGCTTCATGACGCCTGACTTCGCGAAAGGCATTATGACACATTCAGTAATTTCGAACTTCCCATCCCGGCACGTGCAATAATCTGATTATCCTCTAATAAGTGAAAAGCTAATTCGGTTATAGCTTGGCGTAATTTCTTGTTCAACTCGAAGCACACGCACTTATACTGGCACGAATGCTATCGATTGAGTCCCTATAAATAATGCCCGTGTTTCTATCTTGACTTTTAGCTTCTAAATTCACCACTCCATTATCACGTAAAACTAGAAGGTTTGTACATCAGTTTGGTGAATCTATTCCACACATTTTATTACAAAAAAGTATATTTTTAAATCCACAGATAATTTGAATACTTTCAGACAATAGCAGGTCCCACTGACGCAAGGGGTCATTTAGTTTGCTTCTCCCGTCCGCTGCAGTGGGGGGTGGAAGTGACTACGAAACACTGAACATTGGGCAAACTGAGACGTACTGCAGCACATCTGTTAGCAAAATGCTACATTGCGAGGCTTGGACTCGGGTGGTTATTTTCGGAAACTGTCTGGCGGATGCAATACGCGTCCTTCCATTGGGACACATTTTTGTGTTCACGTGCTACCTATTGAGTTACACGCCTCCTTGTTATTGTTAGCGATGATAAAATCACGCGCAAATACTAGAACTGCCACCCCCTCCGGGTTTTGTTGTTAAAACAGATTTTGCGAAAATTTTGCCTCAGATTTTAGATGTGATTTTTTAACGGGTCTCTTGTTTTATTTGATATAGTGATTAAAATTGAATTATTAAATCAAGTTTATTTTGGTCAAAATCTTGAACCGAAATGAAGTCAGTTTTGTTTATTGGGGGCTCAAAAATTCATTTATCATTTTAGATGGTCGCTCAGTCAAGTTCGAGAACCGCTACCTTAAAGGTGGGGGGGGGGGGGGGTCTAAATAAATTCATTTATTGTTTGTTGCATAGTAATTCTACCGTGTTAGAACCCATTAAATATAATTTTCTGAATGTTCATTTTTTAGTGGGGGGAAAAAAATCAGAGATTTGACATAGTAACCTAATATTACCGCAATATTGAATATACTCTCCTACTGCCTGGATAGACAGTAGGATGATGTAGTTACGAACAAAATATATATTTATTCAAAAATATATATAGTATTTCCTCCTTCCTCGGACCGTAATTGCTTTTAATGCGTTGTGGAAGGAACTAATTTCTGATACAAAGCTAATGGTGCTCCACTGAGTGCAGTCCACTCCTCCTTTTGTTACTCGAGCCACACTACAGTTGGAATACTACAATCGTGGCACACCTAAACAGTGATTTGCTTTTGAATTCAATAGATTTTTCCTAATCTCTTGGCACGCAGTTTAAAACAGTCTTAAAAATTAAGATTGGTCAACAACATTACTTGTTACTGAGATTGATTAATGAGATCGGTTAGCAACAACCTGCATTGAAGATGACTTTAGATATTCCTCCAGACGAGTGGCAGACAGGGATGTACCCTGCTTCAGAGGACACGCCGTATTTTTTGGATTCTAGTCCATCCTGAAGATGTTCAGTTGAGTTAAGTCTGAGCTTTGTTAGTCACTGTCTTGTTCGATTCGTCCTCTTTACTGGAACTGGAAAGTTGTCATGATGGAAGGTGAAAACATCACTTTTATAAAATTTCCGCAATGTAGAACAAAGAATTGCCCAGAAAAATCAATGTAAGAAGCAGCATGTGACTAATGCATGGAATATATAATTTTTCTTGTGGTTTCCAATAATCCCATTGCGACCAGTGGACCAAATCCATACCACACTCCCAGATAACACTTTTTTCCCTCCAAACTTCTCTCTCACACACAGGTAGTAAGCATTCTGCAGGCATCTTCCATTCCCAAACAAGTCCATTTGGCTGGAAGGTAGCGTGACACTCATTGTTCCAAAGAACCAATTTCCAATTAATCCACAGTAGTAGTTTACTGCTTTACTATCACTTCCATTTCATCAGCACGCTGCCACGTTGTTTACTTAGAAATGTGTAATTTCTGTGCAACAGAACAGACTTTTTCACCACATGATATCCAACTTCATACCCCTCTGACTTTGTTAGCTCTTTCCACGCGCTCGACTTAGTTAATTCGGACCGCGAATTACCATCATAGGAAAAATATTTGCATATTTCGCAGTTATACGTAATTTCTTATAATCATGTGGGTGTCATTTGACTTTTTGTACGATAATATATAGTATGCACAAGGTTTGTTCAAAACGTAATGCCTGTTAATAGATAAAAAATGCAAAAAAGTGAAACTTTGGGAATTATTTCTAAAGCCTTGGTGGTACATATACACTACTACAGGTATCCACAATGATTAGTACTAATATTAGCAAGTGTTCTTACTAACTCAAAACGCCCCCCAAAATAAAGAACCTTGATATTTCAGCATATTTTCGCTGTATGTTAACCTGAAATCTTTTGAAATTGAAATTTGAAAGCTTTTGTTTTTGATACAAAATGAACTAAAAAGTTTATTAAATTATTATTATAAAGCCATTTAAAAATTTCAGACGGTATTCTGTCCTTAGGTATAATTTTTATCTGTAACCGGTAAAATGTTTTCTGTTATATTTCATCAAATAACATAAAATTATTCTTTTGCAGGATCAGATCTGGAACAGGAAACAAGAGGGTGGATACAAGAGATTTGGAGCCAAAGCTAGCCAAAAACTGCCATTTATTGAACCTCGCGGTGGTCCTCTCTCATCACCTTGTTGGTGTTGTATTATTATGTAGTATACATTGTAGTATATAAGGTAATTTTGTCAAATTCTCAAGGAGAACTTCGACTCAAATAAGGAGTAGTACCAACAGGCAAAGAAAACTGATCAGTTTTTGAAGATAATGCAAATAAGTAAATATACCGGCGCAAGGAAATGGCCGGTGGGCAAAATGAATTACTTTAAAGTGAAAAATTACTATTCATTATAGTAATATAAAATGCAGAATATATGAAAGAAGAATGCTAAAGCTTTCTTTTAATATCCTTACAAGTATATAAGAAATAGAAATTTATTCGCTTCAACTGTACACAGCAGGAAGGTCGATTCCTTTAGTGTCGGCTTTGAGTTGGTCTTCGTGATTTTAATAAAATTTTGTAAACGTTTCGTTACAAATAGTGTCTGTATAAGAGATATGAGTTTTACTGTTTTATGCATTTATAGCTCGAGAACACGACGATCTATTCCCTCGCATGTGGGAGGGAATAGATTGGCCAGAAGAACGCGATTCACTGTCCCCTTTGAATATATAACCCATTTTATCAAATACGTAACAACCCGAAGGCACCAGACCTTAATATATAAATAAATAATAATAAATCAGTTTCACTTACTAGCTACTCTACTCCGCTTCCTTCGAAGCCCTCCTTGGACATTTCTCCTTGTTTCCAGCATATCCCCAACTACTTGAAGTAGCCGTGGAACTTTTGCTTTCACTATCTCTTGTAGGGAAACTTTAGCTTGATCTAAACAGTACAACGAGCATGGAATGAAAGCACACCCGATAAATATTTCGCCACATCCATCGCAGATTCAGTTTTTCGATCATAACTCATTAGCGGATTTCAGTTGTTCTACCAAGTTATGGATGGTGATGAGACACCTGTTATGCGTTACCCTAGTGAAACAGAAATCGTAAACGATACTTATTGAGATCTTACTCGGAAGCACGTGAAATAAAAATGACTAATAACCACATTGACAATAATGATCCCGAAGTAGAGGTTTACAAACTTTTATACCCAGCGGCCCCTTAAAATATATCCTAAATTTCACGTCGCAAAAAGGCAGATGTGACAAAAATTTGAACTACATGTATACATGCTTTTATAAAATTAACTTCTATTTAAGTATTGTATACTTCGATACATTTAATTGTAAAGATTGAAATAAAATACGTTCATACCTGGATTAGTTGGATGGTTTGTCCATATCATACAAACAACATCTCCCCCCCCCCAAAGTGCGCCCCACACTTTACTGAAATACTCCTGGAATTTAGGAGCGTCTGTTGCAAAGGAATTTTACAAACAAAACAAACACAGTAGCAGACAACGTAGTTAAGTTGGCTTATTGAAAAATCAGGCTCTTGTCACTAGCAAGTCTGTCAGTGACGTGTAAATTTACCAGATGATTTCTATAAAAATACCACACACACATTTGCATAAAAAGATAGTTTGGCGCAGAAGAAAAAAAAAAAACGCACAGAAAGGCACTGAGTGTCCATTTATGAAAGTTTTATCATAGAAGATATTCTTTTGAAGACTTTTCAAGTGTGCTACGTGTAAGTTGGCCAAAATAGACTTTCACCATAGTCTTAGGGACAGTAATTGTCCCAGCTATCAAAAAATGGTAAAACAGCTTAAATTGAGAACCAATTATGGGCCATAATTCAAACCAGACTTCTCACAGGGCTCTACAGTTCATCCAATTAAATGCTCACAGAGCACGTACAGTTGTGGATCAAATCAAGCTTAAAGCAGAGGAAAATAATATAGATATCCTGATAATCCAAGAGCCATATACTCATTCCTAGAACATACAGAATAATAGAATCTTCACATGAAATCTCACTAACAGCAATAGTAATTATAAATCCTTCTTTTACAGTTACAAAGGTTACCTCTCTCTGTGTTCCATTAGCAGTTTGTGCACAAATAATTAGTCAAACAGAATCATGTTGTATCCCTCTACTGTAGGCCAGGAGAGGATATAAATCCTAGCATTCATTATCTACAAAATGTACTGACAGTTCTTCCAAATTCGAAGATAATAGTCTCCATGAATGCCAAATGTCGGTCAAGCCTTTGGCACAGCCGTACAGTTGACAGACCAGGAACACATAATGGCCAACTCCTAACAGGACAGACCCCACAACTTACCTACCTACAGTAATACAAAAATATGCCGGAATGATTGCCAGAATCACCCGAGTCGATTGTGGTCTCAATCGGCGAATCTTGGCACTCATTTACAGAGCAATATTTTTACCTGTAATCTCCTATGGTGCTAGCGTATGGTTCCATCGCACAGCCATAGTTAGAAACAGAGCAAAATTAAATAGATTAAATAGCATTCAAAGAACAATCTTTTTAACAATAACTAGAGCATGCTGTACAGTTATTATCCCGGCCCTGCAAGTTTCGGACGGTACCCTACCATTGCACCTTAAAATTGCAAAAAAAGGGCTATATTATAGACTTAAAAAAAGGAATTCCCATGGGTTTCCTAGGCATAATCCCAAACCTTGCCAATGACATCAAGGCAGAGAAACAACAAACTGCCACATGACTACATCAGATATGCAAACTGAATGGGAGCAAGAGACCAAAGGTGCTACTACCAAAACGTTTTTTCCACTGGTGGCTATGATTAGCCCAAAACCACCTAAGTGGTATGCTCCAGGACTTTATACCACATTTCTATTGACAGGTCATGGATCCCGTAAAGCTAGATTGCACTCTTTGGGACTGGTCGATGACCCCACTGTACCTGCGGAGAAAGTGAGAATTGGGCACACGTTCTATATGACTGTGTAATCTATGAAAATCAACGTAGACAGTTAATCACAGAAAGGCGCAATATGGCCTAAGTAGCCCTTGCGCCAGAAATAACCATACCAATAATCACAGAAATTGGACCCCTTCCTAGGGCCAAGAACACCAATTCATCATGGAGGAGGTCTTTTACAAGGCCTTCACCAAGTATTATTATTATTATTATTATTAGCCATATGGTACAAGGAAGCCTGAGGCTTATGCTGCACCAGCCAAAAAAAAAAAAAAAATTCTCGAGTTCCCCCCCCCGTGTGTGTGTGTGTGTGTGTGTGTGAGAGAGAGAGAGAGAGAGAGAGAAGTAGAAAGGCATCACCAAGAAAGAGAAGAATGATGATATCCAGCTCAGGACCCTGGGTTTGCCAAGCCCATGCTCACCAGATGTGAGCCCCCGTATGCTCAAACTATTTTTAAAACCCGCCGAACCTTGCAGAGACAGGCTCTTCAACCAGTCCCTGTAGCAAATCAATAGATCAAATATATAACCAGCCCATTTTCCTCCCCATGCCCAGTGAATGACAAAATCTCTGCATGACTGAACATACCTGAATTGACTCAGAAATTACCGGGACTTTACCAGCGTTGATGCTCTGCCCCTGCGGACTCCTTTGGCCCATTGCCAGTGGACCATAGAGGCAGGAAAATAACCAAATGTGACTGATGGGAATAAAGGCAGGCTGGTACTGCCCTCATGATAGCATACGTCCAACCAAAACAGACTGAGTTCCCAAACATGACAACACTCACGGAGAGGACTTTAAAGAGACTGGTATAGACATGCAGCCAGAGTTACATGTCAGCTGGAAAAAACTAGTAAGCTGCAGGTTTCTGAAGTATGCTAGTATGAATGAGGATTGAATGAATGAGAAGTGGAGTGAATATAAAGGCTAGAGTATGAAAGGAAATGCTAGGAAGGGTTAGTGAATGATAATTTTTGCCTCTGGGTGTGTGAGGGATGAATGTGTGATAAGGTGTGAGTGCCGAAAGAGTAAATGTGGAAATTGAGTAACATTAGCGAATTACTGTGGAGTCTGAGTGAAATGGGCTGTGTGAATGTAAGGATGTAAAAGTGTGTGCCTGGATGAGTGAATGAATGCGAGAAATAGTATTTTGAATGTATAAATGTCGAAAGCAGAATGTAAAAGTACGACAGGAAGTTTGTTTGAAAGAAAAAAAAAGGAAAAAATTTAGTATAAATATGTCTTTTTATTATTATTATTATTTGTATGTCATTTAAATTGTGTGAGCTTTCTTTAAATTATTTGCTTGTTTAAATTGTTCCTTTGTCTTTAAAGCAATGGTTAAACAAGCATTAAATTATTTTAAACGCAATAATTGGACAGGCGGGGTTGGCAGCTTGGTGTCAGTTTTGCTTGTTTAATAAGTTACCCCTCCCTGGTGTGAATGAGAATGATGGATGAATGGAAAAAGCAGAAAAGGAAAAAAAAGTATAAAAAAGTTGTAAAATGTAAAAACTATAAAATGTAACCTTGAAATGTAGTAGGGAAAAAAAGAGAAAAGGAAAAAAAAAATTGTGTGTGAGCGAATGATAAAAATTGCATTTTCTATTCCAGCCTCTCCACCAGATGGACGGGTGGCCATGGGAACCTTATGGACCAAAGGTCATCCATGCTGTGGAATGCTGTCCTAGGTGGAGTACAACCACCAGCACAGCTCAGATGCTGCCATTAGGCGTTATTAGCCACGCTCCCTTGCATGGTCTGTCTCCACTCCCCGGGCGAGAGGGGAAGGTTACCTCTGGTTTCCTTCCCCGGCTCGCCGCCCCTCTTTCCGCTCTGGTGGGGCGGGCCTGCTCCACTGATTTGGGGGTCATTTTCTCTATGGACCCCATATCTCTGTCTTTTCTACTCAGCCTTCAGTCTTCCTACCCCTCTCTCTAACTTATAATTACTAGTGTCCGAATCATTGTTAAATTGCTCGAGTCCTACACCCAAAAACTTAATAACATCAATTCGCATAAATAGTACTCCTTTTGGCTGACCCCTATCTATAACGGTTTTTTTTTCTTTTAAGGTCCTAGCCACTGAAATCTCAGGAAATTAGGTGCCAGCACCTGCCAGAGTAAATAACTATAATACTGATGTACCTGGTCTACCTCCACGGGGCGGAGTGTGGGCAACGTTGGGTATCATTAGGGGACCAGCTGCCAAATGACAAGAGGAACAACAGCACACGACACTACACATGTACAAAATCCATACACTTTTAAACCTCTGGCATTGACAGTGTTCTGTTTCACACCCACAATGTATACTACGCGAAGATGGGGGAAACCCCTGGTGCCGTTTGACACTAAACACACTAGTCATACCAAAGAAGAAGAAATACTGTTCAGGGCTTAGCCCTAAATAGATGTCAGATGAGTTATTGAGAAAATAAAAATTTTCTCAATAACTCATCTGAATAACTCTTCTTAATTTTGGGATGCATGTAAATTATCAGGTGATACAGGAGCCTGTGGTAGATGTTGTTTGAAGAGCATCAGTGGCTAAGACCACATTGCTCTGTGTATATTTTCTGTAAATCGCGGGTGTCCTGATGTCGATTTTCTGTTTGCTGGATGAAAAATCCAAGTTTCCGGGAGAAAAATAAGGCTTATGGTATACAGGGATTAGTCTGTAATCAAGTCACAAAGTAGGTGAGGCAAGTTCAGGCAGATTATGAGATGTCTCTGGCAAAGAATGCAAAGAAAAAAAGCAGCAAAGACTTCTAAACTTCTATTAACAGTAGAATGGAGGAGTTGAATCACATTGGGTCACTTGATGTCAATGGGTTAACTGTTGATGACCCTGCTCAGGTTCCTGTCAAGTTGAATAGGTACTCTGCATATACATTGAAAACATGGAGAATTCTTTAGGTGGAGGGGTTGTCAGAAGTTTATCAAACTCCAAAAAGAGAGCTAAATGATTGTGTAATAATTGAGAGGAAAGTGGAAGCGAAATTGTTAAAATTAAACATAAGGAAGGTATCTGGGTTGGATGGTATCTATCCAGTTATATTAAGGGAGGCAGAAAAAGAAGTAAGCAAAACCTTAGGCATAATTATGAGAACATCCTTGAACACAGGAGTGGTCCCCCACGAAATGCAGACGTGCAAATGTATTTCCAATTCACAAAGGGGATCAAAGATTGACAGGAGCATTGCACACCTGTTAGTTTAACTTCTTTTCCGAGAAAAATAATGGAGTTCACTGGTTAAAGTAGCATTGCAGGATCATCTAGACAAGGCTGCAATTATATCTCAGAACCCAGCATGCGTTTGTTAAGGGAAAACTTAATTTGATTGGATACTACGATGTGGTCACAAAAGAACTGGATGCAAAAAATAATTCTGATATATCATATACTTGGATTTCAGGATGCTTTTAATGCTGTTGCACATAAAATACTGCTGTACAAATTGGAGCAGTATGGCATTAAGGAGAAGTTGGTACAATGGATAAAAGGATGGTTGAGTAGAAGAAGACAGAGTGGTAATCAATGGATGCTGCTCTTCTTGGACTAATGTTATTAGTGGAGTTCCCCAGGGTTCGGTATTGAGCCCATTGCTGTTTACTATATTTATCAAGTGATATTGATGAAGGGATATCAGGATTAATGTCTAAGTTTGCAGATGACAGAAAAGTTTGCAGGGTGGTTAACAACAGTCATCTGGGTGAGCTACTGCAACAAGATCTAAGAAAATTGAGTCGATGGGCTTGCAGTTGAAGTTTAACATTGACGAATGCAAGGTACTGCATGTGGGTAGCAGTAACCTTATAGTAACTAATCTACTGTGTGGTACTACACTCAGGGTAGTTAGTTAGTGGAGGTTAAAAAAACGTGGGGTAATTGGCAAATCAAATATGAATTTCTGCAAGCAGTGTAGACAGGCCCTGGCAGCCAGTCTACACTGCTCAGAGATGTGAATGATTTACAGGAATTTTGACAGCAGGGATAGGGAAGTGGTTACTGAAATAAGGAGATGGTTAAGGGATAAGGAAGTGGTTACAGCTACTGAAAAGAGTACAGAGAAGGGCAATTGGTGAAAGGGACAAAGGGGTGCTCTTACCAAGAAAGACTTAACGTGTATAAGGCATTGAATGGTTTGAGCAAGCTTAGTGCTGATGGGATTCTTCCTCTTGCTCAGATTACCCATTTGAGGGGGCATAAATTCAAACTGAGAAAGGATGGTCGCAAAATAGATGTGCAGAAATTTGCACTTAGCAAGTGGGTGGTCGATTGATGGAACAAACATCCATCTGTCGTTGTGGAATTTGATAGCTTACATAAATTCAAGGAAGAACTAGACAGACTTTTGGATGTAGAAGTAAAATGAGTAGTGTTTTTTTTTTTTGGCTGATGCTGTATAAGTTTGCTTTCTTGGATCATTCGAAATAGCTCCTCTGCTGAAAAACGTCCTTAGCTGAATTCTTACACCATTAAAGTATATATTCAATCTCTCTTTTCGATCTGGTGAATTCCCTTCTCAATTCAAAAAAAGCAATAATCGTCCTTCTTCCAAAGGGAAACCGTTGCAACTCTATCAAAAACTTTTGTCCAAAAGCTCTACTCTAAATTTTTGCAAAGTTATTCGAAAAAATTCTTCATAGCAGACTCGTGGGTTTCCTGGAAGTAAAATTAGCTCATCCATGAAGAACAGTATGCCTATTGCTCAAAAAGATCCACTGATCTTGCAATTGTTGACTTGTGCTCAAGGATCATTGATAGTCTTGAAAAGGGTTACTATGCTATAGCACTGTTTCTTGAAATCTAAATCAAAAGTTTATGCAGTCATAAATCATAATATTCTACTCAACAAGCTAAATAATCTTGGCTTGAGAGGGAAAATTAGCCTTCTCCTTGAAGGCTATCTTACTGATCGGCCATTTGTCATAAGAACAAATCAATCATACTCCTACATCTTATTTCTCCTGGGGAGTACCTCAAGGCTCACTTCTCGGACCTATCCTATTTGCTCTTTACATCGATGAATTTCTCTGCATAGTTTGCTCCAAAAGAATCAGCTTATACTGAACCCAGAAAAATCAAAATACATTGTGTTTAGAACGAAAAACAAACCACTAAATATTGATTTCGACATAACATACAAAGAAAAACAATTTGAAAGGGCGAATGAAACCAAAGTTTCTCTGAATCTGGCTAGATGATAAGCTAAGTTGGGTAAAACAATGATAACCCTACGAAAGAAAACTTCGTCACTAGCCGGAATACACGCCAGGGCCTCTGCCTGGGTGTCTCCTTCCCTTCTCAGACTAGTATTCCTTTCTTTCATTCAGCCGCATCTTACCTATGGAATTATCTCATAGGGTACCACCAGCCAAGAAAACCTTATGAGACTCCTCATAAGAAAGCAGAAAGCCAATGCGGTCTTTGTTTGCAGTACTTTGAAGATACCAGACTTCCCCCTATCTTCAGATCCTTTTCATAACCATAGAAGAACTATCATATAATCTAAGAAATGAAGCAAACCTGAAGGCTCCACTTTTCAGAAAAGCCATAGGTCAGAAAATTATGAAATACAGAGGCGCTAAAACCTGGAACAAACTTCTTGCAAACAAACATCAAAAATGTCACTTTAGTAAACCGATTCAAGAAACTACTAATTGAACACATCACCAGGGATGTCTGATTCAAATTACCTTTCACTCAACTCCTGGATTTTAAAAACCCAGAAGAAATCATTACTCAAGGCCGGCCAGAGCTACGGGCAAGTCGGAAGATCACCTGGGGCGCTGACACTTTGGAGGCGCATGACATTGGGATGTCGAAGTTTTGAGAGGGCGAATATGCTTCGTGAAAGGGGAAAATGATTTAATATGACAATTAAAACATTATAAATATTCTGGTTCTCTTTTTTTTTCTTTGTTTACGTTTATAACTTTTCTCTAGCAAAAATAAAAATATTAACTCAATCAAAACACTTCATTTTTTTTTTCTATTTGGAAGGGGACGCAGGAATGCCTCCCCGCCAGAGGCGCCAATATGCCTCGGGCCGACCCTGTCATTACCAATAGAGAAATAATATACAAATGTTAAAGGAAAGAGAGTTTGTAAATTTCTGTGCATATATTTTTCTTTTCTCTCATCATTTACTTGTAAAAAATGTTCGAAATGCTATTATAAGCAGACATGGTTTACGAAGTCTTCTGTAAAGAAATGAAGAAAAAACGCCAATTTATTTATATCTTTTCTGTTGATCATTACCTGTACAATTTCAAACCTATATATTTTTAATGTTATTCACATCGTTTTTTAAAGGAACACTCCTTAAACAGCCATTAACTTATGTGTTCTCCCTCCCTTTTTGCTGTTATCTCACAAAAAAGAAGTGTAATATAAAATAGAGATAAATAAATTATTATTTATAAGCCACTACTAATGCTAAATCCTTGGGATGTTAAATGCATTGGCCATATCAGTGGTACGGAGCTGGGGAGGCATGCTAAGTTTGTGGCATGCTAAGTTTGTGGCATGCCCACTTGAGAAGCCAATACTTGGATGAGAAAACTGGTTTGATGGTAGAGGGAGATGCGGATGCGAAAATCTCTGCAACATAGAGAAGTTTGTTTGTTTGTTTGTTATTTGGTTTTTAGGAGCATTAGCAACTAAGGCGATATTGCTCCAGGAATATGCGGTGGTCATTCCCTGACCTTTCCGCATCCTCCGTATTTGGTGGTCACGGGCTCGAACCCCGCACTGCTACTCCTTTCCACCTGGCTACGGAGCATAGAGAAGTGGCGAATACACTATTGTTGAAAAGTAACTCGCCATGGTGGATTTGTCTGTTACATGGTGCAGATGTTGCTTACATCTGCACCATGTAAGCAACATCTGCATGTAAGCAACATCTGCACCATGTAACATGTGGCTCTAAAAGTGAAGTTGGAAATTATCGACCTGTCAGTCTGACTTCAGTAGTAGGGAAAATCATGGAGGCAATGATCAAGGGTGGAATTCAGGATCATTTGGATCAAATTGAAATTCTCAAGGATACTCAGCATGGTTTTGTAAAGGGAAAATCATGTTTAACAAATCTGGTTCGCTATTTCGAAAGGGTCACTCACGAGCTGGATTTAGGGAATAATTTCGACATTGTTTATTTAGATTTCAGCAAAGCTTTTGACTCAGTCCCACATGAGCGGTTGCTTTATAAGCTGGAACAGGTTGGAATCACTGGGAAAATCCTTAGATGGATAGAAGGATGGCTTCAGGGCAGGAGGCAGAGGGTTGTGATTAATGGCTATTCATCAGATTGGGTTGATGTAAGAAGTAGGGTTTCCCAAGGATCAGTATTAGGACCACTGTTGTTTTTAATTTTCATTAACGACATTGATTTGTCGTTTGATATACGACGTCTAAATTTGCAGATGATGTTAAAATTGGTAGAGTAGTTAATGATCACTGTCCAGCTGAGCTTCTTCAGAGAGAGACCTAGATAGACTCAGGAATGGTCAGAAAAATGGCAGCTGTGCTTTAATCCAACAAAGTGTAAGGTATTACACCTGGGAAACAGTAATCCCAAAATAACTTATTCACTTGGTGGAGTTCAACTAAACCCAGTACTGGAGGAAAGGGACTTGGGTGTTACGATACGGTCAGACATGAAATTCTCTGAGCATTGTAAACAGGTTGCAAGGAAGGCCCATGTTGTCCTATCGATGATCTATCGAACTTTTGCAGGTAGAGATAGGGACGTGATAATCCCATTATATAAGGCTTATGTTAGACCATACTTGGAATACTGTGTTCAAGTATGGAGACCGCACCTAAAGAAAGACATCGAGCTTCTTGAAAGGGTGCAAAGAAGGGTAACTCGCCTGGTGAGATTAGCTAAAGGGGGTCCTTATGAAGAAAGACTTCGAATAAGTGGGTTGCAGAGTTTTGAAACTAGACACCTTAGAGGAGATTTGATTCAGTTGTTTAAGGCTCTGAGAGGCATCAGTAAAATGAATGAGGACGAAATTTTCAAGATTATAAATGATGCTAGAACTAGGGGACATAAATTCAAGTTACGAGGGGAAATGTTTAGATTCGACTGCAGGAAGTTTTATTTTAGCCAGTGAGTTATAAATTACTGGAATAAGTTGCCCTCATGGGTAGTAGAGACCGACAGTTTGGGGAAATTCAAAGGTCATCTGGATAGTACTTTCGGGTAAGGGAAGCGCATAGGATGATAGGTTTAATTTCCTTTTTTTTATTATTAATTATTATTATTTAGTTATTTATTTTATTTTATTTATTTTTTTGTTTTTATCATTGTTTTGTTCAGTTTTTTTTTTTTTTTTTTTGGCTGGTGCAGCATAAGCCATAGGCTTTCTTGCACCATGAGGCCGGTGTACTAATACATATCCATCTGTCTGGCGGCTTTTGTGAGGAGTACATCTACATGCTGGCCGAAAAGAAGCTTTGGGTCGAATCTGATTCCTAGGTCGATGTGGTGTTGGACAAGAGGGATGGAGGCTCCATTGAAGGTTGGATAGATTTTTATTGGCTTTTTCTTTAACTAGAAGACCATGATTTCTGACTTCTCTGAATTGATACGCAGACCAAATTGTTTGAGGTAGATACATATTGAGGAGAGAGTAAAGGTTAGCTCTTCTGAGATTTGGTGAGGGTCTTGGTTTGCCTTTATTGGCGTAATCGTTAGACCTTTAGATCGTTAGCATATACCAGGATATTTAACTTTTGGATTACGAGTGGAGCAATAAGAGCGGTGAAGAGGTCAGATAGCACTGCCCCTTGCGGGACTGCAACTCAGATTACTTTGCAGTATCGTGAGTTATCTACAGATAATTTGACTATTCGGTTATTCAGCAGAGATGTGAGGAAAGTTAAGATGTCACCTCCTATCTGATAGTAATTTTCTAGTGGTTTTAGGAGAGACGGGATGTACACAGCATCAAATGCAGATTCAATATCTACATAGGTGGCTGCCAGCTCGTCTCTATTCTCAAAGACTGAGGATTCTGTTAGTGGTTGATAGAAGGTTGGTCACAGTTGATCTGTGTGGGAGTGCATAGTGGAGGATTGTCTGGCAGGATTTGCTTAGTGAGGATCGGCAGCAGTATTTTTTCTAGCAGTTTCAATAGGCAGGATGAGTTTGAGATCGGTCTGTAGTGCTTCACAAGTGATGGAACTCAAATATTTGGCCTTGGTTTGACTAGATATTTCTTCCATTGGTGTGGGAAACAGCACTTTGAGAGTATTGAGTTAAAGATATGTAACAGAGGTTGCAGGATGTAAGGATTCAGGCTCTTAATCATAAATTGCGGAATCCCGTCAGGTCCAGTAGTAAAAGTTGCTGAAGGTGAGGTGATGGCATTAATTAACTCTTGTCTTGATATTAATATGGTTGTCAGTGGTGGTAAACCTGGTGATGTAGATAAGCCAGCTTTAGGGATCAAGTTGAGGGGGAAAACCTGAACGGGTATCCTTATATGGACCTTTCCCTGTGCGTACGGTCCTGTCAAGGTACGATTTAATCGCTATGGATTTCAGGCGGTTAAACTCAGCTCGAGCTGTAGAGTGGGCAATTCTGTCCGTATCGTTGTGAGACTGCTTCCACAATTTATGTAGATGTTGTTCAAGGTCGAATCACTTCTTCAGGTTGTGGAACCACCATGCATTAGAGTGAGGGGAGATTGTGATCTTTCTTGTTGCTGCACTGTTACCGATATAGTCCAACCGGTAAGGAGGATGACGGCTAACTGGACATCACATGACTCTAGGATCGACCAAGGGATTAACGACGCTCCCTCGATGCATCTCGGTATGTCCAGAAATGTAGGATTCATACGCGACATGGTTTTGTTCTGCCGATTTGGAAGATGATTAGTTGGTAGTTGAAATAGCAGTAAAAGTGCGTCGTGGTCAGAGTTGAGCACCGTCTCTAGGGTTTCATCGATGTTGCATGGTATGGAAGCTAGTATTAGATCAAGTTGGTTAGGCCCACGAGTTGGAAGTTCGCTGACAAGGCAGAGATCTGCGGTATGAAGGTGAGAGAGGAACTACTGCTTTAGGTTATTAAGTTGAGGGGGTAGACCGAAGTCACCACATACGATGTTGACAGTGGCCAGTTGCAGCTGGTGCAGGATCCAGTTTGCTACTTTAGCATAGACATATGATGCAAGAAAGCAAACTTATGTAGCATCAGCCAAAAAAATAAATAAAAAACCTTTCAGCTTCACTCCTCCGTTCGTTCGAAATACCGGTCCAGCTGAGCCTTAACTTTATTTAGGCTATCAACTTCCATAACAAAGGATGTAAGTCTCTTCCACCAACCAACTACCCGCTGGCTAAAGGCAAACTTCCACACATCTATCCTACATCTGTCTTTCCTCATTTTGAATTTATGCCCTCTCAGGTGATTATTCTGAGTAAGAGGAACAATCCCATCAGCATTGAGCATGCTCAAACCATTCAAGGTTTTATACACCTCTATCAGATCACCTCGCCGGTGCCTAATCTCCAGACACTAATTTGCAAAACTTAAGCCTTTCTTCGTAAGAGCAACCCTTCTCTGTACTCGTTCCAGCAGCTCTACATCCTTCAAGGTGTTGAATACACCTTTGTCATTCCCCTCGCTAAACGACGACTCATGTGTGAATGTCGATGCAAAATATTCATTTAGTTTGTTAGCTAGCTGAGCAGAATCATCAGCAGTTGAACCATCGATATCAAGTGGACCAATCTGATTCATCCCCTTCCTAGAGTTTACATAAGTAAAGAACTCTTCGCTGTTTTTCTTTGCATCCCTTGCCAAAGATTTCTCGTAATCTGCCTTCGCCTGCCTGACCTCCTTTGTAGCTTGGTTACAGATCAACTTATATCTATCATAGGCTTCTTTGTCACGTGTTAATTTATATGTATCCCATACATTTCTCTTCTCTGCCATATGTCTCATTATTGATACTTCAACGATAACGTCTTGAGCTTGTAATGGGGCAGAAATTACTACTTCAAGTTACTGTAGTCTACAGTAACTTGAAGTATGGTAGATTGGTACTTTAGTTTGACAGAGGTGACTTCAAAATCTGCGATTCACTTGAAATGGTAGAGATCAGTGTGAAGAGGGGTTTGTCTATAAAAGATGGCGGTACACCCTCCCCTCCTGTTATCTCTCGCTGTAAAGGCAAACCCGTATTCAGCTGGGACGGTGATCGCAATACATTGTTGACGGGGTTCTAGCCATGTTTCTGTGATGCAAAGGTCCAAGTGTGCAGCTAGAGGTAACTGCTTTAAAGCAGTGATTTTATTTCTGATGCTGCTCACATTTTGGTAGAGTAGCTGAAGCGTAGCAGTCATAGGGGTTTTTACCAAGGTTGCTGGCCTACAATATTCATTTTTCAGTGGGTTATGGTAGGAGCGATTTGTGATCCTGGTTGGGACAGTCATGTCCATTTGGTTCGGAGGTAGCATGCATACAGGAGATGAAGATTGGTGTTTACGATGGGGTACTGGATATGTGCGACCGAATGCACTATGGTCATATTCTTGGCCTGGCAATTTATTAACAGGGTCCTGTAGGAGTCAGCTAGTTGGCATCCAGTGGTTCTTTGCTATGGCTGAGAAGGGATTTGATTATCGTTCCAATTGGCCACATAGATGGGTGGGAGATTATTGAAATCTCTAGGTTGCCTTCCAGTTTAAAAGCTGCATAGTTATTACTTCTGACTAGCAGCTGCTTTACAAAAACATGTGTCCTGATTTCTTCTTCAACTACGGCTGCGTTTATTCAAATGATTCAGCAACCGCCAACCAAATTTCTCAATTTTAAAATACCTAGAGTATTGAGATTAATCCAGCAAATCGATCCAACAAACATTTACTAAAAAAAATAAAGAATAAATACTAACTGATATGAGGTACTAAGTTAACAACGTCACTCATCACCATGGCCTTGAAATTACTTAAGATTTTACTCTCTTCCACCATTTTAAAACACTGAAACAAAAATAGGCATCGATGTGGTTTTGGAGAAGACACTGACAGACTTTTCTAGATTCGTGTGCAGGCGCCTCCGTAGCCAGGTGGGAAGGAGCAGCAGTGCGTAGCACACGCTTCTTGATTAGACCGGGGTTTGAGCCCATCACCACCAAATACGGAAAGGTCAGGGAATGACCACCGCATATCCCGCAGCAATATGGCCTTAGTTGCTAATGCTCCTAAAAACCAAATAACAAACATAACAGATTCGTGTTCCATATATCCAAAGGCGCTATACACCAATTTCACACTGCTTTCAAGTGTGGAATTGGTGTATGGTGTCAATTTTATCTTGATAAGTTATAGGGTCTTCTGTCACTACAACTTATCAAAGAAACTTCCTTGAAATAAATCACTGGAACACACAAATCACCAAATAAAACGAAGTGGTTCTGCTGACGTATTCCCGATAATTCGCCATTTGCCTCAAAGGTCAAGAAATAATGCTAATTCACCACTTACATTAAGGCCAAATGTATATTTCAGGAATACACGTTTCCTGAAAACATTTTCACCATATACAATTTGGATTAGATCCTGAGAAGCTCTGCCTAGATAGGGAACAAACTATAGCCAAAAGGCACGTAGTTAAAATCTAGATCCGACGTTTTTCCTCCATGTATTAATACTCCTGATTGCACACTCAAATGGTCTCATTTGCTTAATTTGAACTGTTATGTATTGAGATTTAACTCATTCAATACACTGAAGGAAACTAACGTACAAACTGTGTGATACACACTCAGTGTAATGGAAAATAAAAAAAGGTCTGGAAGTAATGTGGTTTCGTTAAGATATGCAAGAATTTTGCTAGCAGGAATAAAGAGGAGATTGTCACATTTTACAAGACAATGGTTAAACCGCATTGCGAGTACTCATACAGATCTGTATGTCTCATTTTAGAAAGAATGTCGAGCTGCTGGAACGGGTACAGAGAAGGGCAAGGATATTGTTCAGGGGACAAAGAGTGCTCTTAACTTAAAGGCTTTAGTTCTGAAAGTTGTAGCCAGGCATCTAGAGACTAGGCACTTGCGAGGAGATATAATTGAAGTGTTTAAGGCTCCGAATGAATGAATTGGGTAAGCTTAATGCTGATGGAATCTTCCTCTCGCTTAGACTACACACGAGGGGAATTAATTCACTTTGAGGAATGATGGTTGCAGGAAAGATGTGCATAATATTACAGTATTGGTTGAGTAGGAGAAGACAGAGTGGTAATCAATGGACACTACTCTTCGTGGACTAATGTTATTAGCAGAGTCCCCTAGAGTTCAGTGCTAAGCCCATTGTCGTTTTCAGTATTTATTAATAATATTAATGAAGTTATATCAGGCTTAATGTCTAAGTTTGCATATGGTACAAAGGTTAGCAGGGCGTTTAATGACAGTAATGACGATATGTTACTGCAGCAGGATCTAAAAACCTAACTTTGGGCCACACGAATAATTAAATTCATCTACCGTGCATTGTGTAATATGTCTGTAAATTGTGTTCTATGGTCGATTTTCCTGTTAAACTGGACGAAAAACCCGATTTGCCAGGGTAAAAAAAAAAATCTTGCTATCTACGCCTGAGACCGACTAACTCAGCCACGGAGTGAAAAAAAAAAAAAAAACCCATTAAAGTTCCTTGCGTCATCGACAGGATTCGAACCCGGGCCTTTACCAGGTGCAGGGAGGACGGTGGCGCTGAACGTAGAGCTGTGTTACCCGCGCAGACTGCAGCAGGATATAGAAAAATTAGGCATATGGGCTGAGAAATGGCAACTGAAGTTTAACAAAGTACTGCACATGGGTAATCAGTAATCGCGAAATAACGTACCAACCGTGTGGTGCTACACTCACGTTAGTGGAAAATGAAAAAGAGATGTCCGATATGTTCTCTGACCAACGTAGGCATGCTACCAGGCCAAGTCATGAGGTCTGTCAATGGTAAACAGGAATTTTGCTAGCAGGGATAAGGAAGGATGAAGTAGCACAGAATTGGTATAGAGAATGGGGGGGGGAGAGAAAGATTGGTTACGGGAACAAAGGGGTGTTTTACCAAGAAAGGCTTCGGTTTTGCAAAATGCAGCATCCGGAGACTAGGCACCTGTCAGGTGATCTGACTGACTGACAGGTGTTTAAGGCTTTGAATAGATTGAGCAAACTCAATGTGATGGGATTCTTTCTTTTGCTCTGACTATGAACAAGAGGGAGGCATAATTTCAAATTGGATAGGATCTGCAGAACAGATGTTTGCCTTCAGCCAACGGGTAGTTGATTGCTTCAAACAAGCTTCCACTTGTTGTTGTAGAAGCAGATAGTTTGAATAAATTCAAAGAACTAGAGAAAATAATGAATACGTAAACTAGGATTTTTTTTTTTTTTTTTTGTTTTGCTGATTCTGTATAAGCTTTTTCTTCCATCCTTTACCACCATTAATAATAACACTAATACTTCTTGGTATGTGCACCAAAATGAAAAATTTCATTACTTCATACAACAGAACACCACCCCACCTTTTCTTTACTACTGAATACACCATGAATATACAAACTAAACGATCGTATCTGCATAAAGATCTAAGCCTTCCAACCACTTCCTCATTCCTTTCATAAATATATGTCGTCTAAGTTCAAATAATAAAATAATAATTTAAAATATAATTTAAAACAGTAATGATTAATTGCAAATCTAACAAAATTCAAATCTAACAAAAGTTTTATTTTATTTAAACATACTGAAATTACTGGACTAGTGATTCTAGCCTTTCAAAATCAAACAATCATTTAACAAAAGTCTTAGAACTACAATTAGTAAAGTTCATTTTTCTGTAAATTTTTAATGCAAGGGATGGGCTCGACATATCAGTTTCTCAATGCCCAGTTTAAAGTCGCTTAGAAGAAATCTTAAATCACCACATTCAATAATCAGGAGTCAATTTTTTTGCTTTGAGATATGTTGGATGACCACACTAAAACCACCACGTTCTATTAAATATGAAGTTGGGAATGCAATAAGGAGCTTTTTAACTACTGTCCATAGTGCAGGACAGTGATCAGAAATTCTTCTTTAACCAAAACTCGATAAGATTTCTTAACCTTCGGTTTCTGCTCAATATCATTTTGTAACTCAATTAGTTCTTTCTCTGATACCCCAACTTCCTCACTATCTAAAAAGAGGGAGGGAGGGAGGGAGGGAAAATGACGGCCTATTCAACAAATATATACCCTGTACGTGGGTATGGCCTGTGTAAGCAGTGAATCATTTCTTATAAGAATATAAAGAGCAAATTGAAAATGACATAATTAGGTTCTGCTTGACTACTTTCTCCTCTCCACTTATGTAGAAGCTGGAGACCCAACATTATGGTTCAGATTTAAACTGAAAGAGCTAACCATATGTTGGAGATTTTCATACAAGGGTCTATTGTTCTTCACATAGGCCTGATATAGCCAAGTCATCAAAACATGAATACATGCTTTTGAGTTTACTACAGTTTGTGAGTCCACACAACCACTAAATACAATTAGTGGTAATATCGTCAAAATGAATAACTGTAAACACATGGTCATGCTGGAATATAAGCAGAACTTAAATTAGTTCTCCATATATTGTATCCATAATCAAGAAATGGTATACTTTATTCAGATTATGCTGGACTGATGTTTGGGTAATGATTATGCTACACATTTCGTGGTATTCAAAGTGCAAGATGTATAACTATCAGTTCCTTAATATACACATTATCCTAGTTCTGACATGTTTTAATATAGGACAAAAAATAGCAAAGACATTATGCAAGGCTAGTACTCACTCTGAAAGTTAGTGTATATATAATTTTTTGGAGACAGGCAGAATATTCTCTACAACTAGTTTAACTCAACAATGGTCACATACATCCAAAAAGTGGTACAGCAGCCATTAAATAAAAAAAATATTTACCAGAGTAACAATGTCAATTTTAGTATTCCTAAATTATTGGAATTCCTTTCATGATCTGCACCATTAATTGGTCTATTAATGCAAGTTTAGCCATGAACAAAAAACACCTTTTTATTACATGTATGCATTTGTAACAGCATATTATCATCATGTGCAGTTCAAACTGTTGATGTACCAGCTTATTTAAACAATTTGAGTGCCAATAACGAAGTTTAAGTTTCACAACTGAAAATGAAGTGTTGACAAAAACAACCTGGGTGCCAATAAATGAAGAATGTGCTAGTTTCATTATCACAAGTACCACTCTTGACTATTCTTAGCAGCATAAGTCTCAGCAATGGGTTCTTCCCACAGCAACAAATTAGGCCATGCCAAAAAAAGCAGGCAAGTTAGAACTAGAACAAACATGCAGGCATGCATGCCCTTTAAAATGCATTGTTTACATTTGTGTTCATGGCATCAAAAAATTAAAGCAATTTTGAATTTTCTTGCCAATAAAGCAAATGGTTTCAAAAATATAACACTTGAGGGATATCATATTCCCTACAGTAACAGCATATATGCACCCATTGTAAGATTAATGCTATCTGGTTCAGCAGTACTACTGTACATTCAGTGGGTAATGAATATAGAAACAGTTATAGAACAGCTGCATGCATCCACTACAAGTTTAAACCATCAGTATAAATTGTTGCTGTCACACACATGGTCATAAAATCCCATGGTTCTATGACTATTTGTGGCCTGTAATTAAATCCAATGATCAAAATGATATTTGAGAATTACTCAAAAGATCATTTTGACCATGGCTGAACTTAATTTTAGGGACTGTTATTCATCAGCACATCCCTAGAAGATACTAAAAAATATAGCAGGATCAGAAGCTTTAAGCCATCTCTGACAGGTTAAAAAGGTCTTATATACAGTCCTTTAACCTGTAAATGGTGAACACTTGTTATAAAATCACTTTATCCTATACATCAATAATACAGATCTGACACATTTCCCAATACAATTGCACAAATTCTTTCTAAAGAAATTATAAAAGGAACTTTCATTTTTATTGCAGCCACAAAGAGCACTAGTGAAACCACATAGCAAGTGTACATCAGTTCTGCATCTCTTAGAAAAAAGTTTTTTTTTAAGTGTTACTTCTAGTAAAAAAAAAATAAGTAACTTATTAGTTACTCATTACTTTTTTTTTTTACTAGAAGTAACACTTAGAAAAAAAATTTTTTTTTTCTAAGAGATGCAGAACTGATACACATTTTTAGCAAATGCCATTCATATTTAAACTACTAAAATATTATATATATTAGTATCAGTAGTAGCAAATGATGCAAGAAATGATAAAAAAAAGTCACTATCCATATCACTTATCCAATCCCTCTAATACTCTGTTTGTAAACTAATAGCAGTTTTAACTCAGTTTATTTTACACTAATTTCAGAAAACTTTTTTCCCTACCATGTACCATTTTTTTCACAAATCACTTAAGTTGATGGCATGAGTTGTATTATTGAATGTATTATGTTAGCAGTAAATGCTGGGGATTTGTAAATTAAACCTTCACATGTTGGCAACACTGTCTTCAGTCATTTGTTTCTTGACCTTAAGAGATCCATGCAGCAGTGTGAGCTCAGTTTATTTTTGAGGTTATCATGTCAAACATGTGCTGAGAAGTGAGTAAAATGTCTTCATGCAAGCATTTGAACAATCCAAACTTATTTTGTTATATTTGTGAAAGTTATGCAGTCCAAGCAAAGACAAGATATTACAGAATTTGTGAAAATGTGTACTGTGCTTATTTTGGAGTGAACCTCCGTGACCAAGATAAACAATGTGCTCCACATAAAGCATGCCAAAACTGTTAAAGCTTTGAGATTGTGGATAACAGTAATCATAGTGGTTTGTAGTTGGGAGCCTACAAACCACTGTGATGACTCTTACATTTACTTAGTTATGTAGAGGAATACAATGCAAAGAGTAAGAAGGGCATTGTGTATCCTAATATTCCATCTGCCATTAGACCAGTCCTACATGGAGATAACCTGTTGATTGAATGCATTCCACACTTAGAGAATGCAGCAGCAAGTGCTGAAAGCAAAGTATCTGAAGATGAAACTGGTCAACACACCTGGAGTCATTGAATCCAGCCCTCAACTGTTTTCACAGCATGAACTCAAAATGATCTAGACAGATTTAAAATTACCAAAGGAATCTGCAGAACTCCTTGGTTCCAGACTTAAGTCAAAAAACCTTCTAGGACATGGATGTTTTTCTCATGGTACAGACACAGAACGAGAACTAGTCCCCTACTTTTCTGAGGAAGATTCTCTGGTTTTTTATAGTAATATAAATGACAATGAACTATGCAGAAGTTAGGTACAATCCTACACAGGGTAAACTTTTTACTGACTCATCCATGAAGGTATGTTGCTTCACAATGGAAATAAATATGGGTGAATTCCAGTAGCTCACACTGAATTTGAAAGAAACATATGAGAGCTCGAGGTTGTCAACAAATATGACTTTAAAGTGATATGCATGTTACTTAGACAGCAATATGGCTACACAAATATGCTTTTTTTGTGTGTGAGTGAGGAAGTTTGGCAAAGAATAAGCACTGGGATGTCAAAGTCTGGCCAAAGAGACAGTTTGTTGCCTAGATCAAGGAACAGTTCATAAACCACTGGTAGACTAAGCTGAAAACTATCCTCCTTCCACCCTTGCACATTAAACAGGGTGTGATGAAACAGTTTGTGAAAACTTTACCTTGGGAAAGCTGCTGCTTCCACTATCTTTGTACTAAATATCCATCAATCACCAAGAAGCTAAGATAATGTATTTTTGTTGGACCTCAAATTTGCAAACAGATGAGGGAACTATGAATAAAAGAGAAAAATGGGAATGGATTATCTTCAGATCTGTTGAGAACTGCTTAGGGAACAAGAAGGATCTGGACTACAAGAATATAGTTGAAAATAGGTTGGAAAACTTTAAGGAGTCCGGCTGCTACATGAGTGTCAAGGTATATTTTTACACACCCAGAAAGTGTTAGTGAAGAACAGGACAAGATGTTTCACCAGGACATTAAAAAAGGTATGGAGATGAGGTACCAGGACATTAAAAAAGGTATGGAGATAAAGTAGAATGATCCACAAGAAAATAAAATAAATGAAATTTTCACCTATTATCTACAACTTCTTAAAATGAGGAGTGTTTAGCATTAGCAAGAGCACATGATGCAAGAAAGCAAGCTTATGTAGCATCAGCCAAAAACACACACACTTCTCATTTCACCCATCCACTCGCTTCAAACGTTTGTCTAGCTCTGCATTAAATCTGTTAAAGCTATCAACTTCTACAATGACAAATGGAAGTTTGTTCCAGCAATCAACCACCTGCTGGCTAAGGGCAAACTTCCAGCACATCTATCCTACAACTGTCTTTCCTCAATTTGAATGTATGCCTTCTCATGCGATTATTCTGAGCAAGAAGAATCTCATCAGCACTGAGCATGCTCAAACCATTCAAGGCTTTATACATCTCAATCAGATAACCTCAGAGGTGCCTAGTCTCCAACACCATAATTTGCAAAACTTAAGCCTTTCTTCATTAAAGCAACCATTTGTTCCATTCACTAATCTTGTAACCCTTCTGTACTTGTGCCAACAGCTCTACATCTTTCTTAAAATGAGGCCTCTAGACGTGTATACATTACTCAAAGTGTGGCCTGACCATTACCTTATACAAGGGGATAATCACCTCCTTATCCCTGCTAGAAAAATTTCCTGTATATCATTGACCATCTGCACTGCTCAGAAAACTTCATATCCTGCCTGCACAATTACCTCCAGGCAGTGGTGGGATTCAGCCGGTTCACACCGGTTCGGCAGAACCGATACCTAATTTTTTGAGTTCGGCGAACCGGTTGTTAAAAATGGCACTTGTGATCAGGGTTCTCTCTAAGGTGGACGCCTGGTATTCTATGCCATTTATTAATTCAGCAAGAAATTTTCGTTTAATATCGATAAAATGAAGAAAATGTATGTTCTGACTGATGTTTATCAATGGTATAAGCATAGTGCTTTGTTTATAAAAGTTTGATATGACCACACGTGGACAGAACCAGTAAAAATATTCAAATATATTGGCACATATCCGCTCCTGCTCTATAATATATTAAAATAAAACATTTAAAAATTTTTTTTTTTTGCAGTAGCCCTTAAAAGGATGAAAAGGCAACAGAGTTTGACAGATGTTTTTCAATAAGAAACCAAAATCAGAATTTGTTGTATTAGAATTGGCCTTGGATTCAGTTACATCAACAAGAATTTTGGTTGAACTAGTTGAATTGGAAAAACAAGATGCAGAGACAATACGTTTTTCAGTTATGGAAAGTTTAAATAATGTTGGGCTTACTAAGAACTACCTAGAAAAAAATTTAATAGGATTTTGCTCAGATGGTGCCAGCATTATGCTTGGAAGAAAATCTTGAGTGAGCACTAGGATTGCAAAAGAGTTTCCAAACATAATAATATGGCACTGTTTAAAATCATAGTCTCCATCTTGTTTTAGATGATTCGATAAAGGAAACAAAGCAAGTAAATCATTTTAAAATATTTATTGATAAGATATATACTATTTTTCATCAATCCAATAAGAACCAAATTGAACTTTCCAAAATATCTGAACAACTTGGAATTGAAATTATAAAGATTGGTAGAGTTTTGGGACCAAGATGGGCTGCCTGTGGTTTAAGGTCAACTCTAGCTGTGTGGTCTGCTTATCCAGCTCTACATCACTATTTTTATTCAAATAAAAAGTACTTAGGTATGGCTGCCCATCTTGAAAATATATATTTTATAACTGATTTGGCATTGGATTGATATTTTAAACGAAATTTCTCTTCTTTCAAATGCACTGCAAGCAAGAAATGTAGACATAATAAAGGCTGAAAAACTCGTGATAAGATCTATTAAAGCATTTCAAATGCCTGGAAAGGAAAAGGGTCCATACGAAAAAAAAAGTTGATGAATTAATTACTTCAGAAACCTTCAAAAATATAAAATTTGTAGAAAATCTTCGATTTGTCTCGGGCTTCCTCGGGAAAGACTTTTAGAAAACATTGTAACGAATTTGAAAAAAAAAAAAAAAAGACTAATGGATTGTGAACATTTAAAAGCAAGTTGTAGCTAATTTCAAGATAGGAATAAATTATAATTTCTCAATTTTTTGGAGCCAGATTACTGGAATACTGAAGAAGTACTAGTTCCATGGAAAGCAGCTGAAGAACAATTGCTCGTATTTAATGACATTTTTAATTACCAAATTGATATTAATGATTATCAAGATTTCTTGGAAAACGTTTTAAAAAATTCCAAGAATTATGCAATTTCAGAATTATCCTGAAAGTGTTCAAAGAGCTAAAAATATTGTCAGAACAATTGCTGTAAGTTCAGCAGAAGCGGAAAGGGGTTTTTCAAAGATGAACATAATATGGTCAGAGAAGAGAAGTCGCCTAACTGTTTCTAATATATCAAACACAATGACTATTAGTCTAATCGGCCTACCTCTGAAGGAATGGGATCCTACTCCTACAGTGGTTAAGGATAAATCACTCAGCCAATGATGCTCGGATAAAAGCGAAGAAAATTTCAAGCGAGGACACCAATCAAGAAACAATATGGAAATATCTTAAATAACAGTTTTGTTTTTTGTCAGGTATTATTTAATATTTTAAATCTTTCTTATAACATAATCTAGTTTTGTGGACCTCTTTTATTGTTCTTATTTAAGTATTAACTGCATGAAATAATAAACTACCTTTTGGTATATAGTTTTTTTTATACTTAGAACAGTCATTAGGGCAGTGAACCGGTTGTTAAATTATTTGAATCCCATCTCCCATCACTGCCTCCAGGTCTTTTTCACTCTCTACCAGTCAGTGTAGTACCACACAGTTGATACATTACTCCGAGGTTACTGCTTCCCATACGCAGTACTTTACATTTGTCAACGTTAAAGTTCAGTTGCCACCTCTCAGCCCATCTGGTCAACTTTTCTAGATCCTGTTGCAGCAGCGTACTCTCTCACCCTGCCAACCTTCGTATCATCTGCAAACTTGGACATTAAGCCTGATACACCATTGTCAATATCATTAATGAATACAGAAAACAACCATAGACCTAACACTGAACCTTGGGGGACTGCACTAATAACATTAGCCCACAAAGAGCAGTGTCCATCAATTACCACTGTCTTCTCCCCCCTTAACCATCCCTTTATCCATAGCAGCAATTTGCCTCCAATGCCACACTGCTCCAATTTGTGCAGCAGTCTTCAATGTGCAACAGTATCAAAAGCATTTCTAAGATCCAAATATATGATATCAAAATTATTCTTTGTATGCAGTTCCTTTGTGACTACATCATAGTATCCAATCAAATTGGTCAGACAAGACTTCGACTTAACAAACCCATGGTGTGTCCGAGCTATAACTGAAGTTATGTCTAGATAATCCTGCAATGCTTCTTTAACCAGTGCCTCCAATCATTTTCCTGGAACAGAAGTTAAACTAACAGGTCTGTAATTACCTGTCTCCCTTTGATACTCCTTTGTGGATTGGGCTCACATTTCTGCATCTCCAGTCCATGGATAACCTCCCCTGAGTCTGAGTCCAAGGAAGCTCTCATAATTATGGCTAAGGGTTTGCTTACTTCCTTTGCTGCCTTCTTTTAATATAACTGGATAGATTCCATCCACCCCCAGGTGCCTTTACGTTTATCTTCAACAATTTCTCCTCCACTTGTACTCTCAGTTATTACAAGATTATCTCGCATACTGACAGAGTTTAATACACCTCTAGCATTCCCCTCCCAGAATAACTCATGTATGAATGTAGATGCAAAATATTCATTTAGTTTGTTAGCTACCTGAGCAAGATCATCAACAGTTGAACCATCAATATCAAGTGGACCAATCTGATTCATCACATTCCTTCTAGAGTTTAATTTGTGTTTAGCCAGCGGGTGATTAATTGCTGGAACAAACTTCCATCTGTTGTTGTGGAAGCTGATAGGTTAAATAAATTTAAGGAGGAACTGAAAAAGCATTTGGAGGAAATGGTGTGGGTTTTTTTTTTTTTTTGGCTGATGCTGCATAAGATCATAACACTTGCATCACATGCCACTACTACCTCCTTTGCAACTTGGTTACAGAACAGCTTATATCTATCATAGGCATCTGTGTGACCCATTAATTTATATATATCCCATGTATTTTTATTCTCTGCCACATGTCTAATTAGTTCATCTGACATCCATTTAGGCCTAAGTCTTAAACAATATTTCTTATTTGGTATGAAAAGACTAGTAGCTTCCAAGATAAATTTTTCGAATGCTTTCCATTTTGAATTTGCTGTTGGTAACATCATGAGTTGGTCCCACCGTATCGAATTTGAATACTGTCTCAGACCACCGTAGTCACCTTTAAGAAAGCAAAAGCCCTTCCCTTTACCCTTGATGGTAGTTACCTCTTTGAGTAAATCCCACTTCAGCAGAATGTGATTGCTGCCACCTAGTGGTTCCTTTATCTGCAGATTATTAATGAATGAATGAATGAATGATTACTACTGATAATCAGATCAAGAGAATTACTCCCTCTAGTTGCCTCCCGAACATGCTGCTGTAGAAAACAATCATTCAATAAATCCACAAATGCCTTCTAGTGTGAGTGACTAACCCACAAATTCCAGTCAATCTCTGGGAAATTAAAATCCCCCATTATAAGACACTGATTTAAGACACTGGGCCACTCTTTCTGTGCACAATTGCTCATTATACTCATCAGATTCATTAGGCCTATAACACACACCTATCATTTTTCCTTTCCCAGTGTTTATGTCAACACCAAACAGACTCAACATTGCACTGTCCACCAACGTCAATTGGATGCACTTCCTTAGATTGTTTCTTAAATAACAGCATAATCCGTCCTCCCGTCCTGTGGACTTTTTACCACAATGCCATTTTTAATAGTGCTTTCAACATGAGATATAAGTCTCGTTAAAGTAGCATTGTTATAATTTCAGCACCCAAACTCTGCAAAAATTATTAAAAATTTGGGGAAAATCAATTTCTTTCGTGATTTTTGAAGAAACCTGATGTGATGAAAACAAATGGAAGTCATTTTTGAAATCGGCATTAGAAAATTATTCAGAAACACCTTTTCTGAGAAAACATCAACGAATGTTTTTTAAAATGCAGAATAATGTAATTTGTTTATTTCTTTTAATTTATTCAAACAATCCACTTCCACATCAGATAGCAGTTTGTTCCAACAAACTTCCATCTGATGTTGGGTCACAGGCTGAAAGCCAATTTTACACATCTATCCCACCACAACAAATCCTTCAATTTAAATTTATGCCTCATGAAGGGTGTTATCCAAGCAACAAGAAAGATGCCACTAACTCAATTTATTCAAAGCCTCAAGACATCAATCAGAAATCCTCACAGGTACATAGTCTCTCTCTCTCTCTCTCTCTCTCTCAACATATGGAGAGTGTTCTATAGAATACTAAATAAGTGAAATTTGTTCACTTTTATTATAAATGAAAATTCTGTATGATGGTATACACTTAAAATTTTATTTTTAAAAAGTCTATATATATACATACACTACAATACTTTTCAAAGCATGTTTTCTTAATTGGTATATATAATATATCAGTCCATCATAACCAATTGAAATAACTTTTTCTTTTGGTGCTGAAAAGCAATTTAACAGAATGTTGCTTTATGGTAAACAAAATCAACCAATGTTTGATTACATTATTTAATAAGCAAACATTACTTCACAATGATGCGCAATACACTTAAATAAGACAATGAAAGTACTTAGCACTCTTTAAGTGAAATAAAATGAGATGAATTAATACAGATGGATTCAAAAATATGAAGACTACAGACCATATCTAGAATTAGAGTTTAAGTCAACAACTTTGATGTGAGACAGATACTGCTATACACTAATGAATAAGAATGAAATGGTATGATTTGATAAATTTAGATGAATATTTTACATCAAAACTTACAGCCTAACCAGTGTTTACTTTCTTTTAGTGCATATGTTACTCAGAAAATAATTAACCTTTTTGATATCATAAATAACAAATATGCAGGAATAACAGAAACAGTTTCTTTAGAAACTTTTAAAAACTACAAAAATTCAGACTAACATATATTCAAATTCTAAAATAATAAGAAAACATGATCTATAGCTTTCAGAACTACAATACCAGTGTAAAAGTTGTAGTGAGAGATGGCTATAGAAAAATAGGTTTTTCCCCCTAATTTAACTAGATTTACACAATATCCAAAAGATTTACGTAGACAGCTTCCTTTCTCCTTCATATGCCTGATGAGTATAATGAGCTATAATAAAAAGATCAACAAAAGTATTAATACAATGTGCACTTGAGTGAGAAAAATGAATGGAATATGCATTTAATTAACAGCTTTTAAAGTTTCTTAGGAGTGAGTTTGTTTTATTAGAGAACTACAGTATAGTCCTAGAAATCTGCAATTTACTAAACAAAACTGAAATGATTTATTTTATTATTCTGTATTAATACTAGATGTATTTGTGTGCAAATATTTTTCCACTGCCTAAACAAACTAAAGACTGTAGAAGAGAAAAATTAAAGTATCAACATTTTTGGAAATGTGTACTCTTAAAAGACAGTTAATTCCACTAACATGACAGTCTGTAAAACTATTTCTAGCTCTTCATAGCACATGGAGACAAAACACTATGAATCTGCAACTAGGGTACAGTAGGAGTGACTTTACCTATGAGTCAAACTGTTGGGGGGGTTGAGCACAATGTTTTTGCCTGTCTGAGTTTCCACTTGGGGACTGGGTAAACTGATGCATTTATGCAGCTACAATCCATGCAGATAAAGTTCTCTATGCAGCAAAGTGGGTCCCACCTATTGTGACATAACTGAACATAACTGATGTGGACTACAAAAGCATGGTAATAACAGGTAATCTCACTGAGGTCTATAAAGCTGTAAGAGGAGACAAGGTAAAATGAAGATAAAGTTCTGGTTATAAATGATACTAGAACTAAGGACCATAAATTTAAATTATAGGGGAAGGGATACAAGTATTTTTTTTTTTTTTGCCACATGGGCAACTTAGGCCATGAGTGCACCAAACCCAATAATGAAATACAGGCAACCCTCGTATAACACAGTACTTCAATGCTGTTTTGCTCTAACATGGTTAGAGATTTTGGAAAACCTCACATAACGGTATTTTTGAGCTTTTGTGCAGGGAAAAATCCTGCTATTATTTTGGGTGTAATTCTTTTTGAATCCCCACTGTTCACTTGCTAGTCAAAACAAATTGAGAAATCCCTGTATTTTATTGTGTTGGGAAACCCCCATGTTACATTCTGTGCTATTGAACTTGTGCTTGCTGAAAAATCTAGATTTCAAAGTTTTATTACTATTGGATAGAACACCAGGCCATCCAAAAGATTAAAGTCATCCAAATGTTATGTTCCTACCACCACAGTTTTACTAGGTTAATATAACTTGTTTCATTCATGCCATTAGATCAAGGCATTATATCCACCTTTAAAACTCATTCCATCAGAAAATCATTACAACAGATTTTGGAAAAAAAGGATTCTGAATCTATTGAAGTAATGGAGGCATGGAAACATTTCTCAATTGTTGATTGTATCAGAATCAAAGCTTTATCGCTGAAAGAAGTAAAACCATCAACAATAAATGTGTGTGGAAAAATATATGGCCAGAGTCAGTTCATTCAGGAAATATGATCAAAAGAGCAGAAAACTGAATCGGTGCAATAGAACTTGTTACGTTGGTAGGAGGGGAAGGTTTTGATTTGATTTTCCCTCCAGCAAAACAGAAAATAGACCTCAGGACACATGCAATTTGTAGACAATATACACAGAGTAACATGGCCTTAGTTGCTAAATGCTCCTAAAAAAATAAAAAAGATACGATTACTGAAGACATTCAAGAAATACTGATAGAAAAAGAAGCTGGCGTAGCAGATTTAGTGGAAATCACATTGGAGGTAAACTCAAATCAATTCAGATGATGATATCACAGATGAAAATTCTAATCTTACAAATTTTACACTAAAAAGCATAGGGGAAGCAGAGCAATTAGAATCTTATTTTTTGAATAAAGATTTGAATGAAAAGAACCCCAAGTTCAAAGGGAGCTTCAAAAATGATTAGTTCCATACGATGAAATTCAAAGATTTATCAAGCAAAAGCAAACAAACCCAGATTACTGATTTTTTTAAAGAGAGCAGAAGATACGCAAAATCTAGAATATATTTTTTTTGTTCGCTTTTGGAATGTAACCCCCCCCCCTTGTACTTTTTCTTAGTACCATATAACATGGTTTCACACAACATGACATTTTACAGGAACCTAATAAGTGTTATATACAGTTAACAGGATTAACTGTATTTGAAAAACCAACAGAAACCAACAAATGGGTTACCACATCAAAATGTATGAGAACTAAAGACAAGAAAATCTCAAGAGAAATGAAAGTGTATACAATATCTAGTAAAAATTCAATTTCATATATACACAGCAGAATCTCATTAATATAAAGTTTAAAGGACCTAAATTTTCATGGATTGTAATAACAAGGTTCAGCAGATGTGCCAGTTTTTTTTTTTTTTTTTGGGTACTACTGTCTATCTAATAAGAATAAGAAATAAAATAATAAAATATTAAAAATAAATTAAAATAAAACAAAACAAAAAAATAAATAAAAAATATCAAAAGCCTTGTCCAACAACAATAAGAATACTTGTAATAAATATTTTATTTTATTATTTATAAGATAAACTAAGCAAAAAGAAACAAATGAAATAAAAATTATAGTATATATTTAATTTATTAATTATTTTAATCTAATTCTTCAGTACATAATTATTCTGTATATAGAGTAAACCCCCGCTATTTGTGGTATCTATAGTTGCAGTTTCGCATTTGCCGATTTAAAATAAAATGAAACCTAAAACAAAATGTGAATTTTAAAGCACTGAATATTTTCTGCCATAAAAAACATGGGCGTGGCTAAAATTATCTTTCCCGGTCAAAACAGCGTTCAGTGGGTGGGGAAAGAGGGGTGACAAAATCACGAGCATGGATGTTTCTCGCTAATCCTTGTTCAGTATGTGTTATGCGCTTGTCATGGAACGTTTCTTTGTTTGCTTTTAATTTATATGCTTATAAATTGAATAAATTTATAAATTGATATGCATACAAAAGTGATAAATCTACCGTTTTGCAGTGTAAAACAGACTTTTTCAAGTGTGTTAACGGAAGAAAGTGATTTTATTGTGGACAAGTTCTTTCTAACCCGTACAAAAAATATGGCTACGAATAACAAGGGAAATGTGAAAAGATCGAAGAAGGTGATGACATTAGCGAATAAAATTGAGTTATTAGATAAAATTTCTAATGGTGAAAATGTGTCCTCAGTGGCAAAACATAAAATCAATGAGTCAACGGTACAATCAATCAAAAAATCGGAAGAAAAAATCCGCCGTAGTGTCCGTGAAAACGCGCTAATTGCTTAAAAAATTTGCTCTGTAACTATGTTAAATTAGAAAAAATGGAAAAAGCTTTAAATCTGTGGATAGAAGACCGAACTCAAAATAAAATTCCGTTAAGTTCACTCATCATTCGTGAAAAGACAAAACTCCTTTATCAACACTTTAGCGAAACTGGTGATAGCACTGGCAGGATAAGTTTTTTTGCTAGCAAAGGCGCTGGTTTGAAATTTCTAATAAATATTACATTTAATATTAAATTGTTTCTTATTTTCATTTCGATGCCATATGCTTGCATTTCACTATGTACTGTCTATGTACATAGTCATTATGAAGGTATATCTAATACATACATAGACAAAATTTTAGACTAGTTTTTCTTATATATTTCATACTTTGGAACGGAATCCCTTTATTACTACAGGAGCCATAGCTCAGTATTCGCGACATTTCTCAGGAACGTAACCCCCGCGAATAGCGGGGTTTACTGTATAATATATACAGAAGAATTAAATTAATCTAATGTAAAGAGAATAATTTTGTTTGAACAGTTTTTTTGGCTTTTATGTATTCTTAACTACAGCACAGCCATTATCTAGTGCAATAGTTATTTCTTTATCAATGCTACTGCACACTAACATTGTCCATTATGTTCAATAAATTTAGGCACTTTTTTAGAAGGCAGAGTGCTTTTTCACTTTCATCACTGGTAACAAAAACTTCTTTCTTGGTACTCAGCAGCTCTTCTGGTGTTGGTGTAGCAGCAACTTGCTCATTTACTCACCTTAAATACCTTAGAAAATTCACAAAAGGAATCCACATGTTTCTTCAGAGCCATCCCATTCCTTAATGTTGATAATGCATTCGTTTTCTGGATCATATTTTTTGATGATGTTCTCTTTAAAGCCACTCTTCTCTATTATTATACTTGATATGCTGTCTTAAGCATCTTAAAGAAACAGAATATTTTTCCCACACAATGAAACGCTTTCATCTTTTACCTCTAGATCACCTGTTCACAACAGCTTTGAATTGCTGCATACAGACACCCTTTCCTAAAATGCACTAAATGTCGCATCCTCAAGTAGAGGTGTAAGAGGTTGTTTGTTTGTTATTTGGTTTTTAGGAGCATTAGCAACTAAAGCCATATTGCTCCGGGAATATGTGGTGGTCATTCCCTGACCTTTCTGCATCTGGTGGTGATGGAGTCAAACCCCAGTCTAATTAAGAAGACTGTGTTACACCCTGCTGCTCATTCCCACCTGGCTACGGAGGCGCCACGTAATAGAGGGATTAAACTATTGTTCAGAAGCTTTTAATTTTAACCCTTCCACACCATTGTTCACCATATTCCTTAATTGCCCTACCAGCCAGTTGGTGGTTGATTGCTAGAACAAACTTCCACCTGTTGTGGATAGCTTAAATAAATTCAAGGAAGAATAAGACAAACTACTGGAAGGGATGAATTGGTGAAATTAAGTATTTTTTCTTTCTTTCTGATGCTGTGTGCGTGTGTATGTGAGAGAGATCCATTTTTTAAAAGGATCTGAGCTGATAGCTTTTTGGAGCTTGTCTTTGGTTATATTAAGTCTCTTCTAGCAGTTAGTTGTTGGTTTTTTTGGCACAAGGGCTACTATGATCGAATTGCACCTATTCCTGTGGAGAGACTGTACAGATTAGTAAAACAAGTTTACAAGAGCATATATAATTTCTGGTTCAGAAAGCGAAAAAAAATTCAGATAAATTAAGAGTTGTCTCCAATAATGTCTTAGTTGAAGAGACTCATTCAAGTTATGGAGGGATCGGAATGTTGTGGATCTGGCAGACTGATAACGATCACACTCTATAAGAATACGTTTTACAGTTAGTGGTGAATCACAATGCAAGCATAATGGTGGGTTATTTCCTTGCAATAAACAGAGATGCATAAGGTGGGTATGTCCAATATGTACTCTGGTAAGAACAACCTCTTCATGTCTGTTTGAGTGGAAACTAGATTTCCATACCTGCAAATTCTGTTTTATATTTCGTAACTTGTTATTTAACTGATTATACCAAATTTCTCTCCATTTTTCATTGCATGTTCAGTGTATGATTAATTTATATCTGTGTAAGGAATCTGGATATTGTCATTGTCAGTGGGATTTCTTGCTGCTTTATCTGCATGCTCATTTCCTGGTATTCCAGTGTGCCCTGGGATCCAACAAAAAGTGACATTCTGCCTATTTTTATGAAGATCCGATATTTGAGTTATTTGATTTATCAATAGATGTGGAGAGCAAGAATTGACATGGAAGGCTGTCGCTGCACTCAGTCTGTATAGATATAGTCTTCAGAGTGGAGTTATTAGCAATCAAAGTCAAACCCATCTTAATAGCATAGAGTTCTGCACGAAAACATTGCATTTCTGAGGTAACGAGACAGATTGTTGATGTTGGTAGAACCACAGCAGCTCCCACAGCTGTGTCACTTTTGGAGCTGTCAGTATAAATTTGCAGAGTTTGTGCTTTTGCACAGGAGTGGGCTGCATGTAGTTTCTGAAAAGTTTCATTGTTCAGGGATTATTTCCCCAACAGTGGAAGTAATCATCACATGAATGTATGCATGCTTTTGATGGAGGGTGCATGATTTCTGTCTTGTTGAAAATTGGTCAAATGCATAATTGCTGAATTAGGCAGATTCCTGTAGGTTTGTTTTTATGAGGTTTATTTCGGATCATGGTGGTGTGACCAGACAGGATGAGATGGAAAACTATTTATTTTAACTGCATAGTTCAGGAGTAGCATCTTTCTCCAAAAGTGGAGTGGAGGTTCATTGGCTTCTATATATAGGCTTTGGACTGGCAAAGTCCTGAATGCCCCAAGAGCAATCCTGAGCACACTGTTGTACTGTGTTAAGACATGTCAACAGAGTCTTTCGAGCAGAATCATAAACTGCAGCACAATAATCTAATCGAGATCTTATTAAAGCTTGGTATAGATGGAGCAGAGTATAGCAATCAGCTCCCCATGTCATGGATGAGACAACTTAAGTATATTCAGCTTTTTCATACAGAGAGTTTGTGTTTGTAGTATATGCTTCTGGAATGTCAGTTTGGTGTCAAATGTCATGCACAAGAATCAGATATTGCTAGTGATTGGTATTAGTTTATTTCCCAATGTTAATTCGGGTTCTGGATGTAACTGACATTTTTTTACAAAAGTGAATGGCTGCAGTTTTAGTTGCTGATAGACTATAACCATTATGTGAAGTCCATGACACTATTTTGTTTATTGCAAGTTGCAGTTGTCATTCAAGGGAACACATTCTGTGAATGGCAAGATATTGCAAGGTCATCAGCATAAAGATAGATGTCTATTACCTAAGATGTGCACTAAATTGTTTATCCTATGAGCAAAGAGTGTAGCAACCGAGTACTGATCCCTGTGGTACCTTTTTTTGGACAAAAGATTGTGAAAGAGCATTACGGTAGCTCACTTGAAAAAAGTTCTATTTTTAAGGTAACTCTATGATCATTGGGAGTGGACCTCCAAGTCCCATGGCATAGAGGTCTTGTAGAATGCCACAGCACCAGGTGGTGTCAAATGCTTTTGCAATATCTAGGCACACCATGACAAGATGTTCCTTTCGGATAAAGGCATTTCATATGTTACACTTGGCTTTCACCATTAGGTCTAATGTGGATCAGTTTTTGCGGAAGTCGTATGATTACAATTGATGACTGAGTGGGATTCCACGTACCCATGCAACTTTATTGGGTATCATCTTTTCTAATGTCTTGCCCAAGCAGCTGGTAAGGGATTGGTCTATAATTGCATGGATTCGTCGGATCTTTTCCAGGTGTAAGAAAATCTAGCACTGTTGAATGACACCATGAGCGAGGATAGTGGCTTTCAGAGACAGAAATAGGGAATTTAATCCATTTTTGTCTAGGTGTTGCATCACGAGGTAATAAATCCCATCCAGACCTGATGCCCCATTTGAATTTTTTTTTTAGAGCGTCCTGTAGCTCCAAAATTGTAACGGGCTGATTATATGGGAGTGTTAGTCTTGTGCTGAAATTTAATTTGCATTTCTCAGCCCTTGTTTTATGTTGCTGAAAGGATGATTCATATGCAGCAATATCTGAGATTTTGGCAAAATTTTCTGCAAGAGCATTAGCTATTTCAACTGGAGATGAAAAGCCTTGTCCATTCCATCTCAGTATTGTATAGGGTGCTGGTAGGAATGTATCATTCAGTTTTTATTTTATTCCAGATTATTCTGCTATTGGTATCTTTCATTATAGTAGAGGCAAACTGGATCCAAGAATCTTTTTGTTAGCCCTTTTTCTTACAAATCGTGCTTTTGTTTCAAGTTTTAAATTTAAAAAGGTTCTCCATTGTTGGGTGATTTTGAAACAGGTTCCATGCCCTGTTTTTCTCTTTTTTGGCAAGCCGGCATGCATCACTCCACCAAAAATTGCTGTGTTTAGGATTATGGGTATGGCCTTGGTTGCGGCATTTAGAATCTCAGTTGTGATGTGTTGTGTGGCATTATCGATGGATTGATGTCTGATTTCATCGTTGAATGAGATATTAGAAGCAAACAACTTCCAATCTGCCTTGGAAAATTTCCATTTTAAGTGAGTATTATTTGACTGAGGGATTCTAGTTGTTTGGATTTCACAAATTATCAGATAATGGTCGCTGTTATGGGATTGTCCAGAGTTGACCAGCAGATGAGTGGATACAATGTTGGAGAGCAGATTGTTAAATCAATAGCTGTAGTTGTTCTAGTAGCGAAATTAATGCAAGTATTTGCACCAGTATTCAACAGCATTAGATTACGTTTGTCAAGCAGCTATTCCAGAATTTTTCCTCATCTGTCTGTATGTGGGGAGCCCACAGAGTGGATGGTGGGCATTAAAATCCCCTAATAAACAAAAGGGAGGAGGGATCTGCAGCAGAAGTTCTTCTAGCTCATTATAAGTATATTCTTTGTTTGGTGATAGGTAGATAAACTATTGGTAACATGATTTCTAAGGAGACATGTATTGCTGCTTCTAAGGGGGTCTTGGTCTGCAGTGGAATATGTTTAGTAGGGATTCTCGAGTTTACAAGATTGGCCCACATTCTATTTGTGTGTGAGATTTTGACCACCTCCAAGCACAGTGTTATTATTATTTCTGTTATGCTGATATATAGAAGTTCTTGATTTTTGGAATTACTTGTGGTGGTGGTAGATTAGTTCCTTGTAAACATATGCTTGCCGGACTGTACCGTTGGATTAGGTCATAGATATCAATGTTGCTACATGGGTCTCTACAGTTTCATTGTATGATGTGATCCATTATTTGTTTTTAGCAGTTGGGTTTGGCTCAGTTTGCCTTTTATGTCCAGTCTGTTTGTCTCTCTCCAATTTTATTCTTTTTTTTTTCAAGAAGATAGGTTGTCCAGTGTCCATGTCATATGTGAACAGATTTAAGATTGCCTCATCCTGGTTGATGTTTTCCTCTGTATCCAAATTTGTTAAACTTGGCTGAGTTTTCTGCATCAGAGCTGCTGTTTTAGTTTTTATGGTTTCTGAGAAAACTGCAGTGCAGTTCGTGGTACTGTAATTGGTGTGTTGTTGGCATGATCTATCGCATGCTGTTCCTTAGTAGATTGCTGCGAGGTTGAAAGTATTTCCGGGGCCCAATCTGCAATAGACATGGTTGGGGGGGGGGGGGGGGGGACTGACAAGGCAGTTTGAGTGGCTGCTGACTGGAATTTTTTTTTGGTGTTGTAAGCATAATTTGCTTCTTTGCCTCCTGGTAAGTCACTTTCTCCTCTACTTTGTATTTTTGGATCTTTTTCCATTTTCCATAGTTCACAGGTCTGTGAATAAGCAGGGTGTTGGCCTTAACAGTTCGGACACTGTGGTGCTTCAGCATCACATTCCGTTTGTGTGCAAGATTTTGAACCACAGTTTGGGCACACTGCATCCCCTTGACAGATGGTCTGAGAGTGCCCAAACTTTTGGCACTTATAAAACCTGACGGGATTAGGAATATAGGGTCTTATGCAGCAATTGAGATAGCTGGCTTTAACATTCAATGGTAAATTTGGTGTGCTAAATGTTAGGATGATGTTTCTTGTGGGAACAATCTGACCATAATCCACTTAGCTTGTGTGACTTTGTTCTTTTAACTCTTGGACCAGTTCTCCTGTGACATTCATCAAATCCCACTCGGCAATTACCACTTTGGAGGCATTTAGTGTTGCATGTGGGGTAGCTTGCACAGGAATACCACCAAAGGTTGAGAGGTTCAGCAGAGTCCGATTGCTTACGACTCATTATCTATTAGCAAATCTCCAGATCTAAGTCTTTTCACAATTTTAGGTGAACCTGATGAGTTTTCCAAGCATTTCTGTATCAGAAATGGGGAGAGCATACTAGTGCATTTGCTTGACAAGAAGTGGAAGAAGATTAGGAAAGATGGGAATTCCTGTTACTCTTTGTCAGTTCGCAGTCTTTTCAACTGTGATGTGTCATGGTCGGTGCCATTGACTTTGACATTATGAATGTAGAGACCCAATTCGAGGGAAATTATCAAATTTCATGTTTGCTCCTTTTAGCCCTGGGAGAGGGACTTTCTTCTCCCAGATTACCAGCCCTGCCACGTGGAGGTAGGGCAGTGTCACCAGTAATTAAGCAATAAGAGGTTAGCGTGATAGAGAAGTTAATTATATATATAATAGAAAGGGTGTCTTTCCTTTCTTGGAAGAAAGCTTACTTCTTTATTTAGGAAGAAGCCAAAAATAAATAACTTTATAGAAGAAAAGGTTTTAAGAATCTCTCTAATCAGTCACTTGTAAATCGCTATGATCATTCACTTGCCACTTGGGGCCCTAGCAGTTAGTTTTAGTAGTGGAAAATGATGCAAGAAAGAAAGTTTATACAGCATCTTACACACTTTAAAGACAAGCTTCAAAAAACTATCAGCTGAGATCATTTAAAAAAAAAAAAGGCAAAATATACCAAAAGACACTTTGAATATAGTGCAATAATTGTAACTAACCCACAATTGATGTTTTTCACAGTGTATTATTACACTGTGAATATTTATACACGTTAACAAATAGCTACCGTATACTGACTTTGTTTCATAAAATAAATCAAGAAGTCAGTGCAGTCGTTTTGGAAATGTGGAACTGGATGATAACTCACACAAGTGTTGTGATAATATGACAACCAACAATGCACTCTGCATCAAAACCATACAAAATATTTTTTTTCTTGGGACACTGACATCTTCTGATGTCAATGTTGTTGTTATTATTAGTAGTAGCAGCAAATAATGCAACAAGGCAAGCTTATACAACATAAGAGGAAGAAAAAAAAAAAAAAAAAAATTCCTAAATAACACTTTTCCATCCCCTCTGATGGACTGTCGAATTCTCCCTCAAATTTACTCAAACTATGTCCACAACACTGGATGGAAGTTTGTTCCATGCAGTGTTGAGGAAGTGAGTGGGGAGTTGGAGTAAATTCAAGTGGGTAGTTCCAATCAACCACCTGCTGGCTGAAGATTTTTTCTGCACAAAATTTTGAAAAAAAAGTTTATATATGCTTGAAGGAATCACCTTGAGAATCCAATGCTTTAAACAAATTGCATAATAAATCCCCACTTTGCATGGAGAGGTGGAAGCAAGTTTTTCTTAAACTAAGGGATTATTGCACTACACTGAAATGCAATTCTGGTAGACAATTCTTCTATAGTGTTGATCTGAACTGCTGTTCCATAAGCAGAAAAATACAACTTGCAAAACTATAAGGAATCAATCATGAAGTCCCCACAAACACCCCATTTATAGTGGTTTCTTGGTTTTCTCTAGCACATCCTTCACATTTTTGTAGTCTTTAATAAGAAGTACACAATGGAATCAATGGGTATATATATTCCTATTTTAAAGCAGCAAATTTTATTGGCATTAGTCACATTGGCATTGTGATTAATGCCAATTTCCTCAAAGAACAATGAAATCAAAAATAAAAACAATAGCACAGGGTTTCTGCAACAGTGTAAAAATTTGCATAACCAAATCCACCACGAAGCTCCTGATATCCCTCTTAAATGAGATATTAGGACCTCTGCAGTGAATTTGGTTAGATGCAAAGTCCCTCAGTAAGTATCCAATTCTTGCTTATTAGGTTAACGGTTTGCTTCCAATAGGTTCTGAAGTATAATCACAATTATCCTCGTCAGATTCGCATCTAATTCTGAAACTTCTCTGGAAGACGAATTCCATAGAAGTACAAACACATTTCAGACACTACAAACCTTCAGTGTATTGTACCAGAGCAACAGAGAACAGTGGGTTGGCATACACCATAGCTTTTAGATCCACAGACTTCTCAAACTTCATATATCCACCATATAAAAGTATTTTTCATGATCGTTTGTGCACCTACCATATTCAATGTATAGCAAAAGACAAACAATACAAAAAAACCCCTCTAATTTTGACCTGCATCTACCACAACTGAAATGAGGTGCCCACAAGTTGCCTTTATCACCTATAGGCATTTCAAAATAGGCTTCAAACACTGTTGGTGGTACCCAGTTTTTCATAGGTCTGAAGCATTTAAATTAATGCATTCTGAAGTTATTCTTCACCTGCTTTGGACCTATGAAATACCAACAAACATAGCAGAAAGAATCTGGAGGTAACTTAGCCCTTCATTTCATAGTCGTAACTACAGAACACACACACACCCCCCTTTTGATTTTTTCAAAATACTGACACTGAAGAAAAACTAATGACACTGTTTCTTATTAGTAAAATAAGAAGAGTTTACCTCAATATAGTGCATAGAACACTTCCGTATGATACCCTCCAGAAATTAAAACGGAAAAACAAAAAAAACGGCAACTTACAGGTACCGGTAAGTTGTTGATTTTTTCGTTTTTCCGTTTTAATTTCTGGAGGGTATCATACGGAAGTGTTCTACACACTATATTGAGGTAAACTCCTCTTATTATTTTACTAATATTATTATCAACGTAGAACATATTGAGTAGTACAGCTCTGATTCATAGTATCTAATCAACTGTTTCTTATGTATTTTATATATGCAAAATACATATAAGAAACAGTTATACATATGGGATTTGGTGAAGAGATCCCTAGAAATGTTTTAAATAACTGCTGAAGTTTTTGGCACTGGAGTGCTATTCCAAATTTATAGCAACATTGCTAATGGGTGAGGGGTATGGAATCACAAATGGGGGGGGGAATGAAAACAAAAAATTAATATCTAAATGGGTAAGTCGGTAAATGGATTAAATATAATTTCAAAATGTGTTAATTAGAGATAAGAGATGTTACTCATGTAAGTATAAATGGACTGATAAGCTTAAGCTGAAAGATGCTTTATACATTGAAAAAAACATAATTCAATATTAACAAAAATTAGCACAGAGGACACACAAGTGCATCTGGTCAAGAAAATCTGAAATTGCATATGTGCATCCTCCACACTCAACATGTTACAAGTTTATTTCTAACTCCAAAATGCATTCACAATTTTTTTTTTTAAATATAGCATCCTTACGCTTATAGAATTCTGCAGAAAATGTTACATTTGGCAATAGCTCATGAATTTTCTGCAATACAGTAGCCTTTTCAGCCATGGACGATTCCTTATTCCAAATCTGCACCAAGTCATCTTTTTCTCGAACAGTAACGGTGACACCACATATGTCATCACCTTCAAAATATAAATTCATTTAATTTTAAATGAAATAAAATAAATTTAATAAAATAAAACAATATGCTTCAAACAAATTATTTGTACTGCTTATGATATAATATCTTCAATTACAATATAACAAATTATTTGTACTGCTTATGATATAATATCTTCAATTACAATATAACATCTCTTTAAATTTATTACCTCTACCAATAAACTTTACTACACCATCTTCATTGTATGAATTACTCAAAACCTTTAAAGCATTTGAAGTTCTAAATTAAAGTCAGTATTACTTACCTGAGGAGACACAAATGCAAATCAAGGAAGGACAGTTGTAGAATAGATGTGCAGAAATTTGCCTTTGTCCAGTGGGTGGTTGACTGCGGAACAAACTTCCATCTGTTGAAGTTGACAGGTTAAATAAATTCAAGGCAGAACTAGACAAACATTTAGAGTGAATGAATGAGTGAAAAGATGTGTACTTTTTTTTTTTTTTTATGGCTGATGCTGTATGAGCTTGCTTTCTTGCATCATTAGCATGGCATATGATGCAAGAAAGCAAGCTTATATAGCATCAGCCAAAAAAAAAAAAAGTACACATCTTTTCACTCATTCATTCACTCCAAATGTTTGTCTAGTCCTGCCTTAAAGTTGCTGACCTCTGCTATGACAGATGGAAGTTTGTTCCAGCTATCCACCTGCTGGCTAAAGGCAAATTTCTACACATCTATTCTACAATTCTTTCCTCAATTTGAATTTATGCCCCCTCAAGTGAGTAATCTGAGCAAGAGGAAGAATCCCATTAGCACTGAGATCACTCAATCCATTCAAGGTCTTATACATCTCAATTATATCACCTCACAGGTGCTTAGTCAAAAGGAGCTGCAATTTGCAGAACTTAATCTTTCTAGGTAAAACCCACCTTTTGTTCCACTCAATCTCATTGCCCTTCTGTGTACTCATTCAAGCAGCTCTACATCTTTCCAAAAATGTAGCCTCCAGACCTGTATACTGTACTCAAGGTGGGGCCTGACCACTGCTTTATACAAGGGGACAATCACCCCTTTATCCCTGCTAGCAAAATGCCTGTTTATTATTGATGAGACACCATGAGGTACAAAAGTGCAAAAAGTAGCCTTTTTGCACTGTTCAGAAGACTTCATATCTGACTGCACAATTACCTCCAGATCCTTTTCACTCTCCACTATCTGAGTGTAGTACCACCCAGTTAGCATTAGCACAGGCAAGAAATCAAGCTTATATAGCATAAGACAAAAAAAAAAACAACCCTTCTAATTTCACCCATCCACTTCCTCCAAATGTTTGTCCAATTCTGTCTTTAATCTATTCAAGCTATCAACAACTACAAATGGAAGTTTGTTCCAACAATCAACCACCCACTGGCTAAAGGCAAACTCCCGTACATCTATCCTATAACTGTCTTTCCTCAATTTGAATTTATGCCTTCTCATGCAATTATTCTCAGCAAGAGGAAGAATCCCATCAGCACCGAGCATTTTCAAACCATTCAGGGCTTTATACACCTCAATCAGATAACTTCTCAGGTGCCTAGTCTCCAGACACCATAATTTGCAAAACTTAAGCCTTTCTTCATAAGAGCAACCATTTTTTCAATTCACTAATCTTGTTGCCCTTCTCTGTACTTGTTCCAGCAGCTCTACATCCTCCTTAAAATGAGGCCTCAGGACCTGTATACAGTACTCAAGGTGTGGCCTGGCCTTATACAAGGAGATAATAACCTCCTTATCCCTGCTAGAAAGATTCCTATATATCACTGACAAGACACCATGAGCTACTCTTGCAGTCCATCTGCACTGCTCAGAAAACTTCATATCTGACTCCACAATTACCCCCAGGTCCTTTTCATTCTCTAGCACTGTCAGTGTAATACCACACAGCTGATATGTTACTCTGGAGTTATTGCTTCCCATATTACAGTACTTTACATTTGTCAATGTTAAAGTTGAGTTGCCACCTCTCAGCCCATCTCCTCAACTTTTCTAGAACCTGATGCAGCAGTGTACTGTCATTAGTAACCCTGCCAACCTTTGTATCATTTGAAAACTTGGATATTAAGCCTGATATGCCATTAATGTGTATCATTAATGGTATTAATTTTTATTATTAATGAATACAGAAGACAACAATGGACCCAACACTGAACCCTGGGGGACTCAACTAATAACATTAGTCCACAAAGAGCAGTGTCCACTGATAACCACTCTGTGTTCTCCCACTCAACCAACCCTTTATCCATAGCAGCAATTTGCCTCCAATGCCACACTGCTCCAATTTGTGCAGCAGTCTTTCACATGCAACAGTATCAAAAGACTTTCTAAGATCAAAATATATATCAAAATTATTCTTTGCATCCAGTTCCTTTGTAACCATATCATAGTATCCAATCAAATTGATCAGGCAAGACGTCATGCTGTGTTCAAGCTATAATTGAAGTCTTGTCTGCTCCTGCAGTGCTTCTTTAACCAGTGCACTCCATTATTTCCCTGGAACAGAAGTTAAACTAACAGATCTGCAATTACTTGTCACCCTTTAATCCTCCTTTGTGAATTGGGGTCACATTTGCACATCTCTCCAATTAATGGGTGCCTACCCTGAGTCCAAGGAAACTCATAATTATGGCTAAGGGTTACTTACTGCCTTTGCTGTCTCCTTTAATATAACTGGATAGATCCAATCCACCCCAGGTGCCTTATGTTTATCTTCAACAATTTCTCCTCCACTTTGCTCTCAGTTATTTATTACAAAATCATCTAGCTCACTGCCAGAGTTTAATTCACTTCTGGCATTCCCCCTCCAACAATAACTCCTCATGTGTGAATGTATATGCAAAATACTCATTTAGTTTGTTAGCTCCCCAAGCAGGACCATCAACAGTTGATCCATCAACATCAAGTGGACCAATGCAATTCATCCCCTTCCTAGTGTTTACGTAAGTAAAGAACTCTGCTGTTTTTCTTTGCATCCTTTACCAAAGATTTCTCATAAATCTCCCTTTACCAGCCTAACCTCCTTTGTGACTTGGTTACAGACCAACTTATATCTATCATAGGCTTCCATGTCATCTATTAATTTATATATATATCCCATGCAATTTTTATTATTCTCTGCCACATGGCTCATTAGTTCATATGACATCCATCTAGGCTTAAACCTTGAACAATATTTCTTTGTTGGTAGATAAGCCTAGTAGTTTCCAAGATTAATTCTTTGAATGCTTCACATTTTGAATTTGCTGTTTGTTTGTTTGGTATTTGCTTTTTAGGAGCATTAGCAACTAAGGCCATATTGCTCCGGGGATATGCGGTGGTCACTTCCAGACCTTCCTGCATCCTCCGTATTTGGTGGTTACGGGCTCGAACCCCCGGTCTAATCAAGAAGTGTGTGCTACGCACTGCTGCTCCTACCCACTGAGGTGCCGAATTTGCTGTTGGTAACATCAGTTGGTCCCACCATAAAGAATTTAAATACTCTCTCAGACTACTGTAGTCACCTTTGCAAAAGAAAAAACCCTTCCCTTTCACCCCATCTGCTCAACTTTTCCAGATCCTGTTGCAATTTTACTATCATTAGAGTCATTAACAACCCTGCCAATTGTCTGCAAACTTAGACATTAACTCTGTCTGATATATCTTCATCAATATCACTGATAAATACAGAAAACAATTGGCCCAATACCAAACCCTGGGGGACTCTACTAATAACATTATATAACCATTATATCGTCGTATGCCTCTACTAATGCTAATGTTTCTATTAAGCATTTATCCTTAGTTCTCATTCAACCTTACTGGAGTGATAAGTGTACACGTAGGTTTTTCTTGCAAAGTCTCTTTTGGAGACCATTTCTATATTTGCATTTTAAGTTTATTTCAAGTACTGTCTGTCAATGTAAGGACTATATTGCAATTTTCTAGTAAGTTCTGCAACCTCTTCTGCATTCAAAGAACTTATCTTGGAAGCTACTAGGCTTTACATACCAACTAAGAAATATTGTTCAAGGTTTAGGCCAAAATGGATGTCAGATGAACTAATGAGGCATATGGCAGAGAAAAAAAAATGCATGGGATACATACAAATTAACACATGACACAGAAGCCTATGATAGATACAAGTTGATATGCAACCAAGTTACAAAGGAGGTTAGGCAGGCGAAGGCAGATTACGAGAAATCCTTGGCAAGGGATGCAAAGAAAAACAGCAAAGAGTTCTTTACTTATGTAAACTCTAGAAGGAAGGGGATGAATCAGATTGGTCCACTTGATATTGATGGGTCAACTGTTGATGATCCTGCTCAGGTAGCTAACAAACTAAATGAATATTTTGCATCGACATTCACACATGAGGAGTTATTCAGCGAGGGGAATGCCAGAGGTGTATTCAACTCTAGCAGTAAGCTACAGAATCTTGAAATAACTGGGAGTAAAGTGGAGGAGAAACTGTTGAAGATAAACACAAGAAAGGCACCCGGGGTGGATGGGATCTATCCAGTTATATTAAAGGAGGCAGCAAACCCTTAGCCATAATTATGAGAGCTTCCTTGGACTCAGGGGAGGTACCCATAGACTGGAAATGTGCAAATGTGACCCCAATTCACAAAGGAAGATCAAAGGCTGACACAAGTAATTATAGACCTGTGAGCTTAACTTCTGTTCCAGGAAAATTAATGGAGGCACTGGTTAAAGAAGCACTGCAGGATCATTTAGACAAGACTTCAGTTATAGCTCAGACACAGCATGGTTTTGTTAAGGGGAAGTCTTGCCTGACCAACTTGATTGGATACTATGATGCAGTCACAAAAGAACTGGATGCAGGGAATAACTTTGATATTATATACTTGGATCTTAGAAAGGCTTTTGATACTGTTGCACATGGAAGACTGCTACACAAATTGGAGCAGTGTGACATTGGAGGCAAATTGCTGCTATGGATAAAGGGGTGGTTGAGGGGGAGAAGACAGAGTGGTAATCAATGGACACTGCTCATCGTGGACTAATGTTATTAGTGGAGTCCCTCAGGGCTCAGTGTTGGGTCCATTATTGTTTTCTGTATTTATAAATGATATTGATGATGGTATATTGGGCTTAATGTCCAAGTTTGCAGACGATACAAAGGTTGGCAGGGTTGTCAAGGACACTACTGACACTATGCTGCTGCAACAGGATCTGGAAAGGTTGAGCAGATGGGCTGAGAGGTAGCAAATGAAGTTTAACATTGATAAATGTAAAGTACTACACATGGGAAACAGCAACCCCAGAGCAACGTATCAACTCTGTGGTACTACACTGACAGTGGTAGAGAATGAAAGGGACTTGGGGGTGGTTGTGCAGGCAGATATGAAGTTCTCTGAGCAGTGCAGACGGGTGCAAGAGTAGCTCATGGAGTATTGTCAATGATATACAGGAATTTTTCCAGCAGGGATAAGGAGGTGATTATTCCATTGTATAAGGCGATGGTCAGGCCACACCTAGAGTACTGTATACAGGTCTGGAGGCCTCATTTCAAGAAGGATGTAGAGCTGCTGGAACGAGTACAGAGAAGGGCAACAAGATTAGTGAATGGAACAAAGGGGTGCTCTTACGAAGAAAGGCTTAAGTTTTGCAAATTACAGTGTCTGGAGACTAGGCACCAGCGAGGTGATCTGATAGAGGTGTATAAAGCCTTGAATGGTTTGAGCATGCTCAATGCTGATGGGATTCTTCCTCTAGCTCAGAAAAATCACCTGAGAGGGCATAAATTCAAATTGAGGAAAGACAGATGTAGGATAGACGTGCGGAAATTTGCCTTTAGCCAGCGGGTGGTTGGTTGGTGGAACAGACTTCCATCCCTTGTGGTGGAGGTTGATAGCCTAAATAAGTTTAAGGCTCAGCTGGACAGGTATTTTGAACGAACAGAGGGGTGAAGTGGAAGTGGGTTTTTTTTTTGGCTGATGCTGCATAAGCTTGCTTTCTTGCATCAAATGCCTCTACTAATGCTAATGCTCTTATCTATACTTATATTTAATAAAAACAGTATCACAAAAATAAAAAAATATATTTTTTTAATGTCACAGTCTGGCAAGTCACTAGATCAGAGTGGCTATAATTAATTATTTTGACAGAAAACACCATTGATAACAGTACTTAACAGTGACACAGGCCTGAACCACTGTCCATTCAAAATGTGCAACTGCACTCTTAATACTTGACCACACTAAGTTATTTTTGATTTGATTTTTGAGAAGTTTCCTAAACTTCAGCTACTTGTGAAAATAAATTATGCACAACTATATAATATATGTTATTACATAATAGAATATTCACAGTTTATTCTCACAAGTTCTCAAATTGTAGAAGTAAACACCTCTTTAAAGTGATTAATTACCAGTCCATGATAACTAAAAATTGATTTTCTGAAAAGAAAAAAATAAATAAATAAAGCACCACTTACTGGAATATTTTGTCCTTGTACAGGCAACCTATTCTGGAAAACTCTTGTTTATACTCTGGCACTACCACCAGATCAGTAGAATTTACAATTAATCATCAATACAAACATTAATCATATTTAGCAGTCATGGGCTTGAAACCCAGCCCACTCCAAGCATGGACCACTGAACTCTCGCTCCCGACCACTCTGCTACTTCAGGCCTTGATACAGTTACCATGGTCAGGACTTTACTCATGACAGAATTCATGTCACAAAATGTATAGCTCAAGAAGCAACAGAAACAGTAGCTACACAGCCATTCTCTACAAAAAACTAACTACTCGGGGCCTAACACATTCTGAAAGATTAAAGAGAACATTTAAAATTAGTAATGGTTTAAAGTATGTCATTGGGGGGGGGGGGTTTAAACTGCTACCTCGTGATTTAAATTACCATTTGATTCTAGTCAATTTAAATAAAATAAAAATCCGGGTATCTGAGAATGGTCAAAGAGGACAGTCCTACATGAGAATTCTCACATTAGCATTAGTAGAGGCATATGATGCAAGAAAGCAAGCTTATGCAGTATCAGCCAAATAAAAAAAAAAAAAAAAAAGCAGCTCCCATTTCACTCCTCCGTTTGTTCCAAATGCCTGTCCAGCTCAGCCTTAAATTTATTTAGGCTATCAACTTCCACAACAAAGGATGAAAGTCTGTTCCACCAACCAACTACCCACTGGCTAAAGGCAAACTTCCACACATTTATCCTACATCCGTAGGATAAATTCCTCAATTTGAATTTATGCCCTCTCAGGTGATTATTCTGAGCAAGGGAGAGAATCCCATCTGCATTGAGCATGCTCAAACCATTCAAGGCTTTATACACCTCAATCAGATCACCTCGCAGGTGCCTAGTCTCCAGACATCGTAATTTGCAAACCTTTCTTCGTAAGAGCAACCCTTTGTTCCATTCATTAATCTTGTTGCCCTTCTCTGTATCGTTCCAACAGCTCTACATCCTTGTTAAAGCGCCTCCACAGCCAGGTGGGCAGGAGCAGCAGTGCGTAGCATATGCTTCTTGATTAGATAGAGTTTCGAGCCCCTGAGCCACCAAATACGGAGGATGCGGAAATGTCAGGGAATGACCACCACATATCCCCGCAGCAATATGGCCTTAGTTGCTCATGCTCCTGAAAAACAACAATAACCCTTCTTAAAATGAGGCCTCCACACACACACAGACCTGTATACAGTACTCAAGGTGTGGCCTGACCATTGCCTTATACAAGGGGATAATCACTTCCTTATCCGTGTTAGAAAAATTCCTGTATATCATTGACAAGACACCATGATCTACTCTTGCAGACCATCTGCACTGCTCAGAAAACTTCATCTTCCTGCACAATTATCCTCGGGTCCTTTTCGTTCTCTACCACTATCAGTGTAGTACCACAGAGTTGATATGTTAATCTGGGGTTACTGCTTCCCATATGTAGTACTTTACATTTGTCAATGCTAAACTTCATGTGCCACCTCTCAGCCCATTTGCTCAACTTTTCTAGATCCTGTTGCAGCAGCCTACTGCCATTAATGTCCTTAACTCTGCCAAACTTCATATTGTCTGAAAACTTAGACATTAAGCTTGATATACCAACATCAATATCATTTATAAATACAGAAAACAATGGACCCAACACTGAACCCTGAGGAACTCCACTAATAACATTAGTTCACGATGAGCTGTGTCCATTGATTACCACTCTGTCATCTCCCACTCAACCATCCCTTTATCCATAGCAGCAATTTGCCTCCAATGCTACACTACTTCAATTTGTTCAGCAGTCTTCCATGTGCAACAGTATTAAAAGCCTTTCTAAAATCCAAATATATGATATCAAAGTTATTCCCTGCATCCAGTTCCTTTGTGACCACATCATAGTATCCAATCAAATTGGTTAGGCAAGACTCTCCCTTAACAAAACCATGCTGTGTCCAAACTATAACTGAAGTCTTGTCTAGATGATCCTTCAGTGCTTCTTTAACCAGTGCCTCCATTAATTTTCCTGGAACAGAAGTTAAACTAACAGGTCTATAATTACTTGTGTCGCCCTTTGATCCTCCTTTGTGAATTGGGATCACATTTGCACATCTCTAGTCCATGGGTACCTCCCCTGAGTCCAAAGAAGCTCTCATAATTATGGCTAAAGGTTTGCTTACTTCCTTTGTTGCCTCCTTTAATATAACTGGATAGATCCCATCACCCTGGGTGCTTTTTTTTTATGTTTATTTTCAATTTCTCCACTTTCCTCTCAGTTATTACAAAATCATCTAGCTCACTGCCAGAGTTTAACTCACCTCTGGCATTCCCCTCCCCGAATAACTCCTCATGTGTGAATGTAGATGCAGAATACCGATTTAGTTTGTTAGCCAGCATTTAGTTTGTGAGCAGGATCATCAACAGTTGAACCATCAATATCCAGTGGACCAATCCGATTCATCCCTTTCCTTCTAGAGTTTACATAGGTAAAGAACTCTTTGCATCCTTTGCCAAAAAAAAAATTCCCATAATCTGCCTTTGCCTGCATACATTTGAACCTTGCCTACATGTGAACCATACATGCAGAATTTCAACAGAGTTTAGTCATTTGAATGTGGAAACTACATAAATTTCCACCTGTTCCTTAATATATTTAGTTTAAGCTCTTAGAACTTTCATTTACAAGTTGACCTGAAAATAACTAATATCATTTTTAATCAGATAACATCAATAAGTGGCTGCCTCATTTAGCAACCACAGTGGGTGGCATGCTTAAGAAAACTGATTCAAAAATATAAAAAAAACTTTCATTATGTGTATAACATAATACCTATTAATGGGTACTGGCCCCAATACAACAATTAAAGAAGCAAAGTAGTACTATTTCAATTCAGGTTCAGATAGTTTGAAAGATCATTACTCTTGCATTAGTTAGTTCTTAATGAATAAACAATTTACCTCCTTGAGCTTATTTTCCCTGTTTAAGCTAATTCATTAACTCATATCAGTTACTCCACTGATATGAATTAATGAAAAAGTAAAACAATGCAGAAAATAATTCCCCCACCCCTTCAATCAGAGATTCTTACACTCTCAGCAGCATTTCTTTTGAACAGCTATTAACCCAATAAAAATCTTGCTTTCTTTATCTCAATTTATACCTAAGATCAGTCATGTAACCAAAATAATTTACCTTACTGAGCAACCACAATGTAACAGGAGCATATCTGAAAATTTGTAGAGGGGATCAAGTCACTTAAATGAAAGTAATCTTTAAACTGCTTATTATTTCATATTAATAGGAAAATAATTAACAATTTCTTCTTGAATGTGTAAAGTTAAAAGGAAAAGTTTTTCACAACCAGGTTTCAAAATACTAGATTATATAAATTTGCACTAGAAAATTAATTTATTTTAAGTAGTATAATTATGAGGGCTGCTCAATAAAGACTGATCACAATTTTTTTTCACAACATACCTTTATTAATCATCCATATTTTTATGATCCTTTCAAAAAAGTCTGTTTGATGAAAAGCACTTACCAACATTTCTACCATTCTATAAAAATATGGTAGAAACCATTTTTTGACATGCATTTGAGAATCATCTCCAATATCTTCAAAACTTCTGATGACCGGAAACGTTTTCCCTCAGAGCTCCTTTAACTTTGGAAATAAATAAAATAAAAAAAATTAAAAAAAAAAATTACAATGTGCAAAGGTTAAGGCAGTAGAGGAGATGAGGAACATATTTAACATTAATGTTGGCTAAGTACTCAATGACAATAGGAGAAATGAGGTCTCACATTGTCGTTATGCAGCATCTCCTGCCTGCATGTAGTTGTCATTTGGGATGAATGTGATCCTGCAAAGTTTGCAGTACAGCCAGCTCTGTAGTAAGGTCCCATAACAGACATATGTGCCACATGTTGGTAAACCATTCCTTGAATGTCAAAGAAAGAGGTGACCATAGCCTTTCCTGCAGAAGCCACAACTTTTTTTTGTGTTCGCAATCATGTAGACTTTCAAACAGTTTTGTTGCTGTTACTTACTCTCTGGTCAAAATGATGAAGCCATGTCTCATCCACCATTATCTCCTTATGCAGAACCTTGCCATCTTCAGTAACAATCTACTGCAGCTCCTGACAAACCTTTGTGTGAACTTTTTATTACTCAGGTGTGAGCAGTCTTGAAACCCAGCATGCACAAACATGTGTCACATGCAAATGATCATGGTAAATACTGTGTGCTTATTACCAATATTCTCAACATCTCCAGTTGCTTACTGTTATATGATGATCTTTTCTCATTATTACAGAAGCATTGTTTATGGTTTTTTATGGTGACAGCAGTGGATAGAGTTCCAGGACCACCGATTTTTGTGACTGAATCATGTTCATCTTTAAACATTCTAAACCATCCACAAGTGGAAGTGCAGATTCACCATAAGCCTCAATGTTTCATATGCTTCAGCTGATGTTACCTTGAGATGGAAAAAAATTTGAGGGCATCAACACCATTCCTCACATGTCACATCCATTGTTGGGTGAAACTGAATAGGCATAAACTTGACTGATCGCCAAGGTCACACCATGCACACAAGTCAACTATGCAGATGCTAAGTGATACAGCTTGGTTTCGTCTTAAATTCAGTAGCTCAGCTAGAAACAGCAAGTAGTACAGTTTTCATGAAAAATTATGATCATTCTTTACAACAGCCCTTGTACAAAGTTCTAATTAATAATTTTGTACCTTTTGCTATGTGGCCATTGAACTGCTCTCCAATGGCTGCCAATAACAGTTCTTTCCAGACTGCTGACTGAAAAAAAAATAAATAAATAATATTAATAACTAATCAAATAAGATTATATAATGTTCCTCCAGAAAATATACATTTTTCTTTATTAGAGTAAAATAAAACTTAAGTAAATCAAGCAGAATATAAAATTAAATCCAAAATTTAACTTTGGAGTGAAATTTCTGTATTGTGTTATTGGACACAATACAACTACCATAAAATTAAACTTGTTCAATATTGTCAATAAATTGCCTGAAAATGATGCTTCAATGTTCAAAATCTTGCATTATTACAATTTTAAGTTACAGTTGTTGTAAATCTTACATTAACAACTCAAAACAAAAAAAAAAAAAAAAAAACCTGCCATGAAGTAACTTAAAATGCAAAAACATTAACTAGTTATCACAGAAATTAAATTATGAATGACAGAGGACAGTAAGTTCTGAAGACATCTCTATTTGCATCATCTTTAGCTGTCTGAGATCTTGTCTGAAATCAAATAAACATGCAGCAGAAATGCCTAAGATTAGGTTTCACAGCAATGTGATATGCAAATTTTTTACAAAAATAACTGCTGCCACGGAAACATTTTCATATCACATTACACAAAAAAAGATGCGACATATGCTGGATTGAAGAGCTATGTTTGGATTTTCAAATGTTATAACATTTAAAATAAAAAATGTGAATTTCTTGATTCAAATTACAAGAGAAGAATGTGAAGAGACTTCTTGCATCAATAATATACCTAGAGTTAACAGTCTGCTTAGCATTTTTTGAATTTCTTTTGCCGAAGATTGCAATTCAGTTATTTCTTCTTCGGTTTCATTAATTTATCTTCTTTCAACGAGTCAGTGCCACTAACTCTCGCTGTACTTCTCAATGTGGTAACTTCCAAAAGTTTATTCACCACTTGTAACCTCTTTTATTAAAGAAAAATGTCAGAGGTCACTACCAGTCTTGTTAAACATTTAGTCAAAGACTTTTTTTTTCACTTTAGTGGTGTGCATTAATTGAATCTCTTTTTAACTCTTTTCTTTTAGCACTTTTTTTTTTTTATTGAAGAAATTAGCATCATTGGAAAGGATCTTGGCTTTGAAGATGTTGATTCTCCTAATGTCAGAGAATGCCTGGATTCACATTCACAGATATTATACAATTCAAGCAACAGCATGGCTACGAGAAAGAAGAAATTGCGACTGAAGGAGAGGAGTGTGTCTCTAAGGCAGTGGTTTTCAAACAGGTACTGCAACAACATTCCAGAGGTGCCACGTAATTTGGGTTTAAGTTACTTAAATTTATGTTTATTTCATTATAAAAAGGAGTACAGTATCTTTTTAATTTTGTGTTGATCTATAATTGATGTTTACTTAGTACCTCTATAAAAAAAGAATAACATTATTATACAGGGTGTCTCAAAAATATTGGTACAAACGTTTAGGGTAGGTAGGTAACATCTAAAAGGAATTTAATCGCATAGGAACCCATAACGTCACCATAAGTCGGTACACGGCGCTGTTCATCAGTTCGCGAGAGGGAAAATTTCTGGTTTACTCATTTAAGCAGTAGTCGCCGCACGAAGAGCATGCATCGATATACGAACTGTGAGCTGGTAGACATGCACCTAGTGTATGGATTAGCAGAGGGCCCACACACAGTGGGCACCTCCATGCGGCACAACATTGCTTTGCAATAAATGCGTGGGCAGGTATGGTCGGTGACTGCTTAGTCGGCCCATACCTGTTACCATCCCGCATGACCTCCGCTAAATATCAGATCTTTCTTGAACAAGTTCTACCAGAGTTGCTTGACGATGTTCCAGCAAATGTGAGATGCAACATTTGGTTTCAACATGACGGGACACTTGCCCATTATGGAAGGTGTGTTCATGACCATTTGAACAGGAATTTTAGGCGTCAATGGATTGGCAGTGGTGGACCTGTTGCCTGGTCCCCCATGCTCACCTGATTTATCAAGCCTTGATTTCTTTCTGTGGGGGGGCCCTCAAATCTATCGTGTATGAATCTCCTGTGGAGATGGAAATGAATCTTGTGGCAAGACTCTTGCGCTGCTGCTACTGTCAAAGAAACTCCAGGTGTGTTCGACCGTGCCCGCCAATCCATGCTGTGTCAGTGTCATGCACGCATCGCGTCTCATGGTGGAACCTTCGAGCATCTGTTGTAACATCATGAAATGCATCCATCTCATACTCCATTGTTAATATTATGTCAAATAAGTGTTTGCCACTAATTACTGTTTTGTGTCATTTCTGCTTCTTGGGCCTCTGCTACTACTTTCTCATGACGTTTCTGTTCCTATGCGATTCACATTTCTTTCGATATTACCTCCCCTAAACGTTTGTACCTATATTTTTGAGGCACCCTGTATACATATATATAAAAAAAAAAAAAAAAAAAAAATTGTATTATGCAATACAATTTTTATAATTATATTATTGTAATAACTATCATATAACATTTTTTAATATTACATATATATAACCAATAATTAATATAAAAATAAGACCGGTCCAAATTTATGTGAAATATCACCAACAGAGATGTAAACCACTACAATAAAACAAAACAAAAATAGACTGACCATTATGCCCCATCTCAACAGAGGACCACAAGCCCAATAATGGTCAGGGAATTGCTGCATTTTTGAATGCTAGACAAATAACCGCAAAGGAGAATCAATCGAAAGATCAGTCTGCCACCCGATCCCCAGATTGAACCGCCAATGCAGAGGACTTGAACTCTGCTGACAAAAGTAACCTGGTTACTTTTGTCAGCAGTGTGGCTTTGCACTGGAGTGCTCGTATCTGTTCTATTTTTAATTTTCGCTGCATCAGAACCACCACTGTTCAAGTCCTCTGCATTGGCGGTTCAATCTGGGGATCGGGCGGCAGACTGATCTTTCGATCGATTCTCCTTTGCGGCAATTTGTCTAGCATTTGAAAATGCAGCAATTCCCTGACCATTATTGGTCTTGTGGTCCTCTGTTGAGATGGGGCATAATGGTCAGTCTATTTTTGTTTTGTTTTATTGTAGTGGTTTACATCTCTGTTGGTGATATTTCACATAAATTTGGACCTGGTGCACGTCAGAGGTGGCACCGTTAAATCTCTATTTAATTGGCTTTTAAAATTCAGTATTATTATTCTTACATTTAGATTTTCTAAATTATTTTAGAGTTACTGCTGCAATATTTTTACCCTTGTTACCCCTCTCTTCCCTCCCTGTTCGGTTTGATTTAATTTCGATTATTTTTGCTCTTGTCTTGCCATACTGCTGGCATTATTTTATTTTAAATCTCATTTAATTTATTTGCATGATTATATTTCAAGCATCACGTAGAGGAATGCTTTTTGCCACCTCTGAGATGTATGCTGTATCTTTTATTTTTATTATGAAATATTCCGTTTCCAACTATTTTAAACATTCAAATATATATATAGAGAGAACAAACGGATTTATGGTTCAAGGTTTAGGCCTAAATGGATGTCAGATGAACTAATGAGACACATGGCAGAGAAGAAAAATGCATGGGATATATTAAATTAACACGTGACACAGAAGCCTATGATAGATATAAGCTGGTCTGTAACCAAGTCACAAAGGAGGTTAGGCAGGCAAAGGCAGATTATGAGAAATCTTTGGAAAAGGATGCAAAGAAAAACAGCAAAGAGTTCTTTACTTATGTAAACTCCAGAAGGAAGGGAATGAATCATATTGGTCCATTTGATATCGATGGTTCAACTGTTGATGATCCTGTTCAGGTAGCTAACAAACTAAATGAATATTTTGCATCGACATTCACACATGGAGTTATTCAGCGAGGGGAATGCCAGAGGTGTATTCAATTCTGATAATCTTGTAAAACTGAGAGTAAAGTGGAGGAGAAATTATTGAAGATAATTTCTCCTCGAAATTAAAATCCCCTCTTGGGGGATTTTAATTTCCCAGATATTGACTGGAATTTGGAGGCTGGTCACTCACACACTAGCAAGGCTTTTGTAGATTTATTGGATGATTGTTTTCTACATCAGCATGTTCGGGAGGCAACTAGAGGGAGTAATACTCTTGATTTGATTATCAGAAGTGATTCTTCATGCATTAAGAATCTGCAGGTAAATGAACCACTAGGTGGCAGTGATCACAGTGTGCTGACGTGGGATTGACTCAAAGAGGTAACTACCATTAGGGGTAAAGGGAAGGGTTATTGCTTTCGTAAAGGTGACTACGATGGACTGAGACAGTATTTAAATTCTATACAGTGGGACCAACTGATGATGTTACCAACATCAAATTCAAAAATGGAAAGAATTCAAAGAACTTATCTTGGAAGCTACTAGGCTTTACATACCAACTAAGAAATATTGTTCAAGGTTTAGGCCTAAGTACTTGTGTATCTTATACAAGATATTGTAAAAGATTATACAATATCTTGTATTGATATCTTGTACAAGATATTTGCAGATACATAAGTATCTGTACAATATCTTCACATAATTGGAGAGGGTGCTGTGGTCATGGAAGAGAAGTCAATGGATTTTTGGCTGCTGTAAACAGATAAGTATTTTTAATTTTTACAGTATTCTTCGTTAATTAACATACTACATTGTGCTTTATAGAGATATTAAATAGATTTAGTAGTGTCATTAGCTTCTTATTTTAATTTAATTAGAAATTTTTGGAAGTTACAACTCCTAGTGTTGGCACCAATATTGTTGAACTAGCCACCATATTGTAGTTGATAAGAAAGTGTTTCTTATATATATATAACTGATAGTGTAAGGTATAACGTAAAACTATATAGCATAATGCGTAACACTGTATTAGGAATATGTTAGATTATAGCATTATCAATTAATAAAAAATATTAATCTCATTAAATTTCATTGTTAATTAAATTATTTAAATAGAAATCACGACTCAGACTACAGCTGCAAAGCAAAGATCAGACTAGCAAGAGTACTGTGACTCAGAGTACTGGCAATTCTCCAACGCATCAGTCTCAAAAAATGTGCAATGTTTACTGACCTTTCTAAAACAGGACATGATCTACCAAGGAGGATGCCTTTGTGTGTACAAGGTGTCTAGAAATTAGGTGCCAACTCGGCATTCTGATGGGGGCTATCTATGAAAACTTGAGGTGTAGGGTAAATGCCCTTGAAGAAATTAATGAGGGGGCCGGCCCATCAAGCTCTCAGTCAATGACAGAGCTCACTCCTGTGCATCAGGCAACACAGAAAATCTCCAAGGCAGAATGCACTGGTCCCACAGGAACTAATAATTGTTGGTGACTACTGTCAGGGAGATGGGGAATATACTATGAAAGGATAGGCAGAACAGGACCATTGTATGTCTGCCAGTGGCAAAAGTTGTTGTAGAACAGATATCTTTTAAGTGCACAAAAGGTGATATTGTTGTACATGTTGAAACTAAAGAGATCTGCAGATTTATTCAACAAGAACAGGTCAACGTTGAAAAAAGTCAAGTTAAGGTTGAATGTGAAAGCGTCTGCAATTCTGCCCAGAAACGACAGGAGGGAGTATATGACGAGAGCCTTGTCGGTCAATTCAGACCTGGAGAGATTGTGCAAGGCACAAGGGGTAGAATTTTTTTCAGCCTGGCCTGTGCTTGTTGACAGTTCTTCCACAGGGATGGGGGTACACAAAAGGGTGCAATAATATTTGCTGATGCTATCGAGGCAGTGTTAGGTGGGTCTGAAAACTGCTAGCTTGGGATGATACACAGACTAAAAAGGTTAACAGCAGCTGCAGGCAGAGGCAAGTGATTCTTGCACTGCTTCTATTAGAATGAGCAGCAGCCTGAAAAGCAAGGCAATGGAGATTTCCAGAACTGTTGGGAGTCATAGTGGAACAAGTAAATACATGGGCTGTGTTAGGGTAACTTGTTATTGTTTGTTATTTGATCATTAGGCAATACGTTGCCTAATGCTTCACATAAAATAAAGAATGAAGGGCCAAACACTTGTTCTTCATTGTGAAATCAGTAACTATAATTCAAGAGTAAATTCACTATTATTTTCTAATTTCTGTAATTTTCTAACCCAGTTCCATAAGTTAATTACAGAGCACAAACATGCCTTAAATTTAAAGCAATTTATATATTATACATTAATATTTCCCTTCAAAATCCATGAATATGGCAAACTGCATTCAGGCACATCAATATTCAAAAGATGAAGTGTGTTTCAAGAATTTTATTGGTATAAAACTGTGTTCATCTGCCTTTACTAAACACTGTTTCTTCATTCGTAGACCTCAAACTAAATTCTGACAATAGAATGGCAGTATTTTAGTCCTTTCCTCCTCCAAAAGAGTCAGTTCAGTTACTGATTGCAGGTGTGTTGGCCTGACCTGAAGATGACATTGCAGTTCATCCCAAAAGTGTTCAATGAGCTAAGGTAAAGGCTCTGAATAGACCAATGAAGCTTTCGAAGATCAGTCCTGAAATCAAGCAGAAGCACATAAAGGTGGCATTACCTTACACATATTAGCTCGTTTAAGAGCTAATGTGTAAGGTAATGCATTTAGGTGGCATTAATCCCTGAATAACATACCATATAAATTCAACAGTTGGTTAATGAGGAAGAACTAAGGATAACTGCATAGTGTGAAATGAAATTTTCAGAGTAGGAAAAAAGGCCGCTAGAACATCTCATGAGGTTCTGTCAATGATATACAACTGCTAGAAAGGAAAAAGAGGTGATCCTCCCATTATATAATACAGTAGTTATATAATACAATAGTTACACATGTTTGAAACCTCATTTTATGAAGGATATATCAGTTCTGCTGGAAAGGGTGAAGAGAAGAGCAACAAGATCTGTATTAATACTTTTACAGCCAAGATATTAGCAAAATATTTTAGCTGTAAAAGTATTAATACTGATCTCCCCACAAGTAATGACACTATGTTATGCTGACGATATGAAGCTCCTCACGCTGCTGTACCACATGGTCTTGCTATGATAAATGCATCAATTAATAAAACCCACCCAGAATTTGCAAGAAACCTTAACCACTCTGGGCTAAGAATAAATCCTAAATTCCCAATTTATGATAATTCTTAAAAATTTACCAAGAACTAGGATGATATTCTCCCCACTTTTATGTGCTACAGAGGTATGGGCATCTGCTGCACCTAGTGCAATTATACTACTTTTTGCTGCTGAGTTTTGGCTCTTAAAACTGACTATAAAAAAAAAAAAAAAACACCCCTTCCACAGTTAAGGACAATTGCAATGGCCAGTTTGCTATAAATTCAACTCCTTGGGGCTGTGCCGACAGTGAACACATTCTATATGAATGTATAATTTATGTCATCACCAGAACCCTGGGAAGGGGACCAATCTGTGCAAACAGATTGGCCCCCTTCTGTGTAATCTGTGTAAACAGAAGGGGACCAATCTGTGTAAACAGATTGGCCCCTACCCAGGGGAGAACATTTATTCATAATGGAAGAGAAATATAATGCAGTCACAAACTTAAACCAGAAAATATTCAAAATACACAGAACAATCCAAAGAAGAGAAATTCAGCTCCCAGCAGTTAAACAATACTCAATAGCCAAAACTGCCCATGTCTCACAGATAATGACTTAAAAAAAAAAAAAAAAGTGTCTGGAAAGTTGTATTCAGCATCTTGATATGACAAAACTGGAATGATTGGGACCCCCAGGATTACCCTACCATGTTTAGGTAGCTGTAAGAGTCCCACAAATAAAAAGAAAACATGTAGGGGAGGGAGAAGTGCAAGTAGCCAGGGAAGCAGCTAAGCTGAAAAATATTAGTAAGCTAGTCGCAAGGGAATGCAATATAGAATGAAAGAAAAAGAGTATGAAACACTGAATGGATGGGCTGGATGATAGTGAAAAAGGCATTATGGTAAAAGGCTAAAGGAAACAGCAAAATTCCTTAGTCTCTTAATATTTCAGAGGATTTTTAATGTTTTTATGTCTTAATAATATTAGTTTTAAAGTATTAAAGCATACATTCACTATGTATCTATTTGGTCCCATAGCAGTTAAATTGTTTTAAAAATATGGATGTTTTGTATTCTCTCGCTCAAGGTTGGGGTGGTGGTTTGATGTATTTTGGGGGTCAGGCTTGGGATCCATGGGTTCCCTATTCCGTGATGCATTAGATCACTGACCTTGTCTACGAGAGAGAGAGTGGAATACAATTAATTGATTTGTATAGTTATCCAACTATGGAGAGTATCAGCACCGAAGGGTTCTGCATGACACCATAGAGGTAATTCTTCCATTTTTAAACTAATTTACTTATAAAGTAGAACTTATTGAACCATTGCTGCTCTGTTATCCATTAACTATATAATAATAAAATAACACTAATATACCATGTGAAAATTCTTAAAACAGGGTTTATTAAATACTTGCAGGTATTTTGTATCAGCTATATTTTCATCATGCTGCCAGTACTAATATATTTCTTTTTAAGCAAATAGTATAACATACCGATTCCCATTTTGAGACCTTCATGCGCCAAGTGCCCCCGCTAGAATTATATTTGTCTTCCCATAATGGCCTGTGATCTTCTCTCATTAAATGATATGAGAAGCGTTCACTTAAATCTTTAACATCTGGTATGTGATCATATACGCTCCAAAATCCCTAAAATTTGAAAAATATATTTTTATTATAAAACTGTAAAAGCTAAATTAAAGAGAGAGGTTTACTCAAAAATATCAACATTAATGATCTATATATAGAATATATCAATTTGTGGATTACCAAAAAAAATTTTCCAAGATAATCTCTAAATTAAAAGAGTGTGTGTGTGTGTGTGTGTGTGTGTGTGTGTGTGTGTGTGTGTGTGTGTGTGTGTGTGTGTGGAGGGGGGGGGGGGGTATTAAATGTCATAAAACAATTAGGATTCCACATTAGTCTCTTACTGTTTATCAATGATACTGATGTGAGCATATCAAATTTAATGCCCAAGTTTGTTGATGACACAAAGGTGGTCAGTGGTTAATGATTGTAATCAAAATATGCTATTCCAACAAGGAATGGCATATATATATATATATATATATATATATATATATATGGATAAGTTCAACAATAGGCTGAGAAGTAGTAATGGAGGTTTAACTGTGATAAATACAAGGCATTAACTGATTTTAGGTAGCAATAATCCCTGAATAATATAACAATTGGGTGGTAACAAACTCTGGGTAGTGGAGAAGGAAAAAAAAAAAAACCCAAGATCCACATGTCCAATATTCCAACATATCCATTGTTCTCTGAACAATGCAGACAGGCAGCTACTTGAAGGTTTTTGTCAATGATATACAAGGATTTTGGCTGCAAGAACAAATAGGATGCACAAAAAACAGAATCTGAATTGCAATGACTGAAAAATGGGCATCTAAAAAGAAACCTCAGTGATGCATCAAGTTAACTAAATGCTGAGGATATCCTTACTTTTTTTTTTATGGATACAGATGCACTGCACTCAAATTAATAATAAAAAAAAAAGTGGGTGTAGGATAGATGTGCAGAAATATGCTTTCAGCACAAGGGTAATTCATTTGGAAACTCCACATGGTTTTGTGAAAGTGGTAGTTTGAATACTTTTTTGGCATCTTCAACCTTGTTTTGCTTAAACATATTAGCTAATGATTTTTTCAATTTATATTTTCTTAAATTAAAATTTCCTTTTCAGTAATTAATAGCAATGAAAAGTAAACATAATTCTCAATTACTAAGATTATAACCTCATAGAACAGTTTACATTCTCTAAACTCAGCAATTTAATTTGATTACCTGTACAATAATAACTTTTTTAAATCTCCTTTCTCTCTATCTCACTTCAGAAGCAACATACCATTCAAAGTCTTACATAATACATGGATTAAAACTTTTGTCTTCTCATACAATTTGTATGGAAAAAGAATCTCTCTCTTTCTCTCTCTGTGTGTGTGTGTCAAAAACCTCAGGCTTCCTTGCACCATATGGCTAATGACAAATAAATTCAATTACAAAATTTCATGAAAATCCACCCACCCACTGGGAGTCATCTGTTACATGCAGACAAACGGCCATCATTTGTCTGCATGTAACAAAGTGTGTATGTGTGTGTGTGTGTGTGTGTCAATGATGGGATTCAAATAATTTAACAACCGGTTCGCTGCCCTAATGACCGTTCTAAGTATAAAAAACTATATACCAAAAGGTAGTTTATTATTTCATGCAGTTAATACTTAAATAAGAACAATAAAAGGAGGTCCACAAAACTAGATTATGTTATAAGAAAGTTTTAAAATATTAATGAAAAAATATTAAATAATACCTGACAAAAAAAACAATAAAACTGTTATTTAAGATATTTCCATATTGTTTCTTGATTGGCATCCTCACTTGCAATTTTCTTCACTTTTATCCGAGCATCATCGGCTGAGTGATTTATCCTTAACCACTGTAGGAGTAGGATCACATTCCTTTAGAGGTAGACAGATTAGACTAATAGTCATTGTGTTTGATATATTAGAAACAGTTAAGCGACTTCTCTTCTCTGAACATATTATGTTCATCTTTGAAAAACCCCTTTCCACTTCTGCTGAACTTACAGCAATTGTTCTGACAATATTTTTAGCTCTTTGAGCACTTTCAGGATAATTCTGAAATTGCATAATTCTGGGAATTTTTTAAAACATTTTCCAAGAAATCGCGATAATCATTAATATCAATTTGATAATTAAAAATGTCATTAAATACGAGCAATTGTTCTTCAGCTGCTTTCCATGGAACTAGTACTTCTTCAATATTCCAATAATCTGGCTCCAAAAAATTGAGAAATTGTAATTTATTCCTATTTTGAAATTAGCTACAACTTGCTTTTAAATGTTCACAATCCATTAGTCTTTTTTTTTTTCAAATTCGTTACAATGTTTTCTAAAAGTCTTTCCTGAGGAAGCCCGAGACAAATCGATGATTTTCTACAAGTTTTATATTTTTGAAGGTTTCTGAAGTAATTAATTCGTCAATTTTTTTTTCGTATGGACCCTTTTCCTTTCCAGGCATTTGAAATGCTTTAATAGATCTTATCACGAGTTTTTCAGCCTTTATTATGTCTATATTTCTTGCTTGCAGTGCATTTGAAAGAAGAGAAATTCCGTTTAAAATATCAATCATCAATGCCAAATCAGTTATAAAATATATATTTTCAAGACGGGCAGCCATACCTAAGTACTTTTTATTTGAATAAAAATAGTGATGTAGAGCTGGATAAGTGGGCCACACAGCTAGGGTTGACCTTAAACCACAGGCAGCCCATCTTGGTCCCAAAACTCTACTAATCTTTATAATTTCAATTCCAAGTTGTTCGGATATTTTGGAAAGTTCAATTTGGTTCTTATTGGATTGATGAAAAATAGTATATATCTTATCAATAAATATTTTAAAATTATTTACTTGCTTTGTTTCCTTTATCGAATCATCTAAAACAAGATGGATACGATGATTTAAACAGTGCCATATTATTATGTTTGGAAACTCTTGCAATCCTAGTGCTCACTCAAGATTTTCTTCCAAGCATAACGCTGGCACCATCTGAGCAAAATCCTATTAAATTTTTTTCTAGGTAATTCTTAGTGAGCCCAACATTATTTAAACTTTCCATAACTGAAGAAAGTATTGTCTCTGCATCTTGTTTTTCCAATTCAACTAGTTCAACGAAAATTGTTGGTGATGTAACTGAATCCAAGGCCAATTCTAATACAACAAATTCTGATTTTGGTTTCTTATTGAAAAAAATCTGTCAAACTCTGCTTTTTCATCCTTTTAAGGGCTACTGCAAAAAAAAAAAAAAAAAATTTAAAAATGTTTTATTTTAATATATTATAGAGCAGGAGCGGATATGTGCCAATATATTTGAATATTTTTACTGGTTCTGTCCACGTGTGTCATATCAAACTTTTATAAACAAAGCACTATGCTTATACCATTGAGAAACATCAGTCAGAACATACATTTTCTTCATTTTATCGATATTAAACGAGAATTTCTTGCTGAATTAATAAATGGCATAGAATACCAGGCTTCCACCTTAGAGAGAACCCTGATCACAAGTGCCATTTTAACAACCGGTTCGCCGAACTCAACAAAAAATTAGGTATTGGTTCTGCTGAACCGGCTGAATCCCACCACTGGTGGGTGTGTGTGTGTGTGTGTGTGTGTGTGTGTGTGTGTGTGTGTGTGTGTGTGTGTGCGCGCGCACACACACACACACACACACACACTGCCTCTTGTCATCTAAGAGAAATCATTAGAACTTAAAAAACATGGCACACTTCATAGGACTGTCCATGGGATCAGAAGAAAGAGCAAACACTGGAATAGTACTAAGTGGGAGCATTATAACAGGAGTTTAACATTATATATACATATTCTTAGAGAATACACACACACTGCAATAACAACAAATCAAATTATATAAACACTGGTGCGATGATATTACACATCACAAATAAAACAACCACCTATCCTTGATAAATGGGAGACATTTGCACATCTTCAATCAATAGTGGCCTCCTCTGAATCCAAGTGTGCTCTTACAATTATCACCAAAGGTTTGCTTGCCACTTCTGCTGCTTCTTTTAATATAATTGGATAAATCCCATTAGCCTCATGTGCATTATTTACTTTAGTTTCGACAGTTTCTTACATTTTATTCTCAGTTATCGCAATTGGTAGCCAAACGATTGGGAATCATTTGGCTCCCAATTATAAAACTTGGACGTAACTTTAGTTAACTTTTAAATTATACCAGCATATCCACTTTAAAAAAGGACATATTTAGCACATATTACCCAATACATTAATTTTGAAAAATATCAAACTGATTTTTTTTAAAGTGATTGAAAAATTAATTTATATCCCAATAATTTAAAGCATACTGAAGGAAAACAATTTGGAATTTTTTCCATAAAACAAAGTATGTACTAGTGTGTATAAAAAAAGCACATAGCTGAAACTTATCAATAAAAATATCTTTAATGGAAAGAAAAACACTTTTGTTAAAGACATAGGATTTAAACTTACCTGAACTGTATCAACTGTGTATATCTTACGAAGACCAGCTTCATATTGTGCAGCAGTGACTAGCCTTTCAGACCTACATATAATAAATAAAACTGAAGTTTTAATACGAAAATGCATATATAAAATAAGGTATTAATTGATTAAGTGAATATTTAATGATAACTGAAAACTGTTTTGAAAAAGAATAAAACAAATACAATGGGAAGGGAAGCATCCAACTTATTAATTAGTTCGTGAATTTTGATACACAAGGCAAATGAAGTACACAGATGGCAATTTTGTACGTGTAACACTATGGGATTATGCATTTACGGGCTAGCAGTAGCAGGTTTATTTATTTATTTTTATTCATTCTCCCTTAGAATGCCTCCACAAGTGTGAAGATTTCATTCAGAGCCATAAAATTTTTTACAATACTCCAAGCACTTGAACCCTGAGGTTGCATTGCTTGTGTAACTGACATTGCAGGGAAAATAGTTACTGCTAGCAACACACACACACTGGTTGGAAATTGTTACTTTTTTTTTTATTGGTATCTTTCATCATGTATGACTGCTGTTTGGATTAATTTATTGGCCTAAGGCCTAATGCTACGTAGAAGTTTACTGACATAGGTTAGAGCAAATGCATCATTTTAGTACGTAGCAAACTACTAAAGTAGCTAAATTGGCATAGTTTTAGTATATAGCATTGTTGCCATGGTATTGCATTACCTCGAATAAGTAACTCTTCACCAATGGAGAAGACTAGTGCTACTTATTCTCAGTAGATACCACCACCCAGATGAGACAGTTTCAAGCCTGTTTGGCTTCTCTTTAGTGGGTGTGCAGGTACCCCTGGTGTTGCAATGATGGCAACCCAGTTACGAAATAAAACCCCATAATATCAGAGATGCTTGATGGTGTACAAATATACATCAGACTAAAGCATTTTAGGGCTATGGCTTCATACTGCATAGAAGTTTACTGACATACAGGTTAGTGCAAGTGCATCATTTTAGTATGCATGAAACTACTAATAGTATTCACAATATGAGATATACTAAAACATTGCTACTTTAGCTACTTTAGTAGTTTGCTGCATAATAAAATGAAATGATGCACTTGCACTAACCTGTATCAGTTAATTTATATTGTTATTCACTTTGTATAAACTTTGAAAGTCTGAGAGACCTTGCAATATTGTTTACATTACACCATTTAGTCATACAGCAGAATATTTTAATTTGCAAGTTTATATTTCTGTTATTTTCATTTACTTTACTTTTCTTATATTTTCAATAAACAATCATTTTTTTGTCCAAAAATTTGTGGAGTATAGCATTTCTTAATCTGTAATTAGAATTAGTTATCCAACAGAGCCAGAACTAGGCAATCCTGTGCCTGGAGCTAAAGTAATATAAGTGCACCCCCATTATATGCAGGTAGTCAATCTTTATGAATTTATAAAAATTACTATTGTAACGATCTGCATATATTTATTAATAAAATAAATTAAACAATACAATGAACATAACAAAACAAAAATATCAAAGAAAAAAAAAATTTACAAATATTCATTTATATCTATAGAGAATTTAATTCTATATAAATTAAAAGGAATTAAAACTTCAGATATTACAGGTAGCTTATGTTTATATATCTAGTAAAAAATCATAGAAACAATATTGCAAAATATAGTACTTTTAATATTAACATAAAAATATACAATTAAGATGTATTATTTTAATTGAATTTTTCTTGCTTTTTAACCAAAGCAAAATCAATTTTATCATAATTTGTTTTGTGCAACATGATTTTCAATAGATATAATTGATATGTTGGTTAGTCATTCTTGTCTAGTTGTTGACCTAAGGTAATTTTTAATCAATTTAAGTTTACTGAAGGACTTTCACAAGAAGCTACTGTTACAAGGCAGAGTAAGAAAAATTCGTAATGCTATATTTGGATAAAATTCTATTAGACAATAGTCGTGAATGAATTGGAGAAATTGTAAAGGGATAATAGATCTGATATCCTGTAGAATTGGTAAAACATGATTTTTGAAACTTTCAATTTCTGTTGAAATATCTGATGCATTTAAATCTGTTGTATTTTAATGCAAGGTCAAAAGCAAGCCTTCTGCAAGTAAGATTTATTAATTAATGTGAGTGAAGTTCCAAAGAGAAAATCAACATCTGAAGAAATGGTATTCAGTTTTTCAAATCTAGTGCTCAAGTCATTCATAAGAACATCCAAGACTTATTTAATTTCAATACAAAATTGTTGTTCAGTAGATATACTGAAATCGTCCAAAGATTTGTAAAAAGTGTCATTCTTTTTTTCTTTCTTCTGGAAATGTAGCTGGTATATCAATTTTTTCTGCTGTGGTAGCAGCATATCCAAAAACATCTTTAAATTCCCTTTCCCATATTTCTTGGAGATTTTTTTATCAATCCATTTATTAATTGGGAAGAGTTGCATATACAAAGCTTTTTAGCTTGCAATGCTTTATTTACACAGTCAATATTATGAAGAATTTTATTCCATATAACCAATCTGCATAGTCTATTTGTAAAAGCAGACTGAGCAGTACTGATAGTTTCTGCATTATTTGTATTGTAAGAACAAAGATTTTATAGCTCGTTCTTTGGACGAGCATCTTGTGTCTGTCCTTTAAGTGAAATCTTCAAAGTATTCATTAAAATTTCCCAGTGACTAGTGGAACCAGAAAAAAGTAAATATTCTTTGAACATCGCCAAATAAACTTATCGCCCCAGACGTTATTAATGTTACATGTACACCAGCTAAATTAAGACTATGCCGAACATGGTAAATTAATTTTTTTTTTAATTATTGCCTGTATGCCATTATATTTCCCTGCCACAATGGCCCAGTTATCATATCCCTGCCCCCTTACATTTTTAATGTAAAGTCCATCCTTTTTCTAATTTCATAAGAAATTCTGTCGCCAATCCAATCGCAGTCTTTTCTTTACTTTCTATAAAAATCAAATGAAACTTTCTTCAATTGATATTTTTTTGTCAATTTTCACATATCTAATTACTTGGGACTTTTGTTCATGATGTGATAAATCGGGTATGCAATCAATTAACAAGGAGAATTACTTAGCTTTTTTAATTTTTGAAATACTGACCTGAATTTGCTTTCCAATTAAACAAATTAGTCTTGAATTTTATGCGATAAATAATTCAATGATTTGAAATTTGTTCTGCTAGTTCTTTATTATGACTTAAGTTCAGTAATATTGAGGAATATTCCCACTTTTGGATTCCCAATCATCTCATTTGAACCTCTTAATGCAAGATTAGTTTTTGCACAAAATAATATTACATCCAGAATAATTTTTAAAATAGTCTCAATTTTTCTTTCTCTGTTAAAGTTGCTTTTTGTAGAGCATCATCAATAAGTCCAGAATTTTTTATGCTCTTTTCAATTGATTTCTATTTTAGGAAGTGTTCACTGTGTTCTAATGAATTTGTGATTTGGAATACAGCGAGATAACTGTTTCCAAGAGGAAAAACCTTTCTTTGAATTGACTAGGGAAGGCACACTGCCAGTATTTTTGTTAGTTCCAAATAAAAATACATGGAAACAATAAGATTTAGTTTCTTTGAAGTAAATCAGCCAATTTCTGTCTACAAATTCACCATTAGCAATTTTTTTTTTTTTTTTTTTTTGAAACCACTATAGAGAGAAAAAAAAAAAGTCTGTCCTTGGATAAAGAATAACTAAAATCTGCATCTTTGCCTTGATCCAGTCCATTTTCTGTTAAAAAGCATCTTATTTTATCAGAAATATTCACTGGCCAAGATGCGGGATTATTAAGTTTCTCGAAATTTGTCTGTTATATGGAAATTTATCTTTCTGCAGAAACAATTTTAAATGTAATCACCGAAGGGAATTTAAAAAAAAATTTGCTATAAAGAAGTTCTTTACACAGATCCAACTGTAATTAAATAAATAATGAAGCAATATTAAAATGCATAACTAGTCGAGTGCACCCTTAAAATGCTGTACCTCGGGCTGGTGCCCTGCTTTCCCCAGCCTAGTTCTGATTACCAATGTTTCCCAAGAAATCAGAACTCTGTAAAAAAAATTGTCCCAATTCCATTAGTCTGATATAATGCATTCCCTAAACATCAAACTGTACTTGCACAACCATTTCATGACCACATTTCTCACTTATTTGTGGGACCCTGTGATCATTTGCTGGTTGGGATGGACTTTGGAGCAAGGGGGGGCTGAAGACTATGGTAGATATAAACTAGTCTAATCAAGTCACAAAGGAGGTCAGGCAAGAAAATGTAAACTATAAGAAATCTTTGGCAAAGGATGCAAAGAAAAATAGCCAAGATTTTTAATAATTATGTAAACACTAGAAGGAAGGGGATGAATCAAATTAGTCACTTCATATTGACTATTGATGATCCTGCTCAGGTTGCTGACAAACTGAATGAGTATTCTGCATCTACATTAACACAATGAGGAATTCCTCAGGGAACAGGATGCCAGAAATAGGGAGCTAAACGATTTTGCAATAGCCGCAAGGGAGGTGGAAGAGATTGTTGAAGCTAAACGCATAAAAAAAATGACCTGCAGTAGTTTGGATCTATCCAATTATATTAAAGGAGACAGCAAAAAAAAAAATAATAAATAAATAAATAAATAAATAAACCCTTAGCCATAATTATAAGAGCATTCTTGGATTCAAGGGACTGGAGATGCATGAAAGTATCCCTAATTTGCAGAGGATCAAAGAGTGACATGAGTAATTAGTAGAGCTTTTAGTTTAACTTCTGTTCCTAGGAAAATAATGGAGCCACTGGTTAAAGAAGTAATACAAGCCAATCTAGACAGGATGGGCAGTTATACTACTGTCACAGCATGGATTTGCTAAGAAGAATCTTATCTGACCAATCTGAATGAATACTATGATGCAGTAATAAAAGAACCTGATGCATACAATATTTTTGATATCATATACATGCACTTGGATTTCAGGAAAGCTTTTAATAGTGTTGCACATAGACTGCTGTACAAAAAGACTGCAGTAGTGTGGCATTAGGGGCAAGTTACTACTATAAATAAAGGGATGGCTGAGTGCAGTGGCACATTATACCTTCATGGGACCCAAGGGAAAAAATGGAATTTGGGGGCTGTATCTAAAGAAAAAACTAATAAAGACCATTTATTGTGACAACAAAAACAAATTATATGACATAAGGAATAAATATAAAATTTCATCAAAATAGGTAAAACTATTTTTGTAAAAAAAATAATTTTTTTTTCAAATTAATCTTCAAGTTCATTGACTTTGGCAGGTGGAAAGTTCAGTTTCCAATAAAAATCACTTAAAATATTAGTAAAAAACAGTAATGAGTTCTGGAAACAGTCATTTTGGGGGCCCTCTGATTGGGGGCCTAAGCAGATGTCTTTTTTGCCTATAGGATAACACACTACTGGCTGAGTGGGAAAAGACTGTGGTTATCAATGGACATTGCTCTTTGTAGAGTAATGTTATTAGTGGAGTCCTTAGAGTTCAATGCAGGACCCACTATTTTCTACATTTATTAATGAAGGTATATCAGCCTTAATATCTACGTTTGCAAATGATACAAAGGTTGGCAGAGTGATTAATAACAGTAATTAAGGTATACAACTGCAACATGAACTACAAAAATTAGGCAGATGGGTTGAGAAATGGCAATTGAAGTTTAACATTGACAAATGTAAGATACTGCATATGGGTAACAGTAATCCCAGACTAATGTACCAACTGTGTGGTAATTACTAAGGATAGCTGAAAATGAAAGACCTACAGATAATTGTGCAATCAGATATGAAGTGCCAGCCTCAGCCCTCATCATAGAGGGAGCCCTCACATGGCTTCTGTAATCGCAAATTTTTAAGGCAATTTTTTTTTTTTTTTTTTAACATCCTAATCTAAACTAGGGTCCACTTGAACCAACCATGTAAACAGAGACGGGTAAAATTTACTGAAAGTGTGGAGGACTCATTTCTGCAAAAAACAAAATTTCCAGAATAAAGGAAAATCACTCTCTCCTAATTCTCTAGGAAGGTGTAATAGTAGAACACAGGTTAACCACAGCATATTATCCATGTTGAGAATATGCCTTAATCTTTTCCACTGGCCAGGAACACAAGAAAGCAAGCAGTTTTCCAGCCCGACTTCTCGGTACAATATGAGAGAGTCTGTTGCAAATATGTTACGGATGCCACTAAATTGTGGAATGTCCCTTTAGTTGCCAGAGGTGCAAACAATGCATGGCAGTTTGGTTCAGTACTGTTTTTTATATTTTGCAGTATTACAAAAATTTGTGTTTAAACAGATCAGTAAAAATAATTGGGGTTTTTTCTGATTTATATATAAAAGGTTTTTTTTTTTTTTTTTTTTTTACTCTAGTATCTTTAAAGGGGGGTGCGCACTGCAAGACCTTAGCAACTCGTACTAAGGTCTTGCAGTACAGTATTGGCTGCCAGGAGAGCTCACGGGGTTTTGTTAATAAGGAATTTTGTTAGCATGGCTAAGGAGGTGATTATCCCATTATACAAGGCCACACCTTCAGTACAGCATACAGTTCTAGAAGACTATGAATGATGTGAATCTGCTGGAATGAGTGCAGAGAAGGGCAATGATAACAAAAGAGGATAACAAAAGGTGGTCAAGAAAGGCTTCAGTTCTGAAAATTGCAGCATCTGAAGACTAGTAAGCAATTGTAAGGTGCCTATTCTCCATTTTCCATTACTAATACAATATTCAGTCCACTTATTGATAAATTAATATTTACAGAGTATAAATACAAACTGTCTATATAATTGGTTGGATACCAATTATATAGACAGGTTAACCATGGCGTATTATCCATGATATGCAGTTTGAATTCAGTTTGAGTTCCCACTGACGTGAAATTAACACTTACAGCTTAATCAGTATACATTAGTATTGTTACTTCTTATGCCTTGAAAATGGTGGCAAGTGGTTCCAAAATACCAACTATGTGTATTGAGGCTTGACCGATTTTGTTCAGGTGTGATTTATTTCATGTTAACATTCAAATTCAATAATATTCTTTAGCCAAAATTTACAAATTAATGTACTTCATATATCTATTTAATGAAACAACCAGATTTAGTTTAAGTATCTAACCACTTAAACTTTTATTTTGCTACATTATATTATATAACAAATATTATTTAGTTACACTGTATGCACATGGTTAAAAAATATAATAAATAAAAACGAACTGTTGAACTCTTTATGACTGATCTATTACAAACTAAAGGTGACTGCAAAAATTATGCTTTTAATGCTTGTAAGTTACTTTCCTTGTTCAAAAGATATTCTTTAAATCTACTATATTATCTAAATTCTACAGGAATACATTTATTATTATTAGCCATATGGTGCAAGGAAGCCCGAGGCTTATGCTGCACCAGCCAAAAAAAAAAAAAAAATCCCGAGTTACCCTGAGAGTGAGAAAGAGAGACAGAAGTAGAAAGGAATCACCAAGAAAGAAGAATGATGATATCCAGCTCAGGACCCTGGGTGTGCCAAGCCCATACTCACCAGATGTGAGCCCCTGGGGTTATAAGTCAGAACTAGTTTAAGGGGAACACTGAAAGAATTACTTCAGTACTAAATTATATAATTAGTTCATCAAATACTAAGGAGGTGATTAGGAAATTAACTTATTTAATTTCTATCTGACAAATATAATGCTATTCTACACTGAATTAAGGTGAGATTAAACAACAACAAAAAAAAAGGCCTGATCTTACTAATGCTTTAATCATAAGTAGCAAATTTAATTGTCCTTGAACAAACATTTCTTAAACAACTACTACATGTAATGTTTTAATCTAAAGCATGTTTACAAAATGCTTATCAAGGCCATCTGTGAAAGTGACCAACTTCAAAATTTTAGATGAGCTTATCTATTATGGATTACATGATTTCTTACTCTTTCTGTTTCTATCTAAAAACTGAAAAGAAAATATATTTAATGAAATACTACTATTTAACATTAAAAATGAAGGGTTGATTCAAATAAGGAATATAACTGAGACCTTTATATTCACAGAATCACTCTTTTCAAATATTATTTACATTAACAATAATATACCAAAAATAGTAAAAAAAAAAAGTCCATTTCACTGAAATCAGATTTTTGATATTGCTGAAAGTGAAGTAGTTAGTAAAATAAGACAAATGAAAGTGATTATAATCTATAAACTATACTTAAAAAACTAAAAAAAAACTAAAAATTATGCATAAAAACACTTTCACATGGTGTAAAGTGAATAAATATACATGAAAAAGGGATAAAATAGACTACAGTAAATAGATAAAAATTGGATGATGCAGTACAGAAGTTTAATATTGGCAACAAAGCAAGGAGTAAAGCTAATATACAGAACCAGCAAAAAAAAAAAATAATTTTTCCAATTTCTTATAATTACTCTTTGGATAAATGAAAGAGTGTGCAAATCTATTCTGAAACCATCTTTTCAAATTTAATTCCTTTGAATCACTGCTTCAGCCCAACTTCCCATTAGGAAATCCTGGGACTGCCCCTGACAGAACTCCCATGGGCTGTTTACAGCAGGTTGTTTGTACTGCTCAGAGAATTTCATACTGGACTAAACAATTAACCCTACACTTTAAATATCCCACTATCTTCAGTTTAGTTACACATAGAAGGTATATTATTCTGGGATTACTGCACAAATACAATACTGTGCAATAAATCATCACTGTTAGCCCTCAAATGCCATTTTACAGCCCATCTGCTGAGTATATATAGATTCACTTGATCTAAATAAAGTCATTAGATTGGCTGAGTTTATCAACTCAGCCCACCACTGTATCATCAGCAAACTCAGGAATTAAATTTGAAAAGCATCAACATCATTAATAAATATTAAAAATAGTAAGGGGCCAAAACACTAAGCCCTGTCTCATACTACCATTTGCTGCTGCAACAGGATCTGGAAGAGTTGAGCAGGTGGGCTGAGAAGTGGCAACTGAAGTTTGACAAATGCAAAGTACTGAATATGGGTAGCAATAACCCCAGAGAAATGTACCAACTGGGTGGTGTTACACTCAGATAGTGGAGAATGGAAGAGACCTGGAGGTAATTATGCAGTCAGATATGAAGTTTTCTGAGCAGTACAGACAGGTTGCCAGAGTAGGTCATGGGGTCTTTGTCAATGATATACAGGAATTTTGCTAGCAAGGATAAGGAGGTGATTATCCCTTGTAAGGCAATGGACAGGCCAAACCTTGAGTACAGGTCTGGAAGTCTCATTTTAGGAAGGATGTAGAGTTGCTAGAACAAGTACAGAGAAGGGCAGCAAGAGTAGTGAGGGGAACAAAGTGTGCTCTTATGAAGAAAGGCTTAAGTTCTGAAAATGGAAGTGTTTGGAGACTAGGCACCTGAGAGGTGATCTGATTGATGTGTATAAGGTCAATCCTTGAATGGATTGAGCAGGCTCAATGCTGATGGGATTCTTCCTCTTGGTCAAATTACAAACCTGAGAGGGCATAAAATGAAATCGAAGAAAGAACTGTTGAATAGATGTACAGAAATTTGCCTTTAGTCAGTGGATTGCTGGAAAGTTGATAGCTTAAATAAATTCAAGGCAGAACTAGACAAACATTTGGAACGAATGGATGGGTGAAATGGGAAGGGTTTTTTTTTGGCTTTTTTTTTTTTATGAAAACCCCAAACACGAAAGGTATCAAAACCTATAGTATTTAGTACCGTGCATGGGTTGAAGGAGAAGTATGGGGGAAGAGAGAGATGCCGGAAACTTTGCTCTAAAGACTAAACATGGGTTTCACCACTTCAAGCCTCCAATAAGCAAAGTGGTGGTATTTCACTGGTTGATGAAAGATTGCTGTATAAGCATGCCTCTACTAATGCTTACATACCATTATCCATAATAAGAACTTGCTCATAATGCCACATTTCTGGTTCATACAAAACACACAGTATCAAAGAGTTCACTGAAATCAGAAAAAAATATATCAAAAAGTATATAATTTCAAAATTATTCTTTGCATGCAGTTACAGTTGTAACAACCTACCTCATGGTAGCCTATCAGATTGTTGCAGCATCATCTCCCTTTAACAAATCCATGCCATGATACTTATGATTCCACTACTAACAAGTAGATCTTCTATTGCTTTAACTTTTGATTCCATTATTTTTTTTTGACAAACAGAAGCTCCTAGTCTTTCAAAGCTTCCCTTAATATAATTAGAAGAGTCCATCAGCCCCAGCTTTGTTCAATTTTAGTTGCTGAAATTTCTCTTGAACCTTACTTTCTGCCTCTTATAAAATCAGTTAATTCCCAGTCAGTATTAGACAGACTTCTCTTAACCCAATTTTTAAAAACTATATGCAAAATATTTATGGTTATCAGCAATATGCACAGTATCAAAAAGTTTCTCACTGCATTTCTTCACCTCCTTAGCTAAAGACCTCTCATAATTTGTCTATCTTATTTCCTCCCCTCACCAAATAACTTGATTACACACTAGTTTGTACTTATTGCAGGACTGTTCCCCTCATTTATAATCATACCACACTTTTTTCTTCTCTACCACTGAGCTCAGACCATTTTAATCCAAGTCTTGAACAACATTTCTTAGTTAATACATAAAAAAATAAAAACTTCATGGTCTCTATGATTGCTTCCCCAAATACTTCCCACTTGGCATTTACATTTTTCAATAATATAGTTTGTCCCACTATAAAGTTCAAAAAAATGCCCACATCCATTATAACCACTTTTTCAAAAACAAGATTTATTACCTTTCCCTCTTTCAAGGGAGAAAGACATTCTTGGAGGGTAAGTATGTGAGAAATACATTTAATTTTTTTTTTTTTTTAAACTGATACTATATAAACTTGCTTTCTTGCATCATTTGCCACTACTACTACTAACAGCAATTATGTCTTTGAATAAATCCCACATTCTGTGATCACTGCCACCTAAAGATTCCTTTACATGAATATTATTAATACATGATAAATCCCTGCTCATAATAATATTTCTCTCTCTTGTTGCCTCCCTATCATATCAGTATAGAAAGCAGTCATCCAGTAAATCAAGAAGTTGTTGCTACTAAGTGAACTGCCAACCCATGCATTCCAAATGATATCTGGAAAGTTACAATCCCAAATGATAAGCCAATCAAATTTGCTGGCCATTTTGTTCATCTGTATAGTCGTTCATTATATTCATTACAGTCATTTGGCCTATAACAGACTGCAACTCTCACTTTGGCTTTTCCAAAGTTCATTTCAAACCTAACTAGCTCAATCACTGGAAACCCAAATATACTGGTTATATATGAAACTCATGGCAGAAAAGAAGTGCATGGGATGCATATAAATTATATGGCAACACAGAAGCCTATAGTAGATATAAACTAGTCTACAGTCAAGTTGCAAAGGAGGTGAGGCAAGTGAAGGCAGATTATGAGAAATCTTTGGCAAAGGATGCAAAGAATTCTTTCCTTATATAAACACTAGAAGGAATGGAATGAATCAAATTAGTCCATTTGATATTGATGGTATGACTACGATGATTATCTGCTTAGTATGCTGAAAATGGAATGAGTATTTTGCATCTACATTCAACACATGAATTCTTTATGGAAGGGGATGCCAGAAGTTTATCAAGCTCTAACAGGAAGCTATATGATTTTGTAATAACTAAAAGGAAAGTGAAATTGTTGAAGTTAAACACAAAGCATCTGGGGTGGATGGGATCTATCCAGTTATATTAAGGGAGGCAGAGAAAGAAGTAAGCAAACCTATAGCCATTATTATGAGAGCATACTTGGATTCAAGGGAGTTCCCTACAGATTAGAGATGAGCAAATGTATCACCAATTCATAAAGGGGGACAAGAATAAGTACAGACCTGTTACGTTAACTTCTGTCCCAAGGAAAACAGAGTCCCAGGTAAAAGTAGTAATGCACCATCATCTAGACAAGAGAGCAATTATACTTCAAACACAGCACTGATTTGTTATGGAGAAATCTTGTTTTATCAATTTGATTGGATTCTACAATACAGTCAATGGACCTGGATACAAAAATTAATTTGTGTATCACATACTTGGATATCAAAAAACCCTTTTAATACTGTCGCACATAACAGACTGCTGTACAAATTGGAACAGTATGGCATTAAGGCAGATAGTAGTAATCAGCTGACACTGCTCTTCGTGGACTAATGTTATTAGTGGAGTCCCCCAGGGTTTGGTGTTGGGCCCATTGTTGTTTTCTGTATTTATCAATGATATTGATGAAGGTATATCTGACTTAATGCCCAAGTTTACAGATGATACAAAGATTGGTAGGTTGCTAATGACAATAATAACGGTACACTAGTGCACCAGGGTCTAGAAAAGTTGGGCAGATGGGCTGAGAAGTGGCAACTGAAGTTTAACATAGACAAATGCAAAGTACTGAACATATAAGTAGCAGTAACCCAAGAGTAATGTACCAACTATGCAGTACTACACTCAGGGCAGTGGAGAATGAAAAAAAAAAAAAAAAAGACCTCAGGGTAACTGTGCAGTCAGATATGAAGTTTTCTGAGCAGTACAAACAAGATACCAGAGCAGCTCATGGAGTCTTCTCAATGATATATAGGAAGTATGGTAGCAGGGATAAGGAGATGATTATCCCTTTGTATAATGCAATGGTCAGACCACACCTTGAGAACTGCATACAGGTCTGGAGGCCTCATTTTAGGAAGGATATAGAGCTGTTGGATCGGGTACAGAGAAGGGCAATGCAATTGGTAAGAGGAACAAAGGGGTGCTCTTACCAAGAAAGGCTTAAGTTGTGTAAATTGTAGCATCTGGTGACTAGGCACCAGTGAGGTGATCCAATTGAGGTGTATAGGGCTTTGAACGGTTTTGAGCAATCTCAATGCTGTGAGATTCTTCCTCAAATCACACACTTTAAGGGGCATAAATTCAAACTGAGGAAAGACAGTTGCAGAATATATGTACAGAAATTTGCCTTTAGCCAGCAAGTGGTTGATTGCTGGAACAAACTTCCATCTGTCGTGGAATTTGATAGCTTTAATAGATTCCCAGAAGAATTGGATAAACTCATGGAGTGAATGGATAGGTGAAATGAGAATTTTTTTTGCTGATGCTGTATAAGCTTGCTCTCTTGGGTCATATGCCACTACTAACACTAACATAAAGCACCATCAATGGATTTTTGATATATGTTTCAGTTAGTTTATTTTATTATTACAGTAGTTGCAAAATAAGCAAGAGAGTAAGGTTATGCAGCTTCAGCAATAAGAAAAACCAACACTTCAATTTCACCTGGCCATCCTTTCTAACAGTTTATCAAGGTTTTTCTTGAATTTATTCAAACTAACAAAATCAAAAATCACCAGATGGGAGTTTGTTCCAACAATCAACCATCCTTTTCTGAAGAGAAACTTTTGCACATCAGACCAACAGCCATCTTCTCTCAATTTGAATTTATGCCCCTTGTGCATAGTCTGGGCAAGAAGGATTCCATCAGCATTGTGTTTACTCAATCCATTCAGGGCCTTAAATACCTCAATCATATCTCCACAAAGATGTCCAGTTTCGCTGGAATTTACAAAACCTTTCCTGGATTTGTTCCTCTCAATCATATTGCTCTTCTCTGCACCCATTTCAACAGATTCACATCCTTCTAAAATTAGGCTTGCAAACCTCTATGCAGAATGAGGTACCTTGCATTTATAAACATTAAGGTTTCAACTTACACTTCTCAGCCCATCTTTCTAAAATTTGTCTACATCTTGTAGTATACCCTGATACTGTGATTAACTACTCTGCCAACCTTCATATCAAATGAAAACTTAGTTATTAAACCTAATATGCCTTCATCAATATCATTAATAAATACAGAAAACAGCAATGGGCTCAGCACAGAACCCCCTGGGGATTCCACTAATAATATTAATTCAAACAGAGCAGTGTCCATTGATAACTACTGTCCTCTTCCACTCAACCACCCTTTATCCATAGCAGCAATTTGCCTTTAATGCCACACTGCTCCAATCTGTATACCTTGTTTCGGGATTTATTACGCGCATCGGCAACTATGGCCATAGTGTGCCACCAATCTGTATAACAGTCTTTCATTTGTGACAGTATCAAAAGATTTTTATCTGAAACCTAAGTATTTGACATCAAAAATATTTTTTGCATTTTTTTTAATAAAAAAAATCTGAGATACATATATAATGAGATTTGTATCTCAATGAATAGTATCTAATGAGATTTGTCAGATAACACTGTCCCTTAAATCCATGCTGTGACTGCAGTATAACTGCATTCCTGTCGATGTCAACATTATTTTCCCTGGAATGGAAGTCAAGCTAACAGGTGGACTAACTATTCATGTCTTCCTTTGATTGCCCTTTGTGAATTAGGGGACATTATCTGCACATTTCCAGTCCATTGAAATCACCAGTAAATCTTGTTCGATGTTCATAGCTAAAAGTTTGCTTAGCTCTTCTGCTGCCTCCTTTAATATAATTGGATGGATCCCATCCAACAAGTGTACCTTTTTACATTTAGGTTCATAACTTTCTCCTCCACTTTCCTCGCAGTTATTGCAAAATCATTTAGCTCCGCACCAGAATGTCTGACTTCTGGCATCCTCATTCCTAAAAATTTCATGTGTGAATGTAGATACAAAATACCCAAAATAGGATCATCGACAATTAATACATTCATATCTAGTTGACCAATATGATTCAAACCCCCTTCTACTATTTACTTATGTAAACAATAGGATATTTACATAATTTGATAGCAAAAAAGGTAATGCTAAGCACCAATTCCTGTGACTAATCTTCTTGTGTGAAGATTTTGAAAAGGGCAGTCTGCAGTCAAACTTGAAATGCACTGCCTTCTAAAAAATTATGGATACTGAGGAAGATGTCCATATAATTCAAGGTTTTGGAGAATTCCATGTCATGCCACAGTGTACTTCTCTATATCAGACCACAACACATGTTCTCTTTGGAGGAAAGAATTACTTGGATTATTTTATAATTTGTCAAGAAATCAGTGATTGTACTAATTTTCCCAAAGGCATGCCATACTGGACTGAAATTTATTACTATCCAAAAACCACATTAGATGAGCATTGATAATTTCTTCCATGACTGATCCTAGACAGCCTGTTAAAGCTATTGGACAGTAGTTGCATGGGTCAGAGATCCTTTCCTGGTTTCAGAAACTCCAACTATTACATGACACCTATACTTGGAAGTATATTTTCTAGAAAGATTTTGTGATGTAGTTCTAGAAAAGTTATTTAAGATCAATCATAAAGTTGTTTTAACATCATAGTGAATTTGGTCTGGTTCACTTTGCTTTGTCTGTAACAGTGCACTTTAATTCATGGAATTTTAAGACAGTTGTACTATTCATAATTTCTTGTGAAAAAAAATTTGTCCTTCTAACCTTGCCTTATATATCTGAAAACTAGAAGTATAAGAAGTAAGCATAGATGTTTTGGCAAAGATTACACCCAGTGCACTGGCTACTTCTGAAGGTGCTACAGTGACTCATTCATTCCAATTTAAGATCAGAGATTGATTGATCTGGTATCTACCATTCATTGTGCTGATTTTATTCCAGACAGTTTGATGTGATTGGAACCAGTTAATGCAAATGGAAATTTTTATCCAAGGTACCTTTCTGTTGGCTCCTCTAACACACTTGGCTTTTGCTTAGTTTCTTTCTTGTTTAGCCCATAAACACTCTTCATTCCACTAAAATTTTGGGATGTGTTGATGTTTTTAGCATGTGCTCTGCATCTAACAGTTTGCCTTATATTTGCATTTAACTTTCCAATTTGTTTGGCTTATTTTCCATCTTGGATTTCTACATGACTGATCTCTCATTCCTAATACCATGGTAATGATTAACAGATAGTAATCACTATTGAGAGGGCCATTGTGTACTGACCAATCAAGAATTGGAAATAACACTGGAGAATAAAGAGCAGAGCAGTCAACTGATGTGAGAAATGGCAACTGAAATTTAACATTGACTAATGCAAAGTACTGCATATGGATAGCAGAAATCCAAGAGAAACATACCAACTGTGTGGTATTGCACTCAGGGAAGTGGAAAAGACTTGGGGGTAATTATGCAGTCGGATATGAAGTTCTGATCAGTGCAGGTCATGAAGTTTTGTCAATGATATATGGGAATTTTGCTACCAGAGACAAGGAGGCAATTAGCCACTTGTATAAGGCAATGGTCAGGCCACACCTTGAGTACTGCATACATGTCTGGAGGCCTCATTTTAGGAAGGATGTAGAGTTGCTAGAACCAGAATAGAGAAGGGCAACAAGATTGGTGAGAGGAACAATGGGGAGCTCTTACCAAGAGAGGCTTAAGTTCTGCAAGTTGCAGCATCTGGAGACTAGGCACCTGCAAGGTGATCTGATTGAGGTGTATAAGGCCTTGAATGGTTTAAGCAGGCTCAATGCTGGTGGGATATTTCTGCAGAGACAGATTCAAATTGAGGAAAGACAGTTGTAGAATAGATGTGTGGAAGGTTGCCTTTAGTCAGCAGGTAGTTGATTGCTGGAACAGACTTCCATCTGTTGTGGAAACTGATAGCTTAAATAAATTTAAGACTGAACTAGACAAACATTGAGTGACTGGATGGCTGAAATGGGAAGGTTTTTTTTTAGCAGATGCTATATAAGCTTGCTTTCTTGCTAATATGCCTCAACTAATGTGCTATTTCCTGATGGAAGATGTGTATATACATGCATGCCTTCATTCAACAAAGTTAAATCATTCACATCTACCCATTTTCAACCTATGGCTGAAAATCCTCTTCAGTCTATGGCTGTGTTATCCCCTGAAGTGCACTTCCCATTAAAGTCTCCCAGTATACAGAAAGGGAGCAGTATATGGATTACTTGGTCTTTTAAATCTTGTTATATTAATTCTTGGTTTGGTAGAATGGCAAGTTGTTAAGAGACTTGGTGGCTAAGCATATTGAAACTGCTCCAATGGTCATGTTTAGCAGAAAAAGCTGAGAATAAATATGAAAATTCTGCTTCTTGAAGTTTGTTATAAGTAGTCTGTGAGAAAAGACAGAGGAGTATATTGTGTAGAGAGATCATGTGTCATTATGTTAGTGCTGACTCTTTAGTTCCAGTTTGCATTTTTTGATTTTGGAGCTCACGTACATTTTACATTTTCCCCTTTGTAGAAATTATGTCCTGTCATTTCTGGATGATGAAACATATGACATTGCTATTGCTGCAAATTTAGCAATGTCACGTCCTTTTATTTGTCTTTTGGTGACAGAATTATTACCCTCAGTTTTCCGATGATCTTTGGGATTTGTAGTAATGTTTGGATCACTTGTTTATTTCTCAGAGCCAATGGAGTAAATTCTTTTCTACCCATGTTTATAGATTGATATGGTTCACTCATATCAATATCTTCTTCTGCTTGGTTTGTAGCTTGTCTTCATTTGTTCAGTTGCCTGCTGGTTATAATGTAGGTTTTCTCTTTTGAGTGTTGTCTCAAGAGGAATGGATAGTAGCATATTACTAAGCTGCTCAAAAATTAGAGGTGGGATATTAAGCAATTTTCTTGTGCCCAGTCTGAAATGGACTTCTCTGGAGGGATTGTGAAATCTGTTTGGGTTTCTACAGTATACCAATTTCTTATTATTTGTGCATAGGAGGGTAGTTGTGTTGTGCTTTACACCATTGTATCTGTTTTTCTCTATTTCAATATTCATAGTTTGAGTAGATAGAATCATACCCATAGAACATCTTGGTTTCTCAACTAAACAGTTCTAATTGGTGCATTCTAAGGTCCACACCTGGAACAACAGCAGCTTCTGGGCATGCCAATTGTGAATGACCATTTTTTAGAATTTGAAGAAACAGGATTCTGAATGTATGGTTTGATATTACAATTTAAATATCCAGTATTTTGGGAGTATTATTGTTATTTGATTTTTTTTGGAGCATTAGCAATTAAGGCCATATTGCTCCGAGGATGTGCGGTGGTCATTCCCTGACCTTTCCACATCCTCCGTATTTGGTAGTCACGGGCTCGAACCCCGGTCTCATCAAGAAGCGCGTGCTACGCACTGCTGCCCCTGCCCACCTGGCTACGGAGGCACCTTTGGGAGTATTAAAGGTCAGGATGAGATTTCTGTTGGTGTTACTGCCCCAACTCTAATTCTCCTCATAACTATGACACATGTTCTTTCAATTCATTTTGGATTTCTTCTTTGAAGACATCAATAAGATCCTATTCAGAAATTGCTCATTCATATGGAAAAAGTCCTAGTGGAATCACCAAAAGTTTACATGTTCTGTATTTCACATTTTAACCAGAATGTTACATGATTTAAGTTGTTTGACATCAAGTGTTCCAGCCATACTTTTAGGCTTTTCTGGCTGACATGAAACAGCTTCTAGTGTCAACAAATGAAGCAATGTCACATTTTTTTGTCATTTGGTGACAGAGCATCATCATTAACCTTATTTTTTTCTGATCGTTGGGATTTGTGGTTATTATGTTTGGATCACTCATTTGCTTCTTTTAGCCTCTCTTGCATAACTAGGTGACACTGCTCCTGCCACAGGGAGGCAGGAGCAGTGCCATCTAGTGACCAAGTAGAAATAGATTAGTCAGGTTAATGTATAAATAAGAGAAAGGTCCCTTTTTCTTCTCTTACAATATTTTGCACTCATACATTGCACTTATATACAGTAACAAATTTGCTTTAAATTCTCATAATATATGTACTCTTCATTAGAGAAATTGCCTTTTAACTGCACAGAAGTTTTCTCATTGCTAAAAATCTATGGGGCAAAATTATTCCCAGCATGGTCTGTGCTTATTAACAGGAGAGACTACTTCTACAGGGATGGGATACACTTAAACAGAAAGGATGCAAGATATCTGTTGATGCTATCAAGGCAGCATTAGGCAGATCAGAAAACTGCCAGCTTGGGGGGGGGGGAGATACAGACTAACAGATTATTACTATCCATAGGCAGAGGCAAAAGTGATTCTTGTACTGTTTCTATTGGAATGTGCAGCAGCCTTGAAAGCAAGGTTCTGAGAATTTCAAGGCCTGCTGTGAGTCATCATGGAAAAGGTAAATACATGGGCTGTGTTAGGGTAACTAAGAGTAAGACCAGGTGCATGTATACTTGATCAATGCAAGGAGCATAGTAAATACATTTAATGAATTTGAATGTGCTGATCAAGTCAAACAGTGCAGGATATCAGACATGGTGTCACACACATTAGGTATGTAGAATTTGAATATGGGAGTACAAGGTGTACAGTAAGGTCAGGAGAGGGTTATACACTTAGTTAAGAAGCATATAAAATCTAAGGCAGTATATCGAGTTGACAGGGATGGCCAGTGAAATGTTGACTCACTTTGGTGGGACAAAAGCACTAAAAAAGAAAATGAGCAGAAGTCTGTTACAGGTCTAATGACTGAGTAATACAATCAACTATACAAAGAAATAGTGGTCCAGTAAATCATAATGTCTTATGAGGTATTTTAACTTTCCAGATATTGACTGAAACTTATGGGTGCGTCAAACACACCAGCAAGACTTTGGATTTATTGGATGGTTGTTTTCTACAACAGCACTTTAGCGAAGCAACAGGACAGAGTAATATTCTTCATAAAAGAACCATTACGTGGCAGTGATCAGTGTATTGTTATGGGATTTACTTAAAAGATCTGCAATCAACGGTAAAGGGAAGGGTTTTTGCTTTTGTAAAAGTGACTACAGTAGTCTCCATGTGTTTAAATTACAGTGGGACAAACTGATGACATTACCAATAGCAAATCCCAAATTGGGCAGCATTCAAGGAAATAATTAGAAGCTACTAGGCTTTTCATACCAACTAAGAAATGCAATCAAGGATTAGACCTAAATGGAAGTTATATGAACCAATGAGACTCATTACAGAGAATGTAAAATACATGGTATCCATATAAATCATGAGGTGATACAGAAGCCTATGGTAAACACAAATTGGTATACAATCAAGCCTTAACTTGCCTAACCTCCCTTGTGGGGAGGTTATTCAAGTTAAGGCAGATTATCAGAATTCTCTTTTTTATTATTAGCTACATGGTGCAAGGAAGCCCTAGGCTTATGCCACACCAGCCAAAAAAAAAATATATATATATATATATTCAAGTTACCTTGAGAGAGCGACAAAAGTAGAAGGGAATCACTAAGAAAAAGAAGAATGATGATATCCAGCTCAGGACCCTGGGTGTGCCAAGCCCATACCCACCAGAAACAGCAAAGACTTCCTTTATTATGTAAACACTAGAAGGAAAGGAATGAATCACATACGCTCATTTGATATTGATAGTTCAATTGTTGATGATCAGGCTCAGGTTGCTGACAAGCTGAATAAGTATTTTGCATTTACATTTGAGGAACTCTTTATGGGAATGGATGTCAGAAATTTATTAAAAATTCTACCAGCACACTAACTGATTTTGTAATAACTGACAGGAGAGCGGAAGAGAAATTGCTGAACTTAAATGTAAGAAAGACACTTGGGTTGGATGGGATATATCCAATTATATTAAGAGAGGCAGCAAAGGAGGTAAGCAAACATTACCATAACTTTGAGAACATCCTTGGTTTCAGGGAAAGTCCCCATGGACTGGAGATGGTGAAATGTATGCAGTTCACAAAGTATGAACTAAGTAATTATAGACCCATTAGCTCAGCTTCTGTTCCAGAGAAGCTAATGGAGTCACTGGTTAAAGATGTACTGCAGAACCATATAGACAGGAGTGCAATTATACTTCAGTCAAATCAAGCATGGTTTGACTATGGGTGATCTTGTCTGACCAATTTTACTGGACACTATGATGCAATAACAAAGGAACTGGATGAAAAATTAAATTTGGTATCATACTTTTATTTCAGGAAAGTTTTTGATACTGTTGCATATAATAGACTGCTGTACAAATTGGAGCTGTGTGACATTTAGGGCAATGTTACTGCTACAGATAAAAAAGGTATGGTTGAGTGGGAGAAGATAATTGCTATCAATGGGCCCAGCACACAGGTTCCATGCTGGGCCCATTGTTTTCTACATTTATTAAAGATATTGATGAATGTATAAAATGTTTAAGCTTGCAAATGATACAAAAGGTTGGCAAGGCAGCTAATGATAGCATACTATTGCAACAGTTTCTCAATCAAATTAAACAATTTGATTGAGAAACTGACAAATTCAAAGGGATTAATATGCCAACTGTGTATGGCATATTAATTCCAGACTGGGGTAGTGAAAAATGAAAAAGCCCCAGGGATAATTGTTCAGTCAATTTCCTTAAGTTTTTTGAGCAGTCCAGACATGCTGCCAGGACAGCACAGGGGGTTTTGTCAATAAATTGGGGGTTTTTCCAGTAGAGATAATTATTCCATTTTTCAGGCCACATCTTGAGTACTATATACAGGTCTGTAAGCCTCATTTCAGGAAGGATGTGGAACTGCTGGATTGGGTACAGAGAAGGGCAACAAGATTGGCAAGAGGAACAAAGGGGTGCTCTTACCAAGAAAAGAGTTCAGCTCTGCAAATTGCAGCATCTGAAGCCTAGAAATCTGCAAGACAATCTGATTGAGATGTTTAAGGCTTTGAATGGACTGAACAAGCTCAATGCTGACAGGATTCTTCCTCAGGCTACAGAGGGGATACAAATTCAAAATGAAGGATGGTTGCAGAACAGGTGTATTGAAGTTTGCCTTTAGCCAATAGGTGATTGATTTCCAGATAAAACTTTCATGTGATGTTGTGGAAGTGGATAGCTTGAATAAATTCAAGGAATAAGATTAACTGTTGGAGGGGGATGGATAGTTGAAATGGGAAGGGCATTTTTCTTTTGGCAGATGCTATAATAATCTTGCTTATATAGCATCATTTGCCACACTAATACTAACCCTTGGTATACAGGGTCCTTCATTAGACAGACTATTTTTTCTCTAAAATTGCTACTTCAAGATACTAAAGGAAGCATCTCATCAGTATTTTGGTCTTTCACTTGTGAAAGTTTCTGATCATTCTTTATACATGGACAGACTATTTCCTTAAAATAAACAAACATTGTCAAACTCAGTTAATTTGTTTTCCCTCCCTATACACAAAAATGAATTCAAACCTGTAGTATACTGAGAAGACATTGTTGATCTTATGCTCCAATCTCAGCTAATGGATGCCGAGTGGTCGCAGTACATGCTCACACTGGTTTGAAAGCTATGGTAATTACAGATGCTGTCAGAAGAAAAAAGTCAACGAAAGTCTGTAGAAAAGGCAAGTAGTAAAAACAGAACATATATAGGACCCAGTGCAACACGGACATTCCTAAGGTATGTGGCATCCAGGTGCTAATTGAAATTTGGCAAACCCCTTAATTTTCTTCATATGTGTATGTAGTTTTAGGTATCCCTTGAATGTTGCCACCCGGGTGCAGTGCACCCTTGGAACACCAGCCCCTGTGGTTTGTGTTATTTGGTTTTTAGGAGCATTAGCAACTAAGGCAATATTGCTCCGGGGATATGCAGTGGTTATTCCCTGACCTTTCCGCATCTTCCATATTTGGTGGTCACGGGCTCGAACCTCGGTCTAATCAAGAAGTGTGTGCTACGTACGGCTGCTCCTGCCCACCTGGCTATGGAGGCGCCAGCCCCTGTGGTGCAAAGACTTCAATCATTAATTACTCTGACTATCCTCTTTTTAATAATCCAAAAGACAGAAGGGATTTTTGTGTGAGTAGCATCAACCCAGACATAACAGTATTCCATTGTAGTGTGAATTTAAAATCTGTATAACTAGAGACTGCCTTGGTGAAGTCCAAATTTCACTCTTATTTTGTCAGTGTCAGCAAGATATTCATTTATAATCTATACTTAATTTTTGGAGCAGAAGAGCTAAATGCACCTGGGGTGGATGGGATCTATTCAGTTATACCAAAGGAAGCAAGCAATGATTATGAAAGTACTCTTAGATTGAGGGGAAATTCTTATGGACTGAAGACATGCAAATGTATTCCCAGTTCACAAATGGGATACAAAGGATGACATGAGTAATTACAAATGTGTTCTCTTGGCTTCTCTTTTAGGGGAAATAATGCAGTTCCAGGTTAGAAAAGTAATGCAAAACTATTCAGGAATGCAGTTATACTGAAGTCACAACATGGATTTGTTTAGGGGCAACCTTGTGTGGCCAATTCAATTGGATATTATAAAACAACAAAGAAACTGGATGCAAAAAATAATTCTGACAATTTATATTTCTGAAAGCTTTTAAGAATGTTGCACATAGAAAATAGTTGTACCAACTGGAGCAGTGTAGCATTAAGGGCAAGTTACTGCTATGGATAAAGGAATGATTGAGTAGGAGAAAACAGTGGTTATCAATGGGTACTGCTCTGCATAGACTAATAGTAGTAGTAGTGGCACATGATGCAAGAAAGCAAGTGTAGGAGCTTATGCAGCATCAGCCAAAAAAAAAAAAAAAAAAAAAAAAAAACACACCATTCCCTCCAAATGCCTGTCCAGTTCCTCCTTAAATTTATTTAACCTATCAACTTCTACAACGACAGATGGAAGTTTGTTCCAGCAATTAATCACCCGCTGGCTAAAGGCAAATTTCCGCACATCTATTCTACATCTGTCCTTTCTTAATTTGAACTTATGTCCCCGTAGGTTGGTAATCTGAACAAGTGGAAGGATCCCATCAGAATTCAGCGTGCTCAACCCATTCAAGGCCTTATAGACCTCAATCAGATCACCGCACAGGTGCCTAGTCTCCAGCCACTGCAATTTGCAGAACTTAAGCCTCTCTTGGTAAGAGAATCCCTTCATTCCCCTCACCAATCGTGTTGCTCTTCTCTGTACACGCTCAAGCAAATCTACATCCTTCCTAAAATGAGGCCTCCAGACCTGTACGCAGTACTCAAGGCGTGGCCTGACCATTGCCTTATACAGAGGGACAATCACCTCCTTTTCCCTGCTAGCAAAATTCCTATATATCATTGACAAAACCCCATGACCCGCCCTAGCAGCCTGTCTGCACTGCTCAGAAAACTTCATATCTGACTGCACAATTACTCCCAGGTCTTTTTCATTTTCTACCACCTTAAGTGTAGTACCACACAGTTGGTACATTTCTCTGGGGTTACTTCTACCCATATGCAGTACTTTGCATTTGTCAAGGTTGAACTTCATTTGCCACTTCTTAGCCCATCTGCCCAAATTATCTAGATCCTGTTGCAGTAGCACACTGCCATTAACAACCCTGCCAACCTTTGTGTCATCTGCAAACTTCGACATTAAGCCTGATATACCTTCATCAATATCATTGATAAATACACAAAACAACAGTGGACCCAACACCGAACCCTGTGGGACTCCACTAATAACATTAGTCCACGAAGAGCAGCACCCATTGATTACCACCCTCTGTCTTCTCCCACTTAACCATCCTTTTATCCATTGTAGCAACTTACCCTTAATACCATTCTGCTCCAATTTGTACAGTAGTCTTCCATGCGCAACAGTGTCAAAAGCTTTCCTGAAATCCAAGTATATGATATCAAAATTATTTTTTGCATCCAGTTCCTTTGTGACCACATAATAACCAATCAAATTTGTCAGACAAGACTTTCCCTTAACAAACCCATGCTGTGTTTGAATTATTGCTGCAGTCTTGTCTAGATGATCCTGCAATGCATCTTTAACCAGTGACTCCATTATTTTACCCGGAACAGAAGTTAAACTAACTGGTCTGTAATTACTCGTGTCACCCTTCGATCCACCTTTGTGAATTGGGGACACATTTGCACATCTCCAGTCCGTGGGAAGGTTCCCAAGGATGCTCTCATAATTATGGCTAAGGGTTTGCTTAGTTGCTTTGCCGCCTCCTTTAAAATAACTGGATAGATCCCATCCACCCCAGTTAGTATTAGTAATGTTAGTATTAGTAATGGCCGTATGGTGCAAGAAAGCCTATGGCTTATGCTGCACCAGCCAAAAAAAAAAAAAATCCAAACAAAACAATGATAAAAACAAAAATTAAATAAATAAATAATAATAATTAATAAATAAAAATAATAAAATGAAATAAAAAATAAATAAAGGAAATTAATCCTATCATCCTATGCGCTTCCCTTACCCAAAAGTACTATCCAGATGACCTTTGAATTTCCCCAAACTGTCGGCCTCTACCACCCATGAAGGCAACTTATTCCAGTAATTTATAACTCGCTGGCTAAAATAAAACTTCCTGCAGTCCAATCTAAACATTTCCCCCTGTAACTTGAATTTATGTCCCCTAGTTCTAGCATCATTTATAATCTTGAAAATTTCGTCCTCATTCATTTTACTGATGCCTCTCAGAGCCTTAAATACCTCAATCAAATCTCCTCTAAGGTGTCTAGTTTCCAAACTCTGCAACCCACATATTCGAAATCTTTCTTCATAAGGACACCCTTTTGCCGATCTCACCAGGCGAGTTACCCTTCTTTGCACCCTTTCAAGAAGCTCGATGTCTTTCTTTAGGTGCGGTCTCCATACCTGAACACAGTATTCCAAGTGTGGTCTAACATAAGCTTTATATAATGGGATTATCACGTCCCTATCTCTACTTGCAAAAGTTCGATAGATCATCGATAGGACACCATGGGCCTTCCTTGCAACCTGTTTACAATGCTCAGAGAATTTCATGTCTGACCATATCGTAACACCCAAGTCGCTTTCCTCCAGTACTGGGTTTAGTTGAACTCCACCAAGTGAATAAGTTATTTTGGGATTACTGTTTCCCAGGTGTAATACCTTACACTTTGTTGGATTAAAGCATAGCTGCCATTTTTCTGACCATTCCTGAAGTCTATCTAGGTCTCTCTGAAGACGCTCAGCTTGACAGTGATCATTAACTACTCTACCAATTTTAACATCATCTGCAAATTTAGACATCACGCCCTTTATCCCTTCAATGTCGTTTATGAAAATTAAAAACAAGAGTGGTCCGAATACTGATCCTTGGGGACCCCCACTTCTTACATCAACCCAATCTGATGAATAGCCATTAATCACAACCCTCTGCCTCCTGCCCTGAAGCCATCCTTCTATCCATCTAAGGATTTTCCCAGTGATTTCAACCTGTTCAAGCTTATAAAGCAACTGCTCATGTGGGACTGAGTCAAAAGCTTTGCTGAAATCTAAATAAACAATGTCGAAATTATTCCCTAAATCCAGCTTGTGAGTGACCCTTTCGAAATAGCGAACCAGGTTTGTTAAACATGATTTTCCCTTTACAAAACCATGCTGAGTATCCTTCAGAATTAATTCGGATCCAAATGATCCTGAATTCCACCCTTAATCATTGCCTCCATGATTTTCCCTACTACTGAAGTCAGACTGACAGGTCGATAATTTCCAACTTTACTTTGAGCCACCCTTATGTATGGGAGATACATTTGCACTTTTCCAATCCAAGGGTATCTCCCCAGATGTAATTTATGAACGATGCTCACATAATTAGCCTCAATGGTTCAATGCACTCGCTTGCCCCCCCCCCCTTAAGATTATAGGGTATATTCCATCAACTCCAGGAGCCTTACTGGTCTGTAGGCTCGAAAGTTTTTTTCATTAAATAATCTTGCGAAATTTCAATATCATTAATTACATATTTTTTAACTTTGCTCCCACAATTTCCCATTGCCACAAAAGGCTTTTCATTTGTAAATATCGATGCAAAATAACTGTTGAGTTCATCTGCAACGGCAGCTGGTGTATTTAATACTAACCCCTTATGTAAAGGTCCGATCTGGTTTGTCCTGCTCTTCTTGGCATTTATATATGTGAAGAATTGTACATGTGATCCTCAATTTCTCGGCCGTGGTCTGTCTACAGATGAATTATGTTTTACAAAAATGGAATCCTTAGCTCTCAAAACGTTCTTAAACCCACACAAGGTTGTCAGTACTTCTCCGGCGCATTCTCATTACACAGATTCGTTACCTTTCTCAGGATCAAGAAAACCATCTTCTGGAACACTAGCAACAGTACTGCGCCTTTTCCAAGTTTACCCAAGACCTTTTTGCCAGGCAACAAGCTTTTAGCTCAACCGTAAACCTCGGCGGGTATTAGGGAAGTCCCAAGGTTCAGTGCTGGGCCCACTATTTTTTATATTTATTAATGATACTGATAAAAAATGTATCAGGATTGATATCTAAGTGTGCAGATGATATGAAGGTTGGCTAATCACAGTGATCAGGGTAGGTTACTATAACAAGCTCTAGAAAAATTTAAACAGATGAGCTGAAAAACAACTGAAGTTAAGCATTAACAAATGCTATGTATTACATGTGGGTAGCTAAACCCCAGAATAACATATCAACAATATAGTACCACACTCGGGGTAGTAGAGAATGAAAAAGCCCTGGAAGATAATTATGCAGTCATGAAATTCTAAGCAGCACCACTTCAGCTTTTGTCAATGATACAAAAGAATTTTGCCAGCAGGGATAAGGAGGTCATTACCCCACTGTATAAAGCACTGGTTAAGCCACATCTTGACTACTACTACATACAGGTCTGGAAGCATCATTTCAGGAATGACATGGATCTGTTTGAATAGGCAACATGATTAACAAAGGAAGCAAATGTATGCTCTTACCAAGAAAGAGCATCAGTTCTACAAGTTGTGGCATCTGACTCTTAGGGAAATCAGATTCCACAACAGTTGAAGGGTTTGAATGGATTTATTAGGCTCAACCCTGATGGAATCATCATTCAGACTACAAACATGAGGGGGGGCCAAATTCAAATTGAATAAGAACAGTTGTAGGTTAGATGTGCATAATCCACCTTCAGCCAGCAGGTGATTGATTGTTGGAATGAACTCCAATCTGCTCTTTTAGAGGTGGGTAGTTTGAACAAATTCAAGGAATAACTAGATAAGTTGTTGGAGGGGATGGACAGGTGATATGAGAATTTTTTCCTGGCTGATACTGTATAAGCTTGCTTTCTTACATCATTAGCCACAATACTAAATCTTATTATATAGTAGATGAGAGCAGTAAAACTAACTAAAATTTATTCAAAGGCTGAAATGCTCTTAAGTACCACCCTTAGTTTTAGGTGACTACTGATGTTTGACATACTTGGTAGGCTATTACAAAGTAACAGTGAAAAAAAATCTGAAACTCTGACACTTGCTTTTACTATGGGAATATTTTGACTGACAGTAAATGCCAACAGACTGAGGCACTTACATCAATTCCTGTAAGGATGAAAGCTCCAATTCAATGGATTATGTCCAAAACTAGAATTTACTGTAGTAGTAAATGACATTACTTACCTTGGGCTATAACTTGTCAGTTAGAGGTTATAACCTCTAACTAACAAGTTTTATTTGTGCAGTCTTGAATTGTTATGTATGGGTGGAGAGGGGGAGGGATTTACTCTTGTAAAATAAATATTATTATGAGTTTCTTATATAGTTTTCTAGGAAGAAGCTGCAAAGACAGAGTCAGATTGAATGATTTAATCTTTTAAGCCATTTACATTCAATGTTATATACAATCATGCAATGTTACACTTCTTATTGCATATGGTAATTTCTGGATCCAAATTCCCATGGATGTCTGTTGAAATCATAGAAAGAAAAAAAAATAAGTTTTACTCTTGTGTATTTGTTTTATACAAATAAACCAATTTATTAAATAAAAATTTCTTCAACATTTGTTCCTCGGCAATATAGTAGCAGCTGTGGTAAAACTACAAGTTTGCTTTACCTACCCTGAGACTCATTACACCATTGTGCTCTTCAACAATGCCAACCATCTCCCCATAAGTGTTATACCTAGCAGTGCTCCTCACTACTTTTATGTTTGTTTGTTATTAGGAGCATTAGCAACTAAGGCCATATTGCTTTGGGATATGCGGTAGCCATTCCCTGACCTTTCCGCATCCTCCGTATTTGGTGGTGATGGGCTCTAGCCCCGGTCTAATCAAGCAACTAAGGCCATATTGCTTTGGGATATGCGGTAGCCATTCCCTGACCTTTCCGCATCCTCCGTATTTGGTGGTGATGGGCTCTAGCCCCGGTCTAATCAAGAAGCGTGTGCTACGCACTGCTGCCCCTTCCCGCCTGGCTACGGAGGTGCCGACTACTTTTATAGAATGTATTAGATTCTTAGTAGTGATTGTAGGAACTTCTGACTTTTTCACTTGAATTTATACTAGAAAAAGTGCAGGCCTCTCATTGAACAAACTAGCTATACATGAAAGCAGAAACAATACACAATCCTATTCCTAGAGTAAAGAGAAAAATAGGTGGTTCAAGGTCATTCAATAAGTCTACTCCTGTATACTATGAGCATACTGAAATGGCCTATTATTTTTCTCCTTGCTATAGTCAGTAGACATTTCACATTGTCACTAGAATGCAATACAAATCCAAGAACAGCAATTTTTTTTTTTACACTAATGCAGGACTGGTGCTATGATTTTCTAACTGGGAGGAAAATCAAGCAGCATTTTGGGAGCATCACTAAACTTAAATCGTGTTGTAATAGTATGAAAAAAAAAAAAAAAAAAAACTTTGATCAGAAGAAATCATACCCTTTTGCCCCTATCTCAAAACAACCCTGCACGATATAGCATAAAACTGTGCAAGTAATATCAAAATACAGTATAGATAAGTCGAGATGTCATAAATCATAGTATTCAACAAAATACAATGATTTTGGCGCATTTTTTTTTTTTTTTTATAACGATGGCTGAAATTAGTCGAACGTATTACAGGTTGAGAAACATGCAATGCTTTCTAAATACTGAAGTCAGAAACCAACTCTTCCTCCACAGACGTTATTTTATTGTTGTCACATGACAAATGGTTTTCAAATTCGAAATATCGAATAAAGTAGTACATTCTCTGAAGATTACGTCATTCTTTATTGGTAACTGTTCGCCTAAAAAGTGTAAACAAGTGCGCCTCCGTTGGTAACTGTTCGCCTAAAAAGTGTAAACAAGTGCGCTGTAAAGTAAACAGCGCACTTCGTTCAATACTTACTTGTCAAGCCAGAATGTCCAACGTGTATTTAATGGGACACCCTCATCGTCACCGTTAACTATCTGATCTTCAGAATTCGTCATCTCTTGCTGAAACTTTTCGGACTTTTCATTATCGAAATGAATGTCACCATCCAAGACTCCCGGAGCATCCATAACAGCAACAGAAATCAGCACATCTCATAGCGTCATGCGACAAATAAATATAACTGCCGCTACCTCATAGTCAGCTGATTTATGCGCGAGTGTCATGCACATGATTGTTAAATTTGTTGACTGACATTTAGCTAAATTAAAGTAATTAATATTATGAAAACTTGAAGCACAATTAGAAATCATTTATTATATTAATTATTAAAAGAGCAGGTGTTTTTTTTTTTCTAATCAGCAACGCTTATAAATATCAGTAACGCGCCCATACTATCACGTGAGTTACCAAGATGGCTGTTAAGTTTTGCGTGTTGATTTTGGTTTTGTGCATGTCATTGCTTTTCGAAGTAGTGTCGGCTTCAGGTTTTGATGCAGGTGATGCTATTGCATTAATTTTAGGTCTTGTTATAGGAACCTTGAGTATATGCGCATGTATTGGTTGTTACGCCAGGAGACAGGCCGGAATGCAGTACTAAAATATAACACATTGTCCTACAAGAATGGAAAGGCCAAGGAATGCTACTTTTCGCCCTACCAGGATGGAAAGGTTTTTGAATGATTTGTACAGTGGAAGTATTAACGCCATGTATACACTTTGACTCAGAGATCAGTATTTTTCTCTAACACGTCTTGGTGATATCTTCTCCTAATAGGAGATTTTGTATCATGTATTGTCATGAAGTCTGAAGCCACACCCCCCTCCTCCATTTCCACATGTCATGAATCATTTCTGGATAAATGTTTTGTCTTGTCAGCAAACATTTAGGTGGGATTGGTGTTTTTCTTTTAATAATTAGCAATTGTACTGCACACTGGAAATTTAAAAAAAAAAAAAATTGTAAATCATCAAATGCTTTAATTTTCTTTGTTTTAAGCCATTAATTTCTAATTTTGTAATGCAGTTCACTTTAAGCTCTGTAAAATGGTATATATGACCCCATATTATGAACAGTTATAAAGGTAAATAATGAAATTAACTGCATATTTTTCATTGTAATGATTTATTAAAAACTAATTTTTCATGTCATGAGTAAATGTTTAATAATTTTGTAAAATAATTCTAATTTGGAGGGGAAACTTCATATCTGCCATGAATGGTTTGAGCAAGCTCAATGCTGATGGGATTTTTCCTCTTGCCCAGATTACAAATCTGAGTGGGCATAAATTCAAATTGAGGAAAGACAGTTGTAGAATAGATACGTGGAAATTTGCCTTTAGCGAACAGATGGTTGATTGCTGGAACAAACTTCCAATTGTCGTGGAAGTTTGACAGCTTAAATAAATTCAAGGCTGAACTAGGCAAACATCTAGAGTGAATGAATGGGTGGAATGGAAAGGGGTTTTTTTTTTTTTTGTTTGCTGGCTTTCTTGCTTCTTATGCCTCTACTAGTGCTAACCCCATCAGCATTGAGCTTTCTCAAACCATTCAACACCTTATACACTTCAATCAGATCACTTTGCAGGTGCCTAGTCTCCATACGCTTCAATTTACAGAATTTAAGCCATTCTTGGTCAGAGCACCCCTTTGTTTCCCTCACCAATCTCATTGCTCTTCTTGGTACTCATTTCAGCAGCTCTACATCTTTCCTAAAATGAGGCCTCCAAATGTGTATGCAGTATTCAAGGTGTTGCCTGACCACTGCTTTATACAAAGGGATAATCACATAATCACCTCCTTATCCCTGCTACCAAAATTCCTGTATATCATTGACAATACCCCATTAGTTGCTCTAGCAGCTTGTCTGCACTGCTCAGAAAACTTTTTAACTGCACAATTGCCCCAAGTCTTTTTCATTCTCCCCTACCCTGAGTTTAGTATGGCACAGTTGGTATGTTACTCTGGGGTTACTGCTACCCATTTACAGTACTTTGAATTTGTCTATGTTAAACTTCAGCTGCCACTTCTCAACCCATCTGCCCAACTTTTCTAGATCCTGTTGCAGTAGCATACCATTATTACTATCATTAAAAACCCTGCCAACCTGTGTATCATCTGCAAACTTGGACATTAAGCCTGATGTACGTTCATCAAAATCATTGATAAATAAAGAATATTTATCTTAGAATACTGTATATAATTAATAGTTGATAAATGAATATTTATCTTTATTTATCAATGTTGTTGATAAATAAAGAAAACAACAAACAACCCATGTTGTGTCTTAACTATAACTGCAGTCTTGTCTACATGATCCTGCAGTGCTTCTTTAACTAGCAACTCCATTTTTTCCCCCAGAACAGAAGTTAAACTAACAGGTTTGTAATTACTTGTCACTTTATAATTCCACTTTGTGAATTGGGGATTCATTTGCACATCTGCAGTCCATGGGGACCTTCCCCTGAGTCCAAGAATGCTCTCATAATCATGGCTAAGTGCCTGCTTACTTCCTTTAATCTAACCGGACAGATCCCCTCCACCTCAAGTGCCTTGCGGTGGAGATTTGTCTTTATTGGGGGAAAAACTAACAGGTCTGTAATTATGCATGTCTCCCTTTGAACATGTTTTGTGAATTGGGGATGCATTTGCATATCTCCAGGGACCTCACCTGAATCTGAGGATACTCTCATAATTATGATTAAGGGCAGGCCTGGTTCACAACTTCAGTTCCAGCTGTTAGATTTTAAAACAGTTCTGATTTTTGGCATATATATTTTCACATAAAGCATCTTTCATGTGTACAGGGGTACACTTTTTTTTTTGTTTTTATTAACTACTGCCATTGTTTATGTGATATTTAACTTTTATAGTGGAAATAATGTTTACCAGGAAAATAAATTAATGAAAAATTCAGAAATGGCCAAGTTAATAGGGTACCTTAGAAACATGAGTGGGAATGTAGATGGGTTATAGTGACAGTCAAATCTGTACTCTCATGTGAAATTTTTCTGTTATCAGTACTCTTTTTGAACCATATACAGTACTTCCCAACCTTTGAAATATTCAATTAGCATTAGCAAAGGCACAATGATACAAGAAAGCAAGCTTATATAGCATCAGCCAAAAAAAAAAAAAACACCCTTATTTCACCCATCCACTCGCTCCAAATGTTTGTCAAGTTCTGCCTTGAATCTATTTAAGCTATCAACTTCTACAACGACAGATAGAAGTTTGTTCCAGCAATCAACCACCCCCCTGGCTAAAGACAAACTTCCGCACATCTATTCTACAACCGTCTTTCCTCAATTTGAATTTATGCCCTCTCAGGTGATTATTCTGAGCAAAAGAAATAATCCCATCAGCATTGAGCATGCTCAAACCATTCAAGGCTTTATACACCTCAATCAGATCACCTCGCAAGTGCCTAGTCTCCAGACACTGTAATTTGCAAAACTTAAGCCTTCATAAGAGCAACCCTTTATTCCATTCAATAATCTTATTGCCCTTCTCTATATGCGTTCCAACAGCAACGTTTTGTCTGCACTTAAAATGAGGCCTCCAGACCTGTATACAGTACTTAAGATGTAGTCTGACCATTGCCTTATACAAGTGGATAATCACCTCCCTATCCCTGCTAGAATATTCCTGTATATCATTGAAAAGACACCATGAGCTACTCTTGCAGACTGTCTGCACTGCTCAAAAAACTTCATATCTGCCTGCACAATTACCCCCAGGTCCTTTTCATTCTCTACCACTGTCAGTGTGGTACCACAGAGTTGATATGTTACTCTGGGATTACTGCTTCCCATATATAGTACTTTACTTTTGTCAATGTCAAACTTAATTTGCCACCTCTCAGCCCATCTGCTCACCTTTTCCAGATCCTGTTGCAGCAGTGTATTGTCATTAGTGTCATTAACAACCTTACCAACCTTCGTATCATCTGCAAACTTGGACATTAAGCCTGATGCACTACCATCAATATCATTTATAAATACAGAAAACAACAATGGACCCAACACTGAACCCCGAGGAACTCCACTAATAACATTAGTCCACGAAGAGCAGTGTCCATTGATTACCACTTGCTGTCTTCTCCCACTCAACCATCCCTTTATCCATAGCAGCAATTTGCCTCCAATGCCACAATGCTCCAGTTTGTGCAGTGTTCTTCCATGTGCAACAGTATCAAAGGCCTTTCTAAGATCCAAATATATGATATCAAAGTTATTCTTTGCATCCAGTTCCTTTGTGACTACATCATAGTATCCAATCAAATTAGTCAGACAAGACTGCCCCTTAACAAACCCATGCTGTGTCTGAGCTATAACTGAAGTCGGCGAAGGTAAAGAAAGCCTGCACGAGAACGACGAGAAACGTCGGATAACTTACGCTGAAAATTAGTTTGCCGATACGGCACTCTAGCGCTGCTCACTCGGTAAACAGACGGTAGGTGTTAACGGTCTGGAGCAAAGTCGAGAACGATATACTGATTGACAGGTAGGCGTGGCAAACGACGTGCTGATTGGTGCGCGAACACAACACACGATAACATCGGTTTAGTATCACTGTAGCAGCACTAATGGTAACTTGTCCTAATCGTACATGCCCTAACATTTACTGTAACGGTGAAAAAAGATCAGGTTACCTCGACTTGAATCCCATGGGAGCTTGAACCCCTCCCGAAGTGGAGGGGGTAACCTAACCTTTTTTCTTTAGAATCAGTCATATTTAGAAATACATTCATAAAAAAATAAATTTTTTTATGACCGTATTTTTATTTTCTTGTTCAATAATATGCCCTAATGGTGAAAATAGGTCAGGTTACCTCCACTTGAATCCCATGGGAGCTTGAACCTCTCCCGAAATGGAGGGGGTAACCTAACCTTTTTTCTTTAGAATCATGAGTGGACTAGCACATAAATTGTTTATTAATAAAATATTAATTTTTTTATTAATGTACTTTTATTTTTAAAGACACTCATGCGGATACACACGTATCATAACGTCAATCAGCACCTTAATAGCTATTCAGTATACTGTATATATAAAGAATCTTTCTTTCTTTTTCTATTATTTCCCAACCTAAAGTTTAAGTTTAGGTCGCGAAATACAAGGAAACCTCTTTTATTTCCTAACCTACCATTTAAGCTCAGGTTATGAAATACAACGAAAAACAAAGAAACCTTTTCCTTTTTTCGTAACCAAACCTAAATCAATAATACAGTAAAAGCACTCATCAACTCCAAAAATCTGCTTTTAATATGAGAGAAAAAAAAAAAAAAAAAACACAATGAAGAACATAAAATGAACGGAACGAAACTTTCTCAGAAAAAAAATTCATGAGTACAAATCATACAGTTGGACCTGAATAGCTATTCGCAATTTGAGTAACAATATTGTGAAAAGTATCTTCATGATTTTTCCCATACATTTGACGCCACATATATTCATTAATGTGACCCATCAACATATGTTTACAGCTGCCATTTACTCCTTTAGTTACACTTTTTAGTTTCTTCCACTGGGCTTCGATATTATTCGTATGTGCTCCTGTATGTGGATCTACAAAATGTTCCTTGTGCCTCGTCTGTCGCGCCCACCACCAATCATTTCATTGTTTGCCACGCCTACCTGTCAATCAGTATATCGTTCTCGACTTTGCTCCAGTCCGATAACACCTACCGTCTGTTTACCGAGTGAGCAGCGCTAGAGTGCCGTATCGGCAAACTAATTTACCGCGTAAGTTATCCGACGTTTGTCGTCGTTCTCGTGCAGGCTTTCTTTACCCAAGCCCTGAAGTCTTATCTAGATAATCCTGCAATGCTTCTTTAACCAGTGCCTCCATTAATTTCCCTGGAACAGAAGTTAAACTAAAAGGTCTGTAATTACCTGTCTCCCTTTGATCCTCCTTTGTGGATTGGGGTCACATTTGGACATCTCCAGTCCATGGGTACCTCCCCTGAGTCCAGGGAAGCTCTCATAATTATGGCTAAGGGTTTGCTTACTTCCTTTGCCACTTCCTTTAATATAACTGGATAGATTCCATCCATCCCAGGTGCCTTTCTTGTGTTTATCTTCAACAATTTCTCCTCCACTTTACTCTCAGTTATTACAAGATTATCTAGCCTATTGCCAGAGTTGAATACACTTCTGGCATTCACCTCCCTGAATAACTCCTTATGTGTGAATGTTGATGCAAAATATTCATTTAGTTTATAGCTACCTGTGCAGGATCATCAACTGTTGAACCATCGATATCAAGTGGACCAATCTGATTCCTTCCTTCTAGAGTTTACATATGTAAACAGCTCTTTGCTGTTTTTCTTTGCATCCTTTAGCAAATTTATAAATATCCCATGCATTTTTCTTCTCTGTTACATGTCTAATTAGTTCATCTGACATCCATTTAGGCCTAAATTGTGAACAATATTTCTTTGTTGGTATGAAATGCATAGTATCTTCCAAGATTAATTCTTTGAATGCTTCCAATTTTGAATTTGCTGTTGGTAACATCAGCTGGTTCCACCATATAGAATTTAAATACTGTCTCAGATCACCATAGTCACCTTTACGAAAGCAAAAACTCTTCCCTTTACCCTTGATGGTAGTTACCTCTGAGTAAATCCCACTTCAGCGCTCTGTAATCACTGCCACCTAGTGGTTCCTTTATCTGCAGATTCTTGATGCATGAAGAATCATTACTGATAATCAGATCAAGAGTATTACTCCCTCTAGTTGTCTCCCGAACATGCTGCTGTAGAAAACAATCATACATTAAATCCACAAAAGCCTTGCTAGTGTGTGAGTGACCAACCCACACATTCCAGTCAATATCCGGGAAATTAAAATCCCCCATTATAAGACACTAATTTACTGGCCCACTCTATTTCTCTGCACAATTGCTCATTATACTCCTCAGATTCAATACCTATAACACATGCCTACTCTCATTTTTCCTTTCCCAGTGCTTATGTCACACCAAACAGACTCAACATTGCATTGTCCACCAACATCAATTGGATGCACTCCCTTAGATTTTGTGTTTCTTAACTAACAACATAAGCCCTCCTCCCTTCCCATCCTGTGTATCCTTTCTGTACACATTGTACTCCCCAAATTTCAGTTCTGCACTTCTGTCTGTGTGACACCATGTCTTTGATATCCCAACAATATCTGCCTTTGATGTCTTGACTAGCACTTCAAGCTCATCGAATTTATTAACTATACTCCTAGCGTTGGTGTACATGTAAGTATACATGCAGCTGTTTCTACTCTTAGTTACCCTAACACAGCCCACGTATTTACTTGTTCCACTATGCTTCCCAGCAGTCTTGGAAATTCCCATTGCCTTGCTTTCCAGACTGCTGCTCAATTGCATTTCAATAGAAGTATTGCAAGAATCACTTTTACTTCTGCCAGCGGCTACTGTTAATCTATTAGTCCGTGTATCCCCTCAAGCTAGCAGTTTTCCGACGCACCTAACTCTGCCTCGATAGCATCAGCAAAAATTCTTGCACCCTTTCTATTTAAGTGTATCCCATCCCTGTAGAAGCAGTCTTTCCTGTTAACAAGCATAGACCAGGCTGAGAAAAATTCTTCCCCCTTGAGCCTTGCACAATCTCTCCAGCACCGAATTGATCAAAAAGGCTCTCATCATATACTCCTTCCTATCGTGTCTAGGCAGAATTGCAGACACTTTCAAATTCAACCCTAACTCACGGCTTTTTTATGTACATGAAATAAAAACCCATAATAAGCAGGAGATGCATCTTTCGACAATTTTTTGCTATTTAATTCTTTTCTACGGGGAACTTTTTTTCTATTTGTTGAAATTTAGAGAAGACTGACTTTAGTCAATTATCACAAAGGGAATAAACAATTTATACTTTTCTGTTATTATTTTTTTTATTTTCAGTAATGAAGAACTGAAATAGTGAATACAACAAAAACCTGTGGTTGTGCATGAATCAAATTCATTCTAGCAAATATTGTCTGAAATTATTCAGACAATATTTGTTAGAAATGAAATTGTTCAGATAAATTCTAGTGCATTTTTTTAACATATAGAAATAATAATTTCCATTTTATTTTACTCGTATTCATTTTAAAATAAATAAAATGAAAAGAAAAATATTTTGTTCAGAGAGCATCATTTTGAATTCACATTTTATAAGAAATACAGTATGGTAGATACCACTTCGTTACATGTTAATGCATAAATTTTTGTTTTTACTATTTAACTTTTCCCTCATATTAATATGAAAATTAAATTTAAGTGCAGTTGAAGATGTATGGGCTCATATTGTACTCTAAATGCAAATACCGATTCTGACAATATATAACCACCTTTATAGCAGAAACAATTCTGTGTAAATAATTCTGAAGTAAAAAAGACGAATCATGAAAACAGGCCTTTTAACCTCTTTAAACAGGATACTTATCTGCTTTTCATATGCTTTCTTTGATTTGAATGCTTTTCTTTTACAGCAGGTACCTAAATTCATTAACACACATTGTGACGTTGGGTTTTTTTTTTGTTCTTCTTTCTTATGAAATGGTGCTCGCATGCCATACACATTGATGAGAGACAGAGAAAGAATGGGAAAATCACAGTAAAGAACATGATACCAAAGGCCGACCGGGCTAGCCGGGTGGGTAAAGTGCCTGCCTGGCAACCCAAAGGTCGCGGGTTCGATTCCCGCCTCGGGCTTGGATGAAAGTACTGCAAAAACCTTGGGAGGTGCATTATGGCCACAGAAGCCTATGCGCCAACAACTACCAAAAAAAAAAAAAAATTATACCAAATTCTTTTCATGTATCCTCTAAAATGTTCATTTTCTCTTTAAGCAAATTCTCTTATAGTCATTTACAATATGGACTGTGGAGTCCTTTCTTCAAATAGGCTTCTAGGGTTGGGAATGTTCATACTACACCAACCATTATAAACCTTTTATTGAAATAAAATAGATTAAATTTGTTAATAATAATAAAATAAGTAAGATGAATAGTATAATTAAGCTGGATAAAATAAGATACTGTCTCTACGATAAAATAAAATGTAGATCATGGGATAAAAGCAATAAAACACCGAAGCTTTCAAAGACTTCCTTAATCAACAGTCTTATAAATTGTTGATAAAGGAGGCGGAAGCCTCTGATTAGTATAAGTAAGCCTCCAGCTTAATTACACTATTCATTTTAGACTATGTATAAATATAGTGCAAATGCATCAGGAATACATAGCTGTATCTGAATAAATCAGATTATTAATAAAACGGCATCGTTTTAAGTTATATCTCATATTGTGAATACCTTCACAACGAGTTGCCATGATATTGCACTACTTCGAATAAGTAACGCTTCACCTAAGGAGAAGACTAATGTTACTTATTCTCAGATGGATACCACCACCCAGACGGCACCGTTTCAGGGCTATTTGGCCCTTCTTCGGTGGGTGGGTAGGTACCCGAGTGATGCAATGATGGCAAAACAGTTATGAAGTATAACTCCACAATATGAGAGATGCCTGATGGTGTATCATGTATTTAGACTCAAGCGTTTAGGGCATAACCCTCAAGCTATGAAGGAGTCTAGACTATGTATAAATATAGTGCAAATGCATCAGGAATACATAGCTGTATCTGAATAAATCAGATTATTAATAAAACGGCATCGTTTTAAGTTATATCTCATATTGTGAATACCTTCACAACGAGTTGCCATGATATTGCACTACTTCGAATAAGTAACGCTTCACCTAAGGAGAAGACTAATGTTACTTATTCTCAGATGGATACCACCACCCAGACGGCACCGTTTCAGGGCTATTTGGCCCTTCTTTGGTGGGTGGGTAGGTACCCGAGTGATGCAATGATGGCAAAACAGTTATGAAGTATAACTCCACAATATGAGAGATGCCTGATGGTGTATCATGTATTTAGACTCAAGCGTTTAGGGCATAAGCCTCAAGCTATGAAGGAGTCTAGACTATGTATAAATATAGTGCAAATGCATCAGGAATACATAGCTGTATCTGAATAAATCAGATTATTAATAAAACGGCATCGTTTTAAGTTATATCTCATCATTGCATAATACATGATACACCATCAGGCATCTCTCATATTGTGGAGTTATACTTCATAACTGTTTTGCCATCATTGCATCACTCGGGTACCTACCCACCCACCGAAGAAGGGCCAAATAGCCCTGAAACGGTGCCGTCTGGGTGGTGGTATCCATCTGAGAATAAGTAACATTAGTCTTCTCCTTAGGTGAAGCGTTACTTATTCGAAGTAGTGCAATATCATGGCAACTCGTTGTGAAGGTATTCACAATATGAGATATAACTTAAAACGATGCCGTTTTATTAATAATCTGATTTATTCAGATACAGCTATGTATTCCTGATGCATTTGCACTATATTTATACATAGTCTAGACTCCTTCATAGCTTGAGGCTTATGCCCTAAACGCTTGAGTCTAAATACATGATACATCATCAGGCATCTCTCATATTGTGGAGTTATACTTCATAACTGTTTTGCCATCATTGCATCACTCGGGTACCTACCCACCCACCGAAGAAGGGCCAAATAGCCCTGAAACGGTGCCGTCTGGGTGGTGGTATCCATCTGAGAATAAGTAACATTAGTCTTCTCCTTAGGTGAAGCGTTACTTATTCGAAGTAGTGCAATATCATGGCAACTCGTTGTGAAGGTATTCACAATATGAGATATAACTTAAAACGATGCCGTTTTATTAATAATCTGATTTATTCAGATACAGCTATGTATTCCTGATGCATTTGCACTATATTTATACATAGTCTAGACTCCTTCATAGCTTGAGGCTTATGCCCTAAACGCTTGAGACTATTCATTTTATTATTATTAACAATTTTAATCAATTTTATTTTTTATTTCAATAACAGTTCATAATAATTGGTGTAGTATCATTGCAGTCATTATGAACATGAACTGCAGAGTGCCATCCATAAATTTCCATTTAAATTGTTCTTTTGTTGTAAACAGTGAATACAGTATAAAAATGTTTTTTCTATTGTTAAAAAAGAAAGGGAAAAAAATATTTTTTTTTTGTTGTAAAATCATTTTAAGCATTGATAAGACTGAAAAAAATTTGTTGTACTGAACTTTTTGTCAAGCCTATTTTATTACTGAAATGAGACTGACAAAGTCTAATTATAGGTTGCCTATAAGGTAGGTGTCCTGGGTATTTTCATTATAGTGAATTTCATTAAAACTGTATTCATTACAAGGGAATTTTCCTTCAGCACTGTACCCATTTTCCTGTTGTTTTATAATAATAATTCATCATTCTTTCCTTCCTCCTACTTATGACCTCATGTGCATTTCATATCACTACTAAAATGATAGTCACACTGCTCAAACTACCCTTTTTTATCTATATGAACTTGAAACATTATAAAATAAAATACCCAAGTACATGTTTTCCATCCAGTGGTAATACTAATAACAATTTATCAGTCAATTACAAAAGACACTTGTAGAAACAGCAAACATCCTGACAGCAGAATTTTCCTGTAAACGTACCCTTGGTTCCTCCATGAAACCAACTGTAATGCATTACAAAATTTAATACACAGTTTATTTCATTGTTTGAAGAGACCTGAACAAGACTGATGATTTTAAGGAATTGATATCAACAGTCCATACTGCTAATGCAACAAAGTATTCAAAGTATTTTTGTTTACTGCAGCCTCCAGGGTTTCCCCTATTGCCGCAATGATTCTTGTAGGTTTTTTTAAGCCGGCGAGTGTGTGTATGGGGAGGTTTTTGTTTGAGTGTTTGTTTTGTTGAGTGTTGTATGCCGGCACCTGGAGACTTTGCAGCCAGGAGGCAAGAACAGATATATCTTGCGTCCTGACTCCCGTCCCTAGCCACGTGGAGGCGCTCCAGGGAGTCTGGTTTTCACAAAAGGAGGTTCTTGAACCTCTATATGTTTATACAATAATATTAAAATAGAGATAAATATAGCAATAAAAGAGTAAATCATCAAGTGTGGATAGAGTTGGTTTAGTTGAGTGGGGATCAATTAATGGAGTGAATGTTTCTAGTGTGTTTTACATACAATATGGTAATAATTTAAAATAAGTTAAGTTTCGTCAGGAGATTAAAACATAGCGTGTGGATGAATTTAGATTTAGTTAAGGGGAGCAGTAAAGTAGTGGGTGTTTCTAGTGAGTTTAGCATGTTCAATGTTTAGGTTGTCCAATGATCTATACCAAATATTGGCCCTTGTAGGGGCCCATCCTGCCAGAAGAGGGTACGGCGTAACAATCAATTCCATGCACCTGCGGCAGCCACGACGGAGCCGCGGCGACAGACACAAACCAGTGCACCACAACCGCGGCACCCCCGGAGCCACAGCAAACCTGAACAAAAGTGAACACTTCTAAGTTAGTAATTACTACAATTTTACAGTTGACAATATTAATACTTGGCAAAACAGCCACTGTCGCAACAACACTACGGCCGAAGACACAACCAGTGTCCTTAACCACAGCGCTACCGCAACAGCAACTTAACAGTTCTAAGGTAGTTAAGAATATCTTATAATTATCATAGCTATACAGTTCACAGTTATCTTTGCTCGTCCTACAGGGTTTAATTTCATCTTGAGGGGAAGCACCGCATTCAAGACACATTCTTGCAGGGCTCAATCCTGTCCTAGAGTGTGTGGAGATGAGTTCATTGTGTGTTTTGCGAGTAGAAGGACGGACAAGCCAGTGTGGCAGGGTAGTTAACGGGAAACATGATTATTGCCAGTGGCTTCGACCCAGTCCTGTAGGGCTATAACCAAGTGAAATTCTCGATTGCTCAGCTTCTCGTAGATCTCGGCCCTGTCCTATGAAGGTAGGGTCCTCACTAATAAATAAAAAAAAAAAAAAAACGCACATACTGAAGACACTATGTGGCCTATGACATCGACCCAGTTCTTTAGGGCATGTTCAGTGTTAGTCACTAATTTCAAGGAAGCTACATCACAGTTATGTGTGCTCCGCTGCTCCTAAGCTGTGGGATGTCTTGTTCTTGAGTCCTTACTTTTGCTTCTTATTCAGTTCAGTATAATTGTGCTTCCGTTCTGCGTTACTTCCTATTTTCTTGTTCTGTTGAGTCCCTTCCACTTCATTCCTTCTTTTCATTTTCCCATTTACCTACTGTCTCTCTGTGCTTCCTGCTGAAGGGCTGCCCTTCGCCTGAATAATTTTCCTGCAAAAGCTGAAAGAAGTTTGAGCGATTCTGCCCCAGCTATCAGTTGTGGGAATTCTCCAGCGTTAGTTACGTTAGTCCCCAATAGCAGGGGATGTCTCAGATCTGTGTAGAGGTAACAGTCAAGTATGAGGTGTTTCACTGTTTCTTCTTCGCCGCATTGACAAAGGGGGGAGAGAGTTAGGCCTAATTTGTGGAGTTTGGAGTTGAGACTACCATGTCCTGTGATTAGAAAAGTAGTATGCATGCTTGGTGTCCACCAGTTCCTGGATTTGTCTCGCAGATATATTTGTGGGAAGAGGTGAAGGTGTCTCTTCCCTTAGTTGTTGTTTGCCAGATATCCTGCCATTTTGTGCCTATGTCCCTATAAATTCTTGCTTTGTTTTCTTTTATACTTTGGTTGGTGTCGTTGGCAATTCCTCCCAGCGTAGCCTGTATGCCTAGCCGTTGGTTGTGTGCCAGGTAGTGGTAGATTACATCAAAGTATACGGGTGGTCTCCCGCACAGTACCTGGAGGGCCTGAGTAGAAATTGTCCTGCATGCTCTGCAGGTTGCCAGGAGAAAGACTCTTTGTGACTGCAATAAGTATTTTTTGCAAGCCGAGTTCAGTGCTCTGTAACCCCAGGCCCCGGCTCCATAGCAGACAATGGGAATGTACAAGCAGGAGTAGTATAGGCTTAGTGTGGAGGATTTAATTCCCCATATGGCTTTTGTGATGTTAATGAGCCATCCTGCTATTTTCCTGATTGATTTGACGATATGCCTGATGTGTGGCAGAAAGGATAGCTTGTCATCTATCCAGATGCCCAGGTATTTATGCTGTCGCACTAGTTCAATTCTTTGACCTTCTAATTTAATATTTGGTGGTCTATTGAGGTCGAGGTGGCCTTTGAGAAGGATTTGCTTGGTCTTTGGTATTGATATTATCAACTTATGCGTATTGCTCCATGTGTAAAGTTCCTGCAGGATTGTGTTTGTTTTATCCTCGAGTTCCTTGCGTGAGTTTCCTGGGATTACCAGGGCGAGATCGTCCGCGTATGCGATGGGTATAATCTCTCCATGTGGTAGATTTAGCCACCCGTCCAGCACCATATTCCAGCACAGGGGTCCCAGGACTGAACCCTGCGGGCATCCTCTTGTTATCTTTCGCATAACTGAGCAACAGCCCGAGGAGACTACTGCGCGCCGGTCTTGAAAGTAACTGTCCATAAGCTTGTAGATTGGAGCTGATACCCCAGCCTCTTGGAACCTCGCAAGGGCACTCGGCCACCATAGTGTATCGAATGCCCCTTTGAAGTCCACGAAGAGGCCGAGGACATATTTGTGGTTATAATTTTTAATTGTTGTTAGCATAAGGTTAATTGCATCTGTGGTGCACTTGTGTGGAGTGAAGCCTAGTTGCCCGTTTGAATTTAGTGCCTTTGAGTTATAGTAGTTTCTGAGTCTTTGGGCCAGGAGTTTTTCCAGCACTTTCCCAAGGAAGAGTAACAGTGCTATTGGTCGATATGACGTGGCCTGGTTTGTCGGTTTTTCTGGGGACTTTAATATAATTTTCAGGTTGGCTGTTTTCCAAGCTGTAGGGAAGGTGCCAGCTACAAGACATGAGTTATAAAGGTTTCTCAGCATATCTGGGCAGGTTTTCCATACCCTTTTTATTATGGAGACCTCAATCAGGTCTATTCCAGGGCTTTTACCATCCTTTAAAGATGTGATCGCAGCTTCTATTTCCTGTTCTGAAAACGGTGCCTCTTCTGCCACTGCAGTATATGTCAGGTGCTGAATCCTAATGTTTGTCTGTTCCAGGTTTTCTGGTACAGTTATATCTTGGTATATAATTTCATCTAATATGGTGTCCATAGTTGCACTCCAGGAGAGTGTTTCCGTTGTGTCAGGCTTTACTATTGATGCTAATGGGGTTGTTGGATGTAGCTTATTGATAAGTAGTTTGTACGGTAAGCCCCAAGGATCTTTTCCCAGTGTTCTTTGAATTAGTCTGTCCCATGCTAGTTTTTTCTCCTTTTGAATGTTATTGAAATAATTGTTCCTAGCTGTTTTGTACGTTTCATATAGAGTGGCCAGTTCCGCTTGATTGTGGTTGTTTCTTTTTGCCTTTTGGAATTCCTTCCTAGCCTTTCTTAGTTCCCTCCTTAGTGTTGCAAGTGCTGGGGTCCACCAGGGGACTGTTCTGGGCTTCCTTTGTTTGAGTGGGAAGGTTTTGTTAGCCGCCTCTTTAATAGTATCTGTGATATTCTGCTGGAGCTTGTTCACATCCCCATTTTGTTGTTCCAGTTGCTCCCTGGTAAGATCTATTAGATTCCTGTCAAAGTGTTCCCAGTTTGCGTTTTTAGTTTTGTACCTTGGGGTGTCGTAGTTCCTGCGGAAGGTTGGTGTTGTAGGCAATGTGGCTATCGTGAAGGTAATGGGGTTGTGATCACTGGTTGTCCATGATGGATGTACTGTCCAGTTTGTTAGATTATATGTAAAGAACCTGTTTGTCATGGTGACATCAATATAAGATTGTCCATGTGCACTAACAAATGTTGGTGGATGACCTTTTGTATTGTGTACCTTTATGCTGTTTGCATGGATAAATTCCTCTAGGAGTTCTCCTTTGAGGTTTGTTGTGGGGCTGTTCCACAGGGTAGATGCTGCATTGGAGTCTGTCATTATTAGTATTGCTGATGTAATGCAACAATGGCAATTGATGTTAATATTTTGATCAGATAATATTAATTGATTTATGACCAAATGCAAAGGAAGAAAGCTTGTACAGTATCAGCCAAAAAAATTTTCCACATTTTGCCCAGTCCTTTAAATTTATTCAAACTACCCACTTCTGCAATGCTAGTGCAGTTTTTATTCTAACAGTCAATTCTCTTGAACTGAAGGCAAATTTCTACAATTCTTTTTCAATTTAAGAATGTGTGTGTGTTTTCTGAGATAAAATAAAGATGCCATCAGCCTTTAGTTTGCTCAAATCTCGAAGCCAGTATTATTAGTAATTATTTGAAGCATTAGGGAGCCCAATACAGAATGTGGGACCTCACTCATAACAGTCCACATGAAGAGCATTGATCATTTATAATTACACTCTCTCTCTCCACCCTACTACTAGAATGTTACCACTGGTGTTTAATATTACATTGCTACAACAGGCATTCATGTGGGACAGTTTTAATGATGTCAAAATTATTCTTTGCATCCAATTCCTTTGGTGAATTCATAGTAACTAATCAGATGGGTCAGGCATGATCACTTCTTGACAAGTCTATGCTGGTTATAGTTGTCAAGATGATCTTGTATTCTACATTCCCCTTTGAACCACAATCCTTTTTTTCTTTTTTTTTTGGCTAGGGTCTTGTGCATAAGAGAACGGTTGCAGATTTCTAGGCTAGGGACATTTCCCCTGAATCCTAGGGTGCTCCCATTATTACAACTATAGGTTTGATTAGATTTTTAATATCATTAGATATATTTCATCCACTGAAGGTGCTTTTCACTTTCGGTTGCAACAATTTCATTTTCAGCTTTCATAAAATAACTCCCAATCATATTAGATGTATATCTGCTATCCTCATCTGTAAAACCTTAATGTGTGAATGCAGATGAAAAATATTAATTCAGTTTAATGGCATCCTAGTTATGCCATTCATAACAAGTGGATCAATGTGGTTCATACCTTTAATTCTTCTAGAGATTACAAATGCAAAGAATTCCTTATTACTTTTCTTTCTGTTCTTAGCCAATGACTTTCATAATTTGCTTTAGCATACCTAACCCCCCTGATTAGCTGGATTACAGATTAATATACACTCATAGAATTTATCATCCTGTCCATTTTTAATTCTCTGCCACTAAACTTATCAGTTCATGTGATATCTATTTTGGTCTAAACCAGGGCATTCAAACCCCCCCCCTTTTTTTTTTTTTTTACTAATGCTGAAATTTCACAACTTGCATGTTTTAGCAGGCCACAAGAGCAATTTTTAACACTTAATGTGTGGAAATCCAAAACAATTATTACACAATACTGATAACATTGAAATTCAGTTCATGAATTCTTGTTGCCAACAGCCAATGTTGATAAGATATTCTGAGGGTGACATTTCAAATGAGGGAGAAGAAAAAGCTAGGGAAACAAACCTAAATAACTTCAGAAGTGTGTCAGGGTACTGAATTATAAAATATTACTTAGTCTGAACTGTATCTACAATAATCAAGAGTGGCTGAATTTGAACTGTTGATTAGGACAACTAGTACTGACATATAGGACTAACAAAAACATGCTGCCACCCAGAAATTGAGGATGATAAGTTCACTACAGTATGTATAATGTATTTAGCAAGCTTATGCAGCATCAGCCAAAAAAAATATAAAAAAAAAAAACTCTCATTTCACCCCTCCATTTGTTCCAAATGCCTGTCCAGCTCAGCCTTAAATTTATTTAGGTTATTAACTTCCACAACGAAAGATAGAAGTTTGTTCCACCAATCAATTACCCGCTGGCTAAAGGCAAATTTCCGCACATCTATTCTACAACCGTCTTTCCTCAATTTGATTCTGTGCCCCCTCAGGTTCTTAATCTGAGCAAGAGGAAGAATCCCATCAGCATTCAGCTTGCTTAACCCATTCAAGGCTTTATACACCTCAATCAGATCACCTCACAGGTGCCTATTCTCCGGGAACTGCAATTTGCAGAACTTAAGCCTTTCTTGGTAAGAGCACCCCTTTGTTCCCCTCACCAATCTTGTTGTCTTTCTTTGTACTCGTTCTAGCAACTCTACATCCTTCCTAAAATGAGGCTTCCAGACCTATGGCCTGACCATTGCCTTGTATAACGGGATAATTACTTCCTTGTCCCTGCTAGCAAAATTCCTATATATTATTGACAAGGCTCCATGAGCTGCCCTGGCAGCCCCACTGCACTGCACTGCTCAGCAAACTTCATATTTGACTACACAATTACCCCAGGTCTTTTTCACTTTCCACTTCTCTGAGTGTAGTACCACACAGTGTGTTTTTCTTGGGTTATTGCTACCCATATGCAGCACTTTGCATTTGTCAATGTCAAACTTCAGTTGCCACTTTTCAGCCTATTTGCCCAACTTATCTAGATCCATTTGGAGTAGCATACCAGGGGCTCACATCTGGTGAGTATGGGCTTGGCACACCCAGGGGCCTCAGCTGGATATCATCATTCTTCTCTTTCTTGGTGATTCCCTTCTACCTCTCTCTCTCTCTCTCTCTCTCTCTCTCTCTCTCTCTCTGGGTAACTCGGGAATTTTTTTTTTTTTTTTTTGGCTGAAGCATAAGCCTCAGGCTTCCTTGCACCATGTAGCTAATAATAATAATAATAACAACCCTGCCAAACTTTGTATCATCTGCAAACTTGGACATTAAACCTGATATACCTTCATCAATATCATTGATAAATATACAAAACAACGATGGGCCTAACGCCGAACCCTAAGTAATTCCACTAATAACATTTGTCCACGAAGAGCAGTGTCCATTGATTACCACTCTCTGTTGTCTCCCACTCAACTGTCCCTTTATCTATTGTAGCAACTTACCCTTAATACCATACCTCTCCAATTTGTACAGAAGTCCTCCATGTTTAGAGAAGAGAGAACGGGTGGTGGGATCATGCTTCTTATCAAAAGCAGCCTGAACACGAAAAGAGCTTTCTCTAAGTCTGAAGTTACTTCTGCCAGCATAAAATCTGTGTGGTGTGAGTTAGTTGGAAGCAAAACTATAATGAGAGTGGGAGTAATCTACAGACTGGAAGAGTGTGATCAGAGTCTCTACAAGCAGATGGAATGGGCAAGCCAGAATGTCTTTTTTTTTTTTTTTATTAGGGGTGACTTCAATCTGCCCCAGATTGATTGGAATAAGATTATTTTTTTGTACCAGAATGTTAGTGAAAGTACTAGGGGTGAGAATATTCTTGACATCATCATTACTCACTAATCAAATGACATCACAGCACTTAAAGTACAAAAACCATTGTCAGGTAGTGATCACATACTCGTCATTTGGAAGATGAAAAATGATATTTCAGTAGTTAAAAAGGTACAGGCATTGGTTTTAACTTCAGAAGAGGGAACTTTGATTTAAGGTGCTCTATGGCATCTATTAATTGAGTGGATTGCAGAGTGAGGGTGAATACATTTGAATTATGGAATACCTTTAAAGCAAAAACACAGAAGTTATGAATGCATACGTGTCATTAAGAAAATATTCCAGGATGAAAATAACTGCAGAGCTAGCCAGTCAAATACAGCAGCAGAAAAAGATAGCATGGGAGAGTTACAGAGTGACAAAAAGTACTAAAGCCTACAACAGGTACAAGTTGATCTGTAATAGTACCACAAATAAGGTTAGATAGACCAAGGCTGTGTATGAAAATGCATTGGCTAAGAGAGCAAAGAATGGTGACAAGGAATTGTTCACATATAAGAATATAACAAAGAAGAAGAAAGCCAATCAAATTGGACCCTTGTGCACTGCATGTGCTAAAGTCTTAGATAATCCAGCTGATGTGGATGAATTCAATAGGTACTTTGCATCAGTCTTTACTGCTGAAAGACCCTTCATGCTGAGAAGAGGATGTGTGAGTGAGGGTAAGCCATATGAAATTAGTGATTACATAATTACAGATAGTTGTTTATTAGAAAAATGTTTGAGCAGAAATGCAAGTAAGGCTCCTGGAGTTGATGGCATATACCCAGAAGTTATAGGGTTGTCATTAATGGACATTCTTCAGATTTGTGTAACAGCAGGTGTGTGGTACCCCAAGGATCAGTTCTTGGAGCACAGTTGTTTCTCATTTTCATAAATGACATCGATGAAAGGATAGAAGGCATGATGATGTCAAAATTTGCAGAAAATGTAAAGATTGTTGGAGTTAATGATCAATGTCAAGCAGCACTCCTTCGGGATGACTTGAACAGACTTCAAAAGTCAGAAAATTGGCAGCTATATTTTAATGCGGCAAAATGCAAGGTCTTACTTAAGGAATAGCAATCCCAAATTAAATTACACACTTGGTGGAGATGAATTAATTACAGTGGTGGAGGAAAAGGTATCTGGGAGTTACCTTCTGGAAGTTTTTGAGCAGTGCAAACAGGCAGCCAAGAAAGCTCATGGTGTCCTTGCTGAAGTACCAGAAAACACAACAGGTTTTCTGTTGCGCTTTCTGGTACTTCAGTTAAAAGGTGATCATGCTGCAATAAGGTTATTGATGTGGTGGCTGAGTGACTAAACTTGAGTGATATACAGGAATTAACACCTGAACCTTATCAACAGTATCATGTAAGGATGTCACATCTTGTAATTGTGGGTACTGGATGGGTTTTCTGTGCATCTTGAGAATTTTAAACCCGAGAGAGAGTTGATGGCTTTAGGACAAAGATTCCAATAGATCATTACCTGCCAGATATGCCCTTATAAACTGAGTTAATTAAATAAGGGACTAGTGAAAATTGAAGGATTGATGTATTCTGAGCATCCAGTTTGGTCTAGAAGACAGCTTGGTCAGGTAGCCAGCTCCTAACATCATTTACATTATGAGTTATTGGCTCTTTGCTGTAGAGGAGTGGAATGAGTCTGCCTAATGAGGTGGCACAATGTGACCAACTGATGAGCCACAGTTGTAAAGAGTTGAGCACACCCTCTCTCACTGCAGAAAATCTTTTAATTGCTGTGATTTGATCACTCGAGTCACAGCATAAAGCAGTCGTGTCACAAAAACCCTGTGTTAATGTCATCAGTCAAGACAAGTCTCAAGAAGTATCTAAGAAATGTACAGGATAAAAATGGGTACTGTTAAAGCCCTTGAAAGGGTTATGGTAGTTCAAGGAATAAAAAAGCACACTTTATAATTTATATAACATACTGAATTTAAGTGCAGCCATTCAGTGATATCGTCAGGACACCCGGTTTGTTTGTTATTTGGTTTTTAGGAGCATTAGTAACTAAGGCCATATTGCTTCTGGAATATGCGGTGGTCATTCCCTGATCTTTCCGCATCCTCCGTATTTGGTGGTGACGGGCTCGAACCCCGGGTCTAATCAAGAAGTGTGTGCTATGCACTGCTGCTCCTCACCAGGCTACGGAGGCGCCCAGGACACCCGGGATAGCAGGGTGTAACCAGGCTGATCCACACCTACCTCTTCAAGCAGAGCTAGATAACCTAGTTTGTCAAACCAGCATGTTTCTGGAAAACACAGTCAAGCTTGCCAGCAATTAACTTATCTAAGTTAATTGCTATATTAACTTAGATAATAATAATTTATTCATTGAAAGAGTTAGGTAAACTCAGTTTTTTGTGGACAGATTAGTGAGGACAGCTTACCACAGTTTAGTTTACAAAACTAAACTGAAAAATATCATTGGGAAAATAAAAATGGGTACAGAACTATTATTTGGTCTGGGGTCTCAACCCCGTGGTAGCATAGCTTGGAACTGGGAGCAGCCCTCTCCCAGTGTTAACTCCATCCTTATTGGTTCATGTGCTACATACACGGTATGCTATTTGCACTCTGAATGAGAGGGCCTTTGCCCACAGTCCTACTCAACACAGAGATGCTACTATTAGGGGTCAAGGTCTTGTTCATTCAGAAAATCTGCTTTCATAATGTGAAAGTGCAAAAATTTCAAAATAGATTCTAAGTGTTTAAGTTTTTGGTGTATTAGAGAGAAAAATGCTAGAGGATGGAGGTTTTAGTGCTACACTTATAGTAACCACAATAGAGATGTGGAAGGATAGGTTATATGTGTGGAATGGGAGCTAGGTACAAAAGTCAATAATGTTTACATTTCCCTACTGCTCTAGAACAGGTTAGAATTCAGCAACATGCATCCTTTTACATTGGGTGTCCATTTGATTATCCTTAGCAGAGACTGGAACTCCATCCTTGACCCTGTAAATGATAAACTGCCATGAGTGGCCCCACACACAGCAGTAGCTGTCTTTGTATTAAGTAACATTAATCTTGGACATAATTTAATTGATGTTTGGCAAGATGGAAAACCAACATTCCACAGCAAGAATGGTTGCCCAAGATAATGGTGCAACAGACTCTCATCATCATCATCATCATCAGCCATTTTTAATCCACTGCAGGATGAAGGCCTCTCCAGCAACTTTCCAGTTCCTTCTGTTTTGAGCACTGGCCATCCATTCCCTACTCAAAAACTCATGAATTTCATCTATCCATCTCCACCTTTGTCTTCCAGGTTTTCTTCTAGCTCCTCTTGGGTACCATTCTGTTATTTTCTTAGTCCATCTGTCATCATGTCTTCGAGCTATGTGTCCTGCCCAAGACCATTTTAGTTCTTTAGTTTTGATAAGAATGTCCTTTACTTGAGTTTGCTGCCTAATCCATGTGTTTCTCTTCTTATCTAACAGTCTGATTCCCAATATAATTCGTTCCATTCTTCGCTGTGTAGTTCTTAGCTTCTCTTCCATTCTTTTGGTGAGTGCCCAAGTTTCACTTCCATAAGTCATGGTGGGGAGTATACATTGATTCATTATTTTACGTTTCAGACAAACGGGGAAATTGCTCTTCAGTATGTGACTATATTTCCTGAATGCTATCCATTCAAAATTTATTCTTCTCTTGACTTCCAGCCATTTATCATTATTACAGCTAATAACTTGTCCCAGATAAGTATATGACTCCACCTTTTCAATTACTGCTCCTTTAATCATTATTTCCCTTTCCGTGGCATACTTGTTCATCATTACTTTTGTTTTAGCCATATTCATCTTTAGTCCAAAATCCTTACTAACTGTGCATAACTGATTAAGATTTTCCTCTAATTCTTTGGGATCGTGGCTTATGACCATCATCTGCAAATCGTAAATGGTTTAGGTACTCTCCGTTCACATTGACTCCTTTCTGCGACCAGTCTAATCTTCTGAAAGCTTCCTCAAGGGCAGCAGTAAACAGCTTTCGAGATATTGTGTCTCCTTGTCGAACTCCTTTCTCGATTTTAAATTTGCTACTGTCTTTGTCTAGTCTAATAAAGGATGTAGCACTCTTATATATTTTCTTCAAAATCATAATATATGGAGTATCTATGCCTTGTCTTTCCAGTGCCCGAAACATTGCCTTATGCTGTATGGAGTCAAATGCCTTTTCATAATCCACAAATGCCAGGCATAATGGTGTTTTATATTCATTTGCTTTCTCCATTAGCTGTGATATTACGTGAAGGTGATCCATAGTTGAGAATCCTCTCCTAAAGCCAGCTTGCTCTTCCGGTTGATTTTCATCAAGTATCCTTTCTAATCTATTAGTAATGACCCTTGTGAACAACTTGTAGATGTGGGATAACAAGCTAATTGGTCTATAATTTCCAATTTCTGATTTATCTCCTTTCTTATGCAAACTATGACTGCATTATTCTGCTCCTTAGTATCACACCTTTTATAATACATTTTGTGAAGAGTCTTGCCAGTTTTTGTGCTATGTCTCTTCCTCCCAATTTTAACAACTCTACAGTAACTTCATCTTCCCCCGGGGCTTTCTGATTCTTCATTTTCTTCAATGCATGTTCTACCTCATCAGGAAGAATATCGGGTATGTCGTATGTGTTGCTACTTTGCAATCCATCTTCCCCACTGCTGGCATCATTCCCTCGCTCCTTGTATAATTCTCTATAGTAGTCTTCTGCTATTTGAATTATGCCTTCTCTGCTGTTTATAAGTACACCATCGCTATTCTTCAGTTTCAGTATCATTTGTCTTTCTGTATTACTGCTCATGGCTGCTGATTTAAATCCTTTCTTTTCCCTTAATGCTTGTTCTACTTTTCTTGTGTTAAATCTTCTTATGTCCTCTCTGAGTCTCTTTCTAATGGCTTTGCATAACTCAGTATACTCAATTTTCTCCCTGTCAGTGTTTTTCTTGCTCTTCATTTGTCGTCTTTGGTTCATCATGACAAGTGTTTCTTGACTAATTTTTTTCTTCTTTGGATTTCTGTTTCCCTATAGGTTTCTTGGGCTTTATCACTTTCAGAAAGTTGTAATATTCCTCGTCGATATCTTGGTCCTGAGCAGTCTGCAGAAGTTCAAACTTGTTCTTAAGTTCCAGTACATACTGCTTTTTCTCCTCCTCTGTTATTTCAAAGACCTTTGTATTATTTACTCGAGTCAGTTTTTTCCTTTCCTTTCCTACATCTATATCAAGTGTACATCTTACCATTCTGTGATCACTTCCAACATTTACCTTATTCAGGACGGTAACATCATTCACAATATATCTTCTGTTAGTGAGGATGAAGTCAATTTCATTAGTTGTTAATCCATTTGGACTCTTCCATGTTCACTTTCTGTTCACCCTTTTCTTGAAAAAAGTGTTCATTACTGACAGTCCTTGAGATTCTGCAAATTCCACAAGTCTTTCACCTCTTATTTCTTTCACCAATTCCAAAATTTCCTATAGTTCCTCTTTCTGCACTGTTTTGCCTTTTTCCAACCTTAGCATTGAAGTCCCCCATAATAATAGTGTAGTTGGTTTTCTGCTCATCTAGAAGACTCTCAATTTCATTGTACATTTCTTCAACCTCTTCATCATCATGGCTCGATGTTGGTGCATAAATCATTATAATCTTTAGCTTGTACCTCTTAGAAATCTTGAATATTAGTCTTGACACCCTTGGTGATGTACTTTTGAATTCCAAAATGTTGTCTTTAAAATCTTTATGGACCAGAAACCCAACTCCACCTTCACTCCTTTCACTGTTTCCATTGGTGTACAGCAGGTGCAATAGACTCTACTGATTTGTAAATCAGTGAAAAACTCATGTATCTGGATGTCTAAGGGTCGATTAACTGTATGACGAGTATTATAATATTTACCCACCATACAGCTGTCCATATAGGGTGCCCAATTAAAGACTTTAGCTTGAGGGCATAGTAACAGTGGCTATAGTCACCATTCTCCCCAGACTAGGTGGGAAAGAACTGGGTTTTGAATCCTGTACGTAAAGTGAAATTTTAATGGGCATTTTCATCATTTGGTTGAGTTTTTTGTCAAAAAACTCAGGATATCAAGGCCCTTGGCCCTAACATGAGGTTTTTTGTTGTTAAAGGCAAATGCATAAGACGTTCAACATATAAACTGTGAACCTGACACGTGCGAAAAGCACTAGTTGCTATGCAGATATCCTGAGAGATCCAGCAATCACAGAGCGCTTGATTATTAGATTATGGATCTATTTAAGATCAAACTAAGACTCGATATAAGTGGAGAACACTTACTTATCTGCACATGAAGTGGCAGAAAGAATATGAAGGATGATGCCTCTCGCACATTTAGTCCAAAACCGACGAATATGTTTTAAAACAGTCAATTTCTTTTCGAATAAAGGCCTTAAATATTTCATGACATGTCACTTCTATCATACCCTCAATTTCAGTTCAGGGTCCGAATGAAGGTAACACCTACAAAAGAAGTGTATGCAAACTGATTTCTGTGTAGGATACCTGAAACTAATTACGAACGACCACTGGCAAAGATGGTTAATCGCCTGCTACAGCACTCCCTCAATTACGCATATTGCATTACTGAACGTAGATAATGAAGTCACCCACATAAAGAGCACTGAACCAGAGAAGAAATCGCTTTATGATACAATTAAAATTAATTCCAAAGAGAGTAACCTTAAAACAGAGCCTTGCGGCACATCTTCCTTCTAAAAAAAAATTGTGAAGGAGAGAAGAAGTCCGTACCCGCTCCTGAAATACATAATTAAAGACGTTTCAAACAAAAACGGGGAGACGATCCTTATGCCAAATCTCCGACTTTGTCTTCGGAAACTATACTGCACTTTTCATGAAAGTGGCTAGTTTCTAGATTCCACAAGCATTTGCCATCCTCTCTAATACCTTACATGAACAACTTGTGAGTGCTATGGGACGATATTCGTTGTAACTTTGAGATATTTACCTATGTTAAGAAAAGCTAATACGACTGCTTTATGTCAAGTATCCAGGAATTGTTCATTTAAAGACATCCTGATATACAAGTAGATCAAATATTCCAGTGATTTGAAAGATGCTAGATCATATCATGGTGAATATAATTTGGTCTAACAGCACTTGTTGAGAGAGCATTATGCAGTTCTTCAAACTAAAAGGTCTGTTATAATGTTCTCGAATCTTGGAAAGATAGATAATTCTCCGTTTTGTAATTTTCTCTTTGAAAGATAAACCTTTAAGGAACATAGACGTCTACCGAAATACGATTTCTTCAAAACTATCTGCAATTGTAGTTGAATCAGCATTGGCCATTCTGTTTTGCTCCAGGATCAACGAGAGATACAAAATATACTCTCTCTTCATTTTACGCATTTTGTTTCACACCACCTTTGGGCTAGTTCATTTTGTTACGGATGATGAAACACAGTTCTATGAGGCCCTCTGGCTTTGATGTCTGACTAACCGCACCGTAGCACGAATGAACACGTTTGAAGGCTTAAAAATTTCTCTTGATGGGTAGCATTGAAGTAACTCCATTTTGCCTCTTTCGAGTTACAGTGAAAGTTGAAGTCCACCATGATTTGCAATAACTGTGGAAGTGCGTTGATGTTTTCAGAATATGTTTCTTGCATGCATAATAGACTCCGTAACGTACGCTACCGCAAAGTTAAGGGGTTTCTAACTGATTTTAAGTGCATTTGCATGTAATGAATGAGTAATGTTAGTCCATTTCAGCTTAATCGAACTTCTACCGTGCTGCCCTGGTTGGCTGGCGCAAATTGGCCTTTATTGATGCACCTAAAAGCCTACAACTAACAAACAACTTTGGAAGCGCGTTGTTGTTTTCCGAATATGTTTCTGCATGAATAATAGACTCCATAACGTACGCTACCGCAAAGTTAAGGGGTTTCTAACTGAAACCCCTTAACTTTAAGTGCATGTAATGAATGAATGATGTTAGTCCTTTTCAGCTTAATCGAACTTCTACCGTGCTGCTCTGGTTGGCTGGCGCAAAATGGCCTTTGTTGCTGATACACCTAAAAAAAAAAGCCTACAATCAACAGACAAGCCAAATTGCGCCACATATATTATCTGCAAAGGGTGCGTGTTCTGTGATCGATTTTCTGTTTGCTGTATGAAAAACCAGAGTTTCGGGAAGAAAAACCATGTTACCCTCTCCTACCGACTAACTCAGCCACGTTGTTAAAAAGGTCCATAGAAATCCCGTTGTTAAAAAGGTCCATAGAAATTTATTCAAACTCAGGCCTTTTCCACCAGGTGTGAGGAGGACGGCGATTCTACCAACTGTGCTATGCAGAGGGTGGTTGGCTGGCAATGGTACCACTGTAAACTAAAGTGGTCATTACTGGGGTGTGGTCACTCCCAAAAGATTATTAGTAACCTCTCGAGGAACTCATGGGGGAACAAATAGACGGATATATTGCAGAAAAGTAAATGGCTGCATGAAACCAAGTTTTAATTTCTGTATTGCGAATATATGTCATTATGGTCAATCAACGGAAGTCACTCTATAATGTGACTTCCGTTATTATTAGTATCAGTACTTTAAGAGTATAGAACATAAGTAAATATGTTTGCGAAAAATTAAAATAAATCGGTTTTCAATAACTGTTTCGCGATTTTCGGCAATTGGCAATCCTGTACAGTACCATATCAAAAGAGTTACAATAAGATTTTTTTTTTTTAAACTGCTATTTTCAATAATATAAAATAGTAATTTATTATTTTTTATGAGCAAGCACGTACTGTACCTAGTAAATCGTTTATTTGTACACCAGATCTTCTATGTAGTACGAATGAACTTGCTTTTATTTGGTTTATTTTATTGTCATTCAAAGCTCAGCTGCTATTTTATTTTAATTCGAACAGCCATAGTTAGTATCACGGCCCTTTTTTTTTTTTTTTTTTTTTCCCCTCAGAGATAAGTAAAATACAAATAATATTCTTGTCGATAACGACCAAACAGGAAATGTAACTTGAAAATTTTAAAGTCCGCTTATATAAAAAATGAATAACGGGAAAAGAAGGAGAATGACAAATAATATGACGGTCTTTCTAGTCTATTGCAGCTATATATTAACGAATGATAAACGCGCCGTCACTGTTTCATACTTCATTATTCTTGCACTTTTGCTTGTTTTAAATTACTTTGCTGTTTTTATTTCATCTACCCTTGTGGGTAGCACAACGGGTGAAAAAGACCTGAGTTCAAGTCCCGTCGACGATTTGAGAAATTTTTATGGACCTTTTTCACAACTCTGCGGAGTCAGTCGGTCTCAGGCGAGGGTAGCGTGTAGCGTGTAGGTTACCAAAACAAACACTACGTTCGTCCTTTGCCCATTTCTGAGCCTTTTATCTTCCCCTTGTAAAGACGAAGCATCTCCGGTCAAATTCTTTCTTCTGTTCTTTCTCGGGTGTTTTCATTTATTCTGCAATTCAGTTTGTGACAGCTTTAGCCAGACAAGGAGACATGTCATCTCACTGGCGTTCTGGAATTTCACTTCAAGAGAAAGAAAAAAAAAAAAACCATACATTCACTTTAGTTTTTCAGTTTTGGAAACCTGCAGAGACGTTCTGTTAGTTGTTTTTTCACTGGTTTTAGGTTTTCCTTCTTTTATTCTATATAAGCGGACTTCATTTTACTACTTTAAAATTCAAGTCACACTTCCTGTACGGTCGGTATTGACAAATTTCAGCCATAGTTTTGTAACCATTCAGAATCTAACACACCTTTATGCGACTTTTTTTTTTTTTTCTCGGTTTAGATCCTAGAATACATCCCATTTTTTTTTTTTTTTTTTTCACATAATTTTTGAAATATATTGTATTAACTGCGACTCTGAATTTGGCAGTCTTGCGAGATCGGAATGTGCTGCCCCTGTCGGTGAATTCATGAAACAACAAGGAGTAGCTTTTAATTCACTCGTTCGTTCCTTTGCAGACGGAAAAATTTAATAATTATTCCATCGTTTTCATTTGGCTTGTGGAACGAATGAATACAACTCATATCAACCGTTGTTTTAAGGGGCTACTAAGATGTTCAGAGTAGAAAGCGACGGGAAAAGTTATTGCCTACTACAGTAGTCAAAGCGGCCTGAGGATGTAGGTGGCATTCGGTTATCATGCTGGCCCATGACCTTCGTTACAGTAGCCAAGCGGTGGGAAACTTTTATGGCGTCTGTAAGGTACACGCCGGGCATTTTTTTTTTTTTTTTTTTAATCTTTACACGATTTTTAGGATTATTAAAATGGTGTATAATTAAAAAATTGTCAAAACAGTTTTATGTCATTTATCGTAATATTTATATATACGTAAAAATTAATTTTAAAACGAAATTTGTAATTTTCTCTTGAATAGATAAATTCAGCATTAAATTACAAAAATACAATTGCAGTAACAGAAATTGCAATTATTTTATCTTTATAATATTTAATGAGAGATTTGATACTGTTTATTTCTATCAGTGAATTGATATTTGTCGTAGCAATGCGCCGTTATCAGCGCCTATGTTTAGTAGTAATAGTGGCATGTGATGCAAGAAAGCAAGTGTATGAGCTTATGCAGCATCAGCCAAAAAAAAAAAAAAAAAAAATCACACCATTCCCTCCAAATGCCTGTCCAGTTCCTCCTTAAATTTATTCAACCTATCAACTTCCACAACGACAGATGGAAGTTCGTTCCATCTGTTCGTTCCATGTGTAAGACTAACAGTACTAAGGGTAAGCTTAAGTAGATTTTAAATTCAATCTTAAACTTTTAACTTTAGAAATTTTAACCATTAAGTCGGTCCGGATAATGTGAAAACACACAGACACACGCGTTCGTGCGTTGCAGAACAGTGGAATCTTACATGAAAATGTTTTCAATCACACATTCTAAATTTAAAGTTTTTAACCCTGCAAAAACTGGTAGTGTCCGTTTTACACCATATAGGATCAACAAAATGACGTTATTCACAGCTCTATTTGTATATATATCAATGATATAGTAGTAGTAGTGGCATGTGATGCAAGAAAGCAAATGTATGAGCTTATGCAGCATCAGCCAAAAAAAAAAAAAAAAAAAAAAATCACACCATTCCCTCCAAATGCCTGTCCAGTTCCTCCTTAAATTTATTCAACCTATCAACTTCCACAACGGCAGATAGAAGTTTATTCCAGCAATTAACCACCCGCTGGCTAAAGGCAAATTTCCGCACATCTATTCTACATCTGTCTTTTCTTAATTTGAATTTATGCCCCCTTAGGTACGTAATCTGAACAAGTGGAAGGATCCCATCAGAATTCAGCGTGCTCAACCCATTCAAGGCCTTATATACCTCAATCAGATCACCGCGCAGGTGCCTAGTCTCCAGCCACTGCAATTTGCAGAACTTAAGCCTCTCTTGGTAAGAGGATCCCTTCATTCCCCTCACCAATCATGTTGCCCTTCTCTGTACACGCTCAAGTAAATCTACATCCTTCCTAAAATGAGGCCTCCAGACCAGTACTCAAGGCGTGGCCTGACCATTGCCTTATACAGAGGGATAATCACCTCCTTTTCCCTGCTAGCAAAATTCCTATATATCATTGACAAAACCCCATGACCTGCCCTGGCAGCCTGTCTGCATTGCTCAGAGAACTTCATATCTGACTGCACAATTACTCCCAGGTCTTTTTCATTTTCTACCACCTTAAGTGTAGTAGCACACAGTTGGTACGTTTCTCTGGGGTTACTTCTACCCATATGCAGTACTTTGCATTTGTCAAGGTTAAACTTCAGTTGCCACTTCTTAGCCCATCTGCCCAAATTATCTAGATCCTGTTGCAGTAGCACACTGCCATTACTGTCATTAACAACCCTGCCCACCTTTGTATCATCTGCAAACTTCGACATTAAGCCTGATATACCTTCATCAATATCATTGATAAATATACAAAACAACAGTGGACCTAACAACGAACCCTGTGGGACACCACTAATAACATTAGTCCAAGAAGAGCAGCACCCATTGATTACCACCCTCTGTCTTCTCGCACTTAACCATCCTTTTATCCATTGTAGCAACTTACCCTTAATACCATTCTGCTCCAATTTGTACAATAGTCTTCCATGCGCAACAGTGTCAAAAGCTTTCCTGAAATCCAAATATATGATATCAAAATTATTTTTTGCATCCAGTTCCTTTGTAACCACATCATAATATCCTATCAAATTTGTCAGACAAGACTTTCCCTTAACAAACCCATGCTGTGTCTGAATTATTGCTGCAGTCTTGTCTAGATGATCCTGCAATGCATCTTTAACCAGCGACTCCATTATTTTACCCGGAACAGAAGTTAAACTAAGTGGTCTGTAATTACTCCTGTCACCCTTCGATCCCCCTTTGTGAATTGGGGACACATTTGCACATCTCCAGTCCGTGGGAACCTCTCCTGAGTCCAAGGATGCTCTCATAATTATGGCTAAGGTTTGCTTAGTTGCTTTGCCGCCTCCTTTAATATAACTGGATAGATCCCATCCACCCCAGGTGCTTTTCTTACGTTTAACTTCAACAATTTCTCTTCCACTTTGCTCTCAGTTATTACAAGATCATTAAGCACCCTGCTACAATTTGATAACCTTCTGCCATTTTCAAACCTTAATAATTCCTCACGTGTGAATGTAGATGCAAAATACTCATTCAGTTTGTTTGCTATCTGAGCAGGATCATCAACAGTCGAATCATCGATGTCAAGGGGACTAATCAGATTCATCCCCTTCCTTTTAGAGTTTATATAAGTAAAGAAATCCTTGCTGTTTTTCTTAGCATCTTTTGCCAAGGATTTCTCGTAATCTGCCTTCGCCTGCCGAACCTCCTTTGTGACCTGATTACAGATTAACTTATATCTGCCATAGGCTTCTGAGTGGCTTGATAATTTATATGCATCCCATGCATTTTTCTTCTCTGTTACGAGTCTCATTAGTTCATTTGACAACCATTTAGGCCTAACAATATTGAACAATATTGTTAGGCCTAAACCTTGAACAATATTTCTTAATAGGTATGAAACTTTTAGTAGCTTCCACGATTAATTCCTTGAATGCTTCCCATCCCACTTAGAATTTACTGTTGGTAACATCGTCAGTTGATCCCACTGTACAGAATTTAAAAACTGTCGGAGACCACTGTAATCGCCTTTACGGAAGCAAAAACCCTTTCCTTTACCCATGGTAATTAAATCTTTAAGTAAATCCCACGTCAGTACACTGTGATCACTGCCACCTAGTGGTTCTTTTATCTGCAAATTCCTAATACATGAATGATCATTGCTGATAACCAGATCAAGAGTATTACTTTCTCTGGTTGCCTCTCGTTATTGATCTATATTGATGAAGGTATATCAGGCTTAATGTCGAAGTTTGCAGATGATACAAAGGTCGACAGGGTTGTTAATGACAGTAATGGCAGTATGCTACTGCAACAGGATCTAGATAATTTGGGCAGATGGGCTAAAAAGTGGCAACTGAAGTTTAACCTTGACAAATGCAAAGTACTGCATATGGGTAGAAGTAACCCCAGAGAAACGTACCAACTGTGTGGTACTACACTTAAGGTGGTAGAAAATGAGAAAGACCTGGGAGTAATTGTGCAGGCAGATATGAAGTTTTCTGAGCAATGCAGACAGGCTGCCAGGTCAGGTCATAGAGTTTTGTCAATTATATATAGGAATTTTGCTAGCAGGGAAAAGGAGGTGATTATCCCTCTGTATAAGGCAATGGCAGGCCACGCCTTGAGTACAGGTCTGGAAGCCTCATTTTAGGAAGGATGAAGATTTACTTGAGCGTGTACAGAGAAGGGAAACAAGATTGGTGAGGGGAATGAAGGGATCCTCTTACCAAGAGAGGCTTAAGTTCTGCAAATTGCAGTGGCTGGAGACTAGGCACCTGCGCGGTGAACTGATTGAGGTGTATAAGGCCTTGAATGGGTTGAGCACGCTGAATTCTGATGGGATCCTTCCACTTGTTCAGATTACGTACCTAAGGGGGCATAACTTCAAATTAAGAAAAGACAGATGTAGAATAGATGTGCGGAAATTTGCCTTTAGCCAGCGGGTGGTCAATTGCTGGAACAAACTTCCATTTGCCGTTGTGGAAGTTGATAGGTTGAATAAATTTGAGGAGGAACTAGACACGCATTTGGAGGGAATGGTGTGATTTTTTTTTTTTTTTTTTTTTTGCTGATGCCGCATAAGCTCATACACATGCTTTCTTGCATCGCATGCCACTACTACTATCAACAGAGAAATACTAAGTTTAAGGCTTTTTCACCCACTTACATACGTGGCGTCTGCTTCGTGGGGCCCCTTATTAAGCTTGTAAATAGTATGTGTGTTTTTGTTAACTTTTTTTTTTTTAAATTCTAAAAGCACCTGTGATTAGTAAGCCTAAGTTACTAGAGAGCGAAAAATTAACTGTTGACAATAAAAACTATCACCTTAATGCTTTCAGAATGCTTAAGTAGGTTTTAAGAAAACGCATTTGAAAAATGCGAGCGCACACACACAAACACACGTATACACATGACCACAATAATTTTTTTTAATTGCTAAACTATTGATGTTATTTGCTGGCCTGTTAAGAAGCAGATGTCACCGTTAAGTTTTTGAGAAAAAAATCATTGTTATTTGGTGGTCACTTAAAGAAACACAGGTCAACTTTGCATACACTCTTCAATTGCTTGACAAAACTAAATGGTTAATCTTAACGTGTGTTTTGGTTTGTTTTTGGCAATTTAAGTTGAGTCAAAAACGACACTTGATAATGCTAAAATATACAGTTTTATTCTTGATGTAACATCGAAAATAACCTAAAAACAACCTTCTTAACGTTGGTAATTTTCACTTAAACTCATTTAAACAAGTAAACTTGATGTCGCTTAATATACACTTTTATTGTCGTTGTGAGAGCTAAAACGTCGAACTTAAAGTGCAGAATTTCCATTCTTGTGCTAACAACTAAAACGGCAAAATTACAGTCTTAAGGGGAAACTACCTGCAGTCACTGAGAAATAGTTTTGCAAAAATGAACACAAACGGACGTCAGAACCACTAGGGCTCCAGAAGAAATGATTTTGTACGTGTCATCTACCAACATTTTTAATAGTTTGGTTTAAGTTTGAAAGATACAAACAGACAGTTTCACAAAATTTTACACATCAAGAGGTTTCAGAAAAACTTCATAAGACTTCAAACAAAAGTTTTAATTTTCAGCTTTTCAAAAATAGGTGGAACTTTGTACAGGTTTTCAAGGAGGGAAATATCCATTTTAATTCCCGAAGAACAATATAACTAGAATAAAAGCGAATTCTCAAGTTCTCGATATTCACGAATTACAGCTTTTGAGAAAATAACATACTCATTGCAGATAAAACTGACAAAACTTCAAGGAAACACACAGGTTTAATTTTCAGCTTTTCAAGAACAGATGGATACAAACGTGAGAAGGAAAAACTTTAAGAATATAGATTTTATTTTCAAGTCTCAACAACAAGGAATTTATTTTCAGATCTCAGCAACAGTTGGAAACAACAAGAAATTTATCTTTCAGAAAAAAAAAAAAAAAAAGTTTTTCATCCAGCACACAAGGTGCAGCGGGATAGGGCAGCGGCCCTCCCCCACAGCATAAGCATCCCCAAAATACACAGTCCCTGTTAACACCACAAATGCAACACCACAAAAACCCAGGTTCAAGCCCCTGACCAAAGGCAAAAAAATTAATAAATTCTGAAATTATCTCTGTCGCCATCTATCGAGAGAAAAACAAACCAATGCCAGAAAATATAAACCGATTTTTTCCCACCCCATGTGTTCCCCCAATCCCCTTCGCAAAGGATTCTGGGTCAATTTCGTTCATACCGACTTCCAATACTACTTACCTGTTGTCCAAATTTCTCTTCAGTACGAGCCTTAGAACTCGCTCCAGAGCCCTCTACATAGGGATACTTTAATTTTAACAACCCTGTATATATATTTTTTCTTTTCTATTAAAAAAAAAAAAAAAAAAAAAAAAAAGATTTCACAGATCAAATGTAGCTTTAATACAATATTGTTAGCTTTGGACAGTCCGTGCACGCTTCACGTGTATTGTTATATAAGACTCGTGGCTTCTCTTGTGAAGAGATATAAATACTGTACAGAGAAAAGATCATTAAAAAGTATATGGGAAAAGAGTAATAAATATTATACAATTATAAACTGAATGGCCAAGTTAGAGAATGTAATGTATAGACAGAAATCATAATTTCTGTCTATACATTTTTCGAACAAGACATACGTATACTTTAGCGCCATCTGATGAATGAATTTTTTTATTAATGGTTATGGAAGAACTATTAATAAAAAATTCCAGGTGAACGTGAACTTAGAATGGATTTGAGGAAGCTCAGTGCTGATGGCATTCTTCCTCTTGCTCCGACTACACACATGAGGAGCATCAATTCAAATTGAGGAAGGAAGTTGCAGGATAGATGTGCGGTTGTTTGCCTTCAACCAGAGGATGGTTGATCTGAATCTGATCTACTTGTTACGAAAAATTACACATCAAACGCATTTCACAGATGTTTTGTACTTTCCTCTTTTCTTCGGTGACTGGAAATAATAAAAATTAAATGCTTCCAGGCTCAATTTTATGAATAATTTAGTGTTACCATTTAGACTTATTTTATTATCCATCATGTTAATTTGTATGAAAATAAACAGAGCTGTATAAACATTAAATTTAAGGAATAGCGAAAGCTTAAAAAGCGGTACTCACCTTGAAATTAATCTGCGATGGTTTACTTAGGAAGCGTGGTTAATGTTTAAGTTGAATTGTTGAATTGAAAATTAAAAGGGAGGGAAGTAGATAAAAGTTGACTGAGTTAAATAGGCGCAAGGAAATAGAAGTGTACACATCCAATCCTTGGTTGTCATCGAAATAAAGAGAAGAAGGAATGATTAAAAACTATGTAAGTGAATCCGATGAAGCCAATAGTCTTTACGAGGACTTTCGTTAGTTAGAGAACGTCTTCAGTTGGCAATGTGTGGGGAGAGAACGCGCGTGATATTTTAAGAATAAAAAATTATACTCTCGTGATGCCTTTTTTGACATGTGGGAACTTTAATCTCGAGAGGTTCCAAATTGGGGAAAGATTGAAGGGGAGTTTAGAATTTAGAATTTTGAGGTTAGAGTGGTGCTTGTACCATTCAATAACTAGGGCTTCATATTGGAGTATTCTGTAACTGGATTTTAGTTTAATGATTGAAATGGCAGAGTCGATGAGCGGGTTGTGGTTGTGAGTCTGGGCATGAGTTGTAAGTTCTGTGACAGATTGGTTGGACATGAGACTATGAAAATGGTAGTATGCACGGGTATTGGATGTTTTTGATGAGCCAAATTTAGTAGTGGTACTTCCGATATAACATGTGTTGCAGTTTGGTTGACAATTGATGAGGTATATAATATTATTAAGGTCGTTTGTAGGATATTTGTATGAGTCTTTATAGGTGCTGAAGAAGGATCCTAATTTGTTGTAGGTGGAAAAAACAAGGGAGATATCAGTGTTGTTAAATAGGCGTCGGAACTGTCCTGCTAGTTCATTGTGGTAAGGGAGGACTATGCGGATGTTTGTTTTATTTTTGTCTTTGGTTGGGGTGTTAGATTTAATTTTATTTTTAGCGTTAAGGATTGTATTTAAAATAAGTTGGTGGGGGTAACCTCTGGATATAAATTTGTCGGTGATATACTGTATTTCATTGTGAAGGTCAGTGGGTAAGGAACTGTACTTTAGTGCATTGTGAATTTGGTTATATAAAACTGCCTTTTTAGTGTTTAGAGGGTGATGAGAAGCAAAATGTAAGTATTTACCGGTGTTTGTATTTTTCCTGAAAATTTTCGTATTTAATTTTGTGCCTGTTATATAGATAGTAAGATTAAGGAAATTAATCTGATTATTTTGTCCAATTTCAAGGGTGAATTTAAGTCTATCGTGTACAGAGTTAAGTTTTATGAAGAGGTTATCAATAATGGATCTGTTGCCTATTACAAGAATGTCGTCGGCATAGCGCATGTATAGTTTTAGTTCAGGGGGAAAGGGGTGTAGAATTTGGCTTTCAATGGCGGCTAGGTAGATTTCAGATAATGGGGCTGAAATCCCTAGTCCTATTGGTAAGCCAAATATTTGTTGAAAGATTTTTTTTTGTTGAATCTAAAAAATCTTGCTTCTAATAGAAGGGTGGTGAGTTCAAGGATATGGTCTATAGAAAGGGAGGTACGTTTTGTTAAGGTATCGTCTGTTTCTAAGAATTTGCGTAGGGCTTGTAAAGTAAATGGGATATGGACATTCGTGTAAAGAGAAGTAACGTCATAGGAAGCTAGGATGTCTGTATCGGATATTGTGATATTATTAATTTTTTGAAAAGCTTGATTGGTGTTATTGATCTTGAATGTGGAAAATTTAGTAAGGGGGGTTATGATTTTAACCAGGAAGGAGGATAAATTAGCGAAAGCTGAATTGCTGTATGATACAATTGGTCTTAAAGGGTGGTCAGCTTTGTGTAACTTGATAATCCCAAACATGTGGGGGAGGATGTTATTGCGAATTCCAATTTGCTGTAGTGTGGAAAGGTTGATTTCCTTATTTTGCCTGAGTTTCCTGAGAATTATATCGAGTTTATTTTTGAGTCTTGTGATGTTATGGTTATTAACATTTATGTATGTGTTTGGGTCTGCTAAGATGGATTCTAATTTTTCGGTGTAGATGTCTTTATCTATTATAACGATCGTATCACCTTTATCAGCTTTTTGAATAATAACGTTAGAATTTTTACTGAGTTTGTGTAAATCCATAAGCTGTTGTTTTTTTATATTAGAGCATACATAATATATTTTTTTATATTAGAGCATACACATACATAAATGTTAATAACCATAACATCACAAGACTCAAAAATAAACTCGATATAATTCTCAGGAAACTCAGGCAAAATAAGGAAATCAACCTTTCCACACTACAGCAAATTGGAATTCGCAATAACATCCTCCCCCACATGTTTGGGATTATCAAGTTACACAAAGCTGACCACCCTTTAAGACCAATTGTATCATACAGCAATTCAGCTTTCGCTAATTTATCCTCCTTCCTGGTTAAAATCATAACCCCCCTTACTAAATTTTCCACATTCAAGATCAATAACACCAATCAAGCTTTTCAAAAAATTAATAATATCACAATATCCGATACAGACATCCTAGCTTCCTATGACGTTACTTCTCTTTACACGAATGTCCATATCCCATTTACTTTACAAGCCCTACGCAAATTCTTAGAAACAGACGATACCTTAACAAAACGTACCTCCCTTTCTATAGACCATATCCTTGAACTCACCACCCTTCTATTAGAAGCAAGATTTTTTAGATTCAACAAAAAAAATCTTTCAACAAATATTTGGCTTACCAATAGGACTAGGATTTCAGCCCCATTATCTGAAATCTACCTAGCCGCCATTGAAAGCCAAATTCTACACCCCTTTCCCCCTGAACTAAAACTATACATGCGCTATGCCGACGACATTCTTGTAATAGGCAACAGATCCATTATTGATAACCTCTTCATAAAACTTAACTCTGTACACGATAGACTTAAATTCACCCTTGAAATTGGACAAAATAATCAGATTAATTTCCTTAATCTTACTATCTATATAACAGGCACAAAATTAAATACGAAAATTTTCAGGAAAAATACAAACACCGGTAAATACTTACATTTTGCTTCTCATCACCCTCTAAACACTAAAAAGGCAGTTTTATATAACCAAATTCACAATGCACTAAAGTACAGTTCCTTACCCACTGACCTTCACAATGAAATACAGTATATCACCGACAAATTTATATCCAGAGGTTACCCCCACCAACTTATTTTAAATACAATCCTTAACGCTAAAAATAAAATTAAATCTAACACCCCAACCAAAGACAAAAATAAAAACAAACATCCGCATAGTCCTCCCTTACCACAATGAACTAGCAGGGACAGTTCCGACGCCTATTTAACAACACGATATCTCCCTTGTTTTTTCCACCTACAACAAATTAGGATCCTTCTTCAGCACCTATAAAGACTCATACAAATATCCTACAAACGACCTTAATAATATTATATACCTCATCAATTGTCAACCAAACTGCAACACATGTTATATCGGAAGTACCACTACTAAATTTGGCTCATCAAAAACATCCAATACCCGTGCATACTACCATTTTCATAGTCTCATGTCCAACCAATCTGTCACAGAACTTACAACTCATGCCCAGACTCACAACCACAACCCGCTCATCGACTCTGCCATTTCAATCATTAAACTAAAATCCAGTTACAGAATACTCCAATATGAAGCCCTAGTTATTGAATGGTACAAGCACCACTCTAACCTCAAAATTCTAAATTCTAAACTCCCCTTCAATCTTTCCCCAATTTGGAACCTCTCGAGATTAAAGTTCCCACATGTCAAAAAAGGCATCACGAGAGTATAATTTTTTATTCTTAAAATATCACGCGCGTTCTCTCCCCACACATTGCCAACTGAAGACGTTCTCTAACTAACGAAAGTCCTCGTAAAGACTATTGGCTTCATCGGATTCACTTACATAGTTTTTAATCATTCCTTCTTCTCTTTATTTCGATGACAACCAAGGATTGGATGTGTACACTTCTATTTCCTTGCGCCTATTTAACTCAGTCAACTTTTATCTACTTCCCTCCCTTTTAATTTTCAATTCAACAATTCAACTTAAACATTAACCACGCTTCCTAAGTAAACCATCGCAGATTAATTTCAAGGTGAGTACCGCTTTTTAGCTTTCGCTATTCCTTTCTAGTCCATTAACACGGTACTTGAAGATTTCTAAAAATTTCGTATTGTCACATTAAATTTAATTAACGAACTTCTCTTTAAGGGGACGTGCTATTTGTTAAAGGTTTTGCTTGAAGACGTCATTATAATCAGCATCCTCGCATCCTGGCAGAAAAGGCGTTAGTCCAAATCCTGGCAATGACGCGGGGAATTTCTATGGGCTCTTTTCACAATGTGGTTGAGTTAGTCGGCAAGGGTTACCTGACTATCGCCCAGAAACTCAGGTTGTTCGTCCATTACACCGACCGAAAATACACACAATGATGATGCCTCATATCGTCAGTTGCTTTGGCGCTTAACACACATAATCTAACCTATTTATTCGATAGGCAACAGTGAGGCAATTCGTTATGATTTCTTCACAACGGGAGATATAATTTTATATTAATTATTATATGATTATATAATAAATATAAATACAGTATATAAAAATAATTTACAAAAACGATTTGCAATGAACAAAACTTAACTGAACTCTGTAAAATCCGGAATTCTTTAAAATCAAGCACATTATACAGGAAAAATAAAAAACGACATTTTAAATTTCCGTTAAGTTAAGAAAACAATTCGGCACTAGTATCAAAGACTGATTTCTCTTTATGAATTCACACTAAAAAGGATGACATTTCAGTCATCATAAGATGCTTGCATTTTGTACTTTAAATCTTGCTGGCCGCGAAAGAAAAACTGCATAGAATTAAGACCATTGCTTTGTCTACAATGTAATGGTCTTAATTCACCCAACAAAACAAACTTGCCTTTGTAAAGTGTTTCCCTGGTATTGCATTACTTTCTAAAAGAAGGCCTCGCCAAAAGTTAATCGGCCATTTGTTTAAAAGATGAGATTGCTAAGACAGCCTTTTTGAGAAACATATGGTTCCCTAACACATAATAGGCGAGCGTAGTGACAACAAAACAGTTGTAAAGAAGTTCTTCGATGTGAGCTGCAATGCGGTACCGTAAAAAAGGGTATTCAAAGTTGTAATATATAAATAAATAAATAAGATCTTTATTGTCAAGTTCACCGGTACATGCATGAGGTACCACGACTCTACAGTACCCTTCACGGCACCATGCCAGGGGTTAACAAGCGGCAGAGATAACTTCGCCGGAAGTATAAAGATTAAATTATACAAACTAAAATAATACAAATTGCGATAACAAAAGATAGTTTCCGTGAGTCCAGTTTTCTGTGAGATTCTTGCCCAGCTGTAACTATCTGAAATCAGTTAGTAGTTGTGGAGACCACCTGCACATCTAGGATGAGCCGTCTATACTTTTTATCATCCATGATTTTAAACACGTTAGCATCCAGGAATTGAACTAGATGGAGCTTCTGATAAGGGAGGAACCGATCTTTAAAATGTAGCCTCGAAGGAAGAGCAAGAAGCTTGGGAGTGGAGCGGAGAGCTGGTTGGGGGTTCCGCCAGCACATGGTGTCCCAAATGTTGGGCGCTGATACTCTCCCTGCTATCATTTTTACGGTAGTTAGTAGTAGTAGTAGTGGTGGTGGTATGTGATGCAAGAAAGTTGCATCACATACCACCACTATCACATATCAGCCAAAAAAAAAAAAAAAAACACCATTCCCTCCAAATGCCTGTCCAGTTCCTCCTTAAAATTATTTCGGAAAATTAGTTCGTAATGGCGCCCCCGTAGCCAGGTGGGCAGGAGCAGCAGTGCGTAGCACACACGCTTCTTGATTAGACCGGGGTTCGAGCCGGTGACCACCAAATACGGAGGATGCGGAAAGATCAGGGAATGACCACCGCATATCCATGGAGCAATATGGCCTTAGTTGCTAATGCTCCTAAAACCCAAATAACAAACAAACAACCAGGTTCGTAATCTGAACGTGGAAGGATCCCATCAGAATTCAGCATGCTCAAGCCATTCAAGGCTTTATACACTTCAATCAGATCACCGCGCAGGTGCCCAGTCTCCAGCCACTGCAATTTGCAGAACTTAAACCTCTCTTGGTAAGAGGATCCCTTCATTCCCCTCACCAATCTTGTTGCCCTTCTCTGTACACGCTCAAGCAAATCTACATCCTTCCTAAAATGAGGCCTCCAGACCTGTATGCAGTACTCAAGGCGTGGCCTGACCATTGCCTTATACAGAGGGACAATCACGTCCTTTTTCCTGCTAGCAAAATTCCTGCATATCATTGACAAAACCCCATGACCTGCCCTGGCAGCCTGTCTGCATTGCTCAGAAAACTTCATATCTGACTGCACAATTACTCCCAGGTCTTTTTCATTTTCTACCACCTTAAGTGTAGTACCACACAGTTGTTACGTTTCTCTGGGGTTACTTCTACCCGTATGCAGTACTTTGCATTTGTCAAGGTTAAACTTCAGTTGCCACTTCTTAGCCCATCTGCCCAAATTATCTAGATCCTGTTGTAGTAGCACACTGCAAAAGGATGAAGATGAGTCTTCCCTCATGCATTAATGCTGAAAACGTGGTTAACTTCAGCGCTTTGGCCATCGGTGTTGTGTACTGCTGTGGTGGGAGATGACACTTCCAGGTTGCCCTGACTCTTCAGGAGCCAATATTCGGCGGCTCTTAATGGTTTAGTTGTGGTGTTTGCATCCGAGCCCCACAACTCTACGCCATACAGTACACCTCCGAATATCATCGTCCTGATATACATTTTTAATAGGTTTGTGTTCTGAATGTGTAGAAAGTGTTGCTGGGCAACCCACCGTTTCCTGTTGAATTTAGCACAGAGTTCTTCTATATGATAATGGAATTTTAATTTTCTGTCGAAGATCACACCCGGATCTTTCTGCTTTTCTACGCAGGGGATCAGGACTCGGTCAATCGCAGGCCGAATTATGGCTGTTGTGGGTTTAAGTGAGAATACCATGATCATAGATTTCTCAGGGTTAATTTGGAGGTCAAATTTCGTGAGGTACTGCTGTACTTCTGATAAGGTCTTGTTGATGGTTACTGTGGTGTCTTTTGCTTCATCGGTCGAATTTATTTTTGTTAAGATCTTTAAATCAGCCGCATATGATATCAAATCTATTCTATTGTGTGTTAGTGGGTAGATGATAGCTGTGAAAAGAATTCTAGATAGGACTCCGCCTTCTTATAGGCACGCCTACTTGTATTTGTCTAGTATACCTTTGCTTTCCTATGGACATTTGGATGGTTCTATTCTGAAGAAGAGATGTCAGAAACTTCAATACTTAGCCTGTTATGTGATAGTAATTTCGAATGGAGTTTAAGCAAGGCTGGGATGTGGACGCTATCGAACGCAGCTTGTAGATCAATATATGTGATTGCCATTTCTTCTTTCTCCACAAACGATCCAAGGATGACATTGGTAGTCATAATCAGGTTACTAACTGTTGACTTGTTTTGCAAAGCATAATGAATTTGCTGAGGCCTGTGAGGGAGAGAATGTGCATGGTAAGAGTTTTCAGTACTGTATTTTTCAAGCAACTTCAATAAACACGAGATAAATGGGTCTAAAGTGGTTGGCTTCAGTTTGGCTGAGAAACTTTTGGGAGTGGCCTAACAGAATAGATATTCCATAGTGGAGGGAAAAATTCTCCTTTTAATATGGTATTAAAAATTACTAGGAGGGGATCACTTAGATATGGGCTCAAACATTTAATGATAAATTGTAGTACTTTATCTATTTCCGCTGTACCAGTTGCAGGTAACTTATTAATCGCAGATAAAAGGGCTTGTCTTGTTAATTCGATGGTTTCAAGTGTCCTGGGCACATCATCATCACACATGAGAATATTACTGGGCTCATGGTGATTTTGCTGAACTCGTGCAATAAAGTCCATCCACACTTCAGGATCAAACTGTGGAGGGAGTTCACAGTATCTCTGTGGGTATGATGGACCGCCCTTATAAAGTGTGATTTCAATGTGATGTTTTATGGCTTGAGACGAGGCGGTTGAAGCTTGCTCGTCAATTCGGTCCGGAATTAGTCCTGTCATTTCCATTGTTTGTAAAGTTTCTGTTTAAGTTTAAAGCTCAACTCGGGAGTCCACCATCCTCTCGTACGTTCAGAGATCCTTATTTTCTTTGAGGCTGCATAATTAGAAATTGTGACGAGCCAGCAAGTTAAAAGATCTAAGGCAAGTTGATTATCATATTGCTCAAGTGCATTCCAAGGAATTGCAGTGGCTGCTTCTAGACATTTACTAACGTTGAGTAATTTTGGGCTCGTTATTACCTTGGTGAGAACCCGAGTCGAGACGTTGTAGTTTGCAGTCGGATAATATAAGTTAATTAAAATTGGAATGTGATCAGATTAAAAGGCTATTTCTGCTGTAGAATCAAGTTCACAGTTGCTTAATGACAGCACAAGATCAAGATGGTGGTCACTTCTGGTTGGGAGATTATTAATTAGATAGATTCCTAATGGGTGAAGGTTATTTAGCATTCTGGATTGAAGATGAACAAGGTGAGAAAAAAAAAGTTGAAGTCTCCACAGATAACATGCCTTGCTGAGTGGCGAAGCCCATGAATGAGACAATTAGTTATCTCATTGATGGTTTCAGCATCGGGGCCTGGGGGTTGTATATAACTGCAATATCAATGCGAGCAGATTTAAATTGGCATAACGCAATTAGCCCTTCGAACTTAGTGGAATGGCTTTTGTAATTCTTAGTAACAAGTATGTGTGGTGTTTTATAGAAGAGTCCCACTCCAACTCCCCTTTTGTCCTGTCGGGAGCAGAGAATCGCGTTATAGCCAGCCGACACTGCATATGGAAAATCCCCCTCATTTCGGTCAAGCCAGATTTCTGTTATGCAGAGCACATCAAAATTGTGTGAGAGTAAAAGCTCTTCTACAGTTTCAAGCTTGTTACGGATGCTACGGGCATTTTGATAAAATATAGAGAGGCTATTATGTCTGGGGATCTTCCTTAATACCCCTGTGCGGTCTTTTTCTGTCTGTTCTGGAGACGTTTCTTTGAGATATCCTAATAGATATCCCAGTATACCCAATGTGTCATCCCACCACCCTGTTTGACTGGTGTTAGTGTTGGGCTGCCGCTGTAGCTGAGTGGTAAGTTTTTGTTCATTTCATTGGTGGGCATAGAAAAGGTGAACGGAAGTCCTACACATTGGCCAGGCTTCGAAGTGATACAATTCATAGCCATGCTCTTAAGTTCTTCAAGTTGGCTCTTTAAGATGGGATACTTCTTGCAGGATCTCTATGTTTGTAGGAATTGGTTTTCAGTGAAGAGGTCAACGACACATTCAAAAATCCTTTCCATCTTGCCTAACATAATCCTTGCATTATCTGTTTGTAGGGCTGTGATAGTTCTCGTGTATTCAGTGATGATGTCTGTAAGGTTTCTTCTACTTATTAACTCGCTGTTGATTACTTGGTCAGTATTGACCATTACGGGAAGCGGTAATGACGTCAGTGATGTGGATTTATCGAGGTCAGTGGCTAGGACGCTGCCGTCTACTTTCCATGGTTTTACAGTTTCATTCTCTCTGTTGATTTCGCTCTTTGTGTTACAAAAATCACATGTCCACGCCTTCCCATAACGCTGTGGGGGTGCACGGCTTACAAAATCCCCTCTTGTACAAAAGACAGCTCAGAAATGCAGCTGATTTCACTACCTTACAAATAGCGCAGATGATTTGATTATTTGTCATTTTTACGTTGAGTGTTCCCTTTCCAGAGTTTAAGTTCAGTTTCCAGGAACAGCATGATCGAAAATGTTCAACCAAGGGAATGTTCCGTAAAGTGAGCTGGAGGCAAGGATTAACTTTACTACCTTTTCGCAGTTTAATCTTGGGAATTTGTGTATTAGGCACATCTTTGAATTTGTCCTTCCAGCATTCAGAAACGGGGTTAGATAGACCTTGTGCTTTAGGCCAACACAATAGAGCAGCTTCTATACAGTATACTGTATAGAAGCTGCTCTATTAGCGATAGTCTTAAATAAAATTAATATAGAAGATTACCTGATAACAATCATATTTGGAAGACGTGACCATCGGATCTGTGACGATGAGACGAACCATCTGATATAAATTGCATACTTGCGGAAACAAGAAACACTATTATTGCATATTATACGAAGAACCCTTTCAGGGCGCCCGTACACTACTCGCGCACGCGCCCTTCTTATAGCTAAAGCTATCTGTTTTATCTGAACCAATTAGTCCCGAAACAGACTGTCATAGAACCTTCATCTTTTAAACAAATAGTGAATTAAACTTTCTGCGAGGCCATCTGTTAGAATGTAATACCAGGCGAACTCAACTTGTTACAAAGGTAAGTTTGTTCTGCTGTGAGAATTAAAACCATTGCACAATCAATGCAGTTTAAATTCTGCTGCCAGCAAAAACGGATGTAAGAACAGGGCAGTCCTGCAAACATCTTATAATTTTTCAGAAGCCATATATCTTTAGCTATGACTTTTAATTTCTCTCTTTTAGTCGGCTGGTCATACAGCGCTTGCATGTCGTGGTGGCTCTGACATTACTTGAGGACAGCTGAGAGTCAAGAGAAAATGAAAATCGCCAATGTGGATACAGCTAGAAATATGTGTGCTTCATTAGCAAGAAGAGCGGGCAAATTTAAGGTTACTACATGAGATTGGCCATGGCAAGTATGAAATAATCACGAATATATTAGGAGATGAATATAACTATACACAGTGAACAAAAGCAAACTATAAGAGAAAAGTCTAGAATAATAAAATCAATTATAAAAGTAAAAAACGAGATCTTTCTCGTATTTTACTTTTTTGATACTTTTGGTTCCGAAGCCATAAGATATCATAGTACCCGATATACACTACCTTCCGAAAAACACGTGAACATTATTGTTTTCGTTTGCCATTAGACTTCCTGGATGAACTGACTCAGACCGGTTTATAAGGCGTATGATCCACAAGTCAGCTGTTTTCGTAATGACACGTAGAGTCAAGCTGTCGTTATTGTCGGATGTGACATTGCTAGATTTGTAAATTCGACACTTACCCTTCTAATAAATTTATTTATCTTTTTAACTGGCACTTTTCTTCGATTATATAATTCGGTAGATCCTGCCGGTAGACCCAGGAAATCTAGTATCCCAGTTGCTCAGTCCACCTCTGCTTCTATGTAATTAATTTATTTAAATGCGATGGTAGGCGAGTCACTTTCTTGCTGGCCTTGGCCGTTCTAATTCCACAAATAACAACACGATAAATGAGTTAGGTTCCAATATTTTTTCTTATATACTCTCTGCCGTACCAAAAGTTTCAATTTTGCCTTTTTTTTTTTTGTTTTGTTTTTTGTATCTTTGCTCTTTCTTTTATTGTTATCAGATGAGGTGATAAATTCTTTAAATATTTTTTTTCAGTCCATTTATTCTTAGCCCTATCGTAACCTTTGTTATGAGTTTGTAGCTGTCTGCTGTTTATTTAAAACATAAATTAAACTTACAACTAAAACATGAAATATAATTTCAGTGATTCTTCATTTCAGAAACTTTTGTTGGCTTACGTTCCCCTAAATTTAGGTATCTAATCTTCCTACCTATACATAAAATAACTATAAATAAAATGCCGATAATTAATAATTAATAATACTTTCAAAGTTTTTCTTTTTGTCTAGATTACTTAAATTTGAGGTGTCCAGCGTTACCCATTCTAACACTTAACAGAAATTAGTAATTAACGGAATTGTTAAAGTTGTTAAAACAAAACATTCGAAAAAGTGAACATATGTTTCTTAAAATATTTTATCCATCCTGGTAAGGATGGATAATTTCGCTTACCACATTTGACGTACCGAGATGTTGTCTGTGTCTACTAAGCGGGATTGGAAAAAAAAAAAAAAAAAAAAAAAACTGAAAATGAGAGTGCGACAATTTGACGGTTAAAGAACTTCTTTCCAAAATTTTGCAAATGGTACCCCAGAAATAGTGAACTAATTTTAAACGGGATTGAACTGTCTATCTATTATCAAACGCTGGATTTCAATAATCTCCGGGACTAAATAGTTCTCTCTTTAATACAAACACTGAATATTATTATTCGCTTCTGTCCATTTGAGCCATGTTGATGCTATCCATGTGTTAAACAACCAAAACCATGAAGCATCAGTGTGCTGTGTCTGTGATGGAGTGTTTCCTTTGGTCTGTTTTCTGGACGGAAAATCCAAGTCTCCCGGAGAACATTGCTATTCTCAACCATCTCGATCACGGTGTGAGAAAAGCCCATGACAGTTTCTCGTGCCATTGATTTGGATTCGAACCCAAACTGTTTTCACACGGCGTGGGAAGACGGCGATTATTATAAGCACCTTATTACCCACAAGGCCCTGATTTGCAAATAAGCTTATGGAAAATTTGTTGTCGTAAATTAGTTTCATACTTGACTATAAAAATAATTCAAGGGTTGGCAGCCTTGGTAGAGACTATTTGGTTATGGTTACTCAATAGCAGAAGAGATCATCCAACTCAATGTGCAAGCAATAAAAAAAAAAAAAAAAAAATTCTTTTCACTGTTTTAAGAACGGACAAAAAGTAAGTAAATGAAGCACTTAAGCTTTCAGTGTTTTATCTATACTGGTTACAGCGGTCTTAAAGTAAAATATTAAAAGACTAAATATTTATAAAAAAAAGATATCTAAATGCATTCCTGCATGATAAGTTTTAATGTCATTTAAAAAGAGTACAGAAGCACGAGCAATGTAAGAGATAACTGCTTGAAATATTAGACCACGAGTTTGGTATTAGAAAGCAAAACGAAGAGATTAAATTTCCAGTGAAAGCGCTGTGTGCGTCCCTTTTCCTCCGCTGACTGGGCCCCCTAATCCAGTGGACAGCGATGGTGACACGTAAGGTCGGAATGTGTTTGTGAATGGTGCCAAGGGTATTTAACGAGAAGAGGCTAACTGCAGAGGCGGATGATTAACGATCCTAGCGGTTTAAAGTCGCTTTACGAATTTGGTCGTGCACATATGACGTTGGACGGACCGAACGCTCACAGCCAATGCAACACGACCCAACTACCTCCTCAGACAACGTTATACCAGACAGTGATTATGTAGGCGTGAAAATCTATTCATGTGTCATGCACTAAAAACAACGTGGGGGCGGGGAAAGTACTCAGGAAGCCGTTGTCTGTATTTGGCAACTATATAGAGTCGTGATAGCAGGGTATCATCATGAGCTCGGGCGCTGGTACAATGATTTTTTTTTTTTTTATATATATTATATAACTTTCATTTATTTTATTTATTTTTTTTTTTTACTCTTTTCCTTTTTTAAGTCCCATCCCCTCCTGAACTTAGGGTCCTAGTGCGGCTGCACAACATGCGCGACTGAATGATATGCCATCAATGGCGTATAAATTTGATAATTCACGCTCTAATATGGATCTTGAAAAACACTGTAGGAGGAAGGGATACCTGTCAGATACTACGTCGCAGGTGACGAAGTTTTATAAATTAGATGAACAATGTTCAATTAATAAAGCATACCGTTTTGGTTCCTTCAAACCTTCGTTTATCTATCTTAGTATGTCCTCGCTGGTAGCACAGTGTTACAATTATCGCCTCCTCTCCACACAGGGTGGAAAAGACCAGATTTGAAACCCATAAACAGCGCGAGGGACTTTTAGGGTTTTTCATTCCGTGGATGAGTTAGTCGGTCTCGGGTGAGGACACCAAGGTTTTCCCCCTCCCTGAAACTCGGTCAGAAAAACAGGCAAACCAGAGAAAACACGAAATTTAAGGGTGCAATACACACGAGTGGGTACAGTTGCTTTCGGGTAACCCTAAAATGACACAATTAGTTTTAGGGCCATAAATGGTTTATATCCATTTATATGGTTTATATCCAGTCGCCAATCCATTTACATCACTAATTAGTAGCTCATGGTTATTCGGCATCCTCTCACATGCTGTAAATGACTACCTCACGATCCCGCGGCGTATGCAACCTTTGACAAACAGCGAACAGTATTACACTGCTTATACCTGCACAGCAGAGACTGCGAACATGTCTTGTGATGCTGGTCAAACAGCGCGCGCGAAGCGTAGTATCGATTCCAATCCGGCAATCCTTCCCAGACAGTAGGTGCCTCCTCTGTCATCCCCAAACTGTATTCTTCAGCAGCATCAAATGCAATTTCTGACCCAGATATATTTCATTCCATGTCCTTCCTTTCGCATTGCATGTTATATATTTTTCTTTTCTCAGGTATGCCAACTGCCCTCTTCTTCCTTCTGATCCTTTTACTCTTGACTCTTCCTTTCCTTTACTGTGCTCTCCCACTGCAACCCCAGAGATGTAGTCAGAGGCTCAAAAACCGTGTTTTTAATTTTCTACAAAATGTGGCCCATCCCTCCTCCTCGTAGCAAGGACGGGAGCCAGACAGATTTACAGGTGGCTTCTTATGACTGGTAGTAGATCGTCCCTATAACACAAAACATCACTAACCACAAAAGTTAACAAAACATAAATAATATGCGCTTTGCAGGGATGCTCAACAAAAACATAAGGCAGGTTTGAGGAAATCCTTCGGTAAAGCGGATGATTAACAATCCTAGCTTTTTAAAGACTTCTGAGGAAGTCCCAGAGGGTCGCCCCGTGTTGATTGGCAGTGGCTTGAATTGGTTGGCACAAGCAGATTGGCAGTGGCTTGAAATGCCTATCCCTTTCCGCTGGTTGTCCCAAAGTCCAGATCTGTCATCGTATAACAGTGCATTATGGAAATTCATTTAAGTACAAGTGACTGACACAAATTAAGCGCTGAAACAAGCTGTCCGTGATGTATTTTGTGTTAGGTGATACCAAACGTTTCAAGAGTCGCAAAACATTCCCATAAGATGTTGAGTAAAGATGTTTGGTTGAAGAACCCTCAAAGCATTACGGACCGAACACGTGTTTGGCAGACACTGTAGCCCATATAATGCGTGTTGGGCATGTTCCAGTTTCTCAAAGAAGTACGAGTCCTCCTTGAACCCGAAATAAACATCTCGCTTTTGTATTAAAGTGAACTTCAAACTCATTAGACAATATTCCAGGAACCGTTGGAAAATCTGACAGAACAAGTTGGCCAGCTTCGTATCACTTCTGTATCTCAATTCATTATCCGAAGGAATTGAGACATGCGGTATTTAATTTTAACAGATATAAGCAAATAGCAATAAAATTAGTCTAACCAATTTCATGTCGAGATCTTCTTAAATACGTCCTGCTTACTAACTTCTAGTTTCGTTACGAGCATTTCATAACAAAAAAGATTAAATATATTTTTCCAAACGTTACACACCACTTTTCGTTGATTTCGACATTCTAACTCCACGCTTCCTTACTACTGTGCCCGAACTTGTAATCGGAAAAGACAAGAAATGACTAGACAAAACACATAAATAACATCTGTATTTATTACAAACAATAATATGTAAGTGCGGACTTAGATTAATGGCACTTTATGAACGCCCAGCATAGCATCACGGTCATGTTGAAGCAGTGTACAGTATTTTGTATTCAGTGGCACAACGGTACAGCAACGAAACTGGACACGTTACCACCACAGTTGCCAAAGAAGACCAAGCAACACTCGCTGGCATATTATATAAATAAACTTGAGCCCTTTACTAAATAAACGTTCATCTACAAGTTTCTTTACTTTCCCAATTAGTCCACATGCAACGTAGTTTAAAAATTGGTTGTTGTTTTTTTCCTCCCCAAGGACGTTCACTACCAAAATACAAACAAAAACCTACCCCATTATCGAGTTACAACCGTGATCTTTCGTGACGTCATTTACACTCAGTAGGCCCCAATAACTGTAAACCTGCCCCTTCATTTATTTTCAGGCTTAATTTTGTTTGTTCCATTCTTATCAAATATCTCAAATATATATCAAATATATTATATAATGCATCATCACGTTATCATAATTAAAATGAAGTAACTGCAGCTTTGACCTAAAGTTAATGTTATTCAAATGTTTGTGTGTTTTATAACTAGGTATTTTATTTGAAGAGATATATGAGGATTATCAAAAAAGTAATGAACAAAGCGGTTAATTTAAAATGAATTTATTTTATAACATAATTTATATCAAAAATCTTCAATGCAACCCGTAATCAGGTAATTTTTGAAACCGTTTAACTGTCTGCTGAAGTTAAGCTATCTGATGCGTTGGATTACGACTGCACTGAATACACACTTCTAAAGACAGAAATCTTTGTGCAAGCAACAGTTCCTTGAGCTTGGAGAATAGATCTTAATCGCAAAGACTCATATTAGAACTATAAGGGGCATGAATAGTGCTTCCCACTTGTAATCAGTGTGATATGAGTTCAGTTTGAAATTCGCATGTCCGTGTCTCTTGAATTGCAACAATCTTGCAATTCACTCCTCTTGCTCCTCTAACTCACAACAAATGTGGGATCCATCGGGCGGCGACCTTTCAGTTTTGTAACACCTCAATAAAAATTGGGTTCATTCTGTATTTTACAGATGATTTCGGTATTCCAGATTCGTTGGCTAAAAAAAAAAAAAAAATCTTCACAGCAACGGTACAAAACATTACACAACAATATCCATACACTTTTAACCCTCTGGCCTCTAGTGTTCTGTATCACACCACGATGTATACTATGCGGAGATGGGGAAACTCCTGGTGCCTAAATACACTATACTATTTCTTCACAGTCCTCACAGAAATACAGAGCAATCAACGAAACAATGAGTTCTCTCTCCTACTAGAAGAAAGTTCCTACAAAGCGCCTACAACCTATGCGCAGGAAGTTTCTGCCCTAAGAAGAGCCAAAATAACAGAACTCAGCACGATGTTGAACAACACGCTCTTCGGACAAAATCAAACCTGAATAGACAAATTCCAAACCTCTGACATAATACTGAACTCAAGCAAACCCATTTAGGATAGGATATACTGCTGGCATCCTAGGTGCAAGATTTGCAAAGCTCACGCTAATCCATTATGGGTAGGATTTTCTTCTGGCACTATCCTTGGTGCGGGACTACTGGAAACTCTTCAGAGTGCGGGATTCGCAAAGTTCAGACTAACCCAACATAAGTAGGATCACTGCTGCCACTCCTCGGAGTGCGGGATTTGCATGGCACTCAAACAAGAAAATCTGCACCTGTGACTTTTCACTTCTTCAGGGTTTCCTATTATTATTATTATTTTTTTTTTTTTTTTAACTTAGTCTCCGTCAGGAAGCTCGGGCGACCCTGGCGAAGGCCAGCCAGAGTATGATGAGCAGCCTGGCTCAACTCCTGGAAGTGGTGGTGAGCAACGCGGGGTCCCACTAGGGGCCTGCGGCCAAGAAGCCAGAGACACAACAACAAAACATAACACTACTCTGACAGAAACCAGACATTACACTTTTTCTGGCTTTTACAGAGATTCTGTACTTCTTCACAAAGTACCATGGTACTTAGCGTGAGCTTCCACAAAACACTATGCCACTATTTCTTCACAGTCAGTACCCAAAACAATTCACACTCATCTGGTTTTACATCTTCACAGCGTCATCAAGTACGGTTTTCTTGGAAACCACTGGCACCGCCTGACAAACACACCATGTCCACAATTTTTCACAGGTCATATAATCACCGTCCTCCCCACACCAGGTAGAAGTTACTCGAGTTCGAATCCCGTCACTGACGCGAGTAATTTTTATGAGTCTAGTCTTTGTAACAGAAAATGGCTGAGTTAGTCGATCTCAGGCAAGGGTAGCATGATTTCCTCTCAGAAACTCAGGTTTTTCGTCCAGCAAACAGCAGATCGTCCACAGAACACACACAATTCACATAGATTATATACAGCACAATACGACGTAAGTTTCTGATGCGCTTAAAAACCCTACAACAATCAACCAACAGGTCACACGTCTTTCCCAAAAATGGTGGTAATGATGACTGCCGATGTCCGTAGATGTTCTCGGTCTATCTGAGCGATGCTTATCTTCAGCCCTGGCCGGACCTTGACGAAACCTTCGAGACCAAAGTGAAATTGTGCTACGATCTTCTGTTTATTCACCACACACCTCACGTAATAGTTCATAAATTTGTGTTCGACCACAAAAGTTTCAATTTGGATAAAAGCTCTTTGATCTGAAACCGCAAATCACAAGCCATTTTTAAAAGCCTCTACAGAAACATTCAGTGCAGCAACTCTGTTCTAAGTACACTAATGCTGAGGTTAAACTAAATCTCCTCTTTCAGAGTAGCAGCTTGGCCAAAAGAGTTGGTAGTTTTTCCATCAGCGTCCGTATACCGGTGAGTGCTATGACTTGAATCGAAAGATCTGCAAACATTTGCCTAGTAAGCCATGACTGGACTCCTCCCTGTCAAACTGTTCTGAGAGTGGGCTTTCTTCTCTCTCAAAAAAGTAAAGGCGAAGCTTCTGCCCGAAGTTCAATCAAGCGCTTCAAGAATCATATGGGAAGATTCCTCTGGGAAGCTAGTGGCCTTCTGTATAGCATATAAAAGAACCTCATGGCCTGCTCCCAATTCTTTAAAACGCCGCTATTCGCGGCCCTGGCTCTATGAAGTTGACAACCTTTACGAGAGTAGACGAGATTTCTTTCAAGACTGTATGTGGAGTTTTTGACCGTAACGATGGAGAAAGTAATGAGTTGCGATGATGTGCAGAGCTTCTTTCTTCGTGAAACCTGCAAACCAGATGTGCTACCAAGCATCACAAGTGCTCCATCCGTGAAATAAATACAAAGATTTCAATTCCAGTCGAAGTTTTCTTGGCAGTGCAAAAGTGGGAGGGGAGGAGTGGATGTGACGCATCCAGGCCCAGACTCAGAGAGAAAGGCCCAAAGCTTTTCCTAAATGGTATAATATAGCTATAACAAAAGAAAGGGGAAGGCCCTCAAGCCAACATACACCCAGTTAGATACAAATGCAGAGTCCCGCTTAGCAAAGAAACTTTTTACCCCATTTCGAAGAGTTACGGCCTTTATAGTTTCCGAAATGAATTTCTCTTCCTTGATGGCGCCAGCGTGCATAAAACGGATGAAACCAGGGGCTGGCTGTACTGAGAGATGTCAGTGGTTTCATCCAGTTTTACAACTGGATGAAACCAGTTTTACAACTGGATAAAAATGTTAACGATTCTTGAATGAATGATGTAATTTGACAAAGAATTGTCAAAGACTTCTTTTCTACAAGCCACAAACCAAACTGACTATTTCCAGACATATGGCTTCACCAAAGTCTCTCTAGTGGTGTGGGGCTTCTTTTGCTTAGCAATGCGATAAGCAAACTTGCAGGATGCGTCAAGACAAGGATTTTGTGTTGCGGCAAATCTAAGTTTCGGTAAAGTTCCTTTCCAAATCGCGTCATTTAAAAAAAAAAAAGATTCACACTGTCCACTGTATTATCAGGATGGACACACGTAAGGCGCTCCTTCAATATTGTTGGCGCCATTCACCCATCACGTTCAGCGATGAAAGTAAAAACAAATGATATGTAAGATTTGTAGTAATGTACTGTACTGTGTTTTCTTTTGTTTGACATTTTTCAACTTAAGCTCTCACTTGCAAGAGAGAGAGATTACAAAAAATAAAAATAAATTTAAGATCGGTGCAATTTAATCGGCAAACAATTAATTACAAGGTCTTAAATTTATTTTTATTTAATTTAACAACGAAATTTTGAAATTTATATTTCTCATCGTTTCAAATTATAATGCATTAAATGTAATGTATTGGTGTAATTTAATTGGCAGACAATTAAATCCATCGATCATTAATTATACATATATTACAAAACAATCATTTCGTACTGCTTTCTAAGTTGTGGTTGGATTCTAAAATGCCGTTGTTGAGCACGTATCCTTGGCACAATTTGCAGCCACGGTAGCTCCCGTGTGAAAGAACGGACGCTGCTCTGCTCACGAACTGTGGACAAAAATGTTGCTACTTTCCATCATGTCTGTGATCTACAGTATATCAGACCTTCACGCTTTGCTGAGTTTGAACAATGGACAATTTCCTTCCAGTGAATCCCAGGTAATGGGCAATCTAAACGAATCTCTATCGTGAAATGAATAAAAAATGATATCGAGAGGCTAATTCTTTCCCCATATTTCATTAATATTATGCTATTTATGCAATAAATTATCTCCAAAGGTATGCATATCCGATATCTTTCTAATTTTTTAGCTTGCTTTCAACGTATGAATCTAACGCACACCTAATATTCTTAATGGTTAGGCGATTGTCAAATTATTCCGTAATAGTGTGTGATTTGGGGGGGGGGGGTGCAGTTCGAGGTCACGGAAGCGTACTGCTAGAAAGCTCGTTCCAAACACCACTTAATAATCCTCTCATAAAATAAGTACAATCGTAGCTCTTATTCGAGGAAGGTACTCCTTAAGGTGGTAGTAGTAGTGGGATGTGATGCAAGAAAGCAAGTGTATGAGCTTATGCAGCATCAGCCAAAAAAAAAAAAAAAAAAAAAAAAATACAAAACAATTCCTTCTAAATATTTGTCGAGTTCCTCCTTAAATTTATTTAACCTATCAACTTCGACAACGACAGATGGAAGTTTGTCCCAGCAATTAGCCACCCGCTGGCTAAAGGCAAATTTCCGCACATCTATTCTACGCCTGTCTTTCCTCAGTTTGAGTTTATGACCCCTTAAGGTTCATAATCTGAACAAGTAGAAAATCCCATCAGAATTCAGCGTGCTCAACCCATTCAAGGCCTTATACATCTCAATCAGATCACCTGGCAGGTGCCTAGTCTCCAGCCGCTGCATTTTGCAGCACTTAAACCTCTCTTGGTAAGAGGATCCCTTCATTCCCCTCACTAATCTTGTCCTTCTCTGTACACGCTCAAGCAAATCTACATCCTTCCTAAAATGAGGCCTCCAGACCTGTACGCAGTACTCAAGGCGTGGCCTGACCATTGTCTTATACAGAGGGACAGTCACCTCCTTCTTCCTGCTAGCAAAATTCCTATATATCATTGACAAAACCCCATGACCTGCCCTGGCAGCCTGTCTGCATTGCTCAGAAAACTTCATATCAGACTGCACAATTACTCCCAGATCTTTTTCATTTTCTACCACCTTAAGTGTAGTATCACACAGTTGGTACGTTTCTCTGGGGTTACTTCTACCCATATGCAGTACTTTGCATTTGTCACGAACTGTGTTAAATTCAGTTGCCACTTTTCAGCCCATCTGCCCAAATTTTCTAGATCCTATTACAATAGCACACTGCCATTACTGTCATTAACAACCCTGCCAACATTTGTATCATCTGCAAACTGCCAACATTTGTATCATCTGCAAACTTCGACACTAAGCCTGATATACCTTTATCAATATCATTGATAAATATACAAAACAGTGGACCCAACACCGAACCCTGTGGGACTCCACCAATAACATTAGTACACGAACAGCAGTACCCATTGATTACCACCCTCTGTCTTCTCCCACTCAACCATCCTTTTATCCATTGTAGCAACTTACCATTAATACCATTCTGCTCAAATTTGTACAGTAGTCTTCCATGCGCAACAGTATCAAAAGCTTTCCTGAAATCCAAGTATATGATATCAAAATTATTTTTTGCATCCAGTTCCTTTGTAACCACATCATAATATCCTATCAAATTTGTCAGACAAGACTTTCCCTTAACAAACTCATGATGTGTCTGAATTATTGCTGCAGTCTTGTCTAGATGATCCTGCAATGCATCTTAACCAGTGACTCCATTATTTTACCAGGAACAGAAGTTGAACTAACTGGTCTGTAATTACTCGTGTCACCCTTCGTGAATTGGGGATACATTTGCACACCTCTAGTCTGTGGGGACCTCCCCTGAGTCCAAGGATGCTCCCATAATTATGGTTAAGGGTTCGCTTACTTCCTTTGCCGCCTCCTTTAATATAACTAGATAGATCCCATCCACCCCAAGTGTCTTTCTGATGTTTAACTTCAACAATTTCTCCTCCACTTTGTTCTCGGTTATTACAAAATCATTAAGAATCCTCAAGAAAGGTAATTCACATTACCTTTCTTGAGTACTGAAATACAGAAATTTCATTTAAGGTTTTGTATCATTTACCTGTTATGCATCTTGGAGTGAAATTTGATGAATGCTGAAACATACAGTATAAGCCTGTGACATTTTCTCAAATTAATCCTCGTGGAAGGATAATGGTAATATCATCGAGCACGGCCATTTAGAATCTTTCTAAATACATCTAGTCAATACACAGTAATGACGCGAGGATGATTCTTTATTGATTCTTTTCATGCTTTTTATATATTAGATGAAAATCTGAGGAAACCCACAGGAGAAAACCTGACACTTCGTTCACTAGCGGGACTAGATTAACTAGTTGGTCTAGTCCAGCTAATGAATGAAGTGTCAGAGTTTCATCCCGTACACATATAATCCGACCAATCACAGATTTTATTGACGAATATCCTGGTAAACGCAACTTCAATTTTGGTCTCCTCCCCCCACCTCAAATATGGATAATTTCTCCACGACTCCTGATATTCTTCACGATGACAGCTTAACATCAGGAGTATATTACCACAGGCTCTTTTACCAATTTAGTCCCCAGTCAACTTTAAACTTGGTGTTTCTCATTCTTCTTTCCGAGTAAATGAAAATATACAGAGACGCCTGGGGAAGCTAGAAACACTGGTTTTAAGTAAATTATTCGGGTGAAAAACCTAATTTTTTTTAAAAAGAGACCTTACTTTTCATGTAAAACAATGGCGTAGAATATGCACATGTAGTTTGCTGATATTAAACCATGCATCAGTTACTTCGAAAAAGAGAGAGAGCAAAGAAGAGAAAGTATTAAATTACGTTAAGTACTGCGGCATACTGGATATCCTGTCCCTTCCTGCGTTCCGTCCTTTTAATGACTTTACCCAACATCTTTCTGCATTAGCAAAACAAATTACTGCCCTTTCACGGAGGGTAGTTTCTTGCCTGTCTCTTGAAGTTTCTTTAAATCGAGCTGAAGGTCTTGACCCTAATGAAGAATTTCCATCTCGGTTGTTGACGCTCGCTGCTTGATATCCTGACGCAAATAAGGGAGGGTAAAAAAAAAAGCTCGTTCTTTTTTTTCCCTCTCATTAAAAACGCATTTTTAATAACCACACTTGTTGTTATATTGGGATTTGCTGAAATACTACGGTAAGGCTGTCGGATGGTTTAAAACGGCAAAACGTATATGCCGCGTCGGGGCCGGTCGTAGAGTTTAGGGGACCCTGCTGCAGAATTAATATTATGGAAGGGGAAGGAAAGCAAGAAGGAGTCTCTTGGCCTGGACCAAGAGGCAATTTGTTAGGATTTGAGGGCCTTTTCCGTCCGGTGTCCTTCATTGCTGGCTACTTTTCTCCCTGAGGACCAACCATGTATTATTAAAATTAACGCAATCGACCAAAATATAATCCAGATAAATAAAACGACATCCTGGAACTAACGTAGGAGGGTCGTCAGACCTCAGAAAAACAGGATTACGTAAGTTCACTGTTTGTTCCCATGTGTGTGCAGCTTTGCACGCTATAAAAATTATATTTGGAAATGGTTATGTAGGAAATGACTAATAATTGGACTTGGTTTCAACTTTCTGTCGCTGGCAGCCCAGGATAAATAAGGATGAGAGGAGAAGTCAGAAATGTGACCAATATTTTAAATTAAAAATTTCGAGTGCTACACGGCATTTCTCTTAAAGCCAGTCGTGTTAAACTGTTTTACCAGTTTATGGTTTCTGATGAGACGGTATCACGTAGACACTTTATTTTAAAGAAATATGTCTGCTTCTTTGGAAATGATTTTTGAAAGTGGTACTAAACTAGTAAATCTGGTTTAAAAGGTGAAATCACTTTAACTATATTTATTTGTTAATTAATTAATTAGGTAATTAAATTTATAAGGAAATGTTATAATTAGACTACATTGTATTGTAAATAATCCAATATCATTATCAAACTGAAAACTAGTACCACTCCTCAAACAATGTTCTATCACCCATAGGCCTGAAGCGGGGGAGCATAGTGAGTGCCCGAAACGTAGTCATAAATAGTTTAAGTTCTTTACATTCGGGTGGTTCAATTCCTTTTTCTTATCATTTAGATAAGAAATTACTTAATCTACGTGATATGATAGTGTAGTACAAATCAATTCAATTTCGTTTCTACTTGGTATCAGAGCCGAAAGTACAATAACACCAGGTCAGTCACTATGGGAGCGCCCAAAGGCTGATTTGGTATGGTTGTTAAATAACTCTCGTGTTTGACCACTTGGCTAAGGCAGTTAATAATGCAATGCTGAGCAAATGTGTTATTCAGAATACTTTTAATGCTTAAATCAACAATTATTTAAGCTATCTCTAAAAGATGCCAATGCCAATACAATGCTTTGGCGAACAAAGACTGGAGAGAGCAAAGAAGGAATAACAGCGAATCTGCCCGAACAAAGTCCATCTGATGCGCACGAAGTTTATTTATAGAAGTTTTTTCCTCAGAAAAAGTAAGAACTTAGACGGTGGCAGAAGCGACTGAAATAGATAGACACGTATTTTTAATTCTGTCAGTCGTGTAAGGTTTCCTCTTCTTTTCGAAAATGAAGTTAATCCAAATAAGTTTGCATCATCGGTGTATATAGAGACAAAGCTGCCTGCGATAAGAAATTAACAGCCGGTTTATGTCCGAAGTAAAAATATGCTTAAGAAATGGGGGCATTTTATCTGGTTCATGTTGAAACAGCCATTCAGAATGATTAATAACTTTCCTTTCCTAAAATTCCGACCGAGGTATCTCTGCATATAAATCGAAGTATGTGTCAGATGTTCAGGCATCTTACAACGAAAACTTAGCTTGACACAAAGTTTTCAGAATATGCTCTTTTAATCCTTTCAGGAAAGTTTCAGGATAAATTTCAATTCCACATCTCCAGCCTTATTGAACTAGAGAAAATCAAATAAAACTTAACAGAAGTGGCTGACGAGTGGAATACACATTGATGGAGAGTGCGTTGGGAAGCTGCCAGAGTTTACCAATGATTTAAAAGGTAGGAAGAGTAGTCAACCACCACAACTGGTGGTTGACTACTCTTCGGTTAGTCTGAAAAATGCATTGGACTTGAATGCATCTAAATGTAAGGTCTTGCATGTAGGGAACAGAAATCCAAGGGTTACAGCTAGGGGAAAGAGAATTTCAAAGAGGGTCACGATGAAAAAACATGGAGATTACAATTCTGTCAAAATTTCCCAAGCAGTGTACACAGACGGCTAGGAAGGTACATCGTACCCTGTTTGTGATATATATAGGACCTTGCAAGTAGGATAAAGGATGTCATTGTCCTTTCATATAAGTTTGTCCAGCTGTTTTACTCCTCTTCTTGTGGCAACGTCTGGTGGGTGGCATTCTCGTGATTGGAGTTATGGTGAGTTATGGTCAATAACCGAAATGAAACAAAGAAACGGTTACTGACCATAATTTGCCACCATAACTCCAATCATGAGAATGCCACCCACCAGACATTACCAATCAGAGTAAAACAGCAGAACAACGTCGGCATCAAGAGGATGTAACGCTCTCCACGTATTATTTCCGCTTTTAGATCACTCTCGCGGCCGAACCCCATACTCTCATAGCCTAGGACCAGCACAACAGTCGTCTTACAGCCTTTGCCCTCAGGGTATTCCGTATCCATTAGGTAGCCGCGCACCGTCATCTTACTTTGTTATCCTTTAAAGCCCCTACACTAGATGGTTTTGTTGCAATTTGTTGCAATTGAATTGCAATGCACAGAGTAAGAGGGCCGTATACATAGAGCCGAGACAAGTACAGTTTTCATGGTTACCGTTTTATCTTGGTTATATTTTCTAAGTTCCTGAACAGCCATCAAATTGTCTTATAACATAATCTAAAAATTAAAGATTTTTAGTTGTGATTACCTCGGATTAAATAGCTATCAATTTATTGTTAAATGTTCTTCGATGCTTGCCATAGCATTTAATCTGATGATAGGGATCAGTAAGAATCCTGGAACGTCATCTGCTAACAATTTAGTATAGAAACTGAGCTAGTATTCGATATGAATTTAATAAAACCTACAGTGGCGAACTAAAAAAAAAAAAAACTGCATCACTTGTGAATTTTGCAAATAATTTGTTTTGCGCTGCATTGTGGGTTGCAGAAATGTTCGAAATGCATTAAATGGGATATATATCTCTATGAATGAAATCCAATAAAAAGACTCCACCTGATGATATACCTAATTGCCATAAATATCTTTCCAAAGGATAAAATGTACCCCCGGGAACACTGGCCGGGTGAGTTGGCTATAGGGTGTAGATACTGAGATCCTTCGGTCCGAAAGATAGGTTTTAATGCATTGCTATAAGTTGCTGGGAATGTCTGCCTACCGGAGTCTGCCGAGGACACTTGGCCACCAAAGTGAGTCAAATGCCCCGGCAGAGTCGATGGAGATAATAAGTATTTACTATTGCTGTTTGTGGCTGCATTTATTATACGTTCCAGAGTATCCAAGGTGGAACATCCTCGTCGAAAGCAAAATTGCTTGGGAGAGGGGAGGCCTGCTTCTTGGTAGTGAGCTTGTATCCTCCTGTGTAGGTGTTCATACAATTTACTTAGTACTGGCAGTAGGGCTATGGGTCTGTACGACTCCAGTTTCTTCGGGTTCTTCAGTATGAGTCTAATCCGTGCGGCTCTCCAATCATGGGGGAAATATCCTGCAGATAGGTTTAAGATAGTTGGGATATATTCCACGGCTTTTTTTTACAATTTTTGGCTCCAGGTAGTCTTCGCCGGTGTTCTCTTATTTCTTATTTTTGCCGTCGCCAGATGGAGATCTTCAAGTGTGAACGGGTCTTCCCGATGTGCTGGCCAGTTTTTTTTTTTTTTTTTTTTGGTAGTTGTTGGCGCATCGGCTTCTGTGGCCATATTGCACCTCCCAAGGTTTTTTTGCAGTACTTTGATCCAAGCCCGAGGCGGGAATCGAACCCGCGACCTTTGGGTTGCCGGGCAGGTACTTTACCCACTCGGCTAGCCTGGTCGGCTGCTGGCCAGTAATCAGTGTTTTCTCTCACAGAGCTGAAGGTGGTCTGAGGGGAGTTTCTGGAAGGTGGTATTCAGGATATTGTCTATGGATTGGTGCCAGGATGTGGTATAGTGGCCATCGGGTGTTTTCGTTGAAGATATTACTTCTCCTTTGGGTCATTTATTAGTTGCCACTTTGTATACAACCCCCCAGAGTTTTCATTTCCTGTTGTTGTTGAGACTAGTATCTCCCATTAACATTTCTTACGGGTTTTTATCAGGGCTGTGTATTTGTTTCTGATCTCATGGTATTGTTGTCTAAGGACTTCTACCTCTGTCACTGGCCAGGATCTTCTCGCTCGGTGGAAGCTTTTATGGCGTGTATTTACTTCATTCCGCAGTCTCTGAAGCTCAGGGCACCACCACGGGACTGCACTTGCGGATGGTTTCTTTCTTTTTATAGCTATGTTTGAAGCCTCTGTGATTAGACTTACTATAGCGCACTGGTGCTGGTCCGGGGTGAGGTTTGTGCTGTCGAATGCTTCAACAGAGCATGTCAGTGCCTCCTCCTGAAATTGAGGATTGTTCTGGGTGTGGGTGGTCAATTGAGGGAACTGTGCATCTGGAAAGTTATTACTCCATGGTCAGAAGCTGTCCAGTCCTCTCTGACCTTCCATGAGGATATGTATCCTGCTGTAGAGCGAGTGGCTAGGTTTATGTTTATTGTCGCCTCCCAAAGGGTACTTGAGAAGGTCGGTAGATTATCTGGCTGATTCAATACTGTGAAGCTGCTGTTGGTCAGGAATTCTTCCAGGCGCTGTCCATTGGCAATTCGTAGGTCGGGAGTTGTACTGTGCCAGGCTGGTGACCTGCAGTTTGCATCTGCACAGATGAGTATTTTAGCATTAGGGAGCTCGCGGAGGACATTTTGCAGGTATTGGGTTGCGGTGAGGATATCTTCGCCGGGTCGGCAGTATAGCGATATAGCATAGAATTCTCCCAATGGGAAGATGATCTGGGCACAGGCAGCCCTTTCGTTGCAAAAGTGCGTTATTTTAGTAACCGTGGGGTCAGGGTTGCAGACGACCAGGGCCGCCCAGGGGGTGTTGTCGTTATGTTGTACAATTTTGTACGTGGGTGGGTATCCTCCCACCTCTTTCTTGGGCGTGTAGGGTTTCTGGAGGGAGAGGATGTCAAGGTTGTTCTTGTCTACCTTTTTCTTTAGCTGCGCAGTGACTGCAATTGCCCGTTGTGCATTATGCTGTGCAAATTTCACTGTGTTAGTATCTTTATATTTACATAGAGTTCCCATAATCTGTTCTTTATTGTTGAGTGCTTTTGGCTTTTAAGTACACGGGGCAGTTACTGTCTCTGACAGAGTGGTCTGCTGGTAACTTTAGGGCTTTGCAGTTTGAGCACACTGGTGGAGGGTTTTGTTGGGGCAGGAGTTGTAATTATGGCCTACTTCTGCGTAGTGCCCAAGGTTGGAGAGGTTTGCGGTTGGGTATACGTGTGTGTGTGTGGTTTGGCCAAATCGGCAGCACCTAAAACCCTTTGGAACAGAAACGTGCTCTCTGAAGCGAAGACTTCCCCAATTGATGTAGATTCTTGCCTGCTGCATTAGTACTTTCCAGGCCCTGAGGATTAGTTCTACTACCCAGTTAGTTGAGTTATTATTTCTGAGTTTTGTCTGATATCTGGCTGTTATCAGATTCGATGGGTCCGTATCCGGGAATACTTGCTGCAGGTTTCTGTGATAGATTTCAGCTTGCAATTGTGTTGGGGATAAGTCATTTCCTGTGTTAAAGATTACAATGCTCAGTCCTTTGTTCTTTGTAGTTTCTGCTTGTAGGCCCAGGGACGGCACTTTCGGGTTTGTAATAATTTTGTTGGCCTCCTCCTGTCTTTTTGTCTCGATGGTGATGCCGACGTTGCGGGGTTTTCCTTATCGATTTTATTCTGGGGTGTTTGAATTCATCGCTAAGGTTAGTAATTACAGTCTTTACTTGTGTGAATAGTTTCAGTGTTTGTTGGCTTCAGTAAGACTAGGATGGGTTTTGGTAGTAGGGGTATTTTCTTTGCTTGGGGACGGCGAGGGTTAGTGGTCGCTCCGTTGTCGTTGTGGTCCTCAGTGCTTGGGCATATGTGGGCGCGCACTGGGGCATTTGGTTTGCCCCACATTCCATTCCACCACCTGGGGGAGGAACAGACTGTCTTCTCCCCTCCCCCTATTTTCTTCCTCCTGGTGGGGCATGGGTCTGCCCCACTGTTCTTCCCAGGGGTAATCTTTCCTATCGAACTCCTACTCTGACTTTCCCCCCCAGTCTTCAGTCTTCCCTCCCTACTCTGTCTAAGTCAACAGTGAATGTCCCACACAACCAAAATTTAAAGCATCCAAATTAATGCGCAAACTCTCTCGGCCTCGCAACCCTAACAGCGGCTCATCTCTTTTTTTTTTTTACAAATAGGTCCTGGCCACTGAAATCTCAGGAAATTAGGTGGCAGGACCAGCCAGAGTAAATATCTAAATACTGGTGTACCTGGTCTGCCTCTACGAGGCATAGTGTGCACAACGTTGGGCCCCAGCAGAGGTCTAGCGGCTAAATGGCCAGAAGAACAACATTACACATCTCAAGATCCATATACTTTTAAATCTCTGGCCTTTGCAGTGAACTGTTACACCCACAATGAAAGCAACGCGGAGATGGGGGAAACACCTGGTGCCGTTAGACACGAACACACTATACACATTCCATGTATGCCTGGAATTTTGCATTGGCTCTCTCACTCTCGAGATAGGTTTCCGTCGAGTGTCCAGCTTGTTCCACAGGTTCACGATTTGTGCCCTTAGTCCTGTGGTTACTCTGTTAGATTGCTCCTTAAATAAGGTTTCCAAGGCAGCTTTAAGGAACAGAGACTTCTCGTGAACTGTACCCCCTGGCAGAGTGGGATCCAAGGGAGGCTTGTCCCCGCTGGCGTCCTTTCGGTTTGTTTGGTTTTCTGTTATGGCTTTTGATTCAGTTTGGGAGTGCATCTCCCGCTCAGGATTAGGTGTTGGCTTTCTATGCTTGCGTTTTCCTGTTAGGGCGCCCCCCCCCCGAACGGGGTTCTAAAGTCTCCTGTTGTTGGTCTATGACGACGGGGTCGTCATTTTGCTGCGCGGCATTCAAAACCCACAGATGCCAGAGGTCCCACGTGAAAGAGTTCGTGGAGGTGAGCAAGAGGCCACCTTCATCAAGTCTCTGTGTGAATTTGGAGTTGAATAGTCCTTCAGCGAAGAATTTGGGCTATCCCCCTCTGTCACTTGAGGGGGGGGGGACAGAAAGATGTGGAAATGTCCCTAGAAGAACGGGGTTGATTTCCTATGGGGTATTTTATATCAGCGAAGACCTTGGTAGTGTTATTTTGTTGAAAAGATCTTCGGAACGCAAGTAGCTTCTCTCCATGGTGAGTTTATGGTAGAGGAGGGGGAAACAAAAAAATCATTGTTTCCGGTTGGAATTTCACTCAGTTTGATAGAAATTAGTTGGGACACGATCACTGTCCAAAGTTACATTCACTAAACACTTCCGCAGTCAAGAGCCAGATAGGTACGTGGCGCCCACGTTATATCGGTGCCTCTCTATTTCCTTGTTGTGTGCCTGGTGACCAGTGCAGTCTCACAACAAAGGAAATAGATACTAACGTAAATATCTGGCGATAAACCCAGCAAAGTACCAAAAGCACCTCACCGAAGGATTCCACTGATGTTACTCTTCAGTTGAAAGCACTTTTCTGGAGATAAAATACACTTAAACCACATACTGAAAAGCGAAGTTCACGGAGCGATGAATAACACGTGGGAACAGTATTGGCGATCCTCACCTTTTCGTTGTGTAAAGTGTATTTAGGGTTAGAGAGCACCAGGGGATTCCCCCATCTCCGCGTAGTTTACATTGTGATAGGTGTGCCAGTTTGCAGGAAATGCCAGAGATTTAAAAGTGTATGGATATTGTATATGTGTAGTGTCGTGTACCGTTGTTCATCTGGTCATTTAGCCGCTGGACCCCTACTGAAGCCCAACGTTGCTCCACCTTCGCCCCGTGGAGGCAGACCAAGTACACCAGTATTATAATTATTTACTCTGGCAGGTCCTGCCACTTAATTTCCTGAGATTTCAGTGGCTAGGACCTATAAAAAAAAAAAAAATTTGATGGCGTACGCGTCGCGGGAAGCTCTAGGAGAAGTCCAAAATGTTCGGCGAAATTAATTTAGATTGGTGACTTTCGATTATGTGGGGCGTATTTACGTTGCTGTCAGATAGAGTGGGGAGAAGGCTGAAGACTTAGGGGGGGGAGATAGATAGAAATATGGAGCCAAAAGGGGAGGCAACTCCAGTTTACAGTGGGGCATGCCCATGCTCCACCAGAGGAAAGAAATAGGGTGGCAGGGAGGGAAGGAGGGGGCCAGAACTGTTCTATCCTGTTTCACAGGAAGATGTGAAACAATGAGTCAGACAAGGGAGCTGACTCAGGTCGCTAATGTGGCCTGTGTGCAGGGGTGGGAGCAGACTAGACCGCGGGGTCAGGTCCGCACCATCCAGAAAAACTTGAGACCCAGCAGAGACAATCCAGTGTTGGTTTGGCTGAGTAGGTTGGGGAAAATGTCATAGTTGGGAGTCACTCATGGGACTGTTGTCTCGTCCGGAGGTCAATGTTCTGGGAAGTGGAGTTTTGTCACTTCTCGGAAGAGTTCCAATTTTGTCCTGCATGATCGATCAAGCAGTCAAACCTGACGTCTGGTTGGGGGTCTCTGTGAAGCTTTGTTTGACACGTCTATTCGAGGTTTGCAGGCAGAGGAATGGTCAATCGTCTGGCATACAAGTTCTAGGCAAACTTGGTGAATGCTATATATGAGGCTTCGTCTTCCAGTAAGTAGTGTTCCCGGTTTTCGGGATTAAGGCTCACTTGGGTGATTAACTGAACACGAAGATCTTCATAAAGTTCGCAGTCATGCATCTGGTGTCCCCAGGTCTTCACAGAGACACATGCACACATTGGGTTGTCTTCGAATCCCAGAAGGTGTAATTTGTGGCGGATCGCTCCGTGTCCTGTTAGGAGATACGTGCTGTACAATCCAGAGCAAAGCCATGCTGGATACTATGGGTGTATTTGCTGTAGATCGGGGAGGAACTTCCGCGTGACTTCCCCTTTTGTGGAGGTCGTTCAGCGGTGCTGCCATATTGATCGCAAATAGATCTGGAGTCTTTTCTTCTCCACTGTCCGATTTGCAGTTGGGTCTGTGGTGTGATCCCGGAAGGTAGTTGGATTTCCGCGTCCAAACTGCTGTAACGTGTCTAGGCGAACCACTTCAAGATCAAGGGGGAGGGTCCCAGTGAGTACTTGCAGGCTATGAGTAGATACGGTGCTGCACGTTCTGGTGAGGGTTAATAAAATCGGTCGGTGAATGATGTTGAGTAGCCGAAGATTTACCGCCGTAGAGGCCTTATCCCCTTTTCGTTAAGAGAAATCTTTACGTAGGTTGAGGCTACAACTCAACCAAACCCTTTCAGTCAACACCAGGAACTAAAGTAAATACTCGTACATCGCCAAAGACCTCAGAGTGACAGATGACATATGTTAACGATGCAATCTGTTCCAAGAAACAATCGAGCACATCACCACGGGATGCAGGGTAATCACCCAGGCGGAGTACCCCTCAGCGACACGACCAGGTCGCTAGGATAATACACATCAGAAGATCGCGCAAAAATACCAATTGATCAAAGAAAGTGTACGTATTACAAGTACGAACTTCAGGACGTACTAAGACTTCTATATTGGGATCATGCCATAACGGGTAAGATTATTCAGCACAACAGACCAAAAATAACCCTCCTCGACAAGAAGGAAATGGCTACGCACCTGATCGAAGCGGTGCCCAACACCAGCAAATTTAAGAAAATCTAAGATGAAAAGATCAGGAAGTACACAGACCCAAGACTGGAAGTCAAATAGATGTGGCATATGAAACAAGTAACGATCATCCCGATCACCGTGTCAACCACCGGAATGGTGCCAAAGAGCCTCCTTAAGAACCTAGCAACAATAACCCTCCCACGGAACATTTAACATGGAACTCCAGAAGGCCGCGATCCTGAACATCTGCAGGATAGTCAGACAGCAGTTGGACACAACCAACCATCCCATGCACTTGGTACCAATACCCGTCACTGGGTGGAAAGATCTCATAAAGAGAAAAAGTAAAAAGGTAAGGAGAAATCTCAATATCAATAATAATATTGTGGAGGGAAGCTTCCAGTTGCTTTGGTATCGCAGTATTATAATAAAACGCACTGCTCCACCGGAGAAGTATACTGCTCTTTTATTTTACGTTGGTACCACTATCCAGGCTAAGGTTTCGATCTTCATTGGGATTATCGGTGGGCAGGTAGGTACAAACTTAGTTTCTTAACACTACGTACGAGGCTATGACCTTCATGTATAACCCATGTAGCGTAAGGCTTTTGATATAAAAAACCTATTTAACTTCAGATATATTCAGATACATCTCGGACTCAAATCATTAATCAAATCTCCTTAAGCTGGGTATCAATTCGCGGAACAACTTTTGTATACACAAATATTGTTATTAATATTATTATGCAATTTGAAAAATACTAATGAGGAACTTTTCTACACATTGAGTAGTTGCATTGGGAACTCCCAGTAGCTCCTGTATTTCGGGGACACCGTACCTAAGGGGGGGGGGAAGATGCAAGAATAGTTTATAAGTATTCCACTTAGGGGTAAGAATACATATGATTTCTAAGGAGAGTCCCCCGATCAGTTGTTTTGTGGAGGCTCCTCCAGGGCACATTTTTCCGCCACTGATTCTATTTAACAGAATAATCTGCAATCTCTCCCACAACTCCTACGTTCTTTAAATCTAAAAACGTTATCAAAAAGAAAAATATTATTAACTAAACAACTTTTGTCACTAAAATAATAGTTTTATTAAACGAAAATTAAAATATTTAAAAAAAAAATTGAGAGGACAGAGATGTGTCATAACATCGAAGTCATTTTAAAAAAACAAAACAAAAAAACATTAACATTCTCATATTCATTACAATATTTAACGCACAGATGATGCAACAAAAATATGCAGAACTGATAAATAGCCGGAGAAAATTATTTAAAACCTTTATTTAAAAAGTAGGCCTCAGTTTCCATTTCAATGGAATAAAGATGGCAGTCGCGGAGAATTACCAGACTCGTACTTTGTTTTTCCAGATAAAGTTTTGTTCAAAATTCTATATTTGATGTAAATAATGCTTGAATTAACACAGTATTAAATTCTGCATATTATCGCATATATTTGTACCCAGTGGGTTCATTATTAATATGTCAAGAACTTAGAGATTAATGATTCCGTTGTTTGTATCAGATCGACATTTTTGACAGTGAAATAATTGCAATCCTGCTTACCTTTTCACTACTGCTTTGCCCACTTCCAGTGGCTGGTGTACTACAACGCTGTAATATTACCACTTCAGATGGCTACAGAAACAAAAAATATATAAAAAAGTAAATTCCGCACTGACTTACTTCTTATACTTTCAATTATCACGCGTCATACCTAATGGATCAAAAAAAAAAAAAAAAAAAAAGCAACTGAACTGTACTCAAGAATGCTTGCCGAAACTTCATCACATGATATTCACGTGATGGGTAGAGGGAAAATGAGATTTAAGTAGCATTTCTTTTTAGAAATGGAAATGGGGTGAAACAATTGTACAGGGGTTGGCACAGTGATTTTTGGTGGGGAAATTATTGCAATATCGCTTACCTTTTCGCTGCTACTTCCCCTGTTCCAATGACTTCTGTATTAATAATACCCTAACTAACTAGTGTGGCCTAAGTTGCCACTATGGAGCAGGGTCAGCTTAGGCCACGATGCCACAAGTCAAAATAAAATGAATATCGTGGATACAATAATATTATGAAAATGTAAAAGGAACTCAATTAATGGTGTAAATACATCGTAAAATTAAAAACAATTAATTAAAATGCGGTATATGAAAGTAAATTAATGGATTATAAAAAAGCTAAAAACGTCAGACGTATTACCACCTAAAATGTGAATTAGTGTAAATGGCTCAGCCAAGACTATTAAAAGCGACCGATCACCGATGTGAACTAATAAAACTAGAAAATTCAGTTTAAATGGTTGGCAGTTCTTACGCACAGGAAGATCATTTGCCTCAACAAAAAGAAATGTGTAAGGTGACAAAATAGATAGATGTTATAATCACTGGTCTTACACACCTTGACAAATGCAAAGTACTGCATATGGGTAGAAGTAACCCCAGAGAAACGTACCAACTGTGTGGTACTACACTTAAGGTGGTAGAAAATGAAAAAGACCTGGGAGTAATTGTGCAGTCAGATATGAAGTTTTCTGAGCAATGCAGACAGGCTGCTAGGGCAGGTCATGGGGTTTTGTCAATGATATATAGGAATTTTGCTAGCAGGGAAAAGGAGGTGATTGTCCCTCTGTATAAGGCAATGGTCAGGCCACGCCTTGAGTACTGCGTACAGGTCTGGAGGCCTCATTTTAGGAAGGATGTAGATTTGCTTGAGCGTGTACAGAGAAGAGCAACACGATTGGTGAGGGGAATGAAGGGATTCTCTTACCAAGAGAGGCTTAAGTTCTGCAAATTGCAGTGGCTGGAGACTAGGCACCTGCGCGGTGATCTGATTGAGGTCTATAAGGCCTTGAATGGGTTGAGCACGCTGAATTCTGATGGGATCCTTCCACTTGTTCAGATTACGAACCTACGGGGACATAAGTTCAAATTAAGAAAGGACAGATGTAGAATAGATGTGCGGAAATTTGCCTTTAGCCAGCGGGTGGTTAATTGCTGGAACAAACTTCCATCTGTCGTTGTGGAAGTTGATAGGTTAAATAAATTTAAGGAGGAACTGGACAGGCATTTGGAGGGAATGGCGTGATGATTTTTTTTTTTTTTTGGCTGATGCTGCATAAGCTCCTACACTTGCTTTCTTGCATCATGTGCCACTACTACTACTACTACTACTACTACTACTACTACACCGTATTGGAAAAGCTTGGTCTCGAATCTCGTCAATAAAGCAAAGAACCTTTTTTTTTCTTTTACACTGTGGCGAACTAATAGGTTTCTGGTAGCATGGTTTATTTTTATTCCAGAAATTCGGACTTTTCGCCCACCAAACAGGCAAACCGACTAGGAATACACGTCATTTTAAGACTTAATATGCTCTGGGCGTAAGCTACTTGCTCAGTCAGCCGAAAATGAAACTTTTAGGCGGAGTTAAGTAAGAACATCCTTCTCGCTTGGACCCCGATCAGATTGGACTGCCATTGCATGATTACAAGCTTAATCTAATTTCATTCATTTGTAGTTTGTCGATGCCATGAATCTTATCATTGGGAATTTGTTGCTTATCTATTTCATTTCAATATTATTTCCCCCCTAGTTTACGCGGTGATGGAGTATTTGTTTGTTTCTCTCAAATGCAAATAAAGATAACTACTTGTCTATAGTCTGGATCAACCACCAAAAAATAGACTGTTACTGGGCTATCAGGCAAGCCTGGAAGTCCCCCCTCAAGGTATTCAAGGAAAGGAAATGGGAATTAGAGGGAATAGTGTGGGAAATGGAGTGTGGGAGGGGAGGAAAGTGAACAGAAAGCAAGGGGAAGAAAGAAAAGACATCCCCTGAGTAAGAAGAGAGAAATGTGAAAAGGGTTATAGGAAAAGAAACATATACTGGATCCATTTTAACACGACCTTAAACACCTAAAATCTTTAAAACTAAAACTATGTTTTAAGGTGCAGAGCTAGCAACATAGCTATTTACAATTATTCTAGTTTGCCAACTGCAGACAGAATCAGAGAAATTATTTTATCTCAATTTTAGATCACAAGAATTACAACACAAACTGTTGTCAACTTAAGACATAGTTCAAATTCAAACATAGCTTAGAAATATGGATCCAAGTAAACCCAATACACATGGGCATTCAATCCACACAGTTCCAGTCAGTTGAACAAACTAAAAGCGTCCATACAGTTTATATAATTTGCTACCACCAGTATTATATTATTATATTAGGCCAAAAGTTATACTTAACAGATAACCAATTGACTAAAGCTCCATAGACCAACAAAACCTCAACGTCAATTATAAAACCCATTCTTTTTTTTATAAACAATCCAGGCACCATCAACGTTAGTTTGTCTACCATTATCCAACAATCCATCAGGAAAAGATGTCCAACCAACAAAATATTCATCAAGAACTGTACAATGTCTCATGTTACAATTCCCTAAGTTACAGTTTTTTAAACGTCATCAACCTGAACGACCATCAACCAGTCTAACAATCACAATACCTCATTTCAGCACTCATGACAAAACAGCTGTCACATCATTATCCAAATGCAAACAATTTATCGGTATTCAAAATCAATTACACTCTGTTGACAGAATAGTTAGACAACATTCAATATAACCCATTTCTAATAGGTTATATTGAACCCATTAGAAATGGGTTATATTGAACTGGATATTTTAGAAATATCTAGTTCTTGTCACTTTACCAAATCACTGCTACATTAATAATCAGTGCAACAGTCTCACTAGGCGCCTTCGCCCCTACAGTCTCCAGCTCAGATAAAAACATAAAGATCTGAAATTTAACAGTTCTATAATTTAAATAACATAATTTATGCCCAATCCACAAGACCAATGGTGTTTCAATTGAGCAGCAAACACTAGCTCAAAAACCCCCATTCTGACTCAATTTGTCAGGTAATCCAGAAAAACTCCAAACTCCAAAAAATCCATCACAAGAATTTTCCTCGCAATTTTCGACAAGTATAATGCCTTGGATTTTAAGGACTTCTGTATATATTTACATTGACTACATCTTTTGATGTAGTAAAACATATAAAACTGAACACTATTCAGCATTAAGTTTACTTACTATAAGTTAACCATTTGCATCAAATTCATTATCATAAATATCTGAAAAAGCAAAAAAATTTCCTTGCAACTAAGAAACCGAGGCAAATCATCCTCGTTGTACACATTTGTGAGGAGTTGGGCAGTATTTCGTAAATCTAAATACAAATAACATTCAAATATTAAATGGACAACAGTCTCCTGAGCGCCACATTTACCTAAGGGTGTGGCAGCCGACCCAAACTTGTATAGCTTAGAGTTAAGGCTACCATGACCAGTCAGTAAAAAAGACACATTCATACTTGGGTTAAACCAAGCAATTTGCTGTTTAGTATACTCCATCACATTTGGGATAAATTTATTAGTTACTCTACCTTGTTCAGCAGTTGACCAGACCATTTGCCAGCCATTTCTAAACCCTGATATTATTCTAAGATTGTCCTCCTTCACTGGTGTGTCCAAATCAATAGAGAAATTTCCGACTCTTGCCGGCAAGGCTTTCCGCCAGAAATACTGTAGATAGTGATGCATCAATTCATAATTTATTGGTAGCTTTCCATTTACAACTTGCAGGGCTAAAGTGAAGACGGTTCTACAATTTATAGATATAGTAAGTAGAAAAAATCGTTGTGCTTGTATTATATATTTTTTGACTTGACAATTTGTGATACGAGAGCCCATGCACCTGCAGCATAACATTTGTAATAAAGCTTTAAAGTAGCAGACTTAACAGCCCAGACGCATTTTGAAATTCTAATTATTTTCCCTATAAGTGCCTTAATTTTTTGAAGCAAATATTTTGTATGAATAATGAAACTGAAGCGGTCATCCATCATAATTCCAAAATATTTATAAGATCTTACATGGGATTTGGTGATTTGGGGATACAAACTACTGGCTTCCTTGCGTAGAGTCTCTTGAATTGAATCTTCTTAACACAGTCCGGGATATGTTTTCATCTGTGACCGCAGCAACCTCAAGAGACAGTTGTTGACAGGACATCGTAGGGTCCTGCTGTTAGAGCCGGATAGCTGTCTGTTCTGGTTGACGTAGCCCTCGGGTGACTTTGGCCAGCCCTGAAACTGCTTCCATAGTGCCGAGACGACACTGCTGACGCATTAAGCCAACGTGCGTTCAACGGCTCGCATCTCAAAGAATCATTTAAAATAAATTAATAAATATAAAATTTCTGTTTATACTCCGGGACGACCACACGGTCAGAGGAGTTCCCAAGGTAGAGAGAATACAAGAAACAGCAGTATTTAGCAGTCACAGGCTTGAACCCGGGTAACCAAGGCACGTGTACTTATGTACCCGCGCGCTGGACCACTCGGCTAAGGCGGCTAATGACGATGACTTGCCTGAGTACTGAAGATGTGGCTATCCCACTGAGCAAACCAAAAAACGGGAATGAAGTGATGTGGTCGAAACCCGTGCTTGTATAGGCATGAATAATTTGCAAATAATTCATGCTCTTTAAGGTGGTAGATCGATTTCTATTGGATACTCGGATTTGCATGCCAGGATGCCTATTATATCAAATAATCGCCTTCTGCTACACTGTTCACAATAAAATATTTATGAAAAACATTTTATTCTGTTAATTTTGTCCAACAGTATATTTGTTGTAGGCTGTTTTATTGTCAGCGACTTAGACTGTATGGGAACGCCTTTATGACGTGTGTTGTGGGGTCGATTCTTCTATTTGTTGACGAAAACCGCGAGTTTCAGAGAGAAAAAAAACCATGCCACCATAGAGACCGGCTAATTCAGCCACTTTGTGAAAAAGGCGCTTAAAAATTCGTGGCCTCGAACTCATTTTGTTCACCTGATGTGATGAAAAAAGGAGGATGGTGATTTTATCAAATTAGATCCATTCAAGCACTAACAAATACCAAATTTAGATTGAGAAGGAGAATGCAGCATGTGCTAAACCCGGAGAACTGGGTTAACATCCGTTGATAATTCTGTAATACTCTTAAATTAATCGTATCATATACGTGAGTAGCTAAACCTGCAACATACAACTCTGCTTCCCAAATGTTACTTTCTTGAGGAATTTGGTTGGACACCACTTTCGATAAAAGGAGTGCAGATCCCACAGGTGATTCTGACTTCGAAAATCAAAATACTTTTACTCGATAGGCTGCAGAGAGTTGTTGTTGGTAGATAAAAGCAGGTGTGGCAACTTGTCACCCGATTTCTCTTGTTTATGGGGAAGTTACAAGTTGGAAACAGGACGTGCTGAGGTTGAAGGAAATGACTGAGCAAATTTAACTGCAGTATACTGTCTTAAAGTCAATTCAAAGCCGAACACCAAAGGGTTAGCTGGCAGTCTGGAGGTTTTCACGGTGTCCTGAGAATGGTGTTGTCAGTACATCAGCCGTTGGAACGGTTTAGAGATCAAATGGTAAGCGATATTGCACTTATTTCAGCGTCAAAAAATGTCAGTGGGTGATTTGATGTCCAAGTGGAATGGTTGTCAGGATTTCAATTTAAAAGCATATTCAACGACAACCGCTTGGTAGAGACAATGCATTCGTTTGCTTCAACATAAAGCTTTTTTACGGGAGATGTACGAAACGCTTCGGTGAAAATGCCAATGCTCTGACGATAGATTCGGTCTAATCACTCAAGCGTGCAACCTCTAGAAGAAGCTTATACCTGGAACCATAATTTACTCTAGAGCAGATAAGAGCATCGTGGAGAAACTTTCTAAATGTGTTTTTCGTTGTTCAATTTTTTAGAACTTTTTTTAAATATTATATCCCGCTTAACTTTTATCTATCCATCCACAAATACACTTGAGGGGTGAAAGTAACTTAAATTTATAAATATTTATAGTGAAATAAGCACATCCTCAAAATAAAGAAACCATTCTGAGGAGAAAAAAGGCAATTACTAATGAGAAGCGAACTCGAACTAGATAAACATGTTTTTACTACAGTATTTGTTTACAGTTTCAAAGGAAATATGATCTTAAAATAAGTAAAAAGATGAAAACATATTTTCAATCATTTTATTTACTTTTTTTTGTTAACTTTTCGACAATGCCTGATTGATTTCTATTTTTTGTTGTTGTAGTAGTTTTAAAAGTCAATTTGCAATAAGGTGATATTCCTGTGGTCGGTTTTCTGGATGAATAATCGGAGTTTCCGGGAGGAAAAATCATACTGCCCTCGCTTGAGACTGTCTAACTCAATCGCGTTGTGAAAAAGGCCCATAAAAATTGCTCACGTCATCGGTGGGACTCCAATTCAGGTGTCTTCTACACGATGGGGAGAGAAAAAAATACGCCCTCGTGCGGTTCGCAGGAGGGCCTATTTTTTGTGTTTTTCGCTAAAATCTATTTTTATTCTAGACTGCAATCTACCTACGTCTTTTTGTCCTGTTAATGCCTTACACTGCGAGGGTTACTACATTCAATAATATTTGAAACTGCAGATATTCATTGTCAGAAAAAAAAAAAGTGTTCAGGTGATTTCAAGATAAGGCTATCCAGTGTGCCTCATTGACAGTTTCTGGCCAAGAATCCACTCCTTATTTTCGGAGATGAGATGAAGTTCAAATAATGAAATTTAACGATGTCTTGGAGATACGTTTGAGTGTAACGAAAGAAATTTCAGACATGCTTTGCCATAGGCAGGGATCATCGTCGTAGCAACACAATTGGCTAGACAGGGTATACAAACAATACGTGCGGTGAATTATACTTAGTAAATGAAAGAGCATCAAGACTCAATATGTTCTACATTATTAATCAATTTAGAAACTTATTAATCATATGGGAAATGTTGAGTAATAACTTGTTCCCAATAAACCATACAAAACTACCTATTACACTAATTTTTGACTTGATCAAACTTTTAATTAATAGAAGCCAATTACATTAAGTTTCAAAACAAAGTTTACAAACAAATTTTTTACTTGTCCATGGGTCTGAATCTAAGTAGCCTCATGTCGGAAATCTACTTGTCCAAAATTTAAGAGTTATATTTATCACCTTTTCTTCCTAGGATTAGATATTACGGTAGATATATAGATGATGTCCTCTGTATTACAGACTCAACCACCATATAGAAAATTTTATATACCTTTAATGATATTCACTCTAGACTATGGTTTACTTTAGAAACTGAGAATGTGGACAGTGGTTCATTAAATTTTTAAAATTTCACTCATACCCGTAATAATAATGATATTTTATTTAAAATCCATAGAAAACCCACCAACACTGGCTCATTGGGGCACATTTTAGGAAGGATGTAGAACTGCTGGAACGAGTACAGTGAATTGAACAAAGGATTGCTCTTACAAAAAAAGCTTAAGTTTTGCAAATTAGTGTCTGGAGACTAGGCACCTGCGAGGTGATCTGATTGAGGTGTATAAGGCCTTGAATGGATTGAGCAAGCTCAATGCTGATGGGACTCTTCCTATTGTCCAGATTAATCGCCTGAATGGGCATAAATTCAAATTGAGGAAAGACAGTTGTAGAAGAAATGTGCGGAAATTTAGCTTTAGCCAGCGGGTGGTTGATTGCTGGAACAAACTTCCATCTGTCGTTGTAGAAGTTGACAGCTTAAATTAATTCAAGGCAGAACTAGACAAACATTTCGAGCGAATGGATGGGTGAAATGGGAAGTTGTTTTTTTTTTTTTTTTTTTTGGTTGATGCTCTATAAGCTTGCTTTCTTGCATCATGTCTCTACTAATGCTAATGTTTTTACATTATAACAGCTACAATCCCTTCATGTACAAAAGATCGATCATTTTAAATTTAAATTCCTTAAAGCATTTAAATATTCTTCATCTGAATCTGCTTTAAATACAGAAATAAAAATATTGACAAACAGATTTTAAAACGGAAGTTACCTACTATCAGTAATAAACCAGATTAAGGAACAAGCGGATAGTCGGCTAAAACAAACTGCTCCAAATAAACAATAGTAATGGGAGAAAAAAATATTTTATTTCTTTACCATTTACTTCTATGCTAAATAATAATTCTATCCAATCTTAGAAAATCCGATTTGGTTTATCATATTTCATGGAAAGACTGCGACTCTTCCTATCAGGGATCTAGAAATTGTTCTTTGGACACGACAGTGAAACAGCACAAAAATTCAGTCCTTGCTTCACGTTCTTCAGCCTCGGAAGAGGCTGAAGAACGTGAAGCAAGGACTTCACGTTCTTGCCAAAATTATTAATATCCAACACAATTATACGAAATTATTAATAGCTGAAACACTCGAAATTAACCCCAGGGGCTCACATCTGGTGAGTATGGGTTTGGCACACCCGGGGTCTTGAGCTGGATATCATCATTCTTCTCTTTCTTGGTGATTCCCTTCTACTTCCGACTCTCTCAGGGTAACTTGGAAATTTTTTTTTCGCTGGTGCAGCTTAAGCCTCAGGTTTCCTTGCACTGCATGGCTAGTAATAATAATAATAATAATAATAATAATAATAATAATTAAATTACATCGAAATTCGATTAATGTGGGCGCTCCATCCTATTTCAGATTTCTGGTTTTTTATGCGCGTGCTCCAGGATAACACTGATCTATAACACTCATCTATAAATTCAGCCATTCATTTCATGTTTTTACTATCCTGTGATCACGACCAAAGTCGAAAAGTCCTGTCCTTCGGGAAAGTAAAAAAAAAAAAAAAAAAATTAGAATAGATTTGTATTCCTTTTAATTATAGACACAATTTCTTCTTTCGCTCGTTGACAGTTGTTGGTGGTCTGATGTAACCACAGATTCCGGGTACGTTTGATTGCTCATGTTTTCTCTCCGAGTGTAGAGAATTCATTTAGTTATTTTAAATTCTTTTATTCAAGGAGAGTGTCAGGAAAGAAGCGTTTTGCGCATCTATTTCGAGGTAATTCCTCCGATTAGTTTTTAAATTGTTTGAATTATACAGACAAGTATATGCAGATTAGGAGAAAAAATAAAACAAGTATAAATCGTCAGTACACACTGGAGCCGTGACAAGAGTATTCGACTATATATATATATATATATATATATATATATTTCAATGGAAAACCAGACAACAAAGAAACCATGGACTGTACTTTGACAGAATAATATTTCAAGGGTTTAGTGTCAAACAAGCTTAACTACAAAATTGCATTTATTTATTTATTTTTTGAGATAACTTTAGTTTTATTTTATACAAATAACAATGCATATCATGTCATAGAACTGTATATCTCTAGTACTTTACAAGTTAGGGTTGTAAGTACATTTCCGGGTAAACCAAGAAAATGTCAAATGACTTTTTTTTTTGGTTAATTGCAAAAACATCTAACTACAAAATGATTTTGTAGTTAACGTTGTTTGACATTAAACCCTCGATTTATGATGTTTATTCCACTCAGTTCACTTTTCCAGCTTCAAAACTGAACCCTGCGTTCATTTGTAGAATGCCCATGACGACACCAGCCACTTTAGTGAAGCTTCATTGTTCAGATGATTCTGTCCTTCATACTCTCTGGTTGAATATTTAAGTATATTGAAGACTACCGTAGTATGAAACGGGAACTATCCTCAGTCATCATTTTCAAGGATCAGCCAGAGAGGTGAGAGAATGATTCCTCCTGGCGTGAGAATGGTTCCTTGCAAAACCATCCAGGACATGGCGCCCAGGTTTGCTTGGAGAATGGATCTTGAAATAATGAGGGCTTACCACCACTCTGTTTATTCACCTTAGGATCTAATATTGTAATTCGAGGAATCTGTTTTGGTAGGGAGCATAGAACCAAATTTCGGAAGCGCAAAGTAATGCAAAGTAAGGCACTTCAGGAATTATATCGGAAAATATTGTCATAAATTGTAGTCACTTCATAAAGTGTGTCGTTAATATTTTTTCTAGTTATAATATATAATTAAAATGTGCTTTTATGCAAAAACATATTGAAGCATCCTTTATATTTTAGTTGATTTTCTTTTAATTTTATTTGTTTGAACTTTGACTAATTCCGCTTTCTATTGGCACTGGCACCGTTATCGCTACTTGGAGATCTAAATTTTTGAAGGAGGAGAGGAGGATAAAAAAAAAACTGAAACTTATTTCGTTACCTAAAGAACACAAGCGTTTCACAAACCATAGCTCCTGCTTATCTTTTCTGTTTCTACGACTGGCGCACATACGTGTGAAAAGGAAGTAGTGTTTGTACAGTAAAACGCCTAGACCAATAAACAGTGTCTATAGCGGACACGACTGCGCAGCGCGTGCATTCAGCTACCAGGGGGATATTTTTGGATAGAAAGAGAGCCAGAGATAGAGAGAGAGAGAGACAGAACTTTGTATGCGTGCGAGGGTTAGAAGAAAGCCTCATCTTTCTATCGAGTCAATGACATAAAGACTTTATTTTTTGTTACTACTTCCTGCCTTGGGCCAGTTCAAGTACAGAACCAACGGGCAATGAGTAATCCAAATGCTGTCGCCGCTGTCAGTTAACGGAAGTCAATTCATGCTTGGCGAGAGATGGCTCTGGCAAAGGAGCATATTTCCCGCAGGCAAAAAGTGTGGTTTGGGATCGTAGTAAGCCAGGTAGTGTGCGGAGTGCTCCTGTTGGTCTCAGGTGTTCTGGAGATCGTTTTCAATTCCCGCATCTCTTGCGCCGATTTTAGTGGCAGTTCCTGCATTTTTGGTGTTTATCTAATAGTGGCTGGAATCTGCGGAGGAGTTGCATATAAGAGGAGTACAGTGACAAGCAGTTACATCCCTCTGTCAAAAGGGAAACGCGCAATATTCATTATCTACGTATTTCTGTGTGTTTTCATTGCCTTGCTGTTAGCTTTCAGTGGAACAAACTCCGAATCGGCTTTATGTGCCAAAACAATGAGTGATTATTTTCAGTTTGGTCCAGGTATGGCTTACACTGAGGATATATTAATTTTGAATCATTCTTACTGCCGCAGTTGTTCGTTTTATTTGTATTTCTTTCTTTAAGAGTTACCTAGCAAAACTTTGAATATTCCATGTTAGGAATTACAGTATTAAATTTAACGGATTGAAGAATATTAAGAGTTTCAATGTCGTTATTTAATAAAAATAAATAAATGTTATATTTGCGTATTTAAAAGTACTTGTCCATATATAAACATTATTGTTGAGTTGCACAAGAGATATTCTGGCCTACCAATCTTTCATTTTGGAAATAAAATATAAGCGCTATATTAATTAAATTTCAGGCATTTCCATTAGGGCAATTTTTAGAATAATACCTTAAATATTATTTTTATTATTTTAAGTTAAAATAAAAGAAATAATCATTTCATAAAGAGAACAGTGCAGTATTGAAAGTACTTTTTTATTTAATTATTTTTTAAATCGCTCTCTGGGAAGAAATTGTATGCTGATTGTCCGTCATGCAAACCCATTCAAAAGAGGGCTGTAGATTCGACAAGGTAAACCCAAGTTTGGGAGACCCATGATTGTTAACCGCCGAAGACATCGACAGTGTTCATGATTGATTTGGAAGATCGTCGGATTGGGTTATCTGGATTCATTACGAAAATCCAAAGACTAAACAACAGTCACGGAGTGGCATCATAAAGGATCTCTTCCCCACAAATAAATTTCTAAAGGCACTATCGGCTTCTAAGATAATGGCATCAGTTTCTTTGGACGAAGAAAGGGTGATATTTACTGCTTCAAAAGGATAAATACATTAATGGCAAATATTATCTTCCTTGCCACTGAAATTTCATGAGCAATTAAAGGCCAAACATTGCGGAAAACTCCTTAAAGAGTCCCTTCCTTGTATGACAACGCTCCCAGTCACAAGGCTCGGATAACCATGGAGACAGTCCACAGTTCGTGTTATGAATTATTGTCACACCCATCCTGCTCACCAGATACGGTGCCTTCGGATTACTGTATCCTGAACCGGAAAAAAAAAAAAAAACATTTGAAAGGATTGAAATCTGAAACAAACAAATATAATGATATCATTCATGCGCAAAGGTTGTTAAGGGTGGAAGAGTGGTTAGAGGACAAAGATAGTGCTTTCTACGTAAGAGGTCTAGAAAAGATAAGGGAACTTCGCATTAAAGTGCGCGGCCCTTAGAGGTAAATATGTTGAATAAAAGTTGATTTATTTTCAGATTGTTTCATTCTTTCTATGGCGGACCATAATGTTTTTCAAATTCCCCTTTCTATACTGTCAATTCTAATGTAAAAACGAAACCTCTTATCATCCGGTTTTTTTTTTTTTTTTTTTGTTGTTTATTTATTTATATCTAACATGCTTTGTTATGTTTCTGTCTGCTAGCCATTGATGCGAACGATTGTGAGTTTTAAAGAACAAATGTTTTGTTATTCTAATAAAACAGGCACCTGCGAGATGATCTGATTGTGTATGAGGCCTTGAATGATATGAGCAAGCTCAATATCATTCAGCAGAAGTTCAAATTGAGGAAAGACAGTTGCAGAATAGATGTGCGAAAACTTGCCTTTAACCTTTAACCAGCTGGAACAAGCTTCCATCTGTCGTTGTGAAAGTTGATAGCTTAGACAAATTCAAGGAAGAACTGGTCAAACTTTTGAAACGAATGGATTAGTGAAATGGGAAGGGGTGTTCTTTTTTTTCTTTTTCTTTTTTTTTTGGTTGATGCTGTATAGGCTTGCTTTCTTGAATGTTATGCCTCTACTAATGTTAATGCTTGCAGTTCACAAATGAGACTAAATATCCTTTGTTAAGCAAAGGAACTGGAAGTCATTTGAACTGCAGGCTCACTATTTGACACAGAATCTTAAATGTTTTAATGCTTTTAAATAATACAAATTTTAGCGATCATTTACAAGGAAATATTCAGATCGCAATTGCATGCAACCATAATGCCACATGTGCAGTTCTGATATAGCAAAACGACATTTCCTGCTTCTTTGTATCAGAAGGCATTTTTACTGAAGCAGGTCTGCAGATCTTAGGGAGGTCTGATAGATCACGCGTTTTCCTCATTGTGGCCTTGAAATTAGTACAGTCTTTACATGCTTTTAAAGGCAATCCGTCATTATTCCACATCATAGTTTTCTTTGTATCTATTTGCATTTATTCACTTTTATTTGTATTTCTTCTGTCTGTGGCTGTTTAAATAAAAAGATTTATTTTTAGGCCCATGTGTGTGTGTATTATATAGAAGAACGTAGAGATTTTCCAGTCGTCAATTCCTTTCTTTCCCCACTTGTCTGAGGAGACTTTGACTATTTTAAACATAAAGCGCAAAATCTGAAGTAAACTTTAAAATTATATCACGCAAGAATTGATCAATGAACGAATTAATTAATCAACGAATCAATTAATTAATGAGATTTTTGGTATTGGTATTTTCCAGAAAATTATATTTTTATTTCTACGCACCGCGATCAACCAAAATATGCTTTGTAGTCAATTATTTGCCAGTCCCTGCAGTGTGATGCCACTCAATAAACAAAAGACTTCACTAAACAGAGTATGGTAATCCTTTGTGGCAGCTTTGTCGTTTGGGCAATTCTGGGTTGGATTACTGGAGTAATTTCTAAAGTCCTCCTCAATCGAAACTGTAGTAGATTAACTACAGTTTCGATTGAGGAGGTCTCCGCTATCAGGCGAAGGAAGTAGGGGCCCCTCCCTCGTCAGGATTTTCAGTTCGCACAACATACATCCATTGAAAACATGTTGATTGGATATGAACGTTAGCACACGTTAAAAATAATAATTCGAATTTAGAGATAAATCATAATTTTATTGATATCAATATATACTATATATGATAGGTACAATATTTTGCAATTTGACTCTGCCTTTGCAGCAACAACAAGGCCACGGCTTCACAGGAAGTGACACAGATGCATTAGTTGGAAGGCGGCCAACATCGAGGTAAAGGAGTTCATATCGCGAGTGCAAAACAGCGTGAAAAGTATGAAATTAATAAGAAAGAACATATCTATAATATCAACAGGAATAAAAGAAAAACAAAAATAATTACCCGGCCTAAACTCGATGAGAATTTCACGCCATCGAATGGAGTCAGTCAGAGAGATTTATCTTTTGATTAAGGTTCTGAGATGATGATGACATCGTGTGCAGAGCTGAAAGGACACGTGCCTACTATGCGTAGGGACGCCTAGTATAACGAGTTTGCCATTTGTCAGTCGCTTGGTGATGTCTCAATTCAAATACTGCCAGAGACTGGAAGAATTCTTAAAAGCCTCTTCAATGGAGGCTGCACTTAGCGATCTCAGCTGGATGTAGCGAGGTCCCCCTCTTATTATTCTGAGAGTTTTCACCTGCAAATATTCAGAAATATGTGATCCACTTTATACAAATATAAACTGAAATTGCCAAACCATTGCTGGTATCAGAATCTGCTCTCGGCAAAATATCGGCTGGAATAATTCATGGAGTGGACACGAAATAATACTAAGATTGATCGATAAGTTCGTTGACTAACCATGACAAAAATTAACAGTAACAGACATTTAATACTTTTTTTTTTTTTGCGTAATATGAGTGAATGAATCAGTTTTCATCTCAATTATCATTATACGTAGTTTTTTTTTTTTTTTTTTTTACAGATGTTTCAGCATTATTATCATGTTTGTAGAAATCGCATCTCTATCCAGAGTTCAAACAGTAACAACATCATTATCGCTTTCAAATTTCATTAATCTTGACAAATGTAATTTCGATGTTGCTAAATATAGTGAATAAGTGGGGGGGAGGGAATAAATTTTTATTGCAGTTCCACTTTTGAAATGATGCATTGTCCTTATGAAACATGACATTTTTTCGAAGTGCATCGCTTCTCTTTTTAAAATTGTTCTGAAATAAAAAGAGAGAGAAAATATATTATTTTCTGTTAAAATTTTGAAAAGACATATATAAAGGTAGTAAAGTAGGTAGTAGGTTCCGAGCGTGATGGGTAAAAGGAAGGATTTATCGGACTTTGATAAAGGGCAGATTGTGGGAGCTCGACGAGCGGGTGCCTCGATTTCCCAAACGGCTGAACTGGTGAGCTGTTTGAGAGCCGCCGTAGTTAAAGTGTACCAGGACTGGCGTCAAAATGGTCAAACAACGATCCAAAGACAAAATTGCAAAGGTCAGCGAAAGGTTGAAGTTAGAGGTGAGCGCTGGGTCCGACGACTCGTACAGGCGAACAGGCGGAGCACTGTGTAAGAGTTGACTACCCAATACAACATGGTCCAACCCGGAACAATATCTGCCACGACCATGCGTCGCACGCTCGCATGTATGGGCTATACCAGCAGGCGACCTCTGCGGCATCTTCTCCTAATCAAGGTTCATCGGCGTAAAAGACTCGCCTGGTGCAAAGAGGATGCAAGTTGGACGTTAGAAGACTGGAAGAAGGTGTGTTGGTCGGATGAGTCACGTTATTTACTCCGCACTGTGGATGGTCATGTACGGATTTGGCATCAACAATATGAGGCTCTTGATCCATCGTGTATGGTATCAAAAGTGCAGGCCGGTGGAGGCGGTTGTATGGTGTGGGGCATGTTTCACTGGCAGGAACTTGGACCCCTAGTGCATGTGGAACAACGTATCACTGGTGTCTGCTATCGTCAACTGCTTGTTGTCTGTGTACACCCCGCTTTGTTACACTTTTTCTCAAATGGCGATGGTGTCTTCGAAGATGACAATGAATGCGCCGAGCCATCGGGCACTTGTGCAGGAATGGTTTGAGGAACACAGTTCTGACTTCCAGCATATCGATTGGCCTCCGAACTTCACCGATATCAATCCCATAGAGCACTTGTGGGACACTATGGAAAGGCATATCAGGCGTTTGGATACACCAATCACCTCCATACCTGCATTGCTGACCTCATTACGCACAGCTTGGTTGGCCATACCTCCTGAACGCGTCCGACATCTTGTTGAATCAATGCCACGTCGGATAGCTGCTGTACTGAGGGCAAAAGGAGGATCTACGAAGTATTACGTAGGTGGTCATAATTCAGTGATCACTTAGTGTATACAGTAATTTGCTTGTGTCCTTCTGTCCGTGACACTCTGTGAACTTGAATAACTCAAAAACTAAACAAGTTATTGACCTGATTCCTATCGCCATTGGAATCAATGATTCCACCTCGATCAGATCACCTGCGAGGTGATCTGATCGAGGTGTATAAGGCCTTGAATGGTTTGAGAAAAATAAAAAAAATTTTTTTTTTTTAAATCCAAAAAATTTTCTGATCGATTTTCAAATCCCGAAAATTGATTTAATTACCAGCGAAACTAACTTGCCATTTACTTTGAAGAGAAAACAATTTCTTAGCTTTTGTCATCACAATCAACAAATCTCAAAAAATCACTCTTTCAATGAAGTTGGCGCGTTTCTCTCGTGGACAACTTTACGTAGAAATTTCCAGGTCCTAATAATTTTTGTGCAATACTTGTAATTATTTTTTAAGAATGATATTCTAGTCAACCATGTAAAAAATTATCAACTTGCATTTTTAGTCATTTTATTACCCGTTCCATTGACATCTTAGCTAGCAGCGAATGGGGCAGAAGAAGAGGTTATGTCGATATCAATCTTTACTTCTCAGAAACAGCTTATTATTATAATATTCATATAATAGAGATAGAGGTATTTCACGAACTTCTCAATCATCACTTTTATTTTAGTTTAAAATCATTTAATTTATTTTAAACTCAGCTGGCGTAAGAAATTCGCGCACTGTTTTTTCCTTTCATTTATACAGAGACGTGCGCGCTTTCTAGGAAACTCTACGGCACCTTAGGGCATATGATGTGATATAAAAGATCGATCACAGGCCTAAGGTACTGGGAGATTTTGAGGCTTTCTGGGTCCCTATCGCAGCAAACTGTTGTGGACTTGGATGTTATTTTTTGGGATCCCCCTTTATACTAGGGACCTGCGAGGTGATCTGATCGAGGTGTATAAGGCCTTGAATGGTTTGAGAAGCTCATTGCTGATGGGATTCTTCCTCTTGCTCAGATTACGCACTTGGAGGGGGGCATAAATTCAAATCGAGGAACGACAGTTGTAGAATAGATGTGGGCAAATTTGCCTTTAGCCAGAGGGTGGTTAATTGCTGGAACAAACTTCCACCCGTCGTTGTGGAAGTTGATAATTTAAATATATTCAAATTTCACTATACATTTAGTATATATATTCATAGTTTAAATATATTCACTGGGTGTAATAGGACTAGATCTAACATGGTTTCAAGACTATTTTCATAATAGAAAAAGTATAATTTTTTATAATGATGTTCATTCGGAATACATTAATATACAGAGGGTGTTCCACAGCGTTCTTCTCTTGGCCCTTTACTATTTAGTATATTTCTTAATTTATGCACCAACATCGAGCCATGATGATGAAGAGGTTGAAGAAATGTACACCGAAATTGAGAGTCTTCTAGATGAGCAGAAAACCAACTACACTATTATTATGGGGGACTTCAATGCTAAGTTTGGAAAAAGACAAAACAGCGCAGAAAGGGGAACTATAGGAAATTTTGGAATTGGTGAAAGAAATGTAAGAGGCGAAAGACTTGTGGAATTTGCAGAATCTCAAGGACTGTCAGTAATGAACACTTTTTTCAAAAAAAGGGTGAACAGAAAGTAGATATGGAAGAGTCCAAATGGATTAACAACTAATGAAATCGACTTCATCCTCACTAACAGAAGATATATTGTGAATGATGTTACCGTCCTGAATAAGGTAAATGTTGGAAGTGATCACAGAATGGTAAGATGTACACTTGATATAGATGTAGGAAAGGAAAGGAAAAAACTGACTCGAGTAAATAATACAAACGTCTTTGATATAACAGAAGAGGAGAAAAAGCAGTATGTACTGGAACTTAAGAACAAGTTTGAGCTTCTGCAGACTGCTCAGGACCAAGATATCGACGAGGAATATTACAACTTTCTGAAAGTGATAAAGCCCAAGAAACCTATAGGGAAAAAGAAATCCAAAGAAGAAAAAATTAGTCAAGAAACACTCGTCATGATGAACCGAAGACGACAAATGAAAAGCAAGAAAAACACTGACAGGGAGAAAATTGAGTATACTGAGTTATGCAAAGCCATTAGAAAGAGACTCAGAGAGGACATAAGAAGATTTAACACAAGAAAAGTAGAACGAGAAAACAAAGGATTTAAATCAGCAGCCATGAGCAGTAATACAGAAAGACAAATGATACTGAAACAGAAGAACAGCGATGGTGTACTTATAAACAGCAGAGAAGGCATAATTCAAATAGCAGAAGACTACTATAGAGAATTATACAAGGAGCGAGGGAATGATGCCAGCAGTGGGGAAGATGGATTGCAAAGTAGCAACACATACGACATACCCGATATTCTTCCTGATGAGGTAGAACATGCATTGAAGAAAATGAAGAATCAGAAAGCCCTAGGGGAAGATGAAGTTACTGTAGAGTTGTTAAAATTGGGAGGAAGAGACATAGCACAAAAACTGGCAAGACTCTTCACAAAATGTATTATAAAAGGTGTGATACTAAGGAGCAGAATAATGCAGTCATAGTTTGCATAAGAAAGGAGATAAATCAGAAATTGGAAATTATAGACCAATTAGCTTGTTATCCCACATCTACAAGTTGTTCACAAGGGTCATTACTAATAGATTAGAAAGGATACTTGATGAAAATCAACCGGAAGAGCAAGCTGGCTTTAGGAGAGGATTCTCAACTATGGATCACCTTCACGTAATATCACAGCTAATGGAGAAAGCAAATGAATATAAAACACCATTATGCCTGGCATTTGTGGATTATGAAAAAACATTTGACTCCATACAGCATAAGGCAATGTTTCGGGCACTGCAAAGACAAGGCATAGATATCCCACATATTATGATTTTGAAGAAAATATATGAGAATGCTACCTCCTTTATTAGACCACACAAAGACAGTAGGAAATTTAAAATTGAGAAAGGAGTTCGACAAGGAGACACAATATCTCTGAAGCTGTTTACTGCTACCCTTGAGGAAGCTTTCAGAAGATTAGACTGATCGCAGAAAGGAGTTAATTTGAACGGAGAGTATCTAAACCATTTACGATTTGCAGATGACATTGTGGTCATAAGCCACGATCCCAAAGAATTAGAGGAAAATCTTAATCAGTTATGCACAGTTAGTAAGGATTTTGGACTAAAGATGAATATGGCTAAAACAAAAGTAATGATGAACAAGTATTCCACAGAAAGGAAAATAATGATTGAAGGAGCAGTAATTGAAAAGTTTGAGTCATATACTTATCTGGGGCAAGTTATTAGCTGTGATAATAATAAATGGCTGGAAGTTAAGAGTAGAATAAATTTTGGATAGATAGCATTCAGGAAATATAGTCACATACTGAAGAGCAATATCCCAGTTTGTCTGAAACGTAAAATAATGAACCAATGTATACTCCCCACCATGACTTATGGAAGTGAAACTTGGGCACTCACCAAAAGAATGGAAGAGAAGCTGAGAAGCACACAGCGAAGAATGGAACGAATTATATTGGGAATCAGACTGTTAGATAAGAAGAGAAACACATAGATTAGGCAGCAAACTCAAGAAAAGGACATTCTTATCAAAACTAAAGAACTAAAATGGTCTTGGGCAGGACACATAGCTCGAAGACATGATGACAGATGGACTATGAAAATAACAGAATGGTATCCAAGAGGAGCTAGAAGAAAACCTGAAAGACAAAGGCGGAGATGGATAGATGAAATTCATTGAGTTTGTGGGTAGTAAATGGATGGCCAGTTCTCAAAACAGAAGGAACTGGAAAGTTTCTGGAGAGGCCTTCATCCTGCAGTGGATTGAAAATGGCTGATGATGACGATGATGTTGATATTTCTTAATAATATATATTCGTGTCTACAGAAAGCTAAGTTCTTACTTATGCTGATGACATGAAATTGTACAAAGAAATTAATCAGTCTTTGGATTGTGAGGTGCTACAAAATGGTATTCAGTTGATTTACAACTGGATTAAAAGACATGGCCTAAATGTGAAAATTGATAAATGTCATGCCATTACCATAACTGATCCCCATTAACAATTAGTTATCTGTTATAATTACGCTTTAGAATCAGGGCATATTAAAATAATACATGAAATTAAGGATTTAGGGATTTTAAGAACAATTAATGGCTCTTATACATCTCATATTATTAAAATAACTGCCAGAGCATCTAAAATACTTGTTTTAATCAAAAGTTTGTTTTGATTTTGTTGGCCCTGATATCCCAAAACTTGGATTTGTTCGTTCAATTCTGGAATACGCAACGCAGATGTGGACCCTTTTGGAAAAAACAATATTAATATGTTAGAAAAGGTACAAAAATCTCTCATCAGGTTTTTAGTTTACAAATCAGATTGACTTTTTTATGCATAAATATAAAGATTGGTGTAAAATTTTTAACCTTTCCACATCAAAAGATAGAAGGAATATGTTTGATTGCATCCTACTACATTCGATACTTCGAGGCAAAATAGACGCTCCATTGCTACTGTCATGTATTAACTTCAATTGTCCACCTAGGCCTTTGAGGAAACATTATTTCATATTACCAAATTTAGGACAAAACATCTTAAATTGGAATTTTTCAACAGAACAACAGCACTTTTAAATGAAAATAAAATTGGTATTTTTATTAGAAAAAACAGTGTTAAAAATGAATATTATAAACTGATTTTATAGTTCATCATTAAGCTTTATTCATCTATTGGGATTTATGTATTATTTCAACCATTAAAAAAATACATTTGTCGTAATGATGTAAAATTATCTGTTTTTTAAGGTTTTTCTTATTATTCAATGTTTCATACCATTCTTTTTAAATTATTAATACTACCTGTGTTTAATATTTTCCTTATCAACTAGAAATTTATAATAAGTTTTGCTTTTATTTTATAAATATTTTATGTTTTTATTGAACTTTATACGTTTTGTATTTATTCTATAAATATTTAATTTTACTGAAGTTTATGTTTTACTCTTATATGTATATGTAATAATTGTGTAGCAAACTGTATATTAGAAATGTAAAGCTTATTGCTGTTATTGTGATAAAAAAAAAAGTTCTAGTAGAAAGCTGCATTTTGGACAATCACTCGCATAGTTAGCCTTCTGCAGACACATCCATCAGATCCGAAGAACGTGTAGTGCGACTCATCTCCACAGTCTAGGTTTAGCGTACCTTGATCGCCCATTAGACAACGTGCATTTGTTTTCTATTAGAATGCTTCCAGAAGTTGTATTTGTTTTCTATTAGAATGCTTCCATGAAATTGTACAAAGAAATTAAGTAGAAGTGATAAGATGGGAAGAAATATTCTTCCCATCCAACAGTAATGACAGTGAGCATAACGTTGCTCTACAAGCCACACAGCAATTAACTAATCTGGTCAACTTGGTTTCTCTTTCACTCTTGGCGTTACTTTTCTTCCAAACAGCTGCTCATTCTGTACAAATCGCAAATCCGCTCTATCATGGAATATTGTTCCCACATTTGGGGTGGTGCCCACAAAACCTCTCTCAGGCTTCCTGATTCCATTCGGTTAATTAATGATTCATCTCTAACAGAGTCTCTCCACTCGCTTTCTCATAGACGTAGTGTTTCTGCTACATGCCTCTTCTACAGATACTTCCATGGGCACTGTTCTTCTGAATTGGCCTCTATAATTCCCGCTCTCTCTTTCAAAACAGTTCGAACACGTGCAGCCACCAGCAAACATCCATTTACTGTTCAACTTTCAAACTGACAGAACCAACTTTTCATCTTCCTCGTTTATTCATTTAAGTGCCGTTTTCTGAACAACCTTCCTTTATACGTTTTTTCTGAAAATTACAATCTACAGAAGTTCAAGTCCAATGTCAACAAATATCTTCTTTCGTCTTCTCAACCTCCAATCCAAGCACGGTACTAAGTACTATAGGTTCTAATACCTCTCGTGTTTGGGGTTTATATAAAAAAAACAAAACAAAACTTCCTTGCTCGAAGTTAATTGGGCTCGAAATTAATCCTAAAACTGCCCAGATGTCCTTCTCCAGAAAGCATAAAATACATAACATCACCATTCTTTAAATGGCCAACCCATCCAGTCGATCACCAAAGGATCTGGGATTTACCTGGGACAACAAGTTATCCTTCACTGAGCATTTCACTACCACCAGGAAGAAAACACTAGCCGCCATCTGGCGCTAAACACAAGAATTAGCTGGGGTTCAAAATGCTCAACTGGTTTAGGTGCGTTGCCCCGGTAGCCTTATACGCTTCGGTTATCTGGTCTTCAGCTCCTGAAACTACGTTAAAACCTTCCTAAACATAGAATATTGGATACTCAGGTGGCTAAACAAGATTTTCCAATTCCCTTTCACTGTCTCCAGAGGCATTTTGTATGCAATTATGGAGTGGGCACCGTGGATGTTTATTTTCATTTGGACAAATATTCATATGCTGGCCAAGGTACTGACAGGAAGATACGATGCGCCAGTACTTACAGGTATCATCTCGCACGTACGAAGTCAGAGGCAATCGTGCAGCCTGCGAATTAAGCCACTTCGTTCTAATCTAAACTCCTTGAAAAGTTTAAACAGGCTGTTTTCACTAAATACCGTAGAAACTTTAAACCCGTTTCAGGTTAATTGTGAAAAACCTGTGCCCCAATAAGCTCTACAAAAAGACTATCTACCAATAAACAACTGAGTTGTAACACTACTCGCTGGAAAACATAGTGGTTTTAGTACGTAGTTAAACCCTAACATCTTATTGAATACCAATGTTATCCATAGACTTCTGAATCAGTATGTAAAAAAAAAAAAAGGAAAGGGACGCATTACTTTTTGGGGAAAGTCTTCTATTTTGCACAGTTGTTCATATTAGGAGAAAAAATTTTTGGTAATGACTGCATTGAATTTGTGATATTTTTATTTCGATAAAGAAAATAACGTGTAACACGAGTTAAATATTTGTTTTTATTGCAGTTTATTATGGACTGTTTGCACTTGTGTTAACAAAAGTAGTCTGTAGCCATATAGGACATCTTCTCGCAATTGTGGGTGCAGGAGTAGCTGCTCCGGATGCATGTTTCGTCGCACAGCCATTATCGCCATCATCAAGATATGACAAATATTCAGGCGTAGACGGGAAGATAACAATTTCTAAATCAGTACGTAATTTTTTTTTTAGTATTGCTAAAAAAATTACCATTTTCAATAGGTTTATATATTTGCATTATAATAATTGTAAGATTAAATATTTCTGTGAAGTAGTCTTTCAAATACTTTACTTACCGCTGAGGGCAGTGCGATAGGTCGATGTGCATCTGGGCTTTCTGGAATTAGACGTTGACCATTTTCCATGCGTTTGGAAAGTGGCCCGCTTCCAGGCATCTGTTGTATGGGAGTGAGCAATAGGTACGGTGCGTATTCAACTGTTTTCTTTAGGATTTCAGGCTCAATCGTGTCGAGACCTGGGCATTTCTTGCTTCTTACTCGACTAGCGGCCGCGCTAAGCCCGTCCATGGTAAGGGGGGCTCCATCGGCTGATTAGTGTAACTAGCATTGCTCTTGCATATTTGGCGTTGTACTGGTAATATCGGTAACGCTGGTTTCTGGTAGATTGTGTCCAGTATGTTGTCCATTGACTGCTCCCAGGTCATGGTAAGGTTTCCCTGCCATGTCCTGGTGTTGGCATTCACCTCGCCTCTGGGCATTTTGTTGGTAGTTACACTACAGACTAGGCTGTTGTTGTTGTTGTTGTTTGGTTTTTAGGAGCATTAGCAACTAAGGCCATATTGCTCCGGGATATGCGGTGGTCATTCCCTGACCTTTCCGCATCCTCCGTATTTGGTGTTGACGGGCTCGAACCCCGGTCTAATCAAGAAGCGTGTGCTATGCACTGCTGCTCCTTCCCACCTGGCTACGGAGGCGCCAACACAGACTAGGCCCCAGGGGTCATTGTTTCCTTCTGTGGATACTAAGAGCTCCCAAGAACGTCTTTTGCTCTTCTTAATGGCATCAGTATAGCGGTTTCTTATCTCTCTATATTTCTGTCGCAGGTCTTCGACTTCATTTTCAGGCCATGGTCTGCGGCACCTCTAAAAGTCCTTCCTTGCTGTTATCGTTTGCCGCCGGAGCGTGGCAATTTCTCGAGTCCACCAGGGTACCGCCCCCAGTTGGGGGGGGGGGTTCTTTCTTATTGCTTGGTTACTGATAGTTGTCATCAGCTCCATAGTACTTTTCTGCAGTTCGTCCGGACTTTTCAGTGGGTTCAGGATTCGTGGGTTACTGCTGATCGCTGTGGTGAGTATTTCTTTGAATAGCGACAAGTCCGCTTTGGCGACTGCGTATCTATGGCATGTTTGATGTTGTTGTTGCTCTTGTCATTGTTCTTGTTACTGTGCAAGTTATAACTTGGTGATCCGAGGTGGTCCAGGCTTCCTCCACCCTCCAGTCGGCCACGTGGTTTACCAGGTACCTAGTGGCTAAGGATATGTCGATGGTGGCCTCCCAGAGGATGTTACAGAATGTCGGTAGCTGGTTTAGGACCGCTAGCTGTGATCCTGTCAGGTAATTTTTGTTCTTTGTCTCAAGTCATTTTTGTCCGTTGTCTCTGGTCTCAGGTTGTTGTCCGTTTGCTGTCCCTCTTCTGTCATCTTTAGCGCTGTACCATAGCGGGGAGAGGTAGTTGACATCCGCTCCTATTACGATTCTTTCTTTGGCAGGGTGTTCTGTAGATAGCGTAGGTAGTTGATGGCGATCTCTACTTCTTGTCCCCGTCTACTGTATAAAGCCACCACGTAGAGGGAACCTAGCGCTGTGATGAGTTGGACACAGGCTGCCCAAGCCGTGCATAGTTGCGTTATTCTTGTTGCGGTAATATTTTTGTTTCTGACAATACCACCGCCCACGGGGTGTCTTCCTCTGTATGGATTACTTTTTATTGTAGTAGTTAGCCCGCCACCCGCCTTGCATGGATGTACGGCTCCTGTAATATAATAATGTCTATGTTCTCTTCATCAGCCTTGACCAGAATCTGGTCAGCCACCGCTTTTGCTCGCTGGGCATTTGTTTGTATTATTTTGATCATGGTTGTTATATTTCTTAATTTTTGTACCCATAATGGATTTTGTTCTGGTAGGTACTCTTGGCTTTTATATAGATTGGGCAGTTAGGATCCCTGATTGAGTGTGTATATTCGAGTTTCATTGTTTTATAATTTGCGCACGTGGCTTCCTTGTCTTTGTGTGGGCAGTCTTTATGGTCCGCATGTTAGGACCATCTGGGAACAGACGTGGCCGAACTTACAGCATCTAAAGCATTTCGGTACTGCCATCCGCTCTCGAAAACGATAGCTTCCCCATTCTATGTAGACCCTTGTCCGGTCCTTTAGGACTTGCCACGCCTCTGGGATAAGTTCCACAGTCCAACTGTTTTTATACTCTTCTCGCCTTTATGTGGTACTTTGGTGTTATCACTTGTTGTTGTTATTTGGTTTTTAGGAACATTAGCAACTAAGGCCATATTGCTCCGGGATATGCGGTGGTCATTCCCTGACCTTTCCGCATCCTCCGTATTTGGTGGTGACGGGCTCGAACCCCGGTCTAACCAAGAAGCGTGTGCTACGCACTGCTGCTCCTTCCCACCTGCCTACGGAGGCGCCATCACTTCTTGCGGCTCCTTGTCCGGGATTTCGCGTTGTAGGTTTCTGTGGTAAAGTTCTTCGGCTAACTGGGTGGCCGTGATTTCTGGGCTTACGTCATAAATTAATATGTTCGGTCCCTTCCTTTTGGGCGACTGGGCCGTTAATCTAAGGGCGTCAGTTTATGGTTTTCAATGATGCTCTGGATTTCTTGTCTGGTCTCTGTCTGTATTACCAGTCCTACGTCTCTCATCTTTCTCATCCCATTTATTCGTATTAGTTTAAGGTCCTCCTTCATGTTATTTATTACTTTTACTTTGAGATCTTCGCTTGTGGGAATTTTTCCTGTTTCTTTCGGTCCTTCCAACACCAGGTTTGGTGTTGGTAGGAGCGTCTTCTCTTCTGGTGTGTTGTTGTCTGCTGTGTTTCAGTTGCTGTTGGGGTTCTTAGCGCTTCTCAATATGTCGGGGCACGCTGTGGCATTTGTCTTGCTCCGCATTCCATATAGGTTTTGTAGCCGTGTGGCTATTCTCTCACTTTCTAATTATGTATCATGGAGAACTGTCTCCATTTTATGAAATATTGCCACAACTTGGGATCTCAGTCTGGAGGAGACCCTGTTAGAGTTCTCTTTGAATATATTTTCAAGGACCGTTTTTAGAATGAGTGTTTTCTCATATACGGAGCCCTCTGGAAGAGTGATTCCTGCTGTTTGTCGTCGTTTTTGTTTCCCTTTGTGATGCTGTGGGGTCAGGCTGCTCTCTAAACTCGGTCTGGGAGCAGGTTCCCCGTTCCATTTTGGGGATCACTCACTTGCGATTTTTTCGCTTGGCTTGGGATGCACCTGGTCGGGTGTCCTCCATCTCTTCTGTCTCGTCAATAATGTCGACGTCGTCGCTTTGTGACTGAGTCAAGTGTTCCATAATTTTTTCTGTTTTCCCTTCCATTTTGCGAATTCCGGATAACCGGGACAGTTCGGTTTATCGAGCGTATGTTGGGATGATCTGGTAGGGCACTGCTGTCAGACGATGCCCTCCACAAGTCTATGGATGAATTTGGGGGCACACAGATGTTATTGAAGTTTTGGGTAATCTCCCTCGGTCACTGGGGGGGGGGGGGAACAGCCTGGTGTGAAAATGCTTCCAGAAGAGCAGGAACACCCCCCCAGAGGGGCTTCCGGGGGCGCCGGAGACGATGGTGTCATCAGTAATTCCGTAGGATGCATAGGTAAGGAGTTTACAGTCAGCCAGGCAAAGTTAATGGCAAGACAGGGAGAGTCACTGAATTCGTTGCTTCTGGTTTAAGATGCACATAATTCACTACAAGGCGCCTCCGTAGCCAGGTGGGAAGGAGCAGCAGTGCGTAGCACACGCTTCTTGATTAGACCGGGGTTCGAGCCCATGACCATCAAATACGGAGGATGCGGAAAGGTCAGGGAATGACCATCGCATATCCCGGAGCAATATGGCCTTAGTTGCTAATGCTCCTAAAAACCAAATAACAACAATTTACTACAAGTTCAGCAGTTATCAGCACAGTTTGGAGCAGACTTCCTGCTCGGTTTTAACACGGGTTGGGAAATTCCCCAGTCAAGTGCAAACAAACAAAATGCCAGAGATTTAAGTGTATGGATATTGTACGTGTGGGGAGCCAAAAAAATATATATACAATATCAAATAACGAAAAATATTTTAGAATGTGCCAATATTTTTCGTTATTTGATATTATATTTTTTAGCTCTTTCAAAAATTATTTTATAAAGGTTTCCTTCTGCAATTCTCTTTACTTGACCTTCCCCTTTTGTTTCGTTTTATTATGTATGGTTTATTTTATTTTCGTTCTACTGGTTTGCTATTCTACTGGCATTTGTTTAATTTTATTTATTTTTTATTCTAATATATATATACAACATATTGCTTTCTACAGCAATTTGTTGTAGAAAGCAAAACAGTAAGAAATTTTAACAAAAAGACATTTATTTACAAGAAAAAAAAAAAAAATCAATGATAATAAAATGCAATGTGACATTTTTAAATAGGAAACAGAGAAAATATAAATCTAAAAACTGAAGTAATGAAAAGTTAATTTTACATACTTCAAACCATTGAAATTATTTGAAATTTGCCGTCATTTCTTTCTTGTGTTAATCCGCCAGCTTACCTTGTGCCAGGTAAGCTGGCGGATTAACACAAGAAGCGATGGCCACTGCCCACACGCTGTTATTGTACGCACTCCCATTAATTTACATAATTCATTTAGGCTATTTGTGGCTGCTGGTCCAAGGTAAGCATGCCACCTGCGTCCTACGTGTAAGCACCCATACATGGCAGCACTCACAGAGAAATGCCATATTCATGAAAGTCAAACACGGATGTCCAAGCTGAAATGAAGCAATTGGTCAATGAAAATAAAAATAAAAGCAAAACTGACAAAGATCGAATTAAAATACTGTATATAAAAATCCGGAGTTGAATTTCTGTGGTCAAAAAGTAGGGACGGTATTTTGGGGGCGAAACTATACACTTCTCAATTGCAAAAACCGTACGACAAAGGCACGATAATTGTGTCTGGAAATATATTTCTGTTTGAATAAAAGTTAGAAAAAGTGCACAGATTAAGTAAACGAAACTTGTATCGATATCATTAGATGTAGGGCTGCTCCTCGCGAGGTGTTTCTTTTCCTTTGAAATATCCTATTCCAGTATCATTTTGAGGCACGAATGTTCACATATCTAACGTGTGACGTAAACAAACAGCGTAATTATTTATTTTATTTTATTTTATTTTAAAAAAGATAAGTTATCGCGTTTTTATATATGCATTTAAAATAAAACTGTAACAAAAGAAAAATACTTTCACTTAAATGAAAATACTTTTATCCTTAAGCGCAATATGCACTCAGGATGAAAATGAAATATCAGTGTATAAATCTTTAATAACGGAAACTTTATAATAACAGCCAATAGCTGCTTGCGGCCGTCGTAGCAGAGTGGTCAAAGCCAAAATGCGCTAGTACACGTGCTTTGAGTGACTGGGATTCAAGTCCGTGACAGCTAAATATGGCGCTGTTCTCGTATTCTCTCTATCGTGTAAACTCCTCTGATCGTGTGCTCATCCCGGAGTATTAACGCAAACATTTATTTATTTTGTTTTCTTAACCAGTGGCAGTAAAACCGCAGTAATCTGAACTTACAGCACCATCAATGTTCTTTAACCTTTTATCAGCTTATTATTTAATTGATATGCATGTATTATTTAATTAATTTATCATTATTATTATTTTTATTTTAGGCACTCCATCTACCTGAAGCTCATACCCATGTTCAGGAGGCCCCAGGAACAGGAGAAAAGTTGACAGTTGTCACTCTTCCTCACGCTGAAGGAATTGTTTATGCGGTTCCTGAGGATCAGTATGTTATTCGTCGAGGAGAAGCCACATATGTAACACCGCCTGGAAACACGAGGCTAACAGCTTTTTTTCCAACCTACACAAAAGTGGATGTTGATTAATCATCGAGTCTAGGATTATGGGAAAGGTCGCGTAAAGTAGGAGGGCGAAGGAGATGTAACTGCGCACTGTCAGTATTAGGAAGAGTTTGATTTAAAATTGCGTAAATGCAAATTAAATCACTGGATGGAAGGAGTCAGCGTTTGGTGTTATAAAGCTTGCTTTAATAAGGATTTTTTCTGCACAACTTTAAATGTGTTTCCATTCAGAGAAATCTACGGCTGTAAATGAAACACTTTTCACAATAATAATAATAAAAAATATATTAGTTACGGAAGTATGCGCCAATGTTGCTAAGTATGCGGCTAACACACCCAAAATTATATAAATAAAATTAAGAACTGATGCGCGGAATTTTAATGAGTTTTTTTCACAACGTGGTTGAGTTAGTCTCCAGCGAGGGTTACAAGATTTTTTCTCCCTGAAATTTGTGTTTTTCTTCCAAAAAACAGGCAGATACTTAGATCCTAACTACCGATTATGGGGATCTTTTATAATATCACATCTCCAAGTTGTTTCGTACTTTTGTATTCGATGTTAAAGAAAATGGGGCTCGCTTTTAAAGGAAAGCATGTTGGATAGATGTTTACAATCTAATTAAATGGACCAATGTGGACATATTCCTTCGGAAGACACATTGCATCCAATTGCATAAACAGCTAGTCAGAGCGGTAGGACATAGTTAATTGTAAGTTTTAGATCTTTTCCTGGCTTAACGGACGATTATCTTTGCGTCAAGAAGTCCGGAATCTGTCATATAAAACGGGCAGGTGATGCATAGACTTTCATGAAAGAGATTTAATCATTTCATAATGGATGTCATCAGGTTCAACTATTTTATGGAAAATGATATTATACGATGAAATCCCTTTGATAAGAAGTGCTTACTTTTCACTTTTCTTTTTCGGGACTTCGAACCCTGAGTAAGATGACATTGCAGGTATGGCAGAAAATGCTCCTCTAAGAATACTGGCTATTGCAAGTCATGGCATACTGTTAATGAAAAAAAAAAAGAAAGGAAGGTATTAATTTCTCTAAACCAATCTTAATGATCATGCAAAAAATGTGGGATTACATATAAAGTTTCTCTTTTTTTTGTAACAGATTCAACCAAGATTGATTAGAAGACCCAATTCTATCCTATGAAGAGTCGGATTTTGAGATAACGCAAGATCGTATCATTTCTAGAGCATTACACGAACACAAATAATGTTTATTCGTTTATTATCTAATTGTGAATAGATAATGGACTTCATTCGCTCCTTTAATCATCAGAAAATTGAATACCGTGATTTTTTTAAAGTTTCTCACGCTTCAACAAATGTTATATGCATCACATAATGCAAAATTTCTTTTCGTGAATGAAAATGTCCTTTCCTCAAAATCTTGAAATAGTCCTTGGTTAGCAGGAGCCTAAGTCACAACTATTGACACAGTTGAGCCAAGTTGCTTCTAAAGTTGATAATGCTTTCAAAGAAAGTTCTTTATGGTAAATGTTGAGGTGGAATTGGAAGGAAAAAAAAAAAAAAAACTTCATTTGTTTACAGTTGCGGCGTAGGTTAGGAGCCAAAATCAAAAGTCTTGCAGTTGTTAATTGGGGTTTTTTTAATTGCTATCTGCATTTAACCCTTGTAAAGATAAGCATTACTGATAAGCAGGAAAAAATCCTGGCTTATCAGTAATGCTCACGTGCTTGGATATGATCATATTTGGGATAAAAGAAAATTTCAGCAATCATCTTGTTAAAATTTCGAGATTAACTTTCGAGTTCCGAATGTAACTGATTTCAGCGTTAAAAATATTTTATTACTTTTTGAGTGCTTTTTTTTTTTAATTTCTATTTTGGATCAATCTCTAAAGATAATCATGGAAATGAGAAGCACATAGTCCGCTAATTATTTACTAAATAACAATCTTCATTCTGTATATTAGGTTACACTAACTTAACCAATCAACTGATTGGTTAAGTTAATGAAACAAAGGCTGGTATTTAAGTTTAAAAAATTATCAATTGTGCAGGAATGACTGGCATAATATAACATATTATAATTTCGGGAAGGGGAGGGATTAACATCCAACTCAGATATGTTAATTAGAATTAGCATTAGTTGAGGCTTAAGTACAGCATCAGCCAAAAAAAAAAAAAAAAAAAACTTTCCCATTTCATCCATCCGGCGGTCACTCCAAATGTTTATCTAGTTCAGCCTTAAATTTATTTAAGCTATCAACTTCCACAACAACAGATCGAAGTCTGTTCCGGCAATCAACTACCTGTTGGCCAAAGGCAAACTTCCACACATCTATTCTACTACTATCTTTCCTCAATTTGAATCTATGCCCCTAAGGTTCTAAGTCTGAGCAAGCAGAAGTATCCTGTCAGCACTGGGCCTGCTCAAACCATTCAAGGCTTTATACACCTCAATCAGATCACCTCGCAGGTGCCTATTCTCCAGGTGCTGCAATTTGCAGAACTTTCTTGGTAAGTGCACCCCTTTGTTCCTCTCACCAATCTTGTTGCCCTTCTATGTACTCGTTCTAGCAACTCTACATCCTTCCTAAAATAAGACCTCCAGACCTGTACACAGTACTGTAGGTGTGGCCTGACCATTGCCTTGTACAACGGGATAATCACCTCCTTGTCTCTGCTAGCAAAATTCCTATATATCATTGACAAAACTCCATGACCTGCTCTCACAGCCCATCTGCACTGCTCAGAGAACTTTATATCTGACTGCACAATTACACCCAGGTCTTTTTCATTCTCCACCTTCCTGAGTATAGTACCACACAGTTAGTACGTTTCTGTTGGGTTACTGCTACCTATATGCAGTACTTTGCATTTGTCAATGTTAAACTTCAGTTGCCACTTCTCAGCCCATCTGGCTAACTTTTCTAGATCCTGTTGCAGTAGCATCCTGTCTTTAGTGTCAACCCTGCCAACCTTTGTATCATCTGCAAACTTGGACATTAAGCCTGATATACCTTCATCAATATCATTGATAAATACACAACACAACAATGGGCCCAGCACCGAAATCTGGGGTACTCCGCTAATAACATTAGTCCACATAGAGCTACATCCTTCCTAAAATAAGGCCTTCCTAAAATAAGGTCCATTTATTACCACTCTCTGCCATCTCCCACTCAACCATCCCTTTATCCATTGCAGTAACTTGCCCTTAATGCCATACCGCTCGAATTTGTACAGCAGTAATAATTATATCCATCGAGTTAAATTAATTAATTTAATTCATTGATAATTTAATGTAACTAGTTATTGAAGACCGCATTAAGTCCTACTCTGCCGTCGGTGCACTGAGAGTAAACAAGCGAGTGACTATTATGTATCTTAATTGATTGAAACAAAGTGAGTTGCTTTGTTTGTTTGTTTGTTTTTTTTTATGGCCACTTAAACCATGATGCGAACCAAAAAACCCTAAAAACTCTCAATAAAAACAAGAGAATATATGATAACTACAAAAGACGCATTTATAATTTGCAAAGATTGAAAACTTGTAATTTGCATTAGTGTTATAAGTGTTTGTCAGATAATTGTGGACAGAGTTGCCAATTTAGCGGTTTTCCCACTAGATTTACCGGAATTGTTTCTGGTTTGGCGGATTAAAATATGTAATAGCGGATTTTTTTAGCGGAAATAGTATAAATGTAAAAAATTTAAATATGTTTAGCATTTTATATATTTTGGCAACGTAACATTTAAATTAAGAAATATTTATTTAACAATATAAATATTTCATAATTGAAATGTTTTATTGATATACATCGTAAACATAGTAGGGATATCTTATTTAATAGTTGTTTTTTTTATAAAGCGAAGAATCGGTTTTATATTATTCAGGGATCCCCTGAGGGGAACCACAACAATTTCAATACGTAGTTACACTCGGGGTCAAACGATATGACCGTTGGTTCATAGCTTTAAATTGTTGAATCAAATCTAAAACCCCACCTTTTTTTGAAACCGCGAAGGAATGCCATTGGATTATTTTTCTTCGTCCTAATTGAATCATCTGGAGAAACAAAATTATAGCGATGAATAACCTCATCGTGGGTATAATTAATGTCTCGGTAGAGATCTTTATATGCAGGCCATCCATCACTGATGATTCTTGTACCTGACAATATTCTCTTTCTTATAATTGATAATAGAGTTGTTTTATCTCTATTTTCTACCGGAACTAAAAAAACATCGTTTGGTAATTCTTTCGAATGCACCAAAAACACATTGTGTTCTCCTCTATTAGTCGTCCTCTATTATTTTATTATTAGCTATACGGTGCAAAGAAGCCCGAGGCTTATGCTGCACCAGCCGAAAAAAAAAAAATCCTGAATTATTGAGAGAGAGAAGTAGAAGGGAATCACCAAGAAAGAGCAGAACGATGATGATATCCAGCTCAGGACCGTGGGTATCCCAAGCCCATACTCACCAGATGTGAGTCCCTGGGGTTATCATATATTTTCTTTTGAAAAATGCTGATTCATCAATTTCAACTTCGATAGGTATTCCATTTTCTGAAATCCCCTAGTTAACTCTCTTAATCAATTATTGATATCATGCAGATCTTTGCATTTTCCAATAACAGTGTTTTATTTTATTTTTTTTTATTGATATTTAAATCAAGAGCAATGCGATCTTGAGACCAATCTTAGGATAAGAAGTATAGAAATAATAAATTTTAAGATAACACTAATGTACTATCATCAAAAAATGATTTATGTCTAATACACTTTGTTTTACGGCAAGGTTTCTTACAACCCCATCTAAACATATCAGTTTTACTTTTTGTTAGCAGCATTTCAATTTTGCAAACTTCACCACAAGCTGTACTTTGCAAAATGTGATTTTTCGCCAACCAAGAAATCAAGTGATTAATATTGCCACTGCATAAATTCATCAACTCCGTTAAACGGTAGTGGTTATTTTTGACTTCTTCCTCAGAATAAACTGCATTTGATATGCAATTTGGAGGTTTTTGTCTGGACGTAATGTAGAGTCTTAATTTTTTTATGGCACCCATTAATAGGATTTAACCCAAATGAAAATTTAAAAAGTTGGTGGGTTAAGTGTTAAAAATAGCAGATTTTGGGCATGCGGGAAGTATTATTAAATTAAAAACCTGTTTTCTTAATTAATAATGCCAATTCATTTGACCACCATGACACAGTATTTCTTTTGTTTTCCTTTTGATTGAATAACTAAGTGCATTAAACAAGGAATTCTGAACATAAAACGAAAACTAATGCATTCAATGACTTCATTTGATCCATTCTACCTGGGTCAAAGGCTGAATTAACTGCTTCTATAAATTGTGACCAATTAATTTTCCTGTACAAAAATCTGGTAATTTTTAAACCTGTTAAGTCCTGATGTATATTAATGTTATTGAATCTATTAGATTTCACTAATAAAATAAAAGTGACTGATGGCCACTGTTATTTTATTAGTGAAATCAGTTCTTACTTGCCAATTGCAAACTCTTCCATATAACCCATTTGAAACAAGCGTGACATCAATGTTCGAACAACCGTGAACATTGTCAAAAGTAAATGGCTGGCCTGGTAGATTCAATATACATAAATTTCTTAAAAGAATAAACTCCTTCAAGCAAAGACCTCTAGAGTCACTTGTCCTAATATGCCACAGCCTAGACTTAGCATTTACATCTGAAGTAATTATTATATTACTACTACCAATATAATAATTACAAATATTTAAAACATTCTAAATAATGTATGGCAATTTCAATATCCAATGGAGAGCAATATATAGACACCACATAAAAAGAAAGCTTAGAAGTTGATGTGAAAACACGAGGGGCAATCTAATTACAAAGACCTGACAAAACAGTGACATTAAGTTTATTATTAAATGCTATTATGTCAGTCTTGGGCTTATCACAATTAGCACGAACAATCTTTACACCAATTGGAAAGCTCAACACTTTGTATTCACCAGCATATTAGCTAACATAGGGCTTGGCACACCCAGGATCCAGAGCTGGATATCATCATTCTCTTTCTTGGTGATTTCCTTCTACTCTCTCTCTCTCTCTCTCTCTCTCTCTCTCTCAGGGTAACTCAGAAATTTTTTTTGGCTGATGCAGCCTAATAATAATAAGGTTCTTGCATACATAATATGTCTCCATTATGTGCCACGACCACCAGTCTGATTTCATCTGTCATCTTTGACCATTTAACTGTAATATAGAAAGACGTGCCAACACATATCCATATTGATTCACCTGAGAATTTATATCAGTATTATTCATTATTAACCCTCATACCAGCAATTTCTAAAGCCTTCCCTTATTCTGGACACTGACTGTCTCTAACAGAATGATTGGAGTCCTTGCCACTTATCTCTTACAATTAATACAGCATGGATCATTTTCCTTATTGGGACAATCCACATACAAATGGCCTCCAAGCACACAATACCCACAGGAGACTAGCCTGTGTGTACAAATCTGTGCAGAATGACCATATCCTTAACATCTGTAACACTTTGTAACCACAGTGAACTTTCTAAATTTATGCGAGGAAAACCCAAAGACACCTTATCATTCTCTATTAAACACTTGAGAAAGCAAGGTTTCATACCAATTACTCAAATATTTAATTTTGCCTTTGAACTTGTCTAAATTTAAGAACTAAATCTAAGAACAACCCATTCCTAACTTCCTGTTCACTAAAATCATGATCAAGCAGTTTCCTGACTTATATCCCTGGGAACATCATACACCAATAGTGATAGATTTTGTAATTTAACTTTATCTTGTTTAATCCCTTTAGTATTAAAAACTTCTGGTCCCTTAACTTAACTGTATCTCTTTTACTGTCAGTTTCAATAATTATACCTCAACCCCAGGGGCTCACATCTGGTGAGTATGGGCTTGGCAAACCCAGGGTCCTGAGCTGGATATCATCATTCTCCTCTTTCTTGCTTTCTTGGTGATTCCCTTCTACTTTTCTCTCTCTCTCTCTCTCTCTCTCTCTCTTTCTCTCTCTCTCAGGGTAATGCGGAATTTTTTTTTTGTTTTTTGGCTGGTGCCTCAGCCAAAGGCTTCCTTGCACCATATGGTTAATAATAATAATAATTATGTATAGCTCTTAGATTTATTATCTTAACCTCCTTAAAGTCTTCTTTTAAGGTAGTTATAACTGCCTCTTTTACCTCCTGACTTGATTTATATTGAGAATTACCCTCTCCCACTCTCAATATCAATTTATTATCATGTCTTAATTTAATACTTGGCTTTTAAATATGTTCACACCTGTGTGATGTGTGAGATTTACATAACCCTCCGAGTTCTCCTGCACCCTGACTGACCTTATCAGCATATGTAATATATGCTGCTCTGCACAATTTCACATTTGGTTGTCCTCTAAAAATATCATCGAATAAACTAGCTCTCAAATCCATCTCCTCCACCTTGGTGTTTAAATGTTCATTGTCAATAATTAAAGAGGTGGTTACAGTTTCCATATCAACCCAAACGTCTAATACAAAATTAGTAGCAGCCTTGAACACCTTGTTGCTGTCACTTGTCATGTATTATACAACATTTTTCTTTAGCTTAGTCACAAGCTCCTAAATTGTAGAGATGTCATATCTACTTCTGTGCTCTTGTATGCTGCTCACCACAATTTCACTTTCACGAACATTGGTTCCTGTACTTCTTCTATCTGTTTCAAGATACAATCTTTCAAAATCATCTGGAATATCCCCAGTCTGCAATACTAGGATATCAGAAATCCTTCCTTGAGTTAAGAAATTAATGTTATCAACTTCTAACTCTTCAATCTGCACTCCTTGTTCAGCTGTTAAAACAATACTGTCAGTGTCCTCAACACAAGGCAGAGGAGGAACAGCAGAAGTACTGGAAGTAACATTTAATCAAATTAAAGACACATTCCCGAAGTGCCATTTTTCGTAGACTTGCCTTTAATAGATTTATCAACAATCGTTTTACCAGAATCTTTGGTACCCTAGAGGTGAGAGGGGGAAAGGCCCCCAATTTCATCTTCTATAGCACCACCTTTATTAGTTTTTCTGACATGAGTTTTATTTTCCATAACTGTGCAAAGTACAGTAACAAATATTTCTCAAACATCAAAAGATGTTTAAATCAATTGCTCGACCAACAGTCTACCGAAATAGTTGCTGAACTTTCTAAAACAAGACATGATCTAGTCAAGAAGGATGTCATTGTGTGTTGTCAAATGCCAAGAAATTAGGTGCCAACTCAGCGTTCTGATGGGTGTCTGTGAGAGCTTGAGGTGTAGGGTAAATTCCCACGGTATCCCACAAAGAAATTAATATGAGGGCCCATCAAGCTCTCAGCTGCCTAGCTCAACAGCAGAGCTCACTCCCATGAATCAGGCAACACAGAGGCAATCTCCAATGCAGAACTAGTTATTGTTGTTGACTCTATTGTCAGGGAGATGGCAAATATGCAGGACCAGGGGCAAAAGCTGATGACGTTGTAGAGCAGATATCATTGTTTAAGGGCACCAAAGATGGTGCCCTTAAACAATGTTGGAACACTAAGAGTAAGAGATTTGCAGATTTACTCAACAAGTACAGGTCACTGTTGGAAAAAAGTCATAAGTTAGGTTTCAATCTGAAAGTGTCTGCAATTCAGCCCAGAGGAGTGAGTATGTGATGACAGCCTTGCACAATCTTTCCAGAGCCGTATTTATCAACACGGCTCGAAGGGTAGAATTTTTTTCAGCCTTGTCTGGGCTTGTTGAAAGGAGAGACTGCTTCTACAGGGATGGGGTACACTTAAATAGAAAGGGTGGAAGAATATTCTGATGCTATCGAAGCAGTGTTAGGTGTGTCAGAAAACTGCTAGCTTGGGGGAATACACAGACTAAAAGGTTAACAGTGGCTGCAGGCAGAGGCAAAAGTGATTCTTGCAGTGCTTCTATTACAATGAGCCTGGAAATCTAGGTAATGGAGATTTCCAGGACTTCTGGGAGCCATATAGTGGAACAAATAAATACATAGGCTGTGTTAGGGTAACTAAGCATAGAAAGAGGTGCATGTACACCAATGCTAGGAGTATAGTTAATAAATTTGATGAGCTTGAAGTGCTAGTCAAGGCATCAAATGCAGATATTGTTTGGATATCGGAGATGAGGTGTCACACAGTCATGAACAGTGCAGAATTGGAATTTGGGGAGTATAATGTGTACAGAGAGGATAGACAGGACAGGAAGGAAGGAGGGGTTATGCTGTTAGTTAAGAAACATAAAATATAAGGAAGTGCATCCAATTGATGATGATGGACAATGCAATGTTGAGTCTGTTTGGTGTGACCGGGAAAGGAAAAATGAGAGTAGGTGTGTAGGCCTAATGAATCTGATAAGTATAATGAGTCATTGTGCAGAGAAATAGTGGGCCGGTAAATCAGAATGTCTTATAATGGGGGATTTTAACTTTTGAGATACTGACTGGAACTTGTGGATTGGTCAATCACACACTAGCAAACATTTGGGGATTTATTGGATGATTGCTTTCTACAGCAACATGTTCGAGAGGCAACTAGAGGGAGTGATACTCTTGATCTGACTATCAGCAGTAATTATTCATGCATTAAGAATTTGCAGATAAAGGAACCACTGGGTGTCAGTGATCACAATGTATTGATGTGGGAATTAATTAAGGATGTAACTACCATCAAGGCTAAAAGGGAAGGGTTTTTGCTTTTGTAAAGTTACCTACAGGGGTTTTAGATAGTTTTTAAATTATGTACAGTGGGAGCAACAGATGATGTTACCAACGGTGAATTTTAAATGGGCAACCATTTGGCCTAAGTGATGAACTAATTAGTTCAGATGAACTAATCAGGCTCATGGCAGACGAAAAAAATTTGAGATGCATATAAATTATCAGGTGACACAGATGCCTGTATCAGATATTAACAAATCTGTAATCAAGTCACAAAGGAGGTTAGGCAGGCGAAGACAGACAACAAGAAATCATTGGCAAAGGATGCAAAGAGTTCTTTAATTATGTAAACTCTAAAAGGAAAGATATGAATCAGATTGGACATTTTAACATAGATGGTTTGGCTACTGATGATCATGATCAGGTAGCTGATAAAAACTGAATGAGTATTTTGCATCTACAATTCACACACGAGCAGTTATTCAATAAGGGAAGTGCCAGAGGTTTATCAAATTCTAACAGGAAGCTAAGTGATTTTGTAATAACTGAGAGCAAAGTGATTTAATATAAAAAAGGCACCTGGGGTGGACGGGATGTATCCAGTTATATTAAACGAGGCAGCAAAGGAAGTACGCAAACCCTTAGCCATAATTATGAGAGCTTCCTTGAACTCAGAGGGTCCCCCCCCATGGACTGGAGGTTGCAAATGTATTACCAATTCACAAAGGGGGATCAAACGGTGACACTGGTAACTACAAACCTGTTAGTTGAAATTGTGTTCTGGAGAAAATAATGGAATCACTGGTTAAAGTGATTGCAGAATCATCTAGATTCTGCAATCACTTCAAGACACGGCATGGGTTTGTTAAAGGGAGATCGTCTGACCAAATTGATTGGATATGGATACTATGATGTGGTGGTCACAAAGGAACTGAATGCCAAAAACAATTTTGAGCAGGAAAGCTCTTGATACTGTTGCACATGGAAGACTGCTGTACAAATTGGAGAGAGGTACGGCATTAAGGGTAAGTTACTACAATGGATAAAGGGATGGTTGTGTGGGGAACGACAGAGAGTGGTAATCAATGGACACCGCTCTTCGTGGACAAATATTATTATTGTTATTGGCTGTATGGTGCAAGGAAGAATGAAGCTTATGCTGTACCAGCCAACAATTCCCGAATTACCCTGAGAGAGAGAGCGTGCGTGTGTCAGAAGTAGAAGGGGATTCAAGAGGAAAGAGAAGAATGATATCAAGCTCAGGACCCTGGGTGTGCCAATTAGTAGAGTTCCCCAGGGTTCAGTGTTGGGCCCATTGTTGTTTTGTATATTTTGATATTTTTGATTTTAGATATTTGATATTTTGATATTTAGTTGTTTTGATATTCATGATATACCATTACGAATATCAATGATATTCGTATATCATTGATAATGTCCAAGTATGCATAGTCCAAGATACAAAAATTGGCAGGGTTGTTAACGACAATAAAGACTGGATCTAGATAAGTTGGGCAAATTGGCCTGAGAAGTGGCAAATGAAGTTTAACATTGACACATGCAAAAGTACTGCATATGGGTAGCAATAACCCAAGAGAAATGTACTAACTGTGGGGTACACTCAGGGAAGTGGAAAGTGAAAAAGACCTGGGGGTAATTGTGCAGTCAGATATGAAGCTTGCTGAGCAAGTGCACACTGGCTGCCAGGGTAGGTCATGGAGTCTTGTCCAATGATATATAGGAACTCTGCTAGCAGGGACAGGGAGGAGATTGTTGTACAAGGCAGTGGTCAGGTCACACCTTGAGTACTGTGTACAGTACTCAAGGGTTTGGAGACATCATTTTAGGAACTATGTAGTTGCTAGAATGAGTACAAAGAAGGGCAACAAGACAGGTGAGGGGAATAAAGGGCGATCTGATTGAGATGTATTTGGCCTTGAATAGATTGAGGATGGGATTCTTCCTCTTGCTCAGATTAAGAACCTGAAGGGACATAGATTCAAATTGAGGAAAGACAGTCGTTGAACAGACATGCGGAAATTTGCCTTTAGCCAGTGGGTGGAACAGACTTCCATCTCTTGTGGAAGTTGATAGCCTAAATAAATTTGAGGCTGAGCTGGACCATTTCACCCATCCATTCGTGATGGATGGGTGATGGATTCCAAATGCCTTGAATTTATTTAAGCTGTCAACTTCTACAACAACAGATGGAAGTTTGTTCCAACACACTGGCTAAATGCAAACTTCCGCACATCTATTATACAACTGCCTTTCCACAATTTTAATTTATTTCCCCTCAGGATCTGGGCAAGAGGCAGAATCCAATTAGCATTGAACTTGCTAAAACCCTTCAAGGCCTTGAAGGTTTTACACCTAAATCAGATAATCTCACAGGTGCCTACACAGACACTGTAATTTGCAAATCTTAAGCTTTTCTTCATAAGAGCAACTCTTTGTTCTATTAACTAATCTTGCCCTTCTCTGTACTCGTAAATGTTGTACGTTTAATGTACTAACTGTGTACACTCAGGGAAGTGGAACAGGTTAATTCCTATATGGTATATTCAGGTTAATTCAGGTAAATTTAGGTATGCACTCATTTACTCCATTAAGCTGTCAACTTCTACAACAGATGGAAGTTTGTTCCACCAATCGCTCAACTGGCAAACTTACGCCTTTCCAATAGAGCCTGTATAAATAGACATGCGCACGCGCATACGTAAATGAACCTGCGCATGCGAAAATAGGCATGCGCACGCGCATACGTAAATGAACCTGCGCATGCGCATACGAAAATGAACCTGCGCACGCGCATACGTAATTGAACTTGCGCATGCGCATACATAAATGAACCTGCGCACGCGCATACGTAAGTGAACCTGCGCATGCGCATACGAAAATAGACATGCGCACGCGCATACGTAAATGAACCTGCGCATGCGCATACGAAAATAGACATGCGCACGCGCATACGTAAGTGAACCTGCGCACGCATACGTTCTTCTACAACAGATGGAAGTTTGTTCCACCAATCTCAACTGGCAACCTTTCCAATAGAGCCTGTATAAATAGACATGCGCACGCGCATACGTAAATAGACATGCGCACGCGCATACGTAAGTGAACCTGCGCATGCGCATACGTAAGTGAACCTGCGCATGCGCATACGAAAATAGACGTGCGCACGCGCATACGTAAATGAACCTGCGCATGCGCATACGAAAATAGACATGCGCACGCGCATACGTAAATGAACCTGCGCATGCGCATACGAAAATAGACATGCGCACGCGCATGCGTAAATGAGTATGCGCACGCGCATATAAATGAACCTGCGCATGCGCATACCTAAATAAATCTGCGCACGCGCATGCGAAAATGAACCTGCGCACACATGCGCACGCGCGCGTGCACGCGTGCGCATTTATAGATGTCATACTCTGCAAAACGCGCATATGCGGGCGCATTAGAAAATAACCTGGACTACGCGTGCGCAGACGCTAAATGAGCGTGCGCCGGGTTCGATGCTGGACTGTGATAAATATTGCAGGATGTCAGCGATGTGTCACATGGTGAACATGCGCAGCACGTATACGCCGTGTGCTGTTTTTTGTCTATCTTGTGAACTCATCTGAGTGTATAAACATAAAATTTATTTATTTATTTACCCACGTAGCACGCTCGCACTTATGGTTAGGGCTCGCACGTGCGAGCGTGGTTTATCGGCGTAAATGCCTGGTGCACGTTGGACTTTCGAAGACTGGAAGTGTGCTGGTCGGATTGGTCACTTAATTTTACTGTTTCATAGATGTCATATGCATTTACCTCTCTGCAAAAGCCCGCCAAAATAAAGTGTTCCGTGGTCTATTTGATTTTATAGTCTATGCCAATATTATTAGTTTACTGGTTTAATAACAATAATTAATTATTATTAAAACTAATAATATTGGCAGAAAATAATCAATAACCAAAGAAAATGTTAAAAATTATAATGATACAAAAATGTTGCGCACTACAAATTTGCAAAATTTATATATTTTATTTTTTAATTACGATTTTTCACGGAATACTTGTTCAAATCTCACGGAACACGAAAATGTAAAATCTAATTTCTTGAGATTTCAATGGCAAGGAATTAAAAAAAAGGAAATTAAAAAAAAAGTGCTAGTTATGTGAATTCAGCTTATTAAGTTTTTGCGTGCAGGGATCAAACAATTTAGAGATGATTCGCATGCTAGTTGTAAGTTGGAGAGGGGAGACTGAATGCTGGGCCGAAAAGAGAGCAATGAAAACAACTCTTTTTTTTTTTTTTTTTTTTTTTTTTTTGTAACACATTTAGATCACCAAAGAGCAGAGCATAGTGTGCCGTTCCACGTCGCCGAATATTGCAAGACACATCCAGTGAAGCAGTGGCAACGATAACAAATATTTTCGTGATCATCTCATGCATAAGAATTTGTGGATCCCCAAATTAACGTCGCCTGGTTATTGTTTGTAGTTCTTGTTAAAATTCGAAGTATAACAATAATCCCACACATTGGAGGGTCTACGATATGTTGACTCTCCAATGTAGTCTACTAATAATACTCTCCTCAGGTACTAAAAGACCCTACGATATGTAGACCCTCCAACAAACCTTGAGGGTCTACTCAAGAAGGAGGAGATAGATACAAGAAGGCACTCATTAAAAATCCGCTAAACGATTGCCCCTAATGGGACCCAACGTTGGGTCCCATTAGGGGCCTAGCTGCTATATGAGTGAAACAATGGTACACGATTCTACACATGTACCTAGAATTCATGATCGCTGAAACCTATAATTGGTTTAGCAAATCCACTAGCCGACAAAATCAATTCAAATATTTATACAGTGCCATGAACGATGGTGCAGATCCGAAAAAGATAGTTCATTCGTGTCAAACAAGGTGGTTTGAAGTTGCTATAACAAGAATTTTAGAACAGTATATTGAATTAAAAGCCCATTTTGAAATAACTCGTTTGACTGTCAAATGAACTGCAGAACTTCTTTATTCAATGTTCAAAGATGAAAGTAATTTAGCATATCTTTTATTTTTAAAACCTATCTTATCTTAAGTACAAATCTTTTGAATCAAATACTGCTGATCCATTTAATAATGAAAAAAAAAAAAGAAAAATCCATTTAATAATGGATCAGCAGTATTTGATTTAAACATGCTATTGCCGATGATTACAAAGATTTTTTTAATAAAATAAATTTTTTTTACCAAATACACATATTGAAAGAATAGAAGAGGACATTATTAATTATATAGACCTTAAGCCATATTTAGGTTACCAATTTGAAAGAAAAATAAATGAATTAATAATGATTAAACTTATCACAACAGATGAAATGGCAATAAGAGAGAGATGCTATAATTTCTTGATTGATTTTTTTAATTATCAACAATTAAACAACGCCTGCCGGACAACATAAAAGAATTAGAAAAAATATCATTAATCTCAGTTAACAATATATTAAAGCAACAAAAAGAACCACTGAAAAATTTATTACAAAATTTAAAATTGTCTGAAGTAGAAATTGAGTTGAAATATTGAAAGACATTGAAAATTTGGGCAATAAATGTGAAATGGGAAAACCAAAACTTGATTGTATCAACAATACAATGAAGTTTTGGTCAGAAGTTTCGAAATATCGAGATGCAAGCGGTGAAAATTCATTTAAAGAAATTAGCCAGTTTGCATTAGTTATTTTAATTTTGCTATTATCCAGTGCAGAAGTGGAAAGAATATTTAAATCGTAAAAAACAAAACACGCAACAGAATGAGTGTTGGCATGGTTAATGCAATCTTATCAGTACGATACGGGCTCAAAAGAGTTGAAAAGCGTTGTAAACATTGTTTTGCCTGAAGAAGTACTTCGCAAAATAGGTACACAAGAAGCATATGATGAGGAGGTACTGAATTTTGAAATTAATTTAGATTTTTTGATATTGATTTTATATTAAAAACAGAAAATAAATAACTAATTATATATACTTTAGTTTGTTTGTTTTTAATCTACAAAGTACAAACAAATGAAAATTTAAAAAATTTGGCTGGTTAAGTGTTAAAAATAGCGGATTTTGATGCGGCAGTGGCGGATTTCCGCACAGGCGCGCGCCTGGGGCCTCTTAAATCGAGGGGGTCTCAAATTTCAGGTCTCGAAAAAAAAAATTTTTTTTTCATTTAAAATTTTTACACTCATCTTTATTACCGTTACTGAATAAAACTATAATTTAAGATGAGAAGTTAGTAAACTCTCATGCGATAGTTCTTATTATATGAACTATCTATCCTAATATAGTTATTTTACGCATAGATAGTTCATATTATATGAACTATCTATGCGCACTAAGTGAATCTGAAGTAGAATACATATTATCATTAATGCTTAAATTAAACACTTTCAGTTTTTTCCTAGTGGAGGTAATTCCACGAGTGAAGAATTATCAATTCTTCAAGAAATTACGATATTACATTTGTTCGCGGAGGCAGTTCAAAACTATTCGCAACTAACTGGGAACCAATAAGCAAGCGCAGTAGTCTTTTAAAGCCTCTGAAATCATTACTGCGCTGGTTCACATGTAAAGGAGCATCGTCTTTTTTAATAGCTTTCGGAACTAACATTTCACTCACGGATCTGTTACAAATTACTGGAGTTTGTTGTGGTTGGTGTTTTAGTGTAAGGGTATTTTTGTTTTGTTATCAAGTAAGTATCTGTAATATGTATTGTTTATGTATTTATCAAAACTGAATTGTTTGACGAGGCGTGACATTTATAGCAAGTGATAATTGGGAATTAATTTTTTAATTCCCAATTAATAAAATATGTATGAAAGAATTGCGCAACCAAAATGATTAAAACAGCAACACCAAATCTAGAGCGCGTGCTATAGTAAAAAGGTGCGCGTAGAATGCACAAAGTAGTGGTACCGAAAATATTTAGAGGGGGAGCCCCCTCAAAATTGAATTGCGCCTGGGACCTCTCAAGTGCTAAATCCGCCACTGGCTAGCGGGAAATATTATTGGCAACACTGATTCTGGATTGTACAGTGTGAACAAAACTAGTGTTGTGTTACCACAGTCTAGCACCGTGCTGACGGTGAGGCGAACAAGGTTTTTGCCTCAGATTAAAAGCTGAAAGGGGTGCCAAAAGAAAGCCTGCACGAGAAGCTCGCAAAAGTTCGATGAAATTTACCGGTAAAAGAACTTTGCCGTAACGGCATTTGTATTGTTGCTCGGTAAACAGACGGTGGGTGTTATTGGTCTGGAGTAGAAGTTGAATCCCACGGGAGCTTGAAACCCTCCCGAAGTGGAGGGAGAGGGTAACCCGAAATTTTTTCTTTAGAATCACTAATTGAATTAACTAATTGAATCACGAACAGAGTCATATTGGAAGTTCTGGCGTCGTAAAAAATGTTCATAACGTAGTTTCACCGGTAAACTTTTTCGAAAATTGCCGTGCTTCTCGTGTGGGCTTCCTTCCCCCCCCCCCTTTTTTTTCTTCTTCTTAATAAACAATTTATCCACTAGTCCACCAGTGATTCTAAAGAAAAAAGGTCAGGTTACTTCCTCCACTTCGGGAGGGTTTCAATCTCTCATGGGATTCAATTTTTACTCCTGACCGATAACACCCACCGTCTGTTTACCGAGCGAGCAACAATGCAAATGCCATTACGGCAAAGTACTTTTACCGGTAAATTTCATCGAACTTTTGCGTGCTTCTCGCGCAGGCTTTCTTTATCTTCACCGAAAGATTAAATAACTGCCAATGTTGCCATGATTAACAGTAGGGCACAATTTTACATTCTTGCCTCAGGTATTAATTTACTCGGCACGGTCCTGTCAGTCTGTGACAGGACCGTGTTATTTAAATTGTAAAGTTCGTCCTTCATTCCGAACCCAATAAGATGTTATTAATGCCAACATTTCAATCATTCTCAAAATGATCAAAACGTTGCATAGAAAATTCTATGTCCACAATGTGGCTCAAAAGTACATGATCAAACAAATTGCTATCCTAATTAAAAAAAACACTTATTCAAAAAACTGAGCCACATGGAAAGCAGAGAAACATATATAAAGAAATATGAAGTAGAAAACAAGGTAACATACATAGAAGCAGATGCGGACTGGCCATAAGACTTACAGGGACAATATGGCCAAAATACACTTTTGGCCATATTGTTTGAAAGGAATCATTATTAATGATTCCTTTCAAAAAATGAATAATACGGTAAGATCTTGAAGAACTGTTATTCAATTTGCCTATCTGCATTTTGGGTGACTTAATGGTAATGAGAGTTAATGGCCCATGAGAGTCAACTAAATTAAAGGAAAAATTATTGAAAGATTAATTGATACGCAAAAATCTAACCTTATTTAATAATGTTGTAATAGTAGTAGTAATAGTGGCTTGTTTTAACACTTGCTTTCTTGCATGTGATGCAAAAAAGCAAGTGTGAGCTTATGCAGCATCAAGCCAAAAAAAATTTAAACCATTCCCTCTAAATGTTTGTCCAGTTCCTCTTTAAATTTATTTAACCTATCAACTTTCACGACAGATGGAAGTTTGTTCCTGCAATTAACTACCCGCTGGCTAAAGGCAAATTTCTGCACATCAATTCTACATTTGTCTTTCCTCAATGTGAATTTATACCCCCTTTTTTAGGGTCGTAATCTGAACAAGTGGAAGAATCCCATCAGAATTCAGTGTGCTGAACCCATTCAAGGCCTTATACACCTCAATCGCAGGTGCCTAGTCTCCAGCTGCTGCAATTTGCAGAACTTAAGCCTTTCTTGGTAAGAGGATCCCTTCATTCCCCTCACCAATCTTGTTGCCCTTCTCTGTACACGCTCAAGCAAATCTACATCCTTCCTAAAAATGAGGCCTCCAGACCTGTATGCAGTACTCAAGGTGTGGCCTGACCATTGCCTTATACAGAGGGACAATCACCTCTTTTTCCCTGCAAGCAAAATTCCTGTATATCATTGACAAAACCCCATGACCTGCCCTGGCAGCCTGTCTGCATTGCTCAGTAAACTTCATATCTGACTGCACAATTACTCCCAGGTCTTTTTCATTTTCTACCACCTTAAGTGTAGTACCACACAGTTGGTACGTTTCTCTGGGGTTACTTCTACCCATATGCAGTACTTTGCATTTGTCAAGGTTAAACTTCAGTTGCCACTTCTCAGCCCATCTTTATAGATTCTGTTGCAGTACCACACTGCCATTACTGTCATTAACAACCCTGCCAACCTTTGTATCATCTGCAAACTTCGACACTAAGCCTGATATAACTTCATCAATATCATTGATAAATATACAAAACAACAGTGGACCCAACACCAAACCCTGTGGGACTCCACCAATAACATTAGTACACGAAGAGCAGCGCCCATTAATTACCACCCTTTGTCTTCTCCCACTCAACCATCCTTTTATCCATTGTAGCAACTTACCCTTAATACCACTCTGCTCCAATTTGTACAGTAGTCTTCCATGCGCAACAGTGTCAAAAGCTTTCCTGAAATCCAAGTATATGATATCAAAATTATTTTTTGCATCCAGTTCCTTTGTAACTACATCATAATATCCAATCAAATTTGTCAGACAAGACTTTCCCTTAACAAACTCATACTGTGTCTGAATTATTGCTGCAGTCTTATCTAGATTGATCCTGCAATGCATCTTTAACCAGTGACTCCATTATTTTACCCGGAACAGAAGTTAAACTAACTGGTCTGTAATTACTCGTGTCACTCTTCAATCCCACTTTGTGAATTGGGGATACATTTGCACATCTCCAGTCTGTGGGGACCTCCCCTGAGTTCAAGGATGCCCTCATAATTATGGTTAAGGGTTTGCTTACTTCCTTTGCTGCCTCCTTTAATATAACATCCACCCCAGGTGCTTTTCTTAGCATCCTTTGCCAAAGATTTCTACTAATCTGCCTTTTGTGACTTGATTACAGACTAGTTTATATCTGCCATATGCTTCTGTGTTGCCTGATAATTTATATGCATCCCATGCATTTTTATTCTCTGCCATGAGTTTCATTTGACAACCATTTAGGCCTAAACCTTGAACAATATTTCTTTATAGGTATGAAACTTTTAGTAGCTTCTACGATTAATTCCTTGAATGCTTGCCACTTAGAATTTGCTGTTGGTAACATCACCAGTTGAACTCACTGTACAGAACTTAAAAACTGTCTGAGACCACTGCAGTCACTAATACATATGTATGTTTTCTCTGGAACAACTCCAGCAATAGACCTATCAATTTGTTCTTTTATACTATAGCCAATCACAGAATGGACAGTTCTAGATGAGCCTCTTAGCAGCGATGTGACTGTTTTCCAATAATTTTCCATTTATAGATATCACATATTCCACAAGGCAGCCATTGTAAGAAATGGAAATTCAAACAAGGCAATTGGGCTAAGTATAAACAATGCATTTCACTTGATGAGAATTTCATTCAACAGCAATCCATCATCAATGAAAGTTCTGCTATTCCGTCATTATTATCAAACCACAATTGACAACACGTTAACAGCTGGTGGAATGAACAATTTACGAAAGTTAGGAAACAATGACAAAATAATAAAGCCTGGAACTTGTCTGGCAGACATCCATCTATTTCAAACTTCATAAATTACAAGCTTAGGGAAAACTTGAAACGTGTAAAGTTGAAAGACAAAAAAAAAAAAAAACCCTTTCCTGTATCAAGTTTGTTTTAATCATTAATAATGATTGTGACCTTAATTTTGTGTGGAAAAATATCAGAAAACTTAATGACAAGTTTCCTCCAGCTGTAAGTCTAATGATTTCTTGGAATGGGGGAAAAAAAAAAAAACTGTTCTTTTTCAGGCAGAAAGGTTTTTCCAGATATTTGCAACAAAAACCATGTCAGAACTAACAAGGATATAAAAAAAAAAAAAAAAAAAGAGTTAACTTATCTTCCCATGTGTAATATGTCCTATGTCCATAAATTGAGTGTGTTTTCCAATTGATTTCGCTGGACAAAAAACCAGAATTTCCAGGGGGGGGTTGAATTTGCTACCCTTAATTTGCTACTCCTGCACTTGAGGTCAACTAACATTAAGCCATGGGATGGGATTCGAATCCGAACGTCTGGACCCAGTGTGGGAAGGTGATTTTACTCATTACTTCCAAAGGATATAAACTTAAACAGAACAGTATAATATTAATTTTTGTGCAACACAACCATTTCCAATCTCTGAACTCTGTCAAGTTATCCTTGGATCCCACATCAGTGGTCCTAGAGAAATGTTCTATTTAATATTGCATGATCTTGATGAAAAATCATACCAACATCTTTTGAATTTTTAAAATCGAGTATTACAGGAAAATGTTTGTCCTAAATCTTGGCACCATTGAATTATGCTTACTTTCCCAAAACCTGAAGAGGAGCAATCAAGTCCACAAAACTTGGTATGGTTGCCTTGGTAAACCTGTGAGAATAATGATTCATACTCGTTTAACTTAGCATATTGAATAAAGAACTTAATAAGCAACACTGAATATTGTTTCCATAAAAACTGAGCCTCCAGATCTAATGGTTAAGGTTGAATCTGATATACACAATACCTTCAATAAAAATGAACATCTGATAGATAATGGTCTTTTATTAGAACTTCACAATCTTGGACCTTGTGGAAACCTTCCACTGTTCATTCAAAACTTTTTTACAAAACCGATCATTTCAAGTCTGCCACTAAAATTCTCTGTCATGGCATTTTGAAAGCATTTTGAAGAAGGTGTACCACAACATTCAATTCTTATTCCCTTATAGTAGAAATCTACTTCTACGCAGATGATTTGTCTAGTTCTTGTTATTTGGACATGGGTATCATAGAGAGACAACTTCAACACACATTATTTTTGTGGACATATTCATAATGGCTATTAAAAAAAACCCCCAGTAGTTATACACTTTCTGCAGAAAACAAAATAGTGCTTACATCCAGATCCCGAACTTTATTTCTTCAATCACATAGCAATAGTATTTACTTTCTAGGACTTATACTTGACAATAATCTTAACTTTCTAGAACATATCAAGTATGTCTGCACTGGCTGTCTTATATTTAGAGTACCTTTTAGGACTTAGGTTGCAGGCAGAACCACTCTACTCCATCTATACAGAGCCTTAATCAGACCCTGTCTGGGGTCATCTCCCTCAAATTGGCACAAGATTTCCCATTGACTGAAAAGTTTCTTTTTGTTTTTAGGGGAAACTTTAACAGAATTTAAAGATGAGAGTTTAATTACTTGACAGTTAAAAACTGTATAAAAATAGTAACAATTAAAAATAGTACTCTTAAGTTATAAAATTCCTATCTTATACGATAAAGGCTGCTACTTGAAAAATTCATTATCTATTCAAGGAGCGACATATTAAAATGACAGAAAATCGTAGGAAAGGTAAGGTTTCTTATTTATCCAAAACTGTTTATGAAGAACTAATATTGCCAGAACTGATTTTAAAGAATTATTGAAGAACTGAAATTGTCAGAAAAATATCAAGTAAAAAAAATTAAAATACATATTTCTCAGTTATTGTTGACTGAACTCCTGATTGTTCAAATGAAGTTCAACTCTGCATGGTAATCCAATAATGGAACTCTGTGTTTCTATTTATGATTTATTGAAGTTAATTTCAGAAAAAGACTCTTACTCATCGATTTTTGCGACAGCAAATGATCACCAGATCTCGCTCCACCCACTGCTTCATGCTGATAATCACCTGGATTTTGTGTTGCAGTGAATGCCATTCAGAAAGTGAGTAGAGCCACAGCCAACTTAAAAAAATGGGGTGCCCATGTTTTTAAGGTGGTGGTGGCGGCTCTACTTGCTATAGAATAGGAAGTTAAGGCAAATTACAAGAAGTCTCCGGCAAAGGATGCAAAGAAGAGTAGGAAAGACTTCTTTCTTATATAAATAATAGATGTAAGGGGTTGAATCACATTACCAATTTGATATCAATGGGTCCACTTGACATCACATTGGTAATGGTTTAACTGTTGATGATCCTGCTCAGATTTCTGACAAACTGAATATGTAGTTTACAGCTACATTCATATATGAGGAATTCTTTACGATACTGTTGCATTTAAACGGCCACTGTATAAACTGGAGCAGATTACTGCTGTTGATAAAGGGATGGTTGAGTGAGAGAAGACGGGCGATGGTTATTAATGGACACTGCTCTTTGTGGACCTTATTAATGGAGTCCACCAGAGTTCAGCATGGGGGCCCAATGTTGTTTTCTGTATTTATTACTGATGAAGCTAAATCAGGCTTAATATCTAAGTTTTCAGATGACACAAATTTATTGTTAATGACAGTAATTAAGATAAGACACAGTGACAAGATCTAAAAAAATTAGGGAGATATGTTGAGAAATGGCAGTTGGCAATGGAAGTTTCACACTGGCAAATGCAAGGTTCTGCATATTAGTGACAATAATTCCACTGGTAGAACTAGTGGCTATGCACTAGTTGTACCAGATTAATGTACCAACTGTGTAGTGCCACACTCAAGAGTAGTGTAAAAAGAAAATGAGAATGTACACAGTTGGATGGCACTTTTTTATATAATATTCTATGACATCTATTGGTAAGGCAAGTTTAATTAATATATACAGGTATTCCAAATACCCTTTCATGATGCTGAGTATAAGTATTATAAGTGTTATGTGTTAAGTAACTGTACAGCTGGTCCAGTCATTTCTCTATCAGATGTCCTCTATGACATATTTGGATATTCATAGAGGACATCTAATAGAGAAATGATTAGACCAACTGCACCAGTTACTAAACACATAATAGAATCATTAAATCAACACTCCTTAGTGACTTTAATGGATGATGTTCATTAGAGGAGGCAAAAGTATGTGGTACTTTTTTTTATATGCTCTTATAGTTCTTTTAATGTGTAAATGTTATTAGGCAAAAGGTACAATGGTACTAGAGTTAGTTTTATTCCCATTGCTTCCTTAATGTTCAATCAATAGGATTTCTCCTTCTGAATTTCCTGATATTAGTTTGGAATGTAAGCTGTGGGTGTTTGATCCAAGTGATGCTAATCTGGTGGATCGGCAGCATTACTGGAATATTCCCTCACCACATATAGGGGCCAAGCCACTTGTGCAAACTTTGTATTGCCTTTAATTATTATAGCTATGTAAAAAAAAAAAAAAAAAATGATGCTATGCACTACTTGTACCATAGTTATATCAGAGATTGCAGTCAGGTTCATGTTTGAAGTAATTTCAGCCAGTTTTGTAATGGATCTCATTCATGTCAAAATGTATCTTGAAAGTTCTTGCACTATCATCAAATTTATCTTTTCAAAATATACTTTCATGATGTATACTAATGTTTTTTCTTAGCAGTCCCCCTTGCCAATGGATAGAAAGTAAAGAAGGTAATGGTTGAAACATTTATCCACTTTCATTATAATTTACAAAAGAAATTTTATTTTACCTGTAATGCAACTTAAAATATTCTTATTCTCAGATCATGTTGACATTATGGATAATTACAAACCAGAACCTGTATTTCAAGTGTTTTTTTTATTTATATCAAGAACTTCTCTTACATAATAAATTATCTTCTGTAAATATGTAAAATACATAATTTTTCAAGTGGTCCTTAAAGGGAGTCTCTTACGAAATTATTTTGCTGTACCCAATGACAAGGTGAATTAACATATTTTTATAATAACGTTACAAGCAATGTCAGACTCACCGTGCTTTGAAGTTCAAAAGAACTTGAATTTAAAATGACAAACTTAACTTTTCAAAATCAGTTTTAATTCTATATAGAAATGCAAAAGGCTCTGGATTTCATGTGGAAATTCCACAAACCATTAATAACAGTGGGCAGCCTAAGTAAGCTATCAATTATGATGTTCACTGAAAAAACTAGCAACAAATTTTTTCACCTGGAGAGATCTGCAGTTAATTTTCTTAAAAGATATATTTCTTTATACAGGAAACAAAGTAACATATTATTCATTAAAACTTTAACAATGAAAAATGTGTGATGATATATACTAACATAAACTTTCTACAACACAAAGGTTGAATTTATATTGGAAGATGTAAAATGTACAAAATGTTTTTAATTAAATATTTTGTAATAAGTAAAAAATGTAAAATATAATATTACAACATTTTTTGCGGAAAGTCTAGCATAAAAACTTAAAAATCATGCAGTAATGTGCCATAATGAAAAATTAACCATTCCAAGAAAACTATACACACACACACACACACTTGTTTTTTCTAGTTTAGTTGGAAGTTTTCAGATACCATAATAGGGTATGCCCTCTGATTTGCAGTAATTTTAGTTTTTTCCAATTTTTTAATCAAATTTATGTTATTTTTCAAATGTGCAAATATGTTATTTTTTTAAGTTACAGACCTATTGATTTTAATGATATGCACTTAAAGGCTAACTTAGGCAAATCTGCTCATATTTCACTTAAGTATAGTAACCACGTACTAGTATGCATTTACAACACATAAAAATATATCTGGACTCTATATGTCATATGTTTCTATAGGTATGTTTACATATTTGGATTTTGTGATAAAGATTTAACTTTTAATATTTAATTTCAGTACTTGATTTGTTGTAACTTTAATGATTCAGGCGGAGTTTAGTGCACACCATCACTGTTGCTTTTTATTTGGTTGTTTGTTCTTTGTTGTGAAGTGCAGTTGTGTTTGTTGTGAAAGAAGATCAGGTTAGTTAAAAATGCAAGTGTTTCATTTTTTTTAAAGAAAATTGTTTGTGAAAGAAGATCAGGTTACTCTGAATGTGTTGAGTGATAATGACAGCATTGTGGTAGTTGATTCATGTAAGTTTGCATGATGTGCTATAGTCAGCTTCATCCAGGAAGTGGAATATACAGACTTTGCATTAGCTGATATTATGTAATTGAACAGAATGAAAAAAATAATAATACATACATGGAGCAAAGAACTTTAAAATACAGTTTATACTGCATTTCATTATGGTGTGAATTTACATACTGTAGCATATGACATGTTAATTTGGAAGAAAAGCCTGGGAATGCCATTTGGACACTGCCAAAATGGAGTCTGTATATTTCTGTCTAAAATCAGGATCTTTATTAAGTTTTCCCTTTTGCAGGTGTGTGTGTGTGTGTGTGTGTAAACTGGGAACCCAATATAAGGTTCCAAGTAAAGGTAACCAAAAAAATGTTTCATTATGAACAGAATATTTTATGTTATCTTCTTCAGTATTTTAAAAATTTAATCACAGTTTACACTAGAAATAGATTAGAAAAATGTTCTATTCGAACAAAACACAAAACTGCTTTGATTCAAAAAGCTGATAAGTTACTGTGTATATCAGAATTCAGTTTTTCTCATTTTCTCACTAATTTGGTGTTCAATCTATTCTATAAACAGAAAAGTATCATTATTAACAGATGTGCACCCTTTTCTTTTTCTTTGGGGGAAGACAACTGTCCATCCCTGGTGCAGTCCTTCTGTCAGCAAAAAAAAAAAAAAAAAAAAAATAATAATCCCTTCCAAACTTATTTCATCTATTATGGAAAATAGCAAAATTATGTCATCTATATTTTGTTATTTAATATAATGTTGTTTAATATCTGGTAACATAAATATATCTAATTTTTATTGGTAATTATTTTCAAGACTAATACTTATCTATTGTTATTCTGGATAAAAATATAGGCATAAATATTCTAATGATTGCCTGTGAACTTGATATTCCAGAATGTATGTTCTAATTGTTCTTTTTCATTATTTACATGTTATGATTGTCAACAAATAATAATAATAAAAAAATCACCATAATAAATATACCTAAAAAAACAGAGTAAGCTATGTTTTCTGGTTTTAAACTTATATCTCTTGGATTCAAGATCGGTAAAACTTGCATTTTTACAGCATTTCAACTCGTTTTAAACAGATTCACCGAGATATGTTGTTTGTGCACTTTTCTGCAGATACATTATAGTGATCAAATTATCTCATTCTCTGATTTTGTGGTATCTCTCTCTCTCTCTCTCTCTCTCTCTAACTCCACATTATTCCGACAATGAAAGAGAATGGGAAAGAGAACAGAGGCTGACACTGGCAATTTTTTTTTCTTACTATGATTTCGGCTCTTCCATTCTTCCTTTTCTAAAAGAATTACCTGAATTATATGTATCTAATCACTAATTCACTTTTACCCTATATGAGCTTTACTTATATGATCCATGGCCAAGTTTAATAAAAATCTCCTAGTACTCTTTGGCCGGTTTGCTGCTGGTTGCAGAAAACCAGCATACACCAAACATTTCCCAAAGAATAAAAAAATTGGCAATGCTGAAATTTACTTCAGTCCAAATCTTTCACCCAGCACAATGTAAGAGGCTCTAGAGAAATGCAGCATTATGTGCCATTACTTCTGGTATTACAGTTTGTCATTAATATGACCATAAACAGTTTACAACAATTGGCTAAGAGCTTTGTTATGGCAGGTTTTTCTGAAGCTCCTTTGGAATGAGGCAGTTGAATGATTTCTACAATTTGGTCCCCATGTCAGGTGAGCTCACTGTATTCAGTCCATCCATGATTTGGTGCACCAAGTCGAAGTACACCAACTGATCTATCTTTAGAAGCTGTTATCAAAACTGACAAGAAAGTTAAGAATCAATAAAAAATTAAAGCATATTAAAGCAAATTTCAAGCAACTAATTGCAAATTGAAAGAGAACTATACATCCTAAAAAGAAAAATATATAAACTTATTCACTAAAATTACATCTAGAACAGGCAGGTCCCCTGAAATGTAACAGCTAAACAGTTGTGAATTGTATAGGACTGCATCATAATTTAGTTGCTTATTGAAATATATACAGGAACTAATTGGCTCTTGTAATGAATGGAGTTCATCATATGAAATAGAGACAAATTTTATGATTCACCATCTGAGCAATTTTCTTCTGTATTCATATCATGACTGCTGTCAAATGCATTATCTCCTCTTTTGCTTGGTTCACTGTGAAGCATCATATGGCTCACAGTGAACCAAGTGCAGAAGTTTGCCTTCAGATGGATGGTTGATTGTTGAAACAGGTTTCTATCTGTTGTTGCAAAAGTGGATGGGTTGAATAAATTCAAGGAAGAATTAGACAAATTCTTGGAGGGTACGGTGGATGGGTTGAATAAATTCAAGGAAGAATTAGACAAATTCTTGGAGGCTACGGTGGATGGGTGAACTGTTTTTTTTTTTTTTTTTTTTTGTTCCTGATGCTATATAAGCTTGCTCTTTCTTGCATAATTTGCCATTACTACAACTCTTTTGCTAATATCATCAAGCATGTTGCCCATAGGGGCTAACATTTGGTGAGTATGGGCTTGGCACACCCAGGTTCTGAGCTGGATATGATCATTCTTCTTTTTCTTGGTGATTCCTTTCTACTCTCTCTCTCTCTCTCTCTCTCTCTCTCTCTCTCTCTCTCTCTCTCTCTCACAGGGTAACTTGGGAATTTTGGTGGTGTAGCATAAGCCTCAGGCTTCCTTGCACCATATGCATTATCTCCTCTTTTGCTTGGTTCACTGTGAAGCATCCAAATAGTAATATTTGGATCCTTTCAAGAAAATGGTCTTTTTTACAGGTGTGGTCTCCATACTCGAACACAGCATTCCAAGTGGATCTTACAATTTATTTATACAGTGGGATTATGATGCTAAAATTGTGGCACACTACAATTACTACTATGCTAATATATTCACAAACAGAAAGTTATTTCTGTTGGGTATATTTAATTTGTATAGTATAGGTGAACAGATCAAGTACTAAGAATCATGTTATATCACATTGACCACCAGAAAGTGTTTGTTTGGATCAGCTAATAAAACAAATTTTTGTTTGAATTAATTTTCTGAACTATATTAAGCATGTATGTACAATATCTAACAAAATTAAATCTATTCTAGGGTAATTTCTAAGTGTGATGTAGATCATTACATGCATTCTGTAGGTAATTTCATTTTGCCCGGGTGATAGAAGCAAGTGAGAGGGAAAGAAACTTACCACAAGTAGCAAAATTTTTAAATCAACTAGATCAGTGTTTCTCAACCTGTGTGCTGTGGCACATTAGTGTACCATGAGTATGCTTCAAGTGTGCCGCAGAAAATGCAAATTTAAAAAAAATTAATAAATCCAAGTTTTATAATGATAAAACCTGGATTTATTAATTTTTTTTTAATAAATCCAAGTAGTCAATCTTTATGAATTTATAAAAAATACTATTGCAATGATATATGTATTATATATTTGGATCTTAGAAAGGCTTTTGATACTGTTGCACATGGAAGACTGCTGCACAAATTGGAGCAGTGTGGCATTGGTGGCAAATTATTGCTATGGATAAAGGGATGTTTGAGTGGCAGAAGACAGAGAGTGGTAATTAATGGACACTGCTCATCATGGACTAATGTTATTAGTGGAGTCCCTCAGGGTTCAGTGTTGGGTCCATTGTTATTTTCTGTATTTTTAAATAATATTGATGATGGTATATCAAGCTTAATGTCCAAGTTTGCAGACGATACAAAGGTTGGCAGGGTTGTTAAGGATGCTACTGACGCTATGTTGCTGCAACAGGATCTGGAAAGGTTGAGCAGGTGGGCTGAGAGGTTGCAAATGAAGTTTAACATTGACAAATGTAAAGTACTACATATGGGAAACAGCAACCTCAGAGCAACGTATCAACTCTGTGGTACTACACTGACAGTGGTAGAGAATGAAAAGGACCTGGGGTAATTGTGCAGGCAGATATGAAGTTCTCTGAGCAGTGCAGACGGGCTGCAAGAGTAGCTCATGGTGTCTTATCAATGATATACAGGAATTTTTCTAGCAGGGATAGGGAGGTGATTATTCCCTTGAGTACTGTATACAGGTTTGGAGGCCTCATTTCAAGAAGGATGTAGAGCTGCTGGAATGAGTACAGAGAAGGGCAACAAGGTTAGTGAATGGAACAAAGGGTTGCTCTTATGAAGAAAGGCTTAAGTTTTGCAAATTGCAGTGTCTGGAGACTAGGCACTGGTGAGGTGATCTGATAGAAGTGTACAAAGCCTTGAATGGTTTGAGCATGCTCAATGCTGATGGGAGACTGCCTCTTGCTCAGAATAATCACCTTAGAGGGCATAAATTCAAATTGAGGAAAGACAGATGTAGGATAGATGTGTGGAAATTTGCCTTTAGCCAGCGGGTAGTTGGTTGGTGGAACAGACTTCCATCCCCTGTTGTGGAAGTTGATAGGCTAAATAAATTTAAGGCTCAGCTGGACAGGTATTTCGGAAGAATGGAGGGGTGAAGTGGAAGGTTTTTTTTTTTTTTTTTCCATTTTGGCTGATGCTGCATAAGCTTGCTTTCTTGCATCATATGCCTCTACTAATGCTAATGCTCTCTACTAATGATTTGCATATCTCTCTCTATACATAAAAAAAAGTTTTCCTCCTGGTGATATTCATTCAAGCCAATGGGAGAAGAGGGATGCGAGTGACGTGGTACAAGTGGGTGGGGCAATCACATATGTGCAGGTAAATAATTACATAGGTGATTTCCTGATTAGATTTTGATCACTGCATTATAATGTTAGTATAATTACTACAGGGGTGTAGATTTGACTTATGCCGTCATACCTTTACATTTTACGTGGGACAAAACAGAAAATAATGGCATCGACATAAAAATGTGTGTAAAGTGGTCGCTCGATTGAACAGCATCTCATCATGAGATGTGTAGAAGATTTGACTTAATCTGTCATACCTCTACATTTTATGTGAGACAAAAGGAGATATAAATGGCAACAACATAAAAATATGTGTAAAGAGTGGTAGCTTGGTTGAATAGCATCTCACTGCGAAAATTGTCGAGAGGCTTCATTTGAAATTATTGTTATGTGAAGCGAAACGTCTAAGGTGTTTCAAAGATGGAACTGTGAATGGAGTTGTATGAGCCTTTTCAAAAAGCCATTTGAGCAGCAGGTGTAAGCAAATCAGTCAATCGTGTGAAGGAAACTTTTTCCAAAACGGCTTCAGTAATGATGGCGAGCAGGTTACGACATTTTTTTGTATATTTCATATTGGCTGGGGGTTGGCGAGCAAAGTGAGCAGGAGGCGGACCCCTCTAGTATTTATTAATAAAATAATTTAAATAATACAATAAATATAAAAAAACAAAAAATATCAAAGCAAAGGAAACATCCAAATATTTGTTTATATCTACAGATTGTTTCTACATAAACTACAAAGAAATAAAAAAAAATCACAGATATCACAGATAGTTTATGTATCTAGAATAAAATCATAGAAACAAAATATTGTGAAATATAATATAGAGTACTTTTAATATTATAACATAAACTAAAAATATGCAATGAAGAATTATTATGTAAATTGAATTTTTCTCACTTTTGCCGAAGCAAAATCATCAATAATTTTATCATAAATTATGTTTTGTGCAGTGTAATTTTCAATGGATATAATTGATATGTTGGTTAGTCGTTCTTGTCCAGGTGTTAATCTAAGGTGATTTTTAATCAGTTTAAGTTTACTGAAGGACCTTTCACAAGAAGCTACTGTTACAGGCAAGAAAAATTCTTAACCCTATTTCTATGTTTGGATAAGATTCTATTAGATAATACTCATGAATGAATTGGAGAAGCTGAAATGGGTTACAGATTCTATATCCTGCATAATTGATAAACATGATTTTGAAACTTTCAATCTGTTGAAATATCTGACGCATTTAAATTTTTGTTGTATTTTAATGCAAGTTCAGAAGCAGCCTTCAAGTCAGATTTATTAATTCATGCAAGTGAAGTTCCAAATAGAAAATCAAAATCTGAAGAATAGTATTCAGTTATCCAAATCTAGTGCTTAAGTCATTCATAAGAATATCCAAAATGTATTTAATTTCAATACAAAATTGTTCTGCAGATAAATTGAAATTGTCTGAAGGTTCGTAAAGTGTCATTCTGTATTTTGTTTCTTCTTCTTTCATCTGGAAAGGTAGTTGATATATCCATTTTTTCTGCTGTGGTAGCAGCATATCCGAAAATATCTTGAAATTCATTTTCCCATATTTCTTGGAGATTTTTTTTTATCAGTCCTCTTATTAATTGGGAAGAGTTACATATGCAAAGCTTTTTAGCTTTCAATGCTTTATTTATACAGTCAATATTATAAAGAATTTTATTCCATATAGCTAATCTGCATAAAAATGTATAGTCTATTTGTAAAAGCAGACTATGAGAAATACTGACAGCTATCAGTATTGCTCAGTCTGCAAATGCAGAAACTATATAGTTTCCTCATTTGCAGACGTACCTTTGATATTAATTAAGATTTCATGAAATTTTATTATTTGTAAGAACAAAGATTTTATAGCTCATTTTTTGGACCACCATCTTGTGTCTGTATGTCCTTTAAGTGAAATTTTCAAAGTATACATTAAAATTTCACAGCGACTAATGGAACCAGAAAAAAGTAAATATTCTTTGACCAAGGCCAAAAAACCTTATCATTCCAGACATTTATTGATGCTGTGCGTACAGCAGCTAAATGAAGACTATGTGCCGAACATAGTAAAAATGTTGCAAATTTTTTTTTTTTTTTAAATTATTGCCCGTATGCCATTATATTTTGGAACGTTTTCTTCACAGTGAAGATCTCGATGCAGTTTTAAAATCTGCTAACATTTCATCTTTGGAAAGTTTATTTAAATATCTTAATTGCCCTCATTTCCCCTCCCCACCCCTCGACATCACTACAGTCACTATTTCTTTAAATACTGTCCAAAATGTCAGAATCACTTGGATATTCAGCTTGGAATTTCTCATGACCACAGATATGAGAAATTTACTGAAAGGCGTGGATCACTCATTTCTCTGAAAAACAGATGACTGCTTGCCGAAGTAAAGGGTTAACCAGAAGCCATTATCCGTGTCGGCATTATGCCTTAATCTTCTGACTGGCTATGGATAGCATATTCTAGCATGACTTCTTGGTATGTGGGATAGGTGGCTGCATAGGCTTTACGAGCACCACTGCAGAACAGTAATTCCTTTAACGATTAATTCATGCTTTCTAATTGCCTAAATTGCCTAAAGGCCAGAGGTGGGAACAATGCTTACAAAGTTAAGTCTCTCCTAATCCATTAGTTATACGGAAATTTTCTTCGTCCTACGGAAACTATTTTAAATTTAATTACCAAAAGGAATTAAAAAAAATTCGCTATAAATAAGTTCGTTAAACAGAGGTCGGACTGTAATTAAATCAAAAATGAAGCGGGTTTAAAATATATAACTGATTGAGTGTGCCTTTAAAATGCTGTGCTTGGAGCTGGGGCCCTGCTCACCCCACCATAGTTCCGGCTTTGATGGCAGCCCAGAGTTCACGGCATCCCTTTAATGGGACAGGTGTGTCAAAATGGTGAATCTTTTGCAAAAGTCCCCAGCTCAAAATGGTGAATCCTTTGCACAGGAACATCAGAATGCTGTTTACTGTGAGAAAACTTGGGAATGCAACCCAGGAGATGAAAAGATTTACTGTACAGGTGATGGGGCTATGTGAAACTACCTAGTTCAGGCACATGTGTTTCTAAAGATAAGACTTTGTACTACTCTGGAAATGACAATAACATAAACCAGCATGAAGTGGGAATCCTAGTCACCAAGGATGTCTCCAAAAGCATCCTTAACTTTATGCCACATTCCGAGAAAATATTGTTACTCCAGCTGAAGGGGCAACCTTTAAACGTCAACGTTAATAATAATTAAAGTACGAGCACTCCCCGGCTTATGTAATACTTGATTTACGGAAATTTGACTTTATGTAAGATTTTTCCAGCCGGTGCAAACTTGAAAAAATTGTGGAAACATATTTTGAGTAGGAATAAATGGAGGTATCGTGAAAATATCGTAATGTGAACCCAATAACACATTGTTTTTTTTTTTTGGTAATTTGTTCCAAGACCTCAGAAGTTGAAATTTTCACTATATAAGTTATTTATCTCTCTAAACTTGCACTACATTTTCATCGTTATCATATGTTCCGCTATAAGAATCAATTCTGAATGCCTTTGTGATATTTTTCTAAAACATTTCTGGAGGTCACTACCATAAAACAATAAAAACAATTTGCACTTTCTGGTTTATTGAGCTTTTCTGTTAGTGCAATTATAATAAACAGGTAGTCTCGATCTTATTGCATTTGCGATAAAGCAATAACTGGAATTCTGTGGGTTTTTACGTTACGGTATTATGGTGAAATGAGTTCCCCTTCACTGAAATCTTCAATAAATAAATTTTCAGAATCTTCTCTTCCTATTTACTTATTACAATGGTGAAGGGAAAGAGACCAACAGAAAGTGCAGGTTCTGGCAGTGCTAGGAAATGAAACAAAATTGATTTAGAAATGAAGATTATTAATTAAGAAGTACAAAACAGGACAAAGTTTGTCATCTATTGCACAGAATTAGGTCTCGCTGCTTCAACAGTGATCACAAACAGTGTTCAGGTGCTATATCGAAGACAGAAAAGCTATTAATAACATGGATGGAAAATAAGATGCAAAAGCAAGTGCCCCTAAGTCCAATGACCATTCAAGCAAAAGCAAGAAGTATTTATGAAGATATTAAGGATAAATATGGCGAACCCCAAGCCAAGTTTGTGGCAAGCAACGGGTAGTTTAATAGGTTCAAGCATCGCGCTGGTTTGTAAATTTTGTGATGTGTTGGAAAAAATTCCTTCTAAATCTCCAAAGCCCTCAACTTCTGCAGCGGCGTGCTTATCAGCCGGAGAGTTAATTATGGCAACGATGCTCGAAAGGTAAAATTTGCTGACGTTATGCCTGTCGCCTCTCTATTTTTGTAATTTTATAATTTTGTAATTTTGTACACTTTTGAAATTTTTCCTGCACATGAGATAAAAAAATTGAATAAATAATTCTATTTACATGTTCGTCGAACATTTCTCTTTCCCTCAATCAATTTCAGCATATACAAAGCATTTAGGGAAATTTCGACTTACGTAGAGTTCTGCAGAATGCAACCATTACATAGGTAGGGGAGTGGCTGTATACATCTTCCTTTTCTAACAGCTGATAAGGAAGATGTAGAAATTTAACTTTTTTAAATAGAGCTGAAAGAAGTAGTCAAACTAACAAAGAAACAAGACCTAAATATTGTTATGGGACAGGGGTCGGCAACCTGTGGTTCGCAAGCCGCAGCAGCCCTTTAATTTTTAGCCCACATGAAGAACAATATGAAATGGAGTTAGAGGACTTAAAAATCAAGGACATGTGGAGTGCAAGGCTAAAATTAAAATGCCTTAAAACTGAAATTGAGGATTTGGAGAGGCAAAAGGCTGCCCTTGCAATTCTACACAAATGGATAGCAATAGATGAGTTGAAAAAGCAAGACCAAATTATGTTCGATATGTGGAATAGCTTACCGGACACGTATATAAATTTGAAAATATTTGCATTTGGACTTCTCTCAGTGTTTGGTTTGATGTATTTCTGCAGGCAAATATTTTAAAACATGAACTATATTAAAAATAAATCAAGAAACCGCCTGAAAAATGCAAGTTTCTCAGCACGTTTAAAGGTGAAAATTACGGTATACTCGCCTGATGTTGAGAGACTTGCTCAAGAAGTTCAACAGCAAAAGTCACGTTAATTCGTACCTAATTGGATATTTGTTATGTTTTTTTCAGTATTAATAAATAATATTTCAAAATATATATTTTTTTAATAAAACATCTTCCCACTCTATTCCATTTCTTAAAAAACTCCCCACTGCTCCAGCTTGAGCTGAGGTGCAGCTCTTTGGATTCTTTTTTTTTTTCTTCTAATAAATCAAAAATGGCCTTTCACTCAAAAAAAGGTAGCTCACCCCTGTTATGTGAGATTTGAATACTAAGGTTGGAAAATGCAGATCTGGTGAAACTGTAGGAGAATGTGGTCTTGGAGCAAGGAATGAAAGAGAGGGGATTGGCTGATACAATTTTTCCAAGAGAAAAACTTGATGATTGTGAACACCTGGCCTCAGCTCCCCAAGAGAAGGTTCTATACATGGAAGTAGACAGCACACAAAACACGGTCAGAAACCAAAATGACTATATCATGATTAATCAGCATTTCTAGAGCAGTATTAAAAGCACCAAGACCAAGTGCAGATATTGATTCTGACCATAATCCAGTCATAACTGAGATCAAGCTGAGATTGAATGCCATTAGGAGAAAGCAGCTGATGAATAAAGTTGACTTAGAGAAGTTAAAAAAAACCAAGAAATGTATAAGTTGATGAAGACAGGCCTTAACGAAAGAATGCAACACATCTGTAGGCAAAAGGAGTGGAAGATCTTTGGAAGAGTTTTAAATCTATTCTGACTGAAACAAGCTTGGAAGTTCTAGGTTATGAGAAATATCTGAAGAAAAAGGACTGGATGACAGATGAAAATTTTGACACAGAGCATTTAAGAACTGCAATGCACTAAGGTACAAGGTAGTGAATAGACTGGTTAAGAACAAAATTAAAGGAACTAAAGAGAGCAGGATCACAGAAAAATGCAGAGAAATAGAAACAATGCAAGAAAATCATGATGATTTCAATATTCACAAAAAGATGAAAGAGATTTCAGGAATTAATTGAAGGAAACAACCAACTTCAATCCGAAATGACAAAGGTAAGATTATCGTGGAAGAATCACATGTGGACTAAATGCATAAAAGACTTCGCCAACAATGAACGTGAGTTATATGACAACAACAATGCAGTGGTAGGCCCACCCAACCTAAGATCTGAGGTGGAGAGGGTGATTAAATTAGTGAAGAAGGAAAAGCCAAAGGACCTGATGAAATCACAATGGAAATAGTTAAATTGCTTGACTACAAACATTCATCACTCTTCCTAAAAAAACTAAACACCATGACTTTTGAAGACTTCAGACTAATGATGTTCCTAAAAATAATTCAAAAATCATATTTTCAGAAAATGTGAGGAGTCGATAGATGATGTGCAGTTTGGATTTAGAGAAGGACTGGAGAAGCACTATTTTGTGCCCACGTCATGATGCAAAGGTGCAGAGAACAACAGATCAATGCCTATCTTTGTTTTATTGACTTTCAGAAGACCTTTGATTGAGTTCAACACACCAAACTCATCGAAATCCTTAAGGATTTCGATGAGTAATCCTTAATGAAATCCTTAAGGATTTCATCAGCCTTGATGAAAAGGACATCTGAATAATCAGAAACCTCTGTTGGAACCAAACAGCATCTGTTGTAGTTGATGGCAGAAAGACAGAAAACATCAACATTGAATGTGGAGTGAGGCAAGGATGTGTACTCTCTCCCCTTTCTGTTTAACATTTATTCGGATATCATCTTTAAGAGAGGATTAGGCAGTTGGTTGGAGTTTAATGGCACATCATCAGCTAGGGCTATAATGCACCAAAACCACATCCCATAAAAGATAATTTTTCATATTTTGGTGACCTGACTAATTAGGTCACTATGCCAAAATAAGTAAAAATATAAATATGTAAAAAGGTATAAAATTTCATTTAAATATAAGGAAAAAGGTTTACTGATTTTAAAAATCTAAAAACATCTGACACATTGTCATTGTCAGTTAAAATCTGACTGAGTGTATGCGGCTCAATCAGATGGTTAAAAGTGGTAAAATGAGCATTTATAAAACTGGTACAGTCAGATAAAATGTTTCACAGATAAAATGGTGTTGCATGGCTCATACATAGGAGGGTCATCAGCCCTCAACAGAAAGGAGTGTGTCAGATGAGTGTTAGACGGAAGAAATGAAGGAATATCTGTCAATGGTAGAATGATTAACAACCTTTGCTATGTACTGTGTACAACTAATATGCAGGACTTCCAGATACTCCCCTCAATCGTGTGAATGAGGAAAGTGAAAGAATGGGCCTCAGGATTAATGTCAATAAGACTAAGCTCATATGATGGGGTGATGCTAACACCTCCTCTCATGTTAAAAGGAAGGCAGATAGAGGGGGTTGACAAAATCAAATATCTAAGCTGTTGGATCAATGACAAAAATGAACCGGATATGGAAATTAAAGCAACGATTGAAATGGCAAGGCAGTATTTCCTTAAAATTTGTTTGTTTGTATTGAGGTTTAGTGGCACATGGACTACATGGGTCATAATGCGCCAGTTCATATGGTGTGACGTTTTTCAGAGGTGTTTACTTTGGATTTAAATTGTTCCTTTTACGTTGCTTACATTTACTTCCTTAGAGGAGGTGATATAAATTAATAGCTTTAAAAAGTTGAAAACATCTGTGAAGTCATCTCTATCATTCAAGAGGTCCGTTAGGTTAATGGTGTGATATGTACTATAAATATCTTTGAAGGCTTGTTTGCATATGTAGGACAATCTATTAATATGTGTTGAACTGATTGGATAGTGTCACAAGTCTGGCATCGTGGCGATTCTTCTGCTCACAAGAAACAGTGTGTAACATGTTCTTAGTCTGGCCAGTGCTGTTTCTTCTTTTCTCAACCTTTGTGTGCTAGAAATCCAGTTTTCAACATTCAGCTTTATTTGGTATAATTTGTTTGCAGCTTGCTGATTCCAAGTTTCTTGCTATTGCAACTGGCAAATATGCCATATTGCAGGCTTGTAATTGGACTACGGCACTGATACATCTTCTCCACTCTGTATGGCTTCTTTTGCTGACTTGTCTGCTTCTTTATTTCCAGCAATCCCTGTATGTCCTGGGATCCAGAAGAAAAGTGTATCCTGTTCATTTCTGGTGCAGTCTGTTAGTATTTGTCGTATGTGCCAAAGGATTGGATGTACCTATGTTTTGCATGGCTGGTAAGGAACTCAAAGAATCTGTATATATTACACTTCTCATGTAACTCTTACCTTGTACATGAGTTAAGGCTATTTTTATTGTGTATAATTCTGCCGTGTATACACTGCACTCTTTTGGTAGTTGTGTTAAAGTAATATCTGGGAATACAGCTGCTGCTCCCACTAAAGTGTCTGTTTTTTAACCATCTGTGTATATTGGAATATAGTCAGGAAATGGAATTCTGTACGCTACATGTAACTGTTGGAAAATTATTGCAGGTATCGCTTTTTTTTCCATTTCTGAAAGAACAAGTCGCATATTGAGATATGCATCCCATGGTGGAGGAGTGTGAGCTGGCAGTTGTGCTACACTGTCTATATTAAGGTTATGTACTGCTAAAAAGTCTTGCATTCTAATTCCCAGGGGTTGATTTGCTTGTTGGCAAATACTGGTAGATATTTCTGCAACGTGGATCCACGCACTCTAAAATCCATGCATAGATTTTATTTTAAATGTATAATTCAATGCCAGTTGTTGTCACTTAAGAGTTAAAGGTAGTTCGTTGGTATAGAGACTATACAGAGTCCAGTCACAATATTATGACCACCCCCAATGCAGACATCCCACACGCCTAGCGACTCATACAGCGCATGTGTCAAGTTCACACACCACAAGCACAGAAGGACTGATGTTTGGCATCTGTCATGGGCAAAGCATGCAACCTATCAGAGCTGGAAAAAGGCATGATCATCGACTATTGGGCCAGGGGCGACAGCATTTCTGAAACAGTGGACTTTGTGAAATGCTCATGTGCTGCAGTAGTGAAAGTGTATCAAGACTGGATGAATGGGACAATTTTGACAACCCGACGTGCCAATTGTGGAGCCCCATGTACCATTGATCCCAGAGGTGAACGTTGGCTGAAAAGGTTGATCAGGACTGATCGGCATGCTACTGGAGCAGATGCTTGGTGACAGCACCTATTCTGACTCGTTGCAAACAACGCTGTCAGTTTGCACAGCAATACCGACACTGGACCCTGGCCGAGTGACAATGGGTGGCCTTCTTTGATGAGTCATGGTTTCTGCTCCACCTAGTGGATGGATGGTGGCATATTAGACATGAAACCTCTGAGAATTGACACCCGATTGCTGGCAGAAGGCAGGTTGGTGGGGGGCAGTGTTATGGTCTGGGGAATGTTTTCATGTCATGGCTTGGATCCACTGATACCTCTTGGAGGGCACTCTGAACGCAAATGGTTATCTATCGATCAGGTACACCCGTACATGTTGACTGTGTTCCCTGGGGGTGATGGTATCTATCAGCAAGACAATGTGCCATGCCATGTCAACAGAATTGTCTGCGAGTGGTTTGGGGAGCACGATGAAGACTTAAAGCTACTCCCTTGGCCACCGAATTTCCCCAGATCTTAACCCAATTGAAAATCTATGGGAACACCTCGATCGACCCATCAGACTGATGGATCCTCCACCAAGGAACCTACAGGAACTCCAGAGTGCACTGCAGTCTGCATGGTCACGGATATCTGTAGCAGCCTTCTGCAGACTTATTGAGTCCCTCCCACAGTGGCTGGCTGTGGTGCATACCTAGTATCCATATTCTGGATACTAGGTAGGTGGTCATAATAATGTGACTGGATATATGGGAGAGGTATGAAGGCACCAGTAGCTATACGCAGTGCATTATGATGAATTGGGTCCAGCCATTTCAGAGTGTTTTCCATGCTGAATCGTACACTGGGGCTCCATAGTCCAAATTTCATCTAATTAGTGCTTTGTATAAGTTTATTAAGGAATATCTGTCTGCTCCCCATGCTGTTGATGAAAGGATTTTAAGTATGTTCAGGTGTTTTGTACAGCTTTTAAGGAGCTCCTGGATTTGCTCCACGAATGCGAGTTTCTTATCTAAGGTTAGCCCACAAAATTTTGCTTTCGGCTGCATTCACATTCTGGCCTTTTAATTTAAATTCAGGATCAGGATGAAAATTTCTTTTGTGACAAAAAAGTACACATATTGTTTTTTGTGTATCGTTAGCCTGTGCCCACTTACTTATACTGTTGATTGTGCATTGCAAGTGCCTCTCGATAGTTCTCATGTTCTGTGACTGACTACAGATACTAAAGTCATCAACATAAAGTGAATGTGAAACTGAAGGAGGGAGTTGATTTGTGATCGAATTAATCTTTATGGCAAAACAAAGTTGCACTCAAGACTGAGCACTGTGGGACACCACCTTCTTGTTGGTAGATTTTGGAGAAAGAAGTTTGTATTTTGACTTGGAAGATTCTGTTTATAAGGAAATGCTGGATCAACATAGGAAGATTGCCTCTGAGTCCAGCATCAACAACAACTACTGTTTCCTGCATATCTCTTAGGATCCCATATCTCCAAGTGATATTGTAAGCTTTTTCATTGTCAAAAAATACTGTAACCATATGTTGTGATCTAATAAATGCATTTCTGATGTTGGCTTCTATCCAAACTAGGTGGTCTAGTGTAGACCTGTTTAAAACCACATTGCATGTTTGTATAGATGTTATTTTCCTCTAAATACCATATCGATCTCTTATTTATCATTTTTTCAAGTAATTTTCCTAAACAACTGGTGAGGGCGATAGTCATGGATTTGTTAGGTCTCTGTCAGGTTTAGGGAAACCTAGAACTATTGCATTGTGGCATGTGTTTGGAAATACATTTTCTTGGAATATTCTGTTATACAGTTTCGATAGATTTTCTAATTCAGTCTTGTTAAGGTGCTTGATCATATAATGTATGTTATCTTGGCCTGGCTGTGGACAAAACCATTTGGATATTGTGAATAGTTGATTGTAGGGCTCATTACCTTTTGATTTAAATTTAATGTTATGCTTTTCTGCTTTTTCTTTTTGGATCAGAAATTTTGGATGGTATGAAGCTTTTGCTGATACTTTTGCAAAGGTCTCACCTAAAGTATTTGCAATGATGGTAGGTTCAGTCAAACTAATTCCATTGCAGACCAGTATATTGGTGATGGCATATTTTTATATTTACCTGTCATTTTTTGCATTTTATTCCAGACTATATGTGCATTTGTTGTTTTGTTTATCGTAGATGTGAATTTGATCCATGTTGCTCTTCGATTCTGCTTCTTAGTGAATCGTGCTATAGCTTGCATTCTTTTGTACTGAATCAGATTGTCTGTGGTGGGGTATCTGCGAAATCAGTTCCATGCCATATTTTGTTATTTTCTTGTTTCAGTGCAATCACTGTTCCACCACGTTTTTGGACGATTTAGGAAATGTGATGAAGTCTTTGGGATTGTTAGCTTGCCTGCATTTTGTATGGTTTCTGTGACATGTGCTGGAGCAACAACTACTGTTTCCTGCTCAATTATATTGGTGTTGAAAACTGCTTTCCTCTTAAATGCTTCCCGATTAATTTTTTCTATTTTCCAGCAACACTACCAAGAAGATCCTCGAAAACTTCCCAATTAAATGCTGTGTAAAGTGTAGGAGTACATATGGTAAGGTCTATAGCTGTAGCGGTCTGAGTTGGAAAGTGGAAGTAAGTGTAGTTACCTCTGTTAAGAAGTAAGAGGTTGTGATTATCTAGCAGTTGTTCAATGATGCGTCCTCTTTTGTTGTAGTCTGAGCATCCCCTACAAAGGGTTATGTCCATTCATATCTCCCATCAGACAGATTGGGGGAGGTAGTTGTGTAGTAATGCATCTAGGTCTTCATAAGAGGCATCTTCTCCTGGTGGAATGTATTGTACAAATTGCTACCACCTCTAATCGGCTATTTATATGCACCTGTTGTGTTGGTATTCTGTCATTTACTAACATAGCAACTCCTCCATATGTTGTACCTTGAGTTATTCAGTCTCTTCGGGAACTCATTGAATAGTTCCTGATATTCAGGGTATCTTGTTGTTTAAGGTACGGTTCCTGGAGATAGATACAGATTGGTATGCTGGGTGATCAGATATTGTACGCCATCAAAATTAGTGTGTAATCCTCGACAGTTCCACTGAATAATTTTATCCATTATTTATATTTGCTCAGCCCTCAGGCAGTTTTCGTTGGGTGGTTGTCTTTTGTTTTTCTGTCCTTACTCTCTCTCTTTTGGGAAATACCAGTTTTCCGGTATCCATATCTTCTTCAGCATGGATTTTCAACACTTCATCATCTAACTTTCCTGTTTTCTCAAATTCCGTAAATTCGGAGGTAGGTTCATGATTTCTTGGTCCTTCATTACTCTTACACTGTTAGGTTGGAGAATCTGAGGGGACTGAGATCAGTGTATTTACTGTTTTCTCATGTTTATCTTGTTGCTTTGCTTGGAGTAAGTGTTTGACTTGTGGAGAAAAAGAATTCATTTGGAGGAACTGAGGTTTCAGTTTGACATTCCACTGATTTAAATTTAGTCGCTACTTGTGCGTACGTTGGTCTACTAGTTATAGTTGGCTGGACCATTTTTCTTGCTTCTTGGTATGTAATACTGTGGTCTGTTCTGTATTTCTTTTTCTCATCTTTCACATGTTCTGGAGTAAGCACGATGTTCTCCTTTACAATTTGGACACTTCGGGGTTGGAGCTGGGCAGCCACCAATCTGATGTTTTTTGGATCCACATTTAGCACACTTCGGTGTACACAGCAGGAACTAGGCAATCCTATGCCTGGGGGAAAGGTGTTATAAGTAGGCCCCCATTATATGCAGGTAGTCAATCTTTCAGTAGCGTAGCTAGGGTCAGCGACGCCCGGGGCAACATGTCTTCCTCGCACCCCGATTTTGATATATAATTCTTGCACCCCCCCCCCCCCGCTACAACTCTGCAATATTTATGAATTTATAAAAATTATTATTGCAATGGTCTACGATTTGTATATATATTTATTAATAAAAGAATTTAAATAATATAATGAATATAACAAAACAAAAATATCAAAGAAAAAGAAACTTACAGATATTAGATTATATCTACAGAGAATTTAATTCTATATAAACTATAAAGAAATTAGAAAACCAGATAGTTTATGTTTATATATCTAGTATAAAATCATACAAACAAAATATTGTGAAATATAGTATTTTTAACATTATAACATACACTAAAAATATGCAATGGCAATGAACGTATATTATTTTAATTGAATTTTTCTTGCTTTGAAGGACCTTTCACAAGAAAATTCATAGTGATATTTCTATATTTAGATAAGATTCTATTTATTAGTCAATACTCATGAACGAATTGGAGAAGTTGTAAAGGGGTTACAGATTTTATATCCTGCAGAATTGATAAAACATGATTTTTCAACAGATATTCGAAAAATCTATTGAAATATCAACAGATATTCGAAAAATTTTGTTTGTCCTCCAGTGGTTAGTACTGGATGACAAACCAAAACGCTCAGAGGTGTGACGTCACAAAACGGGCCATACTTTATAGAAGTTTGTAATTAGAGTTTCTTTGTTATTTTCGAAATTTGTAAAATACCGTTCCTCCCAGATTTTTATTTTTTTTTTTTCAATAAGCGATTATAAATCCTGAATTTAATTTTTCACTCACAAAAATTTCTGGAATCATAAGTAGCACATACAAAGATAATTCAGCATTTCTCCTAATAAAATTTTTATAGGTGGTTGCATACATCTTGCGTTCCACTACATTGTGGAACGGTAATCCCTTTAACCCTTAATTTTCACTTGCTAATTGCTTAAATTGCCTAAAAGCAAGAGGTGGAAACAAAGAATACAAAGTTAAGTCTCTCATAATCCGTTCGTTATATGGTAATTTTCTTCATTCTACAGAAACTTTTAAATGTAATTACCAAAAGGAATTCAAAAAATTTGCTAGAAAGAAGTTCATTAAACACAGGTCTGACTGTAATTAAATTAAAGATGAAGCAATTTTAAAATATATAACTGGTTGAATTCATCCTTAAAATGCTGCACCTGGGGCTGGCACCCCGCTTGCCCCACCCTAGTTCTGGCTCTGTCGGTGTATTTCTACATGCAGTCTGTGTCTATATTTTTGACATTTGAAATATTGCAAGGGATTTGGGATATATGCTTTTACTTGGCAGTTCAAATATCCTACTTTTACAGTAGGTGGGATTTTTGGTGTGTTAAATGTCAGGATTAAGGTGTCAGGATCGTTATTTTCAGTGGATACCACCACCACCCAGACAATCGTTTCGAAGCTAGTTGGCTTCATCATCAGTGGTGGTCAGGTACCCTGATAACGCAACATGCTATCACTGTTGCGAAGTTGGTGGTGGTATCCACTGAAAATAAATAACAGTAGTCTTCTCTACTACAGAAGCGTTATTTATTCGAAGTAGTGCAATACCAGCTATCTCATTGTGAAGACACCCACAATATGAGATACAATTAAATGATTCCTTTACACTACATACATAGTTCAAATCTATGGTGTATCTACACTGATATTATATAGAAGAATGTTAAAGATACCATCAACAGCAAGGGTGACCAATGCGAGTGTCCTGCAGGGAAGTGGAAAAACCTGTGAATTGCTGAAGAATGTAAAAAGAAGAAAAAAAAAAAAAGGCACAACTTGGACACCTGATGCGGAACAACAAATATGCAATTCCATGGCTAATTATTCAGGAGAGAATGTAGGGAAGAAGAAATCCTGGGAGAAGATGCATATCATGGCTAGATAACATCAAGAATTGGACAGGACTGAACACTGAGCAGCTGATGCAGAGCTACCAGAGACAGAGAGGCATTAGCATTAAGTAGAGGCATATGATGCAAGAAAGCAAGCTTATGCAGCATCAGCCAAAAAAGAAAAAAAAAAAACACACACTTCCTTTTCACCCCTCCGTTCATTCGAAATACCTGTCTGGCGGAGCCTTAAATTTATTTAGGCTATCAACTTCCACAACAGGGGATGGAAGTCTGTTCCACCAACCAACTACCCGCTGGCTAAAGGCAAATTTCCGCACATCTATCCTACATCTGTCTTTCCTCAATCTGAATTTATGCCCTCTCAGGTGATTATTCTGAGCAAGAGGAAGAATTCCATCGGCATTGAGCATGCTCAAACCATTCAAGGCTTTATACACCTCTATCAGATCACCTCGCTGGTGCTTAGTCTCCAGACACTGTAATTTGCAAACCATAAGCCTTTCTTCGTAAGAGCAAAGGCTGAAGTTTTGTAAATTACAGTTGGCAAACCATAAGATGGAAGCTTGTGAAGATCTTTAAGCCAAACATGATCAAAAGTCTTTGAGATGTCAAGAGCAACTGCTTGTGTTTCACCGAACTTTTCCATTGAATTAGTCCATAAATGGGTAACGTAAGCCAGAATATCACCAGTGGATCGATATTGACGGAATCCATACTGGCGATTGTTATCAGATGGAAGGTTTCTAGGTAGTTTAAGAGTTGGCGGTTAACTGATTTCTCCATTACATAAGAAAGAATAGAAGTAATTTCAATGGGACGATAACTGGATGGGAGGGATTTGTCACCCTTTTTAGGAACTGGCTGGATATGAGCAAATTTCCAAGGAGAAGGAAAAACACATTTGGAATAAAAAAGTGGAAAAAGGTGGCAAAGAACAGGAGTAAGTTCAGGAGCACAGGTTTTGAGAACAAGTGGAGAAATACCATCGGAACCTGGAGCTTTCTTAGCATCAAGTTTCATCAAAATTCTTCTGACATCCTTTTGATGGAAGACCACAGGAGGCATTGAATGGACCGTGTTGGGAATGGTGGGAGGTGTTTTACCAAGATCATTAATACATGAATTGGAAGAAAAATGGGATGCTAGCAGGTCAGCTTTATCCTTGGTTGAAGTGACAACAGAACTATCTGGTTTGGACAGAGGTGGGAGCAGAGATGGGCAAAAGTTGCAGCCAAAGCTTTGGCAAGAGACCAGAATGCTTGGCTACCATTAGGGCAAGAAGCAAATTTTCTACTCTTAGCCTTTTCAAAATCTAGTTTGGACTGATTAATGACTGCTTTACAGTTGCAAGCTTTGGTGTAGGCAGAAAATGAAACTGAAGAATTGGAAACAAGCCAATTATGATATGCAACGTTCTTCTCTTGAACAGCTTTAGCACATTTATTGGAAAACCAAGGTTTAGATAAAGGACACGATTTTAAAGTGGAGTGTGGGATAAAGGATTCCATTCCTGCAAGAATAATTTCACTGACACGATCTGAGCAAACATTGCCATCAGAAGTTTTGAAACAGTAATCCGACTAAGGAAAAGAAAAGAAATCTCGCACATCATCCTATTTTGAATTCTTGTAATGCCAAACAATACACAGTTGGGAATAGCCATGACATAAAGGCTCCGTTGGAGAAGAGACAGTCACCAAATTGTGTGATCTGAGGTGCCTAAAGGACCTCTCACTTCGACTGTGTACTTAGAAGAGTTGTTTGTGAGAAAAAGATCAAGCGTGTTGGCTGTATAGTTAGGATTGTCCAGTATTCTTGTAGGTAAATGAACAATCTGTGCAAGGTCATTAGTAATTGTAAAAGCCTCAGCATCTCGACCAGCTGGGTCAGTGTGACTAGAAAACAGGAGCCAGCTGGAGTTGTGAACATTAAAATTACCAAGGAATATTACCTCACTGTTAGGAAAGTTGGACTGGAGAAAGTCAAGTTGGAAAGAGAGGAAGTCAAAGAGCTCCAAGTGAGTAATGGAGTTGGGAGAACAGTAGAGAGAACAGATGAATTTGACACAACGAGGTAGAGAGATTTTAAGCCAGAGATCGAAAAGAGGAGATTCCAAATTACTAAGTCTCTGACAGGGAATATCAGAACAGACATATGCACAAGTACCACCTTTGAGGCGAAAGGAATCATACAGCAAATAATTCGGGCAACTGAGATGAGCAGTAGTTGAATCAACCGATAACTGAGATTCTGTCAGAAAACGTACATGGGGTTTGGCAGATTGCAAGTGGAAATGGACATCGTTGAGTTTAGAATTGAGACCATGTATATTTGTGAAATGAATTAGGAAGTGTTTGGGAGGTTTAGATCTTTTTGCAGATAAGTTTGCTCTATTAGTTGGACAATTCATGGTGTATTCAATAGTAAGAAAAAGAGAATGGGACATACTGTATGAAATAATGAAATTTTTGGATATGGTGTACACATGGTAAGAATATACCCAGATCCTTGACATAATGTGGCCTTGACAATGCCCCCCCCCCCATACACACTACTCGGACTCCTTCCAGTCACTATCTGGCAGTGTAGAGGTAGCAAGATTATACACTAGCTGATTCGGAAGCCTCCTGGAGACTTACCAAGAGGTTTGGCCCAGTGTACTAACTAGTGGCCGGCCTGCGAATGCCGATTTAGAGCTGTACCCTCGAAATGTAAGGAAGATTGGATCTCGCCACAATGTTCATCATAATCTCAAAACACATCAATCATACTGCATGATGGAAGAGATGGGGAAGGGTTGACCGGAACTTAGCTCTGGAGACTAAACATGGGTTCCACCACTTCAAGCCTCAAATAAGCAAACTGGTGGTATTGCACCGGTTGATGAGAATCATCTACAACCTAATACTGCCTGGTAACAGAGAGGGGCGGCATTCTTCTATGTGGTGTGGGTGCCACACCTTAACCCCTGCTTACATTGGTTCACACCTGGATGGTCACCCACCGCGTGCTTGTGCATGGAGGTTATACCAGTATCACTAACAGTCCCACCATCGTGAAGGTGCAAGCAGAGGATTTGGCTGTCACAGACCGTCCGGACTTCGCTGAAATTGGGTCAATTTAACTTGAGTGTCACCCGAATATCAGTTGCATCAGCGTTTTAGACTCCCAGGTAGCAAGTGCAGCTTGTCTGGCCTATCTGAGAGAATGTATGTGACAACCTCAAGGACCAAGGTGTGGTCTGACCATGGGACATATGGATGCACCGGACAATTAATATTAGCACTATTAAGTTGTCAACTTCTATGACAGATGGAAATTTGTTCCAGCAATCAACCACCCGCTGGTTGATTGCTAAAGGCAAATTTCCACACATTTATTCTACAACTGTCTTTCATCAATTTGAATTTATGTCCCCTCAGGCAACTAATCTGGGCAAGAGGAAAAATCCCATCAGTGTTGAGCTTGTTCAAACGATTCAAGGCCTTATACACCTTAATCAGATCACCTCACATGTGCCTAGTCTCCAGACACTGCAATTTGCAGAACTTAAAGTCTTTCTTTGTAAGAGTAACCCTTTGTTTCATTCACCAACTTGTTGCCCTTCGCTGTACTCATTCGAGCAACTCTACAATCTTCCTAAAATGAGGCCTCCAGACCTGTATACAGCACTCAAGGTGTGGCATTATAGAAGGGGATAATCACCTTATCCTTGCTAGAAAAATTCCTGTATATCATTGACAAGACACCATGCACTATTCATGCAGACTGTCTGGACTGCTCAGGAAACTTCATATCTGACTGCACAATTACCCCCAGGTCCTCTTCATTCTCTATCACCCTGAGTACCACACAGTTGATATTGCCAGCTTTAATTTCATTAGGAGATGCTGGTGAATTAAATGTTAGGATAATGTTTCTAGTGGGAATCCCTATGCATGAATATTCATTTTGCAACTGTCACTTTTTGGGGTTTTAATTCAAACAGATTTCCTCTTCAGACACTTCCATGAGATCCCATTCATCAATGACACCACAGTATCAGTTCAGTGTCTTGTGATTGGCAATTCCCCCCTATCGACTTGGAGGAGCTGTTCTGAATGTTCATCACTTCTGGTCACTACAAGGATGATGCTTGAGTGAAGCAGTTTGATAGATTTAGGAGAGCTTGCCAGCCCTTCCAAACCCTTCTAGATATAAAAGGTGCAATTTTTCTTATAATTTTCTCACTTGTAGAGTGAATTATCAGGTAACAAGGTGTTGGACCTGATATTGTGTCAGTTTTTTACTGAAGTGACATCAGTGGGATCAACATTCACATTTTCAGATAGGGACTGGGTTGGGGCCTAGAAGAAATACTGTTATTGGGATTCATATAGATTTTTTTTTTATTCAGTGTCCGGGCTCCACACCCACAATGGAGCCCAAATAAAACACCCACTACCCAGCAGGCAATAAATGTGCCCAGGAGTGAGATGCCAGGGCTATCCAGACACTATACTCACACGGCCACCAGCCTGAATCCCATCCCTCAGACCACGAGGGTAGTGGCATGGCATTGACATGACTGACTCCCACAGGTGAACCCACTAGCCAATTGATCCTGGCTGAGCCTTCCAAGACCACCTGCCTTGCTGAAGATGGGACAAAAGTGGTGTGTTGAAGCTGAGCCCTTCAACCACGATGATCCCCCTTTCCAAATTTTTTATGTCGCAGCACATAGCAAACACATGAAAAATGAATATGGCAGTCTCATCCTTGCCTGAGCATCTGGATTTCTTCTGGCCAATGGGATAGGAATGAGTGCCTGAATTATATATAGATATAGGTACTATAGCACACAGGTATAGTGCAGAATGGCAGTCTAGTAATCTTTACTACGAAGGATGGTGTGATTTACTAATTACATCTGCATCTACTTGTGATGAATTGAGCTTTGTTTTAATATTTGTATCTTTTTGCAAAATAATAATTACTATTTCCTTGTGAAAAAAGAAACTTGCATCTTCTTGCGGTGCATCGGAACTCAACATCTGCATTTTCTGCAGTGCAACAACTTTCATTTCTTTATGATAAAATATGTTGTGATGATATATGTTGCTATATTATTAACAATGACTGTCTGCTGGCTGGGCCCATTTCAGAGAAAATAGGGGGCTCCAGTGGAGGGTTAGATCTCCTGATGGTGGATAGTGGCGATAACTGAGAAAAGTACACACAAGCAAGGTCCTTTCTTAGTTGCAGGATGGTTATGGCAGTCATAAGGTTCACTAAGCATCTGTATTTGTTCAGGCCAATGGGATGGGAATGAGTGCTTGAAGTGCTGTGGCTCGCAGGTACAGTGTAGAATGCTGGTCTGGGCAGTCTTCACTTTAGAGGTTAATGTGCTTCACTGATTATAACTCTAATTATGCTGAATTGATTTATTTGACATGTGATGGCATGCCTCATCTTATTTCTGTTGTTAGTACATAACTTATTTGTTGAAGTAGTCTAGTGTGCTGGATTTATGATTTGACATTATACTTCCTTGGATGTGAAAAACAAAAGTACATGATCTTCATAGTTGAGGGCATGCATTTGAATTGTGTACTTCCTATTGCCAGGGATGGTAACTAGTGGCAGAAAATGTACAGTATTTTAAATAGGTGGTAGAGTTGCCAGAAAAGCTGGATGGGGCTGCCTAGTTTAATAAATAAAAAAAATAGTCCACATTTGCTGAACTTAAATGGAGTTTACTCTTATTGACCCATCATTTGGAATTTCCTTGAGAATCAGAATTTTTTTTTTATATGAAATATAAAATAAAATCTAGAATTTTTGGGAGGAGGGGAACTCCACCCCATACTATCATTGATTGGTTAAGAATTCCAAAGTTTTCAATGTATGTCAATAATATGATCAACATGCCACAATGGAATTAGGTTTGTCACCTAATTCCATAAATACTGTTTCATTAACATGTTAATGGAATATTCATTTAGAGGGCATCAGTTATATAAATTTTATGATAATCTATAACAGCCATTAGAGCATTTACCTAAACTGACAGAGTATAATTGCCATTTTTGCAGTTTTAGATCTGTATGGTCCTAAATAGAAGTAAGATGAGTGAAAATCCCCGAGGTCATCTACTTAACTAGGTATATAAATACTGTGAACTGGGTAAACAATAAGAAATATCATTTCCTCATTTTAGCTTTTTTTACCTTACATTATTTTCAAATTAAGAATACAATATTGTTTGGAAAATGTATAAGAATTTTTACAGCTGTTTAAGCAATACCATACAGCAGTAGAATTTTAAAAGCATTTTCCCAGTCTAAAACACTGCTTTTGAAGTAGAATTCAATGCTTTTTTCATATACTATATTATTTGCAAATCAAGTTTTCATAATTCATATATTTTATTAATAAAATAACTAGATGTTGAAAGGATATTTTCATAAATTTTTCTTTAATATCATTTTAAACAAAGAACCACTTAAAGGATACATTCATCATAAGGTGAGAGATCCATGTCCTGAATATCTCCTTTGTGACAATATACTTCTCCAAGATACTCATGATGATCAGGATAACGACGATACCTAAAATTTATATACTCTTAATAGCTCAAAAGATTATATACATATCACTGTCAATTTCAGTATTATAATTGATGTTACGGGAGAGAATGTTTCTATAGGGATGTGATAAACTTAAATAGAAAGGGTGGAAGAATATTTGCTGATGACATTGAGGCAGTGTTAGGTGGGTTGGAAAACTGCTAGCTTGGGGGGGAGGATTCACAGACTAATAGATTAACAGTAGCCGCAGGCAGAGGTGAAAGTGATTCTTGCACTGCTTCTATTGGAATGAGCAGCAGCCTGGAAAGTGAGGTGCTGGGAATTTCATGGACTGCAGGGAGTCATCATGGAACAAGTAAATACATGGGCTGTGTTAGGGTAACTAAGAGTAAGAATAGGTGCATGTATACTTGCATTTACACCACTGCTAGGAGTATAGTAAATAAATTTGATGAATTTGATGTGCTGGTCAAGACATCGAAGGCAGATATTGTTGGGATATCAGAGATGTGGTGTCACACAGATATAAGAAATGCAGAATTGGAATTTGGGGAGTGCAATGTGTACAAAAAGGATAGACATGATAGAAGGGGGAGGAGGGGTCATGCTGTTAGCAAAGAAACACGAAAATTTAAGGTGCAGTGTTGAGTCAGTTAATGTGACATAAGCACTGGGAAAGCTAAACTGAGAGCAGGAGTGTGTTATAGGCCTAATGACTCTGATGAGTACAACAAACAACTGTACAGAGAAATAGTGTGCCAGTAAATCAGATTGTCTTATAATGGGGGATTTTAACTTCCCAGATATAGACTAGAACTTCTGGGTTGGTCACTTGCACACTAGCAAGACTTTTGTGGATTTATTGGATGGTTATTTTCTGCAGCAGCATGTTCGAGAGGCAACCAGAGGGAGTAATACTCTTGATCTGATTATCAGCAGTGATTATTCATGCATTAAGAATCTGCAGACAGAGATACCACTAGGTGGCAGTGATCGCAGTGTACTGATGTGGGATTTACTCAAAGAGGTAACTACCATCAGGGGTAAAGGGAGAGGTTTTTGCTTTCATAAAGGTGACTACAGTGGTCTCAGACAGTTTTTAAATTCTATACAGTGGGACCAACTGATGATGTTGCCAACAGCAAATTCTAAATGGGGTGCATCCAGGGAATTAATCTTGGAAGCTACTAGGCTTTTCATACAAACTAAAAAATAATATTCAAGGTTTAAGCCTAAATGGATGTCAGATGAAATGATGAGACTCATGGCACTGAATAAAAATGCATGGGATGCATATAAATTATCAGGAGACAGGCTCTAGCAGAGAGGTAAATGATTTTGTAATAACTGAGAACAAAGTGGAGTAGAAATTGTTGAAGTTGAACATAAGAAAGGCACCCGAGGTGGATGGGATCTATCCTTTAGCCATGATTAGGCATCCTTGAACTTAGGGGAGGTCCCCCATGGACTGGAGATATGCAAATGTATTCCTAATTCACAAAGGGGGATCAATAACTTCTGTTTTGGGAAAATAATGGAGTCACTGGTTAATGAAGCAATGTAAGATAATCTAGACAAGACTGTGGTTATAGTTCAGACATTGTGTGAGTTTGGTAAGGGGCAGCTTTGTCTGAAAAATTTGATTGGATACTATGATGTGGTCACAAAGGAACTGGATGCAAAAAATAATTTTGATATCATATACTTGGATTTTAAGAAAGCTTTTGATACTGTTGAACATGGAAGGCTGCTGTACAAGTTGGAACAGTTGGCATTAAGGCCAAGTTGCTGCTATGGTTAAAGGGATGGTTGAGTGAGAGAAGACAGAAAATAGTAATTATTATTATTAGCCATATGGTGAAAGGAAGCCTGAGGCTTATGCTGCACTAGCCAAAACACAATTCCTGAATTACCCTGAGAGAGAGAGAGAGAGAGAGAGAGAGAGAGAGAAGTAGAAAGGAATCATCAAGAAAGAGAAGAATGATAATATCTAGCTCAGGACTGTGAGTATGCCAAGCCCATACTCACCAGATGTGAGCCCCTGGGGAAATCAATGGACACTGGTCTTCATGGACTAACGTTATTAGTGGTGTCCCCCAGGGGATCCCCGTGTTGGGCTCATTGCTATTTTCTATATTTATCGATGATATTGATAAAGGTATATCAAGCTTAATGTCCAAGTTTGCAGTTGATACGAAGGTTGGTAGAGTAGTTAATGACAGTAAGAACAGTATATTCTACTGCAAAAGGATCTGGAAAAGTTGAACAGATGGGCTGAGAGGTGGCAGCTGAAGTTTAACATTGACAAATGCAAAGTGCTGCATATAGGTAGCAGTAACCCAAGAGTAACATACCAACTGTGTGGTACACTCAGGGTAGTGGAGAACGAAAAAGACTTTGGGGCAGTCAGATATGAGGTTTTCTGAGCAGTGAAAAAAAAGGCTACAAGAATAGCTCATGGGGTCTTGTCAATGATATATAGCAATTTTGATATCAGGGATAAGGAAGTGATTATCCCCTTGTATAAGGCAATGGATCAGGCCACACCTTGAGTATTGCATACAGGTCTGGAGGCCTGTATGCAGTATTGCAATGTGAGTATTGCAATACTGAATTGCAAAAATGTTATTATTGGCCTAGATTCAAATGCTGATTCTCCTACATGGGGAACTGAATTTTCTGACCTCAAAGGGGGAACAGTTGGAGGAGGTTCCTATTGCTAGCAGCCTGGTTTTTATTAATATTCTAGGACATGTGACTACTTACCCTTCAACTTCAAGAGGGTTTAATATAGATGTGACAATGTGTAGCCCATCACAGATATCTGAAATAAGGAAGTGGAGGGTGTATGACAACAGGACTACAAGCGATCACTGCTGCATTGTGTATACAGTTGTGTTATGAGGGAAATGATATGCCTAGGCTGACAGGTTTTCTGTGAAAATAGCAAAGTGGCAGAAGTTCTCTAAGCTAATGCAGTCTCAAAGAACTGACCAAAGCAAAGTTACATATTTGGAATGGCAGCCTAGCTGGCAACAAGCAAGGCAAGGGCATTCTTAGCATTTGAAGCCTTGTATGGCTCTATAGTGGCAAGGCATCAGAAGTTTAAGTGTACTTGATATACAAATGCACATTTTACGAAGACCTAAGGTGTATACTCATTACGCAAATCATGTACTCCTCGAATTCGAGGATGAATATAAAGCCTTCAGGAAATATGCACAAAAACTATTTGCAAGAAGAAGACGGCGAGTGGCCCCATAAAACAACACACAGAATGTGCTACCAGTACACAGAAGGACACAGTCAAGTAAAGGAGACAGAACCATGGAGCTGACAGAAGCTGCTACCTGATGATGCAGGGAACCACAAAGCAGAACTACAAACCCAAGAATGAAAGTGTACCCACCTCGTTGACAATACATCAATGAACTGTATTAGTGAGGGTCAGTCTTGCGGTCGAGCGACCGCAAGACTGACCCTCACTAAACTTTGTCTTTCACTCAGCTATATCAAAGCTCTGACCTCCGCCCACTCTCAAGTGACAACCGGATGGGGGGGGGCACCAGCATGAGGACAAAGAACCTCCCAGGCCTCATCTACCACAATACATCCACACAGATTAAGTTGACTCCCCCTACAAATGGAAAATGGATGAGATTGCACCTCAAGTGCAACCAAAGCCTGTACTGCCCTGACCACACCGGATGGGAAGAACCTGGTCCCAAGAGTGACCTGGATAGGAAGAACATAATGGCAAAAGGGAGAAGCAGCATTGCTGTATGGCCAAATTGGCTTTCCTGACTGCACTCCCTTGTGTGGTCCTTTCTTCCCCCCCTGATGGGGAAGGTTTCCACTGTCTCTTCGCTCCCCTGCAGCCTCCCCGTTCTTCGCCTGGTGAGGCATAGGCCTGCCTCACAATCTGGGGACACCTTCCCTATCATCCCCATATTTCTGCCTTTCACCCCCCAGTCTTCAGCCCCCACTATCTATACGGCAGCGCATGTCCCACACCTGTAAAACTCTAATAATGTCTAAATTAAAAACTAAGTATGCAAACTTTTAGGTCTTATAAAATCTAGTGTCTACCCCAACAATGTTTTTTTTTATTTTTTTTTTTTTTAGGGTCCTAGCCACTGAAATCTTAAAAGGCAAAAGGGAGAAGCAGCATTGCTGTATGGCCAAATTGGCTTTCCTGACTGCACTCCCTTGTGTGGTCCTTTCTTCCCCCCCTGATGGGGAAGGTTTCCACTGTCTCTTCGCTCCCCTGCAGCCTCCCCGTTCTTCGCCTGGTGAGGCATAGGCCTGCCTCACAATCTGGGGACACCTTCCCTATCATCCCCATATTTCTGCCTTTCACCCCCCAGTCTTCAGCCCCCACTATCTATACGGCAGCGCATGTCCCACACCTGTAAAACTCTAATAATGTCTAAATTAAAAACTAAGTATGCAAACTTTTAGGTCTTATAAAATCTAGTGTCTACCCCAACAATGTTTTTTTTTTTTTTTTTTTTTTTAGGGTCCTAGCCACTGAAATCTTAGGAAACTAGGTGGCAGCCTGCCAGAGTAAAATATAGAGCTACTGGGTACCTGGTCTAGGCCAAGTGTGGGCAACATTGGGCCCCAGTCTAGAAGCTAAATGACCAGAAAAAAAATGATACATAACACTACACTACACTTAAAAAATCCATACCCTTTTAAACTCTGGCTTTTTCAGTGAACTGTAACACCCACAGTGAAAGCAAAGCGGAGATGGGGGGGAACCCCTGGTGCTGCCAGACACGATCACACTTTACACTGTACTGTACTCTGATGGACTCCCAGTTGACAGAAGCAGGCAGGCTGGTTAGGGCCAGAAGGGCATTTCGGTGTTCAAAATGAATAGATGTAAGAGGGAGATAATATAATTAAAAGAATGATATGGTATATCATTAGTAGCATTATATAATCTACTAATTATAGCATTAGTAGAGGCACATGATACAAGAAAGCAAGCATCAGCCAAATAAAAAAAAAAAAACAAAACCATTTCTGACATCCATTTACTCCAAATGCTTGTCTAGTTCTGCCTTAAACTTATTTAAGTTGTCAACCTCCAACTACAACAAACGTCCATCCAACCAGTGGTATATTCGGGCCAGAATGCACCGGAACAACATTCCGGTACTTTTTTCTAAATGTCATAATAGAAAATCATTAAATTTATATACCTAATATTATGAAACAATGGCATAATCAAAGGGGAAGGAGAAATATCTATTTTACCCATTGTTACCAAAAATATATATCAATAGTAATCTTTAAAATTAATAGATTTCCTTAAAAATTTATTTAAAAACAAAAATATAAATTTTGCAATGAAACTTGAATGTTTCTTACTAAAGTATAATGTGTTAGATTAAGAGATCCAATGAATGAGGTATACTGTGATGAGTGCGAATGCTGAATTTTGATTCACCATGAGCTGAATGCTAGAACTGGTTGTTCTATGAACAGTGAGTCTGAAGTCTGATTCAGTTACTGTAAGTCGATGTGGTGTTATATAGTCTTCTGGAGAACGAGCATTCCGGTACTATATTTTTTACAACGAACGTTACAGTACTAATTTTTTTAGCAATACACCTCTGGTTCCAACTATCACCACCCACTGGCTAAGGCAAATTTCTGCACATCTATTCTACAATTTTGTTTCCTCAATTTGAATTTATGTCCCCTCAGGTGAGTAATCTAAGTAAGAGGAAGAATCTTAATGGCTGATGCTACATAAGCTCACAATGCTTGCTTTCTTGCATCACATGCCCCTATTACTATTATTAACTTATCTCATCAGCAATGAGCTTGCTCAAACTATTCAAGACCCTATACACCTCAATCAGATCACCTCGCACCTGCGATCTGATCTGATTGCAGTAACTGGTAACTAGGGAACTGAAAAGGCGTCTAGTCCTGAAACGCTGCAATTTTCCGAACCTAAGCCTTTCTTGGTAATGGCACCATTTTGTGTGCCATTCACCAATCTCGTTGCCCTTCTCTGCACTTGTTCCAACAGTTTTAGATCCTTCCTTAAATAAAGTTTCCAGACCTGTATGCAGTACTCAAGGCCATTGCCATATAAAAGGGGAAAATCACCTCCTTATCTCTACTAGCAAAATTCCTGTATATCATTGACAACCATTGTTCTGGCAGCCTGTTTGCACTGCTCAGAAAACTTCATATCTTACTACACAATTACCCCAGGTCCTTTTAATTTTCCACTACCCTGAGTGTAGCACCACAGGGTTGGTAGGTTACTCTGGAGGTTACTGTTACCCATATACAGTGCTTTACATTTGTCAATGTTAAACTTCAGTTGCCACTTGCTGTGGATCAAAGTACTGCAAAAACCTTGGGAGGTGCATTATGGCCACAGAAGCCAATGCGCCAACAACTACAAAAAAAAAAAAAAAAAAAAGTTGCCACTTCTCAGCCCATTTGCTCAACTTTTCTAGATCCTGTTGCAGTAAAGTACCGTCGTTACTGTCAATTAACAACCCTGTCAACATTCATATTGTCTGAAAACTTGGACATTAATGCTGATATAATATTATTGATAAATACAGAAAACAATAATGGGCCCAACACCGAACCCCGGGGGACTCCACTAATAACATTAGTCCATGGAGAGCAGTGTCCATTGATTACCACTCCCTGTCTTTTCCCACTCAACCATCCCTTTATCCATAGCAGCAACTTACCCTTAATGCCATACTGCTCCAATTTGTATAGTAGGCTTCCATGTGCAACAGTGTCAAAAGCTTTCCTAAAATTCAAGTATATGATATCAAAATTATTTTTTGCATCCAATTGCTTTGTGACCAAATCATAGTATCCAATCAAACTGATCAGACAAGACTTCCCCTTAACAAACTCATGCTTTGAACTATAACTGCAGTGTTGTCTAGACGATCCTGCAGTGCTTCTTTAAGCAGTGACTCCATCATTTTCCCTGGAACAGAAGTTAAACTAACAGGTCTGTAATTACTCATGTCACCCTTTGATCCCCCTTTGTGTATTGTGGACACATTTGCACATCTCCAGTCCATGGGGATCCCACTGAGTCTAGGGAAGCTTTCATAATTATGGCTAAGGGTTTGCTTACTTCCTTTGCTGCCTCCTTTAATATAACTGGATAGATACCATCCACACTGAGTGCCCTTCTTATGTTCAACTTCAACAATTTCTCCTCCACTTTACAAAATCATTTAGCACCATGCTGGAGTTTGATAAGCTTCTGGCCTCCGTTCCCAACAGATTTCCTCATGTCTGAATGTAGATGCAAAATACTCATTCAGTTAGTCAGGTACCTCAGCAGGATCATCAACAATCTAATCATCGATATTAATTGGACCAATCTGATTCATCTCCTTCCATCTAGAGTTTACATAAGTAAAGAACTCTTTGCATCCTTTGCCAAAGATTTCTCACATTCTGCCTTACTTCTCTAATCTCCTGTGTGACTTGATTACAGACTAGCTTATATCTACCAAAGTCTTCTGTATCACCTGATAATTTATATCTATCCCATACATTTTTCTTCTCTGCCACAAGCCTCATTAGTTCATTAGCCATCCAACTAGGCCTAAACTTTGAAGAATAATTTTTAGTTGCGACAAAAAGCCTAGTAGCTTCCAAGATTACTTCCTTGAATGCTTCCCAGTTAGAATTTGCTCTTGGTAACATCGTCAGTTGGTCCCATTGTATAGAATTTAAAAACTGTCAGACCCCTACAGTTACCTTTATGAAACCAAAAACTCTTCCCTTTAACCCTGATGGTAGTTACATATTTAAGTAAATCTAACATCAGTACATTGTGATCACTGCCACCTAGTGGTCCCTTTATCTGCAGATTCTTAATGCATGGAAAATCGATGCAGATAATCAGATTAAGAGTATCACTACCTCTAGTTGCCTCTCAAACATGCTATTGTACAAACACAATCATCCAATAAATCCACAAAAGCCTTGTTAGCGTGTAAATGACTAACCCAAAGTTATCTGGGAAGTTAAAATCTCCCATTATAAGACAATCTGATTTACTCGCAAAATCTATTTCTCTGTACACTTGTTCATTGTACTCATCAGTCAGTTCTGTAAAACACTCCTCTTCTCAACTTTGCTTTCTTAGTGCTTATGTTGTACCAAACTGACTGAACATTGCACTGTCTATCCATGTCTGCTGGATGCACTTAGATTTTGTGTTTGATAAGTAATAGCATAATCCCTCCTTCCTTCCTATCCTGAGTATACTTTCTGAACACATTTTTTGAATTTGGGAAACACTCCCCAAATTCCAATTCTGCATTCCTTATATCTGTGTAACACTAGGTCTCTGATATCACAACAATATCTGCTTTTGATGTCTTGACCAGCACCTCAAATTTATTGAATTTATTTACTGAACTCCTAGCATAGGTGTGCATGCATCTGTTCTTACTCTTAGTTACCCTAACACAACTGATGTATTTGCCTGTTCCATGATGACTCCCAGCAAACATGGAAATCCACAGCACCTTGATTTCCAGGCTGCTGCTCATTCCAATAGAAGCAGTGCAAGAATCACCTTCACCTCTGCCTGTATAGACTACCATTAATCTGTTAAATCTGTGAATCTCCCCAAAGTAGAAGTTTTCCGACCGACCTAGCACTGCCTTGATAGCATCAGTAAATATTCTTGAACCCTTTCTATTTCAGTGTGTCCCATCCCTGTTGAAGCAGTCTCTCCTGTTAACAAGCACAGACCACGCTGACAAAAATTTCATCCCACGAGTCTTGCAGAATCTCTCCAGGGCCGAACTGATTGATAAGGCTCTCATCATGTACTCCCTCCTATTGTGTCTGGAATTAGACACTTTCTAATTTAACCCTAACTTGCTCCTTTTTTTCAACATTGACCTATACTTGTTAAGTAAGTCTGCAGAGATCTCCTACTTTTAATGCTATTAGTGCCAACATGTACAGTAATATCAGCCTTTGTGCTCTTAAAAGATATCTGCTCTACAACATCATCAACTTTTGCCCCTTGGCAGACATACCCTAGTCCTATTCTGCCTATCCTTTTTGCTCAATTTATTTCCCATCTCCCTGACCACAGAGTCACAGACAATAAGTAGCTCCTGTGGGACCAGCGCATTCTGCCTTGAAGATTGCCACTGTGTTGCCTGATTACAAGAGTGAGGTCTGGTATTGAGTTGGGCAGCTGAGAGCTTTATGAGTTGTCCATTTTAATTCATTCAGGGGCATCTACCCTACTCTTCAAACTCTCATAGTTTGAAGAATTAGGCACCAACTCAGAGTTCACTCCCTTGGAAGAATTCAGTGTGTTGTGTGGGGTGATCTAAATCGGTATTCCACTTAAAGAAGTTAGTTGTAATAGTAACTCAGAATGTCTTGAGTGAAATGTCTCTATCAGTAAATCTCCTGATTGGAGACATTTGACCATTTTTGGTGAACCTGTAGCATTTTCTAGGCATCTCTGGATGATGAAAGGGGAGAGCTTGCTCACAGGTTGGGATGACAAAGAATGTACTATAAGGAAAGTTGGAGATTCCTGCTTCCTTGTGTCCTTTTTAAGTCTCTTTGAAAGAGAGACGTCATGGTCGGTGTCATTGTCATCTAGAGAGCTCTTAGACTAAACATGAAAATACATCAGTTTCCATTTCTGCTCCTTTTAGCCCTGAGGAATGGATTTTTCCCTAGGTTACCAGCCCCGCCACATGGAGGCAGGAGCTGTGCCACCAGTGACCAAGCGGATATTGAAGTTAGTAGAGTGGTTAGTATTTGATATGAAGACTAAGAAAAGAAAGGAGGATTCCCTTTCTGGGTTTTTACTTCTGGCTTTGCAAGCAAAGAACCACTTGATATGAACAAAAGAGGAGAAAATTACAGGAGAAAAGAAATAAAACTATATTGTTTTCAAAGAGCACTCTATAAATCACACAGAGAAACACGCTTGGCACTTGGGGCCAATATTTGAGCTCTTCAAGCACCTACATGAAATATTCATATGGTTCAGTGGCCATCAAGAGCCATAAGCTCTGTCTCAGAGTGCACAGAAACAAAGAGCAAGTGAAATGTTTTGTGTGGTAAGCTTCCATGATAAACCACAAAAGGTAGGTAATGTGGACAAAGGTTTTTACTAAGTTTCTGACTGGAATAACACCATTATTATTTTTAAAATATTCCAATATAAAAGCTTATTTGAAAACAACAACAATTTGGGTATTTAGTTGGGTCTATACAGATTTTTTTTTTTTTATACAGATTTTTATAAATTTTAAGTTTTTACCTGATCATTTTGAAATATACTTTATCATATTTCATTACTGTAATAAAATTCTCTAGACATTTAACTTGAGAGAGAGAGAGAGAGAGAGAGAGAGAGAGAGAGAGAGAGAGAGAGAGAGAGAGAGAGAGAGAGATGTAATCACTTCTCATGACTTTTTACCTCAGTCATTGCTGTGTCTCAGCTTCAAATAAATGGCAGATTAACTTTTTGGTGATGAAGTAGTGCAATATGAAGTCAACTTGTGGTCATTCTGAGGCCATTTAATACTAGGCAGTTTAAATTCTGCTGACCAGAAAAACATCCTACTTTTTAAAATATAATTAATTTCATTTCCAGATTTTCAATTCTGGGAAATTCAAAGTTAAATAAAATTTTCAGTAATTTATTCTGGTTTAATTATAAATGAAACATCTATAGGCAACCACTGTTATAGATGCTGACCTGGCATTTTTATTTAAAAAATTACAAGATAAATTTTTAAAGTGAAATGATTGTAATTTAAATGTATAAAAAATTAACTTTCATAATTTAGACATTTTTGCAACTCACGTAAAAGCATTTCTTACCTTCTAACAACTCCACCATCACAAGCACTGTACAGAAGACCTCCATTAGTGGTGTACCTATAAGGGAGGTAAAATAATTTCCACAGAAAATTAACTTGAGAGAATGAAAAGTATGTATTCAATTTACTATTTATTGAAAAATTTCTTCTCTTGACTCTCACATGTTTGCAAGTACATACACAGATACTATATAAAAATAATCCAATGTGTTTGAAGTTGCAACAAAAAATCTTTGCATAAATAACAATAACACTTGCAGGAGTAAGATTATTGGGCAGAATAAACATAGTAACAGTAGTTGCTGTTGGAAGTAAGAAATGGTCAAGATGGGAGCAGGTAGAGTAGTGGTCCATGAGACTTATTACAGACATTCTTTCAGGTATGACAGTCTAGGACTTGCTTGCTACCTGGGAGTCTAATGTGCTGATGAAATTGATATTCAGGTCCAATTTGTGAGGTGTTTTTGTGAAGTTTGGTTTTCCTGCAGTGACCAGACTCTCTGCCCTACTACCATGTAGGGGACTGTTAATAATTCTGGTATACCTTCACCACCAGTCTAAGGTCAGGAACAATGCACTTTGCATACTGCAGTCATTGTCCAGGTGCAAACCAATGTAAGCAGGGATTAAGGTATGGCAATCATATCAAACAGGGAAATGTCACTGTTATATCATTAAGCAATAGCTAGGTGGCAGATGACTCATTTCTGGTGCAGAACCACCACTTTTCATAGCAATCTTCAGAGATAAGCTCTGGCAAACCCCATCATGCAGTGTGTGTGATGTCATTTGAATTATGATAGACAACATAGCAAGATCCAGTATTCCTTACATTTCAAGGATAAAGCTTGAAAACGATTTTCGTAGCTGGCTGCTAGGTAGGTAACAAACTTTTTACTTCCATTCCACCAGCTGATGATCGTTTAGAGTCCAAGTAGTCATTTAGAAATGTCAAATCCATATTATGTCAAGGAACTGGGTATATTCTTGTGTGCATATGCCAAAAATTTCATTACTTCACGTAAAATACTCCCCCTCTTTTTTTTTTTTTTTTTTTTTGGTAGTTGTTGGCGCATCGGCTTCTGTGGCCATAGTGCACCTCCCAAGGTTTTTACAGTACTTTGATCCAAGCCCGAGGCGGGAATCGAACCCGCGACCTTTGGGTTGCCAGGCAGGCACTTTACCCACCTGGCTAGCCCGGTCGGCTACTCCCCCTCCCTGCACTTTTCTTTACTACTAAATGAATCATGAATACTCCAACTAATAGCTTAACTTATCTGCAAAAAGATTAAAAGCTCCTAAAATTTTCTTCATTCAGTAGTATTGGCATTTATAATCAGCCAAGGGTTAATTTTCCTAAACAATTCCAATTATTATTATTAGAAAATGATGCAAGAAAGTAAGTTTATACAGCATCAATCAACCACCCTTTCTGAAGGCAAATTTCTACACATCCAAACTGTAACTCCCTCTTCAATTAGAATTTGTGCCCCCTCACATTTGAGTCAGGGGTGGGCTGTCCCGAGAGTGCACTGCACCAATGTCCAAGGGGTACTTGAAAACCTGAAACTTACATAAATATATGAGGAAAATTTTAAAGGGGCACCACATTTCAATTGGCACTCGGGCACCACATACCTTAGGAATGCTCCTGTGTGTCTGAGAAAGAGGAAAGATTCCTTCAGCATTGAGCTTACTCAACGCATTTCAGGCATTCATCATCATCAGCCATTTTCAATCCACTGCAGGATGAAGGCCTTTCCAGCAACTTTCCAGTTCCTTCTGTTTTGTGCAATGGACATCCATTTACAACCCACGAACTTGTGAATTTCATCAGTCCATCTCCGTCATTGTCTTCCAGGTTTTCTAGTTCCTCTTGGGTACCACTGTTATTTTCTTAGTCCATCTGTCATCTTTGAGCTACATGTCCTGCCCAAGACCATTTTAGTCCTTTACTATAGTTTGCTACCTAATCCATATGTTTATCTTCTTACCTAACAGTCTGATTCCTAATATAATTAATTCCATTCTTTGCTGTGTAGTTCTCACCTTCTCTTCCATTCTTTTGGTGAGTGCCTAAGTTTCACTTCCATAAGTCATGATGAGGAGTATACATTGGTTCATTATTTTACCAATTCATTTCAGACAAATTGCTCTTCAGTATGTGACTATATTTCCTGAATGCTATCCATCCAAAATTATTCTTCTCTTGACTTCCAACCATTTATCATTATTACAGCTAATGACTTGTCCCAGATAAGTATATTAATCCACCTTTCCAATTACTGCTCTTTCAATGATTATATCCCTTGCTGTGGAATACTTATTCATCATTACTTTTCTTTTAGCCATATTCATTTTTAGTTCGAAATCCTTATTAACTCTGCATAACTGATTAAGAATTTCCTCTAATTCTTTGGGATTGTAGCTTATGATCACAATGTCATCTGCAAATCGTAAATGGTTTAGGTACTCTCCATTCACATTGACTGCTTTCTGTGACCAGTCGAATCTTCTGAAAGCTTCTTCAAGAGCAGCAGCAGCACACAACTTTGGAGATACTGTGTCTCATTGTTGAACTCCTTTATCAATTTTAAATTTGCTATTATATTTTTCTAGTCTAATAAAGAAGGTAGCATTCTCATATATTTTCTTCAAAATCATAATATATGGGGTTTCTATGCCATGTCTTTCCAGTGCCTGAAACATTGCCTTTTGCTGTATGGAGTCAAATGCCTTTTCATAATCCACAAATGCCAGACATAATGGTGTTTTATATTCATTTGATTTCTCCATTAGCTGTGATATTACATGAAGATGATCCATAGTTGAGAATCCTGTCCTAAAGCCAGCTTGCTCTTTCGGTTGATTCTCATCAAGTATTCTTTCTAATCTGTTAGTAATAACCCTTGTGAACAACTTGTAGATGTGCGATAACAAGCTAATTGGTCTACAATTTCCAATTTCTGATTTATCTCCTTTCTTATGCAGCAAAACAAGATTACATAATTCCACTCCTTAGGTGTCACACCTTTTCTAATGCGTTTTGAGAAGAGTCTTGCCAGTTTCTGTGTCAAGTTTTAACAACTTGCCAGTTTCCTCCCAATTTAACAACTCTACAATAACTTCATCTTCCCCGGGGGCTTTCTGATTCTTCATTTTCTTCAATGCATGTTCTACCTCATCAGGAAGGATAACGGGTATGTCATATGTGTTACTAATTTGTGATCCATCTTTCCCACTGCTGGCATCATTCCCTCGCTCCTTGTATAATTCTCCATAGTAGTCTTCTGCTATTTGAATTATGCCTTCTCTGCTATTTATAAGAACACTATCGCTATTCTTCATTTTCAGTATCATTTGTAAGTATATTCAATTTTATCCTTGTCAGTGTTTATCTTGCTCTTCATTTGTCATCTTCGGTTCATCATGACATGTGTTTCTTGACTAATTTTTTCTTCTTTGAATTTCTTTCTATCTATAGGTTTCTTGGGCTTTATCACTTTCAGAAAGTTTCCCCATCGATATCTTGGTTCTGAGCAGTCTGCATAAGCTCAAACTTGTTCTTAAGTTCCAGTACATACTGCTTTTTCTCCTCTTCTCTTCTCTCAAAGATATTATTTACTCAAGTCAGTTTTCTCTTTTCTTACGTCTACATCAAGTGTGCATCTTACCATTCTGTGATCACTTCTAATATTTACCTTGTTCAGTATGGTTATATCATTCACGATATATCTTCTGTTAGTGAGGATTAAGTTGATTTCATTAGTTGTTAATCCATTTGGGCTCTTTCTGTTCAACCTTTTTTTGAAAAAAGTGTTCATTACTGACATTCCTCAAGATTCTGCAAATTCCACAAGTCTTTCACTAATTCCAAAATTTCCTATAGTTCCCCTTTCTACACTTTGCCTCTTTCCAACCTTAGTATTGAAGTCCCCCATAATCAGAGTGTAGTGAGTTTTCTGCTCATATAGAAGACACTGAATTTCGGTGTACATTTCTTCAACCTATTCATCATCATGGCTTGATGTTGGCGCATAAATCATTATAACCTTTAGCTTGTACCTCTTAGAAATCCCGAGTAATCGTCTTGACATCCTTGGTGATGTACTTTTGAATTCCAAAATTTTGTTTTTTAGTATTTTTATGGAAAGTCAGGAAGCCAACTCCAACTTCACTCCTTTCACTGGAGTACAGCAGATTTCCACTCGATAAACTTGTAAGTGATTCATTTCTTCTTCTTTTTCTTGTTTCAGCCAAATCAATGATATCCCAATTCACATTTTCTAATTCCTTTTCCAGTTATGATATCCTATCTTCACCGATGAGCGATCTTACATTGTAAAAGGCCAAGTTCAGTTTCTATGCATGGCAGCCTGGTCATACCCAGAGATTCTTAGCACCCTCTGCTTCCACTCTGATCCTTTTGCTGCCATAAGAGGGGAAGTGAAAGCTGCTGGGGACTGAGGGCCATTTGATTCGTCATGCTGTCACGTGCTGGAGGGTTTCCTCTTCACGTTCGTTGCCACCTAAGTGAAGTAACAGAGCTTACCATCAAGAAGATGTGCACAAATGGATTTTAGGGAGGCAAGCCAACCAAACTTCTTCTAAATCTATTGAAATAGAAAGATATTGGATCCATCAGTGTTTTAGACTGAGTGTCTAATAACACACAGAATGCCTGTTCCCCTCTAAGCCCCTTTCAAGCCTTAAAACACCTCAATTAGATCTCTTTGCAGGTGTCTAGTCTCCAGACATTATAATTTGCAAAACTAAAGCCTTTAAGCCTTTCCCAGTAAAAGCACTCTTCTACTCCCCTCCCCAACCTTGTTGCTAATTCTCTGTATTCATTCCAACAGATCTACTTCCTAAAATAAGGTTTCCATACATGTATGTAGTAATAAAGATGGGGCCTGACCACTGAATTATACAATGGGATAATCATTTCCTTATCCCTTCTAGCAAAATTCCTGTATATCATTGACAAAATCCATGAGCTGTCCTGGCAGTTCATCTGCACTCCTAAGAAAGCTTCATATGTGACTGCGCAATTACCTCCACGTCCTTTCACTCTCCACTGCTTTGAATGTGGTACCACCACTGGTATATTAATCTGGGATTACTGCTCCCTGTGTGAAGTACCTTGCATTTATCAATATTAAACTTCAACTGCCACTTCTCAGTCCATCTGCCTAATTTTTCTAGATCTTGTTGCAGTAGAATACCTTGATTATTGTGATTACCTACCCAGCCAACTTTCATATTATCTGCAAACTTACACATTAAGACATGATGCCTTCATCAATATCATTAATGAATATAGAAAACAACAATGGGCACAGCACTGAACCTTGGGAAATTCCACTAATAACATTAGTCCAAGAAGAGCAGTGCTTATTGATAACCATTTTATCTTATTATTATTATTATAAAAAAAGGATAATATTCTCTGGCTTAAAATCTCCATACCTCATTCTGTCCAATTCATCTGTTGTCTCTACTGTTCTCCCAACTCCACTAATCACTTGGAGCACTCTGACTTCCTCTCTTTGCAACTTGACTTTCTCCAGTCCAACTTTCCTAACAGCGATGTAATTTTCCTTGGTGATTTTAATGTTCACAACTCCAGCTGGCTTCTGTTTTCTAGTCACACTGACCCAGCTGGTCGAGATGCTGAGGCTTTTGCAATTACTAATGACCTTGCACATATTGTTCATTTACCTACAAGGATGCCGGACAATCCTAACCATACAGCCAACACGCTTGATCTTTTTCTCACAAACAACCCTTCTAAGTACACGGTAGAAGTGAGTGGTCCTTTAGGTACCTCAGATCACAACTTGGCGATTGTCTCCTCTCCAATGGAGCCATTATCTCATGGCTATTCCCAACCTCGTATTGCTTGGCATTGCAAGAATGCAAAATGGGATGACCTGTGAGATTTCTTTTCCTTGGTCGGATAACTGTTTCAAAACTTCTGATGTCAACGTTTGCTCAGACCATGTCAGTGAAATTATTCTTGTAGGAATGGAATCCTTTATTCCACACTCCACTTTAGAATCTCGTCCTTTATCTAAACTCTGGTTTTCCAATAAATGTGCTAAGGCTGTTCAAGAGAAGAATGTTGCATATCGTAACTGGCTTGTTTCCAATTCTTCAGTTTCATTTTCTGCCTACCAAAGCTCGCAACAATTGTAAAGGTTATTAATCAGTCTAAACTAGAGTTTGAACAGGCTAAGAGTAGAAAACTTGCTTCTTGCCCTAATGGTAGCCGAGCATTCTGGTCTCTTGGCAGAGCTATTGGCCGCAACTTTTGCCCACCTCTGCTCCCACCTCTGTCAAAACCAGATGGCTCTGTTGTCACTTCAGCCCTGGATAAAGCTGACCTGCTGGCATCCCATTTTTCTTCTAACTCATGTATTAATGATCTTGGTAAAACACCTCCCACCATTCCCAACATGTTCCATTCAATGCCTCCTGTGGTTTTCTGTCAAAAGGGTGTCAGAATTATTTTGACGAATCTTGATGCAAAGAAAGCTCCAGGTCCTGATGGTCAACTGCTGTTTTCTGGAACAACCTTCCTTCATACGTATTTCCTGAAAATTACAGTCTACAGAAGTTCAAGTCTAATGTCAACAAATATCTTCTTTCATCTTCTCAACCTCCAACCCGAGCACGGTACTAAGTACTATAGCTTGTGTTTGGGGTTTTCATAAAAAAGGCTTAAATTATATTAGCCATAAGTTGCAAGGAAGCCTGAGGCCCATGACACACCTGACAAAAAAAAAAAAAAAAAAAAAATCCCAAGTTACCCTGAGAGAGAGAGAGAGAGAGAGAGAGGAGAAAGGAATCAACTAAGAAAGAGAAGAATGATGATATCCAGCTTAGGACCCTGGGTGTGCCAAGCCCATACTCACCAGATGTGAGTCTTCTCCCACTTAACCATCCCTTTATCCATAAAGGGATGGTTAAGTGGGAGATGCCACAGTGCTCTAATTTGTATATCAGTCTTGAATGTGCAACAGTATTAAAAGCATTTCTGAAATCTAAGTCTTTGATGTCAGAATTATTTTTTTGCATCCAATTCCTTTTTTACTGGCATAGTATCGAAGCAGATTGATCACGAATATTGATCCTTAACACATTCACTGCCAACCAAATTTGAGAGAGCACATTCAATGTGCCATAATTTTCTGAGATAATGTATGAAAATTAAAAGTTTGGATTTCATTGCTATAAGCAAATAATTACTTTTGTGCTGAGTTATAAATCAGAAGAAATCAAAATTTTATAAAACGTTTATTCATGTAAAATTAACAGAAATTCAAGCAAAGAACAAACTAAACTATGTGGCAATACTGAGTGTGTGTTAATTTCATGTGCCTTTACATTTATGGCAATTGTTGGTTGATCATGCAAGAATAACTGCTCATATGTATTATGACACAGTGGGTGCCTTTTGAATCAGATATGAATATTATGTTTATATGCATAATAGCAGCAAATGCCATGCTGTGACTACAGTATAACTGCATTCCTGCATTATTTCTCTAACCAGCAACTCCATTATTTACCCTGGAACAGAAGTGAAGCTAATAGGTCTGTAATTACTCATGTCTACCTTTGTGAATTGAGAATACATTTGCACATCTCCAATCCAGAGGGACCCCCCCCCCCCACTGAATCCTAGGATGCTCTCATAATCATGGCCAAAAGGTTTGCTTATCTCTTCTGCTGTCTCCTTTAATAAAAACTGGATAAATACCATCTGCCCCCAGTGCTTTTTTTACTTTTAGTTTCAACAATTTTTCTTCCACTTTCCTCTCTGTTATCATAATTATCACTTGTCTCAAGCACTTATCACTTCAGTTACCCTAATTATTTGCTTTATGCAACTCTTTTTAGTCTAGTATTCCTTGTCAGAGTCTGTGTAATTTGGAATCTCCTCTGGTTCAAAATCCTCTTTTTGATTTCATCTGGCTTAGTGTCTCCTTTCTTTTAAGTTCTTTTAAATATCTCCATTCTATTAAATTCTTAAAAAATCCCATTCTATTAAATTCATAATGTTGCCCCCTACCATTCTCGTAACTCCACTAATCACTTGAAATCCTGCGACTCCCTTTCTGTTTCTTGATTTTCTACAATCTAATTAATAGTGAGGTAATTTTACTTGGCGATTTTATTGTTTACAACTTCAATGGTCTCAGTTTTCTAATTACATAGATCCAGCTAGTTGAGATCCCAAGGATTTTGAAATTACTAATCACCTTGCACAGCTGAAGTGTGCAGTGTCAATCTTCCCCCCCAAATGTTAAGGGAGACGTCAATCACAGGCTAGAACATGGATAAGCTGCCTTGGTGATGGGCTAACCTGGTCTATTGTAATATGTAAATCTGTGGGGGGGGGGGGCTCTTGGATATAAATGCCAAAAGGACAGTTGGCAGCCTGATGGGTGTTATAAAGATTTTTCCAGCTCAAAAACTGACGACCTGTGGGGAGTTCTGATAGGGATTTCAGTTTAAAAACATATCACAGAGACGACTGCTTCTTTTGAAGCAATAATGATGGTCCATTGGCCTCCACATAGAGACTCTGGACAGAAGATGTCTGAAAAACATATATGGTAAGAAAATAATACTGATGGCAGATCCATATATCTGGGACTCATAATCTAATCATAGGTCCGAAGTACAGTATATGCATCAATATCACACAAGTGCATGATAAAAATGCAGTAAAGTGAACTGATGTGCATCCCATGAAGTATAAGAGAGAACACACATTCAATCTTCTTATGCACTTTGTGCACAGGTGATGAATTTGTTGAAGAAATATCAACTTTTTGTTAAATATGAGTCCCAAGAATTTTGTCTCTAGTACTGCACAATAGTATTTTGTCTAAGCCTCAATTCAGGATAAAGATAAAGGTCATGCTTGTGACAACAATATATGAAAATGTCTGGACAGAAAAGGGCAGACTAAAAAGTTTTTAATAAAATCAAAGGAGGCAACTTTTTAGATTGAAACAATAATGGTCTTTTAAATGCCAAATCTCCAAGTTGTGTCATACTCTTTTTCAATATCAAAGATGATACAAATTGCAGATATACAAAGGATGGCAGGGTGGTTAATGACAATAATCAAGGTAAGCGAATGCATCAAGGTCTAGAAAAATTAGGCTGATGGCCTGAGAAATGGCAGTTGAAGTTTAACATTGAAAAATGTAAGATACTACATATGCCAGCAATAGCAGTAATCCAAGATTAATATACCAACTGTGTGATACCACACTCAGAAGAGTGGAAAATGAAAAAAAGATCTGGGAATAATTGTGCACGTCAAATATGAAGTTCTCTGAGTAGTGCAGGCAGGCTGCCACGACAACTCACGGGGATCAGTGATATATAGGAACTTTGCAGGGATAAGGAGGTGACTAGGCAGAAAATGAATCTAGAGATTTGGATGCAAGCCAATTGTGATATGTAACATTTTTATCTTGAAAAACCTTAGCACATTTATTGGAAAACCAAGGTTTAAATAAAGGACAAGATTTTAAGGCAGTGTGGATTAAGGATTTCATTCCTACAAGAATAATTTCACTGACATGATCTGAGCAAACGTTGACACCAGAAGATTTGAAACAGTAATCCAACCAAGGTAAAAAAAAAAAAAAAATCAGAAATCTCACAGATCATCCCATTTTCCATTCTTGTAATGCCAAACAACATGAGACAGACTGAGAATGGCCACGAGAAAAAGGCTTCATTGGAGAAGACACTGTCACCAAGTTGTGATCTAAGGGGCCTAGAGGACAACCCACTTCTACTTGGAAGGTTGCTTGTGAGTAAAAGATCAAAAGTGATCTTTTACTCACAACTCATGTGTGGTTAGGATTGGCTGGTATTCTGGTAAGTAAATGAACAATCTGCGAGGTCATTAGTAACTGCAAAAGCCTCAGCATCTTAACCAGCTGGATCTGTGTGACTATAAAACAGTAGCTAGCTGGAAATATTAAAATCACCAAGGAAAATCACCTCACCGTTAGTAAAGTTGGACTGCAGAAATCCAAGTTTCAAAGAAAGGAAAGGAAAGGTTCCAAGTGATTAGTGGCGTTGGGAGATGACAGAGGCAACAGACAAATTTGACAGAATGGGGTAGAAAGATTTTAAGCCAGAAAAGATTAAAAAGAGGAGATCCCAAATTACTATGTCTCTAACAGGGAATATTAGAGCAGATATACACACATGTACCACCTTTGAAATGAAAGGAATTGTACAGTGAATAATTAGGAGAGCTGAGGTGGTTGAATCAATTGACAATTGGGATTCTGTCAGAAAAATTAAGTGGGTCTGTGGAAATTGGAAAGTATTTGGGAGGTTCAGATCTTTTCACTTATCTGTGAAAAGATCTAAACCTTTTAGTTTGACTATTAATGATGTATTCAGTAGTAAACAAAAGGTCGGAGGGACATGTATGAAGTAATAAAATTTTTGGATATGGCGCATGCATGGTAAGAATATACCCAGCTCTAACATAAAATGCCCTTGATAATCCTCCCCCACATACGCACTACTAGGACTCCCTCCAGTTGCTATCTCGTAGAGTAGACGCAGAAAGATTATACATCAGCTGATCCAGATGCCTCCTTAAGAGTTACCAATAGGTTCTGTCCAGTGGACTCTATTGGCTGCGAACACCATTTTAGGGCTGTATCTTTAAAATGTAAGGAAAACTGGATCTCACCATGATGTCCATCATAACCTCAAAAGACATGTCATACTGCATGATGGAAGAGATGGAGGTAGAAAGTACAGTGGATAGAAAGTTTAGCTTTATAAAAGCTTCCAAAATTTATAAAAGGATTAGACTATAAGTATCATGTTATAAAAAAGAAAAACTGATTATAACAGATACAGAGTCCTTTCACAGTAAATTTATTGTATAATATCAAAGTATGATGTTATATACTGTCAAACCATAACATGTGGTGGTGCATTTGCCTTCAGTTTCAAGACTGAGTGGTTAGTTACAAACCTCAAAGAGATGTTTATTTCCCGATTTCCCCATGGCTTCTGAGACTAATCAGTTTCAGCACACTGTGGTACGCTTCATAAATGAGTGGGTAGGTAAAAAAAGCCTTGTATCATGATCCGATCAATAGACAGTGATTAATGGCATGTAAAGAGAGAATTACTGAAGGTCAGGACAAATAAAATTTTCATGGACATACTGAAAAGTCCCCCAAGCTTTCACATAAAATGAACATTCCCAATACATCCTCATAGTATACTGAATTTATATGAGGTGCGGCAACAAAACTTTCTTGACTTGAGTAACACTGTCCTCATTTTGAGAGGCTGAGGGATGCCCTTGGATCATCACAAACATCCTCACAACTATCTTTGAACTGCTTATACCAATCAAACAAAATGGTATATGACATTTCATCACAATAAACAGTTCTAAGCAATTCATACATTTTTATTGCAGATTCCAGTTTAAAGCAAATTTGATATTCTTTTTTTCTTTTTTTTTTTTAATGAAACCCCCAAACAAAAGAGTTATTAGAACCTATAGTACCTAGTACCATGCATGGGTTGGAGGTTGAGAAGATGAAAGAAGATATTTGTTGACATTAGACTTGAACTTCAGTAGACTAATTTTCAGGAAATAAGTATGAAGGAAGGTTGTTCCAGAAAACGGCAGTTGAATGAATAAACGAGGAAGTTGAAAAGTTGGTTCTATGAGTTTGAGGTTGGACAGTAAGTGGATGTTGGCTGGTGTCAGCACATGATCGGACTGTTTTGAAAGAGAGAGGGGGAATTATAGAAGCCAATTCAGAAGAACAGTGCCCATGGAAGTATCTGTAGTAAAGGCACGCAGCAGAAACAAGGTATGTCTACGAGATAGAGAGTGGAGAGACTCTGTTAGACATATCATTAATTAACCTAACTGCCCACTTCTGAATGGAATCTAGAAGCCTGAGAGAGGTTTTGGGGGCACCGCCCCAGATGTGGGAACAATATTCCATGGTAGGGCGGATTTGCAATTTGTGCAGAGTGAACAACTGTTTGGAAAAAAGTAACGCCAAGATTCAAAGAGAAAACCAAGTTGTTAGATGCAGAGGAAGCAATATTTGTAATGTTCTTTTGCCAAGAGAGATTAGAAGTCAGGGAAATCTCCAAAAGAGATATATCATCTTGCCTAAAAATCAGAGTGTCATCAAAGATAAGCATAGGAGCAGAAGAATCCTTTTTGCAAGAGATAAGACAGGACTGGGTTTTAGAAGGATAATTTAAATGAACTAAGTTGTTATTGCCCCACTGGAAATTACCTGGAGGCCGCCATTTAAGGAATTGGTAGTGGATATTTGAAAAGTTGAAGCTGATTGAAAGCGAGGTTTCTCAAACTGGAATGCAATGTGCTATCATCAGCAAAACTATGGATAGGATTTCCAGTCAATGGAAGATCATTAATATACAAGAGGAAAAGAGTGGGGGAAAAGAACTGAACTTTGGGGGAAACCAGCATTAGTGGAGAAGTTAGAAGACAGAGAGCCATCTACCATCACCCTCAGTGAGCGATCACAGAGAAAACTGGATAACCAATTGTTGTTGTTATTTGGTTTTTAGGAGCATTAGCAACTAAGGCCATATTGCTCTGGTGATATGCGGTGGTCATTCCCTGACCTTTCCGCATCTGCCGTATTTGGTGGTCATGAGCTCGAACCCCAGTCTGATCAAGAAGCGTGTGCTATGCACTGCTGCTCTTGCCCACCTGGCTATGGAGGCGGCGGATAATCAATTACAAAAAACAGTTGGCAATCCATAAGATGGAAGCTTGTTTAGAAGACATCTATGCCAAACACGATCGAAAGCCTTTGAGATGCCTACAGCAACTGCTTGTGTTTCACCGAACTTTTCCTTTGAATTTGTCCATAAATGGGTAACATAAGCCAGAATATCGCCGGTGGATATTCTGGCTTAGGTTACCCATCGCAAGTATAAATTCTGTCAGTGTTTATACTTGCGACAGAATTTATACTTGCGATCATTGATCAGATGGAAGGTTTCTAGGTAGTTTAAGAGTTGGCTGTTAACTGATTTCTCCATTACTTTAGAAAGAGCAGAAGTAATTGCAATGGGATGATAACTGGATGGGAGGGATTTGTCACCCTTTTTAGGAACTGGCTGGATATGAGCAAATTTCCAAGCAGACGGAAAAACACCTTTGGAATAAGAAAATGGAAAAAAGGCAGCAAAGAACAGGAGTAAGTTCAGGAGTACAGGTTTTGAAAACAAGTGGAGAAATACCATTAGGACTTGGAGCTTTCTTAGCATCAAGATTTGTCAAAATCCTTCTGACATCCTTTTAATGGAAGACCACAGGAGGCATTGAATGGGGCGTGTTGGGAACGGTGGGAGGTGTTTTACCAAGATCATTAATACATGAGTTGGAAGAAAAATGGGATGCTAGCAGGTCAGCTTTATCCTTGGCTGAAGTGACAATAGAACCATCTGGTTGTGACAGAGGTGGGAGCGGAGATGGGCAAATGTTGCGTCCAATAGCTTTGGCAAGAGACCAGAATGCCTCAGCTACCATTAGGGCAAGTTTTCTACTCTTAGCCTGTTCAAAATCTAGTTTGGACTGATTAATAACTGCTTTATAATTGTTGTGAGCTTTGGTGTAGGCAGAAAATGAAACTGAAGAATTGGAAACAAGTCAATTACGATATGCAACTTCCTTCTCTTGAACAGCCTTAACACAGTTATTGGAAAACCAAGGTTTAGATAAAGGACGAGCTTCTAAAGTGGAGTGTGGAATAAAGGATTCCATTCCTACAAGAATAATTTCACTGACATGATCTGAGCAAACAGTGACATCAGAAATTTTGAAACAGTAATCCGACCAAGGAAAAGAAGAAAATAAATCTCGCGGGTAATCCCATTTTGCATTCTTGTAATGCCAAGCAATGCATGGTTGGGAATAGCCACGAGATAAAGGCTCCATTGGAGAAGAAACAATCACCAAGTTGTGATCTGAGGTGCCTAAAGGACCACTCACTTCAACCATGTACTTAGAAGGGTTGTTTGTGAGAAAAAGTTCAAGTGTGTTGGCTGTATGGTGAGGATTGTCTGGTATTCTGGTAGTTATATGACCAGTCTGTGCAAGATCATTAGCAATTTCAAAAGCCTCAGCATCTCAGCTGGTTCTGTGTGACTAGAAAACGGAAGCCAGCTGGAGTTGCGAACATTAAAATCACAAAGGAAAATTATCTCACAGTTAGGAAAGTTGGAATGGAGAAAGTCAAGTTGCAAAGTAGGAAGTCAAAGAGTTCCAAGTGGAGTTGGGAAAACAGTAGAGACAACAGATGAATTTGAAAGAATGAGGTTGAGAGATTTTAAGCCAGGGAAGATTGAAAAGAGGAGATTCCACGTTACTAAGTCTCTGACAGGGAATATTGGAACGGACATATGTAGAAGTACCACCCTTGAAGAAAAATGAAATGTACAGTGAACAATTTGGGCAACTGAGATGAACAGCGGTTGAATCAAATGATAACTAAGATTCTGTCAGAAAAAGTACATGGGGTTTGGCAGACTGTAAGTGGAAATGGACATCATTGAGATTAGAACTGAGAGCACGTATATTTGTGAAATTAACTAGGAAGTGTTTGTGAGGTTTAGATCTTTTTGCAGATAAGTTTGCTCTATTAGTTTGATAATTCATGGTGTATTCAATAGTAAGAAAAGGTGGGGGTAATAGTAAGATAAAGTTCTGTATGAAGAAATGAAATTTTTGGATTTGGCGTACACATGGTAAGAATATACCCAGATCCTTGACATAACATGGCCTCAACAATGCCCCCCACCCATTTAAACACACTACTCGGACTCCCTGCAGTCCACTATCTGGCAGAGTAGAGGTAGCAAGATTATACACTAACTGATCTGGAAGCCTCCTAGCCAGTTACCAACAGGTTCGGTCCGGTGTACTAACTAGTGGCCAGCTTGGGAACATCATTTTATAGCTGTACCCTTGAAATGTAATGGGCTGTTTGAATGGCCCTGAAAAGGGCCTTTTTTAAGCACTAAAAACTTTTTGCTTGCACCTTGAGACTTCTTTCCTATAAAACTGTGATACTGTATAGGTATTAAAAAAAAATAAACCAAGCTTAAAATCTAATAAAATATAGAAATTTGTTGCTCTATTGCAAAAATTGTAACAAGAATGTTAACGCTATTAATGAAACTGGTTGTTTCTTGCAACTTGTCAGCCTACTGGACAACATCTGTATCATCTGTTGGAGGAAATTAGAGCTACAACATACCAGTTCTGTTTATATTCAAAGTTATTGAACATGACTGTAACCAGTCTGGGAAATTTATTGCCATCCCTCCTATACAGGAATACTGATTGTTATACTTAACTATGGTTTTAGGAACCATAAGAGTATAATGAGTACAATGTGATATCCCTTTATCAACAATTGTTTCATCCAGTAAAGGGCTGTTTGAATGGCCCTGAAAAGGGCCTTTTTTAAGCACTAAACACTTTTTTGTTTGCACCTTGACACTTCTTTCCTATAAAACTTTGTGATACTGTATACTGTTAAAAATCATATAAACCAAGCCTTAAAATATAGAAATAAATTTAATATCAAGCAAAATATACAACCTTTCAACAAAATCAACGTTATCTTTATAGTTTATTGTTATATTTATATCTTTATTTACACATATATCAATTTCATCAGCAGCTTATAACATAATTACTACAAAAGCATATAATTCAGTAAGCATGCTGCACAGATATGCAACTAAGCCAATAGTTAGTGCTAAATTTGGAACATCTATGCTATTTCTCTGATGTCTTCCCAGCACAAAGCTTGAAAAATACCATCTCAAAAGTATTCAGACCTCACCCACTTCAAATATAACTAACAATGCAAGTCATTAAGGAAGAGATTACTCGAGGAAACGGGTGTAATTTTTGCTATAGGTATTAAAAAATAACATGTTCCCCTCAACATTTACCTCATCTACACCACTGCATCACAAATACCCAAACTAATAGAGAAACTTATTTGCAAAAAAAAAAACTAAATATTCCAAAGAGTTAATAATTTGTTTCATAAATATATGTTATCTTAGCCACAATATCAATGATGCTGATCCCTTGTTTCAAATCTGCTAAGCTTCAGTTACTTTTTCTAACATAATCTTTTTTATCAGTTGCCTCAACCACCACTCATCAACTGTCCTAATTATCTCCTCCAACTATCACTTTAAAAGTGATAGTTGGGCATGTAAGGTTTGATCAAAAAGTGCAGTGAATGATCTAATAATTTGAATACACAGTGGCATTAAAAGATTGTGAGTGGGACTTATATCTTTTAAGCAGGCACAAATCAAGTTTTAACTTTGTCTGACAAAAAGCTGCTTTAAGTGAAAACTTGTTTTCTCATTCATTGCATGAACTGAAAATGACAAAATTTGTGCACTGCATGTAAAATTTGAATTAAAATTACTGAAAAAGCACTTCAATTTATAGAGATGATTACAGTTTATGAAGAGATGGGGGAGGGGTAAAAACGTTTTTAAGTAATTTTAGAAGGTTTTGTGTGGGAAAATTTTTGCTTCAAGATGAAGAAAGTGGTTACCCACTGACACCTAAAATAATCAAAATATCTTCAATTAAGTCTGTACTAGCATATGATCAGATCAACAATAGATCATTCAAAAAATTACTGACATATTTTTATTTCGGTTGGAACACATCTTTCATTTGGTTCAGACCAGTTTAAATGAGGATTTAGGCATAAGGCAAACAAGTGCCAAGTTTGTTTCATGCATTTTCATCATTAAGACACAGCATGGGTTTGTTAAAGGAGGTCTTGTCTGACTAATTTGATTGGATACTATGATGTGGTCACAAAGGAAGTGAATGCCAAAAATAATTTTGATATCATATACTTGGATTTCAGGAAAGCTTTTGATACTGTTGCACATGGAAGACTGCTATACAAATTGGAGAGGTATGGCATTAAGGGTAAGTTGCTACAATGGAAAAAGGGATAGTTGAGTGGGAGACGACAGACAGTGGTAATCAACGGATACTGCTCTTCGTGGACAAACGTTATTAGTGGAATTCCCCAGGGTTCAGTGTTGGGCCCATTGTTGTTTTGTATATTTACCAATGATATTGATGAAGGTATATCAGGCTTAATGTCCAAGTTTGCAGATGATACAAAGGTTGGCAGGATTGTTAACGACAGTAAAGACAGTATGTTACTCCAACTGGATCTAGAGAAATTGGGCAAATAGGCTGAGAAGTGGCAACTAAAGTTTAACATTGACAAATGCAAAGTACTGCATATAGGTAGCAATAACCCAAGAGAAACCAACTGTTGGAACGAGTACAGAGAAGGGCAACAAGATTAGCATGCTCAATGCTGATGGGATTCTTCCTCTTGCTCAGAATAATCACCTGAGAAGGCATAAATTCAAATTGAGAAAAGACAGTTGTAGGATAGATGTGCGGAAGTTTGCCTTCAGCCAGCGGGTAGTAGTTGGTTGGTGGAACAGACTTCCATCCTTTGTTGTGGAAGTTGATAGCCTAAATAAATTAAAGGCTGAGCTGGACAGATATTTGGAATGAATGGAGGGGTGAAATGGGAGCACTTTTTTTTTTTGCATAAGCTTGCTTTCTTGCATCATATGCCTCTACTAATGCTAACTGTGTGGTACTACACTCAGGGAAGTGGAAAGTGAAAAAGACCTGGGGGTATTTGAGCAGTCAAATATGAAGTTTGCTGAGCAGTGCAGATGGGCTGCCAGGGCAGATCATGGAGTCTTGTCAATGATATATAGGAATTTTGCTTGCAGGGAAAGGGAGATGATTATTCCTTTGTATAAGGCAATGGTCAACTACACCTAGGGTACTGTGTACAGGTCTGGAGGCCTCATGGAAGGATGTAGATTTGCTAGGACAAGTACAAAGAAGGGCAACAAGATTGGTGAGGGGAAGAAAGGGGTTGCTAGGACAAGTACAAAGAAGGGCAACAAGATTGGTGAGGGGAAGAAAGGGGTTGCTAGGACAAGTACAAAGAAGGGCAACAAGATTGGTGAGGGGAAGAAAGGGGTGCTCTTACCAAGAAAGGCACTTAAGTTCTGCAAATTGCAGCACCTGGGATGTGATCTGATTGAGGTGTATAAGGCATTAAATGGGATGAGCAAGCTGAATGCTGATGGGATTCTTCCTCTTGCTCAGTTGTTGTTGTTGTTATTTGGTTTTTAGGAGCATTAGCAATTAAGGCCATACTGCTCCGGGATATGCAGTGGTCATTCCCTGACCTTTCCACATCCTCCGTATTTGGTGGTCACGGGCTTGAATCCCGGTCTAATCAAGAAGGGTGTGCTACGCACTGCTGCTCCTGCCCACCTGGCTACGGAGGCGCCCTCTTGCTCAGATTAAGAACTTGAGGGGGCATAGATTCAAATTGAGAAAAGACAGTTTTAGAATAGATGTGCAGAAATATGCCCTTAGCCAGCGGGTAGTTGATTGGTGGAACAGACTTCCATCTTTTGTTGTGGAAGTTGATAGCCTAAATAAATTTAAGGCATTTCATCCCTCCATTCGTTCCAAATGCTGGACAGGCATTTGGAACAAATGGAGGGATGAAATTAGTTTTTTTTTGGCTGATGCTACATAAGCTTGCTTTCTTGCATCATATGCTTGTATTAATGCTACTGCTAAAGACAGCATAGAGTCCTCATTTTAATTGGGTTTTTTGAGAAAAGTATATTAGATCCTGCATTTTTAAGAAAAACGAGTCTTGAGATATGACTTAGAGACAAAAGTTCAAAGTTCCCAATAGAAAAAAAATCACCCAATCACCCGTGGTGGTCAAAATCAATTTGTCAAAAACTGCTGCTTTCATGTTTTGACAAAGAGATGGTGCTATCAGAATTTATTAATGCATCCTACTACCAAGAAGTTCTGAAATCACTGAGAGATGCAATCTGCAGCAAAAATTTTATTGTTTCACATGATTTTAAATAGCACTATGTCCAACACACTTGGTGTCACCGAGTGTGTTGTGAATGTACCTCTATCTTTTGCTCTAGTTTCAGTGATGTAAGTGGCATCATATTTCTGGCAAACTGCTTGTTAAATTTCACCACATTTGTGTTGGTCTGGAAATTTAGATTTAACTTCCTTAATCCAGTATTGTCCATTTTGTAAAAATGATTAGTATCATGTGGCCTAACAGATCTTAGATTTTGACTTTAATATTTGAAAAATGTATTAAGTTTATGAACTGTGGTTGTAGTTTGTGCTCAACCTTTCATCATAAAAGTGGCAATGCTCACTAATTTTATTTATTTTTTTTAATAATACAAATTTGTAACAACACCAACCATCATGATTTTTGACCTATCCTAATAAACAGCTCTTTGCAGTCAATTTTTATACATAGATTTTGAAAATTCTTACAATTTCACATCATATCACAATTTCTACATATAGTTTTTTTGTGTCTAACCAAGATACATACATCTATAATATATATACTATAATTTATGGAAGTAGGGGTGCCCAGGAATGGGGTTTTTAAAGAGAACCGGGTTAGAGTACCCAGTTCAGATCGCCAATGGTGTCTTACCTACTAGTAATAATGTTTGCATGTGATCATAGATGGCAGCAATGTTGGGGAAGGTTAACATGTTTAGCCTTGTCTGTCTGTCTGTCTGTCTGCTTCCCACCCCTCTCTTTCGGTAACAGAAAGACAGTTGTAGTGTGAGTATGTGTACAGTTTATCTGCATATCTATTGCATACTCTATGTCTCTTCTGTGTTTTGCTTAGCAATATATTATTAAAATGTTTAAGTAGAAGCAAAGGATGTACTTCTTTCACCCCAAAATCTCTACTATGTGTGTGGATGGTTTTCAACAAAAACTCAAGAGGAAGAAAATCTAAACAATTAATAAACATGCATATCCTTTATACTTTGATCAGGATAAAAGTTGGGCTTAACATATGTGTTGTATTACCTGCACAACAAATCTGAGGATGTGGCTAACTAGGCAAATTAAGGTATGCCTTTTGCTGTCTCCTGTGGATTGTAAAGTGTTAGTTGTCTGACGGCACCAGGGGTTTCCCCCATCTCTGCATTGTATTCTTTGTGAGTGACACAGAACTCTGTAGAGGCCAGAGATTTAAAAAAGTGTGTGGGGAGTGGTCTGTTGTGTAGCATTATGTTCTGTTGTTTCCTCTCTACCATTTAGCTGTTAGGCCCTTATTGGGACCCAATGTTGCCCACACTTTGCCACATGGAGGCAGGTCAGGCACCCAGTAGATTATTTAAATACTCTGGCAGGTTCCACCACCTAATTTCCAAGGATTTCAGTGGAAAGGCCTAAAAAAAGGGGGGGGGGGGGGGGGACGCTAAAATTTGGCCAAAAGAGATTTACAAGAAAACGGTAGAATTTAGACATTGATTAAAATTTGGCGGCATTGTTAAGGGTTGTACTCGGTCGGTTTAGTGAGAGAAAGGGGGGGAAGACTGAAGATGGGGGGGAGAATAGGGACGATAAAGTAGGCATCCCCAAAGAGGTCAGTGGAGATGAGCCCCACTGGGCGAAGTATAGGGGTGCCTGGGAATGGGGTTTTTAAAGAGAACTGGGTTAGAGTACCCAGTTCAGATTGCCAATGGTGTGTTGGCAACCCCTGTGGTATTGCGAAATAATTGTTGTTGGAGGTTTTATGGCGCAACGGCAGCTAAAGGCCATTATGCACTTTGCGAGATAAAAGTTTTATAATAAAGCTTTTGGATAGCAGAAACACACCCACTGTACTTTCCAATATCTAAAAATAAAAAGCAATGTTTCACTACATGATGAATCACATTTGTTCTGGCACAATGGAATAACAAACAATATCACCTAGCCTAACACCAGGTACACTCAGTTTACACACAGTGAACAGCAATATAAATTAAAAAAAAAAAAAAAAACACAGCACATACAAGACTAAATGGACTCTTAAGACGGCACAAATAATTTTCCAAACAAATTCAAAACAAAAAAAAAAAAGTTCTTACCACCCCCCCCAAAGAGAGACTATATGTCAGTGGTTTTCAACCTTTTTTTTTTAATAACGGCACCTCTACCATACTGTATACCGTTTTATAATGAAATAAACATATAAATTTTAAAAAATAATAAGTTTAAGTAACTTGAACCCAAATTACGTGGCACCCCTGTAATGTTGTTGCGGCACCCCTGTTGAAAACCACTGCTATATGTGATACCACTGGGGTTAAAAATGAAGACAATGAAACTGGAATAATAATGGTGTGAGAAAGTCCTGCCTCAGAATCTCCTGTATAGCTTTTTAGAAAAAGTAGTCGAATCTCTGCAGTCAGAGTTACCCGTTATGCAAGGAAACAGTTTAGCTTTACAGCCATGTAAAGAATACCTTAACAACTCATGTTGATAATGCATGCTGAACATTTGACAGTTATAACTCAAAATGCCTTAGATTGATTTTTTTTTTCTGATATGGACCAAAAAAAATTAGGTATTCTTTCAACTTTAAACCGCAGATTCACATCAAATTCTAGATTAAGGGTTCTCAAAATAATCTATATGGACCCCCTGGGTTGACTGCACTATGCAGGGGGTTGATAAAGATCTAGCAGTCAAAAGGGGTCAATGCAATGTTTGAATGAACTTATGGTTGTGGTCAGTGGTGAGCTTGTGAATATTTTAACAATGGGCTCGCACTTTTGTTCGACTTTTTGATGTGAAACATCTTTGGGGGACGGGTGTTACCTACCGAGTAAATCTGATTGGTCATGGAAGTGATGTCATCCACGGCATCTGCCAGAGGCGCTTCCCATGCTCACACCACTAGTCTGCTTGGAGCACTCACTAGTAGTAGGATTAGAGCGTGTGATGTATTTTTCGTAACCAGCACGACATCTCCAGTTCTAACTTTTTAGAATTTTTGAATAGTATGACATCACAATCATACTTCCTGCAGTTACTACTGCAGTATGATTGCAAGTATTTGTCATATGAATGCAACATAACAAAGATTTGTCAACGATTTCTTTTTTCGTCTTGCATTTTTGCATTCACAGCTGTTCGGGGCACCTAACATTCCATTGTTAGGTTTTCAGAGACATTAAATACGTTGCAGTAGCAAGTATACGTCTCTTACTTTAGTTATCATAAATCCATTGTATATTGTCTTCAAGAAATTATGGAAATTTGTGAATGATCAATAAAATATTTACAATACAAAAGCTCTTTTATTTCGTAATCAATATATACAAAATCAAAATATCTAAAAGAAATGTGAAGGATGTTTCGCATAAAACCATCTACCGTGTGTGCTCGGCAGACGTGCAACTTTTTTATTCTTTTTTTTTTTTTTTTACAACTAGGGAAATATAATGTATACATTTTTTTCATGATAAAATTTTAATATTGCGAATAAAAAATAACATGAAATATTTCCCATTCCACGATATAAAAAATATTACATAAAAAACAAACTATTCTAGAAAAGGTACACAAAAATCACAGATTACATGAAAAAAAATTTATTCTAAAAATTGCCATATACAATTTACTTCTTTATTAGTATTTGTTGTTGATCTTCTACTTTGCTCAATAGTTCAGCGATGATTACAGAGGAATGATTTGACATAACGATCCGGATCAATTGAAGCAATGGTTTTCCATTTAGATGTATGGTCATCATAATCTGCAATGTGTTTAATTGTCAACATTATTCATTCATTCATTCACACAATATTATTCATTATGCTGAAATCTCGCTCAGCTTCAGCACTGCTAATCACAATGGTTTCAAAGATATTTCTGACTTTCTTAATTGAAAAAGGAACTTCACTCGATTTTAAAGGTAAACTGTCTTTGACAAAATCTCTAAAATCATTAATTTTTATTTCATATTTTATCAGAAAACAAATTTCTAATTCGGTTTTCACCGCCTTGTCACCAAGACAAAAGTTCTTTCATATTCCACGATTTCTGTTAGCATATGTTTAAAATTTCTTTCAATGGTATCATTATTTTCTTTATTTAATTTACCCTTTAAGGATAAAACAATGCATTTAATAACTTGTCACGAGGTAATTTTTTTAAATGTGTTCTTACTTTCAATTCCTTCAAATTCTTTCCAGTTCAACATGCTCTCAATTTTAGCTTCATAATTTCCTTCAGAATTTTTAAAATTATCAATAGCATTGATAGAATAATTAATTTATCTGCTTTTACCATAGTGAATCTGTAAAACTTCTGAAAGGTAAGAGAGCTCCTGCAGGATGTTGATCATTAGTGCTAAATGGTTAAGGAATTCCAGATTTAAAATTTGATTTAATAATCCAGAATATTTAACTTCTGATTCAAAATGTTTGCACAAAGCTGGATAATTCCCTTAACCCGCAAGCTACAAGTTGCTCATCGTAGCCCGAACACACAACTGATCTTTATAGTTTTCACATCAAGTTCTTTAGCAATCACCCTTAATTCACGCTGGATTTTTGGAGATTGGTGATATAATGCATACAGTTTTTTTTTTTTTTTAATTATTGCCTGTATATCATTATATTTTAGAACATTTTCTGCACAGTGAAAGCCTGAACCAAGTTTTTAAATCTGCCAACATTTCATCTTCATAATATCTTAGTTGCCATTATTATCTTTAGGGAAGGGGATACCAGAAGTTTATCAAATTCTAAGGGGGAGCTAAATGACTGTGATAACTGAAAGGAAAGTGGAAGAGAAACTGTTGAAGCTAAACATAAAAAAGGTGCCTGGGGTGTATGAAATCTACCCAATTATATTAAGGGAGGCAGCAAAGGAGGTAAGCAAATGCTTAGCTTAGCCTTAATTATGAGAGCATCCATGGATTTGAGGGAGGTCCCTATGGACTGGAAATGTGTAAATATATCCCCAATTCATAAAATGGTGACACGAGTAATTACAGACACGTAACTTAACATCTGTTCCATGAAAAATAATGGAGTCACAAGTAATGCATCTGGACCTGAATGGAATTATACTGAAGTCACAGCTTGGATTTGTTAAGGGACAGTTTTGTCTAACCAATCTGACAGGTTACTATAATGCAGTTACCAAGGAACTGGAAGCAAAAATAATTCTGATGTCATATACTTGAATTTCAGGAAGGCTTTGGATACTGTCGCACATAAAAGACTGCTGTACAAACTGGGGCAATGTGGCATTAAGGGCAAATTACTACTATGGATAAAGGGATGGTTAAGTGGAAGAAGACAGAGTGATTATCAATGGGCACTGCTCTTTATGGACTAACGTTACTAGTGGAGCCCCCCCAGGGTATGGCACCGGGTCCATTGTTGTTTTAAGTATTTATTAATGATACTGATGAAGGTATATCAGTCTTAATGTTTAAGTTTCCAGATGATACAAAGGTTCGTGGGGTAGTTAACGAGAATAATGATGGTATGCTGCTGTAATAAGATCTAGAAAAATTGAGTTGACTGGGCTGAGAAATATGAGGTTTAGCATTGACAATGCAAAGTACTGCATATGGGTAGCAGTAATTCCAGAGTAACTTATCAACTGTGTGGTACCACACTCAGGGTAGTGGAAAATGAAAAAAAAGGCCTGGGGGTAACTGAACAGTTACCCCCAGGTAACTGTGCAGTTCTCTGTGAAATTCTCTGAGCAGTGCAGACAAGCTACCACGACAGCTCATGGGGTTTTGCCAATGATATACAAAAACTTTGCTAGCAGGAATAAGGAGGTGATTATCTCCTCGTACAAGGCTATGCCGCATCTTCAGTACTGCATACTGGTCTGAAGGCCTCACTTTAAGAAGGATGCAGAGGGGCAACCAGACTGGTGAAGGTAACAAAAGGGTGCTCTTATTTAGAAAGGTTTCAGTTCTGCAAATTGCAGTTCTGGAGACTATGCACCTGTAAGGGGATCTGATTGAGGTGTTTAAGGCTTTGAATGGATTGAGCAAGCTAAATGTTAATTGCATTCTTCTGCTTGCTGAGACTACACACAAGGGGCATAAATTCAAGTTGAGGAAGGATGGTTGCAGGACCGATGTGTGGAAGTTTGCCTTCAGCCAGCAGGTGTTTGATTGTTGGAACAGGCTTCCATCTGTTGTTGTGGAAGTGGATGGTTTGAATAAATTCAAGGAAGAACTAAAATTCTTGGAGGACAAGGATGGGTAAAGTGTGTGTGTGTGTTTTTTTTTGGTTGATGCTCTACTACCACTACTCTCATGGATGGCTAAGTGCTTTGTAATCATATTCAGCCCCAAACAGGAGTAAAAAAAAAAAACAAAAAAACAATTTCATAGTAATCAAGGACAACAGTCCCTGATTACTACTCAAGACTACAGCCTCTTCCCCCTGCCATGATCAAAATATGGAGTTTTTTTTTGTTGCAACATGATGATTAGAGCTTAATGATTCCCTGGAACACTGCAATACTGCTTTAGCCCCTTCTGTAGAAATTCCTGGGACTGTCCCACACAGCAGTTTTCAAAACAGAGAAAACCTTTCCTAATTAATATTATTGAAAGAAAACAAGCAAAAAATTTCAAAAGAAAAAGAGGACAGTTCTGCTATCAATGGAATGCAGTGCCACACATATGCATGCATACACACAACTAAATCACCATACACTACCTTTTTTTTCGGTAATTCCAAAACTGCAACTTGTGAGTGCTCTTTAACAATAATGAAAATAAATTCATTAACATAATAAAAACAATTATTATATTAAAAAACAAAATCAAAGCCATGGAAGACAAAATGGATTTGGACAACATGTAGGTGATTCTAACTTGTATATTTACATGAACACAAACTGAAATGGGGAGGTTTACTACCTCCCCACCAGAAAAAAAAAAAAAAAAAAAAAAAAAGCAGAAATAGAACAGAGATTATACAGGGTGTTTCAAAAGTGATGATTAATAATTTAAAGATAAACTGTACAGACTACAATATGCAAAAAAAAAAAAACCTAGTAAACATGGGTTCTTTTTTTTTTTTTTTTTTTTTTTTTAATGTGAACCCCAAACACGAGAGGTATTAGAACCTATAGTAGTTAGTACTGTGCTTGGGTTGGAGGTTGAGAAGACGAAAGAAGATATTTGTTCACATTGGACTTTTTCTGTAGATTGTAATTTTCAGGAAATACGTATGAAGGAAGGTTGTTCCAGAAAATGGCAGTTGAATGAATAAATGAGGAAGATGAAAAGTTGGTTCTGTGAGTTTGAAGTTGGACAGTAAATGAATGTTGGCTGGTCGTGGCACTTGTTCGGACTGTTTTGAAAGAGAGAGCGGGAATTATAGAAGCCAATTCAGAAGAACAGTGCCCATGGAAGTATCTGTAGAAGAGGCATGCAGCAGAAACAGTATGTCTATGAGAAAGCGAGTGGAGAGTGTTAGAGATGAATCATTAATTAACCTAACTGCCCTCTTCTAAATAGAATCAAGAAGCCTAAGAGAGGTTTTGGGGACACCACCCCAGATGTGGGAACAATATTCCATGGCAGGGCGGATTTCCGATTTATACAGAGTGAGCAGCTGCTTGGAAGAAAAGTAAAGGCGAGAGCGAAAAAGAAAACCAGGTTTTTTAGATGCAGAGGAAGCAATATTTGTAATGTGCTTGTGCCAAGAGATTAGAAGTGAGGGTAATCCCCAAAAGAGATATGTAATTTTGCCTAGAAATTGGAGTGTCACTAGAGATAAGCATAGGAGCAGAAGAATCCTTTTTGCGAGATATAAGACAAGACTGAGTTTTAGAAGGGTTGAAATCAACTAAGTTGTCTTTGCCCCACTGGAGAATTACCTGAAGATCGGCATTTAAGGAATTGGTAGCAGATTTTCGAGAAGTTGAAGCTGATTGAGCAGGACAAGGTTTCTCAAAATGGAAAGTGGAATGCAATGTGCTATCATCGGCAAAACTATGGACAGGATTTCCAGTCAATGGAAGAAGGTCATTAATATACAAGAGGAAAAGAGTGGGGGAAAGAACTGAACCTTGTTGGGACACCGGCATTAGTGGAGAAGTTAGAACACAGAGCCATCTACCATCACCCTCAGTGAGTGATCAGAGAGAAAAATGGATAACCAATTACTAAAAACAGTTGGCAAACCATAAGATGGAAGCTTGTTTAGAAGACCTTTATGCCAAACACGATCAAAAGCCATTGAGATGTCAAGAGCAACTACTTGTGTTTCACCGAACCTTTCCATTGAATTAGTCCATAAATAGGTAACAAAAGCCAGAATATCACCAGTGGATCAACACTGACGGAATCCATATTGGCGATTGTTGATCAGACGGAAGGTTTCTAGGTAGTTTAAGAGTTGGCGGTTAATTGATTTCTCCATTACTTTAGAAAGAGTAGAAGTAATTGCAATAGGACGATAATTGGATTGGAGGAATTTGTCACCCTTTTTAGGAACTGGCTGGATATGAGCAAATTTCCAAGCAGAAGGTAAATCACCTTTGGAATAAGAAAGTGAAAAAAGGCGGCAAAGAATAGGAGTAAGTTCAGGAACACAGGTTTTGAGAACAAGTGGAGAAATACCATCGGGACCTGGAGCTTTCTTAGCATCAAGATTCGTCAAAATCCTTCTGACATCCTTTTCACGGAAGACCACAGGAGGCATTGAATGGAGCGTGTTGGGATTGGTGGGAGGTGTTTTACCAAGATCATTAATACATGAGTTGGAAGAAAAATGGGATGCTAGCAGGTCAGCTTTATCCTTGGCTGAAGTGATAACAGAACCATCTGGTTTGGACAGAGGTGGGAGCAGAGATGGGCAAAAGTTGCGACCAATAGCCTTTAGCAAGAGACCAGAATGCATGGCTACCATTAGGGCAAGAAGCAAGTTTTCTACTCTTAGCCTGTTCAAATTCTAGTTTGGACTGATTAATAACTAATTTACAATTGTTGCGAGCTTTGGTGTAGGCAGAAAATGAAACTGAAGAATTAGAAACAAGCCAATTACGATATGCAACATTCTTCTCTTGAACAGCCTTAGCACATTTATTGGAAAACCAAGGTTTAGATAGAGGACAAGATTTTAAAGTGTAGTGTGGGATAAAGGATTCCATTCCTGCAAGAATAATTTCAGACATGATCTGAGCAAACGTTGACATCAGAAGTTTTGAAACAGTAATCCGATCAAGGAAAAGAAATCTCGTGGGTCATCCCATTTTACAATCTTCTAACGCCAAACAATGCGAGGTTGGGAATAGCCACGAGATAAAGGCTCCATTGGAGAAGAGACAATCACCAAGTTGTGATCTGAAGTGCCTAAAGGACCTCTCACTTCGACCGTTTACTTAGAAGGGTTGTTTATGAGAAAAAGATCAAGCGTGTTGGCTGTATAGTTAGGATTGTCCGGTATTCTTGTAGGTAAATGAACAATCTGTGCTAGGTCATTAGTAATTGCAAAAGCCTCAGCATCTCGACCTGCTGGGCCGGTGTGACTAGAAAATGGAAGCCAGCTGGAGTTGTGAACATTAAAATCACCAAGGAAAATTATCTCACTGTTAGGAAAGTTGTACTGAAGAAAGTCAAGTTGCAAAGAGAGGAAGTCGAAGAGCTCCATGGTTAGTGGAGTTGGGAGAACAGTAGAGACAACAGATGAATTTGACACAGTGATGTAGAGAGATTTTAAGCCACAGAAGATCAAAGAGAGGAGATTCCAAATTGCCAAGTCTCTGACAGGGAATATCAGAACGGACATATGCACAAGTACCACCTTTGAGGCGAAAGGAATCATTCAGTGAATAATTTGGGCATCGGAGATGAGCAGTAGTTGAATCAACCGATAACTGAGATTCTGTCAGAAAAAGTACAAGGGCAGACTGCAAGTGGAAATGGACATCGTTGAGATTAGAATTGAGACCACGTATATTTGTGAAATGAATTAGGAAGTGCTTGGGAGGTTTAGATCTTTTCGCAGATAAGTTTGCTCTATTAGTTTGACAATTCATGGTGTATTCAATAGTAAGAAAAAGTGAGTGGGACATGCTGTATGAAGTAATGAAATTTTTGGATACGGTGTACACATGGTAAGAATATACCCAGATCCTTGACATAACGTGGCCTCGACAATGCTCCCCGCATACACACTACTCGGACTCCCTCCAGTCATATCTGGCAGAGTAGAGGCAGCAAGATCTTAAGTGAATCCTTTGAGATATTGCATATTTCTAGTTGGGATCCACCACTGACAAGGTGAATTGTACAGAGTTGGGATCCACCAATGACTTGTTTTGGTTAGGTTATGCTCATTCTCTCCATTTTCCTCTCTCTCAATGCTCTGAGACATAACAGGCGTACTTGTCAAAGGATAATCAACATGGAAAGAGGTTACAGCAACAAAGAGTATGTGGACATGCACTTCATGTATGGTAAAGCCAATGGCAGTGCATTAGAGACTGCAAGTTTGTACCAAGAAGCATTCCCTGCCGAAGGTAACCCAACAGACGCACATTCATCAGGCCTTAGGAGAGCTTGGGTGCTTTGCTCTTACTCCATGTGTGGAGGAAAGGGTGTTAGAAAGAACATCCTGTAACATCTGTAAAATCCTATGGTGTTGAAGCCAAAAATTAAAAATGTATTATCTTATGTTTAATAGTTAGCAGCGGATCTTAACCGAAAATGTGCATTATCTTGAAAATGGTTCATTTGCGGCCCAATGTTCACTGGGGCTTTTTTGCTTATTTTAGTTTGTACTTTTCACCTTTAAATTATTGACCGTCACTTTTGAAACACCCTGTATATCTATAATAAATTAAGGCAGTATCAAACTGTCTTCTTCATGATCATAATATCTATTAAATAATGATAGCTACTGTCAGTGTTACTGAAGATATTGCTTCAGGAACACACTGAGAGCAGCTTCTGATAATTTGGCTGGGCAAATAGGCAGCATTATAATGGATCTATATTTCAATTTGATATATGGGTCCATTTTACGAAGGCTCCAGTAAAAATCTTTTAGGCATTCATTTGATTAATAAAATAAAATGTTAAAAACTGTTGTCTTTGCATTTAAAAGTTGCCCATATATTACAGAGAATGATGGTCCCATCACTGTAATTAACTTATTTTCAGTTTTATTTTAAATTTATAAATGAAAGTATTCTTACGATACACCATAAAACTAACCGTAACTTCCATACTGGCACATTTCCATGCTCCTTTAGACGTTCTTGTACTCCTACATCGGGAATGTAGCCTGAGATGATGTCTCCACCCACCATTAAGACACCTGCAATATCATTATAATGACTTAGTTTCATTAAAATAAAATTTTAATATAGTTACAAGAATGTAAAGCATATTTCCATTTTCATGACATGGAAAGAACACAATGTATTGGTTTATTAGAGTGGAGATTTATACTATAAATGTTCATTATCAGTACACAGCATTAAGCAGATAATCAGAAACTCTGTAAAAGTAATATAGTCAAGACTTAAATCATTGATATCAATGAATCGAAATGATCCATTATTTGCAGAATTTTTTTACTCCTGTGTTTGAAAAAGAATAAAAAGTAATATACAGGTTAGTGCTTAGCATAATTTTTGGATATAGCCAAACTGTTTGACCTATAACCAGGCATTCAAGGTCTTTGAGACCCTACACATACTTCAATGATATTTTTCTCTTCATATACTTGGTCTACACAGCTGAAATTTCCAACAGGGAATTTCAGCTATGTAGTCTAAGTTTTGGGAGTTTCAGCCAACAGTAATCAAAGAAGTCTTTTCTTTGTTTCTCTACTGGGCCTTTTCAGTTTATTTCTGCTTAAACAAGTGGGAGGTGCTCTCAGTTCAGAAAGGAACTACTTCATATGCTGGATTTTTCCAGCATGTAATGTAAGGAATGTGCAAATGTATAGGTAATTGTAACTAATTCACTGAGCTAAGATGCCTACATTCAACAAAAGTAACAGTGTTTGTTGAATGGTACATGCATGTTTACACTGGGGAAAAAAAAAAGAAAAAAGATAACTGTTTTGTGTGTAAAACATAAAAAAAAGTGTGCATGCTCCTCACAATGAATTGTGTTTTGAAAGCTATATTGCTACAGCACCTTTCCTAGTTGCATATTTGATCTTATAACAAACTTTCAAGACAAAATCTTAATTCACAGCTGTGTTTTAAAAAATGAGTGTCTATATAATGAATATCAGATTAATCCATTGTTACCTTGTGCACAAAAGAAAAAAAATGCACGCTACTCATAACGGATTGTTTTTGAAATTTATATTGTTACAATTTTGTAACAATATAAATTTATTGCTCAATTTTTCTTCAAATTTATTAGGTATACATAATAAAAATGCACATTTTTTCAAATACATATCAAAGAAAGAAATATTTCTTTGATGTGTATTTGACTTACAAAAGTTCAAGGAAAATGTCATGTCTCAATCTGTTACCGTACAAATAGGAAACGTGCAGGATCAAGTATGAAATGCTGCTGTTAAATGTACTATTAGGAAGTCTGCATTTTTTTGTTCTGAGCTGAGAAAACAGTATAAATAAATACATTTTCTGTTTATTCTTTAGGATGACCATACAAGGTCAGAGGAGTTCACTAGTTGTGTGGGCTTCAGCCACAGAATCAAATGTATGTATGTATCTGAATTCTTGCATTTGACCACTCCGGTATGGAAGATTGATTTTTTTTACTTTACAACTGTAATGTGGGAAAATGTTGTTGAAACACCAGAATTACTCTCCAGCTCTATGGAAATGGATCTGGAGAGTAATTCCAAAAAATATACTTTGCTTCCTTAACCATGGTCAGTAAATAAATAAAAAATAAATACAAGTGAAAATGCAAATGCATTCAGGTTTCTAGCTTCTGTGCAATGTGAGAACTTCTAGTGTATCAAATGTCCCTAGTACCTAAACTTCACTTAGGCATTTCTCAGATTAACCTTGTTATTGTTTATTGCTCAAAAGCAGTAGTTTGTTTTATTTAGTTTTCTTTTGCCCCAATGAAATCGATGATGAAGCAGTCATCAATGAGGATTCGGACCTCATGAATGACATGAATAGATTCATCTGAAGATAAAAGTGACTTCTGTGGAGAACAGAACTTGGATATTTATATTGGGAAGTAAATGACTGTAGAGAGGAAAGCTACTCCTAGCAGTTATGTTTGAATACCTTGATATAACACTTACTTATTTTTCAGGTATGCTGATCAGATTGGCCAAACTTAGATGATTTGTGGAGTAAAAATGGGCTTTTGTTGAAAATTTTCATCCAAAGTTTCATTGAAGTTCTGTTTCCTTCTTTGGGCCATAAGATTTGACCGCATCCATGAGAGACACATTAAGAATCAAATGACTTGCATCTTTCCATGAATTTTTGAATGTTTTTGGAGTATCCAACTTTGGATGAACAGATAGCAGTGTTCAGAGGTGGATGTTCATTCCAATAATATTATTATTATTATCCATATGATGCAAGGAAGCCTGACGCTTATGCTGCACCAGGAAAAAAAAAAAGTTCCCGAGTAACCCTGAGAGAGAGAGAGAGAGAGAGAGAGAGAGAGAGAGAGTCAAAAGTAGAAGGGAATCACCAAGAAAGAGAAGAATGATGATATCCAGCTCAGGACCCTGGGTGTGCCAAGCCCATACTCACCAGATGTGAGCCCCTGGGGATAATATACTAAACAAGCTGGCAAAATATGGCTGGAAGATTTTTATATCATGTAATAGGAGGCTATATTACACACTGAACATGGAAGTTTGAGGGAAGACAACCTCCAATCTATCGTTTAAAAACTAATACTAATATGAAGTGCACCACAGTCTAATCAGTACCCTATACAGGTGCAGTAGTGTATCAAGTGTATCAGCACCAAGTTTTAGTAGATATGATTAAACATTAACGTTTAATTTGGTCAGGAAAGCAACACAAAGATTTTTAACATATTCTAAAAAGTTCAGCTTATAGTATAGAGTAATGTCAAGAAATCAGATAACAGATGTAAATGGGATGATGTTGCTCCTTAGATGATTTGTGGAGTAAATTTCTGAAGTTCTGGTTCATGGTGTAAGCCATTTTCTGCAGTAAAGAATTCCATTTGCTTTTTGTACAAAGAGTGAATACTCTTATTCACTCTTTGTACACATTCCTATTTTATCATTGCACTTTGCAGTTGTCAATCATGGGCATACTTTGGGAGTGGAATATAGGTAGGTATCTACAATTTCAGGTACATTTTTATTTAGCAAATAAGGCTTCACTTATGATGGAGCCCTGAAGGACTACCTCTTCCTGAATACAGGTTCAGAAAAGGATACTGCATTCTCTAACTTGATAATAATATGAATAGTAAGTAAGATAATATTAGCATTAGAAGTGCACGTGATGCAAGAAAGCAAGCTTATATAGCATCAGGCAAAAAAAGAAACCCCCCCCCCCTATTTCACCCATCCCCTCGCTCCAAATGTTTGTCAAATTCTGCCTTGAATCTATTTAAGCTATCAACTTCTACAATGACAGATGGAAGTTTGTTCCAGCAATCAACTACCCCCTGGCTAAAGGCAAACTTCCACACATCTATCCTACAACCGTCTTTCCTCAATTTGAATTTATGCCCTCTCAGGCGATTATTCTGAGCAAGAGGAAAAATCCCATCCGCATTGAGCATGCTCAAACCATTCAAGGCTATATACACCTCAATCAGATCACCTCGCAGGTGCCTAGTCTCCAGACACTGTAATTTGCAAAACTTAAGCCTTTCTTCATAAGAGCAACCCTTTGTTCCATTCACTAATCTTTTTGCCCTTCTCTGTACTCGTTCCAACAGCTCTACATCCTTTTTAAAATGAAGCCTAAAGACTTGTATACAGTACTCAAGGTGTGGCCTGACCATTGCCTTATACAAGGGAATAATCACCTCCTTATCCCTGCTGGAAAAATTCCTGTATATCATTGACAATACTCCATGAGCTACTCTTGCAGCCCATCTGCACTGCTCAGAGAACTTCATATCTGCCTGCACAACCACCCCCAAGTCCCTTTCATTCTCTACCACTGTCAGTGTAGTACCACAGAGTTGATACGTTGCTCTGGGGTTGCTGTTTCCCATGTGTAGTACTTTACATTTGTCAATGTTAAACTTCATTTGCCACCTCTCAGCCCATCTGCTCAACTTTTCTAGATCCTGTTGCAGCAGTGTAATGTCATTAACAACCCTGCCTTCGTATCTGCAAACTTGGACATTAAGCCTGATATACCATCATCAATATCATTTATAAATACAGAAAACAACAATGGACCCAACACTGAACCCTGAGGGACTCCACTAATAACATTAGTCCACGAAGAGCATTGTCCATTGATTACCACTCTGTCTTCTCCCACTCAACCATCCCTTTATCCATAAAAGCAATTTGCCTCTAATACCACACTGCTCCAATTTGTGCAGCAGTCTTCCATGTGCAACAGTATCAAAGGCCTTTCTAAGATCCAAATATATGATATCAAAGTTATTCTTTGCATCCAGTTCCTTTGTGACTACATCATAGTATCCAATCAAATTTGTCAGACAAGACTTCCCCTTAACAAACCCATGCTGTGTCCGAGCTATAACTGAAGTCTTTTCTAGATGATCCTGCAATGCTTCTTTAACCCAGTGCCTCCATCAATTTCCCTGGAACAGAAGTTAAAACTAACAGGTATATCTGTGTCTCCTTTTGATCCTCCTTTGTGGATTGGGGTCATATTTGCACATCTCCAGTCCATGGGTACCTCCCGAGTCCAGGGAAGCTCTCATAATTATGGCTAAGGGTTTGCTTACTTCCTTTGCCGCCTCCTTAAATATAACTGGATTGATTCCATCCACCCTAGGTGTCTTTCTTATGTTTATCTTCAACAATTTCTCCTCCACTTTATTCTCAGTTATTACACGATTATCTAGCTTACTGCCAGAGTTGAATACACCTCTGGCATTCCCCTCCCTAAATAACTCCTCATGTGTGAATGTAGATGCAAAATATTCATTTAGTTTGTTAGCTACCTGAGCAGGATCATTAACAGCTGAACCATCAATATCAAGTGAACCAATGTGATTCAACCCCTTCCTTCTAGAGTTTACACAAGTAAAGAACTCTTTGCATCCTTTGCCCAAGATTTCTTGTAATCTGCCTTCGCTTGCCTAACCTCCTTTGTAACATGGTTACAGATCAGCTTATATCTATCATAGGCTTCTGTGTCACATGTTAATTTATATGTATCCAATGCATTTTTCTTCTGTCACATGTCTAATTAGTTCATCTGATATGCATTTAGGCCTAAATCTTGAACAATATTTCTTCGTTGGTATGAAAAGCCTAGTAGCTTTCAAGATTAATTCTTTGAATGCTTCCCATTTTGAATTAGCTGTTGGTAACACCATCAGTTGGTCCCACCTTATAGAATTTAAATACTGCCTCAGACCACCGTAGTCACCTTCATGAAAGCAAAAACCCTTCCCTTTACCCTTTATGGTAGTTACCTCTTTGAGGAAATCCTACTTCAGCACACTGTGATCACTGCCACCTAGTGGTTCCTTTATCTGCAGATTCTTGATGCATGAAGAATCATTACTGATAATCAGATCAAAGGTATTACTCCCTCTAGTTGCCTCCCGAACATGATGCTATAGAAAACAATCATCCAATAAATCCACAAAAGCCTTGTTAGTGTGTGAGTGACCAACCACAAATTCCAGTCAATATCCGGGAAATTAAAATCCCCCATTATAAGACACTCTAATTTACTGGCCCACTCTATTTCTCTGCACAATTGCTCATTATATTCATCTGATTCATTAGGCCTATAACACACACCTACTCTCATTTTTCCTTTCCCAGTGCTTATGTCACACCAAACAGACTCAACATTGCATTGTCCACCAACATGAATTGGATGCACTTCCTTACATTTTGTGTTTCTTAACTAACAGCATAACCCCTCCTCCCTTCCTGTCCTGTCTATCCTTTCTGTACACATTGTACTCCCCAAATTCCAGTTCTGCACTGCTTATGTCTGTGTGACATGTCTCTGATATCCCAACAATATCTGCATTTGATGTCTTGACTAGCACTTCAAGCTCATCGAATTTATTAACTATACTCCTAGCATTTGCGTACGTGCTAGTATAAATGCACCTGTTTCTACTCTTAATTACCCTAACACAACCCATGTATTTACTTGTTCCACTATGACTCCTAGCAATCCTGGAAATCCCCTATTGCCTTGCTTTCCAGGCTACTGCTCAATTGCATTTATTATTATTATTATAAAATTTGATACTATAAGGTTATTATTATTATAAGGTTTGATAATAACATAAAGGAACAAACTGAAAAAGAACAGCTTCAGAATATATATGTGAAAATTTGATTGCAGCCTTTATTGGTGGAAAAAAACAAACAAACTATTTTCTAGTGTTATGACAGTGGAAGTGGGAGTTTGAAGAAACCGAGGGAGTTTTATGGAAATTTAAGATAAATTTAGAGGAGTTGGACATACGAGTTGGTATGATTTTCTCCCCCAAATGGTGCCATATAAACTCACTTACTAATACTATTTTGCCAGTGTTTCAAGAGCAAGCTATCAAAGATGAAGCAGGCAACTTCATCTCAATATCCAGTTTTTCCTTGTGTATTATAAGATGCATTGTGTCTTTTTTAGACAGTTGTGGTAGAAGGTACTGATATAGGGCATGCAGCAAGTTGGTTGTTCAAGTTTTTGTGAATTTAGGTGCATGAAGGAGTAAATCACTTATTTAGGGGGAACAGTCATTTCAGGGAGAAAACCCCCTTCTGAGTGTAATGAACATTTATTGGTGTTTATCAATTTTATTGCTTTTTTTTTTTTTTTTCTGTTATGAAATGTTGAGCTCTGCATTGTGTCTTTGTACTTCTTTTTTTACTTCCACTGCTGGCTTGCAAGGTGCTTCTTGCCAGTTGTATGTTTTAGAGACGAATCACGGTATGTTGAAGTTGGGCCCTTTTTCAAACTTCCACAAATCACAGTGCATGGCAAACATGCTGTATTTCTATGGTGTTAGCCTGGAGCCTAGTCCATGGGCACTAGATTCCAGTGAGGCCAACCTGGAGGATTCCAACATTACTTAAAAGTCATCATGCTGATGCAGAGGAGCATCAATGAGGAAAAGTAATTTTATTATCATGTCTAATTCCACTTGGCCAAACCACAGAGGATTCTGGTTATTTGTGCCACCGGTTAATTGGGACAGCCGCTTATTTGGAACAAATCTTAAAGAACAGAAACCAATCGAGAAAATAGCCAGGGTTTTCTTCACTTAATTGGGACAACATGCCATTTAATTGGGGCAGGAGACTGCAGCACACGACATTACCCCCCGATTGTCTCCGACCGGACCACACGGTCTGGTCGGAGACGATTGTAAGCCCATCATAAAGTGAAATAAGTAGGCACCAGGTAACATGACCACTGGTTAGTAGAATCAGCCACTTTATTGAAACAAATTCCAAAAAACCAATTCAAATCATTAAAATGCACTACGCTTTCATCATTATCATATGTATATGATAACGATGAAAGTGTAGTGCATATCATATCAATTTTGAATGCCTTTGTGATATTTTTCTAAAGCTCATTTCTGGAGGTCACAACCATAAAAACAATTTGCAGTTTTTACGGTTTATTGGGCTTTACTGTTAGTGCAATCTATTATAAAAGGGTAGTAAACTTGATCTTATGCATTTGTGATAACACCGATAGCTGGAATTCTGTTTTTACTTTATTACAATGAAACTCTTCAATCATACAAAAAACATAGATAAATTTTCAGAATCTTCTCTGCATTCCTATTTTTTTAAACTTCGTAAACCTGTTCTTCATATCTCACTTGCGTGTATCGTGTTAGTTGCAATTTGTGCATGCTGTATTCTTCTTTATTGATCGCTTCTCTTTTGTTTTAAATTTTACAGCCAAAAAAAAAGTCAATGAACAGAAATATCAATTGGTATGTACATATTACAGTATTAATTAAGCTATGTACATAAGCGTAAATTTATTTTTATTTTGCTAACCTGTGGAAAATATTCTTCCGATTTTCACATATTTAATTTTGTTAATTGGTAAGGTAATAAAGTGTAAATTTGTGCTTAATATCTTTACTTTTATAGCCTGTAGATAATATTCCTCCTGTTTTTGCTTATTAGAACTAAAATTCAATTCACAACATGATCACAATAATCAGCACTTAGTACATAGCGTATAGTGAATGCTTACTACATATCGTACGGTGAATGATATTTTGTAATGGAGAGTCCCTTGCAACGTGATCTGATCGTACAGTGCACCAATTGTAAAGCTGTGGTTCACTGTATTTTTAACTATTTATGTGAAACCTTGCATAACTGAGGCAGACCCTTAATCAAGCCAAAGTACACAAGTTCCAAATAACCAGAATCCACTGTATTTGTAAAAAGCTGAGCAGCAGTTCAGCTATTTGCTTTTTCAAGGTTAATTATTATTATTATCATCATCAGCCATATGGTGCAAGGAAGTCTGAGACTTATGCTGCACCAGCCAAAAAAAAAAAAAAAAAAAATTTCTGAGTTACCCTGAGAAAGAAAGAAACAGAGTCAGAAGTAGAAAGGAGTCACCAAGAAAAAGAAGAATGATGATGATGATGATATCCAGCTCAGGACCCTGGGTGTGCCAAGCCCATACTCACCAGACACGTGATCCCCTGGGGTTAATTATTGTTGTTGTAATTAGAGTTTTTGGCACAAGAACCTACTGAACCATATTGTGTCTGTTTGTGATTTACTTATGACTGAATCTTTTATATTAAGCTTTCAGAGATGGACTATGTATAAAAATAGTGCAAACACATCAGAAATGCATAGCTATATCTGAATAAATCAGAATATTGGTAAAATGGCATCGTTTTAAGATCTCATATTGTGAATATGAGATTCACAATATAACTTAAAACTTAGCTTTCAGAGATGGTCATATAGATTTATGCATTTCAAGTATTGAAACAGTTCTTCAAAATTTGCATTATTGCTAAGAGGGTTAATAAAGTTAAAGGTTCCTGGAAATTGGATAAAGAATAAAACTGGATTTCTGGATACTTGAGTACTGAGGGCATTCCATTAGGATATGTTTCATTGTTAGCTGGCTCTGACAAAAGGCCACTGAGGTGGGTTTTCTCCTATAAGTAAGAACAGATGGGCTGTATAAGAATGACCAATAGGGAGTCTTGCCAAAATGACTTCTTCTCGCCTGCTTTTCCTGAAACTAGAAGTCCACAGGTTCTTTTTTAATCTGAAATAGTTTATTATTGATTTGTGTTTGCCACAGTTCAGACCATTTAATCCTATATGCTGTTTGGTTGGTTGATATGATGTTTAATGGCACAAGGGCTGCTAAGGCCATATTGTGCCCGATTCTATTCAGTAGTGCAATTACCAGTTAAAATCTGTAAAATAATCCTGTCTGCTTTAAGAAATAAAAGAACTCAGCTAGATTTGCATTGTCTCCAATCAGATGTGGTAATGTCAAAGGTTCTTGCAGATGTGAAAGCAATTTGAAAATTTTGTTTCGATAATTATTATAATTATTGCAATTTATTAGAATATGCCTCACCGTAAGTGTAGTCTGACAAAATGTACAAATAGGCGGATCTTCCCCCTTGAGGAGATAAATATGGGTTAGATACGTATGCCCAATATGCGTCCTACCCAGGATCACCTCCTCTTGCCTATCTGATCGCATGCTTGAGGGCCACAACTTAGGTTCCTGTTTAAATTGAAGCAGTTTATTGGTACTGAGCCTGCCAGATTTGCAACCATTGCTCTTCACACGTTTTTTATGACTGATTTGTAGTCTGTGTATGGCACTTGGTAGTTAGGAGATCTTACATTGATTGGATGTTTAGCGGCTTGATCTGCTTATTCATTTCCTTTGATGCCTACATGGCCTGGTATCCAACAGAAACTGACTGATTGGTTTCCAGCTTGTAACGCAATGATCTGTAATCTAATTTGCTTCAAGACGGGGTGGATTGGTTTGGATGGGTTTTTCAACGATTTTATTGCACTCAGAGAATCAGAGTAGATCATAATTCACTTCCTGGACAGATTAATCACGTGATCCAGAGCTATTTTAATTGCCCACAGTTCAGCAGAATAGACGCTGCATTCCTTTGGAAGGGACACAGAAGTAGAAAAGATAGAAGAAACTGCCGCTGCACCCACTGTCGTACTTGTTTTCGAGCCATCGGTATATATTTGAAGACACCGAGAATTTTCTGCGACATGTGCAGCATGGAGTTTCCTGATGCTTCAAGGCTATGAAGATGGAGTGCTTTTTCCCCCATTGTTGGAATGAGAAGTCACAGACCGGTGTATAATCAGACCACGGAGGGTCATGATTGCTCATTTCCTGAAAGACATTACCCATGTCTAGATTCCAACATTGTGTTAACTGTAGCAGTCTTATCCCAATAGGCTTGTTTTCATTAGGTTTGTTTTGATAAAATGTGGTCCATTGGGGCTCAAATAAGTATGGCGAGATAGGATGAAAAGGCAGACTCCGTATTTTTGCTGCATGGTTGAGGATCAACATTTTCCTCCGAAGATGGAGTGGAGGTTCGTGTGTATCTATGTATAGACTCTGTACAGGGGATGTTCTGAATGCTCCTAAAGCAGTTCTTAGGGCACTGTGATGGATAGTGTCTAGCCGAGTTAGTGCACTTTTCCTGGCAGAGTCATAGATTGGAGCTCCGTAATCCAAACGAGATCGAATTAATACCCGATATAGCTGAAGCAGAGTGTATCGGTCAGCAACCCATGTCAATGAAGAGAGTACTCGGAGGATATTTAATTTTTTCAAGCAAATGGTTCTCAGATATGTGATGTGTTGTAAGAAGTTTAATTTATTGTCCAGGATTAGGCCAAGAAATCTGATACTATTGGAAAGAGGTATGGTGAAATTTTTAAGATGTAGTTCAGGTTCAGGGTGGATCTTACGTTTTTTACAGAAATGAATACAGTTAGATTTTTGTGCTGATAAGCGGTAGCCATTGCGAGACATCCACAGCTCAATTTTGTTAATTGAGATTTGAAGCTGTCTCTCAATAGAATTCATAGTTTTTCCTTGGCACGAAATCATGAGGTCATCTGCATAATGATATAATTCTACTGTGCTTGGAATATCATGGATGATATTGTTTATTCTTATTAAAAATAACATAGGACTCAAGATAGATCCTTGAGGGATCCCTCCTCCTGTATATGAATTCTAGAAAGAACATTTAGATGACTAACCTGAAAGGTTCTGCCCTGGAGAAAGCTCTGAATAAACAAAGGAAGCCTGCCTCCTTTGTTTATTCAGACCAAAGGTGTAAAGATCCCGAAGAATACCGAAACACCATGTTGTATCAAAGGCCTTTTCTAAATCGAAACTTACCATAACGAGGTGGTCATTTCTGACAAAAGCGTTTCTGATGTTTGATTCTGCTTTGGTCATCGTATCTGATGCAGATCTATTTTGCTGAAAGCCATACTGATTTTTATGCAAGATATTATGTGACTCAAGAAACCAGGTGAGGTGCTTTAGAACCATTTTCTCCAGTGTTTTTCGCAAACAACTAGTTAAGGAAATTGGACGATAATTTCCTGGATTAGAGAGGTCTTTTCTTGGTTTAGGGATGGCTAATACAAGTGAATGTTTCCAAGAGCGCGGATAAACATCTTCCTCAAAAATTCTGTCAAAAAATATTAAAAGAATTTGTAAAGCAGTATCATTCAAGTGTTTTAGCATAATATAAAATATACCATCAGGGCCAGCTGCACTATTGGGTGATCTGTTAAGAGCATCCGTTAACTCGGATATAGTAAAAGGCTGATTATATGGAAGAGACAGACCGGTGTTGAAATTTAACTTATACCTTTCTGCTACCACTTTAATTTGTTGGAATGAAGTATCATATGAATTTGCTGCTGAAATTTTTGCAAAGGCTTTAGCAAAAGCGTTTGCAATGTCTTTAGAGGAAGACAGTTCCTGTCCATTACAGATCAATATTGGAGAGGATGACAATGGATATTTGCCATTCCGATGTTGGATTTTCCTCCAGATTAATCTAGTATCAGTGTTTTTGGTGATAGTGGAAGTGAACTGAATCCAAGAATCTTTTTTGGCTTTCCTTCTTATTTGTCGTGCTTTAGCATTTAGTTTCTTGTAATTTATAAGGTTAATAATAGTGGGATGCTTGTGGAAAATATTCTAAGCTTTGTTCTTTTCTTTTTTTGCTCTATTACATTCATCATTCCACCAGTAGTTTTTGCACCTGCGTGGATGAGTCGACGACTGAGGAATAGCTTTGTCAGCTGCTGCTAGCATCCATTTAGTAATATGGTCATTAGCTTCATCTATTGACTGGTTCAGAATAAAGTTTTTATCTAAAACTGTACTTAAGGAAAATAAGGAAAATTTTTCCCAGTTTGCCTTTGTAAATTTCCATCTTCTGCGAGTTTCCGGATAGGTGGTGGGAGTGGTTTGGAATTTACAAGTAATTGGAATATGATCACTATTGTGGGGATTATCCAATACCGCCCAATGTATACTTGGGTACAGAGCGGGGGGGGAGCAGATAGACAGATCTACGGCTGAAGTATTTCCTGAGGGAAAATGAACATGAGTATGTGCACCGGTGTTCAGCAGAGTTAGATTTTGTTTGTCCAGTAAGGTTTCTATTAGCTGCCCTCTTTTATCCATATGGAGACTTCCCCATAATGGGTGGTGTCCATTAAAGTCACCCATCAAACAAAAAGGAGGTGGTATCTGGGCAAGGAGCTCATCAAAGTCTCTGAGTATATACGTTTGGTTTGGTGGAAGATAAATAGAAACAAGAGATAAAGATATTCTAATTTCTATTCTTACAGAAACAACTTCTAAATTAGTTTTTAAGGGGATTTGTCTGGACGGATTAGTAACGGATACCAAAACCGCTACACCTCCATGTGCTGCAGTTGCTGTATTCCTGTCACGCCTGTACAAAATATATTTCTTTATTGAGGGGATCACTTGTGGAGTTAAAAATGTTTCCTGTAAACAAATGCCTGCTGGATTGAAATCTCGGATTAGGTCATAAAGTTCATCTGTATTAGTACTTAGTCCTCGACAATTCCATTGTAAAATGCACTTCATTATTTAGTTTTAGTGGTAGGATGATCCGGTTGCCTTTTAGAGGCAGTAGGCTTATTGCGATCTATTTTAATTTTATCTTTTTTAGGAAAGGTAGGCTGTCCAGTGTCCATATCTTCTTCGGCATGAATTTCTAATATAGGTTCTTGTTGAATTTTGTCATCTGTATCCATTTCTGCAGTATTAATTTGGGTTTTAGTAGAAGATTCAGCATTTGTCATTCTGGTCTCACTTTGTGACTTGATGCCACTAGTGGTGGGGATGGAAATTGGGGTATTACAAGTCTGGTCTCTGTTGTTTTGCTTCAAGGATGGCTGAGGAACTGAAAGCTGAGCTCTAGCCCATTCAGAAAGTGATATGTTCGGTGGAACTGAGTCATTGATTTGTGTAGCAATTGAACGATATTTCTTTGTAACATCTGCATATGTACGTGCAGGAGTATCTTTCAGTATTTGTCGTCTCGCTTCCTGATAAGTCACTTTATTTTCAACTTTAAATTTCTGTATTTTTTTCCCAACTTTCCATAGCTCGCAATTTCTAGAATATGCAGGATGATCTTCCCTGCAGTTAGGGCAAACTGGGGAAGTAGCAGTACAGTCTGTTTGAGTGTGATCCTGGGATCCACATTTTGGGCATATTGTGTTTCCTCGACATGTTGCCTGAGAGTGTCCGAACTTCTGACACTTATAACACCATATTGGATTTGGAATGTACGGGCGGATATGGCAATTTAGATAACCAGCTTTTACAGTATTTGGCAAGTTTGGAGTATTAAATGTGAGAATTACACTGCGGGTTGGAATGAGATTGCCATCTCTACAAGTCAAAATTTTCTTAGCTTGTATGACCTTTTGGTCTTTAAGTTCTTGTACAAGCTCCTCTTCTGTTACATTCAATAGATCCCACTCAGAGATAACACCTTTGGAACTATTTAGGGTTGAGTGGGAAGATATTTTAACAGGGATACCACCAAATGTTGTAATCTTTAACAACAATTCTGAATGTTTTGACTGTGTAGTTTCCACAAGCAAATCCCCTGACTGCAACCTTTTGACCATTTTAGGTGATCCAGCAGCATTTTCTAGAAATCTCTGTATAATAAATGGAGAGAGAGTTTGCTCACTGGTTGACTAGTTAAGGAATGGTTAATCAGGAAAGTTGGATACTCAGGTTGATGATTATCTATTTTTAAGTGCTTATGTTGCGCACTACCTTCATCAGAGTTATACCAATCTATGGTATTTGAGCTTGAAGGCTCTAAGGCTGGATAATTTTCTTTATCCATGTCGGCTCCTTTTCGCTCTGGGGGATTAGCTTTTCCACCCAGGTTACCGGCCCTGCCACGGGGAGGCAGGAGCAGTGCCACTTGTGGCCAAGCATAGGAGTTAGTATGGCTAGTATATACAATAAAGAAAAAGGTACTTTCCTTTTTCTGGCTCTCTTTCTATACTTTTAAAAAGTAGAGCTAATCAACAGAAAGACTTATGAACGAAATGAAACAAGGAAAAACTCAGTCGCTTTAGAAAATCGCTATAGGAATTGCAGTACTATTTAGCACAGAAAATCGCTTGGCCTCAAGAATTGCTTGGCACCCGGGGCCACATGCTGTTTTAATAGTGGATTTATAATCAGTGAGTGTGTGGGACTTTCAAATGGCAGAATGATCCACTGTCAGGATGTTTAGCAGCATGATTTGCACGTTCATTACCTAGGATGCGAACATGACCACGGATCCAGCAGAAGGTGACCATCTCGTTGGATGTTTCATATTGATATAAACGAGATCAGATGTTTTCAGAATTGGATGTTGGGGAGAAGTAACAGACTCGATGGCGGTTACTGCACTTAAGGAGTCAGCGTATATCAGAGCTTGCTTATATTATCTAGGGCTAACTCAGGCCCGGCCTTCTCCATAAAGGGGCTCGGGTTCAAGTAATTTTTTGGGGTCCCAAAAAATATCTCAACGATTAAAAAGCTTAACATTTTTTTCACAAAAAAAATAAATAAATAATAAAATAATAATAATAATAAAAAAAAATAAATAAAAAATAAAGAAAATAAAATAAAAAATAAACAAACAAATTTTATTCAAGGAGACTCATCCTCTGTTTGGCTTTGTCCAATAGTTTTTGAAGAACTGCCAACATTCAATAGACGTCAATATTAAATAAACACTTTATCATGCTTTTGTTACCAATTTTAATAATCACAACCAATACATAACAAAAAAAAATTCATAGATATATTAATATCATAAATGCATATAACACATTGTAATTATAAATACATAAGAAATGTCTTATTCAATAATTAAGGTTTACTTAACATTTTTAAACACTGTATATGACTTTTTTTTATTGCCATATCATTAATAATCAATCTTTAACGTCTTTCTTGATACTAAATATAGCAAGTGCATTTAATCGTTCTGCAGACATTGTTGAACGAAGGTAATTTTTAATTAGCTTTAATTTGCTAAAAACATTCTGCACTTGCTATAGTCATAGACAATGTAAAGAAAATTCTTAGTACAATTAATACATTCGGAAAAAAGTTCATTGTAATTGTTATTTAGTATATATTTCAATATATCCTGCGCATAATTTATATCTTTTTCGTTCAAAATCAATTCTTTTAATGAAATAATTTCTTGAATTAGATCTTCATCTACATCTTTTTTATAAAATGTTACAAAATCCCATGATTGTTTTTCTAATTTTTTTATATCTGTTATTAATTTAAAAATAGAAATTATTTTAGGTATCTTTTTGAATCTTTCTTCTATTTGCGCAATAACAGTATCAATTACAATATCGAAAAAAATTGTACCTAAATTCTTCCACAGGATCTTTTGATACTTCATCTTCTGCCAATTCAGAAAATAATGTTTTCTTTTTTCTAACTTGTGTCTCGGGAAAACTCTGAAATACTCATGCTACATTCTATATTCTCCGCTTCATTTAAAAATTCGTCAAATTGTGATTTTAAATTTAGTATTTCGTTTTTAATTTTATTTATTAAATTGAAAGCTGAAGCAAAGATAATTGTTTTTGTTTGCAATAATTTGTTAATATTATTAATTTTAGACAATATTGAAAACCATACTGTTAAACGTAATATGAATGGCATTGTTTGCAATGAATTTAATAAACTTTGAGCTTCGGATACTACTGCATTATCATTACTAGTGTCAATAAGTTCTTCAAGGGCACTACAAGTTGGTTCAAATTGTTTATACACAGCTTTAACTGAATCTATTTTGGCTTCCCAACAAGTATCACACAATGGTTTTAGTGTAATATTTAAATGCTTTTCCATAATTTCCCACCTTTTTGTAGATGCAGAAAAAAAAAAGTATAAACGTTGCAATATTCCAAAACAATTTATACAGTATATACTGCTGGAAGCAGCATCACAAATTAACAAATTAAAAGAATGTGATAAACAAGGCACAAATTGCATGATGATTTAAATTAATTATTCTGGACTGTACACCTTTATATTTACTCTTCATATTGCTCCCATTGTCATACACTTACCCTTTACAATTCATAATATCTAAATTAAGCTCTGTTAATTTTTTCAAAAGCATGTTTGCTAATCCCTCATCAGTTGTATCGGATACTTCAATAAACCTTAGAAATGATTCATTAATGATTAGTTTCTTGTCTGTAAAATTTATGTATATAATTATTATTGATGTCTGTTCTGTGTGGGAAATATTGGGTACAATCCATTTGGATGCTATAATACGTAGAGGATTTTATGTCGGCTTTAATTTTTAATTAATCACTTCATTACTTAAAGCCACAATATATTCCTCCTGTGATCTATGTGCCAAATGATGTACAATTCTTTTCTTCGCATTTTTAATTCTATTTATATGCTCCATTAATAAAAGGTCATATTTGCTTAACAATTCGATTAGACTTAAATTTACATTATTTGGCGCTTCAATTTTTTCCCGAGTCCCTCTTAACAGAAGATTATTATTAGATAAGAATAAAATCACATCTACAATTCTTCGGAATAGTAATCTAAGACGTTCTGTTTCTTTATTTACATTAAATTTGAATATACAATTCAAATTTATCAATAGTGGAATTTAAATTAAGTTGTTTTAATAATTCTAGCCAAGCAATAAAAGAATTAATGTGACAAACAGAAAGCTCATGATCTCTAATTCCCAACATCAATTTTCTCCAATTATTAAAACCATCTATAAACTGTGTATATTTATCTCTATTTTTAGAAAATAATATGCAGCAAAAACAATATACTGAATCTTGAGATTTTGAATAAACTAACCAGCTGTGATGCTGTTTTTCACCATTTGGCATAGCTTTAAAATAATAAGAAAAAGAGAAAGATCTACCATCAGCATTTTTAGGGAAAGTGTGTTGATCTTATTGCTTAGATCCAGTTTTGGCACATAATAATGTAAATGTATCATTAATATCTGGCCATAAACCTGGATCGCTTATATTCACTGGATCACTGTTGCTGTTATCTTGGTGTATTGTTTCATCAAATTGTATTTCAGCATGACTTGCCATTTCTTCTATATGAAGATTTATTTCTTTAGACAATTCAATTTTTTCTCCCACAATTTCAACATTTTGGTTGTCGATTTGAATAATTCCTTCCTTACTTGCCGTTTCATTTATATTTTTTTTCCCACAATTTCTGCATTCTGATTGTCAACTTGCATAGTTCCTTCTTGTTGGTTTTGTTCTTCATTTGCCTGAAGTCGTCCCGAACTTGTTTCATTATATTTATTATTATTCTAAGCCATATGGTGCAAGGAAGCCTGAGGCTTATGCTGCACCAGCAAAAAAAAAATTCGGAATTATCCTGAGAGAGAGAGAGAGAGAGAGAGAGAGAGAGAGAGAGAGAGAGAGAGAGAGAGAGAGAGAGAGAGAGAGAGAGAGAGAGAGAGAAAATCACCAAGAACCAGCTCAGGACCCTGTGTGTGCCAAGCCCATACTCACCAGATGTGAGCCCCTATGAGATTTATTTTGCAGCCATGAAAATAATTCTGGTTGTGACTTTTTGAATTTATTTATTTTTCTCTTTCTCTTCAGAAAATTCTTTTCTGACTCCCAGAGAGATATTTTCTTCACATCGACATTATGAGTACTAAAATTTAGTAAGTAAATATACGCATATAATAAAATTACATTGAAATTATATTATTAAACTGCGAAGTCAATTTTGGAATTTCTTAAACTTCTTTTGATAGAGCTTCATTGGCAGCGCATTATATTTTGCATTGAAAAGCACTGCTTTTTATCCATGGTTAATTTGAAAAATAATTATAAAATTTTACTGAACTAAATAACAAAATACTAATGAAAAACAAAGTAATACTGAATATTAGAACAAATCTAAAATCACATTTAGAGACTTTCAGCATGGCTTACTTCAGTTAAGTTTATAAAATGAAATTAATTTTAACCAATTAACTTCCTTAAAAATTTTAACTTTCTCTCTCTATCTCTCTCTTTTTTTTTTCCTTTTTCTGGGGCCCATGTACAGTCCGGGGCCCGAATGCCTTGCACCCTCTGCATCCCCCCCTGTGGCCAGCCCCGGGCTAACTTTATTGTATAGAATTCTGTGGTTTCCATATTTGCTACTTCTCTCTTCAAGCAAAGATGTCTTATCCTGGCACCAACTCCTCCACATACCATCCAACAACCAGATCCCGGTCACTTATAAAGTTCCAGCCTGCTTCTCTGAGTCATCACTTGATGTGTTCCTATTCTCTTCTCTTCTTGCTGACCTGGATACTTCCTTCTCATTCAGGTGGGATTTAAGTGCAAACTCGGACCATCTCTCTTGAGTAGGATCTACTGTTGATGATAAGCTCTCTGCTGTGGGATTTTTATGATGTCATGCTAACCGCTTCTGAGGTTAGGATTGATACTTACCAGGTGGCACTCCCATGACTTTCTACCACTGCAGCCAGTCCCCTTCCCCACTCTTCCCTGTTTCCATGCTGGCCCCCTTCTCCGTGCCTTGCTCTTTTTCTATTTTTTTTCACTACTTTATATCCCACCTTTCTTCACTATTTCCTTACTCACTTCTTCCAAACTCTTTTCTTTTTTGGTCTCTGTCAGGAAGCTCAGGCGACCCTGGCAGAGGCCAGCCAGCCAGCTAGAGTATTATGGGCAGCCTTGCTCACCTCACAGTGGTGGTGGCAGGCAACGTGGGGTTCCACTAGGGGCCCTATGGACAAGCAGCCAGAGAAACAACAGAACATAACACCATTCTGACACAAACCAGACACTACACAAAGAACCATGGCACAGATGTGGGGAACCACTGGTGGCACCTTCCACAAAACACTATGCCACTTCATAATTCTGTGGTATAGCTACTGCATTCAGTAGAAAGAGATACAGATATTGAGAAGGTAGAAGAAATTGTTGCAGCACCTACAGCTTCGTCTATTTTTGAGCCTTCAATGTAAATAAGTAGTTTCACTGAGTTTTCTAAGATGTGGGTTTCATCTAGCTGTTGAAAGTTGTTTGGCAGGGAGCCTTTTCTCCATCTCAGAAAGAAATTATCACAAAGAGGTGAGAATTGTATCCATGGAAATTCAAGAAGCAACACCTTTGAGGATATGTTGGAAGTTAATGTTCCAATTGATCATGAGCTCTTGCAATCAAAGACCAGCAGAACGGTTTTCATTAGGTTTATGATGGTATAGCATTACACATTGAGGATCAAACAAGTATTCCAAGCTGGGATGAGATGGAATACTTTTAATTTTTGCACCTTAGTTACACAGTAAGTATTTTTGTCTGAGGTACATTGAGGGCTCATTTGTTTCAATATACAGGGTGTGGACCGGAGAATGTTCTGAAGGTTCCCATGGCTATCCTTAGGGCACTATACTGAATTGTATTTAGATGCAACAAGGAACTGCAGAGTCAGACAGGTAATCCATAATCTAAGAGGGACCAAATAAAGTTCTATGGAGATGCACACAGGAGTAAGTGGAGACAGCTTTTAAGATGTTCAATTTCTTTAGACAGGCTGTTCTAAGGTAGGCTATATGATTGGAAAAATTAAGTTTATTGTCTAGATATATATCCGATAAACGAAAATTGTTGGTAAGAGGAATCAGGTTATTTTTTAAGTATATTTGATGAACTGGGTGTAATTTGCATATTTGCATAGTTAGTACACTAGACTCAACCTATTCTTATAACTGTTTAGGAGGCTTCTGCATAAGCTAGTGTATAACCTTGTTACCTCTACTCTGCCAGATAGTGATTGGAGGGAGTAAGAGTAGTGTGTATGCAGGGGGCATTGTCGAGGCCACGTTATGTCAAGGATCTGAATATATTCTTACCATGTGTAGACCATATCCAAAAATTTCATTACTTCATACAGCACGTCCCTCCCACCTTTTCTTACTATTGAATACCCCATGAATTATCAAACTAATAGAGTAAGCTTATTTGCAAAAAGATCTAAACTTCCCAAACACTTCCTAGTTCATTTCACAAAAATTCTAATCTCAACGATATCCATTTACACTTGCAATCTGCCAAACCCCATGTACTTTTTCTAACATAATCTCAGTTATCAGCTGATTCAAATACTGCTCATTTCAGTTGTCCAAATTATTCGCTGTATGATTCCTTTCTCCTCAAATGTGGTACTTGTGTATATGTCCATTTCGATATTCCATGTCAGAGACTTGGTAATTTGGAATCTCCTCTTTTTGATCTTCTCTGGCTTAAAAGCTCTCTACCTCATTGTATCAAATTCATCTGTTGTCTCTACCGTTCTACCAACTCCACTAATCACTTGGAGCTCTTTGACTTCCTCTCTTTGCAACCTGACTCTCTCCAGTCCAACTTTCCTAACAATAAGGTAATTTTCCTAGGTGAATTTAATGTTCACAACTCCAGCTGGCTTCCCAGCTGGTCGAGATGCTGAGGCTTTTGCAATTACTAATGACCTTACACAGACTGTTCATTTACCTACAAGAATACCGGACAATCCTAACCATACAGCCAACATGCTTGATCTTTTTCTCTCAAACAACCCTTCTAAGTACACGGTTGAAGTGAGTGGTCCTTTAGGCACCTCAGATCATAACTCGGTGATTGTCTCTCCTCCAATGGAGCCTTTATCTCGTGGCTATTCCCAACCTCGCATTGTTTGGCATTAGAAGAATGTAAAATGGGATGACCTGCGAGATTTCTTTTCTTCTTTTCCTTGGTCGGATTACTGTTTCAAAACTTCTGATGTCAATGTTTGCTCAGATCGTGTCAGTGAAATTATTCTTGTAGGAATGGAATCCTTTATTCCACACTCCACTTTAAAATCTCATCCTTCATCTAAACCTTGGTTTTCCAATAAATGTGCTAAGGCTGTTCAAAAGTTGCATATCGTAATTGACTCATTTCCAATTCTTAATTTACACCAAAGCTCACAACAATTATAAAGCAGTTATTAATCAGTCCAAACTAGATTTTGAACAGGCTAAGAGTAGAAAACTTGCCCTAATGGTAGCTCAGCATTCTGGCCTCTTGCCAAAGCTATTGGACGCAACTTTTGCCCATCTCCGCTCCCACCTCTGTCACAACCAGATGTTTCTATTGTCACTTCAGCCAAGGATAAAGCTGACCTGCTAGCATGCCATTTTTCTTCCAACTCCTGTATTAATGATCTTGGTAAAACACCTCCCACCATTCCCAACATGCACGATTCAATGCCTCCTGTGGTCTTCCATGAAAAGGATGTCAGAAGGATTTTGACGAATCTTGATGCTAAGAAAGCTCCAAGTCCTAATGGTATTTCTCCACTTGTTCTCAAAACCTGTGCTCCTGAACTTACTCCTGTTCTTTGCTGCCTTTTTTCATTTTCTTATTCCAAAGGTGTTGTTCCTTCTGCTTGGAAATTTGCTCATATCCAGTCAGTTCCTAAAAAGGGTGACAAATCCCTCCCATCCAGTTATCATCCCATTGCAATTACTTCTGCTCTTTCTAAAGTAATGGAGAAATCAGTTAACAGCCAACTCTTAACCTACCTAGAAACCTTCCGTCTGATCAATGATCGCCAGTATGGATTCCCTCAGAGTGGATCCACTGGTGATATTCTGGCTTATGTTACCCACTTATGGACAAATTCAATGGAAAAGTTCGATGAAACACAAGCAGTTGCTCTTTACATCTCAAAAACTTTCGATCGTGTTTGGCATAAAGGTCTTCTAAACAAGCTTCCATCTTATGGTTTGCCAACTGTTTTTTGTAACTGGTTATCCAGTTTTCTCTTTGATTGCTCGAAGTGAGTAATCAAAGAGAAAACTGGATAACCAGTTACAAAAAACAGTTACATCACCCGAAGTGGGTGATGGCTCTGTCTTTTAACTTCTCCATTAATGCTGGTGTCTCCCAAGGTACAGTTCTTTCCCACTCTTTTCCTCTTGTATATTAATGACCTTCTTCCATTGACTGGAAATCCTATCCATAGTTTGGCCAATGACAGCACATTGCACACCACTTTCCATTTTGAAAAACCTTGCCCTGCTCAATCAGCTTCAACTTCTTGAATATCCGCTACCAGTTCCTTAAATACTGATCTCCAGTGTAGCAAAGACAACTTAGTTGATTTCAATCCTTCTAAAACTCAGTCTTGTGTTATATCTTCGCAAAAAGGATTCTTCTGCTACTATGCTTATCCTTGGTGACACTCTGATTTCTAGGCAAGTTGATATATCTCTTTTGGGGATTATCTTGACTTCTATTCTCTCTTGGCACAAGCACATTACAAATATTGCTTCCTCTGCATCTAAAAAACTTAGTTTTCTCTTTCACTCTCTGCGTTACTTTTCTTCCAAACTGCTGTTCACTCTGTACAATTCGCAAATCTGCCCTACCATGGAATATTGTTTCCACATCTGGGGCAGTGCCCCCAAAACCTCTCTCAGGCTTCTAGATTCCATTCAGAAGAGTGCAGTTAGGTTAATTAATGACGCATCTCGAACAGGGGCTCTCCACTCACTGTCTCATAGATGTTCTGTTTCTGCTGCATGCCTTTTCTACGGATATTTCCATGTGTACTGTCCTTCTGAATTGGCTTCTATAATTCCCGCTCTCTCTTTCAAAACATTCCGAACACGTGCTGCCAACATCCATTTACTGTCCAATTCCAAACTCACAGAACCAACTTTACATCTTCGTTTATTCAGTCAACTGCCATTTTCTGGAACAATCTTCCTTCATGTGTCTGTCCTGAAAATTACAGCCTACAGAAGTTCAAGTTTAATGTCAACAAATATCTTTTTTTGTCTTCTCAACCTCCAACCCAAGCATGGCACTAAGTACTATAGGTTCTAATACCTCTCGTGTTTGGGGTTTTCGTAAAGAGAAAAAAAAAATATATATATGGATGGAGAACAGGTGAACTGGTCAGCCGCCCAGGGCTTGGGAATGTAGGGGGCCTGAATTCCGACATTAATTTTTTTTATGTATAAAAAATGGTTGTTTCTTAATATAATACTTTAATTATACAAAAAAAATTGAATATTGGCTTATTTATATTACAGTAAATTTATTTATTTTATAATAAAAAGTTAAAATTAATTAATTTGTGCCTACATTTATTTTTAATCCTAGTTTCAGTGCAACAAAAACCCACAATAATGCAGATTCACATTTAAAATTATTTTGGTTTGTCCCGAATGTGATGTCATATCACCAAGAATGAGATGGAAAATATATGTGTGCTAATGCAGTATGTTACAAGTTGCATCCTGCACTAGAGCACAGTACTGACTGTTGGCGAGTGTAACATATTTCGGGGCATTATCAACTGGACTAAATCATTTTGCAGAAGGATTAGGTAAAGAGGCAGTACATATTGAGCAGTACATATGACTGAGCAGTACATATGACATGTACTAGTATTGTTGTTGTTGTGGTGGGATTTAGGGAGCATCAGCAACTAAGGCCATATTGTTCCGTGTATACTGTCTACAAATATAGTATACTGTGGTCGATTTTCTGTTTTTCTGGGAGAAAAAACCATGCTACTTTTGTCTTAGACCGACTAACTCAGTCACATTATGAAAATGACCCTTAAAATTCCTCACGTCATCGACAGGACTCAAACTCAGTCTTTTCCACCAGGTGTTAGGAGGACGGCGATTCTACCAACTGTGCTACCCATGAGGGCTGTGTACTTACCTTGGAGATGTTCTAGTTTAATTGTACCTAAAAGTCAACCTACAAGAAGAGCTGTTCTAGTATGTACCTTGGAGATGTTCTAGTTTAATTTTACCTAAAAGTCAACCTACAAGAAGAGCTGTTCTAGCTATAAGTTTGCGGAAATAACAATTAAACTGGTTAAAAAAGAATGTGCAATTGTTGTTGCACTTGGAAGATAAATTAAAATCTCCACGCAAGAAGAAGGAAAAAAAAAAGAAAAAGAAAAATAAAAAAAAAAATCTGTGGGTAGGAAAAGAGTTGATGAGATGGATGATTTTAATATATGAATTATTCGTTGCACTATTCAAGAATTTTATAGTGTCGATAGAAAGGTACCCACATTACATAAATTGTTGCCAGTTATAAGGCAGAAATGGGAAATCTGTATCATAGCATTCAACAAGACAAGCCTCCAAACACTTCGTTGCAGAAGCAAGGCATTATAGAGTGGTTTTGAGACAATGTATCATTGCAACCTGGCATGAGTAAATGTAATTAGCCATTTAACATTCCAAAAACATACACAGTGGATAAAACACTCAATGAGCATGGACACATTGCCTTAAGATTACTGACATATCATTGCAATTTAAACCCTATTGAATTAATATGGGCTCAAATGAAAATTTTTATTTGAAATAAAACTATTCAAGGAGATGTGAATATGACACATCTGATGGAATACATGAAACAAGGAATAGCCAGCATAACTCAAGAAAGATAGAAAAGTTTCTGTGACCATCTTTTCAAGACAGAGCTGTTGTTGTTATTTGGTTTTTAGGAGCATTAGCAACTAAGGCCATATTGCTCCGGGGATATGCTGTGGTCATTCCCTGACCTTTCCGCATCCTCCGTATTTGGTGATCATGGGCTCGAACCCCATCTAATCAAGAAGTGTGTGCTACACACTGCTGCTACTGCCCACCTGGCTACGGAGGCACCTTCAAGACAGAGCAGAAGTATTGGGATATTGGCCTATGATAGATACAAGTTGATCTGTAACCAAGTTACAAAGGAGGTTAGGCAGGCGAAGGCAGATTACGAGAAATCTTTGGCAAGGGATGCAAAGAAAAACAGCAAAGAGTTCTTTACTTATGTAAACTCTAGAAGGAAGGGGATGAATCAGATTGGTCCACTTGATATTGATGGGTCAACTGTTGATGATCCTGCTCAGGTAGCTAACAAACTAAATGAATATTTTGATCGACATTCACACATGAGGAGTTATTCAGCGAGGGGAATGCCAGAGGTGTATTCAACTCTAGCAGTAAGCTACAGAATCTTGAAATAACTGGGAATAAAGTGGAGGAGAAACTGTTGAAGATAAACACAAGAAAGGCACCTGGGGTGGATGGGATCTATCCAGTTATATTAAAGGAGGCAGCAAAGGAAGTAAGCAAACCCTTAGCCATAATTATGAGAGCTTCCTTGGACTCATGGGAGGTACCCATAGACTGGAAATGTGCAAATGTGACCCCAATTCACAAAGGAGGATCAAAGGCTGACACAAGTAATTATAGACCTGTGAGCTTAACTTCTGTTCCAGGAAAATTAATGGAGGAACTGGTTAAAGAAGCACTGCAGGATCATTTAGACAAGACTTCAGTTATAGCTCAGACACAGCATGGTTTTGTTAAGGGGAAGTCTTGCCTGACCAATTTGATTGGATACTATGGTGCAGTCACAAAAGAACTGGATGCAGGGAATAACTTTGATATTATATACTTGGATCTTAGAAAGGCTTTTGATACTGTTGCACATGGAAGACTGCTACACAAATTGGAGCAGTGTGACATTGGAGGCAAATTGCTGCTATGGATAAAGGAGTGGTTGAGGGGGAGAAGACAGAGAGTGGTAATCAATGGACACTGCTCTTCGTGGACTAATGTTATTAGTGGAGTCCCTCAGGGTTCAGTGTTGGGTCCATTATTGTTTTCTGTATTTATAAATGATATTGATGATGGTATATCAAGCGTAATGTCCAAGTTTGCAGACGATACAAAGGTTGGCAGGGTTGTCAAGGACACTACTGACACTATGCTGCTGCAACAGGATCTGGAAAGGTTGAGCAGATGGGCTGAGAGGTGGCAAATGAAGTTTAACATTGACAAATGTAAAGTACTACACATGGGAAACAGCAACCCCAGAGCAACGTATCAACTCTGTGGTACTACACTGACAGTTGTAGAAAATGAAAGGGACTTGGGGGTGGTTGTGCAGGCAGATATGAAGTTCTCTGAGCAGTGCAGATGGGCTGCAAGAGTAGCTCATGGAGTATTGTCAATGATATACAGGAATTTTTCCAGCAGGGATAAGGAGGTGATTATTCCATTGTATAAGGCAATGGTCAGGCCACACCTAGAGTATTGTATACAGGTCTGGAGGCCTCATTTCAAGAAGGATGTAGAGCTGCTGGAACGAGTACAGAGAAGGGCAACAAGATTAGTGAATGGAACAAAGGGGTGCTCTTACGAAGAAAGGCTTAAGTTTTGCAAATTTCAGTGTCTCGAGACTAGGCACCAGCGAGGTGATTTGATAGAGGTGAATAAAGCCTTGAATGGTTTAAGCATGTTCAATGCTGATGGGATTCTTCCTCTAGCTCAGAAAAATCACCTGAGAGGGCATAAATTCAAATTGAGGAAAGACAGATGTAGGATAGACGTGCGGAAATTTGCCTTTAGCCAGCGGGTGGTTGGTTGGTGGAACAGACTTCCATCCCTTGTAGTGGAGGTTGATAGCCTAAATAAGCTTAAGGCTCAGCTGGACAGGTATTTTGAACGAACATAGGGGTGAAGTGGAAATGGTGTTTTTTTTTTTTTTTTTTTGACTGATGCTGTATAAGCTTGCTTTCTTGCATCAAATGCCTCTACTAATGCTAATGCTAACTCCTTCCACTTTAGAGGAAAACTAAAGCATAAGGATGAGGAATTTGAATTAGTTTGGAACTTAATATTAGAGAGAGACCTCTTAAGTCTGAATTAGAAATTAGAACGTGATCATTAAATATGCACATTTAGAATTACAAATAAATACAATAACTTAGTTGAAGAGTTAACAGCATGAAGTCGAAAAACACATCAGTGAAAAACCAAAGACTGCTTCTCTCAGTTTATGCTTAAGTGGCAGAAACACAATTACTCACTATAAAAACCATCCTCTGCTCCTGACCCATATGTTTCAGGTGTAGGTGCTATGGAGTTTGCTTCATGGCCAACTTCAAAACAGTGAAGATACCGTCCATCCAATGTAGTCACCTAATGTAATTGTAATATAATTAATAAATTAATATTTTAATGATACAATAAATAAGTAATTTCATAGGTTTTTACATATGAAGTATTGAATACTCAAAACTCACCTCCAATATGTTTTATACATGAAGGAGGTGAGTTTTTAAAACACGAGTTGTTTGCTATATCAAGGTTAGATTAAATAATATGAATTTTGAAATACCATTGGGAGATGAATGTAAATAAAATACAAAAATATTAACACATACATAAATTATCTATATAATATCAGTGTAGATACACCATAGTTTACCCATAAATGTAAACTACGTATGAGTGTAAAAGGCATTGTTTTAATTGCATCTCATATTTTGGCTACCTTCACGAGATACCAGGTATTGCACTACTTTGAATAAGTAACGCTTCTCTAGAAGAGAAGACTAGTTATTTATTCTCAGTGTTGCATTACCAGGTTACCTAACCACCCACCAATGATAGGCCAACAGCTTTGAAATGGTGCTGTCTGGGTGGTGGTATCCACTGAGAATAAATAACAGTAGTCTTAACGTACTGTATTGCAGTGCAATGAGCACTTGCGATCATCATGTGTACATAATTCTGCTTTACCGACACCAGACTCGTGATACATGATCGTGACCAGCTGATTTGTGCTACTATAACCATCAATATACAGGGTGATTCACCAGTGCGACAAACTTGCAGGAGGTGTAGGGGGCACAAAGACGAATCGGAATCACATAGCATTGCAGGGTCCGAAATGCCTGCATCATGCGGTAGAGGACGTTGAACGGGAGGTCGCGGGAACAGTGATCCCGTGGAAGTCAGCATTTGGAACCATTTCTGTTGAAGAAACCAAGTAGCAAAAGTCCTCCGGAGTGGATAATCCGCAGGCTCCAATGACTGGACGCGTTGCAGATGGTATGAACTCATTTGGTTTGTTGACAGTATCCTCCATACAGTGGATTGGGAAATACCCAATCGTTGGCCTATTGCTCGAGTACTCGTACTCTGATTGCCTTCTGCAAGACGTAGGACATTCTCCTCATTGTCTGGCATCCTTGTCGTTTGCTCTCGATTCATGGTACCTCTCGTGAAACAACCAGTCTCACGTAACCTTCTGTGCACATGTGCGAAAATCATATGATGAGGAGCACGCCTGTGCGGGAAACGTTCCTGGTACAAGCGCAGAGCGGCGCGCCCGTTACAGTCTGCAGCTCCATACATGAGGTGCATGCCGGCCAGTTCAACATTTGAATACTCGTCCATCCTACTGCCTCGGGAACCGGTTCGCAAATGCTGACTTCCAGCTGGATTGCTGTTCATGCGACCTCCCGTTCAACGTCCTCTACCGCATGACGAAGGCATTTCGGACCCTGCAATGCTATGTGATTCCGATTCGTCTTTGTGCTCCCTACACCTCCTGCAAGTTTGTTGCACTGGTAGTGAATCACCCTGTATACTGAAGCACACCATTCACAGACTAGCTTATGAAGACGCACTTCGCTTCGAAAGCTACTATATATTTTAACTCTTTTATCTTATTGTATTTTAATGCTTTTATCTTATTTCTGTTTTTTCTTATGTATATATCATTTTTATTTTAATAAATTTATTTTAACCAGTTAGTCGGTCGTCGCAAGAAACTTTGGTGATATGATATTTTTATTCCATGATGGGAGTCACCATGAAATAAATGGGCTGTGACACATGGACTGTGTTAGGGTGACTGGGAGTAAAAACAGGTGCATATATACTTGTATGTACACCAATACAAGGAGTATAGCAAATAAATTTGATGAATTTGAAGTGCTGGTCAAGAGACAACAAAATGCAGTCACTGCTGGGATTTCAGAGACGTGAATTTGAAGTGCTGGTCAAGACATCAAAATGCAGTCACTGCTGGGATTTCAAAGACGTCATTCAGATGCAGATTCTGGGAGGCAGAATTTGAATATGGGAAGTACAATGCATACAAGTATCCTTTGTGTATCTGTTGCAGACCCCAGGGTTTCCCCCATTAGCCACATTTAGTCATTTTGTGGTAAGACTTACACTATATCTGGTCGTATGTATATTGTGTATAAGTGTTATATGATGTTCTCTTGTTATGTTGTATGACCAGCACCTGGAAACTTAGCAAGTTTTTGTTTGTTGGATTTATTAATGCAAGGGCTACTAAGGCCAAAATGCACCTATTTAGCAAGTGGGAAGTAGCAACACCTGGTCACCACGTCCCACACTCTATCCTTACCACATGGAGGAGTGCCAAGATCTATAATCATCTTGCGAGCCTGTGCCAAGACAAAGCCGTGAAACAGAGAAACTAAAGAAATGGGGAATACGTAGGAATAGTTCAGGATGGGTAGGGGAGGAAAGTATAGTAATGAGGGGGTGTCAGATTAAGGGACCCACTTTGGAAAAAGAGAATAAAAGTATTAAAGTAAAGAAGGAAGTGTAAAATTATCTTTCGTCATGAGACTAATTTGTCCCATGAATCTCATCCTGATATCAGGATCAGAAAGTGTTGAAGTTCTTCTTCAAGAGAACCATCAGCTCAATGGTAATTCAATCAGTCACTCCCAATACAAGATCAGCAAAGGTTGAAACCCTTTATACAACAAATCCACCAACCCAATAGGAGACTCCTATAGCCTACTAATATCCAGAAAAACTGATAAAGTCATTATAATACAAGCGCTCCCTGACTTACAGAAATTAGACTTATTTGAGTTTTTGCTGGCCAGTGCAAACTTAAAAAAATTGCAGAAACGTATTTTGAATCCATAAAAACAAATGGGGGTATTGTGAAAATATCATAATGTGAACACAATAGCACACTGTTTTTTTTTGGTAATTCATTCCAAGAATTTGCTATATAACTAAGCTATTCCTCTCTCTAAAAGGTCATTTTTATAATGGAAATTGCTTTACACTTTCATCGTTATCATATGTTCCATCATAACAATCAATTTTAAATGCCTGTGATATTTTATAAAGCACATTTTTGGAGGTCACTACCATAAAACAATAAAAACAATTTGCACTTTCTGGTTTATTGAGCTTTTCTGTTAGTGCATCTAATTATAAATGGGTAGAAAATGTGATCTTATTGCATTTGTGATAATCCCGATAACTGGAATTGTGTGGGTTTTTACATTATTATGATGAAATGTGTTTCCTCTTCACTGAAATCTTTAATCATATAAGAAACAAATAAATTTTCAGAATCTTCTCTTCATTCCTATTTACTTATTACAATAGTGAAGGGAAAGGAACCAATGGAAAGTGCAAGTGGTGGCAGTGCTAGGAAACGAAACAAAATTGATTTATAAATGAAGATGAAAATGATTAAGAAGTATGAAGTAGGACAAAGTTTGTCATCTATTGCACGAGAATTAGTTCTTGCTGCTTCAAAAGTGAGAGTATAAAAGATAACGTTAAAGGATAAATGCATTTAAGATTTTGTTGAAGTTGCCAGTGACGATTCTGCAGCTATAGAGAAATTGTGATGTGTTGGAAAAAAAAATCCTTCTAAATCTCCACAGCCCTCAACTTCCGCAGCAGTGTACTTATCAGCTGGAGAGTTATTTTGGCAATGAGGCTTGAAAGGTAAAACTTGTTGACTGTCTTTCTCTTTTTGTAAACTTTGTAATTTTTCCTGTGCATGAGATAAAAAATTGAATAATTCTATTTACATGTTCGTCAAACATTTCTTTTTTGCTCCAATCAAATTCAGTGCATGTAGTTGTGAGTGCTGCATAAGCATTTAGGGAAATTCTGACTTACATAAAGTTCTACAGAACGCAACCTTTACATAAGTTTGGGAGTGGCTGTACTGTCCACCACCTCGAAAGTAAACTCTGTGGTTTGTCAGGACCTAGGACAAATAATTTTCTTTATATTCTATGAATCAAATGTTCAAAACATTTAAAACCAACTTCCCATATGATTTAATTAGCCCTCCAACAAAGTGTTTAATAGCCTAGGCTCGATGTTGTTGTTGTGTTCAGATTTAACGACACAATGGCTGCTGGGGCCATATTGTGTCTTTCTAATGGTTAATAGGAAATGCTAAGTGTTATTGTAATACCTGTTATGTTTTATGGTATATTCCTATGTTATTTAGAAAGGTAAACAGTTCTTTCTTATAACAGTCATCTCCAAGAATCTGCAATAATGTTAGTGATGACTGTGCATTAGCACACGATTTAAAGCTGTTTAAGCGGATATTGAGAAGGTGAGGACAGTCCACTAATAAATGATGAATAGTCAGTTGCACATGACATAATGTGCATTGAAGAGCACTGTAATTTGTTTATAGATAAAGGTGTGTGATGAAAGTATGCCCAATTTTTAGCCTTCCTAGGATAAATGATATTACTTCTTCTAGAATTACTTCTCGTCTGCTTTTCTGGAAACTGGACAGCCACAGCTTTGGATCTGATTTTATTCAGTAAAGTTTGTTTCCTGGATAATGGGTTTGAAATCTGTATATGGAACTTGACAAATCTGTAAAATAGAAGTATCTGGTTGTTTGGTTGCGATCTGCTTTTTCATTTCCTGTTATCCCAGAATGCCCTGGGATCCAGCAGAATGTCACAGTTTGGTTTGACTCATTACACACAAGTAACATAATAAACGAAGCACATACTTGCACCAGCAAGTATATCCTAATAATCTCAATAGATTTTTCCAGGGCATTTTACTTGCTAAGGTGGGCAAGCGTCCTCGGCAGGCTCCGGAAGGCAAACATACCCATCAACTTATACCAATGCACTCAGATCTAGTTAGCAAATAGAAAAGTTAACATCAGTGCTCTGTCCTGGGACCCTTCTGTGGAATCTGGTCCTTGATGAGTTCTTAAACTTTGACCTGATCACAGTAAAAACGCAAGCCTACGCTGATGATTTGATGATGCTTGAGGCAAACAGCAGAGCCCAAATGGAAGCAACGGCAAATTGAGCCATCTCAACACTGCTGCACTGAACCCAAGAGAAGCAGCTCAGAATTTTGGTGGAAAAAAAAGAGTTCAATCCTCTTGAGGGGTTCTCTGGATATTATGAGGCCCACACAGATAAAAATCCATGGAACAACCATAAAGCTAAAAATGCAACTAAAATATCTCGAGATAGTCCTGGATAAGAACATGTCATTCACCCCACATTTCAATTACCTACGTACGAAAATCAGGAATTACTCCGCTACGATTTCCAGAGTTACCAGAGCTTGAAGAAGAGGACACTCTCCCTTTTCTACAAGGCTATTTTCATCCCGGCTCTGTCATATGCCACAGGTGTGTGGTACAACAAAGCAATCACTGCAGTAAACAGGAGAAAATTAGACACCATACAGCACTCTATTCTCCTCACTATCTCCAGAGCATGTAGTAGTAGTAGTGGCATGTGATGCAAGAAAGCAAGTGCATTAGCTTATGCAGCATCAGCCAAAAAAAAAAAAAAAAAAAAAAAAAAAACACACCATTCCCTCCAAATGCATGTCCAGTTCCTCCTTAAATTTATTCAGCCTATCAACTTCCACAACGACAGATGGAAGTTTGTTCCAGAAATTAACCACCCGCTGACTAAAGATAAATTTTCACATCTATTCTACATCTGTCCTTTCTTAATTTGAATTTATGCCCCCTTAGGTTTGTAATCTGAACAAGTGGAAGGATCCCATCAGAATTCGGCGTGCTCAACCCATTCAAGGCCTTATACACCTCAATCAGATCACCGCACAGGTGCCTAGTCTCCAGCCACTGCAATTTGCAGAACTTAAGCCTCTCTTGGTAAGAGGATCCCTTCATTCCCCTCACCAATCTTGTTGCCCTTCTCTGCACATGCTCAAGTAAATCTACATTCTTCCTAAAATGAGGCCTCCAGACCTGTACGCAGTACTCAAGGCGTGGCCTGACCATTGCCTTATACAGAGGGATAATCACCTCCTTTTCCCTGCTAGCAAAATTCCTATATATCATTGACAAAACCCCATGACCTGCCCTGGCAGCCTGTCTGCATTGCTCAGAAAACTTCATATCTGCCTGCACAATTACTCCCAGGTCTTTTTCATTTTCTACCACCTTAAGTGTAGTACCACACGGTACGTTTCTCTGGGATTACTTCTACCCATATGCAGTACTTTGCATTTGTCAAGGTTAAACTTCAGTTGCCACTTCTCAGCCCATCTGCCCAAATTTTCTAGATCCTGTTGCGGTAGCACACTGCCATTACTGTCATTAACAACCCTGCCAACCTTTGTATCATCTGCAAACTTCGACATTAAGCCTGATATACCTTCATCAATATCATTGATAAATGATATTGATACAAAACAACAGTGGACCTAACACTGAACCCTGTTTTTTTTTTTTTTTTTTGGTAGTTGTTGGCGCATAGGCTTCTGTGGCCATAATGTACCTCCCAAGGTTTTTTTTTTTTTTTTTTTTTTTTGCAGTACTTTGATCCAAGCCCGAGGCGGGAATCGAACCCGCGACCTTTGGGTTGCCAGGCAGGCACTTTACCCACCTGGCTAGCCCAGTCGGCCAACTGAACCCTGTGGGACTCCACTAATAACATTAGTCCATGAAGAGCAGCACCCATTGATTACCACCCTCTGTCTTCTCTCACTCAACCATCCTTTTATCCATTTTAGTAACTTAATGTTGGGCTAGCACTCATGCACTCCAGGTCCTCATTGGATCCCTTCCTCCGGACCTGGAAATTGTGCACTGTGAGCTGCTTTACCAACTGTACAAAAAAAAGGGAGCAGCCACCTCCATTGGCTTCACCACAGATCCAACAAATAATGTGCTGAAAAGAGGCATCTAACGCCACGCCTGTTGTAGACCTGGCAGGCTCAATGGTCCGACTTCCCCAAAGGAGCCATAACATGGAAATTCTACCCAGATGTAGATTGGATATACCCAAGCCAGCCTACTTTGTTCGCTCCAGGCCTCCATACAACCTTTCTCCTCACAGGACATGGGTCCTTCAGGAGGAAACTCTACGACTTTGGACTCTTAGATTCACCGCAGCATCACTGCGGAGAGGAAGAAATTTGGGACCACCTCATATATGAATGTCCTACTTACGAAGACCTGCACTGCATCCTCATGACAAAGACCCAGTTCAGGAACTCAGGAACCAAGAACAGCTCGTGTTGCAAAATGAGGAACACTACCGTGCCTTCACACTCTTCGTGCAGGAGCTCTTTTCAGGACAAAAACTCTTCCATAACCATAGAATTCCAGACTGACACCTTGTAAAGCTACCGACATGGCTTCTCAGCAAGTCTACAAGTCCACAATGATCAGTCCAAATCCTCCAAACCCAGCGACTCTTAAGAGACAATACACTACAAGTACCAGAAGAGAGAATAAGAAAAGTAATGGAAAAGAATATAAAGTACAAGGAAAGAAGTAAGAGAGAAATGCTTTGAAGGAAAGAAAGAAAAACATATTGACTGCAACAACCAAACCTGGACAGGATTCTGTCCCATGCCTTATAATCTTGGAGGAGCTTAATTTGAGTGCAGAAATACCCCCCCCCCCCCCACAGTACTTGTTGCCAACACGCCACATGGCAATCTGCACCAGGCATCTTTCCTGGCCACTTTCATTCTTTTTTCCCGGTGGGGTGGGGAGTCTTTTCCATCTCCTCTTCTCCTCGCCGACCCCCTTTTTCCTTCCTGGTGGGGCATGGGCCCGCCCCACTGACTTCTTTGGGGGTGCCTTCTCTATTGCCCCATATTTCTGTCTTTTCCCTCCAGTCTTCTACCCTATCTTAATGCAAGCGAATGCCCCACACAACAAAATTTAAATATGTTCAAATTAACTTTCGTCCATATTCTAGGACTTTCCTATTCAAGAGACATTACCCTTTGCAATTGAAATAAAACTAATCAAATGAATTTTTTTTAATTAATTATTTTTTTTTTAGGTCCTAGCCACTGAAATCTCAGGAAATTAGGTGGCAGGACCTGACACAGTAAATAATTATAATACAGGAGTACCTGGTCTGCCTCCACGGGGCCAAAGTGGGGCAACGTTGCGCCTCAACAGGGGTCCAGCGGCTAAATGACCAGATGAACAACGGTACACATGTACAATATCCTTACACTTTTAAATCTCTGGCATTTCCAGCAAACTGGCACACCCATCACAATGTAAGCAACACGGAGATGGGGGAAACCCCTGGTGCCACCAAACACTTTACACACAAGTAATTTGGAATGGATTTGTTTTATTATAGGGTGAGAGGAGTTGGTATTACTATTTATAGCAGAGACAGCACTGAATGAGTCAGTGTATATTAAAGCAGATGGAATTAGATGTTCAATAATGTGATCCAGAGCCAAGTTTAGCATAAAGCTCAGCGGTGTAGATACTGCATTTTACTGGTAATGTCCTTTATTTGTGTTTGCTGCCTAATCTGTCTCTCTCTTCTTATCTAACAGTCTGATTCCTAATATAATTTGTTCCATTCTTCGCTGTGTAGTTTTCAGCTTCTCTTCCATTCTTTTGACGAGTGCCTAAGTTTCACTTCCATAAGTCAAGGTAGGGAGTATACATTGGTTAATTATTTTTTGTTTCAGACAAATTGGGATATTGCAGTTCAAGTATATGACTATATTTCCTGAATGCTATCCATCTGAATTTTATTCTTCTCTTCACTTCCAGCCACTTATCATTATTACAGCTAATGAATGACTTGTCCCAGATAAGTATATTAATTCACCTTTTCAATTACTGCTCTATCAACGATTATATCCCTTCTTGGCATACTTGTTCATCATAACTTTTGTTTTAGTCATATTCATCTTTAGTCCGAAATCTTTGCTAATTGATTAAGATTTTCCTCTAATTCCATGGGATCGTGGCTTATGATCACAATGTCATCTGCAAATCGTAAATGGTTTAGGTACTTTCCATTCACATTGACTCCTTTCTGTGAACAGTTCAATCTTCTGAAAGCTTTTTCAAGAATAGCAGCACACAACTTTGGAGATATTGTGCCTCCTCGTCGAACTCCTTTCTCAATTTTAAATTTGCTACTGTCTTTATCTAGTCTAATAAAGAAGGTAGCGTTCTCATATATTTTCTTCAAAATCACAATATATGGGGTGTCTATGCCTTGTCTTTCAAGTGCCCGAAACATTGCCTTATGCTGTAGGGAGTCAAATGCCTTTTCATAATCCACAAATGCCTGGCATTTGTGGATTATGAAATTATAAATTACTATAGGTGGTCCTAACTTCTTTGGCAATTCAGGCTTTAAACTTGCAGTTTGGTGTAATTCCTTCTCTTGCACTTTGGTGCAATTTCTGATCTTATCCAGATCTTCTGAGGTTGCTGTGTTAAGTTGTGTTGTGCCACTGTTCAACATATAGGACAGAAATAAAATATTTTCTGATGCTTCTCAACTAAGCCCAGGTTTGGGCTTAGTTGAGAAGCACAATTTTACTTGTTCCTCCGTCTCCTCAACCTACTATTGTTGGTTGGTGTAGTTTTTTGTATTCTATCCTTAGCTTGTACCCTAATTCGGTTTATAGTAGCAAGGGGTTAATCCCTGTTTAACAATCTGCTGGTTAATATCTGTATTTCTGAGTCTAAAGACGATTCCGTCTTTGAATATTTATAGGCATTGAGAAATTGATTAAAGGTAATAGACCTCTTGTAGGCGAATGGGTGATAGCTGTTGTTATGCAGAAGCATACCAGTGTTTGTTGGTTTATGATAGATATTAAATTGGATTTTATTTGAGTCCCGAGTAAGCATGAAATTTAGAAAATTTAATGACTTAGTATCTGTATTTTCTCTTTCCAATGTAAAATTGAGTCTAGGATGAATATTATTAAGTGAATATAAAATGTCTTGGATAGTGCTACTATCAGTAATAATAAGAACAGTGCCTAAATACCTCCCATAGTATGTTATACAGGGTAGAAAAGAATTCTAATGTAAAGAATTCTTAATATTGGAGGTCTATCTCTCGTTGAGATATAGACCTCCGACATTAAGCCACTTAAACAGGGGTTACCCACTTGCTACTATAAACTGAATTAGAGTACAAGCTAAGGATAGGATACAAAAAACTACACCAACCAACAATAGTAGCATATAAATGGCACAAACAGCTTAACACATTCTTTAAAGATCCGAATTTAAGATTGTGGCCAGACCAATACGGAAATTACATGCTATACTCAACAATCACTCAATTCTTTCCTCTTTTGCAACACAAATAAATGACCTGGTATACAACATTTTCTTGCGGTGATTGTGACTCGTCTTACCAAGGATCTACGTGGTTTTGTCTGAATTTTCGTGTTAAACAGCACACGTCCTCAGTTCGTGCTTCTCATTCAGCTGCATCAGAATTAGCTTTTCATGTGGTTAATGAAAAACATACATTTTTATTCAACGAGGCCAAAATACTTAGTGTCCAATGTAATTATACAAGACTACTATATCTGTATATCATACAGATATACAGTGGCAGCCACATAAATTGCATCACTAATTTTCTTCAAAAACAAGCATTGCAATTGAAATAATTGTTCCTATAATTTCAAATTTTTAATACACTAATGTAAAATAATTATGCATTTTATTGATAAGAAAATAAATTAAAGAAAACTATTTAGACATTTATTTACAATTAATCACAGAAATACACTAAAGAAAACATACGAAAGACTTCTTTGCTATGTAAACTCTAGAAGAATGGGGATGAATCAGACTGGTCCACTTGACAGTGATGGTTTGACTGTCGGTGATCCTGCTTAGGTAGCTTATAAACAATGAGTGTTTTCCATCTACATTCACACGAGGAATTCTCTAGGGAAGTGGAGACCAGCTGTTTATCAAACTCTAACAGGGAGCTAAATGATTTTGTAATAACTGAGAAGAAAGTGGAGAAGAAATTGAAGTTAAACATAATTTCAGGCACCTGGAGTGGATGGGATCTGTCCAGTTATATTTAGAGAGAGAGAGAGAGACAAAAAAATAAGTAACCAAACCCTTAGCCATAATTATGAGAGCATTTTGGATTCAGGGGAGGTCCCAACAGACTGTAGAAATGCGAATGTATCCCCAATACATAAAGGGGGATCATCAAAGGGTGACACGAGTAATTACAGACCTTTTAGTTTAATTTTTGCTTCATGAAAAATAATGGAGCCTCTGGTAAAAGGAGTAATGCAGAATAATCTAGACAAGGCCACAAATAAGCTTCAGACACAGCATGGGTTTGTTAAAAGGAAATCTTATTTGATCAATTTGATTGGACACTATAAATGTGGTACAATTTTGATATCATATACTTGGATCAAAAAAATAATTTTGATATCATATACTTAGATTTCAGGAAAGCTTTTGATACTATTCCACACTAAAGACTACCATGCAAATTGGAAAAATGTCCCATTCAGAGCAAGTTGCTGCTATGGATAAAGGGATAGTTGAGTGGGGGGGGGGGAGAGTGATAATCAACAGACACTGCTCTTCAGTGACTGATGTTATCAGTGGAGTTCCTTAAGGGTACGGGTGTTGGGGCTACTGTCGTTTTCTATATTCATCAATGATACTGATGACGGCATATCAGGCTTAATGTCCACATTTGCAGATGATACAAAGGTTGGCAGGGTGGTTATTGACAGTAATCATAGTACACTACTGCAAAAGGATCTAGAAAAGTTAGGCAGATAGGCTGAGAAGTGACAACTGAAGTTTAACATCGACAAATGCAAATACTTCATTTGGGTAGCAGTAACACCAGAATAACGTAGCCACTGTGTGCTACTACACTCAGGGTAGTGGAGAATGAAAAAGACCAGTGGGTAATGTGTGCATTCAAGATTGTAAGTTCTCTGAGCAGTGAAGATAAGCTACCAGGGAAGCTCATGCGGTTTTGTCAGTTATATACACGAATTTTCTAGCAGAGTTAAGGAGGCAATTAATCCATTGGAAAAGGCAATGGTCAGGCCACATCTTGAGTACTGCATACAGGTCTTGAGGCCCCATTTTAGGAAGGATGAAGATCTACTGGAACGAGTACAGAGAAGGGCAACAAGATTGGTGAGCGGAAAAAAGGGGGTGCTCTTACCAAGAAAGGCTTCAGTTCTGCAAATTGAAGCAGCTGGAGACTAGGCACCTGTGAGGTGATCTCATTGAGCTGTTTAATGCTTTGAATGGTTTAAGCAAACTCAATGCTGATGGGATTCTTCCTCTTGCTCATATTATGCACTTGAGAGACATAAATTCAAACTGGGGAGCACTTGAGAGACAAATTCAAACTGGGGAAACAGAGTTGCAGTATTGATGTGCAGAAATTTGCCTTTAGCCAGCAAGAGATTGATTGCTGGAATAAACTTCCATCTGTCATTGTGGAAATTGGTACCTTAAAATAAATTCAAGGAAAAACTAGACAAACTATTGGAGGGAATGAATAGCTGAAATGGGAGGCATCATGTTTTTTTTGGCTAATGGTGTATAAGCTGGCTTTCCTGCATAATAAAGCACTACTAATGCCTTTTCATCATGAAAAATGTTTGAAATTAACAATATATAATAAGATTGGAAAAAATATATAGCAGCAAGAAACAAATATGGTTGTCATACAATTTTCTATAAAGCCGGTCACAATGCGTAAAATGTTACAAAAGCGAAAATACCCAATCTTGACTAATTTCATGCTACTCAACATGAAAATCACATTAAAATTTGTCGATTGGCTGCTGTTTTTTTTTGAATTACAGTTGGGGTCTCATATTAGAGAGTTAAAACTACAGCTCTTGGAAAAACGCATGCCAACACTGCAGTTTTGGCATGTGTTTTGCCAAGAGCTGTAGCCAAGATGGCATTCGTTTTGCCAAGACCATGCCCTTATCACGTGATTGCATATGTCGCCTCGCTCTGCATCATGTGATAAATTGTTGCTGCTTCAAATGCATCTTCAACTCTGTTCCAGTAATCCTGAAATACGGCTAGGTACTGGGTGATTTATTCTCAGTGACATTCCACAGGATTTATGTTGTGTAAGATTGATATGCCCTGTAATTGTGTGAATAGCATTAGCAATACATATGATGCAAGAAAGCAAGTTTATACAGCATCAGCAAAAAATTAAAAAAAAATCCCACCCCTTACCAATTGACCCATCCATCCACTCCAAATGTTTATCTAGTAGAGCCTTACATTTATTTAAGCTATCAACTTCCACAACAACGACGGAAGCCTGTTCCAGCAATGAACTACCCACTGGCTAAAGGCAAATTTCCACACATTTATTCTACAACTGTCTTTTCTCAGTTTTAATCTATGCCCTTTCAGGTTCGTAATCTGAGCAAGTGGAAGAATCCCATCAGCACTGATGGGATTCTTCCGATTCACACCTGCTCAAACAATTCAAGGCCTTAAACACCTCAATCAGACTCCTCACCAGTGCCTAGTCTCCAGATGCTGCAACTTGCAGAACTCAAGCCTCTCTTAGTAAGAGTACCCCTTTGCTCCTCTCACCAATCTTGTTGTCCTTCTTTGTACTCATTCTAGTAACTCTACATCCTTCCTAAAATGAAGCCTCCAGGCCTGTATACAGTACTCAAGGTGTGGCCTAACCATTGCCTTATACAAAGGGATAATCACCTCCTTGTCTCTGCTAGCAAAATTCCTACTTATCATTGCAGCTCATCTGCACTGTTCAGGAACTTCATATCTGACTGCACAATTACTCCTAGGTCTTTTTCATTCTCCACTTCCCTGAGCAGTACCACACAGTTGGTATGTTTCTCTTGGGTTACTGCTACCCATATGCGTACTCTGCATTTGTCAATGGTAAACATCAGCTGCCACTTCTCATCCCGTCTGCCTAACTTTCCTACATCCTGTTGCAGTAGCATGCTGTCTTTACTGTCATTAACAACTCTGCCAACCTTTGTATCATCTGCAAGCTTGGACATTAAGCCTGATGTACCTTCATCGATATCATTGATAAATAATCTGGATGACTTCTGTTATGTATGTGGAGAAGTCATTAGCTTTTTTGAAACTAATGACTTTTTTTTTTTTTTTTTCACATTGATGAATGTAAAAAAAAAAGCATCCCTTAACTTGAGGCATAAAAAAGGCCTACTTCGTGTACTTTGGGTATAAAGTAGGCGAATGGGACAAGAGCTACGCTCTACACATATACTGCACTACCTGTTCATCAAAAGTCAATGCGTGGGCAAATCGAAAGAGATGTTTTCTGCCTTTCACAGTGTCCATGATATGGATGGAGCAAACAAATCATGTCACAGAATGTTACTTCTATATGGTGCCTCCTATTAAAAAGGGGATGACAATGAAGAAAAAGTGGAACAGTGACATACTCAAATATACCATCTACAATTTGTCCTGTGACTCACAGTGAAGTACTACCTATAGCTGACCGACCCAACCGTTTTTCTGTACACTCTGATAAGACGAAGACCCTGATGAACATCAACTTGATATACATGAAGAAGTACAGCAGCATCTACGTCAAGGAATCCACCATTTTGTCCAAACCTTTATCCTTCCGAACCACATAAGATCACGGAAAGTGAGCTTAATGACCTCATCAGGGATCTTGAACTGCCAAAGAATAAGGCTGAGCTTTTGGTCTCGAGGCTACAACAGCGGAATCCTCTAGATCATTCTGCGAAAGTTACAACATTTTGTCCTCAAGATAAAGACTATGATAAATTCTATCAAAGAGAAAATGAACTCACTGTAAGGATGATGGTCTATTGGCAGCAATGAACACGAGGCACGTTCCTGAAGAATGGCGACTATATAGAGATAGTTCTAAGGTCAGCATTAAGGCTGTGTTATTACACAATGGAAATATGCTGCCTTCCATACCTCATGCATATTCTATCTCCAAAAACGAATCATATGTAAACATGGAGAACATCCTCTTAGGTGTACACAGAAGAATGAGTGGCAGATATATGGTGATTTAAAGGTAATTGCCATTTTTTTTACTACAAAAGGGTTACACTAAGTATTGTTGCTTTCTCTGCGAGCGGGACAGTTTTGCAAAGGATATGCACTACGAGAAGAGGAGTTGGCCTCAATGAAAATCATTAACACCTGGAATGAAGAATGTATTAACCTCTGCTAGATCCAAATAAAGTTTTGGTTACACCACTGCACATCAAATTGGGGCTCATGAAAAATTTCATGAAGGATTTGGAAGTGAACGGTCCTGCATTCACATACTTGCAAGAGAAATTCCCAAGACTAAGTACAGAGAAGATTAAGGCAGGCGTTTTCTTCGGTCCTCCACAAACAATTAACCCCAGGGGCTCACATCTGGTGAGTATGGGCTTGGCATACCCAGGGTCCTGAGCTGAATATCATCATTCTTCTTGTTCTTGGTGATTCCCTTCTATTTTTGACTCTCTCTCTCTCAGGGTAACTTGGGAATTTTTTTTTGGCTGGTGCAGCATAAGCCTCAGGCTTCCTTGCACCACATAGCTAATAATTATAATAACTTTTCAAAGATGAACAGCTCGAATGTGTCCTTAGTGATAGCAAGAAATTAACGTGGAAAGCCTTTCAAAATGTTTCGACTGGTTTTCTAGGAAATATTAAAGCCAGCAACTACAGGCAGTCTGTGGAAGAGCTCAATATTTCTTATGAAAAACTAGGGTGCAACATGTCATCGAAGATGCATTTCTTGCACTCACACCTGGATTTCTTTCCACCAAACTGAGGCGCCATAAGTGACGAATGTGAATGCTTACATCAAGACATAGCAGTGATGGAACAAAGGTACAAAAGCAAATGGAGTGCTGCCATGTTAGGCAATTATTGTTGGATGGCGAAAAGGGATGCTACCAAAGCTGAATACAAGCGAAAGGTCCTGTGTTTGATAAAGGTATGTTTGTAGCTACATCTTATTTCCATATAAATAAAAAATACCTTGTATAAATATAAAAAACTACTTTTTTCAAAAACGTCTGGTGAGAGCCAATCTGCCATTTTAAACACTATTTCCATGTTTGGCACCCCAAAATCTATGAAGTAAACTTACTTTCATGCTCTTAACAAGATATGACCTAAAATTTGTTATTCAGTATAATAGAAACTAGAATCCACCATGAGCTTTAATACTGCCTTGCATCTATCTGTCATGGAGAGTATCGATTCTTGTTATACTGCTGCTTTAGTTTACAGTACAGACAAGTATAATGGTCTCTTGAAATGTTATCTTGCTTGATGGCTTTTTAGTAGAAATTTTCCATCCAAGCATTTTAACAGGTTTCAATCCGGTTCAAATCGGAATTATTTCCTCGCCACGATAAGGATCGAATATCACAGTCTTGCATGAAATTCTTCACCACATTGGCCAGATTTCATTTCCTAATGTTTGGAACGCCTGCTCTTGGAGGATCCCGCTGCCAAGCCTTAGATTGTCACCTGCACTTGTGGCCCACCACAATAGGTTGCACTCACTGACAGATTCCTCTCCAAGCAGATGCTCACAGTCCTGAATTGTGTAGATGTTGACTTTGATAGCTTGATAAAGAACAAGAAAGCCAGATTCAACTTTATCAAGGCCTTCGTCACCCATGATCCTTGACCTTATGAAAGAGGACTGCGATGCTCCATGAACATAAATCAAACTGTTATTTATCACTCTTCTGTTACTCTTATTCCTTAATATGTTCATTGTTAAGCTGTACTCTGCTTTTTTATTTGTATGCTGTATTCTGTTTTCCTCAACCTCCTACATGTGAACCCCAGGTGCTCGTCACCATGATAGGATATTGTGTTGTATGTTTTTCTGTATTATTATTATTATTATTAGCTATATGGTGCAAGGAAGCCTGAGGCTTATGCTGCACCACCCAAAAAGGGGGAAAAATTTCTGAATTACACTGAGAGAGAGAGAGAGTAGAAGGGAATCACCAAAAAAGAGAAGAATGATGATATCCAGCTCAGGACCCTGGGTGTGCCAAGCCAGATGTAAGTCCCTGGGGTAACTTCACAATAAAGGTTTATTTACTTATTCACCTAAAAAAACAAAAGAATTGATAAAACAGTCAATGTCTGAAGCAAATTAAAATTAGCACACTAGAAATTGTATTAAAATGAAGATTGATGCAATAAAGCATCACATGTTTAAGAGTGTAAATATTCTATATAATATTGGTGTAAATACACCATAGAAAATTAAACAAAAAAACTATGTTTGTAGTTTAAAAGGCGCATCATTTTATCTGTATCTCATATTGTGCTCAAAGAATATTACACATTTCATTACTCAATTGTCCAATTTACATGTTTTTTTAAATAGGGTTAGTAATTATTTATCTTATGGATTTTGTCAATAAGAGCTTCTTGTGAGGTATGCTTTCAGACCACTCATCACAAGTCTTCCTTAGACAATTCTATCACATTTACCCCAATATGTTCCTTCAACATGGATTTTAGGTATATGGGAACTTGCATGATGATGACTGCAGAGGCATAAGCACTTCCAAACTCTGTCCTTTTTCTCTGAATTTTCATTTGATACCTCTGGCCTCACATATCGTTTTAAGTAACCTTGACACATTGGTTACAAACTTTTGTAGCTATACGTCGATGAGAAAAAGCCCATCATATTAAGAGAAACAATTATGGTTTTTTTCCTTGGAGTTAAAACTAAGTTTTACAGGATGATGTATTAGTGTCTTTAGATGATATATATATAAGGGGTTTTCAAGAAATATTAAAATTTAAGAGGGTGATGCAATTTACGTGACTGCTACTGAAAGTAAAATATATATTTATTACACATACACGGACAAAAATACTAACTTTGCAAACACCGTCACACGACAGAGACAAAATGGCACTCTGGTGACTCCGAACAAAAGGCCAGCTATTATGGACAAATGTTATGTCACGAATAATGTTGGTATGCAACTAAAAAATAAAAATTATTAAATGAAACTAGTAATTGAAAACATTAATTTTCAACTAAAGATTTATTCTATATGTATTAAATATCTGCATATCTACTATTATAATTCAATTTACTCAGTGATACATGGCCTCAGTAGTATATTAGTAAAACACCAATGAAAAAGCTAAAGATTCAAAACTCATTTCAGAATCAGATTTTCAGAGAGCACTTCATTTTTTTTTTTTATTATTATTATTTATACTTATTTTTTTTATAATCCTGTAATATACTGTCAACTGAGTATATAACTCTGGATTATTGCTGTGCTGATTCAGTCAAAAGAGTAAAAATTTTAAATTTTACAAACATGAAAAGAATTTAAAATGCTGAGGTTTACCCTTTAAAGCTAATTCAACTGCTGTGTTCCAATTTCTTATCTCAAATAAATAAGTGTAATTCTGCAATGAAGGTACAGTACAAGCACCGCTATATTTTTAATTTCAGATCAATACAAAAGACAAAGCATTTTTCTCTAAATAAGTAAATACATCTTTGCTTGACTTAGCATTAGTAGCATCATATGATGCAAGAAAGCAAGCTTGTATACAGCATCAGCCAAAAAAAAAAAAAAAAAAAAAAAAGCCCTTCCCATTTCACCCATCCATTTGTTCAAAATGTTTGTCTAGTTCTGCCTTGAATTTATTTAACCTATCAATTTCTGGAACGACAGATGGAAGTTTGTTCCAGGAAATAAATTACTTCCTGCTGGCTCAAGGAAAATTTCCACAAATCTATTTGACACCTGCCTTTCCTTGATTTCAGGTTATGTTCCCTCAGGTTTGTAATCTGAGCAAGACAAAGGGGGCTCATATTTGGTGAATATGGGCTTAGCACACCCACGATCCTGAGCTGGACATCTTCATTCTTCTCTTTCTTGGTGATTCCCCCCCCCCCTCTCTCTCTCTCTCGGTAACTCATTTTTTTTTTGTTGGCTGGTGCAGCAAAAGCCTCAGGCTTCCTTACCCCATATGGCTAATAATAATAATAATAATTAGATCAGAATTGAGTCTGCTCAATCCATTCAAGGCCCTATACACTGCAATCAGATTGCCTCATAGGTGCCCAGTCTCCAGATGCTGCAATTTGCAGAACTTAAGCCTTTCTTTGTAAGAGCAACCCTTTGTTCCCATCATCAGTCATGTTGCCCTTCTCTGTACTCATTCTAGCAACTCTACATCCTTCCTAAAATGAGGCTCCAGACTTTAGCATTAGCAAAGGCACATGATGCATGAAACCAAGCTTATATAGCATCAACCAAAAAAAAAAAAACCTCTTATTTCACCCATCCACTCACTCCAAATGTTTGTCAAGTTGCCTTGAATCTATTTAAGCTATCAACTTCTACAATGACAGATGGAAGTTTGTTCCAGCAGTCAACCACCTGCTGGCTAAAGGCAAACTTCTACACATCTATCCTACAACTGTCTTTTCTTAATTTGTATTTATGCCCTTTCAGACAATTATTCTGAGCAAGAGGAAGAATCCTATCAGCATTGAGCATGCTAAAACCATTCAAGCTTTATACACCTCAATCAGATCACCTCGCAGGTGCCTAGTCTCCAGACACTGTAATTTGCAAAACTTAAGCCTTTCTTCGTAAAAGAAGCCCTTTGTTCCTTTCACTAAACTTGTTGCAATTCTCTGTACTCATTCCAACAGCTCTACCTCCTTTTTAAAATGAGGCCTCCAGATCTGTATACAGTACTCAAGAGGCACCTCCGTAGCCAGGTGGGAAGGAGCAGCAGTGCATAGCACTGCTGCTCCTTTCCACCTGGCTACGGAGGTGCCTCTTGTATTTGGTGGTTCGAGGCCGTCACCACCAAATACGGAGGATGCGGAAAGGTCAGGGAATGATCACCCATATCCTGGAGCAATATGGCCTCAGTTGCTAATGCTCCTAAAAAACCAAATAACAACAACAGTACTCAAGGTATGGCCTGACCATTGCTTTATACAAGGGGATAATCACCTCCTTATCCCTGCTAGAAAAATTCCTGTATATCATTGAAAAGATACCATGAGCTACTCTTGCAGACCATCTGCACTGCTCAGAAAACTATATATCTGCCTGCACAATTACTCTCAGGTCCTTTTTATTCTCTACCACTGTCAGTGTGGTACCATAGAGTTGATACATTACTCTGGGATTACTGCTTCCCATATGTAGTACTTTACATTTATCAATGTTAAACTTCATTTGTCACCTCTCAGCCCATCTCCTCAACTTTTTTAGATCCTATTGCAGCAGTGTACTCATTAGTATTATTAACAACCCTGTCAACCTTCGTATTGTCTGCAAACTTGGACATTAAGCCTGATATATCATCATCGATATCATTTATAAATACAGAAAACAACAATGGACCCAACACTGAACCCAGAGGGACTCCACTAATAACATTAGTCCATGAAGAGCAGTGTCCATTGATTACCACTCTCTTGTCTTCTCCCACTCAACCATCCCTTTATCCATAGCAGCAATCTGCTCCAATTTGTGCAGCAGTCTTCCATGTGCAAAGTATCAAAGGCTTTTCTAAGATCCAAATATATGATAAAGTTATTCTTTGTATCCAGTTCCTTTGTGACTACATCACAGTATCCAATAAAATTAGTCAGACAAGACTTCCCATTAACAAACCCATGCTGTGTCCGAGCTATAACTGAAGTCTTGTATGCAGTGGTCAAAGTGTGGCCTGACCATTGCCTTATAAAAGTGGTCAATCACCTCCATATCCCTGCTCACAAAATTCCTGTATATCCTGGACAAGACCCCCATGACCTACTCAGGCGGCCTGTCTGCACTGTCAGAAAATTGATATCTGACTGCACAATTACTGCCAGGTCTCTTTCATTCTCCACTACCCTGAGTATAACACTACAGTTGGTACATTTCTCTGGGGTTACTGATACCCATACTCTCATATTTGGTGAATACTTTGCATTTTTCAACGTTACCACTTCTCAGCCGATTTGTCTAACTTTTCCAGATCCTGTTGTAGCAGCATAATGTCATAACTGTTGTTAACAATCCGCCGAACCTTTGTATCATCTGCAAACTTGGACACTAAACTTGATACACCTTCATCAATATTATTGATAAATATACAAAACAATAATGGGCCCAACACTGAACCCTGGGGGACACCACTAATAACATTAGTCCACGAAGAGCAGTATCCATTGAGTACCAACTCTCTGTCTTCTCCCACTCAACAATCCTTTTATCCACTATAGCAACTTGCCCTTAATGATATACTGCTGCAATTTTACAGCAGTCTTTCATTTGCTGATGCTATCGAGGCAGTGTTAGATGGCTCGGAAAAATTCTAGCTTTGGGAGTTTCAGGTGGTAGATGACTTTTATCAACCGGTGAAATATCACCACTTTGCTTATTGGAGGCTCGAAGTGGTGAAACCCATGTTTAGTCTCTAGAACAAAGTTTCTGGCATCCCCCTCTCCCCATACTTCTCCTTCAACCCATGCACGGTACTAAGTACTATAGGTTTTGATACTTTTCGTGCTTGAGGTTTTCATAAAAAAAAAAAAAAAAAAAAAAAAAAAAGATTCACAGACTAAAAGATTAAGAGTAGCCGCAGGCAGAGGCAAAAGTTATGCTTGCACTGCTTGTATTGAAATGCGCAGCAGCCCAGAGAGCAGGCTGCTCCCTAGGCTGTTGCTGGGGATTTCAAGAATTGCTGGGAGTCATCATGGAACAAGAGCTGTGTTAGGATAACTAGGAGTAAGAACCAGTGCATGTATACTTGCATACATGCCAATGCTAGAAGTATAGTAAATAAATTTGATGAATTTGAAGTGCTGTTCAAGACATCAAAGCAGATATTGTTGGGATATCAGAGACATGGTGTCACACAGACATAAACAGTGAAGAATTGGAATTTGGAGAGTGTGTACAGAAAGGATAGACAGGGTAGAATGGGAGGAGGGGTTATGCTGTTAGTTAAGAAACACAAAATCTAAGGAAATTCATCCAGTTGATATGGGTGGACTGTGCAATGTTGAGTTAGTTTGGTGTCACATAAGCTCTGCAAAAAGGAAAATGAGAGTAGGAGTGTGTTATAGGCCTAATGACTCTGTTGAGTACAACGAACAATTCTGAAGAGAAATAGAGTGGGTCAGTAAATCAGAATGTCTTGTAACAGGGGATTTTAACTTTTCAGATATTGACTGGAACTTATGGGTTGATCACTTGCACACTAGCAAGACTTTTTGTGGATTTATTGGAGGATTGTTTTCTACAGCAAGATGTTCGAGGAGCAACCAGAGGGAGTAATAATCTTGATTTGATTATCAGCAGTGATTATTCATGCATTAAGAATTTGTGGATAAAGGAACCACTAGGTGACAGTGATCACAGTGTACTGATGTGGGATTTACTTAAAGATGTAACTACCATCAAGGGTAAAAGGAAGGGTTTTTGTTTTCATAAAGGTGACTACAGTGGTCTCAGACAGTTTTTAAATTCTATACAGTGGATTCAACTGATGGTATTTAAAACAGCAAATTCTAAATGGAAAGCTTTCAAGGAATTAATTTTGGAAATACTAGGCTTTTCATACCAACTAAGAAATACTGTTCAAGATCTAGACCAAAATGGATTTCAGATGTACAAATGAGGCTCGCGGCAGAGAAGAAAAATGTGTGGGATATATATAAATGATCAGGTGACATAGAAGCCTATGGCAGATATAAGCTAGTCTGTAATCAAGTCACACAAAGGAGGTTAGGCAAGATTTGTAACAACGGACAAAACCCCCCACCATGAAATCTTGAATTGCCCACTAGTAGGCGGTAGGGACCAGGTTGACGATCACTGATCTACAGTCAAACTGTTGATATTAAGTGGACTAATCTGATTCATTTCCTTCCTTTTAGAGTTTATATACATAAAGAAGTCATTGATGCTTGTCTTTGCATCCATTTCCAAAGATTTCTCATAATCTGCCTTCGCTTGCCTAACCTCCTTTGTGACTTGATTACAGACTAGCTTATATATACCATGGGCTTTCTGTGTCTGCTGATAATTTATATGCATCCCACGCATTTTTCTTCTCTGCCACGAATCTCATTAGTTCATCTGTCATCCATTTGTGCCTAAACCTAGAACAGTATTTCTTAGTTGGTATGAAAAGCCTAGATTACTGCCAAGATTACTTCCTTGAATGCTTCCCATTTAGAATTTGCTGTTGGTCCCACTGTATAGAACTTAAAAAACTTTGAGGCCACTGTAGTCACCTTTGCGAAAGCAAAAATCCTTCTCTTTACCCCTGATGGTAATTACATCTTTAAGTAGTTTCTTTATCTGTAAATTCTTAATGCATGAATAATCACTGCTGATAATCAGATCAAGGGTGTTACTCCCTCTGGTTGCCTCTCTAACATGCTGCTACTGTAGAAAACAATCATCTAATAAATCCACAAAAGCATTGTTAGTGTGCGAGTGACCAATCCACAAGTTCCAGTCAATATCTGGGAAGTTAAAATCCCACATTATTAGACACTGATTTACAGGCCCACTATTTCTCTGTGTAATGGTTCATTGTACCCATCAGTCATTAGGCCTATAATAATGATTAGGCATGTTTAGCTACTTACATAGCAAACAGGTAATCTAAATGTTAAACCTCTCTCTCTCTCTCTCCATTAAATGAATATTCATTTTTCATTACATTCCACCATTCACTTAGCTGTGTAAGCAATTCATAATGGAACAAGAGTTGCTCATTAACCTCACTTCATTTGGCCTTTATAATATAAGCTCTATTGTACATGTATGAATAATGAATCTTATTGATGTACTTCTAAAGGACATTACTTCAACTTAAAAAAAAAAAAAAAACAAAAAAAAAACTGCATATTATCCATAAATTTAATTATAATAACTGTGAAACATCTACAGAGGATGGAAAAATACTGGAAACACCTAATATGAAAATAGTAGTTTTTATAATGGCTGTATGATATATTTATGAACATGCAGTGATGAGTTTTTATTTTTTTGCAGGTAGTACTATGAAGAAAAGATGATAAAAGGTGATGTTTATTTAGAAGTGATATAAAAATTTACATGAAGCAAATAAACAACCTTTCTGAATTCCAAACATGTCAAATTGTTGGTGTATGTTTATCAGGGGGCATTTGTGAAGATAGGATATTAGAGCTGGAAAAGGAATTAGAAAATGTGAATTGGAATATCATCGGTTTGGCTGAAACAAGAAGAAGAAATTAATCACTTATAAGTTTATCAAATGGAAATTGCTGTACACCAATGGAAACAGTGAAAGGAGCAAAGGTGGAGTTGGCTTTCTGGTCCATAAAGATATAAACAACATTTTGGAATTCAAAAGTACATCACCAAAGGTGTCAACTACTATTTATGATAAGCAGGATTTCTAAGAGGTACAAGCTGAAGGATATAATGATTTATGCACCAACATCGGTGCCATGATGATGAAGAGATTGAAGAAATGTACACTGAAATTGAGTCTTCTAGATGAACAGAAAACCACTACACTATCATTATGGGGGACTTCAATACTAAGGTTGGAAAGAGACAAAACAGCATAGAAAGGGGAACTATAGGAAACTTTGGAATTGGTGAAAGAAATGAAAGACTTGTGGAATTTGCAGAATCTCGAGGATTGTCAGTAATGAATACTTTTTTCAAGAAAAGGGTGGACAGAAAGTGGAAATGGAAGAGCCCAAATGGATTAACAACTAATGAAATCAACTTCATCTTCACTAACAGAAAATATATAATGAATGATGTTACTGTCCCGAACAAGGTAAATGTTGGAAGTGATCACAGAATGGTAAGATGTACACTTGATATAGATGTAGGAAAGGAAAGGAAAAAACTGACTTGAGTAAATAAAACAAAGGTCTGTGAGATAACAGAAGAGGAGAAAAAGCAGTATGTACTGGAACTTAAGAACAAGTTTGAGCTTCCGCAGCCGGCTCAGGACCAAGTATGATGAGGAATATTACAACTTTCTGAAAGTGATAGAGCCCAAGAAACTTATAGGTAAAAAGAAATGCAAAGAAGAAAAAATTAATCAAGAAACACTTGTCATGATGACCGAAGACAAATGAAGAGAAAAATAAACACTGACAAGGAGAAAATTGAGTATACTGAGATATATGCAAAGCCATTAGAAAGAGACTCAGAGAGGACAAGAAGATTTAACAAAAGAAAACTAGAACAACCACCACAAAGGACTTAAATCAGCAGCCATGAGCAGTGATACAGAAAGACAAATGATACTGAAACTGAAGAATAGCGATGGTATACTAATAAATAGCAGAGAAGGCATAATCCAAATAGCAGACTACTACTATAGAGAATTATACAAGGAGCGACGAGAGAATTATACAAGGAATGATGCCAACAGTGGGGAAGATGGATCGCAAATTGGCAACACATACGACATACCTGATATCCTTCCTGATGAGATAGAACATGCGTTGAAGAAAATGAAGAATCAGAAAGACCCGGGGGAAGATGAAGTCACTGTAAAGTTGTTAAAATTGGGAAGAAGAGACATGACACAGAAACTGGCAAGACTCTTCACAAAATGCATTAGAAAAGGTGTGATGCCTAAGCAGTGGAATAATGCAACCATAGTTTTGCTGCATAAGAAAGGAGATAAATCAGAAATTGGAAATTATAGACCAATTAGCTTGTTATCGCACATCTACAAGTTGTTCACAAGGATCATTACTAACAGATTAGAAAGAATGCTTGATGAGAATCAACCGAAAGAGCAAGCTGGCTTTAGGACAGGATTCTCAACTATGGATCACCTTCACATAATGTCACAGCTAATGAATATAAAACACCATTATGCCTGGCATTTGACTCCATACACCACAAGGCAATGTTTCAGGCACTGGAAAGACAAGGCATAGATACCCCATATATTATAATTTTGAAGAAAATATATGAGAACACTACCTCCTTTATTAGACTAGACAAAGACAGTAGCAAATTTAAAATTGAGAAAGGAGTTCAACAAGGAGACACATTATCTCAAAAGTTATTTACTGCTGCCCTTGAGGAAGCTTTCAGAAGATGAAACTGGTCGCAGAAAAGAGTCAATATGAATGGAGAGTACCTAAACCATTTACAATTTGCAGATGACTTGTAGTCATAAGCCATGATCCCATGGAATTAGAGGAAAATCTCAATCAGTTATGCAGAGTTAGTAAGGATTTTGGACTAAAGATGAATATGGCTAAAACAAAATTAGTGATGAACAAGCATGCCATAGAAAGGGATATAATGATTGAGGGAGCAGTAATTGAAAAGGTGGAGTCATATACTTATCTGGGACAAGTCATCAGCTGTAATAATGATAAATGGCTGGAAGTCAAGAGAAGAATAAATTTTGGATGGATAGCATTCAGGAAATATAGTCACATACTGAGGTGCAATATCCCAATTTGTCTGAAACATAAAATAATGAATTTTACCATGATTTATGGACGTGGGCACTCACCAAAAGAATAGAGGAGAAGCTGGAAACTACACAGCGAAGAATGGAGCGAATTATTTAGGAACTGGACTCTTGTATAAGAAGAGAAACACGTGGATTAGGCAGAAAACTCAAGTAAAGGATATTCTTATCAAAACTAAAGAACTAAAATGGTCTTGGGCAGGACACATAGCTCGAAAACACGATGACAGATGGATTAAGAGAATAACAGAATGGTACCCAAGAGGAGCTAGAAGAAAACGTGGACGACGTCAAAGATGGACAGATGAAATTCATGAGTTTGTGGGTAGTAAATGGATGGTCATTGCACAAAAGAGAAGGAACTGGAAAGTTGCTGGAGATGCCTTCATCCTGTAGTGGATTGATAATAGTTGATGATGATGATTGGTGACTAAAACTGCTGACTTCTTTAATGTATGCAGAGCAACTGTATTGAAAGTGCATTCACCAAATATGGAAAAACAAAATCTGATAGGATGAATTGTGGCAGAAAATTGAAGCTGATCAAAAGATACTGCTGGACACTAAAAGAGACTGTAGCCTGAAATGCACAAACTGCTGCCCTCAAAAATAAATGCATAACTTAATGTGAGCCTCGGAAATCCAGTTTCTTTCTTGCAAAACAGTTTTTGGAGAGAACTTCATAAAGCTGAAATTTATTACAGAACTGCTATTGGCAAGCCACTTATTATAATGATAATGCCATCAAGAAAAAGCAATGGTGTAAATGATGTAAATGGAATACAAAGTGGACAAATGATGATTGGAAACATGTTGTATACCCGGACGAACCATCATCATCATTCGTACCATGTTTCAAGATAATACTCCAACATCAGGGGGAGTTTGTGTTTGGTGAATGACAAGGAAGCACATCATCCTCATTGTCTTGTGCCAACTGTCGAACATGGAAGAGAATCAACAATGGTTTTGGCAGCTGTTTGTTTATGGGCTTTACAGCGCAGCGGTAACATGGCCATAATGCACCTAACTATGGTAGGGTTCAGTACTCTGTATTTAATCAATATGAATTGCAGTTAAATCTCAAAGTGCGTTATAGGTTTGTATCTGTTTAAGGAAAGTAAAGATTTTGTCCACTCTGTGGTGTATCTGCTAGGAGATGAGCTATACTCAGTGTTCGCTGCTGAAAATGAGACAAAGAGTTTGTCGTTCATTGTAAATGGGGCAATCAATGAGTATATGCTGGACTGTAAGATGAGTGTTGCAGTTTGTACACTGGGGGGGGGGGGTGTCAGTGGCTGCAAGCTGTGAATGAACGGTCACACAGCGGCTTATGATATGTCAAAAGTGGGATTGTATGAGAGGCAGTAGGCTGTATCTTATTCAGGTCAATTTGCCTGTCACCTTGTAGTGAGCGAAGATGAATCCTGGTTGTAGGCAAGCTCTATAAAGGTTTTCCATTTAGGAGAGAAAAGTCCATTCAAGTGGGATGTTTTGGATGCCCTTTGAGTTTTGCCACATAATTTAATAAGAGCATTTGTCCGCATGAAATGCCCTTGCAGCTATGCATGTTCCTCCATGAAGAATGGTCCAATATTTGTCTTATGACAGTTCGAGATTTATTTGAATCTATTCCAAGTAAAGTACAACAGTTTACAAGCAACAGGTGGCCCAACATCATATTGGTGCATAACTGCAAAGCTTATCACAGGTGTTTCTGTTATTTTATCCACCCTCTGTATATTCTGGCATTCCCCTCCCTATACAACTCCTCATGCTTTTGGAGTTCTTAAGGAGGAGAATGCAAAATGTTCATCAAAATCTAACAGGAAGCTAAATGATTTTGCGATAACAGAGTAAATCTGTCCAATTATATTAAGAGAGGCAACAAAGGAGGTAAGCAATCCCTAAGCTATAATTATAAGGGCAGCTTTGGATTCAGGAAAGGTCCCTATGGACTACAGATATGCAAATGAATCCCGAATTCACAGAGATAGGTTCAAAAATTGATACGACTAATTACAGACCTGTTAGCTGAACTTTTATTCCAGGGAATATAATAGTCTCTAGTTGAAGTTATGCAGGAATGAAACTACATTGCAGTCACGGCATGGATTTGTTAAGGTGCGAACTTGTCTGACCAATCAGATTGGATACTACGATTCAGTTGTTTGTTGTTTTATGGCAAATTGGTATCTAAGAACAATGTGCAAAAGCTGACTGCCATTCAAACAAAGTAAAAAGGGAACTGGATGCAAAAAAAAATTTTGATATCATATACCTGAATATCTGGAAAGCTTTTGATACTGTTGCACGTAACTGTACAAGTCTGCCAAACCCCATGTACTTTTTCTGACAGAATCTCAGTTATCGGTTGATTCAACTACTGCTCATATCAGATACCCAGATTATTTGCGGTATGATTCCTTTCGCCTCAAAGGTGGTACTTGTGCATATGTCCGTTCTGATATTCCCTGTCAGAGACTTGGCAATTTGGAATCTCCTCTCTTTGATCTTCTCTGGCTTAAAATCTCTCTACTTCATTGTGTCAAATTCATCTGTTGTCTCTACCATTCTCCCAATTCCACTAATCACTTGGAGCTCTTTGACTTCCTCTCATTGCAACTTGACTTTCTCCAGTCCAACTTTCCTAACAGTGAGGTAATTTTCCTTGGTGATTTTAATGTTCACAACTCCAGATGAATTCCGTTTTCTAGTCACACCAACCCAGCAGGTCGAGATGCTGAGGCTTTTGCAATTACTAATGACCTAGCACAGATTGTTCATTTACCTACAAGAATACCAGGCAATCCTAATCATACAGCCAACATGCTTGATCTTTTTCTCACAAACAACCCATCTAAGTAAACGGTCGAAGTGAGAGGTCCTTTAGGCACTTCAGATCACAACTTGATGATTGTCTCTTCTCCAATGGAACCTTTATCTCATGGCTATTCCCAACCTCGTGTTGTTTGGCATTACAAGAATGCAAAATGGGATGACCTGCGAGACTTCTTTTCTTCTTTTCCTTGGTCGGATTACTGTTTCAAAACTTCTGATGTCAATGTTTGCTCAGATCGTGTCAGTGAAATTATTCTTGCAGGAATGGAATCGTTTATCCCACACTCCACTTTAAAATCTCATCTTTTATCTAAAACCTTGGCGTTCCAATAAATGTGCTAAGGCTGTTCAAGAGAAGAATGTTGCATATCGTAATTGGCTTGTTTCTAATTCTTCAGTTTCATTTTCTGCCTACACCAAAGCTTGCAACAATTGTAAAGCAGTTATTGTTCAGTCCAAACTAGAGTTTGAACAGGCTAAGAGTAGAAAACTTGCTTCTTGCCCTAATGGTAGCCAAGCATTCTGGTCTCTTGCCAAAGGCTATTGGCCGCAACTTTTGCCCATCTCTGCTCCCACCTCTGTCCAAACCAGATGGTTCTGTTGTCACTTCAGCCAAGAGCTGACCTGCTAGCATCCCATTTTTCTTCCAGCCCATGTATTAATGATCTTGGTAAAAACACCTCCCACCATTCCCAACACGCTCCATTCAATGTTTCCTGTGGTCTTCCATCACAAGGATATCAGAAGGATTTTGATGAATCTTGATGCTAAGAAAGCTCCAGGTCCTGATGGTATTTCTCCACTTGTTCTTAAAACCTGTGCTCCTGAACTTACTCCTATTCTTTGCCGCCTTTTTTCATTTTCTTATTCCAAAGTTGTTTTTCCTTCTGCTTGGAAATTTGCTCATATCCAGCCAGTTCCTAAAAAGGGTGACAAATCCCTCCCATCCAATTACTTCTACTCTTTCTAAAGTAATGGACAAATCAATTAACCGCCAACTTTTAAACTACCTAGAAACCTTCTGTCTGATCAATGATTGCCAGTATGGATTCCGTCAGTGTCGATCCACTGGTGATATTCTGGCTTATGTTACCCATTTACATCTCAAAGGCTTTGACATCTCAAAAGCTTTTGATCGTGTTTGGCATAAAGGTCTTCTAAACAAGCTTCGATCTTATGGTTTGCCAACTGTTTTTAGTAATTGGTTATCCAGTTTTCTCTCTGATCGCTCACTGAGGGTGATGGTAGATGGCTCTCTGTCTTCTAACTTCTCCACTAATGCCGGTGTCCCCCCCCAAGGACTGGAAATCCTATCCATAGTTTTGCCGATGATAGCACATTGCATTCCACTTTCCATTTTGAGAAACCTTGTCCTGCTCAATCAGCTTCAACTTCTCAAAAATCTGCTACCAATTCCTTAAATGCCGATCTTCAGGTAATTCTCCAGTGGGGCAAAGACAACTTAGTTGATTTCAACCCTTCTAAAACTCAGTCTTGTCTTATATCTCGCAAGAAGGGTTCTTCTGCTCCTACGCTTATCTTTAGTGACACTCCCATTTCTAGGCAAAATGATATATCTCTTTTGGGGATTACCCTGACTTCTTATCTCTCTTGGCAAAAGCACATTACAATTATTGCTTCCTCTGCATCAAAAAAAACTTGGTTTTCTCTTTCGCTCTCGGCGTTACTTTTCTTCCGAACAGCTGCTCACTCTGTATAAATCGCAAATCCACCCTGCCATGGAATTTTGTTCCCACATCTGGGGTGCCCCCAAAACCTCTCTCAGGCTTCTTGATTCCATTCAGAAGAGGGCAGTTAGGTTAATTAATGATTCATCTCTAATAGAGTCTCTCCACTCGCTTTCTCATAGATGTACTGTTTCTGCTGCATGCCTCTTCTACAGATACTTCCATGGGCACTGTTCTTCTGAATTGACTTCTATAATTCCCTCTCTCTCTTTCAAAACAGTCCGAACACATGCTGCCACCATCCATTTACTGTCCAACTTCAAACCTACAGAACTAACTTTTCATCTTCCTCATTTATTCATTCAACTGCCGTTTTCTGGAACAACCTTCCTTCATACGTATTTCCTGAAAATTACAATCTAAAGAAGTTCAAGTCCAATGTCAACAAATATCTTCTATCGTTTTCTCAACCTCCAACCCATGCACGGTACTAAGTACTATAGGTTGTAATACCTCTCGTGTTTGGGGTTCACATAAAAAAAAAAAAGAAACAGTGTGGCAATAAGAACAAGTTACTGGTCTGGATAAAGAGACAGTTGAGAGGGAGAAGCCAGATTGGTTATTAATGGACATTAATAACCATTTTGTCTGAGCATTGTCACTAAAGACCACTTGCTGTCTATGAGGGACCAGTTAGTCCTGAAACAGGTTGTCATAGCAGTCCCACCTTTCACCTTTTAAACAAATGGCCAACTTGTTTGGTGAGGTCATCTGCTGAAAACAATGTAACACAAGGGCAATGCATTGCAAAGGTAAGATTTTTTTCTGCCATAAGAATTAAGACCGTTGCATTTTCTATGCAATTTAAATCCTGCTGACTACAAAAATAGATTAAGGACAAAGCAGTTGTTTAAGCATCTTATAAAGAGAGGAATGCCACCTTTTTTGCACAGATTTTTAAAAACATATGTAGTCATTGATATAAGTGATTACTTTTGTAATATTTCTGGATTGTAAAATGCTAATTTTTTTTTTTTTTTTTTTGCAAAATGTATTGACTTATCATTAGTAGAGACATAAGATGCAAGAAAGCAAGCTTATGCAGCATTGGCAATAAAAAAAAAAAAAAAAAACAGCTCCCACTTCACCCTTCCATTACCTCCAAATACCTGTCCAGTTCAGCCTTAAATTTATTTAGGCTATCAACTTCCACAACACAAGATGAAAGTCTGTTTCACCAATCAACTACCTGCTGGCTAAAGGCAAACTTCCACACATCTATCCAACAACTGTCTTTCATCAATTTCAATTAATGCCCTCTCAGATGATTATTCTGAGCAAGAGAAAGAATCCCATCAGCATTAAGCATGCTCAAACCATTCAAGGCTTTATACACAATCAGATCACCTTGCAGGTGCCTAGTCTCCAGGCACTGTAATCTGCAAAACTTAAGCCTTTCTTCATAAGAGCACCCTTTGTTCCATTCACGAATCTTGTTGCCCTTCTCTGTATTCATTCCAATAGCTCTACATCCTTCTTAAAATGAGGCCTCCAGACCTGTATACAGTACTTACGGTGTGGCCTGACCATTGCCTTATACAATGGGATAATCACCTCCTTATCCCTGCTATAAAATTTTCTCTATATATCATTGACAAGACACCATGAACTACTCTTGCAGACCGTCTGTACTGCTCAGAAAACTTCATATCTGCCCGCACAATTACCCCCAGGTCCTTTTCATTCTCTACCACTGTCAGTGTAGTGTAGTGTAGCACCAAAGAGTTGATACGCTGGGGTTACTGCTTCCCATATGTAGTACTTTACATTTGTGAATGTTAAACTTCATTTGCCACCTCTCAGCACATCTGCTCAACCTTTCTAGATCCTATTGCAGCAGCATAGCATCAGTAGTGCCCTTAACAACCCTGCCAACCTTTGTATCATCTGTAACCTTGGACATTAAGCTTGATATACCACCATCAATATCATTTATAAATAAAGAAAACAACAATGGACCCAACACTGAACCCTGAAGGACTCCACTAATAACATTAGTCCATGAAGAGCAGTGTCCACTGATTACCACTCTGTCTTCTCCCACTCAACCATCCCTTTATCCATTGCAGCAATTTGCCTCCTATGCCACACTGATCCAATTTGTGCAGCAGTCTTCCATGTGCAACAGTATCAAAAGCCTTTCTAAGATCCAAATATATAATATCAAAGTTAATCCCTGCATCCAGTTCTTTTGTGACCACATCATAATATCCAATCAAATTGGCCAGATAAGACTTCCCCTTAACAAAACCATGCTGTGTCCGAGCTATAACTGAAGTCTTGTCTAGATGATCCTGCACTGCTTCTTTAACCAGTGCCTCCATTAATTTCCCTGGAACAGAAGTTAAACTAACAGATCTGTAATTACTTGTGTCGCCCTTTGATCCTCCTTTGTGAACTGGGATCACATTTGCACATCTCCAGTCCATGGGTACCTCCCCTAAGTCCAAGGAAGCTCTTATAATTATGGCTAAGGGTTTGCTTACTTCTTTTGCTGCCTCCTTTAATATAATTGGATAGATCCCATCTACCCTGGGTGCCTTTATGTTTATCTTCAACAATTTCTCCTCTACTTTGCTCTCAGTTAACACAAGATCATCTAGCTCGCTGCCCGAGTTTAAATCACCTCTGGCATTCCCCTCCCTGAATAACTCCTCATGTGTGAATGTAGATGCAAAATACATTCTGCCTTTGACTTTGCAGAGTTCCCTGCATAAATGTTTTTAAAAAATATTTTTACATATAATAAAGTTAAATATATGCACGTTTGAAATTGTGATGTTTGAATGTTATGTTAAAATGTTTTTAGATAGTATGAATCAGAGCTGTAATACTCAATATGTTCTACGTTGATAATAATATTAGTAAATTAATAAGAGGAGTTTGCCTCAATATAGTACGTAGAACACTTCCGTATGATACCCTCCAGAAATTAAACGGAAAAAACGAAAAAAATCGACAACTTACCGGTACATTAAAGTAAAATATAAATAATTAAATAATCAATTTAACACAATTCAAAATCAATTTAAAATAATTAAAAATCAAATTAACGCAATTAAAAGAATCTAATGAAAATCACCGAATCGGGTTAAACCTGCAACTTAAATAGTGATTATATGTGTTCGCGCATGCGCGTAAAGGTCCACGCATTGGAGATCCAATATGGCCGCCGAACATTAACAGAATTCTTGTGTAATTTAATTTCAACGGTTTCTGCAATTAATAGTCGCGTATAATTACGTTGAACGTTAAGTATTTTGGCCTCGTTAAATAAAAAAGTATGTTTTTTGTTAATGGCATGAAAGGCTAATTCTGACGCTGCTGAACGAGAAGCACGAACTGAGGCTTCGTGTTGATTTACACGAATATTAAGAGAAAACAGCGTCGAACCTTGGTAACACGAGTCGCAATCACCACAAGAAATGTTGTATACCAGATCATTAATTTGTGTTGCGAACGCGGAAAGAACCGAACGATTTTTCAGTATATAGTGTGTAACTTCCGTATAGTCCTAGCTATAATTTTAAATTCGGTATCTTTAAAGAATCTGTTAAGCTCTTTGTGCCACTGTTCAATATATGGGACAGAAATAAAGTATTTTTTGATATTACTATTGTGGATTGGTGTAGTATTTTGTATCCTATCTTTAGCTTGTACCCTAATTCGATTTATTGTGGTAATGGAATAACCCCTGTTTAAGAATCTGCTAGTTAATATTTGTATTTCTGAGTCCAAAGCAGAATCCGTTGTTGAATATTTATAGGCATTTAGAAATTGATTAAAGATAATCGATCTTTTGCAGGTGAACGGGTGATAGCTATTATAATGTAGAAGCATACCGGTGTTTGTGGGTTTTCGATAGATGCTAAATTGTATTTTATTCGAGTCCCGGGTAAGCGTGAAATTTAGAAAGTTTAATGACTTTGTATCCGTATCTTCCCTTTCCAATGTAAATTTGAGTCTAGAATGAATATTATTAAATGAATGTAGAATGTTTTGGATAGTACTACTATCAGTAATAACTAGAACATCGTCTAAATACCTCCCATAGTATGTGATACGGGGACGAAAAAGTGTCAAATGTATCTGCTCAATCGTTGAGAGATAGATCTCTGACATTAAGCCACTCAGGCTCAAACCCATTGGTAATCCAAAAATTTGTTTGTACACCTTGTCTCGAAAGGTGATGTAGTTAGCCTCAACTAACAGTTTAATTAAGTGAAAAATTTCCTTAATAGGCAGCTTCGTATAATTAATCGGTGTCGAGTTTTTATTAACATATCCCAAATAATATCTAATGTGTATTCAACATTTACATTCGTATATACTGAGGTAACATCTAGTGAGAATAAATTGTCATTGTCGTCGAGTCTACAGTCTTTAAGATTATTAAATAATGTATCGTAGTTCTTAATCCCAAATTGTATAACCTGTCTAAAAGGTTTTATAATGTTATATACATGTGTGGCTAAGGCTGAAAATGCTGAGTTCCTGTAGGAAACAATAGGGCGAATAGGAAATCCAGTCTTGTGTAATTTTACCTGACCGAAAAGTGCAGGAATATTGTATTTTCTGGACTTCAATTCCTTCAACTGAACCATAGTAATGTAGTCGTTTTTACGATACGTGGTTAATGTTTTATTGCATTGATTTACCAAATTGGTAAACAGTGCCGGGTCTACTTCACGATAAGTGGAGGTATCAGACACAACTGAATCTAACTTATTAATATAATCATGTTTATCTAGTATTATCACTGTATCTCCTTTATCTGCCCTCTGTATAATAATGTCCTTATTTTCCCGAAGTTCTCGTAAAGCTGAACTGTCATGTGTATTCAATTTAGGAAGTCGCGTTTCTTTTATGTTATTCACTACTTGGTTAACTTGTTGAATAAATACATCTTTTTGTGGAACATTACGAAGTCCAAATTTAATATCAATTACGCATTGTTTTTTAGGCAGTTTTCGAGGTGGTAAATTATAATTTAATCCTTTGGATAAAAGTGAAATCTGGTCCTGCGATACTGTACACGAGGAAAGATTTGTAACCTGTTGATATGTCGGTTCGTTGGATACTGGGTGTTCGTGAACTAGCCGACATATTCTGTGGTAGTACATTATGTGTCTGTAGGGGGGGGGGGATGTCACCCAACTCGTACGAACTTTTTTATTTAACGAGGCCAAAATACTTAACGTTCAATGTAATTATACGCGACTATTAATTGCAGAAACCGTTGAAATTAAATTACAAGAGAATTCTGTTAATGTTCGGCGGCCATATTTGATCTCCGATGCATGGACCTTTACGCACATGCGTGAAGACATATAATCACTATTTAAGTTGCAGGTTTAACCCGATTCGGTAATTTTCATTCCTGTGATCACGACATACGGTTGAAAAGCATTGTCAGCTTCAGGAAGGAAAATCGTTTTGAATATTTTCGTTAGATTCTTTTAGTTGCGTTAAATTGATTTTTAATTGTTTTAAATTGATTTTGAATTGTGTTAAATTGATCATTTAATTATTTATATTTTACTTTAATGTACCGGTAAGTTGTCGATTTTTTCGTTTTAATTTCTGGAGGGTATCATACGGAAGTGTTCTATGTACTATATTGAGGTAAACTCCTCTTATTAATTTACTGATGTTAAAATGTTTTGGTAAATTTCTGTCGAATTTTTTTTTTTTTTTTTTTTTTTTTTTTTTTTTTGCACATAAAGAGAGTAAAATGCAAAGCATATTTTAGCAAGTATTGCACTCCATTAAGAAAGAAAAAATATTAGCATTTCTCATTGTCAATTAATATTATAAGAGCTAAATGGTGCAAGGAAACACATTTTCTGTATCTGACAAAAAAAACCCCAAAAGATTTGACCCATCACGACTACCGCCAGATTATTGAATCAAAATTTTAATTTCACCTCTATATGACCATTTTCCAAACTGGATAAATCAATATATTATATGCTAGATAGAAGCATTTGTGGTAAATACCGCTAACTTAAAATGTAATTTATACAAAAAAAAAAACACAGATTAAAACTTACATCATACACAAAGTCAAGAGGTAGTGGCATCCTTAGATCAAAGAGTGTTAAACCCTAAAAGGAAAAAATAAAGTTATTTAAAATATCTCTTAACATTACTGCTCAAAAAAAAAAAAACTCTGCTATTAACATACATTGACACTATGCAGTTGGAGAAATGAAATAATATTCTTTATAGAAAAGACAGTTATTTATATATATATATATATATATATATATATAAAAAAAGCAACAAATCCAGAAGGAACTGGATGATAACACATACTAAAGAAGATTCCAAGTAATTCCCTTTAACTCCTTTCAGAAATCAGGGTTTAAGTGCTGTGTGGCACCTAAGCAGTGAGTATTTTTCATAAAATTTTGAAAAAACTCATCATTACTTTAATTTTTAATTTATTATTATTATAGCCACATGGTTAATATTAATTTAGTCAATTTCATCAACTGGATCTGAATTAAAGAGAATTTCTGCTTTTATAAGAAAAAATTATACAATAATGACTAACAGGTTCAATCTCCTCTTTCAATTTTAAAATCTATTTTTATAATGAAATCAGTTATAAACTGTGTCTACAATCATTGGAAACACAGATAAGAGATGGCAATATTTACTTGGATGTGTTTCACATCTTTGAAATGACCATGAAAAACATAAATAAGTTCCAAAAAACGGTTAAATTCTTATGCCTAGATTTATTTTATGATGCAAAGTTGGCAGGCAGTTAATGACAGGAATCAAGTTGTATTATTGAAAAAGGATCTGGAAAAACTGCAAAGGGCTGAGAAGTGACAACTGAATGTAAGGTAACTTCAAAAATACAAGGTACTGCATATGGAACACTATTAGCATTAGTAGAGGCATACGATGCAAAAAAGCTAGCTTATGCAGCATGAGCCAAAAAAAAAAAAAAAAAAACACACCCCACTCCCATTTCACCCCTCGTTCAAAATACCTGTCCAGCTGAACCTTAAATTTATTTAGGCTATCAACTTCCACAACAAGGGATGGAAGTCTGTTCTGACAACCAACTACCCGCTGGCTAAAGGCAAATTTCCGCACATCTATCCTACATCTGTCATTCCTCAATTTGAATTTATGCCCTGACAGATGATTATTCTGAGCAAAAGGAAGAAACCCATTGGCACTGAGCATGCCCAAACCATTCAAGGCTTTATACACCTTTATCAGATCACCTCGCCGGTGCCTAGTCTCCAGGCACTGTAATTTGCAAAACTTAAACCTTTCTTCGTAAGAGCAACCCTTTGTTCCATTCACTAATCTTGTTGCTCTTCTCCGTACTCACTCCCGCAGCTCTACATCCTTCTTGAAATGAGGCCTCCAGACCTGTATACAGTACTCAAGGTGTGGCCTTACCATTTCCTTATACAAGGGAATAATCACCTCCTCATCCCTGCTAGAAAAATTCCTATATATCATTGACAATACACCATGAGCTACTCTTGCAGCCTGTCTGCACTGCTCAGAGAACTTCATATCTGCCTGCACAACCACCCCCAGGTCCCTTTCATTCTCTACCACTGTCAGTGTAGTACCACAGATTTGATACGTTGCTCTGGGGTTACTGTTTCCCATGTGTAGTACTTTACATTTGTCAATGTTAAACTTCATTCGCCACCTCTCAGCCCATCTGCTCAACCTTTCCAGATCCTGTTGCAGCAGCATAGCATCAGTAGTGCCCTTAACAACTTTTGTATTGTCTGCAACCTTGGACATTAAGCTTGATATACCACCATCAATATCATTTATAAATACAGAAAACAATAATGGACCCAACACTGAACCCTGAGGAACTCCACTAATAACATTAGTCCACTATGAGCAGTGTCCATTGATTACTACTGTCTTCTCCCCCTCAACCATCCCTTTATCCATAGCAGCAATTTGCCTCCAATGTCACACTGCTCCAATTTGTGCAGCAGTCTTCCATGTGCAACAGTATCAAAAGCCTTTCTAAGATCGAAATATATAATATCGAAGTTATTCCCTGCATCCAGTTCTTTTGTGACTGCATCATAGTATCCAATCAAATTGGTCAGGCAAGACTTTCCCTTAACAAAACAATGCTGTCCGAGCTATAACTGAAGTCTAGATGATCCTGCAGTGCTTCTTTAATCAGTGCCTCCATTAATTTTCCTGGAACAGAAATTAAACTCACAGATCTATAATTACTTGTGTCAGCCTTTTATCCTCCTTTGTGAATTGGGGTCACATTTGCACATCTCCAGTCTATGGGTACCTCCCTTGAGTCCAAGGAAGCTCTCATAATTATGGCTAAGGGTTTGCTTACTTCCTTTGCTGCCTCCTTTAATATAACTGGATAGATCCCATCCATCCCAGGTGCTTTTCTTGTGTTTAACTTCATCAATTTCTCCTCCACTTTACTCTCAGTTATTACAAGATTATCTAGTTTATTGCCAGAGTTGAATACACCTCTGGCATTCCCCTCGCTGAATAACTCCTCATGTGTGAATGTCGATGCAAAATATTCATTTAGTTTGTTAGTTACCTGAGCAGGATCATCAACAGTTGAACCATCAACTGTTGATGATTCCTTCCTTCCTTCCAGAGTTTATATAAGTAAAGAACTCTTTGCTGTTTTTCTTTGCATCCTTTGCCAAAGATTTCTCGTAATCTGTCTTCCCTGCTTAACCTCCTTTGTAGCTTGGTTACAGACCATCATATATCTATCATAGGCTTCTGTGTCTTGAAAAATTCAAGTCTTGAACACTTTCTTGGAGAAACCGCTGCACAAAAGCCACACATGCAGGATGATCTTGGGGGAGCAGTAACTGAACCCTTTGTAGATGAAAGGGGTGTAAGGTATCTTAGTGCCAGACACGCTGTACACTGCAAGGAGACACTCCTAAGGCAGAGGCAAGCACATGTGCTGGTAGTAGGATTATTCTGGACTGTATTCAACACACTTTCTTCCATAGCGGGAGTTCACGTCGAACGTGATCTGCCCACAATACTCCTGTTACCTCTAAATGACCCATAATCACACAAATTTTGATGCACACGAGCAAACAAATGGTGGTCCGGTACATGTCTGTCTGGGAAGCGTTCTCCATAAATTTGTTGAGCACCTCATCCATTGCCCTCTGCTAATCCATACACTAGGTGCATGTCTGCCAGCTCACAGTTCATACATCGATGCATGCTCTTCGATCGGCAACTACTGCTTGAATGAGTAAACCAGAAATTTTTCCTCTCGCGAACTGATGAACAGCACCATCTACCGACTTACGGTGACGTTTCCAGTTATGGGTTCCTATGCGATTCACTTTCCTTTAGACGTTACCTACCTCCTCTAAACGTTTGTATCAATATTTTTGAGACACCCTGTATATGGAGTGGTCAGGCAGGATTTCAATTTAAAAGCATACTGTAAGGACAAACAAATGCTTATGTTAGAGAGACAGAGAGAGAGAGAAAGAGAGAGAGAGAGAGAGAGAGAGAGAGAGAGAGAAGACTCATTTGTTTCAATGTAAATGCTTTGGACAGATGCACCAGTGGAAATAAAAATAAGACTCTTAGAGATGAAGTAGAGTACATCAATCTACTCTACTCCATCTCTAAGAAGTAGAGTACATCAATCTGCACCCCACAAAGTTGACGAAAAGGCAAAAAAGAAAGTTAAGCCATTTTGTACACCTTGTCCCTAACTGATGGATACGTTGGACAAAAGTTATTCAAGGAGGCGAATGCCTTTTCTCAAAAATAATTCATAGGAATTTAGCTTCTGCTACCATTTTGCCTATGTCTTAAATACTGAGTTAGGATAAAGATTACATTTTCAACAGAAGTGTATAGTCTTTTCTGACAAAAATCTGAACCCATCAGCCAATGTCAATGATGCAAGATGATTAAGGGCTTTTGCAATTGCCTCTCACTAACCTTCATATTATATGAATGACAAAATATGGTAAAGCCATCAACATAAAAGGCATTGTTTACAGGTGATGGATGCTGTTCTGTGATAGTTTATTTTGATAGTGAAAAGTGCAACACTTAGAACAGATCCTTATGAAGCTGCTTCCTTTTGGCAAAACACTTTGAATCCTACCCAAACTAGAAAGATACAAATAGACAGTTTCTGATAAAAACAGGTAGGCGACTACCAAAGACCCAAGTTATGGGTGTCAAACTGCTAGGCTGTATCATATGCTTTTTCAATATCAAAGAAAACTAACACCTGTTGCTAGTATTTTATAAAAGCATCAGATACATGTTGCATCTGATTAAATGATCAAAAATAGACTTGTTTCTTCAGAAGCCACACTATGTCTAGAATGGAGGCTATTTCTTTCTAAATACTATATAATACAGGTAAGCACTGATCATTCTTTCTAGGATTTTGAACAAACAGCTAATCAGAGTGATAAGACAGATAGTTGGATTTTTAGGATCTTTACCTGGCTTTGGAAAAACAAAGATGACTGCCTTTTGCATGGAATCTGGAAATTCTTTGTCAACTTACTAATTAATAGAGGCATATGATCTATCAAACAGAATTAAAAGATTAATTGAATAGGCTTTAAGAATTGTCAGAAAAGGGGTAGGTCTGTTTTAATGCAGCAAAATTCATGGTCTTATATTTAGGAAATAGCAGCCCAAAAATAACTTATACACTCAGTTGGGTTGAATTAAAAACAGTAGAGGAAAAAAAAACAGATCTGGGAGTTATGTTACAGGCAGATATGAAGTTTTCTTAGCAATATAAACAGGTGGGCAGGAAAATCCATGGTGTCCTATTGCTCAATACTGATAGGATTGATTTATTCAACATTAGCATTAGTAGAGGCATATCATGCAAGAAAGCAACCTTATACAGCATCAGCCAAAAAAACTTCCCCATTTCACAAATCCAGTCACTCCAAAAGTTTATCCAGTTCTTTAAATTTATTTAAGCTATCAACTTTGATGAAAGACAGAAGTTTGTTCCAGCAATCAATGACTCGCTGGCTAAAGGCAAATTTCCGCACAGCTATTTAACAACTGTCTTTACTCAATTTGAATTAATGTCCCCTCCCCCAATATGCACAATCTAAGCAAGAGAAAGAATCCTATCAGCATTGAACTTGCTCAAACAATTCAAGGCCTTATACACCCCAATCAGATCACCTCACAAGTGCCTAGTCTGCAGATCCTGCTACATGATTCTGCTCAAGTAGCTGATAAACTTAATGAGTATTTTGCATCTATATTCACACATGAGGAGTTATTCAAGGAGGCGAATGCTAGAAGTTTATCAAACTAACAGGGAGCTAAGTGATTTTGTAATAACAGAGAGCAAAATGGAGGAGAAATTGATGAAGTTAAACATAAAAAGGCTCCTGGGGCAGATGGAATCTATCCAGTTATATTGAAGGAGGCAGCGAAGAGAGTAAGTTTGTTGTTTGGTTGGTTTTTAGGAGCATTAGCAACTAAGGCCATATTGCTCCGGGATATGCGGTGGTCATTCCTTGACCTTTCCGCATCCTCCGTATTTGGTGGAAGAGAGTAAGCAAACCCTCAGCCATAATTATGAAGCATCCTTTGATTCAGGGAAGGTCCCCATGGATTGGAAATGTGAAAATGCATCTCCAATTCACAAAGGGGAAACAAAGGGCAAAAAGAGTAATTACAGACCCGTTAGTTCAACTTCTGTTTCAGAGAAAACAATGCAGTCTCCAGTAAAAGGATTAATGCAGGATAATGTAGACAAGGTCACAATTATACTTCAGACATAGCATTGGTTTGTTAAGGGAGAAATTTTGTTTGACCAATTTGAATGGGCACTATGATGTTGTCACAAAGGAACTGGATGCAAAAAAATAACTTTGATATCATATACTTGGATTTAATGAAAGTTTTTAATACTGTTTCACATAAAAGACTGCCGTGCAATTTGGCATTAATGGCAAGTTACTGCTACAGATAAAGGGATAGCTGAATGGGAGAATACAGAGAGGGATAATCAATGGATACTGCTCTTCATCCACTCAATTCAGTTTTAAAATCAGTGGAGTCCCCTCAGGTTTCAGTGTTGGGGTTACCATAGTTTTCTGTATTTATCAATAGTAATGGAGGCATGGGATGCAAAGAAGCAAGCATATGAGCTTATGTACCATCAGCCAAAAAGAAAGAAAGAAAAAATTTCACACTCTAAATTTTTGTCCAGTTCCTCCTTGAATTTATTTAAGCTATCAACTTCCACAACAACAGATAGAAGTTTATTCCAGCAATTTACCACCCGCTAGCTAAAGGCAAATTTCTGCACATCTATTCTACCGTGTTGGGAATGGTGGGAGGTGTTTTACCAAGATCATTAATACTGGAGTTGGAAGAGAAAAGGGATGCTAGCAGGTCAGCTTTATCCTTGGCTGAAGTGACAACAGAATTATCTCATTTTGACAGAGGTGGGAGCAGAGTTGGGCAAAAGTTCCGGCCAATAGCTTTGGCAATAGACTAAAATGCTCGGCTACCATTAGGGCAAGAAGAAAGTTTTCTACTCTTAGCCTGTTCAAAATCTAGTTTGGACTGATTAATGACTGCTTTACAATTTTTGCGAGCTTTGGTGTTGGCAGAAAATGAAACTGAAGAATTGGAAACAAGCCAATTACGATATGCAAAATTCTTCTCTTGAACAGCCTTAGCACATTTATTGGAAAACCAAGGTTTAGATAAAGGATGAGATTTTAGAGTGGAGTGTGGAATAAAGGATTCCATTCCTACAAGAATAATTTCACTGATATGATCTGAGCAAACGTTGACATCAGAAGTTTTGAAACAGTAGTCAGACCAAGGAAAATAAATCTCGCAGGTCATCCCATTTTGCATTCTTGTAATGCCAAACAATACAAGGTTGGGAATAGCCATGAGATAAAGACTCCACTGGAGAAGAGACAATCACCAAGTTGTGATCTGAGATACCTAAAGGACCACTCACTTTGACCGCATACTTAGAAGAGTTGTTTGTGAGAAAAAGATCGAGCGTGTTGGCTGTATGGTTAGGATTGTCCAGTATTCTTGAAGGTAAATGAACAATCTGTGCAAGGTCATTACAAATTGCAAAATTCTCAGCATCTCAATCAGCTGGGTCAGTGTGACTAGAAAACAGAAGCCAGCTGGAGTTGTGAACACTAAAATCACCAAGGAAAATTACCTCACTGTTAGGAAAGTTGGACTGGAGAAAGCCATGTTGCAAAGAGAGGAAGTCAAAGAGCTCCGAGTGATTAGTGGAGTTGGGAGAAAGGTAGACAACAGATGAATTTGACACAGTGAGGTAGAGAGATTTTAAGCCAGAGAAGATCGAAAAGAGGAGATTCCAAATTATCAATTTTCTGACAGGGTATATCAGAACGGACATACGCACAAGTACCACCTTTGGGGCGAAAGGAATTGTACAGCGAATAATTTGGGCAACTGAGATGAGCAGTTGTTGAATCAACCAATAACTGAGATTCTGTCAAAAAAAAAGTACGTGCGGTTTGGCAGAATGCAAGTGGAAATGGATATCGTTGAGATTAGAATTGAGACCATGTATATTTGTGAAATGAACTAGGAAGTGTTTGGGAGGTTTAGATCTTTTCGCAGATAAGCTTATTCTATTAGTTTGACAATTCATGGTGTATTCAATTGTAAGAAAAATTGGGGGACATGCTGTATGAAGTAATGAAATTTTTGAATATGGCGAACACATGGTAAGAATATACCCAGATCCTTGACATAACGTGTCCTTGACAATGCTCCCATCATACACACTACTCTGACTCCCTCCAGTCACTATCTGGCAGAGTAGAGGTAGCAAGATTATACACTAGCTGATCCGGAAGCATCCTAAACAGTTACAAATAGGTTTAGTCCGGTATACTAACTAGCAGCTGGCCTGCGAACACTGTTTTAGTGCTGTACCTTTGAAATCTAAGGAAGATTGGATCTCGCCATGATGTTCATCATAACCTCAAAAGTCATCAGTCATACTGCATGATGGAAGAGATGGGGAAGGGTTAACCGGAAATTAGCTCTGGAAACTAAACATGGGTTCCACCACTTCAAGCCTCCAATTGATTGCTGGAACAGACTTTCATCTGTTGTTGTTGTGGAAGTTGATAACTTAAATAAATTTAAGGCTGAACTAGACAAACATTTGGCATGACTGGATGGTTGAAATGGGAAGGTTTTTTTTTTTTTTTTTGGTGATGCTGTATAAGCTTGCTTTCTTGCATCATATACCTCAACTAACGTTTGTTCTCCTCACCAATCTCGTTGCCCTTCTCCACACTTGTTTAAGCAGCACTATATCCTTCCTAAAATGAGGCCTGGAGACCTGTATGCAGTATTCAAGGTGTGGCCTGACCACTGTCTTAATCAAAGGGATAATCACCTCCTTATCCAATTATGTGCTTACCTCCTCGTGCAGGTAACTACAGTTACATGCATAAGGAGGGAAGCATATAATTTGTATTTTCTTGTCTACTTTTTTTTTTTTGCTGGTTCATCAAAAGCCTATGGCTTCCTTGCACTACATTGCTAATAATAATCAACTACATCTGGTGAGTATGGGCTTGGCACACCCAGGGCCCTGAGCTGGATATCATCATTCGTCGCTCTCTCTCTCTCTCTCTCTCTCTCAGGGTAACTCGGAAATTTTTTTTAGCTGGTGCAGTATAAGCCCCAGGTCTCCTTGCACTATACGGCTAATAATAATAATAATATTATTATTAGTATGTTAATAGTCCCAGTGCTAACATACTCCTTTGGGGTCATAGATTGCACTAACACCGAATTGCAGGATATCACGAGAAAGACAAGGCCAATGATGACCAAGAGCCGCCAACACCACCTGAAATCTGCCGTGGAGAAACTGACAATTGCCCTCGAAGAAGGAGGAAGGGGCCTGATAGACTTCACTGAGCAACAGAAGACAGCGATAGTTAACCTGAAGGATTACTTCCAGAAACACACAGCAGCACTCCACCAGGCCATAAGGAAGATAGACAAGCGGTATACCCCACTCCACCTAAGCGAGGAGTTCCCCACAACCAGGAGGTACAAACGAAGCTAGAAAGATGGGCAGAGAAGACACTCCATGGCACACTACAATGATCTCCATCAAGAGCACATAGATAAAATTGTTTCCAATGCATGGCTCACGAGCGGGACGCTCTTCCCCGAGACGGAAGGATTCATGCTGTCATCCAAGACCAGGTAATCAACACCAGAAACTATAGAAAATACATCGCATGACTGGAGCGAGAGCTCCAGTCATGCGATGACTGGAGCTCTCGCCAAGGAGCCCAGAGTGTCTGATGATACATGCCGACGATGCCACCTGGCCTCAGAAACGATCCAACACATCACTGCAGGATGCAAGGTGATTACCCAGACTGAATACATTCATAGACACGACCAGGTAGCCAAGATAATACATCAGAAGCTAGCAAGGAAATACCAGTTGGTCAAAAAAAGTGTACCATACTACAAGTACGAACCCCAGGCAGTACTAGAGCCCCCCCAACCCACAAGTGTACTGGGACAGTGCCATAATAACGGATAGGACAATCCTGCACAACAGACCGTACATAATCCTTGTGGACAAGAAGGAAAGGGCTACCTATCTGATTGACATAGCAGTACCCAACACTGGCAACCTGCAGAAAACCCATGTGGAAAAAAATCAGGAAGTACACAAACCTAAGACAGGAGATCAAAGAGATGTGGCATATGCAACAAGTAACGACCACCCCGATCGTCATGTCAACCACAGGTATGGTGCCAAAGACCCTACATAATAGCCTAGCAGCAATAGGTCTCCCAGCGAACACCTACAAAGAACTCCAGAATGTCGCAATCCTGAACACCTGTAGGATTGTCAGAGAGTTCCTTGACCAACAGTAACACTGGACATAACAACAATCACCCTGTGTACTCGGCAGCAATACCTGTCATGAGGTGGAACCCCCAATCAGAGAGAAATAATATAAAGAGCAATAATAATAATCAGCTGCTGGCAAAGGTTGCTTGACAAAAATATGATTTTTCTACTTCCAATCAGAATGAAATCATTCTAAAGTCAGGTGATTTTTCCTCCTATTGGATTAAAAAATCCAGTAATGCATATTAGAATCATGATGTAGTTAACATGTTAAGTTTGTACATTTTGTAACTCAAAATTTCAAGCTGTGCACAAATGGACAGCTAATTTTCAACTCACCTTTCCATTAACACAACTGCATACTGCCATATTTGGACAGATAGGGTCTGCAGCTAATCCAGCACGATCACGTCCATTAAATGCACCTGCAATTCAAAAGCAAATAAGGTGGCTTTATATCAATAAACTAGTAACATTATAAAATATATAAATTATACAAAAGTTGTATTCAGTATAAACAATGTTAATCAATCTATTAACATTGTTAATATTAGATATGCAGTAGAAAATGAATAACTGTTTACTTCAAAATATTGATTATTTTATTTAAATTTATCCACTGAACTTCCAAGTAGTGGAAAAAAATTTCTTATTTGAAACTAATGCATGTTGTTGTGCTGAGAGTTTTTTGGCACAAGGGTCTCCTGGGCCATATTGTGCCTGTCCATGATTAACTTATGACTGAATCTTTTATAATGTAGTTATCAGAGGCGATTATATAAATTAATGCTTATCAAGTATTGAAACAGAGCTTCAAAATCTGCATTATTGCCAAGTATGTGTTGTGAAAGTTGGATAGAGAGCAAAAACTGCATTTCCGGATACTTGACTATTGAGGGCATTCTATGAGAATATGTTTGATTGTTAATTGGGATTGACAGAAGGTACATCGAGGAGGGTTCTCTCCCATAAGCAGGAACAGATGAGTTATATAGGAATGACCAATTTCAAGTCTTGCCAAAATGACTTTTTCTCACCTTCATCTCACTCACGAGACTAGAAGTCCACGGTTGAGGTTCTTTTTTTAATCTGGAAGAGTTTATTATTGACTTGAGTTTTCCACAGTCCATTCCATGATTCCTACATTTTGTTTTAATAATGGATCTATAATCAATGTATAGCACTTTTAGATGGCAGAAAAAAATCCATTCTCAGGATGTTTAGCAGCACGATCTGCACATTCATTACCTGGGATGCTGACACGACAAGGGATACAACAGAATGTGACCATCTGGTTGGATGTTTGATATTGATATAATTGACACTGGATCTGTTTCAGAATGGAATGGTGAGAAGAAGTAGTAGATTGAAAGGCAGTGACTGCACTTAAGGAGTCTGTATATATAAGAGCTTGTTTGAATTGCTGCTTGATTATATTATCTACGGTAAGTTTTATTGCATACAATTCTGCAGTATAGATACTGCATTCTGTAGGAAGAGACACAGCTATTGAGAAGGTAGAACAAATTGCTGCAGCACCTACAGCTTCATCTGTTTTTGAGCCTTCAGTATAAATAAGTAGTTTCTCTGAGTTTTCTAAGGTTGTGGGCTTCGTGTAGTTGCAGTAAGTTGTTGTTTGGCAGGGAGCCATTTTCCTCATCTCAGAAAGAAATTATCACAAGGTGTGGATTGAATTCAGGGATGTTCAGGAGGAGTAACGTGTTTGAGGATATGCTGAAAGTTAATATTCCAACTAGGCATCAGCTCTTGCAATCTATGACCCACTTGGTAGTTTTCATTAGATATATTACAGTATAGCATTGTATACTAAGGGTCAAACAGGTATTCCCAGTTGGAATGAGATGGAATACTTTTAATTTTTGCAGCATAGCTACACAGTAAGGATTTTCATCTGAGGTGCAGTGGGGGTTCATTTGTCTCAATATACAGGCTGTGGACTGGAGATGTTCTGAAGGTTCCCGTGGGTATTCTTATGGTACTATGTTGAATGGTATTCAGACATAACAAGGAACTGTTTCTTGCAGTCATAAACAGGTGATCTGTAATCTAAGCAGGACCGAATTAAAGTTTTATAAAGATGTAAGAGGGAGTGTCTATTGGCACAACAGGAGTTAGCAAAGACAGCTCTTAAGATGTTTAGTTTCTTTAGATAGGCCGTTCTAAGGTAGGCTATGTGATTGGAAAAATTAAGTTTATTGTCTAGATATAAATCCAATAAACAAAAATCGTTGTTTTGGGAATTGGGTTGTTTTTTAAATATATTTCAGGATCGAGATGTAATTTGCATATTTCACAGAAATGAATTGCCGTTGATTTATTTTCTGCTAAGGAATATCCATTCAGTTGCACCCATGATTTGATTCTGGCTATGGATAATTGAAGTTGCATTTATAGTTTGTGACTGACAGGAGATGATGAGGTCATCAGCAAACACGTATGATTCAACTGTTTTTGATACGTCTTGTGTCATATTTGCAATTCTTATTGCGAATAATGTTGTGCTTAGGATGGAAGCTTGCCGTACACCCTTCCCTTGTTCAAATGATTTAGATAAACTGTTCATATATCTTACCTGAAACATTCTGTGGTGCAGGAAGTTTTGTATAAATTGGGATAACTGCCCCCTCAAACCAGAAGAATGAAGGTCCTGGAGGACACCATATCTCCAAGTTGTATTGAAGGTTTTCTCAATGTCAAGATTAACCATAACCAGACGTTGTCTCCTTATGAAAGCATTGTGGATGTTAGCTTCTGCTTCGATCATCACGTCTAAGGTTGAGTGATTCTTCTGAAACCCATACTGGCTTTGGTTTAGCAGACTGTTAGCTTCCAGAAACCATGTTAGCTGCCTGTGAACCGTGTTTTCAGACTATGCTAAGCACCTAGTCAGTGAAACTGGCCTGTAATTGTGCTGGATGGTATGATCCTTCCCTGGCTTTGGAAATGCTAGTACAATTGAGTGATGCCAGGAGTGCGGATAAGCATTTTCTAAAAATATTCGGTTGTAGAAATTCAACACTGAGTTTATTGCTTTGTTATTTAGTTTTTTTTTTTAAATATCAGACTCCATCCGAACCAGCAGCAGTACTGGATGTTTTATTGAGAGACTGTAAAAGTTCTGTTAATGTGAATGGCTGATTATACAGGCTGACTATATAGAGAAGCTTATTTTAGGTTTTTCTGCAGATGACTTAATTTTTTTTAAAGGTTTGGCTGTACAGTCGCTCCCGGCTTACGTAATACTCAACTTATGGAAATTCAACTTTACATAAGTTTTTGCCGGCCGGTGCAAACTTAAAAAAAATTGTGGAAATGTATTTTGCATCCCGTTGGAATAAATGGAGGCATTGTGAAAATATCGTAATTTGAACCCAATAACACATTGTTTTTTTTTTCGGTAATCCATTCCAAGACTTTGGAAATTGAAATTTTCACTACATAGCTAAGTTATTTATCTCTCTAAAAGACAAATTTTATAATGGAAATTTCACAACACTTTCATCGTTATCATATGTTCCATCATAAGAATCAATTTTGAACGCCTTTGTGATATTTTTCTAAAGTACATTTCTGGAAGTCACTACCATAAAACCAATTTGCATTTTCCTGTTTATTGGGCTTTTCTGTTAGTGCAATCTATAAATGGGCAGTAAACTCGATCTTATTGCATTTGTGATAATAACGAATGGAATTCTGTGGGTTTTTACATTATGGTGAAATGAGTCCCCTTCACTGAAATCATATAAAAAACATAAATAAATTTTCAGAATCTTCTCTTCATTCCTATTTACTTAATAGGATGGTGAAGGGAAAGGGACAAACAGAAAGTGCAAGTGCTGGCAGTGCTAGGAAACGAAACAAAATTGATTTAGAAATGAAGATGATTAAGTAGGAAGTAGGACAAAGTTTGTCATCTACTGCATGGGAATTAAGTCTCGTTGCTTGAACGGTGAATGCTATTTCAAAGGACAGTGAGCGTATAAAAGAACATGTTAAAGGATCAACTCATTTAAGATCAACAGTGATCACAAAACAGCATTCAGGTGCTATATCAAAGATGGAAAAGCTATTAATAATATGGATGGAAAATCAGATTCAGAAGCAAGTGCCTCTGAGTCCAATGGCCATTCAAGCAAAAGCAAGAAATATTTATGAAGATAATAAGGATAAGTATGGTAAACCCCAAGCCAAGTTCGTGGCAAACAACGGGTGGTTTACTAGGTTCAAGCATTGCACTGGTTTCCAAAACATTAAAGTATGCAGTGAAGTCGCCAGTGCGGATTCTGCAGCTGCAGAGAAATTGTGATGTGTTGAAAAAAACCCTTCCTAAATCTTCAGAGCCCTCAAACTTCCGCAGCGGCGTGCTTATTAGCTGGAGAGTTAATTCTGGCAACAATGCTCGAAAGGTAAAACTTGCTTGTCTCCTCTCTCTTAATTTTATAATTTTGGACACGTTTGTAATTTTTCTTGTGCCCGAGATAAAAAAATTGAACAAATTATTCTATTTACATGTTCATCAAACATTTCTTTTTTGCTTCAATCAAATTTGCGAGTGCTGCATAAGCATTTAGGGAAATTCCGACTTACATAGAGTTCCACAGAACGCAACCCTTATGTAAGTTGGGGAGTGGCTGTATATGGATACTGCTGATATACTGGCAAATGATTCGGCTAATGCATTAGCTATTTCTGTTGGTGCAGACAACTCCTGTCCTTTCCAGTTTAAGACTGCGGCTGGGGATTGCACGTATTTACCATTAAGTGGTAAATGGATTTTCTTCTAGATGAGTCTGTTGTCCGTGTCCTTTTTAATGGTGGAAGTAAAGCTTATCCAGGTATCTTTCTTTGCTTTTAGCATTAGCATTAGCATTAGCAGAGGCATATGATGCAAGAAAGCAAGCTTATTCAGCATCAGCCAAAAAAAAAAAAAAAAACCCACTCCCATTTCACCCCTCCGTTCGTTCGAAATACCTGTCCAGTTGAGCTTTAAATTTGTTTGGGCTATCAACTTCAACAACAAGTGATGGAAGTCGGTTCCACCAACCAACCACCCGCTGGCCAAAGGCAAATTTCCGCACATCTATCCGACATCCGTCCTTCCTCAATTTGAATTTATGCCCTCTGAGGTGATTATTCTGAGAAAGATGAAGAATCCCATTGGCATTCAGCATGCTCAAACCATTCAAAGCCTTATACACCTCTATCAGATCACCTCGCCGGTGCCTAGTCTCCAGACTCTGTAATTTGCAAAACTTAAGCCTTTCTTCGTAAGAGCAACCCTTTGTTCCATTTACTAATCTTGTTGCCCTTCTCTGTACCCGTTCCAGCAGCTCTACATCCTTCTTGAAATGAGGCCTCCACACCTGTATACAGTACTCAAGATGTGGCCTTACCATTGCTTTATACAAGGGAATGATCACCTCCTTATCCCTGCTAGAAAAATTCCTGTATATCATTGACAAGACACCATGAGCTACTCTTGCAGCTCGTCTGCACTGCTCAGAGAACTTCATATCTGCCTGCACAATTACCCCCAGGTCCTTTTCATTCTCCACTACTGTCAGTGTAGTACCGCAGAGTTGATACGTTGCTCTGGGGTTACTGTTTCCCATATGTAGTACTTTACATTTGTCAATGTTAAACTTCATTTGCCACCTCTCAGCCCATCTGTTCAACCTTTCCAGATCCTGTTGCAGCAGCATAGCGTCAGTAGTGTCCTTAACGACCCTGCCAACCTTTGTATCATCTGCAAACTTGGACATTAAACTTGATATCCCATCATCAATATCGTTCATAAACACCGAAAACAACAACGGACCCAACACTGAACCTTGAGGAACTCCACTAATAACATTAGTCCACGTTGAGCAGTGTCCATTGATTACCACTCTCTGTCTTCTGCCACTCAACCATCCCCTTATCCATAGCAGCAATTTGCCTCCAATGACACACTGCTCCAATTTGTGCAGCAGTCTTCCATGTGCAACAGTATCAAAAGCCTTTCTAAGATCCAAATATATAATATCAAAGTTATTCCCTGCATCCAGTTCTTTTGTGACTACATCATAGTATCCAATCAAATTGGTCAGGCAAGACCTTCCCTTAACAAAACCATGCTGCGTCTGAGCTATAACTGAATTCTTGTCTAGATGATCCTGCAGTGCTTCTTTAACCAGTGCCTCCATTAATTTACCTGGAACAGAAGTTAAACTAACAGGCCTATAATTACTTGTGTCAGCCTTTGATCCTCCTTTGTGAATTGGGGTTACATTTGCACATCTCCAGTCTATGGGTACCTCCCCTGAGTCCAAAGAAGCTCTCATAATTATGGCTAGGGGTTTGCATACTTCCTTTGCTGCCTCCTTTAATATAACTGGATAGATCCCATCCACCCCAGGTGCCTTTTTTATGTTTATCCTCAACAATCTCTCCTCCACTTTCCTCTCAGTTATTACAAAATCATCCAGCTCACTGCCAATGTTTACTTTACCTACATCATTCTCCTTCCTGAATAACTCCTCATGCGTGAATGTAGATGCAAAATACTCGTTTAGATTGTTAGCCACCTGAGCAGGATCCTCAACTGTTGAACCATTAATATCCAGTGGACCAATCTGATTCATCCCTTGCCTTTTCGAGTTCAAGTATGTAAAGAACTCTTTTCTGTTTTTCTTTGCATCCTTTGCCAAGGATTTTTCGTAGTCTGCCTTTGCCTGCCTAATCTCCTTTGTGACTTGGTTACAGACCAACTTATATCTATCATAGGCTTCCATGTCACCCATTAATTTGTATGTATCCCATGCATTTTTCTTCTCTGCCACATGTCTCATTAGTTCATCTGACAACCATTTAGGCCTAAACCTTGAACAATATTTCTTAGTTGGTATGTAAAGCCTGGTAGCCTCCAAGATTAGTTCCTTGAATGCTTCCCATTTTGAGTTTGCTGTTGGTAACATCATCAGTTGGTCCCACTGTATAGAATTTAAATACTGTCTCAGACCATCATAGTCGCCTTTACGAAAACAAAAGCCCTTCCCTTTACCTCTGATGGTAGTTACCTCCTTGAGTAAATCCCACTTCAACACACTGTGATCACTGCCACCTAGTGGTTCATTTATCTGCAGGTTCTTAATGCATGAAGAATCACTACTGATAATCAGATCAAGAGTATTGCTCCCTCTTGTTGCCTCACGAACATGCTGATGTAGAAAACAATCATCCAATAAATCCACAAAAGCCTTGCTAGTGTGCGAGTGACCAACCCACAAATTCCAGTCAATATCTGGGAAATTAAAATCCCCCATTATAAGACTCTCTGATTTACTGGCCCACTCTATTTCCCTGTACAATATCTTATTATACTCATCAGAGTCATTAGGCCTATAGCACACTCCTACTCTCAATTTTGATTTCCCTATGCTTATGTCACACCAAACTGACTCGACACTGCCCTGTCCATCGATGTCGACTGGCTTCACTTCCTTGGACTTTATGTCTTTTCTTCTTATTTGGCTGAACTTGGCCTTGAGTTTTTAAAGTTAATAAGATTACCAGTTAGGAAATTTTGGAAATGAATTCCAAGCTCTCTTTTTTCCTGTTTAGCATGTGTGCAATTCTGATTCAATTGCACACATGCTAAACAGGATTCAATTCTGAAAACACAGCAGAAACTGCTGTGTTTGTGTTTCTCAGGCATTTAGGTATTGCAGAAGTAGCAGCTTGTAATAACTGGTTGGTTATATGATTGGTGACATTATCTATGGGCTGGGACTGGATTATATCATTGTCAAATTAGACAGGCATATTCATGCCAGTGAGCCCTACGGAATTTCCAGTTGGAGTACTGCAATGGAGACAAGTTTACTTGTATTCGAATCTTACAAAAGATCCATAGATGATCACTGTTTAGTTGCTTATCAAGAACTGACCACTCCGTATTGACATATAAGGAGGGAGAACAGATTGAGAGATCTACTGCTATCATGGATCCTGTAGACAAAGGGATATAGATAGGCTCACCAGTGTTTAACAGGGTAAGATGATGAGTATCAAGCAGGGGTTCTATTAGTTTGCCCCTTTTGTCTATTGCTGGAGATCCCCATAGCAGATGATGAACATTGAAGTCTACGAATACGCAGAAGGGAGATGGTAGCTAATCTATTAGGTTCTCTAAGTTGTCTGAGGAGAAAAAGAAATTTGGAGGGAGGCATATAGAAGCTACTGTGAGAGTGATACCAATTACAATGTGCACTGCCACTACTTCAATGGCAATGTTTGGATGGAATATTGTTTCTGACAATAATTGACACCCCTCCATAAGCTGGCATATAAATACACCTATCTTGTCTATAGATAGCATAGTTTTTAATGGTAGGACACACTCGAGAATTTAAAAGTTTCCTGTAAAGCTATGGCAGCTGGTTCATACAGATCGATGAGATCCTGCAAATCATCTTTTGTATTTTGAAAGCCTCTACAATGCCATTGAAGGATTCTTTCCATTATGTGATTCTATGGGTTGTTTTCGGTTCCGACTGCTTTTTAGTTGTAGTTTGCTTGTATCGATCTATTTTTGTTTTGTCTTTCTTAGGAAAGAAGGGGTAGGTCACATCCATCTCATCGCTTGCATGTAATTCTAGAATTCCATCATCTGAATCATGATGTTCGTTGATGTCCATTCCAGTGGAGAGAGATGCTTGAGGTTTCATGGTTTCTGTCACTTTTGGTTTTATTGTTGATGAAACATCCATTGGAATGGTAATTGGGGTATTACTGGCTTGTTAACTTGTTTGTTGTGTAGGACACTGTTTTGAAATAGAGAGCAATGAATGTGCCCAATTCACAATATATTCGGAGAAAGTGATATTTCAGTTTGGATCCCAACAGACTGGAAATGTTGAGCTGCTGTGCCATACGTGCACTTTGTCTCTGTTTTGATTATCTGTCTTCTCGCCTCTGAGTATGTCACTTTGTTTTCTACTTTATATTGCTAAATTTTTTTTTCTTGTTTCCATAGTTCACATGTTTTTGAGAAAGCCGAATGGTTACCCTTACAGTTTGAGCAATGTGGAGTGGTAATGGTGCAGTTAGATTGGTTATGTTCCTTTGAACCACAGTTAGACCATACTGCCTCACCTCGACACGCAGTTTGTGAGTGTCTGTATTTTTGGCATTTGTAGCACCTGATGGTATTCGGAATGTATGTTCAGACATGGCAATGTAGGTAGCCTGCTGATGTTGGTAAGTTAGGAGTGCTAAAAGTAAGAATTATACTCCTTGTTGGAACCAGAGTACTATCTTTTTGGGTCTTGATTCTCCTTGCTTGGATGACCTTTTGATCGTGTAATTCTTGGACAATTTCCTCCTCCAATACAAGTAATAAGTCCCATTCTGTTATTACTCCCTTAGAGGAGTTTAAGGTGGCATGGAAAGTAACTTTTATTGAGTGTCCTCCAAAGGTTGTGAGCTTTAATAGCTCCACAGAACGTTGAGGTTGAGTAGTTTCTATCAGAAGATCATCTGACTGGCGTTGCCTTAGCGATTTAGGTGAACCAGCAGCATACTCAATGCATCTCTGCACTAGGAAGGGTGATGATTTGCTCAGAGGCTGATCTGATAGTGAACGTAAGATAAGGAAAGCTGGTATCTCCTCTTGAGGAGGTTGTTTTCAACCTCTTCGGTTGAGAGTAGTCATTATCGGTGTAATTTGTCACTAGTTTTGAGCTCAGTGGTTCTAAATGTAGAAACATTTTGTTATCAATCTTTGCTCCTTTAAGCTCTGGGAGAGTGGATTTATTCTTCCAGGTTACCGGCCCTGGCACGGGGAGGCAGAAGCAGTGCCGCTAGAGTTACCAAGGGGAATAAAGGTTAGTGTTAGTCTAAAGAAGAAAGAAAGAAAGGTGGTTTTCCTTTTTTAAACTTCCTTACAGTTCATAAGACTAAGTTTGTTATTGATTAATGAGAATGTAAAAAACTTTTCAAACTGAAGAAGAACTGTGGCTTTGAGTAAACACTGTATGAATCACTCGGAAATCGCTTAACCACTATAATGCTTGGCACCTGGGGCCATTAATGCATGTTATGATGGATACTTCAAAATCAACCAAAAGTTATCATGTAAAAAATTTATAACAATTCTCTTTGCTGCCAAGGAACATTAAAGACTCCACAAGAGTATTTGTTTGAGCACTCACCTGCCCAGCCACTCCTATAGATCAGTGGTTCCCAAACTTATTTGACTCGCAAACCCCTTTCAACATAATGTTTTTATCGTGAACCCCTGAGCCTATATTCTCTGAAATCGTATAAAAGTACTGAATTTTCATTATAAAATATTTCCAGTACTACGTTTTTATAAGTGATATTGCGTAATAAAAATTATTATTAAGTATTATTTATACTTTGTAAAGCAGTTATTGATTAGTCCAAAACAGGATTTTGAACAAAATAAGAGTAGAAAACTTGCTTCTTGCTCCTCTAATGGTAGCTGAGCATTCTGGTCTTTCAAATCTTGGCCGCAATTTTTTTCCCATCTCTGTCAAAACCAGATGGCTCTGTTGCCACATCAGCCAAAGATAAAGCTGACCTGTTAGCAACCTATTTTTTTTTCCAACTAATGTATTGATGATCTTGGTAAATCACCTCAAACCGTTCCCAGTACACTCCATTCAATGAATCCTGTGGTTTAACGTCAAAAGAATGTCAGAAGGATTTTGATGAACCTGATGCTATGAAAGCTCCAGGTCCTGATGGTATTTCTCCACTTGTTCTCAAAACTTGTGCCCGTGAACTTAATCCTGTTTTGTGTCGTCTTGTTTCACTTTCTTATTCCAAAGATGTTTTTCCTTCTGCTTGGAAATTCTCATATCTAGGCAGTTCCTAAAAAGGGTGACAAATTCCTTCCATCCAATTATCATCCCATTGTGTTTTACTTCTACTCTTTCCAAAGTAATGGAGAAATCAATTAACTGCCAACTCAAACTATCTGGAAATCTTTCATCTGGTCAGCCATTGCCAGTATGGATTCCATCAGTGTCATTCCACTGGTAATATTCTGGCTAATGTACATCTATGCAAGAACTTCTAGAAGAGACAGAAAACAGAATGAAGACATAAGAGAGAAAATGGAAGTGAAAAAGAATATTATTGACACTATCAAAGAAAAGCACTTAATGTGGTATGGACATATAAAATGGATCAAAAAACCAGATATTCAAATGCTATCCTGGAATGGATGGCTCCTGGAAGAAGGAGAAGAGGAAGACCTAGGAAGACATGGATGGATGGAGTATGGGAATGCATGACAGCCCGAGGTTTAACTGACCAGCACACCTTGAACCACACACTTTATGTTGAGAAAAATAACTTGTAGGCTGAGGAAACCTATTGTAAATAAAAACACTCCTCTTGAAGAAGATGTGCATCTATGGAAAAAATTCAATGGAAAAGCTTTTGGTGAAGCTCAAGCCATTGCTGTTGACATATGAAAGGCTTTTGATGGTGTTTGGCATAAAGATCTTCTAATTAAGCTTCCATCCTATGGTTTGCCAGCTGTTCTTTGTGATTGGGTATCCAGTTTTCTCTCTGACAGCTCACTGCGGGTGATGGTAGATGGTTCTCTGTCTTCTAACTTCTCCGCTAATGCTGGTGTTCCCCAAGGTTCAGTTCTTTCTCCCACTATTTTCCTCTTGTATATTAATGGCCTTTTTCCATTGACTGGAAATCCTATCCATAGGTTTGTTGGTGATAGCACATTGCGTTCCAGTTTGAGAAACCCTGCCCTGCTCAAACAGCTTCAACTTCGAGTATCCATTGCCAAATCTCCAGGCAATTTCCAGTGGGGCAAAGAAAACTTAATTTCAATCCTTCTAAAGCTCAGTCCTGTCTTATATCTTGCAAAAAGGATTCTTCTGCTCCTATGCTTATCTTTGGTGACACTGATTTCTAGGCAAGATGGTATCTATTTTGGGGATTACCCTGACTTCTAATCTGTTTTGGCACAAGCACATTACAAATATAGCTTCCTCTGCATCTAAAAAACTTGGTTTTCTCTTTCGCTCTCGGTGTTACTTTTCTTCCAAACAGCTGTTCACTCTGTACAAATCGCAAATCCTCCCTACCATGGAATATTTTTCACACATCTTGGGCGATGCCCCCAAAACCTCTCTCAGGCTTCTAGATCCATTCAGAAGAGTGCAGTTAGGTTAATTAATGACTGCTCTCTAACAGAGTCTCTCCACTCTCTGTCTCACAGACATACTGTTTCTGCTGCATGCCTTTTCTACATATACTTCCATGGGCACTGTTCTTCTGAATTGGCTTCAGTAATTTCTGCTCTCTTTTCCAAAGCAGTCCAGACACGTGCTGCAACCAGCTAACATCCTTTTACTGTCCAACTTCAAACTCACAGAATTAACTTTTTTTCTTCTTCATTTATTCATTCAACTTCTGTTTTCTGGAACAACCTTCCTTCATACATATTTCCTGAAAATTACAATCTACATAAGTTCAAGTCTAATGTCAACAAGTACCTTCTTTCAGCTTTTCAGCAACCCATGCATTGTACTAAGGACTATAAATTCTATAAAAAAAAGAAAAAAAAAAAGTACCTATACATAACAATGATCCTTGAGAATGAAAAAAAAAAGTATGGAAAACATTTATTTTAAAAAGGTTGTTTAGGCATGGGTAATGCATGCACTTCCATCATTTCTACTACTCAGGTAATATGAATGCATCATTTATTCATCTCATATTGTGAATGAACCTTCAGAACGAGTGGCCGAGATATTGCACTGCTCTGAATAAGTAACCTCACCAGACTAATGTTACTTATTCTCAGCTGATACCACCACCCAGATGGCACTGGTTCAAAGTTTGTTGGCTTACTCATCGGTGGGTGGGCAGGTATCCTACTGTAGCAATAGCGACAATCCGGTTGTGAAGTATAGCTGCACAATATCAGAGATGCTTGATGGTGTGCATGGTTTAATCTTAAACTATTTCTTGACTAAATGTCCAAGAGTATGAAAAAGGTTGTTTATGCATGGTTAATGCACTTCAATCATTTCTACTACCCAGGTAGTATGCATGCATCTGATTTGGTTTGGGTTTTAATGGCGCATTGGCAGCTAAGGCACCAAGTCAAATTTAAAAGGCTACCACGTCAAGCAATTAACTATTATGAAAAAGGTATAAAGTAAAAGCATATAAAGTATAAAACTTAGATCTTTGTATACAAATTAATAGATTGTAAAAAGTTAAAAACGTTGGACATATTGTCTCTGTCACCTATTATCTGACTGAGTGTAAATGGTTCAGTCAAATTATTAAAAGTGGTAAAACACAAGCTTCTACAAAAACAGGACATTCTATAAAAATATGACTGCTGGTTAAAATAACATTACATATCTCGCACATAGGTGGGTCATTCGCCCTCAGCAAATAGGAATGTGTTAGATGACTATGACCTATGCGGAGCCAAGCAAGAACTTCCTCTCTTCGAACCCTGCGTAGACTGGACTGCCATTGCGTAATTACAGGCTTTATGTGATGTAGTTTATTTGTGGCCTGTCCGTGCCAAGAATCTTGCCATTGGGAATATAATTTAGAGCGTAAATTTAGAGGGAAATGGCTGATTTGGCAGCGGTATCAGTTAATTCATTTCCCCGGATCCCAATGTGGCTTGGGATCCAGCAAAAGCGAATACCAAATTCTAATTCTATGAGAGAAAAAAGAATCTGCCGGATCCTGGACAGGATCGGATGAGGGTTATACCTCACCGATACTAGAGTCTATAACACACTTAATGAATCACAATAAATCATATACCTCTGGTAGTCGCGATGTTTAATGTGATCTAGAGCTGTTTCTATTGCATGCAACTCTGCAGTATAAATGCTAGTTTCTTGTGGGATCTTATTGGATAACGTTTTGTGAGGAAACACAACAGCAGATCCCACATAACATTCTAATTTTGAGCCATCTGTATAGACTGACAGAAATTCAGAATACTGCTGTATGTGATGCAAAGAGTTGCTGGTAGACAGATGGCAGTGTAGTAGCCTTGTCCCCGATCTTAAGGGAGAAGTCACAAGTTGGAAAATAGGCATGCCAGAGTTGAAGGAATTGCCTGGGTGACTGGGCAACGTTGTCTACCGTCATGTCTAGTCATTCAACAGCCCTTGAATCCGAATATCAAAAGGTTTGTTGGCAGTCAGACGGGTGTTGTAGAGGCGTGGCTCAAAAACGGATGGCCACGTGGGATGATCGGGCAGGGATTTCAATTTGAAGGCGTACTGTAAGGACAACTGCTTATGTCGAAGATCTAGAGATGGTTCATTAGCTTCAACGTAAAGGCTTTGGACAGGATATGTGCGAAATGCTCCAGTGGCTATCTCTGCATGGCCTGATGGTGGATTGGATCTAACCACCGAAGTGCACTATCTCTAGCAGAACCATAAACCTGAGACCCATAATCAAGTTTGGAACGGAGAAGTGCTCGGTAAAGACGAAGAAGGGTAATACGATCTGCGCCCCACGAAGTTGACGAAAGGGCATGAAGGATGTTAGGCCCTTTAACACACCTTGTCCTAAGCTGACGAAATGTCAGCTTAGGACAAGGTGTAAAAATGTCAGCTTCTTGTCGAAAATAAGTCCAAGGAATTTGAATTCTGCTACAACTGGGATGTTGTTTTGCCCAAGCCTTAATTCTGGGTCAGGATGAAGATTACGTTTGCGACAGAAGTGTCGCAAACGTAATCTTAACAGTTATATATTAACAGTGTTAAACGTAAATTTAACAGTCTTCTGTGATGAAAATCTGAACCCATTAGCCAAAGACCAAGCTGTAAGATGATCAATGGTTTTCTGCAGTTTCCTTTCAATGACCCTCATATTGCATGAATGACAAAATATAGCAAAATCGTCAACATAGAGGGCATTGTTTACCGTGGGTGGAAGTTGTTCTGTGATGGAGTTTATTTTAATTGCGAAAAGCGTAACGCTTAGGATGGATCCTTGTGGGACTCCCTCTTCCTGAGAGAACACCCGCAAGAGGGTGGATCCTAAACGGACTTGAAATTGGCAATTCGAAAGAAAGTTTTTAATAAAAAGAGGAAGATTACCTCTAAGACCAAAGTTATAGAGATCTTTTAATATTCCAAATTGCCAGGCTGTGTCGTATGCTTTTTCAATAATCAAAGAAAACTGCTAACAGATGCTCGGATTTAATAAAAGCATCACGAATGGATGTTTCCAATCGGATTAAATGATCCAAAGTGGATCTATTTCTTCGGAAGCCACACTAAGTCCTGGAAAGCTGACCATTTATTTCCAAATACCATACAAGGAGTGCATTAACCATTTTTTCAAGGACATTGCACAAACAGCTTGTCAGAGCGATAGTTACTTGGATTTCTAGGATCCTTTCCTGGTTTTGGGAAAGCACAAACGACAGCCTTTCCCCAGGAATCCGGAAATTGTTTATTAATAAAAATTCTGTTCAACAAAATTAAAAGGTGATCCTTAGATTGTGGTGAGAGGTGTTTTAACATTTCGTAGTGGATGTCATCGGGCTGCACGGCATTTGCATGCACGAGAAAGAGTGCTGCATTTAACTCTTCCTGTGAAAAGGGCTTGTTATACGACTCAAGCCCTTTTGAATGGAAGTTTAGTGGGTTTTTCTCACTTTTCTTTTTCTGTGCCAAAAACTCTGCAGGAAAAGATGTTATTGCAGAGATTTTTGCAAATGTTTCCCCTAGAGTATTTGCAACTGCAGTTCGACCTACAATTGGACATCCTTTGTGCTCGAGGATCACTGAAGGCCATGGTAGATATTTTCCCTTCATTTTCCGGATCTTATCCCAGACTACTTTTGAGCTAGCAGCCTGAGTTATGGACAATGTAAAACGAATCCAAGATTTCCTTTGGCTCTGACACCGTACACAACACACTTTCGCACGTGCATGTTTGAATGATATTAAGTTTTCATATGGGATATCGTGGGATATCGGCGGAATATCCCCAGGCTTTGTTTTGTGCTTTTTTTGCTGCCGTGCATTCTGAATTCCACCAAGGTTTGGGAAATAGTGGGAACCGGCTGGATGGTTTTGGGATTGCAATTGCAGCTGCTTGGACAATCGTTTCTGTGACATACATGACTGCATCATTGATTGGCTCCTGACTGACTGTAGCGATGTCAAGATTTGCCAGATATTGAAAGGCATTCCAGTGAGCCTGATCAATCTTCCACAACAATAAACTAAATGGCAGACGCGGTCTACCACTAGCTAGGGCGGTTACCACGGGGAAGTGATCGCTTCCATATGGGTTTTCTTCTACCTCCCAAGTAAGTGAAGGAAGGAGAGAAGGGGGAGCAGATAGAAAGATCAATGGCAGAGAATGTACGGGTAGGTTGTTCCCACATTTAGGAGGGAGAGGTCATTGTTAGTGAGCATATGCTCTATGACTCGTCCCCTTCCATTGATGTTAGCACTACCCCACAGAGTAGTACGTCCATTGAAATCCCCAAGAATTAAACAAGAGGAAGGCAATTGCATGATAATATCATCAAGGTCTTTCTGGGGGATGTCAATCCTAGGTGGGGATTGACAAAGCAGAAACAGAGCAGACAGTTAATAAGAACCCCACTGTAAGGTGAATTGCTACAGCCTCAATGCTAGTTGTAAGCTGCAAAGGCTGAAATGGGATCTGGTTGTTGACGAGGATTGCGACTCCTCCATGAGAAGGACCATCCACAATTCTATCCTTATGAATGATGGTAATGTTATGCATGGTGGGATCATCATTTGCCTTTGAATAAGTCTCCTGTATGCAAAAGCAAGCTGGTTTGTGCTTTTGCAGGAGTGCCTTGATGTCAGTCATCAGTACTTCGCTGGAATCCACGACAATTCCACTGTAAGAATTTAGCCATTATTTGGACTTGGTGGGTCCATCAGGTGGCTTCCAAGGTTATGAGGGGTTAATTTTGTTAGTCTTGGATTTATCTTTTTTGGGGAAGTGTGGACGCTGTCCCGTGTCCATTTCTTCCTCCGCAAAGAGTTCCAAGACCGATTCGTCCGGTACCTCATTCTCTACATCCACTGTTTCTGGTATTATGGGTGACTCTTCCGAACGTTTTAGCTTTTCTTTACCACTTGGTTTTGGTAGTGGTGGAACAGTAGGAGGTATGGATATAGGAGTGGCAGCCGATTGTGTTTTTTTGGTGGGCTTTTCTGATCTCAATAAATGGCGTGAAATCGGAGTGGATGACTCTCTTGGTGGTATAGTCATCTCAGTTTGTGTACCGATAGTGCACTTAGCAGAAACCTTCTGGGCATATGAAGGTTTCCCGCTATTTATTGGTTGGATACAGTTTTTGGTCTTTGGGTATATTCAGCTCTGTTTTCAGTTTTTGGGTTTCCTTTTCATCCTTCCACCACTGGCATGCTCTAGAGTAGGCGGGGTGCTCTCCTTGGCAATTGACACAGATCGATTTTGAAGCTGAACATTCCTTGCTCTCGTGGTTTTTAACAGCACATCAAGCACAGGCAGAGTTACCACAACAAGATGTTTGTGAGTGGCCGTATTTTTGGCATCTAAAACACCTCAGTGGGTTTGGGATATAAATCCTCACTGGGCAGTTTAGATAGCCTGCCTTGATGGAACTTGGAGGCTGTGGAGTGTTCAACGTGAGGATAAGAACTCGGGTAGGGACGAGATTCCCATTCTTTCGTATCGATATTCTCTTGACAGCTGTCACTCCTTGGTCTTTCAATTCAGAGCAGATTTCTTCTTTGGAGACATGAAGAAGGTCCCACTCTGATATAACACCTTGTGAAGAATTCAGAGTTTTGTGGGGGGGGGGGGTTACAGTGATAGGTATTTCCCCTATGAATGTAGAATTTATGATTTTTGCCACTTGTTTTGTGGTAGAAGCTCCGACCAAAAGGTCGCCAGAACGCAGTCTTTTTACAGATTTAGGTGACCCTGCCAACCCTTCGAATCCTTTCTGGATAAAGAAGGGTGACATCTTCCCAATTGACTGTTCTCCGGTGGAATGGAGAACAAGGAAGAGCGGTGTCACTGATGGTGGTGTATCCTCAGTTCTGGCTCTTTTTACAGAGGCGTTTCTAAGTTATCATCTCGATTAGGTAGGGGGCCTTGTTAGGGCCCCAGAAGAATTAGAATTTATAATACTCATAGGAGTAAAATAAAAATTTCCAATGCCCTAAGTACCTCACCCACCATGGAGCCCTACGAGGGGACGCCCACTCGTGAACTAGCAGGTACTGCGTACACGAATGGGATGCCAAGTTCGCTTAGGAGCACCATACCCACATTTCCAATAAACGTTGATCCTGTCCCAGGACCAAAGGGAGGGAGACTTATTGGAATGCAGTTGACCCTAGCAGTAAGAACCACCCGCCGATTTATCCCAGTTGGGCCGGTCCGGGACAATCTGTCTTGTCGAAGCAGGGGCCAAACTGGTGTATTAAGGCTGGGCCCCTCAACCACCACGATCTCCCTTTCCGAATTCCACAGGTCACGGCGCATGGCTGCACACGCCGGATTCCAAAGATGTAACCCTGGAACCAAGGTATGGGCGTGAGATCCCAGTGATGCTAATTTGGAAAACCAGCAGCATCACTGGGAGGTCCCCTCACCACGTACAGGTGCCCACGTCGAGGGGTATGCATCTGATTAAATCTCACATTACCCATGCATAAACAACCTTTTTCATACTCTTGGACGTTTAGTCAAGAAATAATTTTAGATATTTATTTAACATGATATACTGTAAGATAGTAAAGTAATTGTAAGGAATTGTGGGAGATGTGGTTTATTTCTTTGGCAATTCTTTACTTTATTGTTTATTATTAGTTATATTTTGTAGTTTACAATAATATGTAAATAATACCTATTAATTAATTACAATAATACCTATGTAAATCTAAGCAGACGCCATTATGGAATTTTTAGTGCGAACCCCCTGGAACACTTTCGCGAACTCCCAAGATTTCGCGAACCCCCAAGATTTCGCGAACCATCACTATAGATCATATTTAAGCATCAGTTAACACGACATCCTCAACAGCAAAGATTTCTGGTTCCACAGGAAGTAGCTATTGTTAGGAAAATGGGGAAATATACAGTGTAAAAAGGATAGGTGCAATAGGACCAGGATATATCGTGGTCCTGTTGCACCTATCTTTTGCTCTAAGCAGATATAACAACTTTTGTTAATGTTGCAGAGTAACCACCATCTTTTAAGGGTATAAAGGTCATATTGTTGTAACATGTTTGTACTACTGATATTAAGAATAGGAGATCTTAGCAGGTATAGGGCAATAACGAGAAAAAAAAATCATGAGTTTGGATAAAATTTGAAAGTATCTGCAATCCTGGCCAGACATAAGAAGAAGTACATGAGAAGATCCTTGCCAATCAATTCAGTCCTCTAGAGCAGTGGATATTTAGATATTTAGATTATAAATAAATAAATAAATTTTCTGTTTATACTCCAGGATGACCAAACGGTCAGAGGAGTTTACAAGATTCTCATAGTACAAGAAACAGCACCGCATTCAGCAGTCACGGGCTTGAACCCCGGTCACTCAAGGCACGTGTACTTATGCACCCGTGCGCCTAACCACTAGGCTACGGCTCTCTTTGTTATGGCCCCTGTATGCAAAAAGGTGTCCAACCTTTTTACATACAGGGGCCATAAATCAATGTTAGATCTCTTTTGTGGGCTGCACTGAGTGATTCGAGAAAAATTAGTGAAAATTACATTTTCAATGAAGTATACAGTGCATACTCTTTTGTGCAGCCACTAAGGTCAAGCAGAAGCCGTGCCATAATTCAAGTCCTGGAACATTTTGATAGCACCTCATATTGTATATATGAGGTGCTATACACTTCTGGCACGCGCATATTTAATAAAAAAAAACATAGATAAAAGCAACAGAATTTGCAACACCGACATGTGGCTTCATAACTTCAACACTCAAATATTTGCTACGAGTGCCAGCCCTCGTGGGTAGCAAAGTTGTTAGAATTGCCAATTGCCGTCCTCCCCACACCAGGTGGAAAAGACCTGAGTTCGAATCCCATCAATGACATGAGGAATTTGCCTTTTTCACGATGTGGCTAAGTTAGTCAGTCTCAGGCGAGGATAGCATGGTTTTTTTCTCCTGGAAACTCAAATTTTTCATTCATCAAACAGAAAATTGACCACAGAACACATGCAATTTATAGACATATATGGAGCAATATAGCCTTAGTCACTGATGCTCCTAAAAAACCATACTACGACACAAGTGCCACAGTCTTAAATTTTTATTTCCACTTATTTTAGTATTGAATGTACACGATCTTAAAATAATTAACAAAATTTAAAATTCTGTCTTAGTTCACTTTCTGTGTGGACCATATAAAAAATATTTGTGGCCCATGGGCCATAGGTTGGACACCACTGCTCTAAAGAGATTGTGAAAGGCTAATGAGGTAGAAAAAATTAAATTAGCACGATTTGTTAACAGGAGTGTTTTTACAGGAATGGGATGGTTTTACCTAAATAGAAGAGGTGCAAGAATATTTTCTGATGTTATTGAGCCAATGTTGGCTCAATAACATCAGAAAATTATTTGGGGGGGACAGGTGTTGAAAAACTGCTAGCTTGGGGAGATACACAGACTAACAGAAGCCAAAAGCAGCCACGAAAGTGATTCTTGCACTGCTTCCATTGGGACAGGCAGCAGCCCGGAAACAAAATCTTGGGGGTCCTTGTCTGTGTTAGTTACTAAAAGCAAACCAGGCTGAGTAAATATATGACTTGTTTGTACACCAATGCTAGGAAAATAGTAAACAAATCTGATGAATTTGAAGTACTGGATAAGTCATCAAATGTAAACATTGCAGGGGTACTAGAAATGGTGCCACTCAGACATGATGGATGCATAATTTGAATATGGTGAGAGTCACGGTGTTATTTGTAAAATATAAATTTTGGAATGCTGAGAAAGTCCCCCTAGTAGAGGAAAAAATTTTCCTCTACTAGGAAAATTTTTAGAAAATCATGGTAACAAATTTTTGAATGGGGGGGGGGATACAGCTAGTTCTGAATGATTTTCCCCCCCTGAGATCTCAGAGAGAAAAATAAATAAATAACTGCACATCCAGTTTAACACTCCACTGATGCACAATTTGCCAGTGCCATTAGTAATACTAAATAATTTTAATTTAAAATAAATCTTTTTTTTTTTTTTTTTGTTTTAAACATATGATTTTTTATTTTTATTTCTTTTTAACTTTTGGAACACTTTTCTGGCAGTAAAAAAAAAAAAAAATCTTGGTGAGAGTACAGTGCATACAGAAAGAACAGATAGGCCAAGAGGTGGGACATGGCATACTCTTATAAGAAGCACAGAATCTAAGACACAATACAACTGGTATTGTGTCTTAGATCACTGACTCATCATTGCACTGGCCACCCACAATACAATGTGGGTGGCCAGTGCAATGATGAGTCAGTTTTATGTGATATAAGCACTGGGAAAATTAAAATGAGAGTAGGAGTATGTTATAGGCCAAATGACCATAAAGTATAATAAAAAAAATTAAAAAAAAAAAAAAAAAATACAGAGAAATAGTGAGCCAACAATTCAGACTATCTTATAATGAGGAATTTTAACTTTTCATGTATTAGTAAATGATGCAAGACAGCAAGATTATACAGCAAATAGCACTTCCCATATTGCCTGTCCATCTCCTCTAATAGTTTGTTTAATTCTTCCTTGGATTTATTCTAACTACTCACTTCTAAAACATCAGATGGAAATTTGTTCCAACAATCAACTGCTCACTTGCTGAATTATACTTTCACATCTATCCTGCAACTATCCTTCAAATTTAATTTATGCCCCCCCAAAGTGTGTAGTAGTCTGAACAAGAGAAAGAATTCTATCAGTACCAGTACTGAACTCTTACTTAATCCATTCAAAGCCTTAAAACACCTCAATGAAATCTCCATGCAGGTTCCTTAATCTTTAGGTGCTGCAATTTGCAGAAATAAAGCCTTTCCTCGCAAGAGCACTCTTTTGTTCCCCCTCAACTAAATCTTGTTGCTCTTTTCTTCACTTGTTCCAACAGCTCCACATCCTTCTAGACCTGTATATAGTGCTCAAAATGTGGCCTAATAGCTGCTTTATACAATGGGATAATCACCTCCTTATCCCTACTGGCAAAATTCCTGTATATCATTGACAACACTACCCTGAGTATGGTACCATACATTTGCTATATTATTCCTGGATTACTGCTTTCCAAACACAGTACCTTGTGAAACTTGAATTGCCATTTCTCAGCCCACAGCCTGATTTTACTAGATGTTCTTGCAGTAGTATACAAAGGGTACTAGGAAAGTTTTGCAATATGATGCAACAATGAATCACAGGAAGCTGCTTGTTGCTGCATGTTGAGACATGTTCATACGTGCATAGTAGCCGCCGCGCCAAGTCGATGGACTCAGTTATTCATTAGTAGTGAGAGTGTAAAGTGCTTGCGATGGCATCGTGGTCACGAAATGAGATAAGGACAGTTTTGCGGTATAATTTCGTGCGTGGTTTAACCATAGACCAGTGCTTAGATTTGATTTTGATTTGATTTGGTTTTTTATGGCGCATTGGCAGCTAAGGCCATAATGCGCCAAGTCAAATTTTAAAATGCTATTAAATATTTTGGTAGCCAAGGCTACCACGTCAAACATTTGTGTTAAAAAGGTATAATAGTAAAAGCATAAAACTTAAAGCTTTGTATAAAAATTAATAAATTGTAAAAAATTAAAGATGTCAGACATATTGTGTCTGTCACCTATAATCTGGCTGAGTGTAAATGGCTCAGTCAAATTATTAAAAGCAGTAAAATACAAGCGTCGGGCTTCTATAAAAACAGGACATTCTATTAAAATATGACGAACGGTTAAAATAACATTACACATCTCGCACATAGGTGGGTCATCCGCCCTCAGCAAGTAGGAATGAGTTAGATGACTATGACCTATGCGGAGCCGAGCAAGAACAGCTTCCTCTCTTCGGACCCTGCGTAGACTGGACTGCCATTGCGAAATTACAGGCTTGATTTGATGTAATTTATTTGTGGTCTGTCCGTGCCAAGAATCTTGCCATTGGGAAAGCAGTTTAGAACGTATTATTTGCCTGTAGTCTGTATAGGGGACTGACAGACAATGATTATCCAGGGAAATGGCTGATTTGGCAGCAGCATCAGCCGATTCATTTCCCCGGATCCCAATGTGGCTTGGGATCCAGCAAAAGCGAATATCGAATTCTAATTTCTTGAGAGAAAAAAGAATCTGCTGGATCCTGGACAGGATCGGATGAGGGTTAAAACCCACCGATACCAGAGCCTGTAACACGCTCGATGAATCGCAGTAAATCATATACCTCTGGTAGTCGCAATTTTTAATGTGATCTAGGGCTGTTTGTATTGCATGCAACTCTGCAGTATAAATGCTAGTTTCTTGTGGGATCTTATAGGATATTGTTTTGTGAGGGAACACAACAGCAGATCCCACATGACGTTCTAACTTTGAGCCATCTGTATAGATTGGCAGAAAGTCAGAATACTGCTGTCGATGTACTGCAAAGAGTTGCTGGTAGACAGATGGCGGTGTAGTAGCCTTCTCCCAGATCTTAAGGGAGAAGTCGCAAGTTGGAAAAAGAGCATGCCAGGGTGGAAAGAATTGCCTCGGTGACTGGGCAACATTGTCTACCGTCAAGTTCAGCTCATTCAGCAGCCCTTGAATGCGAATACCAAAAGGTTTGTTGGCAGTCCGACGGGTGTTGTAGAGATTTTCCCAACGCGGCTCAAAAACGGATGGCCACGTTGGATGATCGGGCAGGGATTTTAATTTGAATGCATACTGTAAGGACAACTGCTTACGTCGAAGAGACAGAGATGGTTCATTTGCTTCGACGTAAAGGCTTTGGACAGGAGATGTGCGAAATGCTCCAGTGGCTGTCCGGATGGCTTGATGGTGGATCGGATCTAACCACCGAAGGGCACTATCTCTAGCAGAACCATAGACCTGAGACCCATAATCGAGTTTGGAACGGACAAGTGCCCGGTAGAGACGAAGAAGGGTAGCACGATCTGCGCCCCATGAGGTTGACGAAAGGGCACGAAGGATGTTAAGCCCTTTGACACATCTTGTCCTCAGCTGACGAATATGTTGTAAGAATGTCAGCTTTTTGTCGAAAATAAGTCCAAGGAATTTGAATTCTGCTACAACTGGGATGTTATTTTTCCCTAGCCTTAATTCTGGGTCAGGATGAAGATTACGTTTGCGACAGAAGTGTACACAAACAGTCTTCTGTGATGAAAATCTGAACCCATTAGCCAAAGACCAAGCTGTAAGATGGTCAATGGTTTTCTGCAGTTGCCTTTCAATGACCCTCATATTGCATGAATGACAAAATATAGCAAAGTCATCAACATAGAGGGCATTGTTTACAGTGGGTGGAAGTTGTTCTGCGATAGAGTTCATTTTGATTGCGAAAAGCGTGACACTTAGAACGGATCCTTGTGGGACTCCCTCTTCCTGAGAGAAAACTCGAGAGAGGGTGGATCCTAAACGGATTTGAAACTGGCGATTCGAAAGAAAGTTTTTAATAAAAAGAGGAAGATTACCTCTAAGACCAAAGTTATAGAGGTCTTTTAAAATCCCAAATCGCCAGGCTGTGTCGTACGCTTTTTCAATATCAAAGAAAACTGCTACCAAATGCTCGGATTTAATAAAAGCATCATGAATGGACGTTTCCAATCGGATTAAATGATCTAGAGTGGATCTATTTCTTCGGAAGCCGCACTGTGTCCTGGAAAGCAGACCATTTGTTTCTAAATACCATACCAGGCGAGAATTTACCATTCTTTCCAGGATCTTGCACAAACAGCTTGTCAGAGCAATAGGACGGTAGTTACTTGGATTTCTAGGATCCTTTCCTGGTTTTGGGAAGGGAAGAACGATTGCCTTCCGCCAGGAATCCGGAAATTGTTTATTAAGAAAAATTCTGTTAAACAGAATTAAAAGGTGATCCTTACATTGTGGTGTGAGGTGTTTTACCATTTCGTAGTGGATGTCATCAGGCCCTACAGCACTTGCGTGTGTGAGAAAGAGTGCAGCATTTAATTCCTCCTGTGAAAAGGGCTTGTTATATGATTCAAGCCCTTTTGAATAGAAGTTCAGGGGGTTTTTCTCATTTTTCTCTTTCAGGGCCAAAAACTCTGCGGGAAAAGATGTTATTGCAGATATTTTTGCAAATGTTTCCCCTAGAGTATTTGCTACTGCAGTTCGATCTGCAATTGGACATCCGTTATGCTTGAGGATCACAGAAGGGCATGGCGGATATTTTCCCTTCATTTTCCGGATCTTATCCCAGACTACTTTTGAGCTAGCAGCCTGAGTTATGGAAGATGTAAAACGAATCCAAGATTTCCTTTGGCTCTGACGTCGTACATAACGTGCTTTTGCACGTGCACGTTTGAAGGATATTAAATTTTCAGTGGTGGGATATCGGCGGAATATCCCCCACGCTTTGTTTTGTGCTTTTTTTGCTGCCGTGCATTCTGAATTCCACCAAGGTTTGGGGAATAGTGGGAACCGGCTGGATGATTTTGGGATTGCAATTGCAGCTGCTTGGACAATCGTTTCTGTGACATACATGACTGCTTCATTGATTGGCTCCTGACTGACTGTAGTGATGTCAAAGTTTGCCAGATATTGAAAGGCATTCCAGTCAGCCTGATCGATCTTCCACCGCGGTAAACTAAATGGCAGACAGGGTCTACCATTAGTTATGGTTGTTATCACGGGGAAGTGATCGCTTCCGTATGGATTTTCTTCTACCTCCCAAGTAAGTGAAGGAAGGAGAGAAGGGGAGCAGATAGAAAGATCAATGGCAGAGAATGTACAGGTAGGCATGTGGAAGAAGGTGTTTGTTCCCACATTTAGGAGGGAGAGATCATTGTCAGTGAGCATATGCTCTATGACTCGTCCCCTTCCATTGATGTCAGCACTACCCCACAGAGTGTTATGTCCATTGAAATCCCCAAGAATTAAACAAGGGGAGGGCAATTGCATGATAAGATCATCAAGGTCTTTCTGGGGGATGTCAGTCCCAGGTGGCAAATAAACAGAGCAGACAGTTAATAAGAACCCCACTGTAAGGCGAATTGCTACAGCTTCAATGCTAGTTGTAAGCTGCAAAGCCTGAAATGGGATCTGGTTGCCGACGAGGATTGCGACTCTTCCGTGGGCAGACCCATCCACAATTCTATCCTTACGAATGATGGTAATGTTATGCATGGTGGGGTCATCATTTGCCTTTAAATAAGTCTCCTGTATGCAAAAGCAAACTGGTTTGTGCTTTTGCAGGAGTGCCTTGATGTCGTCAGTATTTTGCCGGAATCCACGACAATTCCACTGTAGGAATTTAGCCATTATTTGGACTTGGTGGGTCCATCAGGCGGCTTCCGAGGTGCTGAGGGCTTAATTTTGTCAGTCCTGGATTTATCTTTCCTGGGGAAGTATGGACGCTGTCCTGTGTCCATTTCTTCCTCAGCAAAGAGTTCCAAAACTGACTCATCATGTACCTCCTTCTGCTCGACATCCATGTTTTCCTGGGTACTAGGTGTTACTTCCCCTTTCTTATTCTTTTCTTTTGCTTTTGTTACTTGTGGAGCATTAGGAGGTATCGATATAGGAGTGGCAGCTGATTGGTCCTTCTGTGCAGGTTTTTGGGAGCTTAAAATATAACGTGCAATGGGAGTAAATGATTCTTTTGGAGGGACAGACATGTCCGTCTGAGTCCCAATCGAACATCACCCTGCTACCTTCTGGGCGTAGGTAGGTTTTTTGATGTTAAGAGGTTTCACTGCTTTTCTTGCCTCCTGGTACGATATGTTTAGCTCTGCCTTCAGCCGTTGAATTTCTTTTTCTTCTTTCCACCTCTGGCATGCCCTTGAATAGGCCGGATGTTCTCCCTCACAGTTAATGCAGGTGGGTTTAGTGGCTGAACATGCTGTTGTTTCGTGGTCCTTTGCACCGCACCGGGCGCATGCAAGGACTCCACGGCAGGCCATTTGAGAATGTCCATACTTCTGACATTTAAAACACCGTAAAGGGTTCGGAATGTATGGACGTACTGGACAGTTGATGTATCCAGCTTTAATCTCATCAGGAGGTTTGGGAGAGTTAAAAGTCAGGATAACACTCCTGGTTTTAACAATTTTCCCATCCCTTCGCGCAGTGATTCTCTTGACGGCAGTAACTGCCTGTGGTTGTAATTCGGAGCAGATTTCCTCCTCGGTGACGTCGAGAAGGTCCCACTCCGAAATGACACCTCTCGATGAATTTAGTGTTCTGTGTGGTGTCACTGTTATGGGTATACCTCCGATTGATGTTACTCGGAGTAGATGTTCAGACTGCCCGTCATTTTTTGTTTCAATCAAGAGGTCTCCAGAACGGAGCCTCTTAACTGACTTGGGTGTACCTGCTAACCCATCCAACCCTTTTTGTATAAAAAAGGGCGACATTTTACCAATCGGTGTTTCATTGGTGGAATGCATTATTAAGAACCTTGGGACAGGCCCTGATGGTAGTTCGGTTCGCTGCCTCTTTGTAGCAATAATGCTATCTGCCTCTCCGTCGTTATTTTCAGATAGGGACCGGGTTGGGGCCCCTGAAGGAATACGTTTATCAGGATTCATGGAGTTTTTTTTAATTGTTCAGTGCCCGGGCTCCCCACCCATTAAATGCAATAAATGCGCTCGGGAGTGGGACGCCAGGGCTACCCAGACACTATACCCGCACCGCCGCCAGCCCGAATCCTGTCCCTCGGACCATGAGGGTAGGGGCGTGGCATTGACACGGTTGACCCTCGCAGGCGAACCTACTAGCCGATTGATCCTAGCCGGGCCTTCCAGGACCACCCGTCTTGTCGAAGCAGGGGCCAAAGTGGTGTATTGAAGCTGGGCCCCTCAACCACCAGGATCCCCCTTTCCGAATTTCCACGGGTCGCAGCGCACGGCAAACACGCCGGATTCCATTGATGTAAGCCCGGAACCTAGGCTGTGGGCGTTGGATCCCAGTGATGCTAGTCTGGAATTCCAGCAGCGTCACTGGGAGGTCCCCTCACCACGTACAGGTGCCCACGTCGAGGGGCCAGTGCTTAGAAGAAATGACTCTTGGACTAGATGATGATTGTCCACATCGTACAACGATATTCAGGTGGTATAGAGAATTCCAAAGGGGAAATTTCACTCTGGAGGATTCTGAGAGGCCGGGAAGGCCACGAACGTCAGTTACGGAGGAAAACGTTACTGCTGTGAGGAAAATGCTTGACGAAAACAGGCGAGTGACCTACCAACAGATAGAGGATACTTTGGGCCTAAATGCACCAGCAATTCGTTCGATTCTGCAAGATCATTTGCACGTGAAGAAACTTTGTTCTCTCTGGGTGCCGCATCAACTGACTGAAGAGCAGATGACACGACGTGTGACTTAGTGCCGGGAGATGTTAAAAAAGTTTGATAAGGGACAATCTCGGTATGTGAACAACATCGTGACAGGTGACGAGACTTGGCTGTACTATTACGATCTGCCGACCAAGGCTCAAAACAAAGTTTGGGTCTTTGATGATGACGACACACCTGTAATTGTCAGAAAATCCCGATTTGTAAAGAAGAAAATGATAGCTGTATTTTTCAAATCGAGTGGAATTGTGGAACGTGTCGTTTTGGACACGCAGAAGACAGTCACAGCTAAGTGGTATACTGAACAATGCCTGCCTAAAGTCATTGGATCTATGAAGAACCTGCGGCCAAAGTCAAGAATGGACACCTGGTACCTCCATTACGAAAATGCTCCAGCTCACTGCGCCAAAGCCTGCACCGAATATTTGACCACGACAGGACTGAAACTTCTCGAGCACCCGCCCTACAGTCCAGACCTTGTTCCCTGCGACTTTGCACTGTTCCCGCATGTGAAAATGAAGCTAAAAGGGAGGCGGTTTTCCAGTGATGAGGACCTTCTACGGGCTTGGGACAACGAGTGTGCTTTACTCCCTAGTGAAACTTGGCAGAACTGGTTTAAAGATTGGTTTCGGAGGATGGAGAGGTGTATTGAATGTAGAGGAAATTACTTTGAAAAAATTAAATAAACAAAGCTGTATTGCAAAACTTTCCTAGTACCCTTTGTACTGCAAAAAGATCTTGCAACCTGATTACTGTCATTAACCAATCTAAATTTCATCTGCAAACTCAATACATTAAGCCTGATATGCCTTCATCAACATCACAGTTCTAGCACAGACAGAAAATAAGCATGATTAATCTTTGTTGAAATGTAACATCTTCCTCTAAATTCTTCATCACCAGGTCCAATTGGATTATCAAATTCTACGTGGATAAGTCGAATTCCATATAATATATGGAATTCGACTTATCCATGTAACTGTACACAATTCTGCACCAACATTTTGTACCCATAACATTATCTCCTAAAGATAATGTAGGGGCTTCTGTGATCTGTGATCTCAGGACCATCTTGTTAAGGTACAAACCCTGAATAATGTGAGTAAATATTTGGCTGTACTGATCCACAAAGGTGACGACTGCAGCAAGGATATGCCTTCATCAACATCACAGTTCTAGCACCTCTAGAACTGTGATTTATATCATTCGTTGGAAGTTAAATTCTCCTTGGAAAACTTGTTCACTAAAAAAATTATATTCAAACACGATCATTTACATACAGAAGTCTTCACTGATTTTCTACAGCAAGAACACTATAATTAGCTAAGCTTACTGCCGGCAGAAAACTCAAAAGGAAGTGTCGTCTACAACAAGTTTGTCGGTTACAGAAATAAAAGTTGTGAAAAGGTGTGGTTCTTCCTTTCTTTTGCTTTTCAATAGTACATAGATTAAAGTCATCTTGTCAATGGTGTCCAATTGGATCTATAGACTGAAAGGCTGTCTGAGTTGCAAGATCCATGGTGGCTCCCTTCTTGCCCTTGGAGAGAAGACACTTGGTGACTAAACATCAGAAAAATGGAAACAGATTCGAGGTTGGCATTCGAGGTGAGCGGACGCGCTTAGACAGGGCTCCTCAGTTAAGTGGTTTACTTTTGGATAGTGCTTTTAAATATTTGATTTATTTAGATATTGTTGGATTATTTTGTTATAGGTTTTCCTGTAACTGTTTGATTTTAATAATATTATAGATATAAATTTTTTAAAGTTACTTTCATTGATATTTATTTAATTTTATAATGGTAGTTACGAGATCTGCCTTAAACACGTCACAGGGTATCGTGACTCACACGGAAATAGCAGATGGCGATTTACGGGTGAGTCATGATTTAATCCGTTGTGGAACCTGTGGAATGTTTTCCAAGGTCGACCTGGTGACTAATCCTACCTCACCTGGGGATTCTTTTCTTTGTGATCGATGTAAGGAGTGCACCGATCTTAAATTACAATTTGGTGCACTGATGGAACAATTTGAGTCCCTGAAAAAACGAGTGCTTGCCCTCGAAAATAATGCATCTGGAAGCTCGTCAGGGACTCAAAACTCCAGCAATCTACCAAGTGATGCACACCCGATTCGAGCCTCAAAACAGAAAAACCAAGTGCAAACTACTCTGGTTAAAAAGGACATTGTTTTATTAGGAGACTCCATTGTCAGGGAAACGGGGAATATTTTTTGTAATAAAGATAGGTGGAGGAGAACCAGGGTATGTCTGCCGGGAGCAACTATTGATGATGTCACCAACAGACTGTCAGATTTTAAAGGGGGTAAAGAAAATATTATTATTCATGTGGGGACAAATGACATTAAACGTACACGATCTGACGATTTGCTGGAAAAATACAGGACCATGCTGAGGAAATGTCGCGAGCTAGGCCATAATGTCTATGTGTCTGCAATTCTGCCCAGACACGATAGGAGGGATTATATGTTAAGAGCCTTGTGGATTAACTCAAGACTTGAAGGAATCTGCAAGGCTTTAGGGGGTAAATTTCTATCAGCATGGCCCACACTTGTAGGTAGAAGGAATTTGTTTTGTAGAGACGGGATACACTTAAACAAAGGTGGTGCAAACGTTTTTGCCAGTATTATTGAGGATACCTTAAAGGTTCAGGGAAACTGCTAGTTAGGGGGGATGTGGGTAATACTGACACGCGTTTATCTAATAATATTGGTCAATGTAACTCTTGCACATACCTTAAGAGTTCTTATCTGTTACCCCAACTGGACGTATTATCTAGATGTTCTGGGGGCAAAGACGTTTCACGTGAGCGGGTAGCTAATATCAGGGAAGAGAGCCTAAAAAACTTCAAGGGTTGTGTTAGGGTTGTTAAATATACAAGAACAGTAAATCTTAATTGTTTATACAGTAATGTAAGAAGTGTCGTCAATAAAATGAGCGAATTCGAACTGCTGGTTAAAACAAGTAACGCGGACATAATAGGGCTTACAGAGACGTGGTGCCACCCGGAAATTGGGGATGATGAGTTTCAGTACGGCTTGTATAATGTATTTAGGAAGGATAGGGTAGATAGAAGGGGTGGTGGGGTAATGCTTCTTATCAGAAGCAGCCTGAGTGCGACGATAGCTTTCCCGGATTCAGACGTTTCACATGCTAGTATAGAGTCTGTATGGTGTGAGATAGTTGGAAACAAAGGTACAATGCGAGTAGGAGTAATCTACAGACCAGGTGATTGTGAAGATTATGACAAAAGCCTCTACATGCAAATGGAATGGGCAAGTAAGCGTCAATGCCTTATTATGGGTGATTTCAATTTGCCTCTAATTGATTGGAGTAAATGGGAAGGAAACTCGACATGGGGAACAAAATTTTTAAATCAACTAGATGACTGTTATTTGTATCAACATGTCAGGGAAAGTACTAGAGAAAAGAATATCCTAGACCTCATCATCACACATGAATCAGATGACATAACAGGGCTGACAGTAGAGGAACCAGTAGCAGGAAGTGATCACGGAGTTCTACGGTGGATGATGACGAGAGAGGTAGCAGAGGTAAAAGGCAAAGGAATGGGTTTTAATTTCAGAAAAGGAAATTACGATGCCTTAAGGTACTACATGGCCTCTATTAACTGGGTAGATATCGCGCAGAGAATGAATACAATTGAACTGTGGTACGCTTTTAAAACATTAATCACAGATGCCTTGAATGCGTATATACCATTAAAAAAATACTCCACGAGGAGGGTTCCAAGTTGGATGACTAGTGAAGTTGCCGCATTACTTGAGCAGAAAAAGGTGGCATGGAAAGGTTACAGAACAATAAAAAGTACTGAAGCCTATAACAGCTATAAGGTGATGTGTAATAGAGCCACAGAAAAGGTTCGACAGGCAAAGGCAGTTTATGAGAAATCACTAGCAAACAGAGCAAAGAGGGGGGATAAAGAATTCTTCACATATATAAATGCCAAGAAGAGCAGGACAAACCAGATCGGACCTTTACGTAAGGAAAAGGGGATAGTAATAAATACACCAGCTGCCGTTGCAGATGAACTCAACAGTTATTTTGCATCGATATTTACAAATGAAAAGCCTTTTGTGGCAAAGGGAAATTGTGGGAGCGAAGTTAAAAAATATGTAATTAATGACATTGAAATTTCGCAAGATTATTTAATGAAAAAACTTTCGAGCCTACAGACCAGTAAAGCTCCTGGAGTTGATGGAATATACCCTATAATCTTAAGAGAGGCGGCAATCGAGTGCATTGAACCATTGAGGCTAATTATGCGAGCATCATTAGACTCTGGGGAGATTCCCTTGGATTGGAAAAGTGCAAATGTATCTCCCATACATAAGGGTGGCTCTAAAAGTGAAGTTGGAAATTATCGACCTGTCAGTCTGACTTCAGTAGTAGGGAAAATCATGGAGGCAATGATCAAGGGTGGAATTCAGGATCATTTGGATCGAACTGAAATTCTCAAGGATACTCAGCATGGTTTCGTAAAGGGAAAATCATGTTTAACAAATCTGGTTCGCTATTTCGAAAGGGTCACTCACGAGCTGGATTTAGGGAATAATTTCGACATTGTTTATTTAGATTTCAGCAAAGCTTTTGACTCAGTCCCACATGAGCGGTTGCTTTATAAGCTGGAACAGGTTGGAATCACTGGGAAAATCCTTAGATGGATAGAAGGATGGCTTCAGGGCAGGAGGCAGAGGGTTGTGATAAATGGCTATTCCTCAGATTGGGTTGAGGTAAGAAGTGGGGTTCCCCAAGGATCAGTATTAGGACCACTGTTGTTTTTAATTTTCATAAACGACATTGATGAAGGGATAGAGGGCGTGATGTCTAAATTTGCAGATGATGTTAAAATTGGAAGAGTAGTTAATGATCACTGTCAAGCTGAGCTTCTTCAGAGAGACCTAGATAGACTTCAGGAATGGTCAGAAAAATGGCAGCTGTGCTTTAATCCAACAAAGTGTAAGGTATTACACCTGGGAAACAGTAATCCCAAAAAAACTTATTCACTTGGTGGAGTTCAACTAAACCCAGTACTGGAGGAAAGGGCCTTGGGTGTTACGATACGGTCAGACATGAAATTCTCTGAGCATTGTAAACAGGTTGCAAGGAAGGCCCATGGTGTCCTATCGATGATCTATCGAACTTTTGCAAGTAGAGATAGGGACGTGATAATCCCATTATATAAGGCCTATGTTAGACCACACTTGGAATACTGTGTTCAAGTATGGAGACCGCACCTGAAGAAAGACATCGAGCTTCTTGAAAGGGTGCAAAGAAGGGTAACTCGCCTGGTGAGATCGGCAAAAGGGCGTCCTTATGAAGAAAGACTTCGAATATGTGGGTTGCAGAGTTTGGAAACTAGACACCTTAGAGGAGATTTGATTGAGGTGTTTAAGGCTCTGAGAGGCATCAGTAAAATGAATGAGGACGAAATTTTCAAGATTATAAATGATGCTAGAACTAGGGGACATAAATTCAAGTTACGGGGGGAAATGTTTAGATTGGACTGCAGGAAGTTCTATTTTAGCCAGCGAGTTATAAATTATTGGAATAAGTTGCCTTCATGGGTGGTAGAGGCCGACAGTTTGGGGAAATTCAAAGGTCATCTGGATAGTACTTTCGGGTAAGGGAAGCGCATAGGATGATAGGTTTAATTTCCTTTTTATTTATTTTTTATTTTATTATTATTTTTTTTATTTATTAATTATTATTATTTAGTTATTTATTTATTTATTTATTTTTTGTTTTTATCATTGTTTTGTTCGGATTTTTTTTTTTTTTTTTGGCTGGTGCAGCATAAGCCATAGGCTTTCTTGCACCATGCGGCCGTTACTAATACTAATACTAATACTAACAGTACACCGAAAGTGAGTGGTGGTTTTTAAAGTCATAGCAGTACACTGCATTTTTAAAGTCATAGCAGTACACTGTCTTCATACAAAAACAGTCTCTTCATACTAGGAGGTGTCTAAAGATGGCAGCTCCTGGTGCCTGTTGATGGCATTAAGTGAGCAAAGAAACTGAGAGCTTAGCTAATAATACACAAAGATCAATAATTAGAGTGTATTTATGCTAACAGGCATTAAAAACATTTATTTTTTAAAACTCTTAAATGACCACATGTTAATGTGGTCATTTAATATATGATTTAAGCAGCATTAAAAAAAAAATTCCAATTAGGCAGAAAAACTCATTCAATGGAAACTAATTATATATATGTGTATACAAAAAGGAAGCAAACAAGAAGCACTTACAGTTATCATATGACATTACTTGTTCCCCCCGCTCAACATCAATGACAGCCAGCCTTCTAGCTGTAGTAGCAGCCAAAATCTAAGGGGACAAAATAAACATTACCAGTTTGAGAATGAAGCATTACATTTTTGATATCAACAGAATATCAAAAAGTTGCTGTCAATATTGACAGCAACTTACAGTTTCAATCATAATAAAAATAAGAAATATACATTCACCCATCATTAAAATACAGCTACCTGCCTAATAACATGTTTGGTCTCCTTAGGCAGCTGTGACCTACCATGGTAAGGACTTCCCTAAGTGATGACCAGTACCTATGATGTAATTTGAATAATTGACTATGATCACGAATCCATACCTCTGATACTCCTTTTCAGTCAAAGACTTCTGAAATTATTGAAAAATATCAACTGGATTAAGCTCTAGAGAACTGAATAGCCAAGAAAAGATAGAAAGAAAAATATTCACATATTCCTTGAACCACATCTCCAAATTCTTGCATGGTTTTTTTTAAAATATCAGAAGTGGGTTGAACTGTGTAAGTGATGAGACAAATAGAATGTCAGTAAATAAATTCTGTATACAGTTTATGAATTATGTTTATCCATACACTATTTACATATATTTGGATGAAAAAAAAATATATTCTTGTCTGAAATGCCCAACTAGAGTTAAAAGTAAAAGAAACCTTTATAGAAATTCTTCCAGTCTTCAGAAAGAATCAAACCTCAGACTTTTATTAAACAAGAAATCCACAGCACCATGAAAATGGATCACCACTGGAGAATAACAGGAGCATTAATCAGAGCACTCCAGATTCTGCATTCAGATAAAGTTTTGCTACTCCATAAAACTTATTGCTATATGCCCTTCCTATCTGTTTAAGCATTAAGTGTTTAAGTAAAAGTTTAAAGGAAGAAGCAAAAGAGGGAAATCATCAGCCATAATTTTGAGAGCATCCTTGGATTCAGGAGAGGTTCCTATTGATTGGAGATGTGCAAATATCTAGACTTCCAGTTCACAAAGAGGGTCAAAGGTTAAATGAGCAATTACAGACCTATAAGATTTGACTTCTGTTCAAGAGAAATTAATGGAATCACTGGTTAAAGAAGAAATGTGCCACCATCTAGAGGCACATTTCTCCACCGTTATACAGCAGTCACAGCATGGATTGGTCAAAGAGCAAATTTGTTTAGCCAATTTGATTGGATATTATAATGCAGTTGTTGATATTGGGATTAACAACACAAGGGCTACTGAGGCCAACTTCTGTCTGTTCATTGTTTATTTACAGGCAACATATAGTTAGAGATGTTAAATTATATGCACTTGTACAAGCCAATATGTTTTAGATACAATAAAAGTTCTTCAATATTTGCTTCATTTCCTAAGAAATTAGATAAATCAGGTGATATATTCAACATGGAGAGTGATTGAAAAGTGTTTAACCGGAAGGTTGAATATAGAAAATGTTCAACCAGAAAATGATAGACCGTAAGTTTCATCTGACAGGATGAGCACTGAGGTGGGTTTTCTCCCAATAAGAGGAAGAGATGAGTATGATGAGTGTGTTCTATTCTGGCTCTTGCCAATACCACTTCCTCTCATCTGTCTTGTCTTAAGCCAGAGAACCACAACTTTGGATCTTTTATTTGGTAGTGAGTTTATTGTTGGTGTTACTTTACCAGATATGTGACCAATTGTCGATGCATGCTTTGCAAATGATGGGTTTATAGTCAGTGTGAGGAGGGGAGAGAGAAAAAATCGTGAATGTTTAGTGATAAAATCAGCACTTTCATTTCCTGGAATGCCAAAATGGCCAGGGATCCAGCAAAAACTGATTTACTGATTGAACATGCTGCAGGAGATTAGCTGGGAATGAATGTCTTTCAAGGTAGGATGAGAAGATGAGCAATTCTTCCTTATGGCAAAGATAGCACTGAGGAGTTGGTGTAAATTATGGCAGGTGAGATGGAAAGTTCTATAATTTTACTAAGTGCTAACTTGATAGCATATAATTCAGCTGTGAAGACACTGCACGCTAATGGTAATGAGGCTGTAACATTAAGTGAATTAAACACTGCAGTAGCACCTACTGTAATGGCAGTTGTTTTGTTGTTTTGGTTTTTAGGAGCATTAGCAACTAAGGCCATGTTGCTCCGGGGATATACGGTGGTCATTCCCTGACCTTTCCACATCCTCCATATTTGGTAGGCACAGGCTCAAACTCTGGTCTAATCAAGAAGCATGTGCTAAGCACTGCTGCTCCTGCCCACCTGGCTATGGAGGCGCCCCTACCGTAATGGCAGTTTAATTCGTCAGTATAGATTTTATAGGCATGAGAGTTCAGAGTAGAGTGAGCTGAGTGCAACTGCTTGATATTGCAACATTCTTTTCCTACTGAAGAAAGTGTACATCGTAAGAGGCAGAAATGTATGTCCAAGGTGGAACAGGTGCAGCTGTATTGTGGAAAATATCACTAAAATCCATATTCCAACTCTGAACAGGCAAAGGGGTGTGCTTATGAATAAAGGCTTAAGTTTTGGAAGTTGCAGCATATGGAGAGTAGGCACCTGCGAGGTGATCTGATTGAGGTGTAAAGGCCTCGAATGGTTTGAGTAGGCTCAATGCTGGCAGGATACTTCCGCTTGCTCAGACTAAGAACCTGAGGAGGCATAGATTCAAATTGAGGAAAGACAGTTGTAGAATATATGGTGCAGAGATTGCCTTTAGCCAACAGGTAGTTGATTGCTGGAACAGACTTCCATCTGTTGTTGTCGAAGTTGACAGTTTAAATAAATTTAAGGCTGAACTAGACAAACATTTGGAGTGACCGGATGGGTGAAATGGGAAGCATTTTTTTTTTTTTTTTTTTGTTTTTTGGTTGATGCTGTATAAGCTTGCTTTCTTGCATCATATGCCTCATCTAATGCTAATATGCTGCTTGACCTTTTTCTCTCACAAACAACCATTTTAAGTACATGGCTGAGGTAAGAAAGTCTCTAGGCATCTCAGATCACATCTTGATGATAGTCTACTCCAATGGAACCTTTCTCTCATGGTCATTCTACACCTCGTGTTGTTTGGCATTTTGAGAATGCAAAATTGGATAATCTGTGAAATTTCCTTTCCTTGATTAAATTATTATTTCAAATCTTCTGGTGTCAATGTTTGCTCAGATCATGTCAGTGAAATTATTCTTGTAGGAACAAAATTCCTAAGAGTAGATAACTTGCTTCTTGTCCAAATGGTAGCCAAGCATTCTTGTCTCCTGCCAAAGCTATTAGTTGCAACTTTTGCCCAACTCTGTTCCCACATCTGTCAAAACCAGGTGGTGCTATTGCCATTTCAGCCAAGGATAAAGCTGACCTGTTAGCATCCTATTTTTCTTCTAACTCGTGTATTAATGATCTTGGTAAACCACTTCCCACCATTCCCAGTACACTCAATTCAATGTCTCTTGTGGTCTTCAGTCAAAAAGATTTTGATGATTCTTGATGCTAAGAAAGCTCCAGGTCCTGATGGTATTTCTCCACTTGTTCTCAAAACCTGTGCTCCTAAACTTACTCCTGTTCTGTGTTGCCTTTGTTCACTTTCTTATTCTAAAGGCTGGAAATTTGCTCATGTCCAGCCAGTTCCTAAAAAGGGTAACAAATCCCTCCCATCCAATTATTGTCCCACTACAATTACTTTTACTCTTTCTAAAGTAATGGAATATCAATTAACCACCAACTCAAACTATCTAAAAACCTTCATCTGATCAATGATTACCAGTATGGATTCTGTCAGTGTTGATATTCTGGCTTATGTTACCCAGGTATGGACAAAAATCAATGAAAAAAGTTAGGTGAAACAACTAGTGGCTCTTGACATTTCAAAGATCATGTTTGGCATAAAGTTCTTCTAAGTGAGCTTCCACCTTATGGTTTGCCAACCGTTTTTTGTAACTGGGAATCCAGTTTGGTCTCTGATTGCTCTGAATGTGGGTGATGGTGTATGGCTCTCTCTCTCCTGACTACTCCACTAATGCTTTTGTTCCCCAAGGTTCAGTTCTTTTCCTCTTATAAATTAATGATCTTCTTCCATTGACCTGAAATCCTATCCACAGTTTTGCTAATGATAGAACATTCCATTCATTGCAGTTTGAGACCTTCAAGTTTGAGAAACCTTGCTCAAACAGCTTCAACTTCTTGATTATCTGCTACTAATTCCTTAAATGCTGATCTACTGTAATTTTACAGTAGGGTAAAGATAACTTAATTGATTTCAATCCTTCTAAAACTCAGTCCTGTCTTAGATCTAGCAAAAAGGATTCTTCTGATCGTATGCTTATCTTCGACGACACTCCGATTTCTAGGCAAGATCATATCTCTCTATTGGGGATTACCCTGATTTGTAATCTCTCTTGGCATAAGCACATTATAAATATTGCTTCCTCTATATCTGAAAAACTGGGTTTTCTGTTTTGCTCTCCACATTACTTTTCTTCCAAACAGCTGTTCACTCTGTACAAATTTCACAATCACTCTACCATGGAATATTATTTCCACATCTGGGGATGTGCCCCTAAAAAATCTCTCAGGCTTCTAGGTTCCATTCAAAACAGCACACTTAGCTTAATTAATGACTCATATCCAATAGTCTCTCAACTCTCTGTCTCACAGACAATCTGTTTGCTGCATGCTTTCTCTATAGATGCTTCCATGGGCACTGTTTTTCTGAATTGCTTCTATAATTCCCACTCTCTCTTTAAAAGCAGTCAGAATGTGTGCCATATCTAGTCAATATCCTTTTACCATCCAACTTCAAACTCACATAACCAAATTTTCTTCTTCCTCATTTATTCATTAAACTTACATTTTCGGGAACAACCTTCCTTCATACATATTTCTTTTCCTGAAAATTACAATCTACAGAAATTCAAGTCTAATATCAACAAATATCTTCTTTTAGCTTCTCAACCTTCAACCCATGCACGGTCTAAGCACTATATGTTCTAATAGCTGTCATGTTTGGGGTTTTAATTAAAAAAAAAAATTTTAATTAGTGGGATTGGTGGATGATTAGCATCAGTAGAGGCATATGAGGCAAGAAAGCAAGCTTATGTAGCATCAGCCAAAAAAAAAACAAAAAACCCACTCCCATTTCACCCCTCCGTTCTTCAGAAATACCTGTCCAGCTGAGCCTTAAATTTATTTAGGCTATCAACTTCCACAACAAGGGATGGAAGTCTGTTCCACCAACCAACTACCCGCTGGCTAAAGGCAAATTTCTGCACATCTGTCTTTCCTCAATCTGAATTTATGCCCACTCAGGTGATTATTCTGAGCAAGAGGAAGAATCCCATCAGCATTGAGCATGCTCAAACCATTCAAGGCTTTATACACCTCTATCAGATCACCTCGCTGGTGCCTAGTCTCCAGACACTGTAATTTGCAAAACTTAAGCCTTTCTTTGTAAGAGCAACCCTTTGTTCCATTCACTAATCTTGTTGAAATTCTCTGTACTCGTTCTAGCAGCTCTACATCCTTCTTGAAATGAGGTCTCCAGACCTGTATACAGTACTCAAGGTGTGGCCTGACCACTGCCTTATACAAGGGAATAATCACCTCCTTATCCTTGCTAGAAAAATTCCTGTATATCATTGACAAGACACCATGAGCCACTCTTGCAGCCCATCTGCACTGCTCAGAGAACTTCATATCTGCCTGCACAATTACCCCCAGGTCCTTTTCATTCTCCACTACTGTCAGTGTAGTACCGCAGAGTTGATATGTTGCTCTGGTGTTACTGTTTCCCATATGTAGTACTTTACATTTGTCAATGTTAAACTTCATTTGCCACCTCTCAGCCCATCTGTTTAACCTTTCCAGATCCTGTTGCAGCAGCATAGCGTCAGTAGTGTCCTTAACAACCCTGCCAACCTTTGTATCATCTGCAAACTTGGACATTAAACTTGATATCCCATCATCAATATCATTCATAAACACCGAAAACAACAACGGACCCAACACTGAACCCTGAGGAACTCCACTAATAACATTAGTCCACGTTGAGCAGTGTCCGTTGATTATTACCCTCTGTCTTCTGCCACTCAACCATCCCCTTATCCATAGCAGCAATTTGCCTCCAATGCCACACTGCTCCAATTTGTGCAACAGTCTTCCATGTGCAACAGTATCAAAAGCCTTTCTAAGATCCAAATATATAATATCAAAGTTATTCCCTGCATCCAGTTCTTTTGTGACTACATCATAGTATCCAATCAAATTGGTCAGGCAAGACCTGCCCTTAACAAAACCATGCTGCGTCTGAGCTATAACTGAATTCTTGTCTAGATGATCCTGCAGTGCTTCTTTAACCAGTGCCTCCATTAATTTACCTGGAACAGAAGTTAAACTAACAGGTCTATAATTACTTGTGTCAGCCTTTGACCTCCTTTGTGAATTGGGGTTACATTTGCACATCTCCAGTCTATGGGTACCTCCCCTGAGTCCAAAGAAGCTCTCATAATTATGGCTAGGGGTTTGCTTACTTCCTTTGCTGCCTCTTTTAATATAACTGGATAGATCCCATCAACCCTAGGTGCCTTTTTTATGTTTATCCTCAACAATCTCTCCTCCACTTTCCTCTCAGTTATTACAAAATCATCCAGCTCACTGCCAATGTTTACTTTCTCTACATCATTCTCCTTCCTGAATAACTCCTCATGCGTGAATGTAGATGCAAAATACCTGTTTAGATTGTTAGCCACCTGAGCAGATCCTCAACTGTTGAACCATCAATATCCAGTGGACCAATCTGATTCATCCATTTCCTTCTTGAGTTTAAATAGGTAAAGAACTCTTTTCTGTTTTTCTTTGCATCCTTTGCCAAGGATTTTTCGTAGTCTGCCTTTGCCTGCCTAATCTCCTTTGTGACTTGGTTACAGACCAACTTATATCTATCATAGGCTTCCATGTCACCCATTAATTTGTATGTATCCCATGCATCTTTATTCTCTGCCACATGTCTCATTAGCTCATCTGACAACCATTTAGGACTAAACCTTGAACAATATTTCTTAGTTGGTATGTAAAGCCTGGTAGCCTCCAAGATTAGTTCCTTGAATGCTTCCAATTTTGAGTTTGCTCTTGGTAACATCATCAGTTGGTCCCACTGTATAGAATTTAAATATTGTCTCAGACCATCATAGTCGCCTTTACGAAAACAAAAACCCTTCCCTTTACCTCTGATGGTAGTTACCTCCTTGAGTAAATCCCACTTCAACACACTGTGATCACTGCCAACCTAGTGGTTCATTTATCTGCAGATTCTTAATGCATGAAGAATCACTACTGATAATCAGATCAAGATCTGTGGTACTACATTTCCCATATGTAGTACCACAGAGTTGATATGTTACTCTGGGTTTACTGTTTCCCATATGTAGTACTTTACATTTCTCAATGTTAACTTCATTTGCCATCTCTCAGCCCATCTGCTCAACATTTCCAGATCCTGTTGCAGCAGCATAGCATCAGTAGTGTCCTTAACAATCCTGCCAACCTTTGTATTGTCTGCAAACTTGGACATTAAGCTTGATATACCATCATCAATATCATTTATAAATACAGAAAACAACAATGGACCGAAAACTGAACCCTGAGGGACTCCACTAATAACATTAGTCCACGATGAGCAGTGTCCATTGATTACCACTCTGTCTTTTCCCTCTCAACCATCCCTTTATCCATAGCAGTAATTTGCCTCCAATTTGTGCAGCAGTCTTCCATGTGCAACAGTATCAAAAGCCTTTCTAAGATCCAAATATATAATATCAAAGTTATTCCCTGCATCCAGTTCTTTTGTGACTGCATCGTATTATCCAATCAAATTGGTCAGGCAAGACTTCCCCTTAACAAAACCATGCTGTGTCTGAGCTATAACTGAAGTCTTGTCTAAATGATCCTGCAGTGCTTCTTTAACCAGTGCCTCCATTAATTTTCCTGGAACAGAAGTTAAACTCACAGGTCTATAATTACTTGTATCAGCCTTTGATCCTCATTTGTGAATTGGGGTCACATTTGCACATCTCCAGTCTATGGGTACCTCCCCTGAGTCCAAGGAAGCTCTCATAATTATGGCTAAGGGTTTGCTTACTTCCTTTGCTGCCTCCTTTAATATAACTGGATAGATCAAATCCACCCCAGGTGCCTTTCTTGTGTTTATCTTCAACAATTTCTCCTCCACTTTACTCTCAGGCATTACAAGATTATCTAGCTTACTGCTAGAGTTGAATACACCTCTGGCATTCCCCTCGCTGAATAATTCCTCATGTGTGAATGTCGATGCAAAATATTCATTTAGTCTGTTAGCTACCCGAGCAGGATCATGAACAGTTGAACCATCGATATCAAGTGGACCAATCTGATTTATCCCCTTCCTTCTAGAGTTTACATAAACAAAGAACTCTTTGCTGTTTTTCTTTGCAAACAAATGATTTTCTTTTTTTACTGGCTAGGCTCCCCCATGGAACCAAAAAGATATCAGGGCTAAACAAGCACCATAACAATAGTGTTTCCACCCTGAATTCTATCCCTTACAAACCACAAGGGATGGGGTATGACTAACATGGCTGATCTTTGCAGCCAAACCCACTAGTCAGTTGAGATCCTATGTGAGCCATCCCAAGACCATGTGTCTTGTTGAAGCCAGAGTGATGCATTGAAGATAAGCCCCCTCAACTATTGGGATACCCCATTCCAAGTTTCACTGGCTAGGCTCCCCATGAAACCAAAAGGATGCCAGGGCTAAACAAGCAGCCTGGAACCTATGCTGTGGGCACTGGATCCCAGTAATGATAGTCTGGTTGACCTACAGTCTCACTAGGAAGTCTCATCTGAATCTGCAGATGGCAGTGTTGAGCAGAAGGCAATTATCTTGTTATAGAGGCAATAGTTAGGAACATTTTGTACTGCATATGAAGATTTGTTGGAATGGGTGAAGAAAAGAGCAGCAAGATTAGTCTGGGGCACAAAAAGATAGTTTACCAAGAAAGATTTCAGTTCTTTGAAGTGAATCATCTGGTAAGAGACACCTGCAAGGAGACCTGATTTAAGTGATTAAAGCTTTAAACAGATTAAGTAAACTAAATGTTTAGTTTTAGCAGAGGCATATGATGCAAGAAAAGCAAGCTTATATGGTGTTACCTCACTTGCCCTAAAAGTATATGCTCTTTGTCCCACTTGCCCCAATCACATTTCTATTGTGATGTATATGTAACTGTATCCACGATTTTATCTTGCAGTCAGCTGTAAATGTAACACTTACATCAATATACTGCTTTGTTATCTTTTTTATTTATTTATTTATTTTTTTTTTTTACTTCAATAGATTGTAGGCATGGAAAGTGTCACATAAGTGGACAAAAATTCTTATTGCTGCTTTTAATAAACTGTGATTTTGCCGGAAGTGGATATGACTTATAAATAAACTAAAATTATCAAAATTCCTTACCCTTGATCCATCACTGGTGAATCTTACTGCATTTACATTTCTGGCTAGTCCCATTGTTGTTATCTATAAGACAAATACCATCTGAATTAATGTAATAAAACATTCAAAAACTAACAGTTTTATCAAAAAAGTGAATACTATGGAAAAATAATTTTACATAATCAAATGAATCGTTTGATTTGATTCATTCATTTATGGAAAATCATGATTCAATCGATGATGGTATAATCGAAATAACTGAATGACTTGCTGTAATTTTCATTTGTAGCAAATGGCATAGCTGACAGGTCGTAATCGAATCGATTATGACATGTTGATTATGGCCATCACTACAAAATACACATAAAACATTTTGTCTAATGAGTTCTGTGAAAAGCATAAACTAAAAAAAGTAGTAATATGTACACAATGTTTATACAAGAACTTCAACTGGAATATCACAGTTTTTATTTTTCTTATAAGAATGTATCCATAATTTGACTATTTTATGTAGTTCAGCACATATAGTTTTATAATTTTTAATTTCACTTGTTACATCTGAATTTCCTTGATAATTTTGAAATATTATATTTTATCACACAGTGGTGCTCAAAAAATTCCATCACTTGCAAAATGCCCAGAATTTCTGTAAAATTTGCCAATATATCATATATATTGTATAACAGCCACCTTATTACATCATCCATCTCTAGCAAACTCTCTTAGATGATGTCACATGCCATACATGATTATATCACCCCAGCGGTAACATAAATACAGTGGATATGCCACAAGCCTAATATTCTATGCTACGGCAATAGCTAAGTTTTCGCAAATTAACACCATGGAGGAAAAGTGTTGTTGCTGCGTTGAATACAGAAGGATATTCTACACATGAAATAGCTAAAAAGGATTCACTGTAATCAGTCAACAGTGGCACATTTATCATAAAGGTTATTAGACACTGGCAGTCTAAATAGAAAGAAAGGAAGTGGATATCAATGAATATCTTCTCCAGCTTTCTTTTTGGTAGTTGTTGGTGCATCGGCTTCTGTGGCCATAGCGCACCTCCCAAGGTTTTTGCAGTACTCTGATCCAAGCCCGAGGTGGGATTCGAACCCACGACCTTTGGGTTGCCAGGCAGGCACTTTACCCACCTGGCTAGCCCGGTTGGCATCTTCTCCAGCGCAGGACATATTTCTGGTCCATTTGTGTATCTGAAACAGAAGATCTTCATTGACAGATTTCAAAATAGCATGATAGGAGGATACAGAAATAAAGGCAAATACTGCTAGAGTACATAGATGCCTTTTTTCCATCAGGATTAGAAGAACATCACCCAAGAAAAAAGCCAATTTTGACACAAAAAATGAAAGCCCAGCATTTAAAGTGGGCAAAAGAGCACACTAGTTGGTCTGAGGATCAGTGGAAAGTGTTATTTTCTCTGATGAATTATAATTTAACCTGCATGGTTTGGATAGCCAGCAGACGATTAGACAAAGAGTAGAATTTCATCCTGACTGTATTGTCTCCACAGTGAAGCATTCTACATCTCAAAAGATATGGGGCTGTATTTCACATAGAGGAGCTGGTAGTCTTGAATTTGTGAAGGGTACAGTAAATGTCAAGGTGTACAAGGACATTCTTGAGACAAAACAAATTACTTCTTTCATACATCTATCACAATTATAGATGAGATCACTACGGAGATGTTGTCAATTGCATGTTTTAGGTTAACTCTGCACCATGCCAGAGTCAAAACTATAAATACTACTTCATAAAATTAGCAAACGTTTTAAATTTATGAAATGTTGTAGGTGCAAAAATGGTTCAAGGTTAAATCAATTCCCCACAATAACATGGCCCGGGAACAGTCCAGACCTCAATTGAACTGAATATTGTTAGAACAAAATGGGTGTTTCAATAATGCGGATTTACTTAACAAATACAGGTCACTGTTGAAAAAAAAGCCGCGAATTAGGGTTGAATTTGAAAGTGTCTGCAATTCTGCCCAGACACGATAGGAGGGAGTATATGATGAGAGCCTTGTCGATCAATTCGGCACTCGAAAGATTGTGCAAGGCTCAAGGGATAGAATTTTTTTCAGCCTGGTCTGTACTTGTTAAAAGGAGAGACTGCTTCTACAGGGATGGGATACACTTAAATAGAAAAGGTGCAAGAATATTTGCTGATGCTATCGAGGCAGTGTTAGGTCGGTCAGAAAACTGCTAGCTTGGGGGGTGGGATAACAAGGACTTTATTTGGTTTTTAGGAGGATTAGAAACTAAAGCCATATTGCTCTGGGGATATGCGGTGGTCATTCCCTGACCTTTCCACATCCTCCGTATTTGGTGGTCACGGGCTCAAACCCCGGTCTAATCAAGAAGCATTTGCTATGGATATAAGAACTAATAGATTAAAAGTAGCCACTGGCAGATGTAAAAGTGACTCTTGCATTGCTTCTATTGGAATGAGCAGCAACCTGGAAAACAAGATGCAGGGTATTTCAGAGGATGCTGGGAGTCATAGCAGTGCAAATAAACACATTGGTTGTATTAGGGTAGCTAAGAATGATTATATATGATTATAGTGCATGTATACTTGCATTTACACCAATGCTAGGAGTTTGGTAAATAAATTTGATGAATTTGAGGTATTGCTCAAAACATCAAAGGCAGATATTGTTGGGATATCAGAGACGTGGTGTCACACAGATATAAGGAATGCAGAAGTGGAATTTGGGGAGTACATTGTGTACAGAAAAGACAGACAGGATAGGAGTGGTTATGCTATTAATTAAGAAACACAAACACCAAGGAAGTGAAGCCAGTCAACATCGCTGGACAGTGCAGTGTCAAGTCAGTTTGGTGTGACATAAGCATTGGGAGATCAAAATTGAGAGTAGGAGTGTGCTATAGGCCTAATGACTCTGATGAGTATAATAAGAAACTGAACAGGGAGAAACTGTAAATAGAGTGGGCCAGTAAATCAGAGTCTTATAATGGGGAATTTTAATTTCCCAGATATTGACTGGAATTTGTGGGTTGGTCACTAGCAAGGCTTTTGTGGATTTATTGGAAGATTGTTTTTTTACATCAGCATGTTCGGGAGGCAACTAGAGGGTTTGGTGTTTTTTTTTTTTTTTTTTTTTTTTTTTATTTAGGAGCATTAGCAACTCAGGCCATATTGCTCTGGGGATATGCGGTCGTCATTCCGACCTTTCCGCATCCTTCGTATTTGGTGGTCACGGGTTTGAACCCCGGTCTAATCAAGAAGTGTGTGCTATGCACTGCTGTTCCTGCCCAACTGGCTACAGAGCCGCCACAACTAGAAGGAGTAATACTCTTGATCTGCATGATTATCAGTAGTGATTCTTCATGTATCAAGAATCTGCAGATAAAGGAACCACTAGGTGGCAGTGATCACAGTGTGCTGAAGTGGGATTTACTCAAAGAAGTAACTACCATCAAGGGTAAAGGGAAGAGTTTCTGATTTCGTAAAGGTGACTACGGTGGTCTGAGACAGTATTTGAATTCTATACAGGGGGATCAACTGATGATATTGCCAACAGCAAATTCAAAATGGGAAGCATTCAAAGAACTTATCTTGGAAGCTACTAGGCTTTACATACCAACTAAGAAATACAGTTCAAGGTTTAGGCCTAAATGGATGTCAGATGAACTAATGAGGCATATGGCAGAGAAGAAAAATGCATGGGATACATACAAATTAACACGTGACACAGACGCCTATGATAGATACAAGTTGATCTGTAACCAAGTTACAAAGGAGGTTAGGCAGGCGAAGGCAGATTACGAGAGATCCTTGGCAAGGGATGCCAAGAAAAACAGCAAAGAGTTCTTTACTTATGTAAACTCTAGAAGGAAGGGGATGAATCAGATTGGTCCACTTGAGATCGATGGGTCAACTGTGGATGACCCTGCCCAGGTAGTTAACAAACTAAATGAATATTTTGCATCGACATTCACACATGAGGAGTTATTCAGCGAGAGGAATGCCAGAGGTGTATTCAACTCTAGCAGTAAGCTAGAGAATCTTGTAATAACTGAGAGCAAAGTGGAGGAGAAATTGTTGAAGATAAACACAAGAAAGGCACCTGGGGTGGATGGGATCTATCCAGTTATATTAAAGGAGGCAGCAAAGGAAGTAAGCAAACCCTTAGCCATAATTATGAGAGCTTCCTTGGACTCAGGGGAGGTACCCATGGACTGGAGATGTGCATATGTGACCCCAATTCACAAAGGGGGATCAAAGGCTGACACAAGTAATTATAGACCTGTGAGTTTAACTTCTGTTCCCGGAAAATTAATGGAGGCACTGGTTAAAGAAGCACTGCAGGATCATCTAGACAAGACTTCAATTATAGCTAGGACACAGCATGGTTTTGTTAAGGGTAAGTCTTGCCTGACCAATTTGATTGGATACTATGATGCAGTCACAAAAGAACTGGATGCAGGGAATAACTTTGATATTATATACTTGGATCTTAGAAAGGCTTTTGATACTGTTGCACATGGAAGACTGCTGCACAAATTGGAGCAGTGTGGCATTGGAGGCAAATTGCTGCTATGGATAAAGGGGTGGTTGAGGGGGAGAAGACAGAGAGTGGTAATCAATGGACACTGCTCATCGTGGACTAATGTTATTAGTGGAGTCCCTCAGGGTTCAGTGTTGGGTCCTTTATTGTTTTCTGTATTTATAAATGATATTGATGATGGTATATCAGGCTTAATGTCCAAGTTTGCAGACGATACGAAGGTTGGCAGGGTTGTCAAGGACACTACTGACACTATGCTGCTGCAACAGGATTTGGAAAGGTTGAGCAGATGGGCTTCGAGGTGGCAAATGAAGTTTAACATTGACAAATGTAAAGTACTACATATGGGAAACAGCAACCCCAGAGCAACGTATCAACTGTGTGGTACTACACTGACAGTGGTAGAGAATGAAAGGGACCTGGGGGTGGTTGTGTGAAGCAGATATGAAGTTCTCTGAGCAGTGCAGACGGGCTGCAAGAGTAGCTCATGGTGTATTGTCAATGATATATAGGAATTCTTTCTAGCAGGGATGAGGAGGTGAGTATTCCCTTGTATAAGGCAATGGTCAGGACACACCTAGAGTACTGTATACAGGCCTGGAGGCCTCATTTCAAGAAGGATGTAGAGCTGGTGGAATGAGTACAGAGAAGGGCAACTAGATTGGTGAATGGGACAACGGGGTGCTCTTATGAAGAAAGGCTTAAGTTTTGCGAATTACAGTGTCTGGAAACTAGGCACCAGCGAGGTGATCTGATAGAGGTGTACAAAGCTTTGAATGGTTTGAGCATGCTGAATGCTGATGGGATTCTTCCTCTTGCTCAGAATAATCACCTGAGAGGGCATAAATTCAAATTGAGGAAAGACAGATGTAGGATAGATGTGCGGAAATTTGCCTTTAGCCAGCGGGTGGTTGGTAGCTGGAACAGGCTTCCATCCCTTATCGTGGAAGTTGATAGCCTAAATAAGTTTAAGGCTCAGCTGGACAGGTATTTCGAACGAACAGAGGGATGAAGTGGAAGTGGTTAATTTTATTTATTTATGTTACTTTTTTTTTTTTTTTTTTTGGCTGATGCTGCATAAGCTTGCTTTCTTGCATCAAATGCCTCTACTAATGCTAATGCTAATTGAAGCAGTGTGGCATTGGAGGCAAATTGCTGCTATGGATAAAGGGATGGTTGAGGGGGGAAAAGGCAGACTGGTAATCAATGGATAGTGCTCATCGTGGACTAATGTTATTAGTGGAGTCCCTCAGGGTTCAGTGTTGGGTCCATTGTTTTCTGTATTTATAAATGATATTGATGATGGTATATCAAACTTAATGTCCAAGTTTGCAGACAATACAAAAGGTTGGCAGGGTTGTTAAGGACACTACTGATGCTATGCTGCTGCAACAGGATCTGGAAAGGTTGAGCAGATGGGCTGAGAGGTGGCAAATGAAGTTTAACATTGAGAAATGTAAAGTACTACATATGGGAAACAGTAACCCCAGAATAACATATCAACTCTGTGGTACTACACTGACAGTGGTAGAGAGTGAAAAGGACCTGGGAGTAATTGTGCAGGCAGATATGAAGTTTTCTGAACAGTGCAGATGGGCTGCAAGAGTAGCTCATGGTGTCTTGTCAATGATATATAGGAATTTTTCTAGCAGAGATAAGGAGGTGATTATTCCCTTGTATAAGGTGATGGTCAGGCCACACCTAGAGTACTGTATACAGGTCTGGAGGCCTCATTTCAAGAAGGATGTAGAGCTGCTGGAACAAGTACAGAGAAGCGCAACAAGATTAGTGAATGGAAGAAAGGGTTGCTCTTACGAAGAAAGGCTTAAGTTTTGCAAATTACAGTGTCTGGAGACTAGGCACCAGCGAGGTGATCTGATAGAGGAGTATAAAGGCTTGAATGGTTTGGGCATGCTCAATGCTGATGGGATTCCTCCTCTTGTTCAGAATAATCACCTGAGAGGGCATAAATTCAAATTGAGGAAAGACAGACGTGCGGAAATTTGCCTTTAGCCAGGGGGTAGTTGGTTGGTGGAACAGACTTCCATCCCTTGTTGTGGAAGTTGATAGCCTAAATAAATTTAAGGCTCAGCTGGACAGGTATTTCTAACGAACGGAGGGGTGAAATGGGAGTGTTTTTTTTTTTTTGGCTGATGCTGCATAAGCTTGCTTTCTTGCATCATATTCCTCTACTAATGCTAATGCAAAAAAAAAATAAAAAAATACTTAAAGAGCTGCAGAAGACAGTAATCTATGTTTGGTACCATGAGACTTCCCAGGAGTATATATATTCAGAACCTTATCTAGTCGATGCTTTCAGAATGTGTGCAGTCATCAAAGCAAGGGATAGCAGTCATCAAAGCAAGGGGTAGGCCAACAAAACATTAGTTAATATTTTGTTGTGTTTTTTGATCATACAGCTGCCTGACATAATAGCAATACACATTCATATGTGTACTGTTATTATTTATTTATACCATTTCAGCTATTTCTAAAAGAGTAACTGCCAGTATAAGGATAAACAACCAAAAAAAATTAGGAGATGCAATGTTTTTGAGCACCACTGTATTTTTCAGACTTGTCATATAGTTCTCCCTATAAAATATATAATATAGGAATCAAAAATGTATGTACAATAAGTAAACTTAATCATCCATTATACAGTTTCACATAAATGCAAAATAAAATCATATTTAGGTTTCCCTCAGGGTAACTATCTGAAATTTCTATATATCTATAAGATGCAATGCAGTGTCTGCTGTTTTCCAAAGCTCAGATGAATAAATAACATGGGAGGTGGATCCCAAGTCTTGCCAAATTGAAAAATTCAGAACAACTGTCATGTCTCATGGCAGTTACGAGGTGAACTAAAAATATACGTTCCGAGAACCCTTTCATTGACTTATCAGCATTTGGGAATGATCACTACTCCCTAAGTGCTCCATCATCTTGGGGGGGGGGGGAGAAAACTAATGTAACTTGAACACCTTTCAGGAACATTATGAGAAATGGGTTAACAACACTAAAAAAAAAAAAAAAATATATATATATATATTTAAAACCAGTAATTTCTTAAAACACAAATTTATAAATTCCACAGGAGCAAAATCATCCTACCTGTGTGTTTCTTTTCTTGGTTTCTTTTTCAATTAAGCTCAGCAAAGGACACATGACATTTCATTCATCTATCATTACTTTAAGGCTAGTAGAGATGAGGGAAACCACCAGTGCCGTCAGACAACTAACACACTTTACTTTAAGGCTAACAATTAGCAAAAATCTGTATCTTTCACTTCCACTAGTGCATCCATTTTTTTTGATTCTCTAATCTTTACAGTTAAGTTTCATTTGCTAGAGCAAAAATTTCCAACACTAAATTTGTATTAGAAGTCAATGTTTTAAAAAGGTGGAATCCACACTGCCTTTTTTTTTGATCCCAAGTAATCTGCGCTCGTTAACAGGACAGTATTTTTACAAGGATGGGATACACTTAAATAGAAAGGTTGCAAGAATATTTGCTGATGCTATTGAAGCAGTGGGTTGGAAAACTGCTAGCCTGGGGCAATGCACAGATTAAAAGATTACCAGTAGCTGCAGGCAGTGTTGAAAGTGATTCTTACCTTGCTCATATCAGAACATGCAGCAGCCTGGAAAGCAAGGTGTTCGGGATTTCAAAACCTGCTGGGTTCCCCAAGCAAATATGTAGGCTGTGTAGTAAATAAATTTGAAGTACTGATCAAAATCATCAAATGCAAACATTATGGGGGATATCAGAGACACGGTGTAACTCAGACATAACAGATTCATAATTTCAATGTGGGGAATACAATGTGTACAGAAAGAACAGCGGGACAAAGAAGGGGAATGAAATAGTTATGCTCATAGTTAAGAAGCACATAAAATTAGAGGCAATGCATCCAGTAGATATGGGTGGTCAGTGCAACGTTCAGTCAGTTTGGTTTGATATTAGCAGTGGGAAAACAAAAATAAGAGTAGGAGTGTTTTATAAGCCTAATGATTGAGATGAGAAAATGAATAACTGTACAGACATATCGAGTGGGCCAGTACATTGGAACGTCTTATAATGGGGGACTTTAACTTTCCAAATATTGACCAAACCCTGTGAGTTTGTCACACATAACAGGAAGTAAAATTTGTGATAACTAAGAATAGTGGAGGAGAAATTGTTGAAGCTAAATGTAAAAAATACACCTGGGGTGTTTGAGATCCATTCACTTATATTAAGGGAAGCAGCAAAAGAGGTAATCAAACCTTTAGCATGATGAGATTAATTCAGATGAGGTCCTGGAGATGAGCAAATGTATCTGCGATTCAAAAAGAGGGATCAAAGGATGACATGAGCAATTACATACCTGTTGGCTCTGTTCCAGGGAAAATAATGGAATCACTGGTTCAAGAATCTTGTCTGACTAATCTGACTGGATACTATGGGAAAAGGAAAAGAACTGGATGGAAGGATGCAAAGAAAAACAGCAAAGACTTCTTTACTTAGGTAAACATTAGAAGGATGGGGATGAATCAGATTTGTCCACCCAGTATCAATGGTTTGACTGTTGTTGACCCTCTTCAGGTTGCTGACAAACTGACTATTTTGCATCTGTATTCACACATGAGGAATTCTTTAGGGAAAAAGATGCCAGAAGTTTATAAAACTCAAAAAGGAAGCTAAATGATTTTGTAGAAGAGAAATTATTGAAGCTAAACATAAAAATGGTGATGGGTTGGATGGGATCTATCCAACTATATTAAAGGACACAGCAAAGGAAGTAGGCAAACCCTAAGCCATAATTATAAGAGCATCACTGGATTCATGGGAGGTTCCCGTCAACTGGAGATGTGCAAATGTATCCCCAATTCACAAAGGGGAATCAAAGGGCAAAAAGAGTAATTACAAACCTGTTAGCTCAACTTCTGTTCCAGGGAAAACAATGCAGTCTCCAGTAAAAGGATTAATGCAGGACAATGTAGACAAGGTCACAATTATACTTCAGACACAGCATGGGTTTGTTAAGGGGGAAATCTTGTTTGACCAATTTGAATGGGCACTATGATGTGGTCACAAAGGAACTAGATGCAAAAAAATAACTTTGATATCATATACTTAGATTTAAGGAAAGTTTTTAATACTGTTTCACATAAGACTGCCGTGCAATTTGGAGAACTGTGGAATTAAGGGCAAGTTGCTGCTACAGATAAAGGGATAGTTGAATGGGAGAATACAGAGTGGGATAATCAATGGATACTGCTCTTCACCCACTCAATTCAGTTTTAAAATCAGTGGAGTCCCCTCAGGTTTCGGTGTTGGGGTTACCATAGTTTTCTATATTTATCAATAGTAATAGAGGCATGGGATGCAAAGAAGCAAGGCATGGGATGCAAAGATGGTATATAAGCAAAGAAGCTTATGTACCATCAACCAAAAAGAAAGAAAAAAAAAAAATTTCACACAACCATTCCCTCTAAATGTTTGTCCAGTTCCTCCTTGAATTTATTTAAGCTATCAACTTCCACAACACCAGATGGAAGTTTATTCCAGCAATTTAGCACCCGCTGGCTAAAGGCAAATTTCCACACATCTATTCTACAACTGTCTTTCCTCAATTTGAATTTATGCCCCATTAGGTTCGTAATCTGAGCAAGTGGAAGAATCTCAGACATCTGAATTCAGTGCGCTCAAACCATTCAAGGCCTTATACACCTCAATCAGATCACCTCGTAGGTACCTAGTCTCCAGCCACTGCAATTTGCAGAACTTAAGCCTCTCTTGGTAAGAGGATCCTTTCATTCTCCTCACTAATCTTGTTGCCCTTCTCTGTACACGCTCAAGCAAATCTACATCCTTCCTAAAACGAGGCCTCCAGACCTGTATGCAGTACTCAAGGCGTGGCCTGACCATTGCCTTATAACAAAGGAATAATCACCTCCTTTTCCCTGCCAGCAAAATTCCTGTATATCATTGTCAAAACCCCGTGACTTGCTCTTATAATGATACTGATGAAGGCACACGCTTAATGTTCAAATTTGCAGATGATACAAAGGTTGGCAGGGTGGTTATTGACAGTAATTATAGTATGCTACTGCAACAGGATCTAGAAAAGTTAAGCAGAAGGAATGAGGAATGGCAATTGAAGTTTAACATTCACAAATACAAAGTACTGCATATTTTTCATTCTAGGGTTACTTGCATGCAGCAGCAACCCCAAAATAAAAAAGGCCTCTGTAGCTGAATAGTCAGGGGTGGGAGTGTAGTAGCAGATGCCTTTAGAGTTGACAGAGGTTCATGCCCCTGACTGCTAAATACAGTCGATCTGCCACCACACATTGGACCAATGTGGCAGATTGTCTATTTCTCTCAACATGAATTGTTGAGGCTTCCATCCAGCAATGGATTGATAATGCTGCTGCTGTTGTACTACACTCAGGGTAGTGAAAATGAAACAGACTTGGGGGTAATTGTGCAGTCAGATATGAAATTCTCTAAGAAGCAATGTAGACAGGCTGCCAGGTCAGCTCATACAGTTTTGTCAGTGATATACAGGAATTTGCAGAATGCTTCAGTTCTGCAAATTGCAGAACTGAAGACTAGGCACCTGTAAGTGATCTGATTGAAGTAGTAGTAGTAGTGGCATGTGATGCAAGAAAGCAAGTGTATGAGCTTATGCAGCATCAACCAAAAAAAAAAAAAAAAAAAAAATCCCACCATTCCCTCCAAATGCCTGTCCAAGTTCCTCCTTAAATTTATTTAACCTATCAACTTCCACAACGACAGATGGAAGTTTGTTCCAGCAATTAACCACCCGCTGGCTAAAGGCAAATTTCCTCACATCTATTCTACATCTGTCTTTTCTTAATTTGAATTGATGCCCCCTTAGGTTCGTAATCTGAACAAGTGGAAGGATCCCATCAGAATTCAGGGTGCTCAACCCATTCAAGGCCTTATACACCTCAATCAGATCACTGCGCAGGTGCCTAGTCTCCAGCCACTGCAATTTGCAGAACTTACGCCTCTCTTGGTAAGAGGATCCCTTCATTCTCCTCACCAATCTTGTTGCCCTTCTCTGTACATGCTCAAGTAAATAAATAAATTTTTCTGTTTATACTCCGGCATGACAACCAAGTCAGTAGAGTTTACAATAAATCATCAATACAAATATTTATCGTATTTAGTAGTCATGGGCTTGAACCCCAGTCCACTCAAGGAATGCATGCTATGCACTCTCGCTCCTGACCACTGGGCTACGTCAGGTCTAAATCTATATCCTTCCTAAAATGAGGCCTCCAGACCTGCACGCAGTACTCAAGGCTTGGCCTGACCATTGCCTTATACAGAGGGACAATCACCTCCTTCTCCCTGCTAGCAAAATTCCTATATATCATTGACAAAACCCCATAACCTGCCATGGCGGCCTGTCTGCATTGTTCAGAAAACTTCATATCTGACTGCACAATTACTCCTAGGTCTTTTTCATTTTCTACCACCTTAAGTGTAGTACCATACAGTTGGTACGTTTCTCTGGGGTTACTTCTACCCATATGCAGTACTTTGCATTTGTCAAAGTTAAACTTCAGTTGCCACTTCTTAGCCCATCTGCCCAAATTATCTAGATCCTGTTGCAGTAGCACACTGCCATTACTGTCAAACCCTGCCAACCTTTGTATCATCTGCAAACTTCGACATTAAGCCTGATATACCTTCATCAATATCACTGATAAATGATATTGATGATATTGATACAAAACAACGGTATACCTAACACCGAACCCTGCGGGACTCCACTAATAACATTAGTCCACGAGGAGCAGCACCCATTGATTACCACCCTCTGTCTTCTCCCACTTAACCATCCTTTTATCCATTGTAGCAACTTACCCTCAATACCATTCTGCTCCAATTTGTACAATAGTCTTCCATGCGTTTAAGGCGTTAAAGTGTTTAAGGCTTTGAATGGATTGAGCTAGCTCAATGCTGATGGGATTCTTCCTCTTGCTCAGAACACACACAAGGGGCACAAATTCAAATTGAGGAAGGACGGTTGCAAAATAGATGTGCAGAAGTTTAACTTTAGTCAGTGGGTGGTTAATTGTTGGAACAAACTTCCATCTGTTGTTGTGGAAGTTGATAGTTTAAATAAATTCAAGGAAGAACTAAACAAATAGGAATGAATAGATAAAATGGGAGGTGCAGTAAGAGTTATAGGCTTAATGATTGTGATGAGCAAATAAACAATTTAACTGTACAGGCACATGATGGAAAAACCTGTGAAAAGAGTTACAGATATGCACTAAAATGTCACTGGGTCACCCTTTATTTTTAAAACCGCTTGTATTCTATGTGGAATAAATTCAAATAGAATAATATTGGACCACTCTTCATGGAGGAAGATTTCCTGCTTCTGGACTGATGATGATGGAGAGCTACTTATCACTCTCCTCTCCAAATATGCCCAGAGTGGCATGATAATGTTTAAGTTTGGTACTTATGCAGACCATAAAAGATGCTTAGCCTCAGTTTCATACTCCTCAAATGAAGGTTGGACACATCTGGCTGTGTGTATTGGAGCATTATCATTTTGAAACATGGCATTATTTATGGAAAACAATGTCTGCACCATATGATGAACCAGGTCACTCAGGCTATCAAGTAATCAGTGGCAGTAATTTGCCCATTTAGGTGATGGTAGGACCTAAAGAATACCATTTTTGATCCTCCACCATGTTTGACAGTTGGCACATGCCAACTGTCAAACATGGTGGTGTTGGCACATTTTTCCACGTCAAGATGATGTGCTTCCTTTGGCATTGGCCAAACAAACACTCTCTGATGTTGGAAAAAGTGTGAATGATGATTTCTCCAAATATATGATGTTTCCAATCAAGCGTCCAGTTTTTGTGCCCCCCCAAACATGCGAAGTGAGATGCACAAAGTTAAGCCCAAGCATTGAGTTGGGTAATGGAGTACTTTATGAGTTCCTTAATTTAATACCTTCAAGGGCAATAACCCTTCTTATTTAAGCACTCCAATTCCTTCAATCAAACAATGAGATTTCCTGCTCAATTTCCTTATTCTCCCTGTACCTTGTACATAACACAAAAACACATCCTCTGGCATTATTGTAAGACCTTGATTACTTGACCAAGTTTGTTGAAAGCAGTAAGTGAAATGTCTTTAACTTGTCATAAAATGGGTTATCATATAAAAAGGCCCAGATAAACAAACATGTGGTCATCATTAATTATCCCCAGTTAAACTAGCTATTTTAATAAATTTTGTTTTCCTTATTACATACCATTCAGTGAAGTGTTATCCTTTCAATAAATTATATCTGTATCCAGACATGCCCATCAACACATAACAGATATAACTGTTTTACAAAAGTTTAGACAGTTCTAATAACATAACAAAAATGAAACAACACATATACAAATTTGGAAATGAAATTCAATTGAAAACTAAATCATAAAAGCTGAAAAGTATGATGTTAGAAGGACCATGATTCAGTTTTCAAAATAATTTTCTAATAATAAATCTAAGTTTGCAGATGATACAAAGGTTGGCAGGATGGTTGATGATAGTAAACATGGTGAAGTACGGCAACTAGATCAATGAGCTCAGAAATAGCAGTTGAAGTTTAACATTGACAAATGCAAGGTAGTACTGCATATGGGTAGCAGCAATCCCAGCTTAACATACCAATTGAGTGGTATTACATGCAGGGCAATGGAAAATGAAAGACTGCACAATATCTGACACAATATCTATTCATATCTGACTGCACAATTGTGAAGTCAGATATGAAGTTCTCTGAGCAGGAAGGCTGCCAGGACAGCTCATGTGGTTTTGTCAATGATATACAGAAACTTTGTTAGCAAGTATAAGTAGGTGATTATCCCTTTGTATAAGGGCCATATTTAGGCCACATTCTGAGTACTGTATACAGGTCTGGAGGCCTTCTTAGGAAGGTTAAAGATCTGCTGGAATATGTGCAGAGAAGGGCAACCAGAAGAGTGAAGGGAACAAACAGGTGCTCTTTCCTAGAAAGGCTTCACACAAGGGGACATAAATTCAAGTTAAGGAAAGATGGGTAGAGGATAGATGCATAAAAGTTTGCCTTCAGCCAGCAAGTGGTTAACTGTTGGAACAAACTCCTGCATCTGTTGTTGTGGAAGTGAGTGGTTTGAATAAATTCAAGGAAGAACTAGACAAATTCTTGGAAGGTATGGATAAGTGAAGTGTTTATTTATTTATTTATTTTTTTTTTTTTTTGCCAATGCTTTATAAGCTTGCTTTCTTGCATCATTTGCCACTACTAATAATACTTTGGAAAACTGAATCACATTGTTTCACTTTCAGACTGGTTTTAGGTAACAAAAATAACTATAACTTAAAAAAAAAATTTTACATTTATGTTACAATTACATTATAATGTATAAATGGTATATTTTTTTAAAAATTAACTGTCTCAAAGGCAGATATATATACCTGGTAGCACATGAGTAATTCCATTCTCTGAGCTGAATATAAATTGACTTTTCCATCATAAGCTCCAGAGCAAAAAAGATATCTGTCCTGCATTTAGAAGAAAATCAAGATTAAGATCTTTGAAAACATCAAGCTTTAGTGAAAACTGGCCAGTAAATATCAAGAAAGACTAAAAAATTATTGGCAACTTCTCATCTACACACTCTGTAAGTTCAAAATCATAATGACACCACGATTCATCCTCAGAATGTGTGTGCTTAAAGTAGGTTATATGTTTTGTGCTCATGTATATTTTTCCACATCATACTTGTCAAGCTTTGAACTATGGGCAGTATAACGTAGTGCCAAACAAGAAAGTTATATCAGTTTATATTTACTTGAGCACATACTAAGCTTTAGGGAAAAATATGTATTGTTTTCAAAATGAAGTCCAATCTGCATACAGTCAGTCCTCGTATAGCATGATAATTGTGTTCCTAGAAACCCTCGTGCAATGCAAAATCATGCAATATAAATAACAGGCACTATGGGAATAATAGGGTTAGGTGCCGACTAGCCAAGATTGAACACATTTGTAACCAAAACATTATAATCATAATAAAATACGTATTTTATTACGACTATTACGTAATAAAATATCGCTAATGCTTTTGCTTCTATCGTAAGCAAACTTGTTTTTTTTGTTTTATTTTCTATCCAAACAGGTGACAGCCGTTCCATCTCTTCCAATTCTTTTTTGTCTTGGATTTTAATTAATTACACTTTGAGTTGTTTCTGCAATGAAAGTTGTTTTTATTTTCTCTCCATTCTTTTTAATTCTCGGTGTTGCCTCATTTAGGCCTGTAGCACGTGCAATATCACATGGTCTTTCATTTCGCTCAAAAGCATTTCACAATTTCATATTTTTTCTCTATCGACAGAGGCGGACTGGCCATAAACCTTACCGGGGAAACCCTGGTGGGCTGGAGGCCAGTGTGATTTTGGCCATAAACACTAGTATGAGGCCACTACAAATTTTCCTAGGTAAGAATTTTTGACCCAGTCCACCTCTGTTTATCGATATTGCTTTTCTTTTTCTCTCTGAATCTGCAGTGTCTTCACCAGGATGCTTCCTTTTCACACCTTAAATATTTTACTCATTTTTAGGAAATAAAGCACAATCACAAAATGAGGAGGCACGCTTGGTACACATAAACAAAGCTGCATGCATGTAGCAACTGAATAAACAACACTGTAAAGGCAGAGACACACTATTAACACCTCACTAGCTCACATTTCTGGGGGTTACTACCATAAAACAATTTCCAGTTGCATTTCTGCTAGTGGAATCTGGTAGTAAACTAGATCTAATTGCATTTGCGATAATACCAATAGCTGGAATTGTGTGGGTTTTTACATTATTATGGTGAAATGTGTGTCCCCTTCACTGATATAAAAAACATAAACACATTTTCAGAATCTTCTCTTCATTCCTATCGTGCCGCGTTCAGTTGGAGTGATTCCGCGTTTGACTGCCATTTCTTGTAAACACAAAGGCCAATCATGCATAAGCGAATTCGGTTCATGTTATTTATGATATCGTTCCCCCATTTATAAATTGTGTACGATCAAATTCGTGTAGTGTAAACGCGTGTTATATGAGGACTGACTGTATTCTATTGTTGTTATGCATGTTGTAATAATCTTTGACATTAATGATACATTTGAGCATGGCTCTTTACAAATAAAAAAATATAGCTAAGAAATTTAAAACAGCTGTTGATAAAATGCTTTAAAAGGAAACATTAAGTAAAGTTAAATAACACTAATTGTATGGTATTTAAAGTTCCTACTACTCCAAGAAATATATTTAAAGTGATAAAGAACAACAAAAGTGAGCATGGCAATAATTAAGTTTATGACTTTGAATTACACTTTTAAACCCTATGTCAATTTAGCATTTAAAAAAGGAATGTCATTGGAACAATTTAAAGATCAAATAAGATATTCAATCAAAAACTATTATTTCTACTATATGAAAAGTTTAGATATGCAATTTAGCAGATTAGTAATCATTACAGAGAAGTCATTTGCTATTAATAATTAATAAACCTATGTAAAAGAAAGGTATAATGATTCTACTTACCAGAGAGTTTGGATACCATTTTAATACTGTGTGACCTATATGAGTTTTTTGTAAGAATAACTTCTTCACTTCTAAACATAAGAAAACTGGACTACCAGAATTGTGAGTTTGCTTGATTTGAAGACACTTATTAGGTTTGAGCATGCAATTTTAGTGCCCATTGGTCAATACATGCCTGGCAAATTTATTGGTTTGTTGTCCACATATGACAAAACATGTTTCTAGGCATTTCTAGCAGAAATCTGCTATTTTGTTTCCTGGAATTCCAGGAAAAAAATGGCATCCAGCAAAATATTAATGATTTTTTCTTTAAGTTATATTAGGTGTGATCTCTGTAGCCGTGTGGTCAGGAGCAGGAGTGCAGTAGCACACGCTCTACTCACAGACCAGGGTTCAAGCCCCTGACTACTAAAATACGGTCGATCTGCCAACCTGCACTGGACCAGCGTGGTAGATTATGGTCCATTTTCATCAAAATGAATTGTTGAGGGGGGCTTCTATCCTGCAGTCGGTTGATAATGGCTGCAGTTTATCTGCAGCCATTATCAACCCACTGCAGGATGGAATGGTGTGATCTAATGTTTCAAAATCAGATGTATGACAGAAGTCTGTTGTACTACACTGAAAGTCATTATATATACCATTATCTGCTGACTAGACAAGTTGTTAACATGTTAGTATTAATAGGGGCAATGATGCAAGAAAGCAAGTTTTTAACAGAATTAGCAAAAAAAAAAAAAAAAAAATTCACCTATTTATCCCCCCCCCAATAGTTTACCTAGTTCTTCCTTGAATTTATTCAAATTATCCACTTCCACAATGAAGGATCAAAGCATGTTTCAGCAATCAACCACCTGTTGGTTGAAGGCAAACTTCTGCACATCTATTCTGCAACCATCCTTCCTAAATTTGAATTTATGTGTCCTCACGTAAGACAATCCGAAAAAGAGGAAGAATCCCATCAGCAATGAATTTACTCAAGCCATTCAAAACCTTAAACACCTCAATCAGATCAACTCGCAGGTCCCTCTATCTTCAGATGCCTCAATATGCCAAACCGAAGCCTTTCGTGGTAAAAGCACTTCTTTGCTCCTCTCAATCTCATCGCCCTTCTCTGTATCCATTCTCCAGCAGCTCTACATAATTCCTAAAATGAGGCCTCCATACCTGTATGCAGTACTCAGGTTTTGGTCTGACCATTGCCATACCAGGGGTGGCCAACAAGTCAATCGTGATCTACCAGTTGATCGTGGCTTTAATTTCAGTCGATCACGACAAATTTTAAATCTATATAAAAAATTGATTAGTCAAAATTTAAATATTATTATTATGTGCTCCACTGCATATGCTTATTATAAATCCATTGAACCATGTAACTACTCTTTTCATCGTACAGCCGCCAGGCTTGTCTAACGAAAATTCACACAGTTACGTTGTGCAGAGCATAGTGTATGTATCAAATTCTTATTTAGCTTAATATTAATAACTGGACAGTATTTATATGTAAATTTAATAACCTTTGATTTAAAATGAATAGCAATACTAGAATACTTTTTTGTAATGATAAAAGAAAATTTTTTTTTTTTTTTTTTTGGTAGTTGTTGGTGCATAGGCTTCTGTGGCCATAATGCACCTTCCAAGGTTTTTGCAGTACTTTGATCCAAGCCCGAGGTGGTAATCGAACCCGTGACCTTTGGGTTGCCAGGCAGGCACTTTACCCATCCGGCTAGCCCGGTCGGCTTAAAAAAAAAAAAAAAAAATGTTGTTGTTTGATTTGCAATGCTTCCATGGCTATACATAAAAAAAAAAAAAAAGGAAATTTAGAAAGGCACTTAAACACACTGATTAGCAGTATTTTTATATATAAATATCAATTTTTGGCAATGGCTAAGGATCTCAAAGAAAAAAAAAAAAAAAAAAAATTAGGTCGTTTTGCAAATATGCAAGTTCATTTGCAAAAATATCCTGTTTTTGAATTTAATAGTGGGAAATGTTTCTGAAATTGAGAAAGTTGTGGATTTTGAAACAATTGAAGAAATTGTTCAATATACAGCAGACTCTCGATTAACCAGGACACTTCAAGACTTCAAATTAAAAAAAAAAAAAAAACAACAACCAGAAATCAAAAAATTCAAGTAATAACTAGAATAGGTATAAACAGATATTTTGCAAGTTGTAAATAAGCGGTATTATAAGTCGGCATTGGGAGATTAGTGTACCTATTATCCTGCAATCCCCACTGTCTTCACACCTGTCCCTCAAAAAAAAAAAAAAAAAAATTTTTAGTTTGTTTTAGTGCGTCGTGTTGATTTTGTTCTGTTCCATTGCAGGGCAAAAGGAAATTTTGTTTCGTTATTTATGTCAGAATTTTTTTTATAGTAAATTTTTTTTTTGTTTAGAAATCGTGAAAATGATGGGTAAACACAAAAGAGTTGCATTTTCAGTTAAACAAAAACTTGAAATTATTCAAAAGTTTGAAAACGGTGCATCTGTTAAATCTCTAAGGAACCATTATAATGTTGGTGACCAAACCATACGTAACATCGTAAAAAATAAAGGAAAGCATCATATTGGACACGTGAGTAGTGCAAGGTAAGTTTTCCGTTTTTTATCTCGCCATATATTTTACATAGGTTGCTGAACATTTTTCGATACAGTAAGTCCCCGACTTATGCAACTATGGATTTACGTAAATTTTTTTCGCTCAAATTTTTTTTTTTTTTTTTTTTTTTAGGATTGTAAAATTTAAAACAAACAAAAATAATAAATAAATAAAATAATCAATCAATAACGACGATCACAGCACGCACAAATGAGATAAGGGGTATCAAGCAAAAAAAAAAATAGGAAAGAAGAGAAGAGAAGATTCTTTATATGGGTTTTTTTTTTTTATATGATTGAAGATTTCAGGGAAGGAGAACACATTTCACCATAATAATGTTAAAACCCACACAATTCCAGCTATCGGTATTATCGCAAATGCAATAAGATCGACTTTACTACCTGTTTATAATTAGACGGATGGACAGAAAAGTCCAGTAACACGGAAGGTGCAAATTGTTTAACCTGGTGAAGTTCTTTTCAGAAAATTTAATTTTAACCATTATCATGGTGCCGACTAAGAAAATAAGTGATAGCGGTACTAGAGAATCAATTCTCCAAACACACGCCCCAGTGAATCACACCTCATTGTCAACTGCACTCCCCAGCCAGCAGCATTTCCTGGTGGAAGCATCTGGTGAACTGGCACAACAGAACTTGCCAACTATCATCAGCCAAAGTACAAAATCATGAAGCTTTCAGAGCCAGTCTTCAGAAAACCCTCAGAATAACAACCGGAGTAATCCTTCAGGCCCTCCCACCAAACAGACATATACTAAGGTGGTACAGATGCACCCGGAAAAGCATGACAGGTTAACCTTGGGGACGGTAGCTAAACCTCCCTCTTCTCTTGTCAGGCAGTTAAACCTGCAATCAGCTGATATGGTTCAATCATTTTACCCAGGTATCAATGTGCCTCACACAAATGAATATTCACCAGACATCAGATCTTCGAAACCTCATAGAAATCAACACTCAATGCCTGTCTTCAATCTATAATATCACTGCGGTCCCGACTCGCGAAAAGATTTGTCTCAAGATTGAGCCCAGCTACAACGGGCAAAAACATCAAGATGATGTTGGCTACAGAGTTCGCAGCACAAGTAGAAGTAAAACCCATCAAAACAAGGCGCCCTAGTTATACCTCATTTGTCATCTTCTGTTCTCCAGATAAACAAAGTATAATTTTAGACCCAAAACCATTCATTGACAGGGTTCATAGAGAAAATTTATTCACCAACGAAATCAACCATTCAACATAGCAACCAACAGACCAGGAACATATGAACCCAAAATACCTTCAGCTCATTTGCTTCATCCAAAACATCAGAAGTCTCACCAACAAACTAAATACACTTCAATCACTGCCCCTCATGGAAGAATATGAAATTTATAGAAACGTGGTTACCCAACAGCAATCACTTACATACACTCACGAAGCCGACAAAGTATCTCTCTAGAGAATTCCAGAAGTCAGACGAGGAGGGGAGTCGCCCTGGTCTTCAGAGAAAATTTTCAACCCACTAAAACTAAAACCAGCCAAACGCAAAACTCTGAAGCTCTTTCCACAGTGTTATTTGTTCAAGGATACCCAGATTCAAGTCTGTGTAATATATTTTCCCCCAGATCCTACTGAAGATTCAAGAGAGGAGCTACACAACTGGATAGCAACAAACTTGGAAACAAGCCTCAAAACCACAGTGACAGGTAACTTCAACATGCCTACACCATGCCATGAAGAAGCTAGGAAAGAAGTGGACACCATATTTGCTTCCCTGGGCCTCATGCAAATTGTTACGAGCCCAACCAGAGGTAATATCACACTTGACCTTGTATTCCATAATCTTGACAGCATCTCTATGATCGCCTCTTCTTTTAAATTCTACTCTGATCACAGACCTATCACATGTGAAATCGCCCTACAAAAAAATCACAATCATCACTTGCCCAGGAAAGAAAACCAACCTGAGAGCAAACTAACCTTTGCTACAAAAATTCCTGAAACCAGAAATCATCCTCAGACGTCTCAGAGAATTCAACTGGACACACCTGTTTACTGTTCCTCCTGACATAGCCCTAATCCACCTAGCCGAAGAGCTTTATGGAATAGCCAAAGAGGGAGCTGCAAAAGAAATACGCATCACCTCCAGAACCTCTGTATGGTTTAATCTAACAATCAAGCAAACTTTCCTCCAGAAGCAGAAGGCCTACCGAAGATGGAGAAAATCAGCTGATGCCAAAGACTTCAGTGCCTATAAAAAGGCAAGGGCTCTCTTCTTAAGACAAAAACGACTTGTCTGCAACCAACTTGCCCTGGATAAGCTGAAAAGATCTAAAAGATTCCAGAAACAGAGCCACAAGCAAATAACTATGAAGGAAGAAATATTTAAAGAATGGACTAAGCTCACTTTTCAACAGACCGGCCAGACACATGCACAACCCCTGGTTGCACTTTTTGGCACTATCTGCAAACCTCCAATATCACTCCTAACCATAACCTGAAGCCATCTGATGTAGATCGTCAAAAAACTTACTGATAGCTGTAGTGGGTCCCGACCGCTTTCCTCTGTTTCTAATCAAAATCTGTAGTTCATATATTATAGACCTCCTAGTCCACATTTTCAATAAAATCCTAGAAAGTGGAGAGATTCCAAAGATCTGGAACATATATTTTGTTCGTGCAGCCCCTAAATGCAGAGACCCCAAGCACACTCAAGATTTCAGGCCTATTGCCATCAGCTGTGGGTTCCTCAAGATATTTGAGAAAGCAATCCAGCTCACTACTGCAGACCACTGTTTCAATCACAGGCCTCCGTACCTCCACACCATGATTAAGGGGAGATCTACTAATAGCAATCTCCTGGACACCCTTACCAGAATCCAGAAAGCCCTCAACAACAGGACAGCTTGATGTTATCTTCTTTGACATAAAAGCTGCCTATGACAAAACAGACATAACAGCTCTAATCACCATTCTCCAGCATTACTTCAACATCATTAAATCAATCCTGGAGCATAGACATCTCATCATCTTACATTGCAACTTTAGGACAACTTGCATTACTAATAGGGGTATCCCACAAGGGGGGGGTTTCCTATCATCAACCCTATTTTCCGAAGCACTGGAGCCCTTCCTGGCATCCCAAACTGACTTCCAATCATATGCTGATGACCTGAAACTTTACATCACATCCTCCGACCACACTCAGGCTCTTAGCACTACCTTGCAGGCAAGTAAAACTATCCATAACCTTCAACAATATCTGGCTTCCATCGGATTACAAATTAATGATAATGATATCAATCTTACCATCAATGGATCACCCATTCAGAAAGTTAAAACACACAAGGATCTCTGATTAGTTTGGGATTAGGGGCTGACATTTCAGGCTCACCTCCTGAACACAAAAACCAAAATGTACTCCGCTATGTGGGCGATCCGCCAAGAACTAACTGGAATTCATGACGCCGACCTGGTAAAGAAATATGTTGTCTGATGTGTCTATCCCATACCTCTGTATGCAGCAACCATTTGGTCCTCTGCTTCCACAACAAGTTCCTCAGTCTGGAACACTGACTCCTGAAATGGCTCAACTGGCAGACTGGCAACCAATACACCATTTCTAGGGCCCAACTCTACATAAATCTAGAAGTCACCCCACGGAAACAACAGATTGTGGCAGCTATATTCGAAACAATCGCTTCGAAGCTAGTTTCGAAGTGGGCGGGCTGGCCCGCCCACTGATGATGATGAAGCTCACTAGCTTCAAAACGATCGTGTGGGTGGTGGTATCCTCTGAAAATAAATAACAGTAGTCTTCTCTACTAGAGAAGCATTATTTATTTGAAGTAGTGCAATCCAGCTATCTTGTTGTGAAGGCACCCACAATATGAGATACTATTAAAACGATGCCTTTTACACTACATACGTAGTTCAAACTTATGGGTTAACTATGGTGTATCTACACAGATATTATATAGTTAATTACCAAAACCCATAAGGATTATGCCTTGTGAATTTCGGTTTCAAAATACATTATTACCAACACCCTTTGGCATCTCTCATATTGTGGATATAACTTCGCAACTGTGATGGCATGTTGCACTACCAGAGTACCTGCCTGCCCACTGATGATGAAGCCCAATAGCTTCGAAACGATCGTCTAGAGCAGTGGTGGCGAACCTATGACACGTGGGTCAGATACTGACCCACGAAGGCTTTGTAAGTAACCCACACGCACGCGTTTACTGTAATATTGGCCTACTTTTTTTAAATTAGAACAGAGAGAAAAGATAATCGAAAATATTAAACAATTATAAAATATAAATATGTAATGTCAGATTTATAAAAAAAATAAATAAAAATAAACAGAATGATTCACAAACAAGTGTTTTAAAAACTTTTTTGACTCCGAAAAATAACATTACAGCTGCTAGTGTTCAAGTAACCCATTGCATTGCTCGCCATGGGAAACCTCTTTCAGAAGGAGTTTGTAAAACAAGCATTTTTAGAATGTAATTCTACTGTTTTCAGATTTTAAAGAAAAAGACTCGATTATAAAGCGTATAAATGAGTTACCAATAAGTCGCAATACTATTAAAGATCGAGTAATAGAATTAGAAAGAAATATTTCTTCTCAAATACATAACGACTTAAAGTCTGTAGAAATGTATTCGATTGCTTTAGATGAGAATGATTATGTAAATGGTTATGTACAACTAGCAGTTTTTGCTCGATATAATGCAGGCAATATAATGAAAGAAGAGTTAATAAAACTAATAACATTGAAAGGAAGGTGTACCGGTCTTGATATTTTTAAAGAATTTGATAATGCATTTTTAAAAAAATGGAAATTGACCTACAAAAAATTGTTTTTGGAACAACACACGGTGCTCACAATATGGTGGGAAAAAAACATTGGTTTTATTCAGCAGCTTAAGCAAAATATTAGACATTCTCTGATAGAATTTCGTTGTATAATACACCAGCAAGTTGTATGTGCGAAGCAAGGTTTAAAAACATTTTCTAATGTAATGCCAGTTGTAATTAAAGTTATTAACTTTATAAATGGTCTTAATAAGCGAGAATTTGCACAATTATTAGAGGAAATTGAGTGCCAATATTCTGGGATTTTGATATAAAACAATGTTCGATGGCTCAGTTGCAGCCAAGTTCTTAATCGGTTTGTCATTTTATTAGACGAAATAAAGCTCTTTTTGAATGAAAAAAAGAATAGTTATGACGAATTTTCAAATATAAATTGGCTAAATGATTTAATGTTCTTATGTGATATCACTCAGCATTTCAATGAACCGAATAAAAAACTTCAGGGACATGGACAAATTGCATTAATGATGTTTGAAAATATCAAAATATTTATGAAAAAACTTGATATCTTTATTAAAGATTTGGAAATGAGCACCATGAAATATTTTACTCAATTACAAAAACATTTTCAAAACACTAAAGATTTTGAAAATATTCTTGACATTCAAGAAAATGCAATTAAAATATATTTAACCATTTTGCAAAAAATAAAACAAGCTTTCCATGAGAGATATAATCAATTTAAAAGTTTGGAAAATACATTTCGCTTTATTTTATGTGCACATAAAGCAGAGTACGATACAATGCAGCTAAACGATTTTATGTGGCTAGGTATCACTAACTTAGAAATGGAATTAATTGAATTCCAAAGCAGCATAGTGTGGAAAAATAAATTTGAAAACTTGATTTTCGAAGTAGAAGGAAAAATTTCAGAAAGTAATGCAGCTAGGCCTAATGAAGATCCCACACTAAAAGTTGAAAATATTATATTAAACGCATGGTATTCTTTACCGAATATTTTTTCATGTATGAGGAAACTGGCTAACGCTCTTCTCACAACGTTCGGGTCCACATATTCATGTGAAAAATTGTTTTCCTCAATGAATTTTTTAAATCTTCCAACAGGAATAAACTTGGAAATGAATTGACTGCAAAATGTATTAAAGTAATGAACACGAAGTATGTACCTAATATTAAGAAACTGTCTGAAAGTAAGCAACAACAAATTTCGCATTAAATATACTTTTATCAACTTTATTACACATACTGTATCTGTAAATATGTTAATTATTAATGAAGAATATTTCAAAATAAAGGCGTTTTCTTTTATTCCTTGCTCATTCAAATACTTTGTGCAGAGGCAATATTGGTCATGATGTCACCTGGTGCGGTACAAGGTATCAAATCAAGCTTCGATATTTACTTTTTTTTTTTAGCTCTTCGCAAAAGTTAAAGTTATAAATCAAAAAGGAAACAAACCTTTTTTGGATTATTTCAAAAGTGAGAACCAAAAAGATTCAACTATCAACTTGATCTCTTAACAAATTGTTTGATGTTTCCAAATAATTGGCATCCTTTTTACCCCCCCCCCCTTTCTAATTGAGACCACTAACTTATGACTCACGGGCTAGTATTTTAAAAAAGAAATAAAAATAATTGACCCACTCTTCAAAAAGGTTCGCCATCACTGGTCTAGAGGTTGGTTTGTGATTTGTTTTGTTCAGATGTGTTCTACTCATTCTGAAAGTTGAGGAAAGTGTCCGATTGTATCAAGGTCCTTTCAGCTGAGGTAACCCCCTTGTGGGGGAACCTCCTTTAGTAGGGTAGTAAGTGATTGATTTTCTTTTGTTTTACATTTCTTTGAAATTTATTTCTGCCAAGTTCGGTATTTTCTTTTTTCGTTTTGCTGGTGTCACACAGGACACGGGATATTTATCTATTCATTTTCCTTAAGGAACGGAGATTGATTATGGCACAGTTCTTTTTTAGAGAAAGGACAGTGGAGTTTCAGACTACACAGGTTTGTTCAATTAGAGAGGTAATGCAGGGAGTGACTCAGGTTGTTTCGGTTCACGAAATAAAAGGATTAACTCCATTACCGAAGCAGAAATATCAGTTGGTCTTGAAAACAGTAGAGGCAAGAGAAAAGGTTTTGAAAACGTTTTCTATTAGAAATGTCATGATCACACCTGTGCAAATTGGTAACATATGCAAAGTGGTTACTATTGACAGGTTTCGGGCAGAAATGTCTAATAGTCCTGTCCAGAGCTTTTTAAACAAGTTTGGTAAGGTTATTAAGATTCACAGGAAAGAATATGAGGAATGGCCAGGCGTAGAAACAGGTACGGTGAAAATTCATATTGACATGTAAACGCCCGTGCCAAACATCATCGATTTGATGGGTCACAGGTTATTAATAAATTACACAGGAGTTCAGAAAGTTTGTTTGAGGCGTGGAGGTAAAGACCATTTGGGAGCAGAATGCCAAAAATCACGTTGTTTTAATTGCAATGGCACAGGTCACATTACGGCCAACTGCCTTAATAATTGTAAAAAATGCAGAGCTTTTTTCCACACATAAATTCATTCAATGCCTGGAATGCATGCTTGCCAAAAGAATTTCTGGTGCGGGAGGACAGCAGAAAGCGAGCAAGCTGCCAAAAGATATGCCTAATGCTGAGAGCGTGGAAACCATAGTAGTGCAGAGGGGTGAAACGCAGATTAAAGAAATCACACCAACATTTACAATAGCGTACGATATGTCAGCACACAATCGGAACACGCGGAGCGGAACTAACTGAGGACGTGGAAGTGGAAAATACAGTGCGAAATGTACATAAGCGGGGGGGGGGGGGAGAGAAGGAAGAAATAAAAAAAAAAGAGCAGTAAAACTAAAAGGGCAAAAGGGGGAACAGAGGAAATTCAAGAAGAGACCGAAATAAAACAAATAGAGGGGGAAGAGGTATCAATTTTGTCAGGCGGTAAGAAAGATTGCAAAACACTTTTGGGGTCAGATTCGGATTCAGATGGCATACAAACAAGGGAATACAAAGGAATAGAATGGTTAAATGTAGTAGGAAACACAAAAGAATACAGGGAATATAGGCGAAGCTTGGCAGAAATTGTTAAAACTCGAGGAGAACAGGTTTTTCTTTGGAATGAAAATGAGGAGGGTGAAGTAGTAAATATACAGTTCGCTTGGGGAGATTTTGTTATTTCCAGTATTACAAACAAGACTGTTGGAGATCTCACTGTGTTGCTCACCAATAACAAATTAAAGTTAAATGCTGAACATAGGAATATCTTAGCAGAAGTTCTAGTAAAGTTCTGCTCATAATGTCTGGAATAACATTTATGTTGTTAAATATACAGAGTCTGAGAGCAGTTAACAAACAAAGGATGATATGGCAAATTATAATGAACATGGGGGTGAAAATTTGGTTTCTACAAGAAACCCACTTTGCAAGTTTAGCAGACAGCCAGCAGTTTCAAAACAGATACCGGTTCTTAGGATTTTGGAGCTTTGGGACAAATCGATCCGCAGGGGTGGGAATAGTAGTGGTTCCTCCAATTTTAGGGACAATACGACTGGTGGGTAGGGATACAGAAGGTTGGGTTGTGGCAGTGGATTGGAGTTATGGGGGGCGCACGATTAGACTAATCTTGTCTATAGCCCAAATTCCACTTTAGAAAGGAAAACTCTGTTTCAGGGACTGGGCAACAATATTAGGGAGGGTTCAGTGGGTTGTAATAGCAGGGGACTGCGTTCCTGACCCCACTATGGACAAATTTCTGGGGGGGTACCCGGCATCATGGTACAGGAGGGTTTGTGAATTAATCAAGGTTTGTACTAAATGGGACTTGGTAGATGTCTGGAGAGAAAAAAATCCGGATAACGAGCGGCCACCAAAATAGCCAATAATATAGGAACTAGGATTTTTTTTTTTTTTTTTTTTTTATGAGAACCCCAAACACGAGAGGTATTAGAACCTATAGTACTTAGTACAGTGCTTGGGTTGGAGGTTCAGAAGAAGAAAGAAGATATTTGTTGATATTGGACTTGAACTTCTGTAGATTGTAATTTTCAGGAAATACGTATGAAGGAAGGTTGTTCCAGAAAACGGGAGTTGAATGAATAAATGAGGAAGATGAAAAGTTGGTTCTGTGAGTTTGTAGTTGGACAGTAAATGGTGTTGGCTGATGGCGGCACGTGTTCGGACTGTTTTGAAAGAGAGAGCGGGAATTATAGAAGCCAATTCAGAAGAACAGTGCCCATGGAAGTATCTGTAGAAGAGGCATGCAGCAGAAACAGTGCGTCTATGAGAAAGCGAGTGGAGAGACTCTGTTAGAGATGAATCATTAATTAACCTAACTGCCCTCTTCTGAATGGAATCAAGAAGACTGAGAGAGGTTTTGGGGGCACCACCCCAGATGTGGGAACAATATTCCATGGCAGGGCGGATTTGCGATTTATACAGAGTGAGCAGCTGTTTGGAAGAAAAGTAACGACGACAGCGAAAGAGAAAACCAAGTTTTTTAGATGCAGAGGAAGCAATATTTGTAATGTGCTTGTGCCAAGAGAGATTAGAAGTCAGGGTAATCCCCAAAAGAGATATATCATTTTGTAAAGAAATCGGAGTGTCACTAAAGATAAGCATAGGAGCAGAAGAATCCTTTTTGCGAGATATAAGACAAGATTGAGTTTTAGAAGGGTTGAAATCAACTAAGTTGTCTTTGCCCCACTGGAGAATTACCTGAAGATTGGCATTTAAGGAATTGGCAGAAGATTTTCGAGAACTTGAAGCTGATTGAGCTGGACAAGGTTTCTCAAAATGGAAAGCTGAATGCAATGTACTATCATCGGCAAAACTATGGATAGGATTTCCAGTCAATGGAAGAAGGTCATTAATATACAAGAGGAAAAGAGTGGGGGAAAGAACTGAACCTTGGGGGACACCAGCATTAGTGGAGAAGTTAGAAGACAGAGAGCCATCTACCATCACCCTCAGTGAGCGATCAGAGAGAAAACTGGATAACCAATTACTAAAAACAGTTGGCAAACCATAAGATGGAAGCTTGTTTAGAAGACCTTTATGCCAAACACGATCAAAAGCCTTTGAGATGTCAAGAGCAACTACTTGTGTTTCACAGAACCTTTCCATTGAATTAGTCCATAAATGGGTAACATAAGCCAGAATATCACCAGTGGATCGACACTGACGGAATCCATACTGGCGATCGTTGATCAGACGGACGGTTTCTAGGTAGTTTAAGAGTTGGCGGTTAATTGATTTCTCCATTACTTTAGAAAGAGTAGAAGTAATTGCAATGGGACGATAATTGGATGGGAGGGATTTGTCACCCTTTTTAGCAACTGGCTGGATATGAGCAAATTTCCAAGCAGAAGGAAAAACACCTTTGGAATAAGAAAGTGAAAAAAGGCGGCAAAGAATAGGAGTAAGTTCAGGAGCACAGGTTTTGAGAACAAGTGGAGAAATACCATCAGGACCTGGAGCTTTCTTAGCATCAAGATTCATCAAAATCCTTCTCATATTCTTTTGACAGAAGACCACAGGAGGCATTGAATGGAGCGTGTTAGGAATGGTGGGAGGTGTTTTACCAAGATCATTAATACATGAGCTCGAAGAAAAATGGGATGCTAGCAGGTCAGCTTTATCCTTGGCTGAAGTGACAACAGAACCATCTGGTTTGGACAGAGGTGAGAGCAGAGATGGGCAAAAGTTGCGGCCAATAGCTTTGGCAAGAGACCAGAATGCTCGGCTACCATTAGGGCAAGAAGCAAGTTTTCTACTCTTAGCCTGTTCAAACTTTAGTTTGGACTGATTAATAACTGCTTTACAATTGTTGCGAGCTTTGGTGTAGGCAGAAAATGAAACTGAAGAATTAGAAACAAGCCAATTACGATATGCAACATTCTTCTCTTGGACAGCCTTAGCACATTTATTGGAAAACCAAGGTTTAGATAAAGGACGAGATTTTAAAGTGGAGTGTGGGATAAAGGATTCCATTCCTGCAAGAATAATTTCACTGACACGATCTGAGCAAACGTTGACATCAGAAGTTTTGAAACAATAATCAGACCAAGGAAAAGAAGTCTCGCAGGTCATCCCATTTTGCATTCTTGTAATGCCAAACAATACGAGGTTGGGAATAGCCATGAGATAAAGGTTCCATTGGAGAAGAGACAATCACCAAGTTGTGATCTGAAGTGCCTAAAGGACCTCTCACTTCAATCTTGTACTTAGAAGGGTTGTTTGTGAGAAAAAGATCAAGCGTATTGGCTGTATGATTAGGATTGTCCGGTATTCTTGTAGGTAAATGAACAATCTGTGCTAGGTCATTAGTAATTGCAAAAGCCTCAGCATCTCGACCTGCTGGGCCGGTGTGACTAGAAAACGGAAGCCAGCTGGAGTTGTGAACGTTAAAATCACCAAGGAAAATTACCTCACTGTTAGGAAAGTTGGACTGGAGAAAGTCAAGTTGCAAAGAGAGGAAGTCAAAGAGCTCCAAGTGATTAGTGGAGTTGGGAGAATGGTAGAGACAACAGTTGAATTTTACACAATGAGGTAGAGAGATTTTAAGCCAGAGAAGATCAAAGAGAGGAGATTCCAAATTGCCAAGTCTCTGACAGGGAATATCAGAACGGACATATGCACAAGTACCACCTTTGAGGCGAAAGGAATCATACAGCAAATAATTTGGACATCTAAGATGAGCAGTAGTTGAATCAACTGATAACTGAGATTCCGTCAGAAAAAGTACATGGGGTTTGGAAGACTGCAAGTGGAAATGGACATCGTTGAGATTGGAACTGAGACCACGTATATTTGTGAAATGAATTAGGAAGTCGTTGGGAGGTTTAGATCTTTTCGCAGATAAGCTTGCTCTATTATTTTGACAATTCATGGTGTATTCAATAGTAAGAAAAAGTGGGTGGGACATGCTGTATGAAGTAATGAAATTTTTGGATATGGCTCACATGTGGTAAGAATATACCCAGATCCTTGACATAATGGGGCCTCGACAATGCTCCCCGCACACACACACTACTCGGCCTCCCTCCAGTCACTATCTGGCAGAGTAGAGGTAGCAAGATTATACACTAGCTGATCCGGAAGCCTCCTAGAGAGTTACCAATAGGTTTGGTCCAGTGTACTATCTAGCGGCCGGCCTGCGAACACCGTTTTAGAGCTGTACCCTCGAAATGTAAGGAATATTGGATCTCACCACGACATTCATCATAACCTCAAAAATCATCAATCATACTGCATGATGGAAGAGATAGGGAAGGGTTGCCCGGAACTTAGCTCTAGAGACTAAACATGGGTTCCAACGCTTCAAGCCTCCAATAAGCAAAGTGGTGGTATTTCACCGGTTGATGAGAGTCATCTACCACCTAGTACTGCCTGGTAACATAGAGGGGCGGCGTTCCTCTATGTGGTGTGGGCGCCACACCTCGACCCCTGCTTACGTTGGTTCACACCTGGGTGGTCACCCACCATGTACTTGTGCATGAAGGTTATACCCAGGATTACTAACAGTCCCACCATCGTGAAGGTGCAAGCAGAGGATTTGGCTGTCATAGACCGTCCGGACTTCGCCGAAATTGGGTCCACTTGACTTGAGTGTCACCCGAATATCAGTTCCATCAGCGTTTTAGACTCCCAGGTAGCAAGAACAGCTTGTCTGGCATATCTGAGAGAATGTCTGTGACAACCTCAAGGACCAAATATCGCACTTATGCAACGAGTCAGTTGAAGGATAAGATAACGATGATACGGCATGTGAAATTTGCTGGAGGTCAACAAGTTTCAGATGCTATTAGGTGGGTCGGAAAACTGCTAGCTTGAGGGGAGACAAAGACGAATAGATTAACAGTAGCCACTGGCAGAGGTGAAAGATTCTTGCACTGCTTCTATTGGAATGAGCAGAAGCCTGAAAAACAAGATGCAGGATATTTCAGAGACTGCCGGGAGTCATTGCGGTACAAGTAAACACATGGGTTGTGTTAGGGTAGCTAAGAATAGAAATAGGTGCATGTATACCTGCGTGTACACCAATGCTAGGAGTTTAGTAAATAAATTTGATGAATTTGAGGTATTGCTCAAAACATCAAAGGCAGATATTGTTGGGATATCAGAGACGTGGTGTCACACAGATATAAGGAATGCAGAACTGGAACTAATTTTTCATTAGCCAGGTAAATCCCGAGATTTCTCAGGATTTTCTTACACCTGGCAGCAGACAACTGACTTTCATTTTACTTATATTGTACAGCAATGTAGGAACAGTAGCACATTCCTGTTCCGCCAGTAAGCAAAATATAATTTGCTGTCCTAGATGCAGAATACTGAACCCACAAAAATAATTCGCAAAAACAATATCGACGCCCTGTTGAACTGCCGCCCATAAGCTACGCTTACCTTGCCTATCCACTTGGGGCGGCCGTATGTCAGAATGCAGTTAGTTCGCAATTATTGCTTGTGGCGGGAGGTTACTGCTTGTGCGTTCCATTTGATTTTTTAAATTTATTTATACTATGAGTAAGTATACTATGAGTATTTATTTATACTATGAGTAAGTATACTATGAGTATTTATTTATACTATGAGTAAGTATACTATGAGTATTTATTTATACTATGAGTAAGTATACTATGAGTAAGTTCAATGAGTAAGTCATTGAACAGTGGCTAGAAAAAGTAAAAAGTGTTTCGTGGGATGTAAGTTCTTTAAAAGGGAGTAATGAAGAGTTTTTCTGTTCCTTTCTTTTAACTCAAGTGCTAATTTATTAAAAAAATCTGTATAATTTGCACACTTTTTGGCATACACGAGATAACTTGGGATAGCCCAAATGAGTTAATTACTCCCATGTATTTTCTACAAAAAAATTAATAAAATACACAAAACTATACAATGAGTATTCGCATGATGCATACTTTTAATCTGTAAAATAAAAAAAGGTCGATCCGTTACGGCACATCTGAAAAAAAATGTTCCGGGAAGGGATTAAATAATTCAAGGAAGAACTAAACAAAACTATTGGATGGAATGGATTGGTGAAATAGGATTTTTTTTTTTTTTTTTTTTTTTCTGGCTGTTGCTGTATAACCTTGCTTTCTTGCATCAATTGCCACTGCTCCTGATAGTAATCAGTCTATGCCACTACAACAAGACTAGAAAAACTGTGCAAAAATGAGAAGTGGGAGCTGAAGTTTAATATTAATAAATGAAAGGTGTTGCATTATGGATAGCAACAATCCCAGAAAAACATACTAACAGTGTGTGACCACACTCAAGGCAGCAGAAAACAAAAAAGTCCTGCAGAGGGAACTGTGATGCAGACATGAAGTTCACTGAGTAGTGCAAGCAGGCTGTTAGACAGCCTGCTTGCACTACTCAAGCAGGCAGACAGATCATGTGGTTTAGTCTATGATATACAGGAATTTTGACAGTATGGCTAAAGAGATAAATATTCTGCTGTAGAAGACAGAACAGGCTACATCTTGAGGTACTACATACAGGTCTATAAGCCTGTATGTAGTGAAGGAACCAAATGGTATTTTAGGGAACCAAGAGAGGCTTCAATTCTGCAAACTGTGGTATCTGGAATCTAGGCATCTGTGAGGAGATGATCTGATTGAGATATTAAAGGCTTTGAGTGGAATGAGCAAATTTATGCTAAAGGTATCCTTACTGTTACACAGACAACACACATGTGGTGACATAAATTTAAATTGAGAAAGAATGGTTAGAGGATAGATGCGTTTGAATTTGCTTTCAGTCAGAGGGTAGTTGAACGTTGGCACAAACCTCCATCTGATGTTGTGGAAGTGTGTAATTTGAATAAACTTAAGTAAAAATGAAAGAAAAATTATTTGAAGGGATAGACAGGTGATGTGGGAGTTTTTTTTTTTTTTTTTTTTTTGATGCTGTATAAGCCTACTTCCTTGCATCATTTCCTAATATTAATATTGTGCATATATTATTATTATTATTTTTTTATCTGAGGGGCACTGTTCATTATGAATTTTACCCTCATGGTCAAATAGTGAACCAAGGAATACAAAACTCAAACAATTTTTTGGCAATTGCATGGCCAGAAAAGTGAACTTTGAGGAACTGGAACTTATATGACAATGTCACGATACAAGCTGATATAATGCACTAATATGATTACCTGCACAATCTGCACTTTCCATTCAAGAATTTCTTGCAAAGTACAGTAATACCCCGAAGTTACGCGATAGGTGGGTCCGACGAAAATTGCGTAAGTCGAATTCGCGTAAGTCGGGGTACAACTTTGCATATAAATACATATAAATTTTGCTTAATTGGGACCAAGGACTAACATAAACACTAGTTTAGAAGAAAAATATTAATAAAATTGCAGTTCTTTATACATATTAATACAAAATATGTATTAAAAAACAAATGACTTACGTTAAAAAGTTATTTCGATGTCGATTGCTTCATAAAATCTAACAAATTCGTCTGACGACACAGCGCGTTCTTTTTTTCACGCAGAATTTCTTCGTAGCAAGCTAATAATTTTTTTATTCCTTTGCTTTGTAGCTATAACGCGTTCTTCGTTGGAGTCTATGTTTTCTAAAATTTTTAAGCCCTTTACAATTGAGCCCTTTTCAATTTTCAACCTGTCAAGTTTGCAATTGTCATGTGCTTTTCGCCGTTGCTTCATTAAGGCCTGTAGCACGTGCAATATCACACGGTCTTTCATTTCGCTCAAAGCGTTTCACAATTTCATATTTTTTCTCTATCGACAGAGGCGGACTGGCCATAAGCCTTACCGGGGAAACCCCGGTGGGCCAGTGTGATTTTGGCCATAAACCATAGTATGAGGCCACTATAAATTTTCCCGGGTAAGAATTTTTGATCCAGTCCGTCTCTGTTTATTGATAATTCCTTTTCTTTTTCTCTCTGAATCTGCAGTGTCTTCACCAGGACGCTTCCTTTTCACACCTTTTAATTAAGTATTTTACTCATTTTTAGGGAATAAAGCACAATTACAAAATGAGGAGGCACGCTTGATACGCATAAACAAAGCTGCGCGCATGTAGCAACTGAATAAACAACACCATAAAGGCAGAGATACACTATTAACACCTCACATTTCTAGGGGTTACTACCATAAAACAATAAAAATCCAGTTGCGTTTCTGCTAGTGAAATCTGTTATAAACTGGTAGTAAACTCGATCTAATTGCATTTGCGATTATACCGATAGCTGGAATTGTGTTGGTTTTTACGTTATTATGGTGAAATGTGTTTCCCCTTCACTGATATAAAAAACATAAAAGCAGCAAAGTTGAATTCTTTCGCTCTCATTCTCCGCCGTCGCACCTTATATCGATAACATATGAAAAACGACCTTGAAGATAGTGGGCGGCAGCGTTGCCAAACGAAAAAAATCAAGAACCGCGTAACTCCGAGTTCGCATAAGTCGGGGTATTACTGTACTCCATATGGCTCCTCATCTTCCCCCTCCCTGTTATGCTTCCAAGTGCAAAGCCCCCAACCCCTAAAAGAGATCTGTATTGACTGAAGAAATTATATACAATGTGACATTGTAACAATTAGCAATTGTTCCTGTGTCACAAGATGCCTATCAGGAATGCCTCTAGAATTTGTAGAAACAATGAAATCAGTGTATACAGTATCAGGAGAATTCTTCGAAGGAAATATATCAGAATGGTCCATAAGCTTCAACATTTCCCAAATATTAGTTCAGTCTCCAAACTTTTCGATCAGCTTATAAATACAGAAATATAACATAATACTTATACATTGTATAGAGTCATTACAGCATTTGTGTTCTCATCTGTTAACTCGCATGGCATGTAAAACTCATTCATCTGAAAGAAAAAAACTTCAAATTACTTACTCTAGGACTGAATGCTACTCCCCTAACACTTCCTTGATGAAATTTTAGAAACTTTGGTGATCCTTCTTGTTGCATGGCTAGGGTGACGGATGGTAACTGAGTGAGTACCTAAAAGAAGTAACACATTCGTGTTAGAACAAAATATTGATGGCTCCTAATTTTTGTGAACATGTCAAAGTTTTTTTTGTATCTATACAAGGGTAAGGAGATGCATGGAAACTTGCATCATGGAAATAAAAGTTCCAACTGATGACTGATTTCATTATTTATAAAATTATTATCATTTAACCATTTGAAAGTCCATCAAAGGTGCTCACCTGAAAAGTTCCCTAATGCTTAAAATAAAAGTTCTGCCTTTTACCTATCTCCTTTAACCCTTTGTGGTCTGAAATAAAATTTCATAATCAGCAAAACCAAACTGTTGAGGAAGTGGCTACAATCGTCAGCTTTGCCAATTATGAAACCTGTTTTTCTTGATGTGTTGGCATAATTATTGTACTGCCATTTATTTATGCTTCATATAAATGGTGCAAAGCACTAGACTAATGTTTATATTTAATTGTTAACAGCAGGCAGCAGTTTTTTCCCCTTCATTTTAGATGACACAAGAGTGGCTTATACTGTGTTAGAAGTGAATGAAGTGTTTATGGTGTCAGTACCTTCTAAAAGCCTTTCTGATAAAGGAACCGAAAAATTTTTTATAACTTTCTGATTCAGAATTTTAAATGAATTAGAAGTTTTTTTTTTTTTAATGAAAAAAAAAAAAATAATAAAATAAATAAATAATAACATAATGGAATACTGGTCTAAAAAAATGGACAGACAGAATTTAGTTTTTCAATATTGTATTTATCAGGAAGAGATTTCTGCAGATAGTGTGGATGTTGCATCTCTGCCCACCAGCGAAACAGAAAACAAAAGGAATTCAAAGTAGGAGATCTAAAGTAAAAATATTTTCTGTGATTTGAATGAAAAGTTTGGTGGATATCTTGTTCTAGAAAGAATTACTGCATCATATGAAATCTACCTTTGTTGGTTTCAGGGGTAGAATTTTATTCAAATGTTATAATTAGACATTGGATTATTTGCATATTTTGGTTAATTTAATGATTAGTGAATATAAATGCATATAACATGAATATCATTAGCAACACGGATCAGTTTTATCGACATGTTATCGACAAAGCTCTATATAATGACCCTGTTTGTTGTTTGTTTGTTTGTTATTTGGTTTTTAGGAGCATTAGCAACTAAGGCCATATTGCTCCGGGAATATGCGGTGGTCATTCCCTGACTTTTCCACATCCTCTGTATTTGGTGGTCACAGGCTCAAACCCCGGTCTAATCAAGAAGCGTGTGCTACGCCCTGCTGCTCAAGCTCACCTGGCTACAGAGGTGCCAACGACCCTGTAAGGAATGAGAAAAACGGTTGTTATGTTGGAAGGACGTTATATCAATCATTCGTAAAATCAGCAATAAAAGTAAGAGCTTAAACATTTAATGTAATTCTACTAATACATTATATTATGATTGTAAATTTTGCATTTAATTAAGGTTACAATTTAATTGTAAATTTCACTACACAGGCTCCATACCTATTTGTAGAACTGTTCCATACTTTAAAATAATCTGTCAAAACACACTGTTTCAATAGTAGAGCATGTTTTAAAAGAGAATTATGAAGGTTCGCGATAGCAGTTATTTCACTTTTGGTTAGGCTGCACTTAAAAAAAAAAAAAAAAAAATTGATGTTCTAATCCTTGATGATCATCTTTCACTGGAACTTCTTGTTCAATCACAGTAGGTTCCTCATTTTCATCACTACAAATTTCAGAAGATTCTATTAAGTTTGCAATGAGTTCCTCTTCATTCATGCATATCCTGAAACATTCAATGTCCGCATCCACTGCATAATCTTTGAAGCCTGTTTTTTCTGAAAGTTTAGGTGAAGACAACATACATGCTCAAATATTTCTTTCCTACTATTGGACCGTTCTTCACAATTAATAGAGGAAGAACACGAAACTTTCCACATTGCATCATTCAAGGCAGAAAATTCAGCATGTTTGAAGCAGTTGGTGATCACTTTTTCATCAACTTCATTTCATACTGAAACATGTAAATATACATTGCTTGCAGGATGCCGATTTCGCATTGAATTTTGCCTTCAAGACAACACAATTTTGTTTAATAGCATTCTTTGGAAATGATTCCAAAGAATGCTATTAAACAAAATTGTGTGCTACAAAGAATGCTACAAAACAAAATTTAAAAAAAAGTGATTAACAAATGATTTATAGCCGACCGGGCTAGCCGGGTGGGTAAAGTGCTTGCCTGGCAACCCCAAGGTCGCGGGTTCGATTCCCGCCTCGGGCTTGGATCAAAGTACTGTAAAAACCTGGGGAGGTGCATTATGGCCACAGAAGCCTATGCGCCAACAACTACCAAAAAAATAAAAAAAAAAAAAAAACACAAATGATTTCTAGCGGTCAGGGTGAAGAACTGACGTCATATTTGGTGGTAGGTACTCAACAGTGATTGCACATAGGTCATTTACTTTACAATGAGGGATGCCACAAACATCAAATAAATTTTCCATTCTACTCACTCATTCTGCGATCTAAGACTCTGATTCATTCTTCATAGATTTGTGATGTCATCCATGTCTTTTGGTGTGCTCGATACACATTCGGTAATGTCTTCGAACCTTTAAAGCATCAAGGCTTTTGGGCTTTCCCAATGATTAAAAGAGGAAACTTCTCTGTGCCAGACATGTTTGCTGCTAGGAGAACAGTTATTCATTGTTTGGCCTTTGTCCTGCCACTACATTTCTCACCTTTAAATGTAAATATTTTATCTAGTAGCAATTTAAAAAAAGAGTCCGCTTTCATCAGCACTGAAGATGTCTGTGGTCGTATGTCAGCAAAACATTTTTTTAACTATTTTCTTCCCATTCTTTTGTGGCGTTATTGTACACGATTGCACTTTCACCATGCACTTTTTTTGAAAGACAGGTCATGATGAGTCTTAAATTTCTGGAGCCATCCATCTGAATTTATAAATTCTTCAATATCAATTCAACGCACAAACAATTCAGCCTTAGCTTTTAAAAGATTACCATCTACGGGAACGTTTTTTGCATGCATCATCGATTAGCCATTCAAAAATTACCTTTTTAAGCACCAGATACTTCAAATTTCATGCTGAAATCCTGCCCGGTATAGCAGATTTCTCTAAACTCTTTCATTAGCATTAGTAGAGGCATTTGATGCAAGAAAGCAAGCTTATGCAGCATCAGTCAAAAAAAAAAAATTAATTAATTAATTAAAAAAAATAATAATAAATAAATAAAAAATAACCACTTCCACTTCACCCCTCTGTTCGTTCGAAATACCTGTCCAGCTGAGCCTTAAACTTATTTAGGCTATCAACTTCCACGACAAGGGATGGAAATCTATTCCACCAACCAACCACCCGCTGGCTAAAGGCAAATTTCCTCACGTCTATCCTACATCTGTCCTTTCTCAATTTGAATTTATGCCCTCTCAGGTGATTATTCTGAGCAAGAGGAAGAATCCCATCAGCATTGAGTATGCTCAAACCATTCAAGGCTTTATACACCTCTACCAGATTACCTCACCGGTGCCTAGTCACCAGACAATGTAATTTGCAAAACTTAAGCCTTTCTTCGTAAGAGCACCCCTTTGTTCCATTCACTAAACTTGTTGCCCTTCTCTGTACTCGTTCCAGCATCTCTACATCCTTCTTGAAATGAGGCCTCCAGACCTGTATACAGTACTCTAGGTGTGGTCTGACCATTGCCTTATACAAGGGAATAATCACCTCCTTATCCCTGCTAGAAAAATTCCTATATATCATCGACAATACACCATGAGCTACGCTTGCAGCCCATCTTCACTGCTCAGAAAACTTCATATCTGCCTGCACAATCACCCCCAGGTCCCTTTCATTCTCTACCACTGTCAGTGTAGTACCACAGAGTTGATACGTTGCTCTGGGGTTGCTGTTTCCCATATGTAGTACTTTACATTTGTCAATGTTAAACTTCATTTGCCACCTCTCAGCCTATCTGCTCAACCTTTCCAGATCCTGTTGCAGTAGCATAGTGTCTGTAGTGTCCTTACAACCCTGCCAACCTTCATATCGTCTGCAAACTTGGACATTAAGCTTGATATACCATCATCAATATCATTTATAAATACAGAAAACAATAATGGACCCAATACTGAAACCTGAGGGACTCCACTAATAACATTAGTCCATGATGAGCAGTGTCCATTGATTACCACTCTGTCTTCTCCCCCTCAACCACCCCTTTATCCATAGCAGCAATTTGTTTCCAGTGCCACACTGCTCCAATTTGTGCAGCAGTCTTCCATGTGCAACAGTATCAAAAGCCTTTCTAAGATCCAAGTATATAATATCAAAGTTATTCCCTGCATTCAGTTCTTTTGTGACTGCATCATAGTATCCAATCAAATTGGTCAGGCAAGACTTCCCCTTAACAAAACCATGCTGTGTCTGAGCTATGACTGAAGTCTTGTCTAGATGATCCTGCAGTGCTTCTTTAAAAAGTGCCTCCATTAATTTTCCAGGAACAGAATCGCTTTCAATCGCTTTCCGAATAGTGAACAGAGAGAGAGTGCTCTTAGGAATGCTCAACTGTTTGGCACTGTCAGTCTTAGAATGCACACAATTATCTACGGCTTACAAAATCCTAATTTTATCTGCAATTGGCAAAGCATTCTTGGAGCCATACCAACAAACCTGGAAAAATTAGGTTTTTCATCCAGTAAGTCAGGCAAATTGACCAGAGAACACACAATTTACAGACACAACATAATATTATAATTTGGGTAAAAACCAAATTATGATATTAGGGTCACCTGTAAATGATTACATCTACCCATATATTTATTTTGTCTATAAATTGCACTCTTCTCTGGTCAATTTGCCTGTTTTGCTGGATGAAAAAAACCTTGTTTCCGGGGGGAAAAATCTTGATATTTACACCTGAGACCGACTAACTCAGCCATGGAGTGAAAAAAGCCCATTAAAGTTCCCCGGGCCATCGACGGGATTCAAACCCAGGCCTTTTCCGCCCGGTGTGGGGAGGATAGTGACGATACCACTGTGCTATCCGCACAGACAACACACGAGTAGTTGAAGTGACTTTCTGCGTGACCCTAACATAAGTTTTTTTTTTACCAATAAACATACACTAACTAATAAAATTAACTTCTAATGGATGTTCGTTTCATTGCTGCACTGTGAGGAAAGAGCATGGGAAATCGTAACAAATGATTCCTCATGGTCAGGCTGCAATTACTTCAAATATATTGAAGTGTTCTGCCACTTTTAAATGTGAATATCGTAATTAAAAAGTAAAAATTCAGATTAATAGGTAGAAATTTATGGTTGTTATAAGAAATTCTTTTATTTCAAAGGTCATTATACTGAATGTAAAATGGCATTAAGTTAATGAGAAATTGGCTGGTAACAACCACATAGGACATTATAATATTAAAAAGAGGGTTGCTCTAAACAGCTTAAACTGCATTACAATAAATTAGTGTGGGAATACATGTCAATGGTGTTTGCCTTAATTCATATTTATTATGTTGGAGCTTTCGTTCTAAATGCTAAAAATAAAATTTGCTGCTAGACTTATGGAATTTTGATCATCAATCTAAGAAAATATTTTACTACAGATGGAAGTATTGCAAAAAGAATGTACCAAGGGGAAAACAAGTCAACAGTGTTTTGCTCTAATAGTAGAATTATGGATTGTTAATCACAGAAAATACTTTACGAGGAGTGTTCAAGTTATAATATCTTAAAATTCATTTCTCACAAAATAATTGAAGTATATGTGCAGGACCGCTTTCAGTGTAACTGCTAGTTAGTTCTGAATGGCTTCAGAAGGTGGCTGCACATTGAAGTATGTCACATTAATTACAGCATATTATGTTTATAATACTTAATTTTATCCTTCACTCATTAAGAACAATGTGTTGTTATTTGATTTTTGCAACTCACGAGGAAAAATCCAACGGAAATGTCATAAGTGTCTTGTAGGCCTTATGGTTGTGAAAAATGTTCATAGCTGGGTGTGCAAGTTTCGTCGTGGGAGTCCTGCAAGAACAAAGAAGCACATGAACTAAGATGTCAAACCATTCATTCCAAGGCTAACATCTACCGGGTTGAGGAAATGGTTCTGGGTGACAGAAGATCAACAGTGGATGAAACTGCAACAGCTGCAGCCATTTCTCTTGGATCCGTAATATTCCATGAAGATCTCAGAATGAGCAAAGCACCAGCTCGGTAGGCTCCAAGGTAGCTTTTCCAGGAACTAAAATAAAATCGTGTCAACTTGTGTTAAGTCCAATCGAGATGCTGCAAAGAACTGCTCTTTCTTTTCCTCGATTGTCATGATGGATAAAACATGGGTTCTGCTCTTCATTCCAGCAATGAAGCATCAGTCTGCCCAATGGAAGCACACTGATTCACTGCTGCACAAAAAATTCTGTGTTGCTGGAAATGAAGAGAAAACAATGGTTGCAGTTTTATGAAATACTGATAGCATAATCCTTACACATTGTGTAGTCAAGGGCACTACAGTAACAGGAAATTCACATGAAGAGATTTTGAAGAAAAAGTTCCAGCACATCAGAAAAAGCATCCACACAGACTGAATCACATTCGTTTCCATCAGGACAATGCTTTCACCCCATCGTTCTGAAAATGTGCAAAATTTTTTTTAAAGTAAACAACACTGAGGTTATCCCACATCCTCCATACTCACCTAACCTTGCACCTAGTGAGTGTTGGCTGTTTCCAACGATGAAGGTAGCTTTTTGTGGCTGAAGATTTCCGACTTTACAAGCAGCTGCTTCTGTCATTTATCAGTAGGCCAAATATATCTCCAAAGAAAGCTTTGCCACAGCCTTACTGAGTAGAAGAACAGGTTGTTGTTGTTATTTGGTTTTTAGAAGCATTAGCAACTAAGGCCATATCGCTCCGGGAATATGCATTCCCTGACCTTTCTGCATCCTCCGTATTTGGTGGTGACGGGCTCGAACCCCAGTCTAATCAAGAAGCGTGTGCTACGCACTGCTGCTCCTTCCCACCTGGCTACGTTGGCATCAGAAGAACAGGTGTGAAAAAAGTGTGCAGCTTCCAGAAGACTGTTGAAAAGTGAAGCAATTGTCACCTCTATATCTTGTGTACTTAGTGAGAAATAAATTTGGACACCTTATAACTTGAACACACCTCATAATATAGACTGCAGTATTGTCTTTTGTGCTAATTGTGAAAAGAATGTACAAAGGGGAAAACACATCAGTGGCATTTTTATTTGTAAAAAGAATGTACAAAAACAGATCAATGGTATTTTGCCTTAATTCTCATGTCATTATGCCATTAAATGAGAGTACATTCTTTGAAAGTGTAACAAACAGGTCAGTTATTCTATAAAAAATTTGCACAATAGGCAGTTAGAGGTTTCATTCAAAATGCCAAAAATCAAATAATCTGCCACTAAACATAGAATTACAGTAAAGATTTTACTATGGATGGTAGTATTGTCTTTTGTATTATTTGTGATAAGAATGTACGAAGAAGGAAAAAAATTCCGGACTTACTGACTGACATTTGAAAAAATATGTGAAAGCAGAAAAAAAACAAGAAAAAATTGCAAGATTAGTATGCAATATTGCATCTTGGATCGTGTAAATGTTTCAATCAGTGATATCTGTCTTAAGAAACTTCATGAAGCTTCAACAACAGTGCCAGTGGGCACACACTTTCCACCATCTTCAAACAGAGAAGCCAGTTTGGAGGTAGCTTCTCAAAGTAAGCTAGAAACTTTCTGCGCAAGTGTGTGAGGGATAAGTACACTTCCATCCTTGCAACCACTTACAGACATTCCTGTAATTCAGCGGTTCCCAACCATTTTTGACTTGCAAACCCCTTCTTCCACTTTTACTGACTCGTGAACCCCTTCTTCACACACACCACTCTCTTCTTCGCGCCAAAATCCTATATAAAATATGGAATTTTGATTTCATGCCAAAATTCCAAAAATATATGGAATATAATATATTCCATTTTACAATTTATATAATATTTTATTAACAATTTATATAATAATATTTTATTAACAATTTATATAATATTTTTATTAATAATTTATATAATAATATTTTATTAACAATTTATATATAATTGTTATTTATTCTATATAATATATGGATTTTTGGTGGGGAAGAAATATATTTTCTTCCAAGAGCCATTTTTCCCCTTTCTACACGTCACAACCTGGTCAATCAAATCCCTCTCTATTTATTTTGCCTCATTCCTCCTTGCCTTCGTTTAATTATTGCATTTATATAAATTTATTCCTTAGCTGCTTGAGCTAAGTATCTATCTTTCCTTCCCTACCTTTCTCACTGGAAACACTTCAAAGCTTTCAACTGCCAATCTTTATGTTTCGTTCCGGTTAAGGGCACTCCTCTCTCTGGGAAAGGGAACTAAAATTATATCTATTCCTAATTAAGCTACTTATTTTTAACTATCTAAAGTTGATTCTGATCCTACAATTTGTCCTATCATTCTGCCCTTTTCATTTCAAAATCTTGTTTCCAAAATTTCCTATGGAAATCTAAGCACACGCCATCACAGCATTTTTACTGCGAACCCCCTGGAACAGTTTTGCAAACCACTGCTCTACTGTAAGGATATCAGAAATTTTTTTTCCACTCAAAGCAACAATTTTAAACAGGAAACTCCCATAGGAGTAGTAATATATAACAAAACTCGGAGATAATACTCTATGCTGAAAAAATAGATATATAGTGTTATAACTGCATTGGGATATAAGCTTAGGGTTACAATTTTGTACTGAAATTGAAATTTTATTGAAATTGAATTGAAATCATGACTCAGACCAGAGCAGCAAATCAAAAGGCTCAAGCTAATGGGAGTGCTGTGGCTCAGGGCTCAGGGGGGCTGTTGCCCTCTGAATGCCTTTTAAAATGCACTGCTTGTTTGATGTCTGTGGAGCAATCAGGTACGGGACGTGATATTGCCAGGGGGAATGTCTTTGTGTGTGCGCAATGTAAGGAATGTGAGGAAATCAGGCGACAACTCAGGGTTGTTATGAGCTTAAATTAGAGCTTGAAGGACAGGGTGGATGCTGTCAAAGGATCTAAATTGAGGGGCCCATCAATCTCTCAGCTGACCACATTCAACACCAGAGCTTGCACTTGATCATCACGCAACACAGCGGCAACCCCGAAGGCAGAATGCACTGATCCCACATGAACTAGTAGTTGCCAGTGACTATTATCAGGGAAACAGGCAACATAGTATGTAAAAATTATAGGTGGAACAAGACCAGAGTATGTCTGCCAGGGGCAAAGGTTGATGACTTTGTAGAGCATATATCTTTTAAGGGCACAAAAGGTGATATTGTTGTACACATTGGCACTAATGATAATAAGAGTAGGAGACCGGCGGAATTACTTAGCAAGTACAGGTCACTGCTGAAAAAAAGGCCGTGAATTAGGGTTGAATTTGAAAGTGTCTGCAATTCTGTCCAGACACGATAGGAAGGAGAATATGATGAGAGCCTTGTCGATCAATTTGGCCCTGGAAAGACTGTGCAGGGCTCAAGGGCTAGAATTTTTTTCAGCCTGGTCTGTACTTGTTAACAGGTGAGACTGCTTCTACAGAGATGGGATACATTTAAATAGAAAGGGTGCAAGAATATTTGCTGATACTATCAAGGCAGTGTTAGGTGGGTCAGAAAACTGCTAGCTTGGGGGGGATACACAGACTAATAGATTAACAGTAGCCACTGGCAGAGGTGAAAACAATTCTTGCACTGCTTCTATTGGAATGAGCAGTAGCCTGGAAAACAATATGCAGGGTATTTCAGAGACTGCTAGGAGTCATTGCGGTACAAGTAAACACATGGGTTGTGTTAGGGTAGCTAAGAATAGAAATAGGTGCATGTATACTTGCGTGTACACCAATGCTAGGAGTTAGGTAAATAAATTTGATGAATTTCAGGTATTGCTCAAAACATCAAAAGGCAGATAATGTTGGGATATCAGAGACTTGTTGTCACACAGATATAAGCAATGCAGAACTGGAATTTGAGGAGTACAGTGTACAGGGAGGACAGACAGGATAGGAAGGGAGGAGGTGTTATGCTATTAGTTAAGAAACACGTATAATCAAAAGAAGTGCAGCCAGTTGACATCACTTGACAGTGTAATTTCGAGTCAGTTTAGTGTAACATAAGCACTGGGAGATCAAAATTGAGAGTAGGAGTGTGTTATAGGCCTAATGACTCTGATGAGTATAATAAGAAACTGTATGGGAAAAAAATCAGGGGGCCAGTATATCAGAGAGTGTTATAATGGGGGATTTTAATTATCTGGATATTGACTGGAATTTGTGGGTTGGTCACTCACACACTAGCAAGGCTTTTGTGGATTATTGGATGATTGTTTTCTACATCAGTATGTTCTGGAGGCAACTAGAGGGAGTAATACTCTTGATCTGATTATCGGTAATGATTCTTCATGCATCAAGAATCTGCAGATAAAGGAACCACTAGGTGACAGTGATCACAGTTTGCTCAAGTGGGATTTATTCAAAGAGGTTGTTGTTGTTTAGTTTTTAGAAGCATTAGCAACTAAGGCCATTTTGCTCCGAGAATATGCGGTGGTCAATCCCTGACCTTTCCGCATCCTCCGTATTTGGTGGTGATGGGCTCGAACCCCAGTGTAATCAACAAGCGTGTGCTACGCACTGCTGCTCCTTCCCACCTGGCTACAGAGGCGCCTTATTCAAAGAGGCAACTACCATCAAGGGTAAAGAGAAGGGTTTTTGCTTTCGTTAAGGCGACTACGGTGGTCTGATACAGTATTTAAATTCTATACGGTGAGACCAACTGATGATGTTACCAACACCAAATTCAAAATGGGAAGCATTCAAAGAATTAATCTTGGGAGCTACTAGGCTTTACTACCAACTAAGAAATATTGTTCAAGGTTTAGGCCTAAATGGATGTCAGATGAACTAATGAGACATGTGGCAGAGAAGAAAAGTGCATGTAATACATTTAAATTAATGGGTGACATGGAAGCCTAGGATAGATATAAGCTGGTCTGTAACCAAGTCGCAAAGGAGATTAGGCTGACAAAGGCACACTATGAGTAATCTTTGGCAAAGGATGCAAAGAAAAACAGCAGAGAGTTCTTTACCTATGTAAACTCTAGAAGGAAAGGTATGAATCAGATTGGTCCGCTGGATATTCATGGTTCAACTGCTGATGATCCTGCTCAGGTGACTAACAAACTAAATGATTATTTTGCATCTACATTCATGCATGAGGAGTTATTCAGGAGGGGGAATGCCAGAGGTGAATTAAATTCTGGCAGTGAGCTAGATGATTTTGTAATGAGAGGAAAGTGGAGGAGAAATTGTTGAAGATAAAAAAGGCACCCGGTATGGATGTGATCTAATTGGTTATATTAAATGAGGCAGCAAATTAAGTAAGCAAACCCTTAACCATAATTATGAGAGTTTCCTTGAACGCAGGGGAGGTACCCATGGACTGGAGATGCGAAAATGTGATCCCAATTCACAAAGGAGGATCGAAGGGCAACACAAGTAATTATAGACCTCTTTAACTTCTGTTCCAGGGAAATTAATGGAGGCACTGGTTAAAGATGGTTCAAGTGTTATATAACTGGTTAAAGAAACACTACAGGATCATCTAGACAATAATTCAATTATAGCTCGGACACAGCATGGTTTTGTTAAGAGGAAGTCTTGTCTGACCAATTTGATTGGATATTATGATGTGGTCACAAAGGAACTGGATGCAGGGAATAACTTTGATATCATATATTTGGACCTTAGAATGGCTTTTGATACTGTTGCATATGGAAGACTGCTGCACAAATTAGAGTAGTGTGGCACTGGAGGCAAATTGCTGCTATGGATAAAGAAATTGTTGAGTGGGAGAAGACAGAGTGGTAATCAACGGACACTGCTCTTTGCGGACTAATGTTATTAGTGGAGTCGCTCAGGGTTCAGTGTTGGGTCCATTGTTGTTTTCTGTATTTATAAATGATATTGATGATGGCATATACGGCTTAAGGTCCAAGTTTGCAGACAATATGAAGGTTGCACGGGTGTTAATGACACTAATGACAGTACACTGCTGCAACAGGATCTAGAAAAGTTAAGCAGATGGGCTGAGAGGTGGCAAACGAAGTTTAACGTCGACAAATGTAAAGTACTACATATGGGAAGCAGTAATACCAGAGTAATGTATCAACTCTGTGGTAAAGAATGAAAAGGACCTGGGGGTAATTGTGCAGGCAGATATAGTTTTCTGAGCAGTACAGACCGGCTGCAAGAGTAGCTCTGGTGTCTTGTCAATGATATACAGGAATTTTTCTAGCAGGGATAAGGAGGTGGTTATCCCCTTGTATAGGGCAATGGTCAGACCACACCTTGAGGTCTGACCATTGCCTATACAGGTCTGGAGACCTCATTTTAAGAAGGATGTAGAGCTGTTGGCACGAGTACAGAGAAGGGCAACAAGATTAGTGAATGGAACAAAGGGTTGCTCTTACGAAGAAAGGCTGAAGTTTTGCAAATTACAGTGTCTGGAGACTAGACACCTACGGCGTGATCTGATTGAGGTGTATAAAGCCTTGAATGGTTTGAGCATGCTCAATGCTGATGGGATTCTTTCTCTTGCTCAGAATAATCGCCTGAGAGGGCGTGAATTCAGACTGAGGAAAGACGGCGGTAGTTTGCTTTTAAGCCAACGGGTTGTTGATTGCTGGAACAAACTTCCATCTGTCATTGTAGAAGTTGATTGCTTAAAAAGATTTAAGGCAGAACTTGACAAACATTTGAAGCGAGTGGATGGATGAAATAAGGGGTTTTTTTTTTTTTTTTTTTGGCTGATGCTATATAAGATTGCTTTCTTGCATTATGTGCCTTTGCTAATGCTAAAGGTCAATTTCCTCTTTGGGTACCTCTGCCTAATTCTTGTAATGCATTATATAAAGAAACAAGAAAAACTGTTTTTACAACCAAAAATAATCTAGCCACTTTGAAATTGATCTATAGAGATCACTGCTTACTTCTTGTAATGCAAAAGAAATATGTTATATAAATAAGAAAAACTGTTCCTTAAAAGCAAAAAATAATCTATTCACTTTGTAAATGATCTGTATTGAATTACTTGGCACCCTGAGCCCTTTATAATATGTAAAGTAGTCATTTTACTTTACCTGGAAATATTCTGTGATTGACTTAGCTGCAATATTTGTGATCCAAATGGATACAAGAATGTTGTTTGTTACAAAAGTCGGGGGAGGGGGGTTCTAGTAACTATCCAGTTGACCTTTGAATTTCTTCAAAATGTCAGCCACAACCATCAGCCAAGACAACTTGTTCTAGTAATCAATAACTCACTGGCAAAAAAAAAAAAAAAACTCCCTATAATCTAGCCTAAACCTCTTCCCCTGTAATTTGAATTTATGGCCCTTAGTTATTCTGTAATTCTTTATAAAAGTGAAAATTCTGCCTTCATTCATTTTATTTACACCTCTCAGAGCCTTATAAACCTCAATCAGGTCCTCTCTAAGGTGCCTGGTTAACAAGCTCTGTAGCCCACATAATCAAAGTCTTTCCTCATACGGTCACCCTTTTACTAATCTCACCATGTCTTGAACCCTTTCAAGAAGCTCGATGTCTTTTTTCACATGGGGTCTCCATACTTGGACACAGCATTCCAAATGCGGTCTTACAATGGGATAATGAGGTTCCTATCGCTACAGGATATTGTTCGATAAATCATCAATAGCACACCATGGGCTTTCCTGAATGCTTGTCTTGTTTACACTGCTCAGAAAACTTCATTTTGCCCATATTGTTACTCCTAGACCCTTTTCTTCTTCTACTTTTTAATTCTTTAATTCAACCCCACCAATGGTATAAATTATTTTGGGGTTGGTATTCACAAAGTGTAAGACCTTGGAGAATAACAAATGTAAGACCTTCGGGTTTAACATTTAGTGATTAGTTTATTTAATCGGTAAAATCCCTTTTCCAGTGACATGCTGTTTTATTTTTTATTTATAGCTCTGATTTGTATCACTTTGTTCAATTTTTTCTGTAAAAAGAATCAAGGAATAGTTAGAGGAAAAAAAAAACAAAAAAAAAAAAACAAATTCTCAATCTGAATGAATTTGATCGCATATACCTACCTGAAATAATAAACACACATGAAATACTTTTATCAATTACACTAATGGTGTAACCTGTTGTTGTGCTTAGAGTTTAATATTTAGTTAGTCTTGTGTAAACACATCAATTAACTCAACTTTATATTTAAAAATTAACTCTTTAAATTCTGGTTAACATCACAAGCTCAATCCCCTGTTGAGACTTTAAATGATACATGATTTCTTTTTGTAAATGCAAAACTCAAAATCAATAATCACGAACAAACAAACATATTTCAAGAACAGCTTTTGATAATGCATGATAGATTTAATCTAATATAAACTGCTATAAAAATTATCTTGTCGATTGATTGATTGATTTATTTTGATTTTTGTGGTGCAAAAACAGCAAGGTTATAGTGCGCCATGAAAAGGTGAAAATTAAAGAAAGATAAGACTGGTAACCTTTTAAAAAGGTTACTTCGTCGAAAGTGTGTGCGCGCGCGCGCACACACACACACACACACACACACACAAGGGCATATCATTAAATAAAATCAGTACAATAATAAAAGCAAGTTTTATATTTCATATGAGTGTATATATATTAATCGATTTTAAAAATTTAAAAACTGCTGACACATTGTAATTGTCATTTAAAATCTGACTGAGTGTATATGGCTCAGTCAGATGGGTAGAAGCAGTAAAATGAGCATTTCTAAAACTGGTACAATCACATAAAATATGTTGAAAGGATAAAATGGTGTCACATTGCTCGCACATAGGAGGGTCATCAGCCCTCAGCAAAAAGAAGTGTGTCAGATGACAGTGTCCTATGCAGAGCCGAGCAAGAACAGCATCCTCTTTGTGATCCCTGTGTAAGCTCGACCGCCAAAGATGGAGCACAGGCTTAATCCAACATAGTTTGTTTGTAGTAACCAGGCGATGCCACGAATCTTGCCACTGAGAATGTAAGTTACTTTGGGTTACTTGCCTGTAGTCTGTATAGGGGACTAACAGGTCAAGATTATCCGCCAGGACTGCTGATTTGGCTGCAGTGACAGCCAAATCATTTCCTCTAATCCCGAAGTGACTGGGGATCCAGCAGAAGCAGATATCGAATCCACCTGCATAGAGGATGTTTTATCTGCTGAATTCGGGACAGGGTTGGATGATTAGTGTGTGACACTGCTGATAAAGCCTGTAGTGCACTCTTTGAATCGGCATATATAATACACGGTTGGTATCGGCGTTTTCTTATGTGATCTAGGGCTAACTCTATAGCATGCAGCTCTGCAGTCAAGGGGTATCTACTCTGATCTAGTATTATCTGGAAAAACAGCAGCAGATCCCACGTATGATTCTGACTTTGAGCCGTCTATGTAAACTGGCAAGCAGTCAGAATGTTCTGCACTGTGCTGTGAATAGAGCTGAAGGTAGACAGAAGACTGAGTATTAATTATCTTGTCATTAAGTAACCTTTATTCATCATGGCATTTGGGTTACAAAAGTTATGTTATGCATGCACATGGCTTATGACTATGATAATTACTTCTGAGGTAAGCAGACAAGTACAGGCAAGTATATATCACACCTACTTATATTGCAGTTTCGGATATAACATGGTGATCACAGTTTCCAAAAGGGGGGGAAAATGTAGTTACAAATTTCACAATAGACACTAGTAGAATTAAACACTATACCTACAAAGGAGAACAAGCTACTGAAATAGTTTCCAAAGTATGGACCACTGAGCTAGTGTATTCTCTTCTGCAGTATATTCCTTTAATTAGACAATTAAATTTCTATAAACAACAATAGTTATCTCAGAGTAATTATAGTGATGTTCCATTTCACCCATCTCTCCTGAAACACAGATGCAATAAAAAGTAGATCAATGAAATGTTAAGTGTTCAGGCCCACTCACAAAGTACACATTTTCCTCTGACATGGCAGCTTAGTCTTCCCTCTGATTATACTGCAGTACTGTAAAATTCACTTGTGTTGTTTATAACCAAAGGTAGTAAATCTTTGGATGGTGGGGGGGGGGGGCATGCTCTGATCCAGAATGTAACTTAGCCTTATTACTCTATTTTCTTTAGAAAATAGTTTCTGAGATGTTGGTTTTTTTTTTTTTGTACCTTTGTGCATGACCACTCAACTATGACTGTTTTTAGATTGTGATTGTGGTCAAGTTGCTCCTTATTTCCTATTTATGCATTTTATTGTAAACATGTTTCATTTGGAACTGGGGTCCCCAAACCACGGCCCACGGATATTTCAATTAGATAGTAAAAATTAATGTTTATATTATATCCCAATAAAATTTATGAAAAATACATTTTATAGATTATTTTAACATTCGTCAGTTGATTAATAGTGTTGACACCTCTGTTTCATCAGCTTAGTATTGTTAGATATTAATTCTATTTCTACTCAAAGCTATTCTTTGAAACATTGTTAAAATAATCCGTTAATCTTGACCCTGTCACTAAATAGCAATAGGCATTAGAGACAGTAAATAGGGATTTCCTAATCCCTTGCCAGCCTGCAACACCAACCCAAATGTACAGAGTATGTACACTACTGTACTTCTACTACACAAGAATCCCGGATCCAGGATAAAACCTGGCATCAGCAACATGGTCTGATGATTAGTATCTGTAAGATCCTGAACCAGCCGGCGCATGAACCCTGATGTTCAGAGTATGGGAGCAAAGATCACCCCTAGCTTCAACTATACAAGAACTCCAGATCCAGAATAAAAACATGACACTATCCTATTGGTTAATGGTGTTAATCCTTCTGCTATAAATTTATTGCTGGCAGCCTGTATGTACAAAGTTTCTGGTAGCATCGGCAAGAGGAGGATGTCGGCAGATATGAATTTAATCTCTGTATTACCTTAGATTTAGTGTTTTTTATTGTAACAGCAATTCAAAACTTAATACTTTAGAAACGTAATTTGCAAATTGTAATACTGGTAACTGCAATTGTATTATTGGTAATTGTAACTGTAATATCCTAAAATATTCAAATTTGTAGCCCTTTCTGTTCTTCCCACAGCATATAGTCTGATGATGGGTATCGGTAAGATATCCGAAACGTCACCTTATTAAACTACATTATTATAATATAAAACTTATAGTTTTATAAGTTTTATATTATAATAATGTAGTTTATTAGACAAACAGCCTAATAAACTATATTATTAATTTCACGTGATATAAGAGTGGTATGAATATAATAATAACCTTTACGTTTTCATAATAACCATTTCATAATATCTTAAGACACGTCAGTGCTTACTTCAATATTCACAATTACTTTAATTTTTATTCCAGTGACCCCCATAAAAATCATGTCGAAGTTGATGTCAAAAAAAAAAAAAAAAGAAAAGAAAAGTTGATGCTGAGTGTCACATTTTTAATGAGCAGTAGCCAATTAATTACTTTTTTTGTACTGCTCAATGATACTTTCACGTGTCTTATTTGTAACGAAGCCTTGTTGTGTTCAAGGAATATAATGTGAAATGTCACTACACAAAACATGCCTCAAATTATGCTAAATTTCAAGGAGCTTTGTGACAAAACAAACTCCAAGAACTAACCCAAACTTTTCAAAGTCAACAACAGAAGATTAGAACTTTTACTCATAAAAATTTATCTGCAGTTAGAGCTAGTTTTCGAGCCTCCCAAATCATTGCCGAAGAAGGAAGGGCCTTTACAGATGGAGAATTTGTACAACAAATTTGTTTGGCAGAAGTATGTCCTGAGAAAGTTGTTGTTATTTGGTTTTTAGGAGCATTAGCAACTAAGGCCGTATTGTCCCGGGGATATGCAGTGGTCATTCCGTGACCTTTCCGCAACCTCCATACTTGGTGGTCACGGGCTCAAACCCCAGTCTAATCAAGAAGCGTGTGCAACACACTGCTGCTCCTGCCCACCTGGCCCTGAGAAAGTAAAAAAATTTTGCATCTGTAAGTTTATCTTCATCAACTGTAACGATCAGAATTGAAGATTTAGGAGCTGATGTTCAAAATCAACTCGTAGAAAAAGTTTGTGAATTCACACATTTTTCAATAACAATTGATGAGAGTGAAGATACAAATCATACAGTTCAATTACTAATTTACATTTGAGGTGTAAATCAAATTTTGTAGTAACTGAAGAGCTACTTTCATTAGAAAGATTGAAAGATGAACACACTTAAAAATATATTTTTGAGTGTGTCAGAAGCAACTGACGGCCTCGAATTGGGATTTGCTATCAGTGGTTACGATGGCGATAAAAATTTGGTCGGTACTAAAATTGGGTTCATGGGTCAGCTTCATAAATATCTTGAGTGTAAAAATATTAAAAAAAAAAAAAAAAAATCAATGTAATTTCATTGTATAATTCACCAGCAGTCTTTGTGCAGAAAAATTTTGGGAGTAGATTCAGTCATTAACTGTAATATCAAAAAAGTAAAATTTTATTTGCAAGACTGGAGTGAATAATGGGAACTTAAATTTTCTTCAAACAATTGAAGCTAAATATGGTGATTTGTTGTACCACACTGAAGTACAATAGCCTTAGATGCTAATGCGCCAATAAAATCATAATCTAATCTAATCTAAACTGAAGTATGATGGTTGAGTCATAGTAACGCGTTGAAGCAATTTTTTGAACTTAGGATTGAAATAGATCTATTTATGAACAAAAAATTGAAACCTATTCCAGAACTGTCAGATCTCAAATGGTTGTGGAACCTTGCCTTTTTAACAGACACATGTGAACACCTGAATTTTCTTAATATGAAACTAGAAGGATGAGACAAACTCGTCAATGAATTGTATTATAATGTCAAAGCATTTGAAACAAAACTGGAATTATTTAAAAATCAACTACTTCGGAATAATTTTACACATTTTCCAAGTTGCAATAATTTATCTAAAAATATGCTTAGTTGTAATTTTTCCACCAAAACTTTTGTTCAAAATGTTAGTTTTCTGCAGGAAAATTTTGCGGCTAGATTTTCTGATTTTAAAAATAATTCAAAGGTGTTTGAACTTTTTCAAAATCCGTTTGACGTACCCATTGACGATGTTGATGAGAATTTACAATTAGAGTTGTTAGATCTTCATTATAATGATGCATTGAAGACAATATTTAAAAATTAAAATCTAATTCAATTTTTATTCAACATTATCTGAGTCTCCGAGTCAGATTATCTAAACATTAAATATTTTGCAAGAAAGGTTACATCAATTTTCGAAAGTACATGTATATGTGAACAGGCCTTTTCAAAAATCAATTATATGTAAAATCAAAAATACGATCACGTCTAACTGACCTGCATTTACATGACTTTTTAAGAACTGGAACTAGTACTTTAAAACCCAATATTACGAAACTTAGTCGCACTCTACAACCACATTCATGGCATAAATTATAATTTTGTTGTATTACTAACTGTATTTTTGTGATTAGTACAATAAATAAGTAATAATTAATTTTGTTTTACTGACAGTATTTTTGTGATTAGTACAATAAATAAGTATTAATTAATTTGATATAAACAAACTACTATATTTTATATTACATATTCATCAATTTATTTTTGAATCTGTAGATATAGGTAGGTATAAAAATTGTTTCTCTGCGTAACATTAAGTTATGCAGATAATATAGTTTTTCAGTAATTAGGAATTTCTCTGGCCCAAAAAATTTCAAAAAATTCATATGTGGCCCAGTTCACTAAAAGTTTGGGGACACCTGATTTGGAAGCTTGGAATTATTATATCTAAAAGATGATCTGATTCAGGTGTTTAAAGCTTAGAATGGGTTGATAAAATTCAGTGCTAATGGGATTGATCCTCTTCCTCTGATTACACACAAGGGGGGCATGAATTCAAATTGGGGAAGGATGGTTGCTGACTAGATTTGTGGAAGTTTGTCTTTAGCCAGTGGGTAGTTTGCAGTACATTTCTGGAAAAAACTTCCATCTGTTGTTGAAGTTGACAGCTTAGCATTAGCACAGGCACATAATGCAAGAAAGCAAGTTTATGCAGAATCAGCCAAAAAAAAAAAAAAAAAAACACACACCTCTCCCATTTCGCCTCTCCATTTATTCCAAATACCCGTCCAGAAATTTATTTAGGCTATCAACTTCCACAACAAAGATGGAAGTCTGTTCCACCAGCCAACTACCTGCTGCCTAAAAGCAAACTTCTGCACATCTACCCTACATCTGCCTTTCCTCAATTTGAATTTATGCCCTCTCAGATGATTATTCTGAGCAAGAGGAAGAATCCCATCAGCATTAAGCACGCCCAAACCATTCAAGGCTTTATACATTTCAATCAGATCACCTCACAAGTCCCTAGTCTCCAGACACTGTCATTTGCAAAAATTAAGCCTTTCTTCATAAGAGAAATCCTTTCTTCCATTCACTAATCTTGTTGCCCTCCTCTGTATTCGTTCCAACAGCTCTCTTACATCCTTCTTAAAATGCGTATACAGAACTCAAGACCTGTATAGTGTACTCAAGGTGTGGCCTGACCATTGGCTTATACAAGGGGATAATCACCTCCTTATCCCTGCTGGAAAAATTCCTGTATATCACTGACAAGACACCATGAGCTACTCTTGCAGACCATTTGCACTGCTCAGAAAACTTCATATCTGCCTGAACAATTACCCCTTGGTCCTTTTCGTTCTCTACCACTGTCAGTGTAGTGCCAAAGAGTTGATATGTTACTCTCGGGTTACTGCTTCCCATACGTAGTACTTTACATTTGTCAATGTTAAACGTCATTTGCCACCTCTCAGCCCATCTCCTCAACTTTTCTAGATCCTGTTGTAGCAGCGTACTGTCATTAGTGTCCTTAATAACCCTGCCAACCTTCGTATCATCTGCAAACATGGACATTAAGTTTGATATATCATCATCGATATCATTTATAAGTACAGAACACAATGGACCCACCACTGAACCCTGAGGACTCCACTAATAACATTAGTCAACGATGGGCAGTGTCCATTGTTTACCACTCAGTCTTCTCCCACTCAACATCCCTTTATCCATAGCAGCAATTTGCTCCAATGCCACACTGCTCCAATCTGTTCAGCAGTCTTCCATGTGCAACAGTATCAAAAGCCTTTCTAAGATCCAAATATATGATATCAAAGTTATTCCCTGCATCCAGATCCTTTGTGACCACATCATAGTATCCAATCAAATTGGTCAGGCAAGACTTTCCCTTAACAAAGCCATGCTGTGTCCGAGCTATAACTGAAGTCTTGTATAGATGATCCTGCAGTGCTTCTTTAACCAGTGCCTCCATTAATGTTAGTGTAACTTCCGTTCCATGGAACAGAAGTTACACTAATAGGTCTATAATTACCAATAGATTGACAGTAGCCACTGGCAGAGGTGAAAGAGATTCTTGCACTGCTTCTATTAGAATGAGCAGAAGCCTGAAAAACAAGATACATGGTATTTCAGAGACTGCTGGGAGCCATTGCAGTACAAGTAAACACATGGGTTGTGTTAGGGTAGCTAAGAATAGAAACAGGTGCAGGTATACTTGCGTGTACACCAATGCTAGGAGTTTAGTAAATAAATTTGATGAATTTGAGGTATTGCTCAAAACATCAAAGGCAGATATTGTTGGGATATCAGAGACTTGGTGTCACACAGATATAAGGGATGCAGAACTGCAATTTGGGGAGTACAACGTCTATAGAAAGGATAGACAGGATAGGAAGGGGGGAGGGGTTATGCTATTAGTTAAGAAACACATAAAAACCAAGGAAGTGAAGCCAGTCGACATCACTGGACAGTGCAGTGTTGAGTCAGTTTGGTGTGACATAAGCATTGGGAGATCAAAATTGAGAGTAGGAGTGTGCTATAGGCCTAATGACTCTGATGAGTATAATAAGAAACTGTACAGGGAAATAGAGTGGGCCAGTAAATCAGAGAGTCTTATAATGGGAGATTTTAATTTCCCAGATATTGACTGGAATTTGGGGGCTGGTTACTCACACACTAGCAGGGCTTGTGTGGATTTATTGGATGATTGTTTTCTACATCAGCATGTTCGGGAGGCAACTAGAGGGAGTAACACTCTTGATTTGATTATCAGCAGTGATTCTTCATGCATTAAGAATCTGCAGATAAATGAACCACTAGGTGGCAGTGATCACAGTGTGCTGAAGTGGGATTTACTCAAAGAGGTAACTACCATTAGGGGTCAAGGGAAGGGTTATTGCTTCCGTAAAGGCGACTACGATGGACTGAGACAGTATTTAAATTCTATACAGTGGGACCAACTGATGATGTTACCAACAGCAAATTCAAAATGGGATGCATTCAAAGAACTTATCTTGGAAGCTACTAGGCTTTACATACCAACTAAGAAATATTGTTCAAGGTTTAGGCCAAAATGGATGTCAGATGAACTAATCAGGCATATGGCAGAGAAGAAAAATGCATGGGATACTTACAAATTAATAACGCATGACACAAAAGCCTATGATAGATACAAGTTGATATGCAACCAAGTTACAAAGGAGGTTAGGCAGGCGAAGGCAGATTACGAGAAATCCTTGGCAAGGGATGCAAAGAAAAACAGCAAAGAGTTCTTTACTTATGTAAACTCTAGAAGGAAGGGGATGAATCAAATTGGTCCACTTGATATTGATGGGTCAACTGTTGATGATCCTGCTCAGGTAGCTAAAAAACTAAATGAATATTTTGCATCGACATTCACACATGAGGAGTTATTCAGCAAGGGGAATGCCAGAGGTGTATTCAACTCTAGCAGTAAGCTACAGAATCTTGAAATAACTGGGAGTAAAGTGGAGGAGGAACTGTTGAAGATAAACACAAGAAAGGCACCTGGGGTGGATGGGATCTATTCAGTTATATTAAAGGAGGCAGCAAAGGAAGTAAGCAAATCCTTAGCCATAATTATGAGAGCTTCCTTGGACTCAGGGGAGGTACCCATAGACTGGAAATGTGCAAATGTGACCCCAATTCACAAAGGAGGATCAAAGAAGGAGCAGCAGTGAGTAGCACACGCTTCTTGATTAGACCGGGGTTCGAGCCCGTCACCACCAAATACGGAGGATGCGGAAAGGTCAGGAATGACCACCGCATGTTCACGGAGCAATATGGCCTTAGTTGCTAATGCTCCTAAAAAAAAAAAAAAAAACAAACAACATCGAGGATCAAAGGCTGACACAAGTAGTTATAGACCTGTGAGTTTAACTTCTGTTCCAGGAAAATTAATGGAGGCACTGGTTAAAGAAGCACTGCAAGATCATTTAGACAAGACTTCAGTTATAGCTCAGACAGAGCATGGTTTTGTTAAGGGGAAGTCTTGCCTGACCAAGTTGATTGGATACTATGATGCAGTCACAAAAGAACTGGATGCAGGGAATAACTTTGATATTATATACTTGGATCTTAGAAAGGCTTTTGATACTGTTGCACATGGTAGACTGCTACACAAATTGGAGCAGGGTGACATTGGAGGCAAATTGCTGCTATGGATAAAGGGGGTGGTTGAGGGGGGGAAGGCAGAGTGGTAATCAATGGACACTGCTCATCGTGGACTAATGTTATTAGTGGAGTCCCTCAGGGCTCAGTGTTGGGTCCTTTATTGTTTTCTGTATTTATAAATGATATTGATGATGGTATATCAAGCTTAATGTCCAAGTTTGCAGACGATACAAAGGTTGGCAGGGTTGTCAAGGACACTACTGACACTATGCTGCTGCAACAGGATCTGGAAAGGTTGAGCATATGGGCTGAGAGGTGGCAAATGAAGTTTAACATTGACAAATGTAAAGTACTACATATGGGAAACAGCAACCCCGGAGCAACGTATCAACTCTGTGGTACTACACTGACAGTGGTAGAGAATGAAAGGAACTTGGGGGTGGTTGTGCAGGCAGATATGAAGTTCTCTGAGCAGTGCAGACGGGCTGCAAGAGTAGCTCATGGAGTATTGTCAATGATATACAGGAATTTTTCCAGCAGGGATAAGGAGGTGATTATTCCATTGTATAAGGCAATGGTCAGGCCACACCTAGAGTACTGTATACAGGTCTGGAGGCCTCATTTCAAGAAGGATGTAGAGCTGCTGGAACGAGTACAGAGAACGGCAACAAGATTAGTGAATGGAACAAAGGGGTGCTCTTACGAAGAAAGGCTTAAGTTTTGCAAATTACAGTGTCTGGAGACTAGGCACCAGCGAGGTGATCTGATAGAGGTGTATAAAGCCTTGAATGGTTTAAGCATGCTCAATGCTAATGGGATTCTTCCTCTAGCTCAGAAAAATCACCTGAGAGGGCATAAACTCAAATTGAGGAAAGACAGATGTAGGATAGACGTGCGGAAATTTGCCTTTAGCCAGTGGGTGGTTGGTTGGTGGAACAGACTTCCATCCCTTGTAGTGGAGGTTGATAGTCTAAATAAGTTTAAGGCTCAGCTGGACAGGTATTTTGAACGAACAGAGGGGTGAAGTGGAAGTGGGTTTTTTTTTTTTTTTTTTTGGCTGATGCTGCATAAGCTTGCATCAAATGCCTCTACTAATGCTAATTACTTGTGTCGTGTTTTGATCCTCCTTTGTGAATTGGGGTCACACCCGCACATCTCCAGTCTATGGGTATCTCCCCTGAGTCCAAAGAAGCTCTCATAATTATGGCTAAGGGTTTGCTTACTTCCTTTGCTGCCTCCTTTAATATAACTGGATAGATCCGATCCACCCCGGGTGCCTATTTTATGTTTATCTTCAACAATTTCTCCTCTACTTTCCTCTCAGTTATTACGAAATCATCTAGCTCACTGCCTGAGTTTAATTCTCCTCTGACATTCCCCTCCCTGAATAATTTCTCATGTGTAAATGTAGATGCAAAATACTCATTTAGTTTGTTAGCCACCTGAGCAGGATCATCAACAGTTGAACCAACAATATCCAGTGGCCCAATCTTTCCTTTTAGAGTTTACATAGGTAAAGAACTCTGTTGTTTTTCTTTGCATCGTTTGCCAAAGATTTCTCATAATCTGCCTTTGCCTGCCTAATCTCTTTAGTGACAGACCAGCTTATATCTATCTCAGGCTTTCATGTCACCCATTAATTTATATGCATCTCATGCATTTTTATTCTCTGCAATATGTCTTATTAGTTCATCTGACATCCATTTAGGCCTAAACCTTGAACACTATTTCTTAGTTGATATGTAAAGCCTAGTAGCTTCCAAGATAAATTCTTTGAATGCTTCCCATTTTGAATTTGCTGTTGGTAACATCATCAGTTGGTCCCACAGTATAGAATTTAAATACCGTATCAGACCACCATATTCGCCTTTACGAAAGCAAAAACCCTTCCCTTTACCCCTAATGGTAGTTACCTCTGAGTAAATCCCACTTCAGCACATTGTGATCACTGTCACCTAGTGGTTCCTTTATCTGCAGATTCTTAATGCATGAAGAATCACTACTGATAATCACATCATGTGTATTATTCCCTGTAGTTGCCTCCCGAACATGCTGATGTAGAAAACAATCATTCAATAAATCCCCAAAAGCCTTGCTAGGGTGCAAGCCACAAATTCCAGTCAATATTTGGGAAATTGAAATCCCCCATTATAAGACTCGCTGATTTACTTGCTCACTATTTCCCTGTACAGTTTCTTATTATACTCAGAGTCATTAGGCCTATAACAAACTCCTACTCTCAACTGTGATCTCCCAAAGCTTATGTCACACCAAACTGACTCGACACTGCACTGTCCAGAGATGTCGCCTGGCTTCGCTTCTCTGGATTTTATGTGTTTCTTAACTAAAAGCATAACCCCTCCTCCCTTTCTATCCTGTCTATCCTTCCTGTACACATTGTACTCCCCAAATTCCAGTTCTGCATTCTTATATTTGTGTGACACCCTGTCTCTGATATCCCAATAATATCTGCCCTTGATGATTTGAGCAATATCTCAAATTCATCAAATTTATTTACCAAACTCCTAGCATTGGTTTACGCAAGTATGCATGCACCTGTTCCTATTCTTAGCTACCGTAACACAACCCATGTGTTTACTTGTTGTTGTTATTTGATTTTTTTAGGAGCATTAGCAACTAAGGCCATATTGCTCCGGGGATATGCGGTGGTCATTCCCTGACCTTTCCGCATCCTCCGTATTTGGTGGTCTCAGGCTCGAACCCCGGTCTAATCAAGAAGCATGTGATACGCACTGCTGCTCCTGCCCACCTGGCTACGGAAGTGGCTGTGTTTACTTGTACCATACTGACTCCCAGCAGTCTCTGAAATACCCTGCATTTTGTTTTCCAGGCTGCTGCTCATTCCAATAGAAACAGTGCAAGAATCACTTTCACCTATGCCAGTGCCTACTGTTAAGCTATTAGTCCTTGTATCCCCCCCCCAAGCTAGCAGTTTTCCAACCCAACTAACACTGCCTCGATAGCATCAGCAAATATTCTTGCACCCTATCTATATAAGGGTATCCCATCCCTGTAGAAGCAGTCTCTCCTGTTAACAAGTACAGACCAGGCTGAAAAAAATTCTACCCCTTGAGCCTTGCAAAATCTTTCCAGGGCCAAACTGATCGATAAGGCTCTCATCATATACTCTCTCCTATCGTGTCTGGGCAGAATTGCAGACACTTTCAAATTCAACCCTAATTCATGGCTTTTTTTCAACAGTGACTTGTTAAGTAATTCCACCGGTCTCCTACTCTATCTGCTCTACAACATCAACCTTTGCCCCTGGCAGACATACCCTGGTCCCGTTCCACCTATCCTTTTTACATACCATGTTCCCCATTTCCCTGACAATAGAGACACCAACAACTACTAGTTCCTGTCGGACCAGCTGTTTGTTTGTTTGTTTGTATTTTATTGGCGCATCAGCAACTGAGGCTATAATGCGCCAAGAACAAGTAAAATAAAAATTTTAGCTCTCGGTGACCTAATTGGTTAGGCCACCACGTCACGGTATATAATAAGAAATAGCTAAAAATAGATCAATAAAGAAATAACAGTAACGTATGCATTTTAGATACAGTTAAAAACTTTTATTAATTTAAAATAGTTAAAAACAGCAGACACATGGTCATTGTCGGATAAAATCTGACTGAGTGTATAAGGCTCAGTCAGATGATTAAAAGTGGTAAAACAGATATTCCTAAAATTTGGACAATCAATTAAAAGGTGTCTGATAGTTAAAACTATGCCACAGGACTCACACATAGGAGGGTCATCAGCCCTCAGCAAAAACGAATGAGTCAAATGACTGTGTCCTATGCGGGTCCGGGCGAGAACAACTTCCTCCTTACGATTCTGCGCAGACTAGACTGCCACGGTTCAATAACAGGCTTTATACGATATAATTTATTCGCAGTCTGTCTATTCCACGAATCCTACCATTGGGAATATATCTTTTTGTGTATTATTTGCCTGTAGTCTGTATAGGGGACTGACAGGCAGCGGTTATTATTGGGAATTGCTGATTTGGCTGCGGCGTCAGCCAAATAATTTCCCCTAATCCCAATGTGGCAGGGAATCCAGCAGAAGCGGATATCATATTCACGTCCGAGGAGGAAGTGAATCTTCTGCTGAATACTAGACAGAACTGGATGAGGATTATATCTTACAGATATTAAAGCCTGTAACACGCTGAGAGAATCGGAGTATAAAATGAACCGTTGGTATTGGCATTCACTAATGTGATCCAAGGCTAACTCTATAGCATGCAGCTCTGCAGTAAATATACTGCATTCAGAGGGAATCTGCTCCGATGTAGTGCTGTCTGTAAAGACAGCAACAGATCCCACATATGATTCCGACTTCGAACCGTCTGTGTAAACTGGCGCGAAGTCAGAATGTTCAGCTCGGTGTGCTGAATAAAGCTGCTGGTAGACAGACGATGGAGTGTCCGACTTTCCCCAATTTCTGAGAGACAAGTCACATGTTGGAACACGAGCATGCCAGGGTGGAAGGGGTTGCTTTGGTGTTTGGGCAACCTTGTCTACCTTGATATTAAGTTCTTTGAGTAGCTCTTGGAGACGAATACCAAAAGGACGATTGGCAGTCTTACGGGTGTTGTACAAATTTTCCCATCGTGGCTCAAAAACAAATGGCCACGTAGGATGGTCTGGCAGGGATTTCAGTTTTAAAGCGTACTTTAAAGACAACTGCTTACGTCGAAGCGATAACGGTGGTTCGTTTGCTTCGACGTATAAGCTCTGGATGGGAGATGTTCGAAATGCTCCAATAGCTATACGGACAGCCTGATGATGGACAGGATCCAGCCATCGAAGTACACTGTCTCTGGCCGAATTGTATACCAGGGACCCGTAATCCAGTCTGGATCGTACAAGTGCACGATAGATGCGTAGTAGGGTGCATCGATCCGCACCCCAAGATGTTGAGGAAAGAGAGCGCAGAATATTCAGCCCTCTTGTGCACTTTGTGCGGAGTTGACGGATGTGATCCAGAAAGGTCAGCTTTTTATCGAATACGAGTCCCAAGAATTTTGTGTCCGCTGCTACTGGAATTGCATTTTGTCCGAGCTTTAATTCAGGTTCAGGATGAAGATTACGCTTACGACAAAAGTGTACGCAAACGGTCTTCTCCGGCGAGAACCTGAAGCCATTAGCAAGAGCCCAGGAGTTGAGGCGATCAATAGCTTTCTGCAGTTGTCTTTCAATAACCCTCATGTTGCATGACTGACAAAATATGCTAAAGTCATCAACATAGAGGGCACAGTTTACAGTTGGAGGAAGTTGTTCTGTGATGGAATTGACTTTGATGGCAAAAAGCGTGACACTTAATACTGATCCTTGTGGTACTCCCTCCTCTTGGCTGAAGGAACGAGAGTGTGAGGATCCCACACGAACTTGGAAAGATCGATTGGCTAAAAAGTTTTTAATAAAAATGGGGAGTTGCCCCCTTAGGCAAAGGCTATGCAGATCTTTTAAGATGCCAAATCTCCAAGTTGTGTCATCCACTTTCTCCATGTCAAAGAACACCGACACCAAGTGTTCGCGTTTTAGGAAAGCATCCCGGATGGATGCTTCCAATCTAATAAGATGGGCCAAAGTGGACCGGTTCCTTCGGAAGCCGCACTGGATGGTGGAGAGAAGGTCATTTGTTTCGAGATACCAAATTAAACGAGAATTAACCATTCTCTCCAGGATTTTGCACAAACAGCTAGTCAGAGCAATAGGACGATAATTGGTGGTGACTTTTGGATCCTTTCCTGGCTTAGGAAAGGCAAGAACAATTGCCTTTCGCCAGGAGTCCGGAAACTGCTCTTCAGTAAAGATTCTGTACAGAAGGAGCAGACAATCCATAGATTTTGGTGAAAGATGTTTAATCATTTCATAATGGATGCCATCTGGTCCAACAGCACTTGCTTTGGAAAGAGCGAGGGCTCTTTTCAGTTCCTGAATAGTAAAATCCCCGTTGTAGGGATAGAGGCCCTTGGACTTAAAATTAAGTGCTTCTCTTTCCAGTTTATGTTTCAGGACCAGGAACTCTGGGGAGTACGAGGATGTTGCGGAGATGTTAGAGAATGTTTCCCCAAGAGCATTGGCTATTGCAGTTGGATCTGCAATAGTGCATCCATTATAATCTAGGATTGAAGAAGGGTGGGATGTATATTTTCCCTTCATTTTCCGGATTTTATCCCAGACTACCTTAGAGTTGGTAGACTGGTTAATAGATGATGTAAAACGGATCCACGATTCCTTTTGACTCTGACGACGGATGTAGCGTGCTTTGGCTCGTGCACGTTTGAAGGCTATAAGGTTGTTCGTGGTAGGATATCGGCGAAATATCCCCCACGCTTTGTTTTGAGCCTTTTTTGCTGCTGTGCATTGTGAATTCCACCAAGGTTTGGGAAATGGTGGAAACCGGGCAGATGTTTTTGGAACAGCATTCGCAGCTGCTTGGACAATATTTTCTGTGATGTACTTGACTGCATCATTGATAGGCTCTTGAGGTGTCGGACCAGCTCATTCTGCCCTGAGGGTTGCTGCTGTGTTGCGTGATGATCAAGTCCAAGCTGTGGGCAGCTGAGAGCTTGATGGGCCCCTCAATTTAGATCCTTCGAGGGCATCCACCCTGTCCTTCAAGCTCACATATAGGCCCATAACAACACTGAGTTGTCACCTGATTTCCACACCTTACATCATGCACACGTAAATTCAAGGAAGAACTAGACAAACTATTGGAGGGAACCAATAGGCAAAATGTAATGTTTTTTGCTATCTTTGGCTTATGATGTATAAGTTTGCTTTCTTACACCATTTGCCACTATTGATGCTAATATGCTATATGAAAAATGTGAAATAATAATTGTCAAATTTCCATTTGTCTGACTAACAAAATTTCAGATGGCTTGACAAATCTTTTTAAAACAGATAAATCTCAAATTTCGTAATAATCTGCCCATTGAGAGTGAAGTTGTGGAGGGTAGATGAACAGGCAGAAAAGGGAGCATAGTGAAGACAATAGGTACTTTATGCATATATAAAAATGCTCCTAAAAAATTAGGGATTTTACTATTTCAAATCCTATATAAAGAGAAATTACTATGATAATTGGAATAATTACAATCCTTTCATTAATAGGAAAACTTATTAGAGTTAGCAACTATTAATATAAACAAAGGAATCAAATATTGAAAATCAATCAAGCAAAAATCAAAATCAATCATGTTCACTGCATCTGATGCATATAAGACATAACACATAAGAATTACGACACAGCACTGAACGTGCCATAATGCATATAGGCAGTCATTCTTGAGTGGTCAATATAAGAGTGTTGTAAAAGTACAGGTACATGAAATGAACCGCACAATTCTGTTAGCATACTGATTGAACTCTGAGCTATCAACATTAATGGGTCATTTTGTTTATAGCTTGGTACACATTTTTATTTGTTTCTTGATTGCATTGAGGTTATTTTATTGCACAGAATACTTAAACTTAGGTTTGCCTGTGCAGATGAGCACATTGGGCAGGAAGTTCTGCAATGGGCTGAATTGGCTGCAACTGCTTCCGCTACATCCCACGTGATACCAATGTTTTGCCAGTCACGTGCCAAGCCTTGGGTGCCCTGCTTCTCTTCTTTCCCTCAGGTGGTATTAGTCGCATTGTGGTTTTTGTGTGCCGCTGGTCTGGTAGGTACTGGCAAGATACTGGCAAGACATCCTGCCCTCTGTCATCATGTACTGCAGGCGGTGCAAGTCACTTGGGATCTCGTTATTGGTAATGCAGTCACAGTATGTAACCAAGTATTCTTCATAAGCATCACTGATGGAACATTTTGAGTTTCCTAATATTTGTGCTGTGATTTTAGATGTTTCTCTGGCATAGATTGGAGTTGGCTAAACGATAATGGTGAGCATAGAATAAAGTTGACAAAATTTGAGTTTTGGTAATGGATCAGCCTAAAAGTAAGTGTTTGCCTTTTAGCTACAAATTCCACACTTCTACTTTTCAACCATTATTTATGCATTTTTGGAACGTTGAGGATTTCAGAATGTTATTTCTCAACATTCCCAAAAATTATAGCACATAGAATGTGCCTCTCAAACACAGGTGGCAGTGAATGTGTTAAAAGGAGAGATATATTATGTGTTAAAATATATTATTATGTGGAGAGATATGTGTTAAAAGGAGAGAGAGAGATGCAGATGATGTTAAAATTGGAAGAGTAGTTAATGATCACTGTCAAGCTGAGCTTCTTCAGAGAGACCTAGATAGACTTCAGGAATGGTCAGAAAAATGGCAGCTGTGCTTTAATCCAACAAAGTGTAAGGTATTACACCTGGGAAACAGTAATCCCAAAATAACTTATTCACTTGGTGGAGTTCAACTAAACCCAGTACTGGAGGAAAGGGACTTGGGTGTTACGATACGGTCAGACATGAAATTCTCTGAGCATTGTAAACAGGTTGCAAGGAAGGCCCATGGTGTCCTATCGATGATCTATCGAACTTTTGCAAGTAGAGATAGGGACGTGATAATCCCATTATATAAGGCTTATGTTAGACCACACTTGGAATACTGTGTTCAAGTATGGAGACCGCACCTGAAGAAAGACATCGAGCTTCTTGAAAGGGTGCAAAGAAGGGTAACTCGCCTGGTGAGATCGGCAAAAGGGCGTCCTTATGAAGAAAGACTTCGAATATGTGGGTTGCAGAGTTTGGAAACTAGACACCTTAGAGGAGATTTGATTGAGGTGTTTAAGGCTCTGAGAGGCATCAGTAAAATGAATGAGGACGAAATTTTCAAGATTATAAATGATGCTAGAACTAGGGGACATAAATTCAAGTTACGGGGGGAAATGTTTAGATTGGACTGCAGGAAGTTTTATTTTAGCCAGCGAGTTATAAATTACTGGAATAAGTTGCCTTCATGGGTGGTAGAGGCCGACAGTTTGGGGAAATTCAAAGGTCATCTGGATAGTACTTTCGGGTAAGGGAAGCGCATAGGATGATAGGTTTAATTTCCTTTTTATTTTTTATTTTATTATTATTTTTTTATTTATTAATTATTATTATTTAGTTATTTATTTATTTATTTATTTTTTGTTTTTATCATTGTTTTGTTCGGATTTTTTATTTATTTTATTTTATTTTATTTTATTTTATTTTTTTTTTGGCTGGTGCAGCATAAGCCATAGGCTTTCTTGCACCATGCGGCCGTTACTAATACTAATACTAATATATTTCCACAAGATCTTGGTAATTTTCTTTGTCAACCCAAGACAATTACAGGAGTTGCTGTGTGCTTGACAACTGTACAAATCTCAACTATTTTGTTTTTAATGTAGAAATAGTGTCCCCCTCCACTTTATATTTAAGTTAGTATTGGTAATGGCCATATGGTGTAAGAAAGCCTAAGGCTTATGCTGCAACACCCAAAAAAGAAGAGAAAAAAAAAAAAAGTAATATAATCATAATAAAAAAAAATAAAATAAATAATAAAAGAGGATATAAACAACCCATGCATTTCCCTCCTCTCGTAGGTAACTATCCATCTGACCTTTCAATTTTCCCAAACTGTTAGCCTCTACCACCCATGTAAGTAACTTATTACAGTAATTTATAACTTGTTGGCTAAAATAAAACTTCCTGTAATCCAGTCTAAGCATCTCCCCCCCCCCCCACAACTTGAATTTATGGCCCCTAGTTCTAGAATAATTTATAACCATAAAAATTTTGTCCTCATTCATTTTACTTTTGCCTCTTGGAACCTTAAACACCTCAGTCAAGTCTCCTCTATGGTGCCTAGCTTCCAAGCTGTGCAATGTGCATATTCCAAGTCTTTCTTCATATGGACACCCTTTGCCAATCTCACCAGGCGAATTACCTGTCTTTGCACCAATTAAAGAAGCTCGATGTCTGTTTTTAGGTGTGGTCTCCATACTTGAACACAGAATTCCAAGTGTGTTATAACACTAGCCTTGCATAAAGGGAATATTATGTCCTTAACTGTACTAGCAAATGTTTGATAAATCATCAGTAGGACACCATGGGCCTTCCTTGCAACCTATCTACAATGCTTAGAGATCCTTAAATAAATTTAAGGCTCAGCTGGACAGGTATTTCGAACAAACGGAAGGGTGAAGTGGAAGTGTTTTTTTTTTTGTTTTTTTTTGGCTGATGCTGTATAAGTTTATCATCATCATCAGCCATTTTCAATCCACTACAGGATGAAGGCCTCTCCAGCAACTTTCCAGTTCCTTCTGTTTTGAGCACTGGCCATCCATTTACTACCCAAAAACTCATGAATTTCATCTATCATTCTCCGACTTTGTCTTCCAGGTTTTCTTCTAGCTCTTCTTGGATACCATTCTGTTATTTTCTTAGTCCATCTGTCATCATGTCTTCGAGCTATGTGTCCTGCCCAAGGCTATTTTAGTTCTTTAGTTTTGAGAAGAATGTCCTTTACTTGAGTTCGCTGCCTAATCCATGTGTTTCTCTACTTATCTAACAGTCTGATTCCCAATATAATTCGTTCCATTCTTCGCTGTGTAGTACTCAGCTTCTCTTCCATTCTTTTGGTGAGTGCCCAAGTTTCGCTTCCATAAGTCATGGTGGGGAGTATACATTGATTCATTATTTTATGTTTCAGACAAACTGGGATATTGCTCTTCACTATGTGACTATATTTCCTGAATGCTATCCATCCAAAATTTATTCTTCTCTTGACTTCCAGCCATTTATCATTATTGCTGTATAAGTTACTTTGGGGTTACTGTTCCCCAGGTGTAAGACATTAGCATTAGTAAAGGCATATGATACAAGAAAGCATGCCACACTGCTCCAATTTGTGCAGCAGTCTTCCATGTGCAACAGTATCAAAAGCCTTTCTTAGATCCAAATATATAATATCAAAGTTATTCCCTGCATCCAGTTCTTTTGTGACTGCATCATAGTATCCAATCAAACTGCTCAGGCAAGACTTTCCCTTAACTTAATCTAGATGATCCTGCAGTACTTCTTTAACAAGTGCCTCCATTAATTTTCCTGGAACAGAAGTTAAACACGCAGGTCTATAATTACTTGTGTCAGCCTTTGGTCCTCCTTTGTGAATTGGGGTCACATTTGCATATCTCCAGTCTATGGGTACCTCCCCTGAGTCCAAAGAAGCTCTCATAATTATGGCTAGGGGTTTGCTTACTTCCTTTGCTGCCTCCTTTAATATAACTGGATAGATCCCATCCACCCCAGGTGCCTTTCTTGTATTTATCTTCAACAATTTCTCCTCCACTTTACGCTCAGTATTACAAGATTCTCTAGCTTACTGCCAGAGTTGAATACACCTCTGGCATTCCCCTCGCTGAATAACTCCTCATGTGTGAATGTTGATGCAAAATATTCATTTAGTTTGTTAGCTACCTGAGCAGGATCATCAACAGTTGACCCATCGATATCAAGTGGACCAATCTGATTCATCCCCTTCCTTCTAGAGTTTACCTAAGTAAAGAACTCTTTGCTGTTTTTCTTTGCATCCCTTGCCAAAGATTTCTCGTAATCTGCCTTCGCCTGCCTAACCTCCTTTGTAACTTGGTTACAGATCAACTTGTATCTATCATAGGCTTCTCTGTCACGTGTTAATTTATATGTATCCCATGCATTTTTCTTCTCTGCCACATGTCTCATTAGTTCATCTGACAACCATTTAGGCCTAAACCTTGAACAATATTTCTTAGATGGTATGTAAAACCTAGTAGCTTCGAAGATAAGTTCTTTGAATGCTTCCCATTTTGAATTTGCTGTTGGTAACATCATCAGTTGGTCCCGCTGTGTAGAATTTAAATACTGTCTGAGACCATCGTAGTTGCCTTTATGAAAGCAAAAACCCTTCCCTTTACCCCTGATGGTAGTTACCTCTTTGAGTAAATCCCACTTCAGCACACTGTGACTGCTGTCCACCTAGTGGTTCCTTTATCTGCAGATTCTTAATGCATGAAGAAGCACTACTGATAATTAGATCAAGAGTATTACTCCCTCTAGTTGCCTCCCGAACATGCTGATGTAGAAAACAATCATCCAATAAATCCACAAAAGCCTTGCTAGTGTGTGAGTGACGAACCCACAAATTCTAGTCAATATCTGGAAAATTAAAATCCCCCATTATAAGACACTGATTTACTGGCCCACTATTTCCCAATACAGTTTCTTATTATACTGATCAGAGTCATTAGGCCTATAGCACACTCCTACTCTCAATTTTGATTTCCCAATGCTTATGTCACACCAAACTAACTCGACACTGCACTGTCCAGCAATGTTGACTGGCTTCACTTTCTTGGATTTTGTGTTTCTTAACTAATAGCATAACCCCCCCCTCCTCCCTTCCTATCCTGTCTATCCTTTCTGTGCACATTGCTCTCCAAATTCCAGTTCTGCATTCCTTATATCTGTGTGACACCACGTCTCTGATATCCCAACAATATCTGCCTTTGATGTTTTGAGCAATACCTCAAATTTATCAAATACATTTACCAAACTCCTAGAATTGGTGTACACGCAAGTATACATGCACCTGTTCCTATTCTTAGCTACCCTAACACAACCAATGTGTTTACTTGTACCGCAATGACTCCCAAGCAGTCTCTGAAATATCCTGCATCTTGTTTTCCAGGCTGCTCATTCCAATAGAAGCAGTGCAAGACCTTTCACTTTGCTGGATTAATGCAAATCTCCACTTTTCTGACCGTCCTTGAAGGTCTATCTAGGTCACTCTGAGGACGTTCTGCTTGGCAGTGATCATTAACTACTCTACCAATGTTTATATCATCTGGAAATTTAGATATCACACCCTCTATCCCTTCATTGATGTCATTTAAGAAAATCAAAAACAACAAGTTCCCAATACTGATCCTTGAGGAACTCCACTTCTTACATTAACCCAGTCTAAGGAATAACCATTTATCACAGCTGTCTGGCTACTGGCCTGAGCCATACTGCTATCTAAGGATTTTCACTGTGGTTCCAACCTGTTCCAGCTTATGAAGTAACCACCCGTGTGGGACTGAATCAAATGCTTTGCTGAAATCTAAATAAGCAATGTCGAAATTATTCCCTAAATCTAACTAAATAGTGACCCTACCAAAACAGCTAACCATATTTCCTAAATGTGATTTCCCCTTTACAAGATCGTGTTGTATATCCTTCAGAATTCCATTTTTATCTAAATGAGCCTGAATTCCACTCTTGATCATTGCCTCCATGATTTTCCCTACTACTGAAGTTAGAGTGATCAGTCAGTAATTTCCCACTACACGCTTTGAACTGCCCTTATGTACTGGAGATACATTGGCACTTTTGCAATCAAACAGAATCTCTCCTGAGTCCATTGAGGCTCTCATAATTAGCCTCAATGGTTCAATGAACTCACTTGTGACTTCCCTTAAAATTATAGGGTATATGCCATCAACCCCAGGAGCCTTACTCGCTTGTAAGTTCGAAAATTTTTGCATTAAATAATCATGTGAAATTTCAATATCATTAATTACATATTTTTCAACTCCACTTCCATAATTTCTCATTAGCATAAAGGGTTTTTCTTCTGTAAATATCGATGCAGCAAAGTAACTGTCGAATTCATCTGCGACATCAGCTGAGGTGTCTAATACTATCCCTATATTTGTAAAAGAGTAAGAAGTTTACGTCAATATGATATGTAGAACATATTCTCCAGAAATTAAAATGAATATACCATTTTCTGGAGAGTATCATACGGAAGTGTTATACGTATCATATTGAGGTAAACTTCTCTTATTCTTTTACAAATATTGAGATCAACGTAGAACATACTGAGCATCACAGCTCTGGTTTATACTATCTAATACTATCCCCCATGTCCATTACATAAATTTCTGATTTGTCCTCTTCTTTGCATTTATACGTGTGAAGAATTCCTTATCCCAACACTCTCTGCTCTTCTTTGCCAGCAATTTCTCATAATCTGCATTTGCCAGCCTAACCTTTTTCTGTGGCACTATTACAGATAAATTTGTAGCTGTTATATATTTCGGTACTTTTTACTACTCTGTAACTTTTCCATGCTGTCTTTTTCTGCTCAAGTAATCTGGAAACTTCATCATTCATCCAAATTGGAATGCTCCTCATGGAGTATTTTTTGTGTGTTATGGGTGTTTTATTGGTGCATAAGCTGTAGTGTGCCTGTCCATAGAGATATGTTAGGAAATAGTTCAGAATTGAAGACATTTCAATTTCATTTTAGAAACTATTCAGAATCAATGATATATTCCAATTTTTTTTCAGAAAACAGAAAAGTTCATTAATGTTTGCCTGGTCGCCAATAATATGCTCTAGTGATATTGGTTCTTGCAGTTTAGTCAGAGAAAGCAGAACTGATGTTCTGTCCTGGTGATATTGAGGACAGTCAATAAGAATATGCTCGACTGTTAAATGTACTGAGCAGTAAGGGCACTGAGGAGGATCATCACCTGTGAGTAGATGGAGGTGGGTCAGATGAGTATGTCCTATTCTTGCTCGTGCAAGTATCACTTCTTCCCTTCTAGTTGTTTGGATGCTCGAGTGCCAAAATTTTGGTTCTTTTTTCAACTGGAAAAGTTTGTTGTGCCATAGCTCTTTCCACTGTTCAAGGCAGGTTGCTTTTATGATGATATCATGGTCAGAGGCTGGAATATGGACAGAGGTCAAATCTAATGTGGAAGGATTTTTTGCCGATATATCCACCAGTTCATTCCCCTTTATCCCTGAATGTGCTGGAATCCAACAAAAGTTCACTAACTGTTCACGTTGTTCAATTTTCAAGAGCAACTTCCTGATTTGGTTTAAAACAAGGTGATTAGTATGGGAGGGATTTTGCATTGCTCTAACTGAGTTGAGAGAGTCTGTGTAAATTAAATATTTTGAAGATGGGTAAAGATTCAAATTTTCTAGAGCTAATTTTATTCCATGTAGCTCTGCAGAAAAGTTGCTATACTCAGGTGGAAGGGAAGCTGAAATAATAGCATAGGGAAACACTGCTGCTGCTCCAACGGCTGACTGAGATTTGGACTCATCGGTATATATTGGCAGGAAATCAACATAGCTCTGAATATGACTTGCATGGAATTGTTTCAGGTTGAGAGTTGGTAGAAGATTCTTACCCCCATTGAAGAAAATAAGTATCAAAGTTCAGTTGAGGTAGGGAAGTCCAAGGTGGATGAAAGTAATTCATTACTTGTTGACTACTGTGAAGAGGAACTTTCCAACTCTGTGATATTTCAAAAAGCCATAGGCCTGCTGGCCTTATTTTATTAGGTTTATTTCTGTAGAGATTAGTTAGTTGAGGATTGAAGAGGTATGGGTGAATAGGATGCAAACAGCAACTTTTTATTTTGGCTGCATACTTCAGTAGTAATATTTTTCTGTGGAGGTGCAAAGGGGGTTCGCAAGCTTCAATATATAGACTGCGAGTTGGAGATGTCCTGAAGGCTCCAAATGCAATCCGTAATGCACTATGTTGTATAGGATCCAGCCAGATTAGTACAGTCTTTCGGGCAGAATCGTAGACTGGAGCACCATAATCTAAACGTGAGCTAATCAATGCTCTATATAGCCAAAGCAACGAGGTACGATCTGCTCCCCATGACAGGGCAGATAAAGCTCTTAGTATGTTGAGCTTTTTGAGACAGGTATTATGTACAAATTTAATATGTTCAAGGAAGTTTAACTTCTTGTCAAGGGTTAATCCCAAGAATCTGATGTTGTTGCCAATCAGAATGATAAAGTCTAATATGTATGTGTTCGGGATCTGTATGTAATTTGCGTTGATTGCAAAAATGTATAGCAACAGTTTTCTGTTGTGAAAGACAATAACCATTGAGCATTGCCAACTTTTATATTTTATTTAGTGATATCTGCAATTGACGTTCAATAGATCTCATGTTCTGAGAATGGTAAGAAAGAGAGATAGTCAGCATAAAGGTAAGCCTCAACAGTATTTGGAAGTTCTTTTGTAATGGAGTCAATTCTAAGGGAAAAAAGGGTTGCACTCAGTACAGACGCTTGCAGAACTCCTTCCTGCAAGAAGGTCATAGAAAGGGAGTTAAAATATCGTACTTGATAAGAACGACTCAATAAAAAGTTCTTAATTAATATCGGTTGCCTCGTAGACCAAGGGCATGTAGGTCTCTAAGAATGCCGTGATGCCAGGTAGTATCAAATGCCTTCTCTATGTCAATGGAGACCATAACAAGGTGTTCATTTCTCACAAAGGCATTGCGAATTGCAGACTCTACCTTGATCATGAGATTCAAGGCTGACCTGTTTTGGCGAAAGCCATGTTGACTATTACTCATTAGATTTTGGCCTTCAATTATCCAAATGACTGTTAAATGTACTATGTGGATCATTTTCTCAAGGATTTTACCGAGGCAACCGGAAAGGGAAATTGGCCGGTAACTCAAAGGACTGGAGGGATCTTTACTAGGTTTCAAAAAGGCCAAAACTGTGGCATGGTGCCAAGACGTAGGATAGATGTTTTCCAGGAATATTCGGTTATAAAATAATAGTAGCAGCTGCAATTGTTTGTCATCAAGGTGCTGTAACATGATGTAATATATTCCATTGGCTCTGCTGCACTGTTGCGTACTGTTCTAATGGCTTGTAGAAGTTCCAAATATTGAAGAGGCAGGTTATATGGTAAGATTAAAAAGGTGCGAAAGTTTATGGGTCGCTGTTCAGTGATGTTCTTATTTTCTGGAATTCTGGGGAATAGCTTGATGCCGCAGAGACTTTAGCAAAGGTTTTGCCCAAGGCATTTGCTATAGTCAGAGGAGCAGAGAGTTCCTTCCCATTTCAGGAAAGGATTGTAGAAGGGATGGTTAGAAACTTTCCAATAAGCTGTCTAATTTTCTTCCATATTAATTTGCAGTCAGTGTTTCTATTTACAGTGGACGCAAACCGAGTCTAGGAATCCTTCTTGGCCTGTTTTTGAATGAGACGCACTTTGCCCTTAGTTACTTATAGTTAATGATATTAACTGTTGTTGGTGATCGTCAAAATAAATTCCACGCTTTATTTTTTTCCCCTCTTTGCTTTCATGCATTCGTCATTCCACCAGTAGTTAAAATGGTGCTGGGGCATAGGATCCGTTAATGGAATAGAGTTTTTAGCTGCTGATAACAAGTGGGATGTGATATATTATGTTACTTCATCAATGGGCTGTAACTGTATAATTTCCTCATCCAGGGTGAGAGCTGACTGAAATTTGACCCAGTTGGCAAGAGAGAATTTCCATTTCCGGCAGGGCTCAGCTAATGGCAGTTGTGCAGTGAGCAGATTACAAATAATTGGGAAATGATCGCTGCCCATGGGATCATTCATAACAGACCATTCCATGACTGGAAACAGTACCGGGGAGCATATTGAGAGGTCAATTGCAGAAGTCTGCCCAGTTGGCAATTGTATATGCATAGGTTCACCTGTATTAAGAATGGAAAGATTTTGCCTATCCAGAAATGTTTCAATCAGCCGGCCATGTGTATCTAATTTAGAAGATCCCCATAAAGGGTGGTGACCATTGAAATTCCCCAATAGACAGACAGGGGGAAGGTAACTGCAGTAGAAGGTTTTCCAGATCTTGGTAAGAAAAGTTATGATTTGGTGGAAGATAGATTGAAACTAGTGTTATCGCAATCTGAGTAATGAAACGTACTGCAACAGCTTCAATTTCTGTTTGAAGAACAATTTGCTTGCCTGGGATCTGTGAGTTTATCAGGATGGCCACAACACCAAGAACAGCATTTGTTGTATTGCGATTTTTTCGATATATAGAGTAGTTCTTTATGGAGGTGGAAATTTGGGAAGTTAAATAGGTTTCTTGCAAGCAGAAACCCACTGGAGAATAGTGATGAATAAGGTCACTGATATTGTCGATATTGCTGCAGAGTCCTCTACAATTCCACTGTAAAATATAAGGCATTACTTGAGATGAGTACAAGGAGCTGTATCTGACTGCTTTTTCAGTGTGGCAGTTTTATGTTGGTCAGACTTCAGTTTGTCTTTTTTTGGAAATATAAGCCGACTAGTGTCCATTTCTTCCTACACATATATTTCTAAAATCGGGTCTTCCTGGTTGGATGAGTAATTAGTATCCATGGAGGTGTTTTGGATATTTTTTTTGAATTGGAACTTTTGTTAATGATGCAGTAGCAATCACTGGTGGGGAAGAAGATGTCACTGGTATTGTAAGAGTAGTGTTACATGTCTGTTCTGAGTGCTTAGAGATATTGGACTGTTGCTCAGAGAGGACAGCTCGAGCCCAATCGGAGATTGATATGTGTGAGGGGATGATAACATCAGTTTGGGTGGACACTGTTGTTTTTGTGTAATACTGGCATAGGTACATCTGGGCATAGTAGGAGCAATTATTTTCCTGGCTTCTTGATAGCTTACCTTGTTCTCAACCTTATATTTAACAATTTTTTTCTCAATTTTTCATCTGTCACACGTTTTGGAACAGGCAGGATGGTTGCCCTTGCAGTTGGGACAAGTTTTCTCTGTCGCCAAACATTCAGATTGAGTATGATCAGAAAATCCACAGTTGAGACCTACTGGATTTCCTCTGCATGTCGTCTGAGAGTGGCCATACTTTTGGCACTTGTAATATCTCAAGGGATTGGGTACATAGGGACGAACTTGGCAAAGTAGATAACCAGCTTTTACTGATGATGGTAGGTTTAAGAATTAAACGTAAGGATAATATTCTTGGTAGGTGTAAGGTTATCGTCTTTTCTAATCATCATTCTTTTTGCTGCAATAACATTTTGATGGAGCTCTTAAGTTATTTTTGACTCCGTCAAGTTCAACAGATCCCAGCTGGATATAACACCCTTAAATGTATTTAGGGAAGCATGGGGAGTTACTTTAACTGGTATCCCAGCAAAATTTGAAATTAGTAATAGTTTCTCAGAATGTCTACGGTTTGCCGTTTCTAATAGTAGGTCTCCAGATTGTAGCCTCTTCACAGTCTTAGGAGATACTGCAATACTCTCCAGGTGTTTCTGGATGAGGAAAGGAGATAATTTACCGAGAGGTTGTTCTGTAAGTGAATGCAAAATTAGAAATGCAGGACACTGTTGTTGGAGAATTTGTTTAACTTCTTGGGTTGTGATATGTCATAATCAGATTCATTTTGTGGCCGAGAGATTGTCGGCTCTAACAGTGGAAACTATTTTGTTCCACATTTGCTCCTTTTAGCCCTTGACAGTTCAACTTTTCTGCCAAGGTTTCCGGCCCCTCCACGGGGAGGCAGGAGCAGTGCCTGGTGTGACCAAGCGGAAGTTAGTAACGATTAGTACTTAGGAAAGAAAAATATAAAAGAAAGGTGGATTTCCTTCCCTACTCTCTACAAAAACTTTTTGGTAGAACAGCTTATATGAAAAAAACAATTTTTTTGAAAACACAGGAACTTAAAAAGAACTACTAGTTGCTATATGAAGATCACTTACTGAAAGATCGCACAGATAATCGTCTGGTCTCAATTCGCTTGGTACCTGGGGCCGGAGTATTTTTTAATGGTATACATGCATTCAAGGATTCTGTGATTAGTTTTAAAAGGTATACCATAATTCAGTTGCATTTGATCTCTGTAAGATATCTACCCAGTTAATAGAGGTCAGGTAGCACCTTAAGCCATCATATTTTCTTTTCCTGAAATTATAACCAATTCCTTTGCTGTTAACTACTGCTACCTCTCTCTCTCTTCACTGTCCACCATAGAACTCTGTGATCACTTCCTGCTACTAGTTCTTGTACTGTTAGCCCTATTATGTCATCTGGTTCATGGATCATGATTGGGTCTAGAATATTCTCTTCCCTAGTATTTTCCCTGACGTGTTGATACAAATAACAATCGTCTAGTTGATTTAAAAATTGTCTCCCATGTCAAGTTTCCTTCCCATTTGCTCCAATCAATTAGAGGCAAATTAAAATCACCCATAATAAGACATTGATGCTTACTTTTCCATTCCGTTTGCATGTAAAGGCTCTCTTGATAATCTTCACAATCCTGGCCTGTAGATTATTCCCACTCTCATTATACCTTTGCTTCCAACTACCTCATGCCATACAGATTCTATGGTAGCATGTGAAACATCTGAATCCGAGAAAGCTTTCATCACGCTCAGGCTGCTTTTGATAAGAAGCATAACCCCATCATCCCTTCTATCTATGCCCTATTCTACCTAAATACATTGTACATATGTATTTAGGAAACATATGTTTCCTAAATACATATGTACATAGGAAGCATACTGAAACTCATCATCCCCTATTTCCGTAAGTTCTATCATGTCAGCGTTACTTGTCCTAACCAGCAGTTCAAATTCATCCATTTTATTGATGACATTACTGTATACACAATTGACACAATTAGTGTTCTTGTATAGTTAACTACCCTGACTTTGCCCTCAGAACATTTTGCTGATATGATCTGTTGCAGTAACAAACTCTTGAGACATATGCAAGCATTACTTTCACCAATATTAGCAAATAAATGCATATCTACATTACCCTTATCCCAACAAACTAGCAGTTTCCCTGAACCTTTAAGACAGAGGTGTCAAACATGCAACCCACGGGCCACATGCAGCCCACAATACTCCTGAGTATGGCCCAAATCAGATTAAAATTTAATTGGGAAATATTCAAGATTATTTCCCAACGGGCGAGATTAGCAAGTGAGCACAAATCATCCATAGTGAAAACTGCATTATCACAAAAGCTTATACCCGATGTTGATAAAAATAGTTTCTCGCAAAAGATGGAAAGTTTCTAGCAAACAATATTAAATTAATTTTGAATCTTTTTGTTGCGATATCTTTTGTAGTGATTTTGAATCTATTCGATATTAAAACATAAAATTATGTAAATTTTTATCTATAGTTCTAATCTGATTTGTATGCATGTATGTGTTAATAAATAAATATAAATATTGAAAACTAATGTGTTTTCAAGTTAAGTCAATATGCAGTCCGCACTGATTCTCATATAAGGTTTAGTGGAACCCATTCCTATTTGAGTTTGACACCTATGCTTTAGGTATCCTCAATGATACTGGCAAAACTCATACATCACCTTTGTTTAAATGTATTCCATCTCTACAAAACAGATTCCTTCTACCTACAAGTGCAGGCCAAGCTGATAAAAATTTCTCCTCAAAAGGCTTGCAGAGTTAAAGTTCATATATTCCATATAACATCTTTTACCCAATACACTGGAAAATATTTTCTTTTTCAGTTCTTGTAATGAATCAGCCAGGCCAACCAAGAACCATGCCAACCTGTTAATTATTTTTGAAGAATAAATTAGTTTTAAGTTATTTTTCAGTTTCTCTGTTTCTTCTTTAAAATAATAATAAAGAATTAAATTGGACATATCTCAATTTCAACACAAACAATTTGGCAACATTCCAAGAATATGCTGTTTCTTGTCTTCAGGTCTTGGGGTCGGGGGGTTCATTAAAATAATAACTCAAGTTAGAAGTTAATTGCAACCCCAATTAATTTCAATAAATGACAGCTGAATCACAATAAGTAACAGTAGTAGGGCAACAAATAATAATAAAAATGGCTGCCTTTAGAGGTTAATTACAATCTTAAGTTACATGGATTATCTAATTTCCAATAATATTATTAATATGATTATGTTAGATTACATAGAGTTACTCTCCAATATCAATTAATTAGATCATTCATGCAATGATATTAAGTTAATATTGGAAAACAAAGAGTCACTTCTCTGGAGAGATAGATCAAGGGGGGGGGAGTGAGATACGGTTCCTGAAATCTTCAAATTGGTCACAAGTTGAAATTGTGGAGTGTTCAATTTCACTATGAGAATACAATGAAACAACTTAACCTATCGTGATAAATTAGTGTGGCTTAATTCTTTCTCCTGTGATGAATGATCATGTAGTGATCATTCATCACAGGTGTAGAGAAGAGCAACACGATTGGTGAGGGGAATGAAGGGATCCTCTTACCAAGAGAGGCTTAAGTTCTGCAAATTGCAGTGGATGGAGACTAGGCACCTGCACGGTGATCTGATTGAGGTCTATAAGGCCTTGAATGGGTTGAGCATGCTGAATTCTGATGGGATCCTTCCACTTGTTCAGATTACGAACCTACGGGGACATAAGTTCAAATTAAGAAAGGACAGATGTAGAATAGATGTGCGGAAATTTGCCTTTAGCCAGCGGGTGGTTAATTGCTGGAACAAACTTCCATCTGTCGTTGTGGAAGTTGATAGGTTAAATAAATTTAAGGAGGAACTGGACAGGCATTTGGAGGGAATGGTGTGATTTTTTTTTTTTTTTTTTTGGCTGATGCTGCATAAGCTCCTACACTTGCTTTCTTGCATTATGTGCCGCTGCTACTACTACTACTAGTGCTGTTTTTGTTAATGCCTGGTAGAACTACTCCAAATATGTTTTACAGCCTACATTATTTCATATAAACAGGTTATTTTAAAGGGATGTTAGCTCAAGATGTGATGTGCATTTTACTTTAATTTTCCCCCACCCCTTATTTGAACGTGCCATCCTAAACTATATACCGACACTTGTCAGAAAGGGCAAGTGGAATTTAAAACAGCACAAATATAGATTAAATTATTATGATTTGAAAAAATACTACTGGCACTGCACATTTAATTCTCCAATGGATGGATATTATAGTCAGGAACTAATTTATTGATTACAATATTATAAAAAATAACTTATACTGGAAGAATCTCCTTTATCTGACAGACAATATCATTTTAATGATTTTCTTACCTATAGTCACAGACTGTCTGAAGAGTTTTAGTTGGTTTATCAAACCAATTAAACTGATATATTATGGTCCCCCATCCTCCTTGTTTTTTGAAAGATGATGCACTAGCAGGAAGATTTTTCTCCAGTGTGTAATTGATGAAATCAAACATGGTTCAACAAGATTCAGTCATCATTCAAATGCCTAAATGCAAATTCAAAAATACATATATTCAAAGAAAATAGAGTGGAACAATTGTCTTTTATTTTGTAATCTACATAATAAAATCAGTTCAAAACTTAATTTTTGCAATTTAAAGATGATTTAGCATAATCCTATATGCACTGGCAGCTACGGCCATATTGTCATTTATCAAAGTCTGAAGAGTTGGTAATCTGTTTTCTTAAAAGATTTCAAAAAGTACTTGCCATGCTATTATAAATGTTGGGCAGTCTAGTAGAATGTGAACATTTTGAAAGTTAGCCTTGACACCAAGGAGGATCTTCTGCTCTGAGTAAATGGGAGTGAGTGGCATTTGTATGCTTGATTCTTAACCTAGTGAAGACTGCCTTGTTTTAACTATTTGATATCCAGCTGAGGCTTCATGATTGAAATACTGACTTGATTTTCAATAACTTGTCAGGTTGCCTTTGCCAATTGTAATGCCATTGGTTTTTTTTTTTACCAAAACTGCTGATTGCTAATATGTAAGGGTGTGTGTATGGAAATTGCAATTTGTACTCCTGGGCCTATCTCACCTATCCTTTATGTAAAATGCATTTCACACTACTCTGACAGCACAATTACCAAACAGTAGCTAATTCCTGTGGAATCAGTGCATTCTCTTGGTGATTCCTCCATGCTACCCAATTCATGACAGTAGTCTAGCATTGAGTTTAGCAGCATGTGTCAACCCCCCCTCCAATTTTAATTCTTTTGAAGGCAACAAACCTTTTCTTTAAGTATTATTTGTTTTTTTTTAGGAGCATTAGCAACTAAGGCCATATTGCTCCGGGGATATGCAGTGGTAATTCCCTGACCTTTCCACATCCTCCGTATTTGTTGGTTATGGGCTCGAACCCCTTTTCTTTAAGTATTTAAATTCAACCATTAAAAACACGAATTTCCTCATTCTCTTTGCATGGAAGACCCAAAAAGCCATTTGCTGTGGTCCTATTATGTCCAGCAACAATCAGTCCTGCATACATGCTACAGGTAATGTGTACATATGATTAAGTTGTACCTACCAATCAGGAAATGCCTTCAAATTTGTTACATTACTGTGAAAAGTATGTCAAGCATATTGCCTAGAGTTTTTAATTTAATTTTTGAATTTAGTTAAAATTTAAATTAAAAACTCTGGCAATATACTTGAATACTATCACAGTAATACTAACAAATAGGAATTATGATTGGTAAGTACAAACTTAATAATATTACACCATTACCAGTTAAACCAGCAATATATGTATTATGCTATAAAATTACATTATGGATTGCTTGATAAAATATATATACTTTATAAGCATTATATTACTTATATCCCTAAAGAATTACATAAATATTATATGTATATACTGGCAAGAAGTTGGGGTTTTTGGCATGGTGTGCTGCAAAGAGTTGCTGATATATATATGGCAATGTGTCAACTTTCAGCCAGCTCCTAAGACTAAAGTCACAAGACAGAAATCGTATATTCCAAGGAGGAAGGACTTGCCTGACTGATGTGGATACAGTATATTATCCAACATGAAGTTAATATCATGAACCAATTCTCAAATCCTGATACCAAAGGGCCGACTAACAGTTTTAAGCATATTATATAGATTTTCCCGCTGTGGCATATAAGCAGATGTCCACGTAGGGTGGTCAGGCAGGGATTTTATTTTTATGGCATATTGTAACAACAACTGCTGACGTTACAATATGACAGGCGAAGTACAAAATGCCCCAGCAGCAATCCGAATGGCTCTATGGTGGATTAGATCAAGCCATCAGAATACAGAATTTCTAGCTGAAGAATAGGCGTGGGAACCACAGTCAAGTTCAGAGCAGATAATTGCTCAATAAAGACACAATAATGTGCTTCTATCTGCTCCCCAAAAGTTGGAAGAGATAGCACTGAGCTGATGGATATGGTGGAGGAATGTCAGCTTTTGATCAAAGATGAGTCCCAAAAATTTTGTTTCTGTTGCCACAGGAATTGGATTCTGTCCAAGTCAGTTCTGGGTCAGTATGTAGATTCCATTTGTGGCAGAAATGCACACAAATGATCTTTTGAACAGAAACCCAAGAACCCATTGGTTAATGCCCAGGAATTAAGGTGGTCAACTGTTTGTCGCAACTGTCATTCAATAACTCTCATGCTGCAGAAGTGACAAAAAAATGTTAAAATCATCTACATACAGAGCACTATTTACTGAAGGAGGAAGCTGTTTTGTAATGGAGTTCACTTTGATTGCAAACAGCATAACACTGAGGGCAGGGCTGTGCAAATAGGGGGGTGCACTGATGTGCCGCACCACGGTCCCTGATTTAGGGGCCCAACCGAGGGAACCATCAAAGTCTCAACATAAATGAACGAGGCCCCTTAAGCCCTTTTGCATCCAGGCCCTCAAGTACCTTTACACGGTCCTGCACTGAGGACAGAGCCTTGGGAACTCGTTCCTCTTGGCGAAAGAAGCTGAACACCGGATCTACCACAAACCTGGAAGTATCATTTTGACAGAAAATTCTTGACAAAAATAGGAAGGTGACCTCTAAGACCAAATAAAGAGAGGACTTTTAAAACACCATACCTCCAGGTTGTATCATAAGCTTTTTCCATGTCAAAGAAAACTGATACCAAGTGCTCATGCTTTATAAACACATTGCAAATCACTGTTTCCAATCAGATTAAGTCCAGAGTGAATCAATTTTTTCGGAAGCCACACTGAATCTTATTAAAATGGTCAATTGCCTCAAGGTAATATATAAGGCGAGCATTCACCATTTTTTACGAAACCTTACATGAACAACTGGTCAGAGCATAAGACGATAGTTGTTGGGAATTATGGAGTCCTTTCCTCGCTTTGGGAATGCAAGAACTATTGCCGTATGCCAAGAATCAGGAAATTGATCCTCCAAATAAATTTGGTTGTAGAGATGGCCCATGCCAAAGCACAATTTCTGCTGATAGAGCCAAAGCAACAGCTCTACAACTAGAGAGTGAGATGGAAGATGTTTTATCATCTCATATTGAATAGCATCTGGTCCTGCAGCACTGGCTTTTGAGGTAGCAAGTGCAATGGTTAATTCCACTTGACTAAAAGGCCGGTTATAAGACTTGGTTTTTTTGAAGAAAAGCAGAGTCTTATAACCTGCCTTTTTATTTCTTTAAAACTAGGAATTCTGCAGAGTATGAAGTTTCAGCAGATATGCTGGAGAATACTTCTCCTAGAGCATTGGCAATAGCAGTAGGGCCTGCTAATATACACCCATTATGCTCTAACATTGATGAGGGATATATATTTACCCTTCATTTTCTGAATTTTATCCCCAACAACTTTGGCACTGGTCATTTAGTTAATTGAGGATGTAAACTTGACCCAGCATTCCTTTCGGCTCTATCAGCAAATAAATATATAAATCGTGCTTTGGCATGGGCACGTTTAAAGGCTATAAGATGTTCAGTGGCAAGGTAATATCAGAATTTTCTCCATGCCTGATTTTGTGACTTGCTTCTTTACAGTCTTGGTTACACCATGGGCTTTGGAAAACATAGAAATCGGGAGGATGTTTTTGGAATTGCAATTGCTGCTGCATGGATAATACACTCCGTGATGTATTTCGCTGCTTCATCATTTGATTCCTGTTGAATGTGTACAGAATCAAATTAGGTAAGCTACAAGAATGTACTCCATTCTGGTTGATCATATTTCCACTGTAAGATTCTAAATGGATGACAAGGTTGTCCGTCGCTTCCATAAGGATTCTGTTCCACCTCTCAGGAAAGCATAGATAGTGGGGAAGGTGAGCAGATGGAGAGATCAATGGCAGAGAAAGTAGGTGTTCATTCTCACACTTAGTAAATAAAGGCTGTTATTTTCGAGCAAAAATTTAACAATACGACCTCGTTCAATAGGTTCTATGCTACCCACGGGGTACTATGTCCATTAACGTCTCCAAGAAGTAAAAGGGGAGAGAGAGCAATTGCATAATAAGATTGTTGAAATCTGACTGGGAAATGTGTATCCTAGGAGACAAATATATATATATATATATATATATATATATATATATATATATATAGAGAGAGAGAGAGAGAGAGAGAGAGAGAGAGAGGAGAGAGAGAGAGAGAGAGAGAGAGAGGTGGTGGTGGGGGGGGGGGGTAGAAAGGAATCATCAAGAAAGAGAAGAATGATGATATTCAGCTCAGGATCCTGAGTGTGCCAAGCCCATGCTCACCAGATGTGAGCCCCTGGGGTTATATATTTGCTAAGCGAATGTCTACTTCTAAGTTAGCGTTCAAATGAACTTGTGAGAAAGGGGTATGGTTGCCCATGAATATTGCAACTCCTCTATGGGCCAGGCCATCTCCGTTTCTGTCTTTACGAATAGCAGTAAAATTTTGCAAAATGGGGGTCATCATTTGCCTTTAAGTACATTTCCTGCAGATAAAAGCACAGGGTCATATTTATGCAGGAGCATTTTTACGTCGTAATAATTTAGCTATTAACTCCAAGTAATAATTTAGCTATTAACTCCAAATAATAATTTAGCCATTATTACTTGGAGTTAGTGGAACTGTTGGCTAGCTTCCGAAGTGATAAGGATTTTGATTGGCCCGCTTTAGTTTTTACTCTGCTTTTTTGGGAAATAGATGGTGCCCAATATCCATTTCTTTCTCAGGATAAAGATCCAGAATAGGTTCTTCTGCACTTTCCTCTTCTTTGTTTACCTCTATTACATCCTGTATCCCACTAATAACAGGCGGAGTCTTAATGAGAGGAGGTGTTTCTTTATATGTTACTTCCTTAGTTGGTATTGAGATGGGAGTAGCGACTGCTTTACTTGATGTGCTCGGAATTGTGGTGTAAAAGAATCACACGGCGAGACTGAAATATCCGTTTGCGTTGAAATAGAAATCTTCCTCAGAACAACTTGTGCATACAATTTTCCACTATTTACTGATATTACCTGTTTCTTTACTTCTACATGTTTTCAATGTTTTGTTCCATCTTGATTTTTTGAATTTGTTTTTTCCTCTTTCCATCTTTGGCATGCTCTTGAATATGCAGGGTGTTCACTGTCACAATTCAAGCATGGTGGTTTTGAGGCAGAACATTCCTTTGTATCATGTTCCTTAGCTCCACAGCAGGCACAAGCAGGTGATCCACGACATGCCATCTGAGAGTGGCCATATATATTATTATTATCATCATTAGCTATATGGTGCAAGAAAGCCCAAGGCTTTTGCACCATATAGCTAATGATTCTTCTCTTTCTTTTGGTGATTCCTTTGTACTTTTCTTTCTCTCTCTCTTTCTCTCGGTAACTTGGAAATTTTCTTTCAACTGGTGTAGCATAAGCCTCAGGCTTCCTTGCACTATATGGCTAGTAATAATAATATCCCCCATTAGACTTCCTAGCCCACCTCCACAACAGTTTAAGGAACTGTTCAGGACAATCGAGCCAAGGATGCCATTGATATAACAGCCATGCAGGTACTACACAACACAGATTACAAGAGGATCTACAATTTGAATAAGAAGCTAACCACCTGTGAAAGAAGAGCCTTAAAAAACATGAAGGAAGACAGAAATATCCATATATTGAAAGCAGACAAAGGAAACACACTGTCATTATCAACAAGAGAGACTACATCGTAAAAAAAGTACAAGAATTTCTAAAGGACGCCAGCATCTACAAAACATTAAAAACAGATTCCACCAGTGGTCTAGAGAAGAAAGTCAAAAGGAAATTATAAATCTTGCTCAACAGTAAATACACAGATTAAGAACTCCACAAGAAACTGAATCCTAACAGCTCGGGAGCACCATATCTGTTTGCTAATATAAAAGCACATAAACCAGGATTCCCTGCCAGACCTATTATCAGTAGCAGACATCATCCTGGGCAGAAGATATGAAAATGGTTGACACATCTCCTCGCCCAGATAGTTCCAAAGAACCAAGATTGTTGAAAAACAGCCAGGATGTGGAATCTGTGTTCACAACCATACCCTTAGAAGAAGCCAAAACATGTCTCCTTCAAGTAATAGATAGACATATACTGCTGGGATACCCAAGACCTCTACCTACCACAGAAATAATAGCTCCCATAGATCTTTCCATAGGAAATCCATACTTCACATTCAACAGAGGATTCTATACACAGATTTCTGGCCTCAACATGGGAAATGCCCTCTCTCCTCTCATGGCAGAAATTTTTATGACAAAATTTGAAGATTCTTGGAAAACCAGCCGTATAAACTAAAATTCTGGAGCAGGTATGTCAATGACATTTTGGCTGTCTGGAATCATGAGACAGAAAACCTACATAAATTCTTTGAGGCTCTCAACAACGATCTCCAAAAAATCAAATTCAAAATGGAAATAGATATGTCATCATCAATATTGTTAATAATTATTGAAAACAGTAAAGGGCACAGCAATGAATCTGAGCAATTCCACTAATAATATCAGTCCAAAATGGGCAGTGCCCATTAATAATCACCCTCGGTCATCTGCCAAGTAACCATCCCTTTATCCATAGCAGTAACTTGCACCTAATGCTCCAACTTGTCTGATATTTTACAGCAGCCCCTGGAATAAAATATCAGACAAGATCACTGCCATCAAAAATTGACTTAACATTACATTCCTTGTGATTAAGCCCTCCATGGCAGCCTAATCAGCATAATACATTGCCATCTGCCACTCGTTTAGAGAGGTCTAGATTTAAGCCCTCTTCACTGAAGACTATAGTTAGATGACTTCAGGTGGGGGATGGGGTTTCCCAGTGAATTACTCTAGGAATTTTTAGAAAATTTATTAAACTAAAAAATTTGGCTGCAGCTCGCTGCATTTGCTCTGAGTGATTGTGGGCAAGAACATCTTCAGACTTACAGTGAGTGTCATCCGAGTAGTCTGTGTGTGTGTGTGTGTGTGTGTGTGGGGTATGGTTGTTTATTGGCATATTATCTGCTATGGCTATAGTGTGCCTATTCATAGGAATATCAGAAAATAATTGTAAGAATGAAGCCAGTTCAATTTCATTTCAGTTCATAAACCTATTCATAAAAGATTATACACTCCAATTTGTTTCAAAAAGCAGAAAAGTTCATTAATATTTGCCTCCTCTTCAATGATATGATGTAATGTCAACGGTTCTTGAAGATTAGCCAGATTTTGAAGTATTGAAGTACAATATTGTTGATAGTCAATCAAAATATCTTTAACTGTTAGATGTTCTGCACAGTGTGGACACTGAGGAGGATCATCGCCCATGAGTAGATGGAGGCAAGTCAGATGGATATGTCATATTCTTATCGGTGCGAGTAGCATTTCTTCCTGTTGCACTATCTGATTGCTCGAGTGCCAGAACTTTGGGTCTTGCTTCAACACTGGATATCATGCCAGTGTTCACAGGCAAGTTTTTCTTGTGCTGGTCTTTAATCTGAATGAACAGTGCATTCTCCATTTTTAACATCACTTTATCATGTATGTAAGCTTACATACATGATAAAGTGTATATCATGTATTTAGCATTAAGAATTCCACCAATTTGCACTGCCTCTGTAATCTCAGTTTCTTGTTTTCTTATTTAATGTATAGTACTTTCGTCGATTGGGTCCCGTAGCCGAGTGGTCAGGAGCGGGAGTGCAGTAGCACACGCTCTTTGATGAGTAGACCAGGGTTCAAGCTCCTGACTGCTGAATACGATCGATCTGCCAACCCGCACTGGACCAGCATGGCAGATTATGGTCCATTTCCCTCAACATGAATTGTTGAGGAGGCTTCCATCCTGCAGTGGGTTGATAATGGCTGCACTTTACGTTTTTTTTTTTTTAACTTTCGTCGATATCAAACATGCGGCCTACGGCCGTACATGTTTGATATTGTTTGATAATGCCCTTCTGGACATTTATCTAGCATCCGCACTTTCTCGTTCCAAGTCTTCACTTTCTTGTCCCTTTTAATCTTCTGTTTGTCACTAGACGTACTTTGTTTAGAACCCATGGGGATTCACATAAGCACAGTAACCCCAGAGTAACGTATTAACTCTGTGATACCACACTGACAGTGGAAGAGAATGAAAAGGACCTGGGGATAATTGTGCAGGCCAATACGTAGTTTTCTGAGCAGTGCAGACAGTCTGCAAGAGTAGCTAATGGTATCTTGTCAATGATATACAGAAAGTTTTCTAGCAGGGATAAGGTGATTATTTCCTTGTATAAGGCAATGGTCAGGCCACACCTTGAGTACTGTATACAGGTCTGGAGGCCTGATTTCAAGAAGGATGTAGAATTGCTGGAACGAGTACAGAGAAGGGCAATAAGATTAGTGAATGGAACAAAAAGTTGCTCTTATGAAGGCTAAAGTTTTGCAAATTACAGTGTCTGGCACTGACGAGGTGATCTGATAGAGGTGTATAAAGCCTTGAATGGTTTGAGCATGCTCAATGCCGATGGGATTCTTCCTTTTGCTCAGAATAATCACCTGAGAGGGCATAAATTTGAATTGAGGAAAGACAGATGTAGGATAGATGTGTGGAAATTTGCCTTTAGCCAGCAGGTTGGTTGGGGGAACAGACTTCCATCCCTTGTTGTGGAAGTTGATAGCCTAAATAAATTTAAGGCTCAAATGGACAGGTATTTTGAATGAATGGAGGAGTGAAATGAGAGTGTTTTTTTTTTTTTTTTTTGTCTGATGCTGCAGAAGCTTGCTTTCTTGCATCATATGCCTCTACTAATGCTACAGTTTTCCAGGGACTTTTTTCCCCATTGTTGGAAATGTAGGTTTGTGGACCATAAATGTAGGGTGGATCAGGTATTTTCGTTTCTTTGAGTGTGTTTTTAAAATGTACGTTCCAGCAGAGAATCAACTTGTGTAGTCTAACACCAGTGGGTCTGTTTTCAGTGAACTTATTGTTATAAAATATTATCCATTCAGAATTGAGGAGTAGCGTTTGATTGGGATGATCTGGAAGGCTTTTAAGTCTGGCTGCATAGGCGAGTAGTAACATTTTCCTCCTGAGGTGGAGTGGAGGTTCGTTTGCCTCTATATAGAGACTTTGGACTGGGGAAGTTTAGAAGGCCCCAAGTGCAGTGCAAAGAGCACTGTGTTGTATGGTATTTAGTCTCGTAAGCACACTTTTCCTTGCTGGGTCAAAGACTATTGCGCCATAGTCTAGACGCGACCTGATGAGAGAATGATACAAGTGCAGAAGAGTGTATCTATCTGCGCTCCATGCTATGGCTGAGATAGCTCTAAGTATATTGAGTTTTTTCAAACAGATGGTTCTAAGATAACTTATATGCATGGAAATATTTAGTTTCACATCTAGTGTTAAACCCAAAAAGCGGATATTGCTGGCGAGAGGGATCAGATGATTTCTTAATTTAAGTTCAGGTTCTGGATGTAATTTGTGTTTTTTACAGAAATGGATCGCAATTGTCTTTTGTTCTGATAGACGATAACCATTTTGTTGAGTCCATGTCTCCAGTTTATTTATGGAGAGTTGTAGCTGTCTCTCAATGGCATTAGTGTTTGATGAATGGCATAATAGTCAGCATACATATATTTCTACAGTTCTAGGTAGCCTAATTACAAAGAGGGTAGCACTTAGTATGAACCCTTGGGGCACCCCTTCTTCCTGGATAAAACATTCTGACAGTAGCTTCTGTGCTTAAGAAAATTCTGAACGAATTGTGGTAAGTGTCCTTTCAACCCCATGGAATAGAGCTCTCGAAGAATGCCATACCTCCATGTGGTATCAAAAGCTTTTTCGATGTCTAGACTGACCATCACTAAATGTTGATTTTTAACATAAGCGTTGCGAATATTGGTTTCAGCTCTTATCATAGGATCCAAGCAGGATCTATTTTGGTAGAAACCGTATTGGTTGACCAATTTAATAGCATTTTACTTTCAAGGATCCATTTTAGTCTGCTGTGAATCATTTTTTCAAATGTTTTACTGAGACAGCTGGTGAGAGAAATTGGTCGGTAGTTTTGCGGAACTGATTGATCCTTTCCCGGTTTAGGAAAAGCAAGAATTACTGTGTGATGCCATGAGGAAGGATAAACACATTCAAGGAAAATCCGATTATAGAATACTAGTAATAATTTTAAAGATGTGTTATTGAGATGTTTCAGCATTATGTAATAGATTCCGTCCGGTCCTGCTGCGCTGTTTGCTGATCTGTTTAGGGCTTCTTTGAGTTCAGTTAAGTTGAAGGGCTGATTATAAGAAAGAGGTCATGTGGTATTAAAATTTATTTTATATTTTTTGCTGAAGTTTTAATTTTCTGGAATGAATTGTCATATGTAGCTGCTGCTGATATTTCACTAAAAGTTTCTCTAAGGAAATTGCCTATTTCTTTAGGGTAGGACAGTTCTCGTCCATTTCTAATCAGGATTGGAGCAGTAAATGGAATGTATTTATTATTTAATTGTTGGATTTTTTTCCATATTATCCGACTGCTGATGTCCTTCGTGATGGTACTTTTTTTTTTTTTTTTTGTGTATATAGGTAGGGTGGCTCCTAGAACGTCCGTTCAAATCCACCTCGTTTCTTTGTACGTTGAACAGACTCTGCAAAACAGGCCAGCGTGTAATATAGTGCAATGTTCGTGTAGTTTAATGCATGTTATGTTGTTGTGTTATGCTGACCTCTTGGCTACCCAGAAGCAGCTATCACCAGGAAGGCTGCTTCTAGATACTCGTCCACACCACGGGAAGGTGGGCCAGTTCCAGTAGATGGGACGCATAAGGTCTCAGGTTATGAGACAACAACACTTATAATAAAAAAAAAAAAAAAAATCCTCTGGGGGCCCAATCCAGAGCTTAAAAAAAAAAAATAATAAAATAAAAATAATATATATATATATATATATATATATATATATATAAATAAATAAAAAGAAAATAAATAAATAAAAAAAAAGTAAATAAATAAATAAAAAAAAATAAAAAATAAATAAAAAATAAAAAATATTAATAAAAAAAATAATAATAAATAAAATAATAATAATAAAATAAAATAAAAAATAAATAAATAAAATAAAATAATAAGAAAATAAATAAATAATAATAATAATAAATTAAATAAATAAATAATAATAATATAAAAAAAAAAAAATCCTCCTCATCATCACCATGATGGTACTGGCAAATTTTATCCAGCAGTCTTTTTTTGCTTTTCTTCTTACTTGTCTTGCCTTTGCCTTTTGTTTTTTATATAATATGAGGTTGGCTGTTGTGGGGAACCTACGAAACTGTTCCAGGCTTTATTTTTCTCTCTTTTGGCACTATTACAAACCTCATTCCACCAGTATTTTGCATATCTGTGTTGGTCTGCAGAGGATTGAGGAATTGTTTCAGAAGCTCCTGCCAGAATATTTGTGGTAATGTGCTTGGTGACTTTGTCTATAGATTGTGTTTTTATAAATTGATCATCAAAGGACACACAGATTGTAATTTGCCCAATTTGCTTTTGAGAACTTCCATTTTATTCTCTGGTCGGGACATTGGGATTGTTTTGTTTGAATACAATTGGAAGATGATTGCTGTTGTGTGGATCTTCTAAGATTGACCACTCCATATTGGGGAGCAAATGGACAGTTCAATTGATGAGGTGGATCCTGTGGGAAGATGAATATAAGTGTGATGGCCAATATTTAATAAGCTTAACTGCTGTTGGTTCAGTAAGTTCAGGAAGATCAGATGTCCTCTTTGATCCAGGCGCGAAGATCCCCACAATGGGTGATGCCCATTGAAGTCACCGAAGAGACAGAAGGGTTTTGGCATTTGAACTATAAGATCTTCTAGTTCTTTTAGTGTGATGGGACTGTTTGGTGGAAGGAATACTGAAACTAGCGTTAGCGTTATTCCAAGAGCCACACGCACAGCAACAGCTTCCAAGTTTCCAAGTCGGTCTGTAGAGAGATAATTCGAGAGGGAATTTTAGAATTAAGATCGCCACCCCTCCATGTGCAGATATTGCAGTATTCCTGTCTTTTCTATACATTATAAAGTTTTTGATTGAGAGAGTTACTTGTGGCGTTAAATTTGTTTCTTGTAAACAAACTATCATTGGATTATATCTATTAATAAGTCTTCTGTATTGGCATGCATGCCTCTACAATTCCATTGAAGTATGTGCTGCATTACACGGTTTGAGTTGTGTTTTGATCTGTGTTTTTTTTTTTGGGCATTTTGTTTGTATCATTCAATTTTATGTCTATCTTTTTTTGGGAATGCCGGTTGCTCTGTATCCATGTCTTCTTCTGCATGAAGATGTAATAGTTTCTCCTGTTTCAACTTTGTGTCAACATCCATATGTATGGAGGATTGTTTCTTGGTCTGGATATGATCTGTTGGTGCTGGTTTGTCTGCTTTTTTAGTAGTTGCAGGTATATTGGGTGGAACGGAAATTGGAGAATTACTTTCTTGTTCTTGTAGACTTTGTTTGGCAGGTTGCGGCTTAGCATTAAGCACGGACCTGGCCCAATCAGCAATTGTAGTGTTTGGAGGGACTGAGATGTCAGTCTAATTAGCAATAGAAACACTTTGTTGAGCTGCCTGTGTATGTGTGCATTTCGGCATAAATTGCATGATGTGCTTTTTGGCTTCCTGGTATGTTACCTTGTTTTCTGTTTTGTATTTTTTTCCAACTTTCCACATTTCACAATTGTTTGAATATGCCGGATGATTACCTTTGCAATTGGGGCAGGTGAAGGCGGTTACAGTGCAGTCAGCTTGGTGTTTTCCGTTGAACCACAATGTGGGCATATCATAGTGCCATGGCATGCTACCTGGGAGTGTCCATATTTCTGGCACTTATAACACCTGATGAGATTCGGTATATATAGACGTATGCGACAATTTAGATACCCTGCTTTAATTGTTGTTGGTAAATTTGGGGTACTGAAAGTCAGTATTATGTTCAGTGTAGGCATTAATTCCCCATCTTTCTTGATTAATATTCTCTTTGCTAGTATGATCAGCCAAATCTTGCACAATTTCTTCCTCTGAGATGTTAATGAGGTCCCACTCTGCTATAACTGCTTTGGAGGTATTCAGAGAGTGGTATGTGGTATAATTTTCACTGGTATTCCACCAAAGGTGGTCAGTTTCATTAATCTTTCTGAATGATTTGGTTTTATTGTTTCTACCAGCAGATCTCCAGACTGTAGACATTTTACCGTCTTTGGTGTTCCTGCAGCATCTAGGCCTGATGTAGCCCAGTGGTCAGGAGTGAGAGTGCACAGCACGCATTCCTTGAGTGGACCGGGGTTTAAGCCCGTGACTACTAAATGTGATAAATATTTGTATTGACGATTTATTGTAAAATCTACTGACTTGGTTGTCGTGACGGAGTATAAACAGAAAATTTATTTATTTTTCAAGAATTTCTGAATTAGAAATGGCGATAATTTGCTCACAGGATAGTACAACAGTAAATGTATAAGGAGAAAGACATGGATTTTTTTTTTTTTTTTGTGCCTTTTATTTTGATAATGGTCACAATCAGGTTGATCTGTATCGGTAGATGATCTCAATGGATCAAGTGGAGGAAAGGTTTCTTTCTCCATTTATACTCCTTTTAGCCCTAAGGGTTGGGTTTACCACTCAGGTTACCGGCCCCACCACGGGGAGGTAGAAGTAATGCCACGAGTGGCCAAGCGGTTGTTAGGTTAGTAACTCTAATAAAAATAAAAGGAAAAGTTGTCTTTTCTTTCCTGACTTAACTTATTACTTGTAAGATGAAGTCTACAGTGCTTTTTGAAAGAACTTAAGAGAAACTAACTGGAAACTTCAACAGAAGAGCGATTCCTTTAAAGGAGAATGCTTTGGATCACTTTATAGAGGTGCAGAAATCGCCTGGCCAAGGAAACACTTAGCAATGGAGCCACGGTTGAGTGGGAGAAGACAGAGTGGTAATCAATGGACACTGCTCATTGTGGACTAATGTTATTAGTGGAGTCCCTCGGGGTTCAGTGCTGGATCCATTGTTGTTTTCTGTATTTATAAATGATATTGATGATGGTATATCAAGCTTAATGTCCAAGTTTGCAGATGATACGAAGGTTGGCAGGGTTGTGTTAAGGACATAATGACAGTACGCTGCTGCAACAGGATCTAGAAAAGTTGAGCAGATGGGCTGAGAGGTGGTAAATGAAGTTTAACATTGACAAATGTAAAGTACTACATATGGGAAACAGCAACCCCAGAGTGATGTATCAACTCTGTGGTACTACACTGACAGTGGTAGAGAACGAAAAGGACCTGGGGGAAATTGTGCAGGCAGATATGAAGTTTTCTGACAGTGCAGACAGTCTGCAAGAGTAGCTCATGGTGTCTTGTCAATGATATACAGGAATTTTTCTAGCAGGGATAAGGAGGTGATTATCCCCTTGTATAAGGCAATGGTCAGGCCACACCTTAAGTACTGTATACAGGTCTGGAGGCCTCATTTTAAGAAGGATGTAGAGCTGTTGGAACGAGTACAGAGAAGGGCAACAATCTTTCTTCATAAGAGCAACCTTACGAAGAAAGGCTTAAGTTTTGTAAATTACAGTGTCTGGATACTAGGCATCTGCAAGGTGATCTGATTGAGGTATATAAGGCCTTGAATGGTTTGAGCATGCTTAATGCTGATAGGATTCTCCCTCTTGCTCAGAATAATCACCTGAGAGGGCATAAATTCAAACCGAGGAAAGACAAATGTAGGATAGATGTGCGGAAGTTTGCCTTTAGCTAGCGGGTAGTTGATTGGTGGAGCAGACGTCCATCCTTTGTGGTGGAAGTTGACAGCCTAAATAAATTTAAGGCTGAGCTGGACAGGTATTTGGAATGAACAGAGAGGTGAAATGGGAGTGTTTTTTTTTTTTTTTTTGGCTGATGCTGCATAAGCTTGCTTTCTTGCATCATATGCCTCTACTAATGCTAAAACAACACTGATATTTACTGACGGAGTGGTTTATTAAAATACAAGAAAAAGGTCTACATCAGTTTGAAGTAGGAGCAATGGGTTTGGAGTTAGAGCATTAAACAGATTAGTGATGTCATTTCCACTTCTAATGTTTTGCATATAATAGTAAATTTATAAAAAGAATCATTACGAAAAAGCTTACTTTAATTAGAAATATTAAGTATAAACGTTTTTATTTTAATCATTACTTTTCTTTTATTCGTTTAAGTATCTAAATAATCTTACTTGCACTGTAAATCAATAAATTTCAAATTCAGCGTAAATCAAAATCAACAAATTCAGAACAATATAGTTTGCTGATTAAAATTTAGCTATGAACTGAAGAGCACTCAGAAGCTTAATGACCTTTACGAAAGCAAAAACCCTTCCCTTAACCCCTGATGGTTGACAAATCTTTAAGTAAATCCCATATCAGTACACTATGATTACTGCCACCTAGTGGTTCCTTTATTTGCAAATTGTTAATGCATGAAAAATCATTGCCGATAACCAGATCAAGAGTATTACCCTCTCTGGTTGCCTCTCGAACATGCTGCTGCAGAAAACAATCATCCAATAAATCCACAAAAGTCTTGCTAATGTGCGAGTGACCAAACCACAAGTTCCAGTCATATCTGGGAAGTTAAAAATCCCCCACTAGAAGACAATCTGATTTACTGGCCCACTATTTCTCTGTGCAATTGTTTATTGTACTCATTAGGCCAATAACACAAAATCTGAATCTCACTTTGGCTTTCCAAGTGCTTATCACACCAAACTGACTCAACATTGCACTGTACATCTATGTCAATTGGATGCACTCCTTAGATTTTGTGTTTCTTTACTAACAGCATAACCCCTCCTCCCTTCCTATTCTGTCTATCGTTTCTGTAGATACTGTACTCCCCAAATTCCAATTCTGCAATGCTTATATCTGTGCGATACCACATTAGCATTAGTTAAGGCATATGATACAGGAAAGCAAGCTTATACAGCATCAGCCAAAAAAAAAAAAAAAAAACACCTTTCCATTTCACCCATCCAGTCACTACAAATGTTTGTCTACTTCAGCCATGAATTTATTTAAGCTTTCAACACCCAAAACCAGAGATGGAAGTCTGTTCCAGCAATCAACCACCCACTCTACATCTCTGATATCCCAACAATATCTGCCTTCGATGTCTTCACCAGCACTTCATTGGTGTACATGCAAGTACACACGCACATTTTCTTACTCTTAGTTACCCCAACACAGCCCATGTATTTATTTGTTACATGATGACTCCCACCAGTCCCTGAAATCCCCAGCACCCCACACTCCAGGCATCTGCTCATTCTAATAGCAGCATTGCAAGAATCACTTTCACCTCTGCTGTGGCTACTGTTAATATAAGAATAAAAGTAATGGCTACTGTTAATCTTTTAGTCAGTGAATCCCACCAAGTTAGCACTTATCTGACCCACCTAACACTTCCTCAATAGCATCAGTAAACACTCTTGCACCCTTTCTTAATTGTATCCCATCCCTGTAGAAGCAGGCTCTCCTGTTAACAAGCACAGACCATGCTGAAAAAAAAAAAAAAAAAAAAAAAAATTCTACATGAGCCTTGCACAATCTCTATAGGGCTGAATTGATTGACAAGGCTCTCATCACGTACTCCCTCCTATAGTGTCTTACAGAATTGCAGACACTCAAATTTAACCTTAACTCGACTTTTTTTCAACTGCCTCTAGGGAGACTGCTTCTATAGGAATGGAATACACTTAAACAACTAAAGGTTGCATGCTATCGGACCCATCTAACACTGCCTCGATATTGAGGCAGTGTTAGGTGGTTCGGGAAAACTGCTAGCTTGGGGTGGGGATTCACAGACTAACAGATTAACAGTAGCCACAAGCAGAGGAGACAGTGATTCTTCCGTTACTTCTATTGAAATGGGCAGCAGCCTGGAAAGTGAGGTACTGGGGATTTCTAGAAGTCATAATGGAACAAGTAAATATATGGGTTGTGTTAGGGTAACTAAGAGCAAGAACAGGAGGTGCATCTATACTTGCATGTACACCAATGCTAGAGTAGAGAAAATAAATTTGATGAATTTGAAGTGGTGGTGAAGACATCAAAGGTTGATGTTGGGATATCAGACATGGTGCCACACAAAGATAAGGAATGCAGAATTGGAATTTGGGGAGTATAATGTATACAGAAAGGATAGCAGGGGAGGAGCAGTGATGCAGTTAGTTAAGAAACACAATCTAAGGAAGTGGATCCAAATGGCATAGGTGGACAGTACAGTAGTGTAGACAGGACAGTATAGTGCTTATGTCAAACCAAAGTGAGGCACTTTGGTTTGACATAAGCACTAGGAAAGGGAAAAAGAGTAAGTGTGTGTTATAGGCCTGATGAGTATAATGAGCAATTGTACAGAGAAGTAGAGTGGGCAAAAAAATCAGAATGTCTTATAATGAGGGATTTTAACTTCTCAGATATTGACTGGAACTTGTGGGTTGGTCACTCACACACTAGCAAGACTTTTGTGCATTTATTGGATAACTGTGTTCTACAACATGTTCGAGAAGCAACCAGAGGGAGTAATATTGATTATCAGCAGTGATTATTCACGCATTAAGAATTTGCAGATAAAGGAACCACTGGGTGATAGTGATCACAGTGTACTGATGTGGGATTTACTTAAAGATGTAACTACCATCAAGGGTAAAGGGAAGGGCTTTTGCTTTTGTAAAGGTGACTACAGTGGTCTCAGAGATTTTTTAAATTCTATACAGTGGGACCAACTGGTGATGTTACCAACAGGAAATTCTAAATGGGAAGCATTCGAGGAATTAATCTTGGAAGCTACCAGGCTTTCATACCAACGAATAAATACTGTCCAAGGTTTATGCTTAAATGAATGTCAGATGAATTGAGACTTGTGGCAGAAGAGAAAAATGCATGGGACACAAACTATCAGGAGACAGATGCCTATGGTAGATATAAGACAGTCTGTAATCAAGTCACAAAGGACATTAGACAAGCAAAGGCAGATTACGAGAGATCCTTGGCAAAGGATGCAAAGGAAAACAGTAAAACCGTCTTTACTTATGTAATCTCTAGAAGGAATGGGATGAATCAGATTAGTCCACTTGACATTAAAAACAGTTTGATTGTTGCTTACCTGCTGAGGTAGCTGACAAACTGAATGAGTGTTTTGCATTTACATTCACACACGAGGAATGTCTGCAGGGAAGTGGAGGCTTATCAAACTCTAGCAGGGAGCTAAATGATTTTGTAATAACAGAGCAAATTGGAGAGAAATTGAACATAAGAAAGGCACCTGGGGTGGATGGGATCTCTATTTAAATTAAAGGAGGCAGCAAAGGAAATAAGCAAACCCTTAGCCATAATTATGAAAGCTTCCTTGGACTCAGGAAAGTCCACATGGAATGGAGATGTGCATATGCATCTGCAATTCACAAAAGAGATCAAAGGGTGACACGAGTAATTATAGACCTGTTAGTTTAACTTCTGTAGCCGAGTGGTTGGGAGCGGGAGTGCAGTAGCACACGGCTCTTTGAGTAGACCGGGGTTCAAGCCCCTGACTGCTGAATACGGTCAATCTGCCAACTCGCACTGGACCAGCGTGGCAGATTATGGTCCATTTCCCTCAGCACAAACTGTTGAGGAGGCTTCCATCCTGCAGTGGGTTGATAATGGCTGCACTTTACCTTTTACCTTAGTTTAACTTTTGTTTCAGGAAAAATAATGGAGTCACTGGTTAAAGAGCAATGCAGAATCATGTAGACAAGACTACAGTTATAGATCAGACACACCATAGGTTTGTTAAGTGGAAATCTTGTCTCACAAATTTGATTAAAAACTATAATGTGGTCACAAAGGAACTGGATGCAAACAATAATTTTCGTATCATATACTTGGATTTTAGGAAAGATTTTGATACTGCTGCACATGGAAGACTACTGTTCAAATTGAAGCAGTATGCCATTAAGGGCAAGCTGCTACAATGGATAAAAAGATGGCTGACTGGGAGAAGACAAAGTGGGAATCAATGGACACTGCTCTTTGTGGACTAATGTTATTAGTGGAGTCACCCAATTGTTGTATTCTATATTTATAAATAATATTGTGAAGGTATATCAGGGTTAATGTCTAAGTTTGCAGATGATACAAAGTTTGGCAGAGTTGTTAATGACAGTATATTACTGTTATAGGATCTGGAAAAGTTGGGCAGATGGGCTGAGAGGTGACAACTTAAGTTTTAACATTGATGTTGATGTTTTGTTGTTTTTGGTTTTTAGCAGCATTAGCAACTAAGGCCATATTGCTCCGGGATATGCGGTGGTCATTCCCTGACCTTTCTGCATCTTCCGTATTTGGTGGTGACGGGCTCGAACCCCGGTCTAATCAAGAAGCATGTGATACACACTACTGCTCCTTCCCACCTGGCTACAGAGGTGCCCTTTAACATTGACAAATGTAAAGTAATGCATATGGGTAGCAGTTACCCCAGAGTAACGTATTAGCCAGGTGGTACTACACAGAGGGTAGTGGAGAATGAAAAGGACCTGGAGGTAATTGTGCAGTCCGATATGAAGTTTTCTCAGTAGTGCAGACAGGCTGCAAGAGTAGCTCATGGTGTCTTGTCAACAACATACAGGAATTTTGCTAGCAGGGATAAGGTGATTGTCCCCTTGTATAAGGTAATGGTCAGGCCTCACCTTGAGTACTGTATACAGGTATGGAGGCCTCATTTTAGGAAGGATATAGAGCTGCTGGAACACGAACAGAGAAAGGTAACAAGATTGGTGAGCGGAACAAAGGGTTGCTGTTACCAAGAAAGGACTCAGCACCTGCGAGGGATCTAACTGAGGTGTATAAGGCCTTGAATGGTTTGAACAAGCTCAATGCTGAATCAATTCTTCCTCTTGCTCAGATTAATCACCTGAGGGGACAAATTCAAATTGAGGAAAGACAATTGTAGAATAGATGTACGGAAATTTGCCTTCAGCCAGCGGGTAGTTGATAGCTGAAAGAAACTTCCATCTGTTGTAGTGGAGGTTAACAACTTATTTAAGTTGAAGGTAGAACTAGACAAACATTTGGAGTGAATATATGGGTGAAATGGGAAGTTTTTTTTTTTTTTTTTTTTTGGCTGATTCTATATAAGTTTGCCTCTTAATCATATGCCTCTACTAACTGTAATACTAAGTTGCACATTTTTTTTAGGCTGTGATGAATTGGAGAATCACCACAGTTGGTTCCCCCCTGAGTCACAGCATTCCTGCTACTTTGTGACAGTTGCTTTGCTGCTCTAGTCTGGGGCATGATATCCGATTAAATATTATTGATTAACAATGAAAATTAATAAGATTAATAAATTTAATTAATTAATTAATTATCAATAGTACACTATCTAATAGATTCCTAAATGCAATGATATGTATTATACCGATGGTGTTACCATCAGCAAATTCTAAATGGGAAGTGTTCAAGGAATTAATCAAAGAAGCTATCAGGCTTTTCATACCAACTAAGAAATACTCTTCAAAGTTAGGCCTAAATGGATGTCAGATGAACTATTGAAATTTGTGGCAGAGAAGAAAAAGTGCATGTGCTCATATAAATTATTGAGATCAAGTCACAATGGAGGTCACACAGGAAAAGGAAGATTAAGAGAAATCTTTGGCGATGGATGCAAAGAAAAACAGCAAAGACTTCTTTACTTATGTAAACACCAGAGAGAAGAGGAAGAATCAAATTAGTCCACTTGATTAAGATGTTTTTGCTATGATCCTGCTCAGATTGCTGATAAACTCAATGAGCATTTTGCATGTTGTTGTTGTTGTTGTTATTTGGTTTTTAGGAGCATTAGCAACTAAGGCCATATTGCTCCGGGGATATGCGGTGGTCATTCCCTGACCTTTCCGCATCCTCCGTATTTGGTGGTCACGGGCTCGAACCCCGGTCTAATCAAGAAGCGTGTGCTATACACTGCTGCTCCTGCCCACCTGACTACGGAGGCGCCATAGCATTTTGCATCTACATTCACATATGATGAATACTATAGGGAAGTGGAGGCCAGAAGCTTATCAAATCCTAACAGAGATCTAAATGATTTTGCAATAATTGAGAGGAAAATGGAAGAGAAATTGTTGAAGTTAAACATAAGAATGGCATCTGAGGTGAATAGAATCTATCCAATCATATTAAGTGAGGCAGTGAAGGAAGTAAGCAAGCCCTTAGACATAATTATGAGAGCATCCTTTGCTTAAAGGAGATCCCCGTGGACTGGAAATCTGTAAATGTATCCCCAATTCACAAAGGGAGATCCAGGTGTGACACGAATAATTGTAGATCTGTTAGTTTAACTTCTGTTTCAAGAAAAATAATGGAATCACTGGTAAAAGAAGTGATGAAGGATCATCTAGACCATTGATTCCCAACCGGTGGTTCACAAACCTCTTTTGGGGGGGGGGGGGGGGGTTGCACTGAAAATTTTGTAATGGTGTCTGCTTAGTATATTTTTGTAAACTACAAAATATTAAAGAATTGCCAACGAAAGAAACCACATCTCCCACAATTCCTTATAATTAGTTTACTATTTTGCAGTATATTGTGTTAAATAAATAAGTTTTCCATACTAAAAATTCTTTTCATTCTCACAGACCATTGTTATGTTATAGGTACTCAATAATAATAATTTAATATTGACAAATGGGCCTGGAGTACTGGGGTCCATAGTTTAACAGATATTTATTTAAAGTATACCCAGTAAAATAAAATAAAATAAAATAAAATATTTCCAGAAGCTTTCGGAACTCGTGTCCCTTTCTCAACTGACAGAATTTTTAAATACATTACAAGCAAACTGTGGCACGTTACTCATTCGTCATTGTTGTAGCACGGACGTGTGCTGCCTTGCGCCAGTGATCATCCATCAATAAAACGGTTGTCTCCAGGATTGGATGTATACGCATGCCTTTCTGGCGATTTAATGCCTTAGGGTTGTTCATTATGTTTAGTGACTCTAGCCATAGGCGGTGGCGAAAGTGTCGCGCGTGGTCCACTATCTCAAAGTCGCGCTTGGGGTCAAGATCGTGGTTGGTAGCCCAAAAATGTTCTGCAAGCGCGGACTGGTCAGTTTCGGCAAGCCGGATTGCTCTGTCGTGTTCCGTGAGGCGATCCTGGAGACGTCTCGATGTCTCACCTACGTAGCAACTGTTACAGGCCCTACAGGTGATACGGTACACTACATTGCTGCGTAAGACAGGTGTGACAGGGGTCTTCACACTGGAGACAAGTGAACGTAGGTTCCTACCTGGTAATTGTACACATTTTATGTTGTAACTTCTCAGGATCTTCGAGATACGTCCTGACACTCCTGGATAATACGGAATGTAGGCGGATGATATGCCGACTTGCTTCGGAGGTCTTGGGTTGGAAGTAAGTTCTTGTGCCTGTAACAAGCATCTGTTTAGTACATGGGATGGATAACCGCATCTGGTTAAGTCCGCCTTCACACGGGAGATCTCGTTACGTCTAATTGTGTCGGTGCTGGAATGGCTCCAGGCCCTGGAGAACAGGGTGCGGGCAGTGCTACTGAGATGGCTTGGAGCGTGGCCGGACCCGTAGTTGGTGAATTGACCGCACCACATGGGTTTGCGGTATACTGAGGTCTCTAGATGTGGGCCTACGCGATGCACTAGCACGTCCAGAAACGGGAGCGAACCGTCCACCTCTGATTCTACGGTAAACTTGATGAAATTGGATAGAGAGTTGAGGTATTCTAGTAGTACCGTTTCAGAACCACGTGGTATTATGGTAAAAATATCGTCGACATATCTACACCACGTTGTAATAGGTGTAGGTGGGTTCTGGTGTATCTGCTTCTCCAGATCTTCCATGGCGATGTTAGCTACTACGGAACTGACAGGGGCACCCATAGCAGTGCCATGTACTTGTTTGTAGAGTGAGTCTTCAAAGGTGAAGATGCTGCTAGAGAGGCATAGGTTGAGGGCGGTACAGATGTCATCAGTGGATAGTGACGTCCTGGATTGGAGGCTTAAGTCGCTCTCAAGGAGCCTTCTGGCGCAGTGCACGGCCTGTTGGACGGGAATCGAGGTGAATAAAGAAACCACGTCAAATGATGCCATGACAGAGTTATCAGGGATTGAAATGTCCTTAATGGTGTTAATGAATTCACTGCTGTTTTTAACGGTGTGAGATGTATTACCTATAAGAGGCGAGAGGAGGCTCGCGATGTGTTTGGACAGTTCATACGTTGGGGCACTGCAGCAAGACACTATAGGTCTGAGAGGAATACCCGGTTTATGGATCTTTGGTAATCCGTAGAATTGTGGTAGTTGGCAGCCAGTAGCACGCAGAAGATGGTGAGTCGCGGTCGGGATCTTCTTATCTTTAAGCCATGCGTGGACAAGTTTATTAACATTTGCTTCCAGACGTTTCAAGACTTTAACGGGAGGATCAGGTAGAGGTTCATATACGTTAGGATCGAGTAATAGGGCCAAGGCTTTCTCTCGGTAGGCTGATCGGTCCAGCACAACAGTCCGGCGCCCTTTATCAGCAGGAAGTACAACGATGGAGTTGTCTTTTCTTATAGATGACAGGGCGGCACGTTGGCGGTGGTTGAGGTTTGAGCACGTTTTTCGAGTGTTGCGGAGGACTGCGGCAGTCTTGAATCGGATCTCGTTGGCAGTTTCTTCGGGAAGGTTGGTAATACTGGCTTCTATGCCCATAGCGAGCTGTGTGATGGGAGGTTTCGATGGTATAACGGCGAATTTCATACCGTTTGATAAAACACTCAGCTGCTCATTGGACAGTTGTTTGTTACTTAGATTCAAGACGAAAGAAGTCGTGTCGTCTGAACGAGTGTTCGTCTTTAAGGAGTTAGTTTCTATGCTCAAGTTTATGAACTTGCGCTGTTGGCGTAAACGGTAGGTATCCGAGGTCTGACTAGCCCGATGGCAGATGGTATGTATAAGGTTTGTAAATACAATAGGCGAGACCTTACCTTGTATGTGTTGTAACAGTCTGGACTTGTTGTAGTCAGCGTTCCTGATTTCACGGTGGAGATGGGATATCCATAAATTTAACGTGCGCAGGCTGAAGTTAAAGCAGGCACGATCCATATGAGAGTTGTGGAACGGGGCTTTGTATCGGAACCCTTTAGGTATAATTCGATTGCTTTTGCATCTGTGGGCGAAGCGTAAATGTTGCCTGTAGCGAGCTATTGAGAGGAAGCACTTTTGCAACTGTGCACAATCGTTGTAGGTATTATGGCCATAAAGTGATCGAATAGTGACAAATGGGCCTGGAGTACTGGGGTCCATAGTTTAACAGATATTTATTTAAAGTATACCCAGTAAAATAAAATAAAATAAAATAAAATATTTCCAGAAGCTTTCGGAACTCGTGTCCCTTTCTCAACTGACAGAATTTTTAAATACATTACAAGCAAACTGTGGCACGTTACTCATTCGTCATTGTTGTAGCACGGACGTGTGCTGCCTTGCGCCAGTGATCATCCATCAATAAAACGGTTGTCTCCAGGATTGGATGTATACGCATGCCTTTCTGGCGATTTAATGCCTTAGGGTTGTTCATTATGTTTCACTAGAGTCACTAAACATAATGAACAACCCTAAGGCATTAAATCGCCAGAAAGGCATGCGTATACATCCAATCCTGGAGACAACCGTTTTATTGATGGATGATCACTGGCGCAAGGCAGCACACGTCCGTGCTACAACAATGACGAATGAGTAACGTGCCACAGTTTGCTTGTAATGTATTTAAAAATTCTGTCAGTTGAGAAAGGGACACGAGTTCCGAAAGCTTCTGGAAATATTTTATTTTATTTTATTTTATTTTATTTTACTGGGTATACTTTAAATAAATATCTGTTAAACTATGGACCCCAGTACTCCAGGCCCATTTGTCACTATTCGATCACTTTATGGCCATAATACCTACAACGATTGTGCACAGTTGCAAAAGTGCTTCCTCTCAATAGCTCGCTACAGGCAACATTTACGCTTCGCCCACAGATGCAAAAGCAATCGAATTATACCTAAAGGGTTCCGATACAAAGCCCCGTTCCACAACTCTCATATGGATCGTGCCTGCTTTAACTTCAGCCTGCGCACGTTAAATTTATGGATATCCCATCTCCACCGTGAAATCAGGAACGCTGACTACAACAAGTCCAGACTGTTACAACACATACAAGGTAAGGTCTCGCCTATTGTATTTACAAACCTTATACATACCATCTGCCATCGGGCTAGTCAGACCTCGGATACCTACCGTTTACGCCAACAGCGCAAGTTCATAAACTTGAGCATAGAAACTAACTCCTTAAAGACGAACACTCGTTCAGACGACACGACTTCTTTCGTCTTGAATCTAAGTAACAAACAACTGTCCAATGAGCAGCTGAGTGTTTTATCAAACGGTATGAAATTCGCCGTTATACCATCGAAACCTCCCATCACACAGCTCGCTATGGGCATAGAAGCCAGTATTACCAACCTTCCCGAAGAAACTGCCAACGAGATCCGATTCAAGACTGCCGCAGTCCTCCGCAACACTCGAAAAACGTGCTCAAACCTCAACCACCGCCAACGTGCCGCCCTGTCATCTATAAGAAAAGACAACTCCATCGTTGTACTTCCTGCTGATAAAGGGCGCCGGACTGTTGTGCTGGACCGATCAGCCTACCGAGAGAAAGCCTTGGCCCTATTACTCGATCCTAACGTATATGAACCTCTACCTGATCCTCCCGTTAAAGTCTTGAAACGTCTGGAAGCAAATGTTAATAAACTTGTCCACGCATGGCTTAAAGATAAGAAGATCCCGACCGCGACTCACCATCTTCTGCGTGCTACTGGCTGCCAACTACCACAATTCTACGGATTACCAAAGATCCATAAACCGGGTATTCCTCTCAGACCTATAGTGTCTTGCTGCAGTGCCCCAACGTATGAACTGTCCAAACACATCGCGAGCCTCCTCTCGCCTCTTATAGGTAATACATCTCACACCGTTAAAAACAGCAGTGAATTCATTAACACCATTAAGGACATTTCAATCCCTGATAACTCTGTCATGGCATCATTTGACGTGGTTTCTTTATTCACCTCGATTCCCGTCCAACAGGCCGTGCACTGCGCCAGAAGGCTCCTTGAGAGCGACTTAAGCCTCCAATCCAGGACGTCACTATCCACTGATGACATCTGTACCGCCCTCAACCTATGCCTCTCTAGCAGCATCTTCACCTTTGAAGACTCACTCTACAAACAAGTACATGGCACTGCTATGGGTGCCCCTGTCAGTTCCGTAGTAGCTAACATCGCCATGGAAGATCTGGAGAAGCAGATACACCAGAACCCACCTACACCTATTACAACGTGGTGTAGATATGTCGACGATATTTTTACCATAATACCACGTGGTTCTGAAACGGTACTACTAGAATACCTCAACTCTCTATCCAATTTCATCAAGTTTACCGTAGAATCAGAGGTGGACGGTTCGCTCCCGTTTCTGGACGTGCTAGTGCATCGCGTAGGCCCACATCTAGAGACCTCAGTATACCGCAAACCCATGTGGTGCGGTCAATTCACCAACTACGGGTCCGGCCACGCTCCAAGCCATCTCAGTAGCACTGCCCGCACCCTGTTCTCCAGGGCCTGGAGCCATTCCAGCACCGACACAATTAGACGTAACGAGATCTCCCGTGTGAAGGCGGACTTAACCAGATGCGGTTATCCATCCCATGTACTAAACAGATGCTTGTTACAGGCACAAGAACTTACTTCCAACCCAAGACCTCCGAAGCAAGTCGGCATATCATCCGCCTACATTCCGTATTATCCAGGAGTGTCAGGACGTATCTCGAAGATCCTGAGAAGTTACAACATAAAATGTGTACAATTACCAGGTAGGAACCTACGTTCACTTGTCTCCAGTGTGAAGACCCCTGTCACACCTGTCTTACGCAGCAATGTAGTGTACCGTATCACCTGTAGGGCCTGTAACAGTTGCTACGTAGGTGAGACATCGAGACGTCTCCAGGATCGCCTCACGGAACACGACAGAGCAATCCGGCTTGCCGAAACTGACCAGTCCGCGCTTGCAGAACATTTTTGGGCTACCAACCACGATCTTGACCCCAAGCGCGACTTTGAGATAGTGGACCACGCGCGACACTTTCGCCACCGCCTATGGCTAGAGTCACTAAACATAATGAACAACCCTAAGGCATTAAATCGCCAGAAAGGCATGCGTATACATCCAATCCTGGAGACAACCGTTTTATTGATGGATGATCACTGGCGCAAGGCAGCACACGTCCGTGCTACAACAATGACGAATGAGTAACGTGCCACAGTTTGCTTGTAATGTATTTAAAAATTCTGTCAGTTGAGAAAGGGACACGAGTTCCGAAAGCTTCTGGAAATATTTTATTTTATTTTATTTTATTTTACTGGGTATACTTTAAATAAATATCTGTTAATTTAATATTATTATGCAATATCTCTTATAAAAACTAGAAATATTTTATAATAAAAATTGAGAACTATTATATGATTTCAGAGAATATAAACTTAGTGGTTCATGATAAAAATATTATACTGAAAGAGGTTTTCGAATGAGCGCCACAATTGTACTGCAGACATGGTTTGTTAAGGGGAAATATTGTTTGACCAATCTGATCAGATATTACGACGTGGTCATAAAGGAATGAGATGCAAGAAATAATTTTGGTACCATATACTTGGATTTCAGGAAAGCTCTTGATACCACTGCACATAATAAAATACTACTTTACAAACTGGAGCAGAGTGGCATTAACAAACTGGAGTGGAGTGACATTAAAGGCAAGTTGCTGCTCTGGATAATGGGAAGGGTGAGTGGGAGAAGACAGTGGTAATCAATGGACACTGCTCGTTGTGGACTAATGTTATTAGTGGAATCGCCCAGGGTTCAGTGTTGGCCCATTGTTGTTTTCTATATTTTTCAATGATACTGATGAAGGTATATCAGGCTTAATGACCAAGTTTGTAGATGATGCAAAGGTCGGCATGGTGGTTAATGACAGTAACGACAATATGCTACTGCAACAGGATCTAGAAAAGTTAGGCAGATGGGCTGAAAGATGACAACTGAAGTTTAACACTGACGAATGCAAAGTACTGCATATGGGTAGCAGTAACCCCCCAAGTAACACACCAAATGTGTGGTACTACAATTAAGATAGTGGAAAATGAAAGACGTAGGAGTAATTGTGCAGTCAGATATGAAGTTCTCTGAGTAATGCAGACAGACTGCCAAACCAGCTCATGGGGTTTGTCAAAAATATACAGAAATTTTGCTAGGAGTGATAATCCCATTGTATAAGGCCCCATCTTTAGTACTGCATGTCTGGAGGTCACATTTTAGGAAGGATGTAGAACTGCTTGAATGAGTACAAAGAAGGACAATAAGGACAAAAGGGTGCTCTTACCAAGAAAGGCTTCAGTTCTGCAATTGCAACATCTGGAAATTAGATACCTATCAGGTGATCTGATTGGAGAAGGCCAAGGACATATTTAGCCACCTCCAAAATGAAGGCAAAGGACCAACAAACAGTTAGAGCCAGCTGTGGTTAGGTTCAAATGTTGCAGAAACCTATACAGCATAAAAATGACTGGTGAGGCAGTAAGTGGCGACTACCCAGCAAAACTTGAACTTCCTGAAATGCTCAATGCAACCATCAAGGATGGTAACTATTCTCCCTAGCTTGTCTTCAATGTGGATGATATAATAAAATAAACCCATAATATGTTGGTCATAATAAATTACAATATAAAGGAATGAATCTTCACTGAGACTATGCTATAATGACCAAACACAATGATGATTCAGTTAGTAGCCCTGTTTCTAGAAATGCATCCACACCGTTAAAATGGCATAAGAATGTACTTAGTTTTATTTTTTTTAATGTTATTATGGCAGCACCATGTTTCAATGGTACTTATAGCCATTGCTGCATCCCCTATATGAGAATGAGCCCATGTTTCTGACATCCCTATAACATTATTTTTAAGCAATACTTAAAATTCAAATTTATATACTATGCTCCTACTATCAGATTTATTATAGTTTTAACACCTCAGTTGCTCAAACTAAAATGTGTCTCATATGTAATAGAGAAATGTCCTTTTTTAAAAAAAAAGAAGTAAATAAGAAAATACAAATTATGCATTTCCCTCCTCAAATAGGTAGCTATCCAGTTGACTTTCGATACCTGCGAAGGCAACTTGTTCCAGCAAACAACTTGATGACTAAACCAAAACTTCTACAATCTACTCTAAACCTCTTCCCCTGTAATTTGAATTTATGGAATCCCCTATAACAGAGAAAAAAATAAATAAATTTTCACTGACCCCTGTCAGAACCTTATAAATCTCAATCACGTTACCTCTAAGATGCCTGGCTGCAAAGCTTCGTAGCCCACATAATCAAAGTCTTTCCTCATATAGTCACCCTTTTGCTGATCTTACCATGTGAGTTGCCCTTCATTGAGAAAAATAAGCCTTTTAAAGAAGCCCAATATCTTTTTTTCAGATAAGGTTTCCATACTCTGAAACAGTATTCCAAATGCAGTCTTACAATTGCCTTGTACAACAGGATTTTGACCTCCCTATCTCAACAGGATATTGTTTGGTAAATCATCGATAGGACCATGGGATTTCCTAGTGGCTGCACATTTACACTGCTCAGAAAAATTCATATCTGCCCTTACTGTAACTCCCAGATTCTTTTCTTTCTATGCTGATTTTAATTTGACACAACCAAGTGTATAAGTTATTTTCAGGTAGTTATTTCCCAACTGTATTTTGCTGCATTAAAACATAGCTGCCACTTTTCTGACCATTCTTGAAGCCTGTTCAAGTCATCCTTGAAGGAGTGCTGCTTGGCACTGATCATTAACAACTATCCCAATCTTTAAATTGTCTGTAAATTTTGACATTATGTCCTCTATCCCTTTGTCGATGTTGTTTATGAATTTCCGAAACAACTGTGGTCCAATAACCACAGTTGTAACCGATCCTTGCAGTACCCCACTTCTGATGTTACACCAATTTTATTATCACTTGTCAATTCACAACATTTAAAGCCATTGTCATAACTTCCAAACCATTAATGGGAAAATGAAAGTTTATTTTGGATCATCTGATTAAAATGCTTTAATTCAATGGCTGATTGATATGCTTGTATAATTATAACATATAAATTATATTAATTTTTTAATTATGAATTTAGTTTTAAATTTTTTCTTCTTTCATGCAATTTTTAATGCTGTTGTGTTGTTATAAGGGCTAGTGAAATAATAAGAAAAATAATAATGAAAAGTAAGGAAGAATGAACTAATAACAAGAAAACAGGCACTGAGAGAGAGGGTAAGAAGTGTGCATGTGTGCGTGCTGCTGTGGCTATAGTGCACATATTCATAGGAATGATAGAAAATAATTAAGAATGAAGCCAGTTCAATTTCATTCCAGTTAAAAAAACAGGAAAGTTCCTTAATATTTGCCTCCTCTCCAATGATATGATGTAATATCATTAGTTATCAGAGATTAGCCAGAGAATGAAGTACAGTACTGAAGTTCGACATACATAATGTAGACAGTCAATCAAAATAGGTTTGACTGTTAGATATTCTGAGCAGTAACACTGAGCAAGATCATCGCCTGTAGATGGAGGTGAGGCAGATGAGTATGTCCTATTCTTATCCATGTGAGTACCACTTCGTCCCACAACACAGTCGGATTGATCAAGTGTCAAAATTCTGGGTCCAGTTTCAACTGGAAAAGTTTATTATTCATTTAGTTAAGCCATTGCTATGACCACTATGCATGGCATGCTGCTTGAATTGTAATATTATACTCAGCACATTTAGGGCCAAGGGTCTGACTCTAAATGTGCTGGAATCCAGCAAAATTTCACTAGTTTCTAACGATCTTCAATTTGCAATAGCAAACTCCTGATTTGGCTTAAAACAGGGTTATTATTATTATTAGCCATATGGTGCAAGGAAGCATGAGGCTTATGCTGTACCAGCCAAAAACAAAAAAAAAAATTCCACATTACCCTGAGAGAGAGAGAGAAGTAGAAGGGAATCAATAAGAAAGCAGGAAAGAGAAGAATGATGATATCCACTTCAGGACCCTGGGTTTGCCAACCCGATACTCACCAGATGCGAGTCCTTATGATAGGGATTTTGAATTGCTGTAATTGAGCTGAGAGAGTCAGTGTAAACTAAATATTTCAGCTTGATAAAGAGCCAAATTATATAGAGGTAATTTTATTCCATTTAATTCTGCTGAAAAGTTGCTGTACTAAGGTGGAAGAGAAGCTGCCATGAGGCATATGATGTGAGAAAGCAAGCTTATACAGCATCAGCAAAAAAAAAAAAAAAAAACACCTTCCCATTTCACCCATCCAGTTACTCCAAATGTTTGTCTAGTTTAGCCTTAAATTTATTTAAGCTATCAACTTCCACAACAACAGATGGAAGTCTGTTCTAACAATCAACTACCGCTGGCTAAAGGCAAACTTCCGTACATTTATTCTACAATTGTCATTCCTCAATTTGAATCTATGCCTTCTTAATTTTTTAATCTGAGCAAGAGGAAGTATCCCTCAGCTTTGAGCCTGCTCAAACTATTCAAGGCCTTGTACACCTCAATCAGATCACCTTGCAGGTGCCTAGTCTCCAGTCACTGCAATTTGTAGAACATGAGCCTCTCTTGGTAAGAGGATCCCTTCATTCCCCTCACCAATCTTGTTGCCCTTCTCTGTACAATGTCAAGCAAATCTACATCCTTCCTAAAATGAGGCCCCCAAGACCTGTATACAGTACTCAAGGTGTGGCCTGACCATTGCCTTATACAAAGGGATACTCACATCCTTGTCTCTGCTAGGAGACAAGGAGGTGAGTATCCCTCCTTGTCTCCTATATATCACTGACAAAACTCCATGACCTGCTCTGGCAGCCCATTTGCACTCCTCAGAGAACTTCATATCTGCCTGCACAATTACACCCAGGTCTTTATCATTCTCCACCTCCCTGAGTGTAGTACCACACAGTTGGTACGTTTCTGTTGGGTTACTGCTACCCATATGCAGTACTTTGCATTTGTCAATGTTAAACTTTAGTTGCCACTTCTCAGCGCAACTGCCAAACTTTTTTATATCCTGTTGCGGTAGCATGCTGTCTTTAGCGACATTAACAACCCTGCCATCTTTGTATTATTAGCATTAGTAGAGGCATATGATGCAAGAAAGCAAGCTTATTCATCATCAGCCAAAAAAAAAAAAAAAAAAACACACTACTCCCATTTCACCCCTCCGTTCGTTCGAAATACCTGTCCAGTTGAGCCTTAAATTTGTTTAGGCTATCAACTTCAACAACAAGCGACGGAAGTCGGTTCCACCAACCAACCACCCACAGGCCAAAGGCAAATTTCCGCACATCTATCCGACATCCGTCTTTCCTCAATTTGAATTTATGCCCTCTGAGGTGATTATTTTGAGCAAGATGAAGAATCCCATTGGCATTGAGCATGCTCAAACCATTCAAAGCCTTATACACCTCTATCAGATCACCTCGCCGGTGCCTAGTCTCCAGACTGTAATTTGCAAAACTTAAGCCTTTCTTCGTAAGAGCAACCCTTTGTTCCATTCACTAATCTTGTTGCCCTTCTCTGTACCCGTTCCAGCAGCTCTACATCCTTCTTGAAATGAGGCCTCCAGACCTGTATACAGTACTCAAGATGTGGCCTAACCATTGCCTTATACAAGGGAATAATCACCTCCTTATCCCTGCTAGAAAAATTCCTGTATATCATTGACAAGACACCATGAGCTACTCTTGCAGCTCGTCTGCACTGCTCAGAGAACTTCATATCTGCCTGCACAATTACCCCCAGGTCCTTTTCATTCTCCACCACTGTCAGTGTAGTACTGCAGAGTTGATATGTTGCTCTGGGGTTACTGTTTCCCCATATGTAGTACTTTACATTTGTCAATGTTAAACTTCATTTGCCACCTCTCAGCCCATCTGTTCAACCTTTCCAGATCCTGTTGCAGCAGCATAGCGTCAGTAGTGTCCTTAACAATCCTGCCAACCTTTGTATCATCTGCAAACTTGGACATTAAACTTATCCCATCATCAATATCATTCATAAACACCGAAAACAACAACGGACCCAACACTGAACCCTGAGGAACTCCACTAATAACATTAGTCCACGTTGAGCAGTGTCCATTGATTACCACTCTCTGTCTTCTGCCACTCAACCATCCCCTTATCCATAGCAGCAATTTGCCTCCAATGCCACACTGCTCCAATTTGTGCAGCAGTCTTCCATGTCCAACAGTATCAAAAGCCTTTCTAAGATCCAAATATATAATATCAAAGTTATTCCCTGCATCCAGTTCTTTTGTGACTACATCATAGTATCCAATCAAATTGGTCAGGCAAGACCTACCCTTAACAAAACCATACTGCGTCTGAGCTATAACTGAATTCTTGTCTAGATGTCCTGCAGTGCTTCTTTAACCAGTGCCTCCATTAATTTACCTGGAACAGAAGTTAAACTAACAGGTCTATAATTACATGTGTCAGCCTTTGATCCTCCTTTGTGAATTGGGGTTACATTTGCACATCTCCAGTCTATGGGTACCTCCCCTGAGTCCAAAGAAGCTCTCATAATTATGGCTAGGGGGTTTGCTTACTTCCTTTGCTGCCTCCTTTAATATAACTGGATAGATCCCATCCACCCCAGGTGCCTTTTTAATGTTTATCCTCAACAATCTCTCCTCCACTTTCCTCTCAGATATTACAAAATCATCCAGCTCACTGCCAATGTTTACTTTACCTACACCATTCTCCTTCCTGAATAGCTCCTCATGCGTGAATGTAGATGCAAAATACTTGTTTAGATTGTTAGCCACCTGAGCAGGATCCTCAACTGTTGAACCATCAATATCCAGTGGACCAATCTGATTCATCCCTTTCCTTCTTGAGTTTAAATAGGTAAAGAACTCTTTTCTGCTTTTCTTTGCATCCTTTGCCAAGGATTTTTCGTAGTCTGCCTTTGCCTGCCTAATCTCCTTTATGACTTGGTTACAGACCAACTTATATCTATCATAGGCTTCCATGTCACCCATTAATTTGTATGTATCCCATGCATTTTTCTTCTCTGCCACATGTCTCATTAGTTCATCTGACAACCATTTAGGCCTAAACCTTGAACAATATTTCTTAGTTGGTATGTAAAGCCTGGTAGCCTCCAAGATTAGTTCCCATTTTGAGTTTGCTGTTGGTAACATCATCATCAGTTGGTCACACTGTATAGAATTTAAATACTGTCTCAGACCATCATAGTCGCCTTTACGAAAACAAAAACCCTTCTATCTGCAAGCTTAGACATTAAGCCTGATATACCTTCATTGATATCATTGATAAATACACAAAAGAATAATGGGCCCAGCACCGAACCAATGCGGGACTCAACTAATAACATTAGTCCATGTAGAGCAGTGTCCATTGATTACCACTCTGTCTTTTCCCACTCAACCATCTCTTTATCCATTGCAGCAACTTGCCCTCAATGCCATCCACTCCAATTTGTACAACAGTCTTCCAAGTGCAACGGTATCAAAAGCTTTCCTGAAATCCAAGTATATGATATCAAAATTATTTTTGCATCCACTTCCTTTGTGACTACATCGTAGATCCAATCAAATTGGTCAGACAACACTTCCTCTGAAAAAACCCATGTTGCTTCTGAACTATTATTGCAGTCTTGTCTAGGTGATCCTGTATTGCCTCTTTAACCAGTGACTCCATTATTTCCTAACTTCCCTAGCTGCTTCAATATAACTGGATAGATTCCATCCATCCCAGGTGCCTTTTTTTTTTTTTTATGTTTAACTTCAACAATTTCTCCTCCACTTTGCTCTCAGTTATTACAATCACTTAGTTCCCTGTTAGAGTAAGATAAACTTCTGGCATTCCCTTCCTTGAATAACTCATGTGTGAATGTAGATGCAAAATACTCTTTCAGTTTATCAGCTACTTGAGCAGGATCATCAATAGCATTAACATTAGCAGAGGCATTTGATGCAAGAAAGCAAGCTTATGCAGCATCAGCCAAAAAAAAAAATAATAATAATAATAAAAATAAATAAATAAATAAAAAATAACCACTTCCACTTCACCCCTCTGTTCGTTCGAAATACCTGTCCAGCTGAGCCTTAAACTTATTTAGGCTATCAACTTCCACGACAAGGGATGGAAGTCTGTTCCACCAACCAACTAACCCACCCGCTGGCTAAAGGCAAATTTCCTCACGTCTATTGTACATCTGTCTTTCATCAATTTGAATTTATGCCCTCTCAGGTGATTATTCTGAGCAAGAGGAAGATTCCCATCAGCATTGAGCATGCTCAAACCAGTCAAGGCTGTATACACCTCTAGGGATATAAAGGGATATACTATAAGATCACCTCGCTGGTGCCTAGTCTCCAGACACTGTAATTTGCAAAACTTAAGCCTTTCTTTGTAAGAGCACCCCTCTGTTCCATTCACCAATCTTGTTGCCCTTCTCTGTACCTGTTCCAGCATCTCTACATCCTTCTTGAAATGAGGCCTCCAGACCTGTATACAGTACTCAAGGTGTGGCCTGACCATTGCCTTATACAAGGGAATAATCACCTCCTTATCCCTGCTAGAAAAATTCCTGTATATCATTGACAAGACACCATGAGCTACTCTTGCAGCCCGTCTGTACTGCTCAGAAAACTTTATATCTGCCTGCACAATTACTCCCAGGTCCTTTTCATAAGTTGCTCTGGGGATACTGTTTCCCATATGTAGTACTTTACATTTGTCAATGTTAAACTTCATTTGCCACCTCTCAGCCCATCTGCTTAACCTTTCCAGATCCTGTTGCAGCAGCATAGTGTCCCTAACAACCCTGCCAACCTTTGTATCGTCTGTAAACTTGGACATTAAGCTTGATATACCATCATCAATATCATTTATAAATACAGAAAACAACAATGGACCCAACACTGAACCCTGAGGGACTCCACTAATAACATTAGTCCACGATGAGCAGTGTCCATTGATTACCACTCTCTGTCTTCTCCTCCTCAACCATCCCTTTATCCATAGCAGCAATTTGCCTCGAATGCCACACTGCTCCAATTTGTGCAGCAGTCTTCCATGTGCAACAGTATCAAAAGCCTTTCTAAGATCCAAATATATAATATCAAAGTTATTCCCTGCATCCAGTTCTTTTGTGACTGCATCATAGTATCCAATCAAATTGGTCAGGCAAGACTTTCCTTAACAAAACCATGCTGTGTCCGAGCTATAATTGAAGTCTTGTCTAGATGACCCTGTAGTGCTTCTTTAACCAGTGCCTCCATTAATTTACCTGGAACAGAAGTTAAACACACAGATCTATAATTACTTGTGTCAGCCTTTGATCCTCCTTTATGAATTGGGGTCACATTTGCACATCTCCCGTCTATGGGTACCTACCCGAGTCCAAAGAAGCTCTCATAATTATGGCTAGGGGTTTGCTTACTTCCTTTGCTGTCTCCTTTAATATAACTGGATAGATCCCATCCACCCCGGGTGCCTTTTTTATGTTTTTCCTCAACAGTTTCTCCTCCACTTTTCTCTCAGTTATTACAAAATCATCTAGCTCACTGCCAGAGTTTACTTGACCTCTGGCATTCCCCTTACTGAATAACTCTTCATGTGTGAATGTTGATGCAAAATACTCGTTCAGTTTGTTAGCTGTTCTGATAGCTTGTAGAAGTTCACAATATTAAAGAGGCTGGTAATATGGAAGGGATAGTGAGGTTCGAAAGTTGATGGGTCTCTGTTCTGTGGTGGTCTTAATTTTCTGGAATTTGAAGTGTAGGTTGAAGCAGCTGAGACTTGAGCAAACGTTGGCCCAAGGCAACCTTTGCTATATCCAGAGGAGAAGAGAGTTCTTGCTCACTGCACTAAAGAATTGGGGAAAGGATGGTAGGAAAACTTTCCAGAAAGCTGCTTAATTTTCTTCCATATTAATCTGGAGTCAGTGTTTCTATTGACAGTAGATGCCAACCGAGTCCAAGAATCTTCCTTGCCTTGTCTTCGAATGAGCTGCACTTTTGCCCTTAGCTTCTTGTAGTTATTAAAATTAACAGTGGTTAGAGAGCAATGAAATAAATTCCATGCTTTATTTTTTTTCTTTCTCAACTTTTGTGCACTCTTCATTCTACCAAGGCAAGAAGTGGCAGACTCAGAAAGGCAATACAGTCTAAGTTAAACAAACCAGCTAAGTTAGGGAAAAAACATTTGCACATAAAAGTGCAGTATACCTACTCTAGTCAAAGTGAAAACAAATTCCCCTCCTACGCCTGGTAAAATATTTACACTCCCAACATCCCATACACAAATACTTCATATAAATTTCCTTTTGCTTCTCCTCAGGAACACCCTTTTCAACTTTCACAGTCCACAGGGCAAACCTAATACATTCTGAAATTGATGTGCAGGAGGACAATGGGTATTTATTATTATTAGCCATATGGTGCAAGGAAGCCTGAGGCTTTTCCTGCAACAGCCGCCAAAAAGAAACTTTTGAGTTATCCTGAGAGAGAGAGAGAGAGAGAGAGAGAGAGAGAGAGAGAGAGAGAGAGAAGGGAATCATCAAGAAAGAGAAGAATGGTGCACTTTCATCATTCTTCACAGAATACTTAAAAGTACAATGATGTACTTTTAAGTACTCGATTAATAATAATAAAATATCGATTCTCTTCCTGTACATCAATTTCAGGATGAATCTTCTGAAAAGCAAAATCAGAAATTTGGATCCTAGGGAGAATGTAAATTTTGAATTGTGATTAGCTGAAATCAGCTAATAACATATTATCACTACTATATGTGAAGCAGCATAATTTTTTTATTCTATTTACTTCTGTAATGTGAAAATTTCTATGCCAAACATCAAAACTGATTTTTGTATAAATTATCTCTGTAATGTCATCATATATTAGATGCAACCCATAAAATTTATTGTCCGCTTCTACACCCACAACATAACTGGGTTCAGTTTACTACTGGAGACATGAGGCGTCAACTTAACTCTACCACCCTGGTTTTTAAACAGAGTTTGTGGGGAAGGGGAAATTAAAGTCATGACTTTTTTTTTTTTACATAACAGATTTTGTTTTTTTTTTTTTTTTTAGATTGCCATATTTTATAACTAGAAAATATTTTGTTTAATATTATTTACTAGAAAAATAACACATTATAATTTGCATCTAAGGCACAGATTTCAAATTTCTAGTTTAGTGCCTTATGAATACCACTTATGAGGTGAGCTCACACACAAGTGTATGTGTGTATGTGCATACTTAATAAGAGAATACTTAATATACTTAATAAGAAATAACTAATAACTAATCTAAGATGTTTTAACTTTTCCTACAATCATAAAGAAAATAAACTGTGCATTTTATATATATATATATATATATATATATATATATATATATATATATAAACACTATCTCATTCGCACAAAACGGAATGGATCCCTCTCTCTACTATTCTACTACTGGGAGAGATGACAATAAAACTTGGAGACTGGCAGGCTCAAGCCTAAAACAACGAGTCAAACTCGAAAAGCGTTAATTACTGTAAACCCACAATTCCAGAAAATATCTGGTCACATTCATCGTACATTATAACTAATAAAAAAAAAGTCTGCAACTGAATCCAGTTGGAGGTTATAACGGGGATGAACGAAGGATTTCTGACATGGATTTTAACAAATAAAAATAAAATAAAATCCGTATATAAAAATAATAGTACCCGCATCCCATCCAAGTTGATTACTGCTTACCTGGAGAGGCAAGTATGAATTTGACTTTTATATGTAGTATTTATAAAAGTACATACAAAAACAACTTTCCTGATCGGGTCACCATTAAACTTCATATTTGGTTTTAACAGAAAGAAATAACTAGTTTAAGATGTTTTAACTTTTCCTACAATCATAAAAAAAAATAAACTGTGCATTTTGAAAATCATCACCAAAAAATTTCTTATAAAATTTCGTATATGATCGGCATGAAAAATTTTTATTTAAAGAAAACAAATTAAATTCATTGCATAAACATGATTTCTAAGGAAGCACTGAAATGTTTCATATATATAATTCATTACCTTGTATTTGTTGAAACTGATCTCAGTATAGAAAATATTTGATTTATAAATACGAGGAAAAAGCGAAGGTACACAATGGTTCTTCCTCGATTATTAAAAACCACAAAGCAACAGAAAACGCTGCTTATTCAAAAACTTAATGAAAATAATATTTAAATATAACTATATGAATTATGCGCATACTATTCTCTCACTGTTTAATTTTTTAAACAAAGTAACAGGACAGAAATCGAGAAGGAATAGGCGAAAAAAAAACTTACTAAGATTATATGTACTTACAATCAGGGTGGTGCAGGAAAACAGCTGGCACAGCCTGCTGTCAGAAGCAAGCTTGGCACTGTGCCTCTCCACTCAAGCAACGCTTGGCCAAGTTTACAGCGAAGCGTCAGAATCTAAAAAAGTTTTTTTTTTTTTTTTTAATTTGCCTGTTAGCCTTTTTGGGCTTAAACCCTTCAGAATGCTTTTAAAATTCCAATTTACTCACATCATTTGTATGTACTGCCAATTTAACAACAGTCATATAAACAAACAAAGAAGGGATTTAAAATGTGCTATAATTACAACACACACACCATTAAAACACAGCTTTATACTGCCATCACAGTGCTAAGCAGTAGACTACGAAGAGATCTGCTAAATTGTCAGGATACTAAAGGTGGCGCTTCGGTATCGGAAAATACAATTTATTTATGAAATGGAGAATCCAATATTTGGGAGAATACTTAATAAAAAATATAATATAGGTTTGTCAAAAAGTGATTGAGCAAAACGAATGTTATATCCAAGGTCGCATTTACCGAGGTGCAATGGCGCAGCTGCTTCTGGAGCCCAAAATTAGCGGAATTCCGAAAACAATACATTACTGTTCCAAGATCCCGTAATTAGGTGTTCTAAAAATAAGTTCACCGGGGACTCCACATTGCTCAAATCTAGCATTGATCATATATCAGTTTGCACTGGTTCTGACAATCAGCCTGCAGCCGATATAGGTAATCTGCGACGATAGTCAAATTCTTACTTTAAGACTCTCTGCAGAAATTAAAGACACTATAAGCATTTCAGTAATCTAGAGTAACTAAACTTATCTGGATTTATTTTTTAAAACAATAAGCTTAGGCGAAAAACATTTTTAAATTGAACTAAAACTGAAAATTTATGCAACCATTTAAATGTAATGGAAATATCTACATGTCCCAATTCGGAATTTTTTTGCATCTTCTTGTTGATGCTATTATTCAGTTTTTTTTTTTTTTTTTTTTCTTACTTCTATATTGCCAAACATGCCACTCGTTTTATAAGGTTGATTTATTGATTAATTAATTTTTATGTATGTAATTTCGTGGCAAATGAGCTATTGGTGCCATGTACTAGTAAGTGTTAGCAGTCATAGAGGAGAAAATGTAGATAGAATAATGGTTAGATGCGGATTAATATAACTATTAATCCGCCTCTAACAAGCATGGGAAATATTTTCAGGAATCTCCACCTATATGGGGGGGGGGGGTGAGAGAGTGACTAGTGATCGCTGGTTGGTTGTTGTAGGGCTTTAGACGGATCAGAAACTAAGGCCATATTGTGTCATATATAATATCTGTAAATTATAAGTTTTGTTGTTGTTTGCTATTTGCTAAACGAGAAATCCAAATTTCCGGTACAAGAAATAATGCGATTCTTGCTTGAGACCGATTAACTTGGCCATGTTTTAAACAATACTCATAAACATTACTCGCGTTATTGACGGGATTCAGACTCAGGTGTTTTGCAACCAGCGTGGGAAGCGCGGTGATTATATCAACTGTGCTACTCACGATGGCTCATGAGTAGTAGTACTTTTAAGTATTTGCCGTTCGCTTAACTGCGAACAGCAAATACTTAAAAGTATGAAAAAAAACGAAAGACATTCCAAGCGAGTTGGAAAAATTCATAAAAGCAATTTTTAAATAATAGAATTAGGAAAAAAACGGTAAATTTTATTTGTATAAGTTTACTGTAGGAATACTTTTTTACTTTGTGTAGTTGTAATAGCCATTCTGGATTTAATATCGAATCCAGAAATATCGCCAAGTGAGTAGTTCTTTGCATCATGTAATACAATAGATCAACGCAATGACGACCTAATTGGCACAAGAAAAATTGTGCTAAATTGAAGTTTATTTTCCATGGCCATTATTATAAATGCAAAATCAGTTTCTGGAAATCCATTTCATATCTTAAAAGTACCAAAATGGAAGAATGAAACACGCTAAAGAGAAGGTTTCTCTTTACGAAAGAATATTTTTCTTTCTTAAAGAGAAACCTTCTTTACTACAAATCTTTAGCATCACAGGCATTTTTAATTGCTGAAATGACTTTTAAACTACACACGAAATCGGGATCATCTGCATCGAAAACCGATTTGAAACCCTTGAACGCCTCAAAAATATTTAAATTACAAATGCCGAGGAAGAGGGTTTGGTAGTAACCTCTTCTTCAGCGACCCATTATTTTTCCATTTCTAAAAGATCTTTATTTGTGAATCCCTGAGCAGAAAAAAAATCAACAATTTTATCATCTTCGGGATACACTCCGAGATCCAGTCAATCTACCATCTCGACTATCGTTTCAGTGATTTTGTCTACACAATCCTGAAAGTTCTGAATTGTGGTAGGATTTTAGGAGAATCGTTAACTAAGGCCATATTCCTCCGTGTATATTGTCTGTAAATTGCGCGTGTTCTGAGATCGATTTTGGAAGCTCTGAAAACTACTGGGCAAACTGTCCGAGCTTGTTCAGGGTTTTTTGAAAATTCCTGTGGTTGGATTCAGTGACTGCATTCCAAGCATATTAATGCTTTTTAAGAACATTAAATAATTTCCAGTACTTTTGTCGATCCTATTTCTTTGTCTTGTTTTGTTTTATTTTATTTTACCCTGTCTTGTTTTATTAGTTTGTCAAAAGCGACAAGGAAATGCAGTCACGTTGGGGGGATGGGTCATGAAAACAATTTTGGTATTCCGATTCCCATATTCAAGAATTACGATCCGGCCTGCAGCATAATCTAATTTGAGTAGTTTAAATGGATTGGCTGGTTGGTTTATTGGTCGACTGGCAGCTGAGGCCAAAATTAAATGTTTGGTAACCTCTAGACTGGTTACCATATTAAATAACAAAATAAAAACAAAATATATATCAAAAATATAAATTCAGATATGTGTATATACATTAAACGGTAAAAATTAAAAACGTCAGACATTGTCTCTATCATCTAATATCTCTCTCTGGGTGTAAAAAGTTCAGCCAGACTACTAAAAGCCATAAAAGATAAGTGCTGTACATTTGTAATGTGTTAAAATAGTTTTTCAGTTTTGTATATGCATCCACCCTCAGCAGAAAAGTGTGTCAGATGAGTATTCAATGCGAAACCTAATAATAATAACGTCCTCTCTTTGGACTCTGGGCATTACTTAATTACAGATTTAATCTGGGTTAGTTTATTTGTAGCCTATCTATGCCAAGGGAGTATAATATAGTTATGCGTAAGTTTTTTGTAATCGGTAAATGGGCCTGACAGCAACAGTTATTCAAGGAATTTGCAGATTTGAAATTCGATATTATCGTTTCCAAATTGATAATACCCTTGAATAACTGGCATCTAGCAGAGGTTGAGATCTAGAAGAAGTTATCAAATAAACTTCTGCTGATTCCGAGATAGAACTGGTTGAGATTTATACCGCACTATTGATAAAGCCTGCAACACGCTTAACAAAACAGTGTACAGCACATATTTGTATTATTATTATTATTATTAGCTGTATGGTGCAAGGAAGCTTGAGACTTATACTGCACCAGCCAAAAAAAAAAAAAAAAGTTACCGAGAGAGAGAGAGAGAGAGAGAGAAGGGAATCACCAAGAAAGAGAAGAATGATGATATCTGCAGCTAAGGACCCTGGGTGTGCCAAGTCCATACTCACCAGATGTGAGCCCCCAGGATTAAATATCTTTAGAAATGGCCAACTTTTATATCATCCAGGGCCAGTTACACTGCATGTACAAGGGGTTTCCGAAAAGTAAGGTAACATTTTTTCTCTCGATGATGTTTAATAATACGAAGTTGAAATTACACCAAAAAAATATGTGAACATGCACTACCTCTCCACAAAGTCTCCAGTTTTATTGATGCACTTGTCCCAACGATGGATCAGTTTATCACTACCCACCAGTACTGAAGAAGTCCATGTCCACACGCAATAACCAACATCGCACCGCCTGATGAACTTCCTCTTCCGTGGTGAAATGCTTTCCTGAAAGATGTTTTTTCAGAGGCCCGAACAAATGGAAGTCTGAAGGTGCTAAGTCTGGGCTGTAGTGGGGGAGGATGTGTGGCAAATTTTCGCAAACATTACGGCGCAACCACTCACGAGTGGTGTCGGCAGTGTGTGGAGTTGCACTGTCGTGCAACAAAATCATGCCGCTTGTCAGGAGTCCTGGTCGTTTGCGTCGAATGTTGGCTTTCAGTTTTTCCAACGTTGCACAATAAAGCTGTGCATTGATTGTTCCTCCCTTCGGCAAGAAATCCACCAACGGAACGCCTTAGCGATCCCAGAACACTATGGCTATGACTTTTCGGACACTGGGAATAGTTTTGAATTTTTTGCGCACCGAAGATTGTGGATATTTCCAGGTCATGGAGTCTTGTTTGCTCTCCGGGGTAAAGTGATGAACCTACATTTCGTCTGCTGTGACTATGCAAGCAAGAAAATCCTCCCCTTCGTCGCTGTATTGCAACAGGTTCTCCAGACACATCCCCATATGTTTTGCTTTGTCCTCCACTGACAACTGGCGGGACACCCAGCGGCAGCACTTTTCGAAAGCCAAGGACATCGTGAACAGTCAACTTAATCACGTTCACTATTTGTACAATTTCACGCAGTTTCACTCGCCTGCAAGAACGATGCCCTTAATGCGCGAAATGTTGTCTTCTGTCTTGCTCGATGAAGGCCTACCCGCCCGATGTCGATCTTCAATGTCAACATGGCCAGCTTTAAATTCATTGCACCAAAAACACACGTGCATCTTTGTCATCACATTTTCGCCATACACAGCAACCAGTTCACAGGGAACGTCATTTGGTGAAGACCCTTTTGCTTGCAAAAAGCGAACAACTTCACGAACACCTGTTTTGGACCACACTCGCACGGTAACCGCCATTTTGTAACTAGAATTTGCTGTGAGGCGACAGTACCGCAACACTACATTGGCAGTCATTTTGAATGTTATTAGAGGATCTATCTGTCCACCGCGTTTCATGTCGTTCCCTTTCACCATTATTAAGAAAAAAATGTGTTACCTTACTTTTCGGAAACCCCTCGTAAATCTGCATTATATATTCTTCATTCTCTTGCATTCTGTTTGGATACATTTTGTGAAGGACAGGCTCATTCTGCATATGATTGTGACTTCCAGCCATGTTACAGACTCTCAAGAAGTCAGAATATTGTGTGCGAAGTTCTACAAAAAGTTGCTGGTAGGCAGTCGGTGATGTGGCAGCGTTTTCCCAGATCTTAGGTAAGAAGTAAGTTAAAAGCTAAGCATGTCACTGTGGAATGAATTGTCTTGTGACTGGAAAACGTTGCACCGTCACGTTTACAGCCACTGTACCTGAATACCAAAGGGTTGTCTGGCAGTCTGATGAGTATTTTCTCCATGGCTCAAAAATAAATGTCCACATGCTTCAGTCGGGCACAGATGTCAATTTACAAGTGTAAAGCAAAGATAACTTAGGTTGGAGAGAGAGAGAGAGAGAGATGGCGCTCATTTCCTTCAACATAAAGACTAGAATGCTACAGTGGCAGTGCAGATGGCGAACTGGATCTAACCAACGAATTGCACTATTATTAGTGTTCGCAAATGATGCAAGGAAGCAGGTTTGCACAACATCAACCAAAAAAAAAAACACTTCCATATCACTGTCCATCACCTCTAACAATGGGTCTAGTTCTTAAATTCGTTCAAACTAACCACTTTCACAACAACAGATGGAAACCAGTTGCAAGTAGTAACTACCCTCTGGATGAAAGCAAATTTTTCTATCCATAACGATCAATTTAAATTTACGCCCGCCTGTGTGTGTGGGCAAGAGGAAGTATGTCATCAGCACTTAGCTAACTCATTATAGTTATAAACATCACAAATCAGATATCCTTGCAGACGCCTAGTTTCTGGACGTTGAAATTAAATAAAAAAGAAAAAAACATTTGTCCTCTTCAGTAATCTTGTTGCTCTTCTCTGCACTTGGCCCAACACATTCACATCCTGAAATCAGACTTCCAGACCAGTATACAGCTCTCAAATGTAATCTAACCATCGCCTTATACAACAGGATAATCAAATCACATTCTTATCTCTGCTGGCAAAATTCCTATATATTATTGAAAAATACCTCATGAGCTGCCCTAGCAGCCCATCTGAATTCCTTAGGAACTAAATGTATGACAGAATGATTACCCAATCATTATCTTTAAAATATGAATAAAACTGCGAACAGAGGCATAGCGAGGATTTTACGCACCTACGGCCAAATATCAGAAATGATCAAATAATTCATTAAATTCTTAATTTTTTTTATCATTTAATTTTAATATCGGCCTTTCATTTCCAAACAGTCGATCTTATCTGTCGATGGTGGCAACGTATTCCAATCACATATTCGAAGTCTCATCTGGTATGCGTGACCTTTTACCAGCAAGTTAATCATATCAATGATTATCATTCCAATGATTAACAACTTTCTCGCTAAAACAAACTTACCTACAGTCCATAGCACAAAATTTGAAGTTATGCCTCTTGAAGCAAGCACTATTAACAGAGCCATAACTAAGTATTCTTTCAACTTCATAAATAAAAAATCTCAATCTCTCTCTCTCTCTCTCTCTCGTCGCCAATTAATAAACATAAACCAAACAATACATAAGTAATAAAATACGCAAAATGCGTGAAGCACACACTTAATGACATTTAAAATAAAACATACACACAAACTATTTTCACAATCTTTACCTGCAGTGTCTATTGCTGAGGACATTATCATCTTTACGCTTTTATTATTCTTATATGTATGCTTGGTACCTGTCTCTTGACACCGACTTTTAGAGTTTGTCTTTTGTAAAATACTGTACTGTCGCTGGCATTGGGTCTCAGTGCGGGATCTAACTATTTTTTAAACTACTTCTTTCTTCCGTCATATTTTTTGAGTCTGAAAGTTTGAAGTAGTCTGTGCGTGTGCAGGTACCACTACTCCTAGTACAGGATAATACAAATGTCTTTCTTCTTGGACGTTCAGTACTTGGTTAAGCTCAGTTGTGGCCCGCTTCATTGTGGCATTGACGATTTCTAGGATGCACCTTACCTGTGCTTGCTGTTTCCTGGTAACAAAGTGGCAAGAAACAAACTAAACAACATAACGCAAACACTTCTGACCTTTCTACAGAATTCTGTAACATTACAGTGTACAATGGAGGGTTGCCTTAGCGTTTGGTTCGGAGACCTCATACATATCTATAGACAGTGCATATTACAAGGGCATATCAACAAGTAATGCACATTACTCATGCACAAGCGCTTGAATAAGGAAGAGGAGGAATTTATGATGTATACTTGATGTGCTACCAATTACCCATTAACAGGATTAATATATATATTTTTTTTGTTGTTTCTAGATCTAAAGATAGAGATGGACAATATAACAGCCGTTTCTGGCAATGGGGTAATGGAATTCCTGTTTAAATCGGGTGATCAGTTGGCCACATCTATGGGGACTAGACAATTAATTGATGTCTGGTGATGGCTCCAACGGTTTTGGGAAGGTAATTCCGACATCAACGAAAAATTAAAAGCCAGAAGACCAGCGGATGTCCTAAACAGTGAAAACGAAAAACTCATTGACCAGCTCGTTCGAAATAACAGGTGCATTACCACCAGACAAGATGGACGCTGCGAAAATGTCAAAGGGAAGTATTTTCACAATCATCAACGGACTGGGGTACAGAAAAATCTGTTCCTGGTGGGGTCTAATTCTGTTTACATGAGTGATGATGGCTGCGAAGAAAGATCTCTGTAGATCTTCTGCAGAGGTTTGATGCTAGCAGTCCTGAGTTCTTTAAAATGGTTGTCACATGTGCTGAAACACGGCTCTTTCATTATGACCCACAAATCAAACGATAATCAATGAAATGTGCAAACCCGACATCATCTGTAAACAAAAAGCCAAAACTTATGGCCATATTCTTCCGCGATCAAAATGGCATCATTTTAATCTTGGCAAGTGGAACAAAGAAAGATATTGTTTGTCTCTGGAAAAGTCTAATCCAGCTCTGAAAACCAAAAGATCTGAACTGAATCAGCAGGACACGAAGTTTCATTAGGATAATGCAAGGCCGCACACAGCATAGATGACACTATTAAAGATAGACCAGCCAGAATTGAGCATAATGTCTCAGCCCACCCTATAGCCCTGCCCTTGCATCCCAAAGCTTTTTTGTGTGTGTGTGTGTGTGTGTGTGTGTGTGTGTGTGTGTGTGTGTGTGTGTGTGTGTGTGTGTTATTATTGTTGTTATTGGGTCTTAGGAGCATCGGCGACTAAGGCATGTTGCCCCGTAAATATTGTCTGTAAATTTCGTGTGTTCTGAGGTCGATTTTCTGTTTGCTGAACGAAAATCTCGAGTTTCTGGGAGAAAGAACCATGCTAACCTCGTCTGAAACCGACTACCTCAGTCACGTTTTGAAAAAATACTCAAATTCCTCCAGTCATCGACGGGATTCTTTTCCACCTGGTGTGGTGAGGACGGCGATCCTGCCCACTGTGCTACTCACGAGGACTTTGTTTTGTGTACTGAAGGCGTGGTAAAATGTTTGAGAGCGATATTGAACTCATTTCTGACATGAAACATTGGTGTAAACGTCAGTTCCATGATTTTTACCAAAGTGCATTCACTGCCTGAAGAAAACACAGCGAGTGTGCGGTTTCTTATATTGAGTGATATTTTTACAAAGTTAAAAGATTGCATTTTATGTATATAAAGTATCGTTAACAATATCTCAGATAATAAAGATTTTGCAGTTTATAGAGCGTTACTTATTAACCCGCCCTTGTATACCACTTTTAAATCAAACAAAACATTTATGTGCCTGGTTGTGATGTGCGGTTTATTAATATTCAAAAAAATTACCTTCATTCATATTACTACCCCAGCCTTTTTGAACTTCAGTCTTATCCCCTCTAAGATAATTGATTAAGCTATGTAGCTCCAGATATTCCAAGTCTAGGTCTCATCTGCTGTGCGTGACCATCTTCCAGACTCATAGGAAATATTACTGATTTTTGGACCCTGTCATGAAGCTGGTCATTTTTTAGATGTTTCTGACCAGTGAATCACCCTGGCGTAGATAATGTAACATCATCGACCAGACACTAATGTTTTTTTTTAGGAGTATCGGCGACTAGGGCTATATTGCTCCGCATCTATTGTCTGTAAATTACATGTGTTCTGTGGTCGATTTTCTGTTTCCTGAACGAAAAACTCGAGTTTCCGATAGGTAAAACCATGCAACCTTCGCCTGAGACCGACTCATCCACGTTGTGAAAAAGGTCCATTAAAATTCCTCATGTCATTCGCGAAAACACTCGAACTCAAGTGTTTTCCACTCGGTGTGAGGACAGCAATTCTTCCAAATATGCTATCCATGAGGGCACCAGACACTGCGGACCTTCCTAACCACATGTCTGTACTCCATACAGAATTACATGTCTGCATGCATAATCAACAAAACCCTTTCTTTCTGGATGCATATGAGGTAGAGTTTCTACACTCAATTAACGAAAAACTACAAAACTTTTGGAATTGGCGCAAAGAGATAATAAAACGTGCCATATGAAACGTACGTTGTTACATGGTATAATCGGAAATTCCTTGGTATTGGATTAATATTACGCTTCCTGGGGATTCTTAATCCAATCTAGTCATGGGGAAGTCAGGTGATCTTTTCGATTTTCAGAAAGGTTTATTATTGGAGAATGTTTAAGAGGAACCACAGCTGAGAAAAATGAAATCACTCCTGTGTCGAAAGAAGCCGCCTCGAGCAAAAAAAAAAAAAAAATAAATAAATAAATAAAATAAATAATAATATCTCTCATACTACGGACACCTGAGAACAAACTTATCTGCCCATCTTTAACACGTCCATAAATTTCCTATATTCTGTGGTTAATTTGCCCGTTTTTCTAAACGAAAAACCCAAGTTTCCAGTAGGTAGATCTTGCTATCAGGCCTGAGACTGACTAACTCAGCCGTGAAAATAGTCTATAAAAGTCCTCGCGTCACTGTCGGGATTCAAGTTGTTTACATCACTGTGTTACCCGCTCGGACTAACCATCTTGAAGCATGTTTACTGATTGTAGTGTTTTTCGGATATACTTTTATAATACCTGATGATCAATGGAACAGTTAGAGAAGTGCTACAAGTTGAGTAAGTTATTTTTAGTTTTGCTTGTGGGATGAACTTAGTTGTGTCCGTTCTTCTACTCTGCGTTATCGGCTACGTGTCTAACCACGCGGTCGCCATAGCGATAATTTAGGGGAGGTGGCTGTCTTTTTTGCTAGCTCGCCACAACTAAGTTCAATTTGACTGGGTGGGGATTCTCCCTGTGTAATTTTCGTTGCACTTCAAGATATTGTGCTTACTTCCGCCAATGAAGTGCTGTTCTGGAGTAATAGTATTCTCAAAAGAACAAAGATTCTGATGGCCACCATATTGCAAAGGTCAGTGTTGTTACTGCTGTGTCACGTGGTTCGAAAATAAACTTAGTGCCGCTACGAGAGCAAACCAAACTGATCGGAGGGTACGCGCTACCACCTCAGTGTACTGTCTCCCTTTTCCTTTGTGCTACATTAAACGTGCTTTTATTTTTCCCCGCCAAGCTTGCTTTTTTTTTTTTTTTTTTTTTATTTATTCGTTGAAAATATTCAACGCTCTCCCTAAAACAGAGAATTATTCTCCTGGACCGCCGCCAAGGTAAGCAACATGACAGAACAAATCGTGTAACTCCGTAGTTGTGTTATTGAAGGACGCCGATCGGGAACCTTTGGACGAGGAACGTATAAAAGGGAATCACTGCTACCGCAAAGAAAAAAACAAAACAGGCCTGTTTTTGAAATCACTCCTTCTAAGGAAGAAATAATGGAACAGCAGGTGGATGACTGTCCAAGAAGAAGAGACTGACCAGCTTAATGACAATCATGGTGATGGCCCCTTGGGGCCTGTGGCCTTTTAGCAAGCCCCCATAAAATAAAGCCACAGAATCCAGAAGAATATAAGGAGCAAAATCAACTAGATGAGGATGGAATGGAAGAAGATGCTGTTGCCAAGGGCCCAGGGCTCCACCTCCAAGAAGCAATCTAAAATAAAAGATTGCCATGAAATTCCAGAAGACAAGGTTCCTCAAAGTAAAACTAGGGGCAGATCAGGATATTGGAACGGACCACCTTCCCAACTTCAGTATTAGGGAAACTCCAAGTCTTGACTTAATACCTATTCTTCGCCTCCGAGTTGAATTTTGTTTGTACAGCAAAAAGATCAGACAAAGGAAGTCGCTCGTTAGATTATTCGCACCTGGGGAGCTATGGAAAAGTTCCTGTACCAACTTCTCCTGGATAATGAACAATGAAAGCCAATGTTTGCAGCTGTCATTAGAAAAGTGCCTAGCACAGACACAGCTTCAGAAGAGCCCCAGGTTGAGATCACAAAGAATGGAGCATCAACAAGCCATACCATGCGTAGGATTCCCTATTCTCCTGCATAAACACAGCCACAGCCCCCAACCAGTAAAGGTCTCAAACATGTTATACTGAAGGCAGATGAAGGTACCGCTCTAAAGAGCAGTGAGGAAGTTCTGAAATCTCTTTGCCAGCAACTTAACATCAGAGTAAAGAAAATGAAAATCGAAAAATTTAGAGACGTGGCATCATTGTCGAGGCAGCTTCCAAGGAAGATGTAAACCAAATCTCAACAGTGTGAAAGCCTGGAAGACATGGGCCTGAGGGCCAAGATCCCCAAGTTACGAGGAGCCAGCATCCTCATTTATAACGTTGATGCCTCGCTTTCCAGTGCGGAGCTAGTCTCCGAGATAATCACTAGAAATCTCTGTGGCTTCCTAAAGTCTGAGGAAGCAGAACGCCAGGTCAGAGTGCAGTACTCCACAAAGACAAAGGCAAAAAACTAGCCTTAACTGGTCTCCTCATCTGTAAGAAGAAGTCTACTTAATCAAATAAGAATATTCTTTGGGTAGCCCTCGTGCCGCTTCCGTGATTTTGTGCCCATCACCAAGTGTTATAACTGCCTTGGATATGGCCCTGGGCACACATCCTCCAGATGCATCAGAGTATGCATCTGGAGGATGTGCGCATCACAGTATGCAGACACTGTGATAAGGAGGGTCACATGTTCAGAGATTGGCCAAATAAGAATCTTCCAGGAAAATGTGGTAACTGTAAATATGTCAACCGACTTCATGAATATTGGCGCATGTCCTGTCCATCAACCTGCAGAAAAGAATTTCAAATTCAACACCTATTATAGGCATAACTTTAATAGTACTGTAATCAATTTAGGCTTCAGTTTGCATAGATTAACGCCCACAAATCAACAACCGTAGCTAATCAATTGCGCAAAATACTTCAAAAAAGGAAAACCGATATTCTTCTCCTCCAAAAGCCATACTGTTCACTGGGCAGAATACCTGGAAATCCCTAGCCTAGAGAAAAGTTCAGACTTCTGGGGGTGACTGCTTTGGCCAGCATACACCTCGCCTTGATGACACCCTCCAAGGTCCAAGATATATCTGACTAGTTCGTTCATGAATATCTAACGACCAGTGATCACAGTTTAATCATCTATGAGATATTCACCAATCATGCCATCCCCGTCGGAACGACATGGCTCGATATGCCACCAGATTTGCAAGATGGGAGCTATTCGGCGACACTGTCTGGCAAATCCTCCAAGGGCAATCACCAGAAGGTTAGCTGACCATGACAGAAACCCAGAAAGCAGAGTTGATCACCCAACTCCTGACTAAAGCCTCGGATGCATCTATAAAACCAAGGAAACGCTATCAAAAAAAGGGTGCCTTTGTGGACAAAAGAACTGTTTACTTTGAGATCTGACCTAAGAGCTGCAAGAAAGGAATATCAAAGGATGCGTAGAGCAGGCCGTCAGCAGCAGGCAGAGTCTATTTGAAAACTACAAAACAGTCGGACAAAGATATTGCAATACCATTTACCACCAGAATCAGAACACCTGGAGGCACCTTGTCCAAACTAAAGGAAGGAGAAATCGATGGGCATTAGTAGAGGCATATGATGCAAGAAAGCAAGCTTATGCAGCATAAGCAAAAAAAAAAAAAAAAAAAAAAAAAAAAAACACTTCCTCTTCACCCCTCCGTTCGTTCGAAATACCTGTCCAGCTGAGCCTTAAATTTATTTAGGATATCAACTTCCACAAAACAAGGGATGGAAGTCTGTTCCACCAACCAACTACCCGCTGGCTAAAGGCAAATTTCCACATATACAAATCCTACATCTGTCTTTCTCCAAGCTGAATTTTTGCCCTCTCAGGTGATCATTCTGAGCAAGAGGAAGAATCCCATCGGCATTGAGCATGATCAAACCATTCAAGGTTTTATGCACCTCTATCAGATCACCTCGCCGGTGCCTAGTCTCCAGACACTTTAATTTGCAAAATTTAAGCCTTTCTTCGTAAGAGCAACCCTTTGTTCCATTCACTAATCATGTTTCCCTTCTCTGTACTCGTTCCAGCAGCTCTACATCCTTCTTGAAATGAGGCCTCCAGACCTGTTTACAGATATAGTTCACAAGATCACCAGACAGAAGCTTCGCACTCCGGATTTAATAGATTCCATAACAGAACAGGGCATTCTGAAAACTACCTCCTGGTTGGACACTATGGGAAAGATCATATTATCGTACAGGGTAACCTAGACAACAATTCTAACCAACAATGCCTCATAATTGCATAAAACCTTCTACATGTTTCCATGGGTAGGGAGGAAGAATTTATGCAACAGGAGGTCTCCAGTGATATCCAAAAATCAAGAGTGGCAAAGCTCCTGGACTTGACCGGATCGAAGATGAAACAATTCAACGGCTTTGGTTGCTTGCTCCCAACTTATTTCAAGATCTGTTTAATACCCACCTTCGCGAAGATACCTTCCCTGTTCGCTGGAAGCAAGGAAACCTTAGCTTAATACCAAAATATTCCTCTTTTCCCAACCGATTGCTCTCCTATCCAATCTGGGCAAGATCCTAGAGAACTTTCTCCTAGCCAGGCTATTACCTATCTATGAAAAGAAGGGATTTAGTTCCCCTTATAAATATGGATTAAAACCAATATGCTCTACTATATACTGGAGGGTGTGGAGATACCCTCCAGTATATGCTCCTGTCCCCAGCCAGTCTCAGAAAACATCTAAGGATATCAATCGAACTGCAAATCCACTCCTAGAAGATGTCATTTCCTCTAGGCGACGGCGGACAGCTCTCATCGGAAGACAGGGGAATCTATCTGCCTCTAATCACACAGGCAGACGTCGACATCCTCCTCCTGTTGTGGGAACAGCCACCAACTCTACAATCAATGCAATTCCCAGAACGAAAAGTTCGACCAAGAGTATTTTGTCTCGAGACTCGAACCCCAACTCTGCGATAGAGAAGTAGAGCAGCACATCAGAACGCAGCTACAGATAGGAACAAAGGCAATAAAAATGATTTCTAAACACGAGTCGTACAGCTCTTTCTACATTCAGTGCCATCAAACAAACTTTGATGAATTACTGAAGGACCACTGTTGGCTTGTGGGAACTATCATTCGGCCTTTCTATGGACGACCTCCTGTTCCTGGCCCTAGTTACCAGCTAGTGACTTAGCTATCGAAACAAGTGAGCATTAATGACAATCCGTGCGGTTTTCAGATATTCAGGAATCTCTACAGGATATAACGTCTCAAATGATTCATCTGTCTCTTCAGCCTACCAGAATTTGAATGACACTAACTGTTGTGAAAACATCTTTCTACCCTGTCACTTGCCAACAATTAAGCCAAACAACTTAGGCCTTACTGCAGCTTCAAAAGATGCAATCACTGTATTCTATATGAACACACGCAGTCTTGTAAAACAATGATGAAATCCTCGCTCAACTGACATCATGGAATCTTCATTTAGACCTGATGGTTTTTACTGAGACCTGGTTCTCTCCTGAGATTTCAATCCAAATTCCAGACTACTCTTTTTCAAAGTTGCAGAGGTGATTCAAAAGGTGGTGGAGTTGCTATTTATTTTCATACTCGTTTGCGATGCTCTGCCTTTCCTATCTCAAATCTCCCTGATTTGATTTTGATTTGATTTTATTGGCGCAAAAACAACTAAGGTTATACTGCGCCAGGAAACCTCAAATCTCCCTGATCAAGCTTGTGAACTCACTTTTACCCGCATTGCCTCTTTGGTGATCGGGTGTCTATACCGACCTCCCTCAGCTTTAGTTAACAGCTTCCTTGCAACTCTTGACAACACTGTCATTTTACAAGTCAAATCCCTAAGCCTTATACTGATTGGTGACTTCAATATTAACATTCTACAAAGCTCTTCCTCTCAGGTGCAAGTCCTCCTAGATGTTATAACTTCAAATGGTTTCTCTGTTCTTACTGATGAAGATATCCCGACTAGAATGGGAGAGTCCCACAATTGCCTTCTTGCCTTCGCAACTTGGGAATGCTCTCTCTCACGTATGCAATACTTGATACAACTATTTCGGATCAACGTCAATATTAACATTCTTCAAAGCTCTTCCTCTCAGGTGCAAGTCCTCCTAGATGTTATTACTTCAAATGGGTTCTCTGTTCTTACTGATGAAGATATCCCGACTAGAATGGGAGAGTCCCACAATTGCCTTCTTGCCTTCGCAACTTGGGAATGCTCTCTCTCACGTATGCAATACTTGATACAACTATTTCGGATCAACGTCCCATCTTAATGGTAATAGAAAATGAAATAAATGAAGCAGAGATCATGCACACTTTCAAATCTGTCACTACAGGTGATCCTGAAATTGCAAATAACTGCTTTTTTAAGCATATCCTAAATAGCTATGTAAAATACGTGTCATATCAGGAGCTAGGGAATAAAAAGGCCACCAGGACAAGAGGGAAAATATGCCCATTCATCTCAAACAAGATTTGTAATATGTTAAAGAAAAGAGACAACCTTGCAAGAATTGCTAGAGCAACACAAATCGAGGCAGATAAAATTAAATACACAACATACAGATGTTTTTGTTGGTGTTTGGTTTTTAGAAGCATTAGCAACTAAGGCCATATTGCTCCGGGGATATGCGGTGGTCATTCCCTGACCTTTCCACATCCTCCATATTTGGTGGTCATGGGCTCGAACCCCGGTCTAATCAATAATCGTGTGCTACGCACTGCTGCTGCTCCTGCCCACCTGCCCAACATACAGAAACAAAGTCACTGACTGCATTCGGTCAGAGAAAAGAAAATACTACAGTTCTCAACTTACAGGTATCATAACAAGCAAGAAAAAATGGACAGTTTTGAACAAACTATTACCGGGAAGGAAACTGAAATCACGTAGCTACGTTGGAGATGTAGTTGAAAACGAGGTACTCATTTCAGATGAGTACGAGGTACTCATCTGAAATGAAGTGGTTACAGAAGGCAGTAGCTAAAAGCTACTGCCTTCTGTAACCACTTCATTTCAAGTGTTAATAACCTCTTTCAAGACGAACTTGACTTCAGAGACAATGAAATGAGAGAATCTGCCAAGTACTCAATCAGAATCTTTTTTTCTCGCTCCTCTCTCCGATCAAGAGGTTTTAGAGGCAGGGAATCAATTGAACGAAAAGGGAGACCCTGGCTTTGATGAAATATGTTCGTCTATGCTGAAAATGAATGATCGTTAGTTCAATTCTTATGCCACTGAAGTATATATTCAATCTCTCCTTTCAATCTGGTAAATTCCCTTCTCAATTCAAAAAAAGCAATAATCATCCCTATTCCAAAGGGAAACCGTTGTAACTCCAACAACTTTCGCTCAATAGCTCTACTCCCAGTTTCTGCAAAATTATTCGAAAAAATTCTTCATAGCAGACTCGTGGGTTTTTTTGAAGAAAGTCAGCTCATCCATCATCAACAAAAGTATGCTTATCGCTCTAAAAACTCCACTGATCTTGCAATTGTTAACTTCTGCTCAAGGTTCAATGATAGTCTTGAAAAGGGTCACTATGCTATAACACTGTTTCTTGACTCTAAAGCTTTTGATTGCATAAACCATACTATTCTACTTAACAAACTTGGCTTGAGGGGGAAAATTAACCTTCTCCTTGAAGACTACTTTACCGATCGGCCATTTGTCGTAAGAACAAATCAATCATACTCCGACATCTGTTATTTCTCCAGGGGAGTACCTCAAGGCTCACTTCTTGGACCTATCCTATTTGTTCTTTACATCGATGAATTTCTCTTTCTTCTTCCATCTTCTCACCTAGTAGCGTATGCCGATGATATTTCCATCCTAATCACAGATAAAGACCCTAATGAGCTTCAACTCAAAATCTCTGCCTTGCTCTCTGTGATGCACAATTGGCTTCAAAAGAATCAGCTTATACTGAATCCAGAAAAATCAAAATATATGGTGTTTAGGACGAAAAATAAACCACTAAATATTGATTTAGACGTAACATACAAAGAAAAACAATTGAAAGGGTGAATGAAACCAAGTTTCTCGGAATCTGGCTAGATGATAAGTTAAGTTGGGAAAAACAAATGATAACCCCACGAAAGAAAACTTCGTCACTAGCGGGAATACTCGCCAGGGCCTCTGCTTGTGTCTCCTCCTCCTCTTCTCAGACAAGTATTCATTTCTTTAATTCAGCCGCACCTCACCTATGGAATCATCTCATGGGGTTCCACCAGCCAAGAAAACCTTGCGATAATCAACTCCATTCTCAATCGATGCGTTCGTTCAATTCGTTCAACGCATCGGTTTCCTCAAAATGTCTACTCCTGCATTAAAAGCTATCTATGTGACCATCTGTCAGTGTAGAGACTCCATACACCAGGCTAATCAGAAAGATGCACAGGGGATGCCCACAGGGCTCGGTCCTAGAACCAACTTTCTGGAACATGGTCCTGGGTGAGTTCCTAAATCATGATCTTAGACATATCAAGTCGAAGCCTACATGCAGACGATTTTATCGTTTCCGTGCCTGCCAGCTCAAGAACCCAGCTTCAAATTTCTGCTAACCGAACACTCTGGCTCCTCCAGGAATGGGCTACTCAGCACAATCTGACAATCTCGGCTGAGAAAACTTACAGAATCCTGCTGAAAGGGAACCTAAGTTCAAGAAGAACACCATACATTAAGATGAATGTGAGAACCATCAAGCACGGCACCCATCTTAAGCACCTTCGTATAATCCTGGACTCAAAACTGTCCTTCCTCCCAGAACTACAGTATATCCAAAAGAAGATAAATATTACACAGAATTGGTGGCAATGGTCACCTGCAGGAACTGAGGTTTAAACCGAAGTATCCTAGCCCTGATTTACAAAGCATCCTTTATTCCAGCCATCTGATACGCTGCAGGGGTCTGATATCACCAGGCAACTGAAGTATTGACCATCACCAGATCCTGCTGCACGGTGGGCACTCCTACTCTCCAAGTCCTCGCTGGATTCCTCCCTTTAGACTTTGAAATAATTAAATGCTGCAAGTTATATCATCTGTCCCAAGGACTCTCCACTACCTCCATTGGATTCACCACCAACCCAGCTATCAATCGCAAGACAGAGAAAAGGTGCTTTCTTCCTCACCTGCAGGACAGATGGATGACATCCACTAAGGGCACAATTACAAAGAAATTCATCTCTGAAGTAACGTTCGCGTTTCCAAGGCCCCAAGCTGGTTTTCCCCTGACCTGTACATAACTACCTCCTCACAGGCAATGGGTCGATACAAAAAAAAATAACATCTCTGGGCATCACAGACGATCCACGCTGCCACTGTGACACTGACGAATCTCTAGAGTAGCATCAACCGCCAACCTCATCGAAGTTCAATTGAACTGAAATTCACTTCCTTCATCCAAGTTCCATCAGGCTGATATCTGCAATTGAATCTTCAGGCAAGATCAACTAAGACCAGATCCCACACAAGGCTTGAAAACCCAGACATTGAAAACACCAGCAGCTTCTCAGCCACTGGCCACATTGGCAATCAAACGAGCACTCTAGCCTGGATTTCTTTTACTCTGCTCCTTGGCTGTGGGGAGACAGGTTTTTATATCATTCCCCTGCCGGCCCCCTTCTTCCGCCTGGTGAGGCATGGGCGTGCCGCACTGAATTTCTGAGGTCGCCTTTTCAATCGCCCACATACCTGTCTTCCCCCAGCCTTCAGTCTCCCCCCCTCACTCTAACTCGCAGTGTATACCTCACTCAACTTATCAATTACTAATGTCAAAATTTAAACAGCGGTTACATAAACCTCTCTCAGCCTTTTATATTCTAGTGTAAACCCCCCCCTTTTTTTTTTTACATAGGCCCTTGTAACTGAAATCTTCGAAAACTAGGTGACAGGGCCTACCAGAGCACAAAAAATCTAATAAATACATGACCTGCTTCTCCGGTGCGGTAACGGTATGGGCCAACAGGGGCCCAACGGCTAAATGAACAGAAGAACAACGGTACACAACACTACACATCCGTCCGCTCCCCACACACTTTTTAAATCTCTGGCCATCACAGAGTTCTGTGCTACCCAGTACACAACGCGTAGATGAGGGAAACCCCTGGTGCCATCAGACAACTAAAACACTTTGCACTTGTTCCAACGTCAGTATGATGTTGCAGGTAGGAATAAGATATCCTTTCGTAATCGTGATGCGTTCGGCTTGAATCACTTTTTTGATATTTCAGTTCCTGGACCAGTTCAGCTTCTGTTAAGTTCATCAGATCCCACTATGCAGTTACTCCCTTGGAGGTATTTAAGATTGCATGTGGGGTGATTTGTACGGGTAGTTCCAGGTTTCCGGCCCCGCCACGGGGAGGCAGGAGCAGTGCCGCAAGGAAGCCAAACGTTAGAAAAGTTAGCTATACGTAATGATATAGAAACAAACATATGTAATGGTGAAGAAAGGTGAATTCCCTTTCTCTGTGATTTTCCAAGGTGTATAGAACTTGCGATTTTCCAAGTATAGAACTAGATTATAAATGAACTGCTGATAGAGAACGAAATAATTTAAAATGAACTTTTATCTAAGTGAAGGATCGCTATATAATTCGCACTTTGAACGCTTGACTCCGAATTCGCTTGGCACCCGGGGCCGGTTTGAGATATTCAGTTCGTTCTGCTGCTTGGTGCCTACTGGTAGGGGAAGGGGAATCTTTCATATACTAAAGTACAGTGCAATTCGAGAAGCTTACTCTCGGTGGCCCAATTCGCCTCTGGTTTCTTATCTCAGTTATTATTTATGTAAAATGGCTGTCTTACTTATTATTATTATTTATGTATAAATGTATTTTATCATGCAATTTCAGCAATCGATGAAGTCTGCACGCTGGAAAGAATCCATTCCAATTTAACAATAATCAATCAAAGGAATCCCAACACAGAAAACGCACAACTATCAACAAACAGACACATGTAATGTAGGCCGTTTATGCTATCCTCAGATGATTCAATGGCATCAACGGTCGGCATCGAAGAACACTCCCAAGGAATCCTGGAAAGTGCAAAGCACGGCTGTGAACAAGTAGGCAGTGCAGGCCAGAATACAATGCGTGCGTCTTAAAAAAAAAATGATATTGTCCCCCCCTCACATCAAAGAGCACGTACACACGTACCAGAACTCTGATTAATTAAAGCCGTTGTCAGATAGGCAATGAGAGTCACGTTGAAGCTATTTGGGCTTTTTTTTTTTTTTTTTGGGAAATATTGTATTTCCGATGCCTTATGGGGTGTAGTATCAGAACCAAATCGAGTTTTAAATAATACATCAAGTAAGAACATTAGCAAACAACATTAACCTCATTGATATCTAAATGTTTAATTATAAATCGACATAAAATCCAGAAAATGATGCTTTAAACAAAAATTTACCGATATCTCATTTGAATATTCAAAATTGCTGATGTGAATTAAAAAAGTCAATATTTGATTAATTTTCTTTCAGGTAGGACTCAATTCTGTTTTATATATATACTCATTTATATATATATAAATAAAAGTGTATAGGTAGTGGTGCTTACCTGTCACGTGTAGCTACAATGTAAAAATTTAAAAAATAAAATTAAACGTTTTATTTTTCAGGCACTTCACTTTTAAATTTTTTTTTTTCATTGTAGCTACACCTGACAGGTCAGCACCACTACCTATACACTTATCTAACCTATCTGTCTATATTTCATTATGGTTGTTGGGCATTTCTACTATTACTAGTAGTTTCCCCGGATCCATAAACCATTATAATATATTTGTTCGTTCTTTTCAAGTGTTCCGTTTTATCACTACAGTCTATTATTTTTTATTAATAAATAAATATACACTAAGTGATCACTGAATTATGACCATTACCTAATACTTCGTAAGTCTTCCTTCCTTTTACACCTTCCTGGAAGTCAGAACTGTGTTCCTCAAACCATTCCTCACAACAAGTGCCCGATGGCTCGGCGCATCGTCATCTTAGAAGACACAATCGCCATTCGTGAAAAAGTGTAACATGGTGTGTACAGTCAGCAAACAGTTGACGATAGCGGAGACCACTGATATGTTGTTCCACATGCATCAGGGGTCCAAGTTTCTGCCAGTGAAACATGCACCACACCATACAACCACCTCCGCCGGCCTGCAGTTTTGATACCATGCATGAGGGATCAAGAGCCCCATGTTGTTGACGCCAAATCCGTAAACGACCATCCACGGTGTGGAGTAAATAACGTGACTCATCCGACCAGCACACCTTCTTCCAGTCTTCTAACGTCCAACTTGCATAATCTTTGAACCAGGCGAGTCTTTTACGCAGATGAACCTTGGTTAGAAGAGGTCGTAGAGCTCGTCTGCGCTGCTATAGCCCATACGTGCGACGCATGGTCATGCCAGATATTGTTCCGGGGTTGGCCCATGTTGTACTGGATAGTCAATTCTTTAACTAACAGGCATAACAGTGCTATGCCTGTTAGCCTGTACGAATCGTCGGATCCGGCGCTCACCTCTAACATAAACCTTTCGCTGACCTTTGGAGTTTTGCCGTTGGGAGGTACGGCCGTCGTTGTTTGACCATTTTGACGCCAGTCCTGGTACACTTTAACTACGTTCAAACGTAGCAGCGTTCTTCAACAGCGTTCAAAGTGCGAATTATATAGCGATCCTTCACAGAGATAAAAGTTCATTTTAAATTACGTATATCGTTCTCTATCAGCAGTTCATTTAAAACAGCGAAGAGGATTCGGGATGTATGGGTGAATTCGTCAGTTTAAATAGCCAGCTTTTACTGGGAATGGCAAATCAGTAGTGCTGAAAGTTAAAATGATAGATCGTGTTGGTGTAAGATTTCCAACTTTTTTAGTCATTATTCGTCTCGCACAAATTACCTTTTGATTCCTAAGTTATTCAACTAATTCATCCTCGGACACTGTAAGAAGGTCCCATACTGTGATGACGCCTTTTGACGAATTTAAGATATTGTGAGGAGTAACAGATATTATTATTATTAACAGCAATCAAACGTGCCCGAGGGTGCAGCTACAAAACAGAAGCTTGGAGTATACATTTCCAAAGTAAACAAAGTAAATGTATATAAAAAGAATAGTAAATTGAAATATACAGATAAAAATAAATAAATAAAAATTGGACTGATTCGTCCTATTTAATTTGACAGGTAGGAGTAAGGTAGAGCACTGGTATTTCTTCACATTACATCAGACTTTGAACTTGCAAGTAGAGTCAAATTTAAGGTTCAGGTAACGGATGAGGTTAGCAATTTCAGTTGCCTCTTGAAATGTCCAGGGGTGTCAAATATCTCCAGATTTGCTTTGTTGGTTGATCTTGCAGTCCTGTTATAGAAGTTGTAGTATCCATAATTTGTTCTTCCATAGGATGGATTCAGCAGTGGATGGTTTCTTAGAGCTCTTGTCGGTGCGTTAAAATTTATTTGTGAGACGAGATGAGGGCAAGTCAGGGTACCATTTAACAGCTGGTTAAGAAAGAGTAAGTCGGCTTTATCTCTTCTTTCTTCCAGAATTTCAAGTCCAAAGAATACGCACCACTCTTGGTAGGATTTCTCATTGCATTCAAGGCCACTTTTAAAGCAAACGTATTGTATTGCTCTTTTTTTAAATATTTTCAATTTCTAATTTTTGGTAAGCTGCATGTGGGGACCAGACCTGTGAGGCAAATTCTAGGGCTGGCCTAACATCGATTTTGTAGAGAAAGATGAAAAGTGCCAATTGATTGAAGTCTCGGTTAATTCTTTTCAGGAAACCTAGTTTTTTGCTAGCTGCCTTTACAATGTTTGCGACATGGACATCAAAGGAAAATGATTCTTTAATAAAGATACCTAAATTTTTGGCTATACTAACTTTTTTGATTGCCTTTTTCTTGATACAATAAGAAAAATTAAGTTTGTTTTTCTAGTGCGCATTAGATACTGGCAGCCCACCAAATGTCGTTGTTTTTATTAGCCACTCAGAATGTTTGGAGGTGGCTGTTTCAATGAGGATGTCTCCGGATTGCATTCTCTTCACCATTTTTGGTGACCCAGCAATAGTTTCCAAATGTTTTTGGATCATAAATAGCGATAACTTGCCCACAGGCTGGGTGGAGAGAGAGAGAGAGAGAGAGAGAGAGAGAGAGAGAGAGAGAGAGAGAGAGAGAGAGAGAGAGAGAGGTGTGTATAACCAGAAAGTTAGGTATATTCTTCTCTTTGAAGCCTTTTAGGTGATTGGATTCGTTATCACAAGATTCTGGTCTTGAGCTTGTAGGTTCTAATGGTGGGAAAGTGTTAAGATCCATGATGGCTCCTTTTGGCCTTGGGGCTTTTTATTTACCACCCAGGTTACCGGTATCGCCACGGGGAGGCGGGAGCAGTACCACGAGGTGACGAAGCGGCTGTTAATTTTGTTAGTGATAAAGGAAAAAGAAACAGAAAGGTGACTTCCCTTTCTAGGCCTTTGCCTACTTCTTGTAGAGCGAAAGAGCTACTGCAATATAAAATGAGGAAAACACCTGTATTCAGAAACAGAATATGTAATAGCAAAAGCGCTTTGATAAACGTACTGAGATCGCTTGGCCACAAAAAGCTTGCCACCCGGGGCAACGGTGATCAGTTCCGGCCACAAGCATGTTCAATAGGTTCTGTTCAAGTCGAACAGGACCCTGCGCTCAAATGGTCAAAACAATATTGTGGATTAAAGTATTGCATATTATTCGTATTTAAAATTTTTGTTCAGTATAACATAAAATTATATCTTAGTTACTGTAAATTTTGAAAAATTAAAAAAATCTCTATTATAAAAACACCTGCATAAGTTTTGCACGGAGGCCCCACAAGTAATGCTTGAACAGGGTTCCGCAAATTTTGGGGCCGGCTCTGCCGGTGATCATACCAACCAGGTTACACACGAGGGCTTTCGTCATTTATGCAAAGTTCAGATAGCATCTGTTAGAATGACTATACAGTAATAACATACCATAATATCATAATTTGCCGCAAAAGGGAATTGCAATTATTAAAAAAGTTCAGTATAAATTATTATTATTTATAAATCTCGCGCACAAGGCACGCAGATCCTAAACTTCGTTGAGAAAGCTGGGCATTGCAGAGTTTGGCACATTATGGAGAATCAATACAAAGCGTAGTCACTTATATATACAAAAATAGTTAATGATTAAATAGGATTTGAGTAAAAAGTAATTTCTTATACATAGTTAAGCACATAATCAATGTGATAATCATTTAATACCTGAAGGAAACGAAACAGAGGATTTAAGAGGGACAGGCAGCGAGAAATCATTTTTGTGAAGAGAATTTAGGACGGGTATAGGTTAAGGAAATTGTTCCAGAAGGGATGGACAATCAATAACACAGTTTATGATACTGTAAACAAAACGGGACTTATATAGGAGCGTAGATGGACGATTCTAAAACGGTGGCAAGTGCTTCATAGATTCGACGGCGATTTCGAAAGCATACGAATTTAAGAAATTGTATTTGAATTCGCCAAAGTCTGAGAAGGCCTACGAAAAATTATTTCAACAAATAATGATTCTTTCAAAAAAAAACATTCTGTGATTGTGATTATAATCAAATTTCGGTACAATAAAACGATTAGTACACCTGCAGCAGTTCGTTGTAAGTGCAAAGTGTGTCAGTTGTCTGACGGCACCAGGGGTTTTCCCCATCTCCGTGTTGTGTACTCTGTGTTGCACACAACTCTGTGAAGGACAGATATTTAAAAAGTGTAGGGGGAGTGGACGGATGTGTACTGTTCTGTACCGTTGTTCTCCTGACCATTTAGCCGTTGGGCCCCTGTTGGGCCCCACGGTTACTGCACTTGGCCCCGGGGAGGCAGGTCAAGTACCCAGTAGATTTTTTGTACTCTGGCAGGCCCTGCTACCTAGTTTCGGAAGATTCCAGTGGCAAGGACCTATGTGAAGAAAAAAAAACAAAAAGGGGGAGTTGATTAACGCTAGAATATAAAAGGCCGAGAGAAGTTTATGTAAGTGCGGTTTAAATTTGGACGTTATTATTTTATAAGTTGTGTGGGGTGTACATTGCGAGTTAGACAGAGTAAGGGCTGAGGGGAAAGACAGAGGTATGGGGACGATAGAGAAGACGGACCCAGAAAGTTAGGCCCATGCCTCAACAGGGGGAAGAAGGGGATGGCAGTGGGATGAGACAGGGTAACAATAGTTAACCTAACTTAATTTAAAAAATTGAAAAGGAAAAATAATTAATATTCATTTACAACGATATGCAAGCCTGGCAAGCGGTCCTTCCCTCACCTGGAAAATTAACATTTATCAACTTATATATAAATCTGTGCGTAAGGTTAGGTAATGTAACCTGCTAGGGGCTTAGAGGGAAACAGGTATTCTGTGTGTTATCAGAGGCTCAGTCTAAAACACTGATGGATCCAATATCTTTCTATTACAATAGATTTAGAAGAAGTCCGGTTGGCCTGCCTCTCTAAAATCCACTCATGCACACCTGCTCGATGGTAAGCCCTGTTACTTCACTTAGGTGGCAACGAACATGTACAGTGGTTCTCTTCAAGACGCCTGGTCAGCGTGAGGAGGAAAAGACCAAACCCTCCAGCATATGACAGCACGACGAAACAAATGGTGCACAGTCCCCACCGGCTTTCACTCCAACTCTTACGGCAGCGAGAGGATCAGAGTGGAAGCAGAGGGTGCTAAGAATCTCTGTGTACGACCAGGCTGCCATGCACGGAAACTGAACTTGGCCTGTTACAACGTTTTTTTTTTTTTTTTTTTTTGGTAGTTGTTGGCGCATCGGCTTCTGTGGCCATAGTGCACCTCCCAAGGTTTTTGCAGTACTTTGATCCAAGCCCGAGGCGGGATTCGAACCCGCGACCATTAGGTTGCCAGGCAGGCACTTTACCCACCTGGCTAGCTCGGTTGGCCGTTACAACGCAAGATCACTCATCAGTGAAGACAGGATATTAGAGCTGGAAAAGGAATTAGAAAATGTGAATTGGAATATCATCGATTTGTCTGAAACAAGAAGGAGAAATGAACCACTTATAAGTTTATCGTGGAAATCTGCTGTACACCAATGTAAACAGTGAAAGGAGTGAAGGTGGAGTTGGCTTTTTGGTCCATAAAGATTTAAAAAACAACATTTTGGAATTCAAAAGTACATCACCAATGGTGTCAAGACTACTACTCAGGATTTCTAAGAGGTATAAGCTAAAGGTTATAATGATTTATGCACCAACATCGAGCCATGATGATGAAGAGGTTGAAGAAATGTACGCCGAAATTGAGTCTTCTAGTCATGAGCATAAAACCCACTACACTATTATTATGGGGGTCTTCAATGCTAAAGTTGGAAAAAGACAAAACAGCGCAGAAAGGGGAACTATAAGAAATTTTGGAATTGGTGAAAGAAATGAAAGACTTGTGGAATTTGCAGAATCTCAAGGATTATCAGTAATGAACACTTTTTTCAAGAAAATGGTGAACAGAAAGTGGACATGGAAGAGTCAAATGGATTAACAACTAATTAAATCGACTTCATCCTCACTAAAAGAAATATATCGCGAATGATGTTACCGTCCTGAATAAGGTAAATGTTGGAAGTGATCACAGAATGGTAAGATGTACACTTGATATAGATGTAGGAAAGGAAAAACCGATTAGAGTAAATAATATAAAGGTCTTTGAGATAACAGAAGAGGAGAAAAAGCAGTATGTACTGGAACTTAAGAACAAGTTTGAGCTTCTGCAAACTGCTCAGAACCAAGATATCAACGAGGAATATTACAACTTTCTAAAATTGATAAAGCCCAAGAAACCTAAAGGGAAAAAGAAATCCAAAGAAGAAAAAATTAGTCAAGAAACACTTGTTATGATGAACCGAATGCGAAAAATGAAGAGCAAGATAAACACTGACAGGGGAAAAAAAATTGAGTATACTAAGTTATACAAAGCCATTAGAAAGAGACTCAGAGGGGACATAAGAAGATTAATACAAGAAAAGTAGAACAAGCATTAAGGGAAAACAAAAGACTTAAATCAGCAGCCATGAGCAGTAATACAGAAAGACAAATGATACTGAAACTGAAGAATAGCGATGGTGTACTTATAAACAGCAGAGAAGGCATAATTCAAATAGCAGAAGACTACTATAGAGAATTATACAAGGAGCGAGGGAATGATGCCAGAAGTGGGAAAGATGGATCGCAAATTAGCAACACATACGACATACCCGATATTCTTCCTGATGAGGTAGAACATGCATTGAAGAAAATGAAGAATCAAAAATCCTCGGGTGAAGATGAAGTTACTGTAGAATTGTTAAAATTAGGAGGAAGAGACATAACACAAAAACTGGCAAGGCTCTTCACAAAGTGCATTAGAAAAGGTGTGATGCCTATGCAGTGGAATAATGCAATCATAGTTTTGCTACATAAGAAAGGAGATAAATCAGAAATTGGAAATTATAGACCAATTAGCTTGTTATCCCACATCTACAAGTTGTTCACAAAGGTCATTAATAACAGATTAGAAAGAATACTTGATTAGAATCAACCGCAAGAGCAAGCTAGCTTTAGGACAGGATTCTCAACTATGGATCACCTTCACGTAATATCACAGCTAATGGAGAAATAAAATGAATATCAAACACCATTATGCCTGGCATTTGTGGATTATGAAAAGGCATTTGACTCCATACAGCATAAGGCAATGTTTCGGGTACTGAAAAGACAAGGCATAGATACCCCATATATTATGAATTTGAAGAAAATATATGAGAATGCTACCTCCTTTATTAGACTAGACAAAGACAGTAGGAAATTTAAAATTGAGAAAGGAGTTCGACAAGGAGACGCAATATCTCTGAAGCTGTTTACTGCTGCCCTTGAGGAAGCTTTCAGAAGATTAGACTGGTCGCAGAAAGGAGTCAATGTGAACGGAGAGTACCTAAACCATTTACGGTTTGCAGATGACAATGTGGTCATAAGCCACGATCCCAAAGAATTGGAGGAAAATCTTAATCAGTTATGCACAGCTAGTAAGGATTTTGGACTAAAGATGAATATGGCTAAAACAAAAGTAATGATGAACAAGTATGCCACGGAAAGGGAAATAATGATTGAAGGAGCAGTAATTGAAAAGGTGGAGTCATATACTTATCTGGGACAAGTTATTAGCTGTAATAATGATAAATGGCTGGAAGTCAAGAGAAGAATAAATTTTGGATGGATAGCATTCAGGAAATATAGTCACACTGAAGAGCAATATCCCAGTTTGTCTGAAACGTAAAATAATGAACCAATGTATACTACCCACCATGACTTATGGAAGTGAAACTTGGGCACTCACCAAAAGAATGGAAGAGAAACTGAGAACTACACAGCGAAGAATGGAACGAATTATATTGGGAATCAGACTGTTAGATAAGAAGAGAAACACATGGATTAGGCAGCAAATTCAAATAAAGGCCATTTTTATCAAAACTAAAGAAAGAATATGGTCTTGGGCAGGACATATAGCTCGAAGACATGATGACAGATGGACTAAGAAAATAACAGAATGGTACCCAAGAGGAGCTAGAAGAAAACCTGGAAGACAAAGGCAGAGATGGATAGATGAAATTCACGAGTTTGTGGGTAGTAAATGGATGGTCAGTGCTCAAAACAGAAGGAACTGGAAAGTTGCTGGAGAGGCCATCCTGCAGTGGATTGAAAATGGCTGATGATTATGATGAACGTAACCTGCGAGTAAAGCTAATGTAACTCTATGCCCTCACATTATATTATTTTTTAATTGCAATTGCAAAGCAGTTTATTGCCAGGAAAAAAAAAAAAAAAAAAAAAAAGGCGACTACTCTCCTACATTTTTGAATTCTAAAAGGTTTCTTATTATATACGAGAGATGGCAGCACTCTCCGCTTAGAGTTGTTTGAGTGTGTCAGAGGCACTAATTAAGTGTGAACTATGCAGGCTCTAGCCCTAAATGCGCCTTATGCAGACTTCTTAAACCTGAAAAGAATTTGTTGAAGGAAATTTTTTGAGTAAAATACATAAGTACATTGTTTTAGATTACTCTAACTAAAATTTGATTATCTTATATAGTACGATAATACATTTTTTTGTAGATTCATTTAACTAAAAATTAGATTAGACGTCTTAGGAAAAACATTACTACAAGTATTTTTTTTTTTTTGTGACAACTATTCAATTCTACCCCAGTTTTAAGGTTGGATCCTCAAGCGCCATTTGTACATTGTGCTACAAAATGCACGTATTAAATATCTTCGTAACTTGCACATAAATTCAATAAAATCATATATTAACGAAATAACATAAAATACAGTAATATTACATTCGCTTCAAAATGGATTAGGAATTAATATTTCTCGATGACACGGAGATATGGCAACAAAACCGGGAAGAATATGGCATTTATTTATTTATATTATTTTATTTTGGGTTTTAGTTCTATACACCTGTGATGTGCATAGAAATAACACTTACATTTAAACGCTGGGGAATCTAGAAATTCCCCAACCTTCTCCAACGAACATTTAAGAAAACAATTAACTAAGGATATTAAAGAAGCCCCACATTTTTCCATTATTGCTGATATAACGCAAGATATCTCAAAAATGGACCAACTAAGCTTCGTGTACTGTTATGTCCATATTGCAAAAGTTCCGTATGACAGACTTAAAGTATAGATGTCAGAGAAACGTTCCTTGGTTTTCTCACCGTTACTGATAATGTTAAAGCTGCTGGAATAACGTAAAATATTTTCGACTCCATAAATTCAAATTATCTGGATCTTTCAAAATGTCGTGGGCAAGGGTTCGATGGAGCAAACACAATGAGTGGTGCATATTCAGGAGTACAATCCCGCCTAAAACAATTACAACAGAATGCGCTGTACGTACATTGTGCGATGCACAAATCACAATCTCAATCTAATTAATGATGCAAAAAATGATGTACAGGAAATATCCAACTATTTCAGCATTGTTCAAATATATGTTTCTTGGCTGCAGTATCAACCATCATACAATCGTCAAAAACGATGAAAAGTCGGAAGCCGTCCGGATTAAAAATAATATTGAAAATTTTGATTGTGTTAACCACCCGTACTGACAGAAAAAATTTTGTCGAGGATTAATTCAATATCAACGATTTTGCAAAGAACGAATATGGATATTGGTCAAGCTGCATTGGGCATAAAATGTCGTATAATCAAGTGAAAAAAAAATTTAAGCCATGAATTTGAAAATACCTTCAGGGAAGTATCATCTATTGAGCAGAAATGGAGTATTCCTTGTCAGTTTGCAAATGAACGAGGCGATCTGTTAAGAAACATTTTGATGAACGGGTAAAGGACTATCGATTTGAAAATGCAGAACTGTTCTTTAAAGTTAACGTTTTTTTTTAATCGTGTAGTTGACCTAGTGACTATCCAACTGCACAAAAGGTTTCAAGGACTAAATAAAATTTCTTTGTTTTCATTTCTTACTCCAACTCAATTAATCAAATGGATGAAAATCCATTATAAAAAAACGCAGAGAAGGTGCAAAATAAATTTAAGCGACTTTTCAGAATCGTTTTCAGTGCAATTACTACTTTGTGTAAAGTCACTAAAAAGGGAAATTGCAAAAATTAAATCTATTCGCGAATTTGCAGAACTAGTTTATAGTAAAACAATGAGTGCTAGTTTTTGTGAAGTATGCTCCTTATTGATATTATTTTTGACAATTCCGGTTAATGTACCAACCGCAGAACGAACGCTCTTTTCCGAAATTAAAATTAATTAAGAATTATTTGAAAAACATCATGGAACAACAGCATCTATCAGTGCCAGCACTGCTTAACATAGAACAAGAAGCGGAAAGAATGGATGTTTCTAAATTAATGATTTTGCCAATGCCAAATCTAGACGAAAACCATTCTAAATTACGTAAGTTAATATATTACTTCATTTAATTTTCAGAATTTAGTTTTCATATTTATATTTACAGAATTTAATATTATTTTTGTTTTTATGTTGTATTGATAAAAGATTTTAAATACTGTTCTATCGTTATTTTTTTATTCTTACCAAAACAAATATTTTCGGGAGGGTTCAGTTTTTCAAGTTACGCCACAGCCTCCCAGGTGCCTAGTCTCCAGACACTGAAATTTGCAGACTTTGAGCCTTTCTTCGTAAGAGTAAAACTCGCCAATCTTGTTGCCCTCCTCTGTACTCGTTCCAGCAGCTCTACATCCTTTTTAAAATGAGGCCTCCAGGCCTGTATGCAGTACTCAAGGCGGGCCTGACCATTGCCTTATACAAGGGGATAATCACCTTCTTATCCTTGTTATATGTAACCTCAACCCAAAGAATTGGGCTAGTTTTGCCCTAATACGCTACTGCAAGGACGGCAGAAAACTATTCGAAGACAACAGCTGAAATCAAATAAAATTTGTACGTCTCAGTGGGATCTTTGCAATCCCACTGAGACAGAGTTCTAGGCCTCAGTTTTCAATGGGAGCAGAAAGAAGCCCATGATCGCAGTCGACCACATGGAGTTTCCCCGTGAGAGGCAGCTTCTTCTTTTTTTTTTTTTTTTTTTAAATCAGGCGCGTTATGATATAAGCATAGTGTCTTCAATATGTCCGTCCGTCCGGAAGTAAAGATCAGCTCATAGTGGTTACATTTTCATGAAATTTCTTTGGTCTTTTAGAGATTTGTCAAGACTTCCCAGATTTCATTGAAATCGGACCAACAGAAATCTGACAAATTTTTTTCCGTCCGTAAGTACTAATCATGTTTTTGCTATACACTGGCAATATGGCGAATGCACAGAAATGAAGTGAATTTGGTTTGCGGATAAAAGTCGTTGCTGTTTTTGCTGTTTTTTGTTAAAATCATAAATTATTACTATTTGCTAACACGCCTTAAATGTACGCCCTGCGTACATTAACTAACATATTTTTCTCAAGTTCGAATCATCATCATCATCAGCCATTTTCAATCCAGTGCAGGATGAAGGCCTCTCCAGCAACTTTCCAGTTCCTTCTGTTTTGAGCACTGGCCATCCATTTACTACTCAAAAACTCATGAATTTCATCTATCCATCTCCGCCTTTGTCTTCCAGGTTTTCTTCTAGCTCCTCTTGGGTACCATTCTGTTATTTTCTTAGTTCATCTGTCATCATGTCTTCGAGCTATGTGTCCTGCCCAAGACCATTTTAGTTCTTTAGTTTTGATAAGAATGTCCTTTACTTGAGTTTGCTGCCTAATCCATGTGTTTCTCTTCTTATCTAACAGTCTGATTCCCAATATAATTCGTTCCATTCTTCGCTGTGTAGTTCTTAGCTTCTCTTCCATTCTTTTGGTGAGTGCCCAAGTTTCACTTCCATAAGTCATGGTGGGGAGTATACATTGGTTCATTATTTTACGTTTCAGACAAACTGGGATATTGCTCTTCAGTATGTGACTATATTTCCTGAATGCTATCCATCCAAAATTTATTCTTCTCTTGACTTCCAGCCATTTATCATTATTACAGCTAATAACTTGTCCCAGATAAGTATATGACTCCACCTTTTCAATTACTGCTCCTTCAATCATTATTTCCCTTTCCGTGGTATACTTGTTCATCATTACTTTTGTTTTAGCCATATTCATCTTTAGTCCAAAATCTTTACTAACTGTGCATAACTGATTAAGATTTTCCTCTAATTCTTTGGGATCGTGGCTTATGACCACAATGTCATCTGCAAATCGTAAATGGTTTAGGTACTCTCCGTTCACATTGACTCCTTTCTGCGACCAGTCTAATCTTCTGAAAGCTTCCTCAAGGGCAGCAGTAAACAGCTTCGGAGATATTGTGTCTCCTTGTCGAACTCCTTTCTCGATTTTAAATTTGCTACTGTCTTTGTCTAGTCTAATAAAGGATGTAGCATTCTCATATATTTTCTTCATAATCATAATATATGGAGTATCTATGCCTTGTCTTTCCAGTGCCCGAAACATTGCCTTATGCTGTATGGAGTCAAATGCCTTTTCATAATCCACAAATGCCAGGCATAATGGTGTTTTATATTCATTTTATTTCTCCATTAGCTGTGATATTACGTGAAGGTGATCCATAGTTAAGAATCCTGTCCTAAAGCCAGCTTGCTCTTTCGGTTGATTATCATCAAGTATTCTTTCTAATCTGTTAGTAATGACCCTTGTGAACAACTTGTAGATATGGGATAACATGCTAATTGGTCTACAATTTCCAATTTCTGATTTATCTCCTTTCTTATGCAGCAAAACTATGATTGCATTATTCCACTGCTTAGGCATCACACCTTTTCTAATGCACTTTGTGAAGAGCCTTGCCAGTTTTTGTGTTATGTCTCTTCCTCCCAATTTTAACAACTCCACAGTAACTTCATCTTCCCCCGGGGCTTTCAGATTCTTCATTTTCTTCAATGCATGTTCTACCTCATCAGGAAGAATATCGGGTATGTCGTATGTGTTGCTACTTTGCAATCCATCTTCCCCACTGCTGGTATCATTCCCTCGCTCCTTGTATAATTCTCTATAGTAGTCTTCTGCTATTTGAATTATGCCTTCTCTGCTGTTTATAAGTACACCATCGCTATTCTTCAGTTTCAGTATCATTTGTCTTTCTGTATTACTGCTCATGGCTGCTGATTTAAATCCTTTGTTTTCCCTTAATGCTTGTTCTACTTTTCTTGTGTTAAATCTTCTTATGTCCTCTCTGAGTCTCTTTCTAATGGCTTTGCATAACTCAGTATATTCAATTTTCTCCCTGTCAGTGTTTTTCTTGCTCTTCATTTGTCGTCTTTGGTTCATCATAACAAGTGTTTCTTGACTAATTTTTCTTCTTTGGATTTCTTTTTCCCTTTAGGTTTCTTGGGCTTTATCACTTTCAGAAAGTTGTAATATTCCTCGTCGATATCTTGGTCCTGAGCAGTCTGCAGAAGCTCAAACTTGTTCTTAAGTTCCAGTACATTCTGCTTTTTCTCCTCCTCTGTTATCTCAAAGACCTTTGTATTATTTACTCGAGTCAGTTTTTTCCTTTCCTTTCCTACATCTATATCAAGTGTACATCTTACCATTCTGTGATCACTTCCAACATTTACCTTATTCAGGACGGTAACATCATTCACAATATATCTTCTGTTAGTGAGGATGAAGTCGATTTCATTAGTTGTTAATCCATTTGGACTCTTCCATGTCCACTTTCTGTTCACCCTTTTCTTGAAAAAAAGTGTTCATTACTGACATTCCTTGAGATTCTGCAAATTCCACCAATTCCAAAATTTCCTATAGTTCCTCTTTCTGCGCTGTTTTGCCTTTTTCCAACCTTAGCATTGAAGTCCCCCATAATAATAGTGTAGTGGGTTTTCTGCTCATCTAGAAGACTCTCAATTTCGGTGTACATTTCTTCAACCTCTTCATCATCATGGCTCGATGTTGGTGCATAAATCATTATAATCTTTAGCTTGTACCTCTTAGAAATCTTGAGTATTAGTCTTGACACCCTTGGTGATGTACTTTTGAATTCCAAAATGTTGTTTTTAAAATATTTATGGACCAGAAACTCAACTCCACCTTCACTCCTTTCATTGTTTCCACTGGTGTACAGCAGATTTCCACTTGATAAACTTATAAGTGATTCATTTCTTCTTCTTGTTTCAGCCAAACCGATGATGTACTCACCGTTTATTAAGCTTTGCTATTCGAACTTGAGTCCAATCATATGGGTACTTTAAGAAATTCTATAACTTATCTAATTGTCTACGATATATATATATATTTTTTTTTTATAGTGTATTTGCCCATTTCTAAAGTGTGCTTGTTTATATGCGTTCAGCAGCTCTGAACAACGTGTATCTCTCAAATATGTTTTTGCACCTGAATGTTTTGTACCTGGGTGTTTTACGCAATAGATAAACAGAAATTCTTGGTATTATGGAGGAAAAAAGGGGGGTTACTGCAACCAACACTTACTGATTTGCGAACACTTTATCTATCGTAATTATAATTGCTCTAAAAATTCTTCAAAACGTTTCAAGCTTCTTGTGCGGTTCAGAAATTCTTCAAATTGATGTCATATCAAGTATCGATTTGCGTTAACTCGAAATGCGTCGCGTATTTCGAAAAATGTTCCATAATCACATAAAGCCTTGCTTTTAATAAACCCCACCATCGATCCTTATTAAATACGCACGCTGGCCGATAGGTGTCAGTAGTGTTTTGGGTGTGATGTATGCAGTGGATAAATCCTGAAAATTCTTAAATTAATGCGTGTTATTAGTGATATACCGCTGGGGTTCCACATTTTGTTTGAGCGCGGGAATGTTTTGTTTTATAAATAAATTTTCGATTATACCAGAGACGTTCACATAGGCTCAGATATAGTTATATAAGATAGGTAATACGAGAACATTACCGTATTTGGAGGTAAAACTGAAAGCATTTTTCGTTAATATTCTTGTTAAAAGGTAATTAATCTAAATGTTCTATGTATTATTAGTAGCGCTTATACTCTGTAGACTATTAACTATATTACAATTATAACTAAATGATAAAAAAAAACTAAATTATAATACAGTGCTTTTTTTTTCCCAGGCTTCAGTGAATTATGCTTTCTTCAGCTTTCTCATAATGCATTTTCACTTAACAAAATCAATACTGATGGTAGCGTAAACCTTAGTATTTTTGCCGTTTCAACTGTTGAAACAGTTGAAGCGATGGTAATGAGTGTCTTCGTAGGACGGCCATATTTCGGTGTGAAGTAGTTTCTCCATTAAGAGAATACCAAGTCCCATAAGGCTAACATTATGCAGGCAGTGATCACTGCCATATGTGCCGAGGTTCTGCCACATCCCCCTTATTCATCGGACTTAGCCCGGTGTGATTTCTTCTGTTTCCACGTCTAAAGAAAGCTTTGACAGGTTAAGCGTTTCGCGTCCGACACAACGATGCTCGCAGAGCCACAACGAAGCACTTCACAGTCTTGCAAGAAGCATTTAATTGCGTGAGTACGACGAAGGCAAAAGTGTGTAAAGTTCAAGGGAGAGTATTTCGAGAAGGAGGAATCCACAGAAGATCCAGAGGATGAAATAAAGATACGATCTTGCACCAGTCCGCGAATTAAATGATCACCCCTCGTATAATTACTAATCTTTCTAGTAGTTCTGAACCGACTACTAGAATCGTACTGTACCACCCCTAAAAGCAGTGAAGCAATACAATATGTAAGACAATAAATTTCTCATTAAATGATATGTAATCCATTAGCGTTCCCAAAAACTCTTCCCTCGGACTGTTACTCTCTGCATTGCGTTTATAAGGAACGTATCAGAGGGCAACTTGACCACTTTTACGGTGGAAACCGTGGAATGTTAGCAACAACGCTTAATTAACACGGTTTGAAAATAACACTAACGTCTTGATAGCTATGTCACAATTAAATTCTGTACCTACCTACCTTCGAAGTGGGCACCACGATTTATCTCTATTTGGTTGTCCTTTTTTTAAAGATACACTGATTCCATAAGTGTAATGTGTGCAATGGGCAAATTCTCAACTTCACACCTCACAGTAAAAGAAATCATGCCTTGTCATTTGCGAGATAATAAACATACTACGTTCTCGACAGATTCCTGGACATGCTGACATAGTAAGTAATGAAAATGCAGATTGAGTAGCCAAACAGGATACCATATCACCTCCATCTTACCAAGTACCCTAAACAGACTTCGCGAATAGCACTGTGGTTATATTCACCGTCCTCTCCACACCGTATGGAAAAATCCTGAGTTCGACGCCCGTAAATGACTAGAGGAATTTCTATGGACTTTATTCACAACACGGCTTAGTCATGGCTTACTCTCTACAAGCGAGGTCCGTCCCCCCCCCTTCCGTAACTGGGGCATTTTATTAAGAAAACAGGCAAATTAATCTGGCCGTATACAAGAGATATGTAGAGACACTGGCAGTCACATGCGAACAATAAATTACTCCAATCAAACGTGAAATACAAATTATGGAACTCGGGTTTAAGGCAAAAATAAACAAACAAGGTTAGAGCACGCATACATCTGACCAACTTATTTATACTCGTGGGGGGAATCTCCCCAATGCATCGGTCATCGAAACTTAGTTTAACTTTTAAACTCTAGCAGAATATAAAGGGAAACCTTTTAGAGAAATTTTTCAAAAGCGCCATATGTTAAAAAAAGATAATAATGATATAATCTGTACTTTTTAAAATGAATTAATTTCCATTAGATTATAGAACACATCTTTCTATTTCCCTAATGTCCTTCTTCTCCTTGAAACTTTGTGAATTTCATACACCCGTTCGTGCGTTAACTGAACTGCATCCACTTCCCTTAATAGGAAGGAATCTGGGCTGTAAAGTGGTCACTATAACTCCCTAAACAATTTATTTAATACCGCAGAAATTTCGTACAGGATCTCTTAACTTAATTGTGCATCCAACTCGCCTTCCACTTTCCTCGAAATAATAAAGGTATTGAGGGGAAGTTGAAAAGCAACACACATAACGGAATAATTTTCTTCAGCTGTTAATTGCATTTATGATTTTGCATTATCTTCCCCCCATTGGAGTGGATGTCATCATTGCAGTACTAATATAGCAGGTTTAGGACAACAGCCTTAAGGTGTGTCTTCCAATTTGTTCACTTAAGTTAGCACAGTTAACGATGTCAAAGCAAGTTATATCCCAAGGTGCTTAAAATATGCAAAGTATTCATCAAAACAATGTACAGTATTATCAAGGAAAGTTCATACAGTTAGGGGCGTTTCCAGCTTTGGGATCCACTGAAAACTTTCAGCTCGAATAAAGGCAGGGTAGGGAAACTCTATTAATATATGTCTGATAGTAGGCTGGCTCTTTTTTTTTTTTTTTTTTTTTTTTTGTTTTGTTTAAATGAAAACTCCAAGCATGACTGGTATTAGAACCTATAGTACTTAGTACCGTGCACGGATTGAAGGTTGAGAAGATGAAATGAAAGAAGATACTTGTTCATATTAGACCTTGAATTTATTTTCAGGAAATGTGTGGAGGGAGGTTCTTCCAGAAAATAGAAGTTGAAGGAATAAATGAGGAAGAATAAAAGTTGGTTCTGTGAGTTTGAAGTTGGACAATAAAAGGATGTGACTGGTTGCGGCACGTGTTCAAAGTAGTTTGGAAAAGAGAGAGAGAGAGAGAGAGAGAGAGAGAGAGAGAGAGAGAGAGAAAATCACAGAAGACAATTCAGAAGAACAGTGCCCATGGAAGTATTCAAGTATCTATCGTAAAGGTATGCAGAAAAAACAGAACTCTACGAGAAAGACTGGAGAGACTTTGTAAGGGATGTGTCACTAATTAACCTAACTGCCCTCTTTTGAACAGAGTCTAGAAGCCTGAGAGAGGTTGAGGGGCACCGCCCCAGATGTGGGAACAATATTGCATGGTAGGGTGGATTTCAGATTTGTACAGAGTGAGCAGCTATTTGGAAGGAAAATAACGCCAACAGCGAAAGAGCAAACCCAGTTCTTTAGATGCGGAGGAAGAAGTATTTGTGATGTGCCAAGAGACATTAGAAGTCAGGGTAAGCCCTAATAGAAATATGTGATCTTGTCTAGAAATATGAGAATCATTGAAGATAAGCATAGGAGCAGAAGAATCCTTTTTGCGAGATATAAGCCAAGACTCAGTTTTAGAAGGATTGAAATCAAGTTAGTTAGCTTTGTCTCACTGAAGAATTATCTGGAGATCAGCATTTAAGGAATTCCTAATGAACATTCGAAAAGTTGAAGTTGTTTGTGCAGGGGAAGCTTTCTCAAACTGGAACTCTTTGTAATAGACACCGGATAATTCGGCATTAAAAGTAGAATTGATCACCAAGGGAATGTGATAAATTATAGTTTTAATAAATGGCTGATGAGAAAGATGTAGTTGTTGAAAAACTTATTTTTTTTTCCTGCTAATGTTTTACGTCATTGAAATTCCGGTGGAAGAAACTGCAGAGATGAGCAGAGGAATCTGCAAGGATCTCAGCTATTTCAGTAGAGGCACATTCCTGCCTCCGCCCATCCAGTGAAAGATCGGAGACCGACTCACTGAATATTTACCATTTAATGTCCCGACCTTTTTCCAAACTGTCCGTGGTTGGTGCAACTGAGGACGTAACGTTAATCCAGTATTCTTTCTGAGCTATCCGTCGAGTCTTTCTACACTATCATTGTCTGTCTCTATTCAGCATTTTCACTCTACCTGTACCTGGTTGATTTATACTGTCTCTCATAATTTCGAAGTCTCTTGGAGATAACTTCGACAGATTTAATTATTTTATTTAAATTTTAACGCTCTTCGAATAACTAATCGCTATCATTACGTTTTTCGCAACTATCATATAAGATGCACACACGGCTGTCATCTCATTTAATAGTTGTTGCTATGAATTCATAGAAACTAATTCAGTAACGAATTAAGACACCAACTGTCGATGAAGTATTACCATCATTCTCTTTTCCTATCCTTAAACAGTTGAAATCAAATATTTTAGTTTTTTTTCCTCTTCTTATTTTAAATATAAAATGCTTAAAAAAGAAATCGACTCAATCTAGTGTTTTTTCTTCAGTTTTTGTTATCCCAAAATGCAGTAATTTCTACCGTAGTTAGGGTATGATTATTACATGAGTTCCCCCCCCCCCTCTCTCTCTCTCTCTCTCTCTCTCTCTTATAGGGGTAGAAAACTGCTCAAAATAGGTGGTTGCGTTCCAGTGTACGGTGCTTGCAATCTCCTTCTAATTCCTGTTTAGTGCTGGACCGCAGAATTTATAGGCGAGTTGGCGGTTTATGGCCAGGCGCACGGATCCGACAACCTAACCACTACGCAATAAAAATCCCTCATGATCGTAGCTACACGGTCGCAGATTCGGTAACACGCGCTTCGTAGGAGTCAGTCGAATTTGTTGAGTAGGTGGAAGTGGAAAGTACGGCACAAAACGCCAGCGGAATGAGTGCAATATTAGCAACCAATGAGAGGAACTTTCGCACTGGTTCAAATTGGAGTAGCTATTAAAAAACAATATTTTTGTTTATTTTATCGTACAAATATCAGGCTTAGCACAAAAAGTTGATTGTAGGTATTTATTTTCTCGTTATTTTCGCAAAGGTTTCTAAAATTGCGGAGGTTTAAATATCTGGGTTCGCTTTTTCTCCAAAAGATATTGATTCACTTGGTAGTGGAATCATTACATCAATATACTACGAGGCTTGTAAAAATTATTTCTCTTGATTTATATATCAGACAGCGTTGTTCTGTTTTAATAGGGAGAACTAATTTTAAGTTGTTATTATAGTTTGTTATTTGGTTTTTAGGAGCATTAGCAACTAGGGGCATATTGCTCCGGGATATGCGGTGGTCATTCCCTGACCTTTATCCGCATCCTCCGTATTTGGTGGTGACGGGCTCGAATCCGGGTCTAATCAATAAGCATGTGCTACGCATTGCTGCTCCTTCCCACCTGGCTACGGGGGCGCCTCTAATTTTAAGTGTATTTGGTTTAGTAGGAGAATTAAAAATTAAAAAAAAAATTAAAATAAAAAATTAGAAATGAGGTGATGAACAAAAAGCAGCTTGTCTGCGAAATAATAATAATAATTAATTACATCAAACACATCTTTAACACCAGCAAAATTTGTTACATAAACTGAGTTTGATATAAATTTTCATATTCTTAGTATACCATTATTTTTTAAATGGTTTGAAAATTTATCGAGTAAATAAATTAAACATAATTTAGAATACAATTTATGCTTAAATAAATTTTTACGATGCAGATATGTGAATCATGATCATGAGTTCAGGAAAGAAACAGTTACAAAGCATTTTTAAACTGGGGATTCGCCAGACAATTAAAAATCTAACTTTGTTTTCTTTAAATTCTACTAAGTACAGAAAGCATGAAATCCAGCAAAGTGAAGGCCATCTTGAACTTCAGCGAGGTGTGAAGAAGGCATCGAATTCTTGAAAACAAAGAGCGAATTCTTGAAAACAAAGAGCGAATTCTGCTGTGGAATCTGTCAGCGTGGCTTCAATTGGTCATTTTGCCCACACAAAATGTAAGAAATCGCAATTCTGTGGAAAGGGAGAAATACTGATGAAGGGAGCAGTACTAATATGAAAATATGGGCGTACATTATTCATTGGAAAGCTGAACAAGACGTAGGAGTACCTAGTGAAGTCGAGAGCTAATACAGGTCGTAGTGCCAAGTGCATGTCGAACCCATTTGTATTTATGTTAGCGTGTGAGTTCACATGCAGATGTGAATGTTAAAAAGCAACGTGTCAATTCTTACATAACAATTCAATAAGACTATCATATGGGTTGGCACAATCGCGTCATTTTTTTTTTTAATACCTAGTAAACTACCAAGATAGATGAATTGGCATCGTTGTAATTATATTTCATATTGCGAATACCTTCACAACGAGTTGCCATGATATTGCACTACCTCGAACAAGTAACGCTTCACCAATGGAGAAGACTTGTTATTCTCGGCGGATACAACCACCCAGACGGCGCCATTTCAAGGGTTTTTAGCCTCTCTTCAATGGGTGGGCAGGTACTCTGGTGTTGCAATAGTGACAACCTAGTTATGAATTATAACTCCACAATATGAGAAATGCCTGCCCACTCACTGAAGGGCGACCAAAAATCCCTAAAATCTGGGTGGTGATGGTATCCGCCGAGAATAAATAACGATAGATATAATTAAAACGATGCCAGTTCATCTACCTTGGTAGTTTACTACATATAAAAATAATGCGATTGCACTAACCCATATGTCAGTAAACTCCTTCGTGGTCTAGGGCTGTAGCCAAAAAATGACTTTTAGATAAGACTAATAAAACAAAACTTCTGCTATTTTAAGTTTGTAGATTTTTTTGCCGATTATCACAAATAAATTTAATTGCTTAAACATGCAATATTAAGGACTCAGCTGGGTTTTCTGTAGAATTGCAGGCCGGATAGTATACACTCCTAAGTCCTATCTTCTGCCTCTCGTCGGGCCTGAGTATCCTAGATTGGCATGCAAATGATAGTACTTTGAAAGTGGCACAAAATACTGAAATTAGTTTCACAATCGGATATTTTACCCACATGAGGTTCATTTCTTTGATAATTAGGAGTATGATAAATAGCACGTATATACACAGAAATAAGAAAAGTTAATGAAATAAATTAAAAAAAAAAATCAAAGAGATTATTCAGGTAACTGTTAAAATAAGTTTGCTTACATGGCGACCTTGTCTGTAGCAGTGATCCTTGCATAGGACAATTCGCACAACGGTCAAGATGCAGGACCGGGTCCAGCTTTGCCAATAGGTGAGAAAGGTACATGACTTGCGCCTGATATTTTCAGGGGCCTCAAAATCTCTGAAAGAAAAAGATAGGTTCGCCTTACAAATTAACACCGGAATACGAGTGCGGAAATTTGTAAAGTGACTAGAAAACCAAAAAAACTTTTGGTAGATTTGGTCTGTGGACTTCACATTTATTTAAATGATTATTCATGTTAGCTGACTGTGACGATTCCATAAATTCAAAGTAATAAATTATGTAATATTAGAGTAATCTTAGAAATGCTATCGCCGAGAAAGTGATGACAATAATTCAATCTCATTTGAAACACGAATTAACATACTATTGTGGAAGCAATAATCTATTCAGAATATTATATTATTTTCAAGGAAGTGACTGACTTTAATATCCCAATATTTTCTGCTTTTGAATGAACCAAGATCTTGTTCTTTGAATAACATTATATTTCCCTGGCTAGAACAGTGGTAGCCTAAAGGGGGAATATGTTAAAATTTTTATTTATTCTTAATAGATATAAATATCAGGTTTCGTAGAGATCTCTTCCGCTTCTTCAGCGACTGCAAAATTAAAACGAGATGGTTTACCTATTATATTTATTTAATTTTTAATTCTAGTTTTAATTTATAAACATCCTCTGTCAAAAGCTTTCAAATTAATTTTATTATACAGAGCTAATACCAAGATCTTATCTTGGTATTAGATTATCACTTATCTTGCTGTAACAAAGGAACTTTTCTTAAGATTACTTGTTATTCGCATTTAGGTCTAAGGATTGTATCAAAGATGATCTGTGCACAATTATAATGTTAAATTCTATTTTATATAAATGAATACGAGATCTTTCAGCTTCTCTTCAGAACTACATCGGAAATTAATTTTTCTGCACATATCTTCAGCGATACTTACACAGACTGAAAACCTGTTTCTCGGCTAAATTTCCTTAGCTTTTATAGTCTTGCATAAACATTAAAGGATTTTAGATGGTTGATTGGTTGGTTGTTTGTTTTAATATTTTATGATGCATCAGCTACCGAGGCCATAATTGTACAGCTCTAGATAAAACAGAAATATAATTTAAAAGGTATGACACAGATTTATCTCCTCTTTCTCTTTTCAGTAAAAAGCTAAAAAGGATTGGTTCAAAATATTCATCTGACAGAAGAAGTCTTAGAGCATATAAGGTTCTGTAGAAACTTCAGCAGAATGACCATCGATCACTGTCAGAGACTGGACACTCGATTAATACCATGTTGCAATTTCTACAATGTGTGTGTAGGGGGGGGGGATCTCTCTCTCTCTCTCTCTCTCTCTCTCTCTCTTAGTAGAGGAGAATGTGTCAAATGATTGCTTGATCCAAAGTCTAATTAAAATTACTTCTCGGCCCATTTTATGAAGACTAGGTGATGAAGACTAGGACGTCACAAGGTGATGTCCGCTTGATATGAAAGAGTAATTTTTGCTTGTCCAAGATAACTGCCAGTTTACAAAACATCAATCACGAGTCGTCGTCTTGTAATCTGCGTACGAAGTTGGGACGAAACGCTGATTTTGCTACTTTATCGGCTGTTTCATTTCCTTTTATTCCAGCATACTGAATATAATATTTTTCTTTAATTAGAATTTGATAAACAGCTGGATTATTCCGATTCTTAGATGCTAAAATAAAGCTTGAAAAATACTCAGTAAATATGTATACATTTCTGGATTTTTTTTCCTGTAAAATGTTCTAAAGGCAGCTCTGTTGAAAATAATTCCACTCTTTATATTCTATAATCTGTAAACTTTCTACGAGATATAGTTGCAACAGGGAGGACCGATGCAGATCCCACAAAACAGTTAGACTTAGAGCAATCGGAAATTCTGCATTACAATTCTGCTTCGTCCTAAAAAATATCCAACAGGATATAATCATAACATTACATCACTGAGTACAGATAGAAACCCCTGAGCTGGCACTGCAATGTTCCGATGTATTTTAGTTCAGACTACAAGCGTAAGGGAAGAGAATATTGGAGCAATGCTAAGTTGGAAGAATAAAAGCTTCTTTCGTAAAATTGTGTAAGCAGCTCTTACAATGTAGGGCAGCATAATTATAAAAAAACATCAATTCAGGAGGCAGAATTCGTAGTTCCCTGCACTGCGACCGCAGACCATGGCCACCATGTCACCCGCAATACAAAATACGTCATTCACGCTGGAAAAGCGTGAAACGTGACTGGTCGTTTTACAGGACTGACTTCCACTGATTCACAGACGAGGTTCGGTGTGCTTTTGTTTTTGTTAGCATTAGCAGAGGCATATGATGCAAGAAAGCAAGCGTATACAGCACCATCCAAAAAAAAAAAAAAAAAAAAAAAAATCCCTTTCCATTTTACCCATCCACTCGCTCCAAATGTTTGTCTAGCTCTGCTTTGAATTTATTTAAGCTGTAAACTTCCAACGACAGATGGAAGTTTGTTCCAGCAATCAGCCACCCACTGCCTAAAGGCAAACTGCCGCACATCTATTCTACAACTGGCTTCCCTCAATTTGAATTTATGACCCCTCAGGCGTGGCAAGAGGAAGAATCCCATCAGCGTTGAGCATGCTCAAACCATTAAATTTAAGACCTTATACACCTCAATCAGATCACCTCGCAGGTGCCTAGTCTTCAGACACTGTAATTAGCAAAATTTAAGCTTTTCTTCGTAAGAGCACCCCTTTGTTCCATTCACTAATCTTGTTGCCCTTCTCTGTACTCGTTCCAACAGCTCTACATCTTTCCTAAAATGAGGCCTCCAGACCTGTATACAGTACTCAAGGTGTGTCCTGACCATTGCCTTATACAAGGGGATAATCACCTCCTTTTTGCTGCTAGAAATATTCCTGTATATCATTGATAAGACACCATGAGGTACTCTTGCAGACCGTCTGCACTGCTCAGAAAACCTCATATCTGGCTGCACAATTACCCCTAGGTCCTTTTCATTCTCTACCACTCTCAGTGTATTACCACACAGTTGATACGTTACTTTGGGGTTACTGCTACTCATATGCAGTACTTTACATTTGTCAATGTTAAACTTCAGTAGCCACCTCTCAGTCCATCTGCTCAACTTTCCTAGATCTTGTTGCACTAGCGTACTGTCATTAACAACCCTGCCAACCTTCGTATCGTCTGCAAACTTAGATATACCATCATCAATATCATTAATAAATACATAAGCCTGATATACCATCATCAATATCATTAATAAATACAGAAAGCAACAATGAACCTAACAGTGAACCCTGGGGGACTCCACTAATAACATTACTCCACGAAGAGTAGCGTCCATTGATTACTACTCTCTTCTCCCACTCAACTATCCCTTTATCAATAGTAGCTATTTGCCTCCAATGCCACACTCCTCCAATTTGTGCAGTAGTATCAAAAGCCTTCCTAATATCCAAGTATATGATATTAAATTATTCTTTGCGTCGCATCCAGTTCCTTTCTGACCAAATAATAGTATGGAATCAAATTGGTCATACAAGACTTCCCCCTAACAAACCCATGCTGTTTCTGAACTATAACTTAAGTCTTGTCTAGATGATCCTGCAGTGCTTCTTTAACGAGTGCCTCCATTATTTTCCCCAGAACAGAAGTTAAACTAACAGGTCTGTAATTACTTGTGTTACCCTTTGATCCTCCTTTATGAATCGGGGTCACATTTACACATCTCCGGTCCATGGGTATCTCCCTTGAGTCCAAGGATGCTCTCATATATTTAATCTCTCACACACAAATTCCTGCAATCATGTGTGCCCATGACATTAGGCAGGATAGTGTATACCACAAATATAATTTACAAGCCGGACAAAAGCATACAACGCCTTTACATCGAGCTTTGATAGGAGAGATAGGAGATAAAAGTTATCTAAAGAATTTCTTCTTCAGCATATCAACATTTTTTTATTCTATATTCTAGTATCAAAATGGAAAATTTTTATGGGTCTGTTTCATAACGTGGCCGAGTTAGTCGGGCTCAGGCGAAGGTATCATGGTTCTACAACAACTTACTACAACAACTCAAGATGTTAAATAGTTAAGAAAAAGTTATTGTTGTTTTGAGCGTGTGCTTTTATCATTTTGTTTAAATTGTCTATCTCACTGTCTTTTTCTCTGTTTCTTTTTGTTATTATTATTAGCCATATGATACAAGGAAGCCAGAGGCTTATGCTGCACCAGCCAAACAAAAAAAAAATTCTGAATTACCCTGAGAGAGAGAATCACCAAGAAAGAGAAGAATGATGATATCCAGCTTAGGACCCTGAGTGTGCCAAGCCCATACTCATTACATGTGAGCCCTGGTTTTTTTTTATCCTAGAATCAAACAACAACAAAAAAAATAAATAAATAAAATACCTTCGATTCGATTTTTTAGAATAATTATCTATAAATTTCGAGTTTTTTATTATTATTATTTTTTTAAATTCTGAATTCATTGTTTTTTGTTAACAATTAGGATCCTAACAAAAGACAAAAACAATTTCGTAAAAAAAAAAGTTATTTATGAGCTGAAATTCATCTTGCTACATGAGCGAAGTTAAGTTTTGTTGGAGATAACTGAATAAAGATGGACTTAATACTGTCGACTTGAATGCCCGAGAAAAGGAGCGAATGAAAATGGAGGAACACAAGGAAAGAAAGACAAAGTGATGAAAGGAAAGTGCATCGAGCTATATCTAGCATGTAGCTAAATGTGTTTTTACCTAAATCTGTTATTGAATTTGCACCGGAGAAACGCAGAGCTCCGTAGGCTAGAGACGCTCAGCGTTCTCCCCATGTTAGTTTTTCCCATGAGAAAAATGGATTCCAAAAATATGTCTTCTCTCAAGAATTCTCCTTCACTTATTCCTAATGGTGGCAACTGTGAGTGCTGTAGCTGGCTCAATGGGATTTTAATGGACATTTTTTGTCCTTGGCTAAAAGGAATGCAATTTAAAAAGAAAAAAAAAACCCCTGCTCGAGGACAGGTTGAACAGCGTCTGATAAATCTAATGAATGTCTGAAGCAACATCATTTTCTTTTCGAGTTTACTAATTCATTTAGGTCTTAAAGTGCGAATAAATCTGCTCGTGATAGAATGATACCCAAACACACGTGAAGCTGTTTTTGGGTATCATTCTATTGGTGGTGTTACATCCGAAATGCCACCAACAGAAATAGTATAAGGTACAACATAGCATAATTGTGTATACGTTATAGTTAAGAAATAGATAATTTCGTTACAGTTTCTTGCTACCATGAACGATTTCTTACGATGCAAATTGAAACACTAGGTTCTTTCTCCCTATCACTCCCTTTTGGCATTGTCTTTCATTCTTTATTATCTAAAGTGGAGTACCCAAACTGTACTGGAGGTAATTTTTCAGCTTGGGGAAAAAGGGTCTTCTGATAAGTCACCGCATGTGTGCCTCATTCTTCGTGACAGTGTGGGGTTGGGAGGTTACCACGCTTTCACTCGTTTGGAGAAGGTTGACTTGATGAGCGGAGACAGGATTTAGGAGGCAGTTCACCCCCCCCTCAGAGAGTATTCCTTGCTTTTCAGCTCGCGCAACATGCAAAGTAGTCTTTGAACACATGTTTACAGATAATATATATATATATAAAAAAAAAAAAAAAAAAAACACACACACACACACAAACTGGTACACTGTAAAGACTGAAATGCAAAAAAAATAAATAAATAAATAAATAAATAAACAAACAGGCACTCAAGTTAAATGCTGAAAAAAAGCAAATAATTATACCAGTGGTTACCTGCCTAATTCCATTGTAATTACACTGATCTAATTCCTACTAAAAGTGTAGTTCGGTCCTTTGTTAAACGTAAAAAGTGGACCCTACTTACAAACAGATTTTAAATGCGGCTGCAACGATCAGATTTAAACTAACCTGGGACGGGTTGCAGCAATTAATAATAATTTGTGTGTGAAAAGTTGATAAAATAGTTGTAAAACACTATTACACGCGTGGTACACCACTCAAACTCTGAACTAGTGATTAAGCAACAAAATGAAAGTTAAACATTTAAATACATTAAAACTTTAATCGCAACTAAGAAATATTATGGGATATTCCAAAAAAGTCGATTGAAAGCTTTCTTTTACTTATTGCCCTTAAGTTTGTTGATAGTTTACTGCATTTGTCAACTGATACATGAAATGTAAGGTACAAAATAGTATAGTTGTGTATTCCTCTCTCATTTATAACTTTAATAAAGTTACAAAATTTCGGTAGAGTACAAGCACAAAATTAGGGACGACACTTTGAAACAGCACATGATTCAATTATTATTTTTTATGCAAATGAAGTATTTCTTATTTGATATCAGTTAAGATCGTAAGAATGACTTAGATTCTTAAATAATTAAAATTTTATTTAAGTTCAAAATTGGGATAAATGCCATGCAGAAGTGAATCTTAAGCAAAAAAGGACAAAAAAATAAATAAATAAAATAATAATAATTTATTTTGTATCGGCAACCAGAATTGTAATTCGGGTAGTGAGTACAAAATACCATTTCGAATAAAACTGATAATTATCAATTTTGCATGGTCAGGATATTATGGTGTACTCACGACTAGGGTGACCAACTCTTGATCAGCCAATTTCGGGATATCGCCCTTAAAAAATCGGGACACAACCAAAAAAAAAAAAATTGGGATTTTTTCATTGGTACATCAGATAATAAAATACCTTGTGATGTTAACGTATGTACATATCCCTTCTTGGTTATTATACATATATAGGTGTATCTTTACATATTAATTTTTAAAATAGATAGGTTGAATAAATTGGATATACGTAGGTATATAAGTAAAATGTTTATTTATTATTAGACAACGTCAAACAATCAACAGAACTTAGCCTTTATTATTTTTTAATATAAATAATCATTAGTCTAAAACTGGACTGATAAAATTTCAGGGATCTAAGACAAATAAATATCGAAGGTGTAAATGGAGATTTATTTTATTTAAACTTTTTATACACATTCACGTTATGCTAGTTAATGAATTTTAGTACGATCTATTATTATATTTTCTATTAATTTTAAGTTATGTGATAAATCGGGACAAATGACGTCCCACCTAGGGTTCTTTCGGGATGCCTCTATAGAGGGCCGAAAATCGGGATGTCCTGCAAATTTAAGGACGGTTGGTCACCCTACTCACAACCCGAATTACAATCATTCAAGAAACGCGAGGAAAAAAAACTTCCGAAACGTATAATATTTGGACTAGAAAATAGATTATATTATTAACTAATCAAATTATAATTATCGCTATATTCAGTGTTGATATTGTGCTTATATATATAATTATGAACGAAAACCTATTTTTTTCTTCAAATCCATGTGGTACAAAAGTGTCTTTATTAACAATTTTGCACTTTCAACATTAAGGCTATTCTGGCTACCACTGTTATGTTACTGTTACCCTTCTAAGATTGTGCAAAGTCCAGAGGGCTGTAATTATCGAATGTTTTCATTCTTCGTAGCACTAGATTTTTTCCTATTTTTTTGTTAATTTTTAAAAGAATATTTTTTATGGTACTATTTTAATCTGGCTCACCTGTCATGATGATCGCTTCTTTCGGAATTTTTTCCCTCTTCTCCATTGTGTGGGTTCACTTTTACATACAGAGAACTCGAACTGCAGGTTGCAGGCAACGAACTTCGACCATCAGGTTGCTTCTGATAGACCAAAACACGTGAACTACGTATCACACCAATATTTCTGGAAAGTCACGTGGTTTGCTTCATAGGATAACGCTTCATGGGAGCGATCCATTTTTATTCACTTAGCAGGCAGTCTAATATATTATTCTCAGAAAACTCTTTGCTCATCTCCAAAAATTTAATCTTACTTTGAACACGGAAGAGAAGAGTAAGGGTACACTAACTTTTGCAATTTGATACTTTCACATCAATATATCACTTTAAATTAGTTATAAATAGCGAGCACAAAATGATATCGCCCGATTTCTACTGATACATGAGCGCCACCTCCAATTTTAATTCGAAATTAATATTGAATTAGTAATATTTTGTACGGTTGCTTAAATGAGCCTTAAAACGGTACGCTTAATGGAGTGAAAATGAAAATACAATACCGTGTATTCGTTATTTTTCCAAATTTTTCCTATAGACTGATAAAATTTTTGTAAACATATTTTAAGTTATTATTCGCTTTAGTAAATAGTATGAAAATCATTTTGAACAGCAACCAAAAAAAAATTTACCTACCATAACGGAATTTTATTTATTTATTTTATTATAATTTCTATTTTTTTTTTATCTTAATCGCCAATCATGCCAATTGTTTCATTTTACCAACTAGTAACTCTTCCCCTCTCCCCCTGTCATGGTGCAGTTAAATTTAATTTTAACACATAGTGAAAATTTGCAAAACCGTCAGTTAAGAAATAATAGAGAAGCTGCATAAAAAGGTTGCATTTGTATGATTTGGGTGTTATTACCTCAATCTTTATTATTGTCGACATGACTCGAATTCTGTATTCCTTACAAATATGGGACATGCATCTCCTTTTACGTTGATCAGTCTTATATTCTTAAAAGTATCTGCACCCACTCCAATAATCGAAATTGGATTCGATTAGCGATATAAAATGATGAGAGCGAGCATCAAAATAATTAGTGAGTAACAAGCAATTAATTATCAGTAAAAATGTTAACATGACACTGAGTATTAAAAGCAGTAGGTATGGATTGTAGTGGCAGTTTCAAAGAGATCATATGTCACATAATTTACCTCTGGTTTTCATAATAGAGCCACAGATCGTAACCGCAATGTTATGTCTTATAACCTCAATTAGACAATGTTATGCCTTAGCAGTGATCTCCAGATTTCTTGGAGCGGCGAGTTATTCATAGTTCTCGGAGTCCCGAAGGAGCAATGAGTTGATTTTTCAGACTATGGTCGCTGATCTTAATTTCCTGAGCCCTCATAGCCATGTTCTGTTACAGATGTAAATATTTATTTATATTTATTTCACAACATGTGGATAACACAAAATCCCAATAGCATCCACATAGAAACACACGAAGGTGTCTGAGCACGCGAATTTTCGGATTTTCATTGTGTAGCGCTACCCTTGAGTGGACTTATTTTTCGGATTCAAAATTCGTGGTTGCAGTTTAGGATGAACACTGTGCCAGAGAAGAGGGTACTACCTCAGCAAGCATTTTTGAGCTTTCACGCTTGCAAGTTGTAATTTGTTTCCTGTTAACTTTTCATTTAAATGGCAAAATCGGCGAGCCAGTTTTTAGTTGGCGACAATTCGCATTAGACATTAGAATGTACAAACAGATGGTCACTGATTAGAAGACTGACGTATATGTGTGTGTCTATATATATATATATATATATATTTTTTTTTATTAACAAACAAATTTATGAAAGAAAGAGAAACTGTCCTTCCATTAGCATCAATCATTCATGTTGTCAGGATACTACCAAGAGCTTAGATACTTGATGCTACCCTCAAAATAAGCAGAAGATTGATTATTATATAAAAAGGGAATTGTATACAGGTTAGGGCAAAAACAATTACGTCTTTAAAAGTGGCTCCATTTCGTAGGGGTTCAATGGCGGTACTGCGGTTTGTATCCTGGAGTAGAGTAGTGTACTCTACTCCAGGGCACAAGCTGTAGTGCTCTGGAGCTACTATTACAATCCCTGATATTGTTGCTGTTATTGGTATTGCATCAGGCATCCACGTAAAAATCTTCGCTAATTGCAATAAAGAAATATTAATACTAAATCATTTAGGAAAAACAGAGTGGTGGTCGAATAAACTGCGTGCATTTGCTGTTTTTAAAATTTCAGGTAACTGTGTTGTTAACACTCAACGTGAATTTAGACGTCACTCCCTCTTATGAAGAAATGATAGTAATAGTTCGAATTCGGAGAGACCATAACACATTGGATTTACAAATTTAGAAACTCAACGCCTGTAACAGATGTGAAACCTCTATTTCGGTTGGGTATGGAGCGTATTAAAACAGAGGTTGCCAGACTTTTATACCTTGAACCCCTTAACATTTTTCATCAATATCAGGCGTCCCCCAAGTGTCAGAACAAATGTAAAAAAATAGATTCAACATAAAATTTAGCTATGAATTAGTATATACTTCAATACATTTATTTTCAAAGAAATGAAATACAAATAAGTATGTTAGTTGTCTGACGGCACCAGGGGATCCCCCCACTCCGCGTTGTATCCTTTGTGAGTGACATAGAACTCTGTGGAGGCCAGAGATTTAAAAAGTGTGTTGGGAGTGGTCTTTTGTGTAGCGTTATGTTCTGTTGTTTCTCTGACCATTTCGCCTTTGGGCCCCTATTGGGACCCACCGTTACCCACAGTTTGCCACGAGGAGGCAGGTCAGGCACCCAGTAGATTGTTTAAATACACTGGCAGGCTCCACCACCTAATTTCCAAGGATTTCAGTGGCAAGCCTTAAAAAAAAAAGGGGGGAGGGTACACTAGAATTTGGCCAAAAGAAATTTACAAGAAAACGGTAGAATTTAATCGTTCATTAGAATGTGGCGGCATTGTTAAGGGGGTGTACACTGTCGATTTAGTGAGAGAAGGGGAGAGACTGAAGACTGGGGAGAAAACAGATAGAAGAATAGGGACGATAGAGTAGGCATCCCCCAAAGAGGTCAGTGGAGACGAGCCCCACCAGACGAAGTATGGGGATAGGCAGGGAGGAGAGCAGGCAGAGACCTGTCTCCTCCCTCCCCTGCCCGTGGATGGGGTTTTAAAGAGAACCGGGTTAGAGTACCCAGTTCAGATCGCCAATGGCGTGTTGGCAGCAAAGCCACAGAATGTCTTCGTCGGTGTCAAGTCCAAGTATGTAGTGTCAAATCCGGTAGGAAGGTCAAGTTGCCCATCCCGCTCCGGGGTTGGGATATGTTAGTTTGCAGTGGTTAACCCACCAGGAGAAGGGGGTGGGAAAGATACATTTACTTCATTCATAATCTGCATTCTCACTCTACTTGCATTCTATTTTTATACTTTTTTTTTTTTTACTTTTTTCTTTTTTTTCTTTTCTTTCAAGTTTTATATATATATATATATATATATATATATATATATTTTTTTTTTTTTTTTTTTTTTTTCACTCACACTCATTCATCTTTTTCTCACACACCAGTGGGGATGCAATGATGTGTAATGTAAATTGAAATACTAATTAAAAATAATTATATAAATTAAACTAACTAAATAAATTTAAATACTAATTAACTAGGGTTAGTGTGTACTTAACTGTAGCATTTATGGTTTGTGTTCTTTTTATCACAAACTTACACTTACACGAATAATAGAAATAAATAAGAAACGCCTGAATTAGTGGTATGGTTTGTTCACATTTCGTTAAAAAAAGTGTTTCATGAAAACAACACGCGCCCCCTCCAAAAAAAAACCAATGTGCCTCCAAGGGGCGGCCCCTCAAAAAAAAAACAAAAAACCCAATGTTCAGCAAAAGTAATTGCTGAACATCTACTAGTCGTCAATCTAGAGAACTGAACACATCGGAAAGAAGTGTATCGCGTATCTATTTAAAGTTCCATCCGTATAAAATGCGAATGGTTCAGCAATTACTTGTTGGTGATATGGATGCATGTTTGAATTTCTAAATTATTTTCCTACGGAAGGTGAACGATGGTCCAGATTTAATAAACCGTTTAAACATGAGTGACAAAGCCCAATTTCAGTTGAATGGGGGATGTAAATAATAATAATAATAAAAAAAATAGACATTGAACAGCCGAGAAACCTGGTCACTTTCGGAAACTACTTTGCAGCAAAAAAAAATTACCGTTTTGTGTGGGGTGTCTACTTTTGGCCCCATCAATCCATACTTTTATGAAAATTCAGAGGTGAGTGCTGAAAATTAAGCTAAGCTATACATAAGATCTAGTTATTACATTACAGCACATAAAGACTTCTTAAAACAATCAAGAGTTTTATGAAAATGCTAATGGTTTAGCTGTCGCAGTAACTTCAGCGCTATCTGCAGAGATGCTGCAAGAATATGTAACAACCGATCTTCACCAAGGAGGAGTAGACTTAAGAAACGTCTGGTTTCAACAGGACAGCACATACCGCAAGAATTTACATGGATATTTTAAACGAAATGTTTTCAAATCACATTATATCTCGTCTTGGGAAGATAAACTGGCCACAACAAAACACCGGACTTATCTGTTTGGGATTTCTTAAAGTCTAAAGTCTAAAGTAAACCATTCAGGAACATATGAAACAAAATATTCGTGATGAAATGAAAGAATGCCACCAGAAACATTGCCAGATCCATGGATAATATGCGAATACGAGTAAAGGATTTTATCCGTAATGGTGATAGCCATTTAAGGTCATCATTTTAAAAGACTGAGGAGTGTAGCATAAATATTTTGATGTACAGTAATAACAAATAAACATATTTTCCCATAAGTACAATAATGATTTCATTTTTAAAATGGTAGTTGATTTTGCACGACTCTGTACAATACTTTTATGCGCGGATGATTCAATTTGGTGGCATAAAGGAAAATTTACAAAGACAATTACGAACGTTTTGGATGTCGATGGCACATATTGAAAATATTTTTCACGCGTTTACTTTCTCAAGGCCACCAAGCACGCACTGATGTCATGTTCTTCGGTAAATATATTCGATTAATAAGTTTTTAATTTTTATTTTGTTAGTTGTTGGCGCATCGACTTCTGTGGCCGTAATGCACCTCCCAAAGTTTTTGAATTTTACTCTGATCGAAGCCCGAGGCGCGATTCGAACCCGCGACCTTTGGTTTGCCCAGGCAGGCACTTTACCCACCTGGCTAGCCTGGTTGGCATTAACAAGTTAAGTAAGGTACGCACTGTGTTGAACTTTATACGTATTCGAATTTTTTTCTTAAACTAATAACTTTTTTTTTTTTATAATTATTTTTATGTGACAAATAGATGCATTATAAGTTTCTTATATGTCTAATTGTAGCAAAATTTGAATGGCTCTGCAAATGTTTATAAAAAGCAAGTTTTATGAAAATCCATTTTAGAAGTGATTAATTTTTTTTCGTTAGCACTGGATTTTGTTAAGGGCGTGTTAACGACTGTAACTTGCTCATCCTTGCACTAGCGTGCATTCGCTTTGGCAATTTCCTGGATCGGGAAAGAAGTGTATTTTTTAGATGACGTAGCATCTACTGTGAACCCCGATCTGTCTTAGTATAAGCCAACTGTTGGCACCACAGTGATGGAAACAACTTACCTGATTCCGGCACACTGACTTTGGTACACGCTGCACAAAGGACCAGAACAAAACAGTTTACAATTGGTGTAAGCAGTTCGACCCGAATTCGTCTCCTTGAAGAGAAGGGAGTCTCAATCACCGCGATGCCACTGATGAAACAGTGCAAAGTGTACTCTTACATCGAAGCCCGCAAAAGCTGAATACATTTTAAAACTATAGCTTGTCAGATTTTTATGAGCGACTGTTTTTGGCGACCAGGTTTTGTTTTTTTCTTTACAAAAAAGAAAGAAAAGAAAATTGGCGTCCCGAATTCTTCCTATCCTCGTAATTTCCATTTACCATGTTTCCTTTAGTTCCATGTCACCGTCTGAATTAGCTACTACATGAATTTCATGTAGTTAATTTTGTCTGTTCGTTCGTTTCATTTGTGTGTGTATATTAGCTGGGTGCGATTTTGCTGCCCTAACAGCATCCGGCGTATGTGATTTCTTTGCAGTTATCATTCCCTTAGAAGGGTTGGGTATGTAGGGTGGCAAATTGAAAATCCTCTTGTGGAACGAAGCTTTAACAACTGCTCGGAATGTCTTGGGTGAATCGCCTTCATATTTAAAGGTATTTCTGAATAGAGAGTTTTATCAGAAAAAATCAGAAAAAATTAGTTGCTAGAAAGCAACTAAACTTTTTAAATCCCTTGGAGAGTGAAATTGTGGCCTATTTTATGGTGATCGCTATTTTGGGAACTTTCTAATGGAAGATAATCGTTAAAGTGTATTTTTTATATCTTTTGGCCCTGGTTATTGGCTATTCCACCAATCCCACAACGAGGAGGCCGAAGTTAGACGTACTGCTATCAGATAAAACAGATAACCAAACGGGCAAGAAGTTATTAGGGTCATTAACTTCAAATGCATAAAAAAAAAAGGTGGTTTTCCTTTTGGATTCTGCTTACAATTTTTAAGTCAAAAGTCCATACCATGATCGAAAATTAACTAGGGTGTTTGTATAAACTTTTCGAGAACTTTATGAGAAGAATAAAAGATCCGCTGGACCACAAGAACACTTGGCACTCGCGGCCAGAATCTCTCAGATAGCGACATCAATTACCATAGACATGCCGGCAAAGATCTGTGAGGACTACTGAGAGTCTGAAGGGCCCATAGGAAACGTATCAAGATTCACTGTCCATCTGTGTACGTCTCAACAATAAGGAAACTAATTTTCATTTCTATGATTTTTTTTTTTAAAACTCTATGTATAATATACAGGACTCGAAACAATTCGAAAATGTGCATCAAGCCAAGTAAAATCACATTGAAGAGTTCATAATCTTTTTTTTACTAATTGAGAATAATTTGAACATAGGAAATTATCAAGAGTTCTACAATGAAGGAGAGGATTGAAATTGTAAAGTAGTAAGTAAAATATAAAAATGCTGCAGAAGCTGCACGCCAGTTCAAGAAGCTTTTGGACATAAACTACCGACAATAGAAGACAGAAGGTTTTGGACATAAAGCAAATTGTGAAGAAGTTACGAAGTGAGAACAGTGCACAATCTAGAAAAATATGGTAGACCTTGTATCTCAAAATCATCTTAAATTTGGAACTTGTAAGAAGTCCCACACAAAAAAGCGAAGTTTGGAGCTTAAAATACCTAGAACAAGTTTAAATAGAATCATAAAGGTATTTAAATACAAGATTTATTATCCTGTGTTGCTAAAAAGATGAATGAAGATGACCCAGAAGCCACATTTAAACTAAATGGAACTGTTTATCGCCATAACAGTGTATTACTCTCTTAACAACCCCCATTTATTCTTTAACAAGGATTTAAACGCTCCTAGCTTCACAGTCTGGGGTGGAATTGAAATTGGAATGGGGGGTCTGAGACCTTTTTTTTCTTTGAGGGAACTGCAGCAGGAGAAAGCTAAATGAAACTGCTAGAGACAAAAATCATTCCATTAATGCAGTCCAAAATCAATTTTCAGCACTGCTTTTTTTATTCAGGATAGAGCACCAGCTCATTACGTAAACATTGTCTGCGAATTGATAGACGAAGAGCTCTCAGGTCGATGGATCGGACGGCGGGTTCCATTGAATGGCCACCGTGCTCCCAAATTGAACACTCTGTGATTACTTTTTGTGGGGATTCTTAAAGGATAAGGTATTTAGTAGTGAGTACAGATGTAGTGCTGGAACTTCAGTAGGAATAGTTAGAGAATTTGAGAACATTTCTGAACCTGAATTCAAAAGACTACAACTTTGTAAAGACTATATTGAATAGATGTAATATTTGTTTGTTTTTAAGTTTATGAATGCTTTTTTTATTGTGTTACCATTAATTAAAATATATATTTAAAATAGTGTTGTTATTTATAATCAAACATGTTTCCTTACTTATAAACCACACACATACACACACACACACACAATGAGGTTTAAAACCCTATTAAGCACAGATAACTACTGCTAATTTCCCTTAAACATCTCATTAAGCGTGGAATGCAGACTGTTCCCTTCAATTCAAGTGGATGAATACGTTCGGCATCTATAAATCACATGTTGAAGTTATCAACTACTGCTTTAAACGTAAGCAGTGGATTTATTATTAATTCCACCATTAGACTATACAGAATATCTACTGTGTACGAATAACTACATTAACACTTGCCTCAATGAGAATGTTGTTTTATCACAACGAGGAATAGAACATAAAACCGGCTGCGGTAATATTAGAGTGGCTATTTTGCTTTCTGCTATCCTTCTCTTTGGAATATCTCAAAGAATTTATATTTTTCTTCAAGGGAAAAACTTTTTCGCGATTTCTTCTTCTTTGCAGTTTTGACAGATTCTATATTTCACTCATAACTCTAGTCTTGACACTTTCATTCCCCTCATCAATCATTCTTATGGAGAAGTGTCTATTCCTTATATCTATCATTCTTATATTTGCGACGATAAAGTGTAGAAATGGATACCATAGAGAAAGTCCGAATAAAAAAAGAAAAAAGCTAATACAGCAGGATATTAATTCCGGTGGCCCTTACTTAGGAGAGTTACAGAAATGTACTGTGGTTTTATAAGCATGTGAAATAGAATGTATGATAACCCTTTTCTTTTATATGAAGAATTATTGATGAAGACTAAATATAAGTTTAGAGTTTTATATCTGTAGCATGTGAATTGCAATTAACAGCATGTTTTCCAGTATTAACACAAAAGTATGCTTCGAACATTCACGTAGCCTGTGAATAACCACATTTTTAACAGTGAATAGCGCGGGTTTCGTATTTCTCTTGGGGCTAGAATTTCGATTACAATTTCTCTCCTTGCACCGTGTGCAAAAGAGATGGCGTTTTCAGATCGTGGACAAGGTCATTCTAGAACGAGAGGTACCTGCTGTTTTTGTCCCAACATTTGGGATTTTCATCCGACAAAACCAAGCAAATTGACCAGACAAAAAACTGACAACACGTAACGTACTACTGATGCCTTGACACAAAATTTAAAACGAACAACTAAAAAAAACCCGATCATTTAACACAGCACTTAACAAAATGGAGTACAGTGCTACCTTTACCCATTACTAAATGAAACGCCCTTTTAATAATTTCGTACACGAACTACGTGATGGGAATCCTGGTCTGCCACAATGTCATCCACTGCGTAGTAACATCAGATTAAAAGATCACGAGGAAAATTGTACATTTTGTGCCTTGTATAAGGCCTAATTGCCCGATAATAGAGAATAATTACCCGGAATTTTTCGAAATATTTTAAGTTTGGTATCATGGAATGATATGATTTAGCAAGTACTACGATGATTATCAGTGGTGAGAGAGAGAGAGAGATGGTGCCGCTACAGGTCTCCAGACATTGGAAAAATGGCTAACAACGTATTGATGTGAAACATATGGAGTCTCTCTCTTTTTGTTAAGCTGTTAATCCCATAAAGAGATATTACTTATAATATCCTTTAAATTATATCTTTATATCAATAGTTATAATTAATAAATTAATTTAAAATCATTTTAAATCATAAATGATTTAAATTCATTGTACAATGCGATATCAGTGTAAACAAATTTTCAAATGTTTAAGACAACGCCTACCATAGGCTGATGATTCAGCGTATGGTTAGGGGTTGTTTTTACACAGGTAAAAATACTCCCTAATCAAAGGCTCTAACTGGCTGTCTAAATAGAAATAATATTAATAAAAATAGTGTTCCCATGCAAATTTGAATGTGGCGCTAGCTGGAAAAACTGTGAAAGGAGAAAAGTTTTTCCCATTAGTTATAATGGGAAAAACTTTTCTCCTTTCACCTGAAATCGTTTAACCATCTTTATTCTTAAAGGCCTCTTCAATCTGGAGAGGCCTTTAAGAACAAATTTCATGTTTATCCACATTAACGTCAGATGGCAGCACAATACAATATTTTCACCATGTTGTAATGTATTAGACCCAGAGCAAACACACGTTCGGTATTTACAGTACAGTACAATGTTAGTTTTACTGCCCACAACAAGTGTCCAAAAGAAATAAACGACATTCCATAATAACTTATATTTACTGCTTCTATTGGAATGAGCGGTAGCCTGGAAAACAAGATGCAGGATATTTCAGAGACTGCTGGGATTACGGTACAAGTAAACCCATGGGTTGTGTTAGGGTAGCTAAGAAAAAGAGCAGGTGCATGTATACTTGCGTGTACACCAATGCTAGGAGTTTAGTAAATAAATTTGATGAATTTGAGGTATTGCTCAAAACATCAAAGGCAGATATTGTTGGGATATCAGAGACGTGGTGTCACACAGATATAAGGAATGCAGAACTGGAATTTGGGGAGTACAACGTCTACAGAAAGTATTCAAGTATTTGTGTTTGTTAGGCGGGATCCAGGGTTTCCCCTAAACACCGCAGTGTACTCTAAAAGCATATCGCTGAGCCGGCAGAAAAAAAAAAAAAAAAAACTTTTCAAGGAAAGAACAACTAATAAAATGTTTGAACCCGTTACTGTGTGTAAGTGTGTGTTCTGTTGTATGTTGTGTGCCGGCTCCTGGCATTTCGCAGTCTGGGGGCAGAAGCAATTTCCTTCTACCCCCAGACTCCCGTCCCTAGCCACGTGGAGGCAGCCAGGAACAACTATACTTCATACTGATGCAAAACATCAAGAATAAATGGGAAGGACTTAGTAGGAAAATAGTTAGAAGAAAGAAACGGAAGAAATAGGTTAGAAAAGGAAACAGAAGAGGAAAAAAGAATTTCCTCAACACTAGTGGCAAATAATTAAAAACATTTCAACAAATATTGCTTTAAAACTCTTACTATTACAAAATATTATTTATATTTTGTTATATAAAATCTTCCAATTGAAAGCAAAAATAAGTAAGTATATTCAACTACAGTTAAGTTAAATTTGATTCAATAACACCAATTAACTTATTACAACAAAATTCAGCAACTATTGGAACAACACTTAAGTAAATAATTACATTTACCATTTAACTTAATGAATCAACCACCAGCCCGAATGGGGCTGAAATTTACAAAATCTCAATTTCTGAGAAGAGATATACATATATACAAAACTAGAAAACAAACACAGAACAGACTCAAAAACCCAAAAACAAAACCAGGTAATAACTGTAAGTTACAATATAATACAAAAGTTCTAGAAGAGTTAAAACTTTGTTACATATTTACATTTAACTACGAGCTAAGACATCTCATTTACAACAGAAGTACAAGAAGAAAGACTCCACCCCAACCAGGGCAAAACAAAAACTGTGCATTATTATACCTAAAACACAAGAGTTAGATTCCTAATGGTGTCGATGTTATCTAAGAACTATCTGACATTAAGATTTTCCGACGTTTGAAAACCTTATCCGCAAAAGTTGAAAAAGCCCCAAACAATTCCAAAGAGGAAACCAAAAGAGGAAACTCAGAAACATCAAACACGTTTGTTATTAATTGAAAAGGAAGCCGTAAATCAACATATAAAGGACAGTCTAATATTATGTGTGGAACTGTTTCCAATTCACCACACAAACAGTTTGGAGAGTTAGCAAGACCGAAATGAAAAAGCTTAAAATTAATGCTACCGTGCCCAGAAAGAAGAAAGGTGAGATATAGACCTGGCGTAAACCAGGGAAAGTTATCCCTAGTAAAAATTTCTACTGTAGGTTTAAAACTATAAGTTACTCTTCCTTTTGTATTAAGATTCCAATCCTGTTGCCAGGAATCTTTAAAGAGTGCTGTCAACCTTTTACATTCCTCCTTATAGGTAAGATCCAAATTGTTAGAATACTGGTTCAATTGGACAAGAATACCTCGACTTTTATGGAACATAAGAAAATTTTGAATAACCTCATATTGAATTGGTAATTTCCCAGTTAAAACTAACAGGGCTGGGGTAGAAATGGTTCTGCAAGCACGTGATGTTGCTAAAAGGAAAAAACGTTGCGCTTGTATAAGATACTTTGCAACCATAGTTGTAGTACATTTACGGCCCCAAGCACCAGCAGCATAGACAATAATCGGGATAAAGATGCATCTGTAATATGTTCGAAGCACACTGGATTTTAAACCAGAAGTACATCTTGCTATATGAAGTATTTTGCCAGTGAGGATTTTAATTTTCTTTAGCAAGTATTTCGCATGCTGGACGAAATTTAGCTTATTATCCAGCATGACTCCTAAATATTTGAAAGAAGTTACAAGGCCAATAGAATTATCATTAAGTTTTACGGTTGGTGGTCTGTTAACAGCTAGCCGCCCCTTCAACAGCATCTGCTTTGTCTTTGAGACTGAGACCTCGAGCTTATGCAGTTGGCACCAGCAGTCAAGATCAAGGAGTGCCTCATTGGCACGTTCCTCCAATTCCAACCTGGAATTACCAAGGATGAGAACGACCAAATCATCGGCGTAAGCAACTTTATGTGTATATGGTAGATTTTGAGTGAGCCACCCATCCAGAACAACGGACCAACAAATTGGTCCCAGAACAGAGCCCTGGGGGCAGCCACGAGTAACCTGTCTCTTTACAACTTCAAAGCCAGAGGAGACAACAATGTTACGGTTTGAGAAATAACTTGATATTAACCTGTATAAAGGAATGGAAACCTCGGCCTCCCGAAACCTCGCGAGGACACTTTGCCACCATAAGGTGTCAAAGGCCCCCTTGAAGTCTACAAAGAGACCAAGGACATATTTGCTATTAGAGGCAGCTGTCAAATCAAGGGTGGCATTAATGGCATCCACCGTTGAGTACCCTTTCCGAAAGCCAAATTGATTACGTGCCGAAAGAGAATGATTGTTATAATAAATCTGAAAACGAAGTGAGATTAATTTTTCTAGTACTTTGCTTAAAGCAGGAAGTAAAGCAATAGGCCTATATGAAGTAACCATATTTGCCGGTTTGTCTTGATGTTTTAATAATATTTTCAAATTTGCTACCTTCCAAGAATCAGGAAAACAACCACCAGCCAAACAAGAATTCAATAAGTCACTAATGCAAGTCGGGCAAAGCTTCCAGATTCGCTTCAGTATGGACACCTCCATCAAGTCCAGACCGGGACATTTGCCCGAATTAAGTGAACTGATGGAGTTGTCGATTTCAAAAATGGAAAAAGGTTCCTCAACACTTGAAGCAGAGTAACAAAGATGATTCAATCTTAAGGAAGTCTGCAAAGGACTCTCAGGAACGGTGATATCATCCTTTATTATTTCTTGTAAAATGAGAGTGATGGATTCCTTCCAAGAAAGAGTTTCCGTGAGATCTGGTTTTAGGATTGAAGAATGGATCAGACCAGGGTGAATCTTCTCAGTAACCAGTTTGAACACAAAACCCCAAGGGTCAGAATTTAAGTTTTTTGAAATTAGATCATCCCAAGCTTTTCTCTTACATTTATATATAGTATTGAAATAAGTTCTCCTTGATGTTTTATACTGTTCGTAAAAAGTCTGTATTTCCGCCTGGGGTCTGTGTGAACGCTTAGCCCTTTGAAATTTTCGCCTTGCAGAGCTAAAAGCTTTTCTCAGGTTCGAGAGCTCAGACGTCCACCAAGGGACGGAAGAAGGGATAGACAGGATAGGAAGGGAGGAGGGGTTATGCTATTAGTTAAGAAATACATAAAATCCAAGGAAGTGAAGCCAGTCGACATCGCTGGACAGTGCAGTGTCGAGTCAGTTTGGTGTGACATAAGCATTGGGAGATCAAAATTGAGAGTAGGAGTGTGCTATAGGCCTAATGACTCTGATGAGTATAATAAGGAACTGTACAGGGAAATAGAGTGGGCCAGTAAATCAGTGTCTTATAATGGGAGATTTTAATTTCCCAGATATTGACTGGAATTTGGGGGCTGGTTACTCACACACTAGCAGGGCTTTTGTGGATTTATTGGATGATTGTTTTCTACATCAGCATGTTCGGGAGGCAACTAGAGGGAGTAATACTCTTGATTTGATTATCAGCAGTGATTCTTCATGCATTAAGAATCTGCAGATAAATGAACCACTAGGTGGCAGTGATCACAGTGTGCTGAAGTGGGATTTACTCAAAGAGGTAACTACCATTAGGGGTAAAGGGAAGGGAAGGGTTATTGCTTCCGTAAAGGCGACTACGATGGACTGAGACAGTATTTAAATTCTATACAGTGGGACCAACTGATGATGTTACCAACAGCAAATTCAAAATGGGAAGCATTCAAAGAACTTACAAATCTTGCAAGCTATTAGGCTTTACATACCAACTAAGAAATATTTTTCAAGGTTTAGGCCTAAATGGATGTCAGATGAACTCTTGAGACATGTACCAGAGAAGAAAAATGCATGGGATACATATAAATTAACATGTAACACAGAAGCCAATGATAGATATAAGCTGGTATGTAACCAAGTGACAAAGGAGATTAGTCAGACAAAGGAAGATTATGAGGAATCCTTGGCAAAGATTACAAAGAAAAACAACAAAGAGTTCTTTACCTATGTAAACTCTAGAAGGAAAGGGATGAATCAGGTTGGTCCACTGGATATTGATGGTTCAACAGTTAAGGATCCTGCTGAGGTGGCTAATAAACTAAATGAGTATTACGCATCTACATTCACACATGAGGAGTTATTCAGGGAGGGGAATGCCAGAGGTGAAGTAAACTCTGTCAGTGAGCTAGATGATTTTGTAATGACTGAGAGGAAAGTGGAGGAGAAATTGTTGAAGATTAACATAAAAAAGGCACCAGGGTGGATGGGATCTATCCAGTTATATTAAAGGAGGCAGCAAAGGAAGTAAGCAAATCCTTAGCCATAATTATGAGAGCTTCTTTGGAGTGAGGGAGGTACCCATGGACTGGAGATGTACAAATGTGACCTTAATTCACAAAGCAAGATCAAAGGGCGACACAAATAATTATAAAATAATTATAGACATGTTAGTTTAACTTCTGTTCCAGGAAAATTAACGGAGGCACTGGTTAAAGAAGCACTGCAGGATCATCTAGACAAGACTTCAGTTACAGCTCAGACACAGCACGGTTTTGTTAAGGGAAAGTCTTGCTTGGCCAATTTCTTGGATACTATGATGTGGTCACAAAGGAACTGAATGCAAGGAATAACTTTCAAATCATATATTTGGATCTTAGAAAGGCTTTTGATAATGTTACACATGGAAGACTGCTGAACAAATTGGAGCAGTGTGGCAGTGGAGGGAAATTAGTGCTATGGATAAAGGGATGGTTAAGTGGGAGAAGACAGAGAGTGGTAATCAATGGACACTACTCGTCGTGGACTAATGTTATTAGTGGAGTCCCTCAGGGTTCAGTATTGGGTCCATTACTGTTTTCTGTATTTATAAATGATACTGATGATGGTATATCAAGCTTAATGTCCAAGTTTGCAGACGATACGAAGGTTGGCAGGGTTGTTAAGGACACTAATGGAAGTACATTGTTGCAACACGATCTAGATACGTTGAGCAGATGGGCTGAGAGGTGGCAAACGAAGTTTAACATTGAGAAATGTAAAGTACTACATATGGGAAGCAGTAACCCCAGATTGACGTATCAACTTTGTGGTACTACACTGACAGTGGTACAGAATGAAAAGGAACTGTGGGTAATTGTGCAGGCAGATATGACTTTCTGAGCAGTGCAGACTGTCTGGAAGAGTAGCTCATGGTGTCTTGTCAATGATGTACAGGAATCTTTCTAGCAGGGACAAGGAGGTGATTATTCCCTTGTATAAGGCAATGGTCAGGCCACACCTTGAGTACTATATACAGGTCTGGAGGCCTAATTTCAAGAAGGATGTAGAGGTGTTGGAACGAGTACAGAAAACAACAAGATTAGTGAATGGAACAAAGGGGTGCTCTTACGAAGAAAAGCTTAAGTTTTGCAAATTATAGTGTCTGGAGACTAGGCATCTGCGAGGTGATCTGATTGATGCATATAAAGGTTTGAATCCCATCAGCATTAAGCATGCTGAAATCTTGAATGGTTTAAGCATGCTTAATGCTGAAGGGGCTTAATTCTTCCTCTTGCTCAGAATAATCACCTGAGAGGGCATAAATTCAGATTGAGGAAAGACAGATGTAGAATAGATGTGCGGAAATTTCCTTCAGCCAGCGGGTAGTTGGTTGGTGGAACAGACGTCCATACCTTGTTGTGGTAGTTGATAGCCTAAGTTAAATTTAAGGCTGAGCTGGACAGATATTTGGAACTAACGGATTGTTAAAATGGGAGCGTGTTTTTTTTTTTGGCTGATGCTGCATAAGCTTGCTTTCTTGCATCATATGCCTATCCTAATGCTAATGCTAATAATATCAGAAATAATCAAATTTCGTATTTCTCCTCTGCAGTAGATGGCAGCACACGTCATTTGGCTTTGTCACGTTATTTACTTTAAGCTAACTCGACTTATTTATTGAGATTTTTTTATGTTTATTTTTTTAAATATAGAAAGATTAACTACAGCAATGTGTACACGCAGTTAAGTGCTTCTCAATTTATATAAACTGCGCACAGTAGGCTACATTTATTTTATCAGCGATGAAATATCATTTAAATAATTTCTGTTTATACTCGCAGGTTCTCAATTTCACTGTGATTCGAACACGTGTCTGTGGAAAATAAAATATTATTATTTTATTATTATTAGCCACGTAAGCTTGCTTTCACATGGTGGAGGGAAGCTTGCATCAGCCAAAAAATTTCTGAGTCACTCTGAGAGAGAGAGAGAGAGAGAGAGAGATAGAAGTAGAAGGGAATCACCAAGAAAGAGAAGAATGATAATATCCAGCTCAGGACCCTGGTTGTGCCAAACCTATACTCACTAGATGTGCGCCCCTGGGGTTAAATGTGCGACACCTGTTTCTTTTTAACCCCCCACGCCTTATTTGAGACTGATCACTTAAAAGTTGGGTTGGCTTTCGGTGTTTTCATAGAATTCGGCCAAACCTGGCCTCCCACTTAGAGGGACCCAGCACGGCGTAAGTTTTACATAAAGTAAATTTTATCGGTGGTGGCTTTTAGCTTGAGGGTTATAGGTATCATCCCACCAGATTGTTTTATTATTATTTTTTAACCGTTCTGCTTCTATAGAAGCGACAATGCGCATGCGCAACGAGAAAGTTTTTATTGGGGATGTTCCCACGTTTCTAGCGCATCTGTGATTTCATGGAGACATTTAAACAAAGTAAAATTTTATATAAATGATATTATTAATTAAAATATTACGTACAACTAACAATTATAATTAACGTACATTATCATTAATGTCAACGTTGATTATATTATTCACCAATTTATTAAATTACGAATAATAAACCGACTGGTTATAAAATATTTCATATATTTTTTAAAATTAATTACTAAAAATTAAGCCCAACAAAAAAACATATTGTTTTCAGATATGCAATAGAGTGTTTTATACGAAAAAAGTAGTTACATATCTCGCCTCCAGAGGAGCAAATGTGCGTTTGGAATTGTCAGTTTTGCGTTGAGATATTTCCCAAACACAAAGCATTACTAGTTCGTCTCTAATATAAAAAAAATAGTGACATTAGTGTGCAATGTATTCTGTGTGATATTCACAAAGGAGAAGATAATCAATCACCTGGAATTTTTCCAGTTCCAAACCGGATCTCTTCCCAGCAGACTTAAGGGAAAATTTGTAGAGATAACGCTGTTTATTTGAATTTCCTGAAACCTCATATTCAACGCATGATATTTATTTAATCAAGGTTGAACCAAAGATAGTTCTAATATCTTACAGCCATTAAGCTAAAAGTTGTACATCGGATACGCATTAACACTGAATAACAATTAAAAATGATTTTAATAATTTTAGCATATATGCAAAATGTGCCTATTGTCTTTACCATTCGTCCGTCTGTCCGCATGTAATAAATCGTCCATTCATGAAAATTTATATTTGGACCTTTTAGAAAGATTTATCGAGCCGTTTTAATTTCATTAAAATCGGGCCAATAGTTATCATTTTCAATAATTATCATTTTCCGTTATCATGTAATAATTCAACTCTTAGTGGATGGATCTCGTAAAATTTCATATTTAGTCCTTTTAGAAATATTTCTAGAGCCTTCCCAAATGTTATGAAAATCTGCAATTGTTATTATTATTATTTTTTGTTTGTCCCTCCGTATGATACAACTTGATTCCCAGTAGATGAACTGTTAGAGCGATTTATTGAGCCTTCCCAAAATTTCATTAAAATCAGACTAATAGAAATCCGTCAATTATTTTTTTTTTAAATTCACATCACACAGGCTGTCCGCAAACCGTATGTTGTAAATGAAGCACTGGGCATTGTGTTTTTAACCTTGCGCTGATTGGGGGCAAAGTGGAGGATGAGCAGAGAAGAAATGTTCTCGGTGATTTGGAAGATGCAATCCCTAATGCTGATTTCGAAGGTGCAACCCATTTTTTCTTAAACGCCCTTAGCTAGCAAGATATTTCAGATTTTAATTTTCATGTACTGTACATTTTGGTCTATTTGGTCATGTGAATTGAACTGCTGACTGAGAAATTTTGGAGTCAAGGGTTTTCTGTATCTTTCTAGAGTTTTCATTTTCAGGAATTTTCTAGACTATTATACTATATTATACCACATTGCTCGACAAAATGAACAGAACAAAATGTTTTTCATGAATATTTTATTTTGAACAGTGTTGCTGAAGGCGAATATTTGATATAATAGGCATCCTGCTATTCAAATTCCGAGTATCCAATAGAAATCGATGTAACTCCCTACAGAGCCGCACATTATGCAAATTATTTATGCCTATAAAGACACAGGTTGCGATCACATCACTTTATTCTCGTTTTTTGGCTTGCTCAGTGGGATGGCTACATTTCCAGTACTCAGGATAACAAGTCATCGTCGTTTAGATGATTCTTTGAGATGAAGGGCCATTGGACGACTTGAAGCCGAGCAGTCTCAGGCGGAGCTGGCACACTGGCTCAATGTGTGTTTTCTAGGCACTATGGAAGCAGTTTCAGGAGACAAGAACCATTACAAGAAGAGCTGGCCAAGGTCGCGCAAGGGCTATGCCAATCAGAAAGACCGCTATCTAGCTCTAACAGCAACACAGAACCTGCGATGTCCCGTTGTCAACTGTCTCTTGAGGTCGCTGCTCTCACAAGTGAAAACATTTCCAACTGGGCTGTGTTAAGAAGACTCATTCAAGTGGACTCTACGCAAAAAAGCCAGTAATTTGTATCCCATTAACTCCTCGGCGTATAGAGGAAACCCTGGAGGCCGCAACAAAGAACAAAAATCCCATTAACTCGAAACCACCGCAGAGCTTGAAACTGGTGCCATGAACATGTGTGTGCGTGTAGTATGGGTGTTTAATAGTGCACAAGCTGCTGCTGTGGCTATAGCGCACCTATTCATATGAATATTAAAAAATAATTAATATGAAGCCAGTTCAAATTTATTTCAGCTCAGAAACAAATCATGGTTGTTTATACATTCCTATTTGTTTCGTTTTCACCAATGATACACTTGCTCACACTTTTTTTTTTTGGACTCCGTTTAGGAAGCTCAGGTGACCCTCGCAGACACCAGCCAACGAATGATGGGCAGTCTGGCTCATTGGTGGTGACGGGCAAAGTAGGGTCTCACTTGGGACCCTGCGGCTAAATATCCAGAGAAACAACAGAACCCAACACAATACTCTTTATATACATGCCACACACACACTTTTGTCATTTACAGAGTTTTGTATACCTCACAAAAGTACTGATGGCGCCTTATCCCCAAACACTATGCCACCTAACACATCATGCAACCCCTGCCCCTTGATTTATGCATTGTCGCATCGATTTGTTCTTATGTGATTTAATGTCAGTTTTCGGAGATTAGCCAGAGAATGAAATATTGAAATTCGATGTTGTTGATAATGTGAACAGTCAATCAAAATATGTTCGACTTAGATGTTCATAACAGTGTGGACGCTGAGGAGGATCATCGCCTGTGATAGATGGAGGTGAGTCAGATGAGTATGCTCTGTTCTAATCCGTGCAAGTACCACTTCTCGCCGAACTGTCTGAATGCTTGAGTGCCAAAATTTTCGATCCTGTTTCAACTGGAAAAGTTTATTATTTGTTTGGTTATGCCATCGCTCTGTCCACTGAGCATGGTATGCTGTTTGAATTACGATATTATAATCAGAGGCTGGAATAAAGACAGAGGTTAAATCTAAAGTTGGTGGATTTTTAGCAGAAATATCAACCAATTCATTTCCTTTAATGCCTGAATGTGCTGGAATCCAGCAAAAGTTCACTAGTTGTTGGCGATCTTCAATTTTCAACAGCAAATTCCTGATTTGATTTAAAACAGGGTGATCCTTATGAGATGGATTTTGCATTGCTCGAATTGAGCTGAGAGAGTCGATGCACACTAAATATTTTGCAGATGGGTGTAGAGTCAAATTTTCTAGAGCCAATTGTATTGCAAATAGTTCCGCTGAAAAGTTGCTGTACTCGGGTGTGAAGAGAAGCTAATATGATAGCGGAGAGAAACACAACTGCTGCTCCAACAGTTGAATGAGGTTAGGAACCATCGGTATATATCGGTAAGAAGTCAAAATAGTTTGTAATATGGGTAGCATAGAGTTGTTGCACATTGAGAGTCCGTAGACGATTCTTTCCCTATTGGAGAAAATAAGTATCACACGTCGGTTGAAGAAAGGGAGTCCATGGTGGGTAAGAATAATTCTTTATTTGCTGTCTACTGCAGAGAGGAACATTCCAATTTTGTGATATTCCAAGGAGCCGTAGGTCTGCTGCTCGTATTTTATGTGCTTTATTTCTATAGAGATTGTGAAATTGTGGATTAAAGAGATATGGCTGAATGGGGTGCGGAGAACAGTTTTGTATTCTGACTGCATATTTAAGTAGTAACATTTTTCTGCGGAGGTACAGAGAGGGCTCATGGGCTTCAAAATATATACTATAGGTTGGAGATGTCCTATAAGCACCAAGAGCCAACCGCATTATGTTGTACAGGACCGAGCCAGCGTATCAGGCAGAATCATAAACTGGGGCACTATAATTCAAACGGGATCTAATCAGTGCTCTATATACGTAAGAGCAGCAAAGTTGTACGATCTGTACCTCAAGACAGGGCAGATAATGCTCTTTAGCATGTTCAGCTTTTTCAGACAGGTAGTACGTATTACTTTAATGTGCTCAAAGAAGTTTAACTTGCTGTCACGGATCAATCCCAAGAATCTGAAATTATTGGCAAACGGAATGGTGGAATTTGAAATCGAAAGTTCAGGGTCTGTATGCAATTTACGCTGATTGCAAAAGTGGATCGCAACTGTTTTCTGATGGGAAAGACGATATCCATTGAATTCAGCCCACTTTTGTACTTTATTGAGGGACAACTGCAATTGCCGCCCAATAGATCTTACGCTCTGCGAGTGGCAAGAAATAGAGAGAGATCGTCAGCATAAAAATAGGCCTCCACAGTATTTGGGAGTTTTTTTGTAATAGAATCAATTCTAAGGGCAAATAAGGTTGCGCTCAATATCCGACCCTGTGGCATTCCTTCTTCTCGCGAGAATGTGGAAGAAAAGGAGTTTTGTTATCGAACCTGGAAAGAGCGGCTCTGGAGGAAATTCCTAATAAATGTAGGCAGGTTGCCTCGTAGACCAAGATTATAAAGGTCACCGAGAATGCCATACTGCCAGGTAGTATCAAATGCCTTCTCTATATCGATGGAGACCATAACAAGGTGTTCGTTTTTCACAAAGGCATTGCGAATTTCAAATTTAGCCTTGATCATCAGATCTAAGGAGGACCTGTCTTTGCGAAAGCCATGTTGACAATTGCTCAGTACATGCTGAGTTTCAAAGATCCAAGTAAGTCGACTGTGGATACTTTTTTCAAGAATTTTACCAAGGCAACTTGACAGGGAGATTGGCCTGTAACCATTAGGACTTGAGGGATCTTTTCCAGGTTTCAAAAAGGCCAAAACTGTAGCATGGTGCCAAGAGGTCGGATAAATATTTTCCAGGAAGATCCGGTTAAAGAAGACTAGCAGCAGTTGTAAGTTTTTGTCACCGAGATGCTGCAGCATGATATAATATATGCCATCTGGCCCAGCGGCACTGTTTCCTGTTGTTCTGATGGCTGGTAAAAGTTCACAATATTGAAGAGGCTGATTATACGGAAGTGATAGTGAGGTTCTAAAGTTGATGGGTCTCTGTTCGGTGGCGGTCTTAATTTTTTGGAAATTGGGAGTGTAGTTTGATGCAGCTGAGACGTGGGCCAAGGTTTTGCCCAAAGCATTCGCTATATCTAGAAGAGCAGAGAGTTCTTGCCCATTGGAGGAAAGAATTGGGGAAGGGATGATTGGAAATTCCCAGAAAGCTGCCTAATTTTCTTCCATATTAATCTGGAATCGGTATTTTCTTTGATAGTACATGCAAACCGAGTCCAAGAATCTTTCTTGGCTTACCTTTGAATGAACCGCGCATTTGCCCTTAGCTTCTTGTAGCTAATTAGATTAGCCGTGGTTGGAGATCGACGGAATCAATTGAATGCTTTTATTTTTTTTTCCTTCTTTGCTTTCGTGCACTCTTCGTTCCACCAGTAGTTGAAGTGCCGTCGGGTGGGGGGATTTGATAATGGAATTGAGTATTTAGCTGCAACTAAAAAAGACGGGATGTGATATAATCAGTTACTTTATCTATAGGCTGTAGTTGAATAGTTTTTTTGTCCACAGTAATTGCTGACTGAAATTTGGCCCAATTGGTTTTAGAAAATTTCCATTTCCTGCAAGTTTGGTCTAATGGTGGTTTTGTAGTGACCAGGTTGCAAACAATTGGAAAATGGTCACTGCCCATGGGATCATCCATCGTGGACCATTGAATGACTGGAAACAGTATCGGGGAACAAATAGAGAGGTCAATTGCAGAAGTCTGTCCAGTTGGTAACTGTATATGGATGTGTGCACCACTATTAAGAAAGGTGAGGTTTATCTAGTAGAGTTTCAATCAGTCGGCCGCATCGATCTAATTTAGAGAATCCCCATAAAGGGTGGTGGCCATTGAAATCCCCTAGCAAGCAGACAGGGGAGGGTAGCTGTATTAAAAGTTCTTCGAGATCATTATAAGAGTAAGTATAATTTGGTGGGACTAGTGTAGACGGAGACTACTGTAAACGCATCTGAGTAATCAGATGCACAGCAACGGCTTCAATTTGGGTTTGGAGAATGAGTGGGCTAGCAGGGATCTTTGAGTTAATAAAAATAGCTACACCACCCTGAGAAGAATCGGATGTATTCTGATCTCTTCAATAGATTGAGTAGTTTTTATGGAAACGGAAATTTGAGGAGTTAAATAGGTTTCCTGCAGACAGAAACCCACTGGAGAGTAGCGTCTAATTAAGTACTGAATGTCGTCAATGTTGTCACGAAAGCCTCTACAATTCCACTGTAAAATATAAGGAATTATTTGAATTTAGAAGAAGCTGTACCTGACGTGTCTGTCTTATGGCGTTCTGGCTTTGGTTTGTCTCTTTTTGGAAAGGTAGGGCGACCGGTGTCCATTTCTTCACCTACAAATATTTCCAGAATCGGATCTTCCTGTTTGGATGAGTACTCTGCATCCATCGATGTGCCTCGAATAATCTTTTTTAAGTCGAACTAGGATTATTTGAAGTAGTAGGTCACTGGCGGAGGAGGAGGAGATTTTACTGGTATCGTAAGAGGCGTATTACTTGCTTGGTCTGAGTGCTTCAGGGCATTGGACTGTTGCTGAGAGAGGACAGCTCGAGCCCAGTCGGAGATTGATTTGTTAGATGGAACGGTAACATCAGTTTGAGTGGCTATTGTTTGATATTTTTTTGCAATATGGGCATAGGTACGGTTAGGTATACTGGGTGAAATTAATTTTCTTGCTTCCTGATAACTAACTTTGTTTTCCCCTTTATATTTCACAATTTTTTTCTCCATTTTCCATCTCTCATATGTCTTAGAGTAGGCAGGACGGTTGACTTTGCAGTTGGGACAGGTAATTTCTTTCGCCACACAATCACTTTGAATGTGATCGGAGGATCCACAGTTGGGACAAACTGGGTTGCTTCTGCATGCCATTTGAGAGTGGCCATACTTTTGGCATTTATAACATCTTAACGGATTAGGAATGAAAGGACGAATGCGGCAGAGTAGATAACCTGCTTTTACTGATGAGGGTAGGTTTGGACTGTTAAAGGTGAGAATGATATTTCTGGTGGGTGTGAGTATATTGTCCCTTTTAATCATAATTCTTTTGACAGAAATTACATTTTGTTTCTGAAGCTCTTCTTTAATTTCTTCCTCTGTCACACTGAAAGGTCCCAACTAGATATAACACTCTTAGATGTATTTGGGGTTGCATGGGGAGTTACTTTCACTGGAATTTTAGCAAGGTTTGTCATTTGTAAGAGTTTTTCAGAATGCTTGCAGTTGACAGTTTCTACAAGTAAGTTCCCTGATTGCAGTCTCTTAACCGTCTTGGGAGACCCTGCAATACTTTCCAACTGTTTTTGGATTAGAAAGGGGTAGCTTACTAAGAGGCTGTTCTGATAATGAGTGCATTATTAACAATGTAGGAAACTGGTCGCAGAGGAAATGTTTTTAACCTCTTTGGTTGCAACGAGTTATGCTCATTTTCTGTCTCTGGCCGACAGCTTGTAGGTTCTAAAGAGGGAAACACATTGTGTTTCATGTTGGCTCCTTTTTGCCTTTGGCAGATGAACTTTTCTGCTAAGGTTACTGGCCCCGCTATGGGAAGGCAGGACCAGTGCCTGGCGTGACCAAGCGAAATTAGTAGGAGTTAGTCTATTAAATATGAAAAATTACGAAAGGTTACTTTCCTTCCTTGCTCTCTGCCAGTACTTTTGATACAAGAGCTGCTATTAAATAAAAGGATTTCTTAAGGAGAGGAACATAAAAGAGAACTAAAATTCACCTTTTAGAAAAACACAAAGAGAAATCGCTCAGTCACAATCGCTTGGCACCCAGGGCTCCATGAACATGTGACGTTGACATATATGGGGTACAGTTTTGTTCTCTAATGAATCCCGTTTTAGTCTAAAAACAGATTCTAGACGTTATTTCATCTGGAGACATGAATATGGTACCATTGTCCCAACGTCAAAGAACGGAACACTTATGGCGGAGGGGTGGTGTTCTCGTGTGGGGCGGAATAATGATCAACGACACCACCCTTCAGGTTTTTGATAAGGGTACCGTAACTGCTCAGAGGCATCGAGAATAGATCTAAGAATCCTATGTGCGACTTTTTAGGTGTTCGGTTGGCCCAAATTTCTTTTTATGCACGACAACGCCACTGCACATAGAGATCAAGAGACGGAGGAATATCTTTAAACTGAAAACATCCAACAACTGCAACGACAATCACCAGACTTAAATCAGATCGAACATGTATGGAACGCCCTCGGGCGTCGCATTGCACACCGACAGCCAACTCCTCAACATTCTGAAATCTTTTTCCTTTGAGGATATTTCCATCTTGGGATAGAAGAAGTCCGCTGGTCCTAGATCAGGAGAGTAGGGTGGATGATTGTTCTGTCCAATGCCATATTTCATTAGCAATGTCTTCACAAGTGCGGAATGAGCAGGGGCATTGTCGTTCAACAAGAACCAGCTGCCTTTCTCTCAAAATTGCGGCCTCACCGGGGAAATGCGCGTCAATAGTCTCCGAAGCACCTGTTCGTAGAACGAAGAATTGACTTGCTCTCCCCTTCGGATAAAAATTCCCTATGAATAAGGCACCGTTTATCGAAAAACATGATCAACATAGTCTTGATCCTGGACTTCAATAAACGGAACTTTTTTTGCGCTTTAGTGATGATGAAATTCACTACATGCTCTGACGCTTTGTCTCTGGGTCATACTGAAACACTCAAACTCATCTCTAGTGAAAATACAATCGAGGAAATAAGGATGTCTTGATAAGTCTGGATGAAGTCTTCGCATGATGACTCTTCGTTGCTTCTGCTCATCTGTGATGCTGTGCAACCAAAAGTTTGCACAGACTAAAATTCTTATTTGTGACCTCATGGTTGGAAATTCAGTTAAGTTATTGTCGTCATGGTTGGAAATTCAGTTAAGTTATTGTCCTCAAGTTTGGATACAAGTATATTTAATTTTTGTTTAAAGACAGCAGATCTTTGAATCTTTGCAAAAATCTGCCTCAAAGTCATCGCCATTTTTACAATGTCTGATAAATCCAATGTGCCAACTCATAGAGGAAGCTCCATCTGTAATTAGTGAGACAAGTTTATAATTAGATAAGTTGGTAAAATTCTTAAAACTGTTAAACATATCCTCAGCTGTAGTTGCCTTTCGGTGGAACAATTGTTAGTAATCGAAAAAAATTACTTTGCGCTCGACCTTATGGGCATCCCTGTTATAAAGGAGGCCAAATCCCTACCAATGAGAATTCATGAAGTGATCGTGCTAAAGAAAGGGTTATCAATTGAAAAATTACACAGCTAATTTTTGGTCCGGGTGTACATAGCGAAATTAGATTTTCTGACGAGATCCCAGCGTCAGAGTCGGTGAGTTTTGACTTTCGACAATCGTTTCTCAATCACCCTTATAAAAACACAAACGGAGCTGGTTAAGGTATATTATCCATCAGAAAAATGATGACAAAATACCTGTAATAAAATCGCATCTGGCATTAGGTTGGAGAAGCTGCATTGTATTGCGCCTTTAGGGGGAGAAAAAGTGGTGGATAGAGACGCTGTAAATTTCTACCGTGTCATTGCTTTCTCCTCACGAGAAGAAAAGATCACATTTTCGTGTTTCCAGTTCCTGTTTCAATTGTTGGCGCGTGTCCAGCTTCTCTCCTCTACTCGCGCAGCTATTGTTGTGGAAGATTTGATTTATTTCTACACTGTTTGGCGCTACAGAGAGAGATTTCGAAGAATGGGATTTTTTTCTCCTCCTGAATGACACGCAGGAAGGCCATCTTTGAATATATTCGAAAGAAGTCTCGTAAGAAACATACAATGGTGTAGGTATACCTGTTCGGAGGAGGGAAGGAAGTGGGGGGAGTTACATTGGAGTGGTACAAAAGTAGAGCGATCTCAGAGGAGTCGCATCAGTTCAGAAAACTCTGACTGCAATATATCCCTAATGCGACTACATTTCCTACGCGATCAAGTAGTAAAACACCCCTGCGGTAGCGCAGTGGTTACGAACGCTTCCTTTGACGCCCCCCCCCCCAGCTCGAATCCTGTTAAGATGAAAAGAATTTGGTCGGCTCGCCTCTTCTGTGAATGGTTAAACTCGAAATTTCTGAAGGAGTGTAGGAAAACGTGCAAGAAGATTTAAGAACAAATTATGGAATATTGCCTTCTTATAGGTAGCATTTCATGTAGTATTTTATGTAGGGCAGCGCCCAAACGTCAGTTCAACTCCGCTTTGGCACACTGCGATGAATACAGAACTCTGTAAAAGACCAGAAATGTGTTTAATGTGTTTGTTTTTTTGCAGTGTGTGTTATTTATGTTGTTTAGCCGTTTTTGGCCGCCTTGTCACCAGGAAGGTGATCACCTGGAAAGCTTGCCCAATGCCCGTCTATACCACGAGGAGGTAGGCTACAACTAGGCATGTACAGTGGCTACCAAGGTTGGAGAAGTCCCTCGAAAACCTCTGTTTTATAGCTCTTATTGCTCTTAATCTAATGAGAAGGCATCTCTGGAGATCAAAGGCATGACGACCAAATTCTTCCAGGGACGGGAAATTTACTCTGGCACTCAGGAAGTCTGGTTCACTTCCAGGACAGTGACACCAGTGAACAGAAGAAGGTTCTGTCGAAGATCTTGGTATTGTTGACAGTGGCATAGAATCTTCTAGGGTTCCACAAGAACAGAGTAATGATTCAGTACGGATGAAAGTTGCAAAGTTGGCATTAAGAGAGCCGTGACCAGAGAGCAGGTAGAAAGTGTACGGACCAAGGTGGAACCATTTCTGAACGGACTTTAAAGTGATAAAGGTGATGTTATAGATAAATTTAGAAGTAGAAAGTTCCTTAGAGGTAGCAGACTATATGTATTGCCAACGCTGCATCAAAAGATTCCAACAGCGTGTTTTTTCAGTCTTGGGATCCGAAATGATATTGATGGTACGCAGGACGATCACAGGACCTTCAATGCAGGGTAGACATAATCTTCCAAGCCCTGCACATTTCCAAAAGCATTTGACGTTGATTGCCACAAAGTGTAGTCTGGACTGAAACCTTCTTAACATGCTAGAACCAGGCGGCAGCACCATAGGAGCAAATTGGCAAAAACACAACTTTATAATACAACCGTAGGGAGCGAGAGTTAAAACCCTATGACCGATTGGAGAAATGCAGAGGTGAGAAAGTAAATTTTTTGACTTTCTCTGAAAGATGTTCCAAATTTTCAGTAAATGCAAACTTACTATAAATTATCAGGCCCCGAAATTTTAGGGAGGAAACCGTGGACAGCGGTTTGTTTTGAAGTTTTAGAACAGGTGGCCGTGCAACAATAAGCGAACCCTTAACCAGCATCATCTTAGTTTTTGTGGAGGCTATGGATAATTTATTTATGGTGGACCATTGAGCGAGAGATCTGACGTGACAAAATTGGCAGTAGTTTTAAGAGAGGCACGGGAACTAACCTTGGTTCAGTACAGTGAGGATCATCCACGTAAGCCAATTTGGAAGTAGAAGGAGAAGTTTTAAGTAGGCAATCATCAAGAATCGATGTTCCAGACGAGTGGTCCAAGAACAGAGCCCTGAGGTCAACCCCTAGTGACAGTGCGGGAGACGGAGTTAGACCCAGAAATAATAGAAATTGTTCGATTTTCAAAATAATTTTTTAGAAGGTTACAAAGCGAAAGAGGACAATCAGCAAAACACATAAATGTGCAAATAGATTAGAATAACATAACAGATCAAAGGCCGCAGAGAAAACAACAAAAATAGCAAGAACGTAGAATGAACTCGAGAAAGGAATTCAACGAGTGTTTCTTCAATAGCTCATCCAGAGGGGAAACAATAAAACAAATTAAATAGCAATTTCTTATACATAGTGGGATTACCCTCTCTAATGACAGGTCAAGGAACGTTTTAATGTGATTTCAACGCAGCTGCGCTGCCAAAACTCAAAGACAGAGAGAGAATCGTCTTTAAAACTTACAGACCAAGATCTTTCATCCATCGAAATTTGAACAAAATTACAGAGGGATTTAAAAATCTAATTTTCGAAGTTAAAATTATTTCATTGATAGCTGCTACCATTAAGTTTCATCCATAACTTCTTTTATCAACACTGCAACTACTACAGTTAAAAGCACTTTTGCTAACTCGACCCCATTTGCTGCATTCTTTACTTCCAGGCCTTGTGCATGTCGGAAAAATGCATAGACACAGCCCCTTCGATATGCAAATATCCAGAGGAAATAATAAAAAGAAAATCCGTTATTCTTTTAATACTCTCATTATACTGAACATTGGAAAACGACTCTTTGGACAGGAGCCAATCGACTGTCGCCTATTGACTTTTGTTACTGATATTTAAATACGATGGGCGTCTCAGATCATAAGTCCTCCTGCCAAGAGATCTCTGCCAGTAGGTCAGTGACACGGTTTTCTTAAACTAAACTGTACACATAATTGTTTTTTTTTAAAGGCGTTCTCTGCCTATTTTACGACTGGTAAAATACACGGAGTAAAATCCATGGAGACTACCAGCTTCAACCACACGTCTAATTTCAGATAAGAAATACCATATAAATCTTCAAGAGGGGCTCCCAAACTTAATTGTTGTAACCGGGTCATTGCGCATTGTGTGTCATCTTAATAGTTAATGAAATTTTGATAAAAATATTGTTAGACCCCTCGAAGAACTTTGGTATACGCCACTGGAACGTTAACACCAAATCTAAACCAAATACAGATTGGCTATGTTTCAGGAGCCAGACTAAACCTGGGGGATGGGGGCAATCTGCGCTAGGTTTAAATTGATATACTGACATTTTTCTGAGGTATAAGTGTTCTAAGTAGCTGACTGAAACCACACTCTCTGAGGTAATTTATCACTATCAGATGGGTTCGTTGCCAGGAAGATCGATACTCCTGCACCTAATTAAAGACATCGTAACACCACAAAGTCAACAGGACAATTTAACATTGCTCTCTGATAAAGAAGAGAGCTCTAACAAAAGGAACCCGATGATCACTTTCATGTTTTTTACTGAGATGTCTCTCTCTCTCTGATGTGACTTCATCTAGATAATCTACCTCATATAAGTTGAATGTAGGAAAGATGCTGCCCATAGTAAAGAAAGTTAATATCTATTAAATAAAAACAAGAATATATATTAACAGTCAAAAATTAAAAGAAAACGTGTTTGGATGTCTTTCCCTCACCTTGATCATCTTTTAAGTAGTAAAAGAATTGTTCTAATTCACGATTGAATTTACCTCCAGATTCTTTGATTGAATCTTCATTTTCTTTCAAACCGATTGCATCTTTTTAAATTGCTTTTACTGTTTTTATCGATATATTTCCCTGTTTTGATTGGATATCAATTTTTCTTTTTTAAAAGTTTTCTGTTGACGTCAAATCTGCTGTTGGAAGAAATGGAAATTTTTTGGGAGATAGGGAAAAATAAAATTATGGGGAACAAATTGAGTTCTTCTTTGGAGAGTATGGTAGTGGTAAAAATGTAGTTGAAATTGATGGGCCAGAAGAATTTAGAGAATCAGTGGCATCGGGTGTTCATGAAGTTTTATTCGAGTATATGGTGGGGATGGTACGATTCTGGGATTGAAAAGAATCGTATCAAAAATGTCTAGGGTGAAGCCATCCTTGATCCTAGCGTCGCATTTATTTACCCTAATGTATAATGAATCAAAATTGTGACCGAATTCTCACAACCTAATACAATCTGGAAGGATGTCTTCATCGGAACCAAACCTACAGATAACTCAGTGAGTCTAGAATTTGCAGGATTCCATTTGCCACTTGGTAACGTAGTTATTGAGAACATTAAGATAAATAAATAAATAAATAAATAAATAAATCTTTATTGTGAAGTAGATTTACAGCACAATATCCCATCACGGCGACGAGCGCCAGGGGTTCACATATAGATAACATAAGTACAAATTCAAATGGCTACAAAATATAGCGAACACATACAAAAGGCTACAAAATACAGATTACAAATGCAAAAAGAAATACAAATACATCATAAAAACAAGGAGCTGAACACAAATAAAGAAATAAAACTGGTAGATCAAAAAAGACCCGATGAGTTTATTTCGTACAGGTCCACTTATGAAAAGAAAATTTTATATTTTGTTTTGCCAAATACTTGAAATTACACCGGAAAAAGATGATGTTTTTTTTTTTGAAACATATACGGACCAGTTTTCAGATTTGAAATAACGCTCGCCAAGGGCAGTTTGTTTATGCAATCAACAGTTTTACGAATTAAAATTATAGACGTAGATGTTACGAAGTATTTGAGTTCGCATCATGTTTAGATTCATAGAACTGTTTTAAACCAGGTTCCTTGAAGAATCCCCAACCTGGACATAACGCAAGTATTTCGGAATAATTATAGGCTCTATGTACTGCTCTCACTGGTCAAAAAAAATAGAACCATTTATTCGATATGTAATAGGGCCACCTTTACGTCGTGGAATGGATTCCATTAGGTGTCGGAGTCTAGCTCAAGTTTTGGCCATTCTTCCATCGTGATATTTGTCAGCTGCTGTATTGTGGTAGAGGTCTGTGAAACCAAACTGTCCTTTCCAATATATCCCAGACATTCTCAATTGGATTCAGATCCGAAGAATTAGGCAGACAGGGAAGATGTTGTAAAACTTGGGAATATTCCTCGAATCATTCAGATAAACTTTGCAATCCGGGCAAAAATTAAAGACTACAGGGAAGTTGGTCCAATGCATTAGAAAGATATTCACAGGAGGTAACGGACTTTAGGTCATTAGGCAACTTGCGTTGCATACCCTACGTTTAATTATCTGTTTTTGCTAGCCGCAAACGGTTTCTAACTTTTTGGCGAGTGAGTGTATCTCTATTGTACTGCATTATCATAATATAGTTAAAGAGAACCGATTTATTATTATTTTTTTTTTTGTACTCCACGAGTCTTAAAATATCCGTCAGCAATCTATCTCCAAAGAAAATGTGTCTTGGAAAAGAAACGCAGTGATGCAGGTTATCTGCTTAGTAGATTAAGAAAAACAAAATAAAAAAGGGGGCAGAAATGAAAGCGAGAAAGCGGCAGAATATAAATTTCTTATATCACACATCAAGATATTGGGAGCCAACGATCCACTTTATCTCTGAAGTTTTCTAAACGTCGGCGCTAGTCCAGATTTAATTTCTGTTATTTTACTCAGCTTTTTCTTTCCTTCTGTCCAGACACTGGAGAGATTTCAATATTCTTTATGGTCTGCAGAGATAAGAAAGAGCGTCAAGAAAGGGGGAGGAAGAGAAAACGCACCCACTGTGAAACGAGATGCTTCAGATGTTTTCTGGAGTATCAGCAAAGCGATTTCGTAACAAATGATGCAGTTGCCTTGCAGACACAATCACAACGGGCACGATTCCGAAGAAGGGGGGGGTGGGCAGAGAAAAATCGCGGCGTAGGCACGTGGCTGTTGGCTGCATACTTTAGCGAGTAGCGGCGTCCTTATTTACGCGGGGGAGGAGAGGTGTCGACAGGGAACGCACTCTACGCCAGTTGTTAATTGCGGTTGGGACATAAAACTGCAGAACCCAAACGGTCCAGAATGTCGCTACTTGCCATCAAGATTCCTTTCGAGGAGGAGGCCGATAAACGAAGTTTCAGACAAATCTTTATCTCCAGCCAATTGCCTGCAGGCAGTAAGTGAGTCGAGTAAAGCGAAGGAAACATTGTCTTCGCTCATTATTTTCCGTTTTTGTTGTTGCCGAATAGGCCCACGCTCGAGAGATGTCCGCAACAAATGCGAACTGCAAATTCGCAGAAGGGCACTTAAAATGGCTGGAATTCGACTCGATACCAGCGGGGAGGATTATTTCAGTTTTACGCGAGCAGTTTTGCATGGAAACAAAGAGGTAGCGGAGTAATACTCTTCTGGTTTATCTGCCCAATTTCTTTTCGTCAAGATTAATTTGATCAGTTCGCGAGACTAGCATCTAACTTGTTACAGAACAGGCTGTTTGCAACTAAACTTCGCGCAGAGAAAGTCTCTCGCAACGAACTGCCTCAGTCTTGCCCTACAAATAAAGAGCACCTCTCCAAAGAGAATAATGATGCTATTTATCCGTAGTGCTCCTCCCCAGAAAGTTGTTTCAGTGAATAGCTTGCCTCATCGGTGGTGAGGAGAGCCAGACCTGCCATCAGAACACCGGACAAACAGATTTAACCCATCGTGTATTTTCCTTTTATTAATTTAAAATTTTCCACACCAATGGGATGTCTGGCTTCCTGCCTATAACGCTGCGATTATAATCGGCATTTTCAGGTATGGCGTGGATTATTGTCATTTTTCTCATAGTTTGCTATAAAACAGAAAATGTAACTCACAGTCCGCATCGTAAAAAACTTGGCGAAGAGGAAAAACTTAGGAAGGAAGGTCTATGAATCTACGACCGAATGGACAAAACAATAATCAACAAAATGTTTGTAAAGCGCGATAGTTGAAACACCTAATTAATATGGAGTTCTCATCAGATTGAAAGCTTTAAAATGAAAGGAACTCAGTTAACTCAGCTGCAGGTGAAGGAACTGATGCTATCAAATTACATAAGATGTAAATATGTTCATGTAGTTGTGCAGTGGTGTACCGTTTGACAGCATGAGCACTGTGACTATGGTGGGTTTTCTCTCAATAATAGGAAGAGATGACTGTGCCCAATTCTGAGTCTTGATAATACCACTCCCACTTGTGTGTTTCGTCGGAAGCCAGAGAGCCACAGCTTTGGTTCTTGCTTTATCTGGTAAAGTTTATTGTTGGTGTCACTTTTCCAAGTCTGTGAACAGTTGTAACTTGCTTTGCGAATGATAGGCTTATAGTCGCTGTAAGGAACCTGAGGATGTTGTGAGAGCGATAATTGGAGATGTTTAGCGGCAAGATTAGCACTTTCATTTCCTGGAATGCCAGGGATCCAGCAAAAACTGATTGACTGATTGGACACGCTGCAGGAGATTAGCTGGGAATGAATGTCGTTCAAGATAGGATGGGAAGATGAGAAGTTCTTCCTTATGGCAGAGATAACACTGAAGGAGTCGGTGTAAATTATGGCAGGTGAGATGGAAAGCTCAATAATTTTACCTCGTGCTAATTTGATGGCATATAATTCAGCTGTGAAGGCGCTGCATGCTAATGGGAATGAGGCTGTAACATTAAGTGAATTAAACACTGCAATAGCACCTACCGTACTGGCAGTTTTCGATCCGTCAGGATTTTATAGGCATGGGAGTTCAGAGTAGAGTGATCTGAGTGCAACTCCCTGATATTGCAGGGTGGTATGACATTCTTTTCCCACTGAAGATGTACTCGTAAGAGGCAGAAATGTACGTCCAAGGTGGAACAGGCGCAGTTGTGACCTAAAAAATATCACTAAAATCCATATTCCAACTCTGAACAGGCTCTTTAATCCTAAGTGAAGCAGGTCTATTTTCATTTGGCTTGCTCTCATAGAAAAAATCCCACTGAGTATTATAAAGATACTCCCAACTGGGGTGCGATGGAAGACTCTGAATCTTAGCAGTGTATTGTAGTAATAATGTTTTCCTACGAAGATGTAATGGAGGATCATGCGCTTGAATATAAAGACTTTGGATTGGAGAAGTCCTGAAAGCATCCAAAGTAGTCCTTAGAGCACTGTAGTGGATCACATTTACACGTTGTAAAGTAGTGCTTCTGGCAGAGTCATATACTAGACAACCATAATATAATCTAAGCGTGAACGAATTAAAGTTCTGTAAAGATGCATTAAAGTATACCGATCAGCTGCTCAAGACATGGACGACACTGATCGAAATATGTTCAAATGCTTTAGACATGTAGTTCTTAAGTGAGTAATGTAAGGTTAGAAGTTCATAGCATTGTCGCTGTTGTGGGTATTATTGCATCAGGCAATCATGTAACCAATCACTGCCTGCAATAAAGATATATATCTTACTGTCTAATATCAATTCAAGAAATCTAACGGAAGTGACAAGTGGGATTGGAACATTTGTAAGTCAGGATCAGGATAGAGCAGTCGTCGCTTGCAAAAGTGAGTGGCAGTACATTTCTTTTCTGATAGTCGATAACCGTTCGGCGAAGTCCAGGATTCTATTTAGTTGGAGCTGCTGTTCGATGGTATTGATACTTTGAGACTGACTGGAGAAGTTCCGCAAAAGAAAGATGGAAAAGTAGATGAAAAGTGAAGTTAAGTGTTTATTTGAGCATAAAAAAAAGTCAAGAGTGTTGGTTGTGTAGTTAGGATAGTCTGGTATTCTGGTTAATAAATGTATGTGAGGTCATTAGTAATTGTAAAATGGTAGATAAATGAATCTGTGGGAGAAAAGCCTGATCATCTTGATCTGCTGGGTTCGTATGACTAGAAGCCGAAGCCACTGATTTTGATGTACACAACTTGCCAACGAAAATTACCCCACTGTTAGAACAGTTAGAATGGAGAAAGCTGAGTTTCAAAGAAAGGAAGTTAAAAGAGTTCCAAGTGATCAGTGGAATTCGGAGAATGATATCGGCAACAGATGACTATCACAGAATGCGAAAAAGAAATTTTAAGCCAGAGGAGAAATTAAAAAGGAGATTCTAGATGAGGAAGTCTGACATTGAATATCAGAGTGAAGACATGCAAGAGTACCCTTGGAAGCGAATAATTAGGGCAACTACCGAGATGAAAAGTGGTTGAGGAAACAGATAACTGAGATTCTGTCAGACAAATTAATTGGAACTCGGCAAATTGCAGATGAAAATGGATATCATCGAGTTTGGAACTGGGACCACTATATTTGTGAAATTAATCATGTTTTCTTGGAAGTTTAGATCTTTTCAGAGTTTGAGTTGTTTTTTTTTTAGTTTGACTATTCATAATGCATTCGCTAGATAAAAGTAAAAGTAAAAGTAATTGTATCAACTGATAATTTTGTTTTATAATATGGCATATACAGCAAGAATATGTGCCCAGCTCCTTAACATAAGTGACCTTAGGGGATATCCCATCATTAATATATCGTTATTCTTTGTAGTAATAAGGCTGGCAGAAGCAGAGATCATACACTAGTTGATAAAATGCCTCTGGAGAGTTACCAATAGGTGTGTTCCAGTGAACTATCCAGCGAAAAAACAGTTTTGTACCTTCGGAATGCAAGAAATATTGGGTCTCGCCGTGATGCCCAGCAAAGTAAAGTGCAGCCATTATCAACCCACTGCAGGATGGAAGCCTCCTCAACAATTCATGCTGAGGGAAATGGACCATAATCTGCCACGCTGGTCCAGTGCGGGTTGGCAGATCGACCGTATTCAGCAGTCAGGGGCTTGAACCTCGGTCTACTCAAAGAGCGTGTGCTACTGCACTCCCGCTCCTGCCCACTCGGCTACGGAGGCCTTGCAAAAGATGCCCCTAATACCCAACAAAATCTCAGATACGAAATATTTGAGGTTTTGTTGGGAATCACGACTAGACTATATATATTTTGCATTTCGAAGGAAGAAAGCAGTACGGACAGGCCAATCTGAAATATTGGAAATGCTGTTAGATTTATTATTGAAGGTTAGAGGCAATAAAAATTTCCTGCTGACGAAAATAATAGAACTCCCACTGATTATAATGGACATAAAATCCTTAAACTTTTATCTAACTAATTTTAATATATCAAGGTGATGCGCGGAATGAAGGGAATCAGCTCATAAAATCATATTCTTAAGCCTAGCGTAATTGATATCTTGTCAAACGTTAAGTAACTTTATTTGTCTTCATGCCAGAAGTACACCAAGTCCATCGAGCAATATATCTTCATAAATTACTTGAAACTAAATACTCTATTCCGTCATCAAGAGGCGTAAGAAAAATATACTGTTTATGATGGCCTTAATTTTCACAGCAGCAAACTTTTGAACTACTACAACTCTGCCTACGAGACTGGAACAGTCTCGCAGTAATAACAAAGTAATCAGTCAAGGCGCCAACGGTGGCCGTTAAAAATAAATTTTTATTGCTTTATTTTACACGAAGGCAAAATCGAGGGATATTCGACTCGTGCCATGAATCTAATCGGAAAAGGCAAATATTATAGCATCCCTTGTAACATAATTTTCACTAAAACAATTGTGGAAGTTGAGTGCACTGTACATTTTGTAATATCTTCCACATACAAGTTGGTGCAGATGCATTTGCACTGCAAACGCGTAACATAATATATCTGTAAATTTTCTTGCAGTCTGACGCTTTTGTCCTGAATTTTTATTAATTAATATCTTCGCCTAAAAGATATATTATACTTGGATTTAGAGATTTTATACGATTTAAAACAGCAATTTCTCTTCATAGAATTTACGATCTTGAGCTTGTTTTGGTTCGTCTATCACAGATGTTGTTGTAGGGTTTTAGGAACATTAGCGACTATGACCATATTGCTCAGTGTATATTGTCTTTAAATTGAGTGTTTTCTGAGGTCGAGTTTCTGTTTGCTGGGCAAAAAACCCGAATTTCTGGGGAAAAAACATGCTAATCGCCTAAGACCGACTAACTGGGCCACGTCATGAAAAAGCCCATAAAAATTTCTTCTCTCATTGACGGGATTCGAACCCGGGCCTTTACCACTAGTATTTTCTTACACCACGCAGAGACAACATCTGCGTGGAATTAATCAGGTTCTGGGGAATCATTCTGTTACTTTTAGGTAGCATAACTCCACTCCGATTTCTTTACTTTTCCTATGCCTTGCGAACAAATGTGTATGCTTTGAGTTTAGCTACCCGTCTTCATCGAGTAGTATCTCTACAAAATTATGTCAGAATATGCCATTTATACAGAAAGTTGTTTTGCACAGAATATTATAACAAGTCCTATATGTGAAATACATTAATTGGGATCATTATGGAACTCAGTCTTTTGATTCGAGTCAAGAGCGTATACCAAAATGAAAAAGAGGGAAATAAATCTTCCACCAGGTGTCGTTGTGGTGTTGTCCTCCAACTCCAATCGGCTAATAGAACTAAGTTATCATTATGTTTGACGTTTATGGCCATAGTTCGGAAGAGGAAGAGATATATCGTCGCTCCAACTGGACACACTACCACGGCTCCGTCCATTTCTTCGAATATGTCTGACAACGTGCACGTGGGTTGTGGACGTAAGGAGAATGGATGGGGAACTTGCAGCACCCCTGAGACCCTAATAAGTAATGGGAGATGGAAGCTTCAAACAAAAAGAAGCTATGAACGGCACTGACATAAAAAGAAACGTCAGAAGAAGAGAGGTTTGGCAAGGAAATGATGGCGGAAGTGATGAAGAATATTTTGAATTCGCCGGACAGATGCACGGCGAAAGGCGAAAATAATACACCCATAGATTTTTTTTATGTCTGCTCTTGTTTTGTAGCATACTTTAATCAGTTTCAGAAACGAGATTAGATTTCGCAACGTGTATGGTAGGAAGAAATAATGTATCTTTAAGAGTAGGTGTAGTTGAAACGGGGCAGTTCATCTGGTGCGAAACTGCAAACTATAAGTAACCATAAGTCTATGATTAGTATAAGAATAAGAGAAATTTACCTCAATACGATACGTAGAACACTTCCTAATGACACTCTCCTGCAAATAAACGAAAATAAAATTAATGCAAACTAATTACAGTAATAAAATTAATTAAAAAATAAAACAACTTCAACGCACATTTTGAAAAAGGACTTTCTTTCCTCAGGGTGCCATTAGGAAGTGTTCTACGTATATATTGAGGTAAATTTCTTTTATTCTTCTACAAGTAACCATAAGTCGTATGAGAACTCTCTGCAGGTTACTCGCAACAGTTTTTGTGAAGTTCATTTGAACGGCACTGTAATCAAATAAGATTTTCAGTCTGTGTAGATCATCTAAAAATGTAAAAGGTAAGCTGCAGCCATTATTAATCCACTGCAGGATGGAAGCTTCCTCAATGATTCATGTTGAGGGAAATGGACCATAATCCGCCACGCTGGTCCAGTGCAGGTTGGCAGATCGACCGGATTTAGCAGTCAGTGGCTTGAACCCCAGTCTACTCAAGGAGCGTGTGTTACTGCACTCTCCTGCATTCCTTAGATCACCTACCCATCTACAAGTTTATAAATGCTAGCCGGAAAAGTAATCCAAAAAGGATGCACGGAATGGTTCGGCTGAAGACGACAAATTGGCAGCGAACAGCAGCTCGTGTGTCTGATTTGTCCGGAATCAGTTTCGATTATGAAAATTGTTAAACCAGGAGAGTCACTACTCCAAGAATAAATAGTACAAGAACAACCTCATCTTTAAAACATAAATTAGAAAATCAATGTTTAAGAAACCAGTGAAAGATCTCTGCTCTAGGATGCATCTACGCGACCTAGGGACTTATTTTACATTGATTTACTGTTAAAAACAGTAATTTAAATAAATGGTTAATATAATTAAGAGAATATGTATTATAATTGTTTTTCAACTTAACTGTCCATTACTGACAGAAGAAGCGAAAATCCAGCTCTTGATTTAAGATGATATCGAGTCTGATATGAAAGGAAATATACAAAATGATACAACTCATTGATTTCAATGAAACAGGAAGTTTAAGGCTTTTTTAGATATATTGCTAAGCAGTTAAAAACGCCTTTCAGAAATTCCCCAACCACTTCGACTATTTCCTAAATATGCGGGAATTCACCGGGATCAGACCTTTTATGTAGGAGCGAATATTTCTTGTGATGATAAGGGATAGGCTGGCAGTAGTCGAAGAAGAGAATGAGGTTGAGTTGTACAGACGCCAACCTGTTTAAAAGAAGTTCCTGATGAGGTGACCAAAGCACGTTGTTGCAGCAGCGCTTTAGGAGCATCTAATACGGTATTGCGCGTGTCCTTTGGTCGATTTTCTCTTTGATGGATGAAAAACCCAAGCTTCCGGGAGGAAAAACCATGTGACCCTCGCCTGAGACCAACTAACTCAGCCATGTCGTGAAAAAAGCCCATAAAAGTTCCTCAGTTCATCGACGGGACTTGGACTGAAGTCTTTTTCACCCAGTGTGAGGAGGAGGACGGCGATTCTGCCAACTGTGCTATCCACGAGGGCAGGTCCCCAGTGACTTGTAACTCTATTATGAGTATATTCTAAGGCTACTGGTACTTATATTTCCAGTCTTAAAAATGTCTGTAAGATACTTTTCACCAAAAACGAAAGTTTCACCGTAACTTGTTTATAAATCAATTTAAGCGCTGAAAATGCTCTTCCACCTGCCAAAACTTCAACGTTCACGCAGACATCTTTCTTATATTTAAGTGTGGCAGCGTGGAAATGTGTTGGAAGTATTCATAACCGAAAACATATAGTAGTAAAGGTCACATTATTTTGCTCTCCCTTAGGTGAGTGAGCCTGAAAACACAAGGAAGAAAGAGTCGAGTATTTGGTTTATACGACGAAGATAAAAGTTAGAAGTCCCTGATTTCTGCAGCAGCTCACTAGCGAACGGGAAATACAGAATACAACTGCTCCCCACATGCAGAGAGACAGATGAACACAATAATGGAATAGAGAGCAAAAGCATAAAACATTTAAGTGTACTTCGTATCGTAGAGGCATCCATCCCGTAATGTCTCCATTTTATTGTGCTCCGATATCGACGGCTGCCTTTATGGAGAGTCATAAAAAGCCGTGTGATGTCACATCTCCAAATGCCATTCTCTGGATTCGGTTTTAAGATCCCATTTGTTTAAGATCTCTGATCGAAAGCGCACGAAGACATTCTACATTATTGGCCACGAAACAAGCTCTGGTTATACATTCAAGCAGACAGCAGACTACAACGCCTCCACAACTACAGGCACTCACTTCTCCTCGTACTCTTCTTTTTTCTTTTCTTCTAGTGATGTATAACCTTCCACAAGTACTATCTCGTTCCTTAGCAACCTTGTAAGTCACTGTTCAGTTATCCGCACGGGTCTATTTGAGATACTGCTTTTATACTTATTGTTCCAGAAGTTCAGACAACTTTAGTATTTGAATAAAGAGGTAAAGATAAAAGTATTTATTGAAGTAGCAGACAAATGGGATATTTAAAGATAAAGCAATACTGCGTGCATTTATGCAAGTTTGCCACCATCACTAAACACAGCCAGCACTAAATTTTTAAAGCAATGGCTCTAGTCCAAATCACAAAGTAGATCCATGACATCACTAGCCAAAACAATGTTGGAATGATGAATAATAAGTAGCTTATTTCGTTCTCCTAAATCCACCGCTGATCTGCACACTTCAGCTCGAATCGACGCCATGCAGGACTTCTTTCCAAAGTTTAAGAACGTTGATCATAAATGGGTACACTATCTTACTTATTTACACTGGGGCGCTACGGTCCTTGTAGAACCTTGGTCTCTTCAACGATTTTTCTCCAGCTGTCTTTTTACCTGGCCATTGTTCTGCTCTCCATTGTCTCACCCTAAGTTGTCATCTACCCACCTCCTTCTCGGCCTTTCTCTCTGTTGCCCTTCCGTTGCTTCCCTTGGCAATGAATAGTTCAAGACCCATCTATGTCTTGAGCTCTTTATCACTCCCACTATATCAGGTTCTCCATACAGTTCCTTCAGCTCTTGGTTTGTCCTTATTTTCCATTCTTCCCCGACTTTTACCGGGCCAAAGATTTTCCTTGATATCTTCCTTTCCCACACATTTAAAGATTTTTCGTCCTTTTTATTAAGCACCCAGGTTTCACTAGCATAAGTCACGATAGGTCGTACTACTGTTTTGTATAACACTAATTTCGTTCTTCTAAAGAACAGCCTTGATCAAAAGTGTTCCTGCAGGGAAAAATAGCATCTATTACTAGAATTAAGACAAGCCTGAATTTCTCGGGTGTTACCACTATCATGTTGAATCATAGCTCCCAGATATTTGAAGGATTCTGTTCTACTGAAACTATGCTTCGCTGTTTGCCAGATCAGTTGGGTACTTTGCCTCTCCTTCCTACTTGTAATCATAAACTTTGTTTTATTTTCATTTACCTTCAACCCAACTCTTTCTGCTTCTTTCTCAAATTCTTCAAAAGCTGTCTTCAGAATATGTGGGTTTCTAGAAGTCATCACTACATCATCTGCATGGGCTAAGTGCTAGTAGAGTCTTATTTATGATCCCATTGGAGGTGGCTGATACTTTCCCCATAACCCTCTCCAACACCAAGTTAAAAAGTACAGGCGACAAAGGGTCCCCTTTCTCAGCCCTCTCCTGACTTCGAAGGACTCTGAGAGATTCTCTTGCAACTTAATCTTGCACTTCCTTCCTTCCAGCATGATCTTCGTCAGCCTTACAAGTTTTTTTGGTATGCCCAGGCTTCTCATCATTTCCAACAGCTCCACTTTATCCACACTATTATATACCGTGCTGAAATCAATAAAGAGATAGTGCAGATCTACATTATATTTGTAGCACTTATCCAAGAAATGTCTGAAGGTGGAAATGTGGTAAACAGTCGACCTCCCTACACGGAACCCACTTTGGTATTCATCAACTATTTCTTCTGCTAGTGTTGATATTCTTCTACTCAGAATGAAGGATAAAATCTTATATGTTTCTCTAAATAGGGCAAGCCCTCTGCAGTTTCCACACATTAGTTTATCTCCCTTCTTGTAGATTGGGATGATTGCCGCTGTCTTCCAGTCATTTGGCAATTCTTCTCTTTCCCATAAGCTGATGTAATATTTGGATCAGTTTCTTGCCGCCTGCCTTTATGAATTCTGCTGGGATGTTATCATCTCCGTGTGCTTTGTTGTTTTAGCCCCTTTGGATTGCATCCCGTACCTCTTCTATTGTTGGGCCCAAGATACCTTCAACATTATCTGTTTCTTCTTTCTCTTTTACAATTTTTTTCTGGGAGTGCCTGTTCTTTCTTAAGTAAGGAATTAAAATGCTCCTTCCACACTTCTGTGATCTCCACTACTCCCCCCCCTCCCCACTATTTCTCCTTTCTTATTCTTACATAGGTTAAGACGCGGCTGGAAACCTTTTTTTTACGTTTCCTACTTCTTTATAGAATTTCCTAATCTGCCCCCTGTCGTATTCTTCTAGCATTTTTCTGTTTTTTTTTTTCATTGTCTTTTCTTGTCTACATACTGACTTCGCGGCGCCTCCGTAGCCAGGTGGGCAGGAGCAGCAGTGCGTAGCACATGTTTCTTGATTAGACCCGGATTCAAGCCCGTGACCACCAAATACGGAGGATGCGGAAAGGTCAGGGAATGACCACTCCATATCCTCGGAGCAATATGGCCTTAGTTGCTAATGCTCCTGAAAAAAACAAAAAAAAAAAAAAACTGACTTCGCTTCAGCTCGTTTAACCCTGTAATCTTTCTTAGTATTATTCTTTCTAGTTCCTCTCTGTAACATTTTCTGCCTGGCTTGGTTTCGTTCTTTCAGGATCTTCTCACAGTCCTGGTCGAACCAGTCATTTCTTACTCTTTTTTTGTTCCACTCCAAGTGCCTCTTCTGCTGCTCCACTGAATGGTGCAGCAGAAGAGGCACTTCCTTAATATTTTCCCATTTTTTATTGGTAGGTTCACCATCCTGTTTTTGGTGTTTCTCCAGTTTTCCCTCGACTTTCATTCTAAATCTTTCTCTAGTATCTTCATCCTCTAAGCTTATCTTGTTGATATCTTTTCTTTGTCATCCCTCCTGTCCCTCTATATACCTTTGAGAGCCTATTTCACAGATCGCACCGTGCCATAAAATGGTCTGAGCCGCAATCTGCCCCCGCCCTGTGACTCCTCACGTCCAATACATCCGCAGAATGACGAGTATTATTGAGGATGTAATCTATCTGATTACGTGTGACACCATCAGGTGATATCCAAGTTTCTTTGTGGATATTCTTATGAGGGAAATTTGTGCTACTAATGCTCAAGCCTTTCCATCTTGCAAAGTCTATTAGTCTTTCCCCATTTTCATTACTGTTTTCATGTAATCTGTTTCTTCCTATAGTTGGTATGTGTATTTCCTCTTTCTCTACTTTGGCACTGAAATCTCCAAGTATGAGTTTAATATTGTGTTTTGGGGCCACATCTAATGTTCTCTCCAGTGCTTCGTAAAAGGTATCCTTTGTTTCATCCTCTTCATCTTCTGTCGGAGCATGTGCACTGATCATTAATGTGTTAAAAAAGACCCCTCTAAGCCTTAGCGTACATATTCTTTCATTAATTACACTGTAATTCATCATTCGTGCTTTAGTGTCCTTCTTAATCATAAACCCTGTCTCCAGAATGTTGTCTCTGCTTCCACTATTTATTAGGGTATAAGTCTCGGAGGTCTATAATGTCTAAGTTTCCCCATCTTCTCTTTTGTAACGCTGCTACACGTGTTACATCTCTTCGATTCTTTCTCCAATTTCCTGCTTGTTCTTGGTTAGTACAAACTTCAGACGTTCCACGTAGCTACAAAAATCGCTTTAATCCTCTTGGCAAGCTTTGGTCGAATTCCCTTTGAGACAGTCCGGTTATTTCCTTAAGATTTCGTAATGTTATGTTTGTTTTCTGGGGTGGGGTTGTTAGCCCCACGCTCAACCCCCAACCTGGAGGACCAGGGTCCTCTTAGTCTGAATCATCACCTGTAACCTGTCCGACATGTGAGGCCCTGCAGGAACTGTTTTACCAGTTCGTATAATTTCCGTCCTCCCCCACATCGATTGGCAAAGACCTGAGTTCGAATCCCATAGATGAGATGATGAATTTTTATGGACATTTAGTCCATAATGTTGCTGAATTAGTCGGCTCAAGCAATGGTAGTATGGTTTTCCCTCCCGGAAACTCGGATTTTTCATCCAGTAAGCCGACCACAGAACACACGCAGTTTACTGACATTATATCCGGCGCAATATGGCCTAAGTTGCTGATGAGCCTAAAACCCTACAATAAACAACAACCAGGATTCTCTGTCAACTTTTCCTCCCATCAACTACAGTTGACATAGCAAAGATCAATCGAATTGCAGTAAAATACCGATATGACAATCGCACGCCTTGAAACGAACTACAAGCGATACTTTTACATTTTAATTGCCAGAATCTGAAACACTGCGGTAAATAAATCTGCAATCATCAACTTGGACATTTTTCTCTTTTCAGTTACTAGTACCAGGAACTGGGCTTCAGAGGAGGAGAAGGAAGAATGTGTCTCTTAGTTCGCCGATGCAGTAGGAGTAGTTAGAAGGGTAGCTTGGAGGAAAGGTAATAGAAAAATAAGAAATTGTGGAATTCTGACAAGTATAATCGTTAAGGATCAGTACGTAACTGTGCGCCTGCTCTCTGGAGAAAATGCCGCATTTCTTTAAGAAAAAAAAAACGCAGGAAAACATTCTTTAAATATTTCGGATAGACTTTTTTTTTTCCTTTAGACTGCGCGTGTTTACACCTTCAAGCTATCTGTGCGAGTCGGGCAGAATTAATTGCATCTTTAAAAACACTCAAAAATAAAATTCTGGAACCGGAAATGCGTTTGTATGAACTCATGTCTATTTTGAAAGTTTTTCGCTCAAAAGAAATGAAGTTATGTGAATGCGGTACATTTAAAAGAATAAATTTAAAAAAAAATACAAAGCATCACTTCGTCTAGAGTCTAAATGTTTGGACACAATTTATAGACATATTACACATGGGCGGATGAGTTGGTTCTCAGGTGGTCCTATTATAACACTTTTTTAAATATATATATATTGCCCGTCCCTTTTATTAGGACCTTAAGCCTGTGAGCTCGCTGTTGGCCCAAATCAGTGCCGGGCACTATGGCATGGAGTCAACAAGGTGGCACCAGAAATATTGGATCGTTCATGTAACAAAATCCATTTCTGGAGTGATGCGGGCAGAGAACTGTTCTGAAGAACATGCTTTTCCAGTTAGTTTCAGTTATTTAATGGGAATGAGACTAGATTGGCCAGGGCAGATGCCTGAAATCTACCGCGTGTTCCTCAAACCACATTTTCGCACGACTACGACTAGCATTCTGGATGGTTGGATTGTCATCTTGACGGTCCTTCTGTCCATAGGGATAAACGTGCAACATTTTCAGGTGGACTGATTAGCTCTGTATGCGATCAAGGTACCATGAAAAAGCATATGTGCACTCTTCCATCGGTGCTGAAAAGCGTAAATAAGGTCACGTCTGGCCACTTGAGTTGCCTCCCTCTATGCATCTATCCTTTGAGTTCCTGAAGTCCACAGAGGTGTTTTTATAACTGGTGTCGGAGATCAGTAGCTTCTGTAAGGGTTCTAATGTCGATTCTAATCTTTGAACATTCAGCATTTGGTAGTTCACTCCAGAGGCTCTAATAACCTTTGGACACTAGGAAAGTTTAGCCCTGCTGAAACACCCACTAAAAAGAAAAAAAGCAAGAAATGGAAAAGCGAAATTGAGTTTGTACTTTAGAGCAAAAACACCTGAACATATTCCAATTCAACTAATTGAACTGGAGTATGTTCAGGTGTTTAGCCAGTTTATGTTCAGCCAGTAAATTACACAGCCAAATTTACTTTTCCTGATTGATGGAGCTCATTAACTCGATGTGAATCTGCCAATATCAATTCCCAAATGAGATCGCATTAGTTAGGATATATTGACTCCAATATTCTTTAAGTTTACGTCCGTATATTCCAGGATAAAATGTTCATTTCGTTTTCTAAACTTGTCCCCAATCTTGTCAGTGATCTTTGACGGATCATTTCTTTGGTTGTCACAAAATAAGCTCCAGTTCGGTGTACTCCTTTCTCGCCTCGATACTTCCACGTACTTGATCTACCGTTTTGAGCCAATGTTATTTTCTGGGTAACTTATTCTAAGTAGGTGGCGCCTCAGATGCTTTTGGATTAAGACGAAAAAATCTTTAATGTGGTGTGTCGCTCTGCTGTCTCTGAAATACTTTTTTTTTCATAAAGATATCAAACTAATGCATCCATAACTTGACAGGCAAAGACTGAGAGCAGGTGGCCAGTTCCCACTCGATGCGAACGATATACGAGTATAATCGGGGACTGTCTCGTGTATCCCTTCTCTTTCAATTCGTTACTGATCAACCTATTTGAACAAATTTATTTTTTCAATTTTGCGAACACGGGAGAGAAAAAAAAAACACGCAGATAGGATTAATAATTTTAAACGATGCAGTAATTTTAAGTTATTTGGCTGTGAGTAGTGTATATAAGAAGGTCTTAGTGCAGACTTCAGTCTGCGCGTAATTATTCTAAGTTTAAATGTGATTTACCTCTGATGCGCAAACTTAGAATATTTGAAAATATTCTAAGTTTACCTTGAAAATTTAAACTCTAAACAAACATTTTTGTATTCTCTGTTTTAATTAATAATCTTTTGATACATAGTGTGAAAGATATGAACGATATTCCTTTCGGTGTATTTGACTGTGGCAGTCAACTACATCTTTGGAGTTTATTCAGAAGTCCCGAGGACTTTGTCTTAGTTTAGTTGTGACAAAAAGGTTAAATTCCTCACGTCGACGGGACTGGAACTCAGGTCTTTTCCACCCGGTGTGGGGAGGACGGTGATTCCACCAACTGTGCTACCCACCAGAATCTGCGTATCCTCCCCTGAGTAAAGTCTTTTTCCCTCAAGATTAGAGTTTCCAATTGTAAATCATAGCGCACGTTTATTAAATTATTAATAAGTCACTGGTTATAGTTTCTTTTAAAGGTAAATCATGCCTCCAGTTTGGAGTATGCCGAAGAGAAGGCCAAAATGGTAGCAAACCAGTCTTTCAAGCCATGGAAGCTGCATTACTTTCAGCAATTGTTTCATGATGACTGTAATAGAAGGATGGCATTTGCAGAAATTATGTTGGGGTGGAACTAAAAGTGGCCAGGGCTGTTTAAAAATCTTTTTTTTGAAGTGATGAGGCTGTGTTTCACTTTGGTTGTTTTGTTAATTGACTCAACTGCCATTATTGGACAACAGATAATCTGGATCTGCTGAAAAGGCCTCAGGGTAATCGTATCATATCGTCCACAGTTGTTGGACTCTTAATTCTGCGAGACACAGTGAATACCAAAGGATACCACGAAATATTGTAAAGATTGCGTGGCCACGAAATATTGTAAAGATCACAATCGGAACAAGGTTAAACTCGAATTTTTTCAAGATGAAACATGCCCTGATTTTTCAAATGATGTTAGCATTTAAAGAACAGAAAAGAAATCATAACTGAAGGATATCCATCTCATATAAACCTCAACTACCAATATTCCAATATTTCTTAAATGTCGAGTTTATTCTTCGATAGCGAGTGATTTATGACACAATTACATAAAATATAGAGAAAAAGAAGTAAAATAATTGATTATGGCATTTTGATTTTCGTAAATTGAACTGCTTGCTGATCTCAATTTGGGCATTTCAATTTGCAGAAATCGCATTAAGTACATTATTCTCTGGTTCTGCGTTTTCGGAAAAATTGATTTCAGCATCGTTAACCCCTCCATATTAAGAAAGAAGGCAATCGTGTGAAAGTGACAGCCGAGATGGATTCTTCAGACTGTTTGTTGGCTTGGATTACTTCGAGTGAAACAACCCAAAAAAACTCCTTCCAGGTGCTTTCCCTGCACTGCTGGGCGTTCTGTCGGAACGATACTTTTACAGGATGAGAAGTCTATAAGTCTGCTCGTTTTTTTTTTTTATAGAGACGCAGTTGAAGAATGGCTTCTTCGCGTGCCTGGGTCTGTGGAAAACTGCTTTATCCAATAAGCAGAAGGGAATTCGAAAACACCTCCCCACACACACGACTGAGATATTAGAGAGAGAGTCACTCACTCACGGCGCACTAATTTTACTCAAGAAGCCATGGTTATTACGAATACCGTTCCAAAGATCGCAATGCCCTTCTAAAACTAAATAAAAACAAGTGGGGATTTAGATATTTAAGTACTAACCCGATTAAAAGACGTAACTTCTCTTATGGTGCTGCACACGCACACGTATTCCACCGATCTCTATCTTGATGTGCACAGTTCAATGAAGGAAGCATTTTTTTTGCATTTCTACAGTATATTAAACACGAAACTGTGAGGAAGTTGAAGAAGGGATCAATAACGTACCTTTAGATTCTGATAACAGTCTAAATTATTATTTTTATTCATTAACAAAATGCAGGAAACAATCCTTTTACCAGATTACCAGTTGTTATTTTTCTGCATTAATCGAAGGTAGTTTGGCGATGCGTGTCTTTGGAGGGCTGGATGTCCCCTGGGTTTAAAATCTATTTCGTTTTCTCTCTTCGAAAGAAGTAAACTAAATTACGTTATCTAGTTAGGATATGCAAATTAAAATAATGTTTCTCAGCTTGTCTCGATAAAGATGGATTTTTTATAAGGTGGTGATGCTTTCAGTACGATAAGAGGGTAACTCTCAATGTGTTTCCCCCCCCCCCCTCTTTTATTAGGAAAGTTTCCCAGTGACAGCGAATGAGAAGAAGCCAAACAGACGATTCTTAGAGAGTAAGAGCCACCATGAAAACTTGGGTAGATTTTAAAGATATCAGTATCAATACTGATAAATATTGTGAACTGGAGCCAAGCTTTTTCTCACCAGTTAAAAACTAGTCGTTGACATTGTCATTGTCAAAAAAAAACCCGAATATACTTCGGACGTGCCATGGTATGGACTCCACACAAGGTGTTTCAGAGTATCCTGTGGTTGCAAAAACCGCTCACCTGACAATGCGCCAGCAATGACGGCGCATTGTCAGGTGGGCGATTGTAGCATCAAATATCCTTTTCCAGTAGGTCCTAAACATGGTCAATTGGGTCGAAGTTTGAGTTAGGTGGCATTGGTAAGGCGGACAATTCATTGTCATGTTCCTGGTTAGCAATGTTCCGGGCCTTGTGGCATGGCACGTTCTCTTTTTGATAGACGCTCGAGTTGTCTGGATACATTGTCATCATGACTGGTTGGCGACGATAGAAAGGTAAGCATTCCCATCGAGCCGTTAATTAATGGTGATCAGAGGACCCAGAACCATAATACCAACAGTGCATTCAGGTGCCATGCCCTTATTTTCTTTCTTCAAACGTAGACACGTCCATCAGTATGATAAATCATACTTCATAAATCAGTGTCTCTGCCCTGATCAACAGATTTGTAGCCTATCTATTGCAAATAGGTCTGGAGCTAAACATGTCTAAATCAGCTCAAATCAACCTCACGAAAAAGATTATCAAGACATCAAAACCTATCAGAACAAATTGTAGATAACGAAAATAGCCTCACACCGACTTCGGCTTGACATGGGATGACGGCCTCACTTTTCAGAACCATTTTTCAACAATGAAAACGAAGACTTTCTCAGAAATGTGGGCAATCTGACAGGAACTGACGGGATTACTCAACGTCGACGTAGTCCGGAGATACCTACAACCAATTGCATTATACGCATCACCAATCTGGTCTTCGGCTACTCAATCATATGTAAACAGATTCCTGGATAATGCGTTGGATGAATAGGGTCACGGGCAACCCCTTCACCATCTCCAGGGCTCTTTTATATACCAACCGAAATACCACTCCCTTCAGAGGTCGCACAGCACCCAGCAATATTCTTCTTTCTCAGATGCTTACCGGTGTGACTGACATCCGCAGTCTTCAAGGATTTATCTCTACTCCGCGTGCTGGATGCAGTAATGGCAACCCCTACCTACAATCTCTCATATGTAAAGAACTTATTTCCAAACAACGCAGTCAATCTTTTTAATTAATTGGCAGTAGACCCAGTGAAATACCGTCGGAACAGTTTCGCACCTTCAGCAGCGTCACAGTTCATTCCTACACAAGGAGGTGTGGCTAATGCAAAGCCAGCTGTGCGTGCGATGCAATTAAGAAGTATTTCCCCCCCAAACAATACACACTTTGTTTGTGTACATAATAAAATCTTAGTTAGTTAGTTGCAAACATTCTCTTGGGTCTCTGTTTACTGTTCTAATCCCGAGGAAAAACTTTAAACGAGAGCTCATAATGGATTTCATAACATTTCGTGTTCATTACGCTCCCCCTAACGCTACTGTCTCACGTCCTTAATGAAAACTGAAGCAAGCACTACCCTAACTGGTATTTCACATAATTCTTCCGATGACACCAAGCGGACAGTTTATGTACTCTTCTTATTAGTTTGTCTTTTCTTGGTTAGGCATTATTTGATGCTCCAAATTGCTTTTGTGTCTTAGTTAGATCCGTGATCTTTGGCTGGCATCACGTGGAGTCTCCTCTGCTCCCTTCTTGCACCCGCGAGGCTTAATGGTTCTTTCGCATGCCTGGGCATATTTGCAGGTAAGGGGCGTCGCCGGAAGGAGGGTCAATAGTTGTAAAGTAGGAACAGACAGCTCACGAAGCGAGCACGCATGCAGTGTTTATCAAGCGATGTGATGTTCCCGTCTGGAAAATTAATGGCGGGTTTCAGACGGACGTGTGTTATGAATGGGGAAATATTAAATCAGAAAACAACTCTTTTGCTGTTTCGGTACCCATCTTTTATCATTCGAGAGAGAGAGAGACAGAGGAAGATGCTATTGCGAATATGTTTCGGTAGAATAAGACAGGGACTGGCGTGTGCGCTTCTTTTGAGGTAAAAATTCGGATGTCTTCACTGGTCTCTTAACAGTAAATCCATTGCAGAACAGGTCAGCTGCAAACATTCCCCTGCTGACTGCTTCAGGGTAGAATTGAGCTGCCACCGACTTCTCTACTAATGCATATAAATCACTCTTGGAATGAATGATTCAGTTTGCATTACATTAAATTCATTCTTCAATTGCTATACCACCAGAGCATGGCCACGAAGAATGAAACACGGACCTGTGTTAAGCGCCAGAGCAAGTAAGGCTATGAGGAATCAGTATATTATGTCTATAGTTTTGTTTATTCTTGAAGTGGACGAAGACTGGTTGGTCGTTGGGTTTCAGATCTTCAGAAACTAGGCCATATGTGCCGTGTAATATAGTTGATTTGCTCTTTGGTGGACAGAAAAAACCATGCTACCTTTGCCGAAGACCTACTAACTCAGCCACGTTGTGAAATAGATCCATAAATTTTGGCCACGCCATCAACTTGATTCGAACTCAGGTCTTTCCCACCCGAAGGAAGTTGTTATACCAGCTGTGCTAACCATGAGCTCTTTTGAAGAACCCGAACCTGAGACTGACTAACTCGGCCACACTCTGAAAGAATTCCATAACAATTCCTCGCGTCAATGATGGGATTCGAACTCAGGCCTTTTACACCTGGTGTGGGAGGGCAATGATTTTGTATTCAGAGTGCTAACCGGGAGAGCGAAATACGGACCCAAGAAGGAAGACATCTACATAAAGATGATGATATAAAGAGAACGAAGTATATAAGATTCCGAAGGGGAGCTTTAATCTACCCCTTAGCCTTTCAGCGCTCCTTGAACTATAAAAATAAAGCAAATTTTCAAAAACATGATTTAGGAAAGACACTTTTCCCAGGTCTCTTTGAAATATATATAAAATATTAAAAAACGTAAGCAGAAGGAAACAATTTCCCAGCGAAATATATTTCTCTTTATAACATAACACGTGAGTAATTGCTTTTTCTTAAACTGATTTCTTCTTATTTTTAAGACAGGCTGCTGCAGCGCAGTCTTAATGAAACGCTGTTGTGTACACGTAAGTCGCGAGACGACATCGCTGTCCAGACACGGTAAAAGGTTACATTACACAGCTTTTCAAATAAGATCGTTATTTTCTTTCGCGGGGTGAAGAGAAGCAAGTGTGTTAAGTAAGAAGCAGTTTTTCACTCTGTACATATGGGATTTCTTCTTTCTCTCTCTTTCCCTTTCACTGATCTCGTTATTGCTGGGAGTCGCGGACGATGTTCTTCGACTTCGGGGCTCCGCAGGATACAAGGTGCAAATGATAAACACTGTAAACAAGATAAATAAGAAACTGTTCTCTTCTGAAGACTCTTTGCTAATGTTGCGGGCAAATAAGAACTTTCCAAAGCGATCGCGTCCGCCTGTGGTTGATGAAGACTTAGGTAAGGAACTCTTCTCCATCACGTGGACACCCCCCACTCCCCCAGGTTCACGTACGTACATGGAGAAATTCCACACGACTGATTTCCCGCGACACTACTTCGCCGTCGCTTATTCGACAGCCTAATGGTTCGCGCCGTGCGCGAGGACAGTTAGTGGACATTAAATGACCTGTAAACTCTGGAGATGGAGACCATTGCCGTCACCGAGAGCTCGGCCAACAATAAATACCGATAGCAACGATCGTTACGAACCCGGCAAGGAAAGCCTCAAGTAGCTTTCCTTGGGTGTTTCCTCGCTGCTGATGGCGTGTTCTAGTCATTTGTCACGAGTTGCGGACTGAGATGACCGCAATCCCCCCTCCTTTAACTCTCTTCCGCTTTTTCTCTCCGCCGCTACAAATGAGAGATGGAGAATTTCGGTTTTTCATTATTTTTGAATGATTTGCTCTTGGAGAAGGTAGAACTGTCCATTAACAACGGCACGAATCAAAACTAAGAAGGAAATGAAGGAAAATGCGATTTTGTTCAAGAGGAAGACAGTTCTAATTGGAACTGTCCTCCTTCTTGGTTGGCATCAGCAAAATTTAATGTTCCGTAGACCTGGGGAAAAAAAAGATTTCGCGGTTGGAAAGAAGAAGCAGGTTATCTTAGGTCTTTGTTAATTCTCTGTGAGAGGCCTCGTGACCTCAAAACGATGTCATGACACCTCTCACAGAGAATTATGGAATCTTTCGTACAATATAAACAACAGTGAAAACGGCAGGGGTAGTTTAGTTAGTCAATTTAAAGTCAAAGCTTAGTTTGGGCAAGTTTTACATTTTAAGAATCACCCACAAGGTCCTATTGGGAAAAAGAAAGACATGACATCACAACAACAGCTGAATTAAGAAAAATAAATTAGAAAAAAAGGTACATGCACTGTAATTGAGGTTATAATCGAGTATCGAGTAAAAGATAGAGATTGTTGTATGTACTCCAATAAAATAACGTTGAGGTATTTTGTTAGGTTAATTTTAGAGCAGATATTTATTTATCAATGTGTGAAAATGTTCATCAGTGATACAAGAATTTGATATTCAAAGGCTTACTTAAATGACTGGATCAATGTAACGGCTGGATTTGGCTTTCAAGAGAATCAATTAAGAGTACAATTTCTTTTGGTTAGTGTGCATGCCACGGATGGTTGGAGAATTCCTGATATTGCTATCGATGGGTCTAGGAATCATTGGATCGATCAGGATTTAAAGTCACGAACATATTTCCTATTTAGAGTGAAGGGTAAAACGAATAGCACGCCATCTTATGGAAACTCAGATTTGGACGAGAGTGTTAAATTCTTCCCGCTGTGAGATTGAGCGCTGTGCAAGGCGAAGGATTCAAATGCATTCTCCTTTAATGTGTTAAAACACTCCCAGAGATAGTGCTTCCTTGGTGATGTTACTCAAATGAAACCAAGCGTCTTCTGAGAAGACTGGGTTGTCCAGAACATTAATTCATGGGCCAATGAAACGGATAATCTCCTAGATGCTTTATCCGCAGCATGAGATCTGCCAAACTTAAGAATTCAATATCCACATATCTTCAACCTTTTCTTGGCTATCTCTACAGATTTTCTTGGCATTCTCAAGAGAGCTTGAATTTCATACCATATATCTTCAGTTAAAACACTTGACTACTATGGTCTTTCACCCTACATGTTTAGTAAAATGCAATGAATTTTGTCCTATTTTAGATATTGATTATTAAATACTTAAGACCTTCTCCTCTGGATAAAAACTCTTCTTGGAATCTATATAAAACTCTGCTTGAAAAAGTCACGAAAGAAGTTAGGGGGTATTAGATAAAAAATGACTGGAAAACTTTAATTATTTGTATATTCTAGATTAAAAGTTCTAAAATAATAACCGACATTGCGAATAATCTCAAACAGAGGCAAGAAAGTAGATTGAATTTAAAGCTACATAAAACTTTCGCAAATGAACTTCAACTTACGATAGGTAGGCATGGGCAGATCGTAAAATAAAGGAAAGTAGATTGACTAACGTAAAATGAGATTTATGAAAGCAGAGGATTGTACTTTATTGGGTCAAAAGCAATAGGCCGATAATCCACCTATAAATAAAGGTAGAATTGGTTCTGAACTTCATAAAATATCGCAGGAAGAAAAGTGGTAAGTGGAACAGGTAAGCTACCTTTATGATTAAAGAAAATCCTTTGCAATAAGGTCTACTGTCCATGTAATTTTAGAAAATATCCAATAGGAAGAGGAAATAAAGATCGTAGACCGCACAAATCGATTCAGAAATCTATGGTAATAATTTCGTACGATATTCCTTGTTGTATGAGCAACAACAGACTTCAACCCATTGAAGCGCTTTCGAAAACAAAAACCAAATAAATGCGCTATATAATCTTAGAAAATATCCTTTTCAAGCAGTGGCACATGTGCGGTAATAAAACAGATAAGTTTAAATTCTACGGCTTTCGATTTTTTTCTTTGCCCTCATTGAGAAATTCGATCTTTGCTTTTCACCCGTGAGAGAACTCGGGCAGTTATATTTGCTCCATAATGAAATTCTGTCCTCCATAAATCAAGCCAAGACGTCGTAAGTTGTGTAGCGCCAGAGTAATTTAAAAATTTCAGCAAATCGTTGGCTAGATTTGAAATACCATTTTACATTCCAATTTACGATACTCATGTTTCTGTTACTGGTGTAACCGCGCCGAGCAGCTGCGTTCCAGACATCAGCTAAGTGCACGCGAGGACATTAGTTGTGAATACAACATCTAAAACTAATAGTTTCTCGAGATTTAATGGTTTTCCCTATAATTCTCCGGATAATGAATGCTAGCGGCGAGTTCCTCTGACCACGAAACAGCTAGCAACTGGAGTTCAATAAGTCGGATAACACATATTGGAGTACCAAGTTTGCGCTCTCTTCGTCTCCCCTTTTCGTGCCGTGTTTGTGCCGAACAGCCTACGGAAATATTTTCCGACACACACAACGCAGAATGGTTCCTAACGAGTAATGAAGCGAACATACTCGCTGTTTGCTTAGAATCTGTTATTAGCCCAGGATAAGTTCGGATCATTAAATCTCTCTGCCCACAGTTTTCGCTGCTTATAGAAACGAAGTATCATCAAAGTTGTAAAGTTTGCTAACAAGAATCCCCACAGAACGTCAAAGAATGACCAGAAACTCCTCTTTAACATCGGAATTTTGTTGTCGAAAAACATTAATAAACAAACAAATCCGTCACTTTCTTTTAATGACAGTAACAAGTGGAGAAAATGAAGAATACATGTTAGCTTCTTAACCACAAGACTCCACTTAAAATGTTTTCAAAGAAGATGATTCTGCCCTTACGTTGTATTAAAGTTTTGAATGGAATCTACTTAGCATTATAAGCATCATCGCATCATAAATGTTTGTCTATAAGAACATTTGCACCAACTGTTGCCCTCGTGGGTAGCACAGTTGGTAGAATCGCCGTCCTCCACACACCGTCGATGACGTGAGCAATTTTAATAGACCTTTTTTCACAACGTGGCTGAATAGTGGATCGCAGGCGAGGGTAACATGGTTTTGTCTCCCGGAAACTCAGTTTTTCTTCCAGCAAACAGAAAACGCGCAATTTACATACACTAAACACGGAGCAATATGGCCTCAGTCGCTGATGCTCCTAAAACCCCACAACAACAACAGCGCCCACTGTTATAATACATCAGCTAAGTGGGGCATTTGCAAAGTTCTGGCCTGAGTACGAAAGGTTTATTTGAGTAGTCTGGTAACATGTTACATTTCAGCATGTTACCAGACTACTCTGTGGAGTCAACACTTTTGCTACCGATGCTGCAATGCGTTGATTACAGCTACGAAGAAAGTTTTCTAATGGGCCTCCATGAATGCATCCAGTACAGCAACGACTTCAATGTCGGTGGGAAAAATGGATGTCAACCAGGTACTTTTTCAAATTAGAAATCAGGAAAAGTCCGATGGTGCCAGCTCTGTTGAATATAGAGTATGGTGGAAGATTTCAAAGCCGCACTCATGCAGTGTACCTCACAGGCGCGTTGTCCTGGGGGAACCTCGTCTGCTGAGTTTCCCTTCACCGTTTGCTTTTGATGTTTTCAAGTAAACACCTCAGGCCTGTGCAATATGATCCTTTTGGCCTTTCTGAAGGTCACTTGCAACACTCTAACAGCATCCCAAAAAAAAAAAAAAAAACTGATGCCATCATCATGGCATCAGAAGAATCAACTTGGCTTTCTTTAGACGGGAGAAGAGCTGTGTTTCCACTGTTTAGACCACTCCTTTGTCTATGGCTGAAAATAACGGACCAACATTTTATCCATAGTCACAATGAAATTTTCTGGATCTGCTTGAAAACTATGCAAATGTTCACTTAACAAGTCTTGTGCATTTTAATCCACATTAAATAACTTAGGTACCCATTGTGCTGACACCTTTTTCATAGCAAGAACCTCTGTTATTTAGCGGTACACCGTTCAGATGCGATGCCCAAAGACTCTGGAAACCTCTGGAGTGATGGACGTTGCAGGTCTTCCTCACTCGTTTAAATTCCGCTGCCCACTTGAACTATATCTTCATAAATTGCCTTGGGCGTTAGTCCCTTCCCCCTCAAATATTGGATGACTGCATGGTGAGTGATTTTGTCCATCTTTCCTCATTCACACTGCTTTGTTGACTTCGGGACCTGTAATTAAAAAAAAAATAAAAAGACCTTTCTTGAAACTGCATGAAACTTGGTGGATACCGAAATTTTTAACACTCCATCACTACCCTTTCTTATTGAGTCCACGAACTCTTACTCCACTTTTCTTAATTTAAATGGACCTGGGTTCGGTTCCTTTCCCAGACACAGAGGATTTGTTTCCGTCAATGATGGCAGGACTTTTGAAGGACTTGTCGAATAACAGTCTCGGGAAGAGGCGAACGATTTTTGTCTCCAGAAAAATTCGGTGAAACAAATCAACTATAGAATATAATATAAGCAGTTTACAGATGCTGTCTGCTGACGTCAAATGTCCTTCGTTGTCTCGAAACTTGTTCCAAACAACATCTCCTCTGTTCGTTCTGTTATCATTGTTAACAACCATTTTCCAGACATTTGACCCGTTCCCATTTTGTTTTCTTTTCCCCTTGTTTCAGCAATAACGTCAGTTTTCTGGCGACTACGCTTGTCTCTATCTTTGTCTGCTCTCAGCCCAGAATTCTATCTTTTTTTTGGTCGTCTTTCCTCATCATTAAACGTCTGGAACATTTTACACCAGACTATGGGTCCAGTGAGTGCTAGCTGACAACGGATTCCCATCTTTCATTTCTGAAGGCGGTTTTATCTTCCTTTAACAAAAGTATTATCTTGATGCTTAAAATAGTTTATATAATCTTAGATTTTAGCGTGGGCATTGTTTTTTTCCATCCCTTATTCTCATCTAATTATAATTTAAGCAGTTGTTAAATGCAGCAGTGAACACAGAAGAGCAAAGCATCACCAGAGTGAATTCCAGATGCGTGCTGCTGCTTCTGCGTGTTTAATTTCTAAAGGTAGTTCACGAATTTGAAACACTCGAGGTATGAAGCTTATTATAATTGCACGAACGTGATAGTATCTAGTTAATAAGATACTGTAATAACAAACAGAGCGAATCTTCCCCACGGTTGAATAAGTACATTTCGAACCATAAAAAATAAACATTATTCTTTATTTCTTTCAGAGAGAGAGAGAGAGAGAGAGAGAGAGAGAGAGAGAGACACTCGCGTTTGCCAATCTCACGCATGAGGCAAGAATTATGTACGGAATTCCCGTTCGATGTCGGGCTCTGCTTCTTTGTGGCAAGCAGTGACCGCAACACCAGGCCATAATGATGCCCGATACAGTCATTAATGTCTCCAGTGGTGCAACCATTTGGGAGGAACACGTGTCTGACATGCGTTTTACAAGTCATTAGCAGTCCCTAACTGCCACATTCTTGGAAACTTCCCTTAGAAGCCGTCCACTTAAAGTTGTACTGCTCAAGGGTGAACATTACGCAGGGTAAGGGAAAGAAATATCTCTTCTTCGTATAAATGAGGAATTTTATAGAAAATTCTTCATTTCTGTATCACTCACTTGACTACAAATCCCTTAAGAACAGGACAACTATTTTGTTCAGAAATTTGAGTTCTGTTGAAGATAAGCATGGGAGCAGCAAACTGTTTTTGTGTGGAAAAGGAGAGGACTGATGCAACTGTTTCTAAATCATCTTCTGATTTTCACGGTAGCTGAAAATAAAGTAAATTAATCTGAGATCATCCGTACCTTCAGATCTCTTACCACAGAATATGCTTGATCCTAAAAGCGAAATCCTTCGAGTATTTAAAAATCGAGAAAGATAAAAATAAATACACAATGTACAGAAACAAAAGCGGTAATTGAATTCAGTAAAAGAAGAGAAAATTTTATAGTTCTCAGCTTGCAGGCAACAAGCAGGAAAAATCGGTAGATATGGACAAGCCAATACTTGATGGAAAGAAACGGAAATCAAAAAACTGACTGGAGAATGAAGTCCATATTTCATATGATTATGATAAAGCTTTGGTCATTTGTAACAACTTAACCTAAACCTTGAACAATCTTTTTCAGCGTCAAATTTACCCCAGAGACAATGATACAAGAGAATCTTCCAAGTACTCATAGGTTCTTCTTTTCCTTGTTCCACTCTTTGATCAAATTTTAGAAAGAGGGCATGAATTGGGAAAAAAGGGAGCTCTAGCTTTGATGGAATGCCTGCTTCTGTGCTAAAAAATGTCCTTAACTCATTTCTGGTACCACTTCAGTATATATTCAATTTCTTCTTACAGTCTGGTAAATTTTCCTCTCAATTAAAAAAAAATGTTCCAAAGGGAGTTCATAAAAACTTTTATTATTCATACCAGAATAGATAAGCCTGGCAATTATTGACTTTTCCTCCAGGATTACTGATAGTCTTGAAGTGTGCTATTGTGCATTAGCACTGTCCCCAACTAAATCTTTCAACTGGATAAATCACAATCTGCTACTCAATAAACCCAAAAATATTGGCTTTAGAGGAATTTAAACTTCCTGAGGACTACATTACTAATTGTCCATTTGTTATAAAAACTAAACTATTCTCTTTTGGATATTTTCCCAGGAGATAATCACAGGACTCATTTCTTTTGGAACTCTCCGATTCATTCTTTTCACCAACGATTGTTGTTGTTGTTGTTGTTGTTTAATGGCGCAAGAGCAGCTTCGGCTATATTTCGCCTGTTCAAGTTTTGTTATTTTCTGTTATACTGATTTGACATATTAGATATGATTCGTTAAGTTTATTAAACTGAGGTATGTAAAGAGTTCACTGACGTTTGATTTTTCTCCCATAATGAGCTCCACGCTTGATGGCTCATTTGAATGCGATTTGAAAGCTGATCGGAGGGCGATTTGGTATCGTGGACATTCTATGATGATGTGCTTCACTGTTAGTGTGGTCAGACCTGAGGGCATTGTGGAGGATCGTCTTTCGTTAGAAGGTAAGAGTGCGTTAAATGTGTATGGCCGATGCGAAGACGGACGAGGATAACCTCTTCGTGTCTGTTTGACTGAAAACTTGATTTCCAGGATTTCTGCTGCTGTTTCATTTGGTATAATTTATTGTTCGTTTGAGATTTCCAGGTCTGCATCCATATATTTTCAGAGGCTTTTCGATTGACGTTTTTAAAGTCATTGAGCGGAATTTATGCAAGTGGGGGTTTTCGTTTGACGGATGTTTTGCAGCATCATCCGCATTGCCGAGTATTCCAGAATGTCCAGGAATCCAAGTGAATCGACGTTTTGTTTTTTCCTAAGGTGTGATAAGGAGGAAAGAATTTTTCTTACATACGGATGAGATGGATGGTCTTCTGTCTGTAAAGCATATATTGCACTTAATGAGTCTGTGAAAATGATACTTTTTACGAAGGAAGTTTTGGCAATGTGATCTAGGGCGAGACTTATTGCAAACGATTCAGCACTAAAGATACTGCACTCTATTGAAAGAGATTGAAATTACGCTGTTTGGCAATACAACTGCAGCACCAACGTGTGTATCCTTCTTGGATCCATCAGTGTACAGATGAGAATAGTCAGAGAATTGCGTTATATAAGAGGAATGTAGCTGTTTTATATGTTGACTTGGGATATTGTTCTGTTTCCATTTTATGAGGACCATGTCACAGTCAACTGAACTGATTTCCAACGGTGGAAGGGCTGTGGGGGTATCTTGGTAGATTTTATCCATACTTAAGTTCAATTGTGAGAGTATTTCTTGTAGTCGGATGCCTGCAGGTTTGCATGTGTTAGGTTTGTTCGCATATAAGGTTTCCCATTTCGGTTTATACAGATATTGCCATGTTGGATGTCCAGGAAGGCTTTGAACTTTCGCAGCATAGTTCATAAGAAGAACTTGTCTACGAAGACTGAGTGGGAGTTCATGGATCTCTGTGTATAGACTATACACAGGTGAGGTACGGAAGGCTCCTGAAACAACACGTAATGCACTTTGATGAATTGGATCTAACCAATTCAACAACTTTTCCTAGCTAAGGAGTAAATGGGAGAACCATAATCTAATTTAGATCTTATCAGTGCACGATAAACGTGCAAAAATGAAAAATGACCAGCTCTCCATGTCATGGCTGATACAGCTCGTAGAATGCTTAATTTCTTTAAGCACATTGTACGTAGATATTTTGTGTGTTCTAGGAAATTTAATTTTTGATCCATGATTAGTCCTAGCAGTCGGATACTCTGTTTGAGTGGAATTTGTTGATTGCTTATTCTTAGTTCTGGGTCAGGATGCATCTTTCGTTTTCTGCAGAAGTGTATTGCCACTGTCTTTTGTACTGAGATTCGATATCCATTATGGACTAGGACTCTATTTTGTTAAAAGCCCATTGAAGCTGCCTCTCGATTGTCCGCATATTCTGTGAGTGACATGATATTGTGAGGTCGTCGGCATATAGGTAGGTTTCGACTGTTGCTGGAATAACTTCTGTTATAGGGTTGATTTTTATAGCGAAAAGGGTTGCACTGAGGACTGAGCCTTGGGGGATCCCCTGTTCTTGATTGTATATTAGACGCAGAATATGATGGTAGCGGACTTAAAGTTCTTTTAGTCATGAAATTCTGAAGGAACTTTGGTAGATGGCCTCGAAGTTCTAATTTGTGCAATTCATGAAGGATATCATATCTCCTGGTAGTATCGAACGCCTTTTCAATATCAAGGCATATCATTACAAGGTGTTCGTTTCGGAAAAAGGCATTGCGAATATTTGATTCACCTTTTGTCATTATGTCTATTGTTGATTTATTTTTCCTAAAACAGTATTGGCTAGGACTAAGGAGGTTATGGAAGTCAAGAAACCAGGTTAACCGATCATTCACCATTTTTTCTAAAGTTTTACCTAGACAGCTAGTGAGGGCAATGGGGCGATAATTATATGGGTTTGAATGGTCCTTCCCAGGTTTTTGAAAGGCCAGTACAAACGAATGTCCCGAAGAGTCTGGATATGAATCCTCAAGGTATATCCCATTATATAGTAGCAAGAGCATGCATAAAGAATTTTTAGTGAGGTGTTTAATCATTTGATAGTGGATTCCATCCGGACCTGCTGCACTTTCCTTAGATTTAGCTAGGGCTTTATGCAATTCATTTATAGTAAAAGGGTTGGTTGTATGAAATCTCATGAGCTGCATGGAAATTAATTTTGTATTTTTCGATTTGAGTTTTATATGTTTGAAAGATTGGTCTGCATGACGTTGTTGCTGACAATTCCTCAAATGTTTCTCCTAGTACATTTGCAATTTTTTCTGGTTCAGTCATGTCATGACCTTTTCAGCTTATGATCGGTTTAGGGACGGTTGTATATTTGCCTGAAATTTGTTTAATTTTATTCCAGATTATTCTGCTGTCCGTATTTCTATTAATTTTGCTTGCAAAAGATATCCAGGACTCTTTCTGAGATTTCCGGCATATATAACGTGCTTTTTCTCTGGCTTTCTTATATTTTATGAGATTAGTGGTGGTGGGATACTTTCTGAATTGATTCCAAACCTTATTTTTTTCTTTCTTTGCTTCCAAGCATTCTTCATTCCACCACTGCTTGTAATGTTTATGGAACTGGTTAGCTGTCTTTGGTATTGCAATGTTTGCTGCAGAAATTATTTGATTTTGTGATATGAGTAACAGCATTATTGATATCAGAATGTCTTATGGTTTTCTCATCTAAAGGAGCATCACATTGGTATTTTTCCCACTTTGCTTTGCAAATTTTCATTTTATACCTCTTATAGGTTGCGGTACATCATTTGCTAGTAGGTGACAAACAACTGGGTAATGATCACTGCTATAGGGATCATCGGAAACAGACCAGTCAAGGAGAGGAAAGAGGGCTGGGGAACAGATGGTGAGATCAATTGCGGAGGTAGTCCCTGTTGGTAAATGGACATGGGTGTGAGTACCTGTGTTTAAGAGTGTTAAGTTCCTATTATCTATAAGTTTTTAAATCATCTGTCCTCTTTTGTCTGTATGAAGTGATCCCTAGATGATATGATGCCCATTAAGGTCTCCCATCAAACAGAAAGGAGATGGTAATTGTTCAATTAAGACTTCAAATTCTTGCAGTGTATACGCATGATTAGGTGGAAGGTAGAGTGAAACCATAGTCAAGGTAATTCCAGTAACGATGCGTACTGCAGCTGATGGGATATTATGCTTGGATGGAATATTAGAGTCAACAAGAATGGCGACTCCTCCATGAGCTGTAGTGGTTTTTCGATCTTGCCTATATACATTGTAGTTCTTGATTGAAATACTTATGTGCGGAGTTAGGTTTGTTTCTTGCAAACAGATACTTGTAGGGGCACATACGGAAATAAGATCTTTGATATCGCTTAGATTACTTCAAATGCCACGACAATTTCATTGTAGAAGTGTACACATTATTTGGGCTTAGTACCTGATTCAGATGACTTACGATGAGCTGCTTGTTTTAATCGATCTGGTTTGATCTTTTCTTTTCTGGGGAAGCTTGGTCGGCCACCACTGTCCATGTCATCATTTGCGTAAAGTTCCAGAACTGGTTCATCTTCTTGCTCCTTTTCATCAATTTCCATAGTGTCAGTATTTTTTTGTGTTTTTTCAACATGTTTGGTGGGATTTGTACTGCTTGTTGGTGTTGGATCTTCAGCATCTGGTGAGATTACAATGGGTGTATTAATTACCTGGTCAATTTTTGGTTTTGTTTGTAATAGAAGATTACGTGCCCAATCTGCTATTGAGATGTTAGGTGGGACTGTGATGTCAGTCTGTGTTGCAATTACCTTTGTTTTCTGCACTGTAATTGCTGCTGCTTATGATCTCACTGCTGGAAATAGTGGCATCTGCTTTTCGGCTTCTTGATATGTGATCTTATGTTCAGTTTTATATTTTTGAACTTGCTTTTCTTTTCTCTTTTCCATATATTACAGTCTCTGGAATAGGCAGGGTGGTCTCCTTTGCAGTTTGGGCAGCGAGGAGACTGTGTATTGCATTCTTTACAATTATGTTCTTTTGAGCCACAAGTGGCACAAATAGCTTGTCCTCTGCATACTGTTTGGGAATGGCCATATTTTTGACACTTGAAGCATCTTATTGGATTGGGGATGTATGATTTTACCTCGTAATTCAGGTACCCTGCTTTGACTGATGATGGTAGAGTTGGAGTACTGAAAGTAATTATGATAGTGCGGGTTGGAATGAGGTTTCTATCCTTTTTAATAAGGATTCTTGCATGTATGACATTCTGGTTTTGTAGCTCTTATACGATTTCTTCTTCAGAGCTGTTTAGGAGGTCCCATTCCACGATAACCCCTTTAGATGAATTTAAAGTGGCATGTGGAGTGACTTTGATGGGAATCCCTCCAAATGTCGATGATTTGTCGTTTCTATCAGTAGGTCGCCTGATTTCAAGCGGCGAACCATTTTCGGTGGACCAGCTATATGTTCTAGACACCTTTGTTTACTAATGGCTGGTCTGATAGGGAATGAAAAATTAGAAAGAGTGGAGAGATGGTTTGGGTCATATCTTTCTTTTGTAGTTTGGCTGTAGATGGATTAGGATCATCTTGTTGCCGATTATGATCAGTTCGATCCATAATTCCAGGAAACTTCTTGATTTGTCAAGTCCATTGTTGCTCCTTTTAGCCCTGAAAGGATTATTTTTCCTTTCAGATTTTAGGCCCCACCACGGGGAGGCAGGAGCAGTTCCACCTAGTGACCAAGCGGCTGGAGGATTAGTTTGTTAGTGAGAAAATGGATAAATATAATAAAAAAGAAAGGTGATTTTCCTTCTTGGGTTCTACTTAAAATCTGCTAAGTGAAGAACCACTTACTACAATGAACTGAGTATAAGAGAGCGGCTAGAAATGAAACAGAACAAAATCACTTGGAAGGATCACTTTATAACTCCCTTAAGAAAAATCGCTTGGTCCCTATCGCTTGGCAGTCGGGGCCTTCACCAACGAATTTCCCCACGTTCTTCCATGTACTTACCTAATCATGTATGCTGACGACATTTTCATTCTAATTAAGGAACACTTAGACCACCTTCAACTCAAAACCTCAGCTTCGCTCTCTTTATAATGCACAATTGACGTTATAAGAATCAGCTAATACTTAATCAAAAAAAATCTAAATAAAGATCTGTAGAGTAGATCTAACAACCCACTAAATATTTACTTCGAAATAATTTACAAGTTAAAACAAATCAAAATTGCGAATGAAATTAAGTTCCTGGGATTACTAGATAATGCGCTATGCAGGAATAAATAAGTTATTCTCAGTCGCGCTAATTTTTTAAAATTCTATTTAGTGAGACCAACTGATGATGTTGCCAACTATAATCTTTCAGTCTCAGACTAGTCCTTTATTTTCGATCTCACTTTACCTTATGGGGCACACCTCTTATGAATTATCTGATGGGGTACCATTTATCAACCTTGAAAAACCTTGCCAAAATCAAATCCATTCGAAATGGTCAGTCATGTTCTTTTAATTTTTGCTTTAATTTTAATTTTAATTTAGAACGTTGTATATGGTTTAGTTGTTGTAGATTCTAGGAAGTGTTTAAATGTTATAGAAGGTTGTAGATGATTCTAGAGTGTTTTGCAATAATATAAATTGAACAGTAAGAGCTGTAATTAAAAATCGAACACCTGCCATTCAGAAAGAGTGTTTGGTGTAAGTTTTGTATGTTTCGTGATAAATATGGCAAGAAATAAGGAACTGAATGTTCAAAACAGGAGTGCTATTATAAGTCTGTATAAAGAAAAATATTCCATGAAAAGTATTCGCAAAAACTAGGTATTTTGTTTAAAGGAGTACAAATTACCATTTAATGATTCAAGGAGACTAGCAGTTTAAAGGACAAACCACGATCAGGACAACCGAGCATAACAACTTGAACACAAGATAAGTCCATAACTCTGATTTCTAACCATAATCGATAACTTACTGTACCTGAAATACGAGCTGAATTCAATAGGAACAGAGAAACTCCCGTGTCTATGTCCACTATAAAACTTCGACTTGAACAAGCAGGACTTCATGGTGGTCCTGCCTGATTAAGAGCCATCAACATTGGACAATTGAAGAGTGGAAAAATGCACTGTGGAGGGATGAATCCAAATTTGAAATTTTTGGATCTAAGCGTAGAGCTTATGTGAGACGATCAACTGAAATAAAAACGGTGCCACATTGTTTATGGGCTACAGTCAATCCCAGATGATGATGATGTGGTTCCATCATCATCATCTGGGATTGCTTCTGTTTTTCTAGGATAGGTGACACTGTAAGAATTAAGAAAATATTAAGGAAACATTCTTGAACATAATGCAATGTCCTCTGACCGACTTTGTAGAAGAAATTTTATATTATAACAAAACAATGACGACCCGAAGCACAGCTCCAAGCTGTAAAGGGACTTTCTAGAAACTAAACAACAGGATGGGATAATGCAAATTATGGCGTGGCCACTCCAATCGCCCAATAAATGGCGGTCTAGATGGAACAAACCAGACCGTCAAGTCTGCCCATCTTCACAAAATCTATGGGAAACGTTGCAGATCGCTTGGAATAATGTTACTCAAGACACTGTTATAAAATTAATCACCAGACTGCCAATGCTGTAAGGTGGTGATAAAATCTTGTGAATTTTATGAAATATCAGTAGAGTTAATATTTATCATTTCAATGCTTAAAAAAAATTCTTAAAATACTTTGTAGCGGTTTCTTTTTATATGTTTATCAAACCTTACATTGTCATAGCTAACTTCAAAAAAAAACATAAAATAAAATAATGAAAACTGTTGCCATACGTTGTGATTCCGACCTTTTAGCTGGGTGCATTATGTATAATCTGTTCTGTGGTCGATTTACCTGTTTGCTGATGAAAAACTGGAGTTTTATGGAGAAAAAACCATGCACCCTTCACCTGCAAACGAGTAACTGAGTCATATTGTAAAAAAAAAAAACCGAGATGGAAAAGACCGTTCGAACCTGGTCCATTTCCATCCGATGTAGGGGAGGACGGTAATTATAACCACTGTGCTACTCGAGAGGACCAACACGATACTTGACATCTTTATATGTACTCAAATGAGAAACATATTATTTAAATTCTACTAAATGTTCCTTAATCCGTGTCAGGAATTACACATGAACAATCATCTCAACCACAGAATATCATGATTTTAGCCATTCATCGTGCGCATACATTGAGGATTGACCATGCCAACTCCTCTTCTTGGTGTGTATCTTATCATTTCTATCGATATTTATCGTTTGACGAATCAGCTAACTATCCGTCTCTTTCAGGTCAAGCGTTTTATCGGTCGTCGTTTCCCTTTGATGTTGCCGTTTCCGAAGGATTATAGTGAATGCATCTTGCTGTTTACTCAATGTAATTATTTGCATGAAGGAATTCGTTTTATTCTAATGATGTGTATTTTGGGAGGATATTTATAGATGTCTATTCAAACGCTGCATCCAGAAACGCTTGGGAACACGAGCGTAATGCGTGTCAAAGAAAACTACGAAGTCTTCGATATGCTATCGAATTCTATTCGAATAGCCTTGCATATTCAAACCATGTCCCTGCCGGACTTCTCACAACTGTATTCCACACAGACAAAATCAAACGCTCAGTTTTATTAACTTTGAGGAAAAGGCATAATAAAGCCTGGCCACCCTACAGCTAGACTGGGTTCATTTACGCTTTACACGACTTTCTCGGTCATCGTGCTCCAAATTATGCAAAGGAATATCTTCTCCACCTTCTCTGGCAATTATCCTCTCTTAATTCTGAAGATGACGTCTGGATTTCCGATCCATTTAAAGTCACATTCCAGAACTGCATCTGCACGAGGGGGTCCTTGTAAGCGTCTCCGTGTCAGTTCTCTTAATGATATTCTTATTTCTCCCATAATCCGCGAGATGCCGCTTCATATGCAATGCTTTGCTCATGGAATCGACAGTTTCGCTACACTTAAGGAGCTCGCAGGCTTTGCTTCTCGTGCCTGCGAAAGCTCTCGCTGATTCTGGGCGAAGTCTCTTTAACCTCGCTTGTTTTTATTGATCCAGCGGCGGGGCCGCCGTTTCCTCGACAGTCAGCGAAGAAACGCGGTCCAAAGAAGCGACACAGACGGCTGATCCTCAGTAACAATCCGGTCTGGCCACCTCATGGGATGTCAGTTAACGTCGCTCGGCCTGCCACAAAAGCTCTCGCTACCTTCGAAGTCCTGCGGATAACGGTGCGGGGAATTATGGTCGCCTGTGCTGCCCCCTGGTAGGATTAAGTGGAATGGAAGTCTTTTTACGCGTTTTTTCTTAAATGTGGTTGCATTACCAGAATATCAAATTCTGAAAGATGTAAGTGCCTAATGTTTTCTGCAATCAGGTTAATCATCAACCGTACAAGCTGTAGATTCGGATAGTGGTGATGTCATAAGTGTATTCACGAAAGCAAATTCCAAAAAATACTCAAGAATGCATCTAAGTAAAACACAAAGAATCCTAAGTAATGATTCTCAAGGAACTTGCCAATAATCGTCCATCAGACCACAATGACCAAACTGAGATTTGTCATCCAAAGACCTACTTTTCGCAAAGGCTGCAAAAGTCAATTTCTGTAGGATTAGTGGAACCAACCCTCAGTACGTATAAACAAAGACACAGCAGTAAATGAAGAACACAAACAAAGTGGGTTTGGTTGACAAAAAATCCTCAACTTCAACCAAAAGTATTTCAAAATGTAACTGACGTAGTTGAAGCCTATTTTACAACCGATTAGCGATACTCGAATATTTATTGCATATCGGAATAGAGTTTTCTTGGTTTAGTCCCATTAATTAAAATGTCCATCATTACTTGAGTTTGTCTTTAAAGACGTCTTCCAGAAAAGAAGAACATTCCACGACTTAAAACCAGTTACAATTTCTGGCTATTAAACGCTGGAGAAAGCGGCAAGTGATCGACGTTCGTCGAGGGAGAGTCTATTCACACGCCGGTCATTCCCTCCCCGCCTACAACGGTAAAGAAATCTGTCTTCACGGAGTTTCTTAACTTCCCGCCCAACAAGGCTCTCTACCGAGTGGCTAAGAACATGTAAGGCTGCGCAGTGATTTTGTTAGAAAGAGAACCAGCGCATGCTTCCTGTGGATAGTGCACAGAACGAGGAGGAAGGAAAATAATTTGTACGTGTACGAGGATGTGTGGGTAGGCGAGAATTTTCCCAGTTGCATGGTCAGAGGAGGGATACAGAAGAACACGTTTCCGGATCCCGAGAATTCCAAAGGCCCACACTGTCATTTGATGATATGTGGTGACCTGAGCAACGGAAAGTTGAACGCCTTCTGTACGGTGGCGGAAAGAATATTTGCACGTGAAACGCACGCTGGTAAAGAAGAGGGGGCTGAAATTGCCGGTGCTCATTGCTCAAAGGAAAATGTGCACTTGGAGTTCTTGCCTTGTGTGTAGTGATGTATGGATTAAAGGCTGAATGCAGTTCCTGCCACTGACGTACAAAGTTCTGTCCATTCATAGCGAGCCTTTGTGTCCTGGTCGGCGCGAAATTATCCAGGGTATTTAGTCTCAAGGAGTTGGGCAAGCAAACAGAGGATACGCAGATTTTATTTATTTATTTTTATGAACATATAAGCAAACAATGACCACATCTCCTAAATCAGGCCGTCCGAGCAGGAGGTTAACCCTGCGCGTGCCTTGTCCACCTCTTCTCTGCTGTACCAGACTGTGGTCTCTTTCGTACGTTTCGGCATCAGAAAACCAGGTAAGAATATTTCATTTTTTAAGTATTTATGATTTTTCTTTGCTTTTAAGAATACCGAGTGGACTTAGCAAACCTGTATATGTTCTTTGGCATCTGGCCCTCAGAGAGGAAGGCGATCACTTCACGAGTAACTAGAATACTAAGAAAGCGATGCAGAAAGTGCTTATTAATCATTTAGATGCTGGCCAAAATGAGAAGTTTTGCTTTAGGGCTTTACTTAAATAAGCCATTTAAAAACATTTCAAATAAATTTTCATAGCAGGCCTCTTCACGGAGTATTTTTAATAATTTTAAAATTTCGTGTCTAAAAGATATACAAGTATTAAATACGTTTCAGCAGAAACTATATCACCAAACTAAGTTAAGATGGATGTCAAGCAATCAACAGGAAGTATAGTGAAAGTTCTCACTGGAAAAATATTTAGTGGTTACTTAAATCCAAATAATGAGGTTGACTGCTGATTTTTATCATGGAAAGAGGTGGAAGTTGGTGAGTCAGTATTTAACAATTTTAGATTCTGTATACCAGCACTTCAATGAGGTTCTCATCCATGTGAGATCGAAAAATCCATATTGGATGGTGTCCACTGAAGTCGCCCAATAAGCAGAAAGTAAACGCAATTGCAGAGCTTGATATTCGAGTTCATGGATGGTATATAGGAATGACTGGGTTGGGAGATTTATGGAGAAAGTCCGGATGGAATCCTTGAGTAGTAGTCTTCCGTGGTACAATGAAATCATTCCTTCGTGGGTGGAGCGGACTGAATTTCTGTCTTTCCGATATAATATGTATTCATTTTATTTATTTTTCCCCCTGGGAGTCATCAGAGGTGTTAAGTTAGTTTCTTGCAAACAAAAGCTACAGGGAGATGGAATCATAAATATCATCAGTATTACTGCGAAAATGTCTGTAGTTCCACCAAGGATAATTCTGTCTATTTTTACGAGTGGTTTGCTTGTGACAGTTCATTTCTTTTCTCTGATTTCTAAGGGAGGTGAGGTACTCAGGTTCCATGTTATTTTCTGCAAGAAGACCGAATGCTATTTCGTCTTCGTTGGCATTGTTTTTAGTGCCCATACAATTTGGATGTTATCTTATTTCAACAGGATCTGGCCTGTGCGGTTTCTCTTTTGCTTCATAAACAGCAGCGATGTCAGACGGTATTGTGATCGTTGGTTTGGTCTATCAGATGTGGTTTAGATCGGTCCTCATTGAATGAGCATCAATCGAGGGTGAATTCTGCAGTTGATGTGGCTGGGATATTGGCATATCCATTCGTTACTGCATGGGGATTTAGGGCAGTGGGAATGTAGAGGCATTCAGGCACAGCTGACTTAACTTGTTTTCTTACATCTTGGTATGAAACTACATTTTATAATTTTTTCCCAATTATCCATAAGTCGCATGATTTATAACAGGCCGGATATGCGCAATTTGCATTTGTAATATTTTATGGGATTTGGAATGAGCAGACAAACACGACAGTGGGTAACCAGCGCTAAGTGAGGTTGGCAAATTTGGTATAAAAAGTTAAAATAATATTACATGATAGAACAAGATTTCCATCTTTTCAGATCTTAATCCTTCTTGTTTGTATTACTTTTCTCATGCAGTTCCTTGACTATTTCCTCTTCCGACACATTTACTAGAACCCATTCCCTCCCTTGCAGGAGTTCAATGTGGTACGTTGAGTAATTTGGACTGGAATTCCACTTAAGGAAGACAATTTTAATAATAGTCATGAATGCCTGGGTTACGCTGTATCCCCTGTCTGTTGTATTTTGGTTGAACCTGCTGCATTTTCTAGGCATCTAATTAGCAAACCATGTTTAAATCCTTTTTTTTTTTTTTTAGTCTTTTTAGGAAAGAATTCACGATGGGGTTGTTGACAGTCAGTACCCTAATGGTGGAAATGCGTCAATGTCCATGCTTGCTCCATTTAGTCTTCTGGGTTGGTTTGCCACCCAGGTTTCTGGCTACAACACGGAACCGACCAAGCGAAGGTGAAGTTAGTGTGTTAGTAAAAGAATGAAAAAAGCAAATGTTTCCTTTCCGAAACTTACTTACAGGTCTTAAGACAATCTACTTGTAATTAAAACTAAGAAAAGCTGCAAAAACTAATTACGAACAACCGCTTTAGGAAGAAAGTTTTTAAAATCGGACTTAGAGCCTCTTGGCACAAGGGACCACTAATTATTGTAATGAATTCCGATTGTAAAATTCTCACAATTCGTCAGCTGTATTTGATAAAAAATATTAGGCTGCTTTCGTTTCATGTCATTATCCATTTCACGTCTGTGATATTTTCTTAGTAGATCCTCGAAGTAACTTTTAGTTAGTTTATTCATGGTATTCTTACTACAGCAGTTTCCTGGTAACTCCTGGTATCTCTCTCTTGTTAAAATTTGTGCTGTATAATAATGTTTCCTTTGCAGTTCGTGTAACTCCAACTTAGTCAATGCTAAAAGAAAAACGTAATCAGTTATTTAGGAATGCAATTTATTTTTAATTACTTGGAAATAAAAGAAAACAGGCCTGTGAGCAGAGTGAGGGTGGAATCATCGTGAATCGAACTTAATGTTTTTGGGTGGGCTACTGATGTGTTTGTTTATTGTGCGTAGGACATTCAGAACACGTTTCTTCCGGATTTTTATTTGATATAACTGTATACATACAGAGAGGAAATCAATTCACTTTAATATGAGCACTGAATGCATTGAAATTTTGAAAGGGGACAAGTGAAAACAAAGATTGATCAGCGGTTCTCAACTGGTGAGTTGTGATCTACAAAACTTGCAGAGAGAACTAAGCTAGCTCTGAGGAGTTAGGTGTTTTCGGTGATTTTTATTGTGTTCACGAGGAATCGCCAGAAGTAAAAGACTAAGTAACATGAGAGATCATTTTTCCTTTGGCTACACACTCTTCCCATATATGGAGAATAATTTAACAAGATAATACTTATTAAACGATTAAATATTATAATGAAAACTCTGCTATTTCGCAGTGAAAACAAAGATTGGCAGTATGTATCTATAAAGTTTTAAGACGTAATTTATCGATACTGAGTTGATAGAACTTTTGAAGTGTACATATACGTGCATACTCCTTTGGTCTCTTGTACGAAAAAACAAAAAATGAATGCACACAGTTTCCAATAAAGCAATATGAAGTCAATGAGAAAAGTTAAGAGCGTTAGAGTCTGTGGCAATGAACTACGTTCATATCTGCGAATAGCTCGATTTCATTACCTGAGTTATGACCCAATTTAAGAACTTTAAACATTCCTTTTAATGCATTTAATCTTAATACTCCAAATTAAGACGGGCATAAATAAAGCGAGGATGACTATTAGATGCCAAAATCATGGGCCGTTCATCTACAGTTTGGACTACACGTAGTACAGCGCTGTGGCTCGTGGCATCCTACTTGAAACATTAAACTGGCCCACGTGCTGCGTGAGAGCAGCACTGAACAGAGCGTTATGGTTTCTTAGACGTGTGGAGATCGTTGTCATGGAAACGGTTGTAGTTTCTGCACGACCCAAAAGCCAAAATAAGTTAGCCGTGAGGATACGAGCTGTAATACAGTCATTGAACAGCAAAATGCTGTTCTAAATATGTTCGCTCCGCGCCAAGTGTTCTCTCGGACTGATACACCCGCGTTCAAGGGTGCATTCCATTAGTTTAGCAGAAAAATTGTATCCGAACAGTCCGGTAGGTTGTATTTCGAAAGCAGATCATGTGATTTCAGTTAGATCCACGCGATCTCTTTTCTACAATACATTCAGCGATAGGCCTACAACTTATAGCAACTCCAAGATTTAAATCATGTGTCACGACAAACGTTTCGGCATGGACCCCTCTTTTGATTTCTGTATTTACCTGTGCACCCCCAGCAGAAAGGGTGAAACATTTCTCATGAATGCTATTACGGTTGAGATTTCCGAAAAAGCAATTATGTCTGCAACTTGCGAGTGTCCTAAAGTAAGGTTGCTTGCTTTCCTGGATGAAAAACTCGAGTTTCAGGAAAGGGGAAAAAATAAACAAACAAACATTCCAATTTTATAAGATATATTTTCTCGGGTTGTGTGTGTGCCGGTGTGGAGAAGGAGCATAAGTTCCGCCCATCAAGACAGGATTTGAACCCAAATTTGTTAAGGAATATGGCCCCTCTCTCTCTCTATCGTTTTATTTGTGAAACTGCAAACATGACTTGTCATCTGAAAGATCGTTTATGTGTAAATATATATAAAAGTAATACGCACTTTTAAAATTAAATTTTTAATTTTGAGATGACTGATTTATTTATTTATTTTTCATTTCCTGGTTTTGGTACTTTAGGTTTGCTTGTAGCGCCTTTTGACATCCTCATAAGAAGAGAAATAAGTCAGATACGCACTCTTCATTTCAGGGATGTTCAATTGTTTTTTAAATCAACCGAACTTTTAACCTTCTTCCAATTAACTGATTAATATACAAAAGTAATTGATTTCCACTTCGCTATACGCATCCCAGGGTAATGTTTACTTTCGTCCCGCTATTTTAGTAAAACTTTAAATACAACGCGAATTTCACTTTGCTCTCATAAACAGAATAAACAAATTAATATGCACCAAATGCGCGCCTTATATCTTACGTCTTTCAGCCTCTAATTTCTTTTATGACCTGCCCCTGGTCTTAAAAGGTCAGAGTCGCTGATTCAGTTGATCATTCCCAGTTTTGCAGATATGGACGGTGAAATTTTTACTCCGATTACACCCACATGAAGATTTACAATTAATTCGCCTCACGACTGACCGATTCTTTCTGTGGTTCGTCGGGGTTTTCTTCTTGCCAGTAGAAAAAATGTACACTTCTACAAGGTCACAGAACGAGTAGGGGTTTGTAAAGTGTTACAGGATATGCAAATATCGAGTGGCTTCGGTGTTTTTAAGAACTTTTGGATCATTGTAAGCTCAGATACTCGACAGTTCAATGTGAATGTCTCGCTAAATGACTATGTTGCTAGTTCAGCACTTTATTTCATTTATTCTATCCTTCCTGTCGACGTCCCCTCAACTCAAAGAATGTGTCAGCTGGAGCAGTGAGTTGGGGTGCCTAATAACCAGAATATTTTCTGCCTTCGTCCACCGCAAGGCGCTTCATCCCTCTTGTGATGTGACTCGGTCAGGCTTCTCCCATCAGCGCTAACCTAATGGACACAACGTGTGTCTGTCGAATATGGCCTCTAGTCACGAGGATATTGAAGCAGTCCAAGCTTCGCATAAAGAGCATCATCATCATCTGTTTCCAGGACAATGGAGGTCACAGTAACTGCATGCACCCCTCATGTAATTACAAGACTTTCGGCGAGTGATTCTGATGATTTTAGAGCTTACATTTCCACGAATCGCAATCTTCGTTTGCAATTACTGACATGTCATTAAAATCTGAATAAGTTTAAGAGATTTTTCAAGCGAAAAGTAGACCACCTCCTTATTTTACATTTCGCTGTCGTCGCTTCGGAGGGTAGTGAAATCATCTCTTTATTGATTCCCGAAACAACTCTGTTAAGAGGTGAATTTGCATGGTATTTTTACCGTATAATGTTCTTAAATTATTTCTAAAAACGAATAATTAGTGGTACCCATGTTCTTGCGGTCGGTCAATGCTACTCACAAGAATCTGTGAGGCCCTTAAGCCAAAAAAGAAAACGGTTGGACGTCCCTAGACTGATCTAATGTCTCTTTGACTACATTAATTCTCCAAGACATTGCACGCGATGTTGGACAGGTAACATATTGCCCGAAAGGAAATCCCTGTGCAACCGAAATTCTGAAGGCCTATTTTTCTAGAGAAAATGTGATCGCATGTGGAATAGCGACCACACAGCAGGCACTCCTAGAATGCTTTGTTCAAACGAGGAAATATGGGTACTTACGAGGTATAAAAATGTGTTTCAGTAACCACCCACTTCTGTGTAATGTGTTTTCCTCGGATAGTTTTCGCAGACAAAAACCAAAAGAAGTTTGAAAAGAATTCCCAGTCAAAAGATGTTTTCTGTAACGGCACCGAAGTGCAGGCAATCTACTTAAGGTGCATGCATTACGTGGTTCAGGCACGAGCATTTCCCAAAGTCCTTTTAACTTCGAGAAACCAAAGGTCACGGAACGCCTCCTTGAAACCTTGTGGAGATGGTGGGGGAGCTCTTGACAAAACACCGCTCTTCACGAGGGGATACACTGCAGGCGAGGGACAAGAAGAGCCATCGATTATTAAATAGTGATATCGGAGAACCACTGGTATCGATTACTCCATATAAAACGTTTCCTTCCACATTTCTTCCTTCTACTGTTCGTCGATGGGAGTTCCTTCACGTGCTTTCACTGATTTGGTGAAATTTTCTTTCGAAAACTTTCCTAGTTTTCTTTTTGCCTGAAAACGAAGTATGGAACTCAGTGGGGTTATTGTACAACGAAATACTTCGTGTTCACATCAAACCCATGGCTATGAAGTGGTGTTCTATTTTTGCCTTTTTTCTGAAGAAGGTTGAAGTGGGTATGGCGCTATTTTACAGAAAATGTGCGCACCTAATATTAGAAAGATCTATTCTACTAGTTTTCATTGATTAATTCCCGTTAGAATTACTGTTTTCTACTTGAGCGTGATCATGGCCACTCAAGGTAACAGACAATATCTCTTAAGGAAATATTTGCCCATTCCCCCCCTTCCACCTCCCTTAAGACATTGAAACAAATTCCACGTTATTGTCATCTACGTGTTCTTGGCTATGCTAATTCGGATGGTGCTTCCCAGTTTCTTAAGAAAAGGATGGGGCAGATCGTCCTCTGCCTACGTGTTCTTCACTATCGAGTTCTTCGGCACTAATGAGAAATTGATTTCTCCCTTCCACGTGTTCTGTTGATAATTATTGCTAGCAGCAAGCAAACGAGGTCGTTAACGTGACTCGTTGCCGTAAAGTACAACCGGCAACGGTCCATTTGGATCGTTCTTCGAATGAGAACAGCACGTGGGAACACGTGGACACAATAAAGAATTCGGCAGGTAGGGACGCACCTTTTTGAAACGAATGGCCCAACTCCGACTCGAAGCACGTGCGTAATGTAAGGGCTGTCTTAATCACATCGCTATCAGGGGGGAAAAAAGGGAAGGTAGGGCTGTACTCAAAAAAGAAAATCCTAGAAGGGAGTGGGGACAGAGAAGTCTGCAATAATTTCATAAGAAAATTTCTTATTCGAGGTATTATATCAACAGCAATGTTTTTAAAAGAAAGTGGAGAGGTTACTTTCATAATATTTGCGTTTTTACAATTAATTTTAAGATAATTACGTAAACCTAGAAATTTACACCATTTCTATTAATCATTAGACCCTCCCTGAATTTTTTTTTTTTTTTTAAGCCAAGAAAGGAAATTAATGTTTCGTGTAATATCTTCTGTTAAGAATGTTCTATTATTTAATAAGGCAATGGTCAGGCCACGCCTTGAGTACTGCGTACAGGTCTGGAGGCCTCATTTTAGGAAGGATGTAGATTTTCTTGAGCGTGTACAGAGAAGGGCAACAAGATTGGTGAGGGGAACGAAAGGGTCTTCTCACCAAGAAAGGCTTAAAATCTGCAAATTGCAGCGACTGGAGACTAGGCACCAGCGAAGTGATTTGATTGAGGTGTATAAGGCCTTGAATGTGTTGAGCACGCTGAATTCTGATGGGATTCTTCCGCTTGCTCCTATTAGGAACCTGCGGGGGCATAAATTCAAATTGAGGAAAGACAGATGTAGAATAGATGTGCGGGAATTTGCCTTTAACCAGGGGGTGGTTGATTGCTGGAACAAACTTCCATCTGTCGTTGTGAAGTTGATAGCTTAAATTTAAGGAGGAACTGGACAAACCTTTAGAGGAAAGGATGTTTGAACATAAGCTCATACTCTTGCATTACTATTACATGTTTATGGACTCTGTAGACAGGTCCCATATACAAATAGAGTGGAATTTCCGGTCAATGAAAATTGTAAAAAAAACAGTCCGCTTAGTGATCATGGAAAGATCATGGTTAAGAATGGTGCACAGTTTCTAATAAAGTACTGAACTCTTTCTCAGTTACCTTAATGATGAAAATAATTTCAAATAATAATTTTTGCTCGAATATTCCATAATATCAAGCCCAGTTACTGCTAAGTGTAAAGATTACATTTTCTTGGGTAGAATCCTCTCGTTTTAAAAATTAAGAAATACGATTTTCCTAATAGTTCGCAGTGAGTTCTGCACTTTGAATCCTGATATGAGGATTCAGGACAGTAAATATGTTAGGTATATTCATGTAACTAATGTAAAATCCTAATCCGAGTAGGTAGTATCCCCTCACCTAAATAAATGGTTGGATGACCTTTCTGAACCCTTGTAGATTCGTGGGACCGCCTGAGACCAACTAACTCAGCCATGTTGCAAAGAAGGCCCATAAAAATTCCTCACGTTGTCGACTGGAATCGAACTCAGGTCTTTTCCAACCGGTGTGGGGAGACGGCGAATCTACCAACTGTGCTACCCACGAGGGCTTTCTTGTAGAGAAGTGGGACTTCTTGATTATTACCACAAATCAGTCTTGTAAGATTTCATTGTGGGAGTGATTCTGCTGTCCAGCTTGATCAGATTTTCCATTATTTCTTTTCAAACTCAATATGATTCCACGAGAGATTTGACAGAATTCCATAAGCGCAAAATTTTAATTATATATTAGATTTTATGGTAGTAAGTGGAGAGAAGAATGCCGAGTACGCGTGACAAACTATGGTTGTCAAGCGACACAATTAAAACCCATGTTCTGATGCTGAGTACTTTTGTGTTGGCGTTAACATGTGGGTAAATTACGACTGTTCTAAGTCCTGTTTAAAGGATGGAAAATCCGGGAATTAGCCTTATATCTTCGCTTAATACCCAATCTTTTTCCTCAACAAGATTCAGAAATGGAGCTTCCTCGAGGATTCCGATCGAGAGTGACAAATAGACTCATTCGCCTATATAGTGAGTATGTTATGCACCAAAGAAACTAAGACTAAGGGGCCAAAGTATATTGCGTAAATTGTGTGAAAAAACCGCTTTTCCGACCATGCAATCCTCGTCTGAGATCGACTAATTCACCCACGTTGTGAAAAAAGTCCATACAAATTCCTCGCGTCATTAACAAGATTTGAACTCGGGCCTTTTACATCTCGTGTGGGAAGGAGGGCGATTATATCCACTGTGTTACTAGCGAGGGCCCATGTCGTGCTATATATGATGTTAATTCATTTAGATCAGAGGCGTATAAGATTTTATCTGGTTGGGAACTAATTTTCAGCTACTATTTACAGTACGCCACGATGGAAGTTTACTTTCAATTTAACCAAAACGTAAGGATAAGGAAACTGTCCGAAATTATTAATATTAATGCGAAATCTAACATTAATTATCGTCAATTTTTTTAAAAATAATCTGATTCAAAATCAGTGAGAACTGAACCAAGGCAGCGGTCAAGTTAGTCTGTTATACATCATTCGTTTCTTGCTTTGATTTAATGAAATTCATTCTGGAAGGAGATGGGTTATTTTTCCAATGTCCCCAGACAGACGTCCCCAATCAGAGATCCCAAAACTTTAGAGGAAATGAAGAAATTACGATGGATCTTTTGACGATTCAAAACGATATTTTCCATAATTCCAATTTCTACCACGAGTATTCTCACCCTGACTTTCATCATATTATCTTAAGAAATTTAATCAGTATTCACTGTATTCTAAAGTGAGAAAAAATAAATAAATGAAACATTTAAGACATAGCTAGGCCGCAGGTAACTAACACTGGTCAATTTTTGTGTTGTTGTTCTTCTTCTTGAAGTCAATAGAAACGCTACCAGTAACCATGTCACCGAGTTATCAATTTCCAAGTTGGAATAAAACCTGTGCGCGTAGAGGTGGTTCGACAAGTGGCAAGCGCTGGGCCTCATCATGTTCCTTTTCTAACGTAGCAGAAGTTAGCCTGGCCATAAATCCTATAACGCAAATCTTTGACAATAAATTCCTTTACATCCGTTCACTCTGCATACTTTCCATGACTCGTAGGTTTAGCGAAGCAAAGCTACGTCACTGCAACAACATGTGGCGTCTACACCATCGCACGTCCGTAAGAAACATTATGCAAATTTTATTGTCCCTCCGCTGCCGGGACGAAGAAATTGCGCGAGACACAAGGAACTGACGGAAGCGCTGTATCCATGAAGAAGATAATCGTCCCTTACTTAGAAAAATCACGTTCCCTGTTGGTGTTTATTGAAATCGGCGGAATGGTAAGCATCGTTTACATGTACAAAGTCGTTTTAAACAGAAACTGGAAGTTTGTGAAGAAGGCGAGCGTGGCAGGAATAGCTCTCTGGATTATTGCTGAGCTTAAAATTCTTGCCGTCACATTTATTAAGCTGTAATTCATTGGCTCAGCCCCGCTGCTGGTTAAGTGGCATTTCTGTTGGCTAATTTCTGCTTTTGAATTCGCAAGACACGGTTAGTGCTGGTGGTTGTGTTTTATTGACATAAACGAAAGCTTAAAAACATAATAATCATAAGCAGACTGGACGCGCATTGTGTATTACAGATCTCGTACATACTTTGAGGTCAACGATTTCATATTGGTTTTAAATGTTTCGTCCAGGTCAAACCAATGTTCAAGACAATCAACGCTCAGGCAGACCAAGGACATCTACGGACACACATCGGCAGCCATTAGTGCTACCATTTTGGTTTAAGACAGATATGACTGTGAAGAAATAGCCAACGAATCTGTAATAATTAAAAGTCGTCATTCTGATGATCGAGTCCAGCTATAGGTTGATCACTTGTCAAGTTTAGTGTTTTTTAACTCTGTTTTTGAGATTATATTGAGAGAAAAACAGAAAGTGATATAAATAAGAAATCTTGACATTACGAATAGGGTTCTTGGATTAAATAAATTAACCATCGAATGTTATATACTAAGATAGCTTAACATTAGGAACATTTCTAACTGTATGAAAAAGTCCAAAAAATTTCAGCTTTAAGTGTATCTGTACGAATGGAGTTGCACTGCTGCAAAGTGGTATACAAGAAAATAACCGACAAAAGGTATTGAAGTTAGAAATTCATATTTCAAGCTATTAACTTTACGGAACTGATTAATACCATTAGCATGAACTGGTAACTACTATAGAATCGATACAGGAAGAAGCATATTTTAGAGAAGCCATTAAAGGGCTCTGTGGGTTCTTTCCTTTTCATCTCAAGATCCAACAAAATTATTTTCACAAGAAATAAAACTTGTAATATTTTGGGATGGCAAAAACTTCATGAAGACATTTTGTCTTTGTTAATTCACATAGGAAGGTCTGCGTTGGAAGTGATCTTCATATTATTCGCGTATCTATGCCCTTAATACGGCAAAACCTGAACCATTCGGGGTCAGTGGACTCATAGAAGTATAGAAAGGTTCTCTTACAATTTGTAACCAGCTTCACTTCTGATATCTCTCTCTCGAAAGATGCGTTGAATATACCGATTTCGCCATCTTTTAGGCTTAGAACTGAAGACTTAAAATACCTCCTGTTTATATTCTCTTTCCTCCTGCCAAGAATTCATAACGCTGCTTTCCAAGTACCATTTATTAACTGAGTTTTCGAATGATCTCATCAAAATAAGCCACGAAAAATGAAATTACAAAACAACCGTTCTCTGTATAAAAGTTCATTCAAAGATTTTTAAGAGGTTGGAATCGAGAAAGCAGTATTCTTTAGTAATCATGGATACCTTTCTGCCGTTTACCATTACTCATGGCTACAAGCACGCACGCGCGAGTAATGAAAGTTTAATTTATGTTTTCTTCATAGAAGGTTTTCAAAGATGTTTTCTCTGTTATTCGATAAGGAAATCGATGAGAGCTTTTTGGGCTATTGAACTCGGGGACAGTGGAGTCGTCTATTTTGATATATGGCGTAACTATCCCTCTTCTTCTTCTTTGCCTCCTCTCCCACAGTACCTTGAAGTTCGTGTGGCAGGCGGTGGCTACTAGCTGCAGTGATGAGTACCGTTGGTTCGGTGAGATCCTCTTCTAATCACCTGAGCTGTGGGCTCGCATACGTTTCTCTGATAAGACACATTAGCTGTGATGAATGATGCACTTCTCGCTAAATGTGTCTTCTGCGTGATCGTGCATAGCTGGAGGCTGAGATAGCCTCACCTCCCCTACGATTTGTTGAGGAGCTTGTAGAGGAAAATATGTGCGATGATGGATGAAGCCCGTTCACTGATCTATTCGTACGAAAACAGACAGGAGCAGGGAAATCTAAAAGAATAAATAAGGGGGGGGGACTTAAATTGTAACGAAACTACGGAGACATCAGAAGGTGCATTAAGAATAAAAAAAAAGACACCGTTTTTACGATACTCAGGAGTAAAACACTGAGAACAGATGTTAGTTTTCAGTTTGCTCGCTTTCAACATGCAAATGAGCGAGACAGCTACTCGAGAAAAAATGTCCACAAGAAATTTTCACGTGAATTTGTAAGCAGGTGAGTTGAGACACCTGCTGATCGTCATCTAGTTAAGTGGAGAGGTAATACTGTAATGGTTACTGCGTTTTTATTAATCCGCAATAAGATAAAATTAGATGAGTGGTTGAGAGATTATCCCCAAGACAACTCAGGCCATTAGGCCTAGGACAAAAAGGACCTCAGGCCTTTTCATGAGGGTCCAATCTGATAAAATTTGTCGCTCAAACGTAGTAGTAATAAAAGTTCAAGAGGAGCAGTGTGGTATCTTTAACTGCTGCCATCCAAATCGTGGTCAGTATTGGAGCCACGCTACAGTGAAGGCACAAAGTTCACGATGCTGCCATTTCCAAGGAGCTAGAGGACTCCTTGTAATCAGCCTTCTGTAATTTTGTTCCTATTATTAGCTCTTGACCGAAAACTTGCAACTGAGACGCATGCTCAAAACAGGACATGCAAAATCTCTCCCTCATTCTATATTTCCTGTAAAAGCACCCTTGATAACAAGGACGCTTTGACTTATTAACCACTTCGAGTTCATGGTAACTAAATTAAAGTAGTGATTATGGTCTTATGTGAAAAATCGAATCCGCAGTAGCACAGCCACCCCATAAATCACTCAGTACGATGAATCACGGTTTGTTGGGGAAAATATTGAAGTCAAGGTGCCCCTGCGTAGTTAGTCGGTAGTTAGTGATCAGCGACAAGTACAGCTTCTTCAGGACAACTTAGACGTCAGAGATGAGTGGAAACGATCTTTTAATTCAGCAAAATGCAAAGTCATACACTAGGGGAACAGCAACTCCACTGACACGATGTAGTGTAGACAGGCGGCAAGGAACCCGTGGTGTCGTATCGATGGTTGATTGAACGTTTGCTTGTAGAGACAAGAGAAGTCATAAAACTATTGTATAAGGGGAGAGACCACACTTGGAATATTGTGTGCAGGTATGGCGACCAGCTAAAGAAAGATCTCCTTGGAAATCTGGCTTCTTGAAAGGTCCAAAGATGGGCAACGTGCCAAGCGAGATCAGAAGAAAGACGCCCATATGAGGAAATATATTGAATAATTGAGTTGACATTTTATTCACACGAGATTAGACTTTTAAGGGGAGAATGGAGAAGACGGGCTAACAATTATCTACCATTAACATTAACCGAATTAATATCTATTTGGTTAAACAGAAGACAATTGGTTGTCCTCCGTATTCGACAGATATGGCTCCATGAGACTTTTTTTTTCATTTACGGATATTGGTTATTTAAACCAATAAAGAATTTGATAAAGTTCGTTTAATCAGTCGACTTTAAGTCGAGGGAGAAGGTTTTTCCCCGTGATCATCTTTCGGCTATTTTAAACCCATCTCAGGCGTTCTTTTTGCTACTATTTCTTACCTCTTCATTAAAAATGATATAAGAACATTCTTAAGGCACGTTGGCAAAGCGAAGTTAATGTTCACTGCAACTTTTTAGTACCGGAAATAAACATAATTAGTAATGTTTTCTCTTTTTTGTTCCCCTTTTTTTTTTATACCTCCATAAAGCCAGCGACATACATTTTTTTTTTTTTTTTTTTCGATTATCATCAACGAGAGCTTACATTTCTTTATGGAGGACAGAGCCATTGCCGGAAGCACATCTCGTCGCTATAGCAACGCATTACGCTTCCGAGTGACACTTGCTAATGTTTCGTACCCTCTTTTAACCTGCGAATTATTCGCGCAAAACCAAAGCTTTCTTTCTGCGTCTTTTAGTGTGTGCACGCGTTCCTATTGAATTACGGTAATCTGTTTATACGAATAAGAGAAAGACACGCAAGAGAGAATGGCTATAGAAAATATCCACAAACTTGAGTACCCACCCCATCGCTAACGCAAAAATTGTTCATCTGAGCAGCACTGAAATTATTTATTAAAACCGCATAACTGATCTAGTAAGGCAAATAAAAGTGTAAAATGTTTTCGATATATTAACATGTACGCGAGATCTGCTAAAAAAAATCCAGATTATGCTGGTTGTTTCAGGTTGAGCGCACAGTGACAAAGTGTATCGTGTTTAGACATGTCTCAACCTTATCTCCACGCAGGAAGGTGTTCACACTTTCTTATCGACTGACAGCAACATTCGGCACTCTGTCAGCCTGTAACAAAGACCTATTTTCAATTTCGTAGTATTTTAAAATGTCTTGATGCAGTGAACAACTGTGTGCGTTAAATTTCAAATCCAACAACCGTCACCCTCGTGGGTAGCACAGTCTCACCATCAACGCAATCCGAGTTCTAGTCCCGTCGATGAAGTGAGGAATTTTTATGGGTCTTTTTCCTTACGTGGCTGAGTTAGTCGGTCTCCGGCGAGGGTGTCATGGCTTTTTCTCCCGGAAACCCAGGTTTTTCGTCCAGCAAACAGAAAACTTGGGTTTACTCCTGGTCTCTAAACCATCTGCTTTCTTTGTCCTCCCAAACCGGGTGGAAGAGGCTTCAGTTCAAATCTCATCAATGCCCAAGGAATTGTATGGGGTTTTTTTACAGCGTAGCTGAATTAATCGGTCTTGGGCGAGGGTTGCATTGTTTTTGTCCAGCAAATCGATCACGTAATTATAGACACAATATACTGATCCCTCGTAGTCTTAGTTGCCTTGGCACATAACACTAATTGTGCACGTAACTCAACTAACTGTGCACATTCTGGCTTTGAAATTGACTATGACTGTGAGGAAATTTCGTGTTTGGTATTCTCTCTCACATGAATCGGATCATGAACTGAATCTAGACTGACCACCTGGCAAGACCACGTTGGGCTCTAGGGTCAGATTGGCATGTATGAGTCATTCGTTGTGATTGAAGACATCTGCTTTGTCATTTCTCTAAGCTGTCTGGCAGTTAATGATCATCTACAGAAGTTTCAACTTTGGCTGATCTTGTGCAGTCCTTAAAGATAGTAATCCTAGAGTATTTGAGTGAACACTGAGGATCCGTCCTACCACCGCCTACGATTAACTCTCCACTCTCCACCATAATGATTCGTAAGTTGTCTCTTTGCCACTGGATTGCGAATCGTTGCTCAGACCTGCTTGTTGACTCACGGTCAGACCGCCTTGTTTAAAATCACCAATGTTTGCATATCACATTAATTTGCGCCTGTGCATCTCGTTCAAATCATACTTGAATGATTTAAGCAAGCGAATATCGATATATAGAATTCGCAAGTACTGTTCAAGTACTCTTGCTAGCAATACGACTTGCGAATATATCCCCTAAGGGCGTTCAATATACGTATACATCAAAATATACGAGTACATTACGGTACAATTAATATAAACAACACGTTCTTGGGGGAAGCTTTATCCCCTCAGTTGGTGCACCTATGATATTCATCAGCTGTTGAAACAGCATTTATCCACGAAAACCGCTGTGAGGATGCATCTCTTAAAACGATTTCTAGAACAAATGCTGCAAAATCGATTTTAGCAATTACAAATACTATCAAAGAACGTTCCAATTACTGTTAATTGCTGTCGCGATCCATCCCGAAGCTATTATTCCTTCAGTAATGAATTCAGAACTGTCCCTCGGGCTCTGTTTTCAGACTAGCAAATCCATTAGCAATTAAAGCGAATCAATATTTCTAGAATTTCCATCTAATTAGTAAATCAATATCTGATTTTATTAATTTGATAAATTATGGAATCCATTTAACCTCGACCCTCAATTAGCTTATTCTAAGAAAGTAAAATGCAACCTGTTCTAATAAAACCTGTATTCCTTTTAAAGGCGTGTTCTTATAAGAACCAAGACAATGGTGGAAAAGTTAAATTTAGCTCGATCTATCCCTGAGCTCTAGTAGTCAAAATAAAGCAAGGATTTTTAAAGACTTTTGGTTTCTTTTGACGTAGAAGCTTCAAAGAATTTCATGCTTAGTGAGAAACAGAATGCAAGAAAGAATGCATAAATAACAGTAAAGCAATCATTAATAGTGCCCAGTGCTACCTCAAGAACTGCATCTACCCTATTCTAACACATGGCTGTAAGATATAGTCGGATGCTCTACAATCAAGAAATTTCTTGCTATAGGATACTGCATCTTTAGATGGCTCAATCGAAAACTCCACTTTCCATGCACAATCTCCAGAATCAATAGCCTCTTGATAAAACCACTGGAAGTGAGAATCAAAGAAGGTAACACAGCTTACTGGCTAAGATGGTCGCTCAGATAAACAACGCACTACATAATTCATTATCACCAAAGTTCTTAGACAATTTATAGTCTCCTAATTTGAAGAGCAATTAATTCTCACAAGACTGGACCAGATGGATTGGCTTTCCCCCAACTCAGCACTACAAATTGGTTGTTCCCAGTATTTAAACATCAAAGTTTATCGATAATAATAATCATACCTATTCGCTAACTCAACTGGGACTAAATACTTTAACTTGGACTATGAACAAGAAGAGAAAATAAATCAAATACTGTGTTGAGAATAAAATAAGGTACAATAGTCCGAAATAAGGTATCTGGTTTCAGTTTGGTCATTGCCTTATAGAACTTAATGTTTCGCATCTTTAATGGTAGAGCTTCTTGAGTCATTAGAGAAAACTTAGACTGACATTAAATGATTACTAGGAGCACAATATTAGAAAGACACGTGGCATTATAAAACATCGCCGTTCAGAGAAAGAGCCCACCCTCGTTACAGAGCAAGTATTCTAATAAGCGGCATAATTACAATTCTCACTCGCAGAATAACGTTGCTTGCAAGGTCGGGTTCTCGCTAAACAGTCACATTTGGAAAATTGTCCTAATTTACTGCACATCATTAAGCAACTAATTAGTGCGCAGTAGGCAGAGGGATGGAGCTTGGGGGTTAAAGAGCTTGTCAAGTTGATGACGACCGTTGCTGGTTCCCGTCCGCTCGTGGTACTTATTTCCCCCCTCTCCACAACATCTGCGCATCTGGAAATGGTCAAAGGAAGAAGGTCAAAGCTAGCCACTTTGTATCGTGGAAACAGGCCCGCGTATCTTTCTTAATGGGATTATCATTATGAGTGGCAAATGTAAACAAGTGTCATCCGTTATGCCTTGGATGACCCACGTGTATTCACCCTCAATGTCCAGTTCAGAGTAAGCACTATGTCTGCAGGTTGTTTCTTCAAGAAGCAGAGCTTTTAGTAATATCGCTAACTTTTCGGTATCAAAAACTGATTTTAAATTGAAATTTATTCACCTTAATAAAATGGCTAGAATTATAGCCCCAGGTTACGTTAAGTACAGTTTTGAATTTAAGTTTTTTGTCTCAGTATCTAAGTAAGATAATTCGAAAAAGCTTCTGGCTAGCGAGATCAGATACAGGAGAGATTAAAATATTAAGATTATTTTAAAATATTCAAATATTGATTTATTTTCCGGAATCATGCATTCTGCCAACCTCTGGTCAGCATTTGCTGCCTCTAATCTGAAACTATCTTCGCTTCAAAAACTTGGATCCTTAGGAATGCCTGGAAGCATGTCATTTACCCACCTCCCCGTCAGATTTCGGCTCGTGGAGGAATTTAATTTTCTCCCTCTTAACTGCCATATTGTAGTAACAGAGATTAACTTCGTGGTGAACTTGACAGGAGAATTAAAACGTGTAAGATTTTGTTGGAATTACGGTTCCAACAGCTTTCCCCGACTCTCGAATAAATTAACTTCAAACTCGAATACACAGGTAATATTTGATCGCCACTAACCAAACTTTGCAGTACACCTAACGAACATCTGTATCTTACCCTGGTGGGTAGAACAGTTGGTAGAATCGCCGTCTCCCCCCACACCGGGTGGAAAAGACCCGAGTTAGAGTTCCGTCGATGACGTGAGGAATTTTTATGGGTCTTTTTCACATCGTGGCTGAGTTACGCTCTCAGGCGAAAGTAGCATGGTTTTTCATCCAGCAAACAGAAAATCGACTACAGAACACACGAAATTTACAGACAATATGTAAGCAGCATTTGGACTGTAGTTGTCGATGTTCCTAAAACCCTATTAGAACAACAATCTCCATCTTGATGCAGATAAGTGGTCGCAAAATAAAGAATACAGGCAGATTCACTTAAGAAAAACGTGTTCGAGTAGAAATGTAAATTGTACTTTCTGTAAACTTTATAACTAATAATTTACACCTTAAAGTCAACCTTCACGGTTACCTTTCCTTAAAAGGCACCTGTAATCTCTTTCTGGAGTTCTCTTTTAATCGAATCCGAGCCTTACATCGAATTTTATTCTCTCGAATAAATTACTTCATCAGCCTAAAATAAAACCAGATTAGGTTTCGTTTGATAGGCGAATTAGGGTGGCAAGCCTGCAAGTAGTCCAAGACGCCTTTTCTTTTAACGATCGAGACATATAAATCTTGAAATTCTCTCGACTGGTACATAAGGAAGCACACTCCCACCGTGATTGCTTTTACGGATACGTGGACATATTAATAACCATATTTTCAGCAACCCATCGTTGACAATGAAAAAAGTTAATGATAGAGCTTCTATGCTGTCAGGAAAACGAACGGCAAGAAACCCACCATTCTACTAACTACTTTAACAATTTTAATTTATGAGGAGAAGAGGGAACATTTATCATCACCCTCTTCGAAGGATATTTATCTAAATTAGCTGGCCTAATTAAGAGAAACATCGCTTTCCCATCCCATTCGCATTATCCAACTTGTTGGTAAACTCATCGAAGACGGGACTCCAAAAAGAATTTCTACATCCACCCCTGCGTGTGCGTGCGCATCTAAGGGGGAGAGAAGAGACAAAGAAATCGAAAAAGAAAGGGTTTTTTTTTTTGAAACTTTCCTCCCAACTAGTTGGGCTCATATTTAATCTAACCAATCACTCATACAAAAGATGTATCCGTGTGTATATGTGCTCGGTTTAAGCTATTGATTGCCCCAGTTAATCCATCATTTCTAGACATTAGCTCATTTATTTGAAAGACGCCTTCGCTACAGAGATGGCCCATCAACGGACCAGTGATCTATTAAGGTGATAAATTGTTCCTTTCAAGTTTTCTTTTGTTCTCATCTTAACTACTGCACCATCACTTCCGATTTCAAGCAGATGACAGTGACAAAGAAGCACTTAACGTAGAGAAGGATTAGGTAAGTTAAATGTAGGCTTATCCATCCCGTAAATAAATGGTAGAAGGTTGCGGATAGCAGGTGCTCCTCCGGACACTCATGCTACCACGTCTTTAAAGATTTTGAAATCTCGCCAGTTCTCGTTTGATGGTAACATTCGGTGTCTCGTAGGTATTCGGAAACTTCAAGGTGTGTGAGAAGAAGCGGGCAAATATATATAAGAAAAAAAACTTACAGGAAAGCAGGAAGACACGAACAATAGATGAACAGATGCGCATACGTCCAGCATTCATCTTAGTCAACTGCTCCACCCACACAAACGACAGCCGCAGTTCACAGTACGTACTATTTTTCTTTAAGATTAATGTAAAATTCCAGATGTTCAAGGTGGGCATTGAACAGTTTCTCAATTAGGGTACGCTAGTTTTCATCCAGCAATTTCCCTTCCTAACTCAAGATCTGCTTTCCGAAAAACATTGCCGTATCTTTTGCGAAAAATACACGAGCGGATCGATGTCTCCTTCACAGTTTTCAAAAAAAAGTTAAGCGGGAATAATCGATTACAGATTAGCACCGCATCAGAATCCCTTTATTATATCGATTTAAAATATTTAAAATATAATTAAAGTTGGGCGGATATCCCTTAACGATAATAAATAAAATTTTTAAGTCGATACCCGATATTGATTTATGAGATGACATTCTAATTGAAACTTGGTGGAAAGAAAGAATAACTCGTGAATCTTGAAACAATACAGAACTTCAACTTTCTGGCTCTTTCTCGCGAAACTTCAACTTTTCAGTGACCACAAAAAATATCTTTAGAGTCCTCTTCTTCGGATACTTTTAAGAAAGGACATTTCCTTACACGAGAGCAAAAATTAGTTTTATCAGACTTCCGCGAATGGAAAAGTCTGGTAAAACCCAATCTTCGTATCAGGTTCCATTGATACAAAGATTGGGAGGCCACTGACGGATGACAATCGCACGGGCATATTCTGAGAGTTCGGTTTCCGCGCGGAATCATTTATGACCTGCAGTAACGCGTGTCATTTTTCTTCGGAAGGGGAAAAAAGCGATCCTGTAATTCCCCGATTGGTTTACCAGACCGCTCATACTGCCGCTGTCCTGGGTCGCTTCGGGTTTCTTCAAGTAACGAGATCACCGGACACAGAATGCGGTTTGCAGTCCAAACTTCCTTCAGTTGAAAAACAAGCAAAAAAAAATCCGGAGGTGGTGGGGGGTTCACTGAAAAACGAGAACACGCCGACATTTATTATCGACTTCTCGTGTGTCTTCCGTCATTTGCCGTGACAGCGGCGGAGTATAACAGCACCCATTTATACAACACAATCTTCGTAAAAATGACTCACGGGGCTTGCCGACTACGGGGTGATCGGAAAGAACAGCGGAAGGACGCTTTTATTTCGAACCGCACTAAGCGATAGTAAACGATGTGCAAAGGTTCACGAGGGCTCGGCTGATTGTCCCTTTTGGAAGTATTTTAACAAGAAACTACGTGACGAGGTCGTAGAAGAATCAGATGATAGGCAAGTGCATCGACTGACAACAGTGGATGTACTTTTCTATTTGGTGTAGGTTCACTGGATAGAAAATTGTGGAGGGGTTTCTATTATAATGCTATGCCCACTAGCCACTAAAGATTAGAAACCCTTTACAATTGGCTCAACAGATAAACCTGAATAGTGTACAATGAGTGTAAGATGAAAGGGGGGATGTAGCTCTTGAAAGGAAGAAAAGCAACAGAAAGTCTCCAAGAAGGAGACCTCAGAAATGTAAATCGAAATTGTGCAGTCGAGTATGCAAGAAATGACCGAAAAATTCAATTTACGCTTTGATTTTACAGGAGCAACAGCAGCGAAGGCTACTATGCGCCAAGACAAGATAATAATTCTGGTTCAATTTAGACAAAGAAGGAGTCATTCCTAACCTAACTATGCGGCTGGAGATGAAGAATCTGGATTTAGTAGTCATGCGCCTAAAAAAAACCACTTCTTTCTGTAAAGAATCAAGACATTCAACTGGAGTGGTGTTGTCAGCTCCAAGATTGGAGTGTGGAACATTGGTGAAAGATCATGTCATCTATTGAGTATAGAGTTGCGTTTTTTTACCCCAATATGGTAGTGTGAAAATGTGGCTTGAACCTCATGGAGTTGTGGATCCAGACTATCTTGTGTGCACTGAAGCGGCTCAAGATGGTATTATAGTATGGGGTATGTTCTCTTGGTACTGACTGGATCCGCTCTTACTGTTAGAAGGTCGTGTTACCTGCAATGAATATCTTTGTCATATGAGACAAACCAAATACGGAGGATGCGGAAAGGTCAGGAAATGACCACCGCATATCCCGGAGCAATATGGCCTTAGTTGCTAATGCTCCTAAAAACCAAATAACTAACTATATCAGACAACTTTACCCTTCAATGCTTCGTTGTTATTATTGTTGGGTTTCAGGAGTGTCGGCGACTAAGGCCATGTTGCTCCTTGTAGATTGTAAATTATGTGTGCTGAGGTCGATTTTCTGTTTGCTGGAAGAAAAACCCGAGTTTCCGGGATAAAAAAAAAACCATGCTACCCTCTCCTGAGACTGAATGCTTCGTTCGTTTTTACCCCGATTGTGATGAATTCATTTAAGACGGCAACGAAACTATCTACTATGAAATATTATCTTTAATGGCTCGAGGAACATTCCCATGATTATCTGACATCTACCCCTGGCTGCATAATTCTCCAGTTCTGGATGCAATTAAGAAACGTGATATATTACAAAAGGCAGTTTTGCACGGACCATAATACAGCAACTGACAAACATCGTGATGGAAGAATGATCAAGTCTGGAACTACACTTCCCGAGACATCTAATGTCCATGCCAAGAAGTGTACGGGCTGTAATTCAGACAAAAGGTTGCCTTAACATCCGCGCAAGGGCTAAAAATATACCACAAAGACAGCGCTGCACAGTTCGCATGCAGATATGTATTTCTTTCCTTTTCTTATATGACAAAGTACAAAACCTGTAAATTTAAGAAATGCTCAATAAACCGCGGCCGTTTTCATTTTAATAATAAAAAGTCGCTTTAGTATATCGTATTTCTTAACGCCAACCTGATTGAGAAAGCGCAGGCAACCATCAGAAAGAAAAGCCTACAAAATATCACGCGAAACCATACATCAAAAGAGTGTATCAAAATTTTGAAGAAGTCAGCCATCTTGAGTCCTTAATTACCGAAATGATTAGGCTGTCAGCAAACGGGTACTTCAAACAGAAAGCTCTCGTGCGGAGAAAAGGGATCTACCACGAAATGTATATCTCACCCACGAGGTTTACGGGAACAGAGCGCAGACTGGAAACCATTTCAGCAATTTTAATGATCGTCAGCGCACCATCTCGCAGTGCGTGCGCATTTTTCGTTGTCATCATTCAAAGTCTATTCAACAATAACAGGTTTTTACCTGACACACTATTAAGAGCTCTGCGGCTCAGTTTCGTCATCCTAGGAATGTAGATCAACTGCAGAACGCCAGATGATGAATTACTCTGAGCGCGCACGCAACGTCTTTTCCATTCAAAAGGATGCGACGCCGAACAAAAGACAACAGCGGCTGTTGTAAGAAACACAGAGCTCAAATAGGAGACATTACTGGATACAATTAAGAAACTCGTGTTAGAATCCTCGAGATAATTAATACGACTTAATCAAAACTTAATCGCTGACATTCTACGCAGCGGGGAGAGAACTTTGATTAACGAACTGCTGAAAATGTAAATTAATGCGTAATTTGGGAAAATATAAAACATATGCCGGTTAAAATAATCCTATGAGGATAATAGAAAGTGGAAATTCCAGAGATATTGTATTGAACGTGCGCGTTATGTCCGTGTGCTTAATTTGATTAATCTCCCCCTTCTGCAAGTGCAATGAATTCCATCGGATTTTCTATTATTGACTTGTTTAACGTGGATACTTTTGAGTACTGCTTAAACTGAATAAAGAAAAATGAAATTTTTCTGGTCTATTTGCAATATTATCACCATTAGCTCTAAGATGTTATTCAATGTCCCTTTTAAGTTTAACAGTTGAGACCGTGGATATGATGGTTGTGGACAGCGGATGTGAGGTACAAAGGAAAGGGACTGCAAAATGTTATTGAGTGATATGGGAATGAATGGGCAAAAGCAGGTTACGTATACGTTCTTGGAGACAGATGATGATCTTACTTCAGACAGCATTAGCTCAGTGATGGTGAACTTCAAGAATTCTGACACCGAATGTACACTGGGATATACAGAAAACAGTGAAAAGAGGTGGATTGTAGCGAATAACTTGAGCTTAATGCACTTTATACGAGGGAAATTTGAGCACTTGTTCGATGAGGAAGAAAATTAAGTAAAAAGGTTCTCGGATATTCCATGAACTTGATGATGATAATTTCTTAGACCCTGGAAAAATAGATAGCCTGGAGCGATCAAATGCTGTCGTCATTGAAGCTAAAGACAGAGTGGTGGAATTCCTACAATGTGAGATGTGCAGTGATGGGTGGAATGCAATGGCAAATTCACAGGCAATAAATCTGCGGATAACATAATCGAAGGTCCCAATACAAACGTATGCCTGTGGTAGGGCTGAAACGTACACAACCAAGGAGACTTTTCGGCGAAGTTGGTAAGCACACCTAAAATTCATAGGATAGGGCCTCATCCTTGGTTAAAGTAGAGAACAATTCGAATTGTTTCAGCTGTAAGATCAAGAAAATTTTGATTTATCAAGCTACCTTTAGCTTTGGGTAAGTTAAATGTTAAACAAAAATAAGGAGTGTAGTAGAAATTAGGTGACAGTGAAAGTTGGTATCCATAAGAACACTCAGTGAAGCCAACCTGTAATGACCCATCTCTTACGAAGTCTCTCCACTCTCTTTCTCATAGATGTTCTGTTTCTGATGCATGCCTTTTCTATAGATAGATAGTCACATGAGAATTGTTCTTCTGAATTGGCTTTTATAACCCCCCACTCTCTCTCTCTCTCTCTCTTTCAAACTAGTTCGAACACGTGCCACAACCAGTTAAGATCCATTTACTATCCAACTTCAAATTCACAGAACAAACTTTTCTTCTTCTTCATTTATCCTTTCAATTTCCGTTTCTGGAACAGCCTTCCTTCACACCCAATTTCCTGAAAATTAAAATCGTCAGAAATTCAAGTTTAATGTGAATAAGTATCTTTTTTTTTATCTTCTCAAACCATGCACGGTAGTACTAAGTACTACAGATTCTAATACTTTTCATGTTAAGGATTTTCGCAAACAAAATGTGTATATGTAATATTACTTTTAAAATTTAAGAATAATGTTCAATAATAAAGGTGAAAATGATAATGGAAATCAACTGGATATAATATATATTTTTAAACAAGCAATTATCTACGTTCAGCTGTAATAGAAATATCCAATCCACCATTGTAGAGAATGGAAAACTGGTTTATTTAAACTCTAATAAAACCAGACTCAATGAAAATGAAATTGTAACTGTAGAAAATAATGATTTTAATGTACACTAAGCTGGCTTTGCATTAGCAACACCCTTGTACAGGAATGGGCTTGTTTGTCACGTTGATGAAACCTCAAAGTCGAGAACTGCTGATATAAGATATCAGCAGTTCTCGACTTTGAGTATCTTCAAGGAAGAACTGGTCGGGGTAGAGACCGTTTTGACTCGGAACTTGGAATGATTGTAGGGGCAAGATGTACAGGTGCCAGTATCTCGACAACAGACATCATGGAAAGTGCTCGCGTTTTGTGGTGTCACGAGTCTACGTTATACTAAGCAGCTGTGCCACCCAACGTAAGAACAGCAAGAGCAATGTCCACATGGAATACGTGCCAGATACTTCCTCATGTAGGCTATGGCAGTCGATGGCTGTACCCATGGGTACCTACGCTCACTGCGAGACACAAGAAACTGCATGAGCACGTCAGCACCATCACTTGACTTACAGACATGTGGAAATTTGTCGCCTTGTTTGATGAATCCCGTTTCCAACTCTATCGTGCATACGGGTGTATCCGCTTTTGGAAAAAATAATATCATGCCATGGCACCAGGACGTACTGTTGGCGTTCGCCAGGCTGGAGGCAGTGGTTTTATGGTATGGGGACTGTTTTCGTGGCATGCCCTGTGTCCTCTGATCACCGTTAATCAACGGCTCGATGGAACATACACCTTTCTATCGCCGCCGACCAAATACACCCCCTTTCATGAAGGCAGTGTATCCAGACAACTGTAGACTCTAACAAGATAGCGCGCCATGCCACAAGGCCCAACTGTTTGTTAACTGGTTTCAGGAACATGCCAATGAATTCTTTTTCCTGTGGCCGTCGAACTCAGTTTGGATTCACCAAATGATTGTTTAGGAACTGTAAAAGAACGTTCGATGCTACGACATCCATCAGACAATGTGCGGACATTACTGGAGACACACTGCAATGCATAGGTATATCACAGAACACTCTGCAACACCCTGGGGAATCCATACCAAACGTGAACAGGCAGTATCATGGGAAAAAGGTGCCCAGCCAGGGTACCCCATTATGTAGATGCTGGTAATTCAAAGCTAACTTAATACACTTTCAAGGTAAACAGATTAAAACCTTGCTATAAATAATAAAGTTAAATCGTATATTGGTATAAAAAACATTAAAAATTAGTAAATTTTTAAAATGACTATTCAGAGTCCAGCGGAAGATTTAACAGTTGCCCAAATAGCCTCAAAGATGCTATCATTATGGCTTCCACGGGTTAAATTCTCATTAACCCTAAATATAAATATTTTACAAATATTTTAAATATTTTATTTAAATACTCTTTAAATATTTTAAAGAGTTATTCGGAGAAACTGTTATGTTGTATCCCATTGCAACCCCATAACTTGTTATGGGAGTGTACCGATGCTTAGTTTATGTCATAACCAATAAAGGTTATGACATAAACTAAGCATCGGTACACTCCGGTAATTACTTGAATTCTTTTTGAAAAACAAAGGTTTCTTTTCAAGTTTCATAAAAAATAGGAATGGAATATGATCTTAGGGAGACGGGTTTAGGCGCTAAAAGATTTACTAATGCACTCTGCTTTACCTACATTCCAATTTTTAGTATTGGTATTTGTAGTACCAAATTATGAAAGAAATTAAGTTTATACAGGAACAGCCAAAAAAAAAACAATCAGTCACATTACCTGTCCAATCCCTCTAATGGTCATAGTTCTTCCTTAAAATTTATTCGAACTACCCACAACAACTTGGTTTCAACAAACGATTACCCGCTGGGTGAAGGCCAACGGACAGTTGTTTGTTGGAACATCTATCCTGCAACCATCCTTCCTCAATTTGAACTTATGCCCCCTCATGTGTATAGCCTCAGCAAAAGGAAGTATTCCATCAGCATTAAGCTTGCTCAATTCATTTAAAGTCTTAAACACTTCAATTAGATCACTTCCCAGGTGCCTAAATCTCCAGACGGTGCAATTTGCAGAACTGAAGCCTTTCTTGGTATGACAACTCTTTCCCTTCACCAATCTCGTAGCCCTTTTTGCACCCGTCCAGCAGATCTACATTCCTTTCTAAAATGAGACCTCCAGACCTGTATGTAGTACATAAGTTTCTGTACTACCTGCTGTCAAAGTTTCTGTATATCATTGAGTAAACTTCCATGAGCTATCTTGCAGCCCAGTTGGCAATTGAACTTGAGCTAGTTAGCGATATCACTATTAGAATCGCCAAAAAAGACACTTCTTCGTTAACTCGATACACAGGTTTATAGATGAGCATAAGTCCTTGATCTACAAGTCGTGTGAGGACTGTCGTATTGGCTGAGGTAAGAAAAAAAAAATTCCTATTTGTATCATTAAATTCGAGTTCAGGAAACAGACAAAGAAAAGAAGCCAGTATGAATTAAAGAGGTTCCGATTTAGGGAGATTTTACTGTAAACGCCAAAATGTTGCGCAACAAATAAGCTCAAAGAAGAGGGGTAACGGGATTCCAGGATACTGAATTTATAAATCAGGGCTGCAATTGCGTTGTATTTTATTACTACTGCTTGGAGATTTCAAATGTTTCCCTCTGATGTAGTTTTAACTCGCAGGAGTACAGTTACTCGCCGAATACTAATTTTGGGATATGTGAACACTCAGGGACTGAGGGAGGATGGGTGTGATATTATCTCTTGTTTATTGAGTTACACACACATTTACTTTTCAGTAAACCGAAACAGTAGTCGCATTCAGAATATTTACAATCTGTTTCATTTACTGCTCTCTCTTTCTCTCTCTGCATTTTAAGTTCCTTCCGAGAGCGCTTTAAACCCGAGTCAGTTTGAGCGCGAAATGCAACACCATTGCTTATCTACCCTTCGCGGCTGCCATAATATTCACTTTTCCAGAGGTCTCTCTCTGCTAACTTCCATAATGTATGAAGTTTCCAGCCAACTAATGTTGCTAAAGCTCGTACGTAGTATTTATTCTTTCCTTTTGTTACTTTTATACATGACCTGGTCTTGGCGCATTATAGCCTAAGTTGCTAATGCGCCAATAAAACCCAAATCAAACTCAAACTCAAACTCAAACCCTTTTGTTACTATGGATACAGTTACAAACAAAACGTTGTGCCGGGCTTTAAGCAGGTCAGATGTGTGTGAAGAGGATTGTTATTCTCTCTCTCTCCCTCCCCTTAACCCCCACTCTGTATTTTCACTTCATCACAATTAATGAACTAAAAATATTTTTCTATAAAATACGTCTGATAGTCGACTACTTTAATTAAATTAATTTGATATTTTTAAAAGTAATTTTGATATTAAAATTAATTACAAAATGGCCCTATTTTGTTTTTTTGATTTCTGTTTTCAACAATTCAAAATGATACGCACAAACGCTTCACAGATTTTTGTATTAGAATGAGGTTAATCACCTTAACTTAAAATTTCTGAGTAGGGCATTATGGGAAAATTATTGATCACAGTTTCTAGCATTAGGTACTACAAAAGAAATCATCGCGTGTCCAAGAGTCACCTCCAACACTAAGAGCTAGTCTCAAAGGTAGATTTAGAAAAGAGCCCTTTGAGTAGATGCAAATAAAGAATATTTCGTTAATGGTAATTAAATATTAGCCAATTTTCCAAAAAGAAAAAAACAACCTAATACTTTTTTAAGATTCCTTATAATCACCTTGAAAGAGGAACCAATTCTCTATAAGGACACACATTTTTTTACAATATTTTACAATATTTGCATTTCAAAATGAAATGAACTTGGACCAGAAAATCATGATGCATTCAAAAAAACGGTTGAATCTTTTATAAACAAAGGCTGAACTGTTTGCGCACTGGGTGAATATTGAAGATTTTGGAGTCTTTCGATGGATGGTTCCAAAAATTTATATTCCCCATGGGCTGTTCTTCAAAAAATGTAAGAAGAAGTGTTTTGAAGACTATGCTAAAACAGTGGAACCTGAAATTTGTAGTGATTGAGCGCAAAGGTTCGTTTAGGGACTAGGGGACATCGAGAACTTCATTTTCTGCTCCATCGTACAATCAACGCTAACTGTACCAATGTATCAAGGTATATCAATGCACGTGGGCATTGGTATACCTTGATTCCTGCAGCAGAACCTAAACAGCGCAACCTATCTTGACAAACAGAAATGGGACAAAATTCAGATCTCTTTTAATCCCATTTTTAAGAGAACGAATAATGCGAATAATATGTTGATAATTAATTTATAATAAAAATCCTATTTATAAGTAAATTATCTGTGGAAGAATCTTAGGTCTATTTATATTTCGGGTTGATAAACAACTAATTTTGGTACTTTTGTATTAAATAATTTCTCCAAGGATAGTTGTCCTGCCAGGTAGGCCAAAAAGAATGCAAAACGCCAATAAGGTGTGGACTGGATAAGAAAACAAAATGGTTATCATTTTAAAAATATACATCATAAGAAAACAGAAGAATCTTCTTTAGGAAAATAACCATCGGATTTACAGTGCTGCACTTATAAAACAACCAAAAGCAATTCTTCCAGGTGAACAGTTCATGGAAATTGGTTTATATGCTCTTGTTGAAAAGACGTTGTTTGATACAAAATAATAGGCCATTAGCCTCCAGAGTAATTAACTACAACCTTAAATTCAATTAACTATTATATTTCTTTTACCTTTTAGAAAAGAGTAGCATCTGAATTCTTTAAGCGGTTTACCGAGTGGTTATGGAACAAGAACTTCGAGTCAGGTCCTCTGCGAAGAGACTCAAATATATAAAAAAAATCTTTTCTCTCAGACTTAATTAAGAAGGAAGGGGAGTGTTCTGGGAACGCTAAAATACGAAGGCCATTAATAATCTAAAATAAATTAAAATCTGTGCGGGCAGGAAATGTTTGACGATCGATGTACTTTTTCACAAGATGTCTTTCTCGCTGCTATTTTGGGAAAAGGGGCTGTGGAATCAGCACGTAAAGTGCGAGGGCGTATAATGAGAGAAAAACATAGTTTGGAGTGATCATACAAAATAAATTATCGGCGCAAATAAGTCTTAGAACGGCAACAGGAATTACTTTAATATTTGTTCGTTTTTAGGACTAACATGGCCGAACTTCCGTCGATTTCAATTTGTCAGCAGTCCCCCCCTTTGCGATCGATAAGCGTGTAAGAAATGCTGAAATATTAATGAAGAATATAGCTCTAATTTCCGATGAAGACTGCACGAATTGTATGAAGAGAACAGCCTGGTCAATCATAAATCAATCGGACATTTATAGGATGGGTAGTTTCTTTTTTAAAAAGACATGTTTTGAATTCTGTTATAAATGCATATTCTATGTCGAGAAGGTTAGTCTTTGGAAAGAAATAAATCCACTCACTGTAGTCTTAATAAAGACATTTTTTGAAATTTCCTTCGTTTTTAGCTGCAAGACTCCATTTCCCGTGTAGCGAAGCCCCTGATTTATCCCACCTCTCCCCATCGTCTAAAGAAACGTATTTCATGCAGTCTCTTAAAGCGAAAGCACGGGTGGGGTTCTTGAGCTCACGAAGCAAGGAAAATCACCTACATAATGCAAACGGTAAATGATGGAGTCCATTATAGCGTACTTGTCACCATCACGGAATATTCCTATTACAATAGTGGCTGTCGTTTGTCAAGTGAGAGGACTTGTTTTCTTCCCTTGATGGGATGGGGAGGGACTTATGGAGATATTTACTGTTATCTAAAGGCAGAAAATGTAGCGAAGTGGTTAGTTTTAGCGTCGCAGTTGTGATAGGAAACACGAACTGGCATAGGCAGACTCCAAGAGCGATGAATCAGCAGTGGAGGATTTATTTTTCGCTCATGCGTGTTTATCGCATTCCGGCTACGGTTTCTTTTAAAACAATCATCGAGTGCAGTGATGATGATCTTCGCACAGATGGGAGGTTAAGGTATAATGACGAAACAGGAATCATTCTATCCACGAGAAAAAGTCTTTCAGAACCTCAATCCTCTTCAATAATTAAATATAAATTCTTTTTCTTAAATGTGTTTTGCGTATCATAATGAAATCAAATTGAAAAAGATTCATTTCTTGGACCGAAGGTTTGAGCAAATGGAAATTGTAGAGTAACCTGTTAGTGTAACCTAATTTAAATAATGACCTTTACGAAAACACCCCCGAACGACATCTGGAAACACGCACGATCAAAAATTCGTAAGTTTTTCATCCAGCCACAACTGGAATCGTACCAAAAATTACAACAGACGTTCACCGAACTAATTGAGACTGAAAATCCAATACGGAATGTAGATAACAACTATGTCCGAATATTTCAGGAACACTCCACCACCCTCTGCACTCGCAGGCGACGGAAGATAAACAAAACTGTTTCCCGAGTGAGAAAACATTTTTCCAAATAATTTCATTATCCAAAAGAGACAGAAGAATTCGTAATGGCGGGCATTATCTCGCGCATTAAAGAGTTCGCCGTTAACCCAAAATAAATAAAGGGGCGAAGTTTTAATTAACTATTTAATGCGGTAAATATATCACAGAGTACACAAAGCACGGCTGTTCAAACAAACGTGAATACGCAAAACGCTCAGGTGTGGAAATGCGCACCCACCCGGAGAAATCTCTCGCAATTTACATATTCATCGGTGTTTACACGCCGTCCATCCGTAACCAGGAAACAACTGGGCCACGCCGAACGCAAAGATTCAGCCAACATCTCATTAAATATCGGTTAGTTTTTAGTACTGAAAGCGCACCCGGTCACAGTTCCTTTAACACCACCACTCTACACAAATTGCCTTTTCGGAAGTGTTTAGATCCATTCGAAATGAACCTTTTTATCCGTGGGATGCAACTTGGAATTGATTTTAACAATATTTTGGATGTATTCCAGAAAAGTTTTAGAAATAAAGAAAGCAGCTTTTATTTATTATTTTGCTCAACTTCACTGAGACTGAAACCTAATCTGTGTTTTTCAACTCTACTAGAAATGTATTGTCCAGCATTCACGATTCCATTCAGTTGTTGTAGTGTAGAATGATGGAATCAACACATGATGAGTTAGGTTCAACCAGTTCCAGAAGCTGGTGTTATCAAAAGTATAGTTCCTTCGCTAGAAATTGAAACTCACAATTGGCAGTATTCTAATCTATCAGTACCTCATGAGGATAAACTTGGCACAAGCAATTGACAAGTACCATCCGGGAGAGCCTTTGCTCACCTCGATGAGCCGTGGTCGTCCGACACCTTATCGGCGATTCGTGGGTTCCCCCTCCTCGGAGGACTTTCGGTAAGTACTAACCACGGCTGACCGTGAGCAGCCCGCCAGCAGGGCCGTTTCGGATATGTTCTGATCGAGTTTTCTGGCCATTACAATTTGGCCTTTGTCAAACTCGCTTAAGTCCGCTACATTTCCCATCTGAAGAACAAGAGTAACACAAGAGTAAACTTCACAAATGTTTCAATCATTTGTAAAGTGTTCGAAAGTGTTGACATATGTTTCGAAGCCTTTTGCATTTTATTCGAAAAAATGAAGTGTTCAAAACATTGTTTAAAATGATGTTCGAACACTTCAGAAGTGCTCCAAACATTTGTGAACCAGGACGTATGAAAGATTTGTGAACATGTTGGATACTCTGTTAGTGGGACATACTATGTGTACCATGAGTTCCGCCTAATCATGGAATGATACAGAATGGGAAACTATTGTGTTCGAGAAACGCCGCCAAGGGCATCTAACCAGATTTAAGAAACTTTCCAAGTTCTGAAGTGAAACGAGTGGTCGAAACGGGAACATTTCTTCATCTTTCCTAACTTGTAAAGTGCTGTGCAAAGGTCACTCTGTACACTAATGCACAGAGTGAAGTGAAATTTTCTGAACTGTTTAAAACAATTGTGTACAGAATTTAAAGTGTTGCAAACACTTCAAACATTTTCGAAACACTTGAAAAAAAGCGTGTGAAGTGCTTCGAACCCATATTGCATATGTTGTTGTGTTTTTTGGTTTTTAGGAGCATTAGCAACTAAGACCATATTGCTCCGGGGATATGCGGTGGTCATTCCCTGACCTTTCCGAATCCTCCGTATTTGGTGGTGACGGGCTCGAACCCCGGTCTCATCAAGAAGCATGTGCTGCTCCTGCCCACCTGGCTACGGAGGCATAAGTGGTCGAAAGTGTTCACAAATGATTCGAACACTTGACACTTTGTGTTCGAAATATTTTTAGAAAATGTGTTCGAAACTCTGTGTTCTAACCCTTCACAAGTGTTCGAAACATTTGTGAACAAGTGGGTAACTCTGTTATTGGAACATAGCATGTGTACCATGTTTAGTGGGAAAAAACCATGTGTACCATGAGTTTCCGACTAACCATGGAATGATACAGAGTGAGAAACCAGTGTGTTGGAGACATGCACAAAAATACCAAGTTCATCAAACCAGATTTAAGAAACTTTCCTTGTTCGAAAGTTGAACAAGTGTTTAAAAGTCGAAAAACTGTCGGAAAATTGAACAAGTGTTCGAAACTCGAATACGTTTTCGTCTTTCGAACTTGTTAAGTGTTTCGAACACTCGTGCACAAAGTTTAAATGTTTTAAACCCTTCAAACACTTTCGAACACGTAAAAAGAGCGTGAAGTTTTCGGAAGTGTTGACGTATGTTACGAAACCTTGTGCACTCTGTGTTCAAAAAAAAAAGTGTTCCAGGCATTCGGAACTCTGTGTTCGAACAATTCAGAAGTGTTCGACACATTTGTGAACCAGGAGGTATGAAAGATTTCTGAACATATCGAAACATTTCGTTATTTGGATATACCATGTGTACCTTGATGATCCCATTAACCATGGAACCATGCAAAATAGCAGAATGGTACCCAAGAGGAGCTAAGAGAAAACCTGGAAGAAAACAATGGAGATGGACAGATAAAATTCATGAGTTTGTGGGTAGTAAATTGATGGCCATTGCACAAAACAGAAGGAACTGGAAAGTTGCTGGAGAGGCCTTCATCCTGCAGTCGATTGAAAATGGCTGATGATGATGATGTGTACCGCGGTTAGTGGAAAAGAACATGCGGACCTTAATTTTCCCAATAACCACGGAATGATACAGTGTGCAAAACCAGTGTGTTGCTGAAATGCACAAACACAAAGAGCATCAAACCAGGTTTAAGAAACTTCCCCTGTTCAAAAGTTGAACAAGTTTTCGAAACTCGAACATTTGCTCGTTTTTCAGAATTATGAATGGTTTCGAACACTCGTTCGCAGAGTTTAAAATGTTTTAATTATTTCAAACGTTTTAAACAATTAAAAAACGAACGGGAAGTGTTTCGAACACGTGTGAAGTTTTCGAAATTGTTGACGTGTTTCAAAGCCTTGTGCAATCTGTGTTCGAAAAAACATTGTACGAAACTCAGTGTTCGAATAATGTGAAGTGTTCAAAAGCGTTGACATGTTTAGAAGCCGTGTGCACACTCTGTTCGAAAAAAAGAAGTTTGGAGACATAATTCGAAAAAACTGTGTTCAAACAATTGAGAAGTGTTCGACACATTTTGAACCAGAAGGTATGAAAGATTTCTGAAAATATCGAAATATTTCGTTAGTGGGACTTATCGTGTGTACCAGAGTTAATGGAAAATAGGATGTGTACCTTGATTTTACCATTAACCATGGAATGATACAGAGTGGGAAACCAGTGTTTTGGAGAAATGCACAAACACAAAGAGCATCAAACCAGATTTAAGAAACTTTCCGTGTTCAAAAGTTGAACAATTGTTCGAAAGTGGAACACGTGTTCGAATCTCGAACATTTGTCCGTCTTTCTGACTTATGAAGTGTTTCGAACACTCGTTCAGAGAGTTTAAAATGTTTTAAATTTTTTCAAAAGTTTTCAACAATTTAAAAAAGAAGCGTTAAGTGTTTCGAACACTTGTGAAGTGTTCGATATTGTTGACATGTTTCAAAGCCTTGTGCAATCTGTTCGAAACTCAGTGTTCGATTAATGTGAAGGGCTCCAAATTCTTGACATGTTTCGAAGCCATGTGCACTCCGTGTTCGAAAATAAGAACTATTCGAACTATTTATAAGTGTTGCAGGCATTATTCGAAAAAAACTGTGTTCAAACACTTCAGAAGTGTTCGATACATTTTTGAACCAGGAGGAATGAAAGATTTCTATAAAAATCGAAAAAACATTTCGTTGTTGCGTCATACCATGTGTACAATGTTTAAAGGAAAATAAAATATCATTCCATGGTTAATGGGAAAATACCTTGATTTTCCAATTAACCATGGAATGATACAGAGAGGAAAACCAGCGTTTTGGAAAAATGCACAAACACAAAGAGCATCAAACCAGATTTAAAAAAATTTCGCTCTACAAAAGTTGAACAAATTTTCGAAACTCGAATATTTGTTCGCCTTTCAAACTTGTGAAATATTTCGAGCACTCGTGCACAGAAGTTTAAATTTTTAAACACTTCAAACACTTTCGAACAATTAAAAAAGTATTTAGTGGTATATTTTGGTTCCATGTTTAGTGGTACACTTCAGAAGTGGTACACTTCTGAAATGTACCACCAAACATGGAACACTTCAGAATTGTTCGACACATTTGTGAACTAGGAACTATGAAAGATTTTTTAAACATATCGAAATATTTCGTTATTGGGACATATCACGTGTACCAGGGTTAGTGGAAAATTCCACGTGTACCTTGATTTTACCACTATCCATGGAATTATAGAAATTGGGAAACCAGTGTGTTAGAGAAATATACAAACACAAAGAGCAGGAAACCAAATTTAAGAAACTTTCGGTGTTCAAAAGTTGAACAAGTTTTCGAAACTCGAACATTTGTTCGTCGTTCTGACTTGAGAAGTGTTTCCAACACTCTTTCACAGAGTTTAAAATGTTTTAATTATTTAAAACGTTTTCAATATTTGAAAAAGGGCATGAAGTTTTCGAAATTGTTGACATATTTCTAAGCCTTGTGCACTCCGTGTTCGAAACATTGTACGAAATATGCGAAGTGTTCTAAAGTGTTGATATGTTTCGAAGGATTGTGCACTCTGTGTTCGAAAAAAAGAACTGTTCGAACAATTTATAAGTGTTGGAGGCATTTTTCGAAAAAACTGTGTTTTGAAACATTTCAGAAGTGTTCGACACATTTGTGAGCCAGGCGGTATGATAGATTTCTGAAAATATCGAAACATTTCGTTATTGGGACATACCGTGTGTACCACGTTTAGTGGAAAATGCCATCTGTACCTTCATTTTACCATTAACCATGGAATGATACAGAGTGGGAAACCATTGTTTTGGAGAAATGCACAAATACAAACAGCATCAAACCAGATTTAAGAAACTTTCCGTTTTCAAAAGTTGAACAAATGCTCGAAAGTTGTACAAGAGTTCGAAAGTGGAACATCTGTTCGTCTCTCTGACATGTGAAATGTTTCGAACCCTCGTTCACAGAGTTTAAAATGTTTTAAATACTTCAAATATTTTCAACAATTTAAAAAAAAGCGTGACGTGTTCGAAATTGTTGACATGTTTCAAAGCCTTGTTCAAACGCTGTTCGAAACATTGTGCGAAACTCAGTGTTCGAACAATGTGAAGTGTTCTAAAGTGTTCTCATATTTTTCGAAGCCTTGTGCACTCTGTGTTCGAAAAAAAGAACTGTTCGAACAATTTATAAGTGTTGGAGGCATTTTTCGAAAAAACTGTGTTTTGAAACATTTCAGAAGTGTTCGACACATTTGTGAGCCAGGCGGTATGATAGATTTCTGAAAATATCGAAACATTTCGTTATTGGGACATACCGTGTGTACCACGTTTAGTGGAAAATGCCATCTGTACCTTCATTTTACCATTAACCATGGAATGATACAGAGTGGGAAACCATTGTTTTGGAGAAATGCACAAATACAAACAGCATCAAACCAGATTTAAGAAACTTTCCGTTTTCAAAAGTTGAACAAATGCTCGAAAGTTGTACAAGAGTTCGAAAGTGGAACATCTGTTCGTCTCTCTGACATGTGAAATGTTTCGAACCCTCGTTCACAGAGTTTAAAATGTTTTAAATACTTCAAATATTTTCAACAATTTAAAAAAAAGCGTGACGTGTTCGAAATTGTTGACATGTTTCAAAGCCTTGTTCAAACGCTGTTCGAAACATTGTGCGAAATTCAGTGTTCGAACCATGTGAAGTGTTCTAAAGTGTTGACATGTTTCGCAGCCATGTACATTCTGTGTTCGAAAAAAAGAACTGTTCGAACAATTTATGTGTTGGTGGAGACATTATTCGAAAAAAACTGTGTGTTCAAACACTTCAGAAGTAGTCGACACATTTGTGAACCAGGAGGTATGAAATATTTCTGAAAATATCGTTAGTGGGACATACCGTGTGTACCACGTTTATTTGAAAACATCATGTGTACCTTGATTTTCCCACTAACCATGGATGATACAGAGTGGGAAAGCAGTGTTTTGGGGAAATGTACAAAAACAAAGAGCATCAAACCAGATTTAAGAAACTTTCCGTGTTCATAAGTTGAACAAGTGTTCGAATCTCGAACAATTGTTCCTCTTTATGACTTTTTATGTGTTCCAAACACTCGTTCGCAGAGTTTAAAATGTTTTACATACTTGAAACATTTTTAACATTAAAAGTATTTTCATTGTATTTCTAAAATTTGAAGTATTTAAAACATTTTCAACAATTAAAAAAGAGCGTGACGTGTATCGAACAGTTGTGAAATGTTCTAAAATGTTTACATGTTTTTCGAAGCCTTGTGCACTCTGCGTTCGAAAAAAAGAACTGGTCGAACAATTTATAAGTGTTGGACTCGTTATTCGAAAAAACTGTGGGTTCACACAATTTAAAAGTGTTCGAAATGTTTGTGAACAGGAGGTGTGAAAGAATTCTGAAAATATCGTAACATTTCGTTATTGGGTCATACCATGTGTACAATGTTTAGTGGAAAATATCATGTGTACTTTCATTTTCCCACTAATTAGGCCATGTAGTAGTAGTAGTGGCATGTGATGCAAGAAAGCAAATGTATGAGCTTATGCAGCATCAGCCAAAAAAAAAAAAAAAAATCACACCATTCCCTCCAATTGCCTGTCCAGTTCCTCCTTAAATTTATTCAACCTATCAACTTCCACAACGACAGATGGAAGTTTGTTCCAGCAATTAACCACCCGCTGGCTAAAGGCAAATTTCCGCACATCTATTCTACATCTGTCTTTCCTCAATTTGAATTTATGCCCCCTTAGGTTCGTAATCTGAACAAGTGGAAGAATCCCATCAGAATTCAGCGTGCTCAACCCATTCAAGGCCTTATACACCTCAATCAGATCACCTTGCAGGTGCCTAGACTCCACCCACTGCAATTTGCAGAACTTAAGCCTCTCTTGGTAAGAGAATCCCTTCATTCGCCTCACCAATCTTGTTGCCCTTCTCTGTACACGCTCAAGCAAATCTACATCCTTCCTAAAATGAGGTCTAGAGATCTGTACGCAGTACTCAAGGCATGGCCTGACCATTGCCTTATACAGAGGGACAATCACCTCCTCCTCCCTGCTAGCAAAATTCCTATATATCATTGACAAAACCCGATGACCTGCCTTGGCAGCCTGTTTGCATTGCTCAGAAAACTTCATATCTGACTGCACAATTACTCCCAGGTCTTTTTCATTTTCTACCACCTTAAGTGTAGTGCCACACAGTTGGTACATTTCTCTGGGGTTACTTCTACCCATATGCAGTACTTTGCATTTATCAAGGTTAAACTTCAGTTGCCACTTCTTAGCCCATTTGCCCAAATTATCTAGATCCTGTTGCAGCAGTGTACTATAATTACTGTCATTAACAACCCTGCCAACCTCCTTTGTATCATTTGCAAATTTGTCAGACAAGATTTTCTCTTAACAAACCCATGCTCTGTCTGAATTATTGCTGCAGTCTTGTCTAGATGATCACGCAGTACATCTTTAACCACTGACTCCATTATTTACCCGGAACAGAAGTTAAACTAACTGGTCTGTAATTACTCGTGTCACCCTTCGATCCCCTTTGTGATTTGGGGATACATTTGCACATCTGCAGTCCGTGGTAACCTCCCCTCTGTTCAAAGATGCTCTCATAATTATGGCTAAGGGTTTGCTTAGTTGCTTTGCCGCCGCCTTTAATATAACTGGATAGATCCCATCCACCCCAGGTGCTTTTCTTTTTTTTAACTTGAACAATTTCTCTTCCACTTTGCTCTCGGTTATTACAAAATCATTAAGTATCTTGCTACAATTTGATAACCTTCTGCCATTTTTAAACCTTTATTAGCTCCTCATGTGTGAATGTAGATGCAAAATATTCATTCAGTTTGTTTGCTATCTGAGCAGGATCATCAACAGTCGAACCATCGATGTCAAGTGGACCAATCAGATTCAACCCCTTCCTTTTAGAGTTTATATAAGTAAAGAAATCCTTGCTGTTTTTCTTAGCAACCTTTTCCAAAGATTTCTTGTAATCAATTTGGTGCTTATGTCACACCAAATGACTCAATAGTGCACTGTTCATCTATGTCAACTGGGTGCACTTCTTTTGATTTTATGTTATTCTTAATGAACAGCATAACACTTCCCTTTCAGTCCTTTCTGTAGACATTGTACTCCCCAAATTCCAATTTTTGCATTCCTTATATCTTTGTGACACCACGTCTCTGCTATCCCAACAATATCCGCCTTGGATGTCTTGACCAACACTTCAAATTCGTCAAATTTATTTACTATTCTTCTAGCATTGGTATACATGCAAGCATACATGCTCCTACTCTTATTCCTAGTTACCCTAATACATCCCATATACCCATCTATTTCACGATGACTGCCATCAGTCTCTGAAGCCCCTCGCTCCTGGTCGCTACTTATTCTAATAGAAGTTGTGCAAGAATCACCTTCACCTCTGCCTGCGGCTACTGTTAAACTATTAGTACTTGTATCCCCCCAAGCTAGCAGTTTTCTGACCCACCTAACACTGCCTCGATAGCATCAGCAAATATTCTTGCACCCTTTCTATTTAAGTGTATCCCATCCGTGTAGAAGCAATCTCTCCTGGTAACGAGCACAGGCCAATGCTTGTCTATGTACCTTCTGTGATCGAAAACGGAACTGTTCGAATAATTTATAAGTGTTTGAGACATTATTCGAAAAAACTGCGTTCGAAGCCTTGTGCACTCTGTGTTCGAAAAAAAAAAAACAGAAGTGTTTGAACAATTTATAAGTGCTGGAGACATTATTCGAAAAAACTGTGTGTTCAAACAATTCAAAAGTCTTCGACACGTTACTGAACCAGGAGATATGAAAGATTTTTGAAAATACCATGTGTACCATGTTTAGTGGAAATTACCATGTGTACCTTGATTTTACCACTAACCATGGAATGATACAGAGTGTAAAACGAGTGTTTTGGAGAAATGCACAAAAACAAAGAGCATCAAAACCAGATTTAAAAACTTTCCCTGTTCAAAGTTGAACAAGTGTTCGAAAGTGGAAAAAGTAATAGAAACTCGAACACTTGTTCGCCTTTCTCATTTGTGAAGTGTTTCGAACACTCGTTCACAGAGTTTAAAATGTTTTAATTAATTCAAACGTTTTCAATAATTAAAAAAAGGGTGAAGTTTTTTGAACACTTGTGAAGTGTTCGAAATAGTTCACATGTCTTATGTATCTGTATTCGAAATATTGTACGAAACTCAGTGTTCGAACAATGTGAAGTGTTCTAAAGTGTTTTCATATTTTTCGAAGCCTTGTGCACTCTGTGTTCGAAAAAAAGAACTGTTCGAACAATTTATAAGTGTTGGAGGCATTTTTCGAAAAAACTGTGTTTTGAAACATTTCAGAAGTGTTTGACACATTTGTGAGCCAGGCGGTATGATAGATTTCTGAAAATATCGAAACATTTCGTTATTGGGACATACCGTGTGTACCACGTTTAGTGGAAAATGCCATCTGTACCTTCATTTTACCATTAACCATGGAATGATACAGAGTGGGAAACCATTGTTTTGGAGAAATGCACAAATACAAACAGCATCAAACCAGATTTAAGAAACTTTCCGTTTTCAAAAGTTGAACAAATGCTCGAAAGTTGTACAAGAGTTCGAAAGTGGAACAAGTGTTCGAAACTCGAACATCTGTTCGTCTCTCTGAAATGTGAAATGTTTCGAACCCTCGTGCACTCAGTTTAAAAAGTTTTAAATACTTCAAACATTTTCAAAAATTAAATGTATTTTAATTGAAGAAGTAAAGTATTTTTATTTGTTGTATTTCAGAAATTTGAAGTATTTAAATCATATTCAATAGTTAAAAAAAAAGCGTGATGTGTATCAAAAACTTGAGAAGTGTTCGAAACTGCTGACATGTTTCAAAGCCTTGTGCAATCTGTGTTCGAAACATTGTTCGAAAACTTAGTTTCCTTTAATGTGAGGTGTTCTAAAGTGTTGACATGTTTCAAAGACTTGTGAACTCTGTGTTCGAAGAATTTATAAGTGTTGGAGACATTATTTCAAAAAACTGTGTTCAAACCATTCAAAAGTGTTCGACAAGTTTGTGAACCAGGAGGTGTGAAGGATCTCTGAAAATATCGAAACATTTCTTTACTGGGACATACCATGTGTTCCATATTTAGTGGAAAATACCTTGATTTTCTCACTAATCATGGAATGATACAGAGTGGGACACCAGTGTGTTGGAGAAATACAGAAACACAAAGAGCATCAAATCAGATTTAAGAAACTTTCAGTGCTCAAAAATTGAACAAATGTTGGAAATTGGAACAACTGATGGAAACTCGAACACTTTTTCGCCTTTCTGACTTGTGAAGTGTTCCGCACACTCGTGCACAGAGTTTAAATTGTCTCCAACGCTTCAAACACTATCAACAATTAAAAAAAGAGCGTGAAGTGTTTGGAACAGTTTTCAAGTGTTCGAAATTGTTGACATAAGTTTCGAAGCCTTCTGCAAACTGTGTTCGAAAAAAAGGGTTTTCGAAATTGTGCGATCGAAAAAAAGAACTTGTCGAAACATTTATAAGTGTTGGACGCATTATTCGAAAAACCTGTGTGTTCACACAATTTAAAAGTGTTCGACATGTTTGTGAACCAGGAGGTATGAAAGATTTCACACCAAGAGGTGTGAAATATTTCACACCACGGTCATACCATATGTACCATGTTTAACGGAAAATACCTTCATTTTCCCACTAATTAGGCCATGTAGCAGTAGTAGTAGTGACATGTGATGCAAGAAAGCAAGCGTATGAGCTCATGCAGCATCAGACAAAAAAAAAATAAAATTACAAAAACAATCCCCTCTAAACATTTGTCCAGTTCCTCCTTAAATTTATTTAATCTATCAACTTCCACAACGACAGATGGAAGTTTGTTCCAGCAATTAACCACCCGCTGGCTAAAGGCAAATTTCCGCACATCTATTCTACATCTGTCTTTTCTTAATTTGAATTTATGCCCCCTTAGGTTCGTAATCTGAACAAGTGGAAGGATCCCATCAGAATTCAGCGTGCTCAACCCATTCAAGGCCTTATAAACCTCAATCAGATCACCGCGCAGGTGCCTAGTCCCCAGCCTCTGCAATTTACAGAACTTAAGCCTCTCTTGGTAAGCCTCCCTTTATTCACCAATCTTGTTGCCCTTCTCTGTACACGCTCAAGTAAATCTAGATCCTTCCTAAAATGAGGCCTCCAGACGTGTACGCAGTACTCAAGGCGTGGCTTGACCATTGCATTATACAGAGGGATAATCACCTCCTTTTCCCTGCTAGCAAAATTCCTGTATATCATTGACAAAACTCCATGACCTGCTCTGACAGCCTGTCAGCATTGCTCAGAAAACTTCATATCTGACTCCACAATTACTCCCACCTTAAGTGTAGCACCACACAGTTGGTACGTTTCTCTGGTGTTACTTCTACCCATATGCAGTACTTTGCATTTGTCAAGGTTAAACTTCAGTTAGCACTTCTTAGCCAATCTGCCCAAATTATCTAGATCCTGTTGCAGTAGCACACTGCCATTACTGTCATTAACAACCCTGCCAACCTTTGTATCATCTGCAAATTTGTCAGACAAGACTTTCCCTTAACAAACCCATGCTGTGTCTGAATTATTGCTGCAGTCTTGTCTAGATGATCCTGCAATGCATCTTTAACCAGCGACTCCATTATTTTACCCGGAACAAACGTTAAACTAACTGGTCTGTAATTACTCGTGTCACCCTTCCTTCGATCCCCCTTTGTGAATTGGGGATACATTTGCACATCTCCAGTCCGTGGGAACCTCCCCTGAGTCCAAGGATGCTCTCATAATTATGGCTAAGGGTTTGCTTAGTTGCTTTGCCGTCTCCTTTAATATAACTGGATAGATCCCATCCACCCCAGGTGCTTTTCGTACGTTTAACTTGAACAATTACAAAATCATTAAGTATCTTGCTACAATTTGATAACCTTCTGCCATTTTCAAACCTTAATAATTCCTCACGTGTGAATGTAGATGCAAAATACTCATTCAGTTTGTTTGCTATCTGAGCAGGATCATCAACAATCGAACCATCGATGTCAAGTGGACCAATCAGATTCATCCCCTTCCTTTTAGAGTTTATATAAGTAAAGAAATCCTTGCTGTTTTTCTTAGCATCCTTTGCCAAAGATTTCTCCTAATCTGCCTTCACATGCCAAATCTCCTTTGTGACTTTATTACAGACTAGCTTATATCTGCCATAGGCTTCTGAGTCGCTTGATAATTTATATGCATCCCATGCATTTTTCTTCTTCTTAATAGGTATGAAACTTTCAGTAGCATCCACGATTAATTCCTTAAATGCTTCCCACTTAGAATTTACTGTTGGTAACATCATCAGTTGATTCCACTGTACTGAATTTAAAAACTGTCGGAGACCACTATACTCGCCTTTACGGAAGCAAAAACCCTTTGATGGTAATTAAATCTTTAAGTAAATCCCACGTCAGTACACTGTGATCACTGCCACCTAGCAGTTCCTTTATCTGCAAATTCTTAATACACGAATGATCACTGCTGATAACCAGATCAAGAGTATTACTTTCTCTGGTTGCCTCTCGAACATGCTGCTGCAGAAAACAATCATCCAATAAATCCACAAAAGTCTGACTAGTGTGTGAGTGCCCAACCCACAAGCAAGTTCCAGTCAATATCTGGGAAGTTAAAATCCCCCATTATAAGACATTCTGATTTACTGGCCCACTCTATTTCTCTGTACAATTGTTCATTGTACTCATTCGAGTCATTAGGCCTATAACACACTCCTACTCTAATTTTTGCTTTCGCAGTGCTTATGTCACACCAAACTGACTCAGCAGTGCACTGTTCATCTACATCAACTGGGTGCACTTCTTTTGATTTTATGTTATTCTTAATTAACAGTATAACACTTCCCTTTCAATCCTTTCTGTTGACATTGTACTCACCAAATTCCAGTTCTGCATTCCTTATATCTGTGTGACACCACATCTCTGCTATCCCAACAATATCCGTCTGATGTCTTGACCAACACTTCAAATTTATTTTCTATACTTCTAGCATTGGTATACATGTTCCTATTCTTATTATTAGTTACCCTAACACATCACAAATACCCACCTGTTTCACGATGTGTGATCCACGATCCACGAACACTCCTCGACCCACGCCGCTGCTCATTCCAATAGCAGGAATGCAAGAATCACCTTGACCTGTGCCTGCGGCTACTTTTAATCGTTTAGTCTGTGAATCCCCCCCCCCAAGCTAGCAGTTTCCGATCCACCTAACACTGCCTCGATAGCATCAGCAAATATTCTTGCACCCTTTCTATTTAAGTGTATCCCATCCCTGTAGAAGCAGTCTCTCCTGTTAACAAGCACAGACCAATGCTTGTCTATGTGCACTCTGGGATCGAAAAAGAACAATTTATTAGTGTTTGAGACATTATTCGAAAAAACTGTGTTCAAACACTTCAGAAGTGTTCGACACATTTGTGAACCAGGAGGTATGAAATATTTCTGAAAATATTGAAACATTTCTTTATTGGGACATACCATGTTTAGTGGAAAATAGGATGTGTACCTTGATTTTACCATTAACCATGGAATGAAAGAGTGGGAAACCAGTGTGTTGGAGAAATGCACAAACGCAAACAGCATTAAACCAGATTTAAGAAACTGTCCGTGTTCAAAAGTTGAACAATTGTTTGAAACTCGAACATTTATTCGTCTTTTGGACTTGTGAATTGTTTCAAACACTCGTGCACAGAGTTTAAAATGATTTAAACACTTCAAACACTTTGGAACATTTAAAAAAGAGTCTGAATTGTTTCGAACACAGAGTGCCCTATTGTTCGAAATACTTCACAAATATTTCGAACATTTGTGATGTGTTCGAAAGTGTTGACATGTTTCGAAGCTCTGTGCACTCGGTGTTCGAAAAAAACAAAAGTGCTGGAAACATTGTTCGAACTCTTCAGAAGTGTTCGAAACATTTAAATTATGTTTTTTATTTTTTATTTTTCTGCGAGTCATATTTTTGTGAAATGTTGTGTCACCTTCAGAAATCCCAGCGATTTTTCTTTCAGCTGGAAAATCCTTTCCGTGTACTCTTTGTAGTCTTTTCCAGATCAACTGTCACTGGGTTGGCTCACTTTTCTCACGACGTAGCCAATTAAGTAAATCGATACTGGAAGTAGGTTACAGACTGTCATCGGTACAATATAAACACAGAAATCAATTTTTTGACCTCCTTATATACTGCATTACATGAAGAATATTTATCTCTTTTCAATTCCTCTCTTCTGTTTCTGTTCATTTTTTGTTTACTGTTTTTTTTCCCTCACATCTTTATGACAGTTAAGAAAGCACGCGATCCAAATCTATGCTCTTAGCTTTCCAGTAAACATGACATCAATATTTCAGGTCAATCTTAAACAAGAAGTCACTGTTTCAGCCAGAGACTCTCTTGAACATCATCTTGACTGTTCTTAATGCAGCATCATGCAAGGAGTGAAGGCCACGTGGACTGCACTATCTCGGCCTTTGTAGCGCACATAACTCTATTTGCCTTTGTGAGTTTGCCATAATAATAACAAACAGAGGAGGGTAGACTACCTCTAAGGAGTAAATCTACTTCCCAACTACCGCCCTTGACAGTTACTGAGCCATACAGCGTTTTTCCTCTCTAAGATATTTTCCTCTACATCTTTCATCCCGTCTGCTTCGTAGCAACTTCCTGCTCGACTTCTTCTTGGTGGATCTTTCAGAGGTCCATAAACCACGAAGAATGCTCTCGGTACCTGAATTGCCCGATTGCCAAGGAGAGTCTACACTTATGGTAAAATTATTAACTTAAAATATTCAGCTGGCTGTCTTTTGCAGTTTGTGAGGTATGGATTAGAATCAGTGGATGGACTCTGATGAAAAGTTCAGCTTTTTTTGTTTAGGGAGACTTTTCGGGACAGTACAAATGGCATTAAAATCAGAATAACAGAACTTTGTCAATTAGCATTTCTTTGTTTGTCTGTCCGTCCGCATGTAATAACTTGACTTCCATTAGGTAGATTTTCAAATTCTAAGAAGCTGCAAATGATATTTTAAATATGGTGCTGGGTGTTAACGTGAATTCCGCTTTATTACAACAAAGAATTATTTTAAAATGATGAGGAATAAACACGAACACGCATTCAGGAATAAACTCTAATAATTTTTAAAACAATACGTTTTAAAATTTACAGCGTGTTTTATGCAATTTGGGAAAAACAGTTCCCGAAAATCTTAGGAGGAATTCTGTAAAAATTAATGTGTCTGCAGTAATTAATTAAGACCACGAGGGAATGTATAGTTTACAAAATCTAATTCTTCAATTTAATAAAATAAAAATTAGATTTTAATCAGCGTTAATTAATTATAATAGCACGCCAAAGATGAAAATGGACATCTTATTGGTGAAGGTGCTGGTCAGGAAACCGTCAGTATCTCTTGGGTTTTCACATTTGTATGTGTAAAGATGGCAACAACGGACATTATGGCTTAACAACTGTCTTCATTCCATTCCACTGCCGCTTCACAAACGACAAACCAACCCGAGAAACGGTTCCGAAAGGCCAGAATCCAAAGTGTCGAAGTAACGACCCTCTTGCATGACAAAGTCCATTTAGTTTCCGATAATGGCCCAGCAATGACCGGGAAGTCTTGAAACTCACCAGAATGTGGCTATTTGTCCAACTTAAGGTATATATATAAACACCAACAGCTACTTTCGGGGGGAGGGTTGAAGGGAAGAGTAAAGTGAGGGAAGAAGGAAAAGAAAGGAAAGCACGCTTCCTTTCTTATCCACGCCTTACTGATTGCAGTAAGAGATCGATAAACGACTGCAGAGACACCTGCGGCCAGACCCGAATTGATTCTAAAGGCAGATCACTAAAAGAAAGGTTGAAACATTGAACACCTGGACGAAAGACATTTGTTTACTTATTAACCCACGTGGCTTGGATTTGGAGATACGAGCTGACCTGCGCACAGTTTTCAAACAACCATGGTTAGCATCCATGGTGACACATATAAATAACACCTGCGCATCCGGGTGATCTCCAGGAAGAATCTAAAGATTCTTCCTGGAGATCACCCTGAACGCGAACGTGTACAATTCAAAAATCTGTTGACATCTGCATAACGAATTCAGAAGTTAAGCAGTCATAACATCGATCGCTTCAGCTTTTCTTTTCTTATTCAGAAGAGGAGTGGAGGGTCTCTAAAATCTGAAGTCCCTGATCGATTCGTTTCCCTTTCTTCCGCGCAGGCTGAACTACTATAAGATTATTTATTTGGGTAAGAAATTCAAAGTTGATCATTCATTCATTAGGCCACTGCCTCCTTTCCAGTAAAGGGGATGATATATTCTACGTATCAGCTAGCTCCTCGAAGTTATCTGCAAGTGCACAGAGAAAACTGCGCTCATCCCGAAAACCCAAGCGTTTAATTTCAAGGCCGAATGAGGATCGCAGCACATCACTGAACAAGTTAATTCTCTGACCGCAGTCAGACACGTGTTTCTACAGGCAATCCACTGAAATGAGATCCAAATGCGTCCCATGCAAATGGATATGGGCGAGGTTTTTGACAACCATCGAAGGCAAAACGTTTGTGACATTCACCAAAGGCCTGCTGAGGAAGGACAGGACGTCGTGCGTGACACGAGATTTTATAAGTACAGCCAATAATACGCAAACAAACAAGATCTTTTTCCAAACTAAATTTATTTACCAAAACTGACTTCATCTAACGTCTCTTCTGGATGAAGAGAGAGTCTGTTAAATTAGCCATAAAAACTACATAAAATCAAGATTATCCGCATCGTCTGGAAGAAGAAGAAAAACAAACTGTACCGAGTTGCTTTCATCATAATCTCCTCTGCATTTCAAACCTAATGGTCCTTGTCACGACGAACTCCGTCTCTGATTTCAACGCGGTCACGCGCCAATAAAACGTACATGTCGCGTTTCTTGCGAAGAAAAACAAACCCAAAAAGTGGCAAGTGATAAATTCACAGCGCGCGCCACTCCAAAAAAAAATGGCTCTAATGTGTGTAATTAAGGTCCCTTTTACTCGTTCTAACTTCGACGGGCAGTAAATCTACATTTAAGGATGCAGACGTAGTTAGGGAAATTGCCCATGAATGTTGGAGCATGCGCAAGTTTTGTGTCCGATGGAAGGGAGAAAAAAATTTTAAAGAAATCTTCTGTCTTGAATAAGCGAAGCTAATTAAAGGAACAGAAGTCACGAAGAAGAAGAAAAATTGATTTCAGTATTGTAGTTGCCTTTACAATTTCCTTTCTTTTTTTCTTTATTTGGAAAAATCGCACCAGTATTGTGCTCGCTCGATCAGAGACTAACATCAGCGCAATCGGTATTATCCATAAAGACATACGTCTGCCTGTTTCTCTCTATAATAAACCCAATTAATCAAGGGAGAAGGTAATAGGGTAGCATGTACTGAAGATGTTTTCACGTCTGCTTCCTGCCAGCTTACTTAGTCTCCCCCTCACACCTACTGGCCAAAAAAATAGAAACGTTCATCTAGTTGGGCCACCTTTTCCCAAATTACAGCAATACACGTCGTACCACGAATTTCATTAGATGGATGAGGGAGTCTAGCTCCAGGTTTGACCATTCTTCCATCACGATATTTGTCTTCTGCTGTACTTTAATCGAGACAGAAGAATAGGACTGCAAAGCCGAGCTATCCTTTGCAGCATATCCCAGACATTCTCAATTGGATTCAGAACTGACGAATTAGGCAGCCATGTTCGAAATCTTGGAAATGTTCCTAGAACCATTCAGACGAAATCTCTGTGGTTAGTCCTTCGTCCCCCTGAATCCATCGCAATCCAGGTTTCACTTGATGCAAGAAAGATGTTCATTGGAGTAACACGACTTTCTAATGATATCAGCGGACTCATTCTGTACCAAGAATACGCCCCATACCATGATACCACTTCCAGCCTCTTGATTGGTAGATACCAGACACTCACCTTGACATTGGTGACAGAAAAGTGTAAATCAAAACTCCTCATACACTGTTTCAACTCCCGCAGCATAGATCGGTTGGAAATGGGATTTTCTTTGCCCAACTTTAACTTTTTAGTCGTCTCATGTATTACTGCAAGCAAGCTTCACCGCACGAATTGTTTGCTTGGCAGAGAAGTGCTAAAGACAGGAATGATAAAGGCGTTAGTACTGTTGTTGTTGTTGTGAGAAGTTCTTCGAAGCTTGGTACAAGAAAAACAAACTTTGTGTTGCTATTTTGAGAAGAACACGATCAGAGATCGATTCTTGTCGCGTTGGATATCGGAAGCAACTGAAAACTTCAAAGAGAAGTTCCAGATAGCCTCAGAAAACCCTAATGTGTTCATCGTTTGTAGCGTTTTATGGTATTCAGAGTTTATAGTTTCATGGTTGTCTTCAGAGGATGGCGAAATGTAATTCTCTGAAGGCGTTGGATAAGTTAAGTGGCTGCCACGATGATATTGCACATCAGAAGTCCACTTGTGTCCTTTTTTAATATTAGTATTAATAGTTATGAAGGTTTTTACGATATTATATTTTAGAGAAGCGCAGTAAATTTAATTTTATTTAAATAAATTTATTTAAATTTACTATAAATTTCCCTCCCAAGTTCCACAAAATATAAAACAATATCATGGACAGAGAAACATACACTTAATAAGCAGAAGAGTAGGCTAATTGCTACACAATATACAAACACTCACTGGCCAGAAAATTAGAAACCGTTATTTCACAGTAAGGCCAAATTTTGCCATAATTATGGCCTATAGGTAAATAAATTATTTAGTAGTAGGGGAAATCATGGCGACAATGATCAGAGGTGGAATTTATGATCATTTAGATAGAATTGAAATTCTCAAGGATACTCAGCATGGTTTTGTAAGGGGAAAATGATATTTAAATCATCTCTTTAGCTATTTTGACAAGGTCACTCAAGAGCTGGACTTAGGAAATAATTTCGACATCATTTATTTGGATTTCAACAAAGCATTTTACTCAGTCCCACATGAGCGGTTACTTTCTAAGCTGAAACAGGTTGGAATCACTGGGAAAATCCTTAGATGGAGAGCTGAATGGCTTTAGGGCAGGTAGCAGAGGGATCTGATAAATGGTTATTCCTCAGATTGGGTTGATGTAAGAAGTGGGGTTCCCCAAGGATCAGTATTAGGACCATTGTTGTTTTTGATTTTCATAAATGACATCGATGAAGGGATAGAGGGCGTGATGTCTAAATTTGAGATGATGTAAAGATTCGTAGAGTAGTTAAGGATCACCTCCAAGCAGAGCTTCTTCAGAGAGACCTAGATGGACTTCAGGGATGGTAAGAAAAACAGCAGCTATGCAAAGTGTAAGGTATTGCACCTGGGGAACAGTAATCCCAAAATAACTTATACACTTGGCGGAGTTTAACTATAGCCGATAGTGGAGGAAAGGGACTTGGGTGTTACGATACTGTCAGGCATGAAGTTCTCCGAGCATTGTAAACAGGTTGCAAGGAAGGCCCATTGTGTCCTATTGATGATTTATCGAATATTTGCTAGTAGAGATATGGACATCATAATCCCATTATATAAGGCTTTTGTTAGACCACACTTGGAATACTGTGTTCAAGTATGGAGACCGCACATAAAGAAAGACATTGTGCTTCTTGAAAGGGTGCAAAGACGGGTAACTCGCTGGTGAGATCGGAAAAGGGGCGTCCACATGAGGAAAGACTTCGAATATGTGGGTTGCAGAGCTTGGAAACTAGGCACCTTAGAGGAGACTTGATTGAAGTGTGTTTAAGGCTCTGAGAGGCATCAGTAAAATGAATGAGGACGAAATTTTCACGGTTATAAATGATTCTATAACTAGAGGCCATAATTTCAAGTTACGAAGAGAGATATTTAGACTGGATTACAGGAAGTTTTATTTTAGCCAGCGAATTTTAAATTACTGGAATAGTTACCAACATAGGTGGTAGAGGCTGACAGTTATTATTTTTTGGCTGGTGCAGCATAAGCCATAGGCTTTCCTGCACCCACCACTTGGCCATTGCTAATACTAAATGCGAAGCCGAGCCGCCCTCAGTAAATGTCCCAGACTTTCTCAGTTGGATTCCAATCTGAAGAATTAGGCAGCCAGAATGGACGTTGGAAAATCATTGGAATACTCCTAGAACCATTCACGCACAATTATTGCATAGTGGATTGTCATCTATAAAGAATCCATCGCAATACGGGTAAAATTGCATGGTGAAATTGGTCCGATACAACAAAAAGACATCCATTGGGGGTAACACGACCTTCCAACGTTATGAGCGGATCTAGTGCGCACCAACAGAACATATTCCATACCATGACACCACCCCTCCTCTAGCTGCTTGTCTAGTAGACATGTAACAGTTGTCTGAGGTTCTTTAAGAGGTTCAAGAGGTTTCAGCCCACCCGATTATTTCTTGCAGTCATTACTCGATAAGTTTCTAATTCTTTGAGCACTGAGTGTACTATTCTGTTGTAATGTACTTATGCTGTTGAGCAATGACTTCAAGAAATAATCGTGGGAAGGGGAAAACAGAAAATAAATGTTACACAAGTTTCCACTCTCATTTCCACTCGTCGTGACATACGTGTCCCATCCCGAAGGTCTGTCATCCTGCGGTTTTGAAGTTAATAAGTTCGAGGTCGTTTCCCTTAACGTTTCCACGGTTTACTCTCGTGCACACCAGAAAGGATGCAACGCTTAACGACCCTATTGACTACACCTGATGTTTCGGCCGAACCCCGATGACGGCAGGAATTGATTTCCGATTTTCGTACAGCATTAACCTCGATTTCTGGCTGAAGTGGAATTAGTAAAACGCCCCAGCAAGAATAAGATGAGGGGTAGAGTGATGAGGTGGGACTTCGAGTGGGTGCGCTCTAACAAAAAAGTGTAACTCGCTTCTCTGAAGAAAAAAAAAAAACAATCATCACTTACTGGGGAAGGAAAGTTGATGGAGTTCGTATATAGTTCGCAGTGGAACCTTTTGCTTTAAAGGTAAACACAATAACCAGAGCGTAGCAAGAACACCGCTTGTGGATCGATAGAATCTAAACACAAATCAGCAATTTATCTTACTCCGTCTTGTCTGGTCATTGGTTAGACTTCTTTATGGCAGACAAGCATCTTTCCAATGAGTCCTCATCAGTCATTCACTAGTTCCAATTGCGATCCTGAAAAGAGAAGCAAGAAGATGGAAACACGGGCCTAGAACGCTATCTCAGGTCACTTGCGTAGTGTACGCACGCGTGTATTCATCCCACAATTGGGACATCAGAAAAAAGTGAAAGTAAACTTGCGGGAACTTCAGCGTATTTTAGACTTTTTATTCTACTGGGAATGCAGACAAGTCTGAAATTTGCCATTAGAGCTTTCCGAAACATTTTTGTAGGATAAATATCTATTTTAGATCTTCACCTGCCTTACACTTATTAGAGGCTCTCGATTATCCAGGTTGAGGATTAACGGGGGGGGGGGTTCTTTAAGGTCCCCGGAGGTCGAGTACGTCTCACTAATATGCGCATGAAACAAGAAATTTCGGATCAGAATGACCTCGTGAGTTATGCTGCTAGATTCCTGTAGAAAATCTAGTGATTTTCTAAAGATCTTATACCAATTTCTTTGATATACGAGGGGAGATTCAAAAGAGATTTAATTCCCCCCTCATATTTCTGCTACTTCACAATACACTTCCGCAGATCCGTTTTGAGTAGAACTCCTCTGACTCTCCTTTAAACCACCTTCAAAGCAGAAATCGCCTCATCATCAGCATACTGACATCCTCGCCTTGCCAGCACTGGGTTGCACCTTTGCCTCTTTGGGGAGTGGGCGATTCTGCATAATTATTCCATTGTTTTGACATTTGTTTAATTTCGGGATCATAGTGATGGATCCAAGTTTCATCCAGTAGCTGGGAAAAAAAAAAACTCTTGCTGCTTCTCCTGGGACATCAACAACATTTCATGTGCACATTGTTCCCTTTTCTTCTTGTGGTAAGCGGTCAAAGTCTGGGAATCCATCTAGCAAACGCGTTACTCATATGCAACTGTTGATGGATGATGTTCACCATAGACCATCCACTAATATGGAGCTATGGCTAGTTCTAAGACGCTAATACGGGGATCTTCCAGGATGAATGCCTCAATTATTGCAATACTCTCCTGGTACAATAGTGGTTGGGCATGCAGAGATTTTTTCATCGTGCATGAGTTTCTTCCACATTTGAATTCTTTATACCAATGTGCGACAACACTAATCTGGACAGTCTTCTCCATGAACAGCGACCATTTCTTCGTGGATTATTTTGGGTGTGTTCCCTTGCAGAAACAGGGATTGAATTACTGATCTGTATTCCTCTTTATCCATTGTGGCACTTCATTCAAAGGGAAAAAAAAGACTTATTAGATCAAAACCAAAATTTCTGTTGATGTTATAGCTCGCCCCCACCTCTCAGAATCAATGCCCCGTCGATCTCTATAAATGCCTCCCTACTTCATGGAGAACTAGCTTCGTAAAAGATCAAATAAAGTAAGCCGCTGCATTCGAAGTACATAAACACGATCAGTCCACATAACTTGGACAACTTAACAACCTCCAGATCAGTTAACTCAAACTCTATGTTCAAAAGAAAAATAAGGACATTGGTGCTTCAAGACGCATTCACCTGGAACTTTGGAATTCATACTCTGAATTTCTGCTCCACTGTCATTGATGGATAGATGACGTGATGGCATTTTAAAATATCTTAAGGTACGTTTGCTCACAGTGCATTCCGATATCGTTATAGAACTCAGTTGAAGAAAAGAATCAGTTCGTACGTACGTAGATAACCCCCGTATAAACTTCCGATTGTTTTTAAATCTTTAAAAATGCATTTAAGTGAAGAGCACCGCTTCGCCATTGTGTTTCAAAAGATGCTCGTGACACGCGAGCGTTTATTTCTATCCATCAATGACAAAACCGATATCATTGAGAAGCTGAAGGAAGGCGTTAATGATGACAAGAGTTTGGCGATCGAATATGGAAGAAAGAAATCAACCGATTCAGACATGGAAATTGAAGTGCGGATTCAGTTTAGAATTTTTATCCAAAAAATCGATTATCCAACCCGGTCAACTGAAAATTACTTTGGACAGCTCACATACCAAGTACATTTGATGGAGCGATGTTGCATGCAGAAAAGGTTAGTGGCAGAGACTGGGACCATCATTTAACCTTTTTTCTAAAGACCCCTATAATCTGAATTTATAACTCCAAGTTCTGTAATTTTTTATAACAGTGAAAATTTCGCCTTCATTCATTTAACAAACTTCTTATACAACGTTAATCAGGTCCCATCTAAGGTGCCTGGTTGCCAGGCCCACATAATTGGAATTGTTGGTCCTTTTGGAACACAATGTTCGAAATGTGGTCTTAAAACTTGTATAAATTATTATTCTATAAATTATTGATAGGACTGATACCGTCGGCTTTCTTGTCAGCATGTTCCAGTGCTCAGAGAAATTCATATCTGTCCATATCTAAACTCCCAGATTGCTTTCTTCCTCAATTGTTTCTAAAGGGTTGCTATTCTCCAAGCCGAAAACTACACAGCGAAGAAAGGAACGAATTATATTAGGAATCAGACCGTTGGATAAGAAAATAAACAAGATTCGGCAGCAAACTCAAATAAAGGACATCCCTATCAAAGCTGAAGAATTAAATGGACTTGGGCAGGACACATAGCTCGAAGACATGATGACAGATGGACTAAGAGAATAACAGAATGGTACCGAAGAGTAGGTAGAAGAAAACCTGGAAAACCACAACGGAGATGGACAGATGACATTCAAGAGTTCGTGGGTAGTAAATGGATGACCATTGCACAAAATAGAAGGAACTGGAAAGTTACTGAATAGGCCTTCACCCTGCTGTGGACTGAGGATGGCTCTCCAATTGCAAAACCTTGCATTCTGCTGTATCAAAACATAGCTGCCACTTCTGTGACCATTCTTGAAGCCTCTTCAAGACATCCTAAAGGGGTGCTACTTGGCAATCATTAACGACACTACCAATCTTTACATCATCCGTAAATTTTGATATTAGGCCCTTTATTCCTACGTCGACTTCGTTTGTAAAAATCAGAAACAACAGTAGTCCAAGAACCAACCCTTGGGGGACCCCACTTCTGACGTTACATCAATCTTAAGAATAATCCACTGATCACAGCCATTCTGCAATCCATCTCAAATCTTTCCAGTAATCCCAACATATCCCGGCTTATACAGTAACCTCTCACGAAGAGCTGAGTCAAATGCCTCGCTAAAATCCAAATCTTCTTCCACCAAAAGTAAAAATAAATTTTCTGTTTATACTCCGGGACGACCAAACGGTCAGAGGAGTTCACAAGATAGACAATACAAGAAACAGCACCATATTTAACTGTCACGGGCTTGAACCCCGGTCACTCAAGGCACGTGTACTTATGCACCCGCGAGCCTGGCCACTTGGCTATGGCCCTATGTGGTGAAGAAAATTTAGGAGGGAGGCTCGCATTTCCTAGTCAGCAGTTCACGGCGCCTTGTTTGCAGAGCACGAGGAAGACGAAGCGGGTCGGTTGGCAGTGCGGTTCCCGGGACAGCTGCATCAGCTGTCGCTGTCAAACACTCTTGTCAAAAGTTTCCTCCTCCCGGCTGACACATCCAACCAATCAACTCGACCACCCCTTCGAGCCCTCGTCGTATCTGTCCCGCTTGCCTTCCGTAATGAAGCCGCGCTCACTTAATGGCCCAGTACATGTACCGGAGCTCATTTGTTCGCTAATGTTCCAGTAATGCCGTGTCACGTGATTAATAGCAAACGCTTTCCGGTAATGCGCAATTAAACTGAGATTTAGCGTTGCTTTGTCACGTACAAGGTACACACTTAATGGGCTGGCGCTAGGCTACCTCTGCCCGTAATTACTAGAATTTAATCAATAATAACCCACTTTGTGGGCAACTTTCTTCTTAACAAAGGCTCTGTAATGCAATTAGCCACATTAATGGCCGTATTCGGGGACATAAGTGCTAATGATGTCATCACTGCGTCACCTTACGTTCGCTGACGTCACTATTATCAAACTTGTCGCCGTTTATATGTCGGCATTTCGAAAACGGCGAGTTGGTACATTGATTAATGGCCGGGACGAGAGATCTTCATATGTCCGTCCGTTCGTCCGCATGTTACAACTACACTCCTAGCGGATGGATTTTTATTCGAATTTTATATTCAGTTCCTTTAAATAAGGTTTCTAAAGTCATCCTAAATTTATGTTTTTCATACTTGTGGTCAAAAGGTGCTAAGTGTATGTCTAAAATTTTTTATGTTGGTAGTTTGGAAGAAGAAACCAGCAAATCGAGCATCGTTCAGCTAATGAGGCAGAAATATGTACTATCTCGCGATTGCTATTAAAATCCAGGAGAAAATAAGTAAAGTACATTACATAAATGTAGACTACATACTATCTGAGATGCCTGTTACTATTTGTTTACAGAAGCTTCGTTGTAATTTTTGTTAGCCGTATTAATAATGAAATGAAATTTAATCGATGCAGTGTTAATAATCAAAATGTAGAGTTCGCAGTTCTCCGCTAGATGGCAGAATTAATAGGATATAATTTCTTAACGAGCGTGGCAAAAAAAAAAAACATATCGCGACTCGTGTTCCTTCCACTTTTATCTCCAGGAGAAGGAATTGACACAAACATCATTAGCGAGCAAAACAAAATGGAAAAAATGTTCTTTTTCTCTTTTTTCATTCGGAGGTAGCAGGAAAAAGTGATTTAATGAGATTAAAAGTAAAAACTTTGTTTTTAAAATTTATGGAAGACAGCGCATTGTTCTATAAAAACGTCATTAAAAATAAGGTATTGATGTAGGTGGCGCCCAAGTAGTGTTAAGCCCACTAACAAGATTGCAAACATCCGAGTAGAATCATTAAAAATCACGCTGGATTTCGCTGTAAATGGACACTAATAACCAGCGCTAATTGCATTATGGGAAAGAACTTAAGACTCTAAAGCTGAAAACTGAGCGTCTTAATAACCCCACTGTCGTGTGTGTACGACGGTGGTGTGTTCAGAATTCTGCTGTTCTTTGAGTATTTGAAATCGTTCTCTAATCCACAGCACGAGAACTTATCTCTGGGTTTCTCTGCGATTGATTTTTCATGATGATTTAAGGAACTCACCCCCTGCCAAATCTCTTCTTGGCATGCTGCGGGAAATCTTCTCTTTGCCACTAATCTAAATGACCCGGCACGCGCTCCTCCCTCCCCCATTAGATAATTAACTCGAGGAAGTGTTTCCATTAGCATGATCGGATCTTGCCAGCTAATGTGTGCCTTCGCTTTGGGAGCGAAGCGAAGTGCCTTACCTGAGTTAAAGACAGTGGATCGGGTAACCAGATGTCTTCTTCAAGACAGCGGATGTTTTCTACAAAAAGAGCTACTTTTAAAGTTTCGTTTGTGTCCAGATGTGACAGGGTTCCCAGTGGTTTGGTGGTCAGGAGCGAGAGTGCAGAAGTACACGTGCCTTGATTGACCAGGGTTCAAGCCGTTGACTGCGAAATGCGGTAGTCTTCTGGTCATCCCGGAGTACAAACACAAAATTTATTTTATTTACTTAAATTTTCGATGTGCGAAGGCGATTTTGAGAACAGTACACGGAGCTTTGCTGTCGGGCAACAAAAGACGCAGATCTGGCGTTTCATCTCCACAAACCTCCCCCCTCAGTAGAAGCGCACGCTAACTTGCAAATGACCCTATAAATAAAGCAAGAAAATCTCGCTCCCAGACTAAGTTGGAGTCCGGAATCAGGGTGTCTCGAGATGTATGGTAATAACCCCAATAACGCCCACTCTATTGGAGCCCGGGGACCTTTTGTTCTAGAGTTCTCGTGCCTTTTCGCGCCTTTCTAATGGCGCATGAATCGTCTCCATCTGACTGCCAACCGAACAGACCCATTACTCTGCTTCCCTTCAAATCGCTGCTGAGCCGGCAGTTCTAGTGTGACGTGGAATATTACACCCGGCCGTCACACCTCCTCGTAACATACATCACTGCTCCCCCTCCCCCTGCCCACCCCCTTTTCCTACCAGCCGACTCAAGTTCATTACATAAAAACGATCTGCCGGGGAATAAAGATCCATTGTCGTGTGGGGTGGTCGTATTTCACAGTTCCGTACCGTAACTGGCTTCTCCAGCGTGCAGAGTGAAGTAATTAAGTAAGAACAATCAAACGTAACCCCGAGGTATATTATCCGACCCCCCCACTCGTGTATATCGGGGAGAGGAAATCGCGAGCAGCGATGCTCCAAGATGGATGGCTGCAGATAATGTAGCAATAAGTGGACGAATTAGGGGATCGCCCCTTCCCCTAAAACTTTGCGAAAGTGCTATAGAACTACTCTGCCTAACAGGGGGGGGGGGATGGTTCAAAGGCATCTCCCCGTTAACAACCGATCTGGCACGGTAGCTGTTGTATAATTTGTGAAGTTTTCCTCTCGAAGGATAAAACTCCATTTTTGGAGACTCCAGAAAAATTCAGGTTGAATGCCTTTAAAACTGATGCGAAAGACCACCGGGTCACGTCCTGTCACGAATTTCACAGCAGTTCGAGACTAGAGGAATTCTAAAAAGTCTCGTCGGTCGGGGGTCACACCTCCCCTCTAAGGAATATGTTAAGAGAAATAATGCCATTCACCTTCTGAGGAAAATCCAAAACCAAGAATAAACGCAATTTATGGACACAACAAACTGACGCCTTACGGTCTTAGTTTCCTTGGCTCATAACGCGCAATAACAGCAAGACGCGACATTAAACTTCCTAATTCATTTCACAAATATACATGGTCTCAGTTCTAATCTCTACGATGTCTATTTCCACTTGCAAGTCTGCCAAACCCCATGTACTTTACTGACAAAATCTCAGTTATCGGTTGATTCAACTACTGCTCATCTCAGTTGCCAAAATTATTCGCTGTGTGATTCCTTTTGCCTCAAATGTGGTACTTGTGCATATGTCCATTCCGATATTCCCTGTCAGAGACTTGGTAATTTGGAATCTCCTCTTTTCGATCTTCTCTGGCTTAAAATCTCTCTACCTCATTGTGTCAAATTCATCTGTTGTCCCTACCATTGTCCCAACTCCACTTGGAGCTCTTTGGCTTCTTCTCTTTGCAATTTGACTTTCTCCAGTCCAACTTTCCTAACAGTGAGGTAATTTTCCTTGGTGATTTTAACGTTCACAACTCCAGCTGGCTTCCGTTTTCTAGTCACGCCGACCCAGCTGGTCGAGATGCTGAGGCTTTTGCAATTACTTTAGCTACCGTAATTTTGCAATGACCTTGCACAGATTGTTCATTTACCTACAAGAATACCGGACAATCCTAATCATACAACCAACACGCTTGATCTTTTTCTCACAAACAACCCTTCTAAGTACACGGTCGAAGTGAGAGGTCCTTTAGGCACTTCAGATCACAACTTGGTGATTGTCTTTTCTCCAATGGAGCCTTTATCTCATGGCTATTCCCAACCTCGTGTTGTTTGGCATTACAAGAATGCGAAATGGGATCACCTGCGAGATTTCTTTTCCTTGGTCGGATTACTGTTTCAAAACTTCAGATGTCACTGTTTGCTCAGATCGTGTCAGTGAAATTATTCTTGCAGGAATGGAATCCTTTACTCCACCTTAAAATTTCGTCCTTTATCTAAACCTTGGTTTTCTAATAAATGTGCTAAGGCTGTTCAAGAGAAGAATGTTGCATATCGTAATTGGCTTGTTTCTAATTCTTCAGTTTCATTTTCTGCCTACACCAAAGCTTGCACCAGTTGTAAAGCAGTTATTAACCAGTCCAAACTAGAGTTTGAACAGGCTAAGAGTAGAAAACTTGCTTCTTGCCCTAATGGTAGCCGAGCATTCTGGTCTCTTGCCAAAGCTATTGGCCGCAACTTTTGCCCATCTCTGCTTCCACCTCTGTCCAAACCAGATGGTTCTGTTGTCACTTCAGCCAAGGATAAAGCTGACCTGCTAGCATCCCATTTTTCTTCCAGCTCATGTATTAATGATCTTGGTAAAACACCTCCCACCATTCCCAACACGCTCCATTCAATGCCTCCATTCAATTCCGTCAAAGGAATGTCAGAAGGATTTTGACGAATCTTGATGCTAAGAAAGCTCCAGGTTCTCCACTTGTTCTCAAAACCTGTGCTCCTGAACTTACTCCTGTTCTTTGTCGCCTTTTTTCACTTTCTTATTCCAAAGATGTTTTTTCTTCTGCTTGGAAATTTGCTCATATCCAGCCAGTTCCTAAAAAGGGTGACAAATCCCTCCCATCCAGTTATCGTCCCATTGCAATTACTTCTACTCTTTCTTAAGTAATGGAGAAATCAATTAACCGCCAACTCTTAAACTACCAAGAAACCTTCCGTCTGATCAACGATCGCCAGTATGGATTCCGTCAGTGTCGATCCACTGGTGATATTCTGGCTTATGTTACCCATTTATGGACTAATTCGATGGAAAGTTTCGGTGAAACCCAAGTATTAGCTCTTGACATCTCGAAGGCTTTTGATCGTGTTTGGCATAAAGGTCTTCTAAACAAGCTTCCATCTTATGGTTTGCCAACTGTTTTTAGTAATTGGTTATCCAGTTTTCTCTCTGATCGCTCACTGAGGATGATGGTAGATGGCTCTCTGTCATCTAACTTCTCCACTAATGCTGGTGTCCCCCAAGGTTCAGTTCTTTCTCCCACTTTTTTCCTCTTGTATATTAACGACCTTCTTCCATTGACTGGTTGGCTGCCTCAGTGATGATATCAACTGTGGGTACTGGTGGGATATACATTATGCAGTTATCTATTGTGGATGCGTTTCTGAGCAGTGTCATGGCTAAGGCTTCGAGATTTGGTGAGTCACTGGAGATAGCGTTGATCAATTTGAAGGCCGCGTCTTTGAAGAACATAGCAACACCACCTCCCCTTCTATTCCTCCTGGAGGTGAACTCCGCCACATAGCCTGCTGGTGTAGCTATCACTATGTTCTGTTGCTGATGCTCAAGCCATGTTTCGGATATAGCTAAAATATCGAATTCGCCTGCTAGCAGGATTTGCTCCGTAGTCTCCATTTTATTTCGCAAGCTCCTAACGTTCCATACATTACACTTACGGTGTCAGAGAGGCGCACTTGAATTAAATTTTTGGACCTCGAAAGAGGAAGTACCACATGAAGTCGTGGGTGTCTCATTGTGATCACTGTTGGGATCGGACAGCGTAGCTTGTTTTGCTTGCTCGGAGAATTTGGGCTATGGGGTAAAACGGGGCCGTTGTCTGCTGCGATGGTAGAACCGACTGTCTTGTTTTGTGTATGGCATAAGGGACGCGACCATTGTAGAGCCTGGATCTTGAGTCAGCTTCCATTCAGACGAGTGTCCGATGCGTGCTCCGCGTTACGTTTGGTTGACTTTGACATTTTAAAGATTTGTGACCGTCCAGAGCAGTTTCCGCACAAGGAGCGGCCGCAGTCACTGTTGCATATTAGTATATGTTTGACCTTCTTCAGGCAATCCCAACAAGTGTGTATACAATCTTCCATCTGCATATTGCTTATTTAACTGTTACTATTTGAAGGCAGCAAATTTTAACGTTGATCCGAATTCTTTTAGAGTGACTTGCACATAATTCTTTTAGAGGAGACACAAAGAAGGAAGGCCACTATTGTTTGTGAGCTTTCAATTTCGTGTAGGGTTAACAGCGTCAGTTCCGTCCGACCACTGCTCAAGTCGTTGAGACGCGGACAGGTGTTCTTCCCTCAGTAGAGACAATGCTACGATAGCCGAGGATGTGTAGTTAACAGAATATGCGAGTGCCAATAAAGGGCATTGAAACATGAAAATAATATAAGATATCTATTTACCAGAACAACTATCATCCATGCTGTGGCTGTATTTAGACGCGCGAAAGAACATTACTTTCAGCAGAGCACAAAACGATGCGACCTTCGCAAACAAACTTCCTGTTGATATCCGTTTCTTGTGTAGTTTCTGGAACAGTGCTATCCTGATAGATGATACAGTCCAATATGGTGTCCATCTGCCCAGGATCTCCCCTCTATCAACCGTTAAAAGGGGACCCAGTTTTCGAGAAATGCACCAACACCAAGAGCATCAAACCAGATTTAAGAAACTTTCCAGGTTCGAAAGTGGAACAAGTGTTCACATTTTACAAATGTTCACTGCACCTGTACACTTGTGCACAGAGTGCAGTGAACATTTGTGCAGAACACTTAAAAAAGAATGCGAAGTGTTTCGAACACAGGGTTAACAAGAATTCGAAACACTTCACAAATATTCACGATGTTTTGATCATTTGTAAAGTGTTCGAAAGTGTTGGCATTGTTTCCAACCCTTGTGCAATTTGTATCGAAAAGAAGTGTTCGAAACATTGCTCGAAAAACTCTGTGTTCGAACACTTCACAAGTGTTCGAAAAATTTGTGAACAAGTGGGAAATTCTTTTAGTGGAACATACGATGTGAACCATGGTTTGAGGTTACCTTGTACCATGAGTTGCGTACCACTAACCATGGAAATGATACAAAGTGTGTTTGAAAAATGCACAAACAGCAAGAGCATCTAACCAGTTTACAATGTAATTTAAATTGAGTAAACTTGAGGTTCGAAAGTGGAACAGTGTTCGAAACTCGAACTTGTCAAGTGTTTCGAACACTTGTTTGTTTGTTATTTGGTTTTTAGGAGCATTAGCAACTAAGGCCATATTGCTCCGGGAATATGCGGTGGTCATTCCCTGACCTTTCCGCATCCTCCGTATTTAGTGGGTCGTGGGCTCGAACCCTTGTCTAATCAAGAAGCGTGTGCTACGCACTGCTGCTCCTTCCCACCGGGCTACGGAGACGCCCTTCGAACACTTGTGCACAGAGTGAAGTGAACGTTTGTAAAGTGTTTCGATCACTTCTGCGCAGAATTTAAAAAGTGTTTCAAACACTTAAACAAAAAAAAAGAGAAGTGTGAAGTCTTTCGAAAAAAGAGTTCACAAGTATTCGAAACACTTCACAAATGTTTCGAACATTTGTGAAATTTTCCACGACGACTTTCGACGACTTGTGCACTCAGTGTTGAAAAACAAGTGTTCGAAATATTCCAAAAGTGTTCGAACACTTGTGCACTTCTACACAGAGTTCGGGCACAATGTGCGCACAGAGTAACTAATTTTCCACCGATTCCAATTTTCCACAATTGTGTATATGACATCAAACACTTCGAAACACTTGTTTCCTGTTTCCTTGTTTCCGAACTTGTTTCAAAGTAAGTTCGAAGGGTTCGAAGTCGAACACTTCGACTTCAACAGTGTAATTTAAATTGTGTCAAAACAAGTGTTCGAACACAAGTCACATCGAACACTTTTCACACAAGTGTTCGAAGTGAATTTTTAGTTGTGTAACTGTTTACACAACTTCGAACAATCCAACACTTCGATTGTAACAATCCAACACTTCGATTGGACACACTTCGTGTTCGATTGGACTTCGACAACAAGTAAGAAGTGTTCGAATTGTGTTACCGATGTTTCAGCAGTCCCGAATTCTCTGTTCGAAATATTTGGAATATTTGGAATATTTCGAACACAGAAGCTGTGTCTGTGAACTCGAAATGCGAACTGGAAACTCGAACTCGAAATCGAAGGTGAACTTCGAGTTCGAAAGTGAAACGGAGATAGAGTGTTGGAAAGTTGAACGGAGGGAACACGAACGGAGGGAACCACTATCGTTCGAATGAAAACCATGCAATGGTTTCGAACGAAACTCGAACCACTCGAACGAAAAAATTTCAAAAAAATTTCTCCGTTCTAAAGTGGAACGGATCTCGTTCCGTTCAAGAGTGGAACGAATCCGTTCCAAAGTGGAACGGATTCGTTCCATTCGAAGTTCCTCCGTTCGAAAGTGGAACAGATCCGTTCGAGAGTGGAACGGAGAATTTCTCCGTTCGAGAGTGGAACGGATCTTTCTCCGTTCGAGAGTGGAACGGAGAATTTCTCCGTTCGAAGAGTGGAACGGAGAATTTCTCCGTTCGAAGAGTGGAACGGATCCGTTCCAAAGTGGAACGTTCTTCCGTTTGAAAGTGGAACGTTCCTCCGTTCGAAAGTCGAACGGAGAATTTCTCCGTTCGAGAGTGGAACGGAGAATTTCTCCGTTCGAAAGTGGATCGTTCTTCCGTTTGAAAGTGGAACGTTCCTCCGTTCGAAAGTGGAACGGAGAATTTCTCCGTTCGAGAGTGGAACGGATCTTTCTCCGTTCGAAAGTGGAACGAATTCGTTCCAAAGTGTTTGGAACGTTCCTCCGTTCCAGAGTGGAACGGAGAATTTCTCCGTTCGAAAGTGGAACGGATCCGTTCCAAATCCGTTCGAAAGTGGAACGGATCCAAATCCGTTTGAAAGTGGAACGTTCCTCCGTTTGAGAGTGGAACGGAAAGTGGAACGGTTAGGTTAGGTTAGGTTAGCGTGAAAATTCTGACAGCACCATTCTTGTGATCTCAATTTTGAGATCACAAGAATGTTAGATTACAATTTGAGATCACAAGAATTCATTAAGATCACAATTTTGTGATCTTAATGAATCTTTGTTTGTGATTTCAAACAAAGATATTTTTTAAACAGCGGCTTAAAAACGGTTTAAAAAAGAGATTTTTTAAACCAATCACGATCGTTATGGGAAAATTTAGTGTATCTCAAATAAATACGCAAAATTCTATACGGAAGTCTCATTTTATAATAATTAATTATATTATTATAAAATATATTAAATGTATATTTTATGAAAAATGTAATCCTTCCTAACGAGATAAAGAATGCGGGGGTGGTTGCCGGTTTCTGCATGTTGTTCCACTTTTGAACATGCAGACGATGCAAAGAAGGGGAGACTGGATTAAGAAGGACACTTCTTGTAATTCTTGTTTGGTATCTCTTGAGGTGTGACTGTACTCTCTCAAATTGGCCTGAAGGTGTTGTTTACGTGCTTCTTTGCAGCAAAATCGGATGGATGCGATTTTGCTGCAGTACCAATTGTTACTGCCTATATACCCATATAAAAATACCCATAAAAAAGGGCCTAGTATTCTATGGAATGGGCAGTTTATTCCAATCAATTTACTCGCTGGTGAAACGATAATTTCTGCACATTTATTCTATAAATTTAAATTTACATCCATTTAAATGGATGAGAGTTTTGATGAGGGCAAAATTTTGTAAAGATGAGGGGGGATGGTAGGAAAAATTTTCCCATAATGTAACACTGATGAAGTCTCTGTAGGAAGTTTGCCCAGGACCCATAAAAAAATCCAATTAAAAAAGTTTCTATTTAATAATTCTCAGTCCAACAACGTGTATCAAAACAGATGCCATAAAAAGCTGCCAATTTCTCCTACTTCAATTCTCCATCTCCTCTACTTGAAAATGCCTTCCATCGTTGAATCGCATCCACGTTGAACTTTACACCATTTACAGATTTCGCATTTCCTTATGTAGTGTCTCTATCTGCTACCAGATGGCACCACCAACACGCCGCACATTCTAACGTAGTCTGGCAGAATTACATTAAAAGAAAAAAAAAAAAAAAAAAGTGCGCGTGTAATTTCAGATTTGAACAAAAATTATTCAGTTAAGCAGTTTCCACCGAGGAATAAATAAACAAAACAAAGACCCAGAAGCAGGAAAAGTTACTTTTTTTTAAATGAAACACGACACTTCACAGCGATACAAAATTCCCTGCGAACAGACGAACGGATCTCTTCCAAACGAAAGAACAAAAAATGTATTTTCGCATCCGATCATAAGAACTGTCGTAAATGTTTTCGGCGTTTCTCATCGAATTCTGGGACTCCTTCGTAATCCTTCCTCTTGTCTTCATCACCCTTCGCACCACCGATATTAAACTCAATCTCCAGTCGCGCACTTGTCTCTGTCACAACGACATTCCCTCCGATCTCATCAATCAACGACATTCCTGCAGGTCTGACGGTGGAGACAGCTGACGAGGGGTTATTAGTGACGATGTTGAGTCACACACATTTCTACCACACTGTCTTATTAGTCGTCTTCTTTCTTTGCCCTTTTTTTTTCTTTCTGATTGAAGATGCATAAACGTGATTAATACCAGAACATTTATTTCTATCCCTAAACAGTCCCAATCTTATATACATTTTGTCTTTGCTCATTTTTTATGCTCATTATGTGATGAAGTTCGTAGTGCAGTACGATTTCCTGTTTGTTGGACGAAAAATCCAAGTTTCCGGTAGAAAAACCATGCTTGAAACCAAGCATGGAAACGCTTGAAACCAACTAACTCAGCCACGTTGTGAAAAAAAAAAAGACCCATCAAAATTCCTGGCATCATTGACGGGATTCGAACAGGTCTCTTCCACTCAGGACATAATTGTAAGGTTTTCTGATCAGTCCAATAAAGTTTGTACCTGCCAGATTTCAGCAAATTTCTTCGTGAATGTTCCAACTCTTCATGAGATCTTGTAATTGGATTCAAGGTACTAAGACAAATCACAGACAGAAGAAAAGCGAGCTTATAAATAATCAGCCAAAAAGAGGAGGAAAAAAACCCAACATGTAAGAATTTGTCAAGTTCGCTTGAATTTATTCAAACCACTACAATAAATATTGATGTGGATCAATACGAAGTATTGATCCACATTCATCAATAAACTCATCAAGAGTTAAACCATCTTCTACTATTGATATAAGTCTTTGTTGGCTGAAGGAAAACAAAATCAGATCTATTCTGAAGGAAAACTTCCGCAGATCCTGCAACCATCTTTCCTCAATTTGAATTTGTGCCACGTGTGTGTATAGCAACAGGCAGAATGCCATCAACATTTAGATTACTCAATCCATTCCAAACCTTTAACACCTCAGTCAGAAATCCCCAAGTCTCCAGTGTCAGAAAAAAAGCATCCTTTTGTTCCCTCAACAATCTGGTTGCCTTTCTCTGCACTCCTTCCAGTAGATCTACATCCTTCCAAAAATGACGTACACAATGCTGAAAATACGGCCTTGTAAAGGGAGGGGGGTTATCACTTCCTTATTCCTGCTAGCAACGTTTCTATATATCATTGACAAAATCCTATGCTCCGATAGTCCTAGCAGCCCTTTGTCACTTTTCAGTCCATCGACCTAAATTTTCTCAGATCTCATTGCAGTAGCTCATCCTGATTATTGTCATTATCCACCTTGTCAACCTTCGTACCATCTGCAAATTCAGACCTTAAACCTCCTCACACATGAGGAGTTATTAAGGTTTGAAAATGGCAGAAGGTTATCAAATTGTAGCAGGATGCTTAATGATTTTGTAATAAATGAGAGCAAAGTGGAGGAGAAATTGTTGAAGTTAAACATAAGAAAAGCACCTGGGGTGGATGGGATCTATCCAGTTATATTAAAGGAGGCGGCAAAGCAACTAAGCAAACCCTTAGCCATAATTACGAGAGCATCCTTGGACTCAGGGGAGGTTCCCACGGACTGGAGATGCACAAGTGTATCTCCAATTCACAAAGGGGGATCGAAGGGTGACACGAATAATTACAGACCAGTTAGTTAATATCTGTTCCGGTAAAATAATGGAGTTACTGGTTAAAGATGCATTGCAGGATCATCTAGACAAGACTGCAGCAATAATTCAGACACAGCATGGGTTTGTTAAGGGGAAGTCTTGTCTGACAAATTTGATTGGTTATTATGATGTGGTCACAAAGGAACTGGATGCAAAAAATAATTTTGATATCATATACTTGAATTTCAGGAAAGCTTTTGACACTGTTGCGCATGGAAGACTACTGTACAAATTGGAGCAGAATGGTATTAAGGGTAAGTTGCTACAATGGATAAAAGGATGGTTAAGTGGGAGAAGACAGAGGGTGGTAATCAATGGGTGCTGCTCTTCGTGGTCTAATGTTATTAGTGGAGTCCCACAGGGTTCGGTGTTGGGTCCACTGTTGTTTTGTGTATTTATCAATGATATTGATGAAGGTATATCAGGCTTAATGTCGAAGTTTGCAGATGACACGAAGGTTGGCAGGGTTGTTAATGACAGTAATGGCAGTGTGCTACTCCAGGATCTAGATAATTTGGGCAGATGGGCTAAGAAGTGGCAACTGAAGTTTAACCTTGACAAATGCAAAGTACTGCATATGGGTAGAAGTAACCCCAGAGAAACGTACCAACTGTGTGGTACTACACTTAAGGTGGTAGAAAATGAAAAAGACCTGGGAATAATTGTGCAGTCAGATATGAAGTTTTCTGAGCAATGCAGACAGGCTGCCAGGGCAGGTCATGGGGTTTTGTCAATGATATATAGGAATTTTGCTAGCAGGGATTGCATAATTGATTACAGACAAACTTATACATACCGCAAGCTTCTGTGTCACCTGATAATGTATCTTGAACAGTATTTCTTAGTTGGTATGAAAACCTAGTAGCTTCCAACAATAATTCCTCGAATGCTTCCCATTTGCATTTCACTGTTGGTATTCATTTAATATTATTTTTTCTACCACGGTGTATTTCTCTCTCAAACTGTAAACTAAAACGGGCGCTAGATGGAGCCACATTCGACATCACCACTCAAAGTGGAGATTGTGACGCCTGCGTGAGAACTTGTCAGAAAATTCATCGCCAACTCAAATTGGGTACGTAAGAGAGAGAGAGAGAGAGAGAGAGAGAGAGAGTTCACACGAGCTGGCAAAGTGCGCCCGTAGCTCTTGGCATCAAAGAGCGCTGTCAATGGCAATGATTTACGGATGGCAGCAGCATTATTAATGAGGGGACCTTTAATTACTCGTCATTCTGATTCCACGGTCGCGGGCATAAAGATAACAGATGGCTGTCGTGGAAACTGCCGTAGAACACAACGCCACACCTCGCGCCACGAACAGTAACGGGCCAGAAAAGAAAGTAAGGGTTCACTCTGTTGGAATAACCGTCAGGGACAGTGGTGTCCAAAAGTTGTCACCACCATAAAATCGGAAATACAAAAAAAAAAAAAAAGAATGTGGGCGTACACGATGGAATTGTAGCAAATCCCTGAAGAATAAGTATTCGTCCAATTACACTGAGTTTGAAAGAAATTCTCATCCAGTTTCACGAGTTAAAATCACGAGATCGTGACTGCCCAAAATACAGCGCGAGTCCTACTAATCTCACTTCGGTTATGAATCCCTCATAGGAGGTCTATGATGGATTCATAACCGATATTCATAACCGATTGGAGAGAACCTTACAAATTCCTCCAGTCGCTGCGACTGGAAGCCAGACCTGTCTAAACGAGTGATGGTAAAATCCATAAGAATATACTTAAGTATATATATTCTTCGCGATAGTGCGAACTCCTTTAGAAGGAGTTCATTAACCAGCTGAGAACATAACGAGCCCTGTGAAGAAGAAAATTTTCGTCATTGAAAATTAATTAATTTGGATCCATTGGCACCCTACCGCAACTCATTCTACTAGCAAAACTCCGTTATACTGTTCACCACATTGGGAGAAATGTCCGAATACTTTTGGTAGTGTATATAGATTATTTTTATAATTCTTATTACATCCCAGAATGCGTAGATTAGTTTTGGAAATAAAAACAGATGGAAAATATCTGCAGCTTTTCAGAACAATTCTCATCTGGATTCAAAGATGTTGACTGCAGAAGAAAGCGAAGTAATTCGTTTTCATTGAGATTTTAAAGGACACCAAACTGTCTTCTAAATTAAACAATTTTCTGACCACTCAATGAAGAGTAACTGCGTCTTATTGTGCCAAAAGAAATTGGGATTTTAATTTTAAACTTTTCTGCAATGGGGATGCGCTTCTCCGTATTTCAATCCCCCTCATCCACGAAGACCATAAGCATCGACCGCGAACCAACATTCTCATCACTCCAACGTTAATGACCGACCTCGCTAAAGTCTTAAACAATAAGACTTCCCACAACCTCCAAGAAATAGGAATTTCCGGTCATAAATAGAAAATCTGAGACTGCCGAGAAGAAAGAGAGATATGAAGCGAACGAGTGGTGATTACTCCGTAGGATGCCACACGCCACTGAGTATCCCCTGCTTACTGTCATTCAAGAGTTCTGAAAGCAGCGAAGACAAGTGTAAGACTATTGTCTTACTTTTCGTCACCTTCGGATTCCTGCCGAGCACTTTTAAGGAAAAACGATAATGACCAGCAATCCCGTAGAGCACTTACGGCTGGAAAATTGGCCGTGAAAGAACGATGGGGTGTAGAGATGTCTGCGAAATTGTGGCATTAATGATAGAAGAGAAGAAGAATTGGCATCGCCAAAATCACGCGTCTCATTCTCTGTTGCAGAATGACAGAAAGCACCGACCGAAGCCAACTGTGTGGAACGCGAGGTTCGCTTCGCTCATCTACGTGACATATTAAAATAGCGTCCGGCCCTATGCAACAGGTTTCGACATAACAACAGGAAACACACACACAAAAAAAAGGCTGCTGCCTTTGTTTAAATTCGTTAAAATAAATCTTATCTTTGTCTTAAGTCTTTCTTCTTCTGACAAAAAAAAAAAAAAACAAGTGAGACAGAAACTTTCTTCAGTTTTTTTGCCTACACCAAAAAGGTCTTACCATTTGGAACACTCGTTAATGTTTTACTGATAGCCACAGATAACCTTTCAACACAGCAATGCAGGAGCGTGCGCCTGTTATTGTTAATTTTCTACAATTGTTGAATAACCTTCAGGAAGATTGCGCCTGTTGTACAACAATCTTCTACCATTGTAGAATAACCTTCAAAACAGCAGTGCAGGCAGCATGCGCCTGTTATTGTTAACAATAACAGGCGCACAATTGTTAAAATAATTTACAGACGAAGATGATATTATCGTCTGACGAAGGGTTTCAGCCAACCATTGGTGACCTTTCCGCTACACCTGATTTCAAATTCGAGCCAGAATTTATTCCGATGAACGCTGCGATTATTTCCTAACGAATGGCACGCAGTACGGGGGTCGCTTGCTCCTAGGACTGATCCTATCAGAAACTACTTCCTTTTGCCTTCTTAACAAACAGAACTCACGGAACTTCTCCTTCCTTTTCTTCCTCGCGCCAACCGAAAACACGCCTGGACGATATCTCCTTTCACTTATTTGCCGTGAAATTTTAACTGCACACGCGAACCTTCAACTTTCTGTAAACTTTCTTCCAAGTCAATAACCTTTCGGGAAGAAAACTTTTTCCCAAGTTGAGAAAAGCAAACACGTGCCGATTTCTCCGCTTACTGCGGAAAAAGTTGGTCGGTGTAAGATCTCGGGGCCGCCTTTCCGCGCACAGCTGAACGACGCAATAAAACGCGCACTAGAGAGAAAATAATCCTTCGGAGAAAAACTCTCGTCCATCGTCTCCCTCCTTTTTTCATTCGGTTTGTATCCTCCTCTGTTGTATTTTCTTTCATTCTGTTGTCAGCTTTTCTCTCGGTTAAATTTTTTATACATTTAGATGAAAGCCGTCTTTCACAACCAACGCCCTCTACCGAGGTTTACTTTCTTGAATCTGAACATTGGAATTAACCAAACTTACGTTTATAGTCTGCTTTAAAGGAAACGAGCACTTCAGAATTTCTTATGAATCTGTAAACCTGAGACTATCCATACCAGGATGTTGTGTTCCCAAGGGTTAATGGTGTTCCTGACCTTTAGAAGTGCAGGTTCTAATAATATCGCAGGTAGCCTGAGGTCTTATGTTAATGGTGACCGGACTCAGCCCTCCAGCCAAACAGAAATATGATCGGTCTGAAGGAACTGGCCTCTACAGCCATCTGTCAATTCGTCTACGTGCTCATAAAGCACAGGTTTAAGTCTGCAGAGTACCGGACTATTATGTCTTTGTCATTGAGACTCCACTAAGAAGTTCAAATCGTGTGCATAGAGAAAACTGTAGTCTCTCTCTCTCTCTCTCTCTCTCTCTCCTTTCGTTATATGCAAGGATTTTTGCTTCTTGGACGACCCCTAGTTTCGACCGTTGACTGTATGGATAGGTGGAATGACTATTAAGGAGTCCTGTCTCATTTGATTGAGTGTGGTACTTCTGCTGTAGCGAGGATTTAAATCAAACGCTTTTCCAGACAGCGAAACAGCTGTGGAATCATCTTCGAAGGCACCAAGGTCGTGCCTTCTGAGCATTCGCATTTAAAAATAAAACATTGGTGTTTTTAATGGGTTTTCGTTTTAAGGATTTTTGCTTTATAAGACTTAAGATATAACCAACCACCACAACTTTTTGACGTTACGCAAGTACTACCATATACTTTATGCACCTTAAGATCATTTTACAAAATGTGACTAAGTGGCTCAGTTAGTCAGTAGGCCTCAGACAAAGGGTAACGTGTTTTTTCATCCAGCAAACAGAAAATTGACCTCAAAATCCTACAACAACAACAACAACAAGCCATTTCACGTGTAATTGATCCGTCTGTGTATTTCCGAAAGTTATGGCTTCTGATTGCTGGTCGTAGAAGACTTTGGTTGAGGCGGTTTTTCCATCCTCTTGAAGGTTGTTTAATGATGGAATCAACAACTGAAGTTGTCAAGGATTGTGTCTACTCTTCATGGGTTCACGTCTAAGTTTGTATACGCAATTGCTTTTGAAATTGTTAATTTTCACTCAGATCCACTACTTGAGTCCCAAGAAACTTTTAACTTGTGAGAGAAGTGAGATGTACAGATGTATTGAAGGCTGGAGTTGTAAGATCTTACAAATTTAAATAGAAATATGTGTTTTGCTAGAAGTGATGTTAAAGTTTGAAGAACGCTACATTTAGTAATGGTTTAAGCTGAGAATTAAGAATAGTAACAAAGGGGTAAACAAGTAATTCAAATAATACGAGAGAGTAAACAGGAACAGCAGGACTAGGTAAAGGGGTGCCATTTAAGAACGGGCGTGAAGGGGTTGCTTAAGGAAGAATAATAGGACGTGAAACGGGATTATACGAAGCGCCTCCTTTGATCTATGACACCGTTAGAACCAAAACAGGAAATGAGTGGACGTCCAGTGTTCGCGTCAAAATTAAACAGCTGATTGATGTTTTTGGGTGTTGGGATACGTTTAGAGAGAAAGGTGTGGAACGAAAATCTTTTGGAGGTTTCCGGTGGACATGAAAGGGTCACGCTGCCTGTGAGAAAAAAAAAATAAGAGGGTTCGAGAAAAGGGTTGGTTTGCGCGCTGGGGAGACAGCTTGGGAGAAATGTGGTAGCAAATAGGAAGGAACGGAAATTTAAACAGAAAAAGAAGATTGGTTGGGTCCTTTGGGGAGGCGTGCCAAACTTGGAGGGAAGTATAAAGTTCGGGAACAAAAGGAGATAGCGGGCGAAAAAGCGAGAGAGAAAGAGTTGAGTGGAAATATAGTGTGAGGAAAAGGGATGAACGTGTAAGGGGTAGTTAAAGGCAGTTCGTTAAAACAGTAAGAATGAAAGAAGAAGATATACATAGATGACCAAGTCCACCGAGGAAGGCGATAATATCCTAGAAATAGTTCTGGAAGCAGAAAGTAGCAGTGAAAAGCAGAGAGTAGCAGCCCTTGATGCAGTAAGAAATAGCTCTGGATGGCAGAAGATAGCAGCCCTGAATGAGGAGGAGGAAGTAGAAGGCCCTTAAGAAAACATCCCACCAGAATAGCCTTTAATGAAGTTGTAACTAGTCAATTTGAATACACAAGCCTAGTCCGAAGGAGGAAATTTACTTAATTACAACAATTCTCAAGAATCTAACATGACAGGAAAGAATAAATATGCATGCGAACCCGATTCTTCTGTGAGGTACATGAGTCAGAATGTGGGGTAAGGAAACAAGAATAGAGTAACGATTTAAGCAGACTGACTATAGGCATTCTTACAGATTACAAAATAGAAAAATTAAAATAAAATTACGAAACAAACAAATCTCCCACAGAGTCATGGACGCCACCCAAGGACCATGACTCCATCCAGTAAATGGCTCGGATGTCATGGAGCTGGAATAGTCTCTAAAGGAAATTCATTTTTATCGCAAATATTGTTGCAAATAGAACCAGATTCGGAATTATTAATTTGCTAATTATTAATGTATGAGCTGCTGAAGTATATTTTGGTTGGCCAGCGCATGTTTTCCCCATTGCCCAAAACAATAATCAAAAATCGAACCATTAAGTGTGAATGTAGACCAAGTCTGTTCCATTGTTTCTCTTCCGTTGGATTGCCAGTAGGACACTCCAGTTCTTCATCAGATCCTTCGATCTGATTTCAATACGTTTTTTTTTTTCATTTGGTTTTTTCGTACAGTAATTTACCACAGAAGGGTTAAAAAGGTGACCAAACAGATTGAAAGGAGACACTCCTTAAGTGAAAGCATCCGTCTCCAAAGAAATAACGGAAGCACGTGTTTTTTCATATCTAATCGATGGACTGGTGATGTTCGAGAAGCACGTACAGGTTCTGAGGGCATTACGTTCATCGAGTGGTAAGGAGCGAATCCCTTCCACTGTGCAATTCTTATTGAAAAGCGACGTTAAGCGCAGTGATCTTATAATTAGAAAACCTTTCCGCACGTAACCTTTCACTCTCGGGAGTGGTCGTATCTCGTCATAAATTTGACCCGCTGGACCACAATTTCCGCCTGACAAAGGAAGTGAGGGCGGTTACTTACGATGCTTGTGGCATCGTTTAAGTTGTTGGGATTAAGGAGTGTTGGACAAGCGACATGATTCCAATTTAATGGGATCACAGTGTCAGACACAACGGCACCCGAAGGGGCCAATAAAATAAATAGTAAGATTAATTTTAAACTCACTGAGCCCAAGAGACGGCGAATATGTCAGGAGGAAGTGAAATGTCACCCGGAACTTAAGCAGTTTCATCGTTGGGCTTAAGGCTTGTGAATTTCAGGAAATTTAAAGGGAATATTTCACACTCGATGAAAAACCGGTGGACACTGACTCGGTGTCTACCAGTATTTGGTTCTCGAGGGCCATGCCGCGAAGGAGGGGGGGGGGAATATCAAACGTCAAGGCATAGGGAACGATCAACAAAAGAAACACGACTCAAGTACTGATTGAAATTACTGAGTTATGAGTAAATCAGTACAACCAGGATCTGCACAGACAAATTGTACCAATCCGGTCGAGCTCAGTTCAGTAAATTATGGATTATAGTTTTTGGAAAGAAGAAAATGAATGTGATTTTTATAAAGACGTTGCCCATCTGCGTGGAATAGCTTGCAGAGAATGGAAAAGATTAATCACCGGCGATAACACAATCAACAAATGCATTTTTATTATATTCGTGTACGGTTTACGACATAATCCAATTCATTACGTGAGGGGTCACTTCATTTCGTATGCTGATAGTGACAGCGTCTGCGCATTACCAATCTGCGTCAGGTGTTGTAAATATTCCAGTTTGGCAGCACAAACCGGGTACTTCGGTTTTATGGCTTTTCCCCATGTTGTGTGATTGATCAGTAGTTCCACCATTCGTCCATTAAGAGTTCCATGAACTTTTAGACACAACTCACTTTTGCAGAATCGAAAAAACGATGACATGAAGGCAAAAAAACGAGGTGGGTACACTGTCCTGATGACGACAGGTGTCAATCGACAGTACTGTATAAGAAATGGTGATCGTGTTTCTGTTTAAACGAGTGGATCGCGTTCTGCTTTGTCCAAATGTCACCAACTCGTTGGAAATTAGAATAAGCCGCTTTTAAATCAAATTATTGAGGCAAAAAAGCAGATTATCATTTCTACTTCGTTAGAAATGATAATCTGCTTTGCAAATTATTCACGCGCAAACCAGATTATGCACGTGAACTGTCATAATTCTTTAAAAGAGATCGGACATGTCGCTAATCAGAAAAACATTCTAAAAATTAAGACGTCAGCGAAGCTTGATCCACGTCAAAGCTGTACAATACGCGAATCATTAACGCCCCCATAAAATACCCTCCCCCAAAAGAGCAAGTGTTAGACGAAGAAGAAAACGAAACACTACATTGAAAGCGAAGCAGAAAAGTTGTGCGGCTGTTGATGAAGCTGATAAGAGATTTATGAACCCTTCAGAGGTCGCTGCACGAACCAATCTATCCAACGGCTATTAAGGGATCAGGTATCCCTCTCCCGAATTGCTACCAAAATGCTGAATGCATATTAATAGCGTCATTAGAAGTATTTATAGTGGGTGTAGGGTTGCCGAGACACGCCGTTGTCATGACACCCTGCATTAGCAATGGCACGCTTATTAACGTGATTATTCTGAAAGAGGAGGGGATTTTATGGCTCGCCATAAAGTTAGGCGATGTTTTATTTATTTGCTCGTTGCTGGCACTGTTTCAATTACGGCTTCGATCGCCCCTTATACCTCGCTCTGAGCATATCAACCACGACACTTGGCCTTCTCGGTTTCTTTCTTCGGATCTGGTTTCATTCCCTTTAATTCTTTCTTCTCGGGTTCTTTATTATCCCTGAAAAGTGGGCGCTTATTTAGAATTTCAAACGATTTTGTTTTGCAAAACATTTATGGTAATTATCCGAGTGGGTGTGTCCGAAATGCGAATTCTCCATGACTACCAGTATGTGTGTGTTAGTCAATAAGAACACGATGTCCGGGTGTTAGCCTTCAGCTTTATTGATCATCCATGAGATCTCTTGCAGGATATCGCTTTGACCATTTTCAAATCTCAGCCAAAACACATTTCCAATGCGTTTATTGAATAACTGTAAATTGAATAATTTAAAGCGAATTAAGATTCATTTTCAACTGAACTATGCTGCGGAAGTTGAAGAACCTTACCCGGACTGCAATTGATTCTTTCAAGATGACAATGCAACTTTCCACCTTGCAAAAATTGTATCTGATTGGTTCGAGAGCCATCCTTCCCAAGATTTCCAACATCTACCTAATTCTCAGTATCTGAGTCCAATTGAGAATATCTGGGATATGTTGAAAAGGCAGTTCGGCTTCGCAGCTCTCTACAAAACGCAATACAACAGATGACATATATCCTGAGGAAAGAATGGTAAAATCTGTGGCTATATCCCTGAGACACCTAATGAAATCCATGGACTGTAATTCGGGCAAAAGATCTCCCTACTCGATATTGAATAAAAGTTGCCGATTTTTTTGGGCAGTGACTGCTTTTAATTTCTCAAGGATTCAAGAGGCCTCTGAAAAGTAACATGTATTTCCTCATGGCCCATAATTTCTTCAGAGACAGCATCAATCTTAATTCTCACTTGTTTTTTGTTTTTTTTCTTTTGCCGAGAAGCGGAAGGGACTCGAAGTCCTCCGACATTCCGAGTGATGCAACATATGATCGCTATGCTGGATACAAGTTCTCCACCACCATCTTCTAATGAGGTGCAAATGGAAGCTTCCTGCGATTCCGACTTGTTCCAGACGTCCCCTCATGTGACACAACATCGGGCGAACATGTTTTCAATTATAAACTTCCAAGTGGTGCGCACTACGAGGAAATGTGGACAGATATTTCGGTCCCCTTCTTCCACTGTCCGGATGTACAAATTAGTCGCTTTTTACCCTGCCGGTGTTTGCGCGAGAATGATGATTATCTTCACGATAAACAGTGGAATGAACGCCAGTGAGGCTTTGTTTTTTTTACGCACTTTCACAGCTCAAGTTCTAAGGGGAAATGGATGGAGTACGACTTCTCGCACCTTAATTACAATGCAGATTTGCCGATATGGCATACATTCGAGTTCCGGAAAACAGTTTATTTCTGCTTCTTGAAGGTGTGCGCATGCTCGACATTGGGTAAAGTTAATGATATAGATTCCCTTTTCGGAGCGTTATTAGGGATGGTCTTGACGACTGTGTATAGAACATTTATATAAGATTTCGATGACCAGAGTATAAATAGCATTTAAGATGGATAGGGGTACAGAGGAATGGGTTGGGTTATTTAGCAGATGGCGTCAGTATATGATGCTGGGAAAATTTTGCTGATATTGCAGAAATATTCATCTATCTATCCGGAAAGTAACTGATTTGGTCTTCCATCTGGTCTGTGGAAAAGGGCAGTTTGAATAAATTTAAGGAGGAATGGGCAAATTATTAGAAGGATGAGCAAATGAAGTGGATTTCTTTCTTGTCTGGTGCTATATAAGCTCTTCTTCCTTGCACACCGTTGCCAATATTAGTTGAAGGAAACCTCTCTCTCTCTCTTTCTCGCCAAACTGGATATCGACATGGTGTAAAAGAACAGCGATCCGAGCCACTGTGCTAGGGCACGTTATTGATTTTATTTTTATGGCATATTAACACCTTAAGTCATATTGTATTGGTGTATAATGTTTGTAGAGGTGCATGTGCGAATTTGCAAGTCGTGTGGACTGAAATAACTCGCGGAGAAAACTTCATTGCTTTCACCTGAGATCGGCTGACTGTATCCCCAACTGATGAGGATGTTTTTGTTGTATTTAGAGTTTTGGTTCACCAGCGACTTTGACCATAATGCGCCGTATGTATTATGTCTGTAAATTGCGTGTATTCTGTGGTCTATTTTCTATTTTCTGGTTGGAAAACTCGAGTTTCAGGGCGAAAAAACTCCCTCGCCTGAGACCGACCAATCTCAGCAACCTTATGGAAAATGACAATAAAAATTCCTCGTGTCATTGACGGGATTCGAACTCAGGGGATGACAACAGCTCCTTGGCTGGAACATCTTGGGTTTTATTTGAAATCGGAGGAAACAAGTACACCAATTAACAAAAGTGGGGATGAAAAACCACCAGTTTCAAACACACCGAGTATCTAATAAAGAAATGTTTGAAATCTGCCAAACTTTCTGCGATGATGTTATTCTATTAAGGTTGAACAGAAAAAGAAAAGTATCGATTTTGTATGGAAGGGGTGATCGACTTTTTATTAAGAGATGGACGATGGATTAATATAAATTTCGAGCTTTCCAGCACTCCTTCCAGCGTGCTTTAGGAGTACCTTTGAACATCTGTTCTCACGATGAAGTCCTTTTTTGTTTCTGCTTAGTCACTAAGGGTTGGATGCAGATATGGAAGTGTGGAAAGACGGTGATATAAACAGGATGTAGCGGTGCTGTCTACATTTTTAACATAATCACGATAGTGGCTCACAGTTTGACATCTGCTTGATGATTAGATTTCATCCTGCTGTCTTTCAAGTGCGTCAGCACATTCGAGAGGCAGCAGGGCTCGTGGGTTGATGACAAGTGGGACAGATCTCACTAGGATGATCAATTCCCTGTTTATGGAAATATCCCCTCCCCTAGAATCACTATTAGCCGTTACAGAAGACATTTCTGGTATTATAACACTAATTTTGCATCTTCTCCTCAAAATAAAGTCCCTTGAGAACTGTGAGAGTGCATAATGCACAAATGGACTTATTGGAACTACCGCCTCTTATTTCCTGTTCAGCCAGGAAATTTGGTCGAACAGAAAATAAGAGGCGATATTATGAGTTTTATGTCACACCTCTTTGGTCACAGGTGAATTTTTAACAATTGGTGGATTGCAGAGGCATCCTCTACATGAAATTACTGCAGAATATCGTCAGTTCCGCTGCTTTTAAAGACAGCCCATTTCCTTGACTCAACAGACAACAGCAATCCTTTCACATCAGAATGGTAAGCTTACATAGTAGATTTACCTCTATTTTCTATGACCTGGCCATAGAATTCCGTTGTGAAATTCCTGGAACTTGTTTCCTTGGACAATTCTTCCTTAAAATTTTGATTTCCTTAAATTAGTTTTGACCTTTAGTAACCTGAAGGTCACAAAACCCTTGAAGGCAACATTGGGATAAGTTGCCTTCAAGGAAGGCAAAGTTTGGCAAAACTCAAGGAGGAATTGGACAGGTACGTTTTTTCGGAAGATGCCAAAATAAGTTGTCTTTCTTCCATTATTATTAAATTTTAAAACTAACACTTAACCTAACGTAATCTTTTCCAAATTTCCGCGCGCTACATAACGAAAACGATGCCATCCTAAAAATTCGTAAACTATATCAAAAAACGGGTTATTTATTGCCATTAAGAAACAACTCTAGAGAGGACGATTAGAAGGAAAGCAAGAAGATGGAACAGATCGCAGTGGAAGTCCCTCAACTGGAAATTGATATTTCCAGAAATAGCGAGGTATTGGTGCAAAGTGGTGACGAAAGCGTTGGGACTTCCAGGGTTGACTTTGTTGAACTTTGGAAAGTGAAACAAAATATCAGCGAAGCACTTCGCAAGAGGATAGTGTCAGAAGTCTCTCCCTTTGCTGTAAGAGAAGGAATTGCTGTCAGTATTAATTATTGGACCTATTTTTATATTGTTAAACTTAGAAGTTTTAACTCGATTTATGTTCGAGTACTATAAGCAAAGAATTGGATGAAAAGCAGAGTTTCTAATGAAAAGAATGCAACCCTCCCGAGACCAACGAACTCAACAGTGTGGAAAAAAAGGCATAAAAAGATTCCTTCTGTATTAACGGGATGCACTCGAGTACATTGACACGGTTCTGAGTCTTTGAGCAACATATATGCGTAATGCATTTATACCTTTGAGCAACACACACTGAGTGATCACTGAATTATGACCACCTACCTAATACTTCGTAAGTCCTCATTTTGCCCTCAGTACAGCAGCTATCCGACGTGGCATTCATTCAACAAGATGTCGGTAGCGTTCGAGAGGTATGGCCAAACAGCTGTGTGTACTCCGGTTAGCAATGCAGGTATAGAGGTGATTGGTGTATTCAGACGCCTGATATGCCTTTCCATAGTGTCCCACAAGCGCTCTATGGGATTGGTATTGGCGGAGTTCGCAGGCCAATCGATATGCTGAAGTCAGAACTGTGTTCTTCAAACCATTCCTCCACAACAGGTGCCCAATATGGCTCGGCGCATTGTCATCTTGGAAGACACCATCGCCATTAGGGAAAAAGTGTAACGTAGTGGGGTGTATACAGTTAGCAAGCAATTGACGATAGCGGAGACCACTGATACGTTGTTCTACATGCACCAGGGGTCCAAGTTCCTGCCAGTGAAACATGTCCCACACCATACAACCGCCTCCACCGGCCTGACTTTTGATACCATGCATGATGGATCAAGAATTTCATGTTGTTGATGCCAAATCCGTACATGACCATCCACGGTGTGGAGTAAATAACGTGGCTCATCCGACCAGCACACCTTCTTTCAGTCTTCTAAAGTCCAACTTGCATGTTCTTTGCACCAGGCGAGTCTTTTACGCCGATGAACCTTGGTTAGGAAAGGATGCTGTAGGGTTCGTCTGCTGGTATAGCCAATACGTGCGATGCATGGTCATGCCTGATATTGTTCCGAGTTGGCCCATGTTGTTTTCGGTAGTCAACTCTTCAACAGTGCTTCGCCTGTACGAGTCGTCGGACCCGGCGCTCACTTCTAACATCAACCTTTCGCTGACCTTTGCCGTTTTGCTGTCGGGTCATAGTTTGACCATTTTAACGCCAGTCCTGGTACACTTTAACTACAGCGGCTCTCGAACAACCCACCAGTTCAGCCGTTTGGGAAATCGAGGCACCAGTCCGTCCTTTATCAAAGTCCGATAAATCCTTCCTTTTGCCCATCACGCTCGGAATTTTACCCTCTACTGAACCACTGACACCTTATCTATGCTACGTAGGTCGACTAATTCTGCACTCTCGTACCTCACGTGGAGGCGCCTCCGTAGCCAGCTGGGAAGGAGCAGCAGTGCGTAGCACACGCTTCTTGATTAGACCGGGGTTCGAGCCCGTCACCACCAAATACGGAGGGTGCGGAAAGGTCAGGGAATGACCACCGCATATCCCCGGAGCAATATGGCCTTAGTTGCTAATGCTCCTAAAAACCAAATAACAACAACAACCTCACGTGGTCAACGGGTCGCATTCAGGTTTCATAGGGATGGTCATAATTCAGTGATCACTCAGTATACATGCGTAATGCGACTATTATCTTCAACATTTCCTTCCGTTTGCTCGTAATAAATAGTCATAATGTGACTTAGGTGATTGCGCTGGAGTACAAACAAAATATAACTTTTCTTACATTTCCTCTAGTTAACCCTTTCTGGTTTTCATAAGAGGGAACCACAGGGTTATATAAAAGATAACTTATATTTTGATTCCTGTTTGCCCTTTTGAATCAGCCTCTTCCTAATCTCTTAACTTTTATCCTTCTATTTTCATTCTTACGCGTACCACATAAGAGTTTTTTTCAAGTACACTTTAGGGATGCACGTGCTCCGGATTGACAATCTCTAAGATAAACTGAAGACAACGCTAACGAACAGATAATCCAGTACATAGCTGAGAACACGTTTTGTGTAATTTCTGACAGAAGCTTTGCAACAGATTTGCTAAAAGAGTGCCACTGCTGATTCGGAGGCTGTGCGAAAGCGATTTCATGCATGGAACTGGTTGGAGACCTGCCAGAATACTGACTGTGCGGGGTAGTCGTGATGATCCTCGAAACCTTTTAACGGGAGGAAAAAACTTAAAAGAAATCCAATTCTTTGGACTCCTAAGAATGTTCCTTTTTTAAATGCAATTTTAAAAATTTTCAGAAAGAAAAACATTCTCCCGCACTTTACGAGTTTGAAAACCTGAACAATTCGGACTTTAGTTGTTTAGTATTTTCGCCGAGGCAACTAAGGCCATGAGTCATTCGTCGGTCTCCAAATTTTCTTGTATTCTGTGGTCGGTTGCCTCTTTTTCGGGAAAAAAGATCTGGAGGGAAAAAACCATACAACCCTTCTCCTCCGAGAACTACCAAGTCGGTGCCTATCTAGAAAACCATAAAACAGAAATTCAAACAGGACTTTTTCCACATGAGATGGAAAGAGAGGGATTGTACTTGAATAACACGAGCAAAGTCAAATTTTAGTGTTTCCCAGTAATAATTTAAAAAATTGACAACACATTGCAGTTGAACTCTGTTCCCACGGAAGATTTGTCGAGGCCACGTTATGTTAAGGATCTGGGTATATTCTTACCACGTGTACGCCATATCCAAATATTTCATTACTTCATACAGAATGTCCCACCCACTTTTTCTTACTATTGAATACACCATGAATTGTAAATCTAATAGAGCAAGCTTATCTGCGAAAAGATCTAAACCTCCCAAGGACTTCCCAATTCATTTCACAAATATACTTGGTCTCAATTCTAATCTCAACGATGTCCATTTCCACTTGCAGTCTGCCAAACCCCATGTACTTTTTCTGACAGAATCTCAGTTATCGGTTGATTCAACTACTACTCATCTCAGATGCCCAAATTATTCGCTGTATGATTCCTTTCGCCTCAAAGGTGGTACTTGTGCATATGTCCGTTCTGATATTCCCTGTCAGAGACTTGGCAATTTGGAATCTCCTCTCTTTGATCTTCTCTGGCTTAAAATCTCTGTACCTCATTGTGTCAAATTCATCTGTTGTCTCTACCGTTCCCCCAACTCGACTAATCACTTGGAGCTCTTTGACTTCCTCTCTTTGCAACTTGACTTTCTCCAGTCCAACTTTCCTAACAGTGAGGTAATTTTCCTTGGTGATTTTAATGTTCAAAACTCCAGCTGGTTTCCATTTTCTAGTCACACCGACCCAGCAGGTCGAGATGCTGAGGCTTTTGCAATTACTAATGACCTAGCACAGATTGTTCATTTACCTACAAGAACTGCGGACAATCCTAATCATACAGCTAATACGCTTGATCTTTTTCTCACAAACAACCCTTCTAAGTACACGGTCGAAGTGAGAGGTCCTTTAGGCACTTCAGATCACAACTTGGTGATTGTCTCTTCTCCAATGGAACCTTTATCTCATGGCTATTCCCAACCTCGTGTTGTTTGGCATTACAAGAATGCAAAATGGGATGACCTGCGAGACTTCTTTTCTTCTTTTCCTCGGTCGGATTACTGTTTCAAAACTTCTGATGTCAACGTTTGTTCAGATCGTGTCAGTGAAATTATTCTTGGAGGAATGGAATCCTTTATCCCACACTCCACTTTAAAATCTCGTCCTTTATCTAAACCTTGGTTTTCCAATAAATGTGCTAAGGCTGTTCAAGATAAGAATGTTGCATATCGTAATTGGCTTGTTTCTAATTCTTCAGTTTCATTTTCTGCCTACACCAAATCTCGCAACAATTGTAAAGCAGTTATTCATCAGTCCAAACTAGAGTTTGAACAGGCTAAGAGTAGAAAACTTGCTTCTTGCCCTAATGGTAGCCGAGCATTCTGGTCTCTTGCCAAAGCTATTGGCTGCAACTTTTGCCCATCTCTGCTCCCACCTCTGTCCAAACCAGATGGTTCTGTTGTCACTTCAGCCAATAATAAAACTGACCTTCTAACATCCCATTTTTCTTCCAGCTCATGTATTAACGATCTTGGTAAAACACCTCCCACCATTCCCAAAACGCTCCATTCAATGCCTCCTGTGGTCTTCCGTCAAAAGGATATCAGAAGGATTTTGATGAATCTTGATGCTAAGAAAGCTCCAGGTCCTGATGGTATTTCTCCACTTGTTCTCAAAACTTGTGCTCCTGAACTTAATGCTATTCTTTGCCGCCTTTATTCACTTTCTTATTTCAAAGGTGTTTTTCCTTCTGCTTGGAAATTTGCTCATATCCAGCCAGTTCCTAAAAAAAGGTGACAAATCCCTCCCATCCAATTATCGTCCCATTGCAATTACTTCTACTCTTTCTAAAGTAATGGAGAAATCAATTAACCGCCAACTCTTAAACTACCTAGTAACCTTCCGTGTGATCAACCATCGCCAGTATGGATTCCGTCAGTGTCGATCCACTGGTGATATTCTGGCTTATGTTACCCATTTATGGACTAATTCAATGGAAAGATTCGGTGAAACACAAGTAGCTGCTCTTGACATCTCAAATGCTTTCGATCGTGTTTGGCATAAAGGTCTTCTAAACAAGCTTCCATCTTATGGTTTGCCAACTGTTTTTAGTAATTGGTTATCCAGTTTTCTCTCTGATCGCTCACTGAGGGTGATGGAAGATGGCTCTCTGTCTTCTAACTTCTCCACTAATGCCGGTGTCCCCCAAGGTTCAGTTCTTTCCCCCACTCTTTTCCTCTTGTATATTAATGACCTTCTTCCATTGACTGGAAATCCTATCCATAGTTTTGCCGATGATAGCACATTACATTCCACTTTCCATTTTGAGAAACCTTGTCCTGCTCAATCAGCTTCAATTTTTCGAAAATATGCTACCAACTCCTTAAATGCGATCTTCAGGTAATTCTCCATTTCGGCAAAGACAACTTAGTTGATTTCAACAATTCTAAAACTCAGTCTTGTCTTATATCTCGCAAAAGGGTTCTTCTGCTCCTATGCTTATCTTTACTGACACTCCGATTTCTAGGCAAAATGATATATCTCTTTTGGGGATTACCCTGACTTCTAATCTCTCTTGGCACAAGCACATTACAAATATTGCTTCCTCTGCATCTAAAAAACTTGGTTTTCTCTTTCGCTCTCGGCGTTACCTTTCTCCCAAACAGCTGCTCACTCTGTATAAATCGCAAATCCGCCCTGCCATGGAATATTGTTCTCACATCTGGGGTGGTGCCCCCAAAACCTCTCTCAGGCTTCTTGATTCCATTCAGAAGAGGGCAGTTAGGTTAATTAATGATTCGTCTCTAACAGAGTCTCTCCACTCGCTTTCTCATAGACGCACTGTTTCTGCTGCATGCCTTTTCTACAGATACTTCCATGGGCACTGTTCTTCTGAATTGGCTTCTATAAATCCCGCTCTCTCTTTCAAAACAGTCCGAACACGTGCCACCACCAGCCAACCTCCATTTACTGTCCAACCTCAAACCCACAGAACCAACTTTTCATCTTCCTCATTTATTCATTCAACTGCTGTTTTCTGGAACAACCTTCCTTCATACGTATTTCCTGAAAATTACAGTCTACAGAAGTTCAAGTCCAATGTCAACAAATATCTTCTTTCTTCTTCTCAACCTCAAACCCAAGCACGGTACTAAGTATTATAGGCTCTAATACCTCTCGTGTTTGGGGTTCACATAAAAAACAAAAAAAAAAAAAAAAAAAGAGAAAGGGTAATTTGTTGCGGCCAGGAATTCTAGTGCTCCCAGTTTGCTGTTAAAATTAAGTGTTAAAATCGCGTACCAGGAAACTCCTTTTAGTAAGAGGGACATTTCCTACGAAACAGGTTCATTACTTTCATTGTTCTCTCAGGAAGAAAGACAACATCCTAGCCTTTATTTGCCATTAATCTTAACTGTCCCATTCGATTCTCAAGGTACCAGAGTAGTTATTGGAGTAGGTTTTTAGGATCATCATCGTCTAAGGCCTTGTTGCTCCGTGTACATTGTCTGTAGATTGCGTTTGTTCTGTGGTCCATTTTCTGTTTGTTGGACGAAAAGCCCGAGTATCCGGGAGAAATAACCACGCTGCCATATCCTGAGACGGATTAACTCAGCCTCGTTGTGAAAAAGCCCATAAATTATCACGTCATCGACGGGACTCGAACTGAGGTCTTTTCCACTCGGTTTGGGCAACACGGCGATCCTAACAACTTTGCTACCCACGAGGGAAAGATAAGAGACTCTTTAAAACGGATAACAGCTGCAAAACCATTTAAATTTTTATTAGAAATGGAGAGTTTGCGCGTGTAGCACAGTGGTATCGTCACCGTCTTCCCAACACCAGGTGGAAAAGGCCAGGGTTCGAATGCCGTCGATGGCGCGAAGAAGTTTAATGGGCTTGCTTCACTCCGTGGCTGAGTTAGTCGGTCTCAGGAGTAGATAGCAAGGTTTTATCCTCCAGAAACTGCTTTTTTTCGTCCAGCAAAACAGGAACATCGACCAGAGAATACACGCAATTTGCAGACATAAATACGGATTTATGTAATGAATTACAGGTTACCCTAATAATAATAATAAATTACAAATGGAGTGATGCATACGATAGTACAACACCAAAGAATATAAGCTGAGGTCTCAGAATTGTGTGAATTCTGTGGCCAAGTTTCCTCTTTCTTGGATAAAACACCTGAATTTATGAAGGCCTCTCTCTAGCCAAGTGGCCAGGAGCGGGAGTTCAAGAGCACACAGTCTTTGAATAGACCAAGGAAATGTTTCGAACACTTCAAAAAAAAAAAAAAAAAAAAACCGTGTGAAGTGTTTCGAACAGAGTGCACAAGTGTTCGAAACACTTCACAAATGTTTCGAACATTTCTGAAGAGCTCGAAAGTGTTCACAAATGTTTCGAAACGTCGTGCACTCTGTGTTCGAAACATTTGTGAACAAGTGGGACATACCATGTGTACCACGAGTTTCCCACTACAGTGGGAAACTCATGGTACACATGGTATGTCCCACTACAGTGGGAAACTCGTGGTACACTGTTCTCTGTTTCGAACACAGAGTACACTATTGTGTACTCTGTGTTCGAAACACACAGTGGGAAACGAATGTGTTCGAGAAATAAACAAACACGAAGAGCATCTAACCAGATTTAAGAAACCTTTCAGGTTCGAAAGTTGTACAAATGTTCGAAAGTGGAACAATTGTTCGAAACACGAACGTTTGTTCGTCTTTCGAACTTGTGAAGTGTTTCGAATACTTTTGCCCAGGTCAATCTGTACACTTGTGCATACAGTGAAGCGAACATTTATTTAGTGGTTCGAACACTTGTGCACACAGTTTAAAGTGGTTCAAACACTTGAAACACTTCAAAAAAGAATGTGTGAAATGTTTCGAACACAGAGTGCACAAGTGTTCCGAAGCCTTGTGCACTCTGTGTTCGAAACTCTGTGTTTCAACACATCACAAGTGTTCCAAATATTTGTGAACCAGGACTTATGAAAGTTTCTGAACATTTGGAAACATTTGTGAACAAGTGGGAAATTCTCTTAGTGGAACATATCATGTGTACCTTGATTTTTCCACTAACCATGGAATGATACAGAGTGAAAAACCAGTGTGTTCGAGAAATGCACAAACACCAAGAGCGTCTAACCAGATTTCAGAAACTTTCCAGGTTCGAAAGGGGAACAAGTGTTCGAAAGTTGTACAAGTGTTCGAAAGTGGAACACGTGTTCGAAACAAGAACGTTTGTTCGTCTTTTGAACTTGTTAAGTGTTTCGAATACTTTTGCACACAGTGAAGTGAACACTTGTTTAGTGGTTCGAACACTTGTGCACACAGTTTAAAGTGGTTCAAACACTTGAAACACTTTCGAACACTTCAAAAAAGAATGTGTGAAATGTTTCGAACACAGAGTGCACAAGTGTTCGAAAGCGTTCACAAATGTTTCGAAGCCTTGTGCATTCTGTGTTTGAAACATTTATGAACCAGGAGGTATGAAAGATTTCGGAACCAGGATTTCGAACATTTGTGCACAGCGTTCAAAATCCTGTTTCGAAGTTTTCCAAGTGTTTCGAACACTTTTGCACAGAGTTTAAAGTGGTTCGATCACTTGAAACACTTTCGAACACTCAAAAAAAGTGTGTGAAATGTTTCGAGCACTTGTGCACAGAATTTAAAGTGTTTCAAATACTTCAAACACTTTTGAACACTTCAAAAAAGAGTGTGATGTGTTTCCAACAAGTGTTCGAAAATGTTCACAAATGTTTCGAACCCTTGTGTACTCTGTGTTCGAAAACATCAAGTCACTGACTGCTAAATACAGTCGATCTGCTAACCAGCACTGGTCCAAAAGATTATGGTCCATTCCTGAACATGACTTGTTGAGGTAGCCTTCATCTATATAAACAGTATCAGCCAAAAAAAAAAAAAAAAAAAACACACACACCTCCCATTTCACTTTTTCATCCACCCAACAGTTTGTGTTGTTCTTCCTTGAAATTAGTTAAACTGTCTACTTCCATAATAACAGATGGAAGTTTGTTCCAGCAATCAACTATCCGCTGGATAAATACAAACTTCTGGACATCTATTCTGTAACCGTCCTTCCTCAATTGGAATTTGGACCCCCTCATGTGTGTGTGGTCTGAACAAGAGGATGAATCCCACAAGCACTGTGCTTGCTGAATTCATCCAAAGCTTCAAACGCCTCAATCAGACACCTCGTAGTGGCTGCAATTCGCAGAACTGAAGCCTTTCTTGGTAAGAGTACTCCTCTTTCCCCTCATCAACTCGTTTCCCTCCCTGTACTCGTTCCAGCATCTCCACATCCTTCCTGGAATTAGGCCTCCAGTCCTGTATACACCACTCAAGGCGTGTCCTGACCATTGCCTTATAAAAGGGGATAATCATCTTCTTTTCTCTGCTAGCAAAATTCCAATACATCATTGACAAGACGCCATGAATTGTCCTAGCCCTGTCCAGAGAACTTCACATCTGACTGCGCAATTACCCTCAGGTCTTTTTCACTCTCCACTTCCCTGAGTGTAGTACCAAACAGTTGGTGCAATTCTGTGGGGTTATTTCTACCCATACGTCGTACTTTGCATTTGTCAATGTTAAACTTCAGTTGGCACTTCTCAGCCCATCTGCCTACCTTTCCTAGATCCTGTTGCAGTAGCATACCAAATGAAGAAATTTCATAACGGATCGGACCTGAACCTTTTACAGCACACGACCTTTCGCTGTATTCGGAGCTGTAGTTGGTTGAGTAACCGATGAATTTAGAAAAACAAATGAATATACATTAACTTAAAAGACTTAGTAGTCGTTTGTCATTTGAATGCGCTTTCATCCCAGTCGCCGCCACCCGGGCTTTCGCCCATATGCGACTGGTTCTCATTTGTGCATTGTGACAACCAAACATTCAGTCGGCTGACAATTTAATAAATACGAAACACAAAGACGCACAGTTGAACTCAAGCGACAACAAGATATTATAAGACATGAGATTCATAACAACAACCCTTTGGCCTCGCCACAGGGACGGGTCTCACACACACTCACCACGGGAGATGGGTCGCTACTCTGGCTCAGCTAAGTGAGTACCTTTCTAATGAAGGCTCACACAACCCTACACCAATCACATTTCTGACCCTTTTGAGGTGATTGCTCTGTTCTTCACAGAGACCCGAGGCGAATTTGAACGGACGTTCCAGGTGCCACCCTATACGCGTCCACATTGTTTTTCAAAATCTGTCAACAAGCAGAAGAATTCATTAGAGTTAACAACTCCACCAAAGTGGACTCTGGTCCTGAGAGCTGCCGGTCGAATTCACTGGTGAAAAATTGCTCCATACGCACAAGGGTCTCAGTTGTCTCAATGGACCCCACGCACGATGGGTCCATTGACTTGTAAAATATATTTAGAAACGAGTATTCGACCAGAATACTCGTTTCCAGTCCTCCGGTGTCCAACTTGCTTGTTGTTGACATCAGAGCGTTCGTCTACGATGATCAGCGGTGAGGAGAAGATGTCTCTTAGGTTGTCTGCTGTGGAACTCCCATTCGTGAGAGTATTTGGCGCATCTTCATTTGCGATGTTGATCTTGCATTCCCCCCATTGTATAGCGATGTCTCGCAGTGCCAACTGTCTCACAGTGACCTGCCGTTGAGCCCGTACAATGCGTTGTACCCTTTGCTCACCACAAACATCCACCTTGCGAAATCCTTTTCAGTTCTGTCGGCGGGAGGTGGTTTAACCCATTCGACATCATTCTCTGTACACCACAACCAGAGTGGGCCATAAGCAAGCAACAAGACATCAGCACAGAAAAACAGACTTCACAATCAAATAATAGCTATCTTTTGAAATTCAGTAGGCAAGAAATCCTCCCTGTCTTGCGTGGTGTGTACGTTCAAAGGATTCTAATTGTTCGAAAGAGAGAATCAACAAGCGTGCGTGCACGCAAGAGAGATAGAGATTCATCGAACCTTGTGACAACATTATTCTCGGAAGTCCAACAAATTTCGGCGAGATGCGATCATCGCATTCTGATGTGAATTGGGTGAGGGGGGATGTCTGTGGAATAAACATCAGTTTATGAAAACCTGCCAATCAAGCCGAGGTATTACCACCTTTCGTATCACTTGGCTAACGCCTGGCGTTAATTAAACACGTTCTCTATGACGGCGATATTACTGCCAACGTGATGGGTTTGCGCTGGGATGCCCAAATGAGGGTTCCTGCTGGTTATCATCACCCGGAACAGCTCACTGACTGGCTATCAGACAAGCGGAAACCGAGGCCAGCCGATAAGAGGCCCAAGAATCGATGAAGAGTGCATTCTCTTAGGACTCACTCATCTGTGACAAAGCAGTGTCATTCTTTGAGTTCAGCGAAAGAATTGAGCGTTGCTGTTAGCTTCTTGGCACCCCAGAGTGGTCAAATGGAAGAGGAGGAGTAGAAGAGGAAGGAATAGATGAAGAATAAATGTTATTAGTAGGAAAAAACCTTGTTTAATGTTTAAAATGCGTCTCGTCTTTCCCCTCCCTCTTCCCCAACTTTTCTGCCGAAGAAAACAGCCTTTAAGTCAAAGATGCGTTAAGAAGACGCCCAACAGAAAACTAAAGAAGTTGCAGAAAGAAAAGAGACGGCGGTCAACGTGTTGCTCGGTTTAAGAGGAAAAGCGCGAGCGGCCTGTACTGCCGTGTCCCGTATCTGCCATGCGTCTGCGCTTCTACTCTGTTATGTGTGTGTGTGTGTGCGCGCGCGTGCGAGCTGGCGTTCTAGTTGCAGTCAGTTGTTTGTTTTGTGTGTTGCGTCAAGTAGGAGGATGTCGCTATACGCGGAGAAGCTCGGTAACTAGTGTCTACCTTTTATATCTACTCACGGGGCTGACGGAGGAGACCAGTCCTAACGAACACCCCCAGAACTCAGAAGGCGTTCGTATTGCTGGCGTCTGTTTTGCCCGTAAGCAGCGAGAGAGCACCGAGCATGTCAACGCCGATCCACGCTTGATCAGGGGAGTAGTTTAGTCGGCAACGCAGGATTCGGGGAGGGAGAAAGAGATCAGAAGTTTTGTCAACATGGATTTTATCGTTCTAAAGGTAGGTGTGCCTTAACCGGCTTCGTTTAATCCTTAGGGAGGATGAAAATAATCCACCCGAGAAATACTTCTGTTTATGTGGAGGTATTTTGCGATAGTGAGGTAAACTTTTATTTTCCAGCTACTGTACTCACTAGGCCAGACAACATACGACTGAAATTTAAGAGCCACGTGGGCCGGGAAAGATCCCTTTACATCCCTATTGAAATAGCCGCAATGCATTAAGAGAGTCTCGAGAGAATCGCTTTGTGTTGTCATAATTTTCAATTGTGAGCGGTACAACTCTCAGAACAGGATGTACAAACCACGATAGTTAAGTCTCCGATGGGGCGACGCTAAAACTTTCACTCTCTTTCTTCTCCTCTTAATATTAGTATGCTAAACAAATTACTCATGGGACCAATTATTAGATAAGATTCCAGTTGCATCAAACTTGCGCAGCAGTAATCCTGGAATAATACCAATTGAGTGGTACAAGTTCTCTTCAATACAGTAATTTTGCCAGTAGCCATAAGGAGGTTATTATCACCTTGTATAAGGTAATGGTCAGCTGAGTTCAAACTCCAGGCCACCTGAGTTGAAACACCCATCGATGATGTGAGGAATTTTAAGGACCTTTTTCAGTTGATCTCAGAAGATGGTACCATGGTATATTTCTCGTTGGGTAGCCTATTTAAGAAGAAAGCAAAATAAAAAAACCCAAATAGTTTTGCCATACCACAAGAGGAAATACTGCCATCCTTAGTAGCACTTTCCTTGCGATTTGAAACCGTATGGAACCATTCCAGATGTTTCCAGATACTTCCGGTCAACACTAGCAATAAGAAAGGAGCAGAAAAATGTGTTCATAACCTTGTTCAACGTTCTCCCACTCCTACAACCCAAATTTACGACTGAGGTCTTATTAAATTCCAAAAACGTTTTTTTAAGTGTCCAACCAGCCGCATTTTTCGCATTTCCTTCAACTCCCAAATGCGACGGGTCATTCACCTACACATTTCTCTTCTCCAGGGTAACATCTCGTAGTTATTTTTCCTTCTTTTACCAAGACGGCGACACGGCCTTTATTACTATACCTGCCCGCAGTCCTTTTAAATGAATTCCAGATAATTTCACCCTTTTCCACCTCTGTCATTTTTATCTTACTCAATTTGTTGCCATAGTGATACGTGCAGTACGTGATAAGTATGTCCACGAGTTTTGCGCGGCCCTCGTTCGATTTCACTTTCCTTCGAGGGCTTACGTGGTTACTTTATTAAGAAGGTCTTTGTAGAATTCTTAAAGTGATATTCGGAGAAACGAAGAGGCGATTTCTTTATTTCGAAAGAAAATTACATTTTTCTTTAGCGATAAAGAAGCTACAAACTCCTGGACTACAAACCAGAGGGCGGATTTCATTACAACATGAAATTTAATTTCGTTGAAGGTGACTGGTGTGAATAGTGAGAAGAAATCTGCTCCCCTCTACTGATCGATCGAAGTTCTAAGCCTCATTTTACAGTATAAATGAATAATTCAATGATAGATATTATGATTATGTCGGTGGTAATCAATGGGTCGCATCCATTTGAGGTATTCGAAGTAATCTTTGGGCAACAGAAGCGAAAAACCCCCGTGTAATGAAATATGGGTGGGAATCAGCCACTTTAGAAGTTTAAAAACTTATTTAAATTGCAGGATGTTGAAGGATAAACCAGTGGTCCTCAACTGGCGGTATGCCAATAGCTGGGAATACTGAGGTCCTTTCAACAACTACAGGAAACCATCCATCCTGATTTTTGTATTCTGACTACAAGCATATCTTGTATAAATAATCATTCTTGAATCATGGAGTAATACACATTTTTCAAAATCAAAGATTTAAGTCTCGCTGTGGACTATTCCAGTCAACTTTTATAATTTGCGTCTTTGGTGGTTTGTAGTTTGGAAATGGGAGTGTTTCAGTTTCGGTTTAACTTTAAAATATGAGTCAATTTATAGCCAGTTTCCCCTGTTAGATTTTACCTATAATTCAAACTAATCTTTCAGGTCGGCTCTAAACATCAATTTAAAACAACCAAAAAGGAAATTTAAGATCTTACTGACGAAATTCTCGTAAGGGAGATGTTTTATATGGAGTTCAAGAAGTGTTGAAATAGTCTAGTGGTTCTGTGTCAACGCCATAGGTGTAAAAATAGATTACAGCAATTAAAATGCCATTTCTAAAACGGCTTCCTTCGAACGAGACAAAAAAAAATAAATAAAGTCTAGCGAGCCGATTTGAAGACATCTGGCTAAAGTAAATAATGAGGTAGCAAATAATGAGACCCCTGGGGAAATCGGGGGAAGGAGACAAAGTGTACATGCCAGAAAAAGCGAGGAGACAGAAGGGGGAGAGAAAAGAAGCAAAGTATAAGTACCGCGATATGTTTTTGCGATTAAAATTGGAGCACAATAAATTGGGGGAGGGGGAAGAGAGGGTGTATAGAAAAGCATTTCGCTCCCTTGGATACCGATTCTCTGTTTGTTTTTGTTTGTTTTTGATTTTTAGGAGCATTAGCAACTAAGGCTATATTGCTCCGGGAATATGCGGTGGTCACTCCCTGACCTTTTTTCCGCATCCTCCGTATTTGGTGGTGACGGGCTCGAACCCCGGTCTAATCAAGAAGCATCTGCTCCTTCCCACCTGGCTACGGAGGCGCCACCGATTCTCTCTTAAGTTACTCGATTTAAGTTATATCACAGTGGAATTGTCCCCGTGAGTGAACGCAAGCAAACTATTCTCCCATGTTTCAAATAGGTTACACATTTATCGTAGTCCTCCCCCCCCACCGGGTGGAAAAGACACGAGTTGAGCTCCGTCGATGACATAAGGAATTTTTATGGCCTTTTCCACAACTTGGTTTAGTTTGTAGTCTTAGACGAGGGTAATATGGTTTTTTTCCATGGATTTGCCTGTTCTGCTGGATGAAAAACCCAACTGGAGGCTTTTCTTATTTCTCGCTATGATCGACAATGTGTTCGGCGTTATGTCCGGGTGCTCCTTGTGATGCAGTCGTCTGCCCTCCCTGACAGTACGCATTAATGCGATATTAAAATGCCCCTAAAGTAATCTTCGGGCTCTGATTAATCCCACCCCACAGTAATCAATGATGTTAAAAACTATTCGCCTTTTTCCCGAGGCTGTTTAAAACATACCCATCAATTAAGGACGTATAATCATCTTCTTATTACAAGAGGTGATTAATACTGTTCTGCTAATTAACGCAGCGCACGAAGTTTGAATTAATTATTACGTCTACTTAACTTTGGTGTTATCCGTTTATGGAGGCTCGGTGCCTTTCGAAGGGTATTGCGTAGTAAGTGGTAATTAAGGTTTTATTTTTTTTTTAAGGCAGTTCTTTTCCAGTGTTAAATTCTTAATTCTTTTCCTCACGGTTGAAATGCAGACTTCATGTTTATATTTATGAAACAAGAACTGCGTTCGCTTTAATATCATCTTGGACTGTTGGGTTTTAAGAGAACCTAAACTCGAAAAGCTCTTGAATATTTTAATAGAAGTTATTAATGTACAAATAAACATCTGATAATTCATTTGGGCTCGTAAATTGGGATATATAAAAGATCTCAACGCCCTCTGATGATATTCCGAAGAACCGAGCTACCCAACTTGCAGAAAGCTTTTAAGCACAAAGGTTTCGCAGTTTGGTCACCGAAGTGGCAATACCAGGGAACATAAATCCCATTGTTCGTTTATTATTCTTTCGCTCATCATCGCCTGTGTGGTCTGCTTGAACGAAAGATGGGAAGGCATGTCCCCCCCCTTCTTTTCTCCCTTATTAAACGAAAGGATCGGTTTCGATGCTTCCGTTGAGAGCAGAGGACTGATTGTAACCGAATTCTGTGAAGGAGAAAGTAAAAGGCATATTGTTTTCATCGGCAGTTTCACTTCGCAACGAATTCGGCCCAACATATTTAGCTGAGCACGTGTTTCCTTTGTGTATTCATTATGTTTTCCCTGAAGGAATTCCCTATTACTTTTTCAATATGCAGGCGACACATTCTGGATTTATTTTTGGACCTTCTGACATTCCACAAATGCAATATAAAGGAATCTTCATTTTTCTTCACTTTGTTTCCTGCTGAATGTTAGCCTTTTGTAATCGGAAGCATGGGGAAGGGGATTAGGAGACTGTACGTAAATCTGCTCTTGTAAATCCTACTGCGATAATTTGATGCTGTTTTACTGACGATAGTGTTTGAGTAGCTTTCGTGAGTATCCTTTGTTGCTAGAAATCCTCTTAGGTTACTCTTTTGATTTCAGTTGAACTTTCTTGTAAAAAAAAAAATATTTCGGAATTTGAAGAATAGATAAAAAGATGTCTGGTATAATCAGAAGTCACTTTGGGCCAATAAGATGTGAATAATCAGATCTGCAACCACATTAACATCTATACAGTTCCAATCGGTGGTTGACAGTGGTCAACAAGGGTCCAAGATAACGTCTCAGGGGATAAATCCTTAGAATACGCATTTGCAGAAACGACTACGCGCCAAATCAATCCATCTAGTGAGTATGAACAGCAGAGAGATTGAAAAAGATCTTTATGTTTTATGTTTCTGGAGGAGGACTGTTTTTGGACATACAACAGAAATCACTGATCTGGGACAATTATCGAATTTAGCAGACTAATAAATATTGTAATATTAAATATTTTATTTAATTTTGTAATAAGATTGGAATAAATTGTAATCCTCATAATCTAAGATCAATCTTAATCCCAAATAATCTAAAGATTATAATAAACTCGATCGTAATCCTTTAATCTAAGATAATGATTAACCTTAATCCAAATTAATCTTATCTGAGATCATAATAAATTTTAATCCTTGACGAATATGAATAGTCATAATCCTTCGATTAAGTTTAATACCTTTTATGTAGTAGGGAAGAAATTATAATTTCATTAAAATAGCTAAAAAGAAACCAGCTAATAGGCCAGTGAACACCTTTCGTCGTGTGACAGTGTAGAGGGTTTCTTTTACCATACACCGAAGAAATTTAACCACGAGGCGTCAATGCATTATGTCTGTTTATTGCATATACTCTGTGGTCAGTTTACCCATCTTGTTGGATAAAATCTGGGATCTGTAGAAGGAAAATTGCACAACCTTTGACTCAAACCAATTCATGAGATCATTGAGTAAAATTAGTCCGTTAACTTTTTCTCACAAATGCCCTGTATTCGTGTGGTAAACGATGATAAAAATAAGAAATATGTAAGCGAAATTTCCGTTTAATCTTTCATGGCTCCGCCAGTTGGATTTCGAAGAAGACACGTGCTCGCTACCATGCAGTCGGGAAGGCAAAAATGGAATCATCGTCCCTGTCGAAACTAATCTCTTCGTACGAACAGCTACCAAAATAAATGTTGTCATTCTACCCTTACCTTTTATCGCGACCATTTTTTTTTTTATTTACACACTCTCTCTTCACGAACTCTATCCGCCCCCTCCCCCCACTCTTTCTCTCGCCTCCATAATGCCACCGTTTGCAGTCGTCTGTCGCTGATTGCTTTGGATTTCCCCGGATGCTCACGACTCAGCTATTGAATTTATCTCTAAACTTACCATTTCGCGTGCATTTTTATCCGACGGCTTTGTGTCTCTCAAGAAAGAATAAAAGAGGGTGCTCTGTCGAGTGAACAACGATGGGAATGCATTAGAAAGCTCTTTCTGGAATGAGACTGATTTCGCCGGTGTATGTCGCATCTAATTCATATCCTCTCATTAAAGAGAAATAAAATATGAGGCTTGGATATGCATTAATGGTTTAGAATTTATGTGGAATTGTGTAACCATGGAATCCAGGCGTAATTTGAGCCCATTCGTGTCATACAATAGATTTCCACCCCACTTCTACGAACAAACTGATTAATAATGAATGTCGTGATACACGAACGAGACTTATTTCCAATACGTACAACTTTTTAAACTTTAAATTTAATCTCTAAAATGCACATGGTCTGCTTTACCATGTCATCCCGGATGCCATTAAAATCAAACAAATAGAAATCAGATTTTATTTTATATACTTGTACTGGCAAAAGGTGGAGGCCACCTTTTGTCAGTACAAGTCTTGGCATGGATTCCACAACGTGTTGCAGGATGTCCTATGGAGGTGCTAACCACACGCTGCATAATGTGCGCGGTAATGCCCGCACCTTGTCAAGTGGATGGTGGCAGTATCAAACAACCTTTTTCCAGTAGGTCCCAAACAAACTCAATTAGATTAAGATCAGTGAACTGGGAGGCCGTGGTGAATTTGTGTTCCTGAAACCTGGAACATTAATTATCTTAGTTTCTAATTAGTCTAAACTACAGCTTTGTTCAGTGACACGACCTTCTCGATTACAAAATCTGGAAATTTCCTTTCCCAAATGCCATTGAATGTTGCAAAATATCATAAGGTATGTTTTACAACATCGCATCTGTGAAATGATAGAATCTCTGAAAAACGCTGCAATTCCAGACTTTTCCCAATGATAATATTGTAAACAAGAAGGCCAAACAAACATGCATCATTTCAAAATCCACTCTTTGTTAACCTTAAGATCCTTCTACAAAATCATATGATTACTGAAAGACATCAAAATCCTGTGCCCAAGATCTTGCCAACTAAACGGATGCATCCCTCTTTCCACTTGATATATAATCAAACTGAAACCATCACACATACCTTTCCTATCTTAAATGCCCAGGTGAGATTTTTGGTCAATACAAATACCTTTACACTGGCCAAATCGTGAACAAATCGCATCTAATTAACACTGTAGGAAAAACAATGTGGCAAAGTTAACGTTTAAGCGAGGATAGATGGTTTTTCCTCCAGCAAACAGAAAATCGACCACAGAACACGCAATTTACAGTTTGTCCAACAGTTAACTCTTTAAATGAAGAAAATTTCGTAACATCTAACCTTTTTCAATTTAAAGATGACCCCTTCGTCTGAGAAAGAGTAAATGCGTTATGAGAATTTAGTTTAAATAACTATTTAATGACTTCTCCAATCCTTTAGCACCACGCAAATGTTTTCAGACCTTCCCGTTTGCAATCTGGGCTGAATAGACCTTGAATTATTGACGATCGTGGAAAAACTCTCGAAAATCAATCCCAGGCAAGGCTTGCTAAGACCTCTCTAAGACTCTTGCCAAGACTCGCATTTCGCAGACACTCTCATTTAAAACAAACGCGGTGTCACATTTGTTTTTCAAAATTTATTTTAATACAAAGTTTGAGGGCCGGCTTTGTTTTTTCTTTTATATTTTTAATACGTGGGTGTGGGTGGCGAAAGTGGAGACCGCATTTCCAGAACCGACAACACAGACGGACACGTGACAGTCCTTGTTGCCAGGTGATTGCACGAGCTGAGTGACACGAACCCGATAATCATCACGCTTCGCTGTTGCCTTTACCGTCTAACCAGCCAGAATATAGGGAACCAACTCGTACGGGGTAAAAATACTTGAAATGGAAGTTCATAATTGAAATCCTCCGAGGACGAGAGAGGAGGGACCCACTTATTATCAAACTGGCTGCTTTTGCTAACACAAGTTTCTACGGGAGGAGGGAGGGAAAAAACTTAAGGTGTCTCAAGTATTCGACACTCCCCAATTGCTTCAGAAGTTCAGCAAACGAGAAGGGTTGGTTAGAGTCTATTTTTAAAACGTAAATATTTATGTTGGATATGTGTAAAGCGGTGAAATTGAACATCTGCCGTTGGTGGTGCGTGTGGACGCTCTATTTTTACTTTTTTTTTTGACTTGAGAAGAAACGTACACATTCCAAAAATTGCATTTCGCGCTGTTTATTCCAACACGGATCCGTTGCGTGTGTGACGTCCATCTGTCAAATGCTGGTGTTTGTTTTTAAGTGCAGCCATAGATTAATATCGCGAGACGTAGAAAATTTATACTCCCAGAAAATGTGAATGTCGTATTACTGTTTTGAGAAATACGACACCTCCAGTTAGTACACGAAGTATTTGAATAAACTCCTTCAGCAGTCTGCTTAAGAAATATCTATGGCGATGTCTATGCAAAAACAAACGTTGATTTTACAGACACAATTAAAAGAAGCTTTCCCATCCCACCCGGCCTTTTCATACGAGTAGAGTTGGAATTAGCAGAAATTTCTGCATGTGGTACAAAGATTAATTAAATTTGGTTAATCAGGCCAAGTATGCAATAGTAAACGATGTTAATTCCAGGAAGATTTTAGAAAGAACTGTTAAGAGCAGACAGAACAAAGATGACTTGACCGTTGCCTTTTCCATCTAAACAGACTCTATAAAATGAAGGTTCATAATCGAAATTTTCTGAGTGAGAGAGGTTCTAAAATTTTTGACAAAGTCATCCTCGGCAAACTCTACGTCCACTTCGTTTGATCCTTCCATATCCAACTCTTCCCATAACAACAGGACTTTATTCATGGGAGACGATGGTATCGGTTGCAAGTCTTCGAAGCCGATGACCAAATTATAAGGAATACATGATCAATGAAAACGCGCATAACGAAACAAAGTTGACAATTACTCCTCTTCTTGGTCTCCATAAGGAAGTCTACCTTAAAAGAACGGCCAATTAGGAGCCTGGTGTGAAAGAATGCAAAAAGACATGACGGAATGGTAAAAAACATTAGTGTGCTGCAAAGGGAAAGTTCAGTCATTTGAAAACCAAAAAAATCACCGCCTTCAAATCCCAAAAACCCTTCCTTGCTAACGTTGGTATCACTTTCTTCAAATAACGCAGTGTCTTCAGTGCCATCAAGGGTATTATTAATTCCAGTCTTCTGAAATTAATAATACCCTCGAAGAAATATAAGCAGTAATTATTTTACCACTTATATTTCTCCAAGATTCCTTAACCCATTCACACACCTGTGCAATGGCGGGCCACTTCATTCTTCTTGTGGCTGTGAGGTCATGATCGGGTTCTCCCATCCATTTGTTCCACGGTTCTCTCATATTTTGTTTAAATGGTTTGTTTATGGACATATCCAAAGGCTGCAGTTGCTTGTCAGTCCACAATGAATGCCAACTACCTGTGTATTCAATTCCCTTACCCTCTTTTAAATGACTTCATGTCCTATGGGCTCTGAACTGGTCCCAAATGAGAAGAGATGGTTTCGTTAAGAAAGCACCAGGAAGCCTTGCCCATATTTTTGGAGCCATAAATTCATTCCAGATTCATCCATCTATCCTTTTGGATGAGCATGAACCTTCTGGAATTTTTTTGCTTAAGTGGAGTTTTTCTTTTAAATATTAAAAATGGTGGTAGTTTTGTGCCATGGGTTATGCATCAAAATTTAGTGTTATTTGGCCAACTTCAAAAGAAGTTCGTTTTCGTGCCTTTATTACAAATTTATGGAAATTCCAGTGTTTTTTTCTTCCTAATCTGCTGGTAATATTTGCGCAATTGATGTTTTTGTAACCATTGATAAACCATGCCTTTGCATGAATCGCTAACACCAACCTTCTGTTCCAGAAAACGGAATTCCTCGTCCTTCTGCTAATATCCTGGCCTTATGCATAATCATTTTGGTAGAAACACTTCGTCCTAAATTCCTCGCACCTACTACCCATTTTTTTTACATCTTCTTCAAGAATTAGAGCCAATGTCGTTCCACCTTTGAAGGATCGGCGAGCTATTGAGAAACCTGAAGAAGAATCTTGAAGATTCAATCGTCTTCTAATGCTTTTCGTTTGTTCCCTGGCTTTCGAAACTTCTTAGAACTGATTCCAAACAACTCTGCAAGTCCAAAAGTACCATAGGGTGTCCCGCTTTCTTTCAGAAACGAAATTATTGACCGAACGCCGAAATACAATCTGCCCCCTCACCCAGGCGCCGATGAGGGAGGGCTCACCTTCGCATATAGGATGCAGGACGATTTTTCAAGGAAAAAAGTGCGTCTTATATGCCGTCATAATAAGTTCTTCGATAGATACATAATAAATGCGCATCCCTCCATCATTTATTTCATTTTAATACTAATAGTAAGCCGCCTTAAGTTATTCACAACTGGAAAAGTGTTTCTCAGCATTCGTCCACAAAGAAGTGAAAATGATTGAAGGCTCATTTTGTAGTAAACAGAAAGCTAAACCCAAATACTCGAAGGAGACATCGGTTGAGATCCTCTTACACGGTAATCCACTTTTAATCTTCGACTGTCCCTCGTAAACTTTTCACCTACCGCATCTTTCAAATTAAATCCCAGATAAGCATCACTCTAACTTTCATAACAGCTCTAAACCGGAGGATTCACTTCATGTCAACAGATAACTACGCACTTACTTACAAATATAACGCACTTAACGATCTACGCAAATCCTTTAAATTTAATTGCTCCTCAAAGAAGAAGAATAAATGCACGAGAAGGGGGAGGCCTAGAAAAGCTAATGGTCTTCTAACAACGCTAAGCACCAACTCGTTATCCGTTCTGCGTATTACGTTTTCTCTAACGAGATGAGTTCCTTCCCAGTACGTATATGAAGTCTGTGAGCATTTCACTCTGTGGGCAAACTCGAGTCAATTTGCTTTTAAAATGAATTTGAGCACGAACAGCGTCAACTGCACTTCTAAGGTGAACATATAATGGTTAGGTTCGTTAGTTATTACGATGGATGCTGGCAGAACCGGCGTACTTCGCTGGAACAAAATGGACGTCAAAGAGTCATCTCAAAAATGCATTTATTAAAAATTATTACTAAAAATGTTACGAAAATTTTCAAGAACTTATATTTGTCCCTTATTTTATTCCTGCTATGGTCTTTGTAATAAATTTAGGTAATAATAATTAATAAATTTAGTTAAACTTTTATCCCGAAGGTGATGGCCACCTGATGGATGACAATGCAACAGCGCATGGTGCCAGAATCGTGCAAGAATGGTTCGCAGAACATGACATGGATTTGTACCATCTTTCTGGCCACCTCCACATTCGCATGATCTTAATCCTATTGAGAATGTGTAGGACATGACGTAGAGAGAGGGAGAGCTATTGGGCAACGATGTCCTCTTCTTGGAATGGTTACAATTAGACCAAAAAATCTTACTGAATCCATGCCACGCCGCTCGATTCAATACCTAAAGGTTCGTATTTTTTGGCCACGTGAGTATTTGTACGAAGAATGAAGGAAATTTTAAAAGCGTAACTGCAGTTAGTGCCAATATGAAGTGGGAGGGTTACTCCAAGTTGTTAAACTTCCACAAGATGAAAATCTTGTGGAAGTTTAACGTGAACACACAATAAAAAGTTCGCAGATAATTCCATATGAACTAGCGATGAAGTGGCCACAAATTCAGACAACTCAAGAAAAGATGCCCTTTCATACGACTTTCTCAGAAGGAGATGATGCTCGGGCTGGATAGCATCCTCACACGAAGCCCTGTCACACTCAAGTTCGGCACACCACTTAATGGCAGTTGAATACGCTGGGGCAGAGTCCCGTAACGTCTACTTCATGTCGGAATGCGCCTCCTGCGGGGTCAGTGCTCTTCAAACGCGGGTATTTTACGACGAAGTGCGTTAAAGTTTCTCTGATATCATCCCATAAATACGAATGTTTTGGTTTTCCTCTTACAAGAAAGTATGGCTGCTATCGTACAAGGAATTCTCTTGGGAGTTACTTATAGCGAGCTAAGCGACCGCAGACAAATACAGTATCAAATTAAACTCCGCTGTTAGTAAGTATTCAACAAATCTTTACCTATTTGGGGAACGCGTAGAGTAAAAATTATTTCTGGATTTCAATGGTCTGATTTTAATGAAATCTGAGATTGCACGACAATTTTTTTAAATAATTTAAAACATAATGAAAATCTGTCCCATGGGAACAGAGCTACATGCAGACGGACAGACAGACAAGCGATGTCTGTCTGTCCGTGAAGTGGGGAAAAAAGTGAATAGATAAAAAATGGAATGGATTTCCAAGGTGCCTTCAACAACTACTGAGGCAAGTTATCCTGAGAAGGGTGGCTACATTACACTGCTCAAGGTTATTGTTCCAGGCTGCAGTGAGGTACTTTTCAGAGAGGAAGTTTGTAGTTCAGACTCCACAATGGAGGAATGAAAGGTCAAAATAATCAACAGATCCATATGAAGCCCTGAACGTGTAATATAACATTGGATTAGTTGTTAGAGTGTGATTCTAAGATGGATTGTTGGGTGGCTGCAGATCAGAAGGCAGAGGGCTGTGATTAATGGATTCTCTTCAGTTTGGTGCAACGTCAGGAGTTGGCTCCTTCAAGGATCGGTTCTTGGACCACTGTTGTTTTTCATTTTCATAAATGATATCGATGAAAGGATAGAAGGCGGGATGTCAAAAATTGCTGATGACGTAAAGATTGGTAGAGTCGTTAATGATCAGTGCCGAGCATCGCTCCTTCAGGATGACTTGAACAAACTTCAAAGATGGTCAGAGAAGTGGCAGCCATGTTTTAATGTTGTTAAATGCACTTGGGGAACAGCAACTCACAGATAAATTGTACACTCGATGGGGCTGAATTAAAACAAGTGGAGGAGGAAAGGGATCTGGGAGTTACAAAACAGGCAGATCTGAAGTTTTGTAAACAGGCAGCCAGGAAAAGCCACGGTGTCCTATCGACGATTTATCGAACGTTATTCTGTAGAGATAGGAAGGTCAAAATTGCGCTATATAAGGCAATTGTAAGACCACATTTGGAACATTGTGTTCAAGTATGGAGACCTCCTCATCTGAAAAAAAAAAAAGACATTGAACTTCTTGAAAGAGTCCAAAGAAGGGCAACTCGAGTGGTGACATTGGCAGATGGACGACCGTATGAGGAAAGACTGATTAATGTGGGCTGCAGAGCTTGGCAATCAGTACTTTAGATGGAACTTGATTGAGGTTTATAATTCTCTGAAAGGGGTTAGTAAAATGAATGAAGGTATTTACTGTTCTAAACAATTCCAGAAATAAGGGTCATAAAGTTAGATTACAGGGGGTTGAGGTTTAGATTAGATTGTAGGGAGTTTTCTTTTAGCCAGCAAGTCGTTGATCGTTGGAACAAGTTTCCCTCGCGGGTAGTTGAAGCTGACAGTTTGAACAAATTCAAAAGTCAACTGTATGCTTACATGTATGAAGAGGGAAGCATCTAATTCGTGTTTTCTTATCTACTTGTCGTTATTTTTATTTATTTATTATTTTTTTTTTTGTCAGTGCCTCAAAAGCCTGTGGCTTCCATGCGCTATATGGCGAATGCTATTACTATAATTTTAAAATAAATTGACAAGTGTCTGCTTTGTACCACTTACTCTTCCATGATGAATGTCAACAATCAGCACCTACTGATTGGTTCCAGAAATGTTTTACGGGCCACTCGTTTTGGGAAATAGTTTCAGATGCAAAGAAAACCCTTTGTGAGAGTTACAGACACTGCTGAGAGAGAGACAGTGAGAGAGACCGAAAAACAAAAAGCTTCAATTAAGTTTAGACTTTAGTTTTCCTCCAGTGGTCCATGAAAAATCGCCTCATTCTTTCCCGTGTGAAATATCCCTCTTAAAACAATAATAAGGCCTTCCTGTACAAGACCCCCTCCTTCCCCCCAGTGTTCACTTTAGTTTGCTGTAAATCAGCCGTGCCAGCTCATAATTTAAGGCCCGTGATCGTTAGTCGAATTGTTTCAGGAATGGCAGAAAGTAATAATACTTGTAATATAAAATCGAGTTTGTATTGGCGTGCACTTGGATTCGAGCAAAAAATAGAACGGCAGCAAACCGAAAGTGGATGAGTGTGAGTCAGGCATTCCATATAATTCCTAGAAATTCCTTTTCCAATAGTGAAGGAGTCGCAGCACAACCGGGATGTATTTTTAGATGCCACTTGTAATTAGGTTCACTGGTTGCGTTGTCATAGCAATGCTGATGTTCTTTTAAACGTTTACGAAACCCCCTTTTAATGAGTTAAGAAATTGTCGGATCGGATTACATTAAACAGCAAAGACGTTCCAACAGGCCTCACATGTTCATGATTGAGAAAATTTCAATTTGATCCAAGGCAACTCGTCTCGGCGAGAATTTCACAGACAAACGTTTCCATCGCTAAATGTGGAAATGGTTATATTGCTCAGCCATTTAATCTTAGCCATTCTCATCAAGCCCCAGCTGAAGTCTAAGAATTTCTTATAGTTCACTGGCCAAAAGATTAGAAACCGTAATGGAATGTCCCCTAGGAGACACTTTTGCTGATTTACATCCCGTGGTATGGATTCCACTAAGAGTCTCGTTCCACATTTGACCATTCTTCCATTAGGATATTTGTCAACTGCCGTCTTTTGGGTCGGTAGAGAACTGCGAAGCCGGACTACCTTTTCCAACGCAAGGGTAGATTTTGGAAATGTTCCTCGAACCGTTCAAATTCAATATTTGCCCAGTGAATAGTCGAATTGTCGTCTTGAAAGAATCCACCGCAATCCAGCTTCACCGTGCAATGGAGCATTGCACAGTGAAGATGGTCCAGGACAACAAAGATATGCACTATCTAAGGATATGGCGGACCCACTTCGTACCATACGGAACATATCCCACACCATAATACCACCTCAGCCGCTTGAATGGTGGACACGAGGCAGTCTGGACGAATCTTTATGAGATTCACACCACACTTTTTCACTGTACTGTTAAAAGTATAAATCAGGATTCTTCAGACCACATGATCTTTTTCCTGTTTCCCAGTCCAGTCGAATCCTTCTATTCTTTACAGAAAGAGGTGGTTCTCGTATAGCGCACGATTACCAAATCCCAGATTTTCCAACTTCCACCCCATAAAGTGTACAAAAGTACATTGTATACTTTTTGAGATGGTTTCTTTCGTCACTCCAGCGATTTCGTTTGTTTTCAACTGTGGCTCCTGCTCAACGCGCTCCAAAAATAACACCTTTTTGAAAATCGGAAAGATCACCTGTCGTCCCCCATGAGCGAATCGACTAAGAAGCACCACGAAAGAGGGCAGTATTTATCTGATGACAAGGAACTTGTGATCATACCACGTGGCAAGTTACATTTGCATACCGTACGTTTAATTATCTGTCGAGCCAATCTCAGTTTCTAATTTTTTGGCCAGTAAGTATAGAATGGATAGTTTTTACTTTTCTATTAGTGAAATGAAAAACCGGGAGTAACTCACAAGGTAAAATCCCATCTCCCTTCTGAGATAAGTTAACAAAAGCTCGATTGAAGAGTCCTTTGCGAATTCCTCTACTCTATAATCGGATTCGAACCAGGACCTCTCCAAAAATGTCTAGTGAGCTTGACCATTGTCAAGGAGGGGATAAAATCATTATTGATATGCAGTCTGGCCATTTAAGTGTTCCTTAACCAATGTTCACACACGCTGGTTCCAATTTCTTTTGACAAAAACAATGGATCTCAGAATTATGAAGGCAATAATAATTTGAACTTCTGACTCCAGAAAATCGGGGTGCTTTATATTAGAACGGAAAGAATGTCGGTAAATTAAGGCGGAAGCGGAAGAGCTCGCAGAACGATCGCTTTAAAACTAGCGATAAATTTCATTTGGAAAAAAGTACCGTCATAAATAAAATTGATTCTACTTTTAAAGCACCCTTATTTATCTTCCATAAAGAAATCGATTGCGACACCAATAACCGCCATACGGTGGAGTCGCACATTTCAAAAGAGTGAGAGAAAAAAAGGGACATTATTAAAGCCAGATTTAAATTACTGAATTCCACGAAGACAAGAGAAGAAAGATTTGATTGGTTGCTACACGCGCTCTAACATTGAGCAAAAAACTGAGAAATTAATTAGAGATCCGTCAAAACAACTACGGAAAAGGCAATCCAGCAGAAACGAACCGTCCGTATGTCGACGAGCGGTTAATCAGTAGTGGAAGGGTTATCGATTGCTCTCTTCGAGTCGATGAAATTTGGTATAGAAGCTAGGAAACGCATTGGGCTGTCGTGCAATGTTTAGTATTATTGGGTGCCGAAGTCCACTCTTCTAGGAAAGCAGCTCGTAATTGGTCTAGGATGGGATGGGGTAACAAATCGCAGTTTGTGTCCTAAGATCATCTCATACATGCTCAATGGGTTTCAGGTGTGTAGAATCGGTGACCACTCCAATCAGAACGGAATCTGAACTGATTCTTTCTCAGGAATCAGTTTGGATTCACAGAGTCACTTGCTGGTGGATTGACCTTTGGTCAGTCTGTACAACCAGGATATTAGATGTGAGCCGAGATTCAGGATTTGTGTTGCCTCCACTTGTGATCTGTCCACTTTTATGGTACCACCTCGATGTATCACTCATACGGTGTCTCTGCACCACGGATAACCACCCAAGGTCACATGGCATCAGCACTACGTACTGTCCCCCTCCAACGGCTAAACAGGCCTGGCAGCGGTGAACCAGGATCGATATAACGGTGTCTATAAGATGGCACAATCTCATTCTTCCACCAGCGCAGAACTTAGCTCACTAAGTGACTGAGGAGTTACAGTCGGCGTGCACTGAGACGCCCAAAGGCGTCCCACACATGTTCGATCGTATTTAAGTCAGATGATTGTGCTAGCCACGACAGTCGTTGGATATCTTCAGTTCAACACAGACAGGGGTGTCATTCTCGACTGTTCCAAACTGCTCTAAAGCACTGATGGAGACATGGCTGGTCTGCAAAAATGTAGTTTCTAGGTTCGGAGTAAACCAGGCCAGAGTGTGTCTGGTTAAGAAGCTGATGTCTGGCATGGATTTTCTGGTGGCTTCGCCTTTGCTTCTAGAGGACCAGCAGGACTGCCATAGGTTGGTGATTTTTGACCATAAGCTATTCTTGTCCATGATAGGGTTGCATTCTGCAAGAGTGGAAATTCCCAGAACGTTTGTTGGCACATTGGTCCTAGCCCTATAGAGGAGGCCACAAGGAAGGCCGATTTTCATCCCTCCCTTCTGGTGTTCTCTTTTCAGCGACTGGGAAATCTTCCTTTCCTCTTTCCAAAGAAGAATCTTCCTACACTTTTAACTTCTCCTTCAATAAAATTCTCACTTCACACGCCCGATAAATATTTACCTAAAGGGGTGTGCGTTTTCGGGAGAAACAGACGCGCGTGAATTAACCTTAAATTAATAATAACCTTCCGCCTGAATGTTGAAATTTCGGTTTAGAGCTGAAAGCGGCGCGGTATTTTTCCCTTTTCACCTCCTCCTCCTCCTCCACCACGATGGAGAGCAACGAAAAGTAAAACCGACAATTTGTTAGAAGAAGAAAACCGCGAGCTCACGCCTCGTGCCCGCTGTAATACGCAACGATAACTTCATACGGAATCGGCATTAAAAGCAGTCATTAAGTTCATTACGAGCTCGCTCGAATAGCGCCTAATAAAGAGACGGAAAATTTTTCTTTTCTCTCTCTCTTTCCATTCTGCGCGTGCCAAGCGGCTTAATATCGACTGACGCAGCAGATTAAAGAGAAAATTAGGAGATGCACTCCACCGCTCATCTATAAATCCAGAGACACGGATCAGTGACTCTTTTTCTTTTCTTTTTGTGGAAAACAAAGTGTTTTTCGGGGGGGGGCGTCGAAGAGCGATACAAAGATTAATTTGCCGCAGTCGGGTTACGGAGATCTTTGCGGAGTAATTAGAAAATAATTAAGAGAGATTAGGGAGGGTGTGAGGATACGCGCGTGTAAATCCACGCCTACCGAGAATAGCAAAAACGATAAGAATATTATAGAATTTTGCACGTGGCAGGTGAAGACCCTAGTGAGCACCAGATGACGCTGAACAACACGAATCCCATTTGCAGTTTATGCTGGTAATTTGTGAAGCGGGAGGTATTTGTTGATGTTTGGAACTCTGTTTGGTGAAACTGGCCGCACTGAGTTGGGTTTGCATTAGAAACAGTTGTTTGTTACCTCTTGGGGCCACCTTTTTGGGGCCTGCACAAGGTGTTGGGAGGGTGTCCTGCGCACAATGCATTCCACGATGCCAACAAATTTCAGGGGGAATTTGTGGTCGTAGCATAGACCCAACCCACCTGAAGGTTGGGTTGAGATCAGCGAGTTGGGCAGCCATGGGAGAAGTAACTTCATTTCCATGTTCCTGAAACCAGGTTGTTTGACCCCTGTTGAACCGTCACCATAGATTCTTGACACCACGTATTGGCTGTTGTCGAGATATTGGCATCTGCACGCCTTGTACCCGCAATCATTCCATGTTCGAAGTTGGAAAGATCTCGATAGACCAATCCATTCTTCACGAGAGGGAGGTTGCTGCTAATGCGAAGCCAACTCCTACAATACGAAAGAGAAATTCTGAAAAGATTCATGGTCTCGAAGATGGTAGATGGGAGTTGTAACTCATTCAAGTTCTATAATGAATACCTAATTTGATTGCTGGAAAGATAAAGAGAATCTCTTCAAGGTGCAGAGGGCAATGGAGAAGTTATTGCCCACGAAGACTTGGGACACATGGAGTGTAAGGAGCTTGATATCTAATATTGTGGGTCGCAGTTGGTGGTTCATTTCATTTTTCGATGATCTTCATACAGAAATTGTTTTAATTATTAAGAAGCTTTATCTCAAAAGACGTTGCTGTGGAAGAATTGAGTAGTTGTTGTTGTAATAGGAATTTAGGAGCATCAGCGACTATGGCCATATTGCTCTTATATGCTTTCTGTTAATTTTATGTTTTCTGGATGAAAAACCGGAGTTTCCGGGAGAAAAACCATGTTTACGCTCGCCTGAGACCGACTAACTCAGCCACGTGCTGGAAAAAGGTCCGTAAAGATTCCTCCCGCCATCGATGGGACTCGAACTGAGGTCTTTATACCACAGGGGCTTTATAATCAAAAAGCCCTCGTGGGTGGTAGTAGATAAAAGCAATCTGTCCATGTGATGGATTTCTAATCCGAGAACCGAGCTTGTTTAACAGGGTGACTTAATTTCTTTGTTTCTTAGTTCACAATACAGATTTGGTGTGGAAATTATTATGAAATTAAGAAACCATCCTTACTGGACATCTGGAAAATATCACGATGGACGACAACCCAACAACAAAGGTCTTCAATCAGTAAACATCATAAAATATCCCCCAGTGACGTGTGTGCTGTACCAGATACATTAAAGAGATGCGGGGGTGGTTCTTTAAGGCATTAAACAGTTTCTGATTACGAGTCCGAAATGAAATATCGCTTCAATCAATCGGCTGATTATTTCGAACAAGAAGCTGACCTGTCGGAGGATGCACTCGGCCACTCGTATTTCCGGAGCAGCGCGAATGCTAGACGCTGGTTGCTCGGGATTAAGTGGCTTTCCGCGGCGCTTCGCATATGCACTTAAATAAGCGAGGTGGCGACAGCTCGCGGCGGAACAAACAGAGCATCTTGTCTCGTCTGGAATACATTAAGCGCACTTCTTGAGGGACGGCGAGCGTGCGCAGATAAGCTGTTTTTATTGCATCCGAAACTACGTCCCGGGAATAACCGATCATTTCAGACACGGGATGACAACGTCAGTATTACTCTCTTTTACGACTTCCGGCTCGCGCATCCAACGCCGCTTTCATTGTGACGCTCAGAAATTACCCATCGTCTTACGGAGGACGGCGATAAATCACTGTCCTCCGCTCAGAAAGTGGGACGGTCAGTCTCGTCTGCATCGAAAACATTTCGATGCCACCCCCCCCCCCCCGGGGCTGTCTTCTATTCTTCTTATCTCTGCACAGCGCTTGCAATGTCTTTATTTTAAACAAATTTTTTCGAACCGAAGTTGCGAAGAAGAAATATTTCATGCTCACGCCCGCTGCTTACTCTACCGAATCAATGTTTGTTTGTTTGTTTGGGTTTTATTGGCGCATCAGCAACTGAGGCTATAATGCGCCAAATACCGGTCATATTATAAAAAGTTAAAACATTCAGTGACCTAACTAGTTAGGCCACCACCGAATCAATGATAGTGACTCAGTTTCATCAGCGCCATTTAGAAAGTGACGTCATTTCCGTCTCGTATTTTCGTTACCAACCGGTTTTACTTCGGTCCGAATATTTAGTACGAACGACGTAACGTTTTATACTCCACCAGCTACTTACTCAACTGAATCAACGTTAGTGACTGAGTTAGCGTCATTTCCGTCTCGCATTTTCGTTACCTGTCGGTTTTACTTCAGTCCCAAAATTTAGTAGATGCCATCAAAGATGTTTTCACGTAAAAAAAAGAAAACTCGTATGAACCGTAACAGAAGGTGTTTCCCACGATCCCTTGCAGTCCGTCTACGGTAATTAAGGAACACACCACCGTTCTCCACTGCTGAATTCCTTCAATATCATCGACACTTCTACAACGAGATAACGTTGCGCGCCCCACTCCGGAGTCGTATAAGTATCGGAGCGTGGCTGCGGAGTTTTTAATTCCGCTCACGTCCAAGGACAATTTAAAAAGTAGGGCCGGTTCCTTGCAAGAAGCATTGTCTTCGCTTGTGACACTCACGTGTGCAACGGATGTCACTGGTTAGTATGAAAGCGTGCGAACGTATCGGGAACGTCAATGAATTACGGAGCGGCTATAAATAAAATGTAAGGAGTCGTCTTCGGGTTGCGGCTCAGTCGAAAAACGTTCAGCGGTTCAGAAAATGAATTAAGTGTTTTATATAAGGGTATTGAATATGAAGCTCCCCCCCCTCTTCTTCACGCACTTTCGAAGAGATGGTGAGCAAATACAGTACAGTCGTCCTCGTATAACACGTATGACTGGACTGTACTCGAATTTCGTTTCATTCCCACAGACAAGTTATTACATGTGGACGGACGGACGCGCACACACATGACGAAGACAACGTGTTCATATATGCACTTAATGCATATATGAGCACGCGCCTTATACGAAGTTTACATATATGATGCTAAAATGATGTTCTCATGGTGACAAAGATTCTTTGAACAACATATATATTTTTTTAAATTATTTTAAAATTTATTCACATTTCAAAGAATACTAAACTTAACGGAAGTACTAACGGTTCACAACATTTACCGCCGCTCATTCTCCAATATCTTTCGGGGAAGTTCAATAATCGCATCAAAATCCTATTGCGTTCACCATGTCCGCCCGTCCATCCACACGTAACAACTCGACTCTAAATTTCATGAAAATCGAATCAATAGAAATCTAGCAATTATTCTTTCGTTCTCTTTCTTTGATCTTCACGCAATAACTCAACACCCAGTGGATGGATTTCAATTAAATTTTATATTTAGGCCTTTTAAGTAGATTTCCAGAGCCTTCCTAATTTCCGTTAAATTGGGACCGGTACAAATCTGACAATTATTATTTCTTTGTTCGTCCGTCCGTTTGTCCGCAACTCCACTCCCAGTGGACGGATATTCATGATGGCTCCTTTAGATTTTTCGAGACTCGCCAAATTTCACTAAAATTGGACCAAATATAAATCTGTCAGTTATTGATTGCTTCTTTTCATACATATTGAACAAGCTGTCCACATATTGCGGTTGAATCACTGGATATTATGTTTGTTGCTATGTTGATATTATGTTGGAGGTATGAATGTGGCGGATGCGCAGAAATGAAATTTTCTCGGTTCGTGCATATGAAATATAAATCATGAATATTTCTATTGTTTTAACGAGCCTGAAATGTAACGCACTGCCTACATTAACTAACTTTTTATTTGCATTTCTCATTTATGCTACCTCGTTCAGTTTTCCTGTCAAACGAATTAAAGAAAACTCAGGAGTGGGCGCTCACAAAATCATTCTCATGATTTTGTGAGCGCCTACAAACCACTGTGATGACTGTTGCTTCTTCTTAGTTAATGGAGAGGGACACAATGCAAAGAGTAAGAAAGTCAATTGTGTATCCTAATATTCCATCTGCCATTAGACCAGTTCCATATGGAGATAACCTGACGATTCCATGCCCTCCACTTGTATTGCAGAATGTAGCAGCAGCAGAGAGTGCTGAAACATGCCAAGAGACACTAAGTCCAGCCCTCAACTGTTTTCATGGCAAGAACTGAATGATCTGGTAAGAGATTTAAATTTACCAAAGGAATCTGCAGAGCTCCTTAGATTTAGTTCTAGATTTAAGTCAAAACATCTTCTAGCACGTGGGACGTTTTTCTCATGGTCAGACACAGAGAACGAGAACTAGTTCTCCTACTTTTCTGAGGAATGAATTAGCCCTACACACTGGAGACTTTTTATTGACTCATCAAAGAGGTATCTCAAAAGTGTGCTGCTCCAAAACGGAAATACTAATGGATTAATTCCAGTAGCTCACTCTGTGCATTTGAAAGAAACACGAGAACTTGAAGTTGTTGACAAATATTAAGTACGAAGAACATGATTGAATGGTCTGTGCTGACTTTAAACGGATACGCATGTTACTTGGACAGCAATCTGGCTATACAAAACTGCCTTGCTTTTTGTGCGAGTGGGACAGTCGGGCAAGGACAGATCTTGCCCGACTGGGATGTCAAGGTCTGTCCAACGAGGGCCTTTTGTTGCCTGGATCAAAGAACATAGTTCAAAAACCACTTGTAGACCACACAAAAATGTCCTTCTTCTACCCGTGCACATCAAACTAGGTTTAATGGAACAGTTTGAGAAAGCTTTACCTCAGGAAGGCCCCTGCTTCAACAACCATTGTACTAAATTCCCGTCGATCACCCAAGAGAAGTTAAAACAAGGTATTTTTGTTGGACTTGAAATTCACAAACTGATGAGGGACAGAAGGATCCAGACTACAAAAATGTAATTTAAAATATGTTGGCAAACTTTAAGGAGCCGGGCTGCAGCAGTGTCAAGGTACATTTTCACCAGGACATTAAAGACATGGAGATGAGGTGCCAGGGGACGTGGAATGTCAACAAGATGGCTGACTACTGCTGGATGCTGAAGAGGGACTGTAAAGAAGAAAGATCTGCAAGAAAATCAAAGAAATGAAAATTCGATCTATCGTAGATCAGTTTTTAAAATGAGAGGTGAGGTTTGGTAGACTTTTTACCACATTCCCCTTTTTGATAGCGCTTTTAACACCTATTTAATATAAGCAGTAGCATTTTGTTATGAACTCAGTGCATAAATTCTGACAAAATTAATAAAAAAATGTGACAAATCGAATTCTCTTTTGTGATTTTCGAAGAAACCTGGCGTGGTGGAAACAAACGGAAGTCATCTTTGAAATCAGCATTAGAAAATGATTCAAACTCTTTTCTAAACGTTTTTTTTTCCTTTTTTCGAAATGCAGAGTAGTGTAATTAAATGCATAATACTGCGCCCTACAGAAGTGTTCCCCGATAGCAGTGTGAATTATTTATTGACTTGCAAATAACTGCGTAACTTGAAACTTCTTTTTGTCGTTAATTCCCTATCTTTCGTATTTTTGCCACTCGACATAGACTATTAATAAGTCTGTGGACAATCTTTTACATATTAATAAGTGTACCGTATTAATAATATTTGTGTAAAAGGAAACGGGGAGAGAACAAAGCTGAAGCGACATCGGCCTTCGAAAATCCTCATCGTGCACAACTGTAAGCTGACTCCATTAATTGTTTTTATTTATTTCCGCTACGTCTAATCCTTATTTAAATTTACATAAGCTTTCGGTGTGTACAAGATTAGAATCGAGTTCGTTTCAAAGGATAATTACCCTTTGGCCAAAAGGCAAAATATTTCGCTTTCTATCTACAGTTATTTCCGTTGCTAATAAATTTAATACGCATTTCGGCAAAAAAAAAACAGTCCAACCAATCGGTGCAATTTCAGTGGGAGGAAACCATGGAAGCAGTGATCAAGTGGGCCCAGGATCACCTGGACAGAAATAGAATTCTGAAGGAAACACAGCATCGTTTTGTAAAGGAAAAACCATGTTAACTAACCTGGTTATCTAATTTAACAGTCGCTCAGGAGCCGGATGGAAGGAAATATTTTCAGATAAGATTCTGGCTCAGTTCTGCAAGAGTGGTTCATGTACGAGTGTATCAGAGGGAAAGTAAAATGAATTTTTGTTGTTTTTTTATGAATTATTCAAGAATTAGGGAGCGGTAAATTCAAATTACATGGACAGACGTTCAAATTGAATCGCTCGAGTTTTTTTGTAAATCATTGAGTTGTTGATTACTGGAATAAGTTGCTTCCATGGGTGGGTGATGCTGTCAGCTTGAGTAATTTCAAATGTCATCTGGATAGACACTTGTGTGACGAGGGAGTAACAGGTAGTTTGTTTTATTTTACTTTTTATCTATTATTAATACATTTTAAAATGTTTTTTGGCCCTGCAGAAAAATCCCAGCTTCCTTGCACCATACAGCTAATCGAATACTAATCTACGTTACTATAAACTCTGTATAGAACGTTGGTTAAGGCGCTTAAAATAATGTTTAAAAAAAAACCTTTTGAAAGTGGATGAAAAGCTACAAAAGATCTAACTTTTGTAAGTCACCTAATAAAGCGTATAACTGTATGCTTTATTAGGAATCATATATATGGAATTGTATATGATTGACCAATTTATATTAAGTATTGATGGATGTTTGTGCACCAACCCCCTTTATAAATTTCTCTAGAGAGATGTTTGATCAATAAATGGATAATAATTCTGCATATACAGTTGATTGTGACTAGCATTGCCAAACCGCGAAAACATTTCGTTACGAATTGCTGGCCGGATTTTACTTTTTATTTCATCAAATACAATTCACTTTATGTCCAAGTGTGTACTAATCTACCAATTTAACCCACTGTGGCAGGCCATTTATTACTACCTCCCTCATTAACGTACTTTCGCCAGTACAATGTTGTCCAACTTTCTTTAATTATTTAATACTTTTTTATGCGTACCAAAAAAACGATTAATCTTCACGTCGTATAACGATCTTTATGTGTAATTCCGAAGTTTGGTCCTGCATTAATTCAACAGTCTCGTGGTAAAATTAGTATTAATTTTTTTCCAACCCACCATTTTAATTCATTAAAACTCCTTTATTTTGCTCCATAAACAATGACACGCCTAAATTTTGCCTCATTACCCAACAACATTGGCATCCTGGGAAAGTTGGCAACGTTCTCCCACGCCCAACTTGATGCCACTGGACAGTTCGAATAGCTAAATACTTATGTCGTAGTTAATAATTACTACGTTCGCTTTCTGGACTTCAGCTAATTCCTTTTATCGAACTTGGAGTTACTGCGCACATAATTCTGTATGCACACGTGTTATCGTTAACGTTGTGGTTCAAAAGACAGATCTTTCCACACGCTCATGTCCGAATACCCGATACGGATTATTCCTGGCCGCTTCCTTATCTATAATCTTTTTCTTCAATGGCCAGAGATTTTTCAGGGATGAAAAACCCAGAACTTTCGTGAGAAACAATTGCGCAAACTTCGCCCAATACTAATTGACCATACCACGATGTGAAAAACGCCAGTAAGAGTTCCCCCCCCCCTTCCCAATGAGAAGTATTTCTCAATTTATGGGATCGAACCCAGGTGTTTTCTGAGTAATGACCCGTCAGCTCTCCTACTTGGGAAGGTAGCAAGAAGAAACACAAATATCGAAGTCCCAGCAAGCTGACTAGATTATTTTTAACGAAAAAAAAAAAAAAAAAAAAATACCGCCGCCATGGTCCACTACTTACGACACCACGAGGGCACAAAGGAATCTCGTTGAACTCGCGTCACTCGGTGAAAAAAAATTCTATTGTGTTAATACCCAAAGGTGAAACGCACAACTGTAATTAGTCAATACTTGTTCGTGGGAATCTTTTTGTTTTGTCTGTGTGTCCTGTTTTTTTTTTTTTTTTTTTTTTTGATAGATGCATCGTTGTTTAACAGTGGATCACATCAACCCTAAATTATTTTTTCTCTCTTTATTACCACTGAATAATCAGTAATTATTCAGAACTATTTCTGCATCTCCTGGACTAAGTTCATTTAGTGGATAAATGCTTTTGCTCTATTTAAATAAATTGGTTAATCCTCCTAAACCAATTTTAAATGCCAGTTTATGAAACAAATATTACCCAAGGATTGTGCAGGCAGAGTACTGAAATGCCCAACCCTATTCCTAAACCTTTGCTACCTGCGAAGTTTCAAAGGCCTCACAAAATTAAATACAATGCATTGCGAGCCTCGAATCTTTTCTTCTCTAAATTTCTTGATAGGAAAGATTTTGCCAGAAGGATTACACAGGCTGGAAGTTTCACCTTTCTAACGAACCTGTCAAGAGATCGGCTACTTAATTCGGTCCCTAATCAAAGGTAGTTCCGGCAGTGGCAGACCTTATCCGACTGCACTACAAGTAAAACTCGGAGTGACTGATTAACTCTCACTGGCAATCTCCAAAGCTCTCGGATCTTTGTCTCTGAATACTTACAGCCGCCTTATATAATCTGGCTAGTCTGTTAACCTCGTCTAAAGAATCTAGATGTGCAATTTCTGGACTGGATAATGACATTTTTCTATCTACAAGAAAATAATCTCTAATAGTGGCTGTTAGAGGCCACCCTAGTAAATGTACAACATATTCATTAGAAACATTCTTAGGCATTCATAAACTAGCATCTTCCTTTATGTTTGTATGGGCGAGTCTCCTTTGGTGTCCTTAGTCGTCAACAGATTGAATATAAGGTCATTTATACACCGCAAATTTAGAATTCAATATTGAGTACAAAAAGAAGCAACCCTTACAAGATCCAGCGTCGTCACTTCGTCGGGCACAAGTATGTAAAAAGGGGGTGATAAATGAGCCACTGAAAACATGTTTTCCAGCTGCTTCTGAGTTCCCGATTCCCCCTCCTACTGAAAATCTGACGTTGGGGAAATTTCTAATGGAGGCCCAGGCGCTTGACAAGAAGTCTAAATTATCACGAGGGACATTGGCACACGCAAAATATTAAATTGATGGGGGCACAAATAAGGATTCGCCCCCATTCGGTAAGGGGGTGCGGAGGACATTCTGTCTTCACACAATCGGGTAGCTACGGCTTTGGGTTTTCCCTCTGGATAAGTTCCAAGAGTTCAAACCAGATCAGTTTGTTTCTTCTTAAGGAATTTTCCAGATGGGAGTAACGAGTGTGCGTTTCAAAATTTTACCTGCAAATGACTTTTTTGACCTTCCCATGCAAGGCTTTTGTTTCCCCTCTTCGAGTAACCTAGCAACAGAATTATGGGCAGTAATTCTCTTCGATACGATGTGGGTAGTGACCTCATTGTTTTCTGGGCGCAAAAATAACGGCCATAAATAAGGTTTTATGGCCCATTCCATGTAAAGCGACAGTCTGAGCTGTCACTCTCTTTCCCCACCCCACGACAACTTCACGTACAGGCTGAAATGAACTGGCGCTTTTGCTCTTTAAACTGGTAGTTTGTAAGAAGTTCTTGCAAAGATAATTGCTCTGTTCAGTGGGATTACGTGGCTTAAAATTTTCCTGAATATGACCTTCAAATAATGTATCATTTATTCAGAAAGAAAATCTTTTGTTTGTGGGGGGAGAAAACGGGGAAACATCTCAGCGTAGCCTTCGCACAGCAAAAGTACACACGCAAAACTCTTAGGACAGTTTCTTCTAAATGCGCTAGCACATAGTCGATGGATGTGGCAGATATCTGTAGTATTAGTAATATAATAGTGTGAGAATGCGCATTGAGATTTGTAATTGCCCTTCAATGTGGTTCATATTCTGGGAATGGCAGGAGATGGAAAGGTCATCGGCGTAAAGGTATGGATCAACATTTATGGATCAACAAAGTCAAGGGCGTACAGACCAATATCCCTCCTGGCCAATTTGGGGAAACTTTTTGGGAGATTAATTTATCCCAGAACTGCAAGCATGTTATCGGACCAACAGTTGTGCTCAAACCATCAAATAAAAAATGGATTTCTATTAAATGCCAAAGTGCCATGTTGAAAACTTTTTAGGTCAAGGAAAACCATAAGAAGTGTTCATTTATGATTCAGCTTTTAACTGTTTTTTTTTTTTTTTTTTTTGTTTGATACCTTATAATCGCTACAGCACAAATTTTGGTTCCGATCTGGCAATTCATTATTTTATTTTTTTCCCTTTTCAAGGCTGAATGAAGTGAAGTGTCACGATGGATAAAGTAGAATAGAGATCAGTGATTCGGTTCCTCTTTCTGCATGATGAAACAACCAAAACAATCCACTAAGAAATGGTCGATGTTTATGGAGAATATAATTGTAACCTGGTTAGTCGCCAAGGTTAGTGTTGTTGTACAATGGTTCAAGAAATTAAAAAATGGAACCTCAGTGCATGACGAACAAATGCTGTAACAGAAAGAAGCGTTGCAAAACATGAGGCGTTAATCCTAGAAGATCACCGTATTAGCGTCAAAGAATTATGGTCGACAAAATGAACAGAGCAAAATGTTTTTCACGAATACTTCATTCTGAACAATATCACCGAAGGCGAATATTTGATGTACTAGGCATCGTGGTATCCAATAGAAATCGATCTACCACCTTACAGAGCCCCACCGTAACCTAGTGATCAGGCGCGCGGGTGCATAAGTACACGTGCCTTGAATGACCGGGATTCAAGCCCGTGACTGCTGAATACGGTGCTGTTTCTTGTATTTTGTGTGTCTTATGAACTCCTCTGACCGTTTGGTCATCCCGGAGTATAAACAGAAATTTTAATTTAATTTAATTATGCAAATTATTCATGCCTGTTAAAACACGTATAAAATATAAACGTGTATAAAATAATGAGGAATAAAGTGATAAGTGGAGATATCTATCAGACTGTAATTAGTAATAACCTAGAAACAACAGACTGGCACTCAAATGTTGGAACGATCGTTGCTAATTTGTTTCCAAAGGATCTACCTCCCTGTGGTACTCCAGAACAGACAGAGATCAGGAGGAAAAACCAGAACTATGTTGGATCTACCGATGTTTGCCTTTTTACTCTAGTGGAACTAGAAGCTGCTACTCCTAAAAAGACAGACAGATCAACGTTTGTGCCAAACATCTAACTTACAGTACGACTGCTTCTAGAGGGTGCCCGCAGGGTTCAGTCCTAGGGCATCTCCTCTGGAATGCAGTCTTAGACCAATGGCTGACAAAGGAAAATGGGGATTGCCTAAAAATTGCATATGCAGACGATTTGGCGGTCGGCGTTACTGGAAGGTTGAGATCAATTTTGGAACAAAAGATCCAAACAATATTGGATGATTTATCCAACTGGGCCAATCTAAATAAGCTCAAAATTTCCCCTACAAAAACTAATTTCATGGTTTTTCGAAAGCAATTCAATTATGGCAGACCTCCCACAGTTATCCTAAATGGATCACAAATCCCCTACGTATCCAGCACCAAGTACTTGGGACTTACAATCGATGACAAACTAAACTTTCATACTCACGTATCCAAAATTTCTGAAAAAATTAAAAACTTCACAGCTGGAATTGCAAGGATTTCCCGAATAGAATGGGGCCTTAACAAAAAGACATTGTCTTTATACTATAAGACTATCTTCCTACCGATTGCTGCGTACGCAGCAGGTGTTTGGTTTTGGAGGGTCTCAAAAACTAAGATTAGGAATAAACTTCTTTCATTACAGCGTTCGGTGTTGCTCACTCTTCTTTGAGCTCCTAGGACGGTGTCGAATAATGCTCTACACGTTCTAGCAGGAACCCTGCCTCTGGATCTTTATGTCTCTTACAGGGTATGATCTGCAATCTCAAAAAAGGAATTTCTGTAAATATTTTAATATTGTAACAGATCCTGCGAACAGAATAAGAGGAAAAACAAAGACTCTGGAAGGAACTCACCGCTGTTTGGCAGCAAAGATGGGCTCAAAGTGAATATGGTGAAGTCACACGAAGATACATTTCAAATGTTGAATTCGCATCATTACCCACAGTGTCAAAATGGTTTGTGCCTAGAATGACCACATCATATTTAATGACTGGCCACGGGTCGCTCAGGGCTAAACTTTTCGAAAGGAGCCTTGAGCCTGATCCTTTCTGTCACTGCGGTGCATCTGAGACATGGCAGCTCGTTCTCTTTGAATGCAATGAATATCTGAATGAAAGACAGGTACTGCTGAGTAAAATAAATAATCTCTCAGAAAATAATGTACATTTGCTCATTGAAAATTCTGATGTCTTCACTACATTTCAACAGTTCTCTGCGGCAGTTTTCAAGAAAAGACTTGCGGCTAGAAACTCTACTGCGGTGTCATAATGATCCAGATTAACTCACTTTTGGGAAGAACATATAGAAAGTTAGCCATCAACGCAACAGGAAATAACAGGTAGACCCCTTTCTCTTCTAAGTGATGCTGGATGGGATTCCAAGAAGCTTTGTGTATAAACGTGCCTAAATTATTAGGAAGCTAACCTCGAAGAATTGTAAATAATTGCTTAACCATACAGTTAAGAACATCCATACTTCTGTGCACCCCCAACACGCTTTTCTCTTATGAAATCTTATTTTAAAAATAAATAAATAAATAAGATAAGATAAGATCTTCTCCCCATAAGATGAATCCTGCAATAATCTGAAATGCCATCAAGCCTATTAAACACAAAAAACTCCAATTTTTGCTTTCTCACTGAATATTTACAACCACGCTTATAGGAAAACCTCCTGCAAGAACGCTCAGTGCTACTGCGAGTGCTTTAGTGCATGCTGGGAACTTCCTCTCCTGGTAAGTGCCCTGATGTATAAATTTTGTAGAATGGCATAAATCGCTTTATAGGTAACCTTTAAGGCTTCATTTCCTACAGCCTGAAACTCATGAATACTATGTGAACTCTCTACATGGAAATCGCCTCGAGGAACTTCTATAGCCCTATTCTAGAAGCTCAGATTCTACTAGGGAACAAATTAAATCAGACTGTTATGTTATATTATGTTTCATGAACAGTTAGACTACTGGACAGTCTTTACAATTGTATAAAACAGAAATACATGACTATTGGTAAGTAACAACTAATGTTGCTGTAAAACGACTGTAAATAATTTTCAAATTCTGTTGCTAGAACTGATCAGAGAGAGTGGTAAACCTCACTGAAACGTAAATAGTTCAATCAATGTTAACAGTTTATTTCCTTGTTAAACTTAATAAACTTAAGTTTATTATGCTAAAATGCTAAACTTAATAGGGTAACTGATATACAAATAATGCTATTGAAAACTGCAGTTCTTTAAAAATGTTTGTCTTGGCTCTGTGACTTCAATGGGTTTTTTTTTTTTTTTGCGGGCTCCCAGGCCTGGCAGCCTGGGGCGGGATAGCTGGCACCCACTGGTATTGCACTACCTCCAGTAGGTGCGGGATTTTGTGCACTTTGGCATGTAAGAGGATAAAAAAAAAACCCCAGGCCCAGCTACTTGTGCTTGGGGACAGGCACCAGGCAGCATCTGCCGAGGTGTTGGCTGCACCTTTGCAGACGTCCTACATTCAATACAGATCCACTAGGTGGAGATGGGCTATGCCTAGGGACCACTCTTGATATCAGGACACACACATGTGTTTTGTACTGTGTTTCCTCAACTGTATTCTGAACAAAATGCTAGGATAATTATATATGAGAATGAAAATGTACATGAAGTTGTATATAAATTATTGTATATGTTTCTTGAGATTGTACATAATATTTGAGTGTGTAAATAAATGAAAAAAGTTTCAGGAGACAGGAACCATTGCAAGAAGAGCGGGCCAATGTCGCCCGAGGCCAGCTCTTCTTGTAATGGTTGATACGCTTCAGCCAGAACAGACGGCTGTCTGGCTCTAACAGCAAGAGAACCCTACGATGTCTTGTCATCAACTGTCTCTTGAGATAGTTGCAGCCATAAGTGGAATTTCCAACCGGACTGTGTTAAGAAAGCTCAAGTGGACTCTACGCAAGGAATCCAGTGGTTTGTATCCCGTTAACCCCAAAACCACTGGAGAACTCGTCGAAACTGATGGAATGAACATGTGATTTGTAGCCCTGAAAAATGGGGGTACAGTTCTGTTCTCTCATGAGTCCCATTTTAGCCTAAAAACATATTCTAGACGTTATTTCATCTGGAAACAATGCGCTACGATCCCTCCAGCATCAGAGAAAGGGACACTAACAGCGTCCTTTTCTGATGAAATTGGAACATAGTGTGCATAGTATTAGGGTCAGGCGCCACCTGTGGTTTCCCACATCTGCGCCATATGTTCGCTGTGAAGGAATGCAGTACTACTGTAAATGCCAGAAAAGTGTTGTGTGTTGTATATGACATATTGTGTTAGGTTCTGTTGTGTGTCCTGGCATTTGGCCGCAGGGCCCCTAGTGGGACTCCACGTTGCCCGCACACACCACTAGGAGGTAGCCAGTCTGCCCATTATTCTCTGGCTTGTCTCCGCCAGGGTCGCCAGAGCTTCCTGGACGGAGACAAAAAAAAAAAAAAAAGGTAGAGTCGGGGAAGTACAGAGTGTACGCAAGAAAGGAGGGTATAGCTAGAAATATGGAGGATGTAGGCGAAGGTATCCTCCAGGTTATCAATGGAGCAAAAGCACCATCAGTTGAAAGGGGAACCCGGGAAGGACGATAAATAAGACAGCAAGAGAGCCGTGTGCAAGTTGCCACTGAGGAATGAGGTGGTCCATACGCCAGTTGATCCTATCCAGGTTAAGATCAGTTGGCCAGTTAGGTTAGGATCAGATGTTTGGGTTGTTCCTATTTTGTGTTGGCAATAAGGTGCTCCGTCTTGTGAAGAGGGCTTGTGCAAACTTGGTAAACTCATAGTAGTAGTTTTCTTCTGTGATGAATAAGTGTTCATTTCCTTGAGGGTTATCTTGTATACGAGTAAACAGGATGCTGCGGAGGTCCTCATAGTGTTGGCAGGTATATACTAGATGGTTCCAGTCTTCTATTTCACCACATGCACAGTAGGGGTTGTCAATGATTCCCATGGATGTTAATTTATGGTTTATTGATCCGTGTCCAGTGATGAGGTAGGTGGTATGAAGACCAGGAGAAAACCAAGTTGGAGATTTAGGAAATACGGCATTCACATAAGGTATAAATTTCTTGGTGATTGGGCCCTTGTCGGTAGCAGTCCATCTGTCCTGCCAGGTCTGAAGTAGTAGGATGGCAATTTTTTTCTTTTCCTGCCTGATTTCATTCAGGTTATTGATGGAGTGTCCAAGGATAGTTGCTGGTATACCCCTGGATAGACAGTAGTGGAGGCCCCTTCGAATAACCTCCAGATCAAGCGGAAGGACGCCCGCAAGAACCTGAAGGGCTGGGTTGCTAACTGTGCAGCATGCCCTTGTAATAGTAAGAAGGATGGTGCGCTGGATGGTTCCCAGTTTACGTTTGTTGTTGTAAAGAGTTGCCCTGCGAAACCAGACCCCTGATCCATACGTTATGAAGGGAAGGAAGATTGATTTGTACAGAATCTTAAGGGTGCGTCGGTTCAGTCCCCAATCGCGACGACTCACCCGTGCGATGAGAGCAGTGTAGTTTCTCACTTTCGCGTGGAGGTGTGCAAGATGCGGAGAGAAAGTGAGCTTAGGGTCAAGTATTATTCCCAGTAGTTTTAACGTAGAAACTAGCTTGACGGTTTGGCCTTGAAGTTTGATAGTGGGGTTTCTAGTAGGCTGCAGTGATCCCTTCAGGAGAATGGATTGTGTCTTTTGGGGTGAGAGTCTTAGTTTGTGTAGGGCTGCCCAGTTCTGAAGGATTTGAAGTGCCTGGTTTCCTCTGGCTTCCAGAGAAGCTCTGCTGTCAGCCTCAATCGAAATGGTCACATCATCAGCAAAGGCTTGTATACCTACAGGACCTAGGTCCAGTCCAAGGAGCTCATCCAGGACAATGTTCCACAAAAAAGGACCAAGGACTGAACCCTGGGGGCAACCTCTGTAGATTGACCTGGTAATTCTTCGGTACGTTGAGGAGATTGTAATTTTCCTATTTGATAAGTAGTTTTCGATGCATTTGTATAAATTTAATGGTATATTTGCTTGCCTAAGTCTGCGAAGGATACTTGCCCACCAGAGCCTGTCAAATGCTCCTGCGAAATCTATTGCTATTAGTAGGTAGTATTTGGAGGTAGAAGTTGAGACTGCAGAGATGATCCTTTGCAGTGCGTCTTCTGTGCAACGCCCCGGTCGAAATCCAAACTGGAAGTTGGACTGGAGCCCAGCTTTGGTGTAATGGTCTTGGAGCCGTACTAGGAGTAGTCGTTCAAACAGTTTACTGACCATGGATAAAAGGGCAATGGGTCGGTATGACTCTGGTTGTTGGAGTGGTTTAGACGGATTTTTTATGATCAGTTTTACATTGGCGTTTTTCCATTCTTCTGGGAAAGATCCATGGGACAAGCACTTATTGAAGAGGTCGAGTAGAAACTGGATGTTAATTTGGGCGGTCTTTTTAAGGACTTCGGGTTCAATGAGATCTGGTCCGGGACATTTCCTCTCTTTCATTTTGGTAAGAGCCTGCTGCAGTTCATCTGTGGTAAATTGGTCTTCTACAGCATTGTTGAAGTAGATGTTGTTTGCCTGGCATATTTCTTGCTGTTGTACTGTCAGAGGATCAGTATCTGTACCAAAAAGCGTGTCCAGAATATTGGCCATAGACTGCTCCCACGATGTAGTCATAGTGCCGTTTGGTGTGAGAGTGGATTGGATAACTTCGCCCCTCGGGAGCTTGTTGGTGGTGATGCGGTACACCACCCCCCAGGGTTCAGTATTGCCAGTCGTTTTGACGAGTCGTTCCCAAGATGATCTTTTACACTGCCTTATAAGGGAGGTGTAGTCGTTTCTGACTCTTCGATATTCTTCACGGAGGGTGTTGACCTCATTTGGGGGCCAAGAGGTACGAGCTCTCTGAAAGGCTTTTCTTTTGGAGTGTACAATTCGGCGAAGGTGCTCCAGCTCTGGGGACCACCATGGGACGGCATTAGGCATTGGTCTTTTCTTTCTAATTGATTGATTGCAGGCCTGGATGATGATTTATGTTGTGAGCTTTTGATGTTGGTTGGGGTCCAGTGCTGGAAGATCAGAAGAGTTGTGGTTCTGGATCATGGTCTGCAGCGTGGAGCAAAAGATTTCCCAATTGGCCTTGTTAATGGCATAGCGACTAATATTGTAGTGAGGTGGTGGAGTTGGATCAATGGATCTTGTAAGTTGAAATGTAATAGCTCTGTGATCTGAGGTGGTCCAGGCCTCATTGACCTGCCACCCAGAAATTTTGCTGGAAATGGATCGTGTAGCTATGGAGATATCTATTGTGGATTCCCACAGAGTGCTGGAATAGGTAGGCAGGTTATTGGGCTTGTTCAGAACCAGGAAGGGAGAAGTGGCCAGGAAATCTTCAAGAAGCTGCCCATTGTGGCACCCAGAGCGATCAGTGGTCAGGCTGTACCAGGTAGGAGAGCGGCAATTTACATCTGCCCCAAGGATAATCTTGCTGTTGGGAAGTGTAGCAAGGACTGTACGTAGATAATTTATTGTTGGAGTGATATCTTGGCCAGGTCTGCAGTAGAGGGAGATGAGGTAGAAGGCTCCCAACGGGCAAATTACATGGGCACACGCCGCCCATGCAGTGCATAGGGAGGAAATTCTTGTAACCATGATGTTAGGGTTACGGACAGCTATGGCAGCCCAGGGCGTATCTTCATATGAAATTGGAACAATGATGAATGGCCACACCCCTCTTAATGGTTTTGATTGGGGTACGATAACAGATCCGCGAAACCATTGTGTGACTTTTTAGGGGAGCGGTTGGTCCAGATTTTCTTTTCATGCACAACAACAACATCGCACATAGAGCTCAAGTGGTGGAAGAATATCTTGAAACTGAAGATATCCAACGACTGCCGTGGCCAGCACGATCACACACTTAAATCCGATCGAACATATCTGGGGGGGGGGCCCTTGGGCGTCGCATTTCACGCCGACTGCCAACTCCTCGATCACTTGGGAAGCTAAGGTTTGCGCTGGTGGAAGAGTGGGCCACAGAATCTTATAGACACCCTTATATCGAGCATGGTTCACCGCTGTCGGGACTTCTTAGTCGTTGGAGGGGATCATACGCCGTACTGATATCATGTGACCATATTTTATAGCATCTTGTATCGAATTCTATAACATGACCTTTTTGGCAATTTCTATATAACTCCCATAAGCGTCCCTTATACCTGTCCAAAGTTTCTCGCTATCTCCTCATTTCTTCGTTATTCTATGGTACACCACCATAGCCAATTTTGTCCCTCTTCATCGCCAGCGGTATGAGTTACACCACGTGTTTTACTTGTTCTCTCCATTTTGTCGAGCAGTGTAGGATTTGTGGAGAACATCATTTATCCAGTTGCATATAAGTATAGTGTCTGCTTGATGGGTTCTCAGACTTCAGACCACTTACCAGAAGAAGGAAAGGGTACAGCGTGCACATGAAATGTTATTGATGTGCCAGACAAAGGAGTGTTTTCACAGCTTGTCACCATGGACGAAACTTGGATCCACCCCTCTGATCCCGAAAATAAACAAACTCAAATCAATGGAAGCATTCAGAATCTCCAAACCCAAAAAAAGGCAAAGGTGGAACCACGTGGTGGAAAGGTGATACTCTCCGTTTTTTGGGATCAGCATGGTGTAATATCAACTTTTTATTTATACTTGACTACGAGGTCTGTAGTTGTACATCAAGTAAAGACTCGAGTAAAAACTCCATTCCGTCCGCCCAAGATCAGTAAACTGCAGTCCGTATTGAACTGGACGTTGTAAATTCCTTCAGCATATGACAGGATTCGAAACCCAATCTCTCTGATCGAGCGAAAAGTGTGGAAACCACCGTAATGTCAGAGGATATTTAGTAAATAATTACAATTAAAACTCCTTTGCTTCTCTTTTTCTGAGAAAATTAAGTGGATGGTTTAGTCTAAGCGACAGAGGACCAGATGTTGTCATCCACAATAAAACAACTCTAATGGCAGTCCACCATCTCCGATGAGGATTAGCTGATACGTTATGAAAGATGATTTTATTCATTATCTCGGACTGAAATTAGCTAAGTGGAAACAAATGTCGTCGGTCGCTATACTTCGTCGCGATCTTCAAAGAATTTGTTTACTTCCAACAGGGAAGGACAGCGACAGGGTGCTCCAAGGAGAAGCCAGACAGTCTAGACGTGGATTGCTACAAAACACTGATCAGCGGAAATGTATTACAATTATCTCGTGGTTGCCACATACCTCTTACCGTGTCTTTTCCTCTAAGCGATAAGTGGATAGGATGGTCTCGTTCCACGCTACAGAAACAACAAACAGTTAATCCATGACAATCTGCCAGATGGGATAAGAGTTGTCTTTATAATATATTAAGAAATAATGCAATAACCATTATGTGGTACTCATATTCGATGCACTTAGCTTATGGGATCGCTTCTGATCGCCAACGCATTAAATTTAATCTGGCTACAATGTAATTTCTACTGAGTTCCATCTTACGTTGATCAAAGGTTTCTAACAACGTAAGACAACGTTTTCAAAGGAAAACTTTATCCTTCAGAAAGTTTCATAATCTTCCAAACTAAATTTTAAAAATTTCCAGTACTGGGGGTGTATTCTTAAGTCAATAATTCTTCGAGGTTCCATTTGCCTTTCTAGCGTGAGAATCGTGGGAGAGTGCGGACCATGGCTTCACGCGGATCTCGCACCGTCTGCTGTGGATCCAGCGGGGTCTTAATTGCCAGACATTTCCCCCTCCCTCTCTCTCTCTCTCTCCCATTAAAATAAGATCGGCGGGAGCGTTGAAGGCTTCTTTTATTCCGCGCACGAGACAATGCCTTTTAAACGAAGGCGCGTGCCCTCCGTTCAGTTCACGCGCACCGTTTCGGGAGACACCGGAGTTCTATATCTTTATAACTAGCCCGGTTTCACGGTTCAACAAGACGTTTAACAAGCGCATTGACTGAGCATCGGAATCTTAGTGAGTCGTAACACCTACGGCGTTCCTGTTCGAGTTGAGAAAGGTTGCCGCAGATCGCGAGCTAATTAGTCCGAATAACCGCTGCCTCCATAAATCACCAAGTTTGGCACGCAGCGTGCCGCTTTAATTTGGGCGTCGACTCCACGCTGAATCGACTGTGCCCGTGGTGTCGCTAAGGTCATCAGGGGTCGGTTGGCGGCCGCATATTTTATTATACGCAGAAGTACGTTCGAGTTAAGGTAACGCACTGGTTGAGAATGTTTTTAACGATGTTATTGCATGCTGCGGCACTTCCAGGGTGTTTCAGGCCTGTCAGCTTCAGGTGTTTGTTAAAATTTCTCTTCAGCGTCGATGGCATGATTGCTCCAACTCCTTCGTGCAATGTCGACAATTATCTGCTTGTTTGCCTCCTTCTTTCTGACGATTATTGGCTCTAACATCCCCGCCTGTCCAACTTCTTAATCTTTCATTTATCTTTGAATGTTCAAATGCCATATCCTTTTAATCTTGAACTCATTAACACTTCTGATATTCGCCAAAAATGAGTTAAACAGGCGTAAACTAATTTTTAATAATGGATCCTTAATTTTTAATATGCACACTTTTCATATTTAAGAAATCTAAAATTGCATTAACATTTATTTCACAGTTCTCCAAGGTTAATTTGCTCTTCTTTTAATATTTGAGAACAGTGCGTGGGAGTTTTTTTAATAAGTAATTTACTTTTATTTATTTGATAGTTATTTAAAATCCTCCTGGTTCTGGTAGACACCACAGGATCTTCTCCTGAAGTGTATACAAAGGAGAAAACACTTTAGGAGGAGATCGACCAAACTTTCAGAAACATAATAAAATAGTTAGCAAGATTAATCTGAGAGATGACGCAAATATCAGCACTAATAATACAAAAAAAAAAAGCAAAAAGCTACCAATCCAAGTAGAAGTTACTAGATGTAATGTCCAGTAGGTCCACGACTTGCCCGTTTATGTCGTCGTGTGGATTTTACTAGGGAGATCACAGGGAGTCTACTCTAGATTCGAACATTTTTCCATCAGCTGCTGCATTGTGGTCGGTAGAGAACTGCAAAGCCGAATTGCCCTGTCCAACATATCCCAGGTATTCTCAAGATCTGAAGAATTGGGCACAATGACCTAAAGGTATCAGCAAACCCAGTCCATACCAAAAGAACGTGTCCCATACCGCCTCCAGCCGCTTGAATAGTGGACACGAGACATTCTGGATGCACAGTTTCATTTAGTTCACACAGCGCGTTCACCCTACCATTGGTTCAAAAAGTAATCAAGATCCGTTAGATCACATGCCCTCGTGGGTAGCACAGCTGGTAGAATCGCCCTCTTCCACATATCGGGCGGTAAAAACCTGAGTTCGAGTCCCATCGATGACGTGAATTTTTATGGGCCGTTTTCGCAACGTGGCTAAGTTAGTTGGTCTGAGGCGAGGGTAACATGGTTTTTCATTCGGCAAACAGAAAATTGACCTCAGAACAAACGCAATATACACGGAGCAAGATGACCTTAGTCGCCGATACTTCTAAAGTGTGAAGACACAGGTCTGATACTGCTTGTTATATCTCAAATATAAGGCCTTGACACTGGTCAAAATAATCTTAACACGAAGCTTCTGCTAATGCATCTGTGGTTGAAAGTGTATGTAAGAACTGAACCAGCGTCAGTAACATTCCACGTAAAGGTTCAATAAGTTCAACGTGTTAGCCATTTTATAAAACCGGCTCCATATCAGCGGTGATCTTAACGTCCCAAGAGGTTCGATGGAGAAAGGCACGAAACTCCGGTTCCTGTGGTTTTATTGCATAAGATGGCATTGGTGACAGCCTCCAGTATTCAGCTAAAACTGTGGCTGGTCTTAAAAACCGCATATTTATTTAATTGTGAGTTTGATCGCCGGTGTACAAAGAATAAACAATCTGTTTCCTGTTCTCCATGTTGCGATGTTAATCTCTGAGCGAATGGACAAGCGGACAAACCCTTCCACACACACCCTCTAATCAAAGCCACTTTCCGACCTTGTAATGACCGTACTTGTTGATGTTATCGTTTTGCGGAGAAGCAAAAAAACCTGGTCCACCTAAGGTTTACCTGTCCGATTAGAGACGTTAGATTAGTGGAATTTTCCCTGCGTCTGGCAATTGTACCGTGTTTAATGCTCTTTGGTGGAAATGGCGCAGGATGTTCAAGCAGCGTGAAGCGTGTCATAATCAGATAATTATTCCGTGGTCACTGGAAATCGGGGATTCGGTAGCTTGTGGGGGGGGGGTTATTTTAGAAAATGTTATTTTATATATTATTTATTATTTCCCCTATTAACAACTCCCCTTTATAATAACTCCCCACTTGCGCAATCTGACAATTTCTTTACAGAAAATTCCAAGTTCTAGGGGAAAATCTCCTTGATGTGTTTAATTCCCTTTGGATAGGCTTTTTCTCAGAATAACAAGAGACACACAAATGTGGTATAATAAAATACAGTTTATTGGACACTTTTACATAGATACATCAAACAAAAGAAATTTATTAAACTCATGACCAAATAGATTTAATTTCATCTTCTTATAACAGAATGTAAATGAGCAAAGTAATTTGCCTATTGAGCAAACTCAAGGAGGGCTATTTCCTTTACATAAATCATAATCAACTATCTCCTCTTTTAAACTAACAAAATGTTTCTACTTCCTTACTCCTGAGTGCAATTGACTTTCAAAAGAATCTATTAACATTCTTCTTTCATTACAAAACAATTCCTACTCCAAATTGATAAAGCTCCGATACTCTTAATTTCAGTATAAATCATTACTCTGTTTTCTAACAGATTATAGCCTACAACCTTCTCTAATCTAGGTAATTATTATTACTATCAAATTTCTACAATTAACTACTTGCACATTCGGGGGTTACTGACATCCGTCTATCCCCTTCCAAAATTCATACTTAGTCATTCACTTATTTAACCAAATATTAACAAGTATCAATCATATCAAAAATTTTATATCTATTCCCTTCCAAAATTTATCTATATGTATATTGACTTGCCCTGGGTAATGTCCTTCAGTCCATAACATTCACTAACTTATTCATTACAATAAAGTACTACTTATACATATGTGTTCAATCAAAAGTTCTGATAAATTGGTTATCGAGTGCCTATAGTCGGTGTGATGTTGAGAGTACTTAAGCAAACTAATCACTTACTTACATAACTTGGCAGACTTCACGGTACATCCTTCTCTAAGCGACTAGGGGATCCTTTCTATCTGGGTCGCATCTCACAATCACTGGGGGCGTTCGATATAAGATACTGGATTCCTTCCTGGGTACCTTTTTATTTCTTTATGGACGCATTAATTTCATCTGATCAGAATGGCTGTACTCTTTTTGTCCGGCTTCGGATTTCATCAGCTCCAACGTACTTGCTCTCAGAATATCAGGCAATCTCGTTCCTTCATAATGGAATTGACTCCTTCTCATCTACTTTAAGGATCTTGAAAAATTTTCCCTCTTTTCTATGGCACGTGTTCATCTCTCACTTCGAAACTCAGTCTACTTTTGACTGGCTGTCTGACCGACTTCTGCACTTCAACTTCATCTTTCCACTTACTCGACTGCCTCTCTCACTAACTTATGAGATCAACGACTTAACTGTTCACTTAAAGCTTATCTATCCCTTATACTGACTACACATTAAAACTTAGCCACTTTTCTCCACCGGCTACTCTATCTAAAAAAACTCATTCCTTTCTTTTCTTCTCCAACTCTCATCTTACTGCCCCACTCACTGACACTGACCCACTCTCATCTTACTGCCCAACTCACTGACACTCTCTCACTCTTTTTTTTTTGTCCGTCTCCATCCACAATTTTTCCGAGTTTGTCACGCCTTCCTACAGTGGTTCTGCCAATCTCCTCCTTCCTATATTCATTTTTATCCTTTCATTTGTTGGCAGGTCAGCCAGCCCTGTGGCACGTGATTCACAATACCCCTCTCCTTTTTTATTTCCTACCTGTTAACATCCGTTGAGCTCTTTCATGTAGGCCGAATGCATCAAAACAACTCCTTCTGGGTCATCACAACTTGTCTCAAAAGCACTACAGACAAACCACAAATGTGTCACTGGAGACCATCGCGTCTATTTTTAGAGGCTTGTGTGTACGTTTAGCCATATGCGTTTCCGGTGCGTGACCCCTCATAAACTTGTTGCGCCGTACCACCTGCTGGGCTTGCTATAGTATTTTCCGTCAGTTTTCTGTTTTTGACGGATTTAAAGCTAATTTTTCTGTTTTTCGTTCTTCCTACCTTTTAAGTTTTACAATCCTTACTGGATAATTCTTGTTTATTGAACTGACGCTATTAACATTTCTCCCAACGGCAAAAATCCAAAAAGGAAAACTAACTTCAGAAGTCAAAAAAATATATATTTTATTTTTGTAAGATTTTCAGATCTTACAAGCTCTTCAAACAATCGGAATTGGAGAAACTGGAATCCTTTCAGATTTTTGAATATGAAAGAACAGGGTGCAATTTACAATCAGTGAGCAATTTACAATCAACTACGGACTGGTAAAGAGATCGATCGAATTATGACAACCCTATCCGTAATGGACTATGTTGCACAGCTCGCAGTATAAATAGCCGAACAGCTTTCTGCTCTAGAGCAGTGGTAATTTGCATCTGGTAGTGCAAGTCAAAGTGATGAAATAGCACACGTAGGGCCCTGTAACATGGTTGATCTTGAATAGTCAGCATGGTATAAAGCGATATTTTCAACCAAAGACGATTGGCGAGATGGAAGTCTTCTTTAAGGCACAATACTTCTTCCCAGTTAGTTACAAGGAACCCCAGTCTGCAGCCTTCGAGGCAGCCAGATTTACACCATGCATCTTTCGAATACATCTTTCTTCCAAACTTCAACTTTATTTTTCAGAATTTTCGGAGAGCAGTGTCTGTTCCTAAACCTGGAAATGATCCACTGCCGTCCCTCAGCATCACAAAGAAAAGCTACAATGAACTCTTTCACTTACAGGAACAGTTGGACTTAATGGCATTCCACGATTTACCATTAGAATTTTGAGCACCTTCTCATGGATCCGTTCATCTCAATTTATATTTAATAATTTGTTTTTTTTTATTCTTTCTACTCGTAAGAAAGGAAGTTTGTTTAAATCTTTCAAAAATGTACGAGTAACCAGAAATCGAGACAGAAAGCTACTCTCAGTTAATCCGCATTATCCAATACAAGCATCTTTGACGCTTATCTTGGATAATACCCGAATTAACCGAGAACTTTAATGATATTCCGCAACACGCTTTAATCTTCGAAAGAGTTTTCTTTCCCTGTGGGTAATCGTGTTAAGCAGCCAAACAAAATATTAACTAAACATGGCTGCTTCATACTAAGTTAATAGCAATGAGAGCGAATGAAATTACCCCTAAACAATGCAAAAGAAAAGTTTTCTTTGAGAACAACACTTGGGTGGAATTGTCTAGAACATAATTAGATGTCTCGTTTTATAAGTGGGTCAGAGACAGCTATAATGGCGAGAAAGAAAGAAGAATACACTCGGTGGTAATAATTATGTAGAACAAGGTGATTATAGAGTAAGGTTACAGTTCGAGCAGGTTTATCTCGTGAGCCCTTAAACGCAGGAAGTTGAAACTGCGCAGAGTTGTTACAGGTAGAGTGGGATTTCATTGCTGTAGTTTCCAGCTGCAGCCACCAGAGGATTTCATGGCTGCAGGTAAAGTCAGTCAACGTGTGCACTGTTATTATCAGTTCTTCAATTTAGAGCTTCTTAATAAGGGGCAGGGTGGATGGGATTCTTCCATCCTTGGCGACATTTTAAACTTGTCTTTATTGTGGACGTTTTCTCCAAACTCACTTCGATGTAACCAACAAATACAGACTTTACAAGAACAAGCGTAAGGGAACAACGTGCGAGTATATACGGGCATGGCGTATCTGAGAATTGGCCTTGCTGTTGTCAGCAGGGCCGGCTAATCATCTGGCTCACGTCTACTTTTCCGGCGACTCAACGAAGAAGATCGCAGCAGTCCAATAATTGTCCCTAAGCCTGCGTTCCAATCGAACTAAATGACCTGGCCGTGGCTCCCAATCAGCGGGAGCTGCAGTCTGCTATCCCTCATAATCCTGATCAACACGAACATGCGCGCTCTTCTCACGACCAATGAAGTCTGCTGATAGCGTGGCACGAACTGTTAGATAAAAAGGGATTTTCTTGCTCGTTCGACATCCGAAGGGCTTCTCAAAACAACGGTGTACGCTTAATACCGAGATGATATTCTGTGTGTCCTTCTCCCCCTCCCCCTTATACACAATGTTTGTGTAGACAGAAAGAAAATACTGCAGTACAAGTTATGGTAAATGCACACGGCACTATTAGATTGTGGCAATAACAGCGATGTTTATAACTACTACATTTTGAACTGCGTGTTAAAAATGTCACTTATGAAAGGTCATTTTTTGTATTCTGTGGGCAGAAGAAAAAATGAACAGAACAGAAGAGATAATCGACCTCTAAAGGCATAATAATATAGGATAATCTGTCTCCCTGATGAATATGACGAGACAGCGTAGCGTATGTTTACATCCTTCCTGCATTTTGCCCAAAATGAGTCCCAGAAATATCTGTTACCACTGGAATAGCACTTCGTTCAGGCTCAAGTTCTACCTAATTTTGATGAGTCATTAAAAAAAAAAAATCCGAATAAATATAAGAGGTGAACCTCTACGGCCAGAGAATTGGACGATTTAAAATACCACACCTCCAAACCGTGCAATACGTTCCTTTTATATCAAAGAAAACTGACCCCAAGCACTTAAAAGTTTGGACTTTATGAACTTTATGAATGCTTCAAGAATTAATATTTTGGACTTTATAAACTTTATGAATGCTTCAAGAATTAATATTTCCAGTCGAATCATAAGTCCAAAGCGAACCCATTTCAAGCCACTATCTTATTGTTTGTAAATTGCGTGTGTCCTCAGGTCGATTTTTTATTTGATGGATGAAAAACTCGAGTTTCCAGGATGGAAAACCATGACACCTTCGCTTGAGACCAACTAACTGAACCACGTTGTAAAAGAGGTCCATAAAAACTTTTCACGTCATCGATGGGACTCGAACGCGAGTCTTTTTCGCCCGGTGTGGGGAGGAAGGCGATCCTACCAACTGTCTTTGTATCTTGTTAAAATGCATGTACTTCAAGGTAGTATATAAGCCGAACATTGATGATTATATGATCACCATAGATAAAGGACTAGTCAAGTCAATAATTGTTGGGAACTTCGGTTCTCTCTTGAATTAGGGAAAGCAAGGACAATTTCCGTACTCCAAGGTTCCTGATATTAAAAGCTCTAAGATTGTGAAGGAACGTGTTTTATCAAAATCAAGATAGTACATAAGGACCATGTTCCTGGACCAAATGGAAGATGACCTATTGGAGTACGTCATCGTATCAAGGCAACGTTATTATTAGGTTACCTCAGTTCCCGCTGATCGGCACACTTAACAGAAAAGTTCCCGCTAGGTGGCGGAGATGAGAGCAGTGTAATATTTGTGCTCCGTCTACTTGTCTATTTTCACTTACCTATTAGTCATTTACTAGATATGATTAATACTGATAGAAAGCGTAGGACTCTCTCCATCTGAATATTCCAACAGAAGAAGAAATTAAAGCTCAGGTAAAGTTTTATTAATGATTTTCTGCATGTTTATCACTTGCTATTTCATCTTCGTTCCCCTGCAAGTATCCCTCAAGGTCACACAACCTGCTGCGCTAAAGAATTAGGCACTACCGCCCAGAGCTAAAGTCAGAAAGAACTTTCCTACAACAGCCAACCCTCCCTAGAGGATTAAAGAATTCACTTGACTAGTACAGACTCATACAGTTTACCCTTCAGCATGGAAAAACAACCATCGGATTCAACGGAACTGACGTGCAGCGTTTGTAAGACCGCAAATAAATACACGATCAAATGTTCACGGTGCAGCATCATAATTGGAAGTTGCTGTTCTCAAGTGGATATAGTGCGTTTAAATCAGAAACGACGCAAGAAGTTTCTTTGCACAAGTTGTAGGTCCACAAATGAAAATGATAGAACAGAACAACTGAATAAAACAACTGAAGCGCCATCATGTATCATAGACACTAGTGACTCAGAAAATGAAGACCCCTCCCCACAGCCCGCTAGCAACCACACGGTAACGGAGCGGAACGGGAAACTAAATTATTCCTTAGCTCAAATCTTAGGCTGTGACACATGCCCAGAAGAATGTGAACACAAGAAAACAAGTGACGACCCCCAGGATATTTGTAACATTTTAGACCACACTATAGAAGCGAGCTGTATTGCATTTCAGACAGAAGATAAAAACGAAGCGAAGCACAACCAATTACACACGCAGTGAGACTTACTAGAAGAACTCCTTCTCCCCATTTTCAAAACTCTCCAGGACATGCAAAAGGAAAATCACGAATTAAGAGAACAAAACATGAAACTAATTGCCAGTCAGAAAGTAATGGATAGGAAACTAGACACCGTCCTAACACAGCTACAACACATTAACAGACGACATAATCAGACAGCTGAACACTTACGAGCTGGCCCTGCTACCTATCCTAAAGAAGCAAAGAAAGAGCATGATACTCGTCTCAGGACTACCCTCCCAGGCGAAATAAAAACAGTATTGCACGAAGCTGATCCCCGCAGAGAACAGATACGTCCCGAAATGGTGGAAAGTACTAAAAACTTCCAGAACAGAAATCCAGACTGCAGAACAGAAAACAGAGCAGAGACAACTGTCGCTAGCACTGCGATACCCGCAAGCCAGCCCTGCATAGATAAGAATCACTTCTTCAACATAGAGCTATATGCACCGAAACAACCTACCTACGCACAGATGGTTACTCTCCCATCAAAATCAGCTGACCAAAGTTCTACTAAAAGAGAACGCCACCCGCTACTTACCAATCAGCAACATGATGCAACGCGACCAAACGGCGATCCTATGCATAAAATCCCTGTTTCCTCGCCGAGGTTACCCACAGGATATCGTCCTTGCCTTGCCGAAAAGTACATCATCACTTCGGTTCAAACGAGAGGGAAAATATTTGTGTCGCGAATCAACCCCAATATTACTCCTGGTGTCATCAGAGAAATGTGTGTTGAGAGAATCGGTATCGATGTTGAGGTACGTCAAGTACGAACCAGACACCCTGCCTACTCCTCCTTCACTATCTCCTGCCCCATTAATTGTGAAGCCCAACTACTGAACAGAAATATATGGTCCAGTGGCACCCTCGTTAAAAGATACAGAGAACAATCGACAAGGCCCACTACTAGTGCAGTGAACACCCTAGCAAAACAATAGCAATCAACGAACACCTCGCCAGACTTCAAAGGGGATACAAAAGTCTCCCTTTTTCTACAAAATGTTCGCAGCATATCCAATAAACTCCACACCTTGCAGAGTCTTCTAATAAATGCAGAACACTCATTTATCTGTCTGACAGAAACGTGGCTTCAAAATAATAAACAGCTGGACGCCCTGGTAGACAATTTAGGCTACAAGTGCATTGGTAGAGGGAGAGAGATCAAAAGGGGCGGAGGAGTAATGATGATATATAAAACCGACTTCCAGATTGGGAAAGAACACAGCTCTAATTCTGATAACTTTGAAGCTGTTATCGCCACATTCTCTGGTGAGAACAGCAAGGTACAGCTTTGCCTCATCTACATGCCACCAGAACATACGAGGGAGATCAGAAATGAGTTCTTTACCTGGCTGGTATCAAACTTAGACGTAAATATTGACACAATCATTTTAGGAGATCTGAATATGCCGTTACCGAGGAATAAAGATGCAAAAGCAGAGCTAGACGCCACAGTAGAAGCACTCGGAATGAAACAATTAACAACACCTGCGACAAGAGGATTACAGCGCCTGGATTTAATTTATTTTAACGCGCAAGATGTTAACTTAACAGATAACTCCTTACAGTTTTCCTCCGACCACTCTGCGCTTTCAATGGAGGTTGCTCTTCGAAGACAGACTGCCGATCAGAACTGCGACACACATCAGGGTAATGAATCGAAGTTGATATTTTCCACAAAATATATTAAATCCGAGGTCATCTTGCAATGCTTAGCGCGATACAACTTTCAAAGTCTACATAAGATGTCCACTGAAGAAGCCATAGACGAGATTTCGCGGTTACTCTTGAATATCGCCCGTCTAGGAGCAGCGAAAGTATTAAAGATCTCAGACAGAGCGAACTCTTGGTTCACTCCAGAAGTTAAAGTTATGTTTAAAAAGAAGCAAAAGCTATACCGAAAGTGGAAAAGAACTGGGCACCCGACTGATCGGACAACGTATAAATGCGAAAGGGCAAAGTTCATTCGACTGAAAAGACAAGCATACATTGAGGTTATTAAGGAAAAATTAAAAAAGGAAAGAGAATAGTTAGCGAGAAAAACAACAAAAAAGAAATGACGGACCAGCTGTTTAGAGAGTGGACAGAAGTCACATTCGGAAAACTTTGAATGAAAAGCAGAAAAATTGTGAGGAAAACATCCGCGAGATGCAGAAAATGATTGAAAAACTGATGGATCCCACTTGCACTAACCGAACTAGAGATAGAAACATATTACGTGAAATTAATATCAGCAGGGAAAACTTAAAGGAAACTATTAACTCGCTCCCCAATAAAGCAACGATCGGCCGGACCAGTTCCCGCTATTCATGATAAAAATATGTAGTGATTTTACATAATCGACCCGCTCCACCACCTATTCCAACGAATACTAAGTGACAGGGTTATCCCGAAAACATGGAAGAGATATTACGTAAAACCAGTTCCAAAATAAACAATCCTAAAACCAGTAAGATTTCAGGCCCATCGCAATCGGATGCTCTCTGCAAAAAGTTTTTGAGAAAGCAATCCTCAACACCGTCAATCAGCACTGCTTTGGGGACAGGCCAGAATACTTACATTCTGTGCTTCCTCGAAGGTCGACTATTACTAATTTAATGGAGACTCTACTCCGAATACAGCTAGCATTAAATAATAAAGAACAGTTGGACATCGTTTTCCTGGATGTAGCAGCAGCCTTCGACAACGTCTCAATCCCAGCTATAACAGTAATCCTCAAGGAGTATTTCCTCATTTCAGGAAGCACTTTAAGCATTCTCACTAACACCCTTCAAGAAAGACAAATTATCGCAATAAATGGGAAACAAACAGCAACTTACTGTATCTCTAGGGGAGTACCGCAAGGGGGTGTATTGTCTGCACCTTCTTTGCAATAGCACTAGCCCCATTTTTAGCTCAAAACTGTGAGCAATTTATTACATATGCTGACGATTTGAAATTTTTTGTAATCTCTAAAGAACAAGAAACTGCACCCCATCTATCAGAGGAAGCAAACAAGGCAATCAGGAAACTAGAAGAATATCTGCACTACATTGGCCTGAAAGTTAATGAAAATAAAACTGCCCAAATGACCTTCACCAATAAAAAGAAGAAAAATGAAATTACGATTTTCGTGAACAATACCAGAGTCCAAAATCTCCCGCACATGTTGACCTTGGCCTTAAGTGGGATGAAGGATTAAACTTCATACCTCACTTCGAATACATTAGGAAAAAGACATACGCAGCACTCTGGAGCACTAGACAAGAACTCACCGGTCTCCGAAGCCCTCATCTTATAATTCAATACATCCTTAAATGCGTTACACCGATTCCGTTGTACGCATCGACTATCTGGTCATCAGCCCCCGAGAACAACATCAAGGCCTTCTTAGGAGTAGAATACTGGCTCCTGAGATGGCTAAACAAGATCGCCAGGAAACCGTTTACCATCTCAAGAGCGGTCTTGTCTGCCAATCTGGACATCACACCGTGGAAGTATATCATCACAACCAGAAACATCTTAACTCTGGCAAAGCTACTAACGGAGAGAACAGATGCGCCGAAAGTGGGAACTGTGATCACTCGCCCTCGGATGACACGACCGAGAATAAACAGAGAAGAACCAAATCTCAAGTGCCAACTGACTCAATTGGACTCTCTGGGGAGATTTTTCCCAGCAAATACTGTGAATTATTTAATAATTTAAATATAGATCCAGAGAAACTATGTACAGACAAATGTATAGGACAGAAATATTTGGTAATGTGTACCGGCAGGTACAAATATAATAAGAGTAATTTAATAATCTATATAATAACATTTAGCATTTAACAACCATTCGCAATTAATCCATTAACACATATTCTGTGTTTTGTCATCTCCAAATATTGTAAATAAGTTCATGTAAATATGCTTGTAAATACTGAAATAATGTAACCACACCCTCTAGCCACGTGCTGTCTATGGGTGTCTCGGAAGAGAAATAAACAGATAATAATAATAATAATAACACACCCATCATCTAATAAATCAGGCATAGTGGGGTGCGTTACCGCCCTGCTCCAGGCAGGCGGGTTCTCTATTCTAACATTACATCAATAATGAGTGAATCATGAACTCTGTGCCAGTTCAATATAAATCTCACTATTAAAAATTACTTGAATTATTTACAAGTACAGTGTACGTCAATTTGGTATTTTATTTTGTGTGTACACACACAATAAAACTTCATTTATATATCATCATCTTCAGCCATCGTTGATCCCCTGTAGGATGAACGGCCTCCTCAACAAGTTTCCAACAACTGCAGTTCTGTGGTTTCCGTTGCCATTGTACACAAGGAGGTTTCGCTATTTCATGAATCCATCTAATCTTTGGCCTTTCTCTTCTGCGTTTCGAGTCAAGCAGTATCCATTCTTTTGTCCATCAAGCGTCAGTTCTCCTTGATATGGAACCTGCCCAATTACCATCTCTTTACAGTTAATACAAACATAAAAACTATAACACATGGCATTTTAAGTCCTGGAACGTCACATACATGTATGTTTTCTCAAAGAGCCTGTACAACAAAGGGACCAGTGCCAGCAACTCGTTTAAACTCATCCTTTAAATCGTATAACAGACAATTATCTATTATGTATTGTGCACCCTCTGTCATTTCGCATGCACGTTCTGAGCTCGGTACCACCCCTAATTCATACAACGTTCCTGTGAAACAATTTCCAGTAACCACCACGGATGGCCGCCTCCTTATGCCTTCCATAATATTAACACTAGGCAAACAAGGGACAGGTCACCCGATCCATTGCAAAATGGTCCGACTGCTCCTCCAATTTTTTGCCACCTGCATACTAAATCGCTTCTTTCAAGACAGGATTTAACTCCCGATATTTCAACTGATTTATTCGACGTTGTGTCAAGCTGCAATGCCCTTTTCATAATACCATGTGACACAGCGTTACAAAGTATTTTATATCCTTTTAACGCGGCAGTGATTTCCACAGTTTAGTTCAACAAGCTTTTCCATCTCGGACCAAATACAATCTCGATTTATGCGCTCCGACATTACTTCCTGGAGGATCGCAGAGAGGCTTTACGAACGTTCCGGATTTGTTTCCTTCCCCCCCTACTCCCGATCTCCGCAGACTTGCATTCCTCTAAAGAACAACTTCTATAAAAAGCCGGGCGTCCAAATATCTGACGCCTAAATGAGTCTGGTCCTGAACTTTCGCGCGTTAAACAATGTCACGTGTCACATCTTGTTCGTAGAACTGCAATCAGTGGGCGAGAAAGTTCTGGTACTTGTGAAGACCCCGAATTAACGGAATGTGCTGCGCGCAGAAACCGGGAAAGGGGGGGGGGAAAGAGAGGGAGAGAGAGAGAAAAAGAAGCAGTCCGCTTTCGAATGAGAGATTCCATTCTCTCTCTTGTAAAACTTAAAGGACGAGACCAAAAACGTAAAGCGAATTATGAGTCACAATAGAAGGTCCAGCTTGCAGAAATTGACTGAAAAATTCTATTTAAGCAAAGAAAGATGCTCTTCCAAAGGTGACTTGAAGGATTTGAGATTCGGTAGCCATGTGCTTATTAGAAAACCACTGTATTCTGTTGAAAATCGAGACATTCGAGTGGAGCGGTGCCTCTCAACGCCTCATTGGACTGGACTGGACAATGGAGAAATCTCGACACTTTTTTTGCACCAGTGGTGGGGTGGAAGTGTAGCGTGGACATCATGAAGCCGTGCATTCAGTCCATGTCGGGTCCACCACTGAAGCCGCCCGAGGTGATGTCGTGTATGGGTGTATTCGGTCAGTACACTCTGGGTCCTCTTCTTCGGAGGTCGTGTTACCTCCAATAAACATCCTTCTGTCCAACTTCACCGTGCAATGCTTTATTTGTATCTGGATTGCGATGGGTTCTTTCAAGACGACTAAAAGCAACCGAAATATGCAAAAATTTCGTTTGGAACAAAAAATGCGAACGAGTTGTAACCGCCTAATTGCCCAGGTCTAAATCCAATTGAGGGTGTGTGGGATATGGTGGGAAGGACAGTTGACTTTCGCGGTTCTCTCCCTACCGCAGTACAGCAGCTAAAAAACATCCTCATCGCAGAATGGTGAAATCTGGAGGATGACACCTCGTACAACAGCACCAAACCGAATTTCATTCAGGAGGTTGCGACATCCTTTTGTTCTTCTTAAAAAAGGGCAATAAATGAAGAATTCGCCGTCCCCCTCCCTTATTCTCTTTCTCTCTCATTCTCTAATTTTTACTCTCATTTTGTCTCTCTCTTATTATCTTTCATTCTCTTTAATTTTTTTTTCTCTCTTTTTCTCTCTCTCTCAAGTCACAAAGAAGATTAGACAGACAAAGGCAGTTTAGGAGAAATCTTTGGCAAAGGATGAAAAGAAAAACAGCAAAGAGTTCTTTACTTATGTAAACTCTAGAAGGAAGGGGATGAATTGGATTGGTCCACTTAACATAGATTGATTGACTATTGATGATCATGCTCAGGTAGTTGATAAACTGAATCAGTATTTTGCATCGACATTCACACACGAGAGTTATTCAAGGAGTCAGGAGGGAATGCCACAAGTTTATCAAACTCTAACAGGCAGTTAACTGATTTTGTAAAACTGAGAGCAAAATGGAGGAGAAATTGTTGAAGTTAAACCTAAGGAAGGCAACTGGGGTGGACGGAATCTATCCAGTTATATTAAAGGAGGCAGCAAACCCTTAGCCATAATTATGAGAGCTTCCTTGGACTCAGGGGAGGTCCCCACGGACTTGAGATGTGCAAATGTGTCCCCAATTCAAAAAGGGGGATCAAAGGGTGACACGAGTAATTACAGACCAGTTAGTTTAACTTCTGTTCCGGGTAAAATAATGGAGTCGCTGGTTAAAGATGCATTGCAGGATCATCTAGACAAGACTGCAGCAATAATTCACACACAGAATGGGTTTGTTAAGGGAAAGTCTTGTCTGACAAATTTGATTGGTTATTATGATGTGGTTACAAAGGAACTGGATGCAAAAAATAAGTTGCTACAATGGATAAAAGGATGGTTAAGTGGGAGAAGACATAGTGGCATAGTGTTTTGTGAAAGGCGCCACCTGTGGTTTCCCACATCTGCACCATGGTACTTTGTGAAGAAGTACAGAATCTCTGTAAAAGCCAGAAAAAGTGTAATGTCTGGTTTCTGTCAGAGTAGTGTTATGTTTTGTTGTTGTGTCTCTGGCTGCTTGGCCGCAGAGCCCCTAGTGGGACCGCACGTTGCCCGCCACCACAACTGGGAGGTGAGCCAGGCTACCCATTATATTCTGGCTGGCCTTTGCCAGGGTTGCCTAAGCTTCCTGACAAAGGTCAAGTGAAAAAATATATATATAAATAAATAAATAAATAAAAAAATAATAATAATAAATAAATAAATAAATAAAAAATGATAATAATAAATAAATAAATAAATAAAAAATAATAATAATAAATAAATAAATAAATAAAATAAATAAAATAAAAAAAATAAATAAAATATATAAAAAAAAAGTGGGGGGGGGGAAACAGAGCAGGAGTACGAGTTAGAAGGAACAGAAAGAGGGAAAGGAGGACGGACTGAAGTTAAGGAGCAGTCCGCTCTTTGTGAGGTGAAAAGTGGGAGAAGACAGAGGATTACCACCCTCTGTCTTCTCCCTGGTAATCAATGGGTGCTGCTCTTCGTGGACTAATGTTATTAGTGGAGTCCCACAGGGTTCGGTGTTGGGTCCACTGGCCGCTGTAGCCTAGTGGTCAGGCGCGCGGGTGCATAAGTACACGTGCCTTGAGTGACCGGAGTTCAAGCCCGTGACTGCTGAATGCGGTGCTGTTTCTTGTATTCTATGTATCTTGTAAACTCCTCTGACCGTTTGGTCGTCCTGGAGTATAAACAGAAAATTTATTATATTCATGAAGGTATATCAGACTTAATGTCGAAGTTTGCAGATGATACAAAGGTTGGCAGGGTTGTTAATGACAGTAATGGCAGTGTGCTACTGCAACAGGATCTAGATAATTTGGGCAGATGGGCTAAGAAGTGGCAACTGAAGTTTAACATTGGCAAATGCAAAGTACTGCATATGGGCAGAATAACCCCCAGAAGAACGTACCAGCTGTGTGGTACTACCCTTAAGGTGGTAGAAAATGAAAGACCGAGTTAATTGTGCAGTCAGATATGAAGTGTTCTGAGCAGTGCAGACAGGCTGCCAGAGCAAGTTATGGGGTTTTGTTTAATGATGTACAGGAATTTTGATGTACCTTATATAAATGGAGGTGATTGTCCCTCTGTATAAGGCAATGGTCAGGCCACGCCTTGACTACTGCGTACAGATCTGGAGGCCTCATTTTAGGAAGGATGTAGATTTGCTTGAGCGTGTACAGAGAAGGGCAACAAGATTGGTGAGGCGAATGAAGGGTTCAAGTTCTGCAAATTGCAGCGGCTATAGTCTAGGCACCTGCGAGGTGATCTGATTGAGGTGTATAAGGCCTTGAATGGGTTGAGCACGCTGATTTCTGATGGAATTCTTCCACTTGTTGAGATTACGAACCTGAGGGGGCATAAATTCGAATTGAAGAAAGGACAGTTGTAGCATAGATGTGCTGAAGTGAGCCAGCGGATAGTTAATTGCTGGAACAAACTTCAATCTGTCGTTGTGGAAGTTGATAGCTTAAATAAATTCAAGGAGGGACTGGATTTTTTGTTTGCTTCCGAAACCTCCCTGTGTTTCGGAAGGATGCTACTCTTCCGAAACACAGGGAGGCCAAGAAAGAGCTGGATGCTATATTGGGTGCATTGCACTTAACGCAGCTTCCGACACCAGTGACAAGGGGAATGCAGCAACTTGACCTGTTGTATCATAGTTCCTTAGACGTAAGGCTAGCGCAAAACTGCATAAAATTTAAGTCGGACCACAATCCCATTGAAATAGAAGCAGCACTAAAGATACACAAATGCATGCAGGGTAACCACACGAACTGGGAAAAGCAAAGTAAGTATCTTTTCTCCGTGAAGTATATTAAATCAGAGGTCATTCTCAGTCACCTGACTAGTTACAACTGGAATGACCTGCAAGAAAAGCCAATAGACGAAGCTTTAGAAATGATCACTCTAATAGAGATATACCAAACAGCATTGGAAGGAGCAGCAAAAGAAATCAAAATATCTGAGAGAACAAAAGAATGGTTTAACCCACAACTGAAAGCAAGTTTCCTCAGGAAGCAAAAACTGTATAGAAAATGGCAAAGAACGGGTCATCCTGCCGATCACATTCGTTTTTAAGAAGGAAAGAGCACATTTCATCAAAGCAAAACGACAGGCACACTGCAGTGTTGTTCATAACAAACTAAAACGAGCAAAAAGAATTACTAGCAATAGAAATAGCACAGAGAATATGACAGAATGCATTTTCAAGGAATGGGCTAATAACACTTTTAGTAACCTGCATGGACTGAATCAAATTGAGAACACTGATAATGGTAACAAAATTTTTGAATTCCTGAAAGATTTAAACCATTCGGCAATAGAGGAACCAACCATTCGAAACCATTCGGCAATAGAGGAACCAACAAGACCTCCTTTGAGTGAAATACAAATCACCAAAGAGAGCGTAATGAAAGCAATCAACGATCTGCCCAATAAGGCCACTGTTGGACCAGACAAATTTCCAATGTTCATCCTTAAAATAAGTAGCCCATTTATAATAGATCTATTACTGCACATCTATCAGGAAGTCATCAGGTCAGGAGCTTTCCCGCAAGCTTGGAAAATTACATTGTAACCCCAATACCAAAGATTAAACACCCAAAATTGGCTAAGGATTACAGACCAATTTCTGTTAGTTGCACCCTACAGAAGGTATTCGAAAAAGCACTGCTTCCCACCATCAATCAACACTGCTTCAGCCATAGACCACCAACATTTGCACTCAGTTATTTCGGGGAGATCAACAATAACAAACTTACTGGAAACCCTTTTTCGCGTGCAGAAAGCACTATATGAGAAAAAGCAAATTGATTTTATTTTTTTTGGATATCTCCGCAGCCTACAACAACGTCTCAATTCCAGCGCTCATTGCGATTTTAAGGGATTATTTTCATGTAAGAGGAAAATTGTTAACTATAATAACCAGCCTGCTAGAACATAAACTTACTGTTAAGCACCAAAAGCTACAATCTTGCTTTACCATCTCGCGAGGAGTGCCACAAGGGGGAGTTCTTTCGGCTACCCTCTTCGCGGCCGCCCTGGAGCCGTTTCTTTCACGGTACTACAATTTTATAACATATGCTGACGATGTAAAATTCTTCATCACTTCCAAAGACCGTGAATCAGCAGAAGGTATTTGCCAGATGGCAAATAGCACAATCCGAGAATTTGAGAGCTACCTGGATTGCATCGGGCTCCGTATTAATGCGCAGAAGTCTGCCCAAATGACCATAACTTACAACCAGAATAAAAATGACATCTCGATCTCTGTGAACGGGTCTAGTGTGGAAAAAGTGCACTCTCACCTGGACCTGGGTCTTAAGTGGGATGACAGACTCACCTTTGCTCAACACTTCGCCCATATGAAGACAAAAATATTCGCCGCTTTACGGGCTACTAGACAGGAACTGGTAGGAATTAGGGATCCTCAGCTAGCGACCAAGTACATTTTAATGTGTGTCCTGCCAATTGCAATGTATGCCTCGCAAATCTGGTCTTCAGCTCCAGATTCACATTATAAGTCCGTCCTTGGGATCGAGTACTGGTTCTTGCGATGGCTTAACAGAGTTGCTGGCCACCCTTTTACTATCTCAAGGGCCATTCTCTACTCAAACCTTAACATCACACCCTGGATGCAGCGGACAATTAACAGGAACATACACACTCTCGCACAAATGCTCACAGGCAGAGTGGATGCTCCAGTCCTGGATAATATTCTAGTCAAACCGCGTGTCACTGCTAGACGTTGCGGGGAAGTAAATAATCCACTGCGTCCAGTCCTGAACAATCTTAGTAGCCTGCAAAGATTCTTCCCATCAAATGCAGCGAAAATATTTAACTCACTACACATAGATGCCGAAAAACTGTGTGAGGATGCAACATACCGGAAAGAGATCTTCCAGGATTCGTACAGACTTACCAAAATATGAATCGGCTGCAAAGTACCAAAGAATTTAGAGTAAAAGAGAAACTTTCTGCTTTCAGAACAATAATAATTTGTTGACTGTAAAAATATACCTTCTGTAACAGTTATGTAAATATGTAAGTTATAGATGGAATTATTAGTGAATTGTAAATATATCAGTTGTATAATGTATGTACAGAATCATCAATGTGTAAATACTGTATATATTAAACATAAAATGTGTATATAATATTTCGGGACGAGACTACGTGTTCAGTATATGTAACCCACTGCACGTAGTATCTCGTACCCTGATTTGTACTTAGCACCCTCCTGGCACTTTGCCGTCCCGGGGTGGTTTCCTTATGGAAATAAACAGATAATAATAATAATAAGCTTGCTTTCTTTCATCACATGCCTCTATTATTATTATTATTATTATTTCTCTCTCATTATCATTCTCTGTCTCTTTTATTCTCTTATTCATTATCTCTCTCCATTAACACAAACTTCCATAAGAGTCGTTGCTGACTTTACTGGCAGCTTACAGTATTGAGAACCGAATCCAAACAGCGAGAGTTTTAAGTTGGGGGGGTGGGGGGAAGCATCATCGTTATAACAGACACAGTGGGTACGTTTTTTTTTTTTTTTTCCCTCTTTTTTTTAAATAGGGGGATTGTTGCTGGTGAGAAATTGGCCGGTTGTCGTTGTGTCGTTATTCTTCGTGCAGGAGTCGTTTGCTGTCTTCTGTTGACTTAACAAAGCTCCGAGCCTGTCAACAACCGCGATAATAATAAGAAACAGAAGGAGAAGAAGCACGTGTCCAATTTGTCTTCATCTTCTTGTCTGCTCCCTAATCGAGCCTGTCTTCCAAACCACAAATAAATTTATAACTTCTCTCTTTCTTTCGCTCCAATCCTCGCTGGCAATCCGGCGTTTGAGTGGGCCTTTGGAGGCGCCGCCGAAAAATAAATAAAAAATGAAGACATTTTTCGCGAGGCAGTTAATTCCATTTAGTGTTTTACGAAGTGCTCACCAGGGGTTCAGTGGGCTAACACAAGTGGTTTCGGATGCCTCGCTTTGGCGTAAATGAAGATTTCGTTAATTAAATACGAATCTCGCATACTATTCTGCGTTGCCACGGCAACGAGAGGACATTTGCTTTTCGTCCCAAGTTATGCGGTGTAAAATGCATTTATTTCTAGTCTATTGGGGCGTGGTGTCAGACCCGATGTATATAACAATATACGCTTATGGACCAAAACATTTTGATCATACCCAACGGCATTTTGTGCACTTTTCGCGATGATAACCGCTTGTACCCAGTGTAGCATCGAGTCCAATGAAGGCATCCTCATATCGTGGATCAGCTGGACGTCCCTGAGTTCAGCAACCGAGTCGTGGGCTAACGAATTCTGCTTTCCACTGGATCCACAAATGTTCGATGAGATTGACGTCTGAGGAATTCGGCAGCCAGGGAAACACACGAAATGCTTGTTGAAAGAGTCCAGTGCCACCTGGATATGCAGTCACCATACAGGGCCAAACTTTGTCCGAAACAGGATCTGCCGAATTAGAGTCTGGCTGTGAGGATGCGTTCAATGGGGATGAGGGAACCCAGTAACGGCCATGAAAACTCCGATCCATCACCGCTGGCCTCATTTTGTCCAACCATGCAGTCTGTTTGCAGTTGTTCGCCCTGCTTGCAGTCGAATCTATTGGCATGATGAAGCTGGAACCTTAATTCTTTAGACTCAGGAACTCTTTTCCAGCCGTCCAATATTCAGGTACGATGCTCCCGTGCCCATTGCAGGAGGAGGTATCGATGACGGTGACAACATGGACACATGAACAAGTCACACAGAGAAACCTTTACGCGTATACAATCCTATAATGGTGTCCTAGGAAACGTTTCTGCTAGGTGATGTGAAGTCCACTCGCGACACAGTGGTGGCCAGCAGGGATTTCGAATAGGGAGTTCTGCCGCTGGAAACGTGGTGGGTAGACGTTAATATATCTTTCCTAAACTTGCCATCAGATGCATACCTCTTTGTACTTGAAAGTTACTGGCACCTTACACCACCACGTGGAGAAATAAACCTACTAAATTAAGCCGCAAGCTGCATTTTCCTCCACGATGTTTATTTTAAAATATAAATAGCGTCTGTTTATATTTTTATAAATCCTGTGTTTATATCGTAACAGAATAATTTTGTATTTGATTATTTCTTAAATAAATACAAATTAAAAGTTAATTTTTCAGATGGTAAATACAATATTTATCTTATAATACCCTGGCACCACAATGCTCTAATGGGATTAATTGTATATATCTTATTCTGCAATTATAGATTCTATTCTACTATATAAATTGCAAGATATAATTAACAATGCCTTCCCGCTTATATTTCCCATAAAAGAACATAATATCACGTTGCAACTTATTTTTCCTGTACAAATCTCAAGGTTCTTTGGAATCGGTTAAATTTTGATTGAACTTTGCCTCTTTAAATGAACCTTGGGCAGAAAAATGAACGATCATAATTTAGAGCAAAGAACTGTTATTAAATCTTGGGGTTCAGCGATAACAAGAGTTGAATCCTAGATCTTTCAGGATGATCCACTTATTGATTAGGTAAGAAACCAAACTCCCGATTCATTCAACGAATAATAAATATTTCAGGGGGCAGTAATAATGTGGGAACATTCCCATCTTCTACACCAAAGAAGTATTCCAATTCCAGCAGTTGATCCAATTCGCCGGATAATACCACGGCGCTGAAAATTCAACGGGCGCGCCGGTGATCAATACTCTAAACTGTGGTCATTTAATGCGGAGCCCCGAATACCTGAGGACGGTTATTATCTTCGCGAGCAAAAATATGTCGTAATAAATTAAGCGGCACAAAGCTTCGTCAGCCTCTTTGTGGGCGGACAAGGTAAATCAAGCTTTGCTGCACACGACGGACTTCCTCGACGCACGTGGCTGGCTCTCTCAAGAATCGTCAAGAAGGCTCCAGACAATTGCCATTGTGTGAGCAGTGATTTATCTGAAAACAAAACAATTAATTAAGCCCGAATAAATTACCGGGCAACCACGAAATCACTTAACTCGAAGTAAACGAGAAATGAAAGCCCACATTGAGGCGACTGGATCGGAACAAATCATTCCCTCCGCTAAATTTGGATTTCTATTAAAATGTTCCCTCGCTCTTTAAAATCAATTGTTTTTCTCCGTCTGCCGGCCGAATTAATAAAGGGTCTGAGGGCCCTTTTATGTTAAACAACGTTATTCTAGCTCGCGTCGTACGCGAGCTGCAATGCGCCCAAACGCCAGTAATTAATTCGGGAGTTTCTATCATCCCCATGGCAACAGATTGCTGTGGAATGTTTCGAAGTGCTCGAGCGAGAAATGCACCCTCGTTCTGGAAGAAATATCATTAGTCAGTTGTATTGGCACGGCGACTGAGCATATATTCGTGTTTGGGGAGGTTATAATGGTTAGAGGGAGAGGCGAGTGAATTAAATCCGCTTTGTTATTGCACTGTTTGACTCCGGGAGTCATTGGACATGCGTTTATCGAGTGGACTTTGAAGCGGGTCTATTAAATTAGCGCTCGGCCAAATTCATATCTGGAAATTAATGCTATTTGACACAATTTGTCATTCAGCTGACCCGCCTCCTATGGTTTCATGGGCCCGTTTAGTGCTTCGTACTAAAATGGGTGTGTGCGTGTTGCTCACCATTAACGTGGATATTTTTCGCCGGTATTTTCTTCGACAGAAATTGAAAATTCCGTACTGGTAATTTGGGAGGGCATCCGTAATCCATTTATACTGGGTGACATACGAACGAATGTGAAAGAAGTGAAAAAAAGAAAAGATTTTAAGCTGAATTCATCTCGAAGTTGGATTCAACGTCATGAAAATTTGCGAAATTTCATCACCAATGATATTTTTATCATTGGTGATGAAATTTGGCTACATTTTCATGACGTTGAATCCAACTATCTGGACTAGCAAGAATTGATTTTTAATAAGTAATTTTTCCACATTGAGACACTTGAATTCTTCTGTTTTCTATATATGTTTTTTTCAACGATGGCAATTGTTTCAAAATTTATTGCTTCAGATGGCCAACCAGATCCTGGAATTCCCAAATGACTGCCGTCCCTTTCGAACTCTGCCGACGAACTTGTTCTCCTAATAGGGTTTTTGGAGCATCAGCGACTAAGGCCATATTGCTCCGTGTACACTGTCTGTAAAAATTGCGTGTGTTCTGTGCTCGATTTTCTGTTTGCTGGATGAAAAATCATGCTACTCTAGCCTAAAATCAACTAAATCTGCTAAAATGACTAAAAGACTCAAATATTCCTCACGTAATCACCGAGACTCGAACTGCTGTCTTTTCCATACGGTGTGGGGAGGAGAGTCTACCAGATTTACCGTGTTTCCTGGAAACATCCGTTTTGGGCCTTTAAGATTGTTCAGACAGTTTCGAGGTGGAAGCCTCGGATCAATTTGGCTTTTCCCAGCAACTTTAGTAGCAGTTTTAATAAGGTCTATTATACTGGAGTGTTGCAATGTGTCTGGCCAGCGCAAATAAGTTAGTTGCAACAATCTTTTTTTTCCATGTGGATGACTTGCAAATTGATTGATGTACATTTGGGACATAGAAATGGTGTACTGCTTGTCCACCATTGGTGTAAAAAGTCGGGCGGTGAGTGTGTCAGTCTAGTGATTTTGTGCTCTTACATTTCCTTTAATTTCAAGTGCAATTATGCAACCAAGTGTAGATTATTTCGGATATCCTGAAAGCTAAAGATGTCATCTATACAAAAGTTCCAACTATCGGTCCCGAATTTTTAAGGTAAACTTACTTTTGATAATTTTAGATAGACATAATTATATGCTTTAGCAGTAGTGACCGGATGCACGTGTATCATAGCACTTAGAGCGAATGCCACCCTGCTGCACGTACTCGCAATTAGGCTAATCCCTGCCTCGAGCAACAAGGCTCCAACCCTCTGCCTTTTGTTTCTCAGGAAATAGAAAGTAGCTAATAGTGCACCGTGTTTGTTGTTTACTTGTTTGAACTTAAGAAGGGCAAGCTATACAATAAGGTAATTTATCTCCAGAGCTTACAAATTTACCCTACTTGATCATTTATTTTCAATGTATGTAAATATATTTTTCTAAAACATTGAAGTCAGCCTCCAAAAAATTGCCAACTTAGTTCAGCCCCTATTTGACCACTTACTTGTGGTTTTTTGGCAATTACAACGAGCTCTGCTTCAACTTACTACGAGTAGAAAATCCTTTATCCGTATTCCTCTCGTTAATCCAGATACCCACTAAAACAACATGAGCGACGCTGAAGTTGAGCTGATAGTTAAGGGACAGACGGATTACCCAATCCGCTCAAGGAATGAGGCCCCGGCAACTGGGGAAGGTATGAATAAACCTACAAAGACCAAGGCCAAGAAGAAAGAGAAGGTAGAAGAAGGTCTGCTACAGACGTCCCAACAACGAAGGAAGTCTCTGAAGAGGCTGCCAATGTATCATTCAGCGAATCTGACCATGAAGAACAAAAGAGTCAGGAAACTGAGCATGAAGGAAAAAAGAGTCAGGAACCCCCTATTACCCAGGTTCCCCCGTTGACTGGGACTCCAATGGAACAGATTATTGCCATTAGAGGAACCCTAGAAAAATACATGGCTAAGCAATCAAGTAGAATTACTGCTGCCATTAGAACTGACGTGATAGAGATCTTCAGTAAAATGGAGACAGTGGTCCAAAAATTGCACGTCGACCACGAGAGGATGAAAGCAAAAATCGAAGTTCTCACACAGGAGGGGGAAAAACAAATGCAACAACGCTCCCGCTCCTTTTCAGAGGCGTTGAGGAATGAAGCTCAATATGTGCCTAACCAACCAGGAAAAGTACAAAACCGAAAGGTGGTAAGAAAGCCTGAATCACATGTTATTTTGGTTAAACCAGTGGAAGACGCACATTTAGATACCAGTGAAGCGGTCAAGGAAGCACTCACAAAAAACTTCAAGGAGCAGATGAAAACTGTAAAAATAAAGAGTATTAGAAAGACCAGGCATCCAGGAGTCTTAATAGAAACAGACACCAGGGAGGAGGCACAAACCATCCTGAATAATGCCGACATGACAAATTTCGGGCTTAGGGCAGAAGCCCCAAAGAAAAAAGGGCCTTCAGTTGTGATCTTTGATGTGGACGAGAGCTTAACACCAGAGGAGCTCAAAGCCGAGATCTTTAATAAAAATCTAAGTATATACCTGCAAGATGAGGCTAGCGTGGATGATATTATTCCGAAATACAAAACGAAGACCAAGTCACCTACAAACGTAAACTGGGTAATCGAACTATCAACCAGAGCATGGCAAATTCTGGGAGCTCAAAACAGAATATTCATTGGATGGGGCAGCCATAGATTCAAAGAACATATTCCTGTCCGCAGATGTTACAGGTGTCTCCGCTTTGGCCATACCTCACATACTTGCAATCAGCGTGAATCCACATGTGGCCACTGTGCCCAAAAGGGACACGACTATAAGGATTGTCCTGTCAGAGATCAGCCGCCAAGCTGCGCAAATTGCAAGGCTGCAAAGGCTCCACACCAACATTCCATCCGAGATACCAACTGCCCTGTCTATCTAAAAGTAAAGAGTCTTTACCAAATGCGAATAAATTATGGATAGAATTCTTTCTCCCAATTACCAACTAGAAATAAGAATTGTACAATTAAATGCGCAGAGAGCAAGAGTTGTTGCAGACCAGCTGAAGGTAAAGGCTGAGGAAAAACAAATAGATCTAATCCTGCTCCAGGAGCCCTATGTTCGCTCTGGGGTGGTTATGGGCTACCCCTCATCATATAAAATTATCCACTGTACAAATGACCAACCATGGGCTGCGATTGTCATCAGAAACCCTGATATCACAGCAACCAAGATAACCCCACTATGCACTTCCATCAGTGCCTGTGCCCAAATCATGACATCTCTTGGATCACTGTTCATCCTCTCTCTCTACAGCCATCCAGGTGAAGACATCACTGCTGCTATCTCTCTGATTGAAATGGCACTCCAGCTCCTCCCGGGTGGGCATCTACTGATAGGCATGGACTCAAACTGTCGCTCGCCACTCTGGCACAGTCAGGCACCAGATAGGAATGCCCTAGGAAATGGCTCAAGACTGGAGGACCTTATCCTCACATCAGGCTTACAAATCTTAAACCGCCCAGGACATCTACCCACTTACAGTGGCCCACTCTGGGAGAGCGAAATTGATATCACAATGGCTACGCCTGACTTAGCCAACAAACTTTCCGGCTGGACGGTCCAGGAGTCCTGGACCACTTCAGACCACAGAGCGATCACATTCTCCCTTGTTCGCTCGGTGGAACGCGTCGCATCGATTCCAAAGGATATTGTGCGTTATAACACCAAAAAAGCGGATTGGCAACGCTTCCTTGTGGAACTGTCCAGAAGGCTACCGGATGATGTTCCTCTACCGGCTTCACTCTCGCCAGATCACTGTGTACGCAATATTACTGCCATCATCAAAAGTGCCTGTGATCTGTCCATTCCGCGTAGGAGGCCATACCGCTATGCTGTCCCCTGGTGGAATACAGACCTTCGGGACTTAAGAAAGAGGGCACAACAAGCCAGGAAAACTTACCAACGTGCACGTGCCCATCTTCCCCCACATGAGGTTGAAGCTGCCCGGGAGGCATATCGGGTAGTTAGAAACATGTACACCAAGGAAATTCGTAAGTGTAAGAAGGAATCATGGCACACCCTGGTCTCTACTATTGGCAATGAAGACCCATGGGGCATCGTGTTCCGCATCGTCACCAATAGGCTGCCTAGAGGTGAGGTTCTTAGTACAACTCTCAAACCGGATGGCTCTTCAACCTTTACCTGGTCTGACTCAATAAACAATATTCTTGATTCCATTTACCCTACTGAATTTACAGCAATGTCACTGGAGCAACAGCAGTTCATCGACAGTAATCAAGCTTATCAGCCAGAGGCTACGGAACCGCCCTTCACTATGTTAGAGATGAATATGGCTCTGGCTAAAATGAAAGATGGCAAAACGCCAGGTGCTGACTTACTCGAAGTCGACGTAGTCAAGAAATTCGCTGAAGTCTATCCCACCACACTCTTGAGCCTCCTCAACAGGTGCCTTGCTGAAGGAACTTTCCCTGTACCCTGGAAGACTGCTACTCTCAAGCTGATCCTGAAAAATCCAGATAAACCGCCCCAACTTCCTGCTTCCTACCGACCAATTGCTCTGCTCTCCGTTTTGGCCAAGCTTCTAGAACGACTTCTGCTGTATCGCCTTTCCATCTGCTATACCGATAAGCAACTCACCTCACCATGTCAGTTTGGATTCAAGACAGGCTCCAGCACTGAAGACGCTATACACAACTTGATTACCCAGGCCACACATACAACTTCAAAGTATACTCTAGCCATCATGGTGGACTTTGCTGGTGCCTTCGATCGACTGTGGTGGCCCACTGTCCTTCGGAGGCTTCGGCAGGCAAACACGTCCAAAAACCTATACAATAGTGTAAAATCCTATCTCAGCAATAGAAAATTACAAGTTGTAAACAAATATCAGACTATGACAAGATGCGTTCACCGGGGTTGCCCCCAGGGCTCTGTCCTTGGGCCATTCCTCTGGTCCATTGTTCTGGACGAGTTCCTGGGGTTTGATCTGGGTGGAGCCAGACCCTTAGCCTTCGCTGATGATCTTGTTCTGGTGGTGCAAGGTGACACAAGAGCGGCACTGGAAGCAAAAGCAAATACAGCTCTGGAAAAGCTCCAAAACTGGGCAGCACTCCACAACCTCTCAATTTCTGGTGAGAAAACAAAATCGATTCTCCTCAAAGGAAAGCTACAAATACGCAGGCCTCCAACAATGAAGTTAAATAACATCCCTATACGTCTCTACACAGAAGTCAAATACCTGGGAATCTACATTGACACCGGTCTTACCTTTCACTCTCATCTGAAGTACTTATCCACAAAAATCCGAAAGTATACGGCTATGATAAGAAGAGTCAGCAGAACGGACTGGGGTTTGAAGCATAAAGCTTTGTCTCTCATCTATAAAGCGGCGTTTCTCCCAATTGTGTGTTATGGAGCCTCAGTTTGGTGTACAAAGGCTATTCTGGAAAAGAACAAGCGTAAACTTGACTCAATACAAAGATTCATGATGTTATCTATCTGCAGGGCATGTCGCACTGTCAGCACCCCTACCCTACAGGTTATTACTGGATGCTTGCCACTCTATCTTGAGGTGATTAAAAGGGGACTTTACCATCGATTAAAGAAGGGAATTCCGACACAGTTGTTAAATCTTCAACTGCAGCTTACCAATGACCTGAAACAAGAAAGAAAACGTATCTTCAAACACCTTCAAGGACTTTGGCAGCATTCATGGGAAACCACGCCCAAAGGAGAAATTACCAGAAGATTCCTCCCATCCATTGACATGACTTTCCCGAAGTCTCCTTCCTGGTTTTCACCTGGTCTGCAAGTTACATTCCTGATCACAGGACATGGGCCCTTTCAACAAAAATTGACAGCAATGGGAATTGAAAGCAATCCATTCTGCCACTGTGGCGAAGAGGAGTCATGGGGGCATCTCATGTATGAGTGCCCTGCTTACGATGATTGTAGGCTCAAATTTTTTACTGAAATCCAGGAGAACCCTCGTAACCATGAAATATACCTGCTTCAGAATGAAACAACATACAAAGCCTTAACGAGTTACGCACAAGCTGTCTTTACCATCAGACGGGCAAAGTTTGCTGAACTTAGAGCTGCTCAGAACAACGACCTTCAAGTGCAAACACAAACTGGGATCGGATAGCATTTTCCCAACTGATAAAAGAGTAAGACTGAAGATTAAAATACTATGCTGGCATCATCATGGTTGGCACTCCTTGAAAAGCTGACTCCCAGAGAGTGCTTGGCCTTTGGCACTCGCACAGTGGCGCCTGCCCCTGTGACTTTTGATCCCTCTACCCATCCCCTATTTCTCCTTACTCGGGTGGACTGCCTTCTCTATCTGTCCACTTTAGCTTGTTCCTCACATTCAGATCCCTCTTCCTCTTGTTCCCCAGGCCTTCTCTTCTCTTTTCTTCTCTTCCTCTCTTTTTTTTTTTTTTTTTTAACTTGGTCTTCGTCCAGGACGCTCAGGCGACCCTGGCGGAGACCAGCCAGAGAATAATGGGCAGCCTGGCTACCTCCTAGCGGTGTGTGCGGGCAACGTGAGGTCCCACCAGGGGCCCTGCGGCCAAATGCCAGGACACCCAACAGAACCTAACGCAATATGTCATATACAACAGACAACACTTTTCTGGCATTTACAGTAGTTCTGTATTTCTTCACAGCGTACATATGGCGCAGATGTGAGAAATCACAGGTGGCGCCTGACCCTAACACTATGCACACTATGTACTGCTTGTCACTCTGTCGACTGGGCCATTTCAGCGGCCAGTATTTAAGACCCAGGAACTTGTTTAAATATTTTGTGGGGCAGTGGACCATACAGTTGTTGTATGGGATGAAGACATCACACATCGTAAAGCACATTTTTGTTTTGGTGTTCACAGAATGTGAGCCTGGAAAGTCAGTCCCTCATCCCACAATAACTCCAGATATTTGCACGTATTTTAACTCTTTGAATGGTATCAACATTAATGGATCATGTCTCAGCTACGAGAGACAGAATAGATTTTCCTCAGTCCCATCAATGCCTTGTACCTCATTCAGAACTCGCCTCACACGTCAGATTTTTCAGCGAAATCACGGATTAATTATAATAAGGAGGTAGAAACTTCACAGAGCATACTGACTTATCATTTTTGCGTTTCATCCAGTAAGAAGAAAAAGAAAAGGGAAAGCTGAATACGGAAAGTGTCAAAAAAAGTTAGAGGAACGGAAGGACAAAGGTCAAATTAGCTCGTTTTTTCTTAAAGCGAGGTGGTTAGTAAGGCCGCTCCCACTTATTGAAGCATCACAATCGGGTCAGTATTAACATTCCTCTCACGTGGTGGAACTGGCACGAGAGGAAACGGAACGTGCCGTGAAAAATGAAGCGCACGGCATCACGTTCTACCTCCGTGGCCGTTCGCTTACAAGGTCATGACAGGGGTGTGACCCTCTCGAGAGGGAAGAGAACGAACCGCGAGAGGACAGCACTCGCAGTTTCCATAGAGATCCGTTTTTGGAAGCCCCGTTTGTAATTCGCCGTTTGCCACTGTCGGGTGACGTCCAATAAGCACGTGCACGGCGAACGAGACCTCCTACCGGCAAAGCCATCTGTGTGTAAATCTCGACTTCCGTACACTGCCCGTGTCCAAAAAACACCGACTCTCGTGACCTCGGCAGTCGCGTGAACGAAGAGGAAAGTTGTGTGCACGAGGAAAAACCGATCGTTTATATTAAGGGGCGTTTACACCCCTCCTGTTATGCGAGGATAAATTATTTACTTAAAAATTCAAATTCTGCTAGCACAGTTGTACATCCTGTCTCGGTTGATCGCATAATGATTGTGGCAGCTTTCCAGAAAGATGAGGTTCCAAACCTCTGGAGGAGGGGATGTTTTACAGTCATCGTGGGGGGGGGGTGCAGGGCTTCACGGGATATTATTTTCGCGTCAGCAAACCAACCTTAGAACACAGCGGCAAAACAATGGTCTTAATAGTCTTAGTTTCTTTAACACTAATTAAAAATGTCCACCAACAGCTAGCATACCACGAGCACTTGGGTCACTTTGATCTGTTTTGTACTTTAACACGTTCCTATTGTTTTTTCCGCAACATTTTCCTTTCATTTCTAATCACAGACAGTCCTGTTAGTGTTTTCTCCCTCACTGTACATTCGCTCTCTTGCATGAATTGGCAATAAATGCAGAACCTGTTTTTGTTTACAAAAGTCCTCTTAATAAACCAGTCGCTGAACCCTGGTTGGTGAGAAAGGATGTTTCGCCATGTTCATCAATTTCTGACAATGTTTCTTCGTAATGCGGTTCGGCGAAAATTGTTTGCTAACACACAGACAGAATTGAAAATAAAAAATATTAAATTCCATCCGTTTATAGGGTGATGCGTCACTGTTATTGCTTTCTGGTTCCGATCAGAATACCAAAGCAACCTTTCTACGTCGCACTTCTTGAACTCGAATATTTCTTTCTAATGGCCGCTAACAGAGATGCCCTCACGAATATGAAAGATATGTTTGTTTGATCAGGATGGAAAAATATAGCCCATGCGTGTGTGGGCATTTATTGCACATCGCGTCTGGCGCCATTCAAAGTTGGAAATACGTTGCCCAAAGTTGGAAATACGCTGCACGTTGACGCGTAAGAATTGAGGTCTCATGAAACAGCAAGCTGGTCAGTGAAATTGTCTCTCCTATCTTCTCGAGTAATCTCTTTAGATTTTGCTAACGTAAAAAGTGGAATCTCCCAAGGACCGGTTCTTGGACCAATGTTGTTTCTGATTTTCATAAACAGTGGTCCAAGAACCGGTCCTTGGGAGACTCCAATTTTGATGTTAGCCCAAGCTAAAGAGATTACTAGAGAAGATAGGAGAGAGAATTTCACTGACCAGCTTTCTTGGACGCAGTATTCCACATCTGGAATGCTGCATTCAAGTATTGAGACCTCATATGAGAAAAAGACACTGAGCTTCTTGAAAGGGCCCAAAGATGGGCAACTCAACTGGTGAGATTGAAAAAAGGACATTGGCATAAGAATGACTTCGAATATGTGGGCTGCAGAACTTTATCTATAGCCAAATATTGATCTCGGTCAATGTGAGGTCTATAAGGCTTTGTAGTGGACAGTGAAATGAACGAAGGTGAAATTTTCACTGTTATAAATCACTCCAGAACCATAAATTCAAATTATTGGAGGAGAGGTTTAGACTTAATTATAGGGTTTCTTTTAGCCATCGACTTGCTGATTACTAGAATAAGTTATCTCAGTTGTCTCAGGAGGATATAAGTAAAAAAAAAATTTAAAAAAAATTGGTTGGTGTAAGGAAGCCTAGGTCTTCCTTACACCAACCTAAAATTCCTGTCTACACGAAGCCATGTGTAGAACACTCATGCTGTCCACGAAGGACTACATACGGTCCAATTTCACTTTATCGAACGAGTTTAAATTTGAGCCACGAACTCCAGAGGGCTGTGAAGGGGTCCGCGTTTTCCCCTAATACTGAACATTAAAATAACCGTTTTTAGAGGAAATTGTAAATGGTGAGAGCACCATGATTATATGGAACATGCGCAGTCCACCCTCTATTTACCCCATCCATGTATGCAGTTGTTTTTGTATGCAGCTATTTGCTCTAAAGTTTTTCTTGAAGAAGCTTCCTAGAACGTCCCCAGGTGCCTAGCACGTGTTTTTCAATAGACATGCATGTCATCCGCATCAGCACTTTAGAAACATAGTTTTATCCTTCTGTCTTTCTTACCCTTCGTTCTCCCCTCCCCACCACTGGTTCTGGAGAAGAGCGTGTGTGTTTTTTTGGCAACAGTCGATGTGGACCCGTGGCACAGTGACGAGGTTATTTTTCTCCTGTCATTGTCATTTATTTGGTTCATTATTTGGGTGGTGCTGCCTCTTCGAGCGCGCAGAACGTTAAAAAAAAAAACAGCGTTAAAGAAAGTAGTCCACCCTCCTAAGAAGAGGAAGCAAATAACCATTAATCGTGCACAGTTTACAAGGAGAGAAGTTCAAAAATAGGTGAGATCCAGAAACACGTGCAAGCGAAGCAGGGCGTTTCAGCCGAGTCTCCTAGCCCTTGACATACAAGTAGATTGTCATTAAGTCTTCGTGTTGGGTTGTCGCTGAGCTGAAGTCAATCGTATCGTCTCCAGGAACAACGTTGCGTGTTTGAAGTATGGTTTGTGCGGGCTGAGCACCTGGCGACGTTCTAATATTCTTCTTTTTTTTTTTAAATTAAGTTTGCTACAAAATGCATCGAGCTCATACTGGGAACCGGTCACCACGAGCTGCCTCGGTATTGCACCCTTCAAATAAAGCACTGCTCTCCAAGGAGAAGTATTCCGCAATTTATTTCCCACATTTGAGTGCATTGGAGACTGAAAGATGCACCGACGAGTCTTTTGGGTGAATCAACTTATGATGAAACACGTTACCTTCACCACATTCGTCCTCATGTAAAGAACTCAATTCCCAGTGGACCAATTTTCATGAAATGTTTATATTTGGGTCACGTAGAAATATTTCTCCATTCATCCAAAATCGGAGAAATTGATAATTTTTATTAGTAAAAATTAAGTTAACTCTAAATAAACTGTAAATGAAAGTGAGTGTGTTTCCGATGTTTGGCCATTACTGGATAAGGGAACATTCAGATCGACACCAGATCAGGGTATGCTCTTTTAGTCCTTGGGAATATTTCTGGACCTATGATTGGACAACATTCCCCCTTTCTACTAGCACTCGACTTCTTGTTGGGCTTCAGGGGCATCGGTCGAGACCTGCGGATGTACACATCTTAAAGCAATTCACACGTGTGCTGACCAAAGAACAGCGTTGCAGTTGAGTGCCCTGCAACCTGATAACGTATAGGAAGTTCAGAGGTGAATGGTACATCCGAAAGGCACAATCCCCGCTGCTTCTCCCTTTACAATATATTTTTTCTTTTCTATCGTCTGAAGCGCTAAATATTCGAGCTGTCCCTTCTCGTAGCTCCCCTTACATAGCGACGAACCTGAACTCGAACTGTCATCGGAGAAAGGAAGCGCGGAAGTTAAAATAAGGGGGGGATGCCTATCGAACTGAACTGGCGACGAAAAATACTCTCAAATTGTGACGCCAGTTTTCCCAGACATTCTCAGGACCGGGGCATCTGACTGCCGGAAATGGCTGCCGCAGCAACTCGCCGAATGAATGCACCTTTAACAGGCTGTCGGTGAAGTAAAACAGCTGCAGCGCACCCTGGCGGAAGCGTCTGACGACCTAGATAATTGATTGGTAGCCGGCGATCTCGGCATAATGACGGCGAGACGACTGAGTAGATGGAGTGGTTTCCGCCGAGGAGGAATCAGACTGTTGTAAAACAGGAAGTGACCTGCGGGTCAAACGCCTCGTCAAAGGTAACTTCACTACGACGAGAAGCTGGCAGAAAATGGGGGCGCCCGTGCGCCATCTTTCGTGTATTCGGTTGAAATTAGCCACTTTAAAAAGTTATCGGAAAGAGCCAATTAATTACTCAGTTGCATTTGTTCTAAATGAAGGGAATTTTCAGAAGCTACATCCAAACGTTATTACGTGGGAAGCTGCTCTACGCATGCGTCCAGGGAAAAACGTTTTAGGCCCTTTGTTTATTCTAAGGAAAAGTCACAATTCATGCATTATCGACCCTCTTGTTGCGCTAGTTTGTTTTGGAAAATATAAAACGCTCAAGGCTCGTTGATTCTGTTTATTATTCCTATGTACACTGACCGGCCATTTTATTAGATACACGTACCTGTTTCATTAAATGGAGCGCTCTTTCAGAACGCAGTCGTCGTTCCATGAAATGTAAAGATCTAGTCACCTTCTGAGTCAATTTGTAACAGCTGTGAGAAATAGATGAATCATCATCCACCAGAACACGCTTTCGACATCTCACTGTATTCATGTCACAATAAATCCAGGTTCCTCTGAAGGCTAGAAGTGTACCTAATAAAGCTGGCCACCGAACTTAAAGTACCAAAACACCTAGCAGTTGTGAACAGTCTCTTGTCCACACAAGGAAGATGAATAGAGTTCTGCCAGCACTGACATGCTTGTTAAGTAGATTTAAAAGAGAGGAATCTGCCAATCATTTGTACCGTGTCAACTGTGACTTGGGTTAAAAAAAATCTGCGCATAAAAAGAAGCTTCTTTGGGTAGAGATTGCTACCTCCCACCTTTGTGAGGATAGGGGACACGCCCTTGTTAAAAAATCAGAAAAGCCCAAAGAATTGTTATTGTTGAATATTTTTTAAATTACTTTTACCATTACCTTCCATTTTCGTAAACCAAAAGCAATATTAGCTAGCCAATTAATCCTTACTGATAATGAAATTTTTGCGAATTTACATTAAATTTGTACAATATCGCGTGAAATTAAACCGATTAATTTCAAAAATTCTTAAATATGTTTGTATATTGTGATATATATCTTACTGAGTTGGATCGAATTCGGTTAAATTAACTGAATTCGATCTATTCGAACACTCGCGCTCATAAACAGGCACGAGATGGAGCTGTATTCGTTAATCTATCACTGAACGTTAATTTAATACCGCGTGATAAATATGAATATTTTATTCTCAGCGTCCTTGTATTTCCCATAGCCTTTTTGACACTTTTGTTTATCTTTCTAGTTCGCGCCCCCCCTCCCTTTTTGCCTTTTATTATTTCAAATGATTTTCGTGTCGCTATGTATTATAATTAATTAATTAATTATTTTCGTATAATGATAACTTTCCATTTAAAATAACACACAATTCGTATTATAAATTCCACTCTTATACAGTTTATGTATGTGTTGTGATAGTTATACTTAAAACTGGCATTACGTAACTAAAATGACTCCGCCCATGAGAGTGACGTGAAACAATGACGTAAAGCGCATTGATACATTCCAATTGCAAGTATTCGAAAATAAGTTCTGTTTTTTTTTTTTTTTTCCTATCACGTTCAGTTGTAGAAATACGATGCTGATAATATCAGCACAAATTAATTAAGACGATTTTTTTGTTAAAAACACACGAAACTGGTTACAGTTGAATTTATCTTTTTTATACTTTAAACTCAACACAGTACGCATAGTTAAAATAATGTAGTACTGTACACTGTTTTAATACAGATATGTACATTTTAAAAATGTCGTATGGATGATTTCCTTTTAGTATACTTTGTCCGGAATGTTGCAGTACAACATCGTCTACCAATACGTTTGTTTCCAAAGCTTGTAGCGATTTTTGCATTGACTTAGATGATCTTGATGATCGTTGCCCATTCTCGTTACTCACCATGACAACGTTCTTCGGAAAGAAATCGAAAGGTAAATGTAAGAAGTGAAGTTTCAGCAACAGACGATATTCCATCATAAAGCCATGCAAGGATTGCGTGACCATTACTATACCAATGACTTTGAGGTCACCACAGATATTCCGTTGATGAGTACTCTATTGAATTGCTTCTGGTAGTGTCTTCATGGGAATCACACCAATTTTTTATACGACAGTTGGGGGTATGGGATAACATTTATCGGTGGATAACAGTTCGGTGTACGCGACAATTTGGTGAAAGACAGTTGGTAGCTATGACAATTCAGTGATTGGTGAATTCTTTGGAAGAATTCGGTGTATGGAAATGCAAAAACAGAAAAATGTAACCTATTAACATGCCGTGCTATAAATGGTGACGTTAGTAATCACGGTACCGTTCGTGATATTTTATATTTTTGATGGGGGCTTCCTATCCACAATGCACATTCTAATTTTTAATATTTTCTGGATTAAACAGGTACATACTCACTTTTCAACCTGCTTATGAGAAAGATCGGTGTGAATAAAAAATAAATATATAAAAATTATATCAATTTCTTTTTTCTAAATTTCTGCATTCCTCCTTTCTAAATCACCAAAATTTCTGTTGTTTCCTAAACTTTTCACTTCATTGATTTTGTTCATTTCTGATCTCAACGTCATACACCAAATTTTCTCGTACACCCAAGTGTCATGCCGAATTGTACCACTGAGAGCACTGATATGGATCCGTCTTCGTGTTGTGTTATTGTACGTCTCCTTTAGATGAATAGTGGGCAATGGGGATGGATGGCTTCAAGTTCCCATTATGCAAGAAAATGGGCTAAAGTTTACCCGCCAATCTTACATCATAGCATTTATTTCCCTTCTAAAGTATCTAGTCCATTGTGTGGAAGTGCTGTCATCCTAAAGATGGCGAATCCAAGTTCGATTAAATAATCTTGAGCGTATTCTTCGCTAAAAATCCAGTTACATTCACCATCCAGGTCTTTGTCTCCCTCCATGCCATAGTTACAGCAATGGCACTGACCTTTTTTCGTTTTGTCCAACCAGCCACGAACAGGCGATATTAAAAACATGGTGTCCACGCCTTATTTTGGTCAAGTAAAGGAGAGCCAAAGTATAAATGGTAAATTTTCCAAACATCCCTCGTGATTACACACGGGATTCATTAACGAGTTTCGTTTTTCTTGAAACGATATACCGAAATAACGGCGGATTTTTAACCTTATAAACAGTGAATTCAGTACAGCAACACCAAGGTGCACGAGGTAGCATTCTTCTCCGAAGATCTGTGAAAGATGACATCTAAAGAGTAATTATTAAAAGCAATGCTGAGCTTCACAATAAACAGAAGCACAGGATTAAAGAGAGCAGAAAACTGACGGCTCTAATTAGAGGTTCAGATCACGATCTTAAAGATGGCGCATTCTCATTAGGTTTACAGCAATAAATGTACAGTGCAGAATATGCGCCGTACTCTGGTGGGCTATAGTTATACTGCGTAATTTTCGTGCGCCCGTCTTACGAACGGTTTCCACAGCAACCAGCACGTCTTTATTTTCTATGGTTGTAGTGGCCACTGGTACGCTGCAAATCTGGGATGGCAATAGCAACCGTTTCGTCATGGCGACAAGCTGTTGCCATATCACTCGTATGGCCGCCATAGCAGCTGTTGATGTGTCAATGAAAAACGCCTTTGGCCGTGACAGGCAGCGATAATGCTGATCGGGTTCAACGGATGCTATTCCATTTCAAGTTCTTCTGACACAGCTGAAGGAAGACCTACAAGTGGGTGAAGTCCTCTAGTGCCCTTTACAACGATCCCGCTGCACAACCAGCGAACTTTATTTGCCTGTAACAACTGATGCTATGAGGCGCCATTACATTATGTCTGTAAATTGGGTGTATCTTGTGGTCGATCTGTGGGACGAAAACCCCATGCTATCCTCGCAGAAGAACCAACTAACTCAGCCTATGTGAGAAGAGACCATAAAAAATTCCTGACTTTATTGTCGGGATTGAACCTAAGCCATTTTCATCCGCTGTGAGGAACGTTTCATCTCAACAATAATTCTTGAAACCTGAACAACATTTGATTGAACTGCTTGAAACAGAAAAAAAAAAAAAAGCACTTAAACTAGATTATCAGTGTTCGGTGCGATGAATTCTGAATGGACAGTAGACTAACATTTTCTTCATCAGTGTCTATAGTGTCGTTTGTAGGTCCACCTACACTCACTGCAGTTGCACTGTATAATATTCACTGTGTACTGAACTGCTGCGATTTTCTCAATAACGGTTTCGGTAATTTTTGCTTTCAAAGGTCACCGAAACATTCAGCTGCAAACTCCGTTACGCCGACTTCATCGTGATTATTTAAATCGGTGAAACTTCACAAAGATCCTCTTCACAGCTGCCCGCTTTGTACCGGGCCGAGTTAATCAACGGGAGTCCAATTTTCATCCCGAAAAACAGATAATCTGATCATAGAATATTTTGCTGTGGTGCCGAGATCTCAGAGTGGCCACATAAACGTGATAGTATTATAGAGTAAGTGTAGAGGAAATTCCAGCATTTAATTGTGGTAATAGGTGGCTCGAGAGTTCGATCAGATAGGTTGGCATTAGTTAGATATACTGTATTTATAATCTAGTATAATTACTTAGAACTTACAATCGTAACGGTATAGCGTAATACTGTATATATAATTTACACCTGATAGGAGATGCGAAATACATACGCTGTAAGCATAATATTGCAATATCTATAAATAAACATCATAACATAGTGTTATTACTGCATAAGTTCAGTGCGGTATTTTTAATTATATTGAATTTGAACCGAACAAGCCCCAGACAAGAGCAACAAAGCAAAAGGTTCAAGGCAGTGGGAGTGCCATGGGTCGGGGGTGAACTGAAGAGGAGCGTTGTCCTCGGAATCACGGCCTAATGAAATGCGGTTCTTGTTTAATGTTTGCGGATCATCTGAAAAAGGACATATTGCCGAGTATTCGATGTAAGGAGTACGAGGATATTAAGAGGCAACTCAGCGTTATGGGCCTATATAAGAGCTTGAAGAACAGGTTGGACACCGTCGAAGGATTTAAATTGGGGGGGGGGGGCGAATCATGCTCTCAGCTGCCCGCATCAATGCCAGAGCTTGCCCATGGCAGAATTTTTTGGTCCCATAGAAACTAGTTGTTGTTGTCAGTGGCTCTATTGGTCAGGGAAACTAGAAATGCTGTATACTGTGCAAAGAGGATAAGTTGAAATACGCTGCCAGGGGAAAAAGTTGATGACCTTGTAGAGCGGATATGATCTTTTAAGGGCACAAAAGGTAATATTAATAAGTCTGAAGATCCATCAGTTGTGGAAGTTGATAGCTTAAACAGATTCTAGGAAGAACGTGACAAACTATTGAAGGGAATGGATAGGTCAAATGTGATTTTAATTTTATTTTTCCGATGCTGAATAAGCTTGTTTTCTTGAATCGTTTGCCACTACTAATGCTAATAAGTTTAATTTTTTTACATCCGATATCTGTACACTGATGCCCGTCAGTACACTTAACGTTTCAAGTTTCTAAACTAACTAGGTGTAAGGAATTATTGCATTTTTTATTCAGCCAAACAAAGCTTTGAAAATGCACGCCACTGTCCTAATAAGGATCTCTATGCAAGCCAGTAAAACCTTGCGGTGACAGTAATTATTTATCGAGTCATTTTGGACACTCACGTGTATCTGTCTGATGCCTACACAGACTCACACAATGTGAAGAAAGCGCCTCGTAACTGTGATCCACTGGGTTACCCACCGCTAATAATCGCTTTTCCACGGCGTCTTACTTTCTTTCTTTTTTAACTGCAACGGATCTAGTCGTACCTTTCCCCCCCCCCTCCCCATCAACCAACCCTCCATTCAAGGGCATAGATATGCGTCAGCACACATAGCGTCAAAATCCATTTCCTTTTCACGTAGCGTCCTATTTGTGCATCCGGCTACTAGGTCACGACCTCTAACCCGAGCCATAAACAAGGGCGTTCCTCTACTTTCTCCAGCTGAGTGTCGACAAGAAAGAGGAGGGATATTGTTCCGTGGCAAGCTGTTTATAGAGTCCACCGGGAATTACCGAGGGAGACGTGTAAGGTTTTACGAAGGTGTCGGGGTACCGTCATTAGGCCTAATGAGGGGTCCTGTAAATCACGAGCTGACTCGTTGCTAAGAAACACGCTGATAGAAACTCTGCTTGTCGAGCTGTAAATTTTCGTCCGAGTATTTAGGGAGTAATTTTGGGTGACAAGAGTCGGTGGGGGGTGTTGTAGATTCGAGGCCCGTTCCAGATGATATACGATGTTCTGGCTAAAGGGATGTTTCTTTCGCGCTGCAGTCTTTGTCGTGGTTTCTCTGGAAAGGAACCCCAATAAATATCAAAGCAGACGAATACCTCATTACTTTTGACTTAACGATGCAGCAGTTTGCTGAAAACCAACCTCACCGTCAGAACAGATTAGAGATAAGAAAATATAATAAGGAAAACGGGCAACAGTAAAGCCAGTTGCCCGTTTTATAAGTTGCGTGTTTTATAAGCGATGGGGAGAGGAGTAGTGGTATACAATTTCCCTTTACGTCCTATGCTTTGTTTAATATTTTTTCCCTTACATCCTGCGTTGGTTGGTGCATGGAATGCAGACCTAGATAAACATTTCTGCGCCTGCGTGCATAACATTGTTTCTTATTCTTTCAATAGAGCGGGCAATTAGTAATTAATTGTCCCACCCATCCCGGAATATAAGAGAAACGCTTGGAAGGGTGGGTGTTGCAGCACTTTTGTCGTTTTTCTACGGCACGCAGCGCCCTCTCACGATCTCCAGATGATCTTTGGGCTTTGTGACTCGAGAGAGTTTATTGTCGGACAGGGTGGTGCCGAAGGCCTGGATAATTGCAGATAACATCGTAAACTGTCACGTTTAATGGACGCCTACCTGACCTTACAAGCTGTGGCGACTCGTGCCCCCTTTTTTCAGTTTGTTTTTATGCGGATAATAAATGGGTTATTGTCACCTAAGATGTACGGAGAAACGAATTACACCCCTGTAATGCTGCAGAATTATTAGATAGCCGGCAACGCTCCCAGAGAGAGAGAGAGAGAGAGGATGGTAGTATAAGGAAAGGAAGGAAACGCACGAGCTTTCTCTTACCACATATGAATTTAAATTAATACATTCTAAATTGTAGCGTACTTGCCTTGCAGCGGGCGTGTCGTAACCAGGCCACTTAATCCGGTCCGGAATAATGATGAGGTAGCAACGTGACAAACTGGGATCATAAGAGGTAGGTAACGTGGGTGTGTGGTACTTCCGAAAACTGCTCCCGTCGTCAGCCACATTCTGAGACTTCGAATTCTTGAGAGGGAGAATCTTTTCCATAAAAATATCGGATTTATTTTTTCCTGTCGTTCGCCAATTCTGTTGTTTATGCTTTTTTTTGGGGGAGGGGGGATTATACATGCTTCCACTGTTTTGACATTCGTTTAGTTTCGGGATCATAGTTTCGTCTATGGTGACTAGCTGTGATAAATTTCCACTTGCTCTTCCTGGCAACACGACAACGTCTGGGAACCCATCTAGCAGACCTCACTAATTTGTAGCTCTGCAGCTAGTTCTTTGATGCTAATGGCGATCTTCCCAGATTACAGCCTCTGGGAAGATCATATTTCAAAACTCTTCTGTTGCAGTTGCTGGCCACCCTTGGATTTCTTCACTGCAGTTCTTCCACAAAAAACAGCGACCATTTCTTGTTGGATTGTTTTGGGTGTTTCCCTTTACAGAAATCATCTCTTTGGGCGCCTTCGCTGACTCGTGGGAACTTTACCACACCACACTTCGTGTACATGCTTATACGCTTAATATTTTCGCCACCGTTGTCCATCCTTTCACATAAGACTCCCATTAGACGTATTCTCATTAAGTTTTATATAATTGGTTTTTATAGAAAGATTTGTCGAGCCAAACCAAATTTCATTAAAATCGGACAAATAGAAATTCATCAGTTGTTATTTTTCCATACAATTTGCATATAAAAGAGATATTCGCAGATTAAAAGTAGTTTTAATGCAGTAATTAGCTTTAGACAGTATGCGCATGCTTCGCGCGCATTGTTATGCAACGCTCGTGAACGAGAGGCCGCTGTGATCAGATACATAAAAAGAGAACTTAAAAAAAAGTAATTTATATTTTACATCATAAAACTATAGAGTTTATTAATTCTGTAAAGTAATAATTATTAGCAGTTAAGGAGAAATATATTTACTTTTAACTTGTCGCAGTAAAATAAAAAAGAAAATTCAATTATTTAAGAAAAAGCCTGAAATGTAAACGCAATGCGTACATTATAGCTTTCATAAATCTATCCTCAATGATATCCAGAAAACCTCTCAGAATTACGTCAGGAGCCTTTAGAACTTCCCCACCTCAAAGTTTATATATGGAAGCTCATGAACCACCATTACATTTCAGAAGGAAAATTTTATTAGTGAACTGTGCATCCAAAGGTCGGGGCCAGAAACTCATCCTATTTGGGCATACGTCTTCCAGCCTCAACGGATTGCTCTATATGAAAATAAGCCACATTTCAATAAACCTGTAGGCACTAGACTCCATGAGATCACTTCAGACTGGAATCTACAGATTGAAAAAAAAAAAAAAATATCAAGATATGCTTCTCCGTGGACTACGGTTATGGTTAAATGTGATAGTTATTTCAGTTAGTAGGGTAAGCATCCTCCTGCAAGCTTAAATATAAGAACCTCATGTATCCACACGCAAAATTATTCTGAATATAATCAGATATAACTGATGGTTAGAAATCAGATAACACAGTAGATGCAGGGGCAGTCTTACCCGCTTTCACTGTTTCTGCTTCACTACGACACAGTTCAGTAATCTCTCTGCAGAACGTTTTGTCCTCTACCTAGCTCTTAATCACCTAGATTCTCAAACCAGAGCACAGCATATTATCTATACCGATTCTTTAAGCACTATTAACTCAATACAGAATGAAACACACAATTACCATCCCCTGATGAACCAATCAGATCTAAACTGATCCAGCTACAAGGCAAACAACTTGCAGTGATATTCTGCTGGATCCCAACTCATTGCGGAATACTCGGAAATGAAAATGCAGATCAGACAGCAAAACAACCAATAAATTAAAATGTAATTGATATGAAGATTCTTGTGCAAGACTACAAAACCATTTTACGAAAAACCTAATACTCCTGGAAAAATATATGTCAAGAACCTAGCAACAGTAAACTTATAGAGATGAAGACCCAGCCATCCTTCTGGACCTCGAGCACCAGGAAAGTAATAAGAAAAAGTGGTTCTTGCAAGAGTACGCATTGGACACTATCATATAACTCATATTTACCTTCTCAGAAACGAAGAATATCCATGGGGTACTCATTGCCATAATGTTCTCTCAGTAAATAGACTGCTCCTATTATCAGCAGGAAAGGTTACAATTATTTCTATCTCGCAGAAGTTTACAATGGATTGGTGGCAGGGAGAGTGCTTTCGAATACCCTCCGAAGTTTCCGCGCCTCAGTCTCTTAAATGGGAATGCCTGAAAGGTAAGGTGTACGCTCAAAAACCAAAAATCTTTGAGGATCTGTGATGGAACTACAGCAGGAAACACGTAGAATTCAATTGATTTGTGCACCGTTGTATCTACATAGTGTTAAAAAATATATATCCTTTATGTATGCGTGCAGATGGAGGATACCTTGAACACTTAATTGAGTTTTCCTTTTAAACAGAAGCGAAATGCAATTCAACTTTAAATAAAGTATTTAAGTTTCTTATCAGATTCACAAACTATGGATTGCTATAGGATGTATACACAATTCTGACTCACAATTTGGAAATACAAAGCTAGAAAATGCCAAATGACGAAATCCTTTTTTGTCTATAAATACAACTCTGTGGAACTGTCTGAAATTTTTCCATAGATCAACTAACTCAGCTGAGTCTGAAAGACCGCAGCAAGCTCCTCGCATTGTCGAAAGGATTCAAATGGTTTTTAAATCAGTGTCAAGTGAGAAATAATTACCCTGCTATGGAAGCCAAAGAGTTATATTAGAGAATGTGCAGCCGGAATTTTGTTTATTTCGAAGTAACGGATTCAAGAAACCCACGCGACGTACCACGAAATTAAAAGACAGAAATTACAAGAAAGAAAAGAACCCTTCGTGTTATCGCCGCTTGCTGAGCCGTATTACTTATTGGGCACGAGCTTTCGGACGGCACAAAAGAAGTATTCATCGTTGGGTTTCCTCTTCTCTGGGAGGCGAAGTTCACGCTCCTGGAGCACATCGTAAGAAAGTTGAGAAAGTGAAGATATTTGTTGTCGCACTTCGTTTGGCCCGCTGCCAATGAAATCGACACGTGTTGTGCTGGCTGTTGGCTTCTTTCGTTCTCTCTAGTTGCCATGGGTACCACGTGTTTTTCTTGTTAAAGCGTGAATGGTTTGTCGAAGAGAACAATCCTCGTGCAGGGCCCGGCTGCTTTACGGTTTCCTTTTGTCGATAAACTCTTCACGTTTTGTTGAGTTCGCAAAGAAGTGAAGTAGAAACATTTTCGGGTGAAAAGCGTCCCTCTAACTGCTCGAATTTTATTGGAGACGCAAAGCAAAGAGCAGTTGTATACACCGCGATGAAGAATCATTAAGTTGCCAGTGAAGAAGTCTTTTGTGCATCCACTTTTCTTTACTATCGTTGCCGCCAATAACTTGATTATTAAAGGATTGACCACGCCATGTTAATGATTACCTTGATCTTGGGATTCATTCCTTTTTTGGACAGTTTTAAAACAAAATTTCCGAATAGCTGCACTCAATGAATAAATGCCTAGTCGTCCGAAAATGTCCAGCTCCAGATTTAACCGTTCTTTCATCAGGCTGTTTTTAAGATGATATATTGTGGTCGGTAAGCAACTTGCGAAGCCGAACTGCCTTCCAGCAAACCCCAGACATTCTCAATTGGATTTAGATCTGGAAAATGTCTATCGTAATCAGGGTAGAAATGGACCATTGTAGGGTGAAGTCAGTGCCATACGACAGATATTCACCGGATGTAACTCGACCCTCTAACGGTATGATCGGACTTACTCCGCAGCAACAGAACATACTCCATACCATGATATCACCTGCAGCCACTTGAGCGGGGCACACGAGAACACATAGCTTCATGCATCGAGACTGTGTGCATGATGCATGTCGCACCAATGGTAGAGTGAAAGTGTAAATCGAAGATTGTCAGACAACACGATCTTTTTCCACTGTTCCATAGTCCAGTTGGCAGCACCATTCCGGTCAAATCTTTTGGACTTTTTTTTTTTTTTTTTTCAGAAGTAGCACACGACTGCCAAATCCCAGGTTCTTTTAACTCTTTCCACATAGTTCGGTTGGAAACGGGTCTTTCTTTGTCTAAACTTCCAACTTTCTCAGTCGGATTATCCCATTAAACTAAATTTTTCAGTCATTTTCTGTCCATTCGATCTTCTATTCTGACGCACAATTTGCTTTAAATTCCTGTGGTCTCGTTCATTGTATACTTTGAGATGGTTGATTTCGATATACCAGTGATTCCCTTTGTTTTTTATAAGACACGACATGAAATAGAGAGATCCATAATGCTCGCAATGAATAAATTTTGTGTTTCTAAGCACGTCTGTGCAAGAGCTAGTGGGAAACTAACCTTTGTTGGATCGGATTCAATTTTAATTTGAATTAGGCAACTAAAGACTTCAGACATCAGTATAAAGTTTATAAATTATGCGAATTATATTCGGCTGACAATTGGGGATGAAAACCCAGACTTTCCCTTTGTTGGATCAGCACTTGCTGTGGTACAACCATGATTGGCAATGTGCACTCCAGTGTAGTCTCAAATTAAACTGAAGTTCTACTCAAAATGGTTGCACGTAAATATATAAATTCGCATAAAATATTAAACCCAACGAATCTAAATATCATTGCGTACGTAAAACACTTCCAACTGTCTCAGTCAGATTATCCCATTCGTGTTTTGCAATCACTGCATTATATGGTCCCTCTTGTTTCTGCTACAAACTCCACTGCATGAATCGAAAAAGAAAATGAAGTTTAAATGTTCTACTTCGATATGTCCATCTTGCGCTGTAGGGTGAATACTTCTTTCTAATGGATTTCGATCTGCGTTTCATATTATCGTTGGAGCGTGAAAAAGATAAATCAAATGTGCTCTCTCTCTCTCTCTCTCTCTGCTGTAATAAAACATTAATTCTGCACTATATTTACTTGCCTGTTATGTAGCGTGACCGCTCCAAGATGGTGAAAGTACTGTGTAAGATATCCGCTTGATTATTGTTTAGTGGAATGAGTTCCAGTATCGGATGCTGAACTTCATAATCGTATATCGAAGTGCGGTAGCAATTCCTTTCTGACAGAATAGGAATTTCATGATGTACTGCCCCGAGTGGAAAAGGGACGGCAGCTGCAATTTCATTAAAAATACACCAGTGAGATGAGAAATGAGACCATTACAACGAAGCGTTGTCTCAGCTATTAAGAATGGCAAGATAAGTCTAATCGGATGGTTATTCTAGTGTCTAAGGGTACGTCTTAAATTCTGATTCATCTGAAAGACAACTGGGGGGGGCATTATGAAACCAGTTACCATCATGCATATTTGAGTTCGTGTCTCCAATTAAAGAGTATTTTCAAAATTCAAGTACCATTTCCAAGCCAATCTTAGAGGCTAAAAAGAACTTTACGAAATTCTCACGAAAATTTATGTCTGAATTCAACAACATAAAGAAAGATCATTTGCCTTTCAAACTCATAAAAAGAAAAGTAACTGCATCACCTAGCCAATACTGTGAGCCAAATTGTTGGAATATGTCAGAAATAGGGAGATTAATTCAGTCAATGCCAAATTGATCAAATCGTTTCACAATACCCAGTTTCAAGAAAATTTAATAAATGCAAAAATTATTGAATAAAATGAAATCAGATTAACTTCTAACTTGGTTTCATTGTAATCTTCCCCAAGCATGTCAAAATTTACGAACGAAAAAAGTTGATCTTTTCCAGTATGATAACAAACTCACTGGCCAAAAAATTAAACCTTTATTGAATATCTACTAGGGCCAACTTTTGCCCGAATTACAGCCCGAACATGTGGCTAGTTGTTGAGGAAGTCTAGCTCCATATTTGACTATTCTTCCAATGTTTGTTCCAATATATTGTGTGTCCGTTATTTGTTAACTGATGTACTGTTGTCGGCAGAGAACTGGGAAGCCGAACTGCCCTTTCCAACGTTTCCCAGTCATTCTCAATTACATTCAGATCTGAAGAATTAGGCCAGGGTACAAGTTGAAAACCCTCGAACCATTGAGATACAACTTTTGCCCGGTGGATATTTGCGTTGTCGTCGTCTTGAAAAAAAAATCCATCGCAATTCGGGTAAAAAATGAAGCATTCACGGTGAAGTCGATCTTATACAACAGAAAGATATTCATCGGAGGCAACACGACTTTCTAATGGTATGAGCCGACCCACTCCTTGCAAACAGAATACACTCCACACGATGATAACACCTTCACCCTTTTGACGGACACGAGACAGTCCGTCAAACGGATGTTGCATGGCTTCATGAGATACACACTTTTCCCTACCACTGGAGCAAAAAAATTGTAAATCGAGACTCGCTAGACCACATGATCTGTTTCTTCTGTTCCACAATCCAGTCTGGACAGTGGCGCCAGCATTCCAGTCGGATCTTTCGAATTTTTACAGGAAGAAGTTGCTTTTAGCGCTCAACTGCCAAATCCCAGATTCGTCAACTCAGCCGCATTCTTTGCCAAAATTTGATTTTTCAGTCATTTTCTACACACTGGATCTTCTATTCTGACGCGACAATTCGTGCGCTTGGACTACCGACTCTCTGCTGACCTTTTTTTCTTTTAGAGCTAATTGTGGCTCCTTTAAGATGTATGATGATAACACCTTTCTGAAATCGGAAAGATCTCCTGTCTGCCCCGTGACCAGATTCAAGAAGAGACGTCCCAGGCCAACGTACAGTATTTATCTGATAACAAGGAACTTATAATCATACGATGTGATACATTACTTTTGCTTACCAAATATTTAAATATCTATTAATGCCAACTGCAAAAAGTTTGTAATTTTTCGGCCAGTGAGTGTGGAATGGACTTTGTTATTTATAGTAAGGGAGTATGTGTAACTTTTTGTAAATTTTTTTGTAAATCAGGCAACGACCATAAATTGCATACGGTATCATGCGATCCTGATTTCCATCTAGATTTACCCCCATTCACTTGATAACAGCGACACCCTTCTATGGAATTCATTTGTACCCAGACAAACTGAGTCAGTTCAAATAAATCTTAAAGGACTACTTTTAAGTAGTTGAGACAATCACAATTTTGCATTGTCCATCCCAGAATTGACCCTCGCCTGGCTGAACAAACTATTTTCCAACTTATCGAGAAATTTCTTTCTTTCAGTGCATCTTTATTTTCAATAGAAACGCTTTGTGTTTCGTCCGTGCGGTTTCCGATTCTAAAAGGATTGCAACCAACTCGCTGTGTAGTCATTTTAACTGCCTTAAAGGACTTCTCCAGCTTTTAGGGGCTGCCTCCTGGAGTTTTTTCATTTATATTTTGATGATGGCTTTGTGCCAGGCTCGCAGTTTCTCATTTTCACGAGCTACTTCTTGGCGCCCTCACTCCCTCTCGTGCGCGTCTGTGAGGAAAGATAACAGGCACTCTGCTTCTCTGGCAAGCGAGATTGTATTTCTCGCGAGAATTCTGGCAAATATCTACGGAGCGATTAGCGAAGGAAAAAAGGCGTCGAACACGGGAACAAAGTTCACGCTCTCAAGTCCTTCCCCTGTTTGTACAATAAATGGAAAGTCGATTTTTTTAGCTCTTTTTTTTTCTTTCTTTTTATCTCTCTCACATTGCCAGGATGAATGAAAAAATTGGCGAACTCCAAGCATCCATTGTATGACAATAAACAGAGTTTCTAGTTTTATTTTTAACAGCGATTTAACAGTGATATTCCACTGTTACAAAAAATAACAGTTGCGTATAACTGCTCAAGTGATTTGAACAGTTAGACGCTACTGTACAGTCATCAATATCATCTCTGCCTGACTGAATAGAGTTGGACAATATACACCAGATAAGGGATAACGTGAACAGTATCCATGGGCGTTCCCTCTCCGATTTAATCACCATCTCGTTCGAGAAGTTGGAGAATGAATCACGCATTAGTGGTGGGGAATACCGTAGATGTACACTTCCCCCTTTACAGCAGTGGCGAACTCATAATAGTTGGCCTTCGGCCTCTACCCTTTGGCTATTCAGGGATCACCATTTCCTCTCTTCATGGCATCAACCGAGTGTCACTGAATAAACCTCACTAATGTAAGAAATGGGACAGAATACGAGATGAAAAGAAGTACAAGAAAAGGGGAAATGGAATAAACAGGGTAAAGATCAATCAACAAAGTTTTTTTAAAACAATACGCCATAAAATTAGGAGGGATGGATTAAAATCGAAATTAAAACTAAGAAATGGAGTAGAAATTGATTGAAAAGTAGGAATCTTTCGAAGGCGGTCCCCTAACAGAACATAAACGTCTAACGAATGTTCGTACGATTAATTCTAAGAAATAAGTGAAAGGAGGGAAGGGAGCAGGCCTAGGTTCCTACCTAATATTTCCCTGCCTCTTCTTGAGCAATTTCTGAGCAGAGGTTTGATCGCATTCCTCAAAGCATTATATCGGTGGTTTCCCTTCCAATATCCCTCTCAAATCTGAACTGGCAAAATGTTGCAGCGCACTTCAATCAATTTCTCGTGTTTTAACGGGAGAAACGAGATTAATTATTTGTGTGGAACGACACAAGCGCCACAGATCCTTCTTTAATGGAAATCAATTTCCTTTGAACGAATTTAGACGATGTAGAAGTTTCGTATGAGTTCCCTCCCCCTCAACTGTGTTTTTTTTATATATGCGTATTTAAAATATTTTGAAAGAAAGTGGGAGAGAACTGGGAAGGTCTTCTGGCAAATATAAAACGGAAATCCCTTTACAATTAATTAATATTTCCTTCCTATTTAATTTTTCACCTTCAAACCATTCGTAAGTATCACGCCAGATCAAAGGTTATTTCGTTGTTTTGCAGGGCAGCTTTGAAAGGCATCAACAAAATGAAATGACAGTCAAAATGATGGAAGAAATTTAGTTTTTACATTTAATCTAAACATTTGCATTTAATTTCTAATCGTGTGAAGATAACAGAGACGTTTGAGTTATCTTGGACTACCTTCACGCACATTTCTGAAATTACCAACAATTTTCATTTTGTTAATTACGTTTTCCTCTGATTACTCATGATCTTTTCTTCTCTTTTTTAAGGAGTGAGACAACTCAAGTACATAAAATCATACGAAAGCATTCTTAATACAGACTTATTTTACAACCAATTACTTCTTAAACCAAGAATACGTCCAGTCTTGGCTTTTAACAATTAAGACGGAAAATTATGCATTTTGATGGGACATGTCGATCAATTTTAACAGAATGTTTTGGAATTTACACCGGCAACAGTACAAACATCTTAACCTTCTAAGCCAAAGTGGTCATTGTTCAACCTCCACAGACTTCAAAACCGTGCGGAGGAAAACACCCTTGTAAATTCAAGTGAAGGAATTGCCAAAAACTTATATCATGAGTGGTCTGAAAGCACATCGACGAAATCTATGATTTAAAAACACCTAACCTGGGCTAAGGATCCTCCGAATTGAACATATTGCAGGTTTCCACTGTTGGGACCTTCTCCGATGAGTCCAAATTAAATCTCATGGATCGGCTGGAAATAGTATGTTCTGCATATGTGCAGTAAAGACTGTCACTCTGATTGTATTGAATCGAAAGTGAATTTTCATCGAGTCCAGATGATTTGGGACTGTATAAGAATCAAATGGGCGGAGCACACTTTATAAGTAGTACTATGGAAAAAAAAAAAGAGTCGGCAAGACTGTCTTTGCATTCACAAGAGATTTAAAGGAGAGGAGGGTAGTTAATAACCAGATCATTTTGATTCAAAATGGCTTAGATCGGTTTCAAAAATGGTCTGAAACTGGAAAATGCAATTGAGTTCTTCTAAATTAAATGTTTTTGCACCTGGAGAATAGGAATCCAGGAGCTTATAAGCTAGAGAAAAGGCGAGATTAAAAGACCAAGAATTTCCTATTCAGTCAGAATTTTCAACGTGGGGTATGGGATGCTAATCGATTTCCATATAAAAAAACAGCTTATAAATTGCGATAGAGGTTTACAAGACACTGAAGGTAATCAGTGAAATTAACGAGGAAGATATTTTCAAGGGCAGAAGCGAATTTCGGGGAGTAAAAGAAGGCTGATCTCATGAAGTTTGCTTTCGGACAGCGTGTCGTAGATCACTGGAATGAATTGCTTGGCACAGCGATAGTGTGGTAAAATTCAAAAATGGAATTGGACAGCCACTATTTATAAGCGGGGAAGGTACGATGACAGATCTTTTTTGGCAGATATAGGAAGAGCACACTTCCTTGAATATTTTAGCCATTATGCCACACTTAATTTTATTTTCCTATTTTTGTTTTTAGAAATCTTTATTTTCAACAACAGATACGTTGTGTTCACTACAATACGGCCCTTCACAGCTCGAAGGCCAAGAGTTAACGTGACAGAAATTATAATCTCCAGGGCAGGATAGACGTGTACAGTACCAGGTGGAGAACGGTTAACGCATATATTAGTGATGGCTAGTGAACGGCACGATTTAGTGATTGGAGTTATTTAGCAGCATGAATGGCTTGGATCATCAATAGTCTAATGGCACTAATCACTTCGCAGAGCAGTAGCCACCAAATTATCTATGCGCTTATATCGACAACTTATGCCATTGCGCCAGATCCAATTAAATGACTTATTCTTAGCTTCATAATAAAAAAAAGCAAATTCAGTTCTATTTGTCAGGAATTTGACTCTAGTGTGGAAAATATTGTTCAAATAGAAAATATAGTTCTACTTCAACAAAGCGTCCAGCATTGTTTAAGTAGAACTGTACCTTTTCAAGTAATTCGATATTTTTCCAGAAATCAGGTCTCCACGTCCTTACAGCATTCGAAATGTTCCAACCACTGATTTGTATATTAGTATAACCCTCTCTAACCATAATTTACGAAGAGGGGATTAAAGAGTTCTTATTGACCACTGAAAGCAAGAAACCAACTTCTTCGATATCGTTTTTCTCAAAAGTCTAGAAACAAATAGTGTTTCTTTCACGTTGTTTTCTTTAGGCATCGATGGCAATCAATTTTAAAGATGATATGGCGAATGCAATCCAAGTGATTGAGTAATTGTGTGCACCGAACACCCTCGCAGCTCCATTCCACGACTGCCCTCTGATTTTGGTGCTTCTGCTCCGATGTTAACTTCTTAACTGTATTTCAGTGAAGCCTTGATGCAATTACAGTCCAAGATGATCATAGAGAATCTGAAGTCCTTCATATCCAGTTCACCAATGTATTTTTGATACGCATTGAATCCTACAATACAGAAATAAAACCAAAGCAAGTAAACCTCATATTATATCAGACTGCAGGCATTAATTGAATCTTCGAATATATATTTTTAAGAAATCTTTCAAGAAAAATGAACGTACTAACCTTCGATAATATTTTAGTCAATGGGAAAAGCGATCCCTGCAAGACTTAACATTATTCAACTTCATAAGGCCCATGCGCAAAGGTACTCTGGACTCTCGCAAATACTTACGGATAGTTCAAAATTTGGCACAACCTCAAGAAATGCGAAGCTAAATCTGCCGCTGAAGAAATTTAGCATTGACCAAGTGGTCAACGATCTCCCGAACAGAGTAGTCGCGGGACCAGACAGATTTACACATTTTATTGTAAAGATATGCTCTATTTATACCGTAGATGTGCTACTGAAGATATTCGAAAAGATCCTTAAAGGTGGGACAATACCCAGCAAGTATCCCACCCCAGAAAAAAAAAAGAATAAAAAACTATAGGACGTTGTTCGGATTGAGAGAGTCGAGTCTGGAGTCAGTCAAGATGAGAGTCCTAAGAATGTAATCAGAACGACATATTCAGCAGTCACAAACACAGATGATCCTCGCTTAATCGACGGGATTCGAACTCCGGTTTTTTTAGGCGGTGTAAGGGGAAGGACAGCGACTCTACCAACTGTGTTCCCACAAGGACCCGTCAAAAGAAAAAGATTACAGACTTACAGAAATCGGCTGTTCACTGTTCAAGATTTTCGGGATCAGCCAGCCAGAAAAAAATGAATCCATTTTTGCCACACCAACCAAACATTTCATCTTCCCAGTACAGTATCATGTGGCAGAGATCACCAATATCAAATTTACTTGATATGTAGTTTAGAATATAAATGGTATAGGAGAGCACATTTAAACATGATATTCTACTATGTATTAAATTTGCTTTTGATGATGTCACAGTAATAATTCTTGAAAGATTGGCTTAATAAGATTGACTTAAGACGCTGCCCTTCTGACAATCTTAAGACCAAGGAACTTACTTTTTTTTTTTTTTTTTTTTTTAAATCGTGAAGTTGGTATTTCCCATCTCGTAGAAAGGAGTTTGCCTGGAGGTGGAGTCCTATCACAATTACTTTGGAACCACGATTACTTTGCCTCCTTATCCGCCTTAATACGTAGGAGTTGGTCATCCTTGCCGGAGGACTACAAAGCGAATGTCTTTTCCCACAGAATATTGGATCTTGAGATAGACGAACCAGATCTGTAGTTTTTGCAGTATCCATTTTAAGAACTACAGAACTTAATCGATATCTACAATCAAAACTAATGGATGCTCCCTCAACGATATACACCATTAAGGAGCCGAAAGAAAACAGCGGAATCTTCATTAAGAACCATTTATCGGTTATCTCAATTCTCTAACTAAGATTAGAGAACATCTCCCGTACGAGAATTCAATGATTGACATGAATTCGTATAACGATGTATCTGCAAGTATATTAATCGTTAATATTCAGGGATTAACAGAACCTCAATACAATATGTATCATAAAAGTTCTAAGGTTTTTAGACATTACTAAGATTTACTACTATCTGGAAGTGGACATTTACTGCAAATCCTTCTTTGAAATTTACTAACATAAAATCTATAACTTCCGTTCTTTGTTTGAGCCCCGAAATGTGTACCAAAAAAATCCGAAACTTTTAAGATTTCACCAAATGGTGTTAGCATTGATTTCCCGTTTGTTTTTATTGGCACCTCTGCGGGGGGGTCGACATCTACGATTTCAGTTTCATCATCATAACACGGCCGTCCGGAACTGCTAAGATGGCCATTTGATAAGGACAAAGTGTCTGCGAAGAAAAACACACTCGAGAGAGAGACACAACGACATCGGCGTTATGCTCGCGCAACTATCGGAGAGACATCGAAGATGAGGGGGATTTCGGGCTGAATGTTTGTCGACTCAATATGTGGGATGTCGCACCGCAAGTTGACGACGAACTTATTCATGGTAGCGGCTGCGGGCTCGTTTTCACGTGGAGTCTCCACATTCCTTCGATGCCACCAAAGCTAATCTGAACACGAGCGGTGCGGATTTGAAACCGGAACATACGATCGCATCAAAGGCACACTTGAATGGGAAGGTCTTATCTACAAGCTGTAAGAAATGCGCGTGTGATATCTAGTTTATTAAGAAAAACTGTTTTCTTAAATGAATTTAAGAAAACCGTCTTTCTTACGCAAAATAATCACACAAATTCGAAGAAATAAGGACCCCTCTGTTTAGAATGGAACCAGTAAAATTTTTATTAGTCACTGTAGCGAGGTACCTAAGTAGCTGTGTCAGTTCATTGCTCATTTCCTTAATCTGGGCTATTGATCTTTCGTCTCCTTACGAGGCGCATCTCCGTGCACTCACCTGTACTCCAACAGCTTTCCCCCATGTTCTCCGTGATGAGGGATGAGCAATGACAAATCTCTATCCCCTACCTCCTCCTCCTCCCACACAAGTGGAACGGCACGTCCGTATGGGAATAACTCCCCCAACATACCGTCCCTTGCCTGAGGCACTAAATCAACGTTCCATTACCAGTAACAAGTAAGCTATCCCCCGTTTTCCTCGCTGCGATCACCGTCTTACACGCATTGATCAAAGAACGCCCGCGGTAACGCGTACATACATACATGGGAAAAGCGCGCGTGCGCACACGCCCCGGCAGTTCTCCTCATTCACAGACAGGAAAGACCCGACGCTACGTTGCAATGGATGCAGAGAAACAGCCGGCATCTCTTTCTAGCCATCGCTACCCCCCTTCGGCCGTGGATGGGCCTCATCCAATTCCACGCAACAACAAATAGGTGTCTCCGGGAACGGTAGACAAGGCCTTCGTCTCTTGCGCACATGTGCCACGTGGCTAACTTTGCCTTGGCAACCGCCTTCTGAGTCCAGGGCCGCCGACCACCATCGCATATCGTACGCTTTTACTTTCTGAGGGGGGGTGTTGTGGAGAGTAGAGGGTGCAGAGGTGATTTGCTCAGAGGTCATCTGCCCACTGTACAACGGGAAAAGCGGTGAGTTTCTCATGTCCTCTTAATTTTTTGACCTCTCTGTTAATCCCTTGTTTTGTGTTCTCGTTTTTGTGGTACGAATTATGCGACAGTTAAGATTAAAGTATCGTCCTTCGTAATATTGCTTTGTGTATTCGATATTCGTGGGACCATCAGAAGCCATTCACTCTCATTTCCTGGGTAATCCAACACAATGGCGTTGGGCCCCAGTATGCCACGTTGTTTGCGTATTGATCTGATTTGTGGACTCGCAGTTAGCCGGGCAATTTCTGCAGAAACTAGTCTGGCAACGTAAATACCATCGGGTAAAAAATATCCACGTGCAGGGGCAACTAATAAGTCTCTGCCTTCGTACGAGCAATAAAATAAGAAATTATCAGCCGATGTCTGTGCATTACATTCCGAAAAACACGGTTTATCAGCTTGAGAATTTGTTAAATTACGATTAATATTGCGTACTTCCAAGATTTGTCTCTTAATTGCCCACTTGGATTTCCACAAGGTTTTCTGATGGACCTAAGGGCATCCCGACAAGGAACTACTGCAGTTAGATCATAGGTGGGTCCATTATAAGGATAAAGAATGTCCTGCCTTCTTCGATCCACTCTATTGAAATGGATCATTTGGTCAATTTCAACAGTGGTTGAAATGGTCCAATGGTCCATTTGGCGTTATAGCGGTGAAATTCGCGGAGGACACTACTGCACAATTTCCTATTTCTCAAGGAAATTGAAGATGATCGCTTTCATATGGTTCGCGAGGGTACACACGTCATCTACTGCACGAGGATTTTTTAGTATAACGCAATGAGTGAAAACACAACCACATTTTCTCATTCCCAAAGGCTACTGAACCCATATTGTACTCTCTGAAGTAGTAATACTGATGATAATTGTTGAATTGTCGTCAGCAACCCATTAAAGATTCTATGTGTATCCCATGTAGTGTAATACGTTAATTCTTAAGTTAGTTCATAACCAATACCTTTGGGGAAATGAAGGGATCGTAGCCGGTTAGCGAGAAATATTCAGAGATAGGTGAATCTTTTTCTAGGTTAAGAACTACTGTAACCATCCCGGTTTATAAACAGAAAATTTGTTTATTAAATTATTTAAAAATTAGCTTGAACTTTGGCAAAAATCACAGTCGCGTTTTACAGCAGCTTCGAAAGGTTTCACGAATTTTATCAGTATTCAGGTTTAACACAATTTATTCTCGAAGCGTTTTTCATCTTCAACATAAGCCGAAGAATTATTGATGGAAAGTCGTTTATTTCAAATAAAGTTTGTTATTTTAATGATGTTATTTAAAAAAAAACGTAAGACGAATATCTTTTTATGAGTGAAATAAATAAAAATATTAATAAAAAGTGGTCGGTTAACCTTCCTGATTTATGCTTAAGTTATCTTAAACCGATCGGGCGTGCATAACTCAAGTAGTAGAGAGTAATTCTAAATGTGTTCAGTCTTATTATTCTTTCAACAACAACTTACATCCCGACAGACAGAAACATTTATCTCACTTGGAACAGCGAACATTACAGTGACACAACAAGAAAAATAACTTCGCCCCTCTTTTCTCATATGTTTATAGTCTTCACTTGATGCCCAAGCAATCCCCTATATTGATCACGAAACAGTCTGGGGACGTGGGGTGTAGAGGAGGAAATACCTCCGTAAAGCTGCCAGACATCAGCTGCAACCTTTCTCAGAGACCTCCCTGCCCCTATACATCTTGCTTTACCTGATAGAGGAAGGGACGTGCGGAGAAGCCATTTTTCTATGGCTTGGGTTTGGACCGTTGCGAAGGTTGGCGGCAATTCGATCGCTTGATTTACGAGTGGAGTGAGAGACGGGCAAGCAAGCAACAGGATGTAAACCAGGAACATCCAGCTATCGATGATGGTTTTCTCACTTGTGCTCTAAACAAAAATACAAAGCTCTTAATCATTCTGTTTATCAAGTCATGTCACGTGCCGGAGAACTCAACTTCGAGAGCTTTCGGTTCGCTGATATCGCCGGAATTAAAATTGCTAATTTCGACTAAAACAACCCGCGTAATAAGGCAACTTCAGAATCGTCTACTACGCATTCTGAGGCACGCGTCTGTTTCAATGTCCAATCGGAAACGAGTTCTTGAGTACAAGTTCATTTAGAGTATCAGAGCAATATTGGCTTTCAAATTTCGAAATGTTCGTGTCTTTTATTAACGCTGGCAGATATTTTAAAGAGCCGCTAAATCTATTGGAAATTGTTTAAAAGATTTGATTCCATCGATTTTTTATCGATGTTTTGGCAACTTAAGCCACGATGCACCAAGTCCATCATTTCTAAGGTGAACGGCAGATACTAATAATATCCATTGAAGTGGAAACTTTTCTTAAATAATTTCAGCCGGAATCCACAGATCTAGTTAAAGTAATATTTTTATATAAATGTAAAATCATATAAATGTTACTTATATTCATTAATTTATGTATTCATAAATTTCTAAAAAATTAACTGAGCTTTAAATTTCTATATAGTTCTAAAATAAGCTCAAAGAACACGATGTATTTTAATTTCTCGGAATTTAAATGCTGAATACGAAATTATGTGGTAGAGAGAGAGATTTGATAAATTTCAACAGGAAAATCATGCAAATGAGATGAATTAAATGAATACAAATATTGATACGTTGATGGAAGTTACTGCTGGAAACTGTTCCTTGTAATAGATTAATAAAAGTAATTGTCGTCATTAAGACGAACTCTGGTATTAAAATATATATATATATATTAATAAATATAATTTATTAATATATTTATTTCACTTAAAGACACACAATGGCCAAAAATATTCGAAATTTTGTATTAAAACATTCGCAGACAGAAGAAATGTAAATAGATGTAAAGCCAACTTACGTGGAGTGATGACGTTTTGCCTCGTTGAGTATAAAGGCTGCACAGGCTGTTCGACTGCAGTAATCTGAAGAGAGAATGGGGAAGATGCGTGATCTATCGGACATTGAAAAAGGTCTTATCGTGGGTGCACGTTTAGCACGAGCCATGATTCAAGAAAGGAAAGACATAGAAAAGAAAGAAAGGTTTCTCAAAAGAATCCATCTCAAAGGTTTTTAAAGACTGGAAAGAAAGCGGTTCTTCCACATCTCAAAGGCGTAAATGTGGCAGAAAAACAATGATCCAAGAGCCGGCGTACTCTAAGGAGAACTGTATGAAAAATAGGACACCCAGTTTCAGCAAAACAATTCAATAAGCTCAGAATTGCCCTATTTCAACTCGCACCATGCGCAAGGAATTGAAGAAATTTGGTATTGGCATCGCCTGCCTATTCGGAAACCACTTTTTCAGAGAAAAACAGACAAATCCGTTTGGAAGAAAGTCATGGTGGTCAATCGAATTACGATGCACTTTATTTTGCACTGATGGTAGGCAGAGTGTGGCAAGAACTCTTCACGAAGCGAAGGACCTTGCTTTCCTTGTTAAGGGAACTCAAACATCTGGAGAGGTATCATGGTATGGGGGATGCTTTGCAGGTCACACTGGGTCCATTGATACCGTTGAAAGGTCGAATATCCTCCAGAGAGTATCTGAATATTATATCAGATTTGCTATATCCTGCAATGTTACACTTTTATCCCGAAGGTGATGGTTCCTTTATGGATGACAGCGCAACAGCGCATCCTGCCAGAATCGTGCAGGAATGGTTCGGAGAACATGACACGGATTTCCACCATCTTCCCTGCTCCCCACGTTCACTTGATCTCAGTCTTATTGACAATGTGTGGGATTTGCTGGGAAGACAGCTATTCAAGCAACCTCAGGTAAAATGTCTATTTTGCAATAGACTTAGTATAGTGTATGCATTATCCCACCAATTTATTAGAGAATCAAGCGTACAGATATCCGCATGCCCTCGTTCTTAGGAAAATGTTACTGTAGGTGATGTTCCTGCATCAGCGATCTCACGAGAGGCACTACAGTTGGCACTTCAATCAGTGGCTACTATGGGACAAACCCAACAAGTCAAGGCAGAATTTTCAACGGGGGTAACTAGCGATGTTTGATCCACCTCTGCTCTAAAATTGGAAAGCAACATTTTAAATAATCTAAACGGCGAAGATCGTTTCCGATACGACGATGTCTACAAGACGCGAATCATGCAAAAATGGTAAGCGGTATAGTATCCAGCATCTGCCATAGCCCGCACACTCGTCAGACGTGAATCCAATTGATGGGATCATCTGTAACGGCTCTCAGACGCATCCAAGATAGAAACCCCAGCAAGCAACAAATCTGACAGATCAAAAAGGTCATTCCCGAACAGGAATGGAAGAACTCCATCAGACACATCTGAGACGTTCCAACGCGCGTAGTTGATTTTGTCTCACACAGGATCTTGCTGTCATTGAAATTCAAAATGGACCAATGCGCTATTCTGTTAGAGAAGCGTATAATTCTAGTGTGGTTCAGTAATTCTTCATCGATTTATTAAACATGCACCGAAGGACTTCAAAAGTTCTTCGGCACATATGTGTTCCAACGTATTAATAGAGGTATTTAATGTTACGTACGTGTAACCAAAGATTATTTCAACTGTACCTCTTGTAGCTTCTCTTAACATTGCAAAACGTTAAAGAGAAGTTTTATTTCAAGGCCTTCATTTAAAAGCAATTATAAGTGTCTTCCACTGAGTAAGATTCCAGCGCATCTTAAACTAAGTAGGAGTACCATCAAAAGTGAGCGAGTGAGTAGCGTTGGGACTGCAACGCCGAGGTATATCTGCGGTTGTAAATGTTACCACCAAGATACAGCTGGCCATCCAAATAATTCGGCGAAGAAAACCTCTTCGCCGAATTACTTGGATGGCCAGCACGCGAGCTATTAACGCACAGAGGGACGTGGTGGTAGCGAATGGTTACCGCTGGTTTGGAGCCTTCCCCCTCGTTGCTTACAGCGTCCATCTCAGTCCTATTGAGGACCCCTTAAAGTGAGGCGTCCCCCGTGTTGCTGCTAAACGTAACTCGGCTAATTACATCAGAAGCTTTATGTCCTGAGGCGGCCGACCTTTCTACGAAATTAGAGACAGCCGCGTGATGCGAGTGTACCTTGGAGGAGATGACTTAGCGGAACAGAATACAAGAACAAACAGCGCCGTGTTCGGTTTGTTCCACGAATTTACATCGTCAGTTTTGAACAATGTGCCTCACCGGGTTCGCCCCTTTCGGGTGAAGAAGCGTTCTGTATCGAGGGACCGTGGCTCAGCTGCCGCCAGTAGAGCGAGACCGACTGTTTTTTTTTTACCTCCTCTCGGCTTTCTCTGACGCTTCCGACTTGGCCTTCTCAGATTTATTTTTCGATACAGCCTCGTGCGAAAATTCTTTACATTCGTTGTCACATGTCAACGGATAAGGGAAGGGGAAGACGCGGGAACGTACATACTGGTTTTTCTGTTGTCATCGGTGTCACCTTGTTGTTTTTCTCGGTCTTTCGTGAGTCACTCCAGTTTGGTGCGTCGTCAAACAAGCCACAGACACCACCCACTCCAATTTCGCAGTTTGAAGAAGCATCTAAAAACTAACCGCGTCCACCGACCGCCATTGCAGTTCATTCATTAACGACATTGTTGTCCGGATGACCTTCCTGCACATAAAATTTTGTTTCATAACTTCTGAATCGTGTTTGGAAGGGTTGGGGACGTTTCCCACGATGATACCCAAAGACCGCGTGCACAGTTTTAAGACAACGTTTTAGCCAGTGACTTAAGAAAAGTTAAAGTTTGCATCCCGGTGTTGGTATTTAACGAGGACCAAGAAGAAAGCCACGTAGCCCCTTCTGCGCCGTATAAAAGATTAATTCCCACCTCCAGACAACCCCGGATCAGGTGCAACGAAAGCAGTTTACGCTACGTTGACCCCAGGGACATGTAAATGAGTGCACGTGTTTTTATAGACCCTATCATATGTCGGAAGCTCGGAAACCACCTCGCGACTTTCATAAGTCCGTAATTAAATTTCATCTAGCGTGTTATCGCAGATTTATAGGTACCGAGCACCGTATCGACGCTAGCCAACAGAGACACCTTCGATCACGTGGCCGATGGCTGCGGCCAAGATGATTACTGACAGCTCAGAATTTTAATTAAAAACGCTAGGCGTCGCTGTTCTGCGGAACAAGTTAATGTGGCCTTTAGAAGAAGGAGATGGTTATTTTGATACCGGTCTGTTGAGCAGCTTCCATTTTGATGTAATCATTAATTTAAGGTCCCTCCCTCCGACCCACCTTAGCCAATTTACTCGTGCGTGATGAAGCCCACCGATACTATGACCAGCATTTTGCTATTGTCCTTCTACATTTTTCGGCATCCATTTCCTTCCTTAAGAAATATGACACCTTCGAATAATTGGACCATGCCTGCATTTTCTCTTGATGGTGTAAAACAAACATTATTTTCATATATGGAGGTTTGGAGCCTTCCCCCTCGTTGCTTACAGCGTCGATCTCAGTCCTATTGAGACCCCTTAAAGTGAGGCGCCCCCCGTAGGAGTTGCAAAAAGTGCTAAAGAAATACATACGGTTGGCCAAAGCACATGCGAAGATTTTACTGCTTTGTTTGCTGAAGCAGAGAGTTTTGTTGATGATCCTCTTTCGCTATATTCTATCACTGAGGACTCCTTGATGCATCAAACTCATATGAAAGATATATGCATTTATAGTCTTGAAATTTCGTAGTAAGATAAATAGGTGTCTCGGTTGTTGGAGTAGGGATTTAGGAGCATCAGCGACTAAGGCCATATTGCTCCTTGTATATTGTCTTTAACGTGTTCTGAGGTAGATTTTCTGTTTTATGGATGAAAAACCCGAGAGTGTGGAGATTTGATTTCATTATAACCTATTGCCATTGGTATATCTTCCAGAAGCCTCAATGCAGGTAGGTGGGGGAATCATGTGTAAGACGAGCAAGCAATACGTGAATTATCCAGATTATCCAGAGCTCATTCAAATGTATGATCGTAAATGAACGAAGTTATCGCTGCTAGACGAATTATCATGATGGATTACGAGGGTGGGAATTAATGTCTTCGTATTTAGTACGTGGTAAGAATATAGTGTCTTGGAAGATCCACAACTGTGCTATTAGAATTCTCCAAATGCGATGTTACCTTAAAGTTCCTATAGATAGATATTTGGTCACGGTTCCTTAACAGCTACTTGGTGTGTGTGTGTGCGGATAGTATTGGATTGTATTTTAGCCTCCAACTGAGCAGCCTGGAAAGCCGAAGTAGCTGTGGATCCAAACCCCCTTTTCTCGCTACGCCATGGCCGTGATCAATGTGTTATTAATGTGGCCCTAATGAAGCTATAGGTAGCTCGCATCGCGCTGTTTCGGAGGGGAAATCAATATTATAAACTTGTTAGGCGACGTGAACATCGCTGGGCAAAGCAGACGATCCCGCTGTTGGGTATTACTGGGAAAGAGGGATGATCGTGATGATAATGCCGCCATTATGTGGGGGGATCGGGGCACTTCGGGTCGTTTTTATCCCAGAGGTAACTAATGTTGGAAGAGGCGTACGGATGTGCAAAACGGAGGGCCACAAATGTAAACAAGGTCGAATCCTTAATTTTCGTACCACAGAGGGGGCTCTCGTGATAAAATTTTTGCTGACTATCGCGCAAATATAATAAAAACTTAAAGGAAGAAAGAGGAAGAGCTAATCCGATTGATGTTTAAATTAGAATCATTAAGAAGCAATTACGTTGGGAGAGAAAAGTGCAAAACAATAGCTGGCGACGCGTGAGTTAATTGTTCCTCTGGATTTCGGCATCTTTTTAAATAAGGCGGATAAATTATTTTTACTGAAGTAAGATTTAATGGCGCTGGAAAACACTTCTGAATATGAGAGATCTCGGAGAAAATCAGAAATAGAAATGCATTAATGTAAAAGGCTCACCTTTTTGTTGGGTTACAGCTCTTTAACTAGACATTTTAATGAAGTAGTAGATTTAAAAATATTTCACTTATTTTATTATTTAATATTAATTAAATAAGAAAATTTAATCCACCTTCTTTCAGGCGAAAGAAAGCAGAGGAAGTTTCTCTTTGAATGAGTTCTGATTACTGCTGGTTCGTCGCGTGCGTCCCAAAGTACTTTATAAGCATGGACAGGGTACGCGATCTGATGAAATTATTTCTCAATACTATCACGGACTGATCGGATAGTATTGAGAAGACTGAGAACCTTGCGGAATGTGGATGAGACGTGGGAGTACCCATGTCTCATCGATGGTCGTGATGAAAGTGCGAGCCGATAGATGTGAACGGTGGAAAGGCTGACCAGGGGACAACCAGCAGTTTTCCAAGACCACGATCCAATGAATCCTCTTCCGCATGGGCCACTGGAATAGGTGCCTAGTTGAGATACCATGCTTACAGCCAAATCACGTTTTCTGCTATGCCATATGGACAGTAGATGGAGAGTCCTGCGACAAACTGCGGAGAATTACTACAGTGTCCTGATTAACAGAAACAGGCAGGTAGCTGCAGATATGGGATGCTTTACTGGGAATCCCTCATATTCCTAGACCGCACCTGAATGCTAAAAACTAGCTATCCATTGTGACTGAACGGATACACCCCTTCATGGTGACTGTCTTCCCGGATGGAACACGCTGGCCATATAATATGAGAGTGGTTCACCAAACACGAAATGAGTCCCAGGTGTACTAGATGTCGAATGAATTCGTCGGATATGCATCTATTAGAACATATCTGAGATTACACGGATCGACAGATTGGATGCATCTGCATGGTGATGTATCTGAAATCTTTAAGAAACTAAATACTGAAGGCAACTTACTCTTTCTCAGGCAATGCACATAAGGAGGCATAAATTTAAATTGATGAAGAATAATTGCAGGACAAATGTGTAGAAATTTTTCTGAAGGAAAATTTCAGAGCGTCATTGATTGTTCGAACAAATTTCCATTTTGTGTTTTGGCGGAGGGTAATTTGGGATAAATTTTATTTATTTTATTCAGTCAAGGAATACGCTGGCAGGGTCTATTTAAAAGAAGCATTGGACGGAATTATTAGATGGAATCAATTAGAATTAATGCGTTCATCTTACCATGAAGATGTCAGCATTCATCGTCCGATGACTGTTGTTATTATGACATTGCAAAAGCAACTCAGGCCACTAGAACCTTTCTCAACTGGTAACCAATGCCATCTATCTCCTTTGTTTTCTCCCTAATGAACAGTATTATCAAATAATGAACTCAACCAACAAATTGGTTCTTGAACAGCAACAGCTGCTCTAAGAAACTGGAATACATTGTTTATTTGTAGCATTCAGAAGATGACATTAATTTCTAGGAATAACATTTTCAAAGATGAATGTCTCCTCTTACCATCTCCCGCTTATGGAAGTTTGAACTTCCATAAGCGGGAGATGCGGGTGCAGAGTATTAAGGCATTCCAAGAGAGCGAGTGTTTAATAAAAGCCCACAAAGGATTGAAAAATGAAATATTTGCCAAGTAAATATATCTTTATCAACCCCAAACCGAACGCTTGTGTCACGCTAATGAAAGTTCTTCAGAAAGTACCGCTTCCATCTACATTTAAAGACGTTCCATCGTGCTCCGCAGCAAGATCGCATTCAGAATGCACTTTTATGCCTTTTAAAAATCTGCGGGGCACACAAACCATTCTTCGCGGGGGTCTTTCTCAATGTCGTCTTTGTAAAGAGGGATCAGAGCGGAAATAGGATATTTTCCACACTTTCTGTGCTGTCCTCCAGACGAAAGAAAAGACGTTGAAGCCTCATTTCGAGAAAACTCTTTTTTTTCCCGAAGGAGTGTTCCTCGTTGCTCTTTTCTCGATGCCATTATCCCCCCCAAAGTGTGTATTTTCCAAACTTAAACTTTCTCGGGGTTGATATACAGAATATTTGCTTCATCAGTCCACACGAATATGTTCCCGATGCAAAATATCGCCATCTGGCAGTGTAAACAGAAGTGACAAATAGTGTCACATTTATTATCGCGAGTCTGTCTTCGTAACGCCCGCGAGTTCTTGGCGACGCACCCTCGTAAGTATGTAAATCTCCCGGAGCGAGATTAATGTGGCAACTGCTCAACCTCGCGCCAATTAATCCGCCTGCATGAACACCCACAGTTCCAAAAGGAATAAAATTATAAATAAAAGAAAAGGAAATGCGCTGCTTCGAAATAGAAAAATTATCCGGAGAACTCAGGAGGGCGAGACGTTGGTTTCCTTCATGAAAACAATACGTCGGAGGAGGGTCAAAGGAGATGGAAAGTGGGCGAACGGAAAAAGCTATTGGATTTTCTTCCAGGTTTGTCAACATTCGAAAAACAACAAAATGATATATTCGTGATGAATCCATCAGAAACAACCGACCGAGAAGCAGTGGGCGAAGTTATCCTTAGGAAAGAAGAGAGCGAAGAGATGATTGATGAATATGAAAGAAAAGGAGAAAGGTTGAAATACAGCAAGAGTTTCATTTCGGTTATTCATATGGAGATCAGCTCCTCCCTAGAAAATACAACTTTGAAGGAAAAATTATACGCTCGACTGACCCTTCTTTCTTTCTACTATACTGAAGAAAGAAGAACAGATTCGAGCTTTGCTTTTGTAAATTCAAGTAGCGTCTTAAGGAAGTCACAGATAAAACTATCTCCAACCAACTTCACAATCACTACTTATACAATAAGCTGATGAACTATGTTCTTCCCACTGGCGTGGTCTGAGTGGAAGAATCTATGCTGCTTTTTTTTTTTGGTCATTATGCCCACCTACCTAACAGTGGTTATGGTCTTCTATAGAGTCCATTCCACGGCGCGTGGCATGGACTCTGAACCTTGCAGGATGTACGTACATTTTACCATTCAGAATTGCATTTCATGAATCTGCGATAATCCAACTGGAGAATCCAAACGCCGGATCTGTCAATATCCACTTATCCACAGAGATGTTCTTTAGGATTCATATCCGGCGAATTCAGAGGCCAAGGTCTAGGGTTATTACGGATTTCTGCTATTTTTCAAGCTTTTAAATTTCTTTTCCCTCTCAAAAGTTAAAAGTCAAAAACGTGCATGGAATGTTAAAGGCTCATTTTTGGACCGGACAGGGGCTTCTACGACAACGCCGCCAGAAAACTGTTAAATTCCATATGCAGGAGTCGTCCTTGGTTCATCCAGCATCACCATACGTAACGCCAGTTTTAATTTTAAAATATTACATTCATCAGTTTTTTTCCCGACACCAACCTAGAAAGTTATTGTGCGACGGGTTTGCAAATAAGAACTCGCAGAGTTAAAGAACTACTCTGAGAACTCTTCTCTTAAGAAATCTAAGAATTCAGAGCTTTATTGTCAATATCAAGAGGTGTAGAGACTTAGCCGAAAACGTTTCTTGGAGGTTTTAAGGAATATTTGTGACAGAGAGATAGAATTTGAAAATTACACTTTAGAAGGTTTTTTTTTTTTTTTTTTTAATTTTAAGAAATATTTCTGAATAAAATATCATCGGGACCATAAACGGGATTGGCATAGCTCTGAATTAACGTTAAGATAACTCGGCCATAAGAAGTCAGTGCGTCGTGCATGCAAATACACTGCTCCAAAAAATTAACGGAACAAAATGTTTTCATGAATATTTTATTGTGAACATGTGGCCGAAAGTGAATATTTGGTATAATTGGCATCCTGACATGTAAATTCCGAGTATCCAATAGAAATCGATCTACCACCTTACACAGCGGCGCATTACGCAAATTATTCATAAAAACACGGGTTACCACCGCATCACTTCATTCCGTTTTTTAGCTTGCTCAGGGGATGGCCACATCCCCAGTACCCAGGATGACTAATCATCATTGTCGTTTAGATGATCCTTTGAGTTGGTGGGCCGTTGGAGTTGAAGCCAACAGTCTTCTCTTCTGGGCACTGTGGAAGCAGTTTCGGGAGACAGGAACCATTATATTTGAATAAGCACCCAGCGCTATGCTGTACCTTTTAAATGGCGGCTATAATTAACCATTTCATAGTTTCACAGAAGAATATTCACCTCCAGTGAATACCCTTCTGTCGTATCGGACCAATACAAACTTCAACCTGCAGTTTTTCAATGCTACTGGATTATGGTGGATTTTTTTTTCAATACCATAACACAACTATGCACTGTGCAAAATTTGTATCTGAATGGTGCGAGGATCTTTCCGAAGATTTCCAACGTCTATCCTGGCCACCTAATTCTACATATCTGAATACAATTGAGAATATGTGGAATAGGTTGGAAAGGGCAGTTAGGTTTCGTAGTTCTGTATCGACCACAATTAGGCAGCTGACAAATATCCTTAAGGAAAATGATCATATATGAAGTTAGATGTCTTTAGACCCTTAGTTCCTTTGAAAATATCTTTTGCTGAAGACATTTTTTAAGGGCATTTCTTCGGACTCGCCTTCTGAATCGGATGCCCAACTCTACTTGTTTCTTTCTTCTAAATCAACTAGAACATCTATGTCAATGACCCATCATTGCTCACATTTCAACTCCTCTGAAAAAACTTTCTTTTTAATATTTTTTCCTTAAAATTACATACTTCAGAAGTTCGAACCAATAGTAGGAAGTTTTACTCTCCTCCCCCCAACCCTTATTCTATCCATGATTCTAGGATATCATTTGCATTTGAGGATACCTTAAAATAAAGTTGAAAAATCTCAGCTTAAAAGAAATGCCAGAGTAAACTGATCCAATGAGAACTTTTTCCAGCAAGATGAATATACAAAATATAACTTATAATTTATATTCGTAAAATATTTAAGTAAACACGAACCTTAGCATTAATAATCCTTGGAAATAAGGAACTGCATCCAATGTGGCGCCCAAGACCTCGTCTTGATTAATAGATGAGGAACTTTAAAAACGTTGCTGTAAGCTATTTGGAAATCATTTGGGCACACCATGAAATTTATTTCGGATGTACAAATATTTGCATAATAATCCTTGTAAAAGCCGAAACAAATTCTACCTAGTTATGATGGAATGACAAAATAGGGGAGAAAGTAACTGAAACAGAGAGACTGTCGGCTGATGTTGAATGACAGTGATGGAGACCCGGGAAATGAGGACGTAGCGGGATTGTTGGAAGCAGCTGCATCCAAATCCTCGCATCACTGGAGCTGACACGCGAGGAAAGTTAATCGGCCTGCGAAACTGCCAGTCAGGCGTAAGGAGCGTGGCTGGTGGAGACGCTACGATGCGCACGGAGACGCGCCAGCAAGTCTTGAAAACAGTGTTGGAAGGATAAAGAGACTGACACTCACCACATCGGACTTTGTAATCCACGCATATTTTACGGGCAAGCAAGGGCTTTGAAGGAAGCTCGCATTCTCCTTCTCCGAGAGATAAATTCGCAGAAGACCGTCCGAATAGCGCCTGTGAACAGTTAGAAAGTTTCAGGTTATTAGGGACCTCGACTCCATAATTTAGTTTCATTCTACGCGGATGCTTAAAACAAGAAATATTTCTCTGATGCCCAACACCGCTCTCTTTTTCTAATAGCCTGATATTGGCTAAAAGAGATTTATTATTTTCACGGGAGAGTTCATCGAATAGCGACCTTTCTCTCCTTAAGAGATTCCACCAGAACTATATTAATGGGCAGCTATTCAAAACCCGATGAAAGCTCGATTTTCCATCTAAAATTTAAAATCTGAATTCTTTGGATTCTAATGAACAGAGCACTTATACTCAAATTTCGTGTGGAAATTTAACATCGATTTGTTTTCGTGACAATACTTTTTGTAATGTTCTAGAAGTATAACCCAAAATAATATTTTAGATTGCCGAAACCCAATATGGAACAATAAATATTCCAATCAATGTTGTTATGTGAAGGTTAGACGTTGACTGATTATTTGTAAGGTTTTAGGCGCATCAACAACTTAGGTCATATTGGGCCGTATATATTGTCTATGAATTGCGTGTGCTTTTTGCTCGATTTGCTTTTTGCTGGATGAAAAACCCGAGTTTTCCGGGTTTTTCATCCAGCCACCCTCTTCTGAGACTGACTAATTCAGCCAAGTTGCGAAAAGGGCCCATAAAAATATTCTGTAAGCATAATCTGTTATCCTTTTTCCAAAGCTAGATTTTCTGTTTGTAACTCTGCAAATAGGAATTTTCTTCAGTGAACTTCTTGAGTTAAAGAAAGTCGCAGTATAAATCAATAAGAAACTGCTACATTGAAGACTTTGTCTTATAATGTGCAGTTATTATCCAAGGATCTGAAAGAATTGGTTACGAATCTTATGTCAGTATTATATTGACAGTTTCAACTAAAAGATCAGAGGTCCCTTCCTGTTCCTATATTAATGAGTAAATGGCCAAATGCATGGATTGAAGGTTGAGAAAATGAACGAAGATACTTGTTGGCATCAGACTTGAATTTCTGTATACTGTAATTTTCACGAAATACATGCGAAGGAAAGTTCCAGAAAACAAAGTTGATGTGTTAAGCAAGGAATTTAAAAAAGTCGGTTCTGTGAGGTGGACATTGAGTGGATGCTGAATTGTTGAGGCATGTGTTCGGACTGGTTTGGAAGAAAGTGGGAGAACTACAGATGCCAATTCACAAGAATTGCGTCCATGGAAGTATCTATAGAAAGGCACACAGCAGAAACAGAACGTCTATGATACACAGAGTGGGGGGGGATTTTATAAGAGACATGTCATTAAATATCCTGTCTGCCCTCTTTCGAATGGAGTATAGAATATAGGGAGCTTTTGGGAACGCCGTTCCAAGTGTGGGAACAATATTCAATCATAGAGGTGCATTTCAGAGTGAATAGCTGTTTAGAATACGGCATAAGCACATCACAATATTTGTGAAGTCAGGGTAATCCTTAATAGAGATACGAGATCTTGTCTATAAATCTGAGAGTGGACTATGACAGGACTGAGTTCTAAAAACAGGACCGAGACAGAGATATGGGGTCCATAGAGAATATGACCCCCAAATCAGTGAGGCAGGCCTGCCCCACCAGAGCGGAAAGAGGGGCGGCGGGGAGGAGACCAGAGGTAACCCCCCCCCTCCCGCCCGGGGAGTGGAGGCCAAAGGCCACGCAAGTGAGCGTGACTAGGAATGCCTAATGCCTTGCATTCAAGAGAAAACAAAAAAACTTTCCGAAAATGGAAAAGGTTTCAATACTCAGCTGACTACCCGATGTACAAGAAAGAGCGGGCAACCTTCCTTAAATACAAAAGAAAAGCAATCCGGCAGCTGGTACTCAACAGAATAAATCACTCCAAATGTATTGCATCCAAATGCAACAAAGTTTTCCATACGGAAGAAAAGGGTATCTTTGACTTTCAACGAAGAGCCATCAGACCCAAACACCCGAAAACTGGTCGATTTCCTCATACACTCCAGGCAGCCCCTTTCAACTATATCTCTAACAAAGCAACACCTCATAAATACCATCAGTAGACTTCCCAATAAAACTACAATTCGTCCTGACGGTTTTCCTCTATTCATGCTTAAAGTGTGCAGTGCCTTCATTGTGGAGCCCTTTCTGTCAATCTTTAATCAGATATTAAATACCGGATCAATCCCGACAATGTGGAATCACTACAGGGTACAACCCATACCCAAAAGAAGAAACCCTAAGGAACCTAAGGACTTCAGACCGATCTCAGTGGGCTGCGCTCTATTAAAAGTGTTTGAGAAAACTATCTTATCAGCACTGATCGATCGAACAATGCTTCTCTCATAGACCCAAATATCTGCATACTGTGATCCCCAAAAGATCTACATATACAAACTTACTAGACACCCTGTTTAAAATTCAAACTGCTCTCAATAGTAAATCTCAGCTGGACGTCATCTTCCTTGATATTTCAGCTGCTGATGATAAGCTCTCAATTCCGCATTAGCAACAATAGCGCATTAGCAACTATCGCTATAATGCGCCAAAAAAGGTGCGAGAGGGGTCCTTCCTTTTCTGTAGAACATGCAGTGGACGGACATAGCGTCGTATAAAATTCTACCCTCGCGATTTTCTTTCTCGCGTTCAGTAAGAAACGAACTCTTCTCGACGGTTTGACTGTCATTGCTAATGCTTCTGTTGTTCGCTCGCACGAAGCCCACACCCCCTTCTGACTTTCGATAATCTGCAGCCGACTATCTCCCAGAAACATGGATGCACGGTGCTGTGAGCACGTTCTGTTAGAACGGCCTCCGTCTAACAAGTTGGCGACAAGATCCCTTGTCTGTTGCCTCCTTACGCGGTTCCAAGTTACCACTTAGGGAGAAATAAAAGCTCGCGAGAAGCGTCGTTATCTACTTCCAACTAACTACTAAAGAAGGGAGTGTTGTGTCGCAGTGTTTGCAAAATTCAACTAAGATGTAGATTGTTCTGAGCAGGATCCTGCGTCGCAGACTTCAGATAAAGCGAAATTAACCACGCATTTCGTTCGCCAAACCTAATTCGTTTAAATCGCTAAATTCGAGAAGTCAAGTTGTTCTGGTGTCCGTATTCATTGAGTTTAGGCAAACGAAGTAAACATTATTACTGACTGAAATCGATTTCAGCAATGGGCTTAGCGGGTAACATAAATGAATGAGAGGACCTTTGAGGAGAGCGGCTCCTTTAAAAGGGTATTTCTCTTTTCCTAAATTTAAGCATTTCTGTTGTGTTTTCGCTGCTCATCGAGCGGATGGACACATTCCGGTTGTAAATCCAATTCCCACAGTTGCTCTCGGTAGAGTCACTCATTGGCTTTGGTGTCCAGTAGCGTATTGTGCAATGAAATTCTGCACCCTCTTCGTTGATCTCAATCAGCTTCTTCATTGTCAGGGTTGCGATCTCTCGCAACCCTTTGGGGCCCTACAAAGTAATGAACATCCAGTTGTTTAGAACTTACCTCTTTAGAGGCAAGTACTTCTGATTTTGTAATGGCAGCCCTGATAATTTTGCCCTGAAGTAGCCAATGTAAGAGTGCGATCAGCACACGCATTTGAGCTGAGTCTCGTTAGTTTGAACCAGTGGCAACTACGCACGATTAATTCTTTCCAAGCGAGTAGCTTCTAAACAATTTTAATTACTACAACTCCAAGAAACTCCTGAACAAACGTCGACAAAACTGATCGCTTATTCTGCTAGAATATTAACTTACAATTATGGATGATCAGACCGCAATGGTGCTGGTGTTATAAATCTTGCGCAATCAGCTAGATTCTTTTCTTTATTCGTTAGACGTATGTCATATATAATGTAGATTCAAAGGTCCTAAAAAGCGACAAAAATAAAAGAAAGCTTTTGTCTCCACCGTTCATTGAACTGATGACTCTGCGTCCAACCTTCAGTTACTCCAACAAGACGAAACAGAATAACCCTTATTTGCAGAAGCTGCTTCAATTCCCTACTAATATAAGCGCGGGCAAAATGACATTTTCCCTTTTGTTGACTATCCCAGCTTGCGATCGACGAATTTCGTTCGTTTGGAGGAAAGCGCTCATGCATTCCTACCTGCACGTGCGCGTAGGCGCACTAGAGAGACAGATCGTTCAAATAGCGGAAACCAAAATGTTTGTTATCAGGGTCATCCAACTTGCCACCACTCTCAGAGCGAAGAACCTTCCCCCCCCCTACCATTAGCGATTAGTGTCGCCATCTGATGTGTATTTGCAGAATTTTTAAATGGTTTTTCATGTTATATCTCTTTTTATATTCTCTTGTTCTTAAAGCTCACTTTTGAATTTTGGAATGCCACCTCGATAAAAAAGGACAAAATTTGCGAAATGTTTAACAAGGCAATAAATAATAATAGATCCATATTGCGAATAAGTCTATATGCTTCAAATCTTACTGTCCAAGGTCCATCAATGATAGTCTCTAAAGTCCATCAATGATGGTCTCTAATGTCCACCAATGTCTTTTCCTGCAAATCTCCTTCGTAATCACGAAGGACATTTGCAGGAAAAGACATTGATGACCCACCGACAAAATGAATAAGCAACCCTTGAAAAGTTCTAGTATGGAATTCATCTACTTCCAAGCCAGTTTGCAGAAAATTTCAGGGTATATCGTGAAATATTTATTTATTTGCTCTGGGGGAAAGGGAGCACGATATGAACACATAAAAACCTCCGCGCTGCACGCGGCCCAGATTATCGTAAATTTGAACGAGCGATCTCTACGACCGGACGTCGGATCGTAGAATTTTCTCAAGAACGTTGTCCAGAGTTTACTTATTGAGAAAGTAGGAGATGCATCGTACACCGACTACCAAACAGTACCTCTGAGGGATCATTTAAGCCAGCGCTGCAATTGCATCGAATCCCCAGTTGAAAAGATGGTCATTGTTGATTTCAAGTTCCGGCACATTCGTGATTAAGAGTGGATGTCCGAATTTTTGGACCAACATTTGCATGCGTTGGATAAACTTTTGCTGTACATAAAGCACACAAACGTCAAAATATAGACAATACGCAAAATAAATTATATTCTTTGATGCCCAAATACTTTCTGGTAACTCTGGAACCAAAAATCGGCCTCTCCATTGCAGTGGATTCTTCTGTTGACGAGTCTACGGGTGTACCTTTTTTTTTTCTTGTTTTCAGAAAAGGGAAAAAAAAATCTTTCTTCATCAACCCAACCGGAGAGCCACGCGCCGCGATTTCCTCACTCCCCCCCCCCGAATTCGCCCCTTATAAATTGGTCATCTCCGTTCCTTCTTGCCACAACTATGAAGAGACTAAATGTTGCTTTTATCACTAGCGAATCACTGGATGCATTCCCAGGCAGCACGGGTTTGTAACCATGGCAATAACACCAAAACAGCTCGCTCATGGAAGGGTCTCTCTCTCATCCTATGTATATATATATATGGGATGGGGTACAGGAAAAAAATCTCAGTACGCAAACATAATTCACAGAGAACCGAGTCGCTTGGAGAATCACTGGTTCCGGAGAAACACATCCATCGCTACATTTCTACGGCAGCATCCGCATTGGCACCGCTCTGGGAGGGAGTTCTGACAGCAATTGAGCTGGAGATATCGGAATTTGATTGAAAGGGAAAACTGGGAGGAGTGTCGGAGCACAGAGTATCGGACACACACGAGTATTCCTAGGGCCGGAAGTTCTTATAATGCGCGTGCTGGTTTATGTGGATCAAAAGTGCCGTCGAGTTGCCTGCCTCCCCTTATCTTCCAGTTTAGAACCTTCATTTCTGTACAGTTGAATAAAACAGAATTTTATCCTTAAGAATATCTGCAACGCGTCTTTCATCTAGCTCTTCAAATCCTTTACGTTTTTCTTCTTCGATTACACTGCACGGAATCCCTACCTCCAACAAAAACTGTTGCTCAAAGAATCCGAAGGGTTTATTGTATGCTCTTAATCCCCTCAAAATATTTATTAATACTTAAGTTTTTGATAGTTAATGGGAGTAAAGTTTATGATACTATTAACCGTACGAAATCTGCCCTCTTTGAAAATTCAATATTCATGGCGGTTTGGGATGGATTTTTTGTTTTGTTCAGAGGATTTATACAATTAATGTTAAACATAACATAAAATTATAATTTTACTTCGATTCTATTGGTACTGACCAAAATTCCCTAAGATCGATGCTAAATTTTCCTCGCAATTAAACATTTTGGTTATTTTCCTGCATGGCACAGTATCCAAAAACATCGTTGTGATTGCAACTATGTGGTAACGATAAGTCAAAACCATCGATCCAAAGAACTTTTAGTGTTCATCTATATTATCCACAGTTCACTTGGATTATTTAGTGTCTTTTTGATTGCGCGAAAAAGTTGTAGGGGCAACGAAGTCCTCAGGGCTGTTTCGCAGAGCTCTTGCCCGATATAAAAGTTGAAATCTTGTTAACCAGTACCATTGCTGAATTTTAAAGATAACTTTATCCATTAATTATCATCTTATTAAATTATATTACAATTCTTAAAGCATTGATTCCACGTAATACGAACTCTGAGAGAAAAGAATAAAATAAAAGGCTAAAGATTGAAGTGCAAGAGATCCGTCTTCGTAATTACAAATACTAGAGTTGTTGGAAAGACAGACTTCAGGCGTATTCCTCTTCTCCCTCGATAGAAAGAAGCGTAATTGAAGAAAAGCAGCGTAAAATCATGCGAATCGGTATATAAACAACTCTCACAACGATCTGAATTCGAATTCAATTATGGCATTTGACCTTTAGGAGTGCAATCATTTAATGACGCTTGTTTTCAACCTTGGAGCATTTGCGAGGATGCGTTTACTCGACATGAAAATTCGTTCGGATTAGGGAACACCCCTCCCCCCTCCCCTTTCTTAAATAAGGCAAACAGACGTTCGTTAATAAGAGAAGGATTGCCAGGTTGGAGTGTGTGTACCAAGATATCGTGGCACGGTTTCTTTTATGCGGAAAGCGAAGTTCTTTTGCGTTTTCAGATGTTTTTATGCCCAACGGGATAAAATCGAATAAATTACTAAAATAATGAGTGCGATGTAAGGCAAAGCTGCTTTGCACATTCACCGCTGAAGGCAGTTACTTCAATTCTGGAAGCTTATCGTGTGCCTACGGTGGAAATGACACGTAACAGGGATGCCAATGACTCACGCGTATCCATGGCAACGAGAACGAGTCTTTACTCCGATTCCTTATCAGTGCTTCTTTTATCAGAGCTTTTTTTCTCTCTCTCTCTCCATTCCTTCTCCGTTTCTCTCTTTCCAATCTGCCCCCCCTCCTCCCCTTTCTGCTTCCCATTCAATTAAGTATAGCGTTTTTGAAGAGTGCCAGCGAAGCGCACGTGGTTAGCACATCATCGCAACAGCAGCGGCTAGAAACAGCACCCGGGAGTGGCGGGATCAGATTGGATGCTGCCACAGTGGCCCCGACGATGTTGGGGATGCCCTCGCGATCGTTCCTTGGAGAGCCGTAGGCCATCTCTAAGAGGGATATCGAGATGAGAATGGATGCCGAGCGGAGATGGGGAGGCTGTTAAATGTTTCTCTCGCAGCACGAGACAGAAACTGTAAAACTTCGGATGACTGCGAAGAAGCCCGCCAAATGGCACGTTCCCAGCTATTATTGATCCGCTCATTTTTTGCTCTCTTTGAGAGGGGGGGAGGGGGGAATAGGTATCCGTTTCTTCTTTGGTCATTTTTTGTTGCACCATCCTAAATCATGACCCAGGTGCATCAAGGAAATGGCAAGTTTCACCTAGCGCTTTCTCGAGATATTTAATAACCTCAAGATGTGATCCGAGATACGTACTTCGAGAACTATTCTTCTCCCTCTAGTTATTTTTAAGATGTTTGCGCTGATATGTGAATGCAACAGGTGCAATATAAGCGCAAGAATATTCTCACTGTAGCAAATAGTCCATTGCACTCGTAACAGCAGAGTATATCCGTGGCACCGATATTAAATCACACGAAACATGATATCAGAAAGAGGGAGAAAATTCTGTAGGAATTTATGGTATTTACAGTATTTTAGGATCTCACGAATGTACCTTGCAATGCGCAATTGGAGAGATTTCATTTTCTATTGCTAAAATACCTGCGAGTCATAAGTTCAATGAATATTTCAATTAACTTTGAAAATTGCCAAATTAGAATTTGGAGAAGCGTTGGACAACTCAGACCACGCATCATCAGCGTATCGTGTCCGTAACTTGCGCGTTCTGTAGCCAATTTATTTTATATGCGGGATGAAAATAAAAAATAGGAAAAATCCCTGGAAAAAATAGGAAAAATCCTGGAAAAGTAAACGCCACTGTTTGACGAAGCCAACTGAGTTAACTCTTTCGTTCATCCACAGAATTCGAAGCCAACCTTTCTCAGTTTAATTCTCTCTGGTTGAAATCATCGGTTTGACCACTTCCAGTTTTCGCATCCAGTCTGGAATACACATTCGGTCACATTTTTAAATTGGAAGCTTAGCAATCCATGATTACAAAATTTTTTATTAGGTAAAGACAGAGTCTTAGTAATTTAACTAATCTTGAGGAATACCATTTAAAAATTCGTTATAATGTATTGCTGAAATCTTGGATAAGTCATGAGCTCATTTATAAAGAATAACCAATCTATCCTCATTTCAATTTAAAGCAAATTTAAACCGAAAGCAAGTTTTCTAATGGCAGCCATCCTTTTTCAATTTGAATTAGTCCCCTTATGTGTATAGTCAGAACTAAACGAAGGAGTCACGATGGAGTTTAATCAATCCATTGAAAGCCTTAAAACACTTCAATTAGATCTCATTGATGCCTTATCTCTAGACACTTGAATTTGCAGAACTGAAATCTTTGATGCCAATCTTATTTTCTCTTCTTCACTCTTTCCAGCAGACCCAGGCCTGTATATAATACGCAGATGTTGTCTAACCATTGCTTTATAGAGAGAAATAATTATCTCTATATCCCGGCTGACAAAATCCTGTATATCATTGACAATCCCATAAATCCTAAGCATCTGCACTGCTCCGAGAACTTCATATCTGATTGCACAATTATCTGCCAGATCTTTTTCATTTTCTTCTAACCTGAGTGTAGTATCACACAGTTGATACGTGAATCTGTTATCACTGCTATCCATGTGCAGTACCTTACACAGGTCAATGTTAAACTCCAACTGACGCTTCTCAGCCCACCTTCCTAATTTGTCTGGACCTTGTTGCAGTGGCTACGTTGATTACTATGATTAACTACCCTGCCAACCTCTGTATCATCTGCAAAATTAGGCATCAAGCCTCTTATACCTTCATCAACATCAGTCACCAGCACCGAACCCCGAGGAACTCCGATAATAATAAGGTTAGTCCAAGAAAAGCATTGGCCATTGTAACCACTCTCAATCTTCTCCCACTCAACCATCTTTATCCATAGCAGTAACTTGCCCGTAATTCCTGACTCCATTATTTTTCATAGAACAGAAATAAAAATTAAAAGTCATGCAGTTACATTTCGCTCTATGATTCCTCCTTCCTCCCCTTTGTGAATAGCGGAGACATCTTCAAACTGTAGACTCTTCCCATCAAAGGAGGTGTCTACAGGTTGCTAAACTTCTGGGTTTCATCTTCTCAAATGCAATATTTGCATTTGAGAAGTTTACTTCGAGCAACGTATAGTGGAACATTGGAAAAAGTTGCTTGCAAAGGTGGCCGAGGAGGGCAGTTTGGCGAAATTCATGGAAAAATTGGACAGGCAATTTTTGACGATGGGAATAATGTGGGGTTCTTTTCGGATGGAGATGCATTTTTCAAGAAGTTGTCGGTGTGGCGCGGTGGTTCTATCTGCTTATAAAAATAACATCGGTCGAAGTAGAAGCTCGAATGACAGGCAATAAGTGATCCACGCCACGGTGGATTATTTCCTTAACTCCAAGATCACAAGTAAGATAAAGCCAAGTATAAACTTGTGACATTATCATGACTGGAACACGGCTTTATATCGATTGCTTATGTCAGGTAGTTCTATCGTCTTTTTCCAACGCATCCCATTGCCTCAAACGCTTCCTGCTTGTCGATAATTTCTTCTCGCCACAGCGGAAATTTCAGAAAACAGTCCGCCAAGCGACACCAAAGTTATGAGGCCGAGAGTTATGAGTGAGATGGATGAAACCGCAGACTCTTCGCACCCTCTTTAATTACTACCAATTATTCCTGTTTCGGCAGCCAATTTTGCCAGCTACTAAATCAGCGAACCGGGCTATTTCCCGGATGTATTTGCGCTGTCATTTCTACGGGACTGCGTTCAGAACTTTCAGTAATTGTCCCGTAATTGTGGTCCGTAAAATTAATGAGTTCCTTCGGAGTAACTCGATTGTTGTATAACATAGGGGAGGCCGTTGCTTCTTTGACGCGTTATTAGCGCGAGGTGGGAGAAATTGAGATAAGAAGGCGTAAAATTTTTGCAGAAGATGAACGAACTTTACAAAGTCGATTTTCTTTTTAGAGGACGAGGAGTTTGACAATAAGGCGATCAGGACAAACTTTTTGAAAGTTTCCAGAAACTTTCTAATGATGATACATTATTTGGTTTCTTCTGGAAGTCAGTGAAATTGATGGACTGAAGCCAAAGGACTTTGGATCCAATGTGTTTTATTGTGTCAATGGTTGCATCGACGTACTCTACTTCGCTTGTAAAGCTGATGCGGTGCACTGTAATCTGACCCGAAGCAATATTGCCATCCATTTTAGAAGCCTTTACAGAAACATTCAGTCCAGGAAATCTGTTTCAAGCACACCCACATTGAGGTTGAACTTAATTATCATCCTGATAAACATCAGTTGCTTGCGCAACTGATAAATTATCAGGATATTAATTGGGAGCTCACTCCAGAGAAGTAAAAAAAAACCATGGAGGAGGATCAACAATGGTTTGGGTATCAATAATATTCTTTAGGTCCTCTCATCACCCTGAAAGGGCGAATTAATGCCGCTGATTACCTTGATATTCTGAGTGATCCAGTTCATCCCACGATTCAAATATTTTCCCCACAAACGATGCCACGTTTCAGGAGCCTTTACAGAAACATGGTCCAATAAAAACAGCCAGATTGCTTAGCCATGAACTAAGGCTAATCATCTCCCATGGCCTGCACAGTCACCACACTAAAACGCCACTGAGGACATATTTGGAGAGGAGAGTGAGAAGCAGATTTCCTCTAGCTTCATTCAAGGACTTTGAAACGTTTCTCCATGAAGAATGGACCAATATTCCTCTTAAATAGTTCAAAATGTATTTGAATCTATTCCATGTGCAATAGAAGCTGTTTTAAAAGCAAACGGTGGCCCCTAAACATAGTACCGCATACATGTAAATCTTATTACAGGTATTTTCCATTATTTCGTCAACCCCCTGTACACTAACAGAAGAACACAACCAGTTCTATCACATTAAAAACAATAGATGTCGGCAATAATATGACATTACGCTTGACATCGCCCGTCCAATTTGCAATATTTCAGGAAATAAACAGTGACGGCAGTCAATAAGATGAGCATCGATCTGTGGTCCATGCGAGTACTTTGAGTTTAAAACTCATTGCTGAGGAAACCACTTTCGCACGAATAAGTTGATTCAAAACGTGCACGAATTCATTGTAGAGTTGCTTTCCACAGGAGACGCTTTTTCTTTTCTAGTAGTCTTCTGTATCAACAGTAATTCTATTTAATATGTTTTCTATTACGCTGAACTTTCACTCGTGCCAGTTTCAATAAAGATTTAAAATAAAATTCGTCGTTAGTCGAATCACAAAAAGTTGGCAAAAACAAGTTATATCTTCCAGATGTTGAGAGCAGACATTCTTGTCGAGCTCTGCAACTATACCACGTAATTGTTTTTTTTTTTTTTTTTTTATGGAGCATGAGCGACTAAGACTATGATGTACCAAGTCCAACACGTAATTGGTGAACCCTTGTTCTATAATGCTGGATAACAAAGCTTCTACTGTATATGAAATACCAGAAGTGAGTTTAAAGTTATGAAAGTCCAGTTGAGTTATGCAAAAAATTATTTTTCTTGCCCATCTAGTTATAGAAGAGGACCGATCCATCCTGCTATTTCCGACTTCATAACTAACACGATATGGCAAGATACTCGTAGTTTCCCCACTGCGCAAGAAGGCTGTCTCCAGAAGGATAATACTATGTCAGAGGAGCCAAAAATTCATCTCCTCACTTCTCTAACCCATTGCTGTATCTCCAGCATCCAAGTGAAAGGAACAAAAGCTTAATTTCCACTGTTGAGCACCACCTCAATCCTGCATTCTCATCAGCTTCGCCTCCTGGCAGAACACAATCTCTAAGGATGGCCGATTATTAACTCAATTACTTGAGACAGAGAAGGTCATTACTTGTTTCTGCCCTCGTCGTAGGCGTTCTGTAATTGGCGGGATTATTAACTACACGTTGTGATCCTGGAACACATTCGCACACAAGAGCAGGCACCCGCCTGAAATGTTGGAACTTAGTTTTCATCAATGGTTGCTACGAGAAGAGAACCGTTGTGAGCCTGTCATCTTCAGCCCACGTGTTGCTGTCGACAAGGCAACGGTAACTAAGGTAACGGCCGCTCAGCCTCTTTCGCGACAAATGAGCCTCAGACAATCCACAACTACGAGGCATTTGTTTGGTTCGCGTTTCTTTTCTGTCTTTCCGAATTGTCTTTTATTTGGTTCTTCGCCGACATTCAGAAAGTCTTTCAGTTGGATTTCGCTAAATGAAAAAAAAAAAAAAGAAGATCCAGCACACTTAGTCATATTACAGTTACAAGTTGAATTCGTGTTATTTTCTCTTTCCAACTGTCTCACTGTTTCAATTCCCTCTCGTTTCCAGGTAAACGGACGGGATCTATCCAAGGCCACTCACGAGGAAGCAATAGAAGCATTTCGCTCAGCCAAAGACCCGATTGTTGTGGAAGTCCTAAGGAAATCATCGAAGCCTCAAGTTCCTCCTCCTCCACCAAGTATGATGACCGAAAGCCCCCTGTCATCCCCTGAATCTCCGACCTACTGCGACAGTTCCACGCAAACAGAATGGACTGGAGGATGGGAGTCTCCGCCAATGGGTCTGTTTCCCTTCAGCCAGACAAGGTAAGTGCGTTTAAAAGTACTTTTCAATTCAAACGTGTCTGGAATTTCTTTTTTTTCTGTACTCAATCGCATGCATTAGCAGTGGCAAATGATTCAAGAAAGCAAGCTTAAAAAAAAAAAAGCAACTTCCCATTTCATCCCCTCCAATAGTTTTTCCCTTCCTTGAATTTATTTACGTCATCTATTTATTCACACAACAGATGGAAGTTTGTTCCAGCAATAACCACCCGCTGGCTAAAAAAGCAAACTTCAGCACCCTCTATTCTGCAATCATCCTTCCTTTACAGTATAATGGTTCTGCCACATTACCAAAAAGATGGAATGAAAATGCTGGCTAGCCAAATAAATTTCGATGATGGGTATCTTTCGTACTCAGAATTTCATTAAAGAGGGTCCAAATTAATGAAGTTCGATATGCAGTATTTCACGCTAGTCACAATGCTTTCAATGGGCGAAGGCAACGTGTTGGGAGTGATAGTAGTGACATGGAAAGTGACGCTACCCTTCAGGTGGATGAGAGTAGATACTGTTTAAGTACTCCCTCAGCCAGAAATCAAGGGGGGGGGGGATATCGGGCGAAAATATCCGTGGGGGAATTTCTTAGTTTAGCATCGACTGATCATTTTGTCACCGGCGAAATGCCTCCAGAACAAGTCTTGCACAGATCGAGCAACGAGCTCCATGTTATATAAACACTCTAGATTTCAGCCAACCCCATTGCCGGAGCACAGAATGGCAAAGGTTTTCGGCATGTTCCGAAACGTTTACTCTACAGTGGAGCAAATAACAGACCTTGGCCTTCCAGGCTGAATCCCAGAAGAATGGTCCAAATCAAGAAATAAGTGGTGAAACCAGTCACTTCCAGAGAGTATAGTAGAACTGTGTAACCTGACCATACGGGAGGTTTCCGACGTTCAATACCCATAAGGCATTTGGACATCGGAAAACCCCCGTATTTAGACTCCCGCTCCAAGTGCCGTGTTTTTTCACCCGCCTGAAGGCATGCCAAGAATGTGAGGGTGGCTGTATTTCTGTTCTGCACGTCATCCACTTTAAATTTTTCCAATATTTGAGAACAGATAACATCGAAACACTTTCCTCAATGATCCCCATATTATGGAAATGCACAACGGAGTTAGCGCCAATGCTCTGAGTCTTCCTCGGAGGTTGCAATCTTTTCCCCAGGTGCTCAACAATACTTGGACGTCCATAAACTATGCCGAAGGTTCTTCATCATCCATCAAACTGCATGTATTATGAATGGGCCTTTCCTAAAGTTTTACCGATGGTATTTCTGAAGTACCACTGCTACTATTGTCCTTTAAACTCACTCGTTATTCTGTTCTTCAGCAATGCGACATTGGCGACGGCCACATTTCTTTCCCTGATGTCCCATTAGCTGTTTTTCTGCTATTCTTTTCTTCATTTTGGACTTCTGATTTTCGATATTGAGGTATTCTGGCTATACACACAAACTCCTCGCTGTTATCAGAAAATGACAAACTTTCAAAAGATCGTATTTCACCTCAAACTTTGTCCCGAAGGTAAAACATCCACCAGTTTTCTGACTGATCCATGAGATTTGCTATCTTCGACTGTACTCTTCCTATCCAAAATGAAAGCCAAATTACAAATAAAGTCCGAGAGGACCTATATGGCGGCCTTGAGGGAAAAAAAAATCCATAACAGGATACCTAGCGCTAAAGAAGCAATATGATGTCCACTTCATCCAAAGAAACAGAGCAACCGGGCAGTAAAATAAGCACTGTCTTCAATTTACCCAATGTCTAGAATACTCCTTTCTAGAGTCTTTAACCAATTCTGCATGCAAAATCAAAACAAAAAGGGTGGTATTTTAAGCGATGTACGCAAAAACAGAGCTGTTGGGGAAAATGTAAATTGGCGAGACAAGGAGGTCGTTTGAAACTAGAATCGCTGTATGTTTTAAACATGTAGACGAGGGAAATACTTGGTAATCTCAGGTAATGGAAATGATTACGATACCTTTTTTTGTTTTTGAATCTACATGTATAGTTACAAAAGAACCTTTAGAGAGTGGGGTTTCTGGGTTACTCTGATTGACCAATCAGGGATCAACCACTCTCTTATGACGTTATTCTGGACAGTATGATCATCTAGAGGAGTAGTGCATTTAACCAGGAGACTGGCAGAAGTTTCGGAAGGTGATGCTATTAACAAAAGTAATTACAGCTGCGTTATGGTGTATTAATTGGCAGTTACCCCCTTAATGGAAATAACCAGCGACGGAAACGACTTTTAAAGTCATGATTACGAGAATCAGACCTGTTGTGGAAGCCTCGAAAGCGGGAGCTGTGGTGATGCTGAGGTTGGGATACCGCTGCAGAAAGACAGGATCTAATTAACGATTAGAACTTAGAAAAATCTCTCGTTACCCAAGCTAAAATTTTCCACCACTTTGGACAACTCTAATTGGAGGAATGAATGGACAATAGGGTAGATGCGCAGAAAATAAAATGTTCTCAGTTTAAGCCATGCGCTTAATGTTTGTTTTTTGTTATCAGTTTACTAAATGCATAATTGTTAAAATCCAAGAGGAAATAAGTAAAGTACATTACAAAAATGTTGGCTGCATACTACGATTTGAGGAACATGTTGCTATTTGCTTATTTTAATAACGTGGAGGTGCTCCACGTAACTGCAACAATTTCTAATTAGTAAATGTGCAGTAGTGTGGTTTATCGGTCAAACAGCGTGCATTGATTGGTGAAAAGAAATCGATTTTTTATAAACGCAGTTCTTCGCTATCTATTTTCTTCTTGAACGTTTCTTAAAAATGTGGATATAATCTTTCCCATTCTTTTGACGCATTTAATACCAAACAAATATTCAGATTATGGTTTATTTATATCCAGCCTTGTGCAGTCCACTTCCCACCAGATGTCGCTTCTCGACGACGATGTTATGGACCACCACTACGAAACGCTCATGGAAGACCAGGATCAAGAAGAGGAAGAAGTGGGTTGTGAAGTGGAATACGAGGTATTTGCATTTCTTTTTGCTGTTTTTATTTATGCAGGTTGCATTTTGATTTGTGCTTGGAAAGACCAGTGAAATTAAATTGAAAAATTATCTCGCCAATTTAGAAACGAGTTGCATTTATTCTGAAAATCATGAACATTTTTGTCGTATCTTTCTAGTAATAAGTCTTAGAACATAAAAGCTTTGAGTACTCACAATCACTTAAATCACCACATCTAAGTCAAAAAGTTCTTCGTAGTTGATTTGGTAATTACAGCGGTAATTTGGTAAAGTGAAAAAGCTTCCAAAGAGTAAAGATTAAAAGTACTCAGAGCGGATTAACTTCTTTAGCAACATTTACGAGCAAAACGGAAGAGGTGTGGTGTTAGAAGGTAAAACGTTGACGGGGATCTTCTGTTCTAATTACTTTAATCGGCGATTTGGGAAAGGATTATATGCCGCTTTGCCTTGTCCACCCACCCCTCTGAAGGCAAAGTTTAGTTTTGAACTTGAATCAACGCCACACGCTCTAAATCGGCGGGGTATCCAAATAGTGAATAAACACAGAGGACAAGCATGGCCCTCGGGAAATATTTTTTCGGCAATGGCATAACTTGCAGAGTCCAGTTCCGTTTCATATGGACTAACGGCTGTTCCATTCTTTTCTCTGACTCTCGAGAATAACTGCTAATGTCAAAAAACTAATCTGAAGAGTGTACTTGAAGTCATTTCTCAAGTTGGTACAGTTCCCTCTTTCTGAAGACTGGATTTTTTCGTTTTACAGATTGACAAATGATTTGAGTGAAGGATGGAGTTCAATCTAAATCAGAGATAGAACATTGAAAGCCATGTGCTGTTACATTCTGTCCGTTGCTGGATTTCTTGCAATCCCCGGACAGTTTGTCTACTCTCATGTAAAATAACAAATGCAGTTTTTATTAACTTAGATTTTTTAAACGAATATTTTACAAATAATTAAAGTATTAAATAATATGTGGTGAATTAGAAATATTTAATAAAACTAGGATTGAAACTGATTTAATTTCAAATTGTCTGACAACTTTCCTGGACTACTCGCAGGCTTTGTGCAACCAGCAATCTGCTTTAATGGTGCCTTAAGCCTTCCATTAATCTATGGGGATACTGCCAGGATTATTTGATTCATAGTTTTCTTATTTTTTCCTTCGGATTTACTACATCTAAGCAATTGCTTCTATTTGCGAACGACTTTTAGAAACATTTATTTTAATTCTTTACTTCTTGCAACAAGTATTAGATTGTTATTCAAGATTGAGTTTCACCTAATAATCACATCAATACAGAAATTTTCAAGATTTGTCATTTTCATCCCGGATCTAGGATCACGATGGTAGTCACTGTTTGTAACCCTAAGTTACAATCGAAACTTCTGAGTTTTATATCTTTAAGTTATAAGAACTGGCTCGTCTGTTTCCTTACAGTATACGAAGAGTTCTCGTCACCGAGTAGTTAGGACAGTCATTAGCGCCTGTGGGTTTTCTTCTTCAGGAGTGGAAGAAATCGTTGCCCACTTCTCCCGTAAAAGTTCTCATGATATCTTGCCATTAGCGTTTTTCTTACTTCCTTATCTCTAGCCTTAATGCAATTAGACTTACCGCATTCGAGGTCACGTGCGCTAACTTAATCTTCGATAACTTCAAAGATAGAATAATAAAAAATGTAAACGAGCTCATTCTGAGCGAAACGTTTAGACAGTCTTGGATTTACAGTTTTTTCACATGGGTGGATGCAATTACCATAACCCGTTTCCTTCCTGGCACAAATCAATGTCATAAGATTTTGCCGAATCTATCTACAGCATACACAAAAGAATAAGAACATTGGTTGAATACTCTTTTTGTTTCCTCCTGCACGTTGTCTTCGTTGCAATCTCCTCATTTTACATTTCCACGAGGCTTCGTGTTTTACAGGAACTGACAGTTGAGTAGCGAGAGTAAGGCCCAACATCGAATTATGGAGTCTACAACGCGAGTCGAAAAATGAAAAATTAGATTAAAACTAAATGAAGTAAAATATACGAAATAACAGCTTTAAATACTAGTGAAATAATGCTGGACAGTTACCAATTATGATATATCTTTGAGATAACACAGACATACTGCAAGTGGCAGATCAAGGAGAAACACGTCTAAAATTATTAAAAACAGGGCTTTCTAATCCCTGTGTTTTTGTAAACTGCGTGACATAGTATTAGTATTGGCTGCATGGTGCAAGAAAGCCTATGGCTTATGCTGCACCAGCTAAAAAAAAAAAAAAAAAAAAAAAAATCCGAACAAAACAATGATAAAAACAAAAAAATAAATAATAATGATTATAAAGAAAAGGAAATTAAGCCTATCATCCTATGCGCTTCCCTTACCCGAAAGTACTATCCAGATGACCTTTGAATTTCCCCAAACTGTCGGCCTCTACCACCCATGAAGGCAACTTATTCCAGTAATTTATAACTCGCTGGCTAAAATAAAACTTCCTGCAGTCCAATCTAAACATTTCCCCCCCGTAACTTGAATTATTGTCCCCTAGTTCTAGCATCATTTATAATCTTGAAAATTTTGTCCTCATTCATTTTACTGATGCCTCTCAGAGCCTTAAACACCTCAATCAAATCTCCTCTAAGGTGTCTAGTTTCCAAACTCTGCAACCCACATATTCGAAGTCTTTCTTCATAAGGACGCCCTTTTGCCGATCTCACCAGGCGAGTTACCCTTCTTTGCACCCTTTCAAGAAGCTCGATGTCTTTCTTTAGGTGCGGTCTCCATACTTGAACACAGTATTCCAAGTGTGGTCTAACATAAGCCTTATATAATGGGATTATCACGTCCCTATCTCTACTTGCAAAAGTTCGATAGATCATCGATAGGACACCATGGGCCTTCCTTGCAACCTGTTTACAATGCTCAGAGAATTTCATGTCTGACCGCATCGTAACACCCAAGTCCCTTTCCTCCAGTACTGGGTTTAGTTGAACTCCACCAAGTGAATAAGTTTTTTTGGGATTACTGTTTCCCAGGTGTAATACCTTACACTTTGTTGGATTAAAGCACAGCTGCCATTTTTCTGACCATTCCTGAAGTCTATCTTGGTCTCTCTGAAGAAGCTCAGCTTGACAGTGATCATTAACTACTCTACCAATTTTAACATCATCTGCAAATTTAGACATCACGCCCTCTATCCCTTCATCAATGTCGTTTATGAAAATTAAAAACAACAGTGGTCCTAATACTGATCCTTGGGGAACCCCACTTCTTACATCAACCCAATCTGAGGAATAGCCATTTATCACAACCCTCTGCCTCCTGCCCTGAAGCCATCCTTCTATCCATCTAAGGATTTTCCCAGTGATTCCAACCTGTTCCAGCTTATAAAGCAACCGCTCATGTGGGACTGAGTCAGAAGCTTTGCTGAAATCTAAATAAACAATGTCGAAATTATTCCCTAAATCCAGCTCGTGAGTGACCATTTCGAAATAGCGAACCAGATTTGTTAAACATGATTTTCCCTTTACAAAACCATGCTGAGTATCCTTGAGAATTTCAATTCGATCCAAATGATCCTGAATTCCACCCTTGATCATTGCCTCCATGATTTTCCCTACTACTGAAGTCAGACTGACAGGTCGATAATTTCCAACTTCACTTTTAGAGCCACCCTTATGTACGGGAGATACATTTGCGCTTTTCCAATCCAAGGGAATCTCCCCAGAGTCTAGTGATGCTCGCATAATTAGCCTCAATGGTTCAATGCACTCGCTTGCCGTCCCCCCTTAAGATTATAGAGTATATTCCATCAACTCCAGGAGCCTTACAGGTCTGTAGGCTCGAAAGTTTTTTCATTAAATAATCTTGCGAAATTTCAATATCATTAATTACATATTTTTTAACTTCGCTCCCACAGTTTCCCATTGCTACAAAAGGCTTTTCATTTGTAAATATCGATGCAAAATAACTGTTGAGTTCATCTGCAACGGCAGCTGGTGTATTTATTACTATCCCCTTTCCCTTAACGTAAAGGTCCGATCTGGTTTGTCCTGCTCTTCTTGGCATTTATATATGTGAAGAATTCTTTATCCCCCCTCTTTGCTCTGTTTGCTAGTGATTTCTCTTAAACTGCCTTTGCCTGTCGAACCTTTTCTGTGGCTCTATTACACATGTACGACTAAAACTCAAGAAAAGGAGAAGATCCTGTTTTACGTAAGGGAAGGACAGTCTTTTACTAGGATATGCTGGGAAAAAAAAAAAACTTGCCTTCTAGCGAGAGGACACTGTAATTGGAGTTTCTTAGTGCTACATTTTATTAGGTTCACTCTTCTCTTCCAATCTATGTGGTCTGTTAACACTTAAACTGTTCCACAGGACAAAGATTCAAGATTCAAGTTATTCTAACTTACAACTGGTCGGTCAGTGATTGGTCACGTTTGTATTATTCCCATTTAAGCTGCCTTGATGTCTATTGTCAAGTTCCTTGGTGGTGGCTTTATTCAAACTACGGTTATCTCTTGAATACCGAAGATCGAGTACTCTTGATGTACCCAGTATTAATTTAATTAGAATTTATCCTCTTGCGATGTAACTTAAAACTATGAGAGGAAAAGGCTACTCTCATTGTGTATTTGATAGTGATTGGTCCAACAGCTGTTCCCAATATCTCTCTTCAATGCCTTTGCCTTTCTTGTCATAATACGTGTCAACTGCAGACATCATTAGCGTCTCTTACCAGATTTTAGATGAATATCATTATAAACTTAATACTCCCTACAATACGATGCCTCCTCAACAGCTCACAAATGGGTTTTACATTAATTTCTTTAATGGCGTCTTCAACAAATCAAATCGAACTCTGTCTACACTTAATGGCATCTGTCGAGATTGTTTCTTTCATTATCAGCCACAAGTGGCTGATACAAGTAGTTACCGTTTTCAAGTAATCTATGTACAGGAAAGTTACTGACTTAATTTCCTTTTAATAATTGTTGAAGGCCATATATTCTTTGATTCCAAACCAAAAAGGCTTCAATTATTGTGCTGATAATTATCTATCTATGTTTGACTTAATACGGCAGATCACCGCCTTCTCGTTCCCATTTTCCAAAGTCGCCGGACGTGGGCATCTTCAGCTTTCAAATTTCTCTTTCTCATGGCTGATAGTGCACCTTCCTTCCATGTTTTTCTAGGGCGTCCTCGCCTTCTATTCCCTTGTGGTATCCACTCATATATAATTTTAGGCCATCTCATTTCATTAATGCGCAGCAGATATCCAAACCATCTCAACATCCTATTTTCTATTCTTTCTATAATATCTTCATCTGTCTTATTTCCTCATACGTTATCCTCTCTGGCCTAGAAACCCTAGCACTCCGACGTAGGTAGTCCATCTCTAGGGCCCTAAGCTTCTTTTTGTCACACTCTTTCAGTGTCCATACCTCACATCCGTAGAAAAGTACCGATTCCACCTAAAGACGGTCCAATATGTTTTTTTAGTTATACGGGAGATATTGTTGTCCCACACAGAGTTTAGGGCAATAAGAATCTTCCTACTTTGATGAATTTTTTTGTAAACTTCCCCTTTCCCGTAATCCATCTTTAGTTAATCTACATCCAAGACATTTGGTAAAGTCAACAGGTTTTAGATGTATAGGCTGTGTAACTTTCAATTCATCAGGATGTTCTGCTGTGTGCTTAGGTATTCGGTCTTTGTAAAATTGATATTGAGTCCCCATTGGTCATACGTAAGTTGCAATTTTCTCAACATGTATTGTAAATCATAAGCTTCTTGTACAATGATAACCTGATCATCGGCAAAATTTAGACTCCAAAAAATATCTGTCATTAATTGGTACTCCCATTCCATAACAGCTTATTTTCCATTCTTATAATGCACATTCCAAGAAAATATTAAACATAAAGGTGATAGGCTACATCCTTGTCTCAGCCCCTTTGTTGGATAGATTGTGTTAGATAAAGTATTCGCAACTTTAATATAGGCCACGTTGTTATCGTACAATTCCCTAATCAGTTCCACAAGCTCTGGATCAAATGACATATTTTGAAGGGCTTTCCATAATTCCTTTCTTGGAGCGGAGTCATAATCCTTTACTAAATCGATGAAGGCAAAGAAGGTATTTTTATTCTTTACTTTTCTTTTCTTCACCAGCTGTTGTAGAACAAACAGATTGTCCACAGAAGAGCGACCTGACCTAAATCCACTTTGTTCTTCACTTATCCTCCTCTCTTAATTTTAACTGAAGCACTTTAGAGTACAGTCTGGACATAGTGCAATTAATACTTAAGCCTCTATAGTTCCCCGGATCCAGCTTATTTCCTTTTTTTATACAGGGATGAAATATAACTTACTTTCCATTCATTTGGAGTTTTCCTTAGCTGTATTCATCTGTGCTATCAGATCGAAAAGACTTGGTGACCATATTTAATTAGTTCCATCTTCCCAGGTGATCCATATTTAATTAGTTCCATATTTAATCAGTTCCATCTTCCCACTATGTTCCCAGGGCCTGGAGATTTTTTGTTCTTCATTAATTTTGCACAGTCAAGGAATTGATGTTTTATAATTTCCATCTCCCTATTATCTACTGATGGAGGGGTAATTATGCTCTGATACTGTGAGAGTCTTTCGTTTAGGAGGTTATTATAATGATTTTCTCATGTTGGCATATCTATAAAGTTATTCGATCGAGATTCAGTTGTTTTCAATGCTCTCAAGCTTCGCCAGGCTTCGGATGACTGTGTTCCTCCTAATGAGCTGTCAATTTCTTGGCATCTTTTCTCCCATGCTGCATCCTTGGATTGAGCAATTTTCCTTTTAACTGCTCTATTGCACCTTTTGTATTCTTCTCTATTTTCCTGATTTTTAATCATTAACCATTTGGTAATAGACTCTCTTCTTTTGACCAAACCCACTACCTCCTCATTCCCCCAATACTGTTGCTTACATTTGTGATCAATTAGGCCTAGTGCTTCGTTAGCAGAATTATATGGTGGTTTTAATGCTGTTATATAAGATATTCACTTCTATTTATCCAATGGAGATTCGTGGTTCCGTTAAAGATCCCTAATACTGTCATGAGATAATAGTTCCAGTTTATAGGCAATATTTTCTTGTACTACCCGATTGTCTTTACTGACCGTATTAGGCCTCACTTGCTCCTTATTCTGGTATTTGAATAAAATATTTGCAATCCGACCCGCAGTTGGCATCTCTCATTACCCTGCAGTCTTTGGTTGTCCATACCGACTTCTGGCGAGTAATTATAAAGTCTATAATTGGTTTCTGCTGGAGTGAGGATCGCTCCCATGCCCTGTCTGTAAATGTCTATGGATATTTTGTGTTGAAGAATGTTCAGGTGGTACTGTTTACGGAACCCGATAAGTCTCTCACCGTTGTCCTTCACAGTCTCTTTTCCAAAGCGACCCACTACATCGTCATTCCATTTTTGATCCAACTCGTCCCTTTAGATCTCCTGATAATTATTCTACACAAAAATGTCCTTAGATTAACAAGGATGACAGCAAATATACTCGTTCTCGCAGCAGCGAAATTGGACCATTACATATTTTAATGGTGATGGACCAATTTCTTATGACTGGAGCATTAGCAACTAAGACCATATTTCTCAGTATATACTGTTTGTAAATTGCGTGTGTCTGAACATTTAAACTTGAGATCAAGGAGAAATCCGTCTCTTTTCTGTTTTTCTATTTGCTGGATGAAAAACCCGAGTTTCCGACTAGCCACTAGTGAAAAGGGCCCATAAAAAGTCCTCACATCATCAACGGGACTCGAACCCAGATCTTTTCCACCCGGTGGGGGGAGAGTGGCGATTTGTGAAGTTTCATAACTAACCACAGGCTATCCAGCCTGTGTTTAGTTATGAAACTTCACATTTGATGAAAAATGGCTTCTTCGGCCTTAGGGAATGAAATGAGTTTATTTGGCGTAGTTTTCCCCAAGTTTCAAACCTAACATACAGGCACTGTTAAACCCATTTAAGTTGGCTTTATGAAAACAATAACAAATGGCGATACTCGAAGGAGGTACGCTAACATAAATGATATTTTCGGGAAAATAAAGCGCTGGCCCGTTTCACTCGGGATGCCTTCGTTAAATGTTTTGGCAAGAGTAATGATACGCACTTGCAGAGATCTGGAGATAAAAAAATTAAAGTAAAAAGAAATTACCGGCGTGACTTGTGTGCGCCGGTTGAAATATGACACATCGGCAAGCGCGAGGGTTCAGCGCAGCACTGCTGAAGCAATGATGGCTGTAAATGCATCTTAGGCGTTACGTTTGATAATTTGAATCAATCACATCACCTGAGTCAGTGTTCAGTTGCACTCCGCTGAGCATGAAGCGAATGCATTGCCGGCTGTCATGAGGTCGCATCATCCCTCGCGACTATTCATGACGCTCACTAATTCTCTTACGCACCGACTGGGGTTGATCGATGAGACGCGAAGTCAACGTGCTGCCACACCACTGATGCCTCTCCTCTCTCTCTCTCTCTCTTTCGATGGAACGAAAGTTTACTAACAATCAGGACCGCTAGAGGTCGCTCGTTGCTATGGTACAAATACGTGGGCAGTTAGGGCAATTTACCTCGGCTTCTGCTTTTTGTATCGCTTCCTTATCTGCGCGATACAATTCGGAAGAAATCAATGAGCGTGCATGCGCAGAATTCCCCATCACTGCTAACTCTGACACGATCTATTGATTGTCCTTGCCAATTAAGTCGTTTAATTGATTTACACTTTGCGAGCTGTAAACGACTCCCAAGGACATATTGTTGAATACGAACGGATATTGGTCGAGTCTCTCTCAAACAAAACATGCAGTCCGGCAAGAGATAACAACTGCATCTCCAGGAAATGGAGATGTGGGAAACATAAGAATTCTCGGGACAATAAATGCAAAATATTCCAGAGTACAGTTACTGCAAATTAGTTCCACTTACTATGTTACTTTACATAACATAGTAGAATAGAAGTTAACTGATTTAACCATCGAAAGTGGATTATTTATCAGATTAACATTGTACTGGTAAACTGGCAGTTTTTTTTAACACTGTCTTAATGACTTACGCAAAGACCATTCTTTTGTGTTTAAAACTATCTACTCATTTGAAGACGCTGGTTTTTTTTTTCTGAACATGAAGCGGATGCTGATTTGCTATCCATCTCAATCTACACATTTTAATATGAAGAGCATCAAGATGTCCATGGAACTGGAGCGTTGGTTCAAATATCACTTCTAGCTCTGTATGGTGGTAGACTCAAGATTGAAGAACCGTTTAGCATCACTGGAAGTTATGGTTGGTTTGGCTTCAGTGAGATAAACATCATTACAGATTTTGAATTTAATTTGATGACTTCAGCGATTTGTTGGTGGGTGGACTTCTGTTAAAGTTTTATATAATTTGCACAGCATAGTACGACTGATCTGTTGGCAATGAATGGGATGAGGATAGCTGTGGAGGGCAAATCGTAAACTTGTGGGCTTTCCCACTTTAAAGTGAACGATTCCATTAAACAGAAGAGATCATAGGAAAAGAAGTAAGTTTCCATTGTTTCATCATTGATTTCTCAGAGATGTGGAGGAAGTTAAAGCTGTTAAAAGCTGACTAACGTTAGAGTTGTTAAAAGTCCAGAGAGATAACCGGGAGCTCGAAATTTTCTTGGAACACATTTAGCACTGAGCTTGTTAGAGAAACAAGGTTTGTTACAGTTGATCGCCATTTCATTGAATAATATACCTGAGAAGGGTTTTGTGATAGCATTTGGGCTGTTAAGATTGGGAGTAAAACTTTCTCCATGAGTTTCAGTAGTTCTAACGCTTTGACAATTGGTGAATTGACTTTTGGAACTGGTGTGTCTGGTACACTCTACCAAGCCCTTTTAGCCTTCTTAAATGGCTCAGCCCTTTTCTATAAGAAAAGGTCTCAACTACTTAAGAAGGAACTGAGCCATCACTTGCTGTGACATCTGCGCAACATCCAATAACTGTGGTCCTTGGTTGTGGCTGGTAAAATACCTCGGCCAGCACTTTCATCTTAATTGTCTAAGGAATCAGGTCTGTGCATTTTTACTACGTCTCTTGTCCATTTCGAAAACTTCATAGATCTTATGTTTCCTCCTAGGAGGAGTCTGCGCTACACATTTACACCAATGTCCACATGCCGGGACTTGCAATGAATTACCAGTCGTCGATGCTGTTCGAATTATGGAAGTCAATGTTGGAGTGAAGAGAGGTCAGGTGGGAGGAGGATTGTGGGTATTAGCTGTTATAATCCAACAAGTGATGTGTCCGATCAACTGTATTGTCTGAAAGGGATATTAGGAGTACCCTATGTATAAATACGTAGAAGAAAGACCAAACAACTCACTGAGAGTAATGAAAAACCTAATGTTATCGAGAAATTATAACAAATGTTTAGGCTTCTGTTGGTTGTCCTTGTATTCAAAGAGAATATTCAAGAGTTTCTTTTAACATGATAGATCGGTAAGTAAGTGCAATTCTATATCCGACACCCTTTACGATATTACTCGCCGTCGGAAATATGAGCGAAGTAATCTCAGTGCACCCGCTAGAAGGGAAATATTTTGGCATTTAACAAGAAAAACTACCTCTACCTGTCTGTGAACATTCCGTCTTCACATAAGACGCAAGAGGGGTCAGCCAGAATGCCATCGTTCTCAGAAAAAAGAAATCTGCGCTAAGCTTAAAATAGCCGATGAGTGCACACGCAAAAAATCGCCTGCACATTAAATCCGCAATACTTTTACCACGTCTACAAATCTTGGTTCCTTAAGTACTGGATGACATTCCAGCATGACAGTTCTTTCGCAGTTGGAGTGTCTCCTGACGGATGGAGAGACTCTGGGACAGGGGACGGACTGCTTCGGCTAACAAATAGGATGATTCGTCAAACCGTACTGTCTGATCCGGGTCATTTGTTTTCTCTACGAAGTGGCCAAAACACTTCAACCAGCAAACGTTCCATACCATCGGCGTTTAGCGGTGATTGATTGCGTCTTCGGAATGTGCAAAAATTGTGGGGGATACACGGGCCGCTAGACAGCTCGTGATGGTTACAAGATTCCCGTAGATGCCAGTGGTGTTTATTGTTCCTCGTGTTTCGAAGCCTTCAATAAAAACCACCGGACACCGAGTGATTCATAAGAAGAACAAATATGGAGCGCGTGGTTTTTAGTTTTAGGGAAGCTACTAGACAGCCGGCTTATGAATAATGAAGATAGATTTAAGCATAAAGTGCACGGCCAGAAATGGCTTCCCAGCTGTAATTTCGACAAAGTACAGCTCTTGAATGAGACAGCCTAATGTCTAACGAAGTGGAATTTACAGATAAATGCATTATATTTTCATGCAGCCGTAAAATTGCCCACAGCGCAGTTGCAACAGTGGATCGAGGATACCCACCACACAAACATCTTGGCTAATACAGTTTATGAGACAAATAAACGTAAAGAAATAATTCTGCGGTCTGCCTACGTGTATGTTGTCGCAGTAATAACCCACTGGCTGATTACTCCGTATAAATCGGGACCAGGAAGAAATGTTGTGGAAAAGCACCGAGAATTCGATGCAATTACACGAAGTGGCCCAACTATGCTCTGAAGAAAATAAATAAATCGTGTCGTCCTTTCTTGTTCGGATACATTTACTTTTATTTATGCTGGTGGTAGAGTGGAGAGCGCGCATATTAACGTGATATCGACGACTGATTTTATGTGAGCGTGGATGAAAGGGGAAAACAGAACGCGATGCGCAGAAAAGTTTTCCGAATCCAGCCCGCATCATTTTAATTTATCAGTCCGTCCACCGAAGCGTACCGACACGCGAAGCCCAGAAGAAAAGTCTTTCCAAAGTTCTGCGAATATCGTTAGGCAAAAACTCCTTACTTTTCGCAATCTATCAGCCCCATCCGTTGTCTGTCTATCTCATCCTCCGGTACGCCTGCGTCTTCAGATGCAGTCTTTCATCCTCTCCCGTTCGTTCTGTGCGTCATACTTTGTAGCTAATCTCGTTAGAAGCCATTTTGGCCAAATGCACGAGACAGAGAGGCACGAGGTGAATCCACTTTCTCAATTTCGAAAGCCTGCTTTCTATAGACGGCTTTTCTCCTGACCGTCCGTGTAAAAAGGGATGTGGAGACGCGGGTTACTAATAGTGGAGAGCAGCAACCCACGTGCTGATTCTCTAAGCACATTTCATTTAGACTAAGAGCGAAGGTAAGAAAAGAAAGAAGAGGCAGGACGAGATCGTGCTTGCTGAGATGTTGAAAAACGTCGTTTCTGATTAGCATGGCTGGTTTCAGCAGAGGCCGGGATCTCGTGGGACAGACACGGAAACCAATGCACTACCTAATGGATGGATGGTGGATAGATGAGAGAGAGAGAGGGGAAGCTGCTTCTCTCGATGTGTTGACGCCACACTGTACTGTGTCGTGTCGTTACTGCAATCTCATGGGTGGTGTCTGTTTAAAACGCATTTCCAGACGCTCAGTTTCAAGAAAAAAAAAAGGAAAAATTTAAATGATTTCGTGCAACGACTTTCCCCCATTCAGAACCTCGCAGGGCTATTTGGAGGGACACGTGCCACTAAACAGCCTCAGAATCAGGAAACATTTAAGCTTAAAGGGGCCGTGAAATGATTCTGGCGGTAAATTGACAAACCTCCTTCTGCAAGAGATATCACCAAAGTTGAAGTGTGGAGGAAGGCAGGCTATTTAAGGGGAGGGAAAACTTAGAGGCTGTAAATGAGTGCCATTTTCCATCTTATTTTCTGACCGTAAAGATATGATGAAGGCCGGGGGGAGAAGAGAAAGAGACTTTGGGCCATTTACAGAACCATGATGGGCTTAAAGCTCTATCTTCTCCACTCTCGATGTCTCTGGATAGAGTTGTGCATAATATAAAAAAAGTTTTAGTTTCAGTACACCACATGTGTTTTGTGTACCCGTACACTGTAATACCCACTATTTCTGATCAAAAGCAATTTTTCATGAGCGATAACATTTATCGAAAGATTTCCCACCTAACTAGCAAAATGTAGTAAGGTTTTCGTTTATCCTTAGAGAGTGGACTTATAGTTTGCGTGTTTTCTCAGCATCTTATCTGTCAGTCTTTTTCTACTATATCAAGATAGAGATTCCGCTGTCCTCCTTACAATAAAAAACTTAGAAAAAGCCTTCCACGTCAGATTAATTTGCTCAGCCTGCTCTGAACATACGTTGTTAATTGAGTGAAGGTTTCTTGGGTACTTCGATCATAAATCACAGTCGTATCTTTGTCGTGTATTGCGTTTACATGTGCTGGTAAACGTGTATATTTACCAGCCCACTTTCTTCTACCAATATTTATATCCTCCTTGAATCCTCAAAGAAACGGAGAATTGCCTACTACCCATCTTAACCAAACAAATCCTGCCAGGTGAATCTACCAAACTAAAACACAAACTGACCACAACAAGCTTACTAGCGGAGAATTCTGCAAGCATTTAAAGATAACAAGGCTAGCAGTTGTCTACTTGACATTAAATTTGCAATGCACTAACCCCAAGCACCCCCCTTCCCAGTTGCGAGGAAGTAGATCAAAGGCGATGTGCTAAAATTCGTAAATTCGCTCCAAACGACAAGTGTAGGATTTCTTAATTACTTGAGTATGAATAAGAAATCCTGCACACGGATAGTTAATGCTGATGTATCCCAAGCATATTTAAGCCCTCCAAGCAGTGTGGAATAAAGAACTGTGATACGGCATTAACGTGATATTGTGCATCAAACAGAACCCCCCGATGGAACTTCATCCACGCGAGGGCCACTCATCAGATGCAAATCGTGTTATCTGATGATCAACTGCTGATGTCAGACGATTTTTCTCAAATCTGTAAATCAATCTGCAAATTAGGATGTTTTGCTTTGCTTTCTTCTATTCAAAAGGCAATCTAGCCCGTTCCTTCTGATTTTAATGATACTAATTGCTATCTGAAAGATATTTGCAGATTTTCTTCAATACATTACTTTGCATTGGCCCGGTCGGACAACCTTGCACAGCTCAATTCTTTTGAGGTCGAAGTCAACTCCTTCGCCGACGACTTGAAAAATCAATAAAGCCATCGCTTCGAGGTCATCTCTTCAGACATCAAGTGCCTCACTACAATATTGTCTAGATTCATTTCCTCATTGTCCACACAAGAACTAGATGAACTTGAACTTTTCGATTGTAAATGTAGATTCAATACTAGACCTAAATAGAATTCTTTAATACGTTCCGATTACTTCATCGACTGTGGTGCGTTGTTGACTTAATTGTATGTCCTAGATTTGATTTGCATAATTCCCTTCAGGTCTTGTCTGCAGTCCCGCATGCTTTTAAAGTTCTTAGGTCTAATTGAATTCTTGACCATTGCGACATAATCGGGTCATCCTATCTCAACTGTTTAATAATAATAGGTTTTCCCGAATTTCCGGGAGGAAAAAAACAATGCAGCTCTCGTCTGATACCGACTAACTCAGCCACGTTGTGAAAAAGACCAAAAAATTTCTCACTTCATCGACGGGACTCAAATTCGGAATCTTTTCAACCCGGTGAGGGGAAGACGGCGATTCTACCCATGAAGGCGGGGGGTTGCATTGAATAATACCGAAGATTGCACTAACATGAATGAGGCAGGAACTTTCCACGATGGATATTGCACATATTGTAAATCTAGAAAGAAGTTAGTTCACGTCTTCACCCACAAATACGACAATAAATTCAAAGTATGTTGAGCGATAAATTTTGGGAATGCAACAAAATGTCAGTTAATTTTAGGTCGCTGTGCGAATAACGCCTAAGAATTTAGAAGAGTCGCTATCGAAGATGAATGGGCTACAGCCATCCAAATCGTTATCCCCTTAGTTAGCGTAAACTGGAAGGTAAATTAAGAATTTGTTCACTTCAATAAATCACCTGTATTGCTATTCGCTGGTCTTAGTGTTAAAATAACTTCAACATTACTGTATGATATGTTAACTTATTAATTTATCAACTTACATTACAATGTCTTCATTTCAGGAAATCACCTTGCGACGAAGCCACAGTGAGGAAAAGTTAGGCCTAACTCTATGTTATGGAGCACCTGACGAAGCCGAGACTGATATTTTCGTCAGTGAGGTCAGTGGGACGCCTGATTATTTGCTATACCAAAAGTGAACAATTTTATAAACCAACGATTCTTAAACGTTCGCATTCCAAAATTCAATTTTTCACCTGTCCCTTTAAAATTGTTGTAATGAATAATGTGCTTTTAAATAACTCTGTCTTTTCAAATTTCAATTTTCTGACAATGTATTTCATTTAGAATTTTTGGAACTAGAATGGAGGAGGTGACTGCTGAAAAAAATTAAGGTTACGAATCTCTGTTACATTGTTTTTTTTTTTTTTTTTTTTTGGTCTATATGCTGATCATCCAAAGAATCTGAAATATCACAATAGTTTAACAGACCGCACGTGAGGGAGAGAAAATGGTACTTTTACCATCCAATTAATGTTTTTCAAGTAATCTCAGCTCATATATTAGATTTAGTAAGCTTACTTTCTGAATTAGGCTGCTTCAAAATGACACTTAGAGCTGGGAGCTCTGTAAGACTTTTTGATTCAGTGTCAAAGTTCTCGAAGCGATTTTCTTGCAATCGCAACAACGTTAACAAATATTACCAAATGTTTCGATACTGGGCACTGATGGTCGATGGAATCAGTTCTTGACGCCGACACTCCTTGCCATCCCATGAAAATGACCAATATGCCACGTTTAGATTTGGAGGGTTTATACCTAACGCAACTACAAGTTGAGTGTAAGTCCTCCTCTCTTGAATTTTCTTTAATGACATTGACGAGGGAGTAGGGGATTGTTATTATTTTTACAGCGACTAAGGCCGCATTGGGCTATATCCATTTGGTCTTAACACGTATATGTTCATTAGATGAAAAACGCAGAATTAGTCCCAGTGTAACGCTACTCTCTCGAGATCTCAGCCTGAGATCGGCTAACTACATTCTCGACCGAAGAGGGGTACAAAACTCGTCCATTTATAAACTGGAATCAAACCCAACCCTTCTAAACATCTGGAGGAATACAACTAGAAGCTCGTAATGGAAGATACCAGCCTGGTACCCTCTATCATCTTCTAATCTCTGATCAAACGACCACAGATTTCATCAAAAGTCTGCAAGAACTGTTTGGTCACTTGATTTTCTAACTTCTTCAAAGGCCCACTAACCTGGCCAATGGTGTTAAAAAAACTCGACTTATTCCCAACATTAAATTTGTGCTTTAAAGACAAACTTGCTTTTTTTGTGTGATAAATAGGAGGGTGGAATCTTTGGCGATTCAGTCGCCAAACAGAAAAAAAAAAAAAAAAAAAAAAAATCAAACTTCTTCAGTGTCTTTATGCACATTATACACATTTCTGCAGTATAGCACACTAAACTTGAGTATCGTTTAAGACAAACCAATCGTGTGACTATTTTTATTTAATTTCACTTCCTTCACCTTAATTTTTATCGATTTGTTTTAATTTGACATGCTTTCTGGAGCGATGTCTTAATTTTAAATTTCACTTTGCAATCTTCAGTTTTTAATTTTAAATAATACTACTGAATTCTTGGAGGAGAGTTCTACATAATTATAAAGCTTGTACTATTTTAATTATTCCTAGTTTCGCTGTTCAACGCTGTTGCTATAAAACACTAACGCCATATTTTTTTATTATTATTATTTATTTAGCTAAGTCTGATGCACGCACTCGTGCAGCACGAACTGTATTTGATCAAATTTGCATTGCAACGTATCGCATAAAAAATCCTGAAAGTTAATGGCTTCTCATGTTTGTTAGTGTATTCCTTCAAAATCTTTAAAATCTACCCAATTTCTTATAACTGCATTCACTACTGGCGCTAATTATCCCTTCATAAATTTATCCTTTTATGGACAAAGTTGCGGCAATTTTTTTTCTAAAATTATTTCCAATAAGAAATAATTCCTCTTGACTAATTGAATTTACTTCGTCTTGTAGATTGAACCTGTCAGTGTTGCTTCCAAAGATGGCAGAATTCAAGAAGGCGATCAACTCCTACAAGTAAGTTTGATTATCGTGATTTTAACCTGAAAGTTTATGTTAAGAGTCAATTATCTATCTGTCGCATTAAACTCGAAATAATAGGATTAACAAGCTCTTAGAAGGTGACTACAATTAATATAAAGGAATCGCGAAATAAATTCGAAAGAGTTATCTACAAAGCAGGGTTTAATTTTGATATATTCATTCGTTTTCTTGATTTGTAGTAGTTTTCTATATAACACTACAAATCTGTGTGAAATTTGAAATTTTATGCAAATGGTGCACGATTTCAATGTTTCCAATGGTGGAAATCGAAAATTCCAAATTTTCTGAACTCAACATTTCTAAAGAAGTCGTCAGAACACGTGCAATGATTTTCATTGGTCGATTTCTAATTAATACGAGAAAGAACGAAGAAATGAAGTTCCTCGTGACTTTTTTTTAAACTAATCTACCCATGTTAGCTGCATATACTGTCTGTTTTTTTAATCTCGCAGTTTCGGAAGTTTTACTTCGATATTTTTCGCAATGGCGTTATCACGTTTACCCCCTGTAAGAGATAGTCTCATACAGGGGGTATCGTGTTAGATTTTTCACAAGGGTTCTTTTAAAACCCGTGTTTTGTCGAAGCTTCATCTAGCTACCTCTGGCTCCCGATTTATCTAAATGGAACTTTCCATTTAGATGTTTAAAACACTGTTTAAAGTTAAGTTGCAGTAATAAAGCATGCTTTCTGTAGAGCAGTTTTTAAAATTCCTCTCCTGTGAAAATATCAGCGTTGTAACTAAGTACATTCCTTCTCTAAAAGGCTCGAAGAATGTAGCATCCCGTCATGCAACAGAATGAAAATAATGGAATTTGTCAAAGAAGTTGCGCTTTTACTATTACGAAAATTATTTTCAACGCATCCTCTGCTTCTCGTTGACCTTTAACCGTTTCTTCGTCTGCAGAGGAAGAAGCGAGAGAAAAAAAAAAATTGTCCTCTGAGTGGAGGAGACAGCGCTAGGAATCCTCCTCTTATTATCCGTTACTATAGCAACCGCTTGTCCTTTACGAGTGGAAGAAGGAAAATGAGGCATATTGTCTTCCATGAAAATAAAATAAAACGCCCCTTTAGAAAATTATTATTGCAGCCACTTTTCGGTGTTGAATACGCCCCTTAACCCCCCCATTATAATTATTTTAGTTATGCGATATTTTATTAAGTTTTAATTGCGCGACTGGAATTAACTCCTAAGGAGAATGTGAGGGCTATCGCTGTAGGAGTATTAACTGTTTCGAAAGTGAGGCTGCAAATTCTGGTATTGCGACACCCTCACTTGAGAGGATGTTTCGCCGGTGGAGCAGATTTAGACATCGTTGTACAGTGTAGCGAGTGCCCTAAAGAAAATACCACAACCGCTAAAATCTAAGAAATTCTTTTCTTTTCCCGGTGTAGTTTGTATCGAAAATAGAAATTCAAACATTAAACACGGTTTTAATGCGGTTTTGACAGCTTTAGACAATCCATGCACGCTTAGCGTGTAACGTTTTTTGAAACTCGTGGCACGTGGTGTCGCTTGTAAAGAAGTGCGTGAGAGAGAGAGGGGGGGAGGTTAAAAAAAACTAATAAATACAGTACACTGAACAGCCAACTTTACAAAATGTAAAACTAAAGAGTTTTATTAACTTCCTATAAAATTATTATCTTAGTAATTAATTGATAAAAAGGTATGTATTTTTTATTTCTGTTAATTATAGAAAAATTTAAAAATTCAATTAATTTATGAAAAATTTGACACGACTGAAACGTAATGCACTGTGCACATTAACTTTTTAAAATTAATATTTGTTAATTAAAATCAGTATTTATTATATCGATTTTATTTATTAATTTTAATCGATATTAAATCAATATTTACGAAAATTAATATTTGTTATTAATTAAAATCAATTGAATAAATAAATGTATCTCTGCCGACATTCAATGGATTTTTATTAAATTTCAAAATGCATATATTTAGAATTCATTAAAAAATAATTAAATACAAAAATATTTATATTTACAGACCAAGAAAAAATTAACGCGTCTGAAATTAATGTTGTTATTAACAGCGCCAATTAATAATACACAATTAATATTACAGCTCCAATTAATATTACACAATGCGCACACATGAGCTAATTTGTCTTAAAAATAAATAAATAAACAAACATTTAAATTTTATACTGCAAGAAAAAATTTCTCTATGTATATTGACTGATATCGAAGAGTAGCGAAATATAAAATTTCTGATGCATGGGAATTTAGTTTTTCTTTTCTTTTTTAAATATCCAAAAGGTTAGATTGAGAAGACTTAATTCATTTAAAATTACAGTCCAATGACAGGACCTGCGCCCCTTCGAGATATTAAGCTTACATATTCGGTTTACTCTTGTAATTTAAAAATATTGCATATGTAATCCTTCACAATTATTTACCTTGCTCTTCACATATAAACAACTCACTCCTGTTAGTTCTAACTCTCTTATTATTAATAAATAGCCATGGCCAAGCTGCTTAATTTTTAGTACTTTCATACCTAATATATCTGAAGGTGTTGCATATGAAAGACGAGTATCACTGCTGAAATAGCTTTTGCTTTTAGTTTTTCATTTTAGTTCCTACAGGTTCACTTTTATAATAAAAAATGTGCATCTTTCAATAATTGTACAATCGTTATTGTGTTTCTGCCGATTATATCAGTTTCTGTTGGAAATGTGGTCTATTAAAAAATTAACTGAAGGTATAATTAAATTTTTACCACCGGATCAGAGCACTAGTCATACCAAGAATTTTGATGAAATAATAATATCCATTACAGCATACATCCAGTGTGCACAAGATAACGTCCACTACACACAGATTTCGGAAAATCACAGACAACACCTAACTGCCTTTCGAATGATGCTTGCTTCATTTTCCTCACAGCACAGCCCACGACCATATTATGTGGCTGCCTGTGATTCCAGGCAGCCACATAACTTGGAGTCGGCCAATGTCATATCTGATAATGTGACAAATCAAAGGGTAAATGAACAAGAAATTACCAGTCAGTAGGTTCCTGCAGGATCTCCTTCACACACACTACACAGATATGTGAAGGAGTGCTAAGAAACTCCAAAAAATGTACACAAAAAATGCTTGGTACAACTATTGAATCATGTAGAGTGGAATTTACAAGAAATTGTTACCACAGCAAGTCATCATAAAAAAAGACTTTGCACCCTTTGCACGTGAAAGGGTTACTGTTATCCCCTTGATAACTTAGTTGCGCATCCCTAAGGAGATACAGTTTCCGTTTTTGAACTTTCAATTTCGAAAACAGAAATAAAATAAACTTCTTAATAAAAATATGGTTCGAATGGTTTATGCTTAAACCATTTTAAATCATATCTCACCACTCGTCCTCGGATCGTTTATCCCGGGTTTCCACCTTAGTAAAAATTTTCCTAGGGGTTTCCTTGCGTACAATTGCCTTCATCCTCTTTGGGAGACTTGATTATTCCGAATTTCTTTCATTATGGCAAATATTCCTTTTGCCTCGTTTTCTATGACCATCGTGAAGATTAACGTGATAATATTAAACAGCCAACCTTATCTGGTCACATTGCGCCGATTTATATGATCGGCGCAATGCGACCAACTTAAACCTTTAATGTAAGATACATTAGAAAGCAAAGATGGCCTAAAACATACAGTATTCCTAAATTAGCACTTCTCAACTATTAATTCACTGTTTTCTTCATACTTTTATAAATAAATTTCAGTATTATAAATAAAGAATTCATTTTATTATTTCGATTTTAGATTAACGGAGTAGAAGTCCATAATCGGGAACAGGCTGTCAAACTATTTTCAGATAAAAGGAAGGAGTTCACGTTACTCGTGGCCCGGCCTCACTTGCAAGTAAGTAAACTGCACTTATGGCCGTAAAATATGCAATACGATTATTCAATATATTTAGTATGATCATTTAATTAACTGTACATGATTTACTATACTGAGTTGAATTTTAAGGAGTATACATACAAGGTGTGGAAATAAAGTGACATCGAAGATGACCGCAACATCACAGTACCGGAATGGTGCTGTGCTGTGGGTCATGTTCTATGGGTTTGAAAGTAATAATCGAAGGGGCATGTGTAGTTCAAATTTCCTACAACAAATGGTGGTACAGAGATCGTCCAGTAGGCTGAGAGGTTGCAAATAACAACTAGTTCCATGTCACGATTTTGCAATGGAACAACTATAAATGGTTAAAAGATGAACGTGAGGATGACAAAAGAAGAGGGCGTTTGTCAACCTCTCGAAATGAGAGATAGATTTGCAGAAGTTCAGGAAATTGTGGAAGAGATCTTCGTTTGACCCTCGGAATGATGCCGAGGAGTTAAATATGAACAAGAAGACGATTCGTTAAATTCATGAAGGAAAAGGAAAGTCTGTGCAAAATTTTACCGCAACAGCCTCGCGGATGTCATCATGCGAACACTTCATCCAGATTTTTCAAGATAGCTTTAATTTAATAATAATAATAATAAGATTCTTTATTAACATAAATTTTATACACTAGTGATTCCTTACACAGAAAGCCAGAGGAATCTTACATTTAGTTGTTTATACAAGTGATTTTGATTTATAAAAAAAAAATAATAAATAAATAAATAGTTGAGCAGAACATGAAATTACATCGGCTAACTAAGATCGGCACTTACACAAATGTCCTTTACAAACCGCAAGATGGGACAAGATGCCATCTCGATATGCCTTGTCTATCGTCCACAGGTCGATGTCGATGTTGAGCGAGTTGAGTGTCCAGAGTCACATTAGGGAAGTGTCTTTTGAAATTCTGTAACCGCTGGAGCCTTGAGCATAAGGAGGGAGTACTATGGCGATGTCTACCTGGCAATCGCCAACCAACCGTGTTCCAGATGTCGATGTGATCCTGCTTAGCTGAGCACAGATGAAGGAATGACTTTATTTTCAGCACATGGGCTCTGTGGACTATGGGCGTATATTGCACGTTGCAGCAGAGAGTAGATTTAGATGTTGTGTAGATCTGGTGCGACCACAAGTTGGCCCACTTCAGCACCCAGAATTCGAGGCCCCACAGCTTCCTGAGGCTGGTGGGTGGTGCCGCCGACCAAACTTCCACGGCATACAAGAGTACACTACAGAAATAAGTTGCGAGGTACTTCTTGATTATTTTCTTATTGTGCGTTTTGCACAGATCAATTTTCATTCCCCAGAACGCTCTCAGGGCTTTGGAATACTGAGCTTGGATTTGTTTTTTATAGGTGAGGTTGGCATCAAGGATTACTCCTAGGAAATTGACACTATCTGTGGGAGTCAGGACATTTCCTACCAATATCGGAAGTAGAGAAGATGCAGTATCAGTAGAAGTCATCCGACTTGGCATAAAGATAAGATAGTTTGACTTCTCTGGATTGACTGACAGGCCAAAAAATTTAGCATACTTATAGAATGTATTTAGGTAGCTGTTTACAGATTCAGAGGCGGTTTGTCTTTCTTGTGAAGGACCAACATGGCGTTTGCATGGCAAGTAGCAAACAATATCATCAGCATACGATAGGAAAGCTGGAATTTGATCCATTAGTGGAACGAATATTGCTGCAAATAACAAGGCTGAGAGACAACTACCTTGTGGGATCCCTACTTCGACGCTTTTAGTGACTTTAACGCCATCGCCTTCGAAGTGAAGCATTCTCCTAGATAGCAAACTATTGAGGATCTCGAGCATCTTTCCGGATATCCCGTAGAATCTCTCAAGTAAGGCAAGAAGGGGTGTTATTTGGACTGAGTCGAAAGCAGATTTCATGTCGAGAAAAATGGTGTGAAGATCTTCGTTGTCATTCTGGGCTTGAAGTATTTTCTGTGATAATGACTGTAGGCAGGTTACAGTAGATCTATTAGGCATGGAATAATGGGTGTGTTCTGGCCTATGCGCAAAGATTGCGAGTACTACATCATCTATAATGATGTAGCACTCGCAATCTCGAGGCATTTCAGGAAGGGAGAGGCAATTGATATTGGTCTGAAGTCAGCCGGTCTTTTCGCATGAGGCTTTTTCGGAACTGCCACGACTCTGTATGATAACCAGCTTGAAGGCACCTGTGCAAATTTGAGTACTTTGTTGTAGAGTTGAGTGAGCTCTTTGCTGATGAAATGAGAAGCAATTTTTAGACTAAACAGAGGTATTGCGTCAATTCCTATGGTGGACTTGTCAGGTAGTGAATTTATTATATTTATTAGTTGTTCTTCGGAAATTTCTGTATTACTAGTAGGTGAAGAAATGTTAAGCGCTTCGTTCCAAGGATATGCTTCGGACACACGGTGATCTCGCTTAAAACGCAGCACATGCTCACACCATTCCTGGACATCTAAAGGCAGAGGGGTGCAAGTATGACTTGTGGACCCCTGAATAGACGGCAGGTTCATGAAATTGTCAATAGAAAATTGTTTCCTCTTCTGGAAATCCATCCTTGCTTTGGAAAATCTGGCGTATGACTCTTGTGAAGGCGACTTCTTGTAAGAGGCATGGGCTGCCTGTTTTTCCCTAAAGGCCTTGGTCAGGAGGTCATTCCACCATGGCTTTGAGTGGGGACTAAGGATGCAAGTTTTGGACATTGCAGACCTTGCAATGAATTTCCTGGATTGTGTTTTCCCTGGAGATAAGTGTTGGGTATTTCAATACAACGCAGGGACGAAACATCGGAGCATGAAACGGAGTTCAAAATCATCACTTAAGCCCAACAAATTTCGTTTACAGAAGTTCAGGGTCAAGGCAGTGCTGATTATGGTTTTTTTTTTTGGAACAAACAGGTTGTGATTCACAAGGAACTTGTACCTGATGGGGAGCGAGTCAATGTGATTCGTTTTATGTATAATACAGCGTAAGAACGGTGTAATAAGTGCATTCAGTCTGGCAGTGATTACATTGAATAAAAATAAAACCATTTTTGAGCTCTTTCAACTTTACGTTCTCTTTGTCCAGTCCGAAGTTTATTGTCACACCTCGTGTGTGTGTGTGTGTGTGTGTGTGTGTGTGTGTGTGTGTGTGTGTGTGTGTGTGTGTGTGTGTGTGTGTGTACACAAAGAAGGGATGCGTTCTCCAGGGTTCGAATTCCTCAGAATTCACAAGACCTCGGTGCACGAAAAAAATCCAAGGGACATACTCTTTCAATAGCTCTTAAATTCCGCTCTAAAGTTCGTTGAGAAGCTGGGGGCCCCTTGACGAAAGTACAGCCCAAAATTTCCTTTAAATTTCAACGCAAGGTGACGTACAAGTTCCATTTCTTCCTATATCGCGTTTTATATACTCATTTTATGCAGGGTGTTTCAAAATTGCAAATGTAGGATCATATTCTACAGCTAACAATAAGATTGAAAGGTCTTATAAACATTCTTTATTTCTGAGATTTATGTTTAAACACTAAACATAAATTATAAAACCGATTAAAACAGAAAAAAAACATTACGTTCAATTTATATCATAAAAATATGACTTTAAAACAGGCTTTAAGCAGTGCAAGACGTGAGTATAAACACCGAAGTGGTTGCTGTTGTAATACTGTAAGAATCATACCAATCATTCAGTCGTGCAAGTATCTTTTAAACATAAGTTCCAGAAGAGTTGTTTCATCTGCAGGCGTATGATAGATATTACATGAACAGCAATCGTATTCAATCCAAAATACGCCTTTTTGGCACAAGACGCAGAAACTTTTGGCAGTGGCTCATTTTGCGGTGCACCCTTGAATTAGAAACAAATATGTCGAACTAGAATTCAAGTAGAAACAACATAAATCGAATAATCTTCAATAAAAATAAACATTATTTTTTGGGAAATAATATACAGGGTGTTTCAGTTAAACGTTTCAGAACTTCTAAGAGGGGTAGGGTACATCCTGACAACTCGAAATCATATAGCAATGTGGGGTCGGAAATGCTTTCCTGAAGCGGTGTTGTACACAGAAGCACCATAAAGAAAAGAGACCGTAAGTGAGAAATCGTTTCAATAATACATGAAAAGAAGCAAAAGGTACATGGATTAAAGTAAGTGTTCGAAGTTTCTTCCACGGGCTACAATGCACGCCTCACATCTCCGACGCATGGACATCCGAACATTCTGGAATACTCCAGGCGAATTTCGAATTTCTTCGGCAGCTACTGCGATTCTTGCAACCAGCTCCTCAGCATTGTCAACAGGGGTGTCATAAACTAGCGATTTCATATGACCCCAGAAATAAAAATCAAGACATGATAGGTCGGATGACCGAGCAGGCCAACGCACGGGACCACCACGTCCGATCCACTGTTCACCAAATGTGACATCCAGGTAGTTACGAACATCTCCGCTATAATGGGCAGGGGCTTCATCGTGTTGGAACCACATTGTCTGTTGCGTCGATGCAGAAATCTGTTCATCTCTCAAAAGTTGTGGCAATACTTGCTGCAGAAAGATCAAGTAGATAGGTCCGGTTAGACGACACGGTAACAGGTAAGGTCCGATGAGGTGATCTCCCATAATACCGGCCCATACATTGACCGAAAATCGAATCTGTGCTGCACGACGTCGTATTGCATGCGGGTTCTCGACCTCCCAGATATGGTCGTTATACGTGTTGAAAATTCCTTCCCTTGTGAAGGATGCCTCATCGGAAAACAACACTTCAGCAGGAAAAAGGGGATTTGTAGCACATTTTCCAAGGTACCACTGTGCGAAAGCAATACGAGGTGCATAATCGTCCGGTTGCTGTGTCTGGACACGCTGCACGTGAAACGGATGCATGTCTTGTTCTCGGAGAATCCTCCAGACGCTGCAATGGGAAACCCCGACTGCGTTTGCTAGACTTCGTGTACTCGTTCTTGGATTCCCCTGTACATGCTGCAGCACATTCTGTTCGACGGCTGGAGTCCGTGCTGTTCTTACCCTGTCCCTGTCAGCTCTTTCAAATGAACCTCTCTCAGCTAACCTCTGGTGCAGTCTTGCAAAGAAATTATGACTGGGAATACGCCTCGTCGGATATTATTATTATTATTATCAGTTTATTTAACAAACACCCCTGTACAGAAATTTCCTAGGAGGGTGGCCGTACATACATCACTTATTAGAGTGTAACAGGATTAAATATCAGCAAATACATAAGATATATACACCTAGAGGAAGAATTACATACAGACATCCTGCATTCACAGAAAAATTACAAACCAATATATGTACATAGAAAAATTACAAAATTACAAAACAATGTACATACATAGAAAAATGACATCGTCATTTACACTATGAATTGGTCCTCATTTTTATTCTCTGAACAAAAGGAATACCCTCAGTCCTATAACAGTCTTTTGGAAACACAATATATCGTTCATTTAAGATTTTTATGAGTTCGGCACTTGAAGTCTTTCTTCAATTACTTTCTTTATCATATTTGTAGTTCTGTGTACAGATCCTCTGCAATGAGCTTCCTGTAAGTTTTCTCGTGGCAGTACCTGTCCGGGTCTATTTTGAGATCTCTAAACAGCTCCAGAGTATTGGCAGGAAACATCCGCTTTAATCCGTCCGTGTGGTGGAGAGCGCTTCGAAGACTATGAGGGTTGAGGAGGCGGGTTCCAGGGCGGGGCCTAACTACAAGATTTTCAATTTGAGGGGCATCTAAACTTCCAGTGAGAAGTTGTGCTAGAGTGCAGATGTTACGTATTGTGATCATCTGAATCCACGGAGCTATGTTCAAGTTTGCGTACAGTATGGATTTCGAAATTGTGAAGGGCTTCCCGGCGATCCTATTTAACCACCGGAGCAACCAGTACTCCAGGCTGAGAAATTTCCTGATATAAGTATTTGGAGCAGAGGACCAAATTGTCGAAGCATATAAGGATACAGGAACGATACATCTTTGGATATATTGGGTCACTAGCTGCTGGTTTCGAATCGTTCCGCGTACAAACGCTGTGCGGCTGGCCCACTACAATTTGCAGCCCCGTACGCCAAATGCATATCGGCTAACTCTGCGTTCGTGTAATAATCCATCCTACTAACTTGGCGTTCTTGTTCAAGAAATTCGAAATTCGCCTGGAGTATTCCAGAATGTTCGGATGTCCATGCGTCGGATATGTGAGGCGTGCATTGTAGCCCGTGGAAGAAACTTCGAACACTTACTTTAATCCATGTACCTTTTGCTTCTTTTCATGTATTATTAAAACGATTTCTCACTTACGGTCTCTTTTCTTTTTATGGTGCTTCTGTGTACAACACCGCTTCAGGAAAGCATTTCCGACCCCACATTGCTATATGATTTCGAGTTGTCAGGATGTACCCTACCCCTCTTAGAAGTTCTGAAACGTTTAACTGAAACACCCTGTATATTTATTATACGTTTCGCGTATTTCTATGGAATACGACAAAATTGCAAATGTAGGATCATATTCTACGTTAAAATAATCTTTTTTTGATATTATTTTAACTCATTGAAATATTAAAAAAATATTATTTTAACATGTTGGGTTTTAGGCCATGTCGCTACGTATTGCGTGTGTTTTCAGATTGATTTGAAATCCTCGCCGGGACCGACTAAAATAGCCACGTTCCATAAAATTCCTCGCATCATTGACGGTATTCATACTCAGATCTTTACTTATACCAACTATACTAACCACGAGAGCGTTTCCCCCAGAACAAGTCGAGGAAGAATACCTACATTTGGGGATCATTTTAAGGATAATTTATATCTATACCAGGCAACTTTTCCCGGGATGTTTCTCACTTTTTAAATACAGTGCGGAATACAATAATCGATGGACTGATCAAAACTGCCCTGTACAATGGCCACCATGATCATCCAACCTCACACTCTTCGATTACTGTGGAGGGGGACACGTGAAATCCATGGTTTATTCTACGCGTAGTACCATTGAGAAACCGCATTTAGAAAGCTGCTAAAACAATAACATTTTGTTCTGCTTATTCAGCTGTGTATTTTTAAAATACATATTCATGAACCAAAACATTATCACTACTCATCTTCAGGAGTGGACCCATCCCACATCACCTAGAAGTGACGGTACCGACTGACAGTTCCTTAGTACGAATCCCGTGCATCAATGATTTGCGGTGCTAGGAAGGTCAGCATCTCAGCAATCGCGGGCATTGTCGGCTGTTCGAGGGCCGTGTAGTGAAGGTGTGGCAGAAATAGTCCAAAGAGAGAACCACCAAACGTACCAGACGGGGAGACCACCAATGGTTGCCAGCCGAGGTGAACGGCGGTTGGCACATGCTGTCCAGGACAACGGACTACTCATAATCACTCAGTTAACGGCAGACTACAAACAGGGCACATAAGAGAAACATTTTGGAGCATAATATCCGGTGGACAGGCCTACGGAGTAGGCGAGCTGTTCATATTTCAATATTGACGGAAGGTCGTTGGCACCTCCGCTTATAGTTGGCACGCCAGCACCGTTTCTGGACATTGAATGACTAGTAAAGAGTCGCCTGGTCTGATGATTCATGGTTCCACCCCCATCATGTCAGAGGATTGGTGAGTATTCGATGGGAGGAGGTGAACAGTTACAAGCATGGTTTTGGGGGATATTTTTATGGCAATCACTGGGTCTCCTCATTCCCATTGAACCACCGGATCCTACAACGGCATTGTTTCGGACCAAATTTGGCTGTATACAGTGACCGTGTACTCTTTCAAAACAACACCCGGCGTTACAAGGCCACCATTGTGCAGGAATGGTTCGAGAATCATGTCAAAGCATTTCGTGTACTTTCCTGACGGCAAAATACCCCCAACATCAATCTCGTCGAACATTTGTGAGATGCGGTAGAACATAGCATTCGCCAATGCGTCGCTTCGTTGCCGAACTCCGAGACGTTCAACTGTCCAGCTGGTCCAGGATAGTTGAGAACACCTTCTGCCATCTCGTGAAGTCGATACCACGCCGGGTGCATGTATTATCACGGCGAAAGGCGATCCAATACGCTTTTAAGTTAGCGGTCACAACGATTTGGATCATGATTGTATACAAATAACAACTAATTGAATGTGTTCATATTTCTGAAACCAGTGCTTTGTTTTTCAGGAGGATGACGATGTGGAGGAACAATCGGAAGAACTAACGCTGGGAATATTCTCCAATCACGTGCTCATGGTATGTACGTTATTTCATTTAGTGTTTTGTATTTTAAAAAATTTCAACAAAAAAATCGGAGTCATATCAAAGTACAATTCAATTTTATAAGCACTTTATAATCAAAATACGATTTTTTTAAACTATTTTTTGCTGGTATCGATTTGAGGGTTCTTCTCTCTGGAATCATGCTGCCAAAACATCAATTATATCAAGAAATGATTGCTAAACATTCACTGTTTCCGTTTTTATTTTTCAGGAAGCTCACGAAGACGAAGGAGGCACAACAGACACGGGAACGGCTGAAATATTTCATCCACACGAGAAGGATAGTGGGGTCGGAAGGACTGACGAAAGCACGAGGAACGACGAAAGCTCGGACCACGAGGATTGCAACACGATCGATCCGCACCATCGCCTCTTAAAACAGCTTAGCCTCACTGCTTCCGGTTTCGCCTTCAGTTCCAATGGGACGGAACACGATAACGGCGACACTTCACGAGAAGACTGCCAGTTTCGCGACGATGTCATGGATCATAAGTGCGCCAGTACCAGTACGAGTAGTTTAGTGGAGCAACCTGAACAGGCAACGCTGTCCCGAGTCCAGTCAGATGCTAGTCTCGATCGCGAAATGGCCCTGTTGAATCAAGAAATGCAAACGATCCAATTAGAATGCGAATCGTTAGTAAACCGTCACATGCAAGAGCAGAAGCAGCAGTGGTTCCGGTGCCAAGCGGGACATTCCTACGTTGCCATCGGTGACGTCAATCAAAAGAGGTCCCCCGAATCGCAGCCCCGTCATCAGCTGGACAGAAGAGAAAGCATCGAAAGGTGGGTGCGAAGCATGGCTTTCGAAAAACGTCACAAGGCCCTGGCCAGAGTGTCAGAGGACAAAGAACGCGATTCTTCCAGTGCCTACAACACCGGCGAGAGCTCGCGAAGTACACCACTTACTCTCGAACTCACCCCGTTGCCGCAGTGCGATCGAACGATGGGAGACTTTCACGGCTCTATGATGTCGTTGGTCTCTCCAAAGTTGGTCGACAAAAGCACTCAGCTCCGCGAGTCTGATGTTGCCAGCGTCGTTAGCTGTGACACGTGTCGTTATTGCCGCGTTCTAGCGCAAAGTGACCGAGAAGAAAGGCTACCTCCGTCTCCGGACCACTTCCCAAGGAGCAGTGGACGAAAGCTGACATTCAGCATCCCGGATGAGCAGTACAGTGAGAAGCAAAGGAACAGGAACTACGTCAAGTTTTACCCGTGCACAACGATGTATACAAACCAGGCCAACTTGCAGCACACAATATGGCTCCAGCAGCAACTCTTCCGCCAGGCGCTGGCTCAACAGCAATATCGCCAAACAGTCGAACAGCCGCTGCCAACGTGCGCTCCACTGACGTCCAAACAATATCCTTTTCCACATCCTACTCCGCCAAGGGCAATGTTCCCCACCGATGCTCATTTTTTCAGTTCCTCTAGGTATTCTGGTCTGTGTACGGTGAAGGAAGACGACAGCGAAATGAAAATGGAGTGGAAGGTCAAGAGGCGTCCAGACGGTACACGATACATCACTCGTCGGCCAATAAGAAATAAAATCTTGAAAGAAAGAGCGATGAAAATTATGGAGGAACGCTGTGGTCTCACAACGGACGATGACGCCATGAGCGAACTAAAGATTGGACGATACTGGTCGAAAGAAGAACGAAAACGCCACCTGGAAAGAGCTCGTGATAGGAAAAGAAAGGAAATTATGATGAAAGCAAAGATGGCCAGTGTGAAAGAGAAACCGGAGGAAGACTGCATTGTTCAGGTGAAAAAGGACGTTGTGGTGGAAGCGACCCACAAAAAGATCAATAAAAGAAAGGGGAAGGCGGTCGTAGAAGAACCTCCGGTTCAAGACGTATTGGTACACGGTAGTACTAAAGGTCAGAGTGCAGGACCAAAGCCGTTAGGACTTCTCTCTGTGACTACAGTATGACTTTGAAGTTTTGTACAGTTTTGTAAATATATACATATATTAATATAGATCTTGTATATGTTTTGATTTCATAAAATATAGCTACCACGGTGCTTGTACTCTTTGTCAAAGTCTGGCTTGTTGATAAATGTCGGTTCTGTAATACAGAAACGAATATATTTAACGATAATATATGTTCAATATGTGCCTAGAGATTTTCTTTCTATCTTAAGATTTGAATAACCACAGAGTTAGAACTTATTTTTGAAATTCCTGCGCTATAAAGATTCAAGCTATTATATATATGTGAAAAAAAAGAAAATCGGGGTAAAAGATCAAGGCGTAGTGCATTCCAAAATGAAGGAGAAGGAAACGTTTTCAACTATCCTTAAATTCGGGTACAAACGTTAGGAATAAATGATTTTAAAATATGTTTCCTTCGTTTGTACGATAAAGAATTTTCTCAGAAAATAAACAGGTCCATTTGGAATTCTTGCTTGATCCGACTGCAACTTCGTTTGAAAGACCAATACACTAATAAACAATCTTCATTTATAGACTTGTCCACCACGGTAGACAAGGCGAGGAGTATTACATATATGCAGTAAGGTATATACAATAAGACTGTACATACAGTAAAGTACTATTAGAAAAAAATTGTATTTAGAAAAGTAACATAATACGTAGGTAATACATAACCATAAGGAACACAAAGTAAAATATATGAATATTAAAGAACAAATAGCAATCATAACAATATATTAATATTGTTGAGTTCAGTTTAGCTGTCCAGGTTCTGTCTTCACGTGAGGCATTCAGTACTATCAATAGAAGAAACTGGTGGTACTGATATTTGTCAGAGATTCATTTGTATGAAGTGCGCAGTCCTCAACTGAAGTGAAGCGCTTGAAAACGGTCGCAGAGCCTGAAATGTTTCTAATATCCGTATACGTGTATTAAGTCTATATAAGTGTGTGTTCACGGCTGATTTGCATTTTGAAAAACCTGGAATAACGTGGAACACAGTCTCGATTGAACAGGATTTCAGAAATTCTTCCAGTCGTCGACAAACTTCTAACCCAAACTTCTTAAAACGAGTTAAAAAGTGGCGAAACCACTAAACTGTCACGGAAGGCATTAGATCTAGTTGTGGGATGGTTAGCTGATCAACCACAACACCAGTTCGCAATCGTGGAGGGAATTGGTATTTGAGGGTTCCCATTTCAGCAGCTAGATTTCGCATGCCAAAACGGTATTTTGCAGAGTGGAGATAGGGGGTAACAGAGGCCCATAATTCAGTAGCATATAGGCTCGTCGGGTTTTGATTTATTTGGATGGTCTTGAACATGTAGATGTTGTTTGGCTTTCCAACGTAGAGAACTAAAGCGCTTTGGGAGGCGCTCTACGTGGGCGTTAAATCTTAATATATGGTAAAATAATTCGACGGCCCTGGTCTTTGTGGGCCGTGAAGCTTGGTGCCATTATTTCTGAGAAGGTCGATAACAGATGGTAGAGAGAGAGACCATGGACGCAGATTTAGCTGAGTTCAAGTCAGTTATATGGATACAGCTTTTGCTAAGGTGTAGAAAGTGACAAATTTGAGCCAGTTAGTAATGAGATTGACAGCTAGTTTGGGGACCAGCCCTCACTGTTATACAGAACGCAGCACTGACCAGCCAGTAGTCCTGACTATGGTTGGTCAGTGCTGCAACTTCGAGTATAGAGTATGACTAGTTGTTTTCCTTCAGGTGCGTGGTTCTTCAAAAGATGGCTAAACCTGACACTTCAGGCCACAAACATTTTCTCATTAGGAACTTTAGGCACAGTGATTAGGGCTTACGAAAATAGTAGAGGATCCTGAGAAACAATTCGAATAGTGTTTAACGGTTTTATTCCAACAATAAAATTCTAATTTTTTGGTACAGATTTCCAAGAAATGCTTTCTTCGGTATTTTACGTTGGCAAAATCGTTAACAACGTCAAAGTTCGTAATGGGAGTATGTTAGTGGTGGAATAAGTGTTGTGGAAGAGTAAGCTATCCTCGTGAAGAAGATTATAATAAATAACAAGTCGCAAATTGGAAAAAATGAGCTTAAATTATTCGCTAAACGAAAAATAATTTACACCACGCTTGTGATGTGAATTAATTTGTTCGCTATAAATTAAAATGCTGGAGAATTTAAATTTAAAAGCCAATACACCGAAATGATCAATTTGCAGGCAAGTTTTTGATTCCTCTTTCGGAAAGAAGAATCGGAAACGTTGAATGAGCATCAGGCCTTTACCACTAACAGTTTTTCATTTCATAAATAATTTATTATATCCCACGTTTGCCTTTCACATAACACAAATGAGTTTATTTTCAGAGATTGCGGTTTCTTCAACCAGTAATAGCAATTTACTGACTGCAGGTTACTCTCAACTGATTGGTTAGTTTATTTTTATTTTTTCTATAGCAGGAAATTTTACGTTCGCTGTAACCATATAGCCATTAAGAAGTTGCGCATCTAAGAAAAAAAAATCAATAATGTACAGTAGTAAAAAACGTAAATGAAAAGACACCCGCCTTTTAAATTCAACTGCTTTTATGACAAAGATGTCACTTAATTAGTCTGAGTGGATAAAATTCATGAACAAAACGAAACTTGTTGAGGTTAATGTGCAGGAATTATAAAATATTCACGTAATCGAATATAAAAGAGGTTTTAAAACGCAACCAAACATAATTAAATTTAATAAAAATTAAAATAAGTACTTCAACGTTTTTGGCGAACAAGGTCTTGTAAAGTGAGAAATTTAAAGATCGGGAGAAGTCATAATTCCAGGTGAAGTGCAGTTTGGAGTGATTCGTGTGTGGATGGAATGAAGTGCTGTGACCGCGAGATTATGGTTATAAAAACTCATAAAATTTAACAATTCTTGGGGATTCAATGGGGAAATTTTCAAGATTTCTGCTAATAGCAACATCGATTTTGCTATTAACTCTACATTCAATACTCTTAATGCAGTTAGTGCGCATGTGACATATCCATTCGTAAGAGGTCGTATATTTGGCTCTATAGAGTATTTTTAGAGACAGATTGCCGAGAATTTTGGTTGGGCTGGTAAATGGATGCGTGCCTAACTTCATTACTCAGTATCACTTACTCAATATCACATTTGACAATCATTGCACAGGTCTCCCATTTGGAAGAAGACCACACGGGGAAATAGCGATAGATTTCGTAAATGAGTGCATTAAGCAATTTTTTTTTTCTGTTAGCTTCGAAAGATGTAATGTAATGAAAACTCCACATTGACGTACTTAACTGCAGCACTAATTGAAGCTACGTCTTAATAAAGGCATTAAGAAAAATGTGTCTGCAAAAATTAAGATTGGGAAAGTAAATTCACATTCCATTTTTCATAATTATTGGAAAAAACCTCAGCTTTCGCGGTATGAATTACCGGCATTTGCCCTGTGGCTACAAGAAAACGTTTATAATTTCTTTATAGGGAAATATATTCTATAAACCAAGGATAAACCGAATCAAGTCTCAAACAATAGATTTCAGTTAGTTATTTAAGAACCTATAGACATTACCTGGGATGCCAACTGTCCTTTTTTTTTCTTTTTTCTTTTTCATTTTTACAGAAATCCACACTCAAAAAAATGTCCCATAAACAGTTGCAATTGTAAGAACATGAGTGAGCACTCTTGAGAAACGCAGCCTTGGGTGGCTATAAAAACAAAAGGAATATATTATTATATTCTATAAATATAATAGTATATTAAAATATATATTATATTAATGTAGTGCGTTACGAATTATAAACCCAGGCAGGTCACGTACATCATAATAATACTAGTACAGTAGTTTAATATGGTATACAAAAATCATAATCAGACTTCCATCATTAGAGTAGCAGACTACTGTAATGATATGGAGCGAAAGATACTCGCTGTCCAAGAAAAAATTAGAAACCGTCATTCAGTGTCTACTACGGCTACCTCTTTTTCGAATTACAGGAAGGAGACTGAACAAGTCTGGCTCCATATTTGACCATTCTTCATCAAGGTATTTGTCAGCAGCTGTATTTTGTGCTTTATAGAGAACTATAAATCCGAATTTCCCTTTCCAACATATCCTAGATATTCTCAATTCCATTCTGATCTCAAAAATTAGGAACAGAGGGTAGACGTTGGAAATCTTGAGGATGCTCCTCGTAACACGTCCTTCGAAAAAATATGAGCGGACACAGTCCGTACCAACGGAACACGCCTCTCCATGATACCACTTTCAGCGACTTGAATGGTGGAAGCAAGACAGTCAGGATTTTTTTTTTTATGAAAACCCCAAACACGAGAGGTATTAAAACCTATAGTAATAGCAACCTATAGGTTGCAGGTTGAGAAGATGAAAGAATATTTGTTGACATTACACTTCAACTTCTATAGATTCTAATTTTCAGGAAATGCGTTTGATCCTTCATACGCATTTCCTGAAAATTACAAAATTCCTGAAGATTGTTCCAGAAAACGTAAGTTTAATTAATAAAACAGGAAGAAGAAAAGTTGGTTACGCGATTTTGAAGTCGGACAGTAAATTTATGTTGGCTGGTTGCGGCACCGTGTTCTGACTGCTCTCGAAGAGGGAGCGGGAATTATATAAAACAATTCAGAATAACAGTGCCCATGGAAGTGTCTGTAGAAGAGGCATGCAGCAGAAACAGTACGTCTATGAGACAGCGAGTGGAGAGACTGTTAAAGATGAGGCATTAATTAACCTAACTGCTCTCTTCTGAATGGAATCAAGAAGCCTGAGAGAGGTTTTGGGGGCACCACCCCAGATGTGGGAACAATATTCCATGGTAGGGCGGATTTGTGATTTTTACAAAGTGAACAGCTGTTTGGAAGAAAAGTAACGCTGAGAGCGAAAGAGAAAACCAAGTTTTTTAAATGCAGAGGAAGCAATATTTGTAATGTGCTTGTGCCAAGAGAGATTAGAAGTCAGGGTAATCCCCAAAAGAGATATATCAACTTGCCTAGAAATCAGAGTGTCACCAAAGATAAGCATAGGAATTTTAGACTGAGTTTTAGAAGGATTGAAATCAACTAAGTTGTCTTTGCCCCACTGGAGAATTACCTGGAGATCGGCATTTAAGGAATTCGTAGTGGATATTCGAGAAGTTGAAGCTGATTAAGCAAGTCAAGGTTTCTCAAAATGGAAAGTGGAATGCAATGTGTTATCATCGGCAAAACTATGGATAGGATTTACAGTCAATGGAAGAAGGTCATTAATATACAAGAGGAAAAAAGTGGGGAAAAGAACTGAACCTTGAGTTCAGTTCTTTTCCCCCACTTGAGTCAACAGTATTAGTGGAGAAGACAGAGAGCCAATAATCCGCAGTGAGTGGTCAGAGAGAAAATTGAATACTCAAGTATATAAAACAGTTGGCAAAACATAAGATGGAAGCTTATTTATAAGGCATTTATGCCAAACACTATCAAAAGCCTTTGAAATGTCAAGAGAAACTTTTCCATTGAATTTGTCCACAGATGGGTAACATAAGCCAGAATATTACCAGTGGATCGAAACTGAAGGAATCCCATACTGACGAACTTTGATCACATGGAAGGTTTCTAGATATTTTAAGATTTGGCGGTTAATTGAATTCTCCATTACTTTAGAAAGAGTAGAAGTAATTGCAATGGGACGATAATTTGGATGGGAAGGATTTATCACCCTTTTTAGGAACTGGCTGGATATGAGCAAATTTCCAAGAAGGAGGAAAAAGACCTGTGGAATAAGAAACTGAAAAAGGCGATAGAGAACAGGAGTAAGTTAAGGAGCAGAGATTTTGAGAAGTTGAAAAATACCATCAGGACCTGGAGCTTTCTTAGCATCAAGATTCATCAAAATCCTTCTGACATGCTTTAGGTCAATCCCCAAAAGAAGCCCTTCTGACTTCTTTTGGGGATTACCCTGACTACAGGAGTTATTGAACAGAGTGTGCTGAGAATTGTGGGAGGTGGTTTCCCATGATCATTGATACACTAGTTGGAAGAAAAATAGGATGCTAGTAGGTCAGCTTTATCTTTGGCTGATGAGGCAATAGAGTTTTGACAGAGGTTCCCACCTCTCTTTTGGGATGGATGCTTTCGACAAGCCAGTGATTTCCTTTGTTTTCTCAACTTTGGCTCCTGCTAAACATGATCCAAACTTTTTTAAAATCGAAAATATAACTTGTCTTCCCAATAACCACATGGACTTAGAAGTCAGACGAAAGTACACAATTTATCTGATACCAAGGAACATGTGCTCATACCATGTGACAACTTACATTCGTATACCATACGTTTAATTATCTGTTGACTCTAATTGCAAAACTTTCTAATTTTTTGGCCAACAAGTGTAAAACAAACTTACTTCTCACTTAATTACCAGATTACAGAAAAACATTTTGTATAGTATACAATTCGTATAAAATATTCATTAAGCAGAAAGATAAGCAGTGACTTAGGCAATATTGCGCCGTATATCTGTAAACTGCGCGTGTTCTGTGGTTTTTCTATTTACTCTTCGAAAAACCCGAGATTTTGGAATTAAAACCTTGCTACCCTTGCCTGAGATCAACTGACAATATACACGGAGCAATACGGACTTAGTCACCGATGCTCCTAAAATCCCTATTATAACAACATTTCACTGATCGCAGTCAAAGTCTTACACACCCGAGTTACGTCCTAGCCAAGATATTTAGTTGCCAATTTGTTGTTGTTGCAGCAGTCTTATTGGAGCGTTCATAGCGTATCAGAGACAGAAAAATCCCTCGAGATTTAATTGTTCGAAAAGAACCGCATTAAACAAGGTCTTTTTTTAACTAATAAGCCTAGTTAAAAAGTGCCCTCCAGCATTACAAGAAGTGATTCAAACAGTTGATAAGGGGCAGCAACAAACTTGTTCAAATTCACTGAGGTTATCTATTGCTCGCCATACATCTGTTACTACAACTGCATCGAGCGCAGTATACCGGGCAGTAGGTGTTTTATAAGATCGAAGGATTCAGGATGGTTATTAAACATACTGTGGATAGATGAAGCTCACTTTCACCTTGATAAATAAACTAAATAATTTTCTGTTTATACTCCTCTATACTAAAGAAGAACCTTTATGATATAATGAAATCTTACCTCTCAGGAGGGTAAATAATTGTAAACACGCCATATAGAAGCCTAACTAGACCGGTCCGCATGAGCTGCCGTTAGGGTCCGGTCCTGGGGCCGCTCCTGTGGAATATGGTTCTCGACGAGTTCCTCGCACTGGACTTGGGTGATACTCGCTCCCAGTCATTATGATATCAGCAGACTCAAGAGCCAAATTGGACACCATTGCAAGCCAGGCAATGACAAAACTTCAGGAACCGGCCTCGACCCACCTCTTACAAATCTCCTCCACAAAGATTTCCACCATTCCCCTGAAATGAAGACTGTATCCTCGACGGTCGCCACAAATAAAAATTGGATTTAAAACCCTCAAACTCACCGCGGAACTTAAATATACTTGTGTGCAAAACTTAAGGACCAACACTATTTCTAAAGGTTACAACCACAAAATCTTTACATAAGGTACTCTTTACTGATGTGAGAGTAGATTCAGTCTCAGCAGCGATTCTGGACGTCAGCTAATCTGGCGAGAGGTTGGCCCACGATATCACCCCGCAAACATCACTGAAAGGGATCGATATGGCGGTCGAGGTGTTCTCGTCTGAGGAGGCGTTACCTTGGATGGACGTACATAACTCCAGATACTGGAAGGCGGTACTGTAACCGGTACACGCTACTGTACTGAGGTATTCCTTCCCCATGTGCGTCTGTTCTGCGGTGCCATTTGCCCCGAGTTAGTGTTTATGGATGATAACGCCACACTCCATCGCACTGCAGCTATTGATATGCTTTTGGAAAGTGAGTACATTGTTTGCGTGGATTGGCCTGAAAGTTCCACCGATCCAAATCCCATCGAACACATATGGAATGCTCTGAGGAGACGCCTAGCGGCACGTCCACACCCACTAGAAAATGTTCACCAGCTGAAGATGGCGCTGACAGTGGAATGGACGATGTTACCGCAAGAACTTAACAACATTGTTCTAAGTATGGACAGGCGGTGCAAAGCCCGTATCGACATTAGGGGTGACCATATGTCCTACTGAGGACCACCTCTTCCCTTTGTTCCATCTTTGGCAGTGATGCATCTCTATCATGGCTGTCAGTGCTATTTGCCATTTTTGAATAAAGTCCCTCTGTACCGTTTTGTTTCCGTTGTTGTGTCGGTGTTGTTTCCTTCAGCATTTCTGTACCTCGCGAGGTTCCTTTGGTATGCTTTTCCTATATTCAGGCTACTCCTGTGAAAACCTGACTGATCTTTAAATTTTGCACATCAGTGTATTTAAGCAACGTTTCAACCTCACCTGAAACATAAGGAGTTAAAATAAGAAACTACGCGGCCTTAGTTGCAAGAGTCACCAGGAGGGCCTGAGGACTTAAAAAACGCATCCTCTTACTATATTACAAAACCATTTCAACCCTGTAATCACATATGCCTCACCTATATGGTACCATAAATCCCTTACTTCTGTAAACAGAAGAACCTGGATATCAACCAAAGAACTGTACTCCTTGTTATCGCCAGAGCCTGCTGTACGGTCGGTATACACGCTCAGCAGGTCCTCGCTGGAGCCCTCCCACTGGACCTAGAATAATCAAGACAGCTATGCTATACCACCTTGCAAAGGGAGTCCCCACCACCTATGCTGGATACACCACAGATCTCACAAACAATCAGACGACGGAGAAAGCAAACCTAATCCAACACCTGCAGCGGGCATGGCAGAACAGATGGGCGCATTTTACGAAAGCGCATTTGACAAGGCAATTCCTACCAGATATTGACAAGGTGTACCCCCCCCCCTGATTTCATCCAGGATCGAATATGACCTTTCTAATCACAGGAAAGGACCATACAACGCCAAATTGGCAGCCTTTGGCTCGTTTGACAGCCCACTATGCATTTGCGGGCAGGCGGAGACATGGGACCATCTGATGCACCGATGTGAACACTATGAGGACCTGCGATGCCTCCTAATAACAAGGACAAGATACTCGCCGCTTAATAAGAGTCGCACTTACTCGAAACGGAGGACGAATACAGAGCGCTCTCATTTTTCTCCAGGAGAAGAACGTTGATTGCCGTTCACGGTACCAACTAAACACAACCCGAGCTAAATAAAGAAGGGACAGCATACAAAGGAAATTGGCAAATGGGACTTCCCACTCTCTGGTTGGACAATGTATAACCCGGTCAGTCACGCAAATTGGACCTCGAGTGGACCAAAAACTACCAACATCACCGGAAGGCTTTCCCCATGAATGACTCACAGCGGACCTCCGACAAATGACATGGACGAACTCTAACTGCGAAAACTTCCAGCTATGCTGGCGCCATTCACGATCTGTACCTCACTCTCTTGTGAGGTGCCCTATCTTTCCCCCTTCCTGAGAGGGGAGGAGACAGTGTGCTGTCCTCCCCCTCCGCCACCGCACTCTTCGTCTGGTAAGGCACGGGCCTCCTCACTTTTCTCTATTGTCCCCATACTTCTGTCTCTCACCCGAAGTCTTCAATCTCCCTTTCCTCTCTAGCTATCTCACGACTAGCGTTTTACTTGTCAAAACTACTCAAGCCCCACACTCAGTTTTTAACTCTACCCCGCACGCATAACTTATATCTCAAACGGTGTGAGGATGTTTGATGCTGCCCAAGTTACCGAGAATAGATAACAACAGTCTTCCCTAATGGGGAAGTTGCCTATTCGAGGGATTTAGATTTAATCTCATATCTTACAATATGAGATACGATTAAAACGACGCCAATTATCTACTTCGGCAGTTCACTACGACCAAAGCATGGTGCAATGGCGTGCCTTAAGTCCACACCAGTTCACTGGTGTGGACTTAAGGCACGCTCTATTATTGGCCACTCTTTCTTTGAAACCGTTAAAACTCGAGGGCATTTTGAGATATGCAGAATCAACAGCACCCGAAGTCTTAGCCTGTCGAGGGCCAAAATTATCGCGGAGATTAATTAAATGTGGGATTATAATTAATTTCTTACGCAGGATGGTGCCTCGCATTGATAATAATGTCAAACAGCCCCATCAGCAACTTCACCGAAGGGAGAATTATTAGTCGTCATTTCTACGACCCAATCTCTAGGATCAACTTAAAGAGGTGGTCACTTTGCGTGCTCCCCCGGTTTTCAAATTTCGAACTAGCTTGTTTAAAAAAATCCCACTTATGCCTATTACAATGCCAGAACACTTCTTTTCCAATACGATTTTCGAGTTATTAAACGTGGGAAAGGACTTTATAACCACCCTGTACTTGATTCCGAAGACAGCGGGTCTGGTTTTGTATGATTTCAATATGTTTTCAGTACGTTTAGCATCTGTTACCTCTCTTCTCGAAGAGCACATCAGTAACGTTTCCGTGTTCTCATTTGCATCCCCCCGGCGTAAAGTGAATATTTGCGCTCATTTCTCAGGTCGCCAGGAGGCTTTTTAATATGCCCGGCGCAGCAGCATTGATCGTTGGTTGCGTTTGGGTTTTGTTCCATCGCCAGTTAGGGAATATTCATCTACCCCGTTTCTAGTTTTATGGCCTCGTTGACTGCCCGGCCAGCTGTCACAGTTTTGGCTCAACATATTTCTAATCTGAAAAGGTAAAACCGAAGAAGATGTTAACTGCCACGCGCTCTTTTCTGTTTGAATAATACTGTCACGATTATTCTGCTTCGGATGGTTTCTAAACTTCGAGAAGTGAGCAGCTGGTGCTCTACCCCAGGTAAGATGGCCGTATCGGAGGAGATTACGCTCTATCAACGTACGAAACTTGACACCAACAGGCGCACTTCCACTTACAGGTTTATTCTTGTGGTATTTCGTAAGGTTACGTGGAAATTGTTTTTCGTGTATTATGTGGTCGATTTGCTTTTCATGGCTGATAAACCCGAGTTTCTGGAATGGAAAAAAATGCTACCTTCGCCCGAGACCCGCTAACTCAGCCTTGTTGTTAATAAGGTCTATAAAAATTCCTTTCGTCTTAGGGAGGACGCCGACCCTACGAGAGCGCAAGCCTGGTCATGTGATTGGAAAGAGCTAATTGGTGCGAGAAGCCAACGCGGACTGCCAAGATTTGTACAGGCTAAGAGAAAGGCTACAGTCAGACAAATAGCAATGCAGTACAACAGTGGTAACTAAGAGACACTTCAGAACACAAAATTCGTCGTAGCTTGTCATGCTATCGTAGCCAATGACCGAACCCAAGTTCTATCCCCATCAGCACACACAAGATGAGTTGAGGAATACCAACAGTGGTGATTTAGAAAAAAAAGATCTACCTAGTTTGACGAATCAGCTTTCTTTCTTCTGTTCCTGCTGATGGGAGGGTCGAATATGGCGAAAACAGCATGAATCCATGGACCCATCCTGTCAGTTTAATCGTGACGGTGCAAGGTTGTGTCGAATGTTCTCGTAGTTCACATGGGAGGGGGTTCGTTTGATACCAGTAGAGCAAAATTTGGTTGTCATAAGTTATCTGGGGGTTTGTTCCAACCTCATTACTTGACGGTTGCAATTTATTCATCAGCAAAGGGATTTTTCCAACTAGTAATGCGCCATGTTTGTCACGAAGCCAGAACTGGTTCCAGGAACATGAGAGTGGATTCTGCTTACTGCTGTAATTTCCTCAATCATCAGATATAAATCAAATGGAATGAGTGCGATGAGATGGAGCGAACTCAACTCAACCATTTCTTTTTCTGCTGTTTTTAATTCAATCCCAGAAAGCGTATAAGTTATCATTGGGTTGCTTTGTCCTTTTGTAAGATCTGTATTTTGCTGCATTAAAACATAGCTGCCATTTTTTCTGACCATTCTTGAAGCCTGTTCAAGTCATCCTGAAGAAGTACAGCTTGGCACTGTGCATTAATGACTTTCCCAATCTTTACGTTGTCTGCAAATTTTAAAATCACGCCCTTTCGATGTCGTTAATGAAAATCAGAAAGAACATTCTCTAAGGCTTGCCCAAGAACTGATCATTGGGGAACTCCATTTATGACGTTACATCAATCTGAAGAATTGATCACAACCCTCTGCCTTCTGCCCTACAGTCACCCTACAATCTTTCCAGTAATAACAGCATGCTCCGGTTTATACAGTAACCTCTCACGAGGGACTGAGTTATATGCTTTGCTAAAATCCGAATAAACTACGCCAAAATTGATCCCTATATCCAGTTCATGAATTGTTGTTTCAAAATTGCTCGCTTAGTTAGATAAACATGACTTATCCTTAACAAAATCATGTTGTGTCCTTCAGAATGCTATTTCTTTCTAGATGTCTCTGGATAATCATTGTCTCTAAGACTTTCTCCACCAATGAAGTCAGACTAATCTGTAGTTTCTGACTTCTCTTAAAATCACCTTTATGTATTGGCGATAAGTTGGCATAATCCCAATGATTCCCTCATAATTAAGCTCATTGGTTCCATACATTCTCTAGCCGTCTCTCTTAAAATTGCTGGGCATACGTCGTCAACTCAGAGAGCCTTACTTGCCTTTAGGCTGAAAAGTTTTTCTAATAAACAGTCATCAGTAATTTCGAAAACACTAATTTCATATGGGTCATCCTCACTTGCACAGCCTCTCTTCAGCATTAAGGATCGTGTGTCAGTAAAGATCCTTAATAAACCTAAATCTCTTTCAACCAGAGCAGTCTGCACTTGATACATCATTTGGCAGGCTACGAGATACCTTAATCCCTGACTACTTCCAGTTACATTCGTTTCTAGGGCAAGCATCCGTTTCTTCAGTGACTTAAATTCTTCTCGTAATGCATCAAGTTCTAATTTGAGATTGGCACAATCCTTTCACTGGGTGCAAAGAAAAGAATCATCAGTTGAGCTTTGTTTGTCTATTACACCAATCTTAAAATTGACGAATAGAATTGACAACTGACGAACTCGTGACTAACACCGAAAATGGCCTCAGGTGTTTCCGTCTGGGTCATGATATCCTGCAAACCCAATCACTTATGCGCACATCACTATGCTACCTAAAAAGCATAACACGTTTGAGGGTAGAAAAACCCGCCCATCCCAAAATTTCATGCCTAGTCTTGCCGAGGATAGCCGACGACATAATCCAGTTCACAGAGAAAGTATTAATGTGTCTTCCTGTAACACACCAGAAACAAACAAACGGTTTTCTGAAATGTACAACATTACTTCCGTTGCAACCAGAGAGCAAATTTTTGTATCAAGGCTGGGACCCACAACACAGCCCAAAAATATTAAAGCCATGTGTGAGGGCGAACATGGGATAACTGTGGAAGTAAAGCAAGTGAAAACACGACACCCAGCTTACTCCTCCTTTATAATCTCTTGTCCACCAGATAAGGCAACTCGCCTACAAGACGTAAGCGCCTGGCCAGTAGGTACCTTAGTCAAGCCCTACAGAGACAGATGGGCCAGACCACTGGTTAAAAATGATGCAAGGAATCGGGCTCAATAGCAATCAAGAAAACTACCCCCAGCTGGGGATGCAGAACATCACATCCACCTGTTTGCACAAAACGTGAGGAGCATCTCAAATAAGCTCCACACCCTACAAACGATGATGATGTACGGGGACCTGGATTTCATTTGCCTAATCGAAACCTGGTTGGGAAATGGAAAACAGTTAGATCGGCTAACTGCGGCAGCAAACTGCAAATGTGTGGGAACCGGAAGAACAGATAGGCGAGGAGGGGGAGTTATAATTTGCTATCAAAATAAATACCAGTCTATAAGAGAACGAAAAACCAATTCAAATAATTTTGAAGGGATTTGCGTTACCTTTTCAAAAGAGCACGTGAAAATACAGATATGCATCATATACCTCCCACCTGAGCACACAAAGGAGACAAGAAACGAACTCTATGCTTGGCTTGCTGCAAATCTAAAGCCATCAGTCGACACAATAATAGCGGGAGATTTTAATTTGCCTCTTCCGAAACACAGGGAGGCCAAGAAAGAGCTGGATGCTACATTGGGTGCATTGCACTTGACGCAGCTTCTGACACCAGTAACAAGGGGAATGCAGCAACTTGACCTGTTGTACCATAGTTCCTTAGACATAAGGCTAACGCAAAACTGCATAAAATTTAAGTCGGACCACAATCCCATTGAAATAGAAGCAGCACTGAAGATACACAAATACATGCAGGGTAACCACACGAACTGGGAAAAGCAAAGTAAGTATCTTTTCTCCGTGAAGTATATTAATGCAGAGGTCATTCTCAGTCACCTGACTAGTTACAACTGGAATGACCTGCAAGAAAAGCCAGTAGACGAAGCTTTAGAAATGATCACTAAAAAGCTATACCAAACAGCATTGGAAGGAGCAGCAAAAGAAATCAAAATATCTGAGAGAACAAAAGAATGGTTTAACCCACAACTGAAAGAAAGTTTCCTCAGGAAGCAAAAACTGTATAGAAAATGGCAAAGAACGGGTCATCCTGCCGATCACATTCGTTATAAGAAAGAAAGAGCACATTTCATCAAAGCAAAACGACAGGCACACTGCAGTGTTATTCATAACAAACTAAAACGAGCAAAAAGAATTACTAGCAATAGAAATAGCACAGAGAATATGACAGAATGCATTTTCAAGGAATGGGCTAATAACACTTTTAGTAACCTGCATGGACTGAATCAAATTGAGAACACTGATAATGGTAACAAAATTTTGGAATTCCTGAAAGATTTAAACAAGCGAAACTATTCGGCAAGAGAGGAACCAACAAGACCTCCATTGAGTGAAATACAAATCACCAAAGAGAGCGTAATGAAAGCAATCAACGATCTGCCCAATAAGGCCACTGTTGGACCAGACAAATTTCCAATGTTCATCCTTAAAATAAGTAGCCCATTTATAATAGATCTATTACTGCACATCTATCAGAAAATCATCAGGTCAGGAGCTTTCCCGCAAGCTTGGAAAAATTACATTGTAACCCCAATACCAAAGATTAAACACCCAAAATTGGCTAAGGATTACAGACCAATTTCTGTTAGTTGCACCCTACAGAAGGTATTCGAAAAAGCACTGCTTCCCACCATCAATCAACACTGCTTCAGCCATAGACCACCACATTTGCACTCAGTTATTTCGGGTAGATCAACAATAACAAACTTACTGGAAACCCTTTTTTGCGTGCAGAAAGCACTAAATGAGAAAAAGCAAATTGATATTATTTTTTTGGATATCTCCGCAGCCTACGACAACGTCTCAATTCCAGCGCTCATTGCGATTTTAAAGAATTATTTTAATGTAAGAGGAAATCTGTTAACTGTAATAACCAGGCTGCTAGAACATAGGAAACTTATTGTTAAGCACCAAAAGCTACAATCTTGCTTTACCATCTCGCAAGGAGTGCCTCAAGGGGGAGTTCTTTCGGCTACTCTCTTCGCGGCCGTCCTGGAGCCGTTTCTTGCACGGTACTACAATTTTATAACATATGCTGACGATGTAAAATTCTTCATCACTTCCAAAGACCATGAATCAGCAGAAAGTATTTGCCAGATGGCAAATAGCACAATCCGAGAATTTGAGAGCTACCTGGATTGCATCGGGCTCCGTATTAATGCACAGAAGTCTGCCCAAATGACCATAAGTTACAAGCAGAATAAAAATGACATCTCAATCTCTGTGAACGGGTCTAGTGTGGAAAAAGTGCACTCTCACCTGGACCTGGGTCTTAAGTGGGATGACAGACTCACCTTTGCTCAACACTTCGCCCATATGAAGACAAAAATATTCGCCGCTTTATGGGCTACTAGGCAGGAACTGGTAGGAATTAGGGATCCTCAGCTAGCGACCAAGTACATTTTAATGTGTGTCCTGCCAATTGCAATGTATGCCTCGCAAATCTGGTCTTCAGCTCCAGATTCACATTATAAGTCCGTCCTTGGGATCGAGTACTGGTTCTTGCGATGGCTTAACAGAGTTGCTGGCCACCCTTTTACTATCTCAAGGGCCATTCTCTACTCAAACCTTAACATCACACCCTGGATGCAGCGGACAATTAACAGGAACATACACACTCTCGCACAAATGCTCACAGGCAGAGTGGATGCTCCAGTCCTGGATAATATTCTAGTTAAACCGCGTGCCACTGCTAGACGTTGCGGAGAACTAAATAATCCACTGCGTTCAGTCCTGAACAATCTTAGTAGCCTGCAAAGATTCTTCCCATCAAATGCAGCGAGAATATTTAACTCACTACAGATAGATGCCGAAAAACTGTGTGAGGATGCAACATACCGGAAAGAGATCTTCCAGGATTCGTACAGACTTACCGAAATATGAATCGGCCGCAAAGTACTAAAGAATTGTGAATAAAAGTGAAGCTTTCTGCTTTAAGAACAATAATAATCTGTTGACTGTAAAAATATACCTTCTGTAACAGTTATGTTAATATGTAAGTTATATGTGGAATTATTAATGAATTGTAAATATATGAGCTGTATAATGTTTGTACACAATCATAAATGTGTAAATACTGTATGTATTAAACATAAAATGTGTATAAAATGTATTTCGGGACGAGACTACGTGTTCAGTATATGTAACCCACTGCACGTAGTATCTCGTACCCTGATATGTACTTAGCACCCTCCTGGCACTTTGCCGTCCCGGGGTGGTTTCCTTATGGAAATAAACAGATAATAATAATAATAATAATATCCTTGAGCTTTGTATTTCAAGTACCGAAGTTACTTTGGGTTAGCTTATGTTGCTTTCGATAAACGCTGACTCAATGAAGAAATCTGTTTTTACATCTATAAGCCGCTCAGCTCTTTCCCAATACTAACTAACTCTGCCAATCCTTTACAGGTTTTAGTTTATATGAAATGCGGTTAAAATAATGTAAGCTTGTTGAATTTCTGAATTGGAGTAAGAAAGAAAAGGTAGAAATGGACAAATCGCGAGAGTGAAAGGAGATGATGATGAGATTCGTGAGCAACGTGGAAGCATTGGAGAGCTGCTATCTCATCCGAACACATCCTGCCACCCTTAATCATTCGCAACAACTCTGAGCGGGTGATAATACCGCGCGTCAGAACCTCTTGATGGATACTGCTTAGAACACTTCGCTCATGCCTTTCCGATTCGCTGACCTCTGTTGCTGGTCATTCGAGTCCACTACCGATCACATACCCCTGTCCCCCCTGCAGAGGAAGTAATTAAATCCGCGAGTCCTTGTTGCTCCTTTTCGCGCTGCTTGAGCACCAACTGAGGCGATGGGGGTGGCGAAGAACGACAACTGAACACAGCCAGCTGCAAAGTTCTTCGGAAAGGAACTGACTGAAGACAAAAGTCGAAATTTGTGATCATCTTCAGATACCGGAGTAGGGGATAATGTAAAGAGAAACCAACAGAAAATGTTGAAAGTAGTTTACAAGTGAACCGAAACTTGGGGGTACGGAGGGGGAAACAAGAAAGAGAGCATTCTTTTACATCGCGTGTCGTTGTGCCTTTTCCCAGCTTCCCCTTTTTTAAATTTATTTTCTTCTTATTAAAAGTACTGATTTAATAATTATATAAAAGTATTAGATTGCGAAGATTACAGTGAGGCGCGGGTTGGAAACTTTTTTCGAGGGCTGTCAAACGGCGAATGAAGCACAATCAATACATTCATTTACTGCAGCCGATATTACAAAATTAATTATGAAAATTAGGACCACCCAGAAAAAAAATGTGTATTTCGAAAAAGACCTGATGAAAAATCAGCACTTCCGGTGCAACTTTATGTAGCATATATTACAATATTATGACCTCCACAGACCAGCAGATAAGAAACAGAGGTCCGAGCGCTATTCACTGAGAGACCCACTTGCTACTTCAGCCCCTCACGGAAACTCCATTTCTGATGTCTCTTTCCCTTCAATCAACCCCTAAATCACTGATGGATCTTCCTTATTATCCCAACTCGCTTTAATTTATAACCTCTATAAGAACGGTATCAAAGGCCTTACTAAAATCCAGCTATGTAATGCCAAAGTTCTTTCTCGAGTCCAACTGGTTTATGTTTGTCATAGTAATTTCCCAGATCGGAAGGCAAAAAATCTCTCCTTCGTGAAACCATGCTGAAGTTCGTGTATTGATTTTCGTGAGCTTGACTGGAATGCGGAGCAGCTTGATTACCAGAAAAGGACTACACACTTCAAAAGACGAAATGTCACTCTTAGTTACAAGGGTTCTAAAAAATAACATGGGAGAAACGAATGACAGGTGGCCACCCGTAGGATTTTAGTGGTAATTTTAGTTTCAGAATTTAAATCTCTCGGAAACGCTGTGGCATATTTCAACAACGATACAGATTTCAAAATCCAAACTTACAAATGAATGGAATAATCATCGGATTATTTCCATTTCTGGAAACATATACCTGGAGAAACTCAGCTACACGGAAGAGAAATTTGAACTTTAAAACGAAGGGACAGACTTAAAACACTGTGGTTTTAAGTAGCAATCTCATCTGTGCTGTGAATCCCAGAAGAGGTCGTAGCAATCTCCTAATGTTGCTTCAATGATTTCCAGCAGAACAGATGAGATTGCTCAAGGCCGGGCCTTGTGTATCTGGGATACACAGGATTAGTTGAACGAAAAACACGACTATTAGCGAAAATCTAAGTGTAACAACACTGTTTGTAAAACAGAATACTACCAGAGAAGTTGGTCGAAATATCTGGAAGATGTTTCAGCCAATAGGTTTCGGACGACCAACGAGAAGACGGAAGGACCGAGCCCACGTTGAAAGACAGAAACAGGCTTAAATAAGCCTACTCTGATAATTTCATCATTCAATTTATTAGACTCCTTTGCGATTTCTTAACGAAATTGGCGTCTTTCAGAAACGAAGATACGACTGTAGCCGAATGGTCAAATTAGAGTTATCCAAAACGTTGGTCCGAATTCATGGAATATCACAAAGCACGTAATGTTCTTGTACTCGAACTTGTAAACTCCTTTGTTCTCATGTGGTTGTCTCAAAACACGTAGAATATGTAAATATGTATAATATAATAAAATATATAATAAGTATTTTGAATATTTATATACAGTGTTATATTCGTACACCCCTCAGCTGATAGGTGTCACGTTCTACCCAAGCACTACGTGTCAGACATAAACAAGCTGAGAGGACTACCTACGTGTGGCACAACACGTAGTGGAAGATCCATACTTCTATCAGAAGGACAACGCTTCATGTCATACTGTTCGTGTTTAAGGATTTTTTTGAGGGTTGAAATTTTGCTGAAACCAAATGTATATATATATACATTACAGGTACATTACAAGAAAAAGTCAATGCAACTTGGTCAACATCTAAAATAACACGAATTTCTTGTTTTCTAAGTGAACTCAAGACCGGGTCGATTTCGAGTTCAACAAATGCATGTTAAAAAAAAAATCGATCACAGTTTGCATGCTCGTGGACGTTTTATCACTGGAAAAGCCTGTTTAAGTTGGCATTCAATCCAGATCGTCTGGGAGGGAAGGATACTTTCCAAGGGGCGCAGTATTCCTTGAATTTAGCTCAGCGTAGATAGAGGTTGAGTTAAGTGCTAGTGTCCCAAACACATCCAAAATGCTTTGGTAGACTATAAACAAACAGGATTTACAACAAATATGACACCACGTGGATTAGAAAAACGGCGTGTGGACTAATGAATCTGCACTTACCACTCGGCTAAGGAGAAATGGACATTAGAGTAACACTGTCAGGCTGCAGTAAAATTTCTCGCCATATACCTCCCCCCCCTCAGAGGGGAGAGCTGTTTGTTCGTTATTTGGTTTTTAGGAGCATTAGCAACTAAGGCCATATTGCTCCGAAGGGGAGAGCACCTGATCCAACTCTGACAGCATGTTATATGGTGGCGTGTTTGGAAATTAATCCCTATTTGCTGTAGAATGATTCAAGACGTATGCTCATCTGGATGGAGCTGTAAATAATACCCTGAAAGGGCTACCTGTGATGGGGTACCGTAGAGTACGGTTTGACCTGTTTGTGCTTTCAAGTGGAAAGATGATTACAAAATCTCGAACACAAATGCTTTCTGGAGCAGTGGACTTCTTGACAGCCACATCAAGGGGATTAGAGTAGCCCAGTGGTCAGCCCGGGAGTTCTATCACACGCGTTTCAGTTGACTGTAGTTGGAGCTCAGGTGATGATTGTATTCTTCAAAATGGTTAGTTGTAAGTTCCTGACTTTTGTGGTCGCGCTGGAGTATAAAGAGAGTAGCTGGTAGTATAGTTGGGTCCAATATTATAGGCAGGATAAAACGTCCTATCAATTATCAATGATCATCACAATTATCGTCAAAGAAATTGTCACTTTCTGTTTACCAGTCTACGATGCTCTTTAAGGATCATCTGAAGTTGCAGTCCGAGAAGTCTCGCGATATGCTCCCGTTTTGTGACTGTTGATTTCATTTAAGTGTACTTTCTGCAGGAGGCATCAGTCGATGTGTACTTCTCATTAACGCACTTGGAAGGCTTTCATCGGAGAAAGTTATTTTTCTCCCTTTATAACACGGCACTGGTTCTAAATGGATGAAGTAATGAAACCAGTCATAGAAAGCATACAATGCGCATGTGATACAGTTGGACGCGGTACATGAAAAAGCACCTTCATAAAAACCCACGGGAACATCTCTTTCTCTTCCTTCTCCGCCTGCTTCTTATCTGTGTGTGTTGCTAAAAACTTAGTTAAACATTTACCACGAATTGTCTTCTCTAACAGAATTCTGAGCGAGCCATCAAAGTGGGTTTACACGATCTTTATTTCATCCCCATGAATTATGGACATGCCCTTCATAAATAAGGCCTCCTGTATTAATTATTAGGTTCCATGGCGACGCTAAGCAGAAAGCACACAACTTCTCGACGAAGACATGGGAATAATGCAATATCTCTCCGCCAATGCGACCCTGCCGCTCCCTTCTCACCCACCATAGCTCAAGGGTACTCGCGGAAGAGTAGTGGAGATGCGACAGAGACCGAGAAAGGTAGCGAATGACAGGATATGGACACATTTTTGCTCTGTAAACATCCTCGACGACCCCCGTCGTAGCGGCAGAACGCTACCATCCACATTTTTGTTAGCATTCCCTCGAGTCTCGAGGGCACGTGGTCTAATGGAGTCGCCGTCGGAAGCGAAGACATTCTCGCCGGTTCTCTGGTGTCAGAATGGTTATTTCGTCATTCCCACGGCGACGCTGGCAGTGTCCCTGGGGAGGGAGATGCAGGTATCGCATTCTCCGAGATAGTAACCGACACGGATGAGGGGAGGGTGGAGGGGAAGAGAAAGAGAGATGCGTTGGATTAGACGGAGTTAAAAGCCTTGAGTGGTCCATTTCACAAGCGACCATACGTGGCGACAGCATATCGGATATGGCAGTTCGTCTGTCATCCGTACAGGGAAGAGGACAATTATAACCTCCCTCTACTAGGATGATCGACGAAGCGCTGCCTCCTGCCCCCTCCCGTTCGGAAGCAATTGCATTAAACTCGACTGTCTCGAATGCCAACGGTAGCGACAAGATGGGAGAGTTTCAGGAAGGGCACCGTTGGTTGCAAAGCGAAAGCAGAAATAGAAGAACGCACTCTGCAGACGAGTTTTTTTCCTCGCAGAAGATATTAAAAAGGTCTTGAAGGCAATTTAAGATTTATGATGGAAAGGTGCGGCCAACTTTCGAAAGATTTAGGTGATCCTTCAACTATTTAATAAAAGTTTAAAGCAACAAAATTAATGGTTGCAAATAAACTCTGGAAAAAAAGATTACGGTTTTAAATATCCGTAATTTTTTTTGTTTTTTTTTTTGGAATTTTAGACCCTCAAAACCCTAACCAAGCAAATAATATTTATTAACAATAGAATTTATTATAAAAAATAATTAAAAAATTAAAATCAATACAAATTATGCATTTGTACACTGGTAACTACCCAGTTGACCCTTGAATTTCTTCAAACTGTCAGCCTCAATTACCTGCGAAAGCATGTTCCAGTAGTCATCTCGCTGGCTAAAAGAAAACTTCCTACAATCCAGCCCAAGCCTCTTCCTCTGTAATTTGAATGTATAGCCCCTAGTTCTGGAATTCTTTATAACAGTGAAAATTCCGCATTCATTCGTTTTACTAACTCCCTCTCAAAGCTTTATGAATTATAACCAGAAACCCCCCCCCCCTCCCTTCATGTACAGTGCCTGGTTGAAAAGTTCTGTAGCCCACATAATCGAAGTCTTTCCTCGTACTGTCGCCCTTTTACTAAAAACACCAATTCAAGTTGCCGGTCTATGGACCCTTTCAAGAAGTTCAATGTTCGCTTTTCAAATGAGATCTCTTTGGAATACTGTGAGGACACAGTGTTCCAAATGTTCAGTGTTCCAAATTGCCTCATACAGTAGAATTATGACTTCTCTATCTCTACAGAACATTGTTTGATAAATCATCGATAGGATACCATGGACTTTCCTGGCCTTCTGTTTACAGTGCTCATAAAACTTGATTATCTGTCCGTATAGTAACTCTAAGATCCCTTTCTTCCCCTATTGTTTTAATTTCGACCCCACCAAGTTGATAAGTTATTTTGGATTGCTGTTTCCCAATTGCCTTGCATTTTTACTGCATCAACACAGCTGCCATTTTGAAGCCTATTCAAGTCATCCAGAAGGCGCTGCTTGTCACTGATCATTAACGACTCACCCAGTCTTTACACCTGCAAATTTTGACATACGCCCTTTATCGACATTGTTAATGAAAATGAGAAACAATAGTGGTCCTAGAACCGATTCTTGAGGAACTCCAACTTCTGAGGTTACACCAATCTGAAGAATATCCATTAATCACAACTCTTCCTTCTGCTCAGCAGTCACCCTGCAATTCATCTTAGAACATTTCCGGTAATTCCAACTTAAACAGTAACCTCTCAAAAGGGACTGAGAGGTTACTGAAAAATTTCTCTACATTTATCTCAGGAGTAAGTGTCAAAATAGCTTACTAGAATAGTTAAACGTGATTTTGCCTTAACAAAACCATGTTGTGTTTCCTTTTCTCTAATAAACAGCACTATGACGATTAAGTAACATCAGAGGCCACTATCCAAGAAATATGGATCCAGTTATCCTTCTTCCAGATATGCCACACCAACCAATGAATTTATGGGCATGTCAGAGGGTTTCGTACAAACTCACTTTGAAACCGTGGAGCAAAAAAAAAAAAAAACTCATCGTTCAAGCATTGGAGCTATTTTTATAAATACAGATTTCTTGTTGACGTGGACTTCGACTACAGCCCGATGGTTGTAAAAAGAAGACGTTCCTACAGCTTGCGACATTGGACAGTGATTTTTGAACAAGATTGTAAAAAGCGCAATCTTGAATTAACGAATCAGATAGCCGACACTGCAAAACAACACACAGAACTACCAACAAACTGCAACTCGGGAGAGACCCCGAAACCTGCATCGAGTGATCACACCGACATCGATGATACAATTCGTTGCTCGCCTGAGTTAAATTGTTTCAAAAACGCAAATCATGCCGAACAACGCAAGGTGCCGTTAACTAGCAGAGAATTTGGCTTAAAGTCAAGAAATGTCACTTCTGGGCAACGACCAAATTTCTAATGATGATAACGATCCACCGATTATCAACTCTTTTCAAATACCTTTGGAATGACTAAGAGAGAATAACAAAAATAACATTATTTCGGAAATTTCTAATGGGTCTCAGTACAAGAAGATATATCCACACATACTATAAAAAAGAAGACGTTCCTACAGCAATTTCAGGAAATCCATCTCAAAACCCTAACACCGGGAGGTTATATGAAAAAGGATGCGCATTTATAAATGGCAGTAATGGAATTACCTCCAATAACACGACGAACTTAGCTCTCCAAATCGCTACAACGCATTTAAAAACTGTAATTGCTATTAAAAATCTATGATCCTCACCTCAAGAAGAGCTGGACTGCTTTTATGAAACCATTAACAAAGTTACAAACAACCATGGTCCATGCTACAGTGCTCCTGATTCAAATTATCCACACTGGTTCTCTAAGGAACTAAAATCCCCACTGGCAAAAAAAAAACGAAAAATGCATAGTAGATTTAAGATAAATAATTAAATATGCCTTTATAATAAATATTCTTCCTTAAGAAGACTAGTCAAGATGACATTAAAAAACAGAACTACAACAAATACTTGGGCTTTGTCGAAAGAAGAATCTTTGAGGCATAAGATATGAAGCCTATATTCAGCTATTTCAAGGTAAAAAGTCAAAAAAGTCGCTACCCAATGACTTGTTATCTTTGTCTGAGGCGGACTACCTGGAAGGTAACGAAATTTTTCCTCTCAACTACACTGATACACTAACAGTATTTGAAATCAACTAAGCAGAACTGTTGAGCACAATCCACAGTATGAAAAAGGACCTCACACGAGGCCCGGATGGTATCCCTACTGCTTTATGGAAAAAATGTGGAACCACACTTGTAAAGCCATTACTTCACTTAATAAAATTGTTCTATGAGAACAGCATCTATCAAGCTCAATTAAAAAAGGAGACCCATCCTCACCCAACAACCACAGACCATTTTATCAATTAAATACACTCTCGAAGATAATTGAATCCATTGTAATGAACCAGCTATTCAAATTTATGAAACTTAACCTGTCGGATTATTCTCAAGGATTTATCAAGGGTCTTCCACCTGCACAGTTTGTCTCGAATATATCCCAGGCGCTTGACAAAGGAGAACAAGTCGACTCCATCTTCCTTGATTTAAGCAAAGTCTTCGACAAGGTAGTTCATCAGAGACTAATTAATAAACTGCATCGCTATGGTCTCAGAGGACAGGCACTAAACTGGATTGCAAACTACTTGGAAGGTAGACATGTATAGTATCTTATGTAGGACGGCAACTGAACGAAAGTTCAACTCCGTCTTTATACACTGTGATGATTACAGAAAGCATTGTAAAAGGCCAGAAATGTGTGCAATGTTATGTTCGTGCAGTGTGTGTTGTTTAGTTGTTTCTGGCCGTTTTGTCACCTATATAATAAAAAAAAATAAATGAAATAAAAGAAAATAAAAACTTTATCTATGTCTTTGCCCACGTCTTTATGCAGCGCTGCCCAAAGTGGTCCACAAAGAGAAAAGGTGTACTGTCAAACAGAAGTAGTAATATCATTCAAACATGATCGGCAGGAACAATTTCTAGATATAATTCTGAATTCTGTTTATCTGGAGTGGTGTCAGAAGTCTCTGGTCGAAGACGGTATCACTGAGCAGAGGAAGGATTAAATTGCAGAGAGTCTTGATAAAGGATGAGTCCGAAAAGTGTAGCATCTGTTAAAATCTTTGCGTGTTCTTGAAAACCACAACAATTTTGTATATTACGTCATCAGGACGACAGAAGAGGCAACACACAATTGTATTATGATTTATAAAATAAATAAATAATTTTTTTCTGTTTATACTCCGGCACGACAACCAAGTCAGTAGAGTTTACAATAAATCGTCAATACAAATATTTATCGTATTTAGTAGCCACAGGCTTGAACCCCGGTCCACTCAAGGAACGCGTGCTATGCACTCTCGCTCCTGACCACTGGGCTACGTTATCATGTTTTCAGTTTGATTTCTTGAATTAACATTGAGGTTGAAAGCCTTCCTGCGTTTAAAAGCAGCATTGCAAAAGGTTTGAAAGCCCTGGAAATTGTTGACAGAAATGAGTATCTTCTCACGTCCGGGACAGAGGTTTTGTACTCTTTGACTTAAGAGCCAATCTTAGATCCTCGCAAATGGAGCATTCAAAAAAGTACGTGAGGAGAGTCTTCCGGTAGCCCACAACGACAGGAGACTGTATTGGAAAGTCTGAATTGGTAGAGTTTTGCGTTAAGCGAACCATGTCCAGTTAGTATGTAGGAGGTAAACAGTGAGGGTGAAAACCATTTTCTGGTGGATGATGAGAGTAGTGTAGTTACGTCGGGAACGAAGTTTTTGGTGACAGCTCCTGTTTCGGTAGAATTCCATCTATTCTGCCAGGTGTTCACTAACAAATTCCAACATTTGGTTCGCTTAGTTTTGGGATCAGCCTGAGGGTTAACAATGATTCCCTGAAATTCCGTAGAAATGCCTTTGCAGATGTAAAAGCAAAGCCCTCTAAACACGACATGCAGGTCAAGTGGTATAATGCCTGCAAAAGTCTGTAGAGCTGGAGTTGATACTATTCGGCAAACGTGAAGTAGGCTAAGGAGAAAACAACGTTGAATAGTGGATAACTTACTTTGTACTTGGACGGTAGAGAAATGTCCGTGACACTTAAAGGTAAAATCTCATATCCTTTCAAGCCTGAAATTGGTGTCCCACAGGGTTCATCCTTAGGCCCGCTATTATTTCTTATCTACATCAACGACCTGCCAAGTATCCTTGGAGACTACCAAATCAAAATCAACATATTTGCAGACGACATGAAAATTTATAAAGCAATGGGCAGTACCAATGACTGCATCATCCTAAACGAAGCTCTTCAACGAGTTATTCGGTGGCGGAAAGAGAACCAAATGGTAGTCAATGAAAATAAGTGCAAGCTGATGAGTTTTTCCAATGCACACACAAAAAAAAAAACAAACAAACTTAATTTTTCTTATTGTATCAACAACAAGTAAATCAAAAAAGTTAGCACGGTCAAAAATTTAGGTATATTAATTAAAGAATCATTTCCTTTTGATGTTCATGTCTCAAACGTTGTGAAGGCAGCTATCAAAAAAAAAAAAAAAACTGGTTTCCTGAAAAGAATTAACCGAGACTTCAATCAATTAGCACTTTTCCTCTTTCTCTAAAAAATTTATGTTAGGCCAGCCCTAGAATTTGCCTCACAGGTCTGGTCCCCACACGCAGCTTACCAAAAATTAGAAATTGAAAACATTCAAAAAAGAGCAATACAGCACGTTTGCTTTAAAAGTGGCCTTGAATACAATGAGAAACCTTACCAAAAGTGGTGTGTATTCTTTGGACTTGAAACGCTAGAAGAAAGAAGAGATAAAGCCGGTTTACTCCTTTTTAACCAGCTGTTAAATGGTACCCTGACTTGCCCTCATCCGACAAGAACTTGAAGAAACCATCCACTGCTGAAACCATCCTATGCGAGAACAAATTATGGATACTACAACTTCTATAACAGGACTGCAAGATCAATCAACAAAGTAAATCTGGAGATATTGGACACCCCTGGACATTTCAAGAGGCAATTGAAATTGCTAACCTCATCCGTTACCTGAACCTTAAATTTGACTCTACTTGCAAGTTCTAAGACTCTGATTGTGTAATGTGTGTGTGAAGAAATACCAGTGTTCTACCTTCCTCCTACCTGTCCACTTAAATCTGACTGATTCCTCCTCTTTTTATTTATTTAGTTTTATTTTTATCTGTAGACTTCGATTTACTATTTTGTGTTCTCTTTATGTACATTTACTTTTCTCTTTACTTTGGAAATATATACTCCAAGCTTCTTCTTTGAAGCTGTGTAATAATGCTTTGTAGCTGCACCCTCAGGCATGTTTGATTGCTGTTTTTTGTAGCTGTTAATAATAAAGACAAACAGACAGAAAAGCAATAACAATAATAAGGTGGAAGCATGTACGACAAAAAACAAAGCTGGAGAAAGGACTGAGCGAGTGAAATTTCGCCTTTTCAAAAGTGTTTGAGAGTTTCAGTAAAGATCCCTCTTCGACTAAATACCCCAGTGTCAGAAGTTCGAAACCAAATATTATTCCTACATTAGTGCATTGGTTACCATTGAATGATTAATTTAGAGATACCTTTTATGTCAGTATCCAGAATAGGAAGAACAAGAAATCTGAAGAAACAAATCGTGTGAATCTGGATGGATAATTTCTAAGACACATTTGCTGCGTGTGAATTGTGCGTTGTGAATAACTGAATAATAGCGGGGTGTGAATTGGGCCAGCATATCTCGCTTGAATCATGTAAAAGCGAATATCAGAACTGTCAAACTAAACGTATTCGTGATTACAGCATGATTACACAGAGTGGCAGTTGAAAACGAGATTGATACTAGAAAAAGATAACAATCCCATGTATGAGTAAACTACCTTAGTTTATTCAAAGTAAAACTTCCTACGGCGTCCACAACCTGCATGGCAATGATTACGAAGACACTGGAACGACTGATCGAAGGCTGTAGCTGGCATACTGTTCAATGTTCTCGTCACAGCTATTTTAATAGTGTCGACGTCATCAAATTAAAGACCTTTCAGTGGTGCCTTGAGCTTCAGGAACAAGAAGTCCCGCGGGCTAAGTTTGTGACTACGATTGGTACGACGGTACGCAGACGTTTTTGCTAACTAAAAACTCCTGAACAAGGAGAATCTCGTAGCTTGTTGAGTTGTCGTGCAAGAGGAACCAACTGCCATCGTCTTCATATTTAGCATTAGTACAAGCACATGATGCAAGAAAGCAAGCTTATAGACCATCAGCCAAAAAAAAAAACCCTTCACATTTCACCAAAGTTTCTATAGTTCTGCCCAGAATAAATTTGAGCTGTCAACTTCCACAACGACAGATAGAAGTTTGTTCTACTAAACAACCACCCTTTGGCTAAAGGCAAATTTCCGCACATTTATTCTACAACTGTCCTTCCTCAATTTGAATTTATGCCCCTTCAGTTTGTAAGCTGAGTAAGAGGAAGAATTCCATCAGCATTCAGCCTGCTCACACCATTCAGGGCTTTATACAACTCAATCAGATCACATAGCAGGTGCCTAGTCTCCAGACGCTGCAATTTGCAGAACTTAAGCCTTTCTTGGTAAAAGTACCCCCCTTCGTTCCCCGCCCCAATCTTGTTGACCTCCTATGTACTCGTTCCAGCAGTTCTACATCCTTCCTAAAATGAGGAGGCCTCATTTTAGGAAGTACCTTCCTGATTTTAGGAAGGTACAGGCCACACCTTGAGTACTGCATTCAAGGGAATAATCATCTTGTATAAGGGGAGGTATTAGCAGGGATAAGAGGTGACTATTCCATTATACAAGAAGGTAACTATCCCCTTTTAACTGGATAGATACCATCCACCCCAGTTGTACAAGGGGATAATCACCTCCTTATCCCTGCTAACAAAATTCCTGCATATCATGACAGGACCCCATGAGCTGCTCTTGCAGCCTACATATGCACTGATCAGAAAACTTTATATGTGACTGCGCAGTTATCTCTCGGTCTTTTTCATTCTCCGCTTCCTTGAGTGTACTACCGCACAGTTGGTACGTTACTCTGAAGGTTACTGCTTCCAATATGCAGTACTTTACACTTGTCAATGTTAAACTTCAGTTACCACCGCTCAGCTCATCTGCTCAACTTTTCTCGATCCTATTGCAGAGGCGTACTGTCATTAACAACCCTGCTAACCTTCATATCATCTGAAAACTTGGACATTAACTCTGATATATCTTCATCAATATCATTGATAAATACAGAAATCAACGATGGGCACAACACCGTACCCTACAGGACTCCATTAATAACATCAGTCCACGAAGAGCAGTGGCTATTGATTACCACTCCCTGTCTTCTCCCACTCAACCATCCTTTTATCCATTGTAGCAACTTGCCCTTTGATGCCATACTGCGTCAGTTTGTACAGCAGTCTTCCATGTGCAAGAGTCTCAAAAGCTTTTCTGAAATCCAAGTATATGATATCAAAATTATTACTTGCATCCAGTTCCTTTGTGACCACATCATAGTATCCAATCAAATTTGTAAGACAAGACATCCCCATTGACAAACCCATGCTGTATCTCAACTATAACTGAAGTCTTGTCTAGATAATCCTGCAATGCTTCCTTAACCAGTGATTCCATTATTTTTTCCCGAACAGAAGTTAAACTAACAGGTCTGCAATAATCGCGTCACCATTTTATCTCCCCCCTCCTTTGTGAATTGGGGTACATTTGCACATCTCTAGTCCGTGGGGACCTTCCCTGAGTCCAAGGATGTTCTCATAATCATGGCTAAGGGTCTGCTTACTTCGTTTGCTGCTTCCTTTAATATAACTTGATAGATACCATCCACCACAGATGCCTTTCTTATATTTAACCTGGACAATTTCTCTTCCACTTTGCTCTCAGTTATTACAAAATCTTTTAACTCCCTATTATAATTTGATAATTTCGGCATTCTCCTCCCTGAACAACTCCTTATGTGCGAATGTAGATGCAAAATACTCATTCGGTTTACCAGCTACCTGAGCAGCATCATCAACAGTCGAACCTCTGCACCAAACATTTCAAAACATCCAAATAGTAGGCAACAGTAACAATTTAGCTGTTGTGTACGAACTCATTGTGCACAATTCCCTTGCTATGGCGTAGAAAGTGATAAGCATGGTTTCGATTTGTCTTGTCGAACTTTGTCTTTTTAGGAGAGTATTCCGAACTCTGCACTTTGTCGCAGTATCCTACTGAATACACCACGTTTCTCACCCATAACGACCAAATTCAGGAAGTTGGAGTTGCTTTCGATAAGTTTGGAGTATATGATGAAAGCCTTTTCGATCAATTCGGCCCTGGAAAGATTGTGCAAGGCTCAACGGGTAGAATTTTTTTCAGCCTGGACTGTACTTGTTAACAGGACAGATTGCTTCTACAGGGATGTGATACACTTAAATAGAAAGGGTGCAAGAATATTTGCTGATGCTATCGAGGAAGTGTTAGGTGGGTCGGAAAACTGCTAGCTTGGGGGGAGACAAAGACGAATAGATTAACAGTAGCCACCGGCAGAGGTGAAAGAGATTCTTGCACTGCTTCTATTAGAATGAGCAGCAGCCTGGAAAACAAGATGCATGGTATTTCAGAGACTGCTGGGAGTCATTGCGGTACAAGTAAACACATGGGTTGTGTTAGGGTAGCTAAGAATAGAAATAGGTGCATGTATACTTGCGTGTACACCAATGCTAGGAGTTTAGTAAATAAATTTGATGAATTTGAGGTATTGCTCAAAACATCAAAGGCAGATATTGTTGGGATATCAGAGACGTGGTGTCACACAGATATAAGGAATGCAGAACTGGAATTTGGGGAGTACAACATCTACAGAAAGGATAGACAGGATAGGAAGGGAGGAGGGGTTATGCTATTAGTTAAGAAATACATAAAATCCAAGGAAGTGAAGCCAGTGGACATCGCAGGACAGTGCAGTGTCGAGTCAGTTTGGTGTGACATAAGCATTGGGAGATCAAAATCGAGAGTAGGATTGTGCTATAGGCCTAATGACTCTGATGAGTATAATAAGATACTGTACAGGGAAATAGAGTGGGCCAGTAAATCAGAGAGCCTTAGAATAGGGGATTTTAATTTGATATTGACTGGAATTTGTGTGTTGGTCACTCACACATTAGCAGGGCTTTTGTGGATTTATTGGATGATTGTTTTCTACATCAGAATTTTGGGAGGCAACTAGAGGGAGTAATACTCTTGATTTGATTATCAGCAGTGATTCTTCATGCATTAAAAATCTGCAGATAAATGAACCACTAGGTGGCAGTGATCACAGTGTGTTGAAGTGGGATTTACTCAAGGAGGTAACTACCATCAGAGGCAAAGGGAAGGGTTTTTGCTTTCGTAAAGGCGACTATGATGGTCTGAGACAGTATTTAAATTCTATACAGTGGGACCAACTGATGATGTTACCAACAACAAATTCAAAATGGGAAGCATTCAAAGAACGTATCTTGGAAGCTACTAGGCTATACATACCAACTAAGAAATATTGTTCAAGGTTTAGGCCAAAATGGATGTCAGATGAACTGATGAGGCATATGGCAGAGAAGAAAAATGCATGGGATACTTACAAATTAACACGTGACACACAAGCCTATGATAGATACAAGTTGATCTGTAACCAAGTTACAAAGGAGGTTAGGCAGGCGAAGGCAGATTACGAGAAATCTTTCTCAAGGGATGCAAAGAAAAACAGCAAAGAGTTCTTTACTTATGTAAACTCTAGAAGGAAGGGGATAAATCAGATTGGTCCACTTGATATCGATGGGACAACTGTTGATGATCCTGCTCAGGCAGCTAACAAACTAAATGAATATTTTGCATCGGCATTCACACATGAGGAGTTATTCAGCGAGGGGAATGCCAGAGGTGTATTCAACTCTGGCAGTAAGCTAGAGAATCTTGTAATAACTGAGAGTAAAGTGGAGGAGAAATTGTTGAAGATAAACACAAGAAAGGCACCCGGGGTGGATGGGATCTATCCAGTTATATTAAAGGAGGCAGAAGAGGAAGTAAGCAAACCCTTAGCCATAATTATGAGAGCTTCCTTGGACTCAGGGGAGGTACCCACAGACTGGAGATGTGCAAATGTGACCCCAATTCACAAAGGAGGATCAAAGGCTGACACAAGTAATTATAGACCTGTGAGCTTAACTTCTGTTCCAGGAAAATTAATGGAGGCACTGGTTAAAGAAGCACTGCAGGATCATTTAGACAAGACTTTAGTTATAGCTCGGACACAGCATGGTTTTGTTAAGGGGAAGTCTTGCCTGCACAATTTGATTGGATACTATGATGCAGTCACAAAGGAACTGGATGCAGGGAATAACTTTGATATTATATACTTGAATCTTAGAAAGGCTTTTGATACTGTTGCACATGGAAGACTGCTGCACAAATTGGAGCAGTGTGACATTGGAGGAAAATTGCTGCTGTGGATAAAGGGGTGGCTGAGGGGGAGAAGACAGAGAGTGGTAATCAATGGACACTGCTCTTCGTGGACTAATGTTATTAGTGGAGTCCCTCAGGGCTCAGTGTTGGGTCCATTATTGTTTTCTGTATTCATAAATGATATTGATGATGGTATATCAAGCTTAATGTCAAAGTTTGCAGACGATACAAAGGTAGGCAGGGTTGTCAAGGACACTACTGACACTATGCTGCTGCAACAGGATCTGGAAAGGTTGAGCAGATGGGCTGAGAGGTGGCAAATGAAGTTTAACATTGACAAATGTAAAGTACTACACATGGGAAACAGCAACCCCAGAGCAACGTATCAACTCTGGGGTACTACACTGACAGTGGTAGAGAATGAAAGGGACCTGGGGGTGGTTGTGCAGGCAGATGTGAAGTTCTCTGAGCAGTGCAGACGGGCTGCAAGAGTAGCTCATGGTGTATTGTCAATGATATATAGGAATTTTTCTAGCAGGGATAAGGAGGTGATTATTCCCTTGTATAAGGCAATGGTCAGGCCACACCTAGAGTACTGTATACAGGTCTGGAGGCCTCATTTCAAGAAGGATGTAGAGATGCTGGAACGAGTACAGAGAAGGGCAACAAGATTAGTGAATGGAACAAAGGGGTGCTCTTACGAAGAAAGGCTTAAGTTTTGCAAATTACAGTGTCTGGAGACTAGGCACCAGCGAGGTGATCTGATAGAGGTGTATAAAGCCTTGAATGGTTTGAGCATGCTCAATGCTGATGGGATTCTTCCTCTCGCTCAGAATAATCATCTGAGAGGGCATAATTTCAAATTGAGGAAGGACAGATGTAGGATAGACGTGCGGAAATTTGCCTTTAGCCAGCAGGTAGTTGGTTTGTGGAACAGACTTCCATCCCTTGTCGTGGAAGTTGATAGCCTAAATAAGTTTAAGGCTCAGCTGGACAGGTATTTTGAACGAACAGAGGGGTGAAATGGAAGTGGGTTTTTTTTTTTTTTTTTGGCTGATGCTGCATAAGCTTTCTTTCTTGCATCAAATGCCTATGCTAATGCTAGTTCTCGAACACTGCCGAGAACCTATTGAGGTGTTCAAATCGCGCCTGCCTTTGATCGTCTGTTAACGATTGTGGAATAAGCCGCGCACAGACCTTCGTTTTCTTGAAATCCTGGGTTATTATTTCTAGAATCTTTTCCTTATCAGCGCAGAGAGCTTCTGAATCATTCAGAGCGTTGCATATCAGTCATTTAGAATGATTTCCAGCATCTTTTCAATCAACTCTTGCTTTTGAACCATTTTTGCTGGGCCCGTATGTTTGTCGTCTTCTAGTGGTTCTCTTCCAATTCGGCGAAACTTTTAATGCCACTGGAACACACGTGCACGAAACAGGCACTCCACACACTTTTGCTTTATCATTTCAAACGTTTCTGTGGCAGTTCTGCTCAATCTCCGATGCGTGGACCTTTGCGCGCATGCGCGAAGACGCATAGTCGCTGTTTGAGTTGCAGGTTTGGCCTGATTCGGTAGTTTTCATTCCTGTGATCACGACAGTCGGTCCAAAAGCATTGTCTAATTGATTTTGAATTGTGTTGAATTGATTATTTAATTATTTGTATTTTACTTTAATGTGCCGGTGGGTTGTCGATTTTTTCGTTTTTTCCGTTTTGGTTTCTGGAGGGTGTCGTACGGAGGTGTTCCGCGTGCTGTATTGAGGTGGGCTCCTCTTATTGATTTACTAATATTATTATTTTTATTATCATCGGTTTTTTTTTTTTTTTTATTTATTTGTTATTATTATTTTTTTTTATTTTTATATTTTATTATTATTTTTTTATTTACTTTTTTTATTTTATTTTATTTTTATATTTTTTTGTTTATTATTATTATTATTTTTTATTTTTATTTTTATTATTATTTTTTTTTTTATTATTATTATATATTTTTTTTTTAATTGGTCTCCGTTCAGAAAGCTCAGGCGACCCTGACGGAGACTTGCCAGAGAATAATGGGCAGCCTGGCTACCTCCTAGTGGTGTGTGCGGGCAACGTGGGGTTCCACCAGGGGCCCTGCGGCCAAATGCCAGGACACACAACAGAACCCAACACAAAACTACACACTCAACACACTACACTTTTTCTGGCATTTACAGTGTTCTGTATTTCTTCACAGTGTACATATGGCGCAGATGTGGGAAACCACAGGTGGCGCCCGACCCTAACACTATGCACACTATGCACTATAGTTCTGCTCAATCAACTCCCCCCCACCTCCCCTATGTTTACCCCATATAGAAATCTACACATATAAAAATGAAAGTAAGTTCCAATGTTCGAGCATTACTCAAAAAAAAAAAAAAAAAAAAAAAAAAGTCAGAAAAACACTAAATATTTGGCGAGTTTTGTTGATCCCTGAGAAGATTTCAGGTCGAATCCCAGAGTTCCTTCCCTCGCTTTCCCCCAGCAGAAACATTGCGAAAAAGCTGAAATAGCAGTTTCGATCCTTTCAAAGTTTAAGTTGCTGTTTAGAATAATCTTAGGGACCACCTAGGTACCAAAAAATTTCGTGAAGCCCACTTCATGGCTATCCAACACATGGAGTTTCTTAAAACACTTTGTTACATGGTGAGTAAATTAATAAATCATTTACATAATTATTAATATTTATTTGAATATGGACAATACGCAAACAAGGACAACTCTGACTGCATAAAAATATACTGGAAACAGAGGACTAGGTTGAATCCAGTCAGTGAAGAGGAGAATTTATAAGCTTCTTTTCACAAGCTGGCCAGGTTGATCGGTCCTGGCCTGGATCGCATGGCTTTATCTCGCATAAACTCCATTTTTCTTCCAACCACACTGGCAAAATCGACAACGGCACAATACTGAAGCCTCGTAGCCTTAGTTGCTTTGACGCTTAACAACGCACACACACTTACATACAACCTATATTTGTTAAAATTATACGACAGTTAAGATAATAATGCAACAACTTTCACGTAGATATTGTTTTACATTAAATTACACGTTATTAAGTAAAATCGTGGAATAAAGACACTTCAACGTTTTCTTTTCAAAACAAAAGAAACTCGTGGAAGTTGCAGTTCTTGGTCTGTAGGCTTAACTACGCAGATAAAGAGATCTCGAAAAGTGTTCCTCAAAGGCTAGCTAGTCACTTAAAGGATCATGCAGAAGTTGAGCCTTCTGTTTCGTTTATTCAAGATATACGAAATAAAAGCAACCTTGTTTTTCTGTAGTGCAAGTGGGTAGTTTGAATAAATGTTTAAAAAATTATTTTTGGCTGATGCTGAATGTTTTTCTTCCTTGCATTGTAGAACCGGAATCTGCCAGCTACAAAGAACCCAACTGTACGAATAACTAATCCATCCCACTAGTATTTTTCATTATGATGATTAACCTCATATCATAGATGAGGGGAAGTCTGGAAATACTTAACATTATACGCTCGCGGGCGTATAATGTCTCACAGCAATCCAAAGTAAAGTGGTGCAGTAACTGCAGCTTTAATTTAGAGGGGGCAGCTGATTTCTACGCGTATAAGCGATGGTAGAATAAATATATCACGTATACATTCATTGATGACAGAAAAATCGTGGGCATACTGAAGGTATTTATTTGCCATCGCAGCTGGAATACCCTAAGTGAAGCGCCTCCAGATGAATTGGCCTTCAGAGCCCAATGCGACTCCCAGATCCTTATGTTGCTGTGAAATGGGAATGGATTAATATACATTGGCCTTAGTCGTATTTATGTATATGCAAATTGGACGAGAAAATCTGGCAGGTAAATAAGGGCAAGATTAATTACTACAGGCAATGGTTTGACTAGAATCGTCTCGGGAGATTTAGATGTTGAGCTTTAAGGTCCTCGGCACACCTCAAAAGATCTCTAGGATGCAAGAAAGGAAGCAGAATTGCAGAGACCACAGAACACAAGCAAATTACAGACAGTATATACGGAACAATATGGCTTTTAAGTTGCCGATGCACCTAAAACCCTACAACGACAACCAACCTGAAGTTTTTCTAGAATCTTGAGCAGACAGGAGGCATTCGCAATGGATCTGTAATTTTGGGGACAGGCTGCATAATATGAGCATTCGATTTATGACAGAAAGGATTTTGCTCACTGATAGCATTGCATATGTGTAGCAGTTGGTTCTGGAAAGTATGGGCTTAGTGGCCTCATTAGAACCCCCGAACTGCATCAGCTCCAAAAGCAAGAGACGTGAAATGCATTGATTGATGTGACAGTGGTAAAGTGAAAATGTTTAGTGTAACTATTATGCTGAACGCTTACTGGGTGAAAAAGTTACTTAGTTAAAAGCTCTAGCAAATGTACTATGACCTTTGCTCAAGTTATTCTAAAGATGACACGAATCTTGTTCGCCATACTCCCAGAAGGTTAGAGAGCAAACCTATGCATTCCCTAGTAAAGATAGTATTAAGAAGGAGTGACACTCCACTGTGGCAAATCTAGAAATAAGATAGCAGTCGAGATGAGTCAGTTGTGGGGCAAGATTAAAATTGCAACTTAAATTTTATTTGAAGATACAGGATGTGCAGTTGGCTGAAGGCATAGCAGCTTCTTTCAATACGATGGAGTCAGAAGCTGAAGTAATGTATACTCAGGAATCGCTGAATTATGACCACTTATCTAATAGATGACGGTGGGTATCCATACGGCTCGCTTTACCTTCCAAAACATTCCACAGCTGTTCAGTTAGACTGAGGGACGAGCGAATTTAGAGGGCACTGTGTTCCTCGAACTATTCGTGCACAGTGCGGCCCGATAAGGCGCATTATCGTCTTGAAAGATCCCATTTCTGTAGGAAAGAAAGCAACATGGCAGTGTGCACATGGTCTCCTAAAAGCTACCGAAAAAAAAAAAAAAAAAAAAACCTAGTATTTTTAGGCCACCCGAATAATTAAATTCATCTGCTGTATATCTTATGTCTGTTAATTGCGTGTGTTCTATGGTCGATTTGTCTGTTTTGCTGGGGGGGGGAGACCTTGCTACCTACGCCTGAGACCGACTAACTTAGCCACGGAGTTAAAAAAAGCCCATTAAAGTTCCTGGCGTCATCGACAGGATTCGAACCTGAGCCTTTTCCCCCGGTGCAGGGATGACGGTAACGATGCCACTGTGCTATCCGCGCAGACTCCTAAAAGCTACCGGTAGACCTCACCCATGAAACGTTCGTTCATAAGTACCAGGAGTCCTATAGTTCTTGCCAGGAAAATATGCCCAATATTAAGCAACCGCTGTCACCTGCTTGGATAGTGGGCACCATGCAAGATGAGTCCATAGACTTCTGTTGCTTGCGCTACACATGAAGGCGTCCATCAGCGTGTCCAGGTATTTGAGCACTCGTTTGCAGTCCTCCAGTGTCCAACCGGCGCATCGTCATTTGGGATATTGTTCCTGCCTTTAGCCAAGTGGTCAGGGGCAACGGTGCATAAATACACACGCCTTGAGTGACCTTGGTTCAAACCCGTGACTACTATATTATTATTATTATCTTTATTTTCTCCTAAGAGACACCCGCTTACAGCTATTAACCAGGGGGTGCACATTCATATATACAAATATAATTTATATACATAATTATCTATTTATAATTTATACAAATCAGTCTTTATAAATTATACAAATTATACAATGTCTAAATTATACATTTTCTAAATCATACATTGTCTGATTAATTATATTATACACATCATTGCCTTATTTTACATGACAGGGAGATAGAAAGAGAGCACAAGCATAATTTACAATTTTACAAGGAATTAGAGAACGTTCACATCTACAGCACTATTTACAGCGAGTTCACAGAAAGACAAGACGTCCAATATAAACATAACAGGAGCAAAAACAGTCCCGACCACTTCATTTTCTTCATTTCCTGCATTCTCTTTTGTTTCCCTCTGTCGGCATCACTCAACATTTATAGGTGGAGTAATGCCTTTTGAAACACATCGGTCCTGTATCTCTTCTCTGCGCAAAGCCTTTCTGGGTCTGCTTGAAGATCGTTGAACATTTTAATAGTGTTCAAAGGAAAAAATCGCCGAAGGCTTTCCAGCTGTGTGAGCGCGCTACTGATTGGGAGGGATGTTGTTCTATTCGCCCACCTTTGCGTCATGTGGGGCCGAGTCAGCAGGTGGTCAGTTTTCGGCGAGTCGACTCTTCCGGTCAGTAGTTTTGCAAGCGTGAGGATGTTCCTGGTGACAATAATGTGAGACCAAGGCGTGACATCCAAGTTGGCATATAAAATGGTTCTTGAGATTGTAAATGGCTTCGTAGTGATCCTGTTTAACCATCTCAGCATCCAGTACTCTAAACCCAGGAAAGCCTTGATGGTAGCAACTGGGGCAGAAGACCAAATCTGAGATGCGTAGAGAGGGATGGGGATGACGCATCTTAAAATATATTGTTTAACAAGGTCAGGGTTCCTGATACCTACTAGTTCTTGTCTGGAGGTCCATAGCGCTGCGTAAGTTTTCTTCTTTACATGTCCGAAATGGGGTATGAAGTTTAGGTTTTCGTCCCATTTCAAACCAAGATCAATATGTGTCCTGACTTTTTTGACCACACTGCCATTTACGCGTATTGATATGTGGTTTTTTAATACCTTGTTGGTGAAAACCATTTGTGCTGTCTTGTGTTCATTTAGTCGGAGCCCCATGCAATTAAGGTATTCTTGCAACTCGGCGATTTTGGAGTTTGCTTCGTTGTTGCATTGTAAAGATGTGTTTTGGTCATTCGAGGTGACGAAATATTTCAAGTCGTCTGCATATACGACAAATTGCTTTTGATTTTGGGTCAGGAAGGGATGCAGTGCTGTTGCGAAGAGAGTAGCAGAGAGGACACCACCTTGTGGGACTCCCCTGTTGACTTGGAAGGTCTCTTTGGAAGTTCCATTTATGGCAGTGATGTGTCTCTCCCTCAAAGAACTCGTTATTATAGCTAATACGTGCCCAGTTATATGGAAATATTCCTCCAAGATGATAGTAATAGCCGAGATGGATATTCTGTCGAAAGCGGATGCAACGTCTAAGAAGACAATGTCTAATTGCTGTCTGAAGTTAAGGGCGTGTTGTATTCGAAATAGTCTCCATGAGATTGATGGTAGTAGATCTTTGTGGAATCACTGAATGAAGGTACTTCGGTCTATGCCCGAAGCAGTGATGGTTGATGGTATTTAAAATGGATTTCTCAAATATTTTTTGAATCGAACATCCAATTGCAATAGGCCTGTAGTCTTTGGCGGATTTAGGATTGCTATTTTTGGGAACAGGTTTAACGAAATACGTATTCCATATCTTCGGAAAGTGGTTTTCACTTAAAATTTTGAGGAAAATGTGAAGGAGCAGATCTATGATGTATACACTGCTGATCTTAATCATGAAGAGTGGGAATTTATCAGACCCAATTGTGGCTTTATTCTTGAGGCTATTCACAGCGGCTTTAATGTCATCTCTAGCGATACTGATTTGAGACAGTTCAGGATAGAACTCTGTCTTCAGTTTGCTAATTGCTTCACGGATTTTCTCTGTGTTGACTTCACTTTCAACTTGATTTTCTGCTAGAGGAGTTCCAAAGGTGGCTTGGGTCCATTCTGAGAAGATGTGCTCGGGCATTATATCCGTACGCCTTTTCTTATTATATATCCTGCTTCCTTTCTTTAAATGTGATCGCACCATGTCATAGTGAGCTTGACGTTTCAATCGAATGAACCGCGCTCTAGCTTCTTTATATCGAATATAATCAGGTGGGTGTTCAGTTTTTTTCCATTTTCTGAACAGTTTTTGCTTCTTTTTAAAAGCATATTTTACTTGTGGACTAAACCAGGAATTTGCTCGATGGGAAATTTTTATGTGTTTTGATGCGCCCTCAAGAGCAATAAAGTGAAGGGTATCCGAAAGTGCTTCTAAGGCATCGTCTACGGGGAGTTGGAAGAGATTTTGCCAGTTGAAATTCGCGAGCCGTTTCAAAATTACGTCTGGTTTTATATACTTGGTTGAGAAGATAACATCAGCGTTGTTTTCCCTCTTCCAGTTCTCTTTTTGTCTACAAGCTTGACTTCTCAGGTTGACTTGGATTGAGAGAGGGATGTGATCCGAAGCGAAGCGAGTCGTACTGTCAGTTAATGTGATGTCTAGAGCATCATAGTATACCAGGTCAAGGCGCTGTGTGCCTCTTGTGAGGGGCGTTTCAAGTTGTTTCATCGAGAGGGTTTCCATAGTATCATCCAATTCGCTCTTTGCATCTTTGTACTTAGGAAGAGGCATGTTCAAATCTCCCATCACAATAGATTCTACATTTGGGTTCAAGTTTGCAACGAGCCAAGTAAGGAGTTCATTTCTGGCTTCTCTGTCATGGTTGGGTGGAAGGTATATAATACAAATTTGTACATTCTTTGTACCTTCTCTGAAGGTTGCTGAGACGGCTTCAAAATTTTCCGAGTGTGACTCTTGGTTTTTAGTTACAGAGAAATTATTCTTATAGAGTATCATTACTCCTCCTCCTCTTTTGTTTTCTCTTCCTCTTGTAACGCATTTAAAACCAAAATTGTCAGCCAGAGCATCTAGCTGTCTATTATTTTGAAGACAGGTTTCTGTCAGGCAGATGAATTCATATTCGGAGCTTAATAGAAGGTTTTGCAAAGTGTGAAGTTTATTGGCTATGCTGCGCACATTTTGAAGGTAAAGAGAGACTTGCATATTTTCTTTCGAGTCTGATGAGGAATTCCTTAATTGCTACTGAGCAACCCTGGTTGAGAGCCTCGAAGCACGTTCCCTGAAGTGTTTAACCAGGGTGCCAGTGGGCCAAATGGTTTTGTCTAGTAATCGTGCTTCACAATTAATAGGGCATGAGATAGTGAAGGAGGAATATGCTGGATGTCTTGTTCGTACTTGTCGTACTTCCACGTCAATACCCATCCCCTCTACGCACATTTCTTTAATGACGCTCGGTGTGATACTGGGTTTAATCCGCGAGACAAATAGCTTTCCTCTTGTTTGAACTGAGGTGATGCTGTATCTTTCTGCAAGACAAGGGTGATAATCAGATGGCTGGGATGTTGGAGGATGATCGGTAGGATCGCCATTTGTCCGTATGGCATGTTGTTGCTGATGGGCATTTAGGTGAGGGGGGGTCCTTTTTAGTGGAATTTTGAGGGGCCGATTTTTTCGGCAGAGAAACAACCTGAGCAAAAGTAGGTTTCTGGTTCATGTTTGGCTCCGATGGAGGGGTTGATTTCTTTTTATTGCGGTCTTGGTTTGCAGAAGAAGTAGAGCTGGGGATAGCGGTCGCTGGACCGTTTTCTGACCTGTGCATTTGTGCATACCTTTTATTGGAGGATTGGTTTTTTGAATTATCAAAATTTTGAGGAGGTGGCTGCTCTTTGCAGGGATCAGCATCTTGCAACTCTGCCCTAAATTTGAGGGTAGTCGTCGGTTGTGATTTAATGTGCGGGTTCTCCATCGGTTTCCCTCTTGCAACTTTCGAGGTGCCAGCTGGGCAAGCCTGTGGGTTTTCGAGTATCGGGATATTTCGTCCGATTGTTCCGTTAATTGCACGTAGTTGAGTTAGGACTGTGTCTAATTTATCATCAATTAGTTTCTGTTTGGCTATTAAAGTTCTATTCTGCTCATGCAGTTCATGGTTTTCTTCTTTGATTCTTTGCAGAGTTTTGTGGATTGGAAGAAGGAGTTCCTCGAGTAACTCTTTTAGCATTTGAGACTCATGCTTAAAGTAATCCTGACCTGTTTGTCTTTCTTGATCATTCCGAGCCCCACTACAGCCTATTTCTTTAATGTAGTCAAGAGTATAATTTCCATCATCATATGTTTTCTTGTGCGCGCAATCGTCTGGGCATGCGTCACAACCTAAGATATCAATTAATGAGCCACTAAGGTTCCCGTTCAGCTCCGTTACTGCGAGGTTGTCGGAAACCTGTGGGGAAGGTTCCTCAGTTTCTGAGTCATCGTTGTCTATGACGTGAGATTCTGCTGCATTTATTTCTTCCCGTTGTTCTGCGCTATTGTTCTCGTTGTGTGACCTGCATTTTGAGCAAAGGAACTTCTTTCGTCTGCTTTGATTTAAGCGCACGATGTCAACTTGGGAACAGCAGCTCCCAATGACGCTTCCACATCGCGAGCATTTAATGGCGTATTTATTTACAACGTTACAAATGCCGCATACTTGCTCCGTCATATCAGATGGTTTCTTTTCCATATTTGTAACGATTGAGACCGTAGATGCGTTACTTATATATTTTACTTAAATCTGGAGCGTTGGCCAGATATTTCACTTATTTCTCGATGAAAGGTGCGGTAGTGGGGAGAGCTATACACTCCACACCCAGTTACGGTTTAATTGGAGCCTTTAATGTACGGAGCGACCTTGAGAGAAGATTAGTGGTGGGGAAAGCTGAGTAGTTGAACTTTCCGCAGACAAGAAAACTTATCTATAGCTGTACCACATATAGCATGCATGAGACCAAAAAACAATAATCACAATTTACCTGACTGTGCATTTCTTCCTTAGTTGGTATATTTAGATAGAGGCACTTCTGAACTTTCGATTAATACTAAATATAGCTAGTACATGACTCATAATTAAACTGAAAATATCAAAAAATACGGAGCACGATAATCACACTGTTGTCATCTCCGCCACCTAGCGTTATCCTTCGGTTCCCATGTATATACAGCGCTATTTCTTGTATTCTTTTTATCTCGTGAACTCCTTTGACCGTGTGGTCGTGACCTGCGCGACAGTTGACCTGTTCCAAGCTGGACAACTTTATCCAGTTCCACACTGGCTACGAATGGACGTGTGGCCATAAAATATAACGGGAAACTATTCAGCAACAAATTTCTTCATCTTCTGCAGCCTGAAGCAATTTCGAGCGCAGTCTCTGACCTGGGGAAGACGATCAAGTGTCCGTAACTAAAATAAAACTTGCTCTCCTTAAGCAACCCAAGTGGACCCAACACGCCCTAAGTCAAAACTACAACAAAAATGACGCGTTAATCTTCTAAAGATAATATCGGATATTTCACTACACCAGACCTTGGACGAATTCGGCCATCTTATGGTAGTCGTTTAATGGATATTCTAAGAAAAAAAAATATGTTTAGGATGCCCTTATGAACGCGTTCGGTTCCCATGTAAAACACTCCGAGTGATAAGTTTTAAAAATTTCCCGTAATCGAAAGGAAGTTTCCAACGACGACGAGAACATTGTCGCCATCTAGCGGCCACTTGTACAACTATTTTAGCGGCCATTTGTACAAGCTGATAATGGAGCGGAAAGATCTCGGTCTTCGAGCACCTACCGACATGTGGCTTTAATGTACGGCGCAATTACCGCGCAGGGCGCCGTCACCGAACGACACTTACCAGACGCCCCCCTCCCTTCCGCCCCCGATGGAATGATTACCCAGCGAAGCGGTACCGTTGCCCAAAATTGTTCTTAGTTATAGATCCTTTATGGACACACCGAGCGCGAGATTACAGACATGCACGCGCCTTTATACGTACCAGTTGTAGGACAGACAGGCAATCGAGAAGCAAATGAAGTCGGATGACAGGTGTTGGCCATGATATTCGGCAGCAAACTACAAATAGGGAACGGGTTTTCGCTTGCCCGGAGGCTATTAAAGATATTAGACAAAGCCATAAAGGGGGCTCCCTCGACACCCTGCGCGTCCATCTGGCTACTTGGAATAAAGGATGGTCGCGGGACAGAACCCTTTGCTCGCAAATTAATTGGCAGCTTTATCTTGGAAACTCCTTCGCCATAAATTAAAGGTTTTAATAACCTTTCGGGATCGGCGGAGGCATCCCGGCTAAAATTCTTGGCGAGTGTAGGAGTAGGCAGCTCGCTCGTGCCACTCCTGGCTTTGTGGGTGTGCCTGCTCTGCGCGTTAAGAAAATATAAAAATCAATTTCCTTTTTTTCCTACCATATCTACCTTCCTTAGTGTCCGTTTACAAATTTAGCGCAAAGTTCTGGGCACGCGGAATACTGAAAAGGGAGCTTCCTTTTGTTTCAAATATAAATGTAGATAACAGCTTTTTTATCGTGTCAAAGTTACTGTTGGATTCTGCTAATTTGTAGAGCATTCTTTCTCCTCATTAGAAGGAAGCGTGCTCTAGTGCCTCTTGTCGACAACACTACAATAAACCCTCGCTAATTCGAAGGTCTTCTTCTTATTGAAAAATGGAGATTTTTTTTAAACGAGAAAATTTACTGATAACAATTCCAAACTTCTTTCTCAATAACATTGATGGCATTCATATTGTTGGATAATATCTCTGCGCATTCTTTGTGGAAAATCCTATCGATGGACGATGGGCAAATGTCTTTCCTTACCTCCCACAGCTCTCCACACAACCTAGGATTCAAGGAATCACTCTCAGCTATAAATATTTGTTTTTTGTTTTTTTTGAAGGGGGGTTTGGATTCTGACAATGAACGCGAGAGTAGAGAAGGCATTGGTTAATATTAAAATAAATTGGTTAATATTAAAAATTATAACAACAAATGTGCTATTTACAACTGGGCTGAGTGACAAAAAGGATATTAATTTGGGGGATGGGTGGCCAAAGTAGATGAGGCTGGATAAATCACAGTTCAGCATCGTCTCAAGAAGGACCACTGTGGCAGATTTAGTTGCCTTCTACTGCATTCCATAAGTGAAAATGTATTCTGATAGCTGGCTGGCTGAGTTGATGGGCTGTACCTTGGGGATCATTTTGTGCCCAGTGGTGTTCAGTAGCTCATGAAGTTTAGCTTTCCGTGGAGTAATGGTATCTCTAAACAAACCCTGAAAGTACACAGCCTAAAGGGACTCCTGCTGTTATAATTCTGGATAATCATTTTTGGTCAGCTGCGGGTGTAACGTTCTGTTTTTTTTTTGTTTTTTTTTTTGTTAATAGGGATATTGCGAATTTTATGATGACACGCTCAATATTAAAATAATTCTCAGGCAGGAAGATGACTTTGGAGTATTGACAGCATCTAACGAAACCCTATTATCCAGGTAGCTCAGAACAGAAAAGATAGCATTAGTTATAGACAGCAAGTTGATTGCAGATTGATTCTTTGCTGCTTCCTGGATCTGTGATGGAAGCTGAGAAATTATGTGGATTTTATTAGTTGGAATAATAAAGGCTTTTTCTAAAAAGAAGCGAAGAAGAAGAAACATAATCGACCCGCTCCACACCTCTTCCAACGAATACTAAGTGAGGGGGTTATCCCGAAAACATGGAAGAAATATTACGTAAAACCAGTTCCAAAAATAAACAATCCTAAAACCAGTAAAGACTTCAGGCCCATCGCATTCGGATGCTCTCTGCAAAAAATATTTGAGAAAGCAATCCTGAACACCGTCAATCAGCACTGCTTTGGGGACAGGCCAGAATCCCTCACTTCGAACACATTAGGAAAAAGACATACGCAGCACTCTGGAGCACTAGACAAGAACTCACCGGTCTCCGAAGCCCTCATCTCATGATCCAATACATCCTTAAATGCGTTACACCGATTCCGTTGTACGCATCGACTATCTGGTCATCGGCCGCCAAGAACAACATCAAGGCCTTCTTAAGAGTTGGCTCTTGAGATAACTAAATAAGATCGCCGGGAAACCGTTTACCATTTCAAGAGCGGTCTTGTTTGCCAATCTGGACATCACACCCTGGAAGTATATCATCACAACCAGAAACATCTTAACTCTGGCAAAGCTACTAACGGAGAGAGAGAATAGATGCGCCGAAAGTGGGAACTGTGATCACTCGCCCTCGGATGATACGACCGAGAATAAACAAGGAAGAACCAAAATCTCAAGTGTGAATTGACTCAGTTGGACTCTCTGGGGAGATTCTTTCCAGAAAATACTGTGAATTATTTTAATAATTTAAATATAGATCCAGAGAAACTATGTACAGACAAAATGTATAGGACAGAAATCTTTGGTAATGTGTACCGGCAGGTACAAATATAATAAGAAGACTAATTTAATAATTTATATAATAATATTTAGCATTTAACAACCATTCGCAATTAATTAAACCAACTTAACAATTCATTAACCACATGCTCTGTGTGTTTCTTAATCTCCAAATTTTGTATATAAGTTCATGTAAACTTGTAAATACTGATATAATGTAACCACACCCTCTAACTACATGCTGCTGTTTATGGGTGTCTCGGAAGAGAAATAAACAGTTGTTGTTACTGGCCGTAACTGCCCACCCTGTCCAGTTCTGGAAGGAACAGAATGGCCCTCACCATGAATGAAGAAGATCATCAGGACCATTGGCAAGGATGGAGTTAATGGCAGTGATGACCATCTGCTTAATCAGTTGATTTTTTCCAAGAATGTCAAAATCCTTTTGGTCATACAGGGGAGGAAAGAATTAGATCGTGGATGTGTTGATATGTGCGACCCATCCATTCAGAAATCCATCATCCATTGGGAAATCTTCACAGATTCACTTTCCTTTTGCCAATGTACATATACTGTTTGATTGCCACTGATCTTTTCCTATTAAAATGACATTCTTTTCCGAAGGTTAGTCTATCTTGTATCTAGTTTAATTGTTTCCAAGCTTTGTATTAAGCATGGAAACAATCGCGTTTGTTCCAATCTTTGATTTTTATGGTGGACGCTTATAATGTCACTCGGTTATTAGTCTGTCCGTCCGTCTGTCACAGCATTGTATCTCTGGAACCACTCGACCTATTGACTTGAAATTTTGCATGGGGCTGTACATCATGTGGGCCAACATAACGCCATATTGATCGTTGTCGACAAAAATTTGTCTGAGAAATGGGGGAGTAAAATGTGGGAGGGACAAAAAATGTTTTCGACAACCTATAGCTTATTATACACCATTGGAAAGAGCTCAACGAGTAGGTTTAAAATATAATTTTAAAATATTTTTTAAATTAAAAATGGCGGCGCCAGACAAGAAAATGTGACTAATTTGGAGTCCCCCTCTATTTCCGTCGTTAATGGAGCCAAAAATTTAAAAATCACATTAGCTATGAGTTATTCGATGCTTATCAAGGGAAAACTATTCCGATTGAAATCTATCATTTACTTTTTGTGTTAAATTTAAAAAAAAAAATTATTGCACTTCGATAGCGCGCTTCTTTGTACTACGTAACTCTCCTTTTGGTGACAAAAAGATTGTTAAATAGTTAGTTAATAATTCTATAAAAAGGTCATTTATAAATTTTGCGAGGAGAAGTATTTTTGAACAATTTTCAAAGCTAAGGAGGTACTCAGAGAGCCAATGTTGAAGCGGCGGTGGTGGGGAGGCGCCTGCGCGAAGTCTTCCACGGCCCTCACCGTGCAAGACTCATCGCAGTAACCAGTAGAATATCACCATATACAAAAAAGACTAATTTAAATATACTTAATGTTTATATAACGCTTTCCACTGAGACATTATATTTTAACAGAAGAGGCCGAGGTCAGTCGCTTTTCGATGGTAGAAACAAACTGTGTTTGTCTTTTCAACAACAAAAAACTGTCTGAGGAGAAAACGATCAGAAAGGGCGAATCAGTTGGTGTAGACCGTTAACGTGAATATCCAGGCCATACTGAAAGATTTTAAAGAGATAAGCCCGGATATACACAGTTAACGTTTGTCTCGAGTACGCGCGTCCAATCTAAGTGGAGATTAAAAAAAAGCCAGATACGCGCTTATTGATCATAAGCCACACTGACCAGACAAGTTCGGTACTATGTATTTTATCTATACCTTTTTTTTTAAATTTTATTTATTGTAAGATAGAATCCTCGCCAAACCTTGGCAACCCCGCCTATATTTAAAATCTATAGATTCAGTCCTAAAAGCGCATAAAAAAGTCACGATTAGGTCTCTAGTCCAAATCAAATAACAGATTCAGCAAATTCCTTCTTGATGACCAATCTGAACAGATTTTCCTTGAAGCACTAAATCGCTACAGAAATACGACTAGTAGCAGAAATAGCCACACGCAGGAGCATGATACGAGGAAAAGCACCAGACTACACCCAAGGACAAGGGGCAAGATAAATCTGAGTCTCTAGCCCACAATACGTTGTCTTATAATTCTTGGATCTTCTTCAAAATTTAACTTTAAAAATACGCAGCTGAAACAGGAAAGTTGACCAGGTGCTGTGAACAAAGCCAGCACAGAGATCACAGAAGACCCGGCACCACAAACCAAGTTAACACAGAAATATCAGTTGATTTGAGACCATAAACCAAGTCAGCACAGAGACTCCAAATGCCCCAGCAGCAAGCGCCAATTCTTCAGTCAGAGAAAGAATTATCACTCAACGATAAGAATATATAGTTGCAAAGTGGAAATGAACATTTGTAAGAACAAAATTCTTACACTTATCCTAGCGAATGTTATGTTATAAATATTATAACATAACAAGAAAAAAAAGATGTAAATAGTAAATAATATTATTTACATAGGATGATTTTCAACCCGATTTCGATCGCTCTGTACCATAGAGTCAAGTAGGGGAGGATTAACGTAACAACGGGAGGTAGCAGGACGGTACACAAGACAATGGGAGCACTGGAACACTAGTACAAAGGGAGCACCGCAAGGCCAGTTCATGGTCGCATAAACAGAAAGTGAGCAGCTCTTTGGAAGGAAAGAACAAGGGAACCGACTCCCCCTTGTGGAGAGGAAGATTTTAAGAACTAGGAGGGTGAAGAAAACCCTGGATGCGATATACACTATGTAGAAATGGCTGCCGCTATTTGAAACAGACCGACTCCTTGAGCACTTACTGATTTCAAGGAGCGGTAGAGAAGAAACAGAGTGGACTAATGGCGGTAAGTGAATCGGGAATGATCACAAGGAAATATCTAGAAATTGCTAGACGCCCTGTAGTTCATCGAAGTTGATGAAAATTTCGTAAACAGGAAGTTACCGCAGGAGAGGGAAGGGCCAAGAAAAACGGAAGAAGTGGGAGAGAGCGAATGAGAATAATGAGATGATGGAGAACGAACGACGATTGGATCAAAATACTGTAGAATGAGCGGCTGAAACAAAAGGCAGATGCAAGACAGGAAAGGAAAGTTTTTTGTGGGAGAGTGGTGAGTTTTGGCAGTGTGGAAGTTTGGAGAGTTCCCGTGGAGATGCCTGAGTGATGTGCGGCTGGAAAGAAATCCCGAGAAGTGCCGGGAGAATCGCCAGAAAGTAGCGGCCAGAGTAATGAGTTGTGGGAGATGCTGTTTAAGAGTTGTTGAAATAGGAAGGAGATAATCCTTGAAAGATGGAAACACCTATACTGGAGCTGAGTAAAAAGGATCGAAAAGCCTCACCATAGAACGATAAGGAAGAGCTACATAGCCAGGCTTCTTAATAAAGCAGTAAGAAGAGTCCTGATAATCCTATTATGCTTCCCAGTTTCGTCGAACTGATCAGACGCCCAAAAAGCAGGCCGGAGCAACTTATTTAATAGCCGTATGGAAAGAAGAGCGAGTTCCTGAACGTAGGAGAATCCCTGTAGATGAACAGCAGTACTTTGCCGATGAAAAATTCCAGTTGGAGCCTGATGATGCCCTATGCTGTCGATGATGAGTCGCCCCTGAACTGAGAAAAGGTAGTGTAAAGAGTGATTCCCTAAGTTAATATGTAAGTACGAGATAATAATTTTAAGCTAGATTTGAAGAGAAGGACTTTAGAAAAATGTTTATTTAGTTGATAGTAGATTTGAAGAGAAGGACTTTAGAAAAATGTTTATTTAGTTGATAGTAGATTTGGTATTGATTAGTATAAAAGGAAGAAAAGGGTTCATAGATGTATGTACTTCATCTCAAGGATAAGTTAAAGCAAGGAAGATTTAGATACATGTACTTGAGACTGGTATGTTCTAAGTTAAGAAGTAAAGGTGTTCTATGTACTTGAAACGTTACAAGATATTAAGATTGAATTATTTTGGAAGGGATAAATTAATGAAAGATTATAGCGGGGATTTATAAATCTAGGACAATATCCATAGAGGTGTTAAGCCCACTGAGGTAATTCCAGTTGGGAAGTTTAACTGTTAGAAAGTAAAAATAATGTTATGAGATGTAACCTAAACCAGAAGGAGAAAAGCAGAAAGACACGAAGAGACATATTATATCATTTGCTATTAATTTTACATCTTAACACACATATAATGCCAGTTATTAACATTATACCAATTGATGTTGTATGATACAATTCTTTAATGTATATACTGTGAAATAAACAAATTTATATATGTTTATCATGTGTAGTATTGAGTCATTCTGAATACTCAGCCAGTCCAGAGGAGACATACACGAACTATTATTCCCCCAGAATCTGTGATCTTCTGTGCAGTATACAAGTCAGGTGTTAACGTGGAGGGGAGGTAAATTAAGGGGGAAATTTAATTGAGAAATACAAAGTTAAAAGAGGTGGGTCTGGAAGGTTAACGGATTTATTAATAAATAAATAAATAATAATAAAAGAAAAAAGTATTATCCCCTAGAATAACTAACACCACAAAACTAACCACCCCCCACAATTGGCGAGCAAAGCCAGGATATATCCTCACGACGGAAGGCTGGTGTTCAGAACGACAGATTAAAAAGTAATTCAGTTGCTGAAACTGAGGAAAAAATTCAGCTGGCGAGCCAGAAAAAAGAATAGTAAGTATAATAGGTTGATTAATTTGAGGTAATGTGCATATAGTTGTGAATTGATTAAGATATATATAATTTTGGAATTAAAGAGGAATTAGATTGTTAGTTAAGTTAAACCCCCAAAGATAAGTCATGGCTACCAGGAGAGCGAACAGCAGTAGGGATAGAGAAATGGAAAATAATAATGGACGGGAGACATCAGTAGAAACTATTATTTCCAGTGTAGGGAACGATAATAGGGGGACACTCAAACTAAGTAAGTTTTTAAAAACATTTAGGGGCGAGCCATCAGAAAGCATAGACTATTTTCTACGGAGACTAAAACTGATTAAAGAAAAGGAAGGCCTGTCTGAACTGGAAATAGTCATGATGGCGGAATTCAAGCTAGAAGGCAGGGCCCAGACTAAATATTTAGAGGAGACCCAAGCGATGGAGGTGGAAACCCTAGATGAATTTGAAAAGATATTAAGAAAGCTATTTTCCCCGAAAAACTCTTTTCTAGAAGGAATAGGTATATTAAATAACTACTCTCAAACAAGTCGGGAAACAGTAGAAGAGTATCATAAAAGATTTATAAATGTAAAATTAAATACAGAAGTATCGGAAAAAGAAAGTAGCGCTTTTGACAAAATCCTGATGGGGCAGTTTTTGATGGGGGTCAGGGATAAATACAAAAAAGAAATTTTGAGGAGAAAACCAAATTCATTAGCAGAGGCCCTGGAACTAGCCGTAGAGGAGCAAAAATTAGATTTCCAAAGTCGGGGGGCAATTAGAAGGGACATAAATATAGTATCAACGGGAGAAGAGACAAAACCAAGCAGTACTAAAGAAAAAGGGGGCGAAAATAAGCTAGAGGGACTAGAGAGACAGATAGCTGGGATGGAAGTTAAATTAAATAGATTATTAGGAGAATTGAACACAAAAAAGAACGCTCAAGATCAAGATAATAGACAGTGGGGCGAAAACACTCAAACGGGGCAGATCACAAGAGGTGGATACAGCAGGGGGTGTATAGGAGAAGTCAAAGAAGTTAGGCGAGAAAGATATGGAAAGAAATGCTATATATGCGGGCGAAGCAATCACTGGACTAAGAACTGCTGGTACAGGGATAGATATCACGGGGACAGAAATAAACACTGCCAAGACAGGGGCACAAATCAAGGGCAGCATATAAGCATGAATGCTCTGCATCTTAGACGCTGGAAAAATAATTCCTGTGGAAAAGGGGGGAATAAATCAGGCAGCACAAGGACGATGCCACACACACTTAGAAGTAAGTTTATGAATAAAGAACCAATAGTTTTGGCCACTCGAGGACATAAATGGAATCATCCAAGGCAAGTGAAGTGTTATAGGTGTAGCAGATATGGGCATATAGCCAGATTCTGCTGGACTCAGATGGTGGATCAGGGAGTCAAGTATGGGAATACTGATCCCAGAAAGTCATGGAAGATCAAGACAGGTCGATTTTATCCTTGGCGCTCAAGAAACTTCATATTTGGTCCAATAGAGTGCAAGGATAGGCCAGAAATGAGAGAGATGAATTATGGAAGTCCGGTAGGTGAGAGAAACGATAAGAGATCAAGCTCGGAAATTGAAAAGAAAGAAAAGAAGTGGAAAGAGACTGAAAAAATTGATGTGAAAGGGCGAAAGAAGGGACCCAGACGGCGGAATAGAACCAAAACACTACACGTAGGAACATTAGAAGTAAAGGAGAAAGATAAAGAGAAACATGAAGATAGCGAAATGTTAAATAAAGTGGAAGAAAGTGGAGGTGAAAAGAATGACAACTTGGTAAATGAATCAACAGAGCAGAAAAGAATCGAATGGCCATGGAACCACATAACTGAAACTTCCTATGGGAAAAGGGCCCTCAAGTTGAAAGAGACAAACAGGCTACAACAAATGTGTCTAGGAGCAGCATTTAATGAGAACATGGGATGGGAATAGTTTAGTGAAGCCCAAAATATACATTTAATTAATGTACGTGTGCATTGTAAATATAATATTAAGAAGGGCTAATAAAGGAGTTGCAGGGTGCTTAAAGACAGATCAAGAGGGAATATAGAGTTGTTGTTAATAAGTAGGCCATGGAAGTAGACGCACAAGCAGGGAACCTGTAGAAAATTTATAATAGGGCTATAAATTTTAAAGGGAGGCGGAAGGAATGTAAGAACAAAATTCTTACACTTATCCTAGCGAATGTTATGTTATAAATATTATAACATAACAAGAAAAAAAAGATGTAAATAGTAAATAATATTATTTACATAGGATGATTTTCAACCCGATTTCGATCGCTCTGTACCATAGAGTCAAGTAGGGGAGGATTAACGTAACAACGGGAGGTAGCAGGACGGTACACAAGACAATGGGAGCACTGGAACACTAGTACAAAGGGAGCACCGCAAGGCCAGTTCATGGTCGCATAAACAGAAAGTGAGCAGCTCTTTGGAAGGAAAGAACAAGGGAACCGACTCCCCCTTGTGGAGAGGAAGATTTTAAGAACTAGGAGGGTGAAGAAAACCCTGGATGCGATATACACTATGTAGAAATGGCTGCCGCTATTTGAAACAGACCGACTCCTTGAGCACTTACTGATTTCAAGGAGCGGTAGAGAAGAAACAGAGTGGACTAATGGCGGTAAGTGAATCGGGGATGATCACAAGGAAATATCTAGAAATTGCTAGACGCCCTGTAGTTCATCGAAGTTGATGAAAATTTCGTAAACAGGAAGTTACCGCAGGAGAGGGAAGGGCCAAGAAAAACGGAAGAAGTGGGAGAGAGCGAATGAGAATAATGAGATGATGGAGAACGAACGACGATTGGATCAAAATACTGTAGAATGAGCGGCTGAAACAAAAGGCAGATGCAAGACAGGAAAGGAAAGTTTTTTGTGGGAGAGTGGTGAGTTTTGGCAGTGTGGAAGTTTGGAGAGTTCCCGTGGAGATGCCTGAGTGATGTGCGGCTGGAAAGAAATCCCGAGAAGTGCCGGGAGAATCGCCAGAAAGTAGCGGCCAGAGTAATGAGTTGTGGGAGATGCTGTTTAAGAGTTGTTGAAATAGGAAGGAGATAATCCTTGAAAGATGGAAACACCTATACTGGAGCTGAGTAAAAAGGATCGAAAAGCCTCACCATAGAACGATAAGGAAGAGCTACATAGCCAGGCTTCTTAATAAAGCAGTAAGAAGAGTCCTGATAATCCTATTATGCTTCCCAGTTTCGTCGAACTGATCAGACGCCCAAAAAGCAGGCCGGAGCAACTTATTTAATAGCCGTATGGAAAGAAGAGCGAGTTCCTGAACGTAGGAGAATCCCTGTAGATGAACAGCAGTACTTTGCCGATGAAAAATTCCAGTTGGAGCCTGATGATGCCCTATGCTGTCGATGATGAGTCGCCCCTGAACTGAGAAAAGGTAGTGTAAAGAGTGATTCCCTAAGTTAATATGTAAGTACGAGATAATAATTTTAAGCTAGATTTGAAGAGAAGGACTTTAGAAAAATGTTTATTTAGTTGATAGTAGATTTGAAGAGAAGGACTTTAGAAAAATGTTTATTTAGTTGATAGTAGATTTGGTATTGATTAGTATAAAAGGAAGAAAAGGGTTCATAGATGTATGTACTTCATCTCAAGGATAAGTTAAAGCAAGGAAGATTTAGATACATGTACTTGAGACTGGTATGTTCTAAGTTAAGAAGTAAAGGTGTTCTATGTACTTGAAACGTTACAAGATATTAAGATTGAATTATTTTGGAAGGGATAAATTAATGAAAGATTATAGCGGGGATTTATAAATCTAGGACAATATCCATAGAGGTGTTAAGCCCACTGAAGTAATTCCAGTTGGGAAGTTTAACTGTTAGAAAGTAAAAATAATGTTATGAGATGTAACCTAAACCAGAAGGAGAAAAGCAGAAAGACACGAAGAGACATATTATATCATTTGCTATTAATTTTACATCTTAACACACATATAATGCCAGTTATTAACATTATACCAATTGATGTTGTATGATACAATTCTTTAATGTATATACTGTGAAATAAACAAATTTATATATGTTTATCATGTGTAGTATTGAGTCATTCTGAATACTCAGCCAGTCCAGAGGAGACATACACGAACTATTATTCCCCCAGAATCTGTGATCTTCTGTGCAGTATACAAGTCAGGTGTTAACGTGGAGGGGAGGTAAATTAAGGGGGAAATTTAATTGAGAAATACAAAGTTAAAAGAGGTGGGTCTGGAAGGTTAACGGATTTATTAATAAATAAATAAATAATAATAAAAGAAAAAAGTATTATCCCCTAGAATAACTAACACCACAAAACTAACCACCCCCCACACATTCACGCTATACTAAAGACAAAATATCTCATCCATGTCCACCTACACCACATTGAAAATCCCTTTGGATATCCCATATCATCTGTCGTATCACAGAGTCCACCGAAGGCTAATTTTGTTGGTGGAGAATCTCTGAGATAATTCTTATGACCTTTACAACTCAGATGAGACCTTGGCCATTCGTAGCAAAATCAATACGTTTCTCCACTGGATTGTATCAAAGGTCCCAGCAAAAAATCAATGAAGATTCCAGGAACATATTTAGCTGTTCACATATTCAAAAACCGCATGGACTACATTCTCTGTACCATGGTCAGGGGCAAAGCCATATTGCAGGCCACATTACCTTCTACACGATAATCACATTTTACCACCTCTATTTGGCCCATATTATGTACGCCGCCTGAATACTTCCGCTGTAAAATAGTTCTAATTATAGAACAAAGATGAGCAATCCAGCACGTGAACCAAAGTAAATTATGTTCTCAAACAGCAGTCCACAAAGTTGTTAAAATCATTTACGGAGATTATATGCAATTATTTCTCCGGTAAGATTTAAGTGCTTTTAAAATGCTTTAAAAACAAAAGTTAATGCATTTCGAGGACGAGTCTGCTTTACTTTAAACTCGTCAATTAGCTTATTAGTTTTCACCTGTGTAAACAAGGCGGTGTTAAGTTAGGTTCAATGGGAGCAATTTATTGGACAGCACTTACAAAGTAGCGATAATGGAAAGTTCTCCACAAGCGAGAGGAATGTATAAATGAAAGGCTAATGTTTCAGCACGTCTTCTACGCAGCTGTATTACCCAATTAACATTTGTCCACACATCTACGCATAATATTGGAAGGTTTGACTTGTCTCGTTTAAATTCCTTCGATTGTAAACACATTAGCATCTTGAATTTCGAAGCATAGGAGTCCCATATTTGGAAGATTGCATTTCGGCAAAGGGGAGGGCGATTGAGAGGAGAGGGGGCTAAATAAGTTATTCATTCGTTCTTCCTCGTGGACTTCTCATTTTCTCTCATATTTCTGAATTATTGTTACTGATTTGTTCCCTTTTTCGCTAGCTGCAATGGCCTCTTTTTTCTTTCTAATCTTCATGTTATACCCTCATCAATCTGGAAAAGAAAACTTAAGTTTCATAATTAAGGTCTCCACGATACGACAGAAAAAAAATAACGAAAACTCTGGAAGAAAACTAATACATGAAAGGCGTTAATTACATTCTTCGCTGGCACTTTAATTACTGAAGTTAGAATTCCGTAAATCGTCAGCAAAGTCTAATAAATTTTAAACTTCACGGGTCCCGTGTACTTTGTCACGAGGGCATAAAAACATCTCCCTTCCGGTCACTCCGAAGGTGTTTTCACTCGTAAGAAGGTAGCGCTGAAATATTTTCCCTTTAGCGGGCAAAAAAGGTTATTAAAGCAAAGATAAGCTTCGGGAACAACTTTGAGACATCTGTTCAGAAGTGGAAGATCTGCAGAAGAGGGCGAATAATGGCAGGTAGCTGTGGGCCGGCTCTAGACAAAAGCGGAAAGTGCACCGTACTAGTGAGCCCTCAATGTCATTTCCCAACTTTCGAATATTAATCGAAAGTGGCAATTTTGCAAAGCCCTTTGAGTCCTGAAGCCTCAGGCTCGTTTCAAAAGAACGAATTGAATCGTACCTTAAGTAATTATTTTTATTGCGAAGTAATAAAACTGTAGGCAGCTAAAACTACATTGAACTGAATGGGACTGCAACTAAAAAAATAAAATACCTTGAGCTTCTTAAAATGGTCCGAAGATTGTCAATACCTGCTGAGAACTACAAAGTTAGTAAAACTAGACACCTTGGAGAGGATCTGATTGAAGTCCGTGAGGCTCGTGTTAGTAAAATGAATGAATGTGAAATTTCCATGGTTATTAATGATATAAATGAAATGACGTTACTCTTCAGAATTAATTTTAATTTCCGGGTCCAGAACTAGCACAACAACAAGTAAATTTTAATTACAGGGAAATACTTTTAGACTTGATTGCAGGAAGATTCCTTTTGGGTTAATTACTGGAATAATAAGTTGTCTCCATGGCGATTGATGTTGAAAAAATTTAAAGTTCAGCTAGATATGTATTTATGTCAGGAGGGAAGCATATAGGTAATTTATTTTATTTCGTTTTAAAATTATGAAATAATTAATATTCATAGATAAGTTTTAAATCAGATCTGGTTATTTGCAGTTGTTCTGGAACTTTGCAGCGTAATATTTCTAAGTTTATCTACGTGGTCAAAAATTTAGCCTCTGTAGTCCTGGTTACGCTGCAAATATCAGTCGATAAAATTAAGTGTTAGGTGGAAATTGTCCTAAAGTTGCATTTTTAAAATCTATCAGTTAATACAGTGCTCAGTGAACTGAACCGGATTACCACTATCAACAGATTTGATTGATTCTACTAGTAGGAGGGATGATGTGGAGTACGCAAGTATCGTTTAAACAAGTGTAGATGAGTCGCAAATTTCCAGGTATGTTTCAAAGAGACCATACCAATCAGTGAGGAAAGAAACCTCTGGTTATCGTAGTATTTATGATTGAAACACAATGCAATTCAAATAACTACCAGAAAATATAACATGTCCAAATATAATCAAATTAAAATTAGTATTTTGAACCTTTAAAAAACCAATAACTCACCAGCAGTCGAAGAAAATAAAGATGCACGCACCACAATAGAATTATCCTAGGCTGTAGGGGCCCTTTGAGTAACCAAGAGTTCTTCCAATTTACAGACAAACTATTTCAGACGAAATTGTAACACAACTTAGCAAAAAACAGAAACGACGTGCACAAGCTAGCAAAGACGAACTACTGGAAAAAACAACAATCTGAAGCGCCCCCAAATTGAAAGCACATAATTATAAAATACGTCACATACAGACCTAATTGCGAGCGTTATCCAAAACTCTTGGAAGGCTTTAAACCAAATCTAAAATAATAATAATAAAAAATATAAGTCACCTTTGCCTTTGATAATCTGGGCTCAGGCAGTTTCAAGTTTCAGCACACATTGCCGAATTAGTTCTTTAAAATCTAAGAGCAAAAGATCAATGTGATTGATGAAACAATCATCATAACTCGTTCAAAAGAAGTGTGAGAACCACTTTTTTTTTTATTTCTTCGAGACTGTGGATACTTCTGCTGCTCACTTGACCACTCTAAGACAGAGATTTTTCAGTTGCAATCATACGCAGCTATCATTCTGTTATGAATTTCTCTTGATACTTACTTTCAGCAGTAAGCAACTGAACCACTGAACTCTGGTCCTTTTTTTGGATGCACCTTATATTTGAAATTCCAAAAAGAAAAAGGTATACAAAACAACTCTAACAAAGGGCAAAATAAAACAGGCCTTGTTATGAACTAGCATGTTGATGTGTTCCTTTAAGCGAATGCAGATAAACTTACCCTACTCTGCTGAAATTAGCAAGGCTCAAACGTGTTTTAATGGAACTTCCTTCGTAATGAAATTTAATAAAGTTTGTAGAAGTTTTTCTAAACCATTGAAACTGCCATTGCCACTTTGACAAACCCCCAGCTACCCTCGGGCGAGCTCTGTCAACAATGATTCGGCAAACCATCATGACTCATTTTGAAGCGTCATCGATGGACAAACTCTGAACAATGCTTCTGCCAACTTCAAGAATTCCTTGAAACAGGAGCTCTCACACGCACCAAACCTTTCCCATAGTAGCACATATATCCACGCCTATACCGAAAATGATTTCACTACCTCCTTCCCCTCCCCTAGTGCTTTCCTAGCCAAGCTTCAGCAGTGCATTCAAAAAGCCATAGCCGATGTCTGTACCCAATACTGCATGGTCGATATAGATACTGTATACACCAACAGAGGTCTTCACTTCTCTGCAAAGTCTCTTCTGGAATGATTAGGGAGACATTCCGATGTCAGTGCCGCCCAGCACAACTACAACACACCCAACTGAACTGCACCTTGCAAGGGAAAGCGTAGAGCCTCAGCGTTATATAACAAATAGTTCACCAGCCAGCCAGGCCACAAATGAAGACCTTTGAAACAACTCATAAGCATAGACGGGCCATTGTACAAGCTATAACCACAGACAAAATGTACAAGACAGTACCACCCCTCCCCACACTCTTACTAACGCTAGTCTACAAACAGAGAATGCAAACCAATCTCTGTAGAGTAACCAGTCACCCCCTACATTTCACTGAAAATGTAAACAGCTACAAGACTCACAAAAGACCTGTATCTTCCTTTAGCCCAAATACACTTAGCAATGATGATGCCAGGTGAGTATACTGTTTAAAGGATAGCGCATCTACCAGCCGGTGTAAAAATAACAGCTGCATATTCAGGCGGGACACCAAGCTCTCACTACGTGCATTCAAGATGGCCAATATCCGGCTTCTAGGAACTCTCGCTGGGCCGACCCTGTGACTCTGCCCGCCACCCCGTTTCCCCAAAGATGACAGCACTATGCTTCGTGCGCTTAACCGTAATCATCAGCTTCACAAGGCACGACATAGAGCTGTAGGTACTCCTTCGACATCAAGACTTCAAGCCGCTCCACTCCCAAGGAATATGCGCCGGAGCATTTTCGTTTCACGCATGGATCTAAACACGCGACCGGACACAATCTCTCAGGTCATAAAGCTAGCTAACTATTATATTATGCCCCCGAATATTTAAATTCATATGCTGTGCTGTGTGTCTTATTTCTGTTGATTGCATGTGTTCTATGGTCGAGTTGCTGTTCGCTGGACATAAAACTCCAGTTTCGGAGGAAAAACCTTGCTACCTACGTCTGAGACCGACTAACTCAGCCACGGAGTGAAAAAAAAAACAAGTTCATCGCGTCATCGACGGGATTCGAACCCGGGCCTTTTCTACCCGGTGTGGGGAGGACGGTGAAGCTGTGCTACCGCGCCGACAGTTCATAAAAGAAGAACTAAACATAATAGCAACCGTAGAACAGTTTCCGTTCGTAGGAGAACCTACTCAGCATTTAGACCTGAAGTGGATGCCTGCGACCACGAGACGTTAGCACACCCTGCAAACTGGCCAGTGGATGTAAAAATTCGCCCGTTCTGAAATTCAGTCAAAAATAATCGGACAGTCAGTCGCACCAAGCAAACTATTCGTGCGAACAGCAGCTGACTACTTTCCCGTGATGTCCTCAACAGTATGCATTTCACTAAATGGCCCTGCAATCCATCCTTTATCCCCCTAAATACTACTGATTTACTAGTTCTTCCACAAAGTCCCCCCCCCGACATTAAAATTCAAGGCATGAATACTACAAATATTATCAAAAACTACAGCGGCCATCAAAGACACCTGTGCTTTTTTCAACCTGCAGAAGTATTTAGACTTCATCAAGAAACAGGCCTCCACCAACATATACAGTAGTGAAAAGAATCCCAATTTACAGGTTCTTCTTTCAAAATGCCAGATCGATCTGCAATAAACTAAACACAACTGAACAGCTTCTCCTCTCGAACATCTTTGAGGTCATATGCATCACAGAGACATGATTAGAGAAATATTAATAATCGCTCCCCTTTGCAATCCCAGCAGGTTTCTAGCTATATTGTGCCCCCACAGATGATCGAAAAGGAGGCGGCCCGTCATCCTCTTCAACTCTGAACACTTTTTCGTGTCTGCTATGCTCACTGTAGCACACAACAGTTTGATAAGGTACGCTAAAATGCCACGGTTTCCTAGTGGACATTGCTCCCATTTATATACCACCTGTCCCGAATCTATGGGGACTAAAATCTTCCACTTGCACTTGATCACCTCAATGGAAAACAAAGTTTTCTTCAAGACTTTAAATATGACCCTCACTAATCAACTGCGAACAAGAGGACCCCTACCTAATTTACATAGTATTTGCTTCCCTTACAGATGTTGAGGAATACGCCGAAGAGCAGTTCTAGTCCGATCATGACCCCAATCATCATTCGTTTCAGAATTCTCATACCTAACTTAGCATTATCCGTTCACGCGTTGGCAAGGCTACTTACTACGTAAGTACTACCTCATTGGTGGAGACGTGCTCTGGTTTATTCAGACAATGCTTGAGAACAGGACCATTATAGTTCGATGGCAATCTGCATTATACCAGGACTACTACAGTTGGAGTCCCACGAAGCGGGGTCCTGTCTGGAATCTTCTTCTCAGCTGTTCTCGTACCGTTCGTGACGGGCCGAACTGATATCATAACCTTTGCTGATGACACAAAACTGTTTACTCCCATCAGCCCTGGAGACACTGCTGAATACATCAATGCCATAATCCTTCAGAAAATCCGGAATCTTGGGGCCTTCCTCCTCGGTTTCGGACTTCCCATCAATCCTGAGAAGTCGAAACAATTAACTTTCTCTCTCAAACGGAGCCCAACGATAATGCAACCAATTTTAAGAGGATCCGCGATTTCTGCAGTTTTTTTTTTACGGGCGTTTTTTTTTTAACCAAAAGCTCTCCTTTGTACCGCACATAGACCACTTGCAAATAAAGTTCTGTCGACTCCAGTGGATGATTAAACAACAACTTATGCACGTCCATGACCAGGCTGTTGAGTGCGGATATATTAAGACGTGTTTATCTGGTCATACTCTATGGCGCCGAAGTCTGGTCTTCAACTGCTACGACCCATCTTAGACGGATTTTCGCGGGGGAATTCTGGCTATTGAAGTGGGCCATATGGAAATTTCGGCTTCCCCTGCACCAAGGACCACCCAGATAGCTATCAACTTCCTCCTGAAATTGGTAGCTTAAATAGATTAATTAAATAGATTAATTTTAAATAGATAAACTTTAAATAGATTAAAGTTGATAGCTTGAATAGTTGATAGCCTAGTCAAAGGGTCATAAAAACCCATAACAGGACCTAAATATTTGAACTGCGCAAGCTTCCTAGAAGTAGCCTCGGCCATTCCGTAGGACTTTCTTCAGGGTTGCAATCCGCCCTCACAATAAATCTTTTAACTAAATGGATCCTAACAATTTCCAATTATGCTGCCTCTAAGAAAATCCCTATGACTACACATTACCATCTCTCCACTGTACCATCCCTCTAACAGAGAAAGAAACACTTACGGTGGAGGCGATGTTCTCTCTCTCTCTCTCTCTCTCTCTCGCGTGCAGAGAGAGAGAAACGCGCATCATTTAATATGATAGCATTCTGTTCTGAAGGTATAAAGACACTCGTGCTTAGCATTTTTCCAAAAGGGGAAACAACATTCTCACCTCGTTTACGAGAGGCTGCGAAAATAAATCTGCGTTGTAAAGAGAACGCGTAACACAAAAAAGGCAATCAATCCTCGATCGGCCATTTTGAATGATTCAATGTTGCGTCTCTTTGTTTTCCTTTTCCTCCCACTAGTCAAATAGTAGCGCAGTGTGTGTGTGTGTTGTGAATAAAATTCAGCCGGAGGGAACAAATTAATGATCTTTCGACAAACACCACCGGCGGGTGCTTCAGCGTAAGTCTCGCGCAATAAATTTAAAAACAATGACCCGCGATCTCCTTCGACTGTTGTGTGTCCCCGTATAAATAATTGGGAAGTGGCGAGCAGTCCGTGTCATCCTGGAATGGATATCGTAATGCGATACTGTATATCAACAACGTTGCTAAGGTAACGTCACGTGCGCGAGGAAGTATGAATAGCCGAAGAATTTAAAGAAAGGTCTATTGTCATCGGAGCGAACTAAGGCGAAGACGTGGATCCACAAAGCGCACGGTGTGTGTGTGTGTGTGTGTGTGTGTGTGTGTGTGTGTGTGTGTGTGTGTGTGCAGTACTCTTGGATGCCCCGCTGTCTCCACTCCACTTCTGAAGGACTGCAGATGCGCGCCAGAATTCTGCGTTTGAGACAGGCGGGAAAAGTTGGCAAGGAAACTGCCACTAATGATATTTGATAAGGTTACTTGGCTGACGACTCCAGTATAGTTCGGTTTCAGCAACGTCTTTTGATAGATGGAAATTTAGCTTCCGGATGTCTTTTAGTTTGGAGAACTCGCGCTTCTGTGATCTGCCATCCAAATCGTCATAAAAAATCGATAAGAACAAAAAGTATTAATAAACAGGTCTTCAACAAATCAATATACGTGTGAGGTGACCTTTAAGTGACCAATACCTTATGAAATCGAGTAATTCGAAATGCGAGTCCTGACTCCACGGTGGCCCTAAGTCTTCTTCTCTTGCCTTCTACACTGACCTTCCTTTGAGTTCTCCTCTAGTAATTAACCTGTTGATTTTCTTTTGTTATGAAATTCTTACTGCGATCATAGTTTTCAATCCTATCGAATCCAGGTGTTCTGATTGTTTATTGAACTTCACTGAGCTGAGGAATTTTCGTGGAATATGTGAACTCCGTGGCTGAGTTAGTTGGCCTCAGGCGAGGATAGCAAAGCATTATCATATGGGCATAATACAAGGACGGATGAGATTGTTTTCATCCATCCTTGTATCATGGACGAGATTGTTCTTTGGTTGCGTAATACGAGAATTTATTATAAATGATTCCAGAACTAGAGACCCTAAATTCAAATACGGAGGAGGTAGTAATTATTGTAGATGAGGAACATCAGCGACTATGGCCATATTCCTCAGTGCATATTGTCTGTAAACTGCGCGTGTTCTGAGGTCGATTTTCTGTTTGCTGGATGAAAATCCTGATTTCCGGAAGAAAAAACCATGTCACACTCGCCTGAGACCGACTAACTCAGCCACATTCTGAAAAAGGCCATAAAAATTCCTCACGTATCGACGGGACTCGAACCTGGATCTTTTCCACGGGATGTTAGGGGGGACGGCGATTCTATTCAAATAAGGGGAAAGAGATTTAAACTGGATTGCAAGAAGTGGATCTTTTAACTACCGAGTTGTTAATTGCTGGAAATAAGTTGCCTTCGTGGATGATTGAGGCTGATAGCATGGGGAAATTCAGAAGTCAGTCACATACGTGAGGAGGAAAACGTTTTAATTTTTTTTATTTAAAAAAAAATAAAAAAAACAGCCGTTGGCTTTCTTGCCCTATTTGCCTAATATTAGACTTTGATGTATTTTTTCCCCTTTTTAAACAGACCAAACTTAGGATATACGCAACAATTTGTGGATGGTACGCTGACCATTAGTGAACTGAACTGACCTGCCTTAAATTCAAAACCACCCAACTTCGCATCCCACAAAGAAAAAAATAATAAGGGTTACAAAAAGTGAAGAGTCAATAACTGCTGGTTATTGTAGGTACAGCGAAGGGTAACCTCTTTGGACACTGCAGATCTTTTGTAACAAAGTTGTAAAAGATATCGCGATCAACGGGAACTTCAAGGGAGGGGGCTATTCAAGTCTTCTCGGTATCACGCTGTTCCTCTGCGCAGATAAAGCGACGAATAGCAAATGCAGGTATCAAAATACTTCCGGAAAGAAGGCGTTATTTCTTTTGTAAGAATTCATATCCGGCGTGTTTTTATTCGTTTTTTATCAGTCGATGATCGCGAGTGGAAGTATACGAAACGTGTCGCAGCACGCGAAATTCTCACATTAATTGAAGAACCCGCTCCACGTTGTGACAATTCATTTATCTCCACTACTGGAGAGCAATAGGACGGAGCAAAGGGACTGATAGAGACGTCACGTTTAATGATACGTCTCGACCTGGCGCGTGGCCGGTGTAGTAGTAGCTTAAGGGGAACGGTGTGTTGCACGAGAAGCACTGGCTAAGATATAATACGGCAGCGCACGCAACAATCGTTTGAAGATGAGCAAACGAAAGAACAAAAGAAATTAAAGGAAGAGAAAACGGATGTTTCCAACAACACCGCTCTCTCATCCGTTCCTCTCCCTGCGTTTCTGGCAGAGCACCTATACTAAATCCTCAAACAGCGCAGACGCAGAATGCTCGTAATAAACATGGCCCGAAAAGAGTTCAAATGCGCTCCAGCACCATGGCTGGCTGGAAATTCATTTAAATTTCTTTGCGCTCCTCCCCCCACTGCTCTTATAATCGTAAGCTTTGTTCGGTTTTGATTTATACAAATTTTGATTTTGATCTCCAACCGAACGAAATATATTAAGGTAAATTAAAAACTCATATTTAGGCACAAAAGTGATAAAACTTCTTGGGTTAAAATACGGTGAAGACGATGTAAAAGCAAGAACAAAATACCTGGTAGCTTTCGACATTCTGAGATGTCTTCGTCAACCATAAGATCTTTAGCAACGCTAATAATTAAATAGATGGATGAGCAGTACCACGGCAGTGTGGGAAGACCACATAACTAGCTGCTACTCGCGCAACATCCTATTACTCCATATATCCTTCTGGCTCAGACTTGCTCAATCACTGGGCTCATGCGAAGATTCAAGTAGATTAATGCAATTGTAGTTGGCAGTGATATGAAGTGATATCAACCAACGATAATGCAGCTGGGGAAAGATCTACTACAAATGTACGTAAACCGATAGCGACAGGCACCTGACCCTAATCAAAAGTGCACGTGTCTCTATCATATCCCTCCTCCCCACAAAAAAAATATTGCGTTCCCAAAGTCCGGACCTTGGGAACGAAATATGGATATCGATTAGCACTAATCACCAATTTGGTTTCCTTTCTTTGAACCCTTTCTATTTCTCTTCAAGTGTGCCCTCCAAACCTGGACACAATATCGTGTTATTTAGAACGGAGATGACATACATCCTTTTTCCCACTTGTGAAGGTCCTGTATATCATAAAAAAGATACTATGGGCCTTCCTGGTAACTTTTTACACTGTGTGGAAAATTTAATATGTGACCGAATCGCAATCGTAGTCTTTTTTGTCAGTCTTGGACACTTTTAACTCCATCCCCTCCCCAAGTTTATTTCGCACCTGGATTTTTTTGTTCCCAGGTGCAAAACCTTGTATTTACAATCGGTAAACTGCGCTTGCCTTTCTCACCATTCTTCAACCGATCCAAGTCATTCTGAAATAAAAAGCCCAGTTCTGGTCATTAAATATCTTATCTCCCTTTAAATCATCAGCAGACTTTGACGACGTCCCCTGCACTTGCTCATCAATATAAATAAGGAAGACGAGAAAGAGAATTGGCTGGAACACTGATCCCTGGGGGACCCCAGTTACTTTACTACTCCACCCTAAGGAACATTCATTTATAACTACTCTCCTTTTCCTGTACTTTAGCAGCTCTTGATCCAACAAAGGTCCAACCTGGTGATCCATCATTAATCCTAACTTATCTAGTTGATATAGACTTTCATGTGGAACCGTATCAAAAGCTTAGCAGAAGTCGAGGTAAATTCGTGCCTCCATACTGGGTCATAATAACTTGGTCATAATATTAACTAGTCTGGTCGGGAAAACTTCCCCTTCAAGAACCAGTGCTTTGATCTATTAGAATATCATTCCTATCTAGGTCCTGGAAGAGTGGAAGAGTTATTGTACCCTCGCCAAACTACTCATTGGCCAATCTGGCATGCCTGCTACTGGTGGATCCCCCAGCCATACCTAAGAGCAACACTTGCAATAGTTTTCCACCGGAACAGGCTTGCACTAACCGACAGGTTCCTTCCGAAACGGATGCTTGCGTCTCTGAACAGAGTGGTGAGTAGTTCGACGCGTTAATTAAGAAAAAAAAAAAAAAAATACAGATTAGAACTTATCAATGCCCTGTATGCTCAGGATTCTTGATGTGCTACTAGCACATCATCAATTCGATGAGTTTTTTCCCGTTGCTAACCCCAGGAGGAATTCAACGAGCATAGCAGCCTCGCTGAGTAGGATCGCTACACTCTATCGTGAATCTTTAAGCCTGCGCGGCTAACTAGGAAACAGTCGCCCCTGTGAACTGCAAGGCTCATGTTAAATCCTGTCGGTTATCACCATGATGGAATTTTTGTTGTCTGTAGTGTACAATATCACAATAAAAGTTTATTATTTAGTCATAGAATCCATGGTCTTGCCCATCACTTAAGTCAGACTCACTGATCTATGGTTGTCCAACAAGATTTTCGCACCTCCTTTGGAACTGGGAAGACGTTAGCTCTGTTCCAGTCCAGGGGAATCATTCCAGAGTCTAATGATCTTATTAGCATCCTCAACGGAATGATATGCTCATGTGCAGCTTTTTTAATATATTTTGATGTATTACTTAAGTATGTTTTTTATCCCTTCGACCAAGATTGAAGTACAAATTTCGGCTATCGAGAATTGCGATAAAGTTTCCAACAAAGTTTCAATATTATCAGTTTCCACGCTATTGGTGTTTCAAGTAAGACGTCAAAACTACAATCTAGTTCTGAAAAGGAGTTGGTTACCGACGAAGTTTAATACATCTCTTTATTCAGTTCAACGCTGAAAGCTACTGATAAATTGGTATCAACGAAACCACGTCCATCTGACTTTTATTTCCTAAAGAATTAGAATCTCGTCAGCATAAAATTGTTTTGCTATAACTGTTTTCTTTATTCGATAATGAATTCCCATTGGATTATTCTTTCTGGAGAAAAAAAAAAATACATTTTACAAGTGATTGAAAGATTTTTTTGTGGAAGAGTTAATTAAATACTTGTATTGAACAATCTTTTATCCTTAGATATTCTGTTTTTAACTATACATTAACTAGTATTGCTTAACAAGTATATTGTCTGGTTTCTTGATTTCCTACCAACACAAATAATCAGCCAGTTATCATCACCTACTAGTCCGGGTTCTCCGATCTAGTAACCGAAGTTAGATTGCATTTGGAGAACTCATGTTTGTTTTAGTTAAGAGATATAATAACTTTTTCTCCACTTTTTTTGACGAGACCTTGAATAGTGAAGCTTAGTGGCCTGAAATCCACTCCCCAATTAAATATCATATTCAAAACAGCCCTGATTCCCCCTCCCAAAGAAGAATCTGATCCTTGTCCAAGAACCTTTAAAATGCATCTGCGCGTATCCACGTTCTGATATTACGAACACTCTTTATAGCGAACACCATCATTCATCCGCTAAACTGACACCGTAATAACTGGCATTAAAAGGTGTAGTGAAACGTCTCTCGCTCCACCACTTTAAAGGGCCGTCAAGACGGATAAATAAGAAAGTGTGTGAACATGGCGAACATCTAGTATGAAAGAAGTGGAAAGAGACTGGCAAAGTGACAGAATAGGGTGGTTAATGTATGTCGACAGCAAGGAATGAAGTCAAAGAAGCCGTTAGGATGATGACAATGATGGGCATCTTATAGTCGCTTGCTGGAGTGAATGAACGTCGAATCATTAGCAGCCTGCGATACCGAAAGTGCTCGCTGTCTAACATGATAAAGCTCTTTCGAGTAATTACACCTGTCGGTGTGGCGGACGTGTTCTCATTTACCGCCACGAAACTTGAAGAGTTATGACGAAGAAAAGCAAGATTTATGGGAGTTAGTTAAGTGCTGCTTCATATGATCACGGTGAGTGTAGTAGAAGGTCACAAGAAGGTCCAAGGCTTGTTTGATGGCGTCTCGATTCGCAAATGTGGCACAACAATATCCAGGCTAAAAACAAACTTTTTGTTTGTTTTTAGTACAACATCCAAGTTAAAAACAAACGTTTTGTTGCTAACCACTGAAATATAGATTTGTTGTTCGCGAGAGTAAATAATAATCGATCTCAATTTGATGGAACCCTCATTTTTAATCATATTTTATTATTATGATTCAATGATAATAATAAAAAAATTTATTAACGCATTTTATTTCGTCAATGATGCGCACTGTCAATATACATTACAGTAAAAGAACATAAAATTAAATACTCTAATTCTGATAACCCCCAAAACATTCACTTTACTGCAAAATACCCAATGAGTTCATAAGACTAGGGGGCCCATCTTTTCAGAATCGCCTGTAACAAATAAGCTTTGTCTGTTTTTTTTTTTTTTTCTTATTTATCGTGTAACGTGTCAGACATCATATCTATCCTGAAAAAGAACAGGATTTACATATTTCGATGCGAAATGTCACCTGTTTTAATAATATTTTTTATCTAAATAGTTTCATTGGAGGGAGTGACTTTTCAACTTACCTATTGAGCTATTTCCAGAATATTCTACAATCATTTTGGTATAAATGGAGGAAACATGCGCAGCGATGTCCCAAAAACTTTCGTAATTAATCAAGAGCACAGAGAAAGAAATATAAGAGAAAAATAAACCGAAGCACTCATAATGTGAATTATGGAGTGCAGTACAGAAAAAACTGTGAGTGTCTGAAAGAAAATATGAGTTTATAGTGGAGAGAGAGAGAGAGGCGGGGGGATTGATGATGCATTCGGAAAGTTGATGGAATCTGTTCAACATTGCAGATCGAAATACTGTCTGGGATTTTTGTAGACATCGCTGGGGCATTTGACAGCATTGACTGGAATAGTGTTCTTATGGTATTACTTCAGGAAAAATGCATACCTCAGATCTATTCTGTTAAGAGGGAACTCAGGTCTTTTCCACCCGGTGTGGGGAGGACGGCGATCATACAAACTGTGCTAACCACTGATGGCATGCTGGTGGTAGATGATTTGAGGCTCCAATTAGAGGAGCGATCGCACTTATCGGAGTTGATTATCTGCGAGGGTAGCACAGTGATCCGTCCTCCGTCACCGTCCTCCCCACACCGGGTGGAAAAGGCCCGGGTTCAATCACGTCGATGACGCGAGGAACTTTTGTGGGCTTTATTCACTCCTTGGCTGAGTTAGTCTGTCTCAGGCATAGAGAGAGAGAGAGAGAGAGAGAGAGAGAGAGAGAGAGAGAGAGAGAGAGAGAGAAAAAAAAAATCTTTATTGTACACTAAAGATACAATAATGTGCCTGCCACAGCCAGGAGGCCAGGGGCTTGACAATGATATAGGGTAATATAAAAATACGTACAGTATAACAAAAAGATAATATAACATGAAATTAACTTAAAAACGTAGCATTAACCATTCAATAGATATGAGTATGTACATAGTTGTGAGAAGATAGTACACCAAGGTATGTACACGTTCATATGTACAAAGCACATAATTAAGCATATTCACACAAGTCAGAACATTTCACAGTGCCAAATTGATGTTCGGTATCGCATTTTCTTGTGAAACAGTTCGTCGATTTGCCTGCGACGTGCCGTTCTGCGCCTCATAGGAGATAGCAAGTGAAGATATCAGTAACAGTCGACATCAGGGGCCAAACAAAAGGGGAACAAGTTCGGCCAACGAGCGCCTGTAATTGCGATCAGAAGCGAATTTCTGCAGGTCAACTCCGATCATTAGCAGGGCTTGTATTGTAAGAAGTACTTGGCCAGGTAGGAATCTGTCACTGATCTTCAGCCTATTCCGTTGTAGCTGAAGAAGAGGGGTGGCTAAGGCGTAAGGAAGGAAGTGGAACATGCCACTGACATATATCCCAGAAGTCAGGGGAGTTGATTTTGCCAACCAGCATTTTGACTGTGGTCACAGTTCTCCTCATGCTGATTATTTGAGGCAGCCGCGGGATTTGGAGTTGGTCGGCCAGGCTGGTGGTCCTCTGCTGAGGGGGGGAGTCGATGTTTGCGGGTTGCCCACTTCAGTATCCAGTATTCACTGGCGAGGATGGGCTTCACGAGAGAAGGTACTGCGGAGGCCCATATTTCAGAGGCATACAGAAAGGTCGGATACACAACGGTTTCCAGATATCTGATTGTGGTTCTTGCGTCTGTGTTATGAAGAAGATGTTGACGGGCAATCCAGCGCATTCGGCTGACCTTGGGTAGAACACATTCGATGTGACAGTTGAACCTAAGGTTTGGGTCGAAGGTTACACAGAGATCTTTGTGTTTAACTGAACTTGGAAAAACTGCACCCTCCAGTGAGGGTTGTATGAATGTGGGACACTTCTTGAGAGAAAAAACCATAATAACGGATTTTTGAGGGTTCAGTTTAAGACCGAAATGGTTGAGATGGCTACAGAAAGCTGTGATCTTATTACAGATTTCCGATGTGATCACTCCTCTGTCGGCTGATGGTGGTATTTCCGTTAGGAACTTTATATCGTCGGCCTAGGTAATAACATCATCTCTGTTATACACAAACGGAATAAGGAGGGCGGTAAAAAGTAACCCCGATAAAACGCTACCTTGTGGCACACCTGCATTGATGGATCGGGTATAGGAGAGGTTGCGATGAGTGAGGTACACTGTTCTATTCCAGAGGAGCGAGTGCAGAAAAGCGAAAACGTCACCTTTGATCCGAAAGAAATTGGTTAGGAGATTCAGAAGGGCTGGGATGTTCAGGCTGTCAAAGGCAGCTTCGATATCGGCATAAGATAGCAAGGTTTTTCCCCCAGAAACTGCGGTTTTTTCGTCCAGCAAAACAGGCAAATCGACCAGAGAACATACGCAATTTACAGATACAAATACGGGTTTATGTGATGAATTACGGGAGACCCTAATGTAATAATTTGATTTGTATGGGAGTTGATTAAATGGTAAATTGCACAGGCTCAGAGTGTCTGACAACAGACACTCTGAGCCTGTGCACAACAAAGAGTTAAACTGTGTTGCTAAAAGGACATCTATCTATTACGAGACACCTGCAAAGTCGAATAGATGGAGTCAGTCTGCCATGCATAAACACCATCAAGTACTTAGGGAATGGATTAAGGTTGTCAGGCAGTTATGGTTCGTTTCACACGTCAATTACATTGCTGAGAAGATTCATAAATTTGTTGGTATGATTGCACGTGTAACTGATTTGCAATGGATCCCGCTGTCTGGTATCGGTCCCTCTTGGCCTGTAGGAGTATATAGCGGTCATCATTGGGCATTGTTTTTCGTGGACGACCACCACTGGTCCTTCGAATAGCTGTACCTATCGTTCTGAAGCCGACCACGGACGAGTCGAACCTCTGTAACAACCGTGGTCACCATTCGGTGATTTGCACAACTGCTGAACTGCTGCTTTTATCTGTTTATATGAGCCCTCTCATCACGATTCAAATTTTTGCATGTGCACCAGCTCTCTGGTGAACGGCCACAGTTATGCAAATCACCACAGGCTGTTTCGTTTGATTTTGTGGTTGTAACCTTTAGAAACAGTGTTGATCCTTAAGTTTTGCACACCAGTGTAGGAGATAACCACGGAGGAGACAGCAGATTTTAACTCTTCTAACGTAAAAGTTGGAGGAGTGAAAACGGAATAAAATAGCTTTCATTTTGCTCTCCAATATCAGAACGAATTGACAAATTCAAATTAATGTTCCCTGTGGAAGGGACTGCCTAATATTTTATTGACTGTGCTGTTCCAGACTGGGTGGGATTAAGGATGAAATAGGCCCCCGGTAATGTTTAAATTTGAGGCCCCTTTAATATATATATATATTTCACACATACATATAAATACTACATAGGTTTTTATATTGTTTATTTATATTGCTTTATTCATCCACACATTGATACACATTTTTCTGTCATCCGTGAAAACTGTTATTATTATTAGAAATTTTTATCACTGCTTTAGGAAATATTTACACTGAAAGTGAAGCCCCTCTTCGGGTGATGCCCCGGCCATGGCGGGTTTGGCTGTAGCATTAACGCGGCCCTGGTTCCAATTAAGAGATTCCGAGTTATCAGCAGTAAGTAAATTTTGGACATCACCAGGGTGAAGTTTATTTCGATTAAATTGTTGTAACAATAAATAATCGACCAAGCGAAGTAATTATGGAAAAAAATTGAGGGAGAGGCCATGAACTCATTTGGAAGAAGTTTTAGAATGTGATTTTGATATAAAACGGAAGTAAATTTCCATATTAACTAATATCTTCACGAGCAAAGCCACAGTTCTTTATGTTTTTGAATAATATGTCATCAATAATATTCTTCTTAGAAAGATCATTGTCTACACTGCTCAACAAAATTAACAGAGCACGTAGAAAATGTTATATTAATCGTGTAGCTTTCCATGAAGCTGCAAAATTCGGTACGGTGGTGTACCATAGAATAACGATGAAATGAGGAGACAAATACACCCGGTCAATAAATTAACTCCATAACTTAATTAGCATTTAGAAGCATTCAAATTCCAAACTATAAATGAATGAGTTACCACCTAGTAACTAATTATCAATCATTATACAAAATACAACTGTCAACCCCACAGTCACAAAACCAAGATAAACTGTCACTTTAGGCTCATTCTAAACATAAGTTGTGGTTACACAAATGTCAATCAAACAGTTTAACCAAGTCTAAACCAAAACTTGAAGAACAGTAAACTCAAACGGACGATTTGTTGGCAGAAGGCTAAGTACTTTTATATATTTTTTTTCATCCTAAATTTAACCTTTATGATTAACAAGTACAGCCAATACCGTTTAAATCAACAATTTTATCGTACTAATTTAACTCCACCAACAACGTGAGGAGTCGTAAATATAATAACATATTTACAATTCCATAGTTCAATCAGGTGCAAACCATGCACTGAAACACAAGACATTCAAGTATTAATCAGTTTATATTTGCAAGACACTCGAACTAATAAGCAGTCTTTAACCTGTTGTACAATTTCCCTGATTACGACAAGCCCTCGCCACAATCCTGACACTACTGCGAAACAATCTTCAGTCTCAAAGATCAACACTCTTTCTCCTTTTAAATACACGGTCAGCGAAATAAAGAAAGTTTTCCTTGGAAAGTTTGTCAATAACTGTAACTCATTTCTTATGTCTATATAATAGTGACACTCAAATTTTATGTGCTCCACAGTCTCTGCGAACCCACGTCTACACAAAGGGGAGGCAGCTAAACCGAAGACAAACAACTTAGAGTTCAAGCTGCCACGCCCAATTATTAAGAATGTATCTAATGTTAAGCCAGTTCATTTTCTGGTCACAAAATTCAGATACATTTGAAAACAATTCATAAATGTCTTCAAAGTTCAGCAATTGCCAGTCCGTGGCAAATTCATTCCTAATTCTAATATTGTCTTCCTTTACTGGAACATCTGTTTAATGAGAAATTTTCAACCACAGCAGGCAAAGCCTTGCGTCTATGGAACTTTAGGTAATGAAACATCACTTCATAGTGTACTGGAAGTTTTCCGCTAATTACTTGCAATACAAGAGTTGAAACAGCTAAATAAATAAATCTTTATTTGTCCTACCAAATTTAAAATATATGAGTACATTGGTAAGCGACAAATTCCCTTCACGGCAGACAATGCCAGGGGATTACCATAAAATGTGAATAAAAGAATGTCTAAAATATACAAGAAAGGGCAACAAATATACAATAAATATACATGAAAAGATGACATATAAATTGCATTACCCTTCACTACATTTCTGTCTAGAGTCCTGGCTCTGCAGTTACGAGATATAGCCAACAGAAAAAACCGCTGAGCGTGGGACAAACATTTCTTAATACTCAAGTTGTTGACCGGATAACCCCAAGCACCTGCTGCATGACAAATAACTGTTAACTTTACCCGGGCAGTAGCTCCAAAACCAGAGCCTACGCATTTTTTTCCCGGTTAGAACAGCAACTTGATGCCGACCTGAATAAGTTGGTTGCTAATGCAACCTGCAGGAAATATATTCTGGGGAGCAGTAACCCCAGAATAGTGTATCAACTGTGCGGTACTACACTAAGGGTATTGGATAATGAGAAAGACCTGGAGGTAATTGTGCAGTTAGATATGAAGTTTTCTGAGCAGTGCAAAAAGGGGGCAAGATTACCTCACGGGGTCTTGTCAGTGATATAGGAATTTTGCTAGCAGGGATAAGGAAGTGATTGTCCCATTGTATAAGGCAATGGGCAGGCCACACCTTGAGAACTGCATACAGGGTCTGGAGGCTTCATTTTAGGAAGAATGTAGAGCTGCTGGAACTAGTACAGAGAAGAGTAACGAGATTGGTGAGGGTAACAAAGGGTTGCTCTTACCAAGAGAGGCTTAAGCTCTGCAAATTGCAGCGTCTGAAGAGTAGGCACCTGCCAGGCGATCTGATTGAGGTTTGTAAGGCTTTGAATGGTTTGAGCAAGCTTAATGCTAATGGGATTCTTCTTGTTGCTCAAATGACGCACGTGAGAGGGTATAAATTCAAATTGAGGAAAGACAGTTGCAGAATAGATGTGCGGAAGTTTGCCTTTAGCCAGCGAATTGTTGATTGAATAAACCTCCATCTATCGTTGTGGAATTCAATAGTTTAAATAGATTCAAGGAAGAACTGGACAAACGTTTGGAGCGAATGGATAGGTGAAATGGGAAGGGCTTTTTTTCTGTATAACCTTTCTTCCTTGCGTTATATCCCATTAGTAATGCTATTATGTGCAAAACGCTAGAAAAGGAAAGACATCACCAGGGCCGTGCACATGGCGGGTTTGAATTGGATGCTCCACACCAGGGTCCCAATCGAGGGAGCCATCAAAGTCTCAACATAAATTAACACGTCTCCTAATCCCCTTTGCATCCGAGCTCCCCGGTACCTTTGTACGGTCCTGGACGTCACGCATCTGTTTAATGCGCTAACTCAAAACTCATTGTTCCTACTTCAAACTGAGTGTAGACGTTTCTTCTTGAAATTTAATGACCTATTCCCTCCATAAATATCGATGTAGATTTCAAGGACACGCTGTATAGAAACTCATGGATAGATACATATCCTATTAAAAAAATGGGTTCAAATGATTATAAGAAGAGAGCTTGAATGTTAGGATTTTCACTTCATTACCATAAGCCATCATGTTATTTCTGTTTCTAATAGTAGAAGTAGTGGGATGTGATGCAAGAAAGCAAGTGTATGAGCTTATGCAGCATCAGCCAGAAAAAAAAAAAAAAATTTACAAAAAAAAATTCCTCTAAATGTTTGTCCAGTTCCTCCTTGAATTTATTTAACCTATCAACTTCCACAACTACACATGGAAGTCTGTTGCAGCAATTAACCACCCGCTGGCTAAAGGCAAACTTCCGCACATCTATTCTACATCTGTCTTTTCTTAATTTGAAATTATGCCCCCTTAGGTTCGTAATCTGAACAAGTGGAAGGATCCCATCAGAATTCAGCGTGCTCAACCCATTCAAGGCCTTATATACCTCAATCAGATCACCTCGCAGGTGCCTTGCCTCCAGCTGCTGCAATTTGCAGAACTTAAGCCTTTCTTGGTAAGAGGATCCCTTCATTCCCCTCACCAATCTTGTTGCCCTTCTCTGTACTCGCTCAAGTAACTCTACATCCAATAGTTTCCTAAAATGAAGCCTCCAGAACTGTACGCAGTACTCAAAGCGTGGCCTGCTCTGGTAGCCTGTCTGCATTGCTCAGAAAACTTCATATCTGACTGCACAATTACTCCCAGGTCTTTTTCATTTTCTACCACCTTTAGTGTAGTACCACACAGTTGTTACGTTTCTCTGGGGTTACTTCTACCCATATGCAGTACTTTGCATTTGTCAAGGTTAAATTTTAGTTGCCACTTCTTAGCCCATCTGCCCAAATTATCTAGATCCCGTTGCAGTAGCACACTGCCATTACTGTCATTAACAACCCTGTCAACTTTGTATCATATGCAAACTTCGACACTAAGCCTGTTATGTCTTCATCAATATCATTGATAAATATACAAAACAACAGTGGACCCAACACCGAACCCTGTGGGACTCCACTAGTAACATCAGTCCGAGAAGAGCGACGTTGGCACTAATAATATTAAGAGTACGAGACCGGCAGAATTACTTAACAAGTACAGGTCACTGTTGAAAAAAAGCCGTTGATTAGGGTTGAATTTGAAAGTGTCTGCAATTCTGCCCAGACACGATAGGAGGGAGTATATGATGACAACCTTGTCGATCAATTCGGCCCTGGAAAGATTGTGCAAGGCTCAAGGGGTAGAATTTTTTTCAGCCTGGACTGTACTTGTTAACAGGAGAGATTGCTTCTACAGGGATGGGACACACTTAAATAGAAAGGGTGCAAGAATATTTGCTGATGCTATCGAGGAAGTGTTAGGTGGGTCGGGAAACTGCTAGCTTGGGGTGATACACGAACTAATAGATTAACAGTAGCCGCTGGCAGAGGTAAAAATGATTCGTGCACTGCTTCTATTGGAATGAGAAGCAACCTGGAAAACAAGATGCAGGGTATTTCAGAGACTGCTGGGAGTCATTGCGGTACACGTTAACACATGGGTTGTGTTAGGGTAGCTAAGAAAAAGAACAGGTGCATGTATACTTGCGTGTACACCAATGCTAGGAGTTTGGTAAATAAATTTGATGAATTTTAGGTATTGCTCAAAACATCAAAGGCAGATATTGTTGGGATATCAGAGACGTGGTGTCACACAGATATAAGGAAAGCAGAACTTGAATTTGGGGAGTACAACATCTACAGAAAGGATAGACAGGATAGGAAGGGAGGAGTGGTTATGCTATTAGTTAAGAAATACATAAAATCCAAGGAAGTGAAGCCAGTCGACATCGTTGGACAGTGCAGTGTCGAGTCAGTTTGGTGTGACATAAGCATTGGGAGATCAAAATTGAGAGTAGGTGTATGTTATAGGCCCAATAAATCTGATGAGTATAATGAGCAATTGTGCAGAGAAATAGAGTGGGCCAGTAAATCAGAGTGTCTTATAATGGGGGATTTTAATTTCCCAGATATTGACTGGAATTTGTGGGTTGGTCACTCACACACTAGCAGGGCTTTTGTGGATTTATTGGATGATTGTTTTCTACACCTGCATGTTCGGGGGCAACTAGAGGGAATAATACTCTTGATCTGATTATCAGTAGTAATTCTTCATGCATTAAGAATCTGCAGATAAAGAAACCACTAGGTGGCAGTGATCACAGTGTGCTGAAGTGGGATTTATTCAAAGAGGTAACTGCCATCAGGGGTAAAGGGAAGGGTTTTTGTTTTCGTAAAGGCGACTACGATGGACTGAGACAGTATTTAAAAATTCTATACAGTGGGACCAATTGATGATATTACCAACAGCAAATTCAAAGTGGGAAGCATTCAAAGAACGTATCTTGGAAGCTACTAGGCTTTACATACCAACTAAGAAATATTGTTCAAGGTTTAGGCCTAAGTGGATGTCAAATGAACTATGAGGCATATGGCAGAGAAGAAAAATGCATGGGATACATATAAATTAACATGGGACACACAAGCCTATGACAGACATAAGCTGGTCCGTAATCAAGTTACAAAGGAGGTTAGGCAGGCAAAGGCAGATTACGAGAAATCTTTGGCAAAGGATGCAAAGAAAAACAGCAAAGAGTTCATTACTTATGTAAACTCTAGCAGGAAGGGGATGAATCACATTGGTCCACTTGATATCGATGGTTCAACTGTTGATGATCGTGCTCAGGTAGCTAACAAACTAAATAAATATTTTGCATCGACATTCACAAATGAGGAGTTATTCAGCGAGGGAAATGCCAGAGGATCTTGTAATCTCTGAGAGTAAAGTGGAGGAGAAATTGTTGAAGATAAACACAAGAAAGACACGACACCCGGGGTGGATGGGATCTATCCAGTTATATTAAAGGAGGCAGCAGAGGAAGTAAGCAAATCCTTAGCCATAATTATGAGAGCTTCCTTGGACTCAGGGGAGGTGCCCACAGACTGGAGATGTGCAAATGTGACCCCAATTCACAAAGGAGGATCAAAGGGCGACACAAGTAATTATAGACCTGTGAGTTTAACTTCTGTTCCAGGAAAATTAATGGAGGCACTAATTAAAGAAGCACTGCAGGATCATCTAGACAAGACTTTAGTTATAGCTTGGACACAGCATGGTTTTTTTAAGGGAAAGTCTTGCCTGACCAATTTGATTGGATACTATGATGCAGTCACAAGAGAATGGATGCAGGAAATAACTTTGATATTATATATTTGGATTTTATAAAGGCTTTTGATACTGTTGCACATGGAAGACTGCTGCACAAATTGGAGCAGTGTGGCATTGGAGGCAAATTGCTGCTATGGATAAAGGGATGGTTGAAGGGGAGAAGACAGAGAGTGGTAATCAATGGACACTGCTCATCGTGGACTACTGTTATTAGGGGAGTCCCTCAGGGTTCAGTGTTGGGTCCATTATTGTTTACTGTATTCATAAATGATATTGATGATGGTATATCAAGCTTAATGTCCAAGTTTGCAGACGATACAAAGGTTGGCAGGGTTGTTAAGGACACTACTGACGCTATGCTACTGCAACAGGATCTGGAAAGGTTGAGCACATGGGCTGAGAGGTGGCAAATGAAATTTAACATTGACAAATGTGAAGTACTACATATGGGAAACAGCAACGCTAGAGCAGCGCATCAACTGTGGTACTACACTGACAGTAGAAGAGAATGAAAAGGACCTGGAGGCAATTGTGCAGGCAGATATGAAATTCTCTGCGCAGTGCAGACGGGTTGCAAGAGTAGCTCATGGTGTCTTTTCATTGATATACAGGAATTTTTCTAGCAGGGATAAGGAGGTGATTATCTCCTTGTATAAGGCAATGGTCAGGCCACACCTTGAGTACTGTATACAGGTCTGGAGGCCTCATATCAAGAAGTATGTAGAGCTGCTGGAACGAGTACAGAGAAGGGCAACGAGATTAGTGAATGGAACAAAGTGCTGCTCCTACGAAGAAAGGCTTAAGTTTTGCAAATTAGTGTCTGGAGACTAGGCACCGGCGAGGTGATCTGATTGAGGTGTATAAAGCCTTGAATGGTTTTAGCATGCTCAATGCCAATGGGATTCTTCCTCTTGCTCAGAATAATCACCTGAGAGGGCATAAATTCAGATTGAGGAAAGACAGATGTAGGATAGATGTGCGGAAATTTGCCTTTGGCCGGCGGGTAGTTGGTTGGTGGAACAAACTTCCATCCCTTGTTGTGGAAGTTGATAGCCTAAGTAAATTTAAGGCTCAGCTGGACATGTATTTCTAACGAACGGAGGGGTGAAGTGGAAGTGGGTTTTTTTTTTTTTTTTGCCTGATGCTAGCTTTCTTGCATTATAAGCCTCAACTAATGCTAATGCTAAGCAGCACCCATTGATTATCACTCTCTGTCTTCTCCCACTCAACCATCCTTTTATCCATTGTAGCAACTTACCCTTAATACCATTCTGCTCCAATTTGTACAGTAGTCTTCCATGCGCAACAGTGCTAAAAGCTTTCCTGATATCCAAGTATGTGATATCAAAATTATTTTTTGCATCCAGTTCCTTTGTAACCACATCATAATATCCTATCAAATTTGTCAGACATGACTTTCCCTTAACAAACCCATGTTGGGTCTGACTTATTACTGTAATCGTGTCTAGATGATCCTGCAATTCATCTTTAACCAGTGATTCCATTATTTTACCCGGAATAGAAGTTAAACTCACAGGTCTGTAATTACTCCTGTCACCCTTCGATCCCCCTTTGTGAATTGGGGATACATTTGCAAATCTCCAGTCCGTGGTGACCTCCCCTGAGTCCAAGGATGCTCTCAGAATTATGGCTAAGGGTTTGCTTATTTGCTTTGCTGCCTCCTTTAATATAACTGGATAGATCCCAGCCTTTCATATGTTTAACTTCAACAATTTCTCCTCCACTTTGCTCTCAGTTATTACAAAATCATTAAGCACCCTGCTACAATTTGATAACCTTCTGCCATTTTCAAACCTTAATAACTCCTCGTGTGTGTGTGTGTGTGTGTGTGTGTGTGTGTGTGTGTGTGTGTGTGTGTGTGTGTGTGTGTGTGTGTGTGTGTGTGTGTAGATGCAAAATAATGATTTAGTTTGTTAGCCACCTGAGCAGGATCATCAACAGTCGAACCATCGATCTGAAGTGGACAAATCAGATTCATCCCCTTCCTTTTAGAGTTTGTATAAACTCTATAAGTAAAGAAATCCTTGCTGTTGTTCTTAGCATATTTTGCCAAAGATTTCTCGTAATCTGTCTTCGCCTGCCTAACCTTCTTCTGTGACTTGATTACAGACTAGCTTATATCTGCCATAGGCTTCTGTGTTGCCTGATAATTTATATGCATCCCATGCATTTTGCTTCTGCCACGAGTCTCATTAGTTCATTTGATAACCGTTTAGGCCTAAACCTTGAACAATATTTCAATTAACTGATTCAACAGGGCACTGTTCATTTATATCAGCTAGTGAGTGGGTATAACAGTGCAGTAAACAATGATGCTGATAATACGTCTCCCTGTTGGACATAGTGTTTAACGGGGGATGATAGTTTTGTAGACTGATTCTTCCAAAGCATGTATGCATACGTGTCAATGGCGGGTGGACAATCTATAAAACGTGCCATATGTTTTTTAGTATTAGTAATGGCAAATTATGCAACGAAGCAAGCATCAGCCAAAAAACAAAAAAAAAAAAAGAAAAGAAAAAATTTCGTCATCACCTGTCCACCTCTTATAATAATTTGCCTAATTCTTCCTTAAATTTATTCCAAATTCCCATTTCCAACAACAGCAGATGGCAGTTTGTTCCAACAATCAACTACTCGCTGGCTGAAAGCAAGTTTTCACAGATCTTTTCAGTCTCAGTTTGAATTTTCGTCCCCCTCATGTACGTAGTCTGAGCAAGAGGAAGTATTCCATCAACATTTAGCTTACTCAGTCCATCTTAAACACCTAAATCAGATTGCTTCTCAGGTGCCTAGTCTCCAGATGCTGCGATTTGCAGCACTGAAACTTTTCCTAGTTAAAGCGCCCTTTTGTTTTATCACAAATTCGTTGCTCTTCTGCACCAATCCAACAGATCCACATTCTTTTTAAAATGAGGCTTCCAGACCTGAATGCATGCGGTACTCAAGATTTGACTTCACCATTGCCTTATACAACAGGATAATCATCAACTAATCCCTGCTGGTAAAATTCCTGTTCTGACCAGCTCGTATTATATGATGGTGTTCCAAAAGCCTCGCACCTGGAATGCAAGCGCTACATGCTCCAACAGTGGCACAAATATAATTGTTTTTTTGTGGGGTGATCGTATATTCCACATTGATAGTTTTAGCAAGCGTCGATAGGCGACACTACAATCATTTAATATAAAAAAAAATGCGCCTATGCAGTCATGGATCACAGAAGAATAAGAGAAGTTTACCTCAATATAGCACGTAGAATACTTATGAATGATACTCTCCAGAAATTAATTTCTGGGAGAGTATCATACGGAAGTGAATTGAGGTAAATTTCTTATTCTTTTACAAATGTTGATATCATGTAGAACGTATTGAAAATCATAGCTCTGTTATATACTATAAAATAAAATTAAAAAAAAAAAAAAAAACACCTTCCAATTTCACTGATCCTAGAACATCCACCCTAAAATGAGGCTTCAAAACCTATTCAAAGCCTTATACAAGGGGTGATCATCTCCGTATCCCTGCTAGCAAAATTTCTGTATATCATTGACAAGACCACATGACGTACTCTGCCAACCTGTCTGGACTGCTCATAAAACTAACTGATTGCACATTTACCCCAGGTCTCTTTTATTCTCCACTACCCTGAGTGGAACACCGCTCAGTTAGTACATTTCTCTGGTGTTACTGCAACACAAATGCAGTACTTTGAATTTGTCGATATTAAACTTCAGTTCATTTTTTTTTTCATTTATTTACACACCCAAATATTATGTACAATTTCAAGAAACATAAACAATAATCTATATACAATTTTATGTACATTTTCATTCTCATATATAATTACCCTAGCATATATATATTTTGTTCACAATACAGTTGAGGAAACAGTACAAAACACGTGTGTGTGTGTCCTGGTATCAAGGGTGGCCCCTAGGCATAGCCCATCTCCACCTAGTGGATCTGTATTGAATGTAGGACCTCTGCAAAGGAGCAGCCACCACCTGTGCAGCTGCTGTCTGGTGCCTGTCCCCAGGCGCGAGTAGCCAGGCTTTTTTTTTTTTTTTTTAAACCTTTTACATGCCAAAGTGCACGAAATCCCGCACCCACTGGAGGTAGTGCAATACCAGTGGGTGCCCGCTATCCCGCTCACAGGCTGCCCAGGCCTAGAGCCCGCAAAAAAAAAAAAAAAAAAAAACAAGGCTGGAGCTCCAAAAACCCATTGAAGTCACACAGCCAAGACAAACATTTTTAAAGAACTGCAATTTTCAATAGCATTATATATCAGTTGTCAGGAGCATTATATATCAGTTATCCTATTAAGTTTAGCATGAACAAGGAAATAAACTGTTAACATTGATCACTATTTACATTACAGTGAGATTTACCAGTCTCTCTGTTTGATAGTTCTAGCAACAGAATTTGAGAATTATTTACAGTCGTTTTACAGCAATATTAGTTGTTACTTACCAATAGTTACATGTATTTCTGTTTTGTACAATTTTAAAGACAATCCAGTAGTCTAACTGTTCAGGAAATATATAGTCTCATTTAATTTCTTCCCCGGTAGGATCTGAGCTTGTAGAGTAGGGCTATAGAAGTTCCTCAAGGCGATTTCCATGTAGATAGTTCACATAGTACTCCTGAGCTTTAGGCAGGAGAGGAAGTTCCCAGCATGCATGAAAGCACTCGCAGTAACACTAGCGTCCTTGCAGAAGGTTTTTCTATACGTGTAGCATTACATCAGTCAGAGAGCAGAAATTGGAGTTTTTTGTGTTCAATTGGCTTGATGGCATTTCAGATTATTGCAGGATTCATCCTATGGGGAGAAGATCTTATTTTATTTATTTTTCCCCCCCCTTTTTAAATAAGATTTCATGAGAGAGAAGCGTGTTGGGGTGCGCAGAAGTATGGGTATTCTTAACTGTACGTTAAGCAATTATTCCTCTTCTCAGCCCATCTGCCCAACTTTTCCAGATCCTGTTGCAGCAGCATACTGTGAATTACTATAAACAACCCGCCAATCTTTCTATCATCTGCAAACTTCCACATTAAGCTTGATATACCTTGTTCAATATCATTGATAAATATACAAAACAACAGTGGACCCAACACCGAACCCTGTGGGACACCACTAATAGCATTGGTCCAGGAAGAGCAGTATCCATTGATCAGCACTCTATCTCTCAAACTCAACCATCCTTTTATCCATTGTAGCAACTTATCCCTAATGCCATTCTGCTCCAATTTGTACAGAAGTCTTCTATGTGCAACAGTGTCAAAAGCTTTCCTGATATCCAAGTATATGATATCAAAATTATTTTTTTGCATCCAGTTCCTTTGTAACCACATCATAATATCCAATCAAATTTGTCAGACAAGACTTTCCCTTAACAAACTCATGCTGTGTCTGAATTATTGCTGCAGTCGTGTCTAGATGATCCTGCAGTGCTTCTTTGACCAGTGCCTCCATTATTTCCCCTGAAACAGAAGTCAAACTAACAGGTCTGTGATTACTCGTGTCACCCTTCGATCCCCCCTTGTGAATTGGAGATACATTTGCACCGTAGAAACTTCCCACGAGTCCAAGATGCTCCCATAAATATGGCAGTTTGTCAGTTATCTGAGAATGATCATCTACTGTCAAACCATTCATATCAGGTGGACCAATTTGATTCATCCCCTTCCTTTTAGAGTTTATATAAGTAAAGAAGTCTTTGCTGTTTTTCTTTGCATCCTTTGCCAAAGATTTTTCATAATTTACCTTCGCCTGCCTAACCTCCTTTGTGACTTGATTACAGACTAGCTTGTATCTACCATAGGCGTCTGTGTCACGTGTTAATTTGTATGTATCCCATGCATTTTTCTTCTCTGCCATATGCCTCATTAGTTCATCTGACATCCATTTAGGCCTAAACCTTGAACAATATTTCTTAGTTGGTATGTAAAGCCTAGTAGCTTCCAAGATAAGTTCTTTGAATGCATCTCATTTTGCATTTGCTGTTGGTGACATCATCAGTTGGTCTCACTGTATTGAACCTAAAAAATCTCTGAGACCACTGTAGTCGCCTTTAAGAAAGCAAAAACCCTTTACCCATGATGGTAGTTACATCTTTAAATAAATCCCACATCAGTACACTGTGATCACTGCCATCTAGTGGTTCCTTTATCTGTAAATTCTTAATGTATGAAGAATCGCTACTGATAATCAAATCAAGAATATTACTCCCTCTTGTTGCCTCTCTAACATGCTGCGGCAGAAAACAATCATCCAATAAATCCATAAAAGCCTTGCTAGTGTGTAAGTGACCAACCCACAAATTTCAGTCTGTCTGGGAAGTTAAATTCCTCCATTATAAGACATTCTGATTTACTGGCCCACTCTATTTCTCTGTATAATTGTTCATTGCACTCAACAGAGTCAGTAGGCCTGTAACAAACTCCTACCTTCATTTTTTGCTTTCCCAGTGCTCATGTCACATCAACTGACTCAACAATGCACTGGTCATTAAGTCAACTGAATTCAGCTCCTTAGATTTTGTGTTTCTTAACTAACAACATAATCCCTCCTCGTTTCATATCCTTTCTGTACATATTTTACTGCCCAAATTCCGATTGTGCACTGCTTATATCTGAGTGTCACCACGTCTCTGATATCCCAACAATATCCCCCTTGAATGTCTTAACCAGCACTTCAAATTCATCAGATTTATTAACTATACTCCTAGCATTGGTGTACATGCAAGTATACATGCACCTATTCTTTCTCTTAGTTACCCTTACACAACCCATGTATTTACTTGTTTCATGACTCTCGGCAATTCCTGAAACTCCAGAAACTTGCTTTCCGGGCTGCTAGGTTCCTGCTCATTCCAATAGCAATAGTGCAAGATTCATTTCCACATCTGCCTGCGGCTACTATTAATCTATTACTCCGTGTATCCCCCCCCCAAGCTAGCAGTTTTCCGACGCACCTAACTCTGCCTCGATAGCATCAGCAAATATTCTTGCACCCTTTCTATTTAAGGGTGTCCCGTCCCTGGGACAAGGCTCTCATCATACACTCCCTCCTATTGTGTCTGGGCAGAGTTGCAGACACTTTCAAATTTAACCCAAACTCCAGAAGCCTTTTCTTTGCCGCCTCTTTTATAATAACTGGATAGATCCCATCCACCCCAGGTGTCTTTCTTATATTTAACTTCTACAATTTCTCCCCCACCTTGCTCTCAGTCATTACAAAATAATTAAGCACCCTGTTACATTTTGATAAAATTCTGGCATTTTCCTCTCTTAATGTGTGAATGTAGATGCAAAATACTCATTCAGATTATCAGCTTTCTGAGCAGGATCATCAACAGTCGAACCATCGATATCAAGTGGGCCAATCTGATTCATCCCGTTCCTTCTAGAGTATATTTTTCATGATGGTACCCGCAGCAGTGAGATTGTGAGCTTTGAAACTTTTTTAATTGCAAAAAACATCCCATTGTTATGGGAACCAGCTTTTCACTGTCTGACAAATTGTGTACCTGCCAGACACGGTGGAATAAGAAACAAATATTGCCTACCCTCTCAGGCTTTACCAGTTTATAGAAAGTGAACAGCATAAATCGATTTTAAAAAAAAGCAGCACATTCAAGCATAGATGCACTGTTACAAAGGCAGAGAAAAAAACAGCCACCTTTCCAAACCAGTGACTTACAAGCAATATTTTTCTGCAGGGGGGGCAGGGGGAGAGGAGGAGGGGTCAGGCAGTGCGATACCACTGTCAGGTTAAATTTGTATGTATTTGGTTTGTTTTGAATGCCTGTCAATATTTACATATTAAAGTAACTGCAAAAGATACATGTGGTTTTCCCTTATCGTACAATCGTTTACCATCACCTTTTTATTATATTTGGGGCTTCAACGATATAAAACAATTTGTGGGGCATCTTTTCTCCTGCGCCACCGCTAAAGTTGATCAGCGGTTTGTCAACGCTTCAGGGTTAATTATCTAGAATGGCAACGCACCCATGCCGACAAAAGGAAGATCTTGGCAAGCATTTTGTTGTTGGTTCTGGTTGGAACAAGAAGCACAGCTAGCAGTTCAAATTCATCTCAGTTATTCAAATTCATCCAATAAATCCATAAAAGCCTGGCTAGTGTGTGAGTGACCAACCCACGAATTTCAGTCTAAACAGATGCAAGTAGGAGCCGTCCCTACTACGCTAAGGCCTATAGACAGACGCAACATGTAATGAAAATATTTTTCTCACTGAGCTCCTCAACATCTAGAATAAGGAAGGAATTCTTCTTATATCTTATCGCCAAAACATAACAAACCCAGGCAGCGGCAGTCTTTATTTTGCTTTTACAAATGCAACTTTGTATAGTGATCAGACACCCGTTCGATTATTGTATGTGTCATAGCGTATGGTGTTCAGGAATCCCCAACTTCGTAGGAGGACGGGGGGGGGGGGGATAGGCCCCACGTATACGAACATTTAGCCATAAACGGTGTACATTAATTTCAATTCAAGTTTGTTCAAGTCATTATCAAAACAGCAATTTACAAACAAAAATGTATTTGTTTATTATTGCTATTTAAAATAGAAAGTTTAAAATTATAGTATTTAAAAAATATACAGGGTGATTCACTACCAATGTGACAATCTTGCAGGAGGTGTAGGGGGCACAAAGACGAATCGGAATCACATAAATTGCAGGGTCCGAAATGCCTTCGTCATGCGGTAGAGGACGTTGAACGGGAGGTCGCGTGAACAGCGATCCCGCTGGAAGTCAGCATTTGCGAACCGGTTCCCGAGGCAGTAAGATGGACGAGTATTCAAACGTTGAACTGGCCGACATACACTTCGCGTATGGAGCTGCGGACTGTAATGGGCGCGCCGCTCTGCGCTTGTACCAGGAACGTTTCCCGCACAGGCGTGCTCCTCATCATACGATTTTCGCACGTGTGCACAGAAGGTTACGTGAGACTGGTTGTTTCACGAGAGGTACCATGAATCGAGAGCGAACGATGTCCTACGTCTTGCAGAAGGCAATCCGAGTACGAGTACTCGAGCGATAGGCCAACGATTGGGTATTTCCCAATCCACTGTATGGAGGACACTGTCAACAAACCAAATGAGTTCATACCATCTGCAACGCGTCCAATCATTGGAGCCTGCGAATTATCCACTCCGGAGGACTTTTGCTACTTCTTTCTTCAACAGAGTGCGGCAGACAGCGCGTTTGTTGCGTCCGTATTGTTCACAGATGAGGCAAGTTTCACAAGAGATTGATTTCACATTGATTCAGTTGAAGACCTCGTCGCTCGCATCTCTGTAGCTGCCGGGGAGATTCGAGACACGCCAGGGACCTTCAATCAACATAACGCGGACTTTGGAGAACCCCCATGGTACGCGAACACGTGCAACTCAACGCCGTTTCTCTGTCAATGTTTGGGCCGGCATTGTTGGAGACCACCTCATTTGACCGTACCTTCTGCCCCCTCGTCTGGACGGTAGGGCATATTTGATCTTTCTACAGCAAGTCCTGCCCGAATTTATTGAAGAAGCACATGTTCTTCAGTCGTTGCGCCGCTCAATATGGTTCCAGAATGATGGGGCTCCCCCACATTACACCACTGACGTCCGCCAACACCTAAACGTTACATTTGGACAGCATTGGATAGGTTGTGGTGGTCCGGTTCATTGGCCTGCTAGATCACCGGACCTATCATGCCTGGACTTCTTCTTCTGCTGGGGGTCAAATGGTGTACGAGACCCCCATTGATTCAGTTGAAGACCTCGTCGCTCGCAACTCTGTAGCTGCCAGGAGATTCGAGACACGCCAGGAATCTTCCAGAACGTTAGGGATTTCATGCGGCGGCGCTGTGAAGCCTGTGTGACTGCTTTTGGTCGAACTTTCGAACACCTTCTGTAGCATGGCTTTTTGCCAATGTAAAACTTGTCATTAATATGATTTCTGTTACACTAACGAGTTGCTGTTTCTGTTCTTTTTCTTTGCGTCTTTGTTCACGCGACCTCCAGCATGACGAAGGCATTTCGGACCCTGCAATGCTATGTGATTCCGATTCCTGCAAGTTTGTCGCACTGGTAGTGAATCACCCTGTATATAAAGTTTAAAATATAGTACAGTATTTAAAATATAAAGGTTAAACTTAAATTAATGAAAATTTTAGTTATAAGTGGTCGCAATCCTGAAAAAAGTTGCAATCCTGAACACCTGTAGGATTGTCAGAGAGTTCCTCGACCAACAGTAACAACAGTAACATCAGACATAATAACAACCAACCTGTGTACTTGGTAGCAATACCCGTCACAAGGTGGAACCCCCAATCAAGGAGAAATAATATAACAGGAGTAATAATAATAAAAGAAATGCTATTGGTCAAAGTCGACTGTGCAATCTTGCGATGTTGACCATAAATAAGCTAAATTAAATGATTTAAAATATATTAATGATTTGGCAAATGTAAAAGCGTGAAGAGTAACAACTTTTTTCGTAAATTTATTAGTTATAGTATAATTTTGTTTATGTTTGTCAAATTGTATTTAATAAGTAGTATTATATTGTAATATTAATTTATATACGTGTATATTTTTTTTTTGTAAAATTATAAAGAAATCGTAAATAAAATACCTGTTTATGTTATTAAAAATGATTCAACATTTTTTTAAATTATACCTAATTAAAATTTATTTTAATAAAAATAAGGGGCCCAGAAGGATATCTTGCCTAACGGCCCAAAAAAACTTAATTACGCCACTGGTTATATCCCCTCTCACCATTTGTCTGCTTGCTGCTTCCTTAAATTTATTCCAACCACCCACTGCCACAACCCCAGACGGATGTTCCCACAATCAACAACAGAATAATTTCTTCCTGGAAAACATTCATTTTTTAAAAAGAAATCTAAAGCATCTATCTCCTTCTTTACCATTCTTTGGGTCGACATCGATAGTACACTTTGTCGCTCATAAGTATATTCTGCTCAATTTGTCCAAGCTGCAACCACAGAAAAATTTTACTTTAGTAATACATCTTGTTACGAGATGGAGCCACTCGACCACCCATACGATTTAAATTTTTTTAAGGATCGTAAATTAGAAAACTAAATACCTTTTTTTTTTTTGTGTGTTTTACTAAATTGCGGCGTCTTTAGTATCATAAAGATGATACTGTGTGTTTTGCCATAAAGACAAAGACGAGAAAAGCAGAAGAATGATTTTTAGTAAATAATTATGCCATTCTTTAACTGAAACATTTAACTGCTATTTGTAAATTTAAGGAGCCTGTTTATTTATTCCGAATAATAGTTTTTGATTACGTATATTTTCGTCCCAATCCGAATTTTCTTTTTTTTCTTTTTCTTTAAATAGCAGTAATAAAAATTCCAGTTCATTCTTATAGTATCTTTTTGTGTACCTATATCGCAGCTAACAGATAGTCTATAAATCAATACATATTTTAGGAATGCATCCTTAGACCGAACCCGCAAAGTTAACTTCTGAAAACGCCTGAATTGCGCAATATTAATGCAAGAGAGAGCCGAGTATTTGATGGCAGTTTCCTATTCAGTTACATAGGAGTATTAACAAGTTTCAGGCGTTCGTTAATGTTCTTCCCCCCCCTTTCTTATTTGAATTAGTTTGGTGTTTGCAATTTCATAAATTGGTTTTCTCCTTAAAAGGAAACCTACATCGATGCATACACGCAGTTTCTAGATAAGTACCACAACTAAGAAAGACATAACTTTAAATCTATGATTACTGTAGAATAGTTTTTTCTGCATTTCTTTAAAAAAATAAAAAAATCCAAAATTAGAAGAAACAAGAAAAAAATGATATTACTTCTTCCTGATTTAAGTCAATGATCGTGCTGGCCACGGCAGCCGTTGGATTTCTTCAGTTTCAAGATATTCCACAACCACTTCAGCTCTATGTGCAGTGGCGTTGACATGCATGAAAAGAAAATCTGGGCCAATCGCACCCCTAATAAGTCGCATGTAGGGTTTGAGAATCTGTTCTCGGTACCTCTGCGCAGTTACGGTACCCCTATTAAAAACATGGAGGAGTGCGGCCGTAGATCATTATTCCGCCTCACACGAGTACACGGCTTCCACCGTTTGTCCCTTTCTCTGATGTTGGAGGGATGATACCGCATCCCTCTTTTGGCGCACTATAGCCTTAGATGCTGATGCGCCATAAAAATCCTAATAACCAACCAATCGCATCCCTCATTGTCTCCCATAAGAGTCTTTATCTGTTTGTGGTCCCTGGCACGGGATGGGAGTCAGGGTCAGCGGACCAGGTGTTCACTGCCCTCTGGCTGCGAAATTGCCAGGCACCTTAAATATCTTAAATCCCTCATAGTCTAAAACGGGACTCAGAAAACAGAACTGAATCTCTTTTGTCAAGACACCAAGCCACGTGTTCGTGAACCAGTTTCGACGAGCTCTGCAGTAGTTTAGCGTTAATGGGATAAAAACCAGTGGCTTCTTTGCGTAGGGTCCACTTGGACTGAGCCTCCTTAGCACAGTCTGTTTGGAAATGTTTTCTCCTATGGCTGCAGCAACCTCAAGAGACATTTCATGTAATGGTTTCTGTCTCCTGAAACTGCTTCCATATTGTATAGTGTTTTCTGTCAAGCGGTACCATTGGTTCTCCCTAACTCCATGTAGTATACACCAATGAGCCAAAACATTATGACCAGCGAGCCGTTATGCAAATTGAAGCAACTAGGGATTCACATCTGGTGAGTATGGGTTTGGCACACCCAGGGGCCTGAGATGGATATCATCATTCTTCTCTTTCTTGGTGATTCCCTTCTACTTTTGGCTCTCTCTCTCTCTCTCTCTCTCTCTCTCTCTCTCTCTCTCTCTCTCTCTCTCTCTCTCTCTCTCTCTCTCTCTCAGGGAATTTTTTTTTTGGCTGGTGCAGCATAAGTCTCAGGTTTCCTTGCACCATATAGCTAATAATAATAACTGCAGGTGAACTACGGCGCGTGTGCGCGTGGAGACAAGGTACAAAAAACACCTGACACTGAGCTACGTTAATCAGTGTTACTCTCAAATTCAGATGAGAAAGGCAGCGGACTTAAACGAGTTTGACAAAGGTCAAATTCTAATCGCCTGACGACTGGGTCAGAGCATATCCTAAACGGAGTCAGCCGCGGTTAAAACCTACCAAACGTGGTCCGAAGAGGGGAACCCACGAACCGTCGGCGAGATGTTGGACGACACAGCTCATCGATGTTCGAGGTGAGTGAAGGCTCTCCCCGATGGTACGTGGCAACAGAAGGGCGACGGTGGCGCAACTCGTCGGTAATTGGAATGCTGAAAGTGGGGCTGCGTAGCTGCAGGCTGCTCCGAGTACACATGCTAACCATGGTTCACCGGCGACAGTGCCTACGATGGGCACACAAGCATCGAAACTGGACCTTGAATGATTGGAAGAAGGTCGTTCGATCCGAACGATCACGTTTCCTGTTGCACCATGTGGAGGGGCATAGGCATGCCCACTGAAAATGAGGGGTAACCTTCCTATCCGACCCCTCATCTTCCTATTTCACCCAATCTTCACCCTCCCCTCCAAACACTTTCTCTTGTACAGCGACTGCCCCATATGTCCAAATTTAAATCCCATAAAATTTTTCCCGACCTTTTAGGCTCTGTAGAAATAGTTCTTTAAACGTAAAACCCCACGCAGCGCTTTCTAAATGCAGTTTTACCGAAATCAACCGGGATCGTTCCAACCTTTATTCTAGGTCCTAGCCACCGAAATCCCAGGAAAGTAAGTGGCAGGACCTGCCAGAGTATAATTAATCTCTAGGTACACCCGGCCGGCGTCCCGGTCGCTAGGTATGGAAACGCCGGGTACCACTAGGGGCCAGGTGGGATGAACAATGAGCACAACAAACTATATACCACATGACCCATACATTACTTTTAAACCTCTGGCATAGACAGGATACTGTCACTCGATACATAGAACATATGCGGAGATGGGAGAAATCCCCGGAGCCGTCTGACCCTCAACATATATATACCTATGCACCATGTTGACGGCCGGGTACGCGTGCGTCGTTTACCTGGGGCCGTGATGGCGCCTGGATGACCCTGGGACGAAAACAAGCCAGTGGCGGCCGTGTCATGCTTTGGGCGATGTTATGCTGGGATAGCCTGGGTCCAGTCATTCATGTGCTGGGTGCTCGGACATCTACCACCTACAAAGCATTCTTTATCCCAACACTAGCCTATGCAGCTGGGGCCTGGTACACAAAGACTAGCACAGCTGTCAACAAGAAAAAACTGGAGATGACATACCGATCGATATTACTCATAACCACAAGAGCTTGCTGCACTGTGGGCACTCATGCGCTCCAGGTCCTGGGGGAATGCCTTCCCCTGGACTTGGAGATTGCTGGGGGTTGCTGTACTAACATTCCAAAGGAAAAATAGTCTCCAATATAGGATTCATCACAGACCCAGCAAACATCAAAACCGTGGAGAACAGACGGATTTTACAACACGTGAAATCACTATGAGAAAATCGCTAGAACCTCACTAACAAAGGCTCTATTACTAAGAGGTTTATACTGGATGTCGGACAAGGTTATCCACTCTCCCCGACCTGGTTTTCGCCCGTACTCCAAACTACGTATTGACTGGACATAGGTCATTTAGAAAGAAGCTATATGAGTTTGGAATCTCAGCTACTCTGCGGTGCTCCTGGGACAGGAAAGGTCCTGGGAGCACCTGGTCTATGAGGACCTCAATGTCAACTATACACCAAGATTCACTCGCTTCTTCGAAACCAGGAGGACATCGTTCTGCAAGAGGAAGAGATCTACAAAGTCTTCACACTTTTTGCACAAAATCTGTTCACAAGGCAATGGACCCTATCCTCCCCTTTACTGGAGGTATCCCAAAAGTTCACAAATCCACGAATAGGACAATATCAATCACGAGACAATAGCCATCCCTCAGTGGTCCAGAGTAATGGAAACAACTTAGACTCTGACTCAACTTGGTTAGAAACACCACAAAAGACCAGAACTTATCTTGCATTGTTGGGCACATGAACTAAAGGACATCCAAAGTGGTCATATGACTCATCATACACTGTTTCTTTCTTGAACGGTGCTTTCTTTCCCCTCCCGTGGGGAGAGGGGGCTTTGCCCCACTGCCTTCTCCAAATCTCTTCCCTCTCGTGGGGCACGGGACTGCTCCACTGCAATCGCAGGGCCATCCTCTCTATCGGCCCCTTACTTCCTTTTCTTCCCTCCAATCTTCACACCCCCTTTACTGTTGACTTTCACAGCATTTTCAGCCCTACGCATCCAAATTTAACTACATCAAAATTTCTTCCCCGACCCATTTAGGCATATAGAAAATATTATTTCAGCGTCTAGCCCTCGCAAGCTTCTTCTAAATTATTCTAACAACGCTAATAATTAACCGTGAGCACCTTTTTTTTTTAGGTTCTAGCCACTAAAACCCAGGAAAGTAGGTGGCAGGACCCGCCAGAGTACTACATAGGTAACACCCGGCCGGCCTCCCCTGGTGAGGTATGGTAACGTCGGGTCCCATTAGGGGCCCGGCGGCTAACAGGCCAGATGAACAAAGGGCACAACATGCTACATACCACATGACCCATATACCTTTAAATCCCTGGCTTGTCCGATGCAGTGTACATACGCGGAGATGGGAGAAATCCCAGGAGCCGTTAGGCCCAAATATACCTATACCTCTGTAACATTTAAGTGGACCCTTAGGGGCTCTCTTATGACGAGAATTCACTACATCCCCATGAATATGTAACGCCACCTGCTTGACACAGCTGAAGAATACATAAGCCTTCACCACCTTTGCAAAGGACCACCTTTCCAGAGGCAAAAAACCCTACCCAGAACGTAAGAGATCTGGGAATTGGAATGTATTCTGCCATCGAAATCGACTGGCAGCCACCACCACCCACTTGAAGACTGCCCTGAACAGTAACCTATCTCGGACGGAACCTCTGTCCCACGAATGACGCCAAATCGGACCAGATACCCAAATTGCACTCTTTACCAACGGTGACAAAGTGTTCTCTACTGCCAATTCCTGATGGCGATCTATACCGGGCTCCCTTGCCTGGTACCTTTTTCTCCCTTTTCCTCGGCAGGGGGTGGGGGGAAGCAGTCGTGTCTCCTTCTCCTGGTGGGCCACGGGCCTGCCTCACTGAACATCCTGGGATCGCCTTCTCTATGTTCCCCATGCTTCTGTATTTGGCCCCCAATCTTCAGTCTCCCCCCTGACTCTGCCTAATACGCCAACGTATACTCCACACAAACTGCAAAAACTTAATTTCGTCCAAATTAAACGACATAAACCTCATTTGGCTTTTCTAATTCCAGAGCTCATCCTTACCGAGTTTTTTTTTTTTTAAGGCTCTAGCCATGGAAATCTCGGGAAATTAGATGGCAGGACCAGTATATATAAGCCTGGGGTCGTGGTCTGCCTCCACGGGGCGTAAGTGGGCAACGTTGGGCCCACAACTGGGTTCGAGCGGCTAAACGACCAGAAGAACAACGGCACACGACACTAACCAATCCACGACCCACACACTTAAATCTCTGGCATTTACAGCATACTGTAACACACCACAACGTAAAGTAAGCGGAGTTGGGAGAATCCCTGGTGCCACTTGACCCTAAATACACTTCCACACCTAAACATCATTGCTGACCAGGTAGGTACACCCTTTCATGGCAACGGTCTTCCCCTCTGGCGGTGCCCTCTTTCAGCAGAATAATGCGCCATGCCACACCGCCCGGATTGCTCGAGACTGGTTCGCGGAACATGAGGAAGACTTCCAGGTATTGCCCCGGCCTCCAAATTCCCCAGATACCAATCCCATCGAGCATCTGTGGTTTGTGTTGGAACAGTAACTACGATCTGTGGCTTCTCAACCACGGACCTTACAGAAGTCAAAGGATCTGCTGGTTACGTGTTGTTACCAGATATACCACAAGACACATTTAGAAATCTTGTAGCTTCCATGCCTCGCCGGGTACGAGCTGTTTTGGCTGCACGTGGAGGACCAACATCATATTTGATATGTGGTCATAATGTTTTGGCTCATTGGTGTACTTTGTGTCTCCGTAAAAACTGTAGATGCCACAGATAGTGAGAGTTTTTGGTGCTGGACAGTGCACTGTTGGCTTAGCCTGTTGTTCCTCTGGCATTTAGCCGCGGGGACCCTAGTGGAACCTCACGTGGTCCGTCCACCGCCATGAGGAGGCAGCCAGGTATATAAGGGAATTGACGTAGTCTCTGTCAGGAGAGAACTCTGAACAGCGCCTGAGCTTGCCAGAGAGGGCCCATATGAAAAAAAAAAAAAAAAAAAAAGGCCGGAATTTTTTTTTTTTATTGGAAAAGGAACTCGGGGATGATAGTGTTGGAGAAAAGGGGGTGAAAATAAAGGAGGTAGATGATAGGAAGACTATCCACCTGGAAATCGGAAGTTAAAGGAATAGGATGGCCCCCTGTGGAGGGTGCCCACTTTCCACGGGGGAGGGGTCTGTCACCACCAGTAAAAGATTTGTGGTGGTAGGTTACACAAGGCGAAATGGCTGGTGGGGGGAGGCAAGCAGAGATTGTCGGGCAGAAAAGTAATAGGGCCATGGCACCCTATGTTTGGGGCAGGGGAGATCACCTATGGAGAGTGCTTCTCTGTTTTATGATCCCACACAGGCCAGACCAGCTGCAGCCGGTGTCAGCTAATCCCACATCGTACCAAAAATGGGGATGGTATGATATCAACAAGGCAGGGAGGGTTTCTGGAAAGTTGCCCCCACTGCAGTCTAATTTGGGGAAGGCCTGCTGGAATGACACACACACTTCATGCACTCAATTCAACTGGACACCTGTTATGTTTACACAAGTACACATTTTTATTTTTTGACATCAGTAGGGGGCAGACTGGACGAAAAGACATAGCATGGCTCTCGCTCGGACATTCATCATTCAGAGACAGGACGCAGGCAACCAAAATATAACTACCTAAGCCGTCGCATATTCACTCGGTCACCGCATGGTTTACACACGTGACCTTGACATTCATTCACATTTACGCAACTTAACCTACAAAAGTAGTTAATAATTTTAAATTTCTTATTTTATTTATTATTTTTATACATATTCTGAGTACAACGTAAAAACACTTATGGGACATTCTCATTCATTTGCCACTTACCCACACTTATCTCACTCAACTCTGTATTCCGAATAGGACGGCACTCACATTTTATATACACATACATGTTTTTTTTTTTTCTTTTGGATTAAGTGAACTCACCCACCACAATACTGCTTCCATAGTGTTGAGGCGACACTGCATGATACATTAAGCCAACGTGCCACCTGCGCCGTGACTGCCCAGCTTCTCGCCATCTCAAAGAAACATCTAAACGATGATGACTTACCATCCTGAGTACTGGAGGTGTGGCTATTCCACCGACCAAGCCAAAAAACGGAAATGAAGTGATGTAGTAGCGACCCGTGTTTTTATAAGCATGGATTGTTTGCATAATGTGCAGCTCTGTAAGGTGGTAGATCAGTTTCTATTGGATACTCGGAATTTGCATCCAGGATGCCTATTATATCAAACATTCGCCTTCCACGACAATGTTTACAATAAAATATTCATGAAAAACATTTTGTTGTGTTAATTTTGTCGCGCAATGTAGTAGAATAACCAATAGTATGAACGAAAAAATAATTTTACTTCCAAGAGTTTCCTAACGTTGCCTCTTGCTGGTTCCACTGTCGGTTTGAAATCTAAAGCCATCCGTAAGGAAGTCACATGACTATCATACTAGTACCAATTCCGACTCTCCATTGAGCCCTTTCGGCAACAGCGACACGGATTCCCCCTCCCCCCAACCCAAAGATGGTCCCTCAGCGGTGCCACACATTTTAATCCACCGGCCTGCTGTTTTCCAACAGCCAGTAATCTGTTGTTGTTGTTGTTGTTATTTGGATTTTAGGAGCATTAGCAACTAAGGCCATATTGCTCCGGGATATGCGGTGGTCATTCCCTGACCTTCCCGCATCCCCCGTATTTGGTGGTGACGGGCTCGAACCCCGGTCTAATCAAGAAGCGTGTGCTGCGCACTGCTGCTCCTTCCCACCTGGCTACGGAGGCGCCTATAGCCAGTAATCAACTACTGGTTACTGGCTTAAGTTTGACAACTAACATGAAGTTAGCATATTTTGATTAGATGAAGCATTAACTTGCTGATATGTAACTTTTATTGGATTTCCTTTCAGAAATCGCAGCACAGAGCTTTCTAGTCTATAAGATGTATTTTCCGACAATTTTGGTTAGATTTAAAAATAAATAACAGTGTATTATTCTGGTAATTAATTAATTGTGAAATCAATTAATCTGTTAATTAATTATGCAATTCCAGTACGTAACTAATTTCACTTTTTATTTTATTTTGCTTACTGTGCCTCTAAACGTCGTCACAATCCCTCATAACTAGAATGCATTTAGCTAGAATAACCTTTTCACTTACTACTTGTACAAGTTCAGCTTCTGTGACTTCATCAGATCCACCTTTCAGCTATTTAGAGTCTCTTGTATGCCATCTTTTATATTTAACTCACCAAAAAAGATTTCAGGAATTGCGCATGTTTTGATCAAAAATCTCCAGATTTAACCCTTCTTAGCATTTTTGGTAGGCTAGCATCATTCATTCTCCAGCTATTGCTGGATAATGAACTTTGAACTGATTGGCGAATAGATATGAACGTTATTTTGATGGTATGACTTTGATTGCTGAACTTAGTTTTTTTTTTTTTTTTTTTATTCTGCAGAAAGCTATTACAGTCTATGACTCTCTTTTAGCCGTCCTTCGTGGCAATATAGTGGTTTCCCTATATTATTATATTAGGGTCACTTGGAATGTTAATTCAACTACCCATGCGTACTCGGTCTGTAAATTTCGTGTGTTCTCTGGTCGATTTGCCTGGTTTGCTGTACAAAAAACCCCAGCTTCGGGAGTGGGGGAGAAACCTTGCTAAAAAAGCCCATAAAAGTTCCTCGCATCATGGATACGAACCACAGCTCGTTCTTTTCCACACGGTGTGCGGAGGACAGTGACGATACCACTGCGCTACACCCACAGACTATGTTACCCTATTTTCATCGTTTGGGGAGATCTGAGATCGCGTCATGTCGAAGACCGGAGAAATTTCTATAGTCCTCTTCAATCTAGTTTGTAGTTAGCCGATCTCTGGCGGAGAGAACAAAATTTTGCCAGTGAGTTATCTCGGATTTTTCAGCCCACACCACACGACTCCGGACTGCTAAGAACACAATTCGTATTATTATTATAACTGCTCCTTAAACATCCTAAGAAACCTGAGGACGACCCGGCTTCATACAGGCCGATCGCCTTGTTACCAGTTATGGGCAAGGCACTGGAAAAAGTGATCACTAATCGGCTATTAGTTATTCACACCAATAAAGCATTATCATCTCCGGATCAATTTTGTTTTACTCGTGGAAAGGGGACTGAGGATGCAATTGCCAGACTCCTTACTTTGCAAAAGGAAACTGATACAAAATACCTTCTTGGCCTCTTTGTGGACTTCAAAGGGGCCTTTGACACCCTTTGGTGGCAGAGTGCTCTGGAGAGGTTCCTGGAGGTTGGGGTTTCTAGACCAATCTTCAAATTACTTACTAGCTGTTTTTACCAGCGCTCTATCATAGTTAAGAGTGGTACTAAATAGGTCTCTAGACAGGTTACAAGGGGTTAGCCATAGGGATCAATTCTTGTCCCCTTGTGTTGGAATGTTGTGTTTGACTCATGGCTCACCAAGAAATTTGAAGGAACAAAGATGATTGCCTATGCAGCCGATCTTACCATTCTTATACGCGGAAATTCAAGGAAGAACATGGAAGACACAACTAACTGCGTCTTACGAGAACTTGCGTGTGTTGCCTGGTTGATTTGCTTATTTTGCTGTAAGAAAAAAGTCCAGTTTCTGGAGGGAATACCTTGCTATCTACGCCTGAGACCGACTAACTCAGCTGCGGAATGAAAAAAACCCATTAAAGTTGCTCGCGTCATCGAGAGGATTCGAACACTGGGCTTTTCCACCCGGTGTAGGGAAGATGGTGGTGATACCACTGTGTTATCCGAGCAGACGTTGAACAGCATTAAAAAAAAAAAAAAAAAAATCAAATTATTATATTAGGGTCTCCCATGAATGACTACATATATCCGTTTAGGTGTCTGTAAATTGTGTGTGTTCTGTGGTCGATTGCCTGTTTTACTGGACGAAAAACCCCAGTTTCTTGGGAAAAAACTTTGCCATCTACGTTAGAGACTGAGTAACTCAGCCACGGAGTGAAAAAAGCCCATTAAAGTTCCCCACGTCATCGACGGGATTCGAACCTGGACCTTTCAGCACATTAAACAGTATTAAGGTAATTAATCGGGGATTAAAATTTATTCACAGACAAAATTCCAATCGCTGGACTTCGTCTCCTGGTTGAAGGTGTTTCACCCGCTGTATGGTAGCATTAGCATTAGTTGAGGCATATGATGCAAGAAAACTAACTTATATAGAATCAGCCAAAAAAAAAAAAAAAATCCTTCGCATTTCACCCATCCGTTCACTCCAAACGTTTGTCGAGTTCAACCTTTTAAGCTTTCAACTTCCACAACAACAGATGGAAATCTATTCAGCAATAAATTACCCACTTACTAGAGGCAAGTTGTAGACTAGATGTGCTTCTGCCCATCTATTCTACAACTGTCTTTTCTCAATTTGAATCTGTGTCCCTCCCCAAGGTCTTTAATCTCAGCAAGTGGAAGTATCACATCAGAAATGAGCCTGCTCAAATCATTCAAGGCCTTGTACACCTCAATAAGACACCTCGCAGGTGCCTAGTCTCCCGATGCTGCAACTTGCAGAACTTAAGCCTCTCTTCGTAAGAACACTTCTTTGTTCCGCTCACCAATCTCGTTGACCTTCGCTGTGCTCGTTCTAGCAAGTCCTTCCTAAAATGAGGTCCCCAGACTGTACGTAGTATTCAAGGTGTGGCCCCCAAAATTATTGCCCACCCCCATTGCCTTATACAAGTGGATAATCACATCCTTGTCACTGCTAGCAAAATTCCTATATATCATTTGACAAAGCTCCATTACATGCTCTGGCAGCCCGACTGCACTGCTCAGAGAACTTCATATCGGACAGAACCACTACCCACAAGTCTTTTTACCATACCAACTGTCTACGTTTGAGACGTACACAAGTTTGTACGTTTCTCTTGGGTTACTGTTACCCATATACAATACTTTGCATTTGTCGATGTTAAACTTTGGTTGCCACTTCTCAGCCCATCTGCCTAATTTTTATAGATCCTGTGGCAATAGCATACTGTCTTTACTGTCACTAACAACCCTGCCAACCTTTGTATCATCTCTAAACTTGGACATTAAGCCTGATATACCTTCATCGATATGATTGATAAATACACAAAACAACAATCGGCCCAGCACTAATAAAATTAGTCCACGTAGAGCAGTACCTATTTACCACCACTCTCTGTCTTCTCCCACTCAACCATCCTCTTATCCATTGCAGCAACTTGCCCTTAATGCCATACTGGTCCAATTTGCAAAGCAGTGTTCCATGTGTAACAGTATCAAAATCTTTCCTGAAACATAAGAATATGATATCAAAATTATTTTTTGCATCCAGTTCCTTTGTGACTACATCGTATTATCCAATCAAATTAGTCAGACAAGACTTCCGCTTAACTAACCCATGAAATGTCTGAACTACTGTAGTGTAGTGATTCTGCGTCACTTCTTTAACCAGTGACTCCATTATTTTTCCCGTAACAGGAGTTAAACTAACAGGTCTATAATTATTTGTGTCACCCTTTGAACCTCCCTTCGTGAAATGGGGATACATTTGCACATCTCCAGTCCATGGGGACCTCCCTTGAATCTAAGGATGCTCTCATAATTATCTCAAAGGGTTTGCTGACTTCCCTCGTTGCTCCCTACAATGTAACTGGATAGATTCCATCCAACCCAGGTGCCTTCCTTATGTTTAACTCCAACAATTTCTCCTCCATTTTTCTCTCCGTTAATACAAAATTATTTAGCTCCCTGTTAGAATTTAGTAAACTTATAGCTTCTTACACAATTCCTCCTCTTCCTTACACGTTTATAATTACTCGTATCACATTATGAAACCCATATGTGAATTGAAGTTACATTTGCACTTGTCCAATCCGTGGGGAATTCTCTTGAGGACAAGAATGCTCTCGTCATTATGCCAAAGGGTTTGGTTATTTCCTTTGCTGACTCCTAATAAAACTGGATAGACACCCTCCCCTCCCCAAGTGCTATGGTTATGTTTAACTTCAACAATTTCTCCTCCACTTTGCTCTTAATTTTAACAATATCATTTACTTCCTGTTAGAGTTTGATAGGCTTCGGGCTTCCACTTCCCTACATAATTCTTCTTGTTTCAAAGGAAATGCGAAATGCTCTTCCAGTTTGACAGCTACATGAGCAGAAATATCAACAGTCGAGCTACCGATATCAAGTGAATCAATCTGATTCATCCTATTCCTTCTAGAATTTACATAAATAAACAAGTGTTTGGTGTTTTTCTTTGTATGCATTGTCAAAGGTTTCTTGTAATCTGCCTTCGCTTATCCAACATCCTTTATCACATGATTACAGACGAGCTTATGTCTACCGTAGGCTTCTGTCGCCTGATAGTTCATGTGCGTTCCACGCATTTTTCTTCTCTGGCAGGAGTCTAATTAGTTCATCTGACACCCAATTAAGCATAAGCTTGGAACTGTACTGCTTAATTGGTATGAAGAGTCCACTTACTTCCAAGATGTTTCCTTCAATGTTTTCCATTTAGAATATTATTTTTGTTGGTAACATCATGAATTGTTCCCACTGTATAGAATTTAAAAATAGTCTGAGACCACTGAAGTGACTTTTACGAAAGCAAAACCCTTACCTTCACTCCTAATGGTAGTTACATCTTTAAGTAACTCTCACCTCACTACACTGTGATCACTACCACATATTGGTTCACACCTGCAGATTCTTAATGCATGAATAATCACTGCTGATCACCACTTCGTGAGTATTAGTCTCTCTGGTTAAATCTTGAACAAGTTACTGTCGAAAACAGTCATCCAATAGGAGAAGTAATTGTTGAAGTTAAACATAAGAAAGGCACCGGGGGTGGATGGGATCTATCCAGTTATAATAAATGAGGCGGAAAAGGAAGGAAGCAAACCCTTACACATTATTATGAGAATGTCATTGGATTAAGAGGAGGTCCCATTTCACGAAGGGCTGGAAATGTGCAAATTTATCTCCAATTCACAAAGGGGAATCAAAGGGTGCCATAATTACTATGACCTGTTATTTTAACTTCTGTTCCGAAGAAAACAATGGAGTCAACGGTTAAATAAGCATTGTAGGATCATCAAGACAAGACTGCAGTAATAATTCAGACAGAGCATGGGTTTGTTAAGGGTTTGTCTTGTCTGACCAATTTTATTGGATACTATGATGTGGTCAAAAAGGAACTGAATGCCAAAAATAATTTTGATATCATATACTTGGATTTTAGGAAAGCTTTTGGCATTGTTTCACAAGGAAGACTACTGTACAAATTGGAGCAGTATGGCATTAAGGGCAAGTTGCTGAAATGGACAGAAGGATGGTTGAGTGGAAGAAGACAGAGAGCGATAATCAATGGATACTGCTCTTCTTGGGCTAATGTTATTAGGTAGTCCGTCAGGATTCGATGTTGGGCCCATTGTTGTTTTGTTTATTTATCAGTGATATCGATGAAGGTATATCTGGCTTAATAGCCAAGTTTGTAGATGATACAAAGATTGGCAGGGTTGTTAATGACAGTATGCTACTGCAAGAGGATCTAGAAAAGTTGGCAGATGGGCTGAGAGGTGGCAACTGAATTTTAACATTGACAAATGCAAAGTAATGCATATGGGTAGAAGTAACCTCAGAGAAATGTACTAACTGTGTGGTGTTACACTCAGGGCGACGGAAAATTAAAGAGACCTGAGGATATTGTGCAGTCAGATATGAACTTTTCTGGGCAGTGCAGTCAGGTTGCTAGAGCAGATCATGGGGCCTTGTCAATGATATACACGAATTTTGCTAGCAGAGACAAGGTGGTGATTATCCCCTTGTATAAGGCCAGTCCACACCCAGATCTTGAAGCCTCATTTTAGGAAGGACGTTGAGTTGCTAGAAATAGTACAGAGAAGGGCAACAAGACTAGTTAGGGGAACAAAGGGTGTGCTTTTTCGAAGAAAGGCTTAAGTTCTGCAAATTTCAGCATCATAAGACCAGTCACCTGCGACGTTATCTAATTGTGAAGGCTCAATGTTGATGGGATTCTTCATTCTCAGATTACAAACCTGAGGGGGCATAAAATGAAATTGAGGAAAGCCAGTTGTCGAATAGATGTGGCTATAATAAATTTGCCTTTACCCAGCGAGTATTTGATTGCTGGAACAAACTTCTCTGTGGTTGTGATAGTTGATAGCTTAAATAAATTCAAGGAGGATGTGGGCAAACTTTTGGAACTAATGATGGGTGAAATGGGAAGTTTTTTTGTTTTTTTTTGCTAATGCTATGCTGTATAAGCTTCTCTTCTTGCATCACATACCTCTACTAATGTTACATCCACAAATTTCTTTGTAGTGTGCAAGTGACTAACCCCCTTCAGCGCATTCCTTATATCTTTGTAACACAATATCTCTGATATCCCAAGTATATCTGCCTTTGATGTCGTGACGAGTACTTCAAATTCATCAAATTTATAGGATTGGTACATGCAAGTATACGTGCACCTGTTCTTACTCTTAGTTACCTTAATACAGCCCATGTATTTACTTGTTCCATGATGACTCTCAGTAGTTCTTGAAATCCCCAATAACTTGCGTGCCAATCTGCTGCTCATTGAAATAGAAGCAGTGCAAGATCGCCTTCACCTCTCCCTGCGGTTATTGTTAATCTATTAGTCTGTGAATACTCGAAGCTGGCTGTTTTCAACCCACCTAACACTGCCCTTTTAGCATCAGCAAATAAGAAAGGGTGCAAGAATATTTGCACCCTTTCTGTTTAATTGTATCCCATCCCTGTAGAAACTCTCTCTCCTGTTAACAAGCACAGACCACGCTGAAAAAAAAATTCTAGCACAATCTCTCCAGGGCCGAATTGATTGACAAGGATCTCATCATATACTCTCTCCTATCGTGTCTGGGTAGAATTGCCTACACTTTCAATTTAACCCTAACTCGCGACTTTTTTCCAACATTTTCCTGTACTTGTTAAGTAAGCCTGCAGATTTCCTACTCTTAATGTCTTTAATGCCAACTTGTACAACAATATCATCTTTTTTTGTCCTTAATAGCACCCCACACTGGGTGGAAAAGATCTGGGTTCGAGTCCCGTAGATGATGAGACGATTTTTTATGGGCCTTTTCACAACGTGGCTGAGTTAGACCGTCTCAAGCGAAGGTTGCATGGTTTTCTCTCCTGAAAACTCGGGTTTTCCGTCCAGCAAACAGAAAATTGACTTTGGGATACATGCAATTTTGTGACAGTATGTATGGAGCAATATGGCCTTAGTCATCAATGCTTAAAACCCAACAACAATAACAGCCCTTAAAAGATGATGACTGCTGTACAATGTACATCAACTTTTGTCCCTGGCAGACATACCCTGGTCGTGTTCCACCTATCCTTTTTTGCAAAATATAGTTCCCGTTTCCTTGACAATGGAATCGTCGAAAATAATTAGCTCGTGTGGGACCAGCGAATTTTGCCTCGTCACCGCACAGTCATTAGACGTAATAATACATTACTCTCGTCTTTCTTTTTCCAGTGCTTATGTCAGACGAAGCTGATTGAACATCGCACTGGCAAACAACGTTAACTGGATGCCTGACTTAGACTTTATGTGCTTCTTAACTTAGAGCATAACTGCCCACTCCTGCCTATCTGTTCTTTCTGTACACATTTTACTCCCTTATATCTGAGTGACACCCTGTGTCTTCTTCCCCCCCCCCCCCAATGTCGACAGGTATTGAGGTCATGTGCATGGGGTTGGAGGTTGTGTCCGGTTAATATTATTATTGTTATTCCTGTTGGTCGAGAAACTCTCTTACCCTTTTAGCTTTGCGCTGCTGGCACAGTGGTATCGTCACCGTTTTCCCACACCGGATGGAAAAGGTCCGGGTTCGAATCCCGTCGATGATGCGTGGAGCTTTAATGGGCTTTTTTCACTCCGTGGCTGAGTTAGCCGGTCTCAGGCGTGGAGAGCAAGGTTTTCCCTGCGTGGAGAGCAAGGTTTTCCCTGCGTGGAGAGCAAGGTTTTCCCTGCGTGGACAGCAAGGTTTTTCCCTCAGAACTGGGGTTTTTCGTCCAGCAAAACAGACAAATCGACCATAGAACACACGCAATTAGCTGACATAAGACACACAGCACAGCAGATGAATTTAATATGGGTGGCCTAAAAAAAAAAAAAAAAAAAAAAAAATAGTTACCCTTTTAGAGTTGTTTAAGATCGCAGATTTCTGGAGTTCCATGTAATTTACTAGGAGACTCTTATGGAGGCTCTTTGGCACCATGCTGGTGCTTGCTCAAGTGATCGGATGGTCATTACTTCTTCCATATGTCACATTGACTTCCTGTCTTAGCTCTGATTACTTCCTGATCTTCTTTCCTCGTAGATTTTTGGAGGTTTCTGGCGTTGAGCGCCGATCAGTTAGCCCTTTCCTTCTTGTCGATGAGGGTTGTGTTTGATTTTGGTGCGGATCGTAATGTCTATTATTATGGCACGCACGGGTTCGAATCCTGTAGATCAGGAGTGGCCAACTTAATTTGTGATGCGTTCTACTTTTTTCCTTCACAATGTGCCGTGATCTACCATCTCAAAAATTTCATTGCACAAGGTGCAAAAATCGAGGGGTGACTGTATATTTAAAATTCGTCGTGATCGACCGAAATTAAATCCGCAATCGACCGGTAGATCGCGATCGACTCGTTGGCCACCCATGATGTAGTTGACTCAAGGAACTTTAGTGAGCTTTTTTCACTCCGTGACTGAGTTAATCGGTCTCAGGCGTAGACAGAAAGGTTTATTTGTGCAGCAAAATAGACAAATCGACCAGAGAACACACGCAATTTACAGTCATAATACATACACTGAGAAGCCAAACCATTATGACCACCTACCTAATATGATGTTTGCCTCCAAAACAGCTGGTACCCGGCGAGGCATGGACACTACAAGATTTGTGTCTTGTGGTATCTGATACCAACACGTAACCAGCAGATCCTTTAACTCCGGTAAGGTCCATGGTTGAGACGCTGCAGATCAGAGTTCATGTTCCAACACAAAACACAGATGTTCGATGAGATTGATGTCTGGGGAATTTCGAGGCCAGGGCAATACCTGGAAGTTTTCTTCATGCTCCTCGAACCAGTCTCGAACAATCCTGGTGGTTTGGCCAGGCGCATTATCCTGCTGAAAGACGACACCGCCAGAGGGGAGGACCATTGCCATGAAATGGTGTACCTGGTCAGCAATGATGTTTAGGTAAAGTGTAAAGTGTAGTAATGTCTAGCGGCACCAGGGGTTTCCCCCATCTCCACGTTGCTTTCGTTGTGTGTGTACCAGTTCGCTGGGAAGGCCAGAGATATAAAAGTGTATGGACATTGTCTACGAGTAGTGTTATGTACCTTTGTTCTTCTGGCCATTTAACCACTGGACCCCTGCTGAGGCCCAACGTTGCCCCACTTTCATCCAGTGGTAGACCAGGACCCCAGTAGTTTTAGATTTACTCTGGTAGGCCTGCCACCTAATTTCCTGAGATTTCAGTGGCTAGGACCTAAAAAAGAAAAAAAAAAAAAAAATGCGCGCTCTTTTATATGCACGTACTTATGAACAGATCGATATATGTGCGATACATATAAGCGTTAGCATTAGTAGAGGCATATGATGCAAGAAAGCAAGCTTATGGAGCATTAGCCAAAAAAAAAAAACCGCTTTCATTTCACCCCTCCGTTCGTTCCAAGTACCTGTCCAGCTCAGCCTTAAATTCATTTAGGTTATCAACTTCCACAACAAAGGATGGAAGTTCGTTCCACCAACCAACTACCCGCAGGCGAAAGGCTGTGGGTAGTTGGTTGGTCAGATCTACTCGCTGGTGCCTAGTCTCCAGATACTGTAATTTGCAAAACTTAAGCCTTTCTTCGTAAGGGTACCCCTTTGTTTCTTTCACTAATCTTGTTGCCCTTCTCTGTACTCGTTCCAACAGCTCTACATCCTTCTTAAAATGAGGCTTCCAGACTTGTATACAGTACTCAAGGTGATCGTCGATTTTGATTATCGTATGTGGACATGTGGACATGTGTTTTTGTAATGGGCGGCACCTAGAACGTCAGTTCATCTCCACCTCGTATCTCTGTAAAGAACAGTACCACTGTAGAAGGGCCAGAAATAAGTAGTGTATGTTTGTGTGTATTCTGTGTGTGATCTGTTGTTGTGTCTGACCGCTTGGCTACCCAGAATCATCAGTCACCTGGACAGTCATCTGTCCAGGTGACTGATGATTCTGGGTACTCGTCCACACCACGGGAAGGTGGGCCAGTCTCAATGGAGCTCGCACTGTCTCAATTCGAGACTCTGACCCACCTGATGTTGGCAAAAGATGGGCCCGATTCCTCTGGGGGCCCACTCCAGAGGAGAAAAAAAATATATATATAAATATATATATAAAATAAATAAATAAAAAAAAAAAAAAAAAATATATATATATATATATAAAAATAAAAATAATAATAATAAATAAATAATAATAAATAAAATAATATAAAATAATAATAAAAAAATAAAAAAAAATTTAGGCAATGTTGCTCCCTATTGAGCAGCTCCACCAGACAAAGGAGTAGAATTATTCGTAGCCGTATAACTAATTCTTCTTCTTGTGAAAACATTAGATGCAAACTGCTGAAGAGCAACATAAGAATTCTTGTCTCCCACCAGCAAAGTTTCATGCCCATGAGAGAGTGTAGAAACAGATGAACGAAGAACATCTCTAAAGTCATTATAGAGCGGACATTCAAATAAAATGTGGCTCCAATTTTCATTTTCCCCGCATTAACAAGCTTCCATTCTAGAAAGACCAAAACGACATAATTTTTCGTTAAGAGATCCATGTCCCGTTAAGAGGAAGGATGTATATAAGTCTAAAGAGAACCAAACAGGTTTCTGCTTTACACAAAAGGTCAACTCAGGGAAAAAAGTCCTAGTAACAGATCCGACAGATGACGTATCCCAGCGGGTCTGCCACAGATTTATCATTTCATTCCACAAACGATTACGTTCTTGCTTAATATCTGAATTAATATTCAGAACCAAACCCATAAATTCAGTTGATAGTTGGTTTTTTAACCTATAACAAAGACCTCTGTAAGCTACGTGAAGGTCCAATGGCAATACACGTGCAAGAACCTGCAGTGCAGAAGTTGAAACAGTTAGACAAGCTCTTAACATACATGATAATATTGTGCGTTGCATAGTAGCCAAACTCAATCGAAATTTAACAGTTCTAAGCCTGTGAAACCATACACCTGCAGCATAAGTAGCCATAGGAAGGAATACGGCGTTATAATAGATTCTCATGGTACGTCTAGAAAGTCCCCAGTCTGAACGAGAAATTTTTACAATAGCACCAGCGAATCTTCTGATCTTTGTTGTTACATTATTTAAATAAGAGACAAAATTAAGCTTTGAGTCGATTGTAATCCCAAGTAATTTAGTTTCAGAGACAAGTGGAATCCTGTTATTATTAATCTTCACTAAAGGGGGTCGTTGAGCGTTTAAATGTGATCCAAAGATCATCATTTTAGTCTTGGACGAACTTATTGTATGTGATTATCGTATGTGAGGGGAATACCGCTTGCATAATAAAGGCCGGAAATATGGGCGAACGGTAATTTGGACATAATTAAGTGTTCCAGGAGCATTCGCTGGCGTAAAGATAGAGTGAGTGGGAGACTGGCGGCTGGGGGGGGGGGAGTTAAGGTAGAAATATGGGGATGATAATGTAGACAACCCCAGAAGTCAGTGAGGCGGGCCCATGCCTCACCAGGAGAAAATATTCTGTTGGTCTCTGGTTTTTCTTCCGTTCATTATGTTGCCTGCTACAGCAACATAGTATATGTCCATGTGGATGGTATTTAATGTTATTTCATGGTTGTTGAGGTAATTCAGTGTTATTCGCCGATTGAGGTTGTCGGCGACTTGCCGACTTTATTCTTTGTAGTCGGTCGCTGACATCCAGCTTGATCATTTCGAAGTTTGCAGCAGCTGTCGGGCTCTTTGTGACGATGGTCCGTCTCCGGGTATTTCATTCCGGAGACGGACTGCCATTTGCGCTGAAATACCGGACCAAGGTATTTCAGCGCAAATGGCAGAAAGATTTTTCGGCGTCACTTTAATAAGGATATATATATATATATATATATATATATTTTCATGATTTGTAAAATTATGAATGGTGCCCCAGGCAAGAGCCCTGCCAACTCCTACCTTAATCCAGCACTGTCCATCTGTAGTCTGTTATTCGCTGTTCGGTGATCTGAACAGATGACAACCGTGTCGGCTACTTCGGTTGTAGTCTCGTCTTGTACATTGCCATATCGGTCTCTAGCTTGTTACTTCGTAATATGCTATCCTGATGAAAGTATTCATTTCGACCCGCCACTTCATGCGTTGGCTTTTTCTTCCTTCCTGGGTGGTCTCTTGAACAGATGCGCAGGATACAGGAAGCACTTCCAGTTTGTTAGGCTTGACTGTCTTTTCCTGCTCTTGTGGTAGCCAAGCAGATTATAACACCACTTGCTCCAATATCATCCTCGGCAGGGTATCTACGACTTTTTGAACTGTCACCTCTGACTAAAGCCTGAACCTCATTGACTTTATCCTACACCACACTCGATGCAGTATGTTCTTCACTATTTCAATGGTGATTTTGCAAATATATTCCAAATGTAGTCTTACAATTGCCTTATACTGTAGGACTATGACCTCCATATCTTTACAGAATAATGTTCGATAAATCATCGACAGGACACCATGGGCTTTCCAGGGTGCCTGTTTACACTGCTTAAGAAACTTCATATCTGCCGTATTATATATCCCAGATCCGTCTCTTTATCTATTGTTTTTTTAATTCAAACCCACCAACTTGTATAATTTATTTTACAGTTGTTATTCCTCAAGGGCAATACCTTGCATTTTGCTACATTAAAACATAGTTGCCACTTTTCTGACTATCCTTGCAACCTGTCAAAATCATCCTGAAGAAGGCAGTTTGGTAGTGATCATTAACCTCTACCTTTCTTTAAGTCTGTAAATTTTGACGTCACGCCTCCTATCCCGTCATCAATACAGTTTATGAAAATCAGAAACAACAGTGGTCCAAGATCCGATCTCTTGGGATCCCATTTCTGATTTTACACCAATCAGAAAAATATCCATTAATCACAACCCTCTGCTTTCTCGCTATGGTACGTACTTTTTCTTCATTTTACCCCAAACTGAGGAGGCGCCTCCATAGCCAGGTGGGCAGAGCAGCAATGCGTAGCTCACACTTCTTGATTAGACCGGGGTTCGAACCTGACCACCAAATACGGAGGATGCGGTAAGGTCAAGGAATGACCACCGCATATCCCTGGAGCAATATGGCCTTAGTTGCTAATGCTCCTAAAAACCAGATAACAAACAATCAAACCAAACTGACTCAACATAGCACTGCTTTAGATTTTATGCGCTTCTTAACTAACAGCATAACCCCTCACCCTCAAATCCTGGCTGTCCTTTCTATATACAACGTGTTCTCCATCTTCAGATTCAGGATCCCTTATAATAATCTCTGAGGGACACCACGTCTCTGTTATTCCAACAATATCCGCATTCGCTGTCTTGACTAGCACTTCAAAATTATCAAACTTATTTACTCAGCTCGCAGCATTGGAGCACATGCATGTATTCATGCACCTGTTCTTACTCTTAATTACCCTAAGCGAACTTATGTATTTACTTGTTCATGATTACTCCCAGCAGTCCTCGAAATCTCCGACACCTCACTTTTCCAGACTGCTGCTGCTCGTTCCATGGAAACAGTGCAAGAATCATTTTCACCTCTGCCTCCAGCTACTGTTAATCTATTATTCTTCAGTAAAAGGATAATAATGAGCTGAACCTTAGTGGATAATTTTAAAAAAACATTTTCATTATGACCTACCGCCTAAAATATTATTGGAAGGTACACAATTTCCAACACTAAGTATCTGGGTATCGTTGTGGATGATAGGCTGGTTTCCAGATCCATGTAAATAAATTGAAGAAAAAAATTAAGAAATTTACTGCGGAAATTATTCGACTTTTCCGAAAGGAGTAGGGCTTAGGTAAAAAAGTGTTATATTTATATCACAATACAATTTTCCTTCCCATTATTACTTACGCTAGCTAGTGGAGTGTGCTTTCAGGCTGTGTCTAAGGTTAAGATTAAATCAAAATTAATATCATTACAGAGATCTATGTTATTGACCATCATAAATGCCCCCAGAACAATTCAATTTCAAATAACGCCATGGACCTCTGGAGCTCTATATACAATATCGAGGAACGGATTACAAATTAAAAAGAGGATTTCAGTGAATTGTCTGGATATTGTCTCTGATCCGCCTAACAACTTTAAACAGAAAAACGCCAGGATTTGGATTTTATTACCGTTAGCATTAGCATTAATAGAGGTATATAATCCAAGAAAGCAAGGTTATGCAGCATCAGCCAAAAAAAAAAAAAAAAAACCTCTTCCATTTCACCCCTCCTTTGGTTCCAAGTACCTGTCCAGCTCAACCTTAAATTTATTTAGGCTATCAACTTCCACAACAAAGGACGGAAGTTTGTTCCACAAACGAACTACACGCAGGCGAAAGGCAAACTTCCGCACATCTATCCTATATCTGTTTTTCCTCAATTTGAATTTATGCCCTCTCAGGTGATTATTCTGAGCAAGAGGAAGAATCCCATCATCATGCTCAAACCATTCAGGGCTTTATACACCTCAATCAGATCACTTCCCAGATGCCTAGTCTCCACACACTGTAATTTGCAAAACTTAAGCCTTTATTCGTATGAGCAACCCTTTGTTCCATTCACTAAACTTGTTGCAATTCTCTGTACTCTTTCCAACAGCTCTACATCCTTCTTAAAATGAGGCCTCCAGACCTGTATACAGTACTCCAGGTGTGGCCTGACCTTATACAAGGGGATAATCACCTATTTATCCGTTCTAGAACAATTCCTGTATATCATTGAGAAGACACCATGAGCTACTCTTGCAGACCGTCTGCACCGCTCAGAAAACGTCATATCTGACTGCACAATTGCCTCCAGGTCCTTTTCGTCCTCTACCACTGTCAGTGTAATGCCACAGAGTTGGTACGTTCGCTGAGGTTACTGTTTCCCATATGTAGTACTTTATATTTGTCAACTTCATTTAGCACCTCTCAGCCCATCTGCTCAACTTGTCTAGATCCTGTTGCACCAGCGTACTGTCATTAGTGCCCTAAGAACCCTGCCAACCTTCGTATCGTCTGCAAACTTGGACATTAAGCTTGATATACCATCATCGATTTCATTTATAAATACAGGAAACAACAATCGACCCAACACTGAATCCTGAGGGACTCCACTAATAACATTAGTCCACGATGAGCAGTGTGCATTGATTACCACTCTCTGTCTTCTCCCCTTCAACCATCCCTTTATCCATAGCAGCAATTTACCTCCAATGTCACACAGCTCCAATTTCTGCAGCAGTCTTCCATCTGCAACAGTATCAAAAGCCTTTCTAAGATGCAAATATATGATATCAAAGTTATTCCCTGCATCCAGTTCCTTTGTGACCACATCATAGTATCCAATCAAATTGGTCAGGCAAGACTTTCCCTTAACAAAACCATGCTGTGTCCGAGCTATAGCTGAAGTCTTGTCTAAATGATCCTGCAGTGCTTCTTTAACCAGTGCCTCCATTAATTTTCTTGGAACAGAAGTTAAACGAACAGGTCAATAATTACTTGAGTCGGCCTTTGATCCTCCTTTGTGAATTGAGATCACATTTGCACATCTCCAGTCCAAAGAAGCTCTCATAGTTATGGCTATGGGTTTGCTTACTTCCTTTGCTGCCCCCTTTCATATAACTGGATAGACCCATCCACCCCGGGTGCCTTTTTTATGTTTATCTTCAAGAATTTCTGCTGCACTTTCCTCTCAGTTATTACAAAATCATCTAGCTCACTGCCCGAGTTTAATTCACCTCTGGCATCCCCCTCCCTGAATAACTCCTCATGTATGAAAGTAGGTGCAAAATACTCATTTAGTTTGTTAGCCACCTGGGCAGGATCATCAACAGTTGAACCATCAATATCCAGTGGACCAATCTGATTCATCCCTTTCTTTCTAAAGTTTACATAGGTAAAGAACTCTTTGTTGTTTTTCTTTGTTTTTCTTTGCATCCTTTGCCAAAGATTTCTCATAATTTGCCTTTTCCTGCCTAATCTCCTTTGTGACTTGGTTACAGACCAGCTTATATCTATCAGAGGCTTCCATGTCCCACATTAATTTATACGTATCCCATGCATTTTTCTTCTCTGCCATATGTCTCATTAGTTCATCTGACATCCATTTAGGCTTAAACCTTGAGCAATCTTTCTTATTTGGAATGTAAGGCCTAGTAGCTTCCAAGATGAATTCTTTGAATGCTTCCGATTTTGACTTTGCTGTTGGTAACATCCATATAGGTAGTTGTTCCCACCGTATAGAATTTAAATACTGTCTCAGACCACTGTCTGAGACAGTATTTACGAAAGCAAAAACCCTTCTCTTTACTCCTGATGATAGTTACTTCTTTGAATAAATCTCACTTCAGCACACTGTGATGACTGCCACCTAGTGGTTCCTTTATCTGCAGATTCTTAATGCATGAAGAATCACTACTGATAATCACATCAAGAGTATTACTTCTTCTAATTGCCTCCCGAATATGCTGGTGTAGAAAACAATCATCCAATAAATCCCCAAAAGCCTTGCTAGTGTGTGAGTGACCAACATACCAATTCCAGTCAATATCTCGGAAATTAAAATCCGCCATTATAACACTCTCTGATTTACTGGCCCACTCTATTTCCCTGTAAAGTTTCTTATTATACTCTTCATAGTCATTAGGCCTATAGCACACTCCTACTCTCAATTGTGATCTCCCAATGCCAGTGATGTCGACTGGCCTCACTTCCTTGGATTTTACGTGTTTCTTAGCTAATAGCAATACTCTTCCTCCCTTCCTTTCTTAACTAATAGCATAACTACTCCTCCCTTCCTATTTATGGAGGAATGGCAGAGTAGATGGGACCCAAGTGTATTTGGATAAGTTACTAAAAAATTCATTCCGCGGGTTGAATTTGCAGCTAAAAGAACAGTATTTCTTTGGTTTTACCCTACAATGCTTGTTTCATTGTAGGGGTTTACCCTACAAAGTTTATTTCAATGTTTATTTCATTGTAATCAGGGCGTGGTTCCCTTAGATCGAAGTTATATGAAAGAGGGCTGGAGCCAGATTTTTTTGTGCACTTGCGCACAGGACGAAACATGGTTGCATGTACTGTTACACTGCACACGATACGACAATATTAGAGCTTCCTTGTTATACAACATACCCAATCTAGACGAAAATAGTGTACACCTTTTGGTTGACGATCACGAAAAGCTTTGGAGTGTCTTCGGAACTTTTCCTTCTTGGTGTTTACCAAAAGAAGGGAACTTAGAGCAGCTTTGTTAAGAAACGAGCAAGTTTTATGTATATAATCTATTTGATATGTTAGAAAATTGATATCAATATTCACATTGATTTACCTCAGTGGGGGTAATAAAATAGTGGTTATTGCTGCCTTAATCATAATCTCAGCACAAGTCAGTATAGAAAGAAGAAATTTGTAATTGGGTCAATTTAGGGTGTGAAGTTGGTAATTGGTTTTCCTTTAACTTAGGATCTGTGGTCTTCGGCTCTTCGATGAATTTATCTATATGAATAAATGTTCATTTTCTGAATCATGTAGTCTCCTGCTGTTTTATTCTGAGGACCTGTAAATCTAAAAATTAACTATTTCAGAAGTAGTTTACTTGGTTGTCTTGACTGTTGAAGTGATCCAGGATAGGTTCCTCATTGTTACAGCCAGTAGAGTGGAACTCATACCTCTTATAGCTTTTTCATGATAAAAAATATACATATATGTTTATGTAATTAGTATGAAATTTTAAGAATTGGGCCACTTTTGGGTCTTCAGTTAACAGTCAGTAACTCTACTTCCACAGCTTCTGTGATCTCAAGCTTTTGACTGGCTGAATATAAGGGAAACATTTAATTTCATGGGTTGTTCTGCCTCCCTCTGGAAATTAGTTCCAGAGTTATGGATTTTCAAATATTAACATTTTGCGAGTTGTAGGGTAGGGTCTAGGGAAAATTTGTTTTTCCTAGAATAACTTGACCAAGTTGTGATTGTTATCTGGAAGAAAATTTTAACAGATTATGTACAGTACAGTTCCTCTTTCCATTGTAGATGAATACTTTAAGTTCAATTTCAAGGCCTAGCATAGCAAGTGTGCTCTAGAGTACCATTGTTCAGGAAAATGGATATAACATTTAACTGCCACTGAGGATGAAAAAATTTTAATCCTAAAATTTTCAATCTTGAATTTTATATGGCATTTTGTGCTCCAGAAGATCTATTTGATCGATATTTGATAGAAGATCGATTTTCCAGAAGACATTGAAAATGTGGTTAGTGTATGACAAATTGGATCTTAAGTGTGTTCTACACAAAGTGTGACTTTGGCCATTGGAAAACTGCCATGGGCAAGTTCAAGTGGTTAACAGCTGGAAGAAACCAGCGATCAGACAGAACGAGTATAGCTTGAGTGAGCAACTATTTGACGATAATGAAGATTGTGAGGACTTCCAATAAATTACTGTCAGACTTGTAGGCTGCAAAGGAGAGTGGTCTTATTCTGGCTGTTGCTCGCAGGGACAGGATCTATTCGAAGGGCAATACAAATTGTCAACAGTTGAACTGACAAACTGTCAAGATGAGTTTAGTGCAAAAGCACCTTTTGTTTTGTTTTGTTGTTGGTTCTTACGTACTTATTATTTTTTTTTGTCTTAAATATGCTGAGAATATTTTGATTTTTAACTAAAATTAACTTACTGTAATTAACTTAACTACTGATTTCACCGAAATGGTGAGCTTTTGTACAGTGATTTTCCCACTATTTAGTTTTTTTATTTTTTATCTTTATTTTTTATTTATTATTATTTATTTATTTTATTTTGTTTTTTTGTTATTATTATTTTTTATGATTATTATTTTTATTTTATTTTATTTTATTATTATTTTTTATTTTTTGCTGGCTCCCAGGTATGGGCAACCTGGCAGCGGGATTGCTGGCACCCACCGGTATTGCACTACATCCGGCGGGTGTGGAATTTTAGTGCGCTGAGCACTGACAGTGAATAATGGACCTGGACCTGGCTCCTCGAGCTTGGGATGGGAATTAGGGGGCAGCTGCCCAGGTGTTGACTTTCTTCCCTCTGGTGGGGCATGGGCATGCCCCACTGTAAACTGGAGTTGCCGTCCCTTTCGGCTCCATATTTCTGTCTATTTGCCCCCCAGTCTTCAGCCTTCACCCCGCTCTATCTGATAGCAACGTGAACACGCCCCACACAATCTAAAATCACCAATCTAAATTAATTTTGCCCAACATTTTGGACTTCTAGCGCTCCCCGCAACGCGTACGCTATTTTTTTTTTTTTTTTTTTTTTTTTTTTAAGGTCCTAGCCACTGAAATCTTAGGAAATTAGGTGGCGGGACCTGCCAGAGTGAACTATATACTAGTGAGTAAACTCCGTAGCCGAGTGGGCAGGAGCGGGAGTGCAGTAGCACACGCTCTTTGAGTAGACCGGGGTTCAAGCCCCTGACTGCTGAATACGGTCGATCTGCCAACCCGCACTGGACCAGCGTGGCAGATTATGGTCCATTTCCCTCAGCATGAATTGTTGAGGAGGCTTCCACCCTGCAGTGGGTTGATAATGGCTGCACTTTACTTTACTTTACTTTTACCTGGTCTGCCTCCACGGGGCTAAAGTGGGACAACGTCGGGCCTCAGTAGGGGTCTGGCGGCTAAATGACCAGATGAACAACGGTACAAGGCATCAAATATATACAAAGTCCATACACTTTTAAATCTCTGGCTTTTCCAGTCAACTGGTTCACCCACAATGTAAACTACGCGGAGATGGGGGAAACCCCTGGTGCCGCTTGACCCTAAACACACTTTACACTTTACTGCTCCCTAATATGAAGAGGCCTGTCACACTTTTTTCAGACCGTTTCACAGAGGTTTTGCGTTGTCGTCGGTGATCAAGATGGAGATGGGCATTTGCCTAGGTGCCACTCTAAGTCAAGAACATAAAAACCTAAACATCACAGCTATGCTCAGCGTGGGCCTCCTGCGCGCACATCGTCTCTGCCCGTGGAGATTTCTATGTCATATCTCTCTACTGTCGACCGGGCGAGGACATTCTCCTGGCAAGACAGTACCTAAATCAAGTTCTGGCAGAGCTCCCAGGCTCCAGAATTCTAATCTCGGCTGATGTAAATTATCGCTCCACCCCTCTGGCACAATGCCACCCCAGAGCACAGAGGATTCAGGAACGGAGAAAAAAATGAAGGAATTCTCGTATTAAACTGTCCAAACAACCTTCCAATTTTTGCCTCTACACACTGGGAGGCAACTCTTGATATTGCCCTATCAACAAGATCTCTCGCCCGCTATATAACGAACTGGAAGGTCGAGGAGGGTTGGATCACATCCGACCACTGTGCCATGCAATACATCAAGAGCCCATCACCAGCTACAAGTTCCAGAAATACTCTGTGGAAAAGGCAAGATGGAATGTTTGAGGAAGCGATCATTACAAACGCACAGAGACTGTCGACTGAGAACTATCAGATCCAAACCCCTGACCTTAACCAGCGCACAGTCGCAATTGTAGACCCGGCAAACCCGACCATTAAGAGAAAATCTCCACGACCAGGGTCCGTTCCCTGGTGTTCTAGGGAACTGGATGCCCTGTGCAGAGAACTCATCCAAAAGAGACAACCATTCCAAAGAGCCAGGCGTTCCTGCACCCTCCCCCCAAGAAGTGGAGGCCCTCAGACAACAATACCAAGAAATCAGGAATGCTTTCACTGCAATGATCAGGCAGCAGAAAAAGCTGTCCTGGGAGCAACTGGTCTCAACGGTGGGAAACCCAGACCCCTGGGGATACTCTATAAAATCACAATGAACAAACTGCCCAGAGGTGAGGTGACGCCCTCTACCAGGACGCACCAAGGAAGCATGAAGAAAAATTGGAATGAATCGGTAGACAACGGCACTCATTCATGCAGCTGGACCTAATATCCGCAGTCGGCAAACTAAGAAACAAGAAATCACCAGGAATAGATATGATAGAAGCTGAAATAGTCAAAGGAGTGGCAAAGCTTTCCCCAAAATCTTCTCCTGGACCTATATAACCACTGTCTCCAAAGCGGCCGCTTTCCCACCAACTGAAAATCGGCCAACATTAAACTGATTCTGAAAAGCCCAACCAAGCCACAACACATGCTGATTCATACCGCACAACACCATAAGATCATACTTGCACGAAAGAAAAGTGGAAGTTATAACACCGTATCAGAAAATAACTAGACCCGTACACCGAAACAGCCTGCAGGGTTCAGTGCTGGGGTCGCTCCTATGGAATATAGTCCATAGGAGCGGCCCCAGGATGCTTTCCTTTCGATGGACCTGGGAAGAGGTGAACAGTCAAGCGTTTGTAGATGACCTCATCCTCTGTGGAGGCAAACTCAAGGGCCGGCTTGGAAACCTAGGCAACAGGGTACTGAAAAAGCTACTGGAATGGACGAAGCTGCACTCATTGACAATTCCGCCGACAAAGACGGGCTCAATCCTATTAAAAGGGACACTAGACACTCGTCGGCCGCCACAGATTAAAATTGAGGACGCAGCCAGCTATCAACAAGCTTAGCACGCAACTAAAGTATCTTGGAATCATTTTAGATTCAAACTTATCCTTCAAGCAACAGCTCCTCTACCGGAAGGAGACACTCAGAAAATACATGGCCATGATTGCAAGAATCACTAGAAAAGACTGGGGACTAGCATTAGCATTAGTAGAGGCATTTGATGCAAGAAAGCAAGCTTATGCAGCATCAGCCAAAAAAAAAAAAAAAAAAAACCCACTTCCACTTCACCCTCTGTTCGTTCAAAGTACTTGTCCAGCTGAGCCTTAAACTTATTTAGGCTATCAACCTCCACTACAAGGGATGGAAGTCTGTTCCACCAACCAATAAAAGCCAACTACACCTCCGTATTCCCAGGTGGTTACCCTCCCAAGTACTGACCGGGCCTAACGCTGCTGAACTTCGGTGATCGGACGAGAACCGGTGTATTCAGCCTAGTATGATAGTGGGCTTAAATAGTTGATAGTTGACTTAAACGAAGAACTCTGGCACTCTGCTACAAAGCGATATTTATCCCGGCAATAACCTACGGCTCGCCTGTATGGTTTACTTAGGCAGTTACAGCCGTTAGCAAAAGATTTCTTGACACCATCCAGAGAAATATTATACTAACTATAACTCGTGCCTGCTGTACGGTGAGCACCCATGCCTTACAGACCTTGGCAGGCGTGCTTCCCTTTGATCTAGAGGTGGTGCATTGTGAGCTAATGTACATGCTCCAAACAACCAAGAGGAATCCAAACAATCTTCATAGGGTACACCACAGATCCGGCGAAAAATCGGAAACAGGTAAAAAGGCGGCTGGTGCTGCACCTGAGATGATCAAACTCCTGTAAAGGAGAAATCACAAGAATTCATACCTCAAGTCAGCTTTCAACCGATCTCTGAACAAGTCGGTAGAGACCTTGTCCCTGTATGTACCTCCTGGGGCCAGTGTTGTGATGCTGTCCTGAACCTGCTGGCTTAGCCACCACTCTGCAGCCAGGCTGCACACACGCCATATTGGCGACCTGTGCCGGCTCCCTTGTCCGGCCCTTTCTATCCCACCCCGGCAGGGGGGAAGGAGACGGTCATACTGTTTCCTCCCCTCCACGCCACCCCCATTCTTCCTTCTGGCAGGGCATGGGCATGCCCTGCTGACACCAAATTGAGGCCTCCTACTCTTTTGGCCTTATCCTTCCTCCTTTAACCCCCCAGTCTTCATTCTCCCCCCCTTCTCTATCTTTACACAAGCGAATTCCCCCAAACACATAAATTCAATGAATCCAAATTAACTGACGCCCATATTTCGGTCTATCCTTATTCAAGCGACATCACCCTACGCAATCGAGAGATATCACACATATATCTATACATATATGTGTAAAAAAAAAAAATTTTTTTTTTTTTTTTTTTTTTTTAAGGTCCTAGCCACTGAAATCTCAGGAAATTAGGTGGCAGGACCTGCCAGAGTGAACTAAAGACTATCGGGTACCTGGTCTGCCTCCACGGGGCGTAAGTGGGGCAACGTTGGGCCTCAGAAGAGGTCCAGCGGCTAAATGGCCAGAGGAACAACGGTACAAAACACCACACTTCCATAATCCATACACTTTTAAATCTCTGGCCTTCCCAGTGAACTGGTACACCCACAATAAAAGCAACGCGGAGATGGGGGAAACCCCTGGTGCCGTTTGACACTGAAAACACTTACACTTACACTTACACTTACCTCAAGTCAGCTGAGTGTACCCAAGAACCCCACATTGGTTCTTCCCAGGATTACACACTGCGTACCTACTGACAGGTCATGGTGCCATAAATGCCAGGCTAAATAATATGGCAATTGTAGACGACTCAAATTGTGGATATGGAGAGTTAGAGAGACTTGGCAATACATACATAATGTATGAATGTGAATATTATGAGGATCTCCGAAGCATCCTGGTAACCAAGATTACACACCTTCCTCGTAATCGGGAACACCTTTTACTGGACACGGAAGAAGAATATAAAGAGTTCAGTAAGTTTGCGCAGGATCTTTTCGCAAGGAGGAGGAGGACATTGATTGTGCTGCACAACAACGCAGGAATCTAACAAAGTAGACCATAGACCCGCACCAAATGAGCAACAGGGAACCTAAGTAAGGAAATCGTGCCCCTATCAACAAATCCTTACGGACTGAACACCCAGCAATGATATCTAAACTTTACGATATTAAATAAAAACAGGCAATGAACAAAGGAGAATGCCTATGGCAACACGACACTGATGATGGATAAGTCCCAAATCAGCCTCATGTCTGATGGACCAGAACTGACTACCCACATTGCACCAAGTAGCAGTACAAGATTCCCTACCAAAGCCGAAACTAGCAAATGGAAGAACTGGAAATAGAACTGAAGTATAACAAATACCAACAACTGGAACGATCTTCTAGTCCCCAAGTCGGGGTGTTAAGAAGAGCCATATCCTCAATCTAACCTTCTGCCATTTGGCGATCTAAACCAGGTGCCTTTACCTGGTTTCTTTAAATCCCCAACCCATGCAAGGGGGGGGGGTGGACGGTTCCCGTCTCCTCCCCTCCCTTAGGTGATATGGCCTATTGGCAACCCAAAACCACACTCCCTTGTGCGGATCTGTTTTTCCCTAATTCCTGGGGAGGGGGAGTTTTTTCCCTCTTCTCTCCTTCTCGCCTCCCCATAGTTTCATTCTGGTGAGGCATAGCCATGCCCCACTGAAAATGGGGGGGTCACCTTCCATCGACCCCTCTTCTGCTATTTCACCCCTCCCCTCCCAACACTTTCTCTTGTACAGCGACTGCCCCACTTGTCCAAATTTAAATTATATCAAATTTTGCCCTACTTTTTAGACTCTGTAGAAATAGTTCTTTCAGCGAAAACCCCACGCAGCGCTTTCTAAATGCAGTTTTACCGAAATCAACCGCGATCGTTCCAACCTTTATTCTATGTCCTAGCCACCGAATTCCCAGGAAAGTAAGTGGCAGGACTTGCCAGAGTATAATTAGTCTCTTGGTACACCCGGCCGGCGTCCCCGTCGCTAGGTATGGAAATGCCGGGTTCCACTAGGGGCCCGGCGGCCAACAGGTCGGATGAACAATGGGCACAATAAACTACATACCACATGACCCATACATTACTTTTAAACCTCTGGCATAGACAGCGTACTGTCACTCGATATATAGAACATACGCGGAGATGGGAGAAATCCCTGGAGCTGTCTGACCCTCAACATACCTATACCTATATACCGCCGAATTGCTCTTCTCTCTGTACTAAGCAAAATCTTCTAGCAGCTTCTACATCAAAGGATAAAAAACCTACTACAACTCAGCACAGCTTTCTGCATAGAACCAATTTGGATTTAGGAGCGACCGATCCACCACTGACGCACTTGAAAGAATCATCACAGGACCTGAAAACTGACAGAACAAATACCTACTCGTCGTCTCAGTCGATTTTTCGGACACTCTCTGGTGGCCGAGCGTCCTTGCGCGACTAAGGGCTCGAATCTTCCCATGAACCTGTACAACTGCCTGTAGAGTTATTTCACGAGAGAACAATGGTGATCCAGGCACCTAACTCTAGAGTTGAAAGACAGATCTAGAGAGGACGTCCGCAGGGCTCTGTGCTTGGAACACTCCTTTGGAACTATGGATCAGATGAATTCCTCTCCATGGACTTTGGGGACTTCCGGCGCTGGTTTTTGCGGACGACCTAACCCTGATCTTGGAAGCTGACTCAAGGGCTCAGATGGAAATAACTGCAAATAGAGCCTTATCCGTCCTTCAGGAATGGACCAGAAAGCACCACTTGCAAATCTCTCAAACCAAGACTCAATCTTTTCTCCTCAAAGGATACCTAACACCCATAACGCCTACACAAATTAAAATTAACAACAAAATCATAAAACCGGTCATGGAACTAAAGCACCTGGTAATCATTCTCGACAGCAAACTATCTTTCCTATCACATCTGAATTACACTGTGCTGCCACTTTATTAGGTGCAACTACCTAGTCGCGTATTGAGCCTCCTTTAGCCTTCAAAACAGCCTGAATTCGTCTAGGCATGGATTGAACAAGATGCTGAAAACGTTGTGCAGGAATGGAGTACCATGCAGATATGAGTGTGTAACGCAGTTCCGTGAGATTTGACGGAGGTGGAGGCCTGCAGTGAATAACCCTTTCCAGCTCGTCCCAAAGATGTTCAATAGGATTAGGATCCGGGGAATTGAGCGGACCATTGCAGCAAAGAAAAGTCATTGTCATGTTCCTGGAACCGTTCCATAGGGATTCGGGCTTTGTGCACCGGCACATTATCCTGCTGGAAATAACAATCTGACTGAGGATAAACTGTCAACATGAGCGGATTCACTAGGTCAGCAACGATGTTTAGTTACGATGTGGCATTCAGACCCTACATACCAGCTGCTAGGCTGTTATGTAGGGTTTTTGGCACCATAGCGGTGGTTGACACGAAGATCGGGATGGTCGTTACTTGTTGCATATCCCACTTCTCTTTGATCTCCAGTCTTAGGTTCGTATACTTCCTGATTTTTTTCCTCATGGGTTTTCTGCAGTTGCAGGGTTGGATACCGCTATGTCAATCAGATAGGTATGGCGCGGTCCCAGTACAGCTTGTGGATTGGGGTCCCTAGTACTCCCTGGGGTTCGTACTTGTAGTACGATACACTTTCTTCAATCAACTGGTATTTCCTTCTGATGCATTATCCTGGCTACCTGGTCGTGTCTATGAGTGTAATCAGTCTGTCTGATCACTTTGCCTCCCGCAGTGATGTCTTGGATCGTTTCTGAGGCCAGGTGGCATCGTCGACATGTGTTATCGGACACTCCGGGTTCCTTGGGGATGTATTTTCTATGGTTCCTGGTGTTGATTACCTAGTCTTGGATGGCGAGCATTAATCCTTCAGTCTCGGGGAAGATCGTTTCGCTCTTGAGCCATGCATGGGAAGCAATTTTATCTATGTGATCTTGATGGAGATCATTGTAGTGTCTGCCATGGAGTGTCTTTTCTGCCCATCTTTCTAGCTTCGTTTGTACCTCCTGGTTGGGGGGAGGGCTCCTCGTTTAGGTTGAGTGGGGTATACCACTTGTCTATCTTCCTTATGGCCTGCTGGAGTGCCGCTCTGTGTTTATGAAAGTAATCCTTCAGGTTAACTATCGCTGTCTTGTGTTGCTCAATAAGCTCAATGTTATTATTATTATTTATTTATTTTTAAAGTTCCAGCCACTGAAATCCCAGGAAACTAGGTGTCAGACCTGCCAGAGTAAATAATATCTAAACTGTTGGGTACCTGGTCTGCCACCAGAGGTCAGAGTGTGGACAACGTTGGGTCCCATTAGGAGTCCAGCGGCTAAATGACCAGAGGAGCAACGGTACACGACACTACACATATACAAAATCCATACATTTCTAAACCTCTGGCATTGACAGTCTTCTGTTTCACACCCACAACGGTCTTCTCCTCTGGCGATGCCATCTTTCAGCAGGATAATGCACCATTCCACACCACTTGGATTGCTCACGACTTCGAGCAATACCTGGAATGTTCTTTCTCATGTTCTTCACAGAACATGAGGAAGAATTCCAGGTTTTGCTCTAGCCTCTAAATTTTGCAGAAATCAATCCCATCCAGCATCTGTTGTTTGTGTTGGAACAGCAACTCTGATCTGTGGTGTCTCAACCACAGTTAAAGGATCTGCTGGTTATGTGTTGGTACAAGATACCACAAGACACATTTAGAAATCTTGGAGCATCCATGCCTCGCTGGCTAGGAGCTGTTTTGGCTGCATATGGAGGACCAACATCGTATTAGGTAGGTAGTCATTATGTTTTGGCTCATCGGTGTACGTATTATGTTATAAATTGCGTGTGTTCTCTGGTAGATTTGCCTGTTTTTCTGGATGAAAACAATCCAGTGGCTAGGGCGGGGGGGGGGGATTTTGCTATCTACGCCCGAGATCGACCAACTCGGCCACGGAGTGAATAAAGCCCGTTAAAGTTCCTCTCATTATCAACGGATCAAACCCGCGCCTTTTCCACCTGGTATGGGTAGGATGGTGACGATACCACTGTGCTACTCGTGCAGACGTCGCCAATATGTAGAACACGTTGGTGCTAATACCATTAAGACATTAAAAGATGATATTTACTCTTCGTAATGAACTTTTTTTTTTTCCCTGGCTATTCCACCCTGGCAGTGAAATGCAACCTCATTCCCCATAACCTTTGTTAGTGTCATTTGGTAGAATTTCGGTTCTCCCCATACCGGATGGAAATCTCCAGGGTTCGAGTATCATTAATGATGCGAGGAATTTTTATGGACCTTTTTTTACAACGTGGCTGAGTTAGCCGGTCTCAAGCGTGCATAGTATGATTTTTTACTCCCTGAAAGTTGAGTTTTTCGTACCAGAGAGCAAATCGACTACAGAACAGAAGTATTTTTGCACATAATATGTACGGCACAATATGGCTAAGTTGCTGATACGCCTAAATCCCTAAAATAACCAACTTAGCCAAGCCTAAGTTAACTTGGCCCTTAATCTGAAAGATTGAACTTAATTGTTTTGAACCTAACGGCATTAGCTTTTGGAACAAATGGCATCCCAGTTTTCCCAGGATTAAACAAATATCATAAGTGAATTAAAGAAAAAAAGAATACATGCGGCTGGAAACTGTTTGATGGTATTATTTATTTATTTAATTATTTTATTTTATATTATTTTTTGAAGGTGCTGGTTATGGTTAAACCGTTTCCTTTCATCATTTTAAGAATTATTTTTTTATCTGTAACGTGAATTCGCGAAGTCCTAGTATTGTGTCTCTGTTTTTTTTTTTTTCTTTTTTCCCCGAGTAATGAAAATAATACAGTAATATTTTGAATTTCAAAGATTTATATTGTTGGATCAATTAGTTTCTAAACGGAATCAAGGACGGAATATTTACAATAAAAAAAACAAAACAAAAAAAAATCCAGCTTAATATTTAAAACACGCAAATTATCTATTCTTTGCTACTCAGTGCTTGCAAATTGTTTCATGTTAAATAAATGTATATTAATTAATATGTTCTTTAACAATTCCTTTAAGAAGCATTTGTTATTAGTAATTCGGGAATGGATCTCTTTCCCGACAGTAGCGTCATTCATTGTTAGTGTCAACTTTGAGTTTTTATCTTGAAATATTGATAATTATAATTTGTTTTACCTATTGAAATACATTGGCAACCTTCTGAAATTGGAAATTACTGAGTGAGGAGATAATGAAATTGTATACAAAGGAAACATTTGTGATTTTTTTATTTAAAACTGCAAATATAAAGTAAACAAAGTCATGGTAAGCCAACGCTTCGTTTCATGTCAATGTACTTCTGGTGTAGTTGAAATGGCGAAACCCGAAAGAATTAAATGGAATATGGCTAATTTCAGCGTTTTTAAATGGTAAAGAAGGGGAAGAAAAAAAAAAAAAAAAAAACAAGCAAATGAAGCAGCTAGTTTACAGGTATAGAGAATGTTTTGTTCACTTGATACTGTAATTTTTTTATTATTTATATCTGTGTTTTGTTCCTGTAATAGGATGCAATTTTTACAAGAATATTTGTGTTTAGTGTGTATCCATCACTATCCGCATATTTTGGATTTTAATTATTAGTGTTATTTTATTTTGTGCTGTGCATTTCAGTTATAGTAACCATCAGAGAGCTGCTGAGGTTGTCTTGTAAGAAATGATATTCCGAAAGGGAATAATTAATATACCGTGGTGTCTTTAAACCATACTGCCTTTAGTCCGTATTTCAACAAATAAATAAATAAAAAGTAGGCCCCAGATTTTTGCAAATTAATTATTTTACGGTTAACTTTAACAACTCTTAACGCTGATTTTTATTCAACAGCCGAATATGAAATACACTCACATATTTTATAGATGTTAATCTTCCATCGTTTATTATTTGACATTAATAATAGAAGATTAACGTCGATGAAAGTTAGATTTGATTAAAGTTGTCTTGGTCACTCTTTTGATATTATTATTATTATTAGCTATATGGTGCAAGGAAGCCTGAGGCTTATGCTGCACCAGCCAAAAAAAAAAAAAAATCAGAATTACCCTGAGAGAGAGAGCGAGAGAGAACAAGAGTTGGAAGTAGACGGGAATCACCAAGAATGAGAAGAATTATGATATCCAGCAAAGGACCCTGGGTGTGTGCCAAGCCCATACTCACTAGATGTGAGCCCCTGGGGCTGTTGCAGCTTTGGCTTTGATACATAGGTGTATATATAATTTATAAGTGTAAATATACGCACATACAACATGGGAGCAGCTTCAGCAGGCTTGTCATTGCAATCAAATTCAGGGTGTTTCTAAATGTCCTGTTATTCAAAATATAATTTTTATTTTTAATGTGGATCTTTTTTACACGTGTGTCATCTAAATGTACTCCATGTGGAACCGTATAGCACATGTAGAAAGAGTTGTAGCTATAGGTGTCTTTTTTTTTTTTTTTTTAGCTATAGGTGTCTTTTTTTTTTTCTTTACCCACATATTTTAAATTCATGTAAGCAGTGGCTAATCAGGCAACTTTTATTCTGAAGCAAAGGAAAGTGATGGATATAAATGGTCATGAAAGATATTCAAAATAATTTCATTACAAGATTCAGTATGGAGAGGGGGAATTCATAACAAAAAGTGAACTTGAAACACTTATACAAGTGAGAATTGACAAGTTGTACGACATGCATTTGGTGTCAGTACTCTGGGATTGCTGCATCTGCTACTCACACTGCATATGTAGCTTAATAATAATTTTGTGTTATCAGAAATAGCAAGACACATGTCTAGACATGACACCCTAGATTAGTAACCAGTTATTAGTGGCCCTTTTCTACATTTTACCTATACTACATTCACTTTTATTGACATAGGTAATGGGACTTTCCAAACACTGTACACGTTATGATTTCTGGGAAAAATATAAGTGGGTGCTGCAGCATGTGCTAACCCTTGGTTTTTAAATAAATTAAATATTTTCACCATGCATGTAATTTGATATGTGTCTCAAGTACAAAAATATAAAATAATTGCCTTATCACATATATATAATTTAATGTAATTAATATAAAAGTGGTACACCATCAGTGTGATATTTTAAGTTAATTAACTTTATTTGCTAAGTATATAAAAATGCACTAAGAATTTTTAGGTTACTGGGAATTTAACATTTCAGCATTTGGAGCTCCTGTTTGAAAATAGTATTTCATATCATTTACAAAATTTAACTTGTTTCTTCTTACCTTTTCTTGCACACAAAGGTAGTTATTACTGTAGGTATTGCTAGATAGTATGAATCAGAGCTGTAATACTAAGTTGCTATACTAAGTTATTACTATAGGTATGTTGGAACAGAATTTTGAGTGTCATTACGAATTCTTTTTGGCATGTACATAGTGTGGCAGCAGCAAAAAGGTTTTGAAAGATGGATTGTTAACACTACTTCAAAAATCCAATTTTGCTTCATTATTAGGAATATCACAGTCGGTGGATTTTTGGCTGTTGTAAAGGGATAAGTATTTTTAATTTTTACTGTATTCTTCGTTAATTAACATAGTACATTGTGTTTTACAGAGATATTAAATAGGTTTAGTAGCGTTCGTTAGCTTCTTATTTTTAATTTCACCAGCGATTTTTGGAAGTTACGACTCCTGGTGTTGGTACCAATGTTGTTAAACTAGCCGCCATATTGTAGTCTGTAAGAAATAGTGTAACATATATATATTTAATGCCAGGGGCTCCCATCTGCTGAGTATGGGGTTGGCACACCCAGGGTCCTGAGCTGGATATCATCATTCTTCTCTTTCTTGGTGATTCCTTTCTACTTCTGACTCTCTCTCTCTCTCTCTCTCTCTCTCTCTCAGGGTAACTCGGGAATTTTTTTTGGCTGTAACAGCATAAGCCTCAGGCTTCCTTGCACCATATGGTTAATAATAATAATATCGAACTGATAGTGTAAGGTATAAAGTAAAACTAGATAGCGTAATACGAAGCATTGTATTAGGAATCTGTTAGCTTATTATAGTATTATCAATTAATGAAAAATATTAATCTTATTAAATTTCTTTCTTAATTAAATTGTATTTAAATGGAAATCATGATCCAGACTAGAGCTGCGAAGCAAAGATCACAGACTAGAGAGAGAGTGCTGTGACTTGGGGGAGAAATGAAGGGGGTGATTCTCCAATGCATCACAGTTGCAAAAAATGTGTGAAATGTTTGCCGACCTTTCTAAAACAGGTCATGATCTAGCCAAGGAGGATGCCTTTGTGTGTGCTAGGTGTCTAGATCAAGGAAATAAGGCGCCAACTCAGCGTTCTGAGTTGGCGCTTGAGGTGTAGAGTAAATGCCATTGAAGAAATTGAGGGGCCCATCAAGCTCTCAGCTGCCTAGCTCATTGGCACAGCTCACTCCTGTGCATCAGGTAACACAGAAGCAATCTCCAAGGCAGATTGTGCTGGTTCCAATGAACTAGTTATTGTTGGTGACTCTATTGTCAGGTAGACAGGGAATATACTAAAAAAGGATAGTTGGAACAGGACTAGGGAGAAATGCCTGCCAGGGAGAAAGGTTGATGACATTGTAGTGCAGATATCTTTTAAGGGCACAAAAGGTGATATTGTTGTACTCGTTGGAACTAATGACGTTAAGAGTAAGAGATCTGCAGATTTACTCAACAAGTACAGGTCAGTGTTGAAAAAAAAGTCACAAGTTAGGGTTGAATGTGAAAGACATGATAGGAGGGAGTATATGATGAGAGCCTTGTCGATCAATTCGGCCCTGGAGAGATTGTGCAAGGCTTAAGGGGTAGAATTTTTTTCAGCCTGGTCTGTGCTTGTTGACAGGAGAGCCTGCTTCTATAGGGATGGGGTACACTTAAATAGAAAGGGTGCAAGAATATTTGCTGATGCTATCGAGGCAGTGTTAGGTGGATCGGAACACTGCTAACTTGGGAGGGATACAAAGACTAAAAGGTTAACAGTGGCTGAGGCAAAGGCAAAAGTGATTCTTGCACTGCTTCTATTACAATGAGCAGCAACCTTGAAATCAAGGTAATAGAGATTTCCAAGGACTGCTGGCAGTCATAGTGGAACAACTAAATACATGGACTGTGTTAGGGTAACTAAGAGTAGGAACAGGTGCATGTATACTTGCATGTACACCAATGCTAGGAGTATAGTTAATAAATTTGATGAGCTTGAAGTGCTAGTTAAGACATCAACAGCAGATATTGTTGGAATATCAGAGACATGGTGTCACACAGATGTAAGCAGTGCAAAATTGGCATTTGGGGAATACAATGTGTACCGAAAGGATAGACAGGACAGGAAGGGAGGAGGGGTTATGCTGTTAGTTAAGAAACAAAATCTAAGGAAGTGCATCCAATTGATGTTGGTGGACAATGCAACATTGAGTCTGTTTGGTGTGTCATAAGCACTGGGAAAGGAAAAATGAGAGTGGGTGTGTGTTATATGCCTAATGAATGTGATGAGTATAATGAGCAATTGTGCAGAGAAATCGGGTAGGCCAGTAAATCAGAATGTCTTATAATGGGGGATTTTAGCTTTCCCGATATTGACTGAAACCTGTGGGTTGGTCACTCGCACACTAGCAAGACTTTTTTGGATTTATTGGATTACTGTTTTCTACAGCAAGATGTTCGAGATGCAACCAGAGGGAGCAATACTATTGATCAGATTATCAGCAGTGATTATCCATGCATTAAGAATTTGTATATAAAGGAACCACTGGGTAACAGTGAACACAATGTATTGATGTGTGAATTACTTAAAGATGTAATTACCATCAAGGCTAAAGGGAAGGGCTTTTGCTTTCGTAAAGGTGACTATAGTGGTCTCAGACAGTATTTAAATTCTGTACAGTCGGATCAACTGGTAATGTTATCAACGTTCAATTCTAAATGGGAAGTCTTCAGGGACTTAATTTGAAGCTACTAGGCTTTTCATTCCAACTAAGAAATACTGTTCAAGGTTAAGGCCTAAATGAATATTAGATGAATTAATGAAGCTCGTGGCAGAGAAGAAAAATGTATGGCATGCATATAAAGTATCAGGTGACACAGAAGCCTATGGCAGATATAAACTAGTCTGTAATCAAGTCACAAGGAAAGTTAGGCAGGTAAAGGCAGATTACGAGAAATATTTGGCAAAGGACGCAAAGAAAAACAGCAAAGAGTTCTTTACTTATGTAAAACCACAATGGGGCCAACATTGTGGATCCATTGTGGTTTTACCCTGTGGGACACCACTAATAGCATTAGTCCATGAAGAGCAGTATCCATTGATTAGCACTCTGTCTTCTCAAACTCAACCATCCTTTTATCCATTGTAGCAACTTACCCCTAATTCCATTCTGCTCCAATTTGTACAGTAGTCTTCCATGTGTAACAGTATCAAAAGGTTTCCTGATATCCAAGTATATGATATCAAAATTATTTTTTGCATCCAGTTCCTTTGTAACCACATAACATTCAATCAAATTTGTCAGACAAGACTTTCCCTTAACAAACCCATGTTGTGTCTGAATTATTACTGCAGTCGTGTCTAGATGATCCTGCGTTGCTTCTTTAACCAGTGACTCCATTATTCCCCCTGGAACAGAAGTCAAACTAACATGTCTGTAATTACTCATGTCACTCTTTGATCCCCCCTTTGTGAATTGGAGATAAATTTTCACCTTAGAAACTTCCCACGAGTCCAAGGATGCTCTCATAAATATGGTTAAGGGCTTGCTTACTTCCTTTTCCCCCTCCTTTAATATAACTGGATAGATCCCATCTACCCCAGGTGCCTTTCTTAGGTTTAACTTCCATAATTTCTCTCCACTTTGCTCTCAGTTATTACAAAATCATTTAACTCCCTGTTAGAGTTTAATAAACATCTGGCCCTCTCCCCTCTGAATGTGTGAATCTAAAATACGTAAAATACTAATTTAGTTTGTCAGCTATCTGGGAATGATCATCTACAGTCAAACCATTTATATCAGATGGACCAATCTGATTCATCCCCTCCTTTTAGAGTTTATTATATAAGTAAAGAAGTCTTTACTTATATAAACTTTCCTGTTTTTATTTGCATCCTTTGCCAAAGATTGTGCATAATTTACCTTTGCTTGCCTATCCTCCTTTGTGACTTGATTACAGACTAGCTTGTATCTACCATAGGCTTCTGACAATTTATGTGCATCCCATGCATATTTCTTCTCTGCCACGAGTATCATTAGTTCATCTGACATCCATTTGGGCCTAAACCTAGAGCAGTATTTCTTAGTTGGTATGAAAAGCCTAGTAGCTTCCAAGATTACTTCCTTGAATGCTTCCCATTTAGAATTTGCTGTTGGTCCCACTGTATTAAACCTAAAAAATCTCTGAGACCACTGTAGTTGCCTTTAAAAAGCAAAAACCCTTTACCCTGATGGTAGTTCCATCTTTAAATAAAACCCACATCAGTACATTGTGATCACTGCCATCTAGTGGTTCCTTTATCTGTAAATTCTTAATGCATGAATAATCACTGCTAATAATCAGATAAAGAGTATTAATCCCTCTTGTTGCCTCTCTAATATGCTGCGGTAGAAAACAATCATCCAAAAAACCCATAAAAGCCTTGCTAGTGTGTGAATGACCAACCCACAAATTTCAGTAACTGGGAAGTTAAAATCCTCCATTATAAGACACTGATTTATTGGCCCACTCAATTCTCTGTATAATTGTTCATTGCACTCAACAGAGTCAGTAGGCCTATAACAAACTCCTACCTTAATTTTTTGCTTTCCCAGTGCTTATGTCACACCAAACTGACTCAACATTTCACTGGCCATTAAGTCAACTGGATTCAATTCCTTAGATTTTGTATTTCTTAACTAACAGCATAATCCCTCCTCGTTTCCTACCTTTCTATACACATTGTACTGCCCAAATTCCAATTCTGCACTGCTTATATCTGAGTGACACCACGTCTCTGATATCCCAACAATATCCTCCTTGAAAGTCTTAACCAGCACTTCAAATTCATCAGATATATTTACTATACTCCTAACATTGGTGTACACGTAAGTATACATGCACCTATTCTTAAGCGCCTCCGTAGCCAGGTGGGAAGGAGCAGCAGTGCGTAGCACACGCTTCTTGATTAGACTGGGGTTCGAGCCCGTCACCACCAAATACGGAGGATGCGGAAAGGTCAGGAAATGACCACCGCATATCCCGGAGCAATATGGCCGTAGTTGCTAATGCTCCTAAAAACCAAAACAACAAACCTATTCTTAGTTACCCTTACACAACCCATGTATTTACTTGTTTCATGACTCTCGGCAGTTCCTGAAACTCCAGAAACTTGCTTTCCGGGCTGCTAGGCTCCTGCTCATTCCAATAGAAATAGTGAAAGATTCATTTCCACCTCTGCCTGCGGCTACTGTTAATCTGTTAGTCCGTGTATTTCCCCCCAAGCTAGCAGTTTTCTGACCCACCTAACATTGCCTCCATAGCATCAGCAAATATTCTTGCAACCTTTCTATTTAAGTGTATCCCATTCCTGTAGAAGCAATCTCTCCTGTTATCAAGCACAGACTAGGCTGAGAAAAATTCTACCCCTTGAGACTGGCACAATCTCTCCAGGGCCGAATTGATTGGCAAGGCTCTCATCATACACTCCCTCCTATCGTGCCTGGGCAGGAATGCAGACACTTTCAAATTTAACCCTAACTCCAGAAGCCTTTTCTTTGCCGCCTCTTTTATAATAACTGGATAGATGCCATCCACCCCAGGTGTCTGTCTTATATTTAACTTCTACAATTTCTCCTCCACCTTGCTCTCAGTTATTACAAAATCATTAAGCACGCTGTTACATTTTGATAAACGTCTGGCATTTTCCTCTCTTAACGTGTGAATGTAGATGCAAAATACTCATGTGTTTCCTCATGTGTGAATGTAGATGCAAAATACTCATTCAGATTATCAGCTTTCTGAGCAGGATCATCAACAGTCGAATCATCGATATCAAGTGGGCCAATCTGATTCATCCCGTTCCTTCTCGAGTATATTTTTCATGATGGTACCCGCACCAGTGAGATTGTGAGCTTTGAAACTTTTTTAATTGCAAAAAACATCCCATTGTTATGGGAGCCAGCTTTGCACTGTCTGACAAATTGTGTACCTGGCCAGACACGGTGGAATAAGAAACAAATATTGCCTACCCTCTCAGTCTTTACCAGTTTATACAAAGTGAACAGCATAAATCGATTTAAAAAAAAAAAGCAGCACATTCAAGCATAAATGCACTGTTACAAAGGCAGAGATAAACACAGCCACCCTTCCAAACCAGTGACTTACAAGCAATATTTTTCTGAAGGGGGGGCAGGAGGGGTCAGGCAGTGCGATACCACTGTCAAGTTAAATTCATATGTATTTGGTTTGTTTTGAATGCCCATCAATATTTACATATTAAAGTGTGACTGCAAAAGAAACATATGATTTTCCCTTATTGTACACTCATATTTTTACGTATTTTAATCGTTATTTTATAATTTTGAAATTTTTTTAATTGTACACTTTTTTAATTTTTCCTCCTCATGAGATAAAAAAAAAAAAAATTGAATAAGTAGTTCTGTTTACATTTTCATCGAACATTTCTTTTTTGCTTCAATCAAATTCAGTGATCATAGTTGTGAGTGCTGTATAAACATTTAGGAAAATTCTGACTGACTTAAAATTTGACTTATGTAGTGGTCCACAGAACGAAACCCTTACGTAAGTCAAGGATTTTTCTCTGGAACAGAAGTCAAGCTTATAAATCTGTAATTACTTATTTCACCTATTGACACACTTTGCAAATTGTAGGTACATGTACACCTTTCATTAGGGATCTCACCTGAATGTAAGGCTGCTCTCATAATTATAGCTAAAGTTTTGCTAACTTTTTTGATTGCTTCTCTTATTATAATTAGATAGACCCCATAATCTGTTTCAGGTTCCTTATTTATGTTTAGCTTCAAGTTTTCTTCCACTTTCCCTTAATTGTTATTGTGAAATCATTTAGCTCCGTGTAATATAGAGTAAGAATAGGTGCATGTGTACTTGCGTGTACACCAATGCTAGGAGTTTAGTAAATAAATTTGATGAATTGGAGGTATTGCTCAAAACATCAAAGGCAGATATTGTTGGGATTTCAGAGACATGGTGTCACACAGATATAAGGAATGCAGAACTGGAATTTGGGGAGTACAGTGTCTACAGAAAAGATAGACAGGATAGGAAGGGAGGAGGGGTTATGCTATTAGTTAAGAAATACATAAAATCCAAGGAACTGAAGCCAGTCGACATCGCTGGACAGTGCAGTGTCGAGTCAGTTTGGTGTGGCATAAGCATTGGAAGATCAAAATTGAGAGTAGGAGTGTGCTATAGGCCTAATGACTCTGATGAGTATAATAAGAAACTGTACAGGGAAATAAAGTGGGCCAGTAAATCAGAAAGTCTTATAATGGGGGATTTTAATTTCCCAGATATTGACTGGAATTTGGGGTCTGGTCACTCACACATTAGCATGACTTTTGTGGATTTATTGGATGATTGTTTTCTACAGCAGCATGTTTGAGAGGCTACCAAAGGGAGTTATACTCTTGATCTGATTATCAGCAGTGATTATTCATGCATTAAGAATTTGCAGATAAAGGAACCACTAGGTGGCAGTGATAACAGTGTACTGATGTGGGATTTTCTTAAAGATGTAACTACCATGAGGGTTAATGGTTTTTGCTTTCGTAAAGGTGACTACAGTGGTCTCAGAGATTTTTTAAATTATCTGAGACCACTCAGATGACGTTACCAATAGTAAATTCTAAATGGGAAGCATTCAAAGAATTAATCTTGGAAGCTACTAGGCTTTTCATACCATCAAATATATATTACATTAGCATTAGCAAAGGCACATGATGCAACAAAGCTAGCTTATATAGCATCAGCCAAAAAAAAAAAAAAAAAAATACCTCTTATTTCACCCATCCACTCGCTCCAAATGTTTGTCAAATGTTTCTGCCCTTAATCTATTTAAGCTATCAACTTCTACAACGACAAATGGAAGTTTATTCCAGCAATCAATCACCTGCTGGCTAAAGGCAAACTTCCACACATCTATCCTACAATTGTCTTTCCTCAATTTGAATTTATGCCTTCTCAGGCGATTATTCTGAATCGCCTGAGAAGAATCCCATCAGCATTGAGCGTGCTCAAACCATTCAAGGCTTTATACACCTCAATCAGATCACCTAGCAGGTTGCTAGTCTCCAGACTAGCAACCTGCTAGGTGATTTGCAAAACTTAAGCCTTTCTTCATAAGAGCAACCCTTTGTTCCATTCACTAATCTTGTTGCCCTTCTCTGTACTCGTTCCAACAGCTCTACATCCTTCTTAAAATGAAGCCTCCAGACCTGTATATAGTACTCAAGGTGTGGTCTAACCATTGCCTTATACAAGGGGATAATCACCTCCTTATCCCTGCTAGATGTCAGATGAACTAATGAGACTTTTGGCAGAGAAGAAAAATGCATGGGACGCATATAAATTATCAGGGGCACAGATGCCTATGGTAGATATAAGATAGTCTGTAATCAAGTCACAGTTGCCAACCGGGCTAGCCGGGTATGTAAAGAGCCTGCCTGGCAACCCAAAGTACACTGGTTCGAATCCCGCCTCAGGCTTGGATCAGAGTAAATGCAAAAACTTTGGGAGGTGTATTATGAGAAGCCAATGTGCCAAAAAAAAAAAAAAAAAAAAAATCAAGTCACACGCGGGTGCATAAGTACATGTGCCTTAAGTGACCGGGGTTCAAGCCCGTGACTGCTGAATATGGTGCTGTTTCTTGTATTCTGTCATCTTGTGAACTCCCCTGACCGTTTGGTCGTCCCGGAGTATAAACAGAAAATTTAATTTAATTAATTAAGTAAAGGCAAACTACGAGAAATCTTTGGCAAACAATGCAAAGAAAAACAGTAATGACCTCTACTTGTGTAAACTCTAGAAGGAAAGGTATGAATCAGATTGGTCCACTTGACATCGACAGATCGATTGTTGATGAACCTGCTGAGGTAGCTGACAAACCGAATGCGAATGATTATTTTCCATCTACATTCACACACGAGGAGATCTGTAGGGGAGTGGAGGCCAGAAGCTTATCAAACTCTGGCAGGGAGCTAAATTATTTTGTAATAACCAAAGAAAAGTGGAGGAGAAATTGTTGATATTGAACATAAGAAAGGCCACTGGGGGTGGAGGGGATCTATCCAGTTATATTAAAGAAGCAGCAAAGGAAGTAAACAAACCCTTAGCCATAATTATGAAAGCATCCTTGGACTCATGGACTGGAGATGTAGAAATGTGACCCCAATTCACAAAGGGTGACACAAGTAAATACATACCTGTTAGTCTAACTTCTGTTCCAGGGAAAATAATGGAGTCACTGGTTAAGGAAGCAATACAGGATCATCTAGACCAGTGGTGTCCAACCTTTTCCCGTATGTGGGCCGTATTCAAAGTTAATTTGTTTCGTGGGCGGCACAGAGTGAATCGAGAGTGTTTTCAGGCTATATATAAAAAATGCAAATTCCCAACACTTATGTGCAACAAATCTATGTCAAGTGATTTATTTTTTTAGATTTTATTAAAATTATAAAAATATGACTTACTTTTGTTTTTTTTTAAATACTTAGTTTTGTTTAAAAAAATTCTTCACTTTTCTTTAAAAAAATACTTCACTTTTGCTTTTAAATGCTCACTTCAGAAAATTTACAACCTGAAGAGGATCACTGCTTTTCAACATTAAGGTGAATAAATAAAATGATACACCTAAAATTGAAATATTCCAAAATTTTATTAAGTACGATACACAATAACAGTTACTGAACAAAACTTAACATTTAATTTAGGGTGGATATTTTTAGTTAATTGTTCTAAATTTGGTTGAAAATTTGTGACGCCAATCTCAATACATAATGAAAATTATGTCCTGATGGTATTTTAGGTGCCTCTGTAGCCGGGTGGGCAGGAGCAGAAGTGCTTAGCACACGCTTTCTAATTAGACTGGGGTTTGAGCCCATGACCACCAAATACGGAGGATATGGAAGGTTAGGAAAATGACCGCCACATATCCCCAGCCCGGATAAAGGGTGAGGGTTGGTGCCAGGAAGGGTATCCGACCGTAAAAATTTCATGCCAAAACAGTAAAAACGCCGACCTCATATATATAATGGGAAAAAGGTGAGGACAAAAAAAAAATGTCCTGATGATATTTCTCGATGGAGCTGCAGGTCCTGATGGTATTTCTCCACTTGTTCCCAGAACCTGTGCTCCTGTTCTTTGCCGCCTTATTTCACTTTCTTATTCCAAAGGAGTTTTTCCTTCTGCTGGGAAATTAGCCAGTTCCTAAAAAGGGTGGCAAATTCCTCTCATCCAATTATCGTCCCATTGCAATTTCTTCTACTCTTTCTAAAGTAATGGAGAAATCAATTAGCCGTCAACTCTTAAACTCTCTAGAAATCTTTTATCTGATCAACAATTGCCAAAACAGTAAAAACGCCGACCTCATATATATAATGGGAAAAAGGTGAGGACAAAAAAAAAATGTCCTCATTTTTTTTTTGGATTCCATCAGTGGATTCCATCATTGTCGATCCACTGGTGATATTCTGGCTTATGTTACCCATTTATGGACAAATTTAATGGAAAAGTTTGGTGAAACACACGCAGTTGCTCCTGACATCTCAAATATTTTCGATCGTGTTTGGCATAAAGGCCTTCTAAACAAGATTCCATCTTTATGGTTTGCCAACTGTTTTTTGTAACTGATTATCCAGTTTTCTCTCTGACTGCTTGCTTGCTGTGGTAATAGATGGCTCTCTGACTTCTAACTTTCCACTAATGCTGGTGTCCCCCAAGCTTCAGTCTTCAATCTTCATGATATATCATCTTTTCCAAGATGATATATCCCACTTGGCACAAGCACATTACAAATATTGCTCTTTCTCTTTCGCTCTCACTTTTACTTTTCTTCCAACAGCTGTTCACTCTGTACAAATCCACCCTTCCGTGGAATATTGTTTCCACATCTGGGGAAACAATACAGAAAACCTCTCTCAGGTTTCTAGATTCCATTCAGAAGAGGGCAGTTAGGTTAATTAATGACTCATCTCTAACAGAGTCTCTCCACTCTGTCTCATAGACATTCTGTTTCTGCTGCATGCCTTTTCTACAGATACTTCCATTAGTACTGTTCTTCTGAATTGGCTTCTATAATTCTCACAGTCTCTTTCAAAACAGTCCGAACACGTGCCGCCACCAGCTAACATCCATTACTGTCCAATTTCAAACTCACAGAACCAACTTTTCATCTTCTTCTTTAATTCATTCAACTGCCGTTTTCTGGAACAACCTTCCTTCTTACGTATTTCCTGAAAATTACAGTTTACAGAAGTTCAAGTCTAATGTCAACAAATATGTTCTTTCATCTTCTGAACCTCCAACCCATGTACAGTGTTAAGTGCTATAGGTTCTAATACATCTTGTGTTTGGGATTTTCTTAAAAAAAAATATAAAAAAAATATGCTCATCTGTTTTTAAATATTTATTTGATTTTACAAGTGAAAAAAATTTTCTGCTTGGAAACATACATTGATCCGAACAAAGTAGCCATTTTCATGGCATTTTGTTTTATCAGCAGAAAATCTTCAGATGGGAAAGCCTAGTAGAATTTAAATAGTTTATTTTTGCAGTCCACATACTTATTTTTGAATCATGTTTTGGCTTATAGATCAATAATTTCAAGTTGCAATATGAAATTGTAGTTTTCAGCTATAGAAGTAAATGGGTTCTCAAACTCTATTCACTTTCTTGTTTCTTAGTGAATTGCAGTTCTTAAATGCTCTGCGCTTCTCCATTAGTGTCAAAATTTCATCTGTCATCCAGTCCTTCTTCAGACATTTTCCATAACCTAGAACTTCTGCTCATTTCAGTCAGAATAGATTTAAAACTCTTCCAAAGATCTTCCACTTCCTTCTCCTCCTGCTTATAGATGTGTTGTAGTCTTTCGTTAAGACATGCCTTCATTAACTGATATCTTTCTGGGTTTTTTAAACTTCTCTAAGTCAACCTTCTTCATCGGTTGCTTTCTCCTAGTAGCCTTCAATCTCAGTTTGATCTCGGTTATGACTGGATTGTGGTCGGAAACAGTATCTGCATTAGGTTATGTCTTGATGCTTTTAACGCTGATTAATCATGATATAGTCAATATGGTTTCTGACCACGTTTTTTGTGCTGTCTAGGAGTGACTTCCATGTATAGAGCCTTCTCTTGGAGAGCTGAAACCAGGTATTAGTATAATAAAAGCAGGTATTAGCAATCATTTAAGTCCAATCCTCTTGGAAAAAAATGTAGCCGATCCCCTCTTTCATTCCTTGCTCTAAGACCAAATTCTCCTAGTTTCACCAGATCTGAGTTTACCAAACTTAGCATTCAGATCTCCCATAACAATATTTAAGTATGGTTTCTTTGTTTGTTTGACTACTGACATTAAATCAATAAGGCTAAATAAATTAACTTAAAAAAGTGGTTATTTAGAGAAAACACGTTCTGTGTAGTTTGTAAATTAATTACAAAATAAGTTGCTTTATTGCATATGCTTGATTACACACACACGCGTACCTATATCTCCGCCCTGAGGAATGTGGTCAGCTGGCTAGACCTCCTACCCAACTAATGTCATATGTTCCAGTGAGGTATTCGAAAATATGGTGGTTGCCCATGGGCATATGTCTGCTCTGCTTATTGATGAACCCTCCCCTCAGTAAATAGTTGAAATAATACTCCCAGACACGCTGTAATTAAGTAAACGGAGTTCTTTCACACTGCCTAAATATTAGCTGAAAGACAGTGCTAACTTGATTTCAATCGATTAGTGACTGAGACATTGCCATGATTTACTACAATTCAGCAGTATGCATTGTAGCCTTTCACCCACTGCAAACAAATTCCGTTACTATTGCCTTAGCTTGCGCCTGCCTTGTCTGGAAGAGCGGGAGGGGGGAGAGAATTTTGAGGGAGAGGAATTTATGCAGTCTATCTCATAACGATACTAAATTAAATAATACGTTTTGTTGGTGGCGCTTGTCTTTTTCATGGGATTTTATATCAGAAAATCGACTTTCAGTCTAGTCAAAAAGTAATTGTAATAATGAGAGACAGCGTTTATTTCTTCTTTAGATATATAGTAAGGAGTTGAGCTGTGTCATTTACATCAGTACTGTCTTCCAGTGCCTCGCTAAAATATTTTGCGCCTCCGTAGCCAGGTGGGAAGGAGCAGCAGTGCGTAGCACATGCTTCTTGATTAGACTGGGGTTCGAGCCCATCACCACCAAATGCGGAGGATGTGGAAAGGTCAGGGAATGACCACCGCATATTCCCCGAGCAATATGGCCTTAGTTGCTAATGCTCCTAAAAAAAAAAACAAATAACAAATAACTAAAATATTTCATTTGTTTCCAAAATTTAGGTTTCCAAAAGTTGTTTGAACAAATTCTTTCCAATATTTTCTGATCTTCACATAATTGTTCATAGAGACAAACTAATGTCTTGTATCATTGTTCATTTTGCCAGAAAAATTTCTTTGACAACTTTTAACAAACAATGCTTAACAAATTCAGCATCATTAAATGGTTTACTTTCAAAAGTGATGATATGTGCAACTTGATAACTGCACTTGCAGAATATAAATTTCTTGATGGATACGTTTTCAGCATGTTCTTTTGTTTTCTTTTTCGTTTTGTAGCTTTGAGCACTTTTGTTTTCTCAACACTCCTTTATGTTGATCATAAGGTTTATGCTTGGATCATAGCCTCGTTTTAAATTATATTCTTTAAAAATTCACACAGTCTCCACACACCAAAGACCACTTTTTCATGGTAATCATTGAAGAAATAATCTTCAGTACACCTCTGATCAAAAACACGACACTCCAAATCGATTTTCCTCTTTTAGAATATTTTTGAGGATGATTTTTTTTTTAAAAATTCAATACAAATTAATAATTAATTCAATGCAATGAACGATTTATATCAAAATAGTAGAATTTCAAAATATGAAAAGATTGATATGTATATAATTGTATTTAGTGCACATATGACTTCACTAAACAAAATATATACATTTGATACAGTAGAGCTGGATGCTTGCATGCCTTTACACGCAGTGGCAATTGATGCTGTTTTAGTTCACGTTCCATGTGGACCTTGTAACAATTATTCATGAGCCGGATCCGGCCTACGGGCCGTAGGTTGGGCACCACTGATCTAGAAAAGACTGCAGTTATAGTTTAGACAGCATGGGTTTGTTAAGGGGAAGCCTTGTCTTACAAATTTAATTGGATACTATGATGTGGTCACAAAGGAACTGGATGCAAAAAATAATTTTGATATCATAACGGCCTCCGTAGCCGAGTGGTCAGGAGCGGGAGTGCAGTAGCACACACTCTTTGAGTAGACCGGGGTTCAAGCCCCTGACTGCTGAATACGGTCGATCTGCCAACTCGCACTGGACCAGCGTGGCAGATTATGGTCCATTTCCCTCAGCATGAATTGTTGAGGAGGCTTCCATCCTGCAGTGGGTTGATAATGGCTGCACTTTACTTTTTTTATATAGTAAACCCTCATTAAACCGGACTAATAGGGGCTGAGAGGTGTCCGTTTTAATGAAAGTTCGGATTATATGAAATACTCTTTGGCATGTGGGTAAAGTTTATTTAAACAACATAATGTACGTGGATAACAGTAAAAACAGCTTTATTTTACATTAAAAATATGTAGTAAATATATGTATGTATGTATATATTGTATTTTCATTAAAAATATAACTGTTTGAACTGCAGCTGGGAACCAGGTTGTTTGTCCAGCGTGAGTCATCACGGCCCAATGACCTCTGACACAATACATATGACCTTTGAACCCGATTGTCGTTTGATTTTTACACTTTAAAATTTTTTTAGAGCTATCTGGATTAAGTGACGTATGGACTACAGGGGTCCAGATTAATGAGGGTTTGCTGTATTTGGAATTTTTAAGCTTTTGATACTGACACGTGGAAGACTACTGTACAAATTGGAGCAGTATAGTATTAAGGGCAAGTTGCTACAATGGATAAAAGAATGGTTGAGAGAGAGAGAAGGCAGAGAATGGTTATCAATGGACACTGCTCTTTGTGGACTAACGTTATTAGTGGAGTTCCCCAGGGTTTGATGTTGGGCCCATTGTTGTTTTTGGTATTTATCAATGATATCAATGAAGGTATATCAGGATTAATGTCTAAGTTTGCAGACGATACGGTGCCTCCGTAGCCAGGTGGGCAGGAGCAGCAGTGCATAGCACATGCTTCTTGATTAGACCGAGGTTCAAACCCGTGACCACCAAATACGGAGGATGCGGAAAGGTCTGGAAATGACAATCGCATATCCCTGGAGCAATATGGCCGTAGTTGCTAATGCTCCAAATAACAACAATAGCATCATCAATAACATGCAGACAATATGAAAGTTGTCATGGTTGTTAACGACAGTAATGATAGTATGCTACTGCAACAGGATCTGGAAAAGTTGAGAAGATGGGGTGAGAGGTGGCAACTGAAGTTTAACATTGACAATGTGAAGTATTGCATGTGGGTAACAGTAACCCCATCGTAACATATCAATTGGGTGCTACTACATTCAGGGTAGTGGAGAATGAAAAGGACCTGGGGATAATTGTACAGTCAGATATGAAGATAAGTGCAGTCAGATATGTTGTCAGATAAGCAGACAGGGTGCTAGTAGTAGCTCATGGAGTCTTATCAATGATATATAGGAATTTTGCTAGCAGAGATAAGGGTGTGATTGTCCCCTTGTATAAGGCAATGGTCAGGCCACACCTTGAGTACTGTATACAGGTCTAAAGGCCTTAGTTTAGGAAGGATGTAGAACTGCTGGAATGAGTACAGAGAAGGACAACGAGTTTGGTGAGTGGAACAAAGGGTTGGTGTTACCAAGAAAGGCTTAAGTTCTGCAAATTGCAGCTTCTGGAGACTAGACACATGTGAGGTGATCTAATTGAGGTGTGAGGCCTTGAATGGTTTGTGAGCAAGTTCCGTACTAATGGGATTCTTCCTTTTGCTCAGATTACTCACCTGAGGGGCATAAGTTCAAATTGAGGAAAGACAAATGTAGAATAGATGTGCAGAAATTCCCCTTTAGCCAGCGGGTTGTTGATAGTTGGAACAAACTTCCACCTGCTGTAGTGGAGGTCAATAACTTAAATAAGTTCAAGGCAGAACTGGACAAACATTTGGAGTGATTGGAAGGGTGAAATGTGTGTTTTTATTTTTTTGGCTGATGCTATATAAGCTTGATGTCTTGCATCATGTGCCTCTACTATTGCTGATGCTAACCCCCTCCCCCCAAAATTGTGTGAATGTAGGTGCAATAATTGTGACAATTTGTTCAGTTTGTGAGCAAACTGAGCATCATCATTAACTGTTATACCATTCATATTGCCTTTCCTTGTAGTGTTTACACAAGTAGGTTTTGCTTTTCTTTGTATCCTTTGTGACTTTATTATTATTATTATCAATTTATTTCTCTGTTGAAGAAACACCCCTGGGACAGCCATTGGCTAGAAGGGTGACAGTTACATTCTAAGGTGTGAAGCATACCCATGAGCAATAGGTTACAGAGTCTATGGGACTTTCACCCTGAAAGGTTGAATACAGAATTCTGGAATACATGAGTAATTATGATTTTATAATTACTCATGTATTCCAAAATAATTCCAAGGTATTCTAAAATAATAGAATATTTCAATTTTTGGCATCTTTGAACATCATAGAATATTTAAAATTTTGACATCTTAGGTGAATATCATAGAATATTTAAATTTGGCATCTAGAATACCGAGAATATATAGTTAAAAGAGATCAAAATTAAATGCAGTTTTTGAGTCAAGTGACTGTACACTACAGTTGCACGAGATGATAGGATTCAGCAAAGACTTGCAATCTGTAGGCTTTTTCGTTACAGAGTTTTTCTGGTTCAATTCTTAGTTGATTGAAGAGTTCTATTGTGTTTGCTGGAAAAAAGCGACTTAGGCTGTCCCGGTTTTTTAAGTTGCTCTGAAGAGGATGTCTTGTTTCAGCAATCCTGGTGGTTTCTCGACGAGAGTGAAACAAGCCAACAATACTGGGAGTATCTAATCTTCCTGTTAGCAGTTGGGCTAATGTGAAAATGTTTCTTGTGTTAATTGTCTGTTTCCAGGGAGGAATGCTGAGATTGGAAAGTAGGATGGCTCTGGAGATAGTAAATAGGTGATTCAAGATCCTGTTCAGCCATCTCAAGAGCCAGTATTCAATACTTAAGAAAGCTTTCAGATTGCTCAGTGGGGCAGAGGACCAAATCTGTGAAGCATACAATGGGATGGGAAGTATACATTTAAAGATATACTTTTTAACAAGATCTGGGTTTCTAACCAATTAACTCCTGTTTGGCATCCCGGAGCACTGCATATGTTTTCGCTTTGATTTAATCAAAGTTCTCGGAGAATGTTAGTTCCTCATCCCATTTTAGGCCAAGGTCTATGTTTGATTTAACCTTTGTAACTTTGCATCCGCTTACCAGCATAGAGATATTGTTCCTGCTCTTTTTCTTTGTAATTGTCATCTGGACAGATTTGCTTGGGTTTAAACATAGTCCAATTCAGTCAAGGTAATGCTCTAGTTCATTTATTGTGTTATTGGCTTGTTGATTTGTTTGCTTAACTTGTAGTAGATCTTTAGATTTGATGAAGAATTTCAGGTCATCAGCATATGTAATAAAGTTGTCTTTATGGGATGCAAAAAATGGTTCCAGAGCTGCAGCAAATAACAGTGAGAAGAGAATGCCTCCCTGTGGCACTCCCTGCTAAATGGAGTAATGGGCAATAAAATTGTCATAACAAATTATGAGGAGTCTTTCCTTCAGAATATTACATAAAATCTTCAGGAGATTGCCTTGTATTTTGAAGTAGAAAGATAAAATTTGTTCCAGAGCCATTATCGAGATATTGTCAAAAGCTGCGGATGTGTCTAGGAAAATAATATCGAGCTGTTCCTTATTTTTGTTGAGAGCTTTCTGCATCCGGAAAAGGGTCTCAAGAAGATTTGTGACGGTCGATCTTCCAGATAAGACAGAGTGTAGGTGCAGAGGATGATGCCCGAAGCAGTGTTGGGTGAGAGCTGAGAGAAGGATCTTCTCAAAAATTTTCAAGATGGTGCAAATTATGGCTATGGGTCTTTTGGCTTCTTTTTTGGTTTCTTTATTTTGGGAATGGGCCTGATTATGTAACTGTTCCATATACAGGGGAGAGTACCTTTTTGAATAATTTTTTTTTTTTTTTTTTTTTTTGGTAGTTGTTGGAGCATCGGCTTCTGTGGCCATAATGCACCTCCCAAGGTTTTTGCAGTACTTTGATCCAAGCCCGAGGCGTGATTCAAACCCGCGACCTTTGGGTTGCCAGGCAGGCACTTTACCCACCCGGCTAGCCCAGTCGGCTTGAATGGTTTGTTTGTTTTTTTTTTTTAGGAGCATTAGCAACTAAGGCCATATTGCTCTGGGAATATGCGGTGGTCATTCCCTTGACCCTTCTGCATCCTCTGTATTTGGTGGTGACGGGCTCGAACCCTGGTCTAATCAAGAAGCGTGTGTTACGCACTGCTGCTCCTTCCCACCTGGCTACGGATGCGCCGTCGGCTTGAATGATTTTATTGAAAGTGTGATGCAACACTCAATAATGTAAGAGCTGCTGATTTTTGCCATGAAAAGAGGGAAGTTATCAGGATCAATAGTTGCTTTATTAGGAAGTTCATTTATGGCTTTCATAAGGTTTTCTTTGGTGATTGTTAGAGGTGTCTTTCTTAGTAAGTTTGAAACGGATTCTTCTTTTTCTGTGATTCGGTGAAGGAGGTCAGTTATTCTCTTCCTGTTTTCTTCGGTTGCTAATTGGTTGGGTGCCGGAGGTTGTCAAAATGTCTTCTTGGACCATTCGGTAAAGACCTCGGTAGTCATGAGACCCTTTTTTCTGCTATCCCCAACGATCCTTTTTCCTTGTTTAAGCTTTGATAATACAGCTGTGTAATGTGCTTGTCTTTTCAGCTTTATAAAGTGAGCACTCTCTTTTTTGTACAGAATGTAGTCATTAGGATTGTAAAGTCTTTGCTTTTTATGAAAGACATATTTGATCTGTGGATTAAACCAGTTTTTGTATTTCCTGGTTATCCTTATGACCCTCGATGCTCCTTCACAGGCAATTTTTGTGAGCTTTAGGGCCAGTAGCTAGAGAGCTTCCTCTGCCAGCTTCTTGTTTAGTTCTTGTCATTTGTATTCTCAAAGTTCTTTGATGATGATGTTTGGTTTGATATATTTTAAAGAAAAGGTTGTTCTGTGCATACCATTAAAATTTCCGCTGTCCCCCTGATTGGTTCCAACAACATTGAGTGTGGTCTCTACATCTATGGAATCGTGATCTGACTTAAAGTGAAACAAGTTGTCTGCTAATCTAATGCTAAGTGTATTGTAATAGACAACATCTAACTATTGATTCCCTCTAGTTGCTGGAGTAACCAGCTGTTTCAGATTTATTTGTGTAAGAATAAGAGTCAAGATTTCTTTTTGCATCGGTATGTTTTGGAATCGGCATGTTAACATCTCCTAACAGGATCGTATCTACAGCTGGATTGAGGTTAACAGTAAGCCATACAAGGAGTTCATTTCTTGAATCTCTGGTCTGCTCAGGAGGCAGATATATAAGACAGATTTGTAATTTTATTTTTCCATTGAAAAAGGTAGCACAGGTGGCTCAAAATTATCTGATTTGGAGATGTGTTCCTTTGTAGACTGATATTCATCTTTATACAGGATCATGGTTCCTCCACCCTGTTTTCCGGTTCTTCCAGTACCAACACATTTGTATCCAAGTGGATTAGCGATAATGTTTAGTTGTCTGTTATTGCGTAACCACGTTTCAACAAGGCAAATGTAGTCAAAGTCAGCCATCATCATGCAGATTTGTAGCGCGGGAAGCTTGTTGGAAATGCTTTGAACGTTCTGGAAAAAACACCGCACGCTGCCAATCCCCTCTTTCGGAGAAGGAGGAGGATTTGATTGCTACTGTGACATTTCAGAAGGGCTATTTGATCTTGATTTTATCATCCATCTATCCTTGTATGGTTTTACCAGTGACCCTGCTGGCCAGTCCTGAAAATTCAGTAGCAGTGAGGACTGTCCCATTGGGCAGTCAACAACAAATAAGGCTTAAGCAGGATGCCTCGGTTTTGATTGTTTAACTTCTACTGTTAACCCCAACTCAGTTTTACACGTCTTTGATGTTACTGGGCTGCATTGCAGGCCCTAATCTGGAGATAATGGCTGTAATATTATATTTGGCCAGCCTATTCAAATCTCGGTTGGATGTGCTACGAGCGTCAGTACCGCGACCCTTGCGATTAGAAAAGCAAGGTACTGTACACTGCCAGACATCATTACCAGTAGTGTGGGTTCCATTCGAGGTGTTGCCACTTGTTTCTGGCAAAGGTGAATGCAAAATACTATTGGAACTGGGATCCTGCAGTCTGTAGGATACTTCTGCTATCTTGTTTTTCTCTCTTAAGTTTTTGCTGATGATTTGCTCAGCAGTGATTGAAATAAAAACAGGTTGAGGAGGATATGATGATGGGACATGAGAGGGATGGAGCCTCTAATGCAGCAGAGCTCTGACAGTTGTTCGCTCCATCTTCCTGTGTATTCAGAGTGGCACTTGCACTTGCCAAACCGCTGGACTGACAACTGGCTTTGTTATGAGTGGCGGAAGTGTAGTTGACCTCACAAAGCAGAGAGCAATCGACTGCTTTGCTAATCTTCACACCTGGTTGATCACTGGATGACTGAGGGGAAGAATACCCCTCTAGCCCGTATTCTTCATGCGGGTGTGATTTCCCAGGCTATCCATCTTCACCACAAGTCGCTTTACACTGTGTAGGATTTTGAGATTTTGCTCTTTAAGCAGGTTGTTTTCTTCTTGCAGGGCGAATATGAGTTTATAGATGGGAAGTAATTGGTCAGAGAAGTTTGCAGAGATCTCAGCACTAAACTGCTAAACTGATAGGTTCGATGGACTCGCTGATCATATCTGTAGGATTATTTTTAGCAACTGTAACTAGCCCTCTGGTGCTGAATTGATTGACTTCCAGTGCTGAATTGATTGACAAGGCTGCCATCATGTACTGCTACCTATTGTGTCTGGAGAGAATTGCAGATATTTTCATTTCAGTTCTTGCAACTTTTTCTCAACGTTGCCTTATTCCTGTTATGGAAATCCTCAAATCTGTTTTTAATATCAGTAGTACCAATTTGTATAACAGTATTCACCTTTTGTGTCCTTAAAAGATGGTAGTTGTTTTTTATCATCATTAACTTTTACCCCTGGCAAACTTATCTTGACCCTGTTTCACTTATCCTTTTTACACAATATATTTCCCTGGCAATAAAGTCCCTGACAATAGCTGCTTCTTGTGGGACCAGAGCTTTCTGCTCTTGAGGACGTTATTGTATTGTATGATGCTTGAGTGTGGGCTCTAGTGATGAGCTGACTATCTAAGTACTTGATAGGTCTGTCATTTCAGTTTGTCTGATGACATTAACCCAGTTCTTTAGGCTACATCAGAATGCTGAATTTATACTTAATTCTTTCATGCTGTTTGCATCAAATACAAACAAGCGACAAGTAGAGCATTGTATAAAGCTTTAATTCTTAAGAAAACTGCTGTTAGCATCTCTTTCCCTTGTCAAGACAGTACTGTTATTTTGAAACTCCTTATTTTACTGCTCTAGTTTGAGGCATAATTTTAGTCTAAATTTAATTTAAAAATACCACATAAAACTAAGAGATAGGAATTGATATACTACACCTGGTCAGCGTGAAGAGGAAAAGACCAAACTCTCCAGCACATGACAGCACAACAAAACAAATGGCCCTCAGTCCCCAGTGGCTTTCACTCCCCCTCTTATGGCAGCGAGAGGATCAGAGTGAAAGCAGAGGGTGCTAAGAATCTCTGGGTATGATCAGGCTGCCATGCACGGAAACTGAACTTGGCCTGTTACAACGTAAGATCGCTCATCAGTGAAGACGGGATACTAGAGCTGGAAAAGGAATTAGAAAATGTAAATTGGAATATCATCGGTTTGGCTGAAACAAGAAGAAGAAATGAATCACTTATAAGTTTATCAAGTGGAAATCTGCTGTACACCAATGGAAACAGTGAAAGGAGTGAAAGTGGAGTTGGCTTTCTGGTCCATAAAGATATAAAAAACAATATTTTGGAATTCAAAAGTACATAACCAAGGGTGTCAAGACTACTACTCAGGATTTCTAAGAAGTATAAGCTAAAGGTTATAATGATTTATGCACCAACATCGAACCATGATGTTGAAGAGGTTGAAGAAATGTACACTGAAATTGAGAGTCTTCTAGATCAGGGGCTGGCAAACTACGGCCCGTGGGCCAAATCCGCCCCCCCCCTCTTTTTAATGTGGCCCGCAGGTTAATGTTGTTTTTTACATGAAAAAAATTAAAAATAAATCAAATTACGCACTGCAATAGCTGATAGTCGAGTTGAGAATAATGACCGCACGTGGCGTTACTGGCGTCGCATATTCACATTCTGTCGTCTACCGTAGAACAAGTGTTGCCAGCATTTCTCTCAGTTTTGCTTTAGCGGCGCATGTGGTATTGTCTGTCATGGCGCTGTGCGATCTTTTTTTTTTTCCTTTTATTTATTACCCACTGTTTCCATGTCACCCTCAAGACCAAATATGAGGAGAAAAGTGGACTTTGAATGTCGTGCTTTTAAAGCTGAACAGAGTGTGAATTATTTTATCATAGAAATAAATGACAAAGTATCATGTTTGTTATTTAATGACACAACAGCTGTGCGAAAAGAGTACAATATACGTCATCATTACCAAACTAAGCACGCGGCACAATATTCAAAACTCACAGAAAATCAACGGAATCTAAAATTGGAAAGTTTAAAATGTAATTCATCACCACAACGCAATTTATTCGTTAAAATAAAAAATGATAATGAAGAAGTAACTAAAGTAAGCTTACAAATAGCTCATTTATTAGCCAAGAAAGGGAAACCATTTACCGATGGTGAATTAATTAAATCATGTTTGCTTGTGGCAGCCGAAGAAATGTGTCCAGAGAAAATGGATTTGTTTCGATCTGTCAGTCTTTCAGCGAGAGCAACTGTTAGAAGAGTTGAGGACATCGGGAGCCACATCAAGAGTCAATTTTTAATTGACTCTTGACAAGGCAAAAAATTTCAAGTGGTTTTCGTTGGCTCTTGATTAGTCTACAGACATTACTGATACTGCCCAATTGTTGCTGTTTATACGAGGAGTCAATACTGAGTTTGAGGTTACCGAAGAATTAGCTTCTATGAATAGTCTGCATGGAACAACTACAGGCAAAGATATCTTCATGGAAGTCGAGAAAACGCTAACACAGTACAATTTGCAATGGAATCAGTTAAAATGTGTCACAACTGATGGTGGTAAAAATATGTGTGGAACGGGGAAAGGATTAGTTGGATAAATTTTTAAGGCTTGTGAAGAAGCTAAATTCAAAACTAAATTCAAGCTAAGTTCAAAACCTCTGGTAAATCATTGTATTATTCACCAGCAGGCTCTTTGTGGGAAACACCCCAATCTGTCATGTGTTATTGATCCAGTTGTGTCAGCGGTTAACTTTATTCGCTCTCGTGGACTTAACCATCATCAGTTTTGTGATTTTTTTTATTAGAGATTGAAGCTGAATATCCTTATTTGCCCTACCATACAGCAGTTTGATGGCTCAGCAATGGAAAAGTTTTATTGAGATTTTTTGAACTCAGAGAAGCAATAGAATTTTTTCTAAATGAGAAAAACTGCCCACGAACACTATTATCTAACAATGAATGGCTATGGAAATAAGCATTTGCTACAGACATGGTGGGATATCTTAATGAATTTAACTTAAAATTACAGGGGAAAACAGTGCTCATATGTGAAACATATTCTATTGTAAAGTCATATCGTCAAAAATTTGCATTGTTTGAAATACAAATCACAATAACCAAGTTTGACCATTTTCCACGCTGTAAAAAATTTCAAATATTAGCAAAATCCCCATTCCCAAAAAAATTTGCGGCGGATATATTTTCTGAACTTAAACTACAGTTACGACAGCGTTTTTTGGATCTTGATGCAAGTGCAAAAGACATTTCCATATTTCAAAATCCATTTGGCTGTACAATTGAGGAGCTTCCATCAGACCTTCAATTGGAAGTGATTGATCTGCAAAATGATATGCTAAAGGTTAGGTTTAAAGAAATGGATCTAACCCAATTCTATAAATATCTTTCGGAAGATAAATATGGTCAATTAAAATCATATGCACAGGAATTTATATCTTTATTTGGGAGTACTTACCAATGTGAAAAGACATTTTTGAAAATGAAATATGTAAAATCGTAATACAGATCATTATTAACGGATGACCATTTGCAAACAACTTTAATGATAGGAAGTACTAACTTCGAACTCCAGTATGATGAAATATTATCTCAGAAAAAACAATTACATTCATCGCATTAGTACAAAATTTAACCAGTTCTATAATACGTTTATTAATAAATGGAAATATTTTATTCATTTTTTTGTAAGTGTCAGCATGTGTATAAATATCATGTAAAATATCACTTCCTAATAAAAAGGTTTTGAACATGTTTTTTTTTGTTGCTCTATGAGTAGAATTACCCATGTAAATATCTTCGAGCTTGCTACCTGGCCCGCCGAGCCTAAAAATTTTACGATCTGGCCCTTTCCAAAAAATGTTTGCCGACCCCTGTTCTAGATGAACAGAAAACTCACTACACTATCATTATGGGGGACTTCACTGCTAAGGTTGAAAAGAGACAAAACAGTGCAGAAAGGGGAATTATAGGAAATTTTGGAATTGGTGAAAGACATGAAAGAGGTGAAAGACTTGTAGAATTTGCGGAATCTAGGAGGAATGTCAGTAATGAACACTTTTTTCAAGAAAAGGGTGAACAGAAAGTGGACATGGAAGAGCCCAAATGGATTAACAACTAATGAAGTCGACTTCATTCTCACTAACAGAAGATATATCGCGAATGATGTTACTGTCCTGAACAGGGTGAATGTTGGAAGTGATCACAGAATGGTAAGATGCACACTTGATATAGATGTAAGAAAAGAAAAGAAAAAAAACTGACTCGAGTAAATAATACAAAGGTCTTTGAGATAACAGAAGAGGAGAAAAAGCAGCATGTACTGGAACTTAAGAACAAGTTTGAGCTTCTGCAGACTGTTCTGGACCAAGATATCGGACCAAGAAAAAGCAGTGTGTACTGGAACTTAAGAACAAGTTTGAGCTTCTGCAGATTGTTCTGGACCAAGATATCGATGAAGAATATTACAACTTTCTGAAAATGATAAAGCCCAAGAAACCTATAGGTAAAAAGAAATCCAAAGAAGAAAAAATCAGTCAAGAAACACTTGTCGTGATACATTGCACTCGCAAGTATACATCTCTTACTTTAGTTATCATAAATCCATTGTCTTCCAGAAATTATGAAAATCTGTGAATGATCAATAAAATATTACAATAAAAAAGCTCTTATTTCGTAATCGATATATACAAATCAAAGTACCTAAAAGAAACGCAAAAGATGTTTTGCATAAACCATCTACTGTGCGTGCTTGGCACACGTGCAAATTTTTTATTCATCTTTTTTTTTAAACTAGGGAAATATAATGGATACATTTTTTTCATGATAAAATTTTAATATTGCGAATAAAAAATAACATGAAATATTTCCCATATCACAAATAACATAAAAACTGTCACAAAATATTCCACAATATAAAAACAAATATTACATAAAAAACAAACTTTCTAGAAAAAGTAAACAAAAAATCACAGATTACATGAAAAAAAAATTATTTCACATATATTCAAGAAAAAATTTTTCTAAAAATTGCCATATAGAATTTACTTCTTTATTAATATTTGTTGTTGATCTCTTGCTTTGCTCAATAGCTGAGCGATGATTTCACGTAACGATCTGGATCAAATTGAAGCAATGGTTTTCCATTTAGATGTATGGTCTTCATAATCTGCAGCGTGTTTAATTATTGTCACAATATTTTTCATTACGCTGAAAGCTGAACTCAGATTCAGCACTTCTAATCGCAGTGATTTCAAAGATGTTTTCTGGCTTTCTTAATTGAAAAGGTAATTTCACTTGATTTTAAAGATAAACTGTCTTCGACAAAATTTCTTATTCAGTTTTCACCGCCTTGCCATAGAGACGAAAGTTCTTTCACATTCCAAGATTTCGGGTAGCATATGTTTAAAATTTCTTTCAATGGTATCATTATTTTCTTTATTTAATTTAAAATCACCCTGTTGCATTAATAACTTATCCTTTAAGGATAAAACAATGCATTTAATAACTTGTCACAAGGTGATTTTTTTACTTTCAATTTTTATTCCTTCAAATTCTTTCAACTTCAACATGCTCTCAATTTTAGCTTCATAATTTCTTCAGAATTTTTCAAATTAGCAATAGCATTGATAGTTCGAATAATTAATTTATATGCTTTTACCATTGTGATTCTGTAAAGCCTCTGAAAGGTACGAGAGTTCCTGCTGGATGTCGATCATTAGTGCTAAATGGTTAAGAAATTCCAAATTTAAAAGTTGATTTAATAATCCTGAATATTTTACTTCTGATTCAAAAGGTTTGCACAAAGCAGGATAATTCCTTCAACCCACAGTTGTTGTCTGCAAGTTACAAGCTGCTCATCATGGGCCAAACACACGACCGATCTTTATAGTTTCCACATAAAGTTCTTTAGCAATCATCCTTAATTCGTGCTAGTTTTTTGGAGATTGGTAATACAGTTCTTTTAATTATTGCCTGCATTCCATTATATTTTAGAACATTTTCTACACAGTGAAAGGCTCGACAAAGTTTCAAAATCTGCCAACATTTCATCTTCGTAACGTTTATATAATATCTTAATTGCCTCAATCCCCACCCCTACGTTGCTACTCTCACTAGTTCTTTGAATACAGTGCAAAAAGTCATAATCACACAGATATGCAGCTACTGTGACCATGTAAACATAGGAGAAATTTAATGGAAGGCATGGATCACTCACTTCTCCGAAAAACATATGCCCATTTGTCGGAGTAAAGTGGAACCATAACACATGTTGACCAGAGGCCTCTGACTGGCTATGGAAAGCATATTGACTAGCGCGACTTCTCGGTATGTGACTGCATAGGTTTTACGGACACCATTGTGAAACGGTAATCCCTTTCACCTGCATCAGAAATACATAGCTATATCTGAATAAATCAGAATATTAGTGAAACGGCATTGTTTTAAGTTATATCTCATATTGTGAATACCTTCACAATGAGTTGCCATGATGTTGCACTACTTTGAATAAGTAACGCTTCACCTAAGGAGAAGACTAATGTTACTTATTCTCAGATGGATACCACCACCCAAAGCAGGATAATTGTTACTTATTATCTACTTACTAATGTTACTTATTCGAAGTAGTGCAATATTATGGCAACTCGTTGTGAAGGTATTCACAATATGAGATATAATTTAAAACGATGCCATTTCAATAATATTCTGATTTATTCAGATATAGCTATGTATTTCTGATGTGCTTGCACTGTATTTATACATAGTCCAGACTCCTCCACAGCTTGAGGCTTACGCCCTAAATGCTTTAGAGTCCCTTTCACCCTTAATTCGCACTTTTTAATTACCTAAATTGCTTCAAGGCCAGAGGTGAGAACAATGCATACAAAGTTCTCTCTCCTAACCCTTTCGTCATATGGAAATCTTCTTCGTTCAACGGAAACTATTTTAAATGTAATTACCAAGGGGAATCAAAAACATTCGCTATAAAGAAGTTCGTTAAACAGAGGTCCGACTGTAATTAAATAAAAAATGAAGCAATTTTAAAATACATAACTGATCGATTGCACCATTAAAATGCTGGGAATGGGGCCCCGCTCGCCCCACCGTAGTTTCGGCTCTGGATACTCAATGATTGCATTCAGGATTTCATTTGTAAAATAAATGATCGTCTCGACAATGGATTTGCAAATTTTCAAAAAAAATAATAGTGGGCTCTCGCAAGCCCATGCGAGCCTACTCTCATATTGTGGCTACCTTCACAGCGAGATACCAGGTGGTAGTAGTAGTAGTAGTGGCATGTGATGCAAGAAAGCAAATGTATGAGCTTATGCAGCATCAGCCAACAAAAAAAAAAAAAAAAAAAAAAAATCACACCATTTTCTCCAAATGCCTGTCCAGTTCCTCCTTAAATTTATTCAACCTATCAACTTCCACAACGACAGATGGAAGTTTGTTCCAGCAATTAACCACCTGCTGGCTAAAGGCAAATTTCCGCACATCTATTCTACATCTGTCTTTTCTTAATTTGAATTTATGCCCCCTTAGGTTCGTAATCTGAACAAGTGGTATTGCACTACTTCTAATAAATAATGCGTCTCTAGTAGAGGAGACTACTGTTATTTATTCTCTGTGGGCACCACCACCGAGATGTGTTTCGGGGCTTGTTGGCTCACTCATCAGTGGGCAGGTAGGTACCCTGATAATGCAGACATGCCATCACGGTTGCAAAGTTAATTCCACAATATGAGAGATGCCAAATGGTGAAGATAATGATAATATTTTGAAGACTAAATGCACAAGGCATAATATGTTATGGGTTAAGATTAACTATATAATATTGGTGTAAATACACCATAGTTTACCTATAAATTTAACTACATAAGTAGTAACATATAGGTTAGTGCAAAAGCATCATTTTAACGTAGCCATTTACCAAAGTAGTTAAATTAATTAATTAAATTGGCATCGTTTTAGTTATATCTCATATTGTGAATGCCTTCACAACGAGTTGTCATGGTTTTGTACTACCTCAAATAAGTAACACTGTTAACTTATTCTCAGCGGATATCACCATCCAAATAGCACTGTTTCGAAGCTTGTTGGCTTCTCCTTGGTGGGTGGGCAGATACCTTCACAGCGACTCGTATTGCACTACTTCGAATAAATAATGCTTCTATAGTAGAGGAGCTACTGTTATTTATTCTCAGTGGGCACCACCACCACCCAGACACGTTTTGGAGCTTGTTGGCTCACTCATTGGTGGGCAGTAGCGTTGCAATAGTGACAAACCAGTTATGAAGTATAACTTCACAATATGAGAGGTGCTTGATGGCGTGCAATGATATAGACAAGTTGTACAATACCATGGCAACTCGTTGTGAAGGCATTCACAATATTAGATATAACTAAAACAATGCCAATTTAATTAATTAATTAATTTAACTGCTTTGGTAGATGGCTACATTAAAATGATGCTTTTGCACTAAGCTATATGTTGGTCATTCTATCTCATAGCATGAGGCCATTGCCCTTAAATATTTTATTGTCTACATAAGTAGTGTAATGGCATCGTTTGGTTATATCTCATTGTGGCGATTATATCTCATCGTTTGATTATATCTCAGTAGTGCAATATCTGGTATCTCCTTCACAACGAGATACCAGGTATTGCACTACTTCGAATAAATAACGCTTCTCTAGTAGAGGAGACTACTGTTATTTATTCTCACTGGGCATCACCACCCAGACTGGTTTCGGAGCTTGTTGGATAACTCATTGGTGTGCAGGCAGGTACCCTGATAACACAGACATGCCATCATGGTTGTGAAGTTAATTCCACAAAAAGGGTTAATCTTCACCCATAACATATTGTGCCTTGTGCATTTAGTCTTCAAAATATCATTATCTTCACCATTTGGCATCTCTCATATTGTGAAATTAACTTTTCAACTGTGATGGCATGTCTGTATTATCAGGGTACCTGCCTGCCCACCAATGAGTGAGCCAACAAGCTCCAAAACGTGTCTGGGTGGTGGTGGTGCCCACTGAGAATAAATAACAGTAGCTCCTCTACTAGAGAAGCATTATTTAATCGAAGTAGTGCAATACCTGGTATCTCATTGTGATGGTAGCCACATATGAGATTTTTTTTAATGAAAACCCCAAATACCAGTGGTATTAGAACCTATAGTACTTAGTACCATTCTTGGGTTGGAGGTTGAGAAGATGAGAGAAGATATTTGTTGACCTTTTGTAGACTGTAATTTTCATGAAATACATATGAAGGAAGGTTGTTCCAGAAAACGGCAGTTGAATGAATAAACAAGGAAGATGAAAAGTTGGTTCTGTGAGTTTGAAGTTGGACAGGAAATGTATGTTGGCTGGTCGCTGCACGTGTTCGGACTGTTTTGAAAGAGAGAGAGCGAGAATTGTAGAAGCCAATTCAGAACAGTGCCCATGGAAATATCTGTAGAAAAGGCATGCAGCAGAAACAGTATGTCTATGAGACAGCGAGCGGAGAGACTCAGTTAAAACTAAGTTTTTTAGATGCAGAGGAAGCAATATTTGTAACGTGCTTGTGCCAAGAGAGATCAGAAGTCAGGGTAATTCCCAAAAGAGATACACCGTCAGTCCTCATATAGCACGATAGTTGTGTTCCTAGAAACCCTCGTGCAATGCAAAATCGTGCAATATAAACAACAGGCCCTATGGGAAAAATAGGGTTAGGTGCCGACCACCCAAGATTGAACACACACATTTGTAAACAAAACATTACCAAACATAATAAATAATCGTAATAAAATACATAAGTATTTTATTACGATTATTTATTATAATACGTAATAAAATACGTAATACGTAAGCATTTTAATTACTTAAGTATTTTATTACGACTGTTACGTAATAAAATATTGCTAATGCTTTTGCTTCTATCGTAAGCAAACTTTTTTGCTTGATTTTCTATCCAAACAGATGACAGCCGTTCCATCTCTTCCAATTCTTTGTGTCTTAATCTAATGGATTTTAATTACACTTTGAGTTGTTCCTGCTATGAAAGTTGTTTTTATTTTCTCTGCATTCTTTGTAATTCTCGGCGTTGCCTCATTTAGGTCTGTAGCACGTGCAATATCACATGGTCTTTCATTTCGCTCAAAGCGTTTCACAATTTCATATTTTTTCTCTATCGACAGAGGCAGACTGGCCATAAGCCTTACCAGGGGAAACCCCGGTGGGCCGGAGGTCAGTGTGATTTTGGCCATAAACCACAGTATGAGGCCACTATAAATTTTCCCGAGTAAGAATTTTTGACCCAGTCCCCCTCTGTTTATCGATATTGCTTTTGTTTTTCTCTTTGAATCTGTAATGACTTTACCAGGAGGCTCCCTTTTCACACCTTTTAAGTACTTTACTCATTTTTAGGGAATAAAGCACAATTAGAAAACGAGGAGGCAAGCTTTATACACATAAACAAAGCTATGCGTGTGTAGCAACTGAATAAACAACACCGTAAAGGCAGAGATACACTATTAACACCTCACATTTTACTAAAGCACACTACCATAAAACAATAAAAACAATTTCCAGTTGCGTTTCTGCTAGTGGAATCTGTTATAAACTAGAAGTAAAGTCGATCTAATTGCATTTGCGATTATACCGATAGCTGTTACGATAGCTGGAATTGTGTTGCTTTTTACGTTATTATGGTGAAATGTGTTTCCCCTTCACTGATATAAAAAAACATAAATACATTTTCAGAATCTTCACTTCTTTCCTATCGTGTTGTGTTCGGTTGGGGTGATTCTGCGTTCGACTGCCATTTCTTGTAAACACAAAGGCGAATCGTGCATAAGCGAATTCGGTTCATGTTATATAAGGTATCGTTCCCCTATTTATAAATCATGTATGATCGAATTCGTGTAGTGTAAACACGTGTTATACGAGGACTGACTGTATCAACTTTCCTAGAAATCGGAGTGTCTATAAAGATGAACATAGGAGCAGAAGAATCCTTTTTGTGAGATATAAGACAAGACTGAGTTTTAGAAGGATTGAAATCAACTAAGTTGTCTTTGCCCCACTGGAGAATTACCTGAATATCGGCATTTAAAGAATTGGTAGCAGATTTTTGAGAAGTTGAAGCTGATTGAGCAGAGCAAGGTTTCTCAAAATGGAAAGTGGAATGCAGTGTGCTATTATTATTATTATTAGCCATATGGTGCAAGCCGACTGGGCTAGCCAGGTGGCTAAAGTGCCTGTCTGGCAACCCAAAGGTCGCAGGTTTGAATCCCGCCTCGGGCTTGGATCAAAGTACTGCGAAAACCTTGGGAGGTGCACTCTGGCCACAGAAGCCGATGCGGCAACAACTACCAAAAAAAAACATATGGTGCAAGGAAGCCTGAGGCTTATGCTGCATGAGTCAAAAAAAATTTCCAAGTTACCCTGAGAGAGAGAGAGAGAGAGAGAGAGAGAGGGGGTAGAAAAGAATCGCCAAGAAAGAGAAGAATGATGATATCCAGCTCAGGAACCTGAGTGTGCTAAGCCCATACTCATCAGATATGAGCCCCTGGGGTTAAATATCATCGGCAAACCTATGGATAGGATTTCCAGTCAATGGAAGAAGGTCATTAATATACAAGAGGAAAAGAGTGGAAGGACACCAGCATTAGTGGAGCAGTTAGAAGACAGAGAGCCATCTACCATCGCCCTCAGTGAGCGATCAGAGAAAAAACTGGATAACCAATTACAAAACACAATTGGCAAACCGTAATGGAAGCTTGTTTAGAAGACCTTTATGCCAAACACGATCGAAAGCCTTTGAGATGTCAAGAGCAACTGCTTGTGTTTCACCAAACTTTTCCATTGAATTTGGCCATAAATGGGTAACATAAGCCAGAATATCACCATTTGATCGACACTGACAGAATCCATACTGGCGATCATTGATTAGACGGAAGGTTTCTATGTAGTTTAAGAGTTGGCGGTTAATGGATTTCTCCATTACTTTAGAAAGAGTAGAAGTAATTGCAATGGGACGATAATTGGATGGGAGGGATTTGCCACCCTTTTTAGGAACTGGCTGCATATGAGCAAATTTCCAAGCAGAAGGAAAAACATCTTTGGAATAAGAAAGCGAAAAAAAGGCAGCAAACAATAGGAGTAAGTTCAAGAGTGCAGGTTTTGAGAACAAGTGGAGAAATACCATCAGGACCTTCAGCTTTCTTAGCATCAAGATTCGTCAAAATCCTTCCTACATCCTTTTGATGGAAGACCACACGAGACATTGAATGGAGCGTGTTGAGAATGGTGGGAGGTGTTTTATAAAGATCATTAATACATGAGTTGGAAGAAAAATGGGATGCTAGCAGGTCAGCTTTATCCTTGGCTGAAGTGACAACAGAACCATGCGGTTTGAGCAGAGATGAGCAAAATCTCAGCTACCATTAGGGCAAGAAACAAGCTTTCTACTTTTAGCCTGTTCAAAATCTGGTTTGGACTAATTAATAACTGCTTTACAATTGTTGCGAGCTTTGGTGTAGGCAGAAAATGAAACTGAATGCAACGTTCTTCTCTTGAACAGCCTTAGCACATTTATTGGATAACCAAGGTTTAGATAAAGGATGAGATTTTAAAGTGGAATGTGGAATAAAAGATTTCATTCCTACAAGAATAATTTCACTGACACAATCTGAGCAAACATTGACATCAGAAGTTTTGAAACAGTAATCTGAACAAGGAAAAGAAGAAAAGAAATCTCAGAGGTCATCCCATTTTGCATTTTTGTAATGTTAAACGATATGAAGTTAGAAATAGTCATGAGATAAAGGCTCCATTGGAGAAGAGACAATCACCAAGTTGTGATCTGAGGTGCCTAAAGGATCACTAACTTCGACCGTGTACTTAAAAAGGTTGTTTGTGAGAAAAGGATCAAGTGTGTTCGCTGTATGGTTAGGATTGTGTGGTATTCTTGTAGGTAAATGAACAATCTGTGCAAGGTCAGTAGTAATTGCAAAAGCCTCAGCATCTCGACCAGCTGGATCGTTGTGAGTAGGAAACGGAAGCCAACTGGTGTTGTGAATATTAAAATCACCAAGGAAAATTACCTCACTGTTAGGAAAGTTGGACTGGAGAAAGTCAAGTTGCAAATAGAGCAAATCAAAAAGTTTCAAGTGATTAGTGGAGTTTGGCGAACGGTAGAGACAACAGATGAATTTTACACAATGAGGTAGATAGATTTTAAGCCAGAGAAGATCGAAAAGAGGAGATTTCAAATTACCAAGTCTCTGGCAGGGAATATTGCACAAGTACCACCTTTGATGCGAAAGGAATTGTACAGTGAATAATTTTGGCAACTGAGATAAGCAGTAGGTGAATCAACCGATAACTGAGATTCTGTCAGAAAAAGTATGTGGCGTTTGGCAGACTGCAAGTGCAAATGGACATCGTTGAGATTAGAATTGATACCATGTATATTTGTGAAATGAACTAGGAAGTGTTTGGGAGGTTTAGATCTTTTTGCAGATAAGCTTACTCTATTAGTTTGACAATTCATGGTATATTCAATAGTAAGAAAAAAGTGTGGGGAGACATGCTGTATGAAGTAATGAAATTTTTTGGATATGGCATGCACATGGTAAGAATATACCGAAATCCTCAACATAACGTGGCCTCGACAAAGCCCCCCCCCCCTTCATACACACTACTCAAACTCCCTCCAGTCACTATCTGGCAGAGTAGAGGTAGCAAGATTATAGACTAGCTGAGCTGGAAGTCTCCCAAAGAGTTACCAATTGGTTCGGTACGGTCAGATTGGATCTAGCCGTGATGTCCATCATAACCTCAAAAGTCATCAGTCATACTGCATGATGGAAGAGTTGACCAGAACTGAGCTCTGGAGACTAAACATGTGGTCCACCACTTCAAGTCTCCAATAAGCAAAGTGGTGGTATTGCACCGGTTGATGAGAGTCATCTACCACCTAGCGAGATATAATCGAATGATGCCGTTACACACTTATGTAGTTAAATTTATGGGAAAACTATGCTGCATTTACACCAATATTATATAGTTAATCTTAACCCATAACATATTATGCCTTGTGCATTTAGTCTTCAAAATAAATTGTGTGTGTACAGAGGTATCAAGGCCTAACATATATAGGGATTTTCTTTTTAGAACTTTAAAATATTAAAATAAACATGTTTCCTAAAGAACATAATTTTATATGATTATTTTGTTTGATTTCCCCATCAAAACATCCAAAAATCTGGTAGTTGACATGGAAACACGAGAAATATAGCATCTACTTAAGCCTATTTGCAATGATTATTGCAGTTGCTGAAAAACACATTTAAAATTAGCGATATATCTTGTGTTCAGTTGTGAGGCAGGCATTGTATATATATTTTTAGCAGTATATCCAAATGCACTTGATCATCATGCAACACAGCGGCAACCTCCAAGGCAGAATGCACTGGTCCTGCAGCAACTAGTTGTTGTTGGTGACTCTATTGTCAGGGAAATGGGGAACATAGTGTGTAAAAAGGATAGGTTGAACAGGACCAGGGTATGTCGGCCAGGGGCAAAGGTTGATGACGTTATAGAGAAGATATCTTTTAAAGGCACAAAAGGTGATATTGTTGTACATGTTGGCACTAATGATATTCAGAATAGGAGACCGGCGGAATTACTTAACAAGTACAGGTCACTATTGAAAAAAAAAGCCATGAATTAGGGTTGAATTTGAAAGTGTCTGCAATTCTGCCCAGACACAATAGTAGGGAGTATATGAAGAGAGCCTTGTCGATCAATTCGGCCCCAGAAAGATTGTGCAATGTTTTAGTATTAGTATTAGTAACGGCCGCATGGTTCAAGAAAGCCTATGGCTTATGCCCAGCCAAAAAAAAAAAAAAAAAAAACACCAACAAAACAATGATAAAAACAAAAAATAAATAAATAAATAAATAAAATAAATAACTAAATAATAATAATTAATAAATAAAAAAAATAAAATAAAATAAAAAATAAATAAAAAGGAAATTAAACCTATCATCCTATGCGCTTCCCTCACCCGAAGGTACTGTCCAGATGACCTTTGAATTTCCCCAAACTTTCGGCCTCTACCACCCATGAAGGCAACTTATTCCAGTAATTTATAACTCGCTGGCTAAAAGAAAACTTCCTGCAGTCCAATCTAAACATTTCCCCCCATAACTTGAATTTATGTCCCCTAGTTCTAGCATCGTTTATAATCTTGAAAATTTTGTCCTCATTCATTTTACTGATGCCTCTCAGAGCCTTAAACACCTCAATCAAATCTCCTCTAAGGTGTCTAGTTTCCAAACTCTGCAACCTACATATTCGAAGTCTTTCTTCATAAGGACGCCCTTTTGCCGGTCTCACCAGGCGAGTTACCCTTCTTTGCACCCTTTCAAGAAGCTCGATGTCTTTCTTTAGGTGCGGTCTCCATACTTGAACACATTATTCCAAGTGTAGTCTAACATAAGCCTTATATAATGGGATTATCACGTCCCTATCTCTACTTGCAAAAGTTCCATAGATCATCGATAGGATGCCATGGGCCTTTCTTGCAACCTGTTTACAATGCTCAGAGAATTTCATGTCTGACCGTATCGTAACACCGAAATCCCTTTCCTCCAGTACTGGGTTTAGTTGAACTCCACCAAGTGAATAAGTTATTTTGGGATTACTGTTTCCCAGGTGTAATACCTTACACTTTGTTGGATTAAAGCATAACTGCCATTTTTCTGACCATTCCTGAAGTCTATCTAGGTCTCTCTGAAGAAGCTCAGCTTGACAGTGATCATTAACTACTCTACCAATTTTAACATCATCTGCAAATTTAGACATCACGCCCTCTATCCCTTCATCAATGTCGTTTATGAAAATTAAAAACAACAGTGGTCCTAATACTGATCCTTGGGGAACCCCACTTCTTACATCAACCCAATCTGAGGAATAGCCATTTATCACAACCCTCTGCCTCCTGCCCTGAAGCCATCCTTCTATCCATCTAAGGATTTTCCCAGTGATTCCAACCTGTTCCAGCTTATAAAGCAACCGCTCATGTGGGACTGAGTCAGAAGCTTTGCTGAAATCTAAATAAACAATGTCGAAATTATTCCCTAAATCCAGCTCGTGAGTGACCATTTCGAAATAGCGAACCAGATTTGTTAAACATGATTTTTCCTTTACAAAACCATGCTGAGTATCCTTGAGAATTTCAATTCGATCCAAATGATCCTGAATTCCACCCTTGATCATTGCCTCCATGATTTTCCCTACTACTGAAGTCAGACTGACAGGTCGATAATTTCCAACTTCACTTTTAGAGCCACCCTTATGTATGGGAGATACATTTGCACTTTTCCAATCCAAGGGAATCTCCCCAGAGTCTAGTGATGCTCACATAATTAGCTTCAATGGTTCAATGCACTCGCTTGCCGCCTCTCTTAAGATTATAGGGTATATTCCATCAACTCCAGGAGCCTTACTGGTCTGTAGGCTCGAAAGTTTTTTCATTAAATAATCTTGCGAAATTTCAATATCATTAATTACATATTTTTTAACTTCGCTCCCACAATTTCCCATTGCCACAAAAGGCTTTTCATTTGTAAATATCGATGCAAAATAACTGTTGAGTTCATCTGCAACGGCAGCTGGTGTATTTATTACTATCCCCTTTCCCTTACGTAAAGGTCCGATCTGGTTTGTCCTGCTCTTCTTGGCATTTATATATGTGAAGAATTCTTTATCCCCTCTCTTTGCTCTGTTTGCTAATGATTTCTCATAAACTGTCTTTGCCTGTCGAACCTTTTCTGTGGCTCTATTACAGATCACCTTGTAGCTGTTATAGGCTTCAGTACTTTTTATTGCTCTGGAACCTTTCCATGCCACCTTTTTCTGCTCAAGTAATGCGGCAACTTCACTATTCATGCAACTTGGAACCCTTCTCGTGGAGTATTCTTTTAATGGTATATACGCATTCAAGGCATCTGTGATTAAATGTTTTAAAAGCGTACCACAGTTCAATTGTATTCATTCTCTGCGCGATATCTACACAGTTAATAGAGGCCATGTAGTATACCTTAAGGCATCGTAATTTCCTTTTCTGAAATTAAAACCCATTCCTTTGCCTTTTACTTCTGCTACCTCTCTCGTCATCATCCACTGTAGAACTCCGTGATCACTTCCTGCTACTGGTTCCTCTACTGTTAGCCCTGTTATGTCATCTGATTCATGTGTGATGATGAGGTCTAGAATATTCTTTTCTCTAGTACTTTCCCTGACATGTTGATACAAATAAAAGTCATCTGGTTGATTTAAAAATTTTGTTCCCCATGTCGAGTTTCCTTCCCATTTACTCCAATCAATTAGAGGCAAATTGAAATCACCCATAATAAGGCATTGATGCTTACTTGCCCATTCCATTTGCATGTAGAGGCTTTTGTCATAATCTTCACAATCACCTGGTCTGTAGATAACAACTCCTACTCGCATTATACCTTTGTTTCCAACTATCTCACACCATACAGACTCTATACTAGCATGTGAAATGTCTGAATCCGGGAAAGCTATCGTCGCACTCAGGCTGCTTCTGATAAGAAGCATTACCCCACCACCCCTTCTATCTACTCTATCCTTCCTAAATACATTATACAAGCCGTACTGAAACTCATCATCCCCAATTTCCGGGTGGCACCACGTCTCTGTAAGCCCTATTATATCCGCGTTACTTGTTTTAACCAGCAGTTCGAATTCGCTCATTTTATTGACGACACTTCTAACATTACTGTATAAACAATGAAGATTTACTGTCCTTGTATATTTAACAACCCTAACACAACCCTTGAAGTTTTTTAGGCTCTCTTCCCTGATATTAGCTACCCACTCACGTGAAACGTCTTTGCCCCCAGAACATCTAGATAATACGTCCAGTTGGGGTAACAGATAAGGACTCTTAAGGTATGTGCAAGAGTTACATTGACCAATATTATCAGATAAATGTGTGTCAGTATTACCCACATCCCCCTGACTAGCAGTTTCCCTGAACCTTTAAGGTATCCTCAATAATACTGGCAAAAATGTTTGCACCACCTTTGTTTAAGTGTATCCCGTCTCTACAAAACAAATTCCTTCTACCTACAAGTGTGGGCCATGCTGATAGAAATTTACCCCCTAAAGCCTTGCAGATTCCTTCAAGTCTTGAGTTAATCCACAAGGCTCTTAACATATAATCCCTCCTATCGTGTCTGGGCAGAATTGCAGACACATAGACATTATGGCCTATCTCGCAACATTTCCTCAGCATGGTCCTGTATTTTTCCAACAAATCGTCAGATCGTGTACGTTTAATATTGTTTGTCCCCACATGAATAATAATATTTTCTCTACCCCCCTTTAAAATCTGACCGTCGGTTGGTGACATCATCAATAGTTGCTCCCGGCAGACATACCCTGGTTCTGCTCCACCTATCAAACCACTTGATCATCATGCAACACAGCAGCAACCTCCAAGGTAGAATGCACTGGTCCTGCAGCAACTAGTTGTTGGTGACTCTATTGTCAGGGAAATGGGGAACATAGTGTGTAAGAAGGATAGGTTGAAGAGGACCAGGGTATGTCGGCCAGGGGCAAAGGTTGATGACGTTGTAGAGAAGATATCTTTTAAAGGCACAAAAGGTGATATTGTTGTACATGTTGGCACTAATGATATTCAGAATAGGAGACCGGCGGAATTACTTAACAAGTGCAGGTCACTATTGAAAAAAAAGCCATGAATTAGGGTTGAATTTGAAAGTGTCTGCAATTCTGCCCAGACACAATAGTAGGGAGTATATGAAGAGAGCCTTGTCGATCAATTCGGCCCCAGAAAGATTGTGCAAGGTTCAAGGGATAGAATTTTTTTCAGCCTGGTCAGTGTTTGTTAACAGGAGAAACTGCTTCTACAGGGATGGGATACTTGTAAATAGAAAGGGTGCAAGAATATTTGCTGATGCTATTCAGGCAGTGTTAGATGGGTCTGAAAACTGCTAGCTTGGGGGGGGGGATACAAGGATTAATAAATTAACAGTAGCCCCTGGCAGAGGTGAAAGTGATTCTTGCATTGCTTCTATTGGAATGAGCAGCATCCTGGAAAACAAGATGCAGGGTATTTCGGAGACTGCTGGGAGACATTGTGGCACAAGTAAACACATGGGTTGTGTTAGGGTAGCTAAGAATAGGAACAGGTGCATGTATACTAGCATATACACGAATGCTAGGAGTTTGGTAAATAACTTTGATGAATTAGAGATGTTGGTCAAAACATCAAAGGCTGATATTGTTGGGAAACAGAGATGTGGTGCCACGCAGATATAAGGAATGCAGAACTGGAATTTGGGGAGTACAATGTGTACAGAAAGGATAGACAGGATAGGGAGGGAGGAGGGGTTATGCTATTAGTTAAGAAACACATAAAATCCAAGGAAGTGCAGCCAGTCGACATTGCTGGACAGTGCGGTATCAAGTCAGTTTGGTGTGACATAAGGACTGGGAGATCAAAATTGAGAGTAGGAGTGTGTTATAGGCCTAATTACTTTACTTTTATAGGCCTAATGAATCTGATGAGTATAATAAAAAACTGTACAGGGAAATAGAGTGGGCCAGCAAATCATCCAATAAATCCACAAGCCTTTTGTGGATTTATTGGATGATTGTTTTCTACATCAGCATGTTTGGGAGGCAACTAGAGGGAGTAATACCCTTGATCTGATTATCAGTAGTGATTCTTCATGCATTAAGAATCTGCAGATAAAGGAACCACTAGGTGGCAGTGATCACAGCAAATTCAAAATGGGAGGCATTCAAAGAATTAATTTTGGAAGCTACTATGCTTTGCATACCAACTAAGAAATATTGTTCACAGTTTAGGCCTAAATGAATGTCAGGTGAACTAATGAGACATGTGGCAGAGAATAAAAATGCATGAGATGCATATTAGCATTAGCATTAGTAGAGGCATTTGATGCAAGAAAGCAAGCTTATGCAGCATCAGCCAAAAAAAAAAAAAAAAAAACAAATAGAAAAAAAAAAAAAAAAGAAACCACTTCCACTTCACCCCTCTGTTCGTTCAAAATACCTGTTCAGCTGAGCCTTAAACTTATTTAGGCTATCAACTTCCACGACAAGGGATGGAAGTCTGTTCCACCAACCAACAACCCGCTGGCTAAAGGCAAAATTTCCGCACGTTTATCCTATATCTGTCTTTCCTCAATTTGAATTTATGCCCTCTCAGGTGATTATCCTGAGCAAGAGGAAGAATCCCATCAGCATTGAGCATGCTCAAACCATTCAAGGCTTTATACACCTCTATCAGATCACCTCGCTGGTGCCTAGTCTCCAGACACTGTAATTTGCAAAACTTAAGCCTTTCTTCGTAAGAGCACCCCTTTGTTCCATTCACTAATCTTGTTGCCCTTCTCTGTACTTGTTCCAGCAGCTCTACATCCTTCTTGAAATGAGGCCTCCAGACCTGTATACAGTACTCTAGGTGTGGCCTGACCATTGCCTCATACAAGGGAATAATCGCCTCCTTATCCCTGCTAGAAAAATTCCTATATATCATTGACAATACACCATGAGCTACTCTTGCAGCCCGTCTGCACTGCTACGAAAACTTCATATCTGCCTGCACAACCACCCCCAGGTCCCTTTCATTCTCTACCACTGTCAGTGTAGTACGACAGAGTTGATACGTTGCTCTGGGGTTGCTGTTTCTCATATGTAGTACTTTACATTTGTCAATGTTAAACTTCATTTGCCACTGCTCAGCCCATCTGCTTAACCTTTCCAGATCCTGTTGCAGTAGCATAGTGTCAGTAGTGTCCTTGACAACCCTGCCTACCTTTGTATCGTCTGCAAACTTTGACATTAAGCTTGATATACCATCATCAATATCATTTATGAATACGGAAAACAGTAATGGACCCAACACCGAGCCCTGAGGGACTCCACTAATAACATTAGTCCACGACGAGCAGTGTCCATTGATTACCACTCTCTGTCTTCTCCCCGTCAGCCACCCCTTTATCCACAGCAGCAATTTGCCTCCAATGTTACACTGCTCCAATTTGTGCAGCAGTCTTCCATGTGCAACAGTATCAAAAGCCTTTCTAAGATCCAAGTATATAATATCAAAGTTATTCCCTGCATCCAGTTCCTTTGTGACTGCATCATAGTATCCAATCAAATTGGTCAGGCAAGACCTGCCCTTAACAAAACCATGCTGTGTCCGAGCTATAACTGAAGTCTTGTCTAAATGATCCTGCAGTGCTTCTTTAACTAGTGCCTCCATTAATTTTCCTGGAATAGTAGTTAAACTCACAGGTCTATAATTGCTTGTGTCAGCCTTTGATCCTCCTTTGTGAATTGGGGTCACATTTGCACATCTCCAGTCTGTGGGTACCGCCCCTGAGTCCAAGGAAGCTCTCATAATTATGGCTAAGGGTTTGCTTACTTCCTCTGCTGCCTCCTTTAATATAACTGGATAGATCCCATCCACCCCGGGTGCCTTTCTTGTGTTTATCTTCAAGAAATGCACCCGGGGTGGATGGGATCTATCCAGTTAAATTAATTAATTTTATTAATTTATGGAAGCCTATGATAGATATAAGCTGGTCTGTAACCAAGTCACAAATGAGATTAGGCAGGCAAAGGCAGATTATGAGAAATCTTTGGCAAAGGATGCAAAGAAAAACAGCAAAGAGTTCTTTACCTACGTAAACTCTAGAGGGAAAGGGATGAATCAGATTGGTCCACTGGATATTGATGGTTCAACTGTTGATGATCCTGCTTAGGCGGATAACAAACTAAATGAGTATTTTGCATTTATTAAGTTATTCAGGGAGGGGAAAGCCAGAGGTGAATTAAACTGTGGCAGTGATCTAGATGATTTTGTAATAACAGAGAAAAGTGGAGGAGAAATTGTTGAAGATAAATATAAAAAAGGCACCCGGGGTGGATGGGATCTATCCAGTTATATTAATTGAGGTAGCAAAGGAAGTAAGCAAATCCTTAGCCATAATTATGAGAGCTTCCTTGGACTCAAGGGAGGTACCCATGGACTGGAGATGTGCAAATGTGACTCCAGTTCACAAAGGAGGATCGAAGGGCGACACAAGTAATTAAGGTACCCATGGACTGGAGATGTGCAAATGTGACTCCAGTTCACAAAGGAGGATCAAAGGGCGACACAAGTAATTAAATTCTGTTCCAGGGAAAGTAATGAAGGTACTGGTGAAAGAAGCACTGCAGGATCATCTAGACAAGACTTCAGTTATAACTTCGACATAGCATGGTTTTGTTAAGGGGAAGTCTTGTCTCACCAGTTTGATTGGATACTATGATGTGGTCACAAAGGAACTTGGATGCAGGGAATAACTTTGATATCATATATTTCGATCTTAGAAAAGCTTTTGATACTGTTGCCCATGGAAGACTGCTGTACAAATTGGAGCAGTGTGCATTGGATGCAAATCGCTTCTATGGATAAAGGGATGGTTGAGTGGGAGAAGACAGAGAGTGGTAATCAATGGACACTGCTGTTCTTGGACTAATGTTATTAGTGGAGTCCTTCAGGGTTCAGTGTTGGGTCCATTGTTCTTTTCTGTATTTATAAATAATATTGATGATGGTATATCAGGCTTAATGTCCAAGTTTGCAGGCAATGCAAAGGGTGGCAGGTTTCTTAAGGACCCTAATGATAGTATGCTGCTGCAACAGGATCCAGAAAAGTTGCGCAGATGGGCTGAGAGGTGATGGTAGTAGTAGTAGTAGCGGCATGTGATGCAAGAAAGCAACTGTATGAGCTTATGCAGCATCAGCCAAAAAAAAAAAATAAAATAAAAAAAATAAATAAAAAATCACACCATTCCCTCCAAATGCCTGTCCAGTTCCTCCTTAAATTTATTCAACCTATCAACTTCCACAACGACAGATGGAAGTTTGTTCTAGCAATTAACCACCCGTTGGCTAAAGTCAAATTTCCGGACATCTATTCTACATCTGTCTTTTCTTAATTTGAATTTATGTCCCCTTAGATTCGTAATCTGAAAAAGTGGAAGGATCCTCAGAATTCAGTGTGCTCAACCCATTCAAGCCCTTATATACATCAATTGGATCACCGTGCAGGTGCCTAGTCTCCAGCCACTGCAATTTGCAGGACTTAAGCCTCTCTTGGTAAGAGGATCCCTTCATTCCCCTCACCAATCTTGTTGCCCTTCTCTGTACACGCTCAAGTAAATCTACATCCTTCATAAAATGAGGCCTCCAGACCTGTACGCAGTACTCAAGGCATGGCTTGACCATTGCCTTATACAGAGGGACAATCACCTCCTTCTCCCTGCTAGCAAAATTCCTATATATCATTGACAAAACCCCATGACCTGCCCTGGCAGCCTGTCTGCATTGCTCAGAAAACTTCATATCTGACTGCACAATTACTCCCAGGTCTTTTTCATTTTCTACCAACCTAAATGTAGTACCATACAATTGGTACGTTCCTCTGGGGTTACTTCTACACATATGCAGTACTTTGCATTTGTCAAGGTTAAACTTCAGTTGCCACTTCTTAGTCCATCTGCCCAAATTATCTAGATCCTGTTGCAGTAGCACACTGCCATTACTGTCATTAACAACCCTGCTAACCTTTGTATCATCTGCAAACTTCGACATTAAGCCTGATATACCTTCAACAATATCATCAATAAATATACAAAACAACAGTGGACCTAACACAGAACCCTATGGGACTCCACTAATAACATTAGTCCACGAAGAGCAGCATCCATTGATTACCACCCTCTGTCTTCTCCCACTTAACCATCCTTTTATCCATTTTAGCAACTTACCCTTAATACCATTCTGCTTCAATTTGTACAATAGTCTTCCATGTGCAACAGTGTCAAAAGCTTTCCTGAAATCCAAATATATGATATCAAAATTATTTTTTGCATCCAGTTCCTTTGTAACCACATCATAATATCCTATCAGATTTTTCAGACAAGACTTTCCCTTAACAAACCCATGCTGTGTCTGAATTGTTGCTGCAGTCTTGTCTAGATGATCCTGCAATGCATCTTTAACCAGTGGCTCCATTATTTTACCCTGAACAGAAGTTAAACTAACTGGTCTGTAATTACTCGTGTCACCCTTCGATCCCCCTTTGTGAATTGGAGATACATTTGCACATCTCCAGTCCTTGGGGACCTCTTCTGAATCCAAGGATGCTCTCATAATTATGGCTAAGGGTTTGCTTAGTTGCTTTGCCGCCTCCTTTAATATAACTGGATAGATCCCATCCACCCCAGACACTTTTCCTTTGTTTAACTTCAACAATTTCTTCTCCACTTTGCTCTCAGTTATTACAAAATCATAAAGTATCCTGCTACAATTTGATAACCTTCTGCCATTTTCAAACCTTAATAATTCCTCATGTGTGAATGTAGATGCATAATACTCATTCAGTTTGTTTGCTATCTGAGCAGGATCATCAACAGTCGAACCATCGTTGTCAAGTGTACCAATCAGATTCACCCCCTTCCTTTTAGAGTTTATATAAGTAAAGAAATCCTTGCGGTTTTTCTTAGCATCTTTTGCCAAGGATTTCTCGTAATCTGCCTTCGCCTGCCTAACCTCCTTTGTGACCTGATTACAGACTAGCTTATATCTACCATAGGCTTCTGAGTTGCTTGATAATTTATATGAATCCCATGATTTTTCTTCTCTATTACGAGTCTCATTAGTTCATTAGATAACCATTTAGGCCTAAACCTTGAACAATATTTCTTAATAGGTATGAAACTTTTAGTAGTATCCACGATTAATTATGAGAGCGTCTTTCGACTCAGGGGAGGTTCCCACGGACTGGAGATGTGCAAATGTATCCCCAATTCACAAAGGGGGATCGAAGGGTGACACGAGTAATTACAGACCAGTTAGTTTAACTTCTGTTCAGGGTAAAATAATGGAGTCACTGGTTAAAGATGCATTGCAGGATCATCTAGACAAGACTGCAGCAATAATTCAGACACAGCATGGGTTTGTTAAGGGAAAGTCTTGTCTGACAAATTTGATAGGATATTATGATGTGGTTACAAAGGAACTGGATGCAAAAAATAATTTTGATATCATATATTTGGATTTCAGGAAAGCTTTGGACACTGTTGCGCATGGAAAACTATTGTACAAATTTGAGCAGAATGGTATTAAGGGTAAGTTGCTACAATGGATAAAAGGATGGTTAAGTGGGAGAAGACAGAGGGTGGTAATCAATGGGTGCTGCTCTTCTTGGACTAATGTTATTAGTGGGGTCCCACAGGGTTCGGTGTTAGGTCCACTGTTGTTTTGTATATTTATCAATGATATTGATAAAGGTATATCAGGCTTAATGTTGAAGTTTCCCGATGATACAAAGGTTAGCAGGGTTGTTAATGACAGTAATGGCAGTGTGCTACTGCAACAGGATCTAGATAATTTGGGCAGATGGTCTAAGAAGTGGCAACTGAAATTTAACCTTGACAAATGCAAAATACTGCATATGGGTACAAGTAACCCCAGAGAAACGTACCAACTGTGTGGTACTACACTTAAGGTGGTAGAAAATGAAAAAGACCTGGGAGTAATTCTGCAGGCAGATATGAAGTTTTCTGAGCAATGCAGACAGGCTGCCAGGGCAGGTCATGGGGTTTTTTTCAATGATATATAGGAATTTTGCTAGCAGGGAAAAGGAGGTGATTATCCCTATGTATAAGGTAATGGTCAGGCCACGCCTTCAACACTGCGTACAGGTCTGGAGGCCTCATTTTAGGAAGGATGTAGATTTACTTGAGTGTGTACAGAGAAGGGCAACAAAATTGGTGAGGGGAATGAAGGGATCCTCTTATCAAGAGAGGCTTAAGTTCTGCAAATTTCAGTGGCTTGGGACTAGGCACCTGCGTGGTGATCTGATTGAGGTGTATAAGGCCTTGAATGGGTTCAGCACGCTGAATTCTGATGGGATCCTTCCACTTGTTCAGATTACGAACCTAGGGGGCATAAATTCAAATTAAGAAAGGACAGATGTAGAATAGATGTGCGGAAATTTGCCTTTAGCCAGCAGGTGGTTAATTGCTGGAACAAACTTCCAACTGTCGTGGAAGTTGATAGGTTGAATAAATTTAAGGAGGAACTGGACAGGCATTTGGAGGGAATGGTGTGATTTTTTTTTTTTTTTTTTGGCTGATGCTGCATAAGCTCATACACTTGCTTTCTTGCATCACGTGCCACTACTACTATCCCTGATGGTAATTAAATCTTTAAGTAAATCTCACATCAGTACACTGTGATCACTGCCACCTAGTGGTTCCTTTATCTGCAAATTCTTAATACACGAATAATCATTGCTGATAACCAGATCAAGGTGACAAATGAAGTTTAACATTGGCAAATGTAAATTACTACATATGAGAAGCAGTAACCCCAGAGTAACATATCAACTCTGTGGTACTACATTGACAGTGATAGAGAATGAAAAGGACCTGGGAGTAAATTTTCAGGCAGATATGATGTTTTCTGAGCAGTACCTCATGGTGTCTTGTCGATGGTATACGGGAATTTTTCTAGCAGGGATAAGGAGGTGATTATTCCCTTGTATAAAGCAATGATCAGGCCACACTCTGAATACTCTATACCGGTCTGGAGGCCTCATTTTAAGAAGGATGTTGAGCTGTTGGAACGAGTACTGAGAAGGGCAACAAGATTTGTGAATGGAATGAAGGGTTGCTCTTTTGAAGGAAGGCTTAAGTTTTGCAAATTACAGTATCTGGAGACTAGGCACCTGGGAGGTGATCTGATTGAGGTGTATAAAGCCCTGAATGGTTTGAGCATGCTCAGTGATGATGGGATTCTTCCTCTTGCTCAGAATAATCACCTGAGAGGGCATAAATTCAAATTGAAGAAAGACAGATGTAGGAAAGTTGTGCGGAAGTTTGCCTATAGCCTGCGGGTAGCTGATTGTTGGAACAGGCTTCCATCTTTTATTGTAGAAGTTGATAACCTAAATAAATTTAAGGCTGAGCTGGACAGGTATTTGGAATGATCGGACGTGTGAAATGGGAGCAGGTTTTTTTTTTCTTTTTTGGCTGATGCTGCATAAGCTTGCTTTCTTGCATCATATGCCTCTGTTAATGCTGATGTTACATTCTCTTGTGTCACATCATGGAAGTACCAGGCTGTGTGGCCATTTTTCACTCAAAATGATTAAGGGAGATAATATTTCAAACCTCAAAGTAAGGTGACAAAAATTGTCTACAGCACTGTATATAGTATTTTATTAGTATGGATTTTTCACAGTTATTCGTAATATATTGAAAATAAAGGTGCCGTCAAAAAAGGTGAATAATTTTGAATTATTGCTAGCTGATTTATAAGTTTATAGATGGGATAAAATTTATTCCATTAAACTTGAGTACACATGTGATGTCTCAGAAACTGGTGGTGTGATTAGTTAATGGTTACTAGATGTTAAGTGTTCTGCAGCATCGCTGATCTACATATATGCCTTTCATAAGCACGTATGTAGATCTGCATTTTTGGCATCTGTGGTTATATATGAGATGCTACCCAAAAGTTCCTGAAATGTATTTATAAAATATATTAGACTCGCCCTGGGTCTTATTCACCACCATCGCCCTTGAAGAGCATAAACACCGATCTCAGCACTTCTCCCATGATTTTAATGCATCCTGAAAGACCTCCTTTGTCATGGTGTTTAGTACTGCCTGTGATTCAGTTTCGATATCCTCTATGCTGTCAAATCTTCGACCCTTCAGCTTGATTTTCATTCTTGGGAGGTGGAAGTTTCAGGGGGGCTAAGTTTGGCAAAAAAAGGGGTGAGGGATGATTGTTATGTTGCTGGATACCAAAAACTGTGCTACAGCAAGAGATGTGTGGGCTGGCACGTTTTCATGACGAAAGACAGTTCTTTATGTGCCATTTCTCTGGACTTTTCCTCCTGACGGCTTCCCTTAACTGCCTCGGGACATTGCAGTAGAACTTTGCATTGATGATCTGGCCAGGAGGGACGAATTCCTTATATAATCCTGTCAATGCCAAAAAAAAACAGATCAGTATGGACTCACATTGCTCCTCACTTCTCAGGCTTTCTTCGGTTGAGGGGGAAGATGGGCACTTCCACTGGGATGATTGTTGCTTGGTTTCTGGGTCTCTTGTCACCAGTGACAACTGTAGAAAGAAAGTTTTGATCACTCCTGGCCCATTCTTGAAGATCTCTGTTAACTTCCATGCTATGCTGCTTTGGTCTTCACTCAGTAACCGTGGAATGAACTTGACTGCAATCCTTCTCATGTTCAACTTGCCTGACATAATCCGCTGACATGTGCTGTACAGTAGTCCTACAATGCCACAAATGTCGTGGATGGTTCGCCTGCAGTCTTCATGGATCACCGTCTGAACTTTTGTATGGGCTTGGCACACCCAGGTCCTGAGCTGGTTATCATCGTTCTTCTCTTTCTTGATGATTCCCTTCTACTTCTCTCTCTTCCGGTGTGTTGCTCGATGATAGACGTCCAGAGCGATCATTGTCATCACCTAACATCTGACCGTTTTTAAAACAGTTAAACCAGTAGTAGGTCTGTGTCTAGCCTAAAGCATTGTCACCAAAAGCTTGTTTCAATTTATGGGTTTCTGCTGCTATATCGTTAAGAAGGAAACAAAACTTGATGCAAGCACATTGCTCTCTCACATCAGCCATTGCAACAATTGCAAACTATGTGAAACACTTCGTTGAAGAATTGCACATAAATATTCAATGACTCTATCCAGCCCGACGCCACATGCCCCACTGATTCACAAAGGTTACATGCAGTGTTACCTAGCGCCACAAGTCCGTACTAGACATATTTCCCGTGCAACATTCAAATTTCGGGAACATTTGGGTAGCACCTCGTATATGTAGATCAACATTTGATAGTATAATCCAGAGCTATGATGCTCAATATGTTCTACGTTGATTTCAATATTTGTAAAAGAATTAGAGAAGAGAAGCAAAATAATTTTTTTAAATTTACATTAAACTTGTTTTAAGTATTTTTTAATTGTGTTCAATTGATTTTTTAAAATTATTTTCAATTTATTTTTTTACTATAATCATTTTGCGTTAATGTTTTATTTGTTTTAATTTCTGGAGAGTATCATATGGAAATGTTCTACGTATCATATTGAGGTAAACTTCTCTTATTCTTTTACAAGTAGATCATTTTAGTATTGGCAATACAGTGAAAGGAAGCAGTGCTTACATAGCACTAGCTAAAAAATAAAAAAAATCAAATTATTGTTCAAAATGTTGCTTAAACTCCTTCAAATTATCCAGTCTCCAGTATTGGGTAGAAGTTTATTCCAGCAGTTGATTATTCGCATATTTCTGTGCTTAGTAATGGCGTATAATGCAAGAAAGCAAGCTTATACATTAACCAAAAAAAAAAAAAAAAAACACTTCCCATTTTAGCCATTCATTCCTTCCAAAAAGTTTGTTCAGTTCTTCCTTGAATTTATTTAATCTATCAACTTCCACAGTGACAGATGGAAGTTGTTCTAGTAATCAACCACTTTCTGGCTGGGTTAAAGGCAAATTTCCACTCATCTATTCTACAGCTGTTTTTCCTCATTTTGAATTTATACCCCCCTCAGGTGCGTAATCTGGACAAGAGGAAGAATCCCATCAGCATTGAGCCTGCTCAATCCATTCAAGGCCTTGTACCCCCAATCAGATCACGTCACAGGTGCTACAATTTGCAGAATGTAAGCTTTCTTGGTAAGAGCAACCCATTGTTCCCCTAACAAATCTTATTGCTCTTCTCTGTACTCATTCCAACAGCTCTACATCCTAAAATGATGCCTCCAGACCTCTATGCTTCCAGAATTTCAGACACTTTCAAATTTTACCCTAACTTGCAACTTTTTTAAACATTGACCTGTACTTGTTAAGTAACTGCCAATGTACACAACAATATCACTTTTTGTGCCCTTAACACGTTAAAGCTGAGGCAACCCACCGGTGGGTCGCTGCAGCTAATTATCATCAGATGTTGCGACCCACAGGTGTCTCGTTGTGCTATGAGTCTTGTATTCAGTTTTGCCATTAAATGCCCGGTGTTTGTGCATTTTATCACATTCACCAGGCCTCCTTCTACAAATTTCAGTTCAGGATCAATATTTTTTATTTATTGAGGTTTTTGTGGGATCTATAAAAACATAGTAGTTGGAATAGAGAAAGGAACCAACAGTTGACAGTTTTTATTTCAAAAATAATTATTTTTGTTTACAGTGAATTATGTTGAAGCATTCTAGACACAAAGCGGGTTGATTTTCACAATCCTGACAAAATGTTTTAACTTTTTTTGCCTTCCGGTCTGCTTCTTTCTTTCTTTCCTTCTTTTTCAGAAATTTTCTTGTAGCACTCCCTGCAACATTTCCTAACTTTCCATTTTACAAAAAGTATGAATTCTGCCAGGTGCCTTTGTCACTTTTGTAGTAGTCTCACTATTCAATAAACTGTATATTATACTTTCTCAGAATTGAAGGATGGGTAGATGTTTATTAGTCCGAAATTTTCTCTGTACCATCCGTGCATTGACTAGCATGGTACCAAAAATGATCTCCATTGCAGCTTTTTTATACCATTTTACATATGCTATGATGCCATTTGGTCAGATATATCCACTCCCTTCTTTGCTTGATTGTAGCTGATAATATCGGGTTTCTTGATTTTTTTTCTTCCTTTCGTCTTTTATCGATCCATCTCATGATTTTCACTCCTTTATTATTCTCAAGAGCGATTATGTTTCCCAATTTCATTTTTTTCCCTGTAATTTCCCATTGGTATTCCTTTTTGATTGCTTCCTAGAGTCCCACAGAGAAAGGGTTTCTTTTCTAATAACTCTTGCGCTAGAGGGAAATTGGTGTAAAAATTATCCGAATAAAGAACACATCCTTCATTGAGCAGATTAGTCATCAGTTTCATTGAGATGGCATGGGAATGTCCTTTACCTTCCACTGAATCATCCTTTCCAGTATAAATAGAGATTTCATGAGTATATCCGTCAGGCAAACATAATTTATAAAATTTGATTCCATATTTACGAGATTTGTTAGGGATATACTAGCAAAAGAATAGTCTTCCATGCTAAGGGATCAAACGTTCATTGATGACCAAGTTTTTTCCTGGCTTTAACACACTTTGAAAATTCCTATTGGCTTTATCTAATAAAATTCTGATTTTGTTGAGACGGTCTTGTCCATTGGTAGTTTCATTGTCAGAGAAATGATATTTCAGCAGATCTAGACAGCGATCTCTACTCATAGATTTCCTAATGGTTAAAAAGACATTCATGTATAAATGTCTTTTTAACCAATGTAATTTTATATCTGGGACATGAACAATTCCCATTATCAATAATATTCCAAGAAATTTTTCCAATTCTGGTTCAGTGGTTGGTCTGCAATCACCTTTCTTCTTTTTGAGTGTTCGTATATTACTAGCTGCTGATGACAAACAGTACTGTGCATATCTGTTGGTTTCAGTCACCATACTTGCATGTATACCAATGCTAGAAGTATAGTAAATAAATTTGATGAATTTGAAGTGTTGGTCAAGACATCAAAGGCGGATATTGTTGGGATATCAGAGACATGGTGTCACCCAGATATAAGGAATGCCGAACTGGAATTTGGAGAGTACAATTTGTACAGAAAGGATAGACAGGATAGGAAGGGAGAAGGTGTTATGCTGTTAATAAAGAAAAATATAAAATCAAAAGAAGTGCATCCAGTTGATATAGATGAACAGGGCACTGTTGAGTCAGTTTGGTGTGACATAAGCACTGCGAAAGCAAAAATTAGAGTAGGAGTGTGTTATAGGCCTAATGACTCGAATGAGTACAATGAACAATTGTACAGAGAAATAGAGTGGGCTAGTAAATCAGAATGTCTTATAATGGGGGATTTTAACTTCCCAGATATTGACTGGAACTTGTGGGTTAGGCACTCACACACTAGTCAGACTTTTGTGGATTTATTGGATGATTGTTTTCTGCAGCAGCATGTTCGAGAGGCAACCAGAGAAAGTAATACTCTTGATCTGGTTATCAGCAGTGATCATTCATGTATTAGGAATTTGCAGATAAAAGAACCACTAGGTGGCAGTGATCACAGTGTACTGACGTGGGATTTACTTAAAGATTTAATTACCATCAGGGGTAAAGGAAAGGGTTTTTGCTTCCGTAAAGGCGAGTACAGTGGTCTCCGACAGTTTTTAAATTCTGTACAGTGGGATCAACTGACGATGTTACCAACAGTAAATTCTAAGTGGGAAGCATTCAAGGAATTAATCGTGGAAGCTACTAAAAGTTTCATACCTATTAAGAAATATTGTTCAAGGCCTAAATGGTTGTCAAATGAACTAATGAGACTCGTAATAGAGAAGAAAAATGCATGGGATGCATATAAATTATCAAGCGACTCAGAAGCCTATGGCAGATATAAGTTAATCTGTAATCAGGTCACAAAGGAGGTTCGGCAGGCGAAGGCAGATTACGAGAAATCCTTGGCAAAAGATGCTAAGAAAAACAGCAAGGATTTCTTTACTTATATAAACTCTGAAAGGAAGGGGATGAATGTGATTGGTCAACTTGACATCGATGGTTCGACTGTTGATGATCCTGCTCAGATAGCAAACAAACTGAATGAGTATTTTGCATCTACATTCACACGTGAGGAATTATTAAGGTTTGAAAATGGCAGAAGGTTATCAAATTGTACCAGGGTGCTTAATGATCTTGTAATAACTGAGAGCAAAGTGGAAGAGAAATTGTTGAAGTTAAACGTAAGAAAAGCACCTGGGGTGGATGGGATGTATCCAGTTATATTAAAGGAGGCGGCAAGGCAACTAAGCAAACCCTTAGCCATAATTATGAGAGCATCCTTAGACTCAGGGGAGGTTCATATGGACTGGAGATGTGCAAATGTATCCCCAATTCACAGAGGGGGATCGAAGGGTGACACGAGTAATTACAGACCAGTTAGTTTAACTTATGTTCCGGGTAAAATAATGGAGTCGCTGGTTAAAGATGCATTGCAGGATCATCTAGACAAGACTGCAGCAATAATTCAGACACAGCATGGGTTTGTTAAGGGAAAGTCTTGTCTGACAAATTTGATAGGATATTATGATGTGGTTATAAAGGAACTGGATGCAAAAAAACAATTTTGATATCATATATTTGGATTTCAGGAAAGCTTTTGACACAGTTGCGCATGGAAGACTATTGTACAAATTGGAGCAGAATGGTATTAAGGGTAAGTTGCTACAATGGATAAAAGGATGGTTAAGTGCGAGAAGACAGAGGGTGGTAATCAATGGGTGCTGCTCTTCTTGGACTAATGTTATTAGTGGAGTCCCACAGGGTTCAGTGTTAGGTCCACTGTTGTTTTGTATATTTATCAATGATATTGATGAAGGTATATCAGGCTTAATGTCGAAGTTTGCAGATGATACAAAGGTTGGCAGGGTTGTTAATGACAGTAATGGCAGTGTGCTACTGCAACAGGATCTAGATAATTTGGGCAGATGGGCTAAGAAGTGGCAACTGAAGTTTAACCTTGACAAATGCAAAGTACTGCATATGGGTAGAAATAACCCCAGAGAAACGTACCAACTATGTGGTACTACACTTAAGGTGGTAGAAAATGAAAAAGACCTGGGAGTAATTGTGCAGTCAGATATGAAGTTCTCTGAGCAATGCAGACAAGCTGCCAGGGCAGGTCATGGGGTTTTGTCAATGATATATAGGAATTTTGCTAGCAGGGAAAAAGAGGTAATTATCCCTCTGTATAAGGCAATGGTCAGGCCACACCTTGAGTACTGCGTACATGTCTGGAGACCTTATTTTAGGAAGGATGTAGATTTACTTGAGCGGGTACAGAGAAGGGCAACAAGATTGGTGAGGGGAATGAAGGGATCCTCTTACCAAGAGAGGCTTAAGTTCTGCAAATTGCAGTGGCTGGAGACTAGGCACCTGCGCGGTGATCTGATTGAGGTATATAAGGCCTTGAATGGATTGAGCACGCTGAATTCTGATGGGATCCTTCCACTTGTTCAGATTACGAACCTAAGGGGGCATAAATTCAAATTAAGAAAAGACAGATGTAGTATAGATGTGCGGAAATTTGCCTTTAGCCAGCGGGTGTTTAATTGCTGGAACAAACTTCCATCTGTCGTTGTGGAAGTTGATAGGTTGAATAAATTTAAGGAGGAACTGGACAGACATTTGGAGGGAATGGTGTGATTTTTTTTTTTTTTTTTTTGGCTGATGCTGCATAAGCTCATACATTTGCTTTCTTGCATCACATGCCACTACTACTACCATCATCTGAAGGATATCGTCGGTTAGAAACAGTTTGTATATGTGTTCAAATCAACATCAACAAGAATTTCAGCCATCTTTATTATATTCATTAATTGAAATTTTAGTTTTTCTTAACTCTTGCCAAATAACATTTTCAGACTTAGATGCATTGGAAATTACTTGAGAATTTGGGTCATTATTTTCATCACTGTAATTGGAATTTATGTCTAAATCATCTAATTCTGACTCGTTGTCAGATTCATCACTAAATAAATATTGTGGCTTCTCTTTTGTCCGCAATCCAACTCTTCTCGATGTCCCTGGAAGATTTTCATAATGTTTTTAGGGCACCTTTTTCTTTCATAATCATCACTATCACTTCTATTCATCAAACATTCATCTTTAGCTCGTTTTCTGTAAAAAGAGGAGGGGTTCATTTCAAAAATTTTTTGAAATAGGTATCTATAAATATGATAAGAACGAAAATTCAAAATATCTAAAGAGTTTACCTCATTCTATAGATTGTAGTGATAATTGAAATGTTCTTCACATATGCACATATTTGAATTGAAGTCAGTATGGAGGCAGTAACTATTGTCAGTCTCACAGAGTACGAACAAATTGGAAAACAATGCTCGTGGCGGTACCAGGAAGTAATTTGAGTGTGCGCATTGGCAACTCACTGGAACTTATCCCTGTTCATTGACAGTACTTAGTGCCACAGGGCGGGGTAAACCACTGGTGGGTCACTATCAAATTTTCATGAAAAACAAACGACAACCCGTTTTTCTTGCACACACCAGTGTTATTTGTCACTTAAATGAACCAAATTATGAAAAAAAACACAGTCAAACGATCTCCTTTATGAATGTAGATCTAGTCGTCATTTGGGAAATAAAAGTCGTGAGTCTGGCTCTTAGGCTTCATGTTAAATAAACGTCCCAGTGGGAACGTGTTAAAAGATGATGTCTGCTCTACAGTATCATCAACTTTTGTCCCTGTCAGACATACTCTGGTCCTATTCAACTTATCCTTTTTGCACAATATATTTCCCTTTTCCCCGACAATGGAGTCAACAACAGTAACTAACTTCTATGGGATCAGCACATTCTGCCTTGAAGATTGCCACTGGTTTGTGTGATGCACAAGAGTGAGCTCTGGTGTTGAGTTGGGCAGCTGAGAGTTTGATGGGCCTCCTATTTTAATTCCTTCAAGGGCATCTATCCTATTCACTCTCAGACACCCATCAGAACTCTTAGTTGGCACCTAATTTTTTTATACACTGCACCTAGCACACAGAAAGACATCCTCCTTGGCTGGCTAGATCGTGTGCTATTCCAGAAAGATTGCAAACATTTTACAAGTTATTAATATCGAATTACTGTTGACACAGAGCGAAACAGAGACAGAATAAATTATGACAGGTTTAATAATAGGAAAAACACATATCTCTATTAGATTCGTTCCAAATTTGATATTAATAATGAATCAAGGGTGCACAGGCCTCTTTAATCATATTTTACAAGTTGTATATTTTTTTAGGCTGTGATGCGTTGGACAATTGTCCCCTTCTGTTCTCCCCAGAGCCATAGCATTCCTGCTACTTTGTACCTGTTGCTTTGCTGCTCTAATCTGGGTCATGATTTCTGTTTAAATACAATTTAATTATCAGTGAAAATTAATAAGATTAATAAATTTAATTGATTAATTGACAGTACACCACTAAGCTAATAGCTTCCCAAATGCAGTGATAAGTATTATGCTACCTAGTTTTAACCTTATACCTTGCGCTATCAAGTTCGAGGTATACCTTATGCTATACGGTAACAATCACAATGTTAAATAGGCGCCTCCGTAGCCAGGTGGGAAGGAGCAGCAGTGCGTAGCACACGCTTCTTGATTAGACCGGGGTTCGAGCCTGTCACCACCAAATACGAAGGATGCGGAAAGGTCACGAAATGACCACCGCATATCCCGGAGCAATATGGCATTAGTTGCTAATGCTCCTAAAAATCAAATAACAAACAAACAAACACAATGTTAAATTAGTTCCTTTAAAAGATGCATTAGCGTTAGTACAGGCATACGATGCAAGAAAGCAAGCTTATGGAACATCAGCCAAAAAAATATCCCTCCCATTTCACTCCTCCATTCGTTCTAAATGCCTGTACAGCTTAGCCTTAAATTTATTTAGGCTGTCAACTTTCACAATGTAAGATGGAAGTCTGTTCCACCAATCAACCACCCACTGGTTAAAGACAAATTTCCGCACATCTATTCTACAACTGTCTTTCCTCAATTTGAATCTGTGCCCCCTCAGGTTCTTAATCAGAGCAAGAGGAAGAATCCCATCAGCATTCAGCTTGCTCAACCCATTCAAGACTTTATACACCTCAGTCAGATCACCCCACAGGTGCCTACACTCCAGGCACTGCAATTTGTAAAATTTAAGCATTTTCTTGGTAAGAGCACCCATTTGTTTCCCTCATCAATCTTGTTGCTCTTCTTCGTACTCATTCTAGCAACTCTAGATCCTTCCTAAAATGAGGCCTCCAGACCTGTACACAGTACTCTAGGAGTAGCCTAACCATTGCCTTGTACAACAGGATAATCATCTCCCTGTCCCTGTTAGCAAAATTCCTATATATCATTGACAAGATTCCATGATCTGCACTGGTAGCCTGTCTGCACTGCTCAGCGAACTTCATATTTGACTGGACAATTACCCCCAGGTTTTTTTTTCTTTCCACTTCCCTGAGTGTAGTACTACACAGTTTGTACATTTCTTTTTGGTTATTGCTACCCAAATGTAGTACTTTGCATTTGTCAATGTTAAACTTCAGTTGCCACCTCTCAGCGCATTTGCCCAACTTATCTAGATCCAGTTCGAGTAGCATACTGTCGTTAACAACCCTACCAACTTGGAATTTAATCCATGTATACCCTCATCAATATCATTGATGAAAACACAAAACAATAATGGGCCCAGCACTGGACTCTGGGGAACTCCGCTAATAACATTTGTCCACAAAGAGCAGTGTCCATTGATTACCACTCTCTGTCGTTTCCCACTCAACCATTCTGTTATCCATTGTAGCAACTTACCCTTAATGCCATACCTCTCCAATTTGTACAGCAGTCTTCCATGTGCAACTGTTTCAAAAGCTTTCCTGAAATCCAAGTATATGATATCAAAATTATTTTTGGCATTCAGTTCCTTTGTGACCACATGATTGGTCAAACAAGACCTCCCTTTAAAAAACCCATGCTGTGTCTTAACTATTACTGCAGTTTTGTCTAGATAATCCGGCAATGCCTCTTTAACCAGTGATTCCTTTATTTTCCCCGAAACACAAGTTAAACTAACAGGTCTATAGTTACTTGTCACCTATTGAACCCCCTTTTGTGAATTGGTGATACATTTGCAAACCTCTAGTCCCTGAGGGCATCCCCTGAGTCCAAGGAAGTGCTCATAATTATGGCTAATGTTTGGCTTACTTCCTTTGCTGCCTCCTTTAATATAACTGGATATATCCTGTGCACCCCATCTACCTTCCTTATGTTTAACTTCAACAATTTCTCTTCCACTTTTCTCTCAGTTATTATAAAATCACTTAGCTCCCTGTTAGAGTTTGATGAACTTCTGGAACTCCCCTCAAAAACTGTTCGATGTTTTTATTTGCATCCTTTGCCAAGGATTTCTCATAATCTGCCTTCGCCTGCCTAACCTCCTTTGTGACTTAATTACAGACTAGTTTGTATCTGCCGTAGCCTTCTGTGTCACCTGATACTGTACATGCATCCCATACATTTTTCTTCATTGCCACGAACCTCACTAGTTCATCTGACATCCATTTAGGCCTAAAGCTTGAACAGTATTTCTTAGTTGGAATGAAAAGCATAGTAGCTTCCAAAATTAAGTCCCTGAAGGCTTCCCATTTGGAATTTAACGTTAGTGACATCATCAGTTTATCCCACTGTACAGAATTTAAAACTGTATGAGACTTTGTATTCACCTTTACGAAAGCAAAAGCCCTTCCCTTTAGCCTTGATGGTAGTTACATCTTTAAGTAATTCCCACATCAGTTCATTTTGATCACTGTCACCCAGTGGTTCCTTTATCTACAAATTCTTAATGCATGAATAATCACTGTTGATAATCAGATCAAGAGTATTACTCCCTCTGGTTTCCTCTCGAACATGTTGCTGTAGAAAACAGTCATCCAATAAATCCACAAAAGCCTTGCTAGTGTGCAAGTGACCACCTCACAAGTGCCAGTCAATATCTGGAAAGTTAAAATCCCAATTATAAGACATTCTGATTTACTGGCCCACTCTATTTCTCTGCACAATTGCTTATTATACTTATCAGATTCATTAGGCCTATAACACACACCCACTCTCATTTTACCTTTCCCTGTGCTTATGTCACACCAAACAGACTCAACATTGCATTGTCCACCAACATAATTGGATGCACTTCCTTAGTTTGTGTTTCTTAACTAACAGCATAACCCCTCCTCCCTTTCTGTCCTGTCTATCCTATCTGTACACATTGTACTTCCCAAATTCCAGTTCTGCACTGCTTATGTCTGTGTGACACCACGTCCCTGATATCCCAACAATATTTGCCTTTGATGTCTTGAGTAGCACTTCAAGCTCATCAGATGTCTTAACTATACTCCTAGCATTGGTGTACATGCAAGTATACATGCACCTGTTTCTTCTCTTAGTTACCCTAGCACAGCCCATGTATTTATTTGTTTCACTATGATTCCCAGCAGTCATGGAAATCTCCATTGCCTTGTTTTCCAGGCTGCTGCTCATTGTAATAGAAGCAGTGGAAGAATCACTTTTGCCTCTGACTATGGCCACTATTAACCTTTTAGCCTGTGTATCCCCCCATGCTTGCAGTTTTCCGACCCACCTCACACACACACACTGTCTCGATAGCATCAGCAAATATTCTTGCATCCTTTCTGTTTAAGTGTATCCTATCCCTGTAGAAGCAGGCTCTCCTGTCAATAAGCACAGACCAGGCTGAAAAAAATTCTACCCCTTGAACCTTGCACAATCTCTCCAGTGCCGAATTGATCTACAAGGCTCTCATCATATACTCCCTCCTATTGTGTCTGTGCAGAATTGTAGACACTTTCACATTCAACCCTAACTCGCGTCTTTTTTCCAATATTGCTCTGTACTTGTTGAGTAAATCTGCAGATCTGTTACTCTTAATGTCATTAGTTCCAACGTGTACAACAGTATCACCTTTTGTGCCCTTAAAAGATGATATCTGCTCTACAACGTCATCAACTTTTGCCCCTGGCAGAAATACCTTGGTCCTATTCCATCTATACTTTTTTACACAATATATTACCTGTCTCCCTGACAAGAGTCACCAACAATAACTAGTTCCTTTGGGATCACGCATTCTTCCTTGGAGATTGGCTCTGTGTTGCCTGATGCACAGCAGTCAGCTCTGCCATTGAGCTGGGCAGCTGAGAGCTTGATGGGGCACCCTCATATTAATTTCTTCAAGGGCATTTACCCTACACCTCAAGCTCTCATAAATGCCCATCAGAACGCTGAGTTGGAGTCTAATTTCTTGACACTCTAGGCTTAGCACATACAAAAGCATCCTCCTTGGCTATCATGTCCTGTTTTAGAAAGGTTGGCAAACTTCACATTTGCACATTTTTTGAGACTGTGATGCATTGGGGAATTGCCCCCTTCATTTCTCCCCCGAGCCACAGCACTCGCTAGTCTGTGATCTTTGTTTTACAGCTCTAGTCTGGGTCATGATTTCCATTTAAATACAATTTAATCGACAATGGAATTTAATAATAAGCGGGAAAAAAAAGAATTTAATAAGATTAATAATATTTTTGATTAATATAATACTATGATAAGCTAACAGATTCCACAATTGAGTGCTTCGCATTACGCTATCTAGTTTTACTTTATACCTTACGCTTTCAGTTCGAGATATATATACATTACGCAATTTCTTTTCAATTACATATGACAGCTAGTTCAACAATATTGGTTCCAACACCAGGAGTCATAACTTCCAAAAATCGCTAGTTAAATTCAAAATAAGAAGCCAACGAACACTTCTAAACCTATTTAATATCTCTGTAAAACACAAATAGTATGTTAATTAACAAAGAATACGGTAAAAATTAAAAAATACTTATCCCTTTACAGCAGCCAAAAATTCACAGACTGTTCTCTTCTGCGACTATAGCATCCTCTCACCCTCTAGTTACTTTCCCTTCCCCTTACCCTTCATGGTAGTTACAGCTTTAACTAAAGCCCACATCAGTAAACTGTGATCACTGCCAACCAAGTGGTTCCTTTATCTGCAGATTCATAAAGCATGAATAATCACTGCTGATAATCAGATCAAGAGTATTACTTCCTCTGGTTGCCTCTTGAACATGCTGCTTAGAAAGCACTCATCTAATAAATCCAGAAAAGTCTTCCTTGTATGCAAGTGACCAGTCCACAGGTTCCAATCAATATCTGATAAGTTAAATCCCCCATTATAAGATATTCTGGTTTACTGACCCACTCTATTTCTCTGTACAGTTATTCGTTATACTCATCAGAATCATTAGGCTTATAACACACTCCTACTCTCATATTTGCTTTCCCAGTGAGGCGCCTCCGTAGCCAGGTGGGAAGGAGCAGCAGTGCATAGCACACGCTTCTTGATTAGACCGGGGTTCTAGCCCGTCACCACCAAATACGGAGGATGCGGAAAGGTCAGGGAATGACCACCACATATCCCGGAGCAATATGGTCTTAGTTGCTAACTCCTAAAAACCAAATAACAACAACAACAGCTTTCCCAGTGCTTATTTATTATTTATTTATTATTTTTTTTAGCCATGTGGTGCAAGGAAACCTGAGGCTTATGCTGCACCAGCCATAAAATTCCTGTTACCTGAGAGAGAGAGAAGTAGAAGGGAATCACCAAGAAAGAGAAGAATGATGATATCCAGCTCAGGATCCTGGGTTTGCCAAGCCCATACTCACCAGATATGAGCTCCTGGGGTAATATGTCACACCAAACATTGCAATGTTGCACATTCCACCTTAGATTTTTTGTTTCTTAACTAACAGCATAATCCCTCCCCTTTACTATCTTGCCTGTCCTGTCTGTACACATTGTACTTTCCAAATTCCAATTATGCATTCCTTATATCTTATATCATGTGACAACACATCTCTGATATTCCAGAAATATCTGCTTTTGATGTCTTGACGATTAGCATAAGTATAATCACATGATGCAAGAAAGCAAGCTTATGCAGCATCAGCCAAAAAAAAAAAAAAAAACTCTCCCATTTCACCCCTCCGTTTGTTCCAAATGCCTATCCAGCTTAGCCTTAAATTTATTTACGCTAACAACTTCCACAACAAAAGATGGAATTCTGTTCCACAAATCAACTACCTGCTGGCTAAAGACAGATTTCCATACATCTATTCTGCAACTGTCTTTGCTCAGTTTGAATCTGTGCCCCCTCATTTCTTAATCTGAGCAGGAGGAAGACTCCATCAGCTTGCTCAAGCCATTCAGGGCATTATACACCTCAATCTGATCACCTCGCAGGTGCCTACACTGCAAATTGCTGTGCCTGCTCTTCAGGCACAGCAATTTGCAGAACTTAAGCCTTTCTTGGTAAGAGCACCCCATTGTTCCTCTCAATAATCTTGTTGCCCTTCTTTGTACTCATTCTAGCAACTCTACATCCTTCCTAAAATGAGGTCTAAAGACCTGCACACACAGTACTCTAGGTGTGGCCTGACAATTGGCTTGTATAACGGGATAATCACCTCCCTGTCCCTGCTAGAAAAATTCCTATATATCATTGACAAGACTCCACGATCTGCCCTGGCAGCCCATCTGCACTCCTCAGCAAACTTAATATATTCGACTTCACAATTAATCCCAGGTCTTTTTCACTTTCCACTTCCCTGAGTGTAGTACCACACATTTGGTACATTTCTCTTGGGTTATTGCTACCCATATGTAGCACTTTGCATTTGTCAATGATAAATTTCAGTTGCCACTTCTCAGCCCATTTGCCCAACTTATCTAGATCCAGTTGGAGTAGCATATTGTCTTTACTGTCATTAACAACCCTGCCAACCTTTGTATTATCTGCAAAATTCACATTAAACCTGATATACCTTCATCGATATCATTGATAAATATACAAAACAGCAATGGGCCCAACACCGAACCCTGGAAAATCCACTAATAACATTAGTTCACGAAGAGCAGTGTCCATTGATTACCACTCTCTGTCATCTCCCACTCAACCATCCCTTTATCCATTGTAGCAACTTAACCTTAATGCCATATCCCTCCAATTTGTAGAGCAGTCTTCTATGTGCTACAGTATCAACAGCTTTCCTGAAATCCAAGTATATGGTATCAAAATTATTTTTGGCATTCAGTTCCTTTGTGACCATATCATAGTATCCAATCAAATTGGTCAGACAAGACCTCCCTTTAACAAACCCACGTTGTGTCTTAACTATTACTGCAGTCTTGTCTAGATGATCCTGCAATGCTTCTTTAACTAGTGATTCCATTATTTTTCCCGGAACACTAGTTAGGTTAACTTGTGTTATGGGGAAAATAATGGGAAAGTCTATAGTTACTTGTGTCACATTTTGAACCCCCCCCCCTTTGTGAATTGGTGATACATTTGCACACCTCCAGTCCATGGGGACCTCCTCTGAATCCAAGGAATCTCTCATAATTATGGCTAAGGGTTTGCTTACTTCCTTTGCTGCCTTCTTAACTGGATAGATCCCATCCACCTCAGGTGCCTTCCTTAGGTTTAACTTCAACAATTTCTCCTCCACTGTGCTCTCAGTTATTACAAAATCACTTAGCTCCGTGGCAACGTTTGATAAACTTTCTGGCACTCCCCTCACTGAATGCCTCCTCATGTGTGAATGTAGTTGCAAAATACTCATTCAGTTTGTCCAATCTGAGGTCCAATCTGATTCATCCTTTTCCTTTTAGAGTTTCTTTGCATCCTTTTCCAAAGATTTCATCAAAGGCTGACACAAGTAATTATAGACCTGTGAGCTTAACTTCTGTTCCAGGAAAATGAATGGAGGCACTGGTTAAAGAAGCACTGCAGGATCATTTAGACAAGACTTCAGTTATAGCTCAGACACAGCATGGTTTTGTTAAGGGGAAGTCTTGCCTGACCAACTTGATTGGATACTATGATGCAGTCACAAAAGAACTGGATGCAGGGAATAACTTTGATATTATATACTTGGATCTTAGAAAGGCTTTTGATACTGTTGCACATGGAAGACTGCTACACAAATTGGAGCAGTGTGACATTGGAGGCAAATTGCTGCTATGGATAAAGGGGTGGTTGAGGGGGAGAAGACAGAGAGTGGTAATCAATGGACACTGCTCATCGTGGACTAATGTTATTAGTGGAGTCCCTCAGGGCTCAGTGTTGGGTCCATTATTGTTTTCTGTATTTATAAATGATATTGATGATGGTATATCAAGCTTAATGTCCAAGTTTTCAGACGATACAAAGGTAGGCAGGGTTGTCAAGGACACTATGCTGCTGCAACAGGATCTGGAAAGGTTGAGCAGATGGGCTGAGAGGTGGCAAATGAAGTTTAACATTGACAAATGTAAAGTACTACACACGGGAAACAGCAACCCCAGAGCAACGTATCAACTCTGTGGTACTACACTGACAGTGGTAGAGAATGAAAGGGACTTGGGGGTGGTTGTGCAGGCAGATATGAAGTTCTCTGAGCAGTGCAGACGGGCTGCAAGAGTAGCTCATGGTGTACTGTCAATGATATATAGGAATATTTCTAGCAGGGATAAGGAGATGATTATTCCATTGTATAAGGCAATGGTCAGGCCACACCTAGAGTACTGTATACAGGTCTGGAGGCCTCATTTCAAGAAGGATGTAGAGCTGCTGGAACAAGTACAGAGAAGGGCAACAAGATTAGTGAATGGAACAAAGGGTTTCTCTTATGAAGAAAGGCTTAAGTTTTGCAAATTACAGTGTCTGGAGACTAGGCACCAGCGAGGTGATCTGATAGATGTGTATAAAGCCTTGAATGGTTTGAGCATGCTCAATGCTGATGGGATTCTTCCTCTAGCTCAGAATAATCACCTGAGAGGGCATAAATTCAAATTGAGGAAAGACAGATGTAGGATAGACGTGCGGAAATTTGCCTTTAGCCAGCGGGTGGTTGGTTGGTGGAACAGACTTCCATCCCTTGTGGTGGAGGTTGATAGCCTAAATAAGTTTAAGGCTCAGCTGGACAGGTATTTTGAACGAACAGAGGGGTGAAGTGGAAGTGGGTTTTTTTCTTTTTTTTTTGGCTGATGCTGCATAAGCTTGCTTTCTTGCATCAAATGCCTCTACTAATGCTAATGACTTGATTACAGACTAGATTATACCTGCCATAGGCTTCTGTGTCACCCGATACTTTATATGCATCCCATACATTCTTCTTCTCTGCCACGAGCCTCATTAATTCATCTCACATCCATTTAGGCCTAAACCTTGAACAGTATTTCTTAGTCAGAATGAAAAGCTTAGTAGCCTCCAAAATTAAGTCCCTGAAGGCTTAATTTTGACTACAGTGGTCTGACAACTGTCTCAGATCCGACTGTACAGAATTTAAATACTGTCTGAGACCACGATAGTCATCTTTACGAAAGCAAAAGCCCTTCCCTTTAGCCTTCCAGTGGTCCCTTTATCTGCAAATCCTTAATGCATGAATAATCACTGCTGATAATCAGATCAAGAGTATTACTCCCTCTGGTTGCCTCTCTAGGTGCGAGAGTACGCATTAACAGGCAAAGTTTTTATGGGCTCCAGCAAATAGAGAAGATTAGCTTTTTTATTGACTTAAATTGGCATATTAATTTATTTTTTAGAGTTGCTTTATATTCCTAGTAACAATACTTTAGTTTAATTTGAATTTATATAGAGATTTTGTAGGTTATTACTTAGTATCGGTAAGGGTATCAAATCCACGTGTTGAACAGGTTTTGCAGCTTTGCGAACGAAAGTTTTGAATTATACTTAGCCACTTTATTGACTTAATTGTTAGATTAAATTATTTCTATAAGTAGCTTATAGACCTAGTCAAGCTCCATGGTTTATTTTGAATTTAGATGGCGCGATTTGGAAAAATAAATAATACCTCGTGTCCGTAGATTAAATGTCCGTAACTTGTCACCATTGTTATACGATACAACGTGTGCACCGAACTAGATAACGTAAGGTTTAACGGAAAACTAGATAGCGAGTATAGTATTATCAATTAATCAGTGAAATTTATTAATCCTATTAAATTTCATTGTCAATTGAATTGTACTTTAACTAAATAAATATAGCGACCTAGTTTTTACAAACGTAACATCATAAATTAATACATATAAATTGACAGGGAATAAGAAAGTTATATAACGTAACACGGAGATAACATTCGATACCGAAATACATATATATATATACACATACAGTGGATTCTGGTTATTTGGGCCACTGGTTAATCGGGGCAGCCATTTATTTGGAGCAAATCTAAACCCAATCGAGAAAATAGCCAGGGTTTACTTTGCTTAATTGGGACAGCATGCCGTTTAATCGGGGCAGGGGACCACATCACTGGAGATTACCCTACGATTGTCTCCGACAGTACCACGTGGTTTGGCTGAAATTCTGGAGGTCACAACAGTAAAACAAAAACAATTAGCAGTCACCTATTTATTGGGCTTTTCTGTTTTCTGTTAGTGAAATCTATCATAAACGGACAGAAACTCGATCTTACTGAATTTGCGATAATACTGACAGCTGGAATTCTGTGGGTTATTATGGTGAAGTGTGTTTACACTTCTATGAAATCTTCAATCATATAAAAAAAATTAATTTTCAGATCTTCTCTTCATTCCTATTTTTAAAGCTTTGTAACTCGTTACTCCCTTCTCACTTGCGCATATTGTGTTACTTGCAATTTGTGTGTGCCGTGTTCTTTGTTATTCATTGCTTATCTTTTTACTGTTTTAAATTTTAACCTCCACCCACAAATGTCAGTGAACAGAAATGTCAACTAGTTCGTATGTCCATATTACAGTACGTGTTAATTATTCCGATTATCATTTATATTCTTCCGATTTTCACGTATTATTTAATTTTTTAATTGGTAAGGTAATAAAGGGTAAATTTGTGCTTAATATATCTTTAATCCTTTTACTTTTATAGCCTGTGGATAATATTCCTCCTATTTTCTCTAATTAGAATCACTGTTTAATAGAATTAAAATTCAGTTCACAAACGTGATCACAATGACCGGTGCTTACTATACATTGTATAGTGAACGGTACTTTACTATGGTGAGTTCGTCGTAATGTGATTTGATTGTACAGTGAACCAATTGTAAAGGGGGGGGATTGTATTTTTAACTATTTACGTGAAACTTCGGATATTTGGGGCATCTGCTTAATCGGGCCAAAATGTCCCGATGTGTCCCAAATAACTGGAATGGACTGTATATAGTGTTATAACTTCATTGGGATATAAGTTTACGGTTATATTTTATATTGGAATTTTATTGAACTGGAATAGAAATCATAACTCAGACCAGAGCAGCAAAGCAAAAGGCTCAAACTAATGGAAATGCTGTGGTTCAGGGAAGAACGGGGGGGGGGGGAGTTGTCCTCTGAAACACAATCTATTGAAATGCATTGCTTGTTTGATGTTTGTGGAACAATCAGGAATGGGACATGATATTGCCAAGGGGAATGTCTTTGTGTGTGCATGCAATGTAAGGAGTGCAAGGAAATCAGGCGCTAACTCAGCATTGTTATGGGCGTATATGAGAGCTCAAAGGACAGGGTGGATGCTCTCGAAGGATTTAAATTGAGAGGCTCATCAAGCTCTGAGCTGCCCACATCAATGCCAGAGCTTGCACTTGAACATCAAGCAACACAGCAGCAAACCCCAAGGAAGAATACGCTGTTTCCAAAGGAACTAGTTGTTGTAGGTGACTCTATTGTCAGGGAAATGGGGAACATGGTATGTAAAAAGGATAAGTGGAACAAGACCAGGGTATGTCTGCCAGGGGCAAAGGTTGATGATGTTGTAGAGCAGATATCATCTTTTAAGGGCAAAAAGGGTGATATTGTTGTAGACATTGGCATTAATGATATTAAGAGTAGGAGACCAGCGGAATTACTTAACAAGTACAAGTCAATGCTGAAAAAAAGCCGTGAGTTAGGGTTCAATTTGAAAGTGTCTGCAATTCTGCCCACACAATATAGGAGGAGTATATGATTGAGAGCCTTGTCGATCAATTCGCCCCTGGAGAGATTGTGCAAGGTTCAAGGGGTAGAATTTTTTTCAGCCATGTCTGTGTTTGTTAACAGGAGAAACTGCTTCTACAGGGATGGGATACTCTTAAATAGAAAGGGTGCAAGAATATTTCCTAATGCTATCGAGGCAGAGTTAGATGGGTCGGAAAACTGCTAGCTTGGGTGGATACACGGACTAATAGATTAACAGTAACCACTGGCAGAGATAAAAGTTATTCTTGCACTACTTCTATTGAAATGCAATTGAGCAGCAGCTTGGAAAGCAAGGCAATGGGGATTTCCAGGACTGCTGGGAGTCATAGTGGAACAAGTAAATACACGGGCTGTGTTAGGGTAACTAAGAGTAGAAACAGGTGCATGTATACTTGCATGTACACCAATGCTAGGAGTATAGTGAATAAATTCGATGAGCTTGAAGTGCTAGTCAACATCAAGGCAGATATTGTTAGGATATCAGAGACATGGTGTCACACAGACATAAGCAGTGCAGAACTGGAATTTGGGGAGTACAATGTGTACAGATAGGATAGACAGGACAGAAAGGGAGGAGGGGTTATGCTGTTAGTTAAGAAACACATAAAATCTAAGAAAGTGCATCCAATTGATGTTGGTGGACAATGCAATGTTGAGTCTGTTTGGTGTGACTTAAGCACTAAAAAGTCAAAGTATGTGCGTGTTATAGGCCAAATGAATCTGATGAGTATAATGAGCAATTGTGCAGAGAAATAGAGTGGGCCAGTAAATCAGAGTGTCTTATAATGGGGGATTTTAATTTTCCAGAGATTGACTGGAATTTGTTGGTTGGTCACTCACACACTAGCAAGGCTTTTGTGGATTTATTCGATGAGTCTTTTCTACAGCAGCATGTTTGGGAGGCAACTAGAGGGAGTAATATTCTTGATCTGATTATCAGTAGTGATTCTTCATGCATCAAGAATCTGCAGATAAAGGAACCACTAGGTGGCAGTGATCACCATGTGCCGAAATGGGATTTACTTAAAGAGGTAACTACCGTCAAGGGTAAAGGGAAGGGTTTTTGCTTTCGTAAAGGTGACTACAGTGGTCTCAGACAGTATTTAAATTTTATACGGTTGGACAAACTGATGATGTTACCAACAGCAAATTCAAAATGGGAAGCATTCAAAGGATTAATCTTAAGCCACTAGGCTTTTCATTCCAACAAAGAAATATTGTTCAAGATTTAGGCCTAAATGGATGTCAGATGAACTAATTAGACATGAGACAGAGAAAAAAAATGCATGGGATACATATAAATTAACATGTGACACAGAAGCCTATGATAGATATAAGCTGGTCTATAACCAAATTACAAAGGAGGTTAGGCAGGCAGTGGCAGAAATCTGGCAAAGGATGCAAAGAAAAACATCAAACAGTTGTTTACTTATGTAAACTCTAGAAGGAAGGGTATGAATCAGATTAGTCCACTTGATATCGATGGTTCAACTGTTGATGATCGTGCTCAGGTAGCTAACAAACTAAATGAATATTTTGCATCAACATTCACACATGAGGAGTTATTCAGGGAAGGGGAATGCCAGAGGTGCATTCAACTCTGGCTGTAAGCTAGATAATCTTTTAATAACTGAGAGTAAAGTGGAGGAGAAATTGTTGAAGATAAACATAAGAAAGGCACCTGGGGGTGGATGGAATCTATCCAGTTATATTAAAAGAGGTGGCAAAGGAAGTAAGCAAACCCTTAGCCATAATTGTGAGAGCTTCCCTGGACTCAGGGGATGTACCCATGGGCACTTGAGAAGTGAAAATGTGACCCCAATCCATAAAGGGGGGATCATAGCTAGACACAGGTATTTACAGGCCTGTTAGTTTAACTTCTTTTCCAGGGAAATTAATGGAGACACTGGTTAAAGAAGCATTGCAGGGTTATCTAGACAAGACGTCAGTTATAGCTCGAACACAGCATGGATTTGTTAAGGGGAAGTCTTGTCTGACTAATTTGATTGGATACTATGATGTAGTCACAAATGAACTGGATGCAAAGGATAACTTTGATATCATATATTTGGATCTTAAAAAGGCTTTTGATACTGTTGCACCTGGAAGACTGCTGCACAAATTTGAGCAGTGTGGCATTGGAGGCAAATTGCTGCTATGGATAAAGGGATGGTTGAGTGGGAGAAGACAAGAGTGGTAATCAGTGGACACTCTCTTCGTGGAGTAATGTTATTAGCGGAGTCCCTCAGGGTTCAGTGTTGGTCCATTGTTGTTTTCTGTATTTATAAATGATATTGATGAAGGTATATCATGCTTAATGTCCAAGTTTGCAGATGATACAAAGGTTGGCAGGGTTGTTAAGGACACTACTGATGCTATGCTGTTGCAACAGGATCTGGAAAGGTTGAATAGATGGGCTGAGAGGTGGCAAATGAAGTTTAACATTGACAAATGTAAAGTACTACATATGGGAAACAGTAACCCCAGAGCAACGTATCAACTCTGCGGTACTACACTGACAGTGGTGGAGAATGAAAAGGACCTGGGGGTAATTGTGCAGGCAGATATGAAGTTCTCTGAGCAGTGCAGACGAGCTGCAAGAGTAGCTCATGGTGTCTTGTCAATGATATACAGGAATTTTTCTAGCAGGGATAAGGAGGTGATTATTCCCTTGTATAAGGCAATGGTTAGGCCACATCTTGAGTACTGTATACAGGTCTGGAGGCCTCATTTCAAGAAAGATGTAGAGCTGCTGGAACGGGTACAGAGAAGTGCAACAAGATTAGTGAATGGAACAAAGGGTTGCTCTTACGAAGAAAGGCTTAAGTTTTGCAAATTACAGTGTCTGGAGACTGGGCACCGGCGAGGTGATCTGATAGAGGTGTATAAGGCTTTGAATGGTTTGAGCATGCTCAATGCCAATGGGATTCTTCATCTTGCTCAGAATAATCACCTCAGAGGGCATAAATTCAAATTGAGGAAGGACGGATGTCGGATAGATGTGCGGAAATTTGCCTTTGGCCAGCGGGTGGTTGGTTGGTGGAACCGACTTCCATCACTTGTTGTTGAAGTTGATAGCCTAAACAAATTTAAGGCTCAACTGGACAGGTATTTCGAACGAACGGAGGGGTGAAATGGGAGTGGGTTTTTTTTTTTTTTTTTTTTTGGCTGATGCTGAATAAGCTTGCTTTCTTGCATCATATGCCTTTACTAATGCTAATGCTAACTCTGTGGTACCACACTGACAGTGGCAGAGAATGTAAAAGGACCTGGGGGTAATTGTGCAGGCAGATATGAAGTTTTCTGAGCAGTGCAGATGGTCTGCAAGAGTAGCTCATTGTGTCTTGTCAATGATATATGAGAATTTTTCTAGCAGGGATAAGGAGGTGATTATCCCCTTTTAAGGCAATTGTCAGGCCACACCTTGAGTACTGTATACAGGTCTGGAAGCCTCATTTGAAGAAGGATGTAGAGCTGATGGAACGAGTACAGAGAAGTGCAACAATATTAGTGAACTGAACAAAGGGTTGCTCTTACGAAGAAAGGCTAAAGTTTTGCAAATTACAGTGTCTGGAAACTAGGCACCTGTGAGGTGATCTGATTGAGGTGTATAAAGCCTTGAATGGTTTGAGTATGCTCAATGCTGATAGGATTCTTCCTCTTGCTCAGAATAATCGCCCGAGAGGGCATAAATTCAAATTGAGGAAAGACGGTTGTAGGATAAATGTGCGGAAGTTTGCCTTTACCCAACGGGTGGTTGATTGCTGGAACAAACTTCCATCTGTCATTGTAGACATTGATAGCTTAAATAGATTCAAGCCGGAACTTGACAAACATTTGGAGCAAGGGGATTGGTGAAATAAGGGGTTTTCTTTTGGCTGATGCAATATAAGCTTGCTTTCGTGCATCATGTGCCCTTGCTAATGCTCTCGAACGTTGCTATAGAAAACAGGCATCCAATAAATTCACAAAATTCTTGCTAGTGTGCGAGTGACCAGTCTACAAGTTCCAGTCAATATCTGGAAAAGTAAATCCCCTATTATAAGATATTCTGATTTACTCGCCCAATCTATTTCTCTGCACAATTGCTCATTATACTCATCAGATTCATTAGGCCTATAACACACACCTACTCTCATTTTTCCTTTGCCAGTGCTTATTTCACAAGAAACAGACCGAACACTGCATTGTCCATCAACATCAATTGGATGCACTTCCTTAGCTTTTATGTTTCTTAACTAACAGCCTAACCTCTCCTCCCTTCCTCTCCTACTATACTTCCTGTACACATTGTACTCTCCAAATTCCAATTCTGCACTGCTTATATCTGTGCACCATGTCTCTGATATCCCAACAATATCTGCCTTTGATGTCTTGACTAATACTTCACGTGCTGTCCGGGCTAGCCGGGTGGGTAAAGTGCCTGCCTGGCAACCCAAAGGTCGTGGGTTCAAATCCCTCCTCAGGCTTGGATCAGAGTAGTGCAAAAACCTTGGAAGGTTTTTCTTCTTTACAGATAGGGATTTTCTGACAATTACGGGTGTGTCGTCATCATCAAAGACCCAAACTTTGTTTTGAGCCTTGGTTGGCAGATCGTAATAGTACAGCCAAGTCTCGTCACCTGTCACGATGTTGTTCACATACCGAGATTGTCCCTTATCAAACTTTTTTAACATCTCCCGGCACCAAGTCACACGTCGTGTCATCTGCTCTTCAGTCAGTTGATGCGGCACCCAGAGAGAACAAAGTTTATTCACGTGCAAATGATCTTGCAGAATCGAACGAATTGCTGGTGCATTTAGGCCCAAAGTATCCTCTATCTGTTGGTCGGTCACTCGCCTGTTTTCGTCAAGCATTTTCCTCACAGCAGTAACGTTTTCCTCCGTAACTGACGTTCGTGGCCTTCCCGGCCTGTCAGAATCCTCCAGAGTGAAATTTCCCCTTTGGAATTCTCTATACCACCTGAATATCATTGTACGATGTGGACAATCATCATCTAGTGCAAGAGTCATTTCTTCTAAGCACTGGTCTATGGTTAAACCACGCACGAAATTATACCGCAAAACTGTCCTTATCTCATTTCGTGACCACGATGCCATCGCAAGCACTTTACACTCTCACTACTAATGAATAACTGAGCCCATCGACTTGGCGCTGCGGCTACTATGCACGTATGAACATGTCTCAACATGCAGCAACAAGCAGCTTCCTGTGATTCATTGTTGCGTCATATTGCAAAAATTTCCTAGTACCCTTTGTATGTAATACTGTACCAGAAATAGAAATCTAATCATGCTGAAAAATCTGCATGAGAGATAAATGGATTTATTATTATAAATTAGTAGCAATGGCATATGATGCAAGAAAGCGGCTTTACTGCCTTATTGGAGGCATAATTTCAGTTAAAAAATTAAATTAGGCCTGTTGAGATACAAATTTATCATTTAATCAGATTTATTATTATTTAAGATAATTTAAATGGATGTAATATTTTTTTTTCAGATACAAAATTCTTTTTAACAACTGTAATTGTTTAGAGGGGAAGTAAATGGCGAGGTTGGAAGACAAATGGTACTTTTTTTGCATTCTGCAAAAGCAGTTGATGTGATATGTTCTGACTGAGAAAGATTAGCAATTAGTCTAATTTCAAGCATAGAAATCTGATCTTGGCCAGAGATCTAGATATTATCAAAGGTATGTATAGGCAATCATTTCTATCTTTAAAATTTTAAATTGTAAATTTAAAAAATGTCACTTCTCTCTTCATCAAGGAGCATTATAAGGGACAAACCTCAATAACATTGTTGTTCTTGACAATGTGCCTGATCATCTTGTTAACATTGAAGACCTGGATGTTTTCTTGCCAACAAATTGACACCTTTTGTTGCATCTGTTGGACCATGCAGTGGCAGCAACATTCAAAGCCTGTTATTATGTTGGGTTTTGTGACAACTGATTGTCAAGACAAACTGCAAGAACAAGCCATCATTTCAAATTCTGTAGGGGATAATAAGAAGGCTATAAGAAACATTTTAATTGTCATGCAAAGAAGCCATTCAGGCTATGAAGAATGGTGTGTAGCAAGAATAAATGGTCAGAGTGCATTCATAATGTTTGGTGATTTGCCACTGGGCCTGAAATTCAGTTACAGGTTGCAGACTAGGAAAAGTGAACATAACTAAAGTGGTGGAGATGCTGGAACCACACAGTGCTAAGCTGGCTCAGTGAGGGTCTGATTGGTTGGAGTGCAGAGGGGGAATGGGAAATGCAGCCACTGCTGCAAGAAAAACAGCCTGTGACAAAAATAAATCTTTTGCAGAAGCAGCGTATAGAGCAACGGTGGGCAAATGCGGCTCTCGCATGCGGCTCTTCGTTGAGTTAAGTGCGGCTCCCATTAAATCTTTTTTTTTTTTATTATTTCAGAACTTTTTTCACTGAATCTTGTTAAATTAACTAAGTAATTAATATTTTGTTATACGGATTTTATGTTGTGTTTATTTTTTTTTTTATGTCTAGATATTTTGCTATTTTTTATTTTGATTATAAATAAATCCGCGCGCATTTACACTGCTGGCGCCACAGCGGACTTCTGCAACACTATGTGACCAAACCTCCCATAAGAGTTTCAATTCCAGACTTTGGAATTAAATTTATTTAAATTTTTTGATAACATGACCTCTTTGATAAAATATCAAAAAACGAAAATACGAACAAGAAAATAGAATCTTTCAAGAAGAATTGGGTAGAAAATTTTGCTTTTATTGACAATAATGGAAAGTCGTTGTTTCTTATTTGTAAAGTTACAATTGCAAACTAATTTACGTCGACACTACGAAGTAAGTCATCCCCACTTTTCAACTCAATATCCACTCAATTCAAAATTGCGAACAGAGAAACTTAAGTCCTTGCAATCTGGTCTTCATAAGCAACAAGGACTCTTGTCTTCTTTTAGTCGCGAAGATGACAGAGCAAACGAAGCTAGTTTTTTGATAGCTTGGAATATTGCTCGTGCCAAACGTCCATATGGAGAAGGAGAATTTATTACAAGGTACAAGGTATTCGTGTAATGATTGCGGCCTCCAGGGTTTCCCCTATATACCGCTGTATCTTCTGTAGTTTATTTATAGCCGGCAAGTGTGTATAAATGTATGTTTTAGTGTAGGTTCTGATGGGTGTTGTTTGCCGGCCCTGGAGACTTTGCAGCCTGGAGGCAGGGGGGGAAGCCACCTGCGTCCAGACTCCCGTACCTTGCCACGAGGAGGCGCTCCAGGGGTTAGTAACCGCAAAGAGGGTTTCCAACCAGTGGTAAACCCGTGAAAGTTATGGGAAGGAGAAGTAGGACAAAGAAAGAAGAGAGATATTCTCTTAAGAAAGGAGCAGAAAACGGTAGGATGAATTAACAACTAAGAACAGAGAGGAAAGTTAGGTTTTCTCCGACTGGAAGAGGAGCCCAACCTCAGCCAGCCAGAGAAAGGAAAACTCAAGAAACAAATTTAATTGTGTCTGAGACACCAAGAAAATAACTTAACTTAGCATCTAATTACAAAATTTTCCAAAAATTTGCAGTGAGAAGACAAGACTTCTGAGAAGCCCAGAAGAACTTGTCTGAACAATAGTTGGTAAGAGTTTTAAACAGTTACACTAAATAACAAGCAATCTAATAACCTTCAGTGATTTTGTTAGAACTGTATTTCTAGTATCTTAACACACAATGAGGAAAACTTGAGATTTAACAAGGCTATTAACTCCGAGAGTCATAATAAAATTAAGATCACAATTACATAAAAAGAGGAAGTTGTAATTCTAAACAATAATTTTTTTTTTTTTTAATCCAAAATTTTGAGTTAAACAGGATGAGCTGTGTTTAGCATCTTTCGTCTTCTAAACACGGAGTTAGCGTAGTTACAAAAAGCTGAGAAGGATTCTGATGTTTCCAAAAATTTTGGGAAATCATCTAGGGTATAAACATTAGTGTCTAACATGAGCTGGTAACGTAAATCTAAATATATGTTGCAATTTAGGACTAAATGTTCCACCGTCTCCTCAGCTCCACAATGACAAAGAGGAGAGGGGACCAGTCCAAACCTAAAAAGGTGGGAGTTAAGGCCGTGACCCGTAAGAAGAAAAGAGGAAAAAAGTCCAGGTTGAAGCCAGGAAAGATTCTTAGATTTTACAAAGACTTTAGGAAGGAAGGAGAAAGTAATTCTGCCAAAGGAAGAGTCATCCCAAGAGAGCTGCCACTCATCAAGGGCTAAACTGAGCAGTCGAGAAACTTCAAGGTCGGTAGAGTTATTATAATTATTTTCAAAAACACCAATGGAAGCAGGGGTAAGACGCCTCCTGTGAAATTTAAGAAATGCAAGGATAATTTCTAAATGAATGGGAAGGTGCCCATTCAGAACTAGCAGGGCATCAGTAGAAACAGTTCTGCATGCCCTGCTCGTGGCCAAAAGGAAGGATCTTTGCGTCTGTAGAAGAATTTTAAGGATGAGAGAGTTTTGGACGCGGGAACCCCACGCAGTTTTGGATCCAGATAATACAAAACTACATAAATTGATCGCACAGGTTCCTATGTCACGCCGTACAACTGAGCGTCATATTGGTGCAATTAGTAAAAATGTTGAAAATAGTTTGATGTGTGATTTGAAAAATTGTACAGCATTTAGTTTAGCTCTCAACGAGTCTACAGACATTCAGAATGTTCCACAATTGGACGTTTTTGTCTGCTATGTATCTGCAGACGTAAATGTGAAGGAAGAAATGTTAGACCTAGTAGCTCTTATCGAAACAACTGGCGGTACCGATGTTAGAAATGCGCTTGATGAAGTAATGAACAGGTTTGAATTGCCAAGTGATAAACTTGTAAGTGTTGTGACTGACGGAGCGCCTGCAATGATAGGGAAAAACCAAGGTCTCATTGGTCTTTTAAACAACGATCCTAAAATTCCACTTTTCTTACCTCTTCACTGCATAATTCACCGCGAGCATCTCATAGCGAAGTACTTCAAATAGGAAAATGTATGGAAGATTGTTTTGCAGATTGTGAATTTAATTAGAACAAATGCCAAAACATATCGTCAATTTAAGAACTTTTTAGAAGAGTTGCGAATGAATGACGAAACAGATGAATTGCCCAATGATTTATCCCTGTGGTGTGTTGTAAGATGGCTGTCAACTTACAATGTTTTGAGCCGTTTTGTGGAACTCCTAAATCCTATCATAACATTTACAAAAGAAAAAGGGAAAAAAATACTCAGAATTAGAAAATGAAACTTGGCTTTCTGACTTAACGTTCCTTACAGACATTATAGAACATTTGCAAACACTTAATTTGGCTTTACAAGGAAAGAAAAAAAATTATTATTGATTTGTCACAAACTGTATTTAGTTTTGAAACTAAACTTCGCCTTTTTGTGTTGGATCTTAAGAACAAAATATTTAATCATTTTCCACGAGAATAACAAATATAATTAATATCAAGGAAGAAAAGTTAGACTACAAAGAAAAATTGGAAGAATTGCAAGCAGATTTCAAACATAGGTTTGAAGATTCGAAAAGTTTTGAAATCTGCATTTGCATATTTTGTGAACCCATTTATTTGTGATATTATTGAAGATGGATTTCCAATTTCTGAAATAATACTTGTTGAAAAAGCGGCTGGCAAATTGGAGTTATTAGATATGAAAGAGGATCAGGCATTGCAAATGCAGCACAAATCTACTTCTATAATTGAATTTTGGAAACTCGTGCCAGAATCAAAATATCCACATTTAAAGAAAGCTACTTGCCGTCTAATTTCAATTTTTGGTACAACATATTGCTGTGAATCTTTGTACTCCACAATGAAGTTCTTGAAGTCGAAATATTGTTCACAGTTAACCAATCATCATCACACTGAATTGCTGCGAACGGCTTTAACAAAATTTACGCCAAATTTGAAAGATTTAACGAAGACCAAAGGTCTTCGTTAAATCTTTGAAATAATTATTTTGTATTTTCTTTCTCTTAATTATATTTTCTTATATATGCATACTTTACATAGCACTTAAGACTTGTGTAGAATATGTAATCATATTAATTAAATTAAATTAAATTAAATTTTAATTTGTGTATTTAATACTATGTAACTATGGTGTGGCTCTTTATAATATATGAAAAACTGGAATGCGGCTCTCATTGACCTCATGCGTGCCCACCCCTGGTATAGAGCATCAAGAAGGATATTTCAAAGATCTACCAAAATAATCAGTAACTGTCACATTAATTCATTACTTCATCAGTCCTTAATTTCTCAGATACTCAGTATTCAACCTACAAACTTCCATGAAGATAACTCGTGTATGTGTGTATTTTTTATTTATTTATATTTTTTAAATTCTTGTATTTTCTCTCTCTGTCATAAACTTTTCTGAACCTCTATCTTGGAGTTTGAATAGATTTTTTTATTTATTTATTTTTTTTCCTCCTGGTTGACAGCGCTACATGCATTGTAAAAAAAAAACCCCATGATGACAATGGGTTTTTTTTTTTTTTTTTTGACATATTTGCATATACCGGGTAGTTATAAAATAAGTTTCCCTATTCAGGAGACCCTAGTGCAGTGGCGGGCAAACTTATTTCGCTCGTGACCCCCTTTATTAAAAATATAATTGATGCGACCCCTTCAGTGAAAATCCCGAAGGAGGATGACAAGACTTTTAGAGAAGAAAAATGGCATTTTATAAATTATGTAGTAGAAATTTTCATTTGAGTACTGAGAAAGGAATAAAAAAATTGTTTTCTTTTTAATTTCTTTCTATACATTAAAATAATTTTCCTCCTAGTGATATTTATTCAGCCAATGGAATAATAGAGATGCGGGTTACATGGTAATACATAGCAAATACTAAAATACATAACAGAAGCTTGTTTTACTGTGGTAAAACAAGCTTCTGTTTAAGCATGGTCACGCGCTATGTTTATCTAACATGACCACGCAGTACCAAGCTTGATTTCCATATGTAACATATTTATGTATTCATAGCAGAGGAAGAGAAACACAGTGTTGAAAGCTTCTGTTGAAAGGGATCACGAATCCAATACAAATTTTTATTTTATTTTAATTAATCAAAAGAAGCAAGCTCAGCGAGCAGGGGACGAAGCCCCCTGGTACACATTAAAATAATTGTTTAATATTTTAATTGAATACAGCAAAAGCAACAAAACAATTAATGAGAAGGATGAGCCTGGATAAGCGTTAATATTTGATCCATATTTGGATGCAATATTTGAAATTAATAATCTCATGTCATCTTCTGGATCATGTCTGGAACGCTGTTTTGTTTTTATTGCTGTTAATTTTATGACATAAATATGTATACATAAAAGGCAGCTATCATTGTATCGCCATTTTCGGTATTTCTGGATACTCATCTTGAGGAGAAAGCCAAATTTTTTCACAAGTTGTATTGAAACAGGCACGTACTGCTTCGTCAGACGACAGGTTGATAAGATCTTCATGTCCCAAAATTACCATTTTGGGACATGATTAATTTATAAAGCAAAGGGATCACGAATCCAATACAAATTTTTATCTGGAGATACATTAAATCGTTTGGAAAATTCTTACTTAGCATTGTTTTAGGTAGGAGGCAATGATATCTTTAAATTGTAAAATATCAATAATACTGCTGTTAACAAAATCAGAAAACATGGGAACATTTCAGTATTATTATGCTCAAGTTCAGTCTTACAAAGGTTAAGTTTATTTTTTAAAGCTTCTGGGTATTAATATATTTGTTCCCTGTTCTTGAAGACTTAAGTTTAATTCAAATATATCAACAAAGTAGCTAAGTTTTCCAAGCCATTTTTCATTTGTAAACAATTGAGCAAGGTTCTGCCGATCTGTATCTGATAAAAACAATAAACCTTCATGTTTGAGGCCAAAAAGTTGTCGCAACACTTTTCAGAACTGTGTACCACTGGACAACTGCCTCACTTTTTTATATAAAACAATTGTTTCAAAAGCGGATCCCATTTGATTAAAAGGTATAGTGAAAAGTCTGCTGTTTAAGCTTCTACTTTCAATAAATTGATCACACTTACTGCATCTTTCAAAACTTCGTGGAAATCAGTTTGCATTTCCTTCACTATTAATGCTTCCCTATGTATAATGTAATGATTCAAAACTGTATTTGGAGCAATTTCCTTTACTTTGCCTTTTTAAACCTTTATTTAATGTAGCCATCAGTACAAATCGCAACACAGTTGTTCCACATTACATTATTTGTTTGAAAGAAAATATTTATAACATCAAAAATCTTCTGGCCTGTTGTTCTTCCTTCCAAAGCTTTGCAATATAGAAAATCCTCCAAAATATCCCCCTCATAGCAGAATCCGACATATACAATAAGTTAAGCAAGGTTTGCAATATCTGTGGATTCATCTAATTTTATTGCAAAAATTTGACTTTCTCTCAATTGATTTAATAAATTGAATTTTATGTTGTCTAATAACTGCAATACGCCTGGAAACGATGTCTCTGGACAGAGGAATTGTTTTTAAATCATTGCTCTACTTTTCTCCATGCATAATTGAAATAATTTTTATTGCAGCAAGGAGAATGTACCCAATTCTGAAGCATTATAAAGCTTGCATGTTATACACTGAGTGATCGCTGAATTATCACCACCTACCTAATACTTTGTAGGTCCTCCTTTTGCCCTCAGTACAGCAGCTATCCGATGTGGCATTGATTAAACAAGATGTTGAAAGTGTTCGGGAGGTGTATAGCCAACCAAGCTGTATGTAATGCGGTCAGCAATGCAGGTATGGAGGTGATTGGTGTATCCAGACACCTGATATGCCTTTCCATAGTGTCCCACAAGTGCTCAGTGGGATTGATGTCGGGGGAGTTCAGAGGCCAGTCGATATGCTGGAAGTCAGAACTGTGTTCCACAAGTGCCCAATGGTTTGGCGCATTGTCATCTTGGAAGACACCATCACCATTCAGGAAAAAGTTTAACATAGCGGGGTGTACACAGTCAGCAAGCAGTTGACGATAGCGGAGACCACTGATACGTTGTTCCACATGCACCAGGGATCCAAGTTCCTGCCAGTGAAACATGACCCACACCATACAACTACCTCCACCAGCCTGCACTTTTGCTACCATGCATGATGGACGAACAACCTCATGTTGTTGATGCCAAATCCGTACACAACCATCCACGGTATGGAGTAAATAACGTGACTTATCTGACCAGCACACCTTCTTCCAGTCTTCTAACGTCTAACTTGTATTCTCTCTGCACCAGGCGTCTTTTATGCCGATGAACCTTGGTTAGGAGAGGATGCTGAGGGGGTCGTCTGCTGGTATAGCCCGTACGTGCGAGTGTGCGATGCATGGTCATGCCAGATATTGTCCGGGTTGGCCCATGTTGTATCGGGTAGTCAACTCTTCAACAGTGCTGTGCCTGTTCGCCTGTACGAGTCATCAGACTCGGCACTCATCTCTAACATCAACCTTTCGCTGACCTTTGCAGTTTTGCTGTCGAGTCATTGTTTGACCATTTTGACGCCAATCCTCGTACACTTTAACTATATTGGTGACTCGAACGCCCCACCAGTTCGGCCGTTTTGGAAATAGAGGCACCAGCTCGTCGAGCACCCAGAATCTGACCTTTATCAAAGTCTGATAAATCCTTCCTTTTACCCATCACGCTCAGAATTTTACTACCTACTGAACCACTGACACCTTATCTATGCTACGTAGGTTGACTAACTGCGCACTCTTGTACCTTACGTGGTCAACGGGTCGCATTCAATTTTCATCATAATTCAGTGATCACTCAGTATATATTGTATACACACTTGTTGTGTATATTTACGGCTACAACACATTCACACCTCTGGCCTTTATGCAATACAGTACAGCCAATTTGAGAATTTGTGCTGTAGGAAGCACAAAGAGCTAAAGGGTTTAATCGAGTAGTACTTTTGAGTAATACTGATAAGTCGCACTAGTCAGCTGCTTTTTGTGTGTCCATAGCCAGTGAGCAAATTAAGGCGTATTCCCGATGCGGTAGGCAGTAGGGTTCATTCGTATCTCAGACTTGTTTCAAAGAGCAAAGTCTCTATACTTGCAGTATTAAAAAAATTAATTTTAATAACAGGTTTTTAGCTTTTATGTACACAAAAAATAAATTTATTTGAAAATTTCCACGGCCCCTTTAATTTATCCCATGACACCCAGAGGGGTTGTGCCCCATAGTTTTCATTCCACTGCCCTAGTTTCAAAACGGTTTGAGTTAGCACTGTGAAAATCAGTGTGTGTGTGTGTGTGTGTGTGTGTGTGTGTGTGTGTGTGTGTGTGTGTGTGTGTGTGTGTGTGTGTGTGTGTGTGTGTGTGTGATTTAGGGTATGGGGAAGTGATTTGTAGAAGAAAAAAATTAGGTAAAATTTCTGCCACCAGTGGAAAAACAGCACTGTACATATTTAAAAGTTGTCATTCAAGGCAATCTGTTTATGCAAATGACATCCTGTTAGATAAAAGCAGAAAGGCCAATGCCACCATCAGTAACCATTAGGGCTCTTACAAAAAAGGAATCTGCTCTTTTAGTAAAACTGTTCTACCAGAATAATAACTCTAATGCATCATCATCATCCGCCATTTTCAATCCAATGCAGAATGAAGGCCACTCCAGCAACTTTTCAGTTCCTTCTGTTTTGTGCAGTGGACATCCATTTATTACCCACAAACTCGTGAATTTCATCTCTCCATCTTCGTAGTTGTCTTTCAGGTTTTCTTCTAGCTCCTCTTGAGTACCATTATGTTATTTTCTTAGTACATCTGTTTTCATGTCTTCGAGCTAGGTGTGTCCTGCCCAAGACCATTTTAGTTTTGGTAAGAATGTCTTTACTTGAGTTTGCTGCCTAATCCATGTGTTTCTCTTCTTATCTAGCATTAGCATTAGTAGAGACATATAATGCAAGAAAGAAAGCTTATGCAGAATCAGCCAAAAAAAAACCAAAAAACCCTCTCATTTCACCCCTCCATTCGTTCCAAATGCCTGTCCAGCTCAGCCTTAAATTTATTTAGGCTATCAACTTCTACAAGAAAAGATAGAAGTCTGTTCCACCCATCAACTGCCCACTGGCTAAAGGCAAATTTCCGCATATCTATTCTGCAACTGTCTCCTTCCTCAATTTGAATTTGTGCCCCCTCAGGTTCTTAATCTGAGCAAGAGGAAGAATCCCATCAGCATTCAACTTGCTCAACCCATTCAAAGCTTTATACACCTCAATCAGATCACCTTGCAGTGGCGCCTCTGTAGCCAGGTGGGCAGGAGCGGCAGTGCATAGCACATGCTTCTTGATTATACCAGGGTTCAAGACCATGACCACCGCATATCCCCGGAGCAATATGGCCTTAGTTGCCAATGCTCCTAAAAACCAAATAACAACAACCTCTCAGGTGCCTACTCTCCAGGCATTGTAATTTGCAGAACTTAAGCCTTTCTTGGTAAGAGCACCCCTTTGTTCCCTCTCACCAATAAGATTGGTGAGGGGGAACAAAGCACAGTTACTCCCTTCTTTGTACTCCTAGCAACTCTACATCCTTCCTGAAATGAGGCCTCCAGACCTGTACACAATACTCTAGGTTTGGCCTGACCATTGCCTTGTATAACGGGATAATCACCTCCCTGTCCCCGCTAGCCAAATTCCAGTATATCATTGACAAGACTCCATGACCTGCCCTGGCAGCCCATCTACACTGCTCAGCAAACTTCATATTTGACTGCACAGTTACTCCCAGGTCGTTTTCACTTTCCACTTCCCTGAGTGCAGTACCACACAGTTGGTATGTTTCTCTTGGGTTATTGCTACCCATACGCAGTACTTTGCATTTGTCAATGTTAAACTTCAGTTGCCACTTCTCAGTCCATTTGCCCAACTTATCTAGATCCAGTTGGAGTAGCATAGTGTTTTCACTGTTGTTAACAACCCTGCCAACCTTTGTATCATCTGCAAACATTAAACCTTTAGCATTAGCATTAGTAGAGGCATTTGATGCAAGAAAGCAAGCTTATGCAGCATCAGCCAAAAAAAAAAAAAAAAAACCCACTTCCACTTCACCCCTCTGTTCGTTCAAAATACCTGTCCAGCTGAGCCTTAAACTTATTTAGGCTATCAACCTCCACCACAAGGGATGGCAGTCTGTTCCACCAACCAACCACCCGCTGGCTAAAGGCAAATTTCCGCACGTCTATCCTACATCTGTCTTTCCTCAATTTGAATTTATGCCCTCTCAGGTGATTTTTCTGAGCTAGAGGAAGAATCCCATCAGCATTGAGCATGCTTAAACCATTCAAGGCTTTATACACCTCTATCAGATCACCTCGCTGGTGCCTAGTCTCCAGACACTGTAATTTGCAAAACTTAAGCCTTTCTTCGTACGAGCACCCCTTTGTTCCATTCACTAATCTTGTTGCCCTTCTCTGGACTCGTTCCAGCAGCTCTACATCCTTCTTGAAATGAGGCCTCCAGACCTGTATACAGTACTCTAGGTGTGGCCTGACCATTGCCTTATACAATGGAATAATCACCTCCTTATCCCTGCTGGAAAAATTCCTGTATATCATTGACAATACTCCATGAGCTACTCTTGCAGCCCGTCTGCACTGCTCAGAGAACTTCATATCTGCCTGCACAATCACCCCCAAGTCCCTTTCATTCTCTACCACTGTCAGTGTAGTACCACAGAGTTGATACGTTGCTCTGGGGTTGCTTTTTCCCATGTGTAGTACTTTACATTTGTCAATGTTAAACTTCATTTGCCACCTCTCAGCCCATCTGCTCAACCTTTCCAGATCCTGTTGCAGCAGCATAGTGTCAGTAGTGTCCTTGACAACCCTGCCAACCTTTGTATCATCTGCAAACTTGGACATTAAGCTTGATATACCATCATCAATATCATTTATAAATACAGAAAACAATAATGGACCCAACACTGAGCCCTGAGGGACTCCACTAATAACATTAGTCCACGATGAGCAGTGTCCATTGATTACCACTCTCTGTCTTCTCCCCCTCAACCACCCCTTTATCCATAGCAGCAATTTGCCTCCAATGTCACACTGCTCCAATTTGTGTAGCAGTCTTCCATGTGCAACAGTATCAAAAGCCTTTCTAAGATCCAAGTATATAATATCAAAGTTATTCCCTGCATCCAGTTCTTTTGTGACTGCATCATAGTATCCAATCATGTTGGTCAGGCAAGACTTCCCCTTAACAAAACCATGCTGTGTCTGAGCTATAACTGAAGTCTTGTCTAAATGATCCTGCACTGCTTCTTTAACCAGTGCCTCCATTAATTTTCCTGGAACAGAAGTTAAGCTCACAGGTCTATAATTACTTGTGTCAGCCTTTGATCCTCCTTTGTGAATTGGGGTCACATTTGCACATTTCCAGTCTATGGGTACCTCCCCTGAGTCCAAGGAAGCTCTCATAATTATGGCTAAGGGTTTGCTTACTTCCTTTGCTGCCTCCTTTAATATAACTGGATAGATCCCATCCACCCCGGGTGCCTTTCTTGTGTTTATCTTCAACAGTTTCTCCTCCACTTTACTCCCAGTTATTTTAAGATTCTGTAGCTTACTGCTAGTGTTGAATACACCTCTGGCATTCCCCTTGCTGAATAACTCCTCATATGTGAATGTCGATGCAAAATATTCATTTAGTTTGTTAGCTACCTGAGCAGGATCATCAACAGTTGACCCATCAATATCAAGTGGACCAATCTGATTCATCCCCTTCCTTCTAGAGTTTACATAAGTAAAGAACTCTTTGCTGTTTTTCTTTGCATCCCTTGCCAAGGATTTCTCGTAATCTGCCTTCACCTGCCTAACCTCCTTTGTAACTTGGTTGCATATCAACTTGTATCTATCATAGGCTTCTGTGTCGTGTTAATTTGTAAGTATCCCATGCATTTTTCTTCTCTGCCATATGCCTCATTAGTTCATCTGACATCCATTTTGGCCTAAACCTTGAACAATATTTCTTAGTTGGTATGTAAAGCCTAGTAGCTTCCAAGATAAGTTCTTTGAATGCTTCCCATTTTGAATTTGCTGTTGGTAACATCATCAGTTGGTCCCACTGTATAGAATTTAAATACTGTCTCAGTCCATCGTAGTCGCCTTTACGGAAGCAATAACCCTTCCCTTTACCCCTAATGGTAGTTACCTCTTTCAGTAAATCCCACTTCAGCACACTGTGATCACTGCCACCTAGTGGTTCATTTATCTGTAGATTCTTAATGGATGAAGAATCACTGCTGATAATCAAATCAAGAGTATTACTCCCTCTAGTTGCCTCCCGAACATGCTGATGTAGAAAACAATCATCCAATAAATCCACAAAAGCCCTGCTAGTGTGTGAGTAACCAGCCCCCAAATTCCAGTCAATATCTGGGAAATTAAAATCTCCCATTATAAGACTCTCTGATTTACTGGCCCACTCTATTTCCCTGTACAGTTCCTTATTATACTCATCAGAGTCATTAGGCCTATAGCACACTCCTACTCTCAATTTTGATCTCCCAATGCTTATGTCACACCAAACTGACTCAACACTGCACTGTCCAGCGATGTCGACTGGCCTCACTTCCTTGGTTTTTATGTGTTTCTTAACTAATAGCATAACCCCTCCCCCCTTCCTATCCTGTCTATCCTTTCTGTAGACGTTGTACTCCCCAAATTGCATTTCAGCATCCCTTATATCTGTGTGACACCACATCTCTGATATCCCAACAATATCTGCCTTTGATGTTTTGAGCAATACCTCAAATTCATCAAATTTATTTACTAAACTCCTAGCATTGGTGTACACGCAAGTATACCTGCACCTGTTTCTATTCTTTGCTACCCTAACACAACCCATGTGTTTACTTGTACCGCAATGGCTCCCAGCAGTCTCTGAAATACCATGCATCTTGTTTTTCAGGCTTCTGCTCATTCTAATAGAAGCAGTGCAAGAATTTCACCTCTGCCAGTGGCTACTGTCAATCTATTGGTCTTTGTCTCCCCCCAAGCTAGCAGTTTTCCGACCCACCTAACACTGCCTCGATAGCATCAGCAAATATTCTTGCCTCCTTTCTATTCAAGTGTATCCCATCCCTGTAGAAGCAATCTCTCCTGTTAACAAGTACAGTCCAGGCTGAAAAAAATTCTACCCCTTGAGCCTTGCACATTCTTTCCAGGGCCGAATTGATCGACAAGGCTCTCATCATATACTCCCTCCTATCGTGTCTGGGCAGAATTGCAGACACTTTCAAATTCAACCCTAATTCTCGGCTTTTGTTCAACAGTGACCTGTACTTGTTAAGTAATTCTGCCGGTCTCCTACTCTTAATATCGTTAGTGCCAACGTGTACAACCTGATATACCTTCATCAATATCATTGATAAATATACAAAACACCGAACCCTGGAAAATCCACTAATAACATTAGTCCACGAAGAGCAGTGTCCATTGATTACCACTCTCTGTCGTCTCCCACTCAACCATCCCTTTATCCATTGTAGCAACTTACCCTTAATGCCATACCTCTCCAATTTGTACAGCAGTCTTCCATGTGCAACAGTATCAAAAGCTTTCCTGAAATCCAAGTATTTGATATCAAAATTATTTTTGGTATTCAGTTTCTTTGTGACACATCATTAGTATCCAATCAAATTGGTCAGACAAATCCTCTCTTTAACAAACGCATGCTGTGTCTTAACTATTACTGTGGACTTGTCTAGGTGATCCTGCAATGCTTCTTTTACCAGTGATTCCATTATTTTCCCCAGAACACAAGTTAAGCTAACAGGTCTATAGTTACTTGTGTCACCTTTTGAACCACCCTTTGGGAATTAGTGATACATTTGCACACTTCCAGTCCATGGGGACTTCCCTTGAGTCCAAGAAAGCTCTCATAATTATGGCTAAGGGTTTGCTTGCTTCCCTGGCTGCCTCCTTTAATATAACTGGATAGATTCTGGATAATATAACTGGATAGATTAACTTCGATTTCTCCTCCAGATCTAGCAGTCTGATTCCTAATATAATTCATTCCATTCTTCGCTGTGTAGTTTTCAGCTTCTTTTCCATTCTTTTGATGAATGCCCAACTTTCACTTTTATACAGGCAGTTCTCGCTTTACGAGTTCCCGGTTTACGAGTTTTTTTTCCCCAACTATCAAGTACCAACAAAATCGAAAATATGAACATTAATTGCAAAACAATGAAAGTTAAACATTCATAAATACTGCATTCCAAACCACGTACGTAGCTATACAGTACAGTGTACCCTGCTTTACGATATTAATCAGTTCCAGAGACACCATCGTATCGTTAAAATATCGTAATGTGAACCCAATAACACATTGTTTTTTGGTAATTCATTTCAAGATCTCGGGGCGCCTCCATAGCCAGGTGGGCAGAAGTGGCAGTGCATAGCACACACACTTCTTGATTAGAACAGGGTTCGAGCCCATGACCACCAAATGCGGAGGATGCGGAATGGTCAGGGAATGGCCACCGCATATCCGCGGAGCAATATGGACTTAGTTGCTAATGCTCTTAAAAACCAAATAAAGATCTTGGAAGTTGAAAATTTTGCTGTATAACTAAGCTATTTATCTCTCTCAAATGTCATTTTTAAGGTCAAGGGCACGACCTCAAGGCCATATAAATGTCGTGAGTGTGGTTTGTAAACTGTATTAGATACCAATTCAAATTGTTAAACTGCACTACACTTTCATTGTTATATGTTCCATTATAAGAATCAATTTTGAACGCCTTTGTGATATTTTTCTAAAGCACATTTCTGGAGGTCACGACTATAAAACAATAAGAACAATTTGTACTTTCCGGTTTATTGGGCTTTTCTGTTACTGCAAGTAATTATAAACTGGTAGTAAACTCGATCTTGTTGCATTTGCGAAAATACCGATAGCTGGAATTGTGTGGTTTTTATGTTGTTATTGTGAAATGTGTTTCCTATTTACTGAAATCTTCAATTGTATAAAAAACATAAATTTTCAGAATCTTCTCTTCATCCTTTTTTTAAAGCTTCGTAAACTTGTTACTCATGCGAATTGTGTTAGTTGCAGTTTGTGTGTGCCATTAAAAAATGCTTATGCATGCAATCGTGAAATTTAAAAGAGAAGATTATCTTGGAAACAAACTCCTCTTGAAACATTTCTGAAGAAGACGACTCCTTGTGCAACAAACCACCGAGTGTCGAGCCAATAATGAGTGATCAACGAGTGTCATATAGTCAATGATGATGAAGAATAAACATTCTTTAATATTTTTATTAGATTACTAACATTTTTGTAAGTCGTAAATAATTTCTCTATTATTATAATTTGCTTGATTTTACAGCTACGTTTTCATTTCTTTCGATAAATCAATCATTGTTTAAACATAAACCACTTAGCTAACCTAATTTCATTGTTGAGAACGTAACACCTATTTTTAACCTTATGTCTATGGGAAATAAATTCCTGCTTTACAAGTTTTTGCTTTACGCGTGCGCACTAGGAACGAATTAATTCAAAGTCGAGAACTACCTGTACATCCTGGTGGGGAGTATACATTGGTTCATTATTTTACTTTTCAGACAAATTGGGATATTGCTCCTCAGTATGTGACTATAATTCCTGGACGCTTATGTATGCAATCGTGAAATTTATCCAAAATTTATTCTTCTCTTCACTTCCAGCCATTTATCATTATTACAGCTAATGACTTGTCCCAGGTAAGTATATAAATCCACCTTTTCAATTACTGCTTCTTCAATGATTATGTTCCTTTCTGTGGCATATTTGTTCATCATTATTTTTTTTTAGCCATATTCATCTTTAGTATGAAATCCTTGCTAACTCTGCATAACTGATTATAAAGTTTTCCTGTAATTCTTTGGGATCTTGGCTTCTTATCACAGTGTCATCTGCAAATCGTAAATAGTACTCTCCATTCACATTGACTCCTTTCTGCGACCAGCCTAATCTTCTGAAAGCTTCTTCAAGGGCAGCAGTAAACAACTTCGGAGATATTGGTTTTCCTTGTCAAACTCCTTTCTCGATTTTAAATTTGCTACTGTCTTTGTCTAGTCAAATAAAGGAGGTAGCGTTGTCATTTTCTTCAAAATCATAATATATGGGGTCTCTATGCCTTGTCTTTCCAGCACCCAAAACATTGCCTTATGCTGTATGGAGTCAAATGCCTTTTCATAATCCACAAATGCCAGGCATAATGGTGTTTTATATTCATTTGCTTTCTCCATTAGATGTGATATTACGTGAAGGTGATCCATAGTTGAGAATCCTGTCCTAAAGCCAGCTTGCTCTTTCGGTTGATTCTCATCAAGTATTCTTTCTAATCTGTTAATAATGACCCTTGTGAATAACTTGTAGATGTGGGATAACAAGCCAATTGGTCTATAATTTTCAATTTCTGATTTATCTCCTTTCTTATGTAGCAAAACTATGATTGCATTATTCCACTCCTTAGGTGTCACACCTTTTTTAATGCATTTTATGAAGAGCCTTGTTTTGTGAAGAGCCCAGTTTCATGTGTCATGTCCCAATTTTAACAACTCTACAGTAACTTCATCTTCTCCTGGGGCCTTCTGATTCTTCATTTTCTTCGACACAAAGTTCTACCTCATCAGGAAGGATATCAGGTATGTCGTATGTGTTACTAATTTGTGATCCATCTTCCCCACTGCTGGCATCATTCCCTCGCTCCTTGTATAATTCTCTATAGTAGTCTTCTGTTATTTGAATTATACCTTCTCTACTTATTTGAATTATACCTTCTCTACTTATTTGAATTATACCTTCTCTACTTATTTGAATTATACCTTCTCTGCTATTTATAAGTAGACCATCTCTATTCTTCAGTTTCAGTATCATGTCTTTCTGTATTACTGCTCATAGCTGCTGATGTCCTTTGTTTTCCCTTAATGCTTGTTCTAATTTTCTTGTATTAAATCTTCTTATGTCCTCTCTGAGTCTCTTTCCAATTTCTTTGCATAATTCGGTATACTCAATTTTGGCCTTGTCACTGTTTATCTTGCTCTTCATTTGTCGTCTTTGGTTCATCATGACAAGTATTTCTCGACAAATTTTTTCTTTGGATTTCTTTTTACCTATAGGTTTCTTGTGATTTATCACTTTCAGATAGTTGTAGTGTTCCTAGTCAATATCTTGGTCCTGAACAGTCTGTAGAAACTCAAACTTGTTCTTAAGTTCAAGTACATACTGCTTTTTCTCCTCTTTTGTTATCTCAAAAACCTTCGTATTATTTACTCGAGTCAGATTTTTCCTTTCTTTTCTTATATCTATATCAAGTGTGCATCTTACTATTCTGTGATCACTTCCAACATTTACCTTGTTCAAGACTGTAACATCATTCACGATATATCTTCTGTTAGAGAGGATGAAGTCGACTTCATTAGTTGTTAATCCATGTGGGCTCTTCGATATCCACTTTCTGTTCACCCTTTTCTTAAAAAAAGTGTTCATTACTGATATTCCTCAAGTTTCTGCAAATTCCACAAGTCTTTCACCTCTTTCATTTCTTTCACCAATTCCAAATTTTCCTATACTTCCCCTTTCTGTGCTGTTTTGTCTCTTTCCAACCTTAGCATTAAAGTCCCCCATAATGATAGTGTAGTGGGTTTTCTGCTCATCTAGAAGACTCTCAATTTTGGTGTACATTTCTTCAACCTCTTCATCATCATGGCTTGATGTTGGTGCATAAATCATTGTAACCTTTGGCTTGTATCTCTTAGAAATCCTGAGCAATAGTCTTGACACCCTTGGTGATGTACTTTTGAATTCCAAAATGTTTCTTTTTTATATATTTATGGAGCAGAAAGCCAACTCCACTTATGCTCCTTTCACTCCCATTGGTATACAGCAGATTTCCACTTAAACTTATAAGTGATTCATTTCTTCTTCTTGTTTCAGCCAAACCGATCATATTCCAATTCACATTTTCTAATTCCTTTTCCAGCTTTAATATCCTATCTTCACCGATGAATGATCTTACATTGTAACAGGCCAAGTTCAGTTTTCGTGCACGGCAACCTGGTCATACCTAGAGATTCTTAGCACCCTCTGCTTCAACTCTGATCCTCTTGCTTCTGTAAGAGGGAGAGTGAAAGCTGCTAAGGACTGACGGCCATTTCTTTTGTCGTGCTGTCATGTGCTGGAGGGTTTGGCCTTTTCCTCTTCATGCTGACTAGGCATCTTGAAGAGAATCACTCTACACATTCGTTGCCACCTAAGTGACGTAACTGGGCTTTCCATTGAGAAGGTGTGCATGAGTGGATTTTAGGGAGGCAGGCCACCGAACTTCTACTAAATCTTCTGAAATAGAAAGATATTGGATCCATCAGCATTTTTGACTGAGTATCTGATAACACACGGAATGCCTGTTACTCTCTAAGCCCCTTGCAGCACTACTTGAATATCGGAAGCTTAAAGGTTTGTATAAAGGACATTTGACATCAGTGGGTCTTCGAAAACTAATAAAGAAATTTGAAGTGACCTGGGAGTTGGGTGTAATTCCAGGCAGGGGACGACTGCATATTGGAACGGAGGTAGTGGATAAAGTGCCGGTTGCAATGGCCTCCAGGTCAGAATGCGAAACACTACCAGTCAGTTTTTTTTTTCTAGTAGTGCCAGAGGTGTGTCAAGAGATTTGAACCTTCCTTGGTCTACTGTATGTAAAGTGCTTCGAATAATTTTACACTGGTTCCCATACAAGATTCACGTAGTACAACAACTAAAGTCTTGTGATCAGCAACAACGAATGAACTTTGCTCTACAATTTCTGGCTTGTATGGAACTTGACAATATATGGGCTTGAATGATCTTGTGGTCTGATGAGGCACATTTCACTCTTCATGGGACTGTAAATGCACAAAACTGCCGAATATGGGGAACTTCTCGTCTATCTGCTCTGGATGAAAGACCACTACAAAGTCCATACATTACAGTATGGTGTGGATTCACAGCAGAGTTTATAATCTGACCATTTTTCTTTGAACTCTACGCCTCATGGCCCCATAAAGTGTACAATAACTAGTGCACTGTACTGTGCTCTTCTAAGAGATCACATTTTAGATCATGTCTTAACATAAAAAGAGCTAGTTATTTTTTAAAAATTTCAAAATAATTGGTAATTTTTTGATAATCACTACACTGTATTTTATAATGCAACAGAGAATGGAGAATTGCTCAATTTTTTTCTAGTCTGGTCCATTCTATGTAAAAATAAAATTTAAAAAATAAATTAGCATTTTAATAAAGGAATTAAAATATCTTATTATCGAAACTTCTTTTTGTTTAAAAATATCAATTTTTTTTTCTATTGCCACCATAGTGTTCACAAAAAATTGACTTTAAAAAAAATGCTTGTAAAAGAATAAGAGAGGTTTACCTCAATTTGATACATAGAACACTTGCATATGATACTCTCTAGAAATTAAAACGAAAACAAAAAATCGAAAATCTTACATTATAGTAAGAAATAATTAACAATAATTAAAAATCAAATAAACAAAATTAAAAATCAATTTAAAGCAATTAAAAATTATGTAAAAAATTAATTTAACAAAAAAAATTTGCAAAGTGATTTTCCTTCCTGAAGCTGACAATGCTTTTCGACCGTGTGTTGTGATCACAGCAATGAAAATTACTGAATAGGGGTGAGCATGGAACTTAAATAGGGATTATTTGTCTTCGCGAATGCGCATAAAGGACCACGAGTGGGAGTTTAGATATGGCCAGTGAACATTAACAGAATTCTCATGTAATTTAATTTCGATGGTTTCTGCAGTTAATAGTCTTGTAAAATTATGTTGGACGCTAAGTATTTGGCCTCATTAAATAAAAAAGTGTTTTTCATTAACAGCATGAAAGGCTAATTCTGATGCTGCTGAATGAGAAGCACAAACTGAAGCTGCATGGTGATTAACACAAAAATTCAGAGGAAACCACATAGAACCTTGATAAGATGAGTCGCAATCACCGCAAGAAATGTATACTAGGTCATTTATTTGTGTTGCGAATGAGGAAAGCTCAGAGCAATTGTTCAGAATAGTGTGTAATTTCCGTATTAGCCTTGCTGCAATTTTAAATTCGGTATCTTTAAAGAATCTGTTAAGTTGTTTGTGCCACTGTTCAACATATCGGACATAAATAAAGTATTTTTTGATATTTCTATTGTTGGTTAGTGTATTTTTTTGTATTCTTTCCTTAGCTTGTACCCTAATTCTGTCTATTGTAGCATAACCCCTGTTTAAGAATCTGCTGGTTAATATTTGTAGCCCAAAGCAGATTCCGTTGTTGAATATTTATAAGCATTGAGAAATTGATTAAAGATAATCGATCTTTTGTAGGTGAATGGGTGATAGCTGTTATAATGCAGAAGCATACCAGTGTTTGGAGGTTTACGATAGATGTTAAATTGGATTTTATTCGTGTCCCAAGTAAGTGTGAAATTTAGAAAATTTAATGACTTAGAGTCTGTGTACTCCTTCTCCAATGTAAATTTGAGTCTAGAATGTATATTATTAAATGAATGTAAAATGTCTTGGATAGTGCTACTATTGGTAATGAGTAGAACGTCGTCTAATATCAGATTGTCGTAATAGAACGTCGTCTAATATCAGGGATGAATCAGATTGGTCCACTTGATATCGATGGGTCAACTGTTGATGATCCTGCTCAGGTAGCTAACAAACTAAATGAATATTTTGCATCGACATTCACAGATGAGGAGTTATTTAGCGAGGGGAAAGCCAGAGGTGTATTCAACTCTAGCAGTAAGCTAGAGAATCTTGTAATAACTGAGAGTAAAGTGGAGGAGAAATTGTTGAAGATAAACACAAGAAAGGCACCTGGGGTGGATGGGATCTATCTAGTTATATAAAAGGAGGCAGCAAAGGAAGTAAGCAAACCCTTAGCCATAATTAGGAGAGCTTCCTTGGACTCAGGGGAGGTACCCACAGACTGGAGATGTGCAAATGTCACCCCAATTCACAAAGGAGGATCAAAGGCTGACACAAGTAATTATAGACCTGTGAGTTTAACTTCTGTTCCAGGAAAATTAATGGAGGCACTAGTTAAAGAAGCACTGCAGGACATTTAGACAACTTCAGCTATAGCTCGGACACAGCATGGTTTTGTTAAGGGGAAGTCTTGCCTGACCAATTTGATTGGATACTGTGATGCAGTCACAAAGGAACTGGATGCAGGGAATAACTTTGATATTATATACTTGGATCTTAGAAAGGCTTTTGATACTGTTGCACATGGAAGACTGCTGCACAAATTGGATCAGTGTGGCATTGGGGCAAATTGCTGCTGTGGATAAAGGGGTGGCTGAGGGGGAGAAGACAGAGAGTGGTAATCAATGGACACTGCTCGTCGTGGACTAATGTTATTAGTGGAGTCCCTCAGGGCCCAGTGTTGGGTCCATTATTGTTTTCTGTATTCATAAATGATATTGATGAGGATATATCAAGCATAATGTCGAAGTTTGCAGACGATACAAAGGTAGGCAGGGTTGTCAAGGACACTACTGACACTATGCTGCTGCAGAAGTCTTGCCTGACCAATTTGATTGGATACTATGATGCAGTCACAAAGGAACTGGATGCAGGGAATAACTTTGATATTATATACTTGGATCTTAGAAAGGCTTTTGATACTGTTGCACATGGAAGACTGCTGCACAAATTGGATCAGTGTGGCATTGGGGCAAATTGCTGCTGTGGATAAAGGGGTGGCTGAGGGGGAGAAGACAGAGAGTGGTAATCAATGGACACTGCTCGTCGTGGACTAATGTTATTAGTGGAGTCCCTCAGGGCCCAGTGTTGGGTCCATTATTGTTTTCTGTATTCATAAATGATATTGATGAGGATATATCAAGCTTAATGTCGAAGTTTGCAGACGATACAAAGGTAGGCAGGGTTGTCAAGGACACTACTGACACTATGCTGCTGCAACAGGATCTGGAAAGGATGAGCAGATGGGCTGAGAGGTGGCAAATGAAGTTTAACATTGACAAATGTAAAGTACTACACATGGGAAACAGCAACCCCAGAGCAAAGTATCAACTCTGTGGTACTACACTGACAGTGGTAGAGAATGAAAGGGACCTGGGGGTGGTTGTGCAGGCAGATATGAAGTTCTCTGAGCAGTGCAGACGGGCTGCAAGAGTAGCTCATGGTGTATTGTCAATGATATATAGGAATTTTTCTAGCAGGGATAAGGAGGTGATTATTCCCTTGTATAAGGCAATGGTCAGGCCACACCTAGAGTACTGTATACAGGTCTGGAGGCCTCATTTCAAGAAGGATGTAGAGCTGCTGGAACAAGTACAGAGAAGGGCAACAAGATTAGTGAATGGAACAAAGGGGTGCTCTTATGAAGAAAGGCTTAAGTTTTGCAAATTACAGTGTCTGGAGACTAGGACCAGCGAGGTGATCTGATAGAGGTGTATAAAGCCTTGAATGGTTTGAGCATGCTCAATGCTGATGGGATTCTTCCTCTCGCTCAGAATAATCACCTGAGAGGGCATAAATTCAAATTGAGGAAAGACAGATGTAGGATAGATGTGCGGTAATTTGCCTTTAGCCAGTGGGTGGGTGGTTGGTTGGTGGAACAGACTTCCATCCCTTGTCGTGGAAGTTGATAGCCTAAATAAGTTTAAGGCTCAGCTGGACCGGTATTTTGAACGAACAGAGGGGTGAAGTGGAAGTGGTTTTTTTTTTTTTTTGGCTGATGCTGCATAAGCTTGCTTTCTTGCATCAAATGCCTCTACTAATGCTAATGCTAATTAGATACCTCCCACAGTGTGTGATATGGAGTAGAAAAGGCGTCAAATATATACATTAAATTGTTGAGAGATAGATCTCTGATATTAGGCCACTCTGGCTTAATTCCATTGGAAAACCAAAAATTTGTTTGTTTACTTTGTCTCGAAAGGTGATATAGTTGGCTTTAGCTAAGAGTTTAATTATGTAAAAAATTTCCTTAATAGGAAGCTTTTTATAATTAATTGGTATTGAGTTATTATTTAACATATCCCAAAGAATATCTAATGTGTATTCAATGTTTACATTCGTATATAGCGAGGTAACAACCAGTGAGAATAAATTATCATTACTGCCAAGTCTACAGTCCTTAAGGTTATTAAATAGTGTATCATAGTTCTTAATCCCACATTGTATCGCCTGTCTGAAGGGTTTTATAATGCTATGTTCATGTGTGGTCAAGGATGAAAATGTCAAGTTTCTGTATGAAACAATAGGCCAAATAGGAAATCTGGTCTTATGTAATTTTACCTGATCAAAAAGCGCAGGAATATTGTGTTCTGGCCTTCAATTCCTTTAGCTGAGCCAAAATAATGTAGTCATTTTTTTTGTATATGTGGTTAATGATTTATTGTATTGATTGACCAAATTGGTAAATAGTGCCGGTTAAGATACAACATAAAAAAAAAAAAAAAACACGATTTCCTAAATTGAATATACCTGACAGTTCAACTTTACGTATACTTGGGGAAAAGAAAGACATTATTATTCAGAGAGCTGATAAAGGAAATACAGTGGTAATACTGAATAAACCTGATTTTATTAATAAGTTAGTCAGTTATCAGATACCTCCACTTATGTCGAAGTAGACCTGGCACTATTTAATAATTTGGTCAATCAATACAATAAAACATTAACCACATATCAAAAAAAAAAACGACTACATTATTTTGGCTCAGCTAAAGGAATTGAAGGCCAGAACATATTACACAATGTGGGATTAAGAACTATGATACACTATTTAATAATCTTAAGAACTGTAGACTTGGCAGTAATGATAATTTATTCTCACTAGATGTTACCTCGTTATATACAAATGTAAACATTGAAACACATTAGATATTCTTTGGGATATGTTAAATAATAACTCAATACAAATTAATTATACAAATCTTCCTATTTAGGAAATTTTTTACATAATTAAACTTTTAGTTGAAGCCAAATATATCACCTTTCGAGACAAAGTAAACAAACAAATTTTTGGTTTGCCAATTGGATTAAGCCTGAGTGGTCTAATATCGGAGATCTATCTCTGAACAATTGAACCGGTTATATACATTTGATGCCCTTTCTATCCCGTATCACATACTATGGGAGGTATCTAATTAAACGACATTCCACTCATTACCAATAGTAGCACTATCCAAGACATTTTACATTCATTTAATAATATACATTCTAGACTCAAATTTACATTGGAGAAGGAGTACACAGATTCTAAGTCATTACTGAGAGGTATTCAGGATGTGAATAAAATCCTATTTAACATCTATCGTAAACTTACAAACACTGGTATGCTTCTGCATTATAACAGCTATCACCCATTCACCTACAAAAGATCAATTATCTTTAATCAATTTCTCAATGCTTATAAATATTTAAAGACGGAATCTGCTTTGGGCCCAGAAATACAAATATTAACCAGCAGATTCGTAAACAGAGGTTAAGCTACAATAGACAAAATTAGGGTACAAGCCAAGGATAGAATACACAAAAATACACCAATCAACAATAGAAATATCAAAAAATACTTTATTTCTGTCCCATATGTTGAACAGTGGCACAAACAACTTAACAGATTCTTTAAAATTTAAAATTGTAGCCAGGCCAATACAGAAATTACACACTATACTGAATTATTGCTCAGTCAAACAGCATTTCTTGCAGTGATTGCAACTCATCTTATTAGGGTTCTACGTGTTTTCCTTTGAATTTTCGTTTTAATCACCATGCGGCTTTAGATCGTGCTTCTTGTTCAGCAGCAGCATCAGAATTAGCCTTTCATACCATTAATGAAAAACACATTTTTTATTTAATGTGGCCAAAATACTTAGTGTCCAATGTAATTATACAAGACTATTAATTGCAGAAACCGTCGAAATTAAATTACAAGAGAATTCTGTTAATGTTTGCCAGCCATATCTAAGCTCCCGCTCGTGGTCCTTTACGCGCATGTGCGAAGAAAATAACCCCTATTTGAGTTCCATGCTCACCCCTATTCAGTAAATTTCACTGCTGTGATCACAACACACGGTCGAAAAGCATTGTCAGCTTCAGGAAGGAAAATCACTTTGCAATTTTTTTCGTTAAATTAATTTTTTACTTAATCTTTAATTGCATTAAAGTGATTTTTAATTTTGTTCATTGGACTTTTAATTATTGTTAATTATTTCTTACTGTAATGTAAGATTTTCAATTTTTTTTAATTGTTTTCATTTTAATTTCTGGAGAGTATCATACGGAAGTGTTCTATATATCATATTGAGGTAAACTTCTTATTCTGTTACAAATATTGATATCAACGTAGAATGTATTGAGTATTATAGCTCTGGTTCATACTATCAAAAAAAAAAAAATGCAAAATCACTGGGAAGCATTTTACAAGTTTCTTCATCCGCTGAATCTGTTAGGTTCGTCTTCCTCCAGCTGTCACCTGGAGTGTTTGAGACACCACAAATTTGCATTGACTTCCCCTCCAAAGGCCATTGTCACCTCCGTAGCCAGGTGTGGGCAGGAGCAGCAGTGCGTAGCACATGCTTCTTGATTAGACTGGGGTTCAAGCCCGTGACCACCAAATACGGAAAGGTCAGGGAATGACCACTGCATATCCCCAGAGCAATATGGCCTTAGTTGCTAATGCTCCTAAAAACCAAATAACAACAAGAACCAAAGGCTATTACTGTACTCATAGAAATATGATCCTGTCTCATATACTCATAAAATAATTTCATTGCTGCCTTATTGTCACTATAGTTCCTTTTAAAGGTACAGTAATGAAGGTACACCTTCTAATGAAGAAAGTGAAGAATATAATGGAGAAAGTAGAGAAATGATATCAGGCACTGGTGACATCTTGATATTTAGTTTGTTCAGACTCTTCTGATAACTTTCTGTTGGAAAATCAAGGAACGTTTTAAGTGGGATGTGTATGTTAAGTAGGAAGAGATTTACCAATATCATGAAGCAAGAGTTAGCAGATCTTTAGCACCTCTAGGCAGAAATGCACTTTGCACCTTTGAGATACTTTTATTAAATGTTATTATAATAAAAATTTTGAATTTTGCCACCCCTATGCCCTGCTTACCAGGCTTACCTTGTTCTGCCAGCCCTAAAGACAGCTTTATCTTTAGATGAGCATGCATTCATCCATTGGAATGTAACAAAAGTAGATCTATGGTTGGACATAAGTTGTGATCAGAAGGATCAAAAAAGACCAGAAGGCTTGAATACCAATTAGACAAGAAGTGTTTCCTACTCTTGAACTTTTCAATATTGAGTTTGAATTTAATAATTACATGTTTACCACTGTTGCAAGATTTAGTGTTGGCAAGAACTAAACTTGGAGATTTGATTAAAAGCCAGTATCTTATCCCAAACAGTTTTAGCACATTTAGAAAACCATTGTTTACCCAAAGGATAAGAATTTAGGGTGGAATGAGGAATGAAGGATTTAAACCCTTCATTCTTTAATTTCAGTGATGCAATCTGAGCAGATATTATAATCATGTGATTTAAAATAGTAAACCATCCAAGGAAAAGAGGAATAGAATTTTTTTATTTATTTATTTTTTTGTTTATTATGAAACCTGGAAGTTCTTAGAAAGACTGAGAATGACTATGATATTGGAGGAGAAGAGTCCATCTTTGTACCTAGAGGATAATTATGGAGAGGAATTCTATAAATGGTTGAAGGTTATTATGTTAACTGCCCTTTCCTTTCTGATTCCAGAATTCGAACTGCTGGTTAAAACAAGTAACGCTGATATAATAGGGCTTACAGAGACGTGGTGCCACCCGGAAATTGGGGATGATGAGTTTCAGTACGGCTTGTATAATGTATTTAGGAAGGATAGAGTAGATAGAAGGGGTGGTGGGGTAATGCTTCTTATCAGAAGGAGCCTGAGTGCGACAATAGCTTTCCCGGATTCAGACATTTCACATGCTAGTATAGAGTCTGTATGGTGTGAGATAGTTGGAAACAAAGGTATAATGCGAGTAGGAGTTGTTATCTACAGACCAGGTGATTGTGAAGATTATGACAAAAGCCTCTACATGCAAATGGAATGGGCAAGTAAGCATCAATGCCTTATTATGGGCGATTTCAATTTGCCTTAATTGATTGGAGTAAATGGGAAGGAAACTCAACATGGGGAACAACATTTTTAAATCAACTAGATGACTTTTATTTGTATCAGCATGTCAGGGAAAGTACTAGAGAAAAGAATATTCTAGACCTCATCATCACACATGAATCAGATGACATAACAGGGCTAACAGTAGAGGAACCAGTAGCAGGAAGTGATCACGGAGTTCTATGGTGGATGATGACGAGAGAGGTAGCAGAAGTAAAAGGCAAAGGAATGGGTTTTAATTTCAGAAAAGGAAATTACGATGCCTTAAGGTACTACATGGCCTCTATTAACTGGGTAGATATCGCGCAGAGAATGAATACAATTGAACTGTGGTACGCTTTTAAAACATTAATCACAGATGCCTTGAATGCGTATATACCATTAAAAAAATACTCCACGAGAAGGGTTCCAAGTTGGATGAATAGTGAAGTTGCCGCATTACTTGAGCAGAAAAAGGTGGCATGGAAAGGTTACAGAGCAATAAAAAGTACTGAAGCCTATAACAGCTACAAGGTGATCTGTAATAGAGCCACAGAAAAGGTTCGACAGGCAAAGACAGTTTATGAGAAATCATTAGCAAACAGAGCAAAGAGGGGGGATAAAGAATTCTTCACATATATAAATGCCAAGAAGAGCAGGACAAACCAGATCGGACCTTTACGTAAGGGAAAGGGGATAGTAATAAATACACCAGCTGCCGTTGCAGATGAACTCAACAGTTATTTTGCATCGATATTTACAAATGAAAAGCCTTTTGTGGCAATGGGAAATTGTGGGAGCGAAGTTAAAAAATATGTAATTAATGATATTGAAATTTCGCAAGATTATTTAATGAAAAAACTTTCGAGCCTACAGACCAGTAAGGCTCCTTGAGTTGATGGAATATACCCTATAATGTTAAGAGAGGCAGCAAGCGAGTGCATTGAACCATTGAGGCTAATTATGCGAGCAATCACTAGACTCTGGGGAGATTCCCTTGGATTGGAAAAGTGCAAATGTATCTCCCATACGTAAGGGTGGCTCTAAAAGTGAAGTTGGAAATTATCGACCTGTCAGTCTGACTTTAGTAGTAGGGAAAATCATGGAGGCAATGATCAAGGGTGGAATTCAGGATCATTTGGATCGAATTGAAAATCTCAAGGATACTCAGCATGGTTTTGTAAAGAAAAATCATGTTTAACAAATCTGGTTCGCTATTTCGAAAGGGTCACTCACGAGCTAAATTTAGGGAATAATTTCGACATTGTTTATTTAGATTTCAGCAAAGCTTCTGACTCAGTCCCACATGAGCAGTTGCTTTATAAGCTGGAACAGGTTGGAATCACTGGGAAAATCCTTAGATGGATAGAAGGATGGCTTCAGGGCAGGAGGCAGAGGGTTGTGATAAATGGCTATTCCTCAGATTGGGTTGATGTAAGAAGTGGGGTTCCCCAAGGATCAGTATTAGGACCATTGTTGTTTTTAATTTTCATAAACGACATTGATGAAGGGATAGAGGGCGTGATGTCTAAATTTGCAGATGATGTTAAAATTGGTAGAGTAGTTAATGATCACTGTCAAGCTGAGCTTCTTCAGAGAGACCTAGATAGACTTCAGGAATGGTCAGAAAAATGGCAGCTATGCTTTAAAACAACAAAGTGTAAGGTATTACACCTGGGAAACAGTAATCCCAAAATAACTTATTCACTTGGTGGAGTTCAACTAAACCCAGTACTGGAGGAAAGGGACTTGGGTGTTACGATACGGTCAGACATGAAATTCTCTGAGCATTGTAAACAGGTTGCAAGAAAGGCCCATGGCATCCTATCGATGATCTATGGAACTTTTGCAAGTAGAGATAGGGACGTGATAATCCCATTATATAAGGCTTATGTTAGACCACACCTGGAATACTGTATTCAAGTGTGGAGACCACACCTAAAGAAAGACTTCGAGCTTGTTGAAAGGGTGCAAAGACGGGTAACTCGCCTGGTGAGATCGGCAAAAGGCCATCTTTATGAAGAAAGACTTCGAATATGTGGGTTGCAGAGTTTGGAAACTAAACACCTTAGAGGAGATTTGATTGAGGTGTTTAAGGCTCTGAGAGGCATCAGTAAAATGAATGAGGATGAAATTTTCAAGATTATAAATGATGCTAGAACTAGGGGACATAAATTCAAGTTATGGGGGGAAATGTTTAGATTGGACTGCAGGAAGTTTTATTTTAGCCAGCGAGTTATAAATTACTAGAATAAGTTGCCTTCCTGGGTGGTAGAGGCCGACATTTTGGGGAAATTCAAAGGTCATCTGGATAGTACTTTCGGGTAAGGGAAGTGCATAGGATGATAGGTTTAATTTCCTTTTTTTTTTATTAATTATTATTATTTATTTTATTTATTTTTTTTTTTGTTTTTATCATTGTTTTGTTTGGATTTTTTTTTTTTTTGGCTGGTGCAGCATAAGCCATAATAGGCTTTCTTGCACCATGCGGCCATTACTAATACTAATTCTAAATACTAATAATTTTACGCCACGTAATTTGTGGCACTGACTGTTATCATAATTTAGTGTTTCATAGATGAATAGTTTCTTTGATGAGAAGGGGCATTAGTTAGTGCAGGAATGCAAGGCAGAATAACTGGTGAACAACCTTGACTCACCTATTGAAATTTTATCTATTATGGCATACTCATATGGCTGGAGGATGTTGAAGGGTTATTTATGTTAGGTATGCAAAAAATGCTTTCATCAGAATGTTTATCATTCTGTTTCTTATAATTTATGCCTGAATTACAATTTTAGGTGATAATGTAATGGGTTGGGAATTTTTTTGTAAGGTACAAACAGAAAAGAGATAATTTTCTTGTTTTTGATATAATTTTCTCTTTTTATTTATTTTAATTTTTAAACTATTAAACTTGGGATTCTTCCTGATTAGGCATGTCTGTGCAATATAAATCATATCACCATAATTTACCAGTTCTGCTGTCTTTACAGTCACTGAAGAAGTGGTACACGAAGTACATGAAACATCTGAGAATAATCTGTAATTCTTTAAGAAATTAAAGGCAGATTACACTCCACACAGGTTTAAGTACTCATTATTTCACCAATTACCTGTCCTAGCAGCCTATCTACATGGTTCAAAAAACCTTAATGTTAAGCTGTGCAGTAACCCCTAGGTCTTATTTTCTTTCTCCACTACCTTAAGTGTCTTGATCCCAAAAAAAAAAAAAAAAAAAAAAAAACATACGAATTAGCTGATACCAGCTAATTTGTATTTTTTACGAATTTTTGGATTTCTACTTCCCATATGCACTACTTCTCATTTTTTAATGTTAAATCTAGTTGACACTTCATAGCCCTTCTTGTTTATTTTTCAAAGTTTTGTTGCAGCATTATACCTTGATTTTTGTCATTAATCACATGCCAACCTTTGTGTCCTCTGCAAATTTGGACATTAAATTTGATATGTCTTCTTTAATATCATTAATAAATTTTGACAACAATGAAGGGCCCAGCACTACTTCTGAGGAACTCCACAAATAGCATTAGGCCAAGAACAACAGTTCCTATTAATAACCACTCTCTGCCTTCTGCTCACTCACTCATCCCTTTATCCAAAGCAGTAACTTGCTTCTAATGCCACACTGCTCCATGTATAGTAGTCTTTCATGTGGAACAGAAGCAAAAGCTGTGCTGGAATCTAAGTATACACTGTCAGAATTATTTTTTGCCTCCAGTTGGCTTGTTAAGATGTCATAGTAGTCAATCAGATCTTCCTTTAACAAATCTGTGCTACGATTGCCATATAATGTATACCTTTCAAGATAATCCTGCATTACTTCTCCGTTCACTGACTCCATTAATTTTCATGCAAAAGAAGTCAAGCTTACAGGTCTATAATTACTCGCTTCTCCCTTTGATCTGTCTTTATGAATAGGGAAGACAGTTTTACATCTCCAGTCTATTGGGACTTCTGCCGTAACCAAGGTTAGTTTCATAATTATGGCTAAAGGTTTACTTACTCTTGTGCTGCATCTTTAATGTTATTTAATATAATATAATTTGCAAAATAATAAGAGAAGTTTACCTTGATATAGTACGTAGAACACTTCCGTATGATACTCTCCAGAAATTAAAATGAAAAAATTGAAAATCTTACATTAGAGTAACAAATAATTAAAAATCAATTTAACACAATAAAACTCAAATTTAACACAATTAAAAATTAATTTTACACAATAAAACTCAAATTTAACACAATTAAAAATTAATTTAACACAATAAAACTCAAATTTAACACAACCTAACACAAAAGAATTTAACGAAAAAATTGCCAAACAATTTTTCCTTAAGGAAAATAGTTTTGCAATATTTTTGTTAAATTCTTTTGTGTTAAGTTGTGTTAAATTTGAGTTTTATTGTGTTAAATTGATTTTTAATTATTTTTTAATTATTTGTTACTCTAATGTAAGATTTTCGTTTTAATTTCTGGAGTATCATACGGAAGTGTTCTACGTACTATATTGAGGTAAACTTCTTATTATTTTACAAATATTGATATCAACGTAGAAGGTATTGAGCATTACAGCTCTGGTTCATACTATCTAATATAATATAATATAATATAATTTTAATGTAATCAGGAATAAATCTTTCAGCATCTTTTTCTACTTTTGTTGAGAAAACTAATGCGATTTTTTTTTGAGGCCACATAAAGAACATCGATTTCACCTTTATTATGGACCCAAAACAGTGATGCCTTCCTAGTTACATTCTTTATTATTATTAAATCTTTTTTAATTTTTATGTTGAAATCTTTTAATTCCTCTGCCTTATAGAGCACTGTCTCTCATTTTGTCTTCTTTCATTTTTTTTTTTTTTTTTTTAGCTGTTTGGGTGGTTAATCAATAAATAAATTAATCTTCACTGATGAAGTAAAGTGCACAAACAAAATTTAATGCCTGGTAAATTTTAGATATTTACAAATTTTCGTTAATTTGTGTTCTTTTATTTGTGTGTGTGCGCGTTCATCAGTTTGGTTTTCGGGTGTATCTTCATCCTTTATATTTTAATTTAATTTAAATGGAATTTTTTAATTTCATTGTGTGAAATTAAATATAATCATGTGCAAAATAAATGTTTTACTGATGACAGTGTGAAAGAAAGAAATGAACGTTTATTTTAGCATTAGCATTAGTAGAGGCATTTGATGCAAGAAAGCAAGCTTATGCAGCATCAGCCAAAAAAAAAATAAATAAATTAAAAAAAAAAAATAAATAAAAAATAACCACTTCCACATCACCCCTCTGTTTCTTCAAAATACCTGTCCAGCTGAGCCTTAAACTTATTTAGGCTATCAACTTCCACGACAAGGGATGGAAGTCTGTTTCACCAACCAACCACCCGCTGGCTAAAGGCAAATTTCCTCACATCTATCCTACATCTGTGCTTCCTCAATTTGAATTTATGCCCTCTCAGGTGATTATTCTGAGCAAGAGGAAGAATCCCATCAGCATTGAACATGCTCAAACCATTCAAGGCTTTATACACCTATCAGATCACCTCGCTGGTGCCTAGTCTCCAGACACTGTAATTTGCAAAACTTAAGCCTTTCTTCGTAAGAGCACCCCTTTGTTCCATTCACTAATCTTGTTCCCCTTCTCTGTACTCGTTCCAGCATCTCTACATCCTTCTTGAAATGAGGCCTCCAGACCTGTATACAGTACTCTAGGTGTGGCCTGACCTTCTTGTATATACAGGTCTGGAGGCCTCATTTCAAGAAGGAAGAATGATTCCATTATACAAGGGAATAATTACCTCTTTATCCCTGCTAGAAAAATTCCTATATATCATCGACAATACACCATGAGCTACTCTTGCAGCCTGTCTGCACTGCTACGAAAACTTCATATCTGCCTGCACAACCACCCCCAGGTCCCTTTCATTCTCTACCACTGTCAGTGTAGTACCACAGAGTTGATACGTTGCTGTGGGGTTGCTGTTTCCCATATGTAGTACTTTACATTTGTCAATGTTAAACTTCATTTGCCACCTCTCAGCCCATCTGCTCAACCTTTCCAGATCCTGTTGCAGTAGCATAGTGTCAGTAGTGTCCTTGACAACCCTGCCAACCTTCGTATCGTCTGCAAACTTGGACATTAAGCTTGATATACCATCATCAATATCATTTATAAATACAGAAAACAATAATGGACCCAATACTGAACCCTGAGGGACTCCACTAATAACATTAGTCCACGATGAGCAGTGTCCATTGATTACCACTCTCTGTCTTCTCCCCCTCAACCACCCCTTTATCCATAGCAGCAATTTGCCTCCAATGCCACACTGCTCCAATTTGTGCAGCAGTGTTCCATGTGCAACAGTATCAAAAGCCTTTCTAAGATCCAAGTATATAATATCAAAGTTATTCCCTGCATCCAGTTCTTTTGTGACTGCATCATAGTATCCAATCAAATTGGTCAGGCAAGACTTCCCCTTAACAAAACAATGCTGTGTCTGAGCTATAACTGAAGTCTTGTCTAGATGATCCTGCAGTGCTCCTTTAACCAGTGCCTCCATTAATTTTCCGGGAACAGAAGTTAAACTAACAGGTCTATAATTCCTTGTGTTGCCCTTTGATCCTCCTTTGTGAATTGGGGTCACATTTGCACATCTCCAGTCCATGGGTACTTCCCCTGAGACTAAGGAAGCTCTCATAATTATGGCTAAGGGTTTGCTTATTTCCTTTGCTGCCTCCTTTAATATGACTGGATAGATCCCATCCACCCCAGGTGCCTTTCTTGTATTTATCTTCAACAATTTCTCCTCCACTTTACTCTGTTATTACAAGATTCTCTAGCTTACTGCCAGAGTTGAATACACCTCTGGCATTCCCCTCGCTGAATAACTCCTCATGTTTGAATGTCGATGCAAAATATTCATTTAGTTTGTTAGCTACCTGAGCAGGATCATCAACAGTTGACCCATCGATATCAAGTGGACCAATCTGATTCATCCCCTTCCTTCTAGAGTTTACATAAATAAAGAACTCTTTGCTGTTTTTCTTTGCATCCCTTCCCAAAGATTTCTCGTAATCTGCCTTTGCCTGCCTAACCTCCTTTGTAACTTGGTTACAGATCGATTTGTATCTATCATAGGCTTCTGTGTCATGTGTTAATTTGTATGTATCCCATGCATTTTTCTTCTCTGCCATATATCTTATTAGTTCATCTGACATCCACTTAGGCCTAAACCTTGAACAATATTTCTTACTTGGTATGTAAAGCCTACTAGCTTCCAAGATAAGTTCTTTGAATGCTTCCCATTTTGAATTTGCTGTTGGTAACATCATCAGTTTGTCCCACTGTATAGAATTTAAATACTGTCTCAGTCCATCGTAGTCGCCTTTACGAAAGCAGGAACCCTTCCCTTTACCCCTAATGGTAGTTACCTCTTTGAGTAAATCCCACTTCAGCACACTGCCACCTAGTGGTTCATTTACCTGCAGATTCTTAATGCATGAAGAATCACTAGTAATAATCAAATCAAGAGTATTACTCCCTCTAGTTGCCTCCTGAACATGCTGATGTAGAAAACAATCATCCAATAAATCCACAAAAGCCTTGCTAGTGTGTGAGTGACCAGCCCCCAAATTCCAATCTATATCTGGGAAATTAAAATTCCCCATTATAAGACACTCTGATTTACTGGCTCACTCTATTTCCCTGTACAGTTTCTTATTATACTCATCAGAGTCATTAGGCCTATAGCACACTCCTACTTTCAATTTTGATCTCCCAATGCTTATGTCACACCAAACTGACTCGACTGCACTGTCCAGCAATGTCGACTGGCTTCACTTCCTTGGATTTTATGTATTTCTTAACTAATAGCATAACCCCTCCTCCCTTCCTATCCTGTCTATCCTTTCTGTAGACATTGTCATTGTACTCCCCAAGTTCCAGTTCTGCATTCCTTATATCTGTGTGACACCACGTCTCTGAAATCCCCACAATATCTGCCTTTGATGTTTTGAGCAATACCTCAAATTCATCAAATTTATTTACTAAACTCCTAGCATTGGTGTACACGCAAGTATACATGCACTTGTTCTTTTTCTTAGCTACCCTAACACAACCCATGTGTTTATTTGTACCCCCAGCAGTCTCTGAAATATCCTGCATCTTATTTTCCAGGCTACGCCTCATTCCAATAGAAGCAGTGCAAGAATCACTTTCACCTCTGCCAGTGGCTACTGTTAATCTATTAGTCCTTGTATCCCCCCAATCTAGCAGTTTTCCGACCCACCTAACACTGCCTCGATAGCATCAGCAAACATTCTTGCACCCTTTCTATTTAAGTGTATCCAATCCCTGTAGAAGCAGGCTCTCCTGTCAATAAGCACAGACCAGGCTGAAAAAATTCTACCCCTTGAGCCTTGCACAATCTTTCCAGGGCCGAATTGATCGACAGGGCTCTCATCATATACTCCCTCCTATTGTGTCTGGGCAGAATTGCAGACACTTTATGTCAGTTATTTTACGTCAGCCTTGATTATTATGTAACATGCTATGAATACCACCTGTTGGAAGATATGTAAACTAGATCTATAACTTTGTATTATATGCCTGTCACTGGAAAGACAGATTTTTTTTATTATTTTTTTTTTTATTTAATTGAAAAGTGGCATAGCTAGGTATATTATACAACATTCTTGTAACGTATTTATAGTTTTCCACGTGGTCATTTTCAGTGTGCAAATTTATCATGGAATTTATTTAAATATGATATATATATTTAAAATGAGACCTAAAGTTGCACTGACTGCTCAGCCACTCATGGTTAGAAATGCATTTGCCAATCTTGCCATTTTTTAGTTTATAATTGTTCATATTTCTTTGTGTCTGCTTGTTGGTTTGTCTGTAACTTGAACTTAAATAAAATCATCTGCAAAGAAATAAATTTTTTACTGATGACTTTAGGTCTGTGTGAAAGAAAGAAATATAAATTCGAAATTCTTCAGAGTTTTGTTTGAAATTTATTTTTTTTTTTAGAATTATGACAATGAAGTAAGAGATTGTGTTTTCATAACAAGTACTACAAGAATGGAGACATTTTCTCTTGATGAGCCTCCTTCAGGAGAAGTACTTAATGGACCAACACCTAATATAGAACAAATGAGATCATGGGATGAAAGTTTTGCTCAGCTAGAAAGTAAGTGAAGTGCATTTTTATATTATTATGTTGTGAAGGATGTGCAGTGATATGAAAATAATTACTTTTATATACATTTAGTTAATTATTTTTATTATTTTTATTATTTTTATTTTTTTATGAGAACCCCAAACAGGAGAGGTGTTAGAACCTATAGTACTTAGTACCGTGCTTGGGTTGAGAAGACGAAAGAAGATATTTGTTGAAATTAGACTTGAACTTCTGTAGACTATAACTTTCAGGAAATACATATGAAGGAAGGTTGTTCCAGAAAATGGCAGTTGAACGAATAAACGAGGAAGATGAAAAGTTGTTTCTGTGAGTTTGAAGTTGGACAGTAAATGGCTGGTGGCGGCACGTGTTCGGACTGTTTTGAAAGAGAGAGCAGTAATTATAGAAGCCAATTCAGAAGAACAGTGCCCGTGGAAGTATTAGTATTAGTAATGGCCGCATGGTGTAAGAAAGCCCATGGCTTATGCTGCACCAGCCAAAGAGAAAAAAAAAAAAAAAAAAACCCGAATAAAACAATGATTAAAAAAATAATAATAATAAATAAATAAATAATAATAATTAATAAAAGAAAAAGAAATTAAACCTATCATCCTATGCGCTTCCCTGACCTGAAGGTACTATCCAGATGACCTTTGAATTTCCCCAAACTGTCAGCCTTTACCACCCATATAGGCAACCCGTTCCAGTAATTCACAACTCGCTGGATAAAACAAAACTTCCTGCAGTCCAATCCAAACACTTCTCCCCCATAACCTGAATCTATGTTCCCTAGTTCCAGCATCATCCACAATCCTGAAAATTTTGTCCTCACTCATTCCACTGATGCCCCTCAGAGCCCCAAACACCTCAATCAAATCCCCCCAAAGTGTCCAGCTTCCAAACTTCGCAACCCACACACTCGAAGTCCCTTCCCACAAGGATGCCCCACTGCCGATCCCACCAGGCGAGCCACTCGCCCCTGCACCCTATCAAGAAGGTCGATGTCTCTCTCCAGGCACGATCCCCACACCCGAACACAGCACTCCAAGTGCGGCCCAACAAAAGCCTTATATAATGGGACTACCACGTCCTTATCTCTACTTGCAAAAGTTCAATAGATCATCGACAAGACACCATGGGCCCCCCCCACAACCCTTCCACAATGCCCAGTGAACCCCATGTCTGAACGTATTGCAACAAACAATCCCCCCTCCAGTACCCGGTTCAGTTGAACTCCACCAAGTGAACAAGTCATTTTGGGATTACTGTTTCCCAGGTGTAACACCTGGACTAAAGCTCTGCCGGACTAAAGCATAGCTGCCATATTTCTGACCATTCCTGAAATCTATTTAGGTCTCTCTGAAGAAGCTCAGCTTTTTTTTTTTTTTTTTTTATGTAAACCCCAAACACGAGAGGTATAAGAACCTATGGTACTTAGTACCGTGCTTGGGTTGGAGGTTGAGAAGATGAAACAAGATATTTGTTGACACTGCACTTGAACTTCTATAGACTGTAATTTTCAGGAAATACATCTGAAGGAAGGTTGTTCCAGAAAACGGCAGTTGAATGAATAAACGAGGAAGATGAAAAGTTGGTTCTGTGAGTTTGAAGTTGGACAGTAAATGGATGTTGGCTGGTGCTGGCACATGTTTGGACTGTTTTGAAAGAGAGAGCGGGAATTATAGAAGCCAATTCAGAAGAACAGTGCCCATGGAAGTATCTGTAGAAGAGGCATGCAGCAGAAACAGTATGTCTATGAGACAGCAAGTGGAGAGACTTTGTTAAAGATGAATCATTAATTAACCTAACTGCCCTCTTCTGAATGGAATCAAGAAGCCTGAGAGAGGTTTTGGGGACACCACCCCAGATGTGGAAACAATATTCCATGGTAGGGCGGATTTGCGATTTATACAGAGTGAGCAGCTGTTTGGAAGAAAAGTAACGCCGAGAGCGAAAGAGAAAACCAAGTTTTTTTAGATGCAGAGGAGCAATATTTGTAATGTGCTTGTGCCAAGAGAGATTATAAGTCAGGGTAATCCCCAAAAGAGATATATCATTTTATCTAGAAATCGGAGTGTCACTAAAGATAAGCATAGGAGCAGAAGAGTCCTTTTTGCGAGATATAAGACAAGACTGAGTTTTAGAAGGGTTGAAATCAACTAAGTTTTCTTTGTCCCACTGGAGAATTATCTGAAGATCGGCAATTAAAGGAATTGGTAGCAGATTTTCGAGAAGTTGAAGCTGATTGAGCAGGACAAGGTTTCTCAAAATGGAAAGTGGAATGCAATGTGCTATCATCGGCAAAACTATGGATAAGATTTCCAGTCAATGGAAGAAGGTCATTAATATACAAAAGGAAAAGAGTGGCGGAAAGAACTGAACCTTGGGGGACACCAGCATTAGTGGAGAAGTTAGAAGACAGAGAACCATCTACCATCAACCTCAGTGAGTGATCAGAGAGAAAACTGGATAATCAATTACTAAAAACAGTTGGCAAACCATAAGATGGAAGTTTGTTTAGAAGACCTTTATGCCAAACATGATCAAAAGCCTTTGAGATGTCAAGAGCAACTACTTGTGTTTCACCAAACCTTTCCATTGAATTAGTCCATAAATGGGTAACATAAGCCAGAATATCACCAGTGGATCGACACTGACGAAATCCATACTGGCGATCGTTGATCAGACGGAAGGTTTCTAGGTAGTTTAAGAGTTGATGGTTAATTAATTTCTCCAATACTTTAGAAAGAGTTGAAGTAATTACAATCGGACGATAATTGGATGGGAGGGATTTGTCACCCTTATTTCGGAACATTTTCCAAATTTCCAAGCAGAAGGAAAAACACCTTTGGAATAAGAAAGTGAAAAAAGGCGGCAAAAAATAGGAGTAAGTTCAGGAGCACAGGTTTTGAGAACAAGTGGAGAAATACCATCGGGACCTTGAGCTTTCTTAGCATCAAGATTCGTCAAAATCCTTCTGACATCCTTTTGACGGAAGACCACAGGAGGCATTGAATAGAGTGTGTTGGGAATGGTGAGAGGTGTTTTACCAAGATCATTAATACATGAGTTGGAAGAAAAATGTGATGCTAGCAGGTCAGCTTTATCCATGGCTGAAGTGAGAACAGAACCATCTTGTTTGGACAGAGGTGGGAGCAGAGATGGGCAAAAGTTGCGGCCAATAGCTTTGGCAAGAGACCAGAATGCTCGGCTACCATTAGGGCAAGAAGCAAGTTTTCTACTCTTAGCCTGTTCAAACTATAGTTTGGACTGATTAATAACTGCTTTACAATTGTTATGAGCTTTGGTGTAGGCAGAAAATGAAACTGAAGAATTAGAAACAAGCCAATTACGATATGCAACATTCTTCTCTTGAACAGCCTAAGCACATTTATTGGAAAACAAAGGTTTAGATAAAGGACGAGATTTTAAAGTGGAGTGTGGGATAAAGGATTCCATTCCTAGAAGAACAATTTCACTCACACGATCTGAGCAAAACGTTGACATCGGAAGTTTTGAAACAGTAATCCGACCAAGGAAAAGAAGTCTCGCAGGTCATCTCATTTTGAATTCTTGTAATGCCAAACAACACGAGGTTGGGAATAGCCATGAGATAAAGGTTCCATTGGAGAAGAGACAATCACCAAGTTGTGATCTGAAGTGCCTTGAGGACCTCTCACTTCGACCGTGTACTTAGAAGGGTTGTTTGTGAGAAAAAGATCAAGCGTATTGGCTGTATGACTAGGATTGTCCGGTAGGTAAATGAACAATCTGTGCAAGGTCTTTAGTAATTGCAAAAGCCTCAGCATCTCGACCAGCTGGGTCGGTGTGACTAGAAAACGGAAGCCAGCTGGAGTTGTGAACATTAAAATCACCAAGGAAAATTACCTCACTGTTAGGAAAGTTGGACTGGAGAAAGTCAAGTTGCAAAGAGAGGAAGTCAAAGAGCTCCAAGTGATTAGTGGAGTTGGGAGAACGGTAGAGACAACAGATGAATTTTACACAATGAGGTAGATAGATTTTAAGCCAGAGAAGATCAAAGAGAGGAGATTCCAAATTGCCAAGTCTCTGACAGGGAATATCAGAACAGACATATGCACAAGTACCACCTTTGAGGCGAAAGGAATCATACAGCGAATAATTTGGGCATCTGAGATGAGCAGTAGTCAAATCAACCGATAACTAAGATTCTGTCACAAAAAGTACATGGGGTTTGGCAGACTGCATGTGGAAATGGACATCGTTGAGATTAGAATTGAGACCACGTATATTTGTGAAATGAATTAGGAAGTGCTTGGGAGGTTTAGATCTTTTCACAGATAAGCTTGCTCTATTAGTTTGACAATTCATGGTGTATGCAATAGTAAGAAAAAGTGGGTGGGACATGCTGTATGAAGTAATGAAATTTTTGGATATGGCGTACACATGGTAAGAATATACCCAGATCCTCGACATAACATGGCCTCGACAATGCTCCCCGCATACACACTACTCGGACTCCCTCCAGTCACTATCTGGCAGAGTAGAGGTAGCAAGATTATACACTAGCTGATCCGGAAGCCTCCTAGAGAGTTACCAATAGGTTCGGTCCGGTGTACTAACTAGCGGCCGTTCTGCGAACACCGTTTTGGAGCTGTTCCCTTGAAATGTAAGGAATATTGGATCTCGCCACGATGTTCATCATAAACTCAAAAGTCATCAATCATACTGCATGATGGAAGAGATAGGGAAGGGTTGACCGGAACTTAGCTCTAGAGACTAAACATGGGTTCCACCACTTTAAGGTTCCAATAAGCAAAGTGGTGGTATTGCACTGGTTGATGAGAGTCATCTACCACCTAGTATTGCCTGGTAATATTGCCTGCTTGACAGTGATCATCAACTACTCCACCAACCCCAACATCATCCGCAAACTCAGACATCACTATCAGACATCGACCTCATCAGTGTTGTCCATGAAAACTAAAAACAACAGCGGTCCCAATACCGATCTCTGGTGGGAAACCCCACCTCCCACTTTAACCCAATCTGAGGAATAGCCATTTATCACAATCCTCTGCCTCCCGCCCCAAAGCCACCCCGCCATCCATCTAAGGATTTTCCCCTGTATCTGTAGAAAAGGCATGCAGCAGAAACAGTACATATATGAGACGGAGAGTGGAAAGACTGTTAGAGGAGTCATTAATTAACCTAACTGCCCTCTTCTGAATGGAATCTAGAAGCCTGAGAGAGTTTTTAGGGGCACCGCCCCAGATGTGGGAACACTATTCCATGGTAGGATGGATTTGCAATTTGTACAGAGTGAACAGCTATCTGGAAGAAAATTAATGCCGAGAGCAAAAGAGAAAACAAAGTTATTTTAGATACAGAGGAAGCAATATTTGTAATATGCTTGTGCCAAGAGAGATTAGAAGGCAGGGTAATCCCCAAAAGACATATATCATTTTGCCTAGAAATCGGAGTGTCACCAAAGATAAGCATAAAAGCAGAAGAATCCTTTTTGCAAGATATAAGAAAAGACTGAGTTTTAGAAGGATTGAAATCAACTAAGTTTTCTTTGTGTCACTGGAGAATTACCTGGAAATCACCATTTAAGGAATCTCGGATATTCGAGAAGTTGAAACTGATTGAGCAGGGCAAGGTTTCTCAAAATGGAAAGTGAAATGCAATGTGCTATCGGAAAAACTATGGATAGGATTCCAGTCAATGGAGGAAGGTCATTAATATACAAGAGGAAAAAGAGTGGGGGAAAGAACTGATCCTTGGGGGACACCAGCATTAGTGGAGAAGTTAGAAGACATATAGCCATCTACCCTCACCCTCAGTGAGTGATCAGAGAGAAAACTGGATAACCAGTTACAAAAAAAATTGGAAACCATAAGATGGAAGCTTGTTTAGAAGGCCTTTGCTCCAAACACGATCAAAAGCCTTTGAGATGTCAAGAGCAACTGCTTGTGTTTCACCGAACTTTTCCATTGAATGTGCATAAATGGGTAACATAAGCCAGAATATCACCTTTGGATTGACACTGATGGAATCCATACTGACGATGATTGATCAGACCGAAGGTTTCTACGTAGTTTAAGAGTTGGCGGTGAATTGATTTCTCCATTACTTTAGAAAGTGTAGAAGTAATTGCATTGGGACGCTAATTGGATAGGAGGGATTTGTCACCCTTTTTAGGAACTGGCTGGATATGAGCAAATTTCCAAGCAGAAGGAAAAACAACTTTGGAATTAGAAAAAGTAAGTTCAGGAGTACAGGTTTTGAGAAGTGGAGAAATACCATCAGGAACTTGAGCTTTCTTAGCATCAAGATTCGTCAAAATCCTTCCGACATCCTTTTAATGGAAGACCACAGGAGACATTGAGTGATGTGTGTTGGGAATGGTGGGATGTGTTTTACCAAGATCATTAATACATGAGTTGGAAAAAAAATGAGATGCTAGCAGGCAGCTTTAACCATGGCTGAAGTGAGAACAGAACCATCTGGTTTGGACAGAGGTGGGAGCAGAGATGGGCAAAAGTTGCGGCCAATAGCTTTGGCAAGAGGCCAGAATGCTCGGCTACCATTAGGGCAAGAAGCAAGTTTTCTACTCTTAGCCTGTTCAAACTATTGTTTGGACTGATTAATAACTGCTTTACAATTGTTGCAAGCTTTGGTGTAGGCAGAAAATGAAACTGAAGAATTGGAAACAAGCCAATTGCGATATGCAACATTCTTTTCTTGAACAGCCTTAGCACATTTATTGGAAAACCAAGGTTTAGATAAAGGATGAGATTTTAAAGTGGAGTGTGGAATAAAAGATTCCATTCCTACAAGAATAATTTCACTGACAAAATCTGAACAAACGTTGACAGAAGTTTTGAAACAGTAATCTGACCAAGGAAAAGAAGAAAAGAACTCTCGCAGGTAATCCCATTTTGCATTCTTGTAATGTCAAACAATATGAGGTTGGGAATAGCCATGAGATAAAGGCGCCATTGGAGATGAGACAATCACCAAGTTGTGAGCTGAGATGCCTAAAGGACCACTCACTTCGACGGTGTACTTAGAAAGGTTGTTTGTGAGAAAAAGATCAAGCATATTGGCTGTATGGTTAGGATTGTCCGTTATTCTTGTAGGTAAATTAACAATCTGTGCAAGGTCATTAGTAATTGCAAAAGCCTCAGCATCTTGACCAGCTGGGTCAGTGTGACTAGAAAACAAAAGCCAGCTGGAGTTGTGAACATTAAAATCGCCTAGGAAAATTACCTCACTGTTAGGAAAGTTGAACCTGAGAAAGTCAAGTTTCAAAGAAGAGGAAGTCAACAGGCTCCAAGTGATTAGTGGAGTTGGGAGAACGGTAGAGACAACAGATGAATTTAACACAATGAGGTAGAGAGAATTTAAGCCAGAGTAGATCAAAAAAGAGCGATTCCAAATTACCGAGTCTCTGACAGGGAATATCGGAACAGACATATGCACAAGTATCACCTTTGAGGCGAAAGGAATCATACAGCAAATAATTTGGGCAACTGAGATGAGATGAAAGTTATCAACCGATAATTGAGATTCTGTCAGAAAAATGGTGTTTGGCAGACTGCAAGTGGAAATGGACATCGTTGAGATTAGAATTGATACCACGTATATTTGTGAAATGAACTAGGAAGTGTTTGGGATGTTAGATTTTGCAGATAAGCTTACTCTATTAGTTTGACAATTCATGGTGTATTCAACAGTAAGAAAAAGTGGGGGGACATGCCGTATGAATTAATGAAATTTTTGGATATGGTGTACACATGGTAAGAATAATCTCAGATCCTTGACATAATGTGGCCTCGACAATGCCCCCCGCATACACACTACTCGGACTCCCTCCAGTCATATCTGGCAGAGTAGAGGTAGCAAGATTATATACTAGATGATCCGGAAGCCTCCTAAAGAGTTACCAATAGATTCAGTCCGGTGTACTAACTAGTGACCAGCCTGCGAACACCGTTTTAGAGCTGTACCCTCGAAATGTAAGGAAGATTGGATCTCGCCATGATGTTCATCATAACCTCAAAAGTCACCAGTCATACTGCATGATGGAAGAGATGGAGAAGGTGATTAGTAATTGCAAAAGCCTCAGCATCTCGACCAGCTGGGTCAGTGTGACTAGAAAATGGATGCCAGCTGGAGTTGAACATTAATATCACCAAGAAAAATTACCTTAGAAAAAAATATAAAGTACCAACTAATTACTAATTAGTAATTAGTTGGTGACAAGATGATTAGTTATTTTCTTTTCACTTCTAACGTAAGTGAGAAGTAAAAAATAATGTTAACCACAGAAAAAATATGCAGTTAATTTAAAAAATAAAGATCAAAATGAAATGTTAATGCACTACACCTATTAAAATATACTGCATTACATTAAAATGGCTACAAAGTACCAAGAGATAGTGTCCAAGTGATTTTCTTATGCTATATATAAAGTACGCTAAATGATTCAGTTATGTTTGTTTTTTCAAGTGTCTTTCTCTCATCAATTTATTGTAAGTGGTTTTGTACTTCGAAGGTTTGAAGTAAGAACCCCTGAATGGGAATCCATCTTTCTTTTCTTCATGTATTTATTAACTTTTATATTATAAACTGATTTAGCATTAGCATTAGTAGAGGCATATGATGCAAGAAAGCAAGCTTATTCAGCATCAGCCAAAAAAAAAAAAAAAAAAAAAAACCACTCCCATTTCACCCCTCCGTTCGTTCGAAATACCTGTCCAGTTGAGCTTTAAATTTGTTTAGGCTATCAACTTCAACAACAAGTGATGGAAGTCGGTTCCACCAACCAACCACCCGCTGGCCAAAGGCAAATTTCCGCACATCTATCCGACATCCGTCCTTCCTCAATTTGAATTTATGCCCTCTGAGGTGATTATTCTGAGCAAGATGAAGAATCCCATTGGCATTGAGCATGCTCAAACCATTCAAAGCCTTATACACCTCTATCAGATCACCTTGCCGGTGCCTAGTCTCCAGACTCTGTAATTTGCAAAACTTAAGCCTTTCTTCGTAAGAGCAACCCTTTGTTCCATTCACTAATCTTGTTGCCCTTCTCTGTACCCGTTCCAGCAGCTCTACATCCTTCTTGAAATGAGGCCTCCAGACCTGTATACAGTACTCAAGATGTGGCCTAACCATTGCCTTATACAAGGGAATAATCACCTCCTTATCCCTGCTAGAAAAATTCCTGTATATCATTGACAAGACACCATGAGCTACTCTTGCAGCTCATCTGCACTGCTCAGAGAACTTCATATCTGCCTGCACAATTACCCCCAGGTCCTTTTCATTCTCCACCACTGTCAGTGTAGTACCGCAGAGTTGATACGTTGCTCTGGGGTTACTGTTTCCCATATGTAGTACTTTACATTTGTCAGTGTTAAACTTCATTTGCCACCTCTCAGCCCATCTGTTCAACCTTTCCAGATCCTGTTGCAGCAGCATAGCGTCAGTAGTGTCCTTAACAACCCTGCCAACCTTTGTATCATCTGCAAACTTGGACATTAAACTTGATATCCCATCATCAATGTCATTCATAAACACCGAAAACAACAACGGACCCAACACTGAACCCTGAGGAACTCCACTAATAACATTAGTCCACGTTGAGCAGTGTCCATTGATTACCACTCTCTGTCTTCTGCCACTCAACCATCCCGTTATCCATAGCAGCAATTTGCCTCCAGTGCCACACTGTTCCAATTTGTGCAGCAGTCGTCCATGTGCAACAGTATCAAAAGCCTTTCTAAGATCCAAATATATAATATCAAAGTTATTCCCTGCATCCAGTTCTTTTGTGACTACATCATAGTATCCAATCAAATTGGTCAGGCAAGACCTGCCCTTAACAAAACCGTGCTGCGTCTGAGCTATAACTGAATTCTTGTCTAGATGATCCTGCAGTGCTTCTTTAACCAGTGCCTCCATTAATTTACCTGGAACAGAAGTTAAACTAACAGGTCTATAATTACTTGTGTCAGCCTTTGATCCTCCTTTGTGAATTGGGGTTACATTTGCACATCTCCAGTCTATGGGTACCTCCCCTGAGTCCAAAGAAGTTCTCATAATTATGGCTAGGGGTTTGCTTACTTCCTTTGCTGCCTCCTTTAATATAACTGGATAGATCCCATCCACCCCAGGTGCCTTTTTTATGTTTATCCTCAACAATCTCTCCTCCACTTTCCTCTCAGTTATTACAAAATCATCCAGCTCACTGCCAATGTTTACTTTACCTACGTCATTCTCCTTCCTGAATAACTCCTCATGCGTGAATGTAGATGCAAAATACTCGTTTAGATTGTTAGCCACATGAGCAGGATCCTCAACTGTTGAACCATCAATATCCAGTGGACCAATCTGATTCATCCCTTTCCTTCTCGTGTTTAAATATGTAAAGAACTCTTTTCTGTTTTTCTTTGCATCCTTTGCCAAGGATTTTTCGTAGTCTGCCTTTGCCTGCCTAATCTCCTTTGTGACTTGGTTACAGACCAACTTATATCTACCATAGGCTTCCATGTCACCCATTAATTTGTATGTATCCCATGCATTTTTCTTCTCTGCCACATGTATCATTAGTTCATCTGACAACCATTTAGGCCTAAACCTTGAACAATATTTCTTAGTTGGTATGTAAAGCCTGGTAGCCTCCAAGATTAGTTCCTTGAATGCTTCCCATTTTGAGTTTGCTGTTGGTAACATCATCAGTTGGTCCCACTGTATAGAATTTAAATACTGTCTCAGACCATCATAGTCAGTTCATCAACTGTTTTCTCACAGGTGGTAATGCTCCTGCCTAATGGAGGCAGGGCTGAAAATGTGTGCATAAAGGCAACATCCAATGCTGAAAGAAGCACAAAATGGATTTTAGATGCTATAATTTAGACATCATGAATGAAAAGGACCATGAACCTTCACAGGATAAAGGGAATTAAAAAAATTCTTTGCAGAAATACCATCTTTTCTCATTATGCATTCACTGGTTACACAATTATTAAGCAGACTGTCTCCTTTTCTTGTTTAGAAAAGTATTGAGGCAGTAGCTGATTCTTCAGAAATGGTTAAGGTACCTCAGTTTGGGGATCTCGTAATAGAGACAACTCAACCAAAACATTCCGAGTAGTTATTGAAGCAAGAAAACATTTAGTTGAATTTCAATCAGTCTTTGTGCTACCCTTGATACCTTTAGGAAAGTTATAACAGATTGGGACTTGTTAACCATCTCAGAAGAAGAAATAGTTGAGGAGTTTAAAGAATAAATTATACATGCAAGATGGATTAAGACTAGAAAGAATGGAAATTTAAGTCTAACATTGAGCATCATACTTACTTTCAGTACTTCTGTCTTACTTCAAACAATTGCAGGTTATTTGTTATGTTTATCGTCTTTATATACCAAATCCAATTAGATGCTATAAATGCCAGAAATAAGGCAATCCTTAGGCAACATGTTGAGGCAATTCAACCTGTCCTCTTTGTGGGTTAAAAGAACACAGCCAATCTATGTCCCACTCTATATCCAAACTATAAAATAAATCATTCGGCCTTCTCTTAAGACCTTTGACAACGGAAACTTTGGGAAGAAATTCAAAAATACAAGGTAGAAAATAAAATAATTTATCTAGAAACAAGAAATTAAATCTTAGCAGGTGCCTGCTAATATGCAGCTGCTGTAAAAGGAAGGTTGCCATTCAAACAGTGTGATATATGGGTTACTCTTTCTAAGCGATTTAGTCTTCGTTACCCTGAACATATCTTTGGTTGTAATGTAATGCATTATACAATTGCATTCTTAATGTTATTAAGATTTAAGCAACCTATGTCTGATTAGTACTCTTGCCTTTTAAAAAAAACAAATACAAATTCAGCAACAGCTCCTGACGAATAGCAGCCCACAAGAACCAGCCAAATCAAAGTACATTGTATCTATTGGGAAAAAAACAATTGAATTCTACTGACATGGAAGTAGATGATCAAATGGAACAAACTGATGTAATATTAATATGATATACAGAAGGTTATTATTTATTGTTTGTTATTTGGTTTTTAGGAGCATTAGCAACTAAGGCCATATTTCTCTGGGATATGCGGTGGTCATTCCCTGACCTTTCCGCATCCTCTGTATTTGGTGGTGACGGTCTCGAACCTGGCTACGGAGACGCATACAGAAGGTGACATGGATGATGGTTACCCTGTCTTACCAATAAAAGATAAGCGAAAACAGGACCAATGTAAATCTACTTGAAGAAGCAGTTTGATTAAGCATCCAATTAGTAATGCAGAATATAATGCTGTGGAATTACAGAGGCTTGCATAGCAATATGATATCCTGTTTGTGTGTACCTATAGTAATTTATCTGCACCCTCCACACCCAATATCTCCAGGATTAAAGTTGTTGTTTGTTTGGTTTTTAGGAGCATTAGCAACTAAGGCCATATTGCTCCGGGATATGCGATGGTCATTCCCTGACCTTTCTGCATCCTCCGTATTTGGTGGTGACGGGCTCGAACCCTGGTCTAATCAAGAAGCGTGTGCTACGCACTGGTGCTCCTTCCCACCTGGCTATGGAGGCACCTAGGATTAAAGTGATTCTGATAATGATCCACTATTTTTAAGACAGTTTAGAAAGAGTAGTGGTGCACTCATTATTATAATCACTTTAATCCTGGTCTCATTTTATCTCTGCTGAATTTTTCTTTCACTTTTCTTTTTTTTTTTTTTATCATTTTGGCTGCTCATTACTTTTGCTGCTTGCCCTGCACTCTTAGCATTAGCAAGGGTACGTGATGCAAGAAAGCAAGCTTATATAGCATCAGCCAAAAAAAAAAAAAAAAAACTCGTATTTCACCCATCCCCCTCACTCCAAATGTTTGTCAAGTTCTGCCTTGAATCTACTTAAGCTATCAACTTCTACAACAACAGATGAAAGTTTGTTCCAGCAATCAACCACCCGATGGCTAAAGGCAAACTTCCGCACATCTACCCTACAACCTTCTTTCCTCAATTTGAATTTATGCCTTCTCAGGCGATTATTCTGAGCAAGAGGAAGAATCCCATCAGCATTGAGCATGCTCAAACCATTCAAGGCTTTATACACCGATCTTCACAATATTGTAGTTCAGCTTCCACCTCCACTTTGTATTTTTAGGAAATTTGAATGCCACAACCCATTATGTTATCCCCTTATATTGGTGCTTGGGGTCAGCCAATAGAATCTTTGGTTAACCTCATTAATTATAAGAAAATCAAAGCTGAAGCTATATCAGTTAAATTCAAGATTCTCTGCAAGGTCAGAGAATCTTGAATTCAATTTGCTAGCACCATTAACAAAGATGGGGAGTCTAGATTAATTTGAAAAAGATCACAGGCTCCAAATGGTAAATGTCATAATTTCTTCCACGACTTTCACTTGAAGAGTAACAATTTGTCCTCCCCTGCTAAGATAAAAGCACCCCCTCCCTGCAGCATCAGCCTCTTATGTTAATAGAACTTAAAACAGTCTTTATACCCAACTCTTCTAGCAATGCTGCAGGCTCAGATGGCATCTATTACATCATGTTGTAACGTCTCAGTGAAAAAGTCATGACTTCCCTTATTGCTCTTTTGTAACTGGATCACTAGTGAAAATACATCCACTGTCTTGGTGTCATTCAGTTGTATTAGCTTTCCTAAAATCAGGGAACAGTGCTCCATTCCAAATAATTATAGACTAATCACCTTTACCAACTGCTTACTTAACATTCTGAAAAAGAGGCTACATCATAGACTTACATGGATATTACAAACACAAAATATGTCAATTTAACATCATTATGGCTTTGAAAGGACTAGTGCACCCCTAGATGTGTATATCAAAGCTGAAGCTAACATCTGCAATGCATCTGTTTATAATAACATATGGTAATGGTATCACTATTAATAATTTGTCCTCCCCCTGCTAAGATAGCAGAAGCGCAGTAAAACCTAGTACAGTAAAACCTTGTTAATTCAAGGTAAAAAAGACCATAATACATCCATTTCAATTTAAACGGATTTGATTCATACGTACAAGTCCAGCAGATGTATTGATTAATCAAGAGAAATTTTCGGTCATTCTTTGTATAAGTAGTGGCAGATGATGAAAGAAAGCATCAGCTAAAAAAAAAAAAACCTTCCCATTTCACCTATCCATCACCTCCAATAGTTTGTCTAGTTCTTCCTTGAATTTACTCAAGCTATCCATTTCACAACAACAATAGATGGAAGTTTGTTCCATCAATCTCCCACCCATTTGCTAAAGGCAAACTTCTGCACATCTATTCTGCTTCCATCTATCCTAGGGTGACCATACGTCTGGGTTTCCCAGGACATGTCCTCTTTTTAAGGTATCCTCGGACTTCCTCGCGGGTTTTTAAAATTTGTCCTCGTTTGTCCTAGTTTTTCTATTTACAACTCGAGATTTACATTCACTTTAAATTTTTACCCTCTGTATTCATTTAAGCATCAGTTATAAGAATGTGAGTGATACCCAGACAAATTATGGTACATACAGTACGGGTACTTTTCTGTTATATCAACTGTGACTGCTGCGCTATCGTCGGGTTTTCATTAAATATCACAGACCACACGTGCTGTCATATCTACGTCAATAGAGAGCGTTATAGCTTACGCGACCGCCAATAGATATCGCAGCAAAAACATCGATAATATCAAAGTATAGTTTTATGTTTTTGTCCCTGGCAAGTAATTGCTACTGTTTTTCAAAAGAAAGCAATGTATGGTATGCAGTATTGCTGCAAAAACATGGGAAAAAGGAAGTGCATAGTAACTAATGAAATGCTTCAAGAACATCCTTCATTCAAGAAAGGTAAAACTAAACACGATGTAATCTATCATTTGCAATAGTGTTATTTCTGTTGCAAATAAAGGAAAACTTGATTGGAAAGAACATCTGAACACTGAAAAACATAAGTGTAACACCAGATGTGCATTGGAAAAATTTATTGTACCTAACAAGGATGCTAAACTCATCAGAGCTTCTGAAGGCCTGGCAGCATATCATACAATAATGCATCACCAATCATACCGCTCGCTGGATTGTTGGATTCCGCTAATGAAAAGAATGTTTCCTGATTCACATATTTGTCAAAAAATGTTGTGTGGCAGGACTAAGGCTGAGGCAATCATAAATAATATTTTTGGACCACATACAATTGATCTTGTAATGAATGATTTAAAGAACATACCATATATAAGCATTTCAACAGATGCTGGCAATCATGGTTCACTGAAAATATTCCCAATTTTCAGTACTTTGACTATCAAAATGGTGGAACTAAATGTAAATTATTAGATATAATTAATCAACCCAATGAGCAAACACACACAATTGCAAATATGATATGTGATGTTTTAACGAAAAAGAACTAAATGTATCTCTTTTTTTCTGGTGATAACTGTAAGGTGGTAGATGACTTTCGTCAACCGGTGAAATACCACCACTTTGCTTATTGGAGGCTTGAAGTGGTGAAACCCATGTTTAGTCTCTAGAGCAAAGTTTCCGGCATCCCCCCTCCCCCCATACTTCTCCTTCAACCCACGCACGGTACTAAGTACTATAGGTTTTGATACCTTTCATGTTTGGGGTTTTTCATAAAAAAAAAAAAAAAAAAAAAAATACTAATTTCGGTGGTGTCAAAAGAGCTGGAAGAAATAATGTGTATTTTAAACTAAAAGAAAAACTTAATGATAAATTAATTGGAATTGGTTGTCCAGCACACGTTTTAAATAATACTGTGCATTATAGGTTTGATGGGCTACCAGTCAATATAGAAATGCTAGTTAGGGTAATCTACAATCATTTCTCTATTTATACTGTGAGAGTTGAATCACTAAAGGACTTTTGCAATTTTGTGAGACAGAGTATAAGCAACCTTTATACTATACCAAAACGTGATGGTTATCTCTCTTTCCAGCCATAAATCGCATTTTAGAACTTTATAAAGGGTTTAAATCCTATTTTCTGTCGATGGAAGATTCACCAGCAATATTGCAAATTTTTTGAAGATGATATGAATGAGGCATACCTTTCATTCGCTCATTCATTCATGTCAGTCTTTCAAGAAAATATAAAACGTACTGAAAGAGACTGTATTTCAATAATTGAAGTGCATAAAATCCTTAAGACTGTTTTTCATTTGCTCAAGGAGAGGAAAACCAAAAAATATCTTCTGTTAAAAGTGTGCTCAGTACTAAAAATTGCAACAGAAAAGGGTAAGGAAAATGAAGTCACACAGTTTAGAGTTCAAATCGAGAATTTGTATGGCCGTACTTTAAAATATATTGAATCATGGTTAAAACCATTAGATGAGTTTCAAACCTTAGAATAGATCGATTTGGCAGAAATTCCTTCTTAGGACAATGTTCATACCTGCTTGGAATATCTTTGTGAGAAGGGAGTCACAGTCGATGATGTAAAACTGTTTGATCAATGGCATAATTTAAAGTTATTCTTGGAAACACAACAAGAAAATGAGAAATTGAATACATTAACTGCAAATGAGAAATGGGTGATGTTTTTTAAACAATGTAAAACTTCTGAATTAACTTCAGAGTTACTAAAAATTGTACAATTCATCTTTTGTGTATTTGGCCACAATGCAAATGTTGAATTTTCATTGGTAAATGTATTTTCATTGATAAATAGTCAGTGGACAAAGGAAAGAAACCAATTAAAAATTGAAGCTGTTAAAGGAATATTATTTTCTATATATAATATGCAAATGACACTTGAAGAATTTTACAACCACATAATTAATGAACCAAAAGTTTTAGCAGAAATTTTATCTTCAAGTAAATATTAATTTCAATGAATTATTAAATGTTTTTTTTAAAAGCATACCTATTTAATTTTTATGTCAACAAGATTTTTTTTATTTTGCCACTATTTTCTGTTTTTTATATTTTGCAATAAAAAAAATTTATAGTCTTATTTTTGTATTCTTCCTAAAATTAATTTCTTCCTCTGCTATCCTAGTTTTCATAAAAAATATATAGTCACCCTATCCATTCTTCAAGGCAGTTCATTAATTTCATGGAAAAAATAAGAAATTGATGAACTACTGCATAAGGAATGTGTTTTTTTGTCAAACTTTAGAATTACGTTCTGAATTATTAAAAATTAGTATTTATTCCTTCTATATTCGGTCTTCATTGATGAACATTCAATGACCAAAAGGGAAGAAACATGTTACAGTTTGAAGTAAATAAAGGCCTATTGTTTACTACATATAATATGAAAAAGAAATGCAAAGAATTTTAAGATCAAATAACTAAACAGCCGAAAATCTTAGAAAATATTAATTTTTTAAAAGTATTAAGTGTATTTTTAAAAGAATGTCTGTTTTATTTTATCAGAAGAAATTTCTATTTTATCAATAAATCATATAACGTTCATAATTTTTTGTTAATAAAAAGTTTAAAATGTCCTAGTTTTGTCCTCTTTTTAAAAATGGGAATGTCCTAGTTTCTCTAAAAAAAATATGTTCACCCTAATTTATCCCGAATTTGAATTTATATCCCCTTGTGTGTGTAGCTCGAACAAGAGGAAGAATGCTATTAACATTGAGCCTGCTCACTCCATTCAAAGCCTTAAACACCTCAATCAGATCACCTCACAGGTGCCTTGTCTTCAAACGCTGCAGTTTGCAGAACTGAAGCCTTTCTTGGTAAGGACACCACTTTGTTCCTCTCACCAATCTCATCCTTTTCTATACCCTTTCCAGGAGCTCTACATCCTGGCTAAAAGGAGACCTCTGGACCTGTATGCAGTACTCAAGATGTAGCTTGACTGTTCCCTTATACAATGGAATAATCAGCTACTTATCCCTGCTAGCAAAATTCCTCTATATCATTGACCAACCTCATGAGCTGTCCTGGCAGCCTGTGTGCACTGCTCAGAAAACTTCATATCTGACTACATTATTACTTCCTCCTCCACGTCGTTTCCATTTTCTACTACCCTCAGCATAGTATCACACAGAGAATTACAAAGAATGCAGAGAAAATAAAAACAACTTTCATAGCAGGAACAACTCAAAGTGTAATTAAAATCCATTAGATTAAGACATAAAGAATTGGAAGAGATGGAACGGCTGTCATCTGTTTGGATAGAAAATCAAACAAAAAACAAGTTTGCTGACGATAGAAGCAAAAGCAGTAGCAATATTTTATTACGTAATAGTCGTAATAAAATACTTACGTATTTTATTACGATTATTTATTGTGTTTGGTAATGTTTTGGTTACAAATGTGTGTTCAATTTTGGGTGGTCGGCACCTAACCCTATTTTTCCCATAGGGCCTGTTGTTCATATATTTCACGATTTTGCATTGCACGAGGGTTTCTAGGAACACAACTATCATGCTATACGAGGACTGACTGTATTGAGAAATCCCTGTATTTTATTTTGTTAGGAAATCCTCATGTCATGTTCTGTGCTATTGAACTTGTGGAAATATCTAGATTTCAAAGTTTTATTACTATTGGATAGCACGCCAGGCCATCCAAAAGATTTAAGTCATCCAAAGGTTGAAGTTATGGTTCTACCACCACAGTTGTACTAGGTTAATACAACTTTTTTCATTCAGCCGTTAGATCAGGGCATTATATCTGCCTTTAAAACTCGTTACATCAGAAAATCGTTAAAATGGATTTTGAAAAAAATTGATTTCAAATGTATTGAAGTGATGGAGGTATGGAAACATTTCTCAATTGCAGACTATATCAGAATCATAGCTTTATCGTTCAAAGAAGCAAAACTGTCAACATTAGTGTGTGGAAAAATGTATGATCAGAGTCAATTCATTCTAAAAATATGGTCGAACCAGCAGAAAATGGAATCGGTGCGATAGTAGAACTTGCTATGTCAGTAGGAGGGGAAGGGTTTAATGATATGACTACTGAAGCCCTCATGGATAGCACAGTTATTATTATCATTATTATCTGGGTGCGAGGTTAGCCTGTGCGGACGTTGCTCCTTAAAGCTGTTGAAACAGAGAAGTTTTTCCTGATTTATTTTCTGCTTTATTAGTTTAAATTGTCATATTAACTTATTTTCTAGAGTAGCTTTATATTCCTAGTTACGATACTTAGTTTGAAGTTTAACTTAGACAGAGATTTTGTAGATATTACTTAGTATCGGTAACAGTATCAAATCCACGTGTCACAAATTGAACGAGAGGTCTTTTTTTTTTTTTTAACCAAATTTAGTCGATTTATTAACCAATTGTTATATCAAATTATCTTCTATAAGTAGATTATAGACCTAGTTAGGATCCTTAGTTTATTCTAAATTGAGATAGCGAGATTTGGAAGCTAATCAATACTTACGAGTCCGTAGAAATACCGTTCGTGAATTCCCGCCATTTTTACACGATAGCATAAGCTTAGTGTAGTATAGTGCATAATATAATATTGTCAATTAATCAGTAAATCTATTAATCTTGATAAACTTTATTGTCAATTAAATTGTATTTTTAACTCTATATATATATAACGACTTAATCGTAACAAATAATTAATACATAACTATAGTGGTACACGTGATACGGAAGTTGTATAAAGGGAACTCGTAGAAAACACTAGATACCGAAAAAATATATATATAACATAACTGTTTTGGGATATAACTTAAGGATTTAATTTTTGTTTTGAATTTTATTGAATTAAATTGGAATCATGACTCTGACCAGAGCAGCAAAGCAAAAGGCTCAAGCTAATGGGAGTGCTGTGGTTCGGGGAGAACTGAGGGGGGCAGTTGCCCTCTGAATCACAGTCTTTTAAAATGCACTGTTTGCTTGATGTTTGCGGAGCAGTCGGGTACGGGACATGATACTGCCAAGGGGGATGTCTTTGTGTGTGCACGATGTAAGGAGTGCAAGGAAATCAGGCGACAACTCAGCGTTGTTATGGGCCTTTATGAGAGCTTGAAGGACAGGGTGGATGCCCTCGAAGGAAATGAATTGAGGGGCCCATCAAGCTCTCAGCTGCCCACATCAACGCCAGAGCTTGCACTTGGTCATCAGGCAACACAGAGGCAGCCCCCTAGGCAGAATGCGCTGGTCCCACAGGAACTAGTAGTTGTTGGTGACTCTATTGTCAGGGAAACGGGGAACATGCTTTGTAAAAAGGATAGGTGGAATAGGACCAGGGTATGTCTGCCAGGGGCAAAGGTTGATGACGTAGAGCGGATATCATCTTTTAAGGGCACAAAAGGTGATATAGTTGTACACGTTGGCACTAATGATATTAAGAGTAGAAGACCGGCGGAATTACTTAGCAAGTACAGGTCACCGTTGAAAAAAAGCCGTGAATTAGGGTTGAACTTGAAAGTGTCTGCAATTCTGCCCAGACACGATAGGAGGGAGTATATGATGAGAGCCTTGTCGATCAATTCGGCCCTGGAGGGATTGTGCAAGGCTCAAGGGGTAGAATTTTTTTCAGCCTGGACTGTACTTGTTAACAGGAGAGATTGCTTCTACAGGGATGGGATACACTTAAATAGAAAGGGTGCAAGAATTTTTGCTGATGCTGTTGAGGCAGTGTTAGGTGGGTTGGAAAACTGCTAGTTGGGGGGAATACAAGGACTAATAGATTAACAGTAGCCACTGGCAGAGGTGGAAGTGATTCTTGCACTGCTTCTATTGAAATGAGCAGAAGCCTGGAAAACAAGATGCAGGATATTTCAGAGACTGCTGGTAGTCATTGCGGTACAAGTAAACACATGGGTTGTGTTAGGGTAGCTAAGAATAGAAACAGGTGCATGTATACCTGCGTGTACACCAATGCTAGGAGTTTGGTAAATAAATTTGATGAATTTGAGGTATTGCTCAAAACATCAAAGGCAGATATTGTTGGGATATCAGAGACGTGGTGTCACACAGATATAAGTAATGCGGAACTGGAATTTGGGGAATACAATTTGTATAGGAAGGATAGACAGGACAGGAGGGGAGGAGTGGTTATGCTATTAATTAAGAAACACAAAGTCCAAGGAAGTGAAGCCAGTCGACATCGATGGACAGGGCAGTGTCGAGTCAGTTTGGTGTGACATAAGCATAGGGAAATCAAAATTGAGAGTAGGAGTGTGCTATAGGCCTAATGACTCTGATGAGTATAATAAGATATTGTACAGGGAAATAGAGTGGGCCAGTAAATCAGAGAGTCTTATAATGGGGGATTTTAATTTCCCAGATATTGACTGGAATTTGTGGGTTGGTCACTCGCACACTAGCAAGGCTTTTGTGGATTTATTGGATGATTGTTTTCTACATCAGCATGTTCGTGAGGCAACAAGAGGGAGCCATACTCTTGATCTGATTATCAGTAGTGATTCTTCATGCATTAAGAATCTGCAGATAAATGAACCACTAGGTGGCAGTGATCACAGTGTGTTGAAGTGGGATTTACTCAAGGAGGTAACTACCATCAGAGGTAAAGGGAAGGGTTTTTGCTTTCGTAAAGGCGACTATGATGGACTGAGACAGTATTTAAATTCTATACAGTGGGACCAACTGATGATGTTACCAACAGCAAACTCAAAATGGGAAGCATTCAAGGAACTAATCTTGGAGGCTACCAGGCTTTACATACCAACTAAGAAATATTGTTCAAGGTTTAGGCCAAAATGGTTGTCAGATGAATTAATGAGACATGTGGCAGAGAAGAAAAATGCATGGGATACATACAAATTAATGGGTGACATGGAAGCCTATGATAGATATAAGTTGGTCTGTAACCAAGTCACAAAGGAGATTAGGCAGGCAAAGGCAGACTGCGAAAAATCCTTGGCAAAGGATGCAAAGAAAAACAGAAAAGAGTTCTTTACATATTTGAACTCGAGAAGGAAAGGGATGAATCAGATTGGTCCACTGGATATTGATGGTTCAACAGTTGAGGATCCTGCTCAGGTGGCTAACAATCTAAACAAGTATTTTGCATCTACATTCACGCATGAGGAGTTATTCAGGAAGGAGAATGATGTAGGTAAAGTAAACATTGGCAGTGAGCTGGATGATTTTGTAATAACTGAGAGGAAACTGGAGGAGAGATTGTTGAGGATAAACATAAAAAAGGCACCTGGAGTGGATGGGATCTATCCAGTTATATTAAAGGAGGCAGCTAAGGAAGTATGCAAACCCCTAGCCATAATTATGAGAGCTTCTTTGGACTCAGGGGAGGTACCCATAGACTGGAGATGTGCAAATGTAACCCTAATTCACAAAGGAGGATCAAAGGCTGACACAAGTAATTATAGACCTGTTAGTTTAACTTCTGTTCCAGGTAAATTAATGGAGGCACTGGTTAAAGAAGCACTGCAGGATCATCTAGACAAGAATTCAGTTATAGCTCAGACACAGCATGGTTTTGTTAAGGGCAGGTCTTGCCTGACCAATTTGATTGGATACTATGATGTAGTCACAAAAGAACTGGATGCAGGGAATAACTTTGATATTATATATTTGGATCTTAGAAAGGCTTTTGATACTGTTGCACATGGAAGACTGCTGCACAAATTGGAGCAGTGTGGCATTGGAGGCAAATTGCTGCTATGGATAAGGGGATGGTTGAGTGGCAGAAGACAGAGTGGTAATCAATGGACACTGCTCAACGTGGACTAATGTTATTAGTGGAGTTCCTCAAGGTTCAGTGTTGGGTCCGTTGTTGTTTTCGGTGTTTATGAATGATATTGATGATGGGATATCAAGTTTAATGTCCAAGTTTGCAGATGATACAAAGGTTGGCAGGGTCGTTAAGGACACTACTGACGCTATGCTGCTGCAACAGGATCTGAAAAGGTTGAACAGATGGGCTAAGAGGTGGCAAATGAAGTTTAACATTGAAAAATGTAAAGTACTACATATGGGAAACAGTAACCCCAGAGCAACGTATCAACTCTGCGGTACTACACTGACAGTGGTGGAGAATGAAAAGGACCTGGGGGTAATTGTGCAGGCAGATATGAAGTTCTCTGAGCAGTGCAGACGAGCTGCAAGAGTAGCTCATGGTGTCTTGTCAATGATATACAGGAATTTTTCTATCAGAGATAAGGAGGTGATTATTCCCTTGTATAAGACAATGGTTAGGCCACATCTTGAGTACTGTATACAGGTCTGGAGGCCTCATTTCAAGAAGGATGTAGAACTGCTGGAAGGGGTACAGAGAAGGGCAACAAGATTAGTGAATGGAACAAAGGGTTGCTCTTACGAAGAAAGGCTTAAGTTTTGCAAATTACAGAGTCTGGAGACTAGGCACCGGCGAGGTGATCTGATAGAGGTGTATAAGGCTTTGAATGGTTTGAGCATGCTCAATGCCAATGGGGGCGCCTCCGTAGCCAGGTGGGAAGGAGCAGCAGTGCATAGCACACGCTTCTTGATTAGACCGGGGTTCGAGCCCGTCACCACCAAATACGGAGAATGCGGAAAGGTCAGGGAACGACCACCGCATATCCCGGAGCAATATGGCCTTAGTTGCTAATGCTCCTAAAAACCAAATAACAAACAACAATGCCAATGGGATTCTTCATCTTGCTCAGAATAATCACCTCAGTGGGCATAAATTCAAATTGAGGAAGGACGGATGTCGGATAGATGTGTGGAAATTTGCCTTTGGCCAGCGGGTGGTTGGTTGGTGGAACCGACTTCCATCACTTATTGTTGAAGTTGATAGCCTGAACAAATTTAAAGCTCAACTGGACAGGTATTTCGAACGAACAGAGGGGTGAAATGGGAGTGGGGTTTTTTTTTTTTTTTTTTTTGGCTGATGCTGAATGAGCTTGCTTTCTTGCATCATATGCCTCTACTAATGCTAATGCTAATGCTATCATCAGCCATAATGGTGCAAGGAAGCCTGAGGTTTATGCTACACCAGCCAAAAAAAAAATTCCCGAGTTACCCTGAGAGAGAGAGAGAGAGAGAGAATGAATTAGAAGTAGAAAGGACTCACCAAGAAGAGAAGAATGATATCCAGCTCAGGACCCTGGATGTGCCGATCCCATACTCACCAGATATGAGCCTCTGGATTTGATAGAATTGCTCTCCTTCCCACACCAGGTGGAAAAGACCTGAGTTCAAATCCTGTCTATGATGGGGGGGTGGTTATGGCTCTTTTTCACAACATGGCTGAGTTAGTCAGGCTCATGCAAGGGTAGCATAGTTTTTTCTCCTGGAAACTCAGGTTTTTCATCCATCAAAATTGAAAATCAATTTTAAGACATGCAGTTTATAAACAATATACACAGAGCAATATGGCCTTAGCTGCCAATGCTCCTAAAAAAATAAAAAATATATGATTACTGAAGACACACAAGAATTACTGGTAGAAAAAGAGGCAGGCGAAGCATTTGGAGGTAAAACCAAATCAATTCAGAGGATGACAACGCGGATGAAAATTCTAAACTTTCAAATTTTACATTAAAAAGCATACAGGAAGGCATAAAGTTAGCCGAGCAATTAGAATCTTATCTTTTTGAATGCAGATTCTTGAATGAAAGGAACCCAAAATTCAAAAGGGAGCTTCAAGAATGCTTAGTTCCATATTCACAAAGATTTATGAAGCAAAAGCAAGCAAAACCAGATTACTGATTTTTTAAAGAGAGTAGGAGATACACGAAATCTAGAATGGTGTATTTTTGTTAGTTTTGTTAACATTTTATTAACGAATAGTGTATTTTTGTTAGCTTTTGAAACATAGCCTCCTTTTTGTACTTTTTCTTAGTCCCGTATAACATGGTTTCATACAACACAACATTTTATAGGAACTTAACTACCGTGTTATATGAGGGTTACCTGTATATATATATATATTGTGTTATCAAGTTCTGGTATGTAATGCATTATACAATTGCATTCTTAATGTTATTAACTTAGTTTATACCTTAATAAAACGCTTCTCAGTTACTTTCCTACGAAACTACAAAAAGGTATAGGCAATAGTGATATATAAAGATTTAAGCAACTAAACAACCATTTCTAAGCAACTGCCAAACCCCAGTAAGAAGCAATTTCACTTATTTTATCAAATAAACACAAAAAAAATTACTGTTTATTATATTATTCACAGTAGAAACATTAAATATGTTATATATTTCATTTGTTATTAAAGTTGGAGAAATATGTTTTAAGAGCACTGACAGGTTATTATGATTGTTCAATTTATTAAAGCACCAAACCTAGACATATTTCCTTTTATGTGCTCTCAATTGTAAAGTACTACACAATGTCAAGTGATTATACATTGGGAGGTATGTGCAGTGAAGTGAAATCAATTACATTTATATTTATTTTTTGTTAATTAATTAGCAATTGATTGGTTATATACTTTCTCATCTGTTAATTACAGAAAATGAAAAAAACTTTAATTTAATAAATAAAAACCTAATGGACATGAAATGTAGTGCACTGTGTATATTAACTAATTTGTGTAATATAATTTATATTAATTACTTTTGTGAATCTGTTTATTTATTTTTTGTTTAGGAGTTCTAGAAGCACACTGTAAGGCAGCAGAAGATCAACATGATGAACATGGATTACCTAAGCCTCCTGTAACAGCCGAAGTAATCCAAGAAGCAAAACATCTCAGGATAAAATGTAGTGAGAGTGACAAAGAAGATAGTATTGATATTATGCCTTCCCAATCAAATTTAAGGCATAACAGGGAAAGGTCCCCACCTAGAGAGTGTACGCTAGAGAATTCAGTGAATTTAAATTCCAGCAGGATTATAGCTACATCTAATAATTTACTTGAATCTGCAAATGTAGAGATTAAAACAGTAGATGTAAAAGACAATTCCAATATTGATATAATAAATACTGACAAAAAACAACAAAGGTCTCCTTCTCCTGCCCCTCCTATTTGTGATAAAGAAATTAAAATGGAAGACAAATCTATGAAGAAAAAGAAGTTGCCGTTTGAGAGGTGTAATATCAGGTATAATTTTTGGGTGTTCTTATTTTTATTTTATTTTTTATATTACCCTATATTTCCATAGATAAATACTGTATGATCAATATTCTATGCAGTACTACTATGTGGTAATAGTATTGCACTATTTAGTCCAGGTGTGACTAAATATGCACTTTGATTTTCCAAGCAAAAGTGACTTATAGATTACCTAGTTTTGATCATAAAGATACAGTGAAGATTCAGAATCAACAAACTTAAGTACTTTTGGTAATGCGTTTTGTTGTGAGGCTTTCCTCCCCTCCCCTTCTGACTTGCTAAGGAGAAGTGCCAAAGCTTAGTGACAGAGGCTAATTTATAAAATCAATTAGTTACTGGTATAAAAATTGTACTAACTGTTTGTACAGGCGGGCCTCGATTAACGCGATTAATTCGTCCTGCGAGCGCATCGCGAAAAACGGAACCGCGTTAATCGAATATAATAACCAATAGGAAAAATTATAATTGGTCCTTGACCTTCTGGAATGTCCATAAAGAATTTTAAAAATACCTTTTAAATAACTTTTTAACTGTATATAATGTAAAAGATAATGAAAATAATTATGGAATTAAATGTTTATTGCATAAAACAGCGGTTCTTAAACTGTGCGCCGCGAAATATTTTAAATTTTCGAGGGAAACACAGCGATACTCGACATCTGTCGGACACCGCGCGAACTACTAGCTCGAGGTAGTTCACAGTTTCAGCATTTCTTATTAAGTTGTTTGGACCTAACTACTAAACGAAACTGTTAGGTATTTCTTTTGGTCTGGGTGCGCCTTCAAAAAATTACTGAGACATCAAAGGCGCCGTGAACCGAGAAACTTTGGGAACCTCTGACATAAAATACACAATGAAGAAATTACTGTTGCGGAAATATTTGAACAGTGTTGACTTTCTCTTTTCATCAATCGATTTCCGATAGCCGACAACAATCTTCTCTGGGCCATGGCGAAATAATAAATAAATAAATTTTTTGTTTATACTCCGGCACGACAACCAAGTCAGTAGAGTTTACAATAAATCGTCAATACAAATATTTATCGTATTTAGTAGTCACGGGCTTGAACCCCAGTCACTCAAGGAACGCGTGCTATGCACTCTCGCTCCTGACCACTCGGCTACGTCAGGCCTCTAACTAAATATCGCAGAGAACATCAAACCTTTTGTTTGAGGTTCTATGCGATACGAAAGATTTCATCTAATTCTTTTACCGTTATCTCCTTCGAGGTAACATTTTCATCTGGCTCATTTAAAAATTTGAATTTTTAAATTTGAAATGCAGGAGACAAACACGTCTTCTTCCGATGGTTGATGGAACACACCGAGGCGGGCAGCAGGCAAACGTTTGTTTATTGACCGTACGACTCGCGGTAAGCTTAACGCGCGATACAAATCTTTTTCAACTATCGCATAAAAAAAAAAAAAAAAAAAAAGATCGCGTTAACTGGAAATTTCCATCGTTTAAAGTGAAAAGTGGTATCATTTTTCAAATAGCGTTAACTGAATATCGCGTTAATCGAACTCGCTTTATGCGAGGCCTAACTGTACTGGTACTGAATGCACTTGAAAAGAATTTTATTTTCAAAAGGGACCTGTTAGGTGATTTGAGTTGCCCAGATCTGACTTAGGTCTGTATAATGAATATCTCTTGTTGAAAATCATTATTTTCTCCAGTCCTCAGCTGTTATTTCTTTAAAGTTTGATTAATCAGCATTAGCAGAGACATATGATGCAAGAAAGCAAGATTTAAGCATCAGCAGTTTAAAAAAAAAAAAAAAAAAAAAAAAACCTTCTTGTTTCACTGATCTATTCACTCCAGATGTTTTTCTAATTCTGCCTTGAATTTATTTAAGCTGTCAACTTCTACGACAGATGGAAGTTTGTTCCAGCAATCAACCACCCGCTGGCTAAAGGCAAACTTCTGCACATCTATTCTACAACTGTCTTTCCTCAATCTGAATTTGTCCCCTCAGGTGATTAATCTGGTCAAGAGGAAGAATCCCATCAGCATTGAGCATGCTCAAACCATTCAAGGCCTTATACACTTCAATCAGATCATCTCACAGGTACCTAGTCTCCAGACACTGTAATTTGCAAAACTTAAGCCTTTCTTTGTAAGAGCAACCCTTTGTTCCATTCACTAACCTTGTTGCCCTTCTCTGTACTTGTTCCAGCAGCTCTACATCCTTCTTAAAATGAAGCTGCCAGACCTGTTATAGTACCCAAGGTGTGGCCTGACCATTGCCTTATACAGGGGGGTAACACCCCTTTTCCCTGCTAGAAAGATTCCTGTATATATATATCATTGACAAGACACCACGAGCTACTCTTGCAAACTGTCTGCACTGCTCAGAAAACTTCATATATCTGACTGCACAATTACCCCAGGTCCTTTTCATTCTCTACAACCCTCAGTGTAGTATCACACAGTTGATACGTTATTCTAGGGTTACTGCTACCCATATGCAGTACTTTTTTTGTCAATGTTAAACTTCAGTTGCCACCTGTCAGCCTATCTGCTCAACTTTTCTAGATCCTGTTGCAGTATTGTACTGTGATTAGTGTCATCAACAACCCTACCAACCTTTGTATCATCTGCAAACTTAGACATTAAGCCTGATATACCTATGATTAAAAATAGCAAGAGCCTCAAATGCCAAAAGTTAAGACTGAAAATATGCATTTTAGTCAAGGCTTAAATAAAACCGGCACTCACTTCATTATCCATTTTGTTGTATGAATTATATAAAAATGGAGGTATGGGAAGGCCTCAGATTAAAGACTAAAATCATAAGTTAAAAATCTTTGGTTAAAATTAAAATTAATCTCAGAGGAGGAAAAGGTGTACTGCATCATCCTCTAGTTGTCAGTTTTAAAATGTAAAACTGTAAAGTTATGATTAAATGTGAATGTAAATGCAAAATACTCATTCAGTTTGTCAGCAACGTGAGCAGGATCATCAACATTCGAGCTATGGATATCAAGTGGAACAATTTGATTCATCCCCTTCCCTCTAGTGTTGAGATATCAAATCTTTTTAAAAACTACCTCGTGCCCAGAACACAAAATTGGCAAAATTGCACGCCAAAATTGGCTAAATATTTAAAAAATACTATACAGAACACAAAATGCATAATGCTTTAAAAAAAAAAAATGCTTTATTATCCTTAATCATGCCAAAATTTTCGCTCCAAAATTCTTGAAATTCTCTGCTGTTCTCCCTCTTTATTTGAATGGTTTTGTTTCTTTTGTGGTTGAGTTGACATTCTAAACAATCCATAAAGGGCAAATAGCAGTTAAAATATTTATGATAATTAATTAAGAATAATCTGCAATCTCTATGTGACATACAAACCGTAATTGAGAATGAAGGAGGCTACACTAAATACTGAATGTGGATAATATATCTTACATAACTTTACCAATAACTTTCTGAATAAATGTGTGAAATATATGAAATTTTTTCTTAATTTCGTTTCACAATTTCGTCAGTACATCTCACCACTCTGACTTCAAACAAATCACTACATGAAGTTTGAAATTTTTTGGTGATGCTCTTAATTCCACATGCCCAAAAAATTTATATGTGTGGCACTTTGGGCATATGTGCCATGCTTTCGCCACACCTGCTCTAGTGTTTACATAAGTAAAAAGATTATTTGCCGATTTTTTTTGCTTATATCTGCCTTAGGCTTCTGTATCGCCCAATAATTTATATGTATCCCATGTATTTTCCTTCTCTGCCATGAGTCTCATCTTACTTTAGTTCATCTTACATTGGTTCATTTAGGCCTAAACCTTGAACAGTATTTCTTAGTTGGAATGAAAAGCCTAGTAGCCTCAAAAATTAAGTCCCTGAAGACTTCCCATTTAGAATTCAACGTTGGTAACATCATCAGTTGATCCCAATGTACAGAATTTAAAAACTGTCCGAGACCCCTGTAGTCACCTTTATGAAAGCAAAAGCCCTTTCCTTTAGCCTTGATGGTAGTTACATCTTTAAGTAATAACCACATCAGTACATTGTGATCACTGTCACCCAGTGGTTCCTTTATCTGCAAATTCTTAATGAATGAATAATCACTGCTGATAATCAGATCAACAGTATTACTCCCTCTGGTTGCCTCTGGAACGTGCTGCTGCTGTAGAAAACAGTCATCCAATTAGTCCACAAAAGTCTTGCTAGTGTGCGAGTGACCAATCCACAAGTTCCAGTAAATATGTGGGAAGTTAAAATCCCCAATTATAAGACATTTTGATTTACTAGCCCATTCTGTTTCTCTGTATAGTTTTCATTGTACTCATCAGAGTCATTAGGCCTATAACACACTCCTAATCTCAATTTTGCTTTCCCAGTGCTTATGTCACACCAAACTGACTCTACACCGCACTATCCAGTGATGTTGACTAGCTGCACTTCCTTGGATTTTATGTGTTTCTTAACCAATATCATAACCCCTCCTCCCTTCCTATCCTATTTATGCTTCCTGTACACATTGTACTCTCCAAATTCCAGTTCTGCATTCCTAATATCTCTGTGACACCACGTCTCTATTATCCCAGCAATATCTCCCTTTGAAGTTTTGACCAGCACCTCAAATTCATCAAATTTATTTACCAAACTCCTAGCATCATTGGTGTACACACAAGTATACATTCACCTGTTCCTATTCTTAGCTACCCTGACACAACCCATGTATTTAATTGTTCTGCAATGACTCCCAGCAGTCTCTGGAATCCCCTGCACCTTGTTTTCCAGGCTGCTGCTCATTTCAATAGAATCTGTGCAAGATTCACTTTCACCTCTTCCAGCAGCAGCTACTGTTAATCTATTAGTCTGTGTAAACCCCCAAACTAGCAGTTTTCAGACCCACCTAACACTGCCTCAATAGCATCAGCAAATATTCTTGCACCCTTTCTATTTAAGTGTATCCCATCCTTGTAGAAACTATTCCTCCTGTTAACAAGCATAGACCATGCTGAAAAAAATTCCATCCCACGTGCCTTGCACAGTCTCTCGAGGCGCCTTTGTAGCCAGGTGGGCAGGAGCAGCAGCAGTGTGTAGCACACGCTTCTTGATTAGACCGGGGTTCGAGCCCGTGACCACCAAATGCGGAGGATGCGGAAAGGTCAGGGAATGACCACCGCATAACCCCGGAGCAATATGGCCTTAGTTACTAATGCTCCTAAAAACCAAATAACAAACAAACAAACAAACAGTCTCTCGAGGGCTGAATTGATTGACAAGGCTCTCATCATATACACCCTCCTATCATGGCTGTCAGAATTGCACACTTTCAAGTTTAACCCTAAGGCACGACTTTGGTTATTTCTAACATAGACTCTCTAAAAATAGAATCCTCTAATGACAATTAGTAAATTCGAATAAGATTAAAAGAAGTGGATTGTTTTTTGCTTCAAATGAATGAGTCATCTGGCATACGGAATCATAAACAGTTGATAAGTATTGTGTGTTTTGTTGACCAGGACTTCATTAAAGAGTATTTATTTTGCAAGGAGCTTTCTGAAACATCGACTGGTTAAGACATTTTTCATGCTACTGATGACTGTAAAAATTCATGGTATTGAATGGAAACACTTCAAGTGTTTGCAACAATGCCATTGCAGCTATGATGGGGAAAACAAATGGTTTTATTTTGTGCATAAAAAGGCATAACCCATCAATACAAGTTACTGAGTGTGTCCTCCATCGTGAAGCTTTAATGGCAAACCCTTGTCAGAGCAGCTTGGCATGACTTTGAATGTATCAGAATTGTTAATTTACTGAAATGAAGCACTACCAACTCTTGCCTTATTTGAAGCACTTTGTAAAGAAATGGTTAGATCAAAATATCGTTCCCTACTTTTCCACACAGAAGTTCACTGGCTTTCCCGAGGTTTGTACAGATTATACACACTTCGTAATAAGATGGTCAGGCCACACCTTGACTACTGTATACAGGCCTGGAGGCCTCCTTTTAGGAAGGGTATAGAGCTGCTGGAGTGAGTGCAGAGAAGAGCAACAAGATTAGTGACTGTAACAAAGGGGTTGCTCTTACAAAGAAAGGGTTAAATTTTGAAAACTACAATGTCTGGAAACTAGGCGAGGTGATCTGATTAAGGTGTATAAAGCCTTGAATGGTTTGAGCATGCTCAGCTGATGGGATTCTTCCTCTTGCTCAGAATAATCGCCTTTCAAATTGAGGAAAGACAGTTATAGGATAGATGTGCGGAAGTTTGCCTTTAGCCAGCATGTGGTTGATTGCTGGAACAAACTTCCATCTGTCATTGTAGAAGTCGGCAGCTTAAATAGCTTCAAGGCAGAACTAGACAAACATTTGGAGCAAGTGGATGGATGAAAGTAGAAGGGTTTTTTTTTTTTTTTTGGCTGATGCTATATAAGCTTGCTTTCTTGCATGATGTGCCTATGCTAAAGATCAAGCTCTTTCTATTAAATAATAATGAGCATTGTTTTCTAAAACTCCTTGAAAATAACTTTTTGTTGCCTAAACTTGCTTACATAGGAGACATAGTTGAGCATCTTAATGAATTAAGATGCTCAAATATAGAAAATATTTTAATATATTTGGACAAATTAAATGGTTTTAAGAATAAATTAGAGCTGTGACAAAAAACCTTAAATCTGAATCATTAGAAATGTACCATCAGAAGCAAGTGGCAGAACAGAATATTAGGTTTGGCTGAAAAACATTTGAATTTGCTACGAGATAATTTTTTGCATTGGTTTCTATCAGCAGCTTCAATGACTTTTCTGAAGTCTGATTATTTTTTGGGTTGATGTTAAGGAAGAGTATCTTCAAATATCCAACTACACTATTAATACTGCTAATATGAATATTAATACCTCTGCAAACTATTTTTCAATATTAATGTTAATAAAAAATGACAGTTTGCTGGGTCTGGGTCTCTAATATAGAACCAGATGTTAAATGTTTATGTTCCCAACAGGTACAAGTGTCTCACTAATTTTTTATATCTGTGAAAATAAATTTTTTTTGGTTAATATTACACCAAGCTGCTTTTATTTTCTTCCACTGTCACTTCAATTGATTCTACAAAAGTTTCTGATTAATAATAGCATTAGTAATATAAACACTATAAACAGAGGGTCACTATAAACAGTTGAAGCTGTTTATAGTGACCCTCTTTTTAATGTTTCGACACTTTATAACATCCTGTGTGGTTGGTCCTAGCCAATTTCTCATTAACCTAATGCTATTTTACATTCAGTATAATGACATTGAAAAAAATATTCCTCTATAACGACCATAAATTTTTACCACTTAATCTGAATTTTTATTTTTTTATTGCAATATTCATGTTAAAAATGACAGAATGCTTCAAATATATTGAAGTAATTGATGAGCTTGCAGCCTGATTGTGAGAAATCGTTTCTTAAGATTTCTCATGCACTTTTCCTTGCAGTGTGGTAATGAAATGAACAGCAGCTAGAAGTTAATTTCATTATTTGGAGTGTATGTTTATTGGTATGGCTCCAAAGCAGACAGCTTTGTCACTTGCTGATAAAAATAGGATTTTGCAAGTTGTAGATAATGGTGTGCATTCTAAGACTGACATTGCCAAACTTCAGCATTCCTAAAGTACTCTATTCACTGTTCTGAAAGATCAGAAAAAGATTGAAAGTTTAGAGAAATTAGTTGCACCGGTTAGGATTTCAGCATGAAAGACAAAGTATATCTTGAAAGGGTACTTGGAATGGCTGATGATGATGCGTGCAAAAATTGTTCCCATAGATGGTAATCTTTTAAGGGCTAAGGCTGAATTATTTGTGCATCGAATGGATATTAAAGAATTTAAAAGTTCAGATGTACAGTTCCAGAAATTTAAGACTAATAGTTTGTCTTTCAAAATGTGTGTGGCCCAAGTACAGTAAACCCCTGCTATTCGCGGGGGTTACGTCCCTGAGAAATGCCGCGAATACCGAAAACGCGAATACTGAGTTATGGCTCCCATAGTGATAAAGGGGTTCCGTTCCAAAGTATGAAATATATAAGAAAAACTAGTCTAAAATTTTGTCTATGTATGTATTATATGTACCTTCATAATATGACTATGTACATAGTGAAATGCAAGCATATGGCATCGAAATGAAAATAAGAAACAATTTAATATTAAATGTAATATTTATTAGAAATTTCAAACAAATCTTTCAAACCAGCGCCTTTGCTAGCTAAAAAAACTTATCCCACCCGTGCTATCACCAGTTTCGCTAAAGTGTTGATAAAGGAGTTTTGCCTTTTCATGAATGATGAGTGAACTTAACGGAATTTTATTTTGAGTTCGGTCTTCTGTCCTCAGATTTAAAGCCTTTTCCATTTTTTCTAATTTAACATCACAAGTTACAGAGCAAATTTTTGAAGCAATTAGCGCGTTTTCACGGACACTACGTCGGATTTTTTCTTCCGATTTCTTGATTGATTGTATTGTTGACTCATTGATTTTATAATGTTTTGCCACTGAGGAGACACTTTCACCATTAGAAATTTTATCTAATAACTCAATTTTATTCGCTAATGTCATCACCTTCTTTGATCTTTTCACATTTGCCTTGTTATTCGTAGCCATATTTTTGTAGGGGTTAGAAAAGAATTTGTCCACAATAAAGTCACTTTCTACCGTTAATACACACGAAAAAGTCTGTTTTACACAAAAGTCTGTTTTGCGGTAGTGATAAATCTACCGCAAAACGGTAGATTTATCACTTTTGTAGCATATAAATTGATAAATTTATTCAATTTATAAGCATATAAATTAAAAGCAAACAACGAAACCTTCCATGACAAGAGCATAACACATATTGAACAAGGATTAGCGAGAAACATCCACGCTCGCGATTTTGTGACCCCTTTCCCCCCACCCACCGAGCACTGTTTTGACCGGTGAAGATAATTTTAGCCACGCCCATGTTTTTTTATTGCGGAAAATGTTCACGGCGCTTTCAAATTCACATTTTTTTAGGTTTCATTTTATATTAAATCGGCGATGCGAATACAGATACCGCAAATAGCGGTGGTTTACTGTATAGCCATGGACATTGATGCTACAAAGGACTGGAAGGAAAATTGTTTAAAAAATGTTTAACTGGGAAAAAGTCCAAACAACAGACTTTTTTTTTTTTTTTTTATGAGAACCCCAAACACGAGAGGTATTATAAACTATAGTACTTAGTACCGTGCTTGGGTTGGAGGTTGAGAAGACGAAAGAAGATATTTGTTGATATTGGACTTGAACTTCTGTAGATTGTAATTTTCAGGAAATACGTATGAAGGAAGGTTGTTCCAGAAAACGGCAGTTGAATGAATAAATGAGGAAGATGAAAAGTTGGTTCTGTGGGTTTGAAGTTGGACAGTAAATGGATGTTGGCTGGTGGCGGCACGTGTTCGGACTGTTTTGAAAGAGAGAGCGGGAATTATAGAAGCCAATTCAGAAGAACAGTGTCCATGGAAGTATCTGTAGAAGAGGCATGCAGCAGAAACAGTGCGTCTATGAGACAGCGAGTGGAGAGACTCTGTTAGAGATGAATCATTAATTAACCTAACTGCCCTCTTCTGAATGGAATCAAGAAGCCTGAGAGAGGTTTTGGGGGCACCACCCCAGATGTGGGAACAATATTCCATGGCAGGGCGGATTTGCGATTTATACAGAGTGAGCAGCTGTTTGGGAGAAAAGTAACGCCGAAAGCGAAAGAGAAAACCAAGTTTTTTAGATGCAGAGGAAGCAATATTTGTAATGTGCTTGTGCCAAGAGAGATTAGAAGTCAGGGTAATCCCCAAAAGAGATATATCATTTTGCCTGGAAATCAGAGTGTCACTAAAGATAAGCATAGGAGCAGAAGAATCCTTTTTGCGAGATATAAGGCAAGAATGAGTTTTAGAAGGGTTGAAATCAACTAAGCTGTCTTTGCCCCACTGGAGAATTACCTGAAGATCGGCATTTAAGGAATTGGCAGCAGATTTTCGAGAACTTGAAGCTGATTGAGCTGGACAAGGTTTCTCAAATTGGAAAGTTGAATGCAATGTGCTATCATCGGCAAAACTATGGATAGGATTTCCAGTCAATGGAAGAAGGTCATTGATATACAAGAGGAAAAGAGTGGGGGAAAGAACTGAACCTTGGGGGACACCGGCATTAGTGGAGAAGTTAGAAGACAGAGAGCCATCTACCATCACCCTCAGTGAGCGATCAGAGAGAAAACTGGATAACCAATTACTAAAAACAGTTGGCAAACCATAAGATGGAAGCTTGTTTAGAAGACCTTTATGCCAAACACGATCAAAAGCCTTTGAGATGTCAAGAGCAACTACTTGTGTTTCACCAAACCTTTCCATTGAATTAGTCCATAAATGGGTAACATAAGCCAGAATATCACCAGTGGATCGACACTGACAGAATCCATACTGGCGATCGTTGATCAGACGGAAGGTTTCTAGGTAGTTTAAGAGTTGGTGGTTAATTGATTTCTCCATTACTTTAGAAAGAGTAGAAGTAATTGCAATGGGACGATAATTGGATGGGAGGGATTTGTCACCCTTTTTAGGAACTGGCTGGATATGAGCAAATTTCCAAGCAGAAGGAAAAACACCTTTGGAATAAGAAAGTGAAAAAAGGCGGCAAAGAATAGGAGTAAGTTCAGGAGCACAGGTTTTGAGAACAAGTGGAGAAATACCATCAGGACCTGGAGCTTTCTTAGCATCAAGATTCATCAAAATCCTTCTGATATCCTTTTGACGGAAGACCACAGGAGGCATTGAATGGAGCGTGTTAGGAATGGTGGGAGGTGTTTTACCAAGATTATTAATACATGAGCTCAAAGAAAAATGGGATGCTAGGAGGTCAGCTTTATCCTTGGCTGAAGTGACAACAGAACCATCTGGTTTGGACAGAGGTGGGAGCAGAGATGGGCAAAAGTTGCGGCCAATAGCTTTGGCAAGAGACCAGAATGCTCGGCTACCATTAGGGCAAGAAGCAAGTTTTCTACTTTTAGCCTGTTCAAACTCTAGTTTGGACTGATTAATAAATGCTTTACAATTGTTGCGAGCTTTGGTGTAGGCAGAAAATGAAACTGAAGAATTAGAAACAAGCCAATTACGATATGCAACGTTCTTCTCTTGGACAGCCTTAGCTCATTTATTGGAAAACCAAGGTTTAGATAAAGGACGAGATTTTAAAGTGGAGTGTGAAATAAAGGATTCCATTCCTGCAAGAATAATTTCACTGACACGATCTGAGCAAACGTTGACATCAGAAGTTTTGAAACAGTAATCAGACCAAGGAAAAGAAGAAAAGAAGTCTCGCAGGTCATCCCATTTTGCATTCTTGTAATGCCAAACAATACGAGGTTGGGAATAGCCATGAGATCCATGACTACCGTTCTTCTAGCAGCAAACATGTCTGACATAGAGAAGCGTCCTCCTTTAATCATTGAGAAAGCCCCAGAAGCCTCAATGCTTTAAAGGTTTGTATTGAGAAAACCAAAAGGCATGGATGACATCACAAATCTACAAAGAATGGATCAGACTTTTGCTGTTTGTGGATAACTGCACCCCTCATTGTCAAGTAAATGACCTACGTGTAATCATTGTCGAGTACCACCAAATGTGACATCAGTTCTTCAGCCATTTGATCAAGGTGTAATCCAGTGTTTTAAAAAAACTAAATGTCTTGAAAGAAAAATTCAGTGCAAAATTAACATCCTTCAGGAAATGTATTTATGTGCTTCAACATTGGATAAAATTGATGAAAAAGTGATCACCAACTGCTTCAAACATGCTGGATTTTACTGCCTTGAATGATGGAGTATGTGAAGTTTTGCATGCTTCTTTCTCTATTAATTGTGAAGAACAGTCTGATAATAGGGAAGAAATATTTGAGCATGTGCGTCATCACCTAAACTTACAGGAAAACTTAAGCTTCAAAGATTACACAGAAATGGATGCTGACAATGAATGTTTCAGGATATGCACAAATGAAGAGGAACTCAGAAGACGTAAAGGAAGCTTCTGAAATTTGTAGTGATCACGACGAGGATCCTACTGTGATTGAACAAGAAGTTTCAGTGAAAGATGCTCATCAAGGATTAGAACTTGTACATTGATTTTTTTTTTTTCAAGCACAGCCTAACTGCGAAAGTGAAATAACTGCAATAGCGCACCTTCATAATTCTCTTTTAAAACATGATCTACCATTGAAACAGCATTGTTTGACAGATTATTATAAAGTATGAAACAATTCTCTTGTTAGATCTTGATTTGTGTGTAGCCTAGTGGTGAAATTTACAATTTAATTGTAACCTTACCATGCTCTACAATCAATGCAAAATTTATATTCATCATTTTCTTGTTTAATACTATAGTACATATTATAAATAAGATTATACTATACTTAATTGGTAGAATTACATTAAATGTTCAAGCTTTTACTTGTTTAGTTGCTGATTTTATGAACGATCAATATAATGGTCTTCCGTTATAACCACCGTTTTTCCTCATTCCCCTAGGGCAGTGGTTTTCAACTGGGGTTCCGCAACAACATTCTTGGGGTGCCATGTAATTTGGGGGTTTAAGTTACTTAAAGTTATTATTATTATTTTTTAAATTTATATATTTATTTCATTATAAAAAGGGTACAATATAAAGGGTTCGGTACAATGTATATTGTACTGTATCTTTTTAATTTTGTGGTGATCTATAATTGATCTTTATTTAGTACCTCTATATAAAGAATAAAATTATTATATTATATAGGTATATATTAAAAGGTCGAAAACCAGTGCTAGGCCTAGGGGTGCCATGAAAAAATTACTGGAACAGTAAGGGCGCCGTGAACCAAGAAAGTTTGGGAGCCCTAGGGGGTCATTTAGAGCTTTGACTGTATGTCATATTTGTTACGTAAAATCTCTTATGCTTAAAATCTAGCATTTTGTAAAAACAAGGAAAAAACACCTTCAAGGTATTTTTAACTAAATGTGGGTAATATGTATTTTTACAAAACTAGATTCATTTGAAAATGAAATTTTTTTTTTTTTAACTTAAAAAAATTAAACTTGATTAGATTGCAGATCAGTGCTCTAGAGGACCACTTACTTTAGTCATGTACTTTGAAAGGTTATTCATGAGAAAAACATCAAAGTGTGTGTTGGGGGGGGTCATGATTTCCTGGTATTCTGGTAGGTAAATGAACTATCTGTGCTATGTCTTTTAAAAATTGTAAAAAGGCCAGCATCTCAAACAGCTGGATTCATGTGACTAGCAAACTGAGGCCAGATGCAGTTGTGAACATTAAAAACAGTGAGCAATTAAAATTACCTCACTGTTAGAAAAGTTGGACTGGAGAAAGTCGTTTCAAAGAAGGAAAGTCAAAGAGTTCCACGTGAGGTTGGGAGAATGAAAGCAGCAGCAGATGAAATTAGCATTAGCAGATCCATATGATGCAAGAAAGCAAGCTTATACAGCATCAGCCAAAAAAAAAAAAAAAACCTTCCCATTTCATCCCTCCATTCACTCCAAATGTTTGTCTAGTTCTGCCTTGAATTTATTTAAATTGTCAACTTCCACAACAACAAATGGAAGTTTGTTCCAGCAGTCAGCCAAACACTGGCTAAAGGCAAATTTCCACACATCTATTCTATAACTGTCTTTCCTCAATTGAATTAATGCCCCCTCAGACGATTAATCTCAGCAAGAGGCATTAAGCCCTTCAGCATTAAGCTCACTCAAACAATTCCAATGCCTTTACACCTCAGTCATATCACTTGCAAGTGCCTAGTGTCCAGACACTGCAATTTGCAGAACTTAAGCCTTTCTTCATAAGAGCAACTCTTTATTCCATTCACCAATCTTGTTGACCTACTCTGTACTCATTCCAGCAGCTCTAGATCCTTCCTAAAATGAGGCCTCCAGAAATGTATACAAGGCGATAATCATCCCTTGCAGGTTATCTGCACTGCTCAGAAAACTTCATATCTGACTGTGCAATTATCCCCAGATCCTTTTTATTCTCCACTACCCTTGAGTGTAGTGCAGAACACATTTGGTACATTACTCTCTGATTACTGCTACCCATATACAGTACTTTGCATTTGTCAATGTTAAACTTCAGTTGCCACCTCTAACCCCATCGGCTTAACTTCTTTAGATCCTGTTGCAGTAGCATACTGTCATTAGTGTCATTAACAACCCTGCCAACCTTCGTATCGTTCGCAAATTTGGATATTAAGCCTGATATACTTCATCAATAGCATTAATAAATACAGAAAACAACAATGGGCCGAACCCTGGGGAACTCCATTAATAAAATTAGTCTATAAAGAACAGTGTCCAGTGGCAGATCCAGAAAAAAAAAATGACAGAAGAGACACCATTTTGTGCACTGGGATGGCGATCACATTAGCATCAGTGTTGCCAACTATAGCCAATTGAAAATAGCTGAGCTGCAATGCAAAAAATAGATAAAATCCTATGTTAACAATAAAAAAAAAAATTTTTTTTGTAGCTAAAGGGAATTTAAACGATTGGTGTATATTTTCGGAAAAATGACAGGGGGATACGTGCACCAGTACCCCTACCCGAAACCTGCCACTGACAGTGTCCATGGTATCCAATACTATGGATACTGTACTGACCAATCTGATTGGATACATCATAGTAACCAATCAGAATGGTCAGACAAGACTTCTTAGGTGCCTCCGTAGCCACGTGGGAAGGAGCAGCAGTGCGTAGCACTCGCTTCTTGATTATACCGGGGTTCGAGCCAATCACCACCAAATATGGAGGATGCGGAAAGGTCAGGGAATGACCACCACATATCCCTGGAGCAATATGGCCTTAGTTGCTAATGCTCCTAAAAACCGAACAACAAACAAGACTTTTTCTTAACAAACAAATACTGTGTCCTAACTATAACTGAAGTCTTGTCTAGATGATCCTGCAATGCTTCTTTAACCAGTGCCTACATTAGTTTCATTGGAAAAGAAGTTAAACTAACAGGTTTGTAATTACTTATGTCACCTTTTGATCCCCCTTTGTGAATTGGGGACATATTTGCATATCTCCAGTCTATACGGATGTCACCTTAGTCCAAGGAAGCTCTCATAATTATGGCTAATGGTTAGCATTAGCATTAGTAGAGGCATTTGATGCAAGAAAGCAAGCTTATGCAGCATCAGCCAAAAAAAAAAAAAAAAAAAAAACCCACTTCCACTTCACCCCTCTGTTTGTTCAAAATACCTGTCCAGCTGAGCCTTAAACTTATTTAGGCTATCAGCTTCCACGACAAGGGATGGAAGTCTGTTCCACCAACCAACCACCTGCTGGCTAAAGGCAAATTTCCGCACGTCTGTCCTACATCTGTCTTTCCTCAATTTGAATTTATGCCCTCTCAGGTGATTATTCTGAGCGAGAGGAAGAATCCCATCAGCATTGAGCATGCTCAAACCATTCAAGGCTTTAAACACCTCTATCAGATCACCTTGCTGGTGCCTAGTCTCCAGACACTGTAATTTGCAAAACTTAAGCCTTTCTTCGTAAGAGCACCCCTTTGTTCCATTCACTAATCTTGTTGCCCTTCTCTGTACTCGTTCTAGCAGCTCCACATCCTTCTTGAAATGAGGCCTCCAGACCTGTATACAGCACTCTAGGTGTGGCCTGACCATTGCCTTATAGGGAATAATCACCTCCTTATCCCTGCTAGAAATATTCCTATATATCATTGACAGTACACCATGAGCTACTCTTGCAGCCCGTCTGCACTGTCAGAGAACTTCATATCTGCTTGCACAACCACCAGTTTCATTCTCTATCACTGTCAGTGTAGTACCACAGAGTTGATATGTTGCTCTGGGGTTGCTGTTTCCCATGTGTAGTACTTTACATTTGTCAATGTTAAACTTCATTTGCCACCTCTCAGCCCATCTGCTCAACCTTTCCAGATCCTGTTGCAGCAGCATAGTGTCAGTAGTGTCCTTGACAACCGTGCCTACCTTTGTATCGTCTGCAAACTTCGACATTAAGCTTGATATACCATCATCAATATCATTTATAAATACAGAAAACAATAATGGACCCAACACTGAGCCCTGAGGGACTCCACTAATAACATTAGTCCACGATGAGCAGTGTCCATTGATTACCACTCTGTCTTCTCCCCCTCAGCCACCCCTTTATCCACAGCAGCAATTTGCCTCCAATGCCACACTGCTCCAATTTGTGCAGCAGTCTTCCATGTGCAACAGTATCAAAAGCCTTTCTAAGATCCAAGTATATAATATCAAAGTTATTCCCTGCATCCAGTTCCTTTGTGACTGCATCATAGTATCCAATCAAATTGGTCAGGCAAGACTTCCCCTTAACAAAACCATGCTGTGTCCGAGCTATAACTGAAGTCTTGTCTAAATGATCCTGCAGTGCCTCCATTAATTTTCCTGGAACAGAAGTTAAACTCACAGGTCTATAATTACTTGTGTCAGCCTTTGATCCTCCTTTGTGAATTGGGGTCACATTTGCACATCTCCAGTCTGTGGGTACCTCCCCTGAGTCCAAGGAAGCTCTCATAATTATGGCTAAGGGTTTGCTTACTTCCTCTGCTGCCTCCTTTAATATAACTGGATAGATCCCATCCACCCTGGGTGCCTTTCTTGTGTTTATCTTCAACAATTTCTCCTCCACTTTACTCTCAGTTATTACAAGATTCTCTAGCTTACTGCTAGAGTTGAATGCACCTCTGGCTTTCCCCTCACTAAATAACTCCTCATGTATGAATGTCGATGCAAAATATTCATTTAGTTTATTAGCTACCTGAGCAGGATCATCAACAGTTGACCCATTGATATCAAGTGGACCAATGTGATTCATCCCCTTCCTTCTAGAGTTTACATAAGTAAAGAACTCTTTGCTGTTTTTCTTTGCATCCCTTTCCAAAGATTTCTCGTAATCTGCCTTCGCCTGCCTAACCTCCTTGGTAACTTGGTTACAGATCAACTTGTATCTATCATAGGCTTCTGTGTCAAGTGTTAATTTGTATGTATCCCATGCATGTTTCTTCTCTGCCATATACCTCATTAGTTCATCTGACATCCATTTTGGCCTAAACCTTGAACAATATTTCTTAGTTGGTATGTAAAGCCTAGTAGCTTCCAAGATAAGTTCTTTGAATGCTTCCCATTTTGCATTTGCTGTTGGTAACATCATCAGTTTGTCCCACTGTATAGAATTTAAATACTGTCTCAGTCCATCGTAGTCGCCTTTACGAAAGCAATAACCCTTCCCTTTACTCCTAATGGTAGTTACCTCTTTGAGTAAATCCCACTTCAGCACACTGTGATCACTGCCACCTAGTGGTTCATTTATCTGCAGATTCTTAATGCATGAAGAGTCACTGCTGATAATCAAATCAAGAGTATTCCTCCCTCTAGTTGCCTCCCGAACATGCTGATGTAGAAAACAGTCATCCAATAAATCCACAAAAGCCTTGCTACTGTGTGAGTGACCAGCCCCCAAATTCCAGTCAGTATCTGGGAAATTAAAATCTCCCATTATAAGACTCTCTGATTTACTGGCCCACTCTATTTCCCTGTACAGTTTCTTATTATACTCATCAGAGTCATTAGGCCTATAGCACACTCCTACTCTCAATTTTGATCTCCCAATGCTTATGTCACACCAAACTGACTCGACACTGCACTGTCCAACGATGTCCACTGGCTTCACTTCCTTGGATTTTATGTATTTCTTAACTAATAGCATAACCGCTCCTCCCTTCCTATCCAGTCTATCATTTCTGTAGATGCTGTCAAATTCCAGTTCTGCATTCCTTATATCTGTGTGACACCACGTCTCTGATATCCCAACAATATCTGCCTTTGATGTTTTGAGCAATACCTCAAATTCATCAAATTTATTTACTAAACTCCTAGCATTGGTGTACACGCAACGATACATGCACCTATTTCTATTCTTAGCTACCCATGTGTTTACTTGTACCGCAGTGACTCCCAGCAGTCTCTGAAATATCCTGCATCTTGTTTTTCAGGCTTCTGCTCATTCCAATAGAAGCAGTGCAAGAATCTCTTTCACCTCTGCCAGTGGCTACTGTCAATCTATTGGTCTTTGTCTCGCCCCAAGCTAGCAGTTTTCCGACCCACCTAACACTGCCTCGATAGCATCAGCAAATATTCTTGCACCCTTTCTATTTAAGTGTATCCCATCCCTGTAGAAGCAATCTCTCCTGTTAACAAGTACAGTCCATTCTAAAAAAAATTCTACCCCTTGAGCCTTGCACAATCTTTCCAGGGCCGAATTGATCGACGTCTCTCATCATATACTCCCTCCTATCGTGTCTGGGCAGAATTGCAGGCACTTTCAAATTCAACCCTATTTCACGGCTTTTTTTCAACAGTGACCCGTACTTGTTAAGCAATTCTGCCAGTCTCCTACTCTTGATATCATTAGTGCCAATGTGTACAACTATATCACCTTTTGTGCCCTTAAAAGATGATATCTGCTCTACAACGTCATCAACCTTTGCCTCTGGCAGACATACCCTGGTCCTGTTCCACCTATCCTTTTTACAAAAAGGATAGTTTTTGCTTACTTCCTTTGCTGCCTCCTTTAATATAACTGGATTGATCCCATCCACCTCCAGGTGCCTTTCTTAAGTTTAATTTCAACAACTTCTCCTCTACTTTGCTCTCAGTTATTACAAAATAATTTAATTCCCTGTCAGAGATTCATAAAATTCTAGCATTCACCTCCCAGAATATCTCCTCATTTGCGAATGTAGATGCAAAATACTCATTCAGTTTGTCATCTACCTGAGCAGGATCATCAACAGTTGAATCATCAATATCCAGGACAAATCTGATTCATCCCTTTCCTACGAGAGTTTTACTTAGGTAAAGAACTCTTTGCTGTTTTTCTTTGCATCTTTTGCCAAGGAGTTCTCTTAATCTGCCTTCACCTGTCTAACCTCCTTTGTGACTTGATTACAGACCAGCTTATATCTACCATAGGCTTTTGTGTCAACAGATTGTTTATATGCATCCCATGCATTTTTTTCTCTACCATGTCTCATTAATTCATCTTGACATCCATTTAGGCTTAAACAGTATTTCTTAGTTGGTACGAAAAGACTGTTTGCTTTCAAGTTTAATTCTTTGAAGGCCTCCCATTTAGAATTTCCTGTTGGTAACATCATCAGTTGGTCCCGTTGTATAGAATTTAAAAACTGTCTGGGACCACTGTAGTCATTACAAAAGCAAAAATCCTTCCCTTTACCCTGATGGCAGTTACATCTTTGAGTAAATTCCACATCAGCACACTGTGATCATTGCCACCTAGTGTTTCCTTTATCTGTGGATTCTTGATGCATGAAGAATCACTGCTGATAATTAGATCAAGAGTATTACTTCCTCTACTTGCATCTTGAACATGCTGCTGTATAAAACAATCATCAATCATACAAATCTTTTTTATTATTTACTGGCCCACTCTATTTCTTTGTACAGCTGTTCATTGTACTCACCAGAGTCATTAGGCCTATAACACACTCCTGCTGTCAATTTTTATTTCCCAGTGCTTATTTCACACCAAACTGACTCAACATTTCACTGGACACCCATGTTAAATGGATGCACTTCCTTAGATTTTGTTTCTTAACCAACAGCATAATCCCTCTTCCCCTCCTATTCTGTTTATCCTTTCTGTACACATTGTATTCTTCATTTCTTATATCTGTGTGACACCACGTCTCTGATATCCCCACAGTTTCTCCCTGTGATGTTTTGACCGGCACCTCAAATTCGTCAAATTTATTTACTAATCTCCTAGCATTAGTGTATATGCAAGTATACATGCACCTGTTCTTACTCTTAGTTACGTTAACTGAGCCCATGTATTTATTTGTTTTCCAGACTGCTGCTCATTCCAATAGAAGCAGTGCAAGAATTGCTTTCACCTCTGCTTGCGGCTATTGTTAATCCATTAATCTGTGTATCCCCCCCCCCAAGCTAGCAGTTTACTGACCCATCTAACACTACCTCTATAGTAACAGCAAATATCCTTGCACCCTTTCTATTTAAGTGTAGCCCATCCCTGTAAAAGCAGTCTCTCCTGTTAGCTAGCAAAGGCCACGCTGAGAAAAATTCTACTCCACGAGCCTTGCACAATCTCTCCAGGACCGAAATTGATAAGGCTCTCATCATATACTCCCTCCTGTTGTTTCTGTGCAGAATTGCAGACACTCTAATTCAACTCTAACTCCCAACTTTTTTCAACATTGACCTGTACTTGTTAAGTAAGTCTGCAGATCTTCTATGGTTAATGTTATTTGTGGCGACGTGTATAACAATATCACTTTTTGTGCCCTTAAAAGATGATGTCTGCTCTACAACATCATCGACTTTTACCCGTGGCAGACATACCTTTGTGCTATTCCATCTATCCTTTTTGAACAATATATTTCCTGTTTCCTCTGACAGTTGAGCCACCAACAATAAATAGCTCCTGTGAGACCAGCACACTCTGCCCTGAAGACTGTCCTTGTGTTACCTGATGCACGAGACTGAGCTCTGGTGTCAAGTTGGGCAGCTTAGAGTTTGATTTCCTCCCATTTTAATTCCTTCAGGGGCATCTACCTCAAACTCATGGATGCCCACCAGAATGCTGAGTTGGCACCTAATTTCTTCACACCCTCTGTACACAAAGACATCCCCCCTTTGCTAGATCATGTCCTGTTCCAGAAATGTCCACAAACATTTCATATTTTGTACATTTTTTTAGACTGTGATGCATTGGAGAGTTCCCCCCTTTGGTTTTCCCCCAAGCCACAGTATTTACCCTACTTTGTGCTCATTGCTTTGCTGCTCTAGTCTGGGGCATGATTTCTGTTTAAATACAGTTTAATTTACAGTGAAAATGAATAAGATTAATAAATTTAATTGATAATTGACAATACTGCGCTAAGCTAACAGATTTCTAATAGAGTGCTACGTATTACGCTATTTAGTTTTACGTTATACCTTATGCCAGTGGTTTTCAACCGGGATGCCGCAGCATCTTAGGGTGCTGCAACAACACTCCAGGAGTGCCATGTAATTTATGTTTAAGTTACTTAAACTTATTTTTTTTAATTTATATATTTATTTCATTATAAAAAGGTGCAGAATATCTTTTTAATTTTGCAGTAACCTATAATTGTTGTTTATTTAATTAATTGTTGTATACCCCTATACAAAGAATAAAATTAATACATATATATATTTATAACCTGTATTATGAATTGTAATTTTGTTTATAGGCTATATTTGTAATAACTATAATGTAACATATTTTTTAATATCTCTCTCTCTCTCTCTCTCACACACACACACACACACACACACACACACACACACACACACACACACACACACACACACACACACACACACACACACACACACACACACACACACACACACAAATTAGATCTAAAGGCAGAAAATGGAGTAGGGGTGCCACAAAATACAATAAATTACTTAAAAGTGCCGTTATTAAAAAAAAGGTAAAAAAACCACTGCCTTATGCTATCTAGTTCAAGATGTATGTTATGCTATTCCGTATCGATCTAATATACTATAACAATGGCTGAACGGTACAAGATTCTACAGATTCTACAATACAATAAAATACAAGATTCTACAGATACTAAAAGGTAACCTACAAAATCTCTATCTAAATTAAAATAAACCAAAGAGAGTGACTAGGACTCTAAAGCTACTTTTAGAAAATAATTTAATATGACAATTAAGTCAATAAAATGGCAAAAATATATGAAAAACTTAGTGTTTGCTGGAGCTGCAAAATATTTTTCAACACATGGATAACCTCTTAGAGAGATTTTATGCCAGGCAAGATTGAAAAGAGGATATTCCAAATTACTGAGTCTTTGACAGGGAGTATGAGAGTGGACATATGTACAAGTACCAACTTTGAAGCAAAAGAAATTATGCAGTGAATAATTAGGCAACTGAGATGAGCAGTTGCAGCAACTGATAATTAAGATTCTTTCAGAAAAGTAAGTGGTGCTTGGCAGACTGCAGATGGAAATGGACATTATTGAGATTGGAACTAAACTACATATATTTGTGAAATGAATGAGGAAATTTGGGGGTGGGAACAAACTTAACTGCAAAAAGATTTTTGCAGTTAAGTTTGTTCTAGTAGTTTGATTATTCATGTTGTGTGAAGCAATGAACTTTTTGGATGTGACATACATGCAACAGGAAAATACCCAGCTCCTTGACAATGTGGCCTCGACAATGCCCCACACACACACACATGCACTGATAAAACCAGTCACTCCAGTCAATGTCTGGCAGAGTAGAGGCAGTAAGATTATACAATAGCTCATCCAGATGCCTCCTAGAGAGTTACCAATAGGTTTGGTCCAGTGGACCGTCTAGTGGCTGGCCTTCGAACACCATTTTAGTGCTGTACTTTCAAAATGTAAGGAAGATTGGATTTTACTGTGATGCCCACCATAATACTGAATGACGGAAGAAATGGAGTTACCAGTACTTTGCTCTGGAGACTAAACATGGGTTTCACCACTTCAAACCTCCAGTAAGCAGAGTCTTGCATTGCATTAGTTGATGAATCATCTACCACCTGGTATTGCCTAGTAACACAGAGGGGCAGCAGCATTCCTCTGCATGATGTAGAAACCACACCTGTGTTAACATCTGTTACCATACATTAGCTTGACTGCAAGCTACTAACATCATTGATTTGTGTGATAAGGTCACACAACATGTTGCCTGCAACATATATTAGCAGTTACCTTTTCACCACACTTTTTGCTTGTTCTACTACATAGAGACATCAAAAAGCAGAACAGCTTTCAGCAACCACAGGAGACCCAGAATGATAATCAACAGGCCAGATAACAATAGCAGATAGCATGTTTAGCCAATGTCTGGATCCTGATAAAGGACCCTTAACTTACAGTATACGAGGAACCTGCATACTACGCCTTCTGGGATGGACAGATATAATAATAGATATATCACCATTACAAATAAAATTTTTCTGAACTAAAGGACTTCAGTGCATGTTGTTCCAAAGAAAGCGTCCATACTGGATAGGAATAATGGGCGGCCTGGCTATCTCCTAGCGGTGTGTGTGGGCAGTGTCTGTTGACAGCGTCAAATGACAGGACATAACAATAGAACCCAACATAATACTACACATTCAACACAGAACACTCCTGGCATTTACAGTAGTACTGTATTTCTTCACAGAGTACATATGGTGCAGAAGTGGGAAACCACAGGTGGTGCCTGACCCTAACACTATGCACTATGCTATGCACTGTATATGATACTCCTGGATTCTAGAGTCTGCCAGATTCAAGATGTGTAGACATAGGAGAACATCTCACTAGATCTATTACAGCTACTTAAATACAAACATGAACCAGGACAGCTGCCATTCAGCTTCAGCAACCTCACCAGAGTACACAGGACCCTAAATCTAACCATTGACAATAATAAGGTTGACATGGGTGGGTGGGTGGGGATCATCCTTCTAGATTTAGTTAACTTTAGCTGAACAAACAGGATAGCAATTCTCATTTTATATAAAAGGAATTCAAGTAACCTTTCTTGGGAAGGTAATAAGGTAATAGTGATTTTTCTATCTTTGTTTAGTAAGGGCCTTTGTTTACCTATATGTTGCATTCCATCCAGTTAATAAATGGGATGGAGTGCAATATCTGTGTATTGTACTCTGTCCCTTTTATTAATGAAGTAAAGTTTTATTTGAACAGTGTTTGAATATATATATGTAATAAACAAAATCATTGCTTAAATGTTTATTTTAAATTCTTATTTGTTTATGGCTTTATTTGTCTGTAGAAAAATGTATTTCAAAGTGATAGTTTGCTTAGATTAGAAGTGCTTGGTTTTTTATATTTCATAAATTTCAAGCTGAATTAATATGTACAATTTTTTTCCTCTTTTTTTTAATATTGACAAAGACATTTAATATCTTTATATAGAGATATTAAACCTGAAGAAGAACTTGATGCTGTAACATTAGCAGCTCAAAAGGAAGAACAAGAAAGAATAAAAAGGATTCAAGAAAGTCATCTTAGGGCACTTCAGGAAAGACTTTTAGAAATTGAAAGAGAAAAACAAATGTTAGAACAAGTACTGTCTCCCCATCTTTTTGTTTCTCAAACCTCTCCATCTCAGCCACCACTGCCACCCCCACCACCTCCGCCGCCGCCACAGCAGTATTTTCAACAACAGTATCAGCAGCCTTACTCAAGGTATACCGTACATAGCATGTCGTCCGTGTCAAAGAGATCTGATGAAGTCATTCTTCTAGAGAGCAGTGATGATGAAAATGCTCCAACTGCTCCATCAGAGATTCCACAGAAGAGAGGTAATAATGAATTTTTCATTTCATTAATAAGCTAAAGGCATTCTGCCCAATGGGAAAATTCCCAAGGCTAGTGAAAAAGCAGGCTGCGTTATAAATTAATTAAATTTTTAATTTATATATGATTTTGGCAATTCAGAACTTTCCTCTTAAATTTCAAATGTGTGCTGGGAATGATAGCAAAATTCCACAATAGATGCTAAAAATTGTCCACCTTCAGTCCATATGTATATTGTAGTTTTAAATGTTTTTCACCAACCTTATGTAGAAATAAAACACAAAGAAAACGAAAACTGGAATCTTGATAACTATGTATTTATAATAAGTTATATTTGTCTGTATTTACAATAAATTATATTTAACTTTACAACTAAAATATATGAAATATACATATAAAATATACATTAAAATATACTGGTTTAAGAACAATAAAATACATTAAAATATACTAAATTAAAATCGATAAAACCAAAGCTTTGGAAGGCTCCTGCCTTCTTCTTCAGCGGTATTTTCTTTGTTCTGTGGTGCATCTTTAAATACCAGCAGGTTCACTGTACTTATCACGTGTTTCATTCCCACGTGTTCCGTTCTCTTGTGTTACGGAATCGGAAGCACACTAAGGCAATAAGAAGTGCGGACTATGGTAAGTCCGCCGTGGCCGAGCATTTTTGGGAGAAGCAGCACCACATCTCCCCGGACGAGGCTATCATCACCGATCGGGCGAATAAGTTCTGGGACCGGAAGTGGCTTGAGAGTTTGTGGATCTGTTCCACAGTGAACATTAATAGAGATAGAGGAATGCGGATCCATCCCCTCTTTGAGGCTACTATCCTCAGAAGGGATGAACGGTTCCACATGACCCACTCTCGAGCCACTTCCGATTCCGTAACACAAGAGAATGGAACACGTGGGATGAAACACGTGATGAGTACCGTGAACCTGCTGGTATTTAAAGACGCACCGCAGAACAAAGAAATTACCACTGAAGAAGAAGGCAGGAGCCTTCGAAAGCTTTGGTTTTATCGATTTTAATTTAGTATATTTTAATGTATTTTATTGTTCTTAACCCAGTATATTTTAATGTATATTTTATATGTATATTTCATATATTTTAGTTGTAAAGTTAAATATAATTTATTGTAAATACAGACAAATATAACTTATTATAAATACATAGTTATCAAGATTCCAGTTTTCGTTTTCTTTGTGTTTTATTTCTACATAAGGTTGGTGAAAAACATTTAAAACTACAATATGAACATACCCAACCTCAGAGGCCTGTTTGAAGAGTCCATATGTATATCTCCCATCCTCACACTGGTGATTCCTTCAGTCGGTGAAGCTGCTGTATGATATGGCTCATCAGCATGGCAAAGTCTCCAGAGTAACTCATGATGAAATGGCACTTCAATCTATATATCATAGTCCTGGGTATCATTTACTTTAAGGGTTACTGCAAGTAGAGTCTAACTGATTTCGGTTGAAAGGACCGTAAGACCATGACTGGCTGTTTATGATCAAACTACTGCCCAAGTATTATTCTTATATTTTAAGGCCCTTCCTTCCATAACTTGGAGCTTCCAATCTTTAGTTACTTGATATGTATCAGAACTATGTGTTATGTGCTCAGTTTGCACCAAGTGCATTGTTTACTTTTAGTACGGTTATTATGAATTTCTCTTCCAGTTCCCTTTTGTTCATAATATAATCGCTCAATCTCCAGGTAATAATTGATAAAATTCTGTTACTGACCGGAAGTTAAGTGTGCATGTGCGTGCATGTGTTCGCACACATGCAGATTACACCAGGTGCATTGTTTACTTTTAACATGATTATTGTGAATTTTTCTTTCAGTTCCCTTTTATTCATCATGTAATAATTGATAAAATTCCATTACTGAGATTATATAATAAATGCTCTAAAAACTTCAATGTGGATGCAAAATATTTATTCAGTTTATCAGAAACTTGTATAGGATATCATTATTTATCAAGTGAATCAATATGGTTCACCTGTTTCCTTTTTTTGGTTACATAAGAATTCTTACAAAGAATTATGTATTTTACATAAGAATGCTTTGCTGCCAGAAAGTTAGCAAAGAATTGTGCATTCAGCCAAGGACTTCTCATAATCTGTATTACGAGTAGCATGGCTAGTTCCCTGAGTAGCTTGATTATGGACTAATTTTTGTTGATGTAGGATTCTATTTCATGACAGTTTTTAATAATCACTTGCATTGTCTTCTCTGCACGAAATTCACTATCTAACATCCATTTTGGTTTAAGGATTGAACAAATCTCTGTTGGTAATAAATAGCTCAGTAGCGATCACTTTCTGGAACACACCCAGTTTTGAATTTGTATTTGTTTTTTTAACAAATAGAGTTATATGTATTTTTATATGTATAAAATTATATATATAATTATAGGTACAATATAATTTAAATTTAAAAGATCATTAAGACAATTGTAATCACTTTTTTGAAAACTAATTCCATTTACTTTGACACTAGTTATTTCTTTGAATAAATCCATATGGATACTACAATCTCTGCTGTCTGGTATTTCCCCTTCCTGTTATTAGTATTAGCCATAGCAGGAAAGTCACAGGATTTTGCTTCACCATCCAAAAAATAAAAAAAAAAAAAACTACCTATGTCTTTCCCTCTTTACGTAGGTCCAGCTGACCTTTGATTTTTCCCAAGCTGTCAGCCTCAGTTACCCATGAAGGAAACTTATTCCACTTATTCAACGTGCTGACTAAAAGAACACCTGAAATCCAATCAAAACCTCATTTTCTGTAATTCAAATCTATGGCCCCTAGTTCTAGGATCAAAATTTGCCTTCATTCATGCTATTATCCCCTTCTGAGTGGCTCTTTACCATTTAGCCCTGTAGTCTACATATTCAACTCTTTCCTCATACAAGCAACCTTTTGCAGTGGGTTTCCTCTGTTTGGATGTCTTCAAAAATGCTCTTTTTGAAAATTAGGAGATTATTTTGATATTTTGAAGATCGTTTTCTAGATTAGGCCCCCATACATTTTTTTTTTTTAATGAAAACCTTTAATACAAAAAAGTATTAAAACAGGTTGAATGCTGGGAACACAAGATACTTGTTAATATTTGACTGGAATTTCTTTAGATTGTAATTTTTGGATGCATCGTTTGCATTCATTTGGAAGAGAGGGATGGAATTACAGGTATTAATTCAGAACAGTGTCCATGGAAGTATCTATAGGAAAAGCATTCAGCAAAAACTGAATGTTCAGTGAGACAGTGAGTGGAGAGAGAGAGATTTTGCAAATGATGGGTCATTAATTAACCTGACTGCCCCTGTTTGAATCGTGTCAAGAAACAGTTTGGGATTTGTACAGAGTGAGTAGTTATTTAGAAGAAATGTAATGCTGAGAGCAAAAAAGAAAACCCAGTTTTTTTTTTTTTTTTTGCCAAGAAAGATTTGAAGTCAGGATGGATAATCCCCAATAGAGTTATGTGATCTTATCTGAAAATGTGAGTATCATCAAAGATGAGCATAGGTATAGTACCCATTTTGCAAGAAGAGGACTGAGTTGTAGAACTGGGGATAAATAAGTTTTATTCTTCCAATTGGAGAATTACCTGGACATCAACATTTAAGGAATTATATTCAAGAAGTTGAAGAAAGGTCATTTGTGCAGAGCAAGGTTTTTCAAACTGGAAGGTAGAATGTAATGTGCTATCATCAACAAAATGGTAGATAGGAATTCCAGTCGATGGAAGAAGGTCATTAATACACAAGACATAAAGGGTAGAGGAGAGCACTGAACCATGAGAAACGCCAGCATTAGTGGAGAAGTTAGAAGACAGAGTGCTGTCTACTGTCACCCGCAGCGAACAGTCAGAGAGAAATGGATACCTAATTGCAATAAACAATTGGCAGGTAATAAGATGGAGCTTGCTGTCTTGTGCCTTGTTGCCTATAAAACCAAACATAATCAAAAGTTTTAGGAATGTCAAGAGCAACTGCTTGAATTTTTACAAATTTTTCCATTGAATTTGTCCAAAGATGAGTAACATAGGCTATTATACACTGGTGGATCAATGCTGATGGAATTCATATTGGTGATCATTGATCGATGGAAAATTTCAAGATAGTTTAAGAGTTGGCAGTTGATGGATTTCTCTATTACTCTGGAAAGAGCAATTGTATGATAATGGAAGGGAGAGATTCCTCTTTTTAGAAACTAGCTGGATAAGCAAATTTACAAGCAGAAAACAAACACCAGTAATAAGAATGCATAAAAAGCTGACACAGAAGTAGTAAGGTCAGAAGTACAAGTTTTGAGAGAAATTTAAGAATTTTCAGACCTGGAGTATCAAGATTGTTCAGAATTCTTCTAAATATTCTTTTAGAAACCCTTTATGTCAATTAGAAATTATGGGAGTGACTTTGAAAAATATATAATTAATGATATTGAAATGTCATAAGATTATTGTGAGAAAAAATCATGTGAAAAAAATGAGTGCAATGAACTATTCAGGCTAATTATGAGAGCATCACTGAACTCAGGGGCGATTCTGTTGGATTGGAAAATTGCCAATATATCTCCAGTACACAAGGGCGGTTCTAAGAGTGAAGCAGGAAATTACCGATGAGTCAGTCTTACTTCAGTAGTAGGGAAAATCATGGAGGCAATGGACAAGGGTGGAATTCAGGATCATTTAGATAGAAATGGAATTCTGAAGGATACTCAGCATGGTTTTGTAAAGGGAAAATCAAGTTTAACTAATCTGGTTAGCTATTTTAACAGGGTCACTCATGAACTGGATTTAGGGAATTATTTTGACATTGTTTATTTGGATTTCAGCAAAGCATTTGACTCAACCCCACATGTACAGTTACTTTATAAGCTGAAACAGGTTGGAGTCACAGGGAAAATCCTTAGATGGATGACAGGATGGCTTCAGGGCACGAGGTTTTGATAAATGGTTATTCCTCAGATTGGGTTAATGTAAGAAGTGGGGTTTCCCAAGGATCAGTATTGGGACCACCGTTGTTTTTGATTTTCTAAAATGATATTGATGAAGGGATAGAAGGCAGGATGTCTAAATTTGCAAATGATGTAAAGATTAGTAGACTAGTTGATGATGACTGCCGAGCAGAGCTTCTTCAGAATGATCTTGGTCCTTGTGATTGTCACAGACATTCTCTCAGATATGCCAGACAAGCTGTACTTGCTACCTGGGAGTCTAAAACACTGATGGAACTGATATTCACGTGACACTCAAATCAAGTGGACCCAATTTCGGCAAAGTCTGGATGGTCTGTGACAGCCAAATCCTCTGCTTGCACATTCACGATAGTGGGACTGTTACTAATCCTGGCGCTTCTTGATTAGACCGGGGTTCGAGCCCGTCACCACCAAATACGGAGGATGCGGAAAGGTCAGGGAATGACCACCGCATATCCCCGGAGCAATATGGCCTTAGTTGCTAATGCTCCTAAAAACCAAATAACAACAACAACAACTAATCCTGGCAAACCTCCATGCACAAGTACATGGTGGGTGACCACCCAGGTGTGAACCAATGTAAGCAGGGGTCGAGGTGTGGCACCCCACACCAAATGGAGGAATGCCACCCCTCTATGTTAGTAGGCAGTACTAGGTGGTAGATGACTCTCATCAACTGGTGCAATACCACCACTTTGCTTTTTGGAAGTTTGAAGTGGTGGAACCCACGTTTAGTCTCTAGAGCTAAGTTCCGTTCAACCCTTCCCTATCTCTTCCATCATGCAGTATGATTGATGACTTTTGAGGTTATGATGAACATCGTGGCGAGATCCAATATTCTTTACATTTCGAAGGTACAACTCTAAAACGGTGTTCGCAGACCAGCCGCTACTCTGCCAGATAGTGACTGGAGGAAGTCCGAGTAGTGTGTATGCGGGGAGCATTGTCGAGGCCACGTTATGTCAAGGATCTGGGTATATTCTTACCATGTGTACGCCATATCCAAAAATTTCATTACTTCATGCAGCATGTCCCACCCACTTTTTCTTACTATTGAATACACCATGAATTGTCAAACTAATAGAGCAAGCTTATCTGTGAAAAGATCTAAACCTCCTAATTCATTTCACAAATATACGTGGTCTCAATTCTAATCTCAACGATGTCCATTTCCACTTGCAGTCTGCCAAACCCCATGTACTTTTTCTGACAGAATCTCAGTTATCGGTTGATTCAACTACTGCTCATCTCAGATGCCCAAATTATTCGCTGTATGATTCCTTTTGCCTCAAAGATGGTACTTGTTCCTATGTCCATTCTGATATTCCCTGTCAGAGACTTGGCAATTTGGAATCTCCTCTCTCAGATCTTCTCTAGCTTAAAATCTCTCTACCTCATTGTGTCAAATTCATCTGTTGTCTTGCAACAATCTACCATTCTCCCAGCTCCACTAATCACTTGGAGCTCTTTGACATCCTCTCTTTGCAACTTGACTTTCTCCAGTCCAACTTTCCTAACGGTGAGGTAATTTTCCTTGGTGATTTTAAAGTTCACAACTCCAGCTGGCTTCCGTTTTCTAGTCACACCGACCCAGCTGGTCGAGATGCTGAGGCTTTTGCAATTACTAATGACCCTGCACAGATTGTTCATTTACCTACAAGAATACCAGACAATCCTAATCATACAGCCAACACGCTTGATCTTTTTCTCACAAACAACCCTTCTAAGTATACGGTTGAAGTGAGAGGTCCTTTAGGCACTTCAGATCACAACTGTTGTTTGGCATTACAAGAATGCAAAATGGGATGACCTGCGAGATTTCTTTTCCTTGGTCGGATTACTGTTTCAAAACTTCTGATGTCAATGTTTGCTCAGATCGTGTGAGTGAAATTATTCTTGCAAGAATGGAATACTTTATCTCACACTCCACTTTAAAATCTCGTCCTTTATCTAAACCTTGGTTTTCCAATAAATATGCTAAGGCTGTTCAAGAGAAGAATGCTACATATCGTAATTGTCTTGTTTCTAATTCTCCAGTTTCGTTTCTGCCTACACCAAAACTCACAACAATTGTAAAGCAGTTATTAATCAGTCCAAACTAGATTTTGAAAGGCTAAGAGTAGAAAACTTGCTTCTTGCCCTAATGGTAGAGGAGCATTCTAGTCCCTGCCAAAGCTATTGGCCGCAACTTTTGCCCATCTCTGCTCCCACCTCTGTCCGAACCAGATGGTTCTGTTGTCACTTCAGCCAAGGATAAAGCTGACCTGCTAACATCCCATTTTTCTTCCAACTCATATATTAATGATCTTGGTAAAACACCTCCCACCATTCCCAACACGCTGCATTCAATGCCTTCTGTGGTCTTCCGTCAAAAGGATGTCAGAAGGATTTTGACGAATCTTGATGCTAAGAAAGCTCCGGGTCCCGATGGTATTTCTCCACTTATTCTCAAAACTTGTGCTCCTGAACTTACTCCTATTCTTTGCCGCCTTTTTTCACTTTCTTATTCCAAAGGTGTTTTTCCTTCTGCTTGGAAATTTGCTCATATCCAGCCAGTTCCTAAAAAAGGGTGACAAATCCCTCCCATCCAGTTATCTTCCCATTGCGATTACTTCTACTCTTTCTAAAGTAATGGAGAAATCGATTAATCGCCAACTCTTAAACTACCTAGAAACCTTCCGTCTGATCAACGATCGCCAGTATGGATTCCGTCAGTGTCGATCCACTGGTGATGTTCTGGCTTATGTTACCCATTTATGGACTAATTCAATGGAAAGGTTCGGTGAAACACAAGTAGTTGCTCTTGTCATCTCAAAGGCTTTCGATCATGTTTGGCATAAAGGTCTTCTAAACAAGCTTCCATCTTATGGTTTGCCAACTGTTTTTAGTGATTGGTTACCCAGTTTTCTCTCTGATCGCTCACTGAGGGTGATGGTAGATGGCTCTCTGTCTTCTAACTTCTCCACTAATGCCGGTGTCCCCCACTCTTTTCCTCTTGTATATTAATGACCTTCTTCCATTGACTGGAAATCCTATCCATAGTTTTGCCGATGATGGCACATTGCATTCCACTTTCCATTTTGAGAAACCTTGTCCTGCTCAATCAGCTTCAACTTCTCGAAAATCTGCTTCCAATTCCTTAAATGCTGATTTTCAGGTAATTCTCCAGTGGGGCAAAGACAACTTAGTTGATTTCAACGCTTCTGAAACTCAGTCTTGTCTTATATCTCACAAAAAGTATTCTTCTGCTCCTATGCTTATCTTTAGTGACACTCCGATTTCTAGGCAAAATGATATATCTCTTTTGGGGAGTACCCTGACTTCTAATCTCTCTTGGCACAAGCACATTACAAATATTGCTTCCTCTGTATCTAAAAAACTTGGTTTTCTCTTTCGCTCTCGGCATTACTTTTTTTCCAAACAGCTGTTCACTCTGTATAAATCGCAAATCTGCCCTGCCATGAAATATTGTTCCCATATCTGGGGTGGTGCCCCCAATACCTCTCTCAGGCTTCTTGATTCCATTCAGAAGAGGGCAGTTATGTTAATGATTCATCTCTAACAGAGTCTCTCCACTCGCTGTCTCATAGATGTACTGTTTCTGCTGCATGCCTCTTCTACAGATACTTCCATGGGCACTGTTCTTCTGAATTGGCTTCTATAATTCCCGCTCTCTCTTTCAAAACAATCCGAACACGTGCCCCGCCGGCCAACATCCATTTACTGTCCAACTTCAAACTCACAGAACCAAGTTTTCATCTTCCTCGTTCCAGAAAACTGCCGTTTTCTGGAACAACCTTCCTTCATACATATTTCCTGAAAATTACAATCTACAGAAGTTCAAGTCCAATGTCAACAAATATCTTCTTTCGTCTTTTGAACCTCCAACCCAAGCACGGTACTAAGTACTATAGGTTCTAATACTTCTCGTGTTTGGGGTTTACATAAAAAAAAAAAAAAAAAAAACTTAATTTTTGATGTGATCGACATTTTTTCCTTCAAAATGTGCCGCGATCTACTATCTCAAGAAGTCCATTGCACATGGTTAAAAATGTTAATCTACACATTGAAAAATGTTGTTCATAAATTTTAAAATTAAATACAATCCGGAATTCTTATTTTAAATTCATACATATTTAAATTTTTAATTTATGTGAAGTTTGTGTCTTAATATTATCCGCCAAGCTTTCAAAATCGGTGATATACTGTGATAAGCCCAACTGTAAAGAATCTTCTGTATTCAAGTCCTTTAGAGTAGAGCGATTCTTTGTCTTTTTTTTCTTCTTTTGTTTCAGATATGTAAAGGTCAGTTCACATAGATATGTGGAACCAAAACAAGAATTTAAAAATTCACTGCATTTTTTTACAGTACTTTTCTCGGCAAAGTTATTTCCAAAAGTCTTTTTCTGATGACCTGACTTTTAGGAAGATATCGTTTCGCAATGTAATAATTTCATTTTCAAGTAATATTTTCTCTGTGTGAAAAATCTGTGATTTTTTTCTGCAATTTGTTTCATATTTTAGTCGACCTTAAATGGAGAAGAAATATATTGAACAATGTTTTCAATTGTTTTAAAATCACTGAATCTGATTTCAAAATCATCCACAACTTTCTCAATTTCAGAAACATATTTCTCACTATTAAATTCAAAAATAGGATTATTTTGCAAATGATTTTGCATATTTGCAAATGGTCGTTTTTTTTCTTTGAGATCCTTAGCCATTGCCAAAAGTTGATAATTTATATACAGAAATACTACTAATCGTGTCACCCACATTTTTATTTTTTTCCTTGTATTTCCAAATTCATATCACTTAATTTACTGGTAAAATCTGCCAAAAAAGCCAATTAACACAACCACTCTGTGTCTTGTAGCTGCTGATAATCATCTCCACTTTGATCTACAAATTTTTTAATTTCATACAGCAAATTTCGAAATCTGTAGAAATTTACTCTGACACAGCCACTTCACATCTGTGTTTAATATCAGATCTGGTTCATTTTCATCGAGGTGCATTTTGAACAGTCTCCTTTTAAGATATTATCCTCTGATGGAATTCACGATTTTGAAAGCTGTGTCCATAACACTTTTAGTATTTAATCTTTTGCTGGCTAAAACTTGTTGGTGGATGATACAGTGGTAACTCAAAAAATCTGGGAATTCATCATCCTTTTGGCACAATGCGATGAATCCATTAAGATGCCCATTCATTGCTTTAGCTCCATCTGTTATTATTGATATGAGCTTAAATTGTGTTAATTTAAATTTTTCAATAGAATTTTTGAATGCGTTAAATATATCAAGACCTCTAGTTTTTCTTTTAACGAAATCATACCCAGCAGTTCTTCTCTAGTGGCAGAATCATCGAAAACCATACGAATGAAAACGAGCAGTTGAGCTATATCTGACGTCTGTTGTAAAGAAAAGGACACACAATTAGCAGTATGAGCACGCAATTGTTCACTTATACTTTTACTCATTTTTTTCAATGCATCACATCGCAGTATTTTAAGATAATTGTAGCTCTTGAAGGGCACTTTTAATTCCATTTTCGCTCTTAAAATTTTCAAAAAGAGAATCTGTTGTTTCTAAAGATGCGTCTTTGATGAATTGACTATCAGAAAATGGTTTGCACTTTTTTGCAAGAAATTACTCACGTTAAATGATGCTACAGTTACTGCTTTAGATTGTAAATTAGGTGTCACAAAGAAATTTTGTTCTGCGAATAATCTGGATTTAAGTTCTTTTAATTTATTTTTTCTAAAGTCAGCGGTTAGGCGAAAAATGTGATTGGTATTTACCATGGAACGCTTAGAAGTACTTTCTAAAAATCCTTTTTTGGGTATAGCCACGGAAGCATTGCATATCAACAGCAACATTTTTCTTTTATCATTACAAAAAAAGTATTCTAGTTCACACTCTTGATAAAAATGATACATTTTACTCTTTTTCTTAGTATTCATTTTAAATTGAAGGATATTAAATTAACATATAAGCAATGTCCAGTTATTAATATTAAGTAAGCCAAATAAGAATTCGACATATAAGTTATGCTTTCCTCAACATAACTGCGTGAATTTTCACTAGACAAGCTTAGCAGCTGCGCGGTGACAAGAGTGGTTATGCGATTCAACAGATTTGTAATAAACATATTACAAATCCGTTGAACCACATAACCACTATAACCACTAAACACAATAAGTGCTGTGACTCAGGGGAGAACTGAGGGGGGGGGGGGGCAGTTGTCCTCTGAATCACAGTCTATTGAAATGCACTGCTTGTTTGATGTTTGTGGAGCAATCAGGAACGGGACATGATATTGCCAAGGGGAATGTCTTTGTGTGTGCACGATGTAAAGAGTGTGAGGAAATCAGGCACCAACTTGGCATTGTTATGGGCTTATATGACAGCTTGAAGGACAGACTGGATGCCCTCGAAGGATTTAAATTGAGGGGCCAATCAAGTTCTCAGTTGCCCACATCAATGCCAGAGCTTGCACTTGAACATCACGCTGGTTAACACTTGTTGGTGTTAACCAGCGTTAGTGTTAACATTAACAAGTGTTAACCAGTTAACACTTGTTAATGTTCACGCTGGCTAACACCAACGTGAACATCACACAACACAGCAGCAACCACCAAGGCAGAATGTGCTGGTCCCAAGGGAAAAAGTTGTTGTATGTGACTGTATAAACGGATAGATGGAACAGGATCAGGATAAATCTGCCAGGGGCAAAGGTTGATGATGTTTTAGAGCAGATATCATCTTTTAAGGCCCCAAAAGGTGATATAGTTGTACACATTGGCAATAATGATATTAAGAGTACGAGACCGGCAGAATTACTTAAAAAGTACAAGACAATGCTGAAAAAAAGCTGTGAGTTAGGGTTGAATTTGAAAGTGTCTGCAATTGTGCCCAGACACGATAGGAGGGAGTATATGATGAGAGCTTTGGCAATCAATTCGGCCCTGGAGAGATTGTGCAAGGCTCAAGGGGCAGAATTTTTCTCAGCCTGGTCTGTACTTGTTAACAGGAGAGACGGCTTCTACAGGGATGGGATACACTTAAATAGAAAGAGTGCAAGAATATTTGCTGATGTTATCGAGGCAGTGTTAGGTGAGTCAGAAAACTGCTGGCTTGGGATACAAGGACTAAGTAGCTACTGGCAGAGATGAAAGTGATTCTTGCACTGCTTCTATTGGAATGAGCAGCAGCCTGGGAAAACAAGATGCAGGATATTTCAGAGGCTGCTGGGAGTCATTGCAGTACAAGTAAACACGTGGTTTGTGTTAGAGTAGCTAAGAATAGGAACAGGTACATGTATACTTGTGTACACCGATGCTAGGAGTTTGGTAAATCAATTTGATGAATTTGAGGTATTGCTCAAAACATCAAAGGCAGATATTGTTGGAATATCAGAGACGTGGTGCCACAGATATAAGGAATGCAGAACTGGAATTTGGGGAGTACAATGTGTACAGAAAGGATAGACAGGATAGGGAGGGAGGAGGGGTTATGCTATTAGTTAAGAAACACATAAAATCCAAGGAAGTGAAGCCAGTCGACATCGCTGAACAGTGCAGTGTCGAGTCAGTTTGGTGTGACATAAGCATTGGGAGATCAAAATTGAGAGTAGGAGTGTGCTATAGGCCTAATAACTCTGATGAGTATAATAAGAAACTGTACATGGAAATAGAGTGGGCCAGTAAATCAGAGAGTCTTATAATGGGGAATTTTAATTTCCCAGATATTGAATGGTATTTGTGGGTTGGGCACTCACACACTAGCAAGGCTTTTGTGGATTTATTGGATGATTGTTTTCTACATCAGCATGTTTGGGAGGCAACTAGAGGGAGTAATACTCTTGATCTGATTATCAGTAGTGATTCTTCATGCATTAAGAATCTGCAGATAAAAGAACCACTAGGTGGCAGTGATCACAGTGTGCTGAAGTGGGATTTACTCAAAGAGATAACTGCCATCAGGGGTAAAGGGAAGGGTTTTTGCTTTCGTAAAGGCAACTACGATGGTCTGAGACAGTATTTAAATTCTACACAGTGGGACCAACTGATGATGTTATCAACAGTATATTCTTGGGATAGCAGAGACGTGGTGTCACAAAGATATAAGGAATGCAGAACTGGAATTTGGGGAGTACAATGTGTACAGAAAGGATAGACAGGACAGAAAGGGAGGGGGTGTTATGCTGTTAATTAAGAAAAACATAAAATCAAAGGAAGTGCACCCAGTTAATATAGATGAACAGTGCTCTGTTGAGTCAGTTTGGTGTGAGATAAGCACTGCGAAAGGAAAAATAAGAGTAGGAGTGTGTTATAGGCCTAATGACTTGAATGAGTACAATGAACAATTGTACAGAGAAATAGAGTGGGCCAGTAAATCAGAATGTCTTATAATGGGGGATTTTAACTTCCCAGATATTGACTGGAACTTATGGGTTGGTCACTCACACACTAGTCAGACTTTTGTGGATTTATTGGATGATTGTTTTCTGCAGCAGCATGTTCGAGAGGCAACCAGAGAAAGTAACACTCTTGATCTGGTTATCAGCAGTGATCATTCGTGTATTAAGAATTTGCAGATAAAGGAACCACTAGGTGGCAGTGATCACAGTGTGCTGAAGTGGGATTTACTCAAAGAGGTAACTACCGTCAGGGGTAAAGGAAAGGGTTTTTGCTTCCGTAAAGGGGAGTACAGTGGTCTCAGACAGTGTTTAAATTCTGTACAGTGGGATCAACTGACGATGTTACAAACAGTAAATTCTAAGTGGGAAGCATTCAAAGAATTAATCGTGGAAGCTACTAGACTTTATATACCGATTAAGAAATATCATTCAAGGTTTAGGCCTAAATGGTTATCAAATGAACTAATGAGACTCGTGACAGAGAAGAAAAATGCATGGGATGCATATAAATTATCAGGTGACGCAGAAGCCTGTGGCAGATATAAGCTAGTCTGTAATCAGGTCACAAAGGAGGTTCGGCAGGCGAAGGCGGATTACGAGAAATCTTTGGCAAAAGATGCTAAGAAAAACAGCAAGGATTTCTTTACTTATATAAACTCTAAAAGGAAGGGGATGAATATGATTGGTCCACTTGACATCGATGGTTCGACTTGATGATCTTGCTCAGATAGCAAACAAACTGAATGAGTATTTTGCATCTACATTCACACGTGAGGAATTATTACAATTTGAAAATGGAAGAAGGTTATCAAATTGTAGCAAGATACTTAATGATTTTGTAATAACTGAGAGCAAAGTGGAGGAGAAATTGTTGAAGTTAAACATAAGAAAGGCACCTGGGGTGGATGGGATCTATCCAGTTATTTTAAATTAGGCGGCAAAGCAACTAAGCAAACCCTTAGCCATAATTATGAGAGCATCCTTGGACTCAGGGGAGATTCCCACGGACTGGAGATGTGCAAATGTGTCCCCAATTCACAAAGGTGGATCGAAGGGTGACACGAGTAATTACAGACCAGTTAGTTTAACTTCTGTTCCGGGTAAAATAATGGATTCGCTGGTTAAAGATGCATTGCAGGATCATCTAGACAAGACTGCAGCAATAATTCAAACACAACATGGGTTTGTTAAGGGAAAGTCTTGTCTGACAAATTTGATTGGTTATTACTTTGTATGATATGGTCACAAAGGAACTGGATGCAAAAAATAATTTTGATATCATATACTTGGATTTCAGGAAAGCTTTTGACACTGTTGCGCATGGAAGACTATTGTACAAATTGGGGCACAATGGTATTAAGGGTAAGTTGCTACAATGGATAAAAGGATGGTTAAGTGCGAGAAGACAGAGGGTGGTAATCAATGGGTGGAGTCCCACAGGGTTCGGTGTTGGGTCCACTGTTTTGTGTATTTATCAATGATATTGATGAAGGTATATCAGGCTTAATGTCGAAGTTTGCAGATGACGCAAAGGTTGGCAGGGTTGTTAATGACAGTAATGGCAGTGTGCTACTGCAACATGATCTAGATAATTTGGGCAGATGGGCTAAGAAGTGGCAACTGCAGTTCAACCTTGACAAATGCAAAGTACTGCATATGGGTAGAAGTAACCCCAGAGAAACGTACCAACTGTGTGGTACTACACTTAAGGTGGTAGAAAATGAAAAAGACCTGGGAGTAATTGTGCAGTCAGATATGAAGTTTTCTGAGCAGTGCAGACAGGCTGCTAGGGTGGGTCATGGGGTTTTGTCATGATATATAGGAATTTTGCTAGCAGGGAAAAGGAGGAGATTGTCCCTCTGTATAAGGCAATGGTCAGGCCACGCCTTGAGTACTGCGTACAGGTCTGGAGGCCTCATTTTAGGAAGGATGTAGATTTGCTTGAGCGTGTACAGAGAAGAGCAACACGATTGGTGAGGGGAATGAAGGGATTCTCTTACCAAGAGAGGCTTGAGTTCTGCAAATTGCAGTGGCTGGAGACTAGGCACCTGCGCGGTGATCTGATTGAGGTCTATAAGGCCTTGAATGGGTTGAGCACGCTGAATTCTGATGGGATCCTTCCACTTGTTCAGATTACCAACCTACGGGGACATAAGTTCAAATTAAGAAAGGACAGATGTAGAATAGATGTGCGGAAATTTGCCTTTAGCCAGCGGGTGGTTAATTGCTGGAACAAACTTCCATCTGTCGTTGTGGAAGTTGATAGGTTAAATAAATTTAAGGAGGAACTGGACAGGCATTTGGAGGGAATGGTGTGATTTTTTTTTTTTTTTTTTTGGCTGATGCTGCATAAGCTTCTACACTTGCTTTCTTGCATCATGTGCCACTACTACTACTACTACTACTACTACTACAGCAAATTCAAAATGGGAAGCATTCAAAGAACTTATCTTGGAAACTACTAGGCTTTACATACCAACTAAGAAATATTGTTCAAGGTTTAGGCCTAAATGGATGTCAGATGAACTAATGAGACATATGGCAGAGAAGAAAAATGCATGGGATACATACAAATTAACATGTGACACAGAAGCCTATGATAGATATAAGCTGGTCTGTAACCAAGTTACAGGGCTTAGAGGGGAACAGGTATCCTGTGGGTTATCAGACACTCAGCCTAAAACACTGATGGATCCAATACCTCTCTATTACAGAAGATTTAGGAGATGTCCGGTTGGCCTGCCTCCCTAAAATCCACTCATACACACGTTCTCGATGGTAAGCCCTGTTATGTCACTTAGGTGGCAACGAATGTGTAGAGTGGTTCTCTTCAAAATGCCTGGTCAGCGTGAAGAGGAAAAGACCAAACCCTCCAGCATATGAGAGCACAACAATACAAATGGCCCTCAGTCCCCAGCAGCTTTACGGCAGCGAGAGGATCACAGTGGAAGCAGAGGGTGCTAAGGATCTCTGGGTACGACCAGGCTGCCATGCACGGAAACTGACCTTGGACTGTTATAACGTACGATTACTCATCAGTGAAGACAGGATCTTAGAGCTGGAAAAGGAATTAGAAAATGTGAATTGGAATATCATCGGTTTGGCTGAAACAAGAAGAAGAAATGAATCACTTATAAGTTTATCAAGTGGAAATCTGCTGTACACCAATGGAAACAGTGAAAGGAGTGAAGGTGGAGTTGGGTTTCTGGTCCATTAAGATTTTAAAAACAACATTTTGGAATTCAAAAGTACATCACCAAGGATGTCAAGACTAATACTCAAGATTTCTAAGAGGTACAAGCTAAAAATTATAATGATTTATGCACCAACATCGGATCATGATGATGGAGAGCTTGAAGAAATGTACACCGAAATTGAGAGTCTTCTAGATGAGCAGAAAACCCACTACACTATTATTATGGGAGACTTCAATGCTAAGGTTGGAAAAAGGCAAAACAGTGCAGAAAGAGGAACTATAGGAAATTTTGGAATTGGTGAAAGAAATAAAAGAGGTGAAAGACTTGTGGAATTTGCAGAATCTCAAGGACTGTCAGTAATGAACACTTTTTCAGGAAAAGGGTGAACAGAAAGTGGACATGGAAGAGTCCAAATGGATTAACAACTAATGTAATCGACTTCATCCTCACTAACAGAAGATATACAAAGGGTACTAGGAAAGTTTTGCAATATGACGCAACAATGAATCACAGGAAGCTGCTTGTTGCTGCATGTTGAGACATGTTCATACGTGCATAGTAGCCACCGCGCCAAGTCGATGGGCTCAGTTATTCATTAGTAGTGAGAGTGTAAAGTGCTTGCGATGGCATCGTGGTCACGAAATGAGATAAGGACAGTTTTGCGGTATAATTTCGTGCGTGGTTTAACCATAGACCAGTGCTTAGAAGAAATGACTCTTGCACTAGATGATGATTGTCCACATCGTACAACGATATTCAGGTGGTATAGAGAATTCCAAAGGGGAAATTTCATTCTGGAGGATTCTGAGAGGCCGGGAAGGCCACGAACGTCAGTTACGGAGGAAAACGTTACTGCTGTGAGGAAAATGCTTGACGAAAACAGGCGAGTGACCTACCAACAGATAGAGGATACTTTGGGCCTAAATGCACCAGCAATTCGTTCGATTCTGCAAGATCATTTGCACGTGAAGAAACTTTGTTCTCTCTGGGTGCCGCATCAACTGACTGAAGAGCAGATGACACGACGTGTGACTTGGTGCCGGGAGATGTTAAAAAAGTTTGATAAGGGACAATCTCGGTATGTAAACAACATCGTGACAGGTGACGAGACCTGGCTGTACTATTACGATCTGCTGACCAAGGCTCAAAACAAAGTTTGGGTCTTTGATGATGACGACACACCCGTAATTGTCAGAAAATCCCTATCTGTAAAGAAGAAAATGATAGCTGTATTAATTGTGGAACATGTCGTTTTGGATACGCAGAAGACAGTCACAGCTAAGTGGTATACTGAACAATGCCTGCCTAAAGTCATTGGATCTATGAAGAACCTGCGGCCAAAGTCAAGAATGGACACCTGGTACCTCCATCACGATAATGCTAGAGCTCACCGCGCCAAAGCCTGCACCGAATATTTGACCACGACAGGACTGAAACATCTCGAGCACCCTCCCTACGGTTCAGACCTTGCTCCCTGCGACTTTGCACTGTTTCCGCATGTGAAAATGAAGCTAAAAGGGAGGCGGTTTTCCAGTGATGAGGACCTTCTACGTGTTTGGGACAACGAGTGTGCTTTACTCCCTAGTGAAACTTGGCAGAACTGGTTTAAAGATTGGTTTCGGAGGATGGAGAGGTGTATTGAATGTAGAGGAAATTACTTTGAAAAAATTAAATAAACAAAGCTGTATTGCAAAACTTTCCTAGTACCCTTTGTATTATGAATGATGTTACCGTCCTGAATAAGGTAAATGTTGGAAGTGATCACAGAATGGTAAGATGTACACTTGATATAGATTTGTACACTTGAGATGTACACTTGATAAGATGTACACTTGATATAGACTTGATATAGATATAGATGTAGGAAAGGAAAGGAAAAAACTGAATCGGGTAAATAATACAAAGGTCTTTGAGATAACAGAGGAGGAGAAAAAGCAGTATGTACTGGAACTTAAGAAAAAGTTTGAGCTTCTGCAGACTGCTCAGGACCAAGATATCGACGAGGAATATTACAACTTTCTGAAAGTGATAAAGCCCAAGAAACCTATAGGGAAACAGAAATCCAAAGAAGAAAAAATTAGCCAAGAAACACTTGTCATGATGAACCGAACACGACAAATGAAAGAAAAACAATGACAGGGAGAAAATTGAGTATACTGAGTTATGCAAAGCCATTAGAAAGAGACTCAGAGAGGACATAAGAAGATTTAACACAAGAAAAGTAGAACAAGCATTAAGGGAAAACAAAGGATTTAAATCAGCAGCCATGAGCAGTAATATAGAAAGACAAATGATACTGAAACTGAAGAATAGCGATGATGCACTTACAAACAGCAGAGAAGGCATAATTCAAATAGAAGAAGACTACTATAGAGAATTATACAAGGAGCGAGGGAATGATACCAGAAGTGGGGAGGATGGATTGCAAAGTAGCAACACACACGACATACCCGATATTCTTCCTGATGAGGTAGAACATGCATTAAAGAAAATGAAGAATCGGAAAGCCCCGGGGGAAGATAAAGTTACTGTAGAGTTGTTAAAATTGGGAGGAAGAGACATAACACAAAAACTGGCAAGGCTCTTCACAACGTGCATTAGAAAAGGTGTGATGCCTAAGCAGTGGAATAATGCAATCATAGTTTTGCTTCATAAGAAAGGAGATAAATCAGAAATTGGAAATTATAGACCAATTAGCTTGTTATCCCACATCTACAAGTTGTTCACAAGGGTCATTACTAACAGATTAGAAAGAATACTTGATGAGAATCAACCGAAAGAGCAAGCTGGCTTTAGGACAGGATTCTCAACTATGGATCACCTTCATGTAATATCACAGCTAATGGAGAAAGCAAATGAATATAAAACACCATTATGCCTGGCATTTGTGGATTATGAAGAGGCATTTGACTCCACACAGCATAAGGCAATGTTTCGGGCACTGGAAAGACAAGGCATTGATACCCCATATATTATGATTTTGAAGAAAATATATGAGAGTGCCACCTCCTTTATTAGACTAGACAAAACAGTAGGAAATTTAAAATCGAGAAAGGAGTTCGACAAGGAGACACAATATCTCCGAAGCTGTTTACTGCTGCCCTTGAGGAAGCTTTCAGCAGATTAGACTGGTCACGGAAAGGAGTCAATGTGAATGGAGAGTACCTAAACCATTTACAATTTGCAGATGACATTGTGATAAGAATCCAAGATCCCAAAGAATTACAGGAAAACTTTATAATCAGTTATGCAGAGTTAGCAAGGATTTCATACTAAAGATGAATATGGCAAAAACAAAAGTAATGATGAACAAGTATGCAACGGAAAGGGAAATAATGATAGAAGGAGCAGTAATTGAAAAGGTGGAGTCATATACTTATCTGGGACAAGTTATTAGCTGTAATAATGATAAATGGCTGGAAGTCAAGAGAAGAATAAATTTTGGATGGATAGCATTCAGGAAATATAGTCACATACTGATGAGCAATATCCCAGTTTGTCTGAAACGTAAAATAATGAATCAATGTATACCCCCACCATGACTTATGAAAGTGAAACTTGGGCACTCACCAAAAGAATGGAAGAGAAGCTGAGAACTACACAGCGAAGAATGGAACGAATTATATTGGGAATCAGACTGTTAGATAAGAAGAGAAACACATGTATCAGGCAGCAAACTCAAGTAAAGGACATTCTTATCAAAACTAAAGAACTAAAATGGTTCTTTTTAGCTATGTGTCCTTGGGCAGGACATATAGCTCGAAGACATGATGACAGATGGACTAAGAAAATAACAGAATGGTACCCAAGAGGAGCTAGAAGAAAACCTGGAAGAAAAAGGCGGAGATGGATAGATGAAATTCATGAGTTTTTGGTTAGTAAATGGATGGCCAGTGCTCAAAACAGAAGGAACTGGAAAGTTGCTGGAGAGGCCTTCATCCTGCAGTGGATTGAAAATGGCTGATGATGATGAACCAAGTTACAGAGGAACTTAGGCAGGCGAAGGCAGATTACGAGATATCTTTGGCAAGGGATGCAAAGAAAAACAGCAAAGAGTTCTTTACTTATGTAAACTCTAGAAGGAAGGGGATGAATCAGATTGGTCCATTTGATATCGATGGTTCAACTGTTGATGATCCTGCTCAGGTAGCTAAGAAACTAAATGAATATTTTGCATCGACATTCACACATGAGGAGTTATTCAGCAAGGGGAATGCCAGAGGTTTATTGAACTCTGGCAGTAAGCTAGATAATCTTGTAATAACTGAGAGTGAAGTGGAGAAGAAATTGTTGAAGATAAACACAAGAAAGTCACTTGGGATGGATGGGATCTATCTGGTTATATTAAAGGAGGCAGCAAAGGAAGTAAGCAAACTCTTAGTCATAATTATGACAGCTTCCTTGGACTCAAAGGAGGTACCCATAGACTGGAGATGTGCAAATTAACAAAGGAGGATCAAAGGCTGACACAAGTAATTATAGACCTGTGAGTTTAATATCTGTTCCAGGGAAATTAATGGAGGCACTGGTTAAAGAAGCACTGCAGGATCATCTAGACAAGACTTCAGTTATAGCTCGGACACAGCATGATTTTGTTAAGGGAAAGTCTTGCCTGACCAATTTGATTGGATACTATGATGCAGTCACAAAAGAACTAGATGCAACGAATAACTTTGATATTATATATTTGGATCTTAGAAAGGCTTTTGATACTGTTGCACATGGAAGACTGCTGCACAAATTGGGGCAGTGTGACATTGGAGGCAAATTGCTGCTATGGATAAAGGGATGGTTGAGGGGAAGAAGACAGAGTGTGGTAATCAATGGACACTGCTGTTCATGGACTAATGTTATTAGTGGAGTCCCTCAGGGTTCAGTGTTGGGTCCATTATTATTTTCTGTATTTATAAATGATATTGATGATGGTATATCAAGCTTAATTAGCATTAGCATTAGCATTAGTAGAGGCATTTGATGCAAGAAAGCAAGCTTATGCAGCATCAGCCAAAAAAAAAAAAAAAAAGTAACATAAATAAATAAAAATAACCACTTCCACTTCACCCCTCTGTTTGTTCGAAATACCTGTCCAGCTGAGCCTTAAACTTATTTAGACTATCAACTTCCACGACAAGGGATGGAAGTCTGTTCCACCCACCAACCACCCGCTGGCTAAAGGCAAATTTCCGCACATCTATCCTACATCTGTCTTTCCTCAATTTGAATTTATGCCCTCTCAGGTGATTTTTCTGAGCTAGAGGAAGAATCCCATCAGCATTGAGCATGCTCAAACCATTCAAGGCTTTGTACACCTCTATCAGATCACCCCGCTGGTGCCTAGTTTCCAGACACTGTAATTTGCAAAACTTAAGCCTTTCTTCGTAAGAGAACCCCTTTGTCCCATTCACCAATCTAGTTGCCCTTCTCTGTACTCGTTCCAGCAGCTCTACATCCTTCCTGAAATGAGGCCTCCAGGCCTGTATACAGTACTCTAGGTGTGGCCTGACCATTGCCTTATACAAGGGAATAATCACCTCCTTATCCCTGCTAGAAAAATTCCTATATATCATTGACAATACACCATGAGCTACTCTTGCAGCTCGTCTGCACTGCTCAGAGAACTTCATATCTGCCTGCACCACCACCCCCAGGTCCCTTTCATTCTCTACCACTGTCAGTGTAGTACCACAGAGTTGATACGTTGCTCTGGGGTTGCCGTTTCCCATATGTAGTACTTTACATTTGTCAATGTTAAACTTCATTTGCCACCTCGAAGCCCATCTGCTCAACCTTTCCAAATCCTGTTGCAGCAGCATAGTGTCAGTAGTGTCCTTGACAACCCTGCCAACCTTCGTATCGTCTGCAAACTTGGACATTAAGCCTGATATACCATCATCAATATCATTTATAAATACAGAAAACAATAAAGGCCCCAATACTGAACCCTGAGGGACTCCACTAATAACATTAGTCCACGATGAGCAGTGTCCATTGATTACCACTCTCTCTCTTCTCCCCCTCAACCACCCCTTTATCCATAGCAGCAACTTGCCTCCAATGCCACACTGCTCCAATTTGTGCAGCAGTCTTCCATGTGCAACAGTATCAAAAGCCTTTCTAAGATCCAAGTATATAATATCAAAGTTATTCCCTGCATCCAGTTCTTTTGTGACTGCATCATAGTATCCAATCAAATTGGTCAGGCAAGACTTCCCCTTAACAAAACCATGCTGTGTCCTAGCTATAACTGAAGTCTTGTCTAGATGATCCTGCAGTGCTTCTTTCACCAGTGCCTCCATTAATTTTCCGGGAACAGAAGTTAAACTCACAGGTCTATAATTACTTGTGTCAGCCTTTGATCCCCCTTTGTGAATTGGGGTCACATTTGCACATCTCCAGTCAATGGGTACCTCCCCTGAGTCCAAGGAAGCTCTCATAATTATGGCTAAGGGTTTGCTTACCTCCTTTGCTGCCTCCTTTAATATAACTGGATAGATCCCATCCACCCCAGGTGCCTTTCTTGTGTTTATCTTCAACAATTTCTCCTCCACTTTGCTCTCAGTTATTACAAGATTCTCTAGCTTACTGCTAGATTTGAATACACCTCTGGCATTCCCCTCGCTGAATAACTCCTCATGTGTGAATGTCGATGCAAAATATTCATTTAGTTTGTTAGCTACCCGAGCAGGGTCATCAACAGTTGACCCATCGATCTCAAGTGGACCAATCTGATTCATCCCCTTCCTTCTAGAGTTTACATAAGTAAAGAACTCTTTGCTGTTTTTCTTCGCATCCCTTGCCAAGGATCTCTCGTAATCTGCCTTCGCCTGCCTAACCTCCTTTGTAACTTGGTTACAGATCAACTTGTATCTATCATAGGCGTCCGTGTCACGTGTTAATTTGTATGTATCCCATGCATTTTTCTTCTCTGCCATATGCCTCATTAGTTCATCTGACAACCATTTAGGCCTAAACCTTGAACAATATTTCTTAGTTGGTATGTAAAGCCTAGTAGCTTCCACGATAAGTTCTTTGAATGCTTCCCATTTTGAACTTGCTGTTGGCAATATCATCAGTTGATCCCACTGTATAGAATTTAAATATTGTCTCAGTCCATTGTAGTCGCCTTTACGAAAGCAATACCCCTTCCCTTTACCCCTAATGGTAGTTACCTCTTTGAGTAACTCCCACTTCAGCACACTGTGATCACTGCCACCAAGTGGTTCATTTATCTGCAGATTCTTAATGCATGAAGAATCACTACTGATAATCAAATCAAGAGTATTACTCCCTCTAGTTGCCTCCCGAACATGCTGATGTAGAAAACAATCATCCAATAAATCCACAAAAGCCTTGCTACTGTGTGAGTGACCAGCCCCCAAATTCCAGTCAATATCTGGGAAATTAAAATCCCCCATTATAAGACTCTCTGATTTACTGGCCCACTCTATTTCTCCGAACAGTTTCTTATTATACTCATCAGAGTCATTAGGCCTATAGCACACTCCTACTCTCAATTTTGATCTCCCAATGCTTATGTCACACCAAACTGACTCGACACTGCACTGTCCAGCGATGTCGACTGGCTTCACTTCCTTGGATTTTATGTGTTTTTTAACTAATAGCATAACCCCTCCTCCCTTCCTATCCTGTCTATCCTTTCTGTAGACATTGTACTCCCCAAATTCCAGTTCTGCATTTCTTATATCTGTGTGACACCACGTCTCTGAAATCCCCACAATATCTGCCTTTGATGTTTTGAGCAATACCTCAAATTCATCAAATTTATTTACTAAACTCCTAGCATTGGTGTACACACAAGTATACGTGCACCTGTTCTTTTTCTTAGCTACCCTAACACAACCCATGTGTTTACTTGTACCCCAATGATTCCCAGCAGTCTCTGAAATATCCTGCATCTTATTTTCCAGGCTGCGGCTCATTCCAATAGAAGCAGTGCAAGAATCACTTTCACCTCTGCCAGTGGCTACTGTTAATCTATTAGTCCTTGTATCCCCCCAATCTAGCAGTTTTCCGACCCACCTAACATTGCCTCGATAGCATCAGCAAACATTCTTGCACCCTTTCTATTTAAGTGTATCCCATCCCTGTAGAAGCAGTCTCTCCTGTTAACAAGTACAGACCAGGCTGAAAAAAATTCTACCCCTTGAGCCCTGCACAATCTTTCCAGGGCCGAATTGATTGACAGGGCTCTCATCATATACTCCCTCCTATCGTGTCTGGGCAGAATTGCAGACACTTTCAATTTCAACCCTAATTCACGGCTTTTTTTCATCAGTGACCTGTACTTGTCAAGTAATTCCGCCGGTCTCCTACTCTTAATGTCATTAGTGCCAAGTAATGTCCAAGTTTGCAGACGATACAAAAGTTGGCAGAGTTGTTAAGGACACTACTGACGCTGTGCTGCTGCAAAAGGATCTGGAAATGTTGAGCAGATGGGCTGAGAGGTGGCAAATGAAGTTTAACATTGACAAATGTAAAGTACTACATATGGGAAACAGCAACTCCAGAGCAATGTATCAACTCTGTGGTACTACACTGATAGTGGTAGAGAATGAAAAGGAGCTAGGAGTAATTGTGCAGGTGTGAAGTTATCTGAACTTCATACGATATGAAGTTCAGATAACTTCATACGAAGATATGAAATTATCTGAACAGTGCACACGGGCTGCAAGAGGAGCTCATGGTGTCTTGTCAATGATATACAGGAATTTTTCTAGCAGGGATAAGGATGTGATTATTCCCTTATATAAGGCAACGGTCAGGCCACACCTTGAGTACTGAATACAGGTCTGGAGGCCTCATTTCAAGAAGGATGTAGAGCTGCTGGAATGAGTACAGAGAAGGGCAACAAGATTAGTGAATGGAACAAAGGGTTGCTCTTACGAAGAAAGGCTTAAGTTTTGCAAATTACAGTGTCTGGAAACTAGGCACCGGTGAGGTGATTTGATAGAGGTGTATAAAACCTTGAATGGTTTGAGCATGCTCAATGCCGATGTGATCCTTCCTCTTGATACTGTTGCACATGGGAGAAGGCATAAATTCAAATTGTGGAAAGACAGATGTAGGATAGATGTGCGGAAATTTGCCTTTTGCCAGCGTGTAGTTGATTAGTGAACAGACTTCCATCCTTTGTTGTGGAAGTTGATTGCCAAATAAATTTAAGGCTCAGGTGGACAGGTATTTTGAATGAACGGAGGGGTGAAATGGAAGTGTTTTTTTTTTTTTGGCTGATGCTGCATAAGCTTGCTTTCTCGCATCATATGCCTCTACTAATGCTAATTGATATTTCTGTTCACTGACTTTTTTTTTTTAGTTGTAAAATTTAAAACAGTAAAAATGATAGGCAATTAATAACAAAGAACATGGCACACACAAGTTGCAACAAACATGATATGCACAAGTGAGATACGGAGTAATGAGTCTGGAAATTTATTTGTTTTTTATATGATTGAATATTTCATGGAAGGGGTGGGGAAACCCATAGAATTCCAGCTATCGGTACTATAGCAAATGCAAGAAGATCGAGTTTACTACCCATTTATAATTGATTACACTAACAGAAAATCCCAATAAACTGTAAAGTGCAAATTGTTTTTATTGTTTTATGGTAATGACGTGAACCATAAATACGAACGTGAACCATAAATACAAATATGAATACCACAAAGGTGATAACAACTAGCAAGTCAACATCAGGGATTCACAAAAAGGAATGGAAACATTGAAAATTGCATCTAACATAATAGCAGGGTTTTCCCAACAAAAAAGCTCAAAAATACCGTGTTATGCGAGATTTCAAGCAATTCTCAAACCGTGTTAGAGCGAAACGTTGTTGTAGAAGTACCGTGTTATATGCGGGGTTACCTGTATTTGAATAGAAAAGAGTTGTCATATTCTCGGGATAATATATGCTATATCCAAAAATTTATTTTAAGAATATGTAATTTGCATAATAATCAGCCTTAATTTCTTTCAGATGACATTATAGACATATCTAGCTCAGATGAGGAAAATGGGAATGAAAGCACAAAAAAAGATGAAGACATAGTAATGGTTGCTAGTGATGAAGATACAGGAGATCATGAGAGTTCTAGCGATCCAAATAATAGTGGTTCTCATACAAATGATTGCTTTAATCAGCCAGATGAGGAAGGGCATGTGTTGGTTAATGTTGGCCACCCTCCAGAGGATCCTGATATTTTTCTAGCTCCACAGATTGCTAGAGCAGTCAAACCTCATCAGGTACAATACATAATTTTTACTTTGGGTTAAAGTTTATATGTGCACTTTATACAATAGAAATATACCTGGAAATTTAGGAAATTGAATTAAACGCCCTACATGGGCTTTTAATCCAGTTTCCTAATATGTATTGAGTAGGGGCTACCTTTGACCTATGTTTTAGCCTCCACCCTCCTTGGCATACTTTCTGCCAATTTCTGTAGGTGTTGACCACATTGTCCACAAATCAGCCATGTGTGACCCGGAGAGATGTTCTGATTTTATTTGGACCCATTTGTTTAATACTCTCTATTAGTGCAGTTAGTGTATAATTGTCCAATAGGTAATGGTAATTCAGCTTATATACCAGTTGGTTTCAGGAACTACTGCCAATGGACCAAGTCCAAACCAGCTGGAGCAGCCCAGTACCATCTGACCGCTTCATCACATTTCATAGTTGAGCCAGTATACTCCAACAGAGCTCTTCGGACAATCTGAACAACTAGAATTGCTTTGGAATGAAACATTATATAGTAAGATTTATCACTCTGTAGCACCGTCTACCACGAATGTTGCAAGTGACACTGTTTCCGTAAATGATACTGCCTTGCGTTGATCACTAATGTATGACCACCATTGCCTTGAATTGGTGACATGACCGTGATATTAGTCAAGTTTATGTGCAGCTACCCTGCCATGGAATCCAAGGCATTGTAATGATGATGATGTACTTGTGTGTTCATGGACATACTCTGTGATGTTTCTGCATGGGATATTTATCAGGCACGAACTACCCTCTTTATGGTTCATTGAACATGTTCCATGAACTTATGAATCTCTCCAAACCTGTTTTTCAATTAGGTATCACTTACAGTCTTCCATCTTTAAATAATATCTGCCACAGTGGGTGATAGGAAATTCTGATGAGGATAAATGTGCATGCTCCCACGAAGTGTTGAATACTTTTGGTCATATATAGCATATGAAGCATAAGATAACAACATTCTTGACATTTTATTTAAAAGTTAATGATTAGTTATTGAGAATTGCCATGATTTTGAGTAGTAATTCATGCCATCATCTTTGTGACATCTGAGGAATTCCACTTATATTGAGAGTGAACAGCTTTGAGGCTATTCTCAATGGAAAATGGAAGAATTCAGTTTCATGGTATTTTTGGTGCGCAGTCTTCATTTCTAAATGGGTTTCAGCTTGCTCATTTTCTTCATTATCTCTATTCATACCTGTGATTATTGTTTAAATAAAACAGACCCAGGTCTGTGTTTTTATTTCAATAATCACCTGCATATCTGAGCATAGGTGTTAGAGACACAATGTGAGTGAGGAATGATGGCTGAAGTTTGTGTTTTGTGAGCAGTTTGGAAAGTTTAAATATTTATTATTAGCCATATGGTGCAAGGAAGCCTGAGGATTTTGCTGCACCAGCCAAAAAAATTTATTTTCTGAATTACACTGAGAGAGAGAGAGGGAGTAGAAGGGAATCACCAAGAAAGAGAAGAATGATAATAATATATGCTCTGGTTTGTAGTGTTACAATTTTTAGGTCCACAACAACAACACCAGATCAAAGTTTGTTTCAACAATCAGTTACTCTCAATGCAGAAATTTGCTTTCATCCAAAGATTTAATTGATCATTGATATAAACTTCCATCTGGTGTTTTGGAAGTGAATAGTCTGAATAAATTTAAGGAAACATTAATTAGACAAATTAATAGCTTTTATTATTAATAGTTATTATTTATTTATTTATTTATCTTTTTTTGGCTGATGCTGTATAAACATGCTTCCTTGTATCATTTGCCGCTACTAATACAACAGTGAATTTTTCCAATTTGTACAGAACATTTATTGCCATAGCCATGTAGAAGGCAGACTGTTTGACATACCATGGTCAGATGCAGCCCTAGGATTTTTGCTGCTCTTAGGCAGAATTGTATTTGGTGCCCTTGAGATACTTTAATTAAATATTATTATATAAAAATTTTGAATTTCGGACCTCCCAGATGTTGGTGCCCCTATCCCCTGCTTACTGTGTGTGTTCTGCCGGCCTTGGCCATTGTCTTGCAATGGTGTATGAATTTCATACAGGAACAGCAGTCCACTTGTCATGTCCTGATGAAGCAGGCAAAGCCATTAATTTAAAAAATTTATTTTAATTTGGAGAAACAGCTCACCTTACACATGGGTTTTGTGCTGGTGCACTATCTTGAGGATAGTGGAAATTTTGTGGATAAAATTATTGCTGGGGATGATCTATGATACACTGCTGCAGTCTAAAGATCAAGCACATGTTTGTAATAGCAAGATTTCAACTCTCTCTCACAGCAAAAGGAATTGATCCATACCTATTGCAGGGAATCTTATCCTTTTTTGGTCAATACAGACCAGTATTGATAGCACAATTTCCCGGCAGTTTTACAATCAATATCATCAGAAAACTTAGTTAACTTTAATCCATCTAAAAATTAGCTGTGTATTATTGTTTGGTAAAAAAAAAAAAAAGTCTTCTGTTCCTGAGATGCTGGACCTTTTTTTTTTTTTTTTTAAGGGAGGAAGGGATGCAGCAGGTGGAATGCGTCTGCAGTACCCCAGTTGAAAGGTCTCCCCCCCCAAAATCCCAACAAAGAGGGTCCCCCTTCAAGGAAGACTAGATGGACCATACTTTAAATTTTGCACCTAGCCTTCCCAAACTCTAGGACACAGCCCTAACTGCTCCAGTTTTCATCTTTGATTACATTTGGTTTGAACAAGATCACGTATTATTGGAAATCACAAAAAAGAAAAGAATAATAATTAATTTCATTATTTAGAAAATTTACCTTTGAATAAACATCACATTTCTGAGGAAAAAGCTATTTTTTTTTGCCGAAGAAGTCAGCTTCAGATACTGCAGAAATTATTTTTTTAATGAAAACCCCTTAAATATGGAAAGTATTAGAACCTATAGTACTTAGTACCATGTATAGATTGAAGGTCAACAAGTAAAAGATTGAAGATATGTGTTGACATTAGACTCAAATTTTTGTAGATGGTAATTTTCAGGAAATGCATAAAGAAAAGTTGGTTCTGTGAGTTTGAAGTTGCGCATTAAGTAAATGATGACTGGTTTTGGCATGTGTTTGGACTTGTTTGGAAGAGATGGAGGAATGACAGATGCCAGTTCAGAAGAAAAGTGCTTATAGAAATATCTATAGAAAGTGAATACAGCAGAAACAGAACATCAGTGAGGTAAAAGACAGGTTATTAATTTGTCTGACTGCCCTCTTTTGAATGGAGTCTGGAAGCCTCAGCAAATTTTTTGGGGAACCACTTCAGATGTGGGAACAACATTCCACAGTAGGATGGAGTTGAGATTTTTTTCAACAGAGTGAGTAGTAATTTAGAAGAAAAGTAATCGAGCAGGGGGGGGATTCTTTTAGATGCAGAGGAAGTGCTAGTCCTTATGCCAAGAGAGATTAGAAGTCAGAGTAATCCTAATAGAAGTATGTGAAATCTGAATGTTATTGTCTAGAAATCGGAGTGTCATCTAAGATAGGAGCAGAAAGATCCTTTTCGTGAGATATATTACAGGACTGAGTTTTAGAAGAATTGAAATTAAGTTGAGATATTTTTATAGCAGCTGCCAAGCCATTATATTTGATATTTTAAATGTGAAAATAGCAATAGTAATAGCCATACAGTGCGAGGATGCCACAGGCTTTTTTTTGGCCAATGCTGCTGCACCGGCCAAAAAAAAAAAGAGTAGATAAGAAAATACAAATTATTTTCTTCCTTACTCACATAGGTAACTATCCAGTTGTCTTTGAATTTATTCAAATGGTCAGCCTCATCTTTCCCACACCCAGCACATAAGGGCCGATCCGATTCATTTTTTCTTCCCTGTATTCACATACATGAAAATTTCTTGTCCCCATTCTTTGCTCTCTTAGCCAGTGCTTTCTCATATGCAGCATTGGCCTCTCTAACCTTATATGTGGTAGTATTACAAATCAACTTGTAGCTGTTGTAGGCTTCAGCACTATTCACTGTAACTGTCCCATTTTAAAATTTTCTTAATAGTATGTATGCATTCATGGCTTCTGTGATTTTTGCTTTAAAGGTATTCCATAATTCAAGTATATTCACCCTCACTGCATCTGCCCAATTAATAGATGCCATATAGCACCTTAAGCTGTCAAAGTCTCCTCTTCCAAAATTAAATCTCATACCTTTGCCTCTAACTACTGCAACATCTTTTTTCATCTTCCAACTGACAACTGTGTGATCACTACCTGCCAATGGTTCTTGTATTTTAACCCTGTGATGTTATTTAATTTTTGAGTAATGATGAGGCTAAGAATATTCTCAACCGTAGTATTATCTCTGATGTGCTGGTACAACTAATAATCACCTGGTTTATTTAGAAAAATTTTTCCCAAGTTCAGTTTCCATCTCACTTGTTCCAGTCAATTTGGGGCAGATTGAAGTCGCCCATAATAAGATATTCATGACTGCTCACCCATTTCATTTGCGTGTAAAAATTCTCATCATGTTCTTCACATTCTTCTGGTCTGTAGATTACTCTCACTCTCTTTATACCTTTGCTTCCAACTAACTCACTAACTGGCTGGCAGATATAATTTCAGACTCAGCAGAATCTCTTTTTGTGCTCTGGCTGCTTTTGATAAGAACATTGACACCACTACTCCTTGTATCTTCCATATCTTTCCTAAATACATTATACATACCATGGTGGAACTTTTCACCCTCAATTTCTGGGTGGAACCACATTTCTGTTGTCGCTTGCATGTCGGCATTAGTTATCCTAACCAGGAGTTCAAATTCAGCCATTTATTGACAACACTCCTTACATTACTGTAGACATAATTAAGGCTAAGTATTCTTTACCCCTTTGACACATCCCTTGAAGTTATTTAGGCTTGTTTCCCTATCTTTATCATCCCGCTCATTTCAAATGTTGCTACTCTCAGAACATCTTGCCAACATTGGCTGTTGTGGCAACAAACAAAAATTCTTGATGTGAGTGCAAGCATTACTTTGACCCATGGATATACATGGATCTGTATTACCCCTCACTAAATAGCAGTTTCCCTGAACCCTTAAGGTATCCTCAGTGATACTGGCAAAAACCTTGCACCATCTTTGTTGAAATGAATACCGTCTCCACAAAAATAAAATTCCTTCTACCTATAAGTGCGGGTCTTGCTGATAAAAATTTCCTCCCCCAGAGCCTTGCCGATTTTCCCAAGTTTTGAATTAATCCACAAGGCTTTCAGCATATAATCCCTCTTATCGTGTCTGGACAGAATTGCAGACATATACACACTCTTGTAACTGACCTAAATCACAGCATTTTTCAGCACGGGCCTATATTTATTCAACAAATGTTTTGGTAATGTTTGTTTTATATTGTTAGTCCCCATATGAAAAATAATGCTCTCTTTATCCCCCCCCTGAAAATCTGATAATCTGTTGGTAACATCATTAATTGTTGCTCCTAGCAAACACACCCTGGTTCTGGTCCACCTGTCATCATTACAAAAGAATTACCCATTTCTGTGACAATAGTCTCCCCCAATAAAACTAGATCACCTTTGAGCTGAGCAGTAAGGACTTGACTAATCTTATTTGCGACCCGAATCAGTTCAAGAGGTCCTGCCTGTCAAGGTCAGGACTTCATGACCTGTCATGAGCCCCTGACGTGCTCCCAGTTGCATTTGTTTCTAGGGCAAGCACTGGTTTCTTCAGTAACTCAAATTCTTGTAATGCACCAAGTTCTAATTTGAGATCTACACACTCCTTACATCGGGTGCAGAGAAAAGAATCGTCACTTGAACTAGGCTTGTCCACTATAGCCCAGCCTTAGACTACACGCCACAGGCTATACAAATGAACTCACGACTTACACCAGAAATGCTCACAGGCATTTCTGTCTTTTTTACAATATTTAATTGTAAGTATTGTAAAAATTTTACAATATTTACAATTTCTGTCTTTTTTACAATTAACTTACACTTAACTGTAAGTAGATCTTACAATAAAGTATTGTAAGATCCACTTACAGTTCTTACAATACTTTATTGACTACAAATGGTAAATTTACAGTATATTACAATTTAAATTACCAAAATATTACATGAATGAAACTGCTGACAAAACTTTAAGCGGCTGAACGAAATTACAAAGTTCCCACCAAATTATTAATAACAAGGGCTATCTGAATATTAAGCTGTGGCTTTTTTGAATACTTAACTAAATACAAAACAAACTAACTTACGTGACTGTTTGGATTCATGCTATATGTTAACTACAGGTTATTATATTAAATAATAATAAAAAAAAAATACCCTCAAAATTATTCCGAAAACTAACCTTCTATGAAGTTCCAAAACACACACACACACACACACACACACACACACACACACACACACACACACACACACACACACACACACACACACACACACACACACACTGTATACAGTCAAGTGCAGCAATGTGCTGTATGTGTGCATTGGTTTACATTCAACCAATGATTTAAAAAAAAGATTTCCACTGTGCTGCTAGAACAGTTAAATGACAAGAAAGTGAACTTTTTCTGTATCTGGCAAAAGAAAAAAAAATTATTCATACTATCTTCTTTTTATCCATTATTTTAAACAGCATTGTTGAATTTTTCAAAATCTATAGGGCTAAGAGAACAAACAAAGTGTTATCTTTACAATCTGCAGCAAAACGTGAAACTTTTGAATGGAAATTTCCCTGCCACTCAGGTGGGGAGGGGGAAGTTAGACTCAGAGGTCTAAAGGAATCTTGATTTATTTTTTTATTATAAAGGTGTAAATAATTATGAATTATGCAAAGGAATAATTCACATTGGGAGATCATACTGTTAACACTTCGCTGCCAATTTTTCCAATGACCATCTTGACCTGGGATTGAAAACCTGAGATTGAGTCAATCTTTCTTTCTTCTCACTATGACTGAATTAATTAGCCTCCGGTGAAGGTTGCTTAACAGAAATATCCAGTTTTTCTTCTGTCAAAGTGGAAGAAAAAGTTGTAAAAATTGAATAGTTTTCCCTCCAAGTGGATTAAAAATTTTAAGCCACATATTTTCAGGAGGAAGCAGTAATGTGTTAATAAAATAATACACTTCAAAACTGTTAAGCACTTCAGAGGTGTAATCAGAAACAGTAAATATGATCTATGGGTGAGGAAAATGCCTATGACTGCTCCTGTTCATCATATAACACTAATTTCAAAATACCTCTCTAAATGTTCATACAAACTTCTTGTTTAGCTAACCATGTGTGTGTAATTAACTCAAAATTTTATAAATTTTGGATTTGTTTAGTTTTCTCTTTGAAAATTATGATAAGAATCGACATTCTTCATCAAGTGTGATATGGGAGAGGTGATGGAATATGATGACTGAATACATATCACCAATAACCACACCACACATAGCAACTGCTATAAAAAAATGTCTCTTGATAAGTTATGGCATACAGTAATACCCCGACTTGCGCAAACTCGGAGTTACGCGGTTCTTGATTTTTTCGTTTGGCAACACTACCGCCCACTATCTTCAAGGTCGTTTTTCATATGTTATCGATATACGGTGCGACGGCGGAGAGTGAGAGCGAAAGATGAACAAAATTCAATTTTGCTGCGCATGAGCTGCACACATATACAAGAATTTGTATTCCAACTGTCATATTTATATGTGTGCATTCGAATTCGTGCTCAACATTTGTCGGAAATTACATCGTTTTCACGAGAGAAATGGATCGCGTCGGTCGAGCCGTATACAGTCAGTCCTCGTATAACATGTGTTTACACTACACAAATCCGATCATACACTATTTATAAATACGGTAACGATATCTTATAATATAACACAAACCGAATTGGCTTATGCACGATTTGCCTTTGTGTTTACAAGAAATGGCAGTCGAATGCAGAATCACCCCAACCGAACGCAACACGATAGGAATGAAGAGAAGATTCTGAAAATGTATTTGTTTTAGGGGAAACACATTTCACCATAATAACGTAAAAACCAACACAATTCCAGCTATCGGTATGCAATTAGATCGAGTTTACTATCAGTTTATAACAGATTCCACTAGCAGAAACGCAACTGGATTTTTATTGTTTTATGGTAGTAAACCCTAGAAATGTGAAGTGTTAATAGTGTATCTCTGCCTTTATGGTGTTGTTTATTCAGTTGCTACATGCGTGCAGCTTTGTTTATGCGTATCAAGCGTGCCTCCTCGTTTTGTAATTGTGCTTTATTTCCTAAAAATGAGTAAAATACTTAAAAGGTGTGAAAAGGAAGCATACTGGTGAAGACACTGCAGATTCAGAGAGAAAAAGAAAAGCAATTATCGATAAACAGAGACGGACTGGGTCAAAAATTCTTACCCGGGAAAATTTATAGTGGCCGCATACTATGGTTTATGGCCAAAATCACATGGGCCCACCGGGGTTTCCCCTGTAAGGCTTATGGCCAGTCCGCCTCTGTCGATAGAGAAAAAATATGAAATTGTGAAATGCTTTGAGCGAAATGAAAGACCATGTGATATTGCACGTGCTACAGGCCTAAATGAGGCAACGGCGAAAAGCACATGACAATTGCAAACTTGACAGAAGGTCTCAGCTCAATTGAAAAGGGCATAAAAATTTTAGAAAACATAGACTACAAAGAACACGTTATAGCTACAAAGCAAGGAATAAAAAAAATTATTAGCTTGCTACGAAGAAATTCTGCGTGAAAAAAAGAAGTCTGTGTCGTCAGACGAATTTGTTAGATTTTATGAAGCCATCGACATCGAAATAACTTTTTTACATAAGTCATTTATTTTTTTAATACATATTTTGTATTAATATGTATAAAGAACTGCAATTGTATTAATATTTTTCTTCTAAACTAGTGTTTTTGTAAACTAGTTCCCAATTAAACAAAATTTATATGTATTTATATGCAAAGTTGTACCCCGACTTACGCGAATTCGACTTAAGAGATTTTCGTCGGACCCACCTATCGCGTAACTTCGGGGTATTACTGTACCTAGACTCATTTTTTTTCTCCACCAGGTGGCCTAGGTATAAAATTTAAAAAAAATTTTCTGTTTATACTCCTGGACAACCACATGGTCAGAGGAGTTCACAAGATCGAAAGAATACAAGAAACAGCACCTTATTTAACAGTCATGGGCTTGCTGTTATTGTTATTATTTGGTTTTTAGGAGCATTAGCAACTAAGGCCATATTGCTCCGGGGATATGCGGTGGTCATTCCCTGACCTTTCTGCATCCTCCGTAATTGGTGGTCACGGGCTCGAACCCTGGTCTAATCAAGAAGTGTGTGCTACGCACTGCTGCTCCTTCCCATCCGGCTACGGAGGTGCCATCATGGGCTTGCACCCCTGTCACTCAAAGCATGTGTACTTATGTACCCTCACTCCGGACCACTCACTCGGCTTCACCGGCTGTTAAGATGTCTGTGATTTGGCTCCTGCTTTATAATGATTTATAAATAGCTTTTTAATTGCATTTTTGTGAAATTTGTGTTACCACCAGGTTCCTTAAATGATTGACAGGCATCTTTGATGGATTTTATGAAATCTTTTTAAAGACTTTCAACATGTCAAGACTTTGTCTACTTATTTGACTATTTATGTTTTTTGTAGTGCTCATTGCTACTCTGAACCTTTGTTTCGCATAGCTCCAAACAGGAACGCTGATTGACATTTGACCTGAAGTGCCTTCTTTGTCATAAGACTGTTAGTGATACCTTGCAACTCTCAGTTAATAACTATTAGCCAAACAGTTGTCTTGATATCCCTGATGCACTGACTCTTCTTTACTGTACCTTACTGTGACAGTTATGGCCCGCCTGGTTTTGCTCTTCAACATACCACCCCAAGGAAGCTGTTTCATGCATTGTATGTCTTAAAACAGTACATAATTGGATTATCTGTAAAGGAATAAGTAGTAAGGTTTTTGTGATGAGTGTCTCTAATAAAAAATTGTCCTAAGTCATCAAGCGTATTTAAAAAAAATAACTGTGGTCAACACGTAAAATGTTATGAAAATGACAATACCCATCCTTGACAAATTTTATGCTACTGAACACAAAAATCACATTAAAATTTGTCGATTGAAAATTGTCTCATATTAGCGAATTGCTCTGCAGTTATTAACTTCGGCTCTCGAAAAAATGTGCAACACCACAGTTTGATTCCCACCACGCTGTTATCATGTGATTGGAAACTGTCGCCTTGCTCTGCATCACGTGATAAGCTGTTGTCGCCTCAAATGCGCCTTTAACTCTGTTGTAGTAATCCTTGAATATGGCTGATTGACATTTGACCTGGGTGATTTGTTCTCTGCTTTCTGCTTTCTACATTCCTACTTTTTGCACAGTATTTGTATCGTATAAGGTATATGATAATAACACTGCCCCTAATTGTGTGAATAGTATAGATGACTTCTGTTATGTATGTGGAGAATCGCGTTAGCTTCAAGAAAGCATCCCTTAACTCCAGCCTTAAAAAAGGCCTACTTCTTGTGCATTGGGTGTAAAGTAGGTAACCAAGGCAAGAACTGGGCTCCACACACACATGCTGCACTACCTGTTCATCAAAACTCAATGCATGGATGAATCGAAACGGTATGGTATGATATGGAGGGAGCCAACAAATCACGCACAGACTGTTACTTCTGTATGGTGCCTGCTATTATAAAAGGGATGACAATGATCTAAAAGTGGACAGTAATGTACCCAAATATACCAGCTGCAATCCATCCCATGCCTCACGGTGAAGTACTACCTATTCCCGAACCACCTGACTGTTTTTCTGTACACTCATGATGATGATGAAGACGCTGATGAACAATATACACAAAAAAGTGCAGCAGCCGTCTCCATCAAGGGATCCACCATTTTGTCCAAACCTTTATCCTTCTGAACCACATAAGATCACAGAAAGCTTAGTGTCCTCATTAGGGATCTCGAAGTGCTGGCAGTGCTTTTGGCTCAAGGCTACAACATTCTTTTAGATCATTCTGTGAAAGTGACAACATTCATTTCGTATTCAAAATAAAGACTGATAAATTCCATCAAACAGAAAGTGAACTCACCGTTTGTAAGGATTCTGATGGTCTAATGGCAGCAATGAACACACATTCCCAAAGAATTGCAACTATTTATAGATGCTGCTAAAGTTCTTAAGGCTGTGTTATTACACAATGGAATTACCTGCCTTCAGTAACTCTTGCATATGCCATTCACAAGAAAGAAACATGCACAAACATGGAGAACATCTTCTTAGGTTACACTATCAAAAGTATGAGTGGTAGATAAGTGGTGATTTAAAGGTAATTGCCATTTTATTAGGACTACAAAAGGACTACACTAAGTATTGTTGCTTTCTCTGCGAGTGAGATAGTTGTGCCAAGTATATGCACTATGAGAAGAGGAGGTGGCCTCAACAAAAATTATTAACACCTGGAATGAAACATGTAGCATTTGAACCTCCAATAGATCCAAATAAAATTTTGCTTCCAGTACTTCACATCAAACTGGGGCTTATGAAAAATTTCATGAAGGCTTTGGAAGTGAACAGTCCTGCATTCTTGCAGTCTTGCAATGTACTTGCAAGAGAACTTCCCAAGACTTTGTACTGAGAAGATTAAGGCAGGCATTTTCATTGGTCCACAAATAAGGCAACTTTTCAAAGATGCCCTTAGTGATAGCCAGAAATTAGCGTGGAAAGCCTTTCAAAATATTTTGACAGGTTTTCTAGGAAATGTAAAAGCTGGCAACTACAGGCAGTTTGTGGAAGATCTCATTAGTTCTTACGAAACAGAGCAAAATATAGAGCTACTGGGTACCTCCACGGGGGGCCAAGTGTGGGCAACATTGGTCCCCAGCAGGGGTCCAGCAGCTAAATGGCCAGAAGAACAACAATACATAACACTACATTTACAAAATCCATACACTTTTAAATATCTCTGTCCTTTGTGCAGTGAACTGTTAAACCCACAATGAAAGCAATGCAGAGATGGGAGAAACCCCTGGTGCTGTCAGACACAAATACACTTTATTCTTAAGAAAAACTGGGGTGTAATGTCACAGTTTACACTAAGCAGTTTACACTGCTTAGTGTAAACTGTGAAGTCGATTGGAGAAGAAGCGTCCTCACTGTAACGTAGGGTGACCAGATTAAAAATTTGATCTTGGGGTACTCATGCTTATGTTTGGGGTATTCATTCCTCGGTTAGGAGTATCTTAAAAGAAAACTGAACAATTTTAGTAACAACCATTTTATTTCTATATTTTGTTGATTTTTACAAGTTCATGGAATGCAAAATAAGTAAAATTTTAATAAAACTAACCGAAGCATAGCCAGAATATTTATATTGTGCTTACTTTGTAACCTTTTACATTCCACTTGACTTCTTTCTTATTTCATTGTAATGGTTTAAGGCTCAGGCCTCAAACTTTTTTTTTTATTTAAATATCAATATCAATACCCTTTGTAAAAAGGATAGAATGTTGTTTTTTGAGTCTTTAAGGGTGCATTTCAACAACCTTATTGTCAGTTAATTCTTTCTTCCTAAATAATCATCTCAACAGGTTGTTTTATGATTTCTGCTTTTTTCAAATTCTCCATTTCAAACATTAAAAAAGGGGTATCTTGGAAATTTTATTATAATTCCAAAAGGGGTATGTCTGGCAACCTGTAACATTGTATATGTGTCATTCTCTTTGAGGAAAGCTGAAGCGAAATGAATTGCCACAGTTCAGCCTCCTCTTCAGATTTAAGAAGATTTTGAAAATGCATACAATTTTCCTATAGCTAAGAAAACAAAAGAGAGTAAGCAATGGATACACGACATAAACTGGAAGAGAACAGAAAAAGACAAATTCCATCATTTGCTGCAGGACTTCAGGACTTAGAAAACACGAAAATCGTTTTAAGATGTACTTACAGATGAATAAAGAAGAATTTAATTTCCTATAGAGTATAATCCAATTAAGGATGATATTCAAGGGCAAAATACGCAAATTCAAAATTCAATCAGCGCTAAGGAAAAATTAGTTCTATGTTTAAGGAAAGTTGAAATACTGCAAGTTTATATTTGAATAAGGATTTATTCTGTTAAAATAAAAACAAAAAATTTTAACGAAATTTAATTACAACAAAAAACTTCTCAACGCTAAAAATTGAACTCGTAAAAAATTATGAGTTGTGCAAATTGAAACGATCGACTTATTCGTCGTCTCAATTTGTTAATTGTAATTCTGTTGGTCTATTTTCCTCCTTTGACTATATTTGAGCATCCCTATAACTGGACATTTGCGGTGAGTATGCCGAGTAGCTGGTCGAAGTGGAGGCTGCTTCGGAATAGGCACAGGAGCAACGTCCTTGTTGTTGTTTGGTTTTTAGGAGCATTAGCAACTAAGGCCATATTGCTCCGGGGATATGTGGTGGTCATTCCCTGACCTTTCCGCATCCTCCGTATTTGGTCGTCACGGGCTCGAACCCCGGTCTAATCAAGAAGCGTGTGCTACGCACTGTCACCTTCAAGTGTTATCTTGTGAATACAGCCAATCACGACAGTGCTCTCCGAGCAATAAACTGATTGGTAAATATAGCTCCCGTATACGAGTGAAGTCTCGTGAAGTGATAATAGTGTGTTTCCGCCCTTCCTTCATGCCTGTAACAAGATATGACCCAAAATTTGTTTTAATGTATAATTGCAAAACTTAAGCCTTTCTTTGTAAGAGGAACCCTTTGTTCTGTTCACTAATCTTGTTGCCCTTCTCTGTATTCATTCCAACAGCTCTACATCCTTCTTAAAATAAGACCTCCAGACCTGTATACAGTACTCAAGGTGGCCTGATCATTGCCTTATACAAGGGAATAATCAACTCCTTATCCCTGCTAGAAAAATTCCTGTATGTCGTTGACAAGACACCATGAGCTAACCTTGCAGACCGTTTGCACTGCTCAGAAAACTTCATATCTGCCTGCACAATTACCCCCAGGTCCTTTTCATTCTCTACCACTGTCAGTGCAGTACCATAGAGTTGATACGTTACTCTGGGATTACTTCTTCCCATATGTAGTACTTTACATTTGTCAATGTTAAACTTCATTTGCCACTTCTCAACCCATCTGCTCAACTTTTCTAGATCCTATTGCAGCAGTGTACTGTCATTAGTGTCATTAAGAACCCTGGCAACCTTCGTATCGTCTGCAAACTTGGACATGAAGCCTGATATACCATCATCAATATTTATAAATACAAAAAACAACAATGGACCCAACACTGAACCCTGAGGGACAACTAATAACATTAGTCCACGAAGAGCAGTGTCCATTGATTACCACTCTGTCTTCTCCCTCTCAACTATCCCTTTATCCATAGCAGCAATTTGCCTCCAATGCCACACTGCTCCAATTTGTGCAGCAGTCTTCCATGTGCAACAGTATCAAAGGCCTTTCTAAGATCTAAATATATGATATCAAAGTTATTCTTTGCATCCAGTTCCTTTGTGACTACATCATAGTATCCAATCAAATTATTCAGACAAGACTTACCCTTAACAAACCCATGCTGTGTCTGAGCTATAACTGAAGTATTGTCTAGATGATCCTGCAATGCTTCTTTAACCAGTGCCTCCATTAATTTCCCTGGAACAGAAGTTAAACTAACAGATCTGTAATTACCTGTGTCTCCCTTTGATCCTCCTTTGTGGATTGGGGTCACAGTTGCAAATGTCTGGTCCATGGGTACCTTTCCTGAGTCTAGGGACACTCTCATAATTATAGCTAAGGCTTTGCTTACTTCCTTTGCCACCTCCTTTAATATAACTGGATAGATTCCATCCATCCCAGGTGCCTTTCTTATATTTATCTTCAACAATTCCTCCTCCACTTTACTCTCAGTTATTACAAGAATATCTAGCCTCCGGCATTCCCCTCCCTGAATAACTCCTCATGTGTGAATGTAGATGCAAAATATTCATTTAGTTTGTTAGCTACCTTAGTAGGATCATCAACGGTTGAACCATCGATATCAAGTGGACCAATCTGATTCATCTCCTTCCTTCTAGAGTTTACATAAGTAAAGAACTCTTTGCTGTTTTTCTTTACATCCTTTACCAAAGATTTCTCGTAATCTGCCTTCGCCTGCCTAACCTCCTTTGTCACTTGGTTACAGACTAGCTTATACCTATCGTAGGCTTCTCTGTCACATGTCTAATTAGTTCATCTGATGTCCATTTAGGCCTAAATCTTGAACAATATTTCTTTGTTGGTATGAAAAGCCTAGTAGCTTCCAAGATTAATTCTTTGAATGCTTCCCATTTTGATGTTGATAATATCATCAGTTTGTCCCACCGTATAGAATTTAAATCCTGTCTCAGACCACCGTAGTCAGCTTTACGAAAGCAAAAACCCTTGATGGTAGTTACCTCTTTGAATAAATCCCACTTCAGCATACTGTGATCACTGCCAGATAGTGGTTCCTTTATCTGCATATTCTTGATGCATGAAGAATCACTAATAATAATCAGATCAAGAGTATTACTCCCTCTAGTTGCCTTGCCTCCCAAACATGCTGCTGCTGCTATAGAAAACAATCATCCAATTAATCCACAAAAGCCTTGCTAGTGTGTGTGTGTGACCTACCCACAAATTCCAGTCAATCTCTTGGAAATTAAAATCCCCCATTATAAGACACTCTAATTTACTGGCCTACTCTATATTTCTCTGCACAATTGCTCATTATACTCATCAGATTCATTAGGCCTATAACACACACCTACTCTCATTTTTCCTTTCCCAGTGCTTATGTCACACCAAAGAGACTCAACATTGCATTGTCCACCAACATCAATTGGATGCACTTCCTTAGATTTTATGTGTTTCTTAACTAACAGCATAACCCCTCCTCCCTTCCTGTCCTGTCTATCCTTTCTGTACACATTTTACTCCCCAAATTCCAGTTCTACACTGCTTATGTCTGTGTGATACCATGTCTCCGATATCCAGCAATATCTGCCTTTGATGTCTTGACTAGCACTTCAAGCGCATTGAATTTATTAACTATACTCCTAGCAGTGGTCTACATGCAAGTATACATGCACCTGTTTCTACTGTTAGTTATCCTAACACAGCCCATGTATTTACTTGTTCCAGTATGACTCCCAGCAGTCCTGGAATTTTCCATGCCATGCATTGTCAAGACATCAAATACAATATCTGCCTTTCATGTCTTGACTAGCACTTCAAGTATGTACAAGAAAATCACAGTTATATATTGGGTCAGCAGGTGTTTGCTTATATCTGCGGTTTCAGCCATCCACGTTAGGTCTTGGAACGTATCCCCCATGGATACAGGGGTCTTACTGTACCTAATTATCCCAGCAGGCCCGTGATGCCACTACAGCACATGAGCATTACTTACTTCCCGTACACTGGAAACAGCTTGGGAACGAACCACTCTAAACCACTCATCCCTCCCTAAAATGAGGGACTTGAAAAGCAGATGAATGTGACAACCCTTATCCCTATTAATGCTATATCGTCCAGATGAACATATTCAAAAACTCTCTAGTCACTTCCGGTTCCAGAAATCCCTAGCTCTGTCGACCACTAATGCTCCTTTGGCTGAAATACTATGTCCCATTTCCCAAGTGTGTTCGGCTACGGCTGAGCTCCCATAATCTGCCGTCTTGTCTCTATCATGTTCACCTAGGTAATCGCGTAATCTGCGCTTTGTTTCTCCCACTTCTGTTCTCCGTCCAGGCATTCAATCTCGTATATGACCCCGCTGATGTCACCAGTATCATTAGAATCTTTAACTCTGGACACCGCCATGTGAAGTTTCTGACCAGGAAACTGCACACAGCATATCTGACACGAGCGTAAAATACGTGCAATGGGTTCTGAAATACCCAGATAGTAGGGAATGTATGCGGTGGCCCTAGGCATAAAAACATCCCTATGACCCTACTCATATGACCCTTTAAACAACCCTCAATGACGCCCTGGGGATAGCCACACATCTTGAGGTCAGCTGTAACCCGTCTAATCTCGTCATCCCTCTCCTTAGAGGAGGAACAATGTGACCCCACCCTTCCCGTCAAAGCCTTAACCGCACTCTTCTTGTGGCAACTGGCCTGAGGTAATTTAATGTGCATGTATTGGGCATGACACGTAGGTTTTCTGTAAACCCTGGTTCTCAGGAGTCGGCCTTCCCTATACACATACACATCAAGGAAAGGCAGGGCCCCTCTACCTCCATGGTAAACTGAATATAGGGTGAACCATCATTCAACCAACTGAGCACTTCATTATCCCAACCCCTCTGTATTACTGTAAAAATGTCATCGACATATCTCTTCCACACCTGTACCGCGGGTGGAGAAGTGCTCATCAACATCCTATTTTCAAACTCTTCCATAGCCAAATTGGTTATAACCACACTAATGGGCAAACCCATGGCCACTCCGCAGACCTGCTGATACATAATATTCCTAAACACCATAGTGGTACTAGACATACACAAACTGATTCCTTTACAAATGTCCTCACAGTTAAAATCTGTCCTATCTTTCAAAGTACCATCCCTTCTCAAAGCTACCCACACTCAATCCAATCCATGTTCAATGTGGAACTAATACAGATGAACAAGGAACTAAGTCAAAGGACACCATAATTTCCCCCTCTTCTATCTCCTGAGTTCTCACAAACTGTACAAAATCACTACTATTCATAGTGGTAAAGACGAACGCCTTAGCATGGGGGATATGAGCTCCTTCCAAAACCTGGATAGAGCATGCGTCGGACTGCCCACAAATGACACAATTGGCCTTAAAGGAACCCCCACCTTATGGACTTTTGGCAGCTCATAAAACCTAGGTAGATGACGGCCCAACGCCTGCAACGTCCAGGCTATCTCCTTGGATATTTTTTCAGCTTTCTGCCAACCATGAACCAACTTATTAACTTTGCATTCTAGCCCAACTAAAGGGTTCTTTCAAACAACTTTATAGGTAGTCCTATCATTAAGTAGATTAAGAGCCTTTTCCTGAAAATCCTCTTTGTTCAGAATCACTGTAGATCTACCCTTATTCACAGGTAGTACTACAATACTACCATCCTGTCTGAGTTCACCTAAAGCCTTTCTTTGACCAGTCATTAGATTGGAAGTAGCTATGCGCACCTGGCCAAGTGCACGCAACGTTTTAGCTCGTACTTCATTGGCTACCATCTCGGGCCTGCTACTGCCCTCTCTATACCCATAGCTGTATCTGCAATGGGGGGGTGGCCTGCGGGGAATCAAATTAAATTCAATACTTCTTTCTGTTCATTTGTTAAAACCTTACTACTTAAATTGTGAATGAACCCACCCCGATTAGGCACACCCCTTTCCCCCGTGGCTTCTTCTGTTAATCTATTAAATTTATTGATTTGCCTTTGTCTGTATTCATCTGTAGTCTGGGAAACTCTGTCCAGCTCCAAACCAGACACATGTATCCAATGTCCTAATTCCAAACACTTGCTCAATTGGCTGGAAACAAACTCCTTACACACCTCCTGGTATACATCAAATCCTTATGTAGCTTACCAATCCAAATTCCTAATACCTAGGCGCCTCCGTAGCCAGGTGGGAAGGAGCAGCAGTGCATAGCACACGCTTCTTGATTAGACCGGAGTTCGAGCCCGTCACCACCAAATACGGAGGATGCGGAAAGGTCAGGTCAGGTCCTAATACCTTTCTCTGATATATCACTGTAGCACGTGACAACCGGCTATCTTGAAATGTTAGTTTTACCCAAAAGCCATACAGTACCAAACCTGTAGATTTACACCAGTGCACAAATCTTAGATGTTGCCTCTGCCTATTAGCAACTCATTCAATAAGTCCACAACAGTGGACTTATTGAATGAGTGTTGCTAATGTGCAAGTCACCAACACTTGCTAATCTTGCTAATGTGCGAATCACCAACCCATGAGTTCCAGTCAATATCTGTGAAGTTAAAATCCCTCATTATAACATAATCTGATTTATTGGCCCACTCTATTTCTCTGTACAATTGTTCTTTGTGCTCATTAGAATCATTAGGCTTATGTCACACCAAATCAGTGCTTATGTCACACCAAACTCTCAACATTGCATTGTCCATCTATTTCAACTTGATGCACTTCCTTAGATTTTATGGTTTTCCTAATTAACAGCATAACCCCTCCCCCTTCCTGTCCTGTCTCTCCTTTCTGTACACATTCTACTCCACAAATTCCAATTCTGAACTGCTTATATCTGTATGACACCATGTCTCTGATATCTCAACGATATCTGCATTTGATGCCTTGACCAGCAATTCAAATTCATCAAATTTATTTGCTATACTTCTAGCAATGCTGTTCATGCAAGTATACAAACACCTATTCTTATTTGTAGTTACCCCTAACACAGCAGATGTATTTATTTGTTTCATGATGACTCCCAGCAGCATAAGCAAGCAAAGGCAGATTACGAGAAATCTTTGGCAGAGGGTACAAAGAAAATCAGTAAAGACATCTTTACTTATGTAAACTAGAAGGAAAGGAATGAATCAGATTGGTCTACTTGATATTAATGGTTTCATTGTTGAGGATTCAGTTTGTCAGCTACCTGAGAAACTCAGGTAGCTGAAAAACTGACTGAATATTTTACATCTACATTCGCACATGAGGAGTTATTAAGGGAGGAGAATGCCAGAAGTTTACCACCTGTAACAGGGTGCTTATTGATTTTTGTAATAACTGAGGACAAAGTGAAATTGTTGAAGTTAAATATAAGAAAGGCACCTGGGGTAGATGGGATCTATCCAGTTATATTAAAGGAAGTAAGCAAACCCTTATCCATAATTATGAGAGCATCCTTAGACTCAGTGGAAGTCCCAATGGACTGGAGATGTGCAAATGTATTCCCAATTCACAAAGAGGGATTAGCATTAGCATAGGCATATGATGTAAGAAAGCAAGCTTATGTAGCATCAGCCAAAAAAAAAAAAAACTTCCACTTCACCCCTTCTTTCGTTCGATATACCTGTCCAGCTTTTTTTTTTTTTTTTTATGAAAACCCCAAACACGAAAGGTATCAAAACCTATAGTACTTAGTACCATGCATGGGTTGAAGGAGAAGTATGGGGGGAGGGGGATGCCAGAAACTTTGCTCTAGAGACTAAACATGGGTTTCACCACTTCAAGCCTCCAATAAGCAAAGTGGTGGTATTTTTTAAATTTATTTAGGCTATCAACCTCCACAACAAGGGATGGAAGTCTGTTCCACCAACCAACTACCCGCTGGCTAAAGGCAAATTTCTGCACATCTACCCTACATCTGTCTTTCCTCAATTTCAATTTATGCCCTCTCAGGTGATTATTCTGAGCAAGAGGAAGAATCCCATCAGCATTGAGCATGCTCAAACCATTCAAGGCATTATACACCTCTATCAGATCACCTCGCTGGTGCCTAGTCTCCAGACACTGTAATTTGCAAAACTTAAGCCTTTCTTCATAAGAGCAACCCTTTGTTCTATTCACTAATCTTGTTGCCCTTCTCTGTACTCGTTCCAGCAGCTCTATATCCTTCTTGAAATGAGGCCTCCAGACCTGTATACAGTACTCAAGGTGTGGGCTGACCATTGCCTTATACAAGGGAATAATCACCTCCTTATCCCTGCTAGAAAAATTCCTATATATCACTGACAATACACCGTGAGCTACTCTTTTTTTTTTTTTTTTTTTTTTTTTTGATTTGGTAGTTGTTGGCGCATCGGCTTCTGTGGCCATATTGCACCTCCCAAGGTTTTTGCAGTACTTTGATCCAAGCCCGAGGCGGGAATCGAACCCGCGACCTTTGGGTTGCCGGGCAGGTACTTTACCCACTCGGCTAGCCCGGTCGGCCCAGAGCTACTCTTGCAGCCGTCTGCACTGCTCAGAGAACTTCATATCTGCCTGCATAATTACCCCCAGGTCCTTTTCATTCTCTACCACTGTCAGTGTAGTACCACAGAGTTGATACATTGCTCTGGGGTTGCTGTTTCCCATACGTATTACTTTACATTTGTTGATGTTAAACTTCATTTGCCACCTCTCAGCCCATCTGCTCAACCTTTCCACATCCTGTTGCAGCAGCATAGCATCAGTAGTGTCCTTAACAACCCTGCCAACCTTTGTATTGTCTGCAAACTTCGACATTAAGCTTGATATACCATCATCAATATTATTTATAAATACAGAAAACGATAATGGACCCAACACTGAACCCTGAGGGACTCCACTAATAACATTAATCCACGAAGAGCAGTGTCCATTGATTACCACTCTCTGTCTTCTTCCCCTCAACCAACCCTTTATCCATAGCAGCAATTTGCCTCCAATGCCACACTGCTCCAATTTGTGCAGCAGTCTTCCATGTGCAAGGATCTAAGGGTGACACAAATAATTACAGACCATTTAATTTAACTTCTGTTCGGGGGGAAATAATGAAGTCACTGGTTAAAGATGCATTGCAGGATCATCTAGACAAGACTGCAGTAATAATTCAGACGCAACATTGGTTTGTTAAGGGAAAGTCTTGTCTGATAAATTGGATACTATTATGTGGTTACAAAGGAACTGGATGCAAAAAAATAATTTTGATATCATATACTTGGATTTTAGGAAAGCTTTTGACGCTGTTGTACATTGTTGGCTACTGTACAAATTGGAGCAGTATGGTATTAAGGGTAAGATGCTACAATGAATAAAAGAGTGGTTGAGTGGGAGAAGCCAGAGGGTGGTAATAAATGGACTCTGCTCTTCATTGACTAATGTTATTAGTGGTATCCTCCTGGGTCCATGTTAGGCCTATTGCTATTTTCTGTATTTATCAATGTTATTGATAAAGATATATCAGGCTTAATGTCCAAGTTTGCAGACAATATGAAGGGTGGTAGGCAGTGGTGAGCTAAAGCAGGCTCGCAAGAGCCCATTGTTATTTTTTTTGAAAATTTGCGAGCCCATTGTTTAGATGATCATTTATTTTACAAATGAAATCCTGGATGCGAATTGAGAATCCACAGTGGAAACTACGGTGGGATGAATGAGGCCCCACTCCCAGCATTTTAATGGCGCAATCGATCAATTATGTATTTTAAAATTGCTTCATTTTTGATTTAATTACAGTCGGACCTCTGTTTAACGAACTTCTTTATAGCGAATATTTTAATTCCCCTTGGTAATTACATTTAAAATAGTTTCCGTTGAACGAAAAAAAAATCCGTATAATGATGGATTAGGAGAGACAACTTTGTATGCGTTGTTTTCACCTCTGACCTTGAGACAATTTAGGTAATTAGAAAGTGCGAATTAAGGGTGAAAGGGATTACCATTCCACAATGTTAGTGGTGTCCATAAAACCTATGCAGTCACACTAGTCAATGTGCTTTCCATAGCCAGTCAGAGGATTAAGAAGATTCTCGACACGGATTATAGCCTCTGGTCAACCTGTGTTGTGGTTCCCCTTTTACTCCAATAAACGGGTGTATGTTTTTCGGAGAAGTGAGTGATCCATGCCTTTCAGTAAATTTCTCCTGTCTATGTTTACATGGTCACAATAGTTGAATATCCGTGTGATTCTGACATTTTGCATTGTATTCAAAGAACTAGTGACGGTAGCAATGTAGAAGGGGGGGGGTTTGAGGCAACTAAGATATTAAGTAAACTTTACCAAGTTCAAATGTTGGCAGATTTTGAAACTTTGTTGAGCCTTTCACTGTGTAGAATATATTCAAAAATATAATGGCATACAGGCAATAATTAAAAAAAAAAAAACTGTATTACCAATCTCCAAAAAACTAGCGCGAATTAAGGATGATTGCTAAAGAACTTTATGTGGAAACTATAAAAATCGGTTGTGTGTTTGGGCGACGATGAGCAACTTGTAGCTTGCGGACGGCAATTGTGGGTTGGAGGAATCATCCTGCTTTGTGCAAACATTTTGAATCGGAAGTTAAATAATCCAGGATTATTAAATGGACTTTTAAATTTGGAATTTCTTAACCATTTACCACTAATGATCGACATCCTGCAGGAGCTCCTTACCTTTCAGAAGCTTTACAAAGTCACAACATCACAATGAAAAAAGCATATAAATTAATTATTCAAATTATGAATGCTATTGCTAATTTGAAAAATTCTGAAGGAAATTATGAAGCCAAAATTGAGAGATGGTGAAGTGGAAAGGATTTGAAGGAATCAAAATCGAAAGTAAAAAAATTACCTAGTGACAGATTATTAAATGCATTGTTTTATCCTTAAAGGATAAGTTATTAATGCAACAGGGCGATTTTAAATTAAATAAAGAAAATAATTATACCATTGAAAGAAATTTTAAACATATGCTACTGGAAATCGTGGAATGTGAAAGAACTTTCGTCTTGGTGGCAAGCCAGTGAAAACCGAATAAGAAATTTAAGTTTTCTGATAAAATATGAAATAAAAATCAATGATTTTAGAGATTTTGTCGAAGACAATTTATCTTTAAAATCGGTTGAAATTCCCTTTTCAATTAATTAAGAAAGCCAGAAATATCTTTGAAACCATTCCGATTAGCAGTACTGAAGCTGAGCAAGTTTCAGCATAATGAATAATATTGTGTGAATAAATGAATGAATGAATAATGTTGACAATTAAACTCGTTGCAGATTATGATGACCATACATCTAAATGGAAAACCATTACGTCAAATCATTCCTCTATAATCATCGCTCAGCTATTGAACAAAGCAGATCGACAACAAATCTTAATAAAGAAGTAAATTGTACATGGCAATTTTTAGTATAAATTTTTCTTGTAAATTAATTTTATCTTTTAAATTATTTTTATTATTTAAATTACTTTTAAATTAATTAATCTTGTAAATAAATTTTTTTTCATGTAATCTGTGATTTTTTGTGTACTCTTTCTAGAAGGTCTTTTTTTATGTAATATTTGTTTTATATTGTGGAATGTTTTGTGATAGGTTTTATGTTAATTGTGATATGGGAAATATTTCATGTTATTTTTTTATTCGCAATATTAAAATTTTATCATGAAAAATATGTATCCATTATATTTCCATAGTTGCGCATAATAAAATAATAAAAGTTGGGCTTGTGACGAGCACGCACGGTAGATGGTTTATGCGAAACATCCTTCGCGTTTCTTTTAGGTATTTTGATTTGTATATATGATTACGAAATAAAAGAGCTTTTTTATTGTAAATATTTTCTTGATCATTCACAGATTTTCATAATTTCTGGAAGACAAGGTACAATGGATTTATGATAACTAAAGTAAGAGATGTATACTTGCGAGTGCAACGTATCTAAATATCTCTGTAAAATAGCACCGATTGATGTACCAATCTTGTATTTGAAGCAGCATACGCAGCTGTTAGGGGAATCTAACAATGAAATGTAACGAAAATGCGAGACGAAAAAAGAGATTATACACAAATATTTGTATTGTTGCAATCATACTTACTGCAGTAGTAACTTCAGGAAGCATTGTGATGTCATACTATTCAGAGATTCTAAAAAGTTGGAACTCCATACACTGTCGTATCCAGTTATCATCGTAAACAACTTTTTTCAGGTTTTTTTTTTTTTTTGATAGACCTAGGAACGTTTTATAAATTCACTTATACGCATGGTAAAGGGTAATAAGCCGTATATGTCCAACCCCCTAAATCAGCCCCTGACTCGAGATGTCATACTGGTCACAAAAAAAAAAAAAAAAATTCGTCACACGCTCTAATCACACTACTAGTAGTGCGAGCATGGGAAGCACTTCTAGCGGAAGCCGCAGATGACATCACTTCCGTGATCGATCAAATTTACTTGGTAGAAAGCGGAAAAACTGCGAGCCCATTGTTAAAATATTCATAGCTCACCACTGGTAGTAGGGTTGCGAATGACAGTAAGGACAGTATGCTACTGCAACAGGATCTGGAAAATTTGAGCAGATAGGCTGGGAGGTGGAAGCTTTGCATATGGGTAGCAGTAACTCCAGAGTAACATACCAACTGTGTTGTACTACACTTAGGATAGTTGAGAATGAAAAAGACCTGGCTGCAATTGTGCAGTCAGATATGAAGTTGTCTTGCAGATGATCTGCAAGGGTAGATCATAGTGTCTTGTCAATGATATACAGGAATTTTGCTAGCAGAGATAAGGAAGTGATCATCCCCTTGTATAAGGCAATGGTCAGACCACACCTTGTATACTACATACAGGTCTGGGGGCTCACATTGGGAAAGATGTTGAGCTGCTGGAATGAGCACAGAGAAGGGCAACGATGTTAGCTGAACAAAGGGTTGCTATTACCAAGAAAGGCTTAAGTTCTGCAAATTGCAGAGTCTGAAGACGAGGCACTGCGATGTGATCTGATTGAGGTGTATAATGATTTGAATTGTTTGAGCAAACTTAATGCTGATGGGATTCTTCTTCTTGCTTAGATTCCACACCTGAGCAGGCAAAAATTCAAATTGACGAATGACAGTTGCAGAATAGATGTTCGAAAATTTGCCTTTAGCCAGCAGGTAGTTGATTTCTGGAACAAACATACATCTGTCGTTGTAGAAGTTGACAGCTTAAATAAATTCAAGGCTGAACTAGACAAACTTTTGGAGAAAAATGGAATGGGGGGTTTTTTCCTTTTTGGCTGATGCTATATGGGATTCAAAATTCCTATATATCATTGACAAAACCCGATGACCTGCCTTGGCAGCCTTTTGCATTGCTCAGAAAACTTCATATCTGACTGCACAATTACTCCCAGGTTTTTTTTCATTTTCTACCACCTTAAGTGTAGTACCACACAGTTGGTACGTTTCTCTGGGGTTACATCTACCCATATGCAGTACTTTGCATTTGTCAAGGTTAAACTTCAGTTGCCACTTCTCAGCCCATCTGCACAAATTTTGTAGATCCTGTTACAGTAGCACACTGCCATTACTGTCATAAACAACTCTGCCAACCTTTGTATCATCTGCAAACTTCGCTACTAAGCCTGATATACCTTCATCGATATCATTGATAAATATACAAAACAACACTGAACCCTGTGCGACTTCACTAATAACATTAGTCCACGAAGAGCAGAGTCCATTGATTACCAGCCTCTGGCTTCTCCCACTCAACCACACTTTTATTCATTGTAGCAACTTACCCTTAATACCATACTGCTCCAATTCGTTCAGTAGCCAACAGTGTGCAGCAGTGTCAAAAGCTTTCCTAAAATCCAAGTATATGATGTCAAAATTATTTTTTGCATCCAGTTCCTTGGTAACCACATTATAATGTTCTATCAAATTTGTCAGAGGACTTTCCCTTAACAAACCCATGCTGTATCTGAATTATTGCTGCAGTCTTGTCTGGATGATCCTGCAGTGTATCTTTAACCAGTGACTCCATTATTTTACCCGGAACATAGCTTAAACTAACTGGTCTGTAATTACTCGTGTCACCCTTCTATCCCCATTTGTGAATTGCGAATACATTTGCACGTCTCCAATCTGTGGGGGACCTTCCGTGAGTCTAAGGATTCTCATAATTATGGCTAAGGGGTTGCTTACTTCCTTTGCCACCTCCTTTAATATAACTAGATAGATCCCATCCACCACCTCAGGTGCCTTTCTTATGTTTAACTTCAACAATTTCTCCTCCACTTTGCTCACAGTTATTACAAAATCATAAAGTATCCTGCTACAATTTGATAACCTTCTGCCATTTTCAAACCTTAATAACTCCTCGTGTGAATGTAGATGCAAAATATTCATTCAGTTTTTTTTTCTTTCTGAGCAGGACCATCAAAAGTCGAACCATCGATATATCAAGTGGATGAATCAGATTCATCCACTTCCTTTTAGAGTTTATATAAGTAAAGAAATCCGTGCTGTTTTTCTTAGCATCCTTTGCCAAAGATATCTTGTAATCTGCCTTCCCCTGCCTAACTTTCTTTGTAACTTGATTACAGACTAGCTTATATCTGCCATAGGCTTCTGAGTTGCCTGATAATTTATATGCATCCCATGCATTTTGATAACCATTTTGATAACCACTAAATGGTTATCAAATGAACCATTGGTTCATTTGATAACCATTTAGGCCTAAACTTTGAACAATATTTCTTAATAGGTAGGAAACTTTTAGTAGCTTCCAAGATTAATTCATTGAAAGCTTCCCACTTAGAATTTGCTGTAGATAACATCATCAGTTGATCCCAATGTACAGAATTTAAAAACTGTCTGAGACCACTGTACTCACCTTTACTGAAGCAAAAACCCTTTCCTTTACTCCTGATGGTAATTGTATCTTTAAGTAAATCCCACATCACTACACTGTGATCACTGCCACCTAGTGGTTCCTTTATCTGCAAATTCTTAATACACGAATGATTGCTGCTGCAGAAAACAATCATCCAATAAATCCACAAAAGTCTTACTAGTGTGCGAGTGACCAACCCACAAGTTCCAGTCAATATCTGGGAAGTTAAAATCCCCCCATTATAAGACATTCTGATTTACTAGCCCACTCTATTTTTCTGTACAGTTGTTCGTTGTACTCATTCGAGTCATTAGGCCTATAACACACTCCTCTTATTTTTGCATTCACAGTGCTTATGTCACATAATTGTGACATAAGCACTGTGAATTGTTTTGAATTTGAAAGTTTCTGCAATTCTGCCCAGACACGATAGGAGGGTGTATATGATGAGAGCCTTGTCGATCAGTTCGGCCCTGGAAAGATTTTGCAAGGCTCAAGGGATAGAATTTTTTTCAGCCTAGTCTGTACTTGTTAGCAGGAGAGACTGCTTCTACAGGGATGGGATACACTTAAATAGAAAGGGTGCAAGAATATTTGCTGATGCTATCGAGGCAGTGTTAGATGGGTTGGAAAACTGCTAGCTTGGGGGGATACAAGGACTAATAGTTTAACAATATTGAGGTGAAAGTGATTCTTGCACAACTTCTATTAGAATAAGTAGCGACCTGGAGCGAGGGGTGTTGAGAGTTTCGGGGACGGATGGCAGTCATCGTGAAATAGGTGGGTATATGGGATGTGTTAGGGAAATTAGGAATAGGAATAGGAGTATGTATGCTTGCATGTATACCAATGCTAGAAGTATAGTAAATAAATTTGATGAATTTGAAGTGTTGGTCAAGACATCAAAGGCGGATATAATTGGGATAGCAAAGACATGGTGTCACACAGATATAAGGAATGCAGAACTGGAATTTGGGGAGTACAATGTGTACAGAAAGGATGGTCTAGATAGAAAGGGAGGAGGTGTTATGCTGTCAGTTAATAAAAACATAAAATCAAAAGAAGTGCACCCAGTTGATATAGATGAACAGTGCACTGTTGAGTCAGTTTGGTGTGACCTAAGCACTGCGAAAAAAAAAAAAAAAGAGTAGGAGTGTGTTATAGGCCTAATGACTCGAATGAGCACAATGAACAATTGTACAGAGAATAGAGTGGGCTAGTAAATCAGAATGTTTTATAATGGGGGATTTTAACTTCTCAGATATTGACTGGAACTTGTGGGTTGGTCACTCACACACTAGTCAGACCTTTGTGGATTTATTGGATGATTGTTTTCTGCAGCAGCATGTTCTAGAGGCAATGAGAGAGAGTAATACTCTTGATCTGGTTATCAGCAGTGATCATTCGTGTATTAAGAATTTGCAGATAAAGAAACCACTAGGTGGCAGTGATCACAGTGTACTGATGCGGGATTTACTTAAAGATTTAATTACCATCAGGGGTAAAGGAAAGGGTTTTTGCTTCCATAAAGGTGAGTACAGTGGTCTCAGAAAGTTTTTAAATTCTGTACAGTGGGATCAACTGACGATGTTACCAACAGTAAATTCTAAGTGGGAAGCATTCAAGGAATTAATCGTGGATGCTACTAAAAGTTTCATACTTATTAAGAAATATTGTTCAAGGTTTAGGCCTAAGTGGTTATCCAACTTAGGATAACCACTTAGGCCTAAACTAATGAGACTCGTAACAGAGAACTAATGAGACTCGTAACAGAGAAGAAAAATTCATGGGATGTATTTATTATCAAGCGTCTCAGAAGCCTATGGCAGATATAAGCTAGTCTGTAATCAGGTCACAAAAGAGGTTAGGCAGGCGAAGGCAGATTATGAGAAATCCTTGACAAAAGATACATAGAAAAACAGCAAGGATTTCTTTACTTATATAAACTCTAAAAGGAAGGGGATGGATCTGATTGGTTCACTTAACATCGATGGTTCGACTGTTGATGATCCTACTCAGATAGCAAACAAACTTAATGAGTATTTTGCATCTACATTCACACATGAGGAATTATTAAGGTTTGAAAATGGCAGAGGGTTATCAAATTGTAGCAGGATACTTTATGATTTTGTAATAACTGAGAGCAAAGTGGAGGAGAAATTGTTGAAGTTAAACATAAGAAATGCACCTCAGGTGGATGGGATCTATCCAGTTATATTAAAGGAGGTGGCAAAGCAACTAAGCAAACCCTTAGCCATAATTATGAGAGCATCCTTGGACTCAGGGGAGGTTCCCATGGACTGGAGATGTGCAAATGTGTCTGCAATTCACAAAGGGGGATTGAAGGGTGACACGAGTAATTACAGACCAGTTAGTTTAACTTCTGTTCCGGGTAAAATAATGGAGTCACTGTTTAAATATGCGTTGCAGGATCATCTAGACAAGACTGCAGCAATAATTCAGACACAGCATGGGTTTGTTAAGGGAAAGTCTTGTCTGACAAATTTGATAGGATATTATGATGTGGTTACAAAGCAACTGGATGCAAAAAATAATTTTGATATCATGTATTTGAATTTCAGGAAAGCTTTTGACACTTGCGCATGGAAGACTATTGTACAAATTGGAGCAGAATGGTATTAAGGGTAAGTTGCTACAATGGATAAAAGGATGGTTAAGTGGGAGAAGACTGAGGGTGGTAATCAATGGGTGGTGCTGCTCTTCGTGGACTAATGTTATTAGTGGAGCCCCACAGGGTTCGGTGTTGGGTCCACTGTTGTTTTGTATATTTATCAATGATATTGATGAAGGTATATCAGGCTTAGTGTTGAAGTTTGCAGATGATACAAAGGTTGGCAGGGTTGTTAATGACAGTAATGGCAGTGTGCTACTGCAACAGGATCTAGATAATTTGGGCAGGTGGGCAGTGGCAACTGAAGTTTAACCTTGACAAATGCAAAGTATGCATATGGGTAGAAGTAACGCCAGAGAAACATACCAACTGTGTGGTACTACACTTAAGGTGGTAGAAAATGAAAAAGACATGGATGTAATTGTGCAGTCAGATATGAAGTTTTCTGAGCAATGCAGACAGGCTGCCAGAGCAGATCATGGGGTTTTGTCAATGATATATAGGAATTTTGCTAGCAGGGAAAAGGAGGTGATTGTCCCTCTCTATAAGGCAACGGTCAGGCCACACCTTGAGTACTGCATACAGGTCTGGAGGCATCATTTTTGGAAGGATGTAGATTTGCTTGAGGATGTAGATTTGCTTGAGCGGGTACAGAGAAGGGCAACAAGATTAATGAGGGGAATGACGGGATCTTCTTACCAAGAGAGGCTTAAGTTCTGCAAATTGCAGTGGCTGGAGACTAGGCAACTGCACGGTGATCTGATTGAGGTGTATAAGGCCTTGAATGGGTTGAGCACGCTGAATTCTGATGGGATCCTTCCACTTGTTCAGATTACGAACCTAAGGGGGCATAAATTCAAATTAAGAAAGGACAGATGTAGAATAGATGTGTGGAAATTTGCCTTTAGCCAGCGGGTTGTTAATTGCTGGAACAAACTTCTATCTGTCGTTGTGGAAGTTGATAGGTTGAATAAATTTAAGGAGGAACTGGACAGGCATTTGGAGGGAATGGTGTGATTTTTTTTTTTTTTTTTTTGGCTGATGCTGCATAAGCTCATACACTTGCTTTCTTGCATCACATGCCACTACTACTACTACTACATTCAACTGACTCAACAGTGCACTGTTTATATATATATCAATTGGATGCAGTTCTTTTGATTTTCATGTTTTTCTTAATTAACAGAATAACACCTCCTCCCTTCCTATCCTTTCTGTACACATTGTACTCCCCAAATTCCAATTCTGGATTCCTAATATCTGTGTGACACCACTTCTCTGATATCCAAACAATATCCACCTTTGATGTCTTGACCAACACTTCAAATTTATTTACTATACTTCTAGCATTGCTATACATGCACCTATTCTTATTCCTAGTTACCCTAACACATACCATATACCCACTTGTTTCACGATAACTGCCATCAGTCCCTGAAAGCCCCAACACTCCTCGCTCCAGGCTGCTACTTATTTTAATAGAAGTAGAATAAATAGAATAATTGCAAGTATGAAAGTGGTCAAATTGACCATTGTATTGGTTTTAGTGTTAATAAATGTTGTGTTTTTACAGCATTTATGATAATGCCATACAAAATAAAAAAAAATGCTTTAGCAAATTACAGTAAACCTTCACTAATCTGGATTACTTGGGGAGAGGTCATCTGGATTAGTGAAGAAAAAGATAGCCCTAAAAGACAAAAAAACTTGGAACACAAATAAATGGAACATTTAATGATATAGGTAGTGCTAATAAAAATAAATAAAAAAATATCACTGTAGAGCCTTTATTTAAAAACTGTAAAAAGATAATCCATTTATCCACCGATAGACTACTGTACAAATTGGAGCAGAATGGTATTAAGGGTAAGTTGCTACAATGGATAAAAGGATGGTTGAGTGGGAGAAGACAGAGGGTGGTAATCAATGGGCGCTACTCTTCGTGGACTAATGTTATTACTGGAGTCCCATAAGGTTCGGTGTTGGGTCCACTGTTGTTTTGTATATTTATCAATGATATTGATGAAGGTATATCAGGCTTAGTAGCGAAGTTTGCAGATGATACAAAGGTTGACAGGGTTGCTAATGACAGTGTGCTACTGCAATAGGATCTAGAAAATTTGGGAAGATGGGCTGAGAATTGGCAACTGAAGTTTAACATTGACAAATGCAAAGTACTGCATATGTGAAGTAACCCCAGAGGAACGTACCAATTGTATGGTACTACATTTAGGGTGGTTGAAAATGATAAAGATCTGGCAGTAATTGTGCAGTCAGATATGAAGTTTTCTGAACAATGCAGACAGGCTGCAAGAGCAGGTCATGGGGTTTTGTCAATGATATACAGGAATTTTGCTAGCAGGGGAAAGGAGGTGATTGTCCCTCTGTATAAGGCAATGGTCATGCCACGCCTTGAGTACTGCATACAGGTCTTGAGGCCTTATTTTAGGAAGGATGTAGATTTGCTTGAGTGTGTACAGAGAAGGGCAACAAGATTGGTGAACTCAACTGTGAAAAGAATTTTTTCTATTTTGATCCACATTATCCGACATCCGGATTAACTGTAACCAGATTAGCAAAGATTTATTGTACAGTATTATCATTTTTTTGAAGTGGCGCATTAGAAAAAATCATTACTGACCCAAAAGTATCTTTTCATGAATTTTGGCTATCTTTAACATCCCTTTTCATAGTGGCTATATAATATCTACCTTTTTTGTTGCAGATTGGTGGAATTCGTTTTTTATATGATAATGTTGTAGAAAATATTGAAAGATACAAAACATCTGGTGGATTTGGATGCATTCTGGCTCATAGTATGGGACTTGGAAAGACTGTTCAGGTATTTATTTTTTCTGTTAATATTGAAATCTATTTTAAAAATATTAATTTTTGAATCAATTATAAAGCAGGTAATAAACTTAAAATTCATCATATCATGGAAATTCAATAAAATACCATTAATTTTATTTTAACACTCTAGTGGCTACATTTGGTGGTGTGCAGCATAAAACAAATCTATAGATTTAAAAATTTCTTAAAAGGAGTGGGGGTTTCTTTCTTTTGTTATGTAGAATATATAATTCAATATAATTTAGAAATACTCTGTATTAATGAAGAATTAAATATCATTTTAAACTATGAAATTTAAATGTACAGTTTTTATTATAGACACATTTAATACTCTCATTAAATGAGAATATTATTTAGTTACTCTCATTTCAATTATAGTCTCATATAAAAACGTTTTTAAAGTGATATATTTATTGTATTATAAAATTTCCACTGGAAAAATTTTATGCATCCTTTGCTTCAACTAATACAAGTAATATTATGTTCCTGGAAAAGTTTGGTAGTCGAGTTTCCACTTTGGCACTAGTCAGTTTTTTCTTTTAAGTACAATATTTTAATAGGCGGTTGTCTTATGTGAACCGTTAAAAAAAAGCATGTTTTTGCCACAGAAAATGGATTTTAATACTAAATTAGTTTGGATGGGGTTTTATGTGATTGCTTATTTTAAATTAATATATAAGAGAAATGGTCTTTTGCTATGTAGAGGTTTTACTACATGGATGTTTCACTATCTGGAAGTCCTTTTACTATGTGGAGGTTTAGTTAGTTAGTACAATAAACAAATTAAACTTTTGCAAAAAATCTTCATGTGATATGAGTGTTTTTCTTATATATTAGTGTGAATAAAATATTTGTAGTGTACAATGCTTACATAAATTGCTTAAACTTTACCACCTGATTAATGATGCTACTGTAAAAGATTGATTTGTTAAATAAATAATATTTTATATGGAAGTTGCATGAGTCACTCAAAGAATATTTAAATTTATTCAGGTTGACAAAGTATTAATATCAAATGTTAAGAAAAGAAAAGCTTTTGTGCACCATAAAATATACATTTATACATAAATATACATAAAATATACTCCCCTTGCACTTCACCATCAGATATGCAAACCAAATAACCTAATTCAGTAGTTCATAAACTTAATTGGTGTCATAACTGCAAATAACACTTTTTCAGTCAGAAAATTAGTGGATCTTCAAGTTTATTGATGTTAAAATTTAAACTTTAAATTCAGAATGTTTAAATTTATTCAGGTTGACAAAGTATTAATATCAAATGTTAAGAAAAGAAAAGCTTTTGTGCACTATAAAATATACATTTTTGCAAAAAACGTTTTTTGGGAATTCAGGGATTCCAGATTAAGAAACCTTACTCGAATTACACTTTTTAAAATTTAAGCATATTTTTATTTTTAATTTTTGCAGTTTATTCATGTTATAGTAAATGTATATCAGTAATACTGATATATTTAACTGAATTTTTTATTAATAAAAATAAATTACACCTGCCAACACCTGTAATGCCTTAGATGTGGTAATGAATAACAATTTTGTTACAATATTACATCCAAATGTTAAATATATACATAGATAAATATTTGTAAAATAATAAGAGGAGTTTATCTCAATATAGTACGTAGAACACTTCCGTATGATACTCTGCAGAAATTAAAACGAAAAAATCGAAAACTTACATTAGAGTAAAAAATAAATAATTAAAAACCAATTCAAATCAATTTAACACAATTAAATATTAAAAAGAATCTACCGAAAATATTCAAACCGATTTTCCTTCCTGAAGCTGACAGCACTAATTTTTTTTCATTCCTGAAAAAAAATTTTTTTTCCATTCCTGTGATCACGACATACAGTTGAATAGCGTTGTCAGCTTCAGGAAGAAAAATCGTTTTGAATATTTTTGTTCGATTCTTTTTAATATTTAATTGTGTTAAATTGTTTTTTAATTATTTATTTTTTACTCTAATGTAAGTTTTCCATTTTTTTCATTTTAATTTCTGGAGAGTATCATACGGAACTGTTCTATGAACTATATTGAGGTAAACTCCTCTTATTATTTTACAAATATTAATATCAACGTAGAACATATTGAGTATTACAGCTCTGATTCATACTATCTAATACATAGATAAAATATATATTAAAAAAATATTATTACGTAATAACAAAAAATTAAAAATATTATAAAAAATCCAATTTTTTACTCAAGTCTAAAGTTTTTCATTTTTTTCACAACAATTAAACTAGTATTTCAATTATGGAAAGATACATAAATGAATAAAATTGATAACGCTCATAAGTGTTATCAATGATATTGCCAAGGGGAATGTCTTTGTGTGTGCGCAATGTAAGGAGTGCGAGGAAATCATGTGCCAACTTGACATTGTTATCAAGCTCTCAGCTGCCCACACCAATGCCAGAGCTTGCACTTGAACATCACGCAACACAGCGGCAACCCACAAGGCAGAAAGCACTGGTCCAAAGAGAAATATTTGTTGTAGGTGACATGTGTTTCCCATTTCCCTCTATTGTCAGGGAAATGGGGAACACATTGTGCAAAAAGGATAGATGGAACAGGACCAAGGTATGTCTGCCAGGGACAAAGGTTGATGACGTTGTAGGGCAGATATCATCCTTTAAGGTCATTTAAGGTCATTGTTGTACACATTGCCACTAATGATATTAAGAGTAGGAGACTGGCAGAATTACTTAACAAGTACAAGACAATGCTGAAAAAAAGCTGTGAGTTAGGGTTCAATTTGAAAGTGTCTACAGTTCTGCCCAGACACAATAGGATGGAGTATATGATGGGAGCCTTGTCGATCAATTCTGCCCTGGAGAGATTGTGCAAGGCTCAAGGGGTAGAATTTTTCTCAGCCTGGTCTGTGCTTGTTAACAGGAGACACTGCTTCTACAGGGATAGGACCACTTAAATAGAAAGGGTGCAAAAATATTTGCTGTTGCAATCGAGGCAGAGTTAGGTGGCTTGGAAAACTGCTAGCATGGGGGGATACACGGACTAATAGATTAACAGTAGCCGCTGGCAGAGGTAAAAGTGATTCTTGCTCTACTTCTATTGAAATGCAGTTGAGCATCAGCCTGGAAAGCAAGTCAATGGGAATTTCCAGAACTGCTGGGAGTCATAGTGGAAAAAGTAAATACATGGGCTGTGTTAGGGTAACTAAGAAAAAGGTGCATGTATACTTTCATGTACACCAATGCTAGGAGTATAGTTAATAAATTCAATGAGCTTGAAGTGCTTGTCAAGACATCAAAGGCAGACATTGTTGGGATATCAGAGACATGGTGTCACACAGACATAAGCAGTGCAGAACTGGAATTTGGGGAGTAAAATGTGTACAGAAAGGATAGACAGGAGAGGAAGGGAAGAGGGGTTATGCCGTTAGTTAAGAAACACACAAAATCTGAGGAAGTGCATCCAAATGATATGGGTGAACAATGCAATGTTGAGTCTTTTTGGTGTGACATAAGCACTGGGAAAGGAAAAATGAGAGTAAGTGTGTGTTATAGGCCTAATGAATCTGATGAGTATAATGAGCCATTGTGTAGAGAAATAAAGTGGGCCAGTAAATTAGAGTGTCTTATAATGGGGGATTTTAATTTCCAAGATATTGACTGGAATTTGTGGGTTGGTCACTCATACACTAGCAAGGCTTTTGTGGATTTTTTGGATGATTGTTTTCTACAGAAGCATGTTTGGGAGGCAACTAGAGGAGTAATACTCTTGATCTGATTATCAGTAGTGATTCTTCATGCATCAAGAATCTTCCGATAAAGGAACCACTAGGTGACAGTAATCACAGTGGGATTTACTCAAAGAGGTAACTACCATCAAGGGTAAAGGGAAGGGTTTTTGCTTTCTTAAAGGTAATTGCAGTGGTCTGAGACAGTATCTAAATTCTGTACGGTGGAAACAACTGATGATGTTACCAACAGCAAATTCAAAATGGGAAGCATTCAAAGAATTAATCTTGGAAGCCTCTAGGCTTTTCAGCATGGGTTTGTTAAGGGGAAGTCTTGTCTGACTAATTTGATTGGATACTATGATGTAGTCACAAAGGAACTGCATGCAAAGAATAACTTTGATATCATATATTTGGATCTTAGAAAAGCCTTTGATACTGTTGCATGTGGAAGACTGCTGCACAAATTGGAGCAGTATGGCATTGGAGGCAAATTGCTGCCATGGATAAAGGGATGGTTGAGTGGGAGAAGACAGAGTGGTAATCAGTGGACACTGCTCTTCATGGACAAATGTTATTAGTGGAGTTCCTCAGGGTTCAGTGTTAGGTCCATTGTTGTTTTCTGTATTTATAAATGATATTGATGATGGTATATCAGGCTTAATGTCCAAGTTTGCAGACAATACGTAGGATGGCAGGATTGTTAATGACACTAATGAGAGTACACTGCTGCAACAGGATCTTGAAAAGTTGAGCAGATAGGCTGAGAGGTGGCAAATGAAGTTTAACATTGACAAGTGTAAAGTACTACATATGGGAAGCAGTAATATCAGAGTAACGTTTCAACTCTGTGGTACCACACTGAGAGTGGTAGAGAATGAAAAGGACCTGGGAAGTAATTGTGTAGGTAGATATGAAGTTTGCTGAGCAGTGCAGATGGTCTGCATGAGTAGCTCCTGGTGTCTTGTTAATGATATACTGGAAATTTTCTAGCAGGGATAAGGAGGTGGTTATCCCCTTATATAAGGCAATGGTCCGGCCACACCTTCAGTACTATATACAGGTCTGGAGGCCTCATTTTAAGAAGGATGTAGAGCTGTTGGAATGAGTACAGTGAAGGGCAACAAGATTAATGAAGGGAACAAGCTGTTGCTCTTACGAAGAAAGGCGTCTTAAGTTTTGCAAATTACAGTGTCTGGAGACTAGGCACCTGTGAGGTGATCTGATTGAGGTATATAAAGCCTTGAATGGTTTGAGCATGCTCAATGCGGATGGGATTCTTCCTCTTGCTCAGAATAGTTCTCTAAGAGGGCAAAATTCAAATTGAGGCAAGACGGTTGTAGGTTAGAGAAACATGTGTGGTTCTCTAACCTTTCTAAAAAAGAAAAATGTGTGGAGGTTTGTCTTTAGCCAGCGGGTGGTTAATTGCTGGAACAAACTTCCATCTGTCGTAGAAGTTGATAGCTTAAATAGATTCAAGGCAGAACTTGACAAACATTTGGAGAGAGTGGATGGGTGAAATAAGGGTTTTTTTTTTTTTTTTTTTGGCTGATGCTGCATAAGCTTGCTTTCTTGCATCACATGCCTTTGCTAATGCTAAAGTAAAGTTTAATACTACTTTAATTAACGGACAACAGTGTACTATCTATTCCAGTAGTCAGTTAGCTCCTGGTCTTAATTTTTTTTTTTTTTTTTTGTGTCTAGTTTCGCCTTCAACTTATTTAAGTTGCTGACCTCCACTACAAGAGATGGAAGTTTGTTCAACCTATCAACCAACCACTGGCTAAAGGTGAATTTCTGCACATCTGTTCTACAATTGTCTTTCCTCAATTTGAATTTATGCCTCCTCAGGTGCATAATCTGAGCAAGAGGAAGAATCCCATTAGTATTGATTGAGCTTGCTCAATCCAATTGAGGCCTTATACACCTTAATTAAATCACCTCAGAGGTGATCTAATTGAGGTCTCCAATCTTCAGTTGATATTTGCAGAACTTATGCCTTTCTTGGTAACACCAACCCTTTGTTCCCCTCAACAATCTCATTGCCCTTCTCTGTACTCATTTCAGCAGCTCTACATCTTTCCTAAAATGAGGCCTCTAGATCTGCATACAGTATTCAAGGTGTGGCCTGACCATTGCCAAGGGGACAATCACCTCCTTATCCCTGCTAGCGAAATTTCTGTATATCATTGACAAGACACCATGAACTACTCCTGCAGCCTTTTTGCACTGCTCAGAAAACTTCATATCTGACTGCAAAATTATTCCCAGTTCCTTTTCATTCTCCACTACCCTGAGTGTGCCGACCGGGCTAGCTGGGTGGGTAAAATGCCTGCCTGGTAACCCAAAGGTCACAGGTTTGATTCCCTCCTTGGATCAAAGTACTGCAAAAACCTTGGGAGGTGCATTATGGCCACAGAAGCCTATGCGCCAAAAACTACCAAAAAAAAAAACAAAAAAACCCTGAGTGTAGTACTACCCAATTGATACGTTACTCTGGGTTACTGCCAATGTTAAACTTCAGTCGGCAAGTCTCAATCTTTCCAGCTCCAACTTTTCTAGATCCTGTTAAAGAAGCATACTGTCATTAACAACAGTGCCAACCTTGGTATCGTCTGCAAACCTTGGACATTAAGCGTGATATACTTTCTTCAATAACATTGATAAATACAGAAAAAAACAGTGGATCCAACACTGAACCCTGGGGGACTCCACTAATAACATTAATCCATGAAGAGCAGTGCCCATTGAAAACCACTCTCTGGCTTCTGCCACTCAACCATCCTTTTATCCATTGTAGCAACTTGCCCTTAATGCTGTACTGCTTCAATTTGTACAGTAGCCTTTTATGTGCCACAGTATCAAAAGCTTTCCTAAAATTCAAGTATATGATATTAAAATTATTCTTTGCATCTAATTCCTTTGTGACCATATCATAGTATCCAATCATATTTGTCAGACAAGACTTTCCCTTAACAAACCCATGCTGTGTCTGAACTATACCTGCAGTCTTGTCTAGATGATCCTGCATTGCTTCCTTAACCAGTGACTGCATTATTATCCCTGGAACAGAAGTTCGAATAACAGGTCTGTAATTACTTGTCCACCTTTGTGAATTGGGTACACATTTGCACATCTCTAGGCCATGGGGACCTCCCCCGAGTCCAAGGAAGTTTCATAATTACTTCCTTTGCTGCCTTCTTTAATTTAACTGGATAGATCCTATCCACCCTAGGTGCCTTCCTTATGTTTAACTTTAACAATTTCTCCTCTACTTTGCTCTCAGTTATTAGAAAATCACTTAGCTCCCTGATAGAGTTTGATAAACTTCTGGCATTCCCCTCCTTGAATAACTCCTCATGAGTGAATCTAGATGCAAAATAATCATTCAGTTTTTCAGCTACTTGAGCATGAACATCAATAGTCAAATCATCTGTTAAGTGGATCAGTCTGATTCGTCCCCGGCGCCTCCGTAGCCAGGTGGGCAGGAGCAGCAGTGCGTAGCACACGCTTCTTGACTAGACCGGGGTTCAAGCCCGTGCCCACCAAATACGGAAGATGCGGAAAGGTCAGGGAATGACCACCGCATATCCCAGGAGCAATATAGCCTTAGTTGCTAATGCTCCTAAAAACCAAATAATACAACAATAACTGATTCGTCACTTTCCTTCTAGAATTTACATAAGAAAAGAACTCTTTGCTGTTTTTCTTCGCATCCTTTGCCAAAGATCTCTCATAATCTGCCTTTGTCCACCTAACCTCCTTTGTGACTTGATTACAGATTAGCTTCTGTGTGCCGTAGGCTTCTGTGTCGCCAGATAATTTATATGCATCCCGTTCATTTTTCTTCTCTGCCATGAGTTACGTTAATTCATCTGATATCCATTAGACCTAAACCTTGAACCGTATTTCTTAGTTGGTATGAAAAGCATAGTACCCTCCAAGATTAAGTCCCCGAAAGCTTCCCATTTAGAATTCATTGTTGGTAACATCATCAGTTGATCCCACTATATAGAATTTAAAAACTATCTGAGACCACTGTGGTCACCTTTATGAAAACAAAAACCCTTTCCCATACCCCTGGGGTGCCTCCGTAGCCAGGTGGGAAGGAGCAGTAGTGCGTATCACATGCTTCTTGATTAGACCGGGGTTCGAGCCTGTCACCACCAAATACGGAAGATGCGGAAAGGTCAGGGAATGACCACCGCATATCACGGAGCAATATGGCCTTAGTGGCTAATGCTCCTAAAAACCAAAACAACAACAATAACATCCCATACCCCTGATGGTAGTTACATCATTAACTAAATGCCACATCAGTATCCTGTTATCACTGCCAACTAGTGGTTCCTTTATCTGCAAATTCTTAATGCATGAAGAATCACTGCTGATGATCAGATCAAGAGTATTACTCCCTCTGGTTGCCTCTCGAACATGTTGTTGCTGTAGAAAATGGTCATCCAATCCACAAAAGTCTTGCTAGTGTTCGAGTGATCGACCCTCAAGTACAGTCAATATATTTGAAAGTTAAAATCCCCCATTTATATGACATTCAGATTTACTGGCCCACTCTATTTCTCTGCACAATTTCTGATTATACTCATCATATTCTTTATGCCTATAACACACACCTACTCTCATTTTCCCTTTCCCAGTGCTTATGTTACACTGCTGCCCTTGTACCATAAAGTCTACAAACAACAACAACAGCTTATGTCACACTGACTCAACATTGCATTGCCCACCAATGTCAATTGGATGCACTTCCTTAGATTTTATGTGCTTCTTAACTAACAGCATAACCCCTTCTCCCTTCCTGTCTTTTCTATCCTTTCTGTACAAATTGTACTTCCCCAAATTCCAATTCTGTACTGCTCGTATCCATGTGGCACTACATCTCAGATATCCCAACATTATCTGCTTTACCAGCACTTCAAATTCATCAAATTTATTTACTATACTCCTAGCATTGGTGTACATGCAAGTATACATACACCTGTTCTTACTCTTAGTTACGCTAACACAACCCATGTATTTACTTGTTCCATGTGACTCCCACCAGTCCTTGAAATCCCCAGTACCTTGCTTTGTAGGCTGCTGCTCATTCCAATAAAAGCAGTGCAAGAATCACTTTCATCTCTGCCTGTAGCTACTGTTACTCTATTAGTCTGTGAATCCACCCAAGCTAGCAGTTTTCCAACCCACCTAACACAATGCCCCGATATCATCCGCAAATATTCTTGCACCCTTTCTTTTTAAGTGTATCCTGTCCTTTATAAACCATCTCTCCTGTTAACAAGTAGAATAATAAAGTTTAAATTATTTTTTAACTGGTTATTTTTGCAAAATATATCTATATTACTGTTATTTAAATTCGGTGAAGCCCTATTGAAGTAGTAGTGATTGAGATGAGAGGTTTTACTAAATTTTTACAAAATAGATTGCTTTCGCAATGACCTGACTGGGTAACTAAATTATTAAGACACAGATTTTTTTTTTTTTTTAATGTAAACCCCAAACACGAGAGGTATAAGAACCTATAGTACTTAGTACCGTGCTTGGGTTGGAGATTGAGAAGACGAAAGAAGATATTTGTTGACATTGGACTATAACTTCTGTAGACTGTAATTTTTAGGAAATATGTATGAAGGAAGGTTGTTCCAGAAAACGCCAGCTGAATGAATAAACGAGGAAGATGAAAACTTGGTTCTGTGAGTTAGACGTTGGACAGTAAATGGATGTTGGTTGGTGGCGGCACGTGTTCAGACTGTTTTGAAAGAGAGAGCAGTAATTATAGAAGCCAATTCAGGAGAACAGTGCCCATGGAAGTATTTGTAGAAGAAGCATGCAGCAGAAACAGTACGTCTATGAGACAGCGAGTGGAGAGACTCTGTTAGAGATGAATCATTAATTAACCTAACTGCCCTCTTCTGAATGGAATCTAGAAGCCTGAGAGAGGTAGGTTTTGGGGGCACCACCCCAGATGTGGGAACAATATTCTATGTCTGGGCGGATTTGCGATTTATACAGAGGGTTCGAGCCCGTCACCATCAAATACGGAGGATGCGGAAAGGTCAGGAAATGACCACCGCATATCCAGGAGCAATATGGCCTTAGTTGCTAATGCTCCTAAAAAAAACCAAAAAACAAAAAAACAAAGATTTATACAGAGTGAGCAGCTCTTTGGAAGAAAAGTAACGCTGAGAGCGAAAGAGAAAACCAAGTCTTTTAGATGCAGAGGAAGCAATATTTGTAATGTACTTGTGCCAAGAGAGATTAGAAGTCAAGGTAATCCCCAAAAGAGATATATCATTTTGCCTAGAAATCGGAGTGTCACTAAAGATAAGCATAGGAGCAGAAGAATCCTTTTTGCGAGATATAAGACAAGACTGAGTTTTAGAAGGGTTCAAATCAAATAAGTTGTCTTTGCCCCACTGGAGAATTACCTGAAGATCGGCATTTAAGGACTTGGTAGCAGATTTTCGAGAAGTTGAAGCTGATTGAGCAGGACAAGGTTTCTCAAAATGGAAAGTGGAATGCAATGTGCTATCATCGGCAAAATTATGGATAGGATTTCCAGTCAATGGAAGAAGGTCATTAATATACAAGAGGAAAAGAGTGGGGGACACTGGCATTAGTGGAGAAGTTAGAAGACAGAGAGCCATCTACCGTCACCCTCAGTGAGTGATCAGAGAGAAAACTGGATAACCAATTACTAAAAACAGTTGGCAAACCATAAGATGGAAGCGTGTTTAGAAGACCTTTATGCCAAACACGATCAAAAGCCTTTGAGATGTCAAGAGCAACTACTTGTGTTTCACCGAACCTTTCCATTGAATTAGTCCATAAATGGGTAACGTAAGCCAGAATATCATCAGTGCATCGACACTGACGGAATCCATACTGGCGATCGTTGATCAGACGGAAGGTTTCTAGGTAGTTTCAGAGTTGACGGTTAATTGATTTCTCCATTACTTTAGAAAGAGTAGAAGTAATTGCAATGGGACGATAATTGGATGGGAGGGATTTGTCACCCTTTTTGGGAACTGGCTGGATATGAGCAAATTTCCAAGCAGAAGGAAAAACACCTTTGGAATAAGAAAGTGAAAAAAGGCGGCAAAGAATAGGAGTAAGTTCAGGAGCACAGGTTTTGAGAACAAGTGGAGAAATACCACCGGGACCTTGAGCTTTCTTAGCATCAAGATTCGTCAAAATCCTTCTGACATCCTTTTGGTGGAAGACCACAGGAGGCATTGAATGGAGTGTGTTGGGAATGGTGAGAGGTGTTTTACCAAGATCATTAATACATGAGTTGGAAGAAAAATGTGATGCTAGCAGGTCAGCTTTATCCATGGCTGAAGTGACAACAGAACCATCTGGTTTGGACAGAGGTGGGAGCAGAGATGGGCAAAAGTTGCGGCCAATAGCTTTGGCAAGAGACCAGAATGCTCGGCTACCATTAGGGCAAGAAGCAAGTTTTCTACTCTTAGCCTGTTCAAACTATAGTTTGAACTGATTAATAACTGCTTTACAATTGTTACGAGCTTTGGTGTACGCAGAAAATGATACTGAAGAATTAGAAACAAGCCAATTACGATATGCAACATTCTTCTCTTGAACAGCCTAAGCACATTTATTGGAAAACAAAGGTTTAGATAAAGGACGAGATTTTAAAGTGGAGTGTGGGATAAAGGATTCCATTCCTGCAAGAATAATTTCGCTCACACGATCTGAGCAAACGTCAACATCAGAAGTTTTGAAACAGTAATCCGACCAAGGAAAAGAAGAAAAGAAGTCTCGCACGTCATCCCGTTTTGAATTCTTGTAATGCCAAACAACACGAGGTTGGGAATAGCTATGAGATAAAGGTTCCATTGGAGAAGAGACAATCACCAAGTTGTGATCTGAAGTGCCTTAAGGACCTCTCACTTCGACCGTGTACTTAGAAGGGTTGTTTGTGAGAAAAAGATCAAGCGTATTGGCTGTATGACTAGGATTGTCCGGTATTCTTGTAGGTAAATGAACAATCTGTGCAAGGTCATTAGTAATTGCAAAAGCCTCAGCGTCTCGACCAGCTGGGTCGGTGTGACACTAGAAAATATGAGCCAGCTGGAGTTGTGAACATTAAACTCACCAAGGAAAATTACCTCACTGTTAGGAAAGGTGGACTGGAGAAAGTCAAGTTGCAAAGAGAGGATGTCAAAGTGCTCCAAGTGATTAGTGGAGTTGGGAGAACAGTAGAGACAACAGATGAATTTGACATAATGACGTAGAGAGATTTTAAGCCAGAGAAGATCAAAGAGAGGAGATTCCAAATTGCTAAGTCTCTGACAGGGAATATCAAAATGGACATATGCACATGTACTACCTTTGAGGTGAAAGGAATCATACAGTGAATAATTTGGGTATCTGAGATGAGCAGTAGTTGAATCAACTGATAACTGAGATTCTGTCAGAAAAAGTACATGGGGGGTTTGGCAGACTGCAAGTGGAAATGGACATCATTGAGATTAGAATTGAGACCACGTATATTTGTGAAATGAACAAGGAAGTGCTTGGGAGGTTTAGATCTTTTCGCAGATAAGCTTGCTCTATTAGTTTGACAATTCATGGTGTATTCAATAGTAAGAAAAAGTGGGTGGGACATGCTGTATGAAGTAATGAAATTTTTGGATATGGCGTACACACGGTAAGAATATACCCAGACCCTTGACATAACATGGCCTCGACAATGCTCCCCACATACACACTACTCGGACTCCCTCCAGTCACTATCTGGCAGAATAGAGGTAGCAAGATTATACACTAGCTGATCCGGAAGCCTCCTACACAGTTGCCAATAGGTTTCGTCCAGTGTACTAACTAGCAGCCGACCTGCAAACACCGTTTTAGAAATGTAAGGAATATTGGATCTCGCCACAATGTTCATCATAACCTCAAAAATCATCAATCATCGACCGTGTACTTGATGATGGAAGAGATAGGGAAGGGTTGACCGGAACTTAGCTCTAGAGACTAAACATGGGTTCCACCACTTCAAGCCTTGAATAAACAAAGTGGTGGTATTTCACCAGTTGATGAGAGTCATCTACCACCTAGTACTGCCTGGTCGAGGTGTGTGCACCACACCTCGACCCCTGCTCATGTTGGTTCACACTTGGGTGGTCACCCACCATGTACTTGTGCATGGAGGTTATACCCAGGATTACTAACAGTCCCCCATCTTGAAGGTGCATGCAGAGGATTTGGCTGTGACAGACCGTCCAGACTTCGCAGAAATTGGGTCCACTTGATGAATGTCACTAGAATATCAGTTCCATCAGCGTTTTAGACTCCCAGGCATATCTGAGAGAAAGTCTGTGACAACCTCAAGGACATAAGTTATTTTGAGATTGCTATTTCCCAAGTGTAAGACCTTGAATTTTGCTGCATAAAAACATAGCTGCCACTTTTCTGACTATTCTTGAAGCCAGTTAAAGTCATCCTGAAGGAGTACTACTTGGAACTGATCAGTAGCAACTCTCCTATTCTTTATGTTACCTTAAATTTTGACATCACACACTTTATTCCTTTGTCGATGTTGTTTATGAAAATAAGTATTTCTTTTCTCTGTTATTTATCATAAATTTTTTAAAATTAAATTATTAAAGAAACATAACTAAAAAGTAATTTCTATAACAATATTTTTAAAATATAATAAAAAGCATATCATATTACTTGCTATTAAAAACTATTACTTGCCTAATATTGTTAGTCGTAGGATTGATTCCACCATCATGAGTTTTACCCCCTGCTGATCTTTGTACTTCTTTATGTTCTATATTGATTATATTCTCATGCTGCTTAGCTCCTTCATCATGTGGAAAATGATTACCATCATTAAATGCAATCCCTTTCAATATATAGGGTTCTGTAAAAGATGTGGGATATGATGAACTAATCAGCTGCCACATATCTTTTTCTTTATAAAAATCTAAAACCATCTGTTCTGAATTAGAAAATTTTTCCTTTTTGCATGACACTATACATTCTGTGCAAGGAACAAGTCTTGTTACTAGAAACTTTCCAGCTGAAGTGTGCACAAATCTAGTACCAACAGATGGATACCAGTCATCAAGTAGTGTATCAATATGATCAACAGCTAAAGCAAGCAACTTGACAACTCCTTCAAGACTTGGTGTAAGCAAAATTGTCTGATATTTTCCAGGTTCACGAGAGAGCTGAGAACTATCTGTACACTCAACTAATACAGGTTTTCTTACAATAACACATTGATTAGAAAGTAAAATTTCCAAGACAGCTGACGAATGTATATCAATTTCATTCCAGTTCTCATCTGCCTATAACCTGAAGCAGAATCACTTATGTTAGGTAGCAGTTCTTTCATACGGAATAATGTTGCATCTAAGTATCACAATTCCATTCCAGTTTGCCAACACAGCCACTCAGCTTTATGCTGGAAAACAGTTGCAAGTATAAGATCCATCAACACATCTTTTGGCGTTGAAAAATAAGAGCAAACAATCTCAATAACAAAGTCATCTGCAAGCATTCTAATTATCAGTCGAGGCCAAAAACCACTAGGAAAATAGGACATCAAAAATAGCCTTCGAACCATCTTATGAGGATCATTTTGTTGAATAATTGTACACATAGAGGTAAGCAACTCAATATTTTCATGTAGTTTGCCCATATGTTTTGACATGCTTCTTAGTCTGATGCTTTGACTGTCAAGATCACTGCAAAGACTTTCAGGACATTTAGTGATGGGGAGACTTCTTTTTAAAGACCAGAATTGGGAACGTATAGGTATCTGCAAGAGAGAGAGAAAGAGGAATAATACGTATATATTGCAGAAATAAGTTGAGTGTTCTTCTCAACATATAGAATCCCACCTAAAAGTTTGGAATCATTTCATTTTTTTTAATTTTCAAAGTTTTTTTTTTTTATTAAAATAGGACTGACTTGTTTACCAATTTTTATTAAAATATTTTCAATTTGTATAAAATTTAAAATCTTAAATAATATTTAAGAAATTTCAAGTATATTTGAGAACATTCCAGAAAGGTGTAGAAGACCCCTGAATGTGGTAGAATATTGTAGAAGTTTCCTGAAAGTTGTAGATGATTCTAAAATATTCTAGTGGGAGTATTGTTTCAATATTACTGAAAACTGTAGATGATTTTAGTGTTTTGCAATATTATAATTGATGAGTGAGAGATGTAACTTATAAAATCAAACACCCGTCATTCAGAGAGAGAGTGCATAGTGTAAGTTTTGTGTTTCGTGTTAAACATAGCAAGAAATAACAAACTGAGTCTTGGAAAAAGAAGTGCTATTATAACTCTATATAAAGAAAATTATTCCGCAAGTATTGGCAAAAAATTAGGTGTTTCATTTAAAAGAGTACAAACTACTATCCAAAGATTCAAGGAGGCTGGCAGTTTAAAGGACAAACCACAATCACGACAACAGTGCATAACAACAGAAGCACAAGATAAGATCATAACACTGATTTCTAAACATAGCCGATGATTTAGCACCTGAAATCCAAGCTGAGTTCAATAGAAACAAGAAATTCACATGTCTACATCCATTGTAAAACTTCTTCCTCAACAAGCAGAACTTCATGAGCATTATACAAAGGGTACTAGGAAAGTTTTGCAATATGACGCAACAATGAATCACAGGAAGCTGCTTGTTGCTGCATGTTGAGACATGTTCATATGTGCATAGTAGCCGCCGCGCCAAGTCGATGGGCTCAGTTATTCATTAGTAGTGAGAGTGTAAAGTGCTTGCGATGGCATCGTGGTCACGAAATGAGATAAGGACAGTTTTGCGGTATAATTTCGTGCGTGGTTTAACCATAGACCAGTGCTTAGAAGAAATGACTCTTGCACTAGATGATGATTGTCCACATCGTACAACGATATTCAGGTGGTATAGAGAATTCCAAAGGGGAAATTTCACTCTGGAGGATTCTGAGAGGCCGGGAAGGCCACGAACGTCAGTTACGGAGGAAAACGTTACTGCTGTGAGGAAAATGCTTGACGAAAACAGGCGAGTGACCTACCAACAGATAGAGGATACTTTGGGCCTAAATGCACCAGCAATTCGTTCGATTCTGCAAGATCATTTGCACGTGAAGAAACTTGTTCTCTCTGGGTGCCGCATCAACTGACTGAAGAGCAGATGACACGACGTGTGACTTGGTGCCGGGAGATGTTAAAAAAGTTTGATAAGGGACAATCTCGGTATGTGAACAACATCGTGACAGGTGACGAGACTTGGCTGTACTATTACGATCTGCCGACCAAGGCTCAAAACAAAGTTTGGGTCTTTGATGATGACGACACACCCGTAATTGTCAGAAAATCCCGATCTGTAAAGAAGAAAATGATAGCTGTATTTTTCAAATCGAGTGGAATTGTGGAACGTGTCGTTTTGGACACGCAGAAGACAGTCACAGCTAAGTGGTATACTGAACAATGCCTGCCTAAAGTCATTGGATCTATGAAGAACCTGCGGCCAAAGTCAAGAATGGACACCTGGTACCTCCATCACGATAATGCTGCAGCTCACCGCGCCAAAGCCTGCACCGAATATTTGACCACAACAGGACTGAAACTTCTCGAGCACCCTCCCTACGGTTCAGACCTTGCTCCCTGCGACTTTGCACTGTTCCCGCATGTGAAAATGAAGCTAAAAGGGAGGCGGTTTTCCAGTGATGAGGACCTTCTACGGGCTTGGGACAACTAGTGTGCTTTACTCCCTAGTGAAACTTGGCAGAACTGGTTTAAAGATTGGTTTCGGAGGATGGAGAGGTGTATTGAATGTAGAGGAAATTACTTTGAAAAAATTAAATAAACAAAGCTGTATTGCAAAACTTTCCTAGTACCCTTTGTAGTAGAGGCACATGATGCAAGAAAGCCAAAAAAAAAAAAAAAAAAATCCCATTTCACCCTTCCATTTGCTCCTAAACTTTGCCCAGTTCTTCCCTGAATTTATTTAAGCTATCAGCTTTCACAACGACAGGTGGAAGTTTGTTCCAGCAATCAAGCACCTACTGGGTAAAGGCAAATTCCACACCTACAACTGTCTTTCTTCAATTTGAACTTATGCCCCTCAGGTGCAGAATCTGAGCAAGAAGAAGAATCCCATCAGCATTGAGCTTGCTCAAACCATTCAAGGCCTTATGCACCTCAACCAGATCATCTCCAGGTGTTTTGGAGCTTCTATAAAACCCATGAGAAATCTGTTTATGTTTAAAGCCAGTAGATCTTGTCTTGCTTAAAGCATTAAGTGGTCAAAATGTTTGCACCAATCTGAGTAAGATTTATTCTCATATATTAAATGAGCCTTAAATACCAGAAATCTAATAAAGATTTCTGAATTTTTTTTCTTTTGCCTTTTTCTATCCCATTGCAGTGGGAGACCAGACCTGGTAGGCATACTCCAATACAGATAGTACAACTATTTGATATACCTTAACTAGAAATCTGAAGTCATTAAAACTTTTAACTATTCTTCTAATATTTTGAAAGCTTTGGCAGTTACAAGTCAGGTATTCCCAAATCTGTAATGGCATTCCTGCAAGTAATTGGTTGCAACAGTGTAATTGTAATTTTTTTTTTTTTTTTTTATGATAATCAGTAAAATGGATTTGATTGTCATACCATTATCCTTGCCCAATGGTTAATTTCATTTATGACTATTTCAAGTACAAGGCAATCTTGAGAATCAGCTATAGTCTTGTAAATTTTAATGTCATCAACATATATTAGTAAAGATGAATTGACATTATGTATGTCTACTGTGGAGCAGCATATTAAACAGTGTATACATCTGCTTTAACTTCTGGGTTTGCAGAGTTAGTAATTTTTCTAAATTTTCTTAGCATACATATTATTCCTGTTTAAGGATTTACACAATAAATAAAATAGGCTTATCCAGGCAATGCTATAGAAGAGGGACACACTTGTCATAAAAATACTGGTGTACATGACTATAGATTTTTTGCTAGTGTCATATGAAGCATTCATGTTAATTGAACCAGGTTGTAAAATGAAAAGCTTGTATTAGTCAGCGAAGGTGTGCATACTGTTTTCTATTAACAATCTGTTTTTAATAGACATTTTGATTTCTCAGTCTGGCCTTTTTTATTTATTTATCATTATTTATTTTTTATTTTTTTTACTACTCTTTGTTTTCTTCTTTCAAGGTTATATCATTTATAGATGTCTTTGTGAGGCACACACCAGCACAGAACATTCTTTGTATAGTGCCAATTAATACCATTCAGAACTGGAGATCAGAATTTGATTCATGGCTTCCTCTACGTAGTTCCCTTCCTGAAAATGTAACGAGTAGTGGTGAAATATTAGGACGGGATTTCAATGTATATGTTCTTAGTGAAAATTTCAAAAGTCTGGCATCCAGACTTACCACAGTCAGTAAGTTTCATTTATAAGCTATGTAAATATTAACAAACTCTCCTTAATTATGACATGCACTTATTATTGATCCTGAATGTGTTTTAAGATGGGTTTCAAAGGTGTAATCAGCACCTATGCTTATGATATGATATACAGGGTGTTTCATAATGTGCCATACTTTCAGTATCAGTTCAGCACTTGAAAACAATGAAAAAAATTCACATAAACACATGTCCAATTCTGAATGGCTCAAACAGCCATAGTTCTGTAGAACTATGGCTATTTGAGCCATTCAAAAAAAACATAAATAAAAATGAGCAAACGTGTGTAGTTTGAATAAACATTTTACTAGGTATATGTCTGCTTATTCTTATTTGTAATTTTATTTTTATTATTTGTTACCATGGAAACCCCATTTGTAAAACTTCGAATAGCTATAGCTCCCCAACCATTTGGAATCAGACATTTATATAACCTTTTTTTCATTGTTTTTTTAGGTTTTGAGTCAGTCGCTAAAATATAGCTTACATTTTATCAAACACCTTGTATCACTTAAAAAACAAATTTTCATTTAATTTTTCTCTATTTTATACACTATATTTTAAACACATTTCATTAAAGACAATAGTCTACTTTTTGGTTATATATATATATATAATTGTATGCAACACATTTTATAAAAAATGTGTTACTTACAAATTATGCCAATCAGAAATTTCTATTCATTTCAGTGATAAATGGAATGAGAGAAAGTTATAAATCTACGCTGCCTTACCAACTTAATAATTACCAATTAGTTAACGAATGATGTATATAAAAAAAAGCACTTACTGTATATTCCTCACAATATGATATTCACTTAGCTTTATATTTATTTCCTCCTGGATTTTAATAAAAGTCGAGATATATGTATATCATGAATCCTCTACTGCCATTTCACCATTTTTTTTAAGTAATAGAACAAACAGTAATAATTCAGTATTAATATGTTTACCAAATTAATAACAGAAAGCAATCACTTTACTGTATGCAGTACTACAATGGGTAAATTTTTCTTTTCTGCAAATCTGCAACAATCAGAATTTCCTTTGTTTCAGCTAATTATAGTTTGTGGATAATTTGAGATATATAATATGAAAATAAAAATGGTTTTGTGTAGATTTTCCTTCCCCTGTTTTAATGAAATTTGCAATAGCACTTGAAAATATATTTTTTAAAATTTCATGAAAATTTATTCATTGTGCCGTTGATTGATTTCACTGTTTTCTGTGCAGTAGCATCTAGGGCCACAATATGCAAAACAGGAAAAATTCAATATATCACATGACAGACTGTTATTAAAATAAACATGAAAGTATATTTTTTCAAGGCGACAAAAAGCAAAACCTAATGCTGTTTAAATAGTTTCATCATCATCAGCCATTTTCAATCCACTGCAGGATGAAGGCCTCTCCAGCAACTTTCCAGTTCCTTCTGTTTTGAGCACTGGCCATCCATTTACTACTCAAAAACTCACGAATTTCATCTATCCATCTCCGCCTTTGTCTTCCAGGTTTTCTTCTAGCTCCTCTTGGGTACCATTCTGTTATTTTCTTAGTCCATCTGTCATCATGTCTTCAAGCTATGCGTCCTGCCCAAGACCATTTTAGTTCTTTAGTTTTGATAAGAATGTCCTTTACTTGAGTTTGCTGCCTAATCCATGTGTTTCTCTTCTTATCTAACAGTCTGATTCCCAATATAATTCGTTCCATTCTTCGCTGTGTAGTTCTTAGCTTCTCTTCCATTCTTTTGGTGAGTGCCCAAGTTTCACTTCCATAAGTCATGGTGGGGGGTATACATTGATTCATTATTTTACGTTTCAGACAAACTGGGATATTGCTCTTAAGTATGTGACTATATTTCCTGAATGCTATCCATCCAAAATTTATTCTTCTCTTGACTTCCAGCCATTTATCATTATTATAGCTAATAACTTGTCCCAGATAAGTATATGACTCCACCTTTTCAATTACTGCTCCTTCAATCATTATGTCCATTTCTGTGGCATACTTGTTCATCATTACTTTTGTTTTAGCCATATTCATCTTTAGTCCAAAATCCTTACTAACTGTGCATAACTGATTAAGATTTTCCTCTAATTCTTTGGGATCGTGGCTTATGACCACAATGTCATCTGCAAATTGTACATGGTTTAGGTACTCTCTGTTCACATTGACTCCTTTCTGCGACCAGTCTAATCTTCTGAAAGCTTCCTCAAGGGCAGCAGTAAACAGCTTCGGAGATATTGTGTCTCCTTGTCGAACTCCTTTCTCGATTTTAAATTTGCTACTGTCTTTGTCTAGTCTAATAAAGGATGTAGCACTCTCATATATTTTCTTCAAAATCATAATATATGGAGTATCATGCCTTATCTTTCCAGTGCCCGAAATATTGTCTTATGCTGTATGGAGTCAAATGCCTTTTCATAATCCACAAATGCCAGGCATAATGGTGTTTTATATTCATTTGCTTTCTCCATTAGCTGTGATATTACGTGAAGGTGATCCATAGTTGAGAATCCTGTCCTAAAGCCAGCTTGCTCTTTCAGTTGATTCTCATCAAGTATTCTTTCTAATCTGTTAGTAATGACCCTTGTGAACAACTTGTAGATATGGGATAACAAGCTAATTGGTCTATAATTTCCAATTTCTGATTTATCTCCTTTCTTATGCAGCAAAACTATGATTGCATTATTCCGCTGCTTAGGCATCACACCTTTTCTAATGCACTTTGTGAAGAGCCTTGCCAGTTTTTGTGTTATGTCTCTTCCTCCCAATTTTAACAACTCTACAGTAACTTCATCTTCCCCCAGGGCTTTCCGATTCTTCATTTTATTCAATGCATGTTCTACCTCATCAGGAAGAATATCGGGTATGTCGTATGTGTTGCTACTTTGCAATCCATCTTCCTCACTGCTGGTATCATTCCCTCGCTCCTTGTATAATTCTCTATAGTAGTCTTCTGCTATTTGAATTATGCCTTCTCTGCTGTTTATAAGTACACCATCGCTATTCTTCAGTTTCAGTATCATTTGTCTTTCTGTATTACTGCTCATGGCTACTGATTTAAATCCTTTGTTTTCCCTTAATGCTTGTTCTATTTTTCTTGTGTTAAATCTTCTTATGTCCTCTCTGAGTCTCTTTCTAATGGCTTTGCATAACTCAGTATACTCAATTTTCTCCCTGTCAGTGTTTTTCTTGCTCTTCATTTGTCGTCTTTGGTTCATCATGACAAGTGTTTCTTGACTAATTTTTTCTTCTTTGGATTTCTGTTTCCCTATAGGTTTCTTGGGCTTTATCACTTTCAGAAAGTTGTAATATTCCTCGTCGATATCTTGGTCCTGAGCAGTCTGCAGAAGCTCAAACTTGTTCTTAAGTTCCAGTACATACTGCTTTTTCTCCTCCTCTGTTATTTCAAAGACCTTTGTATTATTTACTCGAGTCAGTTTTTTCCTTTCCTTTCCTACATCTATATCAAGTGTACATCTTACCATTCTGTGATCACTTCCAACATTTACCTTATTCAGGACGGTAACATCATTCACAATATATCTTCTGTTAGTGAGGATGAAGTCGATTTCATTAGTTGTTAATCCATTTGGACTCTTCCATGTCCACTTTCTGTTCACCCTTTTCTTGAAAAAAGTGTTCATTACTGACATTCCTTGAGATTCTGCAAATTCCACAAATCTTTCACCTCTTTTATTTCTTTCACCAATTCCAAAATTTCCTATAGTTCCTCTTTCTGCGCTGTTTTGCCTTTTTTCAACCTTAGCATTGAAGTCGCCCATAATAATAGTGTAGTGGGTTTTCTGCTCATCTAGAAGGCTCTCAATTTCAGTGTACATTTCTTCAACCTTTTCATCATCATGGCTCGATGTTGGTGCATAAATCATTATAATCTTTAGCTTGTACCTCTTAGAAATCTTGAGTATTAGTCTTGACACCCTTGGTGATGTACTTTTGAATTCCAAAATGTTGTTTTTAAAATCTTTATGGACCAGAAACCCAACTCCACCTTCACTCCTTTCACTGTTTCCATTGGTGTACAGCAGATTTCCACTTGATAAACTTATAAGTGATTCATTTGTTCTTCTTGTTTCAGCCAAACCGATGATATTCCAATTCACATTTTCTAATTCCTTTTCCAGCTCTAATATCCTGTCTTCACCGATGAGTGATCGTACGTTATAACAGGCCAAGTTCAATTTCCGTGCATGGCAGCCTGGTCGTACCCAGAGATTCTTAGCACCCTCTGCTTCCACTCTGATCCTCTCGCTGCCGTAAGAGGGAGAGTGAAAGCTGCTGGGGACTGAGGGCCATTTGTATTGTTGTGCTCTCATTGCTGGAGGGTTTGGTCTTTTCCTCTTCACGCTGTCCAGGCGTCTTGAAGAGAACCACTCTACACGTTCGTTGCCACCTAAGTGATGTAACAGGGCTTACCATCGAGAAGGTGTGCATGAGTGGATTTTAGGGAGGCAGGCCAACCGGACTTCTCCTAAATCTTCTGTAATAGAGAGATATTGGATCCATCAGTGTTTTAGGCTGAGTGTCTGATAACACGCAGGATACCTGTTCCCCTCTAAGCCCCTAAATAGTTTAGTACAAGTTAATTAATTTCAGCCCTCTGTACTCATTTGTTTGTAGTGGGTGTAACTGATTTTTTAGTGACACTTATTGATAACAGTGTTCAAAATTATTGGTGAAACATATATTTGTGGCAGAGAATGATGTGTTCTTTTCATATTTAGCCAGTGGATAATGTTTCTGTCTAGACAAGTATAAATTTAAGTAAAAAAAACAAAATTACGAGATCTGATCAAAAAATTTCAGCGAACATATCACAAAAATTAATTTTATTCAATGATAAACTGCTTACGCTTACATTGATTATGTTCAGGATAATCTGCAACCAACCTGTTCCATCATGCCTACCACTGATTACATTTATGGAAGTCTTCTTGTATGAATTAAGAAAATTTTATTTTGTTTCTCAGAGCAAAGTAAACTAGAATTACAATTAATAAGCTTTCGGCTGGGAGGCAGCCTTCTTTAGATTGAATATATGAATGGCAGTTGGAATAGAGATGTGCACTGCCAGGATGGTGCGTGAGGCGCGTGGTTAATTGTTTGTTGATGTTCGTGGTTGTGACATATGGTGGTGACGTGGCCAGCGTTTGTCTATGGATAGAATTACTGCCTCTGTGATGGGGTTAACTTGGCAACCACTGTTCCTGTTCAAAGAGGCATCCGAGCATTTTATATTTAACGATTCCAACCAGGTGCGCTTTAGGTAATGGTGGGACCTGTCCACAACTAAAGCGCACCTGGTTGGAATCGTTAAATATAAAATGCTCGGATGCCTATATTGGATCTTACATTTTTAAAAAAATTTATAACAAGTAATGAGCCTCGGGTGTTTATCGATATGACTCCAGACAGCAAAGTTCTCTTTGAACAGGAACAGTGGTTGCCAAGTTAACCCCATCACAGAGGCAGTAATTCTATCCATAGACAAACGCTGGCCACATCACCACCATATGTCACAGCCACAAACATCAACAAACAATTAACCACGTGCCTCACGCACCATCCTGGCAGTGCACATCTCTATTCCAACTGCCATTCATGTATTCAATCTGAAGAAGGCTGCCTCCCAGCCGAAAGCTTATTAATTGTAATTCTAGTTTAGTTTGCTCTGAGAAACAAAATAAAATTTTCGTAATGAATCCAGAGCACGTAGGCCTTTTTTACTATGTTCTTGTATGAATGTTTTAGGCAGGTTGTCATGTTTCTTTGCATTTTCAGGAACCACTCAAATCATTTTGCTTCCATATTCTGTTTTATTTTGGGAATAACTAAAGGTCACATGGTGCCAAATCAAGTGAATAAGATGGGTGTGGCACAGTAGTAACATTTTTAATTGGTCAAAAAGTGCCAAATGGCAAGTGATGTGGTATATTATAATGGTGAACACTTTCAGTTATTTGAGTCAACCATTTCATCATTTTTTAGTTCGTTTATGATGGATTGCATCTCTCAACCATTTTAAAACTTTTGATAGTAGTAAGTTGCATTAATAGTGACACCTCACAGAATGAATTCTTGTAACACTATCCCTTTGTTGTCAAAAATGCATTTGACATGGCCTTCACATGTAATTTTCACTGCCATGCATCTTGGTGGTGATGATGTTGTTTTCCGTTGGGAGCTTTGAACTTTGCTGTCTGGAGTCATATCGATAAACACCCGAGGCTCATTCATCATCATCAGCCATTTTCAATCCACTGCAGGATGAAGGCCTCTCCAGCAACTTTCCAGTTCCTTCTGTTTTGAGCACTGGCCATCCATTTACTACCCACAAACTCATGAATTTCATCTATCCATCTCCGCCTTTGTCTTTCAGGTTTTCTTCTAGCTCCTCTTGGATACCATTCTGTTATTTTCTTAGTCCATCTGTCATCATGTCTTCGAGCTATGTGTCCTGCCCAAGACCATTTTAGTTCTTTAGTTTTGATCAGAATGTCCTTTACTTGAGTTTGTTGCCTAATCCATGTGTTTCTCTTCTTATCTAACAGTCCGATTCCCAATATGATTCGTTCCATTCTTTTGGTGAGTGCCCAAGTTTCACTTCCATAAGTCATGGTGGGGAGTATACATTGATTCATTATTTTACGTTTCAGACAAACTGGGATATTGCTCTTCAGTATGTGACTATATTTCCTGAATGCTATCCATCCAAAATTTATTCTTCTCTTGACTTCAGCCATTTATCATTATTACAGCTAATGACTTGTCCCAGATAAGTATATGACTCCACCTTTTCAATTACTGCTCCTTCAATCATTATTTCTCTTTCTGTGGCATACTTGTTCATCATTACTTTTGTTTTAGCCATATTCATCTTTAGTCCAAAATCCTTACTAGCTGTGCATAACTGATTAAGATTTTCCTCTAATTCGTTGGGATCATGGCTAATGACCACAATGTCATCTGCAAATCGTAAATGGTTTAGGTACTCTCCGTTCACATTGACTCCTTTCTGTGACCAGTCTAATCTTCTGAAAGCTTCCTCAAGGGCAGCAGTAAACAGCTTCGGAGATATTGTGTCTCCTTGTCGAACTCCTTTCTCAATTTTAAATTTCCTACTGTCTTTGTCTAGTCTAATAAAGGAGGTAGCACTCTCATATATTTTCTTCAAAATCATAATGTATGGGGTATCAATGCCTTGTCTTTCCAGTGCCCGAAACATTGCCTTATGCTGTATGGAGTCAAATGCCTTTTCATAATCCACAAATGCCAGGCATAATGGTGTTTTATATTCATTTGCTTTCTCCATTAGCTGTGATATTACATGAAGGTGATCCATAGTTGAGAATCCTGTCCTAAAGCCAGCTTGCTCTTTCGGTTGATTCTCATCAAGTATTCTTTCTAATCTGTTAGTAATGACCCTTGTGAACAACTTGTAGATGTGGGATAGCAAGCTAATTGGTCTATAATTTCCAATTTCTGATTTATCTCCTTTCTTATGCAGCAAAACTATGATTGCATTATTCCACTGCTTAGGTGGAATTTTGCATTATTCCACATAATAATAGTGTAGTGGATTTTCTGCTCATCTAGAAGACTCAATTTCGGTGTACATTTCTTCAACCTCTTCATTATCATGGCTCGATGTTGGTGCATAAATCATTATAATCTTTAGCTTGTATATCTTAGAAATCTTGAGTATTAGTCTTAACACTCTTGGTGATGTACTTTTGAATTCCAAAATGTTGTTTTTAAAATCTTTATGGACCAGAAACCCAACTCCACCTTCACTCCTTTCACTGTTTCCATTGGTGTACAGCAGATTTCCACTTGATAAACTTATAAGTGATTCATTTCTTCTTCTTGTTTCAGCCAAACCGATGATATTCCAATTCACATTTTCCAATTCCTTTTCCAGCTCTAATATCCTGTCTTCACCAATGAGTGTTCTTACATTATAACAGGCCAAGTTCAGTTTCCGTGCATGGCAGCCTGGTCGTACCCAGAGATTCTTAGCACCCTCTGCTTCCACTCTGATCCTCTCGCTGCCGTAAAGGGAGAGTGAAAGCTGCTGGGGACTGAGGGGCATTTGTTTCGTTGTGCTTTCATGTGCTGGAGGGTTTGGTCTTTTCCTCTTCACGCTGGCCAGGCATCTTGAAGAGAACCACTCTACACGTTCGTTGCCACCTAAGTGACGTAACAGGGCTTACCATCGAGAAGGTGTGCATGAGTGGATTTTAGGGAGGCAGGCCAACCAGACTTCTCCTAAATCTTCTGTAATAGAGAGATATTGGATCCATTAGTGTTTTAGGCTGAGTGTCTGATAACACACAGGATACCTGTTCCTCTTTAAACCCGAGGCTCATTACTTGTTATAAATTTTTTAAGAATGTAAGATCCAATATAGGTTTCCCTAACCGCTCGGATGAAACGATAACGATGGCTTAATACTCTCTTTGATCTTAAACGAAAATTCGTGGAGCAAACTTGGTCCTCACTTGTCTCATGCGAAAATCCCTAGTCAAAGGCGCCTCCATAGCCAGTTGGGCAGGAGCAGCAGTACATAGCACATGCTTCGTGATTAGTCCGAGGTTCGAGCCTGTGACCACCAAATACGGAGGATGCAGAAAGTTCAGGGAATGACCACCACATATCCCCGGAGCAATATGGCCTTAGTTGCTAATGCTCCTAAAAACCAAATAAAAAACAAACAAACCCTAATCAAGATGGCCTGAAACAAATGAAATAAGAAAGGTGTTTCCTTGGAAATTTTTTGAGTGGTTAGTTGACAGTCAACTGCTGTTCCTCATCTTCAAGTGGAAAAATTCATTTATGAAACCTTTGAAATTACTTAAACTTTTTTGCTTTATCAAGTATCATCACCACAAATCGCAACATGCATTTCATATGTTTCTGTGATAAGTTTACCATAAAATTTAATGTTGTTCAGATTTTATCATTTTCAGTGCACATGACAAATGAGAAAAAGAAGTCATTCAAGGCAGTTTTTCACTAGACTGGCATGTTTAAATGCCAGTGTAGTGAAACAACACATTTAAATTTGTTCCTTCACTGAACATAGTCTCATAAGAAATACAAGTTTCACTAGCAACTTTGTGGATAGTTATATGTTGATCACTACTGATCAGATCACCCAAGCAATTAAATTATTGGTTTTGAAGTTGAAGGGTAGGCAGAGTGAGGATCATTTTTGATGGACAAGTGGCCCTCATTAAATTTTGCAAACTGCTGAAAAGTCTCTAAGCAACACTTGAATCTTCTCCAAAAAACAGATGCTTCGTGCTGTTTTTAACATTTTGTGCATTTTTGTTACCCTTTTCCTTAATTTGAAACAAAATTTGATGCAGTGATTCACATTTTTCATCAAACTTTGTAATTCCTGTTCATTTTTGTGTGACTTTTAATTATAAGTGTAATGTACTGTGGCTTTACTGCATTTCAGGATGTGATTAAAACGTTTGGGGATTTGGGAAGTTATGGGGCTTACCAACTCTTGGAATGGATCTCCTTGACACTATAAACTAATTACAACATTTGTAACTTCAGTAAAAGAATTGCTGATTGGCTTCTGTTGGAATTGCTAATAGTTCCTGTGTCACATTCTGATTAATTTCCTGAGTTGTTGGAAATCTGAACTTTCAAGTAGGCTTTAAGCTTAGAAGATTTAAAAAAAAGAAAAAAAATCACAGTGCTAATAAATTCACTGAAAGTAAAGGTAGGACCATGGCAGTGGGCTTCTTCGTGATAAATTCTTGAACAGAAGAGATTCTTGAAGCACTGAATGTGCAGGTCATGGCCATGATGCAGTTATCAGTTCCCCAAAGTCCACTTTTCTGGCTGTTTACTTTGAAAGTATCATATAATTATTGTAGAGTTGATCTATAGTATTCCTTTTTGATATTTGATATGCAGGATATATTCATAATGAACACAATAACCATCATCTTCACATTTGATCAAGATTGTCTTGCTTTTTAGAGCTTTGGAGAAGACACAGTCATCCACTGAAAGGGTCAGGCCTTTGATTGGTCATAGCTCCATACTCATGATTTGTCACTACTAATGATGGAAGGAACAAAGTACGAATCAGAAGCAGTTTCACGAACATCCTGACATGAGAGAACTTCCCACTCTGTAATCATCAGTGATGATATTAGCATTAGTAAAGGCACATGATGCAAGAAAGCAAGCTTATATAGCATCAGCCAAAAAAAAAAAAAAAAAAAACCCTATTTCGCCCATTCATTCGCTCCAAATGTTTATCAAGTTCTACCTTGAATCTGTTTAAGCTATCAACTTCTACAATGACAGATGGAAGTTTGTTCCAGCAATCAACCACCCGCTGGCTAAAGGCAAACTTCCGCACATTTTTCTTCCTACAACCGTCTTTCCGCAATTTGAATTTATGCCCTCTCGGGCGATTATTCTGAGCAAGAGGAAGAATCCCATCAGCATTAAGCATGCTCAAACCGTTCATGGCTTTATACACCTCACCTTTGTTTCATTCACTAATCTTGTTGCCCTTCTCTGTACTCGTTCCAACAGCTCTACATCCTATTTAAAATGAGGCCTCCAGACCCGTAAAAAGTACTCAAGATGTGGTCTGACCATTGCCTTATACACGGGGATAATCACCTCCTTATCTCTGCTAGAAAAATTCCTGTATATCATTGACAAGGCACCATGAGCTACTCTTGCAGACCGACAGCACTGCTCAGAAAACTTCATATCTGCCTGCACAATTACCCCCAGGTCCTTTTTATTCTATACAACTGTCACTGTTGTACCACAGAGTTGATACGTTACTCTGGGATTACTGCTTCCCATATGTACTACTTTACATTTCTCAATGTTAAACTTCATTTGCCACCTCTCAACTTTTCTAGATCCTGTTGCAGCAGTGTAGTGTCATTAACAACCCTGCCAACCTTTGTATTGTCTGCAAACTTGGACATTAAGCCTGATATACCAACATCAATATCATTTATAAATACAGAAAACAACAATGGACCCAATACTGAATGCTGAGGGACTCCACTAATAACATTAGTCCACGAAGAGCAGTGTCCATTGATTACCGCTCTGTCTTCTCCCTCTCAACTATCCCTTTATCCATAGCAGCAATTTGCCTCCAATGCCACACTGCTCCAATTTGTGCAGCAGTCTTCCAAGTGCAACAGTATTAAAGGCTTTTTTAAGATCCAAATATATGATATCAAAGTAATTCTTTGTATCCAGTTCCTTTGTGACTACATCATAGTATCCAATCAGATTAGTCAGACAAGACTTCCCCTTAACAAACCTATGCTGTGTCCGAGCTAAAACTGAAGTCTTGTCTAGATGATCTTGCAATACTTCTTTAACCAGTGCCTCCACTAATTTCCCTGGAACAGAAATTAAACTAACAGGTCTGTAATTACCTGTTGTCTCCCTTTGATCCTGCTTTGCGAATTGGGGTCACATTTGCACATCTCCAGTCCATGAGTACTCCCCTGAGTCCAGGGAAGCTCTACATTTACATTTATCCCTTAGCCATAATTATTTACATAATTATGGCTAAGGGTTTGCTTACTTCCTTTGCGGCCTCCTTTAATATAACTGGATAGATTCCATCCACCCCAGGTGCCTTTCTTGTGTTTATCTTCAACAATTTCTCCTCCACTTTACTCTCAGTTATTACAAGATTATCTAGCTTACTGCCAGAGTTGAATACACCTCTGGCATTCCCCTCCCTGAATAACTCCTCATGTGTGAATGTCGGTACAAAATATTCATTTAGCTTGTTACCAACCGAGTAGTATCATCAACAGTTGAACCATTGATATCAAGTGGACCAATCTTATTCATCCTCTTCCTTCTAGATTTTACATAAGTAAAGAACTCTTTTCTGTTTTTCTTTGCATCCTTTGCCAAAGATTTCACGTAATCGGCCTTCGCCTGGCTAACCTCCTTTGTAACTTGGTTACAGATCAACTTATATCTATCATAGGCTTCTGTGTCACATGTTATCATCAACACAGTATCATCAACAGTTGAACCATCGATATCAAGTGGACCAATCTTATTCATCCTCTTCCTTCTAGAGTTTACATAAGTAAAGAACTCTTTTCTGTTTTTCTTTGCATCCTTTGCCAAAGATTTCACGTAATCGGCCTTCGCCTGGCTAACCTCCTTTGTAACTTGGTTACAGATCAGCTTATATCTATCATAGGCTTCTGTGTCACATGTTAATTTATATGCATCCCATGCATTTTTCTTCTCTGTCACATGTCTAATTAGTTCATCTGACATTCATTTAGGCCTAAATCTTGAACAGTATTTCTTTGTTGGTATGAAAAGCCTAGTAGCTTCCAAGATTAATTCTTTGAATGGTTCCCATTTTGAATTTGCTGTTGATAACATCATCAGTTGGTTCCACCGTATAGAATTTAAATACTGTCTCCGACCACTGTAGTCACCTTTATGAAAGTAAAACCCTTCCCTTTACCCTTGATGGTAGTTACCACTTTGAGTAAATCCCACTTCAGCACACTGTGATCACTGCCACCTAGTGGTTCCTTTATCTGCAGATTCTTGATGCATGAAGAATCATTACTGATAATCAGATCAAGAGTATTACTCCCTCTAGAAAACAATCATCCAATAAATCCACAAATTCTAGTCAATATCCGGGAAATTAAAATCCTCGCCTTATAAGACACTCTAATTTACTGGCCTACTCTGTTTCTCTGCACAATTGCTCATTATACTCATCAGATTCATTAGGCCTATAACACACACCTACTCTCATTTTTCCTTTCCCAGTGCTTATGTCACACCAAAGAGACTCAACATTGCATTGTCCCCCAACATCAATTGGATGCACTTCCTTAGATTTTATGTGTTTCTTAACTAACAGCATAACCCCTCCTCCCTTCCTGTCCTGTCTATCCTTTCTGTACACATTTTACTCCCCAAATTCCAGTTCTACACTGCTTATGTCTGTGTGACACCATGCCTCTGATATCCCAGCAATATCTGCCTTTGATGTCTTGACTAGCACTTCAAGCTTGTTGAATTTATTAACTATACTCCTAGCAGTGGTCTACATGCAAGTATACATGCACCTCTTAGTTATCCTAACACAGCCCATGTATTTACTTGTTCCAGTATGACTCCCAGCAGTCCTGGAATTTTCCATTGCCTTGCTTTCCAGGCTGTTGCTCAATTGCATTTCAATAGAAGTAGTGCAAGAATCACTTTTACCTCTGCCAGCGGCTACCGTTAATCTATTAGTCCATGTATACCCCCCAAGCTAGCAGTTTTCCTACCCAACTAACTCTGCCTCGATAGCATCAGCAAATATTCTTGCACCCTTTCTATTTAAGTGTATCCCATCCCTGTAGAAGCAATATCTCCTGTTAACAAGCACAGACCAGGCTGTGAAAAATTCTACCCCTTGAGCCTTGCACAATCCCTCCAGGGCAGAATTGATCGACAAGGCGCTCATCATATACTCCCTCCTATCGTGTCTGTGCAGAATTGCAGACATTTTCAAATTCAACCGTAACTCACGGCTTTTTTTCAGCATTGTCTTGTACTTGTTAAGTAATTCTGCCGGCCTCCTACTCTTAATATCATTAGTGCCTACTTGTACAACAAGATCACCCTTTGTGCCCTTAAAGGATGATATCTGCCCTACAACGTCATCAATCTTTGCACCTGGCAGACATACCCTGGTTCTGTTCCATCTATCCTTTTTGCACAATATGTTCCCCATTTCCCCTGACAATACAGTCACCTACAACAACTAGTTCCTTTGGGACCAACACATTCTTCTTTGGGGGGGTTGCTTCTGTGTTGCCTGATGTTCAAGTACAAGCTCTGGCAGCTGAGAGCTTGATAGGTCCCTGAATTTAAATCGTTCAAGCTCTCATATAAGCTCATAACAATGCCGAATTGGTGCCTGATTTCCTCGCCCCTTGGCATATTGCCAAAGGGCGAGGTAAAGTGGGACATTATATTGCCCCTTGGCAATATAATGTCCCGTTCCTAATTGCTCCGGAAACATCAAACAAGCAGTGCATTTTAATAGACTGATTCAGAGGACAACCGCCCTCCCTCAATTCTCGCCACAGCACTTCCACTAGTTTGAGCCTTTTGCTTTGCTGCTCTGGTCTGAGTCATGATTTCTATTCAAGTTCAATAAAATTCAAATATAAAATATAACCCTAAACTTATATCCCAATGCAGTTATAACACTATATATATGTATTTCGGTATTGAATATTATCTCCGAGTTACGTTATATGACTTTCTTATCCCCTGTCAACTTATATGTATTAATTTATGATGTTACGTTTGTAATAACTCGGTCGCTATATTTATTTAGTTAAAAAAGTACAATTCAATTGACAATGAAATTTAATAAGATTAATAAATTTTACTGAATAATTGATACTACTATACTCACTATCTAGTTTTCCGTTAAACCTTATGCTAGCACACGTTTTATCGTATACCAATGTCGGCAAGTTACGAACAGTTAATCTACGCACACGAGATATTATTTACTTTTCAAATTGCTCTATCTAAATTCCAAATAAACCACGGAGCTTGACTAGGTCTATAAGCTACTTATAGAAAATAATTTAATCTAACAATTAAGTCAGTAAAGCGGCTAAGTATAATTCAAATGTTTCGTTTGCGGGAGCTGCAAAACCTGTCCACACGTGGATTTGATACCCTTACCGATACTAAGTAATAACCTACAGAATCTCTATCTAAATTCAATTTAAACTAAAGTATTGTTACTGGAATATAAAGCAACTCTAAAAAATAAATTAATATGCCAATTTAAGTCAATAAAAAAGCAAAAACTTCTCTATTTGCTGATTCCATAAAAACTTCACCTGTTCACATGTACTCTCGCACCCACTCTCCTTGAATTAGCATGCATTAACTAGAAATCAACAAACTTCGGCCAAAATGCATCCCATTTCCAAATTAATCTTGTGTTAAAATTTATTCATAGTCTCATAAGAAATACAAGTTTCACTTGCAACTTTGTGGATAGTTAAATGCTAATCACTCCTGATCAGATCACCCACGCAATTAAATAATTGGTTTTGAAGTTGAACGGTAGGCAGAGTGAGGATTATTTTTGATGGACAAGTGGCCCTCATTAAATTTTGTAAACTGCTGAAAAATCTCTCAGCAACACTTGAATCTTCTCCAAAAAACAGATGCTTCATGCTTGTTTTTTTGATGCAATGATTCATTGCTCAGTAAAATCATTTGCTTTAAAATGCAATTAAACACAAAACACTTTCTAGTTAATGCATGCTAATTCAGCCTGACTGCAGATAAACAGTTGCTTTATGTATTCTACATTTTTATGAACCACCAAACATGCAACACCCCACTTTCATGATCAAACCTTAATATAAAGTTGCTCAGGTATATAATAATTCCTATTAAACATAAGTAGTAGTAGTAGTAGTAGTAATGGCAAATGATGCAAGAAAGTAAAAGTAAACTTATTTAGCATCAGCCAAATAAAATTAAAAAAAAACAAAACACACATTTCACCCATCCGTACCCTCCAAGAATTTGTCTAGTTCTTGGAGGCTACGATGGAAGCCTGTTCTAGCAATCAACCACCTGCTTGCTGAAGGCAAACATCTGCACATCTATCATGCGATGTGCAGGGTAGATGATGATGATGATTCAAGTTGAGGAAGGATGTGCGACCATCCTTCCTCAACTTGAATTTATGATCTCTCATGTGTATAGTCTCAACAAGTGGAAGAATACCATACGTTATGGTAGCTAATCAGTTTGGGTAGACAAGATTTTCTCTTAAATCTTTTCTGGGATTTATGAATAATCACGTTCCTGTCAAGGTGATTCCGCAACACTTCTTTTAACCAATGACTCCATTATTTTCCCTGGAACAGTTGCAATTACTCACATCCCTTTTTTTTTTTGACCCCCCTTCCCTGTGAATAGGCGAGACACTTGCACATTTCCAATCCACAGAGACCCTCCCTGAATCTAAGAATGCACTCAAAATTATGGCTAAAGGTTTGTTTGTCTCTCATCCTGTTTCTTTCAGTATAATCAGGTAGATTCCATCTGCCCATGGCACTTTATTTACTTTAAATTTTGCTGATGCTCAATATACACCATAGGTGCATTATGGCTTTTGCTGCCCTTTCGCCATAAAGAACAAACGATGCTGAATATGCTTGCTTTCTTGCATCATTTGCCATTTCTGATGCTAATGCTAAAAACGGTGATTGCCTGATAGTGTTCAGGATAATAGATTTTCCAACAATCACTGGCTGAACAACTTGCTGGGTGAAAACAAATTTTTGCACATTTGCCTTGCAACTATCCTTTCCTCAATTTAAATTAATGCCACCTTGTGTATGTTGTCTGAGCAAAAGTAAAAATGCTGTCAGTATTTAAATTACTGAATCTATACAAAACCTTGAACACCTCAAACAGATCTCCTCAGAGGTGTCTAATTTCTGAAGTCTTTCTTTATAAGAATACCCTATTTGTTCTCCTCATTGCTCTAGATCCATAGCCTTCCTAAAATGAGGCTTCCAGACCAGTATGCAACACTCAAGATATGGCCTAACAATGGGTTAATAATCTCCTTATCCCTGCTGGCAAAATTCATTTATATCATTGACACATAAGCTATCCCGGCAGCATCTCTGCACTGATTAGAGAACTTTATATCTGACTGTGGACAGTTATCCCCAAATGTTTTACATTTTCCACTATCTTGAGTATGGTACCACACAGTTAGTACGTTTATCTGGGATTACTCTATGCATACCTTTATATTTGTCGATATTAAACTTTGATTACCATTTCTCTATCCATCTGCCTAATTTTTAGAGATTTTGTTGCAATAACATACACTGATTACTGTCATTAACTACCCAGCAAACCTTGGTATCATCTGCAGATTTAGACATTAGGTCTGATATGCTTTCATTGGTATCATTAATAAATATAGCAAACAACAATGGACCCAGCGCTGAATCTTGGAGGACTCTGCTAATAACATTTGTCCAAGAAGAGCAGTGCCCATTGATAACAACTCTGTCTTCTTCCACTCAACACCCTTTATCCATAGCAGTAGCTTGCCCATAAGTTTTCATGCATCAACATTTCAGTCCCAATAATTGAAGTTCATGTCTAGCTATTCATCATTTCTGAATAGCTATACATGAAGATGTTTGAAGTTATCACATCAGAAATGCAGTTCTGCCATTTTGCTTAAATTCTTTTGTAACTCCATAACTATCTTCTTTCACTGTAGTTTTTGGCAAATGGGCTGAGAAGATGGAGGGAGAGGATGATGGGGGGACAAGCAGGAGAGAATTGGATAGTTGGGGGGTGCGTTATGGCTAGTTACTGTTATTGTAGATATAGGAAGGGAATAGAGAAATTAAAATTGATGTGAAGGTGGGGAGTTCTGATTTCTATGTTTGTCAACTGTATTTCCCTTCTTGGCTATGAAAATGATTTATTTAAAAAAAAAAAAAAATGCAATATATTGTATTATAGTGTGCTAATGATTACCATCTGAATATAATTTTAATTGTTATGCTTCTTGTATTAACTGTATGTATACGTTAAATTAGCAATGTGTATATGATTGTACCATTTATATAATAACTTTGTCAAAATTTGTTCGTTCATTCACTGAATGCACTGTACTCTATATTTTAGTGGAATGGAAAAAGCTTGGAGGCGTAATGTTGATGGGATATGAAATGTATCGCCTTCTTGCTTTAAAAAAGATTCCAAAAATAGCTATCAAAAAGAGAAGACGGCAAAAAAAAGATGGAGATATCCCAGTTGATCCACCTCCTGAAAATGAAGAGCAAGCAAAAAAATATCTGGAAGGTAATCAAAAGTTAATATTTAGAACTTATAAAATCTTACAAAATATAAAATCTTTTGTCACATTGTGCAGGGCTAGCACTACTTACTGCTAGATATTGAAATTATTTATGCCACACCCTCTACATTAGGAAATTGCTATAAAAATAGAAATTTACAATGACATCTGTTATACATTATTAAGGTCATTCTTGAGTATACTTGTAAGTGTGGGCTGTAGTCTTACCTCCGAGTTTTGCAAAGACATATTTTGCATTTTTATATATTTTTATTTTTCACTGACATGTAGAGAGATACAAAGGGTACTAGGAAAGTTTTGCAATATGACGCAACAATGAATCACAGGAAGCTGCTTGTTGCTGCATGTTGAGACATGTTCATACGTGCATAGTAGCCGCCGCGCCAAGTCAATGGGCTCAGTTATTCATTAGTAGTGAGAGTGTAAAGTGCTTGCGATGGCATCGTGGTCACGAAATGAGATAAGGACAGTTTTGCGGTATAATTTCGTGCGTGGTTTAACCATAGACCAGTGCTTAGAAGAAATGACTCTTGCACTAGATGATGATTGTCCACATCGTACAACGATATTCAGGTGGTATAGAGAATTCCAAAGTTGAAATTTCACTCTGGAGGATTTTGAGAGGCCGGGAAGGCCACGAAAGTCAGTTACGGAGGAAAACGTTACTGCTGTGAGGAAAATGCTTGACAAAAACAGGCGAGTGACCTACCAACAGATAGAGGATACTTTGGGCCTAAATGCACCAGCAATTCGTTCGATTCTGCAACATCATTTGCACGTGAATAAACTTTGTTCTCTCTGGGTGCCGCATCAACTGACTGAAGAGCAGATGACACGACGTGTGACTTGGTGCCGGGAGATGTTAAAAAAGTTTGATAAAGGACAATCTCGGTATGTGAACAACATCGTGACAGGTGACGAGACTTGGCTGTACTATTACGATCTGCCAACCAAGGCTCAAAACAAAGTTTGGGTCTTTGATGATGACGACACACCCGTAATTGTCAGAAAATCCCAATCTGTAAAGAAGAAAATGATAGCTGTATTTTTCAAATCGAGTGGAATTGTGGAACGTGTCGTTTTGGACACGCAGAAGACAGTCACAGCTAAGTGGTATACGGAACAATGCCTGCCTAAAGTCATTGGATCTATGAAGAACCTGCGGCCAAAGTCAAGAATGGACACCTGGTACCTCCATCACGAAAATGCTCCAGCTTACCGCGCCATAGCTTGCACCGAATATTTGACCACGACAGGACTGAAACTTCTCGAGCACCCTCCCTACAGTCCAGACCTTTCTCCCTGCGACTTTGCACTGTTCCCGCATGTGAAAATGAAGCTAAAAGGGAGGTGGTTTTCCAGTGATGAGGACCTTCTACGGGCTTGGGACAACGAGTGTGCTTTACTCCCTAGTGAAACTTGGCAGAACTGGTTTAAAGATTGGTTTCGGAGGATGGAGAGGTGTATTGAATGTAGAGGAAATTACTTTGAAAAAATTAAATAAACAAAGCTGTATTGCAAAACTTTCCTAGTACCCTTTGTACATGCTCTACTGCAGGATTAAATTCTAGGAGAGAGTGTGCATGTGTACATGTGGCTAACTGTCCAGATTCATAATAGGGAATCCATCTTTTTTTTACTCGGTTTCATTCCTGCTATCTCACTGTCATTTTTATAGTTGGTGTCAAAGAATTTCTCCATCTTTTTTGCAAAAACTTATTTTTTCTCAGTTTTTTTTTTTTTTCCCCCTATTCAAAAAATAATAAAGCTATGTTAAAATTGGATTATTTATTTATTTTTTTTTACGAATTTCTGCTTAATTCTTAACAAGTGTGTACTTTATGTTGCAAAATAGAAATCTGGGATAATTGCATTGCTCTCTGTTATGTAAAATAATTTCATAGTGCTTGCCTAGTGAGTGTGAAGCCAATTAATGATCTTTCAATAAAATGCCATTAGAAGACATATACGCATGATTTTTCATATATCATAAAATCTGCAAAAGGTAACACATTTGCTTTGTGTACTGTATGCAGATGTGATTTTTTTGCTTTCATGCTATAGGATATTGATGTAATTAGACATTTGCAATCAAATAAGCATAAAAACTGCATGCAGTGCATAGAAAGAAATGTAGAAATAGATTTAGCATTTCATAGTGGGGATCAAAAATGCCAGGTATTTATTTGCATATTTTTTCATAGAAAATAATTCTTCCTCTGAGTTATGCTGATCATGCAGACACATTGTTCAGAAATGTGTTTCCCAGTAGCATAATAGCAAAAATAATATTGTGATGAAAGAACAAAAACAACAAGCATTGTTAGCGAAGTTGCATGGATAGGGAAAGAAGAGTAGTGAAGGCTGTGAAAAATGTACCATATTCAATTGCTACAGATGGCAGTCAAAGTGATTCCAAGCTGTATCTCATTGTGGTGACCTTTCATAATTAAAAAAAAAAAAGAAAAAAGAAAAAAAGCGTCATTAAATTGAAAGCATCTTGCTCTCAGTGCCAGCATTGGAAGATAACTCTAATGACTCTACAGGGCACAACATTGAACATCTGAACAACCTGAGAGCATATGGGATTCCTTCCAAAAAATTGTGGCCCCGGGTGCCAAGCGTTATAGTGATCAAGCGATTTCCAGAGTGATTTCTAGAGCGTTTTTGTCAAAGCTACAGTTATATTCATTTGTAAAAGTTTTCTTACGTTCCCATTAATTATTTGTTAACTTAGTATTACGAATTGTAACTAAGTTACAGGAAGGAAATTCACCTTTCTTTTTTTCTCTTTAAACTAACTCATTAACCCTTATACCGCTTGGTCACTCTAGCGGCACTGCTCCTGCCTCCCCGTGGCGGTAACCTGGGAGAAGAAATCCACTTTCCCGGGGCTGAAAGGAGCAAAGATGGAAAACAGTTCTTTTCCACCTTTAGAGCCATCGAGCTCAAGACTAGAAAATGATACCGAAAATGACCACTCTCAACCAAAGAGGTTGAAAACAACCCCACAAGAGGAAATACCAGCATTCCTCATACTACACTCTCTATCAGAGTTGCCTCTGAGTAAACTGTCCCCATTCCTTGTCCAAAAATGCATTGAGTCTGCTGCAGGTTCACCAAAAACAGTAAAGCGGCTCCAGTCAGGGGATCTTCTTGTAGAGACCATGAAATCCCAGCATTCCGAAAAATTATTAAACATGACTACTTTTGGCGGACAACCAATAAAAGTTACTCCCCATGCCACCTTAAACTCCTCGAAGGGAGTAATCGCAGAATGGGACTTGTTAGCTGTATCAGAGGAGGAGATAGTTCAAGAGCTAAGTAAACAAAAAGTCATACAAGCAAGGAGAATTATGACTCGGAAAGATGGTGTTCTTGTTCCCACTAGGAGCATAATTCTTACTTTCAGCTCTCCCATCCTACCATCATCTGTTAAAGCAGGCTATCTCCATTGCTGTGTCCGTCCTTACATCCCAAACCCACTCAGGTGTTACAAGTGCCAAAGATATGGACACTCCCAAACAGCATGTCGTGGTGAGTCAGTATGTCCAATTTGTGGATCGAAGGAGCACAATCAAACTGAATGCACTGCTACAACTTCTGTTTGCCCAAACTGTAAGGGTGATCACCCAGCTTTTTCCAAAAGTTGCGAACTTTGGAAGCAAGGAAAAAAAATCCAGAAATATAAAATTGAGAATAAAGTGACATATCCAGAGGCGAGAAGGCAAATACTAAAAACAGATCCAAAACGCACATATGCAACGGCTGCTAAACAATTTCAGTCAACAGGTACACAAACAGATGTTGCCGTTCCCCCAAATATGTCTATCGCTAATTGGGCACGCTCCATGCTCTCTGCCCCTAAACAGTGTCCTTCACAACAAAAAATTGAACAAGCCAGTAATACCCCAATTACCATTCCAGCTAATGTAAACCCAACAGCAAAACAAAAAGTGACAGAAACCATGGTACTGAAACCACCAAATTCAACCAGAATGGATATTGACCAGCACAATGACCCAGAAGATGCCATATTAGAACTTCATGCGACTGATGAGATGGACGTAACACGTCCCTACTTTCCAAAGAAAGACAAAGGAAAATCGGATCGATGCAAACAAGTCACAACTAAAAAGCAGTCAGAAACAAAAACAACCAACAAAACCGCCTAATGGAAAGAATTCTTCAGTGGAATTGTAGAGGGTTTCGCAGTACAAAAGATGATATATGTGATCTCATCCACCGTTATGATCCAGCAGGCGTATCCCTACAGGAAACTTATTTAAATTCACAAGTGTGTCCTACTATAAAAAAATTACTCTATCTTTAGAAGAGATAGAAATATCGACTCTCCAGCCCATGGAGGAGTGGCAGTTCTTATAAGAAACAACGTACCCTCCAAACATATTGCTCTTCAGACTCCTTTTGAAGTAGTGGCAGTGCGCATTGAAATTGGCATCACTCTTACAATAGCATCTATATATATTCCTCCTAATTTCTCATTTTCTTCAGATGACCTAGAAAAACTAATAGAACAGCTACCGTCTCCTTTCTGCTTACTTGGAGACTTTAATGCTCATCATCCGATGTGGGGATCTCCAACAATTGACAAGGGAGGCAAGTTAATAGAATCCCTTCTGGACTCTTATCAACTTACCCTTCTGAACACTGGTGAACCTACCTATATTCATTTTTCGACAGGATCCATGAGTGCAATAGACCTGTCAATCTGTTCTCCTTCCGTATATACTATTATGGAGTGGTCGATTCTTGAAAATCCACTAAACAGTGATCACCTTCCGATTCTCTGCAAGCTGCAAACACGGGCAAACTCTCCTTCACCACGTCGCTCCACTTGGAAATTTCGTAGGGCACGCTGGTATGAATATGCAACCCACGTGCAGTTAGACAATAAAATAATTCAATCTCAACCCATAGACAATGTCACAGAACATGTAACTAAACAAATATTACAAGCTGCGACCTCCGCAATACCAAAATCTTTCCCGGGGAAACGGAAACATAGTAATTACTGGTGGAATCAAGACTGCACACACACGCCAAACAGTACAAAAATAGAGCTTGGAATTTATTTCGTAAATATCCCACAACTACCAATCTAATTAACTTCAAAAGACTGAAAGCTCAGTTCCGCCAAATAAGACGAAAAGCAAAGAAAGATGCCTGGATTAGCTTTTCCTCGAGCATAAACAAGGATACAGACAGCAGAATTATCTGGAGAAAAATACAAACACTAAATGGCAAATACATTCAGTCCCCAACTGCAATACTAAACTGGGAAGGGAAAGAGTTGTTATCCCCGGGAGAAATAGCAAATGCCTTAGCGGAATCATTCGCCAGTATATCAGCAATAGCCTCCTATAAACCAACCTTTCAGCGAATTAAAAAAACTGCAGAGCAGCATAAGATTAATTTTTCCACGAGAATTTCACATCCATATAACCAGCCATTCACATTAACAGAACTTTTTGGAGCGCTTAATAAAACATCAAATAGCGCTGCTGGTCCAGATGGGATCTACTATATAATGTTAAAACAACTGAACGACAGAGCAAAAAGATCCTTGTTAAATTATTACAACCGAATATTCTTAGAAAATGCTTACCCAGTTTCCTGGTGTCACTCAATAGTTCTAGCCTTCCCAAAGCCCGGAAAGGATCGTACCTTTCCACATAACTATAGGCCAATTTCACTGACCAATTGTTTAGGCAAAGTCCTGGAAAAAATGGTTCACAGGCGGTTAATCTGGTTCCTCGAAACTAACAACTTGCTAAATAGTAATCAGTACGGGTTTCGGAAAAACCGTTCCACCTTAGACGTAATGATAAAAGCAGAGTCAAATATACGTAATGCCTTCATAAGGGGACAGCATCTGGTGATGATTAATCTAGATATTCAGAAAGCCTTTGATACCACCTGGCGGTATGGTGTTCTTAAAGATATACACTCTTTCGGCTTGAGAGGTCATTTACCCCAATTTATACAAAGCTTCCTATGCCATAGAACTTTTCAGGTCAGATACATGAATAATTTATCCAAAACATTTGAACAAGCGGAAGGTGTACCACAGGGTTCCATTCTGAGTCCAACATTATTTGCAATAAGAATCACCAACATGACAAGGGATGTACCAAGTACAGTACAATTGTACATGTTTGCCGATGACCTCATTATCTCTACTCAATCCCAGACTACGAACACCATCGAAAGGCAACTTCAAATTGCTATAGCTAGTATAGAATCGTGGGCATTGCGGAATGGTTATTCCCTAGCAGAAAAGAAGTCTACTGCTATTCATTTCTGTAAAAAACGGAAATTACATCCGGACCCAGAATATTTTTAAACAACAGCCTGATTCCAGTCACTAACAATTTCCGTCTGTTGGGGTTAAATCTAGATAATAAACTTAATTTTGCTTCCCATATGGTGTACCTCCGGAATACTTGTCTTAAAAAACTGAATATCCTAAAAGCTGTCTCTGCTATGTCATGGGGTGCTGACAGAAGCTCTCTCCTACATCTTTATAGAGCTTTAATAAGATCGCGCTTGGATTATGGAGCACCTGTCTACGACTCTGCCAGGAAAAGTTCTCTATTACGTCTGAACACCATCCAGCACAGTGCCCTTAGAATAGCTGTTGGAGCCTTCAGAACATCTCCGGTTCACAGCCTGTATATTGAGGCAAACGAATCCCCTCTGCATCTCAGGAGAAAAATGTTATTGTTAAATTATGCAGCAAAGATTGGAAGTACTCCAGCCCACCCCAGCTGGCAGTATCTGTTTGATCCTCAACACACCCTGCTATATCACAATAAACCTAATGAAAACCGCCCTGCTGGGATTCGACTGCAAGAACTCATGGTCAGTTGGAAAATAAACTTTAAGAATATATTCCAAGACCTTGCTACCCCTGAACCTCCCTGGACTGAATTCATACCTCTCTGTGACAATTTCTTTTCAAGATGGGGAAAATCCTCCCTGGCAAATACCAACTTTCAACAGCTACATAAATTGCATTCTTTGGAAAACTCAGAGAAAGTTCAGATCTATACCAACGGCTCCAAAACAGATACGGCTGTTGGTGCAGCAGCAGTTTCCGCCACTTTCTTAACAACTGCCTCTCTTCCCACTGAATGCAGTATCTATACTGCAGAATTATTTGCAATAAAACTGGCTCTAGATAACATAGACAAATATCATATTAAACAATCTCTGATATATACAGACTCTTTAAGTGCAATCAGTGCCTTTCAATCTACCTTTCCTCCCTCTCATCCCATTCTTAAAGAGATCCGGTCTAAATTATTTTACCATCAAACAGCCAGCTACAAGGTCATCTTCTGCTGGATTCCTGGTCATGTCGGCATCCAAGGTAATGATGGTGCGGATGAGGCTGCTAAACATCACGACTCTGGATCTTACAGTCAACTGAAAGTTCCATACACAGACTACAAATCCATTATTAGAAAAACATGTTGGAAACAATGGTCTCACCTCTGGCAATCTCAAATCAATAATAAACTGTTCCAGATAAAAAAAGAGCCTCAACTGTGGACATCTAGTTTTAGAAGAAACAGGCGACAAGAAGTAATCCTGGCAAGGCTTCGCATCGGTCATTCACATCCAACTCATCTGCATTTGCTTTTGGGAGAGACTCCTCCTCAGTGTTTTTTTTGCCAGTCGCATCTAACAATAAAACATATTCTCATTGAATGTCCCCACCTTTCATCAGTCCGAAATTCCAGCTTCAGCTCCCTCTCCAACTTCCAGGAACCCTTAACCTTATCACATATTCTTGGTAAGGAAGCAAATTTCGAGGATCTGTTTAAGTATTTAAAACGCATAAACTTATATAATAGCATCTAATCATAACGTGAAATCAGAGATACCCAAACCATGAACAGGCGCAATATGGCCCAAGAGGCCCTTGTGCCAAAAAACCTCAAATACAACAACAACAACAACCAAAAAATTGTTTCACTTAGTCTTGATAGTGGTGACCTAAAAACTGGAATAGCAGAGGTATTAAAAGAAGAGATTGAGTACATGGTGGTAATAGGCTGTCCTTGTCATCTTATTAATTTGCTGCATTCTGAAAAGGGATCTGCAATCCTTCCTTGAAAATGCATGAATACTTTGTAGACATTTTCTACTGTCTAGAGAAGCAATTCTCAACCTTTTTTCCCCTTAGAGCAGTGGTTTTAAACTGGGGTGCCACAACAACATTCCAAGGTTGCCATGTAATTTGGGTTTAAGTTACTTAAACGTATTTATTATTATTTTTTTATTTATATATTTATTTCATTATAAAAAGGTGTACGGTATCCATTGTACTGTATCTTTTAAAATTTGTGATGATCTATAATTGATGTTTATTTAGTACCTCTATATAAAGAATAAAATTAAAGAATAAAATAAAGTTACTTAAACTTATTTATTATTATTTTTTTTATTTATATATTTATTTCATTATAAAAAGGTGTACGGTATCCATTGTACTGTATCTTTTAAAATTTGTGATGATCTATAATTGATGTTTATTTAGTACCTCTATATAAAGAATAAAATTATTTTATAAGATGTATAATTTGTATTATGAATCGTAATTTTTTTTATAATTATATTGTTATAATAACTATCATATAACATTTTTTTAATATAGAGGGTGAGCATAAGTCTTTCGCTGATTAAGAAAAATTATAAATTAAAAACTGTGCTAGATAGAAACTTGTACCTTGTCACCTTGTGTCATAACGAAGGCTAATGCTGAGAGTTTTTTTGCACTGTACAGTTGCACAATCTGTGGACGATCTAGGTAGCGCTACAATGGATACATCTCTGCAGTCGCCAGTATCAAAATGGCATCGGTGAAGGAGAAAGCTCAGTGTGTTTTGTGGTTTCCTGAAACAAAATTGCCAGTTACAGTTCAGTGAAACTTTAGAAGAGAGTATGGGCGAGATCCACTAGATGTTAAAAACATCAGAGGTTGGTATGCAAAGTTTAAAGAGAATGGCAGTTGGGGACCTTAAAAGAACTGATAGGCCTAGTGTGAGTGAAGAGACTATTGATGCTGTGCATGATGCTTTTGAATGCAGTCCTTGGAAGTCAACTCATCATGCATCAAGGGAACTTGGCATACCTCAGAGGACAATGGTTAAAATTTTGCACAAATGGCTTCGTTTGTATGCATATAAGTGCAAATTGTTCAAGCCTTGGAGCAAGGTGGTCGTCCTCGATATGCTGCTTTTGGTACAGAGATTCTGCAGCGAGTTGATGAAAACAATGATTACCTTAACCGTGTTTGTTTTTCTGATGAGGCTACTTTCCACACTGCGGGGAAGGTAAATCGACACATTGTCCATATTTGGGTCAGAGAACCCACGTGTTGTTTTTGAGAAAGAGGGACATCCCTAAAGTGAACATGTGGTGCAGCCTAATGCACAACAAGGTTATTGGACCATTTTTTTTGCTGAGCCCACCATTTCAGCGAACATTTACTTGGACATGTTGGAGAAATACGTTGCACCTCAGTTAGAAGAGTTTCAGCCACCGGGTAATTTTCCAAAAAAGATGGTGCATTGCCACACTGGAGTTTAGTTGTACGTGAGTTTCTGAATGTTACATTTCCTAACTGATGGATTGGGAGGGATGGTCCAACACCATAGCCAACCCGTTCACCGGACATTATCCCTCTTGACCTTATTTTATGGAGGTATATTAAGGACGAAGCGTATTTGACTCCGCTTCGTGATACTGAAATTTTAAAGGCGAGGATAATGGTTACTTTTGCAACGGTTACTGAAAAGATGTTGGAGAAAACATGGAGAGGAATCGAGTATTGACTAGACATTCTCCAGGCAACAAACGGAGCACATGTAGAAGTGTACTGAAGAGGTTAAAAAAAGCACTGTTTGAGTTGAGGTAACATTTGCAAAAAGCTGTATGTTTATACTACCCAGCATAGTTCTTGTGAAATAAATGTTTGAAATCAGGGAAAGACTTTGTGCTCACCTTACACACACACACACCCACACACACACACACACACACACACACACACACACACACACACACAGGGGATCATATTATTAAAAGGTCGAAAACCACTGTGTTAGGTATTTCTTTTGGCCTAGGGGCACCGTGAAAAAATTACTGCCACACTAAGGGCACCGTGAACCAAGAAAGTTTGGGAATCTCTGCCTTAGAGGAACCCCAAAAATAATTTTTCATATTCCAAGAAACCCATACTTATGAAAATGTTTACAGGCTAGAAAAAATTGATAGTGGGAGCACAATTCAGTTACTGCTAAATTATTGTCAAGAAAATTTATTTATAGAGAGCTGCACACACACACACACACACACACACACACACACACACACACACACACACACACACACACATATTATTAAAAGGTCGAAAACCACTGTGTTAGGTATTTCTTTTGGCCTAGGGGCACCGTGAAAAAATTACTGCCACACTAAGGGCACCGTGAACCAAGAAAGTTTGGGAATCTCTGCCTTAGAGGAACCCCAAAAATAATTTTTCATATTCCAAGAAACCCATACTAATAATTTTTCATATTCCAAGAAACCCATACTTATGAAAATGTTTACAGGCTAGAAAAAATTGATAGTGGGAGCACAATTCAGTTACTGCTAAATTATTGTCAAGAAGATTTATTTATAGAGAGCTGCTGTATGTGTGTGTTAGCTTACATTGTAAGAAAAAAAAAATATTGAAGCATTTTTCCTCCCTTTTTTTTTGTGTGTTATATAATCTTTTATTTTTTAAGATGTGAAAAAATTAAATAAAAATAAAGTTTACTTAAACACCATGAAGTGTTTAAGTAAATCTTATATTGATTTGTGCAAAATCAATATAAGATTTGCTCTTAGTGTGACACTTGGGCTTGTTTCTTTTTGCACAAACATTGAATTCTTGGCTGAATTTTTTTGACACCATTTGTCCTTGACAGACAACAGATAATTTTTTTTTTTTTTTTTTTTTTCAGAAGTTGAAAACTGGAGTAAGATATTCACTGGATATTCTTTTCTTATTGAAATCCATTGAATTTTATCTTCAAAAGTTCAATCACACTATAACTTTAGTCAGTTCTTTCTTCTTGCAGACAGTAAATTTTGTGAATTTGGGTGAGAACTCAAACGGGGTTCTAACTCAGTCATACATTTCTGATTTCAAAGAATGAAAATACTTGTCAAGCTTTTTTGTCAGTAATTCCAAATCACTGATAATTAATGTAGTGACTTCCCTATAATCTGTCTGACTCTGAACCTGAAGTAAGAGGGGAAACATACCACTTGAAAGAGCCGACCGGGCTAGCCAAGTGGGTAAAGTACCTGCCCGGCAACCCAAAGGTCGCGGGTTCGATTCCCGCCTCGGGCTTGGATCAGAGTACTGCAAAAACCTTGGGAGGTGCAATATGGCCACAGAAGCCGATGCGCCAACAACTACCAAATCAAAAAAAAAAAAAACCACTTGAAAGGTTTTTCCAGACTATAGGTTTATTCTTCAATGCAAGAAGTGTGCCTGTGGAAATTAGAATTCTTTCTTTTAGGCCCTGCATGCTAGTGTTTAATATCTGCTAAGTAGACTAATTTCAACAGCCATTTTATATCTTAAAGAAAAGCAGAAAAACTGGAATTTATTATTATGTTTGAAGAAAGGCAGTACTTCCTCTGGCAGCTCAAATACCCCTGTTAAAACATCCCCCTCTTGAAAGCCTCTAACCTCTGTGTGTAGGAGAGTCACATGGTTTTTCTCGTATTTTTACACAGCTTTCCAAACATGCATGCATTAAGAAGGTGCTGCTTTATATAATTACCATGTATGTAGCTACATCAATGATTTTCATTGTTTTAAATCCTACTCAATAATTTTTGAAACAAGAACTTCCCAGTAGAGGAAGCAATGGATCATTATGATATCAGAGTTTTTGATGTGAAAACATCTTTGGCGGCACCTACTAAATTTCAGACTGTAGTAAAACCAATTTGTTACGATTTTGCGATGCGGAAATGTCATCATTAATGTCATTTCCATTAAGGTTACTAACCGACTAAAGGAAATGACATCATTTCCTTTAACCTTATTTATTTAGTAATGGTGTCATTTCCATTAAGGTTACTAAACCTTCAATGGAAATGACTTTTAGGTATTTTGATTTGTATATCTTGGTTAAGAAAGAAGAGATTTTGTATTGTGAATATTTTATTCAATATTCACTAAATTTACATAATTTAGCTGGAAGACAAGGTGCAGTGGATTTATAATAACTGAAGTAAGAGACGTATACTTGCGATTGCAACATATCTAAAAACCTCTTAGAAACAGTGTTGATTGATGTACCTAACCTTGTAGTTGAGGTAGAGGGATTAGTGTTTATTGTGAGATCAAATGTTTCTTGCGGGAAAGTAATGAATGGTTTACTTTCTTCCAGTCATAAGGTAACATTGAAATCACCGCTCGTGATCATGGATATTTTATGTAAATCTTTCTTCAACAGTGATGCACTTTGAATTGAGTATGGCAGCAAAACAAAATGAAAGAGGTTAGTTATATCCTGTATATCACTGTTAGGAGAAATATAGACAATCGTTGTAAGTATCACTTGACTGTTGGGTAAAAACACTCCGCTGTACATATATCGTCAACGGGCTGAACACGGACTTCGTGACTCCGTTCATGACTTCTGTTCTAGATTTGTTCGATTTTTAAAACAATTTTGATTTTCGTCAAAGTTGATTTCACATAAAACATCTTTCGTCCGTAGAGGGTATACATGCAGTTTTTTTTTTTCCTTTGAAAATGTAGCAAAGCCTTTTATTGTGCTATTTATTGAGGGACACCATCAGTGCAAAATCTGACACACCAGCTCCTTACAGAATTCCAAGTAAGAAGTCAAGATGTTGAAAATGACTTGACTTTTGCTCATATCTACAGTTCTTTACAGCAAAAAAATTTTTTCATTATTTCACTTTCATTTTCAAATCATACGAATGCCAATAGCTGAGATTAACTTCTTGTCTGTTGACTCATCAACTTGAGAAGCAAAATTGGTATTTTATAGTATTTCACACAAGATATATTCAATGTCGTGTGGTGTATCGTGCACTGCCTACTAATAGTAACATTAGAAACACAAACTTTGTCATTCACTTTCAGCATTTTACAATCAGGCATTGTTAGGCTTTCAACAATAGTGTGACTTTTCATGTTTTGTGCAGCAAGCTCAGGTATTAAATAGATTGTTTCTTGTGCATTTTCATTGATAGTTACTTTTCAAGCCTTTTTGTTCAATGAAACCGTATTACCACTATCAGGAGAAATTTTCAAAGAGCCAGAACATCTTGGCCACAAAATGAGGTGAATACTGAGAGATTCCTATAGAACTCTCAGGAATCAGTATACAGCCCGCATAAGGGACAAGAAAAAGGAATGCTGGAGGCACTTGGGGGAACTACTGGAAACAATAACCTTTGGGGAGTTGTCTACAAAATAGTGACCAACATGCTGCCAAGAGGAGCTGTCCTAGAAACTACTGTCAAACCATATGAAACCCCGACCCTGTGTTGGGTGGACTCTGTAAATAACATCCTAGACAGTATTCATTATTCAGACCGAAACTGGGGATCATTCCCCCACCCAGCTGGACGTTATAAAAGAAATCACTGAATATGACAATGCCAATATTAATCCTCTGTTCACCATACAAGAAATAGCACTATCTAAAACCAAAAAGCAGTAAATGGCCAGGTTTTGACCTCTTAGAGGTTGAGATTATCAAAAAATTAGCAGAAATAGCACCAGATAAATTAATAGCACTATATAATAACTGTATGACAGATGGTATATTCCCAAAAATATGGACAAAAGCTGTATTAAGATAAATTCTCAAAAACTCTACTGATCCCAAATCATATAGACCAATATCCTACTCTAATAGCATTAGCATTAATAAAGGCATATGATGCAAGAAAGCAAGCTTATATAGCATCAGCCCAAAAAAAAAAATTCTCATTTCACCCATCCACTCGCTTCAAGTGTTTGTCTATTTCTGCCTTGAAGTTATTTAAGCTATCAACTTCTACAATGACAGATGGAAGTTTGTTCCAGCAATCAACCACCCACTGGCTAAAGGCAAACTTCCACACATCTATCCTACAACTGTCTTTCCTCAATTTGAATTTATGCCCTCTCAAGCAATTATTCTGAGCAAGAGGAAGAATCCCATCAACATTGAGCATGCTCAAACCATTCAAGGCTTTATACACCTCAATCAGGTCACCTCGCAGGTGCCTAGTCTCCAGACACCGTAATTTGCAAAACTTAAGCCTTTCTTCGTAAGAGCAACCCTTTGCATCACCTACTGACAACAGTTAAAAATTCAGAGGAAAAATATATGCTGGCAATCTCTATTGACTTTGCTGAGGTATTTCGCTCACTCTGGTTGCCCAGTGTCCTTAGGAGCCTCTGCCAGGCAAATGCCCCACAAAACCTCTATAAGGTAATAAACAGCTACCTTACAGACAGAAGTGTTTCAGTATGCACAAGGTTCCAGGAATTGACACGCCCTGTGAATAAAGGCTGCCTGCAGGGTTCAATCTTTGGCCCTTTCCTCTGGACAAATTTCTGGCCTTGGATAAAGGTCCCATGGAAAGGCTGGCCTTTGCAACTGACATGATTTTCGTTGTAAAAGGTAACACGTGAGTGCCAGTAGAGAAAAGATCAAATGCTGCATGCTCGCAGCTGCAGGAGTGACCACAAATGCACGTGCCCAAAATATTGCATGAAAAAAACCAAACAAATACTTCTAAAAGGCAGTTTTGGACATAAGAAGACATCCACAAATCAAAATTAACACAACTACTATAAATATGAACAGAATTAAAATATCTTGGAGTGAGTGGTCTTTGATTCAAAAATAAATACTTATCCCCATTTGACCTACTTGATGAAGAAAGTGAGAAATTATGCAGGTATGATTGCCAGGATCAGTCAAGCAGATTGGGGGCTCAAAAGAAAGACCTTGGCAATCATATACCGTGCAATGTTCCTACCTGTTATCACGTATGGAGCCAGTGTGTGATTCACCCACTCGGCCATAGTAAGAAACAGGAATAAATTATAATCGATACAAAGGACAATACTACTCACTATTACCAGCATGTCGCACAGTAAGCATGCACACCTGCACTTTCTCATTTACCTGGAAGTGGGAGAGTTCTGGCCAGCAACTCTAGTGTAGGTTTGCTTACTTAAAAGAGGCTTATATTATAGACTTAAAAAGGGCATACCCACAGAATTGCTTGGGATAGCCCTTGACACAACCAACACCTTCAATGATGAAAGCAAAAGAATAGCCACAAAGCTCCATGAGCTATGACAAACAAAATGGGAGTAGGAAACCAGAGGTCTAGTTACCAAAAGGTTTCTGCCATGGGTAGCAATGGTTAGCCCAAAGCCACCTAAGTGGTGTGCCCCAGGACTTTTTACAGTATTTGTATTGACAGTTCATAGCTCCCTAAAGGCAAAACTAACCTCCTTAGGGCTGACTGAGGACTCAGTTTGCACCTATGGCAAGCGTGAAGACTGGGCACATATTCTATATGAATGTATAATTATGACATCCCCAGAACACAGCTAATAGCACAGATTGGCCCCCTTCCCAGGGGAGAAGAACATCAGTTCATCATAGAAGAGGATAATTATAAAAGCCTATACAACCTTCACACAGCAAGTATTCGATCTGCGCAGAACTATCCAAAGAATAACAATTCACCCCCCCCCAGCAATTAAACAGTAATAGTTAAAATTTACTACATTACTGACCATGCCCAGATGATGACTTAAAAACTGTCAGGATAGCAGTATTCTGCACCCTGACATGACAAAACCAGATTGACCTGGGTAACCCCAGGACTACCCTGCCATGTGTGGGAACCAGGAGCACCACATCAAATAAATTACCATGTAGGGGAGGGAGATGTGCAGGCAACCAGGGAAGCAGATTAGCCGAAAATATCAGTAAGCTAGTAGCAAGGGGATGCAATGTAGAATAAATGAGGAGAATGAATGAATGTGAATGAAAGACTGAATGAATAGGCGGCTGGGCATTGAGTGAAATAGGAATTATGGTAAAAAGAAATAAATGTCAGTTCTGGTGAAAGAAAGAGTGACACGGCATGAGGGAAAGAGAGAGAGAGAGAGAGAGAGAGTGACTGAGTGTTATGGTGAATGGGAATGAGTGGAAGAGCAAATGTAATTGGCCAAAAGAATACAAAGTTAATAATAACTTACATTACTTTATATATACTAACAAACGTTAGTATATACAAACAACACAAACACTCTCACTGCATTCTCCCCTGGCCTGCAAAGAACTTGCGGTTAGGCCTGCACCACAACTTAAGAATAATAGTAAGTTGAGGTGCCCAGAGTGTGCAGTGCAGAAAGCACGAGTCAAATAAATGAAATGAAAGCCAGAAGAATGAATGAATGAGAGTGTAAGTGTGTGAGAAAAAGAACACAAACCATAAATGTTACAGTTAAGTTCACACTAACCCTAGTTTTAATCTTTCATATATTCTTGCTTATTTAGCCTAACTTTTGTGCATTAGTATTTAAAATTACATTACACACCATTGCATCCCCTCCACCTGGTGTGTGAGAAAAAGGTGAATGAGTGAGAGTGAGTGGGGGGGTGAAATATATATATATATAAATATAAACTAACAGAAAAAAATATATATACAGTGGAACTTCTATTTAACGAATTTCTCTATATTACGAATTTTTTCGCAAAACATTGCACCTTGAAATGAAATTACATGTAAAATTAACCCCATATAGCGAAGTGTAGTCTCTCTCTCTCTATAACGAATTTTTAAAAAAATTAGTAAAAGCATTTTTGAAGATTTGCAAGTATTTACTGCTAAACAGCCACTGAAATATACTGCCTCCTTCCGAAATTGCACATTAGCATCTGGAATTAAATAATCATCCTTTTAGTGAACACTTGTGGCCATTGACGATCGTAGGAGGGTCTTTATTTCATTTTTGTTACAGTTATTAAACCAAATGGGTTTTCTTAAAAGTCGTCGTAAACTTTACAATAAATAGGGTAGATTTGTAAATTGATGTTGGCTTAGGGGAAAACGAAATTTGCTGCGGTAAAACTTTAGCATGCTGCGGCGGCAATACACAGAATGCTACCATAGTCGGTTTTTAGTAACACCTACTGAGTGACATTCGTTTCTCATCTCAACTGTACCACATGACCTTCCTGTCAATCATTATATGATATGTCCGTTCTCATCTAACTGGACTCCCAGTAGATAGTTTTCATGAATTTTTTTTTTTTAATTTTGTTCGTCATCAATCACATAGGCTATATGCTCTTGTATTTTTTTTTTTTTTTTTCTGAAAAGTAACATACTGCATACGTTAATCATAAATTTTCTTTCGTGTATATGTGAATGAAAGCAAAATAAAAGAAATTCACAAAGTCGTATATTTCTTCAAAGTGATTGATAGGAAAGGTTACATGATACTGTTGAATTGGCAAGCGATGTCATTGAGTAGGCGGTACTAACAGTTCACTATATGGCCAGCGCAGCGAAGTTGGCAGTGTATGTATCGGCAAGAGCAGCAGTAGAGTAATTTTTACAGTTGTGGAAACAATGTTGAAGAGAAAGTGTTTAAGTATTAATGATAAAGCAAAGATTGTTATGATATTGACCAGGGTTTTAAGAAAAAAGTTGTTGCAGAGAAATATGGCATACCTGCAAGCAGTTTATCTACGATTTTAAAAAATCGAGAACCAATTTTAAATACAATTGAAGGAGGAGCAGACAAGAAGCAAATTAAATTGTGTATATACGAAGATGTTGATAAAGCTATTCTAAAATGGGTGCAAATGATACGTGAAAAGAATATACCAATATCGAGCCTAATAATTAAGCAACAAGCTCTGAAATTTGCACAGTCCCTTGGACACAGAATTTAATGTGAGCACTGGGTGGTTAGATAAATTTAAGAAGCACCACAGAATTGTAGAAAAGGTTATTTGTGGAGAAAGTGTTAATGTAAGCGAAGAAGATTGCATCTGGAATTAAATATTAAATATTCTATTAGGCATCAACTGATTTTGAAGCAATCAAAATCAGTTGATGCCTAATAGAATATCCAAACAGCAATCCACACAGAAAATTTATTTATGGTACAGTTGGAGGAACAATACCTTGAAGAAGATTTTGGAAGAATATGAGCGTAAGGAAGTTTTTAATTTTAAAGGGTTTATTCTTTAAATGTTTACCGAATAGAACACTTGCTTTAAGGATGATAAATGTTTTGGCAGAAAACAAAGCAAACAAAGAATCACTGTGCTAGTTGGAGCAAATATACCAGGAAGTGAAAAATTAAGACTTTTAGTCATCGAAATATCAAAAAACCCAAGATGTTTTAGAGGCACAAAATCTTTGGAAGTTGACTACACCTTTAATAAAAAAGCATGGATGACGAGTGATATTTTTGAAGAACGGATATTAAAACTAGACAAGCGTATAACAAAAGAAAAAAGGAAAATCGTGTTGGTAACTGACAACTCTCCCGCACATCCTGCCAGTATTTCTGCCAAATTAAAAGTGCAAAGTTGTTGTTTTTACCACCAAACGTAACGTCAAAATTCCAGCCAGTGGACCAAGGCATTATTAAAAATTTTAAATTTCATTATCAAAAGAGAATAATAATGAAGATTGTCAATGCGCTAACAGAAAATAGAAACTTGGAGGTTACAATTAACCTTAGAGATTGCATCTCTGAACTGGCAACAGTTTGGACAAACGATATCACTGAATACACTATTCAAAATTTTTTTTCGAAAGCGGGATTTGCATTGAATACAGAAGTAGAACAACAACTGGGCAGACAAGATGAACTGCCCCTATCACAACTGAAAAACTTTTGGACATTATTAGAATCATCCGGAAACATTGAAAATGAAATAACACTGGATAGTTATGTTTATGTAGATCAAGATCTGACTACAGCAGAACATCCAAATGAAGATGAAATACTGCTGAATAGTGTTAGACGCAACAATGATCATGAAGAAAATAACGATGACACTGAAGACGCATCAGAACAACCCATAGAAAAGCCAACTCGCGAAGAAATGATTAATGCTTTTAAAACGGTTCGTATGGGTCTACAGTTTTGTGAAAATGTTCCTGATAATGTTTTTAATGCTCTGAACAAATGTGAGGTTTTCTTTGAAAATCAGACATTTTTTAATTGTACTGTGCAAACGAAAATTACAATTTTTTTTTTTAAATTTGTGATACTTACCGTGAAAATTGTGTAAACGTAATTTAAATAAGTATGTTTTTGAAATAAAATACAAATTCAAATGTAGATTCATTTTCATTTTCTAATTAGATAACAATTTCTAATAAAAAAGATATTCTTTGTATAATGAAATTTCTCTATAACGAAGTTTTTAGCTGGATTTATCGAATTCATTATAGGGAAGTATGTCTGTATATTATAAGAAAAAAGTATAAAAATATAAGAAAAAAGTATAAAAATAAAATGCAAGTAGAGTGAGAATGCAGATTATGAAAGAAGTAAATGTGTCTCTCCTCCACCCCTCTGGAAGTGTGGGGAGATTTCTCTTCCCCCTACTGCCAGCTAGTGTATCCTGCCCCTGGGACAGGATGGGCAGTTTGACCATCCTACCAGATTCTACACTTACATGGACCTGACAAAGATCACCAACGGAGACATACTGCTGCTTTGCTGCCGACAAGCCATTTGGCGATCTGAACTGGGTACTCAAACCCGGTTTCCCTTTAAAACCTTATCCACAGGCAGGGGGAAGGAGACGGGTCTCCGTGTCCTTGCCTACCCCATACTTGCCTACTCCCCTCCTTGCCTACCCCAAAGAGGTCAGTGGGGCTCATCCCCACTGACCTCTTTGGGAATGCCTACTGTATCATCCTTATCCTTCTACCTGTTTTCCCCCCAGCCTTCAGTCTCCCTCCCCACTCTAACCAAACTGACTGAATATGCCCCTAATGCCATATTCTAATCAACGTCTAAATCCAACTGTTTTCTTGTAAACTTCTTTCGGCCTTTCCGAATTCTAGTGTTCACTCCCCTCTCCCTTTTTTTTTCTCTTTCTCTTATAGGTCGTGCCACAGAAATTAGGTGTGGCAGGGCCTGCCGGAGTACTTAAATAATCTATTGGGTGCCTGACCTGCCTCCTTGTGGTAAAGTTTGGGCAACAGTGGATCCCAATGGCTAAATGGTCAGAGAAACAACAGAACATAACACTACACAACAAATCAATCCCCACACATTTCTTAAATCTCTGACCTCCACAGAGTTGTGTCACACCTACAAGGAATACAACACAGAGATGTGGGGAAAAACCTTGTGCCATCAGACAACTAACACACTTTACATTTGCTAACTACAGCTCTGATTGAACAACTAAAACTACTGTACTGTTGTTAAGAACCAGGATATTTCAGGCCCCATCCTGAAATATTTATATTTCTTATATGACTACATAGTGCACAAGTTCCCATTAAAAATGATGTTCTTATAAATGCTGAGGTAGTACAATTTTTTTAAAATGGCAATGCATTTACAGACTTGAAATTGGACAAGTACTTCTTTTCATCATTTAAAGATAAATGAAATAATAGATATTTTGCAGCATCACTTCTGAAAATTTCAGTGTGAGAACCTGTAAGAATATGAAAGAAAAGAGAATTGATGTATAGTGGTTCTTGTTTAGGAAACTGACAAGCGTACAATCAAACTTGAAATATAAAAAATTATCCTAAGTTATGCTTAAAAGTTCAACCATTCCTCATAGCAGTGTTGAGAGAATATTCAGCCAGGTTAGAAAAACAAAAGCTGAATTCAATGTTTTCTTCCTGATTAAAGCTTTGGATATGCTCCTGGCAGGCAAGTCTAGAACAAAATTTTGACTCAATATTTTTAAAAAGGGCATTGTCTGCAACAATATCTTCCTTGAAGCAATCAAAATCAGTTGATGCCTAATAGAATATCCAAACAGCAATCCACACAGAAAAATCTTAGGTGAGCTAGTGTTTGAAAGGATACTGAAATTTATTTATGGTGCAGTGTGGATTTTATAAATAAACCTCTTGCTTTTTCTAAAAATCTCTTGTTTCCCTGTTTTTTTTTTTGCAATGAACTCCTGTATTTTTGTAAACAAAAAAAAAAAGCCTTTCTGGCCCAAAAAAATCTTCCTGTTTTCCTCTTGCTTAAAATTGTCAAGTCTCCAGTTTTTTTAAAGTTAGACATTGGTAATGTGTGTGTTGTAAAAGTTGCTATTGGTTTTACCACATATCAGCATCTTAGGCCATATTGCACCAGTATATTATGGCTGAATAAGTGTGCGTATTCACAGTTGATTTGCAAATTGTGCAGGCTGAAGAAACCCTATTGCCACTACATTTGCTAACTACAGCTTTGATTGAACAACTAAAACCACTATACAGTGAGGCCTTGACTTGTGATGACATCGACATCCAATATTCTCAGGAACCGATATATCTTCCATACAATTTCTTATTTTAAGGACCAATGATATTTGCAGGTACCGATGGGTACCTGCAAATATCAAGGGTCCTAAATTTTCACGTTTTGCAATAACGAGGTTTATAGTAATGAGGTCCCCCAAAAGTGTCAATTTTACCCTTTTTTTTTTTGGTAAATACTCTATATCTAAAAATAATAATATCAAAAATAAATTAATAAAAATAAAATAAAAACAAAAGCCTTATCTAACAATACAGTAATAGGAATAACATATATTTTAAAGATTTTATTTTATTAAATATTTGGGATCAATCTTACAAAGTGATGGATCATCCCAACCAGAAATCAATAAGAGAATTGCAGACAGCAGGAAGGCTATCAGCATGTTAAATATTGTTCTATGAAGCAGAAATATCCTAAATAAAACAAAGAAGCTTATATTTCAAACGATTGTCTTCTATTGTATGGAGCGGAAACCTGGACATTGAATAGACGAGTGGAAAACAAATTGCTTTCCACAGAAATGGATTTTTGGAGACGCTCAGCAAGAACTTCTAGAAGAGACAGAAAACGAAATGAAGACATAAGAAAGAAAATGGAAGTGAAAAAGAATATTATTGACACTATCAAAGAAAAGCGTTTGATGTGGTATGGACATGTAAAACAGATGCAAGAAACCAGATATCCAAAGGCTATCCTGGAATGGATACCTCCTGGAAGAAAAAGAGGAAGACCTAGGAGGACATGGATGGATGCAGTACGGGAGTGCATGACAGCCCGAGGCTTAACTGACCAAGACACTTTGAACCTCACTTAATGGTGGGAAAAAATTCCTACCAAAAAATAAATTATAGGCTGAGGAAACCCATTGTAAATGGAAACACTCCTCTTGAAGAAGAAGAAGAAGAAGATAGACTAAGAAAAAAGCAATTAAGGGAAATGAAAATATTGTGCAGTATATATTTTGATGTATACGATATTTTAGTATCACAGTAAAAAGAATTACAATCTTAATATAAAAGGAGACATACAAACCATTAACTTTTTAATAAATTAATCTACTTTAAAGAAAGAATCAGTGTTGTTTGCATAGTTTTTGTCCTATATGCATTTTTAACTACAGCACAGAGTTATCAAATGCAATAGTTGTTTCTTTATCAACGTTACTGAAGGCCAACACATTCTCTATTATGTTCAATGCATTTTGGACATCTTTGTTAGATGGCATTGTGCGCACTTCTTCACTTTCGCTGTCGCTGGTAACAAAAACATCATTTTGTTTGGTACCCAGCAGCTCTTCTGGTATTGGCATTGCAGTGGTAGTAACTCGTCATCCACCTTCACAAACTCTTCAAATTCGCCAACAAAATCCATATGCTCCTTCAAATTCCTCCATTCCTCACTATTGCTATCGCATTTGTCTGCTGAAAAACATTGAACATCAATGTTTTTCATTGATGTTCTCTCCAACGCCACTCTTTCTGAAGCAGTTGACTTACACTTGATGTAATACTTTCCCAAGCAATAACAGATAGCATCCAAGACATTCTAATATGGCTACAGATTGTTCCCTCCTTCTATGTTGCAGATCAAGTTGCAAATCAAGTTGCAAATCAAGACCTTATCAGGTGGGCTCTATGTGCTCTCTTCAGGTATTAATGCCTTGATCCAGTGGTTGCATTAAACTGGTGGTATTGGTGGCTAAAAATAACAGCTGTATATATATTTGTCAACTTAAGTGTCTCGGCAGAATGTGCTGTACAGTGGTCTAGAATCATCAGAATGTTCCTTTTTTCTGAAGCCGTTCTTCTGTCCAATTTTGATAACCAAGAGTGAAAAATTTTAACCATAAGCCAAGCACTTCTATTGGCCTCATAATCATAGGGAAGTTGGTTAACTGCTTTAAAACATCTTGGCTTGGAAAACTTACCAATCACAAGTGGGCATAGTTTTGTACTGCCATCTGAATTGCATTATAACAGAACAGTGAGTATTTGTTTACTAAATTTTCCACCATGACAAGACTCTCCTCAAACAGCAAATGTTTTGTTTGGCAGCAAATTATAAAATAAACCTGTCTCGTAAAGGTTAAAAATATCCTGTGCCTCATATTTTTCAAGGATGGACCATACAGAACACAACCAGTCTGTAACTTTTACTTTGTCGACTAATCCAGACTCGCCACAAACATTTCCCGAAACCAAGTTATTCCTGTTTTTAAATCTTTGGAGCCAGCCGCTGTTGCATTTGAAGTCGCTCATCCCATGTTGCTGGGCTAGATAATTTGCCTTTTCTTGCAAAATCGGACCTGATATTGGCAAATTAGATGCATGCATTTGTTGGTACCACTCGAAAAATTTTGTTTCAAGCTCCTTGTGTTTTGCACCACAAATTTGTTTCCTGTTTTTCATCGCTGCTCCAGTGTCACACACTTCAAGTCTTTTTCGGTTTTTCAGTATTGTAGGTAAAGAGATGTTATATTCCTTTGCAATGTCAGATTTTCTTCTTTCCATCCTATCGGCCTTTCGTATAATTTTTAGTTTAATTTCCAGGCTTAATTCTGTCTATCTACGTTTTGTTGCCATAACACTGCTAGATAAAATTTAATATAAACAAATTTTAAATTCATTTAAAGACATCAGCTCAGATAAAATGGCACAAAAATTGCTGTATACGATAGCAAAAGCCAATTTGAACTGGAGTAACAACAACCACAAACCCCTCTTTTGGTGCAAGCACCTTATTTCCTTCTCATTTATTGAATTGATTGCAAGTTACAATCGCCCCCCCCCCCTTGTACAACTTTTTTTATATACAAGCTTATGTGCATACCCCAGAGGGGTTTGCATGCATTTACATATCCCCCCCCTATCTAATTTAAACCTGACCCAATCACGGTGTTATTCTTTAAACTCACTTTTCTTCCTTTGGTGGGAAAACCAGAATATTTTTCCCACACAACAAAACGCTATCATCTTTTACCTCAAGATCACCTGTTCATAATACCTTTGAACTGCTCCATACAAACACCCTTTCCCAAAATACACTAAGTGTCGCATCCTCAAGTAGTAGTGTAATAGAGGGACTAAACTATTGTTCAGAAGATTTTAATTTTAATTCTTCCACACTTGCCATACCATTATTCACCATATTCCTTAAATTGCACTACCAGGCCTACTGCCATTAATGGAAATATTTCTGTAATGATGTTTTTGCCATTCCTTAAGTGCTTTACATTCACACACACTATACTTACTAAGAGAAATATTTGTAAGATTTTGTCTTACAGTTTCATGACGTTTTCAAGTTTCCGTTGCATTTGTATAACAATCCCTCATTTGCAAATTCAGCGGTATTAATGATTTATTATTTTCGATTTTATAACCTTTATGTGAATAAATAATGGATAATTATTTTTTAAATTAGTACTGAAAAACTGGTATTTTTCCTATCAAAAACCAGATTTAAATACCAGAAAAAAATGAACAGGATCCCAGATTTTCTTGGTATTGTAAGCCCTACTTCGGGGGGGGGGGGTATTATATTAACGGACTAATAGATTAATAGTAGCCACTGACAGAGGTGAAAGTGATTCTTGCACTGCTTCTATTGGAATAAGCAGCAGCCTGGAAAACAAGGTGCAGTGATTTCAGAGACTGCTGGGAGTCATTGCGGAACAAGTAAATAAATGGGCTGTGTTAGGGTAGCTAAGAATAGGAACGGGTGCATGTATACTTTCGTGTACACCAGTGCTAGGAGTTTGGTAAAAAAAATATGATGAATTTGAGTTGTTGGTCAAAACAGTATTGTTGGGATATCAGAGATGTTGTCACACAGATATAAGGAATACAGAAATGGAATTTGGGGAGTACAATGTGTACAGGAAGGGGTAGACATGGGTGGACAGAGCAGTGCCGAGTCAGTTTGTTGTGACATAAGCCCTGGGAAAGCAAAATTGAGAGTAGGAGTGTGTTATAGGCCTAATGACTCTGAAAAGTATAATAAACAACTGTACAGAGAAATAGAGTGGGCCAGTATATCAGATTGTCTTATAAAGTTGCATTTTAATTTCTCAGATATTGACTGCAAATTATAGGTTGGTCACTCACACACACACACAAGCAAGGCTTTTGCGGATTTATTGGATGATTGTTTTCTAGCAGCATGTTCAGGAGGCACCTAGAGAGAGTAATACTCTTGATCTGATTATCAGTAGAGATTCTTCATGCATTAAGAATGTGCAGATAAAGGAACCACTGGGTGGCAGTGATCACAGCGTGCTGAAGTGGGATTTACTCAGAGGTAACTACCATCAGTGGTAAAGGGAAGGGTTTTTGCTTTCGTAAAGGTGACTCCAGTGGTCTGAGACAGTATTTAAATTCTATACGGTGGGACCAACAGCAAATTTCAAAATGGGAAGCATTCAAAGAATTAATCTTGGAATCTACTAGGCTTTACATACCAACTAAGAAATATTGCCAAAATGGATGTCAGATGAACTAATGAGACATGTGGCAGAGAAGAAAAATGCATGGGATACATATAAATTAAGAGGTGACACGGAAGCCTATGATATATATAAGCTGCTCTGTAACCAAGTCACAAAGGAGGTTAGGCAGGTAAATGCAGATTATGAGAGATCTTTGGCATAGGATGCAAAGAAATGTTAGTTTAATTTCTGTTCCAGGGAAATTAATGGAGGCACTGGTTAAAGAAACACTGCAGGGTCATCTTGACAAGACTTCAGTTATAGCTTGGATATAGCATGGGTTTGTTAAGGGGAAGTCTTGTCTGAACAATTTGATTGGATTCTATGATGTGGTTACAAAGGAACTGGATGCAAAGAATAATTTTGATATCAGCACTGGTTAAAGTGCTTGACTTCAGCACTGGTTAAAGAAACACTGGTTGGAACAGGACCAGGGTATGTCTGCCAGGGGCAAAAGTTGATGACGTTGTAGAGCGAATATCATGTTTTAAGGGCACAAAAGGTGATTTAGTTGTACACGTTGGCACTAATAATATTAAGAGTAGGAGACCTGCAGAATTACTTAACAAGTACAGGTCACTGTTGAACAAAAGCCGAGAATTAGGGTTGAATTTGAAAGTGTCTGCAATTCTGCCCAGACACGATAGGAGGGAGTATATGATGAGAGCCTTGTCGATCAATTCGGCCCTGGAAAGATTGTGCAAGGCTCAAGGGGTAGAATTTTTTTCAGCCTGGACTGTACTTGTTAACAGGAGAGATTGCTTCTACAGGGATGGGATACACTTAAATAGAAAGGGTGCAAGAATATTTGCTGATGCTATCGAGGCAGTGTTAGGTGGGTCGGAAAACTGCTAGCTTGGGGCGAGACAAAGACCAATAGATTGACAGTAGCCACTGGCAGAGGTGAAAGAGATTCTTGCACTGCTTCTATTAGAATGAGCAGAAGCCTGAAAAACAAGATGCATGGTATTTCAGAGACTGCTGGGAGCCATTGCGGTACAAGTAAACACATGGGTTGTGTTAGGGTAGCTAAGAATAGAATAGAAACAGGTGCAGGTATACTTGCGTGTACACCAATGCTAGGAGTTTAGTAAATAAATTTGATGAATTTGAGGTATTGCTCAAAACATCGAAGGCAGATATTGTTGGGATATCAGAGACGTGGTGTCACACAGATATAAGGAATGCAGAACTGCAATTTGGGGAGTACAACGTCTACAGAAAGGATAGACAGGATAGGAAGGGGGGAGGGGTTATGCTATTAGTTAAGAAACACATAAAAACCAAGGAAGTGAAGCCAGTCGACATCGCCGGACAGTGCAGTGTTGAGTCAGTTTGGTGTGACATAAACATTGGGAGATCAAAATTGAGAGTAGGAGTGTGCTATAGGCCTAATGACTCTGATGAGAATAATAAGGAACTGTACAGGGAAATAGAGTGGGCCAGTAAATCAGAGAGTCTTATAATGGGAGATTTTAATTTCCCAGATATTGACTGGAATTTGGGGGCTGGTTACTCACACACTAGCAGGGCTTTTGTGGATTTATTGGATGATTGTTTTCTACATCAGCATGTTCGGGAGGCAACTAGAGGGAGTAATACTGTTGATTTGATTATCAGCAGTGATTCTTCATGCATTAAGAATCTCCAGATAAATGAACCACTAGGTGGCAGTGATCACAGTGTGCTGAAGTGGGATTTACTCAAAGAGGTAACTACCATTAGGGGTAAAGGGAAGGGTTATTGCTTCCGTAAAGGCGACTACGATGGACTGAGACAGTATTTAAATTCTATACAGTGGGACCAACTGATGATGTTACCAACAGCAAATTCAAAATGGGAAGCATTCAAAGAACTTATCTTGGAAGCTACTAGGCTTTACATACCAACTAAGAAATATTGTTCAAGGTTTAGGCCAAAATGGATGTCAGATGAACTAATGAGGCATATGGCAGAGAAGAAAAATGCATGGGATACTTACAAATTAACACACGACACAGAAGCCTATGATAGATACAAGTTGATATGCAACCAAGTTACAAAGGAGGTTAGGCAGGCGAAGGCAGATTACGAGAAATCCTTGGCAAGGGATGCAAAGAAAAACAGAAAGAGTTCTTTACTTATGTAAACTCTAGAAGGAAGGGGATGAATCAGATTGGTCCACTTGATATTGATGGGTCAACTGTTGATGATCCTGCTCAGGTAGCTAACAAACTAAATTAATATTTTGCATCGACATTCACACATGAGGAGTTATTCAGCAAGGGGAATGCCAGAGGTGTATTCAACTCTAGCAGTAAGCTACAGAATCTTGAAATAACTGGGAGTAAAGTGGAGGAGAAACTGTTGAAGATAAACACAAGAAAGGCACCTGGGGTGGATGGGATCTATCCAGTTATATTAAAGGAGGCAGCAAAGGAAGTAAGCAAACCCTTAGCCATAATTATGAGAACTTCCTTGGATTCAGGGGAGGTACCCATAGACTGGAAATGTGCAAATGTGACCCCAATTCACAAAGGAGGATCAAAGGCTGACACAAGTAATTATAGACCTGTGAGCTTAACTTCTGTTCCAGGAAAATTAATGGAGGCACTGGTTAAAGAAGCACTGCAGGATCATTTAGACAAGACTTCAGTTATAGCTCAGACACAGCATGGTTTTGTTAAGGGGAAGTCTTGCCTGACCAACTTGATTGGATACTATGATGCAGTCACAAAAGAACTGGATGCAGGGAATAACTTTGATATTATATACTTGGATCTTAGAAAGGCTTTTGATACTGTTGCACATGGAAGACTGCTACACAAATTGGAGCAGTGTGACATTGGAGGCAAATTGCTGCTATGGATAAAGGAGTGGTTGAGGGGGAGAGGACAGAGAGTGGTAATCAATGGACACTGCTCATCGTGGACTGATGTTATTAGTGGAGTCCCTCAGGGCTCAGTGTTGGGTCCATTATTGTTTTCTGTATTTATAAATGATATTGATGATGGTATATCGGGCTTAATGTCCAAGTTTGCAGACGATACAAAGGTTTGCAGGGTTCTCAAGGACACTACTGACACTATGCTGCTGCAACAGGATCTGGAAAGGTTGAGCAGATGGGCTGAGAGGTGGCAAATGAAGTTTAACATTGACAAATGTAAAGTACTACACATGGGAAACAGCAACCCCAGAGCAACGTATCAACTCTGTGGTACTATACTGACAGTGGTAGAGAATGAAAGGGACTTGGGGGTGGTTGTGCAGGCAGATATGAAGTTCTCTGAGCAGTGCAGATGGGCTGCAAGAGTAGCTCATGGAGTATTGTCAATGATATACAGGAATTTTTCCAGCAGGGATAAGGAGGTGATTATTCCATTGTATAAGGCAATGGTCAGGCCATACCTAGAGTACTGTATACAGGTCTGGAGGCCTCATTTCAAGAAGGATGTAGAGCTGCTGGAACGAGTACAGAGAAGGGCAACAAGATTAGTGAGTGGAACAAAGGGGTGCTCTTACGAAGAAAGGCTTAAGTTTTGCAAATTACAGTGTCTGGAGACTAGCCACCAGCGAGGTGATCTGATAGAGGTGTATAAAGCCTTGAATGGTTTAAGCATGCTCAATGCTGATGGGATTCTTCCTCTAGCTCAGAAAAATCACCTGAGAGGGCATAAATTCAAATTGAGGAAAGACAGATGTAGGATAGACTTGCGGAAATTTGCCTTTAGCCAGCGGGTGGTTGGTTGGTGGAACAGACTTCCATCCCTTGTGGTGGAGGTTGATAGCCTAAATAAGTTTAAGGCTCAGCTGGACAGGTATTTTGAATGAACAGAGGGGTGAAGTGGAAGTGGTTTTTTTTTTTTTTTTTTTTTTTGGCTGATGCTGCATAAGCTTGCTTTCTTGCATCAAATGCCTCTACTAATGCTAATGCTAAAAGAGCGAGTCTTCATCTTTGTTTGTTTCAAATACAAAAATCATATAAATATGTGGAACCGAAACAGGAATTTAAAACAATAAAACATTTTTTTCACGTTTCGGTACTTTTCTAGGCAAATATATTTCTGATGATCTGGCTTTTAGGAAGGTATTGTTTCGCAATGTGATAATTTCATTTTCAAGTAATATTTTCTCCACGTGAAAAATCTCAGCAATTTTTTTCTGCAATTATTTTTGTGTCTAAGTTGACATTAATGGATAAGAAATATATTGAGCAATGTCTTCAATTGTTTTAAAATCACTGAACCTGGTTTCAAAATCATCCACAACTTTCTCAATTTCATAAACATATTTCTCACTATTAAATTCAAAAACAGGATATTTTTGCAAATGATCTAGCATACGAGGAGGTATCAAAATGTACCCATACCTAGAAATAATAGCCCAAGAAAGGTGAAACTTCACAGGAACTTTAATCCTTTTCTATGTGCCTTCCATGTATAGTAACACACTTCTCCCATCTATGGATCAGGTTTTTGTCTTCATTATAGAAGTCCGCACTTTTTGCCTGAAACCACGATTCTACTTCATTGATGAATTCCTGCTACGTTCATCATTTATCACTTACTGATCAAAAAAGTTCTCAACATCCACATTACACAAATCCAACAGTTGGCGAGAACATTGCATTCAACATTTCTTCTGCAAAGGCATCAGCACTCTTGGAATCCATCATACAGAGACCTTATACATGTGCAGATGGTCATGTAAAATGCCATAAATAATTCCCACTGCATTTACGATGAAATGAATTGTCACACGTCTGTCACTCAGCACCAGCTGCTCAACCTTTGCAACCATCTCACTGTCTGCAGATGTTGGTGGCCTTCTTCCTTCTCTCAGCTCGTCAAAGACTTGTACGACCTCACTGGAACTCCAGTTTCCACTCTTTTATAGTGTCACAGGATGGACAATTCTGCCCATACACAGCTTTCATTTCTTCGTCAATTTCCTGAGCTTTCTTGGCCTGCAAATGCAGGAACTTGATCACTGCTCGATACTCCACTTTGTCAACTGTAGCATCCTTTCTCAGATTCTGGGCTCCACCTACACGAATGAAATTTCACATATTAGTTATTGAATATGTAGACAACTTATATTAAAAATGGCATCTTCTTACTGATGTTTTATCTAGGTCAGGGTATGAACGTTTTGAAATCCCCTCATATTTGCAAAATGATTGAATTTTTTTCCTTTGAGATCCTTAGCCATTGACAAAAATTGATATTTATATGCAGAAATACTGCTAATTGTGTCACCCACATTTTTATTTTTTCCTTGTAATTCCAAAATTAGATCACTTAATTTACTGGTAAAATCTGCCAAAAAAGCCAGATCACACAACCACTCTGCATCTTGTAGCTGCTGATAACATCTCCCTTTTTATCAACAGTTTTTTTAATTTTATTCGGCAAATTTCAAAATCTCCGTAGAAACTTACTCTGACTCAGCCACCGCACAACAGATCTGGTTCATTTTCATCAAGTTGCATTTTGAAAAGTCTCCTTTGAAGAGATTGTTCTTTGATGGAATTCACGATTTTGAAAGCTATGTCCATAAAACTTTACGTATTTAATCTTTTGCTGGCTAACGCTTGGTGGATGATACAGTGGAAGCTCAAAAAATCTGGGAATTCATCTTCCTTTTGGCACAATGCAATGAATCTGTTAAGATGCCCCGTTATTGCTTTAGCTCCATCTGTTGTTATTGATACAAGCTTAAACAGTAGTAATTTAATATTTTTAATAAAATTTTTGAATGCTTTAAATATATCAAGACCTCTAGTTCTTTCTTTTAACAAAACCATACCCAGCAGTTCTCTGGTGGCAGAATCATCGAAAACTATACGAACAAAAACGAGCAATTGAGCTGTATCACTGACGTCTGTAGGTTCATCCAGTTGTAAAGAAAAGGACACAGTTAGCAATATGAGCATGCAATTGTTCATTAATTTTTTCAATGCATTGCCTCACAGTATTTCGAGATAATTGCAGGTCTTGAAGAGCACTTTTAATTTCATTTTTGTTCTTAAAAATATTCAAAAAGAGAATGTGTTATTTCTAAAAATAAGTCTTTGATGAATTGACCGTCAGAAAATGGTTTGCATTTTTTTGCAAGAAGATGACTCACTTTAAATGATGCTACAGTTACTGCTTTAGATTGTAAATTAGATGTCATGAAGAAATTTTGTTGTGCTGATCTGGATTTAAGTTCTTTTAATTTATTTTTTCTAACATCACTATTAGGTGGGAAATCTGATTGCTATTTACCATGGAGTGCATTGAAGTACCTTTCTAAATTTCCTTTTTTGGGTATAGCCACAGAAGCATTGCAAATCAAACAACAACATTTTTCTTTTATCATTACAAAAAAGTGTTCTAGTTCCCACTCTTGATGAAAATGATACGGTTTACTCTTTTTCGTAGTATTCAGTTTAAATCAAAGGGTTTTAAATTAATGTATAAGTACTGTCCAGTTATTAATATTAAGTAAGCCAATATAAGAATTCGACACATACACTATGCTTTCCACAATGTAACTGCGCGAATTTCCACTAGACAAGCCTAAAAATTAGACTACTCTTGTAGCGGTAGGCTACAAGAGTAGTCAAGTGGTTCAACGGATTTGTAATAAGCGTATGCAGTGGGGTGCATAATAATAATATTTAGATTTTGACTAATCTATTTTTTATATATACAGATAGTTCTCGCTTTATGAGTTCCCGGGTTTATGAGTTTTTTCCCCCAACGTATCAACAAAATTGAACATTAATTACAAAAAATGAATGTTAAACATTCATAAATACTGCATTCCAAACCACATGCATAGCTATACGATACAGTGTACCCCGCTTTATGATATTAATCAGTTCCAGAGACACCATTGTATCTTTAAAATATTGTAATGTGAACCCACTAACACATTGTTTTTTGTAATTCGTTTCAAGATCTCAGAAGTTGAAATTTACTCTCTAAAATGTCATTTTTAACGTCACGAGCGTGTGACCTTAAGGCCATTTAAAAAGGTCGTGAGCATGATTAAAATTGTATTAGTTACCAATTTAAATCAATAAAATGCACTACACTCTCATCGTTATCATATGTTCCGTTATAGGAATCAATTTTAAACGTCTTTGTGATATTTTTCTAAAGCACATTTCTGGAGGTAACGATCATAAAACAATAAAAACAATTTTGCTCTTTCTGGTGTATTGGGCTTTTCTGTTACTGCAAGCAGTTATAAATGGGTAGTAAGCTCGATCTTCTTGCATTTGCAAAAATGCCGATAGCTGGAATTGTGTGGTTTTTTGCATTATTATGGTGAAATATGTTTCCCCTTTATTGAAATCTTCAATCATATAAAAAACAAATAAATTTTCAGAATCTTCTCTTCATTCCTTTTTCTAAGCTTCATATACTTGTTATTCTATGCGAATTGTGTTAGTTGCAATTTGTGTGTGTGCCGTTAAAAAATGCTTATGCATGCAATCGTGAAATTTATAATTAAAAAGAGAAGATTATCTTGGAAACAAATGCCTCTTGAAACATTTCTGAAGAAGACAATTCCTTGTGCAACAAACCAACGAGTGCCGAGCCAATAATGAATGATCAACGAGTGTGCATTTAGTCGATGATGAAGAAGAATAAACATTCTTTAACATTTGTAAGTCAAATAATTTCTCTATTATTATAATTTGCTTGATTTTACATGCAACGTTTTCATTTCTTTAGATAAATCAGTCATTGTTTAAACATAAACTAATTAGCTAACTAATTTCATTGTTGAGAACGTGACCTCTATTTTTAACCTTATGTCTTTAGGAAATAAATTCCCGCTTTATGAGTTTTTGCTTTATGAGCGTGCACTAGGAACAGATTAACTCATAAAGTCGAGAACTACATGTGTTTAAAATTTGTCATGATCTACCGAAATTAATGCCGGGATTGACTTGTTGGCCAACCCCTGCTATATACCATCATAATTTTTTGTTAGTATAGCCATCAGTGTTTCTTATTATAACTAACACTGTTTTTATAATAAATCTAAAGAACTATGTAAATATACCTTATGTTAATTTAAAGGCAGCTCTTGCATAACTCACTATCAGAGTACATCTTACTCTCATTTTGTCTCTTTCAGAGATCTATATGGCTATTGTTAATCCAGGACCAGATCTAGTCATTTGTGATGAAGGACATAGAATTAAAAACTGTCATGCTAGCACTTCTGTGGCATTAAAAAGTATTCGGACAAGGTAAAGATTTATATTAGTTTTAATTTATTTTTGTAAATACCCAGACTAAATTGTAATCACTCATGCTTATGCTAAACAGATATTTTAACATAAGCATGAGTGATTACCAAACTATGTTATAACCAAGGACACTTGGTTATAACATAGCCACATTATAATTAGGTGACTCAATTTTGTAAATAGAAAATGTAAGAAAAATAGAAAGTTAACCATTTTTTACCATTCCACTTTAATTGTGTGATTTCAATGGTCAAAATTTTATTCATTATAAAAATATTCATTCAATATCAACATTAGCTCCTGGTAAGCATAATACTTCATTTTCTGTTTTAAAATCTCACAAGGCACTTAATTATTTGAAAAATACAAATAAGCCTGGCCATCATAACGGTTAACATGATTTTTGCCTTCTGATTAGTTAAAAATGTCTAATCATCTAAGACAGAAGAATAATTAATCATAGTAGTAGTAGTAGTGGCACATGATGCAAGAAAGCAAGTGTAGGAGCTTATGCAGCATCAGCCAAAAAAAAAAAAAAAAAAAAAAAATCACACCATTCCCTCCAAATGCCTGTCCAGTTCCTCCTTAAATTTATTTAACCTATCAACTTCTACAACGACAGATGGAAGTTTGTTCCAGCAATTAACCACCCGCTGGCTAAAGGCAAATTTCCGCACATCTATTCTACATCTGTCCTTTCTTAATTTGAACTTATGTCCCCGTAGGTTGGTAATCTGAACAAGTGGAAGGATCCCATCAGAATTCAGCGTGCTCAACCCATTCAAGGCCTTATAGACCTCAATCAGATCACCGCGCAGGTGCCTAGTCTCCAGCCACTGCAATTTGCAGAACTTAAGCCTCTCTTGGTAAGAGAATCCCTTCATTCCCCTTACCAATCGTGTTGCTCTTCTCTGTACACGCTCAAGCAAATCTACATCCTTCCTAAAATGAGGCCTCCAGACCTGTACGCAGTACTCAAGGCGTGGCCTGACCATTGCCTTATACAGAGGGACAATCACCTCCTTTTCCCTGCTAGCAAAATTCCTATATATCATTGACAAAAACCCATGACCCGCCCTAGCAGCCTGTCTGCACTGCTCAGAAAACTTCATATCTGACTGCACAATTACTCCCAGGTCTTTTTCATTTTCTACCACCTTAAGTGTAGTACCACACAGTTGGTACGTTTCTCTGGGGTTATTTCTACCCATATGCAGTACTTTGCATTTGTCAAGGTTGAACTTCAGTTGCCACTTCTTAGCCCATCTGCCCAAATTATCTAGATCCTGTTGCAGTAGCACACTGCCATTACTGTCATTAACAACCCTGCCAACCTTTGTGTCATCTGCAAACTTCGACATTAAGCCTGATATACCTTCATCAATATCATTGATAAATACACAAAACAACAGTGGACCCAACACCGAACCCTGTGGGACTCCACTAATAACATTAGTCCACGAAGAGCAGCACCCATTGATTACCACCCTCTGTCTTCTCCCACTTAACCATCCTTTTATCCATTGTAGCAACTTACCCTTAATACCATTCTGCTCCAATTTGTACAGTAGTCTTCCATGCGCAACAGTGTCAAAAGCTTTCCTGAAATCCAAGTATATGATATCAAAATTATTTTTTGCATCCAGTTCCTTTGTGACCACATCATAATAACCAATCAAATTTGTCAGACAAGACTTTCCCTTAACAAACCCATGCTGTGTTTGAGTTATCGCTGCAGTCTTGTCTAGATGATCCTGCAATGCATCTTTAACCAGCGACTCCATTATTTTACCCGGAACAGAAGTTAAACTAACTGGTCTGTAATTACTCGTGTCACCCTTCGATCCACCTTTGTGAATTGGGGACACATTTGCACATCTCCAGTCCGTGGGAACCTCCCCTGAGTCCAAGGATGCTCTCATAATTATGGCTAAGGGTTTGCTTAGTTGCTTTGCCGCCTCCTTTAAAATAACTGGATAGATCCCATCCACCCCAGGTGCCTTTCTTATGTTTAACTTCAACAATTTCTCCTCCACTTTGCTCTCAGTTATTACAAAATCATTAAGCACACTGCTACAATTTGATAACCTTCTTCCATTTTCAAATTGTAATAATTCCTCACGTGTGAATGTAGATGCAAAATACTCATTCAGTTTGTTTGCTATCTGAGCAGGATCATCAACAGTCGAACCATCGATGTCAAGTGGTCCAATCATATTCATCCCCTTCCTTTTAGAGTTTATATAAGTAAAGAAATCCTTGCTGTTTTTCTTAGCATCTTTTGCCAAAGATTTCTCGTAATCCGCCTTTGCCTGCCGAACCTCCTTTGTGACCTGATTACAGACTAGCTTATATCTGCTACAGGCTTCTGCGTCGCCTGATAATTTATATGCATCCCATGCATTTTTCTTCTCTGTCACGAGTCTCATTAGTTCATTTGATAACCATTTAGGCCTAAACCTTGAACGATATTTCTTAATCGGTATATAAAGTCTAGTAGCTTCCACGATTAATTCTTTGAATGCTTCCCACTTAGAATTTACTGTTTGTAACATCGTCAGTTGATCCCACTGTACAGAATTTAAAAACTGTCTGAGACCACTGTACTCCCCTTTACGGAAGCAAAAACCCTTTCCTTTACCCCTGACGGTAGTTACCTCTTTGAGTAAATCCCACTTCAGCACACTGTGATCACTGCCACCTAGTGGTTCCTTTATCTGCAAATTCTTAATACACGAATGATCACTGCTGATAACCAGATCAAGAGTGTTACTTTCTCTGGTTGCCTCTCGAACATGCTCAGTTCGAACATGTGGTATAGTGTTCAGTAATAAACATTACTGAACACTATACCACACAACAGTGCAGCTGAGTAGCTGAACCATGGATAAATAGCTTACTCATAAGATAGGAAATTTAAAAAAAAAAAAAAAAAAAGAAACAAGAAACAGTGGTGCTATATGGGAATGATATGGACTTCATTCAAATTACTTCTACTGTCATGTCTTCCTAATAGGTGGGGTTGTTAAGTGTGTGAGCAGCAGTGAAATTAAAAAGCAGGTGGTCTGCAAATTGGAGGTAACAAGATTAATGGCCACTATACTTATACCACTTCCCAAGAAAAATATTTATTTATTATTTTATTTTTAATAAAACGATTTATGACTTACAGATTGTGCAAATGAACACAAAATTCCTTTCCTTCTCCAGAGGAAAGGAACTTTTTGTTTACTTTAAAGTTTCCTTTTTTCTAAATCACATTATTGAGTTATTAACTATATATGATAAAGTTTGCAAAGCTACAGCTGAAGTTGCCAAGTTGGATTTAAAATTGCTAATACTGGAGTAGTAGTACAGTAATACCCCGAAGTTACGCGATAGGTGGGTCCGACGAAAATCGCGTAAGTCGAATTCGCGTAAGTCGGGTACAACTTTGCATATAAATACATATAAATTTTGCTCAATTGGGACCAAGGACTAACAAAAACACTAGTTTAGAAGAAAAATATTAATAAAATTGCAGTTCTGTATACATATTAATAAAAAATATGTATTAAAAAAACAAATGACTTACGTTAAAAAGTTATTTCGATGTCGATGGCTTCATAAAATCTAACAAATTCGTCTGACGACACAGCGCCTTCTTTTTTTCACGCAGAATTTCTTCGTAGCAAGCTAATAATTTTTTTTATTCCTTGCTTTGTAGCTATAACGCGTTCTTCGTTGGAGTCTATGTTTTCTAAAATTTTTAAGCCCTTTACAATTGAGCCCTTTTCAATTTTCAACCTGTCAAGTTTGCAATTGTCATGTGCTTTTCGCCGTTGCTTCATTTAGGCCTGTAGCACGTGCAATATCACATGGTCTTTCATTTCGCTCAAAGCGTTTCACAATTTCATATTTTTTCTCTATCGACAGAGGCGGACTGGCCATAAGCCTTACCGGGGAAACCCCGGTGGGCCGGTGTGATTTTGGCCATAAACCATAGTATGAGGCCACTATAAATTTCCCCGGGTAAGAATTTTTGACCCAGTCCGCCTCTGTTTATCGATAATTGCTTTTCTTTTTCTCTCTGAATCTGCAGTGTCTTCACCAGGACGCTTCCTTTTCACACCTTTTAATTAAGTATTTTACTCATTTTTAGGGAATAAAGCGCAATTACAAAACGAGGAGGCACGCTTGATACGCATAAACAAAGCTGCGCGCATGTAGCAACTGAATAAACAACACCACAAAGGCAGAGATACACTATTAACACCCCACATTTCTAGGGGTTACTACCATTAGCATTAGCATTAGCATTAGCAGAGGCATATGATGCAAGAAAGCAAGCTTATTCAGCATCAGCCAAAAAAAACAAAAAAAAAAAAAAACCCACTCCCATTTCACCCCTCCGTTCGTTCGAAATACCTGTCCAGTTGAGCTTTAAATTTGTTTAGGCTATCAACTTCAACAACCAGTGATGGAAGTCGGTTCCACCAACCAACCACCCGCTGGCCAAAGGCAAATTTCCGCACATCTATCCGACATCCGTCCTTCCTCAATTTGAATTTATGCCCTCTGAGTTGATTATTCTGAGAAAGATGAAGAATCCCATTGGCATTGAGCATGCTCAAACCATTCAAAGCCTTATACACCTCTATCAGATCACCTCTCCAGACTCTGTAATTTGCAAAACTTAAGCCTTTCTTCGTAAGAGCAACCCTTTGTTCCATTTACTAATCTTGTTGCCCTTCTCTGTACCCGTTCCAGCAGCTCTACATCCTTCTTGAAATGAGGCCTCCAGACCTGTATACAGTACTCAAGATGTGGCCTTACCATTGCCTTATACAATGGAATAATCACCTCCTTATCCCTGCTAGAAAAATTCCTGTATATCATTGACAAGACACCATGAGCTACTCTTGCAGCTCGTCTGCACTGCTCAGAGAACTTCATATCTGCCTGCACAATTACCCCCAGGTCCTTTTCATTCTCCACCACTGTCAGTGTAGTACCGCAGAGTTGATACGTTGCTCTGGGGTTACTGTTTCCCATATGCAGCACTTTACATTTGTCGATGTTAAACCTCATTTGCCACCTCTCAGCCCATCTGTTCAACCTGTCCAGATCCTGTTGCAGCAGCATAGCGTCAGTATTGTCCTTAACGACCCTGCCAACCTTTGTATCATCTGCAAACTTGGACATTAAACTTGATATCCCATCATCAATATCATTCATAAACACCGAAAACAACAACGGACCCAACACTGAACCTTGAGGAACTCCACTAATAACATTAGTCCACGTTGAGCAGTGTCCATTGATTACCACTCTCTGTCTTCTGCCACTCAACCATCCCGTTATCCATAGCAGCAATTTGCCTCCAATGCCACACTGCTCCAATTTGTGCAGCAGTCTTCCATGTGCAACAGTATCAAAAGCCTTTCTAAGATCCAAATATATAATATCAAAGTTATTCCCTGCATCCAGTTCTTTTGTGACTACATCATAGTATCCAATCAAATTGGTCAGGCAAGACCTGCCCTTAACAAAACCATGCTGCGTCTGAGCTATAACTGAATTCTTGTCTAGATGATCCTGCAGTGCTTCTTTAACCAGTGCCTCCATTAATTTACCTGGAACAGAAGTTAAACTAACAGGTCTATAATTACTTGTGTCAGCCTTTGAACCTCCTTTGTGAATTGGGGTCACATTTGCACATCTCCAGTCCATAGGTACCTCCCCTGAGTCCAAGGAAGCTCTCATAATTATGGCTAAGGGTTTGCTTACTTCCTTTGCTGCCTCCTTTAATATAACTGGATAGATCCCATCCACCCCAGGTGCCTTTTTTATGTTTATCCCCAACAATCTCTCCTCCACTTTCCTCTCAGTTATTACAAAATCATCCAGCTCACTGCCAATGTTTACTTTACCTACATCATTCTCCTTCCTGAATAACTCCTCATGCGTGAATGTAGATGCAAAATACTCGTTTAGATTGTTAGCCACCTGAGCAGGATCCTCAACTGTTGAACCATCAATATCCAGTGGACCAATCTGATTCATCCCTTTCCTTTTCGAGTTCTAGTATGTAAAGAACTCTTTTCTGTTTTTCTTTGCATCCTTTGCCAAGGATTTTTCATAGTCTGCCTTTGCCTGCCTAATCTCCTTTGTGACTTGGTTACAGACCAACTTATATCTATCATAGGCTTCCATGTCACCCATTAATTTGTATGTATCCCATGCATTTTTCTTCTCTGCCACATGTCTCATTAGTTCATCTGACAACCATTTAGGCCTAAACCTTGAACAATATTTCTTAGTTGGTATGTAAAGCCTGGTAGCCTCCAAGATTAGTTCCTTGAATGCTTCCCATTTTGAGTTTGCTGTTGGTAACATCATCAGTTGGTCCCACTGTATAGAATTTAAATACTGTCTCAGACCATCATAGTCGCCTTTACGAAAACAAAAACCCTTCCCTTTACCTCTGATGGTAGTTACCTCCTTGAGTAAATCCCACTTCAACACACTGTGATCACTGCCACCTAGTGGTTCATTTATCTGCAGGTTCTTAATGCATGAGGAATCACTACTGATAATCAGATCAAGAGTATTGCTCCCTCTCGTTGCCTCACGAACATGCTGATGTAGAAAACAATCATCCAATAAATCCACAAAAGCCTTGCTAGTGTGCGAGTGACCAACCCACAAATTCCAGTCAATATCTGGGAAATTAAAGTCCCCCATTATAAGACTCTCTGATTTACTGGCCCACTCTATTTCCCTGTACAATATCTTATTATACTCATCAGAGTCATTAGGCCTATAGCACTCTCAATTTTGATTTCCCTATGCTTATGTCACACCAAACTGACTCGACGCTGCCCTGTCCATCGATGTCGACTGGCTTCACTTCCTTGGACTTTATGTGTTTCTTAATTAATAGCATAACCCCTCCTCCCCTGTCTATCCTTTCTATACACATTGTATTCCCCAAATTCCAGTTCCGCATTACTTATATCTGTGTGACACCACGTCTCTGATATCCCAACAATATCTGCCTTTGATGTTTTGAGCAATACCTCAAATTCATCAAATTTATTTACCAAACTCCTAGCATTGGTGTACACGCAGGTATACATGCACCTGTTTCTATTCTTAGCTACCCTAACACAACCCATGTGTTTACTTGTACCGCAATGACTACCAGCAGTCTCTGAAATATCCTGCATCCTGTTTTTCAGACTTCTGCTCATTTCAATAGAAGCAGTGCAAGAATCACTTCCACCTCTGCCACTGGCTACTGTTAATCTATTAGTCCTTGTATCCCCCCCAACTAGCAGTTTTCCGACCCACCTAACACTGCCTCGACAGCATCAGCAAAAATTCTTGCACCCTTTCTATTTAAGTGTATCCCATCCCTGTAGAAGCAATCTCTCCTGTTAACAAGTACAGTCCAGGCTGAAAAAAATTCTACCCCTTGAGCCTTGCACAATCCCTCCAGGGCCGAATTGATCGACAAGGCTCTCATCATATACTCCCTCCTATCGTGTCTGGGCAGAATTGCAGACACTTTCAAGTTCAACCCTAATTCACGGCTTTTTTTCAACAGTGACCTGTACTTGCTAAGTAATTCCGCCGGTCTCCTACTCTTAATATCATTAGTGCCAACGTGTACAACTATATCACCTTTTGTGCCCTTAAAAGATGATATCCGTTCTACAACGTCATCAACCTTTGCCCCTGGCAGACATACCCTGGTCCTATTCCACCTATCCTTTTTACAAAGGATGTTCCCCGTTTCCCTGACAATAGAGTCACCAACAACTACTAGTTCCTGTGGGACCAGCGCATTCTGCCTAGGGGGCTGCTTCTGTGTTGCCTGATGACCAAGTGCAAGCTCTGGCGTTGATGTGGGCAGCTGAGAGCTTGATGGGCCCCTCAATTTATTTCCTTCGAGGGCATCCACCCTGTCCTTCAAGCTCTCATAAAGGCCCATAACAACGCTGAGTTGTCGCCTGATTTCCTTGCACTCCTTACATCGTGCACACACAAAGACATCCCCCTTGGCAGTATCATGTCCCGTACCCGACTGCTCCGCAAACATCAAGCAAACAGTGCATTTTAATAGACTGTGATTCAGAGGGCAACTGCCCCCCTCAGTTCTCCCCTGAACCACAGCACTCCCATTAGCTTGAGCCTTTTGCTTTGCTGCTCTGGTCAGAGTCATGATTCCGATTTAATTCAATAAAATTCAAAACAAAAATTAAATCCTTAAGTTATATCCCAAAACAGTTATGTTATATATATATTTTTTTCGGTATCTAGTGTTTTCTACGAGTTCCCTTTATACAACTTCCGTATCACGTGTACCACTATAGTTATGTATTAATTATTTGTTAGATTAAGTCGTTACATATATATATAGAGTTAAAAGTACAATTTAATTGACAATAAAGTTTATCAAGATTAATAGATTTACTGATTAATTGGCAATATTATATTATGCACTATACGACACTAAGCTTATGCTATCGTGTAAAAATGGCGGGAATTCACGAACGGTATTTCTACGGACTCGTAAGTATTGATTAGCTTCCAAATCTCGCTATTTCAATTTAGAATAAACTAAGGCTCCTGACTAGGTCTATAATCTACTTATAGAAGATAATTTGATATAACAGTTGGTTAATAAATCGACTAAATTTGGTTAAAAAAAAAAAAAAAAAAAAAAAATTTGGTTTGTGACACGTCGATTTGATACCGTTACCGATACTAAGTAATATCTACAAAATCTCTGTCTAAGTTAAACTTTAAACTAAGTATCGTAACTAGGAATATAAAGCTACTCTAGAAAATAAGGTAATATGACAATTTAAACTAATAAAGCGGAAAATAAATCAGGAAAAACTTCTCTGTTTGAAGAGCTTTAAGGAGCAATGGCCGCACAGGCTAACCTCGCACCCAGACTAAAACAATAAAAATCCAGTTGCGTTTCTGCTAGTGAAATCTGTTATAAACTGGTAGTAAACTCGATCTAATTGCATTTGCGATTATACCAATAGCTGGAATTGTGTTGGTTTTTACGTTATTATGGTGAAATGTGTTTTTCCCTTCACTGATATAAAAAACATAAAATCAGCAAAGTTGAATTTTGTTCATCTTTCGCTCTCATTCTCCGCCGTCGCACCGTATATCGATAACATATGAAAAACGACCTTGAAGATAGTGGGCGGCAGCGAAACAAAAAAATCAAGAACCGCGTAACTCCGAGTTCGCGTAAGTCGGGGTAGCGTAAGTCGGGGTATTACTGTACATCTTAAACTTGAACATGGTTTTTTGTATGTACCCTGTTGGTGTAAAGTGTTAAGGTTTAAGGTGTTTCCTTAGCTGAAAAAAAAATAAATACTTAATTCTATTGAAGGTCATAAGCAGTTATCAGGAATTAAGGCAGTATTAGTAAAAGCAAAATGATGCCAGGAAGCAAGTCATGTTTATCAATCTTAAAAAATTATTTAGCCATGTGTTCCTTCTGTATATTTACTTCATCCAAATATCTGTGCAATCCTTCCTTACACATATCATTTGCACATGATTAGGTGCCAATTTATTCCAGTAGCTAATTATTCTTTAGGGGTTTTTTTTTTTTTCTTTTTTTTCTTTACTTTCATCTAAACTGTAATTATCCTTAATGTGTATTCCATAGTTTGACACCTGTAAAAGCAAAAAGATATCCCTCATTTTTCAGTTTACTTAAATAATACAATAAAATGGTGCTCTGATATATTGGTATTCAAGTTTTTAGGCATATGAATGCCAAATCCACATCCTTCTTGATATGGAGATTGCTGTGGACTAATCACTCATTTAGATAGTAATCTGTATATTCGTGTATTTTTAAAAATACAGGAGGCCTGACGTAGCCCAGTGGTCAGGAGCGAGAGTGTAGCACGCATTCCTTGAGTGGACTGGGGTTCGAGTCCGTGACTACTAAATACGATAAATATTTGTATTGACGATTTATTGTAAACTACCGACTTGGTCGTCATGCCGGAGTATAAACAGAAAATTTATTTATTTATTTATTTATGTATATAAATTATTCATGTGATATTAAGCTTGATTAAAATTTTATTGTAATAGGTATTTTAAAATGGTTTGCTGCACTCAATAAAGCAACTCAAAAAATTTCTCATCACACAACCACACTTCAGTAAACCTCCACATGTGCACCTTTGGTAGCATGTAGAATGTCAAGAAAGTAGCCGATTTCATTCCAAGTGTTTTGAAGTATCTCTTGAGAAATGGGCATTATAGCCTTAGTAGCTAATGTGCCAATAAAATCAAATCTTGAGAAATGGAAGTTGCTGCCTGTTCAGTCCAGTCTTTTAACTCTCTGATGGCATTCAACTTTTTTTTACATACATCTTTTCCTTTATGTATCCCTGTTCAAAGGAATCCATAGGTTTGATATCTGGAAAATGATGAGGCCATGGAATGCTACCATCCTGGCTGATCCATCAATTAGGAAATTTTTTATTGAGGAAATCGCATGCAGTCAAGCTCCAGTTTGATTTGGTAGGTGCCCCATCTTGTCGATAAAACACATGACTTCATATCATCCAGCCGAGGTGCAGCATACAATTCTAGCATATCGAGGATGTAGCCTTTTATATTTCTGTTGGTATTTTTATGCAAAATAAACCAGAAGAACCTCCTAGAACAAATTTCAAGTAGCTTTCAAAATTTCCATTAAACATGTAGTTCACATTACTTATCAGCAAACATCAGAGAACTTTTCTTAAAATGCAGACCAGAATTATTGAATACACTTAATAATAATAATAATACACTTAATAAACCATATTATTTTCAATTCAGAAACATATATTGTGCAAATAATGAACTGTAAAGTAAGTTTGACTTGAAATTGGATATTTTCAATTGGATGCAATTAATGCATAATGATATGTTCTGCTTGAAATTTCTTGCTTATTATTCAGTGTGTCCCCTGTAATTAAAGGCTAAATTTTCATATCTTATGTAAAACCCTTATAAAATTTGATAAATTCCAGGATAACTCTGCTGGAAGGTTCTCAAACTGATTTGAGCTGGCCTGTAAATTACCAAAACCATAAAATAAATCTAGTGCAGGATTTAGATTATCTATTTTTGATATGTTGCACAAGTCATTTACAAAGTAATATAGATAGACTTTTGTTATTTCTAATTTTTTAAGTAACATTAATATCACATTCAGAATTTGAATTCTAATTTTAATGTTATATTTGTTACATTATTGGATAGGAGAAGAATAGTATTGACTGGTTATCCTCTTCAGAACAATTTATTAGAGTACTGGTGCATGGTGGACTTTGTCCGGCCAAACTATTTAGGCACTAGAGCAGAATTTTGTAACATGTTTGAAAGACCCATTCAAAATGGTCAGTGTTCAGATAGTACACCTCGTGACAGGCAGTTAATGCGATTTCGTTCGCACGTTCTTCATAGCCTTTTATCTGGATTTGTTCAGAGGTATGTATATAATTTATATATATATATATATATTTTTTTTTTTTTTTTTTTTTTTTAATTTTATAACTGATTAAAACTTCATTCTCAATAATATGCAGTTTAATATGGTTAGGGAAGGGTGTTACAGTATCACTATGCACATCAGGTTTTGGTACTATTGGCAAGCAGGGGTTTGACAGCTGCATGGTCTGATAATGAGTATTGGTAAGATGCCTAAAACGTTACCTTAAATGTATAGTGGTTTGGCTATAAGCTTAATAAACCATATTATTAATTTCACATTTTTAGAGTGTTTATTAATTATAGTAATTAATATACAATTTATCGGAGAAATTGCAAAAGAATTGCTTCATGTACTAGATGTTCCAGGGTTTGCTTCATTCCTTCTTCACTGTAAAAATCTAGCTGAAATGTGCTGTAAAACATTCATAAATTGCAAAACTATTGAAAAGCTTAAACACACTTCATATTATTAACCTTTATGATTAGATAATATGGTCATGAAGTAATTTGACATAAAAATATGTAAATGTTTTCATGTAAAAATACTAATATATATGAAAAAAAAAAAAAATGAATTTCCCTGTTTTATTGTAAAGCCTCAGTTTATATGTCTACAAATAGTACCGAAAATGTTGTCTATTTGAATCAATAACAGATCCAATTTGAGATGAATTTATAAACATTGGACAAAAACTGATTTCAAGATACACTCATCCCGATTTGGGTCATCCTCTCTAGTTGCACAATATTTTTGGATCATATCTGTTGATATCATCTGTAACCCCATAACTTATGGGTTATCTAAAAGGTGGCATTGAACAGTAGGGTTCAAATTTAGACTCCAAGGGGGCCACTCACTTTTTTTAAAAGCCTTTCCAATGTCATTCAATGAAAATGTTCTCTTAATATTGCAGTAACTCTCTAGTGAATATGTGAGGATACACTCATCCTTCTGAAAGACTACCTGGTCTAACACTCCTTTCTGTCTCAAGTTTGAAATGACATTTTCAAACCTATCTCTATGTATCTTTCCATTCATGGATTCAGTAACAAAGTGCCTATTAATAATTCTTAAGAAAAATATTGGACCATTCTGAAAATGGATGTTGAAACAACACCATTAAACATGTAGTTCACATTACTTATCAGCAAACATCAGAGAACTTTTCTTAAAATGCAGACTAGTATTGTTGAATACATTTTCAGTTCAGAAACATATATTGTGCAAATAATGAACTTTATCCATTGCAGTAACTTGCTCTTAATGCCACACTGCTTCAATTTGTACAGCAGTCTATTACTTTCTCATCTTCTAATGGTTGCCATTTATTGCATGTAATGGGTTTGATTATTACCAGCACTATGAAGATAAAAGCAAACTTTGTCAGACCATAAGATTGCGATGCACTCTATTGTTGCATATGGTCTGACATCTCGAATGTAACTGGTGGTTATATTCAAGATTGCAATACACAAGCATATGAAATTCAAATATATTTCTGATTTAGAGAACAATAACTCTTAAACCTGCTTGAAGTTATAAGGGTGCATGTCAAGTTACAATGGAGAGTCAAACCTTTTCAACTTATTTTGTCTCGTCCTCTGTTTCGCCATTGTATCGTAGTTTTTCTCTGGAATTTTTTTTTTTTTTTTCTTTTCTTTTGCAAAAACGTAGTAAAATTGTCTTTGCCCTTAAATTTAAAAAATATTCTGAAATTTCTGCTTATTTTCATTAAGCAGAAATTCACAAAATTAGCAAACAATTAACTAGTTAATGAATTGGTTGTACTTGCTAGTCTGCTTTGCATAAAATATGTGGAACAAGTGAAACAGTTGTTCTTTTTCTGTGGTCACACACACATTTGCTGTATTATTTTAGGGCAGTGCAAAGCTAATTAACAATGTCTTTCAGTAAAATGTCAAAGAAATATGGCATGACATAGATGTACATGAGGTTTACTGTGTGTTATTAAATCAAAGAAAGATAATACTTTTGCTTTGTGTGCCATATGTAGATGTGGATTTTCATTTCCAAGTGGTGAAAAAAAGCAATGTAATCACATTTGGAAACAAATAAGCAAAAATAGACTTAGCATTTTAGAGTGAAGATTTTTTTATCATATGTCCCAGATTGCATAGTTTATCATGAAATATAATCCCTTCTGAGCTGTACTGATCAAGGAGGCGTGCAGTTCAAAAATATGTTTTCCAATAACAAAGAAACTTTGGGTGTGGAAGAACAGAAATAGCAGTCATTGTTAGAAATTACACAAAGAAGGAAAGAAGAAGTAGTTATGGTTTCAATAGAAGAGGCAGTTATGGAACAAATGTTCAATTTACAATTGCTGTATGGATGACAGTAATCATAGGGATTCCAAGTGCTATCTCATTATCTTGCCTAATTAAATAATCTTTAAATCAAAAGCAGTTTGCTGTTACTGCCAATGTTGGAAGGTTACTCTACAGAATACAGTAGCCGACCGGGCTAGCCGGGTGGATAAAGTGCCTGCTGGCAATCCAAAGGTTGCGGGTTCGAATCCTGCCTCAGGCTTGGATCAGAGTACTGCAAAAACCTTGGGAAGTGTATTATGGCCACAGACACCGATGCACCAACTACCAAAAAAAAAAAAAAAAGAATACAGTATTGGTGGTGGCTTCTTCCTAGGCATTAAGCCTGATATATCTTCAACAATATTAATAAATACAGAAAACAACAATGGGCCCAGCACCAAAATTCCTGGGGACTCCACTGATAACATTAATTCATGAAGAGCAGTGTTCATTGATAACAGCTATCTGTCTTCTCCCACTTCAGCCATCCCTTTATCCATTGCAGTAACTTGCTCTTAATGTCACATGCTCCAATTTGTACAGCATTCTGTTATGTGCAACAGTATCAAAAGCTTTCCTGAAATCCAAGTTCATGATATCAAAATTATTTTTTGCATCCAGTTCCTTTGTTACTGCATCATAGTATCCAATCAGATTGGTCAGACAGGATCACCCCCTTGACAAACCCATGCTGTGACTGAAGTATAACTGCACTCCTGTCTAGATGGTTCTACATTGCTTTTTTAACCAGTGACTCCATTATTTTCCTGGAACATAAGTTAAGTTGCACATGTACACATGAACTTACCCTGAATCCAAGGATGTTCTCATAATTATGCCTGAAAGTTTGCTTACCTCCTTTGCTGCTTCCGTTAATATAATTAAATAGATCACATCCATTTCAGGTGCCTTTTTTACATTTAACTTCAGCAGTTTCTATTCCACTTTCCTTTCTGTTATTACAAAGTCATTTAGCTCCCCATTAGAGTTTGATAAACATCTGGTATCCACTCCCCTAGAGAATTCCTCATGTGTGAATGTAGATGCAAATACATATTCAGTTTGTTAGCAACCCGAGCAGGGTCATCGACAGTTAACCTATCAATATCAAGTGGCACAATGTGATTTAGTCCTCCCATCTACTGTTAATACAAGCATAGAAGTCCTAGCTGCTTTTTTTTTTTTTTTTTTTTTGCATTCTTTGCCAGAGATTTCTCATAATCTGCCTTGGCCTGCCTAACATTGTGACTTAATTACAGACTAATTTATATGCATCCCATGTACTTTTCTTTTCTGCCACTCAATAGGTCATCTGACATTATTTAGGTGTATTGGAGTATTGTCAGTGATATATAGGAATTTTGCTAGCAGGGAAAAGATGATTATCCTTTTGTTTAAGACAGTGGTCAAGCCACACCTTGAGTACTGCATACAGGTCTGGAGGCCTCATTTTAGGATGGATGTAGAGTTGCTTGAGCATGTACAGCGAAGGGCAACAAGGTTGGTGAGGGAAACAAAGGGGTCCTCTTACCAAGAAAGGCTTAAGTTCTGCAAATTGCAGCAGCTGGAGACTAGGCACCTGTGAAGTGATTTGATTGAGGTGTATAAGGTCTTGAATGGGTTGAGCACTCTGAATTCTGATGGGATTCTTCTGTTTGCTCAGATTATGAACTTGAAGGGGCATAAATTCAAACTGAGGAAAGACAGTTGTAGATATGCGGAAATTTTCCTTTAGCCAGCAGGTGGTTAATTGAAGGAACAAACTTTTATCTATCGTTGTAGCTGATAGCCTGAATAAATTCAAGGAGAAACTGAACAAACTTTTAGAGGGAATAGTTGTGTAAATTTTTTTTTTTTTTTTTTGGTTGATGCTACATAAGCTTATACACTTGCTTTCTTGCATCACATGCCTCTATCACTAATACTACTGCTGATATAATAATACTACTACTATTAGGTGTAAGGCTTGAATGGTATTTCTTTGTTGGTATGAAATGCCTGGTAGCTTCTATGATTACTTCCCTGAATGCTTTCCATTTAGAATTGGCTATTGGTAACATCATCAGTTGGTACCACTGTGTAGAATTTTTAAAACTGTCTGAGACCACTGTAGTCACCTTTACAAAAGCAAAAACCATTGCCCTTACCCTTGATGGTAGTTACATTTTTAAGTAAATCCCAAATCAGTACACTGTGATCACTGCCATCTTTTGGTTCTTTTATCTGAAGATTCTTAATGCACGTAGACTCACTGCTGATAACTAAATCAGGAGTATTTACTGCTGATTTAGTTATCAGCAGTTGTTGCCCCCTCTTGTTGTCCCCTTTAACATGCTGCAGAAAACAGTCATCCTAGAAATCTACAAAAGTCTTACTAGTGGGTGAACCAACCCACAAATTCCAGTCAACCGCTGGAAAGTTAAAATCCCCCATTATAAGAGATTCTGATATACTGGCCCACTTTATTTCTCTCTGTAACTGTTTGGTATTCTCAATTTTGTTTTCCTAGTACTTATATCACACCAGACTGAATCAACATTGCCCTGATCACCCACATTGACTGGATGCACTGTCTTACATTTAATATGCTTCTTAACTAAGAACATAGCCCCTCTTGTCCTTTCTGTATACATTGTACTCTCCATATTAAAAGTCAGCATCACTTATGTCTGAGTTACACCGTGTCTCTGCAGTGATCATAATAGGCAATAAATACTGTCTAGTAAATGAACAAGTTGGTGTATGCAGTTTGTTTCAGGTGCATTAGCAAATAATGTTTATTATTATTATTATTGTTAGCTATATGGTGCATGCAAGCCTGAGACTTATGCTGCACCAGCCAAAAAAATTTTCTGAGTTACCGAGAGAGAGAGAGAGAGAGAGAGAGAGAGAGAGAGAGAGAGAGAGAGAGAGAGAGAGAGAAAACAAGAGTCAGAAGTAGAAGGGAATCACAAAGAAAGAGAAGAATGATGACATCCATAACATATGTATTACTTTGACCACCCAGTCAAAATACACACAAATTTTAACTTTGACTACAATTTCTTTTTAGAATAATATTTCTATTTTTCTATCAAACAGAGGTTTTTCTGTTGATTGGTCGCAGTTAAAATCATCGGGATAAAAGTTAGCCTCATGTGATTTTAACTTTGACCAATTTTTTTTTTTTTTTTTTTTTTTTAATAGCTGAAAACAAACTGAACGAAGACAATCAAAAACAGGAAATCAAATCATTTTTTATAGCCCTTCAAATTTATGCTTTCTTATGTCAGTGATTGCAGTAAAATTATACATTTTTCAACGTTTTAATCTCAAAAACAGTCAGTTTGACACATTGACAGTATTCTTAAAATTTTTTCTTATTAATTTATTGTTAATTCGACATTTATTTAGTAAGAAAAATTTTTACAAAATACTTTGTTGAGAGTATTGTTGCCGTAGTGTCGCTACAGACAGAGGATACTGCATTGTGCGATTATCAGTTTCTAGTTTTAACAGGTTTCTGCCAGTTTCTAGGTACCATATATGTGTAGTTCTGACTTTAAAGGTGATGAAAGTGCTGTAGTAAGAAATCTTTTGATTTTGTGTGCAAATGCTTAAATGTATTTTATTTTAACAGATTTAACTAAAGTTACTAAACCCATTCAAAATGGATAAGTTTTTAAAAAGAAACTGAGACAAACATGATGAGGAAAAAAATGATGCATTAACACTACCTTTGCAGTTGTCTGATTTAGACCTACACGTTTTAAATGCAAAGAAACAAAAAAAATCAAAAAGTTTGCATTTCAATCCTCTTGGGAATATGATTATTTGGTAATAGATAATAGTAGTGGAACTGGTGTAATTTGCTTAGTGTCAGGCGTGTTTGACTGGCTATCGGAAGTTGAATTGTGAAAGACATTACGAAACATGCCATAGGAATTTTCATGAAACTTTATCCAAATTTAGTGATATCAGAAAAGCTAAACTTCAAGAAGAAAAAAAGCAACTTGAAAGAAAGAAAATATTTTAAATTTATGTCAAGCTAATAGTAGTAAAGTGTTAATGAATGAGTTTCATTTATTTTATCAAATATAATTGTAAAGGATTCATTGCCTTACACTCATGGTGAAATAATAAAAAATTGTGTGATGTCATCATTAGAAGTGCTTGCTAGCATCTTTCCAGAAAAACAGAAAGCTACCTTGATTAGTTACTTTGAATAATGATAGTTTCAAATCATGTTCATAAAATGGCAGATGTAATATTCAATGAATTATTAGGTAGAATCGAAAATTGTGTATTTTTTTCACTGGCACTTGATGAGTCGACTAATGTTTCAGGCATATCACAACTCATGTGCTAGTTCATTTGATTCAACATTATGGCAACTGTGAAGAATATTTTTTGGCTATTTTTCTCTTACTGGTCATACAACTGGAAAATATGTATATGATGCACTTATGAAATTCCTCACAGTGCACAAAATTGATCTGAGTAAACTTGTATAAATTGTTATCTGTGTCCTCCTTCCATGATAGGTAGAAACAAAGGCCTTATTGCTTATCTTAATAGAGATGAAAGGATACTAATTTTGTGCATTATTACTGTTTGATTCACATTGAGGCCTTGTGTTCACAAATGAAAGATCAAAAAGAAATTATAGGCTATCTTGAAGTTATGTTACAGTCAGCAATCATTTTATTGTTAAATCCCTAAATAAGCGACTTCTGAAAATATTTTTGGAAGATCTTCAAACACCACATTCTGATCTTATTACCCATACAGAGTTTCATTGGCTCAGTCATGGAAAGGTGCTCTCCAGAATTTGGGAGGTGTTTGAACAAGTAAAAGCTTTTCTAATAGATAGCAATAAAGAAAACCTTTTTAATGAAATTTTTACTGAAGATTTCAAGATTGCACTTTCATCCATTCATGGTTGACAGCTTCAGCCATTTAAATTTGAGGCTACAGGGAAAAGATACATTTTTGGTAGTTTTATGTGAAGAGATTATCGCATTTGAGAAAAAAAACTTCAAGTGTTTCAGAATCAAGTTTTAAAAGGAAATTTGCTTCATTTTTCTACTCTTAAAAATGTTGAGGAAACTGCTGGGGAGCGCCCATCATTTGTAATGAATGTAATCAAAGACCTTAGTGACCAATGCCAAGAAAAATTTGAATACTTGAAAGAGCACCTCCATTAATTTGAATTAATGATAAATTACAAGAATTTTGAAGTCAGTAACTTGGAACAAATTTTCAATCAAAATGAAGTAGCAGCTGGCAAGTTAGAACTTGTTGCAATCGTCTTTAGCTCTGAAATGTCTTTTCCAACACAAAACTATTTTAAAATTCTGGGGTTCTTCTGACCGCAAAAAATTTCCTTTATTACAAAGAGAAGCATTCAAAGTATTTTCTATGTTTAGTAGTAGTAGTAGTGGTGGTGGCATGTGATCAAGAAAGCATATTAGCTTATGCAGCATCAGCCAAAAAAAAAAAAAAATCACACCATTCCCTCCAAATGCCTGTCCCGTTTCTCCTTAAATTTATTTAACCTATCAACTTCCACAACGACAGATGGAAGTTTGTTCCAGCAATTAACTACCCGCTGGCTAAAGGCAAATTTCTGCACATCTGTTGTACATCTGTCTTTTCTTAATTTATGCCCCCTTCGGTTTGTAATCTGAACAAGTGGAAGGATCTCATCAGAATTCAGCGTACTCAACCCATTCTAAACCAATTTAGATCGATATATGTGTGAAAGTGCTTTTTCATTAATGAACAATATCAAAAACAAAAAAAAGGAGAAGATTGTTTAGATCATGTTTGGAAGAATATTTGCAATTATCTCTTCATAATAGAGAAATTAATTTCAAAGGTTTGGCATCATCTCTTCAGTCAAGGTTCACACTCATATATATATGTATCTCTCCCAAGTTCACTGATGCCCTCATAATTAACCTCACTGGTTCAATACACTCTGGCTGTCTCCCTCAAAATTATTGGATATATGCCATCAACTCCAGGAGCCTTACTTTATGCTCGAAAGTTTTTCTAATAAACAGTCATCTCTAATTTTGAAATCACTATTTTCATATGGTTCAAACTCAGCTGCGCCACCACTCTTCAGTGTGAAGGGTTTTTCGTAAATAAAGACTAGTGTAAAGTTACTTATTAATTTCATCAGGAACATCAGCTGGGATATCTAAGACTTTCCCATGCCCAGTGCACAAAGGTCCTGTCTGATTTATTTTTTCCTTCTATGTATTCACATACATGAAAAATTCCTTGCCCTATTTTTGCTCTTTTAGCCAGTGCTTTCTCATACTCAGCTGTTGCTTCCCTAACCTTATTTGTGGTACTTTTACAAAGTTCAAAGTGTTGTTTGTAATTACGGCGATCTCCAGAGTTCCTCTGTAGCACCTGTAAGGCAAGAGCCAATACCGGCACGTGCGTGTTGTGTTGCTGGCACCTGGAACCTTTGCACCCTGGGAGGGAGGAAGGACACGAAGTTCCAGGCCTCCCGACTTCCTTTTCTAGCTAAATGGAGGCACTCCAGGGACTACTATCTGGATCATTACACTAACTGAGGGTTTCAATGAGTTGGAATCCCCAAGATATTTAATAAGAAAGGAGAAGGAAGATAGCAGGATAAGTAAGGGGAAGGGAATGGTAGGAAAGAAATAGAAGCAGGGGAAGAAGGAGAAGACATCCCTGGAAAACTAAGTGAGAAGTTTTAAAAAGAAAATAGTAAAGAAGAGAAGACTAGTGAAAAATTCACTATTATATACAATACTCAGCTGCAATTTGCAACCGGGAAAGAATAACTTACATTACCTGAGAGCCACTCTGATCCACCATACAAGCCATCTAACTTATAAAACAGTTTAAGTCAGCTCAACTCCTATATACAAAATGAGACTGGAACTACCCAGTCACCAAGGCCACTTAAACAACTAATAGCATTCATATTATACACAAGATACAAAACTATACAGCCAATAACCATAAACAATAACCAATACATTTATATTGTATGTAATTCGTAAAATAGCCTGTATACACTGCAATCACAAGTCACGTGATAAGTAAAAATACCAAATAAGGGAGTTCTGGGATCACTTGATCACAGAATCTGAACAAAACAAACTAGTGACATATATGTCACCAATGCTAAAATTAGCAGCAGTGTCCTAGATAAAATCCAGGCCAGAAAATTCCAACAATCAGTATAAAACGCCTTAAAACAACAAAATGGCATTTTCAATGTTTATATACACAATATAATGAGGCAAGCACATGTTTTGCCAACCCAAAAGTAGAATAGTCATCCATTCACATTGGGATGATACAAACATTCAATGAACAGCTAAATCAATCATGCTGTACAATAACATCAGAACAATGGTTATTAAAGAGTTTGGCTAAAAAATTCCAAAAGATTGATTGAAGACCAATCGATCAATTCTATGTCAATACCTCCAGCAAATGTGGCTCAGACAGTATACACAGAGAACACAACTTTAGTTCCATGTGAAAACAAAATTTCTAGCAACAAAATCAAACAATAAAAACCAATGTCAGAGTAAGCAGCAAGCATGAGGTACAATGGGCCCCGGTAACCATGTTAGCAAGAGCACAAGAGTGTACTGAGTGGAATGTGCAGGGTTCGAGACCAGCTGTCAGTTGTGGATTTTCTCCTCAGTGTCCTGAGTTAGTCAGTCTCAAGGCTGGGTGCTGTTAGCATGTCAAATCCAAGGATCCTGATTAGAAATGCATTCGAAATAAATAAATAGAGGTACAGTTATAATACACAAGGAACACAGCTTTAGTTCCATGTGGAAAACAAAGTTTTGCGACAGCATCCTGGAAGCTGTCCAAGCCTGAAGTTTTGACATCCAATATATACCGCCTGTGTGCATCAAGATGTTAACTCTAACATAAATATAAAAAAATACTCTGTACAAGTGGACACTCAGTTTGCCATCCTGTTATGGGAAGAGTTAACCGTACACATTTAGGTGACCCAAATGTTCAATAACAGCAAAATCAATAATACTGAACAAGGTGACTGTGTGAGTTTAGTTTTCATTTACCGCATGAATACGAGTCACAGAAATACTGTGAACCAAATAATCAATTCAATGTCAGTGCCTCCGGCAAGTATAAGGCAGAGATCAGTAAACTAAGGACAGCTTCTGCACCATATGTAAAACTAACTACAATAATATCTGTTATTTATATGTAACAATCACACAATAAACATCATTATTCAACATAATATTCCCTAGAATATAAATTCTCAACATGTAACCAATAAAAACCAAATCTATTTTACATAGGATCAAACCGCATGAAAACTGTACAAAATGGCAAAACAGTATAAATTTTTTTCAACATGATGTCTTTTAGAGTTATCATCTGACTCAAGACATTCCAAAAGCAAACTCTCTCTTTTTTTTGTTTTTTGTTTTTTTTTGTTAGTTGTTGCCGCCGCATCGGCTTCTGTGGCCATATTGCACCTCCCAAGGTTTTTGCATTTTCTACTCTGATCCAAGCCCGAGGCGCAGGATTTGAACCCACGACCTTTGGGTTGCCAGGCAGGCACTTGACCCACCCGGCTAGCCTGGTTGGCAGCAAACTCATTAATACCAATTAAACAATCTATGCCATCTACAGGTTTCTGTTCAGTAAATGTTTCCATCTGAAAACTTTGTTGGTAAATTCCTAAAAACAAACAAAGTTTTCCCTAGTTTCTACAAAGTATGCGAACTCATTAGTACTATATACTTTAGTTATCATTGGATCCTCAAATCAGTACAATATGATCCACTGTTTATATGAGGACTGTATGATCCACTGTTTCTACAGCCCTACAAGAACAGACAGGGAAAGTGGTAAGTCCAAGTGTAATCAGTCTTGAATTTATTCTCCCATGCCCAGAGAGTAAAAATATAACATTCAGCCCTAAACCTAATCACCTTTTCTGCTTGTCATAAACAAAGCATTTGGGAAATAGTTGAAAGTTACTCTCCCAAGTAGAGCAACATTCCATTGATCTTGCCAGTCCCTAATAAATTTATTTTTCAACCTGACTATCTTCCTTTTCTGAGGGATCAAAATTCAGTTGATAATTACCAAAATTTACTGAAAACTGTTTTCTGTGATGGTAAAGCATATATTGCAAAATAATGTCATAATATACAGGATATGTCCATTAAGGACCTGTAGAGCAGCTGTAGAAATAGTTCTGGATGTTTTGCAAGTAGCAAGCAGCAAGAATCTCTGAGATTGCACCAAGTATTTCTTGACAATGACATATTTAGTCCTGTGACCCCAAGCACCTGTACCATAGCATATGATGGGGAGAAAAATACATATGTAATAGAGCTTTAGTGTTGAGAACTAAGTCCCCATACACATCTGCTGATTTTAAGAATTCCTCCTATCAAAGTTTTGATTTTCTGTAAAATATATTCAACATGCTCAACAAATGTCAACCTGTCATCAATCATTACACCAAGGTATTTCCAATTTGTAATTATGCCAATTTGTATTTCCTCTCCAACTTACTACACTAATTGTTCAATTTAATGACTGGGGATCTATTTACATTGAGTTCTCTTTAAGAGGACTTGTTTGGTCTTATTTACAGAGATAACCAGCTTGTGCACATTGCACCAACCATTCAATTCTTCCATTATATTATTTGATTTTTCTTCCAGGTCGACTGCATATGCCACTTTTTGTACATCTGTATGGTTCAGGGTTAGCTGCTCATCAAGGACCACATTCCAGCAAATTGGACTGAGAACAGATCTTTGAGGGCAGCCATGAGTAGATAACTCATAATAATAGGTGCCTTATTGTCTCCTTGGGCTTTTGCTTGGTCCAGAGACAGGTAGTCTCTGCACCGAGCAAGAGCTCAAGGAGACAATAAGGCCCCTGTTATTGAAGTAGTCTGTAATTAATCTATACAGAGGAGTAGAAACCCCGGCCTCCCTGAACTTCTCCAGAACACTGCCATCAAAGGGTGTCAAAGGCCCCCTGTGAAGTCCACGAAGAGCCTGAGGACATATCTGGAATCAGAAGCTTCTAAAGTATTTAATACCAGTTTGATAGCATCCACTGTGCACCTTAGAAAAGCCAAACTGTATTGAGGTCAACAAACGCCTTGTTGACCTCAATCTTACCACTATAAGTTTTTCTAGCATCTTCCCCAATACAAAGAGAAGATGCGGTATTTGTGGGCTTATCAGTATTTTTTACTAAGAACTTTAGATTTGCTTTTTCCAGACATCTGGAATGCAACCAGCACTGAGGCACGTATTCGTCAGTATTACTATCAGTTTCGGTTTAAATTGCCGTATTCTCTTAAGGACTAAACTCTCTATAAGGTCCAATCCAGGACACTTGCAATCTTGCATTGATATCACAGCTTAATATACTTCATTTTGTGTTAAAGGTTCTTCATATGCATCACTTGCATATGTAAAATGGCGGAAATGCATGTTTGTCTGCTCAGTACCTTCCAGAATAGTGAAATCTTGATGGATGATTTTGTCCAATATTGCATTCATAGTCTCTCCCCCCCATGAAAAAGTTTCTGGAAAATTTTCCCTGAGAATAGAAGTAAAGGTCCACCGGATGCAGTTTTTCCATTACAATCTTGTATGGAAGTCCCCAGGCCTCCCCCCCCCCCCTTATCCATAGTTGCCTTCACTAATCTATCCCAAGCCAATTTCTTTTCCTTCTGTATAAAGTTGAGGTATCTTCTTCTGGCAATCTTATATAATTCTGCCAGTTGGGAAGTCTCAGTCTCATCTCGGTTGTTCCTTTTAGAAGGCTGGCAGTTCCTAATTCATTTCTCAATTCTGTTAATTGAGCAGTCCACCATGGTACCACATTTAAGCGCCTCTTCTTTTTAACAAAACTATCATTACAAACTGAGAATAACTGTAGTGACCTCCTCAGCCTGCTGCTGAACAGATTTATCCATAAGACCATCAATAAAATTCTCAGAAACAGCAGCACTAAATCATTTAGATCAAACTTTTTCCAATCCACATCTTTTGTTTTAAATCTTGGGAAGTCATAGTTGCATCTGGAACAGAAGGAAACTTGATTGAGATCATACACAATATCAAAAGTGATGACACTGTGATCACTCTAGTACTGTGGTACTGTTATAGATCTACTTGTAGCTCTACACTCTATAGCTTTCCCATGCCATCCTTTCTGCTCTGTTAGACCAGCCAGTTCCATATTCATCATTTTGGCATCCTCCTTGTGCAGTATTTTGTTAATGGTATATAAGCATTCATGGCTTTTGTTGTGATTTTTGCTTTAAAAGTATTCCATAATTCAAAAGGTAATAGTTATAGTACTAGCCATATAGTGCAAGGAAGCCACAGGCTTTTGCTGTATTGGCCAAAAAAAACAGTAGATAAGCAAATACAAATTATTTACTTCCTCACATAGGTAACTATCCAGTTCTCCTTTACATTTATTCCAACTGCCAACCTCTACGACCTGTGAAGGCAACGTGTTCCAGTAATCAGCAACTTACTGGCTAAAATAAAACTTCCTACAATCTAATCTAAACTTCTTCCCCTGTAATTTGAATTTATGTCCCCTAGTTGTGAATTTTTTATAACGGTAAAAATTGAGACTTTATTCATTTTATTAACCTTATATACTTCACTCAACTCACCTCAGAGGTGATTATATTGATGCAGCTAATCAGCTTCATGAATATATCCAATTTGTGAAAAGAGCAAAGTAGAGTAAATAACTTATTTCTGATATTTAAATACAATTCATTAGAAGGTGGGAAAACATTCAGAGTTATATAATAACAATAGATGACAATTTACATAAAGCAGCAGCAAAGAAACTGTAGAATTTGATTAGCTGCTTAAAGTTTGAAATAATATATAGTCGGACCTCTATATAATGAAATATAAGAAATCAGTCATTCCCTTGAATACGGATACATTAATTTTAGGGACATAGGGATACTTTAATTTTAACAACCCTGTATATATATATATATATATATATATACACACACACACAGGTATTTACTAGGGCTTACAATACCGAGATCCCGGTCATTTTTTTCCGGTATTGATAAATAAAATACCGGTTTTTCGGTATTAATTTTAAAAAAATAATTGTTTAGAATTTAATCACATAAAGGTTATAAAATCACCTTTATGTTATTATGACGTCGTTATCTCTACTAGCAAATGTTCGATAAATCATCGATAGGACACCATGCAACATTGCAACCTGTCCACAATTCTCGGACAACTTCGTCTGACCGTATCGTAACTCCCAAGTCCCGTTCCTCCACTACTGACTTTAGTTCAACTCCACCAGGTGTATAAGTTATTTTTGGATTGCTGTTCCCCAGGTGTAAGACCTTGCATTTTGCTGAATTAAATAGCTGCCACTTTTCTGACCACCCCGAAAATCTATTTAGGTCACTCTGAAGAAGCTCTGCTTGGTGGCGATCATTAACTACTCTATTGATCTTTACATCATCTGCAAATTTAAACATCACGCCCTCCATCCCTTCATAGATGTCATTTAAGATAATCATAAACAACAGTGGTCCCAATGTGATCCTTGGGGAAACCCACTTCTTACATTAACCCAATCTGAGGAATAACCATTTATCACAACCATCTGCTTGGTGCCCTCAAGCCATCGTGCTAACCATCTAAGGATTTTCCCTGTGATTCCAGCCTGCTCCAACTTATAAAGTAAACACTCATGTGGAACTGAGTCAAATGCTTTTCTGAAATCCAAATAAACAATGTCGAAATTATTCCCTAAATCCAGCTCACAAGTAACCTGTCAAAATGCCTAACCAGATTTGTTAAACATGATTTTTCCCTTCACATAACCATGCTGTGTATCCTACAGAATTCCATTTCCATCTAAATGATCCTGAATTCCACCGTTGATCATTGTCTCCATGATTTTCCCTTCTACTGAAGTTAGACTGGCTAGTCGGTAATTTCCTGTTACACTCCTAGAACCGCCTTTATGTTCCAATTTACACCAATCCAGTGCAATCTCTCCTGAGTCCAGTGATACTCTCATAACTAGCCTTAATGGATAAGGGAAATTAATCCTATCATCCTATGCGCTTCCCTTACCCGAAGGGTAAGGGAAGCGCATAGGATGATAGGATTAATTTCCTTTTTATTTAATTTTTAATTTCATTTTATTATTTTTATTTATTTATTAATTATTATTATTTATTTATTTAATTTTTGTTTTTATCAGAGAGACCTAGATAGACTTCAAGAATGGTCAGAAAAATGGCAGCTGTGCTTTAATCCAACAAAGTGTAAGGTATTACACCTGGGAAACAGTAATCCCAAAATAACTTATTCACTTGGTGGAGTTCAACTAAACCCAGTACTGGAGGAAAGGGACTTGGGTGTTACGATACGGTCAGACATGAAATTCTCTGAGCATTGTAAACAGGTTGCAAGGAAGGCCCATGGTGTCCTATCGATGATCTATCGAACTTTTGCAAGTAGAGATAGGGACGTGATAATCCCATTATATAAGGCCTATGTTAGACCACACTTGGAATACTGTGTTCAAGTATGGAGACCGCACCTAAAGAAAGACATCGAGCTTCTTGAAAGGGTGCAAAGAAGGGTAACTCGCCTGGTGAGATCGGCAAAAGGGCGTCCTTATGAAGAAAGACTTCGAATATGTGGGTTGCAGAGTTTGGAAACTAGACACCTTAGAGGAGATTTGATTGAGGTGTTTAAGGCTCTGAGAGGCATCAGTAAAATGAATGAGGACAAAATTTTCAAGATTATAAATGATGCTAGAACTAGGGGACATAAATTCAAGTTACGCGGGGAAATGTTTAGATTGGACTGCAGGAAGTTTTATTTTAGCCAGCGAGTTATAAATTACTGGAATAAGTTGCCTTCATGGGTGGTAGAGGCCGACAGTTTGGGGAAATTCAAAGGTCATCTGGATAGTACTTTCGGGTAAGGGAAGCGCATAGGATGATAGGATTAATTTCCTTTTTATTTAATTTTTAATTTCATTTTATTTATTTATTAATTATTATTATTTATTTATTTAATTTTTGTTTTTATCATTGTTTTGTTCGGATTTTTTTTTTTTTTTTTTTTTTGGCTGGTGCAGCATAAGCCATAGGCTTTCTTGCACCATACGGCCGTTACTAATACTAATACTAATGGTTCAATGCACTCACTTGCCGCCTCCTTTAAGATTATAGGGTATATGCCATAAACCACAGGAGCCTTACTCACCTGTAGGTGCCAACGTTTTCTCATTAAATAACACTAGTTTGCAAATTTAAGTTTGTTCACTGGGGTTTGGATTTCAATAGATCCTACTGCCGAAATATATTGCTGTGATTTCAAATATGACTTAGATTTTTTTCTATCACATCCAGATACATCACAGTTTAAGAAATAAAAAAGTATTGTGTTTTACGAAAGTACATATATGGCTTTATTGTATTTAGTAATGACAATTGATAGGATTACATTTTCATATATCAAAAAATATGTAAATACTAGAATTTTGATTAATAACAAGTATTAATCAAAATTCTGAAACTTTCATTAATCAGACCTTCGTCTCTTTTTTGAAAAGAACGTTTAATCGTTTTTCTTTTATGTACAGTGCCAGATTTCTCTCTTTTTAAACACAAGCAGTAGTCGGCCATCATGCTTGTATTCCACCTTCCCTGGTACCTCTGCTCCATTTCCTTTATGTCCTGATGGAATCTCTCCCCTTGTTCTTCGCTCATATGAGCAAGATGGGCATGCAAAAAGTGAATTTTGATGATCATATTGCAACCTAAATTGCGAAGCTTTTCGAGCATATTTTGAACAATTTTCTCATAATCCTGTGATTTATGATTTCCTAGAAAGTTTTCCATTACACTTTTAAAAGCAATTCAGGCTTCCCTTTCAACATCAGTCATAGTAGTTTCAAACTGACCATCTAAAACCAATTTTCTAATTTGGGGACCAATGAAAGATACCCTGCTTAAGTTTTGCATCAGATAAACTGGGAAATTTACTGCAAAGTTACTTAAAGCAGTTGCCATCCTTATTCAGTGCTTTAACAAATTGCTTCATTATGCCTAACTTGATATGCAGGGGAGGTAAAAGTATTTTATCTATCTTCACCAAACTTTCGTGCACTATATTTTTTGACCCCGGTGTAAAATTGTGCCTCCGATGCCATTGCTTCTTTGTCCAATGCAGCGCTTTAGCTCTGCTATCCCATTCACAAATAAAGCATGGCATTACAGTCACTCCTCGTACAGCACAATAGTTGTGTTCCTAGAAATCCTCGTGCGATATAAATAACAGGCCCTATTGGAAAAATAGGGTTAGGTGCTGACCACCCAAGATTGAGCACACATTTGTAACCAAAACATTACCAAACACAATAAATAATCGTAATAAAATACGTATTTTATTACAACTATTACGTAATAAAATATTGCCAATGCTTTTGCTTCTATCGTAAGCAAACTTGTCTTTTTGTTTGATTTTCTCTCCATTTCTCTCCATCTTACATGGAACTTCTGAAATATGGAGGAAGAGGGATGGCTGTACTGATACAAAAACTGTTAAATAGTATACTGAGAGGAGAAGAAATACTGAAAGAAATGATAACAGGATATATTACATCAATTTATAAGAAGGGCGATCGGAAAAGCTGTTCAAATTACAGAGGAATATGCATCCTGAACCCGCTGTTAAAGATCCTTGGAAAATGGATCGGGAACCATTTAGAAGCTCGAATCGGGGTATCAGAAGAACAAAGTTGTTTTTCAGCTGGGAAGTCATGTATAGATCATATCTCAACGGTAAGACAGATCCTTGAAAAATGCCAATCAAAGGGGAAAAAAAATCTTTATGATTTTCATTGACCTTGAAAAGGCATATGACAGTGTTCCAAGAAAACTCTTATGGGAAGCACTGAAAGAGGCAAATATTGATGGACAACTGATTAACATTATTAAGGCAATTTACAGGAATAATAGATGCAAAATTAAAGTGGGATCAGCTTTGTCACCTGAGTTCCACACTTCAAAAGGCTTATTACAAGGTTGTTACATGTCACCAACACTTTTCAAAATTTATATCGACATCTGCCTAAGATCCTGGTCAAAAAAATGTAATAAAATGGGATTGCCGATTAATAAGAACACCTATATTCACAATTTACTTTTTGCAGATGATCAGGTGGTGATAACACAAGACTTAGAAGATGCAAAGTATGCATGTCATCAATTGTTTGAGGAATATAAACAATGGGGTCTAAAAATCACAGGGGTCTAAAAAATCATGAATATTGCAGGTTTTAAAATCAAACAAGTTGATAAATTCAAATATTTGAGATCAATCTCACAAAGTGATGGATCATCCCAAGCAGAGATCAATAAGAGAATTACAGACGGCAGAAAGGCTATCGGCACGTTAAACTCTGTTCTGTGGAGCAAAATCATCCTAAATAAAACAAAGAAACTTATATTTCAAACGATTGTACAAAGTCTTCTATTCTATGGAGCGGAAACCTGGACATTGAATAAGCGAGCGGAAAACAAATTACTCTCCACAGAAATGGATTTTTGGAGACGCTCAGCAGGAACTTCTAGAAGAGACAGAAAATGGAATGAAGACATAAGGGAAAAAATGGAAGTGAAAAAGACTATTATTGACACCATCAAAGAAAAGCGTCTAACATGGTACAGACATGTAAAACAGATGCAAGAAAACAGATATCCAAAGGCTATCCTGGTATGGATACCTCCTGGAAGAAGGACAAGAGGAAGACCTAGGAGGACATGGATGGATGGAGTACGGGAGTGCATGACAGCCCGAGGCTTAACCGACCAAGACACCTTGAACCACACTTTATGGTGGGAAAAAATTCCTAATAAGAAATAACTTGTAGGCTGAGGAAACCCATTGTAAATGGAAACACTCCTCTTGATGATGATGATGATTTTCTCTCCAAACAGATGACAGCCGTTGTGTCTTGATCTAATGGATTTTAATTACACTTTGAGTTGTTCTGCTATGAAAGTTGTTTTTATTTTCTCTACATTCTTTCTAATTCTCAACGTTGCCTCATTTAGGCCAGTAGCACGTGCAATATCACGTCTTAATTTCGCTCGAAGTGTTTCAAAATTTCTTATTTTTTCTCTATCAACAGAGGTGGACTGGCCATAAGCCTTACCGGGGAAACCCCGGTGGGCCGGAGGCCAGTGTGATTTTGGCCATAAACGCTAGTATGAGGCCGCTACAAATTTTCCCAGGTAAGAATTTTTGACCAAGTCCACCTCTGTTTATCGATACCGTATTGCTTTTCTTTTTCTCTCTGAATCTGTAGTGTCTTCACCAGGAATGCTTCCTTTTCACACCTTTTAAGTATTTTACTCATTTTTAGGAAATAAAGCACAACTACAAAATGAGGAGGCACGCTTGATACACATAAACAAAGCTGCGCACGTGTAGCAGCTGAATAAACAACACCATAAAGGCAGAGACACACCAACACCTCAATAGCTCACATTTTACTAAAGCACATTTCTGGGGGTTATTACCATAAAACAATAAAAACTATTTCCAGCTGCGTTTCTGCTAGTGGAATCTGTTATAAACTGGTAGTAAACTCGATCTAATTGCATTTGCGATAATACCGATAGCTGAAGTGTGGGTTTTTACGTTATTATGGCGAAAAGCGTTTCACCTTCACTGATATAAAAAACATAAATACGTTTTCAGAATTTTCTCTTCATTGCTATCGTGTTGTGTTCAGTTGGGGTGATTCCGCATTCTACTGCCATTTCTTGTAAACACAAAGGTGAATCAGGCATAAGCGAATTCGGTTCGTGTTATATACGATATCGTTCCCCTATTTATAAATCGTGCATGATCGAATTCGTGTAGTGTAAACACGTGTTATACGAGGACTGACTGTATTTGTAAATGGGATAGCCACCCTGTTGCTATCCCATTCACAAATATTCACAATGATGTACCCACCCTGTTGCCCCAACAATATACATAACACTTTTAAGTCTCCACATAGTTGCCATTCGTGATCTTGATATTTAATTTTCTACAGAAGCAACTTTAGATTGTCATAGGTTTCTTTTAAGTAGACTGAATGAGCAACTGGCACAGATATGTACTTATCTCCATTATACAAAAGAACATCTTTTAAACTAGTCTTAGAAGAGTCTATAAATAGTCTCCATTCATTAGAAACATATGATGGAGCTCCTAAGACTTATTAAACCAGCGATATCACTGCAATATACGAGAGGACCTTCTTGTGAAAAATACTATATAAACTCCCTTTCATGATTTCTGTACCAGGAAAATGATGTACCTGAAGCAAGTAAGTTCCTCGCTTGAAGTCTGGATCCCAGAATTTCAGCAGCATACTTTGGAAGACCTAAGTCCCTTACTAAATCGTTCAGTTCAACTTGTGTGAATTGCTGTGGCATTAAAATATTTTCTGGTTGATAACATTCCTCTTCACTAACCTCTTTAGCTTCTGCTTCGGTGGAAGATGTGGACTCCAAAGTTTCTGGTGGAGGTTTTATAGGCAGTCAGATTCATGCGGAACCGGTCTTATGGCTGACGGTAGATCTGGATATTTGATGTACTTTTTATTTTTTGAATTGTAACCTTTAACATCACATACACAAAAGTAACATTCGGCATGGCTTACTGGCTCGTGTGACTCCATTTTCTAAGATGTTCGACGCATGTATGGCATACTTTATGTGGTGCCCAAGATTTATCCTGATCGCCTAGTTTTAAGTCAGAATATGCATAATACGATTTTTTTACAAAATCGGTAATATTTCGCCTCTAATTTACAGGAACAAAACAACCACATGTGTAACAAAATATGTTGGGATTGTTTATACACTTTCTGGTTGCCATACTAAAAGAAAACTAACACACGGTGAGAGCTCACAATGGTTTTTACAGGAGTACTGTGACCACATAAGGGATGTGCCACTTATATAGGCTCTGTGGTTGAGTGGACTGTACAAACAAGTGAGTGCATGCTCAGACAAGTTTAACTCGTAACTACACACAGGAGTCTCCCAGACTCCACTCGGAAAATTAAATTCTGGGAATGACAGATGGGCTGGAAGAGCTGGGTTGGGGTCATCTACCTTCCTGGGTCAAGTTTAGCTATCTTGCAGTATGATTAGTATTAGTAATGGCCGCATGGTGCAAGAAAGCCTTATGCTGCACCAGCCAAAAAAAAAAAAAAACCCGAATAAAACTGAAAAAAAAGAAAATAAATAAATAATAAATAATAATAATTAATAAAAGAAAAGGAAATTAAATTTATCATCCTCTGCGCTTCCCTCACCTGAAGGTACTATCCAGATGACCCTTGAATTTCCCCAAACTGTCAGCCTCTACCACCCATGTAGGCAACTTATTTCAGTAATTTATAACTCGCTGGCTAAAATAAAACCTCCTGCAGTCCACACTCTAAACATTTGCCCCCTGTAACTTGAATTTATGTCCCCTAGTTCTAGCATCATTTATAATCTTGAAAATTTTGTCCTCATTCATTTTACTGATGCCTCTCAGAGCCTTAAACACTACAATCAAATCTCCTCTAAGGTGCCTAGTTTCCAAACTCTGCAACCCACATATTCGAAGTCTTTCTTCATAAGGACGCCCTTTTGCCGATCTCACCAGGCGAGTTACCTGTCTTTGCACCCTTTCAAGAAGTTCAATGTCTTTGTTTAAGTGCGGTCTCCATACTTGAACACAGTATTCCAAGTGTGGTCTAACAAAAGCCTTATATAATGGGATTATCACGTCCCTATCAGGCGCCTCCGTAGCCAGGTGGGAAGGAGCAGCACACGCTTGTTGATTAAAAACCGGGCTTCTTGATTAAAAACCAAAATAACAAACAAACAAACAAACAACGTCCCTATCTCTACTTGCAAAAGTTCGATAGAACATTGATAGGACACCTTGATGTCATCGGTGAAATACTGATGACATCAAGGCCCTCCTGCAAAAGCACGAGCCAATTTGCTTTTGCTTGCAGGAGACTTATCTAAAAGCAAATGATGATCCCACCATGCATAACATCACATTTTTTCGAAAGGATAGAATTGCGGACGGTCCTGCTCATGGAGGAGTGGCTATCCTTGTGGGCAACCAGACCCCAGTTCAACCCTTGCTAGTTACAACCAGCATAGAGGCTGTTGCAGTTCGCCTTTCAGTGGGATTTTTATTAACTGTGTGCTCTATTTATTTGCCACCTGGGACTGACATCTCCCAGGAAGACCTTGATGATCTGGTAACGCAGTTGCCTCCCCCTTTCTTACTTCTCGGGGATTTTAATGGGCATAACACCCTGTGGGGTAGTGCTAAAATCAATAGAAGGGGACAAGTCATAGAGCGTATGCTAAATGACAATGACCTTTCCCTTCTAAATATTGGAACAAACACCTTCTTCCACATGCCTACCCGTACTTTTTCTGCCATTGATCTCTCTATCTGCTCCCCTTCTCTACTCCCTTCACTCACTTGGGAAGTGGAGGAGAATCCATACGGAAGTGATCACTTCCCTGTGATAACCTTGTTACACAGTGGGAGACCGTGTCTTCCTTTAAGGTTACCACGGTGGAAGTTTGATCGGGCTGACTGGAATGCCTTCCAACATCAGGCAAATTTTGACCTCAGTACAGTCAGTCAGGAGCCTATCAATGACGCAGTAACATACATCACAGAAATCATTGTCCAAGTAGCTGCGAATGCTGTCCCAAAAACATCTGCCCGGTTTCCACCATTTCCCAAACCTTGGTGGAATTCACAATGCACAGCAGCAAAAAAGGCTCAAAACAAAGCGTGGGGGATACTCTGCCGATATCCTGCCACTGTTAATTTAATAGCCTTCAAGCGTGCACGAGCCAAAGCATGCTACATTCGCCGTCAGAGTCAAAAGGAATCATGGATCCGTTTTACCTCATCTATTAACCAGGCTACCAATTCTAAGGTAGTCTAGGATAAAATCCGGAAAATGAAGGGAAAATATACAAAGTACATCCCACCCTTCTTCAATCCTAGATTATAATGGATGTGCTATTGCAGATCCAACTGCAATAACCAATTCTCTTGGGGAAACGTTTTCTAACATCTCTGCAACATCTTCGTATTCCCCAGAGTTCCTGGTCCTGAAACATAAAATTGAAAAGCAGGCCCTTAGTTTTAAGTCCAAGGGCCTGAAACATAAAATTGAAAAGCAGGCCCTTAGTTTTAAGTCCAAGGGCCTCTATCCCTACAATGGGGCATTCACTATAGAGGAACTGAAAAGAGTCCTAACTCTTTCCAATGCAAGTGCTGTTGGACCAGATGGCATCCATTATGAAATGATTAAGCATCTTTCACCAAAATCTATGGATTATCTGCTCCTTCTATATAATAGATTCTTTATTGAAGGGCAGTTTCCGGATTTCTGGCGCAAGGCAATCGTTCTTGCCTTTGCTAAGCCAGGAAAGGATCCAAAAGTCACTACTAATTACCGTCCTATTGCTCTGACTAGCTGTATGTGCAAAATTCTGGAGAGAATGGTTAATTTTCGTTTAACATGGTATTTAGAATCAAATGACCTTCTCTCCAACATCCAGTGCGGCTTCCGAAGGAACCGGTCCACTTTGGACCATCTTATTAGACTGGAAACATCCATCCGGGATGCTTTCCTAAAACGCGAACACTTGATGTCAGTGTTCTTTGACATGGAGAAAACGCATGACACAACTTGGAGATTTGGCATCTTAAAAGATTTACATAACCTAGGCCTTAGAGGACATCTCCCCTGTTTTATTGAAAACTTTTTAGCCAATCAATCTTTCCAAGTTCGTGTGGGATCCTCACTCTCTCGTTCCTTCAGCCAAGAGGAGGGAGTACCACAAGGATCAGTATTAAGTGTCACGCTTTTCGCCATCAAAATAAATTCCATCGCAGAACAACTTCCTCCAACTATAAACAGTGCCCTCTATGTTGATGACTTTAGCATATTTTGTCAGTCATGCAACATGAGGATTATTGAAAGACAACTGCAGAAAGCCCTTGATTGCCTCAATTCCTGGGCACTTGCTAATGGCTTCAGGTTCTCGCCGGAGAAGACCGTTTGCGTACATTTTTGTCGTAAGCGTAATCTTCATCCTGAACCTGAATTAAGGCTCAGACAAAATGCTATTCCAGTAGCAGTGGACACAAAATTCTTGCGACTCATATTTGACAAAAAGCTGACCTTTCTGGATCATATCCGTCAACTCCGCACAAAGTGCACAAGAGGCCTTAATATTCTCCGCTCGCTCTCCTCTACATCTTGGGGTGCAGACCGATGCACCCTTCTACGGCTTTACTGTGCACTTGTGCGAATCGAAATTAGATTATGGGTCCCAGGTATATTCTTCAGCCAGAGACAGTGCCCTTCGATGGCTGGACCCTGTCCATCATCAGGCTCTCCGCACCGCTATTGGAGCATTTCGAACATCTCCTGTCCAGAGCTTATACGTCGAAGCAAATGAACCGCCGTTATTCCTTCGACGTAAGCAGTTGTCTCTAAAGTACGCTTTAAAACTGAAATCCCTGCCAGACCATCCCACGTGGCCATTCGTTTTTGAGCCACGATGGGAAAATTTGTATAACACCCATAAGACTGCCAATCGTCCTTTTGGTATTCGTCTCCAAGAGCTACTCAAAGAACTTAATATCAAGGTAGACAAGGTTGCCCAAACACCAAAGCAACCCCTTCCACCCTGGCATGCTCATGTCCTGGCATGTGACTTGTCCCTTAGAAATTGGGAAAAGTCGGACACTCCATCATCTGTCTACCTGCAGCTTCATTCAGCACACTGAACTGTACATTCTGACTTCGCGCCAGTCTACACAGACGGCTCGAAGTCGGAATCATATGCTGCTGTCTTTAGAGACAGCACTACATCGGAGCAGATTCCCTCTGAATGCAGCATATATACTGCAGAGCTGCACGCTATAGAGTTAGCCTTGGATCACATTAGTAAATGCCAATACCAATGGTTCATTTTATATTCCGACGCTCTCAATCGTGTTACAGGCTTTAATATCTGTGAGATATAATTGTCATCCAGTTCTGTCTAGCGTTCAGCAGAAGATTCACGTTCTCCATGAACGCGAATACGATATCCGCTTCTGCTGGATTCCCAGCCACATTGGGATTAGGGGAAATGATTTGGCTGACGCTGCAGCCAAATCAGCAATTCCCAATAATAACCGCTGCCTGTTAGTCCCCTATACAGACTACAGGCAAATAATACATCAAAAGATACATTCCCAATGGCAGGATTCCTGGAATAGACAGACTGGGAATAAACTATATTGTATAAAGCCTGTAATTGAACCGTGGCAGTCTAGTCTGCGCAGGAACCGTAAGGAGGAAGTTGTTCTTGCCCGGACCCGCATAGGACATAGTCATTTGACTCATTCCTTTTTGCTGATGGCCGATGACCCTCCTATGTGTGTGTCCTGTGGCACAATTTTAACTATCAGACACATTTTAATTGACTGTCCAGATTTTAGCAATACTTGTTTTACCGCTTTTAATCATCTGACTGAGCCGTATACACTCAGTCAGATTTTATCCGACAATGACAATGTGTCTGCTGTTTTTTAGATTTTTAAAAGCAATAAACGTTTTTGCTCGTGTATAAAATTTACATTTTATTGTGATTTTTATTGATTTATCTCTTATACATTTTGACATAGTGACCTTTTTTTTTTTTTTTTTTTGATTTGGTAGTTGTTGGCGCATCGGCTTCTGTGGCCATATTGCACCTCCCAAGGTTTTTGCAGTACTTTGATCCAAGCCCGAGGCGGGAATCGAACCCGCGACCTTTGGGTTGCCGAGCAGGTACTTTACCCACTCGGCTAGCCCGGTCGGCCATAGTGACCTAACTAATTAGGTCACTGAATGTTTAAAATTTTTTATATAAGACCTCGTCTTGGCGCATTATAGCCTTAGAAGCTAATTCGCCAATAAAAATTCAATCAACCAACCAACCAAACTGAATCTGGAGCTAAAATAAACATAATATGAAATTAAAATATAGCTTATCTCTCAGTACTCAACTTGGGAGTACTGAGAGAAACTTTTGCTATAATATTTTAATGAGTATTTTAAGCCTTCAGCTATAAAATTATACAACGATCATAATATGAAATAAAGAGAAAAAAATATTCCATGGAAAATTGGGTTCATGGAAGCGAATGACTAAACTCTCACTCATGGTTTCCTAATCCAACATTTCACCATATATATGAAGGGGAAAAAAAACAGATAGAAATACTCTCATAACATAATAAACATTTGTCTCAGATATTACCATTAATAAATAAAAAAAGGAAAGAAAATCAGCCTTTCAAATTATTGTTATTGTTATTCGGTTTTTTTTGGGAGCATTAGCAACTAAGGCCATATTGCTCCGGGAATATGCGGTGGTCATTCCCTGACCTTTCCACATCCGCCGTATTTGGTGGTGACGGGCTCGAACCCCAGTCTAATCAAGAAGCGTATGCTACGCACTGCTGCTCCTTCCCACATGGCTACGGAGGCGCCTTTCAAATTATTCCAGATAACTGACATTCTACTATATTACAAATCTGAGATCTCCTGTAGGCAAATTGTTTAATCTTCGGTTTTTGCATATAGAAAAGTTTGTAAACCAGTGATTTAGAGCAGCAGTTTCCCAAACTGGGGTCCGTAGACCAGTTCCAGTGGGCCCGTGAGACATTCAGAAGGGTATCGAGTAATATGTGTTTATATATATGTAGGGGACTGCAAACTTTTTTTTTTTTTGAAGGGGTCCGTAGATCTCAGTAGTTTGGGAGCTGCTAATTTAGAGTAACGAAAATCAGGAGCAGTCCCAGGTAGCGGCTAAAGAGACTGTGCCCCCCATTATTAAAATAATGAGGATTTTTTTACCACTGATAACACTTCTTTATTCCCCTCCCTCCTTTAGAAAATCCTTTAGCCACCCCTGATGAAAATTGATCATTGAATTTAGGCTACTAAAGTAGGATATAATGTTCCCATATAAGATAAGCCCTTGCTGGCAACATTCCAGAATGTTCTGTTTGTCTAGTGGATGGGCCCTAATATAGCAATTATGTTCATTACTGTATAAATGTAGTTGAACCTACATAGCTAACTAACTTTCTTCTTTAAATAATGGAAAGTGGTGCTGATTTGGTCATGCACTTAGTGCCCCACATGCCTTTAATTTACATTAAGAAAGCTTTTCTTAGAATATAGGCTGTGGTTGTTATGGAAATTTCTGCTACGTAGGCCATACTATGCTTATATGTTGAATGGAATTCTCTAATTTTGTTATGAAATGTAATTATTTAATATTACAAAGAAATTTTTACTGCTTACATTTAATTTTTCGTTAATCATTAGATAAACATGCATGTATACTTTATTTTTTAGGCGAGGTCATTCTGTACTTCAGTCTTCTCTTCCAAATAAGGATGAACATGTTTTATTAATTCGAATGACTCCAGTCCAAAGAAAATTGTATAAGGCATTCATTAAAAACCTGCTTTATGTTCAACAAGCTACAAATCCACTCAAGCTTTTTGCAGTATGTTGTAAGGTATGAATATAATATTTAGAAATCTTTATAAACTTGACAATATTCCTAATCTTTGTCCAGTAAAATATGACAGGAAAGTTCACATTTTTGAAGGATGAACTTTTATATTGTACTATTTTTATATTTTAAAGATTCCCATTCACTTAGAATTTATATGTCACTATTTATAATTTATATATTTCACTTTCACTATAACCAGAAAGTTTTTAAAAAATGTTATCCCAAGACATTTTTTAAAAATGTATTGGGATAATGGAGCATTAAAAATGTTCCCTTTTGGAATGATATGCTGTGAAAAGGAATTTCTTACAAATATTGAAACCTGAACAGAATACTAAATGTGGCTAAAAGTTTTGGGAATGAGTATGATTAAGTTATGGAAATTGGTGAAATAATGAGCACTTCAACCTTGGAGTGTAATCTGCCTTTAATTTCTAAAGAATTATAGATTATTTTTAGAAGTTTCGTGGTACTTCCTGTACTATTTCTTCAGTGACTTTAAAGACAACAGAATTGGTATTTTATGGTGACTTTATATTTACTGTGGCCATAGACATTGTCAAACCAAACAAAATGCTCATTTGCATGTTCTTTTGTATTCATTGATTAGAGGAGGCTGTGTTTAAATTTTCATTTTGTATAATATCTTTTCTTATTTATTCCATGGACAGATGTGGCCATAATATATCTTACATTAGTTTATTTCTTTAATGTCCATGGCATATAAAGGCATTCACTGATAATTTAAGATAGCACTCAGTGATTGAAAATATGACCCTTTTTTTGGAGTTGCAATGCTGGGCTCCTTTAAAAAGATAGTGGCGTTGTGGGCTTTTTGTTTCTTTGTGGATTTCTTTTAGTAGTGCTTGTTGTTTTTGGTTATGGGCAGGCATCTGAGTCACACATTCACTTCCCCCTGTGGGGTCAGTATTGCTTCGTTTCTTTAAATTTTTCTTTATTTTTGTTTTAGCGAGGTTCATAGTAGTAAAATAGCACACTGCCTTACCCATAACCCTATCAACAGCATTAATTATTTTGCTGGATTTATTTCATGGATTTGGCATTTTTACAATTTAATCTGAAGGGAAAAAAATAGCATCGGTGAGTTTCTACTAAATTGTGTTTTGAAATGATGTGTGCGGATATACACAAATCATTACAACAGAAGTTTTTTTTTTTTTTTTTTTTAATTTCTTACATATAGAGTCAGTCAACAGACCTTGGTAATGTTGTCATCAACAAGGTCAATTAGTATAATAATGGTGCTGTTGTCTAGTGTCAAGTTGCATTGTTTGTGTAGAGTGATCAACCATCTAACCCAGTAGGTAGTAGAGTGTATACCAAGCACTGGTTTTCTCCCTTGACCTGTGGAGGCGGGGCTGGTCTGTACTAGCTGTGGAAACAGAGTCAGCATTAAAAAGTCAGGTCTGATAAAGTCAATAAGAGTGAGATTCAAGAAGATTGTTACAATGTAGTAATAAAAATTTAAATTGTAAATTTAGAGTTTATTAAATATTCCATTTAATACACTAGTCTATTAGATATATTTAACATTCGCAAATAAGTGTAAGGAAAGTGTGTAGGAAGAAAGAAATGCAAAAATAGGTGTAGCTTTTCTAAGTGATGATGATGATGACGACGACGACATTAGTAACATGCATCATAAATATTTATTTGCATCTTTTGTCACAGAACTTAAATCTTCTTCTGAGTTCTACTGATTACAAGGATGCATTGTTCAAAAATATATTTCCGAGTAGTGTAATGTCAAAAATGTATGGCTGGGGGGGGGGGGACAGTCATTGTTTGAGAAATTGAATGGATAGAGAAAGAAGAGGTAGTGATGACTAAAAATTGGGCCATTTTTGATTGTTATAAATGGAAATAATCAGAGTGCTTCCGGGTTTCAGGCTATATCCTACTATTGTAATCTATTTTTAATTAAAGTGGAGGGAGGGATCAAATCTAAAGCAGCTTGCATGGTGTGCAAGCAGTAGAAAATTACTCAACATTATACAACATTGAGCCTGAAAATTTGTTGGCTTCCTTTAAAAACTGTCTGGCACTTAGAGTAGATTGAGTACTTAGTGGAAATAGACTGCTGACATCATCTTATTAATTTGTATTCTGAAAGGGAGACTACATGTCTGCTTGCAAAAGATTTAAACAGTTTCAACTAATGCATGCTAGAAGTGAAAGAGTTCATGATGAGGTAAATAAGTTAGTAATATATTCTTCTGAGGAACCTGAAATTAGAAAGAATTAATAGAAAAAACAAAAAGATGGAGAAGTATTTAACACAAAGTGCCAAGCCTAATAGAAGAAAAGTAAGAAAAAGAAAAGAATTACAAATATAAAAAAAATATATATTAAGAACCTACAAAAAAAAATTATATAAAATTAAAGGCTGAATCAATGAGCCAATCAAACGTAGATAAGCTGAAAGGGAAAGAAGAAATATATGATTAGTTAATACAAGGAATATTGTGCATCAAACTGATGGTGGGAGGACGGTAAATAAGGAGGGGAAAAAAAGGTTGATGGAAACTAAACAGAGTTGATACATAGATCAGGCATTTCATCAGGGGGACTACACCTGATCATGTACCAAACCACTGTGTTTTTATACAAACTTATGTTAAGGGAGAAAAGATTAAAAATAATAGAGAAAAAAATAAATAAAAAAATAAAAAAAGGAGGGAGAAAAAGATAGAACCTCCAAAAACATAAGTAAGGTAGCCCCAGTGCAGTGTATGTAATTAAGTTAAGGAAATTAAATTAAACAAATTAAAGTATAAATGAATTAAAAAAGAATAATAAATGCATTGATTTCATGTACGTAACTTAAGAATATATAATGTAATGTAAAGGCGGAGGGAAATGAAAAAGTAGTCAAAATAAGAGGTGAAAATTCTGAATCGCCCAAAGGACGAAATAAAAAAAATAATAAATGGAGCTGAGTGTGTAAAAATCTTTTGAAAAAGAGAGACGAAAAAGTGAATTTGGAGATCATAAATGTATTAAGTATGACAGGCAGGGTTATAGAAATGGGAAATAAAGCAGGGCAACGGAAGGAAAAAGGTAATAAAGATAAAGGATGTGAAAATAGCAAAGATTAAGAAAAGTAAGAATGTCCGAATCTATAAGAATGTAATTATACTAATAGTTCAACGGATGGAAGAAAGAAGAACAGAAAGTAAAAAGATGAAAAGAAAAAAGTTTAAAGGATACTAGGCAAGCTAGGCACATAAATACCCAACTTCTTAGAGAGGGCCTTGGCTGAGAGAGTGTTAGTTGAAGTAGAAACTAATACCACACTAGCCTGTGTTATATTTTAAAATGCCTCAAAATTCAGAATGCCGAAAAATAAAAATATATAAGGTAAAAATGATGAATAATAGAGAACAATTAAATACCTGTTATTCTTTAAGTTACGTTACATCAAGGTAGGCAAAAATGTATTATTAAGAAAGGCATAAATATATTAAATCAACGTAGGTATAAATGAAATATAAACAGAAGAAGAGCTATGACAACTGTGGAGTTGCCCAGTATAAAGCTGAGTAAAAAAAGCACTAGTGCTCTCTATAGCTACTAAAATAGAACTGAGTGAGTTGAGCTTTGAATTTTTTCTATTTCTTTTTGATAGCTCAACTTACTCACTTCTATTTTAATAGCTATAGAGGGCACTGGTGCTTTTTTACTCAGCTTTCTACTGAACAACTAAACAGTTGTCATAGCTCTTCTTCTGTTTATATTCCATTTATACCCATCTTGATGAAATATTCTTAATAGTACATTTTGCCTACCTTGATGTAACATAACTTAACTAGTATGAACCAGAGCTGTAATGCTCAATACGTGAGCATATACATTTGACGCATTTTTGACCCCCCCCCGGCGCCTCCGTAGCCAGGTGGGAAGGAGCAGCAGTGCGTAGCACACTCTTCTTGATTAGACCGGGGTTCGAGCCCGTCACCACCAAATACGGAGGATGCGGAAAGGTCAGGGAATGACCACCGCATATTCTCGGAGCAATATGGCCTTAGTTGCTAATGCTCTTAAAAAAAAAAAAACAAATTTTCAACCCCATATCACATACTATGGGAGGTATTTAGATGATGTTCTAGTTATTACTGATAGTAGTACTATCCAAGACATTTTACATTCATTTAATAATATTCATTCTAGACTCAAATTTACATTGGAAAAGGAGGATATGGATACAAAGTCATTAAATTTTCCAAATTTCACGTTTACTTGGAACTTGAATAAAATCTGATTTAACATCTATGGAAAAACTACAAGCACCACTATGCTTCTACATTATAACAGCTATCACTCGTTCACCTACAAAAAGATCAGTTGTCTTTAATCAATTTCTAAATGCCTATAAATATTCAACGACGGAATCTGCTTTGGGAGGAGAAATACAAATATTAACCAGCAGATCCTTAAACAGGGGTTATCCCCTTGCTACAATAAACCGAATTAGGGTACAAGCTAAGGATAGGATAGGATAAAAAATACTACACCAACCAACAGTAGTAATAAGGCGCCTCTGTAGCCAGGTGGGAAGGAGCAGCAGTGCTTGGCACACGCTTTTTGATTAGACCGGGGTTCGAGCCCGTGACCACCAAATACGGAGGATGCGGAAAGGTCAGGGAATGACCACCGCATATCCCGGAGTAATATGGCCTTAGTTGCCAATGCTCCTAAAAACCAAATAACTAATCAACAAAAGTAATATCAAAAAATACTTTATTTCTGTCCAATATGTTGAACAGTGGCACAAACAACTCAACAGATTCTTTAAAGATACCGAATTTAAAATTGTAGCCGGGCCAATATGGAAATTACTGAACTGTACTGAACAATTGCTCAGTCCTTTCCTCATTTGCAACACAAATTAATGACCTGGTATACCTTTATAACAGAGCTACAACATTTCTTGCGGTGATTGCAACTCGTCTTACCAAGGTTCGACGCATTTTCCTCAGAATATTCGTGTTAATCAATGAACATGTGGCCTCAGTTCATTCTTCTCATTCAGCAGCGTCAGAATTAGCCTTTCACGCCATTAACGAAAAATGCTTTTTTATTTAACGAGGCCAAAATACTTAGTGTCCAGTGTAATTATACATGACTATTAATTGCAGAAACCGTACAAATTAAATTACACAAGAATTTTGTTAATGTTCACCGGCCATATCTGATCTCCGATTCGTGAAAAAGCACATGCGTGAAGACAAATAATCCCTATTTAAGTTTCATGCTTACCCCTATTTGGTAATTTTCATTCCTGTGATCACAACATACGGTCAAAAAGCGTTGTCAGCTTCAGAAAGGAAAATCGTTTTGCAATTTTTTCGTTAAATTCTTTTAATTAATTTTATTAATTTTTAATTGCTTTAAATTGATTTTGAATCACTTTAAATTGATTTTGAATTGTGTTCAATTGATTTTTAATTATTTTGTTACTCTAATGTAAAATTTTTGATTTTTTTCTTTTTAATTTCTGGAGAGTATCATATTGCCCATTCTTTCATCCAATCACCTCATGGCAATAAACATAATATCCAGTCCTTCAGCTACACTATACAGTACAAGTAGTTCTCGACTTTACAAGTTAATTCGTTCCTAGCACGTGCTCATAAAGCAGGAATTTATTTTCCATAGACATAAGGTTAAAAATAGGGGTTACGTTCTCAACAATGAAATTAGTTAGCTAATTAGTTTATGTTTAAGCAATTATTGATTTATCGAAAGAAATGAAAATATATCCTGTAAAATCAAGCAAATTATAATAATAGAGAAATTATTTACGACATACAAATGTTAAAGAATGTTTATTCTTCATCATCATCAACTAAATGCATACTCGTTGATCACTCATACGGCCTCAGTTCATTGATCACTCATATGGCCTCGGTACTATCCAGAATTTAAAACAAATACACCAACCGTTTAATTATAATGGTTTAATACTGAAAACTAAAATGTACCAAACGATACTACACTGAAAATGATATATGCAAAAGACTGATTTACAAAAATAAATATACAATGAAACTTTAATATACAATAAAATATTTAAAATACAATAAAGATAAAAGCGATAAAACATTGACTGAAGCTTTCGGAGGCTTCCGCCTCCTTTCTCAACAACAATGATGTTTAAGCAACACATCCTTAAGTAACAGGCTCACAGCACACGTGGTTGACCAGCCGCATGCTCAATATTTCCTCCATACGATCCAGAACCGGAAGTGGCTCGGGAGCGTGGAAATATAAAACGCTCGTCTTTTGCCAGGACCACAGCTTCTAGTAGGGGGTGAAATCGAACACCCCCTGTCCCTATTCATACTATTGTTCTCAGAAGAGCCTATCCACAAACTCTCTAGCCACTTATGGTCCCAGAACCTATGCGCCCGGTCAAGGATGACAGCATTCACCGGGGAGACCTGATGATGTTTCTCCCAATAACGCTCAGCAATGGCAGACTTATTGAACTCTGCGGTCTGTATAGCTCGCATGTGCTCCCCCAGACGGTCTTTTAGTCGCAGTCCTGTCTCAACAGTTGGTACTCATTGGTTTGTTGCACAACGAGTTATCTTCTCATTGGTTTGTTGCACAACAAACCAATACTCAATACTCATACCTCGGTACTCATTGGTTTGTTGCACAACGAGTTATCTCCTTCAAAAATGTTTCAAGAGGCATTTGTTTCCAAGATAATCTTTTCTTTTAATTATAAATTTCACTATTGCATGCATAAGCATTTTTTAATGGCACACACAAATTGCAACTAACACGATTCACGTGGAGTAACAAGTTTACGAAGCTTTAAAAAAAAAGGAATGAAGAGAAGGTTCTGAAAATTTATTTGTTTTTTATACGATTGAAGATTTCAGTAAAGGGGAAACACATTTCACCATAATAACGTAAAAAACCACACAATTCCAGCTATCGGTATTTTCGCAAATGCAATAACATTGAGTTTACTACCCGTTTATAATTGCTAGCAGTAACAGAAAAGCCCAGTAAACCGGAAAGTGCAAATAGTTTTTATTGTTTTATGGTCATGATCTCCAGAAATGTGCTTTAGAAAAATATCACAAAGACATTTAAAATTTATTCTTATAACGGAACATATGATAACATGAAAGTGTAGCACATTTTAATGATTTTAATTGGTAACTAATACAATTTACAAACCACACTCACGACCTTTTTAAATGGCCTTAAGGTCACGCTCGTAACCTTAAAAATGACATTTTAGAGAGATAACTTATACAGCGAAAATTTCAACTTCCAAGATCTTGAAACGAATTACCAAAAAACAATGTGTTATTCGGTTCACATTACGGTATTTTAATGATTTCATGGTGTCTCTGGAACTGATTAATATCGTAAAGCGGGGTACACTGTATTGTATAGCTAGCGCGTGGTTTGGAATGTGGTATTTGAATGTGGTATGGAATGTGGTATTTATGAATGTTTAACATTCATTTTTTGCAATTAATGTTCATATTTTCTATTTTGTTGATACTTGATACTTGGGGAAAAAAAACTCATAAAGTGAGAACTGCCTGTATGTGGATAGCCTATGTGATATTTATGAAACAAATGAAATAATAATTGCTAGATTTCTGTTAGTCCAATTTTAATGAAAATTTAGAAAATCATTCCACTGAGAGTTGAATTATTCATGCAAACTGATTCATAGGCACAAAAAGAAATAATATTTGGCTGATTCAGTAATATTTGGTCCAATTTTAATGAAAATTGGAATAGCTGATAGGTCTCTTTCTAACAGAGCTAAATATAAAATTGCAATCCATCCACTGGGAGTTGACATTACGTCGATGGATGGACAAAAAAATAATAGTTGCCAGATTTCAGTTGGTCCAATTTTGATGAAATTTGGGATGGCTTGATAAACTTTTCTAAAGGAACCAAATATAAAATTTTATGAAAATCGATCCACTGTGAGCTGAGATATTACTTATAGACAAACAGACAGACAGAGGGTGAAGACAATAGGTGTTTTTTGCATATATGCTAATTTATCTACAAAGATGTGCAACTAGACTAGTATAACAATGGCAACCTTTTTGACAAATCTGTTAAAAGTGGAGGATAGCTGGATAGCCACACGTTTCAAAGCAGTCACTAGTTATTGGCTCATGTGCAATTCCAGTTTGTGATTCAAAATAAATTTTGAAAGTGCACAGATTAATTAACTCCCCAAGAAAAAGAACTTTTGGATTGCAAAAATTCTGATGAAAGTAATCCTAAATCTACCAGTATAGCTGATAACTGTAGGCATGTTATCCGCATACATGCAGAAAATCTGTTAACATTCAAAAGTTTGAAAACGGTGCATCCGTTAAATCTTTAATGAACCATTATAATGTTGGTGGCCAAACCATACGCAACATCGTAAAAAATAAAGGGAATCTATTAGATTTAAAATGGACATCGTAAAAAATAAAGGGAAGCATCGTATTAGACATGCTTCAGTACAATGTTCTCCTCTCTCTCCTGGTTTTATTGAATAAAGCAATTTATTAGTTTCTTTTAAATGTATGCAAGTGTTTAGAAATCTAAATCTAGTTTGTCAATCCAAAATATCTCACATCCATGTACCTTAGTACATAGATGTGAGATATCGGTATGTTTGATGAAGAATGTTATGGCAGACTGCAAATTTGGGCCATTCATTTTCGATTGCTACAAATGGAAATAATCAAAGTGATTTTGAGTTTTGGCCTAAATCCGATTGTGGATATAGGCCAAATAGTTTGCATGGTGCCAGCAGTAGAAAATGACTATATGGTACCACAGTTTTCACATCTTCACTTCCATGTTGAAGTTGATTACCATACCAAACTAAACTAGAAGAAGAATGGTTCTTACTTAATGATAGGCATGCATGGTCATGGTACACAAATTCCCATTAAAAAGTAACATTTTTATAAATGCTGGGTTAACACAAATTTCTTCTATTTCTTCCGTGCATCAATTTCAGATTTGAAATTTTTTGTTCGGAGTTTCCTGTGCATATTGGTATAATTGAAGATAAAGATATAGATGTTTTGCAGCATTGGTTGTGTGAGTTTCAGTGTGAGAACCTCTCAATTGCAATTATCAAAGAAAAAAGAACTGTTTTTGTTTATAAATATATATATATATATTCATGTTTATTTATTTTCTTATTTATCTATTTTATTTTTTAATGTCATTACTTATATATATGTAAATCAGATGGTAGTAGTGGGTTTGACGTGCTTAAGCTGCGCCTTACTGCCATCTATAAATATTTCTATTTTCTGTATCTATATAAGCTGGTTATAGCTGGTTAAGCTTTCAGTATGTCTGTGGTGTGGCTTTGCTCTGGAGTGCTAGTCTATTCTATTGTTTATATTTTGCTGCATAAGGACCACGGCTATGCAAATCCTCTGCATTTGTGGCTCGATCGGAGGAAGGAGGGGCGGATAGGTCCTTCGATTGGTTCGCTTATGCGACGATTTGTCTAGCGATTGAAATGCAGTGATTCCATGATTAGTATTGGCCTCGTGGTCCTCTGTCGATATGGGGCATAATGGTCAGTCTATTTTTATTTTATTTTAGTAGTTTGATTAGTCTCTGCTGATATTTCACGTTTCTCGGAACCAGTACCTTACTAGGGGGGCTGCTAAATTGTTATACAATTGGTTCTATATTTTAAATTTCAAAATGGATTTATTTGAATTGGATTTAAATTATATTCTAAATTATTTGGAGGCTTTCGGCTACAGTCTCTGTCTTGTTATCCCTTCTCTACCCTCCCAATTCGATTAATTGTTAGATTTATGTTAAATTTTTGCTCTACAGTTTTGCCATACTACGGGCATTTGTATTAATTTTTCAATACGTAATTTCAGTAATATATTGGGTATCATGTGGAGGAATTGTATTTTGCGGCCTATAATGACTACTTCATGTTTATTTATCTATTTTATTTTTTAATGTCATTACTTATATATATAGAGTAGTAGTAGTAGAAGAAGAATAGACAAAGAAACTTCAAATGTAACAAATTATCCCATGTCATGCTTGGCACTTTAAAAATTCCTTATAACAGTTCTAAGTGCAAAAGAATTTTCAACAAGTCAAGAAAAACAAAAACTGATTCAGATTTTCTCTTTCTGGTGAAGCTTTGGAAATGCTCTTGACAGTCAAGTCTGTCTGAGCAGGGCGATTGTTAGGAACAAAACTTTGACTTGACATTTCTGAAGGCAAAGTCTGCAAAAGTATCTTTCTTGAAGCAGAGAAATCCACAGACAGCAAAATCCTAGGTAAGCTGTTTGAAAGCATACTGTACTGATAAACAATCCTGTGTATATATTTTAATATTAAATGTGTGTGTTGTCAGTGAAATTTAATTTCTAGCACAGGGTTAATTTTAAAAAATCTGCTTTTTTCGAAAACTATCCTGTTTTCCTTCTGCTTACAATTACTTTTATCTTCAGCTTTTTGAAAGTCAGAAGTTGGCAGCTATGCTTTCTGAATAAATTTAGTAAATTGTGCAGTTTGGCACCTCCAATGACCAAAGTGTGTTCCTGATGATAGTCAAGATTCTGCTGGCTGCAAACAGGATTCATAGATACCAACTGAGTTTTGAGAAGCATTAAGTTAAATATAATCGTATTTAAAGAACCAATTTATCATTCACTAGTGTTATTAAGTGAACAAGTTGTTTAACTAAATAAAAATAATGAATCAATTTTGCACTAAACAACAAAAAAAAAAAATGTGAATATTCCAGTAGCTTGTTAATTTCCTTAATAAAGATAATGAAATGGATATTTTGAAATATCAGTTCTGTCAGCTTCATTGTGAGAACTTACAACATGTGATTATGAAAGGCAAAGATGATGATACTTGGATGGGGAACTGACAAGTGCCTGAGGAAACTTGAAATGTAAAAAGAGTATTCCAAATGATAAAATAAAATTCTTTATTCACAAAACATGTACATGACACGATTCCCATTACAGAGAACCAGAAGAATCATCAATCTTGCTGTGCCTATGAAAAATATGGAAGATACATACATACATTCATATAACAGAATTGAATTTAAATCTGTTACTAAGGAGCCAATATTGTCTCGACAGTTAGAAGCATGCTGCAGGCATTGGAAGAGGAATTTGCACTTACTAACTCTTTAGGTCAAGTCCCTGAACCACTAGTCAAGAAGAGTATCAGATTTATTCAGTGCAATTGATAATACCATAAGGAATGTGTCACTTGAAAGATTGCAGATTTGAGCAGAGCACTAGACAACTTCTAAAAGCTCTGTTGGAGATCATCCAGCCCATGATCTCCTAGATCAGAGGTCAGAAACCTATGGTCCACGGGCCAGATCTGGCCCGTAGTCCCAAAAAGAAATATTATATCCATCCAGCCTACGGTGGTCCTAAAAAAGAATTCAAGTTTGTAATTCTGTTTCAGGCCTGATGTAGAAACGCAGTATTTTAATAAATTGTAATGATTTGGATAGTGTTACGAGCTTGTATATAAATATATATATTTGTTTATAAGTCAAAAAATATATATATCTAAAATAGAAATAAAATTTAAAAAAAGCGTTTAGATTTTTGATTTTAGAAGATTCGGGGAACAGTGCATTTTTCATTTTCATACATTTTTGTTATGATTGGTTTTGATCTCCCATAGCTCCCATTTTCTGTCAATGCTACAGCCACGGATAGCACCACAGCTCACGTTGCATCAGCCACGCTTGGCTTGGAAGGAGCTTGCATAGAGGCATCTGTCACTCTTTCACTTGCCATATCCTTGTCACCTGTGTTTCAGCCTTCTCATTAATTTTGTCTAACGCTCTGCCCATTTACTGCTGCTCTTGCTACTTTGTGCCTTAATTTGGATTCCTCGGAATTAGGCGAGTTTTGTCTGTCATATAGTACATATGTTTCTTGTATTTTGTACTTGGGAGGCATGGTGGCATAATTTATTTATAAATTACATTTATATTTATTTATGCCATATAAGCAATATTTGTTTATACTGCATAATTTACAACAACTTTCTGAGAGTGATATAAAGCCTGAGAAACCTATAGGTAAAAAGAAATCCAAAGAAAAAAAATTTAGCAAGGAAACTCTTGTCATGATGAACCGAAGACGACAAATGAAGACCAAGATAAACACTGACAAGGACAAAATTCGGTACACTGAGTTATGCAAAGCCATTAGAAAGAGACCCAGAGATGACATAAGAAGATTTAACACAAGAAAAGTTGAACAAGCATTAAGGGAAAACAAAGGACTTAAATCAGCATAAATAAGCAGTAATACAGAAAGACGAATGATACTGAAACCGAAGAATAGAGATGGTGTACTTATAAATAGCAGAGCAGGCATAATTCAAATAGCACAAGACTACTGTAAAGAATTATATAAGGAGCGAGGACATGATGTGCAAGCATTGGGGAAGTTTTCGGACTAAAGATGAATATGACTAAAACATAATGATGAACAAGTATGCCACAGAAACGGATATAATCATTGAAGGAGCAGTAATTGAAAAGGTAGATTCATATACTTATCTGGCACAAGTCAGGTGTAATAATGATAAATGGCTGGAAGTCAAAAGAAGAATAAATTTCAGATGAATAACATTCAGGAAATATAATCAATATCCCAATTTATCTGAAACGTAAAATAATGAACCAATGTATACTCCTCACCATGACTTATCGAAGTGAAAATTGGGCACTCGCCAAAAAGAATGGAAGAGAAGCTGAAAACCACACAGCGAAGAATGAAAAGAATTATATTGGGAATCAGACTGTTAGATAAGAAGAGAAACATGGATTAGGCAGTAAACTCAAGTAAAGGACATTCTTGTCAAAACTAAAGAATTGAAATGGTCTTAGGCAGGACACATAGCTTTAAGACATTATGACAGGTGGACTAAGAAAATAACAGAATGGTACTCAAGAGGAGCTAAAAGAAAACCAGGAAGACAACGGAGTTGGATAGATGAAATTCATGAGTTCGTGGGTAGTAAGTGGGTGGCCGTTGCACAAAAAAGGAAGGAAGGAACTGGAAAGTTGCTGGAGAGGCCTTCATCCTACAGTGGATTGAAAATGGCTGATGATGATGGCGTAATTTATAGCTAAACTATGAGGCATTATCTTCTTCACTTACAATTATAATAGTTATAAAGATAGTAATAGCTAATTGACTGGGTATGAGAGTACACGTGAAGTTTTTACTGCTCCAACTAATAGAGAAGTTTTTCTTAAATTTTCGCTTTTTTATTGATTATTTAAATTGCCATATTAGTTTATTTTCTAGAAGTGCTTTATATTCCTAGTAATGATACTTAGTTTAATTTGAACTTAGATGTAGATTTTGTAGGTTATTACTTAGTATTGGTAAGGGTATCTAATCCACGTGGTGGACAAGTTTTGTAGCTCTTGCTAACGCTAAGTTTTTAATTATATTTAGCTGTTTTATTGACTTAATTTTTATATTAAATTACTTCCTATAAGTAGCTTATAGAACTAGTCAAGCTCAGTGTTTTATTTTGAATTTAGTTAGTGCGATTTTGAAAGTAATTAATACCTAGTGTCCATAGATTTACTGTTCGTAACTGCTGCCATTGTTATAAGATACAATGTATACACCAAACTAGATAGCATAAGGTTTAACATAAAACTAGATAGCGAGTATAGTAGTATCAATTAATGAGTAAAATTTACTAATCTTATTAAATTTCATTGTCAGTTAAATTGTACTTTTTTAACTAAACACATGTAACGACCTAGTTTTTACAAACATAACATTATAAAGTAATACATATAACTTGACAGAAGACGAGAAAGTCATATAACATAACTCGGAGATAATATTCAATACTCAAATACATATATATGGTGTTATAACTGATATTGAGATATAAGTTTAGACTCAAACCAATGGCAGTGCTGTGGCCCAGGAGAGAATTGAGGGGGATGGGGAGTTGTCCTCTGAATCACAGCCTTTTGAAATGCACTGCTTGTATGATGTTTGTAGAGCAACCAGCAACATGATATTGTCAAGGGGAATGTCTTTGTGTGTGCATGATGTAAGGAGTGTGAGGAAATCAGGTGCCAACTCAGCGTTGTTATGGGCCTATATGAGAGCTTAAAGGACAGGGTGGATGCCCTCGAAGGATTTAAATTGAGTGGCCCCTCAAGCAATCAGCTGCCCATATCAATGCCAGAGCTAACGCTTGAACATCATGCAACACAACGGCAAACCCCAAGACAGAATGCAATGGTCACAAAGGAACTAGTTGTTGTCGGTGACTCTATTGTCAGGAAAACAGGGAACACATTGTGCAAAAAGAAAAGATGAAACAGGACCAGGGGCAAAGGTTAATGATGTTGTAGAGCAGATATCATCTTTTAAAGGCAAAAAAGGTGATATTGTTGTACATGTTGGCACTAATGATATTAAGAGCAGGTGACCTGCGGAATTACTTAACAAGTACAAGTCAACGTTGAAAAAAAGTCGTGAGTTAGGGTTGAATTTGAAAGTGTCTACAATTCTGCCCAGGCATGATAGGAGGGAGTATATGATTAGAGCCTTATCGATCAATTCAGCCCTGGAGAGATTGTGCAAGGCTCAAGGGGTACAATTTTTCTCAGCCTGGTCTGTGCTTGTTAACAGGAGTGACTGCTTCTACAGGGATGGTATACACTTAAATAGAAAGGGTGCAAGAATATTTGCTGATGCAATCGAGGCAGAGTTAGGTGGCTTGGAAAACTGCTAGCTTGGGGGGATACAAGGACTAATAGATTAACAGTAGCCACTGGCAGAGGTGAAAGTGATTCTTGCACTGCTTCTATTGGAATGAGCAGCATCCTGGAAAACAATATGCAGCATATTTCAGAGACTGCTGGGAGTCATAGTGGAACAAGTAAATACATGGGCTGTGTTAGGATAGCTAAGAATAGGAACAGGTGCATGTATACTTGTGTGTACACCAATGCTAGGAGTTCTGTAAATGAATTTGAGGTGTTGGTCAAAACTTCAAAGGCAGATATTGTTGGGAAAACAGAGACGTGGTGTCACACAGATATTAGGAATGCAGAATTGGAATTTGGAGAGTACAATGTGTACAGGAAGCATAGACAGGATAGGAAGGGAGGATGGGTTATGATATTGGTTAAAAAACACAAAATCCAAGAAAGTACAGCCAGTCGACATGGCTGGACAGTGCAGTGTTGAGTCAGTTTGGTGTGACATAAGCACTGGGAAAACAAAATTGAGAGTAGGAGTGTGTTATAGGACTAATGACTCTGATGAGTATTATAAACAGCTGTACAGAGAAATAGTGGGTCAGTAAATCAGAGTGTCTTATAATGGAGGATTTTAATTTCTTAGATATTCGTGGGTTGGTCGCTTTTGTGGATTTATTGGATGATTGTTTTCTACAGCAGCTTGTTTGGGAGGAAACTAGAGGGAGTAATACCTTTGATCTGAATCAGTAGTGATTCTTCATGTATTAAGAATCTGCAGTTAAAGGAACCACTAAGTGGCAGTGATCACAGTGTGCTGAAGTGGGATTTACTCAAAGAGGTAACTACCATCAAGCTTAAAAAAAGGGAAGGGTTTTTGCTTTCATAATAGTGACTACTGTGGTCTGAGAAAGTATATAAATTCTATACAGTGGGACCAACTGATGATATTACCAACAACAAATTCAAAATGGGAAGAATTCAAAGAATTAATCTTGGAAGCTACTAGGCTTTTCATACCAACTAAGAAATATTGTTCAAGGTTTAGCCCTAAATGGATGTCAGATGAACTAATGAGACATGTGGCAGAGAAGAAAAATGCATGAGATACATATAAATTAACAGGTGACACGGAAGCCTATGATAGATATAAGCTGGTCTGTTACCAAGTCACAGAGGAGGTTAGACATGCAAAGGGAGATTACGAGATATCTTTAGCAAAGGAAAACAGCAAAGAGTTCTTTACTTATGTAAACTCTAGAAGGAAGGGGATGAATTAGGTTGGTCCACTTGATATCAATGGTTCAACTGTTGATGATCCTGCTCAGGTAGCTAACAAACTAAATGAATATTTTGCATCTACATTCACACATGAGGAGTTATTCAGGGAAGGGGAATGCCAGAGGTGTATTAAACTCTGGCAGTAAACTAGATAATCTTGTAATAACTGAGAATAAAATGGAAGAGAAATTGTTGAAGGTAAACATAAGAAAGGCACGTGGGGTGGATGGAATCTATCCATTTATATTAAAAAAGCCAGCAAAGGAAGTAAACAAATCCTTAGCGATAATTATGTGAGCTTCCTTGGACTCAGGAGAGGTACCCGTGGACTGGAGATGTGCAAATGTGACCCCAATCCACAAAGGAGAATCAGAGGGAGAGACAGGTAATTACAGACCTGTTAGTTTAACTTCTGTTCCAGGGAAATTAATGGAAGCCCTGATTAAAGAAGTATTGCAGGATCATCTAGACAACACTTCAGTTATAGCTCAGACACGGCATGGTTTTGTTAAGGGGAAGTCTTGTCTGACCATTTGTTTAGGAACTGGAAAGGAACTAGAAAGAATAATTTTAATATCATATATTTGGATCTTAGAAAAACTTTTGATACTGTTGCACATGGAAGAGTGCTGCACAAATTTGAACAGTGTGGTATTGGAGGCAATTTGCTGCTATGGATAAAGGGATGGTTGAGTGGAAGAAGACAGAGTGGTAATCGGTGGACACTGCTCTTCGTGGACTAATGTTATTAGTGGAGTCCCCTGATGATATTAATTATATTGATGATGGTATATCAGGTTTAATATCCAAGTTTGCAGATGATACGAAGGTTGTTATTGGCACTAATGACAGTACGCTGCTGTTGCAACAGGATCTAGAAAAGTTGAGCAGGTGGGCTGAGAGGTGGCAACTAAAGTTTGACATCGACAAATGTAAAGTACTGTATATGTGAAGCAGTAACCCCTGATAACGTATAAACTGTGTGGTACTACACTGACAGTGGTAGAGAGTGAAAAGGACCCAGGGGTAATTTTGCAGTCAGATGTGAGGTTTTCTGAGCAGTGCAGTTCAGTGTTGTCTTGTCAATGATAAACAGCAATTTTTCTAGCGTTGATAAGGAGGTGATTATCCCCTTGTATAAGGCAATAGTCAGGCCACATATTGAGTACTGTATACAAGTCTGGAAGCCTCATTTTAAGGATGTAGAGTTGTTGGAATGAGTTCAGAGAAGGGCAAAAAGATTAGTGAATGGAATAAAGGGTTTCTCTTACGAAGAAAGGCTTAAATTTTGCAAATTACAGCGTCTGGAGACCTCGCACCTGCGAGGTGATCTGATTGAGGTGTATAAAGCCTTGAATGGTTTGAGCATGCCGATGCTGATGGGATTCTTCCTCTTGCTCAGAATAATCGCCTAAGAGGGCATAAATTCAAATTGAGGAAAGACAGTTGTAGGACAGATGTGCGGAAGTTTGCCATTAGCCAGCGGGTGGTTGATTGCTGGAACAAAGTTTCATCTGTCGTAGAAGTTGATAGCTTAAATAGATTCAAAGCAGAACTAGACAAACATTTGGAGCCAGTGGATGGGTGAAATGAGAAGGGTGTGTGTGTTGTTGTGTTTTTTTTTTTTTTTTTTTTAGCCTTATGCTATGTAAGCCTCCTTTCTTGCATCATTTGCCTTTGCTAATGATAATGTTCTGAAAAGAAATTCAAACATTCTTTTTTTTTTTTTTCATCAGTCCCCAAGGCAGCAAAACATTGGTGAATGTTGAGTGCCTAGTATTCCAAGACACTTGGACAGAAAAATAATTTTGTACCCAACACTTTGGCACGTCCAAATGCTAATTTGCCATGCAAGTGTTGTTGTGAATAAGGAGTTCAACATCAAGCAACACTATGAGACAAAACATCCAAAATTCAATGAATTTAATGTGCAAGTAAGGATGAATTTTATAAACTGAAATTGAGCCTAGAAAAACAAAGTTTGGTATTCAAGAAACAAAGTGCAGAATCAGAAAAAAATACACGTGCCAGCTACATGTTGTTAACAGAAAATTTTAAGCCTTTCATTGATGGAGATTTCGTGAAACGGTGTTTGATGACAGTTGTAGACATTCTGTGTCCCTAGAAAAGGGCTATTTTCAAATGTCAATCTCTCTGCAAGAACAGTTACATGATGAACAGAACAAATGTCAGCAGATGTGAAAAAATGTTTAAAGGACCACTGTAATAATTTTCAGTTCTCAATTGTGCTTGATGAGAATATAGATACGAAAGACACTGCTCGCCTTGCAGTATTTGTTGGTTTTTTTTTTTTTTTTTTTTTTGGTTTTTAGGAGCATTAGCAACTAAGGCCATATTGCTCCGGGGATATGCGGTGGTCATTCTCTGACCTTTCCGTATTCGGTGGTCACGGGCTCGAACCCCGGTCTAATCAAGAAGCATCTGCTACGCACTGCTGCTCCTGCCCACCTGGCTATGGAGGCGCCTGCAGTACGTGGAGTAAATTCAGCTTTCAACATTCTTGAGGAGTTAGTTCAATTGGTACCTATCAAGGGCACTACCACAGGAGCAGACATTCTTGAAACATTTCTGAAGTGTACTTCAGACATGAATCTATCAATGCTAGTATGCATAACAATTGATGGAGCACCAGCAATGGTTGGAGAAAGGAAAGGTGTTGCTCTGCTTCAAAGACATATGGAAGGCCTCGGAATTAAACACAAAGTTCGAAAAATGCAATGATAGGAAAAGTATACTCTCTGCAGGAAAAAATAGCTACATTCCTTGAAAGTAAAAATGTGAATGCCTCAGAATTTCGCAATCATAAATAGCATTCACATCTGGCATTTCTGGTAGATTTAACATCCCATTTAAACAACCTGAACTTGCAGCTTCAGGGAAGAAATTTGCTGATACATTAGATGTGTAGATACATCATCACCTTCAAAACAAACTGTGGGAATGCCAGCTCGAGAAATCATGCTACGCTCATTTCCTTAAACTCCAGGAGACCAAACCTACAAACGCCAACATATTTGTCACTGTGATTCGTGACTTGAGAACTGAGGTTTCTTCCTGTTTTGCTAACATTCCTTCACACAGACGATTTCAGGCTGTTTGCCACTCTGTTTGACATGGGAGTGAATACCATACCAGAAAATGTTCAAATGGAACTTATTGAAATTGCAGTGCAGTGATTTATTAAGATCTAAATTTCATGCAGAGGGCTTATCTCCACTAGAGTTCTACAGGAAATATCTTCTTGAATCTGGGAAATATACCAACTTGGTAGATCACGTGAAAAAAATGGAATCAATGTTCAGTAGTACTTATATGTGCGAGCAACTCTTCTCAAAAGTGAAATACACAAAGAGCAAGTTAAGAACCCAACTGGCTAATGCCTATTTAGATAATGTCCTGCATCTGGTATCCAGCCTGTTGCCTAATATTGAAAGACTTTTGAGCAACAAACAGCATCAACTCTCACACTAATTGTTTGTCCTTAAGACATAATATTACTTAAATAAAATAAACATTATTCATGGTTTATTTAGACATTTATAGACAGTGGCGTATCCAGGTATCATCGTATAGGGGCCCATGCTGACCACGCTTTTGAGTTTTTTTTTTTTTTTTTTTTTTTTTTTTTAAGAATGCTTCCTGCGTTCTTTTTCTTTAATTTCAAAATTTTGGTTGGGGGGGGATACGCTCCCTCTGCCCACTCCTGTATACGCCCCTGGCTATAGAGATGAATGTGGCCCGCCATCCACTCACAGACATGGCCTCTGACCCCAATGCAGAAGAAGGTTGCTGAGCCTTGTCCGAGATGTTAAAAAAGTCAAGCATTTTGAACAGAGATCCAAGTCCCATTGTTATTTTCCACCTATATACTAGGTATTGGACAGGAGTAGAGAGGAAGTTGTTGTAGGGCTTGTGATAGAAGGTAAGGTAGATAGTATAAGGTATGTGAGCCCAATTGCTGGCTCACATTAGGATCCAGAATTCTACCCCCCCAAAGACTCTACAGGCTAGGCTTGGGAGCAACAGATCAGATTTGCACAGCATATCCCAAGATACAGCTGAAATAATAGATGACGAACTCTCTGAAGGTCTTTTTATTGTGCAATCTACAGAGGTCCAGTTTCTTGTCCTAGAACCCACAGCACTCTTTTGAACATAGTTTCTGGATCTGTTCTTGTAGGTCAGGTTTTTGCACTTAAGAATTTGACTGATTGAGTAGGGATAAGAACATGCCCTAAAAGAGAGGGCCATAGAGAGGATGTTGGATTGAGGTCTGCTTGAGCTTTAGGACAGAAAATGACATATTTAGATTTTTCAGGATTTAGTTGGAACTCAAAGAAGTTGGTGTATTTGCAGAAAGAAAACAGTTACTTATTGAGGAGAGTGGAATGTGACAGGACGTCTACAGCAGCTGGTGAGGTGGTAACAGGACTCACAAGAGAACAGTCAGTGTTCTCTTGTGAGTCCTGTTAAAAATGTAGGTAATTCATTCATGAGCAGTAGAAAAATTGCAGAAAACAGTAGTGCCAACAACAATCCCCCCCCCCCACCAGAGAATGCTGACTTGGAATGTAAGAAATCTCTTTGCAAACTACTTTCTGATAAGGTGCTCGCCAAGCAAAACTGTAGTAGTTCACAAGGAGATACATGAGAGGATTAATCTGAACTGAGTCTGAGTTTGAGGCTGCTTTGAGATTCAAGAAAACAGCATGCACGACTGAGCTTTGGTCCCGGGCATGAAGGATTTTAAGAGTCAGTATCTGTAGACAAGTGATTGGTGATCTTCAGGGTAGTGTGTAATGATTATATTGAGTTTGCTGCAAAAAGGTCTGATAGGCAACAACACTGAACATGCACTTCTCTAAGCATTTGAGAAATGCGGAGGAAATTGAAATTGACTTTTGCTCAGCAGCTGATGTAAGGTTCTGCACCTTTGGAATTTGAGTGGCTGCCTTTTCAGGGATTCTGTTGTATAGCTTCATTAGTTCTTCACTGATGAAGTAGTAGGAGGTGATCTTTAAACATAAAAGTGGGAATATATTCGATTCACATCCTTTTCTTTTCCATTTGATTACTGCTGACAGCGGTCGTCATTCAAGCTGAGGAGTTTGCAATGCATTAATCGCATTAGCATTGCAATGCTAAAAAACCGGTTGCCAATTGCCCAAGTAGTAGTCTATTATGGCTTCTAAATCGTCATCTGGGTATGCCAAAGTCTTAATAAGAGGGAGCTGTTGCCTTTGACAAATTAAGGCTTTGCCTCCTTTCTTGTTTACAATGAAAGGAAAGATGTCAATGTTGTCATACTGCCAAGTTTCAGTAAGTATAACAAAGTTGTATTCTGCACTTAGAAGGGTACCGATCAGTGCACTGAGCTTATTCTTCAGACTCCAGATGGTCTGCATGAAACATCTGATTGGCCTGTCTTTGGAACACTTAATCTTGATTAGGTTCCTTTTCCTAGAAGGGATTGCAATGGAGAGGTTATGGTCATTGTGGCAAGGACTGCAGTTAGGACACGATTTATTGGTGACATGCACCAATAAATGAGTACTGCAATGTCACCAATGACTTGGTAACATTGCAGTACTCAGGCAAGGTGGAAGCTGGAAGTTTATAAGCAGGCTGTGAGAGGCTATTTGAGGTGCTGCCTAGCTGTGCTGAGAAATTCATGGTGCCCTCAACTATTCTAATGCTAGTTAAATCTCACTTTTCCTTGTGATCTCCACATGATGGCATCACAAGGAGACCAGTAGGCCAGATAGCTGTGTTAAGGTGCACCCAAAGGTTGGTAACAATGATCTTGATCCAAAGAGCATAAGATGGATGCCTCATGTGGACCTTGACAAGCATACCAGGTATGTTCAGCTGCTTGAGAAGGGCTGCAATTTTATTCACTGTTGTTTCTGGGCATAAATGACTGATGAAAATGCTGGAGGGATTTGACCTCCTTCCTTTGCACTGTATGATTTTAATACCCAGTGTATTTGGATTAGTGCCAATTACACTTGTGTGCCTCTGATCTGCTCGGATGAAGGTAGCTTTTTCTTGGATGAGCCGCCCCTTGCTTCGAGAGCACATTGCTGCTAGCAGACTCAGGTCCTTTACTTGGATGTCATGCCTGCTGGGCTGTTGGTAGTGGCAGCAAACTGCAGGAGTTAGATGACATTTGTGCCGGTGGGAGACCATTCTGGGAAGGAAGTGGAGCTTGCTGGCGGAATCCAGCAACACTGCTACAGAGTGGCGAGTTGCATGCTGTAGGTCTTCCAGTGACTGTAGTGACTCTCCCAGTCACTCTCTCTCCCTCCCAGTCACTCTCTCTCCCAATTTTCTCTCTCTCTCACTTTGCTGCAATTCTGGCACATTGTTTTCTCATTCCCATTTAAAAATTGATCCATTTACAGCTGCACATCACGGCATGAGAGGGCTGAGACATTGGCATTAGCTATAGGCATTGGCAAGCTCACACATTAAGAGGGGCTGACTTCAGAAATAGGTCAGTTGGTGATGGGTGTGGATGGAGAAACACTATTTTGTGTATCTAATTCAGTGGTGCTGACTTTTTGCCCTTGACAAACACTACATTGCGGACAGGATTGCCTCTGTGCTGAGAATCTGACTAGGTTTTTTAAAAGGGAACAGGGCTCACAAAAAACAAGTCTACAAGGACAAGCCTACATGTCCTCTATCCAGCAGTTTGTAGACTGTAGGCATTTTCTGCATGTTTCAGCTTGTTCTGTGCCATGTAAACACAAGTATAGCAAAGGGTTGAATTAGCAGAACTATACTATATAAATGGAAGTACTTACTTACTTTGAGACTCTTCACTCTGAGGGAGGATCATGGCCTTCGCTGATCATGACAGTAGCACTATTCCTGAAAATAGAAAGGCAGTAAGAATTGGCCTTGATGTGTTGGTAAATGGCAATCACCTAACAAGAGGGCAGTTGATGCAATACAACTTAAATAAAATTATATGCCACAGTAGGTTCAGAGCTGGAAGATATTATCATCAACAGATAAATAACCACTTAGCTTTTGCTGTGGCACACATGAAAACACAAATCATGTTTGACAAAAGGTAAACTAATTCCTTATTTCAATGCTAAGTGTGTTAGAATATCCAGCTAGATTAGGGGAATTTTACCTTCTCTCTCTCTCTCCTCCCCCCCCCTCCCTCCAGAGTTATAAACAAAACTTTGACCAACCTTTTCTGAAAAGAACATAATTGGCAATTTCTATCTTGAAGTAATCATTATCAGTCGATGTCAAACAGAAATCCAGAGAAATATAAAAGGTAAGTTAATGGTTGAAAGCATACTATATTAGTAAACATGGCTCCATAGCTGTATTTTAATATACAAAAATGTACATGTCATTGAAATTAAATTTTTAGTGCAGTGCAGACTTTCAATGTAATATATGTGTTTTTTTTTTTTTTTTTTGTTTTTTTTCCAAAATATTTTAATGTTTTCCTCCTGCTTACAGTTATTCATTATAAACTAATAATGTGACACTTTGGTAACATTAAGAGTGAACACACTACAAAGAAGTAGTTGGCAAGTTGATTGCAAATTAATGAAAAATGGAATGATGAGAGTGCAAGTTGCATTATTTGCACTCTATCCTGGCAATATTAGTATTGGTATTAATAGAGGCAAATTATGCAAGGAAGCAAGCTCATTTTAGTTTGAATTTGCTGAATTTTGACATTTATGGCATTACTATAGATGCAGTTAAGATTAAGTATTCTTCTATAGTTTACTACCCTGATGCACTTTTAGCTTAGGGAAATAAGTGTAAATAACTCCTGCTTATTTAAAACATTGCTATCTTCCAAATGTCTTGTCAAATCGGCTGTTGTGGCAGTAAATGAGACCCCTTGATGAGTGCAAGCGTTACTTTGAACCATATCATCAAATAAACATGTCTGTATTATCCTTGCTCCTCCTAACTAGCAGTTGTAGTGCAGTTTCCTTGAACATCCTTACTGGCAAACACCCTTGCACCATCTTTGTTCAATGAATCCTGCCTCCACAAAATAGTTTCCTTCTACCTGCAAGTGTGAATAAAAATTTTTTTCCAAAAGCCATACACAGAGACTGCAAAATTCTTAAGTTAATTCACAAAGCTTTTAGTTTAAAATCCCTCTCATTGTGTTGTCTGGGCAAAATTACAGGCATATACACATTCTCATCTAACTTGTGGCATTTTTTCTGCATTATTTATCCAACAGATTGTCAGGTCATGATTGTTTAATATCATTAATCTCCACATGAATAATAATGTTCTCTTTATCCCCCCCTCCCCACCCTCTTAAAATCTGGCAATCTGTTTGTAATATCAGTTGTTGCTCCCAGGGAAATAACCCAGATTCTAATCCACCTATCTTTAAAAAAAGTTACGTGTTTCCCTGTCAGTAGATTATCCCAAGAAAACTAAATCTTGAACCAGAGCAGTGTGCACTTGATTTTTCTGTTCTGGGACCCAAATCAGCGATTCATTTGGCAGGTCCTGCAATACTTAAGTCCCTGACAAGTTCCCAGTTATATTTGTTTCTAGGGCAAACATCCATTTTATCAGTGACTCACATTATTCTAGTAATGCCACAACTTTTAATTTGAGAGCTGTGCACTCCTTACATTGGGTGCAAAAAAAAGAAAAGAATCATGAGCTTGGTTTGTCTAGACAGGCCAATCTTAGAATGCGTGCCAGAGACTACAAATGACTCATGACTCACAGCAGAAATGCCTTCAGCCATTTCCAGCTTTGAAATTAAGAAAAATTTTAAATTTACAAAATATTACAGAATTTAAATTAATAAAGTATTACAAAAATTACTGTTACTAAAAACTTTTTTCTGTTAGTGAAGTTGAATTTAAACACTGAATTTGCTGAAAGAACATAACTTAGCAGAAATTGCTTTAGAAAAGTTAAGAATTAAATTACAAAATATTGTAGAAATTAATTTCACAAAATTACTGAATTAATTACACCAACTAAAATTAATTATGAGCAAAATTATTTAAATAAAATTTAAAACTTACATAAAATCAATTTAAACAATAATTTTAAACAAAAAAAAAATTGTTTTCTAGACTCCTGAACTTAATCTCCTTTAGTTAATTCACAGAGCCAACTTAAAACTTATCTGCTCTCCTCAGTTGCCTACAGTAGAAATCAATCAGTATTATTAATAAATAATGAAAACAATATAGGATCCAGAACTGAAACCTGAGGACTCCACAAATAACATTAATCCAAAAAGAGCAGTGCCTATCAATAACCACTCTCTGTCTTCCTTTATCGTAACCATCTCTTTATCTATAACAGCAATTTTTCCTTAATACCACCCTACTCAAGTTCATTTAGAAGTCTTTCATGTGGAACAGTACTAAAAGCTTTCTGAAATCTAAGTATATGATGTCAAAATTATTTTTTGTTATATACACAAGGAGGTATCAAAAAAGTTCATACCTTGACATAGATAAAACATCAATAGGAAGATTCCATTTTTAATATAAGTTGTCTACATATTTGATAACTAACATGTGAAATTTCATTCCCATAGGTGATAGTACACCAGAGGTGGATCCCGGAATCTGAGGAAGGACTCTGTGGTTGACAAAGTGGAGTATCAAGCAGTGATCAAGTTCCTGATTTGCAAGGCAAGAAAGCTAAGGAAATTGATGAAGAAATGAAAGCCGTGTATGGGCAGAATTGTCCATCGTATGTGACACAGTAAAAATGTGGAAATGGGAATTCCAGTGAAGTCGTACAAGTGTCTTTGACAAACCAAGAGAAGGAAGGCCATCAAAATCCACAGACAGTGAGATGGTTGCAGAGGTTGAGCAGCTTGTGCTGAGTGACAGATGTGACAATTAATTTCAATGCAAATGCAGTGGGAATTATATATGGGCCTGCCCACAGCATTTTATATGACCATCTGCACATGTCTAAGGTCTCCACACGATGGGTTCCAAGATAGCTGACGCCTTTGCAGAAGCAATGTCAAATGCACTGTTCTTGCCAACTGTTGGATTTGTGTAATGTGGATTAGCATTAGTAGAGGCAGATGATGATGCAAGAAAGCAAGCTTATGTAGCATCAGCCAAAAAAAAAAAAAAACCCTTATTTCACTCATCCCCTCGCTTCAGATGTTTGTCAAGTTCTACCTTGAATCTATTTAAGCTATCAACTTCTACAACGACAGATGGAAGTTTGTTCCAGCAATCAACTACCCGCTGGCTAAAGACAAACTTCTGCACATCTATCCTACAGCTGCCTTTCCTCAATTTGAATTTATGCCCTCTCAGGCAATTATTCTGAGCAAGAGGAAGAATCCCATCAGCATTGAGCATGCTCAAACCATTCAAGGCTTTATACACCTCAATCAGATCACCTCACATGTGCCTAGTCTCCAGACACTGTAATTTGCAAAACTTAAGCCTTTCTTCATAAGAGCAACCCTTTGTTCCATTCACTAATCTTGTTGCCCTTCTCTGTACTCATTCCAACAGCTCTACATCCTTCTTAAAATGAGACCTCCAGACCTGGAGGTCACATTTTAAGAAGCACTCAAGGTGTGGCTTGACCATTGCCTTATACAAGGGGATAATCACCTCCTTATCCCTAGTAACGAATGGGCCTGGTGTACTGGGGGTCCATGGTTGAGAAAAATAGATATGTACAATGATAACCCAGTTTAATGTAATATAATAAAATATATAATAATAAGTAGCAGGCAGTAGCTTTCAAGACTAACGAGTCTCTTTTTCAACTGAATTTAAATACAACGGATCACGATCTTGATCCCAAACGTGACTTTGAAATAGTAGACCACTCACGACACTTTTGCCACCGCCTATGGCTAGAGTCACTTAACATATTAAACAATCCAAAGGCAATAAACCACCACAAAGGCATACGTCTACACCCCATCCTAGAGACAACCGTTTTAATGCTAGACGATCAGTGGAGTAGAACAGCGCATGTCCGTGCAACAACAATAGCAAATGAATAACGTGCCTCACTCAACTCATTGCACTTATCCGTTGTATTTAAATTCAGTTGAAAAAGAGACTCATTAGTCTTGAAAGGTACTGCCTGCTACTTAATATTATATATTTTTATTATATTACATTAAACTGGGTTATCATTGTATGTATCTGTTTTTCCTTATCCCTGCTAGAAAAAGTCCTGTATATATATCATTGACAAGACACCATGAGCTACTCTTGCAGACTGTCTGCACTGCTCAGAAAACTGCATATCTGCCTGCACAATTACCCCAAGTCCTTTTCGTTCTCTACCAATGTCAGTGTAGTACCACAGAGTTGATACGTTACTCTGGGGTTACCGCTTCCCATATGTAGTACTTTACATTTGTCAATGTTAAACTTCATTTGCCACCTCTCAGCCCATCTGCTCAACTTTTCCAGATTCTGTTGCAGCAGCGTACTATCATTAGTGTCCTTAACAACCCTGCCAACCTTCATATTGTCTGCAAACTTGGACATTAAGCTTGATATGCCATCATCAATATCATTTATAAATATAGAAAACAACAATGGACCCGACACTGAACCCTGAGGGACTCCACTACTAACATTAGTCCACAATGAGCAGTATCCATTGATTACCACTCTCTGTCTTCTGCCACTCAACCAGAAGAGTGGTAATCAATGGATGTTGATTAAATGTACTTTTTTACTTAAATGTAAAATAGATTAAATGTACTTTCAGTGCAGCATAACAGTGCTGCACAAAGCATAACAAAGCTTTAGAAAGTCCATGCATGCTTTGCATGTATTGTTTTGTAAAGCTCAAACAGGATGTTGCATGTAAGGAAATACCTATACATAGAGAAAGAATAGAGACTTAAATAAATAAATAAAACAGAAGGAGAGTAATAAATGAGTAATGGATGTTGAGAACTTTTTGATTGGTTGGTGACAAATGCTAGGTGTACCAATATGTACCAGTACTGGAAACTAAAGACGCCGCTTTTTGATTCATCTCAGAAAGTCATTATTGAAGTGGGACCATGGTTTTGGGCAAAAGGTGCGAACTTCTATAATCAAGGCATTAAACAACTGATCCATACTCTACATGTATAGCAGAAATGTGTTACTATACATGTAGAGTACATAGAAAAGGATTAAAGATCCTGTTGAAGTTTCAACCTTTTTAGGGCTGTTATTTCTGGGTAATGGTACGAACACTTTTTGATATCCCCTCGTACATGCATATGTACTTATTGTCTTCATCATGTTCATCTGTCCACATGTAACAACTTAACTCTCATTGGGCAAGATTTTTGTGAAACTTTGTTTGGTCCCTTTAAAAAAATATGTTTCAAGCTGTTCCAAATTCCATTATAATTATGCTAATAAAAATTCGGCAGTTATTGGGGTTTTTTTTTTTTTTTTTGTTTTTTTCCTACAAAAATAAAAAAGAAATTCATAGATTAAATGTACTTTCAGTGCAGCATAACAAAGCTTTAGAAAGTCCATGCATGCTTTGTGTGTATTCTTATGTAAAGCTCAAACATTATGTTGCATGTAAGGAAATACCAATACATAGAGAGAAAAGAGACTTAAAAAATAAATAAATAAAACAGAAGGTGAGTAATAAACGTTATACAGTTGTAATTATACTGAGCAGCTAAGTTTAGAAGATCTAAAATTGTAAAGTTTGATGATTAAGTGCTTAGTAATTAATTGATAACTGTATTTACCTCTTCACTTTTGTTAATCACAGAAAAGGGGGAAGGGAAACAACATTTAATTTAAGAAAAAAATTCAAACACACCTGAAATATGTGCTGAGTACATCAACAAACTACTTTTATTTCACTAGTCTTCTCACGTCATCTATCATCCATTTAGGTCTAAATTGAACAGTATTTCTTAGTTGATATGAAAAGGATAGTAATTCTGTAATTAAGAATTTAATTTGCAGTTGGTGTTTAAGGCCATTTTAGTCACCTTTGCAAAAACAAAATCTCTTCCCGTACTCTTGGGAGTAGTTAGATCTTTATATAAATCGCACATCAATTGAACAACAAGCGGAAGTGTGATCATTGCCACCGAGTGGTTCTTTTATCTGCAGATTCTTAAAGTATAGAGCATCACTGCTGTTAATTAGATCAACGGTTGCTTTCTCTTGTTGCCTCTCTAATGTGCTGGTGTCGATAGCAGTTATCCAATAAATTCAAGTGGGCCCGTCATTTTAATTCCATCAAGGGCATCAACCCTGTTATTCAAGCTCTCACAAATGCCCATAAGGACACTGAGTTCACACTTCATTTTCTCACAATCTTTGTGTGTGCACACACACACACACACACACACACACACACACACCCCCCCATTGGTTATATCACATCCTATTCCAGATAGCCCACAAAAATCAAACAAGTAGCACATTTCATAAAACTGATTCATAGAGGAACTGCCCTTTTCAGTTCTCCCTTGAGCCTCAGCACTCCTGCTGCTTTGAACCCTTTACTTTGAAAATTTTTTTCTGAGGTATGATTTTCATTTAAATTTATTTAATTAGAAAATACCACACTAAACTAAGAGGTGCTTACGTACAATTATAACACTACACTATTCACCGGTTATGCTGCAGTAATGCATATTAAGCTACAAAGTTATGGTATGTATCACTCTATATGTTTGTTAGTTTACATTTAGCAGCAGCTTTTTGCTGTGGATTGCTTCTAAATCTGGTTTCATTTAATTTAACAAAATAATCAAATACACCTGAAATACATAAATATACTGCATACATAAACAATAATCACATTTGTTATGTTATAAACTTAGTTTATAACTTTAGTAAAAACACTTCTGGTATTAAATATACCATTACCGAACTACAAAAGTAATATAAAAAGAATACGAAATTATTGATGCAATTAACATTGACATTAGGGCAGAATTCCCTCTTATTCTGACTCAAATTCTTAAGTAATTTCAGAGGCCAAGTAAGAAAGAATGGCCTAATTTGTCAAATAACCACAAATAATAACTGCACTACTTATTTTAAACAAAAATATAACAAAAACAATTTTCAAGTAACAAAATATCTACTTAGCAGAGTTCAAATAATGGCACCCACTCATTTCATCCCACCTTCACTTAAGGAAGGTGGGATGAAACTATGATGGATTAAACAACTAGTATTTGGTTCATGGTTTGGAATGATCAGAAAAAGGTGTTCAAATGTATATTTTCAAGGAAATTTCTTTGGTTAGCCTATGCAGGATTTATACTTTTAAATTTGATTTTTATTGGCTTGATTCTAACTTCTTACAAAGATTAATACTCTCTTCTATACGTATAATTTAACATATTTTTATAAATCTGACTTAGTGGTATCACATATTTACTTTTCTTTCAGTTCTCCCTAAATCATTAATTCCACATGAAATATTGCTGTACAAATCAGAGCAGCGTGGATATTATTGGCAAGCTACTGCTATAAAGAGATGATTGAAAGGGAGGGAGGGTGTTTGATTGAGAGGATTGACAGAGTGGTTATCAATGGGCACTGTTCTGCTTGAACTGATGTTATTAGTGGAATCTCCCAGGGTATTCAATTCTTGGTCCATTGTTGTTTCAGCATTCATTAATGATATTGATATAGGCAGATCATACTGGGAGGATGGTTAATAATAGTACTCGTGGTATGCCACTGCAACAGGATCTAGAAAAATTAGGCAAATAGGTGGAGAAATATAATTGAAGTTAGCATTGATAAATGCATGATACTACATATGGGTAGCAGTAATCCTAGATTAATATACCGACTGTGTGGTATTACACTCAAGGTAGTAAGAACAAAAAAAGATGTGATAAATTATATAGACAGACATGAGAGTCTCTGAGCAATGTAGACAGACAGCTAAGACAAATAGACATGAGGATCTCTGAGCAACGTAGATAGGCTGCTAGGACAAGACATCTCCAGGCTCATACTCATTTCTATGCCACATAACTGCATCCCTATTAATTTTTCAGAGTTGTAGTGTCCCTTAAATTTTACTTAGAAATTTGGTAGTCTAAAAATATATATAAATATAATATATAAATAATTTCAATACCATAATATTAAGCCGAAATGCTTATTTTTCAGGATGTGAACCTAGGAGAACTAAGGAAGAGAAAGTGTAAGCGTAAGAAAGGCAGATGCTGAAAGAATATGAAAAATACTAATGATTTAAACAATATAATAATATACACAATCAATATGGTAAATTATATTATATACATAGTAGGTTTATATAATACTAATTTCCAACATTGATGTGGATTGAAATATAGCCTCAGTTGCTTTTGCACCAGAAAAACAAAAACCATGCCAGCACTGATGTTTAGACATCTAAGACGGAGATTTTGTGTAAATTTTATGAATATATGGTAAATAATGAGCAGTTACTCTTATGTAAGGCATGTGATGAATATTAATCAGTTCAATGCTGGAAAGAAAGTAAAGTTAAGTTTAATTATTATTATTATTATTATTATTATTAGCCATATGGTGCAAGGAAGCTGAGACATGCTGCACCAGGCAAAAAAAAAAAAAATTTCTGAATTACCCTGAGAGAGAGAGAGAGAGAGAGAGAGAGAGAGAGAGAGAGAGAGAGAGAGAGAGAGAGAGAGGTAGAAGGGAATCATCAAGAAAAGAAGAATGGTGATATCCAGCTCAGAACCCTGGGTGTGCCAAGCCCATACCCACCAGATGTGAGCCCCCAGGGTTAATGGAACATCATAACAAACTTTGTAAGTGAACAACTGTGATAATTCATTTAGGCTATAATGTTTTACATCTCTATCAATGAATGCAGATGAAAATGGGAGAGTGGGACTACAAAACACTTATGAATTTAGCACGTGCATTGCAAAAATGTGGTCCCAGTGCTGTGAATTGCCTGTTAATGTGTTAATAGGTAATATGTTATGAATTTATTAACTAAAAATTACATTTTGTGCAGTGAAATGTATAGCCAAAAATTGAGGGTTTTTTTTTTTTTTTTTTAATTTTAGTGAAATATTTTAGACAAATGAATTTTTAAAAACTTTTTTAATCTATACACCGATGAGCCAAAACATTATGACCCACGAGTCGTTATGCAAATCGAGGCAACTGCAGGTGAACTACAGCAGGGGTCAGGACACGGTATAAAAAACACATGATACTGAGCTCCGTTAATCAGTGTTAAGCTTGTTTTTCAGATGGGAAAAGCAGTGGACTTAAGCGAGTTTGACAAAGGCTAAATTGTAATGGCCAGGTGACTGGATCAGAGCATATCCGAAACGGCACCTCTGGTGGGATGCTCACAGTCAGCCATGGTTAGTACCTACCAAAAGTGGTCCAAGGAGGGAAATCCCATGAAACGCCTGCATGGTGTTGGACGACCACTGCTCATCAATGCTCGAGGTGAGCGAAGGCTCTCCGGTATAGTACATGACAACAGAAGGGCGACTTTGGTGAAACTAGCCGGTAATTAGAATGCTGGTGACTGGAGTAATGTGTCACAACACACACACACAGTACGTCTAACCCTGCTGAAAATGGGGCTGAATAGCTACAGGCTATGCAACCCCATTTTCAGCAGGGTTAAATGTACCATTTTCACTCTCCGTGTGGCCATGCTAACCACGGTTCACCAGCGACAGCACCTACAATGGGCATGCGAGCATCGAAACTGGACCTTGAATGATTGGAAGAATGTTGTCTGGTCCAATGAATCATGTTTCCTTTTGCACCATGTGGACAGCTGGGTATTGTGTGCATTGTTTACCTGGGGAAGTAATGACACCTGAATGCACCATGGTATGAAAACAAGCTGGTGGCAGTGGTGTCATGCTTTGGTCTATGTTCTGCTGGGATACCCTGGGTCCAGTCATCCATGTGCCAGGCACTCTGACATCTACCACCTACCTAAATATCAATGCTGACCAGGTACACCCTTTCAGCAACGGTCTTTCCCTCTGGCAGTGCCATCTTTCAGCAGGATAATGTGCCATGCCACACCACCCAGATTGTTTGAGATTAGTTCGCGGAACATGAGGAAGACTTCCAGGTATTGCCTGGCCTCCAAATTCCACAGGCATCAATCCCATCGAGAATCTGTGGTTTGTGTTGGAACAGCAACTCCGATCTGTAGCGTCGCAACCACAGACCTTACAGGAGTTAAAGGATCTGCTGGTTACGTGTTGGTAGCAGACCACGAGACACATTTAGAAATCTTGTAGCATCCATGCCTCTCCGGGCACGTTTTGGCTCATCAGTGTATCTATCCAAAGCAAACAATAGTGTGATGGACTAGTATATATTGACTGTGCATGGAGAGGAACAAAGAAAAAAATAAATAGTAAGAAGTGTGTGTTACTCTTAATTAAATGTAATATGTATTTGAACTTTTTATATAATATAGTGTTAGAATTAACAATAAAATTTTAATAGTATTCATTTCATGCTATTTAATTTTTTTCATTTTTTTTTTTTTTTTTTCCTTTTTTTTTATGGATACTTCAAATTTTCCTGCTATGTATATATTTCTCTTTCTAGATTTGGAATCATCCTGATATTCTATTTAAATTACTACAAGAAAAGAAAGTTCAGAGTACTGAAGATAATGATCTTGATATTGATTTATCTGCACTGGCTTCAGGAGTTGTTCCTCCAAATAGCAACATCAATATTAAAAGAAAAAGTAAGAAAATAAGATACATGGTTTTGCATTTTTCAAATTATCCATTTACAGTCAAAATATTCCATGCCCTAAATAAAAATGTCTTTGCAGTATAACTTAGCTTTTAACTTGTGTGGCATGATACTGGACAACTGATGGTATTTGTTTATAGTTTCAGATTACATGTTTTTCTTAGTATTAGTAGTGGCAAATGATGCAAGAAAGCAAGCTTATATAGTATCAACCAAAAAAAAATAACATTTCACTTATCCATCCACTCCAATAGTTTGTTAGTTCTTCATTGAATTTATTTAAACTATCTGCTTTTTTTTAACAACAACCTGCTTTTTTTTTTTTAACAACAACAAATACAAGCTTATTAGGAAAATGGCCTTGAGCATCGGAAATAAATATTGCTGCAGCCGACAAAATGGTAAACTAAAACTTTGTCAAAAATATACAGTGAGAATTAAGAAATAAGTAAATCATATAATATAAGAAAAAAATATATGGAAACTATTGTATACAAACAAATAAATACAAAAGTAAATATACTACAAGCAATAAAAATAGAAAGACTAAGAGCATTAAAACAAATATACACCAATTAGCTCTCTGAGTGATGTTTCCCTTTATAAATTTAGACAAGTAGGTATGACACACTTCACTAAATCCTTCAGAGAATTAACAGGTGCATACACTAAAGCCAAACTAATGCTGATTGTAAATGTGAAAAAGAAAAGGTGGAACAGATGGGGTGGGAAGAAGAAACAGACATCAGCTGACAAACTCTGCAGAAATAGGACAATTAATGTTTGTGACGTTATTAGCTCTCCATTTCTCATCATGTTGCAAAATGACCACTTCCATAATATGCTGTATGTAGGTTCCACAATTGTGATTACCAGAGCTGGCAAACTTGACCTCACAAATAGCCCCCCCCCCCATACTCCAAAATACGATCACAAAATTGATGTTCAGACTCAGAAATGTAAGAAAAACCGCACAGCCCAGGCATATAATGCCTGGATTGTGCGGTTTCTTACATTGCCTGCAGTGAGTAAACTGAATCTACTCACTGCAGCAAGAGAATGATTGATTTAACCCTAGAACCTATTGGCTGCAACTTTGTGCAAGGGAGATGAATAGCTAATATGGTAGCAGCATACACCGTGGAAAGATGTTTGTTTGTTTGTTATTTGGTTTTTAGGAGCATTAGCAACTAAGGCCATATTGCTCCAGGGATATGCAGTGGTTATTCTCTGGACCTTTCCGCATCCTCCGTATTTGGTGGTCACAGGTTCGAACCCCGGTCTAATCAAGAAGCGTGTGCTGCTCCTGCTCACCTGGCTACGGAGGCGCTGTGGAAAGAAGAGCAGATACACCCAGATGGGAGATAAACCTGCAACTCAGTCTTGAATCAGAACGAGAAACAGACCTATAATCATGTAGCTTAAACCTATCCAAATCATGGGGGAGGGGGATATCCACACATAAATCTGGCTTAATTTTTGAAATCTCAGCATCCCTGTTACATTTCAGAATTTATTGCTAGTAGAATATTACTTTTGGTATTTATTTGTTTATGTATAGGATTTTAATAGTTTCCATATATATTCTTCTTATGTATATACATTTTTTTTTTCTTAGTTTCCATATATTTAGCATTGGTATTTGTTAACATCAATAGGTCCCACTGAAAAGAATTTAAAAACGGTCTAAGACTATTGTAATCACTTTTATGAAAGCAAAATCCTTTCCCTTTACCCTTGACAGTAGTTATATCTTTTAAGTAATCACTGATTATGATCACTTTATCTGGAGAGTTCCTTTACCCGATATTCTTTCTGATGAGGTAGAACATGCATTGAAGAAAATGAAGAATCAGAAAGCCCCGGGGGAAGATGAAGTTATGTAGAGTTGTTAAAATTGGGAGGAAGAGACATAACAAAAAACTGGCAAGGCTCTTCACAAAGTGCATTACAAAAAGTGTGATGCCTAAGCAGTGGAATAATGCAATCATAGTTTAGCTACATAAGAAAGGAGATAAATCAGAAATTGGAAATTATAGACCAATTAGCTTGTTATCCCACATCTACAAGTTGTTCACAAGGGTCATTATTAACAGATTAGAAAGAATACTTGATGAAAATCAACCAAAAGAGCAAGCTGGCTTTAGGACAGGATTCTCAACTATGGATCACCTTCACGTAATATCACAGTTAATGGAGAAAGCAAATGAATATAAAACACCATTATGCCTGGCATTTGTGAAATTATGAAAGGGCATTTGACTCCATACAGCATAAGGCAATGTTTCGGACACTGGAAAGACAAGGCATAGATACCCCATATATTATGGTTTTGAAGAAAATATATGAGAATGCTACCTCCTTTATTAGACTAGACAAAGACAATAGAAAATTTAAAATCGAGAAAGGAGTTCGACAAGGAGACACAATATCTCTGAAGCTGTTTACTGCTGCCCTCGAGAAAGCTTTCAGAAGATTAGACTGGTCACAGAAAGGAGTCAATGTGAATGGAGAGTACCTAAACCATTTACGATTTGCAGATGACATTGTGGTCATAAGCCACGATCCCAAAGAATTAGAGGAAAATCTTAATCTGTCATGCACAGTTAGTAAGGATTTTGGACTAAAGATGAATATGGCTAAAACAAAAGTAATGATGAACAAGTATGCCACAGAAATGGACATAATGATTGAAGGAGCAGTAATTGAAAAGGTGGAGTCATATACTTATCTGGGACAAGTTATTAGCTATAATAATGATAAATGGCTGGAAATCAAGAGAAGAATAAATTTTGGATGGATAGCATTCAGGAAATATAGTCACATACTTAAGAGCAATATCCCAGTTTGTCTGAAACATAAAATAATGAACCAATGTATACACCATGACTTATGAAAGTGAAACTTGGACACTCACCAAAAGAATAGAAGAGAAGCTGAGAACTACACAGCGAAGAATGGAACGAATTATATTGGGAATCAGACTGTTAGGTAAGAAGAGAAACACATGGATTCAGTAGCAAACTGAAGTAAAGGACATTCTTATCAAAACTAAAGAACTAAAATGGTCTTGGGCAGGACGCATAGCTCGAAGACATGATGACAGATGGACTAAGAAAATAACAGAATGGTACCCAAGAGGAGCTAGAAGAAAACCTGGAAGACAACGGCGGAGATGGATAGATGAAATTCTATCAGAGTTATGCATAGTTAGTAAGGATTTTGGACTAAATATGAATATGGCTAAAACAGAAGTAATGATGAACAAGTATGGCACAAAAAGGATATAATGATTGAAAGAGCAGTAATTGAAGAGGTGGATTCATATGCTTATCTGGCACAAGTCAGGTGTAATAATGATAAATGGCTGGAAGTTAAGAGAAGAATAAATTTCAGATGAATAGCATTCAGGAAATATAATCAATATCCCAATTTATCTGAAACGTAAAATAATGAACCAATGTATACTCCTCATCATGACTTATTGAAGTGAAAATTGGGCACTCGCCAAAAAGAATGGATGAGAAGCTGAAAACTACACAGTGAATGGAAAGAATTATATTGGGAATCAGACAGTTAGATAAGAAGAGAAACATGGATTAGGCAGAATAATGGAAAGAATTATATTGGGAATCAGACAGTTAGATAAGAAGAGAAACATGGATTAGGCAGTAAACTCAAGTAAAGGACATTCTTATCAAAACTAGAGAACTAAAATGGTCTTGAGCAGGACACATAGCTCGAAGATATGATGACAGATGGGCTAATAAAATAACAGAATGGTACCCGAGAGGAGCTAGAAGAAAACCTGGAAGACAACAACGGAAATGGACAGATGAAATTCATGAGTTTGTGGGTAGTAAATGGATGGCCATTGCACCAAACAGAAGGAACTGGAAAGTTGCTGGAGAGGCCTTCATTCTGCAGTGGATTGAAAATGGCTGATGACGATGATTATTGGGTATACCCATCAGTTTCTTATTGTTTTCAAATCTTGAAAAAAAAGGGGGGGAGAAAGAGCAATATCAGGTATGACAACAATGAAATAAAATTTTGTAATATATAAAATTAACTTTTCATTACTTCAGTTATTTGTTATTTGGTTTTTAGGAGCATTAGCAACTAAGGCCATATTGCTCCAGGGATATGCGGCGGTCATTCCCTGACCTTTCCACATCGTCTGTATTTGGTGGTCATGAGCTCGAACCCCGGTCTAATCAAGAAGCGTGTGCTGCGCACTGCTGCTACTGCCCACCTGGCTATGGAGGCGCCCCCATTACTTTAGTTTAAAGATTTATACTTACTCTGTTAATAAAAATATCACATTGCATTTTACTGTCATTGATTTTTTTGTCAATAAATGCCTTTTTTAAAAAGTTTCTTACTGTTTTGCTTTCTACAACAAATTGCAGTTTGCAATGGTGTGTAAAATTAGCATTATATTTTAATCATGGCCTTAAAAGACAGTAATTGCTAACCCCCATCAATTTCCTGTCTCTAAATTAATCTAGGTTTTCCATTTGCATTTAACATTAAATGAAACTTAATTATTTTGAAAACTACATATTGTATTTAATTTAATAATAGAAATCCTACACTGCATGATTTCTATTACTGAGCTAAACGTAAAAAAAAAAAAAAAAAAAAAGAATCACTGATTATCATCCATAATTAACCCATTAACGGGAAAAGTGATTCACCTCCCTAACCCCCCCCCCCCCACTAAGTCACAAGTATACAATCGTGTCCGTAAAAACATATCGGAATTGGTTAGTGCTAGTTGTGTTAAAATATAATGCAAATCCCCCTACTGTTTAATTTAAGCTCGCTGGTTGTCAATGCTAGGCAATGATTTCAACGTGGATATAGAATCCTTAATTTCAAAGGTTTCTATTAGCTGGCCAATGGGGGAAAGATTGGGTGCGAACGCACCAATATGTACATTCACAGCATTCAGTCACATATCAGACAAACTCCAGTGAACATTGCTAGTCAATGCGCTGCGCCTATATTGTGTTGGATTTGAATGTTGTGTAGTATTACATTGTTTATTCATAGTCATAGTATTTTTAAACTTAAAAAAAAAAAAAAACCATTATAGACCATTGGTTGAAGACTGAAAGTGAAAAACAATGTTGAAATACAAATTAATAAGAAGCATGAAAATAAAATCATCCCTCAAATTCGTCCCTAGATAACCTTAAAAAAAAAAATAAAAAAAAAAGAGGAAATATAGTGAAGATTATATTAAATTTGGTTTTTCATTTCTTGGAGATGAGAACTATCCAAGCCTGCAATGTGTCATTTGCAGAGAAGTGCTTGGAAATAGTAGTTTGAAACCTTCCCTCTTGTCTCGTCATTTAGAAACAAAACATGAAAATTATGTGGAAAAGCCAGTTGATTTTTTTAAGCAGAAATTGCAAGAAATCAAAACATCTAATATAGATTTGCATATCTCACTCGGAAATCAAAACAGCGAAAAAGCACTTGAGGCGTCATACTTAGTAAGCTATGAAATAGCAAAAACTGGGCAAGCCCATAATATTTCAGAAAATTTGATTTTCCCACGTGCAAAAGCTATTATTATTATTAGCTATACGGTGCAAGGAATCCTGAGTCTTGTGCTGCACCAGCCAAAAAAAAAATTCCCGAGTTACCCTGAGAGAGAGAGAAGGGAATCACCAAGAAAGAGAAGAATGGTGATATGCAGCTCAGGACCCTGGGTGTGCCAAGCCCATACTCACCAGATGTGAGCCCCCGGGGTTAGCTATTGTCAGGTGTATGTTTGCTTAAAATTTAGCGAAGAAATTGGATACGATACCGTTCCAATAACACAGTGTCTCGCAGAATACATTATATGTCTGAAGATGTTGAATCCATTATTATAGAAAGGGTAAAAAAAAGTACATTTTATGCTTTGCAGTTAAATGAGACCACGGATGTTTCCAATCTAGCCATTTTAATTATATTTGCACACTACTTTAATGAAGGTAAAGTGGAGGGAAATATGCTGTTTTGTCATCCTTAACAGAGCATACAACAGGTGAGTACATTTTTAATTTAATTAACTCATATTTTGAAGAACAACAAATTGATTGGTCTTTGTGTTGTCGAATTTGTACAGATGGAGCAAAATCAATGACAGTAAAATTTGTGGGCCTTATTGCTCGCATCAAAATATATGTACCGATATCTCGTGGACACATTGAAGCATTCATAGACAAGCTCTAGCATCGAGACGAATGTCTCAACAACTTAAAAGTGTACTTGATGATACTGTCAAAATAGTTAACTTTATAAAATCAAGACCAACAAATTCTAGACTATTCACTTCTTTATGTAAAGAAATGGGCAGTGAGCATGTAACCCTTTTGACACACACAGATATTAGATGGCTGACACGTGGCAAAGTAATTACACGTTTATTTGAATTAAGACAAGAATTAATTCTTTTCTTCTTAGCTGGTGTACAACAGACCAAATATGGCTTCAAAATTTAGCTTATTTGTGAGATATTTTTTCAGAGATAAATGAACTCAGTTTATCATTACAAGGCACAAATACAACAGTTTTCACTGTTCAAGACCGAGTGGAAAACATGATAAAAAAATTAAAATTTTGGGAAGACTTTATTAATAATGGTACCGAGTGCTTTAGCACTTTACACAATTTTTTAACTGAAAATGAATGAACTTTGGACAAAGTTGTTAAGAAAAATATTAAAGAGCATCTCAACTTCCTACAGGTCACTTTTAGAGAGTATTTCCACAAAAGAGAGTATTTTAGAGAGTATATCAAAATCTGAACTGGATTTGTAATCCATTTGAAGAGTCTTTTGTGGCAATAGCTGACCTAAAAGTGACAGAAAAGAAAACCTTTTTGATATATCAACAGCATTTGAACTTCAAAACTTATTCAAGACTGAAAAATCTTATAACCTTTTGGCTTGTATTAAAAACAGAATATCCATCACTTAGCAAAAAAGTTGTGAAAATCCTGCTGCCATCTTCAACTACATATATGTGTGAGAGAGCTTTTGTGATTTATACTTCATTGAAGTCTTAATACTGGAACAAACGATGCAGAACCAGATTTGAGGCTCTGTCTGTCTTCCATCTAACCAAATATTGCTACTCTTTGTTCGGCAAAAAAACAAACCCAACAATCACATTAAATTTAGGATTTATTTTCATTTATAACTACATATTATGTTTAAGGATTTTATTACATACATTCCATAAGACTCTGTGATGATTGGACAATTTTAGTATTAAATAACGGTAATATAAAGTAAAGCACTGCCAATGAAAGAAACCACATCTCCTATAATTTCTTATGATTAGTTTACTATCTTACAGTATATGGTGTTAAATATGTTTTCCGCACTAATTTTTTTTTTTTTTTATTCTCAAAGACCATTTTGTACAGGTACTTAATAATAATTTTATATTAATATGTAATATTGCTTATAAACATGTAGTACTAGAAATATTTTATAATAAAAATACAGTACTATTATACGATTTCATAAATATAGGCTTAGGGGTTTGCAATAAAAATATTATGTTGAAAGGGGTTCGGAAGTCTAAAAAGGTTGGGAAACCCTGGAATAGATGATACATTGTTACCAAATTTATTCATTTTATGTATCTTTCTTTAATAGAAATAGTAGTTTAACTGCTGGTTAAGAATGAAAAACTTAAGATTTCACAAAAAACAGAATTTTGACCATTTGAATATTGATTTTATGTAATATTTTTTTGATATGTATATTTTACTTATGTTTATAATTAATACCTAGACATAATGCTTAACAAGTTGTATTCATTACCAAATGCAAGGCCTTATGGCTGTTGCCACGTAATTTATTTTTATTAATAAAAAAAAAAACTATATGAAGTTGCATATGCGAATTTGTACAATGACTGAAGAAATTGTTGCTGCAAAAAATTCCAAAAAACAACTAATGAGCACTTGCACAATTTAAGTATTCATTCCGTTGTTCGATCAAAGTGATATGCTGCCTTAAACAGTCACAGTGAAGGTGTTTACTTCTTTTGTTCCTTCTTGAAGAGGGTGATCACAGTTTAAAAATTGCATCTCTGGCTTACAATGCACTACACATCATAAAAATTTTTTTTGCATCAATAGTGATGAGCCATATACTGAAAAACTGTAATAAGCTGTATTTATTTAAAAAAAAAAAAAAAAAAAAAGCAAAAATAGCAATAGATGTGTACTCCAGGATTTTTCTCCAACCCTGGCAACATTTTGTTCGATTTTCACAAGGGCAAACAACGTATATATTTTTCGTTGAATGGCTGTTACCAGATTGAAATGTAAAGTGCCACAAATGAAGAAAGGAGAGCTGAACTTCTTCATTTGTTGTTCATCATCATGGGAGGGGATAGGAAAATTAGTTGCATGTTTTTGTTAACTCCTTATAGGGAACTGACTGCATAAAAGACAACTAAGGTACAGTCTTTTGTTTGAAAGTAGAGGTACCTATCAAACACTAAATTTATAGATGTAAAAAGTCTATACCTCATAAACAGTTATTTAATAATTAAATAACAGAATGTTCACTATGATATCAGTGCAAGTACGTGGAAGATTTTTTCGTTAATTAGTATTTTCATGGTATTTATAATTGTTTTACAGTTACATTGAAACACTGAAAAAAACTGAAAGGCAAATTACAATTCCAAAATTATGATAAATGTGTTATTAAATACATATAAATTCATTTCAGTTCATTTTATGACTTTGATATTGGTGACTTACTATGTTAAATATTTAATATTTTCTCTACATACACTATATTAATTCATTTGTCTTTCAGAAGTCAATAAAAAGAATAAATTATCAATGCAGCCTTCTGCTTCAAATATAAATGGACCCCATCAGAATGGAAGCTATACTCAAGAAGTTAGCTTTATTCCTCCTCCTCCTCCCCTTCCATCTAGAGAAAAACATGACTCTTTAAATTATGACTGGGTAAGTGGGAAAAATATTTTTTTTACTTAGGGTGCCACCAGATAACTGGTGTATTTTATAAACATTTGTCATTTATTTACTTGCTACATCATGTGAATGTGATTAATGAACATCATTATTTGCCCTTGGTAGTTTCCTACTGAAAGTCAGTAACTGAGAGCAAGTAAAAAAGAGTGAAACTTGTTTATTTCACTAGTCCCTAGGGGGACTAGTGAAATAAGCAGTTCATTGTGATATGCTGCCTTAAACAGTCACAGCTTGACTTTGATTAAAAATGATGTGTCTAACCAAGGTAACTATAGTTCCTAAATCTATATAAAACAAGCCTGTGATATGGAATCTGATGCACCAGCAAGACACATCAGTCAGATATACCAGTCCTCCATTGCTACCCTTAGAATGAAATTTTTTTCTTTATCTCTTTTAATCTTGTACAAGTTTTAATGACATAGTTGAACCCATATTGAAATGATAATATTCTTTCATCACATTTAACTTTATGAAAAGAACATTTAGTTATGGACTAGTAGAATTTGTTTTCACCAATAGGTTGCCCTTATGTGCTAAACTTAAAGCAGATGAATATACTGTATGTCAGGGAAATTCATAACTCTGATTACAAAGATCATTAAAATGAAAAATTTAAGTAATGTTTATAGTTGTATTTCCCCATGACATTGTGCACAAAGCTACACTAATGCCCAGATTCCCCAACAGAATAAGTTTCGTAGTTAGCTTCTTGGAAGAGGTCAAGATGACAGTGTACAAAAGGCTTAATCTTCACCTGATGTTAGAAATGACATCCTTCTAGTGCATCTTTCAATGCAAAAAAAAAAAAAAAAAAAAAAAACAGATGATAATACGGAACTAAGTCTGGTGAATATGGAGGAAAGGGTAATACCTCAGACTTTGTGTCCTGTATCGGATTGACAGAGAGGGCAGACACTATCATGCTGATGCAAGTAGACACAACATTTCTTTCTGGCTTTAATTGGATCATAAGCGCATCAAAATATCTGTCACTCATTGCTGTTCCTCCTCTTTCTGGGTAATGTTTCACAGTCACTCCTTTATAATTCCAAAGTGTAGTGAGTAACACCTTCCTTGCTAATGTTTGGGTACAGTGTATCTTCAGTTGAGCTGTGTGGTTCCTCTATGAATTTGCACATTTACTTTCTCGTGTGTGTGTGATAGTGCACCCATGATTTGTCTCTAGTCACTGTGTATACGGTTTTAGGAGTGTGAAGGCATCTACTTCATGCTCCTGTCATCCAAGAAGCGTGGAACACATATGAAAGGTGGTGCCACCGCTGCTATTGTATGTGTTTTGATTTTGTTCAGCTTCACTGTTTTCAGTAGTTTTTCAGGTGATTTAACTGTTTAAGTTAAATCTCCTGAAATTAAGCCAACTGCACGAATGGCTGCTTATCCTGACCATTATTTTTAAGCCAAATTTACAGGTTTGCTGCCACTGCATGGTCATAAGTATTAATTTCCTTACATGTATAACTTGTTCTGATTTCTGTTGGCTCAAATGAAGCATTGGTGGAATGGTGCAAAGGTCACATTATAACATACACCTGAAACAGACTGTTAGCACTAGAAAAATCCATTCCAGTTGCTTTATGTTAGTAACTGGAATTGATAAAATAAGGCAACATAAGTTAACAAAAAAGTTTAAAAGACTAGAAATGCATGGATAATGTGTCGCAAAATGAACTGTAACATGCTGATGTCTACACAAGCCTCTCTCTGAATCATCTGTCTCTGCATGATGAATGGATACACTTTGTGGGTATCAAATGATTAATGATTTCAAATGCAAACATCATAATATCCTATCAAATTTGTCAGACAAGACTTTCCCTTAACAAATCCATGCTGTGTCTGAATTATTGCTACAGTCATGTCTATACCCTACAGTGCATCTTTAACCAGTGACTCCATTATTTTACCCAGAACAGAAGTTAAACTAACTGGTCTGTAATTACCCGTGTCACCCTTTGATCCCCCTTTGTGAAATGGGGATACATTTGCACATCTCCAGTCCGTGGGGACCTCCCCTGTGTCCAAGAATGCTCATAATTATGGCTAAGGTTTTGCTTAGTTGCTTTGCCGCTGCCCTTAATATAACTGGATAGATCCCATCCACCCCAGGTGCCTTCATTATGTTTAACTTCAACAATTTCTCTTCCACTCTGCTCTCAGTTATTACAAAATCATTAAGCACCCTGCTACAATTTGATAACCTTCTGCCATTTTCAAACCTTAATAACTCGTGTGAATGTAGATGTAAAATACTCATTTGTTTGCTATCTGAGCAGGATCATCAACAGTTGATATCAAGTGGACCAATCAGATTCATCCCCTTCCTTTTACAATTTATATAAGTAAAGAAATCCTTGCTGTTTTTCTTAGCATCCTTTGCCAAAGATTTCTCGTAATCTGCCTAACCTCCTTTGTGACCTGATTACAGACTTGCTTATATCTGCCATAGGCTTCTGGGTCGCTTGATAATTTATATGCATCCCATGCATTTTTCTTCTGTCACGAGTTTCTTCTGTTAGTTCATTTGATAACCATTTAGGCCTAAATGGTTATCAAACCTTGAACAATATTTCTTAATAGGTATAAAACTTTTAGTAGCTTCCACGGTTAATTCCTTGAATGCTTCCCTCTTAGAATTTACTGTTGGTAACATCGTCAGTTGATCCCACTGTACAGAATTTAAAAACTGTCTGAGACCACTGTACTCACCTTTATGGAAGCAAAAACCCTTTCCTTTACCCCTGATGGTAATTATATCTTTAAGTAAATCCCACATCAGCACACTGTGATCACTGTCACCTAGTGGGTCCTTTATCTGCAAATTCTTAATACACGAATGATCACTGCTGATAACCAGATCAAGAGTATTACCCTCTCTGGTTGCCTCTCGAACATGCTGCTGCAGAAAACAGTCATCCAATAAATCCATAAAAGTCTTACTAGTGTGTGAATGACCAACCCACAAGTTCCAGTCAATATCTGGGAAAGTTAAAATCCCCCATTATAAGACATTTTGATTTACTAGCCCACTCTATTTCTCTGTACAATTGTTCATTGTACTCATTCGAGTCATTAGGCCTATAACACACTCCTACTCTTATTTTTGCTTTCACAGTGCTTATGTCACACCAAACTGACTCAACAGTGCACTGTTCATCTATATCAACTGGATGCACCTCTGTTGATTTTATGTTTTTCTAAATTAACAACATGACACCTCCTCCCTTCCTATCCTTTCTGTTCACATTGTACTCCCCAAATTCCAGTTCTGCATTCCTAATATCAGTGTGACACCACGTCTCTGATATCCCAACAATATCTTCCTTTGATGTCTTGACCAACACTTCAAATCCATCAAATTTATTTACTATACTTCTAGCATTGGTATACATGCACCTATTCCTAGTTAACCTGACACATACCATATAACCACCTGTTTCACAATGACTGCCATCAGTCCCTGAAATCCCCAGCACCCATCGCTCCAGGTCGCTACAACTTCTAATAGAAGTTGTGCAAGAATCACCTTCACCTCTGTCTGTGGCTACTTTTAACCTTTTAGTCTGTGAATCCCCCCCCCAAGCTATCAGTTTTCCGACCTACCTAACAATTCCTTGATAGCATCAGCCAATATTCTTGCACCCTTTCTATTCAAGTGTATCCCATCCCTGTAGAAGCAGTCTCTCCTGTTAACAAGCACAGACCATGCTGAAAAAAATTCTACCCCTTGAGTTTTGCACATTCTTTCCAAGGCCGAATTGATTGACAAGGCTCTCATCATGTACTCCCTCCTATTGTGTCTGGGCAGAATTGCAGACACTTTCAAATCAGCACAAGTTATTCTAACCAGACTGCGCATTGGACATACTATCTCACACACTAACCTACTTACTCACGAAAGCAAATCCTCCAGGATGTCTTCACTGTTCTTTTATGAAATTGATATATCAGAAAGTTTGCTAATTCTTGTAAAAAGCAGTTTCTTTGCCCAGCTCTTCTAGAAGTGATATTCCTGTCAAATAGGTAATAAATAAATTTTCTGTTTTTACCTAGGACAACCACATTAGGTCAGAGGGATTCACGATAAAATGATGCAAGAGCATTATCATATTTAATATTAAGTAGTGAAATATTAGTATTAAATATTAAGTAATTAAAAATTAAGTAATTAAATATTAGTATTAATATTAAGTAGTAAGAGTAGTGAAAAATGATGCAAGAAAGCAAGCTTATACAATATCAACTAAAAATAACACTTACCACATCATCTGTCCATCCCTCTAATAATTTGTCTAGTTCTTCCTTTAATTTATTTTGGCAATCAATCGACCTCTGGCTGAAGACAAATTTCCATACATTATTCACATTCAGTCTGAATGTGAATAATGATTAATAGCAACCGGTGAACATGCTGGACAGAAATTAAATATTGAACCATCCAGTAATATTGATGTCGCTCTAATTGATATCAGGACACATGTAAGCTGAAAACTTTTGTTAGTATGTTAGATATGCCAAAAATCTATGATAATTTAATCATAGCTTATTAGAGCTATACTTATGTGTTTTCAGCATAGTGCATGTGTGCATAGGAAATAGTAAGAGTTTTTAAGAATGCATCACTTTTGATAATTCTCATAGCAGAATTAGCAAAAAGAAACTCATAACTTCCCCTTATTTCGTTAAACTGTTTGATTAATTTTTGTTTTTTTAAAATATCAAGTGATTTCTGAATGACGTTGCATTTTCTGAAATTAATATTTTGTCATATTTCTTTCTGAGATACATGGTAATAATTCATATTTTGCTAATTATTATATTTCTCTATTCCTTATTATTAATAATATATTTTTATCCTTAAAGGCATTTCCTCTGTTGAATGATTACAAACCTGGCATTATTGAAAACAGCAACAAGATGGCAGTGTTATTTGCTATTATTGAGCAATCTGTGAGTGCTGGGGATAAACTTTTGGTTTTCAGTCAGTCTCTTTCTACCCTTGATTTATTGGAACAGTTTCTCGCCGTAAGAAATGTACCCTTAAGACCTGGAATAATAGGAAGTGATACTGGTGCTGTAAAATGGCTTCGAAATAAACATTATTTCCGTAAGTATATAGGCAGTAATTATAATAATAAAGGAAATTTTACAAGTTGATGTATCTGATGCAATGATAATCTATCAGAATGGAACATTTAATTAATAGGTGTATACATACCTTTGTTAGTGAATTTTTCTTATTCTCCTATGTAGTGTGGTCCTAGTTTTTTTTTTTCAGTATTGTTCTGAATCTTTCAATTTGGCATCTGCTATAATAGCAATAAAATTCTTTATTTTCAAAAATTTACATAAAACGATTCCTGTTTCAACCAGAGGAATCAAAAATATTACTGTGGCTGTGAAATAAAATTAAAAAGATAGAGGTATGGAGGAGTATAGGTGCATACATCCTATTACAACTTAAACTAGTAGTTAACATATAACAATGTTAAATTTAGATCTGTCACTAAGGAGTCAGAATTAATTGTCTCAACAATTGCAAGCATATTACAAACACTTAAATAGTCCCTTGCCTCAAATTAATATCACATTTATACAGTGCATTGATGATACCATTGTGAAAGTGTCACTTCAAAAGATGACAGTTTCTGCAGGTTTGAGCAGAGCACTTAGACAACTTCTGAAAGCTCTGCCTGAAATCATCCAGCCAGTGATCTTCTAGATGTTGAAAAATTCAAGCATTTCGAAGAGATCAAGTCTCATTGTGATTTTCCACCCATGTGCTAGACGTTGGGCAAGAGTGTAGAGGATGTTCTATAGGACTGATATAAAGTGGTGATATAAGGTATGTGAACCCAATTATCGGCTCACATTAGGACCCAAAATTCTAGACCTCCAAACTCTTCGTGCTAGACTTGGGAGAGACAGACCAGGTTTCCATGGCATACCACAAGAGAGAGAGAGAGAGAGCTGAAATAATAGAGGATGTACTCTCTGAGAGTCTCTTTATTGTGCATTCTGCAGAGGTCCAGTTTCATACCCCTGGTTGCCCATAGCATTTTTGAATGTAGTTGCTGGATAGCAAATCTGTTCGTTGTAGGTCAGATTTTTGTCCATTACCACACCTAAGAATTTGATTGAATGAATGGGAGTAAGAAAGCAAGAAAAATACACCTTGAAAGAGAGGGCCATAGAGAGGATGCTGGATTGAGGTCTGCTTGTGCTTTAGGACAGAAAATGGCATATTTAGATTTTTTAGAATTTAGTTGGGGCCCAAAGAAGTTGGTGTATTTGCAGAAAGAGGAAAGAGGAGAGTGGAGTGTGACAGGACATCTGCAGCAGCTGGTGAGGTGGTAACAGGGCTCACTCACTTGTGAGTGAACCCTGAGCAGGCGAGTCTTGTTACCACTCACATTAACTCACAAATTAACAGACAATATTGTCAGCATGTGCTAAAAATGCAGATAACTCATTCATGAGCAGTAGAAAATTGCAGAAAACAGTAGTGCTGACAACAATCCCCCCCCCCACCTATAGTAATTCTTAAGGAGACAAATGAGAAGATTAATCTGAACCAAGTCGAAGGCTGCTTTGAGATCCAAGAAAACAGCATAGAGGACTGAGCTTTGTTCCCAGGCATGCATGGTTTTCAGAATTAGTGTCTGTAGACAAGTTTGATGGTCTTTGTGTAATTGCATAATGGGTATGTTAAGATTTCTTCGAAAGGATCTAATAGGCAACAACCTTGAAGATGCACTTCTTTAAGCATTTGATAAATGGGGAGGTAATTGAAATTTTACTTGGCAGCCAGTGTAGGGTTCTTCACCTTTGGAACTGGGGGAACTCTAGAATTCAGCCTGATTTGACTCCTTTTGAGGGATTCTGTTGTATAACTTCATAACTTCTTCACTGAAGGAATAGGAGGCGATTTTTAAACAAAAAAGTAGGAATATAATCAAGTTCCATTGGGATAGGGCATTGATGGCCCTAATCAGAATTTCTGAAGAGCAGGGATTCTGATGCCAGTTAGGATAGTGGTAAAACAGTGCCCAACATGGCCTGAAACAGTGCCATGTTGGGCACTGTTTCAGGAGAATGCTACCTCTACACTATCAGATTTGTGGTCACAGAAATAGTGTGACCATGTTTCCAATCGATAATATGGTCATACTATTTGATTCCATATATTTCATACACTTACAATTGGGAACAGCTTTTGTTCATGTGAGACTACAATTTGCTTTAATTTGACATCTGCAGTCAGTAATTACTTTCAAAGATTTTTACTGTACTTTATTTTATAAATGTTTTTACACTTGTACCATATTCGTTTGTTTGTTTCCTTGCTTTTCATTTATGTAGTGGTATTTTAGAATATTATCCAAGCTGTTATTCTTTATAATTCAGCGATACCAAAATTTAAAAATAATTGGTAATATTAAATAAAAAAAATTAAAACAATACAGTTGATGGAACTAAAGAATGAAAATAGAGTGGAACTTGGGTAATTTTAAGTTGGAAGAGGCATCAAAATTACTCCGAATTGCCCAAACTTTGAGTTACCGAAACATTGCACAATAAGGCTTTCGCAAATGTGATCTCTATTGGAAAATTAGCAATGCATGTTGACATTTTGTTGTAATCTGTTACACTTTCAGAAATATTTTGTTTATTTTCAGAAAAATACAAAAAATGCAATTTTTCAGAAAAGTACAAAAAATGCAATGAGGCAGTGGTGAAATGTCTACATTTCACCACTGCCTCAAGTATAGAATGGGAATTAATCTAAAAATAACTTTTGTAAAATAGTTTGTAAAATAATAACTTTGGTACTGACATGTGAAAAAACTAATTTACACTCTAACCCATGTATGATGTACATATTCTGTGATTAAATGCATGTACTGTACTTATGCAGATTCTGCAAAACTCTGTTCAAGAGATTTATTTCACAATATGAAAAGAAGCCAAAATTTGCAATGAACTTCTAGAGGCATTTAAATTGTAAATGATTCTGTATAGAGGTTTTTTTTTTCCCATTGCCATTGAAAATATGAGATTTATTTTGAAAGCTAATGGGAAAAAAAAAAAATCAGTAATGCATAACAGCTGTACAAATGTTATACACTACATTATTAGGAAACTGATGTATACATTCCTTTACAGAAATTTACTTCAAGAAGCTGGTAATTTTTGTCTGACTTTGTTTGTTCAGGGATTGAAAAATTTCATCGCTCAAATTGTCCTGTGCTTTCATAAATCTACATAAACTGTTCAAGCATTTTATTTGCTTGAACAGTTTTCTTCCACAAAAACAGGCACTTCATCCTCTTCTGATAATTCACCCTGATTTTTATTTGTTATGTCATTGAGTATCTCGGCTTCCATAAGTTCTCCAGATGTAGCCATCTTCATCAACATTAACATATATTTCATATGAACTATCCTTTTTCAGTTCCTTCCATTCTTCAAGTTCTGGGATCAAAATATATACTTCTACAGGTAAGTCAGCCATCAAGTCTTCATTTTGTAAAGATGGTTTGAACCCATTTTTATGAAAACAGTTTGCAGTGGTTTTTGGCTTTACTTGTTTTCTTGCTTTTGCAGTTACCCAACCAGCATCCAAGAGATTAAATCTGATCTGCAGTTTTGAAGAAGTGTTAACTGCAATTTTTGCCACCATCGGCCCAAAATAAATGTTTTAAATTCGAAATCATCCCCGGATCCATTGGTTATATTACAGAAATTGTGCTTGGTGGTGGAAAAATTACTTCATTCACCTTCAAATGAACAATATGGCTGTAATTGAACTGTATAGTTGTCAAGAAAAAGCAGAATTTTCTTATTTTTTATCGAGAATGTTTTAAAACTTAATTTAAATTTTTTATTTAAAAAGCCAACCTTTGAAAAGGTTGGCTTTTTCATCCAGGCTTTTTTTTTTTTTTTTTTTTGTTAAACTCATACTGCACTGATAGGCCTTTAACTTTTTTGAAGCATCTAGGTTTTGCTGATTTTCTAATCAATAGTGGTGATTTTTCTGAGTCATGCCCGTCATCCACATTTACTCCAACCAGACTTATCGCTCTTTCTTTACTATTTTTTTCATTGCTACAACAATCACCTTCAGAAGAAAATGTTTTGTTCAGCATGCACTTAAAAAATAAACCCATTTCATCAATGTTAAAAACATCTCTTGGTTCATACTTCATTAGTTTAAAGGGGAGACTGTTAATCCAGTCATTTGCTACTGCTCATCCACTGAGGCACTATCACCATAAGCTCATCTAAATGTAAAGTTTTTCCTTTTATTAAATTTAGCCAGCCATCCCTAACTTGTTTTTAATTACTGAATCCCTACTTTTTAGCAAAATCTACTACTTTTGGCCCAATCAGTGGAATGTTTTTTTTTTTTTTTTTTTTTTTTTTTGTCATGTACCTGCTTAAATCCCTTTAATAATTGTGGGGCTAATATTCAAATTGATACCCCCCAAGTAGTTTCCTTTGTCCATCTGTGAATTCCATGATTCTGTTACTATCTTCTCTTTGTTTTTCAGTTAAGTGGACAGCCTGCTCGGCAAAATTCCATATTCTTTAGCAATGTCAAATTTCCCCCTTTGTTTTTCTACTTCGTTAATCACTTCTACTTTTTTGGTGAGCATTAGGGTTGTGTACACACCACATTTAGACATGTTTACCAGTAGTGCATTCAACTCTGTTATGATTATTATTAGCTATATGGTGCAAGGAAGCCTGAAGCTTATACTGAGGTGCCTCCGTAGCCAGGTGGGAAGGAGCAGCAGTGCGTAGCGCACGCTTCTTAATTAGACCGGGGTTCGAGCCCATCACCACCAAATAAGGAGGATGCGGAAAGGTCAGGGAATGACCACCGCATATCCCGGAGCAATATGGCCTTAGTTGCTAATGCTCCTAAAAACCAAATAACAAACAAACAAAAGGTTATACTGCACCAGCCAAAAAAATAAAAAAAATAAAATTCCTGAGTTACCCTGAGAGAGAGAGTGAGAGAGAGAGAGAGAGAGAGGTAGGTAGGTAGGTAGGTAGGTAGGTATAGAAAGGAATCACCAAGAAAGAGAAGAATGATGATATCCAGCTCAGGACCCTGGGTGTGCCAAGCCCATACTCACCAGATGTGAGCCCCTGGGGCATAGAGGGTGTTATAGCAATTGTCATAACAGTATTTTCCCCAGTTGACTCATATTTATTCATTAGAATTAACATGAATTTATTCACTAATTCATGTTTATTCTAAAAAAAAAATTCATAATTAGTCAAGTAAGAAGTACAGCAAAGGAAATTTCTCATATAAAAACAGTATGACTGACTTTAGAATTACTCAACAACAACAACATAAGTGTCAAACTTCAAATTAAAGATAAATTTCTTACATTGTATGGAATAAGAAACACAAAGGGCAGAAAAATAATTTGAAATAACCAATATTTTGAATTCAGCCATTTAAAATTATCCAAGTTCCATTGTATAATATTACATATAAATGGTAGAAGGATATATCTTGTCATACTGGACAATTCTGCTTAAATGGCACACTATTCAGCATGAAAAATATATATCTCTTTTTGGACCCTGTGTCTCTGGAAGGTGGAGTCATATACTTATCTGGGACAAGTTATTAGCTGTAATAATGATAAATGGCTGGAAGTCAAGAGAAGAATAAATTTTGGATGGATAGCATTCAGGAAATATAGTCACATACTGAAGAGCAATATCCCAGTTTGTCTGAAACGTAAAATAATGGACCAATGTATACTCCCCATCATGACTTATGGAAGTGAAACTTGGGCACTCACCAAAAGAATGGAAGAGAAGCTGAGAACTACACAGCGAAGAATGGAATGAATCATATTGGGAATAAGACTGTTAGATAAGAAGAGAAACACATGGATTAGGCAACAAACTCAAGTAAAGGACATTCTTATCAAAACTAAAGAACTAAAATGGTCTTGGGCAGGACACATAGCTCGAAGACATGATGACAGATGGACTAAGAAAATAACAGAATGGTATCCAAGAGGAGCTAGAAGAAAACCTGGAAGACAAAGGCGGAGATGGATAGATGAAATTCATGAGTTTGTGGGTAGTAAATGGATGTCCAGTGCTCAAAACAGAAGGAACTGGAAAGTTGCTGGAGAGGCCTTCATCCTGCAGTGGATAGAAAATGGCTGATGATGATGATGATGATGATGATGTCTCTGGAACAATCTTTGCTTCTCTATACCTAGTCACAATAGGATGGATTAGTTTTTAATACTAGTCTGAATGGCCAGACATTTCTATCTTCAAACAGACAAATATCTGACTCTCCAAAAATTGTTCAGAATTATTTTTGTATAATATATGCATCTTATGCAGTAAGCAGTATCCTGATTAGATAAAAATTTTCCATGCAGTGTGGTGAATATAATTTAAAAACATTGCATTATTCTGTTAATAGATGAATGATTAATCGAAACTAGAAAGAATTATAAATACCGAGTTTAAAAGTATGAGAGTGCAATATGTGCTTCAGACACAAGTGGAGCAGCAGCAGCAGCAGCAGCAGCAGCAGCAGCAGCAGCCTTGGCCTACATTTTCTTATGTGTTTAGTGTCCAAAAGCCACACTTGCCACACTTGTGCATTAATACATATATTCAAATCGATTTGACACATTTGTTGGATAATGAATAGCTTTATTTTGAAGCCAGTTTCTCACTTAACAATCAAGTAAGGAACATGTTGACTTAAACTATCTATGACCAAAACTGTAACTTCAGTTTAATGACTGCAGAATTTGGAATAACGTCGAGATTTAAACACTGCTTTAGAAACACAGTGTGATGTTTGATTTCATACCATAATGTGTATTGCTACATTTAGATATCTATCAGTTTGTATACCAGTAGTATTCTAAAATTGAATTGGATTTAAATGAAAATCTTGCCTCAGGCTCAAACAGCAAAGGAACAAGCTTGAAGTAGCAGAAATGCTATGGCTCAGAGGAGAACTGAAGGGATCGGTTTTCATATGAATTCGATTTTCCTTATTATTATTATTATTAGCCATATGGTGCAAGGAAGCCTGAGGCTTATGCTGCACCAGCCAAAAAAAAAAAAAAAAAAAAATTTCTGAATTACCCCAAAGAGAGAGAGGAATCACCAAGAAAGAGAAGAGCAGACATGTAGAACGAGACATGATACTGCCTGGGGAGTGACTTCGTGTGTGTTCAGCGCAAAGTGTATGAAGAAACTAGGCTTGAACATGTTCTGATGGGCATTTATGAGAGCTTGAAGAACAGGGTGGATGGCCCAAAAGAATTAAAATGGGTGGGGGCATCAGACAATACAAAAGCAATTCCCAAGACACAATGCTCTGGTCCCACAGGTGGCAGTTATTGTCAGGGAAACGGGAAATATAGTGTGCAAAATGAATATATGCAATAGGACCAGAGAATGTCTGCCGAGGGAAAAATTGATGATGTTATAGAGCAGATATTATCTTTTAAGGACACAGGTGATATGACAGGCGCCTCCGTAGCCAGGTGGGAAGGAGCAGCAGTGCGTAGCACACGCTTCTTGATTAGACCGGGGTTCGAGCCTGTCACCACCAAATACGAAGAATGCAGAAAGGTCAGGGAATGACCACCGCATATCCCGGAGCAATATGGCCTTAGATGCTAATGCTCCTAAAAACCAAATAACAAACAAACAGGTGATATGACGAGTCGGAGATCCGAGGACATACTAAGTACAGGACAGGACAACGTTGGGGAAACATTGTGAGTTAGGATTAAATCTGAAAGTGTCTGCAATCCTGCCAAGACATGATAGGAGGGAGTACCTGTTGAGAGCCTTGTCAATCAGTTCAGTCCTGGAGACACTGTGCAAGGCTCATGGGGTAGAAGATTCCTTAGCATGGTCTGTGCTTGTTAACAGGAAAGACTCTTTTTACAAGCATGGGATATGCTTAAATTGAAGGGATGAGAGAATGTTTGCTGATGCTATCGAGGAGCATTAGATGGGGCAAAAAACTGAGAGCTTGGGTGATACACTGACTAATACATTAACAAGAGCCCAAGGTGCCTCCGTAGCCAGGTGGGAAGGAGCAGCAGTGCGTAGCACATGCTTCTTGATTAGACCGGGGTTCGAGCCCTTCACCACCAAATACGGAGGATGCGGAAAGGTCAGGGAATGACCACCACATATCCCGGAGCAATATGGCCTTAGTTGCTAATGCCCCTAAAAACCAAATAAACAACAACAACAAGAGCCCAGAGTGTGAAAGTGATTCTTGCACTTCATCTATTGAAACATGCAGCAGCCTGGAAAGCATGGTGTTGCTTTTGAGCCTTGTCGTGAAACAAGTAAATACATGGGCTGATGCTGTACACTAATGCTAGGAGAGTAATAAATAAATTTGACAAATTCGACATCCTGATTAAAGTCATCAAATACAGGCATTGTGGGGTATCGGAGACATGATGTCAATCAGATATAAGAGATGCAGAATTTGAATATGGAGAGTACAATATGTAGAGAAAAGACAAAAATGTCAAAATGTGTTTGTTTCATGGCAGTCTTCATTGTTCCCCCATTAGCCATTGTAGTAGTAGAACAAGTAGAGGCATGTGATACAAAAAAAGCAAGCTTAAGTATCAGCCAGAAAAAAAAAAAAAAAAAAAAAAAAAACATTTCACACATCCATTCCCAGTTGCTTCTTGAATTTATTTAAGCTATCAACTTCCACAACAACAGATGAAAGTTTGTTCCAGCAATCGACTATCTTTCTTCAATTTGAATTTATGCCCCCTCAGGTTCGAAATCTGGGCAAGAGAAAGAATCCCATCAGAATTGAACCTGCTCAACTCATTCAAGGCTGTATACACTTCAGTCAGATCACCTCATGTGCCTAGTTTCCAGATGCTGCAATTCACAGAACTTAGGCTTTTCTTGGTAAGAAACCCCTTTGTTCCCCCTCACAAACCTTGTTGCCCTTCTCTGTACTCACTCAATCAACTTTACATCCTTCCTAAAGTGAGGCCTCCAAACCTGTATGCAATACTCAAGGCATGGCCTGACCATTGCCATATACAAAGGGATAATCACCATGCTAGCAAAAAGTACCCATGATTTATGCCAAAACAATAATACTGCATCACTGGGAAACCAGGAAATAAAATAAATAAAAATGGTTGGGTTAAAATCATTTAATGACTAATTAGAACAAAAATAAAAGTAAATATACACACAAAAGCTTTCAGGCAGATGTCGTTCTTCCTCAGTTGTTGAACCGTTATTGTAAAATACAGAACATCATGTGCGTGCAGTGGTGGTCATGCGTGGTGAGAATCGCATGCTACAGGTGCTTGCAACAATTAGCTGGTTGAAGTGGAGGCTTGTGGTTGTAGTTGTAATACTCGGAAAAGTACTAACATTTGTCAGCTAAGAGTATGGTTACCTCAGTTATGGGGTTCATGTGGCAACATCTGTTCCTGTTGAAGGAACTGCTACAACACGTGATATGGAGCGATTCCAATAAGACACACCGACAGTAGTTGCTCGATCAGTCAATGATCTCGACATTGCAGCATGGATCAATGTTGTGCTGGGTTCACCAGACGTGCTCAGCAATCACTGAGTGATCCACATCTGCTGAAAGGATGGGTTTCTCGTGCTCAAAGACTCAATTACTAAGTTTTCTGCCGGTTTCCCCAGTGTAGCAGCCAGTGCAATCATGGCAGGAAATATGGTACACCAATCCACTCTGTTGTGGGGGGGGGACTGGTGTTTTGACCTTCGAGACGAGGGATCGCAACTTTCTCCCGAAGCTGTAAACACTTTATCCCATGAACCTGCAGGACCTTGGAAATTTGTTGCAACAGGTTCAGGTAGTACCAGATCAATGCAGTCATGGTGGGGTCATCACTGCCTGTGATGCCTAGTTGGACCACGATTGAAGTAGAGAGAGAGACACTACATCAAATGAGGCCATCACCTGGTCATCAGAAATGGATAGTCTGCTACCTTGAGCCAAGAATTCCGCACTGTTTTTAACAGTATGGGCAGTCTTGCCTACAAGGGCAAGAGCAGGCCGGATACAAATTTGGATAACTTGTACGTCGGCAAACCACAACAGGAGATGATGGGTTATAAGGGTACACCCTCCTTGTGTACCATTAAAATTCCTGTTTATTATTGACAATACCAAATGACCTGCTCTGGCAGCCTATCTGCACTGCTCAGAAAACCTCATATCTGACTGCACGATTACTCCCAGGTCTTTTTCATTTTCTACCACCCTAAGTGTAGTACCACACAGTTGGTACATTTTTTTGGAGTTACTTGTACCTTATGCAGTACTTTGCATTTGTCATTGTTAAACCTCAGTTGCCACTTCTCAGCCCATCTGCCCAACTTTTCTAGATCCTGTTGAAGTAGCACACTGCCATTACTTCATTAACAACCCTACCAACATTTGTATCATCTGCAAATTTGGAGATTAAACCTTGTATACCTTCATCACTATCATTGATAAATATACAAAACAATAGTATACCCAACACCGAACCCTGTGGGAACTATGCTAATAACATGAGTTCACGAAGAGTAGCATTCATTGATACAATGGATAAAAGGATGGTGGAGTGGGTTTTCTCCCACTCAACCATCCTTTTATCCATTGTGGCAACTTGACCTTAATACCATACTGCTCTAATTTGTAAAGTAGTCTTCCATGCACAACATTGTCAAAAGCTTTCCTGAAATCCAAGTATATGATATCAAAATTATTCTTTGCATCCAGTTCCTAGGCACCTCCGTAGCCAGGTGGGAAGGAGCAGCAGTGCGTAGCACACGCTTCTTGATTAGACCGGGGTTCGAGCCCGTCACCACCAAATACGGAGGATGCGGAAAGGTCAGGGAATGACCACCGCATATCCCGGAGCAATATGGCCTTATTTGCTAATGCTCCTAAAAACCAAATAACAACAACAACAGCATCCAGTTCCTTTGTAACTACATCATAGTATTCAATCAAATTTTCAGACAAGACTTTCCCTTAACAAACTCATGCTCTGTCACAATTATTACTGTTGTCTTGTCTAGATGATCCTGCAATGCTTCTTTAACCAGTGACTCCATTATTTTCCCTGGAACAGAAATTAAACTAACAGGTCTGTAATTACTCATGTCACCCACGTGTTCAGTACTAAGTGCCACCCTATTTAACATAACAATGAACTTCATAACACAGGATATACCGCAGACAGTGTCCACTACTCTGTATGCTGATGACTTCAGTATCTCCTGCCATTGAAATGGCAGGAGATACTGAAGTCATCGGCATACATTGAAATGTTAGAAAGACAGTTGCAAGGTGCTATCAACAAAGTTGTAAAATGGTCCCAAAACAATGGTTTTCACCTCTCACCACAAAAGACTGTCGGGATAAACTTCTGTAGGAAGCGTAACCTACATCCAGAACTTCACCTAGAAAATCAAATTATCCCAGTGATTCGTAGTGTCTGCTTTCTTTTGGTGTGGTTCTAGACCAAAAACTTACCTTCCTCGAACATATAAAAGAGCTCCGGATTACTTGCTTTAAGAAGCTAAACATCTTAAAAGTACCATCTGACACACATGGGGAGCCGACCTTTACACACTACTGCATTTGTATCATGCATTAATACGGTCACGTCTAGACTACGGCTCTGTGGTCTATAGCTCTTTTAGACCAAGTGCCTTACGTTGGCTTGATCCTGTACACCACAGTTCTCTTTGGCTTGCACTTGGGGCATTCCGTACATCGCCAGTTCAGAGCTTATATGCTGAAGCAACTGAAACTGCTTTACATCTACGCAGAGAAATGCTTCTGTTAAACTATGCAGCAAAAGTCAAAGGGCAACTAGACAACCCTACTCGGAATCGACTTTTCTTGCTCAAATGGGAGAACCTTTACAGAGCCTATCCATCTAAAAACCCAACAGGAATATGCCTGCATTCCCTGCTCAGTGGCTGGCAAATTCACCTTAGCATGTTACCACCTATTACTTCTCGTACAGCTCAACCTTGGATGTATCACCTACCATTGTGCAACCTTTCACTCACATCATTGGGGAAACACACCTTACTCCAACAGAACCTACTGCAAATTCATGCCACATTGAGAACCCAGCACACAAAGTACATGCCAATCTACATGGGCAGATCTAAATCTGATGCACGTGTCGGTGCATCAGCAGTTTTTCCAAACCTTACCATAGCCAAGAAACTCCCAATTGAATGCAGCAGCTTCAATGCAGAACTTTGTGCTATCTTCATAGCTTTAAATTTCACCTTATCAACAAATATATTGAACAGTGTGATCTATACAGATTCCATTAATGCTATTCAAACTATACAGCAGAATAAAAATCATGATAACCCCTTATTCATACAGATTTGGAATACCATGACTAAGCTAAATAAGAAGAAACATGAAGTTATCTTTTGTTCGATCCCTGGTCATGTGGGAGTTTCTGGAAATGAATGTGCTGATCTAGCTGCAAAAACTGCTACAGATCCTATAGTGAACCATTCAGTATACCTATCACAGACTACAAGTCAATTATAAAGAAGTGGTGTCTTGAAAAATGGCAACACATCTGGCAAAGTCAAGTTGGCAACAAACTACTCCGTATAAAGAAACATCTCCAACTTTGGAAATCCAGTATATGTGAAAATAGGCATGAAGAAGTCATATTAGCCCAACTACGAATAGTGCAAAAACATCTGACACATCTTTATCTTCTTGCGGGTACTGATCCACTACTGTGTACAAATTAGCATTAGCAAAGGCACATGATGCAAGAAAGCAGAGTTATATAGCATCAGCCAAAAAAAAAAAAAAAAAAAAACTTAAGCCTTTCTTCGTAAGAGCAACGCTTTGTTCAATTCAGTAATCTTTTTTGAGCTTTTGTGCAGAGGAACCCTTCTGTTATGCTGGATGTAATTTTTAAACATGACTTGCTAGTTGTCATGCAAAAAAATTATTGGAAAATCCCCGATTTTTTTTGTTGGAAAATCCCCATGTTAGGTTCTGTGCTATTGAACTTGTGCTTTTTTGAAAGCATACAAATATTGATTTCAAAACATGCAGTTTGTGACTTTTTGATTGTTTTTGTAAGGTTATTTTGGTTTTTATTTGATTGTTTTTAAATTTTTCTGGGTATGTATTACTAAACTTATCACAACAAAGAAATTATTCCGTATCGGAATAATTTCTTTGTTGTGAATTAAATTCCAGCCCTAAATTATGCCTAAGAAAAGTAAAAAGGTACCGCTCAAAAGAAACTTTATTTCTCTAGAATCAAAGATACAAGTTTTGGATCATTTTAAAAAAGGGGAAAAGGTATCATACATTGAAAAAAGTTTAAATTTAAATGAAGCAACACTTCTGACCATAAAGAAAAATGAACAGAAAATTAGAACTGCTGTTGCTGCAGGATCTTTCATTTCTGAAAATATGACAGTTTGTCTCTGAGTGCCAATAATTGAGAAAATGGAAAAGAACCATTCAGTATTTGGATTGCCAATAACTAAAAAATGGATCCCATTCGATGGCAATGTGGTTAAACAAAAGGCACTAAAAATTTGTAACCATTTAAAAGAAAATCTCACAATTTTTAAGTGACGACCAACTAACTGAATTAAAATAAATTTATTGAAATAAATAATATATACATAAAATACTGAAACTTTTATTTTAGTATTTTATGTATATATTATTTATTTATTTCAATAAATTTATTTTAACTCAGTTAGTCGGTCGTCACTATATAATTGTATGATATTAAGATTCTTAGCAAAGCTTAATTGTATGATATGCAACCTGGAGCTCAGGGTCTGTTTTCCAATGGAGAATCTTCTATTAACCTGGAGTTTATTGCCAGTAAAATTTGGTTTGAGCAATTTAAAAACAGATGATTCTCCATTTTCTTTTCATTACACATAACATAGGAATTCAAGGGGAAATCGGCTGATAATGAAGCTGCCAAGAAGTATGCAGAGGAATTTCAAAAACTAATTGAAGAGCACGGATACACACCACATCAAGTTTCAATGCTGAGACAGATCTATGGTGGGAAAAAATGCCCAACAGAACATTTATTTGAAAAAGAGAGAAAAGTGTACCTGGTTTTAAGGCATCATAAGATCGTGTAACATTACTTATGTGCAGTAATGCATCAGGAGATTACATGATAAAACCTATGCTACTTTATAGATCCTCTAAGCCCTGTGCAGTGAAAGGTGTAAATAAAAACGCATCACCGGTATATTGGAAAGCAAATAAAAAAACGCATGTGTACCCTGCACTAGAAAGATCGCATGGCCCCAAGTGCCATGCGATCTTTCTAGTGATTATCCAGGGTGAGTATTAGCACTTTCATAAACCCTCCACCGCTCACAACATTACTGCTTCCCTCGCTGAGCGACGTCACCACTTCACTGCTAGCAGTGTTACTTCTAATCCTGCTTGCGACATTACCGCTATTGCTACTTTTCTGCTGATTGCTTGGTCACTGGTTGGCACCACTCATGCCTCCACTTGGCGGGGCCGGTAACCTTGGGAGAAGGAATTTCCTCTTCCAGGGATAAAAGGAGCAGCAGTGGATATCCACCAGTAGAACCAACAGGCTCCAGACCTGTTAACACTGACTCAAAACATGACTCAATCATCTGAAGAGACTATGGACAGAAAAACAAACTACAGACATGCTATCATTTCTCATAATGCATTCACTATCCACATAACCAGTCAGCTAGCTATCACCTTTTCTAATACAGAAATGTTTAGAATCAGCTGTTGGATCTCCTAAAATGGTTAAACATCTCCAATCTGGAGCCCTAATTGAAGCTTTTAAGCCAAGTCACTCAGAAAAATTGTTAAAATTAACAACTTTTAACAATATTCCAGTGTCAGTAACAGTCCATAACACTCTGAACTCCTCTAAAGGAGTTAACAGCAAATGGGACTTACTAAATGTGTCTGAAGAAGAGATAATACAAGAGCTTAGCGAACAAGTGACTCATGCACGGAGAATTATGACAAAAAAAGATGCCAACCTGCTACCAACTAGGTCCATTATTTTGACATTCAGTACTCTGAATCTCCCATCTTCTGTTAAAGCAGGTTACTTAAACTACGAGAGTCGACCTTACATCCCGAGGCCCATTCGCTGCTTTAAGTGCCAGAAGTAATCCCATTCACTGCTTTAAGTGCCAGAAATAATCCCACTCACTGCTTTAAGTGCTAACCTGTGGAAAACAGGGAAAAAAATCCAGAAGTATAAATTCACATACCCTGAAGCAAGAAAGCAAATACTGCTAACCAAGCCTAGCCAATCATATGCATTGGTCACCAAAAACAGCCACTGAGCTGTTTTTGGTGACCCAAAAACAAACAGATGTCTCCATAGAACTGAATATTTCCTTGTCACCTGGGCCAAAACTGTGCTAACATACAATAAGAAACCTACAATCAATGAAAGCAGCAACACTCTGATCAGTATCCCAACTGATGCTATATCAACATTGCCTGAAACAGCAAAATCAGCTACTGTTGAAAATCAGAAAAAAGTGAAACCACAAAATATCAACATGGAAATGGAGGTTCAATCAGTGGCAACAAAGTACTAGAGTTACATGCTAATGACACCATGAATACAGGATGCCCAACCTTTCCCAGAAATTAAAAATCAAAACTAAGCAGACAGAAACCTTCTCAGAAAAAAACGTCAGATTAATCTTCCTCAAATAAATAAATTAAACCACTGAATAAATTCCTTCAATGGAACTGTAGAGGATTACGCAGTAATATAAATGACCTGAATGATTTACTCATGCAAACAAATGAAGTAGGTGTATGTTTACAGAAAACTTTTTTTTATCACCACAAGTTTCTCTGAAAATTAAAAATTATACTATGTTTAGGCGAAACAGGGATTCTGACACTCCTGCCTTGGTGGGGTGGCTGTTCTTGTCAAAACTACCATACCGTCAAGACATTTCCAACTGCAAACCTCCTTAGAAGTTGTAGCGGTTCAGATAGCAATGGGAATATTGTTAACCCTTGCATCCATTTATATCCCACCAAATTATCCTTGTTCCCAGACTGAACTTGACAATTGTATCACACAACTGCCACCTCTAGTCTGTTTACTCGGTGATTTCAATGGTCACCATCCATTGTGGGGCTCTTCCACTATGGATAGGAGAGGCCAATTGATTGAAACATTCTAGATAACCATAACCTGACTATTAAACTCCGACTCTCCAACTCATATCCAACCACCTACAGGTACTGCATCAGCCATGGACTTATACATATGTTCAGCATCTCTTTTGACATGAATAACATCTATGCTGGGCTGTCACAAAAAGTGAAACGTCTAACCACTGTTATATCTCCGAAACTAATAGACAATAGTATAAACAATTTATACTTATTTTATCAGGTATATAATGTCGATGAATATGCAAGAAAAAATTTAAAATTTTGATATTTAATATAATTTTTTTTAAAAAAACTAAAAAGATCACATTTTGGTCATTGGCCGTTGCGCCCTGGTTACTTTCACTCTCAATAACTTCTAAACTATGATAGATAGACATAAACAGTAAGTGACAGAATTGTTCAGTAGGAAACATAGTTTATACATCTATAAATAGTTTTGATGCAGCTCTTATGCTTCCCGAGTAATAGCGATGCAAAGTTTGAGAGAGTTGAAAAATTCGAGCATTTTCAAATATGTTTTCGCAATATCTTGAAAACTATAAACAGACAGAAAACAGTAAGCAACAAAATTGTTGCCCTTTGAGAGCTTTACAAGGATATATATAACTAGATTTCAAATAGGATTTTTAGTTTTTGAGAGTTGAACAACTCGTTAAAGTAACTACTTCATTCAGTTACTTTGCATTTGTCGAGCAGTGCAGTTGTGTTTCATTTGGTTAAATTGTGATGATGCCAAAAGTTACATCAACTAAACGTGTTGAAAGATTTTGACAAAATCACAAATTTAATGTTGAAAAGCAAGCACCAAATAAGTTCTACTTATTTTGTCGGGTATATAATGTCGTTGATGAATATGCAAGAAAAAATTAGAAATTTTGATATTTAATATAATTTTTTTCAAAAAACTAAAGTTCACATTTGGGTCATTTGCTGTTGCACCCTGGTTACTTTTACCCTCAATAATTTCTAAACTATGATAGATAGACATAAACAGTAAGTGACAGAATTGTTCAGTAGAAAACATAGTTTTAACATCTATAATAGTTTTGATGGAGCTCTTATGGTTGCCGAGTAATAGCGATGCAAAGTTGAGAGAATTGAAAAATTTGAGCATTTTCAAGTTTGTTTTCGCAATATCTTGAAAACTATAAACAGACAAAAACAGTAAGCAACAAAATTGTTGCCCTTTGAGAGCTCTACAAGGATATATATAATTAGATTTAAAATCGAGTTTTTAGTTTTCAAGAGTTGAACAATACTTCATTCAGTTACTTCGCATTTGTCGAGCAGTGCGGTTGTGTGTTTCATTTAGTTAAGTTATGATGATGCCAAAAGTTACATCAACTAAATGTGTTGAAAGATTTCGACAAAATCACAAATTTAACGTTGAAAAGCAATCACCAAAGTCGGCAGCAAAACGCAAGAGAGTCATAAGTGTAAACACGAGCATGATCAGTTAGAGACAGATGTCCAGCCATCAACATCGAAAAGAACAATGCAATCAGTAAATGGAAATCTTCAAAAGCATTATACATTAGTTTCAAAAGTATTTGAAATAACATTTTTGAACAACTCATTCGGATACGTTTGCAGTGGTTTTACTGTAATTTCAGAATGATTGAGATTACCAAAGCCAAACCAGATACCAATTCTTGAAGATGAATTTCCAGTAGCAAAAAACGTGGCATCATTTATGCTTTGCGATATATGCTTCACAAGCTTAGAATCAGGAAATGTACCGTCATTATCCAAATCCAACGGCTTCATATGTTATCCATTTCCATCGAATTTACCACCATTTGATTGTATAAGCAAACAGTTCGTCTTGGCTAGATTGCCATCCATGCAGATTTGATGTATGCGGTATGAAACTGGCAGTTATGGTATCATCGGACAAGTCTCCAGTCGACTTGAATAATATGGTTAGAGAGTTGCCTCGTGCTTTAGATGACGATTATGCTTTCAACATTCACCTCAAGAAGAATTTAATTCATAAATCGACTTACTTGCAAGGATATCCGTTGCTTGCTACAGTTTCATCAATAGTGAAAAGTAGACAGTGTAGAGAAGATCACGTCATCTGAAAGTGACATCGAATTACTTATGGCACAGCAACACACTTTACTTTGGAATGAAGACAAATATCTTGCAATTGTTCCTGGACAACACATTCAACCATCATCGATAGTTTACGATGAACATGCTGAGGAACTGTTGTTTCCAGCGATATACTTAGGCCATCCACTTAAATTTAAAGATGGATTACTTGTTACTCTGTTTATGATGGTAACTAGCAAAATAAGACAAAAAGATTGCAGCGGAGTAACATCACATCATATTCTATACATGGCGATAAAAATTTTACACTTGAGAATAACTGAAGGTTTATATTCCACTTTCAATTGTGTCAGAGAAACTTCCAACATGTATGAATGTATGATAGAAGACCAAAGATTTGTTGAAGAATGCGTCGAACCTAACTTGTCATTTCTCAAATCCGTTTCAAATTCTGTACACTACTGGCCTCGATGCAAGAAAAATGTCTTTGCTATTGTCAGACAACTTGGTAAACCGACCATGTTTCTGAAATTGAGTGCAATGGAGGTTCACTGGCCACATCTCTTGAAAACAGTTCACAGACTAAACAGTAGCGAAGATACAGAAGTTGACAATCCAATGAAAGAATTGACGGCATTGCAGCATATGAAGCTAGTCAATGAGGATCCAGTCACGTGTAATATACTTCAATAAGCTTGTTGATGTTATAATGCATATACTGGATTCGAAAAGGTACAATCCTTCTTGGAAATTCAAAGTAATCTATTTCTTCAAGTGTATAGAGTTCCAGCATCATGGCAGTCCGTATTCTCACATTTTGCTGTGGCTACAAAACAATCCTAAAGAATTGGTTTTGGATGATATGCCAAAGACTGTAGAAATAATAGACAAATTGTGCAGCATCAATGCTTCGGATCTTCCGATATCTTATTCAAATCAAGTGCACAAGCATACATTTTTGCATGCAGATTTACTTGTTTCAAGAAGAATGATGATCGATGCAAATTCAATATTCCATATTGGCCTATGGATCAAACTCGAGTTTTAATACCGATGAACACACAAGACAATCTACTTTCAGTTTCAAACAGCGTTTTCAACAATATCAGAAAGATCTTGAAGAGAAACATCACGATACACTCAATTTCTGGAAGAGCACAAGTTGGATATGAAAACTTACTTGGATGTTATTCGATCAGGATTGATGAGACCAAGGTTGATCAGAATTGACGTTCTAATGAAAAGAAATATGACACAACTTTGAATGAATCTTTCAATCCTTGAATAGCTGGTATATTAAATTCGAACATGGATTTACAGTTCATACTTATGCGCATCATACGTTGTAGAATAGCTTAACAAAACCAACAGAGGCATAAGCCATTTGCATCGAGAGTTGATCAAATTGCAAGACTATCCAGATCAAGACTACACCGACTTGTCTTAAAATGTGTTAGCATTAAAATGTTGAACAGCATTGAAATGAGCTTGCAAGAAACAGCTTGGTATTTGCTTCACCAGCCAATGTATGTGGCTAGTAGAGAAGTTGTGTACATTCCGACTACTTGGCCTCACGAGCATCAGAAAAGTAAGAAAAGCAAGAAGCAAATGGCTGAAGAAAATCTCGATGATGATTCTACCAATATGGAATGAAAATATACAGAAATATGAGAAAAGACCAAAAGATGGAGAGCTCGGTCAGCTTCTCTTGGCTGATTTTGTAGCAAAATACAATGTTGTGAAGGGACAATGTTAACCTAAAAAACAGATGCAAGTCATAAGTTATCCCCACTATGAAATGTCTGAATTGTCAGAGTCTAAATGTGAGATGGTTTTACTTTACTGGCCTTTCAAAAATGAAATGGTTGATATCTTAGATTCAAACTAGTTTCTTCAGATATTCAATGAAAATGAAGAGTACTTTATGAATTGCCGCGAAAGGTACGAGTCGGACATCGATATTGACAAAACATTAGAGGATTGTAGAAAACTTTGCATCGAAATGGATGATAAAGAGGATGCTTGAGTGAAATGCAAGGAATATGTTAAAAGTCAAATCGCAGAGGATGCTAGTAACAGACTTCAAAAGAACAATGATATTGAAATAATTTCAGCAAACTCGCTATCTGCTGTGGTACGTCGGCAAGATAATGTCAACTGCAAGTTGATTCGAATGACGAATAGAGAACAACGTGAGTTGATTCTTGAAATTATACATCGAATAACAGATCGAGCTAACACAACACCGCTTAAAATATTCTTTACTGGTCCAGCAGGCTGTGGCAAGATGTTTACCTTAAAAATTATCATGGAAACTTACACTCACTTAAGTCAGGCGCACAGCTCGCTTAACAATGCATTCATCGACGCAGACGACGAATGCATGTTGCACCTCTATCATAACGCGTTTCAAAATGTTCAAGCATTATTCACTGATGAAGTTAACATGATCAGAGTTGACATTTTGCATACGATCAACTCCAGACTGCAAGAGATCACCAGAGAATTCGATCAAGAGTTTGGTGGTTTGGATATCATATTTTTCGGAGATTTGCGTCGGTTGCCGCCAGTGTATGCAAGGCAAATATTCAAGCCTCATAAGAATTTTGTTGGTGGTGCAATTTTGTGGCAGTCTCTCAGTTTCTTTCCACTTGGTGACGAGACAGAGTGATGTTATATTATCTAGCATATTAACTAAAATTGGAAGCGGTGAAACGTTTGACGTTGAAGAAAAGAAGTTAATCGAAAGGCGATTTAGAACACAAGATTTTGTCGTGGAACAAGTACCAAATGCTGTTTGTTTGTTCATTGTAACAACAATGTTCAATATAACGCTCAAGTGTTGGAAGGAAATACCACCATCGATTGTATAGCCGACGATCATCACTTCACCGGTTACAAGAGTCATGAACAGTTAGCATTAGCATTAGCATTAGTAGAGGCATATGATGCAAGAAAGCAAGCTTATTCAGCATCAGCCAAAAAAAAAAAAAAAAAAACCCTCTCCCATTTCACCCCTCCGTTCGTTCGAAATACCTGTCCAGTTGAGCTTTAAATTTGTTTAGGCTATCAACTTCAACAACAAGTGATGGAAGTCGGTTCCACCAACCAACCACCCGCTGGCCAAAGGCAAATTTCCGCACATCTATCCGACATCCGTCCTTCCTCAATTTGAATTTATGCCCTCTGAGGTGATTATTCTGAGAAAGATGAAGAATCCCATTGGCATTGAGCATGCTCAAACCATTCAAAGCCTTATACACCTCTATCAGATCACCTCGCCGGTGCCTAGTCTCCAGACTCTGTAATTTGCAAAACTTAAGCCTTTCTTCGTAAGAGCAACCCTTTGTTCCATTTACTAATCTTGTTGCCCTTCTCTGTACCCGTTCCAGCAGCTCTACATCCTTCTTGAAATGAGGCCTCCAGACCTGTATACAGTACTCAAGATGTGGCCTAACCATTGCCTTATACAAGGGAATAATCACCTCCTTATCCCTGCTAGAAAAATTCCTGTATATCATTGACAAGACACCATGAGCTACTCTTGCAGCTCGTCTGCACTGCTCAGAGAACCTCATATCTGCCTGCACAATTACCCCCAGGTCCTTTTCATTCTCCACTACTGTCAGTGTAGTACCGCAGAGTTGATACATTGCTCTGGGGTTACTGTTACCCATATGTAGTACTTTACATTTGTCAATGTTAAACTTCATTTGCCACCTCTCAGCCCATCTGTTCAACCTTTCCAGATCCTGTTGCAGCAGCATAGCGTCAGTAGTGTCCTTAACGACCCTGCCAACCTTTGTATCATCTGCAAACTTAGACATTAAACTTGATATCCCATCATCAATATCATTCATAAACACCGAAAACAACAATGGACCCAACACTGAACCTTGAGGAACTCCACTAATAACATTAGTCCACGTTGAGCAGTGTCCATTGATTACCACTCTCTGTCTTCTGCCACTCAACCATCCCCTTATCCATAGCAGCAATTTGCCTCCAATGCCACACTGCTCCAATTTGTGCAGCAGTCTTCCATGTGCAACAGTATCAAAAGCCTTTCTAAGATCGAAATATATAATATCAAAGTTATTCCCTGCATCCAGTTCTTTTGTGACTACATCATAGTATCCAATCAAATTGGTCAGGCAAGACCTGCCCTTAACAAAACCATGCTGCGTCTGAGCTATAACGGAATTCTTGTCTAGATGATCCTGCAGTGCGTCTTTAACCAGTGCCTCCATTAATTTACCTGGAACAGAAGTCAAGCTCACAGGTCTATAATTACTTGTGTCAGCCTTTGATCCTCCTTTGTGAATTGGGGTTACATTTGCACATCTCCAGTCTATGGGTACCTCCCCTGAGTCCAAAGAAGCTCTCATAATTATGGCTAGGGGTTTGCATACTTCCTTTGCTGCCTCCTTTAATATAACTGGATAGATCCCATCCACCCCAGGTGCCTTTTTTATGTTTATCCTCAACAATCTCTCCTCCACTTTCCTCTCAGTTATTACAAAATCATCCAGCTCACTGCCATTGTTTACTTTACCTACATCATTCTCCTTCCTGAATAACTCCTCATGCGTGAATGTAGATGCAAAATACTCGTTTAGATTGTTAGCCACCTGAGCAGGATCCTCAACTGTTGAACCATCAATATCCAGTGGACCAATCTGATTCATCCCTTTCCTTCTCGAGTTCAAGTATGTAAAGAACTCCTTTCTGTTTTTCTTTGCATCCTTTGCCAAGGATTTTTCGTAGTCTGCCTTTGCCTGCCTAATCTCCTTTGTGACTTGGTTACAGACCAACTTATATCTATCATAGGCTTCCATGTCACCCATTAATTTGTATGTATCCCATGCATTTTTCTTCTCTGCCACATGTCTCATTAGTCCATCTGACAACCATTTAGGCCTAAACCTTGACTAGTATGCGGACAAAACTCCATCAAATGAGCATAGCAGAGACCGGAGGTGTTGCCATACGTATTGCATCTGTCAACTGGAAAACCTTACATGATCACTACAAACATTGATGTTGAAGATGGTTTGATCAATGGAGTGATCGGAACTTTACAGCACGTTGAGATGGAAGAAACAGAAAACAAAAGGTTGTGGTTACATTTTGAAAGCAAGAATGTTGGAATAACAGTCACCTCGAGTCTCGTTTGCACATATTGTTGCATCGTGGCATATTAAAATCTGGCTGGACTCTGATGCAAAAGAATCCAATTTCCTTTGGTTGCAGCTTGTGCCATGATGTTTCATAAATCTCAGGGTGGAACTTTCAAATAAATCATGTTTGATTACAATAAGAGTCTTGAACAGCAGCTGGTATACGTTGCATTGTTGAGAGTTAGAAGCATCAATGGCCTGTACATCAGAAAGATGACTTTACATTCTACCATACTCGCGGTTGTAGTGCACATGAGATGCAAGATCTTCGAACTGAATTGAAACGTTTGAATAACCATTGTTTGGAAACACTCTACAACCATATTAAAATTTTGGGATCAAGTTGCTTCGTCGAGTTTCAGAATAGTATTGTTGAATACACAGAGTCTGAAACTTCATAGCGAAGACATTGCGACTGATCCAGTTCTCATGGAATCGAATTAAATCGAATTAATCTTGGCATTAAATGAAACATGGCTTGAAAACGAAAATGTTGATGTTCAAGGATACAAACGTATCACACAATTCAAAAGACTTTCTGTGCAATCTGGTAGTGTTGTGATATACAATAAAGTCGAATCGACAATATGTACACCACATATTCTCATTTCCGTGGATGCAGACTTGCTACAGCAAATAGTAGTAGTAGTGGTAGTAGTAGTAGTAGTGGCATGTGATGCAAGAAAGCAAATGTATGAGCTTATGCAGCATCAGCCAAAAAAAAAAAAAAAAAAAAAAAATCACACCATTCCCTCCAAATGCCTGTCCAGTTCCTCCTTAAATTTATTAACCCTATCAACTTCCACAACAACAGATGGAAGTTTGTTCCAGCAATTAACCACCCGCTGGCTAAAGGCAAATTTCCGCACATCTAATCTACATCTGTCTTTTCTTAATTTGAATTTATGCCCCCTTAGGTTCGTAATCTGAACAAGTGGAAGGATCCCATCAGAATTCAGCGTGCTGAACCCATTCAAGGCCTTATACACCTCAATCAGATCACCGCGCAGGTGCCTAGTCTCCAGCCACTACAATTTGCAGAACTTAAGCCTCTCTTGATTAGAGGATCCCTTCATTCCCCTCACCAATCTTGTTGCCCTTCTCTGTACACGCTCAATAAATCTACATCCTTCCTAAAATGAGGCCTCCAGACCTGTACGCAGTACTCAAGGCGTGGCCTGACCATTGCCTTGTACAGAGGGATAATCACCTCCTTTTCCCTGCTAGCAAAATTCCTATATATCATTGACAAAACCCCATGACCTGCCCTGGCAGCCTGTCTGCATTGCTCAGAAAACTTCATATCTGCCTGCACAATTACTCCCTGGTCTTTTTCATTTTCTACCACCTTAAGTGTAGTACCACACAGTTGGTACGTTTCTCTGGGGTTACTTCTACCCATATGCAGTACTTTGCATTTGTCAAGGTTAAACTTCAGTTGCCACTTCTTAGCCCATCTGCCCAAATTATCTAGATCCTGTTGCAGTAGCACACTGCCATTACTGTCATTAACAACCCTGCCAACCTTTGTATCATCTGCAAACTTAGACACTAAGCCTGATATACCTTCATCAATATCATTGATAAATATACAAAACAACAGTGGACCCAACACCGAACCCTGTGGGACTCCACTAATAACATTAGTCCAAGAAGAGCAGCACCCATTGATTACCACCCTCTGTCTTCTCCCACTTAACCATCCTTTTATCCATTGTAGCAACTTACCCTTAATACCATTCTGCTCCAATTTGTACAATAGTCTTCCATGCGCAACAGTGTCAAATGCTTTCCTGAAATCCAAATATATGATATCAAAATTATTTTTTGCATCCAGTTCCTTTGTAACCACATCATAATATCCTATCAAATTTGTCAGACAAGACTTTCCCTTAATAAACCCATGCTGTGTCTGAATTATTGCTGCAGTCTTGTCTAGATGATCCTGCAATGCATCTTTAACCAGCGACTCCATTATTTTACCCGGAACAGAAGTTAAACTAACTGGTCTGTAATTACCCATGTCACTCTTCGATCCCCCTTTGTGAATTGGGGATACATTTGCACATCTCCAGTCCGTGGGGACCTCCCCTGAGTCCAAGGATGCTCTCATAATTATGGCTAAGGGTTTACTTATTTCCTTTGCTGCCTCCTTTAATATAACTGGATAGATCCAATCCACCCCAGGTGCTTTTCTTACGTTTAACTTCAACAGTTTCTCTTCCACTTTGCTCTCAGTTATTACAAAATCATTAAGTATCATGCTACAATTTGATAATCTTCTGCCATTTTCAAACCTTAATAATTCCTCACATGTGAATGTAGATGCAAAATACTCATTCAGTTTGTTTGCTATCTGAGCAGGATCATCAACAGTCGAACCATCAATGTCAAGTGGACCGATCAGATTCATCCCCTTCCTTTTAGAGTTTATATAAGTAAAAAATCCTTGCTGTTTTTCTTAGCATCTTTTGCCAAGGATTTCTCATAATCTGCCTTCGCCTGCCTAACCTCCTTTGTAACTTGGTTACAGATCAACTTGTAGCTATCATAGGCTTCTGTGTCACGTGTTAATTTGTATGCATCCCATGCATTTTTCTTCTCTGTTACGAGTCTCATTAGTTCATTTGACAACCATTTAGGCCTAAACCTTGAACAATATTTCTTAATAGGTATGAAACTTTTAGTAGCATCCACGATTAATTCCTTGAATGCATAAATGAATGAAATAAATGGACAGAAGACTTTGCTTGTAACATTCTACATCTCACCTAATTCAACATTGGATCAGATTAAAATTTTCTTAATATCCAATCTAACGATTTATATGCCAATGTTTGGAGACATTCCTAATGTTGTAAGGAAATTCAGCTTTCAAAAGATCCCAATAATTTTAGTGGGTGATTTCAACATTGATGTTAAGTAACCTGAAAATGCTCTGTTCCTCAACTTCATGGAATCAACATTCGATCTTCAACTCTCATCAGATCCTACAAAATCTACAACGCTTGGTCAATCATGTATCGACTTGGTCTTCAATCACAATGTTAATAGTTTGAATTGTTTCAACTATGTGTCCTACTTTAGTTACCACAAACCCTTATTGTTGATTGTAAATGAAAATGCCAAATAAAATAAAACGATTTTATTTAGCTTAAATTGTATTTTTTCATTTAACATGACGTTATTCACAGATCCACCGATTTTTTACCAAGCATGGAATGGTTAGTGCTAAGTGATCCATTCCACAGTGACCGTTTTCCTATGATCAGTTCAATTCAAACATGGACAGTGTCATGTCCTTTAGGCTGTACTTCTTAGAATTTTCATAAAGCAGATTGGAAAAACTATTCAACTTGTGTCCTACTTGACAACCTATATGTACAGCAAAACATATTGATGATGTAACTGATCATGTTACCAGCCATATATTATCTGCAGCAGAAATTTCCATTCCAAAATCTGATCAGTGCAAGCCAGTGGTGGAATGAAGTGGTGGAGTGAAAGGGAATGAATCCACCAAAATCAGTGGTGGAATGAAGAATGCTCCAAAGTGAAATGAGAAAAAAAACCATGCCTGGAACCAGTTTTGCAAATTTCCCACTACTGCCAACCTAATTATTTACAAAAAACTCTGAGCCAAAGCAAGACAAATTAGGAAGAAAGCAAAATGTGACTCCTGGATTAACTTCGCCTCAACTATTAACAAAAATACTGAAACTCAAATTATTTGGAAAAAAATACAAGATCTCAATGGGAAATTTCTACCACTGCAATCTCCAATAATTCAGTGCAGTGGGCAGGACTTATCCTCCCCCACTGACATTGCAAATGCTTTAACAACAGAACCTTTTTATAACAATTCTGTCCCTTCCTCTTATGTTACCTCCTTTCAACGCATTAAAACTGATGAAGAATGTTATAAATTTAATTTTTCAATCAACTAGCTGGTCTCAAAGAATCTTTGAGCAAATCTCCAAACAGCGCAGCATGACCAGACAGCATTCACTACAGTATGTTGAAGCATCTATATGAAGTCGATATCTACGTACTATTACTCTTTTATAACCGGATCTTCTCAGAAAATACATATCCTCTGTCATGGCATCATTCCTATATTTGTGCTATTCCAAAACCAGGCAGAGAACCTTCTCTAGTTCAGAATTACAGATCAATATCATTGACAAGCTGTTTGGGCAAAATCTTTGAAAGTACGATGCATAAGAGGAGGCCCCGAGTGCCAAGCATAGTTATTCGAATGACCTTTCAGCAAGTTATCTAGCATGCCAATTATTATAAAAAGCTTTACTTTTTGTGTGAGTTTTTGCAATTTCTTTAAACTCCTATTGTATATATTAATAACATTTAACAGAGTAAAAACTTACTAATACAGAAAGATAAGTCACCTTTCTTTATATTAATCAATTACTGACCTTTCTTTTTCCGCTTGGTCACTAGGTAGCACCGCTCCTGCCTCCACATTATGGGGCTGGAATCCTGGGAGGAAAAGCCCTCACTACCAGGGCAAAAAGGAGCAAATACCATGGATTTTGACAACAGTCACAAAATCCTCCAACATGACCCAATCATCTCAAGAACATGAGGAAATTAATACAAACATAGCAAAAAGACAAAAAAAAACTGATATATAATATGAGATACCTGCATCAAAGTATCTCATCATTCATTCTACAGGAGATCAGTCCACAGCAAAATTATCCCCTTTCCTGATAAAAAAAAAAGTCTGGAAAATATAGCTGGAGCTCCATAAGTAGTAAAAAGGTTAAAATTGGGCGATTTACTAATTGAGACAGCCAATATACGATAGCCAGAGCAACTAATGAAAACATTAACCTTTGGCAGGATTCCAATAACAGTTACACCCCATAATACTTTAAACACCTTGAAAGGAGTAATCTCTGAATGAGACCTCCTCAATATAACAGAAGAAAAAATACTGCAAGAAATGAAAAACCACTGTGTCATTCACGTTAAAAGAATAATAATCAGAAAAGAAGGAATAATTACCCAGACCAGAAAAATCATTTTAACTTACAATACTTCAAATCCACCACAGCACATGAAAGCAGGATACTTGTCAAATCCGACCATATACACCAAATCCTGTCCGATGTTTTAAATGTCAAAAATACGGACATTCACAAACAACATGCAGAGAATAGCAAGATGTGCCAAATGTGGTTACCGAGAACACACCAATCAAGAATGCACAACTGAACATCCTAAATGCCCAAACGGTGGTGGAAACAGCACTGCCTACTCTCAGAAATGCGAAAGATGAAAACAGGAAGGAAAAATACAAATCTGAGAACAAAGTTACATACTGGGAAGCTAGAAAGACATTACAACCAGCTAACATAAGGAAACTTCCCTATGCACAAATAACACAAGTAATGCAAATAACCCAAAAACAACAAACAACAGGATCACAAACTGAAGTCACAATCGCACCAAATGAATCGCTGTCGGATTGGTCACGCAAATGGCTGATGTCTGCAAAACAACTGAAACAAGAACAGGCTACAAACCCCCAATCTCAGTTCCACCAACAGTAATTTCACCACCACAGGGGGAAAACCAAAGAAGACTCCTCCATAACAGTACACCATGCTGCTGAACAAATGGATACGGCAGGAAAAACACAAGAAGAACCTGTTCTAGGAATATTTGCTGAGGATGATATGGACATTGGAAAACCGTATTTCCCAAAAAAAGACAAACTATGGACAGAAAAAATTAAAACAGTAAAGAGAAACAACCGGAAAACTCATCTAAAACCAAACAATGAGTAGTATTTTTATTCAATGGAAATATCGAGGCTTCCGTATGAATGTTGTCCGGGATTTAATTTCTCAATGTCACCCAATGTGTGCCGACCGGGCTAGCCGGGTGGGTAAAGTGCCTGCCTGGCAACCCAAAGGTCGCGGGTTTGAATCCCGCCTCAGGCTTCGATCAAAGTACTGCAAAAACCTTGGGAGGTGCATTATGGCCACAGAAGCCGATGCGCCAACAACTACCAAAAAAAAAAAAAAAAAAAACCCCAATGTGTTTCTGCTTGCAAGAAACATATTTAAAACCTGATGACACAATCGTACTCAAACACTACACTACATAGACGAGATCGAATAAATAATACTTTAACCCACGGAGGAGTAGCAACCCTTGTCAATTCTCACATACCAGTTCAAGCAGTTCACCTACAAACCACTCTTGACGAAGCAGCAGTACATAAAGCAGTAGGTAGTTTAATAACAGTGGTATCAATATATTTGCCCCCAAATCAAGAAAATTTATGAAGATTTAGAACTGATGGATCAACTCGCTCTCCCTTACTGTGTAATGGGGGATCTAAATGGACATCACCCCTTGTGGAGAAATACTGATCTAAATAAAAGGGGACGTGATATAGAGAAATTAATAGATGCCTCACGAATAGTGGAAAGCACACGTATGTACTCCTTCCAACAGGAACCAGCTCAGCGATAGACCTTACTTTATGCTCCCCAGCATTATATCCCGTTTTCGAGTGAGTTCATAAAGATCCATTACACAGTGACCACTATCCCATTATATTCACTGTATCCATAAACACTCCATATCGATCCAGACAAAAACCCAAATGGAAGTTTGACAGAGCCAACCAAATTAATCAAGCTGCAGAACAATCAATACCAGAATCGTCGACCAAACTTCCTCTATTTCCAAAGCCTTGGTTTCCACCAGCTACCACAGACAAACCGATATATTTTTAAAAAATCAGAGCAAGAGCAAGATATTAGCATTAGTAGAGGCACATGATGCAAGAAAGCAAGCTTATACATCAGCCAAAAAAAAAAAAAAATCCTCTACCCATTTCACTGATCCATTCATTCCAAATGTTTTAGTTCTGCCTTGAATTTATTTAAGCTATCAGCTTCCACAACAACAGATGGCAGTTTGTTCCAGCAATCAACTACCCGCTAGCTAAACACAAACTTACCCACATCTGTTCTACAACTGTCTTTCCTCTGTTTGAATCTATGCCCCCTCAGGTTTATAATTTGAGCAAGAGAAAGAATCCCCTCAGCATTAAGCCTGCTCAATCCATTCAAGGCCTCATATACCTCAATCAGATCCTCTTGCAGGTGCCTAGTATCCAGCAGCTGCAATTTGCAGAACTTAAGCCTTTCTTCATACGAGCACCTATTTGTTCCCTTTACCAGTCTTGTTGCCCTTCTCTGTACTTGTTCTAGCAATCCTACATCCTTCCTAAAATGTGGCTTCCAGATCGGTACACAGTACTCAAGGTTTGGACTGACCATTGCCTTATACAAGGGGATAATCACCTCCTTATCCCTGCTCGCAAAATCCTTGTATATCTTTGACAAGACCCCATGACCTACTCTGGCAGCTTGTCTGCACTGCTCATAAAACTTCATATCTGACTGCACAATTACCACAAGGTCTCTTTCATTCTCCACTACCCTGAGTGTAACACCACATAGTTGTTACATTCCTCTGGGGTTACTGCTACCCATACGCAGCACTTTGCATTTTTTTTTTTTTTTTTTTTTATGTGAACCCCAAACACAAGAGGTATTAGAACCTATAGTACTTAGTACCCTGCTTGGGTTGGAGGTTGAGAAGTCGAAAGAAGATATTTGTTGACATTGGACTTGAACTTCTGTAGATTGTAATTTTCAGGAAATACGTATCAAGGAAGGTTGTTCCAGAAAACGGCAGTTGAATGAATAAATGAGGAAGATGAAAAGTTGGTTCTGTGGGTTTGAAGTTGGACAGTAAATGGATGTTGGCTGGTGGCTGCACGTGTTTGGACTGTTTTGAAAGAGAGAGCGGGAACTATAGAAGCCAATTCAGAAGAACAGTGCCCATGGAAGTATCTGTAGAAGAGGCATGCAGCAGAAACAGTGCGTCTATGAGAAAGCGAGTGGAGACACTCTGTTAGAGATGAATCATTAATTAACCTAACTGCCCTCTTCTGAATGGAATCAAGAAGCCTGAGAGAAGTTTTGGGGGCACCACCCCAGATGTGGGAACAATATTCCATGGCAGGGCGGATTTGCGATTTATACAGAGTGAGCAGCTGTTTGGAAGAAAAGTAACGCCGAGAGCGAAAGAGGAAACCAAGTTTTTTAGATGCAGAGGAAGCAATATTTGTAATGTGCTTGTGCCAAGAGAGATTAGAAGTCAGGGTAATCCCCAAAAGAGATATATCATTTTGCCTAGAAATCAGAGTGTCACTAAAGATAAGCATAGGAGCAGAAGAATCCTTTTTGCAAGATATAAGACAAGACTGAGTTTTAGAAGGGTTGAAATCAACTAAGTTGTCTTTGCCCCACTGGAGAATTACCTGAAGATCAGCATTTAAGGAATTGGTAGCAGATTTTCGAGAAGTTGAAGCTGATTGAGCAGGACAAGGTTTCTCAAAATGGAAAGTTGAATGCAATGTGCTATCATCGGCAAAACTATGGATAGGATTTCCAGTCAATGGAAGAAGGTCATTGATATACAAGAGGAAAATAGTGGGGGAAAGAACTGAACCTTGGGGGACACCGGCATTAGTGGAGAAGTTAGAAGACAGAGAGCCATCTACCATCACCCTCAGTGAACGATAAGAGAGAAAACTGGATAACCAATTACTAAAAACAGTTGGCAAACCATAAGATGGAAGCTTGTTTAGAAGACCTTTATGCCAAACACGATCAAAAGCCTTTGAGATGTCAAGAGCAACTACTTGTGTTTCACCGAACCTTTCCATTGAATTAGTCCATAAATGGGTAACATTAGCCAGAATATCACCAGTGGATCGACACTGACGGAATCCATATTGGCAATCGTTGATCAGATGGAAGGTTTCTAGATAGTTTAAGAGTTGGCGGTTAATTGATTTCTCCATTACTTTAGAAAGAGTAGAAGTAATTGCAATGGGACGATAATTGGATGGGAGGGATTTGTCACCCTTTTTAGGAACTGGCTGGATATGAGCAAATTTCCAAGCAGAAGGAAAAACACCTTTGGAATAAGAAAGTGAAAAAAGTTGACAAAGAATATGAGTAAGTTCAGGAGCACAGGTTTTGAGAACAAGTGGAGAAATACCATCAGGACCTGTAGCTTTCTTAGCATCAAGATTCATCAAAATCCTTCTGATATCCTTTTGACGGAAGACCACAGGAGGCATTGAATGGAGTGTTGGGAATGGTGGGAGGTGTTTTACCAAGATCATTAATACATGAGCTGGAAGAAAAATGAGATGCTAGCAGGTCAGCTTTATCCTTGGCTGAAGTGACAACAGAACCATCTGGTTTGGACAGAGGTGGGAGCAGAGATGGGCAAAAGTTGCGGCCAATAGCTTTGGCAAGAGACTAGAATGCTCGGCTACCATTAGGGCAAGAAGCAAGTTTTCTACTCTTAGTCTGTTCAAACTCTAGTTTGGACTGATTAATAACTGCTTTACAATTGTTGCGAGCTTTGGTGTAGGCAGAAAATGAAACTGCAGAATTAGAAACAAGCTATTTACGATATGCAACATTCTTCTCTTGGACAGCCTTAGCACATTTATTGGAAAACCAAGGTTTAAATAAAGGACGAGATTTTAAAGTGGAGTGTGGGATAAAGGATTCCATTCCTGCAAGAATAATTTCCCTAACACGATCTGAGCAAACGTTGACATCAGAAGTTTTGAAACAGTAATCCGACCAAGGAAAAAAAGAAAAGAAGTCTCGCAGGTCATCCCATTTTGCATTCTTGTAATGCCAAACAACACGAGGTTGGGAATAGCCATGAGATAAAGGTTCCATTGGAGAAGAGACAATCACCAAGTTGTGATGTGCCTAAAGGACCTCTCACTTCGACCGTGTACTTAGAAGGGTTGTTTGTGAGAAAAAGATCAAGCGTATTGGCTGTATGATTAGGATTGTCCGGTATTCTTGTACGTAAATGAACAATCTGTGCTAGGTCATTAGTAATTGCAAAAGCCTCAGTATCTCTACCTGCTGGGTCGGTGTGACTAGAAAACGGAAGCCAGCTGGGGTTGTGAACATTAACATCACCAAGGAAAATTGCCTCACTGTTAGGAGAGTTGGACTGGAGAAAGTCAAGTTGAAACGAGAGGAAGTCAAAGAGCTCCAAGTGATTAGTGGAGTTGGGAGAACGGTAGAGACAACAGATGAATTTGACACAATGAGGTAGAGAGATTTTAAGCCAGAGAAGATCAAAGAGAGGAGATTCCAAATTGCCAAATCTCTGACAGGGAATATCAGAACGGACATATGCACAAGTACCACCTTTGAGGCGAAAGGAATAATACAGCGAATAATTTGGGCATCTGAGATGAGCAGTAGTTGAATCAACCGATAACTGAGATTCTGTCAGAAAAAGTACATGGGGTTTGGCAGACTGCAAGTGGAAATGGACATCGTTGAGATTAGAATTGAGACCACGTATATTTGTGAAATGAATTAGGAAGTCCTTGGGAGGTTTAGATCTTTTCGCAGATAAGCTTGCTCTATTAGTTTGACAATTCATGGTGTATTCAATAGTAAGAAAAAGTGGGTGGGACATGCTGTATGAAGTAAAGAAATTTTTGGATATGGCGTACATGTGGTAAGAATATACCCAGATCCTTGACATAATGTGGCCTCGACAATGCTCCCCGCATACACACTACTCGGACTCCCTCCAGTCACTATCTGGCAGAGTAGAGGTAGCTAGATTATACACTAGCTGATCTGGAAGCCTCCTAGAGGTTCGGTCCGGTGTACTAACTAGCGGCCTGCGAACACAGTTTTAGAGCTGTACCCTCGAAATGTAAGGAATATTGGATCTCGCCACGACTTTCATTATAACCTCAAAAGTCTTCAATCATACTGCATGATGGAAGAGATAGGGAAGGGTTGACCGGAACTTAGCTCTAGAGACCAAACATGGGTTCCACCACTTCAAGCCTCCAATAAGCAAAGTGGTGGTATTTCACTGGTTGATGAGAGTCATCTACCACATAGCATTTGTCAATGTTAAACTTCAGCTGCCACTTATCAGCTCATCTACTCAACTTTTCCAGATCCTGTTGCAGCAGTATACTGTCATTACTGTTATTAACAACCCTGCCAACCTTTATATCGTGTGCAAACTTTGACATTAAGCTTGATATACCTTCATCAGTATCATTCATAAATATACAAAACAACAATGGGCCCAACACTGAATCCTGATGGACACCACTAATGGCATTAGTCCACGTAGAGCAGTACCTATTTACCACCACTCTCTGTCTTCTCCCACTCAACCATCCTCTTATCCATTGTAGCAACTTGCCCTTAATGCCATACTGCTACAATGTGTACAGTAGTCTTCCGTGTGCAGCAGTATCAAACACTTTCCTGAAATCCAAGTATATGATATCAAAATTATTTTTTGCATCCAGTTCCTTGGTGACCACATCATAGTATCCAATCAAATTGGTCAGACAAGACTTCCCCTTGACAAACCCATGCTGTGTCTGAATTATTGATGCAATCTTGATTTAATGATCCTGCAATGCTTCATTAACCAGTCACTCCATTATTTTCCCTGGAACAGAAGTCAAACTAACAGGTCTGTAATTACTTGTGTCACCCTTTAATCCCCCTTTGTGAATTTTAGATATATTTGCATGGATGGGGGAAGTCCCCAGTCCATGGGGACTTCCTCCGAGTCCAAAGAAACTCTCATAATTAGGCTAAGTGTTAGCTTACTTCCTTTGCTGCCTCATTTAATATAACTGGATAGATCCCATCCACCCCAGGTGCCTTTCTTATGTTTAACTTCAGCAATATCTCCTCCGCTTTGCTCTCAGTTATTGCAAAATCATTTAACTCCCTTTTAGAGTTTGATAAACAACTGGCCCTGTGCTCCTTGAATAACTCCTCGTGTGAATGTAGATGCAAAATACTCATTTAGTTTCACAGCTGTCTGAGACTGATCATCTACAGTCAAGCCACTGATATCAAGTGGACCAATCTCATTCATCCCCTTTTAGAGTTTATATAAGTAAAGAAGTGTTTTGCATCCTTTGCAAAGATTTTTCATTCGCTTTCACTTGCCTAACCTACTTTGTGACTTGATTACAGACTAGCATGTATCTACCATAGGCTTCTCTGTCACCTGACAATTTATGTGCATCCCATGAATTTGTCTTCTCTGCACGAGTCTCATTAATTCATTTGACATCCATTTGGGACTGAACCTAGAGCAGTATTTCTTAGTTGGAACAAGAAGCCTAGTAGCTTCCAAGATTACTTCATTGAATGCTTCCCATTTAGAATTGGCTTTTGATAACATCATCAGTTCCACCGTAGTCACCTTTATGAAAGCAAAATCCCTTCCCTTTACCCTGATGGTAGTTACATCTTTAAGTAAATCCCACATCGGTACACTGTGATCACTGCTACCTAGTGGTTCCTTTATCTGTAAATTCTTAATGCATGAATAAATCACTGTTGATAATCAGATCAAGAGTGTTACTCCCTCTTGTTGCCTCTCTAACATGCTGCTGTAGAAAACAATCATCCAATAAATCCACAAAAGCCTTGCTAGTGTGCGAGTAACCAACCCACAAATTCCAGTCTATATCTGGGAAGTTAAAATTCCCCATTATAAGCCACTCTTATTTATTAAATAAAGCCCACTGTATTTCTCTGTATAATTGTTCTCCATTTGGCATCTCTGTATAACTGACATCCATTTGGGACTGAACCTAGAGCAGTATTTCTTAGTTGGAACAAGAAGCCTATACGATTACTTCATTGAATGCTTCCCATTTAGAATTGGCTTTTGATAACATCATCAGTTCCACCGTAGTCGCCTTTACGAAAGCAAAAACCCTTCCCTTTACCCCTGATGGTAGTTACTTCTTTAAGTACTCATCAGAGTCATTAGGCCTATAACAAACTCCTACCCTCATTTTTGCTTTCCCAGTGCTTATGTCACACCAAACTGACTCAACATTGCACTGTCCATCTATGTCAACTGGATGCACTTCCTTAGATTTTGTTTCTTAACTAACAGAATAACCCCTCCTCCCTTCCTATCCTTTCTGTACACATTGTACTCCCCAAATTCCAATTCTGCATTCATCCCTTATATCTGAGTGGCACCAGGTCTCTGATATCCCAACAATATCTGCCTTGGATGTCTTAACCAGTGCCTCAGATTCATCAAATTTGTTTACTATACTCCTAGCATTGGTGTACATGCAAGTATACATGCACCTGTTCTTACTCTTAGTTACTCTATCATAGCCCATGTATTTACTTGTTTCATGACCCCAGCAGTGGAAGAATCATTTCCACTCTGCCTGCAGCTACTGTTAACCTAGTAGTCTGTGAATCCCCCCCCCCGCACTACCAGTTTTCCGACCCACCTAATATTGCCTCAGTACATCAGTAAATATTCTTTCACCCTTTCTATTTAAGCGTATCCCATCCCTGTAGAACAAATCTCTCCTGTTAACAAGCACACATATTTCCGACGAGCATGCAGGGAAAGCCTCCTGGACCAGGCAGTACAATACGTAACTGAACAAAGTAATCAAGCAGCAGAACAATCAATACCAAAAACGTCCACACTTCCTTTATTCCCAAAGTCTTGGTGGAATGTACTCAAGCGAAACGAGACAGAAACAGGGCATGGAATATTTTTCTCAAAAATCCTACCACAGAGAATCTAATATTTTTTAGAAAATGAGAGCAAGAGCAAGATAGGTGAGACGAGCGTGCAAGAAAGCCTGGATACGCTTCATCTCAACCATAAACAGAACTACAAATACTGAAAAACAGTTTGGGATAAAATAAGAAAAATGAGCAATAGATATCAAAATTTAATTCAGTTATCAATTGGCAAGGACAAAATATAGTTGATCCAAAAGATATCAAAAATGGTTTAGGTGAAACCTTCGCCCAAACTTCTGTCACAACATCCTGTCTACCGAAATTCCAGAAATATAAAAATATCATCAAGAAAAATACAATTTAAATTTCTCTACAAAATGTGTTGAATTGTATAACTGTCCACTAACGACAACGGAACTCCATAAATCACTGTCACAAACTGGCATCAATTATATAATGATAAAAAAACTCAGTGAAGAATCATTACAATCTTTACTTACGTTATATGACAGAATTTATATGGAGCACAAGTTCTCTATAGCATCATGCGATTCTCCTCTCTTTCCAAAACCTGGTAAAGATCCTACTAATTTGAACAGTTACCATCCAATAGCACTCACCAGCTGCTTAAAAAAATTAATGGAAAAGATTATAAATGCAAGACTTGTGTGGTACCTAGCAAACCATAATCTTTGTGCCCAGTATACAGTGTGGCTTCAGGAAACATAGATCAACCTTGGACCTCCTAATTAAAAAGAAAACAACATACAAAATGCTTTCATTAGAAAAGAATATTTAGTCATGATATGCTTCGATATCGAAAAGGCATGCAATACAGCCTGGCGCTATGGCATTCATCGGGACATATATAACTTATAGCTGAGGACATCTCCTTATTGTCATCCAGAACTTTTTACACCACCGAACTTTCCAAGTATGAATACAAACTATACTCTCAAAAGTTTTCCTATCACAGAGATCAGTACTCAGTGCCACCCTGTTTGCAATAAAAATAAACTCGATAACCCAACAGATACCATCTACCATAAATACAGCTCTTTATGTAGATGATTTCAGTATCTCTCTCCAATCCCAAAACATGAGAACAATAGAACGGCAATTACAAGGTGCAATAAACAAGGTCAGCAATTGGGCTCATAAAAACGGTTTCACGTTCTCCACACAAAAAACAGTAGGTGTGCACTTCTGTAGGAAAAGAAACCTCCATTTAGATCCGGAATTAAAACTTAATGGATAGTTAATCCCAATCAATCCAACCATAAAATTTCTTGGGACTTATTTTTGATAAAAAACTAATATTTTTAGAATATATAAAACAACTAAGAACAAACTACCTCAAGAAACGCCGACCGGGCTAGCCTGGTGGGTAAAGTGCCTGCCTGGCAACCCAAAGGTCACGGGTTCGAATCCCGCCTCGGGCTTGGATCAGAGTACTGCAAAAATCTTGGGAGGTGCATTATGGCCATAGAAGCCAATGTGCCAACAACTAACTAAAACAAGAAAACAAGAACCTCAAGAAACTAAACATTTTGAGAGTCTTATCATCAATGACCTGGGGCACAGATAGAGTTACTTTATTGCGATTATACAGAGCCCTCATAAAATCTCGACTCGATTGCGGCCCCCGTGTACAACTCAGCCAAACCAAGTGCCCTGAGATGGCTAGATCCAGTGCATCACAGCTCTTTACATACAGTATTAGGAGCATATCACACATCACCAGTCCAGAGTTTATATGCAGAGACAAAACTTGCTGTTATTCTACGCTGAAAAGATAAAATCAATACCTAACCACCCGACATGGACTACACGAACCAAGTTTGAAAAACTTATATAGAGCACATCCAAATGCCAACAAACCAGCAGGCATATATTTAAAAGACCTAATCCAGCAACTTAATTTAAATCTCAATCAGATAGCAATTTCTCCGAAAGTTCCATATCCACCTTGGGATACCATTCAAACGATATGCGATCTCCTTATGTATAATTGGAACAAGGATTCTCTGCCTAAACAAAACTTTCAGCAGTTACACTCAGCATACACAGCAACATTGCATTTCTATCCTGATATACACAGATGATTCCAAAACAGAAACTAAAGTAGAAATAGCAGCCAAGTTCCCGAATACCAACATCTCCCAACTACTCCCAACTGAATGAACATTTATACTGCTGAACTGGAGGCTATACAACTAGCCATGAACCATGTATGGCTAGGCGCCTCCGTAGCCAGGTGGGCAGGAGCAGCAGTGCATAGCATACGCTTCTTGATTAGACCGGGGTTCGAGCCCGTGACCACCAAATACGGAGGATGCGGAAAGGTCAGAGAATGACCACCGCATATCCCCGGAGCAATATGGCCTTAGTTGCTAATGCTCCTAAAAACCAAATAACAAACAATAACAACAAACATGTATGGGTAACCACATCGGCAACAGTATAATTTTTGCAGATTCATTCAATGCCCTGCAAAGCCTTAAGGAATAATAGAAATACCCATCTGACCATATGGCAAATACAAAACATACTAACAAAACTAGCAAAGTTGGGTTCCCGGACATGTAGGAATAGATGGCAATGAATAGGCAGACCAAACAGCAAAACAAGCGGAAACCCGATCAACAAAACCATAAAAATATCATACCTAGACTATACTATAAAATTACAATCTGAAATAGTAGCGAAAGACAGTGGCAACAAAAGTGGCAACATCCGAAGTTTTCCAGTTCCTGAAACATAAATTAATATAAAAATCATGACAAAAGACATCAGCGAATAAATCATTTTACTGGCACATCAGCTTCTATAGCCATAGAAGCTGAAGTGCCAGTAAAATATCCAAAAAAAACAACAGCATAGGAGGCTCACCTGGATTCTAGAATCCCAAAATCTTCTTTCTGATCACCAATATGGCTTCCATAAAAACAGGTCCACCCTATGTTTACTTGTAAAAATTGAATCCAACATTCATAATGCCTTCACATGGCATCATGCTGTTATTAAAGATATGCATCAATTGGGGCTGAGAGGCTACCTCCCTTTAATAATTCAGAACTTTTTAAAATTACACACATTTCAAGTCCAGTATAAAAACATGATGTCAGCATCTCACATTCAAGAAGAGGGTGTCCCACAGGATTCCATATTGAGTCCAACCCAATTTGCGATTAGGGTCAACAGTATTTTGGAAGATCTTCCAAAAATGATTGAAATATACATGCATGCTAACGACCTCACCGTATCCTTCCACAGACTGAATACTATTGAAAGACAGCTACAAATTGCTTTAACCAGAATAGAAACGTGTACCTTACACAATGGATACCATCTCGCTGATCAGAAATCCACTACCACTCGTTTCGGCAAACTTCGCTCACTTCATCCTGATCCAGAGCTAAAGATAAATAATGTGCCATTTCCTATTGTTCACACTGTCCGATTTCTTGCCCTGATACTAGATAGGAAACTGAACTTTCAAGCACATGTGGCCTGCCTTTGAACCATCAGCTTGAAGAAATTAAACATCCTCCAGTGTGTGTCATCCATGTCATGGGGGTGCTAATCGACATACCCTCATCCATCTTTATAGAGCTCTCATCAGGTCTTGCTTGGAATATGGCTCTCCAGTGTATGATTCTGCTAGGAAAAGTACTTTAGAACGATTAGATGCCATCCAGAACTGTGCTCTGAGAATTGTTCTAGGGGCTTTTACAACCTCCCCAGTTCAGAGAGTCTGTACATCGAAGCCCATGAACCTCCCTTACATCTTCGAAGAAAAACATTACTTCTGATGTATGCTGCAAAAATTCGCAAAATGGATTTTGAAAAGAATTGATTTCGAATCTATTGAAGTCATAGAGGCACAGAAACATTTTTCAATTATGGACTGTATCAGAATCATAGCTTTATCGCTCAAAGAAGTAAAACTGTAAACCTTAAATACATGGAAAAATGTATGGCCAGTGTCAGTTCATTCAGGAAATATGGTCGAACTGGCAAAAAATGGAATCTGTGTGATAGTAGAACTTGCTAAGTCTGTAGGAGGGAAAGGTTTTGATGATATGACTACTGAAGACATTCCAGAATTACTAGCAGAAAAAGAGGCTGGAGAAACTGATTTGGTGGAAATGGTATCGGAGGTGAACGAAATGAATTCAGAGGATCATATAATGTAAATGAAAATTCTGATTCTAAATTTAGAATTTTAGAAAAGCATATGGAAAGCATAAACTTAGCTGACCAAGTACAGGCTTTTTTTTTTTTTAATGCAGATCTTTCAACTGAAAGAAGCACAAAATTCAAAAGAGATGTTCAAAAATGCTTAGCTCCATACCATGAAATTTACAAAGATCTATCAATCAAAAGCAAACAAACCCGATTACTGACTTCTTAAAGAGAGCAGAAGATACACAAAATCTAGATGCTGCAGAAGAAAATTCAGAAGGTGAAGATATTCTGCAACAGAGAAAACATTCTCGTTTGATTATTGTGCTTAGCAGCAATGAAAAGGAAGAAAATTAAATGAATGTATATGTATCATAGTATCATAATTTGTAAAACTTTTGTTGTTATTTACTATTTTTAATAAAAATTAAATGTCCGATGGTTTAAAAAAAAAAGGGGGGTGTATTTTAGTTAGCTTTTGGAAAGTAAACCCCCCCCTTTTTATACTGGTTCTTAGTCCACTATAACACGGTTTTCCACCACACAAGATTTCATAGGAACCTAACTACTGTGTTATACGAGAGTTACCTCTGTATTTGAATTTCAGGAAAGCTTTTGATGCTGTTGCACATGAAACACTGGTATACAAATTGGAGCAGTATATCATTAAGGACAATTTACTTCTCTGGGTAAAGGCATGGTTGAGTCAGAGAAGATAGAGAGTGGTTATTAATGGCACTGCTCTTCATGGACAAACGTTATTATTGGAGCCCCCCCCCCCATTTTGTATTGCCCCCAGGGGGTTAACCAAATTTTCAAATAAAACTAAATTTTCTTAATATTAAACTGAAATACAGTAAACTCTCGATTTTCCAGGATAGATGGTAAAAAAAAAAAAAATTCCTGCATAATCGATTTCCCTGTTAATCCAAAAATACAGTAAGTCCCCAACATATGTAAGAGATATGTTCCAGAACATGTTACATAAGCCGAGTTTTACGTAACTCGGGAATGGCTAATAAAATATTGCTACTATATCTCTGATATGCCAAAATTACAAAAATCACGTAATATCCTCAGAAGAATGAAGAAAAATAATTATATATTTTTAATTAGTTCAATTAAAAACATTATCTGGGGACGGAAGTGAAGTAGCCAGAGCGGCACATAAGAAAACATAAAAGGAAGAAAACACGCATGTTATTGTACTGTAAAAAATAATATATATTTCATAGTTATTATATAGGCGCCTCCGTAGCCAGGTGGGAAGGAGCACCAGTGCGTAGCACACGCTTCTTGATTAGACCGGGGTTCGAGCCCGTCACCACCAAATATGGAGTATACGGAAAGGTCAGGGAATGACCACCGCACCGGAGCAATATGGCCTTCGTTGCTAATGCTCCTAAAAACCAAATAACAACAACAACAACAACATAGTTATTTTAGTTGACATCATTAGTGCTGATATGTTCACCGTTGCCACTGACAAATCTGAGTTCCATACGATATTTGTTAATGTTTGGCCATTTTCATACATTCTTATTATTTTAATTTTCTATCCAACTCTATCGCTTTCCTTTGCTTGATAAATTTACTAGTATTGCTGTCACTTATTATCTTAGTCGGCACCATGATAACAGTCAAAATTAAATTTTCTGAAAAGAACTTCACAGGGTTACTCACTATTATCACCCCGCACAAACTCGCAATTTACTAAAGCACATTTCTGGAATCAAAAACAATAAAAACAATTTGAACTTTCCTGGTTACTGGGCGTTTCTGTTAGTGCAATTCATTATAAACTGGTAGTAAAGGCAATCTTATTGCATTTGCGATAATTCCGATATCTGGAATTCTGTGGATTTTTAAGTTATTATAGTGAAATGTGTATCCCCTTCACTGAAATCTTCAGTCATATAAAAAAATATATAAATAACGTAACGGAAATCTGAACCTACTTAAGTCGGGGACTTACTGTATCGAAAAATTTTCAGCAACCTATGTAAAAAGTTTGCCAATAGATAAAAAATGAAAAACTTACCACGTACTACTCACGTGTCCAATACGATACTTCCATTTATTTTTTACAGTGTCACATGTGGTTTGGTTAAATCTCTAAAGGACCGTTATAATGTTGGTCACCAACATTATAATGGTCCTTTAGAGATTTAACAGATGCACCGTTTTCAAATTTTTGAATAATTTCAACTTTTTGTTTAATTGAAAGCACAGCACGTATCTTGCATTTGCCTGTCATTTTTGTGATTTCTAAACAAAAAAAAAAAAAAAAAAAAAATAGTTACTATAAAAAAAAAATTCTGACATTCCTGACATAAATAACAAAATAAATTTGTCCCTTTGCATTACAACTGAACACAACAATCGATGCAACGCACTAAATCAAACTAAACATTTGGTCCTTTTTTTTTTTTTTTTTATAGTGGCAAGTTGCAAGATAATAGGTACACCAATCTCCCAATGTCGACTTATGACGCCGCTTCTTGTCACTTGTTTACGACTTGCAAAACGTATCTTTTTACTAATATATAATATATTCTAATTATTACTTGAATTTTATTTCTTTCTTTCTTTTTTTTTAAATTTGGAGTCTTCAAGTGTTCTGTTTAATCCGATCCGGGTAAATCAAGAGTCTGCTGTATATAAGAAATTGTTGAAGAAGTGTGTCATGTCATGTTTATTCAGTTTAGAATAGTAAATTATGCATAGGCTTTAAACAGTGTGATTGTCAAGAATTGAAATTAGGAACTGAACTTGTATTTATATCATTAGGGAAACCCACTCTAAATTTGGAATCCTGGTCATTGATTAAGTGGATTGGTTCTTGTGGTAATTTTTTATTTTATTTATTTTTATAATCCTTTCTTTTAGTTTGGAGCCGTGAAAGATTTTACTGTGTAATGCATTTTAAAGATGTACTGTTGTGGTCTGTAAAAAATTTAAATTTGGGAAATCCCAAACTCTAGTTCTGTTTTCCATGCAATATGAATATCTCTTTAGTGCTTTAATGATTAAAAGGGTATGTTGTTTGTGTGTTGTGTACAACCCTTCATTATAATATTTTGTTATTGTTAAATGATAGGATTAGATGGTAGTACATCATCTCAGGACCGGGAGAAGCTGATTACTGAATATAATAAAAGTTTAGAAGTATGTCTGTTCCTTTTATCTACTCGTGCAGGCTGTCTTGGGATAAATCTCATAGGAGCTAACAGGATTGTTGTTACAGATGCTTCTTGGAATCCTTGCCACGATGCCCAAGTTAGTAATATTTTTTGACCCATTGTGGCAGTGCTTTGTATTATTATTTTGTATTGAAAATTGCTTACGTTTTTACAACAGAATATATTAATGTCATTAAGTGAAGTTAACATTACATATTCAAGAATCTACTAACTGTGAGGTGTGTTTTGTTGGGGGGGGGAGACAGTGGTTCTACATCATACAGGGAACCAGAGGTATTGCAATAGACTCATACTGTCATTAGATCAGGAATAATATAATTAAATAAGTTTTATTAAATGCTATTAGAGATTAATCTTCTAAACGTAATATAATAACAACAAATTCCATGTTTTTGACAAAATTAAATTGCTTATTAAAACAAATACACCACATAAAAGTGGGAAGTGCCCTTGCCATGTTCAGATTGACATTTGAGTATCCAGGATTACAAATCTTTGGAAACTTATAAAGGGGGATTCTAGTGGGTAAGAGACCCAGCCTTAATAAAACTTTGGCTCCTCTTTCAACTAGATGGACAGGCCTGGCTGGAATCATTGAGTGGATAATTCTTACTGCTAGCATCCATTGTAATGTTCCTTGAACGTGTATTATTGTATTACATGAGTGATGCAATAATACAGGGTCAAGAACTATCGGAAATATGGGTATGATACTCCCAATAAACTTGGTGTCCTATTTGCATGCTAGGTTTGCATGTTAGGTTTCTTTTTACTCACATTATTATTATTATTATTCATTATTAAGCAAATATTATTAAGCAATAATTATTATTGCTCTTATATTATTTCCCCCTGATTGAGGGTTCCACCTCGTGACGGGTATTGCTACCAAATACACAGGGCGATTGTTGTTATGTCTGGTGTTACTGTTGGTCGAGGAACTCTCTGGCTATCCTACAGGTTGAAATAATTACATTTGAAGATATCCATCCTACAGGTGTTTGGAATTTGTGCAGTTCCTTGTAGGTGTTTGCTGGGAGACCTATTGCTGCTAGGCTGTTATGTAGAGTCTTTGGCACCATACCGGTGGTTGACACGATGGTCATAACTTGTCTTGTTGCATATGCCACATCTCTTTGATCTCCTGTCTTAGGTTCGTGTACCTCCTGATTTTTTCCCCATGAGGTTTCTGAAAGTTGCCAGTGTTGGGTACCGCTATGTCAATCAGATAGGTAGCTTTTTCCTTCTTGTCCACAAGGGTTATGTCCTGTCTGTTGTGCAGGATTGCCTTGTGCGTTATTATGGTGTGGTCCCAGTACAGCTTGTGGGTTGGGATCTCTAGTACTGCCTGGGGTTCGTACTTGTAGTACAGAACACTTTCTTTGATCAACTGGTATTTCCTTGCTAGCTTCTGGTGTATTATCCTGGCTACCTGGTCGTTTCTATGAGTGTACTCAGTCTGGGTGATCACCTTGCATCCCGCGGTGATGTGCTGGATCGTTTCTGAGGCCAGGTGGCATTGACATGTGTCATCGGACACTCTGGGCTCCTTGGCAATATATTTTTTATAGTTTCTGGTGTTGATTACCTGGTCTTGGATGGCGAGCATGAATCCTTCAGTCTCGGGGAAGAAATCCCGCTCATGAGCCACACATTGGAAGAAATTTTATCTGTGTGATCTAGATGGAGGTCATTGTAGTGTCTGCCATGGAGTATCTTCTCTGCTCACTTTTCTAGCTTCGTTTGTGCCTTCTGGTTGGGAGGGGACTTCTCACTTAGGTTGAGTGGGGTATACCACTTGTCTATCTTCCTCTTCCTTATGGCCTGCTGGAGTGCTGCTGTGTGTGTGTGTGTGTGTGTGTGTGTGTGTGTGTGTGTGTGTGTGTGTGTGTGTGTGTGTGTGTGTGTGTGTGTGTGTGTGTGTGTTTCTGAAAGTAATCCTTCAGGTTAGCGATCGCTGTTTTCTGACTCCTTTCTCCTTCTTTCCGAGCAATTGTTAGTCTCTCCACGGTTGACTTTGGGTGGTGTTGGCAGCTCTTGGTCATCATTGTCCTTTTCTTTCTCATGATATCCTCTAGCTCGGTGTTAGTCCAATCTCTGACCCCGAAGGAGTATGTTAGCACAGGGACTGGAAGGTGTATATGGCTTTAACTGTGTTCCCTCCATTCAGCTTTGCTTTCAGCAGGCTTCTGAGTCTCTGATGGTATTTTTCGGTCAGGCAGGCCTTAATTTCCTTGTGCTGTAACTGCTGAGCCTGCATAATCCCCAAATATTTCTAGGCCTCTCTCTGTCATGGTTTCAATCTCTACCAGTCTGCAGCTGGTAGTTTCGGTTGACTAATTTTCCCTAGTGCAGTCCATGGGTCTTGCATTTGTCTAGATCAAATTCCATCCTAATATCGCTGCTGAATTCTTCGGTGATCCAGAGTAGTTGCTGAAGCTGCTTCTCAGAGCTTGATGTCATCCATGTACATTAGGTGGGTGAGGGTGTACAGGTCTTTCTTCCTTCTTTGAGGTTATGTCCGTACTTGCTGCTGTTGAGCATAGTGTTAAGTGCTAGACAGAACTGCAGTGGGCTCAGGGCATCACCCTGAAAGATTCCTCTCCTGATGTGGATTGGCCTGGTTGTGATGTTCTCGACCTTAATGGGGTACACCATTTCACCATAATTTCTCCTAGGGTTTGTCATTATCGGATTGATTTTGTAGATGTTCAGTGCCTCTATTAGCCAGCTATGAGTCACGGAGTTGGAAGCCTTGCAGTAATCAATGTATGCTGTGTACACGTTGTGGCGCTTCTTGCAGGCTTCCTCTATAATCACAGCATCTATGGTTAATTCTATGGAACATAATCCTTGCATCCTTTCTGCTGAACAGCAGAAAGGATGCAAGGATTATCTTCTGGCTCTCCAAATGGTCTGATATCTTCTTGGTTATGCAGCTGGTCAGGATCTTGTAGATTGTTAGGAGACAGGTTATTGGCCTGTATTTCACCGGATTTCTTGTATCTTTGTCTTTAGGTTTCATATATGTAATTCCTTAGTGAGAAACTTCAGGATTGTCTCTGGGTGTGTTATCTGGGTGGTTGTGTATGCAAATCAGCCACTCTCCCACCGAATCTCCCACTCTCTTATCTCTTGTATGTCCTTGGTTTTCTTGCACTCTAGTTCTATCCAGGAGGCTTGGCTGTTATGTTTTACTTCCACATGTTGCCCCAGAACTCCTTGATCATCTCCAAAACTCCTGTAGAAGGTTCTTTGGTCCTCGTCGAAGATTTGGTTGTTTATTTTCCTCTGGGAGCTCTCTTTGCATCAGCGTAATCTCTTGATGAGTGCTAGGAGGTTCTGCTTCAGTGTGTCTAAGTACTTTCGTATTCTCTGATTTTTTTGTCTCGTGTTTGCTGTGGACACTGTCTCTTTTTGAGGATGCTCTTTACTTTTCTGATCAATTTCTTACTCCTATTACCCTGTTGGTACTGGGTCAATTGGCCTTTCTTGACTCTTAATTCTTCTATCTTTTGCTGAAGTCTTCTTTCCCAAGCTTGCAGTTCCTTCTGTTTTCGGTTCTTCTGCTGCTGGTCTCTCGTTTCTCTTCCATTAATCCTAGTCGCTGCTATGGCAGCACAATACACGGCTGTGTGGTTGGCCTCCAGTGTTGCACCATTGTTGTCGAAGTATGTGGTATTATTTGCCGATTGAAGTGGTCTGTGACTCTCCACAAGGTTCTATTGGATCTCTGCTTTGGTATCACGTGGGTCTTTGTGGGGTCCATTCCTTCAAATTCTGTTAGGGCCTTCTTCCACTCATCCTCTGTTCTGGATATCACGACCTCATATCTTTCCACTTCAGCTGCTGTGGGTTTTATTTCTTCTTGCTCTTCCTCCTCTGGTTCAGTGGTGGTATGTTCTTCCTCCTCTTGTTCCATATTGACCATATTCTTTATCCTTTGTAGTTGACTGCTCACGTCCAGCTTGATTTTTTTCCAAGATTGCAGGAGCTATCAGGTTCTTCATGACGATGATCCTTCTCTGGTCTGCTATTCACTGTTTGGTGACCTGAATATCCAGGAATCATTCCAGCCACTTGATATGTAGTCTCGCCCTGTACATTGTCATATCAGCATTATTATTATTTGCCATATGGTGCAAGGTTTCAATTTGTAGAGAAGATGATCAACTCTGTCACTTCAGATATCACAAAATAAGATATTGTTTTTATATAATTCAGTATGAAATATTTGTTTAAAAACAATTTGGAAGATGTTTTTCATGTACAGGCAACCCTGTATAACACGATACTTCTGCAACACAGTTTTGCTCTAACATGGTTTGAGAATTGCTGGAAATCGCATATAACACAGTATTTTTGAGCTTTTGTGCTGGGAAAACCATGCTATTATGTTAGATGTAAATTTCAACATTTCCATTCCTTTTTGTGAATCCCTGCTGTTGACTTCCTAGTTAACACCTTCATGATATTTTTCTTAAGCACATTTCTGGAGGTCACTACCATAAAACAATAAAAACAATTTGCAGTTTCCGGTTTATTGGTCTTTTCTGTTAGTGTAATCAATTATAAAAGGATAGTAAACTCAGTCTTCTTGCATTTGCTATAGTACCAATAGCTGGAATTCTGTGGGTTTCCATGTTATTATGGTGAAATGTGTTTCCCTTTCCATGAAATATTCCATCATATAAAAAACAAATAAATTTTCAGAAACTCATTACTCCATATCTCACTTGTGTGTATCGTATTCTTTGTTATTAATTACTTATCATTTTTACTGTTTTAAATTTTACAGTAAAAAAAAAAAAAAACGTCGGCAAACAGAAGTACGTATTAATTAAACTATGTATTATAAAATATTTAAGGGCAAAGGCCTCATGCTGCGAGGTAGAATGACTAACATGTAGGTTAGTGCAAAAGCATCATTTTAACATAGCCATCTACCAAAGTAGTTAAATTAATTAATTAAATTGGCATTGTTTTGGTTATATTTCATATTGTGAATGGCTTCACAACAAATTGCCATGGAATTGTTCTACCTCGAATAAATAACACTTCACCAGTAGAGAAGACTACTGTTATTTATTCTCAGCAGTCTATATCACTGCACACCATCAGGCATCTCTCATATTGTGAAGTTATACTTCATAACTGGGTTGTCGCTATTGCAACACCAGGGTACCTGCCCACCCACCGAAGAGAAGCCAACGAGCTTTGAAACAGTGCCATCTGGGTTGGGTGGTGGTATCCACTGAGAATTGTTATTTATTCAAGATAGAACAATTCCATGGCAATTCGTTGTGAAGCCATTCACAATATGAGATATAACCAAAACAATGCCAATTTAATTAATTAATTTAACTACTTTGGTAGATGGCTACGTTAAAATGATGCTTTTGCACTAACCTACATGTTAAACTATGTATGTAAGCATAAATTTATTTTTATTTTGTTAACTGGAAAATATTCTTCCAATTTTCACATATCATTTAAAGTGGGGGTCCACTGTATTTTGTTGGGAGATCCCTGAGTTCTGTGCTGTTGAACTTGTGCTTGTTTGAGACCATAAAAAATAATCATGACTTCGAAGAGTGCAGTTCGTGACTTTTAAAGAGAGCAAGAGGTACACGAAATCTAGATGCTGCAGAAGAGATTGTGCTTAGCAGCGATGAAGAGGAAGAAAATTAAATGAATATACATTATCTGCCATATAAGTATCACAGTAGAAACTGTGAACAAACATCTTATCTTAGAAAAGATAATATGTTTGTTCAGTTATAACTATAAAAATTAAGTTTCTAATAGTTATAAAAAAATGCTGTATTTTTGTTATCTTTTGGAACGTAATCCCCCTTTTTGTACTGGTTCTTAGTCCCATGTAACATGGTTTCGCATTATACGAGAATTTGTAGGAACCAAACGACCATGTTATACGAGGGTTACCTGTATATGATTTATTTTTATGTAACTTGCATATCAAAAAACATCTTTTTTTAACTTCTTTTGGTTAATACAAACTCGATGCCTGATTAAACTTTTTGAATGATTTATTTTTGTATATGCAAAACGTGAGGCCGATATCATGAACAAATATGTTCAAGAATGGTTTTGATAATGTATAATATGACATAAAAAATTTTCTAAGTGAAAAAAAAAAGTGGGATTTGTAACTCCTTCAGTGACATTTTCATTTAATAATGAGTGATTAAAATTCTGTGACTTTTAATAAAGTTTAAATAAACGAATTCACATTTATTATTTCTATTTGCACTGCCCACATAAAAATATATAATTTTAATTACAGGCTGTTTGTCGTATATATCGTTATGGGCAAAGAAAACAGTGTCACATCTATAGATTAGTAAGTGACAACAGCCTAGAAAAGAGAATCTATGACAGACAAGTCAATAAACAAGGAATGTCAGGTATATTCTGAATTGAATCATATATAATTTGATTTGAAAAGCATTTTACATAGTAATATTACTAAATTAACTTTAAGAAAACACATTTTCATGTGACAAACAAATTAGATTTTGTGATAAATAATGAAAAATGTTTACTAATTTTTGACCCCAGTGCATCGTAATATATAAATTAATGTGTTGCTGTTTTTGAATCCCTTTTTGAATAAATGGCTCTGTTCAATCTCCACTGAAAATGAGCTGCAGTGATAGGCATTGGGACTAGGGTACTGGCAGATAAATGGACTAAGATGATGTCCAGAGTATCTTAGTCCAATGCCTTTTAGTTTATTTTATGTTATTTTCAGTATAGCTCAATTTTTGATTTTCATTCCAGCTAGTTTACAATGTGACAGTTATTCTGAACAGCAAATGTGTGTTAATAAGCAGCTGTAAGTACATTTACTTTTGAGCATGGTGGTCAGTACTGATTGTGTATAAATTAGTACTGAGTGCCAACAGAATGCATTCAAAGCTCAAATTTGGGAAAAATGCTGATTTGCAGTTTATCATTAAAAGAATGACATACTAAAGTAGAATTTTACATTATAACCTTTAATAGCTATATATAATTTGTGGGAATTATCACTTCTCTTTCGAGAATCTGACTGCTGAACTGTTTTTGGTTTTCCAACAATGACTTCGAATTTCGTATTTAAAAAAAATGCAATAATAAAGTCTTCTTTGTATATGTTGATTTAAATCCTGAGTGGTGTTAAACTGAGGGTAGTGGAAAATGAAAGAGACTTGGGGAAAAAAATTACCTGGACCCCAGATCCCGGTCTTAATTTTTTTCCAGTATTCAAATCCCCGTATTGACACAAAAATACTAGTTTTTCAGTACTAATTTAAAAAATAATCGTTTATGATTTATTCACATAAAGGTTATAAAATGGACAACAATAAATCATTAATACTGCTGAATTTGCAAATGAGGGATTGTTATACACAGTACAAATGCAACCGAAACCTGAAAACATCATGAAACTATAAGACATAAAATCTTACAAATATATTTCTCTTAGTAAGTATAGTGTGTGTGGAGGTAAAGCACTTAAGAAATAACGAAAACGTAATTATGAAAATATTTCCATCAGTGACAGTAGGCCTGGTAGTGTAATTAAGGAATATGGTGAACAATGGTATGGCAGGTGCGGTGCGGAAGGGTTAAAATTAAAAGATTCTGAACAATAGTTTAATCCCTCTATTGCACTGCTACTTGAAGATGCGACACTTAGTGGATTTTGCAAAAGGGTATCGGTATGGAGCAGTTCAAAGGTATTGCGAACAGGTGATATAGAGGTAAAAGATGAAAATTTCGTTGTGTGGGGAAAATATTCTGTTTTTCCCACCAAAGGAAGAAGTGTGAGTTTAAAGAATAACACAGTGATTGGGTCAGGTTTAATAGCATTAGCATTAGTAGAGGCATACGATGCAAGAAAGCAAGCTTATGCAGCATCAGCCAAAAAAAAAAAAAAAATGCTCCCATTTCACCCCTCCATTCGTTCCAGATGCCTGTTCAGTTTAGCCTTAAATTTATTTAGGCTATTAGCTTCTGCAACAAAAGATGGAAGCCTGTTCCACCAATCAACTACCCACTGGCTAAAGGCCAGTGGGTAGTTGATTGGTGGAACAGGCTTCCATCCGCACATCTATTCTACAACTATCTTTCCTCAATTTGAAACTGTGCCCCCTCAGGTTCTTAGTCTGAGCAAGAGGAAGAATCCCATCAGCATTCAGCTTGCTCAACCCATTCAAGACCTTATACACCTCAGTCAGATCACTTTGCAGGTGCCTACCCTCCAGGCGCTGCAATTTGCAGAACTTAAGCCTTTCTTGGTAAGAGCACCCTCCTTTGTTCTCCTCACCAATCTTGTTGCTCTTCTTTGTACTCATTCTAGCAACTCTACATCCTTCCTAAAATGATGATTCCAGACCTGTACTCAGTACTTTAGGTGTGGCCTGACCATTGCCTTGTACAACGGCATAATAACCTTCCTGTCCCTGCTAGAAAAATTCCTATATATCATTGACAAGACCTGCCCTGGCAGCCCATCTGCACTGCTCAGTGAACTTCATATTTGACTGCACATTTACCCCAGATCTTTTTCATTTTTCACTTCTCTGAGTGTAGTACCACAGTTGGTACATTTCTCTTGGGTTATTGCTACCCATATGCAATACTTTGCATTTGTCAATGTTAAACTTCAGTTGCCACCTCAGCCCATTTGCCCAACTTATCTAGATACAGTTGGAGTAGTATACTGTCTTTATTGTCCTTAACGACGCTGCCAACCTTTGTATCATCTGCAAACTTGGACATTAATCCTGATATATACCTTCATCAATATCATTGATGAATACACAAAACAACAATGAGCCCAGCACCGAACCCTGGGGAACTCCACTAATAACATTTGTCCGTGAAGAGCAGTGTCCATTGATTACCACTCTCTGTTGTCTCCCACTCAACCATCCCTTTATTCATTGTAGCAACTTACCCTTAATGAAATATGTTTCTGAAATTGAGAAAGTTGTGGATGATTTTGAAATCAGATTCAGCGATTTTAAAATAATTGAAAACATTGTTCAGTATATTTCTTATCCATTTAATGTAAATTGCAGAAAAATCGCCGAGATTTTTCACATGGAGAAAATATTACTTGAAAATGAAATTATTACATTTCCAAACAATATCTTCCTAAAAGCTAGATCATTAGAAAAAGACTTTTGGAAATATGTTTGCCAAAAAAAAAGTACCCAAATGAAAAAAATGCAGTGAACTTTTAAATTCTTGTTGTGGTTCTGCATATCTATGTGAATTGGCCTTTTGTATTTGAAACAAACAAAGACGAAGAATTTCTCTACTCTTACGGACTTGCATACAGAAGATTCTTTATTTAATTGTATTTAATTTTAAAATTTATAAACAAAATTTTTCAATATATGTGTTGATTAACTTTTTTAACCATGGGCAATGAAATTCTTGAGATGGTAGATCGTGGCATATTTTGAAGAAAAAAAGTAGATCGCATCACAAATTAAGTTGGTCACCCACCCCTGATGTAGGTGATAATTGCAGATTTTCTACATTTTTTTTGGCAGCATAATCAGCATCAGAAAAGGCTTATAAACTAAATTTATATCATACACACACACACATGCTCACATTTATATAAATGTGAGCATGTGTGTGTTACTTATGCTGTTTTTTGTGAATCTCTCTCTAGCAGGACATAATACAACCAAAGGATGGGCACACTTGTTGCAAACTACAGGAGGAGGTGAAGTGCAAATTCTGAGTTCTGATGGGATTATACAAGGGCTTAAAGAATAGGGTTGATGACCTCGAAGGGGGCAATCAAGAACCCAGCTCAGCCACCCAGCCCAATGTTTGAGCAATGCTCCAGCATCAGACAACACAAAGACATTCTCTGCCACACAGATCCTTATTTTCACAGGAGGTAGCTGTAATTGGAGACTCAAAAGTCAGTGAATTGGGAAATATGTTATGGAAAAAAGGACAGGTGGAATAGAACTGTTATCATCCTTTAGCATTAGTTGAGGCATATGATTCAAGGAAGCAAGCTTATAGAGCATCAGCAAAAAAAAAAAAAAAAACACTTCCCACTTTTAGTGACTAGATGGGTGAATCCAGTCACTAAAAATGTTTGTCTAATTCAGCTTTAAATTTATTTAAGCTATCAACTTCCACAACAACAACAACAGATGGAAGGCTGTTCCAGCAATCAACTACCCGCTGCTAAAGGCAAACTTCCACACATCTATTCTACAACTGTCTTTTAGCATTAGCAGAGGCATATGATGCAAGAAAGCAAGGTTATGCAGCCAAAAAAAAAAAAACCTCTCCCATTTCACCCCTCTGTTCGTTCGAAATACCTGTATGCCCTCTTTATTCTGAGCAAGAGGAAGAATCCCATCAGCATTGGGCATGCTCAAACCACTCAAGACTTTATACACCTCTATCAGATCACCTCGCCGGTGCCTAGTCTCCAGACACTGTAATTTGCAAAACTTAAGCCTTTTTTCATAAGGGCAACCCTTTGTTCCATTCACTAATCTTGTTGCCCTTCTCTGTACTCATTCCAGCAACTTTACATCCTTCTTGAAATGAGTCCTCCAGACCTGTATACAGTACTCAAGATGTGGCCTGACCATTGCCTTATACAAGGGAATAATCACCTCCTTATCCCTGCTAGAAAAATTCCTGTATATCATTGACAAGACACCATGAGCTACTCTTGCAGCCCGTCTGCACTGCTCAGATAACTTCATATCTGCCTGCACAATTACCCCCAGCTCCTTTTCATTCTCTACCACTGTCAGTGTAGTACCGCAGAGTTGATACGTTGCTCTGGGGTTACTGTTTCCCATATGTAGTACTTTACATTTGTCAATGTTAAACTTCATTTGCCACCTCTCAGCCCATCTGCTCAACCTTTCCAGATTCTGTTGCAGTAGCATAGTGTCAGTAGTGTCCTTAACAACCCTGCCAACCTTTGTATCATCTGCAGACTTGGACATTAAGCTTAATTAAATGATATCATCAATATCATTTATAAATACAGAAAACAACAATGGACCCAAAACTGAACCCTGAGGGACTCCACTAATAACATTAGTCCATAATGTGCAGTGTCCATTGATTACCACTCTCTGTCTTCTCCCCCTCAACCATCCCTTTATCCATAGCAGCAATTTGCCTCCAATGCCACACTGCTCCAATTTGTGCAGCAGTCTTCCATGTGCAGTAGTATCAAAAGCCTTTCTAAGTTCCAAATATATGATATCAAAGTTATTCCCTGCATCCAGTTCTTTTGTGACTGCATCATAGTATCCAATCAAATTGGTCTTTCCTCAATTTGAATCTTTATCCACTCAGGTTTTTAATCTGAGCAAGCAGAAGTATCCTATAAGCATTGAACCTGCTCAAACTATTCAAGGCCTTGTACACCTCAATCAGATCACCTCATAGGTGCCTAATCTCTAGATGCTGCAGCTTACAGAATTTAAGCCTCTCCTGGTAAGAGAATCCCTTTGTTCCTCTCACCAATCTTGTTGTCCTTCGTACTTGTTCTAGCAACTCTACATCTGGCCTGACCATTGCCTTATGCAAAGTTATAATCACCTCCCTGTCTCTGCTAGCAAAACTCCTATATATCATCGACAAAACTCCATGACCTGCTCTGGCAGTCCATCTGCACTGCTCAGAGAACTTCATATCCAACTGCACAATTACCCCCAAGTCTTTTTCATTCTCCACACTCTCTGAGTGTAGTACTACACAGGTGGTACATTTCTCTTAGATTACTGCTACCCATATGCAGTACTTTGCATTTGGCAATATTAAACTTCATTTGCCACTTCTCAGCCCATCTACCTTTTCTAACTTTTCTAGATTAACTTTTCATCTAACTTTTCTAGATCCTATTGCAGTAGCATACTGTCTTTACTATCATTAACAACCCTGCCAACCTTTGTATCATCTGCAAACTTGGGCATTAAGCCTGATATACCTTCATCGATACCATTAATAAATAGTGGATCTAGCACCAAACTCTGGGAAAATCCACTAATAACATTATTCCACATAGAGCAGTGTCCATTTATTACCACTGCCTTCTCCCACTCAACCATTCCTTTATCCATTGCAGCAACTTCTCCTTAATGCCATACCGCTCAAATTTGTACAGCAGTCTTCCATGTACAACAGTATCAAATAAATGCTTTCCTGAAATCCAAAATTTGATATCAAAATTATTTTTTGCATCCAGTTCCTTTGTGACCACTTAGTATCCAATCAAATTGGTCAGACAAGACCAATTGGATCCCTTAACAAACCCATGCTGCTTCTGAACTGTTACTGCAGTCTTGTCTAGGTGATCCATTTTAAGGACACAAAAGGGAGATATTGTTGTGCAAGATGATACTAATGCTATTAAGAGTAGGAAATCTAGGGATTTAATTAACAATATTTTGAATATCTAGAAAATATTTTGAGTTCGGATTGAAATTGAAAGTGTCTGAAATTCTAGCCAGACATGATAGGATGGAGTACACGATGAGAGCCATATCAATCATTTCAGCACTGGAGAGACTATTTCTACAGGGATGAGATACATTTAAATAGAAGAGATGCAAGAATATTTGCTGATGCTATTGAGGCAGAGTCAAGTATGATAGGAGGCAGACGAGGTTATGCTGTTATTTAAGAAACACATAACATCTAAAGCTGTGCATCCACATGACATGGATGTCAGTGCAACATTGAGTCAGTTTGGTGTGACGAGCACTCGGAAAAAAAAAAAAAAAAATGGGAGTAGGAGTTAGTTGAGCCTAATGACTGTTAAAAAAAAAAAAAAAAAAAAAACAGCTAAACAGACAACTAGAGTTGGCCAGTAAATCACAGTGTGTTATAATATGGGATTTTAACCTTCCAGATATTGACTGTAACCTGTGGGTTGGTCATTCATATAGTAGCATGATTTTAGTGGATTTATTGGATGACTGCTTGTCTTGTCTTCCTTCACAGATTAGGCAATCCACCTGTTCCCATCTAAAAGAGGTCTGCCCATCTTTTCTTCAGTCTTCCTATGTCTGTTTTTCCTTTTGTTCTATATGTGTAAGCTAATTTAGGGAATCTATTATCTTCCATTCTTTCTACATGTTCTTTCCATCTTTGTCTATATTCTATAATTTTCTCATTAATTGAGTAAATCTTTAATTCCTTTCTAATATTTTGAGATATGTTTAACATATCTTAAAAATTTCATTTCTGCAGCTTGTAATGTCTCTTTGTTTCGGTATCCATGTTTCAGAACCGTAAAGAAGTGTTGGTATTGCCATTACTTTGTAAAATTTCAATTGTGTTCCTTTCCTTGTTTTGTTAGCCAGAGTTCTTTTTATTGTTCCACATATATTTTGAAATTTTGCCAATTTCTAATTCATATCTTCTTCAACATCGTATATTATATCACATCCTAGATATTTAAAATGTTTTACTTGTTCTAATATTTTATTGTCTATAACTTTTTTTGTTCTCACCGTATTTTTCCCCTTAAAAGCCATTGTTCTAGTTTTCATTGTTGATATTTTAACTTTATATTCTTCTGTTATTTGGTTTAATTTAAATACTGCTCTTTGTAAATTATCTTCACTATCTTGAATAATTACTTGATCATCTGCAAATAACATTAATCCAATAAGGAAAGAAAGTGTATTAATCCAATTCTTTGACATATTTGTATTTAAATATGTCCTGTATTAATTTCCTCTTTCCATTTACATATCATATCCACGATATATATGTTAAACAACGTTGATGACAAGCTACATCCCTTCTAACTCCTTGATTTATTATAATTTCTTCTGTTAATTTATTACCTGTATCTATTTATAAATTTATATCTTTATATAAATTCTGTATTATTTTTGTAAGATGCTTTGAGTATCATATATTACTGAATATGTCCAATAGTTTTTGTCTGTTTACTCGATAAAATGCATTTTCATAATCTATAAATGCTAAATAAATAAAAATAAATAAATTTTCTGTTTATACTCCGGGACAACCAAACGATCAGAGGAGTTCACAAGATAGACAGAATACAAGAAACAGCACCATATTCAGCAGTCACGGGCTTGAACCCCGATCACTCAAGGCACGTGTACTTATGCACCCGTGCACCTGACCACTAGGCTACGGCGGCCATGCGTTTCTAAATTAATCTCTTTTCGTTTTTCTATTATTTGTTTTAATACAAATATATTTTCTGTACATGATCTTCCTTTTCTGAATCGTGCCTGTTCTTCTATTAATATTTCATCAGAGATAATTTTAATTCTATTATTTATTATTTTGCTATACATTTTATATACTGTATTTAATATGCTAATCCCTCTATAATTCTTTGTATCATGTCATTTCCTTAAATATTGCAATACTTTTTGCTACCTTCCATTCTTATGGTATTTTATATTGTTTCCAACATTTATTAAATAAATTTAGTATCCTATCTTCTAAAAAACTTCCTCCATACTTGATCAGTTCTGCATTTATACCATCCATTCCCACTGCTTTTCTATTTTTTGTAGCTTTCAATGCCTTTTTCAATTCTTCCTTCGCTATCGGATCTATGTCACTAACCAGGTCTAACTGTATCTCTTCTATTTGATAATGTTTTTTCCATTGTTCTTTCCTTATTATATTTATTCTTGAAGTGTCTTTCTCTGTGCTATTCAAGTGTTTCATCATTTTATATGCCAAATTTTGTCTTCCATGAACATCATGTTCTATTGTATCCATCCCATGACTCTTCTTTAGCCTTCCTTATTAATTATATCTTTAGTTTTATTACGTTCTTCTTTATATATTTCTTCATTCTCCCTTTTCCAGTTTTGTATATATTTAAGATATTTATCTTGTTTGTCTTGTACTGCTTTAGCTATTTCTTCATTCCATATCTTTACCCTCCTCTTCTTATAGTTTTTCCTGAATTGTCCTAATATCTCTTTTGCTATCTTTTGGGTTGATGCCCTCGAAGGGGGCAATCAAGAACCCAGCTCAGCCACCCAGCCCAATGTTTGAGCAATGCTCCAGCATCAGACAACACAAAGACAATCTCTGCCACACAGATCCTTATTCTCACAGGAGGTAGCTGTAATTGGTGACTCAAAAGTCACCAATTTCAGCTACCTCCTGTGAGAGGTAGATGAAATTTGTGTTCTCTCCGATGTTTTACTTATTATTTCATCTTTAATCCTTTTTCAATTCCTACTATTAGTTCACACTCTCCCTGTATATATTTATGATGTTCAAATTTTCAGTTGTTAATAAAATACTTTTTATTCATCCACTCAAGTTCAAATAAATTTTTTTAAACTTGTAGTGGATGACACTTGATGTTAATACAGTTTTTTCAAATATTAATTCATTAATTAAATTTAATTAATTAATTTTAGTTTTATATGGGAGAAAAAAATTTCTCTTATATAAGATATTTAGCAGGATATAAATTTAGGAATAAAAACCGTCAGTGGCGAAGCGTGTAGGTCGCTGGAAAAAAATTTCTTTTTCAGATTCTTTTTTCATTCTGGGTTCTAGTCTGAGTCAAGGAGGGAGCAAAATGGAAAATGAAACATGTGAATAAAAATAATAGTCCAACACCATATATAGAAAGGAAAATGGAAAATTGCAAGAAAATTTGCTTTCTATTTTGCCATTTAATATTGTGATTCTGTCATATGTATATACATATTTATATTAATTGTAATTATTTAATAAAAAGTAACTAAAATAAAATTTTTCTTTGTTGACCTAAGTAGGAATTGACTTTAAAAAATTTTTTTTTTATATTACTTGTTTCATATAAATTTTGTATACTTTCTTCTTGAAGTAGATATACTTTGTAACCTAACTCGTCCTTTCTCTGTTTAATAGCTTTTCTCTTCTTCCATTTAGCCCATAATTCTATTTTTGAAGCCACTAAAAAATGATCCGAATTAATATCATATCCTCTAAACACCTTAGTATCTTGGGATTGTTTTGCTAATTTTTGATTTACTATTACATAGTCTATTATTGATTGTGTACCTCTTGCCGACCATGTATATTTATGTATATCACGTTTTCTAAAAAATGTATTTGTTATCTTTAAATTATTAAATGTTGCAAAATCTCTTAATTTATATCCATTTCCATTTACTTTATTTTCTCCATAACGTCCCATAATATTTTTTATTGGCTTATTCTCTACCCAAGCATTATAATCTCCCAAAATAACTACATGGTCCTTTTTTTCTTTGTTATCTAGTTCTTTTTGTAACTCTAAATAAAATTTATCTGTTTCTTCCTCTTTTCCATCTTCTGGGGCCTAAATTCCAATTATACATAATTAACCTCTGTCTAATTTCAATCTTACTGTTATTATTCTATTGTTTATAAATGTGTAGCTCTGTATTTTGGTTTTCCATTTTCGATCTATCAATATTGCTACCCCCTCCGCTGGCTCTTTCCTTTTGATCTACTCCACTGTATATCATTGTATAAGAATCATAATCTTTCATACTTTTTAATTTTTTCTTTAGTTTTGTTAGGACTGCTATATTTATTTTATTCTAAGTGTTTAAGTAGTTCAACTTCTTTATATCCTAATCTTCCTCTTATGTTCCATGTTACAATATTTAAAATGTCCGTTATTCCGTTTTGTTTCCTAGTCCGAGTTGCGTCCCTTTGTCCTTCCAGTTTTCCTCTTTGTGCTTTATGAGTTTTTATTATTTTTTTTTACATGGGTAGAGAACCAGCCTCCCGCACAACCCCCTACCTGAAGGACCAGTATGTTACTCTTCGTCTGATCCTTACCCTTTAACCTGTCTGGCTAGGGTGGCCCTATCGGTAATCTAGCTACTGCCAGCATAGCTCTCTCTCTGGGTCATCGGGATACTCAAGCCTCCCCACCACAACAGGGTGGTAACATTTTGAGGAGAGGATGACTGCTTTCTACAACGTATTAGACAACGAGAGGACACTGTGCTCATAATTTGATTATTAGCAGTGACTCTTCATGCAATTAAAATCTGCAAATGAAAGATCCATTAGGTGGCAGTGATCATAGTGTATTGATGTGGATTTCCTTAAAAATGTAGCTACTGTCAAGGACAAAGTTAAGAAATTTTGCTTTTGTAAAAGAGATTGCAGTCGTCTTAGACAGTGTTTAAATTCTGTACAATGGGATCAAATGATGGTATGAACAGCAAATTCCAAATGGGAAACTTTCAGAAATATAATCAGAAAAGATGGTAGATTTTTTATACCGACTGAGGATACTGTTCAAAGCTTAGACCTAAGTGGATATTAGATGACTGGTGAGACTTATCGCAAAGAAGAAAAATGCTTGAGATGCAGATAATTTTATATCACCCTCTGTATCACATGATAATTTTATCAGGTGATACAGAAGTCTACAGTAAAATAAACTAATCTGCAATCAAGTCACAATTGAGATTAGACAAACCAAGGCACATGGTGCAAGAAAGCAAGCTTATATAGTAGCATCAGCCAAAAAAAAAAAAACCCTTCTCATATCACCCATCCACTCGCTCCAAATGTTTGTCTAGTTCTGCCTTGAATCTATTTAAGCTATCAACTTCTACAACGATAGATGGAAGTTTGTTCCAGCAATCAACCACCCGCTGGCTAAAGGCAAGCTTCTGCACATCTATCCTACAACCGTCTTTCCTCCATTTGAATTTATGCCCTCTAGGCAATTATTCTGAGCAAGAGGAAGAATCCCATCAGCATTGAGCATGCTTAAACCATTCAAGGCTTTATACACCTCAATCAGATCACCTCGCAGGTGGCCCCCGGGTGCCAAGTGATCTTCCCTGCGACTTCTACTGCGATTATATTAGAGAGATAAGTTTTTCCTTTTGAGTTCACACATTTTTTCTTCTGTTATTCAAATATACAATAAGAGTTTCTTTCTTAATTTTTCTGTTTACTAACCTTCTATTTTACTTGCTTGGTCACTTGGTGGCACTACTCCTGCCTCCCCATGACGGGGCTGGACTAAAAGGATATTGTGATTTTAAATGTTTCTCACCAACCACTTATAAAATAAAACACGGAAACTAGAACTTTGAAAACTATGTGTTTACTACTATATATTTACAATTAAAATAACTTTACAACTAAAAAGGATAAAATACATAAAATATATATATACATTGAATAAAATACATTAAAATACCGGGTTAAGAGCGATAAAACCGACCGTAGCTTTCGAAGTCTCCTGCCTTCTTCCTCAGCGCAGTACAAGTAGCTTCCTTGTAGCATCTTAAGTACCAGCAGGTTTACGGTAAATCACGTGTTTCATCGCCATGTGTTCTATTCTCCTATGTACTGGGACCGGAAGTGGCTCGGGAGGGCGTCATATGAAATCGTTCATCCCTTCTGGGGATCGTAACCTCAAAGAGGGGATGAATCCGCAAACCTTTGTCTCTATTAATGTTCTCTGTCGAATTAATCCGCAAACTCTCGAGCCACTTGCGGTCCCAGAACCTATTAGCCCGATCAGTGATGATAGCTTCATCTGGGGAGATCTGGTGTTGCTTCTCCCAAAAATGTTTGGCCACGGCGGACTTGCCATAATCTGCATTCCTTATTGCCCTTGTGTGCTTCCCCAGATGTTCTTTGAGACGGCGCTTTGTTTCCCCTACATAATATTCCCCACAATCCGGGCATTTAATACTATAAACAACTCCACTAGCATTCTCTTTTTGAATGGGGTCTTTTACTTGTGACACGATTGTGTGCAGCTTCCGGCCTGGAATCTGCACACATCGTGTCTGATAGTTTCTTAGTACCCTAGTTATATGCTCAGTTAAGCCTGGATAGTAGGGAAAGTAAAGTAAAAGTAAAGTGCAGCCATTATCAACCCACTGCAGGATGGAAGCCTCCTCAACAATTCATGCTGAGGGAAATGGACCATAATCTGCCATACTGGTCCAGTGCGGGTTGGTAGATCGACCGTATTCAGCAGTCAGGGGCTTGAACCCCGGTCTACTCAAAGATTGTGCTACTGCACTCGCGCTCCTGCCCACTCAGCTACGGAGAGTTGAAGGGCTTGCTCCTTCTCTGATTTTCACCAATATACTTTTGTATAATCCTCCGGGGGGTAGCCACACTTTGTAAGATCTGCCGTGACGCATTCATATTCTTCTTTCCTATCCTCGGAGGTACTACAATGCAATTTTGCCGTATCTGTTAACGCTCTGACCACACTGTTCCTATGATGATTGGTCTGGGCAGAATTATAATGTGAGTACTGGCCTTTACACATCGGTTTCCTATAGACTTTAGTTTTTAGTTGTTGGCCTTCTCTACAGACCAATACGCCGACCGGGCTAGCCGGGTGGGTAAAGTACCTGCCTAGCAACCCAAAGGTCGCGGGTTCGAATCCCGCCTCGGGCTTGGATCAAAGTACTGAAAAAACCTTGTGAGGTGCATTATGGCCACAGAAGCCGATGCGCCAACAACTACCAAAAAAAAAAAAAAAAAAAAAAAAAAACAGACCAATACATCTAGGAACGGCAAAATCCTTCCTCTACCTCCGAGTTAAAATATTCGTGTTAAAACAGCAGCTATTCTGAGTTAAGTCAAAAAAAGCCCCCGCTAATCTTAGTGTGAAACAGAAATTAGCACTTAGGAACCTCAAACAAGATGACAGTATTGTGGTCTTACCAGCAGACAAAGGCAGACTAACGGTGGTCCTTGATAAAGAAGCATATCTAAGTAAAGCGTTAGACCTATTGAATGATCAAACAACTTATAAAGTTATTCAAAAAAGCCCATTGATGAATTTGGAATGTCAAGTAAATAGAATAATTCAGAGTTGGCTAAAGTCCAACAAAATTTCCAAAGAGCAGTATTGGACATTGCATGCTACAGGGAGCCAGATACCGAGATTTTATGGCTTACCAAAAATACATAAAGTGGATATGCCACGTACACCTATAGTTTCATTCATTGGCAGTCCCACATATGCCTCATCTGATTTCCTGGCCAAAATACTGTCTCCATTCGTAGGAACTTCCAAATTCAGCATCAAGGATAGTAAAGATTTTGTACGCTTCATAAGAAGTCAGCACATAGAAGAAAATGAAGCTATGATATCTTTCGATGTGACTTCGGTTTTTATGTGCATTCCTATCGACCATGGGATACTTTGTGCCCACATGGCCTTACAGAATGATACCACCTTGAGTAGCAGAATGCAATTAAACTTAGAAGATATGTGTAAAGGTATAGAACTATGCCTCTCAAGCACCACCATGATTTTTGGTATTATTATGTATAAGCAGGTTAATGGTACAGCCATGGGCTCCCCCATTAGTGCGATTATTGCTAATCTAGCTATGAAGGAGCTCGAGGCTAGAATATTTAATGGTCAAGATCTCCCTATGCGCCCATGGAAGAGATATGTCGATGATACATTCTCAATTATTCAAAAGGGGAGTGAAAATGAAGTGTTGAATTTTTTTAATGGCTTCTCCACATTCATACAATTTACCTCGGAGGTAGAGGAAGAAGGATTTTTACCGTTCCTAGATGTATTGGTCTGTAGAGAAGGCCAACGACTAAAAACTAAAGTCTATAGGAAACCGATGTGTAAAGGCCAGTACTCACATTATAATTCTGCCCAGACCAATCATCATAGGAACAGTGTGGTCAGAGCGTTAATAGACAGGGCAAAATCGCATTGTAGTACCTCCGAGGATAGGAAAGAAGAATATGAATGCATCACGGCGGATCTTACAAAGTGTGGCTACCCCCAGAGGATTATACAATATATATATATATATATGTTTTATGTATTTTATCCTTTTTAGTTGTAAAGTTATTTTAATTGTAAATATATAGTAGTAAACACATAGTTTTCAAAATTCCAGTTTCCATGTTTTATTTTATAAGTGGTTGGTGAGAAACATTTAAAATCACAATATGAATTTACCCAACCCCAGAGGCCTGTTTGAAGAACTAAAAGGAGTTTAAAATGGACCAAAAAACTAACAACACAAGATTGTAGAAAGTTAACTCCAATAAATCTGATGACATACAATTTAACATGTCTCAGGCTAGGAGAATGAAAATCTACAGCTCTCAGCCTACTGTTCCTTTTTTTTTTGGTTATCATTATCCTCATAATAGGAGCAGGGTGCGTAGCACACGCTACTTGATTAGACCGGGGTTCGAGCTCATGACCACCGCATATCCCCGGAGCAATATGGCCTTAGTTGCTAATGCTCCTAAAAACCAAATAACAAACAACAAACACCAACACAACACATTGGGAAATTATCCCCATTCTTAGTCCAGAATACTATAGAGTCCATGGTTGGATCACCAAAAATGATAAAATGATTGCAATCAGGTGATCTCTTAGTAGAAACCTCACTAAGCCATCAATCTGAGAAATTGCTAAAAATAAAAACCTTTGCAGGAATAATAGAAAAATAGAAACCTTTGCCAGTTGAAATTACCCCACATAATTCCCTTAATACATCGAAAGGTGTTATTACCGAATGGGACCTTTAGACTGTTTCAGAGGAAGAGTTACTGAGCGAGCTAACAGAACAACAACTGATACGTGTTAGGAGGATAATGATGAAGAAAGAGGGCATTCTCAGTCCAACCCAATCAGTTATTCTCTCCTTTAGCAATCCCTCTCCTCCCCATTCAGTTAAAGCAAGATATTTAAATTGCAAAATCCGACCATATATGCCGAATGCAGTAAGATGTTACAACTGTCAGCGATACGGACACTCTCAAGCAACATGTCGCAGTGATCCCATCTGTCCGCTTTGCAGATCAAAAGAACGCAATCTAGCAAACTGCACCCCCTCTACACCACTCTGCCCAAACTGTCACGGAAATCATCCTGCTTTTTCGAAGATATGCGAAATGTGGATATTGGGAAAACAAATACAAAAATACAAAGTAGAAAATAAAGTGTCTTATCCGGAAACAAGAAAACAGATACTTGCAACCAAACCTTCACGTTCCTATGCTTCAGCGGTGAAAAGATAGCAAACTATAGCCACTCAAACAGAGGTGGTAATACCTCTAAATCAAATTATAGACTGGAGTAAAACAGCATTAATGACAAAAACAACTTCACAAGAAACATCCAGTGCTAAAGAGCAAGATACTTCCGTGCGTAACATCTTTTAAAATAAAGCAAACAGCATCTAGTAAACCATGTGAACAGAAACAAACAAACACAGATGAAGAGAGAGAGAGAGAGAGAGAGAGAGAGAGAGAGAGAGAGAGAGAGAGAGAGAGAGAGAGAGAGAACGTACTAGAACTGCACCCTGCAGAAGATATTGATACACCTCATCCTAATTTTCCAAAGAAAGTTAGACCCAAATATGATAAATGAAAAAATTCAAAAGTGCAGTCAGATTCAACAAATAGTTCTGAGACCTAAATAATGCAACATATTATTATACAATGCAACTGTCATGATTTATGAGGAAAATTGGATTAAATAAAAGATATTATTCAGCAGTATAAACCGGTCTGCATTTCCCTTCAGGAGACCCATCTAACACTTTAATCTGCACCTACATTTCAAAATTATACACTTTTCTGGAGAGACAGAAATGATAACAGAACTGCCAAAGGAGGAGTGTCAATCTTGGTGAATACTAATATACCAGCTAAGCAAATAACATTAAAAACCAACTTAGAAGCAGTAGCAGTGAGAATAGCCATCGGAATTTCTATCACAATCTCATCGCTTTATCTTCCACCAAATATTCCTCTCTCCAGATCAGAATTAAACGATCTTACTATGCAACTTCAACCTCCCTATTGCCTTATGGGAAATATGAATGCCCATCATCATTTGTGGGGATCTTCTCACACGGACAGTAGAGGTAACTTAATCGAAACTTTTCTAGATGATCAACAACTGAATTTACTGAATACCGGATCTCACACTTATATCAGTTTGGCTACAGGTATCACTTCTGCAATAGACTTAACAATATGTTCTCCAGTTTATCCCAGTATAGAATAATAATGGTTCGTATAGGTGGTAGATGACTTTCATCAACCCGTGAAATACCACCACTTTGCTTATTGGAGGCTTGAAGTGGTGAAACCCATGTTTAGTCTCTAGAGCAAAGTTTCCGGCATCCCCCCTCCCCCCATACTTCTCCTTCAACACATGCATGGTACTAAGTACTATAGGTTTTGATACCTTTTGTGTTTGGGGTTTTCATAAAAAAAAAAAAAAAAAAAAAATTAAATGATCCTTACAACAGTTATCATTTTCCAATAGTATGTTCCATACAGATTCAATCGACTCTTACAGAAGGAACTAGAACAGTATGGAATTTTAAAAAAGCTAATTGAAGTAAATATATGCAGTTAATCAAATTGGATAAGCAATTAATAGAAACCCTAGATGATGCTGTCTTATATATCAACGATCAACTGCTAGAAGCTTCTAAAGAAATATATACAATACCTCAAATAAGTAAGGCAAGGCAGGCATGGTACAACTCTTGTTGGAATGCAGAATGTGCAACAGCAAAAACAAAACAAAATCGTGCATTGAATAGATTCCGGAAATATCCAACTACCCTCAATTTGATTGCATATAAAAAAGCCAAAGCTGAAGCAAGGAGAATTCAGAAAAATTCTTGGATCATGTTTGCTTCCACACTTACTAGGAACTGCAGTCCTGGTTTGGTGTGGAAAAAATTCGGATTTTAAGTGGAAGATATCCAAGCATGCAATCTCCAATCTTCCATTGGAAAGGGCAGGACGTTTTTGCAACAGACCAGATATCAGAAATTCTGGCTGAATCTTTCGCTTCCATATTAGCAGTTACAAGCTACTGCACTGACTTTCAAAAATATAAAGAGCAAGCTGAACGGAGTAAGTTGAATTTCTCTACCAAGACATCTCATTCCTATAATCTACCATTTCTAAAAGAGGAATTACTTACAACCATTACAAAATTGCCTAATAGTGCACCAGGTCCCAATGGCATTTATTATACTATGATACAACACCTAAACTCTGATTATCTGGAAATTCTACTAGCTCTATATAATAGAATTTTTCTGAACAACCTGTATCCATCCATATGGCTGCATGCAATTGTCCTTGCATTTCCCAAACCCAGAAAAGATCCTTCTTATACATATAATTATCGCCCGATTTCACTGATCAGCTGTTTAGGGAAAATCCTTGAATGAATGGTGCATAATAGACATATGTTGATGCTGGAAAAAGAGAATGTTTTATCACCCCCACCAATTTGGATTTAGGAAAAATAGATCAACACTTGACCTACATGTCAAAGTGGAAACAAATATTAAAAACTCATTTATAAAAAAACAGCATATGATGATGGTAAATCTAGATCTTGAAAAAGCTTTTGACACAACACGGAGATTCGGAATTTTATGAGATCTATTTCAGTTAGAATACAGAGGCCAACTTCCACAATTTATAGAAAAATTCCTTTCTAACAGAACATTTCAGGTACAATATAAAGGCTGTTGTTCAAAATTTCTCCTTCTTAGGCTTAACATTAAATAGAAAACTAAACTTTCATGAACATATACTAAGACTTTGAACTAGTTGCCCTTAAAACTTAACATCTTGCACACAGTATCTTCAATGGCCTGGAGAGCCGATGGGTACACATTACTACTATTATATAAAACTTTGATTAGATCTCATTTGGATTATGGATCTCCTATATATGCTTCAGCAAGAAGGAGCATCTTATGTCGCCTAGATACCATTCACCATAATGCTCTCCGCATAGCTCTAGGAGCATTTAGAACTTCACCAATTTACAGCCTGTATGCAGATACATCAGAACCCCTGCTGCACCTTCGATGAGATTATCTACTGTGCATGTATGTGGCAAAAATATACAGTCAGCCATCACATCCAGATTGGTCCATTATTCACGATCCACTATGGACGAGTAATTATGATTGCAAGCCAAATGAAAATAAACCAGTAGGACTGCATCTCAGACACTTAGCTCGAGTTAGGAAAATACATTTCTAGCGCATTTCTGCAGTAGATATAAACTCAGAACCTCCTTGGATTCCGACGGTACCTTTGTTCGTATCACATCTTACAAACAGGAATAAAAAAGAGATCTCTCCAATCGTTATACAGAAGCTCCATGCACTGCACAGTTTTGAAAATAGAAACAGTCATCAGATTTGCACGGATGGTTCAAAATCGAACAACTCGGTAGGGCCTCAGTAGTTTTACCGGAATATATTATATCTGTCTCCTTGCCTCATGTTTGCAGTATTTTCACAGCAGAATTTTATGCTATTAAACTAGCACTGGATGATATTACCGAGAATCAACTTCTACCTGCTCTGATCTATACTGACTCCTTAATGCAGTAGCAGCTTTACAGAATAGCAAATATTCCTCAAATTCCTTGATTCAGCATATCAAAAAACAACTCAGAGTTTTGCATAAAGCAAGAAAACAAGTGTGTATCTGTTAGATTCCCAGCCATTGGAATCCCAGGAAATAATCATGCAGACCAAGCCGCAAAAAATCCAGATCTTAATATACGAGATAACTTTCAGTTTGTACCATTTACAGATTATAGGGATGTATTTCGTACCAAATATACTTCTATTTGTAAACAACTTTGGAGGGACCAACCGTGCAATAAACTTATAGAATTAAAAAAAGATCTATGTTCGTGGCGTTCTAGCTCACGTACAAATAGACAGGAGGAAGTTATATTAACAAGACTGCGCATTGGGCATGCCTTCCTCACTCACAAACATTTACTTCTAAGAGAAGATCCCCTGCTCTCTGCTCTGTCTGTCAGATAACTTACAGTAAGGCACATCCTGATTGATTGTCCATCCTACTCAGCCGTTCGAACCACATCCTTTCAATCATTAGCAAACTTGCAAGCTCCTAACCCTCTCTCATGTACTTGGTAACAAAGCAAACCTGTGAACTCTTTATATATATTAAACATCTAAGAATAATAAATACACTCTGATATATCCATCCATAAATCATTAAAATGAACATAATGACACTGACAGACACATATTGGCCACGGTTGCCCTTGTGTCGTGAAACTTCATAACAACAACCTCACAGGTGCCTAGTCTCTAGACACTGTAATTTGCAAAACTTAAGCCTTTCTTCATAAGAGCAACCCTTTGTTCCATTCACTAATCTTGTTGCCCTTCTCTGTACTCGTTCCAACAGCTCTACATCCTTCTTAAAATGAGGCCTCCAGACCTGTATACAGTACTCAAGGTGTGGCCTAACCATTGCCTTATACAAGGGGATAATCACCTCCTTATCCCTGCTAGAAAAATCCCTGTATATCATTGACAAGACACCATGAGCTACTCTTGCAGACCGTCTGCACTGCTCAGAAAACTTCATATCTGCCTGCACAATTATCCCCAGGTCCTATTCATTCTCTACCACTGTCAGTGTAGTACCACAGAGTTGATACGTTACTCTGGGATTACTGCTTCCCATAGGTAGTACTTTACATTTGTCAATGTTAAACCTCATTTGTCACCTCTCAGCATATCTGCTCAACTTTTCTAGATCCTGTTGCAGCAGCAGCATACTGTCATTAGTGTCATTAACAACCCTGCCAAGTTTGCATTGACCATCATCAGTATCATTTATAAATACAGAAAACAACAATGGAGTCAACACTGAACCCTGAGGGACTCCACTAATAACATTAGTCCACGAAGAGCAGTGGTTCAAAGATCCTAATATATGATATCAAATTTATTCTTTGCATCCAGTTCCTTTGTGACTACATCATAATAGCCAATCAAATTGGTCAGACAAGACTTCCCCTTAACAAACCCATGCTGTGTTCGAGCTATAACTGAAATGTTGTCTAGATGATCCATCAATGCTTCTTTATCCAGTGCCTCCATTAATTTTCCTAGAACAGAAGTTAAACTAACGGGTCTGTAATTACCTGTCTCTCCCTTTGATCCTCCTTTGTGGATTGGGGTCACATTTGCACATCTCCAGTCCAGGGAAGCTTTCCTAATTATGGCTAAGGGTTTGCTTACTTCCTTCCGCCGCCTCTAATATAACTGGATAGATTCCATCCACCCCGGGTGCCTTTCTTATGTTTATCTTCAACAATTTCTCCTCCACTTTACTCTCAGTTATTACTTTACAGTTTAATTCACCTACTCTGCCTTTAGAGTTTAATACACCTCTGGCATTCCCCCTCCTTGAATAACTCCTCATGTGTGAATGTAGATGCAAAATATTCATTTAGTTTGTTAGCTACCTGAGCAGGATCGTCAACAGTTGAACCATTGATATCAAGTGGACCAATCTGATTCACCTCTTCCTTCTAGAGTTTACATAAGTAAAGAACTCTTTGCTGTTTTTCTTTGCATCCTTTGCCAAAGATTTCTCGTAATCTGCCTTTGCCTGCCTAACCTCCTTTGTGACTTGGTTACAGATCAGCTTATATCTATCATAGGCTTCTGTGTTACCTGTTAATTTATATGTATCCCATGCATTTTCTTCTCTGTCAGATGTCTAATTAATTCATCTGACATCCATTTAGGCCTAAATCTTGAACAATATTTGCTTAGTTGGTATGAATGGCCTAGTAGCTTCCAAGATTATTCCTCTGAATGCTTCCAAATGCCCCACAAAACCTATATAAGCAGCTGCCTTACAGACAGAAGTGTCTCAGTGCACACAAGGTTCCAGGAATTGACACACCCTGTGAATGAAGGCTGCCCATAGGGTTCAATCTTTGGACGTTTCTTCTAGAACATTGTTCTGGACTAATTTTTGGCCTTGGATTTGGGCCCTGTGGAGAGCCTGGCCTTTGTAGGTGACAAAGGCCAGGTGATTTTACAAGGAAAATCACCTTTGTAGGTGATTTTCCTTGTAAAAGGTAACACGTAAGTGGTTGTAGAGCAAAGATCAAATGTCGCCCTCTTGCAGCTGCAGAAGTGGGCACAAATGCATATACTCAAAATATTGCCTTAAAAAAAAAAAAAACACAAATACTTCAAAAAGGCAATTTGAACATAAGAAGATGTCCAGGTGCCTCCGTAGCCAGGTGGGAAGGAGCAGCAGTGCATAGCACATGCTTCTTGATTAGACCGGGGTTCGAGCCCGTCACCACCAAATACGGAGGATGCGGAAAGGTCAAGGAATGACCACCGCATATCCCGGAGCAATATGGCCTTAGTTGCTAATGCTCCTAAAAACCAAATAACAAACAAACAAACAAGAAGACGTCCACAAATTAAAATTAAAGGTTTACTATAAAAACACAACTACTATAAAAAATAGTTACAAAACTAAAATATCTTGGATTGGTCTTTGATTCAAATTTAACTTTTTATTCCCATTTGACCTACTTGGTGAATAAAGTGAGAAATTATACGGGTATAATTGCCAGGATCAGTTGATCAGCCATTCATTATGAATTGTCCCACATAGTCAAACATTGAACCAAGAATGCTACAGAAGAGTTACAGTGATTGTGCAATGCAACACTCTTTGGGGAAAACGGCTAGAAAAGTGAGCTTCAGGGAATCTCTACTTGCATCATGACAATGCCCCTGCACATTCAGTGCTTTCTGCTGAAGAATTTATTGTGAAGCACTCCATACTTGCTATATTTAGCTCCCTGATTTCTTGTTTCGCCTAGCTTAAAGAAAGCATAGAATCAGTGTATAATATCATTTCCCAAATATTAGTTCAGTCCCTGAACTTTTTTGATCACACCTGGCATATGTTCTTAAGTAATTTTCACAACATTTGGACATTAATAAACAAATAATTTTAATTTTCTTTTGAACAGATCGTGTAATTGATGAACTGAATCCAGAAACCAATTTTTCTCTAAAGGATGTAACTACCCTAATCCTTGATGATGAAGAAGATACTGAGGTTCAAGATCTTAGTAATAAAGCTTCTGCATATCAGGATTCTGTGCTAAGATATCTCTGTGTGGAAATGTATCATACACTGAGTAAAGTATGAATTCACATTAACTATTAAAAGAAGTAGTATTTTGATTTCTTAAATTATTTTTATTAAAAATTATATTGCTAAAAAATGTAATGCTTTCTTTCCAAGTAAAATGCATTACTAAAAAGTCTATATCAGGTAGCTAAAAGAGGGAAATTAATTCTAACACAGTAAAGGTTTTAGGTTTGTCAAATTTTAAATAATTATTACACTGTTGTATTTTATCTAAATAAATAATATTATTTCCATATCTTATAATAATAAAAGTAGATTAATATTTATATTACTCTACTTTTATTATGTGCTATTATGCTTTTTATATGTGAGGTGATCTAATTGAAGTGTATAAGGCCTTGAATTGATTGAGAAAGCTCAGTGCTAATGGGATTCTTCCTCACCTGTGGGGGCATAAATTCAAATTGAGGAATGACAATTGTAGATTAGATGTGCTGAAATTTGCCTTTATCCAACAGGTGGTTGATATTTGGAACAAACTTCCATCTGTTGTAGTGGAGGTCAGCAACTTAAATAAGTTCAAGGCAGAACTAGACAAACATTTGGAGTGAATGGATGGGTGAAATGGGAAGGGTGTGTTGTTTTTTTTTTTTTTTTTTTTTTTGGATGATGCTATATAAGCTTGCTTTCTTGCATTGTATGCCCTACTAATATCTTTAACAGCTCCACCCATTAGAGAAATTGGACATTATTGGCAAAATGTCAGCCAGATTCTATGTTATTTGGTCTAACAATAAGTTATTAAAAAGGTGTAATCACAGTGGATGACTTCAGTGATTTCTCAAATTTCAGTTACTTGGTGCTGGGAAATGGTTGTGAGGTTTCTCTTTAGATTTTTCCAACTGTTCTCATAAATATAAAATTAATCGTACATTTGTTGCTTACAGGCGCTTAAAATACAATCTTGCACTTGAAACTTTTCTTGTAGCTTCTATCATTGGCATCAAGAAAGACATACAAATGTAAATCATCTCCCTGTCATTGTTTGCAGAACCTGGGGAGGATTCTCAAAATCACATTGGGGGCAGAAACAATTCATAAAAGTGTATAATGCATGGAATATTATTGCAGAAACATGATATGATATGAGACATGATAATTTTAACCAGGATTGTGGAACAGTTTGAGAGGGTACTGAAACATCATTCACAATACTCTCTCTCCAAGATTAATGCACTTGTTGCTTTCAACTTTTTTTTCCTTTAAATGACTAAAAAAAAAAGAGCAGTAATAACATCATATAACAAAATTTTCAAAACTATTGTGTTTATTGGCATTCATTGGTTTCTTTATGAATTTGGGTACATTGATTAGAATATGCATCAGGTTTTTTTTTTTTTTTTTTTTTTTGCATAGTTTCAGTTTGTCATTTACTTTTCTTTCAGAAATGAAAGAAAAATAAATATGCAGTAATACTATATCAAGTTTATCAGTCCTGAGTTGGGTGTATGGGAATCATGTGAGATCATCAAGATGACCTTCATAACCTTCAGCAGTGTCATGCTCTTTGTCTGCTTGGTCCACACATCTGGAACTCTTGGTACTTTTCAGTTTTTGAACTCTCAATACTTTTTCTTTGATTTTACCATCAAAAATTCCAGAAATATTTGTTAGTTATCACTCAAAAATGCAGGACCAGGTTAAGCCTATTTTCAATAATTATATGCACCTTCTGAAAAACAAATTTAAAATTAGCACATACACCTCTTGCAATTAGTTATTGAATCATGCACTCTTTACACTTTATTGCAGCATATCCAGTATTATGCTCTCTGACTCAGCATCATGGAAGAGTCTGGCTGTTTTCCAAGTATTGAAACAGGTTTTTCTGTTGACATTTTGGTCACTATCAGTCAGAAGATATTACGGAAGATGATGTTCAAATCTCCCAAATAAGAGTGAATAAAAAACACATCTAACGTGCTGCACAGGTGTTGGATTTCCAAAAAAAAATGAAATATATGTTTTTAATATAAAAAATAAAACATTTTTGAAATTGATTTTTCACAGTTATGTTTGCAAAAGATGAAAATAAAGGCTTCCAAAAAGGGAGAACTTTGAATTATTCCTTGCCAATTTTTCAGGTTATTAATATAACGAGACCTTTTCATCCCATTAACCGAGCGTGCCTGTGAGAAACAAAAAAAATCACCGGAATGCCTTGCTACATGTTAAGAATGTTTACCTTTTATACAGAATAGCATATTAATCTTTGCTACAAATAAACAAAGCTTAAAAAAATTTGTATATTAAAAATTGGAAACCCTCCTTGAGTTAATAAAAAAAAAATTGGTAAAAATGCACATTTGAACTTCTTTGCCTTTTGTGGTCAGTGTGATCATCCCATCCTCTTTGGTACCTCTTCTCCAATGACCAAATTGAAGAGTGAAATAGAAAATTTTTGCCTAGGGTGCAAAGAAAGCTTGGCCCGACCCTGATATAGGTCAAAATATACTGAGTTATGCAAAGCCTTTAGAAAGAGACTCAGAGAGGATATATGAAGATCTAACACAGTCTGATGGAATTACTTCCCATTCTCTTCACTGATATTGCCCTGATTGTCTTAAAAAATTGGGTGAAAGCACAAGTAATGGAACTTGATTGACATTCTGCATCACCTTAGTATATAAGCTTGGTTAGGGGAGTTTTGCCTTACTTGTGGTTTCACAATCAATCACTGAGCATGGAAGAATTAAGCCGTAGTATGCAATCTGTGGGGAAATATTCAGTAATGGACCACTGAAGCAAAACAAACTAAAGTAGCATCTTGAAGCTAAACACAGTACTTTTGTAGGCAAAGACCAAAACTTACATTTGGTGAGTATGGGCTTGGCACGCACGCACGCACACGCACGCACGCACACGCACACACACACACACACACACACACACACACACACGCACACACACACACACACACAGGGTCCTGAGCTGGATATCATCATTCTTCTCTTTCTTGGTGATTCCCTTCTACTTCTGACTCTCTCTCTCTCTCTCTCTCTCTCTCTCTCTCTCTCTCTCACACACACACACACACAGCATAACTCAGAAATTTTTTTTGGCTGGTGTAGAATAAGCCTCAGGCTTCCTTGTACCATAGGGCTAATAATAATAATAAAAGGAACCTATTTTGTAGCTTTAGAATATATTTGAATAAAGGGAGGTGCAAGGATTTTTGCCAGTATAATTGATGGTATCTTTAGGGTTCGGGGAAATTGCTAGTTAGAGAAGACTAGGGGATAATATAGATCAGGGTCCTCCCAAGTTACAAGCAAACCAAGCAGCTGCCTGTGGCCCCTAGGCACTGGTGCACACAGAGGGGGGCACTTGGAAGAAAATATTATAAAGGTAGTTCTCTAAATAATACTCAAACACAATACTCAGAAACAATATATCACTATTTACATTTTCTTTTTCTTGTATACCATAACAGTTACAAAGTCTTGATTAAAGTAAACCCAAAATATAATTTTTCTCTTGTGAATAAAGTTTTTGCCACTGGGGGCAGAAAACAGATTGTAAGATTCTTCCTCCTGTGTACTTCTTTTTTTTATTAATGTTATTATTATTCTTTTATTGAATAAATAATGTATAAAATTAAATACATAACATAAAATCAGTATTACAAGGGAAAGTCCTTCTTCTAATGATTTAAATAAGAAATTAATCCATACTGGGTAACAGAAATAAAAATGAATCAAATATATAAACAGAGAGAAAATATTAAACAATCTTATAGATTACTTCTATATAATTATTGCAGCAAAGATTGATTTTTACATCACTAATCCATATTGAAGAGAGTGGTAGAAACTTTTTGCCTATGGTGCAAAGAAAGCTTGGGCCAACCCTGATATAGATATGCATTTATCTGATGATATGGGTCAAAATATACTGAGTTATGCAAAGCCTTTAGAAAGAGACTAAGAGAGGACATAAGAAGATCTAACACAAGAAAAGTAGAACAAGCATTAAGGGGAAAACAAAGGGCTAAAATCAGCAGTCATAAGCAGCAATACAGAAAGACAAATGATACTGAAACTGAAGAGTACTTATAAATTGCAGAAAAGGTATAATTCAAATAGCAGAAACTACTGTAAAGAATTATACAAGGAGTGGGGAAGATAGATCACAAGTTAGCAATGCAATTCATATGACATACCTGATATCCTTCCTGAGGAGATAGAACATACATTAAAGAAAATGAATCAGAAAGCCCGGGTGAAGATGAAGTTACTGAAGAGTTATTAAAATTGGGAGGAAGAGACATGACACAGAAACTGGCAAGACTCTTCACAAAATACATTAGGAAAGGTGTTGATGCCTAAGGAGTGGAATAATGCAATCATAATTATAGACCAATTAGTTTGTTGTCCCACATCTACAAGTTGTTCACAAGGATCATTACTAACAGATTAGAAAGAATACTTGGCAAGAATCAACTGAAAGAGCAAGCTGGCTTTAGGACAGGATTCCCAACTATGGATACCTTCACATAATATCACAGCTAATGGAGAAAGGAAACGAATATAAAACACCATTATGCCTTGCATTTGTGGAATATGAAAATGCATTTCACTCTATACAGCATAAGGCAATGTTTCGACTTAGTTGCTAATGCTCCTAAAAACCAAAATAACAAACAAGCAATGTTTCGAGCACTGGAAAGACAAGGCATAGACACCCCATACATCATGATTTTGATATTTTGAAGACTAAATGCAAAAGGCATTAGTATGCCTTTTGTATTTAGTCTTCAAAATATTATCAATATCTTCACAATTTGGTATCTCTCATATTGTGGAATTAACTTCGCAGCCGTGATGGCATGTCTACATTATCAGGGTACCTGCCAGCCCACCAATGAGTGAGCCAACAAGCTCTAAAACTCATCTGGTTGGTGGTGCTGCCCACTGAGAATGAATAACAATAGTCTCCTCTACTATAGCACCGTTATTTATTCGAAGTAGCGCAGTACCTGGTATCTTGTTGTCGATGCCTTTACACAGATATTGTATAATTTTGAAGAAAATATATGAGAACGCTACCTCCTTTATTAGACTAGACAAAGAGAGTAGCAGATTTAAAATTAAGAAAGGAATTCGACGAGGAGACACAATATCTCCAAAGTTATTTACTGCTGCCCTTGATGAAGCTTTCAGAAGATTGGACTGGTTGCAGAAAGGAGTCAGTGTGAATGGAGAGTACCTAATCCATTTACGATTTGCAGATGATATTGTGATCATAAGCCACGATTCCAAAGTATTAGAAGAAAATCTTAATCATGTTATGCAGAGTTAGTAAGGATTTCCGACTAAAGATGAATATGGCATAAGTAATGATAAACAAATATAATCATTGAAGGAGCAGTAATTGAAAAGGTGGATTCGTATGCTTATCTGGGACAAGTCATTAGCTATAATAATTATAAATGGTTGGAAGTCAAGAGAGAGGAATATATTTCGAATGAATAGCATTCAGGAAATATAGTCACATACTGAGGAGCAATATCCCAATTTGTCTGAAATGTAAAATAATGAACCAATGTATACACCCCTACGCTCAAGTTTCATTTCCATGATTTATGGAAATGAAACTTGAGCACTCACCAAAAGAATGGAAGAGAAGCTGAAAACTACACAATCAACAATGGAACGAATTATGTTAGGAATCAAAACTAAAGAACTGAAATGGACCTGGGCAGGACACATAGCTCGAAGACATAATAAAATATGGACTCAGAAAATAACAGAATGGTACCCAAGAGGAGCTAGAAGAAAACCTGGAAGACAACGGCAGAGATGGATAGATGTAATTCAAGAATTCATAGGTAGTAAATGGATGGCCATTGCATAAAACAGAAGGAACTGGAAGGTTGTTGAATAGGCCTTCATCCTGCAGTGGATTGAAAATGGCTGATGATGATGATGGGTTATTTTGACCCATCATCATTGCAAATTACACAACATTGCACATTTCTCAGAAATTTTTGTTTTCTTGGCAACATGTGCCAAGGGTAGTGATGTAGCCAGCCAGGTTATTTAAATTGTATTTAATTAACCTGGCTGGCTGTTTTGACCCAGTACTTATGAGTTGGATATAGGAAATAATTTAATTTAGATTTCAGCATGGCCTGCATGAGAGATTACAGTGTAAGCTGGATCATGTTGGATTCGTGCATAGGATTTTAAGATGGATTGCAGAGGACTCTGATTAATACAGTAAACCCCCGATATTCGCGGGGGTTACGTTCCTGAGAAATGTTGCGAATACCGAAAACGCGAATAGTGAGTTATGGCTCCCATAGTAATAAAGGGTTTCCGTTCCAAAGTATGAAATATGTAAGAAAAACTACTCTAAAATTTTGTCTATGTATGTATTATATGTACCTTCATAATATGACTTTGTACATAGTGAAATGCAAGCATATGGCATCGAAATGAAAATAAGAAACAATTTAATATTAAATGTAATATTTATTAGAAATTTCAAACAAATCTTTCAAACCAGCGCCTTTGCTAGCAAAAAAACTTATCCCGCCAGTGCTATCACCAGTTTCGCTAAAGTGTTGATAAAGGATTTTTTCTTTTTCACGAATGATGAGTGAACTTAACGGAATTTTATTTTGAGTTCGGTCTTCTATCCACAGATTTAAAGCTTTTTCCATTTTTTCTAATTTAACATCACGAGTTACAGAGAAACTTTTTAAGCAATTAGCGCATTTTCACGGACACTACAGCGGATTTTTTATTCCGGTTTTTTGATTGATCATACCGTTGACTCATTGATTTTATAATGTTTTGCCACTGAGGAGAGACTTTCACCATTAAAAATTTTGTCTAATAACTCAATTTTATTCGCTAATGTCATCACCTTCTTTGATATTTTCACATTTCACATTCCCTTGTTATTCGTAGCCATATTTTTGTACGGGTTAGAAAGAACTTGTCCAAATAAAGTCACTTTCTTCCGTTAACACTCAAAAAAATCTGTTTTACACTGGAAAACGGTAGATTTATCACTTTTGTAAGCATATCAATTTATAAATTGATAAATTTATTCAATTTATAAACATATAAATTAAAAGCAAACAACGAAACCTTCCATGACAAGCGCATAACACATACTGAACAAGGATTAGCGAGAAACATCCACGCTCGCGATTTTGTCACCCCCCCCCCACTGAGTGCTGTTTTGACCAGGAAAGATAATTTTAGCCATGCCCAATTTTTTTTTTTATGGCAGAAAATATTCACGGCGCTTTAAAATTCACATTTTTTTAGGTTTCATTTTATATTAAATCAGCGATCGCGAAACCGCAAATAGCGGGTTTACTGTAGTTATTCTTCAAACAATCCAAAATTAGAAGTGGGGTCCACCAAGAATTGGTTTCGGGACCATTGTTGTTCCTGATTTTCACAAATGAAATCAGGGAAGGATAGAGGGCACAATGTGCACAGAGGGTGCAGATGATATGAAGATTAAGAGAGTGAAGAGTTGGTTAGTGATGTCACCTTGAAATCTGTAAAGACATGAAGGTCAGAAAAGTGGCAGCTATGTTCTCATGCAGCAAAATTCACTGTTTGACACTTGGGGAATAGCAACCATAAAATAACATACACTTGGTGGGGTTGAATTAAAAACTGTAGCATGAGAAATTTATTTTAGAATTGCAGTATTGTCTCTAAGCAGTGTAGACAAGTGCAAGAAAGGCTCATGGTGTTCTCTCAATGATTTATCGAACATTTGCTTGTAGAGATATTGCAGTTTTTATCTGACTGTATAAGGCATTTGTAAACCCACTCTTCAAAGATGCAAATAAATTATCAGGTGATACAGAAACCATAGATATAAACTAGTCTGCAGTCAAGTCACAAAAGAGGTTAGGCAAGGTAAGTCTGATTAACAAGTGGCACTAATGACATTAAGAGTAAAGGATCTGCAGACTTATTTAACACGTACAGGTCAATGTTCAAAAAAAATTATTAGTTAGTGTTAAATTTGAAAGTGTCTGCAATTCCCAAAAAAAAAAAAAAAAAGCCTTCCAATTTCGCCCATCCGGTCACTCCAAATGTTGTGTCTAGTTCAGCTTTAAATTTCTTTGAGCTGTCAACTTCCACAACAACAGATGAAAGTCTGTTCCAGAAATCAACTACCCACTGGCTAAAAGCAAACTTCCACACATCTGTTCTACAACTGTCTTTCCTCAATTTGAATCTATGCCCCCCCTCACCTCAGTTTCTTAATCTGAACAAGCGGAAGTATCCCGTCAGCATTGAGCCTGCTCAAACCATTCAAGGCCCTATACACCTCAGTCAGATCACCTCGCAGATGCTTGGTCTCCAGATGCTGTAACTTGCCAAACTTAAGCCTTTCTTCGTAAGCACACCCCTTTGTTCCTCTCACCAATCATGTTGCCCTTCTCTGTACTTGTTCTAGCAACTCTACATCCTTCTTCCTAACCTTCTTAAAATTAGGTCTCCAGACCTGTACACTATTCAAGGTGTGGCCTGACCATTGCCTTATACAAAGGGATAATCACCTACTTGTCTCTGCTAGCAAAATTCCTATATATCATTGACAAAACTCTATGACCTGCTCTGGCAGCTCGTCTGCACTGCTCAGAGAACTTCATATCTGACTACACAATTAACCCCAGGTCTTTTTCATTCTCCACCTCCCTGAGTGTAGTACCACAGAGTTGGTACGTTTCTCTTGGGATACTGCTATATGCAGTATTTTGCATTTGTCAATGTTAAACTTCAGCCCATCTCCCTAACTTTTCTAGTTGTTAAGGACTGTTGTAGAAGCATACTGTCTTTACAGTCCTTAACAACCCTGCCAACCTTTGTATCATCTGCAAAATTGGACATTAATCCTAATATACCTTCATTGATATCATTATTAAATACACAAAACAACAATGGGCTCAGCACTGAACCTTTGGGGACTCCACTAATAACATTAGTTCACGTAGAGCAGTGTCCATTTATTACCACTCTCTGCCATCTCCCACTCAACCATCCCTTTATCTATTGCAGCAAATTCCCCTTAATGCTATACTGCTCCAATTTGTACACCAGTCTTCGATATGCAACAGTATCAAAAGCTTTCCTGAAAACCAAGTATATGATATCAAAATTATTTTTTGCATCCAGTTCCTTTGTGACCACATCATAGTATCCAATCAAATTGGTCAGACAAGACTTCTCCTTAACAAACCCATGCTGTTTCTGAACTATTACTGCAGTCTTTTCTGGATGATACTTTATCACTTACAGTTCTATAATTATTTGCATCACCCTTTGCACCCAATTTCTGAATTCGGGTCACATTTGCACATCTACATTCCATGGGGAAAGCTCCTGACTGTAAGGATGCTCCCATAATTACTGCTAGGGGTTTGTTTATGTCTCTTGCTGTGCCTTCATTATAACTGGATAGATTCCATCTGTCCCAGATGCCTTTTTTATGTTTAACTTCAACAGTTTCTCCTCCACTTTGCTCTGAGTGGAGGAGACTCACTTAGCTCCCTGTTAGAGTGATAGACTTTTGGCATCCCCTACTTGAATAACTCCTCATGTGTGAACGTAGATTCAAAATACTTATTCAATTTATCATTACTTGAGCAGGATCATCTATAGTCGAACCATCTAAGTTAATTGGACCAATCTTATTCATCCCCTTACTTCTAGAGGTTACATAAATAAAGAACTCTTTGCTATTTTTCTTTGCATCCTTTACCAAAGATAACTTGTAATTTTCCTTTGCCCGCTTAACCTCTTTTGTGACTTGATTACAGACTAGCTTATATCATAATAAATTTTATTAGCTTGAAATTAATTTGATGAGCTTGAAGTGCTAGTGAAGACATCAAAGGCAGATATTGTTGGGATATCAGAGATGTGGTGTCACACAGATATAGGCAGTGCAGAGTTGGAATTTGGGGAGTGCAATGTGTATAGGAAGGATAGACAGGATAGGAAGGGAGGAAGGGTTATGCTGTTAGTTAAGAAACACATAAAATCTAAGGAAGTGCATCCAATTGATGTTCGTGGAAAATGCACTGTTGAGTCTGTTTGGTGTGAAATAAGCACTAGGAATGGAAAAATGACAGTAGGTGTGTGTTATAGGCCTAATGAATCTGATGAGTATAATGAGCAATTGGGCAGAGAAATAGAGTGGGCCAGTAAATCAGAATGTCTTATAATGGGAAATTTTAACTTTCCAGATATTGACTGGACTTGTGGGTTGGTCACTCACACACTAACAAGACTTTTGTGGATTTATTGGATGACTGTTTTCTACGGCAACATGTGCGAGAGGCAACCAGAGAGAGTAATACTCTTGATCTGATTAACTTGTGATTCTTCATGCATTAAGAATCTGCAGATAAAGGAACCACTGGGCGACACTGATCACAATGTATTGATGTGGGAATTATTTAAAGATGTTACTACCATCAAAGCTAAAAAGAAGGGCTTCTGCTTTCGTAAAAGTTGACTACAGAGGTCTCAAACAGTTTTTAAATTCTGTACAGTGAGATCAACTGATGATGTTACAAATAGTGAATTCTAAATGGGAAGCCTTCAGGGACTTAATTTTGGAGGTTACTAGGCTTTTCATTCCAACTAAGAAAAGCTGTTCAAAGTTTAGGCCTAAATGGATGTCAGATGAATTAATGAGGCTAGTGGCAGAGAAGAAGAAGAAGAATGTATGGGATGCATATAAAGTATCCAGGTATAAACTAATCTATAATCAAGTCACAAAGGAGGTTAGGCAGGCGAAGGCAGATTGTGTTATTCAATGATGGGAGTGCCAGAAGTTTATCAAACTCTAACAGGGAGCTAAGTGATTTTGTAATAACTGAGAGCAAAGTGGAGGAGAAATTGTTGAAGTTAAACATGACGAAGGCACCTGGGGTGGATGGGATCTATCCAGTTATATTAAAAAAGGCAGCAAAGGAAGTAAGCAAACCCTTAGCCATAATTATGAGAGCTTCCTTGGACTCAGGAGAGGTCCCCATGCACTGGAGGTGTGCAAATGTATCCCCAATTCACAAAGAGGGTTCAATGGGTGACACAAATTAATTATAGACCTGTTAGTTTAAATTCTGTTCTGGGGAAAATAACTGAGTCACTGGTTAAAGAAGCATTGCAGGATCATCTATACAAGACTGCAGTAATAGTTAAGACACAGCATGAGTTTGTCAAAGGCAGGTCTTGTCTGACCAAGTTGATTGCTTACTATGATATGGTCACAAAGGAACTGAATGCTAAAAATAATTTGATATCATATACTTGGATTTCAGGAAAGCTTTTGATACTGTTGCACATGGAAGACTGCTGCTGTACAAATTGGAGAGGTATGCATCAAGGGTAAGCTGCTACAATGGATAAAGGGATGGTTGAGTGTTATACAACAGAGAGTGGTAATCAATGGACACTGCTCTTCATGGACAAATGTTATTAGTAGAGTTCCCCAGGGTTCGGTGTGGGCTCATTGTTGTTTTGTATATTTATCAATGATATTGATGAAGGTATATCAGGTTTAATGTTTACAGATGATACAAAGGTTTCCAAGTTTGCAGATGATACAAGGGCTGGCAGGGTGTTAACGACAGTAATGACAGTATGCTACTCCAACTGGATCTAGATAATTTGGGAAAATGGGCTGAGAAGTGGCAACTGGAGTTTAGCATTGACAAATGCAAAGTACTGCATATGGGTAGCAATAACTGAAGAAAAACATACCAACTGGGTGGTACTTCACTCAGGGAAGTGGAAAGTGAAAAAGACCTAGGGGTAATTGTGGAGCCAAATATGAAGCTGAGCAGTGCAGATTGGCTGTCAGGGCAGGTCATGGAGTCAATGATTTATAGGAATTTTGCTAACAGGGACGGGGAGATGACTATCCTGTTGTACACGGCAATGGGCAGGCCACACCTAGAGTACTGTGTAGTACAGGTCTGGTGGCCTCATTTTAGAAGGGATGTAGAGTTGCTAGAATGAGCACAAAGAAGGGCAACAAGATTGGTGAGATGAACAAACTGGTACTCTTACCAAGAAAGGCTTAAGTTCTGCAAATTGCAGCACCTGGGGAGTATGCACCTGCAAGGTGATCTGATTGAGGTGTATAAGACCTTGAAAGGGTTGAGCAAGTTGAATGCTGATGGGATTCTTCCTCTTGCTCAGACTAAGAACCTGAGGGGGCACAGTTTCAAATTGAAGAAAGATAGTTATAGAATAGATGTGCTTAAATTTTCCTTTAGCCAGCGATTAGTTGATTCGTGGAACAGGCTTCCATCTTTTGTTCTGGAAGCTAATAACCTAAAAAATTTAAGAATGAGCTGGACAGGCATTTGGAACAAATGGAGGGATGAAATGGGAGGTGTGTGTTTTTTTTTAATTTACGGAATCTGTTATCTTCCATTCTTTCTACATGTTCTTTCCATCTTTGTCTATATTCTATAATTTTTTCATTAATTGAGTAAATTTTTAATTCCTGTCTAATTTTTACGTTTGGTATTTTATCTAATTTTGTACATCCTTTAACATATCTTAAAAATTTTATTTCTGCATCTTGTATTCTATTGATGTCTCTTCATTTCGGAATCCATGTTTCAGAACCGTAAAGAAGTGTTGTGGGTATTGCCATTACTTTGTAAAATTTCAATTGTGTTCCTTTCCTTGTTTTGTTAGCCCGAGTTCTTTTTATTGTTCCACATATATTTTGAAATTTCGCCAATTTCTAATTCATATCTTCTTCAACATCATATATTATATCACATCCTAGATATTTAAAATGTTTTACTTCTTCTTATATTTTATTGTCTATAACTATTTTTGTCCCCACCGTATTTTTCTCCTTAAAAGCTATTGTTCTGGTTTTCATTATTAATATTATAACTTTATATTCTTCTGTTATTTGGTTTAATTTAAATACTGCTCTTTGTAAATTATCTTCACTATCTTGAATAATTACTTGATCATCTGCAAATAACAGTGTATTAATCCTATTCCTTTGTACACAGTAAACCCCCGCAAATAGCGGGGGGGTTACGTTCCTGAGAAATACCGCGAATACTGGAAACGCGAATACTGAGTTATGTCTACCATAGTAATAAAGTGGGTTCCATTCCAAAGTATGAAGTATATATTATATGTACCTTCATAATATGACTACGTATATAGACAGTACATAGTGAAATGCAAGCATAAGGCATCGAAATGAAAATAAGAAACCATTTAATATTAAATGTAATATTTATTAGAAATTTCACACAAATCTTTCAATCCAGCGCCTTTGCTACAGCTAAAAACTTATCCCGCCAGTGCTATCACCAGTTTCGCTAAAGTGTTGATAAAGGTGTTTTGCCTTTTCACGAATGATGAGTGAACTTAACGGAATTTTATTTTGAGTTCGGTCTTCTATCCACAGATTTAAAGCTTTTTCCATTTTTTCTAATTTAACATTACGAGCTACAGAGCAAATTTTTGAAGCAATTAGCGTGTTTTCCCGGGCACTACGGCGGATTTTTCCTTCCGATTTCTTGATTGATCGTACCGTTGACTTATTGATTTTATAATGTTTTGCGACTGACGAAACACTTTCACCATTAGAAATTTTGTCTAATAACTGAATTTTACTCGCTAATGTCATCACCTTTGATCTTTTCACAGCCATATTTTTGTAGGGGTTAGAAAAGAGCTTGTCCATGATAAAGTCAGTTTCTTCCGTTAACACACTCAAAAAAGTCTGTTTTCACTAGCACACTGCAAAACAGTAGATTTTTCACTTTTGTAAGCATATCAATTTATAAATTGATAAATCTATTCAATTTATAAGCATATAAATTAAAAGCAAACGACGAAACCTTCCATGACAAGCGCATAGCACATACTGAACAAGGATTAGCGAGAAACATCCACGTTCGCGATTTTGTCACTCCTCGGTGGGTGGAGGGGCCTCCACCCGCCGAGCGCTGTTTTGACCAGAAAAGATGATTTTAGCCACGACCATGTTTTTTTGTGGCAAAAAATGTTCACCGCGCTTTAAAATTCACATTTTTTTTAGGTTTCATTTTATATTAAATCAGCTACTGCGAATAACGGGGGTTTACTGTATTTGAGTATATCCCTGTATTAATTTCCTCTTTCCATTTACACATATCCTTCACAAATATGTTAAACAACATTGGTGACAAGCTACATCCCTGTCTAACTCCTTGATTTATTATACTTGATATTAAGAGTAGGAGACCGGCAGTATTATTTAACAAGTACAGGTCACTGCTGAAAAAAAGCCATGAATTAGGGTTGAATTTGAAAGTGTCTCCAATTCTGCCCAGACATGATAGGAGGGAGTATATGATGAGAGCCTTGTCGATCAATTCGGCCCTGGAAAGATTTTGCGAGGTTCAAGGGGTAGAATTTTTTTTCAGCTTGGTCTGTACTTGTTAACAGGAGAGACTGCTTCTACAGGGACGGGATACACTTAAATAGAAGGGGTGCAAGAATATTTGCTGATGCTATCGAGGCAGTTTAGGTGGGTCGGAAAACTGTTAGCATGGGGGGGGGACACAAGGAGTAATAGATTAACAGTAGCCACTGGCAGAGGTGAAAGTGATTCTTGCACTGCTTCTATTGGAATGAGCAGAAACCTGGAAAACAAGATGCAGGATATTTCAGAGACTGCTGGGAGTCATTGCAGTACAAGTAAACACATGGGTTGTGTTACGGTAGCTAAGAATAGGAACATGTGCATGTATACTTGCGTGTACACCAATGCTAGGAGTTTGGTAAATAAATTTGATGAATTTGAGGTATTGTTCAAAGCATCAAAGGCAGATATTGTTGAGATATCAAGAGACATGGTGTCACACAGATATAAGGAATGCAGAACTGGAATTTGAGGAGTACGTCTACAGAAAGGATACACAGGATAGGAAGAGATGAGGGGTTATGCTGTTAGATAAGTAACACATAAAATCCAAGGAAGTGAAGCCAGTCGACATCGCTGGACATTGCAGTGTCAAGTCAGTTTGGTGTGACATAAGCATTGGGAGATCAAAATTGAGAGTAGGAGTGTGCTATAGGCCTAATGACTCTGATGAGTATAATAAGAAACTGTACAGGGAAATAGAGTGGGCCAGTAAATCAGAGTCTTATAATGGGGGATTTTAATTTCCCAGATATTGACTGGAATTTGGTGGGGGGGGCACTCACACACTAGCAAGGCTTTTGTGGATTTATTGGATGATTGTTTTCTACATCAGCATGTTTGGGAGGCAACTAGAGAGAGTAATACTCTTAATTGATTATTAGTAGTGATTCTTCATGCATTAAGAATCTTGAGATAATGGAACCACTAGGTGGCAGTGATCACAGTGTGCTGAAGTGAGATTTACTCACAGAGGTAACTACCATCAGGGGTAAAGGGAAGAGTTATTGCTTTTGTAAAGGCGACTACGATGGTCTGAGATAGTATTTAAATTCTATACAGTGGGACCAACAACTGATAATGTTACCAACAGCAAATTCAAAATGGGAAGCATTCAAAGAACTTATCTTGGAATCTACTAGGCTTTACATACTAACTAAGAAATATTGTTCAAGGTTTAGGCCTAAATGGATGTCAGATGAACTAATGAGACATATGGCAGAGAAGAAAAATGCATGGGATACATAGAAATTAAAACGTGACACAGAAGCCTATGATAGATATAAGTTGATCTGTAGCCAAGTTACAAAGGAGGTTAGGCAGGCGAAGGCAGATTATGAGGAATCTTTGGCAAGGGATGCAAAGGAAAACAGCAAAGTGTTCTTTACTTATGTAAACTCTAGAAGGAAGGAGATGAATCAGATTGGTTCACTTGATATCGATGGTTCAACTGTTGATGATCCTGCTCAGGTAGTTAACAAACTAAATGAATATTTTGCATCGACATTCACACATGAGGAGTTATTCAGCGAGGGGAATGCCAGAGGTGTATTCAACCCTGGAAGTAAGCTAGATAATCTTGTAATAACTGAGAGTAAAGTGGAGGAGAAATTGCTGAAGATAAACACAAGAAAGGCACCTGCGGTGAATGGGATCTATCCAGTTATATTAAAGGAGGCAGCAAAGGAAGTAAGCAAACCCTTAGCCATAATTATGAGAGCTTACTTGGACTCAAGGGAGGCCCACAGACTGGAGATGTGCAAATGTGTTCCCAATTCACAAAGGAGGATCAAAGGCTGACACAATTAATTATAGACCTGTGAGTTTAACTTTTGTTCCAGGAAAATTAATGGAGCCACTGGTTAAAGAAGCATTGCAGGATCATCTAGATAAGACTTCAGTTATAGCTCGGACACATCATGGTTTTATTAAGGGGAAGTCTTGCCTGACCAATTTGATTAGATACTATGATGCAGTCACAAAAGAACTGGATGCAGGGAATAACTTTGATGTTATATACTTGGATCCTAGAAAGGCTTTTGATACTACTGCTGCACTTGGAAGACTGCTGCACAAATTGGAGCAGTGTGGCATTGGAGGCAAATTGCTGCTATGGATAAAGGGATGGTTGAGTGGGAGTAGACAGAGAGTTGTAATCAATGGACACTGTTCATCGTGGACTAATGTTATTAGTGGAGTCCCTCAGGTGTCAGTGTTGGGTCCATTATTGTTTTCTGTATTTATAAATAATATTGATGATGGTATATCAAGCTTAATGTCCAAGTTTGCAGACGATACAAATGTTGGCAGGGTTGTTAACGACACTACTGACAGTACGCTGCTGCAACAGGATCTAGAAAAGTTGAGCAGATGGACTGAGAGTTGACAAATTAAATTTAACATTGACAAATGTATAGAACTACATATGGGAAACAGCAACTCCAGAGCAACGTATCAACTCTGTGGTACTACACTGACGGTGGTAGAGAATGAAAAGGACCTGGGGGTAATGGTGTAGGTAGATATGAAGTTCTCTGAGCAGTGCAGATGGGCTGCAAGAGTAGCTCATAGTGTCTTGTCAATGATATACAGGAATTTTTCTAGCAGGGATAAGGAGGTGATTATTCCCTTGTATAAGGCAATGGTCAGGCCACATCTTGAGTACTGTATACAGGTCTGGAGGCCTCATTGCAAGAAGGATGTAGAGCTTCTGGAACGAGCACAGAGAAGGGCAACAAGATTAGTGAATAGAACAAAGGGTTGCTCTTACGAAGAAAGGCTTAAGTTTTGCAAATTACAGTGTCTGCAGACTAGGCACCTGTGAGGTGATCTGATAGAGGTGTATAAAGCCTTGAATGGTTTGAGCATGCCCAATGCTGATGGGATTCTTCCTCTTGCTCAGAATAATCACCTGAGAGGGCATAAATTCAAATTGAGGAAAGACAGATGTAGGATAGATGTGCAGAAATTTGCCTTTAGCCAGCGGGTAGTTGGTTGGTGGAACAGACTTCCATCCCTTGTTGTGGAAATTGATAGCCTAAATAAATTTAAGGCTGAGCTGGACTGGTATTTCGAATGAACTACCAGTTTTTTTTTTTTTTTGGCCGATGCTGCATAAGCTTGCTGCTTTCTAGTATCATATGCCTCTGCTAATACTTTCTTCTGTTAATTTTTTACCTGTATCTATTACTATTTTTGTTCCTTTATATAAAATCTGTATTAGTTTTGTAAGATGCTTTGGGTATCCTATATTACTCAATATGTCCCATCATTTTCGTCTGTTTACTTGATAAAATGCTTTTTCATATTCTATAAATGCTAAATGCGTTTCTAAATTAAACTCTTCATGTTTTTATTATTTCTTTTAATACAAATATATTATCTGTACATGATCTTCCTTTTCTGAATCGTGCCTGTTCTTCTATTAATATTTCATCAGAGATAATTTTATTCTATTATTTATTAATTTGCTATACATTTTATATATTGTATTTAGTATGCTAATCCCTCTATAATTCTTTGTATCATTTCTATTTCCATTTTTAAATTTTTAAATAATTTTTGCTATCTTCCATCCTCTGGTATTTAAAATTGTTCCCAACATTTATTAAATAAATTTAGTATCCTATCTTTTAAAAAACTTCCTCCATACTTGATCGGTTCTACATTTATACCATCCATTCCCACTGTTTTCCTATTTTTTGTTACTTTCAATGCCTTTTCCAATTTTTCCTTTGTTATCAGATCTATGTCACTAGCTGGGTCTAACTGTATCTCTTCTGTTTGATATGTTGGGTCTTTCCACAATTCTTCATATTGTTTTTTCCATTATTCTTCCTTTATTATATTTATTCCTAGAGTGTCTTTCTCTGTGCTATTCAAGTGTTTCATCATTTTATATGCCAAATTTTCTCTTCCATGAACATTATATTCTATTGTACTTATAAATCTATCCCATGACTCTGTTTTAGCCTTCCTTATTATATTTTTATTTTCATTACGTTCTCGTTTCTATATTTCTTCGTTCTCCCTTGTCCTGTTTTGTATATATTTAAGATATTTATCTTGTTTGTCTTGTACTGCTTTAGCTATTTCTTCATTCCATATCTTTACTCCCCCTCTTCTTATAATTTTTCCTGAATTGTCCTAGTGTCTCTTTTGCTATCTTTTTTATTATATTAATAATAAAATATAATAAAATTTATATTTTATTATTAAAATATAAATTTTATTATATTTTATATTTTATTATACTTTATAATATACGAAATTATATTTCGTATACAGTAATACCCCGAAGTTACGCGATAGGTGGGTCCGACGAAAATCGCGTAAGTCGGGGTACAACTTTGCATATAAATACATATAAATTTTGCTTAATTGGGACCAAGGACTAACAAAAAACACTAGTTTAGAAGAAAAATATTAATAAAATTGCAGTTCTTTATACAATTTAATACAAAATATGTATTAAAAAACAAATGACTTACGTTAAAAAGTTATTTCGATGTCGATGGCTTCATAAAATCTAACAAATTCGTCTGACGACACAGCGCGTTCTTTTTTTCACGCAGAATTTCTTCGTAGCAAGCTAATAATTTTTTTATTCCTTGCTTTGTAGCTATAACGCGTTCTTCGTTGGAGTCTATGTTTTCTAAAATTTTTAAGCCCTTTACAATTGAGCCCTTTTCAATTTTCAACCTGTCAAGTTTGCAATTGTCATGTGCTTTTCGCCGTTGCTTCGTTTAGGCCTGTAGCACGTGCAATATCGCATGGTCTTTCATTTCGCTCAAAGCGTTTCACAATTTTATATTTTTTCTCTATCGACAGAGGCGGACTGGCCATAAGCCTTACCGGGGAAACCCCGGTGGGCCGGTGTGATTTTGGCCATAAACCATAGTATGAGGCCACTATAAATTTTCCCGGGTAAGAATTTTTGACCCAGTCCGCCTCTGTTTATCGATAATTGCTTTTCTTTTTCTCTCTGAATCTGCAGTGTCTTCACCAGGACGCTTCCTTTTCACACCTTTCAATTAAGTATTTTACTCATTTTTAGGGAATAAAGCACAATTACAAAACGAGGAGGCACCCTTGATATGCATAAACAAAGCTGCGCGCATGTAGCAACTGAATAAACAACACCATAAAGGCAGAAATACACTATTAACACCTCACATTTCTAGGGGTTACTACCATAAAACAATAAAAATCCAGTTGCGTTTCTGCTAGTGGAATCTGTTATAAACTGGTAGTAAACTCGATCTAATTGCATTTGCGATTATACCGATAGCTGGAATTGTGTTGGTTTTTACGTTATTATGGTGAAATGTGTTTCCCCTTCACTGATATAAAAAACATAAAAGCAGCAAAGTTGAATTTTGTTCATCTTTCGCTCTCATTCTCCGCCGTCGCACCGTATATCGATAACATATGAAAAACGACCTTGAAGATAGCGGGCGGCAGCGTTGCCAAACGAAAAAATCAAGAACCGCGTAACTCCGAGTTCGCGTAAGTCGGGGTATTACTGTATTATTCCATTCTTCTTCTATTTGTTCTCTCTTCGATGTTTTACTTATTTCGTCTTTAAGCCTTGTTTCATATAAATTTTGTATACTTTCTTCTTGAAGTAGATATACTTTGTAACCTAACTCCTCCTCCTTCTGTTTAATAGCTTTTCTCTTCTTCCATTTAGCCCATAACTCTATTTTTGAAGCCACTAAAAAATGATCTGAATTAATATCATATCCTCTAAACACCTCATTATCTCGGGATTGTTTTGCTAATTTTTGATTTAGTATTACATAGTCTAATATTGATTGTGTACCTCTTGTCAACATGTATATTTATGTATATCACATTTTCTAAAAAATGTATTTGTTATCTTTAAATTATTAAATGTTGCAAAATCTCTTAATTTATATCCATTTCCATTTACTTTATTTTCTCCATAACATCCCATAATATTTTTTATTGGCTTATTCCCTACCCGAGCATTATAATTTTTACATTCTCCTTTTTAAATTCTTATCTAGTTCTTTTTCTAACTCTAAATAAAATTTATCTGTTTCTTCCTCTTTTCCATCTTCTGGAGCATAAATTCCAATTATACATAAATAACCTCTGTCTAATTTCAATCTTACTATTATTATTCTATTATTTATAAATGTGTAACTCTGTTTTTTGGTTTTCCATTTCCGATCTAATAATATTGCTACCCCTCCACTGGCTCTTCCTTTTGATCTACTCCACTGTATATCATTTTATAAGAATCATAATCTTTCGTACCTTTTAATTTTTTCTTTGTTTCTGTTATGACTGCTATACAGGTGACCCCCACTTAACGCTGATAATTCGTTCCAGAAAAACAGAGCGCTAAGCGAGCACCGCATTCCCATAAGGGTTAACATATGTATTTGTGAGTTGCGGTCGGTGCCATAGGATATTTCCTAATCAATAATAAACGGTAGTGAAAAGATGCATAAACATCGGTCAAAATATTTAATATTCAAATATTTGAACATATAAAATTATCTGCGTTACATACGTATATAATTATGTGGTAACTACTTACGTATCAAAGTTAAACTTAAAATTCCAATTAAAATCATGAATTTAATTGATCTAAATTGATTTTAATTGATTTAATTTAATTGATGAATTTAATCATGAAAAATGTGTCGATTTTGTGTTGAACTTTGGCCCTCTTCCAAATAAACTAAAATGAGTATTAATTTTAAATCCCCCGCAGCATTACCACCCAGCAATAAAGTCAACCGATCCTTCGCCGCTTTGAAACCTGGCATGTTTTTTTCTTCTTTCAAAATGAAACTTCTTACTTCTTTTAGGCATTTGTTTCCACAAAAATCCTGCTTCATCTATGTTAAAACTTGTTGATAAATATAACACGATACCCCCTCTTCAATAATTTTAACAAGTTCTTTCTTGAAAGTTTCGGCTCCTTGATCTGCAGTTGCGGCTTCTCCCTGGATTTTAAATCTATTCAACCAGCCCTTACTAGTTTTAAATGGTTCCACATTTTTTTTTTTTAGGTGAGTTTTCTTCAATCATCATATAAGTTAATCTCTCTCTCTCTCTCTCTCTCTCTCTCTCTCTCTCTCTCTCTCTCTCTCTCTCTCTCTCTCTCTCTCTCTTTTTTTTTTTTTTTTTATAATATTTAACTTAACTGAATTCTGCATTGGATATTATCTACAATAAAATTAGTTACGTCTCTCCATTTCAATCCTAATAGCTGGCCTAACACTAGTTGCTTGCAGCGAAACAGCTGTCTTTCCCACTGCTAAAATTAATTCTTTATTTTTTATAATTGTTCTTACAGTTAAACTTGCCAGTCCTAAATTATGGCACACATCCGCTTGTTATTGACCGGAATCGATTCACTTCAAAATGTAGTAGTAGTAGTAGTAGTAGTAGTAGTAGTGGCACATGATGCAAGAAAGCAAGTGTAGGAGCTTATGCACCATCAGCCAAAAAAAAAAAAAAAAAATCACACCATTCCCTCCAAATGCCTGTCCAGTTCCTCCTTAAATTTATTTAAACTATCAACTTCTACAACGACAGATGGAAGTTTTTGCTAATTGCTCCAGAAATTTTCTCTGTAACTCTTGATGTTAAATTAGAAAAAATGGAAAAGGCTTTAAATCTTTGATAGAAGACCGAACTCAAAATAATATTACGTTAAGTTCACTCATCATTCGTGAAAAGGCAAAACTCCTTTATCAACACTTTAGCCAAACTTGTGATAGCACTGGCAGGATAAGTTTTTTTTGCTAGCAAAGGCGCTGGTTTGAAATTTGAAATTTCTAATAAATATTACATTTAATATTAAATTGTTTCTTATTTTCATTTCATTTCGATGGCACATGCTTACATTTCACTGTGTACATAGTCATAATATGAAGGTACACATAATACATAGAAAAAATTTTAGACTAGTTTTTCTTATATGTTTCGTACTTTGGAACGGAACCCTTTTATTACTATGGGAGCCATAACTCAGTATTCGCGACATTTCTCAGGAACGTAACCCCCGCTATTCGCGGGGGTTTACTGTAGTCTGAAAAGTGGCAGCTATGTTTCAGTGCAGCTAAATTCAATGTCATAGTAGCCTCAAATAACTTATACACTTAATGGAGTTGAATTAAAAACTGTAGAGGAAGAACAGGATCTGGGAGTTATGATACAGGTCTCTGAGCAGAAACAGGCATTCAGAAAAGGCTATAGTGTTCTATGATTTATTGAACAATACTGTAGAGATGGGAAAATCATAATCACTATATAAGGCAATTGTGAAACTGCACTTGGAATTCTGTGTCCAGGTATGGTAACCTTATCTAAAAAAAAAGACATTGAGATATTTTGAAAGAGTTCAAAGACTGGCAATTTGCATGGTGAGATTGGCAAAATGATGACTGTACAAGGAAAGACTTTGGTTGTGTTGGCTACAGAATTTGGCAACGTTAGACACCTTAGAGGGGACATGATTGTTATAAGACTCTGTGATGGGGGGAGGGGTTAGTAATGGTGAAATTTTGAATGTTATAAAGCATTTCAGAATGAGTTAAATTAAAGAGGAAAGGTTTAGACCAGATTGTAGAAAGTTGTTTTAGCCAGAGAGTTATTTTTTACTGGAACAAGTTGTCTCAGGTAATTGGGGCCGACAATTTGAAGAAATTCAGAGGGTCAAGTGGATCGTTACCTGCTTGAGGAGGAAAGAGCATCATTTGTCTGTTTTCTATACTTTTTATTTTTTTTATTTATTTATTTTTTTTTTTTTTTTTTTGCACCAATGCAGCAAAAACCTATGGCTTCCTTTGCACTACATGTCTAATACTAATGCTAATACTTAAAGAAGAAAACCTTACTGAATGCTCATACTGGGATGTTTTTCAGACTCGGCAAACAGTCAAACATGTCTTCATATTGACAAATATTTCATTATCCATAAAACTACTTTTAATTAGCTTTCTTAGAACCATTAAATCTGTCGTATATTCTGAGAAATAATGATAACCTTGATTACCTGTTCCAGATACTTAAAGTGCATCCATCTTTATGGCCATAAATAACCATATTTTGAACTAAAGGCATTAATCAAATCATGAACAGGCACAATTTGGGTTGTGAACCAACCCATGTGCTTGAAACAAAACAACAGGAGGGCAAGGCTGCCATACAATCTAGAGATTCCATACTGTTTATTAGGTTGTGAATTAAAAGGCCTTTTTTGCAAATAGCTGAGTATGTCTACATACTTTTTTTCATGTAATATAGATATAAAGGTTAAAGTGTTTAACATTAAAGGACTTGTTTCCAGGCAGCTGTCTGTATATCTCTGTATGAGTGAAAGATAGAAGCTCTATGCAGATTTCTTGAACTTGATGTTTTTTTTTTTTTTTTTCCTGCTAGTTATGAAGTACTATTTTTGAGATATTAATCAGCTGCACTTCAAATATCACAGAAGCAGATGCAGCTGATGAAGTTTGGCCTCTCCCATTATATGATAATACAGCTGTATAACCAGAATGTTTGGTAAACTTCCTTGCCAAAAGTAATCTAGCTGCCTAATTTTTAAAGTATTTTTTTAAGAAATGAAGGAAGATGTTCTTTGTATTTTATTGGAGCTTTATTGTTTTCATCTATATTTATGTAGGAGCCATTTGAACATGAATCTCTTCTTCTTGACCGCAAAGATCTAAAACTGACCAAACAAGAAAAGAAGCTTGCGAAACAAAGTTATGAAATGGCAAAGAGAGCAAACATGGTTGCTTCAAGTTTCAAAAATGCTCATACTATCTATTATCCAGTTACACCAGCTACTGGTACCGGAGGACTGGGAACATACCTTGGTTCTTCTGCTAGGTTTGTTAACTGCATTTATTTTTTTATTTATTTATTTTTTTTCATTAATATGAATTATAAATTATATTAATCATTAATCTGTGAAAACCATACACTTTAGATGCAAAATGTGCCTCCCCCTTCCCCATATCCTATCCATTAATAGGAGAGATTTGTGGCTGTCCCAGCCAACCTAACTCATTAACTGATCTGTAACTACAAGTCTCACCTGCAGAAGGGAGGATGGATGGAGAGGATTAGCAACAAAGTGCAGTCTCAAAAACCAATGGTTAGCAATCTAGTGGTTAAAAAAAAAAAATGGCAAATTAGAGATGTTATAAAAATGTGTTTAACTAATACAGCATTAAAAAGGTTTACAAAAGTGGAATAAATCCAGGTAAATTTTTACACTTAATTGAGATATAATCCAGTACTCATATAAGTGTCAGTTGGAATTACTGATAGTGTGTGTGTGTGTGTGTGTGTGTGTGTGTGTGTGTGTGTGTGTGTGTGTGTGTGTGTGTGTGTGTGTGTGTGTGTGTGTGTGTGTGTGTGTGGCTAAATTAATGTCTGTTGAAAAGTGCAAAGATGGATGCATAAATTACACAAACTGCCAAAATAGGAGAAGGATAGAAGAAATTGGAGATGTTGAAGGCGTGAGAAAGAGACAGAATGTGAATATCCTATATAGCAGGGGTGGCCAACAAGTCGATCATGATCTACCACTCGATCGCGGCTTTAATTTCGGTCAATCACGACGAATTTTAATTATATATAAAAAATAGATTAGTCAAAATCTAAATGTTATTATACACCCCACTGCATACACTAATTACAAATCCATTGAACCACATCACTACTCTTTTTAATGCCCAGCCACTAGGCTTGTCTAGTGAAGTGTCTTATTGCTAATTGTGTGTCCGTTTCTTTACAACTGGATGAATCTACAAACGTCAGTGACACTGCTCAATTGCTTGTTTTTGTTCGCTTGGTTTTTGATGATTCTGCCACTAGAGAAAAGCTGCTGGGTATGGTTTTGTTAAAAGAAAGAACTAGAGGTCTTGATATATTTAATGCATTCAAAAATTTTATTGAAAAAATTAAATTACCACTATTTAAGCTCGTATCAATAACAACAGATGCAGCTATAGCGATGACAGGGCATCTTAACGGATTCATCGCATTGTGCCAAAAGGATGATGAATTCCCAGATTTTTTGAGTTACCGCTGTATCATCCATCAACAAGTGAAGATTAACCAGCTTAAAGATTAAATACTAAAAGTGTTATGGACAAAGCTTTCAAAATCATGAATTCCATCAGAGGGCAATCTCTTCAAAGGAGTCTTTTCAAAATGCAGCTTGATGAAAATGAACCAGATGTTATATTGTACACAGATGTGAGGCGGCTGAGTCAGAGTAAGTTTCTACATAGATTTTGAAATTTGCTGAATGAAATTTTAAAAAGTTGTTGATCAAAAGGGAGATTGTTATCAGCAGCTACAAGATACAGAGTGGTTGTGTGATCTGAATTTGGAATTACAAAGAAAAAATAAAAATGTGGGTGACATGATTAGTAGTAGTACCGGTATTTCTGCATATAAATTTTTGGCAATGACTAAGAATCTCAAAGAAAAAAAAAAAAAAAATTCGATCATTTTGCAAATATGCAAGATCAATTGCAAATATATGTTTTTAAATTTAATAGTGAGAAATATGTTTCTGAAATTGAGAAAGTTGTGGATGATTTTGAAACCAGATTCAGTGATTTTAAAACAGTTGAAGACATTGTTCAAAATATTTCTTATCCACCTTCTCCTTCTTGATGATTCCCTTCTCTCTCTCTTTAATGTCGACTTAGATACGAAACAAATTGCAGAAAAAATCTCTGAGATTTTTCCCATGGAGAAAATATCACTTGAAAATGAAATTATTACATTGTGAAATGATATCTTCCTAACAGCCAGATCATCAGAAGAAGACTTTTGGGAATATGTTTGCCAAGAAAAGTACCCAAATGTAAAAAAAATCCAGTGAACTTTTAAATTCCTGTTTTGGTTCCACATATCTGTGTGAATCGGCCTTTTTGTATTTGAAACAAAGATGAAGAATCGCTGTACTCTTATGGACTTGCATACAGAAGATTCTTTACAGTTCGCCTTATCACAGTATATTCCCGATTTTGAAAGGACATGAAGACACAAACTTTGCATAAATTAAAAATTTAAATACGTATGAATTTAAAATAAGAATTCTGAATTTTATTTAATTTTAAAATTTATAAACAACATTTTTCAATATGTGTTGATTAACTTTTTTAACCATGTGCAATGAAATTTTTGGGATGGTAGATCGCGGCATGTTTTGAAAAAAAAAAAAAAAAAGTAGATCGCATCACAAATTAAGTTGGCCACCCCTGCTATATGGTATAATGAATTAAGCAAAATTATAAGCTGAAATGGATAGCCAATTAGGGAGAAAGAACTGTATAGCAAAAAATTATTAAATTAATATATGGAGTAATAGCAAGCATCAGATAAGGGTATGAAATTTTGGTTATAAATCCTAGAAAGGAGTAGAGAAATTATAAAATTAAAATCTGATGCTAGCTAAAAATAAATATTGATACATAATCAGGTATTTCATCAGGGGACTACACCTGATCATGTATCAAAAACTGTTTCTATACTTGTCCATACCTGTAGAAGAAAAGCAAATTTAAGAATAAAAATAAGTGAGAGCAAATGGGGGGGGGGTTAAAGCAGTAGAACTTCCACAAAAATATGCACAAAGTAGTACCAAAGCAGTATATGTTGTAGAACAAAATTAATTAAAAGGTAAAATGGTAATAAAATTAAAATAAGTGCTTACGGTGTACCTAGATGCAGTAATAGGTGGTTATAAGCAAATGACTCGATTTAGAATAAATTTAGGTAGAATGAAGTTAGTGTAAGCAAATGGTATAAGGCAAGGGAGTGGATCGAGGAAAAGGGAAGGGATGAAAATGTTTTTAAAATGGTAGATGAAAATGGTAGATAAAAAAGGCAAAAATAGTGAGAGATTATGGACAGTAGGAACATTTCGTTCACCCTCTTATTACACTATTAGCTTTAAAAATGAGAAAAAGGACAGTAGAAAGTATAAAGATATTAAAGAGTACTGGGGACTAGCTGGGATCGTAAAACCCATCCGGCACTTCCATAGCCAGGTGGGCAGGAGCAGCAGTGCCTAGTGCACGCTTGTAAAGCAGGAATCTTTTACCCATAGGCAATGTTCAAAATAGGGGTTATGTTCTCAACAGTGAAATTAATTAGTTTATGTTTAAACAATGATTGATTTATCCAAAGAAATGAAAACGTAACCTGTAAAATGAAGTAAATTATAATATGCCCAATTCACAAAGGGTGACACAAATAATTATAGACCTGTTAGTTTAACTTCTGTTCCAGGGAAAATAACGGAGTCACTGGTTAAAGAGGTGATACAGGATCACCTAGACAAGACAGCAACAGTAGTTCATCATCCAAGTTTCTTGCAATGACCGACTAACTGGTTAAATTAAATAAATGATATATACATAAGATAAAAGCATTAAAATACATAGAAGATTTCAAGACGAAGTGCCTCTTCATCAGCTAGTCGGTGAATGGCGTACTTCAGTGTATATTGATGGTCACAATGACAAAAATCAGCTAAGCATGATCATTTATCATTAGTGAGTCTGGTGTCGGTAGAACAGAATTATGTATATGTGATGGTCGCCAGTGCTTGTTGCACTGCAATACAGTACATTCTATATTTGAGTGTAAGTGCACTCCCCTCATGCGATTCATAGTATTATTGGTAGCTATTGTGCAGTGCTTCAAGATTTTGAAGCACTGCACAATAACTCAACCCAGTAATGCTTGGCAACTGCAGAACATTCAAAATTAGCGGTTCGTAGAGCCACCTCATGCCCAGAATCCTGGTCTTTCAATCTTCTATCAGACTCACCTACATCACACCCCCCACACAAGCCGGACACGTAATGCGGTATATGGAAATATGGAACCACTCCCTAGGAAAGGAGGAACAGGTGTTTTCACCTTAGAAATAATACTGTAATTTCCTCCCTGGAAGTTGCACACATCGTGTATGATGGAGATGCAAAATCCTAACAAGACGTACCGATACGTCCGAATAATAGGGTGATGTAGGCGGTACAGATAAATTTAGTGACACGAGGAGGGTTAGATTGCATAACAAATTCGTGAGCCTGATGCTCATAGCTATCTAGAACATGAGGTGGATAACTGCAATTTGAAAGCTCTGCCCTAATTTTGGCAATCTCCAATTGCCTGTCACCAGTCGAACTAGAGTGTGTCCAAGCACGGGAGAATAAAGTGCGAGCAGTGCCACGCAAATGACCGGGGCCGTGCATAGACCCATAATTGGTAAACTGGCTTGCTAAAAATGGAAGTTACTAAATGCGAATACACGCATTGGACTAACACATCCAAAAAAAGGAAGAATATTATCAACCTCTAGTTCAATCGTAAACTGAATGACGGGCAACAGGGAATTGAAATATTACAGCAGTTGAGATTCCGATTCCTGGGGGATCGGAATTCACGTGATTACCACCGACGGTCATGGCTTGAAGCACATAGCATTAGCATTAGTAGAGGCATTTGATGCAAGAAAGCAAGCTTATGCAGCATCAGCCAAAAAAAAAAAAAAAAAAAAAACCCACTTCCACTTCACCCCTCTGTTCGTTCAAAATACCTGTCCAGTCCACTTCACCCCTCTGTTCATTCAAAATACCTGTCCAGCTGAGCCTTAAACTTATTTAGGCTATCAACCTCCACTAATAGGGATAGAAGTCTTCCACCAACCAACCACCCGCTGGCTAAAGGCAAATTTCCACACGTCTATCCTACATCTGTCTTTCCTCAATTTGAATTTATGCCCTCTCAGGTGATTATTCTGAGCTAGAGGAAGAATCCCATCAGCATTGAGCATGCTCAAACCATTCAAGGCTTTATACACCTCTGTCAGATCACCTCGCTGGTGCCTAGTCTCCAGACACTGTAATTTGCAAAACTTAAGCCTTTCTTCGTAAGAGCACCCCTTTGTTCCATTCACTAATCTTGTTGCCCTTCTCTGTACTCGTTCCAGCAGTTCTACATCCTTCTTGAAATGAGGCCTCCAGACCTGTATACAGTACTCTAGGTGTGGCCTGACCATTGCCTTATACAAGGGAATAATCACCTCCTTATCCCTGCTGGAAAAATTCCTGTATATCATTGACAATACTCCATGAGCTACTCTTGCAGCCTGTCTGCACTGCTCAGAGAACTTCATATCTGCCTGCACAACCACCCCCAAGTCCCTTTCATTCTCTACCACTGTCAGTGTAGTACCACAGAGTTGATACGTTGCTCTGGGGTTGCTGTTTCCCATGTGTAGTACTTTACATTTGTCGATGTTAAACTTCATTTGCCACCTCTCAGCCCATCTGCTCAACCTTTCCAGATCCTGTTGCAGCAGCAGCATAGTGTCAGTAGTGTCCTTGACAACCCTGCCAACCTTTGTATCGTCTGCAAACTTGGATTAAGAACATTAAGCTTGATATACCATCATCGGACTAAGAACATTAAGCTTGATATACCATCATCGATATCATTTATAAATACAGAAAACAATAATGGACCCAACACTGAGCCCTGAGGGACTCCACTGAATATTTTCTGGACACTGGACAATCAATGGACACTGCTCATCGTGGACTAATGTCCACGATGAGCAGTGTCCATTGATTACCACTCTCTGTCTTCTCTCCCTCAACCACCCCCTTATCCATAGCAGCAATTTGCCTCCAATGTCACACTGCTCCAATTTGTGTAGCAGTCTTCCATGTGCAACAGTATCAAAAGCCTTTCTAAGATCCAAGTATATAATATCAAAGCTATTCCCTGCATCCAGTTCTTTTGTGACTGCATCATAGTATACAATCAAATTGGTCAGGCAAGACTTCCCCTTAACAAAACCATGCTGTGTCCGAGCTATAACTGAAGTCTTGTCTAAATGATCCTGCAGTGCTTCTTTAACCAGTGCCTCCATTAATTTTCCTGGAACAGAAGTTAAGCTCACAGGTCTATAATTACTTGTGTCAGCCTTTGATCCTCCTTTTTGAATTGGGGTCACATTTGCACATTTCCAGTCTATGGGTACCTCCCCTGAGTCCAAGGAAGCTCTCATAATTATGGCTAAGGGTTTGCTTACTTCCTTTGCTGCCTCCTTTAATATAACTGGATAGATCCCATCCACCCCGGGTGCCTTTCTTGTGTTTATCTTCAACAGTTTCTCCTCAACTTTACTCCCAGTTATTTCAAGATTCTGTAGCTTACTGCTAGAGTTGAATACACCTCTGGCATTCCCCTCGCTGAATAACTCCTCATGTGTGAATGTCGATGCAAAATATTCATTTAGTTTGTTAGCTACCTGAGCAGGATCATCAACAGTTGACCCATCAATATCAAGTGGACCAATCTGATTCATCCCCTTCCTTCTAGAGTTTACATAAGTAAAGAACTCTTTGCTGTTTTTCTTTGCATCCCTTGCCAAGGATTTCTCGTAATCTGCCTTCGCCTGCCTAACCTCCTCTGTAACTTGGTTGCATATCAACTTGTATCTATCATAGGCTTCTGTGTCATGTGTTAATTTGTAAGTATCCCATGCATTTTTCTTCTCTGCCATATGCCTCATTAGTTCATCTAATAGCTACCAATAATAGTACTATAAATCACACGAGGGGAGTGCACTTATACCCTGTTATAGAATGTACTGTGTTGCATTGCGATGAGTGATGGTGGTCATCACATGTACATAATTCTATTCTACCGACACCAGTCTTGTTACACATGATTATGCCCAGCTGATTTTTCTATTGGAGCCATCAATATATACTCAAGTACACTATTCACCGACTACCTGATGAAGAAGCACTTTTTCTCAAAAACTTCTATGTATTTTAACGCTTTTATCTTACTTTATCTCTGTTTTGTCTTATGTATATATCATTCATTTATTTTAATAAATTTATTTTAACCAGTTAGTCGGTCGTCGCAAGAAACGTGAATGATATGCAACCCAAAGCGCAAGGCCTGTTTAATGTATGGCCCGTGCATGTAGGGTGTTACTATCAGTTTGCAGAAATTGTTTATGTCTGAAGCCCATAACAGACAACGTTTATGCTTTACACATCGGTGTAAAGCCCATCGTATTATTCCCGGGGGTTTTAGATTCAAGGAACCATTCTCCTGTGACTGTATGAGGCATGCCTGCCTTGGCTTTTGTTTGAAAATGTTGGGAATCTGGATTGGTAGTGTTCATCAAAAATTGAAAACGATCATCATGAACAAATCCAGGCTCCTGCAAGAATTAAGAGGTTTGGTCCCTCCTATATTTTCTACAGTGTTTCATGTTTTGTGTTCCCAAGCCATGTGTGTGACTGAAGCATATCGTGTACATCAGCAGAATAAATTGAACGCTTTATTACGAGAAGCATATACTGCTAAGAACACACACATACGAGAGATAACTTGCAGTTTGTTTTGAACTTGAGTAGCAAACAATTATCTAAGGAGCAACATGATCTCTTGACCCTCAGCATGAAGTTTGTGATCCTTCCTTGTAAACCTCCCATCACACATTTTGCTATGGATGTGGAAGAAACTCTCGACAAGCTGCCTGAAGAGACTGCTAACTTAATTCGCTTTAAAACAGCTTCTATTTTGCAACACATCCAGCCTGTCACTAATAACCTCAGACGATGTCAACAGGAAGCTCTTTCTTCTTTGTGCAAAGTCAGCACTATTGTAATCTTGCCTGCAGATAAGGGGTGGTGCGCTGTTGTCTTGGACAAGGCGGAGTATATTCGTAAAGCCCTCAATCTATTACAGGATCGGGAGGTTTATGAAACTGTGCATGACTCCTCTGTGAAAGGTTGGGGAAGTTGGAATCTAAAGTTAATAAACTTGTGCATTCTTGGTTTTTAGCTAAGAAGATTACCAAGAACGTCTTCTGGAAGCTTCATGCGACAGGATGTCAACTCCCGCAGTTTAACAGACTTCCAAAGATCCATAAATCTGATATTCCTTAACAGCCCATTGTTTCTTGTTGTCATACACCTACGTATGAACTTTCTAAACTTGTTGACAAGTTATTAGCACCCCTTGTTGTTGGGAAAACTGTTTACACTGTTTCCAGTAGTATGCATTTTCTGCGTATTATTAAAGATTTTACTATTTCTGAGAGCGAGGTTATAGTCTTCTTTGATGTGGTTTCTCTGTTCACTTCTGTTCCTGTACAACAGGCTAGTGCCTGTGCGAGACGTCTTTTGAGCAAGGATACCAAATTGGGAAACAACCTTGCTCTCAATCTGTGTTTAACGGGGGGGGGGGGGCGTGATCATGTTCAATGACTCTCTGTTTCACCAAATACAAGACACAGCTATGGGTGCCCCTGTTAGCCCTATCATGGCCAATATTGCCGTGGAGGAACTTGAGAGTCAGATTTTCTTGAACTTACCTATTCCTATCACTCTCTGATGTCGTTATGTTGACAATATCTTCGCAATTGTCCCCTGGGTATCGGAATCTTGACTGCTGCAGTATCTCAATTCCCTGTCACCCGTCGTTCAGTTTACGATTGAACTAGCGGTTGATAATACTCTTCCTTTTTTTGGATATGTTAGTCCAATGTGTGGATTTCTGTTTAGTAACTTCTGTTTTTAGGTAGCCAATGTGCACAGGCCGATTTACCGATTATGGGTCTGCTCAAGGCCCTGGTCATTTGCGTTGCCCTACTCACACTTTATTCTCCCATGCTTGGATGTACTCTAGTTCGACTAGTGACAGGGAATTGGAGATTTCCAAAATTAGGGCAGAGCTTTCAAATTGTGGTTATCCACCTCATGCTCTAGATAGCTGAGAGCTTCAAGCTCACGAATTGGTTACTCAATCTAACCCTCCCTGCATCAATAAATTTATCTCTACCATCTACATCCCCTATTATCTGGGCGTATCGGAACATCTTGTTAGGATTTTGCATCTCCATCATATACAATGTGTGCAACTTCCAGAGAGGAAATTAGTCTATTATTTCAAAGATGAAAACACCTGTTCCTCCTTTCCTAGAGTGGTTCCATATACTGCATTATGTGTACGGATTGTGGGATGTGTTATGTAGGTGAGTCTGGCAGAAGATTGAAAGACCGGGTTTCTGAGCATGGGTGGATCTGCAAACCTCTAATCTTCTGATCTCTTGCCAAAGCTATTGGCCGCGACTTTTGCCCATCTCTGCTCCCACCTCTGTCCAAACCAGATGTTCTGTTGTCACTTCAGCCAAGGATAAAGCCGACCTGTTAGCATCCCATTTTTCTTCCAACTCGAGTATTAATGATCTTGGTAAAACACCTCTCACCATTCCCAACACACTCCATTCAATGCCTCTTGTGGTCTTCCGTCAAAAGGATGTCAGAAGGATTTTGACGAAAGCTCCAAGTCCCAATGGTATTTCTCCACTTGTTCTCAAAACCTGTGCTCCTGAACTTACTCTTGTTCTTTGCCGATTTTTTCACTTTCTTAGTCCAAATGTGTTTTTCCTTCTGGTCGGAAATTTACTCATATCCAACGTTCCTAAAAATGGTGACAAATCCCTCCCATCCAATTATCGTCCCATTGCAATTACTTCTACTCTTTCTAAAGTAATGTAGAAATCAATTAACCGCCAACACTTAAACTACCTAGAAACCTTCTGTCTGATCAACGATTGCTAGTATGGATTCCATCAGTGTCGATCCACTGGTGATATTCTGATTACCCATTTATGGACTAATTCAATGGAAAAGTTTGGTGAAACACAAGCAGTTCCTCTTGACATCTCAAAGGCTTTCGATCATGTTTGACATAAAAGTCTTCTAAACAAGATTCCATCTTATGGTTTGCCAACTGTTTTTTGTAATTGGTTATCCAGTTTTCTCTTTGATCGCTCACTGATGGTGATGGTAGATGTTTCTCTGTCTTCTATCTTCTCCACTAATGCCGGTGTCCCCCAAGGCTCGGTTCTTTCCCCACTCTTTTCCTCTTGTATATTAATGACCTTCTTCCAAAACCTCTCTCGGGCTTCTTGATTCCATTCAGAAGAGGGCAGTTAGGTTAATTAATGATTCATCTCTAACAGAGTCTCTCCACTCGCTGTCTCATAGACGTACTTTTTCTGCTACATACCTCTTCTACAGATATTTCCATGGGCACTGTTCTGAATTGGCTTCTGTAATTCCGGCTCTCTCTCTTTCAAAACAGTCTGAACACGTGCCGCCACCAACCAACATCCATTTACTGTCCAACTTCAAACTCACAGAACCAACTTTTCATCTTCCTCATTTATTCATTCGACTGCTGGTTTCTGAAATAACCTTCCTTCATACGTATTTCCTGAAAATTACAATCTACAGAAGTTCAAGTTCAATGTCAAGAAATATCTTCTTTCGTCTTCTCAACCTCCAACCCAAGCATGGTACTGAGTACTATAGATTCTAATACCTTTCGTGTTTGGGGTTTTCATAAAAAAAAAAAAAAAAAAAATGAACACTCCGCAGTCGCCGAGCATTATTGGGTTGAGCAGCAGTCGTAATCCCCGACGGGATATTGAAATCGTTGACTATTTATGTGAAGCACTACACATAGCTACCAATAATAGTATTATGAATCGCACAAGGAGAGTGCACTTACACCCTATTATAGAATGTACTGTATTGCAGTGCGATGAACGCTGAAGGTGATAAAGGTAAAGGCAGCCATTATCAACCCACTGCAGGATGGAAGCCTCCTCAACAATTCATGTTGAGGGAAATGGACCAATATCTGCCATGCTGGTCCAGTGCGGGTTGACAGATCGACCGTATTTAGCACTTAGGGGCTTGAACCCCGGTCTACTCAAAGAGCATGTGCTACTGCACTCTGCTCCTGACCACTTGGCTACGGAGGCAGAAGGTGATAACGTGTACATAATTCTGTTGTACCGACACCAGACTCTTGATACATGATCATGCCCAGCTGTATTTTGCTATTGTAACCATCAATATATATATAAACAACGACCTCTGGAAACTGGGCAAAAGCCAGCTGTAATCAGCCTCTCTGCTGTAGTCAACTTTCTCTTCCTATGATTAAAGCCAGCCCCTTTCAAAATCAGTCATGTAGTAGGTAATGTGATAGGCAAAAGAACCACAACAAAAACAACTCCAAAAACTGCTGTTAACCAGATGCCAGTGTGTGTGCCCTGCAAAATTAAATTTAAGAAAGAAGAAGGTAAATGTGGCCACATGGAATGTAAAAAGTTGAAAAGAAGGCAAGATGGATATGGTCATCAATGAAATAGATAGGTATAAAATTGACATTTTAGGAGCAACCGAAGTCATGTGGACAGGACAAGGTCATTTCAAAACTGGAAATGGGTTTTTGGTTGTTTTTTCTGGAAGTGACCAAATAAAAGAACATAGTTTCGCTGTCCTTTTGAATAAGGAATGTTCAAGATCTCTTCTTGGATACAATCCTATTAATAAAATACTGATGATAGTTAGACTTCAGAGCCAGCCAGTAAATATCACAGTTTTATTTGCATATGCACCGACATCAACATCCACAGACAAAGATATAGACATTTATTATGAAAATCTCCAGTCAGCTCTTGATCTGGTCCGAAAAAAGGATGTTTTGATATTCATGGGTGATTTTAATGCAAAAGTAGGCAAAACAGTTTCTTCTAGTCCGGAATGTGGTAGGCTTTATCTTGGCACTAGAAATGAGTGGAGTGAAAGTTTAATTGGATTTTGTCAATTGAACAGTCTTGTCATATGTAACACCTGCTTTCAGCAGGACCCGAGAAGGCTCTACACATGGAAATCTGCTGAGCATAAAACAAGAAATCAGATCGATTATATCCTTATGCAGCAAAGGTGGTGCTCCAGTGTAATCACAGCAAAAACACTTCCTGGAGCAGATTGTGGCAGTGATCATCAGCTACTCCACATTGTTCTCAAGCTGAAGCCGAAAAAGGTCATGAATAAAGGTTTTCCCTAGACGATTGGATGTAGAAAATATTCCAAATTATTATATGCTTGAAACAGGCAATCGTTTTCAAGCTCTATTAGAAATATATGATGATATGCTGCCTTAGGAAATGTGGGAAAATACAAAAAGCATTATTAAGGACTCGGCCAATAGACACATTAGAGAAAGGTCAAAGATCAGGAAGCCTTGGATTACAGAAGCCGCTTTTAACCTTATTGAACAGAGAAGAACCGCAAAAGCCCAGGGTATACAAGGAAACAAAGAATATCAGAAACTAAGCAAAGTCATCAAGCGCTGTTTAAGCCAGGACAAACAAGATTATATCACTCTGCAAGTGTAAAGAAATTGAATACCACAACAAAGGAAACAACACTAAAAAGATGTAATTAAGTCCTTAAGACAAAAGTTCCAACCAAAATTTAAAGTAATCAAGGACTCCAAAGGGGAAATTTTAACAGAGAAGAACACAATCAAAGGAAGGTGGAAAGAATACTGTCAGCAGCTCTTCCGAGCACCTGCTGGCACTAATGATCTGCCATCCCTTTTCAAGAGTGTGATCATGAACCAGTCTCACTGAAGGAAGAAGTCGAAAAAGCCATCAGAGAACTAACATGTGGCAAGTCACCTGAAATTGATGAAATCCCAGCGATTGTAAAAATTTGGGAAACGGGGGGGGGGGGTGCCCATCAGATTGGAAGAAATCATTTTCTTCCCCTTACCAAAAAAAATCTGAAAATTTGCTCAAATTACAGGACTATTAGCATAATTTCTCACACTAGCAAGATTCTTCTTAAAATCATATTGAACAGAATCTCAAGAAAACTTGAAGAAGAAATACCAGAAGAGCAAGCAGGTTTCAGAAGTGATAGAGGAACCAGAAATCAGATCTTAAGCCTACGACTGATCATTGAAAAATGCAAAGAATTCAATGTTCCAGTCGTTTTGTGTTTTATAGATTATGCCAAAGCATTTGATTGTGTTCAACATGAGAAACTATGGGAAACGATAACTATTATGGGTTTCCCAATCCACATAATTCAGCTGATTAAGCTACTATACCAGGAACAGGAAGGAACTGTGAGAACCAATATGGGAAACACGGACTTTTTTTCACAATAGGTAACGGTGTCGGGCAGGGCTGTATTTTGTCACCTCACCTTTTTAATCTTTATGCCGAAGATATCATGCGCGAAGCTTTGGAAGATTTAGAGACTGGCATCAAAATTGGAGGACTGAAGATAAAAAACCTTTGTTATGCAGATGATACTGTGCTAATTTGTAATTCTAAGGATCATCTTAAAGAAACTCTGAGGAGAGTATGTGAAGCAAGTGAGAAAAAAGGATTGTTTCTGAATGTGTGCAAAACTAAAATTATGGTGATTGGTGATAATCTCGATTCCAGTAAAGTGAAGGTTAATGGGCAAGATATTGAAGAAGTTGAATTTGATTACTTAGGGTCAAGAATAAATAAAAATAGTGACTGCTCAAACGATGTAAAGAGACGACAGGCAATTGCTAAAACGTTGGTCGCTGATCTGATAAAATTATAGAGAGAGAGAGAGAGAGAGAGAGAGATCATGATCTGCCCCTAAAGACGAAGCGGAGAATCATTGATTCGTTAATTTTTTCAGTTGCCACTTGTGGATGCGAAGGATGGAATCTCAAAAAAGAGTTGACAGGAAGAAAATTGAGACATTTGGAATGTGGTTTAACAGGAAAATACTGTGTATTTCTTACTTGGATTGAAGAACTAATGAGTGGATATTGAATAAAATTGGCAGGCCTAAAATTCTTCTTCTTCATAGCATCAACAAAAGAAAACTCAAGTTTTTTGGTCATATAGTAAGAAGGGAAAACTTTCAGTTGAAGAATATAATGGAAGGAAAAATCGAGGGAAGAGGTGCAGAGGAAGAACTGCAGCTAGGTGGAAGGATAGGATCAGTGAACTTCTGGGCATGACACTTTGTGATGCCACTCGTAGAGCACATGATCGATGCAGTTGGAGGAATTTGTTTGTGGCTATAACAGCTCCTCAGGGAGCTATGCGACTGGAAGAAGAAGAATCATCAATATATACTGAAGTACACCATTCACCAACTAGCTGATGAAGAGGCACTTTGTCTCAAAAGTTTCTATGTATTTTAAGACATTATTTTTTAGCACTTTTATTTTATGCATATACTTTGTGTCATTCATTTATTTTAATAAATTTATTTTAACCAGTTAGTCGGTCATCGCAAGAAACTTGGAAGATATGCAACCCGATGCACGAGGCCTGTTTTCTAAAGCAATGGTTCAGACACAGCATGGGTTTGTTAAGGGGAAGTCTTGTCTGACCAATTTGATTGGATACTACGATGTGGTCACAAAGGAACTGGATGCTAAAAATAATTTTGATATCATATACTTGGATTTCCCGAAAACGTTTGATACTGTTGCACATGGAAGACTGCTGTACAAATTGGAGTGGTATGGCATTAAGGGCAAGTTACTGCAATGGATAAAGGGATGGTTGGGAGATGGCAGAGAGTGGTAATAAATGGACACTGTTCTACGTGGACTAATCTTATTAGTGTATTTCCCCAGGGTTTGGTGCTGAACCCATTGTTGTTTTGTGTATTTATCGATGACGGTATATATCAGGCTTAATGTCCAAGTTTGCAGATGATACAAAGGTTGGGAGGATTGTTAACGACACTAAAGACAGTAAAGACAGTATGCTACTGCAACAGGATCCAGAAAAGTTGGGTAGATTGGCTGAGAAGTGGCAACTGATGATTAACATTGACAAATGCAAAGTACTGCATATGGATAGCAGTAACCCAAGAGAAACGTACCAACTCTGTGGTACCACACTCAGGGAGGTGGAGAATGAAAAAAGACCTGGGGGTAATTGTGTTGTCAGATATGAAGTTCTCTGAGCAGTGCAGATGGGCTGCCAAAGCAGGTCATGGAGATTTGTCAATGATAAATCGGAATTTTGCTAGCAGAGACAAGGAGGTGATTATCCCTTTGTATAAAGTGATGGTCAAGCCAACACCTTGAGTACTATATATAGGTCTGGAGGCCTCATTTTAGGAAGGATGTAGCGTTGCTAGAACAAGTACAGAGAAGAGCAACAAGATTGGTGATAGGAACAAAGGGGTGCACTTATGAAGAAAGGCCTAAGTTCTGCAAGTTGCAGCATCTGGAGAATTGGCATCTTTGAGGTGATCTGATCGAGGTGTATAAGGCCTTGAATGGTTTGAGCAGGCTCAATGCTGATGGGATACTTCATTTGCTCAAATTAAGAACCCGAGGGGGGGGGGGCATAGATTCAAATTGAAAAAAGACAGTTGTAGAATAGATGTGCGGAAGTTTGCCTTTAGCCAATGGGTAGTTGATTGCTGGAATAAACTTTCATCTGTTGTTGTGAAAGTTGATAGCTTAAATAAATTTAAGGCTGAACTAGACAAAACATTTTCAAGTGATTGGATGGGTGAAATGCGAAGGGGTTTTTTTTTTTTTTTTTTGGCTGATGCTGTATATGCTTGCTTGCTTGCTTTCTTTCATCATATGCCTCAACTAATGCTAATATCCCCTCGAAATCCATGAAAATAGCAAGAAATATTTATACGAATTCTTTATGTGAATCAAAATCCAGAAGTCCTCCCTCGATCTTCCAGGGCAAAATCCATTTTGCTGAGAAAATTGAATTAACCTCGTGGTGAAGGGAAGTTATTCTGGAAGCTATAAGGCATTCCAGAATCTTCCAATATTAGCCAACACAACAATTGGTGGCATATAAGACCTAGCATAATTTCTTGTTTTTCCACGCTTGGATGAGGAATAAGTTTTAATAATGCTGTTTTCCAAGTAATAGGAAATAAACCCTCACACAAACACTTATTTTACAGTACAAGCAAAGTCCATCTCTTCTTGTAAAACCCTAATGTAAAGATATTTTCTAAAAGATCCATACCAGGACATTTAGAAATTTTTATTTTCTTAATTACTAAATCAATCTCATCAATACTAAATAGCCCTGAATTTTCATTGGTAACGTAATTATCATTAGCTAAATGGATAGATAAATGAAAGTCTGTATTCAAACCTTTATCATCAATATAGCCTCATCTGTTTATATAGAAGTAACTAATGATTATTATTATATCAGATGATTGAACCAGTGCACTTGCTATTTATGGTTGCTTTTGTATAAATATTCTTAATATTAATATTAAATATCAACAAATGTTGTGTATAATTGCTTAACTTCAGCAGGGAGCAGTGCTGATGGCATTGGTTTTTGATTTGGTAGTTGTTGGCGCATCAGCTTCTGTGGCCATATTGCACCTCCCAAGGTTTTTGCAGTACTTTGATCCAAGCCCGAGGCGGGAATCGAACCCGCGACCTTTGGGTTGCCCGGGCAGGTACTTTACCCACTCGGCTAGCCCGGTCGGCTGATGGCATTGGTATCTTTGCTGAGTTGCATATACTTGTCTTCTTAAACTAGACAGCTCATCAAGAATGAGCTTTTGTTAAAGATTCCTGAATGTAATTTGCCAGTTCAGCAGCCATTTTATTTTCAAATAAATCTGATGAATTGGGAAAATCCAAATTAACAGAATCTTCAAAATTTGTCCAATTAATTTTTCTGAGAGAAAAGCTAATTAGTTGTGGAGGTGATTACATAGCAGTGTGTTGTCTTAACAAAATAAACTAGGTCATGGTAATCACTGATAGTCCAATGTGTAATGATTGACCATTCTGATCTCCAGAACTCAGATGACCTGTATTATTTTTGAAATTTTTTTTTAAACTTTATTGAACACTTTTCAGTTAGATGTTATTGATTGGAGGGATGATTTTCCTCTACTACAGAAGCCTTGCAATTTTTAAATTATGCACCTAAATATAACTGACATTTAAAATTGAAACACAAAATAGGCAAGTTATTGCCAAGTTAACACCTCAAAACTGTTTTTCTCTCTCTCTCTCTCTCTCTCTCTCTCTCACACACACACACACACACACACACACACACACACACAATAATAATTTCAATGTTCTGACAACAGGAAGAACCCCATATGTTTAGTTGCCTTGACACTTGAAAATAAAAGGGGGGGGAGAAATCATCTTAATTTTTGCCTCATTATATTAATATGCTAAAGCAGAAATTAGGATAACTTTTTTTTTTTTTTTTTTTTAACAGTAACAGAACTTGGCATATAAATTGTTCTTTGTGGCTCAGAAAGATGTGTTAATTTCTACAGATTATATTCATAACACACTTCTGGAATATTTTCTTATTACAGTATATTCTTTTATTCTGGTATATTGTTTTTGTTTAGATGTTCAAATGTTTCCACTTCTTTTTCAGGTTTTCCATACATTGATTTTTTCATGTTTTCCATACATTGATTTTTTCATGTTTTCCATACATATGTAAAATAATCTATTGCATTACATTTTTTTATAATAAGCTTTCCATACACTAAAATAAATATCATTTTTAGTGTACTTTTAACTCATACTTTTCATGTAATGTATGTGAAATAATGTATTATTTTACAGATCAGGACCATGGTTCAGTGGCTCATCTGTACATGTTCTTCCAAATCAGTCAACTCCCATTCCCATGCAACCTCTAGGTGCATCACCGACTTCAATACATACACCAGGAGGAACTGGTGCTACATCACTCTCTGCATCTCCTCAGTTGATGAGTGCCTTGTTTAGGCAGGGAGTAATGATGCAAAAACTTATAGTACCTACTGGTAAGAAATGAATTTACTTTGTGAAATTTGGTTATAATAAATGTTTCCATTGAAATAAAATTGTTAAATTGGACCACTCCAAGTAATTTAAACACAGCTCTCATACATAACTTTTTAGATGCTTTATACAGGGTGAGTATATATCATTCACCACATAACATATATTGTAAAAAGAAAAACACACCAGTGACAGTTAATTTTATTTGAAGGAACAACTCAAAAAAAGTCTCATAGAACTTCAAGTAATGTTATGCTGTATGATGGAGCTGAAACCAAAGCTAATCTCAAAATGGTGTTCTGTACCGGAAGGTGGAGCCAGGCCTTCTGTTAATGCTGGGACGGTTGGTGTGATTTGTGAAGCCCTTCAGCACACTACAAGGAAAATGACTCACTTAGCCTGATTAGTTGTTTGCAAAATATAGTCTGAAAAATATTGGAAGCAACAAAGGGGCAACTGTAACAATAATCCCCCTCAAAAGTTAGCAGACTGGAAATAACTAAGCCTTCTATAAATGCCACCCATAATCCTCTATATTAGTTCTTATTGGGGTTTCAACTCACCAGCAACTTAAACATATTATATATTATGTCTGTGCATTCAGGGTCAATTTGCATGATGTGCAGGCTGAAAAATCCAGAATAACTGAGAAAACCCTACTTCCTTCCCTATATACAAAAGGTAAAATTTTAGACAGCACTGCTCTAAAGAGTTAAAATACCAAAAATGTCTCCCAAATTAAATTTTAACTTGCTTTTTCACTCTCAAAATGTGCTAAACTACATAAAGTAACCTTATACATGCAAAGGCCCAAGAAAATTATATGCCAACTTTATAGTAATAGCAATAGTATTTGCCATTTAGTGCAAGGAAGCCACAAGCTTTTACTGCACTGGCCAAAAAAAAAATAATAATAATAAATAAGTCTACTAAGTCAGTTAAGCATGATTTATACAAAGCCATGTTGTGTGTCCTTCAGAATGCCATATCTATCTAAATCCCCTGGATTGCACTCTTAATCATTGCCTCTAAGATTTTTCCTACTGCTAAAGTTATACTAACTGGCATAGTTACTGACTTCACTCTTAGAACTGCTTTTATGTATTGGCAATAAATTGGCACTTCTCCAATCCAAAGGAATCTCTCCTGAATCCAAAGATGTCCTCATAATTAACCTCAATGGTTCTGTATACTCCTTCGCACTCTCCCTCAGAACTACAGGATATGTGCCATCAACTCCAGGAGCCTTACTTGCCTTTATGCTCAAAAATTTTTCCAATCATCTCCTTTGCTCAGCATGAAGGGTCTTTCTTCAGTAATGACAGATGCGAAGCACATGTTCAAGTTATCTGCAACATCAGCTGGGTTGCTAAGACTTTCTCACTCCCAGTGCGCAGGGGAACCAATCTGATTTGTTTTTTGTTTGTTTTTTTTTTTTTTCATAGCTATCAACCTTTGACTTTAGGAAAGCAGGAGATGTCATAATTTTTGTCAGAAAAAAGCAGTAGACAAGAAAGAGATTTTTCTAAATCCAGACTTTGGACTTGAAATTAAATTTCACTGACAACATACACATTTTACATTTGCTGTCATTAAGATCATATCTCAAGTAAATGCCGAGCATTGCTTATCAGTGTGGTATATATTTAAACATTAGCACACCTAGAATCTTTCTGTGCATGAATTTCTGTTGTGATTCTCTCTTAAGCATCACCGAGTAACTATATTTGCTTCAAAGAAGATACTGTTGCAGACTTTGCCCTGTTCAGATGCAGAGTCTGAACAGGGCTTTGGTTATAACATAGGCCTTCTTTCAAGAGCATTTAAAAAGTTGATTTTTCCCCCCACCTATCTAAATATCTTCTCACACTCTGCATTGCTGTGAGAAATTGCTAAAATGCCAGGCATAACCTGGAGTGATTTTTTTTTTTATATTTCAAGTTCCTCAGAACCGTGTACTTCAGTTCTTCCAGTATCATAATAGTTTCTCGTACGTTTGCACACAGAAACTAACAGAACTGATATTTCAAAACATCTGTTGTATTGTTCACTTTTTTATCTTCGGTGATAAAGATGCTTAAAAGTACTGGAAACTTGTCCACAAAAAATTTCAAATTTGAAAATGTTGCCTATTAATGAAATATGCTTCCTTGGTATTTATAAGAACATCATTTGTCACTGGAAATTTGTTCACCATGTAGTCATATGCATCAATAAAAAGATTTCCTCACTGAACAGAACATTCTCTTGTTTTTGAAGACTCCATAACCGTATCAGTAGTTGCCTATAAATCAGTATTATCCTTCTGATTTAGTCGACTGTGGCAATCAACTTCCAAAATGGAAATGGAATATTTAACAAATTTACACATCGCATTCCTTAACATATGGAGTAATGACTTCAATAAATGATGTGAGGATGTGTTTGATTGAAGAACATTTCATTTTCAAACCTTGGCATGAAAAAAAAAAAATTTTAAAAAAAATAAGCAAAATGCTTTCCTTGAAACCAGAAGAGAAGAGCATGAACAGTGCTTTCCACACATGTGAAGCTTACCTGCCTGGAATTATCAGCTTGCTTAGGCTATTTAAGATTGCTTACACCAGATGTTTTTCATTCAGGAGTTCTTTTGCTTGATGAGTTTCTTAATTTGTCTTTTATTCTATTGGATATACAAATGAGTCATAGTGTTTTAGTGGCATTGTGTTTTGTGGAAGGTGCCACCGGTGGTTTCCCACATCTGCGCCATGGTACTTTGTGAAGAATTACAGAATCTCTGTAAAAGCCAGAAAAAAGTGTAATGTCTGGTTTGTGACAGAGTAGTGCTATGTTCTGTTGTTGCTGTTGTTCTGTCTCTGGCTGCTTGGCCGCAGGGCCCCTAAGGGAACCCTGACTCGCCTCCCAGTGGTGCCCGCCACCACCACACCGAGGTAAGCCAGGCTGCCCATTATATTCTGGCTGGCCTCCGCCAGGGTTGCCTGAGCTTCCTGATGGAGACCAAGTAAAGAAAAATATAAAATAAAAATTTAAAAAAAATAATAATAAAATAAATAAAAAAGATAAAATAAACAAATAAAGTAATAAATTAAAAAAAAAAGAGAGAGAGAGAGAGAGAGAGAGCTAGAAGAGAGAATTGAAGGGGGAATGAATTTGGGTGGGTTGACAGGGGAGAATTTATCCACCCTAGTTTAGACGAAGTATAGAAAATGGTGTGGGTTTAAAAGTCACAGGGGACAGGCACCCCCTATGTAATTGCCAATGGCATAGTGCCTGTACATCCTGCACCTAGATCGGTGCCAGCAGTATATCCTACCCATTTCGGGTTTGCAATTACTTTTAAATCCCGCACTCCGAGGCATCCAGCATCCTGCACCTTGGATGGTGCCTGCAATAAATCCTACCCTATTCCGGTTAGCATGGTCATGTCTGGGGGATGGAGAGTTATCCCATGCCGGTCCGGTTTAGTTCTTGGACTCTGAGTTCTGCAATCTTAGCTCGCCCAAGTGCAAATGTTTCCTGCACGTAGGTGGTTAATGCCTTATAGGTATCTTCCTCGAGTAGCAGAGTGAATTCTTGATTTTGTGGGTTTCTCTGTATTGTGGTGAGGAATTTAAGCCTAATGTTGTCGTAGCTGGGGCACTCATACATGGGGTGCCCCATGTATGAGTGCCCCAGGACTCCTCTTCACCGCAGTGGCAACGTGGGTCATTCTCGATTCCCAGCCGTCAGTTTTTGTTGGAAGGATCCATGCCCAGTGATGATAAAGGTCACATGGAGGCCAGGCAAAACCCAGGGTGGAGTTTCTGGGTGAGTGAGTTGAACTTATAGATGGAAGGAATTGTTTTGTGATGGCCCCTTTTGATGGCCTACAAGAGATATGGCAACATGATTGTGGTGTCCCAATCATGTTGCCATATCTCTTGTAGATGTTGGGTTATCCATTGGGTTGGAACTCCCTTTCTTAGATGGTAAAAAAGCCCTTTTTTTAACCACTTCTAAGTATAGTGGCTGGCATCCATTAATACTTGCAGAGCAGGAGTTGTTTTCTGGAACAACCTTCCTTCATACATATTTCCTGAAAATTACAGTCTACAGAAGTTCAAGTCCAATGTCAACAAATATCTTCTTTTGTCTTCTCAACCTCCAACCCAAGCACGGTACTAAGTACTATAGGTTCTAACACCTCTTGTGTTTGGGGTTTACATAAAAAAGGGGGGGGGGGCTGTTAATACCCGCACAGCACGCCCTGCAAATTGAAAGGAGCATGAACCTCTGGATTCAATCCAGCTTACGTTTATTTCTTGCTAGGATGGCTTTTCGGTACCAGATGGAGGCATCATAACACACGATTGGCATGTATACCATTTGGTATATGAGAGTAAGAGCCTTGTGTTTCAGCCCCCAGTCTGCCCTGCTGACCTTCTTTATCATAGCACTGTACCTTTGAATTTTGTTGGCTAGATACTTTAGGTGGTGGTGGAAGGTAAGCCCAGAGTCTAAGAAGATACCTAGGAGCTTGACTTCAGTGTGCAGTCGTATGGGTTTAATTTTATTGTAAGCAGTCTTGTGATTTGTAGCCTGCCTTTAAGGAGTATGTATTTTGTTTTCTCTCCTGAAATGGTAAGGTTGTGCAAGGCTGCCCAATTCTGGAGTTTCACCAGTGCTCCATTTGCCATTATCTCCAGCGCCTCCGTAGCCAGGTGGGAAGGAGCAGCAGTGTGTAGCACACGCTTCTTAATTAGACCGGGGTTCAAGCCCGTCACCACTATATACGGAGGATGCAGAAAGGTCAGGGAATGACCACCGCATATCCCGGAGCAATATGGCCTTAGTTGCTAATGCTCCTAAAAACCAAATAACAACAACAACAACAGCCATTATCTCCAGGGTTGCCCTGGTATTAGCACATACCAAAAGGACAAGATCATCCGCAAGGGTCAATGGCTCAACCCCCTCCCCCACCAGGTCCATACCCAGGAACTCATCCAGGACAATAGACCAGAGGAATGGGCCAAGCACAGAGCCCTGCAGACAGCCTCAATCGATGTACCTAGTCACTGTTTGGAATCTGTTGGTAACTTGGACTTTTCTACCAGTTAGATATGACCTTAAGCTGTTGTATAGGTTGTTGGAAACATTTGATTGCCGAAGAACACTGGGCCACCATAGTCGATCAAAGGCTCCAGCGAAGTGTACCATGATTGCAAGGGAGTACTTAAAGGCTGTGTGGGTTGCTTGAGTGATTAATCTGTTGATGGCATCTTCTGTGCTGCAACCTGCTTTGAATCCAAATTGCTTGTCACTTGGAAGTTTTGTTCTTCATATCTGGCTGTTAAGTGAAATAGGAGCAGACATTCTTGTAACTTGGCCACTACAGAGAACAAGGCAATCGGACGGTAGGAGGTTGGAATTTGTGGTGGCTTGTCGGGATTTTTCAATATGAATTTCAGGGTTGCCGTTTTCCAGGACGTTGAAAGGTGCCTTCTGTCAGGCACCTATTTAGAAGGCTTAGTAGAGTAACAGGATAGTATTCTGCAAATGTTTTAACCACATCCACTTCCAGCAGATCTGCACCAAGTGTTTTTACTTCTTTCATTTTGTTTATTGCCAAGTCCATCTCAATGCTAGTGAAGGGGGATTCCACAGAGGCAGGATGATAGTTGTGATTTTCATCTACTATTTCTTGTTGTTGTTGAGTCATAGCTGCAGCTTCAATGGGATAAATGGTGTCTAGAATATTGTTAATGCTATCCTTCCAGGTGTAAGTAGAGGAGCCATCCATCTTTAGTGTCGTGTCGAGTACCTCTCCTCGCGGCAGCTTGTTTGTTACGATCCTGAAAACGATGCCCCAAGGGTCCTTATTCCCAGAAGGGGATACCAGGGTTTGCCACATTTGCTTTTTACTTTTATGTATTTGCTTTGTGTATTCATTTCTGAAAATGCAGTAAGCCTCCCTGGCAGCATCTACCTCATGGGGAGGTAGCCTTGATCAAGCCTGCTGGAACATTTTTCTTGCATGGTGGACTCTTCTTCTTCTTCTTCTTCTGAGATCCTGTAGTTGGGGATTCCACCAGGGAACTGTATACTGGTAGGGCCTTCTGCGTGGGATGGTGAGATCACATGCAGATCTTATAGCAGTGGTAATAATCCATATGCAATTGTCTGAAGGAAATGAGTCAGTGTACTTGCTAGTGATTAAATGTTGCACTTTCAGTTTGGAGTAATGACCTCAGTAAATGATGTCTGAACAGTGCAAACAGGTAGCCAGGAAGCCCCATGGTCTCCTATCAGTGATTTATAGAATGCTATCCTACAGAGATTGGAAGTTCATAATCCCACTGTATAAGGCAATTGTAAGACAACATTTGGAACACTGTGTTCAAGTATGGAGACCTCATCTGTATTTAACAAATATACTACAAATTTGCGCATCACATTCCTCAACATATGGAGTAATGACCTCAATAAATTATGTGAGGATGTATTTGATTGAAGAACTGTATTTCATTTTCAAACCTTGGCGTGGCATTTAAAAAAAAATAAGCAAAATACTTTTGTTGAAGCCAGAAGAGAAGAGCATGAACAGTGCTTTCCACACATGTGAGGCTTACCTGCCTAGGATTATCAACTTGCTTAGGCTGTTTAAGATTGCTTACACCAGATGTTTTTGAAAGGGTCCGAAGACACTCATCTTGAATGGTGAGATTGTCAGAAGGATGACTGTATAAGGAAAGACTCCAGTTATGTGGCCTATTTTCGGGTTGCTTTCGTAAAGGTGACTACAGAGGTCTCAGACAGTTTTAAATTCTATACAGTGGGATCAACTGATGATGTTACCAATGTTGAATTCTAAATGGGAAGCCTTCAGGGACTTTAATTTTGGAGGCTACTAGGCTTTTCATTCCAGCTAAGAAATACTGTTCAAGGTTTAGGCCTAAATGGATGTCAGATGAATTAATGAGGTGTGTGGAAAAGAAGAAGAATCTATGTGATGCATATAAAGTATCAGGTGACACAGATGCCTATGGCAGGTATAAACTAGTCTGTAATCAAGTCACAGAGGAGGTTAGGCAGGCGAAGGCAGATTGTGAGAAATCTTTGACAAAGGATGCAAAGAAAAACAGCAAAGAGTTCTTTACTTATGTAAACTCTAGAAAAAAAGGGATAAATCAGATTGGACTGCTTAACATAGATGGGTTGACTATTGATGATCATGCTCAGGTAGCTGATAAACTGAATGAGTATTTTCCATCTACATTCACACATGAGGAGTTATTCAATGAGGAGAGTGCCAGAGGTTTATCAAACTCTAACAGGAAGCTAAGTAATTTTGTAATAAGTGAGAGCAAAGTGGAGGAGAAATTGTTGAAGTTAAACATAAGGAAGGCACCTGGGGTGGATGGGATCTATCTAGTTATATTAAAAAAGGCAGCAAAGGAAGTAAGCAAACCCTTAGCCATAATTATAAGAGCTTCCTTGGACTCAGGGGAGGTCCTCATGGACTGGAGGTGTGCAAATGTATCACCAATTCACAAAAGGAGTTCAAAAGGTGACACAAGTAACTACAGACCTGTTAGTTTAACTTGTGTGCCAGGGAAAATAATGAAATCACTGGTTAAAGAAGCATTGCAGTATCATCTAGACAAGACTGTAGAAATAGTTAAAACACAGCATGGGTTTGTTAAAGGGAGGTCTTGTCTGTCAAATTTGATTGGATACTATGATGTGGTCACAAAGGAACTGAATGCCAAAAGTAATTTTGATATCATATACTCGGATTTCAGGAAAACCTTTGATACTGTTGCACATGTAAGACTGCTGTACAAATTGGAGAGGTGTGGCATTAAAGATAAGTTGCTACAATGATTAAAGGGATGAGTGGGAGACGACAGAGAGTGGTAATCAGTGGACACTACTCTTCGTGAACTAATGTTATTAGTGGAGTTCCAAAGGGTTCGGTGTTGGGCCCATTGTTATTTTGTATATTTATCAATGATATTGATGAAGGTATATCAGGTTTAATGTCCAAGTTTGCAGATGATACAAAGGTTGGCAGTGTTGTTTACGACAGTATGCTACTTTCGGATTGAGGTGTATAAGGCCTTGAATGGGTTGAGCAAGCTGAATACTGTTGGGATTCTTCCTCTTGCTACTCCAACTGGATCTAGATAAGTTGGGAAAATGGGCTCAGAAGTGGCAACTGAAGTTTAACGTTGACAAATGCAAAGTACTGCATATGAGTAGCAATAACCAAAGAGAAACGTACCAACTGTGTGGTACTACACTCAGGGAAGTGGAAAGTGAAAAAAACCTGGGGGTAATTGTGCAGTCAAATATGAAGTTTGCTGAGCAGACTGGCGGCCAGGGCAGGTCATGGAGTTTTGTCAATGATATATATAGGAATTTTGCTAGCAGGGACAGGGAGGTGATTATCCCATTATACAAGGCAGTGGTCAGGCCACTGCCTTGTATAATGATATTATACTGTGTACAGGTCTGGAAGCCTCATTTTAGGAAGGATGTAGAGTTGCTAGAAAAAGTACAAAGGGCAGCAAGATTAGTGAGGGGAACAAAGGGGTGTTTACCAAGAAAGGCTTAAGCTCTGCAAATTGCAGTGCCTGGAGAGTAGGCACCTGCGAGGTGGTCTGATTGGGGTGTATAAGGCCTTGAATGGGTTGAGCAAGCTGAATACTGGTGGGATTCTTCCTCTTGCTCAGACTAAGAACCTGAGGGGGCAGAGTTTCAAATTGAGGAAAGATAATTGTAGAATAGATATGCGGAAATTTGCTTTTAGCCAGCAGGTAGTTGATTGGTGGAACAGACTTCTATCTTTTGTTTTGGAAGCTATAGCCTAAATAAATTTAAGGCTGAACTGGACAGGCATTTGGAGCGAATGGATGGGTGAAATGGGAGGGGGTTTTTTTTTTTTTTTTTTGGCTGATGCTGCATAAGCTTTCTTTCTTGCATCGTATGCCTCTATTAATGTTAACGCTATGTTACAGTTTGGCAACCAGGCACCTCAGAGGTGACCTAATTGAGGTTTATAGAGGGATTAGTAAAATGAACGAAAGTGGAATTCTCACTGTTCTAAACAAAGCCTGTTCAGTTGTGCCAAAGATTCGAAAAAATAGAGTCATTATGGAAAGCACTAGGTACCGAGAAATCTCCTGGTATGTAACTAGAGAATGTCCTTAGAGATCCGTTCTTAGACCCTTCTTCTGGTCTACCGTGTAAGAATTTCTGTCAATGGACATAGAACTAGTAGACAGTATTGCCAGTGCAGATGATGTCGTCTTAATTGTAAAAGCAAATAGCAGGGCTTGCCTGGAAACAGAGGCAAAGTATGCCCTAGATAAGCATCGATGTTGGACCTTCACCCAAGATAAATGGTACAACCATTGCTTCCTTTTCTAAACTAAAATATTTGAGCATCATCTTTGACACTAAACTAACTTTCTATCTGCACTTACTGCATCTGCTAAAAAAAAAAAAAAAAAAAAGGTCAGAAACTGTGTCCACATGATTAGCCAAAATAACCAGAATAGATTGGGGACAGAAAAAGAGAACACTAACATTTATTTACAAAGCAGTCTTCCTCCCAGTGGTATGTTGTGATGCATGTGTTTGGTGCCAAAGGGCCACAATTCTAAGAAACAGAAGTAAACTGAATTCAATCCAGTGAACCATTTTACTCCTTGCCACCATGGCATGCTGTACTGTAAGTACTCCTGCCTTACAAGTCCTGGCAGGCATCCTGCCATTGTATGTTGAAGTGATTAAGCAGTGATCTACCTTAAGAAAGGTGCGGCCACAATTCTCCTTGACATCAGTCATACCAACAGCGATATAAAGCAAGAAAGAAAGCACTGAGAAACTGCACAGAGTGTTGCAAGGCGATTTTTACTAGAGGTAAAAATGACTAGCCCAAAGGCTCCACCATGGTTTTTCCCCAAGTGTTTATGCGGCATTCTTCCTTACAGGGCATGGACTCCTCAAGGATAAACTGACCTCCCTGGGAATTACTGATGATCCTATCTGTAACTGTGATGAAAGTGAAATCTGGGACCATGTTATGTACCACTGCCCAGACTATGAGGAGCACGGGTGTCGTCTAATTTCTAAAATCCACAACCTGCCAAATGGTCAAGAGCATCTCTTTGTTATACGGGAACACTACTACGAAGCACTGACTGAGGTATATGGAGGCAGCATTCATGATTTGCCGAATGAATATAAATAGAATCCAAGGAGTTCCACAATTGCTGGGGCCTCAACTTAAGTGCTCCTGTTGAAACATACAAATTTGACCACCACATCTGACACTACCTTATTTGTTGAAACACAAATTATCCTGTTGGAACATACAAATTTGATCACCAGATCTGACATGACTTTATTTGACTGCCAGAGCCGACTTCAGGAAGTGCAAACTTCCCCGTAAATTAACTGATTTGCTGTAAATCTCAAATTGCAATCTTCCAAAAGTTGTGATATGAAGTCAATCTTATGTTCCAATTCAAACAATTCGGAAGAGTTTGGATTTCAGTTATCGTGCATTCGAATGCACGATAACTGAAATCTGAACGATAGGCTCCGAAATAATTTTTCTGCCTGGGGCGCTGGAATACCTTAGTCTGAGCCTTTATACATAGTTTATATATAGAATATATATATATTTCAGATAGAGTCAAGTCTGCTTTTTTATTAAACATTATTAAATAAGAGTATTAAATATTATTGATATTTTTTCTTTTTTATGAAAACCCCAAACACAAAAGGTATCAAAACCTATAGTACTTAGTACCGTGAAGGGTTGAAGGAGAAGTATGGGGGGGAGGGGGATGCTGGAAACTTTGCTCTAGAGACTAAACCTGGGTTTCACCACTTCAAGCCTCCAATAAGCAAAGTGGTGGTATTTCACCGGTTGATGAAAGTCATCTACCACCTACTAAAAATGTCAAATGGTGATAAAAAGAAAACGTTGGTTTCTTTTTATATGATGTAAATTTTTGAATATTTACTAATTACCTATTGATTTTTAACTAATGTACAAATCAGTGCAATTGCATCATTTCAGTACATAACCAACTACTTGAGTAGTTATAAATTGGCATCATTAAGTATATCTCATATTGTGAATACCTTCACGAGTTGCTATGATATTGCACTACCTCGAATAAGTAACGCTTCACCATAGGAGAAGACTATTGTTACTTATTCTCAGCGGATACCATCACCCATACGGCACCGTTTCGGAGCTTTTTGGCTCCTCATCATTGGGTGGGCAGGTATCCTGGTGTTGCAGTGATGACAGCCAAGTTGCCAAGCATAAATCCACAATATGAGATATGCCTGATGGTGTGGAGTAATTTAAATTACGGTATAGTTTAGGGCTAAAGCTTCAGATTATGTAAAGAGTTTAACTAATGTATAAGTCAGTGCAATTGCATCATTTCAGTACATAGCCAACTACTTGAGTAGTTATAAATTGGCATCATTAAGTATATCTCATATTGCGAATACCTTCACTAGTTGCCATGATATTGCCCCACCTCGAATAAGTAACGCTTCACCATACGAGAAGACTATTGTCTTCTCCTATAGTGAAGACAATAGTCTTCCTTTCCCCCTCCCCCTTGCTGTTGGAGATGCATATCCATGACTAGGATGTTAGTTTTCCCATGTCTGGAATGCTGCAGACGTCTTCCATCTTGACATGGACTCCCCCTTCCCCTGGGGGTGATGGCCTCTCGCAGTACACCCTTCCCCACTCTTCCCTCATTTCTCTTTGGGTGGATGTTTCCACCTGCATCTGTCTTCTATTGTTCCCTCCCCGCTTCTGACCTTCACTCTAGAGATCCCTCTCCCTATAACTTTTCCTCCCCATTCTCTATCTAAGTAGAACCCCTCCTCTTCCCACCTGGTGGACAGATCCACCCCATCTTTTAATACCCCACTTGAGCAGGATGGGCATCAAGTTTCAGGGGATTCTCAAGTATGACCCCTTTTCCACTACCATTTTTACCCCTGCTCTTTTTTGTTTTTTTTTTTTTTTTTCCTAGGTCCTCTCTGGGAAGCTCAGGCAATCCCATGCTTCACCCTGCCAGAGTTTATTCTTCCTATTAACCAGGCCTGCCGCCCCGTGGTGAAGGACGATAACTAGGGATTTTGTGGCCTCCACAGATCCCTAGACTAAGTTGCCGGGTGAGCAACATAACAACACAACCCTACATTAACACTTGACAAGCATTTGCTAACTCATGCCATCTGGCCTCTACAAAGTTCTGTACACATCACAACGTACGAATTACAGAGTTGGGGGTAAACCTTCAGTGCCACTAGTCAAATAACATAGTGTATACACTATTTAGTGTAATAAGAGCTATTATGTGCTCAATATCTCCTATATTCTTTTTAATTATTAAATAATTATACAGAGATTATCCTTGATTTTGTTTATAGGGAAGGCTTCTTATCCGACTCTCCAGGTCCAACACAAAATAATTATAAAAAATTGGTAAACTTCATCTTAATTTGTTCCATACTGTGAGTACGAACGCACATCAATAGCTCGGGAACTGGTTTAACATGACCAATTTTTTGTTAGTGTATGGGCGATAGCTCTTGTAATGTAATAATATACTCATGTTTGTAGTCTTTCTATAAATACTAAAATTTAATATACCCCCCTCCCTCTGTAATGTGAAATTTAAAAAGTTAATGGATTACATATCATCCTTCTCTGTTTCTAAAGTGCAATTCAGTCTGGTATGAATGTTGGTAAATACTTGTAAAACAGAGTTTATTGTAATCTGATTAGTTATAATGAGGACATCATCAAGGTATCTACCATAATAAGAGATTTCTGATATAAATGGATTCAAATATCTGTTCTCTGTTTTAATTTAAATATAGTTCTGCAATGAGTCCACTAATGCTAAAGCCTATTGGCAAGCCAAAAATCTGTTTGTATATTTTATCCTGAAATAAAATATAATTGGCGGAGACTAATATCTTAATTAGGTCAAAACATTTTTTCTTTTGGGAGCCTGGTATTATTAATATTGATATTACTGTTATTAAGTAAATCCAAAATAATATCCAATGCGTGTGGCACATTTACATTAGTGTACAAAGACGTAATGTCTAGAAAGTATAGTTTGTGGTCATTCTTATTTTATGGTCTTTCAGTTTCGTAAAAAGAGAGTCATCATTTTTAATGCTGTATTTTAAAATCTCTCTAAACAGTTTTATGATAGAGTAAACAAATGTAGACAAAACACGAGAAGGCAGAGTTCTTATACGAAACTTGGACGAATCAGATTGTCTGGTTTATGTAATTTTATTTGGCCAAATAGGGTAGGAACGTTATATGTCCTAGCTTTAATCTGCTTGAGTTGTGGAATCATAATATGGTTGTTTTTTCTATATAATATTAAGGTTTATTATATTTATTTACTACTCTATCATAAAATCGTTTAGAAAGCCTACAAACATGGGTATGTTATTATATTACAAGAGCTATCGTCCATACACTTACAAAAAACCAGTCATGTTAAACCAATTCCTAAATGCTTTTAAATATTCCACCACACAGAGTGGATAAAAGGTTGAGATCAATGAGCTAACAAAGAGATTTCTTAATAGAGGATATCCAATCGCCTCTATTAACAAAATTAAATTGATCACCCAAGAAAAGATAAGAAATAACTACCAGAAAACAAACATAGACATAAAGCATTTTATTACAGTACCATACGTGGAACATTGGTTTAACAAGCTGAATGACTTGTGTAAAGGTACAGAATGAGGGTAATAGCTAAATCTATAAATAAATTGCATACATTATTAAGAAAACAGTCAACAAATTCTTCCTTGCAACAGATACATGACTTGGTTTATAACATATCTTGTAAAGACTGTGACTCATCGTATGTGGGTTCCACGTGGGGTGGGGGTAATGAATTTTCCCACTAAACAGCACGAGGCTTCAGTTCGAGGGTCAAGCGCTTCAGAAATAGCATTTCACGCTGTGAATGAAGTGCATTAGTTTCTTTTTAATGAAGCAAAAGTAATGAATAGTAAACTACTTATTGCTGAAACGCTTGAAATAAAATTGCATAAAAATTCTATTAACATTCACAGGCCTTTTCCAATATCGGATGATTGGTCCTCCGAACGCATACATGATGAGGATTAAAATTATTTTAAATAAAGATGCACCAGTGCATTTTTTAGTTTCATTCCATCCCATAAACACATATGATCGTAAAGTTTCCATCCAACTTAAGGAGGGGAAAAAAAGCCATCACGTATTTGTTAATTGTTTTTAAACCATTTTAAATTTTCACATGATGGCTTTGGGGTCGGGTTGGGACCTTATCATTGATCCCGAGCTATTGATGTGTGTTCTTACTGATGGTATAGAACACATTAAGATGAAGTTTAGCAATTTTTTATAATTATTTTATGTGTTGGACCTGGAGAGTTGGAGAAGGCCGACCGGGCTAGCCAGGTGAGTAAAGTGCCTGCCTGGCAACCCAAAGGTCGCGGGTTTGAATCCCGCCTCGGACTTGGATCAAAGTACTGCAAAAACCTTGGGAGGTGCATTATGGCCACAGAAGCCAATGCGCCAACAACTACAGGGGAAAAAAAAAAAAAAAGTTGGATAAGGCCGACAGGGCTAGCCAGGTGGGTAAAGTGCCTGCCTGGCAACCCAAAGGTCGCGGGTTCAAATCCTGCCTCGGGCTTGGATCAAAGTACTGTAAAAACTTTGGGAGGTGCATTATGGCCCGAGAAGCCAATGCGCCAACAACTACAGAAAAAAAAAATTAGTAAATTAATAAGAGGAGTTTACCTCAATATAGTACGTGGAACACTTCCGTATGATACCCTCCAGAAATTAAAACGGGAAAAACGAAAAAGTCGACAACTTTCCGGTACATTAAAGTAAAATATAAATAATTAAAGTAAAATATAAATAATTAAATAATCAATTTAACACAATTCAAAATCAATTCAAAACAATTAAAATTCAAATTAACGCAATTAAAAGAATCTAACGAAAATATTCAAAACGATTTTCCTTCCTGAAGCTGACAATGCTTTTCGACCGACTGTCGTGATCACAGGAATGAAAATTACCGAATCAGGCTAAACCTGCAACTTAAATAGTGATTATATGTCTTCGCGCATGCGCGTAAAGGTCCACGCATCGGAGATCAAATATGGCCGCCGAACATTAACAGAATTCTTGTGTAATTTAATTTCAACGGTTTCTGCAATTAATAGTCGCGTATAATTACGTTGAACGTTAAGTATTTTGGCCTCGTTAAATAAAAAAGTATGTTTTTCGTTAATGGCATGAAAGGCTAATTCTGACGCTGCTGAACGAGAAGCACGAATTGAGGCTTCATGTTGATTTACACGAATATTAAGAGAAAACCGCGTCGAACCCTGGTAAGACGAGTCGCAATCACCGCAAGAAATGTTGTATACTAGATCATTAATTTGTGTTGCGAACGCGGAAAGAACCAAGCGATTGTTCAGTATAGTGTGTAACTTCCGTATAGGCCTAGCTATAATTTTAAATTCGGTATCTTTAAAGAATCTGTTAAGCTGTTTGTGCCACTGTTCAACATATGGGACAGAAATAAAGTATTTTTTGATATTACTATTGTTGATTGGTGTAGTATTTTTTATCCTATCCTTAGCTTGTACCCTAATTCGATTTATTGTGTTAATGGGATAACCCCTTCAAGAATCTGCTAGTTAATATTTGTATTTCTGAGTCCAAAGCAGAATCCGTCGTTGAATATTTATAGGCATTTAGAAATTGATTAAAGATAATCGATCTTTTGTAGGTGAACGGGTGGTAGCTATTATAATGTAGAAGCATACCGTTTGTGGTTTGAAGCATAGTGTTTGTGGGTTTTCGATAGATGCTAAATTGTATTTTGTTCGAGTCCCGGGTAAGCGTGAAATTTAGAAAGTTTAATGACTTAGTATCCGTATCTTCCCTTTCCAATGTAAATTTGAGTCTAGAATGAATATTATTAAACGAATGTAAAATGTCTTGGACAGTACTACTATCAGTAATAACTAGAACATCATCTAAATACCTCCCATAGTATGTGATACGGGGACGAAAAGGTGTCAAATGTATCTGCTCAATCGTTGAGAGATAGATCTCTGACATTAAGCCACTCAGGCTCAAACCCATTGGTAATCCAAAAATTTGTTTGTACACCTTGTCTTGAAAGGTGATGTAGTTAGCCTCAACTAATAGTTTAATTCTAGCCCTAAATGCGCCTTAGTGAAAAATTTCCTTAATGGGCAGCTTCGTATAATTAATCGGTGTCGAGTTTTTATTTAACATATCCCAAATAATATCTAATGTGTATTCAACGTTTACATTCGTATATAATGAGGTAACATCTAATGAGAATAAATTGTCATTGTCGCCGAGTCTACAGTCTTTAAGATTATTAAATAATGTATCGTAATTCTTAATCCCAAATTGTATAACCTGTCTAAAAGGTTTTATAATATTATATACATGTGTGGCTAAGGCTGAAAATGCCGAGTTCCTGTAGGAAACAATAGGTCGAATCGGAAATCCAGGCTTGTGTAATTTTACCTGACCAAAAAGTGCAGGAATATTGTATGTTCTGGACTTCAATTCCTTCAACTGAACCATAGTAATGTAGTCGTTTTTACGATAACATTACTTTAACCACATATCGTAAAAACGACTACATTACTATGGTTCAGTTGAAGGAATTGAAGCCTCAGTTCGTGCTTCTCGTTCAGCAGCGTCAGAATTAGCCTTTCATGCCATTAACGAAAAACATACTTTTTTATTTAACGAGGCCAAAATACTTAACGTTCAACGTAATTATACGCAACTATTAATTGCAGAAACCGTTGAAATTAAATTACACGAGAATTCTGTTAATGTTCGGCAGCCATATTTGATCTCCGATGCGTGGACCTTTACACGCATGCGCGAAGACATATAATCACTATTTAAGTTGCAGGTTTAGCCTGATTCGGTAATTTTCATTCCTGTGATCACGACAGTCGGTCGAAAAGCATTGTCGGCTTCAGGAAGGAAAATCGTTTTGAATATTTTCGTTAGATTCTTTTAATTGCGTTAATTTGAATTTTAATTGTTTTGAATTGATTTTTAATTGTGTTAAATTGATTATTTAATTATTTATATTTTACTTTAATGTACCAGTAAGTTGTCGACTTTTTCGGTTTTTCCGTTTTAATTTCTGGATGGTATCATACGGAAGTGTTCCACGTACTATATTGAGGTAAACTCCTCTTATTAATTTACTAATATTATTATCAACGTAGAACATATTGAGTATTACAGCTCTGATTCATACTATCTAAGAAAAAAAAAAGTTGGATAAGAAGCCTTCCCTATAAAAGAAATCGAGGTAATCCCTGTATAATTCTTTAATAACTATACACTATGTTCTAAACAATTACAGAACTAGTAGTCATGAATTCAAATTACAGTAGTTGCAATTTAGATTGAATTGTAGGAAATATTCTTGTAGCCAGCAAGTCATTGATTGCTGGAACGTTGCCTCTCAGATAGCTATCTGAGAGAGCAACTATAGTTGAGGCTGACAATTTGAATAAATTCAAAGGTCAACTGGATAGTTATCTATGTGAGGACGGTTGCATATAATTTGTGTTTTCTTATCTACTTGGTTTGGTTTTGTGTTTTTTTTTTTTTTGACATTGCAGCAAACGCTTCTGGCTTCCTTGCACTGTATGGTTAACTACAGTGGGGATTATGACCTTTCTATCTCTACAGGATGACATTCAATAAATGTCATCATGGGCACCATGTACACCATGAGCTTTCCTGGCTGCCTGTTTACTGTTCAGAAAGTTTCATATATGCTCATGTCATAACTCCCAGATCCCTTTCCCCCCCCCCCTTTTTTTTTTCTAATTCAGCCCTACCAAGTGCATAATTTATTTGTGGGTTGCTCGGTTGCTATTAGACCTGACATAGCCGAGTAGTCAAGAGCAGGAGTGCAGTAGCGCACGCTCTTTGAGTGGACCGGGGTTCAAGTTTGTGATTGCTAAATACAATTAATGTTTGCATTGATTGATTTATTGTAAACTCCGCTGGTGGCCGTGCTGTAATATAAACAAGAATAATGCCCAGGTCTCTGTAGCCAAGTGGTCAGGAGTGTGAGTGCAGTAGCACATGCTCTTTGAGTAGACCAGGGTTCAAGCCCCGGACTGCTAAATACGGTCAATCTGAAAACCTGTAATGGGCCATCATGGGAGATTATCGTCCATTTCCCTCAACATGAATCTTTGAAGAAGCTTCCATTCTGTAATGGATTGATAATTGCTGCAGTTTGCCTTGCATTTAGCAGCATTAAAATATAGCTGCCACCTCTTTGCAATCTTTACATCATCAGCAAATTTTGACATCACACCTTCTATCCCTCATTCAATGTCATTAAGAAAATGAGAAATAACAGTGATTCAAGAACCAATTGCGCCTCCGTAGCCAGGTGGGAAGGAGCAGCAGTGCGTAGCACACGCTTCTTGATTAGACCGGGGTTCGATCCTGTCACCACCAAATACGGAGGATGCAGAAAGGTCAGGGAATGACCACCGCATATCCCTGGAGCAATATGGCCTTAGTTGCTAATGCTCCTAAAAACCAAATAACAACAATCAAGAACCAATCCTTGAGGGACCCCACTCCTGGAATTTCACCAATCTGCAGAATATCCAATAATCACAATCCCATTCACTCTGCCCTGCAGCCACCCAGCAATCCATCTTAGAATGTTATTACCAGTAATCCCAACCTGTTGAAGCTTATGTAGTAACCTCTCGTGAGGAAAGGAACAGAGTCAAACGCTTTCCTAAAATCCAAATAAACTATGTCGATAATTTTTCTAAATTCATCTCGTGTGGTTGTGACTGTGTCTAAATAGCCCACTAAGTTAGATAAACGTGATTTTCCCTTAACAAAGCAAAGCCATGTTGTGTGTCATTCAGAGTGCCATATCTATCTAAATATCCCTAGATTGCACTCTTAATCATTTTCTCTAAGATTTTTCCTGCTGTTGAAGTCAGACTAACCAGTTTGTAGTTACCAACTTCACTATATTTGATAATGAATATATATTTGATAAAGAATTGTTAAATTAATAGAACATACTTATCTGTAAAAAGATCTAAACCTCTCAAACACTTCCTTGTTTATTTCACAAATATACGTGTCTCAGTGATGTCCACTTACAGTCTGCCAAACTCCATTTACTTTTACTGACAGAATCATAGTTATTGGTTGAGTCAACTATTGCTCATGTCAGTTGTATGAATTATTTGCTGTATTGTTCCTTTCGCTTCAGAGGTGATACTTGTGCACATATCCGATCTGATATTTCCTGTCAGAGACTGAGTAATTTAGAATTTCCTGTTTTTGATCTTCTCTTGCTTAAAATCTCTCTACCACATTCTGTCAGATTCACCTGTTGCCTCTGTCATTCTCCCAACTCCACTTGCATTATAGCTATAGTAGCTTATGCGCCATTAAACTCCCCAACTCCACTAATCACTTGGAACTCTTTGACTTCCTGTCTTTGAAACTTGACTTTTTCCAGTTCTACTTTCCTAATAGTGAGGTAATTTTCCTTGTCGATTTTAATGTTCACAACTCAACTCCAGATGGCTTCCGTTTTTTAGTGACACAAATCTAGGTTGTCGAGATGCTGAGGCTTTTGCAGTTACTACATTTCAGCACTCAAGGCAAGGCAAAGCATTCATTGACACATAGCAATAGCAAAGATAACACCCAATTAGGCAGAAATAAACAATGGTTAGAATACATGCTTAAAGTGCATCAGAGTGAGTTATATATATATATATTTTTTTTTTTTAAATTTAATTAAAAGCATGTTTTTAATGTAAAAATTGGGTTTTTCACAGTTTTATTCATGATAGATTAAAATAAAGGTGTCATCTAAAAGTTAATGAATTTGAATTATTTCTTGCCAGCTTTTAAGATTAGACATAGGCTAATATTTTCGAAATGTGCATGCTTGGATTAAAAATAAATATACATACCCACTAGAGGGTTAAAATATCTTACTTTCCATGATAAACCAAATGTGCACATTTGGGGATTTTAATGTAGTTTGTTTCTCTCTTTTTTTTTTTCACCCTCTCTTTACTCTGTTATTAATAGTAGTAGTAGAGGCATGTGATGCAAGAAAGCATCAGCCAAAAAAAAAAAAAAAAAAACACTCATCCACTCCCTCTAAACGTGCCCCCCCCTACGCTGAATCCATCCAAGGCATCAACCTCCACAACTGATGGAAGCCTGCTCCAGCAACCCACCAGCCAAAGGCAAACTTCCACACATCCACTCCACAACCGTCCCTCCTCGACCCAAATTTACTCCCCCTCAGGTCTGCAATCCGAGCAAGCGTAAAAATCCCACCAGATTTGAGCCCGCTCAACCCATTCAAGATCCCACACACCTCAACCAGAGGTGTCTCTGTAGCCAGGTGGGCGGGAGCAGCGGTGTGTAGCACACGCTTCTTGGTTAGACTGGGATTCAAGCCCGTGACCACCAAATATGGAGGATGTGGAGAGGTCAGGGAATGACCACTGCAAATTCCCAGAGCAATATGGCCTTAGTTGCTAATGCTCCTAAAAACCAAGTAAACATAACCGCAACCAGACCACCCCACAGGCACCAGCCCCCAGGCGGCACAATCGCAGAACCCAAACCCCTCTCGGTAAGAGGACGACCCCTTCGTTCCCCTAATGACCTAATTTAATGATATTTCAATTAAAAAAACATAGCAGGCCATCTGAGTTGATATTTTTTTGATCTAAATAAGAGAGGGTTGGGTTAAGGGTAATCAATATCAGTTGAACTATTTCCTGTATGTGACTGGCATTAATGCTAGTGTTTTCATAATGGCTTAATTTTATTTCCTTAGATGTTAGTATCCCTGTAGTAACCCCCGGAGCTCCTCCAGTACTCATTCCTGCAGGACAAGAGGTATTGCTTCTTAGAACTCCAAAAGGCGTTTATCTTCGTTTACCAGATGGTCGTATTATTGCAGTCCACCTACCTCCAAGTTTGGCAGCTAGGACTCAGTGTCGCCCCTTGCCTCAGAGAGCACCTCAGCATAATGGTATGTTAAACCTTTTAGCATTAATCTTTTGCTATGATAATTATTTTCTGGTAAATTTAGTTTATTTAATTCTTATAAGCATATTATAAAAAGAAGTAATTTAATGTATCAGGTTTATCATGTTATATTCTGTATGAAGTTTCTGTGAAAAGATGATTCAAAACTAAGCAATAATTATATTCATTGTGTCTCTTAATTACATTTGTTTATTTATTTTTGATACATTAATGCATTCAAGATTTCCCATTAAAAGTGTTCATGAAAAGAGTATATATATATATATATATACACCATCAAGAACAGTCACTGCAGTTAAATTATGGAAAAATAACAGTAGTTCCTAGTATAAAAAAGGCAACAAAAAGCTATGCAAAAAAGGAGGGAAAAACCATTACAGAAAAGATAAAAGAAAAGGTATATTTGCCAATAAATACGAAAAATATAGGGATCAACTTCAGATGTATAGTGACCATGGAAAGGTCAAGTAGTAAATCCACCAGTAACACATCTTGTTTGATTATATGAAATACTTGTTTTGTTACAAGATGGAGGAATTCGGAACTCAATATAAATATAGATCAAAAAACACTCTGGCACATTATTTGGGTTTTATAGAATTTTTAGATGATGATTTGCCCTTTCTAAATGATATATCTAAAAACAAAATGTTGTAATAATTTAAGATCAGTAGCTGTTCTCAAAGAGAAGTTTGAAGTAGTGACTGCTTATAATATAGCATTCTGCAAAACACAGGATTGTGACCAGTAGGGTAGAAAATAAATTTCCATTGTAATGGTTCAGGTCTTTACATGTGCTTTAACCTTTTCACAAGTGCAAGCATACTCTAGAGAACCGACGTGGGAAATTCCTTATAAATTTCCAGGCTCTGTGGAACAAGCTATCTGTATGTTTTAAATGTTGTTTTAATTCAGTGTCATCAGATCTGTGTATGTACAGGTTTTCCTGAAACTCTACGGCTGAAATTGAAGAAATTCTCTGGAATTTAGATTCAGAAGTTCATGACTGAATTAAGTAATGCATATATAAAAGTAGAACATCGAAAAAGTGACTAGTTTTTTAAAAAAAAATTTTTTTTTGTCTTTTATGATTTTTTTAACATTTTTAAAAATTTTAATCTTCATTTTGACAGTAATATCACTCTAACATTTGGCTATAAATTCAAAATGCCAGAAATTGGACATGAAGTTACACTACAGTTTCTACAATGTATTTAGGAAATATAGGGAAGATAGAAGGGGCCGTGGGGTCATGCTTCTTACCAAAAGTAGCCTGAGTGAAAAAAGAGCTTTTGCTGAGTATGAAGTTGCATCTGCCAGCATAGTGTGAGTTAGTTGGAAGCAATAATTACAGATCGAGTAATCTACAAATCAGAAGATTGTGAAGAATATGTTGAGAGTCTTTACATGCAAATGGAATGGGCAAGTAACACGAATTTTTTATCACGCGTGACTTCAATCCACCCCTTAATTAATTGGAATAAGTGGGAGGGAAACTCATCATGGGGAAAAAAATTTTTTTTAATAAACTAGATGGTTATTATTTGTACCAGAATGTTAGAGAAAAAACTAGGGGTGAGAATATTCCTGACCTCATCACCCAAAAATAAGATGACATCACTGCCCTTAAAATACAGGAAATATTGTTATTTATTTATTTTTTTTTTTTTTTTGGAGCATTAACAACTGAAGCTCCGGGAATATGCGGTGGTCATTCCCTGACCTTTCCGCATCCCTCCGTATTTGGTGATGACGGGCTCGAACCCCGGTCTAATCAAGAAGTGTGTGCTACGCACTGCTGCTCCTTCCCACCTGGCTACGGAGGTGCCCAGGAAATATTGTCAGGTAGTGACCAAGTGATGGTCAGTTGTAAGATGAAGAAAGATGTGCAGTACTTAGAGGCACAAGTTTTAATTTCAGAAGAGGGGACTTTGACAGTTTAACAAACTATATGCGTTTATTAATTTGGTGGATTGCAGAATGAGGTCAAATACATTTGAATTATACGATACCTTTAAAGCAAAAATCCCAGAAGCCATGAATTCATACAATTACCATAAAGGAAATATTGCAGGAGGAGGATGATGCCAAAATGGATGAATGCAGAGCTGGCCATAAAATAGAGCTGAAAAAGATAGCATGGGATAGTTATGTAGCAACAAAAAAAGCACTGAACATCCAACAGCTACAAGTTGATTTGCAATAGTACCACATATAAGGTTAGGGAGGCCAAGGCTGTGTATGAGAAACAATTGGCTAAGACAGCAAGGAATGGAGACAGGAAATTTTTCATGTACAGGAACTCCCCGACTTACATAATACTCAACTTATGGAAATTTGACTTTACATTAAGTTTTTGCTGGCCGGTGCAATTTAAAAAAATCATGGAAACGTATTTTGGATCCCACAGGAATAAATGGGGATATCGTGGAAATACCATAATGTGAACCCAATAATACATTGTTTTTTTGTAATTCATTCCAAGTTCTTTGAAGTTGAAATTTTCGCTATAGAATGCCTTTGAATTCACTGCTTCAACAGTGAATACTATTTTAAAGGATAGTGCACATATAAAAGGATATGTCAAAGGATCAACGCGCTTAAGGTCACAAAGTCAAGTGCTATATCGAAGATGGAACAGCTGTTAATAATATAGATGGAAAATCAGATTCAGAAGCGAAGTACCCCTGGGTGAGTCTAATTACCATTCAAGCAAAAGCAACAAGTATTTATAAAGATATTAAGGATAAGTATGGTGAACACCAACCCAAGTTCATGGCAAGCAACAGGTGGTTTACTAGGGTCAAGCATCACGCTGGTTTCCACAACATTAAAATATGTGGTGAAGTCGCCAGTGCAGATTCTGCAGCTGCAGAGAAATTTTGTGATGTATTGGAAAAAATTATTGATGAAGGTGGCTATTGAACACAGCAAATTTTTAGCAGTGACTAGACTGCTCTGTATTGGAAAAAAATGCCAGATCGAATATACATTACCAAAGAGGAAAAGGCAATGTCAGATTCCATGGCTTCAAAAGATAGGGTCACGCTATTGCTTGGGACTAATGCAGTAGGAGATTACAAATTAAAACCACTGCTTGTGTACCATTCCGGAAATCCTCGTGAATTTAAGGGCATCAATAAAGCCACCCTACCCATGCATTTTCGATCGAACCAGAGAGAGAGCATGGATAACGATATCTCTCTTTGAGGATTGGTTTAAATGCTGCTTCATCCCTGAGGTTGAAAAATATTGTAAAAACAATGATGTTCTTTCAAGATTTTGCTTCTATTAGATAATGCTCCTGGACATCCTACGCATCTAGATGATTTCAATTCGAACGTGAGAGTCATATTTCTACCACTAAACACGACTGCACTCATCCAACCTATGGTTGGATGAGTGAAGTTGTGTTTTAATGTTAATTTAAAAGCATACTATTTACGCACAACATTTGCTCAGGCATTGTCGCAGTAGACAATGAGAAAAATTTTAAGTTAAGAGACTTTTGGAAGCTTACAGTATTTACCACACCATATTAAACATTAATAAGGCCCGGGTGGAAATTACTAAAAGTTTTTTAAATGGCGCATAGAAGAAAATATGCCCACAACACGTAAAAGGCTTCGTAGGATTTGAAAAAGACAAATCATATGAAGAGGTTACAGATAAGATTGTAAAGGTTGCAGAGTTGGTTCAGTTGGAGTTTGGTGCAAAAGACGTGGATGAGTTAATAGTGGAAGAAGAGAAGGAATTATCTAACAAAGAACTTATTGATTTGCAGGCAATGATAGTGAAAAAAGAAAATGCTGACGAAGCTCAAGATGAACCAAATGAGGAGCCGAGATGCTTCATCACCAGAGAGATGGCAATTTCATGAAATTGCATCGTCAATGGCAAGGTTTGAGAAGATGAATTCTGACAGCAAACGATGCTTAAAAGTTAATAGAGGGGTGAATGATATGCTTGCTACAAAGAAATCTACAATGAAAAGAAAAAAGCCACCATCCAGTTATCCATTAATATGTTCTTTCGTAAGGTTGAGTGGCCAACCCCTTCTAAATCTCCCAGCTCTCAACTGCAGCGGCGTACTTATCAGCCGAAGACGTTGATTCTGGCAAAGATGCTCGAGAGGTAAAACTTACAACCCAGGCTCCTGAGCTGGATATCATCATTCTTCTCTTTCTTGGTGATTCCTTTCTACCTCTCTCTCTCTCTCTCTCTCTCTCTCTCTCTCTCTCTCTCAGGGTACTCGAGAATTTTTTTTTTTTTTTTTTTTTTGTCTGGTGCAGCATAAGCCTCAGGCTTCCTTGCAGCATATGGCTAATAATAATAATAATAATAATAATATGCCTGTCTCCTTTCTTTTTTTGTAATTTTGAAATTTTTTTAAATTTCAAAATTATAAAATTGCCAGCTTTTCTAATTTTTCCTGCGCATGAGACAAAAACTTGAATAAATACAATAAATAATTCTACTTACATGTTTGTTGAACATTTATTTTTTGATTCAATCAATTCACAAGCACAGTTGCAAGTGCTGCACAAGCATGAGGGAAATTCTGACTTACGTAGCGTTCCGTGGAATGCAGCCCTTACGTAAATGTGCATTAGTCAGGGAGTTCCTGTATGTGAATAAATGAAGAAGAAAGTGAATCAGATCAGATCCTTGTGCACTGGGTGTGGGAAATTCTTAGATAACTCAGCTGATGTTTCAGATGAATTGAATAGGTATATTCATCTGACAAAAGATCCATCATGCTGAGAAGAGGCTGTGCAACTGAGGCTGAGCCATATGAAATTAGTCACTGTAATTTCCTAATTACAGTGACTATTTATTAGGAAAAGTTTCAAGCATAAGGGCAAGTAAGGTTTCTGGAGTTGATGGCATATACCCAGTAATTTGGAGGGAGGCCATCAAAGAATGTATTGAACCATTAAGGTTAATTATCGGGGAATCTTTGGACTTAGGAGAGATTCTTTTGGATTGGAGAAGTGCCAAAGCATCACGAATATATAAAGGCAGTTCTAAGAGTGGAGTTGGTAACTACAGACTAGTTAGTCTGAACTCAGTGGTAAGGGAAAATCTTAGAGGAAATGATTGAAAGTGCACTCCAGGGTCATTTGGATAGATATGGCTTTCAGCACATAGCATGTTTTTGTCAAAGGTAAATCGTGTTACTAAATTAGTGGGCTATTTTGACACAGTTACTCATGAGCTGGATGTAGGAAACAATTTCAGCATCGTTTATTTGGATTTTAGCAGAACATATGATGCAGTTCCTCATGAGAGGTTACTGTATAAGCCGGGATGTGTAGGGATTACTGAAAAAATTTAAAGTTGAGTTGCTGGGTTGCTGCAGGGTGCAAGACAGATGGTTCTGATTAATGAATATTCTTCAGATTGGTGTTATGTCACTAGTGTGGCCCTACAACAATCGCTTCGTGGACCACTGTTATTTCTGATTTTTATAAACAACATTGACAAAAGGATAGAAGACTTCAAAAATGGTCAGAAAGTGGCAGCTGTATTTTAATGCCACAAACTGCAAGGTCTTACACTTGGGGAATAGCAACACTAAAATAAATTATACACTTAGTGGGGTTGAATTAAAAACAGTAGAGGAAGAAAGGGATCTGGGAGTTATATGGGCAAATATGAAATTTTCAGTATAAACAGGCAGCCTATCAATGATTTATATAACAAGCTTATATAACACAGGGAAAGAAAAAACATCTTCTCACAGCACCAGATAATGCATTCTTTAAACAGTAAGTTACCATTGGCTGAAGGCAGTTTATGCACATCTGTCCTGCAACAATCTTTCTTCAATTTAAATTTATGCCATCAGCATTTAGCATACTCAACCCAATCAGAGACCTCAGACAGAATCCTCACAGGTGCCTTGTTTGCAAATGCTGTAATAGTAATGGCCATATGGTGCAAGGAAGCCTAAGGCTTATGCTGCACCAGCTTAAAAAAAAAAAAAAAAAAGAATAAAATAATAATAATAAAATTAAATAAAATAAATAATTAATAAATAACTAGGGGCTTCTCCCCTGCTTGCTTTGCTCATTAACCCCTGCGCATGCTTTTCTACATAAAATATGGAGGTACGACACAGTAAGTCAGATATTTTCTACATAAAAGACACCTGTCAAAATGCACTGATTGATATATAATCAGGAAATGACCTATGCAATAAATTACCTGTGCATTTCTAGTGATGTATGCCCCAAAGTATTGCCCCACTCACTTGTACTATGTGATCCGCACCCCCTTTCTCCCATTGGCTACCCCATCCACCCCCACGCGGCATTCTCAAGGTTGAATAAATATCATTATGTAATTATTTACCTGCATATACAGAGGTTGCTTAGGAAAAGGCCTTTTGCTTTGGGTTCCATAATGCATGAGGAATATTGTTGCATTCTAAAGAGTAGGACTAAAATATTTACAAAATACTAAACTGTTTACAAATATACAAACTATATTGGGTCCCTTCGTCAGCTGACATTGCAATGGAACATCAAATGATGCTGGGCGTGGTCATGTATTTGACTGTGAAGCATGTGCACAAGGTTGGTGAACATTATGGAAGCAGTTATGGCTCGAATAAATGATGTAGTTGCCGTGCCCTCTTCTCCCATTGGCTCAAATAAATACCACTATGAAGGAGGAGAACTTTTTTTAATGTATAAGTGTAAAGTGTGTTAGTTTGTGTCTGATGCCGCTGAGGATTCCCCCCCCCCATCTCCATGTTGTATTCTTTGTAGGTGTGACACAGAACTCTGTGGAGGCCACAGATTTAAAAAGTGTGTGAGGAATGGTTTGTTGCATAGCGTTATGTTCTGTTGTTTCTCTGACCATTTAGCCGTTGGAACCCCACAGTTGCCCACACTTTGCCACAAGGAGGCGGGTCAGGCACCCAGTAGATTATTTAAATACTCTGGCAGGCCCTGCCACCTACTTTCTGAGGATTTCAGTGGCACGGCCTTAAAAAAAAAAAAAAGGCGTTGGAAACTAGAATTTGGAAAGGCCGAATGAAGTTAACAAGAAAGCAGTTGGATTTAGACATTAGAATTTGGTGGCATTGTTAGGGGTGCATTCGGTCTGTTTAGTTAGAGTGGGGGAAGACTGAAGGATGGGGACAATAGAATAGGCATCCCCAGAGGTCAATGGGGATGAGCCCCACAGACAAAGTATGGGTAGGCAGGAAAGTGAAAATGTATTGATGTCTAGCGGCACCAGGGGTTCCCCCATCTCCGTGTTGTTTTCATTGTGGGTGTACAGTTCGCTGGGAATGTTGTTGTTGTTATTTGGTTTTTAGGAGCATTAGCAACTAAGGCCATATTGCTCCGGGAATATGCGGTGGTCATTCCCTGACCTTTCCGCATCCTCTGTATTTGGTGGTGACGGGCTCGAACCCTGGTCTAATTAAGAAGCGTGTGCTACACACTGCTGCTTCCCACCTGGCTACGGAGGCGCCTCGCTGGGAATGCCAGAAATTTAAAAGTGTGTGGGCTTTGTATTTGTGTAATGTCGTATACCATTGTTCATCTGGTCATTTAGCCGCTGGACCCATGCTGAGGCCCAACATTGCCCCATTTTTGCCCCATGGAGGCAGACCAGAAACCCAGCAGTCTTAGTTACTGTGACAAGTCCTGCCACGTAATTTCCTGAGATTTCGGCGGCTATGACCTTTAAAAAAAAATTTTTTTTAACTAATCGATTGTGTGAGGGTGGTGTCGCTTGAATTTGAAAAGGCTAAAATATGGGCAAAAGGTGATTTGACATGTTTAAATTTAGGTGTATGGGGTTTTTGCTAGCGTATAGATGGAGACTGAAGACTGGGGGGAGAAAGGCAGAAGTATGGTGCCAATAGAGAAGGTGGCCCCCAGGTTTCAGTGGGGCAGGCCCATGTACCACTAGAGAGGAAAAGTGGGGGAGGGGGGAGATGGAAAAACCGTCCCCTCCCTTCCCCCCAGTAATTTAATTCAAAGATGAAGGAGGCTAGGGTGCCCTCTTTAGGTTGCCATATGGCATTTGGCAGCTAAGCTGCACTTTGTTTCTAGTTGCATCATTTATGGGGCTAGTCCATCCTTGTATTTTCTTATTCCTGCTTTGGGTGTTTTCTTTGGGGAGATTGGTTCTTTATTTGTCTCAGCTGGGGGCAAATCACTGTCAGCCAGGCACTGTATCCACCATCATTGTTTGGCTGGGTCAGGTTATCTCAATTTGTCTTTAGCATTAGCATTAGCATTAGTAGAGGCATTTGATGCAAGAAAGCAAGCTTATGCAGCATCAGCCAAAAAAAAAAAAAAAAAAAAAAAAACCACTTCCACTTCACCCCTCTGTTCGTTCAAAATACCTGTCCAGCTGAGCCTTAAACTTATTTAGGCTATCAACCTCCACCACAAGGGATGGAAGTCTGTTCCACCAACCAACCACCCGCTGGCTAAAGGCAAATTTCCGCACGTCTATCCTACATCTGTCTTTCCTCAATTTGAATTTATGCCCTCTCAGGTGATTATTCTGAGCTAGAGGAAGAATCCCATCAGCATTGAGCATGCTTAAACCATTCAAGGCTTTATACACCTCTATCAGATCACCTCGCTGGTGCCTAGTCTCCAGACACTGTAATTTGCAAAACTTAAGCCTTTCTTCGTAAGAGCACCCCTTTGTTCCATTCACTAATCTTGTTGCCCTTCTCTGTACTCGTTCCAGCAGCTCTACATCCTTCTTGAAATGAGGCCTCCAGACCTGTATACAGTACTCTAGGTGTGGCCTGACCATCGCCTTATACAATGGAATAATCACCTCCTTATCCCTGCTGGAAAAATTCCTGTATATCATTGACAATACTCCATGAGCTACTCTTGCAGCCCGTCTGCACTGCTCAGAGAACTTCATATCTGCCTGCACAACCACCCCCAAGTCCCTTTCATTCTCTACCACTGTCAGTGTTGTACCATAGAGTTGATACGTTGCTCTGGGGTTGCTGTTTCCCATGTGTAGTACTTTACATTTGTCAATGTTAAACTTCATTTGCCACCTCTCAGCCCATCTGCTCAACCTTTCCAGATCCTGTTGCAGAAGCATAGTGTCAGTAGTGTCCTTGACAACCCTGCCAACCTTTGTATCGTCTGCAAACTTGGACATTAATCCCGATATACCATCATCAATATCATTTATAAATACAGAAAACAATAATGGACCCAACACTGAGCCCTGAGGGACTCCACTAATAACATCAGTCCACGATGAGCAGTGTCCATTGATTACCACTCTCTGTCTTCTCCCCCTCAACCACCCCTTTATCCATAGCAGCAATTTGCCTCCAATGTCACACTGCTCCAATTTGTGTAGCAGTCTTCCATGTGCAACAGTATCAAAAGCTTTTCTAAGATCCAAGTATATAATATCAAAGTTATTCCCTGCATCCAGTTCTTTTGTGACTGCATCATAGTATCCAATCAAGTTGGTCAGGCAAGACTTCCCCTTAACAAAACCATGCTGTGTCTGAGCTATAACTGAAGTCTTGTCTAAATGATCCTGCAGTGCGTCTTTAACCAGTGCCTCCATTAATTTTCCTGGAACAGAAGTCAAGCTCACAGGTCTATAATTACTTGTGTCAGCCTTTGATCCTCCTTTGTGAATTGGGGTCACATTTGCACATTTCCAGTCTATGGGTACCTCCCCTGAGTCCAAGGAAGCTCTCATAATTATGGCTAAGGGTTTGCTTACTTCCTTTGCTGCCTCCTTTAATATAACTGGATGATCCCATCCACCCCGGGTGCCTTTCTTGTGTTTATCTTCAACAGTTTCTCCTCCACTTTACTCCCAGTTATTTCAAGATTCTGTAACTTACTGCTAGAGTTGAATACACCTCTGGCATTCCCCTCGCTGAATAACTCCTCATGTGTGAATGTCGATGCAAAATATTCATTTAGTTTGTTAGCCACCTGAGCAGGATCATCAACACTTGACCCATCAATATCAAGTGGACCAATCTGATTCATCCCTTTCCTTCTAGAGTTTACATAAGTAAAGAACTCTTTGCTGTTTTTCTTTGCATCCCTTGCCAAGGATTTCTCGTAATCTGCCTTCGCCTGCCTAACCTCCTTTGTAACTTGGTTGCATATCAACTTGTATCTATCATAGGCTTCTGTGTCATGTGTTAATTTGTAAGTATCCCATGCATTTTTCTTCTCTGCCATATGCCTCATTAGTTCATCTGACATCCATTTTGGCCTAAACCTTGAACAATATTTCTTAGTTGGTATGTAAAGCCTAGTAGCTTCCAAGATAAGTTCTTTGAATGCTTCCCATTTTGAATTTGCTGTTGGTAACATCATCAGTTGGTCCCACTGTATAGAATTTAAATACTGTCTCAGTCCATCGTAGTCGCCTTTACGGAAGCAGTAACCCTTCCCTTTACCCCTAATGGTAGTTACCTCTTTGAGTAAATCCCACTTCAGCACACTGTGATCACTGCCACCTAGAGGTTCGTTTATCTGCAGATTCTTAATGCATGAAGAATCACTGCTGATAATCAAATCAAGAGTATTACTCCCTCTAGTTGCCTCCCGAACATGCTGATGTAGAAAACAATCATCCAATAAATCCACAAAAGCCCTGCTAGTGTGTGAGTATCCAGCCCCCAAATTCCAGTCAATATCTGGGAAATTAAAATCTCCCATTATAAGACACTCTGATTTACTGGCCCACTCTATTTCCCTGTACAGTTCCTTATTATACTCATCAGAGTCATTAGGCCTATAGCACACTCCTACTCTCAATTTTGATCTCCCAATGCTTATGTCACACCAAACTGACTCCACACTGCACTGTCCAGCGATGTCGACTGGCTTCACTTCCTCGGTTTTTATGTGTTTCTTAACTAATAGCATAACACCTCCCCCCTTCCTATCCTGTCTATCCTTTCTGTAGACGTTGTACTCCCCAAATTGCAGTTCCGCATCCCTTATATCTGTGTGACACCACGTCTCTGATATCCCAACAATATCTGCCTTCGATGTTTTGAGCAATACCTCAAATTCATCAAATTTATTTACTAAACTCCTAGCATTGGTGTACACGCAAGTATACCTGCACCTGTTTCTATTCTTAGCTACCCTAACACAACCCATGTGTTTACTTGTACCACAATGGCTCCCAGCAGTCTCTGAAATACCATGCATCTTGTTTTTCAGGCTTCTGCTCATTCTAATAGAAGCAGTGCAAGAATCTCTTTCACCTCTGCCAGTGGCTACTGTCAATCTATTGGTCTTTGTCTCCCCCCAAGCTAGCAGTTTTCCGACCCACCTAACACTGCCTCGATAGCATCAGCAAATATTCTTGCACCCTTTCTATTTAAGTGTATCCCATCCCTGTAGAAGCAATCTCTCCTGTTAACAAGTACAGTCCAGGCTGAAAAAAATTCTACCCCTTGAGCCTTGCACAATCTTTCCAGGGCCGAATTGATCGACAAGGCTCTCATCATATACTCCCTCCTATCGTGTCTGGGCAGAATTGCAGACACTTTCAAATTCAACCCTAATTCTCGGCTTTTGTTCAACAGTGACCTGTACTTGTTAAGTAATTCTGCCGGTCTCCTACTCTTAATATTATTAGTGCCAACGTGTACAACTATATCACCTTTTGTGCCCTTAAAAGATGATATTCGCTCTACAACGTCATCAACCTTTGCCCCTGGCAGACATACCCTGGTCCTGTTCCACCTATCTTTTTTACAAAGCATGTTCCCCGTTTCCCTGACAATAGAGTCACCAACAACTACTAGTTCCTTCGGGACCAGCGCATTCTGCCTTGGGGGTTGTCTCTGTGTCACGCGATGCCCAAGTGCAAGCTCTGGCGTTGATGTGGGCAGCTGAGAGCTTGATGGGCCCCTCAATTTAGTTTCTTCGAGGGCATCCACCCTGTCCTTCAAGCTCTCATATAGGCCCAAAAGAACGCCGAGTTGTTGCCTGATATCGTTACACTCCTTGCATCGCGCACACACAAAGACATCCCCCTTGGCAGTATCAAGTCCCGTACCCGATTGCTCTGCAAACATCAAGCAAACAGTGCATTTTATAAGGCTGTGAGTCAGAGGACAACTGCCCCCCTCAGTTCTGCTCTGAGCCACAGCACTTCCATTAGCTTGAGCCTTTTGCTTTGCTGCTCTGGTCTGAGTCATGATTCTATTAATTTATTAATTAATTATGTTATGTTATTAATTATATTACGTTTGTAATCTAAGTCGTTATATGTATTTATTTAAACGTACAATTTAAGTCTTCAGTCAGTTGTCCTATCAGTTGCTTTGCAAGTCGTCACATTAGTTCTCGGTGCTCGGATGTCTGTTCAGAGGATGGCACCTTTTATCAGTTAACTAATGATCATATCTGGGACAGTGTCCCTGTCATGATTTCTATGGGTCCTATTTTGTAATAATGAATTGTGGAATGTTTTCAGTCCTAGGTCACATAAGGAATGTGTTCCTGTCCTTGGTTGTAGAGTTGACTGGTCGTCTGTGTCTCATGTTCTTGGGTCGCACATACGAGCAGGGTCTCATCTCATTCTTTGAGTGCTCAGGAGGATTGATCATTGTAGTTGAGAGTCATACTCAATGTCTCCTGCGATGTCTTGTCCTTGTGTGGTTTTGCTTAAAACATTCTCTTCATTGGATCTTCTCGTCAGTTCCTGGTCGCATTTGGAGTTCTTCTTGTGAAGAGGTCCCAGGCAAATCTGGACAGGATTTGGTATTTGTCCCTTGAATCCAATAGGTGATGTTCTTGTCGTTGGGGTATGAATCTCAGTCTCTTTATGAAGATTCCCCGCAGGTCTTTGTATATGGGGCACTGGTACATCAGATGCTCCCAGCTTTCTCTTTCTCCATGAGGACAATTTGGATCTTGGAGTATACACAGCATGGAGAGTTTGTCATTATAGGACCTGTGGCCAGTCAGCATGAAGGTTGGATAGAGGCCTGGGTGGAGCCACGCAGGTGACTTCGGGTAGTTTTTTCCTACAAGGGGTTGAATTTCCTTGTTACCCTACCCCTTTGCGAGGTGGACCATCTGGTCTGCCACGTTTGTTTCAGGTGTGCCTGCAATCGTGCTTTCTCTTGTTTTTCTCCGTTTTCTTGTTCTATTGTATGCCCCAAGAAGGTAATGGTAATCCCTTTGATTATGTAGTATGTCAGGCCACATCCAATGATTTTCAGATGAGTAGGCAGGGAGGGGGGAGAGACAGAAACCAAACTCCCCCCCCCACACCTGAGATGGGGCTTTTAAGGTGAACTGCGTTTGAGTACCCGGTTCAGATCACCAAATGATTTGTCGGCAGCAGAGCTGCAGTATGTCTTCATCTGTGATTTTTGTCAGGTCCATGTAAGTGTTGAATATGGTAGGATGGTCAAACTGCCCATCCTGCCCCAGAGGTTGGATATGTTAGCTGGCAGTGGGCGGAGAGACATACATTTACTTTCGTAATATGTATTCTCACTCTACTTGCATTCTATTTTTATACACAGTGGGGGGGTGCAATGGTGTATAGTGTAATTTTAAATACTGATGCCTAATAGTTAAGTTAAATAAGCAAGAATATAAAAGATTAAAACTGGGTTTTAATCTTTTATATTCTTGTGTACTTAACTATAACATTTATGGTTTGTGTTCTTTTTCACACACACTTACACTCTCATTCATTCTTCTGGCTTTCATTTCATTTATTCAACTCATGCTTTATTCACTGCACTCTCTGGCCACATCAATTTACTTTTATTCTTCAGTTGTGTTCCAGGCTTAGCCACAAGTTTTTTACAGGACATAGGAGAATGCAGTGATAATGGTTGTGTCACTAGTAAATGTTTGTTAGTATATATAAAGGAATGTTAAGTTATTAACTTTGTATCCTTTCGACCAATTGCATTTGCCCTTCCACTCATTCCCATTCACTATAACACTCAGTCACTCTCTCTTTCCACTCTCTTTCTTTCACCAAAACTGACACTAAGGAGAGCTTTTGACACTGTTGCGCATGGAACACTATTGTACAAATTGGAGCAGAATGGTATTAGGGGTAAGTTGTTACAATGGATAAAAGGATGGTTGAGTGGGAGAAGACAGAGGGTGGTAATTAATGGGTGCTGCTCTTCGTGGACTAATGTTATTAGTGGAGTCCCACAGGGTTCGGTGTTGGGTCCTCTTGTTTTGTATATTTATCAGTGATATTGATGAAGGTATATCAGGCTTAGTGTCAAAGTTTGCAGGATACAAAGGTTGGTAGGATTGTTAATGACAGTAATGGCAGTGTGCTACTGTAACAGGATCTAGATAATTTGGGCAGATGGGCTAAGCAGTGGCAACTGAAGTTTAACCTTGACAAATGCAAAGTACTGCATATGGGTAGAAGTAACCCCAGAGAAATGTACCAACTGAGTGGTACTACACTTGAGGTGGTAGAAAATGAAAAAGACCTGGGAGTGCAGTCAGATATGAAGTTTTCTGAGCAATGCAGACAGGCTGCCAGGGCAGGTCATGGGGTTTTGTCAATGATATATAGGAATTTTGCTAGCAGAGAAAAGGAGGTGATTGTTCCTCTGTTATAAGGCAATGGTCAGGCCATGCCTTGAGTACTGCGTACAGGTCTGGAGGCCTAATTTTAGGAAGGATGTAGATTTGCTTGAGCTTGTATAGAGAAGGGCAACAAGATTGGTGAGGGGAATAAAGGGATCCTCTTAACAAGAGAGGCTTAAGTTCTGCAAATTGCAGTGGCTGAAGACTTAGGCACCTGCGCAGTGATCTGATTGTATAAGGCCTTGAATGGGTGGAGCACGCTGAATTCTGATGGGATCCTTCCACTTGTTCAGATTACGAACCTAAGGGGGCATAAATTCAAATTAAGAAAAGTCATGTAGAATAGATGTGCAGAAATATGCCTTTAGCCAGTGGGTGGTTAATTGCTGGAACAAACTTCCATCTGTCGTGGAAGTTGATAGGTTAAATAAATTTAAGGAGGAACTGGACAGGCTTTTGAAGAGAATGGTGTTTTTTTTTGGCTGATGCTGCATAAGGTCATACACTTGCTTTTTTGCATCACTTGTTACTACTACTACTACTACTTCCTTTTACCTTAATTCCTATTAATTCTGTCTTTCATTCTCATTCATTCTACATTGCTTCCCCTTGCTACTAGCTTACTGATATTTTTCAGCTATTCTGCTTCCCTGGCTGCCTGTACATCTCCCTCCCCTACATGATTACTTATTTGGTGTGGTGCCTCGGATTCCCACAGAAAGTAGTCCTGGGGATACTCAGTTCAATCAAGTGTTGTCATGTCAGGGTGCAGAATACTGCTATCATGACAGTTTTCAAGTCATCATCTGGGTGTGGTGGGAAATGTGGGCAATTTTGATTATTATTTTTTAATTATGGGGGGGGTGCTGAATTGCCATTCTTTGGATAGTTCTGTGCATTTCGAATATTTGCTGTCTGAAGGTTGTAAAGGCTTTATAATATCCTCTCTTATGATCAACAGATGTTCTTCTCCCCTGGGGTTCAAGCCCGTCACCACCAAATACGGAGGATGCGGAAAGGTCAGGGAATGACCACTGCATATCCCGGAGCAATATGGCCTTAGTTGCTAATGCTCCTAAAAACCAAATAACTAACTAACTATCTTCTCCCCTGGCCAATCTGTGCTATTAGCTGTGCTGTGTTCTAGGGATGTCATAAATTATACATTCATATAGAATATGTGCTGAGTCTTCACTCTTGCTTCAGGTGCGGTTTGGGTCATCAGTCAACCCCAAGGAGGTTAGTTTTGCCTTTAAGAAACCATGACCTGTCAGTATAAATGTTGTAAAAAGTCCAGGAGCATACCACTTAGGTGGCTTTGGGCTAACCATTGCCACCCAGGGCAGAAACCTTTTGGTAACCAGATCTCTAGTTTCCTGCTCCCACTTTGTTTGCCATTGCTCATGGAGCTTTGTGGCTATTCTTTTTCTTTCAGCATCGAAGGTATTGGCTGTATCAAGGGCTATCTACCCCCCCCCTCCAGAAATTGTGTGGGCCCTTTTGAAGTCTATAATATAAGCCTCATTTGGCTACTTCCAGGTAAAGTGGGAGAGCTCCAGCCAGCAACTATAGCGCAGGTGTGCTTACCGTGCAACATGGTCTGGTAATAGTGAGTAGTATTGTCCTTTGTATCGATTCTAATTTATTCCTGTTTTCTTACCATGGCAGAGCATGGCAAGAAACAGGAATGTTTCTTGCATGCTCTGCAGATTATTAGGAATGCAGAGCATGGTAAGAAACAGGAAACAGGTGAACAGGTGAGGGGGAATGAAGGGATCCTCTTACCAAGAGAGGCTTAAGTTCTGCAAATTTCAGTGGCTGGAGACTAGGCACCTGTGCGGTGATCTGATTGAGGTGTATAAGGCCTTGAATGGGTTGAGCACGCTGAATTCTGATGGGATCCTTCCATCAGAATTCAGCGTGTTCAGATTACGAACCTAAGGGGGCATAAATTCAAATTAAGAAAAGTCATGTAGAATAGATGTGCAGAAATATGCCTTTAGCCAGTGGGTGGTTAATTGCTGGAACAAACTTCCATCTGTTGTGGAAGTTGATAGGTTAAATAAATTTAAGGAGGAACTGGACAGGCATTTGGAGGGAATGGTGTGATTTTTTTTTTTCTTTTTTTTTTGGCTGATGCTGCATAAGCTCATACACTTGCTTTCTTGCATCACATGCCACTACTACTAATATTAATACCAGCTCCATAGGTGATAACAGGTAGGCACATTGCACAGTATATGATTGCCACTGTATGTGATTTTTAATGTATAGAGAGATAAAAGGAAAGAAAATAGACAACCTATGCATTTCTCTCCTCTGTAGGTAACTTATTCCAGTAATTTATAATTCACTGGCTAAAATAAAACTTCCTGCAATCCAGGTTAAACATCTCCCCCCCCCCCCAACTTGAATTTATAACTGTGTCTAGAATCATTTATAACTGTGCAAATTTCATCCTCGTTCATTTTACTTTTGCCTCTCAGAGTCTTAAACACCTCAATCCGTTCTCCTGTTTCCAGTTTCCAAGAGCTGTGCAACCCACGTATTTGAAGTCTTTCCTCATATGGACACCATTTGCCGATCTCACCAGGCAAGTTACCCATCTCTGGACCCTTTCAAGAAGCTCAATGTCTTTTTTAAGTGCAGTCTCCATACCTTAACACGGTATTCCAAGTGTGGTCTAACAATAGGCTTATATAATGCGATTATGACTTCCTTATCTATAAATCTTCACTAGGACTCCATGAGCCTTCCTTGAAACCTGTCTACAATGCTTGGAGAATTTCATGTCTAACCATATCGTAGCACCCAAGTCCCTTTCCTCCAGTACTGGGTTTAGTTCAACTCCGCCAAGTGTATAAATTATTTTGGGGTTGCTGTTCCACAGGTGTAATACCTTGCATTTTGCTGAATTAAAGCATAGCTGCCACTTTTCTGACCATCCGTGAAGTCTATCTAGGTCATTCTGAAGAAGCTCTGCTTGGCCGTGATCATTAACTGCTCTACCGATCTTAACATCATCTACAAATTTAGACATCACAGTGTCTGTCCCTTCATTGGTGTCATTTGAGAAAATCAAAAACAACAGTGGTCCCAATACTGATCCTTGAGGAACCCCACTTCTTACATTATCCCAGTCTGAAGAATACCATTTATCACAACCCTCTGCCTCCTGCCCTGAAACCATCCTGCTATCCATTTAAGCATTTTCCCAGTGATTCCAACCTGTTCCAGCTCATAAAGTACCCACCCACGTGGGACTGAGTCAAGTGCTTGCGGAAATCTAAATAAAAAATGTTGAAATTATTCCTAACTCCAGCTCATGAATGACCCTGTCAAAATAGCTAACCAGATTTGTTAAACACGATTTTGCCTTTACAAAACCATGCTGTATATCCTTCAAAATTCAATTTCTATATAATCCTGAATTCTGATCCAGAATTCCACCTGGAGCATTACTTCCATGATTTTTCCCACTACACTCTTAGAGGGAAGGAGCAGCTCAAGTAGCAGCACACGCTTCTTGATTAGACCGGAGTTCGAGCCCATCACCACCAAATACGGAGGATGCGGAAAGGTCAGGGAATGACCACCGCATATTCCCGGAGCAATATGGCCTTAGTTGCTAATGCTCTTAAAAACCAAATAACAAACAAACAAACTACACTCTTAGAACCCCCTTTATGCATTGGCTATACATTGGCACTTTTCTAATCCAACAGAATCTCTCCTGAGTCCAGTGATCCTCTCATAATTAGCCTTAATGGTTCAGTGCACTCACTTGCCGCCTCCCTTAAAATTATAGGGTAAAAAAAAAAAAGGTAAACTGCAGCCATTATCAACCCACTGCAGGATAGAAGCTTCCTCAACAATTCATGTTGAGGGAAATGGAATCTGCCACGCTGGTCCAGTGCGAGTTGGCAGATTGACCGTATTCAGCAGTTAGGGGCTTGAACCCCGGTCTACTCAAGGAGCGTGTGCTACTACACTCCCGCTCCTGACCATTCAGCTACGAAGGCCTCTCCGTAGGGTATATGCCATCAATCCAGGAGCATTACTAAACTGTAGTCTCGAAAGTTTTTCATTAAATAATCATGTGAAATTTCAATATCATTAACTAAATTTCAATATCATTAATTACATATTTTTCAACTCCATTCCCATAATTTCTCTTCAACACAAAGGGTTTTTCTTTTGTAAATATCAATACAAAGAAACATCAGTTGGGCTATATAATACTATCCCACGTCCATTACATAAGCTTCTGATTTTGTTTGTCCTTCTTTTCTTTGCATTTATGTGTGTGAAGAATTCCTTATCCCCTCTCTTTGCTAGTGATTTCTCATAATATGCCTTTGCCAGCCTAACCTTTTCTGTGGCACTATTACAGATCAATTTGCAGCTGTTATAGGCTTCAGCACTTTTTATTGATCTTTAACTTTTCCATGTTGTCTTTTTTTGCTCAAATAATCTGCCAACTTCATTATTCATCCAACTTGTAATCCTCTTCATTTAGTATTTTTTTTAATGGTATTCTGGGGGACTTCGCCCTTGTTCGCCCACCGCACACGCTTTTCTACGTAAAAGACACAACTGTCTATTACGTAGAAAATGCACTGGTCAATATCTAATCAGCAAATTACCTCTGTAATTATTTTCCTGTGCATTTGTAGTGCGCAGCATTCTCAAGATCAAATAAATATCACGGTAAAATTCCAGAACAGTGTACACCCTCCAGTGTGGCGGCAAGCAAAATAGTGAGAAAGCAGCAATTGACAAATTGTGACTCCCATACTTTGACAAATGGACAGGAACAAAGCAATGATTGGCAGCCACTGCTTGCCCTGCCCACTGTCCTCCTAGGTCAATATGCTTATGGTGTTTTTCCCCACATTTGCTGCTGTTTTTAATTTTTTTTTTTTTTTTTTCATTTTAAAACAGCGGAATGGAGGGGAAAACACCCTATCTAAGCTAAGCCCATCTCCTCGATGACACAAAACAATCAGAAAAAGGAGATGCTTTCATCGAAGTACTTGCCGGCGTATACTATACTGGACTTCAGCCAATATCACTATGTAATTATTAATTGCGTTTACATTGGTCACTTAGGAAAAGGCCTTTTGCTTCAGGTTCCATAATACATGAGGAATATTGTCGCATCTGAAAGAGCAGGACTAAAATATTTAACTGAAATATTTACAAAATACTAAACTACAATATTTACAAAATACTAAACTACAATATTTACAAATTACAAATTGTATTCGCTCTCTGTGAGATATCTACCCAGTTATGTAGAGGTATGACGGAATAAGTCAAATCTTTTCTAAGTAAAGGGCACACCTGTTGAAACGCACTGATCGATATATAATCAGGAAACGACCTATGTAATTATTTATCTGTGCATTTGTAGTGATATTTATTCTCAAGGTCGAATAAATATCACTATGTAATTATTTATCTGCATTTATATAGGTTACTTAGCTATATAATATCGACGTAAATACACCATAGTTTACCCATAAATTAAACTACGTACATAGTGAAGGCATCGTTTTTAATTGCATCTCATATTGTGGCTACCTTCACAACGAGATATCAGGTATCGCACTACTTTGAATAAGTAATGCCTCTCTAATAGAGAAGACTACTGTCATTTATTCTCAGTGGATACCACCACCCAGACGGTCACCGTTTCTGTTGGCCTATCATTGGTACCCTGATAATTCAGACATGCCATCACAGTTGCAAAGTGGTTCCACAATATGAGAGGTGCCAAATGGTGTACAGAATGATACAATATTTGAAGATTCAATGTGCAAAGCATAATATGATATGGGTTTAAATTAACTATATAATATCATTGTAGATACACCATAATTTACCCATAAATTAAACTACCTGAATTATGTAGTGTGAAGGCATTGTTGTGACTACCTTCGTGTTTGCATTATCAGGGTACCTGCTCACCCACTGATGATAGGCTAACAGCTTTGAAACAGTGACCATCTGGGTGGTGGTATCCACTGAGAATAAATAACAGTAGTCTTCTCTACTAGAGAAGCATTACTTATTCAAAGTAATGCAATACTTGGTAACTCGTTGTAAAGTTGGCCACAATATGAGATACAATTAAAAATGATGCCTTCACACTACATACGTAGTTTAATTTATGGGTAAAGTATGGTGTATCTACACTGATATTATATAGTTAATTTAAACCAATATTATTATACCTCACGCATTGAATCTTCAAATAGGTTACTTAGGAAAAGGCCTTTTGCTTCAGGTTCCATAATGCATGAGGAATATTACTGCATTTGAAAGAGCAGAACTAAAATATTTACAAATACTGTATACAAACTATATCGGGACGATGGGTCCCATCATCAGCTGACATTAATATACAAAAAAACTTTACAATTGAACATCAAATAATGCCAGGCATGGTCATGGCACGTGCACGAGGTTCATGAATGTTATGGAGGCAGTTGTCTTGCAATGCAACGAAAATTGGCATGCGCCCCACATACGCACTCTACACTGTCAACAGCAAGTGTTGACAGTGTAGAGTGCGTACTGATTCTGCCCAGTAACCCATTTGTGTTCCTTCCATTTAGCGTTCACCAACCTCGTGGCCGACCGGGCTAGCCAGGTGGGTAAAGTGCCTACCTGGCAACCCAAAGGTCGCGGGTTCGAATCCCGCCTCGGGCTTGGATCAAAGTACTGCAAAAACCTTGGGAGGTGCACTATGGCCACAGAAGCCGATGTGCCAACAACTACAAAAAAAAAAACACAATCTCGTGCATATGCTTCTCTCATCATCATCTGCTTACTGTAATTTACTGAATTGAACCCTTGCTTGGTAATAGTACCCTTTTGTTCTCCTTTTTTTGTACCCTTTCCTTGCACCAGAAAGCTCCCAATTCAAAAAAGAAAAAGTGTATGGTGTGTATTTTAAGGGCTGGTTTGTTTTGTGAACTTGACTAATATGAATTTTTAATTCCTGTCAAAACCAAAGCTGTAATTAAAAGCAATGCTGAGAGATCTTCTAAAGATGATATACAGTCTTTGAAAGGTATGTGCAACAAATTTTTGAATTTACTCTAGGGTCAAGGATAAAAAAATGAGTCGTATAAATTTGTTTAATTCCAAAAAGGTGTGGGCGGCTGTTTGAATTTTAAAAATAGAACTGTGGAATTTTGAATGGTATAAAAATTATAAAAGAAATAAAATAATAAATAAAAAAATATATATATTAGACATGCTTGCTTATTCTTATTTTATTTTATTCATTTTTTTGTTGTTTTATTAATTCAATGGATGTCAGATAAACTGGTGAGACTCGTGGCAGAGAAGAAATCATTACATGCATTTCATTCATTTTGAATGAAATGCATGTAAATTACTGGGTGATACAGAGGCCTGCTGCAGATATAAATTAGTCTGCAATCAATTTACAGACTAGCAAAACAGCAAACTCGTTTGCAGACTACAAACGAGGTTAGGCAAACTAAAGCAGCTTTTTTTTTATGAAAATTCCAAACACAAGAGGTATTAGAACCTATGCATGGATTGGAGGGTAAGAAGATGAAAGAAGATATTTGTTGACATTAGACGATCTTCTGTAGATTGTGATTAACAGGAATTAAATATGAGGGAAGAGTGTTCCAGAAAACGTAATTTGAATGAATAAATGAGGAAGAAGAAAAGTTGGTTCTGCGAGTTTGAACTTGGACAGCAAAAGGTTGTTGAGTAGTAATGACACATTCTCAGATTGCTTTGAAAGAGAGAGCAGGAATTATAGAAGCCAATTCAGAAGAACAGTACCCATGGAAGTATCTATAGAAAAGGCATGCAGCACAAAAAAAGTCTATGAGATAGAGAGTGGAGAGACTATTTTAGAGAAGAGTCATTAATTAACCTAACTGCCCTCTTTTGAATGGAATCTGAGTTTTAGGGACACTACTCCAGATGTGGGAACAATATTCTATGGCAGGTTGGATTTGTGATTTGTACAGAGTGAACAACTTCTTGGAAGCAAAGTAATGCCAAGAGCAAAAGACAAAATCCTGTTTTTTTAGATGCAGAGGAAGCAATATTTGTAATGTGCCTAGAGAGGATAGAAGTCAGGGTAAACCCAAATAGAGATATCATCTCCATTTGGGTTTACCCTGAACCTTGGGGAACACCAGCATTAGTGCAGAATTAGAAGACAGAAGAGAGCCATTTACCATCACCTGCAGTGACCAGTCAGAAAAAAAAAATTGACAAACAATTACAAAAAACACTTGGCAAACCATAAAATTGAATCTTATTTTGAAGGCCTTTATGCCAAACACGATCAAAAGCCTTTGAAATGTCAAGAGCAACTGCTTGCATCACAGTTTTCCATTGAATTTGTCCAAAAATGCATAACATAAGCCAGAATATCACCAGTGAATCTACAGTGGCAGAATCCATACTGGCAATCATTGATCAGATGGGAGGTTTCTAGATAATTTAAGAGTTGATGGTTGATTGATTTCTCCATTACTTTAGAAAGAGTAGAAGTAATTGCACTGGGACAATAATTGGATGGGAGGGATTTGTCACTCCTTTTAGGAACTGGCTGGATATGAGCAAATTTACAAGCAGAAGGAAAAACACCTTTGGAATAATAAAGTGGAAAAAGACAACACAGAACAGTTCAGGAGCACTGGTTTTGAAAACAGGAGGAGAAATACCTTGAGTACCTGCAGCTTTCTTAGCATCAAGATTGTTCAAAATCCTTCTGTCATTCTTTTGATGAAAGACCACAGGAGGCATTGAATGGAACGTACTAGGAAGGTGAGAGGTGATATTACCAAGATCATTAATACACAAGTTGGAAGAAAAATAGGATGCTAGCATGTCAGCTTTATCCTTGACTGAAGTGGCAATAGTACCATCTGGTTTAAACAGAGATGGGAAAAGGTTGCAGCCAGTAGCTTTGGCAAAAGAAACCAGAATGCTCGACTACCAATGCACAAGAAGAGAATTTTCTACTCTTAGCCTGTTTGAAATCTAGTTTGAATTGATTAATAACTGCTTTACAATCGTTATGAGATTTGATGTCAGTAGAAAATGTGACTGAAGATTTGGAAACAAGCTAATTACAATATGCAACGTTCTTCTCTTGAACGCCTTAGCACATTTATTGGAAAACCAAAATTCAGATAAATTTCGAGATATTAATGTGGGGTGTGGAATAAAGGATTCTATTCCTACTAGAATAATTTCACTGACACAATCTGAGCAAATGTTGACATCAGAAATTTTGAAACAGTAATCTGACCAGTCACTATCCGAATCCGGAAATCTAGAAAGTTACCAATAGATTCAGCCTGATTTACTAACTAGCGGCCAGCCTGTGAACACAGTTTTAGAGCTGTACTTGCGAAATGTAAGGAAAGTTGGATCTTTTCATGATGTCCATCATAACCTCAAAAGACATCAATCATACTGCATGATGGGGATGGTTTACCAGATCTTTGCTCTGCTGACCAACATGGGTTCCAACCACTTCAAGCCTCTAATAAGCAAAATGATGATATTGCACTGGTTGATGAGAGTCATCTACCACCTAGTATTGCCAGGTAACACAGAGGTCTGCATGTCCTCTTGTGGTGTTGGTGACACATTGGTTTACGTTGGTTTGCACCTGGGTAATCACCCACAGTATTAGCGGAGTCCCTCAAGGTTCAGTGTTGCCCTACTTCAGGTTGCCCTACTTCAGGATGCGCATGGGGATTATATCCAGGGTTAACAACAGTCCTACCCTCTTGAAGGTGCAAGCAGAGGATTTGGCTGTCACAGACTGATCGGACTTAATCAAAATTAGATCCATTTGACTTGAGTGTCACCCGAATATCATTTAAATTAGCATTTTAGACTCCAGGTAGCAAGCACAGCTTGGCATATCTAAGAGAATATCTGTGACACCTTCAAGGACTAAAGATTACAAAAATTTTCTCCAAAAGAATGCAGATAAGTGCTAAACATTTCTTTACTTATGTAAACCCTAGCACAAAGGAGATGAATCATGCTGGCCCACTAGATATGAATGGTTATACTGCTGATGATCCAACTCGCATTGCAGACATACTGAATAGGTATTTTAGCATCTACATTCACACGGGAGGAATTTTTTAGGAATGGAATTGTCAGAAGTGTATCAAATTCTAACAGGGAGCCGAATGATTTTGTTATTAGCATTAGCAAAGGCACATGATGCAAGAAAGCAGACTTATATAGCATCAGCCAAAAATAAAAAAAAACCCTTATTTGACCCATCCACTAGCTCCAAATGTTTGTCAAGTTCTGCCTTGACAAACATTTGGCAAACTTCCGCACATCTATCCTACAACCGTCTTTCCTCAATTTGAATTTATGCCCTCTCAGGCGATTATTCTGAGCAAGAGGAAGAATCCCATCCGCATTGAACATGCTCAAACCATTTCAAGGCTTTATACACCTCTATCAGATCACCTCGAAGGTGCCTAGTCTCCAGACACTGTAATTTGCAAAACTTAAGCCTTTCTTCATAAGAGTAACCCATTGTTTCATTCACTAATCTTGTTGCCCTTCTCTGTATTTGTTCCAACAGCTCTACATCCTTCTTAAAATTAGGCCTCCAGACCTGTATACAGTACTCAAGGTGTGGCCTGACCATTGCCTTATACAAGGGGATAACACCTCCTTATCCCAGCTAGAAAAATTCCTGTATATCGACAAGACACCATGAGCTACTCTTGCAGACCGTCTGCACTGCTCAGAAAACTTCATATCTGCCTGCACAATTACACCATTACACCCAGGTCCTTTTCATTCTCTACCACTGTCAGTGTAATACCACAGAGTTGATACGTTACTCTGGGATTACTGCTTCCCATATGTAGTACTTTAAATTTGTCAATGTTAAACTTCATTTGCCACTTCTCAGCCCATCTGCTCAACTTTTCTAGATCCTGCTGCAGCAGTATACTGTCATTAACAACCCTACCAACCTTCAAATCGTCTGCAAACTTGGACATTAAGCCTGATATACCATCATCAATATCATTTATAAATACAGAAAACAACAATGGACCCAACACTGAACCTTGAGGGACTCCGCTAATAACATTAGTCCATGAAAGGCAGTGTCCATTGATTAGCACTCTCTGTCTACTCCCACTCAACCATCCCTTTATCCCTAGCAGCAATTTGCCTCCGATGCCATACTGCTCCAATTTGTGCAGCAGTCTTCCATGTGCAACAGTATCAAAGGCTTTTCTAAGATCCAAATATATGATATCAAAGTTATTCTTTGCATCCAGTTCCTTTGTTACTACACCATAGTAACCAATCAAATTAGTCAGACAAGACTTCCCCTTAACAAACCCATCCTGTGTCTTCTGGTGTATAATTCAACCTTTTGAAATAATAAATAATTATCTAAAATGCATAAATCAGCTTGTATGGCTAAGTAAAATGGATAAGTAACTAAATATGAATTGAAGGCAAGTGCTTAGGACAAGTAAGATGAATTAACAACAGTAGCAGAATCTCATGTTATGAGGATAAGTGGGAAAGAAATTGTTGAAGCTAAATGAAAAAAAATCCACCTGTGGTGGAAGTTTTTTTAAATTAGCATTAGTAGAGGCAAAAAAGCAACATCATTGTGTGTGTGTGTGTGTGTGTGTGTGTGTGTAACTTTACTCTAAAGGGTTGTTATAATAGATCCACAGCCTGGGACATTAAGACTGAAAAGGAAGAGGGATGGACAGTATGTTAATGCTGATAATTGAATCAGCTCTTTGTAATGTGTCATCTGATACTCAAATAAATTCTATTCAAGTGGTACGGATTCTGAATCTTGTTTAAATGCATCTGTTGATGTTATAATGCTGCAAAGAAACAGATGCTGGTGTTACTTGAAGTGATGATTTTTCACAAATGAAATCCCTTCCATTTCCTAAAAAGCAGTACCTACTTGCTCCAGCATCCCACAAAAGTGCTTCCAAGGCACCGAAAGAATATAAGCAACAGTGAACATGTTAAGAAAACATTTGATTGAACAATCAATATAAATCAGTATAGTGAAATATGAAATAATTCATATTTCACTATACTTTTTAATTTCAATTGTATATCTTGTATTTTAGCCTGTAATTTTTTTAATTATAGAAAAGGTATGGTTTAAGATAAAGAATATGCAGAGAATATTCTATAAATTATTTAACAAAACCCCTTTGCAAATTAAAATATAGCAGAGAATTTTTATTGTAGGTGAAGGAGTGACCATGCCAAACTTATACCATCCAAATGCAAGAGGAGGACAGCAGAGTTTTGGAGTGAGTTATTTGCTTTTATTGATATAAGATTATAATAATTTATAATAGAATTAATTAATAATTAGTAGATTTATGTGTGCAAAATATTAAAGCAATACACCAAGCTTTATATTTCTTAGGTTTCCTAAATTAGAAGGTAAATTGTTTCACAGTTTATTATTTGTAATTGAAAGCATACCTTTCATTGTAAGTGGCTACAGAATTAACAATTTTCATCTAATCCTGAAACCTGATAAATTTTATATACTTTTACAGTGTGTTTACACCCTTTCCATTTCCTCAGCTTACTGTTCTGTGACAAAGGATGTGTGACGTTCATGTTTTTATTCTTATAGATATGTGCTGTCTATATAGATTCCCTTCTTTGCTGCTTCAAATATAATTTTTAAAAAAATTCACACACACACAATAGAATCTTTTTAATGCAGAGTTCGAGGGAATTAAATTTTCACATTTTTTAATAGCTAGGTCTGCTAAAAAAATATCAAAACTTGGCCATTTTCTTTTGTACATATGTCTAATTTTAACTTATGTTTATCGATAAAATTTTGTTTAGATTTTTATTTTATTTATGAGTAAAGCTACGATAAGAGAAACAACTTAACTGAAATAAATATATATAATTGCTATTCCTAAAATTGTAAAAGCGGAATCACAGTATTGATATTAAAGGAATTTTCCGGTTTCTTTGCATAGTTATGTCTTAAATGCATTCTGGACAAATATTATCAAATACAACAGTTGTTTTGTTCAAGGGTTATTGCAAGCCATCATAGAATGATGGCTTGCAATACCCTGATATGTTCGATGCATTTGGAGGGGTCGATTTTAGAAGGCAGCATTTGAGCTTTTAGATTTTCACCTTCATCACTAGTAGTTGCAACAAAAGTCATCATCTTCCATCTTAACAAACTCCTCAAATTGTCCAACAAAATCCATATGCTCCCAAAATCCATAAGACTCCATGACCTGCCCTGGCAGCCCATCTACACTGCTCAGCAAACTTCATATTTGACTGCAAAATTACCCCAGGTCTTTTTTACTTTCCACTTCCACTTGGTGCATTTCTCTTGGGTTATTGCTACCCATATGCAGTACTTTGCATTTGTCAATGCAAATGCCACTTTGCCACTTCTCAGCCGATTTGCCCAACTTAGCTGAATCCAGTTGGAGTAGCATATACTGTCTTTACTGCCATTAACAACCCTGCCAACCTTTGTATCATCTGCAAACTTGGACATTAATCTTTATATCATTGATTAATATCAAGATTAATATCCTTCATCAATATCATTGATTAATACACAAAAGAATGATGGGCCCAGCACAGAAACCTGGGGAACTCCACTAATAACATTTGTCCACAAAGAGCAGTGTCCATTGATTACCACTCTCTATCATCTCCCACTCAACCATTCCTTTATCTATTGTAGCAGGCGCCTGCGTAGCCAGGTGGGCAGTAGCAGCAGTGCGTAGCACATACTTCTTGATTAAACCAGGGTTCGAGCCCGTAACCACCATAATATGGAGGATGCGGAAAGGTCAGGGAATGACCACCTCATATCCCCGGAGCAATTATGGCCTTAGTTGCTAATGCTCCTAAAAACCAAATAACAACAACATCCATTGTAGCAACTTACCCTTAAGGCCATACCTTTCCAATTTGTACAGCAGTCTTCCATGTGCAACAGTATCAAAAGCTTTCCTGAAATCCAAGTACAGGTCAACCATCACTAATCCGGTTCCACCACTAATTCGGACATAATTTCAAATTTCCCAGGTCGGCGCACCGACCTACCGCTACTGTTTTGGTGGCATTGGTTGCAGCATCAACTGTTGGCGCGAACTCATAAATACTGGCAAGCCATTCCCACTTGTTTTTCTGCATTTATTATTATAATCTGCTCACATTTAGCCCCAGCCTTGGTTCCAATGCATAAAGGAAGTGCCTCTCGTGGTGTAAAGCGCAAACACCGTACATTGTCCATAACAGATAAAGTTGAACTTCTGAAAACCTTAACAGCAGTGTGTCTGTGAGAAGTTTAACTCTGTTTAATTGTAAATTCCAGTAATTTCTCTCAGTTCCTCTTATCTTAGTAATTTTCTTTTAGCCATTCCTTAGATTTTTTTTTTTTTTTTTTTTTTTTTTACAACACACTTATACAAACTTGCAGAAAAACACAACACAATATGATGGATAATAGAGCGCACTAACGAACTTGTTTTCACAAAATCTCTAACAATACTGACAAACTTATTGCGACGTTTGATGGTTTATTTTATCGCAATTAGTTTTATTGCAGTGCTCGCCGCGGGTGCAATAAATTAATCACAAACGACCGTCATATGTATGCCGTAATAACATCACACATTTGTGGCCGACACGGCTTCTCAAGAAATAAAGTAACCAACATACTTTAGTTATAAAACATATATGCAACATAAAAAAAGTCTTTTTTTTTATATATATATATATATATATATATATTTTTTTTTTTTTTTTTTTAAGCAAAAAAACGACAACACTGAGATTACAATATTTATTTTAGAATTACTAATCAAATTATTTCCTAAGTATTTTTGGTCCCTGGGGAATTTTTTTCTTAAACTAGCTTGGCAGTCAATGAGTTAAAGGTAGAAGGAGGTAGTTAGCTGTTGGATAAAATATATGTGCTAAAATAACCACCGGTGATCCGGCAAGCACCCCACAGGTCCCAACACTGCCGGATTAGTGATGGTCGACCTGTATATGATATCAGAATTATATTTAGCATTCAGTTCCTTTGTGACCACATCATAGCATCCAATCAAATTGGTTAGACAAGACCTCCCTTTAACAAACCCATGCTGTGTCTTAACTATTACTGCAGTCTTGTCTTGATGATCCTGCACTGCTTCTTTAACCAGTGACTCAGTTATTTTCCCCAGAACAGAATTTAAACTAACAGGTCTATAATTAATTTGTGTCACCCATTGAACCCCCTTTGTGAATTGGGGATACATTTGCACATCTCCAGTCCATGGGAACTTCCCCTGAATTTAAGGATGCTCTCATAATTATGGCTAAGGGTTGCTAACGTCCCTCGCTGCTTCCTTCAATATAACTGGATAGATTCTATCCACCCCAGGTGCCTTTTTTATGTTTAACTTCAACAATTTCTCCTCCACTTTGCTTTCAGTTATTATAAAATCACTTAGCTCCCTGTTAGAGTTTGATAAACTTCTGGCATTCCCTCTCCTCATGTGTGAATATAGAAGCAAAATACTCATTCAGTTTATCAGCTGCCTGAGCATGATCATCAATAATCAACCCATCTATGTTAAATGGTCCAATCTTATTCATCCCTTTCCTTCTACAGCTTACATAAGTAAAGAACTCTGCTGTTTTACTTTGCATCCTTTGCCAAAGATTTCTCGTAATCTGCCTTCGGCTGCCTAACCTCCTTTGTGACTTGATTACAGACAAGCTTCATTAATTCATCTGACGGCCATTTAGGCCTGAACCTTGAACAGTATTTCTTAGTTGGAATGAAAATCCTCCAAGATTGAATCCCTGAAGGCTTCCCATTTAGAATTCAACATTGGTAACATCAACAGTTGATCCCACTGTACAGAATTTAAAAACTGTGTCTGAGACCCCTGTAATTCCCATACCAGAACATTGTGATCACAGTCACCCACTGGTTCCTTTATCTGCAAATTCTTAATGCATGAATAATCACTGCTGATAATCAGATCAAGAGTATTACTCCCTCTGATTGCTTCTCACATTAGTGTACGTGTGACCAACCCACAAGTTTCAGTCAATATTTGGAAAGGTAAAATCCCCCCCTCCCATTATAAGCTATTCTGATTTACTAGCCCACTTTATTTCCCTGCACAATACTCATTATACTCATCAGATTTTCATTAGGCCTATAACACACACCTCCTCTCATTTTTCCTTTCCCAATGCTTATGTCACACCAAACAGACTCAACATTACATTGTTCACCAACATCATGGATTTTATGATGTTAGCATTAGCATTAGCATTAGCAGAGGCATATGATGCAAGAAAGCAAGCTTATTCAGCATCAGCCAAAAAAAAAAAAAAAAAAAAAACCCACTCCCATTTCACCCCTCCGTTCGTTCGAAATACCTGTCCAGTTGAGCTTTAAATTTGTTTAGGCTATCAACTTCAACAACAAGTGATGGAAGTCGGTTCCACCAACCAACCACCCGCTGGCCAAAGGCAAATTTCCGCACATCTATCCGACATCCGTCCTTCCTCAATTTGAATTTATGCCCTCTGAGGTGATTATTCTGAAAAAGATGAAGAATCCCATTGGCATTGAGCATGCTCAAACCATTCAAAGCCTTATACACCTCTATCAGATCACCTCGCCGGTGCCTAGTCTCCAAACTCTGTAATTTGCAAAACTTAAGCCTTTCTTCGTAAGAGCAACCCTTTGTTCCATTTACTAATCTTGTTGCCCTTCTCTGTACCCGTTCCAGCAGCTCTACATCCTTCTTGAAATGAGGCCTCCAGACCTGTATACAGTACTAAAGTACTGTATACAGTACTGTATGCTGGTGAACAATGAATTTTAACACCAACTTCCTTAGATTTTATGTGTTTCTTAACCAACAACATAATCCCTCTTTCCTTCCTGGCTTGTCTTTCTTTTCTGTATACATTGTACTCCCCAAATTCCAATTCTCCACTGCTTATATCTGTGTGTCACCACATCTCTGATATCCCACCAATATCTGCCTTTGATGTTTTGAGTAGCACTTCAGACTCATCAAATTTATTAACTATACTCCTAGCATTGGTGTACATGCAAGTATACATGCGCTTATTTCTACTCTTAGTTACCCTAACACAGCCCATGTATTTATTTGTTCCACTATGACTCTCAACAGTACTGGAAATCTCCATTGCCTTGCTCTCCATGCTGCTGCTCATTCTAATAGAAGCAGTGCAAGAATCACTTTTGCTTCTTCCTGCGGCCACTTTAACATTTTAGTCTATGTATCACCTCCAAGCTAGCAGTTTTCCGACCCACCTTACACTGCCTTGATAGCCTCAGCAAATATTCTTGCACCCTTTCTATTTAAGTGTACCCCATCCCTGTGGAAGCAGTCTCTCCTGTCAACAAGCACAGAGCAGGCTGAAAAAAATTCTACCCCTTGAGCCTTGCACAATCTCTCCATGGTCGAATTGTTTGACAAGGCTCTTATCATATACTCCCTCCTATCGTGTCTGGGAAGAATTGCAAATACTGTCACATTCAACCCTAACTCGCAACTTTTTTTCAACATTGTCCTGTACTTATTGAGTAAATCTGCAGATTGCTTACTCTTAATGTCATTAGTTCCAACATGTAAAACAATATCACCTTTTGCACCCTTAAAAGATATCTGCTCTACAACGTCATCAACTTTTGCCCCTGGCAGACATACCCTGGGTCCTGTTCTACCTATCCTTCTTGCATAGTAAATTCTCTGTCTCCCTGACAATAGTCACCAACAATAACTAATTCCTTTGCGACCAGTGCATTCTTACTTGGAGATTGCCTCTGTGTTCCCTTATGCACAGGAGTGAGCTATGGTGTTGAGCTGGGCAGCTGAGAACTTGATGGGCCCCTCATATTAATTTCTTCAAGAGCATTTACCCTACACCTCAAGCTCTCATAGACACCCAACAGAACACTGAGTTTGGCACCTAATTTCTTGACACTCTAGGCATCTAGCACACACAAAGTCATCCTCCTTGGCTGGATCATGTCCTGTTTTAGAAAGTTCAGGAAACATTTCGTGCATTTTTTGAGACTGTGTTGCATTGGAGAATCACCCCTTCCTTTTTCCCCTGAGTCAGAGCACTCTGGTTAGTCTGTGATCTTTACTTCTCTGCTCTAGTCTGGATCATGATTTCTGTTTAAATACAGTTTAATTAACAATGGAATTTAATAAGATTAATAAATATTTTTGATTAATTGATATTATACTAAGCTAACAGATTCCTAATACACTGCTTCGTGTCACGTTATCTAGTTTTACGGTATACCTTATGCTATGAGTTTGAGGTATATACATTGTGCTATTTCTTATCGATTACAATATGACAGCTAGCTCAACAATATTGGCACCAACACCTGGAGTTGTAACTTCCAAAAATCACTAGTTAAATTCAAAATAAGAAGCTAACGAACACTACTAAGCCTATTTAATTTTTTTTTTAAAAAACAAAACACAATGTAGTATGTTAATTAACAAAGAATACTGTAAAACTATCTAATTACTTATCCCTTTACAGCAGCCAAAAATCCACTGACTGTTACACTATTGGTGAAAATTTGTCAAACTTTAGGCAAACTTTATATGCTATGTTGAGATTATAAATAATGCCTTCATCAGTTGCTTCTAAAACCAGTAGTATCGGAAAGTATAGGATCTAGAATCATCAAACTGTCTCTCTTGTTAAGCCATTCTTCTGTTCAATCCCATTGACTAAGACTGAAACTTCTAACTACATGAAGCACTTCTGTCGGTCTCATAATCAAATGGAAATACTTTGTGTGAAAAAATTTTCCAATCGAGAAATGAATTGTAATAAATTAAGATGTATATAGAAAATCCTTTATTATCCTGTCATAGATGATTCAATCACTTGTGTTTTTGATCTAATCAGGAGTGATCAATGCTAAGCTATCCATGAAATAACTAGTGAAATTCACATTGCTTATGTCGGTCGATTTGAACTCATGATTTGGGAACGCAAACTCATTTCAGCCAAGTTTGTGCCTTGCTCACTGATGATCACAGAGAGCAACAAGTTCTTGCATATCAGGATCTTCATCAGTATGCTGCTATTGAACCACACAATTGTTTCTTCCATTATCATTAATCGAATCATGGGTGTATAGCTATCATTCAGAAACAAAGGCCCAGTTCGCTCTCCCCCTTGGTGGAAGTCCTCGGTCTTCTGTTGTATTTTTTTGACTCACAGGGCATTGATTTGTATGAAATTTCCTTGCATGGTCAAACATTGAACCAGAATGCTACAGAGCAGTTCTTGAACAATTGCATGAACAGAATATGGCCAGAAAAGTGGATTTCAGGAAAAATTTTAATTTGGATCTTGAAAGAGGCCCTGCACTTTATATTTAAAAATTTCATGCAAAGCCCTCCATCACTGTGCTTTCATCACTATATTTACTGAATTTAGCTCCCTGTGATTTTTTATCTCTCTCCCAACCTAAATCCTCCCTGAAAGGGTCATAGATTGCAACAATCTATCTAAGGAAACAATCAACAACAACAACAATCTAAGGAAATCATCAAGAATGCTTCCAGAAGTTGCAGGAACATTGGAATTAGCATGTATACAGTGTCAAGGAGATAACTTTAAAGGTAACCCATCCCAGTAGCCAGTAAGCTTCATCATTTTCCAAATATTAGTTCATTTTTGTCACTCTCATACACTTAATTCCTCAGATTCCAACAGTATCAGAAACAAAAAAACATCGCTATTTACTAAAAGAAAACCAGATTTATCTGATCTTTGTAACTTTTGCCATAAATGTTACCTGTCTTGAATATTTCTGGGTGGCATCCTCCAAATAACAGTATACAGCAGAATAATTACCTCTTTATCCCTTCTGTCAAAATTCTTGTATATCATTGATAAAACCCTATGATCTGTCCTGGTAGCCCTTCTGTGCTGCTCAGATAACATTACAATTTACTGCAGGTTAACACCAGATCTTTTTCATTCTATGGGGTGTTTTTTTTTTTTTTTTTTGGAATTACTCCTACTCACATGCAGTACCCAGCACTGGTCATGTTAAACTTCAGTTATTATTTCTCGGCCAATCTGCCTAATTTTGCTAGATTGTGTTGATCATGTTGTTGTAATGATGGTAATCATACCTTGATTACTCTCATTAACTACCCATTTGCAAACTTACACAAGCTTAATATGCCTTCATCAGTATCATTAATAAATAATTAATTGAATTATCATTAAGTGAAAAACAACAGTAGCCCCCACTCAATCATCCTTTTATCCATAGCATTAACCTGCCAAATTGCTCCAATTTATACAGTAGTCCTTCATGTGGAATAGTATAAAAATTTTTTTGAAATCTAAATATGTATGATGTCAGATTTTTTTTTTTTTTTTTTGCACCCAGTTGCTTTTGTTATTGCATCATTAGAGTCCAACAAAATGGTCAGACAAGATTGCCCAAACAAATCCATATTGTGATTGCCACTTAGCTGCATTGTCTAGATCACGGGTTCCCAACTTGTGTTCCGTGGAACTCTAGGGTTAAGATCATTCATAGGAATCCCCTGAGCGGACTAGAACAACGAGTCAATAAGTTGGTCCAGAGTTGGCTTAAGGCAGGAAAAATATCTGAGCAGGTTTCCTGGAGGTTGCATGCGTCGGACTGTAACTTACCTAGATTTTATAGTCTGCCTAAAGTGCACAAGGCTGGGATACCTCTCAGATCCATTGTGTCGTTTATTGGCAGTCCGACACATGCACTATCCAGATTTCTGACTGAACTTGTATCCCCCATAGTAGGACACTCCGATCATACTATTAAAAACAGCAGGGAATTTGTACAGTTCGTCCATGTTCAAGAAGTAGAAGAGGGTGAGATTATGGCATCCTTTGATGTCATTTCTTTGTTCACGTGTATACCTGTCAAACATGGCTTGGATTGTGTGCAGAATGCTTTGAGTAGGGATGGTACTTTGAAAGTAGTAGTAGTAGTAGTGGCACATGATGCAAGAAAGCAAGTGTAGGAGCTTATGCAGCAGGCGCCTCCGTAGCCAGGTGGGAAGGAGCAGCAGTGCGTAGCACACGCTTCTTGATTAGACCGGGGTTCGAGCCCGTCACCACCAAATACGGAGGATGCGGAAAGGTCAAGGAATGACCACCGCATATCCCGGAGCAATATGGCCTTAGTTGCTAATGCTCCTAAAAACCAAATAACAAACAAACAATAACAATAACAAGCTTATGCAGCATCAGCCAAAAAAAAACAAAAAAAAAAAAAAAATCACACCATTCCCTCCAAATGCCTGTCCAGTTCCTCCTTAAATTTATTTAACCTATCAACTTCCACAACGACAGATGGAAGTTTGTTCCAGCAATTAACCACCCGCTGGCTAAAGGCAAATTTCCGTACATCTATTCTACATCTGTCCTTTCTTAATTTGAACTTATGTCCCCGTAGGTTGGTAATCTGAACAAGTGGAAGGATCCCATCAGAATTCAGCGTGCTCAACCCATTCAAGGCCTTATAGACCTCAATCAGATCACCGTGCAGGTGCCTAGTCTCCAGCCACTGCAATTTGCAGAACTTAAGCCTCTCTTGGTAAGAGAATCCCTTCATTCCCCTCACCAATCGTGTTGCTCTTCTTTGTACATGCTCAAGCAAATCTACATCCTTCCTAAAATGAGGCCTCCAGACCTGTACGCAGTACTCAAGGCGTGGCCTGACCATTGCCTTATACAGAGGGACAATCACCTCCTTTTCCCTGCTTGACAAAACCCCATGACCCGCCCTAGCAGCCTGTCTGCACTGCTCAGAAAACTTCATATCTGACTGCACAATTACTCCCAGGTCTTTTTCATTTTCTAATACCTTAAGTGTAGTACCACACAGTTGGTACGTTTCTCTGGGGTTACTTCTACCCATATGCAGTACTTTGCATTTGTCAAGGTTGAACTTCAGTTGCCACTTCTTAGCCCATCTGCCCAAATTATCTAGATCCTGTTGCAGTAGCACACTGCCATTACTGTCATTAACAACCCTGCCAACCTTTGTGTCATCTGCAAACTTCGACATTAAGCCTGATATACCTTCATCAATATCATTGATAAATACACAAAACAACAGTGGACCCAACACCGAACCCTGTGGGACTCCACTAATAACATTAGTCCACGAAGAGCAGCACCGATTGATTACCACCCTCTGTCTTCTCCCACTAAACCATCCTTTTATCCATTTGCAACTTACCCTTAATACCATTCTGCTCCAATTTGTACAGTAGTCTTCCATGCGCAACAGTGTCAAAAGCTTTCCTGAAATCCAAGTATATGATATCAAAATTATTTTTTGCATCCAGTTCCTTTGTGACCACATCATAATAACCAATCAAATTTGTCAGACAAGACTTTCCCTTAACAAACCCATGCTGTGTTTGAATTATTGCTGCAGTCTTGTCTAGATGATCCTGCAATGCATCTTTAACCAGCGACTCCATTATTTTACCCGGAACAGAAGTTAAACTAACTGGTCTATAATTACTCGTGTCACCCATCGATCCACCTTTGTGAATTGGGGACACATTTGCACATCTCCAGTCCGTGGGAACCTCCCCTGAGTCCAAGGATGCTCTCATAATTATGGCTAAGGATTTGCTTAGTTGCTTTGCCGCCTCCTTTAAAATAACTGGATAGATCCCATCCACCCCAGGTGCCTTTCTTATGTTTAACTTCAACAATTTCTCCTCCACTTTGCTCTCAGTTATTACAAAATCATTAAGCACACTGCTACAATTTGATAACCTTCTTCCATTTTCAAATTGTAATAATTCCTCACGTGTGAACGTAGATGCAAAATACTCATTCAGTTTGTTTGCTATCTGAGCAGGATCATCAACAGTCGAACCATCGATGTCAAGTGGACCAATCACATTCATCCCCTTCCTTTTAGAGTTTATATAAGTAAAGAAATCCTTGCTGTTTTTCTTAGCATCTTTTGCCAAAGATTTCTCGTAATCCGCCTTCGCCTGCCGAACCTCCTTTGTGACCTGATTACAGACTAGCTTATATTTGCCACAGGCTTCTGCATCACCTGATAATTTATATGCATCCCATGCATTTTTCTTCTCTGTCACGAGTCTCATTAGTTCATTTGATAACCATTTAGGCCTAAACCTTGAACAATATTTCTTAATCGGTATATAAAGTCTAGTAGCTTCCACGATTAATTCTTTGAATGCTTCCCACTTAGAATTTACTGTTTGTAACATTGTCAGTTGATCCCACTGTACAGAATTTAAAAACTGTCTGAGACCACTGTATTCCCCTTTACGGAAGCAAAAACCCTTTCCTTTACCCCTGACGGTAGTTACCTCTTTGCGTAAATCCCACTTCAGCACACTGTGATCACTGCCACCTAGTGGTTCCTTTATCTGCAAATTCTTAATACACGAATGATCACTGCTGATAACCAGATCAAGAGTGTTACTTTCTCTGGTTGCCTCTCGAACATGCTGCTGCAGAAAACAATCATCCAATAAATCCACAAAAGTCTGACTAGTGTGTGAGTGACCAACCCACAAGTTCCAGTCAATAACTGGGAAGTTAAAATCCCCCATTATAAGACGTTCTGATTTACTGGCCCACTCTATTTCTCTGTACAATTGTTCATTGTACTCATTCAAGTCATTAGGCCTATAACACACTCCTACTCTTATTTTTCCTTTCGCAGTGCTTATCTCACACCAAACTGACTCAACAGAGCACTGTTCATCTATATTAACTGGGTGCACTTCCTTTGATTTTATGTTTTTTTTAATTAACAGCATAACACCCCCTCCCTTTCTGTCCTGTCTATCCTTTCTGTACACATTGTACTCCCCAAATTCCAGTTCTGCATTCCTTATATCTTTGTGACACCACGTCTCTGCTATCCCAACAATATCCGCCTTTGATGTCTTGACCAACACTTCAAATTCATCAAATTTATTTACTATACTTCTAGCATTGGTATACATGCAAGCATACATGCTCCTATGCCTATTCCTTGTTACCCTAACACATCCCATATACCCAACTATTCCATGATGACTGCCATCCGTCCCTGAAACCCCCAACACCCCTCGCTCCAGGTCGCTTCTTATTCTAATAGAAGTTGTGCAAGAATCACCTTCACCTCTGACTGCGGTTACTGTTAAACTATTAGTCTTTGTATCCCCCCAAACTAGCAGTTTTGCGACCCACCTAACACTGCCTCGATAGCATCAGCAAATATTCTTGCACCCTTTCTATTTAAGTGTATCCCATCCCTGTAGAAGCAATCTCTCCTGTTAACAAGTACAGTCCAGGCTGAAAAAAATTCTACCCCTTGAGCCTTGCACAATCTTTCCAGGGCCGAATTGATCGACAAGGCTCTCATCATGTACTCCCTCCTATCGTGTCTGGGCAGAATTGCAGACACTTTTAAATTCAACCCTATTTCACGGCTTTTTTTCAACAGTGACCTGTACTTGTTGAGTAATTCCACCGATCTCCTACTCTTAATATCATTAGTGCCAACGTGTACAACTATATCACCTTTTGTGCCCTTGAAAGATGATATCCGGTCTACAACGTCATCAATCTTTGCCCCTGGCAGACATACCCTGGTCCTGTTCCACCTATCCTTTTTACAAAGGATGTTCCCCGTTTCCCTAACAAAGATAGGACAATAAGACAGCCCTAAGTGGTGAAGGTGTTAGCTTATGTCAGGGGTTCGCGAAAGTGTTCCAGGGGGATTCGCACTAAAAATTCTGTAATGGCATCTACTTAGATTTACATAGGTATATTATTGTAAACTACAAAATATAACTAATAATAAACAAAGTAAAATAAAATTAAATAAAAATTAAAGAATTGCCAAGATAAGAAACCACATCTCCCACAATTCCTTATAATTACTTTACTATCTTACAGTATTTCGTGTTAAATAAATATCTAAAATTATTTCTTGACTAAATGTCTAAGAGTATGAAAAAGGTTGTTTATGCAGGGGTACTGCACTTCCATCGTTTCTACTACCCAGGTAGTATGCATGCATTATTTGATTACATCTCATATTGTGAATACCTTCACAACAAGTTGCTGAGGTATTGTACTGCTTTGAATAAGTAACGCTTCACCAGTGGAGAAATGTCACTTATTCTCGGCAGATACCATCACCCAGACGGCACCATTTCGAAGCTCGTTGGCTTACTCATCAGTGAGTGGGCAGTTACCCTGTTGTTGCAATAGTGACAACCAACCCAATTATGAAGTATAACTCCACAATATGAGAGATGCTTGATGGTGTGCATGGTTTAATCTAAATATATTTCTTGACTAAATTTCTAAAGGTATGTAAAAGGTTGTTTATGCATGGGTAATGCAAGATATAATCAACTGATGCATGCATAATACCTAGGTAGTAGAAATGATGGAAATGCACTACCCATCCACAAACAACCTTTTTCATACTCTTACACATTTAGTCAAGAAATAGTTTTAGATTATAAACCATACACATCATCAAACATCTCACATATTGTGAAGTTATACTTCAAAACTGGGTTGTCACTATTGCAACACCAGGGTGCCTGCCCACCCACCGAAGAGGAGCCAATCAGATCCAAAACGGTGCTGTCTGGGGGGGGGGTCTTGATGAGGCCCTCATTACCACGAATAGGTAACAACAATCTTCCCTAATTAGGGAAGCTCTGGGGATTCATGAATGTTTGAGTTCAGTGAGTGTGGGGAGTAACTGCTCCTTTCCTCTTCCTCTCCTACTATCACTTTCCTACACTTGTTTTGCTTTCCAAAGTCTAATAGGGACAGTATTGGATAACAGAGTATCTTATCCCATACCATTCTTCAAATGGTGCCGTCTGGGTGGTGGTATCCCCGAGAATAAGTAACATTAGTCTTCTCCATAACTGAAGCATTACTTACTCAGCAACTCGTTGTGAAGGTATTCACAATATGAGATATAATTGAAAGATGTATGCATACTACCTGGGTAGTAGAAATGATGAAAGTGCATTACCCATGCAAAAACAACCTTTTTTTTTTAAATAAATATGTTTTCCATACTTTTTTTTTTTTTTTTCATTCTCAAGGATCATTGTTATGTATAGGTACTTTTTTTTTAGACCCTATAGTACTTAGTACCGTGCTAAGACTGTTTTGAATGAGAGAGTGGGAAATTATATAAGCCAATTCAGAAGAACAGTGTCCATGGAAGTATCTGTAGAAAGGGCATGCAGCAGAAACAGTACGTCTATGAGACAGAGAGTGGAGAGACTCTGTTAGAGATGAGTCATTAATTAACCTAACTGCCCTCTTCTGATTGGAATCTAGAAACCTGAGAGAGGTTTTGGGGTCACTGCCCCAGATGTGGGAACAAATTTCATGGTAGGGAGGATTTGTGATTTCTACAGAGGCAACAACTGTTTGGAAGAAAAGTAACATTGAGAGCAAAAGAGAAAACAGTTTTTTAGATTCAGAGGAAGCAATATTTGTAATATGTTTTGTGACAAGAGAGATTAGAAGTCGGGGTAATCCGGAAACCATACTGGCAGTCGTTGATCAGATGAAAGATTTTCAGATTGTTTAAGAGTTGGCAGTTAATTGATTTCTTCATTACTTTGGAAAGAGTAGAAGTAATCGCAATGGGACGATAATTGGATGGAAGGGATTTGTCACTCTTTTTAGGAACTGGCTGGATTTGAGCAAACTTCCAAGCAGAAGGAAAAATACTTTTGGAAGAAAGTGAAACAAGAGTAAGTTCAAGGGCAGGCACAGGTTTTGAGAACAAGTGGATAAATACCATCAGGACCTGGTGCTTTCTTAGCATCAGATTCATCAAAATCCTTCTGACATCCTGTTGACAGAAAACCACAGGAGGCCTTGAATGAAGTGTACTGGGAAAAGTTTGAGGTGATTTACCAAGATCATCAATACATGAGTTAGAAGAAAAATAGGATGCTAGCAGGTCAGCTTTCTCTTTGGCTGATGTGGCAACAGAACCATGTGGTTTTGACAGTGATGGGAACAGAGATGGGTAAAAATTGCGGCCATTAGCTTTGGCAAGAGACCAGAATGCTCGGCTACTATTTGGACAAGAAGCAAGTTTTCTATTCTAGGCCTGTTCGAAATCTAGTTTGTACTTATTAATAACTGCTTTACAAAGTATAAATAATAATTTTGATTATTACGCAAGGTCGCTTAAAGAAGCGTAGTACTGGAAATGTTTTATAATAAAAATTCAGAAATATTATATTTCAGAGAATACAGACTTAGTGGTTCGCATTAAAAATATTATGTTGAAAGGGGGTTCGCGATAAAAAATATTATGTTGAAAGGGGTTCGTGAGTCAAAAAATGTTGGGAACAGCTGGCTTATGTTTATCTAGTACCACTATGTTATTCCAAAAGGTTATGTACCAGCAGGTTCGAAGAGTAGCTATGGAAGAGTTTGAAGGTAGGATGTTGTGGAGCTCTAGTTCTCCCCATTACGTGAAGAGATACGTTGATGACATGTTCACGGTGATACAAAGAGGACATGAAATAGAAATACTCAATTGGTTGAATAGCGGTTCGCCTTATATTCAGTTTAGTTCGGAGGTTGAGCAGGGAGGACACTTCCATTCCTAGATGTGTGTGTATACAGAGAAGGCCGACACTTGAAAACTAAGGTTTACAGAAAACTTGGGTGTCAGGGCCAATACACACACTTTAAAGCATCTCAGGCTAATTGCTATAAAAATAGTGTGGTTAAGGCTTTAATGGAAAGGGCAAGTCCCACCGCTCCTCGACTGAAGAGAGAGGTGATGAGATTAAACGTGTTACAGCAGACCTAGTAACCTGCGGCTATCTCCAGAGCACCATTGAGAGGTGTTTAAGAGATATGAACAACAGTCGCAGTGATGCTTTTACACCTGTTTCGACCGCATACATCCCCTACTATCCGGGCATTTCGGACCCCATTTCCCTTATCTTACGTTCATGTAAGATATGCTGTGTGCAGCTGCCATGTCGGAAGCTGCACACAGTAGTGTCCGCAACTAAAGATCCTATTGCTGGTAATGACAATTACCAGTCATGTATGAAAGTGGGATCATATATGAAATTGAGTGTCCTGATTGTGTGGGGTGTTATGTGGGAGAAACGAAAGACAGACTGTGGGACCACCTGGGGGAACTAAATAGAGCCCTTAAGACTGCAAATTACAGAGGTTCAGCTGTAGCGGAACATGCCTGAGAAACTGGGCACGGCATTACAGCTAAAGAAGCTGTGATCGTGGATAAGGCACATAGCTTTTGGAATCGGAAATAGCTGGAGAGTTTAAGAATATGTTCGTCCGAGCACTACAGTCTTAATAGGGATAAGGGCTGTCACATTCATCCACTCTTTGAAGCCCTTATCCTACAAAGAGATGAACGGTTTAGAGTGGCCTGTCCAGTTTCTGGTTCTGATGCACGAGAAGTGAACCATGCGCAGACGCCATACTTCATGTCGCAGACATGCTGAGACGTATGTGGTACATATAGATTGTCGGTTATTCTGCAACCACCATAGCTGATGAAGGCGGCCGCTGCTGCCGAAAGCTTCTGTGTTAGTGGTCTTAAACAACTTTTATTGCTTTTAATTTTATATATTTTATTGTATTTTATCCTTGTTATACGTTTATTTTATTTTGTTTTAAACTTTTAATATATAGTTATACAATCAGTATGCATCTATTTTATTTTTATTTATTTTATCTTATTTTATCATAATAAAGGCATTTTATAGATTCGTGTCAGTGTTATTTAGTAGAATTACAGATGAATTACAGAGTTCCTGACTCCAGAGGCCTTTTCAATGAAATAAAGGATTCCATTCCTACAAGAATAATTACACTGACACAATCTGAACAAATGTTGACATCAGAAATTTTGAAACAGTAATTCAACCAAAGAAAACAAGAAAAGAAATCACACAGGTCATCCCATTTTACATTCTTGTAAGGCCAAACAATATGAAGTTGGAAATAGCCATGAGATAAAGACTCCATTGGAGAAGAGATGATCACTAAGTTGTGATCTAAGGTGTCTAAAGGATCACTCACTTTGACTGTGTACTTAAAAGGATTGTTTGTGAGAAAAAGATCAAGCTTGTTGGCTGTACGGTTAGGATTGTCCAGTTCTTGTAGGTAAATGAACAATCTGTTCAAGGTCATTAGTAATTGCAAAAGCCTCAGCATGTTGACCAGTTGGGTCGGTGTGACTAGAAAACAGAAGCCAGCTGGAGTTGTGTACATTAAAATCACCAAGGAAAATTACCTCACCGTTAGGAAAGTTGGACAGGAGAAATTCAAGTTGCAAAGAGAGGAAGTCAAATAGTTCCAAGTGATTAGTGGAACCAAATATATGTGGTCTCAGTTCTAATCTCAATGATATCCATTTCCACTGACAGTCTACCAAACCCTACTTTTTCTGACAGAATCTCAGTTATTGGTTGATTCAACCACTGATCATCTCAGTTGCCCAAATTATTCGGTGTATGATTCCTTTCGCCTCAAAGGTGGTGCTTGTGCACGTGTCCATTCCGATATTCCCTGTCGGAGACTTGATAAGTTGGAAACTCCGCTTTTCTATCTTCTCTGGCTTAAAAGTCTCCCTACCTCATTCTGGAAAATTCATCTGTTGTCTCCACCATTCTCCCAACTCCACTAATCACTTGTTGATGAAAAGTTACGATTTGGATGAATACTCAAACGAAATGCACAGCTGTTTCCCTTCCTCGTTTTGTTTAATTTGAGTATTCATCCAAATCGTAACTTTTAATCCATTTAATTTTAAATAGTTTTTAATCTTTTTAATTGTGATTTTAATTATTTATTATCGGAACCAGTTTTAACTAATTATTATGACACAATGTCTTCTCGCACTCATGGTCTTGCTGCGGTGGTTTGATGTGTTTCTGGGTCGGGTTGTGGCTCTCAGTTTTCGATTCCGTTGCGCATTGGATTTGGTCATATCTCTATGAGTTGAGGGAATTCATTAATTCACTTTTTTCATCTTATTTTATTCGTCGTATATGAGAGAGAATTCACTGGAAGCATTCCACAAAAAAAATTGAGGTAATCTCTTACTTTTTAATATATTAAAAAATCGTGGAAGTTATTGAGCCCTGTAGCTCTGAATTTTTTACTAAGGCTAAATTTAATATAAAAATATGACACAAACTAAGGAATAAGAGTGTGGTAACTCTACATTATTTTCAGGTTGTGGGGCATACTACAATTTAAGATACTGCAATTAAATATGATTTTAGCATTAGTTGAGGCATATGATGCAAGAAAGCAAGCTTATAGAGCATCAGCCAAAAAAAAAAAAAAAACCTTCCCATTTCACCCATCTGGTCACTCCAAATGTTTGTCTGGTTCAGCCTTAAATTTATTTAAGCTATCAACTTCCACACCACCGGTTTGAAGTCTGTTCCAGCAATCAACTAACCACTGGTTAAAGGCAAACTTCCACACATCTGTTCTACAACTGTCTTTCCTCACTTTGAATCTATGTCCCCTCAGGTTCTTAATCTGAGCAAGCAGAAGTATTCCATCAGCATTGAGCCTGTTCAAACCATTCAAGGCTTTGTACACCTCAATCAGATCATCTCGCAGGTGCATAGTCTCCAGATGCTGCAACTTGCAGAATTTAAGCCTCCCTTGGTAAGAGAACCCCTTTGTTCCTCTCACCAATCTTGTTGCCCTTCTCTGTACTTGTTCTATCAACTCTACATCCTTCCTAAAATGAGGCCTCCAGACCTGTACACAGTACTCAAGGTGTGGCCTGACCATTGCCTTATACAAAGGTATAATCACCTCCTTGTTGCTGCTAGCAAAATTCCTATATATCATTGACAAAACTCCATGACCTGACTGCTCTGAGAGAACTTTTTCATTCTCCACTTCCCTAAGTTTAGTACCACACTGTTGTTATGCCAATTACTCCCAGGGGGGCTTGCATCTGGTGAGCATGGGCTTGGCAAACCAGGGTCCTGAGCTGGCTGTCATCATTCATCTCTTTCTTGCTTCCTTGGTGATTCCCTTCTACTTCTGACTCTCTCTCTTAGGAATTTTTTTTTTTTGGTTGGGTGCAGCATAAGCCTCAGGCTTGCACGATATGGCTAATAATAGATATGAGATATGTTATCATGCCAAAATGACTGATAACTTATTAAATTCTCAGCTAAATTCAAAAATAAACTAATTAAGTAAAAAAAAGAAGTAAAGATTTATTTGAAAAGAATGTTTTGAGAATGAATGAAAGAATGTTTTAACAAAAGCACAAAATTTCAGTTGCAGCTTGGAGTACTCATTATGGCTTACTTACCACCTTCTTTCTAAAAAACGTTTTAACTATCTGATAAAAATCAGAAGGTTGATGCTACCTACTTTTTTGATGAACATGAAGGAAATACATGTAAAGAAGATACATAGATCTCTGCTGCTGCTTAGGGAAGTAGCATAAGTGCCCTTTTAGTGCTTCTGGCAACCCATGCCTCAACTTAATAGTTCATCTATAATATGAATATTCACAAATTTTTTTTCATGGGGAAATATGAGGATGTAACATGAGCAATGATAATTTTATATTCTGAAGAACAGCTCCAATTTTCAGTGGTGAAAATCATAACCACTCATTGTGCATCAAGTCCTTAGTCAGTACATAGTTTTACTGTATCAGTATAAAGTTCTTCACTGTTAACAAAATGAAATTTAAATATTTATTTAACTGTCCAATCGTTTTTTAGGTATGTTACTTGAAATAATATTATTGAAGTGAAAAATGAAAACAAAATGAATTTTAGGAATGAACAAGTATATCAGCAAATTACTATTCTATAAGCATCCATAAAAGCTTTTGCTGTGCACATTGGTTAAAATAATTTATAAAGAATAATTTATGAAGATTAATTTATTAATTCTGTCCCAAGGCCTGTTTTTATAGGTGCAAGATACATGAGACAATAACCAGTGATATTGCACTATGTGCATTATTATTCTTAGAGATATAAGAAAGAGATATAACTTAGAGACATACGAAATTGAAGTTTCATCAGAACTACTATATAACTGTCTTATCTTTGTTTTTTTATTAATCCCTTTATATTTCCCCTCTCTCCCAGATTGTCAAGCAGACTCTTCAGTGTGGAGGTACAGTAAGATGTGTTGGACCAAAAGGTGGTACACCAAATTCTTCTCAAAAGACTCCATCTTCTGCTCCTCCAGAGGTCATAGACCTTAGTGATGATGATGATGAGGAGGAAGAGGAAGAGGAACCTGCAGCAAGCAATGGTAGTAATAGTAACCACAGCAGTGGGAGCAGTTTCATCCCTACTGCTATTACCACCATTACTACCACAGCTAGCACCACAGTTTTTAACTCACCAACACAATCAGTACCGAACTTCCAGCACCACCGTGCATCCCATACACCACCAGGAACGTGGCCAGTATTACCCCCTTCAATAACATTGCATCCCATTCCTCCACAAACTGTGTCATCATTGTCGTCAATATCATCACCATCATCAACACCGTCATCACTGCCTGTATCATCAACTCAGTCATCAACAGGACATACTGAAAAACACAGTATCACGTTAACCTGTTTGTCTGAAGGAAATGAAAACTCAGAAGTGTCACTAACAGATTTGACTGCTCTAAGGAAAGCAGCAACTTCGTGTACTGCAAGTGAATAGAAAATTTAGTGGATTTTGTTCATTACAGAAGAAGCTTCATAATAAACCAAAGGCATCAGTACAAAGTATCGTCATTTGTAACATTAATGGTGACATAATGTGGCTCCATTGCTAGTTCATGAGGTGTGTCACGTATACACATATAGTATGCATGGTTGTCCAGTATGTTTTTGACAGCCTATTTTCTATTATAAAGAACAAAAAAAAATCTAGTTTGAAGTTGAAGAATGGCTATTTGAGACTTGCAGTAGTCTTTCTTGGAAGTATCTTTGTATTAATTGTATAAAGCTGTGCTTCATACATTAGGTGGCTTCTGGGTAATTTATCATCAGTTTTTCAGTAATTGTCTTCATTATTAAAAGTGTGTGCATTTATCATCTAGACTAGTGTAATTAGTTAACTGTGAAATTTTGTGGTGTCCTTGGAATATGGTTGTAAAGCAGTTGTAGAAAATGAATACTTGTATAAATGTTTCACATTTTGATTGTTATTTGTAATTTGAATTTAGGCGACTTCTTTGTCAGCATTTGTTATGAAATGCAATTACCTAGTTTGCCCTTGCACACTTTCTTATGTTTTTTTTTTTTTTTTTCCTTCCTATTGTTGATCTTGTAGAATGTGTACATTTTAGAGTAATGTTTAACATAGTTTGATATGAATTTGTGCATGCACAGAAGTAGATAAGTGGAGCCCTGGGGCAGAGAAAACATGCAAAATACAACATAATGAATTCCATATATTTCCTCAAATGAACATTATGCAATGATGACAGATTTAAGAGGAACGTTTCTTCATAGCGGGCAGAAGTAGTATCTGTTGTCTTGTTGCTAATCATAAGGAATGTCAAATTATCATATTGGGATAAATACGTCACAATGAAATTTATTACTGCCGAGTTCAAAGACCCCCCCATCCCCCCACTGCCTGTATCTCTCTCTCTCTCTCTCTCTCTCTCTCTCATTAAAAAAAAAAACTACATATGAAAATTTAAAAATTGCTTGTTCTCATTAATCACAACATGGAAGTATATTTTTAGCCTAAATAGAATCTGATTTGACCAAGTTATCTTTAATATCTCTACTATTGCCCAATTATTTCAGAATCCATGATATAAACTAATTAAGTTATTATAAATAATTATATTATGCAAATAAATAAGTCTGTCCCTCAAAACCTTCGTGCTATTATCCTGCAAATTAAATACAATAGCTTTATTCTTGTGCAATTTTCTCTACCATGCTTTTATATATTTCAGATGTCTTTTTAATAAATAAAATAAGTGTTACAGTTAAAAGGAAAAGCTAAAAACTTTTCTCAAAATGATGACAGTAGAGAAGGCATGTTGCCTAACATTAGAAAAGGTTGGAAATCAAAATCAGACAAAACTAAATCCATATTGAGCTGCTAATTATGAAACTATATACAGAAACTAAATACAGAAAAACATGATACAAACTTAATACTAAAATTTTAAAATTAATGCGCAATCAAATAATAAAACTGAAAGCAGTTAGTAAGCCATAAAAAACAAAACATATGCATAATTAATCCTAGTGCTTCCTAGACCAACACTGAAAAAAAAAAAAAAAAAAAAAAACATGACTAATGTAACTTATAGGAGAAACTTAAAATACAACATAATATCAGTATACAGAGGAATGTGGCACTGCTCTGCTTTGTGCAGAGGAGAAAATTTTTAGTTCATTCACAGAAATAAAATGAAAAGAGGCATATAGAAGGAACAGGTAAAAGTAATTTTGGAGAGGAAAAAACCCTTGCCCTTGAACTGTTATTAATAATTCAGAGATAGAGAAATTGAGAAAAGAAAAGAAAAAATTGCTCAGGAATGAACCTCCAATACTCTCTCACCTTTGCTTGCAAAAAAAAAAAAAAATCCTTGGGGGTTTAATAGTATATGCTGTTAATCATTGTTGTGACCATATTAAAGCTTGAGCTTAAAACTACTTAGCATTCCTCTTAATAATTATTTGATTGTTATGTATTTCAAATGACATTTATTAAAAAAGATTAATCAAAATTCTAAAGAATCGTTCAAAGGTAAGAATTTTTTGAAATAGAATATTGGTTTCCATTTATATGACAGGCAGTACTTTGTTGCTGTGTAAAATTTTTCATTATAGATTATTCATTATTGATTGAAATTTCTTAGTACTAATAAATGATTATAAACTCTCCTATATATTAATTATAAATATAAGTACAGTAGGCTCAGTTATCCGGTGCAGATTAACAGGATTTCTATAGTCCATAAAAGTCAAATAACAAAAGGGAGAATGTGTGGAATCTGTTGTAACATTATTTGTTTACATTTTGTAGCTTTCCTTTTACTACATTATGGTTTATTTTAACATTCTTCTCTGAGTTTATTTTTTTTTTTTATGTGCACTCATTAAAACAGAAAGGGGTTTTTTTTTTTTTTCATCCTCTCCTATTGAAAAAAATATTCAGCTCATCAGTAATCATGAAAAAGGTGCTAAAATGTCAACTTTAATCAGTTACTACTCAACTACATGAAATAAAATGGAGACACCATTCTCACTGTTGAGATGCTTCAAAATTAGGAAAATAAATCAAGAGAGAATGAACTTCATTGTTTTCCTTCTCCTAAAAATTAGATGTTCGTATTAAATTTTATGTCAGATCTTCTCATGCTGAAGTATACTTTTATAAATATGAATACAGTATGTTTGTAAATAAATATATGTTTTTTGTCATTTGTATGAGTTTTTCTCTCATTTTGTGAATTATCTGGGCACATTTAATTCCCATCCATCCCAAAAAATTAGGAGTTGGTGTATATTTTAAAGGAATTTTCACTATGCTTTCAAATCAAATATTTGCAGTCAAACTTTTAATAAATCATTTCTCTTAAGAATGGAATTATTTGCGTGCTTTTTTTTTTTTCTTTTTTTTTTTCCATTTAAATTTATTCATTATACACCAATCATTTATTTGGTTAATTTATAGGATATGAGAAAAACGTATATTTAATAACCACCAGTATTTGAAATTTTCTTTTACCAATATTTGATATTTTCTCACTGACTTTTTTTTTTTTTTTTTTTTTTTTTTTGTGAATATGTTTCAAAGTTTTACAATTGAGTACAGAAAAACCTCCCTTAATGGACACTGCTCTATAAAGAACACCTCTTGTGGGGACTCAGACTTGGTTCCCAGCCAGAAGTATTAGAAATTACATGTGAAAGGACCTCTCCAAAATGCACACTCCCTAAGATAGTTTGATAGGTGTCCTTTTGGTGTTTTCAGCTTCCTTATACAGGGCCCTGTCAAGAGTAATTGACACACGTGTAATTTTAGTCAGTGGCAGTTGTAATGAAGGCAAGTGAAGGTAGTAATCATTACAGTAATACTAATTAGACTTGTAATAGCAATGGATTACTCATGGAGCACATGATACAATGTGTCGTTAATATACTCATAACTGCTGGTAAGGAATGTTTACAAACTTATTTGGGCAGTCCAATTGTTCCATTGTTGAGCATCACTTAGCAAAGCAATAAAAGGCCAGACTGAGAGATACTGTTTCAGGAATAAAAAAGGAAACAAAAAGACAGTAGCAAGTCTGTGCACAGGACTCAGTTTCTGGTTTGTTGAAAAAAAAAAAAAAAAATCCTCTACTAATGGACTGCATAGATAATTTTGACCAGTGAAGTCCATGAGGATTTTCTGTGTCCACAAATATAGAGTATCCACAGATCTCCTTTACAGAAAACATATTTGTGTGAATAGGGTATATGATACAAATCTTTCACCATCCAAAAAATGTGCTCTGCAGTAGATGGTAGTATAATCGCAAAACTGTTATCATGATGGATTTACCACCCAAGAAGGCACAGTTTGGTTCAGCGAACTGCAGTTTGCCAGTGTTATGTGTAAATTTCAAACACAATTTAAAAAGGTGCCATTGAGAAGACCTACAAGTCTGCAGTGGTAAAGAAAATTCATAAAGGATGCCTGTTTTGTGCAGTCATCCTGGAAGAGGAGTGACCAAAAAAAAATTCAATGAGAATGCAGTGGAGCTTGGTCAAGGAAGTTTGGTGCTAAAGCCTGGGGAAATCCATACAACATGACACTCGTAAGCTTAACGTGTTAAGATGTGTAACGTTACATCACCATCTGAGGATGAAGCCACACAAGTTACAGGTCTTACAGAAGATTTTTGATTGGCGACAAAACCAAGAGGATAGTATTTTATTTGTGAATTTCTCCATGTTTTGGAATTGTGCTAAATCTACTGCAGCATGTACATTTTGCAACTATTGAATAAAAACTTATCATCTGTCACTGGGAAATGGTTTTGGATTTGTAACATAACCTATTGACACAAATATCCGACCCCTGTACCTTTGATATTCCTGTATATTCAATAAAAATGCTGCAGTGCTTGATGTTACTTTCATAATTGCTTCAGCAGCAGTAGTAGTGTCTAGCTTTTTGACTGCGAGACAATGACAATTTTCCCATGCTGTCACTTACCACATTCACTTGGTAGTGAGAGATGCTGGTTGTTTAAATAGCTTTTGTCGAGGAAAATTTCATCCCGTATTCCAAGAGAATGCTGGTAAAATTTTCTAGACATTACATTGATTGCAGGCTAATTTTTTAAGAAATTAAATTTCTTGATGTTTGCAGCAGAGCTCTATCCAGAAATTTAAAAACAGAGTGGTTTTGGTTCATTTTGAATGTATCCTCTTACATTATAAAAATTGTGTGTGAGGAAAAACAATGAATATCAACTGAAACTAGTAAGTGGTCTAATTATCCATAATGAAAATGAAATGCTCTAAACAAAGCTGTGTTCATTTTTATTAAAAGTTAATTAATTGAAACATGTTCAATAATAATCAATAAAAAAAAAAAAAAACACTCTGAGTAAGCAGTCGGTTACAGTGAATTTCATTTTTCCAAATTGTTGAAACTCGCTACACTGACCTCTGCAAAGCAGACACCTCCTTATGGTGGACACTTTCTTCTGACCCAATGCTGTCCACTTTAGAGAGGTTCACTGTATATAGTTTTAAAATCCATGACAAAAAATATATATAAAAACAGCATAGACTCGAACTGTTATTAAATATTCTCATATTTTGATTTATTTATTTATTTGCTTAGTATGTTACTTTCAAAGGGCATAATTTATTCCAAAAAATGTAATTTAACAGTAATTTTTGATTAAATATACGAGTGAGATACTTCAATTTTTCAAGAAAATTAATTTATTATTCATTTTTATTTATTATTTAGTGTAAGTAACCTTTGAGTATTAAAATGCTTCTTCAAAGACCTAAACTGAAGGTTTGTGCCTTCTTGTAGCTACTTTTTGCTGTCTGACATATATCTTTAAGTTACATATGTTGTACTACCCTAAAGAATTGAAATGAACAGTGTACAAAATTCATTACTCTTTACAGTGTGGCAGATGTATTAAAATTCTCTGGAAAACATATATGTATTTTCTTTCTAAAACATAATTGTGATTTTATATATTTTATATCTATACATCAATAAAACCAGTCTATTACTTTGTTATGCTATATTTCCAATAGTTTGTAATTGACAGGTATGTCATCAAGAATCAACAGGAATAAAAATCAGGAGTATATTAACATTGTAATTCATATAATAAAAATGCAACCTGCTATTTCTAATTTGTAGGAGAGATACCAATTTATATTGCTGATCCATGCAGAACACCATAAAAAAAAAGCAACAGAAGAATATCTGCATGTTTTTATTTCAGCTGGACTTTTAGGAGCATTTGAAAGAGAGTGTGAATTAATTGTCGAAGATTTATGAAATGTCATAAATTAGACTGTGGAATTATATATTTCTAAATTGTCAGTGGACTTATTAAAGAATATACTTAACTGGGAACACTCTCATCATTACTTTTTACTTACAAATATTTATTAGATTTGTGATGTATTATTTATTATTACTATATATTATTACTGAAGAACAAAATTGCAAAAAGATGGTATATATTTTTTAAGGTTTTTAAAGTAGAGATATTGGGAATTCCATTATGGTTCCAGTTTTTTTTTTTTTTTTTTGTTTATTTGTTTGTTTTGTTTTATATATATATATATATATATATTATTTAGTTTATCCAGAACTATTATCTCTCTCTCTCTCACCTCAGAGAGATTATGTTGAAACAAAGAGCTTTGTGCACTTTCTTCAGATTCATAAACACACATTTCTTTCTACAGATTCACAATGACATTAGTTATATGGAGAGAGAGAGAGAGAGAGAGAGAGAATATAACAACACACTCCTAAAAGAAGTGTGTTACTTATTAGTAATGGTGTCACCTCTCTCCTCCCTGACAACCATTTGTTTGGAGTTTTGTACTGCTGAGAACTTTGAAAATAGTTTATTACAGTAGCCCTTTTCAGAGGTTTTGAAAATGAAATACAATGTTATTGTTGCTACTGACCAGACAGGAAATGTAGCTAAAAATTTTTAAATGAAGGAAATGTTAAAACCAGTGAAGTGTATGGATTTTTTTTTTTTTTTTTTTTTTGGAAGTTTAGGGTTTCCAAAAATGAAAAACTACAGTAGATAGAGAAAAATTTTCAGAAATTAAAACTCTGGAAAACCAGTGAGATGATGTGTGAACATCATCCCACTGGCTTTCAAACTGAAATCAAAATCTGGAGAGAATAAATAAAATAAAATAAAGACTGCTAATGAAGAAAAATAAGTGTAAATACCCAGAAAAGAAAGAAGAGGAATTTGGCCATCGATGCCCCATCTTTTCAAGAGAAAGCTATAAGGTGGGTCAAAATACTACGAATGTAGTATTTTGATAACCTTTCAACCCAGAAGAATCTGAATTGAGCAGCTGTAAACCCAATGCTATGCATCCAGTAAGAAAACTGCCTTGATCAGCAATGTGTTCGAAGCCAAAAAATGAAATGGAAAACATGCAAGCAGAATAATATTCAAAGAAAGCACTTCTAGTGAGAATAAAATATTTCACACTTGAAATACAAAGGTTACCTCACAAATGTGCAGAGTATAAATAAAAGTAAAATTAATTTTAATTTTGAGAAAAGGGAACCAAAAAAAAATAAGGGTGGAATAAAAACTAAAAACTAACTTGGCGGGGTTGAAGGATTATCAAAACACTATGTTCATTCTTCACCTGCTGGAGTGCCTTTTTTTTTTCGCACCTAGTTTGTGAACATGTCTCGAGGAGACATGTTGTGATATCTACAGAATTTTCACTTCTGAAAATTTTATTCTATCTACTGTAATTTTTAATTTTTGGAAACCCTAAACCTGCAAAGAAACATACTGTTTCGCTGGTTTTGGTGTTTTCTTCTTTACCTCCTGTTTAAAACTTTAAAAACTTTTAGTTGCATTTCCTGTCTAGCCAACAGCGCTATTCTTCACACAGTTTATTGTTCCATTAATGTTTTCCTGTACATGCAGAATAATGTCAGCTGAAGGTGACATTAAGTGCTATTGTATCATGCCGAATGTTTTTCATTTGCAGACTTTTTTTGTGCACGTTTTTGCTTTATCCTGTGTATAAAGGCATCACCTTGGGGAGGTGCCATAATTTACCAGGGACATCGCGGACAATGTAATAGTTTATGTAAGATTTCCATGACAAACATTAAAAATGTATTAAGAATGATTTTTTTTACTATTAGATATCTACTACTATTTGATCTGTATTATGAAGTTGGATTTTTGGTATTGGCAGTCATTAAATCTAAGTACAGATCAAAATTAAATGTTGAAAAAGAAATGTGTCAAAAATGACACTTAGGTTTCATGAATTTATACAATAAAAAGCAAGCAAAGACAATATCCAGATTATTATTTCATGTGTTAATAATTATAATTATTAACATATTAAAAATAAGAAATTGCACGATTATAAATGCTTTACTTCAAGGGAGGCACTGGGAAAATCTTACAAGTCAAGGAAGGCATGGGCTCAAAGTTTGAGAACTGTTGCCTTAAGTTATATGTCATTGGTTACTGTTCAGTAGCCATATGCACATAATCAGTTATCTCTCAGGTGGAAAAGTGTAGTTATTCCTGTTAAGAGCTTTTCTAGTTGACATATTTCCAAAAAAAGCTGGCTATAATAAGTATTGAGAATTCTTTAAAAGACATATGAGATTGGAATGTCAAAAGAAAATATGGAACAAGGCTGAAGTGGATTGGTACTCCAACACAGGACAGATTTTTAAAACAATCTGAGCCTTCATGATTGCCATGCAAGCTTCTCAGACCTAATGTGACAGGATATACAGGTGTGAAAGCATTTGAAAGTGAAAACTTGCCATGACTGGTCTGAAAGCATATCAGTGTCGTAAGAAGCCCTTGTTGACCAAATCCATCAAGGAAAAAATTCCGAACATGGTTTAAAAAATATGCTGATAGAACAATTGTGCAGAGGGAATCTGTAATCTTTCCTGTACAGTTTAAGTTTAAACTCCATTGATCAAGTACATTTGGTACCAATGAATCATATTACTCTGACTGCGTAGAATTTAAAGTGCAGTTTCTATTGAGCCATATAGCTAAGGAATGCAAAACAAGCAAAAGGAGTGGGCTGAATGATAATAGAGCTGTTAATAGTGACTGTTTAAAAAAAGAAAGGCACTTCTGCCTGTTATTAGATACCATCACTTGTTGGCCTTCTGGCTTAGATCATATTGTTATCAAACTTACTGATGTGAAAATGTAAAAAATTCAGAAATGGATGTACAGTTTCAATTCCACTTTTATTGCTAAAAATTATCAATTTCAACGTGGAATCCTGTCTTTAGTCAGACAAATGTTTATTCATTAATCTATATTAAATTTATTTTATGTGTAAAACCATTTAAAATTTTTTTATTACACATGCTTAGTATATATAGCATTAGCAAATGATGCAAGAAAGCAAGCTAAAGCATCAGCCAAAAAAAACAGCACCATTTCAGCTATTCATTCCCTCCAATAATTTGTCTAGTTCTTCCTTCGATTTATTTAAGCTATCAACTTCCACAACAGCAGATGGAAGTTTGTTCCAGCAATCAACCATCCACTGGCTAAAGGCAAACTTCTGCATATGTATTCTGCAACTATCCTTCCTCATTTTGAATTTGTTCTCACTCGTGTAGTGGTCTGAGCAAGAGGAAGAATCCCATCAGCAGTGTAATTGCTCAATCCATTCAAAACCTTAAACACCTCAAACAGGTGTCACCTTGCTGGTGCCTAGTCTCCAGATGCTGCAATTTGCAGAACTAAAATATTTCTTGGTAAGAGCACCCCTTTGTGCTCTTCCCCTCACCAATCTCATTGCCCTTCTCTGTATTCACTCCAGTGGGTCCACATCCTTCCTAAAATGAGGCCTCTAGACCTGTATGCGTAGTATTCAAGATGTGGCCTGACCAGTGCCTTATAAAATGGGATAATTACTTCCTTATCCCTGTTAGCAAATTCCTGTATATCATCGACAAAACCCTATGAGCTGCCCTGACAGCCTGAGTGCATTGCTCAGAAAACTCCATCTGGTTGACAATTACCCCTATGTCTTTTTTGTTTTCCACTACCCTGAGTGTAGTACCACACAGTTGGTGCTTTATTCTGGGGTTACTGTTACTCATATGCAGTACCTTGCATTTGTCAATGTGAAACTTCAGTTGCCATTCTAGCCTATCTACCTAACTTTTCTAGATCTTGTTCTCGCTTTACAAGTTATTTTCCCCAAGTATCAAGTATCAACAAAATCGAAAATATGAACATTAATTGCAAAAAATAAATGTTAAACATTCATAAATACCATATTTCAAACGTGCATAGCTATACAGTACAGTGTACCCAGCTTTACGATATTCTTCTTCTTCTTCTTGGTCCTTAGCTGGCAGCTGGGGGAGGCAGTTGGCCATGCAACCAGTATGCTGCTGTAGGTGCCGCAGGGTTTCGGACTTGCTCTGTGATGTTCTTCCATACTTTACGATCCATGGTGTCAGTCCTGGCCTGGTTAAGGTCGAGACGTCGGCTCTTCAAGTCATTTTCCATTTGCTTGGCCCACGTTTTCCTAGGCGCGGTCCGTTGGATGCTCCATTGGGTGGGTCGTTGTCTCCAAAGGAGTGTGGATGGTATTCTGTTCGTGCCCATTCTACATACGTGGCCAAACCATCTAAGCCTTCGCTTCTGGATTTGGTCGGCAGTGGTTGGTTGCTGTTGGCATCTGGTGCGGATGGTATCATTAGTGATGCGGTCACAAAGTGAGATGCCCAAAATCTGCCGCAGGCATCGCATTTGGAATACCTCAAGTTTGTTTAAATCTAGCTTGAGACAAATCCATGTTTCTGATCCGTAAAGGAGATTGGGCAGGATCAAAGTCCGGAAGAGTCGGATTTTAGTCTTTGAGGAAATGTTGGTCCTCTTCCACAGACACCATTTGAGCGAGGCGAACGCAATGGCCGCCTGTCCAATTCTGCTGTGGATTTCCATGGTGGATGCAACTTTCTTCTCCTGGACCAGCGACCCAAGGTATTTAAAGTCCTGCACTTGCTCGATCTGGACACCTTCGAGATAGATGGTGGCTTGCGACCCATCTGTTGTCAGGGCCTTTGTCTTATCAGCATTGATCTTCAAACCGTATGGCCGGGCAATGCGAGCAATGTCGTAGAGGATGTCCGTGGCTTCAGAGTCGTTACCAGCAAAGATAGCACTATCATCGGCAAACATCAGGTCAGTCACATAGTGATCCTTGTCATATTGTATGCCCCGGCTGTTTCTGAATGCTTGCCTCATAATGGCGTCGACCACGATGTTGAAAAGCAACGGGGAGGCTACATCTCCTTGGCGGACTCCAGTTTGGATGGTAAATTCCTCAGATAAATCGTTCTGGATGTGCACCTGGTTGGTTAAACCTTTGTATGCAGTTTGGAGGAGTGTGATGACTTTTCGAGGTACATGTTCGACCTCTAATAGTTTCCATAAGGCAGGCCGATGGACACAGTCGAAAGCAGACTTAAAGTCAATGAAAACAATGACGGTTCGCTGTCCACACCGGATCCTCTCCTCCATCAGCTGACGGATGGCAAAGATTTGATCACAGCATCCTCGCCCGGGTCTAAATCCCGCCTGTTCTTCTCGACTGGTTTGCTCGCGATGTTTTTGCAGCCTTGACTGGATGATCTTCATAAAGACCTTTCCGGTGATGGAAAGGAGGCTGATGCCATGGTAGTTCTTGCAATCCCGGTTATCACCTTTCTTGTGGATCGGTACAATAATGGCTTTCCTCCATGTTAGCGGAATTTGTTCAGTGCACCAGATGGTTTTGAGGAGTGAATGTAGTCGTCGAAGCAGTACATCTCCCACGGCTTTGATCGCTTCTGTGGTGACTTGGTCCACTCCTGGTGCCCTGCCATTCTTTAGGGATTGTATGGCTGCTTTCACTTCTTCTACTGTAGGCTCAACATCGACCATGGAGACTTCAGGGGGATCGATCGATAGTGCGGCTTCTGGCGGTCCCTGAGGTGGGTCGTGATTATACAATGCTTTGAAGAATTCACTCCACCGTTGCAGGCGTTTGGACGGTGATCGCACGAAGGTCCCATCAGCATTCTTGATGATGTCACTAGTCAATTTGGTCTTTCCACTCAGACATCTGAGGGTGCGGTAGAGAGTGCGGTACTCGTTCTTGGATGCCGCCACTTCAAAATCGTCTGCCACTTGGTTCCAGTATGCTTCTCTTTTCGCTGTCATCCTCTGTCGGACTTCTCGGTTTAGCTGCCGGTACCGTTCAAAGTCGACCAACTTTGCCTGTTTCCGTTTGTCCACGAGGTCGAGGCACTCGTCTGATATCCATGGTTGCGTTTGACGTTGGGCAGGTGGACATAGGGGCTTGGCACATTCCAGGATGGCATCAGAGATCTGCTTTTCTTCTTCATTTATATCCTCGGGCACAGCTAGCGTCTCGAAGCGGTTGGATAGGGCGATCTGATATGCCCCTTTGTTGGCAGCATTCGTTAGCTGCCTCCAGTCCAGCTTGGCTGACCGAGATGACCTTTTTGCATGCCGTAATTTGAGCTGCACCTTAGCCCAGATGAAGTAGTGATCAGGTCCCCTCATGGCACGAACGTCCATAAGTGATGAGCGAAATCGGGCGTTGATCAGAATGTAGTCCAGGATTGCTGAGTCCTTGCCAGATGGATTTTGCCATGTAAGTTGATGTTTTTGAGGGTGCTGGAAATGGCTGTTTCCGATGATCAGGTTGTTAGATGCGGCAAAGGACAACAAACGTAGTCCGTTGTCATTGATCTTCCCATGGCCAAACTTGCCCATTGTAGTTTCCCAACCAGATCTGTCCACGCCAATGTGGGCATTAAAGTCCCCTGCGAGGATGATCACTTCTGTCTGTGGAATTGAATCCAGCGTATGTTGGAGTTGGTTGTAGAAGTCATTCTTGGTCGGGTTCAGGCTAGTCTCAGTTGGTGCTTTACGATATTAATCCGTTCCAGAGACACCATCGTATTGTTAAAATATCGTAATGTTGAACCCACATTGTTTTTTGATAATTTGTTTCAAGATCTCAGAAGTTGAAATTTTCGCTGTATAACTAAGCTATTTATCTCTAAAATGCCATTTTTAAGGTCACGAGCGTGACCTGATTAAGGCCATATAAAAGGTTGTGAGCATGGTTTGTAAATTGTATTAGTTACCAATTCAAATCATTAAAGTGCACTACACTTTCGTTATTCTGTTATAAGAATCAATATTAAACACCTTTGTGATATTTTTCTAAAGCAAATTTCTGGAGGTCACGACCATAAAACAATAAAAACAATTTTCACTTTCCAGTTTATTGGGTTTTTCTGTTAGTGCAAGCAATTATAAACAGGTAGTAAACTTGATCTTGCATTTATGAAAATACCGATAGCTGGAATTGTGTGTGTGTGGTTTTTTACCTTATTATGGTGAAATGTGTTTCCCCTTTACCCGAAATCTTCAATTGTATAAAAAAAACATAAATAAATTTTCAGAATCTTCTCTTCATTCCTTTATTTTTTTTTAAGCATCTTAAATTTGTTACTCCATGTGAATCGTGTTAGTTGCAATTTGTGTGTGCCGTTAAAAAATGCTTATGCATGCATTCGTGAAATTTATAATTAAAAGAGATTATCTTGGAAACAGATGCCTCTTGAAACATTTCTGAAGAAAACTCCTTGTGCAACAAACGTAACGAGTGCTGAGCTAATAACAAGCAATCAACGAGTGTGCATTTAGTCAATGATGAAGAAGAATAAACATTCTTTAACATTTGTAAGTCATAAATAATTTCTCTATTATTATAATTTGCTTGATTTTACAGGCTGTTTTCATTTCTTTGGATAATTCAGTCATTGTTTAAACATTAACTAATTTCATTGTTGAGAATGTAACCCTTATTTTTAACCTTATGCCTATGTGAAAAAATTCCCGCTTTATTAACGCGCACTAGGAATGAATTAACTCGTAAAGTCGAGAACTGCCTCATTTATATTGTTACCAAAAATATTTGGTGGCACGGATGATCAGTATGTGGATATTGGTTGTAGTAGCTTTTGGATATGTATGCCCTTAGGTTATATGCAATGTACTTTCCACATGATGTGTGGAACACTGCAGGAAAAAGTTGGCCACCCCAGGTTACTGTTTAGCATATTCGAATGAGGTCTTACACATCTCACTAGAATTTATTCTTTATTTCCATGGAAAGACAATAAAACTGTGCTTCTAGAATCCTTTTTCTGGAATGGATTACGTAGAATTACCATGTAGCTCTGCCTTTATCTTCAATATGTGATGCACCAACTAATCCTTCATCCACCCCTCCTGTTTCACTGCTAATCGTTGCACATATTTGTGCTACAAGCCATGCAATCAGTCTGAATTACTGGTATTAGTAATTATTTGATTGACCTTGTCTGTGACCTCTGAGAATCAATAATCCTTTCTATTATTATTATTGTTATTATTATTATTCTTAGCCATATGGTGCAAGGAAGCCTGAGGCTTATGCTGCACAAGGCAAAAAAAAAAAAAAAAAAAAATTCTGAATTCCCTGAGAGAGAGAGAGAGAGAGAAGTAGAAAGGAATCACCAAGAAAGAGAAGAATGATGATATCCAGCTCAGGACCCTGGGTGTGCCAAACCCATACTCACCAGATGTGAACCCCAACAGAGAAAACAAAAAGCATATTTTTAGTAACTTGTGTTTCTATGTTTTGTGCTACAATAGCTTTTATTTGTTATAAATATGCAGTCCTGACAAAGTGGGTACAAGGCAGGTTTTCACAGACTGTCAGATTCAAATTGAAGGTGTTAAATTATGACAGAGAACAGCTGAAAATATTTCAGTCCTCAAAGTGAGAAAATTATACCTTTACTTGTGATTTTGTATTTCAAATCAACTTCAGCCATTGTTGATCAACTGTAGGATGAAGGACTCCTCGACAGGGTTCTAGCAACTGCAGTCTTGTGCTTTCTGTTGCCATTGTGCACCAGCAAATTTCACAATTTCATCAATCCACCTCATCATTGATCATTTTCTTGGGTGTTTAGAGTCAACAGTATCTATTCCAAAATTCATTTGGTCCACCTGTTGTCAGTTCTTGATATGTGACCTGCCTATTTCCATTTTAAGCACTTTGTTTTTTCAGTGAGATGTCACAGACGACCATACAAGGGGCGGGGGGGATTGAATGTGCTACACCAGGGGGCCCAATTGAGATAGCCATCAAAGTCTCCACATAAATAAATGAGGTCCCTTAACTCCTTTTGCATATGGACCCCCAAAATACCTTTGCACGGCCCTGGTCACAGACTTGGTTTGTTGGCGGATCCATTCACATGTTTTTTAGTTAGGTTCAAAATTCACTGCTCCATACTTCTGTGCTATCCTCAGTCTTTGTAAAGTTTTGGCATTCAATATCCATGTTTCACAACCATATGTTAGGACAGGGAGGATACATTGATCAAAAAATTTTTTTTTTGGACAGAGTGGCAAGTTTGTCTTCAAGACCTATTAGGCTTGCCATCCAAATTTTATGCACCATTAAATTTCCATCTGTTGAAATTTCTCGTCTATCAACCATGATTTTCTTTGGTCTGGTAAATTTGTTGAACATATTTTCTTGAAATTCAACTTCAAATCAAATTTCTTGCTTTCATGCTATGGGTTCTTCAATGTTTTGCAGTAATTCTTCCAGATAATTGAAAAAAAGAATGATATCATCTGCAAATTGTTAGTGATTTGGGTAATCTCCATTTATCTTGAGTCCTTTATTATCTCAATTCTTCTAAACAGGCAGAAAATAGTTTTGGAGAGATTGTCTCCTTGTTGTATGCCTTTTTCTATGTTGCGCTGAACTTTATCATTGTCAACCCATATTTCAGATATATGCAATAAAATATTTCTTTTCCAAAATTCTCCATCTCAAATCCTGGTGCATCTTATTATCTGGCAAATACGGTATATATATATAAAGAGCTTCATTTTCATATACAGTAGTAAAATTTGGCAGTATATTATGTTTTGTAATACCCTATTGCAGTGTTCCCCAAACTAGGGTCTGCAAAACATTCAGAAGGGGTATCAAGTAATATGTATGTAGGGGTCCACAGAGTGAAATAGTTTGGGATTTGCTGCCCTATTGTATCGTCCATCTATTGTAAGCTCTTAGATGATGTAATTTACCCATACATGATTGTATCACCCTGGCGGGAGTATAAATACAGCGCATATACCACAAGCCAAGTATTCTGTGCTTTTGCAATGGCTAATTTTCACAATTAACACCCCGTAGGAAAAAGTATTACTGCTGCATTGAATGCAGAGGCACATTCTACACATGAAATAGCTAAAAGAATTTACTGTAATCAGTCAAAAGTGGCATGTTTAAAAAAAAAATTATCAGGAACTGACAAGTCTAAATAGAAAGAAAGTCCATGATATCTTCTGCAGTGCAGGAGAGATTTCTGGTCAGTCTGTGTGGCCGAAACAGAGGATCCTTACAGTTCTCAAAACAACATAGTAGTAATGGCAAGTACTTCTACTGTATGTGGACACATACAGTAGAAGTACTTGCCCTAGGTCTTTTGGGATTAGTAGCAGTAGGTGGTAGATGACTTTCATCAACCGGTGAAATACCACCACTTTGTTTATTGGAGGCTTGAAGTGGTGAAACCCATGTTTAGTCTCTAGAGCAAAGTTTCCGGCATCCCCCTTCCCCCTTACTTCTCCTTCAACCCATGCACGGTACTAAGTACTATAGGTTTTGATACCTTTCGTGTTTGGGGTTTTCATAAAAAAAAAAAAAAGTAGCACATTTTTCAAGAAAAAGCCACTTTTGATTTGAAAAATGAGAGCCCAGCATCTAAGTGGTCAAAGGAGCATACTAGTTGTTTTAGGGATCACTGGAAATTTGTTATTTTCTTTGATGAATCAAAATTCAACTTGCATGGTTTAGATGGCCAGCAGACTTAGATGAAGAAGGGGAGAAGAATTTCATCCTGACTATTGTCTCCACAGTGAAACATTCTGCATCTCGAATTATGTGGGACTGTATTTCACAGAGAAATTGGTTCTCTTGAATTTGTGAAGGGTACAATGAATGTTGAAGTGTACAGGACATTCTTGAGACAAAATTACTTCCCACAATTAGAAATCACTGTGGGGATGTTGCCAATTGCTTTTTCGGGACAACTCTGCTACATATCATAGAGCCAAACCATAAGTACTACTTCATAAAATTAGCAAAAGTTTTAAATTTATGAAACGTTGCACTCTTGCTTAAATAAATGTAATTTATTTTGTTGTCTTTACTGTCCACAGGTGCAAAAATGGTTGAAAAATAAATCAGTTCGCACAATAACATGGCTTGGGAACAGTCCAGATCCAATTGAAAATGGTTGAAACAAAATGTTTCATTAATGCAAAAAAAAAAAAAAAAAAAAAACAATTATTGGGCTGCAGGAGAGCATCCATATTTGGTACCATGACATTTCCCAGGAATATATTCAGAACCTTATCCATTCAATGCCATGACAATGTGTGCATTTTATTTCTGTTATTCAGCTGACAGCAGTCAGCTGTATAACAGAAACAAATATAATGAAAAATCAATGTAATGAAAAATATCGCTGCTTTCATAGAATTTGTTATATGAACCATAATTAACATGCTGTTATTTTGGAGAAAAATACATAAGGCATAAAAATAAATTTTTCTGGAATTAATAGTTTCATATGTGTATTGTTATTATTTATTAATGTTCTTTTAGATATTCCCCCCCCCCGCCTTATCAGTTTATATGTTTAAACTGATAAGGTGGGGGGAAACAAACTTTTATTGTTTTGGATTCAGGGTTTTTAGGGATAACTTTTTTTAATTGTCACACATTTTTAACTTGAAACAAATAAAATAAAATTTTACTGTTATTATAGCAAAGAATTTTCCCTTTACTTAATTTAAAGTAGTATCAAAAATAATTTTATAAAACCTTGGTGTGAATTTCTAATCTATTGTAAATTATAATGAAAGTAATACCCATCAGTGTAATACCCTGATGCAGCCAGTTAGTATTAATTTATATTGATTTATATAAATTAAGTGATAATAATGACATATGAAATAGGTAAGTGACTTTAATGAAGGAATGAAATAAATATGTAACAGGCACCATGAAACTAGAGAAAATAAGTCTGCAAAAGTGAAAAGTTTTCTTTTAGTAAATCTAAAATAGTTTTCTGCACCTTGTCATGAATCCAGACATCAGATTCATGACAAGTCAAGATTGAGGCAGCTGGCTAGCTTGGTGGAGTTGATGGTTAAGGAATGATCAAATCTGTTTATTATGGAGAGTTTGGACTGAAGAGGTGGGGCAGCTCTGGTAGTCTTGGATAGAATTTTCCACTAAAACAGAAAGAAAGTCCCATACTTTAAGTAACTTTGGGCAGTGAACAGCAATGGGCACTATTTTAATTTGTTGGTACAGTTGATGGCAAGATAGAATAGGATGTCCAAGCTTGGCATTTACCGACTGAAAACAAAATATTTGACCAAATTGATAGGCTGAAGGGTGGATTTCAATATGAAAGGCCAGATTAGTGACACGTAAAGTGTGGTGGCAAACTGTTTCCATATAGTGTTCAAATTATAAATGAGAGCGAGGTCATACTTCATAAACCAAAATGCAGTTAGACTGGTAAGCCAACGCTTTGTGCAGTGGACTGAGAAGAGAGTTTAAAACCCAGAAGTACTCCTAAAGTTTCACTCTGTTTATGGGAGATGGTTAATTTAGAATAGATTCTAACTTGTAGGTAAGAGGAAATTGTCAAAAGGAGCAAATGGTAGATTCTTGGTCTTGAAAGGGTTGACATGCAAACCAAAAAGTTTGGTATAATCCAGGATTTATCAATCAGTTAAGTGTTATCCATATAATGCAAGGCAGCTGCAGGCTTTTGCTGCACTGGCCAAAAAAAAAAAAAAAAAAAAAGTAGATAAGAAAATACAAATTATGCAAAGGCAACTTGTTCCAGTAAACAATAACTCACAGTTGTTGAGCACTACACAATGAAATGAGAAGGCTGACACTGACGGAAGGGGCTGGAAAAGCCAAAAAAATGTTTTCATTGTAAGCTGAAAACATTTGTAAACATTTTTTTTTTTTTTTTGTAAGGGCTGAAGTTTGGCTGACTTGAAAGAAAAGAATATAGCTGAGAAAAACAAAGCCCAAGGGGTGTCCTCTTTAGGGTAAGTCTAAGCTAAGGTCAACCTTTTCTGAATACAGGATAGAAATTTGTTAAAGATAAGAGCATGACCATAAAGGACTGTTCAACAACTTTCAGCACAAGAGATACAGTAATAGTTATGGAGCAGAGATGTCAAAGAACCAACAGCAACTGAGTTGTAGACAACAGTGCATATAAAAAAAAAAAGAAATGGAGAGACTGTGAAATGATATATATTTTATTTTTTTTTTACTGGAGATTGCTAACACATCTGCAGCCTTTATGCATGTAAACATAAAACAGCACTAGCAGTGGGTGTGCTGCAAGCACACCCACTGCTAGTGCTGTGTTCAAAGTGCACCCAAGCACTATGCCATAATGCATATAATCATTCTTAAGCAGTCAACCAACAAGTGTCATTCATATACCTAAAGGCACATAAATTAACAACTACTCGGAATTGGCACATTGAGTGAATTCTTGGCTTTTGTTTATGTGGCACACAAGTTTTATTTGTTCTTTGCTTGTGTTGATGTTAGTTTATGTATATGAATAAACTTTTTATATAATTTTAAGATTTGTTTTAATTTACAGCTCAGCATAAAACAGTGTTTGCTTTTCACAATGAACTTTCGACCATTATGTATGCAGATGTCACATTATTGATTTTTTAAACATTCTAAAATTACAGCATATTGAATGGGTTCTCTCACATTTAGGTGGAAATGAATGCAAGTAAGGATTTAAAATATATACAAATTTTGATAGTATTTTACTTAAAAAATTAATAAAAAAAAATGCAACTTTTGGAATTCTGATTTGCTTTTCATTGAATAACAATATTTGGCAATATATTCAAAATATTCTCAACCTCTCATGATGAACTGCCTCTTCACTGGGTGCCTGATTCTCCCCATCACGGGAACCATAAGCAAAATATAATCTGTTGTATTTTAAGGTCAACTTGATATTTTTAAATCCACCAACTTGTTTATGAATTTTAAGAAAATGTACATCTGACAGTTTTTTCTGAGGGCTTGAAAGTAGAATTCTATCTAATTCAAAAAAAGTATGAGCTTTTCTTAGTAGTTAGAACAGGTATCATCAATCCTTGGTAAAAAAAAAAATATACTACCTCCAACAGGAGCATAACTGAGTGACAATGCACAGTAATATCACCCCAAGGGTACTTGTCATGGCACTGAATGGCTTAATAATGCTTTATTCATAACGAAAATTTTAGAGCTTATTTAAAGACACGACCAACCTTCCATTGTACTGATTGCACTTTTTAACCTAGCATTAGTGTCGGTGAAGGCCCAGAATGTTAGCATTAGAATAGGCATATGCAAACTATCAACTTCCACAATGACAGATGGAAGTTTGTTCTAGCAATCAACCACCTGCTGGCTAAAGGCAAATTTCTGCCCATCTATTCTACAACTGTCTTTCCTCGATTTGAATTTATGCCCTCTCATGTGTGGAATCTGAGCAATAGGAGGAATCCCATCAGCATTCAGCTTACTCAAACCACTCAAGTCCTTATACACCTCAATCAATCAGATCACCTCACAAGTGCCTAGTCCCCAGATGCTGCAATTTGCAGAACTTAAGCCTTTCTTGGTAACGACAACCCTCTGTTCCACTCACTAATCTCATTGCTCTTTTCTGTACTCATTCCAGCAGTTCTACATCTTTCCTAAAATCGGGCCTCCACACCTGTATGCTGTACTCAAGGTATGGCCTGACCATTGTGTTATACAAGGGGATAATCACCTCCTTAACCCTGCTAGCAAAATTCCTATATATCATTTACAAGACCCCATGAGCTACTCTTGCAGCCTGTCTGCAGTACTCACAAAACTTCACAATTACCCTAGGTCTTTTTCATTCTCCACTGCCATGAGTGTAATACTGCAGTTGCTATGTTACTCTAGGGTTACTACTACCCATATGCAATACTTTGCATTTGTCAATGTTAAACTTAACTTCACTTTTCACCTCTCAGCCCATCTGCTTAACTTTTCTAGATCCTGTTTCAGTAGCATACCATCCTTACTGTCATTAACAACCCTACCAACCTTCGTATCATCTGCAAACTTGGACATTAAGCCTTGATATACCTTCATCAATATCGATAAATATAAAAACAAAAATCGGCCCAAAACGAACCATGGTAAACTTCAGTAATAACATTAGTCCAGGAAGAGCGGTGTCCATTTATTACCACTCAACCATCCTTTTATTCATTATAGCAACTTGCTCTTCATGAAAACATATTTATTTGCATATCTCCAGTCTGTGGGGACCTCCTCTGAGTCCAAGGATGCACTCATAATCATTGCTAAGGACCTGCTTACTTCCTTTGCTGCAATTAATATAACTGGATAGATCCCATCCACACCATGTGCCTTTCTTATGTTTAACTTAAACAATTTTTCCTTCACTTTGCTCTCAGTCATTACAAAATCATTTAACTCCCTGTTGGAGTTTGATAAGCTTCTGGCCTCCACTTCCCTACAATATTCCTCATATGTGAATGTAGATGCAAAATACTCATTCAGTTTGTTAGCTACCTGAGCAGAATCATCAACAATCGACATCAAGTAGACCATGATTCGTCCCGTCCCATTCCTTCCAGATTTTACATAAGTAAAGAAGTCTTTACTGTTTCTCTTTGCTTCTTTTGTGACTTGATTACAGACTAGCTTATATCTACCATAGGCTTCTGTGTCGCCTGATAATTTATATGCATCCCATGCATTTTTTTTTTTTTCTCTGCCATGAGTGTCATTAGTTAATCTGACATCCATTTAGGCCTAAACCTTGAACAGTACAGTACAGTATTTCTTAGTTGGTATGAAAAGCCTAGCTTCCAACATTAATTCCTTGAGTGCTTTCCATTTAGAATTTTCTGTTAGTAACATCACGAGATCCACTACAGTATGTATAATGTATTTAGGAAAAGTAGGAAGATAGAGGAGTGGAGGGGTCATATTTCTTATCAAAAGCAGTCTGAGTACGAAAAGAGCTTTTGCTGAGTCTGAAGTTACATCTGCCAGCATAGAATCTATGTGGTGTGAGTTAGTAGAAAGCAAAGGAACAGTGAGAGTGGGAGTAATCTACACACCAGAAGATTGTGAAGAATATGACAAGTCTTTACATGCAGATGGAATGGGCAAGCAAGCCTGAATGTCTTATTATGGGTGACTTTAATTTCTCCCAGATTAAAGTCACTAGATGATTATTATTTGTATGTTAGAGAAAGTACTAGGGGCAAGAATATTCTTGACCTCATCATTACTAATAATCTGGATGACATCGCAGGGCTTAAAGTAAAGGAACCATTGTCATAAAGTGATCATGCAGTTGTCAGCTGAAAGGCGAAGAAAGAAGTGGCATGAGTTTTTAACTTCAGAAGAGGGGACTTTGAAAGTTTAAGGTGCCATATCACTGTGAACTGGGCAGATTGCCGAGGGATGAGATGGTGAATACATTTCAGTTATGGAATACTTAATTTTGACAGTTTATTTGGATTTTAGGAAAGCCAAATTTTTTAACTCAGACTCTCATGAGAGGTTGCTGAATAAACTTGGAACAGGTCAGGATTACTGGGTGGATTGTGGCTGCAATTAATGAATATCCTTCAGATTGGTGTACGTCAGGGGTGGGATCCCTCAAAGTTCAGTTTGTTTCTCATTTTCATAAATGACAATGAATTTGCAGATGATGTAAAGGTTGACAGAGTCATTAATAATCAGTGCCAAGCAGCACTCCTTCAGTTAAAAAAACCCATTAAGTTGGATTGGGGGAAATTGTAAAAGCAGACAAAACTGTATTGGTAAAACCAAATTTATTTATTTTATTTATATATCAGTTTTATTTATTTTATTACAGTTTTATTAATATTTTCGTGCTGATCACAGAGCACAAAATTTAATTGTTAAGAAAAAATGGGTGTTTGGAGTACAGGTAGCCTCCGATTTATTCTGGGGTTATGTTCCAACTTCTCCTCGCCGTATACTGAAGCAGCGTAAATCCGAGGAAGAATTAAAATGTATTTAAATGAGATAGGTTACTTCTCTATGAAAATTGAACCATAAGAGTTAATATAAGTGTTTTTTTATATTATAATTATGAGATATAAATATTTATAGATAACATATAAGTAATAAAATAAAAATTTAACTTAATACTTCGTTCCTGTAGAGCCATATTTGGAGTATGTAGTAATGCCTCCCCTTATTGATGTTATTTGACAGTGGCGTAATGGGGTGGCATTAATGGAATGGGCCTGATGGAGGGTTGACCTGTTCTTAGAAAAGGACTGCAGTAATGATATCTGTTGAGTCTTTCTCTCTTCTAAACATATTGTAGTAGGGCTTCTTTGGATGGAAGAGCTGCATTCTCAGTCTGGGTCATTATCACAGAATTTCATAGCCTGTTTGTATTTGTGACAAAGCTGATTGAAGTGACTTTGTGGTGAGGGTCCTAATTGGCACAATCGCCTGCTCTTCCTTCTCAGATTCCCATTTAGTCAGTTATGCTGCCAGCTTCTCTGTCCTTTGAAAGAGGCTCACCATGGCTTTGCAGCAACTCGCTGCCATCACCAATGTCAATCTTGTCAAGGCGCCAACATTCGAGTGACATCTGAAACTGGCTCAAACTCAAGAAAGTAAAACATCAAGTCCTCCAAATACCATTCATTCATGATTACAACACTTCTTTCTGGGCTGCAGCAGTTACTTGTGGCCTTAAGGGTGTTGTAGGACCTCCAGTAGTCCCTCATGGCCACCGAATTAATGCCTGCACTACTTCAACAATCCCTTTGAAGACCATACGTAAATAATCAATGGACACTGCTCATTGTGGACTAATGTTATTAGTGGAGTCCCTCAGGGTTCAGTGTTGGGTCCATTACTGTTTTCTGTATTTATAAATAATATTGATGATGGTATATCAAGCTGCTGCAACAGGATCTGGAAAGGTTGAACAGACGGGCCGAGAGGTGGTAAATGAAGTTTAACATTGACAAATGTAAAGTACTACATATGGGAAATAGCACCCCCAAAGCAACGTATCAACTCTGTGGTACCCAGGCTGCAAGAGTAGCTCATGGTGTCTTGTCAATGATATACAGGAATTTTTCTAGCAGGGAGAAGGAGGTGATTATTCCCTTATATAAGGCAATGGTCAGGCCACACCTTGAGTACTGTATACAGGTCTGGAGGCCTCATTTCAAGGATGTAGAGCTGCTGGAACGGGTACAGAGAAGGGCAACAAGATTAGTGAATGGAACAAAGGGTTGCTCTTACGAAGAAAGGCTTAAGTTTTGCAAATTACAGTGTCTGGAGATTAGGCACTGGCGAGGTGACCTGATAGAGGTGTATAAAGCCTTGAATGGTTTGCGCATGCTCAATGCTGATGGGATTCTTCCTCTTGCTCAGAATAATCACCTGAGATGGCATAAATTCAAATTGAGGAAAGACAGATGTAGGATAGAAGTGTGGAAATTTGCCTTTAGCCAGCGGGTTGTTGGTTGATGGAACAGACTTCCATCCCTTGTTGTGGAAGTTAATAGTCTAAATAAATTTAAGGCTCAGCTGGACAGGTATTTTGAACGAACAGGGGGGTGAAGTGGAAGTTTTTTTTTTTTTTTTGCTGATGGTGCATAAGCTTGCTTTCTTGCAACAATACCTCTACTACTGCTAATATGCCTCGAAGGTTGCAATAACACCCTGATCAACAGGTGGGTGGCAAATAACCTTCACATTCAGAACATTGTTCTTCAAGGTTGGCTGGATTGTCCTGGAACATTGTAGAGGACAACCATTTTTGGGCAAGTTGTTTGCTGCACAAAATCAGGCTGCCTCTGGACAAAAGTATGAAGTGTACCATTCACTAAAAAAATGTCTAGGTCATCCACACCTTTTAGAGTGCCAGAAAACAGGAAGTCGAGTCTTCACAATGCCCTTCATAACACGTGGATTCTCTGAATGGTACACATCTGCTTTAACTTAAGTGCCTGATGCATTCCACCAGGAAGTAATGTAAGCCAATCGTTTTCAATGTTAACCTGGGGCAGACCTCCCTGAAGCTGTACTGGAAGAAGATGCTTTACCAGGCATCTTCTTCCAGTACAGCCCTGTTTCATCAACATTAAAGACCAAGTCTAGGGTGTCCATTAACTTCTGGAATATGGGAGAATATTCCTCAGCATCTGCAGTGTTGGTGCTAGCTGCCTCATCATTAATTTTTACTTTGTGATTTCCGATTTTTGAACAGATAAAATCAGCCCCTGCTAGCCGAAAATGATTCTCTCCCAGTTCCTTGTTAAAATTCAACCCCAGGGGCTTACATCTGGTGAGTATGGGCTTGGCACACCCCGAGTCCTGAGCTGGATATCATTCTTCTCTTTCTTGGTGATTCCCTTCTACTTCTTACCTTGTTCTCTCTGGGTAACTCAATTTTAATTTTTTTTTTTTTGGCTGGTGCAGAATTAAACCTCAGGCTTCTGTGCATCATATGGCTAATAATAAAACAAGCTCCTAGCCTTGTCCATAACCACTGCCTGTTACATGAATGTTATCATTGGTTCATATGGTCTATCCACACTAACAATTTGAATAAGTTGTTCTAAAAATGCTTACATTAACAATTTGTGTGAGTGACTCTGCTTGATCTCAGCATTATTTATAATGGTTGTAATAGAAGGTGCTAAATTTAAGGTGGCCTGATCTTGCACACCTCTTCCGAACACTGCTCACCTGATTCCACACTACAAATAATGTCCATATTCACTTCAGTCATTAGAGATTTGCAGATTTTTTTTTAATGTGTGCAGGCACCGCTTCACCACTATGCTCAGAAAACATGGTTGCACAATTTATTTAAAAGAATTTACTAATGAACACAGAAAACGTAAAATTTAAGGCACAGCTCACAACACATGCACACTGATGGACAAGGATAAAACTGATATCAACACTAGTGCCATCTAGGTACCTACTTCTGTGATGCATTCGCGCTTGCACTTTAAAATTTTCATTTTATATATATATTTTTTTTTAAAAGGGCGTTTATGTGAAACGGCATGAAGTGTAGTAAAGTAGGGCCTACCAGTATTTGAAAGAGAATCAAAATTCATGTTTATGAAATTCATAAAAAATTGGAAAGCAAAAACTCTTCTATGCATTATTTGAAAAGTAGTGAAAAAAAAAAAAAAAAAAAAACATTACCATCATAACAAATGAACAGTGTGGGTATAGCCATATTACAGCTTTAGTAAAAAAAAAATTTAGTAAAAAAAGAAAGGTGGAACATTTTGTAAATACAGGAACACAGGAAAAGACAAAAGTATGACTAAAAGAGAATGCCAATTATAAAGATATGTTGACAGGTCCCATGACTGAATATATGTGATTTATGGGAAAAATCATGAAGATACTTTTTCAGAATATTAATCAAATTGCAAATAGCTACCTTTTTTTCTGAAAAAGGACAGTTCTCTTCATTTACGTTCTTTCTCATTATTAAAAGGGGATTTCGGAGTTCATGATGTTTTCAGTACATTGCTTGTTTAGGTTATGAAAAAATGATTATTTTTCTTATATTTCGTAATCTGACCTGAAATAGGTCAGGTTATAAAATATAATATTAAATAATATTAAAAAATGTTAGGAAATAATAGAAATCCTTATATTTCCTAAAGCAAAATTCACAAACTGTGTATGATAATGTCCACATCAGATGATTCCAGAGAAAGTTTAAAGTATGTTTTGCTAATTATAAACACAAAATTCTGGTATTTTCATGTTAACACTGTTGGTTAACAGGAAAAGAAAGAAATATTCTATACATATATCATCATCCTTTCAAAGATTTAGGCCAGGTGTTGTTTCGATATATTATTTTTTGAACACCAGTGTACACACAATACACTGGTGTTCAAAAAAAGTGCATCACCCCTTAAAATTGTAATTGGCATCCGAATAATATATATTCGGATGCCAATATATATAATAAGTATATAGCAATATTTTTTACAGATTGCATCAGATAAGATTGACACGCATAGGTGATGATGTAATATTCAGCTATGTGCAGTTGATGCCACAAAGAAATAGTGCTATTGTTGCTTTATGTAAGGAAGGATGTTCTTCCCATCATATTGCTTTAGCGTTGTTGTTTGGTTTTTAGGAGCATTAGCTTGTGTTCGGCCCCGAGTGCCAAGCGAGTGACTATAGCGATTCCTAAGCGATTTTGAAAGCGATTTACTTAAAAGAGCGGTTGATTATAGAATAGTGTTATTTTTCTGAGCTTATTTAATTTTGCGCTTCTGAAGTAAAGAAGTTAGCGCACTTGACAGAAAGGCAAGACACCTTTCTTTTTGTATATAGGAATAACTTATTAACACACTAACAACTAATCTCTTTATCGCTTGGTCACTGGTGGCACCGCTCCTGCCTCCACGTGGCGGGGCTGGAAGTCTGGGAGAAGAAAACCACTCTCCCAGGGCTAAAAGGAGCAGTAATGGAAAACACAAAACAGTCTAGCCATGGATCTACTGATCCAGATGTAGATAGGCATGACCTAGATCATGACTTAAACCCATCCCATGCCAAGAGACAAAAAAAAGAAGGGACAGATTATTCTGCTCCTCTCTTTTTAATATTGCATTCCTCCACAGACCAACCACTGAGTAAGTTATCTCCATTTTTGATTCAGAAATGTCTCGAAAATGTGGCTGGCCCTCCAAAAATGGTTCGTCGATTAAGATCTGGAGATTTATTAGTGGAGATGAACGAACATAGACATGCAGAGAGACTCCTGAAAATTTCTACCTTTGGTGGAATTCCCACAAAGGTTACCCCACATGCCACCTTGAACTCCTCTAAAGGGGTAATATCAGAATGGGATCTCCTAAATGTATCGGAAGATGAACTTGTCCAGGAATTAAACAACCAAAATGTAATCCACGCCAAAAGAATTTTGATCAAAAGAGATGGAGAGCTTGTCCCTACTCGGACAGTTATACTGACTTTTAAAACACCAATTCTCCCCACGGCGCCTCCGTAGCCAGGTGGGAAGGGGCAGCAGTGCGTAGCACACGCTTCTTGATTAGACCGGGGTTCGAGCCCGTCACCACCAAATACGGAGGATGCGGAAAGGTTAAGGAATGACCACCGCATATCCTGGAGCAATATGGCCTTAGTTGCTAATGCTCCTAAAAACACAACTCAACCAATTCTCCCCACAACTATAAAGGCTGGATACCTCAGATGTCATGTTAGACCATACATTCCCAATCCGGTACGGTGCTTCAAGTGCCAAAAATTTGGTCATTCACAAACGGTATGCAGAGGTGTAGTCACTTGTGCTGCTTGCGGTTCTAAAGAACACACACATACCGATTGTAACAAGGAAACTCAAAACTGTCCTAATTGCCATGGAAATCATTCTGCCTTCTCTAAGGACTGCGATCAATGGAAACGAGAGAAGAATATTCAGAAATATAAAATAGAGCATAAGGTGTCATATCAAGAGGCAAAAAAACAATTTACAACTCCTGTCAAATCATCTACGTATGCATCAATTACTCAACGACTACGCTCAATATCAACTCAAACTGACTGCTCAGTCCCTCCAAATATCTCTATATCTGGTTGGGCTAAATCAGTACTTTCTTCATCAAAGGAACACTCTCCCTCCAGATATGTAACAAAAGAAGTAAATACACCAGTAACAGTTCCTCCAGATAAGAATCCCAAACAGCAACAGAAAGAACAAATCAAGAGCTCTGAAAGAAGTGATAAATACAAACTCAGATCTGATACCATGGACATCGATGAAAAAGCAGGCGATGACGATACAATTCTTGAAATTCATCCAGAAGATGACATCGACACAGGCAGACCAGTATTCTCAAAGAAGGAAAAGGGGAAACTAGACAGGCGTAAGCAGACTACTTCACGGATGTTAGCAGACACCAGTTAAAACCAAACAATGAGTACAGTTATTCAGTGGAATTGCCGTGGGCTCCGTGGTAACGTAGATGACTTTTACGATCTATTAAGTAAATATAAGCCTGTTGCAGTGTGCCTTCAAGAAACCAATCTCACAAATACAGTGTCTATGACAATTAAACATTATACTATATATAGAAAAGATAGAAGTTCCTCTAACTCAGCTCATGGAGGAGTAGCAGTCATAGTGAACTCTGTAGTTCCCTGTAGACCTATCCCCATGCAAACATCTTTAGAGGCAGTTGCAGTTCGTGTCACCATTGGTATAACAGTAACATTAGTTTCGTTGTATCTATCGCCAAACCATTCATACAGCCTTGATGATTTAGATGATATAGTTAAGCAAATACCTGTTCCCTTTTGTATTATGGGTGACTGGAATGGCCATCACCCCCTATGGGGTTCCCAACATCTTGACTCTAGAGGACAGATAATAGAAAAATTTTTAGATAAACATAATCTAACTATTCTAAACACTGGTGATCACACATACATACACTCTCCATCTGGTTCAAGTTCAGCTATTGATCTTTCAATATGCTCCCCAACAATATTTCCTATCATAGACTGGACTGTTACTGACAACCCTTGTGGTAGCGATCACTTTCCTATCATCTGTACTTTTAGCTCAAGTTCTCCTCCCCAGAGAGAAATTAGGACAAGCTGGAAATTTGAAAAGGCTAACTGGACTAAACACCAGGAAATAGCTCGAATAGATACTGCCGTCATAACAACCCTCACAATTGATTCTGCAGTCAGGTATACTACACGAAAAATAATGAAAGCATCGGAGGCTGCTATTCCAAAATCTTCATCCAAAATCAGGCTTCATCCAAAAATGTGGTGGAATGAAGCATGTAACAATGCTAAAAAAGAAAGAAATAAGTACTGGAATCTGTTTCGAAAATATCCAACTACAGCCAACCTCCTACAGTTTAAGAGAGCCAGAGCTAAAGCTCGTCATATAAGACGAGAGAGTAAAAAAGAAGCATGGGCACGTTTCGCTTCCACCATAAACAGATCTACAGATACTTCTAAAATATGGAAAAAGATCAAACGAATTAATGGCAAATACACACAAACAATTTCTCCTATTCTACTCGTAAGAGGGAAGGAAATTTCTGAACCTCTGGAGATTGCCAATATCTTAGGTAATTCATTTGAAACACTTTCAGCTGTTGCCACATATGAACCAGCATTTCAATTGTTAAAATCCCGGACAGAAAAATACAAACTAAAATTTAATACTGCCGTCCCATATTCGTATAACCTACCTCTGACCATGATTGAATTGCGCAGTGCACTTTCCCAATTAAAGAATAGTGCTCCAGGCCCCGATGGAATTTTTTACACCATGATCTTTCATTTAAGTGAGGATTCATTAACTGCCCTATTACAACTGTATAACAGAATTTTTCTAGAGGAGTATTACCCTGCTAGCTGGTGCCATTCTTATGTGCTAGCTTTCCCGAAACCAGGAAAAGACCACACAGATCCCAAAAACTACCGCCCTATTTCTCTAACCAGTTGTCTGGGAAAAACATTAGAAAAAATAGTTAATGCTAGATTGACATGGTTTCTAGAAACGGAAAACATTCTAAGTCCAAACCAACATGGCTTCCGGAGAAGAAGATCTACACTTGATCTCATTATCAAAGCAGAAACAAATATCCGGAACGCTTTCCTCAGAAACGAGCACCTAGTCATGATATGCGTTGACATAGAGAAAGCCTTCGATACAACTTGGCGATATGGAATTCTTCAGGACTTACATAAATGTGGACTTCGGGGTCATCTGCCGATATTCATTAAAAACTTTCTAGGCAATAGATCATTTCAAGTCCGATTCCATTCATCATTGTCTCGAGCATATGTACAAGAAGAGGGAGTTCCCCAAGGTTCAGTGTTGAGCGCTACACTCTTTGCCATTAGGATTGATGCCATAACCAAGTGTATACCTAATACAGTTGATGCATACCTATATGCTGACGATCTTGCCATCTCATGTCACTCTCAAAATATGCGACTAATTGAAAGACAACTACAAGGTACTATTAACAAAATAGTCTCTTGGGCCAAAAACAACGGATATCGACTTTCTAAACCAAAAACAACAGCAGTACACTTCTGTCGCAAACGTTCTTTACATCCTGATCCAGACCTACAGTTAGATTCTCATCGTATTACTTTCCAGCCTAGTATTAGATTCCTTGGTGTAATTTATGATAAAAAATTAAACTTCCTGGAGCATATAAAACATATCCGTACAAGTTGTCTTAGAAAACTAAATCTTCTGAGAGTAGTTTCCTCCATGTCATGGGGCGCAGATCGCTACATGTTGCTACAGCTATATCGATCGCTGATTAGATCCCAGGTTAGACTACGGGTCTCCTGCATATGACTCGGCCAGACCGAGTGCACTTAAATGGCTCGATCCTGTACATCATAGTGCCCTACGAATTGCACTGGGGGCTTTTCGTACTTCACCAATCTTAAGTCTATATACCGAAGCCTATGAGCCACCGCTACATCTTCGACGACAAGTTCTGTTACTAAATTACGCAGCCAAAATCAGCAGTCTTCCACATCATCCCATATGGCAATATCTCTTTATACCCAAATGGAGTAAACTTTATGAAAGTAAACCACGGCTCAATAAACCATCTGGCATTAAGCTTCAAGCTCTTATCACAAGCTGGGGCCTGAATTTTACTAACATTCTTCAGGACACTAGCATGGAAACCCAGCCATGGCAAATGCCCCCGATACATATTGATAGACACTTTCAGCAATGGGGAAAGAATAACCTTCCAGATTCCAACATTAGACAAATTCATAAGACCCACTCCTCTGAGTTTAGCACTTTCATTCAAACATATACAGATGGATCCAAAATTGGTAGTAAAGTTGGTACCGCTGTAGTATTACCAAATATCACCATCTCCAGACAGCTTCCGTCTGAATGCAGTACTTATACCTCAGAACTATACGGCATTGTTCTAGCTCTAGAGAATATCAAAGAAGAGTCGTGTACCAAATCCATCATATATACGGACTCATTGAGTGCTGTTAATTCTCTACAGCGTCAATTCTTCCCTAGTCATCCGCTGGTACAAAAAATTTGGGCACAGCTACTAGAACTTCACGGACAAGGACAGCTAGTAATATTTTGTTGGATCCCTGGACACGCTGGAATACTAGGAAACGAGCAGGCAGATCTAGCTGCTAAATGTGCTACAAATGTGATACCATCTAATTTCAGGACTCCTTATATTGACCATAAATCCATTATCAAACAGATGTATAAACAACAGTGGACACGCATGTGGCAAGGTCAAGCAAATAATAAACTTCTTGAAATCAAGAGAGAACCCAAGCAATGGCAATCCAGTCTGAGACGAAACAGAAAAGAAGAAACCATCCTAGCCAGATTACGCATTGGTCATACATTCCTCACACATAGCTACCTACTAACAAACGATGATCCCCCACAATGCAGCAACTGCTTATGTTCACTAACAGTAAAACATATCATCCTGGAATGCCCGCTATATCTGCAAGAACGGAAATCTGCTTTCTTCTCTCATTTTCATAACTCCAGCCGGTTATCATTACAGAATGTTCTAGGAGATCGTGAGGACATGAATGACATTTTTCTCTTTCTAAAATTGATAAATAAATATCACAATATATGAACCATATCATGTGTAAGACAAACTAAGAAGATATTAGACAGTAACCAGTGCATTATAGCCTAAGTTGCTGATGCACCAACAAATTTAACAACAACAACAACAACAACAGCTTGTGTTCAAAAAAAGTGCATCACCCCTTAAAATTGTAATTGGCATCCGAATAATATATATTCGGATGCCAATATATATAATAAGTATATAGCAATATTTTTTACAGATTGCATCAGATAAGATTGACACGCATAGGTGATGATGTAATATTCAGCTATGTGCAGTTGATGCCACAAAGAAATAGTGCTATTGTTGCTTTATGTAAGGAAGGATGTTCTTCCCATCATATTGCTTTAGCGTTGTTGTTGTTTGGTTTTTAGGAGCATTAGCAACTAAGGCTTTCTTCCGGGGATATGCAGTGGTCATTCCCTGACCTTTCTGCATCCTCCATATTTGGTGGTCACGGACTCTAACCCCCAGTCTAATGAAGAAGCGTGTGCTACGCACTGCTGCTCCTGCTTTAGCGTGTCTTGTAATCAATCGAAAGTGGATAAATTTCTTTCCAAACTCAAAAATACTGGTTCTTATTATGAAAAAGGAACCAAAGGAAAAAAGAGATGCAAACGAGTCTCTACACAAAAACAGGACCACGTTTTGAAGCACACTTATGCCTTAAAAACCGTAAACCTTCTTTGTCTGAGCTAAAAAGAAAATGGGAAGAACATGAGGAGTGGTGGAAGTGCACTAGTAGTCAAAAGCCACCTCTTCAAAAATGGACTTTTAGCCCATTGTCCTAAGAAGCCCCTCCTCACACAAAAAATTGAAAAAGGCCCAATTAATTTGGTGTAAGGAGCATGTCAAATGCTCCTTACAAATGCCCCCCAAGCAATAGAAGTCAGTTATTTTCTCAGATGAGAAGAAATTCTACCTGCATGGCTCTGATGGGAGACAGACAATTTGGCGTAGATGTGGTGAAGAATACTATTCAGACTGTATGGTGTCTACAGTGAAATTCCCTACCAGCCAAATGATATGGCGGTGCATTTTGTGTTGTGGAGTAGGTCACCTGCAGTTTATAAAAGGTTGCATGAATGCCAATGGATACCTGGCTATATTGGAAGGCAAATTGCTGCCATTCATTTCATTTCAGACCATTTCATCCTGCCAAATAACTACATCTTTCAGGACTTTGCTCCTTGCCATCGGACAAAAAAGTGTAAGTAGGCACTTCTGTAGTTACTTTCTGCATTAGAGGCTCAACAGTAATGTGTTTACATTTGTTGCAGGTGAAAAAATAGTTGGCAGAACAGTCCATTACAACTGTTAGCTGGCCAGAAAACAATCTGAATCCTATAGAGAACTGTTGGTATCGTGTGGAATCTGTAGTTACCAGAAAGAAAGCAAAAGCCCTTTGTGAACTTCACTAAGCCATAATTCTTTTTTGGAACCACAAATTATCAGTTGATTATCTTCAGAAATTGATCTTGTCAATGTCCCTACGGTGTGCTGCTGTCATCAGGGCCCGAGGTTGTTCAACTAAATATTAGTTTGTACTGGTGAACTTTTCATTTAAGATGATAAACTGAAGCAAATTTAGGCTTCTGCTAACATTTCAGCCATAATTGTTGTGTTTACTAAAACTGTTGCTTATGTTCATTTTGGAATATTTTGAGAGCACCTGTCAAATATTACTTATCTTTGCTTTAACTATTAATAAATATCTTGTTTATATTTCTATTAGTGATGCTAGTCATTAATGTAACATACCATCGCAAAAAAAAAGGATTAGAAATGTGAAATTCCTAGGTGATGCACCTTCTTTGAAAATCAGTGTGTATAAATTGTAAATAGCTATTGACTGACATTGATACATGTGTATCTGTGAGAGAGTGTCTTTAAAAATAAACAAAAAAACATTAATAAAAAATTAATATTTTGTTAATAAACAATTTATCCACTAGTCCACCCATGATTCTAAACAAAAAAATGTCAGGTTGCCCCCTCCACTTTGGGAGCTGTTAAACCTCCCATGGGATTCAAGTGGGAGTAACCTGACTTTTCTCACCATTAAGGGCAAGTGACCATTAGTGCTTCTGGGATTTGAGGCATATGAATTAGGGCAAGTGAAACTAAACCCATGTTATTGTCTGTTGTGTTCACATACCAATCAGTACATCATCTGCCACCGCTACCTGTCGATCAATATATCCTTCTCAACTTCTACTCCAGACATAACTCCTACCATCTGTTTACAGCAAGCAGCACTAGAGTGGTAGTGGCAAATCAGTTTACCTGGTAAGTTACCCGAAGCTTTCCCCCGGGTTCTCGTGTTGGCTTTATTTTCACAAAACTTTCGCACATATTTTCCAAAAATTGCAATCTACAGAAATAAAGTCCAATACCCACCACCACCATCACAGCCTTCAACCCATTTGTGTTACTTCGTACTATGGATTCTAATACTTTTCACATTTGGGGATTTTCTTAGTAATAAGAAAAAGCAAGTAAAGACTGAGGTACCCACGTATTCTCTGTAAACTACATATATTCGCTGTATGATTCCTTTTGCCTCAAAGGTGGTACTTGTGCATATGTCCGTTCTGATATTCCCTGTCAGAGACTTGGCAATTTGGAATCTCCTCTCTTTGATCTTCTCTGGCTCAAAATCTATCTACCTCATTGTGTCAAATTCATCTGTTGTCTCTACCGTTCCCCCAACTCCACTAATCACTTGGAGCTCTTTGACTTCCTCTCTTTGCAACTTGACTTTCTCCAGTCCAACTTTCCTAACAGTGAGGTAATTTTCCTTGGTGATTTTAATGTTCACAACTCCAGCTGGCTTCCATTTTCTAGTCACACCGACCCAGCAGGTCGAAATGCTGAGGCTTTTGCAATTACTAATTACCTAGCACAGATTGTTCATTTACCTACACGAATACCAGACAATCCTAATCATACAGCCAATACGCTTGATCTTTTTCTCACAAATAACCCTTCTAAGTACACGGTCGAAGTAAGAGGTCCTTTAGCCACTTCAGATCACAACTTGGTGATTGTCTCTTCTCCCATGAAACCTTTATCTCATGGCTATTCATTTTCTGCCTACACCAAAGCTCGCAACAATTATAAAGCAGTTATTAATCAGTCCGAACTAGAGTTTGAACAGGCTAAGAGTAGAAATCTTGCTTCTTGCCCTAATGGTAGCCGAGCATTCTGGTCTCTTGCCAAAGCTATTGGCCGCAACTTTTGCCCATCTCTGCTCCCACCTCTGTCCACACCAGATGGTTCTGTTGTCACTTCAGCCAAGGATAAAGCTGACCTGCTAGCATCCAATTTTTCTTCCAGCTCATGTATTAATGATCACTTGGTAAAACACCTCCCACCATTCCCAACACGCTCCATTCAATGCCTCCTGTGGCCTTCCATCAAAAGGATATCAGAAGGATTTTGATGAATCTTGATGCTAACAAAGCTCCAGGTCCTGCTGATATTTCTCCACTTGTTCTCAAAACTTGTGCTCCTGAACTTACTCCTATTCTTTGCTACCTTTTTCCACTTTCTTATTCCAAAGGTGGTTTTCCTTCTGCTTGGAAATTTGCTCATATCCAGCAAGTTCCCAAAAAGGGTGACAAATCCCTCCCATCCAGTTATTGTCCCATTGCAATTACTTTTAACCTTTCTACAGTAATGGAGAAATCAATTAACCGCCAACTCTTAAACTACCTAAAAACCTTCTGTTGTATCAACGATCGCCAGTATGGATTCCATCAGTATTGATCCACTGGTGATATTCTGGCTAATGTTACCCATTTATGGACTAATTCAATGGAAAGGTTCGGTGAAACACAAGTAGTTGCTCTTGACATTTCAAAGGCTTTTGATCGTGTTTGGCATAAAGGTCTTCTAAACAAGCTTCCATCTTATGGTCTGCCAACTGTTTTTAGTAATTGGTTATCCAGTTTTCTCTCTGATCGCTCACTGAGAGTGATGGTAGATGTCTCTCTGTCTTCTAACTTCTCCACTAATGCCAGTGTTCCCCAAGGTTCAGTTCTTTCCCCCACTCTTTTCCTCTTGTATATTAATGACCTTCTTCCATCGACTGGAAATCCTATCCATAGTTTGCTGATGATAGCACATTGCATTCCACTTTCCATTTTGAGAAACCTTGTCCTACTCAATCTTCCCCCACTCTTTTCCTCTTGTATATTAATGACCTTCTTCCATCGACTGGAAATCCTATCCATAGTTTGCTGATGATAGCACATTGCATTCCACTTTCCATTTTGAGAAACCTTGTCCTACTCAATCAGTTTGAACTTCTCAAAAATCTGCTACCAATTCCTTAAATGCCCATCTTCAGGTAATTCTCCAGTGGGGCAAAGACAACTTAGTTGATTTCAACCCTTCTAAAACTCAGTCTTGTCTTATATCTCACAAAAAGGATTCTTCTGCTCCTATGCTCATCTTTAGTGACACTCCGATTTCTAGGCAAAATGATATATCTCTTTTGGGGATTACCCTGATTTCTAATCTCTCTTGGCACAAGCACATTACAAATATTGCTTCCTCTGCATCTAAAAAACTTGGTTTTCTCTTACTTTTCAGTGTTACTTTTCTTCCAAACAGCTGCTCACTCTGTATAAATCACAAATCCACCCTGCCATGGAATATTGTTCCCACATCTGGGGTGGTGCCCCCAAAACCTCTCTCAGGTTTCTTGATTCCATTCAGAAGAGGGCAGTTAGGTTAATTAATGATTCATCTCTAACAGAGTCTCTCCACTCACTTTCTCATAGACTTACTGTTTCTGCTGCATGCCTCTTCTATAGATACTTCCATGGACACTGTTCTTCTGAATTGGCTTCAATAATTCCCGCTCTCTCTCAAAACAGTCCGAACACGTGCTGCCAACATCCATTTACTGTCCAACTTCAAACCCACAGAACCAACTTTTCATCTTCCTCATTTATTCATTCAACTGCTGTTTTCTGGAACAACCTTCCTTCATACATATTTCCTGAAAATTACAATCTACAGAAGTTCAAGTACAATGTCAACAAATATTTGACAGACATTCTTTCGTCTTCTCAACCTCCATCCCAAGCATGGTACTAAGTACTACAGGTTCTAATACCTCTCATGTTTGGGATTCATATAAAAAAAAATATTCTGTTATCAGTTTTGTCTGTTCTGCTGAAGACCAAGGCTATTAAAATTTCTCTTGGGTTTGCAGGGTTTAAATGGTACAGGACATTTGTGCATATGGCTAATTCAACATAAACCTCTTCATTTTCCATTCTTGAATGATCATGCACCAATCCAATTGGGGGGGGGGGGGGGAATTTTTTAATATGTAATGCACATATGGTATCATAAAGAAGGCAGCCTTGTGATTTCATGATTTCACTCTTGCAACATTTCAGTAAACAGTTTCTTCATTGGGGGGGGGGGGGGGTTATCATTCAATTTTAATCCTATGAATAACAGGATTTCCATTCAAGAGAAGAAGGTATTGATGATAGTACAATTGATGACATTTGTCACTCATACAGAGTATGACTGTGTGTCCAGATCAGATGATTCTAGTATGTATCCCAGGGAATTATTACGAAGTTACAGTTGCTCAGAGCAACTGTAATTTAGTAATAATAATGAATACAGAGTGCACAGGCCTCTTTAATCATATCCCAGGGAAGGTTAAAGTATGTTTTGCTAATTATAAACACAAAATTCTGGTATTTTCCTGTTAAGGTGGTGGTTCCAATTGGAAAATATTAGCAGTGCGTAAAGTCAGTACTATTTCTTTTTAATTTCTAGAAAAAGGTTTTGGTTTTTCATTCCCCCCACCTCCTCCTTTTTAATTCTGCTTGGGTAAAACCTGTACTTCATTTTTTTTTTTTAATGGACTGCAATTTTTTTTATATAACTTTTTAATTTTTTTTTTTAATAAATAATTTGATATAAGTGTTTTCAATATCTTATTTTCAAAAAAAGTAAATTTAATCAGCATAGCAATGAACATGAATCTGCTAGCCTCATCCATTTCCTAGTTAAAAAGTATGTTATGTGCAAAAATTAACCTGTGCATGAGCATTGTTTTCTGCTTATGTGTACAAATACTTTTATAAAAAGTATCAAATACTATTATTCATTTCCATTTTTAAATTTTTTCCAAAATTTATTTCAAATTTGGTGCACTGTGCAGCATGCAAAACTTGAAATGTACACAGCTGCCCACAGAATAGTAGTAAATGTCTTTAGTAAATGTTTCACATTTTTAACTTTTACATGACAACAGTCTTAAAAAAAAAACTTCTGCAACTATAGATGTTTGTATAACTAGTGCAAGAGTTGTTTATAGTTAAAGCAAGTAACCTTTAACTATAAACAAAAGATACATTGTAAATCAAATCAAAACATCAGCAGGTGTATGCTGCAGCATACATCTAGTATATATTTGATGTAACTCAGCTAATGCTTGCTACTCATTTTCAAACTACAGTGGATTCCAGTTATTTGGGCCACCAGTTAATCAGGGCAGCTGTTTATTTGGAACAAATCTTAAAAAACAGAACCCAATCGAGAAAACAGCCATGGTTTACTTTGCTTAATTGGGACAAAATGCAGTTTAATCGGGGCAGGAGACCGCAGCACTGAACATCACCCTATGATTGTCTCCGACCGTATCCCGTAGTTCGGTTGGATTTCTGGAGGTCAGAACCATAAAACAATTAGCAGTCACCTGTTTATTAGGCTTTTGCGTTAGTGAAATCTATCATAAATTGACAGAATAGAATAGAATCTTTAATTGCAGCAATGATAGACATACAATTAGTGTCCGGTCACAGCATGGTGGTGCCAGGGGTTTACAACTCTATCTTACTAAATTTGTGAGAATACTGACAGCTGGACTTCTGTGGGTTATTATGGTAAAAGGTGTTTACACTTCTATGGAATCTTCAATCATAAAAAAATTAATTTTCAGAATCTCTTCATTCCTATTTTTAAAGCTTTGTAACTCACTACTCCATTCTCACTTCTGCATATCATGTTACTTGCAATTTGTGTGGCATGTTCTGTTATTAATTGCTTATCTTTTCACTGTTTTAAATTTTAACCCCCACCCACAAATGACAGTGAACAGAAATGTCAACTAGTTTAGTTAGTATATACATTTTACAGTACGTATTAATTCTTCCGATTATCACGTATATTCTTCCGAATTTCATGTAATTTAATTTTTTAATTGGTAAGGTAATAAAGGGCAAATTTGTACTTAATATATCTTTACTTTTATAGCCCACGGATAATATTCCCCTATTTTCACAAATTAGAATCACTGTTTAATTGAATTAAAATTCAATTCACAAACATGATCACAATGACCTGCACTTATTACGCATCATATAGTGAATGGTACTTTACAATAGTGACTCCATTGGAAGAAAATGTCTACTACTATTGCATTTGTAACTATTTATGTGAAACTTCGGATAATTGGGGCAGCTGCTTAATCGGGCCAAAATGCACTAGTCCCGATGTGTCCCAAATAACCGGAATCGACTGTAGTAGTAGACATTTTCTTCCCATTAAAGAATTCCCTATTTAAAAAGTAGACACTTGCATTAGCAAGTGTCTACTTTTTAAATAGGGAATTCTTTAATGGGAAGAAAACTTCAGTTACCTTCAATCCTACTCTCATTTCATGCAAAAATCTTATTTTTTAAATAAAAATAAATTAAAAAAAAAAAGTCACTACTATCATTGTCTTAAACATTTGCATTTCTGGACAAAACTAGATGATTTTAACATTTTTTTTTTTTTTTGTTAATTATTGGTGCATCACTTCTGTGGCCGTATTGCACCTCCCAAGGTTTTTGCATTTTCTACTCTGATCCAACCCTGAGGTGGGATTCGAACCCACGACCTTTAACATTTCTTGGCACAAATATTGCTTCCTCTCCATTGAAATGAACTGACCACTTGTTCTCAACATCAGTTTTCTAGAAGCTATTGGCTTTATACAAATCAGACTGTCCAGTGGAATACTGTTCCCACAACTGGGGTTGTGCCTCCAAAACTTCTTATTCTCATGGATATCCAGTTTGCTGGCTAATTAATGATTCCTATCAAACACTCCACTTCCTATCACAGACACTTTCTTCTGCAGAGATACCCAATGAGCACTGCTCTTCTGAATTAGCATTTGTAATTCCACCTCTTTCTTCTGAACACATGCCTCAATTAGTCAGCATTCATTTGTGAATGGATGGCAACTTTGTATGTATTTCAGGTTATCTATAGAAATTCATCTTTTAAGGGCACAAAAGGTGATATAGTTGTACACGTTGGCACTAATGATATTAAGAGGAGACCAGCAGAATTACTTAACAAGTACAGGTCACTGTTGAAAAAAAAAAAGCCATGAATTAGGGTTGAATTTGAAAGTGTCTGCTATTCTGCCCCAACACGATAGGAGGGAGTATATGATGAGAGCCCTGTTGATCAATTCGGCCCTGGAAAGATTGTGCAAGGCTCAAGGAGTATTTTTTTCAGACTGGTCTGTACTTGTTAACAGGAGAGACTGCTTCTACAGGGATGGGATACACTTAAATAGAAAGAGTGCAAGAATGTTTGCTGATACTATGGAGGCAGTGTTAGGTGGGTCGGAAAACTGCTAGATTGGGGGGGGGGATACAAGGACTAACAGATTAACAGTAGCCACTGGCAGACGTGAAAGTGATTCTTGCACTGCTTCTATTGGAATGAGCAGCAGCCTGGAAAATAAGATGCAGGATATTTCAGAGACTGCTGGGAGTCGTTGGGGTATAAGTAAACACATGGGTTGTGTTAGGGCAGCTAAGAAAAAGAACAGGTGCACATATACTTGCATGCACACCAATGCTAGCAGTTTGGTAAATAAATTTGAGGTATTGCTCAAAGCATCAAAGGCAGATATTGTTGGAATGTCAGAGACAAGGTGTCACACAGATATAAGTAGTGCAGAACTGGTATTTGGGGAGTACAACATCTACAGAAAGGATAGGAAGGGTTATGCTATTAGTTAAAAAACAAAATCCAAGGAAGTGAAGCCAGTTGACTTCGCTGGACAGTGCAGTGTCGAGTCAGTTTGGTGTGACATAAGCATTGGGAGATCAAAATTGAGAGTAGGAGTGTGCTATAGGCCTAATGACTCTGTTGAGTATACAGTAAACCCCCACTATTTGCAGTATATGTATTAGCAGTCGCTGATTTAATATAAAATGAAACCTAAAAAAAAAGTGAATTTTAAAGCGCCATAAAAAATTTTCCACCATAAAAAAACGCGGACATAAAAAATTCTTTCCACATCAAAACAGCGCTCAGGGGGTGGGGGGGTGACAAAATCGCGAGCGTGGATGTTTCTCGCTAATCCTTGTTCAGTGTGCGTGTTATGCGCTTATCGTGGAAGGTTTCGTCATTTGCTTTTAATTTATACGCTTATAAATTGAATAAATTTATCAATTGATATGCTTACAAAAGTGATAAATCTACCGTTTTGCAGTGTAAAACAGAGTTTTTCGAGTGTGTTAACAGAAGAAAGTGACATTGTGGACAAGTTCTTTCTAACCCGTACAAAAATATGGCTACGAATAACAAGGGAAATGTGAAAAGATCAAAGAAGGTGATGACATTAGCGAATAAAATTGAGTTATTAGACAATTTCTAATGGTGAAAGTGTCTCCTCAGTGGCAAAACATTATAAAATCAATGAGTCAACAGTACGATCAATCAAAAAACGGAAGTAAAAATCCGCTGTAGTGTCCGTGAAAACACACTAATTGCTTCAAAAATTTGCTCTGTAACTCGTGATGTTAAATTAGACAAAATGGAAAGGGCTTTAAATCTATAATAGAGGACCGAACTCAAAATAAAATTCCGTTAAGTTCACTCATCATTTGTGAAAAGGCAAAACTACTTTTTAGCGAAACTGGTGATAGCACTGGCAGGATAAGTTTTTTTTAACTAGCAAAGTTGCTGGTTTGAAATTTCTAATAAATATTACATTTTATATTAAATTGTTTCTTATTTTCATTTCTATGCCATATGCTTGCATTTCATTATGTACTGTATATGCATAGTCATATGAAAGTACATATAATACAGACAAAATTTTAGACTAGTTTTTCTTATATATTTCATACTTTGGAACGGAACTCCTTTATTACTATGGGAGCCATAACTCACTCTGTGCGGCATTTCTCAGGAATGTAAACCCCCGCAAAAAGAGAGGTTTTACTGTAATAAGAAACTGTACAGGGAAATAGAATGGGCCAGTAAATCAGTCTTATTATGGGGGATTTTAATTTTGCAGATATTGACTGAAATTTGTGGGTTGGTCACTCACACACTAGCAAGGCTTTTGTGGATTTATTGGATGATTGTTTTCTAAATCAGCATGTGCAGGAGGCAACTAGTGGGAGTAATACTCTTGATCTGATTATCAGTAGTGATTCTTCATGCATTAAGAATCTGCAGATACAAGGACCACTAGGTGGCAGTGATCAGTGTGCGGAAGTGGGATTTACTCAAGGAGGTAACTACCATCAGGGGTAGAGGGAAGGGTTATTGTTTTCGTAAAGGCAACTACGATGGTCTGAGACAGTATTTAAATTCTATGCAGTGGGACCAACTGATGATGTTACCAACAGCAAACTCAAAATGAGAAGCATTCAAAGAACTTATCTTGGAAGCTACTAGGCTTTACATATCAATAAGAAATATTGTTCAAGGTTCAGGCCTAAATGGATGCCAGATGAACTAATGAGACATATGGCAGAGAAGAAAAATGCATGGGATACATATAAATTAACATGTGACACAGAAGCCTACGATAGATATAAGTTGATCTGTAACCAAGTTACAAAGGAGGTTAGGCAGATTACAAGAAATATTTGGCAAGGGATGCAAAGAAAAACAGCAAGGATTTCTTTACTTATGAAAACTCTAGAAGGAAGGGGAAGAATCAGATTGGTCCACTTGATATCGATGGTTCAACTGTTCATGATCTTGCTCAGGTAGATAACAAACTAAATCAATATTTTGCATCTACATTCAAACATGAGTTATTCAGGAAGGGGAATGCCATAGATGAAGTAAACACTGGCAGTGAGCTAGATGATCGTGTAATTGAGAATAAAGTGGAGGAGAAATTGAAGATAAATACAAGAAAGGCACCTGGGGTGGATGGGATGTATCCAGTTATATGAAAGGAGGCAGCAAAGGAAGTAAGCAATCCGTTAGTCATAATTATGAGAGCTTCCTTGGACTCTGAGGAGGTACCCACAGACTGGAGATGTGCAATCATCATCAGCCATTTTCAATCCACTGCAGGATGAAGGCCTCTCCAGCAACTTTCCGGTTCCTTCTGTTTTGAGCACTGGCCATCCATTTACTACTCAAAAACTCATGAATTTCATCTATGCATCTCCGCCTTTGTCTTCCAGCTCCTCTTGGGTACCATTTTGTTATTTTCTTAGTCCATCTGTCATCATGTCTTCGAGCTATGTGTCCTGCCCAAGACCATTTTAGTTCTTTAGTTTTGATAAGAATATCCTTTACTTGAGTTTGCTGCCTAATCCACGTGTTTCTCTTCTTATCTAACAGTCTGATTCCCAATATAATTTGTTCCATTCTTCGATGTGTAGTTCTTAGCTTCTCTTCCATTCTTTTGGTGAGTGCCCAAGTTTCACTTCCATAAGTCATGGTGGGGAGTATACATTGGTTCATTATTTTACGTTTCAGACAAACTGGGATATTGCTCATCAGTATGTGACTATATTTCCTGAATGTTATCCATCCAAAATTTATTCTTCTCTCAACTTCCAGCCATTTATCTTTATTACAGCTAATAACTTGTCCCAGATAAGTATATGACTCCGCCTTTTCAATTACTGCTTCTTCAATCATTATTTCCCTTTCCGTGGCATACTTGTTCATCATTACTTTTGTTTTAGCCATATTCATCTTTAGTCCAAAATCCTTACTAGCTGTGCATAACTGATTAAGATTTTCCTCTAATTCTTTGGGATCGTGGCTTATGACCACAATGTCATCTGCAAATCGTAAATGGTTTAGGTACTCTGCGTTCACATTGACTCCTTTTTGCGACCAGTCTAATCTTCTGAAAGCTTCCTCAAGGGCAGCAGTAAACAGCTTCGGAGATATTGTGTCTCCTTGTCGAACTCCTTTCTCGATTTTAAATTTCCTACTGTCTTTGTCTAGTCTAATAAAGGATGTAGCACTCTCATATTTTCTTCAAAATCATTATATATGGAGTATCTATGCCTTGTCTTTCCAGTGCCCAAAACATTTCCTTCTGCTGTATGGAGTCAAATGCCTTTTCATAATCCACAAATGCCAGGCATAATGGTGTTTTATATTCATTTGCTTTCTCCATTAGCTGTGATATTACGTGAAGCTGATCCATAGTTGAGAATCCTGTCCTAAAGCCAGCTTGCTCTTTCGGTTGATTCTCATCAAGTATTCTTTCTAATCTGTTAGTAATCACCCTTGTGGACAACTTGTAGATGTGGGATAACAAGCTAATTGGTCTATAATTTCCAATTTCTGATTTATCTTCTTTCTTATGCAGCAAAACTATGATTGCATTATTCCACTGCTTATGTGTCACACCTTTTCTAATGCACTTTGTGAAGAGCCTTGCCAGTTTTTGTGTTATGTCTCTTCCTCCCAATTTTAACAACTCTACAGAAACTTCATCTTCCCCCGGGGCTTTCCGATTCTTCATTTTCTTCAATGCATGTTCTACCTCATCAGGAAGAATATCGGGTATGTTGTATGTGTTGCTACTTTGCAATCCATGTTCCCCACTGCTGGTATCATTCCCTCACTCCTTGTATAATTCTCTATAGTAGTCTTCTGCTATTTGAATTATGCAAATTACACCATCGCTATTCTTCAGTTTCAGTATCATTTGTCTTTCTGTATTACTGCTCATGGCTGCTGATTTAAATCCTTTGTTTTCACTTAATGCTTGTTCTACTTTTCTTGTGTTAAATCTTCTTATGTCCTCTCTAAGTCTCTTTCTAATGGCTTTGCATAACTCAGTATACTCAATTTTCTCCCTGTCAGTGTTTTTCTTGCTCTTCATTTGTCGTCTTTGGTTCATCATGACAAGTGTTTCTTGACTAATTTTTTCTTCTTTGGGTTTCTGTTTCCCTATAGGTTTCTTGGGCTTTATCACTTTCAGAAAGTTGTAATATTCCTCGTCAATATCTTGGTCCTGAGCAGTCTGCAGAAGCTCAAACTTGTTCTTAAGTTCCAGTCCATACTGCTTTTTCTCCTCCTCTGTTATTTCAAAGACCTTTGTATTATTTACTTGAGGCCGTTTTTTCCTTTCCTACATCTATATCAAGTGTATATCTTACCATTCTGTGATCACTTCCAACATTTACCTTATTCAGGATGGTAACATCATTCACAATATATCTTCTGTTAGTGAGGATGAAGTCGATTTCATTAGTTGTTAATCCATTTGGACTCTTCCATGTCCACTGTCTGTTCACCCTTTTCTTGAAAAAAAAAAAGGGTTCATTACTGACAGTCCTTGAGATTCTGCAAATTCCACTAGTCTCACCTCTTATTTCTTTCACCAATTCCAAAATTTCCTATAGTTCCTCTTTCTGTGCTGTTTTGCCTTTTTCCAACCTTAGCATTGAAGTCCCCCATAATAATAGTGTAGTGTGTTTTCTGCTCATCTAGAAGACTCAATTTCAGTGTACATTTCTTCAACCTCTTCATCATCATGGCTCGATGTTGGTGCATAAATCATTATAATCTTTAGCTTGTACCTCTTAGAAATCTTGAATATTAGTCTTGACACCCTTGGTGATGTACTTTTGAATTCCAAAATGTTGTTTTTAAAATTTTTATGGACCAGAAACCCAACTCCACCTTCACTCCTTTCACTGTTTCCATTGGTGTACAGCAGATTTCCACTTGATAAACTTATAAGTGATTCATTTCTTCTTCTTGTTTCAGCCAAACCGATGATATTCCAATTCACATTTTCTAATTCCTTTTCCAGCTCTAATATCCTGTCTTCACCGTAACCCCAATTCACAAAGAAGGATCAAAGGCTGACACAAGTAATTATAGACCTTTGAGTTTAACTTCTGTTCCAGGAAAATTAATGGAAGCACTGGTTAAAGAAGCACTGCAGGATCATCTTGACAAGAATTCAGTTATAGCTCAGGCACAGCATGGTTTTGTTAAGGGAAGGTCTTGCCTGACCAATTTGATTGGATACTATGATGTAGTCACAAAAGAATTGGAATGCAATCGCAAATTGTTGCTATGGTTAAAGGGATGGTTGAGTGGCAGAAGACAGAGTGGTAATTAATGGACACTGCTCATCGTGGACTAATGTTATTAGTGGAGTCCCTCAGGGTTTAGTGTTGGGTCCATTGTTTTCTGTATTTATAAATAATATTGATGATGGTATATCAAGCTTAATGTCCAAGTTTGCAGACGATCTAAAGATTGGCAGGGTTGTTAAGGACGCTACTGACGCTGCAACAGGATCTGGAAAGGTTGAGCAAATGGGCTGAGAGGTGGCAAATGAAGTTTAACATTGACAAATGTAAAGTACTACATATGGGGAATCAACTCTGTGGTACTACACTGACAGTGGTAGAGAATGAAAAGGACCTAGGGGTAATTGTGCAGGCAGATATCAAGTTCTCTGAGCAGTGCAGACGGGCTGCAAGAGTAGCTCATGGTGTCTTATCAATGATATACAGGAATTTTTCTAGCAGGGATAGGGAGGTAATTATTCCCTTGTCTGGCCACACCTTGAGTACTGTTTACAGGTCTGGAGGCCTCATTTCAAGAAGGATGTAGAGCTGCTGGAACAAGTACAGAGAAGGGCAACAAGGTTAATGAATGGAACGAAGGATTGCTCTTACGAAGAAAGGCTTAAGTTTTGCAAATTGCTGTGTCTGGAGACTAGGCATCGGCAAGGTGATCTGATAGGTGTACAAAGCCTTGAATGGTTTGAGCATACTCAATGCTGATGGGATACTGCCTCTTGCTCAGAATAATCACCTGAGAGGGCATAAATTCAAATTGAGGAAAGACAGATGTAGGACTGATGTGCAGAAATTTGCCTTTAGCCAGCGAGTAATTGGTTGGTGGAACAGACTTCCATCCCTTGTTGTGGAAGTTGATAGCCTAAATAAATTTAAGGCTCAGCTGGACATATTTCGAACGAATGGAAGGGTGAGGTGGGAGTTTTTTTTTTTTTGGCTGATGCTGCATAAGCTTGCTTTCTTGCATCATATGTCTCTACTAATGCTAATTCAAAGCCAATGTTAATAAGTATTGTCTCTTCTCAACTTTCCACAGTACCATAGTTTTTATACCTTTCATGTTTGAAATCAAAACATGAGTAATTAAAGCTGTTCTACAGTCAAACTACATTCTGCTTTTCAAACTAATTTTTTTTTTGCACTGGGTTGTACACCTCCAAATAAGTTTTTTTTTAATACACAGTTCTGTTAAAAAACAGTAAATTAAAAGTTTCTTTTGTAAGGCAGGATAATTCTCTTTTAAAGCATTGTGGGATGGTTCAATCATAACCGTTTCAGAAAAATTTTATCATGCCTCTAACAACAATTCTAAAAGAGCAATCTTAAAGCATGACAATTGTATTCCAAGTCACAAAATATTAGTTTTCTAAATTTAGATCTAAATCCCTGTTATATCTAAAAATAGTTTTCTAAATCCCTGGTTTTTACCATGACAGCTACATCAAATTAACCAGTTTTGGAATTTATTTTTAACAATTACTGCAATAAAGGAGCTAAATAAAAACAGATTTAATAATGCTATTTTCTTTTGGTGTAACCTGAAGCTTTGTTTAAATTAAATGTGGTTATATGTGATAAAAATCTTTAATTAAAAAAAAAACTCATGATGAAACCTATTAAACAAAAAGCAAAGAATGCAAAAATTTGTGATACATTTTTAATAAAAATTTCACAAAACAAAGTTAATTCCTTCCTGAGGAACTTTCCACAATAGTTACTAAAAGGTAACAGTTACTAAAAGGTAGTATTATGAGAAATATGATGCATAAGACTAAAGTATTATTTGTGGAAAATTATGTACTCCTTTGAACACAGTTCAAAAAATTAGAAGACATACGATCATGATGATATATAACTCCAAATAAATATAAAGCATTAAGTCAATTAAAAAAAATTTAATTACTAACAGAATATTAGAAATCATGTTAAATAAAATTTAATTTGCTTGAAAATAATCAAATTATTTCATAACTAGTAACAACAACACACTAAGCAGCAATATGAATTTAAACATTTATATAAAAAAAGCATTGAATGATGTTAACAGAATTCAGCCCAGCTGTTTTGTTGAAGGTATAGAAATTGTGCTGAAACAATTTTATTCAATGCTAATGTTAAATAATGTATTTGACAAAAAAAAATGCAAAGGAACAAAGCTTTTGCTGTTTCTGCAAATCAAAAACAGGCATTTAATGTTTAAGAAATAACCTTTAACCCAATACATGAAGTTATCTTTGAATTCAATCATTCAGTTTTTTTTTACTTATTTAGTTTAAGTCAAAACTTCCTTCATTTTCAAAAGAAAGGAATTTTGGATGGATGTTTCTTTCAGTGATACTTAACATGCCTTCAGCACAATAAATAGTTAATACCTACAAAGATTTTCTTACAGTTTTCCAACACTAAAATCCATGACTGTTACAAGTCATCTCTCATATATCTGGGCTTCAATTCTTCTATCCTTTTGATATAATCTGCTTTTTCAATACATCCCTCACATCGTTCCTCCCAGTCAGAAAGAATCTTTTTTAAATCCCGCACCTTTAGCTTCTTTAGGTCTACTGTATTAAGATCTATCATTTTCTCTGCAAGAAAAATGTAAGACTAAATCAACTTTTTGTTTTCTTCAAATATTGCTAGATAATGTATGACAGACTAACTAATATTAAAGAATCATTAATCAAAATATAATCTGCATTGTTTCTACTATGTAATTCAATGTTTAGGTAAAGCATCTTTTGCATAATAAAAATATGATTAAATATTATAAAATTTCAGACTTGAACATATTTAGATTATCTGTGAAAGATAATCTAAATATGTTCTTGCTGCATAATAATAAATATTGAATGGTTAACTTTAATGCACAGGAAAAAAATAATAATATTCTATATTCCAGCATGACTGCATAGATCACAAGAGTTCATAAGTAATCATTTGACAGGAATATCATTAAAAACATTTAGTGATCACTAACCTAACCATAGTAAACTGAATTGTGTGTAACACTATTTCCACATTTAGAGCTACATAAGACCATCAAGTTACAATTTATTAATTACATGAAGAGAGAAATGGAGAATGTGGTTGTAAGTGATATGACCACATAGATCAATTTACAAGTCATCATTTGAAAAGAATAACTTCTTTAACTGAATGTTTTTGTATTTGCATTAGTAGCAGCAAATGATGCAAGAAAGCCAGCTTATACAGCATCAGCCAAATCAAAAAATAGTAATAATAAATAACAGACCATTTTGCCTTTCCATCCTGTCCAATATTTTGTCTAGTTCTTCCTTAAATTTATTCAAACTATCTGCTTCCACAACAATGGATGGAAGCTTTTTTCCAGCAATCAACAGCCCACAGGCTGAAGGCAAACTTCTGCAACCATCCTCCTTGCTCAATTTAAGTCCTGTCAGGTGCATAGCCTGACCAAGAGAAAGAATTCAATTGACATTAAGCTTGCTCAAGCCATTCAAAGCATTAAACACTTCTCTCAGATCATCTCTCAAACATGTAGCATCAAAGCAGCAATTTACAGAACTGAAGTGTTTCTCAGTAAGAGCCCCTTTGTTCCCCTCATCAAGATGCAGCCTGACCAACTGCTTATACAATGGAATAATCAACTCCTTATCCCGGCTAACAAAATTCCTACATATCATTGATGAGCTGATCCTATGACCCGACCTAGTAGCCAGTGTGCATTGTTCAGAACACTTAGCATTAGAAGAGGCATTTGATGCAAGAAAGCAAGCTTATGCAGCATCAGCCAAAAAAAATAAAATACATAAATAAATAAATAAAAAATAACCATTTTCACTTCACCCCTCTGTTCGTTCAAAATACCTGTCCGGCTGAGCCTTAAACTTATTTAGGCTATCAACTTCCACGACAAGGGATGGAAGTCTATTCCACCAACCAGCCACCCGCTGGCTAAAGGCAAATTTCCTCACGTCTATCCTACATCTGTCTTTTCTCAATTTGAATTTATGCCCTCTCAGGTGATTATTCTGAGCAAGAGGAAGAATCCCATCAGCATTGAGCATGCTCAAACCATTCAAGGCCTTACACACCTCTATCAGATCGCCTTGCCGGTGCCTAGTCTCCAGACACTGTAATTGCAAAACTTAAGCCTTTCTTTGTAAGAGCACCCCTTTGTTCCATTCACTAATCTTGTTGCCCTTCTTTGTACTTGTTCCAGCATCTCTACATCCTTCTTGAAATGAGGCCTCCAGAACTGTATACAGTACTCTAGGTGTGGTCTGACACCTAGAGTCCATTGCCTTATACAAGGGAATAATCACCTCCTTATCCCTGCTAGAAAAATTCCTATATATCACTGACAATACACCATGAGCCACTCTTGCAGCCCGTCTGCACTGCTCAGAAAACTTCATATCTGACTGCACAATTACTCCCAGCTCTCTTTCATTTTCCACCACCTTAAGTGTAGTACCACACAGTTGGTATGATTCTCTGGGGTTACTTCTACCCATATGCACTACTTTGCATTTGTCAATGTTAAACTTCAGTTGCCACTTCTCAGCCCATTTGCCCAAATCCTTTAGATCCCTTTGCAATAGCACACTGCCATTAACACTGCAAACTTCGACACTAAGCCTGATATACCTTCATCAATATCATTGATAAATATATAAAACAGTGGACCCAACACCAAACCCTGTGAGACTACACTAATAACATTAGTCCACAAAGAGCAGTACCCATTGATTACCACCCTGTGTCTTCTCCCACTCCATCCTTTTATCCATTGTAGCAGCTTACCTTTAATACCATTCTGCTCCAATTTATACAGTAGTCTTCCATGTGCAAAGTGTCAAAAAGCTTTCCTGAAATCCAAGTATATGATATCAAAATTATTTTTTGTATCCTTTGTAACCACATCATAATATCCAATCAAATTTGTCAGACAAGACTTTCCCTTAAGAAACCCATGCTGTGTCTGAATTATTGCTGCAGTCTTCTCTAGATGATCCTGCAATGCATCTTTAACCAGTGACTCCATTATTTTATCCTGAACAGAAGTTAAACTAACTGGTCTGTAATTACTCGTGTCACCCTTCGATCCCCCTTTGTGAATTGGGGATACATTTGCCCTCTCCAGTCCATGGGAACCTCCCCAAATCCAAGGATGCTCTCGTAATTATGGCTAACGGTTTGCTTACTTCCTTTGCTGCCTCTTTTAATATAACTGGATAGATCCCATCCACCCCTGGTGCCTTTATGTTTATCTTCAACAATTTCTCCTCCACTTTTCTCTCAGTTATTACAAAATCATTAAACAACCTGCTATAATTTGATAACCTTCTGACATTTTCAAACCTTAATAACTCATGTGTGAATGTAGATGCAAAATACTCATTCAGTTTGTTTGCTATCTGTGCAGGATCATCAACAGTCGAACGATCAATATCAAGTGGACCAATCAGATTCATTCCCTTCCTTTTAGAGTTTATATAAGTAAAGAAATCCTTTTTTTTTAGTATCCTTTGCCAAAGACTTCTCATAATCTGCCTTCACCTGCCTAAACTCCTTTGTGACTTGATTACAGACTAGCTTATTATCTGCCATAGGCTTCTGTGTCGCCTGATAATTTATATGCATACCATGCATTTTTCTTCTCTGCCACGTGCCATTAGTTCATTTGACAACCATTTAGGCTTAAACCTTGAACAATATTTCTTAATAGGTATGAAACTTTTAGTAGCTTCCTCGATTAATTCTGTGAATGCTTCCCACTTAGAATTTGCTGTTGGTAACATCATCAGTTGATCCCACTGTACAGAATTTAAAAACTGTCTTGAGACCACTGTAGTCACTTTTATGGAAGCAAAAACTCTTCCCTTACTCTTCATGGTAATTATAACTTGAAGTAAATCCCACATCAGTACACTGATCACTGCTACCCAGTGATTCCTTTATCTGAAAATTCTTAAACACAAATGATCACTGCTGATAACCAGATCAAGAGTATTACCCTCTCTGGCTGCCTCTTGAACATGCTGCCGCAGAAAACAATCATCCAATAAATCCACAAAAGTCTTACTAGTGTGCAAGTGACCATCCTACAAGTTCCAGTCAATATCTCGGAAGTTAAAATCCCCCATTATAAGACATTCTGATTTACTAGCCCACTATTTCTCCGTACAATTGTTGATTGTACTTATTCAAGTCATTAGGCCTATAACACACTCCTACTCTTATTTTTGCTTTTGAAGTGCTTATGTCAACACCAAACTGACTTAACAGTGCACTGTTCTCTATATCAACTGGATGCACTTCTTTTGATTTTGTTTTTCTTAATTAACAGTATAACACCTCCTCCCTTCATATCTTGTTTATCCTTTCTGTACACATTGTACTCCCAAAATTCCAATTCTTTAACACGCCACGTCTCTGATATCCCAACAATATCAGCCTTTGATGTCTTGACCAACACTTCAAATTCATTTACTATACTTCTAGCATCGGTATACATGAAAGTATACATGCACTTATTCTTAGTTACTCTAACGCATCCCATATACCCACCTTTTTCACAATGACTGTCATCAGTCCCTGAAACCCCAGCACCCCTTTCTCCAGGCTGTTGCTTATAATAGAAGTAGTGCAAGAATCACCTTCACCTCTGCCTGCAGCTACTTTTAACCTGTGTCTGTGAATCCCCCCCCCAAGCTAGCATCATGTGCGGAAGTTTGGCTTTAACCAGTGGATGGTTGATTGCTGAAACTAAATTCCACCTGTTGAAGTTGATAGCTTAAACAGATTCAAGGCAGAACTAAACAAACATTTGGAGCGAGTGGATGGGTGAAATGAGAAGGGAGTGTGGTTTTTTGGCTGATGCTATATAAGCTTGCTTTCATGCATCATGTGCCTTTGCTAATGCTAATTCGATATCTGGAAAGTTAAAATCGCCCACCTTCATAAGACATTCTGATTTAGTGGCCAGTACATACTGGTCATGTATATTTGAACCATGGTCCACTCAAGTGCCTGTACTACTATACTTACACTCATCATTCAGGCTATAAAGTTCAATTATATTAATTACAAAGAAGAATGCATGGTTACAAGTAAGCCAGCTCACTTTCTGGATCATGTGTTTGACAGTGCATGTTGTTAATGTTAAATACCACTGTTGTAATAAAATTGCATAAGAGGTACCATAGTCACCAACATGGCATTTTGGTAATGGCATTATACAACTGCTACCTGTCACACACCCAAGATAAATGAATGCAGAAAGTTTTAAAAAAAGAAAATTGAAAGTTAGAGAGAAATAAGTTTACCAGTTATGTTGAAAATTAAATTCACTGAATCATTTATAATTTTTTTAAGTTTACGTTTTGGCAAGAAGTAGCAAGCAGGAGCATATAAAAAAGAACTCTTAAGTTGATACAAGCATGATTCCAGAAATACAGCTAAAATAGATTGCAGATTATTCCGGTCTGCCAGTTCTTCTGTTTGAATGTGTAAACTAGCCAGCATTTACAGTCAATTTCTCAGTTAGGGATTACATACTTGACCATCCCAACAAGGAAGGTTATCTTTGTTAGGATGGTCAAGTATGTAATAGCTAGCTGAGAAATTAATAGCAATTAAAATGAGCACACAAAATTAGTCATTTTTCAACATACTCTCAGCAGAAACTTTTTTTGAGAGCCAGTAATTAGTGTTTCTTGTTTTATGAAAGCCCCAAACATGAAACATTACAATTTATACTTACTTTCATCTCATGCATGGGATGAAATAAAAGACAGATCCTTGGTCTCCAATTTCTGTAAAATGGCAATTTTCAGGTGAAGAGAGGGTTATAGAAAGCAGAAGTAAAAGAGATAAATGAGGAAAAGTTGGTTTGGAGTTGGACATAGCGTTAATTGTATGGCAACACCAGGGATCTACTCCAACTCTGCATAGGAACTCTGTTATGCATACAGCTCACTGTAAAGGCCAAAATGTTTTTGTCAGGTTGTTCTTCTGGCCATTTAGCTCTGAGGACACTGGTGGAACCCCCACATTGCCCATCATCACCATGTGGGAGGTAGGCCAGGTGGTAGAGAGAGCGAAGCATTCTGGCTGTACCCAACACAGTTGTCTAAGTCTGTGTCGGCAAAAAAAAAATAAATTAATAATAATATTAGAATCAAGCACGGGGGTATAGTGCAAGAAGGAAATAAAGTTGGGAGAACAGAGTGGTTTAGAAGACAGCCACCCGAGTTCTGCTAGGCAAAACTCACTCCACCAGGCAAAAGAGGGGAGAGGAACAAATCCCAGGAATGGGAAGCAAGTCACACAGCAACAGAACCTTGTTGTGATAGCTAAATGTGTAGTAGTGGTCAGAGATCACTAAAATCCTACTCTAGTCCAAAGTGACTAGCATATCCTACCTCAATAACAATCGGGGTTAGCAGCTGGAAGTTAGATCATTAGTGACTGCTCTGACTTGAGCAGATACCAACTCAGCTGGGGCTGAATTAGTAGGCCAACCTAGGATCATGTTACCATGGTCAATGAGCATGAGAGATATCAGGTCTGCTTGTTACTTCCAAGTCAGCTGAAGGTCCAGTCCAGTTTAAAATAGTTAGTCACGTGAGATTAGCCACAGTCGGGGGTGTCACATCTAAGGGCAAGTTCCACATAATGATGACCATTCAGAGTCAGGGTCACTTAGGGTTTACCTAGGAGTCTATGTTCATCATTTACAGGGAAATTTACCACCAATCTTCTATTAAACAGTTCCTGGGTAAAACTGAAATATTTCGTGAAATTGAGAGCAACATGCCCCACATGGGTAACTCAAGTTGTCAGTGATCCACAAGAGGATAACTGTGATCTAACATTCACTGGTGAATGATAGATCACAGCATTGAAGTTAGTGACAATGAGTCAATGTGAAACTGACAAATGAATTTTTTTTAATTAAAACTGATTAAAAAAAAATAATTGTATAGCTTGTTACAGAAAAATACAAGTGAAATATGCATATTTGGCTTGTTTACTTTATTTTTTTCATTAACTATGTACTTACCTTTACCTTCATGGCTAAGATTTGCTTTTTATTAATTTGAATAAATAAAAACTTTCATTCCATATATAATTTGGCTTCAGTACTACCTACCTTGTCTTATCAAGATTCTTTAAAGACTTTTTAGTATACTGTATTAGTACACAATATACTTTAATATAACAGTGAGAAATACTAATGAGGAATTGCATTTTAGATAAACTTACCATAACGAAGATCACAAATCTGGGCATCTTTTTTCTTTAACTTCTCACATACTTTTTCTACTGGAAGACCCCAACTAAGTGGCTTAGACATTTCAGCCATTATAGAGGTAGCCGATTCTTCTAACCCTCCTAAATAATAACACTGTAAAGAAAGAGCAAAATAAATGCTTTAATAAAGCATCCATCTCTGCCCACTTTTGCATATTATCACTCTTGGTTATTCATGTGGATGAAGGGTATTCTCCAGAAGACTATTCTTATGAGGTTGAAAATTTTACAATTTAATGATAAGAATGTGATGCAAAGATATGACATTTGCTTCAGAGAGGGCTGGTATTCAGATAGCAAAAACAATACTAAATTGCCACAAAGGCATTGAAATTTAAAATTAATATATAAACCTCTACAATTATATTCCTGAAGTATTAAAAAAAAAATTCCCATGAACTATTGAAAATACCCTTTCCAATGAAGCAGGCCTTAGCACATGACAGAAATACTGCAAGGTTAAAGTGGAGCATATTTATCATGTAACAGCAATATGTATTTCACTATGAAACAGGAAAGCAGGAATGGTGCTCCATCAGCTTCAACATTGATGTATTTTACTTAAAACTCATGAAAACAAAAAGATTTTGCACAACTGTAAATAATATCCAAAATCTTATGACACAGTAGATAGCTCTTAGGCAATAGCTTAACTGGACTAAAAGACAAGTGCAAGGACTACACCTCTCCCCTTAGACAAATACAGAGTATTTATATTCTGTAACTAAGTGTGGGTTTCCCAGGTAAGTGCACTAGTCCAAAAACATTACACTTCTGTGATCTGATGACTTAACAAATGATATGCAAGTAAGAATAAACAAATTTCTGTTGTAAAATAAAATAAATGATTATATTTTGAATATTTTTCAAAACTGACTATATATATTTAAAGTAAAAGCAATGCTTCATGAACATTAAAACTCATTAATCTTTCTATTATTAATAGTGGACACCATTCTAAATGACTAACTTATCACCTACATTATTCATATTTAACAAACACTTGTTTTAACAGCAGAATTAGATCTAGAAAACATGAAGTGTTAATGCATATCCAAGTTACCTTTTGTATTTAATTAGTCTCTTCTCTCTGTATAAAAATATGTACAGAAAATTTATCACTGCACTTGAGCAGGGTGTTTTATTTAGAGTAGTGATACCAAGGCAACTTGTTGTTATTTGGTTTTTAGGAGCATTAGCAACTAAGGCCATATTGCTCCCGGATATGCGGTGGTCATTCCCTGACCTTTCCGCATCCTCTGTAATTGGTGGTGACTGGCTCGAACCCCGGTCTAATCAAGAAGTGTGTGCTACGCACTGCTGCTCCTTCCCACCTGGCTACAGAGGTGCCTAGGCAACTTGTGGCAAAGATTTCTCCACAATATGAAATCAGTGCACTAAACAGCAAACAATTTGCTCAATGCTACAGAAGAAAAACTGGCTTTAGCCACTACATACAATAATGATTTTGCACTTGTAACATCTGTAATCCTTTACTTAATTGATGGAACACTTCAGCTGTGATCTGCAACTGAATGTATGATTATGACTATTCTGGCAGAGCGTGTGATTAGGATTAATCTGACAAAGCGTGTGATTACTCACTACTTGACCTCTGTGCTGGGCATTTATGTTTTTAACATTTTTATTTATTTCTATTTGCCAATCTCTGTACTGAGAATTTAAACTTGCTATTTGAAGCATGCATGATGGACTTTGTTAATTTCAATCCTTTTAAAACTCAGTCCTGCATTATATCTTTCAAAAAAGCTACTGCCCCTATGCTTGTCTTTTGATGATACTCAGATTTCTAGACAAGATTACATATCTCTATTAGGGATCACCCTAACTTCTAATCTCTCTTGGCATAAGAACATCATAAATATTGCTTCCTTGATTTCTCTCTATTACATTTCTTCTGAACAATTATCCTGTATAAATCTGCCCTACCATGGAATATTGCTCCCACATCTGGGTGAACAATATTCCATAGTACCAATAGAGTATTGTCCCCCATTCTGGGGGATAATACTCCTCTCCCCTAGCTCATGTGATTCAAGATTTTTGTTCCCCAAATGCATAACCATACATTTAAAAGCATTATACTTTAACTGCATTTTTCGGACCATATATGCAACCAATACTAGTCTGACTTTTGACCACCCTTCCCACCTTAAAATCATCAGCAAAATGCCAATTTCTTTGGAACCATTTGTTATTTTGGTCCACCTCATGCTGGTCAAGACTAATGAATTGACAACCTCCTGTTTCCCATCTTTTAACCAGCTTGCAATCCACACACAATAGGATCTTACGTAGCAACATTCACTGCATCAAATTTTACTAGTTTAGATATGTCAAAATTGTTACCCACATCCATCTTTGTGAACTTGGTAAATGTTAGTACTTCTCCAGTCAAAGGAAATCTTTTTGGAATCAGTAATATTCTTAACAGTTTGAATCACCTCATATGCAGCCTTTTTGATTACAACTTGATATATAAATAATGTAATTATAGCTATTATCAATATTACACTGGAAATTATTCTATTAGTGGTCACTAGTGGTGCCACTTTGAAGACAGATTTTTTTAACACCCCCCCACCCCATGTTATGGTATTGTGGTTATTACTTGCTATTGGTTTCCCCCACTCAAATCTGATACAGTTAGGCTCCTTAGAGAGAATCAGATTTAGGATACTAGAGACCGTTGTACTATCCTAGAGATGCCGAGGTAAGTAATAGTCATTCGGTGTGTTGAAAAATCTTTTTTTTTAACAGACAGTGTATTTCTGGTTCATGTATTCTAGTCTGTAAAAGCTGCACTGAAGTTACCCATAGTGAAGTAGTGATACTTGCTAGCCCATTCAAATTGCCCAAAGAGTTATTTTTATGAAACCCCAAACACAAGGTATTAGAACCTAGAGTACTTAGTACCATGCTTGGGTTGGAGGTTGAGAAGACGAAAGAAGATATTTGTTGACATTAGACTTGAACTTCTGTCGACTGTAATTTTCAGGAAATACGTATGAAGGAAGGTTGTTCCAGAAAACGGCAGTTGAATGAATAAACAAGCAAGATGAAAAGTTGGTTCTGTGAGTTAAGTTGGACAGTAAATGGATGTTGGCAGCACGTGGTCGGACTGTTTTGAAAGAGAGAGCGGGAATTATAGAAGCCAATTCAGAAGAATTGTGCCCATGGAAGTACAGCAGACTGTCAATTTACTGGGATTGGTTTAACCGGGACATTTCAAGACTCCAAATAAAAAAATAAAAAACCAGAATAGGTATAAACAGATGTTTTCCAAGTCTTAAATAAGCGAAAAGCAGAGTGTTATAAAGTCATCATTGGGATATTATTATCTTGCAACCCCCATGCTCAAAAAAAAAAAAAAAAGAAGAAGTTTAGTTTGTTTTAGTGCGTCGCTTCAATTGTTCTGTTTCGTCGTACCGCAAAGGGAAAAATTGTTTTATTTATGTCAGGGATAACAAATTTTTTTGTTTAGAAATCGCGAAAATGTGTAAACGCAAACGAGTTGCGCTTTCAATTAAACAAAAACTTGAAATTATTCAAAAGTTTGAAAACGGTGCATCCATTAAATCTCTAAAGAACCAGTATAATGTTGGTGTCCAAACAATACACAACATTGTAAAAAATAAAGGGAAGCATCGTATTGGACACGAGAGTAGTGAGTGGTAAGTTTTTTTATCTATAGCCATATTTTTTTTACATAGGTTACTGAACATTTTTGGATATACTGTACTGTAGTAAGTCCCCAACTTACGTAACTTCGAACTTACGTTTTTTTTTCTTTTTTAGGATTGTAAAATTTAAAAAACAGAATAATAAGCAATAAATAAAGACGATCATGGCACATGGGATTTGGAGTCACAAGCTTAAAAATAGGAAAGAAAAAAGATTTAAATTTTATTTAGGTTTTTTTTTATATGGCTGAAGATTTCAGTGAAGGGGACACAATTTCACCATAATAACATAAAATCCCACAGAATTCCAGCCATTGGTATATTATCGCAAATGCAATATGATAGAGTTTACTACCCTTTTATAATGAATTGCAGTAACAGAAAAGCCCAATAACCAGGAATGTGCAAATTGTTTTAGTAAAATGTGAGCTCGTGTGGGGTGATAATAGTGAGTTTTTGCCTTAACCCTGTGAAATTCTTTACATAAAATTTCGTTTTGACCATTATCATGGTGCTGACTACGAGAATAAGTGACAGCAGAACTAGTAAATCTATCAAAAAAAAAAAGGAAAGCAATCGATTTGGATCAGAAAATTAAAATAAGGATGTTTGAAAATGGTCAAACATGAACAAGTATCATGCAGAATTTATATTTGTCAGTGTCAACGGTGAACACAATAATAAAGGAAAAAGACAGTGCGGGAAGCGGTGAAGGAATTGGCACCAATGAAGTCAACTTTGATAACCAAGGCTACGAAATACATAAATTTTTACTGTACAATTTCTTCCTTTAATTTTTTCTTATGTGCAACTTCACCAGCAACTTCACCACTGTCCCCAGATATATTTTTAATTAGTTCGATTAAAAACTAACTATTTTTCTTCATTCTTCTGAGGATATTATGTGGTTTTTGTAATTTTGGCAAATAACAGATATAGGAGCAATATTTTATTAATCATTCCCTAGTTACATAAAACTCTACTTACATAAGTCCTGGAACATATGACGGGGACTTAATATTTTTGTATTAACCATGAAATCAATTATCCGGGATTTTTATTCTACCATCTATCCCAGAAAATCGAATCTACTGTATCTGTAGGAAAGGCATGCAGCAGAAACATTGTCTATGAGATAGAGTGGAGAGACTGTTAGAGAGGAGTCATTAATTAACCTAACTGCCCTCTTCTGAATGGAATCGAGAAGCCTGAGAGAGGTTTTGGGAACACCACCCCAGATATGGGAACAATATTCCATGGTAGGGCAGGTTTGCGATTTGTACAGAGTGAACAGCTGTTTGGAAGAAAAGTAACGCCGAGAGCAAAAGAGAAAACAAGTTTTTTAGATGCAGAGGAAGCAATATTTGTGATGTGCTTGTGCCAAGAGAGATTAGAAGTCAGAGTAATCCTCAAAAGAGATATCATTTTGCTTAGAAATTGCAGAAGAATCCTTTCTGCGAGATATAAGACAAAACTGAGTTTTCGAAGGATTGAAATCAACTAAGTTGTCTTTGCCCCACTGGAGAATTACCTGGAGATCGGCATTTAAGGAATTGGTAGCAGATATTCGAGAAGTTCAAGCTGATTGAGCAGGGCAAGGTTTTTCAAAATGGAAAGTGGAATGCAATGTGCTATCATCAGCAAAACTATGGATAGGATTTCCAGTCAATACAAGGTCATTAATATACAAGAGAAAAAGAGTGGGGGAAAGAACTGAACCTTGGGGGATACCAGCATGAGTGGAGAATTTAGAAGACAGAGCCATCTACCATCACCTTAAGTGAGCAATCAGAGAGAAAACTGAATAACCAATTACAAAAAACAGTTGGCAAACCATAAGATGGAGGCTTGTTTAGACCTTTATGCCAAACACGATCGAAAGCCTTTGAGATGTCGAGAGCAACTGCTTGTGTTTCACCAACTTTTCCATTGAATTTGTCCATAAGTGGGTAACATAAGCCAGAATATCACCAGTGGATCAACACTGACAGAATCTATACTGGTGATTGTTGATCAGATGGAAGGTTTCTAGGTAGTTTTGGAGTTGGCAGTTAATTGATTTCTCCATTACTTTAGAAACAGTAGAAGTAATTGCAATGGGACAATAACTGGATGGGAGGGACTTGTCACCCGTTGAAGGAACTGGCTGGATATGAACAAATTTCCAAGCAGAAGGAAAAACACCTTTGCAATAAGAAAGTGAAAAAAACCGACAAAGAACAGGAGTAAGTTAAGGAGCACAGGTTTAGAGAACAAGCTGAGAAATACCATCAGAAATACCTGGAGCTTTCTTACCATCGAGATTTGTTAAAATCGTTCTGACATCCTTTTGATGGAAGACCACAGGAGGCACTGAATGGAGCATATTGGGAATGGTGGGAGGTGTTTTACCAAGATCATTAATACATGAGTTGGAAGAAAAATGGGATGCTAGTAGGTCAGCTTTATCTTTGGCTGAAGTGACAACAGAACCATCTGGTTTTGACAGAGGTGGGCAAAAGTTGCAGCCAATAGCTTTGGCAACAGACCAGAATGCTCAGCTATCATTAGGGCAAGAATGCAAGTTTTTTACTGTTAATGTGTTCAAAATATAGTTTGGACTGATTAATAATTGTTGCGAGCTGTGGTGTAGGCAGAAAATGAAACTGAAGAATTGGAAAAAAAGCCAATTATGATATGCAACATTCTTCTCTTGAATAGCCTTAGCATATTTATTGGAAAACTAAGGTTTAGATAAAGGAGGAGATTTTAAAGTGGAATGTGGAATTAAAGGATTCCATTCCTAGAAGAATAATTTCACTGACACGATCAAAGCAAACATTGACAGAAGTTTTGAAACAGTAGTCCGACCAAGGAAAAGAAATCTCACCGGTCATCCCATTTTGCATTCTTGTAATGCCAAACAATACAAGGTTGGGAATAGCCATGAGATAAGGGCTCCATTGGAGAAGAGACAATCACCAAGTTGTGATCTGAGGTACCACTCACTTCAATCGTGTACTTGGAAGGGTTGTTTGTGAGAAAAAGATCAAACGTGTTGGCTGTAAGGATTGCCCAGTATTCTTGTAGGTAAATGTACAATCTGTGCAAGGTTATTAGGAATTGCAAAGGCCTCAGCATCTCGACCAGCTGGTCAGTGTGGCTAGAAAACGGAAACCAGCTGGAGTTGTGAACATTAAAAGCACCAAGGAAAATTACCTCACTGTTAGGAAAGTTGGACTGGAGAAAGTCAAGTTGCAAAGAGGAAGTCAAAGAGCTCCAAGTGATGAGTAGAGTTGGGAGAACGGTAAAGACAGCAGATAAATTTGACACAGTGAGGTAGAGATTTTAAGCCAGAAAAGATTGAAGAGAGGAGATTCCAAATTACCAATTCTCTGACAGGGAATATCAGAACAGACATATGCACAAGTACCACATTTGAGGCGAAAGGAATCACAAAGCAAATAATTTGGGCAACTGAGATGAGCAGTATTTGAATCAACCGATAACTGAGATTATGTCAGAAAAAGTACATGGGGTTCGGCAGACTGCAAGTGAACATCTCGATTCTAATCTCAACTGCAAGTTGAGATTAGAATTGAGACCACGTATATTTGTGAAATGAACTAAGAAGTGTTTGAGAGGTTTAGATCTTTTTGCAGATAAGCTTACTCTATTAGTTTGACAATTCATGATGTATTCAATAGTAAGAAAAAGTGGGGGGACATGCTATATGAAGTAATGAAATTTTTGGATATGGCAAGAATATACCCAGATCCTTGACATAACATGGCCTCGACAATGCCCCCGCATACACACTACTGACTCCCTCCAGTCTGTATCTGGCAGAGTAGAGGTAGCAAGATTATAGAGGTAGCAAGATTATACACTAGCTGATCCGGAAGCCTCCTAAAGAGTTACCAATAGGCTCGGTCTGGTGTACTAACTAGCGGCCGGCCTTCAAACACAGTTTTAGAGCTGTCTCCTCGAAATGTAAGAATGGATCTCGCCATGATGTTCATCATAAAGTCATTAGTCATACTGCATGATGGAAGAGTTGACCAGAACTTAGCTCTGGAGATTAAACATTGGTTCCACCACTTCAACCCACCAATAAGCAAAGTAGTGTATATGCAGGGGCATACACTACTTTGAAGTCAAAATCTGCCTGAAGCTGGCAAGAATATTACCTTAATCAGGTAATATTCTTGTCAGCTTCAAGCAGATTTTGACAAGCATCACCCCCCACCTCCCTATTTTTCTCATAAATGAAATCTTCAAACCTTACCTGAGTGGTACAGTGTGTCAACTATATTACCATTAGTTGACTTGTTATATTACCATTATATTACCATTAGTTAGCTCAAATTCATTTAATTTGTTTACAATACTCCTAGCATTACTATATAGACTAATTTTACATTATTGATTTTGACAACTAAGCATTGTCAATTGGAAAGTATCAGGAATTTTGTAAACACACAATAGAAAGTAGGGAATTGATGATTAGAGCCTTGTTAATCAATTTGGCCCTGGAATGAATTCACCTTAATACCTTGTTAACAGAGGGAATTGTGTTTATATGAATAGGACACATCACAAGAATATTTGATGTTATTGTAGCAATATTATGAGAGTCAGAAAACTGTTAATTTGGATATATACACAGACTAATAACTTAACTATATCCTTAAGCAGATGTCACAATTCTTGTGACATGTAGCATTAATAGCAAAGGGAAACGCAAGTCTGATGAGAGTCCACATGGAATTGGCAATTGCTTCAATACTTTTCTGTATGAGAAAAGGTGACAGCTTGAGTTCCCAGGTGAACTCAAGGTTGAGTTCGTAGTCGAAAGGTTGAGTTCATAGCAAATGAATTATTAAAGAAAGGATGCAGACTAAACATGGACCTCTCAACTGAAAAGGACAAAAAAAATTACAAAATAATCTTTTTTTTTTGTCCTTTTCAGTTGAGGTCTCAGTCTTTGTTAGTTTCCAGCTTAGAGCATGCTGGTTCTGTTGGTGGAAATGTCATGAAGTCCATTTTTTATCCTTTTGGCTGCAAGGGTTGATTTTTTTCATTCAGGTTACCAGTCCCGCCTCAGGAAGGCAGGAATAATACCACGAGTGGCCAAGCAGTGTTAGGTTATTTGGGTTAGTGAAAAAGAAAATAAAAGGAAAGGTGACTTTCCTTCCTGACTTTGCTTACTACTTGTAAGGCTGAAGTTTAACTTTATAACATAAAAGAATGAAGTTACCTGGGCCTACAGGTAAGGAGAAGGGCATTATTTTTGTTCTATACAAGGCAATGGCTATTATTCAGGTACGGAGACCAACCTAAAAGCCACTGAGCCTCTGGATACAGAGGAGGTACAAAGATCTATTATTATTATTATTAATATCCATATGATGCAAGGAAGCCTGAGGCTTATGCTGCACCAGGAAAAAAAAAAAGTTCCCAAGTAACCCTGTGAGAGAGAGAAAGTCAAAAATAGAAGGGAATCACCAAGAAAGGGAAGAATGATGATATCCAGCTCAGGACCCTGGGAGCCCATACTCACCAGATGGGAGCCCCCGGGGTTTAGGCAACAAGATTGGTGACAAGTGCAAATTGATGCACATATAGAGAATAGCTTAGAAGGCATGCACTGTTCAGTTTGAGTACCAGACATCTAAGCAAGGATCTGACTTTGGTGTATAAGAGCTGAAGGTGTTAAATAAAATGAATGAGGAAGGCCTCTTCTCCCTCATAGGCGAGACGAAAACCACAGGATGTATAAAATCTCGGGGAATAGTAGAAGAAAATATCAAAGTTCACTTATAAGCAACAGGTTGGCAAATACTAGAATAAGTTTCCTTCCTATGTGGTAGAGGTAACAAGTCTAGAGATATTAACTTGTTCAGGGCAAAATTCTGTATTTACCATATGGGAATAGGAATATATGAATATTCTGTTACTTACTGATGAACTGCCCCCCCCCATCCCATCAGTTATCAACATTCTTTCTGAACAGGGGATCAATATCTGGCTTTTCTGTGGTCCTGTGTTATTTTCTTCTTCTTAGGATTTATTCCGTTATTACAACAGTTCTCCTCGACCTAACATCGAAAAGTCATTCCTTTATTCTTTTTTTCCCATTTTCTTCTATCTTCCCAATCTCCTCTTTTTCCTTCTCCATGGCATGCATTCCATAGCTTCTCTAGGCAATCTGTCATCCTCCATTCTTTTCACATGGCCAAACCACTCCAACCTTTTCTCTATTTTATTAATGATGGTTTTTTTTGGACATTTTATATATTTCCTTTTGATTTTTTTCTTGACTGGTGTAGAAAATCTTCTTTGCATCATTTATTAAGCCCTAGATTTTTAAAAAACATGCCGAGTCAAAAAAATAATAATAAAGCTTACCTGGACTAATTTCTGAATAAGTCTCCTGAATAGGAGATATGTAACAGCCAGTTAACCATTTTAGGGAGAAATAACTTTTGAAAGGTTTTTTCATGTGTGTTACTGGTAAGCCACCTTTATACACTCACTTGTTACAGATCAAATGACAACTGAATTTTCCTTACATATCAAATAACTGAGAAACATTTTAAAAAGGTTTATCTAATTCTGGGCCACCCTGCATATTTAAGATAAGACACACAGATTAAACTTACAAATCTATTTTCTGCCTTCTTGGTATCCAAGCAGAGTTCTTTAAATTTGGCATCTATTTTCACATGAGAACTTTTTTCAACTTCTGACAGACTATTTGACAACTTGTTCAGTACTCCAACACATACTACAAAGATTTTTAAAAAGGTTAAATCAAAATATACATACATATATACACACATATATATATATACACAGACACATATAGCAACTCAAATTTAAAAATTTTGAAATTAAATTAAATTATAAAATTACACTGGATATAACTGAACCCTCTAGAGAAGAGTACTTTTCTCCAATAGGCTGTAAAACAATAATGTAAAGATCTCTGGAAAAAAAAATGGTTCTTAATCTTGTAGTAAAAAATTAAAAAAAAAGGCTTCTGTCTGTCAGACCAATAGCAAAAAAAAAAAAAAAAAAAAATTACCCAAGGAAAGCAATAAAAGTAGCAAATGATGATTTATTAATATTCATACCATAAAATAAGAGACCTCAAGATAAACTAGCAGTTTCCCACAGAGGCCCTACTTGGCCAAGATTGAGACCATCCTGCAGGCTCTGGAAATCATTAATAAAACTGTTCTCTGAGACTGAGTGAGATGTGTTTTAATGGGCATATTCCCAATATGATGCCCCCCAGGCACCTGCACCATACATAATGACTGAAACATTCATAGTAAAGTTTAAGCATATGCCCCCTTAAGACCCCAATAACCTTGAAAACGGATAGTGGGATAACCCTAAAAAGCTTACCAGCACACCTTTTTTTTTAATAAATTTGGAATGGGGAACAAAAGTTTGTCATCCATATCGCACCTAAATATTTGTTTGCATTTTCATTGACCTGTTCATTTCTGTATTTGATCTGTGGTGATCTTCAAACATTTCAACTTTACTTGAGCATTTGTCTTGTTTTTGGAACAGAAACAGAGCTTATTGGTGGAACACCGTTCAGAGATGGTTCAGAATATCACTGGCTGTGATCTCTAGCTGTAACCTTGAGAACCACATACAACAATGGCAAGGTCATCTGCATAAGCAAATTTGATGGAGTTCGGATGTTGTTTTGCCAGTCAAACTGCATTCCAGGAAATGCAACCGAAGGATTGACCCCTGGGTCACCCTCTAGTTCAGCATTTCTAAACCAGGTTGTCACAGACAAGGTCCAGGTGTGTTGCAGAAATTCAGAAAAAAGATCATGCTGCATGGCGAAAATTAGAAAAAAAATTTAAATTCCGAAAAAAGAAAACAGGTATTTTGACTAAAGCACTACTTTGGTTTCAGAACAACATTGTCAATGTTAGCAGGTAACAAAATAGGCAATTGATCAGAAGCAACCATTGTAGAAATGCACTAAAAACAATCTAAATCCATGTCCATTTCAGTAACAGGAAGGGAAAAAAAAAAAGCCATATACAGCAAGCAATCTCCTAGCTTGGCATACCTAAGGTCCTTGGGCTTAGTTGTCAAAAACTTATTCCATGCAGTACTTTAGTTGTTTCAATCTTTTTTCAATTGTCGATTTTAATCCCTGCACAGTTTTCCCAGCTCGAGACTTCTCGCTCCCCAAGCCTTCTTGTAATCGCAAGGTAAGAAAGTACAATCAGACCCGTGTCATAACTGCAATATATCATATACATTTGTCAACTGTATTGAATAGCTTCAAACTGCTTCTCTCGGTAGATGTTATTTCGGCCATAGCCGCTTTGCATGTGATAATTACATGAAGGCTGCCATACTAAAGCGGTATAAGAAGTGGCATTAATATTTAGTGTAAATATTCTAATTATTATTAATGGAATTATTCATCTGAGAATTCAAGTCTACAACCAAAATTTGATTAAGAATGCATGTATATAATTTTTTCCAATCAATTAATATACTTAATGTTTTCTGGTTAAAATCTTTATTTTATTATACTGTACAAATAATTCTGTAACAACAATTTTTTTTAATCAGCAAAAGTCTTACTTGTAATATTGTCTTTCAGATTCAAGGCAATAAATTCCTTTACTGGAAATTTTATTTTACTATATTCAAAGTGTAATCATTTTAAAAATTGAATTGATAAATATCTCTACTGCTTTGAAAAATTTAAGTGATTTTATTATGTTAAACAAGTCCACCTTTAATGAATCACACTGATCCTATAATCAGGTTCAGTATACCTTTACCCAATAACAAGAGTTATGCCTTGTTTCCATTACTACCATTTTATTATGGCAAATCAGTACCTTGGTAAGAAATTCAAGTAACCAACACAGTTAGGAAGCTAGTAATGGAAGCAAGGCATAATAGATAATTCTTTAAAGCCAAAAATTCAGTGAGATCATCATTACAGAATCTGTAAAAAGTATGGAACATTCTACTGCAGTTCTTGCAACCAGTCACTAATACTAGTTCAACTAATTTAGAAAATGATCTCAAGGAGGCAAAACTAACTTACAGTAAATATAATGAAAATTATTTGACAATGAAGACTGTCTGGTGCCAATTTATATTGTGTATGATGAACCTTTTAAATGAACCAATGGTTCCAAACTAGCTGGAACAATATTTTGACAAAGTTTATAAATAAAAAAAAACATACGTAGAGATTTTGAAATGGTTCAAATTAGCATTAGCAGAGGCATATGATGCAAGAAAGCAAGCTTATGCAGCATCAGCCAAAAAAAAAAAAAAAACTTCCACTTCACCCCTCCATTTGTTCAAAATACCTGTCCAGCTGAGCCTTAAATTTATTTAGGCTATCAACTTCCACAACAAGGGATGGAAGTCTGTTCCACCAACCAACTACCCACTGGCTAAAAGCAAAATTTCCACACATCTATCCTACATCTGTTCCTCAATTTGAATTTATGCCCTCTCAGGTGATTATTCTGAGCAAGAGGAAGAATCCCATCAGCATTGAGCATGCTCAAACCATTCAAGGCTTTATACACCTCTATCAGATCACCTTGCTGGTGCTTAGTCTCGAGACACTGTAATTTGCAAAACTTAAGCCTTTCTTTGTAAGAGCAACCCTTTGTTCCATTCACTAATCTTGTTGCACTTCTGCTGTACTCGTTCCAGCAGCTCTACCTCCTTGAAATGAGGCCTCCAGACTTGTATACAGTTCTGACAAATCCCAAGAAGTCAGTTATCACATCACTGAGTTGGCAGCAAAGAAAAGGAAGTCTCATCTTATGTTAGAAGAGGAAGCAGAAAATGGAAACCATGTTAGGAGTGGAAGCAGAAAATGAAATTATGAAGTACTACTTTCTGAGAGTATAATTAGAATTCTATGTGTGTGTGAAGATATCAAACAGGTTATCGTTCATATCACATCTGGAGCAGTTTTTGCATTACAAATAGATGAGTAAACAGACACCAGCAGAAAGGCTCAACTATCATTTTTCATCGTTGAAATATGATGAAATACAATAAGCCAATTTCTTTTTGCAACAAACTGTCCAAAATTGGTTGAGACATTTTTAATGTTATCAACAATTATTTCAAAAAACATAAAATATCACAGAAGTCATGTATTAATATCTGTACAGATGGAACACAGTCAATGACAGAGGCAGTTAGATGGTTTATCATGATTCTCAAACATTAGCATTAGTTGAGATATATGATGCAAGAAAGCAAGCTTATAGAGCATCAGCCAAAAAAATAATAATAAAATAAAAAACCTTCCATTTCACCCATCTTGTTACTCCAAGTGTTTATCTAGTTCAGCCTTAAATTTATTTAAGCTATCAATTTCCACAACAACAGATGGAAGTCTGTTCCAACAATCAACTACCCTCTGGGTAAAGGCAAATGTCTGCACAACTATTCTACAACTGACTTTCCTCAATTTCAATCTCTCCCTTAGGTTCTTAATCTCAGCAAGCAGAAGTATCCCATCAGCACTGACACTTGCTCAAACCATTCAAGGCCTTGTACAGTTTAATCAGATCACCTCACAGGTGCTTAGTCTCCAGATCTGCAACTTACAGAATATAAGCCTCTCCTGGTAAGAGAACCCCTTTGTTCCTCTCAATCTTTTTGCCTTTCTCTGTATTCATTCTAGTAACTCTAGATCCTTCCTAATATAAAGCTCCAGACCTGTATGCAGTACTCAAGGTGTGGCCTGACCATTGCCTTATACAAAAGGTATTATCATCTCCTTTTCTCTGCTAGCAAAATTCCTATATACACACACACACACACACACACACACGATAAAACTCCATGCTGGCACACTGCTCTGGCAGCTCATCTGCACTGCCAGAGAACTTCATATCCGACTGCACAATTATCCCCTGGTCTTTTCATTCTCCACCTCCCTGAGTGTAGTACGACACAGTTGGTACGTTTCTCTTGAATTACTGCTGCCCATATGCAGTACTTTGCATTTCAATATTAAACTTCAGTTGCCACTTCTCGGTCAGTCTACTTAACTTTTCTGGATCCTGCTGCAGTAGCATAGTCTTTACTATCATTAACAACCCTGCCAACCTTTGTATCATCTGCAAAACTTGGACATTAAGCCTGATATAGCAATATCATTAATAAATACACAGAACAACAATGGGCCCAGTGTCAAACCGTGGGGGAACTCCACTAATAACTAGTTCATGTAGAGCACTGTCCATTTATTACCACTCTGCCATCTCCCACTCAACCATCCCTTTATCCATTAACATAGGCATATGATGCAAGAAAGCAAGCTTATGCAGCATCAGCCAAAAAAAATAAAAAAACCTCCCATTTCACCCCTCCATTCGTTCAAAATACCTGTCCAGCTGAGCCTTAAATTTATTTAGGCTATCAACTTCCACAACAAGGGATGGAAGTCTGTTCCACCAACCAAATTTCTGCACATCTATTCTACATCTGTCTTTCCTCAATTTGAATTTATGCCCTCTCAGGGGATTATTCTGAGCAAGAGGAAGAATCCCATCGGCACTGAACATGCTCAAACCATTCAAAGCTTTATACACCTCAATCAGATCACCTTGCAGGTGCCTAGTCTCCGGACACTGTAAATTGTAAAACTTAAGCCTTTCTTCGTAAGAGCAACCCTTTGTTCCATTCAGTAATGTTGTTGCCCTTCTCTGTACTCATTCCAGCAGCTCTACATCCTTCTTGAAATGAGGCCTCCAGACCTATATACAGTACTCAAGGTGTGGTCTGACCATTGCCTTATACAGTAGTGCTGCTTCACAATTCGACTTGTTTAAAATGGCACACCAACATGTGCCATTTTAAACAAGCAGATTGCACCTTCTCCCAATGGAATAAAATTTCTTTAATGGCAGCTGTTGGCATCAGCCCTTTTTCCCTGTCTTCTTCTTCAAGTAAAATTTCCTTTTCTCTCTTTTGCTTCCTGTTCGCTGAGTGTTTGGAGTTCTTCCACAGTTGGTTCGTCATCGTGATCCTCCACAAGCTCTTCCACATCAGCCTCATCAACTTCTATGTTGAGGTTCTCCGCTGTCAAAATGATTTCTCGCATGGCCACAATTGCTTCCGATTCTTCAGCGGCTTGGACTGCATTGTTGTCATCCCAAAAAAAGGAAGGAATGAGTTTCTTCCATGATGCATGAAGGGTCCTCTGTGTCACTCCCTCCCAGGCAGTTTTAATAAAGGAAATGGCGTGAAGAATATTGAACTCAGTCTTCCAAAACTCCTTCAGTGTCTTATCAGAAGAATGAGCCACGTCAAAAAGCTGTGAAAACAAAGCCTTGGGGTAAAGATTTTTATAACAGGCAATTACTTCTTGATCCATGGGTTGGATCAATGATGTGGTGTTTGGAGGCACAAACTGGACTCTGCTGAAATCAAAGTCAATTTCAAGAATTGTTTGCCAAGTCTTGGGGGGGGGGGGGTCACTAGCATTGTCAAGAATCAGCAGTGCTATCAAAGGTAAATTGTTGTCAATGAGGAATTTTTTTTTACGCTCAGGGCAAACTCCTCAAAAATCCAATCTTTGAAGACGTTCTGGTCTACCCAGGCTTTTGCACTGGATCTCCACATCACTGGCAGTTTGGACTTGATGATTTTCTTCCCAAAGCAGCGAGGATTTTTAGAGTGGTAAACGAGAAGTGACTTTACTTTAAAGTCTCCGCTTGCATTTGCTTTCGATTTGGTAAGCGCTTCCAAAATAACCCAGTTTCATTCCCGTTAAAAATTTGCTGCGGCAAGTAGCCTTCCTTCATGATTAAATCATGAAATTTTTTCACAAAAATTCTTCTGCAGCCTTTTTATCTGCACTAGCTGCTTCCCCATGTCTGAGAACACTATGGATACCTGTTCTACCTTTGAATCTGTGAAACCACCCACGACTTGCCTTGAATTCATCAGTTTGATCTGAGATACGTCTTGGAATTTTCTTCTGCAATTCTTCAAAAATTAACCTGGCCTTCTCACAGATCATTGCCTGTGTTACTGGATCTCCTTTCATCTGTCTTTCTCTAATCCAGGTAAGAAGCAGCTTTTCCATTTCTTCATTGATTAAAGATCTGTTTCTGTCAGAAATTTTCATTGCTCCAGCAAACACCCTAGCACCTATAATCTTGTCTCTTTGTTGCCATGGTTGACCTAGGGATGCCATACTCTTGAGCTACATCTGTAATTGTTCTACCTTTCTGTACTTTTTCTATAATTTTTCCTTCTTTTCTATGCTCAACCAAGTATGTTTCTTTCCTGAATTATTCCGCTGTTCACTTGTCTTTGGACCCATTATCAAATTTCACTCAAAAAATAAACTGCCAAAGAACAAAATTTTTTACTTTATGAGAAATGCAGAATTATAAATTAGCACAAACAACTAGAGCAAACGTGAACTCAGACTACAATTATTAACGAGATAATGTTGTCTCATAACTGAGGAAGAACTGACGGCATACCTGTAGCTATCTTTGAGGGTGGCTGACGTAGCTGAACGATTGAGGGATCTATTCCCGCTTTATCTATCACTGGTTAAATGTTACACTCTTTAATACCATTGGTTAAAATGTATGAAGCAGACATTACTATTTAGTAACGTTAAACGCAGTTACGTAGTGCAATATCATGTATCATTTCGCTGGCCCGCGAAATCCAACTGTCGAATAGCAGTACATCAAATTGCGAGACTGTCGAATTGCAAGGCACCACCTGTACAAGGGAATAATCGCCTCCTTATCCCTGCTAGAAAAATTCCTGTATATCATTGACAAGACCATGAGCTACTCTTGCAACCCATCTGCACTGCTCAGAAAACTTCATATCTGCCTGCACAATTACCCCCAGGTCCTTTTCATTCTCTACCACTGTCAGTGTAGTACCACAGAGTTGATTCCCCATATGTAGTACTTTACATTTGTCAATGTTAAACTTCATTTGCCACCTCTAAGCCCATCTGCTCAACCTTTCCAGATCCTGTTGCAGCAGCATAGTGTCAGTAGTGTCCTTAACAACACTGCCAACCTTTGTATCGTCTGCAAACTTGGACATTAAGCTTGATATACCATCATCAATATCATTTATAAATACTAAGAGGAGTTTACCTCAATATGGTACGTGGAACACTTCCGAATGATACCCTCCAGAAATTAAAACGGAAAAAACGAAAAAATCGACAACTTACCAGTACATTAAAGTAAAATATAAATAATCAATTTAACACAATTCAAAATCAATTTAAAACAATTAAAATTCAAATTAACGCAATTAAAATAATCTAACGAAAATATTCAAAACGATTTTCCTTCCTGAAGCTGACAATGCTTTTCGACCGACTGTCGTGATCACAGGAATGAAAATTACCGAATCAGGCTAAACCTGCAACTTAAATAGTGATTATATGTCTTCGCACATGCGCGTAAAGGTCCACACATCGGAGATCAAATACGGCCGTCGAACATTAACAGAATTCTCGTGTAATTTAATTTCAACGGTTTCTGCAATTAATAGTCGCATATAATTACGTTGAATGTTAAGTATTTTGGCCTCGTTAAATAAAAAAGTATGTTTTTCGTTAATGGTATAGTGTGTAACTTCCGTATAGCTAGGCCTATATGGAAGTTACACACTATACTGAACAATCGCTCGGTTCTTTCCGTGTTCGCAACACAAATTAATGATCTAGTATATAACATTTCTTGCGGTGATTGCGACTCATCTTACCAAGGTTCGACGCGGTTTTCTCTTAATATTCGTGTAAATCAACACGAAGCCTCAGTTCGTGCTTCTCTCATTCAGCAGCGTCAGAATTAGCCTTTCATGCCATTAACGAAAAACACTTTTTTATTTAACGAGGCCAAAATACTTAACGTTCAACGTAATTATACGCGACTATTAATTGCAGAAACCGTTGAAATTAAATTACGAGAATTCTGTTAATGTTCGACGGCCATATTTGATCTCCGATGCGTGGACCTTTACGCGCATGCGCGAAGACATATAATCACTATTTAAGTTGCAGGATTAGCCTGATTCGGTAATTTTCATTCCTGTGATCACGACAGTCGGTCGAAAAGCATTGTCAGCTTCAGGAAGGAAAATCGTTTTGAATATTTTCGTTAGATTATTTTAATTGCGTTAATTTGAATTTTAATTGTTTTAAATTGATTTTGAATTGTGTTAAATTGATTATTTAATTATTTATATTTTACTTTAATGTACCGGTAAGTTGTCGATTTTTTCGTTTTTTCCATTTTAATTTCTGGAGGGTATCATTCGGAAGTGTTCCACGTACTATATTGACGTAAACTCCTCTTATTAATTTACTAATATTATTATCAACATATAACATATTGAGTATTACAGCCCTGTTTCATACTATCTAATTAATTTTCAAACTCTTATTGACTATTTCATTCACTTCCTGTCTCTCCAGTTGTATACAATCGATACACACAATTATGGGAGATTTTTTGAATGGCTTGGTACAAAATTACATTAAATCTACCCTAAGGTACTCGGCCCAAAGTTACCATATTTCTTTCCTAAAATATTGCCTTCAAAACAACATCGTTCCAAAGTTCGCCAGGGTGAATTTAAATCAAAAAATTTCAGGCATAAAACAACTATCACTGGCGACATCACGTAATATTGTTAAGCTTGCCTTAAAATCTCGATATTCGGATAAACAAAAATACCTTTCCCAGGTTAGGAAGCTTCGCGATAAATTAAAAAATTACCTACATCCGAACGATTGGTCTGTATTGAAGACATCCATAGATTTGCGACGGGAAGCTCAGGCCTCAGAAATAAAAAACAGACACGTTAATAAGTTGCAAACATTATCGAATAGTTCAAGACACGTTTATGCGAATTCTAACACATTGTCGCGAGCTTGCGACCAAGTTAACACGAGTTGGGTGACATCCCCCCCACAGACATAACGCACTACCACAGAATATGTCGGCTAGTTCACGAACACCCCCTCACCCTGTATCCAACGAACCGACATATCAACAGGTTACAAATCTTTCCTCGTGTACACTATCGCAGGACCAGATTTCACTTTTATCCAAAGGATTAAATTATAATTTACCACCTCGAAGGCTGCCAAAAAAACAATGCGTAATTGATATTGAATTTGGACTTCGTAATGTTCCACAAAAAGATGTACAGTAAACCCCCGCTATTCGCGGTATCTGTATTCGCGGTTTCGCGATCGCCGATTTAATATAAAATGAAACCTAAAAAATGTGAATTTTAAAGCGCCGTGAATATTTTCCGCCATAAAAAAACATGGGAGTGGCTAAAATTATCTTTCCCGGTCAAAACAGCGCTCAGTGGGTGGGGGGAGAGGGGTGACAAAATCGCGAGCGTGGATGTTTCTCGCTAATCCTTGTTCAGTATGTGTTATGCGTTTGTCATGGAAGGTTTCGTCGTTTGCTTTTAATTTATATGTTTATAAATGGAATAAATTTATCAATTTATAAATTGATATGCTTACAAAAATGATAAATCTACCGTTTTGCAGTGTAAAACAGATTTTTTCGAGTGTTTTAACGGAAGAAAGTGACTTTATTGTGGACAAGTTCTTTCTAACCCCTACAAAAATATGGCTACGAATAACAAGGGAAATGTGAAAATATCAAAGAAGGTGATGACATTAGCGAATAAAATTGAGTTATTAGACAAAATTTCTAATGGTGAAAGTGTCTCCTCAGTGGCAAAACATTATAAAATCAATGAGTCAATGGTAAGATCAATCAAAAAATCGGAAGAAAAAATCCGCCGTAGTGTCCGTGAAAACGCGCTAATTGTTTCAAAAATTTGCTCTGTAACTCGTGATGTTAAATTAGAAAAAATGGAAAAAGCTTTAAATCTGTGGATAGAAGACCGAACTCAAAATAAAATTCCGTTAAGTTCACTCATCATTCGCGAAAAGGCAAAACTCCTTTATCAACACTTTAGCGAAACTGGTGATAGCACTGGCGGGATGTTTTTATTGCTAGCAAGCAAAGGCGATGGTTTGAAATTTCTAATAAATATTACATTTAATATTAAATTGTTTCTTATTTTCATTTCGATGCCATATGCTTGCATTTCACTATGTACTGTCTATTATGAAGGTACATATAATACATACATAGACAAAATTTTAGACTACTACTACTAGTTTTTCTTATATATTTCATACTTTGGAACGGAACACCTTTATTACTATGGGAGCCATAACTCAGTATTCGCGTTTTCGGTATTCGCAACATTTCTCGGGAACGTAACCCCCGCGAATAGCGGGGGTTTACTGTATTTATTCAACAAGTTAACCAAGTAGTGAATAACATAAAAGGAACGCGACTTCCTAAATTGAATACACATGACAGTTCAGCTTTACGAGAACTTCGAGAAAATAAGGACATTATTATACAGAGGGCAGATAAAGGTGATACAGTGGTAATACTAAATAAACATGATTATATTAATAAGTTAGATTCAGTTGTGTCTGATACCTCCACTTATCGTGAAGTGGACCCGGCACTGTTTACCAATTTGGTAAATCAATACAATAAAACGTTAACCACATACCGTAAAAACGACTACATTACTATGGTTCAGTTGAAGGAATTGAAGTCCAGAACATACAATATTCCTGCACTTTTTGGTCAGGTAAAATTACAAAGCCTGGATTTCCGATTCGACCTATTGTTTCCTACAGGAACTCGGCATTTTCAGCCTTAGCCACACATGTATATAACATTATAAAACCTTTTAGACAGGTTATACAATTTGGGATTAAGAATTACGATACGTTATTTAATAATCTTAAAGACTGTAGAATCGGCGACAATGACAATTTATTCTCATTAGATGTTACCTCATTATATACGAATGTAAACGTTGAATACACATTAGATATTATTTGGGATATGTTAAATAAAAACTCGACACCGATTAATTATACGAAGCTGCCTATTAAGGAAATTTTTCACTTAATTAAACTATTAGTTGAGGCTAACTACATCACCTTTCGAGACAAGGTGTACAAACAAATTTTTGGATTACCAATGGGTTTGAGCCTGAGTGGCTTAATGTCAGAGATCTATCTCTCAACGATTGAGCAGATACATTTGACACCTTTTCGTCCCCGTATCACATACTATGGGAGGTATTTAGACGATGTTCTAGTTATTACCGATAGTAGTACTATCCAAGACATTTTACATTCGTTTAATAATATTCATTCTAGACTCAAATTTACATTGGAAAGGGAAGATACGGATAATAAGTCATTAAACTTTCTAAATTTCACGCTTACACGGGACTCGAACAAAATACAATTTTGCATCTATCGAAAACCCACAAACACCGGTATGCTTCTACATTATAATAGCTACCACCCGTTAGCATTAGCATTTAGCATTAGTAGAGGCATATGATACAAGAAAGCAAGCTTATTCAGCATCAGCCAAAAAAAAAAAAAAAAAAAAAAACCCTCTCCCATTTCACCCCTCCGTTCGTTCGAAATACCTGTCCAGTTGAGCTTTAAATTTGTTTAGGCTATCAACTTCAACAACAAGTGATGGAAGTCGGTTCCACCAACCAACCACCCGCTGGCCAAAGGCAAATTTCCGCACATCTATCCGACATCCGTCCTTCCTCAATTTGAATTTATGCCCTCTGAGGTGATTATTCTGAGAAAGATGAAGAATCCCATTGGCATTGAGCATGCTCAAACCATTCAAAGCCTTATACACCTCTATCAGATCACCTCGCCGGTGCCTAGTCTCCAGACTCTGTAATTTGCAAAACTTAAGCCTTTCTTCGTAAGAGCAACCCTTTGTTCCATTTACTAATCTTGTTGCCCTTCTCTGTACCCGTTCCAGCAGCTCTACATCCTTCTTGAAATGAGGCCTCCAGACCTGTATACAGTACTCAAGATGTGGCCTAACCATTGCCTTATACAAAGGAATAATCACCTCCTTATCCCTGCTAGAAAAATTCCTGTATATCATTGACAAGACACCATGAGCTACTCTTGCAGCTCGTCTGCACTGCTCAGAGAACTTCATATCTGCCTGCACAATTACCCCCAGGTCCTTTTCATTCTCCACCACTGTCAGTGTAGTACCGCAGAGTTGATACATTGCTCTGGGGTTACTGTTACCCATATGTAGTACTTTACATTTGTCAATGTTAAACTTCATTTGCCACCTCTCAGCCCATCTGTTCAACCTTTCCAGATCCTGTTGCAGCAGCATAGCATCAGTAGTGTCCTTAACGACCCTGCCAACCTTTGTATCATCTACAAACGTAGACATTAAACTTGATATCCCATCATCAATATCATTCATAAACACCGAAAACAACAATGGACCCAACACTGAACCTTGAGGAACTCCACTAATAACATTAGTCCACGTTGAGCAGTGTCCATTGATTACCACTCTCTGTCTTCTGCCACTCAACCATCCCCTTATCCATAGCAGCAATTTGCCTCCAATGCCACACTGCTCCAATTTGTGCAGCAGTCTTCCATGTGCAACAGTATCAAAAGCCTTTCTAAGATCCAAATATATAATATCAAAGTTATTCCCTGCATCCAGTTCTTTTGTGACTACATCATAGTATCCAATCAAATTGGTCAGGCAAGACCTGCCCTTAACAAAACCATGGACCTTAACAAAACCTTAACAAAACCGTTCACCTACAAAAGATCGATTATCTTTAATCAATTTCTAAATGCCTAAAAATATTCAACGACGGATTCTGCTTTGGACTCAGAAATACAAATATTAACTAGCAGATTCTTGAACAGGGGTTATCCCATTAACACAATAAATCGAATTAGGGTACAAGCTAAGGATAGGATAAAAAATACTACACCGATCAACAATAGTAATATCAAAAAATACTTTATTTCTGTCCCATATGTTGAACAGTGGCACAAACAGCTTAACAGATTCTTTAAAGATACCGAATTTAAAATTATAGCTAGGCCTATACGGAAGTTACACACTATACTGAATAATCGCTCGGTTCTTTCCGCGTTCGCAACACAAATTAATGATCTAGTATACAACATTTCTTGTGGTGATTGCGACTCGTCTTACCAAGGTTCGATGCGGTTTTCTCTTAATATTCGAGTAAATCAACACGAAGCGTCAGTTCGTGCTTCTCGTTCAGCAGCGTCAGAATTAGCCTTTCATGCCATTAACGAAAAACATACTTTTTTATTTAACGAGGCCAAAATACTTAACGTTCAACGTAATTATACGCGACTATTAATTGCAGAAACCGTTGAAATTAAATTACACGAGAATTCTGTTAATGTTCGACGGCCATATTTGATCTCCGATGCGTGGACCTTTGCGCGCATGCGCGAAGACATAATCACTATTTAAGTTGCAGGTTTAGCCTGATTCGGTAATTTTCATTCCTGTGATCACGACAATCGGTCGAAAAGCATTGTCAGCTTCAGGAAGGAAAATTGTTTTGAATATTTTCGTTAGATTCTTTTAATTGCGTTAATTTGAATTTTAATTGTTTTAAATTGATTATTTAATTATTTATATTTTACTTTAATGTACCGGTAAGTTGTCGATTTTTTCGTTTTTTCCGTTTTAATTTCTGGAGGGTATCATTCGGAAGTGTTCCACATATTATATTGAGGTAAACTCCTCTTATTAATTTACTAATATTATTATCAACGTAGAACATATTGAGTATTACAGCTGTTTCATACTATCCATTTATAAATACAGAAAACAACAATGGACCCAACACTGAATCCTGAGGAACTCCACTAATAACATTAGTCCACGATGAGCTGTGTCCATTGATTACCACTCTGTCTTCTCCCCCTCAACCATCCCTTTATCCATAGCAGCAATTTTCCTCCAATGCACACTGCACCATTTCTGCAGCAGCCTTCCATGTGCAACAGTATCAAAAGCCTTTCTAAGATCCAAATATATAATATCAAAGTTATTCCCTGCATCCAGTTATTTTGTGACTGCATCATAGTATCCAATCAAATTGGTCAGGCAAGACTTTCCCTTAACAAAACCATGCTGTGTCCGAGCTATAACTGAAGTCTTTTCTAGATGATCCTGCAGTGCTTCTTTAACCAGTGCCTCCATTAATTTTCCTGGAACAGAAGTTAAACTCACAGGTCTATAATTACTTGTGTCAGCCTTTGATCCTCCTTTGTGAATTGCAGTCACAATTGCACATCTCCAGTCTATGGGTATCTCCCCCAAGTCCAAAGAAGCTCTCATAATTATGGCTAAGGGTTTGCTTACTTCCTTTACTGCCTCCTTTAATATAACTGGATAGATCTCATCCACTCTAGGTGCCTTTATGTTGATCCTCAACAATTTATCCTCCACTTTCTTTCAGGTATTACAAAATCATCTAGCTCAGTGGTCTCAAACTGGCAGCCCGCAGGCTGCATCTGGGCCCCCGGAAGCAATTTTACACGGCCTGCGAATACATTTCAATTATGTATTTGTTGTAAATACTGTGCTTATAGTTTTAGAGACAGAGATATGGACTTAGCTTATATGCACGACTGCTATTGAAGGAAAAAGATGGAATGAATAGGTTGGGGCTTTGTCTTTGTATGCCAGGCCACGTGACTGGGGTAAGGTGGGAGAACTTCCCACATTGGTACAATCAGTAAATTTAGTTTGCCAGCCGACAGTTGGTGGCGCTTCAGTATTCTGGTGTTTCTGATTTTTTTTTCTATCGAGTTGGTACTTCTGATATATATTTTCCTTGAGTCAGTCACTAGTTGGTTAGCTGGATGCACAGCTCATATTGCTATATAGATGGAGACAAACTAACGTACATCTTACAAACTGTAAGACGTATTCAACCTGTTTATTTGTGCTTGTTAGATCTACAATGTAGATCTAACAAGCACAAATGTTAGATCTACAATGTAGATCGAACGATAATTGATATAATGTAGATTCTACATTATATCAATACCTACGTAATTATATCAATCTAACAAGCACAAATGTTAGATCTACAATGTAGATCTAACGATAATTGATATAATGTAGATTCTACATTATATCAATACCTACGTAATTATATCAATCTAACAAGCACAAATGTTAGATCTACAATGTAGATCTAACGATAAACGATAGTTGATATAATGTAGATTCTACATTATATCAATACCTATCGTTTAGAACTGTGCATAACTTTTGAGTGTTGCTTTCATACGAAAATTCATCTTGTTAAATTAAAGTTTTAAATAAAATTATAAGTGATTTTAATTAAAAGAAATTTAAAGAAAAGTGGACGAAGAAGGATGTGTTTTCCAAAATAAATGGGAAATTATGTACTTTTGTGGTGTTGTGCACAATAAAATTGTTTTATTTGTAATAAGGGAATATCAGTTCCAAAAGAATAATTTACATCGCCATTACGAAACGAATCATAAAGAAAAATTTGAAATGTTGGAAGGCAAAGTGAGGGAAGAAAAGTTAGTTTCTGAAATCTGGCTTACGACAACAATTTTTTTTACTGAAGCAAATAAATCCAGTGAAGCAACAGTTCACGCAAGTTTTACTCTCGCACACATCATTGCAAAACGATCAAAACCATTTACTGATTGTGAATTCCTTAAAGATTGTTTGATTAAGTCTGCTGAACTTCTTTGTCCTGATAAACAACAATTATTTTAAAATATTAGTTTGTCAGCCAACATGGTAGTGGAACGTATTAACGAAGTCAGTTAAAAGAAAAGAGTATAGATTTTGCAGCATTCCCAATAGAAGTTGATGAGTACTGACATCAGATATAGCACAACTTGCCGTTTTCGTACGAGGTGTTACTGATGAATTTGAAGTAATTGAGGAATTATTGGAAATAATTCCTATGAAAGGAAAAACTGGTGCACAGGATATTTTTTCTGAAATAAAAACTGTAATAGATAAATAAATTAAGTTGAGATAAAATGGTTGGATTTGCAAGTGATGGTGCAGCTGCTATAGTTGGTAAAAAAATGGAGTAGCAGTAAAATTAAGGAATAAGTGAAAGAAGAAAAACATTGCATTATTCATCAGGAATGCACTTTGTGCCAAAAGTTTCCAGATGGATAATGTTATGGAAACAGTAAACTTTATCCGTGGACGAGCTCTGAATCATCAAGAATTTGTTACATTGCTTGAAGCAATTGAAAGTGAGTACGGAGAAATGATTTATTATAACGAGGTGAAGTGGTTAAGTCAAGGAGCTGTATTAAAATGGTTTTTTAATTTAATAAATGAAATCAATTTTCATGACAAAAAAATAAACCCATCAACGAGCTACATAATGATACATGGATAACAGATTTAGCATTTCTTGTTGACTTAACCGGCCATTTAAATATTCTCAATAAAGAGCTGCAAGGAAAGAATAAACTTATCACTGACATGTACGCTTGTATTAAAGCTTTTAAAGTTAAATTACAATTATGGGAAACAACTCTAATCAAAAAATTTCGTACATTTCCTACATCTTAAATCCTGCCCTATTATTTCAAATGAAAAACCTCAAGAATATGCAAGACAAACAGCATTATTACGACAAGAATTTGAAAAAAGATTTAAAGATTTTAATGATTTGGAGTCTGATTTTACATTATTTTCATCATTTTACATTATTTTCATTAAAAACGAACATGAATAACTCACCAGAAAATCTACAAATGGAGCTAATTAATTTACAGTGTGACATAAATCTTATTCAAAGATTTGAAGATGCAGATTTGATTAACTTTTATTCGTACTTGTCAAAAGATATATACCCTCAGTTACGAATTTATGCAATAAGAATAATTGCTTTGCTTGGGAGTACATTTATATGTGAACAGTTTTTTTTTCACAGTTGAAAATTAATAAGTCTAAGAAAAGAACCCGACTGACCGATGAGCATCTACAATCCGTGATGCAGATTGTTTCTAGTAATTTTTCTCCAAGGCTACAAATTTTATCAGAATCGAAACGCCATCAAGTGTCAAGTTGTAGTAAGAAATCAAGTTTATAATTATTTACATACAAACATGTATTTTTTCTGTATGTGTCGAAGAAAAATTTAATGAATAAAAGAAAGAGAATAGGTTGTCATTATTTATTCTCAAGTTATGTCCCACTTAGAAAGTTTTCATAATTTGTTTATTTTTAGTTTAAGTTAAAAGTAAGTTATTTAGCTGTTAATTCAACATATTAGAATTATTAGAATTATTTGAAAAAAAATGTCAGTCTGAAAATTTCATGTTTAGCTGTCAATATGTTTGAATTACAAAGTGTAACCAACAGAAATTTCTTGCAGGTACCAAACCTTTAGATTTCAGATGGAAAATAAATATAAATTTTTTCCTTTGCATTATTATTATTGTTTACGTATGTTTTGATAAATATTTAGTAAGTGATTGGGCATCTAAAAAAAAAAATAGAAAAGAAAATTTAACCAAAAGAAAGAGTCCCATAATTTTAGGGAGGGAAGGAGAAAAATAAGTTTGAGAAATAAAAAGTATAGAGAAAAACACTGTAGAAAATACAATTGAACATTATTGAAATAAATTTTCAATTAAACCATGTTTGAGGCAAATTTAATTTTAAAAGTAAAATTTCCAAACTTATCATAAACTTACACACAACACACCACACACGCGTGACGCATAACACCAGGTTATAAAGGGGTGGTATCCATACATTTGGGGTAAGTATGGTGCAATATATATATATTCACTCATTTTGTTAAAAAAAAAATATTCCGGCCCATCAGCTGCTTTCAGATCATGCATTCGGCCCACATGCAATTTGAGACTACTGATCTAGCTCACGGCCAAAGTTTACTTCACCTCTGGCATTCCCCTTCCTGAATAACTCCTGTGTGAATGTAGATGCAAAATACTCATTTAGTTCGTTAGCCACCTGAGCAGGATCCTCAACTGTTGAACCATCAATATCCAGTGGACCAATCTGATTCATCCCTTTCCTTCTAGAGTTTACATAGTAGTAGCATGTGATGGAAGAAAGCAAGTGTATGAGCTTATGCAGCATCAGCCAAAAAAAAAAAAAAAATCCCACCATTCCCTCCAAATGCCTGTTCAGTTCCTACTGAAATTTATTTAACCTATCAACTTCCACAATGACAGATGGAAGTTTGTTCCAGCAATTAACCACCCGATAAAGGTAAAGAAGGATTTCTTTAATCTGCCTTTGGCTGTCTAATCTGCTTTGTGACTTGGTTACAGACCAGGTTATATCTATCATAGGCTTCCATGTCACCCATTAAATTATATGTATCCCATGCATTTTTCTTCTGTCAAATGTCTCATTAGTTCGTCAAACATCCATTTAGGCCTAAACTTTAAACAATATTTCTTAGTTGGTATGTAAAGCCTAGTAGCTTCCAAGATAAGTTCTTTGAAGGCTTCCCATTTTGAATTTGCTGTTGGTAACATCATCAGTTGGTCCCACTGTATAGAATTTAAATACAGTTTCAGACCATCGTAGTCACCTTTACGAAAGTAAAAGCCCTTCCCTTTACCCCTGATGGTAGTTACCTCTGAGTAAATCCCACTTCAGCACACTGATCACTGCCATCTAGTGGTTCCTTTATCTACAGATTCTTAATGCATGAAGAATCACTACTGATAATCAATCAGATCAAGAGTATTACTCCCTCTAGTTGCCTCCCGAACATGCTAATGTAGAAAACAATCATCCAATAAATCCACAAAAGCCTTGCTAGTGTGTGAGTGACCAACCCACAAATTCCAGTCAATATCTGGGAAATTAAAATCCCCATTATAAGACTCTGGTTTACTGGCCCACTATTTCCCTGCACAGTTTCTTATTATACTCAGTCATTAGGCATATAGCACACTCCTACTCTAAATTTTGATCACCCAATGCTTATGTCACGGTGGCTCTGTAGCCAGGTGGGAAGGAGCAGCAGTGTATAGCACACTGCTTCTTGATTAGACCAGGGTTCGAGCCCGTCACCACCAAATACAGAGGATGCCGAAAGGTCACGGAATGACCACCGCATATCCCGGAGCAATATGGCCTGCGTTGCTAATGCTCCTAAAAACCAAATAACAAACAAACAATAACAGCTTAAGTCACACCAAACTGACTCAACACTGCACTATCCAGCGATGTCGACTGGCTTCACTTCCTTGGATTTTGTGTTTAACTAATAGCATAACCCTCTCCCTTCCTATCCTGTCTATCCTTTCTGTAGACATTGTACTCCCCAAATTCAAGTACTGCATTCCTTATATCTGTGTTACACCACATCTCTGATATCCCAACAATATCTGCCTTTGATGTTTTGAGCAATACCTCAAATTCATCAAATTTATTTACCAAACTCCTAGCATTGGTGTACACGCAAGTATACATGCACCTGTTCCTATTCTTAGCTACCCTAACACAACCCATGTGTTAACTTGTACCGCAATGACTCGCGACAGTCTCTGAAATACCATGGATCTTGTTTTCCAGGCTGCTGCTCATTCCAATAGAAGCAGTGCAAGAATCACTTTTTGTTAGTAATCCTGGGTATAACCCCCATGCACAAGTACATGGTGGGAGACCACCCAGGTGTGAACCAACGTAAGCAGGGGTCGAGGTGTGGCACCCACACCACATGGAGGAATGCTGCCCCTCTATGTTACCAGGCAGTACTAGGTGGAAGATGACTCTCATCAACCGGTGAAATACCACCACTTTGCTTATTGGAGGCTTGAAGTGGTGGAACCCATGTTTAGTCTCTAGAGCTAAGTTCCGGTCAACCCTTGCCTATCTCTTCCATCATGCAGTATGATTGATGACTTTTGAGGTTATGATGAACGTCGTGGCGAGATCCAATATTCTTTACATTTCGAGGGTACAGCTCTAAAATGGTTTTCGCAGGCCGGCCGCTAGTTAGTACACCGGACCGGACCTATTGGTAACTCTCTAGGAGGCTTCCGGATCAGCTAGTGTATAATCTTGCTACCTCTACTCTGCCAGATAGTGACTGGAGGGAGTCCGAGTAGTGTGTATGCGGGGAGCATTGTCGAGGCCACGTTATGTCAAGGATCTGGGTATATTCTTACCACATGTACGCCATATCCAAAAATTTCATTACTTCATACAGCATGTCCCACCCACTTTTTCTTACTATTGAATACACCATGAATTGTCAAACTAATAGAGCAAGCTTATCTGTGAAAAGATCTAAACCTCCCAAGGACTTCCTAATTCATTTCACAAATATATACGTGGTCTCAATTCTAATCTCAACGATGTCCATTTCCACTTGCAGTCTGCCAAACCTCATGTACTTTTTCTGACAGAATCTCAGTTATCAGTTGATTCAACTACTGCTCATCGCAGATGCCCAAATTATTCGCTGTATGATTCCTTTCGCCTCAAAGGTGGTACTTGTGCATATGTCCGTTCTGATATTCCCTGTCAGAGACTTGGCAATTTGGAATCTCCTCTCTTTGATCTTCTCTGGCTTAAAATCTCTCTACCTCATTGTGTCAAATTGATCTGTTGTCTCTACCATTCTCCCAACTCGACTAATCACTTGGAGCTCTTTGACTTCCTCTCGTTTCAACTTGACTTTCTCCAGTCCAACTCTCCTAACAGTGAGGCAATTTTCCTTGGTGATGTTAATGTTCACAACCCCAGCCGACTTCCGTTTTCTAGTCACACCGACCCAGCAGGTCGAGATGCCGAGGCTTTTGCAATTACTAATGACCTAGCACAGATTGATCATTTATCTACAAGAATACCGGACAGTCCTAATCATATAGCCAATACGCTTGATCTTTTTCTCACAAACAACCCTTCTAAGTACACGGTCGAAGTGAGAGCTCCTTTAGGCACTTCAGATCACAACTTGGTGATTGTCTCTTCTCCAGTGGAACCTTTATCTCATGGCTATTCCCAACCTCGTGTTGTTTGGCATTACAAGAATTCAAAATGGGATGACCTGCGAGACTTCTTTTCTTCTTTTCCTTGGTCGGATTACTGTTTCAAAACTTCTGATGTCAACGTTTGCTCAGATCGAGTCAGTGAAATTATTCTTGCAGGAATGGAATCCTTTATCCCACATTCCACTTTAAAATCTCGTCCTTTATCTAAACCTTGGTTTTCCAATAAATGTGCTAAGGCTGTCCAAGAGAAGAATGTTGCATATCGTAATTGGCTTGTTTCTAATTCTTCAGTTTCATTTTCTGCCTACACCAAAGCTCGCAACAATTGTAAAGCAGTTATTAATCAGTCCAAACTAGAGTTTGAACAGGCTAAGAGTAGAAAACTTGCTTCTTGCCCTAATGGTAGCCAAGCATTCTGGTCTCTTGCCAAAGCTATTGGCCGCAACTTTTGCCCATCTCTGCTCCCACCTCTGTCAAAACCAGATGGTTCTGTTGTCACTTCAGCCAAGGATAACGCTGACCTGCTAGCATCCCATTTTTCTTCCAGCTCATGTATTAATGATCTAGGTAAAACACCTCCCACCATTCCCAACACACTCCATTCAATGCCTCCTGTGGTCTTCCGTCAAAAGGATATCAGAAGGATTTTGATGAATCTCGATGCTAAGAAAGCTCTAGGTCCTGATGGTATTTCTCCACTTGTTCTCAAAACCTGTGCTCCTGAATTTACTCCTATTCTTTGCCGCCTTTTTTCACTTTATTCCAAAGGTGTTTTTCCTTCTGCTTGGAAATTTGCTCATATCCAGCCAGTTCCTAAAAAGGGTGACAAATCCCTCCCATCCAATTATCGTCCCATTGCAATTACTTCTACTCTTTCTAAAGTAATGGAGAAATCAATTAACCGCCAACTCTTAAACTACCTAGAAACCTTCCGTCTGATCAACGATCACCAGTATGGATTCCATCAGTGTCGATCCACTGGAGATATTCTGGCTTATGGTACCCATTTATGGACTAATTCAATGGAAAGGTTCGGTGAAACACAAGTAGTTGCTCTTGACATCTCAAAGGCTTTTGATCGTGTTTGGCATAAAGGTCTAAACAAGCTTCCATCTTATGGTTTGCCAACTGTTTTTAGTAATTGGTTATCCAGTTTTCTCTCTGATCGCTCACTGAGGGCGATGGTAGATGGCTCTGTCTTCTAACTTCTCCACCAATGCCAGTGTCCCCCAGGGTTCAGTTCTTTCCCCCACTCTTTTCCTCTTGTATATCAATGACCTTCTTCCATTGACTGGAAATCCTATCCAGTTTTGCCAATGATAGCACATTACATTCAACTTTACATTTTGAGAAACCTTGTCCTGCTCAACCAGCTTCAACTTCTCGAAAATCTGCTACCAATTACTTAAATGCCGATCTTCAAGTAATTCTCCAGTGGAGCAAAGACAACTTAGTTGATTTCAACCCTTCTAAAACTCAGTCTTGTCTTATATCTCGCAAAAAGGATTCTTCTGCTCCTATGCTTATCTTTAGTGACACTCCAATTTCTAGGCAAAAGGATATATCTCTTTTGGGGATTACTCTGACTTCTAATCTCTCTTGGCACAAGCACATTACAAATACTGCTTCCTCTGCATCTAAAAAACTTGGTTTTCTCTTTCGCTCTCGGCGTTACTTTTCTTCCAAACAGCTGCTCACTCTGTATAAATCGCAAATCCGCCCTGCCATGGAATATTGTTCCCACATCTGGGGTGGTGCCCCCAAAACCTCTCTCAGGCTTCTTGATTGCATTCAGAAGAGGGCAATTAAGTTAATTAATGATTCATCTCTAACAGAGTCTCTCCACTCGCTGTCTCACAGACACACTGTTTCTGCTACATGCCTCTTCTACAGATACTTCCATGGGCACTGTTCTTCTGAATTAGCTTCTATAATTTCCGCTCTCTCTCTTTCAAAACATTCCGAACACGTGCCGCCACCAGCCAACATCCATTTACTGTCCAACTTCATACACACAGAACCAACTTTTCATCTTCCTCATTTATTCATTCAACTGCCGTTTTCTGGAACAACCTTCCTTCATACGTATTTCCTGAAAATTACAATCTACAGAAGTTCAAGTCCAATGTCAACAAATATCTTCTTTCGTCTTCTCAATCTCCAACCCAAGCACGGTACTAAGTACTATAGGTTCTAATACCTCTCGTGTTTGGGGTTCACATAAAAAAAAAAAATTTCACCTCTGCCAGTGGCTATTGTTAATCTATTAGTCCTTGTATCCCCCAATCTAGCAGTTTTCAAAACTACCTAACACTGCCTCCATAGCATCAGCAAATATTCTTTGCACCCTTTCTATTTAAGTGTACTACATCCCTGTAGACGCTATCTCTCCTGTTAACAAGTATAGACCAGGCTGAAAAAAATTCTATCCCTTGGGCCTTGCAACAATCATTCCAGGACTAAATTGATCGACAAGGCTCTCATCATGTACTCCCTCCTCTCGTGTTTGGGCAGAATTGCAGACACTTTCAAACTCAACCCTAATTCATGGCTTTTTTTCAACAGTGACCAGTACTTGTTAAGTAATTCTACTGGTCTACTACTCTTAACATCATTAGTGCCAACGTATACAACTATATCACCTTTTGCACCCTTAAAGGATAATATCCACTCTACAACATCATCAACCTTTGCCCCTGGCACACATACCCTGGTCCTGTTCCACCTATAACTCTAGAACGACGGTAGCCTGTGCAGATGTACATTTTTGCCGCTCCTGGAACAGAGAAGTTTTCTGATTTATTTTCTGTTTTATTAGCTTTAACTGGCATATTAACTTATTTTCTAGAGTAGCTTAATATTCCTATTTATGATACTTAGATTAAAGTAACTTAGAGATTTTGTAGGTATTACTTAGTATCGCAAAGGGTATCAAATCCACGTGTATACCGTTCGTAATTGCTGCCATTGTTACGCGAGACAAAATATCTCGAAATAGATAGCATAAGCTTAATATAGTATAGTTAGTTATTTATTTGGTTTTTTTTTAGGAGCATTAGCAACTAAGGCCATATTGCTCCTAGATATGCAGTGGTCATTCCCTGACCATTCCGCATCCTCCGTATTTGGTGGAGACGGGCTCGAACCCCGGTCTAATCAAGAAGCGTGTGCTACGCACTGCTGCTCCTTCCCACCTGGCTACGGAGGTGCCTAGTACAGTACAGTACAGTACAGTACACAATATTGTAAATTAATCAGATAATTAATCTTGTTGAACTTCATTGTGAATTAAATTGTACTTTTAACTATACATATAACGACTTCGGTTACTTAACATAAATAATTCGTAAAAAACAAATAATTAATACTTAACTTGATACGAAAGTTATATGAAGGGATTTCGTAGATAACACTCGATACTGAAACATAAATATAGCGTTATAACTGTGTTGGGTAAGTTTAGGGTTTTAATTTTGTACTGAAATTGAGATTTTATTGAAATTAAATCGAAATCATGACTCAGACAAGAGCAGCAAAGCAAAAGGCTCAAGCTAATGGGAGTCTGGTACGGGACATGATACTACCATGGGGGATATCTTTGTGTGTGCGCGATGCAAGGAGTGTAAGGAAATCAGGCGACAACTCAGCGTTGTTATGGGCCTATATGAGAGCTTGAAGGACAGGGTGCATGCCCTCGAAGGATTAAAAGTGAGGGGCCCATCAAGCTCTCAGCTGGCCACACCAATGCCAGAGCTTGAACTTGGTCAACACGCAAAACAACGGCAGCCCCCAAGGCAGAATGCGCTGGTCCCAAAGGAACTAGTAGTTGTTGGTGACTATTGTCAGGGAAACAGGAAACATGCTTTATAAAAAGGATAGGTGGAACAGGACTAGGGCATGTCTGCCAGGGGCAAAGGTTGATGACGTAGAGCGGATATCATCTTTTAAGGGTACAAAAGGTGATATAGTTGTACACGTTGGCACTAATGATATTAAGAGTAGGAGACCGGCAGAATTACGTAAGTACAGGTCACTGTTGAAAAAAAGCCGTGAATTAGGGTTGAATTTGAAAGTGTCTGCAATTCTGCCCAGACACGATAGGAGGGAGTATATGATGAGAGCCCTGTCGATCAATTCGGCCCTGGAAAGATTGTGCAAGGCTCAAGGGGTAGAATTTTTTTCAGCCTGGTCTGTACTTGTTAACAGGAGAGACTGCTTCTACAGGGATGGGATATACTTAAATAGAAAGGGTGCAAGAATGTTTGCTGATGCTATCGAGGCAGTGTTAGGTGGGTCGGAAAACTGCTAGATTGGGGGGATACAAGGACTAATATATTAACAGTAGCCACTGGCAGAGGTGAAAGTGATTCTTGCACTGCTTCTATTGGAATGAGCCTCAGCCTGGAAAATAAGATGCAGGATATTTCAGAGACTGCTGGGAATCATTGGGGTTACAAGTAAACACATGGGTTGTGTTAGGGTAGCTAAGAAAAAGAACAGGTGCATGTATACTTGCGTGTATACCAATGCTAGGAGTTTAATAAATAGATTTGATGAATTTTAGGTATTGCTCAAAACATCAAAGGCAGATATTGTGGGGATTTCAGAGACGTGGTGTCACACAGATATAAGGAATGCAGAACTAGCATTTGGGGAGTACAATGTCTACAGAAAGGATAGACAGGATAGGAAGGGTTATGCTATTAATTAAGAAAACAAAATCCAAGGAAGTGAAGCCAGTCAACTTCGCTGGACAGTGCAGTGTCGAGTCAGTTTGGTGTGACATAAGCATTGGAAAATCAAAATTGAGTAGGAGTGTGCTATAAGCCTAATGACTCTGATGAGTATAATAAGAAACTGTACAGGGAAATAGTGGGCCAGTAAATCAGAGAGCCTTATAATAGGGGATTTTAATTTAACAGATATTGACTGAAATTTGGGGGCTGGTCACTCACACACCAGCAAGGCTTTTGTGGATTTATTCGATGATTGTTTTCTACATCAGCATGTTCACAGGAGGCAACTAGAGGGAGTAATACTCTTGATTTGATTATCAGTAGTGATTCTTCATGCAAATAAGAATCTGCAGGTAAATGAACCACTAGGTGGCAGTGATCACAGTGTGCTGAAGTCGGATTTACTCAAAGAGGTAAGGTTATTGCTTTCGTAAAGGTGACGATGATGGACTGAGACAGTATTTAAATTCTATACAGTGGGACCAACTGATGATGTTACCAACAGCAAATTCAAAATGGGAAGCATATAAAGAACTTATCTCGGAAGCTACTAGGCTTTACATACCATCTAAGAAATATTGTTCAAGGCCTAAGTGGATGTCAGATGAACTAATGAGACATATTGCAGAGAAGAAAAATGCATGGGATACATACAAATTAACACACGACACAGAAGCCTATGATAGATACAAGTTGATCTGCAACCAAGTTACAAAAGAGGTTAGGCAGGCGAAGGCAGATTAAGAGAAATCTTTGGAAAGGGATGCAAAGAAAAACAGCAAAGAGTTCTTTATTTATGTAAATTCTAGAAGGAAGGGGATGAATCAGATTGGTCCACTTGATATCGATGGGTCAACTGTTGATGATCCTGCTCAGATAGCTAACAAATTGAATGAATATTTTGCATCAACATTCACATATGAGGAGTTATTCAGCGAGGGAAATGCCAGAGGTGTATTCAATTCTGGCAGTAAGCTAGAGAATCTTGTAATAACTGAGAGTAAAGTGGAGGAGAAATTGTTGAAGATAAACACAAGAAAGCCACCTGGGGTGCATGGGATCTATCCAGTTATATTAAAGGAGGCAGCAAAGGAAGTAAGCAAACCCTTAGCCATAATTATGAGAGCTTCCTTGGACTAAGGGTAAGTACCCATGGACTGGAGATGTGCAAATGTGACCCCAATTCACAAAGGAGGATCAAAGGGCGACGCAAGTAATTACAGACCTGTTGGTTTAACTTCTGTTCCCAGAAAATTAATGGAGGCACTGGTTAAAGAAGCACTGCAGGATCATCTAGACAAGACTTCAGTTATAGCACAGACACAGCATGGTTTTGTTAAGGGAAAGTCTTGTCTGACCAATTTGATTGGATACTATGATGCAGTCACAAAAGAACTGGATGCAGGGAATAACTTTGATATTATATACTTGGATCTTAGAAAGGCTTTTGATGCTGTTGCACATGGAAGACTGCTGCACAAATTGGAGCAGTGTGGCATTGCGGGCAAATTGCTGCAATGAATAAATGGGTGGTGGGGGGAGAAGAGAGTGGTAATCAATGGACACTGCTCATCGTGGACTAATGTTATTAGTCGAGTCCCTCAGGGTTCAGTATTGGGTCCATTATTGTTTTCTGTATTTATAAATGATATTGATGATGGTATATATCAAGCCTGTCAAAGTTTGCAGACGATACGAAGGTTGGCAGGGTTGCCAAGGACACTACTGACACTATGCTACTGCAACAGGATCTGGAAAAGTTGAGCAGATGGGCTGAGAGGTGGCAAATGAAGTTTAACACTCACAAATGTAAAGTACTACATATGGGAAACAGCAACCCCAGAGTATCAACTCTGTGGTACAACACTGACAGTGTTGGAGAATGAAAGGGACCTGGGGGTGGTTGTGCAGGCAGATATGAAGTTTTCTGAGCAGTGCAGACGTGATGCAAGAGTAGCTCATGGTGTATTGTCAATGATATATATGATATATAGGAATTTTTTTAGCAGGGATAAGGAGATGATTATTCCCTTGTATAAGGCAATGGTCAGCCACACCTTGATTACTGTATACAGGTCTGGAGGCCTCATTTCAAGAAGGATGTAGAGCTGCTGGAATGATTACAGAGAAGGGCAATGAGATTAGTGAATGGAACAAAGGGTTGCTCTTAGGAAGAAAGGCTTAAGTTTTGCAAATTAGTGTCTGGGGACTAGGCACCGGCGAAGTGATCTGATAGAGGTGTATAAAGCCTTGAATGGATTCAGCATTCTCAATGCCAACGGGATTCTTCCTCTTGCTCAGAATAATCACCTGAGAGGGCATAAATTCAGATTGAGGAAAGACAGATATAGGATAGACGTGAGGAAATTTGCCTTTAGCCAGCAGATAGTTGGTTGGTGGAACAGACTTCCATCCCTTGTTGTGGAAGTTGATAGCCTAAATAAATAAATTAATTAATAAATAAAAAAATAAAATAAATAAATTAGTTGAAGGCCTGAACGAACAGAGGGGTGAAGTGGAAGTGGTTATTTTTTATTTATTTATTTTTTTTTTTTTTGGCTGATGCTGCATAAGCTTGCTTTCTTGCTTCAAATGCCTCTACTAATGCTAATGATGTTACCGTCCTGAATAAGGTAAATATTGAAAGTGATCACAGAATGGTAAGATGTACACTTGATATGGATGTAGGATAGCAAAGGAAAAAACTGACTTGAGTAAATAATACAAAGGTCTTTGAGATAACAGGAGAAAAAGCAGTATGTACTGGAACTTAAGATTAAGTTTGAGCTTCTGCAGACTGCTCAGGACGAAGATATCGACGAGGAATATGACAACTTTCTGAAAGTGATAAGCCCAAGAAACCTACAGGGAAAAGTCCAAAGAAGAAAAAATTAGTCAAGAAACACTTGTCATGATGAACCGAAGACGACAAATGAAGAGCAAGAAAAACACTAACAGGGAGAAAATTGAGTATACTGAGTTATGCATAATAAGATTTAACACAAGAAAAGTAGAAGAAGGAATGAGGGAAATCAAAGGATTTAAATCAGCAGCCACGAGCAGTAATACAGAAAGACAAATGATACTGAAACTGAAGAATAGCGATGGTGTACTTAAACAGCACAGAAGGCATAATTCAAATAGCAGAAGACTACTATAGAGAATTATACAGGGAGCGAGAGAATGATGCCAGCAGTGGGGAAGATGGATTGCAAATTAGCAACACATACAACATAATAGATATTCTTCCTGATGAGGTAGAACATGCATTGAGGAAAATGAAGAATCAGAAAGCCCCGGGGGAAGATGAAATTACTGTAGAGTTGTTAAAATTGGGAGGAAGAGACATAACACAAAAACTGGCAAGGCTCTTCACAAAGTGCATTAGAAAAGGTGTGACGCCTAAGCAGTGGAATAATGCAATCAGTTTTGCTACATAAGAAAGGAGATAAATCAGAAATTGGAAATTATAGACCAATTAGCTTGTTATCCCACATCTACAAGTTGTTCACAAGGGTCATTACTAACAGATTAGAAAGAATACTTGATGAGAATCAACCAAAAGAGCAAGCTGGCTTTAGGACAGGATTCGCAACTATGGATCACCTTCACGTAATATCACAGCTAATGGAGAAAGCAAATGAATATAAAACATCATTATGCCTGGTATTTGTGGATTATGAAAATGCATTTAACTCCATACAGCATAAGGCAATGTGTCGGGCAGTGGAAAGACAAGGCAGAGATATCCCCTATATTATGTTTTGAAGAAAATATGAGAGTGCTACCTCCTTTATCAGACTAGACAAAAACAGTAGGAAATTTAAAATCAAGAAAGGAGTTCGACAAGGAGACAATATCTCCGAAGCTGTTTACTGCTGCCCTTGAAGCTTTCAGAAGATTAGACAGCTCGCAGAAAGCAGTCAATGTGAACGGAGAGTACCTAAACCATTTACGATTTGCAGATGACATTGTGGTCATAAGCCACGATCCCAAAGAATTAAGAGGAAAATCTTAATCAGTTATTCACAGTTAGTAAGAATTTTGGACTAAAGATGAATATGGCTAAAACAAAAGTAATGATGAACAAGTATGCCACAGAAAGGGAAATAATGATTGAAGGAGCAGTAATTGAAAAGGTGGAGTCATACTTATCTGGGACAAGTTATTAGCTGTAATAATGATAAATGGTTGGAAGTCAAGAGAAGAATAAATTTTGGATGGATAGCATTCAGGAAATATAGTCACATACTGAAGAGCAATATTCCAGTTCGTCTGAAACGTAAAATAATGAATCAATGTATACTCCCCACCATGACTTATGGAAGTGAAACTTGGGCACTCACCAAAAGAATGGAAGAGAAGCTGAGAACGACACAGCGAAGAATGGAACGATTATATTGGGAATCAGACTGTTCGATGAGAAGAGAAACACCTGGATTAGGCAGCAAACTCAAGTAAAGGACATTCTTATCAAAACTAAAGAACTAAAATGGTCTTGGGCAGGACACACAGCTCGAAGACATGATGACAGATGGACTAAGAAAATAACAGAATGGTACCCAAGAGGAGCTAGAAGAAAAGCATTCAGGAAATATAGTCACATACTGAAGAGCAATATTCCAGTTCGTCTGAAACGGTAAAATAATGAATCAATGTATACTCCCCACCATGACTTATGGAAGTGAAACTTGGGCACTCACCAAAAGAATGGAAGAGAAGCTGAGAACGACACAGCGAAGAATGGAACGATTATATTGGGAATCAGACTGTTCGATGAGAAGAGAAACACCTGGATTAGGCAGCAAACTCAAGTAAAGGACATTCTTATCAAAACTAAAGAACTAAAATGGTCTTGGGCAGGACACACAGCTCGAAGACATGATGACAGATGGACTAAGAAAATAACAGAATGGTACCTAAGAGGAGCTAGAAGAAAACCTGGAAGACAAAGGCAGAGATGGATAAATGAAATTCATGATTTTTTGGGTAGTAAATGGATGGCTAGTGCTCAAAACAGAAGGAACTGGAAAATCGCTGGAGAGGCCTTCATCCTGCAGTGGATTGAAAATGGCCGATGATGAATGGCCTTCTAATGGCATATGTTTGTTATTTGGATGATTGCAAACTGCAAGATTTTTTATATTGATTATTATATCAGCAACAATTTTTGCTGCTTTAAAAATAAGGTTCAGCTGAAAAACAAGTACCATTGGAAAATATCCTGTGCCACTGATGGTGCTAACTCCATTGTGGGAAAACAAAGGTTTTATTGCCCACCTAAAGGAAGTATGCTCTGACGTTTTTGCAATACACTACATTGTGCAGTGACATCAAGTTGCAAAAAATATTAGTCCAGTTCTTTATAAATCTCTCAATATAGTTATTAAAACCATCAATAAAATAAAGTCACATAGCAAATATGATCACCTTTTCAGAAAATTGTGTTGATAATGAACAGTATGTGAGGCTTCTTTTACATATAGAAGTCAGATGGCTTTATAAAGGAAACTGTCTAACAAGATTTGTAAACCTTTTTGATATAATAATTTCGAAGGAGATCACCAAACAACAACATAGCTTGGTTTTTTCAAAAACTTAAAACTATTTCTTCAACTTAGAGGGAAATTAATTACGGTAATAGACTGCAAATGCTTATTAAATGCCTTCACTGAAACTGGAAATATTTTAAAGCAATTTAATGAGAAAACAATTTCATGGTACGCAAAAGTTATCTGAAATCAATGATTCTCTCACTGAGAATGAACTTAAGAATTATTCAGATCATTTGTGTTCTTTACAAGGTGAAATGAAAAATAGGTTTTCAGATTTATTCCCTTTTGAAGTGAAGCCATAGAGGTTAAATACAATTCGATGCCGGTTCTGCTAGTGAAGAAATTCAGGAAAAACTCATTGAATTAAAATGTAAGGAAGAATGCACATATAAATTCGAAAAAGGTGGAATGGCTCAGTTGTGGGGATCAAAAACAACTAAATTTCTTTATCCAACAATATGGTCTGAAATAGCCAAAATACTTTTTGTAAATAATATATTTACAAAGGAAAGAAACAGAATTTATATGTTCAAGAGGAGAAATTACTGTAGAATTAAAAACTTACTGAAGCCATACCCAACACTGAACTTTTAACTAAGAAGCATCATGCTCAGAGATCCCATTGTATAAAAAGAGTAAGTATAAAGTATTTTATTGTTTAAAATTTTATGGGGGAGTTATTAGTGAAAAAAAAAAAATAGTCTAAAAAACCTTTTAGTGGGCAATAATAAAAAAAAAGGTTGAGAAATACTGATCTATATCACTGATAAATAAACAAAACAAAAGTGGGCCCAACAGCAAACTCTGGGGGACTCCACTAATAATGTTAGTTCACAAAAAGCAGAATCCATTGTTTACCACTATGTCTTCTCCCACTCAACCACCCCTTTATCCATTGTAGAAACTTACCCTTAATTTGTACCATAGACTGCTCTAATTTGTATAGTAGTATACCACGATCTGCCAACCCGCACTGGACCAGCGTGGCAGATTATGGTCCATTTCCCTCAGCATGAATTGTTGAGGAGGCTTCCACCCTGCAGTGGGTTGATAATGGCTGCACTTTACTTTTTTTACTTTTTATACCATGCAGAACAGTGTCAAAAGCTTTGTGAGTATGCTTTTCAGTAATGCACTGTTTAGAGGAGATTTTAATGAAGAAAAAACATTTTCAGCCACACTGCATATTTTTATTCTCTTTGCTCTAGGCTGCAGTAAAACTGTCAAATTGGTCACAATTCACATATGCACTGTAAGATCAACCACATCGCTGTAATTTGCAAAAGTAGTTTGCATTCAGAGTTTACTGAAAAAGAGGTCACATTTGCACATCACCATATATTGGAGATGTGACCCCAATTCACAAAGGAGGATCAAAGGCTGACAAGTAATTATAGAACTGTGAGTTTAACTTCTATTCCAGGAAAATTAATGGAGGCACTGGTTAACAAAGCACTGCAGGATCATTTTTTTTTTTTATGTAAACCCAAAACACAAGAGGTATTAGAACCTATAGTACTTAGTACCGTGCTTGGGTTGGAGATTGAGAATGCGAAAGAGGACATTTCTTGACATTGGACTTAACTTCTATAGACTGTAATTTTCGGGAAATACATATGAAGGAAGGTTGTTCCAAAAAACGGCAGTTGAATGAATAAACGAGGAAGATGAAAAGTTGGTTCTGTGGATTTGAAGTTGGACAGTAAATGGATGTTGGCTGGTGGCGACAGGTGTTCGGACTGTTTTGAAAGAGAGCGGGAATTATAGAAACCAATTCAGAAGAACAGTGCCCATGGAAGTATCTGTAGAAGAGGCATGCAGCAGAAACAGTATGTCTATGAAAAAGTGAGTGGAGAGACTCTGTTAGAGATGAATCATTAACCTTAACTGCCCTCTTCTGAATGGAATCAAGAAGCCTGAGAGAGGTTTTGGGGGCACCACCCCAGATGTGGGAACAATATTCCATGGCAGGGCGGATTTGCGATTTATACAGAGTGAGCAGCTGTTTGGAAGAAAAGTAATGTGGAGAGCGAAAGAGAAAACCAAGTTTTTTAGATGCAGAGGAAGCAATATTTGTAATGTGCTTGTGCCAAGAGAGATTAGAAGTCAGGGTAATCCCCAAAAGAGATATCATTTTGCCTAGAAATCAGAGTGTCACTAAAGATGAGCATAGGAGCAGAAAAATCCTTTTTGCTAGATATAAGACAAGACTGAGTTTTAGAAGGGTTCAAATCAACTAAGTTGTCTTTGCCCCACTGCAGAATTACCTGAAGATCGGCATTTAAGGCATTGGTAGCAGATTTGAGAAGTTGAAGCTGATTGAGCAGGACAAGGTTTCTCAAAATGGAAAGTGGAATGCAATGTGCTATCATTGGCAAAACTATGGATAGGATTTCCAGCCAATGGAAGAAGGTCATTAATATACCACAGGAAAAGAGTGGAGTAAAGAACTGAACCTTGGGGGACACCGGCATTAGTGGAGAAGTTAGAAGACAGAGAGCCATCTACCACCACCCTCAGTGAGAAAACTGGATAACCAGTTGAATAACCTCAGTGAGAAAACTCACTGGATAACCTCAGTGAGAAAACTGGATAACTAAAAACAGTTGGCAAACCATAAGATGGAAGCTTGTTTAGAAGACCTTTATGCCAAACACGATCAAAAGCCTTTGAGATGTCAAGAGCAACTACTTGTGTTTCACCGAACCTTTCCATTGAATTAGTCCATAAATGGGTAACATAAGCCAGAATATCACCAGTGGATCGACACTGACGGAATCCATACTGCCGATCGTTGATCAGCGGAAAGTTTCTAGGTAGTTTAAGAGTTTGAGGTTAATTGATTTCTCCATTACTTTAGAAAGAGTAGAAGTAATTGCAATGGGACGATAATTGGATGGGAGGGATTTGTCACCCTTTTTAGGAACTGGCTGGATATGAGCAAATTTCCAAGCAGAAGGAAAAACACCTTTGGAATAAAAAGTGAAAAAAGGCGGCAAAGAATAGGAATAAGTTCAGGAGCACAGATTTTCAGAACAAGTGGAGAAATACCATCAGGACCTGGAGCTTTCTTAGCATCAAGATTCGTCAAAATCCTTCTGACGGAAGACCACAGGGGGCATTCAATGGAGGGTGTTGGGAATGGTGGGAATTGCTTTCCCAAGATCATTAATACAAGCCTTGAATGGTTTCAGCATTCTCAATGCCAATGGGATTCTTCCTCTTGCTCAGAATAATCACCTGAGAGGGCATAAATTCAGATTGAGGAAAGACAGATGTAGGATAGACGTGAGGAAATTTGCCTTTAGCCAGCGGGTAGTTGGTTGGTGGAACAGACTTCCATCCCTTGTTGTGGAAGTTGATAGCCTAAATAAATTTAAGGCTCAGCTGGACTGGTATTTCGAATGAACAGAGGTGTGAAATGCGAGTTGTTTTTTTTGGCTGATGCTGCATAAGCTTGCTTTCTTGCATCATATGCCTCTACTAATGCTAAGAGGTAGCACTAAAAGAGAAATAGTTGAACTGTGTGGTCTCAGAGAAATATAAAGATGTTTGCAGGACTATATTGCATATATTTCTCTACTGACCTGTGTGCAGTTCTAAGAGCAGAACAAGATTAACCCTTTCTAAAATAAGAAATTACTGTGATACCTTGTTTCAAGACTAACCGGTCCACTGCTTTCCAACTGTTTTGTCTATAGCAGAGTTGATAGCACAAATGAAACAAACTAACAGCACTATGGCTATTTTTGCCAGTAGAAACTATCTACTAACTGATCAGTTAGTCCTGAAATAAGTTGTCAAAAGCCTCATCTTTTTAAACAATAGCAGAATAACCTTTAGGAAAGTTCATCTGTTTTAATGTAGTGCAATATTAGGTTGCACTACACTACATCAACACAACAAACTGCCCAATACAAAGGGCAGTTTGTTGTGTTGAGAATTTAAACCATTGCATTATCTATGCAGTTTAAATCTTACTGGCCAAAAACCCAGTTTAAAGGACAAGATAATCCTGGAAACATCTTAGAACAAGAGAAATGTCATCTATGGGAGAGCCAGATTATTCGAGGGCTTAGTGTCAGACAACGTAAACTTCAAAATTGCATTTTTGTTTTCAGACAACTTTAGTTTAACTATATACAAATAAAAATGCATATCATAGAAATGTATTTCTCTAGTAGTTTATAAGTTAGCTTGGGCTATAAGCACATTTCCGGTAAACCGAGAAAATGTCAAATGACTTTTTCTTGGTTAAATACAAAAACATCAACTACAAAATGATTGTATTTAATGTTGTCTGACACAACCCTAATTTCATGACATTTCATGAAATTTCCTAATTTTTTTTTTTTTTGGATTTTTGTAATACGAGCCGGATTTTAAATATTTTGTATTAAAGTACCAGGGTAAACTCCCGTTTACGGTACTTCCCCCCACCCCCTGGCCGTTGTTAAGGCCAGTTTTTACTTGAATCCCTCATGTCCGTAAAGAGACTTTTTTTCTTTGCTATTTGCAGAAGAATGCTAAAAATGTTAAATTTATTTTAAGGGCATCAAGAAGTAAATTACCCGTTTACTCGAGGGCTTAATTACTATATATATAATTATATAATTATAAGTAATTATATACATAATTACTATATATATATATATATATATATAGTAATTATGTATAATGACAATTTGATTTAAATATTTATTGGCGTAAATAAGGGTATTGGCTCTTACGTTAAATGGTATTGTCCTGTAACAATTAGACATACCTGCATAGGTTATATAATGGAAAGCACTGATTCTGAGGAGAAAATCTAGAACTACTGTTTAGACAGGTGTTTCTTTGAAGTTACGTTAGATTAAATTAGGTGGATGAGCATTAAATAACATAGGTTATATACATATTTTTTTTTATTTGGTAATTGTTGGCGCATCGGCTTCTGTGGCCACATTGCACCTCCCAAGGTTTTTGCAGTACTTTGATCCAAGCCCGAGGCGGGAATCGAACCCGCGACCTTTGGGTTGCCGGGCAGGTACTTTACCCACTCGGCTAGCCCGGTCGGCGTTATATACATAGTATATGGTACTACTTATACGTGCATAGGTTATATACATAGTATATAACCTATGCTCGTATAAGTAGTACCATAATTTAATAAGTAATAATGTATAAATAAGTTAAGTTAATGTGTGTGTGTGTGTGTATATAAAATACAAAAGTAGCAACCATGAACTTGCATGAATTTAATAATGCGCATCAGTAATGTACTGTTTAGAGGAGATCAAACAAATGTTACACAGTTTTTAATATTGTCTCTGGCTGATTCAATAACAAGCAATTGGAAATTGGTTAAATTTATTATTCAACATGTATTCTTCAGAAAATAAATTATTCCATAGAAAACAAAAACCCGCTAAATACAAAAAAAATAGAGGAGAAGGATAAGAATGGATTTATGTGAAGTCACAATACAGATAAATCAAAAATTTGATATATTTCAAATACTAAGTGTTCCCTTTCTCTTACCTTCACATTCTCCTTCACGCAAACCCACTGACAACCGAAGCAAATAAAAAAAACAAGTAAGGTAAGAATACCACGCGATATTAAATTCCATAATAATTAAAAGTAATTCTTAAATTGATGGTACCACAAAACAAAATCCCAATAGATCTTAACCCTTTTAACCACCTCTGCACTATTCAATAACCATTACTTTCACACAAAACACACACCACAAGTTGAGCCTTCACAAATATCTCAGCATTACTACATTGTGAACCACATAACATTAAATTAACGTGTCTCCCGTTCGCTTAGGCCATCTGTCGAAACCTGATTGGTGAAAAAACGTCATATCCGCTTCCATAATAAAATCATTGCTTCATGCAACATAGAATTTCATTCATTTTATTTTCCTCATTACAGAGATGGAAAGCATTGATTCTGAAGAGAAAATCGAGAACTGCGACAGCTGTTTCTTTGAAGTTAAGTTACATTAAATTAGATTAACTTAGATACATAAAGAAGTTACGTTAAATTAGTTGGATGAGCATTAAATAAAGCAACTTTTGAACAAAAGCCGAGAATTAGGGTTGAATTTGAAAGTGTCTGCAATTCTGCTCAGACACGATAGGAGGGAGTATATGATGAGAGCCTTGTCGATCAATTCGGCCCTGGAAAGATTGTGCAAGGCTCAAGGGGTAGAATTTTTTTCAGCCTGGACTGTACTTGTTAACAGGAGAGATTGCTTCTACAGGGATGGGATACACTTAAATAGAAAGGGTGCAAGAATATTTGCTGATGCTATCGAGGCAGTGTTAGGTGGGTCGGAAAACTGCTAGCTTGTGGGGAGACAAAGACCAATAGATTGACAGTAGCCACTGGCAGAGGTAAAAGAGATTCTTGCACTGCTTCTATTAGAATGAGCAGAAGCCTGGAAAACAAGATGCATGGTATTTCAGAGACTGCTGGGAGCCATTGCGGTACAAGTAAACACATGGGTTGTGTAGTGTAGCTAAGAATAGAAACAGGTGCAGGTATACTTGCGTGTACACCAATGCTAGGAGTTTAGTAAATAAATTTGATGAATTTGAGGTATTGCTCAAAACATCAAAGGCAGATATTGTTGGGATATCAGAGACGTGGTGTCACACAGATATAAGCGATGCAGAACTGCAATTTGGGGAGAACAACGTCTACAGAAAGAATAGAGAGGATAGGAAGGGGGGGGAGGGGTTATGCTATTAGTTAAGAAACACATAAAAACCAAGGAAGTGAAGCCAGTCGACATCGCTGGACAGTGCAGTGTTGAGTCAGTTTGGTGTGACATAAGCATTGGGAGATCAAAATTGAGAGTAGGAGTGTGCTATAAGCCTAATGACTCTTATGAGTATAATAAGGAACTGTACAGGGAAATAGAGTGGGCCAGTAAATCAGAGAGTCTTATAATGGGAGATTTTAATTTCCCAGATATTGACTGGAATTTGGGGGCTGGTTACTCACACACTAGCAGGGCTTTTGTGGATTTATTGGATGATGGTTTTCTACATGAGCATGTTCGGGAGGCAAATAGAGGGAGTAATACTCTTGATTTGATTATCAGCAGTGATTCTTCATGCATTAAGAATATGCAGATAAATGAACCACTAGGTGGCAGTGATCACAGTGTGCTGAAGTGGGATTTACTCAAAGAGGTAACTACCATTAGGGGTAAAGGGAAGGGTTATTGCTTCCGTAAAGGCGACTACGATGGACTGAGACAGTATTTAAATTCTATACAGTGGGACCAACAGATGATGTTACCAACAGCAAATTCAAAATGGGAAGCATTCAAAGAACTTATCTTGGAAGCTACTAGGCTTTACATAACAACTAAGAAATATTGTTCAAGGTTTAGGCCAAAATGGATGTCAGATGAACTAATGAGGCATATGGCAGAGAAGAAAAATGCATGGGTTGCTTACAAATTAACACATGACACAGAAGCCTATGATAGATACAAGTTGATATGCAACCAAGTTACAAAGGAGGTTAGGCAGGCAAAGGCAGATTACGAGAAATCCTTGGCAAGGGATGCAAAGAAAAACAGCAAAGAGTTCTTTACTTATGTTAACTCTAGAAGGAAGGGGGTGAATCAGATTGGTCCACTTCATATTCATGGGTCAACTGTTGATGATCCTGCTCAGGTAGCTAACGAACTAAATGAATATTTTGAATCGACATTCACACATGAGGAGTTATTCAGCAAGGGGAATGCCAGAGGTGTATTCAACTCTAACAGTAAGCTACAGAATCTTGAAATAACTGGGAGTAAAGTGGAGGAGAAACTGTTGAAGATAAACACAAGAAAGGCACCCGGGTTGGATGGGATCTATCCAGTTATATTCAAGGAGGCAGCAAAGGAAGTAAGCAAACCCTTAGTCATAATTATGAGAGCATCCTTGGACTCAGTGGAGGTACCCATAGACTGGAAATGTGCAAATGTGACCCCAAATCACAAAGGAGGTTCAAAGGCTGACTCAAGTAATTATAGACCTGTGAGCTTAACTTCTGTTCCAGGAAAATTAATGGAGGCACTAGTTAAAGAAGCACTGCAGGATCATTTAGACAAGACTTCAGTTATAGCTCAGACACAGCATGGTTTTGTTCAGGGGAAGTCTTGCCTGACCAACTGGATTGGATATTATGATGCAGTCACAAAAGAACTGGATGCAGGGAATAACTTTGATATTATATACTTGGATCTTAGAAAGGCTTTTGATACTGTTGCACATGGAAGACTGCTACACAAATTGGAGCAGTGTGACATTGGAGGCAAATTGCTGCTATGGATAAAGGGGTGGTTGAGGGGGAGAAGACAGAGAGTGGTAATCAATGGACACTGCTCATCGCGGACTAATGTTATTAGTGGAGTCCCTCAGGCCGTGTTGGGTCCATTATTGTTTTCTGTATTTATAAATGATATTGATGATGGTATATCAAGCTTAATGTCCAAGTTTGCAGATGATACAAAGGTTGGCAGGGTTGTCAAGGACACTACTGACACTATGCTGCTGCAACAGGATCTGGAACGGTTGAGCAGACGGGCTGAGACGTGGCAAATGAAGTTTAACATTGACAAATGTAAAGTACTACACATGGGAAACAGCAACCCCAGAGCAACGTATCAACTCTGTGGTACTACACTGACAGTGGTAGAGAATGAAAGGGACGTGGGGGTGGTTGTGCAGGCAGATATGAAGTTCTCTGAGCAGTGCAGATGGGCTGCAAGAGTAGCCCATGGAGTATTGTCAATGATATAAGGAATTTTTCCAGCAGGGATAAGGAGGTGATTATTCCATTGTACAAGGCAATGGTCAGGCCACACCTAGAGTACTGTATACAGGTCTGGAGGCCTCATTTCAAGAAGGATGTAGAGCTGCTGGAACGAGTACAGAGAAGGGCTACAAGATTAGTGAATGGAACAAAGGGGTGCTCTTACGAAGAAAGGCTTAAATTTTGCAAATTACAGTGTCTGGAGACTAGGCACCAGCGAGGTGATCTGACAGAGGTGTATAAAGCCTTGAATGGTTTAAGCATGCTCAATGCTGATGGGATTCTTCCTCTAGCTCAGAAAAATCACCTGAGAGGGCATAAATTCAAATTGAGGAAAGACAGATGTAGGATAGACGTGCGGAAATTTGCCTTTAGCCAGCGGGTGGTTGGTTGGTGGAACAGACTTCCATCCCTTGTGGTGGAGTTTGATAGCCTAAATAAGTTTAAGGCTCAGCTGGACAGATATTTGGAACGAACAGAGGGGTGAAGTGAAAGTGGGGTTTTTTTTTTTTTTTTTTTTTTTTTTTGGCTGATGCTGCATAAGCTTGCTTTCTTGCATCAAATGCCTCTACTAATGCTATTGCTAATGCTAAAGTCTGTAAGTAAGGTGACCAGATTCTAGGTAATCTAATCTGTAACATATGGGGGAATGATTTTACATTCCCCATAGAGACATTATTATTATTATTATTATTATTATTATTATTATTGCTCTTTTATTATTTCTCCCTGATTGGCGGTTCCACTTCGTGACGGGTATTGCTACCAGAGTACACAGGGTGGTTGTTGTTGTTTTGTCTGTTGTCATTTGCTGTTGTTACAGTTGGTCGAGGAACGCTCTGACTATCCTAGAGAAGTTCAGGATTGTGACTTTCTGGAGTTCCCTATAGGTGTTCGCTGGCAGACCTATTGCTGCTAGGATGTTATGCAGGATCTCTGCTACCATATCTGTTGTTGATACGATGACTGGGATGGTCCTTACTTGTTGAATATACGACATCTCTTTGATCTCTTGTCTTAGCATTAGCATTAGCAGAGCCATATGATGCAAGAAAGCAACTTTACCCAGCATCAGCCAAAAAAAAAAAAAAAACCGCTCCCATTTCACCCCTACATTCGTTAAAAACACCTGTCCACTTCAGCCTTAAATTTATTTAGGCTATCAACTTCCACAACAAAGGATGGAAGTCTGTTCCACCAACAAATCACCCACAAATTTCCGCACATCTATCCTGCATCTGTCTTTCCTCAATTCGAATTTATGCCGTCTCAAATGATTATTCTGAACAAGAGGAACAATCCATCAGCATTGAGCATGCTCAAACCATTCAAGACTTTATACAACTCAATCAGATCACCTCGCAGGTGCCTAGTTTCCAGACACTATAATTTGCAAAATTTAGCCTCTCTTCGTAAGAGCAACCCTTAGTTCCATTCACTAATCTTGTTGCCCTTCTCTGTACTCGTTCCAACAGATCTACATCCTTCTTAAAATGAGGCCTCGAGACCTGAATGCAGTACTCAAGGTGTGGCCTGACCATTGCCTTATATGAGGAGATAATCACCTCCTGATCCCTGCTAGAAAAAGTCCTTTATATCATTGACAAGACACTATGAGCTACTCTTAGTGTCTTGTCGATAATAAGACACGAGACACTATGAGCTACTCTTGCAGACCGTCTGCACTGCTCAGAAAATTTCATGTCTACTGGACAATTCGCCCATGTCCTTTTCGTCCTCAACCAATGTCAGTGCAGTACCACAGAGTTGATACGTCAATCTGCTGTTACAGCTTCCCATATGCATTAATTTACATTTGTCAATTTTAAACTTCATTTGTCACAGCTTCTCAACTTTTCTAGATCCTGTTGCAGCAGCGTACTGTCATTAGCGTCCATAACAACTATGCTAACCTCCATATCGTCAGAAAACTTGGACATTAAGCTTGTTATACCATTATCAATATCATTTATAAATACAGAAAACAATAATGGACAGTTGGATACATTGTTGTTGGGTCCACTGTAATGTGAGGAACTTCCACAACATTGGACTGGACGACCCACCAAATACCTGCTGACGAAAGGCAAACTTCCGGACAAATGGATTTCCTCAATTTCAATTTATGCCGTCTCGGGTCATTATTCTGAGCAACAGGAAGAATCCCATCAGCAATGAGCTGCTGAAACCATTCAAGGATTTATACAACTCAATCATATCACCTCCCAGGTGCCTAGTCTCCAAACACTGTTATTTGCAAAATTTAAGATTTCGATCGTACCAGAACCCCTTCTACCATTCGCTAATCTTGCTGCCCTTCTCTGCACTCGTTCCAGCAGCTTGTGATGTCACACAGATATCAAGAATGGAGAGCTGGAATTTGGCGAGTACAATGTGTACCGGATGGATAGACAGGATACGAAGGATGGACGGGTTATGCTATTAGTTAAGAAACACATAAAATCCAAGGAAATGATGCCAGTCGACATCGTTCGACAGTGTAGTGTCCAGTCTGTTTGGTGTGACATAAGCACTGGGAGATCAAAATTGAGAGTAGGAGTGTATAATAGGCCTAATGACACTGATGAGTAATAATAAGAAACTGTACAAGGAAATAGAATGGGCCAGTAAATCAGAGAGTCTTATAATGGGGGATTTTGATTTCCCAGATATTGTCTGGAATTTGTTGGTTGGTCACTCACACACTAGCAAGGCTTTTGTGGATTTATTGGATGATTGTTTTCATATCAGCATGTTCGGGAGGCAAATAGATGGAGTAATACTCTTGATCTGATTATCAGTATTGATTCCTCATGCATTAAGAATCTGCAGAACCACTAGGTGACAGTCATCACAGTGTGCTGAAGTGGGATTTACTCCAAGAGGTAACTACCATCAGGGGTAAAGAGCAGGGTTTTTGCTTTTTTAAAGGCTACTACGGTGTTCTGAGACAATATTTAAACTATATACGGCGGGAGCAGCTGATGATGTTACCAACATTAAATTTAAATGGGAAGCATTCAAAGAATTTATCTTGAAAGCTACTAGGCTTTACATACCAACTAGGAAATATTGTTCAAGGTTTAGGCCTAAATGAATGTCACATAAAGTAATGAGACATATGGCAGAGAAGAAAACTTCATGCGATACTTATAAATTAATGGGTGACGTGGAACCCTCTGATAAAAATAATCTGGTGTTGAACCAAGTGGCAAAGAAAATTAAGCAGCCAAAGGAAGATTATTAGAAATCTTTGGCAAAGAATGCAAAGAAATATGATAAAGAGTTCTTTACCTAGGAAAGGGATGAATCAGATTGGCTGTGAGGTGGCAAATGAAGATTAACATTGAGATTTGTAAAGTGCTGCATATGGGAATCAGTAACCCGAGAATAGCGTATCAACTCTGTGGCACTACACTGACTGTGGTAGAGAAGGAAAATGGACTGGGGGAAATTGTGCAGGCAGATATGAAGTTTTCTGAACAGTGCTGACGGTCTGCAAGAGTCGCTCATGGTATCTTGTCCATGATATACTGCAATATTTCTAGCAGATATAAGGAGGAAGTTATCCCTTGTATAAGGAAGTGGTCAGGCCACACCTTGAGTACTGTTTACAGGTCTAGAGGCCTCAATTTAAGATGGATGTAGAGCTGTTGGAACGTGTACAGAGAAGGGCAACAAGATTATTGAATGGAAGAAATGGTTGCCCTTACGAAAAAAGGCTAAAGTTTTGCCAATTACAGTGTCTGGACACTAGGCAGCTGCCAGGTGATCTGATTGAGGTGTATAAAGCCTTGAATGGTTGGAGCATTCTCAATGCTTATGTAATTCTTCCTCATGCTCAGAATAATAATCTGAGAGGGCATAATTCTAATTGAGCAAGGACAAATGTGCGGAAGTTTGGTTTAGCCAGCAGGTGGTTGGTAGGTGGAACAGATATCAATCCTTTGTTGCGGGGGTTGATAGCCTAAATAAATTTAAGGCTGAGGTGGACAGGTATTTGGAACGAACGAAGGGCTAAAATGGGAGAGTTATTATTATTATTACAGTATTATGTTTTTCTTTTTTTTTGGCTGATGCTGCATAAATTTCCTTTCTTGCAGCATATGCTTCTTCTAATGGTAATGCTAACGCTAATTTTACGGCGCTTCATGTATGCTTGCTTATTAACCGCACATGTATGGTTAATTGCTCTTTTCATCCTTTTCATCCTGCTCAGCAGACTGCATCCTTTCTGCTCTTCGGCCTTTATGTTCTGGCTCCCAAGTTTTCTGATTTCTTATGCATTGTTAGGAGTCACGTGATTAGCCTATATTTCTCCGGGTTTCTTTAGTGTTCAGATATGTGATTCCTTGAGTTTGAAACTACGGAATTGTCTCTGTGTGCTTTATCATTCGGGTGAACTGCTTTTCCAGGTGATTGTGTTTGTGCAACAGATCTTCTTGTACCAGTTGTTGTGGACATTATTTTTGTCTGGAGTTCGCCAGTTGTGAGAGTTCTTGATTGTCTGTTTTACTTCTTCTCCTTCTTCTTCTTCCTGAAACTTCCATCCTTTCATTTCTTTTACATCCTTGGTTTCCTTGCGTTCTAACTCTATCCAGGTGGCTTGGTTTTAATGTCTTACATCCCCTGTTCCATATGTTCCCCAAGAACTCCTGAATCGTCTTCTTCTCGTTGTCGTCCGTTCCCTTCTTTCCCGTCTTCTCCGAGATTTTAGCAGAAGCCTCTTCGGTCCTCATAGAAGATTCGGTTGCTTATTTTCCTTTGGGAACTCTCTTTGTATTGGTGTAATCTATTGCTGAATTCTATTAGGTTCTGCTTGAATGTGTACAAGTATTCTCCTGTTATCTGAATTTTTGTCTCATGTTTGCTGTGGACGATGTCCCTCTTGAGGATCTTCAATTTTTCAATGAATTTTATACTGCTATTGCCCAATTGGTACTGGGTCAATTGGCCTATCTTGTGTCTTAATTCTTCTATCTTCTGCTGAAGTCTTTTTCCTAAGCTGGTGGTTCCTTCTTTTTTCAGTTCTTCTTCTGCTGGCTCTCGCTTCTCTTCCATTAATCCTCGTGGCTGCTGCTACCGCTCCACAATTCGCGGCTTTGTGGATGTCCTCAACACCATTCCTTTTGAGGTAATGCGGTATGATTTGCCGATTCAGGTGGTCTCAGAACTTCCAGAAGGTTCTCTTCGTCCTCTGCTTCTGTATCACGTGAGTCTTTGTTGGCTCTATTTCTTCGAATTCTGTCAGGGCTTTCTTCCTCTCGTCCTCTATTCTGGACATCATGGCCTCGCCTCTTTCCACTTCAGCTGCCGTGGGTTGTATTTCTTCTTGCTCTTCCTACTCTGGTTTAGTGGTGGTATTTTCTTTCTCCTCTGTTTCCGTATTCTTTATCCTTTATACTTCATTGCTAACGTCCTGCTTGATTTTTTCCAATATTTCAGTAGCTATCAGGTTCTTCGTGACGATGGTCTTTCTGTAGTCCGCTATTCGCTGTTCAGTGACCTGAATATTCCGGAATCGTTCCAGACACTTGGCATGTAGTCTCGCCGAGTAAATTGTCATATCAGTCTCCAGCATTGTTATTTCGTAGTATGCGGTCCTACTATATCTTTTGGGTTTGGGTCTCTAGTACTGCCTGAGGTTTATGGTTCACTTTCTTTTATTATTATTATTATTATTATTATTATTGCTCTTATATTATATTTTTTCCCCTATTCAGGGATTCCACTCCATGACGGGTACTGCTACCAAGTACACAGGGTGGTTGTACTGTCTGGTGTTACTGTTGGTCGAGGAAATCTCTGACTATCCTACACGTGTTCAGCATTGCGACTTTCTGGAGTTCCTTATAGGGGTCATCTGGAAGACCTATTGCCGCCAAGCTGCTATGTAGAGTATTTGGTACCATACCGGTGGTTGACACATGGATCGAGATGGTCCATACTTTTTGCATATGCCACATCTCCTTGATCTTTTTTTTTTTTTTTTTTTTTTTTTGTGTAAACCCCAACCACCAGAGGTATTTGAACCAATAGTACTTAGTACCGTGCTTGGGTTGGAGGATGAGAAGACGAAAGAAGATATTTGTTCACATTGGACTTCAACTTCTGTAGACTGTAATTTTCAGGAAATACGTTTGAAGGAAGGCTGTGCCAGAAAACGGCAGTTGAATGAATGAACGACGAAGGTATAAAGTTGGTTCTGTGAGTTTGAAGTTGGACAGTAAATGGATGTTAGCTGGCGGTGGCACATGTTCGGGCTGTTTTAAAGAGAGGGCGGGAAATAAACAAGCCAATTCAGAAGAACAGTGCCCATGGAAGTATCTCTAGAAACGGCATGCAGCAGAAATAGTACGTCTGTGAGATAGTGAATGGAGAGACTCTGTGAGAGATGAATCATGAATTAACCTAACTGCCCTCATCTGAATGGAATGAAGCAGCTTCAGGGAGATTTTGGGGGCACCACGCCAGATGTGGGAACAATATTCCATGGTAGGGCGGATTTGCGATTTATACAGAGTGAGAAGCTGTTTCGAAGAAAAGAACGCTGAGAGGGAAAGAGAATACCAAGTTTTATAGATGCAGAGGAAGCAATATTGTTAATGTGCTTGTGCCCAGAGAGATTAGAAGTCAGGGCAATTCCCAAAAGAGATATATCACTTTGCCTAGAAATCGGAGTTCACTTATGATAAGCATAGGAGCAGAAGAATACTTTTCGCGAGATATCAGACAAGACTGAGTTTTAGAAGGGTTGAAATCAACTAAGTTGTCTTTGCCCCACTGGAGAATTACCTGAAGATCGGCATTTAAGGAATTGCTAGCAGATTTTCCAGAAGTTGAAACTGATTGAGCAAGGCAAGATTTCTCAAAATAGAAAGTAGAATGCAATGTGCTATCATCGGCAAAACTATGGATAGGATTTCCAGTCAATGTAAGAAGGTCATTAATACACAAGAGGAAAAGAGTGGGGGAAAAAACTGAACATTGGGGGACACCGGCATTAGTGGAAAGGTTAGAGAGCCATCTACCATCACCCTCAGTGAGCGATCAGAGAGAAAACTGGATAACCAATTACTAAAAACAGTTGGCAAACCATAAGATGGAGGCTTGTTTAAAAGACATTTATGCCAAACACAATCGAAACCGTTTGAGATGTCTAGAGCAACTACTTGTGTTTCACCGAACCTTTCCATTGAATTAGTCCATAAATGGGTAACATAAGCCAGATTATCACAAGTGGATCGACAATGACGGAATTCATACTGGCGATCTTTGACCAGACGTAAGATTTCTATATAGTTTAAGAGTTGGCGGTTAATTGATTTCTCCATTACTTTAGGAAGGGTTGAAGTAATTGCAATAAGACGATAATTGGATGGGAGGGATTTGTAACCCTTTTAGGAACTGGCTGGATATGGGCAAATTTGCAAGCAGAAGGAAAAACACCTTTGGAATAAGAATGTGAAAAAATACGGCAAAGAATAGGAGATAGTTTACTAGCTCAGGTTTTGAGAACAAGTGGAGAAATACCATCGTCACCTGGCGCATTCTTAGCATCAAAATTCGCCAAAATCCTTCTGACATTCTTTAGACGGAAGACCACAGGAGGCATTAAATGGAGCGTGTTGGGAATGGTGGGAGGTGTTTTACTAAGATCATTAATACATGAGTTGGAAGAAAAATGGGATGCTAGCAGGTCAGCTTTGTCTTTAGCTGAAGTGACAACAGAACCATCTGCTTTGGACAGGGTGGGAGCAGAGATGGGAAAAGTTGGGGCCAATAGCTTGACAAGAGACCAGAATGCTCGGCTATCTGGTCTCTTGCCAGAGAGACCAGAATACTTGGCTATCATTAGGGGAAGAAGAAGGTTTTCTTCTCTTAGCCTGTTCAAACTCTAGTTTCGACAGGCTAAGACAGCTTTGGTAGGTAGGCAGAAAAATGAAACTGAAGAATTAGAAACAAGCCAATTACGATATGCAACAATCTTCTCTTGAACACCCTTAGCACATTTATCGGAAAACCGAGGTTTAGATTAAAGATGAGATTATAGGGTAGGACGAGGATAAAGGATTCCATTCCTGCAAGAATAATTTCACTGACACGATCTGAACAAACGTTGATATCAGAAGTTTTGAAACAGTAATCTGACCAAGGAAAAGAAGAAAAGAAGTCTCGCAGGTCATCCCATTTTGCATTCTTGCAATGCCAAACAACAAGAGGTTGGGAATAGCCATGAGATAAAGGTTCCATTGGAGAAGAGACAATCACAAAGTTGTGAACTGAGGTGCCGAAAGGCCTCTCAGTTCGATCGTCTACTTAGAAGGATTGTTTGTGAGAAAAAGACTGGCGTATTGGCTGTATGATTAGGATTGTCGGTATTCTTGTAGGTAAATGAATAATCTGTGAAAGGTCATTAGTAATTGCAAAAGCCTCAGCATCTCGAACAGCTAAGTTGGGTGACTAGGAAACGAAAGCCAGCTGGTGTTGTGAACATTAAAATCACCAAGGAAAATTACCTGACTGTTAGGAAAGTTGGACTGGAGAAAGTCAAGTTGCAACGAGAGGAAGTCAAAGAGCTCCACTAGTGGATTTGGGAGTCATTAGTGGATTTGGGAGAACGTTAGAGTCATTAGTGGATTTGGGAGAACGTTAGAGTCATTAGTGGATTTGGGAGAACGGTAGAGACAACAGATGTATTTTATCCAATAAGGTATAGAGATTTTCAGAATAGAGATTTTCAGACAAAGAAGATCAAAGTGAGGAGATTCCAAATTGCCAAGTCTCTGACAAGGGAATATCAGAACAGACATAACTTTTGAGGTGAAAGGAAACATACAGCGAATAATTTGAGCCTCTGAGATGAGTAGAAGTTGAATCAACCGATAACTGAGATTCTCTCAGTAAATGTACATGGGGTTTGTTCTAATTCAATTGGAAACGGACATCATTGAGATTAGAAGTGAGACCATGTATATTTGTGAAATGAATTAAGAAGTGCTTAGGAGGTTTAGATCTTTTCACAGATAAGCTCGCTGTATTAGTTTGACAATTAATGGTGTATTCAACAGTAAGAAAAAGTGAGTGGGACCTGCTGAATGAAGTAATGAAATTTTTGGATATGGCATACACATGGTAAGAATACACGCAGATCCTAAACATAACATGGCCTCGACAATGCGCCCTGCATACACACTGCTCGGTCTCCCTCCAATCATTATCTGGCAGAGTAGAGGTAGCAAGATTATACAACAGCTGATCCAGAATCCTCCTAGACAATTACCAATAGGTTCGGTCCGGTGTACTAACTAGCGGCCGGCCTGCAAACACCATATTTGAGCTGTACCCTCGAACTGTAAGGAATATTGTATCTCGCCAAGATGTCATCCTAGCCTCAAAAGTCATGAATCATACTGCATAATGGAAGAGATAGGACAGGGTTGACGGGAAGTTAGCTCTAGAGATTAAACCTGGGTTCCACCACTTCAAGCCTCCAATAAGCAAAGTGGTGGTATTGCAGAGGTTGATGAGAGTCCTCTACTACCTAGTACTGCCTGGTAACATAGAGAGTTACCAAGCCCCCTTCTGGTGTGGGTGCCACACCTCGACCCCCTGCTTACGTTGATTCATACAAGCACAGGACTTGGCTGTCACAGACCGTCTGGTCTTCACTGAAATTGGGTCCACTTGACTAGAGTATCACCCGAATATCAGTTCCACCAGCGTTTTAGACTCCCAGGTGGCCAGTACAGCTTGTCTGGCCTCTCTGCGGGAATGTCTGTGACAACCTCAAGGTCTCATGAGTCTGGTACCTGTACTTTCTAATTTTTTCGTTGGCAATCCTCCTTGAGGTGTGGGTGTAGGTTTTCTAGACATTGCTAATGTTGGGTACTGCTATGTCAATCAGATAGGTATCATTTTCTATCTTTTCCACAAGAGTTATATCCGGTCTGTTGTGCGAGATGGTCTTATCTGCTATTATGGCTTGGTTGCTGTACAGCTTGTGGGTTCGGGTCTCTAATACTGCCTGAGGTTCGTACTTCTAGTATGGTAAACTTTCTTTGGTTTACTGGGATTTCCGCGCTGGCTTCTGATTTATTATCCTTGTAACCTGGTCGTGTCTATGTGTGCACTCAGTCTGGGTGACCACCTTACACCCCGTGGTGACATGTTGGATCGTTTCTGAGGGCATGGGCGTTCGTTATTATCATTATTATTATTGCTCTTGTATTATTTCTCCCTGATTGGGATTCCACCTCGTGACTGGTATTGCTACCAAGTATACGGGGTGGTTGTACTATCTGGTGTTACTTTTGTCGAGGAACTCTCTGACTCTCCTACAGGTGTTCAGGATTGCGACTTTCTGGAGTTCCTTGTACATGTTCACCGTCAGATCTGTTGCTGCTAGGCTGTTATGAAGGGTCTTTGGCACCATACCTGTGGTTGAAAAGATGATCGTGATGGATGTTACTTGTTGGATATGCCACGTCTCTTTGATCTCTTGTCTTATGTTCGTGTACTTCCTGATTTTTTCCCCATGGGTTTTCTACCGGTTGCCAGTGTTGTGTACCGCTATGTCAATCAGATAGGTAGCTTTTTTCCTTCTTTTCTGCAAAGGTTACGTCCAGTCTATTATGTGGAATTGTGCTATCCGTTATTATGGCACGGGTCCAGTACAGCTTGTGGGTTGGGTTGTCTAATACTGCCTTGATTCATATTTGTAGTACGGTTCACTTTCTTTTATCAACTAGTATTTCCTTTCTAGCTTCTGATGTGTTATCCTGGCTACTCGATCCTGTCTATGAATGTACTGTCTGTGTGATCACCTTGCATTCCGCACTGATGTGCTGGTTCGTTTCTGAGGCCAGGTGTCATCGTCGACATGTGTTATCAGACACATGTCGACGATGACACATGTCGACATGTGTTATCAGACACTCTGGGTTCTTTGGAGATGTATTTTCTATAGATCCTGGTGTTGATTTCCTATTCTTAGATGGCGAGCATGAATCCTTCAGTCTCTGGGAAAACTGTCGTGCTCGTGAACCATGCATTCGAAACAATTTTATTTATGTGATCTTGATGAAGATCATTCTAGTGTCTGCCCTGAAGTGCCTTCTCTGCTGAACTTACTAGCTTCGTTTGTACCTTCTGTTTGGGGGACTCCTTGCTTGGGTTGAGTGGGTTATACCGCTTATCTATCTTCCTTATGGCCTGTTGTTGTGCTGTCATATGTTTCTGGAAGTAATCCTTCAAGTTAACTATCGCTGTCTTCTGTTACTCAATGGGGTCTCTGATGCTCCTTCCTCCTTCTTCCCGGGCAATTGTCAATCTCTTCATTGTAGATTTCGGGTGGGTTGGCAATTCTTGGTCGTTATTGTCCTTGTCTTTCTCATGATATCTTCCAGCTTGGTATTAATTCAATCTATGAACCCGAAGGATTAAGTTAGCACTGGGACTGCATAGGTGTTTCGTGGCTTTAAATGTGTTCCCTCCATTCAGCTTTGCTTTCCGCAGGCTTCTGAGTCTCTGACAGTATTTTTCGGTCAGGCAGACCATAATTTCCTTCTTCTCTAACTACTGAGCCTGCATCATTCCCAAATATTTTAAGGCTTCTCCCTCTGCCATGGCTTTGATCTCTTTTCCACTCTGCAGGTGGTAGTTTCGGTTGACTAATTTTCACTGACGCAATCGTGGGTTTTACCCAGACCAAATTCTATCCTAATATCATTGCTGAATTGTTCGGTGAACCAGAGTAGTTGCTGATGGTGCTTCTTGGTTCGCAGGTAGAGCTTGATGTCATCCATGTATATCAGGTGGGTGAGGGTGTACAAGTTCTTCCTTCCTTCTTTTAGGTTATATCCGTACTTGCTTCTGTTGAGCATGGTAGATAGTGTATTAAGTGCTAGACAGAACTACAATGGGCTCAGGACATCTCCCCAAAAGATTCCTCTCCTGATGGGGATTTGCTGGTTGTGATGTTTTCGAGCTTAATGATGGTACTCCATTTCCCCATCGTTTCTCCTAGGAAGGTTATCACTATCGGATTCACTTTGTTGATGTTCAGCGCCTCTATTAGCCAACTTTCGGGCTCGGAGTCGCAGGCCTTGCGGTAATTGATGTAGGCTGTGTACGTGTTGCGGCTTTTCTTGTAGGCTTGCTCCATAACCGTGGCATCTATGGTTAATTGTTCCTTGCATCCTTTGCTGAGCCGCTTGGATCCTTTCTTCCGTTCAACCATTATGTTCTGGCTCTCCAAGTGGTCTGATATCTTCCTCATTGTGTAGCTGGTCAGGATCTTGTACAATGTTGGGAAGCAGGTGATTGGCCTATATTTGGCTGATTTTCTTGTATCTTCTTATTTAGGCTTCATATATGTGATTCCATGAACAAGAATCTTCCTCATTGTCTCTGGGTGCCTTATCATTCGTGTGAACTGCTCTGCCAGGTCCTTTCTTGTGTGCAAGTGAGGTTCTTGTACTACCAGTAGTTGTGGACGTTATCTATTCCTGGATTTAGCCAGTTGTGAGAGTTATTATATGTGAGAGGGGGTTGGTTCGAAAAATCAGAGGTGGTCTTCCAAGGAAGACATTGGAGCCAGTGGCGCGGTCGCCCGTATGGCTACCATAAGAGAAGGGCAAGACTATCCAGCCCCACCAACTGGAAGTGCTTCCTGTGCAACGGCGCTAGTGACCACCCAGGAAGAGGGAAAATGCCAACACATGAAACGGAGCATCGAAATGAATACGTTCATCATGCAAGCATTACTACGAAATAACGAACCTGGAGACTGGAATGACAACTTACTGGGTGAGACAACATACCAAGTGGCTGCAACGATTCCCAGATATTCAGATCACCGAACAGGGATTAGCAGACCAGTTAAGTACCATCATCACGAAGAACCTGATGGCTCCTGCAATCTTGAAAAAAATCAAGCAGAACGTGAGCGATAAACTAAAGTATAAAGAATATGGAACCAGAAGAGCAAGTACAACCGCGAATTAGAGGAGGAAGAGCAAGAAGAAATACAACCTATAACAGCTGAAGAGGAAACAGATAAAATCATGTTAACCAGAACAGAGGAAGAGTGGAGGAAGGTGCTAACAGAATTTGAAGAAATGGACCCCACAATGACTCACGTGATACTGTTTCAGAGGCTGAACAGAACCTTGTGAAGTGTAAAAAGTTGTCATTTTTTACTTTTTGTAAGTCCTTAAGTGCAGCCATATTATACCTTTTTCACTACAATATATGTAGAATAACATTCACATTTTGTGGAAGGCTGTGTTCTTTCATTCTACAGCACGCTCGTCGATGCCGTGCCAGAGAAAGCAGCAGTTGAAACATTGTTCCACCATAATGAGTCTGCCTGGTTCGCAGCGAGAGGTCGTTATTCGATCGGATCGGATAAGCGTCATGGACGCAATATTTATAAAAACGGTGAGAAAGTATGTGACTGTCGTCGGGGAAAGGAGAGTAATGTTAGAAAAGAACATTTCCCCTTTCCCCGACGACAGGAGAGTAATGTTAGAAAAGAACACACTTCTGTGTGATCTAAACCAGGTAACTATGGGGTGTTTGTTTTTTGGTGATTCCTTATGTAGCAGTGGGTGAACTTTATGTCTGATAACCTTCACTCAGTCTGCAGACGCAACCCTATACAAATATGAAGTTCCCCTTCAGTCCTCATAAATCCCATCTTTGGTTGTGTCGGGTCTCCAAGATGACAGTCACTACGTTTTTCTTCGCCCTGTAAAATTAACCGAAGAACCAATGCAGGCTTGAAGCTGAGAAGTGGGGGAACATATATACAGGGTGTTTCAGTTAAACGTTTCAGAACTTCTAAGAGGGGTAGGGTACATCCTGACAACTCGAAATCATATAGCAATGTGGGGTCGGAAATGCTTTCCTGAAGCGGTATTGTACACAGAAGTCGTCGTGCGACGTCGTGCAGCACAGATTCGATTTTCGGTCAATGAATGGGCCGGTATTATGGGAGATCACCTCATCAGACCTTACCTGTTACCGTGTCGTCTAACCGGACCTATCTACTTGATCTTTCTGCAGCACGTATTGCCACAACTTTTGAGAGATGAACAGATTTCTGCATCGACGCAACAGACAATGTGGTTCCAACACGATGGAGCCCCTGCCCATTATAGCGGAGTTGTTCGTAACTACCTGGATGTCACATTTGGTCAACAGTGGATCGGACGTGGTGGTCCTGTGCGTTGGCCTGCTCGGTCACCCGACCTATCATGTCTTGATTTTTATTTCTGGGATCATATGAAATCGCTAGTTTATGACACCCCTGTTGACAATGCTGAGGAGCTGGTTGCAAGAATCGCAGTAGCTGCCGAAGAAATTCGAAATTCGCGCCTGGAGTATTCCAGAATGTTCGGATGTCCATGCGTCGGAGATGTGAGGCGTGCATTGTAGCCCATGGAAGAAAGTTCAAACACTTACTTTAATCCATGTATTATTAAAACGATTTCTCACTTACGGTCTCTTTTCTTTATGGTGCTTCTGTGTACAACACCGCTTCAGGAAAGCATTTCCGACCCCACATTGCTATATGATTTCGAGTTGTCAGGATGTACCCTACCCCTCTTAGAAGTTCTGAAACGTTTAACTGAAACACCCTGTATATATGAAGAGGGGAGACAAAGAGGAGTTTTTTGATCAGTAGAGTTGGAGTTGTTGAGTTGTCGTCGTCGTTGGAGCCAGAAGAGTCGTTGTGGTTGTAGTAATAGTGAGTGAGAGAGAGAGACAGAGAGAGAGAGAGAGAGAGAGAGAGAGAGAGAGAGAGAGAGAGAGAGAGAGAGAGAGAGGAGAGGAAGGGTGTCAGAAGGGAGAACACAAAAGAATTAGGATAGAGAGAAAAGCGAGGGCCAAGAAAAGGACGTTGCAAAAATAGAATCTGATGGAGAGCTGTGCTGACTTCTCAACCCCCAAAGATACCCAGAAGTTCTCTGGTAAGTCCATCCTTGTTTTAGATTACAAACCGAATCAAACTGTCTAACAATAAGACCTACTCCCCCTTTGTATTATTTTCACCCTCATACATCCCTCCTCCTTGATATATTATTATTATTATTATTACTGTCAGCTATGTGGTGCAAGGAAGCCTGAGGCTTTTGCTGCACCAGCCGAAAAAAGAAAGAGAAGAATGATGATATCCAGCTCGGGACTTTGGGCATGCCAAGACCATACTCACCAGATGTGAGCCCCCTGTAGTTAATGATACCTGTTAAAGCTGTTTTTTGTTTCACTTTATATAGCATTCTAATTGGTGATTTTGGTCAATCTCTTGTCATACCAAACACACTTCTAATCAGCATTCCCTCAGATTTTTTTCAGATTTTCCTCCTGATGTGAGCCCCCTGTAGTTAATGATACCTGTTAAAGCTGTTTTCTGTTTCACTTTTTATAGCATTCTAATTGGTGATTTTGGTCAATCTCTTGTCATACCAAACACACTTCTAATCAGCATTCCCTCAGATTTTTTTTCTGCAGAAACCTAAAGGAAACAAGACAGTATGGGCAGTTTGAATAAATTCATGGAAGAACTGGACAGAATATTAGCGGGAATGGACAGATGTGGCATTTTTTTTTTTTTTTTTTTTTTTTTTTTGTCTGATGCTGTGTAAGTCCGCTTTACCGCATCACTGGCACTACTACTAGTAATAATAATATTAATTTCAATTTCCTGGAATATTGTTGTAACCTGCCCAGAGTTTACTCCTGTTTTTCCTCCTTGCAGCTTGAAAATAGCATTAGCATTAGCATTAGTAGAGGCATATGATGCAAGAAAGCAAGCTTATTCAGCATCAGCCAAAAAAAAAAAAAAACACACCACTCCCATTTCACCCCTCCGTTCGTTCGAAATACCTGTCCAGTTGAGCTTTAAATTTGTTTAGGCTATCAACTTCAACAACAAGTGATGGAAGTCGGTTCAACCAACCAACCACCCGCTGGCCAAAGGCAAATTTCCGAACATCTATCCGACATCCGTCCTTCCTCAATTTGAATTTATGCCCTCTGAGGTGATTATTCTGAGCAAGATGAAGAATCCCATTGGCATTGAGCATGCTCAAACCATTCAAAGCATTATACACCTCTATCAGATCACCTCGCCGGTGCCTAGTCTCCAGACTCTGTAATTTGCAAAACTTAAGCCTTTCTTCGTAAGAGCAACCCTTTGTTCCATTCACTAATCTTGTTGCCCTTCTCTGTACCCGTTCCAGCAGCTCTACATCCTTCTTGAAATGAGGCCTCCAGACCTGTATATAGTATTCAAGATGTGGCCTAACCATTGCCTTATACAAGGGAATAATCACCTCCTTATCCCTGCTAGAAAAATTCCTGAATATCATTGACAAGACACCATGAGCTACTCTTGCAGCTCGTCTGCACTGCTCAGAGAACTTCATATCTGCCTGCACAATTACCCCCAGGTCCTTTTCATTCTCCACCACTGTCAGTGTAGTACCGCAGAGTTGATACGTTGCTCTGGGGTTATTGTTTCCCATATGTAGTACTTTACATTTGTCAATGTTAAACTTCATTTGCCACCTCTCAGCCCATCTGTTCAACCTTTCCAGATCCTGTTGCAGCAGCATAGCGTCAGTAGTGTCCTTAACAACCCTGCCAACCTTTGTATCATCTGCAAACTTGGACATTAAACTTGATATCCCATCATCAATATCATTCATAAACACCGAAAACGACAACGGGCCCAACACTGAACCCTGATGAACTCCACTAATAACATTAGTCCACGTTGAGCAGTGTCCATTGATTACCACTCTCTGTCTTCTGCCACTCAACCATCCCCTTATCCATAGCAGCAATTTGCCTCCAATGCCACACTGCTCCAATTTGTGCAGCAGTCTTCCATGTGCAACAGTATCAAAAGCCTTTCTAAGATCCAAATATATAATATCAAAGTTATTCCCTGCATCCAGTTCTTTTGTGACTACATCATAGTATCCAATCAAATTGGTCAGGCAAGACCTGCCCTTAACAAAACCATGCTGCGTCTGAGCTATAACTGAATTCTTGTCTAGATGATCCTGCAGTGCTTCTTTAACTAGTGCCTCCATTAATTTACCTGGAACAGAAGTTAAACTAACAGGTCTATAATTACTTGTGTCAGCCTTTGATCCTCCTTTGTGAATTGGGGTTACTATACTTTGATAAGTGTCTATCTATTGCACTCAGACCCTAAGATATATTACCAACACAACTCATTACTCAAAATAATACTGTTAGTCATTGTCAAACTCGCCTGTTAGCTTTACACTGGTATATGAATGCTCAGTCTGTCGGTTCACCCGAGTACGAGTAATATCTGTCCTTCCAAGGTTACACGAAGAATACAGAGAAATTTTTAGATATGTATAATTGTCATAATAACGTATTGTTTAGCTAGAAGTAAAAGTATTGAGTTTGATGTTACCATATTAAGTATAAGTATAGTAAAAGTATAGGTATATTTTTAAAATATACTTAAATAAGTATAAGTATTTAAGTATAAATAAAAGTATAGAGTTTGATGTTACCATATTAAAGACAATTTTTAGCTTCTTTTAAACATTTGTGTAATCTGTCTATGTTTAATAAACCATGTTTTCTTTGTTCACACTTGCTTCATAACCATTCTTTTGCTGCACACTATCCATAGCTCAAATATTAAAGAAAGAACCATCATTTGTGGCGCTCTGGAGTTCATCCATCTGATGGACTCCAGACGCGATCTTGTTGTTGCTGGTCTATTCTCCACGTCCCAGAATAAGTCTTGAGAACACGAGATTCTGTCCTAAAATAAACCTCTATTTGGTCAAATGAAGCACAAGTGTTTTCTGGAACAATAGTACTGTTGGTTGAACTTGCCCGGAAACTTCATTGTACGTTGAATTATTATAGAAGTCAATTGCTTTAATCGCCATATGATGAAAGTTGTCCAGCAAGCACGCTGTAATGGTTAACACTGTGGAACAGGAGAGTCAGACCACCTAAATCGGCACAAAATGCCCGATTTCCTCGACAGCAATGGTGTAACACTGGAGGCCATCCACACAGTCGTGTATTTTGCTTTGGTAGCAGCCACGAGGATTATTGGAAGAGAAGCTATAGATCAGCAGCTAAAGAACCAAAAACAGAAGGAATCTCCAGCTTGGGAAAGAAGACATCAGCAGAAGATAGAACAATTAAGAGTCAAGATAGGCCAATTGATGTTGTTCCAACGGGGCAATAGGAGTAAGAAATTAATTGGGCAAGTGAAGAGCACCCTGAAGAGAAACAGCGTCCACTGCAAAAATGAGACAAAAAAATCAGAGAATAGAAAAGTTCTTGGACACATGGAAACAGAATTTCTTTGTACTAAAAAAGAGACTACGCCGATACAAAGAGAATTCCCAGAGGAAAATAAATAACCGAATCTTCGATGAGGACGAAAGCGGCTTCTACAGGTATCTCGGAGAAGATGGGAAAGTGGGGAAAGGACACCTGAGAAGAAGACAATTGAGAAGTTCTGGGGAAACACCTGGAGCAGAGAAGTAAGACATAACAGCCAAGCTACCTGGATAGAACTAGATCGCAAGAAAACCAAGGACGTACAAGAAATGGGAGGGTGAGAGATTCGTGAAGAAAAAGTAAAACAGACGATCAAGAAATCTCACAGCTGGCAAACACCAGGTATAGATATCGTCCATAAATACTGGTTCGAGAAGCTCACTTGCACACACACAATCACCTGGCAGACCAGTTCTCCCGAACGATGAGGCACACACACAGAGACAATCCCGAAGTTTCTTACTCAAGGAATGACATATCTGATACCTAAAGATGAAGATACGAGAAACCCAGCGAAATATCGGCCAATCACCTGCTTCCCAGCAATGTTCAAGATCCTGACCAGCTGGATAACGAGGAAGATATCAGACTACTTGGAGAGCCAGAACACAATGGCCGAATAGCAGAAAGGATGTAAGTGGCTGAGCAAAGGATGCTATTAACAATTATCCGTGGATGCCGCAGTTATGGAGCAAGCCTACAAGAAGCGCCGCTACAAGTACATAGCCTACATCGATTACCGCAAGCCCTCGACTCCGTGCCTCATAGCTGGTTGATAGAGGTGGTGAACATCTACAAAGTAAATCCGATAGTTATAAACTTCCTAGGAGAAACGATGGCAAAATGGAGTGCCATCATTAAGATTGAAAACGTCACAACCAGGTCAATGCCCATTAGGAGGGGAATCTTTCAGCTAGCTGCCCTGAGGCCATTGTGGTTCTTTCCAGTACTTAACCCGCTATCTATCATACTCAACAGTACCAATATAACCTCAAACCGCAACCTCAACAGTACGGATATAACCTCAAAGAAGGAAGGAAGAACCTTACAGCCTCACCCACCTGATGTACTTGGATGACATCAAGCTCTATGCGGGAACCGAGAAACACCTTCAGTAACTACTCCAAAGAAATCAGTAATAACCGAAGAATTCGGTAATAATATTAGGATGAAATTTGGTCTGGACAAATGCAACACCCACGGATTGCGTCACGGAAATTTAGTAAACCGAAACTACCAGCTGCAGATTGGTAAAGAGATCGAAGCCACTGCAGAGGGCGAGGATTATAAATACTTGAGGATGATGGAGGCTCAGGAGTTACAGCACAAGGAAATTAAAGCCTGCCTGACCGAAAAATAACATCAGAGACTTAGAAGCCTGCTAAAAGGAAAGCTGAATGGAGAGAACACACCTTAAAGTCATAAACACCTATGCAGTTCCAGTGCTAATATACTCCTTCGCTTACCTATATTGGACTGCTTCCGAACTGGAGGATATCATGAGAAAGGCAAGGACAATGATTACCAAGAGCCGCCAACACCACCTGAGATCTGCCGTAAAGAGACTGACAACTGCTCGGGAAGAAGGAGCCTGATAGACCTCATTGAGCAACAGAAGACAGCGATAGTTAACCTGAAGGATTATTTCCAGAAATACACAGCAGCAATCCACCAGCCAATAAGGAAGATAGACAAGCGTTATACCCCACTCAGTCTGCATGGGTAGCACAGTGGTATCGTCACCGTCCTCCCCACACCAGGTGGAAAAGGCCCGGGTTCGAATCCCGTCGATGACGCGAGGAACTTTAGTGGGCTTTTTTCACTCCGTGGCTGAGTTAGTCGATCTCAGGCGTAGATAGCAAGGTTTTCCCCTCAGAAACTGGGGTTTTTTCGTTCAGCAAATCAGGCAAATCTACCAGAGAATACACGCTATTTACAGACACGAATACGGGTTAACGTAATCATTTACGGATAACCCTAATATAGTAATTTGATTTTTTTATACCCCACTCAACCTAAGCCAGGAGTCCCTCCCCAACCAGGAGGAACAAACGAAGCTAGAAAGATGGGCAGAGAAGACTCACCATGGCAGATGCAACAATGATCTCTCTCAAGATCACATAGATAAAATTGCTTCCAATGCATGGCTCATGAACCGAACTCTTTCCCCTAGACTGTAGGATTCGTGCTCGCCATCCAAGACCCGGTAATCAACACCAGAGACTATAGAAAATTACATCGCCAAGGAACCCGGAGTGTCCGATGACAAGTCGACGATGCCACCTGTCTTCAGAAACGATCCAACCCTTCAAGGTGATCACCCGGACTGAGTACATTCATAGATACGATCAGCCAGGATAATAAATCAGAAGCTAGCAAGGAAATACCAGTTGGTCGAATAAAGTGTACCGTACTACAAGTACGTATCCCTGGTAATACAAGAAAGCCCTATCGACAAGCTGTACTATGACTGCACCATAAAACGGATAGGACAATCCCGCAGAACAGACCGGATATAACCCTTGCAGACAAGAAGGAAAAGGCTATGTATCTGATTGACGTAGCGGTACCCAAACACTGTCAACGCAAGAAGCCAAGGGAGAAAATCAGGAAGTAGTAGTAGTAGTAGTAGTAGCAGTAGTTGTAGCAGTATGGCATGTGATGCAAGAAAGCAAGTGTATGAGCTTATGCAGCAGCAGTCAAAAAAAAAAAAAAAAATCCCACCATTCCCTCCAAATGCCTGTCCAGTTACTCCTTAAATTTATTTAACCTATCAACTTCCACAACGACAGATGGAAGTTTGTTCCAGCAATTAACCACCCGCTGGCTAAAGGCAAATTTCTGCACATCTAGTCTACATCTGTCTTTTCTTTTCTTAATTTGAATTTATGCCCCCTTAGGTTCGTAATCTGAACAAGTGGGAGGATCCCTTCATTTCCCCCACCAGTCTTGTTGCCCTTCTCTGTACACTCTCAAGAAAATCTGCATTCTTCCTAAAATGAGGCCTCCAGATCTGTACGCAGTACTCAAGGCGTGGCCTGACCATTGCCTTATACAGAGGGGCAATAAATTCCTTTTCCCTGCTAGCAAAATTCCCATATATCATTGACAAAACCCCATGAGTTGCCCTGGCAGCCTGTTAGCTTTGCTCATAAAACTTCATATCTGTCTCCACAATTATTCCTAGGTCTTTTTCATTTTCTACCACCTTAAGTGTCGTACCACATAGTTGGTACGTTTCTCTGGGGTTACTTCTACCCATATGCAGTACTTTGCATTTGTCAAGGTTAAACTTCAGTTGCTACTTCTTAGCCCATCTGTCCAAATTATCTAGCTCCTGTTGCAGTAGCACACTGCCATTACTGTCATTAACAACCCTGCCAACCTTTGTATGATCTGCAAACTTCGACAACACTAAGCCTGATATACCTTCATCAATATTATTGATAAATATATTAAAGTACAGAGGACCCAACACCGAACCCTGTGGGACTCCACTCATAACATTAGTCCACGAAGAGCAGCACCCATTAATTAGAACTGTCTGTCTTCTCCCACTCAACCATCCTTTAACCACTGTACCAACTTACCCTTAATACTATTCTGTTCCAATTTGTAGAATAGTCTTCCATGCGCAACAGTGTTAAAATCTTTCCTGAATCCCAAGTATATGCTATCAAAATTATTTTTTGCATCCAGTTCCTTTGTAACCACATCCTAATATCCTATCAAATTTATCAGACAAGACTTTCCCTTAACAAACCCATGCTGTGTCTGCATTATTGCCATAGTTTTGTCTAGACGATCCTGCAATGAATCTTTAACCAATGACTCCATTATTTTACTCAGAATCGAAGTTAAACTAACTGGTCTGTAATTACTCGTGTCACCCTTCGATCACCCATTGTGAATTGGGGATACCTTTGCACATCTCCAGTCCGTGGACACCTTCCCTTAGTCCAAGGATGCTCTCATAATTATGGCTAAGGGTTTGCTTTGTTGCTTTGCCGCCTCTAATTTAACTGGATAGATTTCATCCACCCCATGTGTCTTTCTTATGTTTAACTTCAACAATTTCTCCTCCACTTTGTTCTCAGTTATTACACAATCATTAAGCACCCTGCTACAATTTGATAACTATCTGCCATTTTCAAACCTTAATAACTGCTCATGTGTGAATGTAGATGCAAAATACTCATTGAGTTTGTTTGCTATCTGAGCAGGATATTCTACAGTCGCACCAACGATATCAAGTGGACCAATCAGATTCATCCCCTTCCTTTTAAAGTTTATATAAGTAATGAAATCCTCGCTCTTTTTCTTAGCATCTTTTGCCAAAGATTTCTCGTTATCTGCCTTCGCCTGCCACGGCCCTAAGACAGGAGATCAAAGGAATGTCGTATATGCAACAAGTAACGACCATCCGGATCATCGTGTCAATCTATGTATGGTGCCAAAGACCCTACATAACAGCCTAAAAGCAATAGGTCTCCCAGCGAACGCGTACAAGGAACTCCAGAAAGTCGCAATCCCGAACCTGTAGGGTAGTCAGAGGGTTCCTCGACCAACAGTAACACCAGACATAAAATCACCTACAGTCGATCACCTGTAGGACAGTCAGAGAGTTCCTCGACCAACAGTAACACCGGACATAAAATCAATCACCCTGTGTACGTGGTAGCAATACCCGTCACGAGGTGGAACCCCTAAGCAGGGAGAAATAATATAAGAGGAACAATAATAATAGTAATGCTAATTTTTTGTTCCAAAATAATTCTCCATCTCCGACGGTTCTATAGGATTTGAGAGTTGTACCCTCTCTGGTTATGTAACAACGACTTGGGCGTAGTTGTGCATTCATTGTGAGATTTTTAATTGCACAAAAAATATAGAAAAGGGGAAGTTGATCCTGGCACTAGTGAAAATTAGATGAAGTTTTCGATTTTGAGTTTGTACCGGTTGCAATGTGGTACCGGTAAAAGGGGTTATGTTAAGTTTTGTTTATGAATAGAGGTGTTAGCTGGCTTTGTTTTTGGAATTAAGATTTACATACTGAGTTACTTTTTTTCCTCCTTTAATTCAATTTGAACGATGTTCTTTACAATGAAGTGAACTGTGGACTATTATTTGTAATGTGGTTAGCACGTGTTAGTTTACAAATGTTATAATTTTTCATTGTTTAAAATGTCGCCAACATTTGGTCTGTATTTTGGAGCCACGAATGTTTGTTTAGCAATTAATAAGGTTGGTATTAAATTAGGGAAATTATATACTTATTAGCATTAGCAAAGGCACATGATGCAAGAAAGCAACCTTATATAACATCAGCCAAAAAAAAAAAAAAAAAAAAACACCCTTATTTCACTCATCTAATCGCTCTAAATGTTTGTAAAGTTCTGCCTTGAATCTATTTAAGCTATCAACTTCTACAATGACAGTTGGAAGTTTATTCCAGCAATCAGCCACCCGCTGGCTAAAGGCAAACTTCCGCACATCTATCCTACAACCGTCTTTCCTCAATTTGAATTTATGCCTGAGAGGGCATAAATTCAAATTGAGGTTGGTATTAAATTAGGGAAATTATATTTTGGAGCCACGAATGTTTGTTTAGCTATTAATAAGGGTATTAAATTAGGGAATTTATTTACTTATTTAAATGTTTCAGTATGAAGCTTGTTACTTCACACTTCTTATTTCATCTTTTGTTATAACAGTGATAATTGAATATTACCTAATGCTTATAATTTATTACATTAGTTAGTGCAAACAGTATGGGAGGTAGTGGATTTGGTGAAAGAAAAGAAACGAGCCTATAACAAATGGTTAATGAATAAAAATTAAGAAAATAGAGAAGAATACAAAAGGTGCAATAGTGTAGATAAAAGAGAAATTTCTGAATCCAAGAATGCAGCATGGGAGAAAAGATGCCAAGAAATTGGCAGCTCATTAGGAAGAACACAGTCATCCGAAGCCTGGCAAAGCTTGAGAGCACTGAAAACAAATGAATCTTGATTGAGTAAAACTTTATAGATTTGCCAACATGGGAAAATCGTTATAATAACCTCCTAAACAAAAGACTATCTCAATATCAGAGCATAATTGCCCCTTGACCAGTAGATAAAAGGGAGATAGAAATTACAAAACATCCAAGTTCTTGACTGTGCAAAACTAAAGAACGAAAAATCTCCAGGCCTTGGGAACAAAGTGATGGAACTAATTAAATATGGACCACCAATTCTTCGATCTGATAGCACAGCTGGGTAACAGATGTATACAGCTAAGGAAAATCCAAATGAATGGAAAGCAAGTTATATTTCATCCCAATATAAAAAAGGAATTAGCATTAGCAAGGACACATGATGCAAGAAAGCAAGCTTATGTAGCATCAATCTCATTTCAATCGCTCCAAATGTTTGTCCAGTTCTGCCTTGAATCTGTTTAAGCTATCAGTTTCTGCAATGATAGATGGAAATTTGTTGCAACAATCTACCACCCGCTGGCTAAAGCCAAACTTCCACACATCTATCCTACAACTGTCTCTCCTCAATTTGAATTTATGCCCTCTCAGGCGATTATTCTGAGCAACAGGAAGAATCCCATCAGCATTGAGTGTGCTTAAACCATTCAAGGCTTTATACATTTCAATCAGTTCACCTCGCAGGTGCCTAGTCTCCAGACACTAATTTGCAAAACTTAAGCCTTTCTTCGTAAGAGCACCCCTTTATTCCATTCACTAATTTTGTTGCCCTTCTCTGTATCCGTTCCAACAACTCTATATCCTTCTTAAAATGAGGCCTCTGGTCCTGTATACATTACTTGTACTCTCTACCACTGTCAGTATATTACCACACAGTGATATGTTACTCTGGGGTTACTTCTTCCCTTCCCTTTATTCTTGATGGTAGTTACCTCTTTGAGTAAATCCCACTTCGGCACACTGTGATCACTGCCACCTAGTGGTTCCTTTATCTGTAGATTCTTAATGCATGAAGAATGAGATCAAGAGTATTACCCCCTCTAGTTGCCTCCCGAACATGCTGCTTTTGAAAACAATCATCCAATAAATTCACAAAAGTCTTGTTACTGTGTGATTGACCAACCCACAAATTCCATTCAATCTCTGGGAAATTAAAATCCTCCATTATAAGACACTCTAATGTATTGGCCCACTCTATTTCCATGCACAGTTGCTCATTATACTCATCAGATTCATTAGGGCTATAACACACACCTACTCATTTTCTTTTCCCTGTGCTTATGTCACACCAAACAAACTCAACATTGTATTGTCCACCAACAAGGTGGACAATGCAGTGTTGGATGCACTTCCTTAGATGCCGACCGGGTGGGTAAAGTGCCTGCCTGGCAACCCAAAGGTCGCAGGTTTGATTCCCGCCTCGGGCTTGGATCAAAGTACTGCAAAAACCTTGGGAGGTGCATTATGGCCACAGAAGCCTATGCACCAACAACTACCAAAGAAAAAAAAAACTTCCTTAGATTTTGTGTTTCTTAACTAACAGCTTAACCCCTCCTCCCTTCCTGTCTATCCTTTCTGTACACATTGTACTCCCCAAATTCGAATTCTGCACTGCTTATGTCTGTGTGACACCACATCTCCGATATTTCCTATGCCTCTCACAGATTTATTTATTTTGTTTGTGCCTCTCAGAGCCTTAAACACTTCAATCAAGTCTCCTCTTAGGTGCCTAGTTTCCAAGCTCCTGTAACCCATGTATTCGAATTCTTTCCTCATATGGACACTCTTTTGCCGGTCTCACAGGCGAGTTACCCGTTTTTGGACCCTTTCAAGAAGAACAGTGTCTTTCATTAGGTGTGGTCTCCATACTTGAACACAGTGTTCCAAGTGTGGTATAATGGTATTATGAAGTCCTTATCTCTACTATCGATTGTTCAAAATCATCGATAGGGACACTATGGGGCCCTCCTTGCAACCAGTCTACAATGCTCGGAGAACTTCATATCTGACCGTATCGTAATACCAAAGTCCCTTTCCTCCCCTACCGGCTTTAATTCAACTCCGCCAAGTGTATAAGTTATTTTGGGGTTACTGTTCCCCAGGTGCAATACCTTACACTTTGTGGATTAAAGCATAGCTGCCATTTTTCTGACCATCTCTGAAGTCTATCTAAATCATTCAGAAGCTCTGCTTGGTGGCAATCATTAACTACTCTACTAATCTTTCCATCATCAGCAAATTTAGACAATATGCCCTCTATCCCTTCATTGAGGTCATTTAAAAGAAATTAAAAAACAAAACAAAAAAAAAAAAAAATGGGAACACCACTTCTTACATCAACCTAATTTGATGAATAACCATTTATCACAACCCTCTACCTCCCGACCTGAAGCTACCCTGCTATCTATCTAAGGATTTTCCCCATGATTCCAACCTGTTCCAGCTTATAAAGTAACCGCTAATGTGGGACTGAGTCAAATGCTTTGCTGAAATCCAAATAATGTCGAAATTATTCCCTAAGTACAGCTCCTGAGTGACCCTGTCAAAATTGCTTACCAGATTAGTTAAACATGATTTTCCCTTTACAAAACCATGCTGAGTATCCATCAGATTTCTATTTCTATCTAAGTGATCCTTATTCCACCCATGATCATAGTCTCCATGATTTTGCCTACTTTTGAAGTTAGACTAACCGGCCAGTAATTTCCCACTTCACTATTAGAACCGTGAGATACATTGGCACTTTTTCCAATTCAATGGAATCACTCATGAGTGTAGTGATGCTCTCATAATTAGCCTCAATGGTTCAATGCACTCACTTGCCACCTCCCTTAAGATTATAGGGTAAATGCCATCAACCCCAGGAGCCTTACTGGCCTGTAGGCGCAAGTTTTTTCATTAAATAAATGTGTGAAATTTTAACATCATTAATTAAATTTTTTCAACTTCACTCCCAGAATTTCTCATTGACGTGAAGATTTATTCTTCTGTAAATATCAATGCAAAGTAACTTGAGCTCATCCGCAACTTCAGCTGTTGTATCTAATACCACCCCACATCCATTACATAAGGGTCTGATCTGGTTTGTCCTTCTCTTCTTTGCATTTATATATGTGAAGAATTCCTTATCCCCCCTCTTTGCTAGTGATTTCTCATAATCCGCTTTTGCCAGCCTAACCTTTTCAGTGGCATTATTACAGATCAATTTTTTATTACTTTTTATTACTTTTCTTCCTCCCATGCCGTCTTTTTTCTACTCAAGTAATTTGGCAACTTCGTTATTCATCCAACTTCGAATCCTCCTCGTGGAGTATTTTTTTAATGATGTATAAGCATTCAAGGCTTCTGTGATAAATTTTTTAAAGGTATACCATAATTTAATTGTATTCACTCTCTGTGAGATATCTACCCAGTTAATAGAGGTCATGTAGCACCTTAAGGCATCGTAATTTCCTTACCTCAAATTATAACCCTTTCCTTTGCCTTTAAATACTGCTACCTCTCTCTTCATCGTCCATTGTAGAACCCCGTGGTCACTTCCTGCTACTGGTTCCTGTACTGTTAGCCATATTATGTCATCTGGTTCATGGGTGATGATGAGGTCTAGATGAGGTCAAACCTTTACTGTTTTTGCCAAGTATCACTGAGGATACCATCTTTGTTCAAATGAATCTTGTCTCTACAAAGTAGGTATGAGGGAATCCAATGATGCTCTTATAATTAACCTCATTACAGAGTATATACCATCAATTCCAAGAGCCTTGTAGGCACCTCCATAGCCAGTTGGGCAGGAGCAGCAGTGCATAGCACACACTTCTTGATTAGACTGGGGTTCGAGCCCGTGACCACGAAATATGGAGGATACAGAAAGGTCAGGGAATGACCACCGCATATCCCCGGAGCAATATGGCCTTAGTTGCTAATGCTCCTAAAAGCCAAATATCAAACAAACAACAAACCAAGAGCCTTGCTTGCCTTTAGGCACAAAAGTTGAAGGGTCATTCATTAGTAAAGACAGATGCAATATACCTATTCAGTTCACCAGCAACATCAGCCAAGTTATCTATGACTTTCACACACCCAGTACACATGAGTCCAATCTGATTCATTTTCTTCTTTGTAAACACATACATAAATATAAAAACTCACGGTCCTCATTCTTTGTTCTCTTAGCCAGTGCTTCCTCACAAAGCCTTGGCCTACCTAACTTTGTGTGGTACTATTACAGATCAACTTGCAGCTGATGTTCGCTTCAGTACTTTTCTTTGCCCTGTAACTTTCCTATGCTATAGTTTTCTGCTCTCCCAGCCTGACCAGCTCTGTATTCATCCATCTCGCCATCCTCATGCTATATTTTCTTAATGATGATGATGATCATCATCATCAGCCTTTTCAATCCACTGCAGGATGAAGGCCTCTCCAGCAACTTTCCAGTTCCTTCTGTTTTGAGCACTGGCCATCCATTTACTACCCACAAACTCATTAATTTCATCTGTCCATCTCTGTTGTTGTCTTCCAGGTTTTCTTCTAGCTCCTCTTGGGTACCATTCTGTTATTTTCTTAGTCCATCTGTCATCATGTCTTCGAGCTATGTGTCCTGCCCAAGACCATTTTAGTTCTTTAGTTTTGATAAGAATATCCTTTACTTGAGTTTGCTGCCTAATCCATGTGTTTCTCTTCTTATCTAACAGTCTGATTCCCAATATAATTCATTCCATTCTTCGCTGTGTAGTTCTCAGCTTCTCTTCCATTCTTTCGGTGAGTGCCCAAGTTTCACTTCCATAAGTCATGGTGGGGAGTATACATTGGTTCATTATTTTACGTTTCAGACAAACTGGGATATTGCTCTTCAGTATGTGACTATATTTCCTGAATGCTATCCATCCAAAATTTATTCTTCTCTTGACTTCCAGCCATTTATCATTATTACAGCTAATAACTTGTCCCAGATAAGTATATGACTCCACCTTTTCAATTACTGCTCCTTCAATCATTATTTCCCTTTCTGTGGCATACTTGTTCATCATTACTTTTATTTTAGCCATATTCATCTTTAGTCCAAAATCCTTACTAACTGTGCATAACTGATTAAGATTTTCCTCCAATTCTTTGGGATCGTGGCTTATGACCACAATGTCATCTGCAAATCGTAAATGGTTTAGGTATTCTCCGTTCACATTGACTCCTTTATGCGACCAGTCTAATCTTCTGAAAACTTCCTCAAGGGCAGCAGTAAACAGCTTCGGAGATATTGTGTCTCCTTGTCGAACTCCTTTCTCGATTTTAAATTTCCTACTGTCTTTGTCTAGTCTAATAAAGGAGGTAGCACTCTCATATATTTTCTTCAAAATCATAATATGTGGGTTATCTATGCCTTGTCTTTCCAGTGCCTGAAACATTGCCTTATGCTGTATGGATTCAAATGCCTTTTCATAATCCACAAATGCCAGGCATAATGGTGTTTTATATTCATTTGCTTTCTCCATTAGCTGTGATATTACGTGAAGGTGATTCATAGTTGAGAATCCTGTCCTAAAGCCAGCTTGCTCTTTCGGTTGATTCTCATCAAGTATTCTTTCTAATCTGTTAGTAATGACCCTTGTGAACAACTTGTAGATGTGGGATAACAAGCTAATTGGTCTATAATTTCCAATTTCTGATTTATCTTCTTTCTTATGCAGCAAAACTATGATTGCATTATTCCACTGCTTATGTGTCACACCTTTTCTAATGCACTTTGTGAAGAGCCTTGCCAGTTTTTGTGTTATGTCTCTTCCTCCCAATTTTAACAACTCTACAGTAATTTCATCTTTCCCCCCGGGGCTTTCTGATTCTTCATTTTCTTCAATGCATGTTCTACCTTATCAGGAAGAATATCTATTATGTCGTATGTGTTGCTAATTTGCAATCCATCTTCCCCACTGCTGGCATCATTCTCTCGCTCCTTGTATAATTCTCTATAGTAGTCTTCTGCTATTTGAATTATGCCTTCTCTGCTGTTTATAAGTATACCATCGCTGTTCTTCAGTTTCAGTATCATTTGTCTTTCTGTATTACTGCTCGTGGCTGCTGATTTAAATCCTTTGTTTTCCCTTAATGCTTGTTCTACCTTTCTTGTGTTAAATCTTCTTATGTCCTCTCTGAGTCTTTTTCTAATAGCTTTGCATAACTCAGTATACTCAATTTTCTCCCTGTCAGTGTTTTTCTTGCTCTTCATTTGTCGTCTTTGGTTCATCATGACAAGTGTTTCTTGACTAATTTTTTCTTCTTTGGATTTCTGTTTCCCTATAGGTTTCTTGGGCTTTATCACTTTCAGAAAGTTGTAATATTCCTCGTCGATATCTTGGTCCTGAGCAGTCTGCAGAAGCTCAAACTTGTTCTTAAGTTCCAGTACATACTGCTTTTTCTCCTCTTCTGTTATCTCAAAGACCTTTGTATTATTTACTCGAGTCAGTTTTTTCCTTTCCTACGTCTATATCAAGTGTACATCTTACCATTCTGTGATCACTTCCAACATTTACCTTATTCAGGATGGTAACATCATTCACAATATATCTTCTATTAGTGAGGATCAAGTCGATTTCATTAGTTAATCCATCCTTGAGACAATCCTTGAGATTCTGAAAATTCCACAAGTCTTTCGCCTCTTTCATTTCTTTCACCAATTCCAAAATTTCTTATAGTTCCCCTTTCTGCACTGTTTTGTCTTTTTCCAACCTTAGCATTGAATGCCCCCATAATAGTGTAGTGGGTTTTCTGCTCATCTAGAAGACTCTCAATTTCAGTGTACATTTTTTCAACCTCTTCGTCATCATGGCTCGATGTTGGTGCATAGATCATTATAACCTTTAACTTGTACCTCTTAGAAATCTTGGTTATTAGTCTTGACACCCTTACACCCTTGGTGATGTACTTTTGAATTCCAAAATGTTGCTTTTTAAATCTTTATGGACCAGAAACCCAACTCCGCCTTCACTCCTTTCACTGTTTCCATTGGTGTATAGCAGATTTCCACTTGATAAACTTATAAGTGATTCATTTCTTCTTCTTGTTTCAGCCAAACCGATGATATTCCAATTCACATTTTCTAATTCCTTTTCCAGCTCTAATATCCTGTCTTCACCGATGAGTGATGTTACGTTATAACAGGCCAAGTTCAGTTTCCGTGCATGGCAGCCTGATCGTACCCAGAGATTCTTAGCATTAATGACATTAATTAGATTCTTAATGATATGTATGTGTTATTGCTTGTATGTGTTATTATTGCTTGGCTTCTGTGATTATTGCTTTAAAGGTATTCCATAATTCTAATGTATTCACCCTTCCTCTGCAGTCTGCCCAATTGATAGATGCTGTATAGTATCTTAAACTGTCATAATTGCCTTTCCTGAAATTAAAATTCATGTTTTTACCTTTAACTACTGCAACATCTTTCTTCATCTTTGAACTGCGTAATCACTTTTATGATGTCATCTGATTCATGAGTAATAAAATTTTTAGAAAAGTTTTAGAATATTCTTATCCCTAGTATTTTCTTTTAACATTCTGGTACAGTACAAATAATAATCATTTAGTTTACTTAAAAATTTGGTTTACTGTGGTGAGTTTCCCTCCCACTTATTCCAAACAATTAGGGACACATCGAAGTCACCCATAATAAGACATTCATACTTGTTTGCCCATTCCATTCCATTTGTATGTTGAGACTCATCTTTCTCTTCACAATCCTCTGGTACGTAGATTATTTCAACTCATTATTCCTTTGTTTTCAGCTAACTTACACCATAATTCTGTGCTGATAGGCACAACTTCTGACTCTGCAAAAGCTCTTTTTGAACTCAAGCGGCTTTTGATAAGGGGCATGATCGACTGCTCCTATTATTCTTATATTTTCTAAATACGTTATACATACCGTAGTGGAAAAACTCGTCATCCCCGATTTATGGTTGGAACTATGTTTATGTTAGCCCTATTATGTCAGCATTAGTTGCCCTAACTAGTAGTTGAATTCACCTATTTTTTTTTATAGCACTCCTGACATTGTAGACACAGGTTAAGACTAAGTATTCTTTTATTGTTTACTATCCTGACATACCTCTTGAAGTTATTTACACTAGTTTCCTAGCTTTATCTTCTTGCTCATTTGAGATTTTATCACCCTCAAAACATCTTGCCAGTAGCAGCTGTTGCGGCAACAAACAAGAATTCTTGAGACCTGTGCAAGCATTACTTTGAGTCATATCACCAGATAAATGCATGTTTATATTAACAGCCACTCCTACCCCTCCTACTGTAATGGTCCAAGGAAACTAGCAGTTCCCCCTAACAATATCCTCAATGATACTTGCAAAATCCATTGGGCCACCATTGTTCAAATGAATACTAGCACTTCAAAATAGATTCCGTCTACCTATAAGTGTTTGCCATGCTAATATATATATAAAAAAAAAAATTTCCCCAAAAGCCTTGCAAGAGGCCCTTAAGTTTTGTGTTAATCCACAAGGCTTTCACCTTTGCCTTTTTAATAATCCTTCCCATTGTATCTAGACAATATTACACATATATGCATGTTCTGACCTAACAGCAATTTTTCAGCATGGTGCTATATTTATTCAACAAGTTGTCAGTTCATGCATTCTTAATATCATTAGTCTCCACATGAATAGTAGTGTTCTTCTTATCAGTTTAAAATCTGACCAGCCCACCTGTTACCACCAATATCCTATTACAAAAAACATTTACATAGTAGAATCTCCCAATAAAACCAAATTTTTTTGAATTAGAACAACTTGACTAGCCCTCAATCAGAAGTGTGCATCAGTTGGCGGGTCACTAGATGTTTGAGTCTGAGTTCTCAGCTTTGTTTTTCTCTAGGGTATGCACGTGTTTCTTCAGTGACTGATTTTCATCTAATAATGCACTTAAAGTTTTAATTTGAGATTAGTACACTCTTTACATCAGGTACAAAGAAATGAGTAGCCAGTTGAGCTTGGTTTGTCTAGTAGACTAACCGTAGAATACACACAAGCAATGAACTTGTGGCTCACATCGGAAGTGGCCATTTCCATCTGAATTGCAGTTTCCTCGGAGATTGTATTCAAAGTGGATCTTGTAACAGTTATTATTTAGGTAAGATTTTAACTTTGAAAATATTGCAGAATTAACAAATATTGCAGAGTTTAAATTAACAAAATATTACATCAATTAAAGGGTTTAAATTTCATCAGCCTCCAATGGCAATATCGTGCCTTTTCTTAGTTCGTCAGTAGGTGCCTCTGTATCCAGGTGGGCAGGAGCAGCAGTTTGTAACACACACTTCTTGATTAGACCGAGGTTCGAGCCTGTGGTGACCTTCAAATACGGAGGATACGGAAAGGTCAGGCAATGACCACCACATATCCCCCGAGCAGTATGGCCTTAGTTGCTAATGCTTCTAAAAACCAAATAACAAATAAACAGTTAACCAGTACTACAGTCTTGAAACCTGTGCAATCATTACTGTGAGTCATATCACCAGATAAATGTATGTTTATATTACCAGCTCCTCCTACTGTAATGGTCCAGGGAAACTAGCAGTTTCCCCAAACAGTATCCTCAATGATACTTGCAAAATCCATTGTGCCACCATTGTTTAAATGAATACTTATAACTTATTTTATTTTGTCAATTATGATAGTAAGCAGGACACAAAGAGAGGCATTAAAAGTTATAATTGTACTGGTCAGGGCTATCTACTAGTATTTGTAGAAACCCCAGGTGTCTTCATTTGGTATTCATGAGCACCAGGTACTTTTTGGTATTCATGATCCCAATAAAAAAAACAAAAAAAAATGTATTTAATGTAATTTAAAAAGATTTCTGTACATTTGGTTTCGAAGTTATTTCCACAACACTGATTCCAGCTAATTTACTTGCAGTGCAGGCATTAATGAGATTGTTAATGATGCTGATAACAGAAAAAGCCAAAGAAAGAAAATTCATAGGATTTTATTTTTGGAATATTTTAAGCTATTAAATGATGATCTCATTGATTTAGAATTCGGCATCTATGAGAGCATGAGGTGTACAGTAAATAGCCTCGAAGAAATTAATATAAGGGGCCCATCAAGCTCTCAACAGCAGAGCTCACTCCTGTGAATCAGGCAACATAGAGGTGCCTCCATAGCCAGGTGGGAAGGAGCAGCAGTGCTTCTTGATTAGACCGGGGTTCGAGCCCGTCACCACCAAATACGGAGGATGCGGAAAGGTCAGGGAATGACCACCGCATATCCCGGAGCAATATGGCCTTAGTTGCTAATGCTCCTAAAAAAACCCAAAACAAAACAGCAACACAGAGGCAATCGCCAAGTCAGAATGTGCTGGTCGCAAAGGAACTAGTTATTATTGGTGACTATTGTCAGGGAGATGGGGAATATACTATGCAAGATGGATAGTCTGCCAGGGGCCAAAAGTTGATGACGCTGTAGAGAAAATATCATCTTTTAAGAGCACAAAAGGCGATATTGTTGTACACGTTGGAATTAATGACTTTAAGAATAAGAGATCTGCAGATTTACTCAAAGTACGGGTCAACGTTGAAAAAAATTCGGGAGTTAGGGGTGAATGTGAAAGTGTCTGCAATTCTGCTCAGACACGGTAGGAGGGAGTGTATGATGAGAGCCTTGTTGATCAATTCGGCCTTAGAGAGAGATTGTGTAAGGATCAAGGAGTAGCATATATTTCAGCCTGGTCCGTGTTTGTTGACAGGAGAGAGAGAGTGCTTCTACAGGGATGGGGTACACTTAAATAGAAAAGGTGCAAGAATATTTGCTGATGCTATCAAGGCAGTGTTAGGTGGGTCGGAAAACTGCTAGCTTGGGGGGGGGGATACACAGAATAAAAGGTTAACAGTGGCCGCAGGCAGAGGCAAAAGTGATTCTTGCACGGCTTCTATTAGAATGAGCAGCGGCCTGGAAAACAAAGAAATGGATATTTCCAGGACTACTGGAAGTCATAGTGGAACAAATAAATACATGGGCTGTGTTAGGGTAACTAAGAGTAGAAACAGGTGCTTGCATATAAACCAATGCTAGGAGTATAGTTAATAAATTTGATCAACTTGAAGTGCTAGTCAAAGACATCAAAGGCAGATATTGTTAGGATATCAGAGATGTGTTGTCACACAGACATAAGCAGTGCAGAATTGGAATTTGGGAAGTACAATGTGTACAGAAAGGATAGACAAGACAGGAAGGGAGGAGTGGTTAAGGTGCTAGTTAAGAAACATAAAATCTAAGTAAGTGCATCCAATTGATGTTGGTGGACAATGCAGTGTTGAGTCTGTTTGGTGTGACATAAGCACTGGGAAAGGAAAAATGAGAGGTTTGTGTTATAGGCCTAATGAATCTGATGAGTATAATGAGTAATTGTGCAGAGAAATAGTGGGACAGTAAATTAAAATGTCTTATAATGGGAGGATTTTAACTTTCCAAATATTGACTGAAACTTGTGGATTGGTCACTCGCACACCAGCCAGACTTTTGTGGATTTATTGGATGGGAGAAAGACAGTACGAGAAGCGGTCGGCACCAATGAAGGTCAACTATAATAATAGCCAAGGCTACGAAATACATATCAGTTTTTACAGTTCAATATCATGCATATTTTCTTCCTTTTATGTTTTCTTATGTGCCACTCTGGCTACTTTACTGCTGTCCCCAGATAAAGTTTTTAACAGCAACATGTTTGAGAGGCAACCAGAGGGAGTAATACTCTTGATCTGATTATCAGCAGTTATTATTCATGCATTAAGAATTTGCAGATAAAGTAACCACTGGGTGACAGGACCACAATGTACTGATGTGGGAATTAGTTAACTTAACCAATTCCCACATCAGTACATTGTGGTCACTGTCATTACACAGTTAACTAATTCCCACATCAGTACATTGTGGTCACTGTCACCCAGTGGTTACTTTATCTGCAAATTCTTAATGCATGAATAATAACTGCTGATAATCAGATCAAGAGTATTACTCCCTCTGGTTGCCTCTCAAACATGTTGCTGTTAATGTGGGAATTACTTAGATGTAACTACCATCAAGGCTAAAGGGAAGGGCTATTACTTTCATAAAGGTGTATACAGGGGTCTCAGACAGTTTTTAAATTCTGTACAGTGAGATTAACAGATGATGTTACCAACGTTGAATTCTAATTCTAAATGGGAAGCCTTCAGGGACTTAATTTTGGGAGGCTACTAGGCTTTTCATTCCAGCTAAGAAATACTGTTCAAGGTTTAGGCCTAAATGGATGTAAGATGAACTAATGAGTCTCATGGCAGAGAATAAAAATGTATGGGATGCATATAAAATATCAGGTGACACAGAAGCCTCTGGCAGATATAAACTAGTCTGCAATCAAGTCACAAAGGAGGTTAGGCAGGCGATGGCAGATTACTAGAAATCCTTGGCAAAGGATGCAAAGAAAAACAGCAAATAGTTTACTTATGTAAACTCTAGAAGGAAAGGGATGAATCAGATTGGACCACTTAACATAGTAGTAGTGGTGGCATGTGATGCAAGAAAGCAAGTGTATGAGCTTTTGCAGCATCAGCGAAAAAAAAAAAAAAAAAGAAATTCCAAAACAATTCCCTCTAAATGTTTGTCCAGTTCCTCCTTAAATTTATTTAACCTATCAACTTCTACAACAAGGATGGAAGTTTGTTCGAGCAATTAACCACCCGCTGGCTAAAGGCAAACTTCCGCACATCTATTCTAAATTTGTATTTCCTCAATTTGAATTTATGCCACCTTAGATTTGTAATCTAAACAAGTGGAAGAATCTCATCAGAATTCAGTGTGCATTCCATTGCAATCTGCAATACTTAAGACTCTCTTGGTAAGACAATCTTTCATTCCCCTCACCAATCTTTTGCCCTTCTCTATACATGCTCAAGCAAATCTACATCCTTCCTAAAATGAGGCCTCGTACCTCCAGACCTGTACGCAGTACTCAAGGCATGGCCTGACCATTGCCTTATACAGAGGAACAATCACCTTTTCCCTGCTAGCGAAATTCCTGTATATCATTGACAAAACCCCATGACCTGCTGTTGCAGCCTGTCTGCATTGTTGTTCAGAAAACTTCATATCTGACTGCACAATTACTCCCAGGTCTTTTTCATTTTCTACCACCTAAAGTGTAGTACCACACAGTTGGTACATTTCTCTGGGGTTACTTCTACCTATGTGCAGTACAGTAATACCCCGACTTACGCGAACTCGGAGTTACGCGGTTCTTGATTTTTTCGTTTGGCAACGCTGCTGCCCACTATCTTCAAGGTCGTTTTTCATATGTTATCGATATACGGTGCGACGGCAGAGAATGAGAGCGAAAGATGAACAAAATTCAACTTTGCTGCTTTTATGTTTTTTATATCAGTGAAGGGGAAACACATTTCACCATAATAACGTAAAAGCCAACACAATTCCAGCTATCGGTATGCAATTAGATCGAGTTTACTACTAGTTTATAACAGATTCCACTAGCAGAAACACAACTGGATTTTTATTGTTTTATGGTAGTAACCCCTAGAAATGTGAGGTGTTAATAATGTATCTCTGCCTTTATGGTGTTGTTTATTCAGTTGCTACATGCGCGCAGCTTTGTTTATGCGTATCAAGCGTGCCTCCTCATTTTGTAATTGTGCTTTATTCCCTAAAAATGAGTAAAATACTTAAAAGTTGTGAAAAGGATGCGTACTGGTGAAGACACTGCAGATTCAGAGAGAAAAATAAAAGCAATTATCGATAAACAGAGGCGGACTGGATCAAAAATTCTTACCCGGGAAAATTTATAGTGGCCCCATACTATGGTTTATACCCAAAATCACACCGGCCCACCGGGGTTTCCCCGGTAAGGCTTATGGCCAGTCCGCCTCTGTCGATAGAGAAAAAATATGAAATTGTGAAACGCTTTGAGGGAAATGAAAGACCATGTGATATTGCACGTGCTACAGGCCTAAATGAAGCAACGGCGAAAAGCACATGATAATTCCAAACTTGACAGGTTGAAAATTGAAAAGGGCTCAATTGTAAATGGCTTAAAATTTTTAGAAAACAGACTCCAACGAAGAACGCGTTATAGCTACAAAGCAAGGAATAAAAAAATTATTAGCTTGCTACGAAGAAATTCTGCGTGAAAAAAAGAAGGCACTGTGTCGTCACACGAATTTGTTAGATTTTATGAAGCCATCGAAATAACTTTTTTACGTAAGTCATTTGTTTTTTTAATACATATTTTGTATTAATATGTATAAAGAACTGCAATTTTATTAATATTTTTCTTCTAAACTAGTGTTTTTGTTAGTCCTTGGTCCCAATTAAGCAAAATTTATATGTATTTATATGCAAAGTTTTACCCCGACTTACGCGAATTCGACTTACGCGATTTTCGTCGGACCCACCTATCGCGTAACTTCGGGGTATTACTGTACTTTGCATTTGTCAATGTTAAATTTCAGTTGCCACTTCTCAGCCCATCTGCCCAAATTTTCTGGATCCTGTTGCAGTAGCACACTGCCATTACTGTCATTAACAACCCTGCCAAGCTTTGTATGATCTGCAAACTTAGACAACACTAAGCCTGATATACCTTCATCAATATCATTGATAAATATACAAAAGAACAGAGGACCCTACACCAAACCCTGTGGGACTCCACTAATAACATTAGTCCTTGAAGAGCAGCACCCATTGATTACCACCCTCTGTCTTCCATTCAACCATCCTTTTATCCATTGTAGCAACTCGCCCTTGATACCATTCTGCTCCAATTTGTACAGTAGTCTTCCATGTGCAACAGTTTCAATAGCTTTCCTGAAATCCAATTATATGATATCAAATTTTTTTGCATCCAGCTCCTTTGTAACCACATCATAATATCCAATCAAATTTGTCAGACAAGACTTTCCCTTAAGAAAACCATGCTGTGTCTGAATTATTGCTGTGTCTGAATTATTGCTGTAGTCTTGTCTAGATGATCCTGCAATGCATCTTTAACCAGTGACTCCATTATTTTACCCAGAACAGATGTTAAACTAACTGGTCTGTAATTACTTGTGTCACCCTTCGATACCCATTTGTGAGTTGGGGATACATTTGCACTTCTCCAGTCCGTGGGGACCTACCCTGAGTCCAAGGATGCTCTCATAATTATGGCTAAGGGTTTGGTTACTTCCTCTGCCACCTCCTTTAATATAAGTGGATAGTCATATCCACCCTAGGTGCCTTTCTTATGTTGAACTTCAACAATTTCTCTGTCCTCCACTTTGCTCTCAGTTATTACAAAATCATTAAGCACCCTGCTACAATTTGATAACCTTCTGGCATTTTCAAACCTTAATAACTCCTCATGTGTGAATGTAGATGCAAAATACTCATTCAGTTTTTTTGCTATCTGAGCAGGATCATCAACAGTCGAATCATCGACATCAAGTGGTCCAATCAGATTCATCCCGTTCTTTTTAGAGTTTATATAAGTAAAGAAATCCTTGCTGTGTTTCTTAGCATCCTTTGCCAAAGATTTCTCATAATATGCCTCCGCCTGCCTAACCTCCTTTGTGACTAGATTACTGACCAGCTTATATCTGGCATAGGCTTCTGTGCCATCTGATAATTGATATGCATCCCATGCATTTTTCTTCTCTGCAACGAGTCTCATTAGTTCATTTGACAACCATTTAGGCCTAAACCTTGAACAATATTTCTTAATAGGTATGAAACTTTTTGTAGCTTCAACGATTAATTCCTTGAATGCTTCCCACTTAGAATTTGCCGTTGGTAACATCATCAGTTGATCCCACTGTGCAGAATTTAAAAACTGTCTGAGACCACTGTAGTCACCTTTACAGAAGCAAAAACCCTTTCCTTTACTCCTGATAGTAATTATATCTAAATCCCACATGAGTACACTGTGATCACTGCCACCCAGTGGTTCCTTTAAGATGGGTTGACTATTGATTATCATGCTCAGGTAGCTAATAAACTGTATGAGTGTTTTTCATCAACATTCACACATGAGTTATTAAATGAGGGGACTACCAGAATTTTATCAAACTCTAACAGGGAGCTAAGTGATTTTGTAATAACTGCGTGAAAAGTGGACGAGAAATTGTTGAAGTTAAACATAAAAAAGGCACCTGCGGTGGATGGATCTATCCAGTTATATTAAAGGAAGTAAGCAAACCCTTAGCCATGAGAGCTTACTTGGACTCAGGGGAGGTCTCCATGGACTGGAAGTGTGCAAATGTATCACCAATTCACAAAGGGGGTTCAAAAGGTGACACAAGTAACTATAGATCTGTTAGTTTAACTTGTGTTCTGGGGAAAATAATGGAATCACTGGTTAAAGAAGAAAGCTTTGCAGGATCATCTAGACAAGACTGCAGTAATATTTAAAACAGCATGGGTTTGTTAAAGGGAGGCCTTGTCTGACCAATTTGATTGGATACTATGATGTGGTCACAAAGGAACTGAGTGCCAAAAATAATTTTGATATCATATACTGTACTTGGATTTCAGGAAAGCTTTGAATACTGTAGCTCTAGGGTATCAGACTTGCAGCCCGCGACAAAATGTATGTGGCCTGCAATGCCCAAAAATAAAATGTTAAAGTAAACAATTAAAAGGTACCTATTTATAATTCTAGAATATAAGGATTAAAAAACCTCTGTAATAAATATAAAAATAATCATTTTAATTGATAATAATTAAAAAAAAAAAGGCTGGATCGATAGAGCCTTGATTAGAAAGAACTAAAAATATAAATAGTAATTTCAAAAGAATAAAAATTGAAATTATCTTTAAATAACGTTGTAACTTTTTAGTTTATTTCTTTAAAAATAAAAGAGTTACATTTTATTTTTTAAAATATTTTTTAAATGGAGAAATCTTAATTTAAATTTCTTTTTCATTTAAACTAATATTACAATATTGCAAATGCAGCGGTTTTTATAATTTTATTGGAAAGATATTTCATTCGTTCTAGTTTCTTTGTCGGGATCTGTTGTGTTGTGTGCGTTGTTTGCTATCTATAATTTAACAAATACCTAAGTAATTGTTTTTTTAATTTTATAATTTTAATTTCAACGTTAGAATTTATATAGAAAATGTCGCTTTCAACACCAGTCAAGAAAAGAAAAATTGATAACGAGGGAAGAAAATTCCAAGAAAAGTGGGAGCTGAACTATTTTTGCATGGAAGTGAACAGTAAAATTACATGCTTAATTTGAAAGAAAATATTAGTGTTGCTAAAGAATACAACATTAAGCGGCATTATAACTCTAATCATAAGGAACAATATTCGCGCTTTGAAGGAAAAATAAGAGAAGAAAAATTAAAAACAATGAAGAAAACACCCAAAGTATTTACAAAATTCATGAAAACTAATGAATCAGTAGTAAGAGCAAGTTATGAAATAAGCTATTTGTTAGCAAAACATTCAAAATCGTTCACAAATGGTTCGTTAATTACAGAATGTATAATAAAAGCAGCTGAAATCGTCTGTCCTGAAAAAGTGCAATCATTTCGCCATATTTCATTATCAAGAAATACAGTGGTAGAGAGAATTAGCGAAATGGCTGATAACATCAGTTTACAACTACAGGATATATCTACAGAAGTCTTGTTCTTTTCAATTGCGATTGATGAAAGTACAGATATACGAGATGTTGCTGAAGTTGCTGTATTTTTTCGTGGTTGCGATAATAACATGAGGATCACCGAAGAATTGTTGGAAGTTATCTCTCTTCTTGGAACTACGACTGGCAAAGATATTTTTGCTGCTGTGTGGAGCATTTCAGAAAAGTGAAAGCTTCCACTTGACAGACTTGTGTCTGTAACAACCGACGGTGCTAAATCAATGACAGGTGAAAATCGAGGATTTGTGTCAAAATTGATTAGAAAATTACAAGTTGAGTACTCAGATAAATCGAAAACTATGGCTGCCCACTGCCTTATTCATCAACAAGTTCTGTGTTTAAAAATATTAAAAATGGACGATGTATTGAAAACAGTAACAAAAACAATCAACTTTATTCGAGCGACAGCACTCAACCATCGGCAATTTACTTCTCTTCTTAAAGATTTAGAATCTGAGTTTGATGGATCTTCCTTATTACGCAGAAGTTCGATGGTTATCATGCCACAAAGTTTTAAAAAGATTTTATATGCTTTTGGAGGAAATAACAGTTTTTCTTTAAATGAAAAATGAAAATGTATCAGTTATAAAAAATCCTTTGTGGATTAAGGATTTGGCATTTTTAATTGATATTAAAGCCACCTCAGTAATCTTAACATTTCATTGCAAGGTAAAAATAAGTGAATAACGAACATGTACGACGCAATAGCAAGTTTTATACAAAAACTAACGTCATTTAAAAATCATTTAAAAAAAGATGTTTTGACCCATTTTCCTACTTGTGAGCAGCTAAAAACACAAAATCAAAATTGCTCTTTCTCACAATATTGTGACAAAATTGAGGAAATCAAAAATGAATTCGATAAGTGTTTTAATGATTTTAAAGAGTTAGAAGATATGTTTTCTCTTTTTGTTGGACCTTTTTCATTTGAAATCGAAAAAGGTCCCACTTTGATTCAACTGGAAATAATTTGATTTCCAAATTGATTCATTTTTGAAAGACAAATGTCGAGAAGTAGGAATTCCAAAAATATATTCTTACTTATGTGAAAAATACCCGGAAATTAAAAAGTTTGCTGCGCAAATTATGTGCTACTTTGGGAGTACCTACTTATGCAAGCAATTATTTTCTTGTATGAAATTAAATAAAACGGCGTATAGATCGAGATTGACAGATAAACATCGTTCCTACATACTGAAAATTGTATGTTCCCAGTCTTTGACTCCTGATGTTGAAAAACTAGTAGGGGATAAACGCTGGCACGTTTCCGGGAAAAAAAATTACAGGCATACCTCGAATAACGAATAGGATGCGTTCCACGAAATTACTTCGTTAAGCGAAACTTCGTTTTCAGAGGTAAAAATACTATGGCCAGAATAGGGATACGTTCCTACCTAAAGAAAATGAAAAGCTTTTTTTTCGAACAAAGAAAAGTTTTATTAAATAAACAGTCAACTTACATACAAAGTGAAATCACATTTTAAAATAGGAGTCCAAAGTTGATTGCTTATGCTTTTTTTCTCTTTCATTTAACAATTGCCTATAGGAGTTATTGCATTTAACACTGATCGCTTAACAATAAAACTTCTTCCTAAATCAGGATCATTTTCACTAAAAAAATTTAAAACGTTTCAATGTCATTTAAGCACCTTTTTAAATCTTTGGTTGTTAACACTTTTTCGGCAGGAACTTCTTTAACTTCGTCTTCATTATCTTTGTCTTCGTTGCTAACAAGGTTTTCTAAATCTTCCACTGAAAAAACCATCATCTTCTGCATTCAATAAATTTCTAACATCCTCTTCATCGACATTTTCGAAACCTATTGATTGAGCCATCTGGATAACTTCATTTCTAATTTCTTGGATGCTATTTTCTTCTTCGTACAACTTCTGGCCATATTTTGCGCCAAACTCCATTTAAGCATTTCTTAGTGACTTCTTTCCAAGAACTATCAATGTTTTCAATTGCGTTTTTAATGGTGTAGTTTTTCCAAAAAGTTTTAACTGTCATTTCCTCTTTATCCTCTAGTTCATTTAAATTGCTTAATGATCGACGCAGATAATAAGGTTTAAATGATGCTATTACTTCCTGATCCAATGGTTGAATCAGGGAAGTTGTGTTTGCTGGAAGAAACACAACTTTGACAGGAATGCATGTCCAACGTGTTAAGATCAGTAGGATGTCCCGGAGCATTGTCTAACAACAAAAGAGCTTTTTCTTCAAAGTTGTTTTTTTGACAATACCGTTTTACTTCAGGACAAAAGTGGTTAACAAACCAATCAGTAAATAACTCCTTGGTAACCCACGCTTTTCTATTTGCTTTCCATATTACAGGTAAATTCATTTTTATGTTACCTTTTAACGCCCTCGGATTTTCTGAATGGTAAACTAATAACAATTTTAATTTATAATCGCCAGAGGCATTTGATCCAAAGAGTAACGTTAAACGGTCTTTAGCTGCTTTGAACCCAACAGCTGATTTTTCTTCAATAGAAATGAAGCTTTTTGTTGGTAGCCGTTTCCAGAACAAACCGCTTTCGTCAACACTGAAAACCAAATTTGGTGGAAAATTTTCACGTTCAATTGTTTCCTTTATTTATTATTTCTGGAAACTTATTTGCAGCTTTTCCTGTTAATTTTACACTATGAATCCTGGCCCGTTTTTTAAATTTCTCGAACCAACCACGAGAAGCCCCAAAGGTTTCCGTAATTTCTTCAATTTGTTTAGATTTCAGGTGATTAAACTGGAATATTTTTTTTTATGTTAAATGGGGTTTGAAATTGCGGACTTCGTTATATCGAAGCTTCGTTATCAGAGGTAACGTTAACCGAGGTATGCCTGTAATTATTTTCATAAATATATCGAGTATTTAATTTTTAAATAAAAATAATAATATAACAGTTATATATACTAAAACCAAAGGAGCCCAAGGCAGCCAAAGTAACACACCTCTATTAGTTACAATTTATTAGGAAACGTTTCTGAAATAGTTAGTTACAAAATCCATCTTCAGTTTTTGTAGCAATTTCCGAAACATTTCCTAATAAATTGTAAATAATAGAGGTGTGTTATTTTGGCTGCCTTGCGCTCCGTTGGTTACCAGTTCATCAGCAGCCACTTTACTCCCATTTCTTCACTATACATACTAAATTCTAAATTACTTCTATTCTGTAGATCTGAATAAAAATTTAAATGTTAATTACATATGAGTTTTAATTATCCTGATTATGCTAGTGAATCCTGAATCAATATATAATATTTAAGAAAATTTTATGCGGCCCGCGAAAATCATACCATCACACAAAATGGCCCGCGACAGAAATGAGTTTGACTAATAATAATAAAATAAATTAATAATAATTTATTTTATTATTATTAGTTTTATTTTATTTTTTTTGGCCTATGCATCATAAGCCTTAGGCTTCCTTGCATAATGGATCCCCGCTTTACAATTGGTTCAGTGTATAATCAAATCACGTTACTATGAACTCACCATAGTAAAGTACTGTTCACTATACTATGTGTAGTAAGTGCCGGTCATTGTGATCACGTTTGTGAAAATTGAATTTTAATTCTATTAAACCTATTAAACACACCTGCTATAGCACATGGAACACTGCTTTACAAATTGGAGAGATACGGCATTAAGGGTAAGTTGCTACAATGGATAGAGGAATGGTTGAGATGGAGACAACAGTGAGTGGTAATCAATGGATACTGCTCTTCGTGGACAAAAGTTTAGTGGAGTTCCCCGGGGTTCAGTGTTAGGCCCATTGTTGCTTTGTATATTTATCAGTGATGTTGATGAAGGTATATCAGGTTTAATGTCCAAGTTTGCAGATGATACAAAGGTTTCCAGGGTTGTTAACGACAGTCAAGACAGTCATTATCGTCAGCCATTTTCAATCCACTGCAGGATGAAGGCCTCTCCATCAACTTTCCAGTTCCTTCTGTTTGAGCACTGGCCATCCATTTACTACCCAAAAACTCATGAATTTCAGCTATCCATCTCTGCCTTTGTCTTCTAGCTCCTCTTGGGTACATTCTGTTATTTTCTTAGTCCATCATGTCTTCGAGCTACGTGTGCTGCCCAAGATCATTTTAGTTCTTTAGTTTTGATAAGAATGTCCTTTACTTGAGTTTCTGCCTAATCCATGTGTTTCTCTTCTTATCTAACAGTCTGATTCCCAATATAATTCATTCCATTCTTCGCTGTGTAGTTCTCAGCTTCTCTTCCATTCTTTTGGTGAGTGCCCAAGTTTCACTTCCATAAGTCATGGTGGGGAGTATACATTGGTTCATTATTTTATGTTTGACAAACTGGGATATTGCTCTTCAGTATGTGACTATATTTCCTGAATGCTATCCATCCAAAATTTTATTCTTCTCTTGACTTCCAGCCATTTATCATTGTTACAGCTAATAACTTGTCCCAGATAAGTATATGACTCCACCATTTCAATTACTGCTCCTTCAATCATTATTTCCCTTTCTGTGGCATACTTGTTCATCATTACTTTTGTTTTAGCCATATTCATCTTTGGTCCAAAATCCTTACTAACCGTGCATAACTGATTAAGATTTTCCTCTAATTCTTTGGGATCGTGGCTTATGACCACAATGTCATCTGCAAATCGTAAATGGTTTAGGTACTCTCCGTTCACATTGACTGCTTTCTGCGAGCAGTCTAATCTTCTGAAAACTTCCTCGAGGGCAGCAGTAAACAGCTTCGGAGATATTGTGTCTCCTTGTCGAACTCCTTTCTCGATTTTAAATTTGCTGCTCTCTTTGTCTAGTCTAATAAAGGAGGTAGCACTCTCATATATTTTCTTCAAAATCATAATATATGGGGTATCTGTGCCTTGTCTTTCCAGTTCCCGAAACATTGCTTTATGCTGTATGGGTGCTACTCCAACTGGATCTAGATAAGTTGGTGAAATGGGCTGAGAAGTGGCAACTGAAGTTTAACATTGACAAATGCAAAGTACTGCATATGGGTAGCAATAACTGAAGAGAAACGTATAAACTATGTCATACTACACTCAGGGAAGTGGAAAGTGAAAAAGACCTGGGGGTAACCGTGCAGTCGAATATGAAGTTTGCTGAGCAGTGCAGATGGGCTGCCGGGGAAAGTCATGGAGTGTTGTTGTCAATGATATATAGGAATTTTGCTAGCTGGGACAGGTTATACAAGGTTATTATCCCATTATACAAGGCAATGGTGAGACCACACCTAGAGTACTGAGTTCAGGTCTGGAGGTCTCATTTTAGGAAGGATGTAGAGCTGCTAGAACGAGTACAAAGAAGCGCAACAAGGTCGGTGACGGGAACAAAGGGATCCTCTTATGGAGAAAGGCTTAAGTAATGCAATTGCAGCACTTGGAGAGTAGGTACCTGCAAGGTGATCTGATTGAGGTGTATAAGGCCCTGAATGGGTTGAGCAAACTGAATGCTGATGGGATTCTCAGATTCAAATTGAGGAAAGACAGTTGTGGAATAGATGTGCAGAATTAGGCCTTTAGCGAGTGGGTAGTTGATTAGTGGAACAGACTTACATCTTTTGTTGTGGAAGTTGATAGCCTAAATAAATTTAAGGCTGAGCTGGACAGGCATTTGGAACGAATGGAGGGGTAAAATGGAGTTTCATTTTGGCTGATGCTGCATAAGCTTGCTTTCTTGCATCGTATGCCTATGCTAATGCTACATGGGTGGTAGAGGCTGACAGTTTGGGGAAATTTGGTTAGCTGGATAGTTACCCTCGGAAGGTGGAAAGTGCATAGGTTTCTGTTTCCTTTTCTTTTATTATTTATAAATAATTTATTTTATTATTATTAGTTTTATTTTCTTTTATTTTTTTGGCCTGTGCATCATAAGCCTTAGGCTTCCTTGCACAGTGGATCCCCGCTTTACAATTGGTTCAGTGTACAATCAAATCACGTTACTATGAACTCACCATAGTAAAGTACTGTTCACTATACTGTGTATTAAGTGCCGGTCATTGTGATCACGTTTGTGAAAATTGAATTTTAATTCTATTAAACAGCGATTCTAATTAGCAAAAATAGGAGGAATATTATCCACAGGCTATAAAAGTAAAGATATATTAAGCACAAATTTACCCTTTATTACCTTACCAATTAAAAAATTAAAAGTTACGTGAAAATCGGAAGAATATACGTGATAATCGGAATAATTAATACGTGCTGTAATGTGTACATACTAACTAGTTGACATTTCTATTCTCACATTTGTGAGTAGGGGTTAAAATTTAACAAAGAACACGGTGCACAAAAATTGCAAGTGAGAACGGAGTAACAAGTTATGAAGCTTTAAAAATAGGAATTAAGTGAAGATTCTGAAAATTAATTTTTTTTATATGATTTAAGATTCCATGGAAGTGTAAACACATTTCATAATAACCCACAGAATTTCAGCTGTCGGTATTATCACAAGTTCAATAAGATTGACTTTACTATCCGTTTGATAGATTGCACTAACAGAAAAGTCAAATAAACAGGTGACTGCTAATTGTTTTATGGTTGTGACCTCCAGAAATCCGAACGAACCATGTGGTACAGGCGGGGACAATCGCTGGGTAAACTCCAGTGCTGCAGTCTTCTGCCTCAGTTAAACGGCATGTTGTCCCAATTAAGCAAAGCAAATCCTGGCTATTTTCTCGATTGGGTTCTTTTTTTAAGATTTGCCCCAAATAAACTGTTGCCCCAATTAACCAGTGGCTCAAATAACCAGAATTCACTGTACTAAGGCGCCTCGGTAGCCAGGTGGGCAGGAGCGGCAGTGCGTAGCACACGCTTCTTGATTAGACCGGGGTTTGAGCCCGTGACCACCAAATATGGAGGATGCGGAAAGGTCAGGGAATGACCACCGCATATCCCTGGAGCAATATGGCCTTAGTTGCTAATGCTCCTAAAAAAAACAAAAAAAAAACACTGTACTAATTGAAGAAGAAGAGTATCAATATTTGTTGCACAACACTTGTGAAATGGGTATTAATTATGGGGAATTCATAAGAATTCAGCCAGAAGATTAAACTAAATATATGTCAGAAGAAAAGATAATATCATTTTCATGGAAACAACTTGCAACAGAAATTGAAGAGAGTAAAGGCTGATTTAACTTACACAAAGCCAGAAACTGTCATGATACTTTTAAATTTGCTGATCTGATTTTGACAAAGAATTTGAAAAACATTGTTATGTTCGAAGAGAAATGTAGAATGACATTATGAAGTGACAGTAAGAATGACTTTTACTGACCAAAAAATATCAGTTTCTTCAAAAACTCCTAGACAATTGGGAAGGGACTCATCAACATCTCATTACATTTGGGATTCTCTTTTATTTTTAATTCTTTGTATTCAGTTTTGTTTTGAATATAAATATTTTCATAAAATTTTCTTTTTCTGTCATATTTGAATTGTAATACCATCTAACATTAATATCTTGTTGGATTGTAAATAAATTTGTTTGTTTTTATGAAAAAATTTAAAATATATTTCAAAATATTTATGTATAATTGTATTCTGTTATTCAGATCTTCACAAATTTGGAATATAATTTTTGTAGTCCAAATTAGTAAGGTTCTGCTGTGCTAATCAATATTTAGAGAATATTTGAATTGTTTGACAATGTGTGTGGATTCATGGTTTTATTTGTTATGATCTTTTTTTTCCCCCCCTCTTATCCTTTTAGGAAGGGCAGTCAGAAGTGCTTGCAGATCATTCAGGAGACAGAGTTATGCCTGCAGTTGTCGCTTTTGTTGGGAATGAACTGGTTAGTTGTTTATTTTTAAATTTTTTTCACCTTTATTTACGGTTTATAAATTAAATATTTGTATTTGACACCTACTGTTCTGAATTTTATTTATTTAAATTTTAATGATTATTTGCATAATGAATGAATAATTTGTTTCAGTTCATTAATTTTTGAAATGCTTTATTCTTATAGCGATTTCTTAAGAAACTATTTTTCTATTCCAAATCCAACAGTCAGAAGGCATATTAGTGCATATATTAACTAAGTAACTTATATTAACTAAATAACAACACTTCTATGAATATAAATTGTGGTCTACCCCAACTGTGGAGTCTTTTTCAGCAGTCATCGTCATCATCAGCCATTTTCAATCCACTGCAGGATGAAGGCCTTTCCAGCAACTTTCCAGTTCCTTCGGTTTTGCGCACTGGCCATCCATTTACTACCCACAAACTCATGAATTTCATCTAATCATCTCCGCCTTTGTCTTCCAAGTTTTCTTCTAGATTCTCTTGGATACCATCTGTTATTTTCTTAGTCCATCTGTCATCATGTCTTCGAGCTATGTGTCCTGCCCAAGACCATTTTAGGTCTTTAGTTTTGATAAGAATGTCCTTTACTTGAGTTTGCTGCCTAATCCATGTGTTTCTCTTCTTATCTAACAGTCTGATTCCCAATATAATTCGTTCCATTATTCACTTTGTAGTTCTCAGCTTCTCTTCCATTCTTTTGGTGAGTGCCCAAGTTTCACTTCCATAAGTCATGGTGGGGAGTATACATTGGTTCATTATTTTACGTTTCAGACAAACTGGGATATTGCTCTTCAGTATGTGACTATATTTCCTGAATGCTATCCATCCAAAATTTATTCTTCTCTTCTTGCCTTCCAGCCATTTATTATTATTACAGCTAATAACTTGTCCCAGATAAGTATATGACTCCACCTTTTCAATTACTGCTCCTTCAATTATTATTTCCCTTTCTGTGGCATACTTGTTCATCATTACTTTTGTTTTAGCCATATTCATCTTTAGTCCAAAATCCTTACTAACCGTGCATAACTAATTAAGATTTTCCTCCAATTCTTTGGGATCGTGGCTTATGACCACAATGTCATCTGCAAATCGTAAATGGTTTAGGTATTCTCCATTCACATTGACTCCTTTATGCGACCGGTCTAATCTTCTGAAAGCTTCCTCAAGGGCAGCAGTAAACAGCTTCAGAGATATTGTGTCTCCTTGTCGAACTCCTTTCTCAATTTTAAATTTCCTACTGTCTTTGTCTAGTCTACTAAAGTAGGTAGCACTCTCATATATTTTCTTCAAATCATAATATAGGGGATATCTCTGCCATGTTTTTCCACTGCCCGACACATTGCCCTATGCTGTATGGAGTTAAATGCCTTTTCATAATCCACAAATGCGAGGCATAATGGTGTTTGATATTCATTTGCTTGCTCCATTAGCTGTGCTATTACATAGTTGAGAATCCTGTCCTAAAGCCAGCTTGCTCTTTCGGTTGATTCTCATCAAGTATTCTTTCTAATCTGTTAGTAATGACCCTTGTGAACAACTTGTAGATGTGGGATAACAAGCTAATTGGTCTATAATTTCCAATTTCTGATTTATCTCCTTTCTTATGCAGCAAAACTATGATTTCATTATTCCACTGCTTATGCGTCACACCTTTTTGAATGTAATTTGTGAAAAGCCTTGCCAGTTTTTGTGTTATGTCTCTTCCTCCCAATTTTAACAACTCTACAGTAACTTCATCAGCGCCTCCGTAGCCAGGTGGGCAGGAGCAGCAGTGCGTAACACAAGCTTCTTGATTAGACCGGGGTTCGAGCCCGTCACCACCAAATATGGAGGATGCGGAAAGGTCAGGGAATGACCACCGCATATCTCCGGAGCAATATGGCCTTAGTTGCTAATGCTCCTAAAAACCAAACAACAACAACAGTAACTTCATCTTCCCCCGGGGCTTTCAGATTCTTCATTTTCTTCAATGCATGTTGTACATAATCAGGAAGAATATCGGGTATGTTGTATGTGTTGCTACTTTGCAATCCATTTTCCCCGCTGCAATCCATCATTCCCTTGCTCTTTGTATAATTCTCTATAGTTGTCTTCTGCTATTTGAATTATGCCTTCTCTGCTGTTTATAAGTACACCATCGCTATTCTTCAGTTTCAGTATCATTTGTCTTTCTGTACTACTGCTCATGGCTGCTGATTTAAATGCTTTGTTTTCCCTTAATGCTTGTTCTACTTTTCTTGTGTTAAATCTTATGTCCTCTCTGAATCTCTTTCTAATAGCTTTGCATAACTCAGTATACTCAGTTTTCTCCCTGTCAGTGTTTTTCTTCCTCTTCATTTGTCGTCTTCGGTTCATCGTGACAAGTGTTTCGTGACTAATTTTTTCTTCTTTGGATTTCTTTTTCCCTATAGGTTTCTTGGGCTTTATGGCTTTCAGAAATTTGTAATATTCCTCGTCGATATCTTGGTCCTGAGCAGTCTGCAGAAGCTCAACTTGTTCTTAAGTTCCAGTACATACTGCTTTTTCTCCTCTTCTGTTATCTCAAAGACCTTTGTATTATTTACTCGAGTCAGTTTTTTCCTTTCCTACCTTTATATCAAGTGTACATCTTACCATTCTGTGATCACTTCCAACATTTACCTTATTCAGGACGGTAACATCAACAGCAGTGACAGCACCTAAAGAATTAAGGAGATGAATTATGAAAACTCCCACTGAACCTCCCATTATCCAGAGCAGTTACTTGCCCTTAATGCCAGGGCCGGCCCTAACAAAAGAGGGGCCCAGTGCAAAGTTGACTTGCGAGTCCTTGATACAAATTTCGTACATCAAAATAATTTATTGCATTTTGATATTTATTACATTGCACAATTTGGTTTAGTAAGGATTACGTGAAAATGATAAATAATTAAATTATTTTAATAAAATTAACATTTCAATCACAAAAAAATCTTTAATAAATCAAATAAGAAAAATAATTGCTTCATATACTTACAAAATGTAATTTGGTATGCGACTTAATCGAATAAGGTCACAATATGTGAATTTTGTTTCATTTTCTTACATGTTTTATAGCAAATTCGTTGATAATATCATCATAATTTAGTTTTTTGGCTATTTCGGATTCGATAGATAAAATGGCTAAGGAGGTAATCGTTCTTGACTAAATGCTAGATCTCAAGTAATTTTTTATTATTTTCAGTCTTGAGAAAGATCTTTCTGCAGATGCGACGGTAATTAGTAAGGTTAATATAATTTTCAGAACAGAACAAAATTTGGATACAATTCAAATAAATTATTTTTCGGTAAATATTGTAATATTTGTAATATTGTGATCCTGGAAGGCAAAACTCGACAACAAATTTTTATTTCATTAAATAAATCAGTGCAATCAATATCGTCTTGCACACGGTCGCATTTAAGTCTTTGTAACATTTAAGAAGATCATTTTCAGTCAGTTTTTGAATATTATCCGAATTATATAAAAAACCGTATGATGTCTCATGTTCGTGATAAATTTTGAATCTTTTCTTAAAAGAAATAATTACACTATTGATTATGACTAGAAAATATTGAATTCTGAAATATTCTTCACCTGATGAAATAGGCTGATCGGTTCCTTCATAACAAAATTGCTTTGTTTTTCGTCCAGTTCTTTGATTCTTAAATTCAGATGTCACTTTTAATTCTTCAGCTATTTCCTTTGCAGTTATTAAAGAAGATTTGAATCCCGATTCATGATACTGTTAAAAAAAATTTAAAAGGCCTTTTAAATGTGAATTTGCTGTACCAATATCTATATTTGAATTTTGAAATATCTTGCTCACAATATTTACTTCATTCAGTATGTCATACCAAATGACCAAACTTAATAAAAATTCAAATGAAGTAAGTTTATTTTCGATTGATTGAATTTCGTTTTCATGTCACTGGTATGTTCATAAAGGTATTTCAAAGCTAGAGAAAATTGTGGTACTTGTGTATCTCACAGATTTCACACTTTCGAGGTGACATTCCCACCTGACAGTGGTTTTGGAGTAAGAGGTTTGACATGCTCTTTTAATATATCCCAGCGTATCACAGAACTTGCAAAAATATTATATATGCTTTGTAAAGTTCCAAAAAATGAATTTGTAAGAGAAGATGATTTTGAAATGTATCCAAGAATTAAATTCAAATTATGACAAATTATACTGTGCTTTGGAATTCTTTTGTAGGATAAGTGCTTGCATGCCTTTATATAAACCTCTCATATGAGCTCCGTTATCGTACCCCTGTCCTCGACAGTTCCCTTAATCTAATTCCTCCTTTTCTAATATGTTTTCAATTTTGGCTGATAACCCTTTTCCTGTCGAGTCTTTTACTGTTTCAAAACAAATAAATCGTTCTTGTATACTCACATCACTTTCAGAGTTATCTAGAGTAACATATCTTAAAATAACAGATAATTGTTCTTGATGGCTTATGTCTGGAGTGCAATCTAATAAAATTGTGAAATACTTAGCTTTCTTAACTGTATTTATTATTTCCTTTCTAACTTTTTTTTTTAGGCAAAGCAGAAATCAGTTCATCTTGTATTCTACAAGATAAATAGGAACGCGATGCTGATTCTACGCACCAATCCAAATGTTTCATGATTGGGTCAAATCTTGCAAGTAATTCTATGAGACCTAAGAAATTACCATTGTGCAGTTTATATAAAGCATTGCTACTGCCCATGAATGCCAAATTATGCTCTGATAAATATAAAATTGCAGCCACTATTCATTCCCAAACACATTTTAAACGCAGTGTTTCGTTTTTAATTATTTTTTCATGTTCTTTGTCAATAGTGTTTCCAAGTTTCAAATTCTTTTCAAGTTGTAACAACTTGTACATAGCTTGTAAATGATATTCTGATCTTTCGTAACTTTGTAATCACGAACGTAAATGTACCCAATCGTTAAGTCCAGTTAAACATAGAGAAGTGGTATTTGAAGAGAATATCTTACACGCATAACACAATGTGGCATCTTTGTGCTTTGAGTAGAGTAATCACCTTCGTTCTTGACGTTCCCCATTTGTTAATTTTCTTAAATAATAATTTTCAGAAAAACTTCTGTTATTTTTATCTTTCGGAAAATCGTAGTTTTTTACTTGTGTCACGCCATTTTGTATGATAGCCATTCTAAATTTATCAGTTATAGTTTCGGGCCAAGTACCAGGATCATTGATATCGACATTTTCGTCTTCGTCGCTTTGTTGATTCTCTTGAAGCTGCGGTCCTCGGAATAATTCATCTTGTTCTTTGTTCAACGCTGACAAAAAATTCCTCCGTCTGTACGTTTCCCTTTGCTTCATGATTATCTTCCTGTTCTACAGTTTTCTTATCATCGCTTTCCTCTTCATTAGGATGAGAGCTGGCTTTATGATGATCAGGATCGTTTTCGTGGATGTCGCACGGCGTAATTTCATTTCCGCGAGTTTGATCTTCCAGTAACTGTGAATTATGCGTTTCTTCAGTTTGTTGCACATTTTCGGTTTTTAAAAATTTGGCAAGGGAGTTCCTCTGTTTTTCTGTAATTTCTTCTCTCTTTATTTTTTCTTCAATTTATCAGAGCCACTCATATACTTTCTTCCTGCATCTCTGTCTCTACTAGTCATGTTGCGAAATAGATACGAATATGTTATTTATTTTCACACCTCACGAATCACGATAAAAATGTATATTCATATTTATGTATTCATATAATATATATATTCATATTTGTGGGCAATATTTATTCAATAATTTCAAATGAAACTCCAATAAATTATTATATAATTATTATTATTTGAAAGGAGAGATATTTTAAATATATTTGAAAGAAAATATATTTTTCCATGTTCTTTGGAGAATTCTTGGTAGGCTTTCAGATAATGTTAATAACACGATTATTGACATTTTATTTCTTATGTATATTAAAAATATGGCCATTTTGTGGCGATGACGCTAGATTTTGCGACAGTATTAAAACAAAAAAAAAAAATGAAACCATTTTTATTTTTCAAAATAAGTCAGCGGCGCGAGGCCTTGTGCGCTCGCACCGTTCGGACCCCTCCCCTCTGTGCTTAATGCCATGCTGCTCCAATTTAGCATTAGTAGAGACACACGATGCAAGAAAACAAGCTTATGCAGCACATAAGCCAAAAAAAAAAACCCCTCCCATTTCACCCCTCCATTAGTTACAATTGCCTGTCCAGCTCATCCTTAAATTTATTTAGGCTATCAACTTTCACAACAAAAGATTGACGTCTGTTCCACCCATCAACTACCCACTGGCTAAAGGCAAATTTCCTCACATCTATTAGCATTAGCATTTATCATTAGCAAAGCCACATGATGCAAGAAAGCAAGCTTATATAGCATCAGCCAAAAAAAAACACCCTTATTTCACCCATTCATTCGCTCCAGATGTTTGTCAAGTTCTGCCTTGAATTTATTTAAGCTATCAACTTCTACAATGACAGCTTGAATTTATTTAAACTATCAACTTCTAGAGTTTACATGAAAGTTTGTTCCAGCAATCAACCACCCACTGGCTAAAGGCAAACTTCCGCACATCTGTCCTACAACAGTCTTTCCTCAATTTGAATTTATGCCCTCTCAGACAATTATTCTGAGCAAGAAGAAGAATCCCATCAGCATTGAGCATGCTCAAACCATTCAAGGCTTTATACACCTCAATCAGATCACCTCGCAGGTGCCTAGTCTCCAGACACTATAATTTGCAAAACATAAGTCTTTCTTCTAAGAGCAACCCTTTGTTCCATTCACTAATCTTGTTGCCCTTCTCTGTACTCGTATCAACAGCTCTACATCCTTCTTAAAATGAGGCCTCCAGACCTGTATGCAGTACTCAAGGTGTGGAATGACCATTGCCTTATACCAGGGGATAATCACCTACTTATTCCTTCTAGAAAAATTCCTGTATATAATTGACAAGCCACCATGAGCTATTCTTGCAGACCGTGTGCACTGCTCAGAAAACTTCATATCTGAAAGAAAAGGTCCTTTTCTTTCTCTACCACAGAGTTGATGGGTTACTCTGGGATTACTGCTTCCCATATGTAGTACTTTACATTTGTCAAAGTTAAACTTCATCTGCCGCCTCTCAGCCCATCTGCTCAACTCTTCTAGATCCTGTTGCAGCAGTGTACTGTCATTTGTGTCCTTAACAACCCTGCCAACCTTTGTATCATCTGGAAACTTCGACATTAAGCCTGATATATCATCATCAATATCATTTATAAATACAGAAAACAATAATGGGCCCAACACTGAACCCTGAGGGACTCCACTAATAACATTAGTCCACGAACAGCAGTGTCCATTGATTACCACTTTCTGTCTTCTCCCACTCAACCATCCCTTTATCCATAGCAGCAATTTGCCTCCAGTGCCACACTGCTCCAATTTGTGCAGCAGTCTTCCATGTGCAACAGTATGAAAGACTTTTATAAGATCCAAATATATGATATCAAAGTTATTCTTTGCATCCAGTTCCTTTGTGACTACATCATAATATCCAATCAAATTAGTCAGACAAGACTTCCCCCTTAACAAACCCATTCTGTGTCCGAGCTATAACTGAAGTCTTGTCTAGATAATCCTGCAGTGCTTCTTTAAACAGTGCCTCCATTAATTTTCCTGGAACAGAAGTTAAACTAACAGGTCTGTAATTACCTGTCTCCCTTTGATCCTCCTTTGTGGTTTGGAGTTACATTTGCACATCTCCAGTCCATGGGTACCTCCCCCGAGTCCAGGGAAGCTGTCATTATTTTGGCTAAGGGTTTACTTCCATCCTTCCTTCCTTCCTTACTTCCAACTGAAGTTTAACCTTGACAAATGCAAAGTACTGCATATGGGTAGAAGTGACCCCCAGAGAAACGTACCAACTGTGTGGTACTACACTTAAGGTGGTAGAAAATGAATAAGACCTGGGAATAATTGTGCAGTCAGATATGAAGTTTTCTGAGCAATGCAGACAGGCTGGCAGGTCATGGGGTTTTGTCAATGATATATAGGAATTTTGCTAGCAGGGAAAAGGAGGTGATTGTCCCTCTGTATAAGGCAATGGTCAGGCCACGTCTTGAGTACTGCGTACAGGTCTGGAGGCCTCATTTTAGGAAGGATGTTGATTTGCTTGAGCGTGTGGTCTCGTATAATTATGTTGGATATTAAGTATTTTGGCCTCATTAAATGAAAAAGTGTTTTTTGTTAACAGCTCGAAAGGCCAATTCTGACGCTGCTTAACTAGAAGCACTAACTGAGGTCGCAGGTTGAGCATGCTGAATTCTGATGGGATCCTTCCATTTGTTCAGATTACGAACCTAAGGGGCATAAATTCAAATTAAGAAAAGACAGATGTAGAATAGATGTGGAAATTTGCCTTAAGCCAGCGGGCGGTTAATAATTTCTGGAACAAACTTCTATCTGTCGTTATGGAAGTTGATAGGTTAAATAAATTTAAGGAGGAACGGGACAGGTATTTGGAGGGAATGGTGTGATTTTTTTTTTTTTTTGGCTGATGCTGCATAAGCTCATACACTTCCTTTCTTGCATCACATGCCACTACTACTACTACTACATGTTGATTTACACGAAAATTCAAAGCATACTGCATAGAATCTTGATAAGATTAATCTCAATCACTGCAAGAAATATTGTATACCAGTTCATTTATATGTGTTGCGAACGAGGAAAGGAGTGAGTGATTGTTCAGTAAAGTGTGTTCAGTAATTTCCATATTGGCCTGGCCACTATTTTAAATTCAGTATCTTTAAAGAATCTATTAAACTGTTTGTGCCATTGTTCAACATATGGGACACAAATAAGGTAATTTTTGATATTACTATTGTCGGTTGGTGTAGTTCTTTGTATCCTATCCTTAGCTTGTACCCTAATTCGGTTTATTGTAGCAAGGGGTAACCCCTCTTTAAGAATCTGCTGGTTAATATTTGTATTTCTGAGCTCAAACATAATCTGTCGTTCTATATTTATGCACATTGAGAAATTAATTAAAGATAATAGATCATTTGTAAGTGTATGCTTGATAGCTGTTATGAGGCAGGAAATACTGGTGTTTGTAGGTTTACAATAGATGTTAAATTGGATTTTTTCGAGTCCCGAGTAAGCGCGAAATTCAGAAAATTTTAATGAATTAATAACCGTATTCTCCCTTTGCAATGTACAAAGGGTACTAGGAAAGTTTTGCAATACAGCTTTGTTTATTTAATTTTTTCAAAGTAATTTCCTCTACATTCAATACACCTCTCCATCCTCCGAAACCAATCTTTAAACCAGTTCTGCCAAGTTTCACTAGAGAGTAAAGCACACTCGTTGTCCCAAGCCCGTAGAAGGTCCTCATCACTGGAAAACCGCCTCCCTTTTAGCTTCATTTTCACATGCGGGAACAGTGCAAAGTCGCAGGGAGCAAGGTCTGGACTGTAGGGAGGGTGTTCGAGAAGTTTCAGTCCTGTCGTGGTCAAATATTCGGTGCAGGCTTTGGCGCGGTGAGCTGGAGCATTTTCGTGATAGAGGTACCAGGTGTCCATTCTTGACTTTGGCCGCAGGTTCTTCATAGATCCAATGACTTTAGCAGGCATTGTTCGGTATACCACTTAGCTGTGACTGTCTTCTGCGTGTCCAAAACGACACGTTCCACAATTCCACTCGATTTGAAAAATACAGCTATCATTTTCTTCTTTACAGATCGGGATTTTCTGACAATTACGGGTGTGTCGTCATCATCAAAGACCCAAACTTTGTTTTGAGCCTTGGTCGGCAGATCGTAATAGTACAGCCAAGTCTCGTCACCTGTCATGATGTTGTTCACATACCGAGATTGTCCCTTATCAAACTTTTTTAACATCTCCCGGCACCAAGGCACACATCGTGTCATCTGCTCTTCAGTCAGTTGATGCGGCAACCACGGAGAACAAAGTTTCTTCACGTGCAAATGATCTTGCAGAATCGAACGAATTGCTGGTGCATTTGGGCCCAAAGTATCCTCTATCTGTTGGTAGGTCACTCGCCTGTTTTCGTCAAGCATTTTCCTCACAGCAGTAACGTTTTCCTCCGTAACTGACATTTGTGGCCTTCCCGGCCTCTCAGAATCCTCCAGAGTGAAATTCCCCTTTGGAATTCTCTATATCACCTGAATATCGTTGTACGATGTGGACAATCATCATCTAGTGCAAGAGTCATTTCTTCTAAGCACTGGTCTATGGTTAAACCACGCACGAAATTATACCGCAAAACTGTCCTTATCTCATTTCGTCACCACGATGCCATCGCAAGCACTTTACACTCTCACTACTAATGAATAACTGAGCCCATCGACTTGGCGCGGCGGCTACTAGGCACGTATAAACATGTCTCAAAATGCAGCAAAAAGCAGCTTCCTGTGATTCATTGTTGCGTCATATTGCAAAACTTTCCTAGTACCCTTTGTAAATTTGAGTCTAGAATGAATAATATTAAATGAATGTAAAATGTCCTGGATAGTGCTACTATCAGTAATTAGCATTAGTAGAGGTATTTGATGCAAGAAAGCAAGCTTATGCAGCATCAGCCAAAAAAAAAATAAAGTAAAATAAATCAATAAAAAATTAACCACTACCACTTCACCCCACTGTTCGTTCGAAATACCTGTCCAGCTGAGCCTTAAACTTATTTAGGCTATCAACTTCCACGACAAGGTATGGAAGTCTGTTCCACCTACCAACCACCCGCTGGCTAAAGGCAAATTTCCGCACATCTATCCTACATCTGTCTTTCCTCAATTTGAATTTATGCCCTCTCAGGTGATTATTCTGAGCAAGAGGAAGAATCCCATCAGCATTGAGCATGCTCAAACCATTCAAGGCTTTGTACACCTCTGTCAGATCACCTCGCTGGTGCCTAGTCTCCAGACACTGTAATTTGCAAAACTTAAGCCTTTCTTCGTAAGAGCACCCCTTTGTTCCATTCACTAATCTTGTTGCCCTTCTCTGTACTCGTTCCAGAATCTCTACATCCTTCTTGAAATGAGGCCTCCAGGCCTGTATACAGTACTCTAGGTGTGGCCTGACCATTGCCTTGTACAAGGGAATAATCACCTCCTTATCCCTGCTAGAAAAATTCCTATATATCATTGACAATACACCATGAGCTACTCTTGCAGCCCGTCTGCACTGCTCAGAGAACTTCATATCTGCCTGCACAACCACCCCCAGGTCCCTTTCATTCTCTACCACTGTCAGTGTAGTACCACAGAGTTGATACGTTGCTCTGGGGTTGCTGTTTCCCATATGTAGTACTTTGACAAATGTAATGTTAAACTTCATTTGCCACCTCTCAGCCCATCTGCTCAACCTTTCCAGATCCTGTTGCGGCAGCATAGTGTCAGTAGTGTCCTTGACAACCCTGCCAACCTTCGTATCGTCAGCAAACTTGGACATTAAGCTTGATATACCATCATCAATGTCATTTATAAATACAGAGAACAATAAAGGACCCAATACTGAACCCTGAGGGACTCCACTAATAACATTAGTCCATGATGAGCAGTGTCCATTGATTACCACTCTCTGTCTTCTCCCCCTCAACCACCCCTTTATCCATAGCAGCAATTAGCATTAGTAGAGGCATTTGATGCAAGAAAGCAAGCTTATGCAGCATCAGCCAAAAAAAAAACCACTTCCACTTCACCCCTCTGTTCGTTCAAAATACCTGTCCAGCTGAGCCTTAAACTTATTTAGGCCATCAACCTCCACCACAAGGGATGGAAGTCTGTTCCACCAACCAACCACCCGCTGGCTAAAGGCATATTTCCGCACGTCTATCCTACATCTGTCTTTCCTTAATTTGAATTTATGCCCTCTCAGGTGATTTTTCTGAGCTAGAGGAAGAATCCCATCAGCATTGAGCATGCTTAAACCATTCAAGGCTTTATACACCTCTATCAGATCACCTCGCTGGTGCCTAGTCTCCAGACACTGTAATTTGCAAAACTTAAGCCTTTCTTCGTAAGAGCACCCCTTTGTTCCATTCACTAATCTTGTTGCCCTTCTCTGTACTCGTTCCAGCAATACAATGGAATAATCAGATCCTTATCCATGCTGGAAAAATTCCTGTATATCATTGACAATACTCCATGAGCTACTCTTGCAGCCTGTCTGCACTGCTCAGAGAACTTCATATCTGCCTGCACAACCACCCCCAAGTCCCTTTCATTCTCTACCACTGTCAGTGTAGTACCACAGAGTTGATACGTTGCTCTGGGGTTGCTGTTTCCCATGTGTAGTACTTTACATTTGTCAATGTTAAACTTCATTTGCCACCTCTCAGCCCATCTGCTCAACCTTTCCAGATCCTGTTGCAGCAGCATATTGTCAGTAGTGTCCTTGACAACCCTGCCAACCTTTGTATCATCTGCAAACTTGGACATTAAGCTTGATATACCATCATCAATATCATTTATAAATACAGAAAACAATAATGGACCCAACACTGAGCCCTTAGCGACTCCACTAATAACATTAGTCCATGATGAGCAGTGTCCATTGATTACCACTCTCTGTCTTCTCCCCGTCAACCACCCCTTTATCCATAGCAGCAATTTGCCTCCAATGTCACACTGCTCCAATTTGTGTAGCAGTCTTCCATGTGCAACAGTATCAAAAGCCTTTCTAAGATCCAAGTATATAATATCAAAGTTATTCCCTGCATCCAGTTCTTTTGTGACTGCATCATAGTATCCAATCAAGTTGGTCAGGCAAGACTTCCCCTTAACAAAACCATGCTGTGTCTGAGCTATAACTGAGTTCTTGTGTAAATGATCCTGCAGTGCTTCTTTAACCAGTGCCTCCATTAATTTTCCTGGAACAGAAGTTAAGCTCACAGGTTTATAATTACTTGTGTCAGCCTTTGATCCTCCTTTGTGAATTGGGGTCACATTTCCAGTCTATGGGTACCTCCCCTTAGTCCAAGGAAGCTCTCATAATTATGGCTAAGGGTTTGCTAACTTCCTTTGCTGCCTCCTTTAATATAACTGGATAGATCCCATCCACCCCGGGTGCCTTTCTTGTGTTTATCTTCAACAGTTTCTCCTCCACTTTACTCCCAGTTATTTCAAGATTCTGTAGCTTACTGGTAGAGTTGAATACACCTCTGGCATTCCCCTTGCTGAATAACTCCTCATGTGTGAATGTCGATGCAAAATATTCATTTAGTTTGTTAGCTACCTGAGCAGGATCATCAACAGTTGACCCATCAATATCAAGTGGACCAATCTGATTCATCCCCTTCCTTCTAGAGTTTACATAAGTAAAGAACTCTTTGCTGTTTTTCTTCGCATCCCTTGCCAAGGATTTCTCGTAATCAGCCTTCGCTGTAACTTGGTTGCATATCAACTTGTATCTATCATAGGCTTCTGTGTCATGTGTTAATTTGTAAGTATCCCATGCATTTTTCTTCTCTGCCATATGCCTCATTAGTTCATCTGACATCCATTTAAGCCTAAACCTTGAACAATATTTCTTAGTTGGTATGTAAAGCCGAGTAGCTTCCAAGATAAGTTCTTTGAATGCTTCCCATTTTGCATTTGCTGTTGGTAACATCATCAGTTGGTCCCACTGTATAGAATTTAAATACTGTCTCAGTCCATCGTAGTCGCCTTTACGGAAGCAATAACCCTTCCCTTTACCCCTAATTCTAGTTACCTCTTTGAGTAAATCCCACTTCAGCACACTGTGATCACTGCCACCTAGTGGTTCATTTATGTGCAGATTCTTAATGCATGAAGAATCACTGCTGATACTTAAATCAAGAGTATTACTCTCTCTAGTTGCCTCCTGAACATGCTGATGTAGAAAACAATCATCCAATAAATCCACAAAAGCCCTGCTAATGTGTGAGTAACCAGCCCCCAAATTCCAGTCAATATCTGGGAAATTTGCCTCCAATGCCACACTGCTCCAATTTGTGCAGCAGTCTTCCATGTGCAACAGTATCAAAAGCCTTTCTAAGATCCAAGTATATAATATCAAAGTTATTCCCTCCATCCAGTTCTTTTGTGACTGCATCCTAGTATCCAATCAAATTGGTCAGGCAAGACTTCCCCTTAACAAAACCATGCTGTGTCTGAGCTATAACTGAGTTCTTGTGTAAATGATCCTGCAGTGCTTCTTTAACCAGTGCCTCCATTAATTTTCCTGGAACAGAAGTTAAGCTCACAGGTCTATAATTACTTGTGTCAGCCTTTGATCCTCCTTTGTGAATTGGGGTCACATTTCCAGTCTATGGGTACCTCCCCTGAGTCCAAGGAAGCTCTCATAATTATGGCTAAGGGTTTGCTAACTTCCTTTGCTGCCTCCTTTAATATAACTGGATATATCCCATCCACCCCAGGTGCCTTTCTTGTGTTTATCTTCAACAGTTTCTCCTCCACTTTACTCTCAGTTATTACAAGATTATCTAGCTTACTGCTAGAGTTGAATACACCTTTGTCATTCCCCTCGCTGAATAGCTCCTCGTGTGAATGTCGATTCAAAATATTCATTTAGTTTGTTAGCTACCTGAGCAGGGTTATCAACAGTTGACCCATCGATATCAAGTGGATCAATCTGATTCATCCCCTTCCTTCTAGAGTTTACATAAGTAAAGAGCTCTTTGCTGTTTTTCTTCGCATCCCTTGCCAAGGATCTCTCGTAATCTGCCTTCGCCTGCCTAACCTCCTTTGTAACTTGGTTACAGATCAACTTGTATCTATCATAGGCTTCTGTGTCACGTGTTAATTTGTATGTATCCCATGCATTTTTCTTCTCTGCCATATGCCTCATTAGTTCATCTGACATTCATTTAGGCCTAAACCTTGAACAATATTTCTTAGTTGGTATGTAAAGCCTAGTAGCTTGCAAGCTAAGTTCTTTGAATGCTTCCCATTTTGAATTTGCTGTTGGTAACATCATCAGTTGATCCCACTGTATAGAATTTAAATACTGTCTCAGTCCATTGTAGTCACCTTTACAAAAGCAATACCCCTTCCCTTTACTCCTAATGGTAGTTACCTCTTTGAGTAACTCCCACTTCAGAACACTGTGATCACTGCCACCTAGTGGTTCATTTATCTGCAGATTCGTAATGCATGAAGAATCACTACTGATAATGAAATCAAGAGTATTACTCCCTCTAGTTGTCTCCCGAACATGCTTATGTAGAAAACAATCATCCAATAAATCCACAAAAGCCTTTCTTGTGTTGTGAGTGACCAGCCCCCAAATTTCAGTCAGTATCTGGGAAATTAAAATCCCCTATTATAAGGCTCTCTGATTTACTTGCCCACTCTATTTCCCTGTACAGTTTCTTATTATACTCATCAGAGTCATTACGCTTATAGCACACTCCTACTCAATTTTGATCTTCCAATGCTTATGTCACACCAAACTGACTGACACTGCACTGTCCAGCGATGTTGACTGGCTTCACTTCCTTGGATTTTGTTTTCTTAATTAATAGCATAACCCTTCCTCCCTTCCTATCCTGTCTATCCTTTCTGTAGACATTGTACTCGCCAAATGCTAGTTCTGCATTCCTTATATCTGTGTGACACCACTTCTCTGAAATCCCCACAATATCTGCCTTTGATGTTTTGAGCAATACCTAAAATTCATCAAATCTATTTACTAAACTCCTAGCATTGGTGTACATGCAAGTATACATGCACCTGTTCTTTTTCTTAGCTACCCTAACACAACCCATGTGTTTACTTGTAACCCCAATGATTCCCAGCAGTCTCTGAAATATCCTGCATCTTATTTTCCAGGCTGCGGCTCATTCCAATAGAAGCAGTGCAAGAATCACTTTCACCACTGTTAATGTATTAGTCCTTGTATCCCCCCAATCTAGCAGTTTTCCGACCCACCTAACACTGCCTCGATAGCATCAGCAAACATTCTTGCACCCTTTCTATTTAAGTGTATCCCATCCCTGTAGAAGCAGTCTCTCCTGTTAACAAGTACAGACCAGGCTGAAAAAAAATTCTACCCCTTGAGCCTTGCATAATCTTTCCAGGGCCGAATTGATCGCCAGGGCTCTCATCATATACTCCCTCCTATCGTGTCTGGGCAGAATTGCAGACACTTTCAAATTCAACCGTAATTCATGGCTTTTTGTTTTTTAGTGACCTGTACTTGTTAAGTAATTCCGCCGGTCTCCTACTCTTAATATCATTAGTGCCAACGTGTACAACTATATCACCTTTTGTGCCCTTAAAAGATGATATCCACTCTACAACGTCATCAACCTTTGCCCCTGGCAGACATACCCTGGTCCTGTTCCGCCTATCCTTTTTACAAAGCATGTTTCCCATTTCCCTGACAATAGAGTCACCAACAACTACTAGTTCCTTTGGGACCAGCGCATTCTGCCTTGGGGATTGCCGCTGTGTTGCGCGATGACCAAGTGCAAGCTCAGGCATTGGTGTGGGCAGCTGAGAGCTTGATGGGCCCCTCACATGTAATCCTTCGAGGGCATGCACCCTGTCCTTCAAGCTCTCATATAGGCCCATAACAACGCTGAGTTGTCGCATGATTTCCTTACACTCCTTGCATCGCACACATACAAAGACATCCCCCATGGCAGTATCATGTCCCATACCTGACTGCTCCGCAAACATCAAGCAAATAGTGCATCTTAAAAGGCTGTCATTCAGAGGGCATCTGCCCCCCCCCTCAGTTCTCCCCTGAGCCACAGCATTAGCTTGAGCTTGAGCCTTTTGCTTTGCTGCTCTGGTTTGAGTCATGATTTCGATTTACTTTCAATAAAATTTCAATTTCAGTATAAAATTAAATCCTAGACTTGTATCCCAACACAGTTATGACGCTATATTTATGTTTCAGTAACGAGTGTTATCTACGAAATCTACGAGTGTTATCTACGAAATATTTATGTTTCAGTAACGAGTGTTATCTACGAAATATTTGATTCAGTAACGAGTGTTATCTACGAAATATTTGTTTCAGTAACGAGTGTTATCTACGAAATCCCTTTATATAACTTCCGTATCAAGTTATGTATTAATTATTTATGTTACGTAACCTAAGTGGTTATATGTATAGTTAAAAGTACAATTTAATTGCCAGTGAAGTTCAACAAGATTAATAGATTTTACTGATTAATTTTCCTGTAACAATGGCGGCTATTTACGAACGGTAAACACGTGGATTTGATACCCTTTCTGATACTAAGTAATACCTACAAAATCTCTATCTAAGTTACTTTAAACTTAAGTACCGTATATAGGAATATAAAGCTACTCTAGAAAATAAGTTAATATGTCAATTTAAACTAATAAGCAGAAAATTAATCAGAAAAAACTTCTCTGTTCCAAGAGCGGCAGAAAGGCACTTCCGCACCGGCAACCCTCGTCCTCAAACTCGAATTGTTGAGAGATAGACTCCAATATTAAGTCGCTTAGACGCAATCCGATTGGCAAACCAAAAATTTGTTTTATACTTCGTCTGGAAAAGTGATATAGTTTTTAAACTAAGAGTGAAAAATTTCCTTAATAGGAAATTTTTTCGTATAACTAATCGGTACAGAGTTATTATTTAACATATCTCAAAACATTTCTGATTTTACATTCGTAACAAGGTAACAGCTAGTGAGAATAAATTATCATTATCGCCAAGTCTACAGTCCTTAAGGTTATTAAATAATGTATCGTAGTTTTTAATCCCGGATTGTATTGCCTGTCTTGTATTGATTGTATTGCCTGTATTGATTGTATTGTCTGTATTACCAAGGTTGAAAATGTCAAGTTTCTGTAGGAAATTTAGGAAGTCATGTTTCTTTTATGTTACGTTTAACCAACGGTTGGTTAACCTTTGAATAAATAAATCTTTTTGTGGAACTTTATGAAGTCCAAATCCAATATCACTTAAGCACTGTTTTTTAGGTAATTTCCGGGGTGGTAAATTATAATTTTATCACTTTGGATAAAAGTGAAATCTGGTCTTGTGATAGCGTATAGGAGTAAAGATTTGTAAATGTTGATATGTCGGTTTGTTGAGTGTTTGGTGAGGGGGGGGGGTTCTCAAACTAGCTGAAGTGTTCTGCTGCAGCACGTATGTATGTATGTATGCGGGGGTCACCCAACTCTTATGCACTTGGTTGCAAGCTTGCGAAATGTGTTTGAACTTGTATGAACGTGTCATGACCCTCCTGATAATGTATTCAATTTGTTAACGTATCTCTTTTTTATTTCTGAGGCTTGTGCTTCACATCGCAAATCTAGGAGGTCTTCAGCACAGACCATTCGTTAGGATGTAGATAATTTTTTAATTTGTCATGAGGTTTCCTAACCTGGGAAAGGTATTTTTGTTTATTAGATTACGAGATCTTAAGGCAAGTTTAACTGTATTACATGATGTGGCAAGTGCTAGTTGCTTATACCTGAAATTTTATGATTTAAATTTACCATGGCAAATTTCGGAATAATATTGTTTTGAAGGCAATATTTTAGAAAAGAAATATGGTAACTTCCATTAGTGAATGGAACAAATTGGTGCTCTTACGAAGAAAGGCTTAAGTTTTGCAAATTACTGTGTCTGGAGACTGAGCACCGGCGAGATGATATGATAAAGGTGTATAAAGCCTTGAATGGTTTGAGCATTCTCAATGCTGATGGGATTCTTCCTCTTGCTCAGAATAATCACCTGAGAGGGCATAAATTCAAATTGAGGAAAGACAGATGCAGGATAGATGTGCGGAAGTTTGCCTTTAGCCAGCAGGTTGTTGGTTGGTGGAACAGACTTCCATCCCTTGTTGTGGAAGTTGATAGCCTAAATAAATTTAAGGCTCAGCTGGACAGGTATTTTGAACGAACACAGGGGTAAAGTGGAAGTGGTTTTTTCTTTTGGCTGATGCTGCATAAGCTTGCTTTCTTGCATCAAATGCCTCTACTAATGCTAACTTTGGGCTGAATATCTTAGTGTTAATCTAATGTAATTTTGCACCAAACTGGTCAAAAAATCCCCCATAATTGTATCGATACGTTATACCTGGGATTAAGAATTACGATACATTATTTAATAACCTTAAGGACTGTAGACTTGGCGACAATGATAATTTATTCTCACTAGATTTTACCTCATTATATATACGGATGTAAACGGTGAATACATTAGATATTCTTTGGGATATGTTCAATAATACTCTATACCAATTAATTATACGAAGCTTCCTATTAAGGAAATTTTTCACTTAATTAAACTCTTGGTTGAAGCCAACTATATCACCTTTTGAGACAATGTATACAAACAAATTTTTGGGTTTGCCCATGGGATTGAGTCTAAGCAGCTTAATATCGGATGTCTATCTCTCAATGATTGAGCATATACATTTGATGCCTTTTCTACCCCATATTACATACTATGGAAGGTATTTAGATGATGTTCTAGTTTATTATTGATAGTAGCACTATTCAAGACATTTTACATTCGTTTAATAATATTCATTCTAGACTCAAATTTACATTGGAAATGAAGAATACAGATAAGTCATTAAATTTTTCTGAATTTCATGCTTATTCGGAACTCAAATAACATCCAATTTAACATCTATTGTAAACCTACAAACACCGGTATGCTCTTGCATTATAACAGCTATCACCGTACACTTACAAAAGATCTATTATCTTTAATCAATTTCTCAATGTGCCTATAAATATTCAACTACGGAATCTGCTCTGGGCTCAGAAATACAAGTATTAACCAACAGATTCTTAAACGGGAGTTAACCCCTTGCTACAATAAACCGAATTAGGGTACAAAACTACGATAGGATACAAAAAACTACACCAACCAACAATAGTAATATCAAAAAATACTTTATTTCTGTCCCATATATTAAACAGTGGCACGAACAGCTTAACAGATTCTTTAAAGATACTGAATTTAAAATCGATCTAGGCCAATACAGAAAATTACATACTATACTGAACAATCGCTCAGTCCTTTCCTCGTTTGCAACACAAATAAATGACCTGGTATACAACATTTCTTGTGGTGATTGCGACTTGTCTTATGAAAGTTCTATGTGATTTCCTCTGAATTTTCGTGTTAATCAACTTGCGGCCTCAGTTCGTGCTTCCTGTTCAGCAGCATCAGAATTAGCCTTTCATGCCGTTAATGAAAAACATACTTTTTTATTTAATGAGGCTAAAGTACTTAATGTCCAACATAATTATACGAGACTTAATTGCAGAAATTGTCGAAATTAAATTACATGAGAATTCTGTTAATGTTTGCCGGCCATATCTAATCTCCGATTCGTGGTCTTTTATGCTTATATGCGAAGACAAATAATCCCTATTTCAGTTTCATACTCACCTCTATTCGGTAATTTTCATTCCTGTGATCACGACATACAGTCGAAAAGGGTTTGTTAGCTTCAGGAAGGAAACTCATTTTGTCATTTTTTGTTAAATTCTTTTAATTAATTTTTTACTTAATTTTTAATTGCATTAAATTGATTTTTAATTATGTTCAATTGTTTTTAAATTATTTTTTACTATAGTGAAATTATAGTAATCTTATAATACCGTGATAAATCTGCAATAAATTTATTGGTAGATGGTGGCTAAATTTAGGTTGGAAGAAGCATTAAAAAGAACTAAGGCAGAGAATGGGGTGAAAATATTTTAAACAGATTTTAAAATGAGCGCAAGGAAGTAGAAGTGCAGATCTCCAATCCTTGGTTGTCATAAAGAGGTTAAAGGACGCAAATGAAAAAAAAGAGAAGACCGGTGGTGCCAATAGTCGTTACGAGGGACTTTCATTGGATAAACCGTCATCAGTAGGAAAATGGGAGAGAAGTGAGCGCGTGTTGTATTTAAAGTTTATCTATACTCTCATGATGCTCTTTTTGACACGTGGGAACTTTAGTCGCGAGAGGTTCTGAGCCGGTGAGAGGTTGAAGGGAAGTTTAGCATTAATAATATTGAGATCGGAATGGTGTCGGTACCATTCGATGGTGAGGGCTTCATATTGAAAAATTCTGTAGCTCGATCTAAGTTTAATAATGGTGATGGCAGAGTCAATAAGGGGGGGGGGTGTGGTTGTGGGTTTGAGCGTGGGTTGTTAACTCAGTGCAGGATTGACTTGTCCTGAAACTGTTGAAGTGGTAGTATGCATGGGTATTGGAAGTTGTGGAGAAACCGAATTTGGTGGTAGTGCTGCCGATGTAACAGGTGTCGCAGTTTGGTTGGCATTTTATGAGACATATTATATTATTGAGATCATTGATTTCAACCAAAAATTTGGTTGTGTAGGACGGCTTTTTTGGTACTAAGGGGATGATGTGAAGTGAAATATGCGTGTTTTTTCTGAAAATCTAGGTATTTAAATTTGTGTCTGTTTTATATGTTTCATAGCTAGTGAGATTAAGAAAATTAATCTGGTTGTCCGTTGCGATTTCGAGTGTAAAGTTTAGCCTGTCATGTATTGTATTGAATTTTAAAAAAAGATTGTCTACAGTTGTTCTTTCAGTTGACCTCTCTGTCAGTTGACCACATCCTTGAACTTACCACTCTTTTACTAGACACTAGATATTTTAGATTTAATAATAAAATTTATTGACAAACATTCGGTCTACCAATGGGTTTAGGCATTTCTGCCCCCCCCCCCCTTTCTGAAATTTATCTCGCCACTAATGAAAACCAAATTTTACATCCTTTCCCTTGTGAAATTAAATTATACATACACTACGCCGATGATACCCTAATAATAGGCAACAGAACAACCATAGACAATCTTTTTTTAAAATTCAATACAATACATGACAGGCTAAACCTTACCCTCGAAATCGCAACGGACAACCAGATTAATTTTCTTAATCTCACTAGCTACGAAACATATACAACAGACACAAATTTAAACACCTAGATTTTCAGAAAAAACACGCATACCGGTAAATATCGACATTTCACTTCACATCATCCCCTTAGTACCAAAAAAGCCGTCCTACACAACCAAATCTACAATGCTATCAAATTCAGTCTTTCACAAAATGGTCTACACAATGAACTTCAATACCTTACTGATAAATTCATAGCCAGGAGCTACCCCCCCCCCCCCCCCGCCCTCAACTCATCCAACACGCAATATCCACTGTTAAAAACAGTATTAATAACCCCACCAGACACAGTAACAAGACAAATATTCGCATAGTTCTCACAGCACAATTCCGACATACATTCAAAGATACCGACATCTCCCTCACCTTCTCTACTTACAATAAACTAGGTTTCCTATTTAATTCTTATAAAGATACGCACAAATATCCCATCAATGATCTCAATAATATAATATGTCTCATAAAATGCCAACCAAACTGCGACACCTGTTACATCGGCAGCACTACCACCAAATTCGGTTCCTCCACAACTTCCAATACCCGCGCATACTACCACTTCAGTAGTTTCAGGACAAGTCAATCCTGCACTGAGTTAACAACCCACGCTCAAACCCACAACCAAACCCCCTTATTGACTCTGCCATCACCATTATTAAACTTAGATTGAGCTACAGAATTCTTCAATATGAAGCCCTCACCATCGAATGGTACCGACACCATTCCGATCTCAATATTATTAATGCTAAACTTCCCTTCAACCTCTCACCACCGGCTCAGAACCTCTCGTGGCTAAAGTTCCCATGTGTCAAAAAGAGCATCACGAGAGTATAGATAAACTTTAAATACAACACGTGCTCACTTCTCTCCCATTTGCCAACTGGTGATGGTTTATTCAACGAAAGTCCCTCTTAACGACTGTTGGCACTACCGGTCTTTTCTTTTTCTCATTCGTGTCCTTTAACCTCTTTATGACAACCAAGGATTGGAGATCTGCACTTCTACTTCCTTGCGCTCATTTTAAAATCTGTTTAAAATATTTTCACCCCATTCTCCGCATTAGTTCTTTTTAATGCTTCTTCCAACCTAAATTTAGCCACCATCTACCAATAAATTTATTGAAGATTTTATACAAGGTGAGTACTGTTTTTTAAGCATTTGCTATTCATTTTTTAATTAATTTTTACTGTAATATAAGATTTTTGATTTTTTAATTGGTTTCGTTTTAATTTCTGGAGAGTATCATAATGAAGTGTTCTATGTATCATATTGAGGTAAACTTCTCTTATTCTTTTACAAATATTGAGATCAACGTAGAACATATTGAGCATCACAGCTCTGGTTCATACTATTGAGTTTAAATTAAAATAAAAGTAAATGAAACAGGTGCCAGTGGCATGGAAACCAGTAGAGCAAAAAAACAAACCAATACATAATAAAGTAAGGGGGATGAAATCAAGATAAAGGATAAGGACCACCATTATTTAGATCCATTGCATTTGTAAATCGATGAGTGTATCAGTTCGGCGATGCATGGATTTGTCTCTTTTTCAAAATGCAGTGATTCCTTGATCATTATTGGCATAATGGTCAGTCTGTTTTATTTATTTATTTTAATTTTTTGGTCACTTTGTTTGGTTTTCCATTTTTAGTGATATTTTGCATAATTTCGACATGGTACTATCTTCCGGGAACTGCTAAATTTGAATTAATTGGAATTTCATAAATTTATGTTATTTGGTATTTTATTAATTGGTTTTTCTAAATTATTTTATGAGCATTCCTTCTGCAATACCCTTTATTATGTATTTGTTTGTTTTTTGCTTTGCTGGTTTGCCATGCTACTGTTACCTGTTTCATTTACTTTTATTTTTATTTAAATTAGTATAAGCAACAGGTAGTGGATAATGCATTGCAGCCACTAATGTTTGCTGTACTAATTTTCTTTCTTTTCTTTTTCTGTTTTTTTTTTTTTTTTTTTATTCTTTTTTTTTTTGTACTTGATTTATTCTATGTATATATTTATGTGTGTGTCTGTATTCAGTCCGTAGGTATGGCAGCTAAACATGGTATGAGCAGTAATGCAGCAAATACTATTACCTGTCTCAAGCATTTAATTGGTATAAATGTTGAAGTAGAAGGGGAAATTCAGAAAAGTTCTTGCAAGGTTTGTATCTATCTTTTCTCAAGCTTGAAAGTTTGAGAAAAGATAGAATTTCATTTTGATGCTTACTCCATATTTAATTTAGTTTTGAAATTGTGATCAGTAGTTATTATTCTTAACTATTTGTCAGTTGTTAGTATTTTCATGTTCGGAATTTGCTAGAGGTGTACACACACACACACACACACACACACACACACACACACACACACACACACACACACACACACACACACACACACACACACACACACTAGTATAGATGTAAATTATTAATATTCATAATGTAGTGCAATAAAATCTGTTACAATGAATACCACCTTCACAAAAAATTTCACTATTTTGTCTTGTTTGAATGTAAAAATTATGACATAATGTATCCATATATTGTAAATGTGACTTGAAGAAAGAAAACAGAAATGGTAGTTTTAAAACGTGCAGAAAAGAGAATGTAGGATTTATGAATAATGATTGTGCTTACCCACCCCCCATAGTACGATCACAAAAAAAAAAATTAATCTAATTCAACTTAGTTTACCCATACAACTGAACACAGATTTTCAATTGCAGTAATGCCAAATTTTTATATAATGTGTTAAAAAAAAGTAAAATTTTAAAATTTTTCATGTTAGTGAATATGAAAGGTACAGTAAATTCTTGTTAATACAAACTCGGTTTATACAAAGTACTCATTTATATGAAGCACATACCATTCCCCTGCGAAAGGATAGCCTTTTCTTTGTAAATATATTCATTTATTACAAAATTTGGTTAATATGTACTACAAAGTTCTTTTTCACCCTGTGAGAAATAAATATTGTCATTTTGTGTGTTTAATACAAATCTTGGCAGAGTGATCCGATTATTGTCCCTGGCCACCTGGCTCCCTACTTTCTGAAGGATGGCACTCACTTGTTAGAAATTAGTTTTATTTAAACAAAAGCAGTTTATGGTAGCTACAACGTCAAGTGCACTCGGAAAAACATCTTTCTGAAGGATGAGTTGTTAAATTAACAAAAGAATAAAAAGTTTTTCTAAGTTGTTTACATGCACTCCCTCACTCTCCACCGGAATAAGGTCAGTTGTAAATTGTTATCCCAGTTCAATCTTTTGCTATCGTATACAGCAATCTAGCCATTTTGTGCCATTTTTATCTGAGCTGATGTCTTTTTCAGAACTTGTGTCTTTAAATTAATTTAAAATTTGTTTATATTAAATCTTATCCAGCAGTGTTACGGCAACAAAACGTAGATGGACAGATTGATGCCTGGAAATTAAACTAAAAATTATACAAGAGGCTGATAGGATGGAAAGAATCAAAATGGACATTGCAAAGGAATACAACATCCCTTTACCTACTTTATCTACAATACTGAAAAACCGAAAAAGACTTGAAGAAGTGCATGATATTAGAGCAGCGATGAAAAACAGGAAAAGAATTCATGGTGCAAAACACGAGAAGCTTGAATAAAAACTTTTTGAGTGGTACCAACAAATGCGTGCATCTAATTTGCCAATATCAGGTCCGATTTTGCAAGAAAAAGCGAATTATCTAGTTCAGCAACGTGGGATTAGTGACTTCAAATGCAGCAGTGGCTGGCTACAAAGATTTAAAGACAGGAATAACTTGGTTTTGCGAAATGTTTGCGGTGAGTCTGGATTAGTCGACAAAGAAAAGGCTACAGACTGGTTGTGTTCTATGTGGTCCATCCTTGGAAAAATATGAGGCAAAGGATATTTTTAATCTTGACGAGACAGGTTTATTTTATAATTTGCTGTCAAACAAAACATTTGCTGTTTGAGGAGAGTCTTGTCATGGTGGAAAATTAAGTAAACAAAGACTCGCTGTTCTGTTCTGCTGCAATTCAGATGGCAGTACAAAACTATGCCACTTGTGATTGTTAAGTTTTCCAAGCCAAGATGTTTTAAAGCAGTTAACCAACTTCCCTGTGATTATGAGGCCAATAGAAGTGCTTGGCTTACGGTCAAAATTTTTCAGTCTTTTTTATCAAAATTGGACAGAAGAATGGCTTCGGAAAAAAGGAACATTTTGATTTTAGACCGTTGTACAGCACATTCTGCTGAGACACTTAAGTTGGCAAATATACGTCTGTTGTTTTTACCCCCCATACCACCAGTTTAATGCAACCGCTGGATCAAGGCATTTATAACCTCATGAGAGCAAATAGAGCCTGCCTGATAAGGTACTTGATCCGCAACATAGAAGGAGAGAACAATTTGCAGCCACATTGGAATGTCTTGGATGCTATCCGTAATCTTGTTATTGCTTGGGAAAGTATTACATCAAGTGTAATAATCAACTGCTTCAGAAAAGAGCGGCTTTGGAGAGAACGTCATTGAAAAACATGGTCCAGCACGAATGTGATAGCAACAGTGAGGAATGGAGGAATTTGAAGGAGCATATGGATTTTTTGGCGAATTTGAAGAGTTTGTGAAGGCGGATGATGAAGTTGCTACCACTCCAATGCCAACCCAAGAATTGCTGCTGGGTACCAAACAAAACAATGTTTTTGTTACCAGTGAAGAAGCATGCACACTGCCATCTAAAAAAAATGCCCAAAATGCATTTGAACATAATAGAGAATGTGTTGGCCTGCTGTAACATTGATAAAGAAACAACTGTTTACAAGTTAGTACGAATGCATGATATTAGTACTCAGTGAAAACTCCAAATTTGCAAGAACAGCATTGTTTAAGTTAAATCTCATATTATGAATACCTTCACAATGAGTTGCCATGATATTGCACTACTTTGAATAAGTAACGCTTCACCTAAGGAGAAGACATCATTACTTATTCTCAGTGGATATTACCACCCAGACAGCACCATTTCAGGGCTATTTGGCCCTTTTTCAGTGGGTAGGTAGGTACCCTGGTGATGCAATGATGACAAACAGTTATGTCGTATAATTCCACAATATGAGAGATGCCTGATGGTATGTAAGATAAATTTAGACTGAAATGCTTTAAGGGCTTTAAGCCTCATGCTGTGAGAGAATTTGACAATGTACAAGTTAGTGTGAATGCATCATATTAGTACACACAAAAACTCCAAATTTGCAAGAATGGCATTGTTTAAGTTAAATCTCTTATTGTTAATACTTTCACAATGAGTTGCTGTAATATGCACTACTTTGAATAAGTAACGCTTCACCTAAGGAGAAGACATTGTTATTTATTCTCAGCGGATATGCTGAGAATAACCCACCCACCAAAGAAGGGCCAAATAATCCCGAAATGGTGCCATTTGGGTTGTGGTATCTGCTGAGCAGCTTTGTTTATGTGTATCAAGCGTGCCTCCTCGTTTTGTAATTGTGCTTTATTCCCTAAAAATAAGTAAAATACTTAAAAGGTGTGAAAAGGAAGCATCCTGGAAAAAAAAGACACTGCAGATTCAGAGAGAAAAAGAAAAGCAATATCGATAAACAGAGGCGGACTGGGTCACAAATTCTCACCCGGTAAAATTTATAGTGTCCTCATACTATGGTTTATGGCCAAAATCACACTGGCCTCCGGCCCACCGCGGTTTCCCCGGTAAGGCTTATGGCCAGTCTGCCTCTGTCGATAGAGAAAAAATATGAAATTGTGAAACGCTTTGAGCGAAATGAAAGACCGTGTGATATTGCACATGCTACAGACCTAAAAATTTCCAAATATGGGGTTTATTAAAATTTTATGTGATATTGTATTTATTGTACATTAAAATATGCTTTAAAAATGAGATTCCAGAAGAAATTTTTTACTGTTATAATACACATTTGCCATTTTTGATTTTAAAATAAACATTTAAGTGAAATAAAGGGAATTGCTAATTGTGTATATTAGAAAAGTATAGAAGAAATTATTTTAAAAAATAGTTCTTTTAAATAATTTTAATAATAATCATTACAACAAAATTTGGTATGAAATAATTTATGCACCTCTGAGAAGTTTTTTATAATGGCATTTTACTGTTTAAATTTAAAATTAAAAAATCCTAAAAAGAGCTTTTCATGACACCTACTTCTTTATATGATCCATTTTTGCATACGAGTCTTTTATTTATTATTATTTTTTTTTTTCCCTATTTAACAATTAGTATATTGTAAAAAGGAAATTTTAACTTCATAGCACTAATAGTTTGGTTTTTTTAAAATTTTTTTATCCTGTTTTTTTTTTAAACTTGTTATCCTTTTGATAATTACAGAACTCTTAAAAAAAAAAAAAAATTTTTATAATGCTCCAACAAATACACAGTTCGTGTTAAATTTTTTTCCCCCAGTAATCTTTTTTTTGTACTGTGAATATAAAATAACTTTCAATAGAACCCTGTTAATGTGGACCCCAATGATCCGGACTTTCTGTTAATCCGAACTGGATTTTCAGTCATGGGAAAAATTCTATCGAAAAAAAAAATTTTTTTTGTTCACTGACATTTGGTAGGGACTTTAAAATTTAAAACAATAAAAAAAGATAAGCAATCAATAACAAAGAACACTGCATGCACAAATTGCAACTAACACGATACACGCAAGTGAGAACGGAGTAACAAGTTACGAAAATTAAAAAATAGCGATGTAGAGAACATTCTGAAAATTTATTTATGTTTTTGATATGATTGATGATTTCATAGAAGGGGAAACACATTTCACCATAATAATGTAAAAATCCACAGAATTTCAGCTGTCGGTATTATCGCAAATTCAATAAGATTGTATTTACTATCCATTTATAATAGATTGCACTAACAGAAAAGCCTCACAAACAGGGGCCTGCTAATTGTTTTATGGTCGTGACCTCCAGAAATCCGACCGGATCATGTGGTATGGTCCGAGACAATCGTAGGGTAATATCGAGTGCTGGCCTATTCAGTTGACACCTGCAGCTAGCATTGTCCATGCATTAATTTTGAAAATGTTTCAAAATTAAAGCAAAAAAACATTGAAGACGTCTCGAAAATAGTTATTTGTTTTGTGTTGTAATGTATATATATATTTTTTATTTTTTTTTTTTGTGTTTAATCTAGTGAAATGTATTAAGTGTTCTACATTAAAACTTTATTGCTTTGTACAGTATTTCATTTACTTACCATGTTCTTTTACTTTTTATAATTTGGACTTTAAAATATTGTTTTATTAATTTAATATAAAAACCAATTTAGTTAAAATTTTGTCATTTAGTAACATTAAATAAAAAACTGGTACGTTAACAATAGCTTCCATTTAATCCGGACTTTTGCTAATCTGGACCGAGTGTGGTCCTGTAAGTCCGGATTAAAAGGGTTATACTGTATTATAAAGACAGTTTTTAAAAAAAAAGAAACTCACAACATAACTGGTAATCTCTTCACTTCATGTTTAGAATAGTATAACATGGCAGTGAATAGAGTTTTTTAATTATAATCTAGACACTAAAAATAAAATATCTTATTATATTCTTAAAAATTTATTTTAATTTTTATTTGTTCAGCCTTAATAGTCATATTTATAAAATGCTGCCAGTTGATGGGAGATACACTGGATATTAATGGTTCAACTGTTGATGATCGTCCTCAGGTGACTAACAAACTAAACGAGTATTTTGCATCTACATTCACACATGAGGAAGTTATTCAGGAAGGGGAATGCCAGAGGTGAAGTAAACTCTGGCAGTGAGCTGGATGATTTTGTAATAACAGACGAAAGTGGAGGAGAAATTGTTGAAGATAAACATAAAAAAGGCATTCGGGGTGGATGAGATCTATCCAGTTATGTTAAAGGAGGCAGCAAAGGCAGAGCCATAATTATGTGAGCTTCTTTGTACTCAAAGGAGGTACCCATAGACTGGAGATGTGCAAATGTGACCCCAATTCACAAAGGAGGATCAAAGGCCGACACAAGTAATTGTAGACCTGTGAGTTTAACTTCTGTTCCAGGAAAATGAATGGAGGCACTGGTTAAAGAAGCACTGCAGGATCATCTAGACAAGACTTCAGTTATAGCTCGGACACAGCATGGTTTTGTTAAGGGGGAAGTCTTGCCTGACCAATTTGATTGGATACTATGATGCAGTCACAAAAGAACTGGATGCAGGGAATAACTTTGATATTATATATTTGGATCTTAGAAAGGCTTTTGATACTGTTGCACATGGAAGATTGGCCCCGGGTGCCAAGCGTTATTGTGATCGAGCGATTCTCTGAGCTATTTACAAAGCGTTTTCTCACTGCGACAGTTCTTGTTAATTTGGAAAGTTTTTCTTACGTTTAAAGTTATTTATTGACAACTTACTCTTACGAATTGTAATTAAGTTACAGAAAGGAAAACCACCTTTCTTTTTTATTTCCTTAAAACTAACAAACTAACTTACACCGCTTGGTCACTCTAGCGGCACTGCTCCTGCCTCCCCATGGCAGGGCCGGTAACCTTGGCAGAAAAGCCTCTCTGCCAAGGGCTAAAAGGAGCTGACATGGATCACAAAGATAGTTATCCATATGTTGAGCCTCGTGCCTCAACCTGTCCAAGGACAGACCAAACTGACTTTGACACTTCCCATCCTAAGAGACAAAGAACAGAAGTTTCCAAAAAGGAATCACCACTGTTTCTTATAATACATTCCCAAACAAATCAACTGATAGGTGCACTTTCTCCATTTCTAATCGAGAAATGTCTCAAGAATGCTGCCGGACCACCTAGAATGGTGAAAAGACTCCGCTCCGGAGATCTACTTATAGAGACTATGAATAGGAGGCACTCTGAAGCCCTACTAAGAATCTCAAAATTTGCGAATATTCCTGTCACAGTAACTCCACATGCCACCCTAAATTCATCCAAAGGAGTGCTCTCTGAGTGGGACTTATTAAATGCTACTGAAGAGGAATTAGTCCAAGAGCTACAAGACCAAAAAGTTATACAGGCAAAGCAAATTAAAATCAAGAAAGATGATGAACTGGTTCCGACACGCAGTGTTATACTGACCTTTTCGACACCAATCCTTCCAGCTACAGTTAAGGCTGGATATCTGAACTGCCATATCCGACCTTATATCCCCAATCCACTCAGGTGCTTCAAGTGCCAAAAATTTGGCCATGCTCAAACAGTGTGTAGAGGGGGTTTCATTGTGCCCCAACTGTGGATCCAAGGAACACACTCAGACTGCCCAGCACAAACACTTGTATGTCCAAACTGTAACGGTAGCCATCCAGCTTACTCAAAAGTTTGTGAAGCCTGGAAAACAGGAAAGAAGATACAGAAATACAAAATAGAAAACAAAGTGACTTATCAAGAAGCAAGGAAACAAGTTTTGCTCACAGTACCGAAACTCACATATGCAACTGCAACACAAAAATACAAAACAGAGGGAACCCAAACTGAAGTGTCCACACCACCAGCTACATCCATTTCCGGCTGGGCTCGGGCTGTTCTATCGAATCCGCAGGAGTCCAAGTAAAAGACCAAGCAAATAATACCCCAGTCACTGTACCACCAACTATTACTCCATCACGTTCAGATACTGAAAGTCTGAGAAATCTTAAACTGCAAAATACTCTAACCGCAGATATGGAAAGTGATAACACCACTAACAATGATGAAACCGTCTTAGAAATACATGCTGAGGAAGACATGGATACTGCACGACCCACTTTCCCGAGAAAAGATAAAATAAAACTGGAACGCCATAAACAGATTGGCTCAAAAAAACAGTCAGAAATACTTTCTACTTCAAATGCTAAATAATGGATCAGTTGATTCAATGGAATTGTAGAGGCCTCCGTAGCAACATAGACAATATTCACGACTTGATAAATCAGCATCATCCAGTACGCATCTGTCTACAAGAAACAAATCTCTCTCCACAAGTGACACTTTCAGTTAAAAACTATACCTTGTTCAGGCAAGGCAGGATCTCTGCCCATGGGTATCATGGTGGTGTAGCTATATTGATTGACAGTAAAATCCCATCCAGACATATTCCTGTACAAAGCATTTTAGAAGTACGCCTCGCTCTTGGCACAACGCTTACTCTTGTATCCATATATATCTCACCAAATCAGAACTGCTCCATAACTGAACTAGATGATCTTATCTTACAACTACCTTCTCCTTTCTGCGTATTGGGTGATTTTAATGCGCATCACCAGTTATGGGGATCTTTACATACAGACAACTGGAGACGCACGATAGAGGCTTTTCTTGTAAAGCATAATATCACACTGGTAAACACAGGCTCCGACACCTATGTCCATTTTCCAACAGGCTCAACTTCTGCTATAGATCTGTCATTATGCTCACCAATGTTATTTCCAGACTTCGATTGGAGAGTTTCAGAAAATCCATTAAACAGTGACCATTTTCCTATAATCTGTAAGCTCTGCACAAGAAGAAACTTACCAGTAAGTGGTCGAACTAAGTGGAAATTCTCAAAAGCTGACTGGAATAAATATGCATCAGGCGTTACATTAGATGATGATATTATCCATCATCACTCCATAGATGACGCCGTTAAACACATCACAGAACAAATGTTGGCAGCAGCTGCTACTACCATTCCTAAAACTTTAATTAAAGAATCCAAACACAAAAATTACTGGTGGAATTTGGCATGTAACACTGCTAAGGGGGAAAAGAACAAGGCATGGAATCAGTTCCAAAAAAATCCAACCACTGCCAATCTGATTATCTATAAGAAACTTAAAGCCCAGGCCCGTTACATCCGGCGAAAAGCTAAAAACGAGTCTTCGATTCATTTTGCTTCATCTGTCACTAAAGACACACAAGTGCAAATAAGATGCCTTACCGGAAAGTCTCCATCAATTCCCTCCTCAATCGTCGTCTATAAAGGACAAGAGGTAACCCGTCCCGAGAATATTGCAAACATCCTCGCTTAATCTTTTGCTCAACATTCTGCATCAACCCCATATGATCCAACTTTCCTAAAAGCCAAATCAATAGCTGAAAAATATAAAATAAATTTTAGAACGAAGTCAGCCCTCTCTTACAATGAACCACTTACCATATATGAATTAGAAGAATCTTTAAAAAAAATCAGCTAATAGTGCACCTCGTCCAGACGGCATATACTACTTAATGTTAAAAAATCTAAATGAGAGAACTCGTTACTCTCGCCTAAAACTTTTCAACCGAATATTTGTTGCAAATTACTTTCCCCTATCCTGGCGCCATTCTGTAGTTCTACCCATTCCAAAACCAGGAAAAGACCAATCAGACCCGCATAATTATAGGCCAATCTCACTTACTAGCTGCTTAGGTAAGACTGGAAAAAATGGTACATCGTCGCCTCACCTGATATTTGGAAACTCAAACTACTGTGAACAACAATCAGTTTGGATTTCGTAAAAACAGATCTACCTTAGACCTTATGATAAAGACCTGAGGCAAATGTGCGAAATACATTCATAAAAAATGAATGTTTGGTTATGGTGAGCTTAGATATAGAGAAAGCCTTTGAAACTACGTGGCATCATGGCATCCTTCATGACCTACATGCCCTAGGATTAAAAGGACATTTACCAGCATTAATTCAGAGCTTTCTCGAATATCGAACTCTCCAGGTCTGTTATCGAGGTACACTCTCCAAAATCTACATACAGGAGGAAGGAGTCCCACAAGGGTCAGTCCTTAGTGCTACACTCTTCGCAGTTAGAATACACACTAACAACAACCATACTGAATTCAGTAGAAACTTATCTTTATGCCGATGACCTCATTATCCAGTCACTCACAAAATATGTTCTCTATTGAAAGGAAACTCCAACTATCAATAAATAAAATACAAACGTGGATGTCACAAAATGGGTATAGACTGTCACCAGAGAAAACTGTCACTATACACTTCTGCAAGAAGCGAAAACTGCACCCTGATCCTGAATTGCACCTGGGAAATCATGCTATTCCAGTCAATGACAATATTAGATTCTTAGGTTTAATATTAGATAAGAAATTAAACTTCCTGAAACACATACAACATGTACGAATTATTTGTTTGAAGAAAATGAATATTCTTAGAGTGCTTTCTGCGATGTCATGGGGAGCTGACCGACTCCCCATGACATCGCATTAAGAAATTATAATCTATACCAATTCCTTGAGTGCAGTAACTTCTTTACAACATAAATATCTGAACTCTCATCCTATTCTGAAAGAAATCAGGGCACAGTTAATTAATCTCACAGAGCATAACACAGAGGTAAGGTTCTGCTGGATCCCTGGGCATGCTGGAATCCAGGGAAATGAGAAAGCAGATCAAGCAGCAAAAAATCCAGTCAACCCCGTATCTTCACTTGCCTTGATTCCTTATATGCACTGTAAACTTATCATAAAACAGTTATGTATTGACCAATGGACATCAGTATGGCAGCAACAGACCCATAATAAACTTTTATAAATAAAGCCACAATACTGGAAATCTAGTTCACGATTAAACAGACGAGAAGAGGTCATCCTTGCAAGGACATGCATTAGGCATTCCTCTCTCACCCACCTCCATTTGTTGACAGGGGATGAATCTCCTCACTGTCGTTATTGTTCCGCCCTACTTACAGTGAAACACATTCTCCTCGATTAACAAATTGCCCAATTAACAAATTTTAAATCGGTTTTAATCCAAAACAATTCATTAGACATGAACCATATTCTCGGTGATGACGCAAATTTATCCGATTTATTTAATTTTTTAAAACAAATTCATTTATATGAACTTATCTGACATATGACTGGGAAAAAAAAATAAAACATTTGCACAATTACTGTAACAGACAAAATTTCACCTTAGTTGCCCTTGTGCCAATAAACTTCCATTTAAACCAACCAACATGGAAGACTCCTGCACAAATTGGAGCAGTGTGGCATTGGAGGCAAATTGCTACTATGGATAAAGGGATGGTTGAGGGGGAGAAGACAGAGTGGTAATCAATAGACACTGCTCATCGTGAACTAATGTTATTAGTGGAGTCCCTAAGGTTCATTGTTGGGTCCATTGTTGTTTTCTCTATTTTTAAATGATATTGATGATGGTATATCAAGCTTAATGTCCAAGTTTGCAGATGATAGAAAGGTTTGCAGGGTTGTTAAGGACACTACTGACAGTATACTGCTGCAACACGATCTGGAAAGGTTGAGCAGATGGGCTGAAAGGTGGCAAATGAGGTTTAAAATTGACAAATGTAATCCCAGAGCAATGTATCAACTCTGTTGTTGTACTACACTGACAGTGGTAGAGAATGGAAAGGACCTGGGGTCATTGTGCAGGCAGACATGAAGTTTTCTGAGTAGTGCAGACGGGCTGCAAGAGTAGCTCATGGTGTCTTGTCATTGATATACAGGAATTTTTCTAGCAGGGATAAGGAGGTGATTATTCCCTTGTATAAGGCAATGGTCAGGCCACACCTTGAGTACTGTATACAGATCTGGAGGCCTCATTTCAAGGATGTAGAGCTGCTGGAACGAGTACAGAGAAGGGCAACAAAATTAGTGAGTGGAACAAAGGGTTGCTCTTATGAAGAAAGGCTTAAGTGTTACAAATTACAGTGTCTGGAGACTAGGCATTGGTGAGGTGATCTGATAGAGGTGTATAAAGCCTTGAATGGTTTGAGCATGCTCAATGCTGATGGGGTTCTGCCTCTTGCTCAGAATAATCACCTGAGTGGGCATAAATTCAAATTGAGGAAAGACATATGTGCGGAAATTTGCCTTTAGCCAGCGGGTAGTTGGTTGGTGGAACAGACTTCCATCCCTTGTTGTGCCTAAATAAATTTAAGGCTCAGCTGGACAGGTATTTCGAACGAACGGAGGGGTTAAATGGGAGTGGGGTTGTTTTTTTTTTTTTTTTGGCTGATGCTGCATAAGCTTGCTTTCTTGCATCATATGCCTCTACTAATGCTAATGCCTGTATCCATAGGTACAAATACATATCATTGTATTTAAAAAAATAGTTAACAATATATTGGGATGTATTGTTTAATTTTGTTTTGTGATCTGTTGCCTCAAATATAAAAGTGGTTTATATTTGAAAAAAGGTTGAGAAACCTATCTCAAATATAAAAGTAGACAATATCTAAAAAAAAAAACATTGGAAACATCGGAATAATCCACCCCCAAGACTAGTACCACTTTCTGGAAACTTGTCAGGAAATATTTCATTTGTCCAGTATTAGGAGGAGTGCCATTATAGCAGAATAGTGAAATCCTTGATGCATGCTTATATAGTTTAAGAAAACAGAAGTGAGAGTAGGAGTGAGCTATAGGCCTAAAGATTGTGATGAGTATACCAAACAACCATACAAAGAAATAGTGGGCTAGTAAATAAGAATATCTTGTAATAGGGATTGTAACTTTCCACATGCTGATTAGAATTTTTTTTTGGGTTGATCACCCACACTAGCAAGATAGTCGATTTATTGGATGACTGTTTTCTACAGCAGCATGTTATAGAGGAAGCAATAAGCGGTACTCGTTATTTGGTTATCACCAGTGATTCTTCATGCTTTAAGAATCTGCAGGTAAAAGACTTACTGGGTGGCAGTGATCACAGAGTACTATTTATTTTATTTTATTTTTTTATTATTTTTTTTATGAAAACTCCAAACACGAGAAGTATTAGAACCATGGTACTTATACCATGCTTGGGTTGGAGGTTGAGAAGACGAAAGAAGATAATTATTGATATTAGGCTTGAACTTCTGTAGACTAATTTTCAGGAAATACATATGAAGGAAGGTTGTTCCAGAAAATGTCAGTTGAATGAATAAACGAGGAAGATAAAAAGTTGGTTCTATGAGTTTGAAGTTGGACAATAAATGGCTGGTGGTGGCAAGTGTTCGGACTGTTTTGAAAGAGAGAGAGAGCGGGAATTATACAAGCCAATTCAGAACAGTGCCCATGGAAGTATCTGTAGAAAAGGCATGCAGCAAAAACAGTATGTCTATGAGACAGAGTGGAGAGACTCTGTTAGAGAGGAGTCATTAATTAACCTAACTGCCCTCTTCTGAATGGAATCGAGAAGCCTGAGAGAGGTTTTGGGGGTACCGCCCCAGATGTGGAAACAATATTCCATGGTAGGATTTGGAAACAATGTTCCATAGCCAGGTGGGCAGGAGCAGCAGTGCGTAGCACACACTTCTTGATTAGACCGGGGTTTGAGCCCGTGACCACCAAATACGAAGGGTGCGGAATGGTCAGAGAATGACCACCGCATATCCTCGGAGCAATATGGCCTTAGTTGCTAATGCTCCTAAAAACCAAATAACAAACAAACAAAACAAACCATGGTATGGCAAATTTGCAATTTGTACAGAGTGAAAAACTGCTTGGAAGAAAAGTAACGGTGAGAGCGAAAGAGAAAACCAAGTTTTTTAGATGAAGAGGAAGCAATATTTGCAATGTGCTTGTGCCAAGAGAGATTATAAGTCACGGTAATCCCAAAAGAGGTATATCATCTTGCCTAGAATTCGGATTGTCACCAAAGATAAGAGCAGAAGAATCCTTTTTGCAACATATAAGACAGGACTGAGTTTTAGAAGGATTGAAATCAACTAAGTTTTCTTTGCCCCACTGGAGAATTACATGGAGATCAGCAGGACGAGGTTTCTTAAACTGCAAGGTAGAATGCTATCATCAGCAAAACTATCGATAGGATTTCCAGTTAATGGAAGTAGGTCATTAATATACAAGAGGAAAATAGTTGGGGGAAATAACTGAAACTTGGGGGGGACACCAGCATTAGTAGAGAAGTTATAAGACAGACAGCCATCACCCTCAGTGAGCGATCAGAGAGAAAACTGGATAACCAATTACAGGTAGTTCTCGACTTTACAAGTTAATTTGTTCCTAGCACGTGCACTCGTGAAGCTGGAATTTATTTCCCATAGACATAATGTTAAAAATAGGGGTTACGTTATCAACAATGAAATTAGTTAGCTAATTAGTTTGTTTAGACAATGATTGATTTATCCAAAGAAATTAAAACGTAGCCTGTAAAATCAAGCAAATTATAATAATAAAGAAATTATTTATGACTACAAATGTTAAAGAATGTTTATTCTTCATCATCATCGACTAAATGCACACTCGTTGATTACTCTAGTTGATTATAGAATTCGCTCGTCACTCGTTCATTTGTTGCACAAGGAGTCTTCTTCAGACTCCTTGTGCAACAACAAGACTCCTTATGCAACAAAAAAAGAACATCAGCGTTTTAGACTCCCCAGTAGCAAGTACAGCTTGTCTGGCATATCTGAGAGAATATCTGTGACGACCTCAAGGACCAGTGTGGAATTTAATTAAAGACACTACTAATGTGGAATTAATTAAAGACACTGCTAATGTGGAATTTAATTAAAGACAACTACTGTTGAGGTGAAGGAAAAGGCGTTTTCTTTCGTAATTATGCTATGTATATATTTGTGTGTGTCTCTGTTCAGTCTGTATGCAGCTAAGCATGTTATGAGCAGGAATGTAGCAAATACTATTACGTGTCTCTAGCATTTAATTGGTACGAAATTGAAGTAGATGGTGGGTGACTACAGTGGTCTCAGACAGTTTTTAAATTCTATGCAGTAGGACCAACAGATGATGTTACCAAAAGCAAATTTTAAATGGGAAGCTTTGAGGGAAGTAACCATAGAAGCTACTGGTCTTTTCATATCAATGAAGAAATACTGTTCTAGGCATGGATGTCAGATGAACTGATGAGATTTGTGGCAGAGAAGAAAAATGCAGAGGATGCATATAAATTTTCAGGTGATAGAAATGGCACATAAATTAGTCTATAATCAGGTCACAAAGGAGGTTATGCAAGCCAAGGCAGATTGAGAACTCTCTGGCAAATAATGCAAAGAAAAGCAGCAAAGACTTCTGTGCTTTAAGGAATAGTAGAAGGAAGAGGTTAAATCACATTGAACAATTTGCAGTTAATTGGTCAACTCTTGATGACCCTGCTCAGGTTGCTGAAAAACTAAATAGGAATTTTGCATCTACATTCACACACAAGGAATTCTTTAAGGAATGGGGATGACAGGAGTTTATTGAACTCTAACAGGGAGCTAAATTATTTTGTGATTAATGGAAGGAAGGTGGAAGAGAAATTGTTGAAACTAAACAAAAAAAGCACCTGGGGTTGCTGGAATCTATCCAATTAAGGGAGGCAGCAAAGGAGTTAAGCAATCCTGTAGCTATAATTACGAGAACAAGGAGGTTCAAAAGGTGACATGAGTAATTTCAGACCTGTTAGCTGTTAAATCTGTTACTGGAAAAATAAATGAGTCACTGGTTAAAGAAGTAATGAAGGACCATATAAACAGGAATGCAATTATACTGCAGTCACAGCATGAGTTTGTTAATGAGAAATCTTGTCTGACCAATTTGATTAGATACTGTGATGCAGTCACAAAGGAAACAGATTCACAAAATAATTTTTATGTTATATACATTGACTTCTTAATTTACACGAGGGTTATGTTCCGGAACGGGCAAAAATAGGCCTGTGAGAGTAACTCTCGCATCTATCTATGTTACCCCTGCCAGTACGTAACCATCATTTTCTTTGGTTAGAAGATTGGGCACTCTAAAGAAAATGATGAGCAACCACTGAGATTCATTCATCTTTATTGATTTATTTATTTTATGTTTTTTTTGTATGCTGCGAAAAAGTATGTTCACTATAATCAACATATACAGTACAAAGCACAATTGAGAGAGAGAGAGATTGTGGGGTGGAAGGTGACTTTAGGCAGATTGATGAGAGGGATCGTCAAAGTCAGATTCCTTTCCCTTTGGATTTGGACCAGATAGGTGGGGGGGGGGTGTCACACTAAACTGGGAGATGGAGGGTTTACTTAACTGCTCCCTTGTGTGCCTGAAAAAGGAATCCAGAGTTAGTTGCTTTGTACATTGCCTCTTCTCATGCACCAACTCATAGTGACAACCTAGTTGTAACATAACTTTATGTTGCACTTTATAGAGCTTAATTCAAGATTAGGCTTTCATTTATAAGATTTAATGCCTTTGATATTCCTTTTACTGTCAGACTTTGTTCTTCTTTAACCTCTGGGCTTGCGCTCACTGCTGCTGCCTCCTCTTGAATGTGATGATGCTCCAGTGCAAACAGACCTTCATTTGTTTTTGCATAATCTTCATCGGTATTAGAGCCTTTGAAGGAGTTGTTAAGATCTGGACATAACTTATGCCATGAACTTTGGCACTTCCATAGCCGGGTGGGCAGCAGCAGTGCATACACTTTTTGATTAGACCGGGGTTTGAGCCCGTGACCACCAAATACGGAGGATGTGGAAAGGTCAGGGAATGACCACCACATATCCCGAAGCAATGTGGCCTTAGTTGCTAATGCTCCTAAAAACCAAATAACAAACAAACAAACAAGCCATGAACTTTGAATACAGTTATGTGGAACCTCACACTATGCAGTATCAATGAATTTTAAGGCATCGTTTTTTTATAGAAGGCTTGCCAGTATTACTGCATACTCATCTGTTCATGGTCGGTCTGGTCAGTTAGATCAGCCAAAATTATATAGATAATGTTAGAAGTAAAAGTGATGCATAAAAGCAAGATTCAGCAAGAGCCATTCAAATACTCATGCTCAATCCATTCAAAAGCCTTAAACACCTCAGTCAGATCTTTTTTGCAGGTGCCTATTCTGGGACACCAGAATAGGCACCTGCAAAAATTCACTGAATGAAGTCTTTTTTGGTAAGAGCACTGTTTTGTTCCTTTCATTAATCTCGATGCTCTTCTCTGCATCTGTTCCAACAGATCCACACCCTTCTTAAAATGAGGCTTACAAGCCTGTACGCAGTACAAGGTGCCTCCGTAGCCAGGTGAGCAGGAGCAGCAGTGCGTAGCACACGCTCCTTGATAGACCGGGGTTCAAGCCTATGACTACCAAATACAGAGGATGCGGAAAGGTCAGGGAATGACCACCGCATATCCCGGAGCAATATGGCCTTAGTTGCTAATGCTCCTAAAAACCAAATAACAAACAAACAAACGCAGTACAAGTTGGCATAAGGAATGTGGAACACTTGGCCTAATTACTGACAAAACCTCATGGGCTGGCAACCTGTGTCCACTTCTCAGATAACTGCATACCAGAATGCACATTTCCCACCCCAGGCCTTGTTTTCCACTACCCTGAGTGTAGTACCACATAGTTGGTATTTTAACTTGGGATCGCTGATACTCATGAAGTACTGTTCAAATGTCAATGTTAAATTTCAGTTGGCACTTCCGAGACCATCTGCCTAATTATTCTAGATCTTGTTGCCATAGCATACCCTGATTACTGTCATTAACCACACTACCACCCTCTGTATCATCTGCAGATTTAAAGATTAAGCCTTGCCTGTGTTGGTAAATATCAAAAACAACTCTGGGCCTGGCATTGAATTCTGAGGAATTCCACTGCAGTCTAAGGAGAGCTGTACCCATTTGCAACCACTCTTTATTTTCTTCCCACTAAACCATCTCTTGAGCTTTCCCCTAACACCTTTAATTTATGCAGCAGTTTTTATGTGAAATAGTATCAAAAGCTTTTCTGAAATCTAAGTTATGTCAAAATTATTATTATTTATTTATTTTTTTTTTTTTGCATCCATTTCGTTTGTTACTGAATATATCCAATCATATTAGTCAGACAAGCTAACTCCTGAACAAATCCATGCTGTGACTGCAGTATAACTGCATTTCCGTCTAAATGGTCCTGCACTACTTTAACTGCTAACTCATTTTCCACGATGGAACTGAAATCAGGTTCTGTTACTTATGTGAACTGAGGGAAAATGTTCACACACACACCTTCAGTCCATAAGGACTTCCTTCCAGTCCAAGTACATCCTCATAGCTTTGGCTAAAGGTTCACTTACCTCTTTTGCTACTTCTGTTGATGTAATATGTTAGATCCCATCCACCCAGTTGCCTTTTTCTATATTTAGCTTCAATTTCTCTCTCATTTTCTTTTCAATTATCAAAAAATCATTTAGCTCCCCATTAAGGTTTAATAAACATCTGGCATTCCTTCATGTATGAATGTAGATACAAAATACCTATTCAGTTTGTCAGCAATCTGAGCAGGATCATCAATAGATAAACCATTGAAATCAAGTGGACCAAGTGATTCAGCCCCTTCCTTTTAGCATTAGCAAAGGCACATGATGCAAGAAAGCTGTATACAGTACTCAAGGTGTGGCCTGACCATTGCCACACAAGGAAATAATCGCCTCCTTATCCCTGCTAGAAAAATTCCTGTATGTCATTGACAAGACACCATGAGCTACTCTTGCAGCCCGTCTGCACTGCTCAGAGAACTTCATATCTGCCTGCACAATTACCCACAGGTCCTTTTCATTCTCTACCACTGTCAATGTTGATACGTTGATACCACAGTGTTGCTCTGGGGTTGCTGTTTCCCATATGTAGTACTTTACATTTGTCAATGTTAAACTTCATTTGCCACCTCTCAGCCCATCTGCTCAACTTTTTCAGATCCTGTTGCAGCAGCATAGCATCAGTAGTGTCCTTAACAACCCTGCCAACCTTTGTATCGTCTGCAAACTTGGACATTAAGCTTGATATACCATCATCACCAACCTTTGTATCGTCTGCAAACTTGGACATTAAGCTTGATATACCATCATCAGTATCATTTATAAATACAGAAAACAATAATGGACCCAACACTGAACTCTGAGGTACTCCACTAATAACATTAGTCCACGATGAGCAGTGTCCATTGATTACCACTCTCTGTCTTCTCCCCCTCAACCATCCCTTTATCCATAGCAGCAATTGGCCTCCAATGCCACACTGCTCCAATTTGTGCAGCAGTCTTTCATGTGCAACAGTATCAAAGGCTTTTCTAAGATCCAAATATATGATATCAAAGCTATTCTTTGCATCCAGTTCCTTTGTGACTACATCATAGTATCCAGTCAAATTGGTCAGACAAGACTTCCCCTTAAGAAACCCATGCTGTGTCCGAGCTGTAACTGAAGTCATGTCTAGATGATCCTGCAATGCTTCTTTAACCAGTGCCTCCATTAATTTCCTTGGAACAAAAGTTAAACTAACAAGTCATTAATTACCTGTGTCTCCCTTTGATTCTCCTTTGTGGATTGGGGTCATATTTGCACATCTCCAGTCCATGGCTACCTCCCCTGAGTCCAGGGAAGCTTTCATAATTATGGCAAAGGGTTTGCTTACTTCCTTTGCTGCCTCCTTTAATGTAACTGGATAGATCCATCCACCCCAGGTGCCTTTCTTGTGTTTATCATTAAGAATTTCTCCTCCACTTTATTCTCAGTTATTACAAGATTATATAGCTTACCAGAGTTGAATACACCTCTGGCATTCCCCTCCCTGAATATTTCCTCATGTGTGAATGTAGATGCAAAATATTCATTTCGTTTGTTAGCTACCTGAGCAGGATCATGAACAGTTGAACCATCGGTATCAAGTGGATCAATCTGATTCATCCCCTTCCTTCTAGAGTTTACATAAGTAAAGAACTCCTTGCTGTTCTTCTTTGCATTCTTTGCCAAAGATTTGTCATAATCTGCCTTTGCCTGCCTAACCTCCTTTGTAACTTGGTTACGGAGCAGCTTATATCTATCACATGTTAATTTATATATATCCCATGCATTTTTCTTCTCTGTCACATGTCTAATTAGTTAATTAGACATGTGACAGAGAAGACACCTATTGTAGACACTAATTGACACCTATTGTAGACACTGTCGCCGGTAAACCATGGTTAGCATGGTCACTAGGAGCAGCCTGCGGCTATGCAGCCCTATTTTCACCAGGGTTCTATGTACTGTGTTGTGACACATTACTCCCGTCACCAGCATTCCAATTAAGAGCGAGTTGCACCACAGTCACCCTTCTGTTGGCACATATTATCCGTGAGAGCCTTCCCTCACCTGAAGCATTGATGAGCTGTGGTTGTCCAACACCTCGCTGGCGGGTTGTGGGTTCCCCTCTTCACACCACTTTCAGTAGGTACTAACCACGCCTGACCGTGAGCACCCTTTACTAATGAGTGATCTAAAATCCAAGTATGATTTAAAAATTATTTTTTGCAGCCAGTTCCTTTGTGACCACGTTGTAGTATCCAATCAAATTGTCGGACCAGATTTCCCCTTAACAAACCTTTGCTCCGTCTGAAGTATAACTGCAGCCCTGTCTAGATCCTGCTTTCTTTTTTAACCAGTCATTCCATTATTTTCCCTGGAATAGAAATTATACTAACAGGTCTGTAATTACTCGTGTCACCCTTTGATCCCCCTTTGTGAATTAGGGATACAGTTACACATCTCTTAGTCTGCGGTGATCTCTGCCTCAATCCAAGGATACTCTCATAATTATGGCTAACAGTTGCCTTACTTACTTTGCTGCTTCCCTTAATATAATTGGATAGATCTCATTCTCCCCAGTGTCCTTTCTTATGTTTAATTTCAGCAATTTATCTTCCTGTTACAGTTTGATAAACTTCAGAAGCAAAGGAAGTGTCTGAACCACTAACAATTTCTGCCACATATAAATGAGAACAAATACTCAGAGGAAGAAATTCTACAGTATTATTTAACATACATATTCTTTGTACTTTGGACTAAACTTCAGCCCCACATATTTGCTGTGTTACTCATACCACCAACCTTGAGAATGTGGCTAGTCAGGAAAATTGAATGTATGCCTTTTGCTTCTTATTAGTGACCTAATATCAATAGAAAATTTTAAAACTTACGAAATTTTAAATATATTAATAGTCTTCTGAATGAACTGAGCATTGAACACAATCCTAATGAACTGGGCACTGAATGCAATCTTAGGTATTTATTGATACCTCAAAATTAAGTTCAAAAGCAGTTTTACTGCACAATGGAAATGCATACCAGTCAGTTCCACCATTCATGTTATTGGATTGAAAAACTGATATGAAGGGTGCCTCCGTAGCCAGGTGGCCAGGAGCAGGGCCTCAAATAAAGGAACTCCTGAAAGATGATGCTGAAACAAAGTTGCAGGACACTAAACTAGTTGCTTGGCAGTCATTTAAAGAATTTGTGTATGGATTTCTTGGGAAAAGGAAAGAAAATAATTATGAATCTCCATTGTCAACTTTACTGGAATGTTATGAAGATCAGTAGTAGAAGTGGCAAATGGTGTAAGAAAACAAGCTAATATAGCATAAGCAAAAAAAACAAAAAAAAACCCCACACTTCACCCATCCCTACCTTCCAAGAATTTGTCTAGTTCTCCTTTGAATTTATTCAACCATCCACTTCCACAACAATATTCTGTAGCTCACCCTGATGACTGTCGTTAACTACCCTGCCAACCTTTGTATCATCTGCAAACTTAGACATGATATAATCAATCACCCACTGATTGAAGGCAAAATTTTGCACATCTCTCCTGCAACCATCCTTCCTCAACTTGAATTCATATCTTCCCCCCCTCCCCGGTGTGTAGTGTAGTCTTCAGCAAGAGGAACAATCCCATCAGCATTGAGGTTGCTCAAACCATTCAATGGTTTAAACACCTCAATCAGAACTCCCCGCTGATGTCTAATCTTGAAATGCTCCAGTTTGGCCGAATTGAAGCCTTTCTAAGGAAGAGCATCCTTTCATTCCCTTTGCTAATCTGGTTGCTCTTCTGTACATCAGTTCCAGCAGATCTACATCCTTCCTAAAGTGAAGCATCCAGACCTGTATAGAGTATACCCAAGATGAGGCTTAACCACGGCCTCATACAAAGGGATAATCATCTCCTTATCTCTACTAGCAAAGTTTTTGTATATCATTGACAAAACACCAAGTGCTGTCCTGGAAGCATGGCTGCACTGCTCAGAGAATTTCATGTGTGAATGCACAATTACTCCCAGGTCTTTTTCATTATCCACTACTCTGAGCATAGTATCACACAGTTCATATGCTATTCTAGGGTTACTGCTATCCATGTGCAGTACCTTGCATTTGTCAATGTTAAACTTCAGCTGCCATTTCTCAGCCTGTCGACCCTGATGATTGTCATTAACCACCATGCCAACCTCTGTATCATCTGCAAATTTAGACATTAAACCTGATGTACCTTCATCAATATCATTGATAAATATTGAAAACAACAATGGACCCAGCACTGAACCCTGAGGAACTCCACTGATAACATTAGTCCATGAAAAGCAGTGCCCATTGATAACCACTCTGTCTTCTACTTAACCATCCCTTTATCCATAGCAGTAACTAATCCTTAATGCCATATTGCTCCAGTTTGTACAGCAGTCTTTTATGTGCAACAGTATCAAAAGCTTTTCTGAAATCCAAGTATATGATGTCAAAATTATTTTTCGCATCCTGTTCCTTGGTCATTGCATCATACTAACCTATCAGATTGGTTAGATTGGATATGGGGTATCAAATATCTCTAATTAATTTTTTTTTTCATTTCCATCTCAGTTTCCCCCCCCCCTTAAAATGTGTGAAATGTAAACAATGTGCAAGGGGCATGCTTTCTTCAGGACTTATCCACGATGGGAAAGCCATACCAAGGTCTTCAATGTTCTTGCTTATACTCCGACACAACCACCAGGTCAGTAGAGTTTACAATAAATCAATCGATACAAATGTTAATCGTATTTAGCAGTCATGGGCTTGAACCCTGGTCCACCCAGAGTGTGTATGTTACTGCACTCACGCTCCTGACCACTCAGCTACGTCATTACTGCTGATTTTTTTAGAAGGTAAACAGAATACAGTATAAGAGAAACTGAGTGAAAAACAATTCTAAGAAAATAGGATGTGTAGTACAGTTTGTTTCATTCAAGTATTTTATAATGAATAAGCTTCATTTTTTTAGATAGCATGGGTATCTTATTGTATGATACAGTGCATTCTGGTTATATGGGCCACCGGTTAATCAGGGCAGCCGTTTATTTGGGGCAAATCTTAAAAAACAGAACCCAATCGAGAAAATAGCCAGGGTTTACTTTGCTTAATTGGGATAACGTGCCGTTTAATAGGAGCAGGAGACCGCATCACTGGAGATTACCTTTGTTGTACTAAGTGGTTCGGTCGGATTCCTTGAGGTCACAACCATAAAACAATTAGCAGTCACCTGTTTATTGGTCTTTTCAGTTAGTGCAATCTATCGTAGATGGATAGAAAAACTCGATCTTATTGAATTACAGACAGCTGGAATTCTGTGGGTTATTATGGTGAAATGTGTTTACACTTCCATGAAATCTTCAATCATATAAAAAATTAATTTTCAGAATCTTCTCTTCATTCCTATTTTTAAAGCTTCGTAACTTGTTACTCCATTCTCACTTGCACGTATCGTGTTACTTGCAATTTGTGTGTGCCGTGTTCTTTGTTATTGGTTGCTTATCTTTTTACTGTTTTAAATTTTAACCCCCACCCAGTGAATAGAAATGTCAACTAGTTAGTATGTACATATTACAATACATATTAATTATTCCAATTACCACCTACATTCTTCCGATTTTCAAGTATCATTTAATTTTTTTAATTGGTAAGGTAATAAAGGGTAAATTTGTGGATAATATTCCTCCTATTTTCGCTAATTAGAATCGATTTTTAATAGAATTAAAATTCAATTCATAAACGTGATCAAAATGACCGGCACTTACTACACATCGTATAGTGAACAATACTTTACTCTGTTGAGTCCATTGTAACATGATTTGATTGTGCAGTGAACCAATTGTAAAGCAGAGGTCCATTGTATTTTTAACTATTTACATGAAACTTCAGATAATTGGGGCAGCCGCTTAATTGGACCAAAATGCACTAGTCCCGATGTGTCCCAAATTGACTGTATTTGAAATTGATTGTTTGTTAAGTTACTAAAATTTTATGTCTTTTAATGGACACATGATAGAGACATATTTTTGGGATCATTGGATCACTTTCCTTTAGGATCTGCAACTTTTTACTGTGAAGGCGTGATTTTTTTTATTTTATTTTTTATTTTTTTTGACCAGTATAATTTTTATTTATTTGTAAATGTGACTAATATATTTAAATATATATACGGTATATAAAAAGAATATTTGCATCCAAAGTCAGATGAGGCAGGAAGGATTTACAGGGATGAAAAACTCCAGACAAAAGTTGCTGCATGTATTGCAGTTTTTGAATTTACACTCCAAAATGTTTACCATAAGAACAGAAAAGTAAGTGGAGACATTAATGAACCTAACTACATCAACAGAGAATTTGTTAACCAAAGACAAACCAGAATGTGGAAAATATTCAGTGTAATTTTTTTTAAATTGTATGAAGTTGGGAGGAATTTTTATTTAGTGTGTGTTTGTCACTAATAGGATTTGAATTGCTTAGTTAATGCAATAGTCATATGGTACATTGAAAAGGTTAATCTGCCATTTATTTAAAAAATTAGACACTATTTTGTCAGCCTGTTTACAGGTCCATCAGCAGATGATCTCTTTTAAAGAAATGCTTGGTTAACCTTTAGATGATGTTTAAAAGAAATGCAGTAACAGGGAAACTTGTTCTGAAGGCAAAATTTGTTCTGCTAAAACACATGAAAGGAGAAAACAGTCCTAGCTTCACATAACTCGATGAAAATTTTTGCATAGTAAATGTGACTAATACATTTAAATATATAAAAAGAATATTTGCATCAAGTCCGGATAAGGCAAGAAGGATTTACAGGGATGAAAAACTCCAGACAAAAATTGCTACATGTATTGCATTTTTTGAAATTTACACTCCAAAATGCATTTATAAACACTGAAACCTAATGTGAAACCACAAGAGATTTTAAAATATATTTTCATTATGAAATAAGGTGTGTTTCCTAATTGCACTTAAAGTACAATAATAAATATTTTTTTTTTACTTCCCAAAATTTTATTTCTTTTCTTTTTTTTAAAAAACTTCAACTGTAGCTGTGTGTTATAAGATAACTGACTTTTAGGCCATGCTATTCTGCAAGGTGAGGTATTTTTTACTCTTTGCTCATTTATAGGCTGCTTTGCTGCTTTCACATAACTGCTCTTAAGTGCTTTTGAGTGGTATTGAAAGTCATTTCCTTCTCGATAGCTGTATTTTTTATATGAAAATTTCATTAATCACTAGGTTGTTTAAAGCTACTATTTAAACATTAAATATCTGTGCAGTTTATTTTTAAATAATTAGATGATTATAACTAAATAATTAGAAATTTTTTTTAGATAATTCAAGAGGATGGGTTTAAATATGAAGTAGAACAATGTGGAAAAATACGTTATTATTCTCCTATAGAAGTTTTGGTGTTTATTTTTCAAACTATGAAAGGTAAGAAAAGGAAAACTATGACCTAAATACTGATTTGTGTGTATAGTAAAGTCTTGTTATGGTATTTTCAAAGGGATTAGAGCAAATAGTACTATAACCAGTAAAGAGGATAAATTACATTTTTTGGGGACTGTTTTTCATATTTCTTCAGTATTCGGTTTTTTTTTTTTTTTTTCTTTTTTTTTTTATTGTGCTGTTTTTGAAGCAATGATCAATATGTAAACTGGGAACATGTATGCAGGCATTTTAAGGAGTGCTATAGATGTTAAAAAAATCCTTGTTACTTCATAGGATTGACCACGGAACCAGAAAAAAGGAATAAAGTATGAGAACACTGTAAGCAGGAGTTTACTGTATATAAATTTCAATTTTTCAAACTTTGTTAATATACACTTATTGTGAACGGTTAGCATGGACAGAAAAGCATTAACATTGTCGTGTCTATGCTAAAATCAAGATGAAAAAGCAGTTTATTTTTTAAATGTATTTTATTGCTGGTAACAGGTGTATTTATTTTATTTTTATTTATTTTGAATCTGACAAAACAAATATTTGGATAATTATCTGTTATCAGTACATATAGGTTAGTGCAAAAGCATTTCAACGTAACCATCTACCAAAGTAGTTAAATTAATTAATTAAATTGGCATCGTTTTGGTTATATCTCATATTGTGGATGCCTTCAGAACGAGTTGCTGTGGTATTGTACTACCTCAAATAAGTAACACTTCACCATTGGAGAAGACTACTGTTACTTAATCTCAGCGGATACCACCACCCAGGTGGCACTATTTCAAAGCTTGTTGGCTTCTCCTCAGTGGGTGGGCAGGTATCCTGGTGTTACAATAGTGACAACTCAGTTATGAAGCATAACTTCACAATATGAGAGATGCCTGATGGTGTGCAGTGATATAGACCAGGGGGTGGCCAACTTAATTTGTGATGCAATCTACTTTTTTTCCTTCAAAATGTGCCACGATCTACCATCTCAAGAATTTCGTTGCACATGGTTAAAAAAGTTAATCAACACATATTGAAAAATGTTGTTTATAAATTTTAAAATTAAATACAATTCAGAATTCTTATTTTAAATTCATACGTATTTAAATTTTTAATTTATGTAAAGTTTGTGTCTTAATGTCATCTGCCAAGCTTTCAAAATCGGGGATATACTGTGATAAGGTGAACTGTAAAGAATCTTCTGTATGCAAGTCTGTAAGAGTAGAGCAATTCTTCATATTTTTTTGTTTCAAATACGAAAATGCTGATTCACAGATATGTGGAACCAAAACAGGAATTTAAAAGTTACTGCATTTATTTACACAGTTGGGTACTTTTCTCGGCAAACATATTTCCAAAAGTCTTTTTCTGATGATCTGGCTTTTATGAAGATATCATTTCACAATGTGATAATTTCATTTTCAAGTAATATTTTCTCCGAGTGAAAAATCTCAGTGATTTTGTTCTGCAATTTGTTTCATATCTAAGTTGACATTAAATGGATAAGAAATATATTGAACAATGTCTTCAATTGTTTTAAAATCATTGAATCTGGTTTCAAAATCATCCATAACTTTCTCAATTTCAGAAACATATTTCTCACTATTAAATTCAAAAACAGGATATTTTTGCAAATGATCTTGCATATTTGCAAAATGATTGAATTTTTTTTCTCTGAGCTCTTTAGCCATTGTCAAAAATTGATATTTATATGTAGAAATAGTACTAATCGTGTTACCCACATTTTTATTTTTTCCTTGTAATTCCAAATTCAGATCACTTAATTTACTGGTAAAATCTGCCAAAAAAGCCAGATCACACAACCACTCTGTATCTTGTAGCTGCTGATAATCATCTCCCCTTTGATCAACAAATTTTTTAAATTTCATTCAGCAAATTTCGAAATCTCTGTAAAAAATTACTCTGACTCAGCTACCTCACATCTGTGTGTAATATCAGATCTGGTTCATTTTCATCGAGGTGCATTTTGAAAAGTCTCCTTTGAAGAGATTGTCTTCTGATGGAATTCATGATTTTGAAAGCTATGTCCATAACACTTTTAGTATTTAATCTTTTGCTGGCTAACACTTGTTGGTGGATGATACTCAAAAAATATGGGAATTCATCATCCTTTTGGTACAATGTGATGAATCCGTTAAGATGCCATGTCATTGCTTTAGCTCCATCTGTTGTTATTGATACAAGCTTAAATAGTGGTAGCTTAATTTTTTCAATAAAATTTTTTAATGCGTTAAATATATCAACACCTCTAGTTCTTTCTTTTAACGAAACCATACCCAGCAGTTCTTCTCTGATGTGTATGGTTTTAGTGTTAGAATCAAAAAAACCATACGAACAAAAACGAGCAATTGAGCTGTATTGCTGACATCTGGAAATTCATCCAGTTGTAAAGAAAAGGATACACAATGAGTACGCAATTGTTCGCTCACATTTTTACTCATTTTTTCGATGTGCTACATCAAAGTATTTTGAGATAATTGCAGATCTTGAAGAGCACTTTTAATTTCATTTTTGTTCTTACAGTTTTCAAAAAGAGAATCTTATTTCTAAAAATGCATCTTTGATGAATTGACCATCAGAAAATTCATTTGCACATATCACAAATGATGTTTTCTGCACTGTATTGTTACCATAGCCATCTTCTTGCAAAAAAATGGTTTCCTTTTTTTTTTTTTTTTTTGAAACAATGACTCACTTTAAATGATGCTACAGAGTGCATTGAAGTGGGTGCCTCCGCAGCCAAGTGGGCAGGAGCAGCAGTGCATAGCAAACGCTTCTTGATTAGACTGGGGTTCGAGCCCGTGACCACCAAATACAGAGGATTCGGAAAGGTCAGGGAATGACCACCGCATATCCCAGAAGCAGTATGGCCTTAGTTACTAATGCTCCTAAAAAAAAAACAAATAACAAAAATAAATAGCATTGAATTGCCATTCTAAATTTCCTTTTTTGGGTATAGCCACGGAAGCATTGAAAACATGTTTCTTTTATCATTACAAAAAAGTATTCCAGTTCCCACTCTTGATTGAAATTGATACGTTTTACTCTTTTTCATAGTATTCATTTTAAATCAAAGGGTATTAAATTAACGTATAAGTACTGTCCAGTTATTAATATTAAGTATGCCAAATAAGAATTCGACATATGCTCTCCACAATGTAACTTCGCAAATTTTCACTAGACAAGCCTAGTGGCTGTGCAGCAACAAAAGTAGTCACGTAGTTCAATGGATTTTAATAAGCTTATACAGTGGGGTGCATAATAATAATAACAACATTTAGATTTTGACTAATCTATTTTTTATATATATTTAAAATTCGTTGTGATCGACTGAAATTAAAGCCGCGATCAACTGGTAGATCACGATTGATTTGTTGGCCACCCTTGATATAGACTATAAAATATTTAAGGGCAAAGGCCTCATGCTACAAGGTAGAATGACTAACATAAAGGTTAGTGCAAAAGCATCATTTTAACTTAACCATCTATCAAAGTAGTTAAATTAATTAATTAAATTGCCATCGTTTTGGTTATATCTCATATTGTGAATGCCTTCAGAACGCTTTGCCATGGTATTCTACTACCCCAAATAAGTAACACTTCACGGGTGGAGAAGACTACTGTTACTTATTACTTATACAAATTTGCCTGAGCTTGATCCAATTGAAGTGTAGGATGTTTTGGAACGGAAAGTGAGGCATATGGACGTGCTTTGTTATCTTTTCCGACACCGTAGAAAGTCCTGCAGTTCCCTACAAATGTCTTCAGACATCTAGTGGAGTCAATCCCTAGGCAGATAGTAGCTGCTATCTATGCAAATGTTGGTCCAACCAAGTATTGGGTAGGCAGTCATAAGTCAGTGATTACTCATGTACACAGTGTCCCGATTGGAAAATGAGACTGATTTTGTGAGACTAGTGCTCTTGCTGCCATCTGCTAGATGTAAACGTGAAATGAAAGAGTGGTTCTTCCTCAAGCACCGCACTCAAGGTCAGCGTAAATTAATGCTATTTCAGAACATAGTATTAACTGAACTGCACATCTCACGTCTGTGTTGTGGAGGGACAATGGAACAAAGCAAACATCAAGTTTTATGTTCGACTGGGAAAAGTGCCACAGAAATGTTTGATGAAGCAAGTGTATAGAGGAATTTCCTGTCTTGTGTACATGTGTTTGAGTGGCATTAACGTTTCACCCATAGACTATGAACATCCAGCAAAAATGGTTTGAATGTCAGAATTAATTGAAAAGATGTGGGAAATCATTACCAATAACTGATATGCATTTCCTCTGAATGATTTTTTTTGCATGTTAACCATTTGACGAATAATAACCGAGGATTTGAAAAAGACAAAGTCTATGCAATTTGTTCCATATTCGTTAACAGGCGGTCAACAGCCTGAGTTAACACTGGAGAGAACTCATTGAGGCTGCTGAAAGCAATCCCAACTTCCTGAATTTGATTAGTACAGGTGACAGACATTGTGTTTTCAGTATGAACCTGTCACAAAGTGCAGATTGGAAGACAACGAACTCTCCCAAAGCCAAAAATAGTTTGTCAAGAAAGGTCAAAAATCAAAACCATGTTCATCATTTTCTATGATAGCAAGGGAATTGTGCGCAAATAATTCATGCCCAATGGGCAAAATGTTATTACCACCTACTGTCTGGATGTTTTAAAACATTTGTTGCAGATAATCCATCATGTGCCATCTCAGTATAGAAAAGATGGTAGTTGATTACTCTTGAACGATAATACACAAGCTACAAGGTTCTCATTGTTTGGGACGTTTTGAGTAGCAAAAAAGTCTGCGTACTTCTTGCAACCACCCTATTCACCAAACTTAGCCCTATGCAGCTTCTTTTTGTTCCCGTAGCTCAAGGCACCACTGAAAGGCTGTTATTTAGCATTACATTTGTAGAGGCACATGATGTGAGAAAGCACACTTATACAGCATCAGCCAAAAAAAAAAAAATTTCCCATTTCTCCTCTCCTTTCTCTCCAAAAAGTTCATATATTCTTCCTTGAAGTTATTTATGCTATCAACTTCCACAACACATGGTAGTTTGTTCCAGCTGCCCACTGACTAAAGGCAAATTTCTGCACATCTATTCTACAACTTTCTTTCCTCAATTTGATTTTATGTCCCGCAGGTGCTTAATCTGATCAAGAGGAAGAATCCCATCAACAATGAGCTTGCTGAAACCATTCAAGACCTTATACACCTCAGTCAGATCACCTCGCAGGTGCCTAGTCTCCAGACACTGCAATTTGCAGAATTTAAACCTTTCTTCGTAAGAGCAATCCTTTTTTTCCATTCACCAATCTTGTTTCCCTTCTTTGTACTTGTTCCAGCAGCTCTACATCCTTCCTAAATTGAGGCTTCCGGACTTGTATGCAGTACTCAAGGTGTGGGCTGACCATTGCCTTATACAAGGGATAATCACCTCGTTATCCCTGCTAGCAAAATTCCTCTATATCATTGACAAGACCCAATTTGCTGCTCGTGAAGCCCATCTGCACTGCTCAGAAAACTTCATATCTTACTGCACAATTACCCCCAGGTCTTTTTCATTCTCCCCTACCCTGAGTGTAGTACTCCACAGTTGGTATGTTACTCTTGGGTTACTTCTACCCAGTGCTTTTTTTGTGACTGTTACGCAACGGTACGGCGTACAGGCACCTTTATTAACAGTGACGTGTGGCATTTGGATGCAATACATTTCGAAATTTGAAATACATTATTCAGTAAATTTTTTTCATGTGTTTATACTGTTCAAATAAGCTTAAAGTTGTTTAACTAAATTTGCATTTTTCACTCACTATTGTTAAGATATTTTCTATATAAAACGTTATAACCATTTTTAGAATTTTAAATTACTCAGGCGGACCTCTTTTTAACGAACTCCTTTATAGCAATTTTTTCAAATTCCCTTTGGAAATTATATTTAAAATAGTTTCGGTTGAGTGAAGAAAATTTTTATATAACGCATTAGAGAACTCGTACGCACTTCTGGCCTTTAGGGAATTTAGGCAATTAATGCTGCTGCTTGAATTAAGAGAGCTAAAGAGATGACCATCTGTCCCACATACTGAGAAGTTGTGCTGAGAAAGGGATGTTCCTGATGCGGACAACGGGCTCTGGTCAACCCTCTACTTTAAGTGCCCTGTTCAAGAATTAGGAGAGAGTGGTTTTCTTTAATTCTGACAAATAATCAACTGTTGATTTGCGGAAGTGCGTTATCCACATTTTTCGTAATTTTTTCCTATCTCTGTTTACGTGGTCACAGTATCTGAATGGCTGCGACATTTTGGATAGTTTCAATGACTAGAGAAGGAATGTGAGGATAACAAAGGTATTAAACCTTCTAAACATGAAACGTTGGCAGCTTTTGAAACTTTTTCATGGTCTGCGGTGTGAAGAAAACATTCCTGAAAATACAAGGTATGTTAAAACAAATGCACATATTTCTTAAATGATCAATGTACATACAGTAAATCCGGTGTACAACAAAAGACAACCAAATATTTTGCAAAATAATTCTTAAGTGTACTAATATTGTGCGTCATGTATCTTCGAAAAAAAATTGTATCTTATTTATTTATTTATTTTTTTTTGTCCTCTCATTTTCCCATTATTATATGAGGGTCAGCATTTTTATTGTTTTTGGCATGCAATTTTTATGGCTGGATGCCCTTCCTGATGCCAACCCTCGCCCTTTATTTGGGCTGGGGATATGCGGTGGTCATTCCCTGACCTTCCGCATCCTCCATATTTAGTGGTCACAGGCTCGAACCGCGGTCTAATCAAGAAGTGTGTGCAATGCACTACTGCTCCTGGCTACTGAGGTGCCCGTATCTTAATATGTTACGTATTAATAAATTGTTTTGAAATGCTAGAAATTTTATTTATTCTCACTTATTTCTGATTTATCTATCATCTTTTACTGTATTTCTGAATGTTGAATTACAGTATTTTTCAGTGTTGAAAAGGTCATATTTATTTATAACGAAATTGTTGTTTAACGAATTTTTCACAAGCAAACAATCAATCAAGTTCATTATATAGAGCTCCGACTGTAGATTTATTTTATTAGAACTTATCCCACTTTCACAGGTGTTCTTTTCAGCTAAGAATTAATATCCATTTTGGTAACTCGTGTACCTTTTTCTTGACTCCTCCTCCTTTGGAAATGGCATTTCCAAAGGAGGAGGAGTCAAGAAAAACTAGTTGGTTCCCCACTAGTTTTTCTGCGGCTTTTGTTACAATATAAAATGTGAGTGTTGACTTAACTACAGAGACTGTGTCAAAGACTGTTTTTGTTCCTAATGGTATCAGCCTGCAACAGCAAGGGATGACTGGCTAAGTTGCTGGACTGTTGATCAAAAAAGACTTGTGTGCAAAGTATAATTGGCTAAATTATCAAAATAAGAGACTTAGTTGTGCATTATGTAAACAAATTGGAACTCTTGGAGTGGTAAAAGATGATTTCTAAGGAATGGGCAAATAATGAAGTTACCTATTTTGGCGAAAGCAGACAGCAGCAGCTACTGTCTTTAAGAAAGAAAATTTTCGTTCACAAGAAAACAATGGGACATAAAGCTGCTTGCAGAAGCTGAGAAAGAGCCCCTTGAAAATCTGTGTTTAAAGAGTTATCTCACAAAAGATTAATAACAGCAAAAATTTTTCACACCACATATAAAGTGGCCAGAGAAAATCAGTTTTTTTAATAATTTTGAATCAGAGATTGACCTACAAGAATTAAATGAGATTGACATGGTCGTATTCTTCATTGAACTAATGCTTGCATTAACATCTTGAACCATGTTAGTGATGAAATAAGAAAAAAATTGGCTAATAAAATCATTGTCAAACAGCAAAATTTCATTGATAATTGATTTGACCATGGTGAGTAAGAAATCCGCTTTAATCGTTTACATTCAAATTTGTATATTTGACAGTGGAATGAGGTCCCTGTAAATTTGTTTCTGGACTTGATCAAACTCGAAAATATTACTGCAAAAGGGATATTTGATTGTCTTCAGTCATACGGTATGACGGAAAACTATTTAAAAACTCACTTAGTTTGTCATAAGGCGCCTCCGTAGCCAGGTGGGAAGGAGCCGCAGTGCTTAGCACACGCTTCTTGATTAGGCCCGGGGGTTCGAGCCCGTCACCACCAAATACGGCGGATGTGGAAAGGTCAGGGAATGACCACCGCATATCCCGGAGCAGTATGGCCTTAGTTGCTAATGCTCCTAAAAACCAAACAAACAAACAAACAGTTTGTCACATGTGATGGTGCAGCTGTTGTGATGGGTAGTAAAAGTGGCGCTACGAAACTAATGAAAGAAAAATTCCCTTCTTTAATAGTGTGGCATTGGGCTAATCACCAATTAGAACTATCAGTTGGTGATACTGTGAAATCTGTTGCAGGTATCGATAGATTTAAAGCATTTATTGATAAACTTTGTCATGTACAATGCGTCGCCAAAAAATGCCAGAGAATTGAAGGTGTGCGCAAATTCGCTGGATACTGAACTATTAAAAATTGGCAGAATTTTAAACACACAATGGGTGGCATCAAGTTTCTGGTCTTTTTCAGCTGTTTGGAATAACTATGAGATGTTAGTTAATCATTTTCAAGAAGCAAAGAATGACTCGACGCGTGGCCAAAAAGAAAGATGTACATATGAAGGATTACAGAAGAAAATTACAACTACAAACTTTAAAATAAAATTAATAGAATTAGAAATAGAATTAGGTTTAATGTCTGATGCCCTTCAAGAATTATCAGATTTGAGCTTGGACTTGTAGGAGAGCAATATAGATTTGTACAGGGCGAATAAAGAAATAGAAATTGTTGTACAAATTTTTCGGGAAAGACAAACAGTTCAGGGACAGTATTACAGAAATGCTGCCAAAGCTGCCGAAAATATATGATTTCAAGGAGTTCCACTTCGTGGAACAGATTACAGAAATTATTCTCCAATCGATCCAGAAGCTTTCTACAGAACTTTGAAACAATCAGTAGAAAGCAGCTGCTTGATGGCAAAAATGCTAATTTGGCAGCATCAGCCCCGAGTACTTGATAGGAAACATTAGCTCGAAGATATTAACTCTCAAGTGACATTTGGTGAGAATGAAATTAGAAAATTGTCAATTGTATCTGTTTCAGTTAAATGAAACAGATACAATTCTTGAATTTTGGAAATACCCAATTGAAAAGTTTCAGAAAAATTGAAGCATTTGATGAACGCTCTGAGTAGGATACCGATTTCATCAAGTGAATGTGAACGAGGATTTTCACAAATGAATCTGATTGTCAGCCCAACCAGAGCTTTGTTAATGACAAAAACAATTTTTTCTTAAAGTAAGCGGTGGGCTGACACGCTTCGATCCAGCAAAATACGTTGATTCATGGCTGCTTCGGAAATGTCATTTAGCAACAGACACAGAACAGTAAGAAAAGAAGTCGGCATATTGTGTCAGATGAGAACTTATTAAAAATTTGGAATATTCTATAAAACTTTATTATAAAATCATTTTTGCTTATTATTTTTTACTTAGTACTTATTTTTACTGAAACAGAGACAGTTGTAATGGAAAAAGGATTGAATATCCAAATTAAGGAAGTGGAAGTGGAAATAAAAATGGAAAAAAATGGAAAAGCACCAGGCCCAGGTGGAATTAACATGGAGCTGCTTAAATATGGAGGTCGAAAAGTTATAAATCTACTAACTTTGATTGTTCAACAAATTATACGATGGCGAAGAAATACCAGATGAGATCACAATCGGATACATTACATCAATTTTCAAGAAAGGTGACAGAAGACGGTGCTCCCACTATAGGGAAATCTGTGTTATGAGCTCTACTGCTAAACTATTTGGAAAAGTGATAAAATCTAAACTGGAACAAGAGATTGATATTTCTGAGGAACAGTGTGGCTTTTCGACTGGACGCTCATGTATAGCAAATTCACTGTTAAGCAAATTCTGGAAAAATGTCAGGCTACAAACCAAGATGTAGGCATGCTGTTCATAGACTTAGAGAAAGCATATGATAATGTGCCAAGAAATCTTCTGTGGAAGGCTATGAAAAAAATGTCAGTAAGCCAGCCAGCCATTAATTGAAATCATTAGAACAAGAACAGTACATGCTGTATAAAAATTGGTTCAAAAAAATTTAAGACTTCCAAAGGACTACTTCAAGGATGCTGTTTGTCACCTACTTTGTTTAAGCTTACCTGGAAGTTGTTCTAAGAACATGGTCACAGAAGTGCAGTTAATGGGTGTTTCCCTTGGTCAAAAAAAGTACCTTTACAATCTACTGTTTGAAGATGACCAAGTTGTGGTAGCACAGGATGATGACGATGTAAACAACATGGGCAGAAAGTTACTAGGGGAATATAAAACATGGTGACTGACGGTTAATTTTAATAAGACAGAGTACATGAATCGAAGTGGGGAGTTTCTGGGTTTAGATGGAATACAGGTGAAAACTGTACAGCAATTTAAATACCTGGGTGCAATTATCTAGGCTGATGGATCATCTGTGCAGTAAATTGAGAGAAGACGGGGTGAAAGTAGAAAGGTCATGCTTAATTCTGTGCTATGGAATAAAAATATTGTTAACAAAACTAAACATCAAATATACAATGCAATATTAAAGTGTTTTATTATATGAATGTGAGATTTGGACCTTAACTGAAAGACAAAAAAATAAACTACTGGCTGTTGAGATGGATTTTTGGTGAAGATCGGCGAGCAAGTCTAGGACTGAAAAAGTTAGAAATGACGTGAAAAGGAATCTAATGAATGTCCAAAAAAACCATCATTAATAAAATAGAGAAGAAAAGATTGGAGTGGTTTGGCCATGTGAAGAGAATGGAGAACGACAAATTGCCCAGAGAAGCCATGGAATGGATGGCATGGAGAAAGAAAAAGAGAGGAAGACCAAGAAGGATGTGGATAGAAGGTGTGAGAGCAGCCATGAATAGAAGAGGACTGGTGGACAGAGATTTGGAAGATAGAAGAAAATGCAAAAAAAGAATAAAGGTGACCTTTCGATGCTAGTTGTGGAGAACCGTTGTAATAATGGAATAAATCCTAAGAAGAAGACTTATTTTTACTTATTATTATTTACTTATTACTTTTGCTTATTTTTTATATGCTTTTATAATAAATTTATGCTTAATAAACTGCATGTTAATATATTTAATTTGTTGTTCTTTTTTAAAAACATTTCAACTGAAGTAACAATTACAGGAAATAATTAAGAAGGATGTAGAGCTGTTGGAATGAGTACAGAGAAGGGCAACAAGATTAGTGAATGGAACAAAGGATTGCTCTTATGAAGAAAGGCTTAAGTTTTGCAAATTACAATGTCTGGAGACTAGGCACCTGTGAGATGATCTGATTGAGGTGCATAAAGCCTTGAATGGTTTGAGCATGTTCAATGCTGAGGGATTGTTCTCTCAATTGCCTGAGAGGGCATAAACTGAAATTGAGGAAAGACAGTTGTAGGATAGATATCATTGTAGAACTTGATAGCTTAAACAGATTCAAGGCAGAACTAGACAAACATTTGGAGCAAGTGGATGGGTGAAATGAGAAGAGTGTGTGTGTGTGTTTTTTTGGCTGATGCTATATAAGCTTGCTTTCTTGCATCATGTGCCCTTGCTAATGCTAATTTTTTAGTTTACTTTTCATATCCTTTTAATTTTCAATTTTTCCTGATAGCAAAGAATGAGTACCTGCACCTATTTTTTTTACAAAAAAAGCACTGCTTCTACCCATATGCAGTACTTTGCATTTGTTAATGTTAAACTTCAGTTGCCACCTGTCAGCCCATCTACCCAACATTTCTAGATCATGTTGCAGATGTGCACTGTCATTTTGCAAATTACTGTCATTCTATCATGTGAAAACTTGGCATTAAGCATGTTATATCTTCATGAATATCATTGATAATTATAGAAGACAACCAAGGGCCAACACTGAATCCTCAGGGCTCCACTACTAACATTAGTCCACGAAGAACAGTGTCCATTGATTACCACTCTGTCTTCTTCCACTCAACCATCCCTTTATCCTTAGTAGCAACTTGCCCTTAATGTCGTACTGTTCCAGTTTGTACAGCAGTCTTCCATGCGCTACTATATCAAAAGCATTCCTGAAATCCAAGTGTATGATATAAAAATTAATTTTTGCTTCCAGTTCCTTTGTGACCATATCATAGTATGGAATCAGATTTGTCAGACAAGACCTCCTCTTAACAAATCCATGCTGTCTCTTAGCCATAACTGCAGTCTTGTCTAGATGATTCTACAGTGCATCTTTAACCAGTGACCTCATTATTTTCCCCTAGGAACAGAAGTTAAACAAACAGGTCTGTAATTACTCATGTCACCCTTTGTGAATTTGGAATACATTTACACATCTCCAGGGAACTCTCCTGAATCCAAGGATGCCTTCATAATTATGGCTTACTTCCTTTGCTGCCTCCATTAATATAACTGGATAGATCCCATCCACCCCAGGTGCATTTTATATGTTTAACTTCAACAATTTCTCCTCCATGTACCTCTCAGTTATGACAAAATTATTTTGCTCCCTGTTAGTTTGATGAACTTCTGGCTTCCACTTCCCTACAGAATTCATGTATGAATGTAGATGCAGAATACTCATTCAGTTGGTCCGCTACCAGAGCAGGATTATCAACAGTGTAACCATCGATATTAAGTGGATCAATCTGATTCATCTCCTTTCTTCTATAATTTATGTAAGTAAAGAATATTTTGCTGTTTTTCTTTGCATCCTTTGCCAATTTCTCGTATTCTGCCTTCGCTTGCCTAACCTCCTTTGTGGCTTGATTATAGACTAGTTTATATCTACAATAGGCTTCTGTGTCGTCTGATAATTTATATGTATCCCATGCATTTCCTTTTCTGCCATGAGTCTCATTAGTTTATCTGACATCCATTTAGGCTTAGACCCGGAACAATATTTCCTAGGTGGTATGAAAAATCGAGCGGCTTTCAACATTAATTCCTTGAATGCTTCCCATTTAGAAGTTGCTGTTGGTGACATCATCATTTGGAATTTAAAAAGTATTTCTAAGTATAGAATTTAAAAACTGCTGAGCTCGCTGTTGTCACCTTTACGAAAGCAAAAACCCTACCCTTTACCCTTGATGGTAGTTACATCTTTGAATAAATCCCACATCAGTACAGTGTGATCAATTGAATGAACCAAGTGGTTCTTTTGTCTACAGATTCTTAATGCATGAATAATTCTGATAATCAGATCAAGAGTATTATTTCCTCTGGTTGCCTCTTGAACATGCTGCCGTAGAAAACAGTCAACCAATAAATCCATAAAATCTTGCTAATGAGTGAGTGACCAACCCACAAGTTCCAGCCAATATCTGGGAGGTTAAAACCTCCCATTATAAGATATTCTTATTTACTGGCCAACTCTGTTTCTCTGTACAATTGTTCATTGTAATAAGCTCATTGTTATAGGTCATTAGGCCTATAACACACTCCTACCCTCATTTTTGCTTTCCCAGTGCTTTAATGTTTTGACAAACATTTCAAATTCATCAAATTTATTCGCTGTACTTCTAGCATTGGTATGCATGCAAGTACACATGCACATGTTGTTACTCTTGGTTACTCTAACACTACCTATGTATTTACTGTTACGTGATGACTTGCAGCAGTCCTTGAAATCCCCAGCTGCTGCTCATTGCTATTATTATTGTTATTATTTGGTTTTTAGGAGCATTAGCAACTAAGGCCATATTGCTCCGGGGATATGCGGTGGTCATTCCCTGATCACCGCATATCCCCGTATTTGGTGGTCACGGGCTCAAACCCCGGTCTAATCAAGAAGTGTGTGCTACTCACTGCTGCTCCTGCCCACCTGGCTATGGGGTGCCTGCTCGTTGCTATAGAAGCAGTGGTGCAAGAGTGACTTTCACCTGTGCCTGTGGCTAATGTTAATCTATTAGTCTGTGTACTACCCCTCCCAAGTTAAGTTTTCTGACACACCTAACACTGCCTCAATAGCATCTGAAAATATTCTTGCACCCTTTCTATTTAAGTGTATCCCATCCCTGTAGAAGCACTCTCCTTTTAACAAGTGGAGACCACACTGGGGAAAGTTCTACCCTGTGACGCTTGCAATGGCGCCTCCGTAGCCAGGTGGGAAGGAGCAGCAGTGCATAGCACACGCTTCTTGATTAGACTGGGGTTCGAGCCCGTCACCACCAAATACGGAGGATGCGGAAAGGTCAGGGAATGACCATCGCATATTCCCGGAGCAATATAGCCTTAGTTGCTAATGCTCCTAAAAACCAAACAACAACAACAACGCTTGCAATCTCTCCTGGGCCAAATTAATTAACAAGGCTCTGATCATCATATACTCCATTCTATCTTATCTGTGCAGAATTGCAGACACTTTCAAATTTAATCTTAACTCGTGACTTTTTTCAACATTGAGCAGTACATGATAAGTAAGTCTTCAGATCTCCACTCTTAATGTCATTAGTGTCAACATGATATCTAATGGTGCCTCCATAGCCACGTGGGCAGGAGCAGCAGTGCGTAGCACACACACTTCTTGATTAGACCGGGGTTCGAGCCCGTGCCCACCAAATACGGAGGATGCGGAAAGGTCAGGGAATGATCACCGCATATCCCCGGAGCAATATGGCCTTAGTTGCTAATGCTCCTAAAAAACAAATAACAATAACATGATATCTATTCTACTACATTATCAACTTTTCCCCTTTGAATGGTGTTGACATAATGAAAATGATGTCAGCACCATTTAAAGAGCTGCGACAAGAACAGGCCCCGAGTGCCAAGCGATAGTTCCCAAGCGATCTTTATAGTGCGTTTTCTAGCGTTTTTCCTAGAGTGAGTACTAGTGCTTTCATAAACCCTCCACCGCTCGCAACGTCACTGCTGACCGCTCGCAACGTTACTGCTTCCCTCGCTGAGCAACGTCACTGCTTCAACGCTAGCAACGTTACTGCTAACCCCGCTTGCAACGTTACTGCCATCGCTAGCAACGTACTGCTCTCTTCTTCTGCTGATCGCTTGGTCACTGGTTGGCACTGCTCCTGCCTCCACGTGGCGGGGTCGGTAACCTGGGAGAAGGAATTCCCTCTTCCAGGGCTGAAAGGAGCAACGATGGATTGTAATGAATATCCATCTCTGGAGCCCACAGGTGGCAAAGTTGTTAACTCTGTCTCAGAACACGAGTCCAATCGTCCGAAGAGACTTCGGACGGAAAAACAGATTTCAGATATGCCAGCATTTCTTATAATGCACTCATTGTCCACACAACCTGTCGGCAAGCTATCGCCTTTTCTGATACAGAAATGTTTAGAATCGGTTGTTGGATCCCCTAAAATGGTGAAGCGTCTCCAATCAGGAGACCTTTTAATTGAAACCTCAAAAACATCTCATTCGGAAAAATTGTTAAATTTAACAACATTCAACAATATTCCAGTGTCAGTTACGCCCCATAACACCCTGAACTCGTCTAAAGGTGTTATCAGTGAATGGGACCTATTAACTGTTTCTGAAGAAGAAATAGTACAAGAGCTTAGCGAACAAAAGGTGACACATGCACGGAGAATAATGACCAAAAAAGATGGCAACCTACTACCAACTAGGTCTATTATTTTGACGTTCAGCACTCCGAATCTTCCATCTTCTGTCAAAGCAGGTTATTTAAACTGCAAGATTAGACCTTACATCCCGAATCCCATTCGCTGTTTTAAGTGCCAGAAGTACGGCCATGCACAGACTGCATGCAGAGGCGATGCTGTGTGTCCTATTTGTGGCTCTAAGGAGCATTCCCAAGGAGAGTGTACAGTTTCCACTCCTACTTGCCCAAACTGTAAAGGAAGCCACCCTGCATTTTCTAAAGCATGTGACCTCTGGAAAACAGGAAAAAAAATCCAGAAATATAAAGTGGAGCATAAAGTTACATATCCTGAAGCAAGAAAGCAAGTGCTATTAACCATGCCTAGCAGATCATACGCATCAGTGACCAGAAGTAGCCGCTCAATTGCAACACAAACAGATGTCTCCATAGAACCAAGCAGTTCTTTTTCCACCTGGGCCAAAACTGCACTGCTAACATCCAAAAAGAAACTTACAGTCAATGAGACCAACAATACACCAATTAGTATCCCATCATTGCCCGAAACAGCAAAATCAGCAAATGTTGAAGACCAAGAAAAAGGGAAACAATGCAATAGGAAAATGGAAATTGATATTCAACCAGAGGATGAAGAGTCAGTTTCAGAATTATATGCTAATGATACCATAGAAACAGGACGCCCAACCTTTTCAAAGAATGAAAAATCAAAACAAAGCAGACTGAAACCTTCTCAGAAAAAACAGTCAGATCAATCTTATTCAATCAAATCCAAACAATGAATAAATTCATACAATGGAATTGTAGAGGATTACGTAGTAATTTTGATGACCTGAGTGATTTACTTTTTCAAACAAATGCAGTAGGTGTATGCTTACAGGAAACATTTCTATCACCAAAAGTCTCTCTCAGATTCAAAAATTACACCATGTTTAGACGAGACAGAGATTCTGATGGTCCTGCCCGTGGGGGCGTAGCTGTTCTTGTAAAATCTACTATACCATCAAGACATCTCCAGCTACAAACTTCAAACTTCCTTAGAAGTTGTTGCAGTTCGGATGGCATTGGGAATATCATTAACGCTTGCATCCATTTATATCTCGCCCAATTATCCTTGCTCCCTGGCTGAACTTGACAATCTAATTGCACAACTGCCACCTCCTGTCTGCTTATTCGGTGATTTCAATGGCCACCATCCATTGTGGGGATCTTCCACCATGGATAGGAGAGGCCAATTAATTGAATCATTCCTGGATAACCATAACCTGACTCTGCTGAATTCTGGCTCTCCGACTTATATACAACTACCTACAGGTACTACCTCAGCCATAGACTTGTCCATCTGTTCAGCATCTCTTTTTGCAAGCATGAAATGGTTAGTGTTGAATGACCCATTCCATAGTGACCATTTTCCTATTATCAGTTCAATTGAAACCCAGGCTGTGTCATGTCCAAAAGGCCGTACTTCTTGGAATTTTTATAAAGCAGACTGGGTAAACTACTCAGCTTGTGTCCTTCTCGACACTCAATATGTTCAACATCAACATATTGATGACGTAACTGACCACATTACCAGCCAAATCCTATATGCAGCAGAAATTTCCATCCCAAAATCAGACCAATGCAAACATGTACACAAAAACCAGTGGTGGAATACGGATTGCTCTAAAGCAAAAGTAGAAAAAAACCGTGCTTGGAACCGGTTCCGCAAATGCCCAACTACTGCCAACCTAATTTTATACAAAAAACTCAGAGCCAAAGCAAGGCAAATTAGGAAGAAAGCAAAACGTGACTCCTGGATAAGCTTTGCATCAACTATTAACAAAAATACTGACACTCGAATTATATGGAAAAAAATACAAGCTCTCAATGGAAAATTTCCTCCTCAGCAGTCCCCGATAATACAATGGAATGGACAGGACCTATCCTCTTCTACTGACATTGCAAATGCTTTAGCAGAATCTTTCTATAACATTTCCGCCTCCTCCTCTTATGTCACCTCCTTTCAACGCATTAAATCTGTTGAGGAACGTCATAAATTTAATTTTTCAACTAGACTCTCACTTCCGTATAATCAACCCTTTTCTATAGCTGAACTCAAAGAATCCTTGAGCAAATCTCCAAATAGTGCAGCAGGACCGGACGGCATTCACTACAGTATGCTGAAGAATTTATGTGAAGCTGATCTCTACATACTATTACTCTTTTACAACCGGATCTTCTCAGAAAATACATATCCCCTCTCATGGCGTCATTCCTACATTTGTGCTATTCTAAAACCAAGTAAAGATCCTTCCATAGTTGAGAATTACAGACCAATATCCTTGACAAGCTGTTTGGGCAAAATCTTTGAAAGGATGGTGCATAAGAGGCTCATGTGGGTGCTAGACTCCCAAAACGTTCTTTCCGATCACCAATATGGCTTCCGTAAAAACAGATCTACCCTAGATTTACTACTCAAAATTGAATCTAACATACGTAACGCTTTTGTCATGAGACAACATCTGGTGATGGTGAACCTAGATATTCAGAAAGCATTTGATACCACTTGGCGTCATGGTATTATTAAAGATATACATCAGTTGGGGCTGAGAGGCTACCTTCCACAATTCATCCAGAACTTTTTAAGATTACGCACCTTTCAAGTCCGATACCAAAACATGCTATCAGCAACTCACATTCAAGAAGAGGGTGTTCCCCAGGGTTCCATACTGAGTGCTACCCTATTTGCTGTTCGGGTCAACCACATATTGGAAGAACTTCCAAAATCCATACAAATATACATGTATGCAGATGACCTCACCATATCCTGCCAGTCACAAAGTATGAATACTGTTGAAAGACAGTTACAAATTGCTCTTTCCAGAATAGAATCGTGGACCTTACGTAATGGATACCGCCTAGCTGAGCAGAAATCCACCACTACTCATTTTTGCAAATTACGGTCACTGCATCCCGATCCTGAGCTAAAGATCAATAACATTTCAATTCCTCTTGTTGACACTGTCCGTGTTCTTGGTCTCGTACTGGATAAGAAACTGAACTTTAAAGCACATGTAGCTTATCTTAGAACTATCTGCTTGAAAAAGTTGAATATTCTCCGGTGTGTGTCATCTATGTCATGGGGTGCTGATCGACATACCTTGATCCATCTTTATCGAGCCCTCATCAGATCCCGCTTAGACTATGGCTCTCCAGTGTATGACTCTGCGAGAAGAACTACTTTAGAGCAATTGAACACGATCCAGCACAGTGCGCTGAGAGTTTCTCTAGGAGCTTTCAGAACCTCCCCTGTTCAGAGCCTTTATATCGAAGCTCATGAGCCACCTTTACATCTTCGGAGGAAAACATTACTTTTGATGTTTGCCGCAAAAATTCGCAGTTTGCCCTCCCACCCTAGTTGGAAATATCTGTATAATACCGAATGGGAGTCATTTTACAACAGTAAGCCAAATGAAAACCGACCTGCTGCACTTAGACTTAGAGAACTCACTCAAGCATGGAATATAGACATCAGCGATATATTTCAGGACATGACACTTCCTGATCCGCCTTGGACAAATATTTCTGTTAATTACGACGATTATTTTCAACAGTGGGGTAAGAACACCTTGTCGCCCTCCAATATTGCACAATTACATGAAACTCACTCTTCTAACTCAGAGGCCTGCAAAATATATACAGATGGATCAAAAACTGAGACCCAAGTAGGTGCTGCAGCAGTCTTCCCTTCAGTCACCATTTCTGTTTCATTACCAATAGAATGCAGTATCTTTACTGCTGAACTTTATGCTATTAATTTAGCTCTCGACCGGATAACTGAATTTTTAATTACGACCACTTTAATATACACCGACTCACTCAGTGCTGTCACTGCTATAATAAGTGGTAACAACTCTTCTCACCATGTAATAAAACAGATCCGTTCTAAGCTACTTGCCTGTAAGGAATTGAAACAAACTGTGACATTCTGCTGGATCCCAGGACATTCTGGAATAGCTGGCAATGAAAGAGCGGATCATGCAGCCAAACAACCAGAAACCACCATTACGCAGAAATTTCAAGTTCCATATACAGATTACAAACACATTATCTGTAAAGCATGTTATAACAGTTGGTCATTAATCTGGAAAGGTTATCCAGGAAATAAACTCTACCAAATAAAACCGGAACCAAAGCTATGGCAATCCAGCTTCAGCAAAAACAGGCGAGATGAAATAATTTTAGGAAGGCTAAGGATTGGGCATACGCACCTCACTCACCTATATCTATTAACTAATGACAGCGCTCCACAATGTACATTCTGTCAAGTACAACTGACAATTCGCCATTTATTAGTGGACTGTCCCCACTTTCAAAATATCCGCTTAAACACCTTTAAATCAATAGCTAATACACAGTCATCAATAAATTTATTACAGATTCTGGGTGATGATTCTAATGAAAAAGAACTATTTATTTTCCTAAATCGTATCGGAATATATCATAAAATATAGTTATATCCACTATTAGAAAGACACAATATGGCCCTAGCAGCCTATGTGTCGTTAAACACAACAACAACAACAACAGCGACAAGAACATTGAACAGTGTACCAGTTATCGCCTTCCACCAGTTGCTTTGTGATCATTACATACAGTGTGTGTGGATGCTACTTTGAATGAACCAAGGTTAGTTTATCATAAGTTGGATTTTTATTTTTTTTTTTTAGCATCAATCTTGTTTTCCAACAGCATTGTGTATATACATATTTCTGTCTGTGCAGTGTGACCTCTTGGTTGCACAGACAGAATAAACAATGTCAAAATTATTTTCTCCATCCAAGTAGTTAGTAACTCCTTCAGAATAAATACTGGATTAGCTAAACATGATTTTCTCCTTACTAAACTGTGCTGCGTTTCTTTCACAATATCAATTCTGTCTAAATATCCTCTTTACCTTTGGCTGCACAATTTTTTCCTACTGTAGAGTTCATATTGATTGGTCTGTAGTTACTCACCTTGCTCTTAAAAAAGCTTTTATGCATTTATTACAGTGGCACTTCTCCGGTGCAGAGGAATCTTCCGTGAGTCCACTGATGAATCCAATCAAATTAGACAAGACTTCCCCGTAACAAACCCATGCTGTTAAGGGGAAGTCTTGCCTGACTAATTTGATTGGATACTATGATGTAGTCACAAAGGAACTGGATGCAAAGAATAACTTTGATATCATATATTTGGATCTTAGAAAAGCCTTTAATACTGTTGCACATGGAAGACTGCTGCACAAATTAGAGCAGTGTGGCATTGGAGGCAAATTGCTGCTATGGATAAAGGGATGGTTGAGTGAGAGAAGACAGAGAGTGGTAATCAATGGACACTGCTCTTCGTGGACTAATGTTATTAGTGGAGTCCCTCAGGGCTCAGTGTTGGGTCCATTGTTGTTTTCTGTATTTATAAATGATATTGATGATGGTATATCAGGATTAATGTCCAAGTTTGCAGACGATACAAAGGTTGGCAGGGTTGTTAATAAGACTAATGACATTACACTGCTGCAACAGGATCTAGAAAAGTTGAGCAGATGGGCTGAGAGGTGGCAAATGAAGTTTAACATTGACAAATGTAAAGTACTACATATGGGAAGCAGTAATCCCAGAGTAACGTATCAACTATGTGGTACCACACTGACGGTGGTAGAAAATGAAAAGGACCTGGGGGTAATTGTGCAGGCAGATATGAAGTTTTCTGAGCAGAGCAGATGGTCTGCAAGAGTAGCTCATGTTGTCTTGTCAATGATGTACAGGAATTTTTCTAGCAGGGATAAGGAGGTGATTATCCGCTTGTATAAGGCAATGGTCAGGACACACCTTGACAGGTCTGGAGGCCTCATTTTAAGAAGGATGTAGAGCTGTTGGAACGAGTACAGAGAAGGGCAACAAGATTAGTGATCTCCACTCTTAATGTCATTAGTGCCAACATGATATCTACTCTACTACATTATCAACTTTGCCCCTTTGAATGGTTTTGACATAATGAAAATGATGTCAGCACCATTTAAAGAGCTGCGACAAGAACATTGAATACTGAAGAAAGGCTTAAGTTTGCAAATTAGTCTGGAGACTAGGCACCTGCGAGGTGATCTGATTGATGTGTATAAAGCCTGAATGGTTTGAGCATGTTCAATGCTGATGGATTGTTCCTGTTGCTCAGAATAATCGCCTGAGAGGGCATAAATTCAAATTGAGGAAAGACGGTTGTAGAATTGATGTGCGGAAGTTTACCTTTAGCTAGCGGGTGATTGATTGGTAGCTTAAATAGATTCAAGGCAGAACTTGACAAACATTTGGAGCGAGTGGATGGGTGAAATAAGTTTTGTTTTGTTTTTTGGCTGATGCTATATAAGCTTGCTTTCTCACATCATGTGTCTTTGCTAATGCCTTTGTATGTAATCATAATCGTTCGGCTCTCTCTCCCTGCACATAATTATTGTGTTATACATGATCAGTGCCAGAGTAGAAACTTTCTACCTATACACAAGTGTCTGATAAAATCATCACCCCCCCGGCCACCGCCCAAATGCTTTGCAGAATCCTTAAAGACCTGCACTTTTAGTACATAGTCCATCATATTGTGCCTATGCAGAATTTCAGTCACAGGTACATTAGATGTGTTTGTAATGCAGATACATCAGATGTATCACATAGATCAGCGGTTCCCAACCGATGGTTCGCAAACTCCTAGGGGTTCGCAGTAAAAATTCTATAATGGCGTCTGCTTAATTTACATAGGTATATTATTGTAAACTACAAAATACATATAACTAATAATAAACAATGAAGTAAAATTAAATTAAATAAAAAGTAAAAATTGCCAAAGAAAGAAACCACATCTCTCATAATTTCTTATAATTAGTTTACTATCTTACAGTATATCATGTTAAATAAATGTTTTCCATACTAAATTTTTTTTCATTCTCAAGGATCATTGTTATGTATAGGTATATATATATATATATATATATTTTTTTTTTTTAGTACCTATAGTACTTTGTATCATGAATGTGTTGAAGGTTGAAAAGTTGAAAGAAAATACTTGATATTAAACTTGAACTTCTATAAATCATAATTTTCAGGAAATACTTATGAAGGAAAGTGGTTCTAGAAAACAGATGTTGAATGAATAAATAAAGAAGAAGAAAAGTTGGTTCTGTGAGTTTGAACTTCGACAGCAAAATGATGTTGGCTGGTTGCAGCATGTGTTCAGAGTGCTTTGAAAGAGAGAGCAGAAATTATAGAAGCCAATTCAGAAGAACAGTGCCGTGCAAGTATCTATAGAAAAGGCATGCAACAGAAACAAAAAGTCTATGAGACAGAGAGTGGAGAGGCTCTGTTAGAGATGAGACATCAGTTAGCCTAACTGTCCTCTTTTGAATGGAATCTAGAAGCCCGAGAGAGGTTTTGGGGGCACCGCCCCAGATGTGGGAACAATATTCCATGGTAGGGCAGATATGCGATTTGTACAGAGTGAACAACTGTTTGGAACAAAGGTAACACCAACAGCGAAAGAGAAAACCCAGTTTATTAGATGCAGAGGAAGCAATATTTGTAGTGCGCTATATTTCAAAGAAAGATTAGAAATGAGGGTAATCCTCAAGATCTTGCCTAGAAATCGGAGCATCATCGAAGATAAGCATAGGAGCAGAAGAAGCCTTTTTGTGAGATATAAGACAGGACTGAGTTTTAGAAGGATTATCTCTGCACTACTGGAGAATTATCACGAGATAAGCATTTAAGGATTTGGGCAGTGGATACTCGAGACGTTGAAGCTGTTTGAGCAAGGCAAGGTTTCTCAAACTGGAAGGTGGAATGCAATGTGCTATCCCAGCAAAACTATGGATAGGATTTCCGGTCAATGGAAGAAGGTCATTAATATACAAGAGGAAAAGAGTGGGAGAAAGAACTGAACCTTGGGGAACACCATCATTAGTGGACAACTTAGAAGACTGTGTCTTCTACCCTCACCTGCAGTGAGCAGTTAGAGAGAAAACTGGATACAAAGAACAGCTGGCAAGTCATAGGATGGAAGCTTATTTAGAAGATGTTTATGCCAAACATGACCAAAAGCCTTTGAAATGTCAAGAGAAATGGCTTGAGTTTCGCCAAACTTTTCCATTGAATTTGTCTATTGATGGGTTATGTTACCCATCTATAGACAAATTCAGTGGAAAAGTTTGGCGTGATATTCTAGCTTATGGAAAACATAAGCTAGAATATCACCAGTGGAGCACACTGACACAATCCATACTGGCGATCATTGATCAGATGAAAGATTTCCAGATAGTTTTAAGAGTTGGCAGTTAACTGTTTTCTCCATTATTTTGGAAAGAGTAGAAGCAATCGCAATGGGATGATAATTGGATGGAAGGGATTTGTCACCCTTTTTAGGAACTTGCTGGATATGAATAAATTTCCAAGCAAAAGAATAAGAAAGTGAAAAAAGACTACACAAAACAGGAGTAAGCTCAGGAACACAAGTTTAGAGAACAAGTGGAGAAATGGAGTTTTCTTAGCATCAGATTCGTCAAAATCCTTTTGATGGAAGCCCACAGGAGGCGTTGAATGGAGCGTACTGGGAATGATTAGAGGTGATTTGCCAAGGTGATCAATACACGAGATGGAAGAAAAATAGGATGCTAGCAGGTCAGTTTTATCTTTGGCTGATATGGCAACAGGACTATCTGATTTTGTCAGAGGTGGGAGCAGAGATGGGCAAAAATTGCAGCCAATACCTTTGGCAAGAGACCTGAATGCTCAGCTACCATTTGGACTAAAAGCAAGTTGTCTACTCTTATCCTGTTTGAAATCTAGTTTTGACTTATTAATAACTGCTTTACAAAGTATAAATAATACTTAATAATAATTGTTATTATTATGCAATGTCGCTTATAAAAACGTAGTACTGGAAATATTTTATAATAAAAATTCAGAAATATACGATTTCAGAGAATATAATAGGCTTAGGGGTTTGCAATAAAAAAAAATATTACATTGAAAGGGGTTTGCAAGTCAAAAAAGGTTGGGAGCCGCTGACATAGATGAACCAATTTCCACCAAACTTCATTGTTGACACAATGCACTCAAGCAGAAAATTGGATCCTCCACCTCCACCCCTACCCATTTGATTAGAATAGGTTATTGTGAGTTTTATCACTGCCTTTTGTTAGATTAAATAAAGAAAAAATTTTATGTAATCTATAAAGGGCAATAGGCCATAGCATTCTTTACAATGAGTTTATTCACTTGTGTTCAGGATCATATAGGACACCTGTTGACATTTAGCTGGATATCAGCTAAAGAATGAAATATGATTCTGTTTGAAGTTGATAAATGCTGGTGGTCCTTGATAAGGTTCCCTGTTTGTGGTGTTTTTTTTTTTTTTTTATAAATTTACATATATATAGGTAAGTGGCACTCGTAGTTGTGGAGGTAGGGTGGGCATCTTCTTTTATTTTAATATTGAGTTACCTTAGTAAACAGGTAGCAATATTGCACCTTCCTAAGAATTTACCCTAATTGTAGCATTTTACTTGTTTTATGGTAAATAGTATTTTTTTTTGTAATAGCTAAGATAGAATCACATTTGTATAATTGTAATAAAGGTACCATGTATACCAAATCAATAAAATTTCATATTATAAACAGTAATTAAACTTCAGTTCCTTTACACAGAAATTGCTAAGAGTCACAGTCATGAAGATAATTATTCAGCAGTCGTTACTGTTCCATTATGTTTTAATAATGAACAGCAAGATGCAGTAAGGTAATAAATTTAACCATTTCTAAAATAATATTAAAATACTTAAAATAAAAAGTTTCAGTAGCTTGCCTATGTGACTAAAAGTCTGTATGCATCCTGTATATTATGCATTCTTACTAACTTTTTTTCCAGAAAATTTTTGTAATTATATGATTTCCAAAAATAGTATACAGTTGTGCCCCCGTATCTGCTGATTCGGTATTTGCTGATTCAGTTACCTGTGGTTAACCATGGAAAAAAAACCAAAAAACTTAAGATGTACTACTCACGTGTCTAATATGATGCTTCCCTTTATTTTTTACGATTTCGATTTTAAATTGAATAGCTTCCCTTTATTTTTTACAATGTCGCGTATAGTTTGGTCACAAACATTATAAGGGTTCTTTAGAGATTTAACGGATGCACCATTTTTAAACTTTTGAATAATTTCAAGTTTTTGTTTAATTGAAAGAAGAACTCTTGCATTTACCCATTATTTTCGCGATTTCTAAACAAAAAAAAAAAAAAAAAATACTATATAAAAAAAAAAATTCCGGCATCCCTCACATAAATAACGAAACAAAATTTGTCCTTTTGCGGTGCAATGGAACACAACAATCTATGTGACGCACTAAATCAAGCTAAACATTTGGTCTCTTTTTTTTTATAGGTGTGAAAACAGTGGGAGTTGCAAGTAATAGGTACACTAATCTCCCAATGATGACTTATAATGCCGATTCTTGTTGCTTATTTATATCTGTTTATACCTCTTCTAGTTATTACTTTAATTTTTATGATTTCTTTGGGTTTTTTTTTTTTTTTTTTTTTTTGGAGTCTTGAAGTGTCCCGGTTAATCCAATCCTGGTAAATCAAGAGCCTGCTGTACTTTATTATTACCGTATTTAATGCTGGTAATGTCTTACTGTGTGTTTAATTTATAAATTAAACTTTATTATACATATATATGTATAAGAAAATCATATGGGGTCAGCAGGTGTTCACTTATATCCGCAGTTTCAGCCATCCACGGTAGGTCTTGGAACGTATCCATCGCGGATACGGGGGTCTTACTGTAGTTTAATAATGATTACTTTTCTGCTTACAGTTGTCAAATTATGTTTTCTATATATTTTAAAAATTGAGCTAATGAATACTTGATCATGTCTGTACACACACACTACAATACACTAATTACCAATTATACACTCTCTAAAAAGAGAATTATAATGTTACTTAGTGATATGGTGCCTTCATCTTTGCTGGACAGGGAGATCCGTGTGAAAGATCCTGTACAATAGTGTATAGTGTAATATGACCAGCAGCACTGGGGTATCCCCCAACTCCGCGGTTGTTACTCTCTGTTGTGTACCGAACTCCGTAGAGGCCAGATGGTGCGAGTGTTTGTGAAGTGTTAGAGTGTAGAGTGTGTTTAGTGTCAAAGGCACCACGGGTTTCTCCCATCTCCGCATAGTATACATTGTAGGTGTGAAACAGAACACTGTCAATGCCAGAGGTTTAAAAGTGTATGGATCTTGTATATGGTAGTGTCATATACCGTTGTTCCTCTGGTCATTTGGCCGCTGGGCACCTAATGGGAACCAAAGTTGCCCACACTCCGCCCCATGGAGGCAGACAGGGTACATGAGTATTATCGTTATTTACTCTGGCTGGTCCTGCCACCTAATTTCTTGAGATTTCAGTAGCTAGGACCTTAAAAAATAATAAATTAAAAATAAAATAATAAAGTAAAAAATAAAAAACCACTATAGGCAGGGGTCAGCCAAAAGGAGTACTAGTTATGCGATTTGATGTCATTAAGTTTTTGGGTGTAGGGCTCAAGCAATTTAACAAAGATTTGAATGCTAGTAGTTGTAAGTTAGAGGGGGTGGGAAGACTGAAGGCTGGGGGGGAAAGACAGAGATATGGGGTCCAAGAGAAGATGACCCCCAAATCAGTGGAGCAGGCCTGCTCCCACCAGAGCGGAAAGAGGGGAAGCGAGGGGGGGAGACCAAAGGTAACCTCCCCTCCCGCCCGGGGAGTGGAGGCGGAAGGACCACACAAGGGAGCGTGGCTAGGAGTGCCTAATGGCAGCAGCTGAGCTGTGCTAGTGGTTGTATCCCACCTGGGACAGCATGCCAGCTAGGAACAGCCAACAGCATGGATGACCTTATGGACCAATAAGGTTCCCATAGCCATCCATCCATCTGGTGAAGAGGCTGGAACAGAACATGCAATTTATATTATTCACGCATACACAAAAAATTTTTTTTTTTCCTTTGCATTTTATAGTTGTTTTTTTTCCCCTACATTTCTAGGCAACATTTTATAGTTTTTACATTTTATAACTTTTTTTTTTTATAGTCAATCTCACCTGTCCAATTATTGCTTTTAAAATAATTTAATGCTTGTTTAACCATTGCTTTAAAGATAAAGCAACAATTTAAACAAGCAATAATTTAAAGAAAGCTTACACAATTTAAATGACATACAAATAATAATAATAAAAAAAAAGAAGAACACACATTTATATAACAACACACTATTTCTCGCATTCATTCGCTCATCCAGGCACACACTTTTACACCCTTACATTCACACGTCCCATTTCACTCTGACTCCACAGTCATTTTGTAATTTTACTCAATTTCCACATTTACTCTTTCAGCACTCACTCCTCACACATTCATCCCTCACACACCCAGAGGCATAAATTATCATTCACTCACCGTTCCTAGTATTTCCTTTCATACTCTCGCCTTTACATTCACTCCAATTCTCATTCATTCAATCCTCATTCATACTAGCATACTTCAGAAACCTGCAGCTTACTAGTTTTTTCCAGCTGACAAGTAATCCTGGCTGCATGTCTATACCAGTCCCTTTAAAGTCCTTTCCGTGAGTGTTGTCATGTTTGGCAACTCAATCTGTTTTGGTTGGACGTATGCTGTGATGAGGGCAGTACCAGCCTGCCTTTATTCTCATCAGTCACATTTGGTTACTTTCCTACCTCTGTGGTCCACTGGCAATGAGCCAAAGGAAGTCCCCAGGGGCAGAGTGTCAACTCTGGTAAAGTCCCTGTAATTTCTCAGTCAATTCAGGTATGTTCAGTCATGTAGAGATTTTGCCATTCACTGGGCATGGGGAGGGAAATGGGCTGATTATATATTTGGTCTATTGATTTGCTACAGGGACTGGTTGAAGAGTCTGTCTCTGCAAGGTTCAGCAGATTTCAAAAATGGTTTGAGCATATTTGGTGAAGGCCTTGTAAAAGACCTCCATGATTATTTGGTGTTCTTGGCCCCTAGGAAGGGGTCCAATTTCTGTAATTAACTGTCTACATTGATTTTCATAGATTATACAGCCATATATAATGTGTGCCCAATCCTCACTTTCGCCACAGGTACAGTGGAGATCATCGGCCAGTCCCAAAGAGTGCAATTTAGCTTTAAGGGATTCATGACCTGTCAGTAGAATGTGGTATAAAGTCCTGGAGCATTCCACTTAGGTGGTTTTGGGCTAACCATAGCCACCTGTGGAAAAAACCTTTTGGTAGTAGCATCTTTGGTCTCTTGCTCCCATTCAGTTTGCATATTTGATGTAGTCGCATGGCAATTTGTCATTTCTCTGCCTTGATGTCATTGGCAAGGTTTGGGATTATGCCTAGGAAACCCATGGGGATTCCTTTTTTAAGTCTATGATATAGCCCTTTTTCACAATTTCAAGGTGCAGTGGTAGGGTACCAGCCAAAACTTGCAGGGCTGGGACACTAACTGTACAGCATGCTCTAGTTATTGTTAATAAGACTGTCTTTGAATGCTATTTAATTTTGCTCTGTTTCTAATTATGGCTGTGTAATGGAACCATACACCAGCATCATAGGAGATTACGGGTAAAAACACTGCTCTGTAATTGAGTGCCAGGGTTCTGTGTTTGAGACCCCAATCGGCTCGGCTGATTCTGGCAATCATTCCGGTATAGTTTTGAACTTTTAGCCAAGTATGATAAGTATGGATAGAAAGTTAATTTGGAGTCTAGAATTATGCCTAAGTGTTTCAATTCTTGGACCATATGAATTGAGGTATTACCTATTTTTATCACTGGTGGTCGTCTTATATTTAGATTTTCTTTCAGTAGGATACACTTAGTTTTTTCTGCTGAGATTTTGAATGGGTTAGCACCCATTCCTGCAGTTGTTTGAGTGCCACATTTGCTCTTTCTTTCACCACCCTTCTGGTGTTACCTTTTACCAATAAGGTCGTCGGCAAAGGCAAAAATTTAGAAAAGATTTAAGCCCTGTCTGTAGGGCCTAAATCTTTTGTAAGGAATTCATCAAACACACAGGTCCAAAAGAATGGACCTAGTACTGAACTCTGTGGACAACCTTTTGTAACTGGGCGTTTTATTTCTTGGAACTGTGTGCAAACTACTACACGTCTGTTACCAAGATAAGTGTTTATACATTGATATAGATTTTTTTGGTATATTTGTTTGGCGGAGTCTTCTGAGGATACTTGGCCACCAGTGTATTAAATGCACCAGCGAAGTCAATAGATATTGCCAGCATGTACTTTTGATCACTATTATTTACTGTTGTTAGGATATAGTGCATGGCATCCTCATTTGAGGATCCTTGCTTAAAACCAAATTGCTGTTCAGAATTCAGGTTGGCTTCAGTATAATATAAATTAAGTCTATAGTAAGCATTCCATTATTTTTCCTATAACAGGCAATAAAGCTATGGGTCTGTATGATTTAGGTTCAGTAGGATTTTTTCCTGGATTCTTTAAGATTAATCTAATTATAGCCAGCTTCCATGCTTGTGGGAACGAACCCTCAGCCAAGTAGTGATTAAATAAGTTCAGTAGAGTATCAGGAGAAATTTCTGCTAACTTTTTAATGATTTCTATTTCAATTAAGTCAGGTCCAGGGCACTTATTGTTTTTGGTTTTTAAGAGTACTGCTTGAAGTTCTTCCATGGTGAAGGGTGGTTCTATTGACATATTGCTATAATTTTCATTGTTGGCCATTATGTCACTCTGAGCCTGGGGTTAACCCCTGGTTCTCAGACTGGAATAAATGATCTAATTTGTTATTTGTGGAGTCCGCCAAAGTGCGAGTTGCAGTTCCATCTGCCTTAGTTGTAGAGTTCACCACATCACCTCTTGACAGTTTGTTGGTGACAGTCCTGTAGACCACACACCAAGGCCCGCCAGCATTCCTTCTTTTTTGTCCTTATTAGAGCAGTATATGAGTTTCTGAGATTCCTATAGGAATCTCTCAGTGCATCAACCTCATAGTAGCATTACACAAAAAACTCAAGCTGAAAATAGACACTACAAAATACCCATTCATTTAATGAATCCCCAAATTTCACAAAATACCCACCGGAAAAAGGTTCATCACATCTTTTAAAAGCATTTACATAAAACCATCCAGCAGCCTACTGGAAGACAAACTTAAAGTTATAACTAGCAAAATAACTAACACCAAAATCATCACCAACAACAAAAAATATCTAGATTACATTCAAAACAAAAACAACAATATCAGAAGCATCTACACCTACGACTTCAAAAACCTCTTCACTAGCATTTCACATGACAATCTAATTAAAGTCCTCATATACTACTTTCAAAACCACCAAAAAAATTTGAAATGCAATAAACAATACTGGCACGATCTAATCAATCCCAACGTCAAAAATAACTACATAATGATGGGAAACAGCATCTACTTACAGACAAGAGGGATAGCCATGGGATCTTGCTGCTCCAGCGCAATAGCCAACCTTTACTTACACCACTTTGAAAATAACATACAAGAAGCAATCAACATATATAGATATATCGATGACGTCCTAGTCGTCAACTACAACAACTTAGAAACATTAGCCCAGGAAATCTACCCCACAGACCTTAGCATTGAACGTACCAACCCAAACAGCAACCTACAAGCATTTTACCTCGACAGCCAGATCAATATCACCAAAGACAATATTGACACTAAAAGAGACGACTTCAACTTCCCCACCATAAAGCTCATCCACTGGGATAGCAACGTTGCTAAGCACATACAAGGAAACACAATTAGGAACCAAACAACCAGATTATAAACATATGCAATAATACAGAAAATATAACGTTAGGTATATCGCCAAAAACGATATACCTAACAATTACAGCAAATACCACATTAAAGCGGCCATACATATGAACATCAAAAATCAACTGAACATCTGCCCATATAGAATAATTAAAAACACCACAAAACAGCCATAAACCATCAGTAGCCAAAAACCAAATTAAAAAGCAGGATAAAACTACCCAAATTGAGGCCCGGATTTATTGCGCTCAGAAGAGGCTCGTCCTCTGACCGCACTGTAATCCAGCGTCCTATACTAACCCACCCTTTCTATATAAAAATAAAAATTAAAAATGCCTAAATGGAAATATAGCAACATACAAAGAACATATTTAAACTAAACAGCACAAGGAGACACAAGGTAAACCACTTAGTAAGAGTCTGCATATATGTAAATAGCTACCCCCTAGGACAGTATGGGCCGTTATGCCTTAGAAAAGCTATACCATCCCAGTCCAAGGGATAGCAATAACAAACTTCATGCAAATAACAATGGAAAAATCATGTAAATAACAAATTCATGAAAAAATGTGAATGGACAACATCCTTCCATCATAAAAACATCCTTTTCTTCAAAACCTCATCATCAATAATAATCACCACGTAATTTTCTAATACATCGTGCTTGTATATACGAAAAACATATTATTTCAACTTGGAAGAATTCCCCCAACCTCAGCCCCCACCCCCGGCAATACGTAAAAATCAACCCTCTCATGACTTGCAAATATATCACCCTACAGCAATATTCACATCACACCATAACAAACAATAGGCACATCTGCGCACTAAAAACCGATTGGTCAATAAAACAAACAGAGAACGGGACCACCACAGGACAACTGACTGTAAGTAAAAACCTCCTCACTTATCCAGATACTCACCTGTTGGGCTTTGTATCACCTATACCAGTTTGCTGATTCAGATTCTAAGATTAAAAATATTTCTAAAAATTATAATTAGATTATCTATAATCAATTTATTAAAGATTATCTAAAATCAATTAATTAAAGTTATCCATAATTAAGTAATTATGTACAAAAATATCACTAAAAAGGCAAAACTGATAAGGGGATAACAGAAACAGGTAGGTATGAGACATTCTTTTAATCTGGCTATCGACCCGTTCAAAGCCCCCGACGAAGTAGCAGGTAGATGACCAGGTAAAAGAATGTTAGTTAACGTTGATTTATTTGTTGTTTATTTGATGTTTGTTTGTTTATTATTTACCATTACATGTACAGACCCCCCAGGAGGAAGTTAGACTGCACAGGCTAACTGGGTCTCCTGTTCCCGATACACTTAATACCCATACAGATAGTAGATAAATACCAGTAAATGGAAAAATCGACCAAACCGAAGCAATTTAATCATTTAACCAGTAATATGTCAAGCACATATAATGTCTAATTGCCATATGACAATAGCATTAACGTAGCAAGTGATAAAGAAGCAATAATCAAATAGGCTTAAATAATAATTAAAAAACATAATATATATATATATATATATATATATTCCCTACTCCTGTCCTACCTTTCTGTACAAAGTGTATACTCTCTATATTCAAATCCTGCATCTGTTATGTCTGATTGACACCATGTCTCTAATATCCCTATAATATCCCCATTTGTTGACTTAACCAATATTTCAAATGTATTTATTATGCCTCTACATTAGTGTACATGCATTTATACATGCACCCTGTTTTTACCCTTAGTAACACAGCCCATGTATTTGGTTGTTGAATGAGGACAGCCTGCAAGGCATTTTGTTCACCCATAGAACAGTCTAGACTTGCTGCCCATCTATAAGCAGTGTAGACAAGCAGCAAGGATGGCCCAATATATCCTATCAGTGATTTATTGGACCATTTGCTTCTAGAGATAGTGAGGCTAAAATTTAAGGCACCATAAGGCATTCTAAGACTGCACTTGGAATACTATGTCCAGGTTTGAGGCTGCTTCTTCAATGAGTTCCAAGATGGACATGTTATATATTACTCAATTCCCCCCCCCATTAGTCCAACCTTGAGACATGCTATCTACAAGCATCTAATTGCTCACAAAGAAATCCTGCAGACAACAGATTTGTACTAAATTTTGATTCAAACAAGTGGGTTCTTAGATCTATACTTTCCCTTCTCTCACATCCTGTTGCTTAAGGACGAGAATGTGAAAACACCCCAGAGCTCTCGGCGCCAGAGGCGCCGAGAGCTGGAATTTGGGGAATACAATGTGTATAGAAAGGATAGACAGGACAGGAGGGGAGGAGGGGTTATGCTATTAATTAAGAAACACATAAAGTCCAAGGAAGTGAAGCCAGTCGACATCGATGGACAGGGCAGTGCCGAATCAGTTTGGTGTGACATAAGCATAGGGAAATCAAAATTGAGAGTAGGAGTGTGCTATAGGCCTAATGACTCTGATGAGTATAATAAGATATTGTACAGGGAAATAGAGTGGGCCAGTAAATCAGAGAGTCTTATAATGGGGGATTTTAATTTCCCAGATATTGACTGGAATTTGTGGGTTGGTCACTCGCACACTAGCAAGGCTTTTGTGGATTTATTGGATGATTGTTTTCTACACCAGCATGTTCGTGAGGCAACAAGAGGGAGCAATACTCTTGATCTGATTATCAGTAGTGACTCTTCATGCATTAAGAACCTGCAGATAAATGAACCACTAGGTGGCAGTGATCACAGTGTGTTGAAGTGGGATTTACTCAAGGAGGTAACTACCATCAGAGGTAAAGGGAAGGGTTTTTGTTTTCGTAAAGGCGACTATGATGGTCTGAGACAGTATTTAAATTCTATACAGTGGGACCAACTGATGATGTTACCAACAGCAAACTCAAAATGGGAAGCATTCAAGGAACTAATCTTGGAGGCTACCAGGCTTTACATACCAACTAAGAAATATTGTTCAAGGTTTAGGCCTAAATGGTTGTCAGATGAACTAATGAGACATGTGGCAGAGAAGAAAAATGCATGGGATACATATAAATTAATGGGTGACATGGAAGCCTATGATAGATATAAGTTGGTCTGTAACCAAGTCACAAAGGAGATTAGGCAGGCAAAAGCAGACTACGAAAAATCCTTGGCAAAGGATGCAAAGAAAAACAGAAAAGAGTTCTTTACATACTTGAACTCGAGAAGGAAAGGGATGAATCAGATTGGTCCACTGGATATTGATGGTTCAACAGTTGAGGATCCTGCTCAGGTGGCTAACAATCTAAACGAGTATTTTGCATCTACATTCACGCATGAGGAGTTATTCAGGAAGGAGAATGATGTAGGTAAAGTAAACATTGGCAGTGAGCTGGATGATTTTGTAATAACTGAGAGGAAAGTGGAGGAGAGATTGTTGAGGATAAACATAAAAAAGGCACCTGGGGTGGATGGGATCTATCCAGTTATATTAAAGGAGGCAGCAAAGGAAGTATGCAAACCCCTAGCCATAATTATGAGAGCTTCTTTGGACTCAGGGGAGGTACCCATAGACTGGAGATGTGCAAATGTAACCCCAATTCACAGGTAATTATAGACCTGTTAGTTTAACTTCTGTTCCAGGTAAATTAATGGAGGCACTGGTTAAAGAAGCACTGCAGGATCATCTAGACAAGAATTCAGTTATAGCTCAGACGCAGCATGGTTTTGTTAAGGGCAGGTCTTGCCTGACCAATTTGATTGGATACTATGATGTAGTCACAAAAGAACTGGATGCAGGGAATAACTTTGATATTATATATTTGGATCTTAGAAAGGCTTTTGATACTGTTGCACATGGAAGACTGCTGCACAAATTGGAGCAGTGTGGCATTGGAGGCAAATTGCTGCTATGGATAAGGGGATGGTTGAGTGGCAGAAGACAGAGAGTGGTAATCAATGGACACTGCTCAACGTGGACTAATGTTATTAGTGGAGTTCCTCAAGGTTCAGTGTTGGGTCCGTTGTTGTTTTCGGTGTTTATGAATGATATTGATGATGGGATATCAAGTTTAATGTCCAAGTTTGCAGATGATACAAAGGTAGGCAGGGTCGTCAAGGACACTACTGACGCTATGCTGCTGCAACAGGATCTGGAAAGGTTGAACAGATGGGCTGAGAGGTGGCAAATGAAGTTTAACATTGACAAATGTAAAGTACTGCATATGGGAAACAGTAACCCCAGAGCAACGTATCAACTCTGCGGTACCACACTGACAGTGGTGGAGAATGAAAAGGACCTGGGGGTAATTGTGCAGGGAGATATGAAGTTCTCTGAGCAGTGCAGACGAGCTGCAAGAGTAGCTCATGGTGTCTTGTCAATGATATACAGGAATTTTTCTAGCAGGGATAAGGAGGTGATTATTCCATTATTCCAAAATGGCAATGGTTAGGCCACATCTTGAGTACTGTATACAGGTCTGGAGGCCTCATTTCAAGAAGGATGTAGAGCTGCTGGAACGGGTACAGAGAAGGGCAACAAGATTAGTAAATGGAACAAAGGGTTGCTCTTACGAAGAAAGGCTTAAGTTTTGCAAATTACAGAGTCTGGAGACTAGGCACCGGCGAGGTGATCTGATAGAGGTGTATAAGGCCTTGAATGGTTTGAGCATGCTCAATGCCAATGGGATTCTTCATCTTTCTCAGAATAATCACCTCAGAGGGCATAAATTCAAATTGAGGAAGGACGGATGTCGGATAGATGTGCGGAAATTTGCCTTTGGCCAGCGGGTGGTTGGTTGGTGGAACCGACTTCCATCACTTGTTGTTGAAGTTGATAGCCTAAACAAATTTAAAGCTCAACTGGACAGGTATTTCGAACGAACGGAGGGGTGAAATGGGAGAGGGTTTTTTTTTGGGCTGATGCTGAATAAGCTTGCTTTCTTGCATCGTATGCCTCTACTAATGCTAATGCTAATGCTAATGCCTCCGTAGCCAGGTGGGCAGGAGCGGCAGTGCGTAGCACACGCTTCTTGATTAGACCGAGGTCCGAGCCCGTGATCACCAAATACGGAGGATGCGGAAAGGTCAGGGAATGACCACCGCATATCCTCGGAGCAATATAGCCTTAGTTGCTAATGCTCCTAAAAAAAAAAAAAAACCAACCAAATAACCCCCGAGCTCTCAGGTCGGTGGTCTCAGAGCAAGCGACAACTGAACAGTGCATCTATGAACAGTATTTATTTGGCACACATGCTAGCAGTAGTCTACACAGAAAACTCAGATGTTTGTTAAAGCTTGTTGGATATGAGCCAGCCCCCTCCACTAATTAAACAGAAGTACTTCCACTGATATGAAATACAGCTAGGCCTCTCTTTAACGAACTTCCACATAGTAGATTTTTCTATTTAGCAAATTTTTTTTTTTTGATTTCCCCTTGTTCATTACATTGAAAGTCATTTCCATATAACGAACTGATTTCAAGAGACCTGGGTATGCATCATTTGCACCTCTGGCCTTTTAGGCAATAGAGTTCATGCTGTAGAAAGCACGAATTAAGAGCTAAAAGTATTAAGAATTAATCACTTTAGCTTTTAAGAGCTAAAGGGTTTAATTCTTAAGAGCACGAATTAAGTGCTAAAATGTTCCACAATTCATTGGTGCCCTTAAAACCTATACAACTCCTCTACTGTACCAAGAGTCACGCTGGTCAACTGCTATCTGTGTCCACAGCCATTTTTAAAAAAAAAAAAAAAAGAAATCTCTTTAAAATTTGGTATCCTTGCCAGTAGTGTGTCAACCATTCTGAAAAACTGTTTCGATTCTCAAACTATGGTTATAATTTATAGTACTATGATTATATATTTAATATTCTTTTAAGACAGTGAATATTCAAGGCATTAATTTGTTCTTAAATGATGTTTACTCTGGTATTCTGTGAAGGAATTATGTAGTATATAACATGATACAGCTACTGCCAAATTAGAAACATTGTCCGCAGAATTTCTCTTATAAGTATTTGTATATACTGTTTACATGATTAAAAATGTGTTTTCTTTCTGCTGTTCTTTGTTGATATACCTAAAGCACAAGATTTTGAAATTGGCAAATTTTACTTACAACGAAGTTCATCTATATTCTTAACTTATTAATATTTGTTACTTAAGTTTTTATATGATACTGTTTTGTTTTTCTATGTGCATTAAATGTATCATTTAGTTGGATATAGAATTTTTTTTATTTTATTTGATTATGCATTTGATATTTGATAGAAAAGCAGCTACTTTGGCAGGATTTACAGTTTTACGGATAATAAGTGAACCAGCATCAGCTGCACTGGCTTACAAGATTTGCCAAGGACCTTCTAGTAATATTTGGTAATAAATAACTTTAATAAATTTCTTTATATTTAAATAGGCTAAGTGAGGAATGTTTAGAAAAAATCTGTTTTTCATTAAAAAATAGTAATAGTAAAAACAGATACAGACTAACTATGTATTATGTGCATGCTTGTTTAGTCTACTCTAGTTGTTTATAGATAAGGAGTAGTCCCCTGATGAATTTCCTGACTACGTATCATTTTTTCAACTATTATATTCAGATTTTGCATATTTGCCATCCCCTGACTCGACCTCTTCCTAAAATTACCCTCCCATATCTGAATATAGTCCCAGTTCATTTCCTCAGTCCCAGTTCATTTTTGAACTGGGTTTTTCAAATTCTTTCACCTGTTTAACCACTACTTCACTTCCATTTTTGACTATCCTTAAACTTCTCTTAGTTCAGTTTCAATGAACAATTTCTCCTCCACTTTGCTTTTAATTATTACAAAATGACTTAGCTCGCTGTTAGAGTTTGATAAACTTCTGGCATTCGGAGCAGCAGTGCGTAGCACACGCTTCTTGATTAGACCGGGTTCGAGCCCGTCACCACCAAATATGGAGGATGCGGAAAGGTCAGGGAATGACCACCGCATATCCCGGAGCAATATGGCCTTAGTTGCTAATGCTCCTAAAAACCAAATAACAACAACAGCATATCCCCGGAGCAATATGGCCTTAGTTGCTAATGCTCCTAAAAACCAAATAAGCAAATATCTGGCATTCCCCTTCTTGAATAACCGCTCATGTGTGAATGTAGATGCAAATACTCACTCAATTTATCAGCTAACTGAGCTTGATCATGAATAGTCAAAGCATCTGTGTTAATTGTGACCAATCTGATTAATCCCTTTCCTTCTAAATTTTACATAAATAAAGAACCCTTGGTATTTTTCTTTGCATCTTCTCTAAAAATTTCTTGTAATCTGCTTTCGCCTACCTAACCTCCTTTGTGACATGATTACAGACTAGCCTATATCTGCCATAGGCTTCTTGTTGCCTGATAATTTATATTCATCCCTTGCATTTCTCTTCTCTGCCATGAGCCTCATTAATCCATCTGACATCCATTTAGGACTAAACCTTGAACAGTATTTCTTAGTTGATATGAAAAGCTTAGTATCCTCCAAGATTAAGTCCCTGAAGGCTTCCCATTTAGAATTCACCGTTGTTAACATCATCAGTTGCTCCCACTGTATAGAATTTAACAACTCTCTGAACCACTGTAGTCACCTTTACGAAAGCAAAAAACCTTCCCCTCACTACTAATGGTAGTTACATCTTTAAATAATTCCCACATCAGTACACTGTTGATCACTGCCACCTAGTGGTTCCTTTATCTGCAGATTCTTAACCTATGAAGAATCACTGCTGATAATCAGATTAAGAGTATTACTCCTGGTTGACTCTCGAACATGTTGCTGTTAAAAACAGTCATCCAAAAATCCAGTAATGTCTTGCTAGTGTGCGAGTGACCCATCCACAATTTTGAGTCAATATTTGGAAAGTTAAAATCCCTCCATTATAAGACATTCTGGTTTACTGGCCCACTCTGTTTCTCTGCATAATTTCTCATTATACTCATCAGATTCATTAGGCTTATTACACACACCTACTCATTTTCCCTTTCCCAATGCTTATGTCACTCCACACTGACATAACATTACATTGTTGACCAATCTCAATTGGATGCACTTCTTAGATTTTGTTTTTTAACTAACAGCATAACCCCTCCTCCTTTCTTGTCATGTCTGTCCTTTCTGCACACATTGTAGTCCCCAAATTCCAATTCTGCAATGCTTGATCTGTGTGGCACAATATCTCTGATATCCCAACAATATTCGCTCTAGATGTCTTGACCACCACTTCAAATTCATCAAATTTATGTACTCTACTCTACTCCTAGAATTGGTGTACATGCAAGCATATATATACACCTATTCTTACATTTGTTCCGTGATAACTCCCTTGAAATCCCCAGTACCTCGCTTTCTTGGCTGCTGCTCATTCCAACAGAAGCAATGCAAGAATCACTTTAACCACCTTTGCCTATGGCTACCATTAATTTATTAGTCTGTGAATCCCCCAAGCTAGCAGTTTTCCAACCCTCCTAACTCTGCCTCAATAGCATCAGCAAATATTCTTGCATCCTTTCTATTTAAGTGTATCCCATCCCTGTAGAAACAATCTATCCTGTTAACAAGCACAGACCATGCTGGGAAAAATTCTACTCCTTGAGCCTTGCATAATCTCTCCAAGGCTGTCATCATATATTCCCTCCTTTCATGTCTAGGCAGAATTGCAGACACTTTCAAATTTAACATTGACTTTTTTTGAACATTGACCTGTACTTGATAAGTACAAGTGTCTGCAGATCTCCTACTTTTAATGTGATTATGTGTACAACAATATCACCCTTTGTACCCTTAAAAGATATCTGCTCTACAACGTCTTCAACTTTTTCCCTGGCAGATTCCACCTATCTTTTTTTGCACATTATATTTCCAGTTTCCCTGGCAATAGTCACCAACAATAACTATCTCCTATGGGACCAGCACATTCTGCCCTGAAGGTTGCCGCTGTTTTGCCTGATGATCAAGTGCAAGCTCTGGCATTGATGTAGGCAGCTGAGAGCTTGATGGGTCCCGTAATTTATGTCCTTCAAGCTCTCATAAAGGCCCATAACAACGCTGAGTTTACAACGTCATGTCCTGCTTATTCAGCTGAGTTGCTTCCCTGGCTGCCTATACATCTTTCTCCCCTTAATATTTACTCAGTGAGTGAGTGTGGGGCCCCAGGTCACTACTCGTGGTAGGGTAACCCCAAGGGTGGCCCAGTCATTAATTCAGTTTTGTCCAATCTTAGGTATCGTCCAGAATAATGGTTTGCAGCTATCCTGTCAGATTAAAATGTGATCATCTGGACGTGGTATGAGACATGGGCAGTTTTAGTTATTGGCTATTGTTTGACTGCGGGGGGAGGCTCTAAAGCCTGTCCTTGCATGTTTCTTCTTACTTCAAATACTTATTGAATAAATTTGAAGGTTTTTGATATGTTTTTGCTTCTATTATGAAACGGTGTTCTTGTCCCTTGGGGAAGGCCAGTATCAACTGTATTCTTTGGATTTTATAGATTGTGAACTCATAAAGAATGTGTGCCCAGTCTTCACTCTTGCCACAGGTACAGTTTGGGTTATCAGTCAGCCCCAAGAAAGTTAGTTTTGCCTTTAAGGAGCTGTGATCTGTCAATATTAAAGTTGTTAAAAGTCCATGTGTATTTGGGTGGTAGAAACTTCTTGCCACCGGTGGTAGAAACCTTTTGGTAACAACACCTTTGGTTTCCTGCTCAAATATGATTGTCATTGCTCATGGGTCATTGTGGTATTATTTTTTTCAGCTATGATGTCATTGGCTGTGTCAAGGGCTATTCCCAGAAATTCTGTGGGTATGCCCTTCCTGAGTCTATAATATTAAGCTTATTAGGGCTTTTTTCCAAGTGAAGTGGGAGAGCACCAGCCGCCACCTGCAGTGCTGTTGTGCTCACAGTGCAACATGTACAGGTGATAGTGAGAAGTATTGTTATCTGAATTGTCTAATTTGTTCCTGTTTCTGACTATGACCATGTGGTAAACCATGCACTGGCTGCATAGGTGATAACAAGCAAGAATACTGCTGGGTATATAATTGCCAGTCTTTCTTTTTTAGCCCCCAGTCTGCCCTACTGATTCTGGCAATCAAGCCTGAATAGCTTCTCACTTTTTTTGCCAAATATGTCAATTCGGGAAAGAAAGTTAATTCTGAGTCATACAACCCCTAGATATTTTAATTCTGATTCTATTTTTATGGTTTTTCCATTAATTTGGATTTGAGAGGGTCTCCTTATATCTAGATTTCCTTCCAAAAATATGGATTTAGTTTTTTCAGGTGATATCATGAGCATGTGTGCCCACTCCTTCAGTTGCACGAGGATGCCATTTGATCTTTGCTCTACAACCATTCTTGTATTTCCTTTTACAAGGAGAATCAAGATGTCTGCAAAGGCTAGGCTTTCCAGGGTCAGTAATTCATCTAGAACAATTGTCCTGGAACCTTGTGCAAACCAAGAAACTTCTGTCTTTGAAGTATATTACCTCATAGAGGTTTTGTGGGACATTTGTCTGGCAAAGTCTATTGAAATTGTCAACATATGTTTTTCTTTCTGTTTTGTACTTTTTTTTTTTTTTTTTTTTTTTTTTTTTTTGTAGTTGTTGGTGCATCGGCTTCTGTGGCCATGTTTTGTACTGCTGTTAGTAGGTGATGCATGGCATCCTCCATAGAGTTGCCCTGCTTAAAGCTGTGCTGATATTCTGTTATAAATTAATCTGTCATATATTTTCCCCAGTACAGGGAGGAGAGCTATTGGTCTATAAGATTTTGTATCTTTGGGAGGCTTCCCAAACTTCTTGGTGCACTATATCTATAGATGCCGATGTGTGCCAAATAAATCCCCAATCAACCAACCTCAGACTTCTTGAGAATTATCCTAGTACTGCTTTTTTTTCCAGATTGTAGGAAATTTTATTTCAGCCATACAATACAGGGCCATTAGTTTATCAGGGGCAATCTTAGCAAATTTTTTAATGATTGCAACTTCTAAGAGGTCAAAAACAGGACATTGTTTTTAATTAAAGCTGTTTGTAATTCTTCTTTTCTAAATAGAGGTTCTATGTTGGCATTTTCAAGTTGTGTTTTCTTTAATGATATCAATCTGAGTAGGGGAATAATCCCCAGCCTCAGTCTGGGTAATATTATTTAATACAATGGATTCCGGTTATTTGGGCCACCGGTTAATAGGGGCAGCCATTTATTTGGGGCAAATCTTAAAAAACAGAAACCAATTGAGAAACTAGCCAGGATTTACTTCGCTTAATTGGGACAGCATGCCGTTTAATCGGGGCAGGAGACGGCAGCACTGGAAATTACCCTATGATTGTCTCCAACGGTACCACCTGGTTTGGTCAAAATTCTGGAGGTCATAACCATAAAACAATTAGCAGTCACCTGTTTATTGGGCTTTTCTGTTAGTGAAATCTATCATAAATGGGCAGTAAACTTAATCTTACTGAATTTGCGATAATACGACAGCTGGAATTCTGTGGGTTATTATGGTGAAATGAGTTTACACTTCCACGAAATCTTCAATCATATAAAAAAATTAATTTTCAGATCTTCTCTTCATTCCTATTTTTAAAGCTTTGTGACTCGTTACTCCGTTCTCACTTGTCTCACTTGTGCGTATCGTGTTACTTGCAATTTGTGTGTGCCGTGTTCTTTGTTATTGATTGCTTATCTTTTTACTGTTTTAAATTTTAACCCACAAATGTCAGTGAACAGAAATGTCAACTAGTTCATATGTACGTATTACAGTACGTATTATTCCGATTATCACATATATTCTTCCAATTTTCACATATCACTTAATTTTTTAATTGGTAAGGTAATAAAGGGTAAATTTGTGCTTAATATATCTTTACTTTTATAGTCTGTGGATAATATATATTTTCTCTGATTAGAATCACTGTTAAATAGAATTAAAATTCAATTCACAAACGTGATCACAATGACCGGCACTAACTACACATTGTATAGTGAACGGTACTTTACTATGGTGAGTTCGTCGTAACGTGATTTTATTGTACAGTGAACTAATTGTAAAGGGGGGGAGTATATTGTATTTTTAACTATTTACATGAAACTTCGAATAATTGTGGCAGCCGCTTAATCTGGCTAAAATGCACTAGTCCCGATGTGTCCCAAATAACCGGAATGGACTGTATATTGTTTTTTCAGAAAAAATTAAACTTTTTTTCCTGAATTTTGAAAGCAAAATTTTCAGAATTTAAATTTATGCTTGGAGAATTTTATGCTTGGAAATATTTGATCTTTTCTGTATGGATTACAATAATTATTATACGTAACTTTTTATTTTTTAATAAAAAATTAAAAAATAAAAGGCAACAACTTTAAAGCTCACGTTTTAAGGAAAGTGCATTATATATAGCCGAAAAAAGTTTACTGTTTTTTCCCAGTTTTGTTTAACATAAATATACTTTACTTAGTAAATCAATACTTTTTATTTACTGATGTTTTTAAGTATACAGACTATAAAAGATATAAATATCATTCCCTTTACATTCTATTATTACACAATGCTGTAATGGACTTACATTTTACACATCCATTCTGAAAAAGTAATGTAATTTAGTTTGCTGGAACTGATGACACCATTTTTTCAGTACATAATTCTTAATAGTTGTCAGATGCAATAAATGAAGATGCTCTCTATCACTCTGTTCTAACCACACCATTAATGTTTTTGTGCTCATTAATGCTCATTAATTTTTTTGAGCACGCTAATTTCTAGTGCATTGTTTTTTTTTTTTTCCTTACACAAGTCAACCACATTATCTTCCGAGTAACTCCCTGTATCATCATTAGCTTCTGTTTGTCAATTATCTTTTCACTGTTCACAGAGGCTGTGATTTCTTTCTCTCTCAGCTAATGTGCAGCTGGAGATTCCGCATCCACCTTAATCCAAGCAGTCTGCTTTGTGTTCTGAAAATGCTGCCTAATTCAAGGTTATTATTAGTGATCTTGTCTTTTCCAATACATTTTTTCCAGCAGTCTTCAATTTCTATTGAGCTTACTTTCCCCCCCACGCTAAACCAGTATTGCATGCAACATCTTTCAGTTGTTAATGTTTTCAGAATTCTAAACCTGTATTTCTGAGTTCATAACTCCAGCAAGTAGCTCACCACAATAGTAGGCTTTGAAGGCTCAAATAATGTCCCTGATCCATAAGCTGAATTAGTGCAGTTGTGTTCCTTGGCAGAAATTCCAGTCTGATCTTGCTGTCTTTTGATTTCAGGACATCAGCTTAAGGATGAGCTGGGCAGTGATTCATCAGTAACAGAGCCTTTTCTTCCAAGTTTTTTTGGAAAGCAAGTGCTGTCTCACTTAAACTGTGAAGCAAAAATATCATTTCATCCAAGTGTTAGAGGTATTTTTATAGATCATAGGTGGAAATTTCATGTTGATGTTCATAAAACATTGGAGACTGCCAATGCACAGTGGCTTTAGCTTGTGATTTCCAGTCTTGCACACAGTAACAGAGTAATTCTCTCTCATTGTTAGTTTTCTTACCCACTTTTTAGGATGTTTTTTTAATATCCAGTGACTTGGCAGGGAGAAGTTTTTAGTACAGCTCTGTTTCATCACAGTTCAGCTGTGACAAAAAGCTGTACTAAAGTTGAGCTGTGATTCAAGCTGGCGAATTCACAGATGAACAGCTGTTCATCTGTGAAGTCACTAGCTTGAATCACATTATGCAGAAATTCAGGAAACACTTCTGCTGCTGTAATGTCACCACATGCAGATTTGCCTACAAGACAATGGGATATCCCACGACAAGCCTTCCAACTTAAAAGCCACTCTTTAGAAGCTTTAAATGTGTCATCATCTCCACCAGGTAGCTGATGAAACTTTAGTGACCATGCTTTTGTAATTACCCCATTTATCAATACTCCTTCACTACACTATTATAGAAATCACTGGTTTAAGCATTGGTCCACATCACTGTTTTACCAAGTCTAGTTTTCTTTCTTTGGAGGCCTACTTACCTTCTACTACAGAGTCTATGAAGGCATAGTTTTTCTTCATCTTTCATCCAACCCTGAATCGATCTATCTAGAATTACACACTCGCAAAATATACTGTGTTTTCTTTTGCTACTCTTCACTCTTTCGATACATACTTTTCTTCAACTATATAATTTTTTTTCTTTTGGTGGCTGTTACTTCATTCCTTTATCTTTTGAGAGAACTAAATCAAAACCAAACTGACTTATCCAGTGTGAAATTGCTAGAACAGATTACTTTTTTTCATAATTCACATTGGGGGGACACGATTGTACAGATTTACTGTACTGCGGGTTAAACCCGCAGTACAGTAAACCTCGATTTAACAGATTTCGGATTTAACAGACCGGACAAATATTAATAATACAGTAATGTACATATTAATCTCGACCATATTATTATTTTTTAGGTTATACAAAATTTCAGTGTTATTATAAATTAAAAATTAATAATAATTGCCTATTTCCATTATTGTTTTGATAATTACCTGCTTTTATTTTTATAATCAAAATCAATAGAATTTTTTTATTCTTTCTGAAAAAGTGTTCAAATATCTGTGTTCCTGGATAAGAGCAGGCAGTGACTTGTGAGCTGAATGTGACTCGAGACACTAAACTGCAGGTCTACTGACTCGCTTTGTTTTGGTCTCAGTCTGCCTCAAGCTATCGTGTGGTCAGGTTGTATACAGAGTGTTTCTGTGATTTCTGAATTGTGACTTTATTAAATAATTTTTCAATTTAAAATGGCATCAAGTGATAAAGGAGTTAAAAGAAAGTGTGTGAACTTAAATGTGGCACAGAAATTAGAGCTAATTGAGAAATTAGAACAAGGTGTCTCAGTAGCACGTGTTTGTGAAATTTACAGTGTAAAAGAAACAGTTTCTGATATCTGTAAATCAAAGGCCAAATTGCAACATTTTATATATATAAGAGAATATTTACATATTCTTCATTATAATTTTATATTGAACAGTAGATATTGTATTAAAGGTTTTTTTTTTTTTTTTTTACATTAAGAACAATAAAAAAATGCCTCCCTCCCAGGTTACATTTGATTTAACGAACTTCTGGCTTCAACGGACACCCCTTCTCCCCTATTAGTTCGTTAAATCGAGGGTTTGCTGTATATTTGAAACTGTGGTATGACGATATGTGTTATGTTGAGGTTGCAATGTATCTGAAAATGCTCTGTTTTACACCTTTATTTTCAAAAAAAGTCAAATGAAAATATTAATTCTGCTGGGGGTGGGGGGGGGAGCTTAAGTAAAGTTTCCATCATAATTTAATTCCAATGAAAGGATATTGAGGGTGAGGGTATCCAATCCATGTGTTTGACAAGATTTTGCAGCTCTGATGAACGCTAAGTTTTTAATTATATTTAGCTGTTTTATTGACTTAATTGTTATATTAAATTATTTTCTATAAGTAGCTTATAGACCTAGTCAAGCTCTTTGGTTCATTTTGAATTTATATAGCGATTTTGAAAGTTAATTAATACTTAGTGTCCATAGATTTACTGTTTGTAACTTGCCACCATTGTTGTGCGATACAACATATATCCCGAACTTGATAGTGTAAGATTTAATGTAAAACTAGATAGCGAAACACGTAGCACTGTATTAGAAATCTCTTAGCTTAGTATAGTACAGTATTATCAATTAATCAGTAAAATTTATTAATCTTATTAAATTTCATTGTAAATTCATACATAACTTGACAGGAGGTATGAAAATCATACAATGTAACTCGGAGAGAATACTTGATACTGAAATATATATATATATATATATATATATATAAGTTTGTATTAATATATTGAACAAAGTATGCATAAATGGATGTGAAAGTTACACAAAGTGCTAGTAACTAGAAGGGTGTGAAAAGTAGAAAAGAAGTGTAGCAGATTTGTGAAAGGTGAAAGAATGTTATTATCCTAAAGGTTATGATGAATTAAGAGAATTATGGGCTGAAATAGCGAGCCAACAGAAATTGGGAGAACTGTAAAGTAAAATTAGTATGTCAAAATACTAATAAAATAAAAAAATAAAAATGCAAATAAATCAATAGAAAATTAAAATAAAATGATAGTGTTATAGGTGTCATCAGATATGGGTGGATACATAGAAAATGGTTGAATATAGATAAGGCAAATATGCTTGATCTGATGTCAGCTAAAATAAATAAATATTGATACATGATCAGGTATTTCATCAGGGAACTACACCTGACCATGTATGTATCAGGAATGGCGTTTCTATACTTGTCCATAGTAGTAGTAGAAGAAAAATGAAAGGCCAAAAAGCAACAAAAATGAAATTAGCACTGGACAGGGTAGTCCCAGTGCAGTGTAATTTATTTAGATAAAAATAAGGATCTTAAGTTAAAATAAATATGGTTAATATAAATATGTAGAATTTAGTGTAGGATTTTATTATGTATAGATAGGATTTAAATGATTGAATAAATAAATTTGGAACAAGCAATGGTATAGGGTCAGGTATTAAATTGAGGGTGGGGAAGGGGAAAAGGAATATTTTAAATAAATAAAGACAAAAAATAGCAATAGAATTAGGATAATAGGAACGTTCGTACCACCCTCATGTACATTAATAGTTTTACAAACGGGAAGTACAGTTGAAATAGACAGCAGAAAGATAAAAAGCAAAGAAAAAGTTATTAAATAACACTAAGCTTGCTGGGATTGTGAAGCCCAACCTTATAGTAAGGACTCTGGCATTTGTAAGCATTAGTATAAAAGGGAGCTAATATGCTTGTAACGAAATGAAAATATGTGTCGAAACATGCCAAGAAATGAAACTGAAAGTATAATAAGAAAGTAAAAGTGAATGATACCTGGAGTATTTCAAGAAATGCATAGCTGAAACAAACAAGCAGCAAAAAATATATACGTAGCAGACAGGAAAAGGTGGGGGGATGACACACGCATATCCATAGAGTAGATGAATGCAAGCAAAGCTCACCACATTAGCAATATAACTACATAATAAAGCAATATATATTTTTTATAATGTGTTATAACTGCATTGGGATATAAGTTTACGGTTATATTTTTATATTGAAATTGAATCAAAATCATGACTGAGACCAGAGCAGCAATGCAAACAGCTCAAGCTAATGAGAATGCTGTGGCTCAGGAGAGAACTGAGGGGGCGGTTGTCCTCTGAATCACAGCCTTTTGAAATGCACTGCTTGTTTGATGTTTGTGGAGCAATCTGGAACGGGACATGATATTGCCAAGGAGAATATCTTTGTGTGCACGCAGTGTAAGGAGTGTGAGGAAATCAGGTACCAATTCAGCATTGTTATGGGCCTATATGAACGCTTGAAGGACAGGGTGAATGCCCTCGAAGGATTTAAATTGAGGGGCCCATCAAGCTCTCAGCTGCCCACATCAATGCCAGAGCTTGCACTTCACGCAACACAGCAGCAACCTTCAGGGCAGAATGTGCTGGTCCACAGGAGCTAGTTATTATCGGTGACTCTATTGTCAGAAAGATGGGAAATATATTGTGCAAAAAGGATAGGTGGAATAGGATCGGGGTATGTCTGCCAGGGGCAAAGGTTGATGACGATGTAGAGTAGATATGTTTTAAGGGCACAAAAGGTGATATTGTTGTACATGTTGGCACTAATGGCCTTAAGAGTAAGAGATCTGCAGATTTAATTAACAAGTACAGGTCAATGTTGAAAAAAAGTCACGAATTAGGGTTTAATTTGAAAGTGTGCAATTCTGCCTAGACTCGATAGGAGGGGAGTATATGATGAGATCCTTGTCAATCAGTTCGGCCCTAGAGAGATTGTGCAAGCCTCATGGGGTAGAATTTTTTTTCATCATGGGCTGTGCTTGTTAAGAGGAGAGACTGCTTCTACAGGGATGGAATGCACTTAAATAGGAAGCGTGCAAGAATATTTGCTGATGCTATTGAGGCAGTGTTAGGTGGGTCGGAAAACTGCTAGCTTGGAGGATACATGAACTAATAGATTAACAGTAGCCGCTGTCAGAGGTGAAAGTGGTTCTTGCACTGCTTCTATTAGAATGAGCAGCAGCCTGGAAAACAAGGTGCAGGGGATTCCAGAGACTGCTGGGAGTCATTGCGGAAAAGGTAAATACATGGGCTGTGTTAGGGTAACAGGCGAATGTATACTTGCATGTACCAATGCTAGGAGTATAGTTAATAAATTTGATGAGCTTGAAGTGCTAGTCAAGACATCAAAGGCAGATATTGTTGGGATATCATAGATGTGGTGTCACACAAATATAAGGAATGCGGAACTGGAATTTGAAGAGTACAATGTGTACAGGAAGGATAGACAAGATAGGAGGGGTTATGCTATTAGTTAAGAAACACAAAATCCAAGGAAGTACAGCCAGTCAACATGGCTGGAGAGTGCAGTGTCGAGTCAGTTTGGTGTGATGTAAAAGCACTGAGAAAGCAAAATTGAGAGTAGGAATGTGTTATAGGCCTAATGACTCTGATCCGTATAATAAACAACTGTACAGAGAAATAGAGTGGACAAATAAATCAGTGTCTTGTAATGGGAGATTTTAATTTTCCAGATATTGACTGGAATTTGTGGATTGGTCACACACACACACACACACACACACACACACACACACATAGCAAGGCTTTTGTGGATTTATTGGATGATTGTTTTCTACATCAGCATGTTCCAGAGGCAACTAGAGGTAAATACTCTATCTGATGATTGGTAGTGATTCTTCATGTATTAAGAATCTGCAGATAAAGGAACCACTAGGTGGCAGTGATCACAGTGTGCTAAAGTGGGATTTACTCAGAGGTAACTGCCATCGGGGTAAAGGGAAGGGATTTTGTTTTCGTAAAGGTGACTGTGGTGGTCTGAGACGGTATGTAAATTCTGTATGGTGGCACCAACTGATGATGTTACCAACAGCAAATTCAAAATGGGAAGCATTCAAAGTAGCTTCAAAGAATTAATCTTTGAAGCTACTTTTCATAAAACAACTACAATATTTTTTAGTTTTATGAAAACAACTAAACAACTAATATTTTTTAGTTGTTTTCATAAAACAACTAAAAAATATTGTTCAAAGTTTAGGCCTAAATGGATGTCAGATGGACTAATGAGGTATGTGGCAGGGAAGAAAAATGCATGGGACCAATATAAATTAACAGGTGACACGGAAGCCTATGATAGATATAAGCTGGTCTGTAACCAAGTTACAAAGGAGGTTAGGCAGGCGAAGGCAGATTACGAGAAATCTTTGGCAAAGGATGCAAAGAAAAACAGCAAAGAGTTCTTTACTTATGTAAACTCTAGAAGGAAGGGGATGAATCAGATTGGTCCACTTGATATCGATGGTTCAACTGTTGATGATCCTGCCAAGGTAGCTACCCAACTGAATTGAGTATTTTGAATCTACATTCACATATGAGGAATTATACAGGGAGGGGAATGCCAGAGGTAAATTCCTGATATTTTACTTCTGGTAACCCCTTCTCAAAAAATGTGGTGTGTGAAAGTAGGTGCAAAGTATTTATTCAGCTTATTAGCAACCTGTACAGGATTATCAACAGTGGGCCACTGCAATATTCATCCCTTGTTAATATATACAAAGAATTTCCTACTGCCTATCTTTGCATTCTTAGCCAAAGACTTCTCATAATCTGCCTCTACATAAATCCCTGAATATCTTGAATATAAGTTATTCAGAGTTATTCATACACTAGAGGAGCACTATAGCCTCAGCAGCTCGTGCACCATTAAACCCCATAACACACACATACACTAGATTGTACTTAGCATATGACTCCGTATTGCTGTACTGTTTATAATCATCATATGTATTTTTCTCCACTAAGCTCATCAGTTTACCTCACATCTATTTTTATCTAAATCTTGAACAATATCTCTTAGTTTAAAATGCTTAGTGGCCTTTATGATTTCATCTGAACACTTCCCTTTTGATATTTACATTTTTCAACATCAGGTTCTCACATTCAAGAGTTTAAAAGATGGCTGAACCCCTTTGTAATCAGTTTTGCTGGGGAAAAACATTCCTTTTACCCTTTGAACTAATTATTTCATTGAATAAATCCAGCATCATACACTATGATCACTGCCACCTAGAGATTCCTTTACTTGAAGATTCTTTGTACATCATGAATCAGTGATAACCAGATCAAAAATATTGGGCTCTCTTGTTGCTTCTTTAATGTGTTGGTTGAAAAAACATTCACCCAACAAATCAAGAAATGTTTTTTCTAATGAGTGAGCTATCAATTCTTTTCTTTAAGAATTCTTTGTGCTTTAAGTTGAATTTTTAAAAGGTGTAGTTCCTGTGAATAAACATGGAAAGTTAAAATCCCCAATTTGTATGATTTTAACTTTGTGAGTTGCTAGTTTGTAGGCAAAATTAGCAACTCACTGATAATTAGCAATGGGAAACTGAAAATAATATTTGAATAATATGTGTAACATATTTGTGTTGAACCATACCCTGCATTGCTGAAACCTTTGTGGTAATTGTGTTACTATAAACTGAGCAGGAATGAATAAATCTTTTTAATAATTTGTGAGCATAATTTTTCAAATTGTTAAAAGAACATTCATCCTTGAGACATGCACTTTACCACAGATAAGTGGTTTCTGAATGTATTATTAGAATGACTGTTAACACTAGAGAAAGTAGCCTATTTGATAGGATTAGGTTCTGCCGTCTGTAATTTGAAACTCCTGACTACTTAGTTATTTCAAATTAAGGATGGCAGGACATGAATATTCTTTCAGGGTTTTGCCCTATGTTCCAAATCACTATCAGTTTGCCACAGAAGAGAATCAAATACTATTCAAGAGGGAAACAGCCAACTGACAGGCTGTCATCTTTTCTTTGTGCTTTAAGTTGAATTTTTAAAAGCCATATGAAAGTTTAGTTAGTGTATTGAAAATAAGTTTTGCAGTGTTTGTTAAATCACATTGTTGTTTTTCTCACAGAATAGAATAAACTGATATTTAAGTTTTAACAGCTACCCAACCAACCATCTATCCATAATTAACTTTCTCAAATTTTTTTCTTTTTGTGTGTACATCTTGATTTGAATTTCTAAAAATTATACAAAAATCTAGTTGATGTAGTTGCATAGAAGTTTACAGAAATTTTAAAAATGTCATGATTAAAAATGTTAGTGTTCATTAACTTAACTTTTGATTGCAAATAATGTTTAAATAAGCTAATTATATTATATCTGATTTTAACGTTTTAATCCTTTTTTTTTTTACCAGTCTTATATACAGAATGGGTGGAACATCTGTTGATGCAACTGTTATTCAAGTTGTTGATGGTATATACCGGGTTTTATCTCATGTAAGGAGATGTTCATTAGGTGGTGACTCTTTAACCAGTCAACTTGTAGACTTCTGTGCTGATCAGTTTCTAAGGTATTGCAAAAAAAAAAATATATATATATATATATTTGTTTATTTATTTTCTCTCTCCCTTTACTACTATTATACAGCTGATAGTATGCCATTCTTATATAAATATAACAGTTACATAGAAGTTTACAGAAATTTTAAAAACATTAGTGTTCAATAACTTTTGATTAATTTGCTACATTCCAGTAAAAACTAAATCATAATGCTAAAAGTTTCTAGCAGCTCATTAATAAACATAATTTAATCTAAATAAATATGATTTAAATAAAAACATAATTTGGATAATTTTTTAGGTGTGTTTGTAAATGCCTGTTTTGTGTTTACCATTATCAATCTGCATTAACAATTCGATTCCACTGGGCAGATTAGGAAATTTTATATTTGGGTCTTTTAGAAGATATGTTTATCCACCCAAAATTTTGATAAAATTGTAAATTCAGATTTTTTTTTTTTTTTTTTTGCTTCTTTTTAAGTTACTTATATATTCAAATGAAAGTACCCTTTGGATGTTTGAGCACTGTGTAATAAGAAGTAATATCGACTCCAAATTTTTGGTGCTTCTTCTGTTAGGCTCTAGTTTTCAGCTAATTTCTCATTCCATATCCCTATTCCATTTTCTCCAGCAGAAATCTTTAAACATTAAAGGGTGTCCAGGAATTACTAGAGAAAAAAATTTCAGATGATCACATTTGTTTTGTCGATCCATGGAATGGTTTTAGGTCTTCTCTACTACAAAAAAAAATACAGTGCATTCCAGATAATGAGACCACATCGGGGAAAATGAAATGTGGTCCTGTTATGCAGCTGGTCCCATTAACTGTAGCATTAAAGGGGATGCAAAAAAAAAAATAAGTTCAAAGCAAAATCTTATTTATTAAACTATAATGGAACTGATTAAGAACATACAAAACTTAAAATTAATGAAAAATTACATCTAATTACGAACTTGTCAAAGTTGATTGCTGTGCACTTTCAACTGACTTTATATGAAAAAAAACCATACCATTGATCCAATGCAGATATGGGACTGTTTTCATTTCCTTCTTGCATAAAATAGTGTCTTAAGTTGGCAGTACATTTCATTGCATCTGTGTGTTTCACTCGCTCAGGAACGGGCATGTCATCTTCGTCACTAGCCAACCCTTCAGATACTTGTGGTGTTTTGCTACAATTTGATAAACAATGTTCTCAAGATCATTTTCATTGTAGCATTTCAGATTTTTGTCAACACACAAAAACTCCTCCACATTTGTAACTTGCTGCAGTGACAGCACAGTTTTAGTTTTGACTGGTGCAGTTTCAGCATTCTCTGTATCTAAATGCTGAAAGCCAACATGAGCAAAACAGTTTTTAATTGTCTTGCAATTGATAATGTGCCAGCTATCTGCGACATATTGTATCGCTTGTAAAATGATTTCCTGATTTCCTTTGCTGTTGATGATGTTGTATATGATGTATACTGTTGTATATGATGTATATGATGTGATTTTAATGTTCACAACTCCAGTTGGCTTCCGTTTTCTAGTCACACCGACCCAGCAGGTCGAGATGCTGAGGCTTTTGCAATTACTAATGACCCGGCGCCTCCGTAGCCAGGTGGGCAGGAGCAGCAGTGCTTACCACGTGCTTCTTGATTGGACCGGGGTTCGAGCCCATGCCCACCAAATACGGAGGATGCGGAAAGGTCAGGGAATGACCATCGCATATCCCCGGAGCAATATGGCCTTAGTTGCTAATGCTCCTAAAAACCAAATAAAAAACAACTAATGACCTAGCACAGATTGTTCATTTACCTACAAGAATACCAGACAATCGCCAATACGCTGATCTTTTTCTCACAAACAACCCTTCTAAGTACACGGTCGAAGTGAGAGGTCCTTTAGGCACTTCAGATCACAACTTGGTGATTGTCTCTTCTCCAATGGAACCTTTATCTCATGGCTATTCCCAACCTCGTGTTGTTTGGCATTACAAGAATGCAAAATAGGATGACCTGCGAGACTTCTTTTCTTCTTTTCCTTGGTCGGATTACTGTTTCAAAACTTCTGATGTCAATGTTTGCTCAGATCGTGTCAGCGAAATTATTCTTGCAGGAATGGAATCCTTTATCCCACACTCCACTTTAAAATCTCGTCCCTTATCTAAACCTTGGATTTCCAATAAATGTGCTAAGGCTGTTCAAGAGAAGAATGTTGCATATCGTAATTGGCTTGTTTCTAATTCTTCAGTGTCATTTTCTGCCTACACCAAAGCTCACAACAATTGTAAAGCAGTTATTAATCAGTCCAAACTAGAGTTTGAACAGGCTAAGAGTAGAAAACTTGCTTCTTGCCCTAATGGTAGCCGAGCATTCTGGTCTCTTGCCAAAGCTATTGGCCGCAACTTTTGCCCATCTCTGCTCCCCTCTGCCCAAACCAGATGGTTCTGTTGTCACTTCAGTCAAGAATAAAGGTGACCTGCTAGCATCCCATTTTTCTTCCAGCTCATGTATTTATGATCTTGGTAAAACACCTCCCACCATTCCCAACACGCTCCATTCAATGCCTCCTGTGGTCTTCCGTCAAAAGGATATCAGAAGGATTTTGATGAATCTTGATGCTAAGAAAGCTCCAGGTCCTGATGGTATTTCTCCACTTGTTCTCAAAACCTGTGCTCCTGAGCTTACTCCTATTCTTTGCTGCCTTTTTCCCCTTTCTTATTCCAAAGGTGTTTTTCCTTCTGCTTGGAAATTTGCTCATATCCAGCTAGTTCCCAAAAAGGGTGACAAATCCCTCCATTCTAATTATCGTCCCATTGCAATTACTTCTATTCTCTCTAAAGTAATGGAGAAATCAATTAACCCCCAACTCTTAAACTACCTAGAAACCTTCTGTCTGATCAATGATCGCCAGTATGGATTCCGTCAGTGTCGATTCACTGGTGATATTCTGGCTTATGTTACCCATTTATGGACTAATTCAATGGAAATGTTCGGTGAAACACAAGTAGTTGCTCTTGACATCTCAAAGGCTTTTGATTGTGTTTGGCATAAAGGTCTTCTAAACAAGCTTCCATCTTATGGTTTGCCAACTGTTTTTAGTAATTAGTTATCTAGTTTTCTCTCTGATCGCTCACTGAGGGTGATGGTAGATGGCTCTCTGTCTTCTAACTTCTCCACTAATGCTGGTGTCCCCCAAGGTTCAGTTCTTTCCCCCACTCTATTCCTTTTGTATATCAATGACCTTCTTCCATTGACTGGAAATCCTATCCATAGTTTTGCCGATGATAGCACATTGCATTCAACTTTCCATTTTGAGAAACCTTGTCCTGCTCAATCAGCTTCAACTTCTCGAAAATCTGCTACCAATTCCTTAAATGCCGATCTTCAGGTAATTCTCCAGTGGGGCAAAGACAACTTAGTTGATTTCAACCCTTCTAAAACTCAGTCTTGTCTTATATCTCGCAAAAAGGATTCTTCTGCTCCTATGCTTATCTTTAGTTACACTCCGATTTCTAGGCAAAATGATATATCTCTTTTGGGGATTACCCTGACTTCTAATCTCTCTTAGCACAAGCACATTACAAATATTGCTTCCTCTGCATCTAAAAAACTTGGTTTTCTCTTTCGCTCTCGGCTTTACTTTTCTTCCAAACAGCTGCTCACTCTGTATAAATCGCAAATCCGCCCTGCTATGGAATATTGTTCCCACATCTGGGGTGGTGCCCCCAAAACCTCTCTCAGGCTTCTTTATTCCATTCAGAAGAGGGCAGTTAGGTTAATTAATGATTCATCTCTAACAGAGTCTCTCCACTCGCTTTCTCATAGACGTACTGTTTCTGCTGCATGCCTCTTCTACAGATACTTCCATGGGCACTGTTCTTCTGAACTGGCTTCTATAATTCCCACCCTCTCTCTTTCAAAACAGTCCAAACACGTGCCGCCAACATCCATTTACTGTCCAACTTCAAACCCACAGAACCAACTTTTCATCTTCCTCATTTATTCATTCAACTGCCGTTTTCTGGAACAACCTTCCTTCATACGTATTTCCTGAAAATTACAATCTACAGAAGTTCAAGTCCAATGTCAACAAATATCTTCTTTCGTCTTCTCAACCTCCAACCCAAGCACGGTACTAAGTACTATAGGTTCTAATACCTCTCGTGTTTGGGGTTCACATAAAAAAAAAAAAAAAAAAAAATAGAGACTTTCTTCAATGGCTTCAAGTGTATAGTTAACCAGCTTTGTGCGATATGCCGTCTTCAGATTTTTATGATACCTAATCTCCATGGGTTGTATCAAGGATGTTGTGTTGGGTGGTAAGAATTCCATTTGAATGTTGTTCAGATAATCAAAGTGCAGTTGTCAAGAAGCAACAGAATTTTTCTTGAGTTCTGCGTAGTTCAGCATTCTAATTCTTTAGCCATTGATCAGAAATTTCAGATGTCATCCAAGCATTTTTATTAGAGTGTTAGATAACTGGTAAACCATTCAGTCTAAGTCCCATGAAACATTGCAGCTTTGCTCTTTTCCCAATCACCACAACTTCTGTTTATCAGATCCCGACATGTTTGCACAGCATAACACAGTTACTTGATCCATAGCCTTTTTTGAACCCACCAAAATTTAGCATTTGTAGACTAATGAACTCTCCGGCTTGCAACGATAAAGCAAGCCTGTTTCGTCAGCATTGTAAATATCATTAGCAGAAAATTGCTGAAGCAAATTGGGCAATATTATTGGTTTCTAATAGTGGCACTTACAAAATCTGCACTACCCTTCTCCCCATGTCCTTTCTTGAACCTAATTTTATGTCGAGCTTACCACCATGACAACCAACTATCCGTCGCTTGGAAATCATTGCACCCCAGCTTTTTAGCAAATTCCTCTGCTTTACTTTTCAGCATTGGGCCACTGATACATACACCTTGTCCAGTTACAGTGGTGAACCATTCTTTTAGTGCCTCTTCTACATCAGGTCCTTTCCTTCTCACTAACTTTTCTGTGAAGTTTCTTGCTGCCATTAACATGATGCCCATGCATGTTGTAGTTCATCTTGTTGCTTAATTAAATGTACAATTGTTGTTTTTGCTACTCTAAGTGTCTCTGCCAGTTGCTGTTGACTACTGTTAGGCGGTTGACTTTTGATCTTGCTGAGAAGATTGCCTTGCCAGACAAGTGTCAAATCTTTTCTTTTTGGCATCCTGCTTATGAACAAAAAAAAAAGGATTATTTTAGAATGAGCCGCATGTCTAGTTGAATTTTTTTGGAAAAAGTTAATAAATTCTTATACTATCACAGGTATTCAATATGTACTTGATTAATGTACCTAGTATCCAATTAATTCCCTTTTTTTAAATGAAGTTACAATATTTAAGTCGGTGTAAAAAATCAGATTTCTCACACAGTCTGAAGAGTTGCTTTAGTGGTCTGCAGAGCTCAAAAATTTGGAACAAGTACCACCACTACACCATGGATGGGACATTTCTATAATCAAGGCCATTACCGACTAAGCTGTCATTGGTGTACATGCACGGAACTAACAGTGCTTTCAAATCACCCCTTTCTCCCTACTATTTCCCCTAGTTCCAATTGGTTCTACTGGTCCGAATAAACACTGCGCTGTCTTAATACATGAAGTAAAGTAGGGTTAATTTATGCATTTTATTCGGTTCTTGCTCATTTGGTCCTAATATCCTGTGGTCTCATTATCTAGAATGCACTATCTTTTTTTATATCTTGACTAGAAAAGGAAAGATATTTCAGAGATCGTTTTCAGAGCATATTGCAATTAAACGCAGTTTGTTTTTAATTTTAACTTTTTTTTATAAAAATTAAACTTCATTGTAATCAAAAATGTTCTGATTATAAGTTAAATTTTAGTTTATTAATTATAAAAGTTTTTTTCTGATGAATGAGTGAATAGCTTAGCTGAATTTATGCATTATTTTTTGTTTTTGGGGTTGGAGGAGGGAACCTCAAAGTAAATGTGAAAGTACCTTTGCGGGTGTGGGGAGATATGCTGGTACTGATTGGATTTGAACATAATTGCTGTAAAATGTGGGAAGCTTAGAAGGAAGAAAAACTAAATTCTTCTATTTCAGCTTATAAAACTTTTATTTCTTTTTCTTTAATCTAACACACACATCCCATAGATGTATTTGCAGTATTAGGGTCATTCACAATTTTTATGTGTTAGTGCCTAGAAATATTTTCATTATAATGGGTTCGATCCTGTCACCACCAAATACGGAGGATGCAGAAAGGTCAGGGAATGATCACCGCATATTCCCGGAGCAATATGGCCTTAGTTGCTAATGCTCCTAAAAACCAAATAACAAACAAACAACAACATTATAATATAAATTTTATTAAATAGGTATTTGTTGTGATGGGATTTTACTGTACAAAGAGTACTAGGAAAGTTTTGCAATACAGCTTTGTTTATTTAATTTTTTTAAAGTAATTTCCTCTACATTCAATACACCTCTCCATCCTCCGAAACCAATCTTTAAACCAGTTCTGCCAAGTTTCACTAGGGAGTAAAGCACACTCGTTGTCCCAAGCCCGTAGAAGGTCCTCATCACTGGAAAACCGCCTCCCTTTTAGCTTCATTTTCACATGCGGGAACAGTGCAAAGTCGCAGGGAGCAAGGTCTGGACTGTAGGGAGGGTGCTCGAGAAGTTTCATTCCTGTCGTGGTCAAATATTCGGTGCAGGCTTTGGCGTGGTGAGCTGGAGCATTTTCGTGATGGAGGTACCAGGTGTCCATTCTTGACTTTGGCAGCAGGTTCTTCATAGATCCAATGACTTTAGGCAGGCATTGTTCAGTATACCACTTAGCTGTGACTGTCTTCTGCATGTCCAAAACGACACGTTCCACAATTCCACTCGATTTGAAAAATACAACTATCATTTTCTTCTTTACAGATCGGGATTTTCTGACAATTACGGGTGTGTCGTCGTCATCATCATCAAAGACCCAAACTTTGTTTTGAGCCTTGGTCGGCAGATCGTAATAGTACAGCCAAGTCTCGTCACCTGTCACGATGTTGTTCACATACCGAGATTGTCCCTTATCAAACTTTTTTAACATCTCCCGGCACCAAGTCACACGTCGTGTCATCTGCTCTTCAGTCAGTTGATGCGGCACCCAGAGAGAACAAAGTTTCTTCACGTGCAAATGATCTTGCAGAATCGAACGAATTGCTGGTGCATTTAGGCCCAAAGTATCCTCTATCTGTTGGTAGGTCACTCGCCTGTTTTCGTCAAGCGTTTTCCTCACAGCAGTAACGTTTTCCTCCGTAACTGACGTTCGTGGCCTTCTCGGCCTCTCAGAATCCTCCAGAGTGAAATTTCCCCTTTGGAATTCTCTATACCACCTGAATATCGTTGTACGATGTGGACAATCATCATGTAGTGCAAGAGTCATTTCTTCTAAGCACTAGTCTATGGTTAAACCACGCACGAAATTATACCGCAAAACTGTCCTTATCTCATTTCGTGACCACGATGCCATCGCAAGCACTTTACACTCTCACTACTAATGAATAACTGAGCCCATCGACTTGGCGTGGCGGCTACTATGCACGTATGAACATGTCTCAACATGCAGCAACAAGCAGCTTCCTGTGATTCATTGTTGCGTCATATTGCAAAACTTTCCTAGTACCCTTTGTATATGTATATGCATTTTACTGTGCTTTGTCTGTGTATAAAACCAATTCCAATCTCCTCACATCCACCGCAGTTTCCCCTGAAAAAATATTGCTATAAATAAGGAAAAATCAGTGTATTCTCACACTTTCATGGCTTATTAGAATTTTTTTAATGATCTGTGTACCAAATTTCATGCCTAGAAGTTAAACTGTTTTTCTTGTACATATATTTCTCCCCTTAAGAAGCATTGCTTAACATTAACTTCAACAATTTCTCCTCCACTTTGCTTTCAGTTATTACAAAATCATTAAGCACCCTGCTACAATTTGATAACCTTCTGGCATTTTCAATCCTTCATGTGTGAATGTAGATGCAAAATACTCATTCAGTTTGTTTGCTATCTGAGCAGGATCATCAACAGGTGAACCATCGATATCAAGTGGACCAATCTGATTCATCCCCTTCCTTTTTTGAGTTTATATAAGTAAAGAAATCCTTGCTGTTTTTCTTAGCATCCTTTGCCAAGATTTCTTGTAATCTGCCTTCGCCTGCTTAACCTCCTTTGTGACTTGATTACGGACTAGCTTATATCTGCCATAGGCTTCTGTATCGCCTGAAATGTATATGCATCCCCTGCATCTCTGCCGTGAGTCTCATTAGTTCATTTGACAACCATTTAGGCCTAAAACATGAACAGTATTTCTTAACAGGTATGAAATGTTTAGTAGCTTCTACAATTAATTCCTTGAATGCTTCCCACTTAGAATTTTCTGTTGGTAACATCTTCAGTTGATCACTGTACAGAATTTAAAACTGTTTGAGACCACTGTAGTCACCTTTACGGAAGCAAAAACCCTTTCCTTTACCCCTGATGGTAATTATATCTTTAACTAAATCCCACATCAGTACATTATGATCATGCCACCTAGTGGTTTCTTTATCTGCAAATTCTTACACAAATGATCATGGCTGATAACCAGATCAAGAGTATTATTACCCTCTCTGGTTCTGTCGAACTTGCTGCCGCCGAAAATAATCATCCAATAAATCCACAAAAGTCTTACTAGTGTGCAAGTGACCAACCCACAAGTTCCAGAAAATATCTGGGAAGTTAAAATCCCCCATTATAAGACATTCTGATTTACTAGCCAACTCTATTTCTCTGTACCAAGTCACACCAAACTGATTCAACAATGCACTGTCCATCTGTATCATCTGGATGCACTTCTTTTGATTTTACATTTTTCTTAATTAACGTCATAACCCGTCCTACCTTCTTACGTCTATCCTTTCTGTACAGGGCCTCCTTAGCCAGGTGGGAAGGAGCAGCAGTGTATAGCACATGCTTCTTGATTAGACCGGGGTTCGAAGCCGTCACCACCAAAAACGGAGGATGCAGAAAGGTCAGGGAATGACCACCGCATATTCTCGGAGCAATATGGCCTTAGTTGCTAATGCTCCTAAAAACCGAATATAAAACAAACAAACAGACCTTTCTGTACACATTCTACTCCCCAAATTCCAATTCTGCAATCCTAATATCTGTGTGACACCACATCTCTGATATCCCAACAGTATCCACCTTTGATGTCTTGATCAACACTTCAAATTCATCAAATTTATTTTCTATACTTCTAGCATTGGTATACATGCACCTATTCTTAGTTACCCTAACACATCCCATATGACTGCTATCAGCCCCTGAAACCCCCAGCACCCCTCGCTCCAGACCTCTGCGTATTCTAATAGAAGTAGTATAAGAATCACCTCTGCCTGCGGCTACTTTTAGTCTGTGAATCCCCCCAAGTTAGCAGTTTGCCGCCCCACCTAACACTGCCTCGCATCAGCAAATATTCTTGCACCCTTTCTATTTAAGTGTATCCCATTCTTGTAGAAGCAGTCTCTCCTGCTAACAAGCACAGACCACACTGAAAAAAATTCTACCCCCATGAACCTTGCACATTCCCTCCAGAGGCAAATTGATTGACAAGGCTCTCATCATGAACTCCCTCCTGTCGTGTCTAGGCAGAATTGCAGACACTTTTTTTGCAACATTGACCTGTACTTGTTAAGTAAATCTGCAGATCTCCTATTCTTAATGTCATTGGTCCCAATGTGTACAACAATATCACCCTTTGTGCCCTTAAAAGATGATATATGCTTCACAGCTTCATCAAATTTTGCCTCTGGCACACATACCCTGGTCCTATTTCATCTATCCTTTTTACACATATTACCAGTCTCCATGACAGTAGAGTCACCAGCAATAACTAGTTCCTTTGGGACTAGCACATTCTGCCTTGAAGATTGCTGTTTTGTGTCCTGATGCACTGAGTGAGCTCTGGCATTGAGTTGGGCAGCTGAGAGCTTTGTGGGGGGCCCCATATTAATTTCTCCGACAGGATCTACCCTACACCTCAAGCATCTCTTAGATGCCCATTAGAACGCTGAGTTGACTCCTAATTTCCAGACACTCTCTGCACCTGGCACACACACACACACACACAAAGTCATCTTCCTTGGCTAGATCATGTTCTCTTCCAGATAGTTCGACAAACATTTCACAAGTTGCACATTTTTTTTAGGCTGTGATGCATTGGAGAATAGCCCACCTCAGTACTCCCCTGAGTCAGCACTCCTGCCACTTTTTGCCCATTGCTTTGCTGTTCTAGTCTGGTGCATGATATTTTAAATTAATAAGATCAATAAATTTAATTAATTGTCAATACTACACTATCTAATAGAATCCTAAATGCAGTGATGCATATTATGCTATATAATTTTACATTAGACCTACCTAGTTACCACAATTAAAAATTTGAATTCCCTACCACTCTTTATACAAAAACAATGGCTGCAAAATTCGAACGAAACAATGGTTTTACGTATATTAAGTAGTAATCTACAAAAACTCTTATCTAAAATAAAAATAACCAGTGTAACTAGAACTATAAGGCTACTTATAAAGTACAATATAAAATAACAATTAGGTAAATAAAAAGGCAAACACTTATCGCTTTTTCGGACTCTATAATTCACAGCTGTAATTTTTAAAGGGAGTCACCGCCCTCTATGAGATCAAATGGTGAATAGCTATTTAACATTGTGAATATCGCTTGTAAAAACATCTTTTATCATTACTTTACCTAGAAAATGAACATAAGGTGTGCTGTTAAGGTTACTGTATGCTTATATTTTATAGATGCTGAAATTACTCTCCTGTTAAACTTGACATTTTAATTGCATAATTTAAAAATCACTTTTAATTGCAGTCACTACAAAGTTGATATCAGAAAGAACGAACGAGCAGTAAATAAACTTAGATCTGCTGCAGAGACATGTAAGCATATCCTCACTACTATGCGATCTTCTCAGTGTTTTGTTGAGTCAGTTTATGAAGGGATTGATTTGAGTCTCAATATTAGCAGGTGACTATCAAAATATTTTAATTCTTATTGATTTTCTATATGCAACACAGTTTTGTTATTTTATAGGCCTTGTAATTTGAATAATTAGTTGCTTGATAAGGACATAAACTTGTGGGGGGCTAAACTAAAATCTCTGTTCTGAACTTATTTGTAATTTGTGTAACAGTTTAGCAGTTATTCACAGTTTAGAGAAATTTTAAATTAAATACACTAAAGGTGAGATGCATCAGAATTGGTTTTTTTTTTTTTTTTTTTTTTTTGCAGCAAAATTGCTACTATATTTGTATTTTATCCTTAACCCTTTCATGAGTGTTTCCCGAATGTGTTGGTTGCCTATAGTTTGTTTTTAGTAGGGATGGGCTCTGTGAAGTGAGTTTCTTCATGAAAGGTTTTTTAAAAATGAAAACTTTGTACATAAATACTTTTGAATATTAATTTATTCTTTTCTTTTAAATTATGTATTTTTAAGCAGTATTATTCTCTACATCTACTTATGTATCAATTAATTAAATTTCATTAACTTCTGGATCTGAATTGTGGAGAATTTTTTCAATTTCAGCTTTTGTGAGCCAAATAAATAGGACAATGTCTTTCTCCTCCTGATTTTTAAAGCTATTTTCATGCTGCCATCTATTAAAACTGTATCTACCATTAGTTGGAAATGGATAAGAAATGGCATCTCTTATCCAGTATTTGTTCAGTATGTGATGCCATCTCTAAGAGATGGAATCACATACTAGACAAATTTCCAGATAATTCATATCTAAATGGATGCTTTATTTGAAATGTACCTGAAATGACCTCTAAAAAATGTAGACTTACATTTGGCCTCCGTGGAGCCCACACATTAAAAATGCAGATCTAAAATGTTCATAATAAGCCAAGCTTTTAACTGTTGTACAAGTGCATCATTTTTGTATAGTTGTAATAATAAACTGAAGTGTGCACAGAAAAGCATATTACATGTTATATGATACAAACAGAGTTTTATTTATTTAAAACCAAATTAAATAGAAGCTTAAACAGCAAAGTGAAATTAATAGAGGGACTAGCTCAGTATAATAAGAGAATAGCACGTTACCCAGAAACAAAAAGGATGAATACCGAAAAGCTGAAATTGAATAATTATAAATTACAGTAGAGTGTCGATGATCCGAACTAATTGGGACCTGGGGTAGTTCATACTTCCAATTTGTTCAGATTTTCAAACTTATCAAAAATACTGTTCTGGAGACTTTTGGGTGGTGGGGTAATGCTTCTTATCAGAAGCAGCCTGAGTGCGACGATAGCTTTCCCGGATTCAGACATTTCACATGCTAGTATAGAATCTGTATGGTGTGAGATAGTTGGAAACAAAGGTATAATGCGAGTAGGAGTAATCTACAGACCAGGTGATTGTGAAGATTATGACAAAAGCCTCTACATGCAAATGGAATGGGCAAGTAAGTGTCACTGCCTTATTATGGGTGATTTCAATTTGCCTCTAATTGATTGGAGTAAATGGGAAGGAAACTCGACATGGGGAACAAAATTTTTAAATCAACTAGATGACTGTTATTTGTATCAACATGTCAGGGAAAGTACTAGAGAAAAGAATATCCTAGACCTCATCATCACACATGAATCAGATGACATAACAGGGCTGACAGTAGAGGAACCAGTAGCAGGAAGTGATCACGGAGTTCTACGGTGGATGATGACGAGAGAGGTAGCAGAAGTAAAAGGCAAAGGAATGGGTTTTAATTTCAGAAAAGGAAATTACGATGCCTTAAGGTACTACGTGGCCTCTATTAATTGGGTAGATATCGCGCAGAGAATGAATACAATTGAACTGTGGTACGCTTTTAAAACATTAATCACAGATGCCTTGAATGCATATACAGTCTGTCCTCGTATAGCACGATAGTTGCATTCCTAGAAACCCTCGTGCAATGCAAAATCGTGCAATATAAACAACAGGCCCTATGGGAAAAGTAGGGTTAGGTGCTGGCCACCCAAGATTGAACACACATTTGGAACCAAAACATTACCAAACACAATAAATAATCGGGTAATTTTAATCATTATAAAATACTTACGTATTTTATAACGATTAAAATACGTAATAAAAATAATATTATATTATAATCAAGTATTTTTAGTATTTTTTAATACTAAAAAAGTATTTTTTACGGATAAAATACGTATTTTATTCGTAAAAAAATTATTATATTAAATAAAACAGTCGTAATAAAATACTTACCTATTTTATAATGCGTAAGTATAAATTATAATACGTAAGTCGTAATAAAATATTGCTAATGCTTTTGCTTCTATCGTAAGCAAACTTGCTTTTTGTTTGATTTTCTATCCAAAGAGATGACAGCTGTTCCATCTCTTCCAATTTCTTTGTGTCTTAATCTAATGGATTTTAATTACACTTTGAGTTGTTCCCGCTATGAAAGTTTTTATTTTCTCTGCATTCTTTGTAATTCTCCGCGTTGCCTCATTTAGGTCTGTAGCACGTGCAATATCACATGGTCTTTCATTTCGCTCAAAGCGTTTCACAATTTCATATTTTTTCTCTATCGACAGAAGCGGACTGGCCATAAGCCTTACGGGAGAAACCACGGTGGGCCGGAGGCCGGTGTGATTTTGGCCATAAACCGTAGTATGAGGCCACTACAAATTTTCCCGGGTAAGAATTTTTGACCAAGTCCGCCTCTGTTTATCGATATTGCTTCTTTTTTTTTTTTCTCTCTGAATCTGCAGTGTCTTAGCCAGGACGCTTCCTTTTCACACCTTTTAAGTATTTTACTAATTTTTAGGGAATAAAGCACAATTACAAACGAGGTGGCACGCTTGATACACAGAAACAAAGCTGCGCGCGCGCGTGTAGCAACTAAATAAACAACACCGTAAAGGCTGAGATACACTATTAACACCTCACATTTTACTAAAGCACATTTCTGGGGGTTCCTACCATAAAACAATAAAAACAATTTCCAGTTGCGTTTCTGCTAGTGGAATCTGTTATAAACTGATAGTAAACTCCATCTAATTGCATTTGCGATTATATCGATAGCTGAAATTGTTGGTTTTTCCGTTATTATGGTGAAATGTGTTTCCCCTTCACTGATATAAAACTCATAAATACATTTTCAGAATCTTCTTCGTTCCTATCGTGTTGCGTTCAGTTGGGGTGATTCCACATTCGACTGCCATTTCTTGTAAACGCAAAGGCGAATCGATGATTTCAACTATAAATGATTTCAACTATCGATGATTTCAACTATAAAGTGAATTCGGTTCGTGTTATATAAGATAACGTTCCCCTATTTATAAATCGTGTACGATCGAATTCGTGTAATGCAAACACGTGTTATACGAGGACCGACTGTATACCATTAAAAAAATACTCCACGAGAAGGGTTCCAAGTTGGATGAATAGTGAAGTTGCCGCATCACTTGAGCAGAAAAAGGTGGCATGGAAAGGTTACAGAGCAATAAAAAGTACTGAAGCCTATAACAGCTACAAGGTGATGTGTAATAGAGCCACAGAAAAGGTTCGACAGGCAAAGGCAGTTTATGAGAAATCGCTAGCAAACAGAGCAAAGGGGGGGGGGATAAAGAATTCTTCACATATATAAATGCCAAGAAGAGTAGGACAAATCAGATCGGACCTTTACGTAAGGGAAAGGGGATAGTAATAAATACACCAGCTGCCGTTGCAGATGAACTCAACAGTTATTTTGCATCGATATTTACAAATGAAAAGCCTTTTGTGGCAATGGGAAATTGTGGGAGCGAAGTTAAAAAATATGTAATTAATGATATTGAAATTTCGCAAGATTATTTAGTGAAAAAACTTTCGAGCCTACAGACCAGTAAGGCTCCTGGAGTTGATGGAATATACCCTATAATCTTAAGAGAGGCGGCAAGCGAGTGCATTGAACCATTGAGGCTAATTGTGCGAGCATCACTAGACTCTGGGGAGATTCCCTTGGATTGGAAAAGTGCAAATGTATCTCCCATACATAAGGGTGCCTCTAAAAGTGAAGTTGGAAATTATCGACCTGTCAGTCTGACTTCAGTAGTAGGGAAAATCATGGAGGCAATGATCAAGGGTGGAATTCAGGATCATTTGGATCGAATTGAAATTCTCAAGGATACTCAGCATTGTTTTGTAAAGGGAAAATCATGTTTAACAAATCTGGTTCGCTATTTCGAAAGGGTCACTCACGAGCTGGATTTAGGGAATAATTTCGACATTGTTTATTTAGATTTCAGCAAAGCTTTTGACTCAGTCCCACATGAGTGGTTGCCTTATAAGCTGGAACAGGTTGGAATCACTGGGAAAATCCTTAGATGGATAGAAGGATGGCTTCAGGGCAAGAGGCAGAGGGTTGTGATAAATGGCTATTCCTCAGATTGGGTTGACGTAAGAAGTGGGGTTCCCCAAGGATCAGTATTAGGACCACTGTTGTTTTTAATTTTCATAAATGATATTGATGAAGGGATAGAGGGCGTGATGTCTAAATTTGCAGATTATGTTAAAATTGGTAGAGTAGTTAATTATCACTGTCAAGCTGAGCTTCTTCAGAGAGACCTAGATAGACTTCAGGAATGGTCAGAAAAATGGCAGCTGTGCTTTAATCCAACAAAGTGTAAGGTATTACACCTGGGAAACAGTAATCCCAAAATAACTTATTCACTTGGTGGAGTTCAACTAAACCCAGTACTGGAGGAAAGGGACTTGGGTGTTACGATACGGTCAGACATGAAATTCTCTGAGCATTGTAAACAGGTTGCAAGGAAGGCCCATGGTGTCCTATCGATGATCTATCGAACTTTTGCAAGTAGAGATAGGGACGTGATAATCCCATTATATAAGGCTTATGTTAGACCACACTTGGAATACTGTGTTCAAGTATGGAGACTGCCCCTAAAGAAAGACATCGAGCTTCTTGAAAGGGTGCAAAGAAGGGTAACTCGCCTGGTGAGATCGGCAAAAGGGCGTCCTTATGAAGAAAGACTTCGAATATGTGGGTTGCAGAGTTTGGAAACTAGACACCTTAGAGGAGATTTGATTGAGGTGTTTAAGGCTCTGAGAGGCATCAGTAAAATGAATGAGGACAAAATTTTCAAGATTATAAATGATGCTAGAACTAGGGGACATAAATTCAAGTTACGGGGGGGGAAATGTTTAGATTTGACTGCAGGAAGTTTTATTTTAGCCAGCGAGTTATAAATTACTGGAATAAGTTGCCTTCATGGGTGGTAGAGGCCGACAGTTTGGGGAAATTCAAAGGTCATCTGGATAGTACTTTCGGGTAAGGGAAGCACATAGGATGATAGGTTTAATTTCCTTTTTATTTTTTATTTTATTGTTTTATTTATTAATTATTATTATTTAGTTATTTATTTATTTTATTTTATTTTGTTTTGTTTTTATCATTGTTTTGTTCGGATTTTTTTTTTTTTTTTTTGGCTGGTGCAGCATAAGCCATAGGCTTTCTTGCACCATGCGGCCGTTACTAATACTTTAAAAAAAAAAAGATTAGTAAGTTTAGAAATAAACACTTAATAAAAGTTGTACTTATGTATATTTATTCATAGGTAACAAAACTAATAGAACTTTCAGCCACAATAATACATATGTTTAGGACTTTAACGAAAATAATTATTTATTTTTTCCGCACCATTTTTGAACTCTGTTTTGTTATTCCAGATCTCTCACTCTTTTCAGCAAGAGTAGTTGAGTTGGTCAGCATTGTTTGCTGATCGTTTGTCAATTCATCATTCAGTTTGTTTTTCAATTTTCATGTATCATTTAATTTTGTTAATTGGTAAGGTAATAAAAGTGTAAATTGGTTCTTTGTCTTCATTTTTATGGCTTGTGGATAAATTTCTCCGATTTTCTCTTATTAGAATTGCTGTTTAATTGAATAAAAATTCAATTTGAAAACGTGATCACAATAATCGCCAATTACTGTAATTATTTTATGGCACCAAAAAAAAAAATAATAATGCTGCCTCGTTTATTCTTGACGTTCGGATTTTCGATGCTATACTGTAATATATTCGGAATGTAAGATACAGTGTAAGGAAGATGTAAGAGTAGCTTTGACTGTTGTTCCTGTTAAAGCTCTCTCCACATAACCTTGTAACTTGTTTATGTTAAGAGTGCATAACAGAAACAAAAGTATAAATGATTATATCATTATACAAAAGGACCTTAAGCAGCTTGTTGAAGATACAAGGCAATATGGAGGATGTGACATTGGAAGGACTATTGTCTTTTATTGACCAAATTAAAAATTATAATTAGTGCCAAAGTAAGCGGTAAAAAAGTGTTGAAATGGACCAAAATCATCAGACTTCCCAGCAACTTATTAAATATAGAAACTTGCTTTAAAGTGATATGGCATTGATGTAAAATGACCTTAGATGAAGAATAAGAATGACAGTATTAAAAGTAAAAAGCTGTAAAAGCAATATGTGGGAAAAGCATGTAAGGACTGATAATTCAGAGCACTGATGTAGACCTAACAAATTATAGAGCAAGTTAGGAAAAGGAAAAAAATATTATTAATTATTAGAAAATATTTTCTAATAACTAATTTTTAGAAATTTTCTAGAAATTTTTAGCAAACTGATAAATCTTTGCTGGAATGTAAAGAAAATCCCTAGAGGGCTAACACCTGTGAAACAGAATAAAAGAAAGCCTAAAGATTTTTCTTCAGCCTGTGTGAACAACTCGGGATAACTCATGGGGAGAGAATCTAATATATGGAAAACAAGCCAGTTAGTCAGCTTTCTTTGAATGAATTTTTCAAACAGGATTAGTTTATCAGGTATATATGGTAACTATATTTGTTCATGTTTCATTTAAAAAAAAGAATATATATATATAATCAAGAATAATGGTATTGAGAAGCTAATTAATATAGGGGGGAAATGTGCCTGTACTAAAAAGAAAATAACATAACTTATGGATCTGGGACCCTGCATTAGCAAAACGTACCCTACAGCCATAATGTGTGTATATATATATATATATATATATAAAACTTTATGTATAAAATATTGTAAGTAGAATGCATGAAGGAGATTTTATTGAATTAAATCTAACGAATATACGGTATACACTGGGAGCGATATATGGTATGAAAAAGTATGGTATGGAAATTAAAATAAAGATAAGAATTGAAAAAGCGACCAAGATGAAATAACATTGCGGTGTCTTTCACAATTAATTTGCAAATCATTTTTTGCACACACCTTGAGAACTGAACTTAACTCCAGCAATACATACAAACCTATATCCAGTGCCTGCAGTGCTATTACAAAGAAACTCATAGTCTTCAACAAAAAACTAAAACTGAACATTAACAATTACAGCTTACCATATATATACTTCATTCCAAAATTCCACAAAAAACCCATAGGATTCAGATTTATAACATCCTGCAAGAATAGTACACAAACTGGGAAAAACACTTGAACAGCTACTGCAACCTCTGTTAAACATCATACATAACAGCAGAATCATAGGCAACAACCTACCAGTATTAAATTTCTTACAGAATAATAATGTTACCAATATACAAACCTTTGACTTCCACAGCTTATTTACAAGTATTAACCAAACCAAACTAAGAACAGTACTCAAAGATATTTATGCAAAATATAAAGAGAATATAACCTGCAATACCAATTACTGGAACAACCTACTGAACTTGTGTATCTCCAATAACTTTGTATACAATGGCAAAACAGTATATCAACAAACTAACAGAACACCCATGGGTAGTCCTGCTTCATGCATAATAGCTAACCTATATCGGTCAGAAAACTCATTTCCACAGTACCTTGACCTCATAGTTATCATCTGCCCTAATTTCATCAAAGATTATGGACACGTATACCCCAATGAACTCATACTAGATAAAACAAACAACAATGATACTACAGCCCATTTCCTAGATCTAGAAATTATACTCATAAACAACAAAGCTACCAGCAACCTGTACAACAAACGTGATGCATTCAACTTTAATATAGTCAGCCTCACACAGTGGAATTCCAATATTTCCAGAGAAGTACATGCTAATGTTATACTAGCGCAAAGCATCAGAATAGCAACCATTTGCAGCAATAAGGAAACAACTATCGATAACATCAAAATACTATACAAAAAAAACTAATAAACAACCATTTTCCTAAAGCATATCTTTGCTACCACTTCTGTAAAGCCCTTAACATCATAAAGCATAAAAAACTAAGGGATATTAAAATAAACAGCATAATCTTTAATTAATAACAAAACCCATACACATCAAGTATGTAAATAGTGTATATACAATACACTAGGCCTCTGTGGTATCTTATAGTCTGAAAACTTGTATCCACCAATTGGCCTAACACAGTGTATTAAACACACACATATATATATATATATATATATAAATATTGTAATCATATTTAATTTTAACTTTCATTTCATTATATTCCTACCACATTTTTCACACAACTGACCTTAAATACATGATGCACTCACTCCCAGACCTTCGTTCAGGGTCCTAACTATAGGAACGGGTTTGCAACCCCGAACTCATCATCATCATCAGCCATTTTCAATCCACTGCAGGATGAAGGCCTCTCCAGCAACTTTCCAGTTCCTTCTGTTTTGAGCCATCCATTTACTACTCAAAAACTCATACTCATAAATTTCATCTATCCATCTCCGCCTTTGTCTTCCAGGTTTTCTTCTAGCTCCTCTTGGGTACCATTCTGTTATTTTCTTAGTCCATCTGTCATCATGTCTTCGAGCTATGTGTCCTGCCCAAGACCATTTTAGTTCTTTAGTTTTGATAAGAATGTCCTTTACTTGAGTTTGCTGCCTAATCCATGTGTTTCTCTTCTTATCTAACAGTCTGATTCCCAATATAATTCGTTCCATTCTTTGCTGTGTAGTTCTTAGCTTCTCTTCCATTCTTTTGGTGAGTGCCCGAGTTTCACTTCCATAAGTCATGGTGGGGAGTATACATTGATTCATTATTTTACGTTTCAGACAAACTGGGATATTGCTCTTCAGTATGTGACTATATTTCCTGAATGCTATCCATCCAAAATTTATTCTTCTCTTGACTTCCAGCCATTTATCATTATTACAGCTAATAACTTGTCCCAGATAAGTATGACTCCACCTTTTCAATTACTGCTCCTTCAATTATTATTTCCCTTTCCGTGGCATACTTGTTCATCATTACTTTTGTTTTAGCCATATTCATCTTTAGTCCAAATTCCTTACTAACTGTGCATAACTGATTAAGATTTTCCTCTAATTCTTTGGGATCGTAGCTTATGACCACAATGTCATCTGCAAATCGTAAATGGTTTAGGTACTCTCCGTTCACATTGACTCCTTTCTGTGACCAGTCTAATCTTCTGAAAGCTTCCTCAAGGGCAGCAGTAAACAGCTTCGGAGATATTGTGTCTCCCTGTCGAACTCCTTTCTCGATTTTAAATTTCCTACTGTCTTTGTCTAGTCTAATAAAGGATGTAGCACTCTCATATATTTTCTTCAAAATCATAATATATGGAGTATCTATGCCTTGTCTTTCCAGTGCCCCAAACGTTGCCTTATGCTGTATGGAGTCAAATTGCCTTTTCATAATCCACAAATGCCAGGCATAATGGTGTTTTATATTCATTTGCTTTCTCCATTAGCTGTGATATTACGTGAAGGTGATCCATAGTTGAGAATCCTGTCCTAAAGCCAGCTTGCTCTTTCGGTTGATTCTCATCAAGTATTCTTTCTAATCTGTTAGTAATGACCCTTGTGAACAACTTGTAGATATGGGATAACAAGCTAATTGGTCTATAATTTCCAATTTCTGATTTATCTCCTTTCTTATGCAGCAAAACTATGATTGCATTATTCCACTGCTTAGGCATCACACCTTTTCTAATGCACTTTGTGAAGAGCCTTGCCAGTTTTTGTGTTATGTCTCTTCCTCCCAATTTTAACAACTCTACAGTAACTTCATCTTTCCCCGGGGCTTTCCGATTCTTCATTTTCTTCAATGCATGTTCTACCTCATCAGGAAGAATATCGGGTATGTCGTATGTGTTGCTAATTTGCAATCCATCTTCCCCACTGCTGGTATCATTCCCTCGCTCCTTGTATAATTCTCTATAGTAGTCTTCTGCTATTTGAATTATGCATTCTCTGCTGTTTATAAGTACACCATCGCTATTCTTCAGTTTCAGTATCATTTGTCTTTCTGTATTACTGCTCATGGCTGCTGAAAATCCTTTGTTTTCCCTTAATGCTTGTTCTACTTTTCTTGTGTTAAATCTTCTTATGTCCTCTCTGAATCTCTTTCTCTAATGGCTTTGCTTAACTCAGTATACTCAATTTTCTCCCTGTCAGTGTTTTTCTTGCTCTTCATTTGTCGTCTTTGGTTCATCATGACAAGTGTTTCTTGACTAATTTTTTCTTCTTTGGATTTCTGTTTCCCTATAGGTTTCTGGGTATCACTTTCAGAAAGTTGTAATATTCCTCGTCGATATCTTGGTCCTGAGCAGTCTGCAGAAGCTCAAACTTGTTCTTAAGTTCCAGTACATACTGCTTTTTCTCCTCCTCTGTTATTTCAAAGACCTTTGTATTATTTACTCGAGTCAGTTTTTTCCTTTCCTACATCTATATCAAGTACATCTTACCATTCTGTGATCACTTCCAACGTTTACCTTATTCAGGACGGTAACATCATTCACAATATATCTTCTGTTAGTGAGGATGAAGTCGATTTCATTAGTTGTTAATCCATTTGGACTCTTCCATGTCCACTTTCTGTTCACCCTTTTCTTGAAAAAAGTGTTCATTACTGACATTCCTTGAGATTCTGCAAATTCCAAAATTTCCTATTGTTCCTCTTTCTGCGCTGTTTTGCCTTTTTCCAACCTTAGCATTGAAGTCCCCCATAATAATAGTGTAGTGGGTTTTCTGCTCATCTAGAAGACTCTCAATTTCAGTGTACATTTCTTCAACCTCTTCATCATCATGGCTCGATGTTGGTGCATAAATCATTATAATCTTTAGCTTGTACCTCTTAGAAATCTTGAGTATTAGTCTTGACACCCTTGGTGATGTACTTTTGAATTCCAAAATATTGTTTGTTTTTAAAATCTTTATGGACCAGAAACCCAACTCCACCTTCACTCCTTTCACTGTTTCCATTGGTGTACAGCAGATTTCCACTTGATAAACTTATAAGTGATTCATTTCTTCGTCTTGTTTCAGCCAAACCAATGATATTCCAATTCACATTTTCTAATTCCTTTTCCAGCTCTAATATCCTGTCTTCACCGATGAGTGATCGTACGTTATAACAGGCCAAGTTCAATTTCCGTGCATGGCAGCCTGGTCGTACCCAGAGATTCTTAGCACCCTCTGCTTCCACTCTGATCCTCTCGCTGCTGTAAGAGGGAGAGTGAAAGCTGCTGGGGACTGAGGGCCATTTGTATTGTTGTGCTCTCATTGCTGGAGGGTTTGGTCTTTTCCTCTTCACGCTGACCAGGTGTCTTGAAGAGAACCACTCTACACGTTCGTTGCCACCTAAGTGACGTAACAGGGCTTGCCATCGAGAAGGTGTGCATGAGTGGATTTTAGGGAGGCAGGCCAACCGGACTTCTCCTAAATCTTCTGTAATAGAGAGATATTGGATCCATCAGTGTTTTAGGCTGAGTGTCTGATAACACACAGGATACCTGTTCCCCTCTAAACCCCGAACTACCCGAGCCCAACTACTTATCTCTACTTCATTCATCTTTCTACTTTACTAGCCACTACTTCTTATGTCCTGTGAGCCATCAGTCTACTGAACGCAATAGTGGGACACTACTTTCTAACTTTACCCAATCTATTTTTCGCCTTAACAAAGTTTAGCTGCTTTTTACTGCTACTTTGTCAGCTATTATATTTCTTAACTATCCTGGGCAGTTTGGACATCATGTATTTAACCTAGCTCATCAGCACCACCCATTTCATTTCAATCTATACAGACAACATAACAATTTTTTTTTTTTTTTTTTTTTTCCCCACACCTAATGCTAAGAGCTGCTAGCATGACCACACATAAATATACCGGCACCCCACCATCTTGGTCTTTTGGTCAGTTTTACAAAGTAACGGTAAGTCCCTTTCTTCCTGTCTATACCGATTATTCCTTCCTTTAGTCTATCCAGTTTTTTCAATTCTTTTCATTTGGCTTCTGTAAGGTCATCCATGATCTGTATGCACCACATATCATAACCACTTTTATTGGCACATTTCCTTATAATCTTACTGCAAAATTCATAATCTAAATTTGCCTTTGTAACACGTGCACCATAGCATACAGAGCATGTCGGAAACAGAAGCAAGAACATTGCTGTCTTTTTCATAATTTCGGTGGATGACCTCTGATGATGACACTGAAATTTTGAAAGACACCGCAATGTTATTTCATCTTGGTCGCTTTTTCAATTCTTATCTTTATTTTAATTTCCGGTCTATTTCTTCCTCTTTTTCATACCATATATCGCTCCCAGTGTATACCGTATATTGTTTAGATTTAATTCAATAAAATCTTCACGCATTCTACTTACAATATTTTATAAATAAAATTATATATATATATATATATATATAATAATAAAAAAATATATATATATTTTTTATTATTATTATTTTTTTTTTTATTTCGGATCTTCAGGAACATGTGTTGAGAATGTTTTGTAGTTTCTCAAAAATTTATGTTCAGTTAACATACAAGGAACACATTGGAATACTACAAGACAGAGTATTTGAAGCTTAACTGACAAAATTAATAAATTGATTTTACAGAAAAATTGAGAACGTACCATGGCACATGTTAAAATTTTGAGAGAATTAAAGCCACAACTAGTGTTATTATTCTTATTAAACTATTCTTACAAGTGTTATTAATTTTAGTGTATTCATAACTCAAATGTTAGATAATCTCCTGAAATTCACAGACCTTGGAATAAAACACAGTTAGCTTAATTATTGTAACTTCTAACCAAGGCTCCAAACCTTTTGGTTTAATTTAATTACTACAGTTATATAAAACTCTGATTAGATCTCAGTTAATAGTACCTTTACAGAGAGCTATATGCTTTTAAAGTATCTTAATTGGTATCAGCAAGCACCAGCTTTATTTATACCAACTCCCTTAATGCAGTACTGACCCCTGCAGAACAGTAAACTTGCTGTAAACTCATTTATTCAACATCTTCAAAATAAACTTCATGTTCAAAAAGCAAGAAAACTAAGCACTGTATGTTGGATTCTGAGAGTGATTGGAAATTCGGGTAATGATCATGCATATCAAGCTGTAAAAAAATTCAGATCTTGATTGTGATAACTTTGTGATGTATGCAGCTTTGGAGAGATGAAGCTTGCAATAAATTTTGTAAATAACAAAACATTTTTGTTTATGGAGATCCAGTTTACAAATGAATGATGTCCATTCCATTAAATGGAACCCTTCTGTCCCTCACAAAACAACCTCCTGTTCTCACAAGTACATGGTTGAGGTGATGGTCTCTTGTCCAATGGAGCCTTTCTCCCATGGCCATTCTTAACCTCGTGTTTTTGGCATTACAAGAAATCAAAATGGGATGATCTGCAAGATTTCTTTTCCTTGGTCATATTACTGTTTCAAAACTTCTGATGTCAACGTTTCCTCAGTGAAATTATTGTTGTGGAAATGGAATCCTTTATTTCACATTCCACCTTAAAATCTCATTCTTTATCTAAACTTGTTTTCCAGTAAATGTGCTAAGGCTGTTCAAGAGAAGTGTGTTACATATCATAATCTTGTTTCCAAATCTTCAGTTTCATTTTCTGCCTACACCAAAGCTCACAACAATTGTAAAGCAGTTGTTAATCAGTCCAAACTAGATTTCAAACAGGCTAAGATTAGAAAACTTGCTTCTTGTCCAAATGGTAGCCGAGCATTCTGGTCTCTTGCCAAAGCTACTAGCCACAACCTTTGTCATCTCTATTCCCACTTTTGTTAAAACCAGATGGTTTTATTGCCAACATCAGCCAACGATAAAGCCGACCTAGCACCCTGTTTTTCTTCCAACTCGTGTATTAATGATCTTGGAAAATCACCTCCCACCATCCCCAGTACTCTCCATGCCTCCTGTGCTCTTCCAACAAAAAGGATGTCAGAAGGCTTTTGATGATAAGAAAGCTTTATGTCTGATGGTATTTCTCCACTTGTTCTCAAAACCTGTGCTCCTGAACTATTCCTCAACTTTCCTATTCCAAAGGTATTTTTCCTTCTGCTTGGAAATTTTCTCATATTCAGCCAGTTCCTAAAAAAAGGTGACAAATCCCATCCATCCAATTATCATCCCATTGCACTTACTTCTGCTCTTTCTAAGTCATGGAGAAATCATTTAACCTCTAAATTTTAAACTATCTAAAAACCGTCCATCTGATCAACGATCGCCAGTATGGATTCTGTCTCTGTCGACCCACTGGTGATATTCTAGCTTATGTTACCCACCTATGATTAAATCCAATGGAAAAGTTTGGTGAAACTCAAGCAGTTGCTCTTGACATATCAAAGCCTTTTGATTGTGTTTGGCATAAAGGTCTTCTAAATGAGCTTCCATCTTATGGTTTGCCAACTGTTTTTTGTAATTGGAATCCAGTTTTCTCTCTGACCGCTGTGGGTGATAGTAGATGGCTCTCTATTTTCTAAATTTTCCACTGATGTTGATGTTTCCAAAGGTTCAGTTCTTTTTCCCCACTCTTTTTTCCTCTTATACATTAATAACCTTCTTCGATTGACTGGAAATCCTATCCATACCAAATTACATTCCACCTTCCAGTTTGAGAAACCTTGCCCTGCACAAACAGCTTCAACTTCTCGAATATCCTCTACCAATTCCTTAAATACTGATCTCTAGGTAACTCTCCAGTGGGGGGTAAAGCTATCTTCTAAATTATCTTTACTCCACTGGAGAATTACCTAGAGAGATCAGTATTTAAGGAATTGGTAGAGGATATTCGAAAAGTTGAATCCTTCTAAAACTCAGTCCTGTCTTATATCTTGCAAAAAGGATTCTTTCTCTTTCGCTCCCAGCATTACTTTTCTTCCAAACAGCTATTCGCTCTCTACAGATCACAAATCCACTCTACTATGGAATATTGTTCACACGTCTGGGGTGGAGCACTCAAAACCTCTCTCAGGCTTCTAGATTCCATTCAAAAGAGGGCAGTTAGATTAATTAATGACTTGTCTCTATACTCTATCTCAGCAGTTCCCAACTTTCGAACTAAAAATTCTGTAATAGCATCTGCTTAGATTTGCATAGTTATATTATTGTAAACTACAAAATATAACTAATAATAATCAATAAAGTAAAATTAAATAAAAAGAAAAGAATTGCCAAAGAAAGAAACTACAATTTCTTATAATTAGTTTACTATTTTACAGTATGTCATGTTAAATGAATGTGTTTTCTATGCTAATTTTTTTTTTTTTTTTTTCTTATTTTCAAGGACCATTGTTATGTACAGGTTATTTTTTTTTAAGAACCTATAGTACTTAGTACCGTTCATGGATTGAAGGTTGAAAAGTTGAAAGAAGATACTTGTTGACCTTGGACTTGAACTTCTGTTGATTGTAATTTTCAGGAAATACATAAGAAGGAAAGTTGTTCCAAAAACATAAATTGAATAAATGAGGAAGAAGAAAAGTTGGTTCTGTGAGTTTGAACTTGGACAGTAAAAGTATGTTGACTGGTTGCGGCATGTGTTCGGACTGCTTTGAAAGAAAGAATGGGAATTATAGAAGCCAATTCACAACAGTGCCAGTGGAAGTATCTATACAAAGGTCTATGAGACAGAGCGTTTAGAGACTCTGTTAGAAATGATACTGTTGCGCAGTAGTATTGTCACCGTCTTCCCAACTGGGTGAAAAAGGCCCTGGTTCGAATCCGTCGATGATGCGAGGAATTTTAATGGGCTTTTTTCATTCTGTGCCTGAATTAGTCGGTTTCAGACACAATAAATATATGGGTAGATTTAATCATTTACGGGTGACCCTAATATCATAATTTGGGTATTTTTTTTTTTTTTTTTTTTTGTTAGAGATGAGACAGAATCTAGAAGCCTGAGAGAGGTTTTGGGGGAGCCGGATTTATGATTTCTACAGAGTCAAAAACAGTTTGGAAGAAAAGTAACACCAAGAGAAAACCAAGTTTTTTAGATGCAGAGGAAGCAATATTTGTAAAGTGCTTTATGCCAGGAGAGATTAGAAATCAGGCCTCCGTACCCAGGTGGGCAGGAGCAGCAGTGCGTAGCACACGCTTCTTGATTAGACCGGAGTTCGAGCCCTTGACCACCAAATACGGAGGATGTGGAAAGGTCAGAGAAGAACCACCTCATATCCCTGGAACAATATGGCCTTATTTGCTAATAAAAAAAACAACCAACCAGATTAGAAATCAGGGTAATCCCCAAGATCTTGCCTAGAAGTCTGCTCCTATGTTTATCTTCGTCATCGAAGATAAACATAAGAGCAGAAGAATCCTTTTTGCGAGATATAAGAGAGGACTGAGTTTTAGAAGGATTGAAATTAAGTTATCTTTGCCCCACTGGAGATCAGCATTTAAGAAAATAGTAGTGAATATTCGAGAAGTTAAAGCTGTGTGAGCAGGGCAAAGTTTCTCAAACTGGAAGGTGGAATGCAATGTGCTATCGTCAGCAAAACTATGGATAGGATTTCAGGTCAATGGAAGAAGGTCATTAATATACAAGAGGAAAAGAGTGGGAGAAAGAAGTGAATCTTGGGGAACACCAGCATTAGTGGAGAAATTAGAAGCCATCTACCATTAACCAGCGAGCAGTCAGAGATAAAACTGGATACTCAATTACAAAAAAACAGCTGTAAAACCATAGGATGGAAGCTTATTTAGTAGATCTTTATGCCAAACACGAACGAAAGCCTTGGAGATGTCAAGAGCAATTGCTTGTTTCACCCCAACTTTTCCATTGAATTTGTCTGTAGATGGGTAACATAAGCCAGAACATCGCCAGTGGATCGACACTGAATGGAATCCATACTGGCGATCATTGATCAGACGGAATGTTTCTAGATAGTTTAAGAGTTGGCAGTTAATTAATTTCTCCATTACTTTAGAAAAAGTAGAAGTAATTGCAATGGGACGATAATTGGATGGGAGGGATTTTTCACACTTTTTAGGAACTGGCTGGATAATAGCAAATTTCCAAGCAGAAGAAAAAAACACCTTTTGAATATGAAAGGGAAAAAAAGACGGCAAAGAATAGAAGTAAGTTCAGGGGCTAAGGTTTTGAGAACAAGTGGAGAAATACCGTCAGGACCTGGAGCTTTCTTAGATCAGATTCATCAAAATCCTTCTGATATCCTTTTGAACGAAGACCACCAGAGGCATTGAATGGAGTGTACTGTAAATGGTTTGAGGCCATCAATACATGAGTTGGAAGAAATATAGGATGCCAGCAGGTCAGCTTTATCTTTGGCTGATGTGGCAATAGAACCATCTGGTTTGGACAGAAGTGGGAACACAGATGGGCACAAATTGCAACCAATAGTTTTGTAAAGAGACCAGAATGCTTGCCTAAAATTAGGGCATGAAGCAGGTTTTCTACTCTTAGCCTTGTTCAAAATCTAGTTTGGACTGATTAATAACTGCTTTACAAAGTAATAGGCCCTGGGTGCCAAGCGATTGTAACTGAGCGATTTCTCTTTGTGCTTTCACTGCGACTTTTTGATAGGTGAATTCTGCATTCTCTTTTACATTCCTCTCGTTGAGAAATCCTTTTATTTAGTAGCTCTTATATCAAAAGTACTGGTAGAGAGCAAGGAAGGAAAGTAACCTTACTTTATTTTTCATATCTAATAGACTAACTCTTACTAATTTCGCTTGGTCACTCCTGGCATTGCTCCTGCCTCCCCGTGGCGGGGCCTGTAACCTTGGCAGAAAAGTTCATCTGCCAGGAGCTAAAAGGAGCCAAGATGGAACAAAATATGTTTCCTTCTTTAGAACCGACAAGCGGAAGACACAGAACATGAGCATGACTCTTCACAAGCAAAGAGGTTAAAAACCATTTCCTCTGCGACTGGGTTTCCTGCATTTTTAATAATGCATTCATTATCAGAACAGCCTCTTAGTAAGCTATCCCCTTTCTAATCCAAAAACACTTGGAAAGTATTGCAGGGTCTCCCAAGACGGTTAAGAGATTGCAATCAGGGGACCATTCTGAAAAACTCTTAAAAGTGACAAACTTTGCTAAAATTCCAGTAAAGGTAACTCCCCATGCGACCCTAAATACATCTAAGGGTCTTATATCTAGTTGGGACCTTTTGAATGTGACAGAAGAAGAAATTAAAGAAGAGCTAAAGGAACAAAACGTAATTGCTGTCAAAAGAATTGACTAAAAGGGACAATATACTCTCACCCACCAGAAATATCATTCTCACCTTTAACAGTCATGTGATTGCCCAGTCATGATCGCTTCAAAAGCGTCTATGTATTTTAATGCTTTTATTATATTATATTTTAACACTTTTACACAATAAGATATTTATTAATATATAAGATAATATATATTAAGATATTTATTAAAATAATAAATATCTTATTATATTTTAACACTTTTATCTTATCTTATGTATATATCATTTTTATTTATAAATTTATTTTGACCAGTTAGTCGGTCGTTGCAAGAAACTTGGATGATATGCAACCCGACACACAAGGCCTGTTTTCTAATTATTTTGGTAGGTCGGCATCCATAATAAATATTAATTAAGATTTGTTAATGATTATTATTATTATTAATTAAAAATTAATTGTTATTCATAGTGTTCATATATGAACAATATATGCTTATTCATTCAACCCCATGGGTTGCATCCTCTTTTACAGTATTGCCAAATATTATTTTTCAGAGCAAGATTTGAATCACTTATCAGCAGCACTCTCCAGCTCTGCTTGGAACCTGTGCATGAAGCTTTAGGAAATGCAGGAATTGCAAAGGAGAACATACAAAAGGTAAGAATAACATTTATTGCTGTTGATTGAAGGCCCCAAGTGCCAAACAGAATTAGTGACACAAACTTTCTTGAGTGATCACCTAGTATACAAAGTTCTTTGAGTTTCATGTAAACTCTGCAGTCATTAATAGACTGCAGAGCATCAGAACAAATATATATGTATATTTTTTTACATTTTACTGTATGTAATACAGTTGGACCTCTATGTAATGAAATCAATTGTTCTCTTGAAAAAATTTGTTAAACAGAAACTTCATTATAAAGAAATATGACCATTTCAACAAGGAAAACTACTGTAAATTCAGAAATATAGTAAAAGATGGAAATAATTCAGAATTAAGTAGGAGTGAATAAATTTTCTAACATTTTAAAACAATTTATTACTACATACATATTAAGAAATTACTACAGTCGAACCTCTATATAACAAAAGCGATCATTCACTTGAAAAAATTCGTTAAACAGAATTTCATTATAAAGATGTGACCTTTTCAACAATGAAATAAACTGTAAATTCAGAAATATAGTAAAAGATGAAAAATAAATCAGAAATAAGTAGGATTGAATAAATTTCCTAACATTTTAAAACAATTAATTTATTAATACATACATATCAAGAAATGACTACTTACATGATGCACCCAATATATTAGTACACTTTTAAGAATTATGTCATAAAATATTTAGTTATTTTTTGTTGTACACCGGGTTCTATTGTACACTATTCATAAAAATGTTCGCCACTGCTTTTTAACAATCAAATATATTTTCCCTTGCATTTTCTTCCTACTGAAGGCCTCGACGCAAAGTTTCAAATGCTGCCAACATTTCTTGTTTGGGGGGTTTAATATTGGTATTGCCCTCGTTCCCTTTGTTACCCTCATTTTCATTCAATTCATCATCGATATTGTTACTAGTTCTTTTAAATACACTCCAAAAATGTTGGACTCACTCAGATATTCAGATACTATGACATCATTATCAACTCCTAAAAATTCGTTAAGAACAATTTCTCCTCTGATCAAATTTGCTTGGAGTTATTCCCAAGATTACTCAATGTCTTATAGTAGTTCATCCCTCTCATCGCTGTTAATTAGCATTTTAGCAAATCCTGCTTTTGCAAAACAATTCTTAATCGTTGTTTCCATCACATCCTGACACAGTTGACTTCGCCAATTCTGATATGCACATCTGCGAATCTATAACAGAATCTATATTGGTTTCTATTCTCAGTTGGTTTCTATTTGGGGTCGCGGAAGAGACAAGTCAGTGGATTTTTGGCTGCTGTAAAGGGATAAGTATTTTTAATTTTTACTGTATTCTTCATTAATTAACATAGTACATTGTGTTTTAGAAAGATATTAAATAGGTTTAATAGCTTTCGTTAGCTTCTTATTTTGAATTTAACCAGCGATTTTTGGAAGTTACAACTCCTAGTGTTGGTGCCAATATTGTTGAACTAGCCGCCATATTGTAATCAATAAGAAATAGCTTAACGTATATATATCTCAAACTGATAGCGTAAGGTATAAATTAAAACTAGATAGCGTAATACGAAGCACTGCATTAGGAATCTGTTAGCTTATTATAGTATTATCAATTAATCAAAAATAATGTTAATCTTATTAAAATTCATTGTTAATTAAATTGCATTTAAACAGAAATCAGATGAGCTTGAAGTCTAAGACATTAAAGACAGATATTGTTACTAGTTCTTTTAAATACACTCCAAAAATGTTGGAGATATTTAATGACAGATATTTAATGTCTTAGACAACAGAAGACAGATATTGAAGACAATTTAAGACATTAAAGACAGATATTGTTGGGATATCAGACACGTGGTGTCACACAGATATAAGCAGTGCAGAATTGGAATAATAGACTGCAGACCATCAGAACAAATATATATGTATATTTTTTTACATTTTACTGTATATAATACAGTTGGACCTCTATGTAATGAAATCAATTGTTCTCTTGAAAAAATTTGTTAAACAGAAACTTCATTATAAAGAAATATGACCATTTCAACAAGGAAAACTACTGTAAATTCAGAAATATAGTAAAAGATGGAAATAATTCAGAATTAAGTAGGAGTGAATAAATTTTTGAAGAATTTGAATTTGGGAGTACAATGTGTACAGGAAGGATAGACAGGAAGGGAGGGGGGTTATACTGTTAGTAAAGAAACACAAAATCTAAGGAAGTGCATCCAGTTGATGTTGATGGACAATGCAGTGTCTTATAATGGGGGATTTTAACTTTCCAGATATTGACTGGAACTTGTGGGTTGGTCACTCACACACTAGCAAGACTTTTGTGGATTTATTGGATACAGCAACATGTTCGAGAGGCAACCAGAGGGAGTAATACTCTTGATCTGATTATCAGCAGTGATTATTCATGCCTTAAGAATTTGCAGATAAAAGAACCACTGGGTGACAGTGATCACAATGTACTGATGTGGGAATTACATAAAGATGTAACTAATATCAAGGCTAAAGGGAAGGACTTTTGCTTTTGTAAAGGTGACTACAGAGGTCTCAGATAGTTTTTAAATTCTGTACAGTGTGATCAACTGATGATGTTACCAATGTTGAATTCTAAATGGGAAGCCTTCAGGGACTTCATTTTGGAGGCTACTAGGCTTTTCATTCCTAGTTTAGGCCTAAATGGATGTCAGATGAATTAATGAGGCCTGTGGCAGAGAAGAAACATGTATGGGATGCATATAAAGTATCAGGTGACACAGAAGCCTATGGCAGGTATAAACTGGTTTGTAATGAAGTCATAAAGAGGCACGCGAAGGCAGATTACGAGAAATCTTTGGCAAAGGATGCAAAGATAAACAGCAAAGAGTTCTTTACTTATGTAAACTCTAGAAGGAAAGGAATGAATCTGATTACCACAACATAGATGGGTTGACTATTGATGATCTTGCTCAAGTAGCTGATAAACTGAATGAGTATTTTGCATCTACATTCACACATGAGGAGTTTTTCAAATGTTAAGTGATTTTGTAATAACTGAGAGCAAAGTGGAAGAGAAATTGTTGAAGTTAAACATAAGGAAGGCACCTGGGGTGGACGGGATCGATCCAGTTATATTAGAGGCAGCAAAGGAGGATGGGATCTATCCAGTTATATTAGAGGCAGCAAAGGAAGTAAGCAAACCATTGGCCATAATTATGAGAGCTTCCTTGGACTCAGGGGAGGTCCTCATGGACTGGAGGTGTGCAGATGTATCACCAATTCACAAAGGGAGTTCAAAAGGTGACACAAGTAACTGTAGACCTGTTAGTTTAACTTGTGTTCTAGGGAAAATAATGGAATCACTGGTTAAAGAAGCATTGCAGGATCATCTAGACAAGACTGCAGTATTAGTTAAGACACAGCATGGGTTTGTTAAAGGGAGGTCTTGTCTGACCAATTTGATTGGATACTATAGTGTGGCACAAAGGAACTGAACAGCAAAAATAATTTTGATATCATATATTTGGATTTCAAGAAAGCTTTTGACACTGTTGCACATGAAAGACTGCAGTACAAATTGGAGAGGTATGACATTGAGGGTAAGTTGCTACAATGGATAAAGGGATGGTTGAGTGGGAGACGACAGAGAGTGGTAATCAATGGACACTGCTCTTCATGGACAAATGTTATTAGTGGAGTTCCCCAGGGTTTGGTGTTGGGCTCATTGTTGTTTTGTATTTATCAATGATATTAATGAAGGTGTATTGGACCTTCATTAATATCATTGGTTAATGACAGTAAAGACAGTATGCTACTCCAACTGGATCTAGATAAGTTGGGAAAATGGGCTGAGAAGTGGCAACTGAAGTTTAACATTGACAAATGCAAAGTACTGCATATGGGCAGCAATAACCAAAGAGAAATGTACCAACTATGTTGTACTACACTCAGGGAAGTGGAAAGTGAAAAAAACTGTTCAGTCAAATATGAAGTTTGCTGAGCAGTACAGATGGGCTACCAGGGCAGGTCATGGAGTCTTGTCAACGATATATAGGAATTTTGCTAGCAGGGACAGGGAGGTGATTATCCTGTTATACAAGGAAATGGTCAGGCCACACCTAGAGTACTGTGTACAGGTCTGAAGGCCTCATTTTAGGAAGGATGTAGGGTTGCTAGAACGAGTACAAAGAAGGGCAACAAGATTGGTGAGGGGGAACAAAGGGGTGCTCTTACCAAAAAGGCTTAAGTTCTGCAAATTGCAGCACCTGGAGATTAGTCTCCTGTGAGGTGATCTGATTTAGGTGTTTAAGGCCTTGAATGGGTTGAGCAAGCTGAATGCTGATGGGATTCTTCCTCTTGCTCAGACTAAGAATCTGAGGGGCCAGTTTCAAATTGAGAAAAGATAGTTTGAGAATAGATCTGCAGAAATTTGCCTTTAGCCAGCGAGTAGTTGATTGTTCCACAAGAATGTGGAACAAGAATGTTCCACATTCTTCCATGTTTTGTTGTAGAAGCTAATATCCTAAATAAATTTAAAGCTGAGCTGGAGAGGCATTTGGAACAAATGGAGGGGTGAAATGGGATTTTTTTTTTTTTTTTTTTTTTTCTCTTGGCTGATGCTGCATAAGCTTGCTTTCTTGAATTGTATGCCTCTGCTAATGCTATTCTCGGTATAATTTTGTTCAGTATGTACCCTCGGTAGCGCACTTTAAAATTCTTGATAATGCTTTGGTCCATTGGTTGAAGTTCAGAAGAGGTATTCAGAGGGAAGCTTCACCCTTGTAAGTTTCGAAATTACCGAGTGAAGGTAGTGCAGGGCAGCAGTTGTCAACAATCAACTTGATTTTTCTGTGTTCTTTTGTCGTCTTTCTATTGAAATTTAAAATCCACTGTTCAAACAATTTTTTCCAAAACTGTTTCTTTCCAGTGGGTATAGTCTTCTTTGATTGCAACTCCACTTTCATCAGAAATCACATTTTTGAGTAAGCCGGACCGCTGTTTAAATTTGTCCAGCCAACCAAAACTGGCTTGGAATGTGTTATGCTCCAGAAAAGAAGCGTACTCCATAGCCTTTTCTTTTATTAATGGCCCTGATATCAGCATGTTTTGTTCTCTAATCAACTTCATCCACTTAAAATCTGCTTCATCTACATCTTCATACGGGCATAATTTCGTAGGCTTTCGACTGTGTCTGATTTCCTCAAACAGTTTGAAAATCGAAACGGTTTTTCAGAATAGGTAACACACTACTGGCAAGAATACCATATTTTAAAGTTTTTTTTTTTTTTTTTTTTTAAAGCTCCGATCTACACTATTAAACACTTCCACTTTTTCACGCTACACTGAAGGATTTCCTCTTAGACACTGTAAGGTTACTTGCACAGCAGCTAAAACAAAACTGAAATTAGGAACCATTTGTACCAACCATGTAAACAGAGACAGGTGAAATTTAGTGAAATATGTGGATGGCTCATTTCTTCGAAACAACAAATGAATTTCCGGAATAAAGGAAAATCACTCTCTCCTAATTCTCTAATAGCGTTGATCAGACCCACTGTCTGTGTCAGGAATATGCCTTAATCTTTGCCAATGGCTGTGGACGCATAGATAACAGTTGACCAGCGCTACTTCTCAGTACAGTAGTGTATAGGTTTTACTTCTCCTTTTTTGCCATTGCTAACCCACTGCTGGTCAAAGGCTTCTCCCAAAGCCTTGCATCTTTTTCTGTCTCTCACTGTGGTTGGCCCGTTTCCTCCTGCAGGGTTTTATGGCACCACTAAATTGTAAACTGTTTTAGCTCTTAATTCGTGGAATTAATCCTTTTAGTTCATAATTCATGCTTTCCAGCATTAGCTGTATTGCATGAAGGCCATAGGCAGAAAAATGCGTACCTACCCAGGTCTCTCGAATCAGTTCTATATGGAAATTTTCTTTTTTATACGGAAACTATTTTCAATGAAATGAGCAGGGGGAAATAAAAAAAAAAAAAAAAAAAAAAAAAAAAAGTGTGCTACATAGAAAAATTCGCTATATGGAAGTTGGTTGAAGAGAGATCCGACTGTACTTATTTAATAATGATGTCATAGTAGCTGAATATCCGAGTGACTCCAACAGTTTGGAGCATATTTAAAGACCTAGTGGTATTAAAGATGATTAGGTAGATGAAAAGGAGGATAGGTAGATGAAAAGGAGGACAACGAGAGCAATATCAAACCTTTCAAGTAAGAAATGTTGGCAGCATTTGAAACTTTGCATTGAGGCCTTCAGTGGGAAGAAAATGTAATAGAAAATATATTTGAGTGTTTAAACAAGTGTGAACATTTTTATGAACCATGTACGGAATGTAAGGTTAATAATTTATTAAGAAACTCGTTCATGAATTACAGGGTGTCCGAAAAGTCTGGAACTAATTTATGCTTACTCTTATTTACATTATGTATTCAACGTATCCACTCTAACTCTCCACACATTTTCTCAGTCGGTGTACCATGTTTGTTTGGATTCTTCTCATGAGAATTATGTCGTAAAATATTTGGTTATTTTTTGTTGTACACTGGATTCTACTGTACATGGTTCAAAAAAATCTACGCACTTGATTAAACACTCAAATATTTTCTATTATATTTTCTTCCCACTGAAGGCCTCAACGCAAAGTTTCAAATGCTGCCAACATTTCTTGCTTGGAAGGTTTGATATTGCTCTCGTTGCCCTCATTTTCATCTAACTAAGCATCTTTATTGTCACTAGGTCTTTAAATATGCTCCAAACTGTTGGAGTCACTCGGATTTTCAGCTACTTGACATCATTATCAACTCCTAAAAATTCAGCAAGAACAACCTCTCCACTGATCAAACCTCGCTTGGAACTCTTCCAAAGATTGCCCAATGCCTTGTAGTAGTTCATCCTTCTCATCACTGTTAATTAGCATTTTAGCAAAACCTGTTTTTGCGAAACAATTCTTAATCGTTGTTTCAGGGTGTTTTCAAATCGTTGTCACACCTTGACTCCATATTTTTGCCAATTCTGATATGCACCTCTATAATGGAATCTATAGGTTGGTTGGTTGGTTTCTATTCTCGATAAAAAAAATTTTCAGTATGTGGATTTGGTAGTGCATTTTTCAAATCCTTGGCCCATTGGCTGCTGTTTGGACGAGGTAATCAGAGGGAAGAAAACAATCTTCACACTTGTAAGTTTCGAAATTACTGAGTGAAGGTGTGACAATCAATGCGATTTTTCTTGTGTTCTTTCGTCATCTTTCTATTGAAATTTAAAATCCACCGTTCAAAAAATTTTTTCCAAAACTGTTTTTCTTTCCAATGGGTATAGTCTTCTTCGGTTGCAATTCCACTTTCATCAGAAATCACTTTTTTTGAGTAAGCCATGTGTTTTTTAAATTTGTCCAGCCAACCAGAACTGGTTTGGAATGTTTTATGCCCCAGAAAACATGCGTACTCCCTAGCTTTTTCTTTTCTTCTTGTCCCTGATATTTGCATGTTTTGGTCTCGAATCAACTTCATACCGGCATAATTTCGCACACTTCCGACTGGGTCCCATTTCCTCGAACAGTTTGAGAATTGAAACTCTGGTTTTTTTAGAATAGTTAACACACTATTGAGAGGAATACCAAATTTTAAAGCAATTTGTTTGTTGTTGTCGTTGTTGTTTTTTTTTTTTACACCTCGATCTACACTATTATGCACTTCCACTTTCTCACGCTACACTCAAGGATTTCCTCTTAAACTCTGTAAGGTTACTTGCACAGCAGCTAAAATAAAACTGAAATTAGGGATCACTTGTACTACCGTGCATGTAAACAGAGACAGGTGAAATATATGGATGACTCATTTCTTCGAAACAACACGTGAATTTCTGGGATAAAGGAAAATCACTTTCTCCTAATTCTCTAATAGGATTCTTACAGTAAAAAACAGGTTGAACAGACCTAATGCTAATGTCCGTGTCGGGAATATGTCTTAATCTTTGCCAATGGCTGAGGACAATAGCAGTTGACTAGCATGCCTTCTCGGTACAGTAGTGTATAGGATGTATTGGTATGGCGGTCTCCAGGGTTTCCCCTATAGCCGGTGGGCTTAATAGGATTAAAAAAAAAAACTCAAACTATTATATTAGGTCTACCCGTAATTTCTTAGATATACCTGTATATATATTATGTCTGCAAACTGCGCATGCTCTCCGGTAGGTTTTGCTTCTTTTTTAGCCATTGCTGACCCACTGCTGAGCAAAGGCCCCTCCCAAACCCTTCCATCTTTTTCTACCCCCCCCCCCCACGCCATGCTTAGCCAGTTTCCTCCTGCAGAGTTTTACAGGCACCACCAAATTGTAAAATGTTTTAGCTCTTAATTCATGGAATTGATCCCTTAGCTTCTAAAAGCAAAAGGGATTAATTCTTAATCCTTTTAGCTCTTAATTCATTCTTTTTACAGCATCAGCTGTAGTGCCTAAAGACCAGAGGTGCAAATAGTGCGTACCCAGGTAAAAACGTTCACTGCATAGAAAAATTCACTATGTGGAAGTTTGTTAAAGAGAGGTCCACTGTATATATTTGTGTAAAAATTATCAAAAAAATTAAATATCTAACTCATATTTACAGGGACAGTATGTACTTCTAAATTTATTCCGCATTAAATAAATTTTTACATAATCTGAAACTGATGTTATTAACATTAGTAGTGGCAAGTGATGCAAGAAAGCAAGCTTATACAGGATGACCAAAAAATAACATTTGTTACTATTGGAAGAATGAATGCACAATTTTGGTGAATGAACAGAAATAGTAATAGTAATTATATTTGCCATAGTGCAAGGAAGCCAGAGCTTTTTCTGAAAAAAAAAAAAAAAACACCAAGTAGATAAAAGAAAACAAATTATATGCTTCCTTCTCCACTCAACTAAGTATAATAGTTGAACTTTAAATTTATCCAAACTATCAGTCTCACTACTGTAATGATCTCGGTTGGATTACGGTGCCCCAGTTTATGATTCTGCTCGAAAGAGTGTATTATGCTGGCTCGATCCTGTACAACACAATGCACTGAGGATTGTTCTTGGTGCTTATAGGTCATCACCAAACTATAGTCTATATATTGAAGCCCATGAGCCCCCTCTGTACCTCCGCAGAAAAATGTTAATACTTAAATATGCAGTCATAATACGAAACAGTTCTCCGCACCCCATCCAACCATATCTCTTTAATCCACCATTTCATAATCTCTATAGAAATAAACCAAATAAAATACGGCCAGCAGGCCTACGGCTCCTTGAAATAGCACAAAATTGGAATGTTCCTCTCCAGAGTAGGCAGCATAGAAAGAATTATTCTCACCCACCATGGATTCCATTTCCTCAACCAGCCTATGATAATTATTTTCTCCAATGGGGAAAGAATTGCTTGCCGACTCTGAATGTGCAACAACTACATGCTAGCCATATTCAAAACTATTTTGACTTCTTACCGATATATACTGATGGTTCCAAATCTTATTCAACTGTTAGAGCAGCAGCAGTGTTTCCCTCTGCTATCATATCAGTCTCTCTTCCGCCTGAGTACAGCAGCTTTTCAGCGGAAAAGCTGCTGTACTCAGCTTTTCTTATATGCAATACAATTAGCTCTTGAAAGTTTGACTCTTCACCCCTCCTGTAAAATATTTAGTTTACACCAACTCTCTCAGCTCAATTAGAGCAATGCAGAATCTCTCTCATAAGGATCACCCTGTATTAAATCAAATCAAGAATTTGCTGTTAAAAATTAAAGATCGTCAGAAACGAGTGAAGTTTTGCTGGATTCCAGCACATTCAGGCATCAAAGGGAACGAGCTGGCTGATATTTCTGCTAAAAATCCGTCAACATTACACTTAACTTCTGTCTTTATTCCAGTTTATGATTATAATATTATAATTCAGAGCTATGGCATAAACAAACAAATAACAAACTTTTCCAGTTGAAACAGGACCCAAAATTTTGGCACTCATGCATTCAGACATTACGGCGAAAAGAAGTGGTACTCGCACGGATTAGAATAGGACATACCCATCTAACACACCTCCATCTACTCACAGGCGATGATCCCCCCTCAGTGTTCACAGTGCTCTGAACATCTAACCGTCAAACATATTTTGATTGATTGTCCACATTATCAACAACATCGAACTTCAACATTTCATTCTCTGGCAAATCACCGAGAGCGGATAACATTAAATGATATTATTGGTGAAAATGCAAATATTAATGAACTTTTCTGTTATTTGAAACAAATAGGAATGTATGAACGACTATGATTAGTTTCTGACATGAAATGAGATTGAACTGTCTTCACATTAAATATTTATTTATTTGTATTTTTTGAACATTCCTATGAATAGGCGCAATATAGCCACAGCAGCTTGTGCGCCATTAAACACCCATACCACACACACACACGCAACTTGTTCCAGCAATCAACGACTCGTTGGCTAAAAGAAAAACTTCATATAATTTAATCTAAACTTCAAGCCGTGTAATTTGAATTTGACTCCTAGTTCTGTAATTCTTTATAACATTGAGAATTCCACCCTAATTCATTTTACTAATCCTTCTAAGAGCCTTGTACACCTCAATCAGGTTGCCTGTGAGGTGTCTGGTTGCCAAGCTCTGTAGCCCACATAATAGAGGTCTTTCCTCATATGGTTGTCCTTCTGCCAATCTCACCATTCAAGTTGCCCATCTCTGGGCCCGTTCAAGAAGCTGAATGTCTTTTTTTCAGGTCGGGTCTCCATACTTGAACACAGTATTCTAAATGTGGTCTGACAATTGGCCTTATACAGTGGGATTGTGACCTCTCTGTCTCTACAGGTTAGCATTGGATAAATCATCGATAGGACACCATGGGCTCTCCTGGCTACCTGTTTACATTGTTCACAAAACTTCATTTCCACCTGTATTGTAACTCCCAGATCCCTTTCCTCCTCCACTGTTTTTAATTCAACCCCACCAAGTGTATTTATTTGTGGGTTGCTATTCCCCAAGTATAATACCTTACATTTAGCAGCATTAAAACATAGCTACCACTTCTCTGACCATATTTGACATCTGTTCAAGTCATCCTGAAGGAGCACTGCTTGGCACTGATCATTAATAACCCTGCCAATCTTTACGTCAACTGTAAATTTTGACATCACATCTTCTAATCCCTTTGTTGATCTCATTTTTGCATTTCCATGTCCAAGGACTGAGATTTGAGGGAGCCCCCCTCCCCCACATCTGACATTACACCAATCTGAAGAATATCTATTATTCAACCTTCTGCCCTGCAGCCACCCAGCAATCCATCTTAGAACCTTACCAGTAATCCCAACCTGTTCAGGCTTATGCAGTTGCCTCTCGTGAAGGACCGAGTGAAATGCCTTCCTATAATTCAAAGAGACTGTCAAAATTTTTCCCTACATCTATTTGATGAGTAACTCCGTCAAAATAGCTTACTAAATTAGTTAAGCATGGTTTTCTTAACAAAACTGTTGTGTGTTCTTCAGAATGCCATATCTATCTAAATTTCCCTGGATTGCTCTCTTAATCATTACCTCATAAGATTTTCCCGAAGTCAGACTAACTGGTCTCTAGTTACCAACTTCACTCTTAGAACCGCTTTTATGTATAGGCGATACATTGGCACTTCTCCAATCCAAAGAAATGTCCCATGAGTCCAAAGATACTCTCATAATTAACCTCAATGGTTCGGTACACAGCCTCACACACACCTGAATACTACAGGTCATCAACTCCAGAGCCTTACTTGCCTTTATGCTAAAACGTTTTTCTAATAAACAGTCATCTGTAATTGCAACATCACTAATTTCATATGGCTCAGCAAGAAGGGTTTTTTTTTTTTACCCTGTCAGTGAAAACTAATGCAAATAACCTATTCAATTCATCTGCAACGTCAACTGGATTATTTAAGACTTTTCCCACATCTGGTGCAGAAAAGTCCCGTATGATTAGCTTTTTTCTTTGTTGTATTCACATACATGAAAAATTCTTTGCCCTCCTAGCCACTGCTTTCTCATATGCAGCTTTAGCCTCCCTGACCTTATTTGTGGTTCTATTGCAGATCAACTTGTACGCATTATAGGCTTCATTACTTTTCATCACTCTGTAACTGTCCCATGCTATCTTTTTCTGCTCTATCTGACCAGCCAACTCTGCAGTCATCCATTTCAGCATCCCTTCCTGTAATATTTTCTTAAAATTGTGTACATGGCTTCTGTGATTTTTCCTTTAATTATTCCATAATTCCATATGAAGTATTCCATAATTCAAATATATTCACCAATGAAATAAAATGTTCTTGGATCATATAAAAGTTGCTTAATTTTTATTATTATTTTTTTTTATTTATTTATTTTTTTTTCCTTTTTTTCACTTGGGTTACCTGCTCTTACTTCCATGTGACAGGGCTGAAAGTCTAGGAGAAGGTAACATTTTCAAAAGCAGTATTCTCACAGGACCAGCTAAGCTAGTGGTAGGCATAACTGAAATTATCAGTTATGGCATTTAAATTTTAATTATTTATTTTTTTTTTTTTTCCTTATTTCATAAAGTCAGTTGGAAAATAATCTACTTAGACAGACAGATATTAACATCCAACTTGATGTTAACATGGCAAACAACAAAAACCGATGTGTGCCATGGTAGCTTATTATAATACCTATGAAAAACAAAGCAACGAGATGGTTTTTTTTTTTTTTTTTTTTTATGTGAACCCCCAAACACGAGAGGTACTAGAACCTATAGTACTTAGTACCGTGCTTGGGTTGGATGTTGAGAAGATGAAAGAAGAGATATTTGTTGACATTGGACTTGAACTTCTGTAGATTGTAATTTTCAGGAAATACGTATGAAGGAAGGTTGTTCCAGAAAATGGCAGTTGAATGAATAAATGAGGAAGATGAAAAGTTGGTTCTGTGGGTTTGAAGTTGGACAGTAAATGGATGTTGGCTGGTGGTGGCACGTGTTCGGACTGTTTTGAAAGAGATAGAGCGAGAATTATAGAAGCCAGTTCAGAAGAACAGTGTCCATGGAAGTATCTATAGAAGAGGCATGCAGCAGAAACAGTACGTCTATGAGAAAGCGAGTGGAGAGACTCTGTTAGAGATTAATCATTAATTAACCTAACTGCCCTCTTCTGAATGGAATCAAGAAGCCTGAGAGAGGTTTTGGGGGCACCACCCCAGATGTGGGAACAATATTCCATGGCAGGGTGGATTTGCGATTTATACAGAGTGAGCAGCTGTTTGGAAGAAAAGTAACACCGAGAACGAAAGAGAAAACCAAGTTTTTTAGATGCAGAGGAAGCAATATTTGTAATGTGCTTGTGCCAAGAGGGATTAGAAGTCAGGGTAATCCCCAAAAGAGATATATCATTTTGCCTAGAAATCGGAGTGTCACTAAATATAAGCATAGGAGCAGAAGAATCCTTTTTGCGAGATATAAGACAAGACTGAGTTTTAGAATGGTTGAAATCAACTAAGTTGTCTTTGCCCCACTGGAGAATTACCTGAAGATCGGCATTTAAGGAATTGGTAGCAGATTTTGAGAAGTTGAAGCTGATTGAGCAAGACAGGTTTCTCAAAATGGAAAGTGGAATGCAATGTGCTATCATCGGCAAAACTATGGATAAGATTTCCAGTCAATGGAAGAAGGTCATTGATATACAAGAGGAAAAGAGTGGGGGAAAGAACTGAACCTTGGGGGACACCGGCATTAGTGGAGAAGTTAGAAGACAGAGAGCCATCTACCATCACCCTCAGTGAGCGATCAGAGAGAAAACTGGATAACCAATTACTAAATTGGTTGGCAAACCAATTTAGTAATTGGTTATCAATTGGCAAACCATAAGATGGAAGCAGTTGGCAAACCATAAGATGGAAGCTTGTTTAGAAGACCTTTATGCCAAACATGATCAAAAGCCTTTGAGATGTCAAGAGCAACTACTTGTGTTTCACGGAAACTTTTCCGTTGAATTAGTCCATAAATGGGTAACGTAAGCCAGAATATCACCAGTGGATCGACACTGACGGAATCCATACTGGCGATCGTTGATCAGATGGAAGGTTTCTAGGTAGTGTAAGAGTTGGCGGTTAATTGATTTCTCCATTACTTTAGAAAGAGTAGAAGTAATTGCAATGGGACGATAATTGGATGGGAGGGATTTGTCACCCTTTTTAGGAACTGGCTGGATATGAGCAAATTTCCAAGCAGAAGGAAAAACACCTTTGGAATAAGAAAGTGAAAAAAGGTGGCAAAGAATAGGAGTAAGTTCAGGAGCACAGGTTTTGAGAACAAGTGGAGAAATACCATCAGGACCTGGAGCTTTCTTAGCATCAAGATTCATCAAAATCCTTCTGATATCCTTTTGACGAAAGACCACAGAAGGCATTGAGTGGAGCGTGTTGGGAATGGCGGGAGGTGTTTTACCAAGATCATTTATACATGAGCTGGAAGAAAAATGGGATGCCAGCAGGTCAGCTTTATTCTTGGCTGAAGTGACAACAGAACCATCTGGTTTGGACAGAGGTGGGAGCAGAGATGGGCAAAAGTTGCGGCCAATAGCTTTGGCAAGAGACAAGAATGCTCGGTTACCATTAGGGCAAGAAGCAAGTTTTCTACTCTTAGCCTGTTCAAACTCTAGTTTAGACTGATTAATAACTGCTTTACAATTGTTGCGAGCTTTGGTGTAGGCAGAAAATGACACTGAAGAATTAGAAACAAGCCAATTACGATATGCAACATTCTTCTCTTGAACAGACTTAGCACATTTATTGGAAAACAAGATAAAGGACGAGATTTTAAAATGGAGTGTGGGTTAAAGGTTTCCATTCCTGCAAGAATAATTTCACTGACACGATCTGAGCAAACGTTGACATCAGAAATTTTGAAACAGTAATCCGACCAAGGAAAAGAAATCTTGCAGGTCATCCCATTTTGCATTCTTATAATGCCAAACAACAAGAGGTTGGGAATACCCATGAGGTAAAGGCTCCTTTGGAGAAGAGACAATTACCAAGTTGTGATCCGAAGTGCATAAAGGACCTCTCACTTCGACTGTTTACTTAGAAGGGTTGTTTGTGAGAAAAAAATCAAGCGTATTAGCTGTATGATTAGGATTGTCTGGTATTCTTGTAGGTAAATGAACAATCTGTGCAAGGTCATTAGTAATTGCAAAAGCCTCAGCATCTCGACCAGCTGTGTCAGTGTCACTAGAAAATGGAAGCCAGCTGGAGTTGTGAACATTAAAATCACCAAGGAAAATTACCTCACTGTTAGGAAAGTTGGACTGGAGAAAGTCAAGTTGCAAAGAGAGGAAGTCAAAGAGCTCCAAGTGATTAGTGGAGTTGGGAGAACGGTAGAGACAACAGATGAATTTGACACAATGAGGCAGAGAGATTTTAAGCCAGAGAAGATCAAAGAGAGGAGATTCCAAATTGCCAAGTCTCTGACAGGGAATATCAGAACAGACATATGCACAAGTACCACCTTTGAGGCGAAAGGCATCATAATGTTATCTCTGTTTTTTCAATCCTGAAAAATGTCTCCAATACGATGATATTCTAGTATCAACAAAAGGGAAAACAGGCGGAAGGACCTATTAATGATAACCAGCTTTGGAGGATATTAGTACAGCAAAATATCACCCTGAGGTTACACTAAACTTGACCGTCCATTAAATTCAAAAGAAATACAGATTGTTGCTAAAATGTTAAGAAATAAAACACAAGAAATTATGATACTGGCCCTAAAAACTGTTGACTTCTCTATCCACCATTGGTTCCCTTATTCATTGGCATGTTGCTACCTGCAGCATATGAAAGTTATGGTAATGTAACTTTCATATTGCTAAGCCATGTCAGTATACCCAGAATGCTCATTGTGTGAGGTTCTCACACCACTTCTTTGCTGATTGTTATTTACTTAATATTTGTAACAAACTTAGTCTGCAAAGTCAAATGACAGCCGAGAGCCAAGAGATATATCGCCTAGAATGGTACGAGCAGTTGTAGCTGATAAATAAAAATACGTGGATTTTGCAAAATTAGAGCCTGACACAAATGTTTGGCAACCAGGGACAATATTTTACTGACAGTAGAGAGGTTATTATTAAATGAATTTCTGATCAGTAAGCTAAGAGAGTTAATGTAAATTCTCTTTTGATAAAGCAGAAGGCTGAAAGTATTTTCAACAGCCCCAAGTACACAAAGGAAACTGCAGGTAGATTTTTTTCTGATTAAGCGATGGTTTGATAAATTAAAATTGAGGGCAGGTGTGACCCTCCTGTGAGTGAGTCTTGTGACACCATTTTATCTATAAAATATATTTTAATCGATTGCATTAATTTTACCCATGCTCGCAGTATATGTTTTCCAGCTTTTACTCATCTGACCGGGCTCTTATATACTCAGTCATATGTTATCAGATAATGACCACATGTCAGATGTTTTTAAATATTTTTAGATTAAACCATGCACACCATCAAGCATCTCTCATATTGTGGAGTTATACTTCATAACTGGGTTGTCACTATTACACAACAGGGTACCTGCCCACCCACTGATGAGTAAGCCAACAAGCTTCAAAACAATGCCATCTACGTGGCAGATCTGCTGAGAATAAGTAACATTAGTCTTCTCCACTGGTGAAGCGTTACTTACTTATTCAAAGCAGTGCAATACCTCTGCCACTCGTTGTGAAGGTGGATCCACAGCATGAGATATAATTAAACAATGCATTCATACTATCTGGGTAGTAGAAATGATGTATGTGCAGTGCCCATGCATAAACAAATTCTTTTATCTACAAGTTATTAATTTTTACAAATATATATGAAAAGAAGGTATTCTGAATTATCTGAACAGACGTTCCAGGTGGAATGTGACCATACCTTGCCATTTTCAGTGTGCTGGTGCATAGGGACAACTTTCACCAGTTCACAGTGGTATACAGAAAACCTGTGTGTTTGTGTGCGCGTGCGCAGATCATTTTATAAACTGTGCTACATATCATGCTCTGGTGCAGAAAAATAGCACATCATGAGTTGGGGCCTGGTCACATTACAGCAGAAGATAGGACAGAGAACAGAAAGTGAACTAGGTGCGAGAGAGTTTACCTTCATGTATCTCAGATTGGATCCTTGATAAATATGAAATTTTAGCCAAACAAAGGGCTTGATGAGCAACCTGTCACTGCTGCTGGTGGTGCTTGCATCCCATTCTATCCTGGTATTACGGAATAAATAGCTATAATATTAAAAATGTGTGACATACAATATAGCCAGATGCCAGATAAACTGCAGGACATATATCCTCCAGTTTAAGTCCCCCCCCACTCCTTCCCCACACCACCACCAGCATATAAATGTTCAAGGATGAGTGATTTACATGATTAATTGTGCAAGATATAATGTGTAACTGTATTGGAGAGAAAAAGATGCCCCTTAATGTGATTTCCTGGGCAAGCCTTGAGGACTACCTGGGAAACCATGTAGGTACCGTATGCCACAGAAATTTTAATTCAGCCATTGCCAAACAAATGACAGAAAGAACACCAAATAGATCCCCATTTAGCATGTCAGATTTCATACCAGAACCATTAGCAGCATTGCTTGTCTTTTTCATACCTAACTGCTAAGTGAAGGAGACGGGCAGGGATAGAGTTATTAGATGAATCATTTGGTGTATGGTAATGATGGTATATGATATAATCTAATAACGTGTTTCAGCATTGTATCTGTCATCCACTTAGAGTTGGGAGAGGGCTAATGCCTCCTTTGTCTTATATTTATTACAATTATATTGTCACTTGTTGATGCTTGTAAAAGTTACCAGTGTGAATTTGTAACTGCCCCCACAAAACACACACACACACACACACACACACACACACACACACACACACACACACACACACACACACACACACTTTTTCTGGTAGCTGCTTCTTACAGGTATACTATTCTTTACTCTGGTGTATTTTGTATCCAGAAAGAGAAAAACTTAAAACTAAATATGTATTAGATATTATCATTCTGAATTTTACTATTCCTAAAGTTAGTATTTACTTTCAATCTGCGTTATTAATTATTTTTTTATTGGAAAAATATAGCAGAAAAAAATACCTTACTGTGCCATGCATGTTCAAAGCATGTCACATGCTTACTTCTGTGTTAATTTTGAATTAACACAGAAGTAAGCATGTGGTTTGTTTTCAGTTTCAATTTCTCTCTGTCACTATTATAAGATGTGCCAAAGCTATTAACTCTTCATATTATCCAATATAGTGTCTGCATGAAGAATAAAACTTTAAAGTGCATAATTTTACACTATTTCTTGCCTTCCCAATAAGTTAATGCTAAATCACCAATCACATTCTTTAAAACTGATTTTATTAATAAACAAAGTGAAGTTAAAAGTCCATTGAATCAGTGGAGATTCGCCGGGTAGCGCCAATCCTCAGCACTGGTTCATAATTACCTTTGCCCTTTCCAAAAAAAATGTAGTTGTGAAAAAAAAGTTAAAATAAAATAAAATACACCAGCTAATGGATTTGAATTTGGCACAGCTGCTAGATGATTAAGAAACTACTATTAAGAAAACATAATATTCATTGTCAAGTGCTTCCAGAGTGTCATTTCAGAACTTTATTTTATTTGTACATAATTAATATGATTTTATTTTGATATGTGGATTAACATATTAAAAGGAAATCTTGATTAGTTTGGTTGATAATTGGATAAATGTAGTATGTAATTAAAGTTATCGTTAAACTAATAAAATTGGTTAAACTGGTAATTTTAATAGGTGCTTATTTATCCAAAAAATAAGTTTAATGGTCACATTTATGACTTCCACAAAAGCAGTTACCACACTGTAATAAATATTCTTATATATTTTGAGTGCTGAATCTAATAGTGTTGTTGGGTTTTTTTTAGCATGATCAGCTGAAATTGAAGGATTTATGTACCAATACTGTAATAAGAGCTTGTAGTTCTTGTTGTGCTATGTTTGTGGTTATTATTATAGGACCATAAAACATAGCATCAATTGGTGGCACCAAGTTTCGCAAAGCATGTGAAGCCTGTTTTAGAATGCTTGTGGGTGATCAAGTTGTGAAAGCATCATTTCTGCTTTGTTAATTGTAGATCAACATTAGAGGTATAGTTTCTCAGTAATTGTAAGCTTGTTTTTTGCTATATCTCAGATAAGAAGAGAGCTCCACAAGTAATACAGTGATGACTTACTTTCATATGAGAGAAGTTGTTCATTGTATCCAGTACCATCATCCTCTGTTACTCTGGTGTCACACAATGAAAACCTGCTAATCCCCAATCCATTTTTTAGGAATGGCATATAGTAAACCCTCAGTTTTACAAACCTTGATTTAATCAACTTCAGATTTAGCATTAGTAGAGGCTAGGGCATACAATACCAAGATTCCAGTAATTTTTTTCTCTGATTTAAATCCCGGTATTATGCAAAAATACTGGTTTTTTCAGTACTAATTTAAAAAATAATTATCTATGATTTATTCACATAAAGGTTATAAAATCGACAACAATTAATCATTAATAGTGCTGAATTTGCAAATGAGGAATTGTTATACAACAGTACAAATGCAAAGGAAACCTGAAAACGTCATGAAACAAAGAGACAAAATCTTACAAATATATTTATCATTATATTTATCATTACGGAAATATTTCCATTAGTGGGAGTAGACCTGGTAGGGCAATTAAGGAATATGGTGAACAACGGTATGGCAGGTGCGGAAGAGTTAAAATTAAAAGCTTCTGAACAATAGTTTAATCCCTGTATTACATCTCTACTTGAGGATGCGACAAGCAACATTTATTGCATTTTGGGAAAGGGAGTCGGTATGGAGAAGTTCAAAAGGTATTGTGAACAGATGATCTAGAGGTAAAAGATGAAAGCGTTTTGTTGTGTGGGAAAAATATTCTGTTTTTCCCACCAAAGGAAGAATAGTGAGTTTAAAGAATAACATCGTGATTGGGTCAGGTTTAAATTAGATAGGGGAGATATGTAAATGTGTAATACACATAAGCTTGCATATAAAAAAGTAGTACAAGCGGCAATTCAATAAATAAATAAATGAGAAGGAAATAAGGTGCTCGCACCAAAAGAGCGGTTTGTGGTTGTTATTCAGAGGGGTTGCAGACTTCCGGTGGTAGTTCTGGGTTCAGTTTGGGTCCAGCTGTATAGTGAAGGGTTCAGCCAGGCATGTTCCTGTGCTAGACGTTAATCCGGAAGTTGAATAACAAGCCAGTCAGATAGTGCCCTGGCTTCTACTACTGCTGTGGTAATTTCCTTCAGTATTAACAGAGAACTGTTCTCGAAATAAGACAGTACTGGAAGAGCTATACAACAGAGATGCAGAGCTCAACTAAGAAGAGAGAGAGATCACCGCACTCCGTGGAAGGAACCCACACAAAGGAATCCCACCGTGAAAGAGAAGGAAAGTAAGTCCTCTGAACTGTGTTGTTTTGGAAATGGTACTTAGATAAAATGGGAGATTATTTTAGAGTAAGTTGAAGAAATATGAGAAATAAGGAAATGTTTAGTTTTGAGTTGGTTTATTGGTTGAAGTTGTAAATAAAATTGATATTGCTAAATTAAGAGAGATCACATATAATTGTTAGCATTAAGTTAGTGACTTATGGATTGCTGTTGTGAAGCTGTAGAGAGTTGAGATTGTTAATTAGAGAAATTTTATGGAAATGATAGCATGTATTAACAAATTAAATGATAAAAATGAATGGGTTAGATGTAAACCAGTGCTTCTCAAAGTGGGCGATATCCCCCCCCCCCGAGGGGTGATATCGCCCACTTTGGCGTTATATCCTCAACTGCCCTCAGGGTGATATCAATCCCCCTGAGGGCAGTTGAATTATCCATGGGGGTGTTAGGCATGAAAGGGGGCGACAGGAGGGCGATAGGCATGAAAGGAGGCCACAGGGGATGGATTGAGCACCATCAATGATTGGCCGTTACAAGGGTTTTATGGCTTATTTAAAAAATGCTGTGCCAAATATTATTACTGTTCATTGTATAATTCACCATCAGCATTTAGTTGCGATAAAACTTGGTGATCAACTGCACAATTCTCTACAAACTGTTATTACTGCTATAAACAAAATTAAAGCGCATTCTTTGAATGATCATATATTTCGAAAGCTTTGTGATCAAAACAGTGAAGATTTTGAACAATTGCTACTTCACTCCGAGGTTCGGTGGCTGTCAAAAGGCAACTGTCTCAACAGATTTTATGAACTCTTTGATACTGTTGTCCAGTTTTTTGAAGATAGGAACAACGACCTTAATAATGACCTCAAGAAAATGAAAACTGATATTGTTTACTTGCAGATTTATTTACTAGATTCAACTCAATGAACTTACATTTACAAGGACAAGACGTAACTCTTATTAAGGCGAAAACTCAAATTTCAGCATTTATTTCAAAATTAAAGTGTGTGCAACATAGGATGACGTATCAATTTCCAAATCTGTTGGAAATAGAGAAAAAAGCAAAAATAGCTGATGAAACTCGACTAACTTTTTCTAATCATCTAGAAATGTTGCACAGAGATATGCAGGAAAGGTTCGAAGATCTCCTAAATTTGAAAATTCCAGATTGGATTATAAATCCTTTTTTAAATAATGACGATGGTGAACGTTTTGTGGAAGAAGAATTGATTGAGTTACAAAATGAAGTTGAACTGAAGCCAGAATTTCAAAATTCATATCAGGAATTTTGGTTACAAAAGAAAATCCCTGACCATTATCATGCATTGTGGGGAATTGTAAAAAAATTACTTATTTCTTTTCCAACATCATATCTTGTTGAAACTGGTTTTAGTGCTGTATCTCAATTGCTGACGAAACAAAGAAATTGTCTGGATGTTGTTAAATGTGGCGATTTACGACTTCTACTTACAGATATTAAACCTAATATTGATAAGCTAATAAATCTCCACCAAGCTCATTCATCGCATTAAATATTAAAATATAATTAACTATTTCCATTAATATCATGACATATTTATGTAATTAACTTTAATTTTTTTACGAAGAAGGGATAAAGTGCAGTAAATAGTTTTTTTTTTATAATTCACACACATACATGCAGCCGACCAGGCTAGCCGGGTGGGTGAAGTGCCTGCTTAGCAACCCAAAGGTCGCGGGTTCAAATCCCGCCTCGGGCATGGATCAGAGTAGTGCAGAAACCTTGGGAGGTGCATTATGGCCACAGAAGCGATGCACTAACAAAAAAAAAAAAAAAAAAAAAAAACACATACATGCAGGGCTGCATTTACATTTTTGGAGGCAAACAGACAAATATTCATTTCAGTTATTTAACTTCACTTTATATTGGTAGGCTAAAAAAAAAATCCCTGGTGAGGCCTTTTTTTTAGGGGGGCCCGGTGATCCAACCAAGGGGGGCAGTGATCTAAAAAAGTTTGAGAAGCACTGATGTAAATGAACACCAGTTATGTATTGTAAGTAGATTTGTATGGTAAATGACTTTTGTTTTATATTTGTGTCATTGCTCTTGAGAAATTGACAGCTCACATATAATATATATATACATACAATATATAATATATATACTCTTGTGGGGGAGAGGATATCCCTGAGCTCCTGGAAATTCTAATTTTTTAACGCAGTCGGGTAGCTTGTGGGGCTTAGTGCTTGAGGAGAGCTGCTGTACGAAAATCATAAAAATGGCCACTAGGGCAATATTAAGGTACAGGGAAATTAAAATTAATACCCCCACAACTTAGATGCCTACTGGGCTAGCCGGGTGGGTAAAGTGCCTGCCTGGCAACCCAAAGGTCGCAGGTTCGATTCCGGCCTCGGGCTTGGATCAAAGTACTGCAAAAACCTTGGGAGGTACATTATGGCCACAGAAACCTATGCGCCAACAACTACAAAAAAAACAACAACTTAGATTTGGTTTCCTCACCAAACTTAAAAGTCAGTCCCTTTCTTTCATTAATATGGGTGTAGTGCCATAAAAAGTCAAAAAGGAAATGACATTTTTTGAAGATGAGGGAATAGAGGGGGGGGGTTAAACTGCAACTCGTCTACGACTATCTCAGCACAGAATCCAAAAGGACATTTTCTGCCGCTAATTAAATATGTACAAAAATTAGATCCAGTTTAAACGATAACACTATTGAGTTTCCTAAGAGCTCACTTTATTTGGACAGGTAGTGTCGATACCTGTTTAATAATTTTTGCTAGAATATTTATTATTGTAATAAAAGTTTGATTTAAAATGTGAGTTCAAGTAATTACCGTTTTTCCCCATGTATAAGACGCACCTTAATTTTGGGGCCCGAAATTTGAAAAAAAATGTATTACATAAAGTTATTGAAGTTTTATTCATCATAAAATTCATACAACTCCTCATCACTGTCAAAACTCCCATCCATTAGCTTGTCCTCATCTGTGTCTAATGGCAAATCACTGTCTTCATATATTGCCTCGTCCTCAGTTCCATCTATGGCATTTGAAATGCCACACTTCTTAAATGACTTGACAATGATCTCAATCTTGATATTATCCCAGGATCTTTTCACCCAGGTACAAACTTCTCCTATAGTTGGTTTCTTCACTCTTCCTGCTTGTGTCAAATTGTCCCCAGAAGACTTCATCCATCGGTTCCATTCATCTCTCATGTCAGCATTGAAGGGTTTTTAATGCTGACATCAAGTGGTTGGAGCTGGGATGTCAAGGTATGACGGCAAGTTCTGTTTTTTGCTCTGCAGCAATCTTCTTTGTATTTTTTGTTGTGTGCCCTGAATAGGGCACACATAACAAAAAATACAAAAAATCCCTATTCATAACAGTATTATGAATAAGGACAGAGGTATGCATATGCATCCTCTGTTTGAAACTATCATCCTAAGTATGGATGAACGGTTTTGCTTGACACGTTCTCCAAGCTGTTTTCGCTTCCAGTTCAGACCATGTGCCAACTGAACTACGTGTATAAGTACCGTGAGCCTGTTATATAAGGATGTGCTGCAGGAAGTTTTGTTACTGCTGAGGAAGGAAGCCGATGCTTCCAAAAGCTCCAGATTTTTATCACTTTTAATCCAGTTTATTTTAGTGTATTTTATCGCAAGGATTTCATCATAGTTTTAATGTTTTTTACAATGTACATAATTTAATTTAATATAATAGCAGTTTTTATAAATATTTATTTTAATTTATTTGTAAATATTTTAGTTACAGTAACATACTTATATTTTCATGGTTGGTGTATGAGTCTATTTATTGCTAAAACATGGAGTCTAGGCACCTGCAAGGGGATCTGATTGAGGTGTATAAGGCCTTCAATGGTTTTAGCAAGCTGAATGCTGATGGAATTTTTCCTCTTGCCCAGACTTTCTTCTTACACACAATGCTTTGGATCTCAAATTTTTTTTTCTTTCTATTTTTTAGCTTAATTTGGCCTGTAGTGGTCTGTGAAAATTGCAGAGCCCCTTCATATAATGTTCAAATGTAATAAGACCTTTAAGCTTGAGTTACAAAGGGTTGTTTTTCCTGCTTTAATAACTGATTCTAAAGTGTTAAAGAGAAAGGCTTGAAAATGCTAAATAGTAGATGCCTGCCTCCCAATGATAGAGATGGTGATAGTAACTCAGCTCGCTGGTGGCGCCTCCGTAGCCAGGTGGGCAGGAGCAGTAGTGCGTAGCCCACACTTCTTGATTAGACCGGGGTTCGAGCCTGTGAGCCACCAAATATGGAGGATGTGGAAAGGTCAGGAAATGACCACCGCATATCCCCGGAGCAATATGGCCTTAGTTGCTAATGCTCCTAAAAAACAAATAACAACAGCTCGCTGGTAGAGGCAGACTTCCTATTTTACTTAGCTGAAGCTGAGCTGGTCCATCCTAAGTTTTATGCTTAATTATTTTAATTATCTGCAGCAACATTGCTTCTCTAATGTTTGAATTAATCTTCTGCATAATTCTGATGATTAACTATTTGGCTGTTTGCTTCTTTGGCCTTAGAAACAACTTTCAAATGACACAATTTGAAAGTTGGGCGATGAGGATCCCTGCTGTGGAGAATGTCATTGTATTATCATATCCTGGTGCATGGGCTCTATCATTGGGCAGGGCAGCTGAATTCTTGATGGGTCTCCCCTCCTTTAATCCTTTGAGGGCATCATTCCTATTCTTCAAGCCCTCATAAAAGCCCATCAGAATGATTAATTTTCTTACTACTTCATGTTCTTTGCAACAAACTTTTGCATATGTCAATTCTCTGGATACATCATGTGCACCCTTATTCTGGGTGCACTTGTGAGAAAGAGGAGACTGGAAACTCAAGTCACAGCAGCAAGCATCCTGGTGTGTTAAGGACACACTTACTATCATATTGTTAAATATTCATCTGCTTTCAGTTTCTCTATGGTGACTTCACCTGCAATGCATTATCATGTTTCCTAAGAAACTGGTTATAAAAAATGTGCATCTGAGGTTGTGCAGAAATTAAAGCTGTTAGAGAAGTTATACTTTGTTGTGTCTGTTTCCCACATCTTTAAGGAACCTTGTGTAATAATATTAAAAAAAAAAAAAAAAAAAAAAAAAAACTAACTGAGTTAGTTATGTAAAAAGCAAGGGGGTATGCTTGTAAGGAGTTTTTAAAAGGTTTGGGTTCTCAGCTCCAACTATAAAGTTTTTTTTTTTCCCCTCTCTCTCTCTCGCTCTTCCTTCCCCCCCATTCCCAGGCACCACTGCCTGGGAATGGGGGGGAAAGAAGAACAGAATAAAGTATCTTTTACCGTGTACATGTATCAACCTGCAAAGTCAGAAATACATAACTTTTTTTTTTTTTTTTTTTTTTAATTTTATTTCATTGTTTCCAATATTTGCATATACAGAGTAACTGTTTTAAATTTTCAGTTATATGGGGTATTATTTGATCTATTTCCCCTTCCATGCTTCTTAATCCATGTGAGAAGTTAACTTTGAACTCAGAGAAATTTAATCTTGTGAACTTTTTTATTTGATTGTACTGCTCCTTTTATAGATATGTTTAATTTCTTTTTGTTCCCCCCACTTCTTGAAATATGTCTTATTACTTTTAACTATGATTTAGAATAAGTTCACTTTACGTTTTATAATATTTACTTGATACAATGACAAACTCAATTTTCTGTTAGGTTGTCTTGACTGGGGGTTCAACAAAAATTCCCCGTTTGCAACAGCAGTTAAAAGACCTGCTACCTTTTGCAGAAATGTTGAATAGTTTACCTCCAGATGAGGTCATTGCCCTTGGTGCTGCAGAGGAAGTAAGTGCTTTATTAATGCATAAGTGTCATATAATTTGATGTCATATTGTAAATAGTAAGAATAAAAACTAAGATATATGCATAAATATGATATAAGGTTATACTGTGCAGTGCTTTAGTTGTAATATTTGACAGATATTGAATTGTGCAACAAAGTTGTTTGGGCAAGAAACAGGTTTAAAATAATATACCTTTGAAAATTTATTCTTAGTTCTAATTGGTATATTATACATCAAGAAAACTAATACTGAATTATTAGTTAATAAATAAAAACATTATGAACAAATAACATGTTTGTTAAGCAGTAATATATTTCAAATGTTTATTAAAACATTAACTGTCTCCTCCTTGTGAATTTCTACCTTATGCTGAAGAAGTTTGAGTACCCCGTTGGCCTCTAGTAGGTTTTCAAATAAAGTAACACCAATAAATTCATTGCAGTACCTTGCATTTATTGGCCCCAAGTGTCATTGGCACTTCCTTAGCCAGGTGGGCAGGGGCGACAGTGCGTAGCACACGCTTCTTGATGTAGACTGGGGTTCGAGCCAGTGACCACCAAATACGGAGGATGCGGAAAGGTCAGGGAATGACCACCACATATCCCCAGAGCAATATGGCCTTAGTTGCTAATGCTCCTAAAATAACCCAGGTGTCATCTAATTTTTGATGAAGTAATTTTTTTCTGGTGAAATAAGCATATTTTTTTTTTTTTTAACTGAAAAATCATTTTCCTTGTTTTTCTTTTTATTAACACACATTCAGGTAATCTATAGTGCTATAGTAAAGAAACCTGATTTACTATATCAGAAAGAAAGCAACCCTCTCTTCCCAGGTGTCAGAAGGTATTATTTGCTCCTACTTGGATCACAAATCTTCAAGAGGAAAAGGTTTTCCCCTCCAGGACGAATTTGAATGAATTGACTGTGAAGCCCAGAAATTCCCATGAATATAAGTGATCCAAGACGTGAGGAACTTAACTCTTTCATGGTTTCATCCCAAATAATTAGATAAAATGATAGAGGCAACTCTGTCTCTGCAAAGAGACTAAAAACCAACACAATATCTTTGCATGCCCCAAATGTACCTGATAATCCATGCAAATACAGGGAAAATAGCAAGCCAATTGTCACTCTTTTTCATCCAAAAGAACTTTGATAGTTTTGTTGGTCCACCAAAAAAGTGTTAGACTGAAATTAGGTGACTTTTTGGTAGAACATCCCATTCTAAACATTGTGAGAAGCTTTTGCAAAACCTTTGCAGAATGTCACTTTCTGAATGTAAAATTCAAAGGGAGCATTAAGGACAAGGAGTCAGCAATGCTAAGAGAATTAGTCAGAAAATAAGAATGATCACCCCGAATACTTACTTTCAAACACACCAAAGCCACTTAGTTCAGTAAAAGTAGGTATATAATAACAACATAAGGCCATGCAGCCCAAATCCTGTCTGCTGTTTTAATTGCCAGAAGTTCAGACATTCACAGACTGATGTAGAAGAAAATTGGTGTGCAAAATATGGGTCTCAGTTACATACCAGTTCTAATCACACAGCTTAAGTGACACATTGTGAAGAGAAATAATAGAAAATGTGACGGTTGGAAGAAAGAAAAAAGAATACAAAAGTATAAAGTAGAATACTGACTTTCTTATCAAGAAGGTAAAAATAAAAAGCCATAGTGATAAACACAGGAAACAAACCTAATGCTCAGGTTACCACAATTAAAATGATTCTGATAGCAAGACTTACTGACTCAAAATTTATCGGAACACAGACAGAAGTTGCAATCACTCCAAAAGAATGAATTTCAGAATGGGTGCCCATGAACTATTCAAATCCTCTTCTTCACAATTACGACAACAAAAAAAGTGAACAAAGGAAGGAAACGTAATGCAGAAACATAGGTGACTGAACAAATGGACATTAAGAAAAGAATCCCACAGAAGAATCTATCCTAGAAATTTTTGTGAAAACCCAATTTCCTAAAAAGAAAGATAAGAACAAGGCAGACAAAGTGAAAGCAGCCTCGTGAAAATATTCTGAGAGATCCTCAAAATTCAAATAGCATGTACAGTAATCCCATGTACAAGGCTTTCATAACAGATGGAATAACATGAGCCAGTAAGCTTAGTTAACAGACAAGTGACATTCTCACCTCTGGACACTGAGAAGCAATTACTGTCCATCTTGGAATAGGCTTCAACATTGTCATTACCTCAATATATTTACCTCCTAGTCAACGATTTATGCTGGCTGAAAGATTTAGAAGAATTAATTGTTCAACTACCACCTCCTTTTTCGGCGCCTCCGTAGCCAGGTGGGAAGAAGCAGCAGTGCATAACACACGCTTCTTGATTAGACCAGGGTTCGATCCCGTCACCACCAAATATGGAGGATGCGGAAAGGTCAGGGAATGACCACCGCATATTCCTGGAGCAATATAGCCTTAGTTGCTAATGCTCCTAAAAACCAAATAACAAACAAACAAAACAACAAACCTCCTTTTTGCATCTTAGGTGAACTAAGAGGACATCGCTCACTATAAAATGACCCCAAGGTAGATCATTTAGCGATAGAAAATAGATAAATAGAGCAATCTCAATGACTTAGCATTAGTTGAGGCATATGATGCAAGGAAGCAAGCTTATACAGCATCAGCAAAAAAAAAAAAACTTCCCATCTCACCCATCCAGTCACTCCAAATATTTGTCTAGTTCAGCCTTAAATTTATTTTAAGCTATCAACTTCCACAACAACAGATGGAAGTCTGTTCCAGCAATCAACAACCCGCTGGCTAATGGCAAACTTCCACACATCTATTCTACAGCTGTCTTTCCTATATATGCCCCCTCAGGTTCTTAATCTGAGCAAGCAGAATTATCCGTAAGCATTGATCCTGCTCAAACCATTCAAGGCCTTATACACCTCGCAGGTGCATAGTCGCCAGATGCACTTGCAGCAATTAAGCCTTTCTTCGTAAGCGCACCCCTTTGTTCCTCTCACTAATCTTGTTGCCCTTCTCTGTACTTGTTCTAGCAACTCTATATCCATTCTAAAATGAGGCCCTCCAGACCTGTATACAATACTCAACGTGTGGCCTGCCCATTTCCTTATACAAAGGGATAATCACCTCCTTGTCTCTGCTAGCAAAATTCCTATACAGTAATACCCCGACTTACGCTACCCCGACTTACACGAACTCGGAGTTACGCGGTTCTTGATTTTTTCGTTTGGCAACGCTGCCGCCCACTATCTTCAAGGTCGTTTTTCATATGTTATCGATATACGGTGCGACGGCGGAGAATGAGAGCGAAAGATGAACAAAATTTAACTTTGCTGCTTTTATGTTTTTTATATCAGTGAAGGGGAAACGCATTTCACCATAATAACGTAAAAACCAACACAATTCCAGCTATCGGTATAATCGCAAATGCAATTAGATCGAGTTTACTACCAGTTTATAACAGATTTCACTAGCAGAAACGCAACTGGATTTTTATTGTTTTATGGTAGTAACCCCTAGAAATGTGAGGTGTTAATAGCGTATCTCTGCCTTTATGGTGTTGTTTATTCAGTTGCTACATGCGCGAAACTTTGTTTATGCGTATCCAGTGCCTCCTCGTTTTGTAATTGTGCTTTATTCCCTAAAAATGAGTAAAATACTTAATCAAAAGGTGTGAAAAGGAAGCGTCCTGGTGAAGACTGCAGATTCAGAGAGAAAAAGAAAAGCAATTATCGATAAACAGAGGCGGACTGGGTCAAAAATTCTTACCTGGGAAAATTTATAGTGGCCTCATATGCTATTGGTTTATGGCCAAAATCACACAGGCCCACCTGGGTTTCCCCGGTAAGGCTTATGGCCAGTCCGCCTCTGTCGATAGAGAAAAAATATGAAATTGTGAAACGCTTTGAGCGAAATGAAAGACCATGTGTTATTGCACGTGCTACAGGCCTAAATGAAGCAACGGCGAAAAGAACATGACAATTGCAAACTTGACAGGTTGAAAATTGAAAAGGGCTTAAAATTTTTAGAAAACAGACTCCAACGAAGAACGCGTTATAGCTACAAAGCAAGGAATAAAAAAATTATTAGCTTGCTACGAAGAAATTCTGCGTGAAAAAAAGAACGCGCTGTGTCGTCAGACGAATTTGTTAGATTTTATGAAGCCATCGACATCGAAATAACTTTTTAACGTAAGTCATTTGTTTTTTTAATACATATTTTGTATTAATATGTATAAAGAACTGCAATTTTATTAATATTTTTCTTCTAAACTAGTGTTTTTGTTAGTCCTTGGTCCCAATTAAGCAAAATTTATATGTATTTATATGCAAAATTGTACCCCGACTTACGCGAATTCGACTTACGCGATTTTCGTCGGACCCGCCTATCGCGTAACTTCGGGGTATTATTGTATATCATTGACAAAACTCCATGATGTCCTCTGGCAGCCCATCTGCACTGCTCACAGAACTTCATATCTGCCTGCACAATTACCCCCAGATCTTTTCATTTTCCACCTCCCTGATTGTAGTACCACACAGTTGGTACATTTCTCTTGGGTTGCCAAGAGAAATATATCAACATATATGGGCTGCTGCCACCCATATGGAGTACTTTGCATTTTGTCGATGTCTGTGACTTCATAAATGAAGTCACAGACATCATGTCATACTTTCACATCATGTCAAAAAGCAGCTCTGCAATAGATGCATCAGTCTCTACTTCCACACTATTCCCGCTCATCCAATGGACAGTTCCAAAGATACTATTAAACAGTGGTCACTATACCATAATCATGACAGTTATAACAAAGGCTCCATGCAGAGTTAAAAATCACACCAGTTGCAAAAGAGATGATGCAGACTAGGTAGCTTTCAGGACACTGGCAAAATTAGATTACACTGTCATTAAACAGGAGTTAATAGAAGTAACAGCAGCCTATATCACAGAAAATATTCTAAAAGCAGTGAAAAGATGTATAAAACATCTAGCCCCTGATTATACCCAAAACCGTGGTGCAACACAGACTGCCAAGAAACTAAATGAGAAAGGAACAGAGCCTGGAATCTCTTTCACAAATATCCAACAGCAGACACTTTAATCTAATCCAATTCAAGAAAGCCAAAGCCAAGGCCTGAAAAATAACAGTAAGCAACCTTGGGTAAAGCTCATCCACTGTAACCAGCTCCACACCAGTAAAAAAAAATTGTGTGGAATATGATCGAAAAGATGACTAATATTTGCAAACAAATCATTCTCAAATACTGAATTGGAAAGAACATATGGTCACAAATACCCAAGATATTCTCAACATGATGGATAAAAATACTTCTGCAACTAGTGCATATCCAGCTGCTTTCAAAAATAAGGTGTGGACCTATGACTGTTTGTGCTGTCCACAGGAAAAATGATAAGGTATAAAATAAATAAATAAAATTAACTTAATTTTCCACAACAAACTGTGAACAGTATAAATTGCCATTCATAGGGTTAGCACTAAAGCAAACTCTGTTATAAACAAAACATAATGCAGTTGGTCCTGATGTTTAACGCAATGTAAGGAGTGTGAGGAAATCAGGTGCCAACTCAGTGTTGTTGTGGGCCTATATGAGAGCTTGAAGGACAGGGTGGATGCCCTCGAATGATGATAAATTGAGGGGCCCATCAAGCTCTCAGCTACCAACATCAAGGACAGAGCTTGCACTTGAACATCACGCAACACAGTGGCAACCCCCAAGGCAGAATGCACTGGTCCAAAAGGAACTAGTTGTTGTCAGTGACTGTATTGCCATGGAAATGGGGAATGTATTGCGCAGAAAGGCTAGGTGGAACAGGACCAGGATATATCTGCCAGGAGCAAAGGTTAATGATGTTGTAGAGCAGATATTATCTTTTAAGGGCACAAAGGGTGACATTGTTGTACACGTTAGCACTAATGATATTAAGAGTAGGAGACCAGCGGAATTACTTAACAAGTACAAGTCAATGCTGAAAAAAAGCCGTGAGTTAGGGTTGAATTTGAAAGTGTCTGCGATTCTGCCCAGACACGATAGGAGGGAGTATATGATGAAAGCCTTGTCGATCAATTCAGCCCTGTAAAGATTGTGCAAGGCTGAAAGGGTAGAATTTTTTTCAGCCTGGTCTGTACTTGTTAACAGGAGAGGCTGCTTCTACAGGGATGGGATACACTTAAATAGAAAGGGCGCAAGAATATTTGCTGATGCTATCGAGGCAGAGTTAGGTGGGTTGGAAAACTGCTAGCTTTGAGGGGGGTACATGGACTAATAGATTAACAGTAGCCACTGGCAGAGGTGAAAGTGATTCTTGCACTGCTTTTATTAGAATGAACAGGACTGCTGGGAGTCATAGTGGAACAAATAAATACATGGGTTGTGTTGGTGTAGCTAAGAGTAAAAACAGGTGCATGTACACCAATGCTAGGAGTATAGTTAATAAGTTTGATGAGCTTGAAGTGCTAGTCAAGACATCAAAGGTAGATACTGTTGGGATATCAGAGACGTGGTGTCACACAGATATAAACAGTGCAGAATTATAATTTGGGGAGTACATTGTGTACTCTCCAAAGGATAGACAACACAGGAAGGGAGGAGGGATTGTGCTGTTAGTTAAGAAACACATAAAATCTAAGGAAATGTATCCAATTGATGTTGGTGGACAATGCAATGTTGAGTCTGTTTTGTGTGACATAAGCATTGGGAAAGGAAAAATGAGAGTAGGTGTGTGTGTTATAGGCCTAATGAATCTGATGAGTATAATGAGCAATTGTGCAGAGAAATAGGCTGGTTGGATAAAGTGGGATTTACTCAAAGATGTAACTATCATCAAGGGTAAAGGGAAGGGTTTTCGTAAAGGTGACTACAGTGATCTGAGACAGTATTTAAATTCTATATGGTGGGACCAACTGATGATATTACCAACAGCAAATTCAAAATGGGAAGCATTCGAAGAATTAATCTTGGAAGCTACTAGACTTTTCATGCCAACTAAGAAATATTGTTCAAGATTTAGGTCTAAATGGATGTCAGATGAACTAATTAGACATGTGGCAGAGAAGAAAAATGCATGGGATACATATAAATTAACAGATGACACATAGATATAAACTGTTCTGTAACCAAGTCACAAAAGAGGTTAGGCAGGCAAAGGCAGATTATGAGAAATCTTTGACAAAGGATGTAAAGAAAAACAGGAAAGAGTTCTTTACTTATATAAACTCTAGAGGGAATGGGATGGATCAGATTGGTCCACTTGATATCGACGATTCAACTGTTCATGATCCTGCTCAGGTAGCTAACAAACTAAATGAATATTTTGCATCTACATTCACACAAAGAATTATTCAGGGAGGGGAATGCCAGAGGTGTATTAAACTCTGGAATTTCATTGGAATTTGACCACCATTAAAAAATAGTGGATGCTATCACACTAGTAAATATTTCTTCAAATATCTTACTATGATTTATAATAATTTCACCTCCACTTAGGTCATAAACAATAATTATCTTATTATTAACACCCTAAAAAGAGTAATCCATATTTTCATAGGGTCAAAAGTAATATCTTCATAGGGTCAAAAGTAATCCAGATCTTGAAACTTATGACTTTATTTATCTCTCTTCACCACTGTTCCTCTAAACCTATCATATTGGTTCTTCTTAACCTATATAACAAATTTAATGACAATTGGAGCCAATTCTGTCATACAGTAGATCAATGCTCCTTAACCAATGTGATCAGGATCAGTAATGGGCTAGTTAATTGTAAAAGTCTGTTAAAGCAGGAATCATAAAAAAGTACTCGTGTGTGTATATGTGTATATATACACACACACACACACACACACACACACACACCCCTCTCAAAAGAATTTTATTTTCACTTAAAACATGTACATTTACCTTGATTTACTTACAGTCAGAAATTTTCATTTGTTTAGTTAATGAAACGTGTTTTTCAGCATAGTTCCTCCACTTTTTTATAAATCACATCATTAACCATTGGCCAATCAGGCCATTGTTCATTATTATGTTCAGTATAATATAAATTAATATAGTCTTCAGCATGTTTGGCAGCTGCATGAGAAATTTTTGGCTCGGGATTTGATTCAATCCTTTGTTTGTGTTTAGATCCATCTCTTTCCATCACAAGTGTGTATGATTTCTGCATCATCCATAATTTTACTTTCCAACAAATTGATGACGATTTATTAGAAATCATTGTTGAATTTATTGTTGTATGGCTTCTTTTTGAAAAAAATTTCAGCACCTTCAGTTTTGCCTGAAATCAATTAATAAACTGATTTTGGGCAGATTTGATATATAAATTGTATTCCTCAATTATCTTCTTGTAGTTCAAGACTTCCATTATCAACCTTAGACCAAAGTTTTCTCTAGAATTTAGTGAATGTTTAACTGGGAATTTTGTTTGATACTAGTGCTATATTGTAAGCATTTCTTTGATGTTTGGTAGCTTTTAATGATTCTATATGACCTATATTCATGCTTCTGTGTTTTCAAAAATTAAACTCAAAACTTGCGAATATGTCATCTCTTTAAATATTGTATAGCCCCTTTGATACATAAGATGGATGATATCCCTTGATACATAAGATGTGTCTAATTTTTGGTGATAAAAACATGTCCCTTTATTTAAGTTCCTCACAATTGAAATGTGAAGGAGTTATCTTGAAAGATATTATTCTTTTCAGATAAGTTTTTATTTTCATCAAGTGGTTCCTTCACAGAGGGTACAAATTCACAAAAAAAAAAAAAAATTCTTTAATTAATGCAGTCTGTCCATGCTGATTTTTGTGAATGATAGTGAACTAGTAAAGATGGAAGATTTATATTTTTAAAAGTTCTAGAATTGATTGATCTACCCAACAACAAAAGTAGCAATTTGTAAGCTCAGTTGCTTGCTGCAGGTATCTACCATGATATGATTTTCTCTTTTAATTTTTTGTATGGGGTGTGGTAGGCTCTACTTTCTTTGCCATCATTTTTGTAATCTTATAATTTAATCCGTTTCATCCATATTACTGATATGTTCTCTAATCAATTTTTCTCTGTCAATAAACAACCTTACATCTGTAAATTTTGTGAAGTATGTGAATACTGAGCATTAGCAGAGAGAATTTATCTGCTAATAAGCATCCTGTACAAAAAATTTAAGAGAAAATCATGGTAGGTGCATGCAGCAAGCAACTTAGCTTACAAATTGCTATGTGCGTGTGAGTGAAAAAAATAGTAGTACCAAAGAATATATACAGGGTAATTCACTACCAGTGTGACAAACTTGCAGGAGGTGTAGGGGGCACAAAGACGAATCGAAATCACATAGCATTGCAGGGTCCAAAATGCCTTCGTCATGCGGTAGAGGACGTTGAACGAGAGGTCGCGTGAAAAGCAATCCCGCTGTAAGTCAGCATTTGCGAATCGGGTCCCGAGGCAGTAGGATGGACGAGTATTCAAACGTTGAACTGGCCGACATGCACCTCGCGTATGGAGCTGCGGACTGTAACGAGCACGCCGCTCTGCGATTGTTTCCCGCACAGGCGTGCTCCTCATCATACGATTTTCGCACGTGTGCACAGAAGGTTATGTGAGACTGGTTGTTTCACGAGAGGTACCATGAATCGAGAGCGAACGACGAGGACGCCACACAATGAGGAGAATGTCCTACGTCTTGCAGAAGGCAATCCGAGTACGAGTACTCAAGCGATAGTCCAACGATTGGGTATTTCCCAATCCACTGTATGGAGGATACTGTCGACAAACCAAATGAGTTCATACCATCTGCAACGCGTCCAATCATTGGAGCCTGCGGATTATCCACTCCGGAGGACTTTTGCTACTTGGTTTCTTCAACAGAAATGGTTTGCAAATGGTGACTTCCAGAGGGATCGCTGTTCACGCGACCTCCCGTTCAACGTCCTCTACCACATGACGAAGGCATTTCGGACCCTGCAATGTTAAATGATTCCGATTCGTCTTTGTGCCCCCTACACCTCCTGCAAGTTTGTCGCACTGGTAGTGAATCACCCTGTATATATGCAGTGAGAGGTGTAATGACTGCGAAATTTAGGAAATCGAAGAAATAACAAAACCTGAGAATGATTTAGAATCAAATGGTAAAGAATAAGGTTATTGATGAGACTAGTTTAATATAAAATGTATTGTGAAATATCACAACTTCCATTGGAGAACCTGATGGCAAAGAAATTAAATTGAGTAATAATGTGCAAGAAAAATAACAGTATTGCCCAATGTGGCTAAAATTAATTATGAGGAAAATTTTTGTCAGCTAAAGAGATGTATGTTGGGACCACTGGAACCATCTGAGTAAGCCAGGATCTAAATTGTGAAATACCAAATATAAAATTAACAGAAAAGAAAGAGAAAAATGAAAAAATGTTGGCCACAATCCCAAACTCTCCAGATTGCTACTGCAATATCGTGACAGACATGACATTTTGTTATTTAGTCAAATAAGCACTGAAGCTACTTATTTGAAACAGCTTTTTTGGCAACAATTATGCTGCCAAAAAAGGAAAGATGCTATAATACTAAGCAAACCAAGAACCCACTACAATATCGTAACCACATAAAGGTGGAAACTGTGGGTGGAATCCAATATATAAAAACTGCCCATAGATACCAAGCTCAAAGTGCCAAGTGAATGGTTGTAAACACTAATTGACCTTACTGGAAACTCTTGTCTTGTCCTGTAGAGGTTCATGAATTATCCCTTTGAATTGAGATGACCACTACTAAATTATTTATAATACAAGTTGAGAAAAGAATTAACCGTAGGTGCTTGACTATAAGTTGAGAAATTTTGTATGTTGAAAATGTCCAAAATTTCTCAATAATAAACACAAAAGGGCTGTAACTCTAGATTAAATCCAATATATAACAACTGCATGTAGATACCAAGCTTGAAATAATTCTTGAATAATAGCTTTCTGGCTGTGTCAGACAGTGTGACTTCCGTAGTTTATATGTGGGTTTTTTATTTATTTATTTTTTCTCCATTTTTCCCTTACTGTTACTGCTATTATTTCTACTAATACTATAGTAATAGGACAGGATCACCTTGTATGTGAATCACATCAGGTTTGTGCATTCAAAAATAATTTATTTTTGAAAATCTTGCATTTAACAACTTTTATAGTACCTACATTTTATTGTAGTGTTGGTAGTCATAAATTGATATTAAAGTGCTTTTTTTTTTTTTTTTTTAATTGGAAGTAAAATTGGTAGTTCTGATAATCATGTAAAACTAGTTTTATTAATTCTTTCATGAAAATTGCAAGAATGGGTTAAATAAATCGTAAACAAGTGAAGCCAATTCCAAATTGAAAGTAATCTTGCCATGGCCACAAATAATTGCAGCCTCTGAATTAAATATTCCATTCATTTACTCTCAAAAAAATATTTTGGGTTGAATAGTTTTGCACACTTTATCCATTTTGTTATGAATAAATATAAAAAAATCGGGCAACATCGATTATGCTGATAGCACATTTTCTAATATCAACACGAGTCAGTACATATTCTGACCCAAAATTACAGGTTGACCTGAAATTGACTTGTATTTCAGTACCCATGATAATACTAGATATGTAAAACTCATAAAAATTAATTCATATAGGTAAAATGAATGATTTTACCTATATGAATTATTATAGGTAAAATCAATTTAAAGAGTTTTTTAGGAATATAACCCATTAACCAAGGTCTGCCAAACTTAACTCAACAGTGGTATCACATAGCTTGACAAGCCTTGCAAAAAAAAAATTATTATTCATGAGTTACTGATTTGAAATTAGTGTTTGTTGTTATTTGGGCCTTCTGAAAAGTACCTTTAATCTTGTACGTGCTTCTGCTTTTTTTTTTTTTTTTTTTTTTCCTACCTCAGAATGACCACATGGTCAGAGGAGTTCATAAAATAGAGAGAATACAAGAAACAGCACTGTATTTAGCAGTCATGGACGTGAACATGAATTGCTCAAGGTACGTGTGAATGCTTATGTGCCCTTGTGCTTGACCATTCAGCTATGGTTTATTTTGTAATAATTGAGAGGGGTATTAATTGGTAGTATATTTGCCTTACTAAATTGTGTCTAGCCAAGGGTTTAGCTACAATTATGTAATTAAACACTGCTTTCCATCACAGTGGTAATTTTTCCACTATTAAAAAAGTTTCTGAAAAGTAGGATTTTGCCTATGTGCATACTCTCAGGAAAAAAATTAGAGAAATTCCAGTTCCCAGAAGATGTTACCATATAATCTTTCATTGCCAAAAGATCAGACACCTTATTCCCACACCTAGTTTGCATTTTGCTTGTAAGAGTAATGCCTCAACTGGAATAAAAAGTAAAAAATCATGACGTCTTACAAATCTTCAAAACGAGAACTTGACACATTGGATGAACCAGCATTCATTATATAGCACGTAATAAATTCTGGTCAATTTTTATTCCTTAACGAATTTAGCTGACTTCAAAAGCAATATTTCTTAATATATGTATGATGGTATATGTGAAGAAGGCAGAAAAATTTTAATAATTTTCATTAGAAAAATAAAGGTGATAGAATGATTGATGTCAGATAGTGCCACCTGGTTTTGTATTTGTATTGCAAAATTTTCATATACTGAATGTCACAGGAACCTTGGGGGAACAAGAAAAATTTTATATTAATCTTTCATGTTCATTACATATACAGGCAGAATTAATAGCAATTTATTTTTATTATTATTATTTTTTTTATTTTAAGTACATTAATTTTTGTGAATTTTCTTAAATACTGCTTTGTCATGTTAGAGTAATCCCAAAATTTCATTCAATGAATATCTCAACAGAAAAAACAAACTTCTCAGAGATTAATAGTTTCATTAATCTCTGCCACTAATAGTTAAAAAATTTTTACTTTTTTTAAATTTTATACATTTTGTACAAATAAATTTTATTCCCTGTAACTAAAAAGTACTTTTAGTACCCCCCCCCTGAAAAAAAAGAAAGCAAAACATTAAAAATTATTATTAAAAAAGGGCATAAAATTAAGAAGCATTGCAATCTTGTAGTAAGAGATAAAGCATTAGTATACTCCAAGCATAATTTAAGAACCAAATATTTTTTTAAAATATTAGTCTTGTGTTTTAAATGTAGACAATACCACTGCTAAATTAAGGAATTAGTTTATTGTTCTGTTCCTAACTCACTGTGCCCAAGTGAATAAAGAAAGTTGGATGATCATATTATTTCTTTTTCTTCCTATGATAATATGGTAACCTATGATAATAATAGGTTTAGTTTAGTATTTTCATTGCAATTTAATGTTTTATTTTATTTCACATGTATAACAAAGTGAAATTAATGGTTTCACATTTCCTAATCACTTCATATATTCTCATGGTGGTATTGTAATCAGTAGGGAATTTTCTATTGTTACAGCATCAGTTTTAAGCAATTTGTTACTTTCGTTACCAAATTGTGTCAGAGTCAGAATTTTTAACTCTTTTAAGCAATGTCTTAAGTAAAAAAGCAAGTGATATAAATTGAATTTAAAAAAATGCATTCTTTAAAAGAAAAAAAAAATTGTAGTTTATTCCTCTTCATTTATTTCAGGGTAAATATAAATCTGCACTTATGTTAAAAATACATCTTTTGTCTCTCTTTTATATAGGCAGCTCTTTTGGCAGATGGTGACACCTCTGAAATGCTAAGTGATATTGAAACTCTTTCTCAGACCTTATATGTAAAGGTATGTTTACAATAAACTGTATACTTGTATGAAACAGTTGGAAAATTGAGAATATTTGAATAATGGACAGAAAAGAATGACTAGGTATTTATCTTTAATTAAAAAAAAATATATTATTTATATCATCCATATTCAGATAATATTGAGCCTGATAAAAAAAAAAAAAAAAAAAAAAAGTTTTGCGACAAATTTGTTAAAACTAACATGAAGATCAGTGTGCTCTCTAACTTTTCTATGTACATTATTTTCTACACAATCTTTTTGTATAGCATGTTAACTGACACAAAGGCCAGTATTTCCTGTCTATAGAGTTGAGACTTGGGTATGGTAAGCTGTTGTTTTAAAAAATAACTGTTTCTGTAGAAGTTGTTCTCTTTTTATATGTAAGAAGCACAGTTTTGAAATTCAGATATCACAAATAGGTAGCCCCAGGTATGCTTGTCTGGAGAATTTTTTGCAGTTGCTCTCCTTGCTTAAAAAGTGGTAGGCAGCTTTGTATAGTTTTGTTTCTCATTGGAGTTTCCATTTTATTTGTAAATTGCTTCGTTCTGAAATTGTGATATGGGCATAGAGATGCTGAGTCACAACTCTGATTATTTACAGAATTTTTTACAAGTTCTTTGCTTGCTTGCAAAGTAGATGGGCAGCTTTGCATTGTCATGTAAAATGATATCCTCTATACTTTCTTTTAGGATACTGCTGCTGCTGCTGTATACCCCAGAATTTATCAGTGATTCCTCTGTCCATAATATCTTACATTAATTCATTTATTAAAATACTATCTTTCAAAATCATATCATTTGTATTCTGGAAGACAGACATGGGGTCAATGTCAATCTCAAAACTGCATTGTATTATACTCTGTTCCTACAGATCTGATCATGAGAAAGATCAGATTTATATGTAAAAGCTTCTTCTGTCTTCTTGGTCCACTGAAGGTTGCCATTTGTGAGGCTGTTGAAGTGGAAAAGTAGCTCTGGCTGAGAGACTGAAGAGAACTTCCAAAAGGTAACACCAATTGTGTCCAGGTAATGTAAAGTTATAGAAAGAAGTAGAGTTTTTGCTGAAAAGCAATATATAGACAAGTTATATAAAAACATGTACTAATATGATTGGGACAAACCCATAATCAAGAAATATTATTTATATGCATATTTCAGTTCACTTGGTATTATTCATTAATTTATAGATTTTCCTCTTCCACTGTCTCAGCAGGGGTGTTTTCTAATAATAATAATTATTATGTATTATTATTATTATTATTACTTGCTTTGTGGTTTGTATATTGTGTAAAAAAAACGTACAATTTTTTTAAACTCATAAATCACCTGTCTATCTTATCTAATTCTTCCTTAAATTTATTCAAACTACCCACTTCCACAACACCAGATGGAAGTTTAATCCAAGAATCAACTATTCTCTGGCTAAAAGCAAACTTCTGCACATCTGTTCTATGTTCTACAGACAATCCTTCCTCATTTAAATTTGTGTCCTCATGTGCTGAGCAGAAAGAAGGAAGGATGCCATTGCATATAGCTTTGGAAAGTTATATTAATAGCCAGAAAGTTAAAATCCCCATTATAAGACATTCTGATTTATTGTACGACTCTCTTTTACTGTACTGTTATTCATTATGCTTACCATAGTCATGTGGCCTACACACACACTCCTACTCAATTTTTCTTTCCCCACTGCTTATGTGACAAAATCGATTCAAATTGCACTGGCTACTGATATCAACTGGATGCACTGCCTTAGATTTTATATGCTTCTTAATCAAGAGCACAACCCCCCCCCCCCACTACCACCATCCTGGCTGTCCTTTCTGTACACATTGTACTCCCCATATTAAATTTTTAATCTCCTATATCTGAGTGGCATCATCTCTTAAATTTGTACAATGCCAGCATTTGATGACTTGACCACTACCTTGAATTCATTAAATTTATTTATTTATTATTATTATTATTTTTTTAATGTAAACCCCAAACACGAGAGGTATTAGAACCTATAGTACTTAGTACCGTGCTTGGGTTGGAGGTCGAGAAGACGAAAGAAGATATTTTTTAACATTGGACTTGAACTTCTGTAGACTGTAATTTTCAGGAAATGCGTATGATGAAGGTTGTTCCAGAAAACGGCAGTTGAATGAATAAATGAGGAAGATGAAAAGTTGGTTCTGTGAGTTTGAAGTTGGACAATAAATGGATGTTGGCCGGTGGCTGCACGTGTTCGGACTGTTTTGAAAGGGAGAGCAGGAATTATAGAAGCCAATTCAGAAGAACAGTGCCCGTGGAAATATCTATAGAAGAGGCATGGAGCAGAAACAGTACATCTATGAGAACAGCGAGTGGAGAAACTTTGTTAAAGATGAATCATTAATTAACCTAACTGCCCTCTTCTGAATGGAATCAAGAAGCCTTAGAAAGGTTTTGGGGGCACCACCCCAGATGTGGGAACAATATTCCATCGTAGGATGGATTTGCGATTTATACAGAGTGAGCAGCTGTTTGGAAGAAAAGTAATGCCTAGAGTGAAAGAGAAAACCAAGTTTTTTAGATGCACAGGAAGCAGTATTTGTAATGTGCTTGTGCCAAGAGAGATTAGAAGTCAGGGTAATCCCCAAAAGAGATATATCATTTTGCCTATAAATCGGAATGTCACCAAAGATAAGCATAGGAGCAGAAGAATCCTTTTTTGGGAGATATAAGACAAGAGACTGAGTTTTAGAAGGATTGAAATCACCTAAGCTGTCCTTGCCCCACTGGAGAATTACCCGAAGATCCGCATTTAAGGAATTGGTAGCAGATTTTCGAGAAGTTGAAGCTGATTGAGCAGGGCAAGGTTTCTCAAAATGGAAAGTGGAATGCAATGTGCTATCATCGGCAAAACTATGGATAGGATTTCCAGTCAATTGAAGAAGGTCATTGATATACAAGAGGAAAAGAGTGGGGAAAAGAACTGAGCCTTGGGGGACACCGTCATTAGTGGAGAAGTTAAAGACAGAGAGCCATCTACCATCACCCTCAGTGAGCGATCAGAGAGAAAACTGGATAACCAAAAAAAAAAAAAAAAACAGATGGCAAACCATAAGATGAAAGATTGTTTAGAAGACCTTTATGACAAACATGATCGAAAGCCTTTGAGATGTCAAGAGCAACTACTTGTGTTTCACCGAACCTTTCCATTGAATTAGTCCATAAATGGGTACCATAAGCCAGAATATCACCAGTGGATCGACACTGATGGAATCCATACTGGCGATCGTTGATCAGACGGAAGGTTTCTAGGTAGTTTAAAAGTTGGCTGTTAATTGATTTCTCTGTTACTTTAGAAAAAGTAGAAGTAATTGCAATGGGACGATAATTGGATGGAAGGGATTTGTCACCCTTTTTAGGAACTGGCTGGATGTAAGCAAATTTCCAAGCAGAAGGAAAAACAGCACTGGAATAAGGGAGTGAAAAAAGGCGGCAAAGAATAGGAGTAAGTTCAGGAGCACAGGTTTTGAGAACAAGTGGAGAAATACCATCAGGACCTGGAGCTTTCTTAGCATCAAAATTCATCAAAATCCTTTTGACGGAAGACCACAGGAGGCATTGATTGGAGCGTGTGGGGAATGGTGGAGGTGTTTTACCAAAATCATTAATACATGAGTTGGAAGGAAAATGGGATGCTAGCAGGTCAGCTTTATCCTTGGCTGAAGTCAACAGAGCCATCTCGTTTGGACAGAGGTGGGAGCAGAGATGGGAAAAAGTTGTGGCCAATAGCTTTGGCAAGAGACAAGAATGCTTGGCTACCATGAGGGCAAGAAGCAAGTTTTCTACTCTTAGCCTGTTCAAAATCTAGTTTGGATCGATTAATAACTGCTTTACAATTGTTGCGAGCTTTGGTGTAAGCAGATAATGAAACCGAAGAATTAGAAACAAGCCATTTACGATATGCAACATTCTTCTCCTGAACGGCCTTAGCACATTTATTGGAAAACCAAGGTTTAGATAAAGGAGTGTGGGATAAAGGATTCCATTCCTGCAAGAATAATTTCGCTGACACGATCTGAGCAAACATTGACATCAGAAGTTTTGAAACAGTAATCCGACCAAAGAAAAGAAATCTCGCAAGTCATCCCATTTTGCATTCTTATAATGCCAAACAACATGAAGTTGGGATAGCCATGTGAGATAAAGGCTCCATTGGAGAAGAGACAATCACCAAGTTGTGATCTGAAATGCCTAAAGGACCTCTCACTTCAACCGTGTACTTAGAAGGGTTGTTTGTGAGAAAAAGATCAAGCATGTTGGCTGTATGATTAGGATTGTCCAGTATTCTTGTAGGTAAATGAACAATCTGTGCAAGATCATTAGTAATTGGAAAAGCCTCAGCATCTCAACCAGCTGGGTCGGTGTGACTAGAAAACGGAAGCCAGCTGCAGTTGTAAACATTAAAATCACCAAGGAAATTTACCTCACTGTTAGGAAAGTTGGACTGGAGAAAGTCAAGTTGCAAAGAGAGGAAGTCAAAGAGCTCCAAGTGATTAGTGGAGTTGGGAGAATGATAGAGACAACAGATGAATTTGACACAATGAGGTAGAGAGATTTTAAGCCAGAGAAGATCAAAGAGGGGAGATTCCAAATCTGAGAGGGAATATCAGAACAGACATATACACAAGTGTACCACCTTTGAGGCGAAAGGAATCATACAGCGAATAATTTGAGCATCTGAGATGAGCAGTAGTTCATCCGATCACTGAGATTCTGTCAGAAAAATTACATGGGGTTTGGCAGACTGCAAGTGGAAATGGACATTGTTGAGATTAGAATTGAGACCATGTATATTTGTGAAATGAATTAGGAAGTGTTTGGGAGGTTCAGATCTTTTCGTAGATAAGCTTGCTCTATTAGTTTGTCATTAATACTATACTATATTTAGTATAGTATAGAATTTACTATATTCCTAGCATTAGTGTATGTACAAATATACATTTGCTTTTTTTTACTTTTACTCTTGCTAAAACCTGACACCCCATATATGCTTGTTCCATAAACAATAAAGAAATACAATGGCACAAGCAAATTGGTCCTTGAGTCTGTCACAGACATTTTCTCAGGTATGTCAAGGTGCGCTTGCTGCCTGGGAATTCAAAATGCTGATGGAACTGATATTCGGGTGACACATGAGTCAAGTTGTCCTAACTTTGGAAAAGTCTGGTCAATCTGCGAGAACCAAATCCTCTGCTTGCACCATCACAATGGTGAGACTGTTATAACACTGGGTATAATCCCTATGTACAAGTCCTGAAATGTGGCACCTAGAATGCTGGAGATAACCACTCAGGTGCAAAACGTAAGCAGGGGTCAAGATGTGGCACCCACACCACATGGGGGTATGCTGCCCTTCTGTGTTACACACCTCTTTCAAATCAGATGGCTCTATTACCACTTCATCCAAAGATATAGCTGACCTGCTAGCATCCTACAATTCCCAGTACACCCAATTCAATGCCTTCTGTCAGAATCCTATCCATAGTTTTGCTGATTATTCTTCTTATTCTCAAACCTGTGCTTACTCCTGTTCTGTTGCATTTTTTTTTTTTTTTTTTTTTTTGCTTTCTTATTCCTAAGGTGTTTTCCCTTCTGCTTGGAAATTTGCTCATAGCCAGCCAGCCAGCCAGTTGCAAAAAGGGGTGACAAATCCCTCCTAATTATCATCCCGTTGAATTTACGTCTGTTCCTTCTAAAGCCATGGAGAAATCAATTAACCTCCAACTCTTAAAACTATCTAAAAATCTTCCATATCTTCCATTTGATCAATAATCGCCAGTATGAATTCTTAGTGTTAATATTATGGCTTATGTTACACATCTATGGACAAATTTAATGGAAAAGTTTGGTGAAACTCAAGCAGTTGCTATTGACATTTCAAATGCTTTTGATTGTATTTGGCATAAAGGTCTTCTAAATAAGCTTCCATCTTATGGTTTTCCAACTGTTTTTGTAATTGGCTATCCAGTTTTCTCTCTGACAGCTCACTGCGGGTAATGGAAGAAGGCTTTCTAAGACAGAGAGATCCTTCTGCCTTTACCCACAGTTTGCTTCTAACTTCTCCACTGATGCTGGTGTTATTATTTTGAGCCATATGGTTCAAGGAAGCCTGAGGCTTATGCTGCACCAGCCAAAAAAAATTTCTGATTCACCCTGAGAAGTAGAAGGGAATCACCAAGAAAGAGAAGAATGATGATATCCAGCTCAATACTCTGGGTGTGCCAAGCCCATACTCACCAGATGTGAGCCCCTGGGGTTATAAGGTTCGGTTCTTTCTCCCGTTCTTTTCCTCTTGTATATTAATGATCTCCTTCCGTTTACCAGAAATCCTATCCATAGTTTTGCTGATGCTAACACCTTGTATTCCACCTTCCAGTTTAAGGAACTTTGCCCTACACAAACAGCTTTAACTTCTTGAATATCCATTACCAATTCCTTAAATGCTGATGTCCAGTAATTCTCCAGTGGGACAAAGATAATTAAGTTGATTTAGTCCTTCCAAAACTCAGTCCTGGCTTATATCTTGCAAAAAGGATTCTTCTGCTCCTATGCTTATATTCAATGATACTCTGATTTCTAGGCAAGATCATTTATTTTTGTTGAGGATTAACCTGATTCCTAATCTCTCTCTCTCTCTCTCTCCCTCTCTCTCACTGAATAAGCACATTACAAATTTGCTTCCTCTGCATTTAAACAACTGGGTTTTCTCTTCTGCTCTCAGCATTACTTTTCTTCTAAACAACCATTCAATCTGTACAAAAAACAAATCTGCCGTACTATGGAATATTTTTCCCACATCTGGAGCGGTTCCCCTAAAACCTCTCTCAGACTTCTAGATTCCATTCAAAAGAGGGCAGTTGGGTTAATTAATGTCTCATCTCAACAAAGTCTCTCTCTCTCATGTTCATTCCCAGCCTCGTGTTTGACTTTAAAAGAATAAGAAATGGAATGATATGCAAGACTTGTTCTTCTCTTCCTTGTTTGGATTACTCTTTTACATCTTCTGATTCCAGGATTTGCTTGGATAAAGTCAGTGAAATTATTCTTGTATGGATAAAATAATTTATTCCACCTTTATCTAAACCTCAGTTTTCCAATACATACACTGAGGCTATTCAGGATAACAATGTTGCATATCACTGGCTTGTCCAAATCTTCAGCTTCATTTTCTGCTTACACTAATGCTTGTAACAATTTGAAAACAATTCAAATCATTTATTAATCAAACCTAACTTGATTTTGAAAAGACTAAGAGTAGAAAAATCTCTTCTTGTCCAAATGGTAGTTAAGTATTCTGATCTCTTCTCAAAGGTATTGGCTGCAATCTCTGTCCATCTTTACTCCCACCCTGATAGTTCTATTGCCTCATCTAAATATAAAGCCAACTTACTAGAATTCTACTTTTCTTCTCCTATCATACCCAATATTCACACTCCAGTGAATGCCTTCTGTTGTCTTCCGTCAAAAGGATGTTAGAAGAATGCTGAAAAATCATAATGCTATGAAAGATCCCAATTCCAAAAGTATTTCTCCACTTGTTCTTAAAACCTATTTTCCTGTCCTAGGCTGTTCTGTATCACCTTTTCACACTTCTTTTTTCACTGGTGTTTTTACTTCTGCTTGGAAATTTGGCCATATCCACATAGTCCTCAAAGTTATTGAACCATTTATAACAGATCTATGTCCTAATGCATACAGGTCTGATGGGTTTTCAGACCTGTATGTAGTATTTACACATGTAGCCTGATCAGTGCTTTATACACGTATAATCACCTCCTCGTCCCCACTAAGAGGTCATATGATATTGTACTTTGTCAGCTACTTTGATTCTTTTTGCTACCCAAAATAGGTTATTCTAGAATGTCACACAGTTGTAGTACCTTGAGTTCTTCAGAGTTATCTGTAAACTTCAATTGCCATTTTTGTAATTAGTTTTGGCAAAATGATGCAAGGAAGCAAAGCCTCTACAGAACTAGCCAAAAAAAAAAATTAAAATTTTCCCATTCCTTCCAATAAATTTGTCCAAACCTTCCTTAAATTTATTAAAGCTACCCATCTCCCTTTGTATAGTTTATATGTATATTATTGAATTGGCATACATACCCAAAATAACATTAGTAATTATGTATACAGTCTCACGGAACTGGACAGGCACCCAACCTTTTTTTTTTTTTTTTTTTTTTTTTTTTTTGCTTGCTATGCATTAATATTTCTTGTGGAAGTTTATGAAGAAAAGGAGGGATGAGGAGTAAAGAACTAGCTGAAGGCTACAAATTAATATACTACAACATGGAGAATAGTGGAGAATAGGGGGAATGGAGTTGTGGTTGAAGACCTAAAGGATGCAGTAGTGGAAGTGTGCAGAAAAAGTAACTGGCTAATTAAAATTAAACTGTTATTGACTGACAAATGTATGGTAAATATCATTAGTGGTTATGCCCCACAGGCAGGATGTGATGTAGAAGAGAAGGATGCCTTTTATGAGGACTTGGATGGGGTGATCAACAGCAAGCCTGACAAGGAAGGAATAATCATTGGAGCAGACCTCAATAGACATGTAGGCCAGAGAACCCAAGGCTACCCGGAGTCCATGGCTGCTTTGAATGGGGTGAGCACAATGCAGATGGAGAAAGGATCCTGGAGAGGGCTACGGCTCATGGCCTGTGGATAGCTAATACCCAGTACAAGAAGAGAGAACAACACCTTATTTCATACCATAGTGGTGGGCATAGTACCCAGGTCGACAACGTGATTTTGAGAACCAAAAATAAGAAATGGTGCCAAGACTGCAAAGTCATCCCAGGAGAAAGCTTATTCATTCAACACAGATTTCTGGTATGTGATCTCATTATTGAAGGAACTTGCCAAGGCTATCACAAGAAGTTTGAGGAGTGCAGCAGATGGGTTAGGCTACAAGAATATGAGCCTAAACTGAGACTGCAGGCTTTTAGAGAAATGAAGTAGGATCCAAACCTGATCCAAACCTGATGACTGTGGACCAAACATGAAACAAGTCCCAAATAAAGATTATGAAGAGAGGAGAAGATATTCTAGGGAAGACCAAAGGAGGAAAGAAAATGCATAGAGGTGGAGTGAAGAGGTTCAGAAGGCATTGAAGGACAAGAAAAAAGGCTTTTAAAGAATGGCAGAGAGACAGAACTGATGAAAACAAGAATAGGCACAAAGAAAAGACAAGCTAAACAGGCAGTAGCTAAAGCCAGGGACAGAGTTGTGGAAGGATGAAATTGAAGATATTCAAGATTGTCAGAACACGGTTCAACAAACAGCAGGATATAAGAGTGATAAGAGCAGTAAAAGATCAGACTGGTTCTTACAAAAACAAAGATGTAAACAGGAGATGGAAAGTTTTTCGAAGGGATCAAGAATAGTGAAACAGTCACTGGTAACATTGAGGGTATAAAGGAGGAAGAAGTTCTGCTAGCAATGTATAGCATGAAGTCAGGGAAGGCAGCAGGACCTGGCATGATACCCATTGAAATTTTCAAGGTGTTAGGACAGAGAGGAATCCCATTTATGACGAAGCTAATGAATAAAATAATGAGAAGCCTTATAGAACTGATATATAAAGGGAAAGGAAACATGGAAGACTGCAACAACTATAGACCTATCAAACTAATGAGCTAGACAATGAAGTGGTTAGAGAGAGTTGTTGAAAAAAGACAGAGTTAAACCACAAGAACAGATTACCAAGAACCAGCTTGGCTTTATGAAGGGGAGAATCACTACCAATAATATTTATAGCAAGGGTCCTGCAAGAAGTGTAAGGAGAAAGAACAAGCTCTCCACTTAGCCTTCATAGACCTAGAAAAGGCTTATAACAGAATACCTAGGCATCTTCTGTGTAAGAAGGATGCATTAAGAGGTGTGTTCCTGAGACCTATGTCAAGCTTATCCAGAATGTGTACCAGGATAGTAGAACTAGAGTACATACTGCAGCTGGAGTTAGTGATGCCTTCACTTTTTTTAATCGTCAGCTTACACCAGGGCTCTTATCCCATTTCTATTCATCATCATAATGGACACACTAACCAGAGACATTCAGAGCAATGGCTCTGACAGTTTACTCTTTACAAATGACATCGTGCTTAGTGGCGAATCACAAGAGAGAGAGTACAGGAGAAGCTAGAGAAATGGGTAACGGTTCTAGAGTGGGAAGGTCTAAAAGTCAACAGGAACAAGACAGAATATATATGGAGTGCTTTGGCAACCAAGACAGCTCTCGCAGCATTGGCAATGTACGGCTTAATGGGGTTAACACAATTACAAGTATCTTGGGTTAGTGCTAGACACAAACGGCAGCTGTGAACAGGACATCAGAAGTATAATAAAATCTGGATAGGTCAAGTGGTGGAAAATGTCTGGTGTTTTGAAAGACAAGAAGATGCCAACTGAACTGGAATCAAAAATTTACAAACAGGTGGTAAGGCCATGTAACATGTTATATGGATCAGATGCTGGGCTGTCAGAAGAAAAGAAGAAAGAGCTTTAATGTCAGCAGCAATGAGAATGCTAAGGTGGAGTTTGGGAATAATGAGAGATAGAAGGCAGAATGAAGATGTGACAGGAGATAAAAACTACACCATCAACTTGAAGATTAGGGAGTAACAGACTTAGATGGTGGGGGCACATCCAGTGCTGAAGGAGGAGAGGCAGGCCAAAGATGACAATCAAGAGCAGAGTGCGGTAAGATATGCAGAAACTAGGGCTCACTCCAGCCAACCGTATAAGTGGAAGTGTTCCATCCATGTCACTGACCACTAACCGGGACAAACAGCACGGATAAAGTAAAGTATGTATGTTAATATTTCTTCTTTTTAAATGATAGGATTGTAGTACTTATTGGAATTTTTAATAAAAATTTTAAATGATAAAAAAGTGCTGTGTAGTAATGACAAATGATGCAAGAAAGCAAGCTTATAAAGCATCAGCCAAAAAAAAAAAAAAAAAAAAAAAAATCCCTATCACCTATTCATTCCCTCCAAAAGTGTGTAATTCTTCCTTGAATTATTGAAACTACCCACTGGCTGAAGGCAAACTTTTGCCAGCTGGTGGAGCAAGAGGAAGAATGGCATGAGCATTGCATTTGCTCAATCCATTCAAAGCCTTAAACACATCAGTTAGGTCGCCTAGTCTTCAAACATTGCAATTAGCACAACTGAAGCCTTTCTTGGTAAGGGTAACCTTTTGTTCTCCTCAATAATCTGCTTGTCCTTGGCACTCATTCAAGCAGAATCATGTTCTTCCTAAACAGAGGACTCCAGACATGTGTGAGGTACTCAAGATATAGCTTAACCACTTCCTTCTACAATGCGATAATCGTCTCCTTATCCTTGTAAAAATGTTATTAAAAAAGATATTAACATTGCTGAAAATACAAATTTACAGAAAAAATATAAAAAACTAATAGTCACTTAGTTTTACTTCTAGTTTCCTTTCATTTATCATGAAATCATTTAACTCCCAATCAGTATTTATTGCACATATTAATGTTCTGTCTCAAACAAACAAACAAACCAAGTAATAAACAGAATAATCGGAGAAAAAAAGTCATTTTGCAAAAACAATGCAGAACTACTTTCTTTCAACAAGACCAGCAATTTAAAACTACACATGTGAGCCTAAAAGCGAAACTAGCATGTTGAAGTGAAATGCTAAAACAGTAAATAATCATGCAGAACCTGAAAGGTTTTTGCATTTTTAATTCCAAACAAACAATATTTTTCACTTGCAGATATCTCAAATAGTATGAATCAGAGCTGTAATACTCAATACGTTCTATGTTAATAATAATATTTGTAAAATAATAAGAGGAGTTTACCTCAATGTGGTACGTAGAAAACTTCCGTATGATACCCTCCAGAAATTAAAACGAAAAAATCGACAACTTACCAGTACATTAGAGTAAAATATAAATAATTAAAAAACCAATTTAACACAATTCAAATCAATTTAATGCAATTAAAAGAATCTAACGAAAATATTCAAAACGATTTTCCTTCCTGAAGCTGACAACGCTTTTTGACTGTATGTCGTGATCACAGGAATGAAAATTACCGAATCGGGTTAAACCTGAAACTTAAATAGTGATTATTTGTCTTCGCGCATGTGCGTAAAGGTCCACGCATCGGAGATCAAATATGGCCGCAGAACATTAACAGAATTCTCGTGTAATTTAATTTCTATGGTTTCTGCAATTAATAGTCGCGTATAATTACGCTGAACATTAAGTATTTTGGCCTTGTTAAATAAAAAAGTATGTTTTTCGTTAATGACATGAAAGGCTAATTCTGACGCTGCTGAATGAGAAGCACGAACTAAGGCTTCGTGTTGATTTACACAAATATTAAGAGAAAATTGCGTCGAACCTTGGTAATCACCCCAAGAAATGTTGTATACCAGATCATTAATTTGTGTTGCGAAGCGGAAAGAACCGAGCGATTGTTCAGTATAGTGTGTAACTTCCGTATTGGCCTGGCTACAATTTTAAATTCGGTAACTTTAAAGGATCTATTAAGCCTGTTTGTGCCACTGTTCAACATATGGGATGGAAATAAAGTATTTTTTGATATTACTACTGTTGGTTGGTGTAGTATTTTGTATCCTATCCTTAGCCTGTACCCTAATTCGGTTTATTGTGGCAATGGAATAATCCCTGTTTAAGAACCTGCTAGTTAATATTTGTATTTCTGAGTCCAAAGCAGATTCCGTCGTTGAATATTTATAGGCATTTAGAAATTGATTAAAGATAATCTATCTTTTGTAGGTGAATGGGTGATAGCTGTTATAATGTAGAAGCATACTGGTGTTTGTAGGTTTTCGATAGATGCTAAATTGTATTTTATTCGAGTCCCGGGTAAACGTGAAATTTAGAAAGTTTAATGACTTTGTATCCATATCCTCCCTTTCCAATGTAAATTTGAGTCTAGAATGAATATTATTAAACGAATGTAAAATGTCTTGGATAGTACTACAGTAATAACTAGAACGTCATCTAAATACCTCCCATAGGTATGTGATACGGGGTTGAAAAGGTGTCAAATGTATATGCTCAATCGTTGAGAGATAGATCTCTCACATTGTGCCGCTCAGGCTCAAACCCATTGGTAATCCAAAAATTTGTTTGTACACCTTGTCTCGAAAGGTGATGTAGTTGGCCTCAACTAACAGTTTAATTAAGTGAAAAATTTCCGTAATAAATAGCTTCATATAATTAATCGGTGTCAAGTTTTTATTTAACATATCCCAAATAATATCTAATGTGTGTTCAACGTTTACATTTGTATAAATATATACAAATTATATTTGTATATAATTTGTATATATTTTTGGTTCTTCTAAGAGGGGTAGGGTACATCCTGACAACTTGAAATCATATAGCAATGTGGGGTCGGAAATGCTTTCCTGAAGCGGTGTTGTACACAGAAGCACCAGAAAGAGACCGTAAGTGAGAAATCGTTTTAATAATACATGAAAAGAAGCAAAAGGTACATGGATTAAAGTAAGTGTTCGAAGTTTCTTCCACGGGCTACAATGCACGCCTCACATCTCCGACGCATGGACATCCGAACATTCTGGAATACTCCAGGCGAATTTCGAATTTCTTCGGCAGCTACTGCGATTCTTGCAACCAGCTCCTCAGCATTGTCAACAGGGGTGCCATAAACTAGCGATTTCATATGACCCCAGAAATAAAAATCAAGACATGATAGGTCGGGTGACCGAGCAGGCCAACGCACGGGACCACCACGTCCGATCCACTGTTGACCAAATGTGACATCCAGGTAGTTACGAACATCTCTGCTATAATGGGCAAGGGCTCCATCGTGTTGGAACCACATTGTCTGTTGCATCGATGCAGAAATCTGTTCATCTCTCAAAAGTTATGGCAATACTTGCTGCAGAAAGATCAAATAGATAGGTACAGTTAGACGACACAGTAACAGGTAAGGTCCGATGAGGTGATCTCCCATAATACTGGCCCATACATTGACCGAAAATCGAATCTGTGCTGCACGACGTCGTATTGCATGCGAGTTCTCGACCGCCCAGATATGGTCGTTATGCATGTTGAAAATTCCTTCCCTTGTGAAGGGTGCCTCATCGGAAAACAACACTTCAGCAGGAAAAGGGGGATTTGTAGCACATTTTCCAAGGTACCACTGTGCGAAAGCAATACGAGGTGCATAATCCTCCGGTTGCTGTGTCTGGACACACTGCACGTGAAACGGATGCATGTCTTGTTCTCGGAGAATCCTCCAGACGCTGCAATGGGAAACCCCGACTGCGTTTGCTAGACTTTGTGTACTCGTTCTTGGATTCCCCTGTACATGCTGCAGCACATTCTGTTCGATGGCTGGAGTCCGTGCTGTTCTTACCCTGTCCCTGTCAGCTCTTTCAAATGAACCTCTCTCAGTTAACCTCTGGTGCAGTCTTGCAAAGAAATTATGACTGGGAATACGCCTCATCGGATATCGTTCCGCGTACAAATGCTGTGCGGCTGGCCCACTACAATTTGCAGCCCCGTACGCCAAATGCATATCGGCTAACTCTGCGTTCGTGTAATTATCCATCCTACTAACTTGGCGTTCTTGTGCGAAATTAAGATTCCCTGCACTAAAGCTCGGAATCTTCGATTCTGCCCATTGGTATATGATTTCGAGTTGTCAGGATGTACCCTACCCCTCTTAGAAGTTCTGAAACGTTTAACTGAAACACCCTGTATAATGAGGTAACATCTAGTGAGAATAAATTGTCATTGTCGCCGAGTCTACAGTCTTTAAGATTATTAAATAATGTATCATAGTTCTTAATCCCAAATTGTATTACCTGTCTAAAGGGTTTTATAATGTTATATACATGTGTGGCTAAGGATGAAAATGCCGAGCTCCTGTAGGAAACAATAGGTCGAATAGGAAATCCAGTCTTGTGTAATTTTTTCATTAGATTCTTTTAATTGCGTTAATTTGATTTTTAATTGTGTTAAATTGGTTTTTTAATTATTTATATTTTACTCTTAATGTACTGGTAAGTTGAAGGTTTCCGTAGCCCAGTGGTCAGGAGCAGGAGTGCAGTAGCACACACTCCTTGAGTAGACCGGGGTTCAAGCCCCTGACTGCTAAATACAATCAATCTGCCAACCCACACCGGACCAGCGTGGCAGATTATGGTCCATTTCCCTCAATGTGAATTGTTGAGGAGCCTTCCATCCTGCAGTGTGTTGATAATGGCTGCAGTTTTACCTGTAAGTTATTGATTTTTTCGTTTTTTCCATTTTAATTTCTGGAGGGTATCATACGGAAGTGTTCTACGTACCATATTGAGGTAAACTCCTCTTATTATTTTACAGATATCTCAAATAGAAGTTTGACTTATAGGAAGGTAGGAAAAATTCTGATTATTAATCATTAATCATTAATTAATGATTAACTCACCACAGATGTTTCCAAATGGCACCTATCCTGTGCAGTTGCCAAAGGATTAATAAATATTAAAAACAGGAGAGAAGCAATGCCAAACCTTGTGACCCCCCCCCCACATGGTATTGGCCCTCACCTGTCTGTCTCTTACTAAAACATCCATTTATCATATAATAAAACTAATTTATTATATGATATTAGTTAGAATTTTATTAGTTTTTTTATATGATACTGAAATTATTAATTTCATCTAATTTCTTTGTGACAACTTTATAGTAGCTAATCAGATTGGCCAGTCATAATCTCCCCTTGAGAAATCCATGATGTGCATGCCTAATGACACCAGTCCTATCGAGATGCTCTTGCATTATTTCTTTAACTATGAACTCCATTGTTTCCCCTGGCACAGAGATCAGGCCTACAGGACTGTACTTGCCCACTTCACTTTTTATATCACCGATGTGAACAAGAGACATTTGCACTTCTCCAGTCTGAAAGAACTTTCACTAAATTCAAGGATGCTGTCATTATTATAGATTAAGCTTGTTTATCTCTTTTGTGGCTTCTTTTAATATAATTTAACAAATCATATCAGCTCACGGTTCTTTGTTCACTTTTAGCTACAGCAGTTTTACTTCTAGTTTCCTTTCATTTATCATGAAATCATTTAAACTCCCAATCAGTATTTATCTGCCCTCCCCATTTCAAAAAAACTTCATGTGCAATTGTACTTTCAATGCAAAGTATTATTGAGTTTGTCAGCAGCCTATACAGGATTGCATTTGTTATGCCATTCATACCAAATGATTTATACCTTTGGTTCTAGTGTTAATATAAGCAAAGAATATCATGCTTCTTTTCTTTGGGTTCTTAGTAAAGACTTATTTGCCATAGCATGCCAGATGCCTATGAGTAACTTGAATATATAATAATTTATAAACTGATGATTTATCTTTATATCCATCAACTCATCTGACTTCAAATTTGGTCACATCAGAAAATATGTTACTCTGGAAAGATTTTGCAAAGTTTCCCTGTTATTATATGCAATTTGAATAACCAAAGCAAAGCATGCTATTTTTCAGATATTATAACTTACATATGTATTGTGTCTTCCAGTTTTTTTTTAGTAAAATTTGAAAAAAAAATGCTAGATTTTTGTATGGCACATTTATGGGGTTTTACTGTGTGTTAATTTCACATAGGGTAATTTTAAGTTATTCAAATCAATTTTTGTTATTATAGGTGCTAAATGATAATCGTGCGCCAAAGTTGCTAGCAGTTATTCCATCAGGTACCTATATTCCTACCAGATGTCAGTATACTTTTTCTGTCCCCAAAAATCAAACTGCTGCTTGCATAGAGATATATGAGGGTCAAAAGGAAACTGAAGAAAACATAGAAAACGCATCTTTAGTAGCTAAGGTAAGGTTTCTCCATTGCGAAACAGTCTTTACTTTTAAAAAAAAATTTTTTTTTCAACTTTATATTTAGTATGTTATGTAATCTTCTGTGTCATTATTATATTTGTCTTTTTTTTTTTTTTTTTCTTTTTCTTTTTTTCCCATACAATTTCAACAATATTCAGGTTGGTTTTGTAGCTCTGTGAAAATAGTGAAAGGTTTGCACTACAAGTCTGTATGACTGCAAAAGATATCGGACTTCAAAATGAAATCCAAAGGGTTTGAAATGCTGTACTAGATTATTGAGATCCCTTACAAATAATTTATTGCATTTAATCTGCTTACTTAAAAACAAAGCCATAATTTTTCACAATGATTTTGAGTTGCAGAATTTATTCATAAAATCCTACCTCCTGTTATGCATTTCACTCAACACATTAATTAATTTCTATTTAATTTTATGTTGTGATTTTCATTCCCATTTTTATACCTTCCTACTAGAACAGTTTATAATTGCTGTTATTCCACACTATGATGGATTTAAGTTTTGAATAGGTATGTTGACATCAGCTACAGTGGTTACCAAAAAACAGAAAAATTTGTGTGGATTTCATGTGAATTTTTCGAAAAACAAGTGCAAATTTTAGTATTCCTAAAGTATGTTAATTGTCCCCAACTTGAATAGCCATAAAAATTTCTTTAAAGGTTTGGTGTTGGAGTAAAGGAAGGATGATACCATATCACCCTCCCCCCCCCCAAATTAATTTTCTTTAGAGTTATTTATGGATATGTTTAGATTTTACCCATTTAGCTATCCTGCAATTTGATTTTAGGACACTCATGGAAATAAATTTTTTTGGATAACAAGATGCCGTTTGGCTGCTTACCTTCATCATCATCAGCCATTTTCAACCACTGCAGGATGAAGGCCTCTCCAGCAACTTTCCAGTTCCTTCTGTTTTGAGCAGTGGCCATCCATTTACTACTCAAAAACTCATGAATTTCATCTGTTCATCTCCGCCTTTGTCTTCCAGACCATTCTGTTATTTTCTTAGTCCATCTGTCATCATGTCTTCGAGCTATGTGTCCTGCCCAAGACCATTTTAGCAATGATAACAATGTCCTTTACTTGAGTTTGCTGCCTAATCCATGTGTTTCTCTTCTTATCTGACAGTCTGATTCCCAATATAATTCGTTCCATTCTTCGCTGTGTAGTTCTTAGCTTCTCTTCCATTCTTTTGGTGAGTGCCCAAGTTTCACTTCTATAAGTCATGGTGGGGAGTATACATTGATTTATTATTTTACATTTCAGACAAACTGGGATATCACTCTTCAGTACGTGACTATATTTCCTGAATGCTATCCATCCAAAATTTATTCTTCTCTTGACTTCCAGCCATTTATCATTATTACAGCTAATAACTTGTCCCAGATAAGTATATGACTCCACCTTTTCAATTACTGCTCCTTCAATCATTATTTCCCTTTCCGTGGCATACTTGTTCATCATTACTTTTGTTTTAGCCATATTCATCTTTAGTCCAAAATCCTTACTAACTGTGCATAACTGATTAAGATTTTCCTCTAATTCTTTGGGATCGTGGCTTATGACCACAATGTCATCTGCAAATCGTAAATGGTTTAGGTACTCTCCGTTCACATTGACTCCTTTCTGCGACCAGTCTAATCTTCTGAAAGCTTCCTCAAGGGCAGCAGTAAACAGCTTCGGAGATATTGTGTCTCCTTGTCGAACTCCTTTCTCAATTTTAAATTTGCTACTGTCTTTGTCTAGTCTAATAAAGGATGTAGCACTCTCATATATTTTCTTCAAAATCATAATATATGGAGTATCTATGCCTTGTCTTTCCAGTGCCCGAAACATTGCCTTATGCTGTATGGAGTCAAATGCCTTTTCATAATCCACAAATGCCATGCATAATGGTGTTTTATATTCATTTGCTTTCTCCATTAGCTGTGATATTACGTGAAGGTGATCCATAGTTGAGAATCCTGTCCTAAAGCCAGCTTGCTCTTTCGGTTGATTCTCATCAAGTATTCTTTCTAACCTGTTAGTAATGACCCTTGTGAACAACTTGTAGATATGGGATAACAAGCTAATTGGTCTATAATTTCCAATTTCTGATTTATCTCCTTTCTTATGCAAAACTATGATTGCATTATTCCACTCCTTAGGCATCACACCTTTTCTAATGCACTTTGTGAAGAGCCTTGCCAGTTTTTGTGTTATGTCTCTTCCTCCCAATTTTAACAACTCTACAGTAACTTCATCTTCCCCCGGGGCTTTCCGATTCTTCATTTTCTTCAATGCATGTTCTACCTCATCAGGAAGAATATCGGGTATGTTGTATGTGTTGCTACTTTGCAATCCATCTTCCCCACTGCTGGTATCATTCCCTCGCTCCTTGTATAATTCTCTATAGTGGTCTTCTGCTATTTGAATTATGCCTTCTCTGCTGTTTATAAGTACACCATCGCTATTCTTCAGTTTCAGTATCATTTGTCTTTCTGTATTACTGCTCATGGCTGCTGATTTAAATCCTTTGTTTTCCCTTAATGCTTGTTCTACTTTTCTTGTGTTAAATCTTCTTATGTCCTCTCTGAGTCTCTAATGGCTTTGCATAACTCAGTATACTCAATTTTCTCCTTGTCAGTGTTTTTCTTGCTCTTCATTTGTCGTCTTTGGTTCATCATGACAAGTGTTTCTTGACTAATTTTTTCTTCTTTGGATTTCTGTTTTCCTATAGGTTTCTTGGGCTTTATCACCTTATTGTCCTATAAAATCGAAAAAACAATATCAGAATTAAGAGTAAATTTTTGAAGTTTTCCTTTTTAAATTTGTAAGTTTCCTAATCTCAATTCCAGAATTCTCTACACTCACATATCTGGATCTATGATTTTTTTAATTTGTGTACTAGAGCAGTGGTTCCCAAACGGGGTCTGTAGACCAGTTGCAATGGGTCCGCACAAGGACTCTCTAGAACTGGTCAAATTATTCATTGTATATATATAGCAAATTGATGATTAATAAAGTTGAGTTGTTTTAAATTGAATTTTCTTTTCAGAAAACCCAGTGTTCACAAACACACACACACAGAGAAACATATATAGGGGGTCCGTGAACCCCTATAGATATATATATATAAGGCGACCGTGATTTTTTTTTTTTTTTTTTTTTTTTTGAAGGGGTCTGTAGATCTCAGTAGTTTGGGAATCAATGTACTAGAGTTAAGTCTCATCCCAACAAGAGGATCTTGAATTAGTTTTTATCATACTAATATACACCTTACCATCCACATTTGCAAACTTGCTATTTATGAGTAGATGATTTTGCTTGCAAAGAGAGGTAGCTTAATTCCATATAGACCATTGATGTACAACCTCCTTTGAAGGGCCATTTAAAAAATTCTATATCTGGGCTGCAAGATGACAGAACTGGATATTTTCTTACATAATGAAAAATATAAATTTTATTTGAAACTTTAAAATTGTATTTAAGTAAGTTTTTTTATGAATTAAAAACTATAGTAAAATTTATTAATGAGATTTTTCAGCTTGCATAGAGGAGGCTAAACCTTTTAAATCTACTTCAGTATTAGTTGTTGCTAATCATATGATTGAACTGAGATTGTCATTTGTAAGCTGGTTGAGATGAAATTACTTGTTAATGCAAGAGAATTCCCTATTTCTCTATTTAGCGCAGTACTGAGTAGTGTGGAAACAACACTAACAACATTTCTCACGTGTTATTGACATTTATGTTTTTGACAATTATTCATTTTATTACTTTTGATACCTGAACTGCATATTTTATGAAAATTTATTGAAATATTCTTATAGGCTGAGACAGGCCACAAAAAATGTTTAGGCAGGTAGCATACAGGGTGTGAGTGTGCATCACTGATATGGACTGTATTTAAGTAAAAAAATTCAGAGCTACAGGGCTGACTGTATTTTAAGGATGCATTCTTTGATGCTGAAATTTGAGCTATAACTGTAACTCTGATCCTATGTGGCTAGCCCAAAATATAAACAGAATTTTTTTTTATCTTGCACTGCATCATGTTAGCAAGCAATTCATTGTTCAAGTGGCAACATTTCATAAAGTGTAAATTTTATTTTTGGATATTTTAGGACAGTTTCGCTTGTTTAATTTATACCCATGTCTTCCAAAAAGTTATTTAATGAGAGCGGCTCTTTTGCTTCCACATCTTTGGAGGCAGAAAAGCGGCTAAGAGGAGAAAAGAATACGATGACTTTTATGGAAAAAGTTGAAGCTCTTGATGAACTTGCAAATGGGATAAGTGCTTCAGGATAGGCTTTTTGTTGTGCATTATGTCAAAAAAAATGAGCAGCAGTTAGGGAATTCTTTGCACAAAGTGTCCTGATAACTGCTCAGGTGTCACATGTATATGGCCAGGTGGGAAGGAGCAGCAGTGCATAGCACACGCATCTTGATTAGACCGGGGTTCGAGCCCGTCACCACCAAATACGGAGGATGCGGAAAGGTCAGGGAATGATCACCGCATATCCCGGAGCATTATGGCCTTAGCTGCTAATGCTCCTAAAAAAAAAAAAAAAAACCAAAACCAAACATGTATATGAGAGAGTCATGGAAAAAGCCTATGGATAGTGGATGTGAGCCAAAAGAATGTTCAGACTCATTACAATACTGTATGATTTGCGCAAAAGCTCTTAGCCTTACAAATGCTTTTGCTCAGTTGGAGGTGCTAAGGGTTCTTATAGTGAGTGTAAATAAAACACTTAATGCCACCAGAGGGCTGGTTTTAAAGGATTGAGAAAAGATTTGCATTGCACAGCATGAAATTTAAGAAGAGGCCATATCTGCTGGTAGCTTAGCAGCAAAAGCAGAAATTTTGTGACTTTAGAGAAGGAGAAAATAGCCTAATTTTATGATAATAATGGTGTAAAACTGACTGAAGAGTGGAGGATAATGAAAGTAATGAGGATGATTACAAGCAAAACAAGTATTCAGTGTTAACTGAACTGCTTTATGGTGAAAAATGATGCCACAAAGACATTTCCAAAGAAGAAAAGGATTTAAATTTACAAAGACACCCTTATTCTTTATAGTAATGCTGCATTGTAAAGCTTCATTGTAAAGCCCATCATTCTTTATCATGTAATGAAATCTCAGGCTGATATTTCGTTACATGATATCATGTAATGAAATCACTAAAAGACAGACACAAGAAGAAAAGATGGCATCTGGATTTAAATTCACAAAGACACCCTTTTTCTTTATAGTAAAGCTTCATTGTAAAGCCTGTCATTCTTTATCATGTAATGAAATCTCAGACACTAAAAGACAGAGACATGCACTTATTGTCCATTAAATAAAATCTGATAATAAAACTTGGGTAACCATAGCAACACTTCTGGAATTAATATATATTACGAATTTCCTCAATTTCCTTATTACTGAATTTGTAGAAATATCTTCAACCAAAGAATATAGAATAAATGCTTCCCTCGTTCATGACAATGCTCCAAACCATTTAGTCATAAAATTACCCATCCCAATGTCAAAGTGGTGTTCTTGTCCCCCAGTACCATTTCCCTTATTCACCTGCTCAATCGTATCACGATTTTTATTATGAGCCACATTACCTTACTTCTGCGCCTTACTTTTGGAGGGATTTGCGAGCCAGTGGATGTGGGCAGCAACCTTAATGTTTAGTAACGGAAGATAACATTATCAAATGCATCATCAACACACCGGAATCACTTGATAAACTTAGATATCATGGTCGTGTGGTGCAAGGAAGCCCAAAGCTTATGCTGCACTAGCCAAAAAAAATAAATAATAAAATTAAAAAAATAAGAGTAAAGGAAATAGACAACCTATGCATTTCCCTCCTCCCACAGGTAACTATCCAGCTGACCTTTGAATTTCCCCAAACTGTCAGCCTCTACCCCATATAGGTAACTTATTCCAGTAATTTATAACTGGCTGGGTAAAATGAAACTGCCTACAATCCAGTCTAAACATCTCTTCCTGTAAATTGAATTTATGGCCCCTAGTTGTAGAATCATTTAGATTTAGAACCACTGTGTATCATCCTCATTCATTTTACTATTGCCTCTCAGAGTCTTTAAACACATCAATCAGGTCACCTCTAACGTGCCTAGTTTCCAAGCTATGCAACCCACATATTCAAAGTCTCCTTGTAAGGACTTCCTTTTGCTGATCTCACCAGAAGAGTTACCAGTCTCTGGGATCCTTTCAAGAAGCTCAATATCTTTTTTTAGGTGCAGTCTCCAAACTTGAACACAGTATTCCAAGTGTGGTCTCACAATAGCCTTATATAATGGGATTATGATGTTCTTATCTCTACTAGTAAATGTTCAATAAATCATCGATAGGACACCTCAGGCCTTTCTTGCAACCTGTCTACAATGCTCGGAGAATGTCATGTCTGAAGTTCTCCGAGGGAGTTATCGTAGCGTAACTCCCAAGTCTCCTTCTTCCACTACTGACTTTTACACCAATATGTAAGTTATTTTGGGGCTACTGTTTCCCAAGTGTGAGACCTTGCACTTTGCTGGATTAAAGCATAGCTGTGGTTTTTCTGACCATCCTTGAAGTCTATCTAGGTGACTATGAAAAAGCTCTGCTTGGCCATGATCATTAACTACTCTACCAACCTTTATCACCTGAAAATTAAGACATCGCACCCTCTATCCCTCCATCAATGTCATATAAGAAAATCAAAAACAACAGTGGTCCCAATACTGATCCTTGGGGAACCCCACTTCTTAAATTAACCCAATCTGAGGAATAACCATTTATCCCAACCTTCTTCCTCCTGCCCTGTGATTCCAACCTGTTCCAGCTTATAAAGTAGCCCTCATGACTGAGTCAAATGCTTTGCTGAAATACAAATAAAATGTCGAAATTATTCCCTAAATCTAGCTCATGAGTGACCCTGTCAAAATAGCTAACTAGATTAGTTAAACATGATTTTCCCTTTACAAAACCATGCTGCTTATTCTTCAGAATTCCATTTATATCCAAATGATCCTGAATTCCACCCCTGATCATTGCCTCCATGATTTTCCCTATTACTGAAGTTAGACTGACCGGTCGGTAATTTCCCACTACACTCTTAGAACCACCCCTATGTATTGGAGATATATTGGCACTTTTGCAATCCAAAGGAATCTCTTCTGATCCCAGTGATGCTTTCATAATTAGCCTCAATGGTTTATGGTTCATTGTATTCACTTGCAGCCTCCCTTAAAATTATAGGGTATATGCCATCACCATGCTAATGGGATTCTTCCTCTTGCTCTGATTAAGAACCTGAGGGGACCTAGATTCAAATTGAGGAAAGACAGATGAATAGATATGCAGAAATTTGCCTTTAGCCAGCAGGTAATTGATTGCTGGAACAGACTTCCATCTGTTGCTGTTGGAAGCTGATAGCTTAAATAAATTTAAGGCTGAGCTGGACAGGCGTTTGGAGTTGAATGGATGGGTGAAATGGGAGGGGTTTTTTTTTTTTTTTTTGGCTGATGCTGCATAAACTTTGTTTTCTTGCATCATATGCCTCTGCTAATGCTAACACCTGGAGCTTTACTCGTTACTCATTAATTACATATTTTTAAACTTTACTCTCATAATTTCTCATTGATATACCGGGTTTTTCTTCTGTGAATTTCAATGCAAAGTAACTGTTCAGTTCATCTGCAACATCTATCTAATACCAACCCAATATCCATTACGCAAGGGTCCGATCTGATTTGTCTTTCTCTCTGCATTTATATATGTGCAGAATTCCTTATCCCATTCTTTGCCAGGGATTTCTCATAGTCTGCCTTTTCTGTGGCATTAGATGAGGGGAATCTTCCCTCCTCTAATAGCTCACCTATATTGCTACATGAGCTTCAAATTTCACAGCATTATATACAGGTAACCCTCATATAACATAGTTATTAGGTTCCTATAAAATGTTGCATATCTTGCAACATTTTATAGTGTATATTTGTCTATCTTGCAACCATCCTTCCTAATTTGAATTTATGCCTCCTTGTGTGTGGTCTGAACAAGAGAAAAAATGCCATCAGTACTGAGCTTGCTTAGTCCATTCAAAGCCTGTAATCTTACTGTATAAGGAAATTGTAAGACCATACTTGAAATATTGTGTACCAGAGACATCAAGCTCCTTGAAAGGATCCATAAATGGGCAGCCTTCTTAGTGAGATCTGCAAATGATAACCTGTGTGAGCAAAGACTTCAAAAATATGTGGGCTACAGAATTTAGCAACCAGGCACATTAGATGGGACCTGGTTGAAGTTTAACTTTGAGAGGGGATGGTTAAAGTGAATGAAAGATAAAAAACATACTGCAGTATGGGGACATTTGGATAGAAATGGAATTCTGATGGAAACACAACATTGTTTTGCAAAAATAAAATCAACCTAGTTAGCTATTTTGGCAGAGTTGCTCATTAATGATATATGAAATAATTTTGACCTTGTTTACTTGGATTTCAACAAAGTTGAGAGGCTACTGTATAAGCTGGGGCATATTGGTATCAGGAAAAAATCCTTAGAAAAATCTTAGGATGGCTACAGGGCAGGAGGCAGAGGGTTGTGATTAATTGTTATTCTTCAGATTGGACTAACGCAGGAAATAGGATTCCTGAGGATTAGTAGTGGGACCACTTTTATTTATGAGTTTCTTAAATGAGGTCAACAAAGGGATACAGGGCATAACATAAAAATGTACAGATAATGTTTAGATTAATAGAGTATTTAATCATACAGCACCAAGCAGTGGTTCTTCTGGACAACTAAAATTCACCTTTAAGAATGGCAATGGTCAGAAAAGTAGCAGCTATGTTTTAATGCAGCAAAATGCAAAGTCTAACCCTAGAATAACTTATACACTTGGTGAGGAATGAATTAAGAACAGTAGAGGAAGAAAGGGATTTGGAAGTTATGATACAACTGAACGTAAAGTTCTCCAAGCAGGCAGCAAAGTGGGTCTGTGTTTTCCTCTTCATGATTTATTGAACACATTTGCTTATAAATCAGTTGTAAGATCACATTTGTAATACTCCACCTGCTCCACCAAAAAAAAAGTGTTGTTAAGTTGATCGAAATGATCCAAAGATGCCTAGCATACCTGGTTAAATTGGCAAAAGGACAGCCATATGAGGAAAAACTCTGAATATGTGGGCTATAGAGCTTGGTAACTAGGTACTTTTCAAGAACTAATTGGGATATAATAGGGCTTGGAGAGGTGAAAGTAAATTGATTTTCAATGTTGTAAATAATTCCAGAACTAGGGGCTCTTAGTTCAAATTATAGTGGAAGAGGCTTAGACTGGATTGCAGGAAGTTCCTTTTTAGCCAGCAAGTTGTTAATTATTGGATTAAGTTCCATTCTAGCTGGTTGAGGCTGACAGTTTGGAGAGATTCTAAATTGATCTGGATGAGACTTACATGAGAGGGGTGTTAAATGCATGATTTTATTTTATTGTTTATTCATTTTTGTTATTTACCTAATAATAATGCCTAATAATGTATATAATTTTTTTTTTTAGGTTGTACTTAATGATATCCCTGCAGGTTCTGATGTGCTTGTAGGATTTCACTTAAGGAGGTTAGTTATTTTATGATCTTCAAAATTTAAATGAAGTATTTTTGGTTTTAAATAATTTTTAAGTACAGTAAAACCTCAAGTAAACTATTCTTAAATAGTAATTTTTGTGGGGGGATAAGTTCAACCTTGTAATGCTGTGTTGCTAGAATATTATGAAATTCTGCTGTATTATGACATATATATTAAAGAGTGTTGTAATCCTGTAGGATTACAACATTCTATAGTTTACTGTACATACCAGTTTTGTGGAGTAGAAGATGTGGACTCTAACTTGAATTAAGAAAGAATGGTTGTAGACTCGGTGTAAAAAAATTTTCTTTCAGCCAAACAGTCATTAACAAATTACTGACTAATCCTGTAGAACTAGAGTGTTTATATGAATTTAAGGAATGGTTAGACAAGCACCTGAATTTTACCAGGTAACTTTTTATAATCTGGTTTACAACTATTCTTTAATTTAAGTACATGTTGTGTAGTTTGTTACCTGCAAAAGAAAAATATATACCCAGCATTTAATTCACTCAAGCATTTTAAAGTTGTAAATACCTCAATTGTGTCCTCCCACAGAAGTCTGTTCTCAATGCTTGGCACCCACAAAAAAAATCTCTCTCTTTTACTGGAATACAGCAGCCCTTTGCCATTCACAAGGGTTCAGTTCCTGTACAGAACAGAACAAAATGATGCAGTTCTTAAGCCCCTTGCAGAAAATGAACTGGAGGTGGTTGCTCCTGCCATCCAAAAGAAAGATTAGCTGAAACAGGCTAACATAAGGTACATCCTCCAAAAAGCAGTTAGATCAAACATCCGATTTCCAAAACTAAATAACAGTACGGGCAACCCCCGTATAACACGGTTTCTGGAGGACGTACCTTATGTATTTTATGTTTATGTAATTTTTCAACATTTCCACTCTTTTTGAATCCCCACTGTTGAATCACTAGTCAAAAAAAATTATTCAGAAATCCCTGTATTTTATTTTGTTTTGTTGGGAAATTACATTACTTACGTTCTGTGATATTGAACTTGTGGAAAAATCTAGATTTAAAAGTTTTATTACTATTGGATAGCACACTAGGCCATCCAAAAGATTTAAGTCATCCAAATGTTGAAGTTATGTTCCTACTGCCACAGTTAAATAATTTTTAAGTACAGTAAAACCTCAAGTAAACTGGGTTAATACAACTGTTCATTCAGCCATTAGATCAAGGCATGGCATTATATCCACCTTTAAAACTCATTCCATCAGAAAATCGTTACAATGGATTTTGGACAAAAATCGATTCCGAATCTATTGAGGTAATAGAGGCATGGAAACATTTCTCAATTGTGGACTGTATCAGAATAATAGCTGTATCGCTGAAAGAAGTAAAACCATCAACGTTAAATGCGTGTGGAAAAGTTCATTCAGGGAATATGATTGAATTGACAGAAAACGGAATCGGTGCTATAGTAGAACTTGCTAAGTCAGTAGGAAGGGAAGGTTTTGATGAGCAGGTGGAAAAGACCTGAGTTTGAATCCTGTTGATGATGGGAGGAATTTTATGGGTATTCACAACGTGGCTGAGTAGTTGGGTGAGGGTAACATAGGTTTTTTCTTCCAGAAACTCTGGCTTTTCGTCCAGCAAAACATAAAATCGAACTCAGGACACATGCAATTTATAGACAATATATACAAGGTAACATGGTCGCAAATGCCCCAAAAAAAATTTAAAAAAAAGATATGATTACTGAAGACATTCAAGAATTACTGGTAGAAAAAGAAGCCGGCATAAATTTCCAAATTTTACACTAAAAAGCATAGGGGAAAGCGTAAACCTAACTGAGCAATTAGAATCTTATTTTTTGAATGCAGATTCTTGAATGAAAGGAGAGCCCCCAAAGTTCAAAAGGAGCTTCAAAAATGCTTAGTTCCATACAGTGAAATTCACAAATATTTATCAAGCAAAAGTAAATAAACCCAGATTACTGATTTTTTAAAGAGAGCAGAAGATACACGAAATCTAGACTGGTGTATTTTTGATAACGTAATAGCGTATTTTGGTTAGCTTTTGGAACATAATCCCCTTTTTGTACTTTTTCTTAGTCTTGTATAACATGGTTTCGCACAACGCAACATTTTATAGGAACATTTTATACGAAGGTTACCTGTATATAATGCTGTGAAGTTTGAAGCTTATGTAGCAATATAGGTAAGCAAGCAGAGTTAAGATGCATATGCCAGTTAGATGTGACTTTCGTAGTTAAGTGAAAATTTCTATAATCTTTAGTTTCTTTGACCTTTCTGACATTCCATACCTATGGAATGCTGTGAGGTAGGACTGAGAAATTCATCAGGGACTTCAGTATTTTGCTTATAAGTGCAAGGCAGCTAATTGTTTAAAATTCTTTCTTATATGAATTAACCATTCAGTACAGCAACTAATGTTCTACACCAGCAGTGCAGTTCACACCAAAGGTAGTTGATATGTCTTTTCACCCTACCACCCACTCCTGGGGCTAGGATTAATAAATGAGGCCTCTCCAAACAGAAATAAATGTAAACATCTATTCTGTATGCCACATTTTCATGTCAATATGAAAAATGTAACAAAATGCCTGTAATTGCATAAATATTGCAGAGGCCTCAAACTGCAATTACCCTGATACACCAAGAAGCAAGAATAACCTCACTAAAGTAATGCCACCCATAATAATGCATCAACATGTATAATTTATTTTTGGGTTGCTATTCCCCAATTATAAGATCTTACATTTTGCTGTATTAAAACATAGGTACCACTTTTCTGACCATTCTTGAAGTCTTTTCAAGTCATCCCAAAGGAATGCTGCTTGTCACTGATCATTTACAACTCTACCTGTCCTTACATCATCTGCAAATTTTGACATCATGCTCTCCCTTCATCAATGTCGTTTATCAAAATCAGAAACAACAGTGGTCCAAGAACTGATCCTTCAGAGATCCCGCTTCTGATGTTACTGCAATCTGAAGAATATCCATTAATCATATCACAATTCTGTCTTCTGCTGTGCAGCCACCCTGCAAACCATCTTAGGATCTTTCCAGTAATACCACCATGTAATTCCAGTAATTCTGATTTATACAGTAACCTTTCGAGAGGGACTGAATGAAATGCCTTGCTAAAACTGCCAAAATTGTTGCCTACTCCCAGTTCATGAGTAACTGTGTTTAAATAGTTTAATTAACCTTAACAGGTTAATTAAACATGATTTTCCCTGGACTGCACTCTTAATCATTGCTTCAAAGATTTTTCCTACCAGTCAGTCTAACTGGTCTGTAGTTAAGGACTTCCCTCTTAAAAAAGAACCTTTATATATTGGTGGTACATTCAGCAGAAAATACAAATTACAGTTGCTTGAAAACACAGAATTTTTACAAGTAAATAATTGATTTCAATATATTAAAGTAACACTACCTGACAAAATTTTTTTTTCGTCATGCCCCTGGAACGAAAGTTGGTTATTCAGAAATTAATTAATGGCCTGATTATGAAAATATCAATCTTTTACTTCTGTCACAATCAAAAGATATACACATTTTTTAAATTCCTTGTTTCTATACAATATCAGCATACATGGTTGTAATTATTACACACAATATATGGCACCTCCGTAGACAGGTGGGAAGGAGCAGCAGTGCATAGCACACTTTTGATTAGACTGGGGTTCGCGCCTGTCACCACCAAATACGGAGGATGCGGAAAGGTCAGGGAATGTCCACCACATATCCCGGAGCAATATGGCCTTAGTTGCTAATGCTCCTAAAAACCAAATAACAAATAAACAAACACACAATATATGTTGCTTAGACATGTTTCCCACTTAATCATTTCCTTTTATACTCCAGATTGCTTTCCCGTTTAAGTAACCAACACTAATCTCCCATCGAGGCAGAGTCCCAGCGACCTTGGTATTGTTTTTCCATTGCAGATATGTCCTGGTGGAAGTGCCCTCCTTGTTCATCACTTACAGATGTCAGTGATGAACGGCTGTTGCACGACTATCCCACACACACAGGAAACAACAGTATTTAGTGAAACCACCTTGCAACCCAACAAAGCAGTCCATTCACTTTGAGATCACAAATATTCAAACCATAGCCATTGTAACATAAAGCAGCAAGGACATACTATTATAAGTTTCTTTCAGACAAACAGCATGAACAAGAGGAATGGTAAAGTATTTCCATTATGAAGCAATACTGCTTTCAAACTTAGCTTTGACATATCAATGAACAAACTCCATTCAGAGGTATTGTGATCAATGTTCAGTTCGTGCATAAGACCAATGACGTCTTTGCAGACACATGTTGTTTTCCATTGCAAAATATCTTGAAAACTTCATTTCGTTTACGGTATACTGTAATGTTTGTACCTTTGCCGAATAAGTTCCACTGTTGTAGTTTGGATCCGAGTAATTCAGCCTTCTCTTTGGGTAAGCCCAAGTCTCTGATCAAGTCGCTTAATTCTTTTTGTTCAGTGTAGTGTAGGGCCATTTATTTTTCTGGCTCGTAGTCCAAATCATGTGAAGTACATGGTTCCGCTGCATCTGGTAAAACGATTTCTTCTGTACCTTCACATCACTACTTCCAATACCCCAAGGTTTTGGTGGCACGGGTACTGGCAGTTCTTTACCATGTGGCACTGGCCTAATTGCTGATGGGATATTTGGATATTTCATGCAGTGCTTGCTCTTTTTAGAAACACCTTTTATTTTTGTCATGCAGAAATAGCAGTCTTCGAAATGATTCTTGGGCTCGCACCACACCATAGGGATGGCAAAAGGTAATGCTCTCAGCTTGCCATATAACCACAGCCTTCAGTTCGTTGTACAAGTAATACAACAGATATGTGGAGCCCAATTTTTTTCTTGGTCACTATCTTGCAGCCGAAGTACAATGAATATGCAACTTTTGTGACATTGCATATTTTCTTTCTCTGAGTTTCTGGAGTTGTGTCCACAAACATAGCAGAAGTTGTCTGGGTGATTGACACAAGTTCTGTGCTTTGTCTTCTCCATTTTAACAATGCAGTAACCTAAAAGCAATTGGTAAATTTGAACAGAAGGTGAATTCTTGTAGTGTAGTTTATCATACACTATATATTGAACAGTTGAATGGCGTAATAAAATTAATAAAAATGCTGACTTGTCTGGAAAAGTGCATCAAAATCAAAATATACTATATTGCAAGAACAGTAATGATATACTTGCTTAACTTTTAGCCCAATAAACAAAACCAACCAAAAGTTAATAAGTTTAAAAATTGTATTTCAAACTGTAATATCTTTGTACAGAATCCAGTTATCTATCTATATCTTAAAACTGAGACGTGATAGGAAATTTTCATGATTGATTTTAAATTCTATACATAAAACTGGACCAGAAACAACCACTGATTTGCTGGAGGTAAAAATCATGTTGGGTAGTGTAATCAGCTCCATGGCTGTGAAAATAGTTTTGTGCACTTTTTCCTTCTACTTGGTATATATTTGTACAAAGTCAAAGTCAATAGTGAGACAGGGACCACACTCTGAATATTTGTTATAAACATTGATGATTTTTTTTTTTTTTTTTTTGCATTTAAAAAAAAAAATGTGCAAGTAATGATGTCATCAAATTTCAAAAGTGCTTACCTCATCATAAAATTTATTTATACTTACGTTTACTCTTATTTATCATATTCTTTTCTACTATTTTAGTGATGGCTGTCTACATGTTGCCTGTTCTGAGGGGGTTTCAAATAGGACTGAATCTATTGTAATACCTGCTTCAGGAGAAGAATGATCCCTGTCTGCAAAAATGCTGATGTATACAAGAATATGTCAAATTATTGATACATTTAAAACCCTTATCTGGCTCTTTTCAGATTGTACATATATATATATATACACTCGTGCACTTGCATATGTACATTTACACAGTAGAATATATGTAATGCTATGACTGCTGGTATGTACAATGCATGTATGTATAATGCACAAATTAAAGTAAAAATGTACAGTGTGTTTCAATAGAGTGTTAAGATTTAATGATTCAAGGAAGCAAACTTAAACTGCATCTGGGGGTGGGTAAGTCATTTTCTCATCCCTTCTAGTAAGTTGTCTAGTACATCTCTGCAAAATTGAACACACATTTGTAACCAAAACATTACCAAACACAATAAATTATCATAATGATATAAGTAAGTATTTTATTACAACTATTATGTAATAAAATATTGCTAATCCTTTTGCTTTATCGTAAGCAAACTTGTTTTTTGTTTGATTTTCTATTCAAACAGATAACAGCTGTTCCATCTCTTCCAATTCTTTGTGTCTTGATCTAATGGATTTTAATTGCATTTTGAGTTGTTCCTGCCATGAAAGTTGTTTTTATGCATCTTTCTAATTCTCGGCGTTGCCTCATTTAGGCCTGCACATATAGCACGTGCAATATCACATGGTCTTTCATTTTGCTCAAAGCATTTCACAATTTCATATTTTTTCTCAATCGACAGAGGCGGACTAGCCTTAGCGGGGAAATCCCGGAGGCCAGTGCGATTTTGGCCATAAACCGTAGTATGAGGCTACTACAAATTTTCCCGGGTAAGAATTTTTGACCCAGTCCGCCTCTGTTTATCGATATTGCTTTTCTTTTTCTCTCTGAATCTGTAGTGTCTTCACCAGAACGCTTCCTTTTCACACCTTTTAAGTATTTTACTCATTTTTAGGGAATAAAGCACAATTACAAAATGAGGAGGCATGCTTGGTACACACATAAACAAAGCTGTGCTCATGTAGCAACTGAATAAACAACACCTTAAAGGCAGGGTCAATAGCTCAAATTTTACTAAAGCACATTTCTGTGAGTTACTACCATAAAACAAAAACAATTTCCAGTTGCATTCCTGCTAGTGGAATCTGTTATAAACTCAATCTAATTGCATTTGCGATAATACCGATAGCTGGAATTGTGTGATTTTTTTTAATTTGTTATTATGGTGAAATGTGCCGACCGGGCTAGCCGGGTAGGTAAAGTGCCTGCCTGGCAACCCAAAGGTCGCGGGTTCGATTCCCGCCTCGTGCTGGATATCACGATGGTGCCGAACCAACCGGTTGGTTGGATATCCCAGCCACGATACACGAAGGAAGCAAGAAAAAACTGGTTCCTTCGTGTATTGATCACATCATACGAAATAAATAAATAAATAAATGGTGAAATGTGTTTCCCCTTCACTGATATAAAAAACATAAATACATTTTCAGAATCTTCTCTTTATTCCGGAATATCGTGTTAGCATTAGCATTAGTACAGGCATTTGATGCAAGAAAGCAAGCTTATGCAGCATCAGCCAAAAAAAAAAAAAAACTAATAAATAAAAAATAACCACTTCCACTTCACCCCTCTGTTCGTTCGAAATACCTGTCCAGCTGAGCCTTAAACTTATTTAGGCTATCAACTTCCACGACAAGGGATGGATTCCAGCAATCAACCACCCGCTGGCTAAAGGCAAATTTCCACACTTCTATCCTACATCTGTCTTTCCTCAATTTGAATTTATGCCCTCTCAGGTGATTATTCTGAGCAAGAGGAAGAATCCCATCAGCATTGAGCATGCTCAAACCATTCAAGGCTTTATACGCCTCTATCAGATCACCTCGCTAGTGCCTAGTCTCAAGACACTGTAATTTGCAAAACTTAAGCCTTTCTTCATAAGAGCACCCCTTTGTTTCATTCACTAATCTTGTTGCCCTTCTCTGTACTCGTTCCAGCATCTCTACATTCTTCTTGAAATGAGGCCTCCAGACCTGTATACAGTACTCTAGGTGCGGTCTAACCATTGCCTTATACAAGGGAATAATCACCTCCTTATCCAGAAAACAACAATGGGCCCAACACTGAACCCTGAGGGACTCCACTAATAACATTAGTCCACGATGAGCAGTGTCCGTTGATTACCACTCTGTCTTCTTCTCCTCCTCAACCACCCCTTTATCCATAGCAGCAATTTGCCTTCATTGCCACACTGCTCCAATTTGTTCAGCAGTCTTCCATGTGGGGTGCTCTTACGAAGAAAGGCTTAAGTTTTGCGAATTACAGTGTCTGGAGACTAGGCACCAGCGAGGTGATCTGATAGAGGTGTACAAAGCATTGAATGGTTTGAGCATGCTCAATGCTGATGGGATTCTTCCTCTTGCTCAGAATAATCACCTGAGAGGGCATAAGTTCAAATTGAGGAAAGACAGATGTAGGATAGATGTGTGGAAATTTGCCTTTAGCCAGTGGGTGGTTGGTAGGTGGAACAGACTAACATCCCTTGTCGTGGAAGTTGATAGCCTAAATAAGTTTAAGGCTCAGCTGGACAGGTATTTCGATCGAACAGAGGAGTGAAGTGGAAGTGGTTATTTTTTATATATTTTTTTTACTTTATTTATTTATTTTTTTGGCTGATGCTGCATAAGCTTGCTTTCTTGCATCAAATGCCTCTACTAATGCTAATGCTAATGTGCAACAGTATCAAAAGCCTTTCTAAGATCTAAGCCTTTCTAACAAAATTATTCTCTGCATCCAGTTGCTTTGTGACCACATCATAGTATCCAATCAAATTGGTCAGGCAAGACTTTCCCTTAACAAAACCATGCTGTGTCCGAGCTATAACTGAAGTCTTGTCTAGATGATCCTGCAGTGCTTCTTTAACCAGTGCCTCCATAAATTTCCCTGGAACAGAAGTTAAACTAACAGGTCTGTAATTACTTGTGTCGCCCTTTGATCCTCCTTCGTGAATTGGGTCATATTTGCACATCTCCAGTCCGTGGAAGTCTATAGTCCAAAGAGGCTCTTTGCTGCCTCCTTTAATATAACTAGATAGATCCCATCCACCCCAGGTGCCTTTTTTATGTTTATCTTCAACAATTTCTCTTCCACTTTCCTCTCGGCTATTACAAAATCATCTAGCTCAATGCCAGAGTTTAACTCACCTCCGTCATTCCCCTCCCTGAATAACTCCTCATGGGTGAATGTTGACGCAAAATACTCATTTAGTTTGTATGTAATTTCATCAACAGTTGAACCATCAATATCCAGTGGACCAATCTGAATCATCCCTTTCCTTCTAGGGTATAAACTCTAAAAGGATGCAAAGAAAAACAAAGTTTTTCTTTGCATCCTTCTAGAGTTTACATTTCTAGAAAAACAAAGTTTTTCTTTGCATCCTTTGCCAAGGATTTCTCATTATCTGCCTTTGACTGTCCAATCTCCTTTGTGACTTGGTTACAGACCGACCAGCTTATATCTATCATAGGCTTCCATGTCACTCATTAATTTATACGTATCCCATGCATTTTTCTTCTCTGCCATATGTCTCATTAGTTCATCTGACATCCATTTAGGCCTAACAATATCTGTGTTTATTTCTTTATGATGAAAGGTCTACTCACCAACCTGTTTTGCTGCTGATTTTAATGTAATTAGCTTTAGCACTAGGCACCAGCGAGGTGATCTGATAGAGGTGTATAAAGCCTTGAATGGTTTGAGCCTGCTTAATGCTGATGGGATTCTTCCTCTAGCTCAGAATAATCACCTCAGAGGGCATAAATTCAAATTGAGGAAGGACGGATGTCGGATAGATGTGCGGAAATTTGCCTTTGGCCAGCGGGTGGTTGGTTGGTGGAACCGACTTCCATCCCTTGTAGTGGAGGTTGATAGCCTAAATAAGTTTAAGGCTCGGCTGGACAGTTATTTTGAACGAACAGATGGGTGAAGTGGAAGTGGGTTTTTTTTTTTTTTTTGGCTGATGCTGCTTTCTTGCATCAAATGCCTCTACTAATGCTAATGCTAATTAGCATTAGTAGAGGCATTTGATGCATGAAAGCAGGCTTATGCAGCATCAGCCAAAAAAAACCACTTCACCCCTCTGTTTGTTCAAAATACCTGTCCTGCTGAGCCTTAAACTATTCCCTGCAAATTCAAAGCTATTCCCTGCAACCAGTTCTTTTGTGACTGCATCATAGTATCCAATCAAATTGGTCAGGCAAGACTTCCCCTTAACAAAGCCATGCTGTGTCCGAGCTATAACTGAAGTCTTGTCTAAATGATCCTGCAGTGCTTCTTTAACCAGTGCCTCCATTAATTTTCCTGGAACAGAAGTTAAGCTCACAGGTCTATAATTACTTGTGTCAGCCTTTGATCCTCCTTTGTGAATTGGGGTCACATTTGCACATTTCCAGTCTATGGGTACCTCCCCTGAGTCCAATGAAGCTCTCATAATTATGGCTAAGGGTTTGCTTACTTCCTTTGCTGCCTCCTTTAATATAACTGGATAGATCCCATCCACCCCGGGTGCCTTTCTTGTGTTTATCTTCAACAGTTTCTCCTCCACTTTACCCACTACACTCTTCAACTTTTCTCAGAGTTATCATAAAATCATTTAGCACCACCCATTTATAAAAGTAATACATCTGGTATCCCATTTCTAAAAATTTCTTCACATGTAAATGGAGATGCAAAATATTTATTCAGTTTGTTAGCAACCCGAACAAGATCATCAAAATTATGCCGTTGATATTAGAATGTACGCATAATGTGCCTGTCATATCTGTCTGGCTGCATGTAATGTAATTTCATGAAAATTCATCAACTCAAATCAGTGGATGGAATTTTCATGAAATTTTATATTTGGGCCATTTGGAAATATTTGTAGAACCATCCTAAATATCATTAAAATCGTACCAATAGAATTCCAAAAATTATTATTTCTTCATCCATCCATCCATCTGCCTGCATGCAATAACTCAACTCCCAGTGGACGGATTTTCGTGAAATTTTATATTTGGTCTGTTTATAAAGGTTTTTTCAAGCCAACCCAATTTAATTAAAATTTAACAAATAGAAATCCGCCAGTTATTATTTATTTATTTTATTTTATTTATTATTATTATTTATTTATTTTATTTTATTATTATTTTATTTTTTTTTTTTTTCATACACATTGCATAAGGTATCCACATACCATGTGTTGGAACTGAAGCACTGGACATTGCGTTTTGCCGTGCACTGGTTGGAGGAAGAAATGGGCAATGTTGTGGGGGACAAAAGTTTTTTTGTTTGCACGTAAAAACATAAATTATTACATGGATAGAATTTACAAAATTGTAAAAAGTAAAAAAGTAATTTACAAAAGTAAAAACCCTAAACCTTCAGACCTTTTACTCTTAATATCTCTTAAGTAAAGTTATCTTTAAGCAAATCCCACATCAATACCCCATGATCACTATTACCTAGTGGTTCCTTTGACTGAAGATTCTTAAATGGAAAAGTTTCTGCTCATAATCAGATCTAGGATATTGTTTTCTCATCTTTAAAATACTGGTATAGAGAAAGTCATCTAGTAAATCAAAAAATGTTCTGTTCTGTGGGTTACCAAGTCCCAGTCAAAATCTGGAGAGTTAAAATTTCCCATTGATAAGTAGTTTTGATAAGCCTCCGTAGCCGAGTGGGCAGGAGCGGGAGTGCAGTAGCACACGCTCCTTGAGTAGACCGGGGTTCAAGCCCCTGACTGCTGAATACGGTCGATCTGCCAACCCGCACTGGACCAGCGTGGCAGATTATGGTCCATTTCCCTCAGCATGAATTGTTGAGGAGGCTTCCATCCTGCAGTGGGTTGATAATGGCTGCACTTTACTTTTTTTTTTTTTTTTTTTTTTTGATAATTTTATCATATTCTTCGTTAATTAACATACTACATTGTGTTCTACAAAGATATTAAATCTGCTTAGTATAGTTCGTTAGCTTATTTTTTAAAAATTTAACTAGTGATTTTTGTAAATTACGACTTGCCGCTCATACTGGTATTGGTGCCAATATTGTTGAACAACTTGCCACCATTGTTGTAGTCGATACAAAATAGTGTAATGTATAATGAACTGATAGCATAAGGTATAATGTTAGACTAGATAGCGTAATACGTATTAAAAACCTGTTAGCTTAGTATAATTTTTCAATTCATCAATAAAATTTATTAATTTTATTAAATTTCATTGTTAATTAAATTGTATTTAAATGGAAATCATGACCCAGACTACAGCTGCGAAGCAACCATTACGGATTAGTGTGAGTGCTGTAGCTCAAGGGTGAAAAGAAGGGGGACAATTCTCCAATGCATCACACAGTCTTAAAAAATGTGCGAAATGTGAAATGTCTGCGGACATTTCTGGAACAGGACATGAACTAGCCAAGGAGGATGTCTTTGTGTGCTAGGTGTGTAGTGTCAAGAAATTAGGTGCCAACTCAGTATTCTGATGAGTGTCTATGACAGTTTGAGGTGTAGGATAATGCCCTAGAAGAAATTAATGAGGGGCCCATTGAGCTCTCAGCTACCCAACTCAATGCCAGATCTCACTCCTCGCATCAGGAAATACAGAGGCAATCTCCAAGGCAGAATGCGCTGGACCCACAGGAACTAGTTATTGTTGGTAACTCTATTGTAAGGGAGACTGGGAATATATTATGCAAAAAAGATAGGCGGAACAGGACCAGAGTATGTTTGCTAGGGGCAAAAGTTGATGACATTGTAGAGCAAATATCATCTTTTGAGGTCACACAAAAAAGGTGATACTGTTGTTCACGTTAGCACTAATGGCCTTAAGAGTAAGAGATCTGCAGATTTAATTAACAAGTACAGGTCAATGTTGAAAAAAGTCGCAATTAGGGTTGAATTTGAAAGTGTCTGCAATTCTACCCAGACATGATAGGAGGGAGTATATGATGAGAGCCTTGTCAATCAATTCGGCCCCAAAGGGATTGTACAAGTCTCGTGGTGTAGAATTTTTTTCAGCATGGTCCGTTCTTGCTAATAGCAGAGACTGCTTCTGCAGAAATGGGATACGCTTAAATAGACAGGGTGCAAGAATATTTGCTGATGCTATCAAAGCAGTGTTGGGTCAGAAAACTGCTAGCTTGGGGGGATACACAGACTGAAAGATTAACAGTAGGCAGAGGCAAAAGTGATTCTTGCACTGCTTCTATTAGAATGAGCAGCAGCCTCGAAAGCAAGGTGCTGGGGATTTCTAGGACTGTTGTTGTTGTTATTTGGTTTTTAGTAGCATTAGCAACTAAGGCCATATTGCTCCGGGATATGCGGTGGTCATTCCCTGAATGACCTTTCCGCATCCTCCGTATTTGGTGGTGACGGGCTCGAACCCCGGTCTAATCAAGAAGCGTGTGCTATGCACTGCTGCTCCTTCCCACCTGGCTACGGAGGCGCCATTCTAGGACTGCTGGGAGTGATAGTGTAACAAGTAAATACATGGGCTGTGTTAGGGTAACTAAGAGTATGAACAGGTGCATGTACACCAGTGCTAGAAGTATAGTTAATAAATTTAATGAGTTTGAAATGCTGGTCAAGACAAAGGCAGATATCGTTTGGATATCAGAGGCTTACTGTCACACAGATATAAGTAGTGCAGAATTGGAATTTGGGGAGTACAATGTGTACAGAAGAGATAGACATGACAGGAAGGAAGGAGGGGTTATGCTATTAGTTAAGATCTAAGGAATTTAGGAATTAACATCTAAGGAAGTGCATCCAATTGACATTGGTGGACAATGCAACAACAACGTGTTCAAGAGGCAACCAGAGGGAGTAATACTCGAGAGGCAACCAGAGGGAGGGAGTAATACTGTTATTATTCATGCATTAAGAATTTGCAGATAAAGGAACCACTGGGTGACAGTGATCACAGTGTACTGAAGTGGGATTTACTTAAAGATGATTGTTGCTTCCCTTTACCCTTGATGGGTAAAGGGAAGGGCTTTTGCTTTCGTAAAGGTGACTACAGTGTTCTCGGTTTTTAAATTCTATACAGTGGAATCAACTGATAATGTTAGCAATGGTGAATTCTAAATGGGAAGCCTTCGGGGACTTAATCTTGGAGGCCACTAGGCTTTCCATACCACTAAGAAATGCTGTTCAAGCCTAAATGGATGTCAGATGAATTTGTTTCTCGTGGCAGAGAATAGAAGAAAAATGAATTGGGTGTATATAAATTATTAGGCAACACAGAAGCCTATGGCAGATATAAGCTAGTCTCTAATCAAGTTCCAAAGGAGGTTAGGTAGATTACGAGAAATCTTTTGCAAATGATGCAAAGGAAAATAGCAAAGAGTTCTTTACTTATGTAAACTGTAGAAAGAAGGGATGAATCAGATTGGTGCACAATATAATGAGTATTTTGCATCTACATTCGCACAATAGGAGTTATTCAAGGAGGGGAATTCCAGAAGTTGATCAAAGTCTAACAAGTGATTTTGTAATAACTGATAGCAAATTGGAGGAGAAATTGTTGAAGTTAAACAAAAGGAAAGCAGCTGGGATGGATGAGATCTATCCAGTTATATTAAAGGAGGTAGCAAAGGAAGCTAGCAGAGCTTCCTTGGACTTGGGAGAGATACCCATGGACTGCATGTGTGCAAATGTATCCCCAATTCACAAAGGGGTTCAAAGATGACACAACTATAGACCTGCTAGCTTAACTTGTGTTCCGGGGGAAAATAATAGAGTCACTGGTTAAGAAGCATTGCAGAATCATTTAGACGAGACTGCAGTAGTAGTTAAGACGCAGCATGGGTTTGTTAAAGGGAGGTATTGTCTGACCACTTTGATTGGATACTATGATGTGGTCACAAAGGAAATGGATGCAAAAATTAATTTTGATATCATTACTTGGATTTCAGGAAAGCTTTTGATACTATTGCTTGCACATGGAAGACTGCTGTACAAATGGGAGCAGTATGGCATTAAAGGCAAGTTGCTACAATGGATAAAGGGATGGTTTAGTCGGAGACAACAGAGTGGTAATCAAGGGACACTGCTCTTTGTGGACTAATGTTATTTGTGGAGTTCGGTGCTGGGCCTATTTTGTTTTGTGTATTCATCAATGATATTGATGAAGGTATATCAGGCTTAATGTCCAAGTGTGCAAATGATACAAAGGTTGGCAGGGTTATTAATGACAGTATGCCACATTGACAAATGCAAAGTACTGCATATGGGTAGCAGTAACCCAAGAGGAACTACCAACTGTGTGGTACTACACTCAAGGAAGTGGAGAAATTAAAAAAGATCTGGAGGTAATTGTGCAGTCAGATATCAAATTCAATGTGCAGAGCAGACAGGCTGCGAGAGCAGTTCATGGAGTCTTGTCAGTGATATAGTCTAATTCGGTTATAATGAGCATCAAGGAACCGACAAAGATTTCCTCATTATAACTTTTACTCGCTACATCATAACAGAGATGGGGAAACCCCTGTGGCCGTTAAACAATGAATACTTTATATCAGTGATGAGTTAAATCTACCTCCTGTTTTAAATTCTCAATAACGTGATAAAAAGATAGATTCAAAAAACAAAATAAATATTAGAGAAAAAAATAATATAAGTATATACCTACATATTATTTGTATAAACTACAATACATTACACAATAAATTAAACACAATTTATTTGTGTAATTTTAAAACCATACGCTCAATACTAAACACAATTTATTTCACTGTAATTATATTAAAAAAAATTCTTTAATAATAAACAAGATTTCAATTAGTCTATATATGAATCTTAAAATTGATGCTTGTTGTTTTAAAGATTTCACTTTCATATTTCTTAAGCTTCCCCTTAAAACAGTCAATGTGTTGAGTCTCCATTGCACCTTGAGTTTGGGAGATTGTCAGCACTGATTCACCTGTCATATCATCAATCATCATCACAATCATCGTTGTTATTGGCTTTATTGAGGACAGCATCCACAATGTCACTCTCTGTAGGAAGGCTACTGGCTAATAAGTTGTCATCAACTTGTAATAATTCATTGTGTTATCTGTATTAAAACTACAATGTGTGTAGCAATCATTCTGATAATGGTAAGTTGTTTTCTTCGTTTCCATCTTCTTCATCTACAGTTGAAATTTCATTTGAATTTAATTTCGATTTCTTGAATCAATTCGATATGGCTGTCAAATTAATGGTCCACGCATCATTTAATAAATTTATAGCATCCAATATCAATATAGACTTGGTAAGTTTCTGTTCTCTTTGACTGATCATACGTAGAACTAGAAATCTTTTATAAAATCCTTTAAACTTTGATTGCACCTATGTCCATTGGTTGTAAAATTGGTGTTGCATTTTGGCTGTAAAATTGGTGTTGCATTGGGAGGGAGGCAGAAATACTAGCTTAATATTGGACAAATTTTGAATCTGGGGATATGAAGGACAGTTATCAACTAACAATAAAATATTTTTCTTCTTTTTGAATAGCCCTTATTCCAATCAGTTATGTATTCCCGAAACCCTTAAGTTTTTGAAACACCAAGGTTTTAACAATTTTCCAATAACAGTGTCAAATTATAAAAAAGTCTTGTTAAAAAAAAAAAAAAAAAAAACAATTTTACACAACCATTCCCTCTAAACATTTGTCCAGTTCCTCCTTGAATTTATTTAAGCTATCGACTTCCACAAAGACACGGAAGTTTGTTCCAGCAATTAACCACCCGCTGGCGAAAGGCAAATTTCTGCACATCTGTTCTACAACTGTCTTTCCTCAATTTGAATTTATGCCCCCTGAGGCTCATAATCTGAGCAAGCAGAAGAATCCATCAAAATTCAGTGTGCTAAATCCGTTCAAGGTCTTATACATCTCAATCAGACCGCCTTGCAGGGGCCTAGTCTCCAGCCAGTGCAATTTGCAGAACTTAAGCCTTTCTTGAGTAAGAAAACCCCTTCATTCCCCTCGCCAATCTTGTTGCCCTTCTCTGTACACACTCAAGTGGTGCCTCCGTAGGCAGGAGCAGCAGTGCGTAGCACACGCTTCTTGATTAGACTGGGGTTCGAGCCCATGACCACCAAATACGGAGGATGCGGAAAGGTCAGGGAATGACCGCTGCATATCCCCAGAGCAATATGGCCTTAGTTGATAATGCTCCTAAAAACCAAATAACAAGCAAACAAACAAACATACTCAAGCAACTCTATAACCTTCATAAAATGAAGCCTCCAGCTTAAGGCAGTACTCAAGACATGGTCAAGACAAGATCATCCTTGTACAAAGGGATAATCACCTCCTTTTTCCCTGCTAGCAAAATTCCCGTGTATCATTTACAATACCCCATGACCTGCTCTGACAGCCTGTCTGCATTGCTCAGAAAACTTCATATCTGACTGAAAAATCACTCCCAGGTCATTTTCATTTTCTATCACCCTAAGTAAATACCACACAGTTGGTACATTCCTCTGGGGGTTGGTTACTTTTACCCATATGCAGTACTTTGCATTTGTCAATGTTAAACTTCAGTTGCCACTTCTCAGCCAATCTGCCCAAATTTTCTAGATCCTGTTGCAGTAGCACAACTGTTGCAAATGTCTTCATCATTGAAATTTTCCTGATTTCTGCCCAAACACGGTCAATCCATTCATTTACCATTATTGCATCCAGATCGAGATTCTCCACTAAGTTTTGCATAAACGATATTATTTCAGTTTTCAAATCGATCCAGCCAACCGTTGTTACACACAAAATCGTCATATCCAAGCTGTTTAGCCAATTTTTCTGCTTGAGCTTTCAAGATTGGACCGTCTATTCAAAATCCAGCACTTCTCTGTGTGGTGAACCATTGAAGCAATGCTTCATCAATGTTTTTGTAACCTTGCACTTTCTAATTTTTTTTGGTTATGTTCTTTTCCAGTGCCGATATGTAAACATCTTTGTTCTTTTCCAGTGCCGATACACTTGAAGAGAACAAAGAAAACTTTTTGCACCACTTTCTAACTCATGAATAATTTCGACTTTTTCACGAATCTAGAGACTTTCTTTTGTTAGCAGACATGTTTTTGAAGGAAGGGTTTGTTTCTAACTGATTTTACTTTAAAATAAAAAGTGATCTGCATACAAAGTTCTTTGAAGTCCCGAAATAAATTTAATGTTCAGTGAATACAAGACAATCTGTAAATAGGGTAACTGGACAAGCAGAACACCAATGCACTATTGGATCTCCCCGTCCCCGGAAGGACAAGGTCATAAACCAGCCACTAATCCGATGCAGGTGGTCATAAAGCTAAGTCTTCCTTTTCATTTTCATCTATTCCAAGAATTGGGTTTTCTCGACTACCAGAGCAATTCAGAATGTTTGCATAGTTACCAAAATTTGTTTGATATATCCTTGTAGTATGCTCGTTATAACAGTGAGCAATTGTATGGGAATATGCATACATTAAAATCATTGTGGCTTTTTGCTCGTCACAGCTGTGATCTCGTTATTTCTGTGCTCGTTATAACCAATTTCAACTGTATAGGAATTTTGCTAGCAGGAACAAGGAGGTGATTATCCCGTTGTACAAGGCAGTGATCAGGCCACACCTTGAATATTGTATAATGGTCTGGAGGCCTCATTTTAGGAAGGATGTAGAGTTACTAGAATGAGCACAAATGGTAAAAAGATTGGTGAGGGGAACAAATGTGTGCTCGTACCAAAATAGGCTTAAGTTCAGCAAATTGCAGCACCTGGACACATGCAAGGTGATCTGATTGGAGCGTATATAAGACCTTGAGCAAGCTCAGTACTGATGGGATTCTCTCGTGCTCAGATTAAGAACCTGAGGGGGCATAAATTCAAATTGAAGACAGGTAGAATAGATGTGTGGAAATTTGCCTTTAGCAGCAGGTAGATTGTTAGAACAGACTTCCAATGTCTTGTGGAAGTTGATAGCTTAAATTTAAGGCTGAGCTGGACAAGCATTTGGAGTGAATAGATGGGTGAAATGGGACAGTTTTTTTGGCTGATGCTGCAAGAGCTTGCTTTCTTGCATCGTATGCCTCAACTAATGTTAATTCTGATTTATTGGCATTCTCTTTTTTTTTTTTTTTTTTTATGTGAACCCCAAACACGAGAGGTATTAGAACCTATAGTACTTAGTACCGTGCTTGGGTTTGAGGTTAAGAAGACGAAAGAAGATATTTGTTGACATTGGACTTGAACTTCTGTAGATTGTAATTTTCAGGAAATACGTATGAAGGAAGGTTGTTCCAGAAAACGGCAGTTGAATGAATAAATGAGGAAGATGAAAAGTTGGTTCTGTGGGTTTGAAGTTGGACAGTAAATGGATGTTGGCTAGTGGCGGCACGTGTTCGGACTGTTTTGAAAGAGAGAGAGCAGGAATTATAGAAGCCAATTCAGAAAAACAGTGCCCATGGAAGTATCTGTAGAAGAGGCATGCATCAGAAACAGTGCGTCTATGAGAAAGCGAGTGGAGAGACTCTGTTAGAGATGAATCATTAATTAACCTAACTGCCCTCTTCTGAATGGAATCTAGAAGCCTGAGAGAGGTTTTGGGGGCACCACCCCAGATGTGGGAACAATATTCCATGGCAGGGCGGATTTGCGATTTATACAGAGTGAGCAGCTGTTTGGAAGAAAAGTAACACCGAGAGCGAAAGAGAAAACCAAGTTTTTTTAGATGTAGAGGAAGCAATATTTGTAATGTGCTTGTGCCAAGAGAGATTAGAAGTCAGGGTAATCCCCAAAAGAGATATATCATTTTGCCTAGAAATCGGAGTGTCACTAAAGATAAGCATAGGAGCAGAAGAATCCTTTTTGCGAGATGTAAGGCAAGACTGAGTTTTAGAAGGGTTGAAATCAACTAAGTTGTCTTTGCCCCACTGGAGAATTACCTGAAGATTAGCATTTAAGGAATTGGTAGCAGATTTTCGAGAAGTTGAAGCTGATTGAGCAGGACAAGGTTTCTCAAAATGGAAAGCTGAATGCAATGTGCTATCATCGGCAAAACTATGGATAGGATTTCCAGTCAATGGAAGAAGGTCATTGATATACAAGAGGAAAAGAGTGGGGGAAAGAACTGAACCTTGGGGGACACCGTCATTAGTGGAGAAGTTAGAAGACAGAGAGCCATCTACCATCACCCTCAGTGAGCGATCAGAGAGAAAACTGGATAACCAATTACTAAAAACAGTTGGCAAACCATAAGATGGAAGCTTGTTTAGAAGACCTTTATGCCAAACACGATCAAAAAGCCTTTGAGATGTCAAGAGCAACTACTTGTGTTTCACCGAACCTTTCCATTGAATTAGTCCATAAATGGGTACCATAAGCCAGAATATCTCCAGTGGATCGACACTGACGGAATCCATACTGGTGATCGTTGATCAGACGGAAGGTTTCTAGGTAGTTTAAGAGTTGGCGGTTAATTGATTTCTCCATTACTTTAGAAAGAGTAGAAGTAATTGCAATGGGACGATAATTGGATGGGAGGGATTTGTCACCCTTTTTAGGAACTGGCTGGATATGAGCAAATTTCCAAGCAGAAGGAAAAACACCTTTGGAATAAAGTGAAAAAAGGCGGCAAAGAATAGGAGTAAATTCAGGAGCACAGGTTTTGAGAACAAGTGGAGAAATACCATCAGGACCTAGAGCTTTCTTAGCATCAAGATTCATCAAAATCCTTCTGATATCCTTTTGACGGAAGACCACAGGAGACATTGAATGGAGTGTGTTGGGAATGGTGGGAGGTGTTTTACCAAGATCATTAATACATGAGTTGGAAGAAAAATGGGATGCTAGCAGGTCAGCTTTATTCTTGGCTGAAGTGGCAACAGAACCATCTGATTTAGACAGAGGTTGGAGTAAAGATGGGCAAAAGTTGCAGCCAATAGCTTTAGCAAGAGACCAGAATGCTGGGTTACCATTAAGGCAAGAAGCAAGTTTTCTACTCTTAGCCTGTTCAAACTCTAGTTTGGACTGATTAATAACTGCTTTACAACTGTTGCGAGCTTTGGTGTAGGCAGAAAATGAAACTGAAGAATTAGAAACAAGCCAATTACGATATGCAACATTCTTCCCTTGGACAGCCTTAGCACATTTATTGGAAAACCAAGGTTTAGATAAAGGATGAGATTTTAAAGTGGAGTGTGGGATAAGGGATTCCATTCCTGCAAGAATAATTTCACTGACACGATCTGAGCAAACGTTGATTAATAACTGCTTTACAATTGTTGCGAGCTTCAGAAAATGAAACTGAAGAATTAGAAACAAGCCAATTACGATATGCAACATTCTTCTCTTGGACAGCCTTGGCACATTTATTGGAAAACCAAGGACGAGATTTTAAATTGGAGTGTGGGATAAAGGATTCCATTCCTGCAAGAATAATTTCACTGACACGATCTGAGCAAACGTTGACATCAGAAGTTTTGAAACAGTAATCCGACCAAGGAAAAGAAGAAAAGAAGTCTCGCAGGTCATCCCATTTTGCATTCTTGTAATGCCAAACAACACGTGGTTGGGAATAGCCATGAGATAAAGGTTCCATTGGAGTAGAGACAATCACCAAGTTGTGATCTGAAGTGCCTAAAGGACCTCTCACTTCGACCGTGTACTTAGAAGGGTTGTTTGTGAGAAAAAGATCAAGCGTAGTGGCTGTATGATTAGGATTGTCCGGTATTCTTGTAGGTAAATGAACAATCTGTGCTAGGTCATTAGTAATTGCAAAAGCCACAGCATCTCGACCTGCTGGGTCGGTGTGACTAGAAAATGGAAGCCAGCTGGAGTTGTGAACATTAAAATCACGAAGGAAAATCACTTCACTGTTAGGAAAGTTGGACTGGAGAAAGGCAAGTTGCAAAGAGAGGAAGTCAAAGTGCTCCAAGTGATTAGTGGAGTTGGGAGAACGGTAGAGACAACATATGAATTTGACACAATGAGGTAGAGAGATTTTAAGCCAGAGAAGATCAAAGAGAGGAGATTCCAAATTGCCAAGTCTCTGACGGGGAATATCAGAACGGACATATGCATAAGTACCACCTTTGAGGCAAAAGGAATCATACAGTGAATAATTTGGGCATCTGAGATGAGCAGTAGATGAATCAACCGATAACAACCGATCTCTACTATATAATTAACAATAGACAGATTTGTTGGCACAGATGCCTACAGTTACCTGATCTGAAGCTTTTCAAAATTCAAAGGTTAGCGGCAACACAATAGCTTAATCCCTTTTGCATTCAAACTGCATTCCAGTGACATTGCTTCTTCCACGGCAATGAAGTTTGCCTTTGACAAACTTCAGCCACTTTGCAAGTACAGTAAAATTAGTGTTAGTTGCAACTATTTGAACACCATTGCACGATTATGCAGTTCTCAAATAGTTGCTTCAAGGTCCAAAACATGGTGGACACCATCTCTTCACTATAACTGCATGCCATCTGAAAGGAGAAGTTCACCAGGGTAAACTACCCCAGAGCTAGAACCTCCTTAAATCAAGCCAAGTCACAAGCCATCAACAACTACTTTAGATAAAAGGAAAATTCCTTTTATCCAAAAGTAAATATTTCATTGCTGTAGAAAGTAGTTTTCTTTTATCATAGTATTATAGATTGTTAATAGGACATAAGCATTTCAACATGAAGTGCAGAAATTTATCAAGACCAGCAGTATCTGAAAGCAGTAATGCTTTCAGATACTGCTGGTCTTGATAAATTTCTACTGGTCTTGATGGTCCTGCTGGTCTTCAGCAATCTGAAAGCAGTAATGCTTTCAGATTGCTGTTTAGCGACAACAATCATGTCAAAGATATCCCATTGGTTGGAATTCTGTGGGACCTAGAGTTTGGTGGATAAAAGGATAATTCCCTATCTGAATGTTCAGTCAATAGAAGTGGCTCGACCACATCACTCTGTTCTCAAATGCCCACCAATCTCCATGTCCCAAGAATTCCAACCAACGGGATATACTTGACATCATCATTAAACAACTGTTAAATGCTATGAAAGCATTTCTGCTCTCAATAAAGTGCTGCAATTCATGCTTAGCTCTGTATATTGCTGATGTCCTGTAAACAATCTATAATACTGTGATTTTTTACTGAAATTGAATTTTATTGAAATTAAACCTAAATCATGACTCAGAGCAGCAAAGCAAAAGGCTCAAACTAATGGGAGTGCTGTGGCTCAGGGGAGAACTGTGGGGGCAGTTGCCCTCTGAATCACAGCCTTTTAAAATGCACTGCTTACTTGATCTTTGTGGAGCAATCAGGTACGGGACATGATATTGCCAAGAGGAATGTCTTTGTGTGTGCACGCGATGTAAGAAGTGTGCACACACACAATCGGGCAACAGCGTTGTTATAGGCCTATATGATAGCTTGAAAGACGGGGGTGGATGCCCTCGAAGGATCCAAATTGAGGGGCCCATCAAGCTCTCATCTGCCCACATCAACGTAAGAGCTTGCACTTGAACATCATGCAACCCCCAACGCAGAATGCACTGGTCCCACAGGAACTAGTAGTTGTCAGTGACTCTATTGTCAGGAAAACGGAAAACATATTGTGCAAAAAGGATAGGTGGAACAGGACCTGGATATGTCTTCCAGGGGCAAAGGTTGCTGACGTTGTAGAGCAGATATAATCTTTTAAGGCCACAAAAGGTGATATTGTTTTACACGTTGGCACTAATGATATTAATAGTAGGAGACCAGCGGAATTACTAAACAAGTAATTCCGCTGGTCTTCTATTAGCGGAATTACTAAACAAGTACAGGTCACTGTTGAAAAAAAGCCGTGAATTAGGGTTGAATTTGAAAGTGTCTGCAATTTGGCCCAGACACGAAGTATATGATGACAGCCTTGTCGATCAATTCAGCCCTGAAAAAATTGTGCAAGTCTCAAGGGGTAGAATTTTTTTCAGCCTGGTCTGTACTTGTTAACAGGAGAGACTGCTTCTACAGGGATGGGATACACTTAAATAGAAAGGGTGCAAGAATATTTGCTGATGCTGTCGAGGCAGTGTAAGGTGGATCGGAAAACTGCTAGATTGGGGGAATACAAAGACTAATAAATTAACAGTAGCCACTGGCAGAGGTTAAAACACTGCTTCTATTGGGCAGCAGCAGGAAAACAAGATGCAATGAGCAGCAGCCTGGATTGGTGTGCACTTGCGTGTACACCAATGCTAGGAGTTTGGTAAATAAATTTGATGAATTTTAGGTGTTGGTCAAATCATCAAAGGCTGAGTTGTGGGATATCAGAGACATGGTGTCACACAGATATAAGGAATGCAGAACTGGAATTTGGGGTGTACAGGAAGGGAGGAGGGGTTATACTATTAGTTAAGAAACATAAAATCCAATGAGGTACAGCCAGTCGACATCGCTGGATAGTGCAGTGTTGAGTCAGTTTGGTGAGGCATAAGCACTGGGAAATCAAAATTGAGAGTAGGAGTGTATTGTAGGCCTAATGACTAATGAGTATAATAAAAAACTGTACAGGGAAATAGAGCGGGCCAGTAAATCAGTCTTATAATGGGAGATTTCAATTTACCGGATATTGACTAGAATTTGTGGGTTAGCCACTCATACACTAGCAAGGCTTTTGTGGATTTATTGGATGATTGCATTAGTAGAGGCAATACAATGCAAGAAAGCAAGCTTATGCAGCATCAGCCAAAAAAAAGAACGCTCCGATTTCACCCCTCTGTTCTTTCGAAATACCTGTCCAGCTGAGCCTTAAATTTATTTAGGCTATCAACTTCCACAACAAAAGATGGAAGTCTGTTCCACCAATCAACTACCCACTGGCTAAAGGCAAACTTCCACACATCTATCCTACAACTGCCTTTCCTCAATTTGAATTTATGCCATCTTTCAGGTTATTCCCAATAGTTCTCCCGAACATGCTGATGTAGAAAACAATCATCCAATAAATCTACAAAAGCCTTGCTGGTGTGTGAGTGACCAACCCACAAATTTCACATCAGCATGTTCGGGAGGCAACTAGAGGGAATAATATTTGCCTCCCGCAAATTGAATAATTGCCTCCCGAACATGCTGATGTAGAAAAAATGTTTTCTACATCAGCATGTTCGGGAGGCAACTAGAGGGAATAATACTCTTGATTATCAGTAATGATTCTTCATGCATTAATAATCTGCAGATAAAGGAATCACTACATGGCACTTAGGTGGATTAAGTGAATCCCACTTCAGCACAGTGCGCTGAAGTGGGATTTACTCAAACAGGTAACTACCATCAAGGGTAAAGGAAAGGGTTTTTGCTTTTCGTAAAGGCGACTGCGATGGTCTGAGACAGTATTTAAATTCTATACAGTGGGACCAACTGATGATGTTACCAACAGCAAATTCAAAATGGGAAGCATTCAAAGAATTAATCTGGGAAGCTACTAGGCTTTAGATACCAACTAAGAAATATTGTTCAAGGTTTAGGCCTAAATGGATGTCAGAGAAGAAAAATGCATGGGATACATATAAATTAATGGAAGCCTACAATAGATATAAGCTGGTCTGTAACTAAGTCACAAAGGAGGTTAGGCAAGCAAAGGCAGATGATGAGAAGTCTTTGGCAAAGGATGCAAAGAAAAACAGCAAAGACTTCTTTACCTATGTAAACTCTAGAAGGAAGGGGATGAATCAGAGTGGAGGAGAAATTGTTGAAGATAAACATAAAGAAGGCACCTGGAGAGTGGGATCTATCCAGTTATATTAAAGGAGGCAGCAAAGGAAGTAAGCAAATCCTTAGCCATAATTATGACAGCTTCCTTGGAATGCATGGGCTGGAGATGTGCAAATGTGACCCCAATTCACAAAGGAGGATCAAAAGGCAACACAAGTAATTATAGACCTGTTAGTTTAACTTTTCCAGGGAAATTAATGGAGGAACTGGTTAAAGAAACACTGCAGGATCATCTAGACAAAACTTCAGTTATAGCTTGGACACAACATGGGTTTAAGGAGAAGTCTTGTCTGACAAATTTAAATGGATACTATGATTTCACAAAGCAACTGGATGCAGGGAATAACTTGATATCATATATTTGGATCTTAGAAAGGCTTTTGATACTGTTGCACATGGAAGACTGGAGCATTGCGGCATTGGAGGCAAATTGATGCTATGGATAAAGGGATGGTTGAGTGGGAGAAGACAGAACAGTGGTAGTCAATGGACACTGCTCTTCGTGGACTAATGTTATTAGTGGAGTACCTCAGGATTCAGTGTTGGGTCCATTGTTGTTTTCTGTATTTATAAATGATATTGATGATGGTATATAAGGCTTAATGTCCAAGTTTACAGACGATATGAATGTTGGCAGAGTTGTTAATGACAGGCAGTATGCTGCTGCAACAGGATCTAAAAAAGTTGAGCAGATGGGCTGAGAGGGGGCAAATGACGTTTTCCACCTCTTAGTACTTTACATTGACAAATGTAAAGTACTACATGTGGGAAGCAGTAACCCTAGAGTAACGTATCAACTCTGTGGTACTACACTGACAGTGGTAGAAAATGAAAAGGACCTGGGATAAAGGGATGGCACCACAGTAAAGATGATACACCATATGGGATTTATGGCTCAGAAAACTTCATATCTGCTTGCACAATTACCTGGGGGTAATTGTGCAAGCAGATATGAAGTTTTCTGAGCAGTGCAGACTGTCTGTAACAGTAGCTCATGATGTCTTGTCAATGATATACAGGAATTTTTCTAGCAGGGTTAAGGAGGTGATTATCCCCTTGTATAAGGCGATGTTCAGGCCACACCTTGGGTACTGTATACAGGTCTGGACGCCTCATTTTAAGAAGGATGTAGAGCTGTTGGAACGAGTACAGAGATGGGCAAAAAGATTAGTGAATGGAACAAAGGGTTGCTCTTACGAAGAAAGGCTTCAGTTTTGCAGATTAGTGTTTGGAGACTAGGCACCTGCAAGGTGATCTGATTAAGGTGTATAAAGCCTTGAATGGTTTGAGCATGCTCAATGCTGATGGGATTCTTCCACTTGCTCAGAAAAATCACCTGAGAGGGCATAGATGTGCAAAAGTTTGCCTTTAACCAGCAGATAGTTGATTGGTGGAACAGACTTCCATCTTTTGTTCTGGAAGTTGATAGCCTAAATAAATTTTTTGGCTGATTCTGCATAAGCTTGCTTTCTTGCATCGTGTGCCTCTACACAGTAGTGGAATATCTATGAAGTAATGCCCATTCCAAAATCCAGTAGACCAATCAATCAACACTACTGGCTCATATCTAAAGTATCTAGTTTACTTAAGCTTCTTGAAAAAATATTTAGCAATTTTTTCCAACTACCTTCTCCCTGAGATGCCTATTCATGTTCACTAACAACCTCCTATCAGAATCCTCCAAAATTCTCCAGCTTTTGAGTATATTTCTTGCTTGGCATACAGTTGTTATTTGACATGGTTAATATTGGGGTCTAGTCTGCAGATACTTGAAAAGTTCTTTCAGTTAAAAGGAAATACTCTGGTATTCTTCCACTCCTGACCTCCAGGAGGTTGTACACCCTGGAATGGAAAGATTGCACCACAGTAAAGATGATACACCATATGGGATTTATGGCACTGTACAACCTTTCAGCTGGATGCCAATCATTCTCTCACAGTGTCACTTCTGGAATTCCCCAGGTGTGTGCGTGTGCTCTCTCTCTCTCTCTCTCTCTCTCTCTCTCTCTCTCTCTCTCTCTCTCTCTCTCTCTCTCTCTCTCTCTCTCTCTCTCTCTCTCTCTCTCTCGTCTCTCTCTCTCTCTCTCTCTCTCTGGGCTTCTGTTTGCTATTAATCTTCCCATTTACTGACCTTTACAGGGAGCAGTGCTTATGCTATGCAAATGACATAAAATTTTGTACTATTAGCTGTCCTATACGTGATCATTAATTTTGTTACCAACAGAATAAACAATTCTCAGCAACTTATGATTACCTGGCACAATCCTCAATGACTGTCAACCCTGCCAAATTTGGCATCATAGTTTTCTCCCTCAAAAAATAAAATAAAATCCTTGGGTTTTTCTGGCATTGCCATTCGTCAAGTGACTCAACACAAGGATCTGGGAGTAATATTTGATCCTGAACTTAATTTTAATGCCCAATTGCAGTTTGTTCATCTAAGGTTTAGTCAGCTGAGATGGACTGCAAAAAGACATCTGTAGTGACTGATTGATGTCAGAGCTCTGGAAACAATCAAATATTTACAGGATGATTCACCCAGTACTGTTGTATGGCCCAGAAATTTGGGATTCTGCTACTCCTACAACCTCAATTTTGCAGATGATCATTGGCTTCTAAAATGGATGAACTTCAAGACTACACCACAGTAAAGATGACTCACCATATGGGATTTATGCCACTGTTTGGTGTGAGAGAGCAAATATAAGCTCTCCTTTCAAAAATTATGATTGTGAATTTTTCCGTAATTGTGCCACGTTCAAACCTTATCTAAAAGAGAGAGAGAGAGAGTTTGTGTTCTAAATGGTGCTTCAACTGCAGGTAAGGAATCTGCCTTGTTGGAAGTGATTGCAAAATAATGAATTAATTTGAATATGCACACATGCAAGAGCTTCTCTTTCTCATTCATTATAATTGTATAAAATTTTTAAACATCATAGTTTTCATTTAATAGATATCTCTATATTCTTTAGTATTATAAAGTATCCATAATATTCAATGTTATTGACTATTAATATCATAATAATAATAATTATTATTATAATAATAGTCAGTGTCAGATTCATCATAAAACATGTAAAGCATCATATTTGTAACTTGTATTACCCCCAGCTGTGATGGTATATTGTATAAAAAAACTGCAGCCATTATCAACCCACTGCAGGATGGAAGCCTCCTCAACAATTCATGCTATAATAATTATACAATAAAGGTCCTACTATCCTTCATTGAATCAGGGCTGGCTAAAACATAGGAGTCAGAATGTAGTCATAAATGGATATACCCATTCTTTCTGTAAACTAGTGTGGTCCTTCGGGATCATTGTTGGGTTCTTCAGTTGCTTATCTTCCTTAATGATATTGATGAGGATGTGCACTTTAATTCAGAATTTTAATGCCTCTTAATGCAAAGTGGAACAGAAATTCAGGAGTTAAAAGTGATTCAGGATAAAAAAAAAAAAAAAGGCTTCAAGGTTACAATAAGTCAGCCAATAAATTTTCTGTGCATTATAAACAGGTGGTTAGGAAGGCACATGGTGTCCTGTGTATTATATAGAACTTTCACAAGTAATAGAAAATGGTGGATATCATTGTGTCTTTATGCAAGATGATAGTTAGACTAAATTTAGAATATTGTGTGGTCTGGAAGAAAGATAACTTATGGAAAGGGTTCAAAGAAAGGCAGGCGCCTCCGTAGCCAGGTGGGAAGGAGCAGCAGTGCGTAGCACACGCTTCTTGATTAGACTGGGGTTCAAGCCCGTCACCACCAAATACGGAGCAGGCGGAAAGGTCAGGGAATGACCACCACACCGGAGCAATATGGCCTTAGTTGCTAATGCTCCTAAAAAAAAAAAAAAAACCAACCAACCAACCAAAGAAAGGCAACTAGGAGTGGTAAGGGGGTATTAATTGATGACTGTATGAAGAGCAGCTTAGAAGATGCAGGCTGCGAAGCATGGCAGTTAGATGTCTTAGGGGAGATCTGATAGGATATATAAGGACCTGAAAGGAATCAACAGTATAAATGAGAGAGAAATTTTCAATACAAAATTTTTCTCAGTAACAGAATCCTGGATCTCGTGAAGTTTACTTTTTCACAGCATATTATGTATCGCTGGAATGAACTGCTTGTAACAGTGGTCAAAGTGGATAGTTTGATGAGGTTCTAAGCAGAATCAGACAGCAAGTTTTTGGGGACAGGTAAGGTATGAATAAGATGTACACTTGATATAGATGTAGGAAAGGAAAGGAAAAAACTGACTCGAGTAAATAATACAAAGGTCTTTGAGATAACAGAAGAGGAGAAAAAGCAGTATATACTGGAACTTAAGAACATGTTTGAGCTTCTGCAGACTGCTCAGGACCAAGATATCGACAGGAATATTACAATTTTCTGAAAGTGATAAAGCCCAAAAAACCTATAGGGAAAAAGAAATCCACAGAAGAAAAAATTAGTCGAGAAACACTTGTCGTGATGAACCGAAGACGACAAATGAAGAGCAAGAAAAACACTGACAGGGAGAAAATTGAGTATACTGAGTTATGCAAAGCCATTAGAAAGAGACTCAGAGAGGACATAAGAAGATTTAACACAAGAAAAGTAGAACAAGCATTAAGGGAAAACAAAGGATTTAAATCAGCAGTAATACAGAAAGACAAATGATACTGAAACTGAAGAATAGCGAAACTTATAAACAGCAGAGATGGCATAATTCAAATAGCAGAAGCCTACTATAGAAAATTATACAAGGAGCAAGGGAATGATGTCAGCAGTGGGGAAGATGGATTGCAAAGTAGCACCACATACGACATAATAATCTTCCTGATGAGGTAGAACATGCACTGAAGAAAATGAAGAATCAGAAAGCCCCGGGGGAAGATGAAGTTACTGTAGAGTTGTTAAAATTGGGAGGAAGAGACAACACACAAACTGGCAAGGCTCTTCAGAAAGTGCATTAGAAAAGGTGTGATGCCTAAGCAATGGAATAATGCAATCATAGTTTTGCTGCATAAGAAAGGAGATAAATCAGAAATTGAAAATTATAGACCAATTAGCTTGTTATCCCACATCTACAAGTTGTTCACAAGGGTCAATACTAACAGATTAGAAAGAATACTTGATGAGAATCAACTGAAAGAGCAGGCTGGCTTTAGGACAGGATTCTCAACTATGGTCACCCTCACGTAATATCACAGCTAATGGAGAAAGCAAATGAATATAAAATGCCATTATGCCTGGCATTTGTGGATTATGAAAAGCCATTTGATTCCATACAGCATAAGGCAATGTTTCGGGCACTGGAAAGACAAGGCATAGATACCCCATAGCTCCTCTCCCTCTATGAAGACCAAGTTGATTCCTTCTGCTGGCAGAGTGATGAGATCAGTTTTTGGGATGATGATGAAGTGTTGCTAGTGGATTACTTTCAGAAACATTTATTATGATTTTGAAGAAAATATATGAGAGTGCTACCTCCTTTATTAGACTAGACAAAGACAGTAGGAAATTTAAAATCGAGAAAGGAGTTCGACAATGAGACACAATATCTCCAAAGCTGTTTACTGCTGCCCGTGAGGAAGCTTTCAGAAGATTAGACTGGTCGCAGAAAGGAGTCAATGTGAACGGAGAGTACCTAAACCATTTACGATTTGCAGATGACATTGTGGTCATAAGCCACGATCCCAAAGAATTAGAGGAAAATCTTAATCAGTTATGCACAGTTAGTAAGGATTTTGGACTAAAGATGAATATGACTAAAACAAAAGTAATGATGAACAAGTATGCCACAGAAAGGGAAATAATGATTGAAGGAGCAGTAATTGAAAAGGTGGAGTCATATACTTATCTGGGACAAGTTATTAGCTGTAATAATGATAAATGGCTGGAAGTCAAGAGAAGAATAAATTTTGGATGGATAGCATTCAGGAAATATAGTCACGTACTGAAGAGTGATATCCCAGTTTGTCTGAAATGTAAAATAATAAATCAATGTATACTCCCCACCATGACTTATAGAAGTGAAACTTGGGCACTCACCAAAAGAATGGAAGAGAAGCTGAGAACTAAACAGCGAAGAATGGAACGAATTATATTGGGAATCAGACTGTTAGATAAGAAGAGAAACACATGGATTAGGCAGCAAACTCAAGTAAAGGACATTCTTTTCAAAACTAAAGAACTAAAATGGTCTTGGGCAGGACACATAGCTCGAAGACATGATGACAGATGGACTAAGAAAATAACAGAATGGTATCCAAGAGGAGCTAGAAGAAAACCTGGAAGACAAAGGCGGAGATGGATAGATGAAATTCATGAGTTTGTGGGTAGTAAATGGATGGCCAGTGCTTAAAACAGAAGGAACTGGAAAGTTGTCTTCATCCTGCAGTGGATTGAAAATGGCTGATGACGATGAAGGTACGAATGGTTTTTTTTTTTTTTTTTTTTTTGGCAGAGGCAGAAAAAGTCTATTTCCTTGCATAATTTATCCATTATAATACTAATTTATAATTATTTTATTATTAATGTTTAATTCTGTCCCTGGAAATAAATATAGTATCTCTTTATTTTATATATTTAATTAGGGCCATTTTACATGTATTTGAACAGAAAAAATTGGTAACTCTATTTATATAGCACATCTGTTTCTTAGGGGAAACTTTCTCAAGAATCACTTCTAAGGTTAAATTGAAAAAAGAAAAGCTGTTGTTACATCACGTAGATGATTCTTCTCACTTAATATAATGTAACCACTTTGCTTATTTATAGGCTTCAAGTGGCAAAAGCTACATTTGATCTGTTGCTACAATGTTTAAGTTCAGAAACTAGGTACATCTTCATACACTATACCTAATAATTGCATCAGTTAATACAAATGTTTCCTTCTCCCCAAAACGTTTACTAATCTGCCATTGATGTACTTCATGCATGACAATGGCAGAGTTACTATAAAAGGATCTAAATATTCTCCTAGAATACTTGGCACTATCCAAATAATGCCAAATTCAGCCCTGGAAAGATTGTGCAAGGCTCGAGGGGTAGAATTTTTTTCAGCCTGGTCAGTACTTGTTAACAGGAGAGACTGCTTCTACAGGGATGGGATACACTTAAATAGAAAGGGTGAAAGAATATTTGCTGATGTTATCGAGGCAGTGTTAGGTGGGTCGGAAAACTGCTAGATTGGGGAGATACAAGGACTAATAGATTAACACTAGCCACTGGCAGAGGTGAAAGTGATTTTTGCACTGCTTCTATTGGAATGAGCCGCAGCCTGGAAAATAAGATGCAGGATATTTCAGAGACTGCTGGGAATCATTGGGGTACAAGTAAACACATGGGTTGTGTTAGAATAGCTAAGAAAAAGAACAGGTGCATGTATACTTGCGTGTACACCAATGCTAGGAGTTTAGTAAATAAATTTGATGAATTTGAGGTATTGCTCAAAACATCAAAGGCAGATATTGTGAGGATTTCAGAGACGTGGTGTCACACAGATATAAGGAATGCAGAACTGGAATTTGGGGAGTACAATGTCTACAGAAGGAATAGACAGGATAGGAAGGGAGGAGGGGTTATGCTATTAGTTAAGAAATACATAAAATTCAAGGAAGTGAAGCCAGTCGACATTGCTGGACAGAGTCAGATTGGTGTGACATAAGCATTGGGAGATCAAAATTGAGAGTAGGAGTGTGCTATAGACTTAATGACTCTGATGAGTATAATAAAAAACTGTACAGGGAAATAGAGTGAGCCAGTAAATCAGAGAGTCTTGTAATGGGGGATTTTAATTTCCCAGATATTGACTGGAATTTGGGGGCTGGTCACTCACACACTAGCAAGGCTTTTGTGGATTTATTGGATGATTGTTTTCTACATCAGCATGTTCGGGAGGCAACTAGAGGGAGTAATACTCTTGATTTGATTATCAGTAGTGATTCTTTATGCATTAAGAATCTGCAGGTAAATGAACCACTAGGTGGCAGTGATCACAGTGTGCTGAGGTGGGATTTACTCAAAGAGGTAACTACCATTAGGGGTAAAGGGAAGGGTTATTGCTTTCGTAAAGGCGACTACGATGGACTGAGACAGTGTGTAAATTCCATACAGTGGGACCAACTGATGATGTTACCAACAGCAAATTCAAAGTGGGAAGCATTCAAAGAACTTATCTTGCAAGCTACATACCAACTAAGAAATATTGTTCAAGGTTTAGGCCTAAGTGGATGTCAGATGAACTAATGAGACATATGGCAGAGAAGAAAAATGCATGGGATATATACAAATTAACACGTGACACAGATAGATACAAGTTGATCTGTAACCAAGTTATAAAAGAGGTTAGGCAGGCAAAGGCAGATTACGAGAAATCTTTGGCAAGGGATGCAAAGAAAAACAGCAAAGAGTTCTTTACTTATGTAAACTCTAGAAGGAAGGGGATGAATCAGATTGGTCCACTTGATATCGATGGGTCAACTGCTCAGGTAGTTAACAAACTAAATGAATATTTTGCATTGACATTCACACATAAGGAGTTATTCAGCGAAGGGAATGCCAGAGGTGTATTCAACTCTGGCAGTAAGCTAGAGAATCTTGTAATAACTGAGAGTAAAGTGGAGGAGAAATTGTTGAAGATAAATACAAGAAAGGCACCTGGGGTGGATGGGATCTATCCAGTTATATTAAAGGAGGCAGCAAAGAAAGTAAGCAAACCCTTAGCCATAATTATGAGAGCTTCCTTGGACTCAGGGGAAGTGCCCATGGCCTGGAGATGTGCAAATGTGACCCCAATTCACAAAGGAGGATCAAAGGGCAACACAAGTAATTATAGACCTGTTAGTTTAACTTCTGTTCCCGGAAAATTAATGGAGGCACTGGTTAAAGAAGCACTGCAGGATCATCTTTTTTTTTTTTCTTTTTTTTTTTAAGAAAACCCCAAGCACTAAAGGTATCAAAACCTATAGTACTTAGTACCGTGCATGGGTTGAAGAAGTATGGGGGGAGGGGGATGCCGGAAACTTTGCTCTAGAGACTAAACATGGGTTTCACCACCTCAAGCCTCCAATAAGCAAGGTGGTGGTATTTCACCGGTTGATGAGAGTCATCTACCACCAGACAAGACTTCAGTTATAGCTTAGGCACAGCATGGTTTTGTTAAGGGGAAGTCTTGCCTGACTGATTGCATACTATGATGCAGTCACAAAAGAACTGGATGCAGGGAATAACTTTGATATTATATACTTGGATCTTAGAAAGGCTTCTGATACTGTTGCACATGGATTTCTGCAACAGTATCAAAAATGTGTTGCACCTCAATTTGCACAAATTCAAATTGAGGAAGGACGGATGTCGGATAGATGTGCGGAAATTTGCCTTTAGCCAGCGGGCAATTGGTTTGTGGAATAGACTTCCATCACTTGTTGTTGAAGTTGATAGCCTAAACAAATTTAAGGCTCAGCTGGACAAATATTTCGAACGAACGGAGGGGTGAAATGGGAGTAGTGGTTGTGTTTTTTTTTTTTTTTTTTTTGGCTGATGCTGAATAAGCTTGCTTTCTTGCATTATATGCCTCTACTAATGCTAATGGAAGACTGCTGCACAAATTGGAGCAGTGTGGCATTGGAGGCAAATTGCTGCTATGGATAAAGGGGTGGTTGAGGGGGAGAAGGCAGAGAGTGGTAATCAATGTACACTGCTCATCGTGGACTAATTTTATTAGTGGAGTCCCTAAGGGTTCAGTATTGAGTCCATTATTGTTTTCTGTATTTATAAATGATATTGATGATGGTATATCAAGCTTAATGTCCAAGTTTGCAGACGATACGAAGGTTGGCAGGGTTGTCAAGGACACTACTGACACTATGCTACTGCAACAGGATCTGGAAAGGTTGAGCAGATGGGCTGAGAGGTGGCAAATGAAGTTTAACATTGACAAATGTAAAGTACTACATATGGGAAACAGCAACCCCAGAGCAACGTATCAACTCTGTGGTACTACACTGACAGTGGCAGAGAATGAAAGGGACCTGGGGGTGGTTGTGCAGGCAGATAGGAAGTTTTCTGAGCAGTGCAGACAGGCTGCAAGAGTAGCTCATGGTGTATTGTCGATGATATACAGGAATTTTTCTAGCAGGGATAAGGAGGTGATTATTCCCTTGTATAAAGCAATGGTCAGGCCACACCTAGAGTGCTGTATACAGGTCTGGAGGCCTCATTTCAAGAAGGATGTAGAGATGCTGGAACGAGTACAGAGAGGGGCAACAAGATTGGTGAATGGAACAAAGGGGTGCTCTTATGAAGAAAGGCTTAAGTTTTGCAAATTACAGTGTCTGGAGACTAGGCACCAGCGAGGTGATCTGATAGAGGTGTATAAAGCCTTGAATGGTTTGAGCATGCTCAATGCTGATGGGATTCTTCCTCTTGCTCAGAATATTCACCTGAGAGAGTATAAATTCAAATTGAGGAAAGACAGATGTAGGATAGACGTGAGGAAATTTCCCTTTAGCCAGCGGGTGGTTGGTTGGTGGAACAGACTTCCATCCCTTATCGTGGAAGTTGATAGCCTAAATAAGTTTAAGGCTCAGCTGGACAGGTATTTCGAACAAACCGAGGGGTGAAGTGGTTATTTATTTATTTATTTATTTTTTTGGCTGATGCTGCATAAGCTTGCTTTCTTTCATCAAATGCCTCTACTAATGCTAATGCTTCCATTGATCTTCCAATGGAAAGACATTAGATGAATCCTGAACAATCTCGATATAAGGAGTCTTCAGGTCCTAATGACATTTCTCCACTTATTAAAATGTGTGCACAGATGTTCCATTTTTAAGGTGTGTTAAGACACACACATACACCAATTCCATCTATATGTAAGACCTCGACCCCCAGTGGATGGGCTTTCGTGAAATATAAAATTTCATGAAAGTCCATCCAATCAAATATAAAAATTCTTGAAATTTTATAATTGATCAAAAAATTAGCCTTAATTCTAAATTTAATTAAAATTAACAAAAGTAGAACACTAGCAATTATTTCTTTTTTCCATATAATTTGTAAACAAAGAAATTCATGGACTAAATATAGTTTTAATGCAGTATTGTTAGTTTTAGAAAGTCCATGTATGTGCGTTGTTATGTAAAACTCATGGTGTCTCTTGTGAAGATATATATATAGAGAGAGAAAAGAATTTTTAAAACAGTGTATATGGGAGGAGAGTGTAAAATTAGTTTTATTAAGTGTTCTATAAGGTTACAATCTGAGTAATTAATTGATAAAGAGATAACCATTTACTTTTCACTTCTATTAATCATAGAAAAAAAAAAGAGACAAAAATAATCATCTATTTAAAAAAAATCAAATGCACACCTGAAATGTAACACATTGCGTACTTCAGCTAACTTGTTGTATCTCCTTTGTACACCCTTTTGTTTTGCTGGTGTTTTTCCTCCTGCATGGAAATTTGCTCATTGCTTCAATAACTGAAACTACAGCACATTTCATATTTGGTTATCTACTGCTTTTATCATATTAATAAAAAAAAACAAACTAAATTAATTAAATTAAACAACAAAAACTTATTTTCACCAGGAGAAGGGCCCTCAACCCTGTGGAAGATTAGCACAGCAATAGGCGTCACAGTGATGCTGCCTGTTATGAAAAAAGACTAAATAAATTGATCCCCCAAAACAAAAGCATTCTCCTGAACAAGAAACAATTGATTCAAGTTTAAAAAAAATAAAGAATTGAGAGAATAGAGGTATCACAGGCATGGTTTTTTCAGGATTTAATGATTTCTTTGTGACCTTAAAAGTTTTATTTCCATACATAATAACTGGGGTGCCTCCGTAGCCAGGTGGGCAGGAGCAGCAGTGCTTAGCACACGCTTCTTGTGATTAGAGCGGGGTTCGAGCCATGCCCACCAAATACGGAGGATGCGGAAAGATCGGGGAATGACTATCGCATATCCCCGGAGCAATATGGCCTTAGTTGCTAATGCTCCTAAAAACCAAATAACAAACATAATAACTGCTGAAAAGTGAAAAAGCATATACAACCTATGGCTGAAGAAACTGAGGGAACTAACTAATCTGCAAAAAAAAATACGTTCTTTTCGGGCCAACTTAACCTATTGGCAGTCGCAAAAAGAATTGTTTTCCCTCTATGTGCATGGAGTTAACTTCCCCCATATGTCTACATTCGAAAAATCAGCAAAAAAAATTCAAAATTGCTCAATTTTGATGTCACGTTTATTTTCAATTATTTCTGTACACAACTGTGAAAAATCCATTTTTACTTTAAAAACATATTTAATTAATTTTTGAAATTAAAACTCCCTTTAGAGTTCTGTGAGCAAAATACAAATTGAAACACCACCATTCTTCTATGAATATATGAAATGTGGACCTCTCGTCCCAATATTTGTGATTCCAGATATGTACTTCAATATCACGAAGACTAGAGAATGTTAATGATTGGAGGTAAGTGTGTCAGTAATGCCAGCTAGTTATTATTACTTGTATGTGACAGATTCCATTCAACATGTGCATATAATTAGGTTTAACTTAATTCCTGAATTTTTCCTAACTACAATAATTAACAGAGATTACTGAAATTTTCATTGGGGAAATTAAAGAAAACTTTTTTCCAAAAATAGCTATTGGAAGTTTCAGCAATATGGTCAGAGTAGAATGCAAAGTACAAATGGCTGAAATATTATTTGGGGTTTCATTAACCCCTGCAAGACAGACTTGAGGTTTAAAAAACCAAACATATGAAATGTGAATTGTTGATTCACCCATTGGCAAATAAACAAAGCTGAAACACACAAATCCAAATATGCAAAATAAAATTATATCAAAACAAATAACACAATATCAGTTAATATTCATTAAGAATAAGAACAGGTGCAGGTATACTTGAGTTTACACCAATGCTAGGAATTTAGTAGATAAATTTGATGAATTTGAAGTGCTGATCAAGGCATCAAAGGCAGATATTGTTGGGATATCAGAGACGTGGTGTCACACAGATATAAGGAATGCAGAATTGGAATTTGGAGAGTACAATGTGTACAGAAAGGACAGACAGGATAAGAAGGAAGGGGGGGGGGGTTATGCTGTTAGTTAAGAAACAAAATCTAAGGAAATTTATCCAGTTGACATGGGTGGACAGTGCAATGTTGAGTCAGTTTGGTGTGACATAAGCATTGGGAAAGCAAAATTGAGAATAGAAGTGTATAATAGGCATAATGAGTATAATGAACAACTATACAGAGAAATAGTGGGCCAGTAAATCGTATTGTCTTATAATGGAGGATTTTTACCTTCCCAGATATTGGCTGGAACATGTGGTTTGGTCACTCATACACTAGCAAGGCTTTTTGAATTTATTGGATGATTGTTTTCTACAGCAGCATGTTCAAGAGGCAACCAGAGGAAGTAATATCTGATCTGATTATCAGTAGTGATTCTTCATGCATTAAGAATCTGCAGATAAAGGAACTACTAAGTGACATCACTATGTTCTGATGTGGGATTTACCCAAAGATGTAACTACCATCAGGGGTAAAGGGTAGGGATTTTGCTTTTGTAAGGGTGACTACAGTGGTCTGAGTTTTTAAATTCTATGCCATGGTACCAACTAATGATGTTACCAACAGCAAATTCTAAATGGAAAGAATTCAAAGAATTAATCTTGGAAGCTACTAGGCTTTTCATACCAACTAAGAAATATTGTTCAAGATTTAGGCCTAAATCAATGTCAGATGAACTAATGACACTCGTAGCAGAGAAAGATACATGGGATGCATATAAATAATCAAGTGACACAGAAACCTATGGTAGATAATTAATTGGTCTTTCATTTCAGACCTCTTTCTTTTTGAAAATGTTGCTGACAGCCAGCAGTAATCAAGTCACAAAGGAGGTTAGCCAGGCAAAGACAGATTATGAGAAATTTTTAGCAAAGGATGCAAACAGTTCTTTACATATGTAAACTCTAGAAGGAAGGGGGATGAATCAGATTGGTCCACTTGATATTGATGGTTTGACTGTTGATGATCCTGCTCAGGTAGCTGACAAACTGAATGAGTATTTTGCATCTACATTCACACGTGAGGAGTTATTCAGAGGGGGAATGTCAGAAGTTTATCAAACTGGCAGGGAGCTAAATGGTTTTGTAATTACTGAGAGCAAAGTTGCAGGAGAAATTGTTGAAGTTAAACATAAGGAAGGCACCTGGAGGTGGTGGGATCTATCCAGTTATATTAAAGTTGGAGCAAAGGAGGTAAGCAGGCCCTTAGCCATGATTATGAGGGAATCCATGGACTCGGGGAATGGAGATGCGCAAATGTATCCCCAATTCAAAAATGGGGATCAAAAGGAGACACTAGTAATTACAGACCTGTTAGTTTAACTTCTGGTCCGGGAAAATTAATAGAGGCACTGGTTAAATTAAAGAAGCGCTGCAGGATCATCTAGACAAGACTGCAGTTATGGTTCAGACATGGGTTTATTTGTCTTGTCTGACCAATTTGATTGGATACTATGATGCGGTCACCTAGGAACTAGGATGCAAAAAATAATTTTGATATCAAAATTTATTTTCAAATAAAGTGACATTTCCTGAAATATTTTTGCAACTGTTTATATCTGATTTGTTTATTGTCCAGCCTTAAAATCTCTTAAACAATAAATGGTACCTAAGGTTGTAGGATTTCTGTATAATTTTGTTTCAATTATATTTGTTTACTAAACACTTAGTTATGTAAACAAGGGAAGTGGATATTTCAAAACTATGTAAAAAATGTTCTAAGTAAACTATCTGTAAAGGATCATCAACAAAACTGAGATAATAACTGAGAGCAAAGTGGAGGAGAAATTGTTGAAGTTGAACATAAGAAAGCACCTGGAGTGGATGGGATCTATTCAGTTATATTAAAGGAGGCAGCAAAGGAAGTAAGTAATCCCTTAGTCATATTTATGAAAGCTTCCTAGGACTCAGGGGAGGTCCCCATGGACTGGAGATGTGCAAATGTGGCCCCAATTCTCAAAGGAGAACAAGGGGTGACAAAGGAAATTACAGACCTGTTAGTCTATCTTTTGTTCTGGGGAAAATAATGGAGTCACTGGTTAAAGTCGCTTAGACAAGACTTCAGTTATAATTCAGACACAACACGGGTTTGTTAAGGGTGATTCTTGTCTGGCAAATTTGATTGGATACTATTTAGCATTAGCATTAGCAGAGGCATATGATGCAAGAAAGCAAGCTTATTCAGCATCAGCCAAAAAAAAAAAAAAAAACCCACTCCCATTTCACCCCTCCGTTCATTTGAAATACCTGTCCAGTTGAGCTTTAAATTTGTTTAGGCTATCAACTTCAACAACAAGTGATGGAAATCGGTTCCACCAACCAACCACCCGCTGGCCAAAGGCAAATTTCCGCACATCTATCCGACATCCGTCCTTCCTCAATTTGAATTTATGCCCTCTGAGGTGATTATTCTGAGAAAGATGAAGAATCCCATTGGCATTGAGCATGCTCAAACCATTCAAAGCCTTATACACCTCTATCAGATCACCTCGCCGGTGCCTAGTCTCCAGACTCTGTACTTTGCAAAACTTAAGCCTTTCTTCGTAAGAGCAACCCTTTGTTCCATTTACTAATCTTGTTGCCCTTCTCTGTACCCGTTCCAGCAGCTCTACATCCTTCTTGAAATGAGGCCTCCAGACCTGTATACAGTACTCAAGATGCGGCCTTACCATTGCCTTATACAAGGGAATAATCACCTCCTTATCCCTGCTAGAAAAATTCCTGTATATCATTGACAAGACACCATGAGCTACTCTTGCAGCTCGTCTGCACTGCTCAGAGAACTTCATATCTGCCTGCACAATTACCCCCAGGTCCTTTTCATTCTCCACCACTGTCAGTGTAGTACCGCAGAGTTGATACATTGCTCTGGGGTTACTGTTTCCCATATGCAGCACTTTACATTTGTCGATGTTAAACCTCATTTGCCACCTCTCAGCCCATCTGTTCAACCTTTCCAGATCCTGTTGCAGCAGCATAGCGTCAGTATTGTCCTTAACGACCCTGCCAACCTTTGTATCATCTGCAAACTTGGACATTAAACTTGATATCCCATCATCAATATCATTCATAAACACCGAAAACAACAACGGACCCAACACTGAACCTTGAGGAACTCCACTAATAACATTAGTCCACGTTGAGCAGTGTCCATTGATTACCACTCTCTGTCTTCTGCCACTCAACCATCCCCTTATCCATAGCAGCAATTTGCCTCCAATGCCACACTGCTCCAATTTGTGCAACAGTATCAGAAGCCTTTCTAAGATCCAAATATATAATACCAAAGTTATTCCCTGCATCCAGTTCTTTTGTGACTACATCATAGTATCCAATCAAATTGGTCAGGCAAGACCTGCCCTTAACAAAACCATGCTGCGTCTGAGCTATAACTGAATTCTTGTCTAGATGATCCTGCAGTGCTTCTTTAACCAGTGCCTCCATTAATTTACCTGGAACAGAAGTTAAACTAACAGGTCTATAATTACTTGTGTCAGCCTTTGAACCTCCTTTGTGAATTGGGGTCACATTTGCACATCTCCAGTCCATAGGTACCTCCCCTGAGTCCAAGGAAGCTCTCATAATTATGGCTAAGGGATGTGGTCACAAAGGAACTGGATGCAAAAAATAATTTTGATATCATATACTTGGATTTTAGGAAAGCTTTTGATACTGTTGCAGATGGAAGACTATTGTACAAATTAGAGCAGTTTGGAATTAAGGGCAAATTGCAGCTAGGGATAAAGGGATGGTTGAGTGCTAGAAGGCAGAGAGTGTAATCAATGGATTTCCCATGTGTAGTACTTTTCATTTGTCAATGTTAAACTTCATTTGCCACCTCTCAGCCCATCTGATCAACTTTTCTAGATCCTGTTGCAGCAGTGTACTGTCATTAGTGTCATTAACAACCCTGCCAACCTTGGTATTGTCAGCAAACTTGGACATTAAGCCTGATATACCATCATCAATATTATTTATAAATACAGAAAACACCAATGGACCCAACACTGAACCCTGAGGGATTCCACTAATAACATTGGTCCATGATGAGCAATGTCCATTGATTACCACTCTCTGTCTTCTCCCACTCAACCACCCCTTTATCTCTAGCAGCAATTTGCCTCCAATGCCACACTGCTCCAATTTGTGCAGCAGTCTTCCATGTCCAACAGTATCAAAAGCTTTTCTAAGATCCAAGTATATAATATCAAAGTTATTCCCTGCATCCAGTTCTTTTGTGACTGCATCATAGTATCCAATCAAATTGGTCAGGCAAGACTTCCCCTTAACAAAACCATGCTGTGTCCGAGCTATAACTGAAGTCTTGTGTAGATGATCCTGCAGTGCTTCTTTAACCAGTGCCTCCATTAATTTTCCTGGAACAGAAGTTAAACTCACAGGTCTATAATTATTTGTGTCAGCCTTTGATCCTCCTTTTGAATTGGGGTCACATTTGCACATCTCCAGTCTATGAGTACCTCCCCTGAGTCCAGAGATCACAATGATTTCAAGATATTCCACTGTGTTGAACTTTTTTTAATAAAAATAAAAATATTGATCTGTAATAACAGTAATAAAAAAAAAAATTGTAATAAACAGGAACAATCATTGTACCAATGCAGCATGCTTTCTTTACCAGCATTGAAAGGTACTCTATTGAGTACAACATTAGATAGCTGAATGCACGTGGGATTCCTTCCAAACAAAAAAAAAAAAAAAAAATTGGCAGAATATTGATAATGCAACTACAAATTTGTATTATAAAAAGAGGAGATTGAATACTTGATGATAATACTGTCATTATCATTAATTTGTGTGCTGGAAAAGGATCTATCTGCCTTCCTGTGAAAGTAATGCAAAATTGATGGAAAATTAGTACTATCTAGAAAGAAAATTTATTTTACCAATAGTTTTTAAATGTTCCACTTCATTTCAAAAACTGGTTACAAAGCAAACTGAAGAGGATGATTTTGACTTTGTCATAGGCATTTCTAGTGCCAAGGTTGTGGAGAGTCTAAAACAAGAGGTTCTGTTTTTTTAGCTGAAGTAGCATAAATCTCACCAGTCGGTAGTGCATCGTTTTCAAATTTGAAATTTTTTCTGGACAAGTTTCTAGTACTTCTGGTGTTGTTAATAATAAATAAATGGATAAAGCAATAGATGCTTGCATTGTTGGCCCTGTAGTTTTGGTATGAGACACTACCAAACATTATGAAAGAATTTACATACAGTATTCCTTGGTTAGGGAACCTTGAAATATAACAAATTATCCTAAGTCGTGCCTAGCATTTTAAAATTACTCAGCAATGCTTGGGAATGAGAGAATATTCAAGCCAGAATGGAAAGAGACAAAAACTAAATTCAGATCTTCTCTTTATGGGTCTATCATTTCAGACCTCTTTCTTTTTGAAAATGTTCCACTGTTATTATGAACAAAAAACTGTGACTCAACATTTCTGAAGATGGAGAAATAACTTCAGTTGATGTCTGATAGAATATCCAAAGAGAAATCCACAGACAGAAAAATGAAAGGCACACTAATGTTTTAAAAGTACTGGTTTACCCTATGGTATTTTAATATAAAATAGGTATGTACTTTGCCAGTGAAATTTCATTTCTATTGCTTGTGCTGAAAAACTTTTTTTATGAAAAATCTCCTGTTTTGCTCCTTTTTACCAGAAAACATGGTTGTGTGTGTCTGTATTGTTTTTTCCTGATTACATATGCCCAATCTCCAGCTTTTTGAAAGTAAGTCAAAAATTGGCAGCCATCCTCATCCATACGTTTTTTAATTGAAATTTATGTCCCCTATTGTGTGTTGTCTGAGAAAAAGTAAGGATACATCAGCATATAGTTAATTCATTAATTGGCCTTAAACACTTCAATGAAGTTTTTTAGAACTGAAGTCTTTCTTGGAAAAAATACCTTTTTTTGCTATTAATTAATCTTGTTGCTGTGCTTTGCACCCATATGGAACAGTGTAGACATATGCAGTACTCAAGATTACAACTGAATCAAACCACTGATACAGAATGTCTCTGTATCAGTGGTTCCCAAACTGTGCTCCACAGGTCCCAAGGGATCCCTGAATATTTCACAGGGGATCCTTGGATAATTTCTGTAATGGCTTCTTTGAATTTTACTTATTTTTTGAAACAAAATCTAAATATCGTTGCAGACAAGGACTGTGAGATGAAAAGACAACACCATTTTTCACATGAGGCACGATTGATTATATACTTGAATAGTGAAAATTTATTATTCAGTTAATTTTTTTTGTGTGTCAGTCTGAAAAAGATAGATTGTAAACATATAAATCAGTTCTGAGATATAAATTTTAATTTTGGATACCTAACATCCAGACACCCCATATTTAACTGAGCTAGAATGTGAGGTGTGTGGTCATTTTTCGAAGCCAAAAGGGGTCCTCAAGCAAAAGTTTAGGAAACACTGTGCTAAAAAGTTTGGGAAATATCGGCAAAATTTCATAAATATTGGGCTAATAGAAATTCTCCCTCTCTCAAAATTGAGTTATCTCTGTACCAGGTATAAAGGGTTGACACTTTTAGGATCAATTCAGGAACTGAAAAACAGTGAACTTTTTTTTTTCATCAAAAACAACAAAGTTCATACAAACATACCCAAAATTGCTGTTTCTTTGTTACAGCCATTTTTTTTTTTTTTTTTTTCTCTCCAGAATTATCCAGTAAAAAGTGCCTAGTACCTGGGTAGGCAAAACCACATTACAGCAGCATTGGTAGGTAGGTATAAAAGTTGATTACTGTTCTCCTATGCATAATCCAAATTTATTTTGAAATTATTTTACTTTTTAACTGCATTGCCCTTGGAATTAGGAGTGGGTTTGCAATTGCATGGGGGTGGTGGGGGGGGAGCCTGGTGACAGACCCAAAGGATGACGGCATAGGCTACTGAAGCTGTCTTATCACCATAAGATGTTTTTTTTTTTGTATTTGTTTCCTATAATAATGTCCTTACAATGCTATTTTTATACATTCTTGTGTTGTTTTCTGGTGAGGTTGGCTTTACAAGAAATGATGTTATCAGTTTTTAACAAAAAGTAGGAGAGAATCCACACAATTTAGAATTAACATATGGACAGAAATTATCAAGCTTAATTGCTTCTTTTGATTTGCCTGGAAGATTAATGGGAAAATATGATAAGAATTTAAGGAATGATTTACCTGAAGTTCTTGCTGCCCAACATAATATGTAGTTTATTGGCACTCCAACTCATTTTAGTTCAGTAGATAGAGAATTTTCAGTGAGCATTTCTCTCATACATGAGCTTTACATTATACAGAAAAGTAGAATTGGCCTCAAATTTTCAGCTCTTAGTCATCAGGATGTTATAGGATCAGTTCAAGTTCAATACCCACTGTCAAAAATATAATGGTTTTGGGTATCAAACGTTATTCAAAGAAACACTCAGACCAATAACAAACTTTTAGCTTTTTGTTAATTCTTAGTAGCCTTTTAGGACCAATTGTAATTCAAAAAACACCCCCATTCCCCAAATAAAAACTGTATGTATAAATCAAAGTATACCTATTAGTAGTGGAAAGTGATTCAAGAAAGAAAGTTCATACAACAGCAGCAAAAAAAAAAAAAAAAAAAAAATCATTTATGCATACCGCTAATAATAACGCTAGCCAACAAAAAATATTTTTTGCCATAACTCTGCAATGAAAACGCATGATTCTGGAAGAAATAAAAGCGCTGATTCCAAAAATCACCATAAAAAGTCTCTCACATCTACATCAAAAGATGTACCAAACATTTAATGTTAAAATAAAAGGATATATACATATAATTCGAGTTTTTTTTTAAAAGAAGTTTACCTCAATATGATAAGTAGAACACTTCCGTATGATACTCTCCGGAAATTAAAACGAAAACAATTTTAAAAAATCGAAAATCTTACATTACAGTAAGAAATAATTAACAATAATTAAAAATCAAATGAACGCAATTAAAAATTAAGTAAAAAATTAATTTAACAAAAAAAAATGCAAAACGATTTTCCTGCCTGAAGCTGACAAGGATCACAGGAATGAAAATCACCGAGTAGGGTGAGCATGAAACTTAAATAGGGAGGACCACGGGACCATGGCCGGCAAACATTAACGGAATTTTCATGCAACTTAATTTCGACGGTTTCTGCAGTTAATAGTCTCGTTTAACGTTGGACACTGAGAATTTTGGCCTCATTAAATAAAAAAAGTATGTTTTTCATTAACGGCATGAAAGGCTAATTCTGATACTGCTGAACAAGAAGCGTGTTGATTAACACGAAAATTCAGAGGAAACTGCGTAGAACCCTGATAAGGCGAGTCGCCATCACCGCAAGAAATGCATAGTAGTTCATTTATTTGTGTTGCGAAGGAGGAGAGGACCGAGCAATTCAGTATAGTGTGTAATTTCCGTTTTCACCTGGCTACAATTTTAAATTCGGTATCTTTAAAGAATCTGTTAAGTTGTCTGTGCCACTGTTCAACATATGGGACAGAAATAAAGTATTTTTTGATATTACTATTGTTGATTGGTGTATATACCGTATATATTTATATTTATTATTTTTTTATTTTTTATATATTATATCCTTTTGTAACCTAATTCTGTCTATTGTAGCAAGTAGGTAAACCCTGTTTAAGAATCTGCTGGTTAATATTTGTATTTCTGAGCCAAAAGCAGATTCCGTCGTTGAATATTTATAAGCATTGAGAAATTGATTAAAGATAATCGATCTTTTGTAGGTGAACGGGTGATAGCTGTTATAATGCAGAAGCATACCGGTGTTTATAAGTTTACGATAGATGTTAAATTGGATTTTATTCGAGTACCGAGTAAGCGTGAAATTTGGAAAATTTAATGACTTAGTATCCGTATTATGCCTCTCCGATGTAAATTTGAATCTAGAATTAATATTATTAAACGAATGTAAAATGTCTTGGATAGTGCTACTATCGGTAATGACTAGAACATCGTCTAAATACCTCCCATAATATGTGATACAGGGTAGAAAAGGCGTCAAATGTATACGTTCAATCATTGGAAGATAGATTTCCGATATTAGGCCGCTCAGGCTTAATCCCATTGGCAAATCAAAAATTTCTTTGTATACTTTGTCTCGAAAGGTGATATCGGTATCGAGTTATTATTTAACATATCCCAAAGAATATCTAATGTGTATTCAACGTTTACATTCGTATATAACGAGATAACATCTAGTGAGAATAAATTATCATTACCGCCAAATCTATCTCCTTAAGATTATTAAATAGCGTATCATAGTTCTTAATCCAAATTGTATCGCCTGTCTAAAGGGTTTTATAATGCTATACTATATACACGTGTGGCCTAGGATGAAAATGCCGAGTTTCTGGAGGAAACAATAGGCCGAATAGGAAAGCCGGTCTTGTGTAATTTTACCTGATCAAAAAGTGCAGGAACATTGTATGTTCTGGCCTTCAGTTCCTTTAATGAGTCATAGTAATGTTTTTTTTTCTTTTTTTTTTTCGATACGTGGTTAACATTTTATTGTATTGATTGACCAAATTGGTAAATAGAGCCGGGTCTACTTCAAGATAAGTGGAGGTATCCGATACTACTGACTCTAACTTATTAATATAATCAGGTTTATTGTGTATTACCACTATCTCAGGGGCTCACATCTGGTGAGTACGGTCTTGGCATATCCTGGGGTCCTGAGCTGGAATCATTCTTCTGTTTCTTGGTGATTTCTTTCTACTTCTCTCTCTCTCTCTCTCTCTCTCAGGGTAACTCGGGAATTTTGTTTGTTTTGGCTGATGCAGCATAAGCCTCAGGCTTCCTTGCACCATATTTTACATTTATTTTATTATTTTTTATTTTTATTAATAAGATACACAACAGGTAACCGTTAACAGTGTATCTGAGATCAGATCAATAAACATAATAACAATAATATGAAATCCAACAGGACGATAAACATTGATATAGATTCAAACATTAAAATCATATGTACAAAAGAGGATTGTATTAAGATAAGTTACCGGTAAAACAAGTAATAATTAATCAGTTAGAGAACAATTAATCAGTAATAATTAATCAGTTAGAGAAAAATAATAAAACAAATAATAAACTTCAATAATTATATGTGACCTAGTCACTTAGCAGTTTAAGAGAAGAGGCAAACTTGTGGATGGAGTTCATCAGTGACTGGGAGTTGTCAATGAGAGAGTCATTTCCTGATTCTGTTCAGTGGACTGAACTTCATAAATTCCGTGGTGGCAGGGTCAAGGCGAAACAGCGTAAGGTTTCTGACTTGTCTGCAAGGAGCATTGAAGTTGATTTTAGTGAGGATATCAGATGCTTCATAAGTTCCAGTGATTACTTGGGCTAGAAGGGTGATGTCAGCAGTAACTCTTCTAGTGCACAGAGGCCTCAGGTGAGAGTAATCACACAGCGATTCATAATACACTGAGTGATAGAACAGAGGATTGCGGTATGTAAGGTAACGGACAAAATTTTTTTGGACTACAATTTTGTTAAAGTCTTTGTGTGAGGATTCCAGATGGGTGAACTGAATTCAAGGACTGGCAGAACAATAGTTTTATAAAGGATAACCGCATATCTGTAGTTTTTGAACTTGTATGTGTTCCGCTTGATGAATCTCAGTGTTTTGAATGCTTTGCTGGGTGATTTTAAGGACATGAGCATCGAATTTAGCACTGCTGGAGAAGAGAATCCCCAAGTCATTAACTTGGTCACATCTTTCGATGATCACAGAGTTAATACTGTACTCCGTATTTATTAGTTGTGGAGATCTGCTAGATGAGAAAGAGATTACTTTGCACTTCGAGGGGTTAGCAGACAAGCCATTCAGAGATAGCCACAGAGAGAATTTATTGAGAGCACATTGAAGCTGTTGAGAATCGGTAATCTCCTTCACTGCTGAGTAGATCTTAAGATCATCTGCAAAAAGAGCAACTTGAACATTGGAGGTGTAGATGAAAGAAGGAAGATCATTTACGAAAACAATGAAGAGAAGAGGACCTAAGGGGGAGCCTTGTGGTACTCCACGTAGTGGTACAAAACAGTCTGAGTTCACTTGATTGATGATAATTCTCAAGGAACGATGCGTAATATAGCTGCGTAGCCATGAGAGCAAAGGGTCACGGATACCATATAGCTTAAGTTTTTCCAGAAGTTGTTCGTGCGGGACTTTATCAAATGCCTTAGATATGTCTGTGTAGACTGCATCAACTTGTAGGTGGTTATCAAGAGCTTCAGAAGTATATTGCCAGAAAGGAAGTAAATTTGTGACTACTGCCTTGCCACTGCAGAAACCATGTTGATTCTGAAGGTAGTGACAGCATTTTCCAAAATAAGCCTGGAATGTTATCTGGGCCTCTAGTACAGTCATTTCTCATGATTTTTAATGCCGAATTTAAATCTTCATCAGTGATAAAGAGGTTAATGAAGATATCATCTTTAACAGGTGTGAAGTCAGGAATGAGGCAGGTCTCAATGTATCATTTGTTTGAATGCTAGAAAAATGTTTGGCAAACTGTTGAGCTGAATACTGAATTCGTCCGATAAGAGAATTCCATCTGCCTTATGGAATCATAACTTTCTACTGGTTATATTCTTATGCTTCATGTAATTCCAGAATGGTTTGATATTGTAAGATCATCTGTGAGTAAGCAGACTATCCTGAACTGACTGTATACATATTGTCAGAGTTTAATATGAGCGTTTTCACTTCTTTGTGGAGTTGGCTGAATATTTCATAGTATTGACTGTCACCTGATTACTTATACTTATTTCTGTAGAATTCTTTGGATTAAATTTTATGTATTAGTTCGCTGTTATACCAGTGCGGGTAGGTAGAGCGTGTGGTCAGATGGGATTTAGGAACAATGTCAGATATAACTGAATGGACACAGTTGATCAGGTTGCTGGTAAGCACATCGATGTCATCCACAGCGTCAGCGAGCTGCTTGTCTACGTTGCTGAGAGCTAGGTTGAGCAGAGGCCAGTCAGCCATTCTGAAATTGAATCGTGGAGAACGGGAGCTGCATTTGAAGTTATGAGAAGTCACTGATGTCAAAAGTAATTGGCGAATGATCCGAGTGAAATATAGGGTTGTCATTGTGAACATCTATATGAGTAGAGGAAAATATTAGGTCAAGGTAGGTATTTTCTCTGGTTGGAAAATTGCAAATTTGTTTAAGACCATAGCTGTGAGGCATATTAAAGAGAGCCCTAGTCTGCAGTGATGGAGAAGAAGATCCAAAATTGACAGTTAAAGTCACCCAAAACCATTGCTATATCGGCAGATTGAATTAGTGGGAAGATAGATTCCGCGAGCTTTCTAAGTGCCGGAGGTCGATATTAGTTAAGGGAGGTGGAAAATAAAGCAATACTATTAAAGCTTTTAACTTGCCAAGATGAAGAAGGCATTATACTGATTCAATATTTATGAAATTTGATGCAATTTTACAGAGTATATGGTTAGAATGTATAAGAGCTACTCCGCCGCCACGAGATCCTCTGTCCTTTCTATGGATTGTATATTGCCCATCTATAATCTCCTGATCATCAATATCTATGGAGAGCCAGGTTTCAGTGAGCAAGTAAATGTAAATATGTGAGCCTTGGATTGCTCTAAAGTGGTTTAGGTTGCTAATTATACTCCTGCAATTCTGAAGGTAAACACTGAACAGTTGGGATCTGGGGATTCTATGACGAGAGGTGAACGTAGTATGTGTAGATAGCAGGGTCTCTGATTGCTATGCCTGTGGAGAAGAGATTTTGGACTCCCTTGATGGTCTGTCCGTGAATCGTTTTACTAGAGCCCCTGACAAGAGGGATCTTAGATTCAGCACTTTTTCTGTTTGTGATGGAAAGCATGTTATTATAAAAGATGAGTAGGCGGGACACCGTTTCTTCAGAGAACGGACATCTACACTGAAACCATATTCTTCTTTAATTAAGTTGATAAGATCTTCAGATTTAGTGGCGGGTCCAAGCCTAGAAACAAAAATTCGGTCTTTTGTGGGAATAATTGTGATATTGTTTGAGTTACTGAAATTTTTCTGCAGTAGTTACATTCTGAGTTTGATGAATTTTGGCTGGAAGCTTGGAGGAAGTATCTTGAGATATAGAGGCTTTAGCATTTTCTGAGGGTTTGTTCTGTTTTGATCTTTGGTGTGATATTTGGACTGGCAATCAGAAACAGGTTTACTCACTGTGGCGGCAGATCTACAGACAGGTTTGCAGACCTCATTAGATGTGGCAGCAGTTATTTTTGCATATGTTGCCTTAACTGATGTTGAAGAGGGTTCCATTTGATGACTCTGAGCTTGTAAAATAGAGGTACAGACCACCACCTGCTCTCCTCTGTTCCGCAGAGGAGAGCAGGTGGTAGGAGTGGTTCTATTTACATCAGAAGAATCATCGAACAGAGCCTCTTTGGTAATAAATTGCTCTGTTGAATGACTTGAATCATGAATGTTAGCAGGCTTGGGCAAATTAATATTTGCAGCAGTAGAAGTATTGAGGCCGGTGGAAGATGAAGATCTGGTCTCAATACTAAGAGCATCGTCAAGTAATGAAGAATTCCTATTCACTTTGAGCCCATTAGTTTCAAGGGTAGGTTCAGAATTCTTCCTAGCTTCCCTTAAGTGGCAAGTTTGACTTGAGACAAGACATAATTGACTTGAGATTTTTAATTTGGGCGTTAATGTCGGAAATTTCAGCTTGTTGATTAGTTAATATTGTTTTTATACCACGAATCTCCGTGCATAGCTCGCAGTTTCCTTCATTGAGTGTATTAGAATCTAGGAGAATATCAGATTTTGCAGTATGAGGTACGCTGATTAGCTGAGTTTGAATGAGGATTTTATGCATAGTATTAAAGAGTAGTTTCTGGAATTCAGTTGATTACAGAATACAAAAGGTTGGATTCAGAGTTTCAGTAGGGACTTAGCGCTGAGATCTTCTGACAGCACAGATATGTTTGAGTTGTTTGTGTTTGAGTTGATGCATCTGAAAGTTGATGCGACCCAAGACAACAAAGAAGGATTAGAGGCTTCATCCAGAGTCAGTATTTCTAGTTATTGGCATGATATTTGTCTCAAATGAACTAGAGTAGGGCATTTCAACTTTGTTAGCGGAAGAGGAGGAAAGTGTCTCAGGTTCCGTGCTGTTTTGAGTTGCAACAGTTATAGGGCTTTTCTGAGAATTTCTGAGTCGACATCTATCACAACCGAATGATTTCCGACGACTTTTATTTAATTTTTTCAGGTCAGATTGGGTACAGTCATTGCATATTAATCGCTTACACTCAATACATTGGACAATGGGGTCAGAGCTGGTCCCACAGATGGTGCAGACGCTAGAATTTTGACAGAAGGTAGTATTTGTCATATTGAATTCAATTACTGTAGTGTTACTAGACAATTTAATATCACCACCAGTTGTGGTTTTGCAAGCAATTGGCACTGTGACCAGCCGGTCGCCTTACTTGTCCTGCAGTGAAATCCACAGGTAGCAGGGGGTCTAAGTAGGGAAGAGCAGAGCGGCTATGCAAAACTCTAATGCCTGGTCAAGGTCAAGTGTCTGTTGGACACATGTATAAGTTGAACTACAAGATAATGGCTGAAAGCGCTTGTATAGAGTAGCAGAATGAACATGCAGAAATTCATTTAATACTTATCTGTTGTCTGTTCAAATAATAAAGTACTTGCACCTGGATGTGGTGGCACCAATAGGAACTTAATACTTTAATTAAAAAACACACAAATCAAGAAAAGTTTACGGAACACATCATACAAACAGCCGGACACAATATGGCTAATAATAATAATCTCCTTTGTCAGCTCTCTGAATAATAATGTATTTATTTTCCCGAAGTTCACGTAAAGCTGTACTGTTATGTGTATTCAATTTAGGAAGTCTCGCGTTTCTTTTATGTTATTCACCACCTGGTTAACTTGTTGAATAAATAAATCTTTTTGTGGAACATTATGAAGTCCAAATTCAATATCAATTATGCACTGTTTTTTAGGTAGTTTTCGAGGTGGTAAATTTTATTTTAATCCTTTGGATAATAGCGAAATCTGGTCCTGCGATAGCATATACGAAGAAGGATTTGTAACCTGTTCATATGTCGGTTCGTTGAATGTTGGGCGAGGGGGTATTCGTGAACTAGCTGAAGTATTCTGCGGTAGACCGTTGTGCGTATGTGGTGGGACGGTCGTCACACAACTCGTATGCATTTGGTCGCAAGCTCGCGACAATGTGTTAAACTCTTATGAACGTGTCTTGACCCTCCCGATAATGTGTTCAATTTGTTAACGTGTCTGTTTTTTTTTTTTATTTCTGAGGCCTGTGCTTCAAGTCGCAAATCTATGGAGGTCTTCAATACTGCATTGACGGGCAACAGGTCGTAGTTGCCGATGCACCTAAAATCCAATAAAAATCCAATAACAATCCCCATTCACTGTAGCTATTATTACGTTACATATTAGGTGTGGCTTCTTTTCATAAGAACATCACCAAAAAAATAAGTAAATAACCGTTTCAGTTTTTTTTTTTTTTTTTTTCCTACAGAAAAAATAAAATGATGCTTCTGAGAGGACCATCATTGTCCACTAACTGACTTAAATTGTACTCTTTCCATAATCACTACGTTTTCGGAATTAATATTTGTCACACAAACCTTAATAAGCATCTTGAACGTATCTTGGGAATTATTAACTTGCTAACACTTACCTCTCTGATTCTCAGCTGTATATGCATGACATATACAAGTGTTAGTCGTAAAGATTAGTGTAAGCAATCGACAAGCAATCTTTTGGCCTGAAAGCCTCTCACATTTATTATAGAAACCTGTCTTTCTTAGTGCCTCCGTGGGCAGGAGCAGCAGTGACCGGGGTTCGAGTCCGTGGCCACGTGAAATACGGAAAGGTCAGGAAATGACCACCGCATATCCCCAGAGCAACATGATCCTAAAAGTCAATGCTCCTAAAAACAACAACTGTCTTTCTTAGAAGAAAGATTTGTATAATAAACGTGAAGCGTTTTATTCTTTCTGTCCAGACCAAGCAATTCATCCTCCAGTGTGCCAAGTTAGCTACATATAGGTTGGACCCGGTGAACTGTATCAACCGTTGCCTTTCAGATACTCAACGGATGTCTCCTATTGGGCAATTTTGTGTCATTGCTGGGTTTTTATATCCAACATGGTATTTCTGTCACTTTACAACAGGCCCGGGCAAACTATGGCCCGCGGGCCGCATGCGGCCCGCCGCACATTAGTGTGCGGCCCGCGAGCTTTAATTGTATTTTCGAAAAAAGTTTACTTATTTTATGCCCTTTGCGACGCCTTTTTGAAAAATAAATTTGTACAGTCCATTCCGGTTATTTGGGACACATCGGGACTAGTGCATTTTGGCTTGATTAAGCGGCTGCCCCAATTATCCGAAGTTTCACGTAAATAGTTAAAAATGCAATGTACTCCCCCTTTACAATTGTTTCACTGTACAATCAAATCACATTACGATGGAGTCAGCATCGCAATGTGATTTGATAGGTAGCATGTAAAGTACCGTTCACTATTACAATGTGCAGTAAGCGCCGGTCATTGTGATCACGTTTGTGAATTGAATTTTAATTCTATTAAACAGCGATTCTAATTAGCGAAAATAGGAGGAATATTATCCACAGGTTATAAAAGTAAAGTTATATTAAACAGCACAAATTTACCCTTTATTACCTTACTAATTAAAAAATTAAATGATACGTGAAAATCGGAAGAATATACGTGATAATCGGAAGAATTAATACGTACTGTAATATGTACATACGAACTAGTTGACATTTCTGTTCACTGACATTTGTGGGTGGGGGTTAAAATTTAAAACAGTAAAAAGATAAGCAATCAATAACAAAGAACACGGTACACACAAATTGCAAGTAACAGGATACGCGCAAGTGAGAACGGAGTAACGAGTTACAAAGATTTAAAAATAGGAATGAAGAGAAGATCTGAAAATTAATTTTTTTATATGATTGAAGATTTCATGGAAGTGTAAACACATTTCACCATAATAACCCACAGAATTCCAGCTGTCGTTATTATCGCAAATTCAATAAGATCGAGTTTACTGTCCGTTTATGATAGATTTCACTAACAGAAAAGCCCAATACACAGGTGACTGCTAATTGTTTTTATTGTTTTATGGTTGTGACCTCCAGAATTTCGACCAAACCATGTGGTACCGTCGGAGACAATCGTAGGGTAATCTCCAGTGCTGGGGTCTCCTGCCCCGATTAAACGGCATGCTGTCCCAATTCCAACGGGCCCTTTTATAACAATATAATTTGCGATTATAAACTAACCGCGCGAAACTACAGTAACAGACAACTGGTGATGACGACAACAGCTTTGCTGAGGTGGCAGAGTAATAGGATAGAACTGCTGACTGCCCTCAGTTCCAGTCTGTTTTCTCTGACGGTCATCCCGCAGTTAGTTTTTTGCGTTATCTTCGGTTATCATCTTTGGTGCCAGTAGCGATAAAAATATTTACGTCCTTTTAAAAATGAATAAAAAACGAAAAATTCAACAAGAGCATCGTGTCTTCAATGAAGAGTGGAGCACAAAATATTTTTTTGCTAACATAAATAATAAGCCTATTTGTCTCATCTGCCGGGAGAATGTCTCAGTGTTGAAAGAGTACAACATTAAAAGACATTTCACTACTAAACATTCCGAATATGGTGCCAATTTAACTCCGGAAGCGAGAAAGAAAACTGCTGATGGATTGATTCAAAATTTATCTAGACAACAAAATGTGTTTACGCGGGTAACTAAGGAACAAGAAGCTACTGTAGAGGCAAGTTTTGTTATTTCTCATATAATTGCAAAAAGCAACAAGCCTTTTTCTGATGGAGACTATATTAAAGAATGTATGACTGAAGCTTGTGGAATTATATGTCCTGACATTAAACACAAATTTGAGAATATAAGTTTATCTCGGCGAACCATAGTAAGAAGAATTGAATGTATCGATACAAATTTGAATGAACAATTATTATCAGTATTAGAATCCATAACATGGTACTCGATAGCTCTCGACGAAAGTAACGACCAAAAGAATACTGCGCAGTTATTAATTTTCATACGTGGATGTACCTCTAATTTTGAAATTATTGAAGAGCTTCTTTCGATGGAATCTCTTAAAGACCAAACAACGGGAGCAGATATATTTGAAAAAGTTGAAAAATGCTTAACAAGATATAATCTACAATGGAACAAAATGGTAAGCGTAACAACTGACGGAGCACCAAGTTTGACAGGTAAAAATGTTGGAGCGTTAAAGAAAATTCAGGATAAAATTTGTGAAAATTATCCTGATTATAATTTAATTACAATTCATTGTATTATACATCAACAAGTATTATGTAAAAATGTGTTAAAAGTTGAACATGTCACATCTTGTATTATTAAACTAGTAAATTTAATACGATCGAGGGGCCTGAAACACAGACAATTCATTAATTTTCTTCAAGATATTGAATCCGAGTACACAGATATTCCTTATCATAGCCAAATTCGATGGCTTAGCTTAGGAAAAGTTCTTCGGCGAGTATGGGATCTTAAAGATGACATCATTTTATTTTTAAAACTGAAAAATATTATGGACTTTCCCGAATTAACTGATAATAACTGGATTTGTGATTTTGCGTTTACCCTGGACATCGTGACACACTTAAATACTTTCAACACCGTGTTACAAGGGAAAAATTTATACGCCCATGATATGGTAAAAAGTTTGAATGGATTTCAATTAAAACTCCAGTTGTTCCTTCGACATTTATTAATTAACAAGGTAGACCACTTTCCAACCATGAAGTTGCTGAAGATTCCAGAAAATAAATTTGGAAAATATTGTGAAATTATCAGCGCTTTGAATGACGACTTTTCACGAAGATTTGGCGACTTCCGAAAAATTGAGACAAGTTTGGCAATAGTGCGCGACCCATTTTCAATAGAAATTGATAGTGCACCGAGTGAACTACAGCTTCAGATTATAGATCTGCAGTGTGATACCGATCTGAGAGTTGCACCGTCGTGAGGAAATCTGTAAATTTTACAATACTCTTAATTCGGACAAATTCGACGAACTTAAAGATTTTGCCCGAAAAATGTTGGTTATTTTTGGATCAACTTACATATGTGAACAAACATTTTCCATCATGAATCTAAATAAAAATTGTTTACGATCAAGCATCACCGATGAACATTTACAAGCAGTTTTAAGAATCTCAACTACAAAATTAACACCCGAAATTAAAAAAATGGTAAAAGATGTAAAACAGTTACATTCATCTCATTAAATTCTTGGTTGTTAGAGAATAATTTTTTTATGTAAAAGATGTAAAACAGTTCCATTCATCTCATTAAATTCTTGGTTGTTAGAGAATTTTTTGTTGTATTTCTTCTTCATGATAACAAATAATATATGTATATCTAAAAATAGGAATTTACGTGTGGCCCGGCCTTCTTTGTGAATTTCTAATGTGGCCCTTCAGCCAAAAAGTTTGCCCAGGCCTGCTTTACAACTATTAACATTTTGCCAATCCAAAATTCAGAAAAATCGGATATATGAACATTCTGTCTCTAATCCGGCAGGATCCTTTGTCTACTTGACTTAAAGGTTCCATAATAAATTCGTCCCCAAGGTATCTTTTACTACTTCTCTCCATCTCTACTTGGTTCAATCCTAGTTTTACACTTTTTCCCGACTGCAGGTCACCAGTTCCTTAATTACAAACGCTAACATCTCTGGATTTCAGGTGTATATCCATGAATCGTAAAGATTGCCAGTTAAAGTCAGACATTATCCTCTCACCTCCGTCAGTATCGGGGTTTTTTTTTTTTTTTTTTTTTTCCCAACAGCTGTTGCCTTAATTCCTAGTGAGCCGCCTTTTGAACTCCAAAGAAATTTTTGTCCTAAAATTTTGATTTCCAGCTCTTCGCTGGACATGATTGACTGCTTCTAATGTCTACAACTCTGATTGCTACTACTGTTTCTTTTACCACTTCATCTACCGTTTGTAGATGAAGTGGTAAAAGAAACTGCACTGTCCAGCGATGTCGACTGGCTTCACTTCCTTGAATTTTGTTTCTTCCTCCTTCCTATCCTTGACCTCCCCAAATTCCAGTTCTGCATTCCTTATATCTGTAACACCACGTTTCTGATATCCCAACAATATCCACCTTTGATGCTTTGAGCAATATCTCAAATTCATCAATTTTATTTACCAAACTCCTAGCATTGGTGTACACACAAGTATACATGCACCTGTTTCTATTCTTAGCTATCTTAACACAACCCATGTGTTTACTTGTACCGCAATGACTCCCAGCAGTCTCTGAAATATCCTGCATCTTGTTTTTCAGGCTTCTGCTCATTCCAATAGAAGCAGTGCAAGAATCACTTTTACTTCTGCCAGTGGCTACTGTTAATCTATTAGTCTTTGTATCCCTCCAAGCTAGTTTTCCGACCCACTTAACACTGCCTCGATAGCATCAGCAAATATTCTCGCACCCATTCTATTTAAGTGTATCCCATCCCTGTAGAAGCAGGGATGGGATACATAGGGTGAAAGGAAGTCTGAGGCTTATGCTGCACCAGCCAAAAAAAAAAAAAATTAAATTCCCCGAGGGGTGGAGAGAGAAAAAAAAAAGAATGATATCCACTCATGGATATCATTCTATATGATTGTATAGTACCTGTTATATGAGCTGTAGACAGGCTGCCAATAATAAAGGTGATCCATGTCTAGCTATTCATTGTAGTTGCACTCGTCTTCAACCTTTTCAAATTCTAAATTCAACATTATTCGGTTGTGCAGTAATTATTTTCAAGTGTATCTTCAACATGGCGTTGGTAACTTTCACTAATGACAGCATGATTGTTTTATCATCCTATTGTATAAAGCCGTGGTTTTCAACCGGGTTGCCGCAACATTCCAGGGGTGCCATATAATTTGGATTTAAGATATTTAAACTTATTCTTTTTTTAAGGTGTACAGAATCTTATTAATTTTGTGGTAATCTATTATTAATGTTTACTTAGTACCTCTACATTTAAATATATATGTATACACAGAGAGAGAATCGGATCTAAGACAGAAAATTGAGTAGGGGTACACCATAATAAAATAAATGACTTAGGGGTGCCGTTATTAAAAAAAAGGTTGAAAACCACTGGTGTAAAGCAATAGTTAGGCTGCAACTTGTGTACTGCGTACAGATGGAAGTGTCGTTTTAGGTAAGATCTAATCTCTCAGAATGCATGTAAGAGAGAGAAAGTTAGTTAGGGACATTAGTGGACAATGTAGGCATTGGCAATCAGATCGGTACCGTGATTAACACGTTGAAGAAACCTATTGTGAAATATCTGGAATCTGTCCTGAATATGACATTTATCACATTAGATAAATCATTCATTATTTCAAAATCAGCCTTCTTTTTCATAGCGTCGCTAGAGTCCAGTTTGCAGGTTTAAATAAAATCCACCCTGTACTATAAATGCTGTGTGGAATATGTAGATTCAAAATAAATATGTCCTCTGCACATGGGTTTTCTGTAAACTGAAGTTACCAAATGAGAACCAGTATGCGAACCAGAATGTCTAAAAACGAAAGAGCACCATACACCTTCATTTCCCTGGTAAATGTAATAAACAGCGACAAAGAATTATTATAATGGAGCAGTTCTTCAGAGTCCTGAAGTATAGCAAAAACATCGTCGACGTCTCTTCGCCAGTCTAACACAAGTAAATTCCAAATGTACTCCTCCAAAGCTGCGATGTTGGCTATGATAGCACTAATGATGCACCCATAGCTCTGTCCCGAAAACATCTGAAAATAAAACCGCCAAATATGGAGGTCCTGTCCCCCCCCCCCAACGGAGAGTCTCTGATCAATGGACCTGTTCGTTTCGTTCCAATTGGAACAGGCTTTTTAAACATTGACCTGTTGTCAACGTATGTCTTAATTTTAATTTTTAATGCAGTCTAGTTTATTTTCTTTATATATATATTGTTTTAATAAAGTTTACGTTTATCGGTTGTGGCAATATTAAAAAAAAAAAAGACAAAATTATATGAAAGCTTTTATTAAACAGCACAATATTTTAATATATGGCTCGAATACAAGCTTGTACATACAACTAGAAGAAACCAAACAGAAATATCTCACAAGCCAGCATGTATTTTTTGTTTCCTTCTGGGAAATATTCCTTCCCTGCCACCTCAATAATGTTCATTTAATTATTTATTTTAATAAAGATATCTTGGGATAACACTTTATGTACATAACCCTGCCGACTCACATCTTGTGATTATGGGCTTGGCACCCCGAGTCTTGAACTGGATACCATCATTCTCCTCTTCCTGGGTCATCATTCTCTCTCAGGGTAACTCGGGAATTTGTTTTTTTTTTTTTTGTCCTTTGGCTGGTGCAGCATAAGTCTCAGGCTTCCTTGCACCATATAGGTAATAATAATAATAGTTTAAACTCGATTACTTTTCTCTAATAAAAAAAACAATCTTTATTTCTTGTTTTTCTGTTATCTTTAATACTGTTATGGAATTTTGCAAATAATACCTCAATTTAGTAAAAATTTAAATACGAAATTTTTAGAAATCTTCAAGTACCGTGTTAGTAGACTAGAAAAGAATAGCGAAAGCTTAAAAAACGGTACTCACATTGAAATTAATCTGCGATGGTTTACTTAGGTAGCGTGGTTAATGTTCACGTTGAATTGTTAAATTGAAAAATTAAAAGGGAGGGAAGTAAGTAAAGGTTGACTGAGTTAAATGGGCCCAAGGAAACAGAAGTGTACACATCCGGATTCACTTACATAGTTTTTAATTATTATTCTTCTTTTTTTTATTTCGATGACAACCAAGGATTGGATGTGTACACTTCTGTTTCCTTGGGCCCATTTAACTCAGTCAACCTTTACTTACTTCCCTCCCTTTTAATTTTACAATTCAACGTAAACATTAACCACGCTACCTAAGTAAACCATCGCAGATTAATTTCAAGGTGAGTACCGTTTTTTAGGCTTTCGCTATTCTTTTCTAGTAAAAATTAAAAAAAAAAAAATAATAATTTTTGATACGTTTTTTCACGAGCACCAGCTGGGATACTTGGTTAGGGTCCGAGCAACGGAGATTAGGAATCTCTCTCCCCTTCGGGTGTTCATTTTAAAAATAAACCCAAAAATGATTGGTATATTAGTTATAAATGGATCCCCTCTCAGCATGCGGTTTCCTTGAAAGGAGCAGACATCCCCTCCGGGGGATGTCTGCTAATTTTGTGTCCAAATCCTTTCATGAAAGGATTTGGACACAAAATTAAAGAATAATTAACAAATATATTATAAAGTGCCTTGCATCGTTAACATGTTACAAAGGTTTATAAAGTTTTTAAAGTCGATACACTGACTCAATACTTGCATTGAGGTATGGGCGTGGTTAATCGCGTGTGCGGTACTGCAGGTTTCTCCATTCTTTGTAGCCAGGTCTTTTTCTCTAGCACTACAAAAAAAAAAAAAAAAAAAAACCAAACTATTATATTTAGGCCTTGTCGTGCTGTCTTATGTCTGTTAATGGCGTGTTATTTCGTTGATTTGTCTGTTTGCTGGACGAAAAACCCGTTTCTTTTTTTTTTTTTTATGTGAACCCCAAACACGAGAGGTATTAGAACCTATAGTACTTAGTACCGTGCGTGGAGACTGAGAAGACGAAAGAAGATATTTGTTGACATTGGACTTGAACTTCTGTAGATTGTAATTTTCAGGAAATACGTATGAAGGAAGGTTGTTCCAGAAAACGGCAGTTGAATGAATAAATGAGGAAGATGAAAAGTTGGTTCTGTGGGTTTGAAGTTGGACAGTAAATGGATGTTGGCTGGTGGTGGCACGTGTTCGGACTGTTTTGAAAGAGAGAGCAGGAATTATAGAAGCCAATTCAGAAGAACAGTGCCCATGGAAGTATCTGTAGAAGAGGCATGCAGCAGAAACAGTGCGTCTATGAGACAGCGAGTGGAGATGAATCATTAATTAACCTAACTGCCCTCTTCTGAATGGAATCAAGAAGCCTGAGAGAGGTTTTGGGGGCACCACCCCCAGATGTGGGAACAATATTCCATGGCAGGACGGATTTGCGATTTATACAGAGTGAGCAGCTGTTTGGAAGAAAAGTAACGCCGAGAGCGAAAGAGAAAACTAAGTTTTTTAGATGCAGAGGAAGCAATATTTTTAATGTGCTTGTGCCAAGAGAGATTAGAAGTCAGGGTAATCCCCAAAAGAGATATATCCTTTTGCCTAGAAATTGGAGTGTCACTAAAGATAAGCATAGGAGCAGAAGAATCCTTTTTGCGAGATATAAGACAAGACTGAGTTTTAGAAGGGTTGAAATCAACTAAGTTGTCTTTGCCCCACTGGAGAATTACCTGAAGATCGGCATTTAAGGAATTGGTAGCAGATTTTCGAGAAGTTGAAGCTGATTGAGCAGGACAAGGTTTCTCAAAATGGAAAGTTGAATGCAATGTGCTATCATCGGCAAAACTATGGATAGGATTTCCAGTCAATGGAAGAAGTCATTGATATACAAGAGGAAAAGAGTGGGGGAAAGAACTGAACCTTGGGGGACACCGGCATTAGTGGAGAAGTTAGAAGACAGAGAGCCATCAACCATCACCCTCAGTGAGCGATCAGAGAGAAAACTGGATAACCAACTACTAAAAACAGTTGGCAAACCATAAGATGGAAGCTTGTTTAGAAGACCTTTATGCCAAACACGATCAAAAGCCTTTGAGATGTCAAGAGCAACTACTTGTGTTTCACCGAACCTTTCCATTGAATTAGTCCATAAATGGGTAACATAAGCCAGAATATCACCAATGGATCGACACTGACGGAATCCATACTGGTGATCGTCGATCAGACGGAAGGTTTCTAGGTAGTTTAAGAGTTGGCGGTTAATTGATTTCTCCATTACTTTAGAAAGAGTAGAAGTAATTGCAATGGGACAACTGGATGGGAGGGATTTGTCACCCTTTTTAGGAACTGGCTGGATATGAGCAAATTTCCAAGCAGAAGGAAAAACACCTTTAGAATAAGAAAGTGAAAAAAGGCGGCAAAGAATAGGAGTAAGTTCAGGAGCACAGGTTTTGAAAACAAGTGGAGAAATATCATCAGATGCCTTCTAGGGGAAAAAGAAGAAAAAAAAAAATTACTGCCTCAGACAGATTTACCAGTGCAGTCCTCTAGCACTACAAGTATTTTATTATTTTCTACTTGTAGTGCTTTAGGTCCGCACGTGTAGTACAGTGGTATCGCCACCATCCTCCCCACACTGAGTGGAAAAGTCCCTGGTTCGAATCCCATCAATGGCACGAGGAACTTTAATGGTCCTTTTTTCACTCCATGACCGAGTTAGTCTGTCTCAGGGGTGACACTGTACTACCCGTGCAGACCTCTAGCACTAGAATAAACTTCATTGTGATGCCTTAATAAATAGCAGTGCTTAGCTTGTTTAAAAAATATGGACCAACTGTCCTTCGAGATATGTCGCGCCAAACACTAATTTGTTTTTTTTTTTTTTTTTTACTCTTCAAATGAACCTGTATATCCATACACTGCTCGCTTAATCATTTTATCAATCTTTCATTTGTGCTATGACCTTTGAATTTCCCCAAACTGTCGGCCTCTACCACCCATGAAGGCAACTTATTCCAATAATTTATAACTCGCTGGCTAAAATAAAACTTCCTGCAGTCCAATCTAAACATTTCCCCCCGTAACTTGAATTTATGTCCCCTAGTTCTAGCATCATTTATAATCTTGAAAATTTTGTCCTCATTCATTTTACTGATGCCTCTCAGAGCCTTAAACACCTCAATCAAATCTCCTCTAAGGTGTCTAGTTTCCAAACTCTGCAACCCACATATTCGAAGTCTTTCTTCATAAGGACGCCCTTTTGCCGATCTCACCAGGCGAGTTACCCTTCTTTGCACCCTTTCAAGAAGCTCGATGTCTTTCTTTAGGGGCAGTCTCCATACTTGAACACAGTATTCCAAGTGTGGTCTAACATAAGCCTTATATAATGGGATTATCACGTCCCTATCTCTACTTGCAAAAGTTCGATAGATCATCGATAGGACACCATGGGCCTTCCTTGCAACCTGTTTACAATGCTCAGAGAATTTCATGTCTGACCGTATCGTAACACCCAAGTCCCTTTCCTCCAGTACTGGGTTTAGTTGAACTCCACCAAGTGAATAAGTTATTTTGGGATTACTGTTTCCCAGGTGTAATACCTTACACTTTGTTGGATTAAAGCACAGCTGCCATTTTTCTGACCATTCCTGAAGTCTATCTAGGTCTCTCTGAAGAAGCTCAGCTTGACAGTGATCATTAACTACTCTTCCAATTTTAACATCATCTGCAAATTTAGACATCGCGCCCTCTATCCCTTCATCAATGTCGTTTATGAAAATTATAAACAACAGTGGTCCTAATACTGATCCTTGGGGAACCCCACTTCTTACCTCAACCCAATCTGAGGAATAGCCATTTATCACAACCCTCTGCCTCCTGCCCTGAAGCCATCCTTCTATCCATCTAAGGATTTTCCCAGTGATTCCAACCTGTTCCAGCTTATAAAGCAACCGCTCATGTGGGACTGAGTCAAAAGCTTTGCTGAAATCTAAATAAACAATGTCGAAATTATTCCCTAAATCCAGCTCGTGAGTGACCCTTTCGAAATAGCGAACCAGATTTGTTAAACATGATTTTCCCTTTACGAAACCATGCTGAGTATCCTTGAGAATTTCAATTCGATCCAAATGATCCTGAATTCCACCCTTGATCATTGCCTCCATGATTTTCTCTACTACTGAAGTCAGACTGACAGGTCGATAATTTCCAACTTCACTTTTAGAGCCACCCTTATGTATGGGAGATACATTTGCACTTTTCCAATCCAAGGGAATCTCCCCAGCAACATAGTGATGCTCGCATAATTAGCCTCAATGGTTCAATGCACTCGCTTGCCGCCTCTCTTAAGATTATAGGGTATATTCCATCAACTCCAGGAGCTTTACTGGTCTGTAGGCTCGAAAGTTTTTTCATTAAATAATCTTGCGAAATTTCAATATCATTAATTACATATTTTTTAACTTCGCTCCCACAATTTCCCTTTGCCACGAAAGGCTTTTCATTTGTAAATATCGATGCAAAATAACTGTTGAGTTCATCTGCAATGGCAGCTGGTGTATTTATTACTATCCCCTTTCCCTTACTTAAAGGTCCGATCTGGTTTGTCCTGCTCTTCTTGGCATTTATATATGTGAAGAATTCTTTATCCCCCCTCTTTGCTCTGTTTGCTAGTGATTTCTCATAAACTGCCTTTGCCTGTCGAACCTTTTGTACGTGATCCTTTAAAATAGTATTCACTGTTGAAGCAGCGAGACCTAATTCACTTGCAATAGATGACAAACTTTGTCCTGCTTCATAATCAATTTCATCTTCATTTCCTAGCACTTGCACTTAACATTGGTCCCTTTCCCTTCACCATTGTAATAAGTAAATAGGAATGAAGAGATGATTTTGAAATTTTGTTTTTTATGATTGAAGATTTCAGTGAAAGGGAACTCATAATACCATAATGTAAAAAGCCAACAATTTCAGTTTTTGGTATTATCGCAAATGCGATAAGATCGAGTTTACTATCTGTTTATAATAGATTGTGCTAACAGAAAAGCCCAATAAAAACCATAAAGTGCAAATTATTTTTTGGTCGTGACCTACAGAAATGTGCTTTAGAAAAATATCACAAAGGCATTCAAATTCTTATAACAAAACATATAAGTATACTGCAATTTCCATTATAAATATGACCTTTTAGAGATATGAAAAGCTTAGTTGTATAGCAATATTTTCAACTTCCAAAGACTCGGAACGAATTACAAAAAAAAAAAAAAAGTGGGTTCACATTATATTTTACCAAATACCTCCATTTATCCCCACAGATGCAAATTACACTTCCATATTTTACTCAGTTTGCATTGACCCGCAAAAACTGATGTAAAGTTGAATTTGCGTAAGTCAGGAAGTTCCTGTACTGCATATGAATAGCAGTAACTAATGTACCGCAATTCTACTGCACTTTGTAGTGTAGAATGGAAAAGACATGGGAATAAGTGTGCAGTCGGATATGAAGTTCTCTGCACATTGCAGTCAGGCTGCCAGAACAGCTCAGAGTTTTGCCAATTATATACAGGAATTTTTCACCCTAGCACCGATAGGGTGATTATCCCATTGTATAAGGCAACTGACAGACCACATCTTGCATGCAGCTCATGATACCTCATTTTAGGTAGAGTTGCTGGAACAAGGGCAGCAAGATTGTTCAGGGTAACAAAGGGATACTTACCAAGAAAGGCAAATTGAAGTGTTTAATTCTTTGAATTTGATCAAGCTGCCAATGCCAATCTTCCGCCTGCTCAGTCTACGCACGAGGGGGAATAAATTCAAGTGTGTGCTGCAGAAGTTTGCGTTTAGCCAGTATGTGGGAGTTGTTAGCTTAAATTCAAGGAATAACTAGACAAACTAATGGAAACACCTGGTGAAATGGGAAGTGTTGGTTTTTATTTTGGCTCATGCTGCATAAGTTTGCTTTCTTGCATCATTTGCCACTACGTGTGCTAGTTTATTTTCAGTCTTTCCTTCATCTTGTGGGGAATACGCATGGCCCTTTCATTCATTCAAAATTCTTTTACGGCAGTTTATGGCAATGATGATAACACATATTTAGACCAACTGGGATTCTAAAATGGTTTTGTCGAGGGTGTGGGTCTCTCGTACTGACTTTTAAGAGCAGTAATATGGTCTGCTTCTGCTACCATGAATGTAAGCAAGCCTTTTCTCAATGAATTTTATCTATGTTGACTGGTATTCAAGCTTAAGTATTGCTGTAATGGCGAAAGTACCATACCGCTACAGTTGGAGCAGGCAACAGTTCATACGGTATGACTGAATATTAAGTGGAGCCATCTAGAAATTTTATGGTGGCCACAAACTTAGTTCCACCTCCATGTTATTAGTAATCTTCAAGTTCTGATCCATTAAGGGCATTGTTTTCTTCTGTGTGGTTTTTCACCCAAGAATCCCGAATTTTATGGCGGTAATCACGATTACAAAGAGATGTATCTCTTGATACATCACCTACCTTGAGTCAGCTTAAGAGACATGATCTATGCCAGTACATCACTTAACTTTAATTTTTCCCACTTGAATGACCTCTGGTTCTCGAAGAAGTGTCATTATCATTCAAGATAATGTGGCCCTAATGCATATTGGAAATGTTCCATGCAGATTACTGTTAGAATATAGTGCTATCTGTAATTCGTCTAGTCCTCTGCCCTCAGACAGGTTCAAGGCTCCATTAAAGCTACTTTTGTACCTTGCCCTTTCCTTTTTTAATTCCTGCCCTGCATAATTTCCTCTTCCCATTCAATCCATCATTCCAATTCTCCCACCAGCTCTCTTCCCTTCAGTCACTTTTCTCAACATGCTTTCTCTTCTAAACACATGTTCTATAAAGTTCTCGTCTTCTTAGTTTTTATTGTTCTCTTCACCTATTTTCCTCAAAGCTTCACCCTGTCCACTCTTTCCATTCTTCTCCACACCCACACGTCGAATGCTTCTGTCTAATCTCCTCTCTTCTCAGTGTCCATGTCCCTGAGCCATACACTCATAGTACAACGGTTGATATGGTTTTCACCATTTGCTTTCTTAATTCCTTCTTGAAATTTCTTCTCAACAGTTCTTTTCCATTACTAAATGCCTTTTTGCCCATTGAAATTCTTGTTCTTCTTTTCCTCCAAACTTTTTCCATTTTCTGTCATTATGCTTCCTTGCTGGAGGTTGAGAAGACAAAAGAAGATATTTGTTGACATTGGACTTGAACTTCTGTAGACTAATTTTCAGGAAGGTTGTTCCAGAAAACGGCAGTTGAATGAATAAACGAGGAAGATGAAAAGTTGGTTCTGTGAGTTTGAAGTTGGACAGTAAATGGATGTTGGCTGGTGGCGGCATGCATTCAGACTGTTTTGAAAGAGAGAGCGAGACTTATAGAAGCCAATTCAGAAGAACAGTGCCCTGAATGGAATCAAGAAGCCTGAGAGAGGTTTTGGGGGGGCACCACCCCGTTGTGGGAACAATATTCCCATGGCAGGGCAGATTTGCGATTTATACAGAGTGAGCAGCTGTTTGGAAGAAAATTAACAGCGAGATCAAAAGAGAAAACCAAGTTTTTTAGATGCAGAGGAAGCAATATTTGCAATGTACTTGTTCCAAGAGAGATTAGAAGTCAGGGTAATCCCCAAAAGAGATATATCATTTTGCCTAGAAATCAGAGTGTCACTAAAGATAAGCATAGGAGAAGAAGAATCCTTTTTGCAAGATATAAGACAAGACTGAGTTTTAGACGGGTTGAAATCAACTAAGTTGTCTTTGTCCCACTGGAGAATTACCTGAAGATCGGCATTTAAGAAATTGGTAACAGATTTTCGAGAAGTTCAAGCTGATTGAGCAGGGCAAGGTTTCTCAAAATAGAAAGTAGAATGCAATGTGCTATCATCGCAAAACTACGGATAGGATTTCCAGTCAATGGAAGGTCATTAATATACAAGAAGAAAAGAGTGGGGGAAAGAACTGAACCTTGGGGGACACCGGCATTAGTGGAGAAGTTAGAAGACAGAGAGAAAACTGGATAACCAATTATTAAAAATTGGCAAACCATAAGATGGAAGCTTGTTTAGAAGACCTTTATGTCAAACACGATCGAAAGCCTTTGATGTCAAGAGTAACTACTTGTGTTTCACCGAACCATTCCATTGAATTAGTCCACAAATGGGTAACATAAGCTAGAATATCACCAGTGGATCGACACTGATGGAATCCATACTGGCAATCATTAATCAGACGGAAGGTTTCTAGGTAGTTTTAAGAGTTGGCGGTTAATTGATTTCTCCATTACTTTAGAAAGAGTAGAAGTAATTGCAATGGGACGATAATTGGATGGGAGGGATTTGTCACCCTTTTTAGGAACTGGCTGGATATGAGCAAATTTCCAAGCAGAAGGAAAAACACCATTGAAATAAGAAAGTGAAAAAAGGCGGCAAAGAATAGGAATAAGTTTGGGAGCACAGGTTTTGAGAACAAGTGGAGAAATACCATCGGGACCTGGAGCTTTCTTAGCATCAAGATTCATCAAAATCCTTCTGACATCCTTTTGATGGAAAGCCACAGAGGCATTGAATGGAGTGTGTTGGGAATGGTGGGAGTTGTTTTACCAAGATTATTAATACATGAGTTGGAAGAAAAATGGGATGCTAGCAGGTCAGCTTTATCCTTGACTGATGTGACAACAGAACCATCTGGTTTGGACAGAGGTGGGAGCAGAGATGGGCAAATTTGCGGCCAATTGTCTTTGGCAAGAGACCAGAATGCTAGGCTACCATTACGGCAAGAAGCAAGTTTTCTACTCTTAGCCAGTTCAAACTCTAGTTTGGAATGATTAATAACTGCTTTGCAATTATTTTGAGTTTTGGTGGTGGCAGAAAATGAAACTGAAGAATTAGAAACAAGCCAATTACAATATGCAACATTCTTCTCTTGAACAGCCTTAGCACATTTATTGGAAAACCAAGGTTTAGATAAAGGACGAGATTTTAAAGTGGAGTGTGGGATAAAGGATTCCATTCCTGCAAGAATAATTTCACTGACACGATCTGAGCAAACGTTGACATCAGGAGTTTTGAAACAGTAATCCGACCAAGGAAAAGAAATCTTGCAGGTCATCCCATTTTGCATTCTTGTAATGCCAAACAACAAGAGGTTGGGAATACCCATGAGGTAAAGGCTCCTTTGGAGAAGAGACAATCACCAAGTTGTGATCCGAAGTACCTAAAGGACCTCTCACTTCGACCGTGTACTTAGAAGGGTTGTTTGTGAGAAAAAGATCAAGCGTATTGGCTGTATGATTAGGATTGTCCGGTATTCTTGTAGGTAAATGAACAATCTGTGCAAGGTCATTAGCAATTGCAAAAGCCTTAGCATCTCGACCAGCTGGGTCAGTGTCACTAGAAAACGGAAGCCAGCTGGAGTTGTGAACATTAAAATCACCAAGGAAAAGTACCTCACTGTTAGGAAAGTTGGACTGGAGAAAGTCAAGTTGCAAAGAGAGGAAGTCAAAGAGCTCCAAGTTATTAGTGGAGTTGGGGGAACGGTAGAGAGAACAGATGAATTTGACACAATGAGGTAGAGATTTTAAGCCAGAGAAGATCAAAGAGAGGAGATTCCAAATTGCCAAGGCTCTGACGGAATATCAGAACGGACATATGCACAAGTACCACCTTTGAGGTGAAAGGAATCACACAGCGAATAATTTGGGCATCTGAGATGAGCAGTAGTTGAATCAACCGATAACTGAGATTCTGTCAGAAAAAGTACATGGGGTTTGGCAGACTGCAAGTGGAAATGGACATCGTTGAGATTAGAATTGAGACCATGTATATTTGTGAAATGAATTAGGAAGTGTTTGGGAGGTTTAGATCTTTTCGTAGATAAGCTTGCTCTATTAGTTTGACAATTCATGTTGTATTCAATAGTAAGAAAAAGTGGGTGGGACATGCTGTATGAAGTAATGAAATTTTTGGATACGGCGTACACATGGTAAGAATATACCCAAATCCTTGAGATAACGTGGCCTCGACAATGCTCCCCGCATACACACTACTCGTACTCCCTCCAGTCACCATCTGGCAGAGTAGAGGTAGCAAGATTATAACTAGCTGATCCGGAAGCCTCCTAGGTCTATCTTTCCTAGGACTTCCATCAGCTTAACCCAATTCACTCTGTCAAAAGCCTTTCCACGATCAACAAAAGAGATTGCCAGATCTTTTCCTATTTCCATGTTTCTTTCTGCTACTGTTCTTAGAATTCCCACTGCTTATCTGGTTCCACAGCCTTCTCTGAACCCAAACTGATCTACAAATTCACAATTGCTTTTTATTTAATTCGTTCTGAGAGAATTTTTAGTAATATTTTTTTAGCGGGATATTAAACTGATTGTCTTATAGTCGGTACAATTTGTTGCATTCTTCTTTTCTAATGGGATGATTATGGATTTTGGAAAGTCTTTTGACCAACTTCCACATCCATAGATTTTCTTGCAAATTCTGAACAATTCTTTCTTTGCTTCTTTTCCAAGTCCTTTTATAATGTCTGCTGGTATATCTAGTTCAGCTGCCTTTTCTTTTTAATGACCATAGGGCAAAAACTGATTAGTTTTTGCCCTATGGTCTCTTTTTCATCTTCTGCTATCACAGGCCAGACCTTAGATTTATTTATTTTATCGTATAGCTCTTCTATGTATTCCTTCCATCTTTCCTTATGTGTTGTCATAAGGAATTTTTCTGTTAAGTCCTTGACCTTTTCATACTTCTTCCTCTTCTTGCCATGTCCTCTAATTCTCTGCAGTGTCTTCCCACCTTTTTTCTCTTGCCTTCACCTGTTGCCCTTCTTAATCCTTGCCTCTTCTGAACTATAGTGCTTCCATTTTGTCTATCATTTCTTCTGTGATCCATGGTTTCCTTATCCTTTTCTGATCTACTACACATAATTACTTTCTACTACTCCTATAACAATATTTTTAAACCTTTCCCATTTTCTATTCTTCTCCACTTCTATTTTCTCTCCATCCCCTATTACCTTGTCAATTGCCTCTGAAATCTACAGCTAGTACATTCTTCAGTACATTTAAATTCCATTTCCTTCTTTTTCTTTAACTCCTTACTCTCTTCAGCGTAATCTTCATCGCTACCAAATTTTGGTCCGAATCAGCATGTGCACCCACATAACTATGTTAAATTCTTCACAGCACTCCTGTACCTTTTGTTCACCGAAATGTAGTCGAATTGGTACCTGTCAGCATCCCCTGGTCTTCTCCAAGCGTATCTTTTCTCCTGTCTAAAACATGTTTGATGCAAACATCTCTATTGTGTTGCAAAATTCTATCATCTTGCCACTCATTCCTTGTCCCAAGTCCCCACCTCATCTCCTTCCCTTCCTTCACCATGGGAGCATTCCAATCTCCAATCAAAATGACTATGCATCTGTCACTCCCCAGTTCTTCCACCATTTTTTTCCTCTATCTGTTCATGTACTTAGTCTACTTCGCCCTCAATATGGCTGCTTATTGGTAAATATACTTGCATCACTTTCTTGAGGCTTTTCAGTGCATTTTTATCAAGACGTACTACTCCTCACTGGCTGTCATTCCCTCCTTTGTATATTACCCTTATATCTTCACTTACAAAGTTTCCCTCATCTTTCTATCTAGTCTCTGCTATTCCTAAAATATTCAGACTATTTTTCTTCATTTCAGTTTCCCTCTCCTCAACGTTGTTCCTACATTCCATGTGCCAATCTTCATAAAAGGATAATTATAAGAAGGATTTCACTGGTTTACGATCTGAGAGGCCTTGTCTCCTCTTCTGCCAAATACAACACAGCTTCTGCCTGCTGAGTCCCATTTTAATTTGAGCTACTAGGGAATGTACAAGGGGTTTCCTGTTGCCTTTCTTGCTGGCAATGGCCTTCTATGGGGTTGGGTGCACCAGCCGTTTCTTTTTTTTTTTCTTTTAGTCCTCTGAATATAAAAGATCAAAAACAGACAATTACACTTTGGTGAGGAAACAAATAATATTAGTGGGAATTAAAAGTCTGAAAATTTATTGTCTACGATTTAGAAGAAACTTTTCATAATGAATTGCTGCATTTTAAGAATTATATTAGCATGGGCAGAAAAAATATTGTTTTTGTAAGTTATATTGGTAAATACAAATAATGTGGTTAGCATTTTTCAGTGTTAACTTTATTTGGAATTTAGCCGAATTTGACAAATTGTTCTGCTGAAAGGTCTGCTTCTGAATTAAAAAGGGCCAAACACTAAATAAAAATCATTTTAAATAATTTATAAAGTATTAGTTTGAAATGAGTCATACATGAATGTATTTCAGAGGTTTTAACATTTTTACTGTATTCAAATTATTTTGTATTAAATATAAATAAGTATAACAGTAAACACTCAAATTTGTATAATAAATCAAATAAAAATTCATTGCATTGTATTTATTTTAAAATGTGGACAATAAATGTTTGTGTACCCTAACCTAAATCTCCCCTTACCTGCTCATTATGACTCCTGTAGCCCTCCCATAGCATAGTATTTAAAATCAGCTCCCACACTGGGTGGGAAAGGTTTGAGTTTGAATTCCATCAATTGACAAGTTTTCTCTCCCCGCCACCTCAAAATGGGCTTTATGTTCAGCATACTGACACAATATTCATAGCCTTAAAAGAGGTGGGGGGGGAAGAAATGCTGTCTTAAAGCATTCACAACCAGACTGTATGACTGCTAATGCAGTATGCCTAAATTTCTGATGTTCATGGATTATCTTTTTTTTTTTTTTTTAAATTTGAAATATTAGTGATTGAGAAAATCCACATGTTCTCAAGTCCTAAATCTGCTCGTGCAACTCCTGTAGCCCTCTCTGAATAGAGAGGGCTACAGGAGTTGCATGAGTCTCTAAATTTTGTATTATTTTGTATGTAATTTTGTATTATTTGTATTGTATTTGTATTAACACGATACACATAAAACTACATGAATACAGTTTTATGGCGTAAACGGTATTTTCAATGGAAAGATTGACCCTGAAATGACGAAATATACAGCAATATACTAAGCACACCACTTGTTGGGACAGGGTCAATAAAAAACACATGGCTGTTTCCTACAGCATCCCAATACCCTCATCATCATGAAACTTGAAAATCCCCAAGTGTTCGCAGTATCAATAATCTCTGTATATTGAAAATCCTTACGTGTTCGTGGTATCAATAATGGATTATATCTTACAAGGAAAAGCTATTTTGGTCCTCTTACATGCTGGAAGAAATACACTGCCAACGCCATATTCAGTGCAAATGCCCAACATGGAAGGAGCAATTCTGGAAGCAGTGGCATCCGATCTAATGACTAGCACATGAATGCTAGCTCTAATTAATAGCAAACCATGCTTAATCTTAAGGGAGGAAATGTTATTCATTCATCACTTTTGGTATGTTTAAGAACTGCCACATCCTTATGAGTGGATTCTGCAACAGGTCACCGAACATATCCTCTAAACTAGTGATATGCTTCACACTGGTCATTAGAATGGCCACAATACTAATTATCAAGCATGCATAAATCTACATGTTTCTACTTCGCGGCAGTTTCAGCTTCAACAAGATGTTTAAACATATACACTGGTATCCCTGAAGACAAAATCACTGGTCCTATCTCCACCTAACAAGATATATTTCAATTAAAGCTTGAAAAGTTGTCACCTCTCAGCTCAGTGATTTGCAGTATAAAGGTGGATGGAAGTGCGTTCCCATGCAAAGCATGAGCATGTCACAATAAGAAAACTATTTTCAAAGGAAAGATTAAATCAACAATCAGTACTGCAACACATGTGACTCATGTTGGGGAGAATTATGTCTCGCTTCCACCTCAGCAAGCACTATTATCCATCACCTCAATACTGTGCTTTTTTGGGAGATGGGTTGGCCATAGCTTGGTTACCCAGATAGCCTGATCTAAATCCACCGGATTATTTTCTCTGGAGCCATTTAAAGTAAGATTTAGCTGCATGGCTCCATGCAGCCTTCCCAACCAGTACGAATGTCCATATAAATTGCCATGCATATATTTTGATAATATGCATGAAAGGCAATTCAAAAATGTTAGGGGCAAACTTTCCTTTTCACGAGCTGAGTGCCTATTTCCATATGCTATACTGTAAGTGTTCATGAAGTGTGATGAAATAAATTGTTACTTCCACTTAGTGTTTGTGAACTCGTTTCTTTGAACATGAAGCTTTTCATTACTCTGGACATCTGTCAAATTATGAATATAAATCACTCAGGCTGGATGATGTCATCACTTACATAATTTTGTTAAACAATGCCACACTGACGAATTGTTCAGGTTCCCTCTTATTTTTGGCTAAGAAATCTTCATTCCCTGTGCTGACTTTTGTAGCATTAAGGGATAAATTACCCTGTGGTTATATTTATATATACAGCTCTTATTTGTTTATTAAAAAAAAGGCATATACCCTGCTCAAGGTAGTAAAAACTTTTCCTTAGTTCATTTGAAAGAACGTACGCACAATTTAATATAACTCTTTATTTGAGGAAATTAACTGCATTTGCTTTTATTTTTTTTCCGTAAATAATACAAAGCTATAAATGAATAACATGTATCACAAAACTGAAATGAGGTGATATTTATTTGAAAGTTAAAAACAACATAATTGGTTATTCTGCTCATAGTAAAAATATGCAAAATGAAATAGCAGCAAGATAAAGCTTACAACCAAACAGTATTTATTTGATGAGGAGGAGGGAGGAAAAGTGTTTTTCCAGTTTAATGAGAAAAACAAAGTTTCATGAAATGTTGATTTATCTACAATTTTATAATTTTATGGTGAATTATATCAGAATGAAAACAGTTAAGATAAGAAATACAGCTAATATGTGCAATACCTTAACACATACAATTACTGTAAGCCTAATCTGATAGGTTTTGAAACTGACCACAAGATGAACCAGTATGATCAGACAACAAGTTTACATTTTGGGTGTTTTGAAGGATACCTGTAAAGGTTTACCAGCAAACTGAAACCCGTTTAATGATTCAATGGCAAAAATTGCTTCATCATAATTAATCATAGTAACAAACCCATATCCCTTACCCGTGCCTGTAGAAGAATCACGGATTACATTCACCTTCTGCACTGTTCCGTACTGTGCAAAAAGTTGCCACAATGTCTTTTCATCTGTGTCAGCACCGATATTATACACAAATAAGATATGTCCCTCACCAGTAACAATTGTACCACCACCTCCATATGGATAACCACCTCCAAGCAAAGGATTGAAACGATATCTGCTGTTAATACTTTGTCTCATTGGTCCCCCTCCAAGTCCTCGAAAATGAAGACCCAAATTTGCAAGTGGAGATGGTGGAGGCCGAACTTTCTTTGCATTATCTTCAGCGAACTTAATGGATACTGGTTCAGACCCACCAGGAAGAGTTCGTCCAGTGAATTTTTCTATAGCTTCCTCAGCCTGTTCTCTTAAATCATACAAAATAAAACCAACACCTTTATTTGGACCATCCATAGTATCTTTCAATATTCTACATTGGACAATGTGCCCACATTCTGAAAATACATTCTGCATCTCTTCTTCAGACATATCTCTTGGGATTCCCCGAACATAAAGATTAGCATTCTTAATAGTATCACCACCTGGCCTCGCAAAAGCTACTTTGATTCTCTTATTCTGAAGTTGGAAGCCATTTAGTGTGTCAATAGCTCTTGAAGCATCTTCTGGCTTGGAATAATCTACAAATCCAAAGCCATAGCTATAACCAGTGGCTTTATGACGAACGATTTTGCTGGTTCTCACAGGTCCAACACTCATGAAGAGATTCTTGAATTCTGCATCTGTTAGGGTTTGTGGAAGGTAGTTGATAATCAGATTGGTCTTGGAGGAGTCATTATTATCCCCACGATCCATTGTATGTTTGCGATACCTTGTACGTCTCCAGGCAAGAACAGCACTGCACATCCATTAACATGAATGGGGAAAAAAAAATATATAAAAAAATAAAAATTGAGGGAAAATTTGCTGTAAAAAAGCATAAAAAAAGTCACTAACATAACTTTAAAAAAGCTAAATAAAATATAAACAGGTAACAGGTTAATAAATTCGAATTTAATTCACTTATTCAATAAATTAACAAAAATATCAAGCAGTAGCATGTAACTGCTCTTCATGAATATGAAATTTCTAAGTTTGTTCCCAAAATACAGAACTGTGTTATGAGACCAGTTGTCTGCAATAAAAAAAAAAAAAAAAAAGGAAGGGGAATTCTTGCAGCATAGCTTTAAAACAGTCAAACCAGCTTGCTAAAGGGGTTTCAATTAAAGGAGGCGTTTTTAACTTTCTGACATCACCAACAGTTTCTAACCTGATCTTGGTAGTATAGCAGTAGTATCACTGTTTTGTAGTACGAGGGCCCCAGATTTTTATTTGAAAAAAATTTTCAATATTATTGTTTTTTGAATTGTGCTAAATAAGGCTTGACCCCTTAACCAGTAGACTCAAAGTTTATTAATTTCTTCTTCTTTCTTTAATAATAATTGAAAACTTTTTAAATGTTAAATTTTTTAGCTGAAAAATACTCATTAGCTTTAATGAATAAAAGTTTTATTAATTATATTTAAATTTTCAGAAAAATATTAGTAACATGAGCAATCTCCATTCCAAATTTAAGTTTGTGAAGGCATTAACTGCAGAAAAGTAAACAGCATTACTCCAACACAAGATAAGTCAATATTCTGGAATACTTTGAATTTGAAATTAAACGTTATCTCAATGAAAAAAGAAAATAGTAATTTTCTATTAATTCCACCTATGTATGTAAAAATATTCTTTTATATGCATCATTTCAAGGTCTCTTGTGACAATCAACTACAGGAAACTTTTCCAATTAAAAAAAAAAATTCATGAGAAAAAAAAAAAGTGAATATATTGTAGGAATACTAAAATTCTCATAGTTATTTAAATTCATAAATATTCTTCTCTTTTTTTTATTATTTCTTTTTTTGTATCAAATACACCAGCGGTTCCCAACATATTTTTAATGCAAACCACTAAGCCTGTATTCTCTAAAATCGTATAATATTTCTGAATTTTTATTATAAAATATTTCCAGTACTACATTTCTATAAGCGACCTTGTGTAATAATCAAAATTATTATTACGTATTATTTATACTTTGTAAAGCAGTGATTATTCAGTCCAAACCAGATTTCTAACAGGCTAAGAGTAGAAAACTTGCTTCTTGCCCTAATGGTAGCCGAGCACTCTGGTCTCTTGCCAAAGCTATTCACCGCAACTTTTGCCCATCTCTGTTAAAACCAGATGGTTCTGTTGCCACATCAGCCAAAGATAAAGCTGACCTACTAGCATCCTATTTTTCTTCCAACTCATGTATTGATGATCTTGGTAAATCACCTCAAACCTTTCCCAGTATGCTCCATTCAAGGCCTCCTGTGGTTTTCCGTCAACAGGATGTCAGAAGGATTTTGATGAATCTGATGCTAAGAAAGCGCCAGGTCCCGATGGTATTTATCCACTTGTTCTCAAAACCTGTGCCTGCCCTTGAACTTACTCTTGTTTCACTTTCTTCCAAAGGTATTTTTCCTTCTGCTTGGAAGTTTGCTCAAATCCAGCCAGTTCCTAAAAAGAGTGACAAATCTCCCTTCCATCCAATTATCGTCCCATTGCGATTACTTCTACTCTTTCCAAAGTAATGGAGAAATCAATTAACTGCCAACTCTTAAACTATCTGGAAATCTTTCATCTGATCAACGATTGCCAGTATAGATTCCACCAGTGTCGATCCACTGGTGATATTCTGGCTTATGTTACCCATCTATGTACAAATTCAATGGAAACATTTGGTGAAACTCAAGCCATTGCTCATGACATTTCAAAGGCTTTCGATCGTGTTTGGCATAAAGGTCTTCTAAATAAGCTTCCTTCCTATGGTTTGCCAGCTGTTCTTTGTAATTGGGTATCCAGTTTTCTCTCTGACTGCTCATTGCGGGTGATGGTAGACGGCTACCATCACCTTCAATGACTGGTAGAAGAAATCAACATTTCTTCTATCTCAATTTATTGATTCAATTTCTGTTTTTTGAAACAAACTTCCTTCACACGTATTTCCTGAAAATTACAATCTACAGACGTTCAAGTCAACAAGTAACTTTTCCACTAATGCTGATGTTCCCAAAGTTCAGTTCTTTCTCCCACTCTTTTCCTCTTGTATATTAATGACCTTCTTCCATTGACCGGAAATCCTATCTTTTGCTGATGATAGCACATTGCTTTCCACCATCCAGAGAAACCTTGGATGAGTTTGAGAAACCTTTCCCTGCTCAAACAGCTTCAACTTTACAAGTATCAACTGCCAATTCTTAAATGCAGATTTCAAGGTAATTCGACAGTGGGGCAACGAAAACTTAATTCCAATCCTTCCAAAACTCAGTCCTATCTTATATCTAGCAAAAAGAATTCCTTTGCTCCTATGCTTATCTTTGATTACGCTCCGATTTCTAGGCAAGATCTTGGAGATTACCCTGACTTCTAACCTCTCTTGTCATAAAACACATTACAAATATTGCTTCCTCTGCATCCAAAAAACTGGGTTTTCTCTTTCGCTCTCGATGTTACTTTTCTTCCAAACAGTTGTTGACTCTAGAAATTGCAAATCCGCCCTATGGAATATTGTTCCCACATCTGGGGCGGTGCCTCCAAAATCTCTCTTAGGCATCTAGATTCCATTCAGAAGAGGGCAGTTAGGTTAATTAATGACTCATTTCTAACAGTCCCTCCACTCTGTCTCATAGACATGTTTCTGCTGCATGCCTTTTCTACAGATACTTCCACGGGCACTGTTCTTATGAACTGGCTTATATAATTTCCCACTCTCTCGTTCAAAGCAGTCCGAACGTGCCGCAACCAGTGAACATCCTTTTACTGTCCAAGTTCAATCCCACAGAACCAACATTTCTTCTTCCTCATTTATTGATTCAATTTCTGTTTTTTGAAACAAACTTCCTTCATATGTATTTCCTGAAAATTACAATCTACAGAAGTTCAAGTCTAATGTCAACAAGTATCTTCTTTCATCTTTTCAACCTATGCATGGTACTAAGTACTATAGGTTCTAAAAAAAAAGTACCCATACATAACAATGATCCCTGAGATTGTAAAAAAAAAAAAAAAATTAGGATGGAAAACATATTTATTTAAAAAAGGTTGTTTATGTATGGGTAATGACCTTCCATCATTTCTACTACCCAGGTAGTATGCATACATCTTTCGATTATGTCTCATATTGTAAATACCTTCACAATGAGTTGCCGAGGTATTGCATTTCCTCAAATAAGTAACGCTTCAGTTATGGAGAATACTAACGTTACTTATTCTTGGCAGATATCACCATTTGAAGAATGGTATGGAATAAAGTACTCTGTTATCCACATACTGTCCCTATTAGACTTTGGAAAGCAAAAAAGGTGTAGGAAAGAGATAGGAGAGGAAGAGGAAAGGAGCCGTTACTCATCACACTCACTGAACTGAAACATTCATGAATCCCCCGAATAGGCAACGCTTCCCCATTTAGGGAAGATTGTTGTTACCTATTCGTGGTAATGAGGGCCTCATCAAGACCCCCCCCAAACGGCACCGTTTTGGATCTGATTGGCTCCTCTTCGGTGGGTGGGCAGGCACCCTGGTGTTGCAATAGTGACAACCCAGTTATGAAGTATAACTCCTCAATATAAGAGATGCTTGATGATGTATATGGTTTAATCTAAAACTATTTCTTGACTAAATGCGTAAGAGTATGAAAAAGGTTGTTTATGCATGGGTAATACACTTCCATTATTTCTAATACCTAGGTATTATGCATGCATTAGTTGATTATATCTCGCATTACCCATGCATAAACAACCTTTTACATACTTTTATAAATTTAGTCAAGAAATACATTTAGATTAAACCATGTACACCATCAAGAATATCTCATATTGTGGAGTTATACTTCATAATTGGATTGTCACTATTACAACAACAGGGTACCTGCCCACCTACCGATGAGTAAGCCAACAAGCTTCGAAACGGTGCCATCTGGGTGGTGGTATCCGCCGAGATTGAATGACATTTCTCCACTGGTGAAGCGTTACTTATTCAAAGCAGTACAATACCTCGGCAACTCGGCATCTCATATTGTGAAGGTATTCACAATATGAGATGTAATCAAACAATGCATGCATACTACCTGGGTAGCAGAAATGATGGAAGTGCAGTACCCATGCATAAACAACCTTTTTCATACTCTTAGACATGTAGTCAAGAAATAATTTTAGATATTTATTTAACATAAAATACTGTAAGATAGTAAAGTAATTATAAGGAATTGTGGGAGATGTGGTTTCTTTTCTTGGCAGTTCTTAATTTTTATTTAATTTTATTTTACTTTACTTTATTGTTTATTATTAGTTATATTTTGTAGTTTACAATAATATACCTATGTAAATCTAAGGTGCCATTACAGAATTTTTAGTGTGAACCCCCAGGGGTTTGCAAACCACTAGTTGGAAACCCCTGAAATACACCAAAGTGGCAGCTAGGCTGGGTGAACCTCTAGGCAATGTGTTGAAAGGTGTAACCATAAGTATGATGGCTGATTTTTCTACAATTTAATTATACATAGATTTAAATTTCATGCTTATTACTGTATGCATGTGGTAATACTCAAGTGATTGGGATTATAAAAATATACTAATGGATAAACCTGCATCTACATCAAAGAGAAAAATCTGTGAATAATCAAGGTTACCGATCATTCTGATATTGGAGGCTTAGTGGTAAAATCCTCCAGAGCAAAGCTCCAGCAACTCAACCCAAACTCTAAAATGGCATTCACAGGCTGGCCAATAGTTAGTCTGCCAAACCAAACCAATCGATAATTCTAAGAGGCATCTGGATCAGATAGTGTATAATCTTGCTGCATCTATTCTGCCAGATAGTAACAGGAGGGAGTCCAAGAAGTATATATGCAGGTAGAATTGTTGGGGCCACGTTATGTCAAGGAACTGGGTTATTCTTGCCATAAGCACACCACAAACAAAAACTTCATACAACTTGTCCTCCCTACCTCTTTTTACTACTGTATACATCATGAGTATCCACACTAATTGAACACATTTATCTGCAAAAAGATCTAAATTCAAACACATCCTAATTTATTTTACAAACATACATGGTCTCAGTTCCAATCTCAATGATGTGCATTTTCACTTACAGTCTGCCAAATCTCTCCACTTACTTTTTCTGACAGAATCCCAATTAGCCGTTAATTCAACCGCTGCTCATCTCGCTTGTCCTAATTATACATATCCTATACTTTCCTTTCACTTCAAAGGTGGTAACTTGTACATATGTCTGCTCTTATATTCCCTGTCAGAGACAGTAATTTGGAGCTCCTCTTTTTGATCTTCTCTGGTTTAAAATCTTTCTACCCCATTCTGTTAAACTTCATCTGTTGCCTCTATCATTCTCAACTCCGCTAATCACTTGGAACTTTAGCCTTTTGCCTCGGTGCCTCAGTAGCCAGGAGCAGTAGTGCGTAGCACACTCTTCTTGATTAGACTGCGGTTCGAGCCTGTGATCACCAAATACGGAGGATGCAGAAAGATCAGAGAATGACCACCGTATATCCCCGGAGCTGTTGTTATTTAGTTTTTAGGAGCATTAGCAACTAAGGCCATATTGCTCCGGGAATATGCGGTGGACATTCCCTGACCTTTCCGCATCCTCTGTATTTGGTGGTGACGGGCTCGAATCCCAGTCTAATCAAGAAGCATGGGCTACGCACTGCTGCTCCTTCCCGCCTGGCTACGGAGGCACCATATCCCCGGAGCAATATGGCCTTAGTTGCTAATGCTCCTAAAAATCAAATAACAACAGATTTTAACCAGCGGGTAGTCGATTGGTGGAACAGACTCCCATCTTTTGCTGTCTAGGTTGATAGCCTAAATAAATTTAATGCTGAGCTGGACAGGTATTTGGAACAAATGGAGGGGTGAAATGGGAGCGGTTTTTTTTTTTTTTTTTTGGCTGATGCTGCATAAGCTTGCTTTCTTGCATCGTATGCCCCTACTAATGCTAACTCTGACTTCCTTTCTTTGAAACATGACTTTGTCCAGTCCAACTTTCTGAAAAGTCAGGTAATATTCCTCGGTAATTTTAATGCTGACAACTCCAGCTGGTCAAGATTCTGAGGCTTTTGCAATTACTAATTACCATGCACAGATTGTTCATTTAACTACCAGAATACCAGACAATCTTAACCACACAGCCAACACTCTTGATCTTTTTCACATGAACAATCCTTTCAAGTACACAGTCAAAGTGAGTGGTCCTGCAGGCACCTCAGGTCACAACTTGATGATGGTCTCTTCTCCAGTTGAGCCTTTCTCTTGTGGCCATTCTTAACCTTTTATTGCTTGGCATAATTAGAATAAAATGCAAATAGGATGTTGACGTTACTCAAATCACATCAATGAAACCCTTTATTCTACACTCCACCTTAAAATCTCATCCTTTATCTAAACCTTGGTTTTCCAATAACTGTGCTAAGGCTGTTCAAGATAAAAATGTTGCATATTGCAACTTGCTTGCATCCAAATCTCCAGGTTCATTTTCTGCCTACACAAAAGCAAGAAACAACTGTAAAGCAGCTATTAATCAGTTCAAACTAGATTTTGAACAAGCTAAGAGTACACTTGCTTCTTGTCCAAACAGTGGTCGAATATTCTAGTCCCTTGCCAAAGCTATAATCTTGCCTGCAACTTTTGCCCATCCCTACGCTCTTTTGTTAAAACCACCTGATTAGCATTAGTAGAGGCATACGATGCAAAAAAGCAAGCTTATGCAGCATCAGCCAAAAAAAAAAAAAAAAAAAAAAAAACACACTCCCATTTCACCCCTCCATTCGTTCCAAGTATGTGTCCAGCTCAGCCTTAAATTTATTTAGGCTACAACTTCCACAACAAAGGATGGAAGTCTGTTCCACCAACCAACCACCCCCTGGCTAAAGGCAAACTTCCACACATCTATCCTACATCTGTCTTTCCTCAATTTGAATTTATGCCCTCTCAAATGATTATTCTAAGCAAGAGGAAGAATTCCATCAGCATTGAACATACTCAAACCATTCAAGGCTTTATACACCTAATCAGATCATCTCGCAGGTGCCTAGTATCCAGACACTGTAATTTGCAAAATTTAAGCCTTTCTTCTAAAAGCAACCCTTTGTTCCATTCACTAATCTTGTTGCTCTTCTCTGTACTCGTTCCAACAGCTCTCCAGACCTGTAAACAGTACTCAAGATGTGGCCTGACCATTGCCTTATACAAGGGGATAATCACCTCCTTATCCCTGCTAGAATCCTGTTTATCATTGACAAGACACTATGAGCTACTTTTGCAGACCATCTGCACTACTTAGAAAACTTCATATCTGCCTGCACAATTACCCCCAGGTCCTTTTCGTTCTCTACCACTTCAGTGTAGTACCACAGAGTTGATACGTCACTCTGGGGTTGCTGCTTCCCATATGTAGTACTTTACATTTGTCAATGTTAAACTTCATTGCCACCTCAGCTAAAGTTAAAGCCAACCTGCCGGCATTCTATTTTCTTCTAACTTTTGTAGCAACAATCTTTGTGAACCATCTCCATTTAATGCCTTGTGTGGTCGTCCATCAAAAGGACGTTAGAAGAATTCTGAACAGTGTTAGTTGATGCCAAGAAAGTGCCAGGTTCTGACAATATTTCTCCAATTGTTCTGAAAACCTGTGCTTCTGAGCTTACTCCTGTCTTATCACACCTGCTGCTTCAAAATTTGCTCATATCAAGCCAATTCCTAAAAATTGGTGACAAGTCCCTTCCATCCAATACAATTCACTTTCTAATGTAACAGCGAAATCCATTAAGTGCCAACCCCTAAACTATCTAGAAACGCATCTGTTCAATGTTTGCCAATATGGATTGCATCACTATCAATCCAATAGTGATATACTGGCTTACATTACTCATTTATGGACAAATTGAATGGAAAAATTTGATATAACTTGATATAATATAGTTTGATATATAATATAATTAATATAATTATATAATTAATATAAATATATATAATATAATTTGATATAATTTAGACTCCTAAATAAGCTTCCATTTTATCATGGTTTGCCAACTGTTTTTTGTTACTGAGTATCCAGTTTTCTCTCTGACCACTCCCTGCATGTGATAGTAGACGGTTCTCTGTCTTCTAACCTCTTCACTAATGTTTGTGGTGTTCTCCAAGATTCAGTTCTTTCTCTCACTCTTTTCCTCTTGTGCATTAATGACCTTATTCCATTGATTAGAAGTCCTATCCATAGTTTTGCTTATGACAGCACACTGCATTCCACCTTCCAGTTTGAGAAACCTTGGTCTGCACAAACAGCTTCAACTTCTCGAATATCCACTGCCAATTCCTTAAATTCCAATCTCCAGTGGGACAAAGATAATTAATTTCAACCCTTCTAAAACTCAGTCCTGTCCTATATCTTGCAAAAAAAAAAGGACTCTTTTGCTCCTATCTTATCTTATCTTCAATGACCCTCAGATTTCTAGACAAGATCACATATCTTGTCTAGAAATGTGATCTCTCTCTCTCTGTCCAATATGAGATGTAATCAACGACCTTCAGATTTTCCTTTATTTGATACCTCAATATTGCACCTAGATGATGAACAATATGCATAATATTGACCTTCACTATTTTTCTTACACATGAACATTTTCCTACCATATAAATCTCAAATCCACCCCACCATGGAATATTGTTCCCACATTTCGGGTGGTGTCTCTATGACCTCTCTCAGGCTTCTAGACTCCATTGTAAAGGTAATTAGGTTAATTAAGAACCATCTGTTACAAAGTCTCTCCACTCTCTTTCTCATAGATGTTCTGTTTCTGCTACATGCCTTTTCTAGATACTTCCACGGACAATGTTCTTTTGAATTGGCATACATAACTCTCTCTCTCTCTTCTGCCCCCCCTCCAAACTAGTCCAAACACATGCTGCAACCAGTTGACATTCTTTTACTGTCCAAGTTCAAACTCACAAAACCAAATTTCTTCTTTATTTATTCCTTCCAATTCAGTTTTCTGGAACAACCTCCTTCCACATGTATTTCCTGAAAATTACAGTCTACAGAAATTTAAGTCTAATGTCAATAAATTTCTTTTCAACCTCCAACCCATGCACAGTACTAAGTACTATAGGTTTTAATACCTTTCGTGTTTAGGGTTTTTATTTAAAAAAAAAGTTAATTACAAGATAGGGAAAGTAGACAAGTGATCCAGGCCGAACACTTTTCCACACAGTATAAACAGGCAGCTGGGAAGGTTTCTGGTATACAGGACCTTTGCAAGTAGGGAAAAGGATATCACTGTCTCCTTCTACAAGACAATGGTGAGACTGCATTTAGAATATTGGGTTAGAGGTCTGGAGGCCACATAAAACTTCTATGGCTTAGAAAGAGTGACCTCCAAAGTTTGGCAACAAGACACCTTGTGGGAGGGATAGCCTTATAGAGGTGTATAAGTACCCGAAAGGAATTAATAAAAAGGAACAAGGGAGGTATATTTCCATTAGCAAAAGAGTAAGGTTCCAGGGGGCACAAGTACCAAATTTTTGGAATGTAAAAGAAGGTTGGAGCAATGAAGTCTACTTTCACGCAGTGTGGCACAGATCATTAGAATAAACTGCCTGCAACAATGGTCGAGGTGGATAGGCTGATAAAGTTCAAAGTGGAATTTAAAAAAACACTTTTTCACTCTAGAAAATATATATTTTTTCTTTTTTTGCAGCAGTAAAAAAGCTTGCTTCCCCCATTCACTGCCTAATTTAGCCATTATAATATTCTTCCACCACTCAACTATCTCTTTATCCATAGAAGCAACTTGCCCCTAATACCGTACTGCTTCTATTTGCATAGCAGCCTTTCACGTGGAATATAAACAGAAATCCAAGCCGTGATTTCAGTATATCTGCCAAGGTGATCCTATTTTACTTCTTTAACCACTGACTATATTATTTTCCCTTGAAACATAAGTCAAACTTAAAGGTCTGCAATTACATACTTCTTCCTTTGATACCTCCCATTTGTGAATAGGAGATATTTCACCTCTCTAAGCAATAGTTTTCTTACCTCCCTCCGATCACTTCTTTTAATATAATTGGATGGATGGATGGCAGCAGTCCCAGGTGCCTCATTTTATTCTTTTGTCTCAGTTATCACAGTCATTTACCTCCCGGGTATAACTTGGTCTCTTGGGAATTCCACCCCTAAAATCTTCTTTGGATGCGAATGTAGATGAAAATATTTATTTTTAAATCAAATTTAATTTAACATACACCTGAACCATGAAATAAATATATCAAATATTTATAGGGTTATAGGTAAGATAATGTACTATTCTGCTCCAATTCTGATTCAATTTATCTTTTTCAGTTGCATCACAGAGTATTTGATAAAGTCGCCAGTTCCTTTATTTGATACCTCGGTATTGCACCTAGATGATGAACAATATGCATAATATTGACCTTCACTATTTTTTCTTACACATGAACATTATTTTCCTACCATTCTCAGTACGATGCTGATTGTCTCAGCATTTTTAATACGGGCACACAATAAATAATACAATACTTTAAGCATAATACCTTACTAAACACTACCATAAAGCTTACTAACTGTCAATACACTTGACATGACTGTTTGCAGTTGCTCTCACAGAAAGAAGACTATGCAAGTGTACAAGGACCAGTACAAAGGTAATGCCACCTAGTTATTTTGCTTTTTCAAATATGGCACTGTAAATCATTGCAAGTGCCATAGAGGTCTCTAATTTCACTGTACTGAGTGGCGCTGTGATCAGCCTCGTGAATGCAACACAAAGATTGTTCAAAATGGCAGATGTTACATACATATCAAGCAAAGAGTGGTAATTGAATTTCTTACAGAGGAAAAAGTGATGCCTATCGAAATCCTATTCTGCTCCAATTCTGATTCAATTTATCTTTTTCGGTTGCATCACACAGAGTATTTGATAAAATTACTATTTCTTTTATTTGATACCTCACAGTGCCACTCAGTACAGTGAAATTAGAGACCTCTAGTGACATGTGAAATTATTTACAGTGAGTATGGTCTTGGCACACCCAGGGTCCTGAGCTGGATATCATCATTCTTCTCTTTCTTGGTGATTCCCCTCTACTTTTGTCTCTCTCTCTCTCTCAGGATAACTTGGGAATTTTTTTTTTTTTGGCTGGTGCAGCATAAGCCCCAGGCTTCCTTTCACCATATAGCTAATAATAATAATATTGCACCTAGATGATGAACAATATGCATAATATTGACCACACAGAGTATTTGATAAAGTCACCATTTCTTTTATTTGAAACCTCAATATTGCACCTAGATGAACAATATGCATAATATTGACCTTCACTGTTTTTTTTTACACATGAATATTATTTTCCTACCATTTTCAATACGATGCTGATTATTTCAGCATTTTTAATATAGGCACACAAAAAAATAATATAATACTTTATAATGAGCATAATATAAGCATAATACCTTACTAAACAGTACCATAAAGCTTACTAACTGTCAATACGCTTGACATGACTGCAGTTGCTGTGGTTCTCACAGAAAGACTATGCAAGTGTACAAGGACCAGTACAAAGGTAATGCCTCCTAATTTTTTGCATAAATCATTTCACGTGGCACTAGAGATCTTGTTTCCCATACTGAGTGGCACTGTGATCAGTCTCGTGAATGCAACACACAGATTGTTCAAAATGGTGGATGTTACAGACATATGTATCAATCAAAGAGTGGTGATTGAATTTCTTACCAAAGAAAAAGTGACGCTTATCGAAATACATATGCATCTCAAAAATGTTTATGGTGATAATACTGTAGATGTGAGTACAGTTAGATGTCACTTTCTCCACTCTTAAAGGCACTTTAAGATTTGATTTGATAGTTGTTGGCGCATCGGCTTCTGTGGCCATATTGCACCTCCCAAGGTTTTTGCAGTACTTTGATCCAAGCCCGAGGCGGGAATCGAACCCGCGACCTTTGGGTTGCCGGGCAGGTACTTTACCCACTCGGCTAGCCCGGTCGGCTGGCACTTTAAGAGTAGAGAAAGTGACATTGTTAATGTCAGTGACAAAGACACGAACCAGATCAATGCACTGATCAAAGAGGACTGCCACATCACAACACGCAAATTGTTCAATGCAGTAGGTATAGGGAAACTAGGCTACAACAAGGTTTGTGACCGGTTGGTCCTGAAAATGCTGACACATAGAAGCCCGGAAAGTCGTCTGTATGGAAAGTGAAGAGTCACGAGAGAAGGAGAGTTTTTCTTTCACACACAGTCTCAGGTGACAAAACCTGGGTCATTCATCATCATCAGCCATTTTCAATCCACTGCAGGATGAAGGCCTCTCCAGCAACTTTCCAGTTCCTTCTGTTTTGAGCACTGGCCATCCATTTACTATCCAAAAACTCATGAATTTCATGTAACCATCTCCGCCTTTGTCTTCCAGGTTTTCTTCTAGCTCCTCTTGGATACCATTCTGTTATTTTCTTAGTCCATCTGTCATCATGTCTTCGAGCTATGTGTCCTGCCCAAGACCATTTTAGTTCTTTAGTTTTGATAAGAATGTCCTTTACTTGAGTTTGCTGCCTAATCCATGTGTTTCTCTTCTTATCTAACAGTCTGATTCCCAATATAATTCGTTCCATTCTTCACTGTGTAGTTCTCCGCTTCTCTTCCATTCTTTTGGTGAGTGCCCAAGTTTCACTTCCATAAGTCATGGTGGGGAGTATACATTGATTTATTATTTTACGTTTCAGACAAACTGGGATATCGCTCTTCAGTATGTGACTATATTTCCTGAATGCTATCCATCCAAAATTTATTCTTCTTTTGACTTCCAGCCATTTATCATTATTACAGCTAATAACTTGTCCCAGATAAGTATGACTCCACCTTTTCAATTACTGCTCCTTCAATCATTATTTCCCTTTCTGTGGCATACTTGTTCATCATTACTTTTGTTTTAGCCATATTCATGTTTAGTCCAAAATCCTTACTAACTGTGCATAACTGATTAAGATTTTCCTCTAATTCTTTGGGATCGTGGCTTATAACCACAATGTCATCTGCAAATCGTAAATGGTTTAGGTACTCTCCGTTCACACTGACTCCTTTCTGCGACCAGTCTAATCTTCTGAAAGCTTCCTCAAGGGCAGCAGTAAACAGCTTCGGAGATATTGTGTCTCCCTGTCGAACTCCTTTCTCGATTTTAAATTTGCTACTGTCTTTGTCTAGTCTAATAAAGGAGGTAGCACTCTCATATATTTTCTTCAAAATCATAATATATGGGGTATCTATGCCTTCTCTTTCCAGTGCCCGAAACATTGCCTTATGCTGTATGGAGTCAAATGCCTTTTCATAATCCACAAATGCCAGGCATAATGGTGTTTTATATTCATTTGCTTTCTCCATTAGCTGTGATATTACGTGAAGGTGATCCATAGTTGAGAATCCTGTCCTAAAGCCAGCTTGCTCTTTCGGTTGATTCTCGTCAAGTATTCTTTCTAATCTGTTAGTAATGACCCTTGTGAACAACTTGTAGATGTGGGATAACAAGCTAATTGGTCTATAATTTCCAATTTCTGATTTATCTCCTTTCTTATGCAGCAAAACTATGATTGCATTATTCCACTGCTTAGGCGTCACACCTTTTCTAATGCACTTTGTGAAAAGCCTTACCAGTTTTTGTGTTATGTGTCTTCCTGCCAATTTTAACAACTCTACAGTAACTTCATCTTCCCCCGGGGCTTTCCGATTCTTCATTTTCTTCAATGCATGTTCTACCTCATCAGGAAGAATATCGTGTATGTCGTATGTGTTGCTACTTTGCAATCCATCTTCCCCACTGCTGGTATCATTCCCTTGCTCCTTGTATAATTCTCTATAGTAGTCTTCTGCTATTTGAATTATGCCTTCTCTGCTGTTTATAAGTACACCATTGCTATTCTTCAGTTTCAGTATCATTTGTCTTTCTGTATTACTGTTCATGGCTGCTGATTTAAATCCTTTGTTTTCCCTTAATGCTTGTTCTACTTTTCTTGTGTCAAATCTTCTTATGTCCTCTCTGAGTCTCTTTCTAATGGGTTTGTATAACTCAGTATACTGAATTTTCTCCATGTCAGTGTTTTTCTTGCTCTTCGTCATCTTCGGTTCATCGTGAAAAGTGTTTCTTGACTAATTTTTTCTTCTTTGGATTTCTGTTTCCCTATAGGTTTTTTGGGCTTTATCACTTTCAGAAAGTTGTAATATTCCTTGTCGATATCTTGGTCCTGAGCAGTCTGCAGAAGCTCAAACTTGTTCTTAAGTTCCAGTACATACTGCTTTTTCTCCTCCTCTGTTATCTCAAAGACCTTTGTATTATTTACTCGAGTCAGTTTTTTCCTTTCCTTTCCTACATCTATATCAAGTGTACATCTTACCATTCTGTGATCACTTCCAACATTTACCTTATTCAGGATGGTAACATCATTCACAATATATCTTCTGTTAGTGAGGATGAAGTCGATTTCATTAGTTGTTAATCCATTTTGACTCTTCCATGTCCACTTTCTGTTCACCCTTTTCTTGAAAAAAAGCGTTCATTACTGACAGTCCTTGAGATTCTGCAAATTCCACAAGTCTTTCACCTCTTTTATTTCTTTCACCAATTCCAAAATTTCCTATAGTTCCTCTTTCTGCGTTGTTTTGCCTTTTTCCAACCTTAGCATTGAAGTCCCCCATAATAATAGTGTAGTGGGTTTTCTGCTTATCTAGAAGACTCTCAATTTCGGTGTACATTTCTTCAACCTCTTCATCATCATGGCTCGATGTTGGTGCATAAATCATTATAATCTTTAGCTTGTACCTCTTAGAAATCTTGAGTATTAGTCTTGACACCCTTGGTGATGTACTTTTGAATTCCAAAATGTTGTTTTTAAAATCTTTATGGACCAGAAACCCAACTCCACCTTCACTCCTTTCACTGTTTCCATTGGCGTACAGCAGATTTCCACTTGATAAACTTATAAGTGATTCATTTCTTCTTCGTTTCAGCCAAACCGATGATATTCCAATTCACATTTTCTAATTCCTTTTCCAGCTCTAATATCCTGTCTTCACTGATGAGTGATCGTACGTTATTATGACCCTGAAATAAAGATACAGTTGATGGAGTGGCACTAACAAAATTCACTGTGCAAAAAGAAGTTCACAAGTCATGGCAGCAGTGTTTTGGGACAAAGATGGGGTCTTGCTTATAGACTTCTTGGAGCGTGGCACCACAATCAACTCAGATCGATATGTGAAAACATTGAAAAAGTTGAAAGCCTGCATACAGAGGTCAACAGGGCAAAAAAAAAAAACCCTAACGAGGTTCTTCTCCATGACAGTACACGACCCCACACCAGTCTGCACATGATGGAGGCCATTGCAAAACTGGGGTGCACTGTTCTTCCTCAACCATTTCATAACCATTAATTAGATTACAAACGTAATATAATTAATAACATAACATAATTAATTAATAAATTAATTGAATCAAGACTCAGACCAGAGCAGCAAAGCAAAAGGCTCAAGCTAATGGAAGTGCTGTGGCTCAGAGCAGAACTGAGGGGGGCAGTTGTCCTCTGACTCACAGCCTTATAAAATGCACTGTTTGCTTGATGTTTGCAGAGCAATCGGGTACGGGACATGATACTGCCATGGGGGATGTCTTTGTGTGTGCGCGATGCAAGGAGTGTATCGATATCAGGCAACAACTCAGCGTTCTTGTGGGCCTATATGAGAGCTTGAAGGACAGGGTGGATGCCCTCGAAGAAACTAAATTGAGGGGCCCATCAAGCTCTCAGCTGCCCACATCAACGCCAGAGCTTGCACTTGGGCATCGCGGGACACAGAGACAACCCCTAAGGAAGAATGCGCTGGTCCCGAAGGAACTAGTAGTTGTTGGTGACTCTATTGTCAGGGAAACGGGGAACATGCTTTGTAAAAAAGATAGGTGGAACAGGACCAGGGTATGTCTGCCAGGGGCAAAGGTTGATGACGTTGTAGAGCGAATATCATCTTTTAAGGGCACAAAAGGTGATATAGTTGTACACGTTGGCACTAATAATATTAAGAGTAGGAGACCGGCAGAATTACTTAACAAGTACAGGTCACTGTTGAACAAAAGCCGAGAATTAGGGTTGAATTTGAAAGTGTCTGCAATTCTGCCCAGACACGATAGGAGGGAGTATATGATGAGAGCCTTGTCGATCAATTCGGCCCTGGAAAGATTGTGCAAGGCTCAAGGGGTAGAATTTTTTTCAGCCTGGACTGTACTTGTTAACAGGAGAGATTGCTTCTACAGGGATGGGATACACTTAAATAGAAAGGGTGCAAGAATATTTGCTGATGCTATCGAGGCAGTGTTAGGTGGGTCGGAAAACTGCTAGTTTGGGGGGAGACAAAGACCAATAGATTGACAGTAGCCACTGGCAGAGGTGAAAGAGATTCTTGCACTGCTTCTATTAGAATGAGCAGATGCCTGAAAAACAAGATGCATGGTATTTCAGAGACTGCTGGGAGCCATTGCGGTACAAGTAAACACATGGGTTGTGTTAGGGTAGCTAAGAATAGAAACAGGTGCAGGTATACTTGCGTGTACACCAATGCTAGGAGTTTAGTAAATAAATTTGATGAATTTGAGGTATTGTTCAAAACATCGAAGGCAGATATTGTTGGGATATCAGATACGTGGTGTCACACAGATATAAGGGATGCAGAACTGCAATTTGGGGAGTACAACGTCTACAGAAAGGATAGACTGGATAGGAAGGGGGGAGGGGTTATGTTATTAGTTAAGAAACACGTAAAAACCAAGGAAGTGAAGCCAGTCGACATTGCTGGACAGTGCAGTGTGGAGTCAGTTTGGTGTGACATAAGCATTGGGAGATCAAAATTGAGAGTAGGAGTGTGCTATAGGCCTAATGACTCTGATGAGTATAATAAGGAACTGTACAGGGAAATTGAGTGGGCCAGTAAATCAGAGTGTCTTATAATGGGAGATTTTAATTTCCCAGATATTGAATGGAATTTGGGGGCTGGTTACTCAAATCCACAAAAGCAGGGCTTTTGTGGATTTATTGGATGATTGTTTTCTACATCAGCATGTTCGGGAGGCAACTAGAGGGAGTAATACTCTTGATTTGATTATCAGCAGTGATTCTTCATGCATTAAGAATCTGCAGATAAATGAACCACTAGGTGGCAGTGATCACAGTGTGCTGAAGTGGGATTTACTCAAAGAGGTAACTACCATTAGGGGTAAAGGGAAGGGTTATTGCTTCCGTAAAGGCGACTACGATGGACTGAGACAGTATTTAAATTCTATACAGTGGGACCAAGGCCGACCGGGCTAGCCGAGTGGGTAAAGTACCTGCCCGGCAACCCAAAGGTCGCGGGTTCGATTCCCGCCTCGAGCTTGGATCAAAGTACTGCAAAAACCTTGGGAGGTGCAATATGGCCACAGAAGCCAATGCGCCAACAACTACCAAATAAAAAAAAAAAAAAAAATGTGGGACCAATTGATGATGTTACCAACAGCAAATTCAAAATGGGAAGCATTCAAAGAACTTATCTTGGAAGCTACTAGGCTTTACATACCAACTAAGAAATATTGTTCAAGGTTTAGGCCAAAATGGATGTCAGATGAACTAATGAGGCATATGGCAGAGAAGAAAAATGCATGGGATACATACAAATTAACACATGACACAGAAGCCTATGATAGATACAAGTTGATATGCAACCAAGTTACAAAGGAGGTTAGGCAGGCGAAGGTAGATTACGAGAAATCCTTGGCAAGGGATGCAAAGAAAAACAGCAAAGAGTTCTTTACTTATGTAAACTCTAGAAGGAAGGGGATGAATCAGATTGGTCTACTTGATATTGATGGGTCAAGTGTTGATGATCCTGCTCAGGTAGCTAACAAACTAAATGAATATTTTGCATCAACATTCACACATGGAGTTATTCAGCGAGGGGAATGCCAGAGGTGTATTCAACTCTAGCAGTAAGCTACAGAATCTTGAAATAACTGGGAGTAAAGTGGAGGAGAAACTGTTGAAGATAAACACAAGAAAGGCACCCGGGGTGGATGGGATCTATCCAGTTATATTAAAGGAGGCAGCAAAGGAAGTAAGCAAACCCTTAGCCATAATTATGAGAGCTTCCTTGGACTCAGGGGAGGTACCCATAGACTGGAAATGTGCAAATGTGACCCCAATTCACAAAGGAGGATCAAAGGCTGACACAAGTAATTATAGACCTGTGAGCCTAACTTCTGTTCCAGGAAAAGTAATGGAGGCACTGGTTAAAGAAGCACTGCAGGATCATTTAGACAAGACTTCAGTTATAGCTCAGACACAGCATGGTTTTGTTAAGGGGAAGTCTTGCCTGACCAACTTGATTGGATACTATGATGCAGTCACAAAAGAACTGGATGCAGGGAATAACTTTGATATTATATACTTGGATCTTAGAAAGGCTTTTGATACTGTTGCACATGGAAGACTGCTACACAAATTGGAGCAGTGTGACATTGGAGGCAAATTGCTGCTATGGATAAAGGGGTGGTTGAGGGGGAGAAGACAGAGAGTGGTAATCAATGGACACTGCTCATCGTGGACTGATGTTATTAGTGGGGTCCCTCAGGGCTCAGTGTTGGGTCCATTATTGTTTTCTGTATTTATAAATGATATTGATGATGGTATATCGGGCTTAATGTCCAAGTTTGCAGACGATACAAAGGTTGGCAGGGTTGTCAAGGACACTACTGACACTATGCTGCTGCAACAGGATCTGGAAAGGTTGAGCAGATGGGCTGAGAGGTGGCAAATGAAGTTTAACATTGACAAATGTAAAGTACTACACATGGGAAACAGCAACCCCAGAGCAACGTATCAACTCTGTGGTACTACACTGACAGTGGTAGAGAATGAAAGGGACTTGGGGGTGGTTGTGCAGGCAGATATGAAGTTCTCTGAGCAGTGCAGACGGGCTGCAAGAGTAGCTCATGGAGTATTGTCAATGATATACAGGAATTTTTCCAGCAGGGATAAGGAGGTGATTATTCCCTTGTATAAGGCGATGGTCAGGCCACACCTAGAGTACTGTATACAGGTCTGGAGGCCTCATTTCAAGAAGGATGTAGAGCTGCTGGAACGAGTACAGAGAAGGGCAACAAGATTAGTGAATGGAACAAAGGGGTGCTCTTACAAAGAAAGGCTTAAGTTTTGCAAATTACAGTGTCTGGAGACTAGGCACCAGCGAGGTGATCTGATAGAGGTGTATAAAGCCTTGAATGGTTTAAGCATGCTCAATGCTGATGGGATTCTTCCTCTAGCTCAGAAAAATCACCTGAGAGGGCATAAATTCAAATTGAGGAAAGACAGATGTAGGATAGACGTGCGGAAATTTGCCTTTAGCCAGCGGGTGGTTGGTTGGTGGAACAGACTTCCATCCCTTGTGGTGGAGGTTGATAGCCTAAATAAGTTTAAGGCTCAGCTGGACAGGTATTTTGAACGAACAGAGGGGTGAAGTGGAAGTGGGTTTTTTTTTTTTTTTTTTGGCTGATGCTGCATAAGCTTGCTTTCTTGCATCAAATGCCTCTACTAATGCTAATGCTAATATTCTGTATCCTGCACCTTCCGACTACCACCTCTTCAGCCTATTGGATGCACTCTGTGGAACCCATTTTGTTGACAACAACCAGCTCAAGCATAGTGTTCGGAAAGCCCTCCAGAGCAAGAGTAAGGACTTTTACAGGATTGGAATACAACATCTGACTCAGATATGATGGAAGTGCATAGAAAATGGAGACTTTGTAGAAAAATAAGTGTGTTTATTAATGATTGAGGATTAACTGATGTAAAAGGCATAGTTATAGGAATTAAATTTTCTGAGAAAAGAAATAGGAGGCATTACTTTTGACTACTCCTCAGTCTTCTTTCTGTGAATTAGATGGTAAGTGTACCAAAAGAAATTGGATAAGGACACTCTCGTAATGAGTCTAACTTAGAGGAATCTGACAAAACTAATCTAAACTTTATACTACTGACAGCCAGACTGTCTGGTTTAAAGCTGGATATGTGGCAACCCTAATCTTAATCCAGAATTCGAGATTGGGATCTAAAAACACATACAGCATACATGAACTGTTTTCTTAAAAAAAATATTTTTTTATATTCTGGTACTCTCTGCTGTGACAAGGGACACTATACTTTAATTCATTTGTACCAGAACATAATTCAATCCCAACAACAGTACAGCAGTATGGCTCAGCAAGGAAGTCAAGTACTGCAATGGCTAAAAATCCAATTCAAAAGGAATCTCTTAGAAAAGCATTAGGCACACATAAAACATCCCCAGTCCATAACTGGGGATGTTTTATGTATTCAGAGGGTGGATCTTATCATTAGCAACCTTCACCTGGGCCATCAAACTTCAGTCTTCCATCTCATCCCACTTGGCCTTATTTTCAATTCACTGGTGAAAAACCAGTGAAAAAATTCAATTTGAAATTGAATTTTTTCACCAGTGAATTTCAAAATGAAGCCTACAGGAAGCAGATTGAAGGCGCTTATGAAAATCTAGAATGTCACCCTTGAAAATATCTACCCACAAATGGAAACAGTGGCGCCACCATGGTCAGTGCATAAACCATTCTGCGATGACTATTTTTGCCAATAAGAGAAACACTTACTAAAAAATCAAAATATCCAGTGACTATATGCAGCTCATGCGTCAACAAATTCACAGGCACTTCAATTTTAAACTGATGGTTCAAAAACAGATAGATCTGAAGCTAGAAATGCTTGCAGTGTCTTAGCCTCACGCACACACACACACCTAACTGTAGTGTACACTGCTGAACTTATACAGTTAAAATGGCATATACCAACTCAGAGTATAGTAATATCTTACATCAAAGCTTCCTCCACTCACCCTATTTTTCAAATAAATCAGATCACATTTAATACAATCTGTAGAAAATGGAAAAGGTTATTTTGCTGGATTCCACACCATGCTGAAATGTGGAAAATGAAAATGCAGATAAAACTACCAGAAATCCTCTCACCCTATGTTATCATCTGCTTTGGTTAATTTATGGAAACTATAAACCAATAATTCATCAGGAATGTACCGACAAATGGTCACTAATATCTCAAGATCGAACCTATAATAAGTCTCTTCAAATCAAGAAAATTCCACAATTCTGGTTGGTTGATATGGGGATTTCTGGCCTTAGTTTCCTTTATGCCAGAAATCCCCATATCAACCAATCATACAAACAAAAACTGACAGCACTATACCCCCTTTAACTCAAGACTACACAAAAGCAACTTGAGGACCCAATTAATAAGCCACAAACCCCTCAAGCAGCTTGCTCTGCGTGCACATGCTATCTAAAGGTATAAGGTCTAACTACTATCTCTAGTGGTGAGCTGTGAATATTTTAACAATGGGCTCGCAAGTTTTTCTGACTTTCTAGCCAGTAAATTTGATCAGTCACGGAAGTGATGTCATCCGCGGATTCCAAGAGAGGCACTTCCCACGCTCGCAGTACTAGTAGTGTGATTAGAGCACGTGACGCATTTTTTTGTGACCAGTATGATATCTCAAGTCAGGGGTAGATCTAATTCATGCTTTTAGTGAATGTGTAAAATGTTCCTAGGTCTATCTAAAAAAAAAAAAAAAAGCTTAAAAACCTGGTCGTCATGCCCCACCCCCTTACGATGATAACTGGATACAATAGTGTCTGGAGTTCTAACTTTTTAGAATTCTTGAATAGTATGACATCATAATCCTGCAGTTAAAGTAAAGTGCAGCCATTATCAACCCACTGCAGGATGGAAGCCTCCTCAACAATTCATGGTGAGGGAAATGGGCCATAATCCGGCAGTTACTACTGAAGTAAGTATAATTGCAACAATACAAGTATTTATCATATGACTGCAACAATACAAATATTTGTCAACAATTTATTTTTTTCGTCTCGCATTTTCATTACATTCCACTGTTAGGTGGCCTTAACAGCTGCGTACGTCGCTTCGACTACAAAGATCAGTACTTCAATCGACTCTGTTTTCCAGAGATATTTAGATACGCCGCAATCGCAAGTATACATCTCTTACTTTAGTTATCATAAATCCATTGTATCTTGTCTTCCAGAAATTATGTAAATTTGTAAATGATCAATAAAATATTTAGAATAAAAAAAGCGCTTTTATTTTGTAATCAATATATACAAATCAAAATACCCAAAAAGAAACGCGAAGGATTTTTCATCTTCGTAAAAAAGTTGTGCGTGCTTGGCACACATGCAACTTTTTTTTTAACGATTAGGGAAATACAATGGATACATTTTTTCCACGATAAAATTTTTAATATTGCGAATAAAAAATAACACGAAATATTTCCCATATCACAAAACATTCTACAATATAAAAACAAATATTACATAAACAAACTTTCTAGAAAAAGTACACAAAAATCACAGATTACATGAAAAAAAAATTACACAAATATTCAAGAAAATTTTATTCTAAAAATTGCCATATGCAATTTACTTCTTTATTAATATTTTTTGTCAATCTTCTGCTTTGCTCAATAGCTGAGCAATGATTACAGAGGAATTATTTGACGTAATGATCCAGATCAAATTGAAGCAAAGGTTTTCCATTTAGATGTATGATCATCATAATCTGCAACGTGTTTAATTGTCAATATTATTCATTCATTCATTCATTCATTTAATATTATTCATTATGCTGAAAGCTTGCTCAGCTTCAGCAGTGCTAATCGCAATGGTTTCAAAGATATTTCTGACTTTCTTAATTGAAAAGGGAATTTCAATCGATTTTAAAGATAAACTAACTTTGAAAAAATCTCTTAAAATCATTAATTTTTATTTCATATTTTATCAGAAAACAAATTTCTTATTCGGTTTTCACCATCTTGCCACCAAGACGAAAGTTATTCCACGATTTCTGGTAGCATATGCTTAAAATTTCTTTCAATGGTATCATTATTTTCTTTATTTAATTTAAAATCACTCTCTGTTCATTAATAACTTGTCGCGAGGTAATTTTTTAAATGTGTTCTTACTTCAAATTTGATTCCTTCAAATTCTTTCCACTTCAACATGCTCTCAATTTTAGCTTCATAATTTCCTTCAGGATTTTCAAATTAGAAATAGCATTGATAGTTTGAATAATTAAATTATCTGCTTTTACCATAGTGAATCTGTAAAGCTTCTGAAAGGTAGGAGACCTCCTGCAGGATGTCGATCAGTAGTGCTAAATGGTTACGAAATTCCAGATTAAAAGTCGATTTAATAATCCAGAATATTTAACTTCTGGTTCAAAATGTTTGCACAAAGCGGGATAAGTCCTCCAACCCACAATTGCCGTCCGCAAACTACATCGTGGCCCAAACACACGACCAATCTTTATAGTTTCCACATCAAGTTCTTTTAGCAATCGTCTTTAATTTGCGCTGTTTTTTTAGAGACTGGTGATATGCTTAGATTTTTTTTTTTTTTTTAATTATTGCCTGTATGCCATTAAAGTTTAGAACATTTTCTACACAGTGAAAGCCTCGATGAAGTTTCAAAATCTGAAAACATTTCATCTTCATAAAGTTTATATATCTTAGTTGCCTCAATCTTCCCCCACCCACGTTGCTATTTTCACTAGTTCTTTGAATACTGTGCAAAATGTCGGAATTACTCGGATATTCAGCTATTATGACCATATAAACATAGATGGAGAAACTTACTGTAAGGCGTGGATCACTCACTTCTCCGAAAAACATATGCCCGTTTGTTGGAGTAAAGGGGAACCACAACACAGGTTGACCAGAGGCTATTATCCGTGTCAGAATATTCTTAATCCTCTGACTGGCTGTGGAAAGCATATTGACTAGCGTAACTTCTCGGTATGTGACCATCTCACTTTCTAATTACCTAAATTGCCTAAAGGTCAGAGGTGAGAAAAATGCACACAAAGTTGTCTCTCCTAATCTGTTTGTTACGTGGAAATTTTCTTTGTTCAATGGAAACCATTTTAAATGTAATTACCAATAGGAATTCAAAAAAATTCACTATAAAGAAGTTGGTTAAACAGAGGTCCAACTGTAATTAAATCAAAAATGAAGCAATTTTAAAATACATAACTAATTGATTGCGCCATTAAAATGCTGGGGATGGGATCCGCTCGCCCCACCATAGTTTCGGCTCTGGATACTCAATAATTGCATTCAGGATTTCATTTGTAAAGTAAATGATCGTTTCAACAACGGGCTCGCAAATTTTCAAAAAATTAAATAAATAAATAAATAATAATAATAATAACAATGGGCTCGCAAATTTTCAAAAAAAAAATTAAAATAAATAACAATGGGCTCTCGCAAGCCCACTACAGCTCACCACTGACTATCCCTAAGATTCTATAGTTGTGCTCTCCTGATTTTTTTGGAATAACTAACTTCAATCTGGCATTGGGGAAGCAGGTGGTCTGAATAAATTCAAGGAAGAACTAATCAACTGTTAGAAGGGAATGGACAGGTGATATGGAATTTTTTATGGGGGGGGGGAACTGATGTCACATAACTTTGCTTTTTTGCATCATTTACCACTATTAATACTAATAATATTATTAAGCCACATTTCTTGCAATGCTAGATTACCACAGTTGACAGTCAATTTGTTAACAAAAATTAGCAGAAATTCTGTTCACCAACATTGGTGACCAAGAGTTTAACACACTATTCATGTTGATATGTTTTGGTATTTGTGCTGTTCAGAACTGTGATGATATAGTTGATCCAAAACAAACACAATGCTTATAAATTTCCTTAATATGTAATTTTTTCCCTAAATAATACACAATTCAATGATCAGCGATCGTTATGCAGCCTTCTGATTTCGTATTAAAGTTTCTCTGCAGCTGTTGCAACAGACATAGTTACCCCTTCGGTAGTAAACTTAAATGACTATTACACGAGGGGGGGGACCCTAAGTCGAAAAGATCGAGAGAAAAAAAAAAGAGGAAGCAAATTGTAGTGTGCTGGCATTTATGATAATTTCGTAACATGTTTTCCCTGGTTACCACTGCTGTCTAATTCATACAACCACATTTTCACATTAATAATTGCATTAGTTATTTTTTAAAATCATATTTACTGAATTTCATTTTTTATTCACCAGCTTTTGGAAGTTTATGATACTGTTTCCACTAAAAAAAAATTTGCTTTGAACGTTTGTTATCAAGTCAAACATATATACAGTAAGACCCCGTATCCACGGGGGATATGTTCCAAGACCTGCCATGGATGGCTGAAACTGCGGATATAAGCGAACACCTGCTGACCCCATATATAACACGATTTTCTTGTACATACATATAATAAAGTAATTGATAAATTAAACACACAGTAAGACATTACCAACATTAAATACGGTAATAATAAAGTACAGCTGACTCTCGATTTACTGAGACACTCCAAGACTCAAATTAAAAAAAAAAAAAAAACAACCAGAAATAGGTATAAACAGATATTTTGCAAGTCATAAATAAGCGACAATAAACGGCATTATAAGTCACCATTGGGAGATTAGTGTACCTATTATCTTGCAACTCCTGCTGTCTTCACACCTACTGCTCAAAAAATAAAAAAAAAGAGAGAACAAATGTTTGGTTTGATTTAGTGTGTCATATCGATGGTTGTGTTCCGTTGCACTGCCAAAGGACAAAATTTTGTTTCGTTATTTATGTCAGGGATGTCTGATTTTTTTTTTTTTTTTTTTTTTTTGTTTAGAAATTATGAAAATGATGGGCAAACGCAACAGCTGTGCTTTCAAATTAAACAAAAACTTGAAATTATTCAAAACTTTGAAAACGGTGCATCCATTAAATCGTTAAAGAACCATTATAATGTTGGTGACCAAACCATACACAACATTGTAAAAAATAAGGGGAAGCATCATACTGGACAAGCGAGTAGTATGTGTTAAGTTTTTTTTTCCCCGTGGTTAACCATGGGTAACTGAATCAGCGGATATGGGGGCACAACTGTATAACAGAAAGTTTGTGCAATGATATAAATTAAAAAAAAAAAAAGCACATAGTATTCAGTATGTTGTGTTTTTTTTTTTTGTGCCCAAGGTACACATATAAGCTGGTTTTAGTTTTATCAGTTTTTGGAAGTCTAATGTAGCTGCTAGTAGACATTTTTTGTTGAAATTTTGTTACATGATCAAATACACTTCCCAGAAAGGTACTGCAGCAATATCATTTTCAAAAAAAAAAAAAAAAAACCACACAAGTAGCATAAAAGCATTTTTTATTCAGTGAAGAATGTGATGGTAAAATGCTTGACACCAGTTTTTGCAATTTTTAAGGCTGCCAATTGATGAATTTCCTTGAAATTTTGTTAGTAAATGTAATACACACTGAACCCATCAGCAGTCATGAAAAGGACTGTTCTTCCTACACACACACACACAGGATCATAGTGACCCTCCCCAGATGTGTGTGTATTTGGAAAAGCAGCAAAAGAAAATTAAAATTGTTCAGTTCTTTTGGTGCTATCTATATGTTTAATCTTTACTGAACCCAACTGTAAAAAACTAATTTATACACAGCTTGACAAAATTAAAATTAACATTAGTAGAAATTGTGGTGTAAATCATGCAGTTTTCAATGAAGCTGGAATAAAATTTAGTATGGTAAAGTAAAGTGCAGCCATTATCAACCCACTGCAGGGTGGAAGCCTCCTCAACAATTCATGCTGAGGGAAATGGACCATAATCTGCCACGCTGGTCCAGTGCGGGTTGGCAGATCGACCGTATTCAGCAGTCAGGGGCTTGAACCCCGGTCTACTCAAAGAGCGTGTGCTACTGCACTCCCGCTCCTGCCCAATCGGCTACTAGTGTATCATAAAATAATGATGAAATAAGAAGATAGCAAAAACCTTCACACAGGCAATAAGGGACATTTATCGGAGTTATATAATTAAGAAAAAAGGTCACATTACAGAAGTCAATACATGATGCTTTAAAATATGGTCACTTAATATCAGTACAGCGTATGATCCCTCCAATGGCTAGACAGGCCCGACAGCAGTGAACCATGCTCGATATAAGAGTATCTATAAAATTCTGTGGCAACAAATCCCATTCTTCCACCAGCACAAACATTATCTCACCAAGTGATTGAGGAGTCAACTGGTGGCATGCAATGCAAAGCCCAAGGGTTTCTCACACACATTCAATTGGATTTAAGTGTGATGATCGTGCTGGCCACAGCAGTCTTTGGATATCTTTAGTTTCAAGATATTCCCCCATCACTTTAGCTCTATGTGCAGTAGCACTGTCGTGCATGAAAAGAAAATCTGGGGCAATCGTACCCCTATCAAAAACATGAGGGGTGTGGTTGTCAATCACCATTCTGTGCCACACGAGAACATTACCTCCAATATAAGTGTCCCTTTCTCTGATGTTGGAGGGATGGTACCACATTCCTTGTTGTCTCCAGATGATATGACGCCTGGAATCTGTTTGTAGGCAAAAGCAGGAATCATCAGATAAAAGAACTGCACCCATTTGTCAGGGCTCCAAGTCACATGACCTTCGTGGCACCGGTTTTGATAAGCTCTGCAGTGGTTTGTGGTTAATGGGATATAAAACCACTGACTTCACTGCATAGAGTCCACCGAATTGATCCTTCTAAACATAGTCTGGTTGGAAATGTTTTTATCTGTTGCCACAACCTCAAGAAACAGCTAATGACAGGACATTGTAGGATTCAGTCTTGCTGTTAGAGCCAGACAGCAGTCTGTTCTGGTTGACACAGCCTTCAGGCGACCTTGGCGAGATCTTGTAATGTTTCCTGTCTCCTGAATCTGCTTTCATAGTGCCGAGATGATGCTGCGTGACACATTAAGCCAACATGCCACGTCTGCATGCAACTGCCCAGCTTCAAGTAGTCCAACCACTGCCATCTCAAAGATTCACCTAATTTGTCATCCTGAGTACCCAGTGGGGATAGTACATACTATCCCCACTGGGCAAGCCAAAAAACGGGAATGTGATGTGGCTGCAACCAGTGTTTTTATAGGTATGAATAATTTTCATAATGTGCAGCTCTGTAAGGTGGCAGTTCAATTTCTAATGGATATTCAGAACTTGCATGCAAGGTTGCCTATTAGAACAGTATCACCAAAGACGAATATCAAATATTTATCTTTGGTGATACTGTTCACAAAATATTAATGAAAAATATTTTGTTCTGTTATTTTGTGGAGAGTATTAAAAAAAGAGTGTGAAGTGTATTAAAAAAACATATTTTTAAATTAATGTTTCAAATTAAAATTCATTTAAACCTGTCGTGAGCAAAATGCAGATAACAAACAAAACACCAAACCCCACATGCTTCAACAAACACGTGCAGTTGGACACCAGCCTGTCAATAAAGCCAGATCACTATCAATAATTGTGACAGATGCACTAAATTTTTTTCCTAACTGTAATAATTAGGAAAAACCTGATTTTTCTTAATTGTTACACAATTTCCTAATTAAAACAGTTGAAATGCCTAACAACTGTCAAAAACCACTATTAGGAGCTTCAACTGTATGGATGAGGCAAATGAAGGGCATGAGATGCTAAAATATTGTCTGGTGTCTCAATACCTTCTGGGAAAGGCTTGGGATTAAAGAAGAAAGTGTAATAATATTTCCCCCCCCCCAATAAACAATTAGTTGAGCTCAAACTTCTATTTTTATTTGCATACAAAGAAATTATTACAGTGTAGCACTTTTTCCAACCTAAACTTGCAAAAAGTACACATCTTAGCTGAGCAAACAAAAGCTATAGCTAGCGCATGATAGCAGAAGTTAATTTATTACTGTTAGCATGTCAACCACAGGTGCTTTAAAAATCCAGTAAATGTGATAACTCTTTCCAAAGGCAGCTTAGTAAAGTTCACTCCCACTTGCTTATGTTGGGAATAAAGTAAAAAAGGCTGGACCAAACCTTTGGTCCTTGGTAACTCTCTAGATAGAAGAGATCCATATCAGGTAGTGTATAATCTCACTGTCTCTACTCTGCCAAACAGCAACTTCAAGGAGTCTCAGTAGCGTGATGTGGGAGCACTGAGGCCACATTATATCAAGGAGATGGATATATTCTTGCCGTGTGTACACTATATCCATATTACTTCATACAACGTCCTCCCCAACTTTTTTTACATCATGAATAACCAAACGAACAGAACAAACTTATCTGTGAAAATATCTAAACCTGCCAATCACTTTTTCACTGATTTCACAAATACACATGGTCTCAGTTCAAATCTCAATAACATCCATTTCCACTTACAGCCTGCCAAGACTCCTCCCCACTTGCTTTTTCTGACAGTATCTCAATTACCACTGCTCACCTCAGTTGTCCTAATTATTCACTGTACAATTCCTTTCACTTCAAAGGTGGCAGTTGTGTGTGTATGTCGCTCTGATATTCCCTGTCAGATACAGTAATTTGGAATCTTCTCTTTTCAACCTTCTCTGGCTTAAAATCTCTCTATCCCATTCTGTCAAATTCATCTGTTCTCTAAATCATTCTACTAAGTCTAGTGATAACTTGGAACTCTGATTTCTTTTCTTTGAAGCTTGACTTTCTACAGCACAACTTTCCTAACAGTGAGGTAATTTTCCTTGGTAGTTTAATGTACACAACTCCAGCTGGCTTCTGATTTCTAGTCACACAGACCCAGCTAGTTAAGATGCTGAAGCTTTTGCAATTACTAATGACCCCACACACACACAGTTCATTTACCTACCAGAACACCAGACAATCCTAACACCATTGACCCTTTTCTCACAATCCTTCTGAGTGCACAGTCCCAGATCACACCTTGGTGATGGTGTCTTCTCTAATGGAGTCTTTCTCTCATAGTGTTGTTTGGCATTACATTCATCTTCTCAATCTTCGACCCATGCACGGTACTAAGTACCATAGGTTCTAATACCTATTGTCTTTGGGGTTTTCATTAAAAAAAAGTAATAGTAACAATTAATAAATGAGTGTCATAAAAGTAAAAGCACAGGGTATTAACAACTATTCAATATAGGCAGACTGATTGAACTCTTTGCAGAAACAGTTGGTTTCTGTTTATAGACTTGGCCCACAGTTTTGTTTTTTGCTTTTTTTGTTCTTAAGTTAGTTCATATATACGAATAAACTTTTCATAAAATTTTAAGATTTGTTCTGCTTTACCAAGCAGCACAAAAAATTTGAAAATTAAGGCATACTGGATTGATTGACTAATTTTACAGCTTAAAGCACTGTTGATTATCCATTCAATTTTTAGCTAAGCTTATTTATCTTAGTACTCACCTCTGATATCTGTATTGGTTAAAATTAAAAATTACATGAAAGGAAAGTAAAAAGGGGATAAAAGTGAAAGTTCCATTACATTAATTGATTAAATATAAAATTTAAAAAACACATCACTAGGAAAAGGGAGTGCACCACCTTTTTCCTGGTTGTCATTTATAAAAATTGTATAAAAGAAATTTGCGAATGAAAAGCCAAGAGCCGGATGTGAAGCTTTCGATGTCGTCATCATCAGTTGTGAGTGATATTTTATAGTATTGCAGTACCGAATAAAGAAATAGAATTTGCCAAAATTATCTATTTATAGAATCCATTAATAGATAACGCAATTACACTAATTAAACTTAAATCAAATTATAAAAGTATGAGGCCCTCGCTATGGAATGGTTTCGCCAAAATAGATCATACAAAATTTTAAACACTAGATTACCTACTAACCCTATCACCAATATGGCAGCTCAAATGAATCAAATTTCCACGTGTTTAATGCACTGCATCCTGGGTACTGAAATACTATAAAATATCACTCACAAAAACGTCATTCACCAACTGATGATAACACCGAAAGCTTCACGTCCAGCTCTTGGCTTTTCGTACACACATTTCTTTTATACAATTTTTATAAATGACAACAAGGAAAAAGGTGGTGCACTCCCTTTTCCTAGGGATATGTTTTTTTTTTTTAAATTTAATCAAGTAATGTAATGGAACTTTCACTTTTATCCCCCTTTTACTTTCCTTTCTGTAACTTTTAATTTTGATCTCAGAGGTCAGTATTAAGATAATAAGTTTAGCAAAAAATTTAAGGCATACTGGATGTAATCTCTGAAATATAGATAGCAATGATTATGTAAAATGCCAAGTCAACAGATCACATCACATCTTTCACATGGAATTATAAATGCAGTAAACCTCAGCAAAAGTCAATTTAATGGACTTAAGAAATAACCAACAGCACTCAATAACTTTTCACCCATACAGGAGTCATTGACACAACTCCTCAGTCTGGTAATACCTGCCATTTGCAAGCCAGGATTTCCTCACTATCGTGTTCATCAGCCAACTAAGCTGGTCAGCATCAGCACGGAGTCACTGAATATATGAAATAAAAATATTAATACATATTTTTATTTCAAAGTACAGCACTTTTTTCATTTATTACTTGTTGGCTAAAAGAAAAATTTAGTATATCATCCTGAAAGCACTCTTTTTCAATACATTTGTCCCCTAATGTGTACGTTGTCTGAGAAAGAGTAAGGATTCCATCAGCATTTAGTTTAGTCAATTCATTTAAATCCTAAACCAATTCAAATTATCCAATTATATTAGAAGAGGTGGCAAAGGAAATAAGCAAACCCTTAGCCATAATTATGAGAGCATCCTTAGACTCAGGGGAAGTCGCCATGAACTGCAGATGTGCAAATGTATCCACAATTAACAAAGCGGGATGTAAGCGTGACGAGTAATTACAGACCACTTAGTTTAACTTCTGTTCAAGGGAAAATAATGGAGTCACTGGTTAAAGATACACTGCAGGATCATCTAGACAAGATTGCAGTAATAATTCACATAGCATGGATTTGTTAAGGGAAAGTCTTGTCTGACAAATTTCATTGGATACTATGATGTGGTTGCAAAGGAACTGGATGCAAAAAATTATTTTAATATCATATACAGCAGACTCTCGATTTAGCGGGATATGATTAACTGGGACACTTCAAGATTCCAAATTAAAAAAAAAAAAATCAACCAACAAATTAAATAGGTATAAACAGATGTTTTGCAAGTCGTAAATAAGCGGTGTTATAAGTCATCATTAGGAGATTAGTGTGCATATTATCTTGCAAACTCCGCCACTCAAAAAAACAAATGTTTAGTTTGTTTTAGTGAGTCACATCGATTATTGTGTTCCATCGCACGGCAAATTTTGTTTCGCTATGCATGTCAGGGATGTCGGAATTTTTTTTATAGTAACTTTTTTCTTTTTTGTTTAGAAATTGCAAAAATGATGGGCAAACGCGAGAGTTGTGCTTTCATTTAAACAAAAACTTGAAATTATTCAAAAGTTTGAAAATGGTGCATCCGCGAAATCTCTAAAGAACCATTATAATGTTGGTGACCAAACTATACACGATATTGTAAAAAGTAAAGGGAAGCATTGTATTGTACACACGGGTAGTGCGCTCTTTATCTATCGCCATACTTTTTTACGCAGTTTGCTGAACATATTTTGATACAGCAAGTCCCTGACTTATGTAGCTTCGGACTTACATTACGTTATTTATGTAATTTTGACATATCAGGGATATAGCAACAATATTTTATTAGTCATTAACTAGTTACGCAAATCTTGACTTACGTAGGAAGTCCTGGAATGTATCTCTTATGTATGTTGGGGACTTACTGTATTTTTGGATTAACTGGGAAATCGATTATCCGGGAATACTTTTTTTTTTTACCACCTATCCCAGAAAATCAAGAGTCTACTGTACTTCGATTTCAGGAAACCTTTTGACACTGTTGCACATAGAAGACTGCTGTAAAAATTGGAGCAGTATGGTATTAAGGGTAAGTTGCTACAATGGATAGAAGGGTGGTTAAGTGGAAGACAGAGAATGGTAATCAGTGGACGCTGCTATTTGTGGACATTAGTCCACAAATAGCAGCATCCACTTAGTGGATTCGACTAGGGTTAGGTGTTGGGCCCACTGTTGTTTTGTATATTTATCAACGATATCGATGAAGGTCATCATCATCAGCCATTTTCAATCCACTGCAGGATGAAAGCCTCTTCAGCAACTTTCCAGTTCTTCTGTTTTGTGCAATGGCCATCCATTTACTACCCAAAAACTCATGAATTTTACCTGTCCATTTCCGTTGTTGTCTTCCAGGTTTTCTTCTAGCTCCTCTTGGGTACCAACCATTCTGTTATTTTCTTAGTTCACCTGTCATCATGTCTTCGAGCTGTGTCCTGCCCAAGACCATTTTAGTTCTTTAGTTTTGATAAGAATGTCCTTTACTTGAGTTTGCTGCTTAATCCATGTGTTTCTCTTCTTATCTAACAGTCTGATTCCCAATATAATTTGTTCCATTCTTCCCTGTGTAGTTCTCAGCTTCTCTTCCTTTCTTTTGGTGAGTGCCCAAGTTTCACTTCCATAAGTCATGATGGGGAGTATACATTGGTTCATTATTTTACGTTTCAGACAAACTGGGATATTGCTCCTCAGTATGTGACTATATTTCCTGAATGCTATCCATAAAAAATTTATTCTTCTCTTGACTTCCAGCCATTTATCTTATTACAGCTAATTACTTATCCCAGATAAGTATATGACTCCACCTTTTCAATTACTGCTCCTTCAATCATTATGTCCCTTTCTGTGGCATACTTGTTCATCATTACTTTTGTTTTAGCCATATTCATCTTTAGTCCAAAATCCTTACTAACTCTGCATAACTGATTAAGATTTTCCTCTTAATTCTTTGGGATTGTGGCTAATGACCACAATGCCATCTGCAAATCGTAAATGATTTAGGTACTGTCCATTCACATTGACTCCTTTCTGCGACCAGTCTAATCTTCTGAAAGCTTCCTCAAGGGCAGCAGTAAAAAACTTCAAAGATATTGTGTCTCCTTGTTGAACTCCTTTCTCAATTTTAAATTTGCTACTGTCTTTGTCTAGTCTAATAAAGGAGATAGCATTCTCATATATTTTCTTCAAAATCATAATATATTGAGTATCTATGCCTTTTCATAATTCACAAATACCAGGCATAATGGTGTTTTATATTCATTTGCTTTCTCCATTAGCTATGACATTACGTGAAGGACATTACGTTTAGGACAGGATTCTCATAGTTGAGAATCCTGTCCTAAAGCCAGCTTACTCTTTCGGTTGATTCTCATCAAGTATTCTTTCTAATCTGTTAGTAATGACCCTTGTGAACAACTTGTAGATGTGGGATAACAAGCTAATTGGTCTATAACCCAGGGGCTCACATCTGGTGAGTATGGGCTTGGCACACCCAGGGTCCTGAGCTGGATATCATCATTCTTCTCTTTATTGGTGATTCCATGCTCGCTCTCTCGCTCGCTCTCTCTCTCTCTCAGGGTAACACAGAATTTTTTTTTGGGTGATGCAGCATAAGCCTCTGGCTTCCTTGCACCATATGGCTAATAATAATTTCCAATTTATCTCCTTTCTTATGCAGCAAAACTATGATTGCATTATTTCACTCCTTAGGCATCACATCTTTTCTACTGCATTTTGTGAAGAGCCTTGCCAGTTTTTGTGTCATGTCTCTTCCTCCCAATTTTAACAACTTTACAGTAACTTCATCTTCCCCCGGGGCTTTCTTGTTCATTTTTTTTCAATGCATGTTCTACCTCATCAGGAAGGATATGTATATTGCATGTGTTACTAATTTGCGATCCATCTTCCCCACTGCTGGCATCATTCCCTCGCTCCTTGTTTAACCCTTTATAGTAGTCTTCTGCTATTTATAAATAAACCTTCACTATTCTTCAGTTTCAGTATCATTTGTCTTTCTATATTACTGATCATGGCTGCTGATTTAAATCCTTTGTTTTCCCTTAATGCTTGTTCTATTTGTCTTGTGTCCTCTCTGAGTCTCTTTCTACTAATGAAGGTATATCAGGTTTAATGTCAAAGTTTCCAGATGATACAAAGGTTTGGCAGGGTTGTTAATGACAGTAATGGCAGTATGCTACTGCAACAGGGTCTAGAAAATTTGGGTAGATGAGCTGAGAAGTGGCAACTGAAGTTTAACATTGACAAATGAAAAGTACTGCATATGGGTAGAAGTAACCCCAGAGAAACATACCAACTGTGTGGTACTACACTCAGGGTGGTAGAAAATGATTCTTGGAGTAATTGTGCAGTCAGATATGAAGTTTTCTGAGCAATACAGACAGGCTGCCAGAGCAGGTCATCGGATATTGTCAATTGGAATTTAGTTAGTAGGGAAAAGGAAGTGATTGTAGGCAATGGTCAGGCCACAACTTGAGCACTGCGTACAGGTCTGGAGGCCTCATTTTAAGAAGGGTGTTGAGTTGCTTGAGTGTGTGCAGAAGGGCAACAAGATTGGTGAGGGGGAATGAAGGGGTCCTCTTACCAAGATAGGCTTAAAATTGCAGTGGCTGGAGATGAGGCACCTGCGAGGTGATCTGATTGAGTGTGTAAGGCCTTGAATGGGTTGAGCACCCTGGATTCTAACGGGATTCTTCCACTTGTTCAGATTACGATCCGTAGAGGGCATAAATTCAAATTGAAGAAAGACAGTTGTAGAATAGATGTGCGGAAATTTGCCTTTAGCCAGAGGGTGGTTAATTGCTGGAACAAAACTTCCAGCAGTCGTTTTGGAAGTCGACAGCTTTAATAAATTCAAGGAGAAACTGGACAAACTTTTAGAGGAAATTATTTTTTATTATTATTATTTTTTTTTTTGGCTGATGTTACATAAGCTCATATGCTTGCTTTCTTACATCACAAGCCTCCATTATTACTACTTTGCAGATGCTAATACCTAGTTTCCAAACACTGGCAACTTTAGAGACTAGATGCTTTTCTTTTCAGTTTAAGAGAACAGAATTTAGCAAACAGGCCTTAATTCAATAGGCCATTAAATTGAGATTTTATTTCACAACAAACATCATTCGTTTAATACATACCTCATCATCTATGTGTAGAACGTGTCTCAACAATGTTATTAAGATACTGTTCTTTAAAACTATAACTTTATTTTGTAGTTTCTTCGCTTACATTTACTATTTGCTTCAATATTATGGTTTATCACAAAATGTAGTTTATTATAACATAACCAAGGAATACTACTATGCTAAACATTGCCAATTTATTCACAAATTATATACTCTGCAAAAATAAGCGCAAATGAAATATACAGAGCACAACAAATATTAATGGCATACTATTTAAAAGAAAGTACAGGTAACTCTCATATAACACGGTAGTTAGGTTCCTATAAAATGTTGTGTTGTGTTGTTCGAAACCGTGTTATACGGGACTAAGAAAAAGTACAAAAAGAGGGGTGGGTTACATTCCAAAAACTAACAAAAATACACCATTCTAGATTTCGTGTATCTTCTACTTTCTTTAAAAAAAATCAGTAATCTGGGTTTGTTTGCTTTAACAAATCTTTGTGAATTTCATCATATGAAACTAAGTTTTTTGAAGCTCCCTTTTGAACTTTGGGCTCCTTTCATTCAAGAATCTGAATTCAAAAAATAAGATTCTAATTGCTTGGCTAACTTTATGCCTTCCCGTATGCTTTTTAGTGTAAAATTATTTGGAAGTTTAGAATTTTCATCTGCACTATCATCCTCTGAATTTATTTGGTTTTCCCTCCAATGCCATTTCCACCAAATCTGCTTCGCCAGCTTCTTTTTCTACCAATAATTCTTGAACGTCTTCAGTAAATCATATCTTTTTTATTTTTTTAGGAACATAGGCAACTAAGGCCATGTTAATCTGTGTATATTGTCTATAAATTGTTCCGAGGTCGATTTTCTGTCTTGCTGGACAAAAAACCCAAAATTCCAGGAGAAAAAACCCATGCTACCCTCGCCTCAGCCACGTTGTGAAAAAGACCTATAAAATTCCTCCCATCATTGACAGGATTCGAACTTGGATCTTTCCCACCTGTTATGGGGAGGAGAGCGATTCTATCAACTGTGCTACCCACGAGGGCTTCAGTAGTCATATCATCAAAACCTTCCCCTCCTACCAATGTAGCAAGTTCTACTATCACACCGATTCCATTTTCTGCTGGTTCGGCCATATTTCCTGAATGAACTGAATCTGGCAATACATTTTCCCACACACATTTAACGTTGATGGTTTTACTTCTTTCAGCGATAAAGCTATGGTTCTGATACAGTCCATAATTCAGAAATGTTTCTATGCCTCCATTACTTCAATAGATTCAGAATCAATCTTTTCCAAAATTCATTGTAACGATTTTCTGATGTAATGAGTTTTAAAGGTGGATATAATGCCTTGATTTAGTGGCTGAACGAAAGTAGTTGTATTAACCTAGTACAACTGTGGTGGTAGGAACAAAACTTCAACGTTTGAAATGGTCTGGTGTGCTATCCAATAGTAATAAAACTTTGAAATCTAGATTTTTCCATAAGTTTAATAGCACAGAACGTAACACGGGGGATTAAAAAATAGTGGAAATGTTGAAAAATTACATCCAATTTCCTGCACAAAAATACCGTTGTTAAGATTTATCGAAATTCAGTTGCATGGGATAAAATTATTTTGCTCACTTCATTTAGAGCAGGGGGTTCTCAATGGGAGCAAAAATTGGTGTTTGGAGTACAAAAAATCATGGGTATTACAATAGTCTGTGGCCCTCCAAAGTTCAACCCTACCCGACAACGTCCTATTCCTTAATATTTAATTTCTCTCACTGGGATTTCTTTTCTCCTGGAACAACTGAATTTTTAACATATAGGTATATTATATTAGGAGTGAGTGAGAAATTTTGATAAAAGGAAGATAGTGGGAGTGATTTAATTCAACCACTTTTTCTTAGGCATTAAATGCCTAAGTGCTTTCAGAAGTAGTCTCCACAATCCTTGGTGTTTGCACATTTCCGACAGCTTCAACCTTGGCAGTGGCATGAGGATGGGATGAGGAAATGTTTCAGTCAACTGTTTCTACTTTCCAAGGGACAATTAGTATTGATTAATAGTTTCCTTGTGGAAGTTTATTTTTTATCCACAGTACTTTTTTGAGTGACATGGGCCATGAGAGTTAAATAAAAGGTTTATATTTTATTTAATTCTTTGTAGTTATTCAACCTATCATCAATCATGTCAAGTGCTGAAAAGACAGTGTCAGCAGTATTGGGATCTAGCTTATGGTTTTATTGAAAGTCCATCCGACTCAAGACAGCCATGTGTCTTATGTGTAATAGTTCTTTTTCAAATGAGGCTATGAAACCATTAAGACTTTTAGATCACTTAAGGAAACATTCTGATAAAGTTGGTAAACATATCAAATATTTTAAAAATTTAAAAGAGAATTTTGAGCAAAGTTACTTCCTTGTTTAAGAAGAATACACAAATAAATGAGGATGGAATGATTGCGTATTATAAAATAGCAGAAACCTTTGCAAAAACTGTAAGCAGCAACTGTATTGCTGAGACTGAAATTTCAACAATCATGCATCAACCTTTCAGTAATTTAAAGCATAGACATTGAGCAACGATTCAATACGAAGACAAATCAAGATGTCAGTTAACATTGAACAGTAGCTAACTGACAAATTAAAACAAGAAAATTTTCTATTCGGATTGATGAATCAACAGTTACCAGCAATAAGGCCCTTCTAATGGCACGTTCATTATTTTGATGATTGTAAAATAGCAAGAATAGATGATGTTTGCAAAATCTATAGAAATTGCCTGTACTGAAGCATCTGTGCCACATTTGGTCCTATTCATGTCATATGAATGACTAAATGTGCTTTTCTTGTGATTCCTTGTGCCACAATTAATATTTCTAATTAGTTGTGTGACTTGATTTATTGTCTGGACATGTTATATGTTCATTTCACTTTATGACATTGTAATTAACATGACTTTGAATCTGTATATCATCTGTATGTATACAGCAGATTTGCCAGCTAGGGGGCTGCTTATTAACAAAAACCACCTCCAGTCCAAAATGTATTCGTTCGTTATTTGGTTTTTAGGAGCATTAGCAACTAAGGCCATATTGCTCCGGGATATGCGGTGGTCATTCCTTGACCTTTCCGCATACTCCGTATTTGGTGGTGACGGGCTCGAACCCCGGTCTAATCAAGAAGCGTGTGCTATGCACTGCTGCTCCTTCCCACCTGGCTACGGAGACGCCTCCAAAATGTATGGGATGCATATAAAGTATCAGGTGACACAGAAGCCTATGGCAGATATAAATTAGTCTGTAATCAAGTCACAAAGGAGGTTAGGCAGGCAAAGGCATACAAGAAATCCTTGGCAAAGGATGCAAAGAAAAACAGCAAAGAGTTCTTTACTTATGTAAACTGTAGAAGGAAAGGGATAAATCAGAGTGGACCACTTAACATAGATGGGTTGACTACTGTTGATCATGCTGGGGTAGATGATAAACTGAATGAGTATTTTGCATCTACATTCACACATGAGGAGTTATTCAATGAGGGGAGTGTCAAAAGTTTATCAAACTCTAACAGGGAGCTAAGTGATTTTGTAATAACTGAGAGCAAAGTGGAGGAGAAACTGTTGAAGTTAAACACAAAAAAGGCACCTGGGGTGGATGGGATCTATCCAGTTATATTAAAGGAGGCAGCAAAGGAAGTAAGAAAACCCTTAGCCATAATTATGAGAGCTTCCTTGGAATCAGGGGAGGTCCCCATGGAGTGGAGGTGTGCAAATGTTTCACCAATTCACAAAGGGATGCAAAAGGTGACACAAGAAACTATAGACCTGTTAGTTTAACTTGTGTTCCGGGGCAAATAATGGAATCACTAGTTAAAGAAGCATTGCAGGATCATCTAGACATGGCTGCAGTAATAGTTAAGACACAGCTTGGGTTTGTTAAAGGGAGATCTTGTCTGACCAATTTGATTGGATACTATGATGTGGTCACAAAGGAACTGAATGTCAAAAATAATTTTGATATCATATACTTGGATTTCAGATAAGCTTTTGATACTGTTGCACATGGAAGACTGCTGTACAAATTGGAGAGGTATGGCATTATGCGTAAATTGCTACAATGGATAAAGGTATGGTTGAGTGCGAGACGACAGAGAGTGGTAATCAGTGGACACTACTATTCACAGACAAATGTTATTAGTGGAGTTCCCCCAGGGTTCGCCGTTGGGTGGGCCCATTGTTGTTTTGTACAGGGTGATTCACTACCAGTGCGACAAACTTGCAGGAGGTGTAGGGGGCACAAAGACGAATCGGAATCACATAGCATTGCAGGGTCAGAAATGCCTTCATCATGCGGTAAAGGATGTTGAACGGGAGGTCGCATGAACAGCGATCCCGCTGGAAGTCAGCATTTGCGAACCGGGTCCCGAGGCAGTAGGATGGACGAGTATTCAAACGTTGAACTGGCCATGGAGTCTTGTCAATGATATAAAAAAGGTAAAGTGCAACCATTATCAACCCACTGCAGGATGGAAGCCTCCTCAACAATTCATGCTGAGGGAAATGGACCATAATCTGCCACGCTGGTCCAGTGCGGGGTTGGCAGATCGACCGTATTCAGCAGTCAGGGGCTTGAACCCTGGTCTACTCAAAGAGCATATGCTACTGCACTCCCGCTCCTGACCACTCAGCTATGGAGGGATATATAGGTGTTTTGCTAGCAGAGACAGGGAAGTGATTATCCAGTTATACAAGGCAATGGTCAGGCTACACCTAGAGTACTGGTACAGGTTTGGAGGCCTCATTTTAGGAAGGATGTAGAGTTGCTAGAACAAAGAAGGGAAACAAGATTGGTGAGAGGAACAAAGGGGGTGCTCTTACCAAGAAAGACTTAAGTTCTGCAAATTGCAGTGCCTGGAAAGTAGGCACCTGCAAGGTGATCTGATTGAAATGTATAAGGCCCTGAATGGCTTGAGCAAGCTGAATGCTGATGGGATTCGTCCTCTTGCTCAGATTAAGAACCTGAGGGGGCACAGATTCAAATTGAGGAAAGACAGTTGTAGAATAGATGCGCAGAAATTTGCCTTTAGCCAGTATGTAGTTGATTGGTGGAAGAGATTTCCATCTTTTGTTGTGGAAGTTGATAGCCTAAATAAATTTAAGGCTGAGCTGGACAGGCATTTGGAACGAATGGAGGGGATGATGCTGCAAAGCTTGCTTTCTTGCACTATAAGCCTCTAATAATGCTAAAAATGGGGGGGGGGATGTACCAAAGCATCCATATTTGTTGCTTTAAAAACATGGTTTGATGAAAATCAACCCATGGAAAATTTAGTATCCTGTACCACTGATGGTGCTCCATGGTTGAAAGATAAAGGTTGTATAGCCCACCTAAAGGAAGTATGTTCTGCAGTTCTTGCAGTACACTGTACTGAGCAACATCACCTGGTTGCAAAAAATATTAGTCCAGTTCTTTATCAGTCTCTTAATATAGTTATTAAAACCATTAATAAAATAAAGTCACATACTAATTATGATTGCCTTTTCAGAAAATTTTGTGTTGATAATGAAGAACAGTGTGTGAGGCTTCTTTTACATACAGGTCAGATGGCTTTCTAAAGGAAACTGTCTAACAAGATTTGTAAACCTTTTTGATACAATAATTAGTTTTTTAGAAAGCAAAGGAGATCAGCAAACAAAAAAAACAACATATACTATATGGCACGGATTTTTCAAAAACTTAATAAGGTATCAATCACTTCAACTTCAAGGGAAGTTAATTACGGTGATAGACTGCAAATGTGCCTTCACTGAAAACCTGGAAATATTTGAAATTCGAAAAAGGTGGAATGGATGAGTTGTGGGGATCAAAAACAACTAAACTTCTTTATTCAACAATGTGGTCTGAAATGGCCAAAGTACTTCTTTGTTTAATGTCTTATATTGTTGAAAGTGGTTTTAATTCCGTAAATAAAATATTAACAGAAGAACCAGAATTGATATATGTTCAAGAGGAGACATTAGAATTAAACTTACTATCATTGAACTTTTAGCTAAGAAGCTCAGGGATCCTACTGAATAGAGTATTTTCTTGTTTAAAATTTCATGGGGGGACCAAAAATTAGGGGGAAAAATTGTCTAAAAAAAGCCCTTTAGGAAGCGATAATTAAAAAAAGGTTGAGAAACTGATTTAGAGCAATTTTATCTCTTCTACATATCATGATCCCTTTTTTGAGTTGATCAAAATCCCTCACCCATCCTACTGATTATCATAAACAGCTCTTAATTCAGAGAACAGTATAAAACCAAACAGATGCATCAAAATAACTAGAAACCTAACAATAAGAAAATAGGACTGAATATGAACTTACAGGGGTATTAAGCCCATATTCAAATAAAAATACACAGAGAGTACTTTGGGTATGAAGTATATGTATTCACAGAATTAAAAACTAAGTCATGTCAACAAACATAAATTTGAATAGAGCTCTTTAAAGTGATCAACTTTTAGGTAGTTATCTGATGGTGACTTAAACTGAGATTTTCTTCCATACTGCTTGAATGTATTTCTGGAACAGAGTTTGCACAAATGGTCAATGAAAGTTTCACTAGTTACCCAGAAATTATTTTTATAGTTTCTATAATCTTGGGTGGTACATCTATATTTCGCGTTAGGTCTTATGAAAATTTACAAATATAAAGTTAATTATATTTGTAAAACCATAGCATTCCCTTTGGTTATACATTCCTGCAATGTCAAAATATTCCAATATGATTACAGGACAACAATTTTTGTATCAGATCAAATGTACCCCTCACATCCTCTTGTGTGGAATAAGCTTACTTCTGAATAAAAATGTATGAAACAAAAAAAAAAAAAGGCAAGCTGTAACTGATCATAGCCATCTTAAGCAAACATTTCATTAGAATATGAATTAAAGTCTATTTCAGAGTTGTTTTTTTGCATTTTAATTTTTCTTCCAACTAGATTTAATATTTACATTACAAACAATGCAATTTTGTTCAGTATCAGTATGACAAATGAATCATAGTTCACATATCAGAATACTGCTTTGATATGGATTTTATTACACTTCCTTTGCCCCTCAAAGGTTTAACTTTTCATTTTCCAAAAGAGCATATGATGGTAGAAAAAAACAGACTAAAAAAAAAAAAAAAAAAAAAATGCTAATTATATTTGCATAAAAAAACAAAAAAAAAATTACTACGGATCAAGGCATCTTTCATTACCACAGCCAACTGAAGGCCATTATCCCATGGAATGTAGGGGGGAGAAGGGGGAAAAAAGAAAAAAAAAAGGAACAAACCTCTCTTGACCCTTGGTAACTATCTGTTCACAAGGTTGGAGGCAATCAAGTGGGAGATTTAAAAAAAAAAAAAAAAAAAAAAAACTTACATGGATATTTCTCCAAGGACTGGTAATTTCTTCTAATTTATGTGCCTCTGTGTTCTATTTGTCCAATCACCTATGTTTACTTTAGTTTTCTAAAATGCATAAAAAAAAGAAAAAATACACCATCGTGTTAAAATAAGGTTATATATATATAGACTACTTTGTTTCAGCGTTGATAAATAATAATAAAAAAAAATTCCAATTAATGTTAAAGACATCTACTTTTATTCTCTGTTGGCTTCATTCTCCTCTGAAGATGTAAGCTTAAAATGAATGTGATTAAATATATAGATAAAAATCAACAAAATGAATGAGATCAGAAGCATGAATTAATTCTTCAGGCTTGAGGTTGAACAACATTTGTGTATACCAATCACGTTTATAAGCTTGGAAAAAAATCTGACAAAAAATATTCTCAAATTTATTGTTATGCAGCATTATAAAATACATTTTTCCCTTGTACACATATATTCAGTTTACATATTTAGATAGAAGATGAATTATTATACATTACACGTAACGTATAAGTTTGCAGATATTGGGTTGCTTTTAAATTTATTACTAATATTATCTTTATGACAATGTGTATTCTCTATTAAAGACATTTACAGATAATTTAAACATGCAACAGCTTCTATTAACTAGGATTTCTGTTAACGAGAACTAACAGAAATCAGCACTAAAGTTTTAACTTCCCATTATGAAATTCCTTAAGTGGGGTGGAGAAGTTGGGAAAATACGTTCACAATGCAATAGAATAATGGGCGGGGGTATCACATTTAAAAATTTTTATACCCTTTTATGTAGGGTAGTGGCTGCTCTTCTGCTATGGCACACTTGTGTGTGTGCAATGAGATCAATTAAAATTATAAGGGCAAATTTTAAAATTTGTAAGAAAAATAACAAAAATGTACTGCTATGTACTATCACCTGTTTGTCAGGAGTTGGTCTGGCATAACAGAAGTTATTATATGGAAACAGAATTCATATCTTCTGTGCATGGTCCCAACATGAGTTTTGGGAACCCCCTTTGGTGGTACAGTTATTTGTTTATAACCTCGTTCTAGCTGTCACTTGCTTTCAACTTGATTTTCCATGACTCAGCATTTCTAACCTCAAGAAATAGCAATTATAGTGCAAATCCATACAGTGAGGGGCACCCAAGTGGGAAACCCCAACTAAATCTACATAACCCAACGCTGCCTCCATATAATTGTCACAATTAGCATTACACTGTAATATCTTCTCTATGGTGGCAGCTGTCTCAGAACAAGTGCTATCTAGCAACTTATACCCATTGGCCAGTTCACCTAAGAGAAATAAAAAATTCTCAATCTTGCTCAGTGATATTTGCAGAGATATAATCAGTGTTGTATTATAATTATATATAAGGCATTTTAGCAGTATTTTTTGTTTAATTGTTACTTTTTTTCATGCTTAAGTAACCACCCTAAAAGTAAATGGTAAATTTCATCAGAAAACATGAAGGAGAGAGAGTGCTGCACAAGGGATTATATTGGAATGCCCACAAATAATAAAAGCCAACTTGATTTTAGCAGAACATGCAAAGTTATCCGAAAGTATATGGTCAGTTATTAAAGTTATGGATTTTTTTAGGTGTGAAGAGTTGCACTGTACTCTACTTCTGTGTGCTATTCGGGTGAAAAACATTCCAGTGATACCATGGTTCCTAGCAAATTGAAGAGACATTTAATCATTAACTATGCAAATCTTGTGGATAAAGATTTCAGCAATTTCAAAAGATTACTTGAAGAATAAAAAAACAGGCAAACTATTTTGAGAAAAGAATACAAATTTCCGAAAAAGCTCGGATTGTTTATCGAGTAGAAGAAACATTTCATTGCAAAAGAAACTACACACCATAGCCGAGTCCCTTACTTTGCCAACTTGTCGATTGATTGTCCAAACATTGTTTGGTGCTGAAGCTGAAAGAGAAATTGCTAAAATACTCCTACCAGGTGACACTATTTGAAGAATAATTGAAATGTCTTCTAAACATCGAGGATCAGATACAGAATCAGGTTTCGCATTACAAGTGGATGAGTCAATTGATATTAGTGACAAAGAACAACTACTAGCCTTTGTTCATTTTATTTAAGGAACCAAAATTATACCTCAATTCTCATGCTGCAAAGAGCTTAAACATTTTTGATACTTTGACTGGCTACTTAGAAAAATTAGAACTTTCATGGAAGCCATGCATGGGTGTCACAGTACCAATGGTGCTCCAATGATAAGGTCCATCAAGAGTTTTATTTCATTTGTAGAGAATGAAAATCCAAAAGCAATGTTTGCTCACTGCTTCCTGCACAGAGGCCCTGGATGGAAGAACACTAGGCAATGAGCTGAAACCAGTATTAATGGTCATTTACATTAATCAAAACCAGTCTCTTTGATCAGGTTTATACTGCCACGGTGGCTAAGCATGAATGTTTAATTTTGTACCCAGAAGTAAGATTAGGTCAGGGAATGACCACCGCATATCCACAGCTGTCAAGAGTAAAGGTATTGTTTTGCATCTATGAACTGAAAGACAAAATGTAAGTAGTTTTCTTTCAATCAAAAAAAAAAAAAAAAAAACACATTTTTATGAATACCTAAATAATGAGCTACGTGCGTGAGGCTAGCCTATCTAGCGGAAATATTAATCTATTTCAACAGCTTGAATACCAGTATGTAAGGATGCAATGATAACAACCTTATTTCTAAAGACAAACTACTAGCATTTAAGAAAAAACTGTTGATTTGGCTGAACAGAGCAAGAAGGGTAAAATCTTGATATGTTTCCATTAATAGCTAAAATGAATAAAAAATAGATATTGCTGCTCTTGTAAAAAGTATATCGCCACTCCACTTACACCACTGAAAATACTTTCCATTACTAAATATAGTTTTGACCAGGTACGAAACCTTTTTATGTCCACTTTGTCTGGATAAGGGTCCACGGTGACTGAAGAACAATTAGACTCAATTTCATGTGATCTGTCTTAAAAAGAAACATACTGCCCACCCTCCTAATGCATTTTGGAATTCAATCAATGATGAGCATCCTGAAATTTCAAATTGTGTTCAAATTTTATTGCAGTTCCCCACGAATTATTGTTGTGAGCTAGGATTCTCAACATTAACAAATACTAAATCCAATAAAATGGAAAAACTGATGTGCATTGAAGATAAGATGAGAGTAAATTTATCTGAAATATGCACTAATATATAGGAAATCACCCAAGTTATTTGTTATTTGGTTTTTAGGAGCATTAGCAACTAAGGCCATATTGCTCGGGAAATATGCGGTGGTCATTCCCTTGACCTTTCCGCATCCTCCTTATTTGGTGGTGACGGGTTCGAACCCCGGTCTAATCAAGAAGCGTGTGCTCCTTCCCACCTGGCTACGGAGGCGCCGAAATCACCCAAAAGCAAAGTTCAGGTGTCTCATAAAATACTTCAGTAAAAACTTCCAATTTGTATATTTGGCAACTAAATAAAAAATCTTTGGCTTGGGCTTTATTAATATATATCAGTTCTTCCTTGACTGAATACATAATACAGTATTTTTTTCAGTTTAAGCACTACATAATTATATTTGATAAAGTGTGTTGCAAAATTACAATTTTTTTCAAGTGTGCTACTTATGTAGAGAGTAATCAAAATCTAGCAACTCATTAAATGTACATTTTTTGTGTTTATATTTATCACACAATGCAAAAAGAGCCACCCATCTTTTTCAAGCATAGGAGCCATAAAAAGCCGTGAAATAGGGTTGAATTTGAAAGTGTCTGCAATTCTGCCCAGACACGATAGGAGGGAGTATATGATGAGAGCCTTGTCGATCAATTCGGCCCTGGAAAGATTGTGCAAGGCTCAAGGGGTAGAATTTTTTTCAGCCTGGACTGTACTTGTTAACAGGAGGGATTGCTTCTACAGGGATGGGATACACTTAAATAGAAAGGGTGCAAGAATATTTGCTGATGCTATCGAGGCAGTGTTAGGTGGGTTGGAAAACTGCTAGCTTGGGGGGATACAAAGACAAATAGATTAACAGTAGCCACTGGCAGAGGTGAAAGAGATTCTTGCACTGCTTCTATTGGAATGAGCAGAAGCCTGAAAAACAAGATTCAGGATATTTCAGAGACTGCTGGGAGTCATTGCGGTACAAGTAAACACATGGGTTGTGTTAGGGTAGCTAAGAATAGAAATAGGTGCATGTATACTTGCGTGTACACCAATGCTAGGAGTTTAGTAAATAAATTTGATGAATTTGAGGTATTGCTCAAAACATCAAAGGCAGATATTGTTGGGATATCAGAGACTTGGTGTCACACAGATATAAGGAATGCAGAACTGGAATTTGGGGAGTACAACGTCTACAGAAAAGATAGACTGGATAGGAAGGGAGGAGGGGTTATGCTATTAGTTAAGAAATACATAAAATCCAAGGAAGTGAAGCCAGTGGACATCGCTGGACAGTGCAGTGTCGAGTCAGTTTGGTGTGACATAAGCATTGGGAGATCAAAATTGAGAGTAGGAGTGTGCTATAGGCCTAATGACTCTGATGAGTATAATAAGATATTGTACAGGGAAATAGAGTGGGCCAGTAAATCTGAGAGTCTTATAATGGGAGATTTTAATTTCCCAGATATTGACTGGAATTTGTGGGCTGGTCACTCACACACTAGCAAGGCTTTTGTGGATTTATTGGATGATTGTTTTCTACATCAGCATGTTCGGGAGGCAACTAGAGGGAGGAATACTCTTGATTTGATTATCAGCAGTGATTCTTCATGCATTAAGAATCTGCAGATAAATGAACCACTAGGTGGCAGTGATCACAGTGTGCTGAAGTGGGATTTACTCAAAGAGGTAACTACCATTAGGGGTAAAGGGAAGGGTTATTGCTTTCGTAAAGGCAACTACGATGGACGGAGACAGTATTTAAATTCTATACAGTGGGACCAACTGATGATGTTACCAACAGTAAATGCAAAATGGGAAGCATTCAAAGAACTTATCTTGGAAGCTACTAGACTTTACATACCAACTAAGAAATATTGTTCAAGGTTTAGGCCTAAATGGATGTCAGATGAACTGATGAGGCATATGGCAGAGAAGAAACATGCATGGGATACATACAAATTAACACATGACACAGAAGCCTATGATAGATACAAGTTGATCTGTAACCAAGTTACAAAGGAGATTAGGCAGGCGAAGGCAGATTATGAGAAATCTTTGGCAAGGGATGCAGAGAAAAACAGCAAAGAGTTCTTTACTTATGTAAACTCTAGAAGGAAGGGGATGAATCAGATTGGTCCACTTGATATCGATGGGTCAACTGTTGATGATCCTGCTCAGGTAGCTAACAAACTAATGAATATTTTGCATCGACATTCACACATGAGGAGTTATTTAGCGAGGGGAAAGCCAGAGGTGTATTCAACTCTAGCAGTAAGCTAGAGAATCTTGTAATAACTGAGAGTAAAGTGGAGGAGAAATTGTTGAAGATAAACACAAGAAAGGCACCTGGGGTGGATGGGATCTATCCAGTTATATTAAAGGAGGCAGCAAAGGAAGTAAGCAAACCCTTAGCCATAATTATGAGAGCTTCCTTGGACTCAGAGGAGGTACCCATAGACTGGAGACGTGCAAATGTGACCCCAATTCACAAAGGAGGATCAAAAGCTGACACAAGCAATTATAGACCTGTGAGTTTAACTTCTGTTCTAGGAAAATTAATGGAGGCACTAGTTAAAGAAGCACTGCAGGATCATTTAGACAAGACTTCAGTTATAGCTCGGACACAGCATGGTTTTGTTAAGGGGAAGTCTTGCCTGACCAATTTGATTGGATACTATGATGCAGTCACAAAGGAACTGTATGCAGGGAATAACTTTGATATTATATACTTGGATCTTAGAAAGGCTTTTGATACTGTTGCACATGGAAGACTGCTGCACAAATTGGAGCAGTGTAACATTGGAGGCAAATTGCTGCTGTGGGTAAAGCGGTGGCTGAGGGGGAGAAGACAGAGAGTGGTAATCAATGGACACTGCTCGTCGTGGACTAATGTTATTAGTGGAGTCCCTCAGGGCTCAGTGTTGGGTCCATTATTGTTTTCTGTATTCATAAATGATATTGATGATGGTATATCAAGCTTATTGTCGAAGTTTGCAGACGATACAAAGGTAGGCAGGGTTGTCAAGGACACTACTGACACTATGCTGCTGCAACAGGATCTGGAAAGGTTGAGCAGATGGGCTGAGAGGTGGCAAATGAAGTTTAACATTGACAAATGTAAAGTACTACACATGGGAAACAGCAACCCCAGAGCAACGTATCAACTCTGTGGTATTACACTGACAGTGGTAGAGAATGAAAGGGACCTGGGGGTGGTTGTGCAGGCAGATATGAAGTTCTCTGAGCAGTGCAGACGGGCTGCTAGAGTAGCTCATGGTGTATTGTCAATGATATATAGGAATTTTTCTAGCAGGGATAAGGAGGTGATTATTCCCTTGTATAAGGCAATGGTCAGGCCACACCTAGAGTACTGTATACAGGCCTGGAGGCCTCATTTCAAGAAGGATGTAGAGCTGCTGGAACGAGTACAGAGAAGGGCAACAAGATTAGTGAATGGAACAAAGGGGTGCTCTTACGAAGAAAGGCTTAAGATTTGCAAATTACAGTGTCTGGAGACTAGGCACCAGCGAGGTGATCTGATAGAGGTGTATAAAGCATTGAATGGTTTGAGCATGCTCAATGCTGATGGGATTCTTCCTCTAGCTCAGAATAATCACCTGAGAGGGCATAAATTCAAATTGAGGAAAGACAGATGTAGGATAGACGTGCAGAAATTTGCCTTTAGCCAGCGAGTGGTTGGTTGGTGGAACAGACTTCTATCCCTTGTCGTGGAAGTTGATAGCCTAAATAAGTTTAAGGCTCAGCTGGACAGGTATTTTGAACGAACAGAGGGGTGAAGTGGGAGTGGTTTTTTTTTTTTTTTTTTTTGGCTGATACTGCATAAGCTTGCTTTCTTGCATCAAATGCCTCTACTAATGCTAATGCTAAGTTCCTTATCAATAATTATGCATTTTTCAAAATAAGATTGCCTATATTGTTGCTCAATATTCATATTTACGGCTTTAATTTTTAAATATAAAACTTAAATAAAAAAAATCAACACAATTATTAAATGATACTAATAACACTTTTATTACATGGTTGTATTAATATTAAAATTACTATTGATATTACTATATTTTGTGACATGCTAATTTCAAACTTGAAGAGGAGAGATAACAATTAGGGCTGCCCACATTTTCATGGGGGTGTGCAATCTGAAGAAATGGCCCAAATACAGCTTGCAGTCTGAAGCCACCTCCTTTACTGTACTCCTCTGACAGCAATACAATGTGCACAAGTACAAAAGACAGACATGCAAGTGGATGTAACGGGGAGCTGTTTATATGCTTGAAATGCTAATTTTTTGTGATAACTGCTATAATGTGTTATTATTTGAGTATTAAGGAACAGTGGAATGTCCCCGTGGTCTTCTGGTAACACACCAGAACCGACAATCTTGTCAAACCTCCAGTTCAACCCCAGGGACTGACATCTGGTGAGTATGGGTTAGGCACACCCAGGGTCCTGAGCTGTAAATCATCATTCTTCTCTTTCTTGTGGTTCCTTTCTACTTCTGACTCTTGTTCTCTCTCTCAGGGTAATTAAGAATTTTTTTTTTTTTGGCTGATGCAGCATAAGCCTCAGGCTTCCTTGCACCATATGGCTAATAATAATCTGTAATGTATTAATTTCTTGCAACACTATACATTTTGTATGCCCTAGAGAGAAGGAAGAAGAGAAAAGTTTTAACCAAGTTGCCTACACCACTAAAAACTAATATTCAAAATCTGCTGTTAATACTGAATTTGTTTCTGTGTGTCAAATCTGCATAACTTTGAAAAGCATGAAGCATTCTGGGCATTTCCATATAATCCAGAAAAAAAAAAAAAAAAAAAAAAGTAATAAATGTGACAATAAAAACTGTCCCATGGATACACTCAATGAAATAGTAATACCAATATCTTCAAAAATGCAAGTCTAAATACATTTTGGCAGTCTATAATAATTAAAAATTCTTCCATTTTAACCACTCATAACTGATGTAGACTGCATCTGAATTTATCAGCATCACAAATGACATGCCTCCGTAGCCAGGAGCAGCAGTGCGTAGCACACACTTCTTGATTAGACCAGGGTTTGAGCCCGTGACTACCAAATATGGAGGATGCGGACAGCTCAGGGAATGACCACCGCATATCCCCAGAGCAATATGGCCTTAGTTGCTAATGCTCCTAAACAAAAAAAAAAAAAAAAAACACACAAATGACACATAAGGTTGCCATATAACAATTTTTAAATATTTTGTACTATCTGTGTTCTTTAAAATATAAAAATGACCAGAGAATGGGTAATGTGACTTACAATAACCATACTGCACTCAACCTTAAAAAACTATTACTGAAAAGCTAACTTGAACATATAATATAAATTAAAAGAAATTCCTGGTAATTTAATGAGAGGCACATAAAATCTAAAGCGGTGCATCCAGTTTACATGGGCAGAAAGTACAATGTGAAGGCAGTTTGGTGTGACATAAGCACCGGGAAAGTATAAATGGCAGTTGGAGTGAGTTATAGGCCTAACAAGTATGACAGTAAATGGTGGATTTTAATTTTTCAGATATTGACGAACTTGCAGGTTGGTCAGGGACACACTAGCAAGACTTTTGGGGATTTACTGGATGACTGTTTTCTGCATAAGCATGTTAGGGATGCGACGAGAGAGAGAGAAAGATTACTCTTGATTTGATTATTAGAAGTGATTAGTGATTAAGAATAGATAAAAGAACCACTAAGTAAAGTGATAAGAGTACTGAAAATGGATTTTCTTGAAGATGTAACTACCCATTTCATCAAGGGTAAAGGGAAGAGTTATTTTTGAAAGGTAACTAAAGTGGTCTCAGACAGTTTTCAAATTCTATACAGTGGGACTAACTTATGTTACAATCAGCAAATTCAAAATGAGAAGCATTCAAGGCAATTAGCATTAGTAAAGGCATACGATGCAAGAAAGCAAGCTTATGCAGCATCAGCAAAAAAAAAACATTTCATCGCTTCAATTGATTGGTTCCAAATGCCTGTCCAACTCAGCCTTAAATTTATTTAGGCTATCAACTTCCACAACAAAAGATGGAAGTCTGTTCCACCAATCAACTACCCACTGGCTAAAGACAAATTTCTGCACATCTATTCTACAACTGTCTATCCTCAATTTTTCAATCATTGACAAAACTCCATGACCTGCCCTGGCAGCCCATCTGCACTGTTCAAATGAACTTGATATTTGACTCACAATTACCACCAGGTCTTTTTCACTTTCCGCTTCCCTGAGTGTAGTACCACACAGTGGTACATTTCTCTTTGGTTATTGCTACCCATATGCAGTACTTTGCATTTGTCAATGTTAAACTTCAGTTGCCACTTCTCAGCTCATTTCCCCCAACTTATCTAGATCCAGTTGGAGTAGCATACTGTTTTTACTGTCGCTAACAACCCTGCCAACCTTTGTATCATCTGCAAACTTGGACGTTAAACCTGATATACCTTCATCAATGTCATTGATAAATATACAAAACAACAATGGGCCCAAACCAGAACCCTGGGAAACTCCATTAATAACATTTGACCACGAAGAGCAATGTCCACTGATTACCACTCTGTTGTCTCCCACTCAACAATCCCTTTATCTATTGTAGCAATTTGTAGAGTAGTCTTCCGTGTGCAACAGTATCAAAAGCTTTCCTGAAATCCAAGCATACGATATAAAAAATTATTTTTGGCATTCAGTTCCTTTGTAACCACACCATAGTATCCAATCAAACTGGTCAGACAAGGCCTTCCTTTAACAAACCCATGCTGTCTTAACTATTACTGCAGACTTGTCTATTTGATCCTGCAATGCTTCTTTAACCAGTGATTCCATTATTTTCCCCGAAACATAAGTTAAACTAACAGGTCTATAGTTACCTGTCACCTTTTGAACCCCCTTTGTGAATTGGTGATAACACTTGCACAACTCCAGTCCATGGGGACCTGAGTCCAAGGAAGCTCTCATAATTATGGCTAAGGGGTTGCTTACTTCCTTTGCTGCCTCCTTTAATATAACTGGATAGATCCCGTCCACTGCAGGTGCCTTTTTTAATGTTTAATTCAACAATTTCTACTCCACTTTGATCTCAGTTATTACAAAATCACTTAGCTCCCTATTAGAGTTTGATAAACATCTGGCACTCCCCTCATTAAATAACTCATGTGTGAATGTAGATGCAAAATACTCATTCAGTTATCAGTACCTGATATTGATGGTTCAACTGTTAATGATCCTGCTCAGGTTGATGAACAATCTCAATGTGTATTTTGCAACTAGATTCACATATGAGGAATTTATTTTGTTTAATTTTATTATTATTTTTTATTTATTTATTTTCTTTGGCTGGCACGGCATAAGCCTTAGGTTTCCTTGCACCATATGCTAATTTTTAATAATAATACTGCATTCAGGTCTGGAGGCCTCATTTTAGGAAGGATGTGGAGTTGCTGGAATGAGTAGAGAGAAGAGCAATGAGATTGGCAAGTGGAACAAAGGATTGATTTTACCAAGAAAGGCTTAAGTTCTGAAAATTGTAGTATATGCAAGGTGATCTGATTGAGGTGTATAAGGCCTTCATTGGTTTGAGCAAGTTGAATGCTGATGGGATTCTTCCTCTTGCTCCGTCCGATTACACATCTGATGGTGCATAAATTCAAATTGAGGTACAACAGTTGCAGAACAGAAGTGTGGAAATTTGCCTTTAGCCAGCAGGTGGTTGACTGCAGGAACAAACTTCCATCTATCATTGTGGAAGTTGGCAGCTTAAATAAAAGCAAGGCAGAACTAGACAAACTTTTGGAGTGAAATAGGAAGGATGTTTTTTTTTTTTTTTTTTTTTTTTATGTATAAACTTTCTTTCTTGCATCATATGTTTCTGCTAATGCTAACGAGAGGTATTAGGAACTATAGTAATTAGTGCCATGCATGGATTGGAGGTTGAGAAGATAAAAGAAGGTATTTCTTGACATTAAACTTGAACTTCTGTGTAAATAATTTTCAGGAAATACATATGAAAGAAGGTTGTTCCAGAAAACAGAAGTTACACGAATAAAGGAGAAAGAAGAAAAACTGGTTGTGAGTCTGAGGTTGGACAGTAAACAGATGTTGACTGGTTGTGGCACATTTTTGCACTACTTTGAAAGAGAGAGCAGGAATTATAGAAGCCAATTTAGAAGAATAGTTCTCATGGAAGTATCTATTAGAAAAGGTATACAGCAGAAACAGAATGTCCATGAGACAGAGTACAGAAACTCTCTTAGAGATGAGTCAATTAATCTAACTGCCCTTTTGAATGGAATCTAGAAGCCTGAGAGAGAGGTTTTGGGGTCAGATGAGGGAATAATAGTCCATGGTAGAGAGGATTTGCAATTTGTACAGAGTGAACAGCTTTGGAAGCAAAGTAATGCTGACAGCAAAAGAGAAAAACCAGTTTTTTAGATGCAGAGGAAGAAATATTTGTAATGTGCTTATACCAAGAGAGATTAGAAGTCGGGGTAATCCCCATTACAGATATATGACCTTGCTCAGAAATCGGAGTGTCATCGAAGATATGCATAGAAGCAGAAGAGTCCTTTTTGCAAGATAAGACAGACTGAGGTTTAGAAGAACTGAAATCAACTAAATTATCTTTGTCCCACTGAAGATCAGCATTTAAGCAATTGGTAGTGGATATTCAAGAAGTTGAAGCTGTTTGAGCAGGGCAAGGTTTTTCAAACTGAAAGGTGGAATGCAATGTGCTATCATCAGCAAATCTATAGATAGGATTGCTGGTCAATGAAAGAAAGCAATTAATATACAAGAGAGAAAGTGTGGAAGAAAGAACTGAACCTGGGGAAGCACCAGCATTAGTGGAGAAGTTCAGAAAGCTATCTATCATCACCCACAGTGAGCAGTCAGAGAGAAAACTGGATACACTGGATATTGATAATTATAAAAAACAGTTCACAAACCATAAGATGGAAGCAACTTTTAGAAGACCTTTATGCCAAACGTGATCAAAACCCTTTGAAATGTCAAGAGCAAAATGCTCGAGTTCCACCAAACGTTTCAGCTGAATTTGTCCACAGATGGGTAACATAAACCAAAATATCACTAGTGAATCAACACTGATGGAATCCATACCAGCAAACTTTGAAACGTTCAGGTGGAAGGTTTCTAGATAGTTTGAGTTGCCGGTTAATTGATTTCTCCATTACTTTAGAAAGAGTAGAAATACTTTCAGTGGGATGATAATTGAATGGGAGAAAAATGTTACCCTTTTTAGGAACTGGCTGGATATGAGCAAATTTCCAAGCAGAAGTAAAAGTGTGGTACGAAATGATCAGCAGTGAAGGGAAGGGAAGGTACTAGTAAGGGAATGTTATATGACTGAGGAGAACAACAAAATTCACTTTAGGCAATCTGAATGAGCTAACAAGTATGACTGTATTAATATAATAGACTTAACTATGGTGTTTTTTTTTTTTTTTTTGTTAGTTATTGGCGCATCGGCTTCTGTGGACATAATGCACCGCCCAAAGTTTTTGCATTTTACTGTGATCCAAGGCGGGATTAGAACCCACGACCTTTGGGTTGCCAGGCAGGCACTTTACCCACCTAGCTAGCCATGTCAGCAAAACTACTTTGTACAAACATACATGAAGTGGAAATACACCATATGGTAACAAGTTTTTGAACAAAGTGGATGATTGATATTTATCCTAGTACATCCAAGAGAGTACAAAAGGGCTCTAATCCTAGATCTGGTCCTCACTAGGGAGCCTAGCTGTATCAAAAACTGATGTTGACTGAGGGGGAGGCCATGCTATGAGAAATGTTCAAGGGATTTATCTTCAAATCCACAAATGTATTCATATCGGGGGTCAAATTCCATAAACGTAAGATACCGAAATGGAAGATATGAGGCAAAAAACAAGCATGCAACAATTATAGACAATCATGTGATTCCGATCTGTATATGCATTATAGGAGAATGTGTATCAAACTACTGACAGAGTATGGGGGGGGGGAAAGTGCTAAGAATGGAGATAAACAGTTCTCACTGAGAGTGAATCCAACAAGTCCCTTAAATAGTTGCAGCAGGAAGCCCAGCAGAAATGGCAAATGAGTTGAATAGATCAGGGTTTTTCAGTTAAGCTCCATGGAGCCATTGTTATCTGGGGCTCTGCGAGGAAATTTTAGAATGTTAATATTTTTTTCTAAAACTAAAAAACTGAATCAGAATACACTGTGCATAAAAGTAAATTTGGCCTTTTCTGAGTAACCTTTTACATATATAACATGCACTGTTAATGTGCGTGTTATACAGGGTGTCTCAAAAATATTGGTACAAACGTTTAGGGGAGGTAGGTTTTTTTTTTTTTTTTTATGTGAACCCCCAAACACGAGAGGTATTAGAAACTATAGTACTTAGAACCGTGCTTCGGTTGGAGGTTGAGAAGACGAAAGAAGATATTTGTTGACATTGGACTTGAACTTCTGTAGATTGTAATTTTCAGGAAATACGTATGAAGGAAGGTTGTTCCAGAAAACGGTAGTTAAATGAATAAATGAGGAAGATGAAAAGTTGGTTCTGTGGGTGTGAAGTTGGACAGTAAATGGATGTTGGCTGGTGGTGGCACGTGTTTGGACTGTTTTGAAAGAGAGAGCGGGAATTATAGAAGCCAATTCAGAAGAACAGTGCCCATGGAAGTATCTGTAGAAGAGGCATGCAGCAGAAACAGTGTGTCTATGAGACAGCGAGTGGAGATGAATCATTAATTAACCTAACTGCCCTCTTCTGAATGGAATCAAGAAGCCTGAGAGAGGTTTTGGGGGCACCACCCCAGATGTGGGAACAATATTCCATGGCAGGGCAGATTTGCGATTTATACAGAGTGAGCAGCTGTTTGGAAGAAAAGTGACGCCGAGAGCGAAAGAGAAAACCAAGTTTTTTAGATGCAGAGGAAGCAATATTTGTAATGTGCTTGTGCCAAGAGAGATTAGAAGTCAGGGTAATCCCCAAAAGAGATCTCATTTTGCCTAGAAATTGGAGTGTCACTAAAGATAAGCATAGGAGCAGAAGAATCCTTTTTGCGGGATATAAGACAAGACTGAGTTTTAGAAGGGTTGAAATCAACTAAGTTGTCTTTGCCCCACTGGAGAATTACCTGAGGATCGGCATTTAAGGAATTGGTAGCAGATTTTTGAGAAGTTGAAGCTTATTGAAGAGGGCAAGGTTTCTCAAACTGGAAAGTGGAACGCAATGTGCTATCATTGGCAAAACTTTACAATTGTAAAGCAGTTATTAATCAGTCCAAACTAGAGTTTGAACAGGCTAAGAGTAGAAAACTTGCTTCTCGCCCTAATGGTAGCCGAGCATTCTGGTCTCTTGCCAAAGCTATTGGCCGCAAATTTTGCCCATCTCTGCCCCAACCTCTGTCCAAACCAGATGGTTCTGTTGTCACTTCAGCCAAGGATAAAGCTGACCTACTAGCATCCAATTTTTCTTCCAGCTCATGTATTAATGATCTTGGTAAAACACCTCCCACCATTCCCAACACGCTCCATTCAATGCCTCCTGTGGTCTTCCGTCAAAAGGATATCAGAAGGATTTTGATTGATCTTGATGCTAAGAAAGCTCCAGGTCCTTATGATATATCTCCACTTGTTCTCAAAACCTGTGCTCCTGAACTTACTCCTATTCTTTGCCGCCTTTTTTCACTTTCTTATTCCAAAAGTATTTTTCCTTCTGCTTGGAAATTTGCTCATATCCGGCCAGTTCCTAAAAAGGGTGACAAATCCCTCCCATCCAATTATCGTACCATTACAATTACTTCTACTCTTTCTAAAGTAATGGAGAAATCAATTAACCGCCAACTCTTAAACTACCTAGAAACTTTCCGTCTGATCAACGATCGCCAGTATGGATTCCTTCAGTGTCGATCCACTGGTGATATTCTGCCTTATGTTACCCATTTATAGACTAATTCAATGGAAAGGTTCGGTGAAACACAAGTAGTTGCTCTTGACATCTCAAAGGCTTTTGATCATGTTTGGCATAAAGGTCTTCTAAACAAGCTTCCACCTCATGGTTTGCCAACTGTTTTTAGTAATTGGTTATCCAGTTTTCTCTCTGATCGCTCACTGAGGGTGATGGTAGATGGCTCTCTGTCTTCTAACTTCTCCACTAATGCCGGTGTCCCGGTTCGGTTCTTTCACCCACTCTTTTCCTCTTGTATATTAATGACCTTCTTCCACTGACTGGAAATCCTATCCATAGTTTTGCCAATGACAGCACATTGCATTCCGCTTTCCATTTTGAGAAACCTTGCCCTGTTCAATCAGCTTCAACTTCTCGAAAATCTACTACCAATTCCTTAAGTGCCGATCTCCAGGTAATTCTCCAGTGGGGAAAAGACAACTTAGTTGATTTCAATCCTTCTAAAACTCAGTCTTGTCTTATATCTCGCAAAAAGGATTCTTCTGCTCCTATGCTTATCTTTAGTGACACTCCAATTTCTAGGCAAAATGATATATCTCTTTTGGGGATTACCCTGACTTCTAATCTCTCTTGGTACAAGCACATTACAAATATTGCTTCCTCTGCATCTAAAAAACTTGGTTTTCTCTTTCGTTCTCGGCGTTACTTTTCTTCCAAACAGCTGCTCACTTTATATAAATCGCAAATTCGATCTGCCATGGAATATTGTTCCCACATCTGGGTGGTGCCCCCAAAACCTCTCTCAGGCTTCTTGATTCCATTCAGAAGAGGGCAGTTAGGTTAATTAATGATTCATCTCTAACAGAGTCTCTCCACTCACTTTCTCATAGACGTACTGTTTCTGCTGCATGCCTCTTCTACAGATACTTCCATGGGCACTGTTCTTCTGAATTGGCTTCTATAATTCCCGCTCTCTCTTTTAAAACAGTCCGAACACGTGCCGCCACCAGCCAACATCCATTTACTGTCCAACTTCAAACCCACAGAACCAACTTTCCATCTTCCTCATTTATTCATTCAACTGCCGTTTTCTGGAACAACCTTCCTTCATATGTATTTCCTGAAAATTACAATCTACAGAAGTTCAAGCCCAATGTCAACAAATATCTTCTTTCGTCTTCTCAACCTCCAACCGAAGCACGGTACTAAGTACTATAGGTTCTAATACCTCTCGTGTTTGGGGTTCACATAAAAAAAAAAAAAAAAAACTGGCTTAGGTTCTTTGATAGCATTACATAATGTAGATTTTGTAAATTTTAATAGAAATATATTTTTTTAAGTTAAAATGTCAGAATCAAAGAAAAGAACAGCAATTTCTTTGGAAACTAAACTAAATATCATACGATGTGTTGAAAACAGCAAAATAAAATCCGATGTGGCACATTCTTTAGGATTAGCGCAATCAACTTTAACAACCATACTAAGTCAATCAGAAAAAATAAAACAGTCTGCTCAGAATTGTACAGATGTTACAGTAGCAAAATTAACTCGCTTAAGGAGTCCAATTTTAGAAAAAATGGAGAAAATGTTAAGTTTGTGGATAGATGATATGTCACAACGTCATATGCCTTTAAGTCAAATGGTGATTTGAGAAAAAGCATTATTTTTGTTTAATCACCTGAAATCTAAACAAACTATGAAATTACGGAAACTTTTGGGGCTTCTCGAGGTTGGTTCAGGAAATTTAAAAAACAGGCCAGGATTCATAGTGCAAAATTAACAGGAGAAGCTGTAAGTGCAGATGTTGAAGATGCAAATAAGTTTCCAGAAAAACTAAATGAAATAATTGAACGTGATTAATTGAACACCAAATTTGGTGTTCAATGTTGATGAAAGCGGTTTGTTCTGGAAATGGCTACCATCAAAAAGCTTCATTTCTATTGAAGAAAAATCAGCCGCTGGGTTTAAAGACCATTTAAATGTTACTCTTTGGATCAAATGCCTCTGGCGATTATCAATTAAGATTATTATTAGTTTACCATTCAGAAAATCCAAGGGCATTAAAAGGTAACATAAAAATGAATTTACCTGTAACATGGAAAGCAAATAGAAAGGCGTGGGTTATCAAGGAGTTATTTACTGATTGGTTTGTTAACAACTTTTGTCCTGAAGTAAAACGGTATTGTCAAAAAAACAATTTTGAAGAAAAAGCTCTTTTGTTGTTAGACAATGCTCTGGGACATCCTACTCATCTTAACACGTTGGACACATGCATTCCTGTCAAAGTTGTGTTTCTTCCAGCAAACAAACTTCCCTGTTTCAACTATTGAATCAGGGAGTAATAGCATCATTTAAAGCTTATTATCTGCATCTAACATTAAGCAATTCAATTGAACTAGAGGGTAAATAGGAAATGACAGTTAAAACTTTTTGGAAAAACTACAACATTAAAAACACAATTGAAAACATTGATAGTTCTTGGAAAGAAGTCACTAAGAAATGCTTAAATGGAGTTTGGTGCAAAATATGGCCAGAAGTTGTACTAGAAGAAGAAAATAACATCCAAGAAATCAGAAATTAAGTTATCTAGATGGCTCAATCAATAGGTTTCGAAAATGTTGATGAAGAGGATGTTAGAAATTTATTGAATGCAGAAGATGATGGTTTTTCAGTGGAAGATTTAGAAAACCTTGTTAACAACGAAGACAAAGAAAATGAAGACGAAGTTAAAGAAGTTCCTGCCGAAAAAGTGTTAACAACCAAAGATTTAAAAAGGTGCTTAAATGACATTGAAAACGTTTTAAATTTTTTTAGTGAAAATGATTCTGATTTAGGAAGAAGTGTTATTGTTAAGCGATCAGTGTTAAATGCAATAACTCCGTATAGGCAATTGTTAAATGAAAGAGAAAAAAAGCATAAACAATCAACTTTAGACTCATATTTTAAAATGTGATTTCACTTTGTAAGTTGACTTTATTTAATAAAACTTTTCTTTGTTCGAAAAAAAGCTTTTCATTTTCTTTACGTAGGAATGTATCCCTCCGTAGCCAAGTGGTCAGGAGCGGGGGTGCAGCAGTAGCACCCGCTCTTTGAGTAGACCGGGGTTCAAGCCCCTGCCTGCTGAATACAGTCGATCTGCCAACCCGCAATGGACCAGCGTGGCAGATTATGGTCCATTTCCCTCAGCATTAATTGTTGAGGAGGCCTCCATGCTGCAGTGGGTTGATAATGGCTGCACTTTACTTTTTTTTTTTATCCCTATTCTGACCGTAGTATTTTTACCTCTGAAAACAAAGTTTCACTTAACGAAGTAATTTCATGGAACGCATCCTATTCATTAATCGAGGTATGACGTTATTTAAAAATTCTGCATACGAGTGTATCATATCACTTGGAATGTTAATGGACACATTATTGGATTCCCTTCAACTGGTAAAGTGCTGTCTCCTCAACCGACAAAGGTGGTGCTAAAAAAAAGGCAGTTAACTGTAGGTTTGATTTCTGTGGTATAGAAGATCATGAAACCTATGGTTAGAGATGCAATTCAGGACTATCTCAACATTCTTGTTGAGATAGTCCTGAATTGTATATGTATAGCAATTTTCCTCATGGAAAATTGCTATACATATACAGGTGATCCCCGCTTAACGCTGATAATTCGTTCTGGAAGAACAGAGCGCTATGTGAATCCGCACTAAGCGAGCTCCGCATTCCCTAAGGTAACATATGTATTTGTGAGTTGCGGTCGGTGCCATAGGATATTTCCTAATCGATAATAAACGGTAGTGAAAAGATGCACAAATGTCGGTCAAAATATTTAATATTCAAATATTTGTACAAATAAAATGTTCTGCATTACATACGTACATAATTGCATGTTCTGCATTACATATGTGGTAGCTATTTACGTATCAAAATTAAACTTAAAATTCCAATTAAAATCATGAATTTAATTAATCTAAATTGATTTTAATTGATTTAATTTAATTGATGAATTTAATCAAAAAAATGTGTCGATTTTGGGTTGAACTTTGGCCCTCTTCCAAATAAAATAAAAGGGGTATTAATTTTAAATCCCCCGCAGCATTACCACCCAACAATCCTTCGCCGCTTTGAGACCTGCCATGTTTTTTTCTTCTTTCAATATGAAACTTCTTTTAGGCATTCATTTCCACAAAAGTTCTGCTTCATCTATGTTAAAAACTTGTTGAGAAGTATAACACATAATACTCTTCTTCAATAATTTTAACAAGTTCCTTTTTGAAAGTTTTAGCTCCTTGATCTGCACTTGCGGCTTCTCCCTGGATTTTAAATCTATTCAACCAGCCCTTACCCCAGTTTTAAACAGTTCTACATTTTTTTCTTTTTTAGGTGAGTTTTCTTCAGATAATCATATTGGCTAATCTCTTTCTTTCTTTCTTTCTCTCTCTCTCTCTCTCTCTCTCTCTCTCTCTTTTTTTATAATATTTAACTTAACTGAATTCTGCATTGGATATTATCTTCAATAAAATTAGTTAAAGTCTTTCCATTTCAATCCCAATAGCCGGCCTAGCCCTAGTTGCTTGCACTGGAACAGCCATCTTTCCCACTGCTAAAATTAATTCTTTATTTTTTTATAATTGTTCTTGCAATTAAACTTGCAAGTCCTAAATTATGGCACACATCCGCTTGTCGTTGACCGGAATCAATTCACTTCAAAACGTCTAATTTAATTTTCAAATTCGGCCTTTTTCTTACATTTATAGTCTTCGTACTGCGCTGAGACGTTGTTGCTTTTTCATTCTTATCCGCCATTATTAACTCTTGGAAAATGTAACTGCGTTGGTTGCATTAATTACGATACAATGTTCAAGTAAACTGTCCGTTTCGCACGATGTCTAATACGGTACTGAGTGATGACTAGACTTCGGATAAATGTATATAACGCAGATATTACAAGCAATATACTTTATCATTTTTTAAAATGTTGATCTCGGAACTACGTAACAAGTCACTGTACTGCAATTAAATTAACATGCGAGAAAATTTCACTGAGTGTGGGAAACGTTTTAATGCTGTTTTGCTATTCATTTTCAAGCTATCGACTCCATCACATGAAACGATTTCGTTAAATATGCCAAAAACGCAATCTGTAAAAGAGCGTTATAGTGATCTGAGATAGTCAGATATGGGTTATAATATAAGAAAACCGTTATAGCGAATCAGCATAAAGCAAACTGTGTTATAACGGGGGCCTGCTGTACTGGAAGAAGTTGAAATTACCAATTAGACCCTATAATGGATTTCAGGCTAGCAAAAAGATAGGAGATAGGGGACTGTCGTAAATGATGTCTTTGGGTGGACGGACTTAGCAGTGTCCCAGCACAGGAATCGGTGAATCTCCTCCTATTTCTTATTTTCAAAAATGATATTAATGAGAGTAACCAGATTATCAGATCACAATAAAATCAAGCACTTGTTGTATAAGCAAAAAAGGTTCTCTATCCGTGAATTTTCAAAGTTTGCCGATTACAAAAGGGTGGAAGAGTGGTTAACAGTTTGAGCCAGAACATGTACTCAAAAAAGACTTGGGATTATTGGCATACTTTTTTTTTTTTTTTTAAACAAACATGGACAAACCATTTTGGTAATACGGGGATAATGTATGTTCTATTTTTTATTTCAATCTTTGAAATTAAATGTATTTAAGTTCAGGCAACCCCCGTATAACACGGTATTTCTACAACACGGTTTTGCTCTAACACGATTGATAAAGTGCAGCAATCCTCTCACAACATGGTGTTTTTGAGCTTTTGTGCAAGGAAAACTCTGCTATTATGTTGGGGTGTGTGTGATTTGGTTTTTAGGAGATTAGCAACTAAGGCCATATCGCTCCGGGAATATGCGGTGATCATTCCCTTGACCTTTCCGCATCCTCCGTAGTTGGTGGTGACGGGCTCAAACCCTGGTCTAATCAAGAAGCATGTGCTACGCATTGCTGCTCCTTCCCACCTGGCTACGGAGGCTGTTGTTTGTTTGTTTTTTAGGAGCATTAGCAATTAAGGCCATATTGCTCCGGGCTATGCGGTGGTCATTCCCTAACCTTTCCGCATCCTCTGTATTTGGTGGCGACGGGCTCGTTATTTGGTTTTTTTAGGAGCATTAGCAACTAAGGCCATATTGCCCCGGGATATGCGGTGGTCATTCCCTGACCTTTCCGCATCCTCTGTATTTGGTGGTGACGGGCTCGTTATTTGGTTTTTTTTAGGAGCATTAGCAAGTAAGGCCATATTGCTCCGGGGATATGAGGTGGTCATTCCCTGACCTTTCCACATCCTCCGTATTTTGTGTTCACAGGCTCGAACCCCAGTCTAATCAAGAAGCATGTGCTACACACTGCTGCTCCTTCCCACCTGGCTACGGAAGCGCCTGCTATTTATTATGTTCGATGCAATTTTTCAACCTTTCCATTTTTTTTTTGTGAATCCCCGCTGTTGACTCGCTAGTAGTTATGCAAAAAAAAAATTATTGGGAAATCCCCGTATTTTATTTTTTTCAGAAATTCCCATGTTAGTTTCTGTGCTATTGAACTTGTGCTTGTTTGAGACCACAAAAAAAAAAAAAAAAAAAAAAGACTTCAAAGCATTACTAAACTTTGTTCTTAAGAACCATATTGGAATAATTTCTTTGCTGTGAAATAAATTCCAACTCTAAATTATGCCTAAGGAACTTAGGCATTATTTGGGTAACTGCTGATTTATTTAAAGAATGGATTCTAAATTGTTTTGTGCCAGCTGTGGAAAACTATTTAAAGCGGAAAAATCTAGTAAAAGTTTTATTACTATTGGATAATGCTGCAGTCCATTCAAAAGATTTAAGTCATCGAAAATGTTGGAGTGCTGTCCACCTAATACAACTTCTTTAATTCAGCCATTAGATTATATCTACCTTTAAAATTCATTACATTAGAAAATCGTTACAATAGATTTTGGAAAAAAATTATTCTGAATTGAAGTGATGGAAGCGTTTCCCAATTGTGGACTGTATCAGTATCATAACTTTATTGTTCAAAGAAACAAAACCATCAACATTAAAACAAATGTTGGAAAAATGTATGGCCAGAGTCAATTCATTCAGGAAATATGGTCGAACCGACAGAAAATGGAATCGGTGCAATAGTACAACTTGCAAAGCCAGTAGGAGGGGAGGCAGGTCCATGCAAATTTTAGTACCTGAGGTAAGAATGAAAAATTGCTCACTCCCCCAAATCGAACCTAGAAATGACAGAAAGACAGAAAAGACCCGATTACTGGGGCATCTAAAACAAGAATGGCAAACCCGCTGGACAAACAGCACCAAAGGAGAAGTGACAAGGAAATTTCTTCCGGACATACACAAAGTGTACCCTAAATCACCGCCTTGGCTCCACCCAGGACTGCACTCCACTTACCTCCTGACGGGTCACGGACCTTTTAATGAAAAACTTGCAGCCTTTCGGCTTGTGGAGGACCCACATTGTCCATGCGGGGAACGCGAGAGCTGGCAACATTTAATGCACCAATGTCCACTGTACGACGACTTACGTGGATTCCTAATCACCCGACTAACTTACTTACCTCAGGACCAGGAACACCATCTCCTGGACAGCTTCGATGAATATAGTGCGCTCGCCAAATTTGCACAAGACTTATTTGCAAGAAGGAGAACACAAATTGCAATCAATAATGCACGCCGTTAGCCCAGGGCTCCCTGCACATGAGCATCCAAACTGAACCAGACTATGGCCGTTATGGTGGGACCTCACTCTCTCTCCTAGGATTGAACATCCATCGTAAATGATAGACGATCCGACACCATATATGCGGACTCCTACTAGACAATGATCTCTCTCTCTCTCTCTCTCTCTCTCTCTCTGGACGGGACTCTTTCTCCCACGTGCAACGCAACGACTGGACCACATGACCACAGCAACTCTGCTGCAGCACGTCGCCTGGCGTTCTGAACTGGGCACCTTTTCTCAGTTCACTTTTAAAACCCCATCCCTAGGCAGGGAAGGGGAAGAGATGGGCCTCTGTCTCATCCCCTCCCCTGCCCCCCTTTTCTCTCTGGTGGGGCCTGCTCCACCGACACTGCTGGGATCGCCTTCTCTTTCGTTACCCCCAATCTTCAGTCTTCCCCCACTCTACCTTTACCAACCGTGAATGTCCCAACTGCAAACTGCTAAACTTCAATGTGAAAAATTAACCTAACCTTCATTTAAAACCTATCTCGGCTTTACCTAAACCTCTAGTGTCTATCCCCCCCCCTTTTTTTTTTACATAGGCCCTAGCCACTGAAATCTCAGGAAATTAGGAGAGTAAATAATTGTAATACTGGTGTACCTGGTCTGCCTCCATGGGGCCAAGTGTGGGCAACGGTGGGCCTCAGTAGGGGTCCAGCAGCTAAATGACCAGATGAACAACGGTACACGACAGTACACATGTACAAAATCCATACACTTTTAAATCTCTGGCCTCAACAGTGTTCTGTTTCACATGACAATGTATACTACGCGGAGATGGGGGAAAACCCCTGGTGCCGTTTGACACGAATACACTTTACACTTTCCCCCCCAAAATATTAATAAAAAATTGTTTCATTTAAAAAACTTATTTAATATACATTTCTGGTACACGTTTTAATAAAATATTAAAACTGAGGTTATAAAAACGACAACCGGTGGAGCAACAACGCCAGATAGTGCTGGTGCGAAGAGCTCAGTATCTGTACAGTGATGCGATAAAGATTTTTGTCTTGCGAAAGCAAGATGATAAACGGATTGTAATAATCAAAAGATAAAATCAAAAACATTGGCAATTATTTAATCTTTCTTTTGGCATCCCCTTTCAGTTTTTAACCTGAGGCAACAGCCTCGTTCACCTCACCCTCAGCACAGCTCTGGGAGGGGGAAGATTTGATGATATGACTACTAAAGATGTTCAAGAATTACTGGTAGAAAACAGGTTGGCAAGGTAGATTTGGTGGAAATGGCATCAGAGGTAAACCAAATCAATTCAGAGGATGATAGAGCAGATGAAAATTTTGAAGTTCCAAATTTTACACTAAAAAGCATATGGGAAGGCATAAACTTAGGCGAGAAATTAAAATCTTATTTTCTGAATGAAGAACCTTGAACTGAAAGGAACACAATTTCAAAAGCCTTTCCAAAAGGGAGCTTCAAAAATGCTTAGCTCTGTACCATGCAATTTACAAAGATCTATCAAGCAAAAGCAAACAAACCCAGATTATTGATTTTTTGAAGAGAGCAGAAGATACACGAAATCTAGATGCTGAAGAAGAAAGTTCAGAAGGTGAAGATATTCTGCAACAAAATATCCTGTTTGATTTTCTTAGCAGCAGTGAAGAGGCAGAAAATTAAATGAACGTACATTATCTGACATAGTTTCACAGTTTGTAAGACGTTTGTTCAGTTATTAATTTAATAAAAATTAAGTTTCCCATAGTTATAAAACAATGTATTTTTGTTAGCTTTTGGAGTAATCCCCCCTTTTTGTACTGGTTCTTAGTCCCATATAACACGGTTTCACACTACATGAGATTTTATGGGAACCTAACTATCGTGTTATATGAGGGTTACCTGTATATATAGTAGAGCATCAGTTATCCAGAATAATTAATGTCAGACCTCTTCCGGATAGCCAAACTTTTGAGATAATCGAGCGTAAGTTAAGATTAAATAAATTCCATTGTAATGTATTTAGGTAAAAGAAAAAGCTCTTAAATATCGTGAAAAAAAAAAAAAGAATTTATTTAATTAAAAATAATAATTACTTATAAATAAAAATTTTCACAAGTACATATGTATGTACTTGTGCAAATATTCGGATAGGTTCATTATGTTATTCGAATTTTACTGCAAATCTTATCTGGAAAAAAATTTAAAGTAATTCTTTAAAATAATGTTCGGTCTTTTTTGTTTCATTTGTTGTGACTTTTTTTTTGCTACCAATTCTCTTAAGTTCCTTCACAATATCAATTTGATTATATAGCATTTTTCCTGTTTTCTGCCCATTTCAGTGCTGTTGGTTTTCGTTGACATTTTACCATAAAAACCTGAGAAAAATAATAAATCACAGTTTTGGGCCGATATTATTCTGACCGAATCTGGAGCTAAACTAAACAATATGCAATGAATAGAAATATGCCCAGGAAAATTGGGTTCACAGAAGTGAATGACTAAAACTCTTATCACTCATGGTTTCCTAATCCAACATTTCACCAGATATATGAAGTAAAAAAGAAGACAGAAATACTCTCGTAACATAATAAACATTTTTTCTCAAATACTACCATTAATAAAAAAAGAAAAATCGGCTTTTCAAATTATTCCATATAACTGACGTTCTACTGTATTAATTTATAAAAGTAAGTAATCATAGCTGTATTTTATATCCATCTCCCTCTTCCCCAATTCAGCATGAAATGGGTGAATTTTTTGGTAGTTGTTGGCGCATCGGTTTCTGTGGCCATAATGCACCTCCCAAGGTTTTTGCAGTACTTTTGATCCAAGCCCGAGGCGGGATTCGAACCCGAGACCTTTGGGTTGCCAGGAAGGCACTTTACCCACCCGGCTAGTCGGCAAATGTGTGAATATTTTTAAGGGAAGCACAGGTATTAAAATTTTGGTAACCTATGTTCTGCAAAGTTATGGGAACCAGAAATCCTATGGTTATATATAATAGGGGTGGGGGCTAAAATTATTCAAGGCAAAAAAAGACATGTTATAATTCAACCTGGCATGAAATTTTCTATGCAGTGTAAAGAGGCAGCTAGGAAGGCAAAAAAGTTCATGGTGTCCTGTTCATGGCTTTCAAGGCTTTTGCTAGTATGGATATGGATGTCATTTACCCTCTACACAAGGTAATGGTTAGACAGCATGTGGAATATTGTATTTACACCTGTAGACCACACCTAAAAAAAAATAAAAATTCTGGAGAGTTCAAAGAAGAAAAGATGCAGTGTTCTGAAGGTTTGGGGAAGGGAGAAAAGATTGGTGATGGGTGCAAAGTGATTCACATATAAAGAATGGTTTAGGTATGGACTGCAAAGGTTGACAACTAGACTAACTGAAGTGTATATATAAGGTGCTGAAGGAATTGAATAAAATGAATCCCTTCTCCTGTTCTCCCTTCGAGACATGAACCAGGGAACACAAATATAAAATCTCAGGGAATAATAGATGATTGGATCTCATGAAGTTCACCTATATATATTGCTTCCCAATGTGGTGGTGGGGGGGGGGGAGCAATGAGTCTGGCTAAGTTTAAAGCAGAACTGGATGATTACCTGGTGGGAATGGAAGTAGTATGATATTACGTTTTATTTTAATTTCAATTATTTTACTTGTTAATTTCTTTTTGGCCGATGCAGAAAAAGTTCACTTCCTGCAACATTTGGCCTTACTAATAAAATTTCATTTGCATAACTGTAATTCCAGGTTAAAATTTGTCCAAAGACTGGAAAAATTAATCTAAAATTATAAGATTAATTAATATTAATTAACTGATTAATAAAATTAATCTGAAATGACAGATTAATTTTATAAAAATAAGTTCACAACTGGGCCAAATGTGGCATATCAATGATCCATGGTAACATAATCAAAATGAGGCAAGCAATGTCAGTGGAGAGCAAATACAGGTATGGCATCAATTCCTCCTGCTGAGAATGAGACTGAATTAGTGCAGAATTATCAATTCTTACTTTTTTTTTTTTTTTTTTATGAAACCCCCAAACACGAAAAGTATCAAAACCTATAGTACTTAGTACCGTGCATGGGTTGAAGGAGAAGTATGGGGGATGCTGGAAACTTTGCTATAGAGACTAAACAAGGGTTTCACCACTTCAAGCCTCCAATAAGCAAAGTGGTGGTATTTCACTGGTTGATGAAAGTCATCTACCACCTGACAACTGATGCAAGCTTGAAGTTTTTGGGAGATGACAGCCATATCTGCCTAGATCATCCTACACATGATCTAATGCACTGAGTTCTGGGGATATAGCAGACCATTCCATGTAGATCACATACTTCCCTTCTGAAGAACCCAAAAACTTCCATGGGGACAACTATTAGCCCCCTTCGTGCACACACCAAGGGTTTAGTGTCAGACATTAACTACAAAATTGCGTTTTTGTTTTGAGACAACTTTAGTTTTACTTTATACAAATAACAATGCATATCATGTCATAAAACTGTATCTCTCTAGTACTTTACAAGTTAGTTTGGACTATAAGACATTTCTGGTAAACCAAGAAAATGTCAAATGGCTTTTTCTTGGTTAATTACAAAAATGTTTAGTACAAAATGATTTTGTAGTTAAAAGTTGCCTGACACTAAACCCTTGACATTTGTGGTGCATATGTGTATGCAAACATGAATGAATGTATAATTTTTCACGTATGGACTCTGCAGAATATATACCATATATATAACATGATTTTTGTCTACCGTCATGGTATACCTACCTAATGGGGAGTAGCTCCCACTTAGGTCTTTAGAACAGCCTAGATTTCTTGTGGCATATGCTCACCGAGGTGTCAAAAGAGTTCCACAGGGCTGCTGGTCCATGCTAACTCAACTGCTTCCCAGAGTTTTGCAAACTGATTGTGTATCTCTGCTCTGAAGCTTGTTCCACTGAGGTGGAACAAGTTTAAGTGTTCAACTGGACTAAGATCTGATGACTGGATGTGCCACCACTGTAGGATGAATGAATTTCGATAACAATAGTCAGTAACATGAGAATGCATGTTCTGGCCTAGTGTGAGACAGTAACCTGCTGGAAGAATTTCCAACAGGTTAATATGCCGCAGTTATGAAAGGATTGCGCCCGGTCAGAAGAAATTTCCAAATAACCTGAAGCAGCAAAATATTGTTGCTACATTTTCTTAACGCCTTTAAAAATTCTTCCACTCAGATTTCTCTAACGGCAGAAATAAATGAATTAACAATAAGATTCTCAAATAGGGATTACCCGCTAACCTATATAAATAAAATTAAAACATTAGCACGTGAAAAAATAAATAACAACCTCACAAAAAACATTGCATAAAATTCCGACAAGGCCAAAATACATTTCACTACCATTCCATATGTCGCGTATTGGTACAATAAACTTAACCAAATATGCAGGGGAACCGACATGAAAGTTGCAGCAAAACCGATGAATAAATTATACACATTCTTCAGAAATCGACCTTCAAACACTACATTCCAATCACAGCATGCCATGCAAAAATTGCGACGCCATTTATGTAGGATCTACCATGGGAGTGGCACAGCTTTGAGCAAAACAACACGAAGCTTCGGTTTGGGCAGGTCGTTCAAATGCATTGGAACTTTTGTTTCACGCAATAAATGAACAACATTCTCTCAGCTTTAATGAAACAAAAATAATAAATATTCAACACAACTACCACAAATTACTTATCGCGTTTGCCAACTGTTTTTTGTAACTGGTTATCCAGTTTTCTCTGATTGCTCACTGAGGGTGATGGTAGATGGCTCTCTGTCTTCTAACTTCTCCACTAATGTTGGTGTGCCACAAGGTTAGGTTTTCCCCCCACTCTTTTCCTCTTGTATATTAATGACCTTCTTCCATCGATGGGAAATCCTATCCATAGTTTTGCTGATGATAGCACATTGCATTCCATTTTTTCCATTTTGAGAAATCTTGCCCTGCTCAATCAGCTTCAACTTCTCGAAAATCTGCTACCAATTCCTTAAATGCCGATCTTCAGGTAATTCTCCAGTGGGACAAAAACAACTTAGTTGATTTCAATCCTTCTAAAACTGTCTAGCCTTAAATCTCGCAAAAAGGATCCTTCTGCTCCTATGCTTATCTTTGGGGACACTTCGATTTTTAGGCAAAATGATATATCTCTTTTGGGTATTACCCTGCCTTCTAATCTCTCTTGGCACAAGCACATTACAATATTGCTTCCTCTGCATCTAAAAAACTTGGTTTTCTCTTTCACTCTCGGCATTACTTTTCTTCCAAACGGCTGCTCACTCTGTATAAATCGCAAATCCGTCCTACCATGGAATATTGTTCCCACATCTGTGGTGGTGCCCCCAAAACCTTTCTCAGGCTTCTTGATTCCATTCAGAAGAGGGCAGTTAGGCTAATTAATGATTCACCTCTAACAGTCTCTCCACTCGCTGACTCATAGACATACTGTTTCTGCTGCATGCCTCTTCTACAGATATTTCCATGGGCACTGTTCTTCCAAATTGGCTTCTATAATTCCTGCTCTCTCTTTCAAAACAGTCCGAATACGTGCTGCCACCAGCCAACATCCATTTACTGTCCAACTTTTCATCTTCCTCATTTATTAATTCAACTGCCGTTTTCTGGAACAACCTTCCTTCATACATATTTCCTGAAAATTAGTCTACAGAAGTTCAAGTCCAATGTCAACAAATATCTTATTTCGTCTTCTCAACCTCGAACCCAAGCACAATACCAAGTACTATAGGTTCTAATACCTCTCGTGTTTGGAATTTACATTAAAAAAAAAAAAAAAAAAAAGATTAATAAATACAGAAAACAATAGGTCCAACACTGAAGCAGGCAGGGAGAGGACTCCACTGATAACATTAGCCCAAAAAGTGCAGTGCCCATTGATAACCACTCTGTCTTTTCTCACTCGACCATTCCTTTATATCTACTCTTCCACAGTAATAACTTGCCTCTAATGCCACATTACTACATTTGTACAGAAAATTTTTATGTGGGAGAGCATCGAAAGAAAGCTTTTCTGAATCCAAATTATATGTCAAATTATTTTTTGTATCCAGTACCTGTTACTACAGCATAGTATCCAATCAGGTTGGTCGCACAAGGCTGCCCTTAACAAATCCATGCTGTTACTGCCATATAATTGCATTCCTGGATTCAGGGGTGTTCCTAGGATATGTGGTGCCTGGGTGCCAATTGAAATCCAATGCCCTCTTCAAAATTTCCTTCATATGTATACGTAAGTTTCACGTTTTCAGGTGCCCCTTGAACGTTGGTGTCTGGTGCGGTGCTCTGCATTTCTCTTTCACTTTCCTCTCAGTTATCACAAAATAATTTAGCTCCCTGTAATTTGATATACTTGGCATCCCCATCCCTAAAAATTCCTAATTGCAAACATAGATGCAAAATATTTATTTAGTTTTTCTGCAATCTTCCATGAGGTCACCCATTTACGTCTAAACTTCAAACAGCATCACTTAGTTAACAGCTTCTAAGATTACTTTCCTAAATGCTTCCCATTTAGAATTTGTATCATGAGTATCTCAGAAAATTGAAGAACATTGTAAGGCAACAGGCAGCCATCCAACAGAACCCTAACACACAACTTACAAAAACCACAAAGCATTTATCCACTTCATTATTTGTGTTATACCCTGGGCTGAGAGTGTGTAGTTATTTATCCTTTAACATTTATTACAAAGATATATTAAGTTATTTTTTGGAACGTAAGTAGTTTAATTCTAAATCTACTGAGGAGACCCACATAAAAAAAGGGTCAGAATGTGTGGTATCATTATATTTAAACATTTATATGTCAATTGTTATCCCAGTTTAACAAACCGTTTTAAAACAATATAGTGACATTTTTACAAGCTAACAGCTAATTACAAACTTCTGTACAAACTTTTATTAATTTTATCAATTCATGGGTTAACAGTTGTCTTTCCTTTCTGCGAGGAATAAGGTTATAGTAAGCTGAATCAAATTTTTCCATATTTTTCTCACCACATAATTAACAAGGACATTGACTTTATAGTTCAACTTTTTTTATTTCTTGCTATGGTTGACACTAAATTACATGTAACGACATGTAATTTTTATCCTGTAAATGTTGAATATTGAAATATGCCTTCAATTTAACTGCAACATTAGTTAACTTCTGCCACTGCTAATAACAGGCAGCAAAGTTACTCTTTTTCCACAAAATCAACAGCCTAATAAAGAGTCGCTCATAAATATCAAAAATTCATGTTCATTTCCCAAATTCTTACCATGATAATACTTTGCTTTTACTAATACTGACTTGTCAATCTTACTGATACTCAGTCCTACTAATGTAATGGGTTGTGACAACATACACAGGAACAAATATCACTGATATATCTGTAATAATCCACATCGTCCTAAGTTAAGTCCAAACACACTACAGATTCCAGAGAAACCACACTGTACCTTAAGTACTTATTCCAGTGTCGCATTATAAAAAATATTTTTTCCATTTTCAGAAGCCCAATAAATATGAAACATTTCAATTATGGAATTTCTGTGCTAGCAAAACTGTTCTTTAAAACTGATTAATTGGTCTAAATATATAATAAATATATAATTATAATTGTCTTTTTTGTTGTTATTAGATATCTATATAAAATCAATTCATTTACAAATTGTTCGCCTTTTTTGAATTTATATTTTATCATTTTTGAAATTATGTGAAGCATTTTTGATATCATCACTGTAATAAGAGAATATGAGAAAACAAAACAGGAAACAAAAGGAAGTATTTTTTAAATTTAAATACTAACAGTAAACAATCAGTTCACAAAAACCACATTACTGACAATAATCACAGTTTAATAATACCAAAAATCACAGATTAAAATTTGCAAAAAAAAATCATGCAATTATAATCAAACATTTAAGTATTATAATAATGTTATTCATCTTTGTTTTTTCTCTGCATAAGTATCAATCACATTATTTATTAATTTTTCTAATAACTCAATTTGGGCCTTCTATGCATATCTTCATGCAATCTTGCAATAGTAAAATAAAAATTACTATTTTTTGCAGGGGGAGGTAGATTTTATTCCACCAGAGGTGAAACTCATACCCAATCACCCCCCAATTCAATACTGTGTGATAGCTAAAGAATTAAATCAAGTGGTTATGTATAGTTTTTAGAGGGAAAAAAAAGAAAATTGGATATTTTTTCTCCAGATTTTTTTCCAGGATTCGTAGTGATTATGGTACTTTGATTTTTGGATTAATTTAAATAAAAAAAAAAGGTAATCATTCAAAATGTTTAACAAATATTGCATACAATCAATTCTTTTTTTTAAATAAAAACCCCAAACGCAAGGTATTGGAACCCATGTTACTTAGTACTGTGCACGGGTTGAAACGTGACATTCTTTTCCCATTTTAATCTTGGTCTACTGGTAATAGATGACCTTCAGTTCATTCTTGTGACAGTAGAACAAGTGAGAATAAGATTTCTTTCTATCAGGAATAGTGGTGGAATTGTACTGATTTACAACTGTAAACTAGATGTACAAAAACTGCCCTCATGCTAACAGAACAAACCACAATCTATATCAGAGTATAAAGCTTATGTGGGTCTAATTAAATTATCAAGCAATTTTATTTTATCATAAATAAAAGAAATGATCTATATCAGTTACATTACATTTTATTTTTATTATTGTACTAAGGATGTGATATTCCAGTTTGATGTTACTCCGCACTAGTGCTTATGGAATGTAATGGATGCAACGAACTGGGCACCAAACCCTAAAAAGGAGGTTCCCTCAATTCGGGCAAGAACTTGCTTGTCATTCTCCCCAAATTAATTCTTACAATGGGATCCCCTAAACTATAAAATCATCCCTGCATCATTTTGCAAATACAAAATGAACCAAACAAAATTTATTAGTCAACTATGAAAACGTAAACAATAGCATTTCCAAAAAAATAAAACATTCAGCAGATTATGACCTCCAATAAATTTTGTAATTATACATCAGGGACTCCAACTTCAAACCACTGAGGAACCAACCACACTGTACCTTTAGTGTTTACTCCAGTGCCAAATTATAAAAAATATTTTTTCCAATTGAGCAGTGGCAAATGATGCAAGAAAGCTTATATAACATCAGCCATACAAAAAAAAAAAAAAAAAAACTATTCACCCTTCCATGCCCTCCAAGAATTTGTCCAGTTCCTTAAATTTACTCAAACCTCCCACTTCCAAACAACAACAAATGGCAGTTTGTTCCAACAATCAACCATCTGCTGGATGAAGGTAAACTTCCACACATTTATCCTGCAACCATCCTTCCTCAACCTGAATTTATACCTCCTCATGCATGTATTCTCAGGAAGAGATAGAATGCCATCAACATTTAGCTTACTCAAACCATTCAAGGCCTTAAACACCTCAATCAGATCTCCCTGCAAGTGCCTAGACTCCAGACACTGCAATTTGCAAAACTTATTTCTTTTTGGTAAGAGCTGCCTTTTGCTTCCTTCATTAAAGTGAGGGCTCGAAACCTGTATACAGTACTCAAGATGCAGACTAACTATAGCCTCACAAAAGGATATACAGAAACTCCTATCAGAAGTTTCTGTATATCACTGATAAAACCCCATGAACTGGCCTGTGTACACTGCTCAAAGAATTTCATAACTGACTACACAATTATCCCCCCCCTCAGGTCTTTTTCATTTTCCTCTAACCTGAGTGGTATCACACAATTGATAAGTTACTCTGGGATTACTGCTACCCACATGTAGTACCTTTCACTTGTCAATTTTAAACTATAACACTGACAAGACCATTTCTCAGCCCATTGACCCATTTTCCTATATCTTGTTGCAGTAGCTCATCAGGGTGGTTAATGATTACTGTCATTAAACAAACAACATCATTTGCAAGCAGACTTTAAGCCTGATACACCTTCATCAATATCATTAAATACCGAAAACAACAATGGGCCCAGCACTGAACCCTAGGGTACTTCACTAATAACATTAGTCCAAGAAGAAGTGTCCACTGAAAACGACTCTGTTGTAATTGCACTCAACCATGACTTTATCCATAGGGGTAACCTACCCTTAATGTCACACTTTGCACAGCAGTCTTTTATAGCCTTCCTGAAATCCGAGTATACATCAAAATTATGTTTTGCATTCAGTTCCTTGGTCAATGCATCATATAGTATCCAATCAGATTGGTTAAACAAGACTGCCCCTTAACAAATCCAATGCTGTGACTGCAGTATAGCTGTATTCCTGTCTAGTTGTTCCTGCATTGCTCCCTTTTCTCTGGGATAGACATTAAGCTAAAAGGTCTGTAATTACTCATGTCACCCTTTGACCTCCCCCCCCTTGTGAATTGAGGATATATCTGCAGAATGCTCTGTGAATCTAGTCGGCATGGCTCTGTGTGGAGGTGCACTGTCCTGCTGGAAGAGTCCACTGCCTGTAGGTGCATGATGACCATGAATCTTTAGTCCACAGGGACCTCAACTTAATCCAAAGATGCTCTCATAATGATGGCTAAGGGCTTGCTTACCTCCTTTGCTGTCTCCCTTAATATAATTGGATAGATCCCATCCATCCCCAAGGTGCCTTATTTTTTTATTTTTTTTTTTATGTTTAACTTTGGCAATTTCTCTTCCACTTTTTTCCTCAGTTATCACAAAATTGTTTATCATATTGCCAGTAGTTTATCAAAATACCTACTTGTCAGCAACCTGACAAGTAGGTATTTTGATCCAAAAGTCTGACTCACACACTAGTCAGACTTTTGTGGATTTATTGGATGATTGTTTTCTGCAGCAGCATGTTCGAGAGGCAACCAGAGAGAGTAATACTCTTGATCTGGTTATCAGCAGTGATCATTCGTGTATATAAGAATTTGCAGATAAAGGAACCACTAGGTGGCAGTGATCACAGTGTACTGATGTGGGATTTACTTAAAGATATAATTACCATCAGAGGTAAAGGAAAGGGTTTTTGCTTCCGTAAAGGTGAGTACAGTGGTCTCAGACAGTTTTTAAATTCTGTACAGTGGGATCAACTAACAATGTTACCAACAGTTAATCGTGGATGCTACTAAAAGTTTCATACCTATTAAGAAATATTGTTCAAGGTTTGGCCCTAAATGGTTATCAAATTTGGGCCTAAATGGAAATAATGAGACTCGTGAGAGAGAAGAAAAATGCATGGGATGCATATAAATTATCAAGCGATCCAGAAGCCTATGGCAGATATAAGTTAATCTGTAATCAGGTCACAAAGGAGGTTCGGCAGGCGAAGGCAGATTACGAGAAATCCTTGGCAAAAGATGCTAAGAAAAACAGCAAAGATTTCTTTACTTATATAAACTCTAAAAGGAAGGGGATGAATCTGATTGGTCCACTTGACGTCGATGGTTCGACTGTTGATGATCCTGCTCAGATAGCAAACAAACTGAATGAGTATTTTGCATCTACATTCACACGTGAGGAATTATTAAGGTTTGAAAATGGCAGAAGGTTATCAAATTGTAGCAGGGTGCTTAATGATCTTGTAATAACTGAGAGCAAAGTGGAAGAGAAATTGTTGAAGTTAAACGTAAGAAAAGCACCTGGGGTGGATGGGATCTATCCAGTTATATTAAAGGAGGCGGCAAGGCAACTAAGCAAACCCTTAGCCATAATTATGAGAGCATCGTTGGACTCAGGGGAGGTTCCCACGGACTGGAGATATGCAAATGTATCCCCAATTCACAAAGGGGGGGATCGAAGGGTGACACGAGTAATTACAGACCAGTTAGTTTAACTTCTGTTCCGGGTAAATAATGGAATCGCTGGTTAAAGATGCATTGCAGGATCATCTAGACAAACTGCAGCAATAATTCAGACACAGCATGGGTTTGTTAAGGGAAAGTCTTGTCTGACAAATATGATAGGATATTATGATGTGGTTACAAAGGAACTGGATGCAAAAAACAATTTTGATATCATATATTTGGATTTCAGGAAAGCTTTTGACACTGTTGCACATGGAAGACTATTGTACAAATTGGAGCAGAATGGTATTAAGGGTAAGTTGCTACAATGGATAAAAGGATGGTTAAGTGCGAGAAGACAGAGGGTGGTAATCAATGGGTGCTGCTCTTCTTGGACTAATGTTATTAGTGGAGTCCCACAGGGTTCGGTGTTAGGTCCACTGTTGTTTTGTATATTTATCAATGATATTGATGAAGGTATATCAGGCTTAATGTCGAAGTTTGCAGATGATACAAAGGTTGGCAGGGTTGTTAATGACAGTAATGGCAGTCTGCTACTGCAACAGGATCTAGATAATTTGGGCAGATGGGCTAAGAAGTGGCAACTGAAGTTTAACCTTGACAAATGCAAAGTACTGCATATGGGTAGAAATAACCCCAGAGAAACGTACCAACTGTGTGGTACTACACTTAAGGTGGTAGAAAATGAAAAAGACCTGGGAGTAATTGTGCAGTCAGATATGAAGTTCTCTGAGCAATGCAGACAGGCTGCCAGGGCAGGTCATGGGGTTTTGTCAATGATATATAGGAATTTTGCTAGCAGGGAAAAGGAGGTGATTATCCCTCTGTATAAGGCAATGGTCAGGCCACGCCTTGAGTACCGCGTACAGGTCTGGAGACCTCATTTTAGGAAGGATGTAGATTTACTTGAGCGGGTACAGAGAAGGGCAACAAGATTGGTGAGGAATGAAGGGATCCTCTTACCAAGAGAGGCTTAAGTTCTGCAAATTGCAGTGGCTGGAGACTAGGCACCTGCACAGTGATCTGATTGAGGTATATAAGGCCTTGAATGGATTGAGCACGCTGAATTCTGATGGGATCCTTCCATTTGTTCAGATTATGAACCTAAGGGGACAAAAATTCAAATTAAGAAAAGACAGATGTAGAATAGATGTGCGGAAATTTGCCTTTAGCCAGCGGGTGGTTAATTGCTGGAACAAACTTCCATCTGTCGTTGTGGAAGTTGATAGGTTGAATAAATTTAAGGAGGAACTGGACAGGCATTTGGAGGGAATGGTGTGATTTTTTTTTTTTTTTTTGGCTGATGCTGCATAAGCTCATACATTTGCTTTCTTGCATCACATGCCACTACTACTACTGAGTAGGGTTACAAAAAGTTAAACCCACTGACATCAATGGCCCAATGTTATTCAATCCCTTTATTCTACTGCTAACATAAGCATAAAAGTCCTTGTTGCTGTTCTTTGCCAGACTTCTCTTAATCTGCCTTAGCTTGCCTAACTTTCTTTGTGATTTATATATATCATAGGGTTTTAACTGATTAGTATAAGCACCAATTAGTATTAGCAACAAAAAAAAAAAAAAAAGAATTAGATTCATAAGTTTCAAAATTATTTAAATTTATTACATTGTAATGTTACATACAAAACTCAGAAAAAGTTATTCAGTAGATGCCTTGCGGAATGGAACAAAAATTTAAAAGCAATATTTATTAATCCACAAAGATTCGTTATCATTTTAAACGAAGGGGGGGGGGGGTTGGATATTCTCACATGTTGCAATTCCACAGCAGACAGTTGGACAGTCCTGTTATAATACATTTATCTTCATTTTAACCTAAATTTAAACTCATTGATAACGCGCCTGTCTATTATATTGTAATTACTTCGCAATAATTATTATATAAACAAACAACACAAAATACTTTTTTTTTGGAAACAGTTCAATTTTTAAACGCTAACAAGCTACCAACATCAGAAATGTTTAAGAAAGATTACACCTTCGATCATTATGTATCACCTTTTCACATTCACTCTAAATAATTTCAAAATGAATGCAATCTTTCCATGTGACCAGATTTACGATATTCAATACACCTCGAACACAAAGTGGTTTCGGAAGGTTGCAAATGGCAGAAACAAGTTGGAACCGACTTCAACAAAGCATTATCAATTTAACTGAAACAGACATCACAACTATTTCTAAATTTGGTAGCTGGCAGAATAAAAAGGAGCACGATAAAATGCGTTGAAAATCAGAGTCCAATAATTTCAAAACTTTATATTCTCTACAAATATGAAGCAAACTTACCACAAATTTTGGAAACCATTGATCATTTCAAAATTCTTTCAACACGCAATAACAATCCTCGTTCCCAGTAACGAAGGAAAATAGTAAATTAAAAATAAATAGCACTGAGAGTGAGTGGTAAACCCAATAATTTAATGATTAAAATCCGTTTATTGCTCTAAATTCACCAATGACTAATACAAAAATCATAAAAATTATATATTATAAAAATAAAAATTATTAATATATATATATATAAAAATTTACTTACAATAAATAAAAGTACCTAAATTATTACGCTTATTGGTAGCACAGCTGGTATAATCACCATCCTCCCCAAGCCAGGTGAAAATAGACCAAAGTTGGAATCCCGTCAATAACGCACCGTATTTCTTTTTCACAACATGACTGAGTTAGTCGATCTCAGGAGATTAGAGGCTTGGTTTCTTTCCAAGAAACTGAGGAAATTTTCGTACAGTATACAGCAAATCGATGACAGAACACGTGAAATTTACAGGCATACTATATACAGCGCGATATGGCTTAAAGTTGCTGATGCTTAGTCGCATTAAATTTTACTTCTTGATATTATTAGTAGTACTGGTGGAGTGCCAAATGATGCTGGAAAGCAAGATTAAAAAACATCAGCTAAAAACAATAATAATAAACTGTCCCCTTCAACGTTCCATCGCTGTAATAATACGTCTAATTTTTCCTTACATTTATTCAAACTACCCACTCCACAACAACAGATAGCAGTTTGTTCCAAGAATCAATTACTTTTCCGTTAAAAGTAAACTTTTTAAATCTATAGTTCAGCCTTCCTTTTTCAATTTAAGTTTAAGTTTATGTCTCTTTGTGTGTCTGCGCTCATGTGTATGTGTGTGTGTGTGTGTTGCGTAAGTGCATGTGCGCAAATGATTAAGAATAACATCATTAACTTTACGCGATCCATTTAAAGCAGTAGACACTTTAATCAGGCTTCTCGCAAGTGTCCGGTTTTCAAGTGCCACAATCTGCAAAACCTAACACATTTCTAACCAGACTAAACTCGTTCTCCTCTCCGCAGCCATTCAATTTTAAAATAAGGTTTCCAGGCCTTTAATTCAGTACTCAAGGTGTGGCTGACCAAAGTTTATACAACAGAATAATTACCACCTACATGTTGACAAAGTCTCTGTGTATTATTAACACACTCCCATGAGCTGTTAGAGCAGCAGTCTACACTGCACAGGTTAAGTTGGACTGTACATACACCCCCTCCTTCAGTTTCTGTCGTTCTCCACGAACTTGAGCATGGATCAACTTATTGGGCACCAACTTGAGAGTGATTCAACTTAATCGGTATGTTTATTGTGGGTTTATGTTCCACGTTAAGAGGTGAAATCTTTCCACCCAGACTGTCTTAAGAAGACTCAATTCAAGTGGAACGATGCAAGGGAGCCATTACTTTGTATTCCATTAACCCCAAACCACCACAGACCTTGTAGAATCTGGTGCCACAAAAACGTGATTTGTGAAAAATGAGCTACAGTTCTAGCATTAGCATCAGTTGAGGCATTTGATTCAAGAAAGCTAGGTTATACATCACCCAAAAAAAAAAAAAAAAAAACTTCAAATGTTTGTATAGTTCAGCCTTAAATTTATTTAAGCTATCAACTTCCACAAAAACAGATGGAAGTCTGTTACCGCAATCAACAACTCGTTGACTAAACGCAAACTTACTCACATCTATTCTACAAATACCTTTCCTCAATTTCAATCTATGCCGCCTCAGGCCCTTAATGTCAGCAAGCGAAAGTATCCCATCAGCATTGAGCCTGCTCAAACCACTCAAAGCGTTATATACCTCAATCAGACCACCTTGCAGGTGCGTAGTCTCCAGATGCTGCAACTTGCAGCATATAAGCCTTTCTTCATAAGCACGCCCCTTTGTTACTCTCCCCAATCTTGTTGCTTTTCCCTTTACTCGTTCTAGCAATTTTACATCCTTCCTAAAATGAGACCTGCAGACCTGTATACCAAAATCAACGTGTGACCTGACCATTACCTTATAAACAGAGATAATCACCTCATTGTCTCTTTTAGCAAAATTCTTATATATCAGTGACAAAACTCCGTGACCTGCTCTGGCCACCCAACTGCACTACCCATATCTAACTGCACAATTACCCCCAGGACTTTTTCATTCTCCACCTCCCTGAGTGTACATTTGGTACGTTTCTTTTGGGTTACTGCTACCCATACGCAGTACTTTGTCAATAATAAAATTCAGCTGTCGCTTCTCAGCCCATCTGCCTAACTTTTCTAGATCCTGTTGCAGTAGCATACTGTGTGTCATTAAGTACCCTGCCAAACTTTGTATCCTCTGCAAACTTGGACATTAAGCCTGATATACTTTCATCGATTTAATATTATAAATACAAAAAACAACATTGGGCCAGCATCGAACACTGTGGGACTCCGCTAATAACATTAGTCCATATAGAGCAGTGTCCATTTATTACACTTCCTGCCGTCTCCCACTCAGCCATCTCTTTATCCATTGCAGTAACTTGTACATAATGCCATACTGCTCGAATTGCTACAGCAGTCTTCCATATGCAACAGTATCAAAAGCTTTCCTGAAGTCTAAGTATATGATATCAAAATAATTTTTAGCATCCAGTTCCTTTGTGAGCACATCGTAGTATCCAATCAAATTAGTCACACAAGACTTCCCCCTTAAAAAAACCCATGCTGTGTCTGAACTATTGCTGCTGTCTTGTCTAGGTGATCCTGTATCACCTCTTTAATCAGTGACTCCATTATGTTCCTCGGAACAGAAGTTAAACTAACAGGTCTATAATTATTTGTGCACCCATTGAACCCCCTTTGTGAATTGGGGATACATTTGCACATTTCCAATTCACAGGAACTCCCCTGACTCTAAGGATGCTCTTATAATTATGGCTAAGGATTTGCTTACTTTCCTTGTTGCCTCCTTCATTATAACTGAACAGATTCCATGTGCCCTAGGGCGCCTTTTTTATGTTTAACTTCAACAATTTCTCCTCCACTTTGCTCTCAGTTATCACAAAATTCCTTAGCTCCATGTCAAAGTTTGATAAACATCTGGCATTCCCCTCATTGAAGATCTCCTCATGTGTGAATACAAAATACTCATTCAATTTATCAGCTACTTGAGCAGGATAATCAAAAGTCGAACCACATATGTGAAGTGGACCAATCAGATTCATTACCTTCCTTCTAGAGTTTACATAAGTAAAGAACTCTTTGGTATTTTTCTTTGTATTCTTTGCCAAAGATTTCTCGTAATCTGTTTTCGCCTGCCTAACCTCCTTTGTAACTTGATTACAGACTAGCTTATATGTGTCGTAGGCTTCTGTTCGCCTGATAATTTATATGCATCCCATGCATTTTTATTCTCTGCCATGAGCCTCATTAATTCATCCGACATCCAACTGGGACTGAACCTTGAACACTATTTCTTAGTTAGTGTGAATGAAAATAATACTAATAAACTCGCGACTTTTTTCAACATTTATCGGTACTTAGCATTAGCATTAGCATTAGCATTAGTAGAGGCATTTGATGCAAGAAAGCAAGCTTATGCAGCATCAGCCAAAAAAAAAAAAAAAAACCCACTTCCACTTCACCCCTCTGTTCGTTCAAAATACCTGTCCAGCTGAGCCTTAAACTTATTTAGGCTATCAACCTCCACCACAAGGGATGGAAGTCTGTTCCACCAACCAACCACCCGCTGGCTAAAGGCAAATTTCCGCACGTCTATCCTACTTCTGTCTTTCCTCAATTTGAATTTATGCCCTCTCAGGTGATTTTTCTGAGCTAGAGGAAGAATCCCATCAGCATTGAGCATGCTTAAAACATTCAAGGCTTTATACACCTCTATCAGATCACCTCGCTGGTGCCTAGTCTCCAGACACTGTAATTTGCAAAACTTAAGCCTTTCTTCGTAAGAGCACCCCTTTGTTCCATTCACTAATCTTGTTGCCCTTCTCTGTACTCGTTCCAGCAGCTCTACATACTTCTTGAAATGAGGCCTCCAGACCTGTATACAGTACTCTAGGTGTGGTCTGACCATTGCCTTATACAAGGGAATAATCACCTCCTTATCCCTGCTGGAAAAATTCCTGTATATCATTGACAATACTCCATGAGCTACTCTTGCAGCCCGTCTGCACTGCTCAGAGAACTTCATATCTGCCTGCACAACCACCCCCAAGTCCCTTTCATTCTCTACCACTGTCCGTGTAGTACCACAGAGTTGATACGTTGCTCTGGGGTTGCTGTTTCCCATATGTAGTACTTTACATTTGTCAATGTTAAACTTCATTTGCCACCTCTCAGCCCATCTGCTCAACCTTTCCAGATCCTGTTGCAGCAGCATAGTGTCAGTAGTGTCCTTGGCAACCCTGCCAACCTTTGTGTCATCTGCAAACTTGGACATTAGGCTTGATATAACATCATCAATATCATTTATAAATACAGAAAACAATAATGGACCCAACACTGAGCCCTGAGGGATTCCACTATTAACATTAGTCCACGATGAGCAGTGTCCATTGATTACCACTCTCTGTCTTCTCCCCCTCAACCACCCCTTTATCCATAGCAGCAATTTGCCTCCAATGTCACACTGCTCCAATTTGTGTAACAGTCTTCCATGTGCAACAGTATCAAAAGCCTTTCTAAGATCCAAGTATATAATATCAAAGTTATTCCCTGCATCCAGTTCTTTTGTGACTGCATCATAGTATCCAATCAAGTTGGTCAGGCAAGACTTCCCCTTAACAAAACCATGCTGTGTCTGAGTTATAACTGAAGTCTTGTCTAAATGATCCTGCAGTGCTTCTTTAACCAGTGCCTCCATTAATTTTCCTGGAACAGAAGTTAAGCTCACAGGTCTATAATTACTTGTGTCAGCCTTTGATCCTCCTTTGTGAATTGGGGTCACATTTGCACATTTCCAGTCTATGGGTACCTCCCCTGAGTCCAAGGAAGCTCTCATAATTATGGCTAAGGGTTTGCTTACTTCCTTTGCTGCCTCCTTTAATATAACTGGATAGATCCCATCCAACCCGGGTGCCTTTCTTGTGTTTATCTTCAACAGTTTCTCCGCCACTTTACTCCCAGTTATTTCAAGATTCTGTAGCTTACTGCTAGAGTTGAATACACCTCTGGCATTCCCCTCGCTGAATAACTCCTCATGTGTGAATGTCGATGCAAAATATTCATTTAGTTTTTTAGCTACCTGAGCAGGATCATCAACAGTTGACCCATCAATATCAAGTGGACCAATCTGATTCATCCCCTTCCTTCTAGAGTTTACATAAGTAAAGAACTCTTTGCTGTTTTTCTTTGCATCCCTTGCCAAGGATTTCTCGTAATCTGCCTTCGCCTGCCTAATCTCCTCTGTAACTTGGTTACAGATCAACTTGTATCTATCATAGGCTTCTGTGTCATGTTTTAATTTGTATGTATCCCATGCATGTTTCTTCTCTGCCATATGCCTCATCAGTTCATCTGACATCCATTTTGGCCTAAACCTTGAACAATATTTCTTAGTTGGTATGTAAAGCCTAGTAGCTTCCAAGATAAGTTCTTTGAATGCTTCCCATTTTGAATTTGCTGTTTGTAACATCATCAGTTGGTCCCACTGTACAGAACCTAAATACTGTCTCAGTCCATCGTAGTCGCCTTTACGGAAGCAATAACCCTTCCCTTTACCCCTAATGGTAGTTACCTCTTTGAGTAAATCCCACTTCAGCACACTGTGATCACTGCCACCTAGTGGTTCATTTATCTGCAGATTCTTAATGCATGAAGAATCACTGCTGATATTCAAATCAAGAGTATTACTCCTTCTAGTTGCCTCCTGAACATTCTGATGTAGAAAACAATCATCCAATAAATCCACAAAAGCCCTAGTGTGTGTGAGTAACCAGTCCCCAAATTCCAGTCAATATCTGGGAAATTAAAATCTCCCATTATAAGACTCTCTGATTTACTGGCGCACTCTATTTCCCTGTACAGTTCCTTATTATACTCATCAGAGTCATTAGGCCTATAGCACACTCCTACTCTCAATTTTGATCTCCCAATGCTTATGTCACACCAAACTGACTCAACACTGCACTGTCCGGCGATGTCGACTGGCTTCACTTCCTTGGTTTTTATGTGTTTCTTAACTAATAGCATAACCCCTCCCCCCCCTTACTTGTTGAGTAAATCTGCAGATCTCATACTCTTAAGGTCATTAGTGCCAACGTGTACAACAATATCTCCTTTTGTGCACTTAAAAGATGATAATGCCCAATATCGTAACAACTTTTTCCCCTGGCAGACATACCCTGGTCCTGTTCCACCTATTCTTTTTGCATACTCTATTCCCCATCTTCCTGACAATAGAGTCACCGACATTAACTAGACTGGAGCCGACCGGGCTAGCCGAGGGGGTAAAGTACCTGCCCGGCAACCCAAAGGTCGCGGGTTCGATTCTCGCCTCGGGCTTGGATCAAAGTACTGCAAAAACCTTGGGAGGTGCAATATGGCCACAGAAGCCGATGCGCCAACAACTACCAAATCCAAAAAAAAAAAAAAAAAAAAAAAAAAAATTAACTAGACATCACTAGAACTATTATCGGTGACTCTGTTGTCACCGTCAATAATTCTGTTCTCTGATGAGACCCGTTTTAGCCTACAAACAGATTCTAGACGTTATTCCATCCGGAGACGACGAGGATAGATGTGCTATCCCTTCAACGTCAGAGAAAGAGAAACGACAGAGGCAATGTTCTCATATAGGACAGAATGATGATCAAAACCGCACCCCAAACGCCAGGACTTACTACCAAACAAGAACCGATTATGGCTCCACACCCAAAAGGATTCAATGCAACTATGATCAAAATCTTCCAAGTAAACGCACAGCGGGCACGAGCTGCGCCTGACCAGATTCGGCTAAAAGCGGATGAAGATAACTCGAATCTCATGATACTTCAGGAACCATATACCCACATTCGCCGGATCAGGGGGTACCCATTAAGATAAAAAATAATTCAGTCGGACGATAACACCCCATGGGCTGCCATTGTAGTTCGAAATCCAAACCACATGGCAACCAAGATTGCCCAACTCTGTAGAGCCTGGGCAGTGTGTGCCCACATTATCAGTCCCATTGGAAACTTCTATGCGATCTCCATGTACTGCATATCGGGGGAGGACATTGATTCAGCCATCAGATACCTACAATCTGTCCTGCAAATACTGCCAAATTAGAAGATCGTCGTGGGGGCACATGTCAACTGTCGCTCCTCAGCTTGGCACAGATCCACACCAGATGGACGAGGAACAAGAAATGGTCAGCGGCTGGAAGAGTTCCTTTCCAACTCTCCATTTGCAATACTCAGCCGTCCAAATAACCTCCCAACATTTTGTAACACCCTGTGTGAGGCAACGATTGACATTTCGGTCTTGACCAGATCCTTCTCTAGCAACATTACAGATTGGATGGTCCAAGTTTCGTGCACCACATCGGATCACCGAGTCATCACATACCAACTAAAGAGAAACCATGCCCGACAGTGCCTACCCAAACAGATAATACACAGATATGCAATCTAGAAAGCGATTGGGAGCTCTTCAAGGCTCTGCTGACGGAGGATGTAGCATCGGATTACTGTTCTCAAAGGGACTTAGATGAGCTCCAGCAGGAAGTCACAAAGATTTTCACAAATGTGGCTGACAAAGCAATGAGGGAAAAAGAATCCAATGCCTGGGGCAATCCCTTGGTGGTGTCAGGACTTGGCCCGTCTACGACAAGAAACAATTTCAAAACATAAGGCTTTCCAACGAGCACGGCGTTCCTGGCCTGCCCATGAGGTCGAGGCCATAAGAAACCTATACCAAGAGGCCCACAACAGATACACGGCAAAGATAAGAGAATGCAAAAAACGCTCTTGGAAACACTAGTGTCCACTACTGGAAATGACAACCCCTGGGGTGGTGTACAAATTCACCACCAATAAGCTCCCCAGGTGAGAACTGGTCGTCACCACCAAGATCCCCACAAGGAACCATGACTACTTTATGGGAGCAGACAGTTTGCAACATTCTAGACGTCACCTTCCAGCAGCCACAGAGGAGCAATTGCAACTCTGCCTTGGTAACAACCACGAAATCCAGAACCTGGAACCTCCCTTTAACTTGGAAGAGCTACACACTGCAGCAGCACTCATTAAAAACAAAAAATGCCCAGGGACAGATCTTCTGGAGCCGGAAATAATAAAAAAAAAACCATTGAATTCTACCCGGAGATGATTCTTAATCTCTTCAACCGCTGTCTACTAGCTGGAATTTTTCCCAATGACTGGAAAGTTTCAAACTTAAAACGAATTCCAAAGAATCCCAACAAACCCCCTGACCTACCACAATCATACAGGCCAATCGTTTTGCTTCCTGTTATAAGTAAGCTTTTTGAAAGACTCCTATACCAAAGAATCCTCCAGCACTATGAGAATGCTAACCTTGCAGCTATAAACCAATTTCGTTTTAAACCTGGACTTTCTGCTGTGGACGCCCTTCACAACCTGCTCACATCAGCTGCCAACTGTGAAAAAAAAGTATTTTTTGCTGATTTCTGTCGACTTCGCCGGACGTTCGACACCCTCAGGTGGCTAAGCATCCTCGGCAGGCTGCGTAGAGCCACCTTACCAAGGAACCTATATGAAACTATCAAAACATACCTCTCAAACAGGAAAGTAGTGGTTAACGCACCATACCAGAGTATTTCTAGAACAGTTCACTGGGGCTGTCCGCAGGGCTCAGTGTTGGGTCCCCTGCTCTGGAACATTGTCATGGATGGTTTCCTCAACAAGAACCTGGGGGAGGTAAATGCCCAAGCTTATGCCGATGATCTCATCATCACTGTGGCTGCTGACAGCAGAGCCCGCCTCGAGGCCCTGGCAAACCAAGCCCTCCATACTCTCCAAGAATGGGCCTCAGACAACAATCTCCATCTATCCCCAACTAAAACCAATTCTCTCCTTCTCAAACGCAAGCTGGATATCAGAAGACCCCTGCTGATCAGAATCAATGGAACAACTATCAAGTTTTCAACAGAATTAAAGTACCTTGGAGTTATCCTCTACACAACATGCTCATTCCAATCTCATCTGAACTACCTCAGGAAAAAGGTACGAAATTATGCAGCTCTGGTTTCCAGGGTCTCACGTCGTGACTGGGGACTCAACCGGAAGACCTTATCTTTATTCTTCAAAACTGCTTTCAAACCGATAATAACATATGCTTCTGGAATCTGGTATACCAAAGCTACCACTGCCACCAACAGAAGGACGGTGGATGCCATCCAACTCTCCATATTGCTCCCGTGCCTACCGCACTCAAGCCTAACGTCACCTCCCGTGCCTACCGCACTCAAGCCCTCCAGGTCCTGGATGGTGCCTTACCTCTCAACCTCGAGGTCATTAGGACAGGTCTACTGTACCACCTTTCGAAGGGAAACCCACAAACTTTCCTAAACCTTACAATTAATCCAGCAAATGGCAAAACAGCTGAAAAATATCGCCTTCGTGCCCATCTGCAGCAGGAATGGCAAAGTGGTCAAACTCGACCAAGGGAGAGATCACCAGAAAATTCCTACCAGATGTCAATAGAACCTTCCCCAGATCCCCACCATGGTTCTCGCCAGGCCTATACACAGCGTTTTTACTTACTTGTCACGGTTCTAAACTCGTCGCTCTCGGCATCACAGAGGACCCAACATGTACCTCCGGGGGCGAGGGGGGGGGATGAGAGCTGCCATCACCTTGTCTACGACTGCCAGCTATATGACGACCTTCATTGTATTTTCATAACGAAGATCAGATATATTCCAATGGATCAAGAATCTCACCTCTTAGACACCCAGGATGAATACAGTGCCTTCTCTTGCTTTATAAAGGATCTCTTTACAAGAAAAAAAACTCTCCTGTCACAACAAAGGCAGTCTTGAACAAGTTGATCCACAAAAGCAAAAGATATATCCACCGAACCAAGATGCCCATTAGTAAAACAGAAATGTAAGAAGGACAATTCCTGATCCCCCTCTAGACAAACCTCCTTAAATCGACAACCACTAATTTGGACTTTACCAACTGGAATGACAACACCAAAGGGCTTTTGGCAATCTAAACCACTGCTCCCTTGCACAGTGCCTTCTTTACTACTTCCGGGGAGGACAGTTCTTCTCCCTCCCCCTCCTTGCCTCCCAACTCTTTCTTCTGGTGTAACATGGGCCTATCCACTGTTAATTTCAGGGGTCAATCTCTCTTTCTCTCTCTCTCTATCGACCCCTTCCAACGTCTACCCCCCAGTCTTCAGTCTTCCCACCCACCTTGTCTACTTCTCACAGTGTATTCCCCCCACACACAGTCGAAACCTAAAAGTACTAAAATTCTGTTCGCCCAATTTTTTGGCCTTATACACCTTTCTGCGTATAACCCCTACAGAATCGTTATTTATTTTTATTTTTTTTTTTTTAGGCCCTTGCTATTCAAATCCCAGGAAATTAGGTGGCAGGGCCTGCCAGAGTTCAAATTATTCTTCACTTCACATTATACTTCAAATGAAGAAAGACTTCGAATATGTGGGTTGCAGAGTTTGGAAACTAGACACCTTAGAGGAGATTTGATTGAGGTGTTTAAGGCTCTGAGAGGCATCAGTAAAATGAATGAGGACAAAATTTTCAAGATTATAAATGATGCTAGAACTAGGGGACATAAATTCAAGTTACGGGGGGAAATGTTTAGATTGGACTGCAGGAAGTTTTATTTTAGCCAGCGAGTTATAAATTATTGGAATAAGTTGCCTTCATGGGTGGTAGAGGCCGACAGTTTGGGGAAATTCAAAGGTCATCTGGTTAGTACTTTCGGGTAAGGGAAGCGCATAGGATGATAGGATTAATTTCCTTTTTATTTCATTTTATTATTTTTATTTATTTATTAATTATTATTATTTATTTATTTAATTTTTGTTTTTATCATTGTTTTGTTCGGATTTTTTTTTTTTTTTTTTTTTTTTTTGGCTGGTGCAGCATAAGGAGATGTGCATTGACTGGAGATGTGCAAATGTGACCCCAATTCACAAAGGGGGATCAAAGGCTGACACAAGTAATTATAGACCTGTGAGTTTAACTTCTGTTCCCGGAAAATTAATGGAGGCACTGGTGAAAGAAGCACTGCAGGATCATCTAGACAAGACTTCAGTTATAGCTAGGACACAGCATGGTTTTGTTAAGGGGAAGTCTTGCCTGACCAATTTGATTGGATACTATGATGCAGTCACAAAAGAACTGGATGCAGGGAATAACTTTGATATTATATACTTGGATCTTAGAAAGGCTTTTGATACTGTTGCACATGGAAGACTGCTGCACAAATTGGAGCAGTGTGGCATTGGAGGCAAGTTGCTGCTATGGATAAAGGGGTGGTTGAGGGGGAGAAGACAGAGAGTGGTAATCAATGGACACTGCTCATCGTGGACTAATGTTATTAGTGGAGTCCCTCAGGGTTCAGTATTGGGGCCTTTATTGTTTTCTGTATTTATAAATGATATTGATGATGGTATATCAGGCTTAATGTCCAAGTTTGCAGACGATACAAAGGTTGGCAGGGTTGTCAAGGACACTACTGACACTATGCTGCTGCAACAGGATTTGGAAAGGTTGAGCAGATGGGCTTCGAGGTGGCAAATGAAGTTTAACATTGACAAATGTAAAGTACTACATATGGGAAACAGCAACCCCAGAGCAACGTATCAACTCTGTGGTACTACACTGACAGTGGTAGAGAATGAAAGGGACCTGGGGGTGGTGGTGCAGGCAGATATGAAGTTCTCTGAGCAGTGCAGACGAGCTGCAAGAGTAGCTCATGGTGTATTGTCAATGATATATAGAAATTTTTCTAGCAGGGATAAGGAGGTGATTATTCCCTTGTATAAGGCAATGGTCAGGCCACACCTAGAGTACTGTATACAGGCCTGGAGGCCTCATTTCAGGAAGGATGTAGAGCTGCTGGAACGAGTACAGAGAAGGGCAACTAGATTGGTGAATGGGACAAAGGGGTTCTCTTACGAAGAAAGGCTTAAGTTTTGCAAATTACAGTGTCTGGAAACTAGGCACCAGCGGGGTGATCTGATAGAGGTGTACAAAGCCTTGAATGGTTTGAGCATGCTCAATGCTGATGGGATTCTTCCTCTAGCTCAGAAAAATCACCTGAGAGGGCATAAATTCAAATTGAGGAAAGACAGATGTAGGATAGATGTGCGGAAATTTGCCTTTAGCCAGCGGGTGGTTGGTGGGTGGAACAGACTTCCATCCCTTGTCGTGGAAGTTGATAGCCTAAATAAGTTTAAGGCTCAGCTGGACAGGTATTTCGAACGAACAGAGGGGTGAAGTGGAAGTGGTTATTTTTATTTATTTATGTTACTTTTTTTTTTTTTTTTTTTTTTTTTTTTGGCTGATGCTGCATAAGCTTGCTTCTTGCATCAAATGCCTCTACTAATGCTAATGCTAATGCTAATAAGCCATAGGCTTTCTTGCACCATACGGCCGTTACTAATGCTAATACTAATACTAATTATGTACTGATGTACCAGGTCTGCCTCCACGGGGCAAAGTGTGGGCAACGTTGTTTCCGATTAGGGGCTCAGCAGCTAAATGACCAGATGAACAATGGTACACAACGCTACACTGTACAATATCCATACACTTTTAAATCTCTGGCATTTACAGTGTGCTGTATCACACGACAATGTAAACTCGCGGTGATGGGAGAAACCCCTGGTATACCCTCAACACACTGAAGACTGAACCCTGCTTCAGGTTTTTAATAGGGGCACCGTAACTGAGCATAGGTACCGAGAATGGATCCTCGAACCCTATATGCTACTTTTTAGGGGTTCAATTGTCTTTCTCAGGACGGCTGGAAAAGACCTGAGTTCTAATCCTGTTGATGACGTGAGACAAACATTTGGAACGAATGGATTTTCCATTCGTTGCAAATGTTTTCTTGCATCACGTGCCTCTACTAATCCTAATGCTAATTGCCCAAGATATTCTTTTCATACACGACAACACCACTCTCAATTGGTGGAGGTATATCTTGAAACTAAATGTATCCAACGACTGCCGTAGCCAGCACGATCTCTAGACTTAAATCCGATCAAACATGTGTGGAACACCCTTGGACATTACTTTGCACGCCGCAGCCAACTCCGAATCACTTGGTGAGCTGAGGACTGTGCTCGTGAAAAATTGGGATTTATTGTCACAGAATCTTATAGACACCCTTATATCGAGCATGGTTTGCCACACAGGCCTATTTAGCCGTTGGAGGTGATCACACGCCCTACTGATTTCATGTGACATTATTTTCGAGGATCTTGTATCGACTTCTGTAATGTGACTTCTTGGTAATTCTTATATAACCTCTGTAAATGTCCCATATACCCAAAGTTTCTCACTATATCCTCATTTCATTCTAATTCTAAGCTACACCATCACACCAAATTTTGTGCTAATTCATCACAAGCTGCACAAGTTACATCACTTTTTAAAATGTTCTATTAATTTTGTTGACCAGTGTAAAATCACTATCCTCCCCACAACGGCTGGAAAAGACGGGAGTTTTAATCCTGTTGATCACGTGATAAATTTTTATTGGGCTTTTCACAATGTAACTGAGTTAATCTTCTCAGGCGAAGGCAGAATGGTTTTCGTCTCAAAATCTGGGGAGTTTCATCCAACAAACATGAAATCGACCAAAGAACACATGCAATTTACAGATATAATACCGTATACAGTACATACGGCAAATTTGGCCTAGGTTTCTGATTCGCCTCAAACTCTACAACAAAATAAACAAAAATGTAGGATTTACTAAAGAAAAACCACAGTTTCCGGGGCTGGAAGAAGAAACATTACTGTCTACGCCTGACACAAACTAAATCAGCCAGTGTTAAAAAACTCCATAGTCCTCGCGTCATTGACGGAATTCGAACTCGAGACTATTCCACCTGGTATGAGAGGACGATGATCATAATTACTGTGCCACTGCCTGAATTAGTCGGTCTCAAGATAGACCTCATCTTGGAAAGTGCGGTTCTTCATCCAGCAAGAAAGATAAAATGACAATTTATAGTCATTACACACACACAACACTCGGATAGCTCTAAATTTGCAGTTTTTTAACATCTTTGATTGTTCTCGTCGGAAGCACAGAGATAATAATAATCAATTTATTCCACATACGCGGTCATAAAGGCTAGAGTTTGAATGCTGTCCATAACGCGAGAGCTTTCATGAGCTGTTTTTCTCTCGACTGCTGAATTATTCAGTCTCAGGAAAGATGGAGAGGTTTTCTACAGGAAAATCCGGTTTTTGTCCAGCAAAAGGGCAAACCAACCAGATAATAAACACAGTTTATGGACATGATACACAAGGTTGGATGAGGTTGTTCTCGGGTAACTCTAATATGACAATTTTTTACACCCTCGACATGAAGAGGACTTTGTAGACTTCCTCCAGTCATCGACTGAAAGCGAACCCAGACCACTCCAAACAAGCTGGGCAGTCTTTACCATTAGCCCGTTAGTGACGAAACTGTGCCTAGAGCCTTTTTTTTGTGCCTAGAAACTAGAAATTTTTCTTAGATTTCTAAGAAAAATTTTCTTTCCCGCCTTTTCTGTTTGCAAAATCATTAACACGTTCATCAAAATTTCGGAACTATAGAATAACTTAGTGCTGGAATAAATCTTGCGCAAAATACAGCCACTCCCCGACTTACGTAAGGGTCGCGTTCCGCGAATTTAATGCTTGGAAAACCATCGCGATGCTTGAAACTATTAAATCACTCGTAGCTTGCCACGAACTTCGCTTGGGGTTCGCTGTAGCTATCCTTAATATCTTCATAAATACTTCTTGCTTTTGAATGGCCATTTGAGCACCGATCGGAAATCACCGTTACGTATATCGACGTCCAGGCAGCCTTTGATTCCATATCTGTTCACGCGTTGGCAAGGTATGTGAGTATTACCTCATTTATTCACACAATGCTTGAGAACAGTACCATTATTGTTCGCGCTGCAATCTGCGTTACACCAGGACTATTACAGCTGGTGTCCCACAAGTCGGAGTCCTGACCGGAATCTTGTTCTCAGCTGTTCTCGTTCCGTTCGTGACGGGCCAAACTGATATCATCACCTTTGCTGATGACATAAAACTGTTTACTCCCATCAGTCCTGGAGACACTGTCTCAGGAAAGATGGTGACTCTCCATCTTTCCTGAGACACGTTCAAGCAAATCAACACGTTCAAGCAAATACATCAATATCTTAATCCTTCAGAAAATCGAGAACATTGAGGCCTTCCTCTCCGGTTTCGAACTTCACATCAATCCTGAGAAGTCAAAACATTTGACTTTTTCGCACAAACGGAGCCCAACAGTAGTGCAACCCATTTTAAGAGGATTCACAATTTCTGCCGTCCAACAACCTACAGATCTGGGCGTCATTTTTGATCAAAAGTTCTCCTTTCTACCGCATATAGACCACCTGCAAATAAAGTTCTGTCTACTCCGGTGGATGATTAAACAACACCTTATGCACGTCCATTACCAGGCTGTTGGGTGCAGACATATTAAAGACATGTGATTATCGGGTTATACTCTATCACATCATAGACGGATTTTCGCTGGGGAATTCTGGATATTGACGTGGGTCATATGGAAATTTTGGCTTCCCCCTGCACCAAGGAACACCCAGGTGGCAATAGCTCTCAGCACCAGACGTTTTCCTGCCATCATTCACGAGAGAAGACTCGTCTTCGCCGTAAAAATGATGGTTGGATTTATTTCAGTACCAGATTTATGGACTAACTGTGGATTGAGGATCCAGGTCCCAAGCCTTAGGGCTAATTCATCCTTCAAGCCATTCCAAACCGGTTAAAGTTATCTGATCGGTTCTTACCCGTGCAAATGCTGCAGGACATACACTCCTTGGACGGCGACCTCTACAAGTTCGCAGTCGATAAGGAATATAGACAGAAAATACTCGGTCAACTTCGTTCCCAGGATTGCGTCACAGGATATTAGAACTTGCTCCTTCTAATGTCCTGTGACGTGATCCTGGGAATGAACTCGATAAAATACTTTCTGCCTATATTCCTTATCGACTTAGAATCTGCTCCATATTGCTAAAATGGAGGGAAAATAGGGATATCTAGAGAACCCCCCCCTGCAGCAGACCCAAAACGATGACTGTATCACGATACTAGACCAACAGGAGGATTCTGGAGGCCCCCGTTCTTGGGCCTCTCAGGCCGGGAAGAAAAAGAACAAGAAGCCAACGATCCTGAAATTGGAACGGGAAACGGTTTGGTTTGGGAACTCTCAGTTGTCAAACCGAATTAAAGGACACACCAGAGAATTCCACAATGTCAAAGGAGGCTAGCGAAGAGAAGCAGGAGGAGTCAACCCTGAATCCTACACTGCCTGAGGATACGATATATGAAAAGTCACTACTTGTAAAAACAGCTTTGGAAAACATTTTCATAGAACAGACAAATAGAGTTACTACCGGGGTAAGGGCACAAATAGTGACCCCTTTGGAATACACTGGACACGCTCCTGGTGCAGGCCTACCTCGAGAGCCAACAAGCAAACGCAAAACTCCAGGCAGGCCTACATTGACTGTGTGGGAAAAACAAATGCACAGCATGCACCCACATATGCCCAAGCGCTGAGGGCCACTGCTCCGGATACCATATCCCAAAAACCACAAACGACAACTGCAACCAAACGCAAGATTCTCTTGCCGATTCCACACCTGATCATTCTCAAACCAACCTCAACTGAGGAGCATCGCACCAGCGAATATGGCAAGCAAACCGTAATAAAAAAACTTTCACGGGACCTAAAAACTACAAAGATAAAATCTGTCCGTAAGACACGGAATACAGGTGTTATTATTGAAACGCAAACTAAGGAAGATGCTAACAAAATTTTGAACAATCCAAATATTCAGACATTCGGCCTGGAAGCTGCGCTCCCAAAAAGAAAGCGCCCAGCATTGTAATCTTCAACACCTACAGAGACCTAACGCCAGAGGCACTGCAAAAGGAACTGTAAGCTAGAAACCTCCAGCATGAGCATCCAGAAATGGAACTCAGCTACTTTGATAACTCCTAAATATCAAACAAAGCCCATGACAGTAGGCAACACAAACTGGGTAGTGGAACTCACACCTGAGGCATGGAAAACAATCAACCAAACAACCAGAATCTTCATACAATGCGGCAGCCACCGCTTTAAGGAGGACGTGTCTGTCCCCAAGTGTTAATGGTGCTGCCGTTTTGGGCACACCACACACACACACACACACCTGTGTCGAGACGGAGGCTACCTGCGGCCACTGCGCGGAGAGGGGGCAATGAGTTCGACACATACCCCAAAAAGGAGGAACCGCCAATCTGTGCCAATTGCAAATCACAGAAGCTGCCAATGAAGCACTCACTTAGGGACAACAAGGGCCCTGTCTACTGTAAAGCTAAGGGTGCATATCAAATGAGAATTGATTATGGCCATACGTCTTAAACCATTCAATCTCAACAGGGTCAATTTTGCATGACTAAACGCACAGCGATCAAAAGTAGTAACTGGACAACTTACCAAAAAACCAAATGAAGAAAATTTAGACTTTCTCCTTATCCAAGAGCCATACGTACATAGCAAGCTAGTAAGAGGATATCCCCTGGCTTAGAAAATTGTACAGCACAACAGAGATGCCCCCCGGGGCATGCATAATAGTCAGAAACCAGGGACATCACAGTCACTAATGTAGTAGTGGCATGTGATGCAAGAAAGCAAGTGTATGAGCTTATGCAGCATCAGCCAAAAAAAAAAAAATCACACCAGTTTCTCCTTAAATTTATTCAAACTATACACTTCCACAACGACAGATGAAAGTTTGTTCCAGCAATTAACCACCCGCTGGTTAATGTGCACATTTCCGCACATCTGTTTTACATCTGTCTTTTCTTAATTTAAATTTATGCCCCCTTAGGTTCGTAATCTGAACAAGTGGAAGGATCCCATCAGAATTCAGCGTGCTCAACCCATTCAAGGCCTTATACACGTCAATCAGATCACCGCGCAGGTGTCTAGTCTCCAGCCACTGCAATTTGCAGAATTTGAGCCTCTCTCTCTCTTGGTCTCCTCACCAATCTTGTTGCCCTTCTCTGTACACGTTCAAGCAAATCAACATCCTTACTAAAATGAGGCCTCCATACCTGTATGCAGTACTCAAGGCGTGGCCTCAATCAGATCGGCTTATACAGAGGGAAAATCACCTGCTTTTCCCTGCTAGAAAAATTCTTTTATATCGTTGACAAAACCCCATGACCTGCTCTAGCAACCTGTCTGAATTGCTCAAAAAACTTCATACTGACTGCACAATTACTCCAAGGACTTTTTCATTTTCTACCACCTTAAGTGTAGTACCACACAATTGGTACTTTTCTCTCAGGTTACTTCTACCCATATGCAGTACTTTGCATTTGTCAAGGTTAAACTTCAATTGCCACTTCTTAGCCCATCTGCCCAAATTACCTAGATCTTGTTGCAGTAGCACACTGCCATTACTGTCATTAACAACCCTGCCAACCTTTGTATCATCTGCAAACTTCGACACTAAGCCTGATATACCTTCATCAATATCATTGATAAATATACAAAACAACAGTGGACCCAACACCAAACCCTGTGGGACTCCACTAATAACATTAGTCCACAAAGAGCAGCACCCATTGATTACCACCCTCTGTTTTCTCCTACTCAACCACCCTTTTATCCATTGTAGCAACTTACCCGTAATACCATTCTGCTCCAATTTGTACAATAGTCTTCCAAGTGCAACAGTGTCAAAAGCTTTCCTGAAATCCAAATATATGATATCAAAATTATTTTTTGCATCCAGTTCCTTTGTTACCACGTCATAATAACCTATCAAATTTGTCTGACAAGACTTTTCCTTAAAAAATCCATGCTGTGTCTGAATTATTGCTGCAGTCTTGTCGAGATGATCCTGCAATACATCTTTAACCAGTGACTCTATTATATTACCCGGAACAGAAGTTAAACTAACTGGTCTGTAATTACTCGTGTCACCCTTCGATTTCCCCTTTGTGAATTGGGGATACATTTGCACATCTCCAGTTCGTGGGAACCTCCCCTGAGTCGAAGAATGCTCTCTTAATTATGGCTATGGGTTTTCTTAGTTGCTTTGCCGCCTCCTTTAATATAACTGGATAGATCCCATCCACCCCAGGTGCTTTTCTTATGTTTAACTTCCACAATTTCTCCTCCACTTTGCTCTCAGTTATTACAAAATCATTAAGTACCCTGCTACAATTTGATAACCTTCTGCCATTTTCAAACCTTAATAACTCCTATGTGAATGTAGATGCAAAATACTCATTCAGTTTGTTTGCTATCTGAGCAGGATCACCAACAGTGGAACTATCGATGTCAAGTGGACCAATCAGATTCATCCCCTTGCTTTTAGAATTTATAAAAGTAAAGAAATCCTTGCTGTTTTTCTTAGCATCTTTTGCCAAAGATTTTTCGTAATCTGCCTTCGCCTGCCTAACCTCCTTTGTGACCTGATTACAGGCTAGCTTATATCTGCTATAGGCTTCTGAGTCGCTTGATAATTTATATGCATCCCATGCATTTTTCTTCTCTTTCACGAGTCTCATTATTTCCATTTAGGCCCAAATTTGATAACCATTTAGGCCCAAACCTTGAACAATATTTCTTAATAGGTATGAAACGTTTAGTAGCATCCACGATTAACTGTTGGTAACATTGTTAGTTGATCCCACTGTACAGAATTTAAAAACTGTCTGAGACCACTGTACTCACCTTTACGGAAGCAAACACCCTTTCCTTTACCTCTGATGGTAATTATATCTTTAAGTAAATCCCGCATCAGTACACTGTGATCACTGCCACCTAGTGGTTCCTTTATCTGCAAATTCTTAATACACGAATGATCACTGCTGATAACCAGATCAAGAGTATTACTCTCTCTGGTTGCTTCTCGAACATGCTGCTGCAGGAAACAATCATCCAATAAATCCCCAAAAGTCTGACTAGTTTGTGAGTGACCAACCCACAAGTTCCAGTCAATATCTGGGAAGTTAAAATCCCCCATTATAAGACATTCTGATTTACTATCAGAATCCCCAGCTATGGGGATGTACATCATGGGCCGCTGGCGCCCACATTATCACTCCACTTGGGTTATATGCAGTCTCGCTGTACTCCCACCCATGGAGGGACATCCTCCCAGCTATCAGGTACCTGCAGAGTATTCTCACTGATTTCCAGAATGCTAGGATCGTTGTGGATGCTTACGTCAACTGTCGATCCCCGACGTGGTTTAACGAAACCACAGAGAGGCGAGGTGGCACAAATGGGCAACGCCTAGAGGACTTCCTCGCAAACAGTTCTTTTACCATTCTCAATCAGCCAAACAACCCTACCACCTTTTCCAGTACGATGTGGGAATCCACGATCGACATTACATTGGCCTCAAAATCTCTAGGCGGCCACCTCTCTGCGTCGATGGTTAGTGAATTCCAGACCACGTCGGACCACAGGGTCATAACTTTCGAACTCCACCGCACTATAGCCAGACAAAAACCTGTTCGACAAACCCAACACAGCTGGACTGGCCATTATTGCAGATTATGCTAAGCGAAACAGCCCAAACTCTTCAAACGGAGAAAATAAACTCTGACCAACATGAAGCGGCTGTAGTGAACCTGATCACCACGGCTGCAAACCGCTGCATTAATAGAAAAAATCCTACTCCCGGGGCTATCCGCTGGTGGTGCGCGAATCTACAATTGCTTAAAAATGAAGCTAACAGAAGGAGAAAGCTATTCCAGCAAGCACGACGTTCCTGGCCTGTAGCAGAAGTATACCTGCTCCGAGAGCAATATGGCGAAGCAAGAAACCAGTATACTGCCCTGATCCGTCGGCGGAAGCAGCACTCTTGTGAGCAACTAGTCTCTGCATAGTGACATAGTGTTTTTTGACAAGCGGCACCGGCACTTTCGCACAACTCCGCATTTGAATCTCTTGTGAAGTAAGACAGTACTGTCAAGGCCAGATAGCATATGTCAGTGTATGTTCATGTTTGCTTAGTGCGGGTTATGTTGTTCATCTGGCCGCTTAGCCTAGGGTCTGTGGAACACTGCAGACCGCTAGTTATCGTCACAGGCACTGGGAGCCGGACCAGGAAAGTGGGAAGAGAACTCTGGCTGCCGACCCTGAGGTTCGCCTGAGCTTCCCAGAGAGGGCAAAAAAAAAAAAAAAATTCTTTTTTGAAATAGGAGAAGGGGTGAGAGATTGAGGAGCAGAAAGAAGGTAAGCAGAATAAAGAGGGCGAGGTAGGGTGGGCTCCCCCCAGAAAGGGGGGGAGCCCACCCTAACGACATCTCCTGGAGGGTCGTATACAAAGTTATAACAAATAAATTCTCGAGGGGAGAAGTTATTCCTGCAACCTGGACGCAACAAGGGACTTACATAAAGACGTGGTAGGAGACCATAAACAACATTTTGGACATCACGTTATGAGGATACCTCACCCCATCTACTTCGGAACAAATATCATTATACCAGGATAATGACACCTATTCCACCATCATGGAAGAGCCATTCACCAGAATTGAACTTGATATCGCGGCTAGGAAGCTACGAAAAAGAAATCATAGGGTGCCGACCTCTTGGAGTCCGAGATTGTTAAGAAGGCCCTCGAGACCATTCCCGAGGTGGTACTTAACCTATTTAACCACTGACTCGTGGTGGGATACTTTCCACAAGCCTGGAGGGCTGCCAGGCTGCACCTTATCCTCAAAAATCCAAACAAGCAAAACGACCTCTCGGAGTCATAGCGCTTCTCTCTGTGTGAAGTAAATTCTTTGAACATCTTCTCAGAGACAGAATTGAAACTCACTACTCAGCTTCAGGTCAGCAGTCACAAAACCAGTTTGGTTTCAGCCGGGGCTGCTCCACCCAGGACGCCCTGGAAAACATTACTAGAACTGCAGAGACAACTCACCAAAAATACCCTCTGGTAATAGCACTAGATTTTGCCGGGGCATTTGACACCTTGTGGTGGCCAAAAAAAAAAAAAAAATCAAATTATTATTTTAGGGTTGCCCGTAATTAAATACATTAACCCGTATTTTGTGTCTATAAATTGCGTATGTTCTATGGTCGATTTGCCAGTTTTGCTGGACGAAAAAACCCCAGTTACTGGGGAGAAAAACCTTGCTATCTACGCCTGAGACCGACTAACTCATCCACGGAGTGAAAAAAACCCATTAAAGTTCCTCGCGTCATCGACGGGATTCATGATCCCTTGAATTTCAGCCTGGCTGAAATTCAAGGGATCATGCTGCAAGAAGCTACGCTCATTAGGCCACAAGGACAACCCGAAAATTTCCAACAATAACTCACAGAACTCGCCACGCACAGCCCAAAGCGCAAAGCAAAAACAGTGAGGTAGATTTCACGGAAGTCGCGTCACCACTAGATAATACTCAGCACTATGCCAAGCTGCAAGAAAATATGAGCGATAATACCTACGAGACTGACACCATCGTTACAGATATAACGCCTCATACTGACGCCTCCTACAGACCAACACCAGGCCACCTGAACCTGGCCACATCGCATGTAAGCATCGATGCACCTTCAACAACCCCTCAGACAGCTTATATTATGCCAATATCTGAAAATAGCCAAAGCGCACCTGCGCGGAGGTCCGAAGGGTGCCAAACCGAACCAGAAATTAACATCCAATACTTAAAGTCATCCCTAAAGCAAATCTTTGACAGCAAAATCAACGAAATAGTGAAAATCCTCATAGAGAAAATAACTAGTTGCCTAACAAGTCAAGAAATCAATGCCAGTCCGCAAGCCAACTCTCACACACTGGAAAGCATGACGTGCAAATGTGCTGATACATCAGCATCACCCCAACATGGCTGCACAGCCCTAAGAAACATCCAAGATGCGCAATCTTCAGAGTCCCCCGGGATAAGTCATACGCAGAAATCCTGGCCACCGAGGTGAGCAATAGTGGCAAAACCATCAAAGGTCAAGCTCTAACATGCACCGCGATAAAATCGCACAGTTCCCTCCAAACTTTATTCCCTGACAGTGACCTAAACCCATCGCTGACTTCCCAACGCAGTCAAGAAAATATACCGACAATCTCATCAAGCCACGTTAACGCCCAAGCGAGCTCAATCGACATAATTCAAAATCAGACGAATGGCAACCACGATAACAGCACTGCCCAATCTGTAGCAGCTTCACTAAACGGCGATACCAGACAAGAAACCCGCACTCAGAGAAACTCTATAAAGTACGGCATAGCAATAAACTCCAAGCTAAGAGCTTTCAGGACTCAAGACACTACCAGAAACAGTACAACCAGCCTTTTCGTATCTCGGCTGGATCCATGCACAACCCCTGAACTAGTCAAACAGGTTATATATGAAGAGTTGATTCTACGGCTAACTGTACATAAACTACAAACTAGGAGTCAACAATATGCTGCATTCAAAATTGTCTGTAGCCGACAACAAGTAGACCTGATAGGGAGCATCGCCATTTGGCCTGTCGGAACGAGGGTCAGGCCATTTGTTCACTATCAATCAACCTCGAAACCTAAAGCGACTGCTCAGATCCGACAAAAGTACTCCCACCGCAGTCCCAGCTGACTTGGCGAGTATAATTGCCTGCCAGAAAGGATGCCAACACCAGAATCTTCCCACACCAAAACACTGGAACAAACTCCGCCCAAGGTTGGTAATGCCATCCTCCAACGCGAGAGAACCCGAGGTCGCCTCATCCCTGTCCTGATCTCTCATTATCGAGAGCCTCTACTTGTTCACAGCCGGGAAGCAAGGCTCCCTCCCGTGAGGATAAGCATTACAACCTCTCTTACCATCCGCGTAATGTTCCAGAATATCAGGTCCTTAAGAAATAAACTTAATACACTGGAAGAGATTCTGCTCTCAAACTCACTAGACATATTGTGCCTCGCTGAAACGTGGTTAGAGGCGAACCAGACAGATTATCAGCTGCTCCATTCCTGCAGGCTTTCATGTACTGGCTGCTTCTCGCGATAACCGCAGAGGGGATGGAGTTGCTATAATTTTCAATACGACAAAGTTCTCCATCGTACACTGTGTCTCAAGTCTCTCTCAAGAAGTGGAAGCCTTAATGATAACTCTGGAACATCAAGGTACCACTATAGACGTCGCATCCCTGTACCTTCCTCCAACACCAACTATGATGGCCATTGATGCGGCCACTAACTGGTTAATAAATAATCTCCACCCCGCAGCCACTCACATCGTATGTGGGGACTTCAATCTTCCGCCATCTACCCAACACCTCAAAAGTCGTCTCACAGAATCTCTCCAATCAATCCAAATATTCCAAGTTAACTACCAGCCAACGAGAGACCAAAACCTACTGGACATAGTCTATTCCTCGGCAACATGCCAACTCGAAGAAACCACAGCCGACATGTTTCAATCAGACCACCAACCAACCAATCATATTTACAGCTCTCCTACCCAAAAAATATTTCAATACCCCCAAAACCAAATCTGTGAAAAAGGTCACCGCTCCAAAATTCCTGAATCCAGCACTCTGCATTGAAGCCGCATCCACAGTCCCATGGAACATCTTAGATGGATGTGAACTGAGCCTCGCAATCGATTTAATGACCAAATGGATCAATACCATAGCCCTTCACACCGCTACCAAGACAGTCACCATTACTCCGCGCTCCAGAGCATGGTGGACTCCCCAGCTCAACCAAAGTTTCCACTACAAACAATTACTACACGCCAAGTGGAAAGCTTCCGGAAATGTCCAAGACCGCATTTCATTCTCCAAAGCCAGGGCCGAATTCAACAGAAACAAATCAGCTGCAATTAAAAAGCACCTCGAAAGAACCCTAAAAAGGGGAAAACCATTCTACAGAACAAAGGCTAGTTCTTCCAGCAACATCGACCCAATTGACTGGCTCAACTACGTTGACAGATTTTCTAATCAACCTCCAGCTCTACCTAATCGGCCACTCCTCAACCGCTCTCATCTCACTGATAGTCTCGCTACGATCCGAATTTCTAAGCAACAACTGATGCAGGCCATTAATACTCTCCCTCTCACAACAACCACCAGTGACGATGACATTCCCCCAGTTCATAATCAAATGTTTAAGTGTCTTCATCATCGACTCACTCCTCAACCTATACAACAGATGCCTCGAAGTTCACTTCTTTCCACCCCAGTGGAACAGGTACTCTTTCTGGCCCCTTCCTAAGCACCAACAATCGACGCTCCCAAGCCAACATAGGCCCATCGCTTGCGCCTCTGTATTGCTAAAAATTCTGGAGAAAGCATTGCTACCGTCTATCACCCATCAAATTCTCCGTGACAGTCCTCAGCAAATACACTATGGGATATCAGGAAGGTCAACTATAACTAACCTTGCAACAACCACTCTGCACATCTTAGATGCCTTTGAACAAAGACAGGAATTGTCAGTTATATATCTTGACATCCATTCCGCATTTGATGCCATCTATATACCTCATCTCCTAGGTCTCTTAGAAAACTACTTCAATTTTCGCGGCGATGTTCTCTGGTTCCTAGAATCTCTCCTATCGAAGAGAACTCTTGTTCTAAAGATCGGAACAAAAACCTTCACGCGTCACATAACTGCCGGTGTACCTCAAGGGGGGGGGTCCTGTCTGGCATTCTCTTCTCAGCAATCATGGTGCCATTTGTGACCAATAAGTGCAATTGGATCACATATGCTGACGATGTCAAGCTCCTTACTAGAATATCGCCATCCAATTCGGCAGCCGAAATCACTAGCAAACTGCAGGACATGGCTGACTACCTCAATACCTTCAACCTCCAAATCAACCCCCTAAAATCGGCACAAATAACTTATTCTCTAAAGGACAGCCCAACAACGTTGGAGCCTGTGCTTAACGGCTCCTCAGTTCCAAGTGTTCAAACACACAAAGATCTGGGGGTCGTCTTCGACTCCAAACTATCTTTCAACGATCACATAAACCTCATACAGTCGAGGCTGAATTCACTACACTGGGTCGCCAAACAACAGCTGCTCCACACCACCGACCCAAAACTGGTAAAAAGATACATCGTATCAATCCTTTACCCGACAATACTGTGTGCTTGAGAGATATGGGCATCGGCCGCCGAATCCAACATTAAAAGAATATTCTCTGCCGAATTCTGGCTTCTAAAATAGGCCAACAGCAAACTCCACCTTCCCCCAGCTCTCAGATCAACGCAGTTAGCAGAAGCTCTTCACCTACGCAGGCTCCGGTCCTACATCGGAGAAAGAAGGCTGCTGTTCACCATCAAGATGGCCACCGGTAAAATTACAGAGCCGAACTTCTGGGATCACTGCTCTTGGTGCATTCCTCCCCCTTATCTCCGTTCTTCAGCACAGCTGCTAGCAAACCGTAACCGGCTAGTACTAACCGACAGATTCCTGCCAAAGCAAATGCTGCCCTCACTGAAAGCCATCGACGGGGACCTCCAAGAAGTGGTCAATAATAAAAAATACAGGAAGGGTATCCTCGTCGAACTGAAAATGTAAAACTGGGCTTTGTTAATAATCTGATTTATCTTTTTTTCTCATGTGTATCTCTTTTGTAAATATGTTTTGTTAACCCCTGGCACCACCATGCCGTGACGAGACTAATTGTATGTCTATCATTGCTGCAATTAAAGATTCTATTCTATTCTATTATCGTTAATTTGTTATTTGTTATTTGGTTTTTTTTTTTAGGAGCATTAGCAACTTAGGCCATATTGCTCCGGGATATGCGGTGGTCATTCCCTGACCTTTCCGCATCCTCCGTATTTGGTGGTGACGGGCTCGAACCCCGGTCTAATCAAGAAGCGTGTGCTACGCACTGCTGCTCCTTCCCACCTGGCTACGGAGGCGCCTATTATCGTTAATAAATATTAAAAATAGTAAAGGGTTAGTATTACATCCAACCCTTGGAATTCCTCTAATTGGAGATAAACTATTAATAACCATTCTTTCACCTAACGTTTTGGTAAAATTCTTACTGATCTCTAAGTATTAGTATTATTAATGGCGAATGATGAAGAAAGCAAATTTATAAAACATCAGACAAATAAAAAAAAAAAAAAAAAAAATCCATCTGTTGTGGAAGCGGGTAATTTGAATAAAGTCAAACTACTCACTTTCACAACAACAGATGGATTTTTGTTCCATCAATCAAACCGCTGAAGGCAACACCCGCAAATCCATAATACAACCGTCCCTTGCTCAATTCCAATTTATGCATTCTCAAATGTGTAGTCTGGGCAAGCAGAATGCCATTAGATTCAGCTTGCTCGATCCATTTAAGCCTTACACCTTAGATCACCTCGCAGTTGCCTAGTCTCCAGACCACCCTTTTCTTCTCCTCACCAATCTCGTTGCCCTTCTCGCCACCCTTTCCAGCAGATTTACATCCTTCCTAAAATGAGGCCTCTGTATACCAAATGATTAAGATGCAGCCTAACCATTGCGCTATGCAATTTAATAATTATCTCCTTATTCTTGCTAGAAAAATTCCCGTATATCAACCAAAAAAAAAAAAAAAGATCATGAGCCAGCCTGTTTGCATAATCAGAGAAATTCCTATGTGACTGCACAATTACCGTCCAGGTCATTTTCATTTCCATTACTCTGAGTGTAGTACCACATAGTTACTTTACCTGGGATTACTGCTACCCATATACATACCAGTAACTCCATTATTTATCAATATTAAACTTCTACTGACATTTTTCAGCCCATCTGCCTAATTCTTCTAGATCTTGCAGTAGCCTGCCTTGATTACTGCCATTAATCACCCATTCTGGAAACTTGGACATTAAGTCAGATCCACCTTCATTAATATCATTAATAAATATGAAAACACCCTTTCCAGCAGGGGTCTCCACTAATAGCATTAGTCCATGAAGAGAAATTATGATAAAAAAAAATTATGATATTAGGGTCACTCGTAAATGATTACATCTACCCATATATTTATTTTTTCAGTAAGTTGCGTGTGTTCTTTAGTCGATTTGCCTGTTTTTCCGGACGAAAAAACCCCAGATTCTGGAGGGAAAAAAACCCTTGCTATCTACGCACGAGACAGATTAACTGAGCCACGGCGTAAAAACGCCCGTTAAAGTTCCTCGCGTCATCGACGGGATTCAAACTCGGGCCTTTTCCACCCGGTGTGGGGAGGATGGTGTCTATAGCACTGTGCTACCTGCACAGACACCATGACGAGGTGTCCATTAATAATTCAGTTGATTGAGTGGGAGAAGGCCTTGTATTCAACCATCCCTTATCCATCGCAGTAACTTGCCTATAATGCCACACTGCTCCAATTCGCATAGCTGTCTTTTTATTTGTAATAGAATTGAAAGTTTTCCCGAAATCCAAGTACACGTGTATATGATATCAAAATAATTTTTTTGCATCCAATTGTTTTCTTACTGCATCATAGTATTGAACCAAATTGGTCAGACAATATTGGCAAATCCATGCTGTGACTGCAATATAACTGCAATCCTGTCTAAATGTTACTGAAATACCTCTTTAACCAGTAACTCCATTATTTTCCTTGACACAAAAGTTAAGCTAACAGGTCTGTAATTACTCATATCACACTTTGTGAATTGGGGAGACATTTGCACATCTCCAATATATGGGGATGACCCCTAAAATTAAAGATGTTTTCGTAATTATGGCTAAGGGTCCCATCCACTCCAGGTATCTTCTTTTTTTTTTGTTTATCTTCAACAATTTCTCTTCCACTTTCCTCTCACAAAATTATCTGACTTCTTGTTAGAACTGATAAACTGATGTTTTGATACACTTTTGGCATCCTCGTCCCTAAAAAATTCCTTGTTTATATGTAGATCCAAAATATCTCTTCAGTTTGTCTGCAATTCGAAGAGGATCATTAACAGTTAAACCAGTCATATCTAGCAGCGGAACTTTGTAACTCAGTTGCAGACCAGTTTATAATGTTATGTTGTTATTTGGTTTTTAGGAGCAACTAAGGCCATATTGCTCCAGGGATATGCAGTGGTCATTTCCTGACCTTTCCGCATCCTCTGTATTTGGTGGTCACGGGCTTGAACCCCGGTCTAATCAAGAAGCGTGTGCTACACATACTGCCGCTCCTGCCCACCTGGCTATGGAGGCGCCACCCGTTTATAACTACCGTTGGTCTCTGTATCACCTGATACAGAGATCAACGGTATATGGGTCCCATGCAATTTTATTTCTCTCTCAGGCTTCTCGCTAGTTCATCTGACATCCATTTAGGTTTACCATTATTTCTTAGTTGGTATTAAAAGCCCAGTTGCTTCTACGAATATTTCTATAAATTCTTCCCACTTAGAATTTGTTGGTGACATTATCAGTTGGTCCCATTGGATAGAAGTTTAAAACTGACTGGGACCACTCTAGTTAACTTTACGAAAGCAAAAGCTCTTCCCTTTGCTCTTGACATTGTTTTATATCTTTAAGTAAACGTACATCAATCACTGCCATCTAGGGATTCTTTTATCTGATTAACGGGTGAAGCGGTGCTGCTAATAATCATATCAAGAATATTGCCTTCTCTCTCTCTCTCTCTCTCTCTCTCTCTCTCTCTAAAATGTTGGTGTAGACTAGACTATTATTTTTAGGCCACCCGAATTATTAAATTCATCTGCCGTGCATTGTGTATTATGTCCGTAAATTGCGTGTGTCCTATGGTCGATTTGCCTGCTTTGCCGAATGAAAAACCCGAGTTGCCGGGGGTACAAAAACCGTGCTATCTACGCCTGAGACCGACTAACTCAGCCACTGTGCTACTCCGCAGACAAAATGTTGGTGTAAAAAATAGTCATCCAAAGTCTAAAAAAAATCTGCAACTGTGTGTGAGTGACCAGCTCACAATTTTCAATCAATAACTGGAAGCCCGCGTTATAAGACATTCTAATTTACTGGCCCACTCTATATGTCTGAACTCATTTTGTTCATTATGCGCATCACAATCATCAAGCATATAACATGCCCCTGCTCTCATTTTTGTTTTCCCCATACTTATGTCATATGAAATTCATTGAACATATTCTAGCTATCCATGTCGACTGGATGCATTGTCTTAGATTTTATCAGCTTCTTATCTCAGAGCACAACTCTTGCTCCTCCTGTCCTGTTTGTCCTTTTTGTTTAGTCTTTGCATGCAGCACAGTGGTTAAAAACTCCGCTTTCCACACACTGGGTGGAAATAGTACGGGTTCCAATTCGGTTAATGGTGCGAAAACTTTTATAGGTTTTTTTCACTATGTGGCTGATAGGTCTCAGATGAGAATAGTAAACCTCCTGCCTCGATAACTCGAGTTATCAAACCTAATCTAACCTTCTTCGTCCAGCAAAACAGGCAACCAGCCACAGAATGCACGCTGTTTACAGAAGAATTGCCGTCCTCCCCACGCCGGGTGGAAAAGACCTAAGTTCGAGTCCCGACGATGAGAGGAATTTGGGCCTTTTTCACAACGTGGCTGAGTTAGTCGGTCTCAGGCGAGTGTAGCTTGTTTTTTTTCTCCCGGAAGCTCGGGTTTTTTGTCCAGCAAACAAAATCGACTATAGAACACACACACGATATACAAACAAAGACAGTATACACGGAGCAATATGGCCTTAGTCGCTGATGCTCCTAAAACCCTACTCCAACAACGATCGACAACGTAATTCTAGGATAGTACTAATATGAGTTTTTATTTATTTATTTATTATTATTATTTTTTTTGTCCTTTCTATACAGGTTGTATTCCCTATATTCAAATTCTACGTCCCTTATGTCTGAATGAAAACATGTCTCCGATATTTATTTATTTATTTTATTTTATTTTATTTTATTTTATTTTACTGGGTATACTTTAAATAAATATCTGTTAAATGTCTCCGATATCTTTATAATGTTTGCATTTGATGAAGAAACCAGTACTTTCCAATTCATCAAATTCATTTACTATGCTCCAAGTGTTAGAGTACACGGAAGGTATATACACACCTGTAAAAAGAGGTGTGTGTGTATGTATACCTTCCGTGTACTCTAGCATTTAGACAATGTATGCACTCTGTCCTTCTGGATAGAGTGCATGCATTGTCTAACTTAACACTAATCTGTTTGCACATCTTGCTGCGAAAATTTTAACCGGAAAGTCAGAGTACAGTACTATTAAATAGTACTCTGACTTTCCGTCACAGTACTATTAAACTATTATATGACTTTGCGATTTAATAGTATTCTGACAAAGTGTATTAGAGTACTATTTAATAGTAATCTAATACACTTTGTATTAGAGTACTATTAAACTCCTTAATAACAACAATGAAGTCTTAATTTTGTTGTTATTCAGTGGTTTCATAAAACAGCAGCTCATACTATATTACACCTAAAGTGACCTTTTATATAAATACGTTTGTGCAGGTGGATGGATCCCTTGAAGTGGCGTAACTAGGGTGAGGTATGTGGGGCACGTGCCCTAGTCGACAAATATAAGTTTCATTTTTTTTACAATAAAAGTGTATTTTTTTTTTATTATTATTATTTTGTAACCGGTATTATAACGAGTAGCCAGTTTGAGTACCAATATAAGAATTCAGCCAGAATTTTAAAGAACGTTTAAAATCAAAAATTTTAAATTAAAGAAAAAGAAGGCAGGAGGCGTTCTAAAAAAAAAAAAAAAAAAAACTGAAAAGACGAATCGTCATGCCTTCCCTTGCAATGATACCTGGACCTGGTCGCCCTGCAACCTTCCTTACGATGACACCTGGATACGCTACTGTTAAGTAGCGTATCCAGATATAAACACAGTATAAACGTAGTGCCTTAAAATGAATGAATTTAAGATATATATATATATATATATATACACACACACACACACACTTTTAGTATTCTGATAATATTTACAAGACCTTAGTAGGTGTTGCTGGTTTCATGTATATTATAGGGAGCTCCCAATCGAGCTGCACAGCAAAATCTGTTACCTGAGGCTCATTAGTTTAATGAATGAATCGACTTTTCAGTTTTCCAATAGGACCTTTTGGAAGTATTTCAGGAAAGTGAGTGCCAATTTTTCCAATTTTTGAACAAGGGTAATGATACATTATGGGAATATATCTTTTAATAAATAGATTTAAGCATCAGACTATGCAACAAATAGATACCATAACGTGTTACAATATTTTTTGCTCACTGCTGTACACTGAAGTTTCAAAAGCATAATGCTCATATGAAAATACTTTTATTAATAACAGAAATAAAAAGTAAAAATATCTAAATAACAAACTTTTATTTACATGTTACCCGTATAATACAGAAAGAGAAAGTAATTTTCTAATAATACAATATATTTAGTTCAATTGGATATAACTGTTAAATACATTAGGTACGTTATTATAAACACATCAGTTTAGGAAGTGGTATAATTAGAAATACAGTATCAGAACAATTCGAAAATGCTTTTAAAACATTCAACAATTATTAATAGATAGAACGCTTAAATTCCATTTGCTGGCAATCCGAAAGATTTTGTACACACACACTTTATATTATAGCCAAATGTGAACAATTCAGTACAATTTTTATTTTTTTTTTCCACTTCTACTGTTGTTGACATAAATATTTTAACTCAAGATTCCATTTCTAAAACTATTTCTTTTGTGTATATCATTTCAAACTTAACTCACTCTTAACGAAGAATGGAATACATTTATCAAAAATATAATGACATTAACTTAATTATAAAAAAATTGTGTGGTAAAACTTTTTTAACGCCAATTATTAATCTATTTTTGTCAGGAAAGAGGTATTTTGAAATTCAATACCTCGATAAATTTCAGCTGACGATTTTAAACGGTGATGACCCTTAGCTGAAATTCTCGAGCCCTTTATCAACAAATTGGTGGCACACCCCTGATTTATCCAACATGTTATTCGTCAAAGAAAACATCTCCTACTCTTCAGAAACTAACAGAAGAGATCTAACAGAGTCTCTTATTTACTGTTTTAAATATTTATTAAATCATAAAAACCTAAGTCAGGTGTTTTGGCATTGTTCTTGTTTTTTTCACAAAGGGACGATTTATTATTTCACTTTATTAGTAACTAGAAGTAATAAAGTAGCACTTTATGATAAGTGCTTCCAACAAACGCAGTACTTGTTATTAGATCATCAACATTAAAATGGTTTAAAATAAAGCAATTCTAAATAACTTGGATAACTGGTCTTATATTTATTACAAAGAGGTCAGTAGTGTAGTAGACCGTTCTTTCTTTATTATCAAATAAATTGAAAGAATATCATATTCTAATATTTAATTAGCAACGTTGAATATATATTAAAATATTTAATTAAATGCTAGTAAGTGCACTCTAAATTTGAATCAACTTTTGGATAAGACTACAGGTTTTATTTTCTTCTGAGTAAAATTAAACAAATAAAAAATTATAGTAATAACAAAATTTGGATCCGATAGATTTCAGTATTCTGGATAGCACCGGGGGGGGGGGGTGACAACCAGTGGGTTGCATACATCCCACTAGTTCTTTTTGTTCGCCAGCAGTATTTGACCGATAAGCTGAAATGCTGTATATCTATGAATATTGATAGGCAAGGACAAATATAAACAAATAAAAAAACAAATTAAAGGCTAATGAACATAGAGAACAAGTTGAAGGATAATAAATATACTGAAACAATTTAAAGGTTGAGGGTATTCCGCAGTAGATAATATTTTCTTTTAAAAGTTTATTTTCTGTTTAGTGCTTAAAATAGTGTTATACTTTTAAGTTTAACACTATTTTAAATTCAAAAAAATATATTTTAATACATTTTTTTGTTTATACTCCAGAACAGTCATATTACGTTTAGAGGAGTTTACAAAATAGAGAAAATACAAGAACAGAACTGTTTTTAGCAGTAACCTGACTTGAACGACGATTAACGAGCATGTACTAAAATGTATTAAAAGCATGTACTAAAATTTAGTCAAAAGCATGTACTCCGTGTGTTTGACCACTGCCTACGACCTCTACATTCTACTTCCAAATAAAATAAATCTGAATTTCATATCATAATTACGTAATGTAAAAATGAAACGAAAGAGATCAAATTAAACGTACCCATGCATTTTTTTATTTTATTGGACGACCACACTGAAAAGGTCACCTCTGCAAATATGTACGTTGCGTATAATATTAATTATAAATTCAGAAAGTATTTATGTCAGCAAAATGCCAAGAGAAATTCACAGTAAATATCGCCAACTGGGGTTGATCGTTCTTGAAAAGTATCACGATTGGCAAGACTAAGCTCCATAAAAATAGGGTGTAAGGGGGAAAACAATAAATATGCCCATAAAATACACTGTATATGAAAAAAACAAACAAACAAAAAAAAAAAACAGTAAATAAATAATCTTTATTTGTCCTACCATACTAAATAAAGTGTTGCAATGGCGAGTGACAAATTCCCTTCACGGCAGCAAATGCCAGGAGACAAATATACTGCAGTAAACTGTTTACAGTTCAACTGTGAACCGCAAAATATACTGTACTGTTAACAGTAAATTCAATAGAATTCATTATGCCTTTATGGAATATTTATGGGCCATAATGAAGCGTAAAATAATTATTAATTAATCAATTATTTTGTATCAAACACAAACTTCAAAGCTTTAGAAGTTCAAAATATGTCCGAGTAAAATAAATTTTTGTTAATAAATAAAGTTTTTATTTCGCCATGTCCAAGCGCAACACTGTACACGTATACAGCAGATCCCTCATTGTTCGGGGTGGATGGAAATTCCAGGGTAAGCCTTGAAACGAAAGAAAAACTCATAAAGGTAACAAAAACAAATTTATTTACATATTTACTGTATTCATATACTGTGTGTGTGTATCAGAGTGAGGTTTGACAAAATTTAATACGTACATTTTTTTTTTTTTCCCGAAAATGGAAAACAATGCGAAAAAGGAAAACACTTGCGTTCCTGCGATCAGTACTACGACGGCAGTTCCAAAGCGAGAGCGGCGTCACCTCGTTGTTCCATGTAAGCGATTAGAGAGCGAGACTCGTTAAAGTTGACATTTTAGCACTTTTTCATGTTTATTTTTAGTTGAAGTTTCTGTTTAAAAAAAAGAGCAATCCTTTCCCGCTTTAAGATGATTGACGCATGTGGACGCAAATAATAATAATAATAATAATAATAATAAAAAAATAAAAAAAACTCAGAAAAGAATTTAAGTAAAATTAAAAATTGCGATGACAAACCGAAGGATACTGAAATTTGACTAGACATAATTAAGTTCTGGGCAAAGTTCAAAGGATAATTATGACTAGTGTGAGCTAGCCAGCAAAAAGCAAAGTTGAGGACGAGGTTTTTGAGAATTCAATGGTTTTGTCTAGAAAATATAAACAAATACTTCTTAACGGATTAACGCATTTTTTTTATTGTTTGTTATTCGACTAACACTAACTTCCTCTGGCTGTAAAGACCCTGGTTAATCAGCATGTAGGTCAACTCGGGAAAAGGGTTGATATAGTGGGCCAAAGAAAACTTACTCGACCCTTCTAAAATTGAGCCCTGTGTTATTTCTCGCAAAAAAAAAAAAAAAAAAGAAGTAATCTTCGATGACGCTCAGATTTCTTAATATCACTCATCTCTATTGGGGATTACTCCGAATATTTCACTCTCTTTCCCTCTTTCGGCATAACCCCAGGGGCTCACATCTGGTGAGTATGGGCTTGGTACACCCAGGGTCCTGAGCTGGATATCATCATTCTTCTCTTTCTTGGTGATTCCTTTCTACTTTTGGCTCTCTCTGTCTCTCTCAGGGTAATTCAGAATTTTTTTTTTTTTTTTGGCTAGTGCAACATAAGCCTTAGGTTTCCTTGCACCATACAGCTAATAATAATAATAAGCCAGAAGTTCCCAAAATGAAATGTGGAGGAGGCGCCCTAGGGGAAAGGATTTTTTTTTTTTTTTTTTTGAAGCATTTATATGAACAAACCATCCTATGAAAGCATATTTTATGAATCTTTCAGATTAAACGTATTGAAGTGTATACATAAATTTATAAAAGTAAATACAGTATATACCTGGCTAAATTTTATATCAGATTTGTTTATTTGCACTTATTTCGAAAGATGGTAGCGTGAAATTTATGAAGTCTTTTAAGGAGTAATGTGAAATTTATGAAATATTTTAGAGGGGAATGCAAGTTACAAAAGTTTGGAACCTCTGACATAAGCACATCACATCTCTATTTAAAAAGAAAAAAATTGACTTTTCTTTTTCGCTCTCAGTATTACTTTGGTCCAACGTAGCAAGCAAGTGCACAGTACACGCATTTGAGTACACTGTGGTCCAAGATCACGTGACTGTTAAATATGGTTAATGATTAATTGTATTCATTGTCGAAATGATTAAATTATAAACTTTTCTGAGCAGCGAAGGCGTGCCGGAGTATAATTTTTTTTTTTTTTCTTTGCTTCCAAACAATTATTCACTCTGTCCAAATTTCAAAGTCGCCCTATCATGGAATATTGTTCCCACATCTGGAATGTTGTTGCCCCCAAATCCTTTCTCAAGCTTCTAGACTCCACTCAAAGGTGGGCAATCAGTTTAATTAATGACCCATCTCTTACCAAGTCTCCCTGGTAGTGTAAGTCAAAGCGATAAAGTACCAGTTATGGAACGTAGTAAAGATATCACGGAGTTTCAAAAGGAATGATTGTGGGAGCTCGTGCGTCGAGTATTTTCATATCGGCATGTATTGTCGGCTGCTCACGGCACATTGTGCTTAAGGCATATAAAGAATGATGTCCAATGGGTTAAATAATCTCCCGCCGACAGAATCGTAAAGGATAACGCCAGCTGAATGTTCGCGGTAAGCAAAGGGCGCAGCGCGTTGTACGGCCTCAACGGCAGGTCACGGTTTGACAGTTGACATTAGTATTAGTATTAGTAACGGCCGCACGGTGCAAGAAAGCCTATGGCTTATGCTGCAATAGCCAAAAAAAAAAAAAAAAAAAAATCCGAACAAAACAATGATATAAACAAAAAAATAAATAAATAAATAAATAAAATAAATAACTAAATAATAATAATTAAAAAAAATAATAAAATATAAATAAAAAGGAAATTAAACCTATCACCCTATGCGCTTCCCTTACCCGAAAGTACTATCCACATGACCTTGGAATTTCCCCAACCTGTCGGCCTCTACCACCCATGAAGGCAACTTATTCCAGTAATTTATAACTCGCTGGCTAAAATAAAACTTCCTGCAGTCCAATCTAAACATTCCCCCCCCCGTAACTTGAATTTATGTCCTCTAGTTCTAGCATAATTTATAATCTTGAAAATTTTGTCCTCATTCATTTTACTGATGCCTCTCAGAGCCTTAAACACCTCAATCAAATCTCCTCTAAGGTGTCTAGTTTCCAAACTCTGCAACCCACATATTCGAAGTCTTTCTTCATAAGGACGCCCTTTTGCCGATCTCACCAGGCGAGTTACCCTTCTTTGCACCCTTTCAAGGAGCTCGATGTCTTTCTTTAGGTGCGGTCTCCATACTTGAACACAGTATTCCAAGTGTGGTCTAACATAAGACTTATATAATGGGATTATCAACCCTCTGCCTCCTGCCCTGAAGCCATCCTTCTATCCATCTAAGGATTTTCCCAGTGATTCCAACCTGTTCCAGCTTATAAAGCAACCGCTCATGTGGGACTGAGTCAAAAGCTTTGCTGAAATCTAAATAAACAATGTCGAAATTATTCCCTAAATCCAGCTCGTGAGTGACCCTTTCGAAATAGCGAACCAGATTTGTTAAACATGATTTTCCCTTTACAAAACCATGCTGAGTATCCTTGAGAATTTCAATTCGATCCAAATAATCCTGAATTCCACCCTTGATCATTGCCTCCATGATTTTCCCTACTACTGAAGTCAGACTGACAGGTCGATAATTTCCAACTTCACTTTTAGAGCCATCCTTATGTATGGGAGATACATTTGCACTTTTCCAATCCAAGGGAATCTCCCCAGAGTCTAGTGATGCTCGCATAATTAGCCTCAATGGTTCAATGCACTCGCTTGCCGCCTCTCTTAAGATTATAGGGTATATTCCATCAACTCCAGGAGCCTTACTGGTCTGTAGGCTCGAAAGTTTTTTCATTAAATAATCTTGCGAAATTTCAATATCATTAATTACATATTTTTTAACTTCGCTTCCACAATTTCCCATTGCCACAAAAGGCTTTTCATTTGTAAATATCGATGCAAAATAACTGTTGAGTTCACCTGGAACGGCAGCTGGTGTATTTATTACTATCCCCTTTCCCTTACGTAAAGGTCCGATCTGGTTTGTCCTGCTCTTCTTGGCATTTATATATGTGAAGGATTCTTTATGCCCCCTCTTTGCTCTGTTTGCTAGTGATTTCTCATAAACTGCCTTTGCCTGTCGAACCTTTTCTGTGGCTCTATTACAGATCACCTTGTAGCTGTTATAGGCTTCAGTACTTTTTATTGCTCTGTAACCTTTCCATGCCACCTTTTTCTGCTCAAGTAATGCGGCAACTTCACTATTCATCCAAATTGGAACCCTTCTCGTGGAGTATTTTTTTAATGGTATATACGCATTCAAGGCATCTGTGATTAATGTTTTAAAAGCGTACCACAGTTCAATTGTATTCATTCTCAGCGCGATATCTACCCAGTTAATAGAGGCCATGTAGTACCTTATGGCATCGTAATTTCCTTTTCTGAAATTAAAACCTCTTCCTTTGCCTTTTACTTCTGCTACCTCTCTCATCATCATCACTTCCTGCTACTGGTTCCTCTACTGTCAGCCCTGTTATGTCATCTGATTCATGTGTGATGATGAGGTCTAGGATATTCTTTTCTCTAGTACTTTCCCTGACATGTTGATACAAATAACAGTCATCTAGTTGATTTAAAAATTTTGTTCCCCATGTCGAGTTTCCTTCCCATTTACTCCAATCAATTAGAGGCAAATTGAAATCACCCATAATAAGGCATTGACGCTTACTTGCCCCTTCCATTTGCATGTAGAGGCTTTCGTCATAATCTTCACAATCACCTGGTCTGTAGATTACTCCTACTCGCATTATACCTTTGTTTCCAACTATCTCACACCATACAAACTCTATACTAGCATGTAAAATGTCTGAATCCGGAAAAGCTATCGTCGCACTCAGGCTGCTTCTGATAAGAAGCATTACCCCACCACCCCTTCTATCTACTCTATCCTTCCTAAATACATTATACAAGCCGTACTGAAACTCATCATCCCCAATTTCCGGGTGGCACCACGTCTCTGTAAGCCCTATTATGTCCGCGTTACTTATTTTAACCAGCAGTTCGAATTCGCTCATTTTATTGACGACACTTCTAACGTTACTGTATAAACAATTAAGATTTACTGTTCTTGTATATTTAACAACCCTAACACAACCCTTGAAGTTTTTTAGGCTCTCTTCCCTGATATTAGCGACCGGTCACGTGAAACATTGCAACAGTTGACTCCCCCTGGACCTGGAAATTGTCCGCTGCGGCATGCTCTTTCAATTGTCCAGAGGTAAAAGTGTATCCTGCATCGGCTTCACTACCGATCCAGCCAACAACAGCAACATAGAGAAAAAACGTCTTATCAACCATCTCCGGCAAACCTGGCAGTCCCAATGGGCAGAATCAACTAAAGGCGCCATAACCCGGAAATTTATCCCGGACGTTACCCAAGTCTACCCCCACCAGCCGGCCTGGTTCTCACCGGGGCTCTACACCACCTTTCTTCTAACGGGACATGGTTCCTTTAATGCCAACTTTCGACCTTCGGAATAAAAGAATCACCACTATGCCACTGCGGTGAAAATCAGACATGGACACATCTGATGCATGAATGCCCCCTCTTTGATGATATGTCACTTTATAACAAAAATATGTTTCAACCCGAAGGATCGGGAACACCTTGTACTGTCGGAGGAGGAGTACTATAGAGCCCTCTCGAAATTTGCGCACGAACTGTTCAGCAGACTACGGGCATTACCACAACTTCCCTAAACTCGACACTGGAACTCTGACAACTGAAACGGACAATGACTAGGACTTTACTGGATGAGACCTATATCCCCTTAGTGACACCATCCCACACTGACACCCTGATTATTGGAACAGCAGTGGATGAGATCCTATCCCAACGCTGACCAACTAATGGACTGTACACTGTCATGGACCTGACGAAGCCACAGCTTTGCTACATACACGCCATGTTAGTGATCTGAGCCGGCTCCGTTGTTCAGCCCTTTCTTCTCCCTTACCCCGGTGGGGGAAGGTGACGGCTTTCCTGTCTCCTCCCCTCCTTGCCGACCACACTCTGGTGGGGTATGGGCATGCCCCACTGATTCTACCTGGGGTCGTCTCCCCTATTGACCCCATTCTTCTGTCTTTATCCCTCCAATCTTCATTCTCCCTACCCAACTCTATCTGTATGCAAGCGAATGCCACACACGCCAAAAATAACCGTGTCTAAATTACGCTGTTCGCCCATTTTGGCTTTTCTAATTCTAGCGCAATATTCCCATGCAATTTTTTTTTTTTTTAAAGGTCCTAGCCACTGAAATCCGAGGAAACTAGGTGGCAGGACCTGCCAGAGTGCAAATTTAAACTAGTGGTCACCTGGTCTGCCTCCACGGGGCGAAGTGTGGGCAACGGTGGGCCTCAGCTGGGGTCCAGCAGCTAAATGGCCAGAAGAACAACGGTACATAACACAACACACTCACATGATCTATACACTTTTAAATCTCTGGCCTTCCCAGTGAACCGGTACACTCACAATGAAAGCAACGCGGAGATGGGGGGAACCCCTGGTGCCGTTAGACACTTAACACACTTTGCACTTGTTGACATTGCAATAGTTGACACATTCAGACGTATGGAATTCCACAGCAGATGAAGAAAGAAGCACCCTCTCCTCACCATCATCGTCGATGGAGAATGCTCTATTATCAACAACACGCTGATCGGACAATGGAAACGAATGTACTGATCGGATGAGTCCAAATGCCCCATATGAAGCAACCACTCCACCCCACCCAACCTGCCTTGATAGGCAGGTGGTTGCTTCATGTGGGTAATGTTGTGCTGGTAAGGACTAGGACCTCTGGTGCATAGGGACCAACGCTTCACTTGTGAGGCCTACTGGCAGCTCTTAGGAGACCATGTGCACCCTGCCATGTTGCATTTCATCCCAGACAGAAACGGGATCTTCCAAGCAGAAAATGCGACGTGCCATCGGGCCCGCAGTGTGCACACAGTGGTTAGAGGAACACAGTGAAGTTATCACCCATTTTGATTAGCCTCCAATTTTGTCTGACCTTAATACATTGAACACCTGTGGGATGTTTCGGAACGCGAAGTGAGGCATACGGGCCATTTTGCCATGCAAGTGCATGGCAAAATGGCCCGTATGGGCACGCAACACTGATATGGGCACCCAACCGTCATCTATTCCAACACTGTGGAAAGCTTTGCATGCAGCACGGCTGCAGATCCCCATGGGCAGTCTTCAGACTTCTGATAGAGTCAGTGCCCAGGCTGTTATTTGCGCGAAGGTAGCCCAACACGGTATTAGGTAGTCATAATTCAGTGTGTGTGTGTGTGTGTGTATGTATATATATATGTGTATATATACACAGGGTGTTCCAAAAATACACGGCATAACTTCAGGAATGAGTTCCTCATATGGAGACAATAAAAATATTTTATATCAACATAGTTCCGGAAATGCTTCGTTCCCGAGTTATCAACCGGAATGTCTTTATCTCACGCAGGTAATTTCCTTCATCACAAGGTACTGACAGAATCTGATGGTTTTCCATTCCGACCATGTATTCAAATCAGGAGCAATCGGATATGCACTTTATGTACGGTTAGGGGGACGGCAATGCCCCGGAGGCTCGTCGTTTGTACCACGAAAGGTTCCCAGAACGAAGATGCCCAGACAGGAAAACGTTTGAAGGTATCCATGGAAGACTGCTACACAAATTGGAGCAGTGTGACATTGGAGGCAAATTGCTGCTATGGATAAAGGGGTGGTTGAGGGGGAGAAGACAGAGAGTGGTAATCAATGGACACTGCTCATCGTGGACTGATGTTATTAGTGGAGTCCCTCAGGGCTCAGTGTTGGGTCCATTATTGTTTTCTGTATTTATAAATGATATTGATGATGGTATATCGGGCTTAATGTCCAAGTTTGCAGACGATACAAAGGTTGGCAGGGTTGTCAAGGACACTACGGACACTATGCTGCTGCAACAGGATCTGGAAAGGTTGAGCAGATGGGCTGAGAGGTGGCAAATGAAGTTTAACATTGACAAATGTAAAGTACTACACATGGGAAACAGCAACCCCAGAGCAACGTATAAACTCTGTGGTACTACACTGACAGTGGTAGAGAATGAAAGGGACTTAGGGGTGGTTGTGCAGGCAGATATGAAGTTCTCTGAGCAGTGCAGACGGGCTGCAAGAGTAGCTCATGGAGTATTGTCAATGATATACAGGAATTTTTCCAGCAGGGATAAGGAGGTGATTATTCCATTGTATAAGGCGATGGTCAGGCCACACCTAGAGTACTGTATACAGGTCTGGAGGCCTCATTTCAAGAAGGATGTAGAGCTGCTGGAACGAGTACAGAGAAGGGCAACAAGATTAGTGAATGGAACAAAGGGGTGCTCTTACGAAGAAAGGCTTAAGTTTTGCAAATTACAGTGTCTGGAGACTAGGCACCAGCGAGGTGATCTGATAGAGGTGTATAAAGCCTTGAATGGTTTAAGCATGCTCAATGCTGATGGGATTCTTCCTCTAGCTCAGAAAAATCACCTGAGAGGGCATAAATTCAAATTGAGGAAAGACAGATGTAGGTTAGACGTGCGGAAATTTGCCTTTAGCCAGCGGGTGGTTGGTTGGTGGAACAGACTTCCATCCCTTGTGGTGGAGGTTGATAGCCTAAATAAGTTTAAGGCTCAGCTGGACAGGTATTTTGAAAGAACAGAGGGGTGAAGTGGAAGTGGTTTTTTTTTTTTTTTTTTTTGGCTGATGCTGCATAAGCTTGCTTTCTTGCATCAAATGCCTCTACTAATGCTAATGCTAATGCCTTTGTGAACATGGGATCTTTACACCTCGACAGAGGACGACCAAGATCTACGACTCCTAGAGGATCTAGAGGAGGAGATTTTGGATGTTGTGCATGCCACTCCTGGAATCAGCACATGCAGAATAGCAATGCAACTGGCTGTTCAACGTTCGACTATTTGGAGAGTGTTTAGAGAACGCCAACTGTATCCTTACCATCTGCAACGGGTACGATGATGCTAACGGGAATTTGGCATCGTCTTCGCGGGATGAGACGTCGATGTGAGGCCAGTATTCAGACAGCAGGTGGACATTTTGAACAATTACTATAAGATGATGTGAACAGTTAAGTGTCATAGACAGACCTTCAAAACTCGGAAACCAAGCATTTCTGGAATTATGTTGATATAAAATATTTTTATTGTCTACATATGAGGAACTCTTTCCTGAAATTATGCCGTGTATTTTTGAGACACCCTGTGTGTGTATATATATATAAGTGTTACAAATGAAAGTAAAATAAAATAAATATAGATGGAGAAGTTATTAATCACAAAATGCCAAGCCTAGTTGAAGAGAAAAAGAGAGAAAGAATGTTAAGAACCTAAAAAAAAAAAAAAAAAAAAACATTAAGTAGAATTAAGTCTGAATTAATGCCGAATTAACAGGCTAATCATATGTACAAAAGCTGAAAGAAAAAGAGGGGAGGGTAATAGAGATAAAAATTATAAAATTCAAAAATAAAAATTAAAGAATTAAAATTTTAAAAATTATAAAAATTTAAAAAAATAAAAAAATTAAAAATTAGTACATAGATCAGGTATTTCATCAGGGAGCTACACCCTGATGAAAAATTTTTAAATTTTTAATTCTTTAATTTTCATTTTTGAATTTTATAATTTTTATCTCTATTACCCTCCCCTCTTTTTCTTTCAGCTTTTACACATATGATTAGCCTGTTAATTCGGCATTAATTCAGACTTAAATTCTACTTAATGGTTTTTTTTATAGGTTCTTAACATTCTTTCTCTCTTTTTCTCTTCAACTAGGCTTGGCATTTTGTGATTAATATCTTCTCCATCTATATTTATTTTATTTTACTTTCATTTGTAACACTTATTTATATACATGTATCCTGTTTTGCTGTTTGGCGCATTAAGGTACACGTACTGTTTTCCTTTTTTTTTTTTTTTTCCACTTCTTCGTTTTCATATATATAGGTATTCAAAGTGTGTTAAAACTTTAGCATAAAAGTACTAGGGGAGGGCATTGGGCCAAAAGAATATAATGATATACCTTTTACATTCATTCCATTATTTCATAATATATATATATATATATATACACACACACACACACACACACACACATTGATTCAATATGGCCAACCAAGCTATGCCACAAGTGCTCTGGGATTGATATCGAGGCAGTTCGGAGGCCAATCGATATGCTGGAAGTCAGAACTGTGTTCCTCAAACCATTCCTACAACAAGTGCCCGATGGCTCGGTGCATTGTCATCTTGGAAGACACCATTGCCATTTGGGAAAAAGTTACGAGGTGTACACAGTCAGCAAGCAGTTGACGATAGCAGAGACCACTGATACATTGTTCCACATGCACCAGGGGTACAAGTTCCTGCAAGTAAAACGTGCCCCACACCATACAACCGCCTCCACCAACCTGCACTTTTGATACCATGCATGATGGATCAAGAGCCTCATGTTGTTGATGCCAAATCCGTACACGACCAATCACGGTGGGAGTAAATAACGTGACTCATCCGACCAGCACACCTTCTTCCAGTCTTCTAACGTCCAACTTGCATGCTCTTTGAACCAGGCGAGTCTTTTACGCCGATGAACCTTGGTTAGGAGAGGATGCCACAGGGGTCATCTGCTGGTATAGCCCATACGTGCGAGCGTGCGACGCATGGTCATGCCAGATATTGTTCCGGGTTGGCTCATGTATTGGGTAGTCAATTCCAACAGTACTGCGCCTGTACGAGTCGTCGGTCCCGGAGCTTTCCTCTAACATCAACCCTTCTCTGACCTTTGCAGTTTTGCCGTCGGGTCGTTGTTTGACCATTTTGAATAAACTTTAATTAAGGCTCTCGAACACCCCACGAGTTCAGCCGTTTGGGAAATCGAGGCACCAGCTCGTCGAGCACCCACAATCTGTCCGTTATCAAAGTCCGATAAATCTTTCCTTTTACCCATCACGCTCGAAATTTTACTACCTACTGAACCACTGACACTTATGCTACGTAGGTCGACTAACTGCGCTCTCTCTCGTACCTCACGTGGTCAACGGGTCGCATTCAGTTTTCATAGGGGTGGTCATAATTCAATGATCACTCAGTATACGTCTCTTAACAATTTTTTTTATCTAAAATGTAAGGATCAGATCGATAAAATAACTTCCTCGATGCCTATAATTACAGTGGTGATGGGAAGGTGTGGTGGGAGAGGCAAATATATATGCATATGCACCTATTGTCTTCACCCTGTTCATCCGCATGTAACAACTCGATTACCAGTGGAACGATTTTCATGAAATTTTATATTTGGACTCTTTAAAAATATTTGTTAAACTATTCCAAATTTCATTAAAATCAGACAAATATAAATCTGGCAATTATTAATTCTTTTTCCCATACAAATTGTATTGAAAAAAGAAACTCATGACGCAGTTTTAATGCAGCATTGTGAGCTGCAGGCAGTCCGTGCATGCTATTCTATTGCTATGTAAACTCATGAACGTGGTACCTGTGAAGAGATACAAATATACAAGAGAGAAGAGAGACTAAAAAAATGTAAAAGAGTAATACGGGAGGAGAGTAACAAATATTATATACAGTAGTTGTAATAAAACTAAAGTTTTATTAAGTGTTCTATAAAGTTATAATCTTAGTATTAATTATAAGAAGATAACTATATTTACTCTTCACTTCTATTAATCACAGAAAATGAAAAATAATTTAATAAATTTGAGGGAAAAATCGAACGAGACTGAAATGTAATGCACTGCATCATTAATTAACGTGCGTTTGTAATTAATATTTGCATTTAAAATTGCATTATTATATGCAATTTTAGTAAGGTTACTCGAGAGCTCTCCGACTCTAAATAAGCTTTAGTCCGAGTTTCTGCTGCCATTAGAGTACATACGTGTTGAATGCAATTTGACCAGACCATAACTAACGCGTGTTCCCGACGGGGACAAGAGGCTCGTGTCCGAGTCGGGAACGCGCGTTAATATGCCCACTAGCTATATACACACAAAAAACAGTTGACTAGTGTCTGTTGTCATTTCCGGAAACTTCCGGTGCTCCAACAACGTTACTCAAGCAGGGTTTCCAACTTTGAAAAAAAGAAAAACTTAATTATATTTTTGAAAAGGCTGATCACAGACAAACTGACATAAACAGCAAAAAACTACTGGAGATAAGACCTGCACCATCTTTTTTTTACTAGTGAATCAAACAGTGTACTGTATATGGCAATTACTTCGTTTTTTATTATTGTGCAATTTGTAATTTTGATAGTTCCACAACTTTTAACAGGGTACTTGCCCACCCACCGAAGAGTGGGCAATAAGCCTCGAAACGGTGCGGAGCTTGATGCTGCCCGAGTTACTGAGAATAGGTAACACCAGCCTTTCCTAATGGGGAAGTGTTGGCTATTCGAGGGATTCATGAGTGAGGAGTAACTGCCCCTTTCCTCTTTCGACGGAATTTCTTCTTCTTCCTCTCCTACTATCACTTTCCTTCATCTTTTTGCTTTCCTAAGTCTAATAGGGACAGATATGTGGATATCACAATTTTTTTTATCCCATACTATTTTACAAACAGCTTATGTAAAAAATCTACCATACGGTACACTGGTTTACAACGCTGAGATCTAATGGCATGAAAAGCCAAAGCTCCTTCGTTTTTTCTTTCTGGTTAATTCTCGGTTGTTCTGTGGCTCAAAAAAAAAAAAAAAAATGGATGTTTACTATTGCAAATAAAGAAGTGCTATTCGTTTTACTCTTTTTCACTATGAATGTTTTACCTCAGCAAAATCATTACAGTAACAATCACAAATCGAACTCAGATTCACTTGTACAAGTGTTGTTGTACTAGCAAGAGAAAGAGATGATGAACATTAAATATAAATTAAAATACTGTATAATATACAGCAAAAATAACTATTTCTCCTCACAAAATATACCCAACTGCATACCGTATATTTTGGATGGGGAAGACCAAAATGTTTCACCGTCGAGCGTTTTTAAGACTGAAACTTTGATTACACCTGTGAATGCAATCTGAAAGGCCACAATTCTCTGAGCTATTTAATATTTTATTTCAGGGCAAATGGATTTTGGACAAATATAAGTGGATTAAAAGTTAAGAATGGCCGTTGAAGGCTTAATTTCTAAGATTTATGTAAGATGCACAATATAGGGCAAAAAAGAGACAAATTAATTGGATCAGGAATCATATATTGGCGACAAATATATTTGTTAACACTTTATTTTATTGTCTCAAAGTGACAAGCCTTTTCTTTGGCAGTTTTGGCTGTTCGTGCTAGTTATGTTAATTGAACCCCGAACTCCAAGACCTGAGAAAGAGGGTGCACCAGGCTAGGAAGACCTTCCAGAAAGTGCGAGCCCCCCCCCCCCTCTCGTCAGGTGGAGGAAGCTCGGGAAGCCTACCTGGTCATACAGATCGCCTACACAAATAAGATTGGTAAGCGTAAGAAGGAGTCCTGGCAAACCCCAGTCACCACTGCTGGAAATGAGGACCCCTGGGGGTCCTGTCTATACTACACGTAGACAGCCTATTTACAGAGGTGCAATGCAACCCTTGCAATCAAGAGTTCTTACTTCTCCAAAACGAAGATTCCTACACGGCCTTAACGAAATTTGCTCAAGTAGTATTCACCTGCAGAAGAGGAACATTTGCTGAAAACAGAGCCGCACAAGCTGTGGTACAGCAGCTGCAACCTCCTTTTGGATAAGATTAATCTGGACAAGATCATCTAGACTCCCACATAATGCAACCTTACCGCTGGCACCTTTCAAGGTACGGGATTGCTGGCATTCCCTGAAACGCGGGATTTCAGAGTGCTCTAATGGTAATCACACAGGGGCACCTGCCCCTTTGATTTTATCCCCTTTCCCTCTACCCCTGCTTTGCCTTGTTTGGATGGCCTATCTATCCTATCGGTCCACCTAAATCTCTTCCCTCAGTCTGACCTGCCTTCAATATCTTCCCACAATAAACTTCAATCTCTCTTTTTTTTTTCTTAGTCTCTGTCAGGAAGCTCAGGCGACACAGGCAGAGACTAGGTAGAGAACTATGGGACAGCCTAGTTCACCTCCCAGTGGTGGCGGTAATGTAGGGTTCCACTAGGGGCCCTGTGGCTAAGCAGCCAGACACAACAACAGAACACAACACTACATAAACCGGACATTACACTTTTTTTCTGGATTTTGCAGTAGTTCTGCATTCCATCACAGAGTATACAGGGTGTTTCAGTTAAACGTTTCAGAACTTCTAAGAGGGGTAGGGTACATCCTGACAACTCGAAATCATATAGCAATGTGGGGTCGGAAATGCTTTCCTGAAGCGGTGTTGTACACAGAAGCACCATAAAGAAAAGAGACCGTAAGTGAGAAATCGTTTTAATAATACATGAAAAGAAGCAAAAGGTACATGGATTAAAGTAAGTGTTCGAAGTTTCTTCAACCTCGTATTGCTTTCGCACAGTGGTACCTTGGAAAATGTGCTACAAATCCCCTTTTTCCTGCTGAAGTGTTGTTTTCCGATGAGGCATCCTTCACAAGGGAAGGAATTTTCAACACGCATAACGACCATATCTGGGCGGTCGAGAACCCGCATGCAATACGACGTCGTGCAGAACAGATTCGATTTTCGGTCAATGTATGGGCCGGTATTATGGGAGATCACCTCATCGGACCTTACCTGTTACCGTGTCGTCTAACCGGACCTATCTACTTGATCTTTCTGCAGCAAGTATTGCCACAACTTTTGAGAGATGAACAGATTTCTGCATCGACGCAACAGACAATGTGGTTCCAACACGATGGAGCCCCTGCCCATTATAGCGGAGATGTTCGTAACTACCTGGATGTCACATTTGGTCAACAGTGGATCGGACGTGGTGGTCCCGTGCGTTGGCCTGCTCGGTCACCCGACCTATCATGTCTTGATTTTTATTTCTGGGGTCATATGAAATCGCTAGTTTATGACACCCCTGTTGACAATGCTGAGGAGCTGGTTGCAAGAATCGCAGTAGCTGCCGAAGAAATTCGAAATTCGCCTGGAGTATTCCAGAATGTTCGGATGTCCATGCGTCGGAGATGTGAGGCGTGCATTGTAGCCCGTGGAAGAAACTTCGAACACTTACTTTAATCCATGTACCTTTTGCTTCTTTTCATGTATTATTAAAACGATTTCTCACTTACGGTCTCTTTTCTTTATACAACACCGCTTCAGGAAAGCATTTCCGACCCCACATTGCTATATGATTTCGAGTTGTCAGGATGTACCCTACCCCTCTTAGAAGTTCTGAAACGTTTAACTGAAACACCCTGTATATGGCGCAGATGTGGAAAACCACCGGTGGCGCTTGACCATAAATACAATGCCACTATGTTATGTTAATTATTTTATGTCAGTTAGTCCGTGTTTTGTTAACCGATGTTCAACCTCTTTAAAATATAATTAAACGTTTGTAGATTTTTACTAAAATATTGAAAAAATTGCTCTGTATGCCGTATTAATCCATTTAATAAACGATTACATTCATGAATTATATCTATTATAATTTACAGGGTATATCACCAGTTCTGTTTTATTTTTCATAAAAAAAATAATAAATTACGCGGATGAACTCCTCATGTGAAGAATCGGAACTTCAAGACAACTTGTAGATAGGCCTGCCAACCGCTCTACCTTTCAACTATTTTTTCTTTTTTAAGGCTAAGCCGAATTTATTACCTAAGCCGAATTGATATTAATTATTTTCGGTAATGAATTTAAAATGAAAGAAATACTTTTCCTTAAAAATGAACTGATTATAAGACAAAAAAAAACAAATCCTGAAAGAGAAAGAAAAAAATATATATAAATTTTTTGATTAATCAGGAAATTTGAAACTAGTAATATAAACATGAATAATTGTTTTTTTTATTAATATTTAGAATATCTATTCCATATGATCGTCTACATTTTTGTAATTTCAATCTGAGTGTGTTTATTTGGCGAAAAATTCGAAGTACATTGGATTGTTGAATTATTACATCAACATTTCTGAAATGAGGAATGCCTGGAAAATACAATTATCGCACATAAGTGAGACACATAATGCTATCGAGATCTGGAACGATGTATCAAATATGATTTTAGGAAGATCACACCATAATGAATTTGAGTTCTGATAAAGTGATTTTTAAAAACCGAACCACGCAACGCCATTCTACGTTACAGAGCATACATAAATCTGAAAGGAAAACGAAAAAGAATTATGTACAGATGGTGAAATGATAAATAAAACAATATAATACACGGTTATTTTTATTTAAAAGGCACCGGAGTCTATCTCACTTGTTTTTAGATTTACACTAACTTTTTTTTTTTTTTTTTTGTTATATCTGGGCTGAAATTTTCGAATTTGATGTTAAAATTCTAATTAAAATTTTACCATTTCTTAATATAAATTTGGCTTGATCAACTGCTTTTTTTTTTCTCTCTCTCTGTCGAAAACTTGTAGTTTAGTCTTAAAACTGTCATCAGCATACTTCCGAAAAGGAAGTAAACTGATTTTGAGAGAAAAAAAATAAACAGGATGATTTTTTTTTTTTGTTTGTTTGTTTCTTAAGAAAACCTGAAACACGAAAGATATTAGAGCCTACAATAGGGCCTTCTCAGCCTTCAACTTACCGTGCTTAGGTTGAAGGCAGAGGCGGATTTAACGGCGGGCGCACCGGGCGCGCGCCCTAGGCTCCGACTTCTGAAGGGCCCACGCAAAAACCCAAAAAATTAGTTGAACATGTTAGTTCAACTAATAGTTAAACTAATATGTTCAACTATTAGTTCAAAACTTTGTGATTATTATTATGCTATTATTAATTATATTATTCATATATTATATTCAAATTTTATTGGAAATAAAACATTAATATTACATAATATTTTTTATTTATTTAAAAAAATGGTTAACATGTATTTTTATTTTCCCTGTCTCTCTCTTTTTTTTTTTAAGGGGCCCAATATTTTCTTCTGCGCCTGGGGCCTCAACCGACCTTAATCCGCTCCTGGTTGAAGGTTGAGAAGTTGAAATAAGATATTTTGTTGACATTACATTTGAATTTCTGTAAATTGCAATTTTCGGGAATACGTGTGAAGGGAGGTTGCAGGAATAAAAGAATTAAAGAAATAAATGAAAAAAAGCAAATTGGTTTTATATAGAGTTTGAAGTTGGACAGTAAAAGGATGTTAACTGGTTGCGGGACGTTTCAGACTGGTTTAAAAGAGAGGGGGGGGGGGATGAAAGAAGCAAATTCAGAAGAACAGTGCCCATGGAAGTATCTATTGTCCAGATGTGGGAAAAATATTCCACGTTAGGGCGGATTTGAGATTTGTACACACTTGTTAGGGCGGATTTGAGTGAATAGCTGTTCAGAAAAAAAGCAACGCCGAAGGCAAAAGAGAAAACCCAGTTGTATGCAGAGGAAGCAATATTTGTGATGCGCTTATGCCAAGAGAGGGAGATTGTTTGTTATTTGGTTTTTAGGAGCATTAGCAACTAAGGCCATATTGCTCCGGGATATGCGGTGGTCATTCCCTGACCTTTCCGCATCCTCCGTATTTGGTGGTGACGGGCTCGAACCCCGGTCTAATCAAGAAGCGTGTGCTACGCACTGCTGCTCCTTCTCACCTGGCTACGGAGGCGCCTAGAGGGAGATTAGAAGTCAAAGTAAACCCTAATACAGATATGTGATCTCGTATAGAAAACCGAGTGTCATCGAAGGAGCAGAGGAATCTTGTTTGCGAGATATAAGACACGACTAAGTTTTAGAAGGATCGAAATTAACTAAGTTATCTTTGCCTCACTGGAGAATTATCTGGAGATTAGCATTTAAGGAAGTGGTAGTGAATATTCGAGAAGTTGAAGGTATTTATGCAGGGCAAGGTTTCTCAAACTGGAAAAAATGCAATCTGCTATCATCAGCAAAACAACAGGAAAAGAGTTGCAGAAAGAACTGACCTTAATTGCTTGTAAAGGAAGCCGAGGTTCGCTTTACAATAAAATAAGGTACATGAAGCAAACTCGGAAGTGCGCTTTACATTTTTTTTTTTTTTTTTTTTAAGTGCGTTTCCTACAACAATTATCTTCTTATTTTTTTGGAGTCGTATTTCTTTAAAAATAAAATAAATACATAAATATAATTGTCAGTGTTTCCCCCCCCCCCCCCATTTTTTGTTTTCCCTTGATTTATAAAAAGAATGCGGGAATTTAATTTTTTTTTTAAATTTTCTGACAAATGTTTTAAAAAGCATTTCCAATAATGCTATAGTTTTACCGTGGGTCTCTGTCTGTCTGTCCGCAAGTAACAACCGACTTTCAACTTTAAATGTGGCTCTTTAAAAAACTGTCGAGTATTTCAAAGTTTAATTAAAATCACGCAAATAGAATGAAAATGAATCGCGGAAATAAGAATGGTAGGAAAAACACAAATGGAAAAAAAAAGTCCGCCGGAAAATTGTTCCCACGAAAAATTCACTCTCGAGATTACCTCCACCTTCAGCTTCTGCATTAATCTCTAAAAGCATTAATTCTCAATTACTTCATGCAGAAGGCCTCCGTAGCCGAGTGGTCAGAAGTGCAGTGGCACACGCTCTTTGAGTAGACCGGGGTTCAAGCCCCTGACTGCTGAATACGGTCGATCTGCCAACCCGTACTAGACCAGCGTGGCAGATTATGGTCCATTTTCCCTCAGCATGAATTGTTGGGGAGGCTTCCATCCTGCAGTGGGTTGATAATGGCTGCAATTTACTTTTTTTTTTTTTTTTTTACTTCATGCAGAATAGAATGTCAGCATTTTTCGGCGTTTCCAAGAAATATATAAACTCGTTTGTAGGGGTGCAACTACAAATTCATATTGGTGTGGGGAAGGGACCAGAAATTCATACTGGGGTATACAAGTTTTTTGTTTTAGTATTATAATGGCTAAATGATGCAATGAAGCGGGGGGGGGGGGGTTCTTGCACTTTCCAAAAAAAAAAAAAAAAAACTATCATTCATACCTTCCCCATCTTCAAAAAACTGTTGATCTCGACCACTATTGCAGCAATTCATTGCAGTGATCTACAACACGCTGCCCAAAAGTAAATGAGATTGAGCCTTCTGTTACTCTTGAAAATTTTGTATTTGTGCTCTTTTCCCTTTTCCTTCTCGCCAGTGGAAATATACCTCTCTCTCTCTCACATTCATTTTCTGATTCCCCGGCCAAGGTATCTCGTTTCCAAGATTTGTGAGCCATACTTCTAAGAGCCGTTCTTTATATAAAGGTCGATTAGCACCCCCTTACCGATCTGGTCGCCCCTCTCTTAGTCCTTTCTAGGAGTTCTATGTCCTTCTTCAAGTGTGACCTCCAGAATATAATATTGTAAATGCGGACTCGCCATCTCGTGCAAGGGAGATATGACATTCTTTTCCCTATTTGCGAAGGTACTATATATTATAGACGACATCATGCGCCTTCCTAGCAACCTGTTTACACAGCGTGAAAATTTTCATGAATGACAGAATCGTAACCTCCCATTCCAAGTATTTTTCGTCCTGTAACAGTTTTAATTGCATTCACCCTAACTTGTAATAACTCTCGGATTTTTGTTCCCCCAGGTGCAAAACCTTACATTTAGAAGCAAAATGTTAATAAATACATTTAGAACTTTTGTTAATAAATAAATAAATCACTATTAATTAGTTAATAAATAAATAAATATTAATTATATTATTGCCTATACAAAAATCAGTAATAACAGTAATAAAATAAAAAAAATAATAATAAATATAGCAATAAAATTAATAATAAATCAACAATAATAGTTAAATATATAGATTTATTGTGGATAAATGCATCCTTGCTTCCCCCCCCACCCCCAGTTGCGCTACTGCTCCTTTGCTTGTTTGTTTCTTTCATGAAAATACATAGAAGATATGAAATCAATGCATTCCATTTTATTAGACCTCTTTTCCTCGGATTTTTTTCCATGTTCCTGCAGTACTTGGCACATAGTTTAACCAAGACTATTTTAGAAATCGACTGGGCCAGTTATTAATTTTCAAAGAACGCGTTCAGAGATGACCAATCTCAAAGTATGAAGCACGTGAAGTTATAATGTATCGTAATTTATTTTTTATTATTAATAAATAATTGAATTTTAATCAATGAGTTCTATCAATATATGCCATGAAAGGAAATCAGAGTGAAAACACTGTTCATAATGATGCAAAAAATTTGACGACACCATTTGGGTTATGACACGACACACTTTGGAAAGCTCCCATGCTGTTGCCGATTTTCCGCATCGGTTGTATAATTTTTTTAAGTTATCAAGAAAAGAAATGCAATGAAGTGTTATAACACTCTTTTGTTAGTTTTAATATGTTTTAGTTATTTATTTACTTCGTACTTATTACTCATTTTACATAAAAAATAATGTTTTTTGCATTATTTTCATCTAGAGGCGGGCCACATGTGGCACGCGTGCTGCGATTTGGCACACTTTGTCCATACCGATGTTTATCTTCTTATAACTAGTAAACATCGTCCATTTTGTTCTGAAAGAAAAGAAAATACTCTTTTATACTCCGGCACGACTACTAGTTTACAGACGTTTACAAGTGAGTACAGACGTTTACTCACTTAGATATGAATGCAATTACAGTGTATTTAGCAGTCATGCGAGACTGAACATGGTCAACTCAAATGCGCATGTCACTGGCGCTTGATAGCTCAGCTACGTCGAGTCTACAGTGCAACATCATTTCCTCTCATATTATTGTAAACTGTAAGTAAGGCTGTGTGGATGCAAATTGAGTGTATTATGAACCACTTTACCTAAGATGTGACCGAATTCGTGCTATCTCATTGTGTGGGACCTAGTGCTAGCTAAATAACTGTGCTGTCATAAAACAATTGTAATAAAGTTGTTAACTATTCTGGCCACAGCTGTTCAGAGTATAAATGGAAATTTATTACGACTTTTTAAAAAAATATTTTTTTGTCACACGTTTTTCCACCACAGGCAAACATTACACGCCAGTTCTGACATTCGAACAACAACGATTAATTAAGAATGTGTTCGAGCTATGGGCAATGATTTTCTTAATATTTTGGAAAGAAACATTTTTGTTGACGTTTATCAGCTGAAACCGTTTTGAGCGTAATAAAAATAAATAAAATAAATAAATAAAAATACAAGTTCAGCATAAATATAAACACTGCAATCTCTTGAATTTTCGTACATCGCTCTCACAAAATAACGCCTTCCTTAACAGCTTAATTCAGTTTTTAATATAACATTCTTTAATTATATTAATTAAATTTAAGAATAATTAATTATATTAATTAAATGCTATAACGACCTTTCAAAATTGAGCTAATTAATTGCTTTAAGCCTCTGTATATTTTGCATTTTGTCTATAATAATAGGACTCCATTACATGACAGTATTTCAATCATAGCAATGTTTTAATTAATTTTATGCATTTCAGGATTTGCACTTAGTGGTGCATTTAATTTTCTTTAATTCAAAAATAAATAAATAAAAGTTCTTTATTCTAATTAGAGATTAAAAGCACAGCAATCTACTAAGTATTTCGGGGGGGGGGGGGGAAATATGTTCGAGTTTACTGAAAACAAAACTTACAAAAAAAAAAACATTCCAAACCGTCCACGCGGTATGCTGGTGGTATCCCAGTGGCAGCACGTGGACGGTTCGGTTCTCTGAACTTGTAGGCATGACGACAATATCCAGGATCTCCAATTATCACAATGGCATAAAACATGTTGATCGAAATGCTTTTTGTAAGGTTTATTACTTTATATCTATTTTAAATAAACGAATATTTTTTTCCCCAAAAAATTTATGTGAAGTGCAATAATTACTCATTATTATTATTATTAGCCATAGGGTGCAAGGAAGCCTGAGGCTTATCCACGTATCTTATTCCCAGGAAATTAAGTTTTTCTTTAATTACATATTAATTTACGTATTATTATTTTTTCTTCAAATGCCAATTAGTTCTGTAAATTGAATTAAATTTGAATATCCCATCTTTTTGAATGCTCTTTACTTAGCACTGTTTGCTGGCGTGTTGTGTGAGTGAAACCAGTCACCAAAACTTTACCTAAAGAAGCACATATAATTACAGCATCGATGACAAAAATTGTTCGTTTCAGGAAGTTTTAATTTATATAAAACAGATTTTCACTTTGCACTGAGACCATATCACACAGAAAAGATTTTTAAAAGTTTGGATTATTGAGAGTACTTAAAATAATACCGGCGAATTGATATAAGGATGTCATTGTAACAATAATAACCTTGCCCTTCATATATTTCTCTTGATAATCAAAAGATACGTTTTTTTTTTCTGAAACAAACTGTTTCTTTTAAAAAAAAAATATTTTGAAAGAACTTTGCGCGAGCGTACACGCTCACCCACTTTCACACACGCACACACAAAAAAAAAAAAAAAATTATTACATTTTAAACGACGCAGTTTTCAATAGTAACAGCTGCACAATAAAGCGAACTTTTTAAAAATTTTATCTGTGCGATATAAAAATATATTTATATTACCTGACAGATTTATGTCCAGGTTTGTAAATTCAACAGTGTTCTGTTTTGGCAATAATTAACATTTCAGTACAGTATAGCATTTACCCGTTGCTAGAATAGCTCAAGTTCATGTTGTGTCTGTGTCTTCTGAAGAATGAGTTCCTGGTGAAACCAGAAAGAGAAAAAAATGCCAATGGAGTAATGGCCACTTGCAAATATGTCAACCACGTTGCAGTCACTTCTAACCACTCTGGGATTCTTTTGATTGCGTTTTGATGTTCTAGTGCGTACCAGAAACACACGATGATATAAGGGAACCACATGATGGTGAAAATTACCGTGACAAAGAAACAAAGTTTCGTCAGTTTTTCACTGTTCCTTGGCCTGCCGTTTCTCCACAGTTCTCTTTCAAAATCTGTTATCCGTTGATGACTGTGAGCATTTCTACCAATGACCGCTAATGGCGCTGCAGTGACGGAGAGTGACGTTGCGAGCCACCGCTGACGGATGGGGGTGCGAGCGCCGGGCTCAAAAAATGACCAGTCTTCGCTTATAGCCGGTTCATAAAACACAGGTCGCATTCTGCGCCTGTTACGCATAAAGCAAAACAATCTGCAATATACAAAGAGGGTGAAGAAGCTCAAAGTCATTAGGCTCAAAAGTAAGCCTAAGGTATCGACATCATTTTTGTAATAATGGTGAGGAAATGTGCACTGGGCTTCGAGCGGAAGATATTGGTAAGAGCCTAATCCGTACACGGCGGGAAAAGCAAAGAGAAATGACATCCCCCACACAATTAGCAGGACTGCAGTTCCCAGGAAGCCTCGAAATTTTCTTCTGTGAAACGCTTTGTACCTGGTATCAATATAGCGGTCTACCGACATGGCAAAAACTGTCAACGAATTGCCAAAGAGGCAAAATATGTTGGTGAAAGCCATTAACTGGCACAGTTCACTACCATATTTCCACTGCAGACGATGAACCACGGTAACAAAGATTACCGGAAAACACATAAAGACACGTATTAAGTCAAGGGATACGAACCCTACTATCAGGACGTATGGTGATCTCCGGAGACGAAGGTTCCTTCCGAAGGCGTAGATGACGAGGGCGTTTCCCGCACTGCCGAAAGCTATTATAACGCCAAGAGATACGAACTTGAAGAGCGTTAAGTTTCCTGTGAGAACTGGAGAGTCCATAGCTACGTCTCGTACAGTTCCGCCTTCCTCCGCCATGTTAACGACTTATCCTCCACCTCTTCCTCTCCCCCTCTCTCCGTTCGTTCTCTTCCTCTCTTTGTCTAGATGCCAGGGTTAGAGTAAGGCCAAAGCGTCAATCTGGTCGATGCGGCAGACGAAACTCTTCGCGCGCGCGCGAAGCTGGTGCTATTGACGTAAGCACTTTCTAAAAATAGCCAGCTTCTGCTGTCATTCACGATGGCTATTTCGGGCTTCCAACTAGTGAATGAGACAGTAATGTATACTGCTGTGGTCGCCTAACCCATCTCTCTCTCTCTCTCTCTCTGTATTAACTTTCTCCTTTCGTTCTCATGTTGAAGCCGTTCAATCTATTCAAAATGTAGTTTTCGCTCAGTTTTAAGGGGGGGGGGGGTATGATAAGTAGTTTTTCATTATAATAGGTTATAATTAACAGCACACTGTTATACCAATTGAGATATTGAAATTTTACACCGCAATATACACTTCAACATTTTTGGCGACGTTTTGAGCTTACTCTGAACCTCATCTTCAGGCATGCAGAGGATTACAAAGAAAAGAAATAAACTAAAAAGCAGATACAAATGCATATTGATGCATTTGCGTGGTGAACTGAATGGCTAAAGCTGGAAATAGCCCATAATCGTATAGTTAAGCCATCTAGAGATATATCGAAGGAAAGAGAGGGATATCGACAGATACCGAAAACAGTATACCATTTTTTTTTTTTTTTTTTTTAATGCAGGGAAAGTGTGTTACTCTTATTATTTTCTAGTAAAATGGAAAACTGCAAGAACCGTAAACCATGAAAATACTCGCCATGAAAAAAAAAAAAACAATTTGAGGTTGCTAATTTATTCCGTACTCAATGACAAATATTCGCTTTAATTTTTATATTTTGTCGAGTTACGTATTTGCGAAGTAAATTTTGGCCCGCCAAGCAGAATGCATAAAATTGCATCCAGTTGTATTCTTTGAAGTTATCGCTGACGATAAAATTTCGGTGAACTTCACGTACTAAGATTGAAAAGCTTTTCGAGATTGGAGCTGTCTAAGAATGGCGGGTTTTTATGGGAGCTAGCGACTTTTATAATTTAAAGGTTGACAGAGGTAGTAGTAGGGTTTTTGGAGCATTGGCGACTAAGGCGATATTGCTCCATACACTGTCTGTAAATTGCGTCTGTTCTGAGGTCGATTTTTTTATTTTGCTGGACGAAAAACCCGAGTTTCCAGGAGAAGAAATCATGCAACCCTCGCCAGAGAGCGTAACTCAGCCACGTTGTGAAAAAGGCCCATAAAAATTTCCTCGCGTCATCGGCGGGACTCGAACTCAGGTCTTTTCCACCCGGTGTGTGTGCGTGGGGGGGGGGGGGACGACGATTCTACCCACGAGGGCTTTAAAGATGGAAAATGTACACTACCAGACCAGTCATCTAAAAAAAAAAAAAAAAAAAAACCTGTAGATTAAAAAAGTAGCAATCGTGAAAAATAGCAGTGTATTCTTGTAGAATTCTTAAATTTGTGTAATCGGTTGCAACTGGAGCGGAGTTTCCCATATTTTTATACTTAAAATATTTCATAAATTTCACGAAAAAGTGCAAATAAACGCAATTTAACTATGACTACACAATTAAACTGTTTAATCAATTAGTTTAAATTAAATGAATATATATACTTTCATACATTTAGTATGAAAGTATATATATATACTGGAGTTTCCCCCATTAGTCATGATGTTTAGGTAGGTGGTAGAGTCAGAGTGCCCGGCACATGAATGACTGGACCGACCCAGGATATCCCAGCAGAACATCGCCCAAAGCATGACACCATCGCCGCTGGCTTGTTTTCGTCCCACGGTGCATCCAGGCGCTATCACTTCCCCAGGTAAACGAAGCACACGTACCCAGCCGTCCACATGGTGCAACAGGAAACGTGATTCATCGAACCAGACGACCTTCTTTTCCAGTTTCGATGCTCGCGTGCTCATTGTAGGCGCTGTCGCTGGTGAACCGTGATTAGCATGGGCACTTGGAGCGGCCTGCGGCTACACAGCACCATTTTCAGCAGGGTTCGATGTACTGTGTGTTGTGACACATTACTCCCGCCACCAGCATTCCAATTAGCGGCGAGTTGCGCCACAGTCGCCCTTCTACTGCCACGTGCCATCCCGGACAGCCTTCGCTCACCTCGAGCATCGATGAACCATGGTCGTCTAACACCTCGCCGGCGTTTCATGGGTTTTCCCACCTCGGACCACTTTTGGTGGGTACTAACCATGGCTGACCGTGAGCATTCCACCCACTGTGCCGCCGTTTCGGGTATGCTCTGACCCAGTCGTCTGGCCATTACAATTTGGCCTTTGTTAAACTCGCTTAAGTCTGTTGCCTTTCCCACCTGAAGAACAAAAGTAACACTGATTAACGGAGCTCAGTATCAGGTGTTTTTTATACCGTGTCCCGACCCGCGCCCGTGCCATAGTTTACCTGCAGTTGCTTCGATTTACATAACAACTCGCTGGTCGTAATTGGTTAATTGACATAAAACAATTTACATTTAACTTTTTTGATTTCTACATTTAACTGATGCAGAAATGAATTCGGTTATTCACCATTGACACATTTTGTAATTGTTTTAACCGTAAGCTCTGTTGTATCCTACACTTCACAAACCAAAATTCTTTAAAATCCTGATTCAGCAGCCGAATTTATCTTTCACAATCTATGCAAAAGAGATGATATTTTCCATCTCCTAGTCATACAGGCCACCAAGATTTAAACTGCAGTGATAATACAGCGGACTTAATGCTCAACGCAGAAAATATTTGCATATGTAACGAGTTGTCTGGTATTACACTTCTTTCAAACAAATGGCCTCACCAAAATTTAATCAAATCCTCAGCCTTTAATAGTTGTGAAGTAGTTTGTTCTAAATGAGCTACCGTATGAGCTTCAGTATACAAAATCAATGCTTCAAAGTTGTAATACTGTAGAGCTGAAGCTATCACTTTTATCTGAGCGTTGTCACTAGAAACGCCTCCTTTTGATGAGGTACCAGTTAATCCTGGAACAGGCTGTCTTAAAGGTGTCTGAACTTTTAAACAAATGGCCAACTCACCTTTTGCGAGGTGATCTGTTTGAAAGTGGTGCTTTTGCAGGGCAACTCGTTGCAAAGGCAAGTTTGTTCTGCTGTGACAATGAATTAAGTCTATTGCATATATCTATGCAGTTTAAACTCTGATGGCTGCAAATACAGTTGAATAGGCAAGGTACTTCTGCAAACCTCTTATAAAATCTCTAAAGCCATATATCTTTACCTATATTATAACCTTGAATTTCTCATTTCTCTTTCCAACTCTTATACACTAAACTTCGTAACTCAGAGCAAACAGCTCTTGCACGTGACAGCTATGTGGCTGGTCATACAGCGATTGCATGAGCTGGCGACAGGTTTTGGCATAACTTTAGAACAGCTGAGAGCGAAGGGCGAGAAAATGCCCGCCACTGGCATGATTAGAAAAATGTGTGCTTGATGAAATCTGTGGTTAATCTCTTTTATTGTTTGTGCTCGTCAGTAAGTCGCGTTTAAATGACTTACTGACGCGCATGCACAAACGACAGGTTTAATTCAACACAACCAACATTTTTGCCGCCATTACAACTAAATAAAAATAAATTTTCCGTTTATACTCCAGAACGACCGATGGTCAGAGGAGTTCAAGATAAAGACAGAGTATTTAGCAGTCCATTGTATTTAGCGGTCACGGAGGTTTGAATTACGATCACTCAGAGCACGTGTACTTGTATACTCTCACGTCTGATCATCTGTGCTACTCAAGTATCAAAAAACAACAGACGGCTCAAGGTCACTCACTTAGCTTCCCACTGCGCAATGGAAGAGAGGACCTATTGAGTGATCTTCAGCCACCTCTTGGTGATGGCAACAAAAATTAAATTTGACTTTGTTATTACGTGCGACAAATTGATTAGATTTCTCCACAGTACGTTAATAACCATCATTAACAAAGACTACACACACTTCTTTATAGGCGATTCCCAAAGAAGGCGACTTTTTTTTTTATCCGTCAATGAAAAAAAATTTTTTTCCTCTGAAGCATATTCGCTGATATTCTGTTTGATAGTATATTAGGCATGCACTCACGCATTTAAAGGTATTGTTACAGCAACAAACATTTTTTTTGTTTACATTTATATTGAAATATTGCATATTTTAAATGACAATGTGCTTCACTGAAACTGCTTAACTACTAGGTATATCTCTCTAAAATCTGCACCTCTCAATCCCCTGACGGTGCTCTATTTTAGAGTGTACTGCTGTTGATTATTTTGCTTTATAACCATCTTTATAAGGCCTCAAGACGAGGTTCATCAAACTTCGTAACTTCATAAACAGCTTAATTGATTTAATCGCTCTTAAACTATGTGAAAGTAACAGTGCTTATTACTCATCAACGATGCTTTAAATTCATACTGAAGTAGCAACATTTCAATAAATATCTTAAATCAATATCAAGTGGTATACGACTTGTGATATTTTAATTACAGTATTACTAGTATTCGTAGTGGCAATGATGCAAGAAAGCAACCTTATAAAGCATAAGCAAAAAAAAAAAAAAAAAAGCTTCCTGCATCATCTGTTCATCCTTGAATTTATTCAAACTACCCACTTCCACAACTATAGACGAAAGTTTATGTCAACAATCAATCACTCGCTGGCTGAAAGCAAACTTCCGCACCATCTTTACTTAATTCATCCTGCAACCATCTTTCCTTAATCCATCCTACAACCATCTTTCTTTAATTTGAATTTATGCCCCCTCGTATGCGTAATCTGAGCAAGAGGAAGAATGCTATCAGCAACGAGCTTGCTCAATCCATTCAAAGTTTAAACAGTTCCATTAAACTGTAGAGTGTGTTTAGTGTCAAACAGCACCAGAGGTTCCCCCATCTCTGCCTAGTATACATTGTGGGTGCGAAACAGAACACTGTGAATACCAGAGGTTCAAAAGTGTATGGATTTTGTATGTGTAGAGTCGTGTATCGTTGTTCATCTGGTCATTTAGCCGTTGGGTCCCTAATGGGGCCCAACGTTGCCCACACTCTGCCCCGTGGAGTCAGACCAGGTACACCAGTATTATAGTTATTTACTCTGGCAGGTCCTGCCACCTAATTTCCTGAGATTTCAGTGGCAAGGACCTATAAAAAAGGGGGGGGGGAGGGGAGAAGAAATAGGGTTAGCCGAGGTAATTAAAAATTGTGTTAAGTTTTTGAGTGTAGGGTACGATTCTAGGGGTTGGTCTGAACACTAGTCATATAAATTTTTAAGAGCGAGCAGGGGGGAAGACTGAAGGCTGGAGGGGGAAACAGACAGAAATATGGGGTCAATAGAGAAGGCGACCGCAAGGTGTCAGTGGGGCAGGCCCATCCCCAACAGAGGGGAAGCAGGGATCAGCGGAGGCAGGAGACAAAGAGACCGTCAGCTCCCCCCCCCACTGGGAGGAAAGGGGAAGAAAGGACCATGCAAGGGAGCATGGTTTTAAGAGCCAAGATGGCCTTGAACATCAAAGCTGTGGCAAGTCTTCTTAGGAGTTCCTGTTCAGTGAGTCCGGTCCGGTCCGGTCTAAGAAATGTCACTCATGGGAATGGTGTCCCATCTTCCAGTTTGTCCTAGTTATGGTCTGAGTCTGGTAGCACTTGGAATGCCTGTCCTGTCCAATTGTCACTTAAAATGTAGAGAGTCCGTTCAGTGAGTCTTGTCCGGTTTTGGTGGTCACTTTTGGGACTGGGTTTTGGTGGTCACTTCTTTGTGGTGATGATGATGTAGTGATTGGTTGGTTTACATTTTTGTTGTTCCAGTCTGCTTCTTCCAGGGTGTGTGATTTCCTTGTGGAAGATTGACCAGGGCTTGAGGTTATATCTAAGGTGGATCCAGTAGGTTAGGATCAGCAGGTGGCGGAAGTGTCCGGTGTCTAGCAAACATCTTTTGGACAAATTCAGAAAAGGCTCTGTAGGTGATTTCATCCTCCAGTAGGTAATGCTCCTGATTTGTAAGTATAAAATGAAGTTGGGTGACAAGAAAACCACGGAGATCTTCGAACAACTCGCACTCGTATATAAAATGGTGCCAGGACTCCAGGGAGCCGCAGGCACACCTTGGGTCATCAATAATTTCCAGTAGATTTAGTTTGCATTGGATTGCTCTGTGCCTTGTGAGGAGATAGGTTGTATATAAGCCTGGGGAGAACCAGGATGGACACTGTGGATATGAAGTTTGTACACTTGGCAGGAACTTTCGTGTAATTTCTCCCTTTGTGGAGAAATTACACGAAAGTTGGCCAGCGTTGTTGCCAGATGGTAGTCTCCTTTTCTCCATGGAACAGTTATTGGCAGGTTCTGTGGTAAAGTTCATGAATGTAGTGCTCGTTCCATGGTTCAGATGGTAGAGCATGCCCACATGGGCAACCTCCAGGTCTAGGGGTAGAGCCCCAGCAACCACCTGAAGTGCATGAATTGACACCATGTTACAGGCACGTGTTATGGTCAAAAGGATCGGTCTTTGGATTATGTCCAGTCTTCTCCGGTTCACTGCTGTTGAGGATTTACGGCAACAGGCACCTGATGCGTATGTGATGATCGGAATGAAGACTGCCTTGTAGAAGAGCGTAAGGGTGCGCCTCCTCAATCTCCAGTCTCGGCGACTGACCCTGGCAACCATTGCTGTGTACTTCTTTTTTTATTTTTGCATGGATGTTGTTGAGATGAGGACAAATGATAAATTTCTATCCAGGATGACGCCTAGGTATTTTAACTCAGTTTTCAGCCTGATCGTCCTGTCATAAATTTTTATTTGTAATGGTCTTGTTGGAGTTAGATAGCCTTTTAATAATATGAACTGGGTTGTGGTCAGAGAGATGGTTAATTTGTGCTTCTCAGCCCATCAGGAGGATTCCTAGAGTCCTTTTAGCGAGGTTCTCTTATCTGAGCCCTGGAGTTGGCCGCGAGGATTAAAGTGAGATCATCCTCATAGGCCTGCGAATGGACGTTTCCAAGGTCTAAACGAAGAAATTCGTCGAGGACGTAATTCCACAAAAGTGGACCAAGAACAGAGTCCTGCGGACATCCACGATAAATTTGACGTTCCAACCTGCAGTAGGGGGCCTGTACTGTGATTTTTCGTTTATTCAGATAGTTCCGGAGGCAGGCGAAGAGGTTGCCTGGCAGGTTTTCTTCTCTCAGTCGTGCGAGGATGCTCGGCCACCATAAGATGTCGAACGCCCCCGCGAAATCTACCGAGGTGACCAAAAGGTATTTCTTATCACAGTTTTCGGCCAGACCCGGGATATTCTCCAATGTGTGGAAGGTGGATTTCCCCGGCTTTAAACCGAATTAGTTTGGTGCATGGGACTGTGCCTGGATGTAGTGTGTCTCAATTCTTTCTCTAAGCATCTGTTTTATCACCTTGCTCAAGACAGAGAGGAGTGCAATTGGACGATAGGAGTTTGGTAGGTATTGCGGCTTGGATGGGTTTTTTAATATGAGCTTAATGCTGGCCACGTTCCAGTTCGTTGGGAAGCAGCCACAGCGGAGGCAGTGGCTATATAGATTCAGAAGAAGGTTTGGGGTGTACTCTGCCACCTTTTTGACAATTTCTGGCTCTATCATGTCTATCCCCCGGTGTTCTTCTGTTTCTGATTTTGTTGACTGCAGTTTGAAGTTATAGGAGAGTGAATGGTTCCTCTGTCTGGTCAGATTGATAGGTGCCGTTGGCATTGCTAAGCAGCTGTTGTTCCAAGGTGTCGTGGCCATCTAGGGTTTGGAAGGTGGCGTTCAGGATATTGTTTAGGGATTCCTGCCAGTTTTTGGTCATATTTCCCGGGGGGGGGGGGTTGTAGATGTCACTTCCCCTCTGGGTAGCTTGTTGGTTGTAATCCAGTATATGATACCCTATGGGTCAGTGTTTCCCACTGTGGAAATCAGGTGCTCCCAGCACAGCTTTTTCCGCTGCCTGATCATTGCAGTAAGTAAAGTGTAAAGTGTAAAGTGTGTTTGGGGTCAAACGGCACCAGGGGTTTACATTGTCGTGTGATACAGTACGCTGTAAAGGCCAGAGATTTAAAAGTGTATGGATATTGTACATGATTAGTGTTGTGTACCGTTGTTCTTCTGGCCATTTAGCCGCCAGGCCTCTGCTGAGGCCAGACGTTGCCCACACTTTGCCCCGTGGAGGCAGACCAGGTACACCAATATTTTAAATAAGTACTCTGGCAGGTCCTGCCACCTAGTTTCCTGAGATTTCAGTGGATAGGACCTAAAAAAAAGTAAAAAAAAAAAAAAAAAATAAATGAAATAAAAAAAAAAAAAATTTGAGAGGTTATCGCGTGGTGGTTGTGCTAGAATTGTGAGGCCGAAAATTGTGGGCGAATCAAATTTGGCTGTAATTAAGTTTGGATGTGTGGGGCTTTCGCTTGCATGCAGGTAGAGTGGGAGGGAGACTGAAGGCTGGGGAGGGCGACAGACAGAAGAATGGAGTCTGCAGGAAGGGTGACTCCAAGATTTGGTGGGGCATGCCCATGCCCCACCAGAAGGGAAAGTGTGGGTGGCAAGGAGGGAAGGAGACAGAGGGACCATCACCTCCCCCCCGGCCAGGGAAAGGGAAGAAAAGTGGACCAGGCAAGGGCGCCAGGTCAGATCGCCAATAAGGCTAGTGTGCAGAGAGGCTCTGCAGTTTCTTCAGTCGGTGGAATGTCATTTTTGGGACATTGTCCCATCCGAGGTTTACAAAGTCCAGTTTATTTTGTAGCCATTCATTGGTTAAGATCCCATCCGAGGTTATTTAGTCCAGTCAGCTTGGATGCGCATTTGCGATTTCACTGATGTCACTGACCAGAAGAATGGAAAAACGCCAATGTAAAGCTGATCATAAAAAATCCATCTAAACCGCTCCAACAATCAGAGTCATATCGACCCATTGCTCTTTTATCCATGGTCGAACGTCTACTGCTAATACGGCTCCAAGACCATTACACCAAAGCCGGGCTCCAGTCCAACTTCCAGTTTGGATTTCGACTGGGGAATTGCACAGAAGACACACTGCAAAGGATCATCTCTGCTGTCTCAACTTCTACCTTCCAATACTACCTACTAATAGCAATAGATTTCGCTGGAGCCTTCGACAGGCTCTGGTGGGCAAGTATTTTTCGCAGACTTAGGCAAGTAAATATTCCATTAAATTTATACAAATGCATCCAAAAGTACTTATCAAATTGGAAAATTACAATCTCCTCAACGTACCGAAGAATCACCGGGTCTCTCTACAGAGATTGCCCCAGGGTTCAGTCCTTGGTCCTTTTTTTGTCGAACATTGTCCTGGATGAGCTCCTAGGTCCTGTAGCTATAAAAGCCTTTGCTGATGATGTCACCATCTCCATTAAGGCTGATAGCAGAGCTTCTCTGGAAGCCAGAGGAAACCAGGACTTCAAATCCTGAAGAACTGGGCAGCCCTACACAAGCTAAGACTATCACCCCAAAAGACACAATACATTCTCCTGAAGGAATCACTACAGCCTACTAGAAACCCCACTATCAAACTTCAAGGCCAAACCATCAAGCTAGTTTCCACGATAAAATTACTGGGAAGAGTACTTGACCTTAAGCTCACTTTCTCTCCGCATCTTGCACACCTCCACGCGAAAGTGAGAAACTACACTGCTCTCATTGCACGGGTGAGTTGTCGTGATCGGGAGTTGAATCGACGCACCTTTAAAGTTCTATACAAATCAATCATCCTTCCCTTCATAACGTATGGATCTGGGGTCTACTTTCGCCAGCAACTCAATACAACAACAAACGTAACCTGGTAATCATACAGCGCAACATCTTTCTTACAAGGGAATGCTGCACAGTTAGTATCCAGGATCCTGAGCTGGATGTCATCATTCTTCTCTCTCTCTCTCTCTCTAAGGGTAATTCAGAAAATTTTTTTTGGCTGGTGCAGCATAAGCCTCAAGCTTCCTTGCACCATATGGCTAATAATAATAATAATAATAATAATAATAATAATAATAATACAATTAAATACAATGCAATACAAATTTATTTATCATTTTAATTTGTTTACAATACAAGTTACAATACAACATTTGTTTACAATAATAATAATAATAAGTTATAATACAACATTTGTTTACAATAATAATAAAAAAAAAATAATAATAATCTTCAGGTTCGAAGGGGCCTCCACTACTGTCTATCCAGGGACACACCAGCAACAATCCTTGGACAATCAATAACCTGAAAGAAATCAGGCAGGATTGGGGCCCAAGCCGCAATCCTGAACACCTGTAGGATAGTCAGAGAGTTCCTCGACCAGAAGTAACTTCAGACATAACAAAAAAATGAGAAAGAGTGTAGCCTGTGCGAACGTACATTTTTGCCGCTAATGGAACAGAGAAGTTTTTTCTGATTTATTTTACTGTTTTATTAGCTTAAATTGGCATATTAACTTATTTTCTAGTAGCTTTATATTCCTATTTACGATACATAGATTAAAGTAACTTAGATAGAGATTTTGTAGGTATTACTTAGTATCGGAAAGGGTATCAAATCCACGTGTTTACCGTTCGTAAATAGCCGCCATTGCTACCCGATACAAAATATCTCGAAATAGATAGCATAAGCTTAATATAGTATAGTATAGCACATAATATTATATTAGTATAGTACAATTAATCAGATAATTAATCTTGTTGAACTTCATTGTCAATTAAATTGTACTTTTAACTATACATATAACGACTTGGGTTACGTCACATAAATAATTAGTAAAAAATAAATAATTAATACTTAACTTGATACGGAAGTTATATAAAGGGATTTCGTAGATAACACTCGATACTGAAACATAAATATAGCATTAGTAGAGGCATTTGATGCAAGAAAGCAAGCCTATGCAGCATCAGCCAAAAAAAAAATAAATAAATAAAAAATAACCACTTCCACTTCACCCCTCTGTTCGTTCGAAATACCTGTCCAGCTGAGCCTTAAATATAGCGTTATAGCGTTATAATTTTTGGGATATAAGTTTAGGGTTTTAATTTTGTATTGAAATTGAAATTTTATTGAAATTAAATCGAAATCATGACTCAGACCAGAGCAGCAAAGCAAAAGGCTCAAGCTAATGGGAGTGCTGTGGCTCAGGGGAGAACTGAGGGGGGGAATTGCCCTCTGAATCACAGCCTATTAAAATGCACTACTTGATGTTTGTGGAGCAGTCGGGTACGGGACATGATACTGCCATGGGGGATGTCTTTGTGTGTGCGCGATGCAAGGAGTGCAAGGAAATCAGGAGACAACTCAGCATTGTTATGGGCCTATATGAGAGCTTGAAGGACAGGGTGGATGCCCTCGAAGAAACTAAATTGAGGAGCCCATCAAGCTCTCAGCTGCCCACACCAATGCCAGAGCTTGCACTTGGTCATCACGCAACACAGAGGCAGCCCCCAAGGCAGAATGCGCTGGTCCCAAAGGAACTAGTAGTTGTTGGTGACTCTATTGTCAGGGAAACGGGAAACATGTTTGGAAAAAGGATAGGTGGAACAGGACCAGGGTATGTCTGCCAGGGGCAAAGGTTGATGACGTTGTAGAGCGGATATCATCTTTTAAGGGCACAAAAGGTGATATAGTTGTACATGTTGGAACAAATGATATTAAGAGTAGGAGACCGGCGGAATTACTTAACAAGTACAGGTCACTGTTGAAAAAAAGCCGTGAATTAGGGTTGAATTTGAAAGTGTCTACAATTCTGCCCAGACAAGATAGGAGGGAGTATAGGATGAGAGCCTTGTCGATCAATTCGGCCCTGGAAAGATTGTTCAAGGCTCAAGGGGTAGAATTTTTTTCAGCCTGGTCTGTACTTGTTAACAGGAGAGACTGCTTCTACAGGGATGGGATACACTTAAATAGAAAGGGTGCAAGAATGTTTGCCGATGCTATCGAGGCAGTGTTAGGTGTGTCGGAAAACTGCTAGATTGGGGAGATACAAGGACTAATAGATTAACAGTAGCCACTGGCAGAGGTGAAAGTGATTCTTGCACTGCTTCTATTGGAATGAGCCGCAGCCTGGAAAATAAGATGCAGGATATTTCAGGACTGCTGGGAGTCATTGGGATCCAAATAAACACATAGGTTGTGTTAGGGTAGCTAAGAAAAAGAACAGATGCATGTATACTTGTGTGTACACCAATGCTGGAGTTTAGTAAATAAATTTGAGGTATTACTCAAAACATCAAAGGCAGATATTGTGGAGATTTCAGAGACGTGGGGTCACACAAATATAAGGAATACAGAACTGGAATTTGGGGAGTGGGGAGTACAATGTCTACAGAAAGGATAGACAGGATAGGAAGGGAGGAGGGGTTATGTTATTAGTTAAGTTATGTTATTATTTATGTTATTTTGTTAGTTATGTTATTAGTTAAGAAATACATAAAATACAAGGAAGTGAAGCCAGTCGACATTGCTGGATAGTGCAGTGTCGAGTCAGTTTGGTGTGACATAAGCATTGGGAGATCAAAATTGAGAGTAGGAGTGTGCTATAGGCCTAATGACTCTGATGAGTATAATCAGAAACTGTACAGGGAAAGAGAGTGCGCCAGAAAATCAGAGAGTCTTATAATGGGGGATTTTAATTTCCCAGATAATGACTGGAATTTCGGGGCTGGTCACTCACACACTAGCAAGGCTTTTGTGGATTTATTGGATGATTGCTTTCTACATCAGCATGTTCGGGAGGCAACTAGAGGGAGTAATACTCTTGATTTGATTATCAGTAGTGATTCTTCATGCATTAAGAATCTGCAGGTAAATGAAACACAAGGTGGCAGTGATCACAGTGTGCTGAAGTGGGATTTACTCAAAGAGGTAACTACCATCAAGGGTAAAGGGAAGTGTTTTTTGGTATGGTAAAGGTGACTACGGTGGTCTGAGACAGTATTTAAATTCTATAGTGGGACTAACTGATGATGTTACCAACAGCAAATTCAAAATGGGAAGCATTCAATGAACTTATCTTGGAAGCGACTAGGCTTTACATACCAACTAAGAAATATTGTTCAAGGTTTAGGCCTAAATGGATGTCAGATGAACTAATGAAACATATAGCAGAGAAGAAAAATGCATGGGATACATACAAATTAACAAGTGACACAGAAGCCTATGATAGATTCAAGTTGATCTGTAACCAAGTTACAAAGGAGGTTAGGCAGGCGAAGGCAGATTACGAAAAATCTTTGTCAAGGGATGCAAAGAAAAACAGCAAACAGTTCTTTACTTATGTAAACTCTAGAAGGAAGGGGATGAATCAGATTCGTCCACTTGATATCGATGGGTCAACTGTTGATGATCCTGCTCAGGTTGCTAACAAACTGAATGAATATTTTGCATCGACATTCACACATGAGGAGTTATTTAGCGAGGGGAATGCCAGAGGTGTATTCAACTCTGTCAGTAAGCTAGAGAATCTTGTAATAACTGAGAGTAAAGTGGACGAGAAATTGTTGAAGATAAATACAAGAAAGGCACCTGGGGTGGATGGGATCTATCCAGTTATATTAAAGGAGGCAGCAAAGGAAGTAAGCAAACCCTTAGCCATACTTATGAGAGCTTCCTTGTGCTCAGGGGAAGTACCCATGGACTGGAGATGTGCAAATGTGACCCCAATTTACAAAGGAGGATCAAAGGGCGACACAAGTAATTATAGACCTGTTAGTTTAACTTCTGTTCGAGGAAAATTAATGGAGGCACTGGTTAAAGAAGCACTGCAGGATCTTCTAGACAAGACTTCAGTTATAGCTCGGACACAGCATGGTTTTGTTAAGGGGAAGTCTTGCCTGACCAATTTGATTGGATACTATGATGCAGTCACAAAAGAACTGGATGCAGGGAATAACTTTGATATTATATAGTTGGATCTTAGAAAGGCTTTTGATACTGTTGCACATGGAAGACTGCTGCACAAATCGGAGCAGTGTGGCATTGGAGGCAAATTGCTGCTATGGATAAAGGGGTGGTTGAGGGGGAGAAGACAGAGAGTGGTAATCAATGGACACTGCTCATTGTGGACTAATGTTATTAGTGGAGTCCCACAGGGTTCAATGTTGGGTCCATTATTGTTTTCTGTATTTATAAATGATATTGATGATAGTATATCAAGCTTAATGTCCAAATTTGCAGACGAAACGAAGTTGGCAGGGTTGTCAAGGACACTAAAGACAGTATGCTGCTGCAACAGGGTCTGGAAAGGTTGAGCAGATGGGCTGAGAGGTGGCAAATGAAGTTTAACAATGAGAAATGTAAAGTACTACATAAGGGAAACAGCAACCCCAGAGTAACAACTCTGTGGTACTACATTGACAGTGGTAGAGAATGAAAGGGACCCGAGGTGATTGTGCAGGGAGATATGAAGTTTTCTGAGCAGTGCAGACGGGCTGCAAGAGTAGCTCATGGTGTATTGTCGATGATATATAGAAATCTTTCTAGCAGGGATAAGGAGGTGATTATTCCCTTGTATAAGGCAATGGTCAGGCCACACCTTGAGTACTGTATACAGGTCTGGAGGCCTCATTTCAAGTAGTACAGAGAAGGGCAACAAAGGGGTGTTCTTACGAAGAAAGGCTTAAGTTTTCAAATTACAGTGTCTGGGGACTAGGCACCAGCGAGGTGATTTGATAGAGGTGTATAACGCCTTGAATGGTTTGAGCATGTTCAATGCTGATGGGATTCTTCCTCTGGCTCAGAATAATCACCTGAGAGGGCATAAATTCAAATTGAGAAAAGACAGATGTAGGATAGACGTGAGGAAATTTGCCTTTAGCCAGCGGGTGGTTGGTTGGTTGGTGGAACAGACTTCCATCCCTTGCCGTGGAAGTTGATAGCCTAAATAAGTTTAAGGCTCAGCTGGACCGGTATTTCGAACGAACAGAGGGGTGAAGTGGAAGTGGTTATTTTTTATTTATTTATTTATTTTTTTTTTTGGCTGATGCTGCATAAGTTTGCTTTCTTGCATCAAATGCCTCTACTAATGCTAATGCTAATCCACAACTACTGGTAAAAGAAGCTCACCTGCACGCACACACACACACAAGCACCTAGCAGAGCAGTCCATTCGAATGATAACGGAACCGGAGACAATCCCGAAGTTTCTCACTGAAGGAGTCACATATCTGAAGCCTAAAGTTGAAGATACAAGAAACCCTGCGAAATTGAGGCCAATCACATGCCTCCCAACGATGTACAAGATCCTGACCAGCTGCACAACTAAGAAGATATCAGACCACTTAGAGAGTAAGAGCATATTGGCTGAACAGCAGAAAGGATGCAAGCGGAGGAGCAAAGGATGCAAGGAGTAATTTACCATAGATGCCGCAGTTATAGAGCAAGCCTTCAAGAAGCACTGCAACCTATACACGGCCTACATCGATTACAGGCAAGGCTTTCGACTCCGTACCTCATAGCTCGCTAATAGAGACCCTGAAGATTTACAAGGTCAATCCGATAGTGACAAACATCCTGGGAGCAACAATGGCGAAATGGAGTACCACCATTAAGGTCGAGAACATCACAACCAGGCCAATCCCCATTAGAAGAGGAATCTTTCAGGGAGATGCTCTGAGCCCAGTATGGTTCTGTCTAGGACTCAACCCGCTATCCACCATGCTCAACGGCAACAAGTATGGATATAACCTCAAAGAAGGAAGAAAGAACCTGTAGACCCTCACCCACGTGATGTACGTGGATGACGTCAAGCTCTACGTGGAGTTGTTTCTCGGTTGCATACTGCGTGGCAACCGAGAAACAACTCCAGCAACGACTCCGGATCACCGAAGAATTCAGCAAGGATGGAATTTGGTCTAGAAAAATGCGAGACCTACACACTGCACCAGGGAAAATTAGTTGGCCGAAACTACCAGCTGCTGACTGGTAAAGAGATCGAAGCTATGACAGAAGGAGAGACCTACAAATACCTAGGGATGATGCAGGCTAAGCAGTTAGAACACAAGGAAATCAACAAGTTGCTGACCGAAAAATATCATCAGAGACTCAGCAGCCTGCTGAAAGCAAAATTGAAAGGAGGGAACACAGTTAAAGCCATAAACACCTATGCAGCTCCAGTACTAACGTACAGTACACATTCGGGATCATAGACTGGACTAACACCGAGCTAGAAGATATCATGCGAAAGACAAGGACAGTGATGACCAAGAGTCACCAACACCACCCAAAGTCAGCAGTGGAGAGAATAACAATACCTCGGAAAGAGGGAGGAAATGGCCCGATAGACCTGATAAAACAACAGAAAACAGTTAGTTAACCTGAAGGATTACTTCGAGAACAGCACAGCACAGCTCCACACACCCCACCAGGCCACAAGGAAGATGGATAAGTGGTATACCCCACTCAATCTAAGCGAGGAAACCCTTCCCGCCCAGACGATATAAGAAACGAAGTTAGAAAGTTTGGCAATGAAGACACTCCATGGCAGACACTTCAATGACCTCCATCAAGATCACATTGATAAAATTGCTTCCAATGCATGGCTCACGAGTGGGACACTCCTCCCCGAGACTGACGGTCATCCAAGACCAGGTAATCAACACCAGAAATATAGAAAATACATCGCAAAGGAGCCTCGAATGTCTGATGACACATGTCGACGATGCCACTTGGCTTCAGAAACTATCCAACACATCACCCCGGGGTGCAAAGTGATCACCCAGACTGAGTACACTCATAGACACGACCAGGTAGCCAGGATAATACATCAGAAGCTAGCGAGGAAATACCAGTTGACCCAAGAAAGTGTACCATACTACAAATACGAACCCGAGGCAGTACTAGAGTCCCGAACCCACAAGCTGTACTAGTACCGCGCCATAATGACGGATAAGACCATCCCGCACAACAGACAGGATATAAACCTTGTGGACAAGATGGAAAAGGCTGCCTGCCTGATTGACATAACGATGCCTAGAAAACCCAGGAGGAAAAAATTAGGAAATACACGAACCTGAGACATGAAGTCAAGGAGATGTGGCATATACAAGACGTATCGACCATCCCGATCATCATCTCAACCACCTGTATGGTGCCAAAGACTCTACATAGCAGCCTAGCAGCTATGTAGGTCTCCCAGAGAACACTTGCATGGAACACCTGTAGGATATTCAAGAGATTTCCTCGACCAACAGTAAACCAGACATTACAACCACCTTGTGTACTTGGTAGCAGTACCAGTCACGGAGTGGAATCCTCCAATCAGGGAGAAATAATATAAGAGCAAAACAATAATAATAATAATAATAATAATAATAATAATAATAATAATAATCACCCTGCCCTTTCGGTTCTTGTGGGCGTCCTTCTACTCGATCTGGAGGTTATTCGAAGGGGGCCTCCACTACTGTCTATCCATGGGCACACCAGCAACTATCCTTGGATACTCCATCAATAACCTGAATAAAATCAGGCAGGAAAAGAAATAAATCGCATTCCTACTACTTCAGACTTGGCAGGACAGATGGACTGCTTCCGACAAGGGCCTAATCACTAAGAAATTTATACTTTATGTGAATGTCGTATTTCCCAAGTCTCCAAATTGGTTCTCTCCTGGTCTTTATATCACCTACCTCATTACCGGACACGGATCAATAAACCAAAAACTAACATCCATGGGAATCATTGACAATCCCTTTTGTGCATGTGGCGAAATAGAAGACTGGAACCATCTAGTATATACCTGTCAACACTAGAGGACCTCCGCAGCATCCTGTTTACTCGTATACAAGATAACCCTCAACGAAATGAACACTTTTTCATCACAGAAGAAAACTACTACTATGAATTTACGAAGTTTGCACAAGCCCTCTTCACAAGACAGAGCACCCTATTGCCAACGCAAAATAGGAACACCCCATCTAATCCTTACCTAACTGGTCAACCGATCTTAACCTGGATAGGATCAACTGGCCTACGGGCCGTTTGATTCGTCAGTGGCAACTTATACGCAGCTCTCTTGCTGTGTCTTATTTATCCTCCTCCCCGGGTTCCCCTTTCACCTGATGGCGCTTATTGCTTCATTGATAACCTGGAGGATGCCTTTGCCTACAACCCCACATATTTCTAGCTATACCCTCCTTTCTTGAGTACACTCTGTACTTTCTGGACTCTACCTTTTTTTTTTTTTTTTGTCTCTGTCCAGGAAGCCTGGCCGAAGACAAGCCAAAGAATAATGGGCAGCCTGGCTACCTCCTAATGGTGTGTGCGGGCAATGTGGAGTCCCACCCGTAAAAATGCCAGGACACACAATAGAACCTAAAGCAATATGTCATATACAACACACAACACTTTTCTGGTATTTACAGTAGTACTGTATTTCTTCACAGTGTACATATGGCGCAGATGTGGGAAACCACAGGTGGCGCCTGACCCTAACACTATGCACACTTTTGCACGCTATGATCTCGCTGGTCTTTTCTGCACCTGTTCCAAATCTACATCCTTCCTAAAATGAGGAAGGTTGTACTCAAAGGAAGTTGTACTTAAAATGGAAGTTGTACTCAAAATGTGGTTTGACCATTGCCTTGTACAATTGGGATAATCACTCTTTGTATCTTGGTATAATGTCAATGGGATAATCACTCTTTGTATCTTGGTATAATGTCAATGGGATAATCACTCTTTGTATCTTGGTATAATGTCAATGGGATAATCACTCTTTGTCTCTGCTAGCAAAGTTCCTGTCTATCATGGACAAAATAAAACCCCATGAGCCGTCGTCGTGGCAGCCTCTCTGCAGTCCTGTCGAGAATATGTGAAATATGATGGAGAGGACTATTTGGCAACGAAGTCCTCTTACTTCAACTTTCTTCTGGAAACTCGGGGTTTTCGTCCAGGAAACAGAAAAAATCGACCTCACAACACACACACACACACACGCACGTACACACACACACACACACACGCACACACACACACACGCACGCACACACACACGCACGCACACACACGCACACACACGCACGCACACACACGCACACACACACACACAATTTACAGATTATATACCGAGCTGATGCTGCTAAAACCTTACAACAACAACAACTACCTTCAACTTTGTCGCAGCTATGCGATATTGCTAGAAGAAGGGTTACAATTAGACCAAATCGTACTAAAATACGTTCTAGACTCCATACTGTGCCGCACACTTGCTGTTATTCGAAGCAAACGTGGCCCGTTTCGATACTGATTTTTTTGACTAGTGTGTGTACAGCATATGCAATAAAACAAATTAACATTACTAATCAGGTGTTGTGTAAGAAGACAAAACACAAGTCGATGTGGCCAGTCCCTGAAGTAAAAACTTTTATTATGGATCTCCAGAGATGTGTTATTAAAAAGAGCCGCCAGGTGGAGCCAAAGTGGAAAGAAAGACACAAGTCCTTGATCAAATGACGGAGCAGTAATTTAACCACAAAAAAAAAAAAAAAAAAAAAAGAGTGCTACTACTTACCACCATTAGTGGTCGCAATATCAAAATATTCAGATGAGAAGTAATTTGTTTAAGGTTAGGTGTCAGGGGAATTACTTTTAGATTTATTGAAGGGGTGGTAAATGCAATATTGTAACCTTAAGCAATGCCAAAAATTAGCCCAAATGATTTGAAGGAAACTCTTGAAAATCATTATAAAAGGGTGCAGAAAGGTCAAATTTTGTGGAAAGCACTATATACAAGCAATAGACATCTATTTGGGAACCATTGTAAATTATTTTCAGTTATATTACAATTATTTTCAGTTTTTAAAATTTGGTCAACTTCCAGTTTTAAACACTACGAGATTCAAATACAAAATAATGGCGACGTATAGAGTAAAGTTCCCTACAAAATCACGACATTTTCCTCAGGAAAACTAAGTAATGGGGAAGAAAAAACAATGGCAGCTATTTATACTAAAGTTATATGTAAACACAAATTCCAAAATATAAAAGAAAACCACGCCATCAAGGTATTCTGTAAAAATACCGTCGCATTACTTGAAGTTTTTCTTGTTCGAAAAAGTTCACTATTAATAAAGACAAGTCCTTAAACAGGGGTTACTAAAATCAAGTAATGTCAAATAATTTACACAAAATATTAGCTAGTATAGCAGTAGCCATGTTAAATAACTATAGGGCAAAATAAATGGTGAATATATTACAAGTTTTAGAAAGTCACTCAAAACATAGCAACCCTTTGACTGTCTCCTTTTGTGACGGATAACCCTTTTTGTCAGGCACAAAAGTACCAACAAACTTACCAATAACCCATGAGTCTGAAGCATACAAATAAATCCATCCATGGGGTGGCAAAGAACACAGGTAAAAATAGATTAAATTATTTGATGAACTTGAAGTGTTAGTCAAGACATCAAAGGCAGACATTGTTGAGATATCTGCCTTTGATGTCTTGATCAAAGATATAAGCAGTGCAGAATTGGAATTTGGGGAGTACAATGTGCACAGGAAAGATAGACAGGACAGGAAGCGCGAAAGAGTTATGCTGTTAGTTAAAAACCATATAAAAAAGTGCATCCAATTGTGATGGTGGACAATGCAGTGTTGAGTCTGTTTAGTGTGAAATAAGCGCTAGGAAAGGAAACATGAGAGTAGGTGTGTGTTATAGGCCTAATGAATCTGATGAGTATAATGAGCAATTGTGCAGAGAAATAGAGTGGGTCAGTAAATCAGAATGTCTTATAATGGGGAATTATAACTGTCCAGCTATTGACTGGAACATGTGGGTTGGTCAATCGCACACTAGCAAGAATTTTGTGGATTTGTTGGATGAATGTTTTCTACAGCAACACGTTTGAGAGGCAACCACAGGGAGTAATACTCTTGATCTGATTATCAGCAGTGATTACTCTTGATTAAGAATTTGCAGATAAAGGAACCACTTGATGACAGTAATCACAATGTACTGTTGTGGGAATTACTAAAAGATGTAACTACCATCAAGGCTAAAGGGAAGGGCTTTTGCTTTCGTAAAGGTGACCACAGCGATCTCAGACAGTTTATAAATTCTCTACAGTCGGACAACTGATGATGTTACCAACGTTGAATTCAAAATAGGAAGCCTTCAGGGACTTAAATTTTGGAGACTACTAGGCTTTTCATTCCAAATAAGATAGGACAGGGTTCCTACTGTTCAATGTATAGGCCTAAATGGATATCAGATGAATTAATCAAGCTTGTTGCAGAGAAGAAGAATGTATGGGATGCATATAAAGTATCAGGTGACACAGAAGCCTATGGCAGGTAAAAACTAGCCTGTAAATCAAGTCACAATGGAGGTTAGGCAGGCGAAAGCCGATTACGAGAAATCTTTGGAAAAGGATGCAAAGAAAAAAAGCAAAAAAGGTCTTTATTTATGTAAACTCTAGAAGGAATGGGATGAATTGGACCACTTAACATAGATATATATGTTGACTATTGATGATTGTGCCCTGGTAGTTGATAAACTGAATGAGTATTTTGCATCTACATTCAGTGAGGGGAGTGCGAGAACTTTACTAAACTCTAACAGGGAGCTAAGTGATTTTATAATAACTGAGAGCAGAATGGAGGAGAAATTGTTGAAATTAAATATAAGGAAGGCATCTGAGATGGACGGGATCTATCCAGTTATATTAAAAGAGGCAGCAAAGGAAGTGAACAAACCCATAGCCATAATTAAGCTGAACTTCCTTGGAGTAATGGGAGATCCCCATGGACTGGGGGTGTGCAAAGGTATCACCAGTTCACAAAGGAGTTTCAATGGTGACACAAGTAACTACAGACCTGTTAGTTTAATTTGTGGTCGGGGTAAAATAATGGAATTACTGGTTAAAAAAGCATTGCAGGATCATCTAGACAAGACTGCAGTAATAGTTAAGACACAGCATGGGTTTGTTAAAGGGAAGTCTTGTTTGACCAATTTGATTGGATATCATGATGTGGTCAAAAAGGAACTGAATGCCAAAAATAATTTTGATATCATATACTTGGAATTCAGGAAAGCTTTTGATACTGTTTTACATGGAAGACTGCTGCACAAATTGGAGAGGTATGGCATTAAGGGTAAGTTGATACAGGGGATAAAAGGATGGTTGAGTGGGAGAAGACGGAGAGTGGTAATCGATGTACACTGATCTTCTTGGACAAATGTTTTTAGTGGAGTTCCCCAGGGTTTGGGGTTGGGCCCATTGTTTTGTATAATTATCAATGACATTAATGAAGGTATATCAGGGTTAATGTCCATGTTTGCAGAAGATTTATTAATCTTACTAAATTTCATTGTCAGTTGGATTGTACTTTTTTAACAAAATAAATATAGCAACCTAGTTATTACAAACGTAACATCATAAATTAATACATAAAAGTTGACAGTGGATAAGAAAGTCATGTAACTCGGAGAGTTACGTTATTCGATAACGAAATATATATATATAGTGTTATACCTGCATTGGGATATAGGTTTAGGGTTATATTTTGTATTAGAATTTATTGAATTTGAATAGAAATCATGACTCAGACCAGAGAAGCAAAGCAAAAGGCTCAAACTAGCAAGTGCTGCGGAGAAAGGGGAGAACTGAGGGGGGGTTGCCCTCTGAATCACAGTCTAAGGTGTAAGGTGTAAGGTATATTGTTGTCATGCGGCCCCAGGGGTTTCCCCCATCTCCGCGTTGCTTTCTTTGTGGGTGTACCAGTTTCCTGGGAATGGCAGAGGTTTAAAAGTGTGTGGGTATTGTACCTGTGTAATGTCGTGTACCGTTGTTCATCTGGTCATTTAGCCGCTGGACCCCTGCTGGAGCCCAGCGTTGCCCCACCTTCACCCCGTGGAGGCAGACCAGGAAACACCAGTAGACTAAGATTTACTCTGGCAGGTCCTGCCGCTTAATTTCCTGAGATTTCGGCAGCTAGGACCTAAAAAAAAAAAAAAAAAACTTATGTACACATACACATATATGCACATATACACAACAGTGATACATAATATATACGCATCCATGCAATCGTAATTACTTTGGATGTTTGCATACAGCACGTGTGCATGCATTCATATGGCAGGAGTAGGGCATTGCGTAGGATAATTAGGCCGAGACTGGGCGAAGATTATTTTTTTGCTAGATTAAATTTAGTGTGTAGGGCGCTCGCGTTGTGTATAGATAGAGTGGGGGAGGGGAGGAAGAAGGTTGGGGGGAAAAGGCAGAAGTATGGGGGACACAGAAGAGATTCCCCCAGGTGGTCAGTGAGGCATGCCCATGCCTCACCAGAAGGAAAGGTGGGGTAGCAGGGGGCGAGGCGACTGGTCATCTCGTCCTCCTGCCAGGAAGGGATATTAAAGGAGAGCCAGGCTAGTGCTTAGCTCAGGCCGCCAGAACAGCTGCTATTCGTCCTTCATTCAGATTTTTTGTCTGTCTTCATGGTTGCTTAGTAGTCCATCTTTGGTGTTATGCACATTTTGGCTTCTAGCCATTATGTGGCTAATGTGCATTCAGGTCCCGTCTTCTTCTGTACAGGGCTTCAGCGAACTTTGAGAAGGCAATATATTCCTGTCTCCCATCCAGGAGGTGTTGTTCTCTATCTCTGGGCAAAAAAGTGATCCGAGTGATGAGTTGGCAGCGGAGGTCATCATAAAGCTGGCATTCATGCATGAGGTGGTGCCAGCTCTCCAGCTCTCCACAGCAGCAAGTAGGGTCATCTGTAATGCCCAGGGCTGTAAGTTTAGCCTTAAAGGCACCATGTCCCGTTAGCAGGAAGGTCGCATGGAGTCCCGGCGTGAACCATGCTGGAGCCATTGGATAGAGTTTTCCAACGTTGGGGAAGAATCGTTTGGTGACTTCTCCCTTTGTGGAATTCTCCCATCTGGTTTGCCAGGTTTGCATGAGATGATTTGCAAGTCTCTTTTTCTCAGTCAAACGATTTGTGGTAGGATCTGCGTCGAAGCCGGCGAAGGTGCAGGCTCTTCCCTTGGAGAGTTCATATAATACTCCACATTTAGCTACTTCGAGGTCTAAAGGTAGGGTTCCCGCCAGCACCTGCAGCGCGTGGGTGCTAACTGTTCTGCAGGCCCGGGTTATAGCGAGCAGCATGGCTCTATGGATAGAGTCGAGGATTCTGCGATTTACAGCCATTGTGACTTTGGGGTACCAAGCTCCGGAAGCATAGGTAGCTATCGGCAGGAAGGCGGCTTTGTAAAACAGCTTGAGTGTCTTCTTTTTCAATCCCCAATCCCTTTTTGCGACTCTGGTAACAAGGGCTGTATAGCCCCGTATCTTCTTACGGATGTATTTCAAGTGTGCCTGGAAGCAGAGAGTGGGGTCCAGTATTACTCCCAGGTATCTAAGTTCCTTGGACAGTCGTAATGTGATACCATCAATCTTAATCTGTGGGGGTCTCCTGTAATCTAGGGCACCCTTTAGGAGAATGGAGTCCGTTTTGGTTGCTGAGATCCTAAGGAAGTAGATATTGGTCCATTCTTGTAGGATTTTAAGGGCATGATTTGCCTTTCTTCCCAGCTGGATTCTGCTGTTTCCCTCTATCATCAGGATGAGGTCGTCTGCAAAGGCTTGTGAAGACGCCTCTCCAATATCGGTATTTAGGAATTCATCCAAAACGATGTTCCATAACGTAGGTCCTAAAACGGAGCCTTGTGGACAGCCTCTGTTGATTTTTCTGGTGAGTATTTTATATGGAGCATTCACCATGATGAGTCTACTGGAGAGGTAGCTTTGGATTACTCGATAGAGGTTGCCTGGCATCCCACTCCCCCGGAGCCGGGCCAGGATGCTCGGCCACCAAAGGGTGTCGAACGCCCCAGCAAAGTCGATAGAGATAGCCAGGAAATATTTGTTTTCTGTGGCAGCTGCACGTGCAAGGACGTTCTTCAGGGCATCTACAGTCGACGTTCCCGGTCTAAAGCCGTACTGGTTTGGGGACATTAGGTTTGCCTGTAGGTAGTGAGCCTGTATTCTGGTTAACAGGAGTCGTTCCAAGAGTTTACTGCAGACTGTTAGTAGGGCTATTGGTCTGTAGGAAGTTGGTTGGTCTGGTGGTTTTGTCGGGTTTTTAATTATTAGTTTAATATTTGCTTTTTTCCAGTCCTTCGGATAGGTTCCAGTTTGGAGACATAGATTGAAGAGGTTCAGTAGCATGTCAGGGGGCTGTCTCCACCACCTTCCTGATGATTTCGGGCTCCAAGAGGTCCGGACCCGGACATTTCTTACTTTTAATAAGGTGCGCAGCCGCTTGTAGTTCCTCTATTGTGAAATCCGGTTCCCTGTCTTCTGTTCGGTAGTCGTCATTCTCTGTGCACATCTTGATTTGTTGGGGTGTCTGTGGGTCTACATGAGGGTGGAAGGTTGCATCCAAAATATTGTTAATAGATGCCTCCCAAGAATTGGTAGCATCTCCCTGTGGTGTTATGGTGGTTGAAATTACCTCTCCCCTGGGAAGTTTATTAGTGGTTACTTTGTAGACCCCCCCAGGGGTCAGTGTTGCCAGTGGTTGCGACCAGATTTTCCCACGAGAGTTGTTTACTTCTGCGTATGAGCGAGGTATACTGGTTTCTGGCCTCTTTGTAGATTTCCCGTAGTGCATCCACTTCAGGGGCAGGCCAGGAGCGTCTGGCTCTCTGGAATGCTTTTCGTTTGTCCTGGACTTCTCTTCGGAGCCTCTGGAGCTCCGGACTCCACCATGGTACAGCACCTGAGGCAGGTTTTCTTCGTTTTATGGCAGCATTCGCTGCTTTAGTAATGATCGCTGTGACTATTTTTTGGAGTTGGTCAGGGTCTTGGATTGTTTGAATTGCAGCTTGCTGTGTATCTTTTTCTGCTATTAGGGTGTCTCTGAATTGGTTCCAGTTTGCAGTGTTCACCGCATATCTCTGCAGCATTTTTCTCTCAGGATATTGTCTCTGATGGTCTCTGTTGAGTTGGGTCAGGACCCTGTGGTCGGACGTTGTCCAGGCATCCTGAACAGTCCAGTCTGTTATATTGCCAGCAATGTTTCTAGTGGCTAGGGAGACATCGATGGTTGATTCCCATCGTAGGTTGCAGTAAGTCGGTAGTTGATTAGGTTGGTTTAGCACTGTTATCGTTGATGTTGCTAGGAATTCCTCCAGGCGCTGCCCATTCCTTGTCCCCTGCCTGTCCGGGGTATGGCTGTACCAAGCTGGTGACCTGCAGTTCACGTCCGCTCCTATTATTAGTTTCTGGTCAGGGAGGATATTTGTTACATGTTCTAGGTACCTTATAGCCATCGTTATGTCCTCTCCAGGGCGGCAATAAAGGGCTACGACGTAGAAGGCTCCCAGTGCTGAGATAAGATGCGCACAGACTGCCCAGGCCGTGCAGAGGTGAGTGATCCTGGTAGCTGTTATATCTGGGTTTCTGATCACAATAGCGGCCGAGGGGATTTCATTTTCAGGTTGTATGATCTTGTATTGTAGGGGGTATCCCCTTACTTGATTGGCGGCTGCGTATGGTTCTTGGAGTATGATGATATCTATATTTTCGTCGTCGGCTTTCATCCTGACCTGGTCGGCCACTGCCCTGGTTCTATGAGCGTTTAGCTGGAAGAATTTGATTACTTTAGTGTTGAATTGTTTATGGTGTGGTGCCATAATCTGTTCTGGATTGGGTCAAGCTCTTGTATTTTTGGTATATGGGACACATGCTGTCTCTGAGGGAATGGGAGGCATCCATTTTCTGACTTTTGCAGTTTGCACAAACGGCGTCTGTGCTCTTATTTGGGCAGTCGGTGAAGTTGTGGCCCTTGCCAGCGCAGTGGCCGCAGGTTCGCACAGCCTGGGAGCATGTGTGCGATGTGTGTCCGAACTTGCAGCAGTTGTAGCATTTGATGATAGCCACATGTTCGCGGAATCGGTGGCCGCTCCAATATATATAAACTCTAGTCTGATTTATAAGTATTTGCCAAGCCAGCGGGCTCAGTTCTACCGACCAGTTGACTGTGCTCGAGGACTTGGTCTTGATGGTGTGCTTGGGTATCACATGATCATTTAGATTTTGATCTGGCAAATGTTTGGACAGATTCCTATCAAACAATTCTCTTGCGACCTCCTCGGGTTTGATATCCTTATCAAGGTCGTATATAAGGATGGAGGGCCCCTTCCTTCTTGGGGGTTCCGCTCTGAGTCCCAGGGTTGCTATCTTGGGGTTGGCTATTATTTCGTTTATTTCCTCTGTGGTCTCTGTTTCGATGACTACACCTGGATTCCTTGTCTTTCGTACCGATTTTATTTTCGTGGTCCTTAGGTCATCGGAGAGTTTATTAATTATTGCCTGCTTAATGCCTTCACTAGAATGTTTGTCCACTTTATTAAGGGGTCTCAACACTACAATGTTAGGTCGCCGAGTGGTGGATTTCTCCTTGGCTTGTATTGGTTGGGTGGCTGTGTGGTCACACTTAGCCGGTATCCTCAGCGCATCTGCATAGGAGGGAGTGCGCTGTGGCATATTTTTTGCTCCTCCTTCCTTATAAGCCTGCAGTTTAGCTGTGGCTATTTCAGATTCTAAGTATGTTTGGAATAAAACGGACTCCATTTTATTCCATAAAGTAGCAATTTGGCCTCTGAGACCTGCTGAGATTCTGTTGCTCTGGTCCCTAAATAGGTCTTCTTGATCCAAGGGGGATCCCTCTGGGAGTGCAGAGTCCAGGGGGGAATCCTTCGGCTTGGTTTCAACTTGTTTTCCTGGTTGTAGGGAGCCAGGATCATCATGAGCGTCCTTGGGTTGGCTCTGGCTTCTAGTTGCTCTGTCCGAATTAGAGACTATTTGATTTTTATTTTTTCTTTTAGCCAAAGGTGTCAGTTTAACTTCTTCAGTATGGAATTGGTGTTCAGGGTTAACTTGTTCACAGTCAGAGTCACAATCTTTTTCGTGTGGTTCTCTCATCATGTTTGTATCCATTTCGGATTTTCGAAGTTATCCGGATTAGCGAGGTCTAGACGCGTTATTTTGTTTGAGGGCTCTGAGAGCTGTTGGAGGATATAAACCACTAGTCCGTGGGTATATTTGTTGCCGTGTGATCTGCAGGCGAAGATTCGGGCTCTCCCCCACTGGCAGTATAGGGGGGAAACAGCCTAGTATATAAGTGGCCCTAGGAAAACGGGGTTAATTTCTCTGGGGGTTTTTCTTGGCGCCGATAACAGTGGTGACATCAGTTTTTGCACTACACGTATATTTGCTAAGATCCATTCTGTTCACGGTATGTCTATTGCAGAGGGGGGAAGACAAAAAATACATGTTTCACTAGCACAGTAACGGTAATTCAGCACAGATGATGGAACGCTCTTGCAGCTCGGGTTTAGCACAAGTTGGGGCACCTCCCCAGTCAAATGCAGGGTATTTACGTGGCCGCCGCTTTATAATGGCGCCTCTCTATATCCTTGCTGCCAGCCACATGGTGACCACTGCGGTCTCGCAAACAAAGGATATAGATGAAAACGCAAATAGCCTGCTAAATTCCCAGTTGAAATTTAAAAAATTTCTTACCGTGAGAGTCCACTAGTTGACTTCTTTAGTTGAGAACACTTTTTATGGCAATAACTATAATTAAAACGCATATTTAAGCACATTTTTCTTTAGCGTTGATCAGCACGTCCGACTAGTAAGGCAGCCCTTTAGCGGTCTCAACTACTAAACAGGTATCGTGGTAAGGGGGACATGGCAACCAGGATCACAGTCTGAAATGAACTGCTTGTATGATGTTTGTTGAGCCATCAGGAACGGGACATGACATTGGCAAGGAGAATGTCTTTGTGTGTGTGCGCGATGTAAGAAGTATGAGGAAATCAGGCGCCAACTCAACATTGTTATGGGTTTATATGAGAGCTTGAAGGACAGGGTGGATGCCTTCGAAGGATTCAAATTGAGGGGTCCATCAAGCTCTCAGCTGCCGAAATCAATACCAGAGCTTGCACTTGAACATCACCCAACACAGCGGCAACACCCAAGGCAGAATGCACTGGTCCCAAAAGAACTAGTTGCTGTAGGTGACTCTATTGTCAGGGAAACGGGGAACATATTGTGAAAAAGAATAGATGGAACAGGACCAGTGTATGTCTGCTAGGGGAAAAGGTTGTAGGGCAGATATAATCCTTTAAGGGGACAAAGGGTGATATTGTTGTGCACGTTGGCACTAATGATATTATGAGTAGGAGACTGGCAGAATTATTTAACAAGATAATGAGGCAAAAAAGCCGTGAGTTAGGGTTGAATTTGGAAGTGTTTGCAATTCACAGGACACGATAGGAGGAAGTATATGATGAGAGCCTTGTCGATTAATTCTGCCCTGGAAAAATTGTCCAAGGCTCAAGGGGTAGAATTTTTCTCAGCCTGGTCTGTGCTTGTTAACAGGAGAGACTGCTTCTACAGGAATGGTATACACATAAATAGAAAAGGTGCAAGAATATTTACTAATGCTATCCTGGCAGAGTTAGGTGGGTCGGAAAACTGCAGCCTGGGTGGGGATACACAGAATAATAGATTAACAGTAGCCGCTGGCAGAGGTAAAACAGATTCTTGCACTACTTCTATTGAAATGCAATTGAGCAGCAGCCTGGAAAGCAAGGCAGTGGGAATTTCCAGGACTGCTGGGAGTCATAGTGTAACACATAAATACATGGGCTGTGCAGGGTTTCCTAGCTGGCTTTCAGTTTCTTGTCACACCAAACCAGCTGGTCGAGATGCTGAGGCTTTTGCAATTACTAATGACCTTGCACAGATTGCTCATTTACTTACAAGAATACCGGACAATCTTAATCACACAGCCAACACGAGTGATCTTTTTCTCACAAACAACCCTTCTAACTACACGCTCCAAGTGAGAGGTACTTCAGGCACTTGAGATCAAAACTGTGTGATTGTCTCTTCTGCAATTGAGCCTTTATCTCATGGCTATTCCCAACCTCGTGTTGTTTGGCATTACAAGAATGCAAAATGAGATGACATGCGAGATTTCTTTTCCTTGGTCGGATTACTGTTTCAAAACTTCTGATGTCAACATTTGCTCAGTTCGTGTCAGTGAAATTATTCTTGCAGGAATGGAACCCTTTATCCCACACTCGAATTAAAATCTCGTCCTTGATCTAAACCTTGGTTTTCCAAAAAATGTGCTAAGGCTGTTCAGAGAAGAATGTTGCATATCGTAACTGGCTTGTTTTTAATTCTTCAGTTTCATTTTCTGCCTACACCAAAGATCGCAACAATTGTAAAGCAGTTAGCATTAGCATTAGCATTAGTAGAGGCATTTGATGCAAGAAAAAGCTTATGCAGCATCAGCCAAAAAAAAAAAAAAAAAAAACCCACTTCCACTTCACCCCTCTGTTCGTTCAAAATATCTGTCCAGCTGAGCCTTAAACTTATTTAGGCTATCAACCTCCACCACAAGGGATGGGAGACTGTTCCACCAACCAACCACCCGCTGGCTAAAGGCAAATTTCCGCACGTCTATCCCACATCTGTCTTTCCTCAATTTGAATTTATGCCCTCTCAGGTGATTTTTCTGAGCTAGAGGAAGAATCCCATCCGCATTGAGCATGCTTAAACCATTCAAGGCTTTATACACCTCTATCAGATCACCTCGCTGGTGCCTAGTCTCCAGACACTGTAATTTGCAAAACTTAAGCCTTTCTTCTCTTCGTAAGAGCACCCCTTTGTTCCATTCACTAATCTTGTTGCCCTTCTCTGTACTCGTTCCAGCAGCTCTACATCCTTCTTGAAATGAGGCCTCCAGACCTGTATACAGTACTCTAGGTGTGGTCTGACCATTGCCTTATACAATGGAATAATCACCTCCTTATCCCTGCTGGAAAAATTCCTGTATATCATTGACAATACTCCATGAGCTACTCTTGCAGCCGTCTGCACTGCTCAGAGAACTTCATATCTGCCTGCACAACCACCCCCAAGTCCCTTTCATTCTCTACCACTGTCAGTGTAGTACCACAGAGTTGATACGTTGCTCTGGGGTTGCTGTTTCCCATGTGTAGTACTTTACATTTGTCAATGTTAAACTTCATTTGCCACCTCTCAGCCCATCTGCTCAACCTTTCCAGATCCTGTTGCAGCAGCATAGTGTCAGCAGTGTCCTTGACAACCCTGCCAACCTTTGTATCATCTGCAAACTTGGACACTAGGCACCTGCAGATAAATGAACCACTTGGTGGCAGTGATCACAGTGTGCTGAAGTGGGAGTTACTCAAAGAGGTAACTACCATTAGGGGTAAAGGGAAGGGGTATTGCTTTCGTAAAGGCGACTACAATGGACTGAGACAGTATTTAAATTCTATACAGTGGGATCAACTGATGATATTGCCAACAGCAAATTCAAAATGGGAAGCATTCAAAGAACTTATCGTGGAAGCTACTAGGCTTTACATACCAACTAAGAAATATTGTTCAAGGTTTAGGCCTAAATGGTTGTCAGATGAACTAATGAGGCATATGGCAGAGAAGAAAAATGCATGGGATACATACAAATTAACACGTGACACGGACGCCTATGATAGATACAAGTTGATCTGTAACCAAGTTACAAAGGAGGTTAGGCAGGCGAAGGCAGATTACGAGAGATCCTTGGCAAGGGATGCGAAGAAAAACAGCAAAGAGTTCTTTACTTATGTAAACTCTAGAAGGAAGGGGATGAATCAGATTGGTCCACTTGAGATCGATGGGTCAACTGTTGATGACCCTGCTCGGGTAGCTAACAAACTAAATGAATATTTTGCATCGACATTCACACATGAGGAGTTATTCAGCGAGGGGAATGCCAGAGGTGTATTCAACTCTAGCAGTAAGCTAGAGAATCTTGTAATAACTGAGAGCAAAGTGGAGGAGAAATTGTTGAAGATAAACACAAGAAAGGCACCTGGGGTGGATGGGATCTATCCAGTTATATTAAAGGAGGCAGCAAAGGAGGTAAGCAAACCCTTAGCCATAATTATGAGAGCTTCCTTGGACTCAGGGGAGGTACCCATTGACTGGAGATGTGCAAATGTGACCCCAATTCACAAAGGGGGATCAAAGGCTGACACAAGTAATTATAGACCTGTGAGTTTAACTTCTGTTCCCGGAAAATTAATGGAGGCACTGGTGAAAGAAGCACTGCAGGATCATCTAGACAAGACTTCAGTTATAGCTAGGACACAGCATGGTTTTGTTAAGGGGAAGTCTTGCCTGACCAATTTGATTGGATACTATGATGCAGTCACAAAAGAACTGGATGCAGGGAATAACTTTGATATTATATACTTGGATCTTAGAAAGGCTTTTGATACTGTTGCACATGGAAGACTGCTGCACAAATTGGAGCAGTGTGGCATTGGAGGCAAGTTGCTGCTATGGATAAAGGGGTGGTTGAGGGGGAGAAGACAGAGAGTGGTAATCAATGGACACTGCTCATCGTGGACTAATGTTATTAGTGGAGTCCCTCAGGGTTCAGTATTGGGGCCTTTATTGTTTTCTGTATTTATAAATGATATTGATGATGGTATATCAGGCTTAATGTCCAAGTTTGCAGACGATACGAAGGTTGGCAGGGTTGTCAAGGACACTACTGACACTATGCTGCTGCAACAGGATTTGGAAAGGTTGAGCAGATGGGCTTCGAGGTGGCAAATGAAGTTTAACATTGACAAATGTAAAGTACTACATATGGGAAACAGCAACCCCAGAGCAACGTATCAACTCTGTGGTACTACACTGACAGTGGTAGAGAATGAAAGGGACCTGGGGGTGGTGGTGCAGGCAGATATGAAGTTCTCTGAGCAGTGCAGACGAGCTGCAAGAGTAGCTCATGGTGTATTGTCAATGATATATAGGAATTTTTCTAGCAGGGATAAGGAGGTGATTATTCCCTTGTATAAGGCAATGGTCAGGCCACACCTAGAGTACTGTATACAGGCCTGGAGGCCTCATTTCAGGAAGGATGTAGAGCTGCTGGAACGAGTACAGAGAAGGGCAACTAGATTGGTGAATGGGACAAAGGGGTTCTCTTACGAAGAAAGGCTTAAGTTTTGCAAATTACAGTGTCTGGAAACTAGGCACCAGCGGGGTGATCTGATAGAGGTGTACAAAGCCTTGAATGGTTTGAGCATGCTCAATGCTGATGGGATTCTTCCTCTAGCTCAGAAAAATCACCTGAGAGGGCATAAATTCAAATTGAGGAAAGACAGATGTAGGATAGATGTGCGGAAATTTGCCTTTAGCCAGCGGGTGGTTGGTGGGTGGAACAGACTTCCATCCCTTGTCGTGGAAGTTGATAGCCTAAATAAGTTTAAGGCTCAGCTGGACAGGTATTTCGAACGAACAGAGGGGTGAAGTGGAAGTGGTTATTTTTATTTATTTATGTTACTTTTTTTTTTTTTTTTTTTTTTTTGGCTGATGCTGCATAAGCTTGCTTTCTTGCATCAAATGCCTCTACTAATGCTAATGCTAATGCTAATTAAGCTTGATATACCATCATCAATATCATTCATAAATACAGAAAACAATAATGTACCCAACACTGAGCCCTGAGGGATTCCACTAATAACATTAGTCCACGATGAGCAGTGTCCATTGATTACCACTCTCTGTCTTCTCCCCCTCAACCATCCCTTTATCCATAGCAGCAATTTGCCTCCAATGTCACACTGCTTCAATTTGTGTAGCAGTCTTCCATGTGCAACAGTATCAAAAGCCTTTCTAAGATCCAAGTATATAATATCAAAGTTATTCCCTGCATCCAGTTCTTTTGTGACTGCATCATGGTATCCAATCAAGTTGGTCAGGCAAGACTTCCCCTTAACAAAACAATGCTGTGTCTGAGCTATAACTGAAGTCTTGTCTAAATGATCCTGCAGCGCTTCTTTAACCAGTGCCCCCATTAATTTTCCTGGAACAGAAGTTAAGCTCACAGGTCTATAATTACTTGTGTCAGCCTTTGATCCTCCTTTGAGAATTGGGGTCACATGTGCACATTTCCAGTCTATGGGTACCTCCCCTGATTCCAAGGAAGCTCTCATAATTATGGCTAAGGGTTTGCTTACTTCCTTTGCTGCCTCCTTTAATATAACTGGATAGATCCCATCCACCCCGGGTGCCTTTCTTGTGTTTATCTTCAACAGTTTCTCCTCCACTTTACTCCCAGTTATTTCAAGATTCTGTAGCTTACTGCTAGAGTTGAATACACCTCTGGCATTCCCCTTGCTGAATAACTCCTCATGTGTGAATGTTGATGCAAAATATTCATTTAGTTTGTTAGCTACCTGAGCAGGATCATCAACAGTTGACCCATCAATATCAAGTGGACCAATCTGATTCATCCCCTTCCTTCTAGAGTTTACATAAGTAAAGAACTCTTTGCTGTTTTTCTTTGCATCCCTTGCCAAAGATTTCTCGTAATCTGCCTTTCCCTGCCTAACCTCCTTTGTAACTTGGTTGCATATCAACTTGTATCTATCATAGGCTTCTGTGTCATGTGTTAATTTGTAAGTATCCCATGCATTTTTCTTCTCTGCCATATGCCTCATTAGTTCATCTGACATCCATTTTGGCCTAAACCTTGAACAATATTTCTTAGTTGGTATGTAAAGCCTAGTAGCTTCCAAGATAAGTTCTTTGAATGCTTCCCATTTTGAATTTGCTGTTGGTAACATCATCAGTTGGTCCCACTGTATAGAATTTAAATACTGTCTCAGTCCATCGTAGTCGCTTTTACGGAAGCAATAACCCTTCCCTTTACCCCTAATGGTAGTTACCTCTTTGAGTAAATCCCACTTCAGCACACTGTGATCACTGCCACCTAGTGGTTCATTTATCTGCAGATTCTTAATGCATGAAGAATCACTGCTGATAATCAAATCAAAAGTATTACTTCCTCTAGTTGCCTCCCGAACATGCTGATGTAGAAAACAATCATCCAATAAATCCACAAAAGCCCTGGTAGTGTGTGAGTAACCAGCCTCCAAATTCCAGTCAATATCTGGGAAATTAAAATCTCCCATTATAAGACTCTCTGATTTACTGGCCCACTCTATTTCCCTGTACAGTTCCTTATTATACTCATCAGAGTCATTAGGCCTATAGCACACTCCTACTCTCAGTTTTGATCTCCCAATGCTTATGTCACACCAAACTGACTCAACACTGCACTGTCCAGCGATGTCGACTGGCTTCACTTCCTTGGTTTTTATGTGTTTCTTAACTAATAGCATAACCCCTCCCCCCCTTCCTATCCTGTCTATCCTTTCTGTAGACTTTGTACTCCCCAAATTGCAGTTCTGCATCCCTTATATCTGTGTGACACCACGTGTCTGATATCCCAACAATATCTGGCTTTGATGTTTTGAGCAATACCTCAAATTCATCAAATTTATTTACTAAACTCCTAACATTGGTGTTCACGCAAGTATACCTGCACCTGTTTCTATTCTTAGCTACCCTAACACAGCCCATGTGTTTACTTGTACCGCAATGGCTCCCAGCAGTCTCTGAAATATCATGCATCTTGTTTTTCAGGCTTCTGCTCATTCTAATAGAAGCAGTGCAAGAATCTCTTTCACCTCTGCCAGTGGGTACTGTCAATCTACTGGTCTTTGTCTCCCCTATCTCCCCTATTTAACCTATCAACTTCCACAACTACAGATGGAAGTTTGTTCCACAATTAACCACCCGCTGGCTAAAGGCAAATTTCCGCACATCTATTCTACAGCTGTCTTTCCTGAATTTGAATTTATGTCCCCTTAGGTTTGTAATCTGAACAAGTGGAAGAATCCCATCAGAATTCAGCGTGTTCAACCCATTCAAAGCCTTATACACCTCAATCAGATCACCTTGCAGGTGCCTAGTCTCCAGCCGTTGCAATTTGCAGAACTTAAGCCTCTCTTGGTAAGAGGATCTCTTCATTCTCCTCCCCAATCTTGTTGCCCTTCTCTGTACAGGCTCAAGCAACTCGACATCCTTTCTAAAATGAGGCCGCCAGACCTGTGCACAGTACTCAGCACGTGGCCTAGCCATTGCCTTATACAAAGGGATAATCACCTCCTTTTCCCTACTAGCAATATTCCTTTATATATCATTGACAAAACCCCATGACCTGCTCCCGCAGCCTGTCTGCATTGTTCAGAAAACTTCATATCTGACTGCGCAATTTCTCCCAGGTCTTTTTCATTTTCTACCACCCTAAGTGTAGTACCACACAGTTGGTACGTTCCTCTGGGGTTACTATTACCCATATGCAGTACTTTGCAGTTGTCAATGTTAAACTTCAGTTGCCACTTCTCAGCCTATCTTCCCAAATTTTCTAGATCTTGTTGCAGTAGCACACTGCCATTAACACCCCTACCAACCTTTGTATCACTGCAAACTTCGACCCTAAGCCCGATGTACCTTCATCAATATCATTGATAAATATACAAAACAACAGTGGACCCAACACCGAACCCTGTGGGACTCCACTAATAACATTAGTCCACGAATTGCAGTACCCATTGATTACCACCCTCTGTCTTCTCCCACTCAACCATCCTTTTATCCATTGTAGCAACTTACCCTTAATACCATTCTGTTCCAATTTGTACAATAGTCTTCCATGCGCAACAGTGTCAAAAACTTTCCTGAAATCCAAGTATATGATATCAAAATAATTTTTTGCATCCAGTTCCTTTGTAACCACATCATAATATCCAATCAAATTTGTCAGACAAGACTTTCCATTAACAAACCCATGCTGTGTCTGAATTACTGTTCCAGTCTTGTCTAGATGATCCTGCAATGCATCTTTAACCAGTGACTCCATTATTTTTCCCGGAACAGAAGTTAAACTAACTGGTCTATAATTACTCATGTCACCATTCGATCCCTCTTTGTGAATTGGAGATACATTTGCACTTCTCCAGTCCGTGGCTCCCCTGAGTCCAAGGATGCTCTCATAATTATGGCTATGGCTTTGCTTACTTCCTTTGCTGCCTGCTTTAATATAAATGGATAGATCCCATCCACACCAGATCCTTTATGTTTAACTTCAACAATTTCTCCGCCACTTTGCTCTGTTATTACAAAATCATTAAGCGCCCTGCTACAATTTGATAACCTTCTGGCATTTTCAATCCTTAATAACTTCTCATGTGTGAATGTAAATGCAAAATACTCATTCAGTTTGTTTGCTATCTGAGCAGGATCATCAATAGTCGAACCATCGATGTCAAGTGGACCAATCCAATTCATCCCCTTCCTTTTAGAGTTTATATAAGTAAAGAAATCTTTGCTGTTTTTCGTAGCATCCTTTGCCAAAGATTTCTCATAATCTGCCTTCACCTGCCTAACCTCCTTTGTGATTTGATTACAGACTAGCTTATATCTGCCATGGGCTTCTGTGTCTCCTGATAATTTATATGCATCCCATGCATTTTTCTTTTCTGCTACGAGTCTCATTAGTTCATTTGACAACCATTTAGGCCTAAACCTTGAACAACATTTCTTAGTTGGTATGAAACGTTTAGTAGCTTTCACGATTAATTCCTTGAATGCTTCCCACTTAGAATTTGCTGTTGGTAACATGATTAGTTGGTCCCACTGTACAGAATTTAAAAACTGTCTGAGATGTTACAGATATACGTAACAGCGAAATGGTGGATGTTACAGATATACGTAACAGCGAAATGGTGGATGTTACAGATATATACGTATCAAGCAAAGAATGGTGATTGAATTTCTTAATAAGGAAGAAGTGACGCCTATCGAAATCCATACGCATCTCAAAAATGTTTATGGTGAAAATACTGTAGATGTGAATATAGTTAGACATTGGGTAAGACACTTTAAGAGTGGGGAAAGCGACAATTTTTAAAATTTATTCATTGTACTAGGCGGGCCCAGCCAGCTTTCCTGGTACCCCTACCACTATTTACATACTTTACAAATAACTTAAATTGTTCCATTATAACATTGAAATTTCGCACTTCACGTGCCCGCACCAGTATAGAGTAACGAAAGCCTATAATTCATGTCATATGAGTTGGAATCTCTGCCAAGAAAAATAGCTAATGAGAAAGTCCTCACACTAACCCTATTGAATCAATTCACCTGTCTTCTTCCATTATATTTTCCGCAGCCGAAGAGACATTCTACATGCACCCGTTTCACTCACGAAAATTTGGAATGTGTCAGGAAGTACACAGATAGTTTTATCAGCATTGTTCTTGCTCCATTCACAGCAGGACTCGTCGTCTATTGAAAACTTGCATTGCAAAGTGGTGCTTTCCAAAAAAGTCTGTCCTTGTCTTCGGTAGAGGGGCCTCACATCCAGGTCAGTGTTTGCACGCTGGGTGCTCCATCAATCAATTCCTCTCGTAGTTCCTGGTATTCATGGTACCTATTTTGGTAATTGGTAATAGCACTCCATGTTTCCTCGATTTTGTTAGTGTTTGCCCGTTTCCTGTGAAAAATACCTGTGACAAAGGAGATTTCACGGCAGCAAGCAACAGGCACCCGCACAAATCAAGAACTGACCAAAATGCGATTACGCAATCGTAATCAGCCAATCACAGAGTTAAGTTACTTTATTTTTTTTTTACATTTTAATTTTTATTATTTTTTTACTTTTTTTTCTGGGGCTACCACCCCCACACCCCCCGAATTATTCAGCCGAGGACAATACCAATAAACAATAGTTAATTTTTTTTTTAATTTTTCGGTTTCGTAACCCAGAAAACCTCAGCGTGCCTCGCGTTGCCAGTGCCGGTAGGTACATGGCACGGCTGACACGCACTGCGTGGCACCCGTGTCAGTTGTGATCGTCTAGACCAGTGTTTCCCAACCTTTTTTTTACCATGCCCCACCTAAGTCTTTCTAAAATTCTGATGCCCCCTATGTAACGTTGGGAAACACCGATATACATATTTTTTATATTCAAAAATTGAATTATTCCCTAAATGAAGCCTAATTACAACTTGTTCAGGACACAAAACTTAGGTTTTAGGAAGAAATCATTAGGAAATTATTAAGAAAAAAACAGTAAGTAAATTTTCAAAACATATAATGGACAACTAAAATTCAAGTACAAAATAATTTATATGAAAGATTTTTTTATAATATTTTAATTTTTAGTAATTATTATTTAATTGTTTAATAATTTCAACATTCCATGTGAAGTCACTTCTAGATGAGTGCACTAAATTTAGTGAGACCCTTGTGCTTGATGCTTGCCGCAGAGAGATTTTATATTGGGCTCCAATTTAGTCAGCTTCAGTCTCAAGTCTCCCCGTTTTGTGATATCCAGTCGATTTCTTTTCTTTAGGAACAAATCATTTATGGCACTAAATCCACATTCAGCTAAATATGAAGATGGAAACGGTAACAATAGCTCTCTTGCAAAGTTGGTTGAATTTGGGTATTTAATTTCTGTTTCATCACAAAGCCATGCCATCGCTCCTTTTATATTGAATAAAGTTTTAACTGACTCATCATTTTGCATTTCTGAGAGTTCTTCTTGGTACTGCATTGATACATCAGACACATCCACTAACATTGGTTGCATCATCCAGGTTGGAAAATCAATTTGTTTTAAATCAGAAAACCTTTCTTTTAAATCAGCGGACAGAATTTTCAGATGATCGACAATAACAAGTACAGCGGTATCAGTCACTTCACATTTTTGCAGCCAACGAAACTGTTCAAAATTTTTGTTACAAATATATTTTTGACATAATTCAATAAATGTAATGAAACCAAATATCTTCGCTTTTGCATCGACGAGAGTTTTATTTGTTCCTTGAAGTTGTTTATTTAATATATTTAGTTTTTCAAAGATATCGGCTAAATAACTCACAAATGCTTTACCATCGACCGTTAACAGATGCTTCATTTCAGGTTTGTCACTTAAAAAGTCACTAATAGTATCAAATAGTTCCATGAATCTTTTCAAGCAGTTCCCTTTCGAGAGCCACCTTACTTCAGTGTGAAGTAAAAGTCTCACATGGTCTCCATTTTGTTCTTCACAAAAAAGCTTGAAGAGACGCTCACATTTGGCATTAGCTTTAATAGCATTGACACATTTTATAACTGATTTTAGTACTTCATGAAGAACAGGCGAAATATTTTTAGCTACCAAGTTTTCCCTATGAATAACACAATGCACAAGAAGCATTTCTGGATTCTCATCTTTCATCAATTTTAAGCAGCCATTTTTCTTGCCCATCATATTAGGAGCACCATCTGAAGCGCAAGATGTTATATTTTTCATTGGTATATTATTGTCATCTAAGTAATTTTTTAGCTTATTATATATATCTTTGGAGGTAGTGGTGCTCTCTAATGATTTACAGAATAACATTTCTTCAGCAAAATTACCTTTATCAATATATCTCACATAAGTTATCAGTACGGCTTCACTGTCTCTCAAAGTTGATTCATCCATTTGCACTGAGAATTTTCTTGTTTTCAGCTTTCCAACAAGTTGTATTTCAATATCTTCACTCATTTCATCTATTCTTCTGCTAACAGTATTGTTATTGAGTGGCATAGCTTTCACGTCTTTGTCATCTTTTTCCAGAACTGTTTTAAGAAATGCTGATATTGATGGTTTGATTAAATTCTCTCCTATAGTATGATTTTTCCCAGATTTAGCAATGAGTAAAGAAATTTCATAACTAGCCTCAAGAGTACGATTGACAGTTGCAGTATGAGCAATAAACAGAGACTTTAATGTTGCTCTTTTTTCAAAATTCTTCTTTAAAGTTTGAAAGTAATCTAAATCTGAATTTACATGAGCATTATGTTTCGCCTTCAAATGCGCCTCAAGACGACCTCGCTTCATTGATTCGTTGGTCAAGCATTGTTGGCATAAAAGACAAAAAGGTGACCTTTGATCGTGGATAGCGGGTATGAAACCAAATTTTAAGTATTCCTCTGAATACTGACGAACTTTTTTTTTACTTGCACTACTCATTTTACTGCGCAACTGAAAGAAATAAATACAGTATAAGATAAATCAAAAACTAAAAATAAACTATGCATTAAAGTTAATTTAATTTTATTTTAATATATCAAAATTAATTATTAGTACGCTTTTTGAATGAATAAATCACACGAATTACTGAATTCGGGCTATTAAATCTGTGGTCTCTGTGAACAAGCAGATAAGTCTAATTTGTCAAAAATGAGATAAGTGCACTATAATAAAGTATTTATTATTTACTATTATGTGACACGCAGCTATCTTCGTTATTGTAGTTTTAGCGTGAGTAATAAATATTTGTATATTCGAATATATGCGTGTTTATATGAGAGTGTGAAGTTTATTTTTCCTCTCCTGCAAATTCGAGTTTTTGGACTTATTTGCTTATTTACTGAGACCACAGAAATACATATATGACAAATACATACCATTGTATATCACGGTTCTTCATTAATAATAATTCTGTGCGTGGACAAAGTAATTTTTATTTTAATCTGAGATCGTCAAACCTATCCAAATGTACAGTCACGATGCCCAAACGAGCGTTTGTATGAAAGGAATTACCTATTTCATATAACATGCTGAGTTTGCGGTAGGCTACAGTAGACAACCACTTTGCTTGCACATTGCATATGCCATAAGCAATCGTCCAATACAGTATGTACTATTCCTTCACTAGGCATAGTAAGCAATACTCTCCGAGCAAACTGTAGTTGATATTACTCCCAACTTTCAAGTGCAGCTCTATAGAAAGTACAACATTTAACGAATGCTTATTTAAAATTGAGATACCAACAATTCTTCTTTTGTACAAGTTAAATCATAGTAGGCGGTTGTTTTAAACTCTAGACGAGCAATTTTTGAATTGCCCCCCTGAACAATCAAATTGCCCCCATGTGGGGCGTGGGACCCACGTTGGGAAACACTGGTCTAGACGTAAGTTGACTCCGCTGGGTGGAGCCGGCTGCCTTCATTCACGGCCCTTCTGAGTCGTTCTCATTGGCTGTACCCGATACTGAATCTCGACCTGGTAAGGTAATAAAAGTATAAATTGGTGCTTTATATCTTCATTTTCATAGCATGTGGATAATATTTCTCCGATTTTCGCTTATTTGCCATTTAATAGAATCAAAATTCAATTCGCAAACGTAATCACAATAACCGTCGCTTATTGTAATTATTTTATGGCACTAGCATTAAAAAAATAATAATAATAAATGCTGATTTCGGAATATTGACGTTACGAATTATTGATGTTCGAAGCTCTACTGTATCAAATAAGATAATAAAATAATATAATCACCTGATGTCCAAACTGGTTACATGGGAATCCCAAAATAGCTATCTGATCTTGAAATCTATTGATTAGCTCATTCATCTGAGTGTGTTATTAACGAGTCCAAACTAGTTTGAACAGGCTAAGAGTAGAAAACTTGCTTTTTTCCCTAATGGTAGCCGCGCATTCTGGTCCCTTTGCCAAAGCTATTAGCCGCAACTTTTGCCCATATCTACTCCCACCTCTGTCCAAACCAGATGGTTCTGTTGTCTCTTCAGCCAAGGATAAAGCTGACCTGCTAGCATCCCATTTTCCTTCCAACTCATATATTAATGATCTTGGTAAAACGCCTCCCACCATTCTCTACACGCTCCATTCAATGCCTCTCCGATTTTCTACACGCTCCATTCAATGCCTCTCCGATTTTCGCTTATTTGCCATTTAATAGAATCAAAATTCAATTCGCAAACGTAATCACAATAACCGTCGCTTATTGTAATTATTTTATGGCACTAGCATTAAAAAAATAATAATAATAAATGCTGATTTCGGAATATTGACGTTACGAATTATTGATGTTCGAAGCTCTACTGTATCAAATAAGATAATAAAATAATATAATCACCTGATGTCCAAACTGGTTACATGGGAATCCCAAAATAGCTATCTGATCTTGAAATCTATTGATTAGCTCATTCATCTGAGTGTGTTATTAACGAGTCCAAACTAGTTTGAACAGGCTAAGAGTAGAAAACTTGCTTTTTTCCCTAATGGTAGCCGCGCATTCTGGTCCCTTTGCCAAAGCTATTAGCCGCAACTTTTGCCCATATCTACTCCCACCTCTGTCCAAACCAGATGGTTCTGTAGTCTCTTCAGCCAAGGCAACAAGATTAGTAAATGGAACAAAGGGTTGCTCTTACGAAGAAAGGCTTAAGTTTTGCAAATTACAGAGTCTGGAGACTAGGCACCGGCGAGGTGATCTGATAGAGGTGTATAAGGCTTTGAATGGTTTGAGCATGCTCAATGCCAATGGGATTCTTCATCTTTCTCAGAATAATCACCTCAGAGGGCATAAATTCAAATTGAGGAAGGACGGATGTCGGATAGATGTGCGGAAATTTGCCTTTGGCCAGCGGGTGGTTGGTTGGTGGAACCGACTTCCATCACTGGTTGTTGAAGTTGATAGCCTAAACAAATTTAAAGCTCAACTGGACAGGTATTTCGAACGAACGGAGGGGTGAAATGGGAGTGGGTTTTTTTTTTTTTTTTTTTTGTTTTTTTTTGGCTGATGCTGAATAAGCTTGCTTTCTTGCATCATATGCCTCTGCTAATGCTAATGGTAATGCTAAAGGATAAAGCTGACCTGCTAGCATCCCATTTTCCTTCCAACTCATATGATCTTGGTAAAACGCCTCCCACCATTCTCTACACGCTCCATTCAATGCCTCCTGTGATTTTCCGTGAAAAGGATGTCAGAAAGATTTTGACGAATGTTGATGCTAAGAAAGCTCCAGGTCCAGATTGTATTTCTCCACTTATTCTCAAAACCTGTGCTCCTGAAATTATTCTTTGCCTCCTTTTTTCACTTTCTTATTCCAAAGATGTTTTTCCTTCTGCTTGGAAATTTGCTCATATCCAGCCAGTTCTTAAAAAGGGGGACAAAACCCTCCCATCCAATTATCGTCCCATTTAAATTACTTCTACTCTTTCTAAAGTAATGGAGAAATCAATTAACCGCCAACTATTAAAGTACCTAGAAACCTTCCGTCTGATCAATGATCGCCAGTATGGATTCCGTCAGTGTCGATCCACTGGTGATGTTCTGGCTTATATTACCCATTTACGGACTAATTCAATCGAAAGGTTCCTTGAAACACAAGTAGTTGCTCCTGACATCTCAAAGGCTTTCTATCGTGTTTGGCATAGAGGTCTTCTAAACAAGCTTCCATCTTATGGTTTGCCAAGTGTTTTTAGCATTAGCATTAGCATTAGTAGAGGCATATGATGCAAGAAAGCAAGCTTATTCAGCATCAGCCAAAAAAAAAAAAAAAAACCCTCTCCCATTTCACCCCTCCGTTCGTTCGAAATACCTGTCCAGTTGAGCTTTAAATTTGTTTAGGCTATCAACTTCAACAACAAGTGATGGAAGTCGGTTCCACCAACCAACCACCCGCTGGCCAAAGGCAAATTTCCGCACATCTATCCGACATCCGTCCTTCCTCAATTTGAATTTATGCCCTCTGAGGTGATTATTCTGAGAAAGATGAAGAATCCCATTGGCATTGAGCATGCTCAAACCATTCAAAGCCTTATACACCTCTATCAGATCACCTCGCCGGTGCCTAGTCTCCAGACTCTGTAATTTGCAAAACTTAAGCCTTTCTTCGTAAGAGCAACCCTTTGTTCCATTTACTAATCTTGTTGCCCTTCTCTGTACCCGTTCCAGCAGCTCTACATCCTTCTTGAAATGAGGCCTCCAGACCTGTATACAGTACTCAAGATGTGGCCTAACCATTGCCTTATACAAGGGAATAATCACCTCCTTATCCCTGCTAGAAAAATTCCTGTATATCATTGACAAGACACCATGAGCTACTCTTGCAGCTCGTCTGCACTGCTCAGAGAACTTCATATCTGCCTGCACAATTACCCCCAGGTCCTTTTCATTCTCCACCACTGTCAGTGTAGTACCGCAGAGTTGATACATTGCTCTGGGGTTACTGTTACCCATATGTAGTACTTTACATTTGTCAATGTTAAACTTCATTTGCCACCTCTCAGCCCATCTGTTCAACCTTTCCAGATCCTGTTGCAGCAGCATAGCGTCAGTAGTGTCCTTAACGACCCTGCCAACCTTTGTATCATCTGCAAACTTAGACATTAAACTTGATATCCCATCATCAATATCATTCATAAACACCGAAAACAACAATGGACCCAACACTGAACCTTGAGGAACTCCACTAATAACATTAGTCCACGTTGAGCAGTGTCCATTGATTACCACTCTCTGTCTTCTGCCACTCAACCATCCCCTTATCCATAGCAGCAATTTGCCTCCAATGCCACACTGCTCCAATTTGTGCAGCAGTCTTCCATGTGCAACAGTATCAAAAGCCTTTCTAAGATCCAAATATATAATATCAAAGTTATTCCCTGCATCCAGTTCTTTTGTGACTACATCATAGTATCCAATCAAATTGGTTAGGCAAGACCTGCCCTTAACAAAACCATGCTGCGTCTGAGCTATAACTGAATTCTTGTCTAGATGATCCTGCAGTGCTTCTTTAACCAGTGCCTCCATTAATTTACCTGGAACAGAAGTTAAACTAACAGGTCTATAATTACTTGTGTCAGCCTTTGATCCTCCTTTGTGAATTGGGGTTACATTTGCACATCTCCAGTCTATGGGTACCTCCCCTGAGTCCAAAGAAGCTCTCATAATTATGGCTAGGGGTTTGCATACTTCCTTTGCTGCCTCCTTTAATATAACTGGATAGATCCCATCCACCCCAGGTGCCTTTTTTATGTTTATCCTCAACAATCTCTCCTCCACTTTCCTCTCAGTTATTACAAAATCATCCAGCTCACTGCCAATGTTTACTTTACCTACATCATTCTCCTTCCTGAATAACTCCTCATGCGTGAATGTAGATGCAAAATACTCGTTTAGATTGTTAGCCACCTGAGCAGGATCCTCAACTGTTGAACCATCAATATCCAGTGGATCAATCTGATTCATCCCTTTCCTTCTCGAGTTCAAGTATGTAAAGAACTCCTTTCTGTTTTTCTTTGCATCCTTTGCCAAGGATTTTTCGTAGTCTGCCTTTTTTCTGCCTAATCTCCTTTGTGACTTGGTTACAGACCAACTTATATCTATCATAGGCTTCCATGTCACCCATTAATTTGTATGTATCCCATGCATTTTTCTTCTCTGCCACATGTCTCATTAGTCCATCTGACAACCATTTAGGCCTAAACCTTGAACAATATTTCTTAGTTGGTATGTAAAGCCTGGTAGCCACCAAGATTAGTTCCTTGAATGCTTCCCATTTTGAGTTTGCTGTTGGTAACATCATCAGTTGGTCCCACTGTATAGAATTTAAATACTGTCTCAGACCATCATAGTCGCCTTTACGAAAACAAAAACCCTTCCCTTTACCTCTGATGGTAGTTACCTCCTTGAGTAAATCCCACTTCAACACACTGTGATCACTGCCACCTAGTGGTTCATTTATCTGCAGGTTCTTAATGCATGAAGAATCACTACTGATAATCAGATCAAGAGTATTGCTCCCTCTTGTTGCCTCACGAACATGCTGATGTAGAAAACAATCATCCAATAAATCCACAAAAGCCTTGCTAGTGTGCGAGTGACCAACCCACAAATTCCAGTCAATATCTGGGAAATTAAAATCCCCCATAATGAGACTCTCTGATTTACTGGCCCACTCTATTTCCCTGTACAATATATTATTATACTCATCAGAGTCATTAGGCCTATAGCACACTCCTACTCTCAATTTTGATTTCCCTATGCTTATGTCACACCAAACTGACTCGACGCTGCCCTGTCCATCGATGTCAACTGGCTTCACTTCCTTTGACTTTATGTGTTTCTTAATTAATAGCATAACCCCTCCTCCCCTCCTGTCCTGTCTATCCTTTCTATATACATTGTATTCCCCAAATTCCAGTTCCGCATTACTTATATCTATGTGACACCACGTCTCTGATATCCCAACAATATCTGCCTTTGATGTTTTGAGCAATACCTCAAATTCATCAAATTTATTTACCAAACTCCTAGCATTGGTGTACACGCAGGTATACATGCACCTGTTTCTATTCTTAGCTACCCTAACACAACCCATGTGTTTACGTGTAACGCAATGACTACCAGCAGTCTGTGAAATATCCTGCATCTTGTTTTTCAGACTTCTGCTCATTTGAATAGAAGCAGTGCAAGAATCACTTCCACCTCTGCCAGTGGCTACTGTTAATCTATTAGTCCTTGTATCCCCCCCAACTAGCAGTTTTCCGACCCACCTAACACTGTCTCGACAGCATCAGCAAAAATTCTTGCACCCTTTCTATTTAAGTGTATCCCATCCGTGTAGAAGCAATCTCTCCTGGTAACAAGTACAGTCCAGGCTGAAAAAAATTCTACCCCTTGAGCCTTGCACAATCCCTCCAGGGCCGAATTGATCGACAAGGCTCTCATCATATACTCCCTCCTATCGTGTCTGGGCAGAATTGCAGACACTTTCAAGTTCAACCCTAATTCACGGCTTTTTTTCAACAGTGACCTGTACTTGCTAAGTAATTCCGCCGGTCTCCTACTCTTAATATCATTAGTGCCAACGTGTACAACTATATCACCTTTTGTGCCCTTAAAAGATGATATCCGCTCTACGTCATCAACCTTTGCCCCTGGCAGACATACTCTGGTCCTATTCCACCTATCCTTTTTACAAAGCATGTTCCCCGTTTCCCTGACAATAGAGTCACCAACAACTACTAGTTCCTGTGGGACCAGCGCATTCTGCCTAGGGGGCTGCCCCTGTGTTGCCTGATGACTAAGTGCAAGCTCTGGCGTTGATGTGGGCAGCTGAGAGCTTGATGGGCCCCTCAATTTATTTCCTTCGAGGGCATCCACCCTGTCCTTCAAGGTCTCATTGGATATCCAGTTTTTTTCTCTGAACGCTCACTTAGGGTAATGATAGATGGTAGATGGTCTTCTAACTTCTTCACTAATGCCGGTGTCCCCCAAGGTTAAGTTCTTTCCCCCCTCTTTTCCTCTTGTATATTAATGACCTTCTTCCATTGGAAAAGCTATCCTATGGATAGGATTTCCAACTGGAAATCCTATCCATAGTTTTTCCGATGATAGTACATTGCATTCCACTTTCCATTTTGAGTAACCATGCCCTGTTCAATCAGACTCAACTTCTCGAAAATCTGCAACCAATTCCTTAAAATCCGATCTTCAAGTAATTCTCCAGTGGGGCAAAGACAACTTATTTGATTTCAACCCATCTAAAAATCAATCTTGTCTTATATCTCGCAGAAAGGATTCTTGTGCTCCTATGCTTAACTTTAGTGAAATTCCGATTTCTAGGCAAAATGATATATCTCTTTTGGGGATTTCCCTGACTTCTAGTCTCGCTTGGATCAAGCATATTACAAATATTGCTTCCTCTGCATCTAAAAACTTGCATTTCTCTTTCGCTTTCGGCGTTATTTTTCTTCCAAACAGCTGTTCACTCTGTATAAATCGCAAATCCGCCCTGCCATGGAATATTGCTCCCATATCTGGGGTGGTGCCCCCAAAACCTCTCTCTCTCTCAGGCTTCTTAATTCCATAGAGAAGAGGGCAGTTATGTTAATTAATGATTCATCTCTAAGAGAACCTCTCCTTTCGCTGTCTCATAGATGTACTGTTTATGCTGCATGCCTCTTCTACAGATACTTCCATGAACACTGTTCTTCTGAACTGGCTTCTATAATTCAAGCTCTCTTTTTCAAAACAGTCCGAACACGTGCCGCCAGCAGCCAACATCCATTTACTGTCCAACTTCAAACTCATAGAACCAATGTTTTTTCTTCCCCGTTTATTTATTCAACTGCCATTTTCTGGAACAACCTTCCTTCATAGGTATTTCCTGAAAATTACAGTCTACGAAAGTTCAAGTCCAATGTCAACTTCTTTCGTCTTCTCAACCTCCAACGCAAACATGGTACTAAGTACAATAGGTTCTAATACCTCTTATTTTTGGGGTTTACATTAAAAAAACTAAGAGTTCAAACAGGTGCATGTATACTTGCATGTACACCAATGCTAGGAGTATAGTTAATAAATTCTATGAGCTTGAAGTGCTAGTCAAGACATCAAAGGCAGATATTGTTGGGATATCAGAGATATTGTGTCACCCAGAGATAAGCAGTGCAGAACTCGAATTTGGGGAGTATAATGTGTACAGAAAGGATAGACAGGACAAGAAGGATGTAGGGGTTATGCTGTTAGTTAAGTAAAACACATAAAATCTAAGAAAGCGCATCCAATTGATGCAATGTTGAGTCTGTTTGGTGTGACATAAGCACTGGGAAACGAAAAATGAGAGTAAGCGTGTGAATTATCCCTAATGAATCTGATGAGTATAATGAGCAATTGTGCAGAAAAGAGAGGGAGCCAGTAAATTAGAGTGTCTTATAATGGGGGATTTTAATTCCCCGGATATTGACTGGGATTTGTGGGCTGGTCACTCACACACTACCAAGGCTTTTGGGGATTTATTGGATGATTGTTTTATACACCAGCATTTTGGGGAGGCAACTAGATGGAGTAATACTCTTGATCTCATTATCAATAGTGATTCTTCATGCATCCACAATCTGCAGAAAAAGGAACCACTAGGTGGCAGTGACCACGGAGTTCCGAAGTGGGATTTACTCAAAGAGGTAACTACCATCAAGGATAAAGGGAAGTGTTTTTTGGTTTGGTAAACGTGACTACGGTGGTCTGTGACAGTATTTAAATTCTATACGATGGAACCAACGGATGATATTACCAACAGAAAATTCAAAATGAGAAGTATTCAAAGAAATACTCTTGGAAGCTTCTAGGCTTTTCCTACCAACAAAGAAATATTGTTCAACATTTAGGCCTAAATGGATGTCATATGAACTAATTAGACATGTGACAGAGAAGAAAAATGCACGGAATGCATATAAATTAACATGTGACACAGAAGCCTGTGATAGATATAAGCTGGTCTGTAAACATGTTACAAAGGAGGGTAGGCTGGCAAAGGCAGATTATGAGAAATGTTTGGCAAAGGATGCAAAGAAAAACTGCTAAGTGAACAGCAATCAGATTGGTCCACTTGATATCGTTGATTCAACTGTTGATGATCCTGCTCAGGTTGCTAACAAACTAAATGAATATTTTGCATCGACATTGACACGTGAGAAGTTAGTCAGGGAGGGGAATACCAGAGGTGTATTCAAATCTGGCAGTAGGCTAGATAATCTTGTAATAACTGAGACTAAAGTGGAGGAGAAATTGTTGAAGATAAACACAAGAAAGGCATCTGGGGTGAATGGAATCTATCCAGCTATATTAAAGGAGGCGGCAAAGGAAGTAAGCAAACCCTTAGCCATAATTATGAGAGCTTCCCTGGACTCAGGGGAGGTACCCATGGACTGGAGATGTGAAAATGTGATCCCAATCCACAAAGGAGGATCAAAGGGAGACAGAGGTAATTACAGATCTGTTAGTTTAACTTCTATTCCAGAGAAATTAATGGAGTCACTGGTTAAAGAAGCATTGCAGGATCATCTAGACAACACTTCAGTTATAACTCGGACACAGCATGGGTTTGTTATGAGGAAATCTTGTCTGACTAATTTGATTGGATACTATTATGTAGTGAAAAAGGGACTGGATGCAAAGGAAAACTTTGATATCATATATTTGGATCTGTTGCACATGGAAGACTGCTGCACAAATTGGAGCAATGTGGCATTGGAGGCAAATTGCTGCTATGGATAAAGGGATGGTTGAGTGGAAGACAGAGAGTGGTAATTATTGTTCTTCGTGGACTAGTGTCATTAGTGGGGTCCCTCAGGGTTCATTGTTGGGTCCATTGTTGTTTTCTGTATTTGTAAATGATATTGATGATAATGATAATTGATGGTATGTCAGGCTTAATGTCCAAGTTTGCAGATGAAACGAAGATTGGCAGCGTTGTTAATGACACTAAATACAGTACACTGCTGCAACAGGATCTAGAAAAGTTGAGCAGATGGGGTGCGAGGTGGCAAATGAAGTTTAACATTGACAAATGTAAAGTATTACATATAGGAAGCAATGATCCCAGAGTAACGTATCAACTCTGTGGTATCACTCGCAAAGTAGTGAGTTTGAACAGGGCGTGTGGGTAATTGTGCAGGCAGATATGAAGTTTTCTGAGCAGTGCAGACGGTCTGCGAAAGTAGCTCATGGTGTCTTCTCAACGATATACAGGAATTTTTCTAGCGGGGATAAGGAGGTGTTTATTCCCTTGTATAAGGCACTGGTTAGGCCAAACCTTGAGTACTGTATACAGGTGTGGAGGCCTCATTTTAAGAAGGATGTAGAGCTGTTGGAAGAGTACAGAGAAGATTAGCAAAAAGATTAGTGCATGGAACAAAGTGTTGCTCTTACAAAGAAAGGCTTAAGTTTTGCAAATTACAGGTTCTGGAGACTAGGCACCTGTGAGGTGATCTGATTGAGGTGTATAAGGCCTTGCATGGTTTGAGCATGCTCAATGCTGATCGGATTCTTCCTCTTGCACAGAATAATCGCCTGAGATTGCATAAATTCAAATTGAGGTAAGAAAGTTGTCGGAGAGATGTGCGGAAGTTTGCCTTTAGCCAACGGGTGGTTGATTGGTTGACCAAATTTTACCTGTCGTTGTAGAAGCTGATAGCTTAAATAGATTCAAGGCAGAACTTGATAAACATTATAGCGAGTGGATGGCTGAAATACGGTGTTTTGTTTCTGACTGATGCTATATAAGCTTGCTTTCTTGCATCATGTGCCTTTTCTAATGCTAATGCTAATTCTAAGATACAAAGGTTGGCAGGATTGTTAACGACAGTAAAGAAAGTATGCTACTCCAACTAGGTTTAGATACGTTGGGCAAATGGGCTGAGAAGTGGCGACTGAAGTTTAACCTTTACATATGCAAAATACTGCATAGGGGTAGCAATAACCGAAGAGGGACGTACCAACTGTGTGGTCTTGCACTTAGGGCGGTAAAAAATGAAAAGGACCTGAGAGTAATTGTGCAGTCAGTATATATTTTTCTGAGCAATGCAGACAGGTTGCCAGAACAGGTCATGGGGTTTTGTCAACGATATAAAAGAATTTTTCTAGCAGGGAAAAATAGGTGATTGTCCCTCTGTATAAGGCGATCTGATTGAGGCCACGCCGTGAGTACTGCGTACTGGTATGGAGGCCTCATTTTAGTAAGGATGTAGATTTGCTTGAATGTGTACAGAGAAGGACAATAAGATTTGTGTGGGGAATGAAGGGAATCCCCTTAAGCTTAAGTAATGCAAATTGAGAAGCTTAAGTAATGCAAATTGAGAAGCTTAAGTAATGCAAATTGCGGCCTCTGGAGACTAGGCACCTTCGAGGTGATCTGATTGAGGTGGATTCTGCCACTTGTTCAGATTACGAACCTAAGGGGGCATAAATTCAAATTGAGGAAAGACAGCTGTAGAATAGATGTGCTGAAATTTGCCTTTAGCCAGCGGGTGGTTTAGCCTGGAAAAAACTTCCATCTGTCATCGTGGAAGTTGATAGTTTAATAAATTTAAGGAGGAACTGGACAAACATTTAGAGAGAATGGTTGTGGGAATTTTTTTTTTTTTTCGGCTGATGCTACACAAGCTCATACGCTTGCTTTCTTGCATGACATGCCACGATTACTATTACTACTATCTCTATTACTATTACGAACTTCCACAACAAAAGATGGAAGCCTATTCCACCAATCAACCACCCCCTGGCTAAAGGCAAATTTCCCCAGATCTATTCTACAACTGTCTTTTCTCAGTTTGAATTTGTACCCCCCCCCTCCAGTTCTTAATCTGAGAAAGAGGAAAAATCCGATCAGCATTCACCATGCCCAACCCATTCAAGGCCTTATATCAGATCTTATCGCAGTTGCCTACTCTCCAGGCACTGCAATTTGTAGAACCTCGTTTTTCTTTGTAAGAACACCCCTTTGTTCTCCTCATCAATCTTGTTGCCCTTCTTTGTACTCGTTCTAGCAACCCTACATTGCGAATTTGCCATTATCTCTCGCTTTCTGCCGAAACTGATGAAGGTGACTGTTGTTTTTTTTTTTTTTTTTTTTTTTAAACATTTATAGTATGCATCGTGAAATGCTATTTTAAAATCTTTTTATTTCAATATACACAGCCCTAAAATGACTTCAAACCGTGAATTTAGTGAGGGTGACAGGCTATATTACACTTGTCTATAATAATGTTTCGATTATCCGTTCCTTGTTGAATTTTGTTTTCGCAGTAGCCGAAGAACAATTGCATTGATTGATAAGAAGATAGCGGGACATTCCTTCTCACTTAAAAATATGCGTTCTGTACCAGCTTGGGAGGACAAAGTGCGAGATAGGGATAATACGCAACAGTGGTATTGCTTCTTAAATATTCTTAAACAACTGTAAAATGTTTAGTTCGTTTATTGATTAGTGCTTTTAAACAGCGGTTCTCAATATTTTTTTTTTTTATTCTCGTATTAACAGTAACAATAGTCTTCTAATAGAGAAGCGTTACTTATTCGAGGTAGTGCAATACGTGGAGGATGATCACGATATGAGATACAGTGGAAATGATGCCTTTACACTGCTTTTGTAGTTTTTGTTTAAGAGCTATCTATTGTGTCTATAGAAATATTTAATAGATGATTTTAAGCTCTTATAATATTATTCCTTGTTGCATTTGGATTTATTATAGTTTATTCGAATTAAAAAACGCCGAAGTTTGCATATTAATGAGGATCTATATAAGTGATAGTACCAGGGTGGCAGTATAACAGTTTTGCAGGGCCGTGCAAATGGGGATGCATTGGATGCTTCGCACCAGGGCCCACGACGTATGAGGTCCCAATCGAGCGAGCCTTAAATCTCAACATAAATAAACGAGGCACCTTAACCCAGTTTGCATCTGAGTCCCCAAGTACCTTTGCGTGGCCCTGGGAGTTTGAGTGTAAAAATCAGTGCTTTAAAAAAAAAAAAAAATTATAATAACATAACATGCGCAGTTTATGATATGTACATTATATAATATTTTGAGAGTCGAAAATAACGTGTATCACCTTTTTGGAAATAGGTGTTGCGATGTGAAAGACACCGATATCTATACACATTTTTCTCCATTTTTCAAGTCAAGTAATAGTAAATTCATAAAGAATAAAACATAGGTTGAGAAAAATGATTTACTGGCCCACTCTATTTCCCTGTACAGTTCCTTATTATACTCATCAGAGTCATTAGGCCTATAGCACACTCCTACTCTCAATTTTGATCTCCCAATGTTTATGTCACACCAAACTGACTCCACACTGCACTGTTCAGCGATGTCGACTTGCTTCACTTCCTTGGTTTTTATGTGTTTCTTAACTAATAGCATAACCCCTCCCCCCTTCCTATCCTGTCTATCCTTTCTGTAGACGTTGTACTCCCCAAATTGCAGTTCTGCATCCCTTATATCTGTGTGACACCACGTCTCTGATATCCCAACAATATCTGCCTTCGATGTTTTGAGCAATACCTCAAATTCATCAAATTTATTTACTAAACTCCTAGCATTGGTGTACACGCAAGTATACCTGCACCTGTTTCTATTCTTAGCTACCCTAACACAACCCATGTGTTTACTTGTACCGCAATGGCTCCCAGCAGTCTCTGAAATACCATGCATCTTGTTTTTCAGGCTTCTGCTCATTCTAATAGAAGCAGTGCAAGAATCTCTTTTTTACCCTCTGCCAGTGGCTACTGTCAATCTATTGGTCTTTGTCTCCCCCCAAACTAGCAGTTTTCCGACCCACCTAACACTGCCTCGATAGCATCAGCAAATATTCTTGCACCCTTTCTATTTAAGTGTATCCCATCCCTGTAGAAGCAATCTCTCCTGTTAACAAGTACAGTCCAGGCTGAAAAAAATTCTACCCCTTAAATTTGGGGACTGGAATTTGGGGGCTGGTTACTCACACACTAGCAGGGCTTTTGTGGATTTATTGGATGATTGTTTTCTACATCAGCATGTTCGGGAGGCAACTAGAGGGAGTAATACTCTTGATTTGATTATCAGCAGTGATTCTTCATGCATTAAGAATCTGCAGATAAATGAACCACTAGGTGGCAGTGATCACAGTGTGCTGAAGTGGGATTTACTCAAAGAGGTAACTACCATTAGGGGTAAAGGGAAGGGTTATTGCTTCCGTAAAGGCAACTACGATGGACTGAGACAGTATTTAAATTCTATACAGTGGGACCAACTGATGATGTTACCAACAGCAAATTCAAAATGGGAAGCATTCAAAGAACTTATCTTGGAAGCTACTAGGCTTTACATACCAACTAAGAAATATTGTTCAAGGTTTAGGCCAAAATGGATGTCAGATGAACTAATGAGGCATATGGCAGAGAAGAAAAATGCATGGGGTACATACAAATTAACACATGACACAGAAGCCTATGATAGATACAAGTTGATATGCAACCAAGTTACAAAGGAGGTTAGGCAGGCGAAGGCAGATTACGAGAAATCCTTGGCAAGGGATGCAAAGAAAAATAGCAAAGAGTTCTTTACTTATGTAAACTCTAGAAGGAAGGGGATGAATCAGATTGGTCCACTTGATATTGATGGGTCAAGTGTTGATGATCCTGCTCAGGTAGCCAACAAACTAAATGAATATTTTGCATCGACATTCACACATGAGGAGTTATTCAGCGAGGGGAATGCCAGAGGTGTATTCAACTCTAGCAGTAAGCTACAGAATCTTGAAATAACTAGGAGTAAAGTGGAGGAGAAACTGTTGAAGATAAACACAAGAAAGGCACCCGGGGTGGATGGGATCTATCCAGTTATATTAAAGGAGGCAGCAAAGGAAGTAAGCAAACCCTTAGCCATAATTATGAGAGCTTCCTTGGACTCAGGGGAGGTACCCATAGACTGGAAATGTGCAAATGTGACCCCAATTCACAAAGGAGGATCAAAGGCTGACACAAGTAATTATAGACCTGTAAGCTTAACTTCTGTTCCAGGAAAATTAATGGAGGCACTGCTTAAAGAAGCACTGCAGGATCATTTAGACAAGACTTCAGTTATAGCTCAGACACAGCATGGTTTTGTTAAGGGGAAGTCTTGCCTGACCAACTTGATTGGATACTATGATGCAGTCACAAAAGAACTGGATGCAAGGAATAACTTTGATATTATATACTTGGATCTTAGAAATGCTTTTGATACTGTTGCACATGGAAGACTGCTACACAAATTGGAGCAGTGTGACATTGGAGGCAAATTGCTGCTATGGATAAAGGGGTGGTTGAGGGGGAGAAGACAGAGAGTGGTAATCAATGGACACTGCTCATCGTGGACTGATGTTATTAGTGGAGTCCCTCAGGGCTCAGTGTTGGGTCCATTATTGTTTTCTGTATTTATAAATGATATTGATGATGGTATATCCGGCTTAATGTCCAAGTTTGCAGACGATACAAAGGTTGGTAGGGTTGTCAAGGACACTACGGACACTATGCTGCTGCAACAGGATCTGGAAAGGTTGAGCAGATGGGCTGAGAGGTGGCAAATGAAGTTTAACATTGACAAATGTAAAGTACTACACATGGGAAACAGCAACCCCAGAGCAACGTATCAACTCTGTGGTACTACACTGACAGTGGTAGAGAATGAAAGGGACTTGGGGGTGGTTGTGCAGGCAGATATGAAGTTCTCTGAGCAGTGCAGACGGGCTGCAAGAGTAGCTCATGGAGTATTGTCAATGATATACAGGAATTTTTCCAGCAGGGATAAGGAGGTGATCATTCCATTGTATAAGGCGATGGTTAGGCCACACCTAGAGTACGGTATACAGGTCTGGAGGCCTCATTTCAAGAAGGATGTAGAGCTGCTGGAACGAGTACAGAGAAGGGCAACAAGATTAGTGAATGGAACAAAGGGGTGCTCTTACGAAGAAAGGCTTAAGTTTTGCAAATTACAGTGTCTGGAGACTCGGCACCAGCGAGGTGATCTGATAGAGGTGTATAAAGCCTTGAATGGTTTAAGCATGCTCAATGCTGATGGGATTCTTCCTCTAGCTCAGAAAAATCACCTGAGAGGGCATAAATTCAAATTGAGGAAAGACAGATGTAGGATAGACGTGCGGAAATTTGCCTTTAGCCAGCGGGTGGTTGGTTGGTGGAACAGACTTCCATCCCTTGTGGTGGAGGTTGATAGCCTAAATAAGTTTAAGGCTCAGCTGGACAGGTATTTTGAACGAACAGAGGGGTGAAGTGGAAGTGGGTTTTTTTTTTTTTTTTTGGCTGATGCTGCATAAGCTTGCTTTCTTGTATCAAATGCCTCTACTAATGCTAATGCTAAATCTTTCTACGGTGTAATACCCAATTTTTGATTCATTACAATTCGTTCAAGAATAACAAATATACTGTTTTTCTTATTGATGGACATCGATGATTCAACTGTTGATGATCCTGCTCAGATAGAAAACAAACTAAATGAGTATTTTGCATCTACATTCAGACATGAGTTATCAAGGTTTGAAAATGCCACAAGGTTATCAAATTGTAACAGGGTGCTTAATGATTTTGTAATAACTGAGAACAAAGTGGGGGAGAAATTGTTGAAGTTAAACATAAGAAAGGCACCTGGGGTGGATGGGATCTATCCAGTTATATTAAAGGAAGTAAGCAAACCCTTAGCCATAATTATGAGCGCATCCTTGGACTCACGGGAGGTCCCCATGGACTGGAGATGTGCAAATGTGTCCCCGGTTCACAAAGGGGGATCGAAGGGTGACACGAGTAATTACAGACCAGTTAGTTTAACTTCTGTTCTGGGTAAAGTAATGGAGTCACTTGTTAAAGATGCATTGCAGGATCATCTAGACAAGACTGCAGCAATAATTCAGACAGCATGGGTTTGTTAAGGGAAAGTCTTGTCTGACAAATTTGATTGGTTATTATGATGTGGTTACAAAGGAGCTGGATGCAAAAAATAATTTTGATATCATATTCTTGGATTTCAGGAAAACTTTTGACACTGTTGCACATGGAAGACTACTGTACAAATTGGAGCAGAATGGTATTAAGGGTAAGTTGATACAAGGGATAAAAGGATGGTTGAGTGGGAGAAGACAGAGGGTGGTAATCAGTGGGTGCTGCTCTTTGTGGACTAATGTTATTAATGGAGTCCCACAGGTTTCGGTGTTGGGTCCACTGTTGTTTTGTATATTTATCAGTGATATTGATGAAGATATATCAGGCTTAGTATCCAAGTTTGCAGACGATACAAAGGTTGGCAGGGTTGTTAATGACAGTAATGGCAGTGTGTTACTGCAACAGGATCTAGAAAATTTGGGCAGATGGGCTGAGAAGTGGCAACTGAAGTTTAACATTGAAAAATGCAAAGTACTGCATATGGGTAGAAGTAAGCCCAGAGAAACATACCGTGTGGTACTACACTTAAGGAGGTAGAAAATGAAAAAGATCTGGGAGTAATTGTGCAGTCAGATATGAAGTTTTCTGAGAAATGCAGACAGGCTGCCAGGCCAGGTCATGGGATGTTGTCAATGGTATACAGGAATTTTGTTAGCAGGGAAAAGGAGGTGATTGTTCTGGGTACTGCGTGCAGGTCTGGAGGCCTCATTTTAGGAAGGATGTAGATTTGCTTTAGCATGTACAGAGAAGGGCAACAAGATTGGTGAGAGGAATGAAGGGGTCCTCTTACCAGGAGAGGCTTAAGTTCTGCAAATTGCAGCAGCTGGAGACTAGGCACCTGCGAGGTGATCTGATTGAGGTGTATGAGGTGCTGAAATTAAAGCGTGAAACTGTTGATGGGAAGAGAAGACATGGATCAGGCCATAAGAGAGTGACTATGCCTTCCCAAGATCGATATTTGAAACGGCTATGCCTTCGTAATCGCCATGTCTTGGGTACCGCGTGCAGGTCTGGAGGCCTCATTTTGGCAAGGATGTAGATTTGCTTGAGCGTGTGCAGAGAAGGGCAACAAGATTGGTGAGAGGAATGAAGGGGGTCCTCTTACCAGGAGAGGCTTAAGTTCTGCAAATTGCAGCAGCTGGAGACTAGGCACCTGCGAGGTGATCTGATTGAGGTGTATGAGGTGCTGAAATTAAAGCGTGAAACCTGTGATGTGAAGAGAAGACATGGATCAGTCCATAAGAGAGTGATTATGCCTTCCGAAGATTGATATTTGAAATTACGATTACGAAGGCTATCGTAATTTCAAGGCTAAGGATTACGATTAATGATTAATCGTAATTACGATTAATCATTAATCCTTAGCCTTCGTAATTACGATTACGAAGGCTAAGGATTACGATTACGAATTACGATTACATTGCGATTACGAAGGCTATGCCTTCGTAATCGCAATGCTAGTGCTCCTGAACTAAAACTGGACTTTGAGATTGCCCTAGGCATTGAAACAATGGGTTGAGCACTTTGAATTCTGATGGGATTCTTCCACTTGTTCAGATTACGAACCTAAGGGGGCATAAATTGAAATTGAGGAAGCACAGATGTAGAATAGATGTGCGGAAATTTACCTTTAGCCAGCGGGTGGTTAATTGCTGGAACAAACTTCCATCTGTCGTTGTGGAAGTTGATAGGTTAAATAAATTTAAGGAGGAACTGGACAAATATTTAGAGGGGATTGTTTTGTAATTTTTTTTTGGCTGATGCTGCATAAGTTCATATGCTTGCTTTCTTGCATCACATGTCACTACTACTACTATATGTTATGTTTTGAAGGAAAAGCTCCACAAATAAAAACGAATGTCTCAACATCCAGGGGGAAAAAAGTGTTATATTACAGGAAATTGTATTTGTTCTTACTGATTAATAAATTAACGTTAAATTATTTTCTTCTACAATTAATATTATTATAATAATAATAATAATAATTTGGCTGGTGTAACAAGGCTTTTGTTGCACCAGCCAAAAAAATTTGAGTACCCTGAGAGTGAGAGAGAAGTAGGAGGCAATCACCAAAAGAGAGAAGAATGATGATATCCAGCTTAGGACCCTGGATGTGCCAAGTCCATACTCACCAGATGTGAGCCCCTGGGGTAATGCAAGTTAAGAGAGGAAAAAAAAAAAAAAAAAAAAGGAAAATAACACTGATAACAGCCAGAAGCCAGGCAGCAAAAGTGATCTCTCTCTCTTTCTCTGTTTCTACTACAAGTGAAATTCAGAAAATAACTTAATTGTTTTAATTGAAATTTTACCTTGTGCTTTAAGCATATCTGTTTATGGACATGAGCAAATGAGTGCTCATATTTGAAGACATTAAATGCAGATTTACCAAATAATTGTATTTTTTTTTTTTTTAATATACAGAGGGGGACAAAAAAACTGCATCACCTTAAAAAAATAACATTTGTAGTGAAACATATAAGATATTGTTTAATTACAGTCATTTTGTTTGTCGCAAAGCAAAGTATTGTGTCAGATAATGCTTCTATTGCATCAGACAGTAATTGCAAGATATTGCATCAGATGTTTCTATAAATATGTCATTGGAAGGGTATACATTCTCATTATTCTGTTTTGTGGCAGTGTAAGCATGACTGCATATGTTTAGTTGACACCAAGAAAAAAAAAGTGTAGCTGTTGCTCTTTCCCAGGAATGGCTTTCTATGCATGCTGTCGCTGATAAAAATAGGCTGCCATCAGTCAACAGTATCCCAGGTGCTGAAATTAAAGTGTAAAACCAGTGATGTGAAAAGAAGACATGGGTCAGGCTATAAGAGATTTGCAATGGCCATGCCTTCGTAATCGCCATGATAGTGCTCCTGATCTAAAACTGGACTTTAAGATGGCCTTAGGCATTGAAACAAGTGCACAAACTATCCAAAGACTGCTTTCAGAATGTGGTCTGCATGTCTATCGGCCCAAGAAAAAGCCTTTGTTGACCCAAAATATAAGGAAGAAGTGACTTGCTTGGGGTAAAATGCATGTTTCATGGACAAAAGAGCAATAGGGCACCGTCATCTTTTCTGATGAACCAAAATTCATCGGAAAAGATGACATGTCAGAGGACAAAAATCGGGGGCATACCATCCTGACTGCATAACACCGACTGTAAAGTTCCCCACCTATCAGATGGTCTGGAGATGTATAACAAGTAAAGGGGTGGTACGAATTAAGTTTATTAACAGGGACGGTGAATGCAGAAACCTACTGGATTTTTAAACAGGACTCAGCACCTTGCCACACAGCAAAATTGGCTGCCACCAGTCAACAGTACCCCAGGTGCTGAAATTAAAGCGTGAAACCAGTGATGAAGAGAAGACATGGATCAGGCCATAAGAGATTTGAAACGTTTTAAGTTTTATGCTATTTAGATTTAATTATGAGTTTGTCTTCTTGTCTAATAAGGCTGAAAACATACTTACATCAATGTTATCCTTCGTTTTTCTCCCTTAAGGTGCAGTCTTACCTCAGAAATGCTGGCATTACAGTGTTGGACCGGACCGGCAACAGTGCAGATTTGAACCCTATTGAAAATTTCTGGTACATAATGTCATCTAAATAGCATTATGTACCAGCATTATGATGGTATATTAGGCTTAATGTCCAAGTTTGCAGATGATACAAAGGTTGGCAGGGTTGTTAATGACACTAATGACAGTACACTGCTGCAACAGGATCTGGAAAGGTTGAGCAGATGGGCTGAGAGGTGGCAAATGAAGTTTAACATTGACAAATATAAAGTACTACATATGGGAAACAGCAACCCCAGAGCAATGTATCAACTCTGTGGTATTACACTGACAGTGGTAGAGAATGAAAAGGACCTGGGGGTAATTGTGCAGGCAGATATGAAGTTCTCTGAGCAGTGCAGATGGGCTGCAAGAGTAGCTCATGGTGTCTTATTAATGATATATAGGAATTTTTCTAGCAGGGATAGAGAGGTGATTATTCCCTTGTATAAGGCAATGGTCAGGCCGCACCTTGAGTACTGTATACAGGTCTGGAGGCCTCATTTCAAGAAGGATGTAGAGCTGCTTGAACGAATACAGAGAAGGGCAACAAGGTTAGTGAACGGAACGAAGGGTTGCTCTTACAAGAAAGGCTTAAGTTTTGCAAATTACAGTGTCTGGAGATTAGGCACCGGCGAGGTGATCTGATAGAGGTATACAAAGCCTTGAATGGTTTGAGCATGCTCAGTGCTGATGGAATACCGCCTCTTGCTCAGAATAATCACCTGAGAAGGCATAAATGCAAATTGAGGAAGGACAGATGTAGGATAGATGTGCGGAAATTTACCTTTAGCCAGCGGGTAGTTGGTTGGTAGAACAGACTTCCATCCCTTGTTGTGGAAGTTGATAGCCTAAATAAATTTAAGGCTCAGCTGGACAGGTATTTCGAACGAACGGAGGGGTGAAGTGGAAGGGTTTTTTTTTTTTTTGGCTGATGCTGCATAAGCTTGCTTTCTTGCATCATATGCCTCTACTAATGCTAAAATTGCTTAGAAGAAGCCAAGTAAGATTCAGCTGCAGGAGGCATTGTAAGGGTGTGGTATTACTAAATTGGGCAACTGTATGTCCAGAAGTTGAATAACTCTATGCCAGATCATTGCAAGGCTGTAATTGCAGCTTGAGGAGGAACAATAAACTATTGAGGATTTATTTTGCTGATTTACAATACATAATACTATTACGTTAACTTGTCATTTCAGTTTGTACACGTAAATGCAATAAAATGTATGTTTGGTTGTCATGATTTATTCATTAGATTTATTCAATGGAAATGCATGTTTCCATTAATTATGCATTTTACCCTTTGGGAAGATATTTATGACAATTAGGTATATCCGGTGGAGTCTTTTTATTGGATTTCATTCGCAGAGATATATATCCCATCTAACAAATGCATTTCAAACATTTCAGCAACCCACAATGCAGCACAAAACACATTATTTGCAAAATTCACAAGTGATGCAGTTTTTTTGTCTGCCACTGTAAATGTTCATTAATATTATTAGCATTAGTAGAGGCATATGATGCAAGAAATCAAGCTTATATAGCAGCAGCCAAAAATGGAAAATTAAATGTATAAATGTTAATATATAAATATACATTCACTTTACAATTTTTAAAATTGGGTGTGGAAAGTATATAGCCCATCTCCCTAAGAAGTACATTTAAATCCAAAAAAAAAGAAAGCAGTCCTAATTAAATGTACACTAATAACTGTTTATTCAACTTCCTGATTTTTAAGCAAGAATACAACATGTAGTGGGGCAGGGTTGTACTTTAACCTCTAATTTTTTTTTTTTTTACCAATTACCTTAATCAGAGCTTCTCATATGATACTGTGATCGCTTCCCCTAAATAAAGATGATGATTCCATTTGTGTGTTATTAGGCTTTAGCAATAAATAAACATATAATTTATTTTCAATAACTTTTAAATGTTATTATATATAACAAATGAAATAATGATAAACATCTTATAGCTTTATAAAAAAAAACTCTTTCATTGGAAATAAATAAAAAAAAAAATCAGCTTTCAGGATAAAAATGACAGTATTATGATTTAATCTGGTATGAATTTTCCATTCAGTGTAAACAGTGGCTAAGAAGGCACATGGTGTACTATCCATTATTTATAGGAACTTTGCTAGTAAAGAGAAGGATTCTTTATCTATCTATATAAAATGATAGTTACACAGTTGGAATATCATATTTGGCTCTGGATGCCACACCTAAAAAGACATAACTTCTGGAGAGGGTTCAAAAAAGGGTGACCAGAGTAGTGATGGGGGCAAATCAATGCACATACAAAGAATGACTTAGAAGGTGTGGACTGCAGAGTTTGATAACTAACATCAGATGTGGTTGAATAAAATGAATATATCTTATATCTGCCATAGGCTTCTGTGTTGCCTGATAATTTGTGCATCCCATGCATTTTTCTTTTCTTCCATGAGCTGCATTAATTCATCTGATATCCATTTAGGCCTAAATCTTGAACAGTATTTCTTAGTTGGTATGAAAAGCCTAGTACCCGCCAAGATGAATTCCCCGAAGGCCTCTCATTTAGAATTTACCATTTAACATTATCAGTTAAATGGTAAATTTCATTAAAAACTCTGAGACCACTGTAGTCACCTTTATGAAAGCAAAAACTCCGCCCCTTATCCCTGATGGTTGTTACATCTTTAAGTAAATCCCACATCAGTACACTGTGATGACTGCTGCTTAGTGGTTCCTTTATCTGCAGATTCTTAATGAATGAAGACTCACTGCTGATAATCAGATCAAGATTATTACTCCCTCTCTTTGCCTCTCGGACATGTTGCTGAAGAAAACAGTCATCCAATAAATTCATAAAAATCTTGCTAGTGTGCAAGTGACCAACCCACAAGTTCCATTCAATATCTGGGAAGTTAAAATTCCCCATTAGTATTAGTAATGGCTGCATGGTGCAAGAAAGCCTATGGCTTATGCTGCACCAGCTAAAAAAAAAAAAAAAAACTGAATAAAACAATGATAAAAAAAAAATAATAATAAAAGAAAAGGAAATTAAACTTATCATCCTATGTATTTCCCTCACCTGAAGGTACTATCCAGATGACCTTTGAATTTCCCCAAACTGTCAGCCTCTACCACCCATGTAGGCAACTTATTCCAGTAATTTATAACTCGCTGGCTAAAATAAAACTTCCTGCAGTCCAATCTAAATATCTTCCCCCGTAACTTGAATTTATGTCCCCTAGTTCTAGCATCATTTATAATCTAGAAAATTTCGTTCTCATTCATTTTACTGATGCCTCTGAGAGCCTTAAACATCTCAATCAAATCTCCTCTAAGGTGTCTAGTTTCCAAACTCTGCAATCCACACATTCGAAGTCTTTCTTCATAAGGACGCCCTTTTGCCGATCTCACCAGGCGAGTTACCCGTCTTTGCACTCTTTCAAGAAGCTCGATGTCTTTCTTTAGGTGTGGTCTCCATACTTGACCACAGTATTCCAAGTGTGGTCTAACAAAAGCTTTATATAATGGGATTATCAAGTCCTTATGTCTACTTGCAAAAGTTTGATAGATTATCGATAGGAAACCATGGGCCTTCCTTGCAACCTGTTTATAATGCTCAGAGAATTTCATTTCTGACCATATCATAACACCCAAGTCCCTTTCCTCCAGTACTGGGTTTAGTTGAACTCCACCAAGTGAATAACTTATTTTGGGATTATTGTTTCCCAGGTGTAATACCTTACACTTTGTTGGATTAAAGCATAGCTGCCATTTTTCTGACCATTCCTGAAGTCTATCTAGATCTCTCTGAAGAAGCTCAGCTTGACAGTGATCATTAACTACTCTACCAATTTTAACATCATCTGCAAATTTAGACATCACGCCCTCTATCCCTTCATCAATGTCATTTATGAAAATTAAAAACAACAGTGGTTCTAATACTGATCCTTGAGGAACCCCACTTCTTATATCAACCCAATCTGAGGAATAGCCATTTATCATAACCCTCTGCCTCCAGCCCTGAAGCCATCCTGATATCCATCTAAGGATTTTCCCAGTGATTCGAACTTGTTCCAGCTTATAAAGCTCATGTCGGACTGAGTCAAAAGCTTTGCTGAAATCTGAATAAACAGTATTGAAATTATTCCCTAAATCAAGCTCATGAGTGACCTTTTCAAAAAAAGCAAACCAGATTTGTTAAACATAATTTTCCCTTTTCAAAACCATGCCGAGTATCCTTGAGAATTTCAGTTCTATCCAAATGATCCTGAATTCTACCCTTGATCATTGCCTCCATGATTTTCCCTACCACTGAAGTCTGACTGACCGGTCGATAATTTCCCACTTCATTCTTAGAACCACCCTTATGTATGGGAGATATATTTGCACTTTTCCAATCCAAGGGAATCTCTCCAGAGTCTCTTAAGATTCTCTTAAGATTATAGGGTATATTCCATCAACTCCAGGAGCGTTACTGGTCTGTAGGCTCGAAAGTTTTTTCATTAAATAATCTTGTGAAATTTCAATATCATTAATTACATATTTTTTAACTTCGCTCCCACAATTTCCCATTGTCACAAAAGGCTTTTCATTTGTAAATATCGATGCAAAATAACTGTTCAGTTCATCTGCAATGGCAGCTGGTGTATTTATTACTATCCCCTTTCCCTTACGTAAAGGTCCGATCTGGTTTGTCCTGCTCTTCTTGGCATTTATATATGTGAAGAATTGTTTATCCCCCCTCTTTGCTCTGTTTGCTAGTGATTTCTCGTAAACTGCCTTTGCCTGTCGAACCTTTTCTATGGCTCTATTACACATCACCTTGTAGCTGTTATAGGCTTCAGTACTTTTTATTGCTCTGTAACCTTTCCATGCCACCTTTTTCTGCTCAAGTAATGTGGCAACTTCACTATTCATTCAACTTGGAACTCTTCTCGTGGAGTATTTTTTTAATGGTATATATACATTCAAGGCATCTGTGATTAATGTTTTAAAAGCATACCACATTTCAGTTGTATTCGTTCTCTTTGCAATATCTACCCAGTTAATAGAGGCCATGTAGCACCTTAAGGCAACGTAATTTCCTTTTCCGAAATTATTACCCATTCCTTTGCCTTTTACTACTGCTACCTCTCTTTTCATCATCCACCGTAGGACCAGGGTATGTCTGCCAGAGGCAAAGGTTGATGACGTAGAGCGAATATCATCTTTTAAGGGCACAAAAGGTGATATAGTTGTACACGTTGGCACTAATAATATTACGAGTAGGAGACCGGCAGAATTATTTAACAAGTACAGGTCACTGTTGAACAAAAGCCGAGAATTAGTGTTGAATTTGAAAGTGTCTGCAATTCTGCCCAGACACGATAGGAGGGAGTATATGATGAGAGCCTTGTCGATCAATTTGGCCCTGGAAAGATTGTGCAAGGCTCAAGGGGTAGAATTTTTTGTTAACAGGAGAGATTGCTTCTACAGGGATGGGATACACTTAAAGAGAAAGGGTGCAAGAATATTTGCTGATGCTATCGAGGCAGTGTTAGGTGGGTCGGAAAACTGCTAGCTTGGGGGGAGACAAAGACCAATAGATTGACAGTAGCCACTGGCAGAGGTGAAAGAGATTCTTGCACTGCTTCTATTAGAATGAGCAGAAGCCTGAAAAACAAGATGCATGGTATTTCAGAGACTGCTGGGAGCCATTGCGGTACAAGTAAACACATGGGTTGTGTTAGGGTAGCTAAGAATAGAAACAGGTGCAGGTATACTTGTGTGTACACCGATGCTAGGAGTTTAGTAAAATAAATTTGATGAATTTGAGGTATTGCTCAAAACATCAAAGGCAGATATTGTTGGGATATCAGAGACGTGGTGTCACACAGATATAAGGGATGCAGAAGTGGAATTTGGGGAGTACAACGTCTACAGAAAGGATAGACAGGATAGGAAGGGGGGAGGGGTTATGCTATTAGTTAAGAAACACATAAAAACCAAGGAAGTGAAGCCAGTCGACATCGCTGGACAGTGCAGTGTTGAGTCAGTTTGGTGTGACATAAGCATTGGGAGATCAAAATTGAGAGTAGGAGTGTGCTATAGGCCTAATGACTCTGATGAGTATAATAAGGAACTGTACAGGGAAATAGAGTGGGCCAGTAAATCAGAGAGTCTTATAATGGGAGATTTTAATTTCCCAGATATTGACTGGAATTTGGGGGCTGGTTACTCACACACTAGCAGGGCTTTTGTGGATTTATTGGATGATTGTTTTCTACATCAGCATGTTCGGGAGGCAACTAGAGGGAGTAATACTCTTGATTTGATTATCAGCAGTGATTCTTCATGCATTAAGAATCTGCAGATAAATGAACCACTAGGTGGCAGTGATCACAGTGTGCTGAATTGGGATTTACTCAAAGAGGTAACTACCATTAGGGGTAAAGGGAAGGGTTATTGCTTCCGTAAAAGCGACTACGATGGACTGAGACAGTATTTAAATTCTATACAGTGGGACCAACTGATGATGTTACCAACAGCAAATTCAAAATGGGAAGCATTCAAAGAACTTATCTTGGAAGCTACTAGGCTTTACATACCAACTAAGAAATATTGTTCAAGGTTTAGGCCAAAATGGATGTCAGATGAACTAATGAGGCATATGGCAGAGAAGAAAAATGCATAGGATACTTACAAATTAACACATGACACAGAAGCCTATGATAGATACAAGTTGATATGCAACCAAGTTACAAAGGAGGTTAGGCAGGCGAAGGCAGATTACGAGAAATCCTTGGCAAGGGATGCAAAGAAAAACAGCAAAGAGTTCTTTACTTATGTAAACTCTAGAAGGAAGGGGATGAATCAGATTGGTCCACTTGATATTGATGGGTCAACTGTTGATGATCCTGCTCAGGTAGCTAACAAACTAAATGAATATTTTGCATCGACATTCACACATGAGGAGTTATTCAGCAAGGGGAATGCCAGAGGTGTATTCAACTCTAGCAGTAAGCTACAGAATCTTAAAATAACTGGGAGTAAAGTGGAGGAGAAACTGTTGAAGATAAACACAAGACAGGCACCTGGGGTGGATGGGATCTATCCAGTTATATTAAAGGAGGCAGCAAAGGAAGTAAGCAATCCCTTAGCCATAATTATGAGAGCTTCCTTGGACTCAGGGGAGGTACCCATAGACTGGAAATGTGCAAATGTGACCCCAATTCACAAAGGAGGGTGAAAGGCTGACACAAGTAATTATAGACCTGTGAGCTTAACTTCTGTTCCAGGAAAATTAATGGAGGCACTGGTTAAAGAAGCACTTTAGGATCATTTAGACAAGACTTCAGTTATAGCTCAGACACAGCATGGTTTTGTTAAGGGGAAGTCTTGCCTGACCAACTTGATTGGATACTATGATGCAGTCACAAAAGAACTGGATGCAAGGAATAACTTTGATATTATATACTTGGATCTTAGAAAGGCTTTTGATACTGTTGCACATGGAAGACTGCTACACAAATTGGAGCAGTGTGACATTGGAGGCAAATTGCTGCTATGGATAAAGGGGTGGTTGAGGGGGAGAAGACAGAGAGTGGTAATCAATGGACACTGCTCATCGTGGACTGATGTTATTAGTGGAGTCCCTGAGGGCTCAGTGTTGGGTCCATTATTGTTTTCTCTATTTATAAATGATATTGATGATGGTATATCAAGCTTAATGTCCAAGTTTGCAGATGATACAAAGGTTGGCAGGGTTGTCAAGGACACTACTGACACTATGCTGCTGCAACAGGATCTGGAAAGGTTGAGCAGATGGGCTGAGAGGTGGCAAATGAAGTTTAACATTGACAAATATAAAGTGCTACACATGGGAAACAGCAACCCCAGAGCAACGTATCAACTCTGTGGTACTACACTGGCAGTGGTAGAGAATGAAAGGGACTTGGGGGTGGTTGTGCAGGCAGATATGAAGTTCTCTGAGCAGTGCAGACGGGCTGCAAGAGTAGCTCATGGAGTATTGTCAATGATATACAGGAATTTTTTCCAGCAGGGATAAGGAGGTGATTATTCCATTGTATAAATCAATGGTCAGGCCACACCTAGAGTACTGTATACAGGTCTGGAGGCCTCATTTCAAGAAGGATGTAGAGCTGCTGGAACGAGTACAGAGAAGGGCAACAAGATTAGTGAATGTAACAAAGGGGTGCTCTTACGAAGAAAGGCTTAAGTTTTGCAAATTACAGTGTCTGGAGACTAGGCACCAGCGAGGTGATCTGATAGAGGTGTATAAAGCCTTGAATGGTTTAAGCATGCTCAATGCTGATGGGATTCTTCCTCTAGCTCAGAAAAATCACCTGAGAGGGCATAAATTCAAATTGAGGAAAGACAGATGTAGGATAGATGTGCGGAAATTTGCCTTTAGCCAGTGGGTGGTTGGTTGGTGGAACAGACTTCCATCCCTTGTGGTGGAGGTTGATAGCCTAAATAAGTTTAAGGCTCAGCTGGACAGGTATTTTGAACGAACAGAGGGGTGAAGTGGAAGTGGGTTTTTTTTTTTTTTTTTTTTTTGGCTGATGCTGCATAAGCTTTTTCTTGCATCAAATGCCTCTACTAATGCTAATGCTAACTCTGTGATCACTTCCTGCTACTGGTTCCTCTACTGTCAGCCCTGTTATGTCATCTGATTCATGGAAGATGATGAGGTCTAGGATATTCTTTTCTCTAGTACTTTCCCTGACATGTTGATACAAATAACAGTCATCTAGTTGATTTAAAAATTTTGTTCCCCATGTCGAGTTTTCTTCCCATTTACTCCAATCAATTAGAGGCAAATTGAAATCACCCATAATAAGACATTGACGCTTATTTGCCCATTCCATTTTCATGTAGAGGCTTTCATCATAAACTTCACAATCACCTGGTTTGTAGATTACTCCTATTCGCATTATACCTTTGTTTCCAACTATTTCGCACCATACAGGTTCTATACTATCACGTGACGTATGAATCCGGGAAAGCTATTATTGCACACAGGCTGCTTCTGATAAGAAGTATTAACCCTACCACCCCTTCTATCTACCTTATCCTTCCTAAATACATTATACAAGCCGTACTGAAACTCATCATCCCCCATTTCTGGGTGTCACCATGTTTCCGTAAGCCCTATTATGTCCGCGTTACTTGTTTTATCCCGTTTGAATTCGCTCGTTTTATTGATGACACTTCTAATGTTACTATATAAACATTTAAGGCTTACTGTTCTTGTATATTTAACAACCCTAACACAACCCTTGAAGTTTTGGGGGCAGCAAAAGTTTGCTGCCCCCAGAACATCTAGATAATATGTCCATTTGGGGAAACAGATAAGAACTCTTGAGGTATGTTCAAGAGTTATCTTAATATTATCAGATAAATGCATGTCAGTATTACCCACATCCCCCCTAACTAGCAGTTTCCCTGAACCTTTAAGGTATCCTCAATAATAGTGGCAAAAACTTTTGCACCACCTTTGTTTAAGTGTATCTCGTCTCTACAAAACAAATTCCTTTTACCTACAAGTGTGGGCCAAGCTGATAGAAAATTTCCCCCAAAATTATAAGATAATCTGATTTACTGGTCCACTCTATTTCTCTGCACAATTTCTCATTATGCTTATCAGATTCATTAGGCCTATAACACACACCTACTCTCATTTTTATTTTCCTAGTGCTTATGTCACACCAAACAGGCTCAACATTGCATAGTTCACCAACAGCAGTTGGATGCACTTTGTTAAATTTTATCTGTTTTCTAACTAACAGCATAACTCCTCCTCCCTGTTCTGTCTATCCTTTCTGTACATATTGTGCTCCCCAAATTCCAATTCTGCACTGCTTATATCTGTGTGGTACCACGTCTCTGATATCCCAACAATATCCACATTTGATGTTTATGAGAGAAACTACCATGAGAAAGGAAACATCAGTATCACGCAAATGAAACTTCTCGAATATCCACAATCAATTCCTTAAATGTTGATCTCCAGTGGGACAAAGACAACTTAATTGATTTCAATCCTTCTAAAACTCAGTACTGTCTTATATCTTGCAAAAAGGATTCTTCTGCTCCTGTGCTTATCTTTGGTGACACTCCGATTTCTAGGCAAGATGATATATCTCTTTTGGGGATTACCCTGACTTCTAATCCCTCCTGTCACAAGCACATTACAAATATTGCTTCCTCTGACTCTTGGTCTTGGCGCATTATAGCCTTATTTGCTAATGCGCCAATAAAAATCCAAACCCAACCAACCAACCAACCAACCTCTGAATCTAAAATACTTTGTTTTCTCTTTTGCTCTCAGCATTACTTTTCTTCCAAACAGCTGTTCACTTTGTAATAAAAGCTGTTCACTACAAATTGCAAATCCATCCTACCATGGAATATTGTTCTCACATCTGGGACGGTGCCACCAAAACCTCTCTCAGGCTTTTAGATTCCATTCAGAAAAGGGCAGTTAGGTTAATTAATGACTCATCTCTGAGTCTGTCCACTTGCTGTCTCATAGATGTACTGTTTGTGCTGCATGCCTTTTCTACAGATACTTCCATGGGCACTGTTCTTCTGAATTGGTTTCTATAATTTCCGCTCTCTCTTTCAAAACAGGCTGAACACGTGCCACCATCAACCAACATCCATTTACTGTCCAACTTCAAACTCACCGAATCAACTTTTCATCTTCTTCATTTATTCATTCAACTACCGCTTTCTGGAACTTTCCTTTCAACCTTCTTTCATATGTCTTTCCTGAAAAATTACAAACTACAGAAGTTCAAATCCAATGGCAACAAATATCTTCTTTTGTCTTCTCAACCTGCAACCCATGCGCAGTACTAAATACTACAGGTTCTAATATCTCTAGTGTTTGGGGTTGAAAAAAAAAAAAAAATGCTCATCTGTTATTCTGTTTTTTTTTTAAATATTTATTTGATTTTAAGAGTGAAAAAAATCTGCTTGCAAACATACATTGATCTGAACAAAGAACCATTTTCATGGCATTTTCTCCTTTTCTTTCGGAAAATATTCAGATGAGAAAGCCTTGTAGTATTCAAATAGTTTATTTTTGCAGTCTATATACTTATTTTTGAATCACATTTTGGCTTGAAGATCAATAATTTCAAGTTGCAATCTGAGATTGTAGTTTTCAGCCATAGAAGTAAATGGGTTCTAAAACAAAAGCTTATGTTTTTTCATTGGATTTTAATTCAGAAAATCGACTTTCAAACTTGTCAAAAAGTAACTGTAATAACGAAAGACAATGGTTCTTTGGAAATGTTTCTCCCTTAGCTCAGTACAACATTCAAAATGAAATAAATTGTCTTGCTCAACTGGAATTTAAATAATAACTTATTCTGAAATGATTTGATGTCACCAAACAAATCAGACCAATTTTCCTTTCCCTTGTAGTTTTAAATGTTAACAGGAGAGACTGCTTCTACAGAGATGGGATACACCTAAATAAAAAGGGTGCAAAAATATTTCCTGATGCTATCGAGGCAGTGTTAGATGGGTTGGAAAACTGCTAGCTTGGTGGGGGGGGATACAAGGATTAATAGATTAACAGTAGCCACTGGCAGAGGTGAAAGTGATTCTTGCACTGCTTCTATTTGAATGAGCAGCAGCCTGGAAAACAAGATGCAGGATATTTCAGAGATTGCTGGGAGTCATTGTGGTATACAAGTAAACACGTGGGTTGTGTTAGGGTAGCTAAGAATAGGAGCAGGTGCATGTATACTTGCGTGTACACCAAGTCTAGTAGTAATACACCAATTCTATTAGTAAATAAATACGATGAATTTGAGCTATTGCTCTAAACATCAAAGGCAGATATTGTTGGAATATCAGAGACGTGGTGTCACACAGATGTAAGAATGCGAAACTGGAATTTGGGGAGTACAGTGTGTACAGACAGAATAGGAAGGGAGGAGGAGTTATGCTATTAGTTCAGAAACACTTAAAATCCAGAGAAATGAAGCCAGTCGACATCTATGGACAGTGCAGTGTCGAGTCAGTTTGGTGTGACATAAGCATTGGGAGATCAAAACTGAGAGTAAGAGTGTGATATAAGCCTAATAAATCTGATGAGTATAATAAGAAACTGTACAGGGAAATAGAGTGGGCCAGTAAATCAGAGAGTCTTATAATGGGGATTTTAATTTCCCAGATATTGACTGGAATTTGCGGATTGGTCACTCACACACTAGCAAGGCTTTTGTGGATTTATTGTATGATTGTTTTCTACATCAGCATGTTCAGAAGGCAACTAGAGGGAGTAATACTCTTGATCTGATTATCAGTAGTGATTCTTCATGCATTAAGAATCTGCAGATAACGGAACCACTTGGTGGCAGTGATCACAGTGTGCTGACGTGGGATTTACTCAAGAGGTAATTACCATCAGGGTTAAAGGGAAGGGTTTTTGCTTTCGTAAAGGCAACTACGATGGTCTGAGACAGTATTTAAATTCTATACAGTGGGACCAACTGATGATGTTACCAACAGCAAATCAAAATGGGAAGCATTCAAAGAACTTATCTTGGAAGCTACTAGGCTTTACATACCAACTAAGAAATATTGTTCAAGGTTTAGGCCTAAATGGATGTCAGATAAACTAATGAGACATATGGTAGAGAAGAAAAATGCAAGGGATACATATAAATTAATGGGTGACATGGAAACCTATGATAGATATAAGCTGGTCTGTAACCAAGTCACAAAGGAGATTAGGCAGGCAAAGGCAGATTATGAGAAATCCTTGGCAAAGGATGCAAAGAAAAACAGAAAAGAGTTCTTTACCTATGTAAACTCTAGAAGGAAAGGGATGAATCAGATTGATCCACTGGATATTGATGGTTCAACTTGAGAATCCTGCTCAGGTGGCTAACAAACTAAACGAGTATTTTGCATCTACCTTCACACATGAGGAGTTATTCAGGAAGGGGTATGCCAGAAGTGAAGTAAACTCTGGCAATGAACTAGATGATTTTGTAATAACTGAGAGGAAAGTGGAGGAGAAATTGTTGAGGATAAACATAAAAAAGGCACCTGGGGTGGATGGGATCTATCCAGTTATATTAAAGGAGGCAGCAAAGGAAGTAAGAAACCCTTAGCCATAATTATGAGAGCTTCTTTGGACTGAGGGGAGGTACCCATAGACTGGAGATGTGCAAATGTGACCCCAATTCTCAAAGGAAGATCAAAGGCTGACACATATAATTATAGACCTGTGAGTTTAACTTCTGTTCCCGGAAAATTAATGGAGGCACTGGTTAAAGAAGCACTGGAGGATCATCTAGACAAGACCTCAGTTATAGCTTAGACACAGCATGGTTTTGTTAAGGGAAAGTCTTGCCTGACCAATTTGATTGGATACTATGATGCAATCACAAAAGAACTGGATGCAGGGAATAACTTTGATATTATATATTTGGATCTTAGAAAGGCTTTTGATACTGTTGCACTTGGAAGACTGCTGCACAAATTGGAGCAGTGCGGCATTGGAGGCAAATTGCTGGTATGGATAAAGGGATGGTTGAGGGGGAGATGATAGAGAGTGGTAATCAATAGACACTACTCTTCGTGGACTAATGTTATTAGTGGAGTCCCTCAGGGTTCAGTGTTGGGTCCATTATTGTTTTCTGTATTTATAAATGATATTGATGATGGTATATCAAGCTTAATGTCCAAGTTTGCAGACAATACAAAGATAGGCAGGGTTGTTAAGGACACTACTGACGGTACGCTGCTGGAACAGGATCTGGAAAGGTTGAGCAAATGGGCTGAGAGGTGGCAAATGAAGTTTAACATTGGCAAATGTAAAGTACTACATATGGGAAACAGCAACCCCAGAGCAACATATCAACTCTGTGGTAGTACACTGATAGTGGTAGAGAATGAAAAGGACTTGGGGGGTAATTGTGCTGGCAGATGGGCTGCAAGAGTAGCTCATGGTGTCTTGTCAATGATATGCAGGAATTTTTCTAGCAGGGATAAGGAGGTGATTATTCCCTTGTATAAGGCAATGGTAAGGCCACACCTTGAGTACTGTATAAAGGTCTGGAGACCTCATTTCAAGAAGGATGTAGAGCTGCTGGAACGAGTACGGAGAAGGGCAACAAGATTAGTGAATGGAACAAATTGTTGCTCTTACGAAGAAAGGCTTAAGTTTTGCAAATTACAGTGTCTGGACACTAGGCACCAGCGATGTGTCTGATAGAGGTGTATAAAGCCTTGAGTGGTTTGAGCATGCTCAATGCCGATGGGATTCTTCCTCTTGCTCAGAATAATCACCTGAGAGGGCATAAATTCAAATTGAGGAAAGACAGATGTAGGACAGATGTGCAAAGTTTGTCTTTAGCCAGCGGGTAGTTGGTTGGTGGAACAGACTTCCATCCCTTTTTGTGAAAGTTGATAGCCTAAATTAATTTAAGGCTCAGCTGAACAGGTATTTTGAACGAACAGATGGGTGAAATGGGAGTGGTTTTTTTTTGGCTGATGCTGCATAAGCTTGCTTTCTTGCATCATATGCCTCTACTAATGCTAATGCTAAAATTAAAAGCATTTAAATGACTAGAAATGTATGTATGAATTGCAAGATCAAACAGCCACTGCATATTTGATAGTTGTTTTATTGGTTTCCCTTTTTCTGCGTTGATGTTTTAACAGCCACTTTAAGGCCATGAGATCTGGTAAAATTTACAGTTGAAATAACCACATTCATAATGTGTTGGAGATCCAATACTTTCCCATAAAAAGCTTCTTGATGCACAATGCAGTGAATTCCATTCTGAGTTTCGGCTCCGATATCTATCATTTTCTTGGTTATTCTACCCATAACCCCAATGTTTTTTACCAGTCATATTTTTTGCAGTGCCAGTTGTGACTTCTACCGGCATTTTAATATTTAATCCTAACTTTTCGATAGATTGGCAAAAACTTTCACCTGTAGTTGTTCCGCGCATACTCTGTAGATCAGCTAAATCTTCAAGTGGTACAAAATTATCATTAATTCCTTGTATGAAGATGAGGAGTTGTACATCAGTACTGTCATCCAGTGCCACACTAAAATATTTCATTTGTTTTATGTTTTCCAAAAGTTGTTCGAACAAATTCTTTCCATATCTTCTACTCTCACATAATTGTTTGTCGAGACACACTAATATCTTTTATCATTATTTGTTTTTTTGACACATTCTTCTACAACTTTTAACAAAACGCCTAACAAATTCACCATCATTGAATGGTTTACTTTTAAAAGTGATCAAATGTGCAACTTGATAACTCGCACATACAGGAGATAAATTTCTTGACGGATACATTTTCAGTATTTTCCTGTTCCAGGAAAATTAATGGAGACACTGGTTAAAGAAGCACTGCAGGATCATCTAGACAAGACTTCAGTTATAGCTCGGACACAGCATGGTTTTGTTAAGGGGAAGTCTTGCATGACCAATTTGATTGTATACTATGATGCAGTCACAAAAGAACTGGATGCAAGGAATAACTTTGATATTATATACTTGGATCTTAGAAAGGCTTTTGATACTGTTGCACATGGAAGACTGCTGCACAAATTGGAGAAGTGTGGCATTGGAGGAAAATTGCTGCTGTGGATAAAGGGGTGGTTTAGGGGGAGAAGACAGAGAGTGGTAATCAATGGACACTGCTCATCGTGGACTAATGTTATTAGTGGAGGCCCTCAGGGTTCAGTGTTGGGTCCATTATTGTTTTCTGTATTTATAAATTATATTGTTGATGGTATATCAAGCTTAATGTCCAAGTTTGCAGAAGATGTGGTACTATACTGACAGTGGTACAGATGAAAAGGACCTGGGGGTGATTGTGCAGGCAGATATGAAGTTCTTTGAGCAGTGCAGATGTGCTGCAAGAGTAGCTCATGGTGTATTGTCAATTTTTCTGTATTTTTCTATATAGGTGATCTGATAGAGGTGTATAAAGCCTTGAATGGTTTGAGCATGCTCGATGCTGATGGAATTCTTCCTCTTGCTCAGAATAATCTGAGAGGGCATAAATTCAAATTGAGGAAAGACATATGTAGGATAGACGTGTGGAAATTTGCTTTTAGCCAGCGGGTGGTTGGTTGGTGGAACGGACTTCCATCCCTTGTCGTGGAAGTTGATAGACTAAATAAGTTTAAGGCTCAGCTGGACAGGTATTTCGAACGAACAGAGGGGTGAAGTGGAAGTGCGTTTTTTTTTTTTTTTTTTGGCTGATTCTGCATAAGCTTGCTTTCTTGCATCAAATGCCTCTACTAATGCTATGTTTTGTTGTTTTCTGAATTTGTTTTGTAGCTTTGAACACTTTTCTTTTTGCAGCAAATATGCAAAAAGGTTATGATCAACATAACCTTTATGTTGATCATAAGATTTATGATTGGAATCAGTGTTATATTCTTTAAAAACTCACAATCTCCTGACACACCAAACACTGCTTTTTCGTGGTAATCAACGAAGAAATAGTCTTCAGTCCACCTTGGATCAAAAACATGACACTTCAAATTGATTTTCCCTTTTTGGAACATTTTTAAGAATGATTTTTTTTTAATTCAATACAAATCAATAATTAATTCAATGCAATGAACAAGCTGTATTTAGCGTACATATGACTGCACTGAACCACATGTACACGTTTGATACAGTCCAGCTGGATGCTTGCATGCCTGTACATGCAGTGGTGATCGATACTGTTTTAGTTTACTTTCCGCGTGCGCCTTATAAAAATTATTCGTGAGCCAGATCATTAACCTACGATATATGAAAACTGAGGGCGATGAGAACTTTTTAAGCACACATCTGAGTTTTTGAACATATTTCCTACAAAAATCTGTCAAAATTATGTCAGAGAGGAAATTGATACTGACCAGCATTATCAGATCAAGAGTATTACTTCCTCTGTTTGAATCTCTAACATGCTGCTGTAGAAAACAGCCATCCAATAAATCCATAAGTCTTTTCTAGTGCACGAGTGCCCAGTCCACAAGTTCCAGTCAATATTTGGAAAGTTAAAATCTCCCATTATAAGACATTCTGATTTACTGGCCTTACTCTTTTTCTCCGTACAATTGTACTCATTGGAGTCATATAACATTTTTGTTATAACATTTTTGCTTTCCCAGTGCTGGCCAAGCTGCCTCAACATTGCATGATGATGGGGAATCATCATCATCATCATCGGCCATTTTCAATCCACTGCAGGATGAAGGCCTCTCCAGCAACTTTCCAGTTTCTTCTGTTTTGTGCAATGGCCATCCATTTACTGCCCATTAACTCTTGAATTTCATCTGTCCGTCTCCGTTGTTGTCTTCCAGGTTTTCTTTTAGCTCCTCTCGGGTACCATTCTGTTATTTTCTTAGTCCTGCATATGGGTAGAAGTAACCCCAGAGAAACGTACCAACTGTGTGGTACTACACTTAAGGTGGTAGAAAATGAAAAAGACCTGGGAGTAATTGTGCAGTCAGATATGAAGTTTTCTGAGCAATGCAGACAGGCTGCTAGGGCAGGTCATGGGGTTTTGTCAATGATATATAGGAATTTTGCTAGCAGGGAAAAGGAGGTGATTGTCCCTCTGTATAAGGCAATGGTCAGGCCACGCCTTGAGTACTGCGTACAGGTCTGGAGGCCTCATTTTAGGAAGGATGTAGATTTGCTTGAGCGTGTACAGAGAAGAGCAACACGATTGGTGAGGGGAATGAAGGGATTCTCTTACCAAGAGAGGCTTAAGTTCTGCAAATTGCAGTGGCTGGAGACTAGGCACCTGCGCGGTGATCTGATTGAGGTCTATAAGGCCTTGAATGGGTTGAGCACGCTGAATTCTGATGGGATCCTTCCACTTGTTCAGATTACGAACCTACGGGGACATAAGTTCAAATTAAGAAAGGACAGATGTAGAATAGATGTGCGGAAATTTGCCTTTAGCCAGCGGGTGGTTAATTGCTGGAACAAACTTCCATCTGTCGTTGTGGAAGTTGATAGGTTAAATAAATTTAAGGAGGAACTGGACAGGCATTTGGAGGGAATGGTGTGATGATTTTTTTTTTTTTTTTTGGCTGATGCTGCATAAGCTCCTACACTTGCTTTCTTGCATCATGTGCCACTACTACTACTACTAGTCCATCTGTTATCATGTCTTCGAGCTATATGTCCTGCCCAAGTCCATTTCAGTTCTTTAGTTCTGATAAGGATATCCTTTACTAAACAGGCAACCAGGAAAGCCCATGGTGTTCTATCGATGATTTATTGAACACACTATCCTTTAGAGATATGGAGGTCCTGGTCCCACTCTAAAAGGCAGTTATAAGACCGGTATTGGCAATACTGTGTAAGTATAGAGACTTCATCTGAAAAAAGACATTGAGCTTCTTGAAAGGGTCCAAAGAAGGGCAACTTACATGTTGGGATCAAAAGAGTTTGAATATATGGATTACTGAGTGTGGCAACCAGGCACCTCAGAGATTGAGGTTTATAAAGCTCTCGGAGGGTTTAGTAAAATTACTGAAATTGGAAATTTTACTGATATAAAGAGTTCCAGAAATCAGGGGCGTTAATTCAAATTACAGGACAAGAGGTTTATACTAGATTGTAGGACGTTTTCTTTTAGCCAGCAAGTAGTTGATTGCTGGAACAGGCTGCTTTCACCGGTAGTTGCGGCTGACAATTCGAATAAATCACTGGATAGTTACCTCTACGAGGAGGAAAGCATATAATTTTTATTTTCTTATCTACTTGGTGTTTTTTTTTTCCTTTTCTGGCCATTGCATCAAAAGTCTTGCACCATGGCTATTACTATTCAAATTCTGCATCTCTTATATCTGAGTGACGCAACTTCTCTGATATCTGTGGCTTCAACTTCTCTGATATCAAAGAAGACACAACAGTGTCTGCCTTTGATGTCTTTACCGGTACTTCAAATTCATCAAATTTATTTACTATACTCCTTGAATTGGTGTACATGCAAGTATACATGCACCTGTTCTTACTCTTAGTTACCTTAACACAGCTCACGTATTTACTTGTTTCATGATGATTCCCAGCAGCTCCTGTAATCCCCAGTACCTCACTTTCCAGATTGCTGCTCATTCCAACAGAAGCAGTACAAGAATCACTTTCCCTCTTACTAATAGATTAACGGTAGCCTGTGGTTACTGTTAATCTATTAGTCAGTGAACCCCAAGCTAGCAGTTTTCCGACCCACTTAACACTGCCTCGATAACATCGGCAAATATTCTTGCACCCTTTCTGTTTAAGTGTATCCCATCTCTGTAGAAGCAGTCTCTCCTATTAAACAAGCACACACCATGCTGGGAAAACTTCTACCCCCACAAGTCGTGCATAATCTCTCCAAGGCTGAATTAATTAACAAGACTCTCATCATATACTTCTCCTCTCATGTCTGAGAAGAATTGCAGACAGTTTAACCCTAACTCACGACTTTTTTCAACGTTTCCCTGTACTTGTTAAGCAAGTCCGCTGATCTCCTACTCTTAATCTCATTTGTGCCAACATGTACAACAGTATCACCTTTGTGCCCTTAAAAGGTGATATCAGTACCATCAGCTTTTGTCCCTTGGCAGACATACACCAATCCAATTCCACCTATCCTTTTTTGTTTCCCTGATGATAGCATCACTGACAATTACACTGGTCCTGAATGCACTGGTCCTATGGGACCAGTGCATTCTGACTTGGGGGTTGCTGTTGTGTTGCCTGTCGATCAAGTGCAAGCTCTGCATTGATGTGGCAGATGAGAACTTGATGGCTCTCCTCCCTCCAATATAAGTTCTTTGAGGGCATCTACTCTATTCTTTCAAGTTGTCATAAAAGCCCATAACAACACAGAGTTGGTGCCTAATATTCTCACATTATTTACATTGAGCACATACAAAAATATTCCCCCCCCCGGCAATATCATGTCCTATTCTAGATAGATTCTCAAACATCAAGCAAGCAGTACATTTCATAAGGTTCCGATAAGGATTTTAGGAATTACAAGGATTTTATTAATGTTAATTTTGAACCTTTATATACACTTTTTATCAGACTAAATTATGATTTATACTCTAATTTATTTTAATTATTTTTTCAGCTAGTATCCTAGTAGTCTTATAAGAACAAGACCATATTTGGCCTTTTATGTTATAGGATATGAATAAATACATAATTAACAGAAACAGATTGAAGTCGTTTGTACGTATCAACACATACATACCCTTAATGAAGTTGTGCTCATGCAAAGAAATAATTATTATTATTATTTTTTGAGTGGGAGGAAATGGAGTAATATACTTTGGCTGCGCTGTATTTGGGCTGTCTTGGTCTAATTAGGTCTTATTGTATGTTATTTGAATTAGATTTGTCATTTTATAGAAAACACAGTTATAAATATAATATCAAGCATGAATATTTCAGTATTTATTGAGATAGTTAACAATGTACAGGATTCAGGTGGGCAGAATGAAGATAATTTCTGTGCAGTGAAATATCACCCAACAGTATTAGCATTGGCAAATGATGCAAGAAAGGAAGCTTATACAGAATCAGCAAAAAAAAAAAAAACTTTTCATGTCACCTGTCCGTCCCCACCAATAATTCTTCATTGAATTTATACAAACTATCCACTTCCACAACAACAGATAGGCGCCTCCGTAGCCAGGTGAGAAGGAGCAGCAGTGCGTAGCACACGCTTCTTGATTAGACCGGGGTTCGAGCCCGTCACCACCAAATACAGAGGATGCGGAATGGTCAGAGAATGACCACCGCATATCCTGGAGCAATATGGCCTTAGTTGATAATGCTTCTAAAAAAAAACAAAAAAAAACAACAGATAGAAGTTTTTACCCAACTAGATGTTTATTGAACTAGTGGGAAAGTAGAAACAAGGAATTTGAAACATTAGTATGGTGGATGTTGGGTTCGTACATTCAGTTATTCTGTGGAAACTAGAAAATCACTTCAGAGAGATGACTGCAATAAAAGTTTATGTTTAGGAAGGTAGAAAAAAATTTTAATCACTAATAGTTAAGTTAACATAGGATTGTTATTTTTGGGATCATCTGTTAGGTAACCTGCCACCACCACCACCATGTTATCTAAATTATTCTATCCAATGCATTGCAGTGTTGTCATTACTAAAATTTGTTGTTTCCTGTATTCACAATATTGTCCTTTCAGCTTTTATTTTCTAATAAAATATAGAACAGAAAAAAATGTAAAATATATATGTATATATAAAATATTTATAGAACAACAGAAAAAAGTATCTGGAACTGTTTTAATTTTTTAAACCTTTTTCCCCATGTTTTGCTAGTGTATATGGCATTGCTTTCAAGCCCGATGGCACTCAGCTTGTTGTTGCAGCTGGTTTGCGAGTGTTGGTTTATGATACTAGTGATGGTACTTTAATACAGCCTCTTAAAGGACATAAAGATGTTGTATACTGTGTTGCCTATTCAAAGGATGGAAAAAGATTTGCTTCTGGATCTGCTGATAAACAAGTGATTATTTGGACAAGCAAATTAGAAGGAATTTTAAAATACTCGTAAGTAGTTCTTGTAGAATACTTTTGATTTTATGCAAATCAAAGATTATATAAACTTGAAAAAGTTATAGAATTGTTCATTGATGTATGGAAGGTACATATCATAATGATTAATGAAAAGGTCATTTCAGATATTTCGTGTTCTCGAACAATTTGACAATTTGGCTTCGTTGGCAAATCTTCTCAGAACAGGGAAGTTTTTCAATGATGAAGTTAATTAAATCGGACTCCCCCATGATGACACAAGATTCAAATTGTCCCTAAGGATTTAGACCTGGATGAAGTAATCCAAATATTTGCGCCTGTACAGGCCTAAAAACTAAAAAGTTTTAATCTTTGAAGCAGAAATGTTAATGAGTTTATTAATTTAATAAATTTATTACATTTAAATTAATAAATTTATATTTTTCATTTTAATATTTTAATAAAATGAACTGATTGAAATAAACAATAAAATTATCAAAAAAATTTATTTTAATTTTGAACTGAAAATCCTCTTTCAGCTTATGAATTGGATTGGGTGCATGGATACTACACAGTGTGGCAGTTGGAAAATGAGACTGATGCTAGAAAAATTAATGATCCCATGTATGAGTAAACTAATATTGATTTATTTAAAGTAATTTTCTCCTGCTTCCACACTGCCTGCAATGATCACAAAGTGATTGGAACAACTAGTGGAAGGCCGTGATTGGTGTTCTGTTCAGTGTTCTTGTCATAGCTGTCTGAATGGTGTTGATTGACTTTGTGAAAATAACATCCTTTTAGTGATGTTATTTTCACGAATTGAGCTTCGGGAACAAAAAGAAGTTGCATGGGGCTAAGTCTGGTGAATATGACAATACAGACTTTTTGCTAGCCAAAAGTTCCAGACAATGAGAACTTTCTTCTTGGTGTGTTGTCCTGCAAGAGGAACCATCTGTATCTTCTCTATTACTGAGGACTACCCTGGGGGCTCACATCTGGTGAGTACGGACTTGGCACACCCAGGGTCCTGAGCTGGATATTATCATTCTTCTCTTTCTTGATGATTCCCTTCTACTTTTCACTTCCTCTCTCTCTCTCTTTCTGTAATAAGCTTCAAAATGGCCAGATAGTAGGCAGCAGTAACACTTTGACCAATGAGAATGAATTCTTTGTGCATGATTCCCTTGCTATCCTAGAAAGTGATGAGTATGGTTTTGATTTTTTACAAACTTTCTTGATGCATTTTTTTACCTTTTAGAGAGTTTGCTGACTTCCACTCTGCACTTTTTTGCCTTGTTGTGTGGTTGTATTGACAGCACCATGACATTTCATGGGAAGTTGGGTTTGCTATCAGTGACCTCAGTGAGTTCTCTATAGTGTTTAATTCATGCCTATTACTGATTGTGTTAATGAATGTGGAACAAACTGTGCACAGACTTGTTTTTTTCAAATCCTGGGTTATTTGTTGAGTGGCTTCCTTATTAATGCACAGATCTTCTGAAATCATTCAGAATGTTGCTCTTCCGTCATTGGTAATGATTTCCTGCACCTTTTCAATCAACTCTGGTGTTCAAACCATTTTTGCTGGGCTTGGATGTTTGTCTTTCAGTGATTCTCTTCCATGGGTGAAACGTTAATGCCACTCGAACACAAGATAGATAATCTCCATACGCTTGCTTCATCATTTGAAACATTTCCGTGGCACTTTTGTCCAGTTGAACACAAAACTTGACGTTTGCTCTTTGTTCCCTTGTCCGTCCACAACACAGACACAGGAGAAACATGCATTTAGGATCACATTATGTTCAGAAATGGTGGCAGTTTCTGCTGACCTTGACTGCGGTGCTTGGGGAACAATCACTTTTTCATTTCATATTTACTGTAGCACTAGCACTTGTCTCATAACATCATTCTTGTTTTTCAATTGCCGCGCTGTGTAAAGCAGAGTTGGCTTCAGGGTGCTACAAACCATTTTGAGCTGGTTCTGCTTTGTGGAATATTGTGCTCAGTGAGATACTGAAAATTGATTTACCTAGTATTGTTCATGGTATATGTAGGTGACTTGCTGGCTCTGATTAAGTATGAATCTAGAAAAGAATAAAAAGCAGATCAGTTCATGAGTTTTATCAGAGTGGAGTGACAGAATAAATTGTAAGTTGTTGTAATAGGGTTTTAGGAGTATCCACTTCTAAGGCCATATTGCTCCATGTACAGTCAGTCCTTGTATAACACGTGTTTACACTACACGAATTCGATCATACATGATTTATAAATAGGGGAACGATATCATGTATAACACAAACCGAATTCGCTTATGCACAATTCGCCTGTGTTTTCAAGAAATAGCAGTTGAACGCAGAATCACTCCAACTGAACACAACACGATAGGAATGAAGAGAAGATTGTGCAAATGTATTTACGTTTTTTATATCAGTGAAGGGGAAACACATTTCACCATAATAAAGTAAAAACCCACACAATTCCAGCTATCGGTATTATTGCAAATGCAATTAGATTGAGTTTACTACCCGTTTATAATAGATTCCACTAGCAGGAATGCAACTGGAAATTGTTTTTATTGTTTTATGGTAGTAATCCCCAGAAATGCGCTTTAGTAAAATGTGAGCTAGTGAGGTGTCAATAGTGTGTCTCTGCCTTTGTTGTATTGTTTATTCAGTTGCTACCCACACACACACACACACACACACACACACACACACACACACACACACACACATACACAGCTTTGTTTATATGTATCAATTGCCTCCTCATTTTGTAATTTTGCTTTATTTTGCTTAAAAATGAGTAAAATACTTAAAAAGTGTGAAAAGGAAGCATTCTGATGAAGACACTACAGATTCAGAGAGAAAAAGAAAAGCAATATCGATAGACAGAAGCGGACCGGGTCAAAAATTCTTACCCCGGAAAATTTGTAGCGGCCTCAGACTAGCTTTTATAGCCAAAATCACACTGGCCTCCGGCCCACCGGGGTTTCCCCTGTAAGGCTTATGGCCAGTCTGCCTCTGTCAATAGAGAAAAAATATGAAATTGGGAAACACTGAGCGAAATGAAAGACCATGCTGGTCTTTCATTTCGCTCAAAGTGTTGCACGTGCTACAGGCCAAAATGAGGCAACTCCGAGAATTATAAAGAATGCAGAGAAAATAAAAACAACTTTCATAGCATGAACAACTCAAAGCGTAATAAAATCCATCAGATCAAGACACAAAGAATTGGTAGAGATGGAACGGCTGTCATCTGTTTGGATAGAAAATCAAACAAAGAACAAGTTTGCTTACGATAGAAGCAAAAGCATTAGCAATATTTTATTATGTAATAGTCGTAATAAAATACGTAAGTATTTTATTACGACTATTACCAATAATAAATTATTGCCAATCTCACCAGACAAAGAGGGCAACTTGCCTGGTGAGATTGGCAAAAGGGCATCCTTATGAGCAAAGACTTCAAATATGTGGCTTGTGGAGCTTGGAAACTAGGCACCTTATAAGAAACTTGATTGAGGTGTTTAAGACTCTGAGAGGCATAAGTAAAATGATTGAGGATGAAATTTTCACAGTTATAAATGATTCTAGAGGGGCCCATAATTTTAAGTTATGGGGCGGGGGGGAGATGTTTAGATTGGATTGAAAGAAGTTTTATTTTAGCCAGCGAGTTATTAATTAGTGGAATTAGTTACCTACATGGGTGGTAGAGGCTGACAGTTTGGGGAATTTCAAAGATCTGCTAGATCACCTATGGGAGTTGGGAAAATCATAGGTTGTCTATTTTCTTTTCTCTTATTAATTATTTATTTTTTAAAATTTTCTTCTTATTATTATTTTATTTTTTTATTGGCTGGTGCCACATAAGCTATAGGCTTCCTTGCACTATGTGGCCATTGCTAATTCTAATAGTATTTTTTTTTTTTTTTAAGAAGTGTAATATTTTATGTATGCCTCTACTAATGCTAATATTTTATTTTATAAGTTTAGTTCAAAGAAGCATATATATATTTAATTTATATTTTGTATGTGAATATTTTTTATAAATGAAAAATTAAAAAAAAAAGTGTATTTTGTTGTCTGGGGGGGGGGGTGTAAAATTGATGTCCCGCATTGGAATACTAAGGATTTTGTCACTGTATGTATAACTGTATTTTTCTCCATATTGTTTGCTATGTTACAGCTACACAGGGAACAGGTTTTCAAGTATACTAACCAGAAAACACTTAATATCAAACTAAAGGTTTGTATACTCTTAGCCATGACAAAAGTATGCTGTACAATCTACAGATACCATGCAAATTGTAGCAGAAACCTATTGCTCTGACAATTTAAAAAGATAAATTAAGATTCTTAACTTTGTTAAGAATAATATTAAAAAAACAATTTAGTGGTTTCATTTTTTGCATTCAAATTAAAATGGAATATGGTCTCCATACACTGAAGAGAGTGAGAAAAGTAGAGATTGCATATTGAAATTGAATCTATATGGTAGCAAAGATGGGAAAATTCAAAGAAGGGCAGATTATGTATTGTTTTATGCTTAGAATTAGAACAATGAATCAAAAATTGATAACCATTAGCCTTACTTTATTATGGGACATAGCCCATTTTAAGCAAAGTTGAATGACAGTAAAATATGCTGATGTGATGAAGTACTGGATTCTCTTCATGCACTATTAAACTGTGTATGCTATGATGATTTAAGAATCTCTTTTCAGAACATCATTGAGAATGATTTATTTCAAATTATTTTCGACCCTGTAAGTTTTAGAATGTTTGCTGAGATGACAAATAAAATCATAAAGACAAAATACACCAAGCGGTCACTTTATTGGGTATGCCTTCCCATTTTGAGAAATGGAGTACTTCAATGACAGTATCAATTGTTCATACTCTGCAATACTCCTTGCACCATATGGCTAATTATTATTAGCCATATGGTGCAAGCAAGCCTGAGGCTTATGCTGACCAGCCAAGTTGCTGTGAGAGAGAGAGAGAGAGAGAGAGAGAGAGAGAGAGAGAGAGAGAGAGAGAGAGAGAGAGAGAGAGTAGAAAAAATCACCAAGAAAGAAGAATGATGATATCCAGCTCAGGACCTTGGGTGTGCCAAGCCTATTCTCACCAGATATGAGCCTCTGGGGTGGGGAAGCAGACCAATTGATATTGAACACCACTATTTGCCACATAGATACTTATGAATACTGTATGTGTATAATTATTGTAAGAATGAGCAAAAATGAAAGATTTAAGTGAATTTCACATACATTTTTGTCTGGGGTGTATATGATATTAGCATTAGCATTAGTAGAGGCATATGATACAAGAAAGCAAGTTTATACAGCATCAGCCAAAAAAAAAAAAAAAAAAAAACCTTTCCATTTCGCCTATTCATTCACTTCAAAAGTTTGTCCATTCTTCCTTGAATTTGTTTCAGCTGTTAACTTGCACAGTGACAGATGAAAGTTTGTTCTAGCAATCAACCATCTACTGGCTAATGGCAGATTTTCACACATCTATTCTGCAACTGTCTTTTCTCAGTTTGAATTTTTGCCCCCTCAAGTGCATAATCTGAGCAAGAGGAAGAATCCCATTAGCACTGTGGTTGCTCAAACCATTCAAAGCCTTATACACCTCAATCAGATCACCTTGCGGTGCCTAGTCTCCAGATGCTGCATTTTGCAGAATTTAAGCCTTTCTTGGTAAGAGCAACCCTTTGTTCCATTCATTAATCTTGTTGCCCTTCTCTGTACTCATTCCAGTAGCTCTGCAGATACCATTCAAATTACACCATACACCTTGAGTACTACATACCTGTATGTAGTGCTCAAGGTGTGGTCTGACCATTGCCTTATACCAGTGGTATCCAACCTTTTCCAGTACAGGGGCCATATTGAAAGTTAGATTTGTTTTGTTGGCTGCACTGAGTGATTCGAGAAAAATTAGTGTGTTACATTTTCCCTATCCTGTTATATGTAAAAAGGAAGTTTCTATTTTCATGTTACCATGTTTTATTTTCAGACTATATATATAAAAAATGGAAATTCCCAACACTCATTAGCATTAGTAGAGGCATTGATGCAAGAAAGCAAGCTTATGCAGCATCAGCCAAAAAAAAAAAACCACTTCCGCTTCACCCCTCTGTTCGATCGAAATACCTGTCCAGCTGAACCTTAAACTTATTTACTCTATCAACTTCCACGACAAGGGATGGAAGTCTGTTCCACCAACCAACCACACGCTGGCTAAAGGCAAATTTCCGCACATCTATCCTACATCTGTCTTTCCTCAATTTGAATTTATTCCCTCTCAGGTGATTATTCTGAGCAAGAGGAAGAATCCCATCAGCATTGAGCATGCTAAAACCATTCAAGGTGTTATACACCTCTATCAGATCACCTCGCTGGTGCCTAGTCTCCAGACACTGTAATTTGCAAAACTTAAGCCTTTCTTCGTAAGAGCACCCCTTTGTTCCATTCACTAATCTTGTTGCCCTTCTCTGTACTCGTTCCAGCAGCTCTACATCCTTCTTGAAATGAGGCCTCCAGACCTGAATACAGTACTCTAGGTGTGGCCTGACCATTGCCATATACAAGGGAATAATCACCTCCTTATCGCTGCTAGAAAAATTCCTATATATCATTGACAATACACCATGAGCTACTCTTGCAGCCCGTCTGCACTGCTCAGAGAACTTCATATCTGCCTGCACAACCACCTCCAGGTCCCTTTCATTCTCTACCACTGTCAGTGTAGTACCACAGAGTTGATACGTTGCTCTGGGATTGCTGTTTCCCATATGTAGTACTTTACATTTGTCAATGTTAAACTTCATTTGCCACCTCTCAGCCCATCTGCTCAACCTTTCCAGATCCTGTTGCAGCAGCATAGTGTCAGTAGTGTCCTTGACAACCCTGCTAACCTTCGTATCGTCTGCAAACTTGCAGACGATATGAACATTAAGGACATTGGACATTAAACTTGATATACCATCATCAATATCATTTATAAATACAGAAAAGAATAATGGACCCAACACTGAACCCTGAGGCACTTCACTGATAACATTAGTCCATGATGAGCAGTGTCCATTGATTACCACTCTCTGTCTTCTCTACCTCAACCACCCCTTTATCCATAGCAGCAATTTGCCTCCAATGCCACACTACTCCAATTTGTGCAGCAGTCTTCCATGTGCAACAGTATCAAAAGCCTTTCTAAGATCCAAGTATATAATATCAAGCTTATGCAGCATCAGCCAAGTATATTTTTGGCTGATGCTGCATAAGCTGGCTTTCTTGCATCAAATGCCTCTACTAATGCTAATGCTAATATCAAAGTTATTCCCTGCATCCAGTTCTTTTGTGACTGCATCGTAGTATCCAATCAAATTGGTCAGGCAAGACTTCCCCTTAACAAAACCATGCTGTGTCCGAGCTATAACTGAAGTCTTGTCTAGATGATCCTGCAGTGTTTCTTTAACCAGTGCTTCCATTAATTTTCCTGGAACAGAAGTTAAACTCACAGGTCTATAATTACTTGTGTGAGCCCTTGATCCTCTTTTATGAATTGGGGTCACATTTGCACTTCTCCAGTCTGTGGGTACCTCCCCTGAGTCCAAGGAAGCTCTCATAATTATGGCTAAGGGTTTGCTTACTTCCTTTGCTGCCTCCTTTAATATAACTGAATAGATCCCATCCACCCCAGGTGCCTTTCTTGTCTTTTTCTTCAACAATTCGAAGTTATGATGCAAGGATTGTAGTTTTCACCCATAGAAGTAAATGAATTCTCAAACAAGCTTATGGCATGGGATCTCATATCAGCAAATGACTTTCAAACTCGTCAAAAACTAATTGTAATAATGGGAGGCAATGATTCTTTGGAAATATGTTTTTCTGTTAGCTCGTTACAAAATTCAAAGTGAACTAAATTGCCTTGCTCAATTTGGGATTTAAATAATAACATATTCTGAAACGATTTGATGTCATCGTACAAATAAAAGACCAATTTCCTTTCCCTTGTAGCTTAAATTAAGAGCATTTAAAGGACTAGAAATGTCTGTAAGAATTGCAAGATCAAACCACCACTCCATATTTGATAGTTGTTTTTTTGCTGGTTTCCCTTTTTCCATCATAAAAATATAAATTTCGTGACGCAGTTTAAAGAAACGATATAACACTTTGCCATGACTAAGCCATATCACTGCACTGTGTAAAATTACATCTTCATATTTAGCTTCAATTTCTAACTGTTGAAACATTCGGTGATTAAGGCCGTGATCTTATAAAATTTACAGTTGAAATAACCACATTCATAATGTGTTGGAGATCCAATACATTCCCACACAGAACTTCTTGATGCACAATGAAATGAAGTCCAATCTGAGGTTCAGCTCTGATATCTATCATTTTCGTGGTTATTCTACCCATAAGCCCAATGTGTTTACCAATCACATTTTTTTTTACTGTCAGTCGTGACTCCTACCAGGTTTTTAATATTTAATCCTAACTTTTCAATAGACTGGCAAAAATGTTCAAAAAGATTTTCACCTGTAGGTGTTCCGAGCATGCCCTGTAGATGAGCTAAGTCTTTAACTGGTACAAAATTATCATTAATTCCACATATGAAGATAAGGAGTTGGGCTGTGTCCTTTACATCAGTACTGTCACCCAGTGATACACTAAAATATTTCATTTGTTTTATGCTTTCCAAAAGTTGTTGGAACAAATTCTTTCCAATATCTTCTACTCTTCGCATAATTGTTTGTCGAGACAAACTAATGTCTTGTATCATTGCTCGTTTTGAAGGACAAATTTATTTCATAGCTTTTAAAAACATTTAACAAATTCACCATCACTGAACGGTTTACTTTCAAAAGTGATCAAATGTACAACTTGATAACTGGCACTTACAGCAGATAAATTTCTTGACCGATATGTTTTCAGTGTGTTTTGTTGTTTTCTTAATTCTAATTTCTTTTACTCTTTGCTTAATTGTTTGTCGAGACAAACTACAATATGTTCTTTAAAAACTGATACAGTATTCTTACATACTGTATCAGTTTTTAAAGAACATATTACAAACATACTGCTTTTTTCATCGTACTCAATGAAGAAAGTCTTCAGTCCACCTTTGATTAAAAACACGATAATCGAAATCAATGTTCCTCTTTCAGAACAAATTCAATATGAATTAATAATAATTCAATAAAATGAACAAGTTATATCAAAATAGTAGAATGTCACAATATGAAAAAATTACGGCTGTGAATTACAGGCTCCGAAAAAGCGATAAATGTTTGCCTTTTATTTACTTAATTGTTATTTTATATTGTACTTTATGCATATTCTTATAGTTCTAGTTATGCTGGTTATTTTTATTTTTAATTTAGATAAAGAGTTTTTGTAGATTACTACTTAATATACGTAAAACCGTTATTTCGTTCGAATCTTGCAGCCACTGTTTTTGTAGAGTGGTAGGGAATTCAAATTGTGTTAATTGTGTTAACTTGGTAGCTCTAACATATAATTATATAGCATAATACGCATCACTGTTTCTATTAGATAGTGTAGTATTGACATTTAATTAATTAAATTTATTGATCTTATTAATTTAAAACATCATGCCCCAGACTAGAGTAAAGCAACGGGCACAAAGTGGTAGGAGTGCTGTAACTCAGAGGAGAATTGAGGGGGGCGATTCTCCAACGCATCACAGCCTAAAAAAATGTGCAACTTGTGAAATGTTTGCCGAACTCTCTGGAACAGAACATGATATTGCTATGGGGGATGTGTGTGTGTGTGTGTGTGTGTGTGTGTGTGTGTGTGCGCGCGCGCGCGCGCGCGCAATGTAAGGAGTGTAAGGAAATCAGGTGACAACTCAGCGTTGTTATGGGCCTATATGAGAGCTGGAAGGACGGGGCGGATGCCCTCGAAGGATCTAAATTGAGAGACTCATCAAGCTCTCAGCTGCCCACATCAATGCCAGAGCTTGCACTTGGTCATCGTGCAACACAGCAGCAACCCCCAAGGCAGAATGCACTGGTCCCACAGGAACTAGTAGTTGTTGGTGACTCTGTTGTCAGGGAAACGGGGCATTGCAGGATCATCCAGACAAGACTGCAGCAATAATTCAGACACAGAATGGGTTTGTTAAGGGAAAGTCTTGTCTGACAAATTTGATTGGTTATTAGCATTAGCATTAGTAGAGGCATTTGATGCAAGAAAGCAAGCTTATGCAGCATCAGCCAAAAAAAAAAAAAAAAAAAAAAAATGTAGTTACAAAGGAACTGGATGCAAAAAATAATTTTGATTCCAACAAAGCTTTTGACACTGTTGCCCATGGAAGACTATTGTACAAATTGGAGCAGAATGGTATTAAGGGTAAGTTGCTACAATGGATAAAAGGATGGTTAAGTGGGATAAGACAGTGGGTGGTAATGAATGGGTGGGTGCTGCTCTTCGTGGACTAATGTTATTAGTGGAGTCCCACAGGGTTCGGTTTTGGGTCCACTGTTGTTTTGTGTATTTATCAATGATATTGATGAAGGTATATCCGGCTTAGTGTTGAAGTTTGCAGATGATACAAAGTTGGCAGGGTTGTTAATGACAGTTATGGCAGTGTGCTACTGCAACTGTATCTAGATAATTGGGGCAGTTGGGCTAAGAAGTGGCAACTGAAGTTTAACTTTGACAAATGCAAAGTACTGCGTATGGGAAGAAGTAACCCGAGAGAAAACTATCAACTGTTTGGTACTACACTTAAGGTGGTAGAAAATGAAAAAGACCTGGGAGTAATTGTGCAGTCAGATATGAAGTTTTCTGAGCAATGCAGACAGGCTGCTAGGGCAGGTCATGGGGTTTTGTCAATGATATATAGGAATTTTGCTAGCAGGGAAAAGGAGGTGATTGTTCTTCTGTATACGGCAATGGTCAGGCCACGCCTTGAGTACTGCGTACAGGTCTGGAGGCATCATTTTAGGAAGGATGTCGATTTGCTTGAACGTGTACGAGAAGGGCAACAAGATTGGTGAGGGGTATGAAGGATCCTCTTACCAAGAGAGGCTTAAGTTCTGCAAATTGTAGTGGCTGGAGACTAGGCACCTGCTTGGTGATCTGATTGAAGTGTATAAGGCCTTGAATGGGTTGAGCATGCTGAATTCTGATGGGATCTTTCCACTTGTTCAGATTACGAACCTAAGGGGACATAAATTCAAATTAAGAAAAGACAGATGTAGAATAGATGTGCGGAAATTTGCCTTTAGCCAGCGTGCTGGAACAAATTTCCATCTGTTGTTGTGGAAGTTGATAGGTTGAATAAATTTAAGGAGGAACTGGACAGGCATTTGGAGGGAATGGTGTGTTTTTTTTTTTGTTTTTTTTTTGGCTGATGCTGCATAAGCTCAGACCCCATGAGCTGTTCAGAAAACGTCATATCTGTCCCCAGGTATTTTTCATTCTCCACTACTCGAGTGTAGTACCGCACAATTGGTATGATACTCTGCGGTTACTGCTACCCATATGCAGTACTTTACATTTGTCAGTTTTAAACTTCAGTTTGCCCCCTCTCGGCCCATCTGCTCAACTTTTTGCGATCCTGTTGCTGTAGCATACTATCATTACTGTCATTATCAACCCTACCAACCAACCAACCTCTGTAGCATCTGCTAACTTAGACATTAAGCCTGATATGCCCTCGTCAATATCATTAATACAGAAAACAACAACAGGCCAAATCCCGGGGGACTCAGCTAATAACATTAATCCATGAAGCGCAGTGCCGTCTGATTACCACTGTGTCTTCTCCCACTCAACCATTCCTTTACCCATAGCAGAAACTTGCCCTTGATGCCACATTGCCACAATCTCTACAGCAGTCTTTTATGTGCAATAGTATCAAAAGCTTTCCTGCAATCCAACTACCGGTGGATATAAAATAAGGTTACTCATTCACGAGACCCTAATGTCAAAACAGTTAGAGTTGGCAGTGTGAAAATCGGTGGATATGTCATTTAGGGTATGGGGAAGCGATATGTAGAAGAAAAAAAATTAGTTCAAATTTTCTCCACCAGGGAAGCACATATGTAAAAGTTGTCATTTACTTCTAGACATGCTGCTTACGCAAATGACATCCTGTTAGATAAAAGCAGAAAGGCCAATGCCATCATCAATAACCATTATTGCTCTTATAAAAAAGAATGTGTTCTTTTAGTAAAACTGTTCTACCAGAATAATAGTAACGCTAATGAAACACTACATGAATATCAGAAACTTAAAGGTTTGTGTAAAGGACCTTTGAAGTCAGTAGGGCTTCCAAAACTTATAAAGAAATTTGAAGCAACTGGGGAGGTAGGTGTAATTCCAGGTAGGGGAACGGAGGATAATTCCTGTATCGGAACGGAGGTAGTGGATGAAGTGGCGGTTGCAATGGTCAGAATGCAAACACTACCAGTCACTAGTGCCAGACATGTATCAATAGACTTGAATCTTCCTTGGTGCACTGTATGTAAAGTGCTTCGAATAATTTTATGCTGGTTCCTGTACAAGATTCATGTAGTGCAAGAACTAAAGTCTTGTGATCAGCAACAACAAATATGCCCTATGATTTCTGGCTCGAATGGAACTTGGCAATACATTAGCCCAAAAGATCTTGTGGTCTGATGAGGTGCATTTCACTCTTCATGGGGCTGTTAATGCACAAAACTACTGAATATTGGGGAACTTCTCATCCATCTGCTGTGCATAAAAGTACGGTGTGGATTCACAGCAGAGTTTATAATCGGACCATTTTTCTTCAAAGAGTCTACACCTCATGGCTCTGTAAAGTGTATAGTAACTAGTGCATGGTACTGTGCTCTTCTAAGAGATCACATTATTTCCACTCTGCAAGAAAGGCAATGCTTGGAGACAGTAGTGTTCATGCAAGATGGTGCCTCTCCCCATGTTAGTCAACAAGTGAAGGAACTGCTCTGTTCAACATTTGGAATTGATCACATCATTTCTAGAGACTTTCTGCAGTTCTGGCCAGCCTGATTAGTAGATCTCAATCCCTGTGATTTCTGGCTGTGAGGATACCTGAAAGACAGAGTTTACCGTGACAGCATACAGAGACTTGTCGATTTGAAAGCATGCATTAAACAGCATGTAACCAACATCCCCAATGAGATGCAACTGTGTCACAGTTGCATCTTATTGAGGATGTTGGTTACACATGAAACTGTGTCACACGCAGTCCTCCGTTTTCAGAATGTTATCTCAAGTGAAGGAAAGCACATAGAACAATATCTGTAAATTTCTACGTTCTGATATTAAAATCTAATCCTAAGTTAAGTATTCCATCTCATGTTTACAGTGCCAATTTCTCCCCTGGCGGTGGAAATTTGAACTAATATTTTTTCTTCTACAAATTGCTTCCTCATACCCTAAATGACATACCCACCGATTTTCACAGTTCTATCTGTAATCGTTTTGACACTAGGGTCTCCTGAAATGGGAAACTTATTTTATAACCACCCAGTATATGATATCAAAATTATTTTTTGTATCCAGTTCCTTGTAGTATCCAATCAAATTGGTCAGACCTAACAAAGCCATGCTGGTAGCTAACTTTAACTGTAGTCTTCTCTAGATGATTCTGCAATGCTTCTTTAACCAGTGATTCCATTATTTTCCCCAGAATAGAAGTTAAATTAACAGGTCTGTAATTACTCATGTCACACTTTGATCCCCCTTTGAATAATTGGGGATACAATTGCTCATCTCCAGTCCATGGGGACCTCTTCTGAATCCAAGGATGCTCTCATAATTATAGCTAAGAGTTTGCTTACTTCCTTTTCTGCCTCCTGGATAGATCCCATCCACCCTAGGTGCCTTTCTGATGTTTAACTTCAACAATTTCTTCTTCACTTTCCTCTCAGTTGTTACAAAATCATTTAGCTCCCTATTTGAGTTTGATAAACTTCTGGCCTCCACTCCCTTAGAGACATTCCTTGTGTGTGAATGTAGATGCAAAATACTCATTCAGTTTGCTCAGCTAGCTGAGCAGGATCATTCAACAGTTGAAACATCAATATTAAGTGGACCAATCTGATTCATCTCCTTCCTTTTGAGTTTATATAAGTAAAGAAGTTTAATGATATAATGATTAATATAATTATAATATAATATATTATTATATATATTATATTATTATGTATAATGAAATATATAATTATTAATATAATATAATGATTCTTTGTGATGTTACTTGCCTTGCTATTTATCCTAGATAACTCAACTCTGCTCTCTGTGCATCTTTGAAACTTTGTGTTAATGACATAAAGGATCAACTTGTTTAAAGACACTTTAAAAATTCAATAGGAAAAAATGCAGATTATTATTGTTTATCAGAAAAATAATTTTTTCCCTCATTTAAGGTGTATTTTTTGTAAAATTGCATTCCATTTATTTATTTTTAAAAAATTATATTCCATTGTGTATACATGTTGACACAAGGATAATTTGAAGAATGCAAAGCTTACTTACTCTGAACTTTGATTTATAATTGAATGTTTAAAAGTAGTTCACATTTAAAATTTCATTGCATGACATATGTCCTTTATTAGATATTTCTGTGCACTGCTAAATAATTTTGGAATAAAACAAATATTTGCAATTTACAATGAGGAAACATTATTTTCAGGAATTGCTGAATAAGTTTCCTTCAGAAATAATGTTTTAGTAAATTAATAAGAGGAGTTTACCTCAATATAGTACGTAGAACACTTCCGTATGATACCCTCCAGAAATTAAAACGGAAAAAACGAAAAAATCGACAACTTACCGGTACATTAAAGTAAAATATAAATAATTAAATAATCAATTTAACACAATTCAAAATCAATTTAAAACAATTAAAATTCAAATTAACGCAATTAAAAGAATCTAACGAAAATATTCAAAACGATTTTTGAATAATTAAAGGAAGGAAAATCGTTTTGAATATTTTCGTTAAGGAAGGAAAATCGTTTTGAATATTTTCGTTAAGGAAGGAAAATCGTTTTGAATATTTTCGTTAGATTCTTTTAATTGCGTTAATTTGAATTTTAATTGTTTTAAATTGATTTTGAATTGTGCTAAATTGATTATTTAATTATTTATATTTTACTTTAATGTACCGGTAAGTTGTCGTTTTTTTTCGTTTTTTCCGTTTTAATTTCTGGAGGGTATCATACGGAAGTGTTCTACGTACTATACTGAGGTAAACTCCTCTTATTAATTTACTAATATTATTATCAACGTAGAACATATTGAGTATTACAGCTCTGATTCATACTATCTAAGAAATAATGTTTTCATTTTTTCTGAAATCTGCAGATATATTGAATGATATAATTTTCAGTAATAAAATATCAGTTTTTTGTAAAGCAAGAAAATATTTTAAATTTGAAGATTTATTTTGAGTTATATTTCAGACACCATGATGCAATTCAGTACCTTGCTTATAATCCAGCTTCCCACCAGCTTACTAGTTGTGCATGTACTGACTTTGGTAAGTAATTGGAATTATTTCAGACAAGGGAATTACTTTGACTGTACCAGCCTGTAATTTTGACTGTTGTATACCAATTAACATATATAAGTGAGAGTGGATTTATTTCATAAAAATAAATTATTTTGACTGCACTTGTCAGTAACTAAGTGCAGTTGATCAGAATTCTTTAAATGATAAAAATTATATGAAAAATACGTCAAACAAATGCTAAATTTGAATATGAACAATAAGTATTTGTCTGAATTCACCTAAATTTGTTTTATTTTCATTTTAAAAGGTATACATAAACCTGTCTTGCTTAATAATAGTAATATATAAAAGTTGACTTCCTCTCTCTCTTTGCAACTTGACTTTCTCCAGTCCAACTTTCCTAACAGTGAGGAATTTTCCTTGGTGATTTTAATGTTCACAACTCCAGCTGGCTTCCATTTTCTAGTTGCACCGACCCAGCTGGTCGAGATTCTGAGGCTTTTGCAATGACCTTGCACAGATTGTTTATTTACATAAAAGAATACTGGACAATCCTAACCACACAGCCAACACGCTTGATCTTTTTCTCACAAACAACCTTAGCATGGTCGAAGTGAGTGGTCCTTTAGGCAACTCAGATCACAACTTGGTGATTGTCTCTTGGAGAAGAGACAATCACCAAGTTGTGATCTGGGTGATTGTCTCTTCTCCAATGGAGCCTTTATCTCATGGCAATTCCCAACCTCTTGTTGTTTGGCATTACAAGAATGCAAAATGGGATGACCTGCTAGATTTCTTTTCTTCTTTTCCTTGGTTTGATTACTGTTTCAAAACTTCTGATGTCAACGTCTCAGATTGTGGCAGTGAAATTATTCTTGTAGGTATGGAATACTTTATCCCACACTTGGTGCCTCCATAGTTAGGTATGGGGAAGCGATATGTAGAAGAAAAAAAATTAGTTCAAATTTTTTTTCTTCTACTGGGCAGGAGCTGCAGTGCGTAGCACATGCTTCTTGATTAGACCAGGGTTCAAGCCCATGACTACCAAATATGTAGGATGCGGAAAGGTCAGGGAATGACCACCGCATATCCCTGGAGCAATATGGCCTTGGTTGCTAATGCTCCTAAAAACCAAATAACAACAATAACAATATCCCACTCCACTTTAAAATCTCGTCTTTTATCTAAGCCTTAGCACATTTATTTCCAATAAATGTGGTAAGGCCGTTCAGGAGAAGAATGTTGCATATCGTAATTGGCTTGTTTCCAATTCTTCAGTTTCATTTTCTGCCTACACCAAAGCTCACAATAATTATAAAACAGTTATTAATCAGTCCAAACTAAATTTTGAACAGGCTAAGAGTAGATGCTACTTGCTTCTTGCCCTAATGGTAGCCGAGCATTCTGGTCTCTTGCCAAAGCTATTGGCCGCAACTTTTGCCCATCTCTGCTCCTACCTCTGTCCAAACCAGATGGTTCTGTTGTCACTTCGGCCAAGGATAAAGCTGACCAGCTAGCATCCCATTTTTCTTCCAACTCGTGTATTAATGATCTTGGTAAAACACCTCCCAACATTTCCAAGTGCTTCCGTATCCAGGTGGGAAGGAGCAGCAGTGCGTAGTACACACTTCTTGATTAGACCGGTGTTGGAGCCCATCACCACCAAATACGGAGGATGCGGAAAGGTCAGGGAATGACCACCGCATATCCCAGAACAATATGGCCTTAGTTGCTAATGCTCCTAAAAACCAAACAACAAACAAATAACAATCCCACCATTTCCAACACACTCCATTCAATGCCTCCTGTGGTCTTCCATCAAAACGATGTCAGAAGGATTTTGATGAATCTTTATGCTAAAAAAGCTCCAGGTCCTAATGGTATTTCTCCACTTGTTCTCCTGAACCGTGCTCCTGAACTTACTCTTGTTCTTTGCCGGTTTTTTAATTTCTTATTCCAAAGGTGTTTTTCCTTCTGCTTGGAAATTTGCTCATATCCAGCAAGTTTCTAAAAAGGGTGACAAATCCCTCCCATCCAATTATCGTCCCATTGCAATTACTTCATCTCTTTCTAAAGTAATGGAGAAATCAATTAACCGCCAACTCTTAAACTATCTAGAAACCTTCTGTCTGATCTGCGATCGCCAGTGTGGATTCCGTAAGGGTCGATCTATTGGTGATATTCTGTCTTATGTTACCCATTTATGGACAAATTCAATGGAAAAGTTCGATGAAATACAAGCAGTTGCTTTTGATATCCCAAAGGCTTTCGATCTTGTTTGGCATAAAGGTCTTCTAAACAAACTTCCATCTTATTGTTTGCCAACTGTTTTTTGTAATTGGTTATTCAGTTTTCTTTGTGACTGCTGACTGAGGGTAATGGTAGATGGCTCTCTGTCTTCTAATGTCTCCACTAATGCTGGTGTCCCTCAAGGTTCATTTCTTTCCCCCCTACTCTTTTCCTCTTGTATATTAATGACCTTCTTCCATTGACTGGAAATCCTATCCATAGTTTTGCTGATGATAGCACATTGCATTCCACTTTCCAGTTTGAGAAACCTTGCCATGCTCAATCAGCTTCAACTTCTTGAATAACCGCTACCAGTTTCTTAAACGCCGATCCCTAGGTAATTCTCCAGTGGGGCAGAGACAACTTAGTTGATTTCAATCCTTCTAAAACTCAGACTTGTCTTATATCTCAAGGCAAATTGCTGCTATGGATAAAGGGATGGTTGATTGGGACAAGACAGAGAGTGGTAATCAGTGGACACTGCTCATTGTGGACTAATGTTATTAGTGGAGTCCCTCAGGGTTCAGTATTGGGACCATTGTTGTTTTCTGTATTTATAAATGATAATGATGATGGTATATCAAGCTTAATGTTCAAGTTTGCAGATGATACAGATGTTGGGAGGGTTGTTAAAGACACTAATGACAGTACGCTGCTGCAACAGGATCTAGAAAAGTTGAGCAGATTGGCTGAGAGATAGCAAATGAAGTTTAACACTGGCAAATGTAAAGTACTACATATGGGAAGCAGCAACACCAGAGTGATGTATCAACTCTGTGGTACTACATTGACAGTGTTAGAGAATGAAAAGGACCTGGGGGTAATTGTGCAGGCAGATATGATGGTCTGCAAGAGTAGCTGATAGTGTCTTGTCAATGATATATAGGAATTTTTCTAGCAGCGATAAGGAGGTGATTATCCCCTTTCAGAAGGCAATGGTCAGGCCACACCTTGAGTACTGTATACAGGTCTGGAGGCCTCATTTTAATAAGGATATAGAGCTGTTGGAATGAGTACAGAGAAGAGCAACAAGATTAGTGAATGGAACAAAGGGTTACTCTTATGAAGAAAGGCTTAAATTTTGCAAATTACAGTGTCTGGAGACTAGGCAATTGCGAGGTGATCTGATTGAGGTGTATAAAGCCTTGAATGGTTTGAGCATGCTCAATGCTGATGGAATTCTTCCTCTTGCTCAGAATAATCATTTGAGAGGGCATAAATTCAAATCGAGGAAAGACAGATGTAGGATAGATGTTCAGAAGTTTGCCTTTAGCCAGCGGGTGGTTGGTTGGTGGAACAGACTTCCAACCTTTGTTGTGGAAGATGATAGCCTAAATAAATTTAAGGCTGAGCTGGACAGGTACTTGGAACAAACGGAGGGATGAAATGGGAGTGTGGTTTTTTTTTTTTTTTTTTTTTTGGCTGATGCTGCATAAGCTTGCTTTCTTGCATCATGCCTCTACTAATGCTAATACTAAAAAGGATTCTTCTGCTCCTATGTTTATCTTTGGTGACACTCAGATTTCTAGGCAAAATGATATCTCTTTTGGGGATACCCTGATTTCTAATCTCTCTCTTGGCACAAGCACATTACAAATATTGCTTCCTCTGCATCTAAAAAACTTGGTTTTCTCTTTCACTCTCGGCATTACTTTTCTTCCAAAGTGAATTTGTTCACTCTGTACAAATCGCAAATCCCTCCCCTACCATGGAATATTGTTCCCACATCTGGGGCGGTGCTCCCCAAAATCTCTCAGGTTTCTAGATTCCATTCAGAAGAGGGCAGCTAGGTTAATTAATGACTCATCTCTAACAGAGTCTCTCCACTCTCTGTCTCACAGCCGTACTGTTTCTGCTGCATGCCTTTTCTACAGATACTTCCATGGGCACTGTTCTTCTGAATTGGCTCCTATAATTCCCGCTCTCTTTCAAAACAGTCCAAACACGTGCTGCCACCAGCCAACTTCCATTTACTGTCCAACTTCAAACTCACAGAACAAACTTTTCATCTTCCTCGTTTATTCATTCAACTGCAGCTTTCTGGAACAACCTTCCTTCACACGTATTTCTTGAAAATTACAGTCTACAGAAGTTCAAGTCTAATGTCAACAAATATCTTCTTTCGTCTTCTCAACCTCCAACCCAAGCACTATACTAAGTACTATAGCTTCTAATACCTCTCATGTTTAGGGTTTTCATTAAAAGAAAAAAAAAAACCTCATGAAATTCCTTCCTATGTATCATCTTTTCATTTACTGTATTTAGATTTTGCATATTTGCCATCCCTTGATTCGACCTCTTCCTAAAATTGCCCTCCCATATCTGAATACTGTGTTATTCATTTATTTATTATTTTTTTTATATTATTTGCTTCCTCAGTCCCAGTTCATTTTTATACTAGATTTTTCAAATTCTTTCACTTTTTCACCACTACTTCACTTCAAGTTTCTATTATCTCTTAAACTTCTCTTAGTTCAGGCACTTTGTGTATTTTTCATTTCCATTTTCACAGACACGGGTAACATAAGCCAGGATATCACCAGTGGATTGACATTGACGGAATCTATACTGGCGATCGTTGATCAGACGGAAAGTTTCTAGGTAGTTTAAGAGTTGGCGATAAATTGATTTCTCCGTTACTTTAGAAAGAGTAGAAGTAATTGGATGGGAGGGACTTGTCACCCTTTTTTAGGGACTGGCTGGTTATGAGCAAATTTCCAAGCAGAAGGAAAAATGCCTTAGCATATTTATTGGAAATAAAGTGCTAAGGCATTTTAAGGTTTAGATAAAGGACAAGATTTTAAAGTGGAGTGTGGAATGAAGGATTCCATTCCTACAAGAATAATTTCGCTGCCACGATCTGAGCAAATGTTGACATCAGAAGTTTTGAAACGGTAATCCGTCCAAGGAAAAGAAGAAAAGAAATCTCGCAGGTCATCCCATTTTGCATTCTTGTAATGCCAAACAATACGAGGTTGGGAATAGCCAAGAGATAAAGGTTCCATTGGAGAAGTGACAATCACCAGGTTGTGATCTGAGGTGCCTAAAGGACCACTCACTTTGACTATGTACTAAGAAGGTTTGTTTGTTTGAAAAAGATCAAGTGTGTTGGCTGAATGGTTGGGATTGTCCAGTATTCTTGTAGATAAATGAACAATCTGTGCAAGGTCATTAGAAATTGCAAAAGCCTCAGCATCTCGACCAGCTGGGTCAGCGTGACAAAAAAACGGAAGCCAGCTGGAGTTGTGAACATTAAAATCACCAAGGAAAATTACCTCACTGTTAGGAAAGTTGGACTGGAGAAAGTCAAGTTGCAAAGGGAGAAAGTCAAAGTTCTCCAAGTCATTAGTGGAGTTGGGAGAACGGTAGAGACAACAGATGAATTTGACACAATGAAGTAGAGAGATTTTAAGCCAGAGAAGATCGAAAAGCGGAGATTCCAAATTACCAAGTCTCTGACAGGGAATATCGGAACGGATGTAAGCACAAGTACCACCTTCGAGACGAAAGGAATCATACAGCAAATAATTTGGGCAACTGAGATGAGCAGTAGTTGAATCAACTGATAACTGAGATTCTTTTGGATAAAGTACGTGGGGTATGGCAGACTGCAAGTGGAAATGGACATCATTGAGATTAGAATTGAGACCACGTATATTTGTGAAATGAAGTAGGAAGTAATTGGGAGGTTTAGATCTTTTCCCAGATAAGCTTACTCTATTAGTTACTCCATTAGATGATTACTCCTGACCATGTATCAGGCACTGCATTTCCAAACTTGTCTATAGTATTAGAAAAAGGGGGGAGCAAATATGCCGCCTTTATCATATTACTAACACAAAAGGTAGTCCCTTATTTCACATATTTAGTCTGAATTCTTCCTTTCTACCATTTGGAATCCTGTACATTTGGCCTTTTATTCCTTGACTTATTATGTTAATTTCTGCCCTGGTAATAACTACTAGGTTTGACACTTTGCTTCTCTGACACTGGTCTCAGGTCTACTGCCTATATGGTAGCCATGTGTTGTGAATGGTTTTGTTTTTCTTTACGAAACCTGCATCATTTAACCAGGCCTTTTATTTGATGAAAAAATTTAATCAATGGACATGAAAATTCTTCTTCTTCATGGTTTTCAGTTTTGCTGTTCTGTTGCCATTAAAGTTTTTTGCCTGCCTGATTTTTTGTCATGCTCTTCAATGGATCCAATCAACCTTCAGTCAACATCAGATGTAGCCAAACAGTGCATTTCTCTGTCTATAGTGGCTTGTTAACTTGGAAGTTTTGAGCCATGATCTATAGACTCTGTTCTATGATCATCTAAAATTTCACCAGAATTTCATCTCCTAGATTTTCATCTCCTGTAGATTGGTATTATTCTCGTTTTACTTTGTTTCACATGTTTCTTTACATATTTGTATTCCTGCGGCCTTATTTCTGGCTTTTCATCTGTTTAGGTCATCTTCTCCACTTTTTTTTTTTCAGCAATAGAGGTAATCACTATCTGTAACTCTAAATCTGTATAACTCGGTGACTTGTCATTGTTTCCCCTTTTGCATCTTAGCTGTGTACGTCTCTCCTCCGCTTGACTTAATGACTCCAAGTAACACCCACTTTTAGTTTTGGTTTTGATTTCCCTTCTCTACAAGCCTGTGGTATTAACACCCATTTTTACTAACGCTTGCTTATACCAGAACCCTTTCTTTAAGGTTGGGCTTTACACACCCAGTAAATTCAGTATTTTTAATGAATTTTTTCTACACTTTTTATCTTTATACTGTCTTTTTGTATTTTTTTCCTGTTCGTAAAACTATTAATGTAATATGAGGGTGATACGAATGCTCCAACTATCCAGCATCCTATTGCTATTTTTGCCTTCTTTTGACCATCTTTTTCTCCTCTTCCTCACCCCAAGAATTTTACCATTCCCTATACCATTTGCTTGTCCACATTTTTTGATCAAATTTCTCTGCTGTATATTTGAATTTTTACATTTTTTAACCACGTTAATTTAATTACTTTTTAACCCTTCCACACGGTACAAACATTTATGTTATATTTCACATTACACTTTTGTAAATTTATATTAAATTTAAAAATTATATTATTAACTTAATTTTCACACCACATTGGGACTACCTTGTCTGTTAGTATTATGATAAAGGCCGCATATTTGCTCTCTCCCCTTTTTCTAATACTATAGACACGTTTGGAAATGCAGTGCCTGATACATACATGGTCAGGAATAGTCCCCTGATGAAATTCCTCACTATGTGTCATCTTTTCATTTACTGTATTCAGATTTTGCAGATTTGCCATCCCTTGATTTGACATCTTGCTAAAATTGCCATTCCATATCTGGATACTGTGTTATTTATTTATTATTTTTTTATTTATTTATATAAAATTATATTTTTGTATATTGTTTGCTTCCTCAGTCCCAGTTCATTTTTGTACTAGGTTTTTCAAATTCTTTCATTTTTTTACCACTACTTCACTTCCAGTTTCTACTGTCTCTTAAACTTCTCTTAGTTCTGGCACTTTGTGTATTTTTCATTTTCATTTTCACAGACACTTTATTTACGTTACAAATCATACGTTATCCTTTTGCTTCCTTTAATGCTGCGAGTCACATTTTGGAGCATTAGACATATGATAACTTTTGTTATTTTCCCTTTTCTGCTTATTTTGCTTCTTAACAGTTTAATATTACTACTATATATATATATATTATAAAAAAATAAAATAAAATAATTAAAAAAAACTAAAATAATAAAAAAATATATAAAAAATTTAAGTAAATAATAAAAATTAAATAATAAAATCCCTTCCCTTGGGCAGCCAAAACCCAGGGTACCAGCAAAAAAAAAAATAAAAGTAAAAAAAAAAATAATAAATAATAATAAAATAAAATAATAAATAATAAAAATAGTGCCTTTATAGACGTATATATAAATCTTTAATCCTGCACTGGGATTGATGGCAGTGGTATAAAATATGTTCCCAATCTTCTGGGGCACCACAAGAATAGTGTGATGATTCAACAAGGTTGAAAGTTGCAAGTTTGGCATTAAGGGAGCCATGATCAGAGAGTAAGTAGAGAGTGTACAGACCAGGGTGAAACCATTTCTGAGTGGACTAACATGTGAAAGGTGATGTTAGGGATGAACTTTAAAGTAACAAGACCCTTAGAGGTAGCGGATCATCTGTCTTGCCAATGCTGCATCAAAATATTCCAACTGTATCTTTTCTCTGCCTTGGGATCCCATTGATAGTTATGCCCAGGATGGTCATAGCGACAGCATGCCTGATGTAGAAGCACAGGCCTCGGTACAGAAGAAAGAGATCGAGGGGCAGACAGCCATTAAGGATCTGCAAGGCAGGAGTAGACACAGTCCTACAAGCCCTGCACATTGCTAAAAGCATTTTACATTGCGGTTGTGCAATAGGAACAAATCTGTAGAAACACAGCTTTGTAGTATAACCGTAGAGAGCGAGAATTAAGACACCAAGACTGTTTAGAGAGACGCAGAAGTGAGAAGGTAAGTTTTTGACTTTCTCTAAGAGATGTTCCAAGTGTTTAGTAAACGTAAGTTTACTATCAGTGATCAGACCAAGAAATTTTAGAGAAGAAATCATGGACAGTGATTTGTTTTGAAGTTTTACAACAGGAGGCCGTGAAATATTAAGCGAACCATTATTAATCAGTGTCATCTTAGTTTTCGTGGAGGATATGGATAATTTATTTATGGTGGACCATTGAGAGCAATCTGATATGACTAAATTGGCAGTACTTTTAAGAGAGGCACAGGAATTGCCCTGGATCAGCAGCGTGAGATCATCTGCGTAAGCCAATTTGGAAGTAGAAGGAATAGTTTTAAGGAGCCATTCGTCAAGAATGATGTTCCAGACGAGTGGTCCAAGAACAGAGCTCTAGGGGCAGCTCCTAGTGACAGAGCGGGAGATGGAATTAGACCCAGAAATAATAGAAACTATACGGTTTTCAAAATAACTTCTTAGAAGGTTATAAAGAGGAAGAGGACAATCGGCAGCACGTAAGCGAGCAAACAATTAGACCACCATAACAGATCAAAGGCCCAGAGAAATCAACAAAAATAGCAAGAACATATTTCTAGTTTTCAGAGTTAACTTGAGAAAGGAATTCAATGACTGTGCTTTCAGTGCCTCGTCCAGTTCGGAAACCATATTGACCAGGACTTGCCACTTGGGGTGTTTAAAGGTTTAGGAATTAGTTTAAGAAGAGCTATCTTCCCAGATAACAGGGAAAGTGCTTTCATTCAGACATTTGTTGAATAGAGTCAGAAGAATGGTTGGACGGAGTTTGTGGAATTGTTTGATAAAGATGCCCTCATGAAGGTCGAGGCCTGGACAACCAGATTTGTTAATTTTTAGGACAGCTGTGTCTACCTCCAGCTGCATAAATGGCTGAGATTCAGAAGTAGTAGTGTAGGAGTTATTGAGCTGTCTTATTTGTTGATGAGTAGTCAAGTCATCTTCTGGGCGATCAGAAGGAAGCAGATTGTACAAGATAGTGTTGATGGCGTCCTTGCAGGTGAGAGTTTCGGTGCCGTTTGCAGGTACTGAACAATAAACAGCATGAGAATAGGATTTTTTCCTGGTAAGGTGACAAACAAAGTCCCATGGGTCCTGATTGCCAGTAGAAGTAATCAAGTTCTGCCAAGATTTTATTTTACAGGTGGTGATAGTATTGATGTATTGTCTTTTGAGAACCTGATATTCTGTTTTAAGACTTTCGATGTCAGGAGGTGGCCAGCTCCTGCGATATCATTGGTACATACACCTAGCCTGATGCACTTGCTGAAGAAGCAAAGTAAGTTCCCTTTCCACCATGGAGCGGGATGAGAAGACTGAATTTTCTTTTTGGCTGCTTTATAATAGGTGCGGCTGAGAGCATCATTAACATAGGAAACTAATTCAGAAGCTGTAAATTGATGGATGAAGTTTTTGGTTTCAAGTGGGAAGTCAGTGTTGATTGAGTCATCAAACCAGTTCCACATGATGCGTCGCAAAGAAAATCTTCTAAGGTCCTGTAGTGGAGGATTATATGTTTGTGCAGAGCAAGTCACGGAGAAGGTAATAGCACGATGGTCACTTGAGCAAATGCTAGTATTTACTGTCCAGTCATTAATGTTTGAAGAAACAGAGCAAGAAGTCACAGTGATGTCTATATTTGATTCTCCATTTAGAGAGTTGAAGGTGTAAGGTGAGCTAGGTTTATTTAGAACAGTCAGCTCATGTGAAAGGAGAAAGTCTTCTATGAGCGAACCCTTGCTATCAGTATGGTCGGAGTGCCATAGACTGGATTTGGCATTAACATCTGACATTATAATAAGTTTGGCAGTACCTACCAAAGAAATAACTTGATTGAGGTAGCCAAGATGGACTGTAATGTCGGAAGTTGGTGGGCAGTATAGTGAAGCTAAAAAATAAGAGCCATGAGGAGTAGACATACTTGTGCAGACAGCGTGTTGATTGGTAAGACTAATTATCTTGACTGTCCAATTTAGGATTGACTATGATGAAGGCTGTATGTGGTTCAGGATGTTCTGACTGAATAATCGTAAAAGAGATGGGGGTATCCGGTTATTTTACTGTGGAAATGGTATGGTTCTCGTAAAGCTATAATATCATATTTAATTTTGTCAGTTACCTTTCAGACTTAATCAGCCACCAGTCGTGACCGCTGAGCATTGAGTTGAAGCAGGCTAAGTCAGAGACTGATTCATCTGCAGGTGAAGAACTGGTAAAAGGCAATGTATCCATAGTTGGTCCATTGTCTTATGAGATCCATGGTACGCAAAAGTTCTGGGCATTTGGAGTCATGAATAGCCTCATTCATCAGTGGTCCTTAATCGTGCAATCTCCAGAGCTCTTTTATATTCACGACAATTAGGATTGTGGATGGAGTGTCGAAAGTCTCTTTTACGCCTCTTGCAATTTATGCAGCAGGCAGGCTTGTCCTTGTGAGGGCATTCTGCATACACGTGACCACTATGGGCACAATGTCCACAGGATGGGAGTTATGGATACGGTATTGTGTTGTAAAATAATAAGAGAAGTTTACCTCAATATAGTACGTAGAAAACTTCCGTATGATACTTTCCAGAAATTAAAATGAAAAAAATCAAAAAACTTATATTAGAGTAACAAATAATTTAAAAAATAATTAAAATCAATTTAATACAATTAAAAATCGATTTAATGCAATTAAAAATAAGAAAATCAATTAAAAGAATTTAATGAAAAAAATTGCAAAACGATTTTTCAAAACCTGAAGTTGACAATGCTTTTCGACCGTATGTCGTGATCACAGGAATGAAAATTCCTGTAATCATGACTACGGTTGAAAAACTGATTATCCAATGTACCATTGACAAGGATGTTGATTTAGTTGTAAATCTGAATTATGTTTCTTTCTTGATCTCCTCCATTGTAAAGTTGTAGTCAGCCAGATATTTATTTTACAATTCTTCTATTATGTCCTCCTTACTTAGATCTTTGGGCACAATAGGTAATTGGGCACTGTAGATAATTAAGGAAGGGTTACCTTTTTTAGGAACTCCCGTAGAAATTCCGGCAGAGGACAAGGAATCAGATGTAGAGATATTAAGTCCGACTGAGAGGCCATTTCAAAAATTACACTTTTGTTGCGTACTAATTTAATTGATTTTATTTTGACTGTTTTAAATTCTGTCTTCAAAGTATTAGTTACCAAGGTTTTTACATCAGCGCTGGTTTTAAAATTGCTGTTCTCTGACACTCTAAGTACGACTACATTATGCAAATAAGCCCAGAGCAAGTCGGCCTACTGGTATCAGACTGCAGAATCTAACAGAATGCTGGAACATTCAGCTTGATTATCTTCAGAGAATCAAAAGAACCTGATTCCCCCCCGTGGACTACCTTTGCACTTTCTTCTGATGAATACTTTGGATAATGGGGTAAAGGTTCTATAGCAAATATTAACATCCAACAACTGCATTTTGCTCAAACACAAAAGTAACCCCACTTTACTAAGATCTATACTGATGGCTCAAAGTCTGACAATCAAGCGGGTGCAGCTGATGTCTTTCCTACTACAACTGTTTCAGTTTCACTTCTGGCCAAATGCAGCAATTATACTGCTGAGCTCCATGCCATTAAGCTTGCCCTGAAAAACATCTCACTCCTGTCAATAAATAAAAGCATAATATACACTTACTCACAGAGTGCTCTTTGTTTTGAAAAGCATTTCCACACCTTACAAATCCTTTATTAAACCTCATAAAACATAAGTTGATATGTCTTCGTGAACATCAGCAAACTGTTATCTTCTCTTGGATCCCAGGCCATGTGGTATTCCAGGAAATGTATGTGCAGATGATGCTGCAAAGCATCCCTCCAGCATAGCCTCAACATATGATCTAGTAACAACTTCTGATTGTAGACACAATATACAGAGAGCATGTATCGAATAATGGACACTTCTGTGGAAGATGCAAAAATAACAAGCTATTTCAACTAAAACCTGAACCACAAGTATGGACAAGTCTGGCCTTCGTTAAAATAGAAGAGAAGTAATTCTAGTCAGAAACCGAACAGGTCACATTTACCTCACACATCCCTATCTACTTACAGGAAATGATCCCTTGCAGTGTGCACGCTGCTCACAACCACTTGTAAAATGTATACTCCTCGAATGTAACTTGTTCAATAATGTCCAACGCACTTCTTTCAGTTTCATTTCAGATCTTCAAGAACCTTTGTTTCTCAACAGCATCATAGATAAAGAAGCAAATCTCTCTGAATTCGTTCTCTCTTTAAAACAAATGAAAATGTATGACCATTTCTAAATACTCCCCAGGCAGTTCTCCTATGTAAAGTCAATTGATTTGTGAGACACGATATGGCCTAAGTAGCCCTTGTGCCAAAAACTACCACAACAATAACCTAAGGTGCCAAGATCAAGCTTGGGAGTGTAATTTGCACTTTCGAATTGACAATGGTTCAAGCTTATGTGATAACTAAATATGGTTAATGGCATAAACATTCAATGCCATAAACATTACTTGCAAATTTCTCTGACCATGTGAACATGTCAGAGTATAAATAGAGAAATTATATCAAGAACGAGCATATATCTAAATAAATAAATACAAAGAGATGTTAAGTGCATTACTGCAGCAGACCAATCTTGGGGAACGTTCTGTTTTGATTAAGCTTGGTCTTATGTCTTATTGAAGAAATACCGTTATCTACAGTTGCCAATATCTTTTTAAATTGAATAGCATCACTCAGTAACTGGTGAATGCACCACACATTTAAAAATCAGAGACAGGTGAACTGCATGGGACACAGCATGGGTTTGGGGCTTGGCTGACCAATTTGATTGGATACTACAATATGGTCACAAAGGAACTGGATGCAAAAAATAATTTTGATATCATATACTTGGATTTTAGGAAAGCTTTTGATACTGCACATGGAAGACTACTGTACAAGTTGGAGCAGTATGGCTTTAAGGGCAATGGTCAGGCTACACTGAGTACTGCATACAGGTCTGGAGGCCTCATTTTAGGAAAGATGGTTGAGTGGAAGAAGACAGAGTGGTAATCAATGGACACTGCTCTTCATGTTATTAGTGGTGTCTCCCATGGGTCTGTGTTGAGCCCATTGTTGTTTTCTGTATTTATCAATGATATTGATGATGGTATGTCAGGCCAAGGCCAAGTCCGCAGAAGATACAAAAGTTGGTAGGGTTGTTAATGCACAATAAGGATGGTACACTATTGCAAGAGGATCTGGAAAGGTTGAGCAGATGGGCTGAGAGGTGGCAACTGAAGTTTAATGTTGACAAATACAATGTGCTGCATATGGGTTACAGTAACTCCCAGAGTAACATACCTACTGTGAGGTATTACACTCAGTATAGTGGAGAATGAAAAAGACCTGGGCTTAATTTTGCAGTCAGATATGAAGTTTTCTGAATAGTGCAAACAGGCTTCAAGAGTAGCTCATGGGGGCTTGTCAATGATATAAGGCAATGGTCAGGCCACTGAGTACTGCATACAGGTCTGGAGGCCTCATTTTAGGAAAGATGTAGAGCTGCTGTAACAAGTACAGAGAAGGGAAACAAGATTAGTGAATGGAACAAAGGGGTTCTGTTACCAAAAAAGGCTTAGGTTCTGAAAATTGCAGTCTGGAGACTAGCACCTGCAAGCAAGGTGATCTGATTTGAGGTGTATAAAGCCTTGAATGGTTTGAGCGAGCTCAGTGCTAATGGATACTTCCTCTTGCCCAGATTACACTTGAGGAGGCATAAATTCAAATTGAGGAAAAACAGTTGTAGAATCGATGTGCAGAAATTTGTTCGGGTGGTTGATTACAAGAACAAACTTCCATCTTTCGTAGAAGTTGACAGCTTAAATGAATTCAAGGCTGAACTAGACAAACTTTTCGAGTGAATGGATGGGTGAAACGGGAAGGGTTTTTTTTTTTTTTTTTGGATGATGCTATATAAGCTTGCTTTCTTGCATCATATACCTCTACTAATGATAGCTGATGAACATACAATATTACAAATATAGATTTACTGTATTGTACAGAGAATAAGGTCATCCATTCAAAAGTAGGTCATAATGTCCATAGCCCATCTGGTTGATTCAAAATTCAACAGTGATATCATCCTCAGTGTTTGATTAAAATCACTACTGGGAGCTCTGGAATATCAATTCTAAGACTTCTCAGTTACTCTCAACCTAGGGAACACAAATTAACAATGGTAAAACCAAGTTCAGCCTTAATCTGTAGTTTAAGAATGAACATCACAGTGAAAACAAGTTCTCATTGATATTACATTTCAGAATATCTAAATTACCAAGAAGAAAACTGAATGCACATTCAGTTGAATGAGAGAAATGAAGTCCATATTTCAATCCCTAATGACAGGACAGCTGTTTCAAAGCTTATTTGTAATTTCTTCTGGCCTGTATTGGGAAACCTATGATGACCATGTGAACAGTTGTACCTATTCTCCTTACTATTAAACATAATAGTTGTACCTATTATGAATTATTCTAAATTCATTAAATTATGGTTTCATAAACATCTTTCTTTTTTTTTATTTTTAATTTTTATGTTATTTCTTTATATTTCATTACATCTCTTTAACGAAAACTATACCTTATGAACTTTTAATATGGCTTGTCTTGTGAATTGCATTATGACTTTTTTTCTCTCACATTTATTTATTTATTCTTTTTATACTTTCCAAATCTACATTTATCTATTATATAGTAATTTATTCCAGGACTTTGGTCACCAGAACAAAAATCAGTATCTAAACATAGGGTGAATAGTAGGATTACGTGCTGTAGTTGGACAACAGATGGACTCCATTTGGCAGTTGGTATGGTAAATGGTACCATTTCTCTTAGAGGGAGAGTAAGTAGAATTTTATGATATATATTACAACTGTTTATGTTGATAATGTTGTTAAGGTGTCTGTATATGTTGATAACATTTTTACTAAGGTATCATCATTTTACATGAGTGTATATAATAAAGTTCCTACCACTGATTAAACAGAATAAATGAAAAATGGTAAAATCAGATAAAATTGAAATAAAATAAATAAATGTACATACTAATTAGCATTAGCAAAGGCACATGATGCAAGAAAGCAAGCTTATATAGCATCAGCCAAAAAAAAAAAAAAAAAAAAAAAAACACCTTTATTTCACCCATCCACTTGCTCCAATCATCATAAAGGCAGAAATGCAACCATGATATCAAAACATTGGAGTGGTACATCATACTCAGAAAAAAAAAAAGCATGTGTGTACCCTGTACGCACGAAAGATGTTTTATGTGAAAATATTTTTGATGAAAATGATGCAAATTACGTTACTTCCTAAATGACGCTAATGCAGCCACTGACATAGATTTGGTAGAGTAAGTAGCGAGCATGAGCCTGCTATTTACCGGTGGAAGGTTGAATGCCAATAACCCTAATCTTTATCCTGAAGGTGATGGCCAATTTATGGATGACAATACAAAAGTGGCAACGAAGTTCTTCGACTTCTTAATCCAACTTTGGAGTAAGAAGTCCAGCGCTGTAAGAGTTGTTAGTAATAATAGTTAATGACTACTATCACTACTAACTCTTCCAACGACAATAGTCAAAATATTAACTATTATTACTACTAATTACTGTTAACAATCTAGCAAATACTCCTCCCATTTGCTGTTAGGTAATATTAGTAGTTCTTACTACTAAAATTAACCAGTAATAGTTAGTGGTTAACTATTAACCAGTTAATGTTAGTAGTCATTACTACTGACGTTATACTCCTAGTTAACTGTAAACAATGTTAATGTTAGTAGTAAAAACTATATACTACACATTACTAGTTTTAGAAGTTTAATTACTAACCGTATATACTACTATATACTCATATTCATAACTATGTACTACTACAGCGGTTCCCAACCTTTTTTGACTCGTGAACCCCTTTCAACATAATATTTTTATTGCGAACCCCTAAGCCTATATTCTCTGAAATCATATAAAAGTACTGAATTTTCATTATAAAATATTTCCAGTACTATGTTTGTATAAGTGACATTGCGTAATAAAAAAATTATTATTAAGTATTATTTATACTTTGTAAAGCAGTTATTGATTAGTCCAAACTAGATTTTGAACGGGCCAAGAGTGGAAAACTTGCTTCTTGCCGTAATGGTAGCCGAGCATTCTGGTCTCTTGCCAAAACTATTGGCCGCAACTTTTGCCCATCTCTGCTCCCTCCTCTGTCAAAACCAGATGGTTCTGTTGCCATATCAGCCAAGGATAAAGCTGACCTGCTAGCATCCCATTTTTTCTTCCTACTCATGTATTAATGATCTTGGTAAAACACCTCCCATCATTTCCAACACACTCCATTCAATGCCTCCTGTGGTTTTCCGTCAAAAGAATGTCAGAAGGATTTTGATGAATCTGATGCTACGACAGCTCCAGGTCCTGATGTTATTTCTCCACTTGTTCTCAAAACCTGTGCCCGTGAACTTACTCCTGTTTTGTGTCGTCTTGTTTCACTTTCTTATTTATTCCAAAGATATTTTTTCTTCTGCTTTGAAATTTGCTCATATCCAGGCAGTTCCTAAAAAGGGTGACAAATTCCTTCCATCCAATTATTGTCCCATTGCAATTACTTCTACTGTTTCCAAAGTAATGGAGAAATCAATTAACTGTTAACTCAAACTATCTGGAAATCTTTTATTTGGTCAACGATCGCCAGCATGGATTCCGTCAGGGTCGTTCCACTAGTGATATTCTGGCTTACGTTCATCTATGGAAGAACTTCAGCAAGAACTTCTAGAAGAGACAGAAAATGGAATGAAGACATAAGAGAGAAAATGGAAGTGAAAAAGAATATTATTGACACTATCAAAGAAAAGTATTTAACATGGTATGGACATGTAAAACAAATGCAAGAAACCAGATATTCAAAGGCTATCCTGGAATGGATACCTCCTGGAAGAAGGTGACGAGTAAGACCTAGGAGGACATGGATGGATGGATGGAGTATGGGAATGCATGACAGCCCGAGGTTTAACTGACCAACATACCTTGAACCGCACTTTATGGCGGGAAAAAATTCCTACTAAAAAATAACTTGTAGGCTGAGGAAACCTATTGTAAATGGAAACACATCCTCTTGAAGAAGATGTGCACCTATGGGCAAATTCAATGGAAAAGCTTTTGGTGAAACATAAGCAGTTTCTCTTGACATCTCAAAGGCTTTCGATCGTGTTTGGCATAAAGGTCTTCTAAACTAGCTTCCATCTTATGGTTTGCTGACTGTTTTTTGTAATTGGTTATAGAGTTTTCTCTCTGATTGCTCACTGAGGGTGATGGTAGACGGCTCTCTGTCTTCTATCTTCTCCACTAATGCTGGTGTTCCCCAAAGTTCAGTTCTTTCTCCCACTCTTTTCCTCTTGTCTATTAATGGCCTTTTTCCATTGACCAGAAATCCTATCCATAGTTTTGCTGGTGATAGCACATTATTTTCCATCTTCCAGTTTGAGAAACCCTGCCCTGCTCAAGCAGCTTCAACTTCTCGAGTATCCACTGCCAAATCCTTAAAAGCTGATCTCCAAGCAATTCTCCAGTGGGGCAAAGAAAACTTAATTTCAATCCTTCTAAAACTCAGTTTTTGTCTTATATCTCGCAAAACGGATTCTTCTGCTCCTATACTTATCATCGATGACACTCCGATTTTTAAGCAAGATCTTGGAGATTACCCCGAATTCTAATCTTTCTTGGCACAAGCACATTATAAATATTGCTTCCTCTGCATCTAAAAAACTTGGTTTTCTTTCGCTCCTCTTGGTGTTATTTTTCTTCCAAACAGGTGTTCACTCTGTAGAAATTGCTAATCCACCCTACCATGGAATATAGTTTCCACATCTGGAGTGGTGCCCCCAAAACCATCTTTATTGATATTTTGTTGTTAGGTGTGTCGGAAAACTGCTAGCTTGGGGGGAGACAAAGACGAATAGATTAACAGTAACCACTGGCAGAGGTGAAAGAGATTCTTGCACTGCTTCTATTGGAATGAGCAGAAGCCTGAAAAACAAGATGCAGGATATTTCAGAGACTGCTGGGAGTCATTGCGGTACACGTAAACACATGGGTTGTGTTAGGATAGCTAAGAATAGAAATAGGTGCATATATACGTGCGTGTACACCAATGCTAGGAGTTTAGTTAATAAATTTGATGAATTTGAGGTATTGCTCAAAACATCAAAGGCAGATATTGTTGGGATATCAGAGACGTGGTGTCACACAGATATAAGGAATGCAGAACTGGAATTTGGGAGTGCAACGTCTACAGAAAGGATAGACAGGATAGGAAGGGAGGAGGGGTTATGCTATTATTTACGAAATACATAAAATCCAAGGAAGTGAAGCCAGTGGATATTGCTGGACAGTGCAGTGTTGAGTCAGTTTGGTGTGACATAGCATTGGGAGATCAAAATTGAGAGTAGGAGTGTGCTATAGGCCTAATGACTCTGATGAGTATAATATGAAACTGTACAGGGAAATAGAGTGGGCCAGTAAATCAGAGAGTCTTATAATGGGAGATTTTAATTTCCCAGATATTGACTGGAATTTGGGGGCTGGTCACTCACACACTAGCAAGGCTTTTGGGGATTTATTGGATGATTGTTTCTACATCAGCATGTTCGGGAGGCAGCTAGAGGGAGGAATACTCTTGATTTGATTATCAGCAGCGGTTCTTCGTGCATTAAGAATCTGCAGATAAATGAACCACTAGGTGGCAGTGATCAGTGTGCTGAAGTGGGATTTACTCAAAGAGGTAACTACCATTAGGGGTAAAGGGAAGGGTTATTGCTTTCGTAAAGGCGACTACGATGGACTGAGACAGTATTTAAATTCTATACAGTGGGACCAACTGATGATGTTACCAACAGCAAATGCAAAATGGGAAGCATTCAAAGAACTTATCTTGGAAGCTACTCGGCTTTACATACCAACTAAGAAATATTGTTCAAGGTTTAGGCTTAAATGGATGTCAGATGAACTAATGAGACATATGACAGAGAAGAAAATGCATGGGATACATACAAATTAACATGTGACACAGAAACCTATGATAGATACAATTTGATCTGTAACCAAGTAACAAAGGAGGTTAGGCAGGTGAAGGCAGATTACGAGAAATCTTTTGCAAGGGATGCAAAGAAAAACAGCAAGGAGTTCTTTACTTATGTAAACTGTATAAGGAAGGGGATGAGTCAGATTGGTCCACTTGATATATATGGGTCAACTGTTGATGATCCTGCTCAGGTAGCTAACAAACTAAATGAATATTTTGCATCGACATTCACACATGAGGAGTTATTTAGCGAGGGGAATGCCAGAGGTGTATTCAACTCTAGCAGTAAGCTAGAGAATCTTGTAATAACTGAGAGTAAAGTGGAGGAGAAATTTTTGAAGATAAACACAGGAAAGGCACCTGGGGTGGATGGGATCTATCCAGTTATATTAAAGGAGGCAGCAGAGGAAGTAAGCAAACCCTTAGCCATAATTATGAGAGCTTCCTTGGACTCAGGGGAGGTACCCACAGACTGGAGATGTGCAAATGTGACCCCAATTCACAAAGGAGGATCAAAGGCTGACACAAGTAATTATAGACCTGTGAGTTTAACTTCTGTTCCAGGAAAATTAATGGAGGCACTGGTTAAAGAAGCACTGTAGGATCATTTAGACAAGACTTCAGTTGTAGCTTGGACACAGCATGGTTTTGTAAAGGGTTTTGTTATTGGTCTTGCATGACCAATTTGATTGGATACTATGATGCAGTCACAAAGGAACTGGATGCAGGGAATAACTTTGATATTATATACTTGGATCTTAGAAAGGCTTTTGATACTGTTGCACATGGAAGACTGCTGCACAAATTGGAGCAGTGTGACATTGGAGGCAAATTGCTGCTGTGGATAAAGGGATGGCTGAGGGGGGAGAAAACAGAGTGGTAATCAATGGACACTGCTCGTCGTGGACTAATGTTATGAGTGGAGTCTCTCAGGGCTCAGTGTTGGGTCCATTATTGTTCTCTGTATTTATAAATGATATTGATGATGGTATATCAAGCTTAATGTCGAAGTTTGCAGACGATACAAAGGTAGGCAGGGTTGTCAAGGATACTATTGACACTATGCTGCTGCAACAGGATCTGGAAAGGTTGAGCAGATGGGCTGAGAGGTGGCAAATGAAGTTTAACATTGACAAATGTAAAGTACTACACATGAGAAACAGCAACCCCAGAGCAACGTATCAACTCTGTGGTACTACACTGACAGTGGTAGAGAATGAAAGGGACGTGGGGTTGGTTGTGCAGGCAGATATGAAGTTCTCTGAACATGCAGACGGGCTGCAAGAATAGCTCATGGTGTATTGTCAATGATATATAGGAATTTTTCTAGCAGGGATAAGGAGGTGATTATTTCCTTGTATAAGGCAATGGTCAGGCCACACCTAGAGTACTGTATACAGGTCTGGAGGCCCCATTTCAAGAAGGATGTAGAGCTGCTGGAACGAGTACAGAGAAGGGCAACAAGATTAGTGAATGGAACAAAGGGGTGCTCTTATGAAGAAAGGCTTAAGTTTTGCAAATTGCAGTGTCTGGAGACTAGGCACCATCGAGGTGATCTGATAGAGGTGTATAAAGCCTTGAATGGTTTGAGCATGCTCAATGCCGATGGGATTCTTCCTCTCGCTCAGAATAATCACCTGAGGAGGCATAAATTCAAATTGAGGAAAGACAGATGTAGGATAGACATGCGGAAATTTGCCTTTAGCCAGCGGGTGGTTGGTTGGTTGGTGGAACAGACTTCCATCCCTTGTCGTGGAAGTTGATAGCCTAAATAAGTTTAAGGCTTAGCTCGACAGGTATTTCAAACGAACAGAGGGGTGAAGTGGAAGTGGTTTTTTTTTGGCTGATGCTGCATAAGCTTGCTTTCTTGCATCAAATGCCTCTACTCTTTTCTTTTCTCTTAATCCTCTTCTTGGTGCAGCTTCTCTCCTCTTAATCTTTTCTTGGTGCAGTATAATCTTAGTCGTTTTTGTGCCAATAAAATCAAATCAAATCAAGCCCCCAAAACCTCTCTCAGGCTTCTAGATTCCAGTGGAGCTAGATTTCAGAAGAGGGCAATTAGGTTAATTAATGACTCATTCTATAACAGAGTCTGTCCACTGTCTCATACACGTTCTGTTTCTGCCGCATGTCTTTTCTATTGGTGGCTACTTCCGTGGGCACTATTCTTCTCAATTGGCTTCTATAATTCCCACTCTCTCTTTTAAAGCAGTCCGAACCCGTGTTGCAACCAGCCAACATCCTTTTACTGTCCAACTTCAAACTCACAGAACCAACGTTTCTTCTTCCTCATTTATTCACTCAACTTCTGTTTTCTGGAACAACCTTCCTTCATACGTATTTCCTGAAAATTACAATATACATAAGTTCAAGTCTAATGTCAACAAGTATCTTCTTTCATCTTTTCAACCTTCAACCCATGCATGGTACTAAGTACTATAAGTTCTGAAAAAAAAAAGAAAAAAAAGTACCTATACATAACAATGATTCTTGAGAATGAAAAAAAAAAAAAAATAGTATGTATGGAAAACATTTAATTAAAAAAGGTTGTTTAGGCATGGGTAATGCATTTCCATCATTTCTACTACCCAGGTAGTATGAATACATTGTTTTTTCATATCTCATATTGTGAATGAACCTTCAGAACGAGTGTCTGAATGGCACTGATTCAAAGCTTGTTGGCTTACTCATCGGTGGGTGGGCAGGTACCCTGTTGTTGTAATAGCGATAACCCGGTTATGAAGTATAACTCCACAATATGGGAGATGCTTGTGATGGTGTGCATGGTTTAATCTTAAACTATTTCTTGACTAAATGTCCAAGAGTATGAAAAAGGTTGTTTATGCATGGGTAATACACTTCCATAATTTCTGCTACTCAGGTAGTATGCATGCATCTGATTATATCTCGCATTACCCATGCATAAACAACCTTTTTCATACTCTTAGACATTTAGTCAAGAAATAATTTTAGATATTTACTGTAAGATAGTAAAGTAATTATAAAGAATTGTGGGAGATGTGGTTTATTTCTTTGGCAATTCTTTACTTTTTATTTAATTTTATTTTTCTTTATTGTTTATTATTAGTTATATTTTGTAGTTTACAATAGCAGACCCCATTACAGAATTTTTAGTGCGAACCCCCTGGAACACTTTTGCGAACCCCAAGAGGTTTGCATACCACCACTTGGGAACTGAGCCGACCGGGCTAGCCGGGTGGGTAAAGCGCCTGCCTGGCAACCCAAAGTTCGCGGGTTCGAATCCCGCCTCGGGCTTGGATCAAAGTACTGCAAAAAAAAAACCTTGGGAGGTGCACTATGGCCACAGAAGCCGATGCGCCAATAACTACCAAAACAAAAAAAAAAAAAAAAAACTTGGGAACTGCTCATATACTATATATATAGTATATGGTTAGTAGTTATAGTATATTAGTAGTTATACTATACAGCAGGGTTTCCCAGACTTTTTCAAGCATGGATCGGCTGTATTTGCAGATTTTGTTTTTTTCTCGGGCCACCTATAGCTATAATTTATTGTATTTTCAATAATTATACTTGTAGGTTCAGGAAATAATGACACATTAGGACATTTAACATACCAGTAATAATGCAATTAGATATTCATTAACATCAGTAAATATAAATAAAAGATAGGTAATTAATTTCTTTTTTATTATCAAAAGTTTACATAAAATTGACATATTTTTGAGTCTGTTTTTGGGCAAATAAATATTTATTTAATTGAAGTAGGGTGATGCTGTTTTCCATCACATAGTAATTTTAAATCAGGGGAAAAAGATGTCAACTTGATCCCAAATCTGGCTCAATGTCCAGTCTGTTCTAGCATTTGTTTTTTTTTTTTTTTTTTTTTTAAAACTAATGTTGAGAGTCCAGTTTCACATTTGTAAGTTGCATAAGAAATTGCAGTGCTTTTTCTGATAAATGCTTATATTCTTCACAGCAACTTAGCCAAAAATTTATCAATGAGACTTGATTGAAGCGGTCTTTTAATGCTGTGTCACATGACAGTTCAATAACAGAATTAATTTCTTGTTCATTGAGACAGAATTCTTCCACATTTTCCACATTAAAAATAAATGGATTTCAAATCCACATTTTACTGCTGTCAGTTGGAGGAAAATATTCTTGAAAGTTTGATTTCAATTCCAAAAGGTGTTCTCTAATCGCTATAGTAATCTCAGCCGGAATGTCACTTCAAACATACTCTTTTTGTAATTTAGTTAAACTAGGACGAAAATTATAATTCCCCTTTTCAACTTGAAGTACACACAGATGAATTTTCTTCATACCTGCTTCTGCTTTTTCCTGAACTTTAAATATATTTATATCAGTATCTTGTAAATTTAAATTTAAGGCATTTAAAAAACTAATAATATCATATAAGTAGGACACTTTAATTAACCGGCTAACCTAAATTTGAATATTGCATCCTTTGCTGATGTTGCTCCAAAAACAATAAGTACTCATTCTTCATTTTGATTAGTCGTTTCAATACATTCCCTCTTGATAGCCATCGTATTTCATTGTGCAATAGAAGATAATTGCTTCCTAATTCTTTGCATAAAGCAGTAAAGATTCTGGAATTCAAGGAATGGGCTTTTATATAGTTAACAAATTTGACATATTCTTGAATAGCTGTATTCAAAATGAAAGGCATTTTTTTTTATATCTAGCACTTCTCTGTGAATGCTACAATGCATCCATTCACAATCTGGAGTCACCTCTCGGACCCTCGGTAAAAGTCCCATACGGGAACCTGTCATTGACTGGGCGCCATCGCAACTCAATTCGACACGTTTGTTCCAGTCAGTTCCACTTTGAGTTATATAATTATTGATTAATTTAAAAAGTTCTTTACCCTTTGTTCTTATTGGTAGGGGTTTACAAAACAAAAAATATTCACTGATGGTGTCCTTAAAATCAAGTTAAATTGGCATTATCTACTGTGCCTGTACTTTCATCCACTTGTAAAGAAAAAATTGACAGTTTTGAATGCGCTTTCTGAGCATTTCTTCAATATTATTTGCCATTTCCACAATTCTGCTCGTCACCGTATTATTTGATAAGGAGAGTAAATGCAGCTGATTTTCTTTCATTTTATAAAGTGAGATGTAAATACTTTTAGTGCGGGAAGTATTAACTTTTCACCAATACAGGTGACCCCCGCTTAACGCTGATCATTCGTTCTGGAAAAACAGAGCACTAAGTGAATCCGCGCTAAGCGAGCGCCGCTTTCCCATAAGGTAACATATGTATTTGTGAGCTGCGGTCGTTGCCATAGGATATTTCCTAATCAATAATAAACGGTAATGAAAAGATGCACAAATGTCGGTCAAAATATTTAATATTCAAATATTTGCACATATAAAATATTCTGCATTACATACGTATAATTATGTGGTAACTACTTGCGTCTCAAAAGTAAACAAAATTCCAATTAAAATAATGAATTTAATTGATTTAATTTAATGGATGAATTTAATCATGAAAAATGTGTGGATTTTGAGTTGAACTTTGGCCCTCTTCCAAATAAACTAAAAGAGGTATTAATTTTAAAAGGCCCGCAGCGTTACCACCCAACAATAAAGTCAACCGATCCTTCGCCGCTTTGAAACTTTGCATGTTCTTTGTTCTTTCAATATGAAACTTCTTTTAGGCATTCGTTTCCACAAAAGTCCTGCTTCATCTGTGTTAAAACCTTGTTGAGAAGTATAACACATAATACCCCTCTTCAATAATTTTAACAAGTTCTTTTTTGAAAGTTTCGGCTCCTTAATCTGCACTAGCGGCTTCTCCCGGGATTTTAAATCTATTCTACCAGTTTTAAATGGTTCCACATTTTGTTTTTTTAGGCGAGTTTTCTTCAGATCATCGTATTGGCTAATCTCTTTCTCTCTCTCTCTTTTTTTAATATTTAACTTAACTGAATTCTGCATTGGAATATTATCTTCAAAAAAATTAGTCTTTCCATTTCAATCCTAATAGCCGGTCTAGTCCTAGTTGCTTGCAGTGGAACAGCTATCTTTCCCACTGCTAAAATTAATTCTTTATTTTTTCATAATTGTTCTTACAGTTAAATTTGCGAGTCCTAAATTATGGCACACATCCGCTTGTCGTTGACCGGAATCGATTCGCTTCAAAACGTCTAATTTAATTTTCAAATTCAGTCTTTTTCTTACATTTATAGTCTTCGTACTGCGCCCAGACGTTGTTGCATTTTCATTCCTGTCGGTCATTATTAGCTCTTCGAAAATATAACTGCGTTGGTTGAATTAATTATGATACAATGTTCAAGTAAACTGTCCGTTACGCACGATGTCTAATACTGTACTGAGTGATGACTAACTAGACTTCGGATAAATGCATATAACGCAAATATTACAAGCAATATATTTGATCATTTTTTAAAATGTTGATCTCGGAACTACGTAACAAGTGACTGTACTTAAATTAGCGTGAGAGAAAATTTCACCGAGCGTGGGAAAATTGCTGAAGTCGGCGTGGGAAACGTTTTAATGCTGTTTTGCTATTCATTTTCAAGCTATCGACTCCATCAAACGAAACGATTTCGTTAAATATGTCAAAAATGTAATCTGTAAAAGAACGTTATAGTGATCTGTGACAGCGTTATAGTCAGATACGGGTTATAATATAAGAACAGCGTTATAGCGAATCAGCGTAAAGAGAACCGCGTTATAACGGGGGCCTGCTGTAGTATGAGATTATCCTGTCATACTACAGGATAATCTCATACTACAGCAGGCCCCCGTTATAGTATGAGATTATCCTGTCTCGGCTATTAGTTTTGCAACTTCATATGAAGCCATAACCAAGTCTTCATTGCAATGTCTCACGGAAACCATCTTTACAAAACTTTTTCTAGATGAAATATATTCCTTTTTCTTATTAATGAAAAATTCCTTTGGCTTATTTGAGTATTCTGGATGCACACAATCTAAGTGCCGTTTCAGTTTTGATGGTTTCATGCATTCATTTTGCGTTTCAAAATAAATAAATATGATAACCACATGCACAATGGCATGTGGTTATCGCAGATAAAACCAAATTTTAAATAATCTTCATAATACCGCCTTGTCCAAGAGGTTTTGGATTTCTTTTCCGTGCTGTCAGTCTGCCCATTGCCACAGTGTTTATTTTTATTATTTCCATTATCTCTACTTGTACTAGGCTGCACATCACTTGACTTGTTAGGTGGATATTTCTTCAGCCATTTATTCATATTAAAAACGACAGGATGTTTATATAAATATTTATTTAAAAAAAAAATGTTTAATACTTTACATGTAACCCTCATATAACATGGTAGTTTGGTCCCTATAAAATCTCATGTCGTGCGAAACCATGTTATATGGGACTAAGAACCAGTACAAAAGGGAGGTTACATTCCAAAAGCTAACAAAAATACACCTTTTTTTTTTTTTTTTTTTTTTTTTTTTTAGTAACTATCGGAAACTTAATTTTTATATTAGTAATAACTTATATTTTAACTTTATTTTTATAATAGTAATAACTTTAATAATTTTAACTTTATTTTTATAATAGTAGTAACTTAAATAGTAATAACTGAATAAACGTTGTACCTTACATACTGTGATACTTATATGTGAGATAATGTACGCTCATTTAATTTTCTTGCTCTTAATTGCTGCTGAGCACAATCTCTTCTGCAGCATCTAGATTTTGTGTACTTTCTGCTCTCTGTCACAATCAAAGTCACAACCTGCACACTTCAAAGACACAGTTTTTTATGGTCTCAAACAAGCACAAGTGTAATAGCACAGAACCTAACCTAGGGATCTCCCAACAAAATACAGTGGACCCCCACTTTAAAGATATGGGATTCTTCCTCTTGCTCAGAATAATCACCTGAGAGGGCATAAATTGAAATTGAGGAAAGACAGATGTAGGATAGACATGCGGAAATTTGCCTTTAGCCAGCGGGTGGTTGGTTGGTGGAACAGACTTCCATCCCTTGTCGTGGAAGTTGATAGCCTAAATAAGTTTAAGGCTCATCTGGACAGGTGTTTCGAACGAACAGAGGGGTGAAGTGTGGAAGTGGTTATTTTTTATTTATTTATTATTTTTTTTTTTTTGGCTGATGCTGCATAAGCTTGCTTTCTTGCATCAAATGCCTCTACTAATGCTAATGCTAACTCACAAGTTTATTAAGTTGAAATCTGCTGTATGCCAATGGAAACAGTAAAAAGAGTGAAGGTGGAGTTAGCTTTCTGGTCCATAAAGATATTAAAAACTGTGTTTTGGAATTCAATAGTTCATCATCAAGGGTGTCAACACTATTATTCAGGATTTCTAAGAGGTACAAACTAAAAGTTATAATGATGTGTCACGAGCCATTATGAAGAATACATTGAAGAAATGTCCACCGAAGTTGAGAGACTTCTAGATGAACAGAACACTCACTACAGCACAGAAATGTAAACTATAGGAAATTTTGGGAGAGCAAGATAAACATTGACAAAGACAAAATTGACTATATACTGAGTTATGCAAAGCCATTAGAAAGAGACTCAGAGAGAATATAAGAAAATTTAATACAAGTAAAGTAGAACAAGCATTAAGGGAAAACAAAGGACTTAAATCAGCAGTCATGAGCAGTAATATAGAGAGACAAATGATACTAAATCTGAAGAATAGTGGTGGTGTATGTGTAAATAGCAGAGAAGGCATAATTCAAATAGCAGAAGAATACTATAAAGTATTATGTAAGGGGCATGGGAATGATTCCAGCAGTGGGGAAGATGGATCACAAATTAGCAACACATATCATATACATCATATCCTTCCTGATAATGTAGAACGTGCATTGAAGACAATGAAGAATCAGAAAGCCCCAAGTATTGTAGAGTTGTTATAATTAGGCGTGACGAGAAAGGCATGGTGACTAAGGAGTGGAATAATGCAATCATAATTTTGCTGCATAAGAAAGGAGATAAATTGGAAATTACCGACCATTTAGCTTGTTGTCCCACCTCTACAGTTGTTCACAAGGGTCGTTACTAACAGATAGTAATAATGGAGGCATGTGATGTAAGAAGGCAAGCGTATGTGCTTACATAGCATCAGCCAAAAAAAATAAAACAAAATAACCAGTTTCACACATCCATTCCCTCTAAAAGTGTGTCCAGTTCATCCTTGAATTTATTTAAGCTATCAACTTCCACGACAGATGGAAGTTTGCCTTTGGATGGAAATTTGCCTTTAGCCACCTGCTGGCTAAGGGCAAATTTCGACACATCTTTTCTACAACTGTCTTTCCTCAATCTGAATTTATGCCCTCTTGGGTGATTATTCTGAGCAAGAGGAAGAATGGCATCGGCATTGAGCATGCTCAAACCATTCAAAGCTCTATGCCTTTCTTTGTAAGCCTTTCTTTGTAAGAGCAACCCTTTGTTCCATTCACTAATCTTGTTGCCCTTCTCTGTACTCGTTCCAGCAGCTCTACATCCTTATTGAAATGAGGCCTCCAGACCTGTATACAGTAATCAAGGTATGGCCTAACCATTGCCTTATGCAAGGGAATAATCACCTCCTTATCCCTACTAGAAAAATTCCTGTTTATCATTGAGAAGACACCATGAGCTACTCTTACAGCCCATCTGCACTGCTCAGAGAACTTCATATCTGCCTGCACAATTACTCCCAGGTCCTTTTCATTCTCTACCACTGTCAGTGTAGCACCACAGAGTTGATATGTTGCTCTGGGGTTGCTGTTTACCATATGTAGTACTTTACTTTTTGTCAATGTTAAACTTCATTTGCCACCTCTCAGCCCATCTGCTCAACCTTTCCAGATCCTGTTGCAGCAGCATAGCATCAGAAGTGTCCTTAACAACCCTGCCAACCTTCGTATCATCTGCAAACTTGGACGTTAAGTTTGATCTACCATCATCAATATCATTTATAAATACAGAAAACAATAATGGACCCAACACTGAACCCTGAGAGACTCCGCTATGAGCAGCGTCTTCTCTCCCTCAACCATCCATTTATCCATAGCAGCAATTTGCCTCCAATGCCACACTGCTTCAATTTGTGCAGCAGTCTTCCATGTGCAACAGTATCAAAAGCCTTTCTATGATCCAAGTATATAATATCAAAGTTATTCCCTGCATCATAGTATCCAGTCAAATTGGTCAGGCAAGACTTCTCCTTAACAAAACCATGCTGTGTCCGAGCTATAACTGAAGTCTTGTCTAGATGATCCTGCAGTGCTTCTTTAACCAGTGCCTCCATTTTTTTTTTTTTTTTTTTTCCTGGAACAGAAGTTAAACTCACAGGTCTATAATTACTTGTGTGAGCCTTTGATCCTCCTTTGTGAATTGGGGTCACATTTGCACATCTGCAGTCTATGGGTACCTCCCCTGAGTCCAAAAGAAGCTCTCATAATTATGGCTAAGGGTTTGCTTGCTTACTTTGCTGCCTCCTTTAATATAACTGGATAGATCCCATCCACCCTAGGTGCCTTTTTGATGTTTATCCTCAACAGTTTCTCCTCCACTTTCTTCTCAGTTATTACAAAATTATCTAGCTCACTGCCAGAATTTACTTCACCTCTGGCATTTCCCTTCCTGAATAACTCCTCATGTGTGAAAGTAGATGCAAAATACTCGTTGAATACACCTCTGGCATTCCCCTCACTGAATAACTTATGTGTGAATGTCGATGCAAAATATTCATTTAGTTTGTTAGCCACCTGAGAAGGATCCTCAACTGTTGAACCATCAATATCCAGTGGACCAATCTGATTCATCCCTTTCCTTCTAGAGTTTACATAGTTCTTTACATATAAAGAACTCTTTTTCTTTACATCCTTTGCCAAGGATTTCTCATAATCTGCCTTTGCCTGCCTAGTCTTCTTTATGACTTGGTTACAGACCAGCTTATGTCTATCATAGGCTTCCATTTCACCCATTAATTTATATGTATCCCATGCATTTTTCTTCTGTGCCATATGTCTCCTTAGTTCATCTGACATCCATTTAGGCCCAAACCTTGAACAATATTTCTTAGTTGGTATGTAAAGCCAAGTAGCTTCCAAGATAAGTGCTTCCCATTTTGAATTTGCTGTTGGTAACATCATCAGTTGGTCCCACTGTTTAGAATTTAAATACTGTCTGAGACCACTGTACTCCCCTTTACGGAAGCAAAAACCCTTTCCTTTACCCCTGACGGTAGTTACCTCTTTGAGTAAATCCCACTTCAGCACACTGTGATCACTGCCACCTAGTTTTTCCATTATCTGAAGATTCTTAATGCATGAAGAATCACTTCTGATAATCAGATCAAGAGTATTACTCCCTCTAGTTGCCTTCTGAACATGCTGATGTAGAAAACAATCATCCAATAAATCTCCAAAAGCCTTGCTAGTGTGTGAGTGACCAACCCACAAATTCCAGTCAATATCTGGGAAATTAAAATCCCTCATTATAAGACTCTCTGATTTACTGGCTTACTCTATTTCCCTGTACAGTTTCTTATTATACTCATGAGGGTCATTAGGCCTATAGCACACTCCTACTCTCAATTTTGATCTCCCAATGCTTATGTCACACCAAACTGACTCGACACTGCATCGTCCAGCAATGTCCACTGGCTTCACTTCCTTGGATTTTGTGTTTCTTAACTAATAGCATAACCCCTCCTCCCTTTCTATCCTGTCCCTTCTGTAGACATTGTACTCCCCAAATTCCAGTTCTGCATTCCTTATATCTTTGTGACACCACGTCTCTGCTATCCCAACAATATCCGCCTTTGATGTCTTGACCAACACTTCAAATTCATCAAATTTATTTACTATACTTCTAGCATTGGTATACATGCAAGCATACATGCTCCTATGCCTATTCCTTGTTACTCTAACACATCCCATATACCCAACTATTCCATTATGACTGCCATCCGTCCCTGAAATCCCCAACACCCCTCGCTCCAGGTCGCTTCTTATTCTAATAGAAGTTGTGCAAGAATCACCTTCACCTCTGCTTACGGTTACTGTTAAACTATTAGTCTTTGTATCCCCCCAAACTAGCAGTTTTCCGACCCACCTAACACTGCCTCGATAGCATCAGCACATATTCTTGCACCCTTTCTATTTAAGTGTATCCCATCCCTGTAGAAGCAATCTCTCCTGTTAACAAGTACAGTCCAGGCTGAAAATCAGAATGTCTTATAATGGGGGATTTTAACTTCCCAGATATTGACTGGAACTTGTGGGTTGGTCACTCACACACTAGTCAGACTTTTGTGGATTTATTGGATGATTGTTTTCTGCAGCAGCATGTTCGAGAGGCAACCAGAGAAAGTAACACTCTTGATCTGGTTATCAGCAGTGATCATTCATGTATTAAGAATTTGCAGATAAAGGAACCACTAGGTGGCAGTGATCACAGTGTGCTGAAGTGGGATTTACTCAAAGAGGTAACTACCGTCAGGGGTAAAGGAAAGGGTTTTTGCTTCCGTAAAGGGGAGTACAGTAGTCTCAGACAGTTTTTAAATTCTGTACAGTGGGATCAACTGACGATGTTACAAACAGTAAATTCTAAGTGGGAAGCATTCAAGGAATTAATCGTGGAGGCTACTAGACTTTTCATACCGATTAAGAAATATTGTTCAAGGTATGTCTGCCAGGTGCAAACGCTGATGATATTGTAGAGAGGATATCATCTTTTAAGGGCACAAAAGGTGATATAGTTGTAACTAATGATATTAAGAGTTGTACTCTTAATATCACTAGTTGGCACAAATGATATTAAGAGTAGGAGACCAGCAGAATTACTTAACAAGTACAGGTCACTGTTGAAAAAACCGCGAATTAGGGCTGAATTTGAAAGTGTCAGCAATTCTGCCCAGACACGATAAGAGGGAGTATATGATGAGAGCCTTGTCGATCGATTCGGCCCTGGAAAGATTGTGCAAGGCTCAAAGGGGTAGAATTTTTTTCAGCCTGGTCTGTACTTGTAACAGTCTGTGACAGGAGAGACTGCTTCTACAGGGATGGGATACACTTAAATAGAAAGGGTGCAAGAATATTTGCTGATGCTATCGATGCAGTGTTAGGTGGGTCGGAAAACTGCTAGCTTGAGGGATACAAGGACTAATAGATTAACAGTAGCCACTGGCAGAGGTGAAAGTGATTTCACTGCTTCTATTGGAATGAGCAGCAGCCTGGAAAACAAGAGGCAGGATATTTGAGAGACTGCTGGGAGTCACTGCGGTACAAGTAAACACATGGGTTGTGTTAGGCTAACTAAGAATAGGAACAGGTGCATGTATACTTGTGTGTACACCAATGCTAGGAGTTTGGTATCAAATGAACTAATGAGACTCGTGACAGAGAAGAAAAATGCATGGGATGCATATAAATTATCAGGCGACGCAGAAGCCTGTGGCAGATATAAGCTAGTCTGTAGTAGTAGTAGTGGTGGCACATGATGCAAGAAAGCAAGTGTAGGAGCTTATGCAGCATCAGCCAAAAAAAAAAAAAAAAAAAATCACACCATTCCCTCCAAATGCCTGTCCAGTTCCTCCTTAAATTTATTTAACCTATCAACTTCCACAACGACAGATAGAAGTTTGTTCCGGCAATTAACCACCCGCTGGCTAAAGGCAAATTTCCGCACATCTATTCTACATCTGTCCTTTCTTAATTTGAACTTATGTCCCCGTAGGTTCATAATCTGAACAAGTGGAAGGATCCCATCAGAATTCAGCGTGCTCAACCCATTCAAGGCCTTATAAACCTCAATCAGATCACCGCGCAGGTGCCTAGTCTCCAGCCACTGCAATTTGCAGAACTTAAGCCTCTCTTGGTAAGAGAATCCCTTCATTCCCCTCACCAATCGTGTTGCTCTTCTCTGTACACGCTCAAGCAAATCTACATCCTTCCTAAAATGAGGCCTCCAGACCTGTACGCAGTACTCAAGGCGTGGCCTGACCATTGCCTTATACAGAGGGACAATCACCTCCTTTTCCCTGCTAGCAAAATTCCTATATATCATTGACAAAACCCCATGACCCGCCCTAGCAGCCTATCTGCACTGCTCAGAAAACTTCATATCTGACTGCACAATTACTCCCAGGTCTTTTTCATTTTCTACCACCTTAAGCGTAGTACCACACAGTTGGTACGTTTCTCTGGGGTTACTTCTACCCATATGCAGTACTTTGCACTTGTCAAGGTTGAACTTCAGTTGCCACTTCTTAGCCCATCTGCCCAAATTATCTAGATCCTGTTGCAGTAGCACACTGCCATTACTGTCTTTAACAACCCTGCCAACCTTTGTGTCATCTGCAAACTTCGACATTAAGCCTGATATACCTTCATCAATATCATTGATAAATACACAAAAGAACAGTGGACCCAACACCGAACCCTGTGGGACTCCACTAATAACATTAGTCCACGAAGAGCAGCACCCATTGATTGCCACCCTCTGTCTTCTCCCACTTAACCATCCTTTTATCCATTGTAGCAACTTACCCTTAATACCATTCTGCTCCAATTTGTACAGTAGTCTTCCATGCGCAACAGTGTCAAAAGCTTTCCTGAAATCCAAGTATATGATATCAAAATTATTTTTTGCATCCAGTTCCTTTGTGACCACATCATAATAACCAATCAAATTTGTCAGACAAGACTTTCCCTTAACAAACCCATGCTGTGTCTGAATTATTGCTGCAGTCTTGTCTAGATGATCCTGCAATGCATCTTTAACCAGTGACTCCATTATTTTACCCGGAACAGAAGTTAAACTAACTGGTCTGTAATTACTCGTGTCACCCTTCGATCCACCTTTGTGAATTGGGGACACATTTGCACATCTCCAGTCCGTGGGAACCTCCCCTGAGTCCAAGGATGCTCTCATAATTATGGCTAAGGGTTTGCTTAGTTGCTTTGCCGCCTCCTTTAAAATAACTGGATAGATCCCATCCACCCCAGGTGCCTTTCTTATGTTTAACTTCAACAATTTCTCCTCCACTTTGCTCTCAGTTATTACAAAATCATTAAGCACACTGCTACAATTTGATAACCTTCTTCCATTTTCAAACTGTAATAATTCCTCACGTGTGAATGTAGATGCAAAATACTCATTCAGTTTGTTTGCATTCTGAGCAGGATCATCAACAGTCAAACCATCGATGTCAAGTGGACCAATCATATTCATCCCCTTCCTTTTAGAGTTTATATAAGTAAAGAAATCCTTGCTGTTTTTCTTAGCATCTTTTGCCAAAGATTTCTCGTAATCCGCCTTTGCCTGCCGAACCTCCTTTGTGACCTGATTGCAGACTAGCTTATATCTGCCACAGGCTTCTGCGTCACCTGATAATTTATATGCATCCCATGAATTTTTCTTCTCTGTCACGAGTCTCATTAGTTTATTTGATAACCATTTAGGCCTAAACCTTGAACGATATTTCTTAATCGGTATATAAAGTCTAGTAGCTTCCACGATTAATTCCTTGAATGCTTCCCACTTAAAATTTACTGTTTGTAACATCGTCAGTTGATCCCACTGTACAGAATTTAAAAACTGTCTGAGACCACTGTACTCCCCTTTACGGAAGCAAAAACCCTTTTCTTTACCCCTGACGGTAGTTACCTCTTTGAGTAAATCCCACTTCAGCACACTGTGATCACTGCCACCTAGTGGTTCCTTTATCTGCAAATTCTTAATACACGAATGATCACTGCTGATAACCAGATCAAGAGTGTTACTTTCTCTGGTTGCCTCTCGAACATGCTGCTGCAGAAAACAATCATCCAATAAATCCACAAAAGTCTGACTAGTGTGTGAGTGACCAACCCACAAGTTCCAGTCAATATCTGGGAAGTTAAAATCCCCCATTATAAGACATTCTGATTTACTGGCCCACTCTATTTCTCTGTACAATTGTTCATTGTACTCATTCAAGTCATTAGGCCTATAACACACTCCTACTCTTATTTTTCCTTTCGCAGAGCTTATCTCACACCAAACTGATTCAACAGAGCACTGTTCATGTATATTAACTGGGTGCACTTCCTTTGATTTTATGTTTTTCTTAATTAACAGCATAACACCCCCTCCCTTTCTGTCCTGTCTATCCTTTCTGTACACATTGTACTCCCCAAATTCCAGTTCTGCATTCCTTATATCTTTGTGACACCACGTCTCTGCTATCCCAACAATATCCGCCTTTGATGTCTTGACCAACACTTCAAATTCATCAAATTTATTTACTATACTTCTAGCATTGGTATACATGCAAGCATACATGCTCCTATGCCTATTCCTTGTTACCCTAACACATCCCATATACCCAACTATTCCATGATGACTGCCATCTGTCCCTGAAACCCCCAACACCCCTCGCTCCAGGTCGCTTCTTATTCTAATAGAAGTTGTGCAAGAATCACCTTCACCTCTGCCTGCGGTTACTGTTAAACTATTAGTCTTTGTATCCCCCCAAACTAGCAGTTTTCCGACCCACCTAACACTGCCTCGATAGCATCAGCAAATATTCTTGCACCCTTTCTATTTAAGTGTATCCCATCCCTGTAGAAGCAATCTCTCCTGTTAACAAGTACAGTCCAGGCTGAAAAAAATTCTACCCCTTGAGCCTTGCACAATCTTTCCAGGGCCGAATTGATCGACAAGGCTCTCATCATGTACTCCATCCTATCGTGTCTGGGCAGAATTGCAGACACTTTCAAATTCAACCGTATTTCACGGCTTTTTTTCAACAGTGACCTGTACTTGTTGAGTAATTCCGCCGGTCTCCTACTCTTAATATCATTAGTGCCAACGTATACAACTATATCACCTTTTGTGCCCTTGAAAGATGATATCCGCTCTACAACGTCATCAACCTTTGCCCCTGGCAGAGATACCCTGGTCCTGTTCCACCTATCCTTTTTACAAAGGATGTTCCCCGTTTCCCTGACAATAGAGTCACCAACAACTACTAGTTCCTGTGGGACCAGCGCATTCTGCCTTAGGGGTTGCCGCTGTGTTGCGTGATGACCAAGTGCAAGCTCTGGCGTTGATGTGGGCAGCTGAGAGCCTGATGGGCCCCTCAATTTAGATCTTTCGAGGGCATCCACCCTGTCCTTCAAACTCTCATATAGGCCCATAACAACGCTGAGTTGTCGCCTGATTTCCTTACACTCCTTACATCGTGCACACACAAAGACATCCCCCATGGCAATATCATGTTCCGTTCCAGAGAGTTCGGCAAACATTTCACAAGTTGCACATTTTTTTAGGCTGTGATGAATTGGAGAATTGCCCCCCTCAGTTCTCCCCCGAGTCACAGCACTCCTGCCACTTTGTGCCCGTTGCTTTGCTGCTCTAATTTGGGGCATGGTAGTTTAAATTAATAAAATCAATAAATTAAATGTCAATAGTATTTGAATAGAAACTATTAAATAGAAACAGTGAAGCGTATTACTATATAATTATGTGTTAGAGCTACCTAGCTACCTCAATTAAAAAAATTTGAATTCCCTACCACTATATCCAAAAACAATGGCTACAAAAATGGAACGAAATAACGGTTTTACCTATCGTAAGTAAAATCCACAAAAACTCTTTATCTAAATTAAAAATAAAAAATAACCAGCGTGATTATAACTATATGACTACGTATTAAGTACAATATAAAATAACAATCATGTAAATAAAAGGCAAACACTTATCGTTTTTGCGGAGCGTGTAACTGCTGTAACTTTTAAAAAAAGGTCACAAAGGAGGTTCGGCAGGCGAAGGCGGATTACGAGAAATCTTTGGCAAAAGATGCTAAGAAAAACAGCAAGGATTTCTTTACATATATAAACTCTAAAAGGAAGGGGATGAATATGATTGGTCCGCTTGACATCGATGGTTCGACTGTTGATGATCCTGCTCAGATAGCAAACAAACTGAATGAGTATTTTGCATCTTCCACACGTGAGGAATTATTACAGTTTGAAAATGGAAGAAGGTTATCAAATTGTAGCAGTGTGCTTAATGATTTTGTAATAACTGAGAGCAAAGTGGAGGAGAAATTGTTGAAGTTAAACATAAGAAAGGCACCTGGGGTGGATGGGATCTATCCAGTTATTTTAAAAGAGGCGGCAAAGCAACTAAGCAAACCCTTAGCCATAATTATGAGAGCATCCTTAGACTCAGGGGAGGTTCCCACGGACTGGAGATGTGCAAATGTATCCCCAATTCACAAAGGTGGATTGAAGGGTGACACGAGTAATTACAGACCAGTTAGTTTAACTTCTGTTCCGGGTAAAATAATGGAGTCACTGGTTAAAGATGCATTGCAGGATCATCTAGACAAGACTGCAGCAATAATTCAGACACAGCATGGGTTTGTTAAGGGAAAGTCTTGTCTGACAAATTTGATTGGTTATTATGATGTGGTCACAAAGGAACTGGATGCAAAAAATAATTTTGATATCATATACTTGGATTTCAGGAAAGCTTTTGACACTGTTGCACATGGAAGACTACTGTACAAATTGGAGCAGAATGGTATTAAGGGTAAGTTGCTACAATGGATAAAAGGATGGTTAAGTGGGAGAAGACAGAAGGTGGTAGTCAATGGGTGCTGCTCTTCGTGGACTAATGTTATTAGTGGAGTCCCACAGGATTCGGTGTTGGGTCCACTGTTGTTTTGTGTATTTATCAATGATATTGATGAAGGTATATCAGGCTTAATGTCGAAGTTTGCAGATGACACAAAGGTTGGCAGGGTTGTTAATGACAGTAATGGCAGTGTGCTACTGCAACAGGATCTAGATAATTTGGGCAGATGGGCTAAGAAGTGGCAACTGAAGTTTAACCTTGACAAATGCAAAGTACTGCATATGGGTAGAAGTAACCCCAGAGAAACGTACCAACTGTGTGGTACTACACTTAAGGTGGTAGAAAATGAAAACGATCTGGGAGTATTTGTGCAGTCAGATATGAGTTTTCTGAGCAATGCAGACAGGCTGCTAGGGCAGGTCATGGGGTTTTGTCAATGATATATAGGAATTTTGCTAGCAGGGAAAAGGAGGTGATTGTCCCTCTGTATAAGGCAATGGTCAGGCCACGCCTTGTGTACTGCGTACAGGTCTGGAGGCCTCATTTTAGGAAGATGTAGATTTGCTTGAGCATGTACAGAGAAGAGCAACACGATTGGTGAGGGGAATGAAGGGATCCTCTTACCAAGAGAGGCTTAAGTTCTGCAAATTGCAGTGGCTGGAGACTAGGCACCTGCGCGGTGATCTGATTGAGGTCTATAAGGCCTTGAATGGGTTGAGCACGCTGAATTCTGATGGGATCCTTCCACTTGTTCAGATTACGAACCTATGGGGACATAAGTTCAAATTAAGAAAGGACAGATGTAGAATAGATGTGCGGAAATTTGCCTTTAGCCAGCGGGCGGTTAATTGCTGGAACAAACTTCCATCTGTCGTTGTGGAAGTTGATAGGTTAAATAAATTTAAGGAGGAACTGGACAGGCATTTCGAGGGAATGGTGTGTTTTTTTTTTTTTTTGGCTGATGCTGCATAAGCTCATACACTTGCTTTCTTGCATCACGTGCCACTACTACTACTACTACGATACCCTGGTCCTGTTCCACCTATCCTTTTTACAAAGCATGTTTCCCGTTTCCCTGACAATAGAGTCACCAACTAACTACTAACTCTTTTTATTAATTCAATTATGACACCATGCATTGAATGATTATTAGCTACCAACTACTATTTTGAAGTATAATTAATAAGTTATAATCCATTCATTCTATTATATACTTGTATAATTTGAAAGATTAGTAGTTGGTAGATTTACTCCATCATCATCTTGATTAGTAATAATTATTTTCCTGCTGTGGTCATCGTTAGTGAATGTTAGTAATGGTTACTCATCATTTTAGGAATTGTTTTGAGTTATTTGGTTCAGTCAAGAGTAAATTATTTTAAATCTATGATTTAATATATCATTTGCTTTTAATGATGGGAAGTACAGTGGTGGACAAAAAACTGCATCACTTGTGAAGTTTGCAAATAATTCACGTTTTGCACTACATTATGGGTTTCAGAAATGTTCAAAATGCATTTGTTAGATGGGATATATATCTCTGTGAATGAAATCCAACAAAAACACTCCACCTGATATACCTAATTGCCATAAATATCTTCCCAAAGGGTAAAATGCGTAATTAATGGAAATATGAGAAATCATGCAAATGGCAATCATGACAACCAAAGATACATTTTATTGCATTTACGTGTTAAAACTGAAATGACAAGTTTACGTAATGGTATTGTGTACTGTAAATCAGCCAAATAAGTCCTCAATAATTTGTTCTTCCTCTTTGAGCTGCAATTACAGCCTTGTAACGATCTGACATAGAGTTAATTAACTTCTGGATATATGGTTGCCCAATTTCGTGGTACCACACCCTTACAATGCTCTCATGCAGCATGAATCTTAATTGTTGGCTTCTTTTGAGCAATTTTAGACAATATTATGTACCAGCAATTTTCAATAGGACTCAAATCTGGACTGTTGCCAGGCCATTGTCATCATATTTACACTCATTGAAGCATTCCCTGAGCAAAAGCTGAACTATGCAATTTAACTATTTACATCGACCTATTTGGCCTTCTGTGTGACAAGGACTCGCCCTGCCTCAGGGAAGTTTACTATCCCTAGCCCCATGGAGGCAGGTCGCTACTACCCTTAAATTTTCACCAACTTTTTTAGCTCTAAGTTCAAAAGGATTCAGATTGCTTTGATCTAACCACAATCTAAAACTGTATCAATTTAGATGTCAAAAGAAACTTTTTATACATGAATTTAGAAGTCTAAAGTACCATATACATATAATACAAAACTAAATAAGCAATGACAAGCAGTTGCAACATAATGCTAACATCCACAAGCATGCGGGAATAAAGTGAACCCATCGGTTCAAGTAGCGCCCTGAGCCCTACGAATGATATTTACATACATCAAGAAAACTTTATATATACTTTCATCATCAAAAAGCCTTTGTATTTCATGGGGAGAGGAAACCCTAAACGGCCAAGAAGCCTTCGCCTTGGTATGTCATACAGCTGACATTGAAAAATTACATGCTGGCTATCCTCAATCTTCCTGCAATGACAGTGATCACTATCCGCGAGACCTAATTGATGTAACCACAACCGAAGTCTGTGTCCAGTAACAACCATAGCCTGAAAGACCCCAAGCTTAGGCCACCTACGTATCTGTTCCAACTTCGAAACGTCAGGCAATAGTTCGAACGTCACTCTGCCCTTTGAGGACGTCGTCCAACGGTCTTGCCAGAGCTGATGGACCTCTAGCGATATACACTTGCTCTCAACCTTCAAGTTGGGTCTGCCGTATGTTCTTCCCACATTGGGGCAACAACGGACACCCATCAGTTCCATGGATATATTGTTCTTGTTACGGTATCTCAGGAATCGCTCGAGAACTACCAAGTCAACTGGCACTGTACCAGCTATAATCTGCAGGGCTTCTGTGGAGACAGTGCGGCAGGCTCTGGTCAATCTAAGCAGCGCAAATCTCTAAGCCACCATCAAGTGTCGCTTCATGACACACCTGTTTACTGCCTGACCCCAGGCTCCACAGGCATAGGTAATATATAGGTAATTGTTCACTGCTTATATGTCTGTGACACCATGTCTCTGATATCCTAACAATATCTACCTTTGATGTCTTGACTAGCACTTCAAGCTCATCAAATTTATTAACTATACTGCTAGCATTGGTGTACATGCAAGTATACATGCACCTGTTTCTAGTCTTAGTTACCCTAACACAGCCCATGTATTTATTTATTCCACTATGTCTTCCAACAGTCCTGGAAATCTCGATTGCCTTCCTTTCCATGGTGGTGCTCATTCTGACAGAAGCAGTGCAAGAATCACTTTTGCCTCTGCCTGCGGCCACTTTTAACCTTTTAGTCTGTGTATCTCTCCATGCTAGAAGTTTTCCAACCTACCTAACACTGCCTCTAGAGCATCAGCAAATATTCTTGCACTCTTTCTATTCAAGTTTACCCCATTCCTGTAGAAGCAGTCTCTCCTGTCAACAAGCACAGACCCTGCTTAAAAAAAAATTTTGCCCCTTGAGTGTTGCACAATCTCTCTAGGGCCGACAAGGCTCTCATCATATACTACCTCCTATTGTGTCTGGGGAGAATTGCAGACACTTTTACATTCAACCCTAACTCGGCACTTTTTTTGAACATTGATCTGTACTTGTTGAGTAAATCTGCAGATCTCTTACTCTTAGTGTCATTAGTTTCAATGTGTACAACCTTTTCTGCCCTTAAAAGATATCTGCTCTACAACGTCGTCAACTTTTGACCCTGGCAGACACCTGTTCCACCTATTCTTCTTGCATAGTATATTCCCCATCTCCCTGACAATAGAATCACTAACAATAACTAGTTCCTTTGGGGGACCATTGAATTCTGTCTTGGAGATTGCCTCTGTGTTGCCTGATACACAGGAGTGAGCTCTGCCGTTGAGCTGGGCAGCTGAGAGCTTGATGGGTCCCTCATTAATTTCTTCAATTTACCCTACACCTCAAGCTCTCATAGACGCCCATCAGAACACATCACAACAAAACAACTAAACCTTGGCTAGGTCATGTCCTGTTTTAGAAAGTTAAGCAAAAATTTTGCATTTTGCACATTTTTTGAAAATTTGATGTGTTGGAGAATCGTCCCCTTCGTTTCTCCCCCCTGAGTTACAACACTCTTGCTAGTCTGTGCTCTTTTTTTTTTTGCAGCTCTAGTCTGGGTCATGGTTTCCATTTAAATGCAGTTTAATTAACAATGAAATTTAATAAGATTAATAAATATTTTTGATTAATTGATAATACTATACTAAGCTAACAGATTCCTAATACAGTACTTCGTATTATGCTATTTAGTTTTACATTATACCTTACTCCAGGGGTGGCCAACTTAATTTGTGATGTGATCTACTTTTTTCCTTCAAAATGTGCCGCGATCTACCATCTCGAGAATTTAATTGCACATGGTTAAAAAAGTTAATCAACACATGTTGAAAAATGTTGTTTATAAATTTTAAAATTCAATACAATTCAGAATTTTTATTTTAAATTCATACATATTTAAATTTTTAATTTATGTGAAGTTTGTGTTTTCATGTCATCTTCCAAGCTTTCAAAACAAGGATATACTGTGATAAAGCCAACTGTAAAGAGTCTTCTGTATGCAAGTCCGTAAGAGTAGAGCGATTCTTCATCTTTGTTTGTTTCAAATACTAAAAGGCCAATTCGCACAGATATGTGGAACCAAAACAGGAATTTAAACGTTCAGTGCATTTTTTTACATTTGGGTACTTTTCTTGGCAAACATTTTTCCAGAAGTCTTTTTCTGATGATCTGGCCTTAAGGAAGATATCATAATGTTTCATAATGTAATAATTTCATTTTCAAGTAATATTTTGCTTCGTATCCATGTGAAAAATCTCTGTAATTTGTTTCGTATCTAAATCAACATTAGATGGATAAGAAATATATTGAAAAATGTCTTCAATTGTTTTAAAATCACTGAATCTGGTTTCGAAATCGTCCACAACTTTCTCAATTTCAGAAACATATTTCTCATTATTAAATTCAAAAATGGGATATTTTTGCAAATGATCTTGCATATTTTCAAAATGATCAAATTTTTTTTCTTTGAGATTCTTAGCCATTGCCAAAAATTGATATTTATGTGCAGAAATACTACTAATCATGTCACCCACATTTTTATTTTTTCCTTATAATTCCATATTCAGGTCTCTTAATTTACTGGTAAAATCTGCCAAAAAAGCCAGATCACACAACCACTATAGCTGCTGATAATCATCTCCCCTTTTATCAACATATTTTTAAATTTCATTCAGCAAATTTAGAAATCTCTGTAGAAACTTACCCCGACTCAGCCACCTCACATCTGTGTGTAATATTAGATTTGGCTCCTTTTCATCGAATTGCATTTTGAAAAGTCTCCTTTGAAGTGATTGTCCTCTGATGGAATTCACTATTTTGAAAGCTATGTTTATAACACTTTTAGTATTTAATCTTTTGCTGGCTAACAATTGTTGGTGGATGATATGGTGGTAACTGAAAAAATCTGGGAATTCATCACCCTTTTGGCACAATGCGATGAATCTGTTAAGATGCCCCGTCATTGCTTTAGCTCCATCTGTTGACTCTTGATTTTTTAAGGAGTCCTTATGTGCTGTAATGTAATAACTAGATCGTATGTATAGCTTAGCTTAATTTTCAGCACTCACCTCCATCTGTTGTTATTGATATGACCTTAAATAGTGGTAATATATTTTATCAATAAAATTTTTGAATGCTTTAAATATATCAAGACCTCTAGTTGTTTCTTTTAATGAAACCATACCCAGCAGTTCTTCTCTAGTGGCAGAATAATTGAAAACCATACAAATAAAAAATGAGCAGTTGAGCTGTATAACTGACATAGATTCATCCAGTTATAAAGAAAATGACACACAATTAGTAATATTAGCTTGCAATTATTTGCTCATACTTTTACTTATTTTTTCGATGCGACGCATCACAGTATTTCAAGATAATTGCAGATCTTGAAGAGCACTTTTAATTTCATTTTTGTTCTTAAAATTTTCAAAAAGAGAATCTGTTAATGCGTCTTTGATGAATTGACCCTCAGAAAATGATTTGCATTTTTTTGCAAGAAGATGACTCACTTTAAATGATATTACAGTTACTGCTTTAGATTGCAAGTTAGGTGTCATGAAGAAATTTTGTTGCACGAATAATCTGGATTTAAGTTTGTTTTATTTATTTTTTTCTAAGGTCACTATTAGATGAAAAATCCGATTGGTATTTACTATGGAGTGCCTTTCTAAATTTCCTTTCTAAATTTTCTAAATTTTTTTTGGGTATAGCCATGGAAGCATTGCAAATCAAACAGCAACATTTTTCTTTTATCATTACAAAAAAGTATTCTAGTTCCCACTCTTGATGAAAATGATACGTTTTACTCTTTTTCATAGTATTTATTTTAAATCAAATGGTATTAAATTAACATTTAAGTACTGTCCAGTTATTAATATTAAGTAAGCTAAATCAGAATTTCACACATACACTATGCTCTCCACAATGTAACTGTGTGAATTTTCAGTCAACAACAGGGGCTCACATGTTGTTTTGCTCAGGAATTTTTTTTCGGTTGGTGCAGCATAAGCCTCAGGCTTCCTTGCACTATATGGCTAATAATAATAACAAGCTTACTTAAAGCAGTCATGTGCAAGGGATTTGTAATAAGCATATGCAGTGGGGCACATAATAATAATAATAACAACATTTAGATTTTGACTAATCTATTTTATATACATACAGTATATTTAAAATTCGTCGTGATCGACCGAAATTAAACCGTGGTCGACTGGTAGATCGCGATCGACTCGTTGGCCACTTCTGCCTTACAGTATCAGTTCAAGGTATATACATTGCGCTATTTCTTATTGATTACAAAATGATGGCTAGTTCAACAATATTGGTGCCAACACCGGGAGTCGTAACTTTCAAAAATCACTAGTTAATTCAAAATAAGAAGCTAACAAATGCTACTAAACATATTTAATATCTTTGTAAAACACAATGTGATATAAGAGTAAATGGGCCTGTTGTACTGGAATCCATGGCTCCTCCGTAGCCAGGTGGGAAGGAGCAGCAGTGCGTAGCACACGCTTCTTGATTAGACCGGGGTTCGAGCCCGTCACCACCAAATATGGAGGATGCGGAAAGGTCAGGGAATGACCACCGCATATCCCGGAGCAATATGGCCTTAGTTGCTAATGCTCCTAAAAACCAAAAACAACAACTGGAATCCATAGGGATACAAATAATAATACATATATCCAGTGAAATTTAATTGACTTTGGAGCTTTCAAGGCTGAATGTGCCTCTTTGTCAACAAATGGAAACTTTATAGATAAAATTATTTAACGGACACAGAGTTGTGCATGCAGTGAGCTGTGTGAGGGCATGGGATAGGCCATTCAATCATTAAATTGGTGATGCATGGACGTGTGAGTTTTGCCTCCAGCGTTTATCTAGACTTAAAACAGTTGCCTCTAAGATGGGGTGTAGTTTCATGCCTTTGTTGCGGTTCATGGCTCCCACATTACATAATATATTGAGTGACTCTAACCAGAGGCGGTGGCGAAAGTGTTGGGAACTGGTCAGTTACTTTGTAGTCCCACTTGGGATTGAGATCGTGGTGGGTTGACCAGTAGTGCTCTGCAATTGTAGACTGGTCGGTCTCAGCAAGGCGAATCGATCTGTTGTGTTCCGCGAGGCGGTCTTGAAGACGTCGAGGTCTCTCCTGTGTAGCAGCTGTTACAATCTTTGCAGGCTATGGGGTATACCACACCGCTACCTAAGAGAGGGTTGATCGGAGTCTTTACGTTGGAAATTAGAGAATGTAAGTTTCTACAAGGCAACTGCATGCATTTTATGTGGTATTCACAGAGGATTTTTGAGATCCGACCTGACATGCCTGGATAGTAGGGAATGTAGGCGGTAGGCACATTGTCCTGAGTTAATGGTGGTCTCGGATGAACTGAGAGCTCCTATACTTTTAATAAGCACTTGTCCAATGTCTGGTTTGGGTAGCTACAATTGATCAAGTCTGTTGTCACTCTGGAAATCTCGTTGCATCTAGCTTCATCTGTGCTGGAGTGGCCCCAAGCCCTGGAGAATAGAGTGCGGGCAGTGCTGTTGAGATGGCTAGGGGCATGGCCGGATCTATAGTTTGTGAACTGTGTGCACCACATTGGCTTATGGTACACTGAGGTTTCTAGATGTGGGCCCATGCGTTTTACCAGGACATCCAAGAATGGGAGAGAGCCATCTATTTCTAACTCTAGAGTGAACTGGATGAACGTTGACATGGAATTGAGATATTCTAGTAATGTTGCTTCAGAGCCTTCACCGTCATCCCACATGGCTATGTGGGATGACGGTGAAGATGTCATCGATGTATCTGCACCATGTTGTAATAGGTACTGGTGGGTTCAGGAATATATGCCCTTCCAATTCTTCCATGGCGATGTTGGCCACAAAAGAACTAACAGGGGCATCCATGGCAGTGCCATGTACCTGTTGGTATAAGGAATCCTCAAAGGTAACGACGCTGCCTGACAAGCACAGGTTGAGGGTGGTACAGATGTTGTCAGTGGACAGTAATATTCTGTTTGGTAAGTTTGGGTAATTTTCTAGAAGCCTCTTGGTGCAGTTTACGGCCTGCTGGACTGGGATTGATGTGAACAGGGACACTACATTGAATGATGCCAAAACCTCTACAAAGAACAGGGACACTACATTGAATGATGCCAAAACCGTTGTCAGAAATTGGGAGCTCTTTAATAAGGTGAATGAACTCACCGCTGTTAGTGACAGTGTGGGTGATATTTCCTAAAAGAGGTATAAGAAGTTGTGCAATATATTTGGATAGTTCATATGTAGGTGCACTGCAGCAGGACACTATGGGCTGGAGAGGAACACCTGGCTTATGGATTTTCGGTAGGCCATAAAACTGAGGTAGGTAGTATGAAGAAGCCACCGAGTCTGAGTAGAAATTTTCTTATCTTTAAACCATGCATTGACAAGTTTATTAATGTATGACTCCAGACGTTCTAAGACTTTGATGGGCGGATCTGTTATGTGCTCATAGACGTTGGGGTCTTGTAGGAGGACCAGGGGTTTTCTCTAGGTAGGCCGACCGGTCTAGTATGGCTGTAGGGCTTACAATACCGGGATCCTGAGATCTCGAATACTGGGCCGATCATTTTTTTCCGGTATTGAAATACCGATATTGATACAAAAAATACCTGTTTTTCGGTACTAATTAAAAAAAATAATTGTTTATAATTTAATCACATAAAGGTTATAAAATCACCTTTATGTAATTATGACGTCGTTATCTCTACTAGCAAATGTTTGATAAATCATCAATAGGACACCATGCAACATTGCAACCTGTCCACAATTCTCAGATAACTTCATGTCTGACCATATCGTAACTCCCAAGTCCCGTTCCTCCACTACTGACTTTAGTTCAACTCCACCAAGTGTATAAGCTATTTTGGGGTTGCTGTTTCCCAGGTGTAAGACCTTGCATTTTGCTGAATTAAAGCATAGCTGCCATTTTTCTGACCATCCCTGAAGTCTATCTAGGTCACTCTGAAGAAGCTCTGCTTTGCGGCGATCATTAACTACTCTACTGATCTTTACATCATCTACAAGTTCAGACCTCACACCCTCCATCCCTTCATAGATGTCATTTAAGATAATCAAAAACAACATTGGTCCCAATACTGATCCTTGGGGAACCCCACTACTTGCATTAACCCAATCTGAGGAATAACCATTTATCGCAACCCTCTGCCTGGTGCCCTCAAGCCATCATGCTATCCATCTAAGGATTTTCCCTATGATTCCAGCCTCCAACTTATAAAGTAACTCATGTGGGACTGAGTCAAATGCTTTGCTGAAATCCAAATAAACAATGTTGAAATTATTCCCTAAATCCAGCTCACGAGTGACCTGTCAAAATGGCTAACCAGATTTGTTAAACATGTGTATCCTACAGAATTCCATTTCCGTCTAAATGATCCTGAATTCCACCCTTGATCATTGCCTCCATGATTTTCCCTACTACTGAAGTTAGACTGACTGGTCAGTAATTTCCCGTTACACTCCTAGAACTGCCTTTATGTTCCAATTTACACCAATCCAACAGAATCTCTCCTGTCCAGTGATGCTCCCATAACTAGCCTTAATGGTTCAGTGCACTCACTTGCCGCCTCTAGCCAGGTGGGAAGGAGCAGCAGTGTGTAGCACACGCTTCTTGATTAGACCGGGGTTCGAGCCCGTCACCACCAAATACAGAGGATGCGGAAAGGTCAGGGAATGACCACCGCATATCCCTGAGCAATATGGCCTTAGTTGCTAATGCTCCTAAAAACCAAATAACTAACTAACTTGCTGCCTCCTTTAAGATATATAGGGTATATGCCATCAACGACAGGAGCCTTACTCGCCTGTAGGCGTGAAAGTTCTCATTAAATAATCATTTGAAATTTCAACATCATTAATTATATTTTTTTCAACTTCACTTCCATAATATCTCATTGACACAAAGGTTTTTTTTTAATGTAAATATCGATGCAAAGTAACTGCGGAGTTAATCTCCAACTTCAGCTATGTTATCTAATACTATCCCACGTCCATTACATAAGGGTCCAATACAATTTGTCCTTCTGTTCTTTGCATTTATATATTTGAAGAATTCCTTAACTGCACTCTTTGCTCTCTTCTTTATTCCTTATTCCCACTCTTTACTCTCCCCCAGTGAAAATTATACTTCGCTTAATAAAACATCTTTTTCCTTCAGAAAATGATGAACATAATTCAACTATGGAAGACCAACATGGAACAGAACATCAGTGTTCTGCAAATTCTTTCCAAAACAAGAAATTTCCTGACTCCAACGAGATTTTAAAAGATGAACTTGAGTCGTTGGAAATTAATGAAATACTTTTAACTATTTTTGCTAAAAAAGTTCAAAGCCTAGAAAATATGGACTGAGATTGTCTACGATTATCTCAGTACAATAGTACAATAGAATAGAATCCGAAATCAGTACAATAGAATAGAATCCGAAAGTGCATTTTCTGCTGCTACTCAAATACTGTATGTACCAAAATTAGATCCATTTTAAATGATCATACTATTGATTGCTTATGTTTCTTAAGAGCTCACTTTATTCGGAGAGGTAGTGTGGATACTTAAACATAACTAAACTTTGCAGTAACAATATGTATTTTTTTTTGTTTTTAGAATAACTGTATTTTAATGATTTATTCAGAATATTTATTATTGCAATAAAAGTTTATTTAAAACATGAATAATTCAAGTAATTACAGTACTTGTTTTTTTCCTTACTTTATTGCACCTAATTGTCATAAACATTTATTGAATAAAACGTTTTTGGAATACTGGTATCCCAGTTTCATAAATTAAAAATATCGAAATACCGGTATTAAGATTTTGACTGGTATTGTAAGCTCTACCAGTCAGCCTACCTAGAGAAAGCCCTGGTCCCTCTAAAAGACCCCAACGTCCATGCAGCAACAATGATCACCAGTTTAATGATTGATTGACCTACCTCATGCCCTCGCATGGCTCACTGCACGCACAACTCTATGTCCATTAAATAATTTTATCTGTCAAGTTTCCATTTGTTGATAAAGAGGCATATTCATCCTCGAAAGCTCCAAAGTCAATTAAAATATTTCACTGGATATATGCATTATTATTTGTATAACAATATAGTCTGTTTTTTAATGAAGAATCTCATAAAAGAGATATCTAACTACTTATCTCTTTACAGCAGCCAAAAATCCACCGACTGTTCTCTTCCACGACCAGGGCACCCTCCTAGTGCATGATACCCTGACCTCACCTATTATGTTATTCCCAGCTATCAAGCTAGAACCTTATTTACTTGGTGGTTTCTTGTTGGGTGGAGTGCAATTGCATATTGTTCATGCAGTGATCATTTTGAGACCAAATGACTATTTTCCCAAAGAAAATTTACTTTCCGGTGTGTGTTTTCCATTGCTTGGTCACTTTGCCCACCCAGTCTCCTTCGATGCGATTTTTTGCTTGTGTGGTTATTTGAAGGACAAAATGTACTGTAATATTGTTGAAATTGCCATTAGGATTAGTAGAGGCATATGATGCAAGAAATATATAGCATCAGCAAAAAAAAAAAAAAAAAAAGCCCCCTCCCGTTTCACCCATCCATTCACTCCAAAAGTTTGTCTAGTGTACCCTTGCATTTTTTTAAGCTGACAACTTCCACAACAACAGATGGAAGTTTGTTCCAGCAATCAACCACCCACTGGCTAAAGGACAACTATTCTGTACAACTATTCTACAACTATCTTTCCTCAATTTGAATTTATGCCCCCTCAGGTGCAGAATCTGAGCAAGAGGAAGAATCCCTCTTGCTCAGATTCTAGTGGAACTAAAAAGTGGCACAACAAATCATATTAGGAACATTCTGAAGGAAATATATTATGGATGATAGTTGATAATGTAGTTCTCTAAATTCATCATATTGTTGACATCAGTGAACTTGAATATTGTCTGATATGGGTGCCATTTTCAGTCTGAATGAACATGTTCTGTGGTTGTTCATTTCTACACATTGTACAATGCTATTAACCCTTGGCACTTTGAACTAATTTTTTTATGGCATATCTTTTTGTATTGTAAGACTACTGCTCCTTCTAAAGTTCAGATTCGTGCCATTAATATTTTCCATCTATGATCTTTTAAAGTATAATAACCCTAATATCCATTTTTATTTTTTACAGGATGTCAGTCCAAAATGTCACTTTCAGAAAAATTGAAAGTAGAGCAGTTATGAAATACCTGTTTCTACAGGGAAAAACAACAAAGGAAATTCATGCTGGTATATTGATTATGGTAGGAGAACAGAGTCTATGCTGTTCAGCCATCAAAAGTTGGATTACAAGATTAAATTTTTTTTTTTTTTTTGACACAGAGGATGCAGAGAGGACAGGAAAACCAGCTTCTGTGACGGTGCCTGAAAACATTGATGTCATTCACACCATAATGCTGCTTTTAGATGAATTTCTGCTAAATGCAATGCTGAGACACTTAGGGAATGTGTTGGATAGTTATTCATGACATTTTGGATATGCAGAAGCTTTCTGCCAAATGGGTCCCCAAATATCTGAATGCTAATTAAAAACAACAGCGTGTCCTGTCTTTAACTGCCATTCTTCACTATTTTGAGTAAGGTGCCACTGAATTTTTGGCACAAATTATGACCATTGATGAAATTGTTGTTTCATTATGTTCCAGAGAACAGTTGAGTGGAGGCAAAGAAGTTCTGCATCCAGAGGCTGCTGGGAAGTTCATGGCCTTTGTCTTTGAAACAAGGATGGGATTTTGTTTATTGACTAACTGGAAAAGGGCAAAATGATAGGGTATAATTGCCAAGCATTATTCATCACTTTTGGACAAACTGAAGGAAGAATTGAAGTCAAACAAAGGGGAAAGCTTACCTGAGGAATGCTGTTTTTCTGGAAATTACAGTATATGTGCCAAAATTACAGTATTTTGGCACATACAGCACATAAAATACATGCAAAATTGGCTGCACTAGGTTTCTGGCATTGTTATCCCCATATCAACAGATTTTGCTCCTTTGGACTATTACCTCTTCCCAAATCTCAACAAACATTTCAAGGTTATCAAATTTGTGTCAAATGATATCACATGAACACCAGAAGCCTAGTTTGGGGGAGCAGTCTTTCACTTTCTATTTGAAATGTTTACAAATGCTGGAATATAATTGCAGAAAGCTTGTGGAGTTGAAAAGTGAATATGTTGAATAAACTATTTATATAATTGTATTATTTTGTTTCTTTCTATTATAGGCCAAGAACTTATCAGCAACCTCTCGTAATTATAACCACCAGTATTGCTCATAATGAAAGTATATATGACTGCATTTAGTATATACCTTTCAGTACATGAATAAATTTTTTTACAAACATATTAATTACATTAAATAATGCATTTGAAGATGATGTATTAAACAAGAATTTTGTTATTTAAAAAAAAAAAAAAAAGATTAGCTTTTCAAAATACAAATTTCTAAAATTTCCCACAATTGTTCTTCAGAATGGTGATGAAAAACTGAAAATTGACCGTCCTGGTAGCAGTCTGGCCCCTGTTTGGGGACTCTGTTGGAATCCTGCAAAGTAAGTTGGTATACTTAAAAACTGAGAATTCTCTACTTCTGTACATTGGTCTTCTGATTAATGAATACCATGCATTCGTGAAAAGTAGTGTACAAGTTTAAAGTTCGTAAAATCCAGTTACTGCATTGAGAGAATGTTACTATAAAGTAAGCTTAATAGGTATTTAACCTGGTGGCAGTGGTGGCACCCCCATTTGTAGCAAAAATGATACTGGGGACACCTGACAAGTGCTCATTGTCTTTTTTACTTTTGGAAACATTTTGGGGTTTTTCTGGCTTTGTCATCACCTGTATTCAACAGATCTTGCACCCTTGGACTATTACCTCTTCCCAAATATCAACAAATTCTGCTTGAACAATGCCAGTATTTTGTCTTTACTTAATGGATCATAACTTATTATATGAAACTTTTTTAGTTTTAAAACAAAAAATTACATTTTTTAAAATAAGTTGTTTTTCAGTTTTGCATTTTGAAACAAACAAAAAAACTTAATTTTGTTAAAAATTACAAAAAAATATATTAGGCATAAAATAGAAACATCAGTCTCTTAGTCTCTTCCATTTTTTTTATTTAAATAACTTTTAAATTGAGAGAGAAGTGAGAGGTCCTTTAGGCACCTCAGATCACAACTTGGTGATTGTGTCTTCTTCAATGGAGCCTTTATCTCATGGTTATTCCCAACCTCGTATTGTTTGGCATTACAAGAATGCAAAATGGGATGACCTGCGAGATTTCTTTTCTTCTTTTCCATGGTCTGATTACTGTTTCAAAAGTTTTGGTGTCAACGTTTTCTCAGCTTGTGTCAGTGAAATTATTCTTGCAGGAATGGACCCTTTATTCCCCACTCCACTTTCAAATCTCATCCTTTATCTAAACCTTAGTTTTCCAATAAATGTGCTAAGGCTGATCAAGAGAAGAACATTGCATACCATAATTGGCGTATTTCTAATTCTTCAGTTTAATTTTCTGCCTACACCAAAGCTCGCAACAATTGTAAAGCAGTTATTAATCAGTCCAAACTATAGTTTGAACAGGCTACGAGTAGAAAACTTGCTTTATGCCTTAATGGTAGCCGAGCATTCTCTTGCCAAAGCTATTGGCTGCAACTTTTGCCCATCTCTGCTCCCACCTCTGTCCAAACCAGATGGTTCTGTTGTCATTTCGGCCAAGTATCAAGCTGACCTGCTAGCATCCCATTTTTCTTCCAACTCATGTATTAATGATTTTGGTAAAACACCTCCCAGCATTCCCAACACGCTCCATTCAATGCCTCCTGTGGTCTTCTGTCAAAAGGATGTCAGAAGGATTTTGACGAACCTTGATGCTAAGAAAGCTCCAGGTCCTGATGGTATTTCTCCACTTGTTCTCAAAATCTGTGCTCCTGAACTTATTTCTGTTCTATGCCGCCTTTTTTCACTTTCTTATTCCAAAGGTGTTTTTCCTTCTGCTTGGAAATTTGCTCATATCCAGACAGTTCCTAAAAAAAAGGGTGACAAATCCCTCCCATCCAATTGTCGTCCCATTGTAATTACTTCTACTCTTTCTAAAGTAATGGAGAAATCAATTAACCGCCAACTCTTAAACTACCTAGAAACCTTCTGTCTGATCAAAGATCGCCAGTATGGATTCGGTTAGTCTTGATTCACTGGTGATGTTCTGGCTTATGTTACCCATTTATGGACAAATTCAATGGCTCTTGACATCTCAAAGGCTTTCGATCGTGTTTGGCATAAATGTCTTTTAAACAAGCTTCCATCTTATGGTTTGCCAACTGGTTTTTGTAATTGGTTATCCAAAATTTCTCTCTGATCGCTAACTGAGAGTGATGGTAGATAGCTCTCTGTCTTCTAACTTCTCCACTAATGCCGGTGTCCCCCAAGGTTCAGTTCTCTCCCCCACTCTTTTCCTCTTGTATATTAATGACCTTCTTCCATTGACTGGAAATCCTATCCATAGTTTTGCCGATGATAGCACATTGCATTCCACTTTCCATTTTATGAAAACTTGTTCTGCTTCAGCTTCAACTTCTCAAAAATCTGCTACCAATTCCTTAAATGCTGATCTCCAGGTAATTCTCCAGTGGGGAAAAGACAACTTAGTTGATTTCAATCCTTCTAAAACTCAGTCCTGTCTTATATCTTGCAAAAAGGATTCTTCTGCTCCTATGCTTATCTTTGTTGTCACTCCGATTTCTAGGCAAAATGATATATCTCTTTTGGGGATTACCCTGACTTCTAATCTCTCTTGGCACAAGCACGTTACAAATATTGCTTCCTCTGCATCTAAAAAACTTGGTTTGCTCTTTCTCCCTCGGCGTTACTTTTCTTCCAAAGTGAATCTGTTCACTCTGTACAAATCGCAAATCTGCCCTACCATGGAATATTGTTCCCACATCTGGGGTGATGCCCCCAAAACCTCTCTCAGGCTTCTTTCAGAAGAGGGCAGTTAGGTTAATTAATGACTCATCTGCAACAGTCTCTCCACTTGCTGTCTCATAGATATACTGTTTCTGCTGCACCTTTTCTACAGATGCTTCCATGGGCACTGTTCTTCTAAATTGGCTTCTATAATTCCTGCTCTCTCTGTTTTAAAACAGTCCGATCATGTGCCGCCACCATCCATTTATTGTCCAACTTCAAACTCACAGAACCCACTTTTCATCTTCCTCGTTTATTCATTCAACTGCCGTTTTCTTGAACAACCTTGCTTCATACGTATTTCCTGACAATTACAGTCTACAGAAGTTCAGGTCTAATGTCAACAGATATCTTCTTTGGTCTTCTCAACCTCCAACCAAGGGTTGGAGGTTGAGAAGACGAAACATGAGAGGGTCTAATACCTCTGGGGTGGTGCCACCAAAACCTCTCTCAGGCTTCTTGATTCCGTTCAGAAAGTGCAGTTAGGTTAATTAATGATTCATCTCTAATAGAGCCTCTCCACTTGCTGTCTCATAGATGTACTGTTTCTGCTGCATGCCTCTTCTACAGATACTTCCATGGGCACTGTTCTTCTGAACTGGCTTGTATAATTCCCGCTCTCTCTTTCAAAATAGTCTGAACACGTGCCGCCAACATCCATTTACTGTCAGACTTGAAACTCACAGAACCAACTTTTCATCTTCCTCGTTTATTCATTCAACTACTGTTTTCTGGAACAACTTTCCTTCTTACGTATTTCCTGAAAATTACAGTCTACAGAAGTTCAAGTCTAATGTCAACAAATATCTCCTTTCGTCTTCTCAACCTCCAACCCAAGCACAGTTCTAAGTACTATAGGTTCCAATACCTCTAGTGTTTGGGGCTTACATAAAAAAAAACACTTGCAGGACTTTTGTGGATTTATTGGATGACTGTTTTCTTTTTCTAAGCAGCATGTTCTAGAGGCAACCAGAGGGTGTAATACTCTCGATCTGATTATCAGCAGTGAATATTCATGCCTTAAGAATTTACATAATAAAGGAAACACTAGGTGGCAGCGATCTCAGTGTACTGATGTGTGATTTACTTAGATTTAACTACCATCAGTGGTAAGTAGAAGTGTTTTTGCTTTGGTAAATGTGACTACAGTGGTCTCAGATATTTTTTAAATTGTATAGTGGGGCCAACTTATTATGTCACCAATAGCAAATTCTAAATTAGAAACATTCAAGGAATTAAACTTGGAAGCTACTATTATTTTCATACCAACTAAGAAATACTGTTGAAGATTTAGACCCAACTGGATATCAGATGAATTAATGAGACTCATAATAGAGAAGAAAAATGCATGGGATGCATATAAATTATTAGCGACACAGAAGCCTATGGTAGATATAAGGTGGTTTGTAATCATCACAAAGGAGGTTAGGCAAGCAAAGGCAGGTTACGAGAAAAATTTGGCAAAGGATGCAAAGAAAAACAGCTCTCCTGATTGTAGTTACTTATTTAAGTAAATCCCACATCAGTACACTGTGATCACTGCCAGAAGTGGAGTTGACTTTTAGTGATGTGGTGTTCCATAGTTTTTATAGGTGTGAATTTAAATATTTTTAATACTGTCCGTTTTGTATCACTTAGCACTTTATCAGATTTCATTTATAATACCAAATAGAATTGTCCCTCAATTATGACAAAAAAACCAGTACAAAAGACTACTTTCATTTTTTTTCTAAAAAGCCAAAACTTAGTTCTGAAGTTTTGGCTTAGTACTATCAAGGAAAAAGAAGAGAATGAAGAAACATGGCATCAGCAACAGAAAACAAAGAATAGTAACATGGGCGCTAATCCTGATGAAGTGGAAATTGTTGCAGAAAGAAGTAGACAACTAGATAACATGAAAAAAATATAAATTATAACAACGTATAACTGGTTATACATTGACAAATCTCGCGGTGGAGCATTTTGTAAGTTTTGTGCGGTTTTCTAAGAAATGACTGGAATGCGCTCCAAAAAACCAGCAGCATATTTATTGCAGTGCCTTTCAATAATTTCCGGAAGGCAAGTGGAAAACCTGGTAAGCTTGAGAAATGTATTTTAGTAGTTCTTAATGCATGAACTATAACTTGATCTGGGCGCTTCCGTAGCCAGGTGGGAAGGAGCAGCAGCAGTGCGTAGCACACGCTTCTTGATTAGACCGGGGTTTGAGCCCGTCACCACCAAATATGGAGGATGCGGAAAGGTCAGGGAATGACCACCGCATTTCCCGGAGCAATATGGCCTTAGTTGCTAATGCTCCTAAAAACCAAATAACAAACATAACTTGATCTGATAATCAGATCAAGAGCATTACTGCCACTGGTTGCCTCTTGAACGTGCTGTTGTAGAAAGCAGTCATCCAGTAATTCTACAAAATCTTGCTAATGTGCGAGTGACCAATCCATATTAGTTTGTCAATATCTGGGAAGTTAAAATCCCCCATTATAAGACATTCTGATTTACTGCTCCACTCTATTTCCGTGTACAGTTATTCCTTATACTCATCAGAGTCATTTGGTCTATAAAACATTCCTACTCTCATTTTTGCTTTCCCAGTGCTTATACCACACCAAACTGATGACTCAACATTGCACGGTCCTCATATCAACATGATGCATTGCCTTAGATTTTATGTGTTTCTTAACTAACAGCATAATCTCTCCTCCCTTCCTATCTTGTCTATCTTTCTGTACACACCACTGTACTCCCCAAATTCCAATTCTGCTTTTTTATATCTGTGTGATACCAGGTGTCTGCTACTAATATATTTTTGCCAACAATATTTGCCTTTGATGTCTTGAGCAGCAGTTCAAATTCATCAAATTTATTTACTCTATATTCCTAGAATTGGTATACATCCAAGTATACGCAGTAGTGGGCTCGCGAGAACTCATTTTTGAAATGATTATTTATTTTACAAATGAAATCCTGAATTTAATTATGGAGTATCCAGAGCTGGAATTATGGTGGGGCGAGCAGGGCCCCATCCCTAGCATTTTAATGGCACAACCATCCAGTTATGTATTTGAAAATTGCATCAGTTTTGAGTTAATTACAGTCGGACCTCTGTGTTTAACGAACTTCTTCATAGCGAATTTTTTTGAATTCCCTTGGTTTCTACGGAAACATTTTAAAATAGTTTCCGTAGAATGACGGATTACAAAAGATGACGGTTACATAACACACCGACACTGATAATAGCCATTGGCTATTATCCATGTCGGTGTGTTATTGTTTCCTCTTTACTCCAACAAGAAGTCACATGTTTTTCGGAGAAGCGAGTGTTTCAGTAAATTTCTCCTGTCTATGTTTACATGGTCACAACAGTAGCCGAATATCCGAGTGATTCCGATATTTTGCACAGTATTCAAAGAACTAGTGACAGTAGCAATGTCAAGGGATAGGGGGGACGAATGAGGCAACTTTTAGGTAAACTTTCCGAAGGTGAAATGTTGGCAGATTTGGAAATATTTGTGAAGAAAATATTTCAAAATATAATGGCATACAGACAATAATTTACATACAGACAAAGAAGCCTGCTGAAAACAAAGCTGAATGGAAGGAACACAGTTAAGTCCATAAACACCTATGCACACATGTCGACAGTGCCACCTGGCCTCAGAAATGATCCAACATATCACCGTGGCATGCAAGGTGGTCACCCAGACTGGGTACACTTGTAAAAATCAGGTAGCCAGGATAATACATCAGAAGCTAGCAAGGAAATGCCAGTTGATCGAAGAAAGTGTATTGTATTACAAGTAAGAACCCCAGACAATACTAGAGACCCCAACCCACAAGCTGTACTGGGACTGCGCCATAATAACAGACAAGACAATCCCACACAACAGACCGGACATAACCCTTGTCGACAAAAAGGAAAAGGCTACCTATTTGATTGAAATAATGGTGGCCAACACTGGCAATCTCCAGAAAACTCATGAGGAAAAAATCAGGAAGTACACGAACCTAAGACAGGAGATCAAAGAGATGTGGCATATGCAACAAGTAATGATCATCTTGATCATCATGTCAACCACCGGTATGGTGCCGAAGACCCTACATAACAGCCTAGCAGCAATAGGTCTCCCAGAGAACACCTACAAGGAACTCCAGAAAGTCGCGATCCTGAACACCCGTAGGATGAAAGGTTGTTTATGCATGGGTAAGAGAGTTCCTTGACCAACAGTAACACCAGACATAATAAACACCCTGTGTACTTGGTAGCAATACCCGTCATGGGGTGGAACCCTCCAGTCAGGGAGAAATAATATAAGAGCAACAATAATAATATATTTGAGGAATTCTGGGGGAACCTATTATTATTGTTATAAAAAACTCCTTTCCCATTTAGGCCTTGGGTTTGAGTACTTCCTGTGACAGGTGCTGGTACCAAGTGCATGAGGTGGTTGATTGTGTCCAGTTACTATTATTATTGTTACTGTTGGTTGAGAGTCTCTCTTACTATCCTACAGGTATTCAGGATTGCGGCTTTCTGGAGTTCCATGTAAGTGTTCTCTGGAAGGCCTATTGTTGATAGGTTCTTATGGAGGCTCTTTGGCACCCTTCAGCTGGTTAACATGATGATTTGGTTGATCATTACTTGTTCGATGTACCACATATCTTTGCTTTTCTGTCTTAGGTCTGAGTACTTTTAGATCTTTTCCTTGTTTGTTTTCTAGAGGTTGTTGGTGTTGGGCACTGCTGTGCCGATCAGGTAGATAGCCATTTCCTTCTTGTCAATGAGGGTTATGTCTGTTCTGTTGTGCTGGTTTGTCTTGTCTGTCATTATGGCATTGTCTCAGTATAGTCTGTGAGTAGAAATGTCTAGTACAGCCTGAAGCTCGTATTTGTAATACGGTAAAGTTTCTTTGGTCAGCTAGTATTTTTGTGGCAGCTCCTGATGTATTATCTTAGCCACCTGGTCGTGTCTTTGAATGCAATCCATCTAGGTGATTACGTTGCATCCTGCTGTGATATGCTGGATTGTTTCAGGAACCAGGTGGCATTATCAATATGTGTCATCTGTTATTCTGAGGTCCTTAGCAATGTATTTCTTGTAGTTTCTAGTGTTGATTACCTAGTCTTGGATGGTGAGCATGAATCCTTCAGTCTTGGGGAAGAGCCTTCTGTTCGTGAGCCATGCATTGGAAGCCGTGTTATCTCTATAGTCTTGATAGAGGTCACTGTAGTCTCTGCCATGGAGTGCCTTCTTTCTGTCTTTGTTTCTTCTATCTGTGTCAGTGTGGTCTCCTTGTTGAGGTTGTTTGCTGTTTGCCTATCTTTCTTATGGCTTGGTAGGTTTGTTTTCCTGAAGTAATTGTGCAGGTTCTTAATTGCCTTCTCTTGTTTAATGAGATCAGTCAGTCCCCTTCCCTCTTTCTTTGTGGACTGTGGTCACACTCTCGGTGGCCGAATTTGGTGCAGAGTTGGTATTGGTATGGTTATTTCTGGCGCAAGGGCTACTTAGGCCATATTTCGCTCATGCGGAGTTGGGGGAACCCCCTGAGCCGCATTACAAATAACACTATCACTGACTTCGGTTGGTGTTGGTGGCTCTTGGTCATCATTATCCTGGTCGATCTCAGTCTCCTCCAGCTTTGTGATGGGCCTATTTTATAATCCCAAAGGAGTATATTAGTACTGGGACTGTAAAGTGTTTATGGCATTCTGCTTTGATTTTATCAGGCTTCTCAGTCTCTGATGGTATTTCTCAGTAAGGCGGGCCTTGATCTCCTTGAGTTCTAACTGGTGGGCCTTCATTAACCCCAGATATTTGTATATCTCTCCCTCTCATGACTTCAATCTCTTCACTGATCTTCAGCTTGTAGTTTTGTCTGACTGGATGTCCTTGATGCAATCCATGGGCCTTGCATTTATGTAGGCCAAATTGCATCCTGATATCATTGTGGAACTCTTCAGTGATCCTGAGTAACTGTTGGAATTGATTCTCAGTTGCAGCATAGAGTTTTATGTTATCCATGTACATCAGGTGAGAGAGAGAGAGAGAGAGAGAGAGAGAGAGAGAGAGAGAGGGTGTATAGGTTCTTCCTCCCTTTTTTTAGGGTATACTGTACTTGCTGTTATTGAACATGGTGGACAGTGGGTTGAGTGCCAGACAGAACAAATAGTGTGCACAGGGCATCTCCCTAGAAGATTCCTCTTCTGATGGGTATTGGTCTGGTTGGTATGTTTTCGACTTTGATGGTGGTCTACTATTTTGGCATGGTTGCTTCTAGGAAGTGTGTCAGTGTCGCGTTGACTTTGGAGTTCTTCAGTGTCTCTATCAGCTAACTATGGGACATGGAGTTTGAGGCCTTGTGGCAGTCTGTGTAGGCCATGTACTGATTGTGGTGCTTCTTGTAGGCTTTCTCCATAACTGCAGCATCAGTGGTCAATTTCTCCTTGCATCCTCTGCTCATCTGCCTATATCACTTCTGCTGCTTGGCTATGATCATCTGCCTCTCCAAATGGTTTGATATCTTCTTAGTTATGCAACAGGTCAGTACCTTGCACATTATTATTAGTTGTTGCTCTTTGTTATTCTCAGAATGAAATTCTTCTCCAATATTGGAAAAGAATTTCATTTTATTCTAAAAACTATTGGAAAAAGTTAGTATTAGTTTGTGGGAGGAGGAAAGAGTAAAAGTTACTAAAGGTTAGAAATTTGTGATCATTGATGCAGAAGTTGATTGATTTCTGTCTTTTGAAGTATAATAATTTTAGTTTCCACCTTCTTGGTACCACACAATTATTCATGTCTAGCGTGCTGCAGTGAGTATATGAAAGCATGTGAGGCCATGAACTGGAATAAAGGAAATAATTCAGAGCTAATAATAGTTTTCGAAAGCATATTAGCCCATAAACTTATGAACATAAAAAGAATTAAAGCTCTTTTTGCAGACAAGTGAAAGTTGAAAATAGCTTTTCTGACATTCTTCTGATTGAAGACCTAAAAGAAAAATTTTTGGTGGCTTTACATCAGGTTTATGAAGGTGCTTTACAGTTGTGTGTGTGGGGGATATATAAAACACTGAAGTAACATAAGACATGATCCAAAGTGTTAAAAGGGCATAAGAAGAGCATACCTCACACCCAATATGAGGTATGTTTTTTAAAAAATTTCAAATAGGATAAAAGTTTGGAAGAACTCACATGCAACAATCATTGCAAAAATAAAGGAACTGGAGTCACGTAATTTACTGTTATTTTGATGAATTGAAACACCTGGGAAAGTTAATGAATTAATGTACAATTAAAGAAGTTATGAGCATTTACCAGTTTAGGGGGGCTTGAAGGTACATGTCAACATATGAACAGAAGGCAAATATTTCATCTGTATAGTAGACTTCTACAATAGTGAGATTATAATGTTTACACTTGGAAAGGTGGGTTGTAAGGCTGATGCTGTAGGATTGAGTAGAAAGGCAAATGGAGTGCTGAATGGCAGTTGATTGTTTTTAAAAAAAAAATTACTTGAAAATGGCAGTTCATGATTGTTGCAGTGAAATATGTAATATTTTTTTCATTCAGAATATACCATAACCAAATTTTTATTTTTTTTGTTTTGGTAATGAGTTCCATACTGAAAAACAATATATGTGTCTTTTTTTTGTGTATGAACATAGTCTATGTTTTTATTATATTATTAACCATCTAGTGGGTGCATAAAAAGAAATAAGTGCAGATGCTGTTGCCTTTACTTCACTAATCAGCTTGTTTGAGAAAAAAAAGACAAGAAATAGTTTAAAGTGTGAAACTTTACATTACTAAGGATTGTAAATTCTCCTTTTTCTGTAGCTGCTATTCATGGATTGCCGGGCCATAACTTCCATGATCAGTAAGGTATACCTATAGTTTAAAATAAAAAATAAAATAAAAAAATAGTTTAAACGTTAAAAAATTCTCCTTACTTCTAACGTTATAATGTATGAGAAGATCAAAAGTATTATTAGAAGTAAGCTGATGTTGTATAACAGATTTATCTATTTTGGTTCAGATTTATCTATTCTGGTTGCTGTACAAATTAAAAAGATATTAGCAACTTAGGCAGAACCATGGATAATGGTATTTGTCTCTCTAAGCTGAACATTAGTCCAAGCCAAGTACTTAGTGCTTGGGACTAAGTACAAGTAGAAAGTCTCTCCATGAAATTGAATGCAGGAAAAGTGAATTTCGATTTAAGATAAAAATTTCATGGAAAATAACAGAAGTTTCATTTTGAGAAGTCATTTGTTGATTTAATAATGCAAGGCAACTTGTGAATAAAGAAATGAAACTAAAGCTCCAGCCATGTCCTAAAAATGAGCTTTATATGGAGAAAGGTTAAACAACTGGTAAATCACCCAATAACCATACTTATAATTTACCTCTACAGGTATGGTTTTTCTTTTATTTCAGGCAAGATTCTTTACCTCATGCAGTCATTCTGATATTAATTATTGCTTGATGCTTTTGGTTACTGGGTCTTACTAATCTAATATTAAAAATAGGAAGAGCTTCTTTGTAAGTAACTCACTTCACTATTTCTTTGGTTAATTGATCATGAAAAGTGTAGATGGAAAAATTTTTACAACTTAGTTTGAAAAACCAACTTCATTCATCTTGATATGCTTTACAGCCTAAGCATGCCTGTTTTATAAAACTAAATATAACTGATTATAAACTGAGTTTAATTTACTTAATGGTGAAATCTGGAAGGAATTACTTTTTTGAAGATAATTCATCTTACTGTAGAAATTAAGAAACTTACTTCTTTTAGAGTATTAACTCATTTTCAATCGCTCTTTATGATAGAAAAAGAGAATATAAACCACCATTCTATTTTGTATTATTGTAACCACCATTATGTATTACTGTAATGTTAACCACCATTTTGTATCTGTAATGTTAACCACCATTTTGTATCTGTAATGTTAACCACCATTATGTATTAATGTATGTTGAACAAATACTAGTTGATTATAATTACTCTTTTTTTTATTTAAATTACTGATGTATTAAAATATTTTAGGGATGATGTTGGAGATGTGTTAGCTGTTGTGGATTGGGGACGGAGTTTGTCATTCTATAATACCTCTGGAAAGCAGGTAACCTTTATCATTTAGCAGAGTTTTATAGTTATACATTAATTCTTAGGTCAAGGGTTTTTGCTGCCAGTTGTAAATTTTTAGAGGCTTCACACTGGATTAAATTGGAATGCGGATATGCCGGTTTGTCTTCATGGCAACTTGCTTCACAAGTCATGATGCGTGATCATTAAATGAAGTGAATTTGTCTTATGGTGCTATTTGGGCTAGTTTTTGGCAGCACCTTTGGCACCAATGCCAAAGGTGCTGCCAAAGGTTTCTAACCCATGGCTAGAAAGTGTAATAGCACTATGTTATACTTTATTTATGCATAAAGTATAGCAGTGTGCTATTTTAGAAGTTGCCATGAGAAATTAAATAAAAAAAAAAGAAGATGCACTTTAAAGATTCTGTAAACAGTTTAAGAGATTTTGTTGGTGAGCCATTGTGAGTGTAACATTTCAACAAGAGCTTGCAGTATGAAATCTCATTTGAATTTTATTTTCTGAGTACTAAAGTGAAGGTGCATTTCATTATCATTCATTACATATCATTATCTGATGTTTGCATATAGTTACACACACACGCGCATACACATATTTAGGTATGTGTTCACTTTTGAATATTTGTGATTCTTTAGATATCCTGCTGGAAAACTATATTATAAATGTAGGATATTTGAGACATTATGATGAATTTATAAATTTTTGTGTATATAAAACATATATCCACTTAGTGTTCTTCAATACTTTTCATGGACAAATGGGTTAAGATTAAAAAGTGAGCTACCTGCATTATTTTATAAATTTAATTCTTACCTTTTCTAAAGCTATTTCTGCTAATTTTATTTTTTCAGTAATTTTGGTAAGCCTAATTTTTAAGTTCAATAGTATTTTTTTATTTTTTTTATTTTTTATGAAAACCCCAAACACGAGAGGTATTAGAACTTATAGTACTTAGTACCGTGCTTGAGTTGGAGGTTGAGAAGATGAAAGAAGATATTTGTTGACATTTGACTTGAACCTCTGTAGACTAATTTTCAGGAAATACACATGAGGGAAGGTTGTTCCAGAAAACGACAGTTGAATGAATAAATAAGGAAGATGAAAAGTTGGTTCTGTGAGTTTGAAGTTGGACAGTAAATGGATGTTGGCTGGTGGCAGCACGTATTCAGACTGTTTTGAAGAGAGAGAGAGAGAGAGAGAGAGAGAGAGAGAGAGAGAGAGAGAGAGAGAGAGAGAGGAATTATAGAAGCCAGTTCAGAAGAACAGTGCCCATGGAAGTATCTGCAGAAAAGGCATGCAGCAGAAACAATATGTCTATGAGACAAAGAGTGGAGAGACTCTGTTAGAGAGGAGTCATTAATTAACCTAACTGCCCTTTTCTGAATGGAATCTAAAAGCGTGAGAAAGGTTTTGGGGGCACCGTCCCAGATGTGGGAACAATATTCCATGGTAGGGTGGATTTGCAATTTGTACAGAGTGAACAGCTGTTTGGAAGAAAAGTAACGCCGAGAGCAAAAGAGAAAACGAAGTTTTTTAGATGCAGAGGAAGCAATATTTGTAATATACCTGTCCCCAAAAGAGATACAGTCGAACTTCCCTATAACGAATTCGATATATCCAGGGAAAAAATTCGTTATAGAGAAATTTCATTATACAGAGAATATCTTTTTTATTAGAAATTATCTAATTAGCAAATGAAAACGAATCTACATTTATTTTGAATGTATTTTATTTCAAAAACATACTTATTTAAATCACGTTTATATAATTTTCGCTGTTGTCAAATGTCAATAAATATCTTCTTTCATCTTCTCAACCTCCAACTCAAGCACGGTACTAAGTACTATAAGTTCACAAATTAAAAAAAATTGTAATTTTCGTTTGCACAGTACAATTAAAAAATTGGCTGATTCTCAAAGAAAACCTCAATTTGTTCAGAGCATTAAAAACATTATCAGGAACATTTTCACAAACTGTAGACCCATACGAACAGGTTTAAAAGCATTAGTCATTTCTTCTTGAGTTGGCTTTTCTATGGATTGTTCTGATGTGTCTTCAGCGTCATTGTTAATTTCTTCGTGATCATGGGTGCATCTAACACTGTTCAGCAGTATTTCATCTTCATTTGGATGTTCTGCTGTGATCTACATAAACATAACTATCCAGTGTTATTTCATTTTCAGTGTTTCCTGACGATTCTAATAATGTCCAAAAGTTTTTCATTTGTGAAAGGGGCAGTTCATCTTGTTCGTCCAGTCGTTGTTCGACTTCTGTATTCAATGCAAGTCCTGCTTTCGAAAAACAATTTTGAATAGTGTATTCAGAATATTCTTTTGCCAGTTCAGAGATGCATCTCTAAGGTTAATTGTAACCTCCAAGTTTCTGTTTTCTGATAACGCATTGACAATCTTCATTATTATTCTCTTTTGATAATGAAATTTAAAACTTTTAATAATGCCTTGGTCCATTGGCTGGAGTTTTGAAAGCATTAATCATTTGGTGGTAAAAACAATAACTTTGCACTTTTAAGTTTGGCAGAAATACTGGCAGGATGTGCCGGACAGTTGTCAGTTACCAACACGATTTTCCCTTTTTCTTTTGTTATACGCTTGTCTAGTTTTAATATCCATTCTTCAAAAAAGCACTTGTCATCCATGCTTTTTTATTAAAGGTGTAGTCAACTTCCAAAGATTTTGTGCCTCTAAAACATCTTGGGTTTTTTGATATTCCGATGACTAAAAGTCTTAATTTTTCACTTCCTGTCATATTTGCCCCAACTAGCAATTTATATTGACAGTGATTCTTTCTTTGCTTTGTTTTCTGCCAAAATATTTATCATTCTTAAAAGCAAGTGTTCTATTCGGCAAACATTTAAAGAATAAACCCATTTCGTCAGCATTAAAAACATCCTTACGTTCATATTCTTCCAAAATCTTCTTTAAGGTATTGTTCCTCCAACTGCTGCAATCTTCTTCGCTTACATTAACAGTTTCTCCACAAATAACCTTTTCCACAATTCTGTGGCTCTTCTTAAATTTATCTAGCCACCCAGTGCTCGCATTAAATTCTATATTTGCACAGTCCCTTGGAATTAAATACCAAGGGACTGTGCAAATTTCAGAGCTTGTTGCTTAATTATTAGGCCCGATATTGGTATATTCTTTTCACGTATCATTTGCACCCATTTTAGAACAGCTTTATCAACATCTTTGTATATACACAACTTAATTCGCTTCTTGTCTGCTCCTCCTTCAATTGCATTTAAAATTGATTCTTGATTTTTTAAAATCGTAGATAAACTGCTTGCAGGTATGCCACATTTCTCCGCAACATCTTTTTTCTTAAAAACCCTGGTCAATATCATAACAATCTTTGATTTATCATTAATACTTAAACACTTTCTCTTCGATATTGTTGTAATTGTAAAAATTACTCGACTGCAGCTCTTGCCGATACATACACTGCAAACTTCGCTGCGCTGGCCATATAGTGAATTGCCTACTCAATGACATTCGCTTGCTAATTCAACAGTATCACGTGACCTTTCCTATCAATCACTTTAAAGAAATATACGACTTTGTGAATTTCTTTTATTCTGCTTTCATTCATATATACACAAAAGAAAATTTATCATTAATGTGTGCTGTATGTTACTTTTCAGAAAAAAAATACAACAGAATATAGCCTATATGATTGATGATGAACGAAAAAAAAAAAAAAAAATTCATGAAAACCATCTACTGGGAGTCCAGTTAGATGAGAATGGACATATCATATAATGATTGACAGGAAGGTCATGTGGTACAGTTGAAGTGAGAAGCGAATGTCACTCAGTATTCGTTACTAAAAACCGACTATGGTAGCATTCTATGTATTGCCGCCGCAGCATGCTAAGGTTTACCGCAGCGAATTTCGTTTTCCCCTGAGCCAACATCAATTTACAAATCTATTCTATTTATTGTAAAGTTTATGACCACTTTTAAGAAAACTCATCTGGTTTAATAACTGTAACAAAAATGAAACAAAGACCCTCCAATGGGCGTCAAAGGACACAAGTGTTCACCAAAAGGATGATTATTTAATTCCAGATGCTAATGCGCAATTTCAGAATGAAGGAAGGAGGCAGTATATTTGAGTGGCTGTTTAGCAGTAAATGCTAAAATGAAAAGTAAATGAAAATCTTCAAAAATGCTTTTACTAATTTTTTTAAAAATTCGTTCTTGAGAGACTGACTTCGCTATATGGGGTTAATTTTACATGTAATTTCGTTTCAAGGTGCAATGTTTTGCAAAAAATTTGTAATATAGAGAAATTCGTTAAATAGAAGTTCGTAATAGAGAAGTTCCACTGTATATCATTTTGCCTAGAAGGTCGGAGTGTCACCAAAGATAAGCATAGGAGCAGAAGAATCCTTTTTGCGAGATATAAGACAAGACTGAGTTTTAGAAGGATTGAAAACAACTAAGTTGTCTTTGTCCCACCGGAGAATTACCTGGAGAACGACATTTGAGGAATTGGTAGCAGATAGCAAGATTTCTGAAACTGGAAAGTGGAATGCAATGTGCTGTCATTGGCAAAACTATGGATAGGATTTCCAGTCAATGGAATAAGGTAATTAATATAAAAGGGGAAAAGAACTGAACCCTGGGGGACATCAGCATTAGTGGAGAAGTTAGAAGACAGAGAGCCATCTACCATCGCCCTCAGTTAGCGATCAGAGAGAAAACTGGATAACCAATTACTAAAAACAGTTGGCAAACCATAAGATGGAAGCTTGTTTAGAAGACGTTTATGCCAAACACGATCAAAAGCCTTCGAAATGTCAAGAGCAACTACTTGTGTTTCACCGAACCTTTCCATTGAATTAGTCCATAAATGGGTAACATAAGCCAGAATATCACAAGTGGATCGACACTGGGAATCCATACTGGCGATCATTGATCAGATGGAAGGTTTCAAGGTAGTTTAGGAGTTGGTGGTTAATTGATTTCTCCATTACTTTAGAAAGAGTAGAAGTAATTGCAATGGGATGATAATTGGATGGGAAGGATTTGTCACCCTTTTTAGGAACTGGCTGGATATGAGCAAATTTCCAAGCAGAAGGAAAAACACCTTTGGAATAGGAAAGTGAAAAAAGGCAGCAAAGAATAGGAGTAAATTCAGGAGCACAGGTTTTGAGAACAAGTGGAGAAATACCATCAGGACCTGGAGCTTTCTTAGCATCAAGATTCGTCAAAATCCTTCTGACATCCTTTTGACAGAAGACCACAGGAGGCATTGAATGGAGCTTGTTGGGAATAGTGGGAGGTGTTTTACCAAGATCGTTAATGCGTGAGTTGAAAGAAAAATGGGATGCTAGCAGGTCAGCTTTGTCCTTGGCTTAAGTGACAACAGAACAATCTGGTTTGGACAGAGGTGGGAGCAGAGATGGGCAAAAGTTGCGGCCAATAGCTTTGGCAAGAGACCAGAATGCTCGGCTACCATTAGGGCAAGAAGCAAGTTTTTTACTCTTAGCCTGTTCAAACTCTATTTTGGACTGATTAATAACTGCTTTACAATTGTTGCGAGCTTTGGTGTAGGCAGAAAATGAAACTGAAGAATTGGAAACAAGCCAATTACGATATGCAGCGTTCTTCCCTTGAACAGCCTTAGCACATTTATTGGGAAACCAAGCTATAGATAAAGGATGAGATTTTAAAGTGGAGTGTGGAATAAAGGATTCCATTCCTACAAGAATAATTTCATTGACACGATCTGAGCAAACGTTGACATCAGAAGTTTTGAAACAGTAATCCAACCAAGGAAAAGAAGAAAATAAATCTCGCATCCCATTTTGCCTTCTTGAAGTGCCAAAAAATACGAGGTTGGAAATAGCCATGAGATAAAGGCTCCATTGGAGAAGAGACGATCACCAAGTTGTGATCTGAGGTACCTAAAGGACCACTCACTTCGACCGTGTACTTAGAAGGGTTGTTTATGAGAAAGAGATCAAGTGTATTGGCTGTATGGTTAGGATTGTCTGGTATTCTTGTAGGTAAATAAACAATCTGTGCAAGGCATTAGAAATTGCAAAAGCCTCAGCATCTCGACCAACTGGGTCGGTGTGACTAGAAAACGGAAGCCAGCTGGAGTTGTGATCATTAAAATCACCAAGGAAAATTAGCTCGCTGTTAGGAAAGTTGGACTGGAGAAAGTCAAATTGCAAAGAGAGGATGTCAAAGAGCTCCAAGTTATTAGTGGATTTGGGAGAACGATAGAGACAACAGATGAATTTAACAGAATGAGGCAGTGAGATTTTAAGCAAGAGAAGATCGAAAAGAGGAGATTCCAAATTACACATCTGACAGGGAATATCAGAACGGACATATGCACAAGTACCACCTTTGAGGCGAAAGGAATCATACAGCGAATAATTTGGGCAACTGAGACGAACAGTAGTTGAATCAACCGATAACTGAGATTCTGTCAGAAGAAGTACATTGGATTTGGCAGACTGCAAGTGGAAATGGACATTGTTGAGATTAGAATTGAGACCAGGTATATTTGTGAAATGTGCTAGGAAATGAACTAGAAAGTTGAAGCGTTTTAGGAATAGTTTAATTGCTATTAAACTTTATTAATTTAAACTTTAAAATTTTGTTAATTTAAATTCTCTAATTTTTTCTAAGTTCAAATGTTACTGAAGTAATGGTTGTTTCAAGATCCACTTTCAGTACTTTGAGGATATCATGATTCAGAGGGAAATAGCTGTAGGCATTTCTGCTGTGAATCGTGAGTTTGTTGCTTGTATAGCCTCTACCAATCTCAACCAATTTCTTTCTTCCTGATGTAAGGAATGTACCAATTTCTAATTAAAACTGGTGAATTGCTAAAAGAAATTTGAGTTACTGAAGAAACAGGTGCTTCCTGTTTATTAATTATGTTTGAGTGTGTACTTTCTGCAATTCTGCCCAGAGGGCAGAATTCCTGTTAATCCCTTTGGGCTCTTCCATGTCCACTTTCTTTTCACCCTTTTCTTGAAAAAAGTGTTCATTACTGACATTCCTCAAGATTCTGCAAATTCCACAAGTCTTTCACCTCTTTCATTTCTTTCACTGCAATTGAGGGATTCTGCAAATCATTTGAGGGTAAATTTTTATTATTGTGGTTCATACTTCTGAGTAGAAGGAATCTACTTTGAAGGTATTCTCAGTCTAAAACACTAATGGATCCACTATCTTTCTATTTCAGGAGATTTAGGAGAAGTCTGGTTAGCCTGTCTCCCTAAAATCCACTCATGCACACCTTCTCGATGGTAAGCCCTGTTATGTCACTTAAGTGGCCACGAACATGTGGAGTGGTTCTCTTCAAGATGCCTGGTCAGAGTGAAGAGGAAAAGACCAAACCTTTCAGCACATGACAGCATGATGAAACAAATGGTCCTCAGTGGCTTTCACTCCCCCCCCACCCCTTAGAGCAGCGATAGGATCAGTGTGGAAGCAGAGGGTGCTAAGAATCTCTAGGTATGACCAGGCTGCCATGCACAGAAACTGAACTTGGCCTGTTACAACGCTCATTGTTGAAGACAGGATATTAGAGCTGGAAAACGAATTAGAAAATGTGAATTGGAATATCATCGGTTTGGCTGAAACAAGAAGAAGAAGAAGAAATGAATCATAAGTTTATCAAGTCGAAATCTGCTGTACCCCAATGGAACCAGTGAAAGGAGCGAAGGTGGAGTTGGCTTTTTGGTCCATAAAGATATAAAAAACAAAATTTTGGAATTCAAACGTACGTCACCAAGGGTGTCAAGACTACTACTCAGGATTTCTAAGAGGTACAAACCAAAGTTTATAATGATTTATGTACCAACATCAACATGAAGCCATGATGATGAAGAGGTTGAAGAAATGTACACCGAAATTGAGAGTCTTCTAGATGAGCAGAAAACCTACTACACTATCATTATGGGAGATTTCAATACTGGAAGGTTGGAAAGAGACAAAACAGTGCAGAAAGGAGAACTATAGGAAATTTTGGAATTAGTGAAAGAAATGAAAGAGGTGAAAGACTTGTGGAATTTGCAGGATCTTGAGGAATGTCAGTACTGAACACTTTTTTCAAGAAAAGGGTGAAGAGAAAGTGGACATGGAAGAGCCAAAGGGATCTTCAACTCAAAGGGATCTTCAACAAGCAACTCATGAAGGCTTTCACAATATGAGCTGTAACAAAAACTATACCATTTCACTTACTTCGGCGATTTACTATGAACTATTTACTATAATGCTTTGTACTAACTTGTTTCTTTAGTAAATTACCCGGAGTCTGAGGCCCTAAACCCTTTTAATTCTCTACTAAATCAGTAAACTTTTGAAATACAGTTGAACTTGGTTATAATGACCTTCGTGGGACTAAAAAAATTTCCTCATTATAACTATTACTTTCTTTATCAGTGATGAGTTAAATCTATTTTTTTAAAATTCTCAATAACTTTCACATAGATTCAAAAAACAAAAGAAATATTAGAGAGAAAAAAAATAATATTAGTATATACCTATACACTGAGTGATCCCTGAATTATGACCACCTATCTAATACTTCGTAGGTCCTCCTTTTTTCCCTCAGTACAGCAGCTATCCAACGTGGCATTGATTCAACAAGATGTCAGAAGCGTTCAGGAGGTATGGCCAGCCAAGCTGTGCGTAATGCAGTCAGCAATGCAGATATGGAGGTGATTGGTGCCTCCATATCTGCATATCTGCCTACCAGATGCCTCCATATCTGCATATCTGCCTTTCGTAGTGTCCTACAAGTGCTCTATGCGATTGATAATGGTAGAGTTAGAGTTCGGATGCCAGTTGATATGCTGGAAGTCAGAACTGTGTTCCTCAAACCATTCCTGCACAAGTACCCAATGGCTCAGTGCATTGTCATCTTGGAAGACACCATTGCCATTCAGGAAAAAGTTACGAGGTGTACACAGTCAGCAAGCAGTTGACGATAGCAGAGACCACTGATATGTTGTCCAACATGCACCAGGGGTCTAAGTTCATGCCAGTGAAACATGCTCCACACCATACAACCACCTCCATTAGCCTGCACTTTTGATACCATGCATGATGGATCAAGAGCCTCATGTTGTTGACGCCAAATCCGTACATGACCATCCGTGGTGTGGAGTAAATAACGTGACTTGTCTTCTAACGTCCAGCTTGCATGCTCTTTGCATCAGGGGAGTCTTTTATGCCAATGAACCTTGGTTAGAAGAGGATGTTGTAGGGGTCATCTGCTGGTATAGCCGATACGTGCAAGCGTGCGACGCATGGTCATGTCAGATATTGTTTCGGGTTGGCCCATGTTGTATTGGGTAGTCAACTCTTCAACAGTGCTGCACCTGTTTGCCTGTACGAGTTATCGGACCTGGCGCTCACCTCTAACATCAACCTTTCGCTGACCTTTGCAGTTTTGCTGTCGGGTTGTTGTTTGACCATTTTGATGCCAGTCCACACTTTAACTACGGCGGCTCTCGAACAAACCACCAGTTCAGCCATTAGGGAAATCGAGGCACCAGCTCGTCGAGCACCCACAATCTGTCCTTTATCAAAGACGATAAATCTTTCCTTTTACCCATCACGCTCTGAATTTTACTACCTACCGATACCTCATGTATGCTATGTAGGTCGACTAACTCCGCACTCTCGTACCTCATGTGGTCAACGGGTCGCATTCAATTTTCTTAAGGGTGTTTATAATTCAGTGATCACTCAGTGTATATTATTTGTATTAATATGCTTGTATAAACTACAATACACTTAATATTAAACACGATTTATTTCTCCATAATTAAAAACAATACGAATTAATAATAAACACGATTTCAATCTTTTTATTGTAGTGAACAATAAACATCAATGAAGCAATGCTTCATTGATGTTTGTAATCTTGCACTTTATAAAATTTTTTTTTTTTTTTTTTCGGTTATGTTCTTTTTCCAGTGCCCATATGTAAACATGTTGATATTGTTGAAGAGGACAAAGAAACCTTTTTACACACATCAGCATTTTCCACACCACATTCTAACTCACTAATAATTTGACTTTTTCACAAATTGAGAGACACTTTCTTTTGTTAGTAGACATGTTTCCGAAGGAAGGGTTCGTTTCTAACTGATTTTACTTTAAAATTACAGTAAAGTCATCTGCATACGAACAATTATCATTTTCACAATTCTTGGAAGTCTTGAAATAAATTTATGGTTCAGTGAATACAAGATCATCTGTAAATAGGGATATGCAACCATAGAAATTATAAGCAGAATGCCAATGCACTATTGCAAGCCCCCTTCCCCAAAAGGACAAGGTTAGGTCATAAATGGATTCCTAATCTGGTGCGGGTGGTCATAAAAGCTAAGTCGCCCCTTTCATTTTTGTCTCTTCCAAGAATTGTGTTTTTTCACCTACTCGAGCAATTAAGAATGTTTGCATAGTTACCAAAATTTGTACGGTATATCCGTGTGCGTTCATTATAACAGTGAGCGATAAAATAGGAATATGCATAAATTAACTCCTTCATGGATTATCCCGAGATATCTCGTTTTTAGTTTTAAAACTTATTTGGAGCTATAACGAAATATCTTGGAACGAAATATCTCAGGATACAATAATACCCAAAGAAAACTAATACCTCCAAATTTAGGACTCAAACGTATTTTCTCTGGCATTTATCTGGCTAATTTTGCATTAGGCAGGTAAATCCTCTCAGGATTTTCTTATGCCTGGAGCAAATGACTGGCTTTCATTTTACTTATATTGTACAGCAATGTCAGAACAGCAGCGCGCATTCCTCTACTGCCAGTAAGCAAAATATAATTTGCCATCCTAAATGCAGAATACTTGACCCATAAAAATAATTCACAAAAACAATATCGAAAATATTTTGGCGCCCTCTTGAACTGCCGCCCGTAAGCGACACTTACCTCGCCTGTCCACTTGTGATGGCCGGGTGTTAGAATTTAGTTAACTTGCAGTTACTGCTTGTGCGTTCCACTTGATTTTTTCAATTTATTTATATAATGAGTAATGAAGACTTTTTCTGTGCCTTTCTTTTAGCTCTAGTGCTAATTTATTAAAAAAAAATCTGTCTAATTTGTAGACTTTTTGGCATACAAGAGACAACTCGGGATAGCCCAAAATGGGTTAATTACCCATTTTTTCTACGAAAAAATTAATAAAAAACACAAAAAGCTGTTAAAAGTACACATGATGCATACTTTTAATCTGTAAAATAAAAAAAGTTGATCCGTTCAGGCACATTTTCCGCAAAAAAATGTTCCGGGAAGGGACATTTTTTTATGGGACATCATTATGGCTTTTTGCTCACTACAGCCTTGATCTCGTTATTTCTGTGCTCGTTATAGTAGTAGTAGTAATCGTGGCATGTGATGCAAGAAAGCAAGCGTATGAGCTTATATAGCATCAGCCAAAAAAAAAAAAAAAAATTCATGCAACCATTCCCTCTAAATGTTTGTCCAGTTCCTCCTTAAATTTATTTATTTGTTCGAGCAATTAACCACCCACTGGCGAAAGGCAAATTTCCACACATCTATTCTACAGTGTCTTTCCTCAATTTGAATTTATGCCCCCTTAGGTTCGTAATCTGAACAAGTGGAAGAATCCCATCAGAATTCAGCATGCTCAACCCATTCAAGGCCTTATACACCTCAATCAGATCACCTCACCTCACAATGCCTAGTCTCCAGCTGCTGCAATTTGCAGAACTTAAGCCTTCTCTTGGTAAGAGGATCCCTTCATTCCCTTCATTAATCTCGTTGCCCTTCTCTGTACATGCTCAAGCAAATCTACATCCTTCCAAAATGAGGCCTCTAGACCTGTATGCAGTACTCAAGGCGTGGCCTGACCATTGCCTTATACAGAGGGGCAATCACCTTCTTTTCCTTGCTAGCAAAATTCCTGTATAACATTGACAAAAACCCATGACCTGCTCTGGCAGCCTGTCTGCATTGCTCAGAAAACTTCATATCTGACTGCACAATTACTTCTAGGTCTTTTTCATTTTCTACCACCTTAAGTGTAGTACTACACAGTTGGTATGTTCCTTTGGGGTTACTTCTACCCATATGCAGTACTTTGCATTTGTCAATGTTAAATTTCAGTTTCCACTTCTCAGCCCATCTTCCCAAATTTTCTATATCCTGTTGCAGTAGCACACTGCCATTACTGTCATTAACAACCCTGCCAACCAGTGGTGGGATTCAAATAATTTAACAATGGTTTGCTGCTCTAATGACCATTCTAAGTATTAAAAAACTATATACCGAAAGGTAGTTTATTATTTCATGCAGTTAATACTTAAATATGAACAATAAGAGAGGTCCACAAAACTAGATTGTTATAAGAAAGAGTTTTAAAATATTAATGAAAAAATATTAAATAATACCTGACAAAAAACAATAAAACTGTTATTTAAGATATTTCCATATTGCTTCTTGATTGGCGTCCTCACTTGCAATTTTCTTCGCTTTTATCTGAGAATCATCGGCTAAGTGATTAATCTTTAACCATTTTTTCACTGTAGGAGCAGGATCCCATTCCTTTAGAGGTATGCTGATTAGACTAATAGTCATTGTGTTTGATATATTAGAAACAGTTAGGCAACTTCTCTTCTCTGAACATATGTTCATCTTTGAGAAACTCCTTTCTGCTTCTACTGAACTTACAGCAATTGTTCTGACAATATTTTTAGCTCTTTGAACACTTTCAGGAATTTCATAACTCTGGGAATTTTTTAAAACGTTTTCCTCGAAATCTCGATAATCATTAATATCAATTTGGTAATTAAAAATGTCATTAAATACGAGCAATTGTTCTTCAGCTGCTTTCCATGGAACTAGTACTTTTTCAATATTCCAGTAATCTGGCTCCAAAAAATTGAGAAATTGTAGTTTATTCCTATCTTGTAATTGGCTACAACTTGTTTTTAAATGTTCACAATCCGTTAGTCTTTTTTTTCAAATTCATTACGATGCTTTCTAAAAGTCTTTCCCGAGGAAGCCTGACAAATCGACGATTTCCTACAAATTTTATATTTTTGAAGGTTTCTGAAGTAATTCATCAACTTTTTTTTCGTATGGACCCGTTTCCTTTCCAAGCATTTGAAATGCTTTAATAGATCTTATCATGAGTTTTTCAGTCTTTATTATGTCTATATTTCTTGCTTGCAGTGTTTGAAAGAAGAGAAATTTCGTTTAAAATATCAATCATTAATGCCAAATAAGTTTATAAAATATATATTTTCAAGACGGGCAGCCATACCTAAGTACTTTTTATTTGAATAAAAATAGTGATGTAGCGCTGGATAAGCACGCCACACAGCTAGGGTTGACCTTAAACTACAGGTAGCTAGCCCATCTTGGTCCCAAAACTCTACCAATCTTTATAATTTCAATTCCAAGTTGTTCGTATATTTTGGAAAGTTCAGTTTGATTCTTATTGGATTGATGAAAAATAGTATATATCTTATCAATAAATATTTTAAAATGATTTACTTGCTTTATTTCCTTTATCAAATCATCTAAAACAAGATGGAGGTGATGATTTAAAGAGTGCCATATTATAATGTTTGGAAACACTTTTGCAATCCTAGTGCCCACTCCAGATTTTCTCCAAAACATAACACTGGTACCATCGGAGCAAAATCCTATTCAATTTTTTTCGAGGTAGTTCTTAGTAAGCCCACCATTATTTAAACATTCAATTACTGAAGAACATATTGTCTCTGCATCTTGTTTTTCCAATTCAACTAGTTCAACGAAAATTGTTGGTGATGTAACTGAATACTCAACTTTTAAGAAAAGTATAATAACTGGTTTGAAGGATATCGTTGAAGCTTCGTCAATAATCAAACATATTTTCAGATTATTTTCAATAATTTTATTAAATATTTCTTTTTTAATTTCCTTTGCAATGAAATCAACTACTCCCACAACAGTTTTACGAGAATGTAATCCTATTCCCATATCTAATCCATTTTTAATTTGCACTTCTGTCTCATCTTCTATGTCTGAAAATGGTTTATATCTTTTTACCAGGCTGTAAACTGTATTAAATACTCTACAAGTAGCACTTAAATATTTTACATTCATTGTATCTATTACTTTTGTTATTGAATCCTGCTCACATTGTTTTAAGTTCTCTTTACAAATGTTATGAGCTTTTGATGAAAAATGTTCTTTCATTTTTTTTCCTTAGAGAAGCTTGTTGAACCTCTTTATTTTTCCCTGATGCCTCAATCTGAAAACATGGTGATATAGTTGTACCCGTCAAAAGGTGATATAGTTGTACACGTTGGCACTAATGATATTAAGAGTAGGAGACCGGCGGAATAACTTAACAAGTACAGGTCACTGTTGAAAAAAAGCCGTGAATTAGGGTTGAATTTGAAAGTGTCCTGCAATTCTGCCCAGACACGATAGGAGGGAGTATATAATGAGAGCCTTGTCAATCAATTCAGCCCTGGAAAGATTGTGCAAGGTAGAATTTTTTTCAGCCTGGTCTGTACTTGTTAACAGGAGAGACTGCATCTACAGTTTGCTTCTTCAATGCTTCTACAATTTGATGAATTTGAGGTATTGCTCAAAACATCAAAGGCAGATATTGTTGGGATATCAGAGACGTGGTGTCACACAGATATAAGGGATGCAGAACTGCAATTTGGGGAGAACAATGTCTACAGAAAGGATAGACAGGATAGGAAGGGGGGAGGGGTTATGCTATTAGTTAAGAAACACATAAAAACCAAGGAAGTGAAGCCAGTCGACATCGCTGGACAGTGCAGTGTTGAGTCAGTTTGGTGTGACATAAGCATTGGGAGATCAAAATTGAGAGTAGGAGTGTGCTATAGGCCTAATGACTCTGATGAGTATAATGAGGAACTGTACAGGGAAATAGAGTGGGCCAGTAAATCAGAGAGTCTTATAATGGGAGATTTTAATTTCCCAGATATTGACTGGAATTTGGGGGCTGGTTACTCACACACTAGCAGGGCTTTTGTGGATTTATTGGATGATTGTTTTCTACATCAGCATGTTCGGGAGGCAACTAGAGGGAGTAATACTCTTGATTTGATTATCAGCAGTGATTCTTCATGCATTAAGAATCTGCAGATAAATGAACCACTAGGTGGCAGTGATCACAGTGTACTGAAGTGGGATTTACTCAAAGAGATAACTACCATTAGGGGTAAAGGGAAGGGTTATTGCTTCCGTAAAGGCGACTACGATGGACTGAGACAGTATTTAAATTCTATACAGTGGGACCAACTGATGATGTTACCAACAGCAAATTCAAAATGGGAAGCATTCAAAGAACTTATCTTGGAAGCTACTAGGCTTTACATACCAACTAAGAAATATTGTTCAAGGTTTAGGCCAAAATGGATGTCAGATGAACTAATGAGGCATATGGTAGAGAAGAAAAATGCATGGGATACTTACAAATTAACACATGACACAGAAGCCTATGATAGATACAAGTTGATATGCAACCAAGTTACAAAGGAGGTTAGGCAGGCGAAGGCAGATTACGAGAAATCCTTGGCAAGGGATGCAAAGAAAAACAGCAAAGAGTTCTTTACTTATGTAAACTCTAGAAGGAAGGGGATGAATCAGATTGGTCCACTTGATATTGATGGGTCAACTGTTGATGATCCTGCTCAGGTAGCTAACAAACTAAATGAATATTTTGCATCGACATTCACACATGAGGAATTATTCAGCAAGGGGAATGCCAGAGGTGTATTCAACCCTAGCATTAAGCTACAGAATCTTGAAATAACTGGGAGTAAAGTGGAGGAGAAACTGTTGAAGATAAACACAAGAAAGGCACCCAGGGTGGATGGGATCTATCCAGTTATATTAAAGGAGTCAGCAAAGGAAGTAAGCAAACCCTTAGCCATAATTATGAGAGCTTCCTTGGACTCAGGGGAGGTACCCATAGACTGGAAATGTGCAAATGTGACCCCAATTCACAAAGGAGGATCAAAGGCTGACACAAGTAATTATAGACCTGTGAGTTTAACTTCTGTTCCAGGAAAATTAATGGAGGCACTGGTTAAAGAAGCACTGCAGGATCATTTAGACAAGACTTCAGTTATAGCTCAGACACAGCATGGTTTTGTTAAGGGGAAGTCTTGCCTGACCAACTTGATTGGATACTATGATGCAGTCACAAAAGAACTGGATGCAGGGAATAACTTTGATATTATATACTTGGATCTTAGAAAGGCTTTTGATACTGTTGCACATGGAAGACTGCTACACAAATTGGAGCAGTGTGACATTGGAGGCAAATTGCTGCTATGGATAAAGGGGGTGGTTGAGGGGGAGAAGACAGAGAGTGGTAATCAATGGACACTGCTCATCGTGGACTAATGTTATTAGTGTAGTCCCTCAGGGCTCAGTGTTGGGTCCATTATTGTCTTCTGTATTTATAAATGATATTGATGATGGTATATCAAGCTTAATGTCCAAGTTTGCAGACGATACAAAGGTTGGCAGGGTTGTCAAGGACACTACTGACACTATGCTGCTGCAACAGGATCTGGAAAGGTTGAGCAGATGGGCTGAGAGATGGCAAATGAAGTTTAACATTGACAAATGTAAAGTACTACACATGGGAAACAGCAACCCCAGAGCAACGTATCAACTCTGTGGTACTACACTGACAATAGTAGAGAATGAAAGGGACTTGGGCGTGGTTGTGCAGGCAGATATGAAGTTCTCTGAGCAGTGCAGACGGGCTGCAAGAGTAGCTCATGGAGTATTGTCAATGATATACAGGAATTTTTCCAGCAGGGATAAGGAGGTGATTATTCCATTGTATAAGGCAATGGTCAGGCCACACCTAGAGTACTGTATACAGGTCTGGAGGCCTCATTTCAAGAAGGATGTAGAGCTGCTGGAACGAGTACAGCGAAGGGCAACAAGATTAGTGAATGGAACAAAGGGGTGCTCTTACGAAGAAAGGCTTAAGTTTTGCAAATTACAGTGTCGGGAGACTAGGCACCAGCGAGGTGATCTGATAGAGGTGTATAAATCCTTGAATGGTTTAAGCATGCTCAATGCTGATGGGATTCTTCCTCTAGCTCAGAAAAATCACCTGAGAGGGCATAAATTCAAATTGAGGAAAGACAGATGTAGGATAGACGTGAGGAAATTTGCCTTTAGCCAGCGGGTGGTTGGTTGGTGGAACAGACTTCCATCCCTTGTGGTTGGAGGTTGATAGCCTAAATAAGTTTAAGGCTCAGCTGGACAGATATTTTGAACGAACAGAGGGGTGAAGTGGAAGTTGGGGTTTTTTTTTTTTTTTTTTTTTTGGCTGATGCTGCATAAGCTTGCTTTCTTGCATCAAATGCCTCTGCTAATGCTAATACAGGGATGGGATACACTTAAATAGAAAGGGTGCAAGACTATTTGCTGATGCTATCAAGGCAGTGTTAGGTGGGTCGAAAAACTGCTAGCTTGGGGGAGATACAAGGATTAATAGATTAACAGTAGCCACTGGCAGAGGTGAAAGTGATTCTTGCACTGTTTCTATTGAAATGAGCAGCAGCCTGGAAAACAAGATGCAGGGTATTTCAGAGACTGCTGGGAGTCATTGCGGTACCAGTAAACACATGGGTTGTGTTAGGGTAGCTAAGAATAGGAACAGGTGCATGTATACTTGTGTGTACACTAATGCTAGGAGTTTGGTTAATACATTTGATGAATTGGAGGTATTGCTCAAAACATCAAAGGCAGATATTGTTGGGATATCAGAGACGTGGTGGCACACAGATATAAGGAATGCAGAACTGGAATTTGGGGAGTACAATGTGTACAGAAAGAATAGACAGGATAGGAAGGGAGGAGGGGTTATGCTATTAGTTAAGAAACACATAAAATCCAAGGAAGTGAAGCCAGTCGACATCGCTGGACAGTGCAGTGTTGAGTCAGTTTGGTGTGACATAAGCATTGGGAGATCAAAATTGAGAGTAGGAGTGTGCTATAGGCCTAATGACTCTGATGAGTATAATGAGGAACTGTACAGGGAAATAGAGTGGGCCAGTAAATCAGAGAGTCTTATAATGGGAGATTTTAATTTCCCAGATATTGACTGGAATTTGGGGGCTGGTTACTCACACACTAGCAGGGCTTTTGTGGATTTATTGGATGATTGTTTTCTACATCAGCATGTTCGGGAGGCAACTAGAGGGAGTAATACTCTTGATTTGATTATCAGCAGTGATTCTTCATGCATTAAGAATCTGCAGATAAATGAACCACTAGGTGGCAGTGATCACAGTGTACTGAAGTGGGATTTACTCAAAGAGATAACTACCATTAGGGGTAAAGGGAAGGGTTATTGCTTCCGTAAAGGCGACTACGATGGACTGAGACAGTATTTAAATTCTATACAGTGGGACCAACTGATGATGTTACCAACAGCAAATTCAAAATGGGAAGCATTCAAAGAACTTATCTTGGAAGCTACTAGGCTTTACATACCAACTAAGAAATATTGTTCAAGGTTTAGGCCAAAATGGATGTCAGATGAACTAATGAGGCATATGGTAGAGAAGAAAAATGCATGGGATACTTACAAATTAACACATGACACAGAAGCCTATGATAGATACAAGTTGATATGCAAGCAAGTTACAAAGGAGGTTAGGCAGGCGAAGGCAGATTACGAGAAATCCTTGGCAAGGGATGCAAAGAAAAACAGCAAAGAGTTCTTTACTTATGTAAACTCTAGAAGGAAGGGGATGAATCAGATTGGTCCACTTGATATTGATGGGTCAACTGTTGATGATCCTGCTCAGGTAGCTAACAAACTAAATGAATATTTTGCATCGACATTCACACATGAGGAATTATTCAGCAAGGGGAATGCCAGAGGTGTATTCAACCCTAGCAGTAAGCTACAGAATCTTGAAATAACTGGGAGTAAAGTGGAGGAGAAACTGTTGAAGATAAACACAAGAAAGGCACCCAGGGTGGATGGGATCTATCCAGTTATATTAAAGGAGGCAGCAAAGGAAGTAAGCAAACCCTTAGCCATAATTATGAGAGCTTCCTTGGACTCAGGGGAGGTACCCATAGACTGGAAATGTGCAAATGTGACCCCAATTCACAAAGGAGGATCAAAGGCTGACACAAGTAATTATAGACCTGTGAGTTTAACTTCTGTTCCAGGAAAATTAATGGAGGCACTGGTTAAAGAAGCACTGCAGGATCATTTAGACAAGACTTCAGTTATAGCTCAGACACAGCATGGTTTTGTTAAGGGGAAGTCTTGCCTGACCAACTTGATTGGATACTATGATGCAGTCACAAAAGAACTGGATGCAGGGAATAACTTTGATATTATATACTTGGATCTTAGAAAGGCTTTTGATACTGTTGCACATGGAAGACTGCTACACAAATTGGAGCAGTGTGACATTGGAGGCAAATTGCTGCTATGGATAAGGGGGTGGTTGAGGGGGAGAAGACAGAGTGGTAATCAATGGACACTGCTCATCGTGGACTAATGTTATTAGTGGAGTCCCTCAGGGCTCAGTGTTAGGTCCATTATTGTCTTCTGTATTTATAAATGATATTGATGATGGTATATCAAGCTTAATGTCCAAGTTTGCAGACGATACAAAGGTTGGCAGGGTTGTCAAGGACAATACTGACACTATGCTGCTGCAACAGGATCTGGAAAGGTTGAGCAGATGGGCTGAGAGATGGCAAATGAAGTTTAACATTGACAAATGTAAAGTACTACACATGGGAAACAGCAACCCCAGAGCAACGTATCAACTCTGTGGTACTACACTGACAGTAGTAGAGAATGAAAGGGACTTGGGGGTGGTTGTGCAGGCAGATATGAAGTTCTCTGAGTAGTGCAGACGGGCTGCAAGAGTAGCTCATGGAGTATTGTCAATGATATACAGGAATTTTTCCAGCAGGGATAAGGAGGTGATTATTCCCTTGTATAAGGCAATGGTCAGGCCACACCTAGAGTACTGTATACAGGTCTGGAGGCCTCATTTCAAGAAGGATGTAGAGCTGCTGGAACGAGTACAGCGAAGGGCAACAAGATTAGTGAATGGAACAAAGGAGTGCTCTTACGAAGAAAGGCTTAAGTTTTGCAAATTACAGTGTTGGGAGACTAGGCACCAGCGAGGTGATCTGATAGAGGTGTATAAATCCTTGAATGGTTTAAGCATGCTCAATGCTGATGGGATTCTTCCTCTAGCTCAGAAAAATCACCTGAGAGGGCATAAATTCAAATTGAGGAAAGACAGATGTAGGATAGACGTGAGGAAATTTGCCTTTAGCCAGCGGGTGGTTGGTTGGTGGAACAGACTTCCATCCCTTGTGGTTGGAGGTTGATAGCCTAAATAAGTTTAAGGCTCAGCTGGACAGATATTTTGAACGAACAGAGGGGTGAAGTGGAAGTGGGGTTTTTTTTTTTTTTTTTTTTGGCTGATGCTGCATAAGCTTGCTTTCTTGCATCAAATGCCTCTGCTAATGCTAATACAGGGATGGGATACACTTAAATAGAAAGGGTGCAAGACTATTTGCTGATGCTATCAAGGCAGTGTTAGGTGGGTCGAAAAACTGCTAGCTTGGGGGAGATACAAGGATTAATAGATTAACAGTAGCCACTGGCAGAGGTGAAAGTGATTCTTGCACTGTTTCTATTGAAATGAGCAGCAGCCTGGAAAACAAGATGCAGGGTATTTCAGAGACTGCTGGGAGTCATTGCGGTACCAGTAAACACATGGGTTGTGTTAGGGTAGCTAAGAATAGGAACAGGTGCATGTATACTTGTGTGTACACTAATGCTAGGAGTTTGGTTAATACATTTGATGAATTGGAGGTATTGCTCAAAACATCAAAGGCAGATATTGTTGGGATATCAGAGACGTGGTGGCACACAGATATAAGGAATGCAGAACTGGAATTTGGGGAGTACATTGTGTACAGAAAGAATAGACAGGATAGGAAGGGAGGAGGGGTTATGCTATTAGTTAAGAAACACATAAAATCCAAGGAAGTGAAGCCAGTCGACATCGCTGGACAGTGCAGTGTTGGGTCAGTTTGGAATGACATAAGCATTGGGAGATCAAAATTGAGAGTAGGAGTGTGCTATAGGCCTAATGACTCTGATGTGTATAATAAGAAACTGTACAGGGAAATAAAGTGGGCCAGTAAATCAGAGAGTCTTATAATGGGGGATTTCAATTTCCCAGATATTGACTGGAATTTGTGGGTTGGTTATTCACACAATAGCATGGCTTTTGTGGATTTATTGGATGATTGTTTTCTACATCAGCATGTTCGGGAGACAACTAGAGGGAGTAATACTCTTGATCTGATTATCAGTAATGATTCTTCATGCATTAAGAATCTGCAGATAAAGGAATCACTAGGTGGCAGTGATCACGGTGTGGTGAAGTTGGATTTACTCAAAGAGGTAACTACCATCAGGGGTAAAGGGAAGGGTTTTTGCTTCCGTAAAGGCAACTACGATGGACTGAGACAGTATTTAAATTCTATACAGTGGGACCAACTGATGATGTTACCAACAGCAAATTCAAAATGGGAAGCATTCAAAGAACTTATCTTGGAAGTTACTAGGCTTTATATACCAACTAAGAAATATTGGTCGAGGTTTAGGCCTAAATGATGTCAGATGAACTAATGAGACATATGGCAGAGAAGAAAAATGCATGGGATACATATAAATTAATGGGTGACATGGAAGCCTATGATAGATATAAGTTGATCTGTAACCAAGTTACAAAGGAGGTTAGGCAGGCGAAGTCAGATTACGAGAAATCTTTGGCAAGGGATGCAAAGAAAAACAGCAAAGAGTTCTTTACTTATGTAAACTCTAGAAGGAACTGGATGAATCAGATTGGTCCACTTGATATCGATGGGTCAACTGTTGATGATCCTGCTCAGGTAGCTAACAAACTAAATGAATATTTTGCATCGACATTCACACATGAGGAGTTATTCAGCGAGGAGAATGCCAGAGGTGTATTCAACTCTGGCAGTAAGCTAGGGAATCTTGTAATAACTGAAAGTAAAGTGAAGGAGAAATTGTTGAAGATAAACACAAGAAAGGCACCTGGGGTGGATAGGATCTATCCAATTATATTAAAGGAGGCAGTAAAGGAAGTAAGCAAACCTTTAGCCATAATTATGAGAGCTTCCTTGGACTCGGGGGAAGTACCCGTGGACTGGAGATCTGCAAATGTGACCCCAATTCACAAAGGAGGATCAAAGGCTGACACAAGTAATTATAGACCTATTAGTTTAACTTCTGTTCCCGGAAAATTAATGGAGGCACTGGTTAAAGAAGCACTGCAGGATCATCTAGTCAAGACTTCAGTTATAGCTCGGACACAGCATGGTTTTGTTAAGGGGAAGACTTGCCTGACCAATTTGATTGGATACTATGATGCAGTCACAAAAGAACTGGATGCAGGGAATGACTTTGATATTATATACTTGGATCTTAGAACGGTTTTTGATACTTGCACATGGAAGACTGAATCACAAATTGGAGCAGTGTGGCATTGGAGGCAAATTGCTGCTATGGATAAAGGGGTGGTTGAGAGGGAGAAGACAGAGAGTGGTAATCAGTGGACACTGCTCATCGTGGACTAATGTTATTAGTGTAGTCCTTCAGGGTTTAGTATTGGGTCCATTATTGTTTTCTGTATTTATAAATGATATTGATGATGGTATATGAAGCTTAATGTCTAAGTTTGCAGACAATATGAAGGTTGGCAGGGTTGTCAAGGACACTACTGACGCTATGCTTCTGCAACAGGATCTGGAAAGTTTGAGCAGATGGGCTGAGAGGTGGCTAATGAAGTTTAACATTGACAAATGTAAAGTACTACATATGGGAAACAGCAACCCCAGAGCAACGTATCAACTCTGTGGTACTACACTGACAGTGATAGAGAATGAAAGGGACCTGGGGGTGGTTGTGCAGTCAGATATAAGTTCTCTCAGCAGTGCAGATGGGCTGCAAGAGTAGTTCATGGTGTATTGTCAATGATATATATAGGAATTTTTCTAGCAGGGATAAGGAGGTGATTATTCCCTTGTATAAGGCAATGGTCAGGCCACACCTAGAGTACTGTATACAGGTCTGGAGGCCTCATTTCAAGAAGGATGTAGAGCTGCTGGAACGAGTACAGAGAAGGGCATCAAGATTAGTGAATGGAACAAAGGGGTGCTCTTACGAAGAAAGGCTTAAGTTTTGCAAATTACAGTGTCTGGAGACTAGGCACCAGCGAGGTGATCTGATAGAGGCGTATAAAGCCTTGAATGGTTTGAGCATGCTCAATGCTGATGGGATTCCTCCTCTTGCTCAGAATAATCACTTGAGAGGGCATAAATTCAAATTGAGGAAAGACAGATGTAGGATAGACGTGAGGAAATTTGCCTTTAGCCAGCGGGTGGTTGGTTGGTGGAACAGACTTCCATCCCTTGTTGTGGAAGTTAACCTAAATAAGTTTAAGGCTAATCTGGACAGGTATTTCGAGCGAACAGAGGGGTGAAGTGGAAATGGTTATTTTTTATTTATTTATTTTTTTTTTTTGGCTGATGCTGCATAAGCTTGCTTTCTTGTATCAAATGCCTCTACTAATGCTAATGCTAACTTTGGCCTCCTTTAATTCAAGAATCTGCATTCAAAAAATAAGATTCTAATTGCTCGGCTAACTATATGCCTTCCTGTTTGCATTTTAGTGAAACTTTGGAAGTTTAGAATTTTCATCTACGCTAACATCCTCTGAATTGATTTGATTTTGCCTACGATACCATTTCCATCAAATCTGCTTCCCCAGCCTCTTTTTCTACCAGTAATTCTTGAACGTCTTCAGTAATCATATCTTTTTTTAATTTTTTTAAGAACATAGATGACTAAGGCCACGTTACTCTGTGTATATTATCTATAAATTGTGTGTCGTGAGGTTGATTTTCTGTTTTTCTGGACGAAAAACCTGAGTTTCTGGGAGAAAAAGCCATGCTACCCTCACCTGAGCCTGACTGACTCAGCCATGTTTTGAAAAAGACCCATAAAAATTCCTCCCATCATTGATGGGATTCAAACTCAGGTCTTTGCTCCCTGGTGTGGGGAGGAGGGCGATTCTATCAATGGTGCTACCCATGAGAGCTTCAATAGTCATATTATCAAAACGTTCCTCTCCTACCGACTTAGCAGTTCTACTATCACACCGATTCTGTTTTCTCCCGGTTCAACCATGTTTCCCGAATGAATTGACTTTGGCCATACATTTTTCCACATGCATTTAACTTTTTAAAACTATGGTTCTGATACAGTCCACAACTGAGAAATGTTCCAAGGCCTTTATTACTTCAATAGATTGGAATCAATTTTTTCCAAAATCCATTGTAACGATTTTCTGATGTAATCACTTTTAAAGGTGGATATAATGCCTTGATCTAATGGCTGAATGAAAGAACTTGTATTAATCTAGTACAACTGTGGTGGTAAGAACATAACTTCAACGTTTGGATGACTTAAATCTTTTGGATTGCCTGGAGTTCTATCCAATAGAATAAAATACAGGGATTTCTCAATAAATTTCCCAACAAAATAAAATACAGAGATTTCCCAATAAAAATTTTTTTTTTTTCACTAGCGAGTCAGCAGCAGGGATTCAAAAAAGAGGGAAATAACATCCAACATAATAGCAGGGTTTTCCCCGCACATATGAAAGCTAAAAAATACCCTGTTACGCGAAGTTTACTGAAATTTTCTAACCGTGTTAGAGTGACACCATGTTATATAAGTACCATGTTGTGCGAGTATTGCTGCAATTTATCAATCATGTTAGAGTGAAACCGTGTTGTAGAAGTACTGTGCTATCATCCTCTGAATTGATTTGGTTTTGGGGTTGCCTGTACTGTAAATTATGTATGTCAATAATTCAGACACAGCATGGGTTTGTTAAGGCTTAGACTTAATGAATCTCAGATAAAGTGCTGAGACTTGTGGCAGAGAAGAAAAATGCATGGGGTGCCTATATAGTATCAGGTGATAATGGAAATCTATTGTAGATATAAACTAGTCTGCAATCAAGACAGATTATGACTTCCAAAGAAAAGCAGCAAAGACTTCTCTACTTATATTAACAATAGAAGGAATGGGTTGAATCACATTAGATGTCAATTGATGTCAATGTTCTTACTGTCAATAATTCAGACACAGCATGGGTTTGTTAAGGGAAAGTCTTGTCTGACAAATTTGATAAGATATTATGATGTGGTTACAAAGGAACTGGATGCAAAATATAATTTTGATATATATTTGGATTTCAACAAAGCTTTTGACACTGTTCCGCATGAAAGACTATTGTACAAATTGGAGCAGAATGGTATTAAGGGTAAGTTGCTAAAATGTATGAAAGGATGGTTAAATGGGAGAAGACAGAGGGGGGTAATCAATGGGTGCTGCTCTTCGTGGACTAATGTTATTAGTGGAGTCCCACAGGGTTCGGTGTTGGGTCCACTGTTGTTTTGTATATTTATCAGTGATATTGATGAAGGTATATCAGGGCTAATGTCAAAGTTTGCAGATGATACAAAGGTTGGCAGGGTTGTTAATGACAGTAATGGCAGTGTGCTACTGCAACAGGATCTAGATAATTTGGGCAGATGGGCTAAGAAGTGGCAACTTAAGTTTAACCTTGACAAATGCAAAGTATTGCATATGGGTAGAAGTAACCCCAGAGAAACATACCAACTGTGTGGTACTACCCTTAAGGTGGTAGAAAATGAAAAAGATCTGGGAGTAATTGTGCAGGCAGATATGACGTTTTCTGAGCAATGCAGATAGGCTGCCAGGGCAGGTCATGGCGTTTTGTCAATGATATATAGGAATTTTGCTAGCAGGGAAAAGAATGTGATTATCCCTCTGTATAAGGCAATGGTCTGGCCACGCCTTGAGTACTGCATACAGGTCTGAGGCCTCATTTTAGGAAGTATGTAGATTTACTTGAGCATGTACAGAGAAGGGCAACAGAATTGTTGAGGGGAATGAAGGGATCCTCTTACCAAGAGAGGCTTAAGTTCTGCAAATTGCAGTGGCTGGAGACTAGGCACCTGCACGGTAATCTGATTGAGGTGTATAAGGCCTTGAATGGGTTGAGCACTCTGAATTCTCATGGGATCCTTCCACTTGTTCAAATTACGAACCTAAGTGGGCATAAATTCAAATTAAGAAAAGACAGATGTAGAATATATGTGCAGAAATTTGCCTTTAACCAGCGGGTGGTTAATTTTTGGAACGAACTTCCATCTGTCGTTGTGGAAGTTGATAGATTGAATAAATTCAAGGAGGAACTGGACAGGCATTTGGAGGGAATGGTGTGATTTTTTTTTTTTTTTTTTGGCTGATGCTGCATAAGCTCATGCACATGCTTTCTTGCGTCACATGCCACTACTACTACTACTACTGTTTATGATCTTTAGGAAAGGGATGACAGAAGTTTATCAAACTCTAAGAGGGAGCTAAATGCTTTTGTGATCACTTTGTGGAAAGTGGAAGAGCAATAATTGAAGCTAAACATAAAAAAGGACCTGTGGTGGATAGGATCTATCCAGTTATATTAAGGGAGACAGCAAAGGATGTAAGCAAACCTTTTGCCATAACTATCGAAACATCTTTGGATTCAGGAAAGGTCCCTATTGACTGTGATGTGCAAATGAATCCAAACTCACAAAGGGGATCAAAAGGTGATATAAGTAATTACAGACCTGTTAGCTTAACTTCTGTTCCAGGGAAAATAATGACATTACTGGTTAAAAAAGTAATGTAGGTTAAGAAACATGTAAAATCTAAGATAGTGCATCCAGTTTATATGGGTGAGTAGTGCAATTTTGATTTAGTTCAGTGTGATAAGTACTAGAAAAGCAAAAATGAAAGTTGGAGTGTTATAGCCTAATGACTCATGAGTACATATAGACAACAGTGCAGTTATACTGCAGTTACAGCATGGATTTGTTAAGGGACAATCTTCTGTGACTAATCTTTTTGGATATTATGATACAGTAACAGAGGAACTGGCTGCAAAAAATTACTTTGATATCATATATTTGGATTTCGGAAAAATTTTTGATAGTGTTGCACATAAAAGACAACTGTATGAATTGGAGCAATGTAGATGTGGGATTAAGTGCAAGCTACTTCTATGGATAAAAGGCCTGGTTGAGTGCAGAGAGTGGTTATTAATGGTCAAAAACTGCAATATAGCAGGAGATATGGATTGGGTCAACCAATCCATATACTGCTATGTTGATACTGCCATGGTCAACCCAGTTCCCGGGTTTGACTCCACTAGATTTCTTTTTACGGAGACATTTCGGGACCTTGATGTAGAAAATAGCCTTAGAACTTGAGGAAGATTCAATCCTCCGTATTAATTTTATTAGTGTAGTGTGGTACCCTAGTGTTCAATGCTGGGCCAATTTTTATTTTCTATTATTATTATTATTATTATTATTAGCCATATGGTGCAAGGAAGCCTGAGGCTTATGCTGCACCAGCCAAAAAATTTTTCTACCCTGAGAGAGAGAAGAGAGAGAGAGAGAGAGAGAGAGAGAGAGAGAGAGAGAGAGAGAGAGAGGGGGTGGGGTAGAAAGAAATCACCAAGAAAGAGAAGAAGAATGATGATATCCAGCTCAGGACCCTGGGTGTGCCAAGCCCCTACTCACCAGATGTGAGCCCTACATTTATTAATGATATTGATCTTAATATCTGAGATACTAAGGTCGGCAGGATGGTAATCGCACCAATCAAGGTATGCTTTTTTTTTTTTTTTATATGAAAACCCCAAACACGAAAGGCATCAAAACCTATAGTACTCAGCACCGTGTGCATGGGTTGAAGGAGAAGTATGGGGGGGGGGGATGCCGGAAACTTTGCTCTAGAGACTAAACATGGGTTTCACCACTTCAAGCCTCCAATAAGCAAAGTGGTGGTATTTCACTGGTTGATGAAAGTCATCTACCACCTATGCTACTGCAACAAGATCTAGAAAAATTATGCTGATGTCTGCAAAATATCAATTGAAATTCAACATTGACATATGCAAAACTGCATATGGTAGCAGTATTCCCAATTGAACGTACCAAATGTGTGTATGTTAATTTAGATATGGTAAAATGAAAAAGATTTGGGGGGGAAGTAATTGTGCAGTTAGATATTAAGTTCTCTGAGCAGTCCTGACATCTGGTTTTGCCAATGGTCTATAAGAATTTTACTTGCAGGGATAAAGATGTGATTATCGCATAGTATAAGGCAATAGTTAGACCAAATCTTGAGTACTCCATGCAGGTCTGGAGGCCTCCTTTTAGGAAAGGTGCAGATCTGCTAGATTGAGTGTAGAGAAGGGCAGTGAGATTGGAGAAGGGAAATGAAAGGCTTCAGTTCTGCAAAATGCAGCATCTGGTGGCTAGGCACCTGCAAGGTGATCTGATTGAGATGTTTAAGGCATTGAATGGATTAAACAAGCTCATTGCTGATGGCATTCAACACCTTAATCAGATCACTTTGCAGATGCCTAGCCACCAGATTCTGCAATTTCCAGAACTGAAGTCTTTCTTGGTAGGACCACCCTTCATTCCCTTCTCCAATCTCATTTCCCTTCTCTGGAATATGAAAGGACATAAATTCTAATTGTGGAAGGATGGTTGCCTTCAGACAGCAGTTGTTTGATTTTTGGAACAAAAATCAAAATCATTTGGAACAAACTTCCATCTATTGTTGTTGGAAGTGGGATAGTTTGAATAAATTATAGGAACAACTAGACAAATTATTGGAGGGAATGGGCATTCGATGTAAGTTTTTTTTTTTTACTGCTAATTCATATGCTTTCTTTCTTGTATTATATGCCACCTAGTACTAAAATTGAGCATTTATTTACTGGAGGTGCTATACAGGGTGTCTCAAAAATACACGGCATAACTTCAGGAATGAATTCCTCATATGTAGACAATAAAAATATTTTGTATCAACATAGTTCCGGAAATGCTTGGTCTCCGAGTTTTGGAGGTCTGTCTATGACACATAACTGTTCACATCACCTTATAGTAATTGTTCGAAATGTCCACCTTCTGCCTGAATACAGGCCTCACATCGACGTCTCGTGAAGATGATGCCAAATTCCTGGCATGTTTTGTATTGCTTGTATTGCGGGCTAAGTGGCTGAAATGTGCGGGAGCGCCATAGTGCACGAAGTGTCCTTGTTGACAAATGATCAGTGGCGTGTCATCCAAGAAATCAGCCATGTTGTTTTCCAGAAAATTTCTCTACGCCTGCCCTGTGAGTTTGTTTGGAAGTACATGAGGCCCAAATAACTTATCACCAAAAACACCTGCCCAGATGTTCAGGCTGAACTGCTGTTGGTCATGGAAGAATTGCATGTGGGTTTTCCTCAGCTCATACATGCTGATTGTGAAAGTTTTGGATTCTGTCTCGTGTGAACTGTGCTTAATCTGTGAATATCACCAAGGCAGGAAAGTGAGGAGTTGTATCACGCTGCTGCAAGAACCACTGGCAGAACATTATTCGTGCAGACGCGCAGAACATTAACCACCAGATTCTGCTGGTGATAAGGCCTGTACCTATTGCAGATGGTAAGGATACAGTTGTTCTCGCAACACTCTCCAAATAGTCAAACATTGAACAGCCAGTTGCATTGCTATTCTGTGTGTGCTGATTCAAGGAGTGACATGCACAACATCAAAAATCTCCTCCTCTACTTCAGGAGGTGTAGACCTTGGTCGTCCTCTGTCGGCAGCACGAGGTGTAAAGGTCCCATGTTCACAAAGGCGGCGATGAATACCGTCAAGCGTTTTCCTGTCTGGACATCTTTGTTCTGGGAACCTTTCGTGGTACAGACAATGACCCTCGAGAGCATTACCATCTGCCAAACCATACATAAAGTGCATATCTGCTTGCTCCTGATTTGAGTACATGGTTAGAATGGAAAAATCACCAGATTCTGTTAGTACCTTATGATGAAGGAAATCACCTGTGGGAGATAAGACATTCCGGTTAATAATTCGTGAACCAAGCATTTCCGGAACTATGTTGATATAAAATATTTTTATTGTCTACATATGAGGAACTCATTCCGAAGTTATGCCGTGTATTTTTGAGACATCTTGTATATATGAGATGCTATATATATGAGGTCTCATATACAAGGTGCTACCCAAATGTTCCCAAAATTTGGATGTTGCGCAGGAACTACGTCTAGTACAGACTTGTGGTGCTAGGTAACACTGCATGCATCCTTTGTGAATCAGTGTACCACGTGGCATTGGGCTGGATGGAGTCATTGAATATTTAATGATGCAACAGCGGAAACACATAATAAATTGAAACAAGCGTTTGGTGACAATGCTTTACGCCAGATGCAGACCCCTACTGGTTTAACCGTTTTAAAAATGGTCGAATGTCAGTTGATGATGATCGCTCTGGGCGTCCATCATCGAGCACCACCCCGGAAAATGTCACAAAAGTTTGGGCGGTGATCTGTGAAGACCGCAGGTGGACCATTCACTACATTTGTGTTATTGTAGGACTATCATATGGCATGTGTCAGCAGATTTTGTCAGACGAGTTGAAGATGAGGAGGACTGCGGCCAAGTTCTTGCCACAGTTACTGAGTGAAGAACAAAAGCAGCGTCACATGAAAGTTAGCAGAGATCTTCAGTTGGTGCCTCCGTATCCAGGTGGGAAGGAGCAGCAGTGCGTAGCACACGCTTCTTGATTAGACAGGGGTTCGAGCCCGTCATCACCAAATACGGAGGATGTGGAAAGGTCAGGGAATGACCACCGCATATTCCTGGAGCAATATGGCCTTAGTCTAATTCTCCTAAAAAACAAAAACAACAACAGATCTTCAAGAATGGGCCAGGAGTGATCAAAACTTCCTTTCTGTGGTTGTCACTGGTGTATATGGGTATGACTAAGAAACCAAGCAACAATCATCCCAGTGGAAGAGCCCATTTCTGCCACGACCGAAGAAAGCCTGACAAGTGAGGAGCAATGTGAAGTCCATGCTGACCTGTTTTTTGGACATTGATGGGATTATCTATAAGGAATTTGCCCCTTCTGGCTACACCATCAACACAAAGTTGACAGTCTGGCCGTCAACACAAAGTTCTACTGCTATATCCTGAGGCTGTTAAGGCATCAGGAGGAAACATCCAGAAAAGTGGCGCACCAAGAACTGGGTCCTTCATCATGACAATGCGCCTCCCCATACATCTCTCACTGTGGCACAGTTTTTGGCATCCACCAACATGACAATCATCCCCCACCCCTCTTATTTGACAGACATAGTCCCCTGCGACTTCTTTCTCTTCCCAAGAATGAAAATCAACTTAAAGGGTCAAAGATTTGACAGTGTAGAGGATATAAAAACCAAATCGCAGGCAGTGTTGAACACTATGACGAAGAAGGACTTTTAGGACTCATTCAAATCATGGGAGAAGCACTGAGATAGGTGTTTACGCTCTAAAGGGGACTATTTCAAAGGTGACGGTAGCGAACAAGACCCAGGGTGAGTCTAATTTATTTTATAAATACATTTCCGGAACTTTTGGGTAACACTACATATCTTAAATAATTAAGGCAAAATGTGATACTCCATGAATATTTCTCTTCCTGGAGTATCATATTTTTTCCACTTACCAGTGAATATGTATTTCTTATCTAGAAAAACTGTTAGAAATTAGTTCCACTGTATTTTGTTAGTTCCCTAATAATTATTCACAATTATGGTTTGTTTTATAGTAAAGCAATCAAGACTACTAGCTACTGGTGGGAAAATGCTAATTATATCAGTCAAACCTAGTGTTTTCATTGGTATGTGAAGTGTTCTGCACAGGTACGGCAAAAAAAATTTGAATTTAATTCAAATTCAAACATATTCAAAAAAATGAATTTTTGAATTTTGAATCAATTTGAATTTATGCCCCCCCCAGGTGAGTAATCTGAGCAAGAGAAAGAATCCCAGTTAGCATTGAGCTTGTTCAATGCATTCAAGGCCCTATACACCTCAATTAGATCACGTCACAGGTGCCTAGTCTCTAGAAGCTGCAATTTGCAGAACTTTTGATTTGGTGTTACCAAAGAGATTGGTAACACCAATCTCTTTGCCCTTCTCTGTACAGTCGGTCCTCGTATAACACGTGTTTGCATTACACGAATTCGATCATACACGATTTATAAATAGGGGAACGTTATCTTATATAACACGAACCGAATTCGCTTATACACGATTCGCCTTTGTGTTTATAAGAAATGGCAGTCGAACGCGGAATCACCCCAACTGAACGCAACACGATAGGAATGAAGAAGATTTTGAAAATGTATTTATGTTTTTTTATATCAGTAAAGGGGAAACACATTTCACCATAATAACGTAAAAACCAACACAATTCCAGTTATCGATATAATAGCAAATGCAATTAGATGGAGTTTACTACCAGTTTATAACAGATTTCACTAGCAGAAACGCAACTGTAAATTGTTTTATTGTTTTATGGTAGTAACCCCCAGAAATGTGCTTTAGTAAAATGTGAGGTGTTAATAGTGTATCTCTGCCTTTACGGTGTTGTTTATTCAGTTGCTACACGCGCGCAGCTTTGTTTATGTGTATCAAGCGTGCCTCCTCATTGTGTAATTGTGCTTTATTCCCTAAAAATGAGTAAAATACTTAAAAGGTGTGAAAAGGAAACGTCCTGGTGAAGACACTGCAGATTCAGAGAGAAAAAGAAAAGCAATATCGATAAACAGAGGCGGACTGGATCAAAAATTCTTAACAGGGAAAATTTATAGTGGCCTCATACTACGGTTTATGGCCAAAATCACACCGGCCCCCGGCCCACCGTGATTTCCCCCGTAAGGCTTCTGTCCGCCTCTGTCGATAGAGAAAAAATATGAAATTGTGAAACGCTTTGAGCGAAATGAAAGGCCATGTGATATTGCACGTGCTATAGACCTAAATCAGGCAACGCCGAGAATTAGAAAGAATGCAGAGAAAATAAAAACAACTCAGTGTAATTAAAATCCATTAGATTAAGACACAAAGAATTGGAAGAGATGGAACGGCTGTCATCTGTTTGGATAGAAAATCAAACAAAAAGCAAGTTTGCTTACGATAGAAGCAAAAGCATTAGCAATATTTTATTACGACTTACGTATTATAATTTATACAGTACTTACGTATTATAAAATACGTAAGTATTTTATTACGACTATTTTATTTAATATAATAATTTTTTTACGAATAAAATACGTATTTTATTCGTAAAAAATACTTTTTTAATATTAAAAAATACTAAAAATACTTTATTATAATATAATATTTTTATTACGTATTTTAATCGTTATAAAATACGTAAGTATTTTATAACGATTAAAATTGCCCGATTATTTATTGTGTTTGGTAATGTTTTGGTTCCAAATGTGTGTTCAATCTTGGGTGGTCGGCACCTAACCCTACTTTTCCCATAGGGCCTGTTGTTTATATTGCACGATTTTGCATTGCACGAGGATTTCTAGGAACGCAACTATCGTGCTATATGAGGACAGACTGTACTTGTTCCAGCAACTTTATATCTTTCCTAAAATGAGGTCTCCAGACCTGTATACAGTACTCAAGGTGTGGTCTAACTATTGCCTTATACAAGGGAACAATCACCCCCTTATCCCTGCTAACAAAATTCCTGTATATCATTGACAAGACACCATGAACTACTCTTGCAGCCTTTTTGTACTGCTCAGAAAACTTCATATCTAACTGCACAATTACCCACAGGGCCTCTTCATTCTCCGCTACCCTGAGTGTAGTACCACCCAGTTGGTACATTACTCTGGGGTTAGTGCTACCCATAAAAATAGGTTGCCTTTACTGGTAGTTGAGGACAAATGTCAACTGGATAGTTACCTATATGAGGAGGGAAGCAAATAATTTTTATTTTATTATCTACCCTTTTTCCCCCCTTCCAGTGAGTGCAGCAAAAGCCTGTGGGTTTCTTGCACTATATTACTATTACCATGTTGGAAATTTTAAGATATTATATATAATTTTGTGACTAATAATAATCACATGTTGTTCTTTGTTAACTGAGTTCTATACTTCCTCACTCATAGCACTCCTATGGTGGTCTGTGCATGTGTTATGTTTGTGTGCTGATTTGCGTGTTGTGTGTATTGAACAAGCCCCAGGGAAAAACCCTGGGGCTTGTTCAATTCACAAGGAAAAACCCTACTTTGAAGTCAACAAATTATAACTTTGATTGAAAAAGATGTGAGAAATACCTTCCGAATTAAACCCAGAACTCCCCAAACGAATGGCAGACAGCAAAGTTAAAATCATGTGAGTTGTTTTATGTTGTTGAAGCTCAGCAGATATTTATATGGATAGGAGATTATTGTGCTATGGAGGAAAATTTTATTTATTGTGAAGTGTGTAAAATTGAGAGTAAATTTCAACAAATTTCTTATTAAATTTTATGAGGTCATTTGCCACTTGTGTTTTTTTTTTTTTTTTTTTTTTTGTGACCTGTACTTCACTGAACCATATATAACTTTCAGGTAGGGAAAGAAAGGACTTTGTCATTTGATCCAACCTGTGTAAACTATTTCTCAAATGGAGAATACCTTCTCCTATGTGGTTCAAACAAGCAAACTCTTCTTTACACGAAAGAAGGAATAATAGTTGGGCCTGTTGCTGAACAACAAGCATGGGTCTGGTGTTGTGCATCAAGGCCTGAATCCAATCATTTGGTAAGTGTTCTCTGTTAAAATAGATTTTTTTCAATTGTTAATTGTGAATTATGGTTCTGAAACTTTTATTAATTTCAGAGTTATCACTGAATATTGTACTTTCATGCATGTATTATTTACTCTGGCATACTTGTATATATTTAATTTGTAAGTTCAGTGTGTTGAACAACATTTATGAATTTCTTAAATGATCAATCAGTAAATACGTAATGCATTTAGATTACTTAAATTTCACTACAATGGCTGATTGCAATGTTCCGGTGAGTAAAGAGAAATTTGGATCATGAAAAGCATGTTTCTTAATTTAGAAATTTAGCATGTTTAATATTCTTCCCCACCTACTATGTGTAAGGTGGGGAAGAAATATAAGAGTGCTAAATTTCAGCATAATCCATTAGGCTGAAGTTTAGAGAATACATTTTAGTATGATATTTTTCTGCCATAGATGAGTCCTTCGATATTTTATATTTTGGCTTTTATCTGTAAGGATTCTTAACATTTTTATCTGTGTTAAAATGTTAGAATGCTAGTGGATACTAGTTGGCAGTTTGATGTAAAAAAGCAAAGTTTGTTCAATTCATCATCAATCAAAAATAAAAAAGAAATTAAAAAAAAAAAGAATGCTGTATATTTGCAGATGATACAAAGGTAGGCAGGGTTGTCAAGGACACTACTGACACTATGCTGCTGCAACAGGATCTGGAAAGGTTTAGCAGATGGGCTGAGAGGTGGCAAATGAAGTTTAACATTGACAAATGTAAAGTACTACATATGGGAAACAGCAACCCCAGAGCAACGTATCAACTCTGTGGTACTACACTGACAGTGGTAGAGAATGAAAGGGACCTGGGGGTGGTTGTGCCAGCAGATATGAAGTTCTCTGACAGTGAAGACGGGCTGTAAGAGTAGCTCATGGTGTATTGTCAATGATATATAGGAATTTTTCTATCAGGGATAAGGAGGTGATTATTCCCTTGTATAAGGCAATGGTCAGGCCACACCTAGAGTACTGTATACAGGTCTGGAGGCCTCATTTCAAGAAGGATGTAGAACTGCTGGAATGAGTACAGAGAAGAGCAACAAGATTAGTGAATGGAACAAAGGGTTGCTCTTACGAAGAAAGGCTTAAGTTTTGCAAATTACAGTGTCTGGAGACTAGGCACCGGTGAGGTGATCTGATAGAGGTGTATAAGGCTTTGAATGGTTTGAGCATGCTCAATGCCAATGGGATTCTTCCTCTCGCTCAGAATAATCACCTGAGAGGGCATAAATTCAAATTGAGGAAAGACAGATGTAGGATAGACGTGCGGAAATTTGCCTTTAGCCAGCGGGTGGTTGGTTGGTGGAACAGACTTCCATCCCTTGTCGTGGAAGTTGATAGCCTAAATAAGTTTAAGGCTCAGCTGGACAGGTATTTTGAACGAACAGAGGGGTGAAGTGGAAGTGGTTTTTTTTTTTTTTTTTTTGGCTGATGCTGAATAAGCTTGCTTTCTTGCATCAAATGCCTCTGCTAATGCTAATTCTGGTATATATATTTTAAGTTTTGCTTATATGTGGAACATATAATTCTAAACTTGAATTAAAGATATGTGGTTAGATTTAAAAAGACAGGAATTAATATCAGTATATTATTCACAATTTAAAACTTTTATATTTTTATACAAATATAAATTATTCCTCACCTTTTAAATAAAAAAAAAAAAAATTGTAACACTAGGATTTGTTCTTCTTCAACAGGTAAAAACAGTTCATGGAATTCATTTAGAGCTATGTTTTCAGATTCACTTCTTGAAAAGTAGTTTCAAGAAGGAAATGCCAAACTTTTCAAATGTCAACTTCTTTTAACAAACTTGCTTCTGTATTGAGGCATTGTTTATAGAGAAACCAGTATGCAAAACTAGTATAGTACTAAATAGGCAATGAGGAATAGCTATTATATAATTAGTGCTTCCATGTACCAATAATCATTTATTAATAGGAGCAATACTACCTCATCATCCATACCTGTAGATTTTTATTTTGTGACACAAATAAGGTCATACTATGTACTGCCTTCTTTATAGCTTGTTGTACAGTGTAATAAAATATCACAATGTAAATTTTTGAAAGAAAGGACCAAAATAATTGAATGAAAAAGTATACAGTGGTTCTGTCACGGACTTTACTGTAATAGACATCTCAAAATATGACTGTAAAAAAAAAAAAAAAAAAGACGATTGACTTATTTGGTAAATAAGCTTATGATTAAGCATGAACTTTCAGTTTCAGTTTTCAATATAAGTTGATTTATATTCTGGAATATATGGCGAATAAATAATTAATAATATACTAATAAATTAATACTAATGTTAAATACTAATAATAAAATAAACTAATACTAATAAACTAAATAAATACAAATAAAATTTTAACCACTTCATTTGTTCATTTCTTATAATAATTTTTTCTAATCCTTATTTGAATTTATTCATGCTGCCCACCAAGTGGAAGTTTATTTAAATAATCATTTGCTCTCTGGTTGGAAGCAAATTTCTGTACATATCTATTTTACAACAATTGTTTTTGGATTTAAATTTTATCTCCTTGTTTCTTGTTTATATCATTTCAGAGCAAGAAAAGCTGTTACCAACCATTAAGAGTACTTATCTCTGTTAATTTCCAGATATTGCAGTTTTCAGAATCCTGTTGGTACCAGGAAATGATAGTGATACCCTTTTGTGTTCCCAACTCATTTTGTTTCTCTTCTCTGTGCACTTTCCAGTAGATCTGTGTTCTTCCCAAAGTGAGATTTCCAAAGCAGGATACAGTATTCCAAATGTGGCATTACTATTGCTTTATACAATGGGATAATCACCTTTTCCCTGTGGCAAAGTGCTTGAACATCATTGACAGAATGTTCTAGCAGCCTATCTGCATGCTGAGAGAACCCAGATGGTATATTCTCAGATTATTGCTACTCAAATGCAATATCTTGTTTTTATTAATGTTTAATCTGAATTGCTGTGGTCTGAAAAACAAATATTGTCATAGTTGTTTTTCAGCCCATATGTCTAGCTTATCTAGATCTTGAAGTAACATACTTTCTTTAATGTTATTAACCACTGTGCCCATCTATATCATCAACTTACTTAAAAATCAAACTATCATTTAATTAAATTAAGGAGAAATTAATAATTTAGAGTTCACTTTTGGGCTCCCTAATTTAATTAAATTAAATTAAGGAGTGCCCATAACTGAACCCTGGATTAATGTTATGAGATGGCATACTACACTCATAACATTAGTCCATGAAGAGCACTGCTGTTTATAATTATTCTCTATCTCCCTAACTCTTTTTAACTTTTGCTTTATTCATCATAGTAACTTCCTCCCCTAATTCCACCTTTCCCCAATATATATACAATGGTTATGGCTTGTGTGCAATTTTTTGTTTGTTTGTTTGTTTGTTTATTTGGTTTTTTTAGGAGCATTAGCAACTAAGGCCATATTGCTCCGGGATATGCGGTGGTCATTCCCTGACCTTTCCGCATCCTCCGTATTTTGTGGTGATGGGCTCGAACCCTGGTCTAATCAAGAAGCGTGTGCTACGCACTGCTGCTCCTTACCACCTGGCTACGGAGGCACCTTGGAATTTTTTGTGATTTTGAAAGTTGATACTTAGTGTCTATAGCTTTTATGTTTGTAACTTGCCACCATTGTTATACGATACAGAATACTGTAAGGTTTAACGTAAAACTAGATAGTGAAATACGTAGCAGTGTATTAGAAATCTGTTAGATTAGTATAGTATTATCAATAAAATTTATTAATCTTATTAAATTTCATTGTTAATTAAATTATACTTAAATGAAATCATGATCCAGTCTAGAGCAGCAAACCAGTGAGCACAGAATAGCCAGAGTGCTGTGGCTCACGGGAGAACTGAAGGGGGCGATTCTTAAATGCATCACAGTCTAAAACAATGTGCGAAATGCGAAATGTTTGTAGACCTGTCTAGAACAGGACATGATCCTATTCTAGCTAAGGAGGATGTCTTTGTGTGCTAAGTGCAGAGACTGTGAAGAAATTAGGCACCAACTCAGCGTTCTGATGGGCGTCTATGAGAGTTTGTGGTGTAGGGTAGATTTCCTCGAGGAAATTAATAAGAGGGTCCATCAAGCTCTCAGCTGTCAAACTCAACACCAGAATTCACTCCTGTGCATCAGGCAACACAGCAGCAATTTCCAAGGCAGAATGTGCTGGTCCCACAGGAACTAGTTATTGTCGTGACTATTGTCAGGGAGAGGGAAAATATAGTATGCAAAAAGGATAGGTGGAACAGGATCAGAGTATGTCTGCCAGGGGCAAAACTTGGTTTTGTACAGCAGATTTCATCTTTTAAGGGCACAGAAGGTGATGTACACGTAGGCATTAGTGATATTAAGAGTAGGAGAACGGCAGAATTAGTTAACAAGTACAGGTCAATGCTTAAAAAAAGTCATGTTAGAGTTAAATTTGAAAGTGTCTGCAATTCTGCCCAGACACGATAGCAGGGAGTATACGATGAGGGCCTTGTCAGTCAATTCGGTCCTGGAGAGATTGTGCAAAGCTCACGGGGTAGAAATTTTTTCAGCGTTGTCTGTGCTTGTTAACAGGAGAGACTACTTCTACAGGGATGGGATACGCTTAAATAGAAAGGGTGCAAGAATATTTGCTGATGCTACTGAGGCAGTGGGTCGGAAAACTGCTAGTTTTGGGGAATTCACAGACCAAAAGATTAACGGTACCCACAGGCAGAAGTGAAAGAGATTCTTGAAATGCTATTATAATGAGCAGCAGGCCTAGAGAGCAAGTTGCTGGGGATTTCAAGAACTGCTGGGAGTCACGTGATGACTCCCAGCACTCTTAGTTATACTAACACAGCCCAAGTAAATACATGGGCTGTGTTAGTATAACTAAGAGTAAGAACAAGTGCATGTACACAAATGCTAGAAATATAGTAAATAAAATTTGATGAATTTGAAGTGCTGATTAAGACATCAAAGGCAGATATTGTTGGGATAACAGAGACATGGTGTTACACAGATATAAGCAGTGCAGAATTGGAATTTGGGGAGTACAATGTATACAGAAAAGACAGACAGACAGGGTAGGAAGGGAGGAGGGGGTTATGCTGTTAGTTAAGAAACACACAAAATCTAAGGAAATGCATCCAGTTACCATGGGTGGACAGTGGAATGTTGAGTCTGTTTGGTGTGACATAAACACTGGGAAAGGGAAAATGAGAGTAGGAGTATGTTATAAGCCTAATGACGCTATGAGTACAATGACCAGTTGTGCAGAGAAATAGAATGGGCCAGTAAATCAGAATGTCTTGTAATGGGGGATTTTAACTTTCCACACATTGACTATATTCTGTCGGTTGGTCACTCGCACGCTAGCAAGACTTTTGTGAATTTATTAGAGGATTGTTTTCTACAGCAATATGTTCAAGGGGCAACCAGAGGGAGTAATACCCCTGATCTAATTATCAGCAGTGACGCATGCATTAGGAATTTGCAGATAAAGGAATCACTAGGTGACAGTGATTCCTTTATCTGATCACAGTGTACGGATGTGGGATTTACTTAAAGATGTAACTATGATCAAGGGCAAAGGGAAGGGTTTTTGATTTCATAAAGGTGACTACAGAGGTCTCAGACATTTTTTAAATTCTGTAGAGTGGGATCAACTGATGATGTTATCAATGGTGAATTATAAATGGGAAGCCTTCAGGGACTTACTCTTGGAATCTACTAGCCTTTTCATACCAACTAAGAAATACTGTTCAAGGTTCAGGCCTAAATGGATGTCAGATGAATTAATGAGCCTCGTAGCAGAGAAGAAAAACGCGTGGGATGCATATAAATTATCAAGCGACTCAGAAGCCTATGGCAGATATAAGCTAGTCTGTAATCAGGTCACAAAGGAGTTTAGGCAGGCGAAGGCAGATTACGAGAAATCTTTGGTAAAGGATGCAAAGAAAAACAGCAAAGAGTTCTTTACTTATGTAAACTCTAGAAGGAAGGGGATGAATCAGATTGGTCCACTTAACATAGATGGTTCAAGAAGTTGATAAACTGGATGAGTATTTTGGATCTACATTCCCCTCCTTGAATAACATGAGGAGTTATTCAAGGAGGGGAATGCCAGACGTTTATCAAACTCTAACAGGGAGCTAAGTGATTTTGTGACAACTGAGAGCAAAGTGGAGCAGAAATTGTTGAAGTTAAAACAAAAAAGGCACCTGGGGCAGATGGAATCTATCTGCCCCAGGTGCCTTTTTTGAAACGAAAGAAACAGCAAGGGAAGTAAGCAAACTCTTAGTTATAATTATGACGGCATCCTTATGGTCAGGAGAGGTCCCCAAGGACTGGAGATGTGCAAATGTATCCCCAATTCACTAAGGGTGGTTCAAAGGGTGACACTAATTATAGACCTGTTAGTTTAACTTCTGTTCCAGGGAAAATAATCGAGTCACTGGTTAAAGAGGTGATACTGGATCACTTAGACAAGACTGCAACAATAGTTCAGACACAGCATGGGTTTGTTATGGGGAAGTCTTGTCTGACCAATTTGATTGGATACTACGATGTGTCACAAAGGAACTGGATGCTAAAAATAATTTTAATATCATATACTTGGATTTCAGGAAAGCTTTCGTTACTGTTGCACATGGAAGACTGCTGTATAAATTGGAGTGGTATGGCATTAAGGGCAAGTTACTGCAATGGATAAAGGGATGGTTGAGTGGGAGAAGACAGAGGGTGGTGATCATTGGGTGCTGCTCTTCGTGGACTAATGTTATTAGTGGAGTCCCACAGGGTTCGGTGTTGGGTCCACTGTTGTTTTGTATATTTATCAATGATATTGATGAAGGTATATCAGACTTAGTGGTGAAGTTTACAGATGATACAAAGGTTGGCAGGGTTGTTAATGACACTGATTACAGTATGCTACTGCAACAGGATCTGGAAGAGTTAGGCAGATGGGCTGAGAAGTGGCAAATGAAGTTTAACATTGACAAATTCAAAGTATTGCGTATGGGTAGCAGTAACCTAAGAGAAACATACAAACTCTTGAACTGCACTCAAGGAGGTGAAGAATGAAAAAGACCTGGGGGTGATTTTTCAGTCAGATATGAAGTTCTCTGAGCAGTGCAAACAGGCTGCCAGAGCAGGTCATGGAGTTTTGGCGGTGACATATAAGAATTTTGCTAGCAGAGACAAGGTGGTAATTATCCCTTTGTATAAGGCAATGGTCAAGCCACTCCTTGAGTACTGTATACAGGCCTCATTTTAAGAAGAATGTAGAGTTGATAGAACGAGTACAGAGAAGGGCTACAAGATTGGTGCGAGAAACAAAGGGGTGCGCTTATGAAGTAAGGCTTAAGGTCTGCAAGTTGCAGCATCTGGAGACTAGGCAATTGTGAGGTGATCTGATCGAGGTATATAAGGTCTTGAATGGTTTGAGCAGGCTCAATGCCGATAGTATACTTCCGCTTGCACAGACTAAGAACCAGAGGGGGTATAGATTAAAATTAATAAAAGACAGTTCTAGAATAGATGTGCAGAAGTTTGCCTTTAGCCAATGGGTAGTTGATCGGTGGAACAGACTTCCATCTGTTGTTGTGGAAGTTAATAGCTTAAATAAATTTAAGGCTGAAATAGAGAATCATCTGGAGTGACGGATGGGTGAAATGGGAAGGTTTTTTTTTTTTTGTTTTTTGCTGATGCTGTATAAGCTTTCTTTCTTGCATCATATGCCTCAACTGATGCTAATGCTAAAAATAAATACAAAAATATAGAAAACAGTCCACAGTCCAGGTTAAAGTGTTCAAGTCCGTGCTATCAGCCGATTTCAAAGTCCACATTGTCATCAATTAAGTCATGGCAAACTATACAAAAAAATATATATATATATATATATATATATATGTACAGATATTTATATATTGTGTATATTTGCATAAAAGTATGATTATCTACTAGATTTAAAATTATTATTTTTTAAGTTCCCCCCCCTTTCTTCCTTGATATATCATACTGCCAGACATATTATGTTATTATATCGTATTGCTTCTGATTATGAGCTTTGCACTCAGTGCTTCATATTTAGAAATTGAATTGACCCTAAAAATTAAATCTTTCAGCAAAACTGAAAGAACGTCATTAAAAGTTTCTTTTTTTTATTATTTTTTTTATTATTTTTTAAGCCCCCACTCTTTCTTCCTTGATATATCATACTGCCAGACATACACTAACTTATTGTTTATCATGGTAAAATCAGAATTACTGTATAATTTAAGTACTGTGTTGTCATGCATAGAAAATAGTCTACATTTTCATTTTTTAGTCTTTATTAAAATTTTTATGGCGAAGGGAAACTTAGGCCATGGCGCATCTGGTCACAGGATATAAAGAAGGTAGTCGATTCCGGTCATTTGGGACACATCGGGACTAGTGCATTTTGACCCAATTAAGCGGCTGTCCAATTATCTAAAGTTTCACATAAATAGTTAAAAATACAATGGACCGACGCTTTATAATTGGTTCAATGTACAATCAAATCACTTTACGATGGATTCGCCATAGTAAAGTACCATTCACTATACGATGTGTAGTAAGTGCCGGTCATTGTGATTATATTTATGAATTGAATTTTAATTCTATTAAACAGCAATTCTAATTAGCGAAAATAGGAGGAATATTATCCATAGGCTATAAAAGTAAAGGTATATTAAGCACAAATTTACCCTTTATTACTTTACTAATTAAAAAATTAAATGATACCTGATAATCAGAAGAATATACATGATAATCGGAATTATTAATATGTACTGTAATATGTACATATTAACTAATTGACATTTCTATTCACTGACATTTGTGGGTGGGGGTTAAAATTTAAAATAGTAAAAAGATAAGCAATCAATAACAAAAAACATGGCACACACAAATTGCAAGTACCATGATATGCGCAAGTAAGAACAGAGTAACAAGTTATGAAGCTTTAAAAATAGGAATGAAGAGAAGATTCGAAAATTAATTTTTTTATATGATTGAAGATTCCATGGAAGTGTAAACACATTTCACCATAATAACCCACAGAATTCCAGCTGTCGGTATTATCACAAATTCAATAAGATTGAGTTTACTATCCGTTTATGATAGACTGCACCAACAGAAAAGCTCAATAAACAGGTGACTGCTAATTGTTTTATGGTTGTGACCTCCAGAAATCCGACTGAACTACGTGGTACGGTCATAGACAATCGTAGGATAATCTCCAGTGCTGCGGTCTCCTGCCCCGATTAAACAGCATATTGTCCCAATTAAGCAAAGTAAACCCTGGCTATTTTTTTTGATTGGGTTCTGTTTTTTTAAGATTTACCCCAAAACGGTGGCCCAAATAACTGGAATCCACCACTATATATGAAGATATAAAATAATTAAAAGGCTAGACATTGGAGGAGATGTGTGTGTGACTATCCCCCCACCACTCTAGTGTATTCTGGGTGTATGTTTTGGCTGATTAAGCAATATGCATAAATTGTAAATATTATCTGGGTCGATATAGAGGTAACATTTTAAGTTATACAATTTTTCCAGTGTTTGTGAAGTAGAAAAACAAGAGGGATTTATTTCTTTCCATCCCGGCCCACAGTGCCAGTGCAGCAAGTGAAGGAGCTTTTGGCATCTGTATTTATAAGGAAGAAGAATATAATTGAAGCTGGAAACTGTTCTGTTTCTACACAACTTACCTAAGATTTATAAAATTAATTATATTATGAATGTGTTTCACTATTTTTTTATGTTATTTATTTTTTGTTATTGTATTATTGTTATATCAATCAATAATAGTAATATTTTATTATATACAACATAATAAAATATTACTATTATTGATTGATTTATTTTAATCCAACCCTAATTATTGTATTATTACTGACGTTGAAATTTTAATACAGATTTTCTTGTGCATAATTATTATTATTTTTATTTTTATATTTAATTTTTTATGGTTGTGGATGCAGACAGTGCAGACCAGATTCAGGTGTTGGTTGGGTGCAGGTCTAATACCTATGCCAGACATAGGTGCATAGGTGCGCAGTGCATAGAAAGGAAATACAAAAACTGATGTTACACTTCTTATTGAAGATGTCATATGTACCGAATGTGTTTTTATGCATCTTTTGTCATAGAACATAATCTTCCTATGAGTTATGCTGATCATGCATGTGCATTGTTCAGAAATATCATGAAAGATTTCTTTTACTGACTGACAAACATGAAACCCCTCTTTTCTAATATTTGTTTGATGTATGACACTTGTTTGTTGGTCGTTACAAGAAATCCTTTATCTGTATTTCCCAACAGCCATGGGCTTTTTTGTAATACTCATTTGATGTGGGCATCATGTTGTTAGTTTAATTTTTATTTTTAATTTTTTATGGTTGTAGATACAAACAGTGCAGACTAGGTCCAGGTGTTTGTTGGGTGCAGGTCTAATACCTAGTAGCAGGGCATAGGTGTGCAGTGCATAGAAATTTTCATATCAGGTTTCCCAAATCAAGGCCTTTTTTCTAATATTCAGTTTGATGGAAGATTCATGTTTATTGGTTACAAGAAATCTTTCATGTTATGTTTCTTGATGCCCAAAGTCATTTTTTTCTGATGTTGTTCAGAAATTCTTCCCAATAGTGATAAAGTAGCAAACAAACAAAAAAAAAAAAAAAAAAAAACCCTTCTAATTAAATGTAATCTCTTTTTATTCCAAGTGGCAACTATATTTTAGTTCTTGTGCTGTTCATATTTTGTGCCCTTCAGCTTCTACTGTTTTACTGCATATTCTCTAGTCCAGTGGTTCCCAACCTTTTTTGTCTCCCGAACCCCTTTCAACATAATATTTTTTATCGCGAATCCCTTTCAACATTATATTTTTAATGCGAACCACTAAGCCTATATTCTCTGAAATCGTATAATATTTCTGAATTTTTATTATAAAATATTTCCGGTACCACTTTTTTTATAAGCGACATTGCGTAATAATAAAAATTATTATTAAGTATTATTTATACTTTGTAAAGTAGTGATTATTCAGTCCAAACCAGATTTATAACAGCCTAAGAGTAAAAAACTTGCTTCTTGTCTATTGGCCGCAATTTTTGCCCATCTCTGTTCCCACCTCTGTCAAAACCAGATGGTTCTGTTGCCACATCAGCCAAAGATAAAGCTGACCTGCCAACATCCTGTTTTTCTTTCAACTCACGTGTTGATGATCTTGATAAATCACCTCAAACCATTCCTAGTACACTCCATTCAATGTCTCCTGCGATCTTTCGTCAAAAAGGATTTTGATGAATCGGATGCTAAGAAAGCTCCAGGTCCCGATGTTATTTCTCTACTTGTTTTCAAAACCTGTGCCCCTGAACTTATTCCTGTTTTGTGTCGTCTTGGTTCACTTTCTTATTCCAAAGGTGTTTTTACTTCTGCTTGGAAATTTGCTCATATCCAGCCAGTTCCTATCCGATTTCCTACCCTTCCATCCGATTATCATCCCATTGCGTTTCCTTCTACTCTTTCCAAAGTAATGGAGAAATCAATTAACTGTGAACTCTCTATCTGGAAATCTTTCATCTAATCAACGATCACCAGTATGAATTCTGTCAGTGTTGGTCCACTGGTGATATTCTGGCTTATATTACCCATCTATGGACAGATTCAGTGGAAAAGTTTGTTGAAACTCAAGCCATTGCTCTTGACATTTCAACGGCTTTCAATCGTGTTTGGTATAAAGGTCTTCTAAATAAGCTTCCATCCTATGGTTTGCCAGCTGTTCTTTGTAATTGAGTATCCAGTTTTCTCTCTGACCGCTCACTGAGGGTGATGGTAGACGGCCCTCTGTCTTCTAACTTTTCCAGTAACGCTGGTATTCCACAAGGTTCAGTTCCACTCTTTTCCTATTGCATATTAATGACCTCCTTCCATTGACTGAAAATCCTATCCAAAGTTTTTCTGACGATAGCACATTGCATTCCACCTTCCAGTTTGAGAAACCTTGCCCTGCTCAATCAGCTTCAACGTCTTGAATATCTGCTACCAATTCCTTAAATGCCGATCTCCAGGTAATTCTCCAGTGGGGCAAAGACAACTTAATTTCAATCCTTCTAAAATGCAGTCCTGTCCTATATCTCGCAAAAAAGGATTCTTGTGCTCCTATGCTTATGTTCGATGAAGATTTCTATGCAAGATCTTGGGGATTACCCTAACTCCAAGTCTCTATTGGCATAAAGCACATTACAATTACTGTTTCCTCTGCATTTAAAAAACTCGGTTTCTCTTTCGCTTTCGGCATTACTTTTCTTCCAAACAGTTGTTGACCCTGTAGAAATCGCAGTTCCTGTTCTTTTTAAAGTAGTTTCATTTATTATTCTTTAGACAATCTTCATTTTATTCAATTTACTCTCACAAAATTTTATTTTAGTTTGTGATAGACATCACTGGCATTTCAGAGCTTTCACTTTGAAGAATTTTCTTCCATTCACTCTATTTTTTCCATTTCTGAAAACCCTAAACTTGTTTCTTTGGTTTTTGATGTCTTGTTGGTATTGTTGATATTTTTTGTATTTTATTCCTGACCTTTAAAAGAAATGGACATTATAGGAAGTCCAAGGTTAAGTTTCTAGTCTTGATCATAGAAAAGAATATTGTTATCAAGCATTTTCATGTTGGTTGTTCTTGTTTTAGTTTTTAAATTAAAATACATTTCTATACACATATTTACTAAAATAATTGGTTTTATTTTATATTTTGATAATTTAATGTTTAAGTTTGTGATTGTATCTAATCACCACAAAATCCTTGATAATCCTATATGATTATCAAGGATTTGGTTATTTTTATTTTATGTTTAATCAGAAAAATTCCTTGAATAATATCTGACAGTCACATAGTTATTTTTCAGATGTCTTCACACAGTTATTTTTCCTGTAAACATTAGGGCCTGTCAGAGACAGTGCTAGTCATCTTGCAAGACAAAGCAGTAGATTATTTCCTTTGCAGTCCTTCAAGAAAACAAGATTGCTGGTGGTATATGATGCATCCTATTTGTTTTTGATCAAGTTGTACAGAAGGCTATAGATTATTTTGATTTAATGTTTGACGTTGTAGAGCGAACATTGACGTTGTAGAGCGAATATCATCTTTTAAGGGCACAAAAGGTGATATAGTTGTACACGTTGGCACTAATGATATTAAGAGTAGGAGACCGGCAGAATTACTTAACAAGTACAGGTCACTGTTGAACAAAAGCCGAGAATTAGGGTTGAATTTGAAAGTGTCTGCAATTCTGCCCAGACACGATAGGAGGGAGTATATGATGAGAGCCTTGTCGATCAATTCGGCCCTGGAAAGATTGTGCAAGGCTCAAGGGGTAAAATTTTTTTCAGCCTGGACTGTACTTGTTAACAGGAGAGATTGCTTCTACAGGGACGGGATACACTTAAATAGAAAGGGTGCAAGAATATTTGCTGATGCTATCGAGGCAGTGTTAGGTGGGTCGGAAAACTGCTAGCTTGGGGGGAGACAAAGACCAATAGATTGACAGTAGCCACTGGCAGAGGTGAAAGAGATTCTTGCACTGCTTCTATTAGAATGAGCAGATGCCTGAAAAACAAGATGCATGGTATTTCAGAGACTGCTGGGAGCCATTGCGGTACAAGTAAACACATAGGTTGTGTTAGGGTAGCTAAGAATAGAAACAGGTGCAGGTATACTTGCGTGTACACCAATGCTAGGAGTTTAGTAAATAAATTTGATGAATTTGAGGTAGTATTGCTCAAAACATCAAAGGCAGATATTGTTGGGATATCAGAGACGTGGTGTCACACAGATATAAGGGATGCAGAACTGGAATTTGGGGAGTACAACGTCTACAGAAAGGATAGACAGGATAGGAAGGGGGGAGGGGTTATGCTATTAGTTAAGAAACACATAAAAACCAAGGAAGTGAAGCCAGTCGACATCGCTGGACAGTGCAGTGTTGAGGCAGTTTGGTGTGACATAAGCATTGGGAGATCAAAATTGAGAGTAGGAGTGTGCTATAGGCCTAATGACTCTGATGAGTATAATAAGAAACTGTACAGGGAAATAGAGTGGGCCAGTAAATCAGAGAGTCTTATAATGGGAGATTTTAATTTCCCAGATATTGACTGGAATTTGGGGGCTGGTTACTTACACACTAGCAGGGCTTTTGTGGATTTATTGGATAATTGTTTTCTACATCAGCATGTTCGGGAGGCAACTAGAGGGAGTAATACTCTTGATTTGATTATCAGCAGTGATTCTTCATGCATTAAGAATCTGCAGATAAATGAACCACTAGGTGGCAGTGATCACAGTGTGCTGAAGTGGGATTTACTCAAAGAGGTAACTACCATTAGGGGTAAAGGGAAGGGTTATTGCTTCCATAAAGGCGACTACGATGGACTGAGACAGTATTTAAATTCTATACAGTGGGACCAACTGATGATGTTACCAACAGCAAATTCAAAATGGGAAGCATTCAAAAAACTTACCTTGGAAGCTACTAGGCTTTACATACCAACTAAGAAATATTGTTCAAGGTTTAGGCCAAAATGGATATCAGCTGAACTAATGAGGCATATGGCAGAGAAGAAAAATGCATGGGATGCTTATAAATTAACACATGACACAGAAGCCTATGATAGATACAAGTTGATATGCAACCAAGTTACAAAGGAGGTTAGGCAGGCGAAGGCAGATTACGAGAAATCCTTGGCAAGGGATACAAAGAAAAACAGCAAAGAGTTCTTTACTTATGTAAACTCTAGAAGGAAGGGGATGAATCAGATTGGTCCACTTGATATTGATGAGTCAACTGTTGATGATCCTGCTCAGGTAGCTAACAAACTAAATGAATATTTTGCATCGACATTCACACATGAGGAGTTATTTAGCGAGGGGAATGCCAGAGGTGTATTCAACTCTAGCAGTAAGCTACAGAATCTTGAAATAACTGGGAGTAAAGTGGAGGAGAAAGTGTTGAAGATAAACACAAGAAAGGCACCCGGGATGGATGGGATCTATCCAGTTATATTAAAGGAGGCAGCAAAAGAAGTAAGCAAACCCTTAGCCATAATTATGAGAGCATCCTTGGACACTTGGGAGGTCCCCAAGGACTGGAGATGTGCAAATGTATCCCCTATTCACAAAGGGGGACCTTTGTAAAATAATAAGAGGAGTTTACCTCAATCTAGTACCTAGAACACTTCCGTTCTGATATTACAGCTCTGATTCATACTATCTAATTCATTTTTTAAACTCTTATTGACTATTACAGAAGTGTTCTACATAATATATAGAGGTAAACACATCCTATTATTTTACAAATATTATTATCAACGTAGAACGTATTGAGTATTACAGCTCTGATTATTAACAAAGGGGGATCGAAGGGTGACACGAGTAATTACAGACCAGTTAGTTTAACTTCTGTTCCGGGTAAAATAATGGAGTCGCTGGTTAAAGATGCATTGCAGGATCATCTAGATAAGACTGCAGCAATAATTCAGACACAGCATGGGTTTGTTAAGGGAAAGTCTTGTCTGACAAATTTGATAGGATATTATGATGTGGTTACAAAGGAACTGGATGCAAAAAATAATTTTGATATCATATATTTGGATTTCAGGAAAGCTTTTAACACTGTTGCGCATGGAAGACTATTGTACAAATTGCAGCAGAATGGTATTAAGGGTAAATTTCTACAATGGATAAAAGGATGGTTGAGTGGGAGAAGACAGAGGGTGGTAATCAATGGGTGCTGCTCATCGTGGACTAATGTTACTAGTGGAGTCCCACAGGGTTCGGTGTTGGGTCCACTGTTGTTTTGCATATTTATCAATGATATTGATGAAGGTATATCAGGCTTAGTATCGAAGTTTGCAGATGATACAAAGTTGGCAGGGTTGTTAATGGGAGTGTGCTACTGCAACAGGATCTAGATAATTTGGGAAGATGGGCTAAGAAGTGGCAACTGAAGTTTAACCTTGACAAATGCGAAGTACTGCATATGGGTAGAAGTAACCCCCAGAGAAATGTACCAACTGTGTGGTACTACACTTAAGGTGGTAGAAAATGAAAAAGACGTAGGATTAATTGTGCAGTCAGATATGAAGTTTTCTGAGCAATGCAGACAGGCTGCCAGGGCAGGTCATGCCGTTTTGTCAATGATATATAGGAATTTTGCTAGCAGGGAAAAGGAGGTGATTGTCACTCTTTATAAGGCAATGGTCAAGCCATGCCTTGACCATTGCCTTCCTAAAATGAGACCTCCAGACCTGTACGCAGTACAGGTCTGGAGGTCTCATTTTAGGAAGGATGTAGATTTGCTTGAGCGTGTACAGAGAAGGGCAACAAGGGGAATGAAGGGATTCTCTTACCAAGAGAGGCTTAAGTTCTGCAAATTGCAGTGGCTGGAGACTAGGCACCTGCATGGTGATCTGATTGAAGTGTATAAGTCCTTGAATGGATTGAGCACACTGAATTCTGATGGATCCTTCCATTTGTTTAGATTACAAACCTAAGGGGGCATAAATTCAAATTAAGAAAAGACAGATGTAAAATGGATGTTCGGAAATTTGCCGTTAGCCAGCGGGTGGTTAATTGCTGGAACAAACTTCCATCTGTCGTTGTGGAAGTTGATAGGTTGAATAAATTTAAAGAGGAACTGGACAGGCATTTGGAGGGAATGGTGTGATTTTTTTTTTTTTTTTTGGCTGATGCTGCATAACTCATACACTTGCTTTCTTGAATCATATGCCACTTCTACTACTACTGAAAATGTTAATTTTTCAATATTTTAAAAATAGAATCAAGTTTATTTTCAAAAATATGTTTACCCTTTATTGAGCCATCATTTTCTAAATAACAATCAAAATGTAAGCTGCTCTTTCTGATTTTTTTCATTTAAATTCATTTGATATTTTTTTTTGGTTGAATAATTTTGTTTTAAAAAAGTTGGTTATTGATATTTTGTTTTCTTAACTAATGAAAACAAATATTCATATATTTTTTATATATACTGTTAATAGGCTGTAGGATGTCAGGATGGTACTGTTGCATATTATGAACTTGGATTTTCCACTGTCCATAGTCTTTATAAAGAAAGATATGCATATAGAGAAAACATGACTGATGTCATTATTCAGCATCTTATTACAGAAGAAAAAGGTAATTAAATATGTTAAATCAGTCAGTCAGTCAATCAATGGATCAGTTTAGTTGGTTTTGTTGATTGGTTGATTGATTGGTTGATCTGTTAAATTTGTTTGGGCATTATTGAAGCAGAATTATATGGATTTTAATAAGATATTATACAAATACACTGACACCACTTCCCAAATATGAAAGAACGAGTAGGATTATAAAAAAAAAAGTACAAATATATAGTGAATTTGTTACCATGCCACTTCATTTTGATTGTGTTTCTTTAATAAATATTTAGCATGTATTGTATCTTCATTAAAATTTCATAATGAAAATAACATAAATTTAACAAATTTGACTGCTTTATATGCAAATAATACCTCTGCACTTAATTTTGAGAAAAATTTTAAAATTCAAAATCATGAATGATAATGAAATATTCACTAATGCAACTGTTCAGTTATGTTTTTAAATTTCATCTGTTGAGCATAATCCATTGGGAAAAACTTATGGTCCCTTTTATTTAAGAGTTAATTGCCACAGATTAAATATGAAATTTTTATTAAGAAGAAATGCATAGAAAATGAATATTTTCGACATTATCACTAACAGTGCCACTTTTATAATCATTGCCATCATTATGTGAAAAGGTATAAAATTTGAAATATTTTATATTTCAGATTACTTTCCTTTATGTAAGATTTGTCAAATTTATTTTTATTACGTATGGGAAAGCAATTTGAAACCTCATATCCACAAAAAACCTGCATTTATAATATATTTTCATTAAATAACTGAGCACGCCATATATTCAGCATGTGTAGGGTAATCAAATTTTCAGGGATGAATAATGAGCAAAATGAAGTCTGAAATGGGACAAAGTGCACTCTGAAAAGTGAAGAACTAAAATTGGGACTTTGCTGGAACCATACTATGAAAGCCAAGGTAATTGTTTTACGTTATGATAAGCTTATGTTTAAGTTTCTGATTGTATCACAAGTTTAAGCTTTAGATTATCAAACCTAATATTAGCATTAGCAGCAGAGACAAATGAGGCAAAAAGCAAGCTAATGCAACATCAGCCAGAAAAAAAAACTGAAAGAAAAGAAAAAGACGACTCCTATTTCACCTATTTGTTCCATCCAATAGTTTATCTAGTTCTTCCTTGAATTTATTTAAGCAATCAAATTTCACAACAACAGATGGAAGTTTTGTTCTAGCAATCAACCACCTGCTGGCTATAGATGAACTTCCACACATTATTCTGCAACTGTCTTTCCTCAATTTGAATTTCTATCCCTGTGTGTGTGTGTGTGTGAGTGTGAGTGAGTGATATGAGAAAGAGGAAGTATTCCATCAGCATTGAGCTCAATCCATTCAAAGCCATGAATGGCTTTGAATCAGATAACCTCACAGGTGCCTAGTCTCCAGATGCTGCAGTGTGCAGAACTTAAGCCTTTCTTGGTAAGAGCAACCTTTGTTCCCTCACTAATCTCATTTCCCTTCTCTGTACTTGTTCTATTAGCTCTACATCCTTCTTAAAATAAGGCCTCCAGGCTTGTATGCAGTACTCAAGGTGTGTCCAGACCATTGCCTTATACAAAGGAATAATCACCTCCTTATCCATGCTAGCAAAAATCCTGTATATCATTGACAAGATCCCATAAGCTGCTCTGCACTGTGCAAAAAACTTCATATTTTACTGCACAATTACCCCCATGTCTTATTCATTCTCCACTACCCTGAGTTGGTACATCACTCTGGGGTTACTGCTACCCATATGTAGTACTTTGCATTTGTCAATGTTAAACTTCAGTTGCCACCTCTCAGCCCATCTGCCCAACTTTTTTAGATCATGTTGCAGTAGTATACTGTCATTATTGTCATTAATCACCCTATCAACCTTTGTATCATCTACAAATTTGAATATTAAGTCTTCATCAGTATCATTAATAAATATAGAAAACAACAATGGGTATAATGCAGAACCCTGCAGGATTCCACTAATAATATTAGTCCAAGAAAAGCAATGTCCATTGATTCCCATTCAACCATCCCTTTATCCATAGCAGCAACTTGCCCTTAATGCCACACTGCTCCAATTTGTACAACAGTCTGTTATGTGCAACAGTATCAAAAGCTTTCCTGAAATCCAAGTGTATGATATCAAAATTATTTTTTTCATCCAGTTCCTTTGTGACCAAATTGTAAAAAGGAAGGGAATTGGTTAAAAAAAAATATATTTTTTTTTTCATCCAGTTCCTTTTTTGACCAGAGTTTCATAAACAAAATGAGGGAAAAAGTAGTAGCAGTAATGGAGGTGTGTGATGCAAGAAAGCAAGTGTATGAGCTTATGTAGCATCAGCCAAAAAAAAAAAAAAAACAACTTAATTTCACACTTGTATTCCCTCTAAAAGTTTGTTCAGTTCCTCCTTGAATTTATTTAAGCTATCAACTTCCACGATGACAGATGGAAGTTTCTTCCATCAATTAACCACCCGACTGCTAAAGGGAAATTTCAGCACATCTATTCTACAACTGTCTTTCATCAATTTGAATTTATGCCCCCTCAAGTTTGTAATGTGAGCAAGCGGAAGGATCCCATCAGAATTCAGTGTGCTCAACCCATTCAAAGCCTTATATACCTTAATCAAATTACCTTGCAGGTGTCTAGTTTCCAGCTGCTGCTGCAGTTTGCAGAACTTAAGCCTTTCTTGGTAAGAGGATCCCTTCGTTTCCCTCACCAATCTTGTTGCTCTTCTCTGTACATGCTCAAGCAACTATACATCTTTCCTAAAATGAGGCCTCCAGACCTGTACACAGTACTCAAGTGTGGCTTGACCATTGCTTTATACAAAGGGATAATAACCTCCTTTTCCCTACTAGCAAAATTCCTGTATATCATTGACAATAATCCATGACCTTCTCTGGCAGCCAGTCTGCATTGCTCAGAAAACTTCTATCGACTGCATAAATACTCACAGATCTTTTTCATTTTCTACCACTCTAAGTGTAGTATCACACAGTTGGTACATTTCTCTGGGGTTATTTCTACCCATATGCAGTACTTTGCATTTGTCAATGTTAAACTTCAGTTGCCACTTCTCAGCCCAAATTTTTCTAGATCTTGTTGCAGTAGCACACTGCCATTACTGTCATTGACAACCCTGCGAATCTTTGTATCATCTGCAAACTTCAATATTAAGCCTGCTATACCTTCATCAATATCATTGATAAATATACAAAACAACAGTGGACCCAACACCAAACCCTGGGCATTGTCCATTGAGTACCACTCTTTCTTTTCCCACTCAACCACTCTTTCTTTTCCCACTCAACCACCCTTTTATCCATTGTAGCAACTTACCCTTAATACCATACTTCTCCAATTTGTACAGTAGTCTTCCATGAATTTCCATGAGTAACAGTGGCAAAAGCTTTCCTGAAATCCAAGTACAGGCATTCCTTGGCTTACGTAATACTCGACTTAATGGAAATCCGACTTCACGTAAGATTTTACCGGTCAGTGCAAACTTAAAATAATCTGGGAAACATGTTTTTCATCTCATAGGATTAAACAGAGGTACCTTGAAAATATCATAATGTGAACCCAATAATACATTGTATTTTGATAATTCATTCCAAGACCTCGGAAATTGAAATTTTTGCTATATAATGAAGCTATTTATCTCTCTAAAAGGTCAATTTTATAATGAAAATTGCAGTACAATTTCATCGTTATTATATGTTCCATTATAAGAATCAATTTTGAATGCCTTTGTGATATTTTTCTAAAACACATTTCTGGAGGTCACTGCCATAAAACAGTAAAAACAATTTGCACTTTCTGGTTTTTTGGGCTTTTCTCTTAGTGCAATCTGTTATAAACAGGTTGTAAATTCGATCTTATTCCATTTGCGATAATACAGATAACTGGAATTTTGAGGATTTTTACATTACTATACTTCTAATACTAATCACTTTTGCTTCTTCCTGTGGCCACTGTTAACCTTTTAGTCTGTGTATCCCCCCCACAAGCTAGCAGTTTTTCGACCCACCTAACACTGCCTCGATGGCATCAGCAAATATTCTTGCAGTCAGGTAGATAGCCATTTCCTTATTCCCAATGAGAGTTATGTTTTTCTTTGATTAGCTAGTATCTTTATCAGTTGGTATTTTTGTACTAGCTTCTGATAATTTTCTGGATTGTTTTTAGGGGCAGGTAGTATCGATGACATGTATCATCTGTTTCTCCAGGGTCAGACCTTTCCTTTTGTGAGCCTGTGTGTGTGTGTGTGTGTGTGTGTGTGTGTGTGTGTGTGTGTGTGTGTGTGTGTGTGTGTGTGTGTGTGTGTGTGTGTGTGTGTGTGTGGTCTCCTTGTTGAGGTTGAGTGTTGTGCCATTTGTCTTGGCTTGGTGGATTGGTGCTGTGTTTTTGTGAACGTAATTATGCAGGTTGTTAATTGTCTTCTCTTCTTGTTCAGTGAGTTCAGTCAATCCCTTTCCTCCTTGTTTACAGGCTATGGTTGATGGCCCCGGGCGCCAAGCAAATGTGACTGAGCGATTTCTCTGTGCTATTACTGCGATTTCCCAAAAGTGATTTACAGCTATTTTACGTTCTTGACGTTAATAAATTTATTCATTTAAAAACAGCTCTTGTAACAAAAACACTTGTACAGAGCAAGAAAGGAAAGGCACCTTTCTTTATTTCTTCTAGTTTACTATTAACCACTTACTACTTTTCGCTTGGTCACACCAGGCACTGCTCCTGCCTCCCTGTGGCGGGGCCAGTAACCTTGGCAGAAAAGTCCATTTGCCAGGGGCTAAGAGGAGCCAACATGGAACAATATATGTTTCCAACTTTAGAGCCGTCAAGCTGTCGGCCAAACACAGAAAATGACCATGATTTGCCGCAAGCAAAGAGGTTGAAAACCAATCCCTCGGCGACAGACTTACCTGCATTCTTAATAATGCACTCACTATCTGAACAGCCTCTCAGTAAGCTATCCCCCTTTTTAATTCAAAAACATCTGGAAAGTATTATAGGGTCTCCCAAAACGGTTAAGAGACTGCAATCAGGGGACTTAATTATTGAAACTCTAAATAGCAGGCACTCTGAGAAATTAATAAAAAAGACAACTTTTGCTGGTATTCCAGTGAAAGTAACTCCACATGCAACCCTAAATACATCAAAGGGTGTAATATCTAGTTGGGACCTGATGAATGTGATGGAGGAAGAAATTAAAGAAGAGCTTCAGGAACAAAATGTAATAGCTGTAAACAGAATAATGATAAAAAAAGACAATATTCTCACACCTACCAGAAATATCGTTCTTACCTTCAACAGTCCAAGCCTGCCCTCATCAGTAAAAGCTGGATATCTACTTTGCTGCACTCGTCCTTTCATACCAAATCCATTGAGATGTTATAAATACCAAAAGTATGGCCATTCTCAAATGACATGCAGAGGGAACCCAGTTTGTCCCAACTGTGGATCCTCTGATCACATTCAAAGTGATTGTTTGGCAAAAGAAATATGTCCCAACTGCAAAGGCAACCATCCTGCCTACTCTAAGACATGTGAGAGGTGGAAAACAGAGAAAAAAATTGTAAAATATAAAGTTGAAAACAGAGTTAGTTATCAAGAGGCAAGAAAATTAATTGCACCCAGTATACCTAACCGTACCTATGCCAATATTACAAAAAAATATCGAACCACTGCCACACAAACCAATGTTACTATTCCTTCAAACACTTCCATCTCTGACTGGGCTCGGGCTGTCCTCTCTCAGCAACAGTCCAGTGCCGTTAAGCACTCAGACCAAGCAAATAATACGCCTCTCACAATACCAGCAAAATCTCAATCTCCGCCAGTGAATGCCACTACTACAAATAATGATAGTTCGACTTCAAAAAAGATTATTCGGGACACATCGATGGAGGCAGAGTACCCATCCAAACAGGAAGATCCAATTCTGGAAATATTTGCAGAAGAAGAGATGGACACTGGTCGCCCTTCCTTTCCAAAAAGAGACAAACCAAAGCCAGAACGCCATAAGACAGCCACGTCAGGTACAGCTTCTTCTTCTAAATTCAAGTAATGCCTAACATCTTGCAATGGAATTGCAGAGTCTTTCATAGAAACATTGATGACATCCGTTACTTAATTAATCGCTACTCTCCAGTTGGTTTCTGCCTGCAAGAAACTTATTTAACTACTCAAATTTCCATTTCCATAAAAAACTACTCGGTCTATAGATAAGATCGGAATACATCCAATTCTGCTCGTGGTGGTGTAGCTATTTTAATTAGTACAAGGATTCCAGCTAGGCAAATCACTCTCCAAACCCAAATCGAAGCTGTCGCTGTGCGTCTGATTACTCAGACTGCGTTAACTCTAGTCTCAGTTTATCTCCCACCAAATCATACTTACTCTTATAATGATCTTAAAGAACTTTTATTACAGCTACCCTTCCCTATCTGCCTGCTAGGGGATTTCAATGGCCACCACCCTTTATGGGGTTCATCTAAATTAGACAGACGCGGCCGACTGATTGAAACTTTACTGGAAAAAGAAAACCTCACTCTACTTAACAGTGGCTCGCACACCCATATACAGTTACCCAATGGACAGACTTCTGCCATTGACCTATCGATTTGCTCCCTGATACTGTTTTCAGCTATTGAATGGTCCACTCTGGATGATCCCATGGGCAGTGATCATTTTCCAATTGTTTGTAATCTGTTGACTACACAACCACAATTACAACAGCCCTGCAGGAAATGGAAATTCTCTAAAGCCAATTGGGCCAAATTTCAGTCAGCAATCACTCTTGACAAAAAAACTATTCAACAGAGATGAAGTTACTGATTATATTACATCCCTCCTTTTAGTTGCAACTAAGTACTCAACTCCATTATCCCCCGTCCCAACGGCATTTCAACTACTGGTGGAACGAAGAGTGCACAAAAGCAAAGAAGGAAAAAAATAAAGCATTTAATTTATTCCGTCGATCTCCAACCACAGCTAATCTAATTAGCTACAAGAAACTAAGGGCAAAGGCGCGTTACATTCAAAAGCAGGCCAAGAAAGATTCTTGGACTAGGTTCGCATCAACTATCAATAGAAACACTGACTCCAGACTAATATGGAAAAAAATTAGGCAGCTTTCTGTGAAGTTTCCAGCTGTTCCTTCCCCAATTCTATCCTGCAATGGGCAAGAACTCTCTGCTCCTCTAGATATAGCCAATGTCTTGGGCAAAACCTTTGCTCAAATATCGGTTGCATCAAACTACACGCCAAAATTCCAGAAAATTAAAACCGCAAATGAACAGAGACCTATCAACTTTCGAACCTCACTGTCACTTCCATATAATCAGCCGCTGCAATATTGTGAACTTTTACAGGCCATCAGAACAACACGATGGGCCAGATGGCATATATTATGTCATGCTGCAGCATCTTGATGAGAAAAACTTACAACTGCTTCTAATCTTTTTTAACTGGATCTTCCTGGAAAATATTTATCCAACCTCTTGGCACCATGCTACAGTTTTGGCGTTTTTGAAACCTGGAAAAGATCCCTCCAGTTCTAATAGTTACAGACCAATATCTCTGTCAAGTTGCCTTGGTAAAATTCTTGAAAAAATGATCCATAGTCGACTCACTTGGATCATTGAAACTCAACATCTACTGAGTAATTATCAACATGGCTTTCGCAAAAACAGGTCATCCCTAGATCTGATGGTCAAGGCGGAATCTGAAATTCGCAATGCCTTTGTGAAAAACAAACACCTTGTCATGGTCTCCATTGATATAGAGAAGGCATTTGATACTACCTGGCAGTTTGGCATTCTCAGTGACCTATATAATCTTGGTCTACGAGGCAACCTACCCATATTTATTAGGAACTTCCTCAAGAGCTGATCTTTCCAGGTGAGATATCAAAATTCCCTTTCTGCTACATTCTCGCAGGAAGAAGGAGTACCGCAAGGATCAGTTTTGAGTGCAACCTTGTTTGCCCTTAAAATTGATTCCATTACAAAAGTACTCCCAAATACTGTAGAGGCTTACCTTTACGCTGACAATCTCGCTATTTCTTGCCATTCTCAGAACATGAGATCCATCGAAAGGCAATTGCAGATGTCCCTCAATAAAGTTCAAAAGTGGGCTGTGCTCAATGGATATGGTCTTTCCCAACAGAAAACAGTTGCGATCCACTTTTGCTGTCAACGCAAATTGCATGCAGATCCTGAACTTCGGATTTCAAATTCCACCATTCCGATTGCCAGCAATATGAAATTCTTGGGACTAATCCTGGACAGTAAGCTCAACTTCTTTGAGTATGTTAAATTAATACGTACAGTCGGTCCTCGTATAACACGTGTTTACATTACACGAATTCAATCATACACGATTTATAAATAAGGGAACGTTATCTTATATAACACGAACCGAATTCGCTTATGCACGATTCGCCTTTGTGTTTACAAGAAATGGCAGTCGAACGTGGAATCACCCCAATAGAACGCAACATGATAGGAATAAAGAAGATTCTGAAAATGTATTTATGTGTTTTATATCAGTGAAGGGGAAACACATTTCACCATAATAACGTAAAAACCAACACAATTCCAGCTATCGATATAATCGAAAATGCAATTAGATGGAGTTTACTACCAGTTTATAACAGATTCCACTAGCAGAAACAAAACTGGAAATTGTTTTTATTGTTTTATGGTAGTAACCCCCAGAAATGTGCTTTAGTAAAATGTGGGGTGTTAATAGTGTATCTCGGCTTTTACGGTGTTGTTTATTCAGTTGCTACCCCCGCGCGCAGCTTTGTTTATGTGTATCAAGCGTGCCTCCTCATTTTGTAATTGTGCTTTATTCCCTAAAAATTAGTAAAATACTTAAAAGGTGTGAAAAGGAAGCGTCCTGGTGAAGACACTGCAGATTCAGAGAAAAAAAAAAGAAAAGCAATATCGATAAACAAAGGCGGACTGGATCAAAAATTCTTACCCGGGAAAATTTATAGTGGCCTCGTACTACGGTTTATGTCCAAAATCACACCGGCCTCCGGCCCACCGGAATTTCCCAGGTAAGGCTTATGGCCAGTCCGCCTCTGTCGATAGAGAAAAAAATATGAAATTGTGAAACGCTTTGAGCGAAATGAAAGACCATGTAATATTGCACGTGCTGCAGACCTAAATGAGGCAACGCCGAGAATTAAAAAGAATGCGGAGAAAATAAAAACAACTTTCATAGCGGGAACAACTCAGAGTGTAATTAAAATCCATTAGATTAAGACACAAGAATTGGAAGGGATGGAACGGCTGTCATCTGTTTGGATAGAAAATCAAACAAAAAACAAGTTTGCTTACGATAGAAGCAAAAGCTTAGCAATATTTTATTATGTAATAGTCGTAATAAAATACGTAAGCATTTTATTACGACTTACGTATTATAATTTATACTTACGTATTATAAAATACGTAAGTATTTTATTACAACTATTTTATTTAAAATAATAATTTTTTTACAAATAAAATACGTATTTTATTCGTAAAAAAATACTTTTTTAGTATTAAAAAATACTAAAAATACTTTATTATAATATAATAAAAAATATTTATTTTTTATTATTTATTATATTATAATAAAAAACATATATTTTTTATTATGTATTTTAACCGTTATAAAATACGATTAAAATTACCCGCTTATTTATTGTGTTTGGTAATGTTTTGGTTCCAAATGTGTGTTCAATCTTGGGTGGTCGGCACCTAAACCCCACTTTTCCCATAGGGCCTGTTGTTTATATTGCACGATTTTGCATTGCACGAGAGTTTCTAGGAACACAACTATCGTGCTATACGAGGACAGACTGTACTGCCTGTCTTAAAAAGATCAACATGCTAAGAGCTTTATCTGCCCTCTCTTGGGGAGCAGATCGTACAACTTTGCTGCTCTTATATAGAGCACTGATTAGATCCCGTTTAGATTATGGTGCTCCAGTTTATGATTCTGCCCGAAGGAGTGCGCTACGCTGGCTGGATCCTATTCAACATAATGCACTGCCGATTGCAATTGGTGTATACAGGACATCTCCAACTCAGAGTCTATACATTGAAGCTAATGAGTCCCCTTTGCATCTTCATAGAAAAATGTTACTACTTAAATATGCAGCCAAAATACAGACTTGCCTTTCGCATCCTATTCAGCCATACCTTTTTAATCAACCACTAGTTAATCTCTATAGAAATAAACCAAGTAAAATCCAACCTCCTTGAAATATCACCGAACTGGAATGTTCCTCTCCACAATAGACAACAGATAAAGAATTACTCTCATCCACCATGGACCACCTTTCCTCAACTGACCTCTGATACCTATTTTCTTCAATGGGGAAAGAATTGCCTACCGGCAGTGACTGTGCAACAACTCCATGCTAGCCATATTCAAACCTATGCTGACTTCTTGCCGATATATACGGATGGTTCCAAATCTCTGTCAACTGTTGGAGCAGCAGCAGCAGTGTTTCCCTCTGCTATCATATCAGCTTCTTTTCCACCTGAGTATAGCAACTTTTCAGCAGAACTGTATGCAATACGGTTAGCTCGAGAAAATTTGACTCTACATCCACCTGCAAAATATATAGTTTATAACTGACTCTCTCAGCTCAATTAAAGCAATGCAGAATACATCTCAAAAGAATCACCATATTGTAATGAAAATCAGGAGTTTGTTATTGCAGATTTATCATCATCAACAACTAGTGAAGTTTTGCTGGATTCCAGCACATTCAGGCATAAAAGGGAATGAAGTGGCTGATATATCTGCCAAAAGTCCAAGTTCAGACCTAACTTCTGTCCCTATTCCAGCGCCCGATTATAATATCTTAATTCAAACAGCATGCCATGCACAGTGGACAGAATTATGGCATAACCAAACGAATAACAAACCTTTCCAGCTGAAACAATACCCAAAGTTCTGGCACTCCAGCAATCAGACAGTGCGGCGGGAAGAAGTGGTACTCACACGAATGAGAATAGGACACACCCATCTGACTCCCCTCCATCTACTAATGGGCGATGATCCTCCTCAGTGTCCACACTGCTTAGAATATCTAACAGTCAAACACATTCTGATTGACTGTCCACAGTATCAACAACATCGAGCTGCATTAGTTCAGAATCTGGCTAACCGTCGAGAACCATTGACTTTACATCATATCATTGGAGAGGACGCAAATGTTAACGAGCTTTTCTGCTTTTTAAAACAAATTCGAGTGTATCATCTTTTATAAATAGGCTTCAGAACTGAAACTAATTTAAACTGGATTGTTTTTTAATATTCCTACGAATAGGCACACTATAGCCATAGCAGCTAATGCGCCAATAAACACCCATACCACACACACACACACACACACACACACACACACACACACACACACACACACACACACACACACACACACACTAGGGTTGATCTCATAATCTCCTCTAACTCGGTGTTGGTCCAATTTATGATCCCAAAGGAGTACATTAGTACTGGGATTACATAAGTGTTTAGTGTTTATGGCTGTGACTGTGTTCCCACCACATTCATCTTTGATTTTACATAGCTCCTTAGTGTGTGATGGTATTTGTTAGTCAGGTGGGCCTTGATCTCCTTGTGTTCTAACTGGTGGGCCTGTATCATCCTCAGATATTTGTATGGCTCTCCCTCTCTCATGGCTTCATTCTCTTCACAAGTCTTCAGCTAGTAATTTTCTCTGTCCTTGATGTCATCCATTGGCTTGCATTTGTGTAGGCCAAATTACAATCTGATGTCAGTGGTGATTTGGAGTTGATTCTCAGTTATGGCATAGAGTTATGTCATCCATGTACATCAGGTGAGAGAGAGGGGGGGGTACAGGTTCTTCCTCCATTCTTTTAGGGTATATCTGTACTTGCTGTTATTGAGCATGGTGGGTTGAGTGCTAGCCAGAACTTTATTAGCATTAGCATTAGTAGAGGCATTTGATGCAAGAAAGCAAGCTTATGCAGCATCAGCCAAAAAAAAAAAAAAAAAAAGTAACATAAATAAATAAAAATAACCACTTCCACTTCACCCCTCTGTTCGTTCGAAATACCTGTCCAGCTGAGCCTTAAACTTATTTAGGCTATCAACTTCCACGACAAGGGATGGAAGTCTGTTCCACCCACCAACCACCCGCTGGCTAAAGGCAAATTTCCGCACATCTATCCTACATCTGTCTTTCCTCAATTTGAATTTATGCCCTCTCAGGTGATTTTTCTGAGCTAGAGGAAGAATCCCATCAGCATTGAGCATGCTCAAACCATTCAAGGCTTTGTACACCTCTATCAGATCACCCCGCTGGTGCCTAGTTTCCAGACACTGTAATTTGCAAAACTTAAGCCTTTCTTCGTAAGAGAACCCCTTTGTCCCATTCACCAATCTAGTTGCCCTTCTCTGTACTTGTTCCAGCAGCTCTACATCCTTCCTGAAATGAGGCCTCCAGGCCTGTATACAGTACTCTAGGTGTGGCCTGACCATTGCCTTATACAAGGGAATAATCACCTCCTTATCCCTGCTAGAAAAATTCCTATATATCATTGACAATACACCATGAGCTACTCTTGCAGCTCGTCTGCACTGCTCAGAGAACTTCATATCTGCCTGCACCACCACCCCCAGGTCCCTTTCATTCTCTACCACTGTCAGTGTAGTACCACAGAGTTGATACGCTGCTCTGGGGTTGCTGTTTCCCATATGTAGTACTTTACATTTGTCAATGTTAAACTTCATTTGCCACCTCGAAGCCCATCTGCTCAACCTTTCCAAATCCTGTTGCAGCAGCATAGTGTCAGTAGTGTCCTTGACAACCCTGCCAACCTTCGTATCGTCTGCAAACTTGGACATTAAGCCTGATATACCATCATCAATATCATTTATAATTACAGAAAACAATAAAGGCCCCAATACTGAACCCTGAGGGACTCCACTAATAACATTAGTCCACGATGAGCAGTGTCCATTGATTACCACTCTCTGTCTTCTCCCCCTCAACCACCCCTTTATCCATAGCAGCAACTTGCCTCCAATGCCACACTGCTCCAATTTGTGCAGCAGTCTTCCATGTGCAACAGTATCAAAAGCCTTTCTAAGATCCAAGTATATAATATCAAAGTTATTCCCTGCATCCAGTTCTTTTGTGACTGCATCATAGTATCCAATCAAATTGGTCAGGCAAGACTTCCCCTTAACAAAACCATGCTGTGTCCTAGCTATAACTGAAGTCTTGTCTAGATGATCCTGCAGTGCTTCTTTCACCAGTGCCTCCATTAATTTTCCGGGAACAGAAGTTAAACTCACAGGCCTATAATTACTTGTGTCAGCCTTTGATCCCCCTTTGTGAATTGGGGTCACATTTGCACATCTCCAGTCAATGGGTACCTCCCCTGAGTCCAAGGAAGCTCTCATAATTATGGCTAAGGGTTTGCTTACCTCCTTTGCTGCCTCCTTTAATATAACTGGATAGATCCCATCCACCCCAGGTGCCTTTCTTGTGTTTATCTTCAACAATTTCTCCTCCACTTTGCTCTCAGTTATTACAAGATTCTCTAGCTTACTGCTAGAATTGAATACACCTCTGGCATTCCCCTCGCTGAATAACTCCTCATGTGTGAATGTCGATGCAAAATATTCATTTAGTTTGTTAGCTACCCGAGCAGGGTCATCAACAGTTGACCCATCGATCTCAAGTGGACCAATCTGATTCATCCCCTTCCTTCTAGAGTTTACATAAGTAAAGAACTCTTTGCTGTTTTTCTTCGCATCCCTTGCCAAGGATCTCTCGTAATCTGCCTTCGCCTGCCTAACCTCCTTTGTAACTTGGTTACAGATCAACTTGTATCTATCATAGGCGTCCGTGTCACGTGTTAATTTGTATGTATCCCATGCATTTTTCTTCTCTGCCATATGCCTCATTAGTTCATCTGACAACCATTTAGGCCTAAACCTTGAACAATATTTCTTAGTTGGTATGTAAAGCCTAGTAGCTTCCACGATAAGTTCTTTGAATGCTTCCCATTTTGAATTTGCTGTTGGCAATATCATCAGTTGATCCCACTGTATAGAATTTAAATACTGTCTCAGTCCATTGTAGTCGCCTTTACGAAAGCAATACCCCTTCCCTTTACCCCTAATGGTAGTTACCTCTTTGAGTAACTCCCACTTCAGCACACTGTGATCACTGCCACCAAGTGGTTCATTTATCTGCATTCTTAATGCATGAAGAATCACTACTGATAATCAAATCAAGAGTATTACTCCCTCTAGTTGCCTCCCGAACATGCTGATGTAGAAAACAATCATCCAATAAATCCACAAAAGCCTTGCTACTGTGTGAGTGACCAGCCCCCAAATTCCAGTCAATATCTGGGAAATTAAAATCCCCCATTATAAGACTCTCTGATTTACTGGCCCACTCTATTTCTCCGAACAGTTTCTTATTATACTCATCAGAGTCATTAGGCCTATAGCACACTCCTACTCTCAATTTTGATCTCCCAATGCTTATGTCACACCAAACTGACTCGACACTGCACTGTCCAGCGATGTCGACTGGCTTCACTTCCTTGGATTTTATGTGTTTTTTAACTAATAGCATAACCCCTCCTCCCTTCCTATCCGGTCTATCCTTTCTGTAGACATTGTACTCCCCAAATTCCAGTTCTGCATTTCTTATATCTGTGTGACACCACGTCTCTGAAATCCCCACAATATCTGCCTTTGATGTTTTGAGCAATACCTCAAATTCATCAAATTTATTTACTAAATTCCTAGCATTGGTGTACACACAAGTATACATGCACCTGTTCTTTTTCTTAGCTACCCTAACACAACCCATGTGTTTACTTGTACCCCAATGATTCCCAGCAGTCTCTGAAATATCCTGCATCTTATTTTCCAGGCTGCGGCTCATTCCAATAGAAGCAGTGCAAGAATCACTTTCACCTCTGCCAGTGGCTACTGTTAATCTATTAGTCCTTGTATCCCCCCAATCTAGCAGTTTTCCGACCCACCTAACATTGCCTCGATAGCATCAGCAAACATTCTTGCACCCTTTCTATTTAAGTGTATCCCATCCCTGTAGAAGCAGTCTCTCCTGTTAACAAGTACAGACCAGGCTGAAAAAAATTCTACCCCTTGAGCCCTGCACAATCTTTCCAGGGCCGAATTGATTGACAGGGCTCTCATCATATACTCCCTCCTATCGTGTCTGGGCAGAATTGCAGACACTTTCAATTTCAACCCTAATTCACGGCTTTTTTTCATCAGTGACCTGTACTTGTCAAGTAATTCCGCCGGTCTCCTACTCTTAATGTCATTAGTGCCAACCTGTACAACTATATCACCTTTTGTGCCCTTAAAAGATGATATCCGCTCTACAACGTCATCAACTTTTGCCCTTGGCAGACATACCCTGGTCCTATTCCACCTATCCTTTTTACAAAGCATGTTTCCCGTTTCCCTGACAATAGAGTCACCAACAACTACTAGTTCCTTTGGGACCAGCGCATTCTGCCTTGGGGGTTGCCGCTGTGTTCCGCGATGACCAAGTGCAAGCTCTGGCATTGGTGTGGGCAGCTGAGAGCTTGATGGGCCCCTCACTTGTAATCCTTCGAGGGCATCCACCCTATCCTTCAAGCTCTCATATAGGCCCATAACAACGCTGAGTTGTCGCCTTATCTCCTTACACTCCTTGCATCGCACACACACAAAGACATCCCCCATGGCAGTATCATGTCCCATACTTGACTGCTCCGCAAACATCAAGCAAATAGTGCATCTTACAAGGCTGTGATTCAGAGGACAACTGCCCCCCTCAGTTCTCCCCTGGGCCACAGCATTCCCATTAGCTTGAGCCCTTTGCTTTGCTGCTCTGGTTTGAGTCATGATTTAGATTTACTTTCAATAAAATTTCAATTTCTGTACAAAATTAAATCCTAAACTTGTATCCAAACACAGTTATAACGCTATATTTATGTTTCAGTAACGAGTGTTATCTACGGAATATTTACGTTTCAGTAACGAGTGTTATCTACGAAATATTTACGTTTCAGTAACGAGTGTTATCTGCGAAATCCCTTTATATAACTTTCGTATCAAGTTATGTATTAATTATTTGTTTTTACTAATTATTTATGTTACGTAACCTAAGTGGTTATATGTATAATTAATTATGTTAAATAAAATTAATTATATTACGTTTGTAATCTAAGTCGTTATATGTATTTATTTAAACGTACAATTTAACTGCTAACGAAGTTCAACTAACGCTATCTAGTACGGTATATCGTATCACAAAGGCGGGAAAATTACGAACGGTTAGCGGAGTTGAAACACGTGGAAACCTTTACCGATACTTTTATGCAATTACAAGGCCGAGTAAAGAATAAATACACCAAATTAATCAGAAAATCACCAAATAATGTTATACTACTAAATTTAAATCAAAAGTTTTAGAAAAACAATAATTTCAAATCAATAAATAAGAAAAATCCACTTAGCGGCTTTGAAAACGACCGTCTCTAGTAGCCTTTTGTCTCTAGTAGATTTTGAAACTACATGCGAAGGGAATACAACTAATGCCCCTACACGTGAGGGTGACTTAAAACCATCCGTCTGGAGTTTCCCAGTGTAGTCTGTTATTGGGTTAAGGGCATCTCCCTGGAAATTTCTCTTCTAATGGATATCAGTCTCTTCATGACGTTCTCGACCTTGATAATGGTTCTACATTTTGCCGTGGTTGCTTCTATGCAGTTTGTTTGTCCAGTTGACTTTGTAGATCATCAGTGGCTTGCTCCATAACTGCAGCATCAGTGGTCATTTGCTCCTTGTATCCTTTGCTGTCTGCTTACAAGCCTTTTGCTGTTTGGCCATGATGTTCTAACTTTCTAAGTGGTCTGATATCTTCTTAATTATGGATGGATGCAGCGATATATATATGGTATGATATGACAGATTATCTATCAAGATATGATCTATCAAGGTATCTATCTATCAAGATATGATAGATTGTTGGGAGACAGGTGATTGGTCTGTAAGTTGCCAGATTTGTGGTGTCTTTGTCCTTAGTTTACAGGTAGGTGAATCATTGCATCATAGACTCCTGGATCATGTTAGGGTGCATTATTATTTGGGTGAACTGCTTTGTTATTTGTCTGTTTGTGCAGCTGAACTTCTTGCACAAGTAGTTGTGGATGGTTATCTATTCCTGGGGTTTGCTAGTTGTTGGACTTCCTGATTGACTGTTGTACTTCCTTCTCCCCATTCTGTCCTCTCTTTTAAGTCCTTGGTTTTTCTTCCTTTCTAGATCTATCCAGGGGGCATGGCCTTTATGACTATCACAGTTTACCCCATAACTCGAGTGCCTTCTGATTAGTGGGTGGGTCTGTTGCCTTCCTTCTCCTCCAGTCTGATTTCCTGTAGGATCTCTGGTTTTCATCAAATATCGTGTTGTCTATTTTCCTCTGGTCACTTTAATGGCTAGGGGGTACTCTCCCCCTGTAATAAAATATATTTTTTTTCTCTCTTCCTAACCTGCACCATGGGTGGATTTTTCTCCTCCCCCATCTGGAATCTGGCCCACCTTCTGGCAACACTAGGTGGGTCAGGGTTTCTTTTGAGACAGTACATGTTTTATTGGGTCTGGCCCACTTTCCCATGGTGTGGTCGAGTAACACACACACACACCCCAACACATTTCTGGCCCTTTTACAGTTGATTCTGTTCTTCACAGCGATATGAGGTGGAGCTGAACTGACATTCTAGGTGCCACCCTTACATATATACATGTCCCTTTAATGGCAAAGTTACTTGATGAGTGCTAGGAGTTTCTACTTGAGGGTATCAAAGTATTTCTTTGATCCTCTGATTATAAGTTTTGTGTTTACCGTGGATGTTGTCTTTCTTTAGGATGACTTTCACTTTTCTGTTAGCTTCTTGCTTTTGTTACCGGGTCTGTTGGCCTGTCTTCACCGTTTTCTGTTCTATCTTCCACTGTAGCCTTCTTTCCGAGGCTGGTGGTTCCTTGTCTTTGAATTTTGTGTTGTTTTTCTCTAGTTTTCCTTCCATTCATCCTGGTGGCTACTACAGTGACATGGTAAATGGCTCTACAGATGGTGTCTAGTATTACTTCGTTGTTGTTGAGAATATCCGGTATTATTCGCTATTGAGGGGGTGTGACTTGCTCCAGGATTCGCTTGGGTTTCTGCTTCGGTATGGTGTGGTTCTTTGCGGGGTCCATTCACTCAAATTCTGATAAGGCTTTCTTCCATTCAGAATATCCGATCTTGTCTGTTTCTGACTATCCTAGAAATGAACTGTGATTTATTTTTTTGCATTGTCTTGCAGAAATGTAGAACAAAAAGAACACAATGTAGAGTGAAAATAACAAAATTCTAAGTACTTATAATGCCTTACCTAAGTGCAGTCAGAGAGAAACTGCATTAAAACTTGGTGTTTCACAGCCTGTTTTGTGTGAATTTTCAAAGAATAGAAAATTTCTTGAATTGGGAGTAGCTGAGAGTGACAATCTAAACAGGAAAAGAAAAAGATGTGAGAAGAGTCAACTTGTGGAAGAAGTATTTCTGAGATGGTTCATGTAAGATTAAAAATTGCTTCTATCAGTAGAAATATCCCATGAAAAGGCAAATTAATTTTCAAATGAACTCAGTGTACATGATTTTAAGCTTACAGGTGGGAGGCTAGCAGGTGGAAGGAGAAATACAACATTGTTGTTGTTGTTATTTGGTTTTTAGGAGCATTAGCAACTAAGGCCATATTGCTCCGGGGATATGCGGTGGTCCTTTCCTGACCTTTTCGCATCCTCCGTATTTGGTGGTGACAGGCTCGAACCCCGGTCTAATCAAGAAGCATATGCTTCATATTTCATCAAAAAAAGAAAAAAAAAAAATCCTTCCAATTATTATTATCAGCCAGTTAATATTAACAGTTTTCATCAATCACATGTGATTGCAGTAAGCAACATCCACTGTAATTCAGACTTATTTTGAACAGGCTGAGAGTAGAAAACTTGCTTTTGTGAAAGTAGCAGTCGAGCCTTCTGCTCTCTGTATAAAACTGTTGCTGCAATTTTTGTTCATATATACTTCTATCTCTGTTACAGCCTGATGATTCTATTGCATACTCATCTAAATATAATGCTCACCAATTTACCATCCTACTCTTTTTCTGCTCTTGTGTCAGTGAAATGGGTAAATTATCCTTACCAAACCAAAACTTGCTCCCCTGTAAGCATTTCATGGCTTCCAACATAAGGATATTAGAAGAATTCTGAACAGTCTTGTTCAGGACCTGGACCTGGAGAAGAATTCTGTTCATAATTCTCCATGTATAGGTCCTGATGTCACATCTCGTCTTGTTCCCAAAACCTGTTCTCCTGAGCTATTTCCTGTTTTGTGTTGCTTTTTACGTTCTCTTCTTCCTCTTCTATTGATGTTTTCCCCTACTTTGTGGAAATTTGCTCATTCTCTTTTCAAAGAGATGGAGAAATCTGTCAACTGCGAACTCAAACTATCTCGAAACCTTCCATCTGATCAACTGATAGTATGGATTCAGTGCCAATTTGCTGGTAATATAAGTTATTGTTCATATTTGGATAAATTTGAAAAAATCTCATGAAATTCCAAGGCATTTAATTCCCATCGGTTTTTTGCAATTGGGGATCCAGTTTACTCTCTGACTGCTCCCTGCTTTAGATGTCTGTGTCTTCTGACTTCTCAGCTTCTGTCTTCTGACTTCTCTGATTCCTTGTGGAATACCAGAAAGAAATGCTGGTATTCCACAAGGAATACCAGCATTTCTTTCTCACATTATTTTCATCTTAAGAAAATAATGTGAGAAAGAACACATTAGAAAAAAAAACAAATTAGAACACGCTAAAAAAAAATATGCAGACATAGTTTCAATAACTATACTGCATATTTTTTAGTAAATTTCAGTACAAAGCTGAAATTTATTTTAACAATAAGTTTCAACAGTGAATATAAATTTTCTATCAGATGTGGGTCCTCACTTTTACTGACCGTGTGAATACATTATGTTATGGTGTTTCAGCCATTTCATGTGTAGTTTCAGATTTCCTGCTGAAATCTCAGACAAACTGATTTAAAAAAGAACTGATTGAGTCCATTATTTGTGGTTAGTTCCGGATCATTGCACTTCAAGAATGCCAATGTTTAGTTGATTCTATGCCAGGTTGTGTTTAATCTTTTTTAAAGACAAGTGGCTTCCATACAAAATAATAATGTAAATAAAGTTTTAAATTTAATTACTGACTTAAGAAATTTTAAGATCCTCCACATTTATTTTTTGATAAATATAATTTATATTTCAGTATTGTTTTTTAAGCTGATTTAAAAAGGTTTGTTAAATTGCAACTAATATTTTTTATTTGAAAATAAAGTAAACCACTTTGAATTCAAAATGAAAGTAGCAAACATTGATTATAAGTGAAATTTAGATATTTTCTTTTGCAGTGCGGATAAAATGTAGAGATTTGGTAAAAAAGTTAGCAGTCTACAAGCATCGCTTGGCTGTAAGTAATAACACTGTTTATACCATGGTTATGTGTTCACTTTTAGTAGATTTATTCTTTGTCAAATCATTATTTTTTATAATGCACACTAGTGAAACTTCCTGTCTTTGAATGAAAACTAATCCAAACGTGGTGCAATATACAATTGTAAAAAATTGTGAACTTTTAATTTCTACTGAATTAATTTACTTTACTGCATGTTTAATAGTGATTAATTGTTAATTTATGTATTTGTTAGTGTTTATTTAAAATAAATGCATAACCTCTTCTATGTTTTGTGATTGTTAAGATTGTCTAGGCTGTTACATATGCTAGAGCTTTAATAGTTGCTTTGTTCCTTTGTGCTGAGTGTTTTAGGATTAACAGTAATATGTGCAGTATGATTCCTCTTGTCTTTAGGTGAAGAAACTGTTATTTGCATTTGGTTTATATATCCTCTCTGTGTGGTAGCCGACCGGGCTAGCCGAGTGGGTAAAGTACCTGCCCGGCAACCCAAAGGTCGTGGGTTCGATTCCCGCCTCGGGCTTGGATCAAAGTACTGCAAAAACCTTGGGAGGTGCAATATGGCCACAGAAGCCGATGCGCCAACAACTACCAAATCAAAAAAAATCATCTCTGTGTGGTCACAATACATTCTGCTTGAATCTCCACCTTTGTTAAGTAGAACAGTGAACTGGATATGATATCCACAAGTAAAGAGGCTTTCCATCTGAATTTGGTGTGTGGAAAAAAAAAAAAAAATAGACTATCAGTTAATGGGGGGTGGCAGGTTCAAGGGATTGGTTTGTTTTATGTTTATCTCTCCACAACCGGTGAAATACCACCACTTTGCTTATTGGAAGCTTGAAGTGGTGAAATCCATGTTTAGTCTCTAGAGCAAAGTTTCCGCACCCCCCCCCCCCATACTTCTCCTTCAACCCATGCACAGTACTAAGTACTATAGGTTTTGATACCGTTAGTGTTTGGAGATTTCATAAAAAAAAAAAAAAAAAAAAAAAAAAACACACAAACTAGATTACATATTAATTCTCTTTAAAAGTACTGTAGTTGTGTCCTGAAGGGTTAATTAAGATTTCCATAAAATGACAAACCACAAATGATTGGGGATGGGTAAAGCAAATATAAGCAATGCTGGTGCATCACTTTTGTTTGCTTCTCCTTCAAAAGTAAATTGTTAATGATATGTATAATAAAATTTATATTTGAATTTTGTGAAATTTAATTTAATACCGAAATCCTTTTTGTAATAATCAAAAAATTTGAGTCACTGAAAAAACATGTGCTTGCCCTAGAAACAAATGTAATAGAGTTCGTCAGGGACTCAAGTATTTCGGATCCCAGAAAAGAATAGTCAAGTGCAGACTGCTCTGGTTGAAGGTGATCTAGTTTTATTGTTGGCGAAATGGGTAAAATTTTTTTGTAATAAAGATAGGTGGTCCAGGACCAGAGTGAGTTTGCCAGGAGCAACAATTGATGATGTTACTAACAGATTATCAAATTTTAAGAGAGGTAAAGAGAGAATCATTATTCATGTGCAGACTAACGATATTAAACATACACAATCTGACAATCTGTTGGAAAAATATAAAACGATGCTGAAAAAAAATGCCATGAGTTAGGTCAGAATGTGTACATGCCTGCATTTCTGCCCCGACATGATAGGAGGGATTATGTGCTCACAGCCTTGTGGATTAACTCAAGAATTGAGGAAATCTGCAAGGCTCTAGGGGGGGGGATTTTTTATCAGCATGGCTCCGCATTTGTAGGTAGGTAGAAAGAATATATTTTGTAGAGATGGTATACATTTGGACAGAGGTGGTGCATGGATTTTTTCCAGTATCATTGATACTGAACCCTTAGAGTATCATTGATACCTTAAGGGTTCAGGGCACTGCTAGTTGGGGAGAGAGAAGGATAATTTAGATCCGCATTTTGAACCACGAAACTATCGGTGTAAGGTATGCCATAATTGGTTTGGCCTCTATGCTACTTTTGTGAAACATATGGAAACTGAAAGTCACCAGTACCAGTGTCAACACTGTGGTCTTCTTTTTGTTCAGCCAGGACCTCGTCGCAACCACATTCAGAGTGTTCATCCAGAAATGGCAAATGTTTGTGAGATCTGTGGGACTAGGCTACAAAATTCTCAGTCTTTATGGAGTCACCTGTCTATGCATAGTATTGTACATGAATGCAGTAAGTGCCATCCTCGTTTCTTACAAAGAGAGCAACTAATGGCCCACATGGAAGTTCATGCTCCTCCAACTCCCTGCCCATGGGAAGGATGCAGTAGAAAGTTGGCCACCAAAGTTGGTCTCTATAACCACCTTAGGATGCATCGAGGGGAGACTGACTTCAAGTGTCAGGTGTGCAATAAAGGCTTTTTCAAAAAGAAGACGTTGGAAAGTCATATGAAAATTCATGAAGATAGACATAAAGGTTCCATAACACAGATTGTGAGTATGCTGGACAGCCAGGTTTTCCAGGATGACATACAAGATATTGTTCAACAAGAGCAGGAAATTGACAATAGTAATGTTGAATTGATTCGGCTCATTTGTGCTGGCTGCTTAAATGCATTTGAGTCAGAAGAACAATTTACAGCTCATATTTGTACTGGACAAGCTAATACTCATTCACAAGGTCAAGTTGTTGTTACAACTGGAACAACAGTATTAGGACAAGACCATCAAATTATAGTACAGACAGCTCCTCAAGGAACAGCAGATGAGATGGCTATTGACACAGCTCAACTTGTGAGTTCTGCACAACAGACATTAGCCAACTCAGTATCTGTATCTTCACAGGATCTTGCTGAACAGTTGGCAAGAGTTGTGGTTGAAGCAGCTGGTCCAGGCAGGGTTACAGTTTCCATAACTCCTAGTTCTCAAATGAATGTAGAAGGAATGTCAGTACCTGTTTTACATGATTCCTCCCAGCAGCATGAACTTACAAGTGAATGTGATAACAGTGGAGGATTAACGGCACATAACCTAACTGAAGTTGTTAGCTAAGAGCAGTTTCAGCATATACAGACTTCACATATATCAGACCAGACTTTGCCTGAACAAACAATTGTTATACAAGGATCTGCTGATCAGATTGTAGCACAAACGCCCACTGAACACACTATACTTATGCCAGGACAAAATGATCAAGCCATTATTATGGGAACAGAAGCAGATGCAACTAACAGTAATCTTGGCATTCAGCAAAATGATCCATTTTCAGTGGATGGTATTGTTCAACAAACAGCACCACAGGAATTTGTAACACAAATAGTTTCTATGACAACCGATCAAGATCCTGTTAATACAACGGTACATATGGGAACAGATGTGAGCGGTTCATCCCAACCTATAGAGATCAGGCAAGGAAATAGCATGGTTTCTATGGAAACTGAAGACTCTCAAGATCAAGTTCCAATTGTAATGATGGTAACAGATGAGCAGTGTGGTGATGGCCAGTCCATTCCTGTCGAACTCTCAGGAGATCAACAATATGCCAGTGCAGCAGTTTTAAATGTTCCAACATCAGATGGTAGACATCAAGTGTTGCTCATTCCTATTGGTGCAACAGAAGGGGGTAATACAGTTTTAACTCTTCCACGAGGAATCACTCTGACCTCAGAGGACTCTACAGGTGGTGACACCAGCATGGCAGTGGCATTAAATGCCCACACTTCTCAAGAAGGTGGTGAAGTTAGGCATACATATCTTACACTTCCTATCATGCCAGAGGGACAAGTGGGAGTGGGTGTTGAAAGTCTGTTACGGAGTGCCGGTGAAGTTACAGAAACACAAAGTGATACACTGACTATCTCTACATCTCCTGGAATCTGTCTCTCACAAGGAACAGTTGAAACAAATACATTGCCATCTGCCACCTAAATTAAATGAAGATTCTTACACAAAAGTGAGGTCCTACAAAAACTTCCTTTCCTACTTTTAGTATGAAACATGCTGCTCTTTTCTCCCCTTTCCCCTATGTGACAGCAGATTGTTTCAAGAAAAATATGCTCCAGCTTTCTCCTTTGTTGGGATTGCTGGTTGAGTTAAATCTGTACTTGTTATTTTTCCTGATGATATGTATTAGCAGATATAACAAAAGAAAGCAGTCAGGATATTAAGAAGTCAGAATTACTATTAATAATGGATTTTGTACTATTTAATCTGCAAACTAAAACATCCGAGACCTCTGTCATAGACAAGCTTATATATATCTTTTATATTTATAATGAGAGATGGATAAGAAAAATTAAAAATAGATGTTGAACTTCTTGGTACTGCTACATAATGTTGTAAATTTATCTGATGATATAGGTCGAAGTAATGCTCGCACTTATTTCATGAATTCTTGTTTGTTGCCACAACAGCCAGTGTTGATAAGATAAAGTGTTGGTTGCAATGTTTCTAACAAGAGGGAAGATAAAGCTTGAGATACAAACCTAAATAACTTCAAGGGGTGCATCAGGGTAGTAAATTATAAAAGATTACTTAGTCTCAAGCCCCCCCTCCATTTGCTCCAAAAGTTCATCCTTCTTCCGTGAATTTATTTAAGCTTATCACCTTCCAGATCACCAATGACAGATGGAAGGTTGTTTCAGCAATCAACTACCTGCTGGCTAAAGGCCTTATACACCTCAATCAGGCTTTATACGCCTCAATCAGATCATCTTGCAGGTGCCTAGTTTCCAGATGCTGCAATTTGCAGAACTTTAGCCTTTCCTGGTAAGAGAGGCCCCGGGTGCCAAGCGTATTTCGAGGCCAAGCGATATTCTTGCGATATATAGAGAGCTCTTGTAAAGTGATTGAAGTTATTTCCTTTTAAGTTCCTACATTTCTATCAACAGCTTTTCTTTAAAACTAGTTCTATACTTGAAAACCACTAGTTAGAACACAGAAAGGAAACACACCTTTCTTTTTCCTGTATTTCTTGTTCTATTAATCAACTAACACTTCATCCGCTTGGCCTCTGAGCGGCACTGCTCCTGCCTCCCTGTGGCGGGGCCGGTAATCTGGGGGAAAAATTATCCCCCAGGGCTAAAAGGAGCAACGATGGATAAAAATGAATATCCACCTCTAGAGCCTTCAAACTCAAGGCTAGATAAACCAAACGATGAAGACCTGAACCAACCAAAAAGGCCCCGAAGAGAAGTGCAGTGCAATGAAATGCCAAACTTTCTGGTGATACACTCTCTCTCCAACCAACCTGTCGGAAAATTATCACCATTTGTCATCCAAAGATTTCTGGAATCGATTGCTGGAACACCAAAAATGGTTAAACGACTGCAATCCGGAGACCTTTTAATTGAAACAGCCAACTCCAAACATTCCGAGTGGCTGCTCAAAACAATGACATTCGGTAGCCTGCCAGTATCTATTACTCCACACAACACCCTAAATTCCTCGAAAGGCGTTATAACCAAATGGGACCTACTTACAATATCAGAAGAGGAATTAGTTCAAGAACTGAGTAATCAAAAAGTAACCAACGCCAAACGCATAATGACTAAAAAAGATGGAAATCTCGTCCCAACTAGGTCAATCATTTTAACCTTCAGTACCCCAGATTTGCCATCCTCAGTAAAAGCTGGCTATTTAAACTGCCGAATTCGGGCTTATATTCCTAATCCCATTCATTGTTTTAAATGTCAAAAATATGGACATTCCCAACAAGCATGCAGAGGAGAAGCTATTTGTCCTATTTGTGGTTCCAAGGAACATACACAAGCAGACTGTTCAGCATCAAGTCCCATTTGCCCCAACTGCAAAGAAAGTCACTCAGCATTTTCAAAATCCTGTGAAATGTGGAAAACAGGGAAAAAAATTCAAAAATATAAAATTGAACACAAAGTCACATACCCTGAGGCACGCAGACAGGTTATGTTGACCATGCCCAGTCGTTCATATGCATCTCACACTAGAAGCTTTATTTCTACAGCAGTACAAACAGATGTATCAATACCCCCCCAGCACATCTATGGCTAATTGGGTTAAAAATACATTATCTAATTCAGGAAAAGACACACACCAAACTAAAACCAGTGAATCAACCAACACTCCAATCAGCATCCCAACTGATAATCGGACACTCTCGCATGAGGAAGAAAAATTAAAAACTACCAAAGACAACAAGAAACCTGAATCATCCACCAATAGTATGGAAGTAGACGTACACTCAGATCTTGAAGAACCCATACTAGAACTGCATGCAAATGACACTATGGATACTGGGCGCCCCAGCTTCCCAAAAAAAGACCGGAAAAAGTGCTCAAACAAAAAACAGTCTGATGAATCATCCTCAACTAAACCTAAATGAACCACAGTATCTTACAATGGAATTGCAGAGGTTTTCGTTGCAACACTGACGATATTAAATACCTAATTAGCCGATTTTCTGCAGCTGCCTTCTGTCTACAGGAAACTTACCTGACCTCACAAATTTCTCCTTCGATAAAGAACTATTGCCTTTATCGAAGAGATCGAAATACCGCTAATGCTGCCCATGGTGGTGTAGCAATCCTAGTAAACTCGAAGATCCCAACTAGGCATATCACACTCCAAACTGAAATTGAAGCTGTTGCTGTTCGCATAACTCTCCATAATGCAATAACACTTGTCTCAATCTACCTACCACCAAACCGTACTTACTCTTTAAAAGATCTTGAAGACCTCTTTATACAGATACCTCCACCTCTCTGTATATTAGGGGACTTTAACGGGCACCACCCATTATGGGGCTCTCCTAAATTGGATAGACGGGGCCGATTAATTGAAAGCTTTTTAGAGGCACTAAATTTCAGTATACTCAATACTGGTGCACCGACACACGTACAGCTCCCAGCAGGACACACTTCAGCAATAGATCTCTCGATTTGTTCACCAGTACTAGTCCCAACCATAGAGTGGTATGTAATAAATGATCCCATGGGCAGTGACCACTTCCCAATAGTATGCAACTTTCTGAAAGCAAAGACTCCTTCAATTCAACCCTGCAGAAAGTGGAAATTTGTCCGAGCAGACTGGGAAAAATTTCAATCATCAATCGACCTTGATGAGGAAAAAATCCGCCTCCAACATATTGATGATGTGACAGATTACATCACTTCGCATCTTCTAAATGTGGCTAAAAACACAATACCACTATCAAATCCCCTGGGCCGAAAGCATCATAATTACTGGTGGAATGACAAATGCACCGCAGCAAAGAGAGAAAAAAACAAAACCTGGAATTTGTTTCGGCGATGTCCGAGCACAGTCAATCTCATTAATTACAAGAAATTAAGGGCAAAAGCACGCTTCATACAAAAGCAAGCAAAGAAAGAATCCTGGATCCGTTTTGCCTCCAGTTTTCACAAAAATACTGATTCCAAAATAATATGGAAAAAAATTAGACAGCTGTCGGGTAAGTTTCCTACCATACCTTCTCCAATCCTCTCTTGGAATGGGAAAGATCTCTCTAATCCAGTAGATATAGCTAATGCTTTGGGCAATACTTTTGCCGAAATCTCAGCAGCAACAGCCTATCCTACCTCATTCCAAAGAATTAAAAACACTGAAGAAAAACATGCTATTCATTTTAAAACTGCCCGTCTTCTCCCATATAACAAACCTTTGCAATATTCTGAACTTTTACATGTCATTCAAACCACCCGCAATGGTGCTGCCGGGCCAGATGGGATTTATTATGTCATGCTACAACATCTTGATGACAAAGCTTTGCGCTGCCTCCTGATCTTTTACAATCGCATATTTTTAGAAAATGTTTTTCCAGCTACTTGGCATCACTCTACGGTTTTGGCTTTCCTGAAACCTGGAAAAGATCCATCCAATCCGAATAGCTATAGACCTATATCTCTCTCTCAAGCCGCCTCAGCAAAATTCTTGAGAAAATTATCCACAGAAGACTCGTCTGGATTATTGAGTCGGAACAGCTAATAAGCCATAATCAATATGGCTTTCGTCAAAACAGGTCATGCTTAGATCTTATGGTCAAGGCTGAATTTGCCATCCATAATGCTTTTGTCAAACATGAACATCTAGTAATGGTTTCAATAGACATAGAGAAGGCAAAGAGATGATACCACCTGGCGGTATGGTATACTTAATGATCTTTACCTTCTCGGACTACGAGGCAACCTTCCTATATTTGTTCAGAACTTCTGACATACTAGATCATTTCAAGTTCGATACCAACATGCCCTTTCCACAACTTTCATCCAGGAAGAAGGTGTTCCACAGGGATCAGTACTGAGTGCCACTCTTTTTGCTCTGAGAATAGATTCTATCACTAAGCAGCTTCCAAATACAGTTGAAACTTACCTTTATGCAGATGACCTTTCAGTCTCCTGTCATTCTCAAAACATGAAGTCTATTGAAAGACAGCTTCAGATATCACTTAATAAAATTCAACAATGGGTGAGCCTCAATGGCTATCGGCTCTCGCAGCAGAAAACAGTTGCCATCCACTTCTGTAGACAACGCAAACTTCATCCAGATCCTGAACTTCAAATTTCTAACGTATTTGTTCCAGTCACCAGCAACATCAGATTTCTTGGATTAATCCTTGACAACAAGTTAAATTTCCTAGATCATATTAAAAATGTACGGACCTCATGTCTAAAAAAGTTAAATATACTCAGAGCTTTATCTGCCCAAACGTGGGGTGCAGATCGTACCTCGCTTCTTCGTTTATACAGGGCATTAATCAGATATCATCTCGATTATGGTGCTCCAATCTATGATTCTGCCAGAAAGAGCGCATTACGCTGGCTTGATCCAATTCAGCACAGTGCTTTGAGAATTGCAATTGGTGCATTCAGAACATCGCCAGCACATAGTCTCTACATTGATGCTCACGAGCCCCCACTAACTTTACGCAGAAAAACATTGTTACTCAAATATGCTGTCAAGATACAAAGTTGTGTCTCTCACCCCGTTCAGTCATACCTTCTCAATCCACCGTTAGAAATCCTATACAGAAATAAACCTAGTATAGTAAAGCCAGCTGGTCTTCGCCTTCTTGAATTGGTGCAAGTTTGGAATATTTCCATCCATTCTGTAAAGCAGGTGGCAACTTATACTCAGCCACCGTGGGCTCCTTCTCCTCTTCCAACCTGTGACACTTACCTCTATCAATGGAGAAAGAATACTTTGCAAGCATCAAATGTCCACCAAATTCATGCAGTTCACACTCAAAGATATACTGATTTCTCCCCAATTTATACAGATGGCTCTAAATGTAATTCAAATGTTGGAGCAGCTGCAGTGTTTCCGAATACAACTGTATCAGTATCCCTTCCATCAGAATTTAGTATATTTTCTGCTGAATTATATGCAATTAAACTAGCTTTAGAAAATCTCTATTCTGACAGTTCCTTAAAATCAGTTATTTACACTGATTCCCTCAGCTCAATTATGTCGTTATGTAATTCCTCAGATAAAGTTCACCCTATTGTTGATGAAATCAGAAGCTTATTACTGCAAATTAAAGAACGCAACCAACTGGTCACTTTTTGCTGGATTCCAGCCCATTCCGGTATTTTAGGCAATGAACTGGCCGATAAAGCTGCAAAAAATCCAACTACTTTTTATTTAACCAATATCCCTGTTCCAGCATCAGATTATACACTAACCGTTCATGCTGCTTGCCTATCACAATGGACAGCACTCTGGCACTCTCAGACTAATAATAAACTCTTTCAGTTTAAACATGATCCGAAAATTTGGCACTCCAGTATCCGTACATCGAGACAAGAAGAAGTAGTCCTTTCAAGGGCAAGAATAGGACATACCCATCTGACCCACCTTCATTTACTCAGGAGATGATCCACCACAATATACACATTGTTCTAATAATTTGACTGTAAAACATATTCTTATTGGCTGCCCCTATTATAAACAGGGCAGAACTTCATCCTTGATCTCACTGGTTAATCTTCATAAACCAATAACTCTTGAAAATCTCATTGGTGATAAAGCAAATATTTCTGAATTTTTTGACTTTCTCAGGCAAACTGGGCTTTTCAATTATTTCTGATTTCAGATTTTCTTTTGATTTAGGGAAAACTCATGTTTTAATAAAATAAGTGAATAGGCACATTATAAGCCTTAGCAGCTTATGCGCCATTAAGCCTCCAGAACAACAACAACATCCTGGTAAGAGGACCACTTTGTTCCCCCTCACCAGATTTGTTGCCCTTCTCTGTACTCGTTCTAGCAACTCTACATCTGTCCTAAAACGAGGCCACCAGACCTTTGGTGTGACCTGACCATTGCTTTATACAATGGGGTAATCACCTTCTTATCCCTGCTGGCAAAATTCCTGTATATCATTGACAAGACCTTATGATCTGTTCTGGAAGTATGTCTGAACTGCTCAGAAAACTTCATATCTAACTGCACAAATACCACCGGGTCTTTTTCATTTTCTACTACACTGAGTGTAGTACCACATAGTTGGTACATTTCTCTGGGTTTATAGTATGCATATGCCGTACTTCGCATTTGTCAGTGTTAAATTTCAGTTATCACTTCTCAGCATATCTGCCCAAGTTTTCTAAGTCCTGTTGCAGTAGCATACAGGGATTGTCAACTTTTGTATCATCAACAAACCTTGATGATATATTTTCATCAATATCATTGATAAATATACAAAACAAAATTGAGCCCAACAGTGAATACTGGGGGACTTCACGGTGTCCATTGACTGCCACTTTATGTCTTCCCCAACTGAATCGTCCTTTTATTCATTGTAGCAACTTTCCCTTAATGCCATACTGCTCCAATTTGTACACTATTCTTCCATGTGCAACAGTATCAAAAACTTTCCTGAAATCCAATATATGATATCAAAATTATTTTTTGCATCCAGTTCCTTTGTATCCACATCATAGTATTCAATCAAATTGGTCAGACAAGACTTCCCCATTAACAAACCCATGCTGTGTCTGAATTATTACTGCAGTCTTGCCTAGATGATCCTGCAGTGCTTCGTTAACCAGCGACTCCTTTATTTTCCCCAGAACAAAGTTAAACTAAAAGGTGTGTAATTACTTGTGTCAGCCTTTGATAACCCTTTGTGCATATCTCCAGTCACGGGGACCTCACCTGAGCACAAGGATTATCTCATAATTATGGCTCAGTGTTTTCTTACTTCCTTTGCTGCCTCCTTTGATATAACTGGATAGACCCCATCTACCTAAGGTGCCTTTCCTATGTTTATCTTCAACAATTTTCTCCTCCACTTTGCTCTCAGTTATCACAAAATCATTTAGCTTCCTGTTAGAGTGTGATAGTCCTGCTTCTGTCCTGCACTGCAGAATTCTTCATGTAAATGTAGATGCAAAATACTCATTCAATTTGTCAGCTGTCTGAGCAGGATCATTGACAGTTGAACCATTGATATCAAGTGGACCAACCTGATTCATCCCGTTCCTTCTAGAGTTTATATGAGCAAAGAAGTCTTTGCATCCTTTGCCAATGATTTCTCATAATCTGCCTTCGCTTGCCTAACCTCCTTTTTCACTTAATTACAGACTAGCTTATATCTACCATAGGCTTCTGTGTTTCCTGATAATTCAAATGCATCCCATGCATTTTTATTCTCTGCTATGAGTCTCATTAGTTCATCTCATATCCATTTGGGCCTAAATCTTGAACAGTATTTCTTAGCTGGTTTGAAAAGTCCTTGTGGCTTCCAAGTTTAATTCCCTGAACTTCCCATTTAGAATTTGCTGTTGGTAACATCATCAGTTGGCCCACTGTATAGAATTTTAAAAATCTCTCAGACCACTGTCACCTTTATGAAAGCAAAAACCCTTCCGTTTACCACTAATGGTAGTTAAATCTTTAAGTAAATCCCACATCAGTAAACTAAGATCACTACCATCTAGTGGTTCCTTTATCTTTAAATTCTTAATTCATGAATAATCACTGCTGATAATCAGATCAAGAATATTACTCCCTCTGGTTGCCTCTAGAACTGCTGCTGTAGGAAACAATCATCCAATAAATCCACAAAAGTCTTGCTAGTATGCAAATGACCAACCAACAAGTTCCTGTCATTATCTGGGAAGTTAAAATCCCCCATTGTGAGAAATTCTGGTTTACTGGCCTACTCTATTTCTCTGTATAGTTGTTCATTGTACTCATCTGAGTCATTAGACTTATAAAAAAAACTCCTACCCTTGTTTTTGCTTTCCCAATGCTTATTTCACACTAAACTGACTCAACGTTGCTCTGTCCACCAATGTCAACTAGATGCACTGCCTTAGATTTTATTTATTTCTTAACTAACCGCATAACCCCTCCTCACCTCCTATCTTAACTATCCTTTCTGTCTGTACACATTGTATTTCTCAAATTCCAATTCTGCATTCCTTATATCTGTGTGATATCACGTCTCTGATATCCCAACAATATTCGCCTTTTATACCTTGACCAGCACTTTAAATTCATCAAATTTATTTACTATACTTCCAGCATTTGTGTATATGCAAGTATACATACACTTGTTCTTACACTTAGTTACCCTAACACAGCCCATGTATTTACTTTTTCTATGATGAATCCTCAGTCACCGAAATCACCAGTATCTTGCTTTTCAGACTACTGCTCATTCTAATGGAAGCAGTGCAAGAATCACTTTCACCTCTGCCTGTGGCTACTATTAATGTATAAATCTGTGAATCTTCCCCCCCCCCCCAAGCTAGCAGTTTTCTGATCAACTTAACATTGCCTCGATAGCAGCAGATATTCTTGCACCTTTTCTATATAAGTGTATCCCATCCCTGTAGAAGCAATCTCTCCTGTTAACAAGCACAGACCATGCTGAGATAAATTCTACCCCACGAGCTTTGTGTTCAATCTCTCTAGGACCTAATTGATTGGCAAGACTCCCATCAGGTACTCCCTCTTATCATGTCTGGGTAGGATTGCAGACACTTTCAAATTTAACTCGCAACTTTTTTTTCAACATTGTCCTGAACTTGTTAAGTAAGTTTGCAGATATTGTAGCAATTAAAGTTAAAGGCATGGTTTTTAAATTCAGAAGAGGGGACCTTGAAAGTTTAAGATGCCATATGGCATCTGTTAATTGGATGGATTGCAGAGTGAAGGCAAATACACTTGAATTTACACAAATACCTTTAAAGCAAAAATCACACTAGGCATGAATGTCTACATACTCTGAACTTTGAAGAAGCAATAATGGAGGGTACAGATAATGATTTTCTGGTTAGACTTAAGTTTTACTTTTTCTGTTTATGTTTTTTTTTTTTTTTTTTTTTGTTAATTGTTGGCGCATTGGCTTCTATACTATAATAATTAATGATAGACACCAGCCAGGAATTAAACTAAAAATTTACTATACAATGAAATAATATACAATGAAATATGATGCAAATAAAATAAAACACTGATTAAATTATAGTTAAAATATAGTTAAAAACAATAAAATTAATTAAAATAAACTAGGTTAAAAGCGATAAAACATACAATCTGGAGCTTTCGGAGAACTGCCGTCTCCTTCTTCAGCATACTACCAGTGCTACAACACATCCTTAAGTAGCCGGTCCATGGCACTCATGCACGTGATCATCAGACACATGATCTACATTCTCCATGCGCGTATCGGAAATGGAAGTGGCTCGGGAGCGTGTCAAACAGAAACGGTCATCCCTTCTGAGGACAACTGCCTCAAACAGGGGGTGTAAACGGATCCCCCTGTCCCTATTAATAGTATTGTGACTGGATGAACCGATTCGCAAGCTCTCGAGCCACTTGCGTTCCCAAAATCCATGGGCGCGGTCGGTAATGACCGCGTCTTCAGGGGAGATCCGATGCTGCTTTTCCCAGAAATGCTCTGCCACAGCAGACCTCGCATAGTTAGCAGTCTTGATAGCGGTCGTGTGTTCCCCCAGACGGTCCTTTAAACGTCGGCCCGTTTCCCCCACATAACACTCCTCACAATCCGGGCACTTAATCTCGTAGACCACATTGCTAGTATGGTCCTGGGCTACGGGATCTTTAACTTGGGATATCACTGTGTGCAACCTCCGACCCGGAAGTTGCACACAGCGAGTCTGGCACTCCCGCAATGCCCGTACAATACGTTCTGAAAGGCCCGGATAGTAAGGAATGTATGCAGTAGCCACAGGGGCAGGCCACTCCCTACGATTGGACTCAACCCTATGAATATATTTGTCCAAGACCCTCTGGGGGTATCCACATTTCCTGAGGTCTGCCGTGACTTTGCAAATTTCTATTTCCTTTTCTTCAGGGGTACTACAGTGGGTCCCCACCCTATTCAACAATGCCCTGGCTACACTGTTCTTATGATGACAAGCCTGTGCTGAGCTATAATGAACAAATTGGCCACGGCACATAGGCTTTCTATAGATCGTTGTTTTTAATCTAGATCCATCTCTGCTCACCAAGACATCCAGAAACGGGAGGGACCCAGCTTCTTCCACCTCCGAGGTAAATTGTATAAATGTGGAAAAGCTGTTGAGCATATTGAGCACCTCATAAGGTGCTCAATATGCTCCTCAGTAGCTCAATAGCACCTCATAAGGTGCTCAATATGCTCAACAGCTTTTCCACATTTATACAATTTACCTCGGAGGTGGAAGAAGCTGGGTCCCTCCCGTTTCTGGATGTCTTGGTGAGCAGAGATGGATCTAGATTAAAAACAACGATCTATAGAAAGCCTATGTGCCGTGGCCAATTTGTTCATTATAGCTCAGCACAGGCTTGTCATCATAAGAACAGTGTAGCCAGGGCATTGTTGAATAGGGTGGGGACCCACTGTAGTACCCCTGAAGAAAAGGAAATAGAAATTTGCAAAGTCACGGCAGACCTCAGGAAATGTGGATACCCCCAGAGGGTCTTGGACAAATATATTCATAGGGTTGAGTCCAATCGTAGGGAGTGGCCTGCCCCTGTGGCTACTGCATACATTCCTTACTATCCGGGCCTTTCAGAACGTATTGTACGGGCATTGCGGGAGTGCCAGACTCGCTGTGTGCAACTTCCGGGTCGGAGGTTGCACACAGTGATATCCCAAGTTAAAGATCCCGTAGCCCAGGACCATACTAGCAATGTGGTCTACGAGATTAAGTGCCCGGATTGTGAGGAGTGTTATGTGGGGGAAACGGGCCGACGTTTAAAGGACCGTCTGGGGGAACACACGACCGCTATCAAGACTGCTAACTATGCGAGGTCTGCTGTGGCAGAGCATTTCTGGGAAAAGCAGCATCGGATCTCCCCTGAAGACGCGGTCATTACCGACCGCGCCCATGGATTTTGGGAACGCAAGTGGCTCGAGAGCTTGCGAATCGGTTCATCCAGTCACAATACTATTAATAGGGACAGGGGGATCCGTTTACACCCCCTGTTTGAGGCAGTTGTCCTCAGAAGGGATGACCGTTTCTGTTTGACACGCTCCCGAGCCACTTCCATTTCCGATACGCGCATGGAGAATGTAGATCATGTGTCTGATGATCACGTGCATGAGTGCCATGGACCGGCTACTTAAGGATGTGTTGTAGCACTGGTAGTATGCTGAAGAAGGAGACGGCAGTTCTCCGAAAGCTCCAGATTGTATGTTTTATCGCTTTTAACCTAGTTTATTTTAATTAATTTTATTGTTTTTAACTATATTTTAACTATAATTTAATCAGTGTTTTATTTTATTTGCATCATATTTCATTGTATATTATTTCATTGTATAGTAAATTTTTAGTTTAATTCCTGGCTGGTGTCTATCATTAATTATTATAGTATGGAAATTCCCAGCCCCATAGGCCTGTTTCAAGGCATTGGCTTCTGTGGCCATAGCGCACCTCCCAAAGGTTTTGCATTTTTACTCTGATCCAAGCCTGAGGCGGAATTCGAACCCGCAACCTTTGGGTTGCCAGGCAGGCACTTTACCCACCTGGCTAGCCCAGTTGGCTGTTTAGGTTGTACAGAGGGAGTGTTATGGTTCGGTGCAGAACTGAAGAGGGCAGTTCTACAAATCACGACTTTATAAAATTTGCTGCTTGTTCAGTTTTTGTGGACCTGTCTGGAACAATGTGATAAAGCCAAAAGGGATGCCTTTGTGTATGTTTGGTGCAAAGAGTATGAGGGAATGAAGCACAAATTCAGCATCTGATGGATGTGTATGAGAGTTTGGAAAATAGGATGATGCCCTCAAAGGAATTAACATGGAGAGCCCATCAATTCTGATACTAAATTATCACTTGCAACAAATGAAATGAATATTGATCACGATTATATATATGGATTTTCTAACGTAGCTATTGTCAGTGATGCTCAAGAGGTGAGTGACTCTTTTGTCAAGGAAGCAGGAAATATGTTGGGTAAAAAGGATAGGTGGAATAGAGCCAATGTGTGTGTGTCTGCAAGGAGGAAAATTGATGATGATGAACATTTATCTTTAAGAGCTTAAAAGGTGATAATTATTGTACAGATTGGCACTAATGATATTAAAAATACATGATCTGAGGATTTGCATAACAGTTATAGGGCAATGTTCAGATAAAGTTGTGAGTTAGGATTAAATATAAAAGCTTTTGCAATTCTAGTCAGCATTATAGGAAGAGCTGATTGTTAGCAAGCCTTGTCAATTAATTCAGCCCTGCAGAGACAGTACAAAACTTATTGGCATTAGCATTGGTAGAGGCATATTATGCAAGAAAGCAAGCTTATTCAACATCAGCCAAAAAAAAAAAAAAAAAAAAAAAAAAAAAACACACACCACTCCCATTTCACCTCTCCGTTCACTCGAAATACCTGTCCAGTTGAGCCTTAAATTTGTTTAGGCTATCAACTTCAACAACAAGTGATGGAAGTCGGTTCCACCAACCAACCACCCACTGGCCAAAGGCAAATTTCCGCACATCTATCCAACATCCGTCCTTCCTCAATTTGAATTTATGCCCTCTGAGCTGATTATTCTGAACAAGATGAAGAATCCCATTGGCATTGAGCATGCTCAAACTATTCAAAGCCTTATACACCTCTATCAGATCACCTCGCCGGTGCCTAGTCTCCAGACTCTGTAATTTGCAAAACTTAAGCCTTTCTTCATAAGAGCAATCCTTTGTTCCATTCACTAATCTTGTTGCCCTTCTCTGTACCCGTTCCAGCAGCTCTACATCCTTCTTGAAATGAGGCCTCCAGACCTGTATACAGTACTCAAGATGTGGCCTAACCATTGCCTTATACAAGGGAATAATCACCTCCTTATCCCTGCTAGAAAAATTCCTGTATATCATTGACAAGACACCATGAGCTACTCTTGCAGCTCGTCTGCACTGCTCAGAGAACTTCATATCTGCCTGCACAATTACCCCCAGGTCCTTTTCATTCTCCACCACTGTCAGGGTAGTACCGCAGAGTTGATACGTTGCTCTGGGGTTACTGTTTCCCATATGTAGTACTTTACATTTGTCAATGTTGAACTTCATTTGCCACCTCTCAGCCCATCTGTTCAACCTTTCCAGATCCTGTTGCAGCAGCATAGCGTCAGTGGTGTCCTTAACAACCCTGCCAACCTTTGTATCATCTGCAAACTTGGACATTAAACTTGATATCCCATTATCAATATCATTCATAAACAACGAAAACAACAACGGACCCAACACTGAACCCTGAGGAACTCCACTAATAACATTAGTCCACGTTGAGCAGTGTCCATTGATTACCACTCTCTGTCTTTTGCCACTCAACCATCCCCTTATCCAATTGGAGCAGTGTGGCATTGGAGGCAATTTGCCTCCAATGCCACACTGCTCCAATTTGTGCAGCAGTCTTCCATGTGCAACAGTATCAAAAGCCTTTCTAAGATCCAAATATATAATATCAAAGTTATTCTCTGCATCCAGTTCTTTTGTGACTACATCATAGTATCCAATCAAATTGGTCAGGCAAGACCTGCCCTTAACAAAACCATGCTGCGTCTGAGCTATAACTGAATTCTTGTCTAGATGATCCTGCAGTGCTTCTTTAACCAGTGCCTCCATTAATTTACCTGGAACAGAAGTTAAACTAACAGGTCTATAATTACTTGTGTCAGCCTTTGATCCTCCTTTGTGAATTGGGGTTATATTTGCATATCTCCAGTCTACGGGTACCTCCCCTGAGTCCAAAGAAGCTCTCATAATTATGGCTAGGGGTTTGCTTACTTCCTTTGCTGCCTCCTTTAATATAACTGGATAGATCCCATCCACCCCAGGTGCCTTTTTTATGTTTATCCTCAACAACCTCTCCTCCACTTTACTCTCAGTTATTACAAAATCATCCAGCTCACTGCCAATGTTTAGTTTACCTACATCATTCTCCTTCCTGAATAACTCCTCATGCGTGAATGTAGATGCAAAATACTCGTTTAGATTGTTAGCCACCTGAGCAGGATCCTCAACTGTTGAACCATCAATATCCAGTGGACCAATCTGATTCATCCCTTTCCTTCTTGAGTTTAAATAGGTAAAGAACTCTTTTCTGTTTTTCTTTGCATCCTTTGCCAAGGATTTTTCATAGTCTGCCTTTGCCTGCCTAATCTCCTTTGTGACTTGGTTACAGACCAACTTATATCTATCATAGGCTTCCATTTCACCCATTAATTTGTATGTATCCCATGCATTTTTCTTCTCTGCCACATGTCTCATTAGTTAATCTGAGAACCATTTAGGCCTAAACCTTGAACAATATTTCTTAGTTGATATGTAAAGCCTGGTAGCCTCCAAGATTAGTTCGCCTCCAAGATTAGTTCCTTGAATGCTTCCCATTTTGAGTTTGCTGTTGGTAACATCATCAGTTGGTCCCAATGTATAGAATTTAAATACTGTCTCAGACCATCATAGTCGCCTTTACGAAAACAAAAACCCTTCCCTTTACCTCTGATGGTAGTTACCTCCTTGAGTAAATCCCACTTCAACACACTGTGATCACTGCCACCTAGTGGTTCATTTATCTGCAGATTCTTAATGCATGAAGAATCACTACTGATAATCAGATCAAGAGTATTGCTCCCTCTTGTTGCCTCACGAACATGCTGATGTAGAAAACAATCATCCAATAAATCCACAAAAGGCTTGCTAGTGTGCGAGTGACCAACCCACAAATTCCAGTCAATATCTTGGAAATTAAATCCCCCATTATAAGACTCTCTGATTTACTGGCCCACTCTATTTCTCTGTACAATATCTTACTATACTCATCAGAGTCATTAGGCCTATAGCACACTCCTACTCTCAATTTTGATTTCCCTATGCTTATGTCACACCAAACTGACTCGACACTGCCCTATCCAGTGATGTCGACTGGCTTCACTTCCTTGGACTTTGTGTTTCTTAACTAATAGCATAACCCCTCCTCCCCTCCTGTCCTGTCTATCCTTTCTATACACATTGTATTCCCCAAATTCCAGTTCCGCATTCCTTATATCTGTGTGACACCACGTCTCTGATATCCCAACAATATCTGCCTTTGATGTTTTGAGCAATACCTCAAATTCATCAAATTTATTTACCAAACTCCTAGCATTGGTGTACATGCAGGTATACATGCACCTGTTTCTATTCTTGGCTACCCTAACACAACCCATGTGTTTACTTGTACCGCAATGACTCCCAGAAGTCTCTGAAATATCCTGCCTCTTGTTTTTCAGGCTTCTGCTCATTTCAATAGAAGCAGTGCAAGAATCACTTCCACCTCTGCCAGTGGCTACTGTTAATCTATTAGTCCTTGTATTCCCCCCAACTAGCAGTTTTCCGACCCACCTAACTCTGCCTCGACAGCATCAGCAAAAATTTTTGCACCCTTTCTATTTAAGTGTATCCCATCCCTGTAGAAGCAATCTCTCCTGTTAACAAGTACAGTCCAGGCTGAAAAAAATTCTACCCCTTGAGCCTTGCACAATCCCTCCAGGGCCGAATTGATCGAGAAGGCTCTCATCACATACTCCCTCCTATCGTGTCTGGGCAGAATTGCAGACACTTTCAAATTCAACCCTAATTCACGGCTTTTTTTCAACAGTGACCTGTACTTGCTAAGTAATTCCGCCGGTCTCCTACTCTTAATATCATTAGTGCCAACGTGTACAACTATATCATCTTTTGTGCCCTTAAAATATCACCTAATAAAATACCGCCTATATCACCTTTTGTGCCCTTATGGATTAGATTTTTTCTTAGGTAGGTCAGTGCTTGTTAACAGGAGAGACTCTTTTTACAGGGATGGAATACACTTAAATAGAAGAGGTGCAAGCATATTTGTTGATGCTGTTGAGGCAGTGTTAGGTGGGCCAAAATCCTGATGGTGTGTGGAATACACAGACTAATGGTTTAACAGTGGAAGCAATACAAAATAGAAGCTCTTGTATTGCTTCTATCGGAACAGGCAACATCCAGGAAAACAAGGTGTGGTGATTGCAAGAGTTGCTAGCAGTCCTTATGGGAAAAGCAGTGACATGGGATGTGAAGTGTTAAGGTTACTAGGAGCAAAAAAAGTTGCACATATACTTGTATGTACAGTAATGCTGGAGTATAGTAAATAAATTTGTGGAATTTGAATTATTGGTTAGGCCTTCAAAAATGAATATTTGTAAGGAATATTTCTGGAATATGTTATCATATTCGAGAAATATGGTTAACACTCAGATATAGGGGATGTGGAATTTGAATATGGAGAGTACAAATTTTACAGTACTTTTACAAATTTTAAAGAATAAATAGGACATGGTGGTGTGGGAAGGAGTAGTTATTCTATTGGTTAAGAAGTGCATAGACTCTAATATAGTGTGTCTAGTTGACACACTTAGACAGTGTAGTATAGATTCAGTTTGGTGTGTCATAATAGCACTGAAGAAACAAAAATGAGGCTGGTGGTATGTTAGAGGCCAAATGAATGTGATGAGTATAATGACAAGCTAATATAGACAAATAATGTGGGCTAGTAAATCAGAATGTCTTATCACATATTTCTGATATCTGTATTGAGGGACAACAGAAATATGGTGACACTCAGATGTTGGGAATGTGGAATTTAAATATGGAGAGTATGAAATTTATAGAAAGGACAAACAGGTCATGAAGGGAGAGGAGAGTTATGCATCTTGGTTAAGATATACATGGACTCTAAGTCATCCAGTTCACCTAAGTGCATTTGGTAGACAGTGTAATGTAGATTCACTTGGTGTGACATAATAGCACTGGGAAAAATAAAAACAAGGCTGGGGGAATGCTAGAGACCAAATGAATGCCATGAGTTAATGAAAAGCAATAAAGGCAAATAGAGTGGGCCAGTAAATCAGAATATTTTATAATGGAGGATTTAACATTCCATATATTGATTGGAATTTGTGATTAGCATTATGCTAATGTTTATTTGAGGTGTCAAGAATTTTATTTTCTGCACCAGCTGAATACTCACTTTGAATTGCTGCAGTGTAAACCAAAATGGTCGTAAATTTCTAATGCCTATAACTGAGTAATTGCCCAACCAATAAGCATACTGATATATCTTTTTTTTTCTCTCACAGAAGAAACATTTTCATCAAGTTCGGGATGCCTGCTATGTTTGTGCCCTCTGAAAGCTACCAGAATGCATAATAATATATGAACTTACCAAGGAAGATTCTAGTGATATTCACTATGACATAAATGGAAAATTTAATCAAATGCATGTTACTTGTTGTATATGGAACTGAGCTGCTGTTAACAGTTTATCATATTAACATATTATCATATTATCATATGAAATACTGTTAATGCTATTAACAGTATTTCATATCTTTCAAATGTTGTCTTGAATATTGAATACTGGAAAAATAAACTGAATGTCATGTACTAATGCCTGATAACCCTTGGACTATCAAAATACAAATCTCTTGAAAATATTTTTGAATTAGAATGCTGCTCTGCTATTTTCGATTATTTCTAAGTGCTGTAAAGTAGTTAGAACAACTCAGAACATTGAGTGGTCCTAAAAATCATGTATTATGCATTTCCTTTAAGACTCCACCAGTAACACTGATTTTAATTGAGTTCACATAAGTGAACTCAATTAAACAAGAGATGATGCTTTAGTTTCGAATAAACTGAGTGAACTCAGTTTATTCGAAACTAAAGCATCATCTCTTGTTGATAGCAACAAACTATGTACCTGCACTAGATGTAGACAGTCCAGTGAAATCACCCCTCCCCCCTTTCAAACTGCCAATAAGCTTACCTCAACTTTAAAAGGAGAAAAAAATGCTGTTTATGCTTGGGGAAAATATGGTATATGCAATAATTTGGGAATGAGAAAGTAATATGGTAATTTTAAAATTAGTATATGAACTATTCCCGCAATTAATTGTGATAAAAGTGAACTAAGCATTTTATGTGACTACAGAGAAAGTGCTTAAACTTTTTTTTATGTAGTTGTAGTCACTGGCAAACAGTTCACAAGAATGGGTAAAGGCCATGAATTTCTCATTGTGAAATGCTTACCTGATATTGCTTTGATCATATATAAGTTCTTACCCAATAAACTTAATTTTTAGCTATATAAATTTGATATATGAAGCTATTATAACCTAAAAAAGATTTCTGTTAAAATTTTTATGAGATGAAAATTAAGTGAACAGCAATTATCATTTAATACAAAGATTTGCCCTTTAATACTTTTCTGAATTATGAATTTGTTTGCTTTGTTCAAAATTTTAAACCTTGATTTCTTTATTCATGTTTTATTTTTAATTTTCAGGTGCAGCTACCAGAACGCATCATAATATACGAACTTACCAAGGGTGATTCCAGTGATATGCACTACCGTGTAAAGGAAAAAATTAATCAAAAGGTGGAATGCACATTACTTGTTGTATGTACTCACCATATTGTGTTGTGCCAGGTGAGATTTTAGAAATTTCTTCTTTACAGCATTGATGCTAATCAAGTGTAATTACAGTGTTTTTCAAGTATTTCAAAGTCATGACCGATATTCAGTAACCAGTTACATAGCTGCCAACTCGAATTTATGACAGAGAATCTGTCTTTTTAACTCAGTTTAACCTTTCACTGTCTCACCATCATACCAAAATTGGTACCGTAGTATTTTTCTGTCTTCGTGAAAAACACTGTTTCTTCATGTTTTTATTTTCACAAAAAAATCCAGTAAAACTGCATTTTTAAAAATATTCACAGGATTTTTTTTCTTAATTTCATTAAAGAATATGGCTGTAATAAACATCTCAGAATAGTTTGCTGTAATTTTTCAGTTAGCTGTAAAAGTGGGGAGATGGAAACAAGACAAACTTTATTTTCATTTCCAATAGCAACACATGCTTTACAACCAAGGAAATACTCTTTAAATTTAAAAAGCAATAAAGATTAAAAAAAGAAATTAAAGTTTATTAAGAACTAATTTAATTAAAGATTTTTTTTTTCCCTCAAAGAAAATAAATTACATGTTTTCAGTTCCTAACTCTCATTGCTATAGTCTATCAATGTGAACCAGAGTGTTGCCCTTTCCTTTCAATAAATTAATAAAGGCTGCCTTCCTTGTCAATAAAATTATGAACGATCAGTGAGAGACAAGTACAGAGACCATACGTCATGAATTGCACAAAAGGTTGACAAGGTAAAACTTTAAATACAGTAAAAAAGTGTTAGTGCAAGTTTACATGTTGTATTGTCGAGGTAATTTGTATGCTGATATGATGTACCAAAGTGTTGTAACTTCAAATATTTAATTTAATGTACTCATAGCAAAAGCTGTATAACTTTATGAATAAATTTGGTAAATTGCAGACTTAGTTTGCCAGCTAACTTTTTGTTGTGAATTCGTAAGCCCAAATTCTGTTTGCTTATGGCAGTCGAAAGTCTCCCAACTCCAAACTTCAAATAGTTGGAAAGTTGAGAACTGAATTTTTGGAAATGTTAAGTTAAACATAATTTTATTAGAGCACAATTTCACCATACAATATCTCTATTCAAAGAAAATTGAAAAAAATCAATTTTGCAATAATAATAAAAAAAAAAAAAAAAGTTTCCAGTAATTCTCAGTTTCATTGAAGGTGAAGAAATAATTATTTTGTAGATCAGTTCTTTCAATTTAAATCTAAAAACCAAGCAGATGCTATTAAGAATGCTATTAACATGGTCTTCTAAACAAGCTTCCATCTTATGCTTGCCAGCTGTTTTTTGTAGTTCATTATCCAGTTTTCTCTCTGATCGCTCACTGAGGGCGATGGTAGATGGCTCTCTGGCTTCTAACTTCTCCAGTAATGCTGATGTCCCCCAAGGTTCAGTTCTTTCCCCCACTCTTTTCCTCTTGTATATTAATGAACATCTTCCATTGACTGGAAATCCTATCCATAGTTTTGCTGATGATAGCACATTGCATTCCACTTTCCAGTTTGAGAAACCTTGTCCTGCTCAATCAGCTTCAACTTCTCGAATATCCACTACCAATTCCTTAAATGCCAATCTCCAGGTCATTCTCCAGTGCAAAGACAACTTAGTTGACTTCAATCCTTCTAAAACTCAGTCTTGTCTTATATCTCGCAAAAAAGGATTCTTCTGCTCCTATGCTTATCTTTGGTGACACTGATTTCTAGGCAAGATGATATCTCTCTTGGGGATTACTCTGACTTCTAATCTCTCTTGGCACAAGCACATTACAAATATTGCTTCCTCTGCATCTTAAAAACTTGGTTTTCTCTTTCACTCTCGGCATTACTTTTCTTCCAAACAGCTGTTCACTCCGTACAAATCGCAAATCCGCCCTACCATGGAATATTGTTCCCACATCTGGGGCGGTGCCCCCAAAACCTCTCTCAGGCTTCATTCAGAAGAGGGCAGTTAGGTTAATTAATGACTCATCTCTAACAGATTCTCTCCACTCGCTGTCTCATAGACGTACTTGTACTGTTTCTGCTGCAAGCCTTTTCTACAGATACTTCCATGGGCACTTTGGCTTCTATAATTCCAGCTCTCTCTCTATCAAAACAGGCCAAACCTGTGCTGTCACCAGCCAACATCCATTTACTGTCCAACTTCAAACTCACAGAACCAACTTTTCATCTTCCTTGTTTATTCATTCAATGCCGTTTTCTGGAACAACTTTCCATTGTACATATTTCCTGAAAATTATAGTCTTCAGAAGTTCAAGTCTAATGTCAACAAATATCTTGTTTCATCCTCTCATGTTTGCAGTTTTCATAAAAAAAAAAAAAAAAAGAAAGAAAGAAAGAATTGATTTACAAGGATCTGGTGAGTGCACAAGGAAGCATGAAATATAACAAGTTATCCCAAGTCATTCTTGGCATTTTAATAATTCTTCATAGCAGTTCTGAGTGCCAGAGACTATTCAGACTATTCACTTTTGGTACATTACAGTCAAGTCTGAACAGCAATGCCATTGTTATAAATAAAATATTGATCCAATATTTCTGATGAGGTGCAAAGTCTGCACCTCATCAGAAATATTGGATCAATATTTTATGATAAGGATAAGGATATATGAATATTTTCATATATCCTTATGATAAGGATATATGATAAGGATATATGAATATTTTCTGATGAGGTGCAGACTTTGCACCTCATCAGAAAATATTGTAAACTTCTACAGTATAATCTCCTACAACAGAAATGCACAGACAGAAAAATGTTAAGTAAGCTAATGTTTAAAAGCATACTGTACTGGTAAACAATCTAATGCCTATTTTTTTTTAAATTTTTATACATACATATATCCTTATAATTCAACAGCAAACAAATAAATTCAAATTTGTTCACTCTGTACATGTCAATATACACTGAGTTGGCTTTGCATTAGCAACATATCCTTATGTAGAAATGGACTAGTCTGTGATGCTGGTGGAGGCTCCGAGTTGGAAAAAGCTGATATAAGTGTGTTATTTGCACATTGGCAATCAGTTTTTTTGAATATCTGTGAGGAAGAATGAGTTGGCATCTAGATCTTTCTGACTTGGAATGATTGTAGGGGCAAGATGTGCAGGTGCCATTATCTCGACAATAGCCAACATGGTCAAGTGCTCCATTCTGGGTGGTTGGCATAGAGATCTTTCCGACTTCAAGTGTGGACTGACTGTGGGGATTAGGTATAAAACAAACAGCAACAACCAAAAATAGTTAAGTGCTATCATTCTGTGGTGGCATGACTGGCACAATAATTGTTGAATAACTGGAAAAATTGAATGACTTGTGGGATTTCTGTTCTTCTGGTTGGATTACTGTTTTTAAAATGTTTGAAAAATTTGTATATTGACATGTACAGAGTAAACAAATTCATGGTTGGATTACTGTTTTTTAAAATCTTCTGATGTCAATTTTTGTTCAGATCATTTTGGTGAAATTATTCATATAGGGATGAAATCCTTTATTCCACACTCATAAAATCTCTTAAAATCTTGTTCTTTATCTAAACTCTGGTTTTCCAATAAATGTGCAAAGGCCGTTCAAGATAGGAATGTCACATATCATATTTGGCGTCTTGCATCCAAATCTCCAGATTCATTTGCTGCCTACGTGAAAGCTCACAACAATTGTAAAGTAATTATTAATCAGTCCAAACTAGATTTTGAACAGGCTGTAATTATTAGCAGTAATTATTAATCAGTCCAAACTAGATTTTGAACAGTGATTTTCAACCGGGGTGCTGCAACAACATTCCAGAGTTGCCACGTAATTTGGGTTTAAGTTACTTAAACTTATTTTTTTAAAAATTTATATGTTTATTTCATTATAAAACGGTGTACAGTATCTTTTTAATTTTGTGGTAATCTATAATTGATGTTTTCTGAGTACCTCTATATAAAGAATAAAATTATATACTGTATATATATAATTTGTATTATGAAATGTAATTTTTATATTTGTAACTATCGTGAAACATATATTTTTAATATTATATATATATATATACATAATGTTAGATCCGATTTTATATATATATATATATATATATATAAATAATCGGATCTAACAGTATAAAATTGAGTAGATTGATCAATCAGGGATGCCGCAAAATAAATAAATTATTTAGGGGTGCCGTTATTAAAAAAGGTTGAAAACCACTGGGCTAAGTGAAGAAAACTTGCATCTTGTCCAATTGGTGGTCAAGCATTCTGGTCTCTTGCCATAGGTATTGGCTGCAACTTTTGCCCATCTTTATTGCCACCCTTGTTAAATCCTGATGGTTCTATATTTCTAAATAAAATTTCACCTCAGCTAAAGATAAAGTTAACCTGCTTGTATCCTACTTTTCTTCTAATTCTTGTATTGACAATCCTGGTAGACCACCTCCTATCATTCCCAGTACACTCCACTTGGTGCCTCCTGTGGTCTTCCATCAAAAGGATGTCAGAAGAATTTGAATAATTTGATGCCAAGAAAGCTCCAGAATCTAGAAAGCATTCTGGGTAGTGGAGCACACTTGTTCTCAAAAACCTGTGCTCCTGAACTTACGCCTGGTCTGTGTTGCCTTTTACTCTTTCTTATTCCAAAGGTATATTTTCTTCTACATAGAAATTTGCTCATATCCAGCCAGTTACTAAAAAAAGGATGACAATTCCCCCCATCCAATTATCATCTGTTGCTCTTTCTAAAGTAATGCAGAAATCTATTAACTGCCAACTCTTAAACTATCTAGAAACCTTCCATCTGATCAGTGATTGCCAGTATGGATTCTTTCAGTGTTCCTCTCTATGTTGGCACTGGTACATGGTGAAGGGACCTCCCAGTGACTCTGCTGGACCTCCAGATTAGTGTCACTGGGATCCAACGCCCACAGCCTAAGTTTCAGGCTAACATCAATGGGATCCAGTGTGTTTGCCATGCTCTGCGACCCGTGGAAATTCAGAAAGGGGGATCCTGGTGGTTGAGGAGCCCAGCTTCAATATACCATTTTGGCCCCTTCTTCAACAGCCGGGCCTTCCAGGGTGGTCCTGGAAGGCCCGGCTACTATCAGTTGGCTAGTAGCTTGCCTGCGAGGGTCATCCGTTTCGATGCCATGCTCCTACCTCTCATGATCCGAGGGACAAGATTCAGGCTGGCGGTGGTGCAAGTATGGTGTCTGGGTAGCCCTGGCATTCCACTTCCGAGCGCATTTATTGCATTCTGGATAGTGGGCGTTCCTTCGGCCTTTGTGGTGGATGGGGAGCCCAGGCACTGAACCACTTTAAAAACTTCATGAATCCTGATAAACTTACTTCTTCAGGGACGATAACCCGGTCCCTATCTGCAAATATAGATGAAGACACAGAAAGCACTATTGCTACAGAGAGGGAGCGAACTGAAATACCATCAGGGCCTGTCCCAAGGTTTTTAATTATACATTCAACCAGTGAAAAACCGATTGGCAAATGTCACCATTCTTTATACAGAAAATGCACTGTTCACTGAATTTAAAACTTTTGTTTCGTCTTACCCTTGTCAAGAAATTTTGTAATGAAAGAAATCTCACTAACAGGGCTTTGCTTGACAGTGTGTGGTCCTCTGGAACAGACTTCCATCTGTTGTTGTGAAAGTTGAAAACTTAAATAAGTTCAAGGCAGAACTAGACAAGCATTTGGAGTGAATGGATGGGTGAAATGGGAAGGGTTTTTTTTTTTTTTTTGGCTGATGCTATATAAGCTTGCTTTCTTGCATCATATGCCTCTACTAATGCTAAACTGGTTGCCCCTCTCTGCACCACCCATTCCAACATATTGACATTATTCCTAAAATGAAGCTTCCAGACTGAATGCAGTACTCAAGACGACCTGGCTTGCATTGCTTTATATAATGGAACAATCAACTCCTTGTCCATGCTGTCAAAGTTCCTGTATATCATTGACAAAACTGCATGAACTGTCTCAGCATGCTGTTTATGATGCTCGGGAAACCACATCAGACTGTATCACTGTCAGCTCTTTTTCTTTCTCCACTATCTTCAGTGTGGTACCACCTAACTGGTGTGTTAATCTGTCCCATAGTTATTGCATTTGTTAATGTTAAACATTAATTGTCTCTTTTCAGCACATCTGACTAATTTTTCAGAGCCTTGTTGTAGCATCATATCTTGATTGCCATCATCAAATCCTGCTGACCTTCATATTATCTGCTAACTTGTACATTAAATTTGATATGTGTTCATCAATATCATTAATAAATATTGAAAACATTAAACACTAATTGAAAAACTACAGGTTCCAGCACTGAACGTTCAGGGACTTCCCTAATAACAGTTGTTCACGAAGAGCAGTGTTCATTAACAAATGCTCTCTGCATTCTGCCACTCATCCACCCTATATCTATAGCAGGTAACCACACTGCACCAATTTTTATAGAAATCTTTCATGCAGAACAGTGTCAAAAGCTTTGCTGAAATCTAAGTATATGAAAAAAATTTTTTTTTTTTGTATCCAGTTCCTTTGTTACTACGTCAAAGTAGCCAATCAAATTAGTCAGACAAGATCTTTCCTTAATGAATCCATGCTGTGACTGCCATGTACCTGCATCACTTCTTTGCCAGACTTATTATTTTCATTGGAACAGAAGTCTGGCTTACAGGTCTATAATTACTCAGTTCTCCTTTTATCGCCCTTTTTTTTTGTTTTCCCCTTTAATGCATATATGAGATATTTTCACAGCTCTTATCCATAGTCTCTATTCTTTAATCTCTTAATTACGAGAGCTCTTAATTATTTTAATTATATTCTCTATCTCTAATCTCTTAAAATTAAGGCTAATCATTTTGCTCTTTCTTTTAATACAATTGATAGATTCCATCATCCCCAGATGCCTTATTTACTTTTAGCTTCAATTTTCCTCCTCCTCCTCCTCCTTCTCCTCCATTCTCAATTCTCCTCCATTTTCCTCTCAGTTATCCCAAAATCATTCAGCTCCCAGGTAATAACAACATGCGATACTGGTGGGCTCATCTGTAAACACTCCTTGAGGTTTGTCACAAGCATTCTAGATATGTCAGACAACCTATACTTGCTACCTGGAAGTCTGAAACGCTCATGGAACTGATATTCGAGTGACACTCAAATAGACCCAATTTCGGTGAAATCTGGACAGCCAAATCCTCTGCTTGCACTTTCCCGATGGTGGGACTGTTAGTAATCTTGAGTATACTATGAGTGATCACCCAAATGGGAACCAACATAAGCAGGGGTCGAGGTGTGATGCCCACACCACATGGAGGAATGCCGCCCCTCTCTATTACCAGGCAATACTAGTGGTAGGTGACTCTCGTCAACTGGAGCAATACGACCATTTTGCTTATTGGAAGCTTGAAGTGGTGTAACCCATGTTTAGTCTCCAGAGCTAAGTTCCTGTCAACCATTCCCTATCTCTTCCATTGTGCAGTATGACTGATGACTTTTGAGGTCATGATGGACAACATGGCGAGATCCAATCTTCCTTACTTTTCGAGGGTACAGCTCTAAAATGGTGTTCGCAGGCCGGTTGCTAGTTAGTACACTGGACCGAACCTATTGGTAACTCTTTAGGAGGCTTCCAGATCAGCTAGTGTATAATCTTGCTGCCTCTACTCTGCCAGATAGTGACTGGAGAGAGTCTGAGTAGTGTGTATGCAGGGGGTGGGGGCATTGTCAAATCCATGTTATGTGAAGAATCTGGGTGTATTCTTACCATGTGTACACCATATCCAAAAATTTCATTCCTTCATACAGCATGTCCCCCCCACTTTTTCTTACTATTGATTACACCACGAATAGACAAATTAATAGAGTAAGCTTATCTGCGAAAAGATCTAAACCACCCAAACACTTTGTAGGTCATTTCACAAATATAGCTGATCTCAATTCTAATCTCAATGATGTCCATTTCCACTTGCAGTCTGCCAAACCTCATGTAATTTTTCTAACAGAATCTCAGTTATTGGTTGATTCAACTACTGCTCATCTCAATTGCCCAAATTATTCGCTGAATGATTCCTTTCGCCTCAAAGGTGGTACTTGTGCATATGTCCGCTCCGATATTCCATTCAGAGACTTTGTAATTTGGAATCTCCTCTTTTTGATCTTCTCTGGCTTAAAATCTCCCTACTTCATTGTGTCAAATTCATCTGTTGTCTCTACTATCCTTCCAACTCCACTAATCACTTGGAGCTTTTTGACTTCCTCCCTTTGCAACTTGACTTTCTCCAGTCCAACTTTCCTAACAGTGAGGTAATTTTCCTTGGTGATTTTAATGTTCACAACTCCAGCTGGCTTCCATTTTCTAGTCACACTGTCCCAGCTCGTCGAGATGCTGAGGCTATTGCAATTGCTAATGACTTTGCACAGATTGTTCATTTACCTATAAGAATACCAGACAATTCTAACCATACAGCCAACACTCTTGATCTTTTTCTCACAAACAACCCTTCTAAATACACGGTCCAAGTGAGTGGTCCTTTAGCACCTCAGATCACAACTTGGTGATTGTCTCTTCTCCAGTGGAGGACTTTATCTCATGGCTATTCCCAACCTCATGTTGGTTGGCATTACAAGAATGCAAAATGGGATGACCTGAGAGATTTCCTTTCTTCTTTTCCTTGGTCGGATTACTGTTTCTAAACTTCTGATGTCAGCGGTTGCTTAGATCGTGTCTGTGAAATTATTCTTGTAGGAATGGAATCATTTATTCCACACTCCACTTTAAAATCTCGTCCTTTATCTAAACCTTGGTTTTCTAACAAATGTGCTAAGGCTGTTCAAGAGAAGAATGTTGCATATCGTAATTGGCTTGTTTCCACTTATTCAGTTTCTTTTTCTGCCTACACCAAAGCTTGCAACAATTGTAAAGCAGTTATTAATCAGTCCAAACTAGATTTTGAACAGGCTAAGAGTAGAAAACTTGTTTCTTGCCCTAATGGTAGCCAAGTATTCTGGTCTCTTGCCAAAGTTATTGGCTCTAACTTTTGCCCATCTCTGCTCCCACCTCTGTCAAAACTAGATGGTTCTGTTGTTATTTCAGCCAAGGATAAAGCCGACCTGCTAGCATCCCATTTTTCTTTCAACTCACGCATTAACGATCTTGGTAAAACACCTCCCACTATTCCCAACAAGCTCCATTCAATGCCTCCTGTGGTCTTCTGTCAAAAGGATGTCAGAAGGATTTTGACGAATCTTGATGCTAAGAAAGCTCCAGGTCCTGATGGTATTTCTCCACTTGTTCTCAAAACCTGTGCTCCTGAATTTACTCCTATTCTTTGCTGCCTTTTTTCACTTTCCTATTCCAAAGGTGTTTTTCCTTCTGCTTGGAAATTTGCTGACATCCAGCCAGCTACTATAAAAGGGTGACAAATCCCTCCCACCCAATTATCGTCCATTGTAATTACTTCTACTCTTTCTAAACTAATGGAGAAATCAATTAACTGCCAACTCTTAAATTACCTAGAAACCTTCTGGCTGATCAACGATCGCCAGTATGGATTCAGTTAGTCTTGATTCACTGGTGATGTTCTGGCTTATGCTACCCATTTATGGACAAATTCAATGGAAACGTTCGTTGAAACACAAGCAATTTCTCTTGACATCTGAAAGGCTTTCAATCATGTTTGGCATAAAGATCTTCTAAACAAGCTTCCATCATATTGTTTGCCAACTGTTTTTTTGTAATTGGTTATCCAGTTTTCTCTCTGATCGCTAACTGAGGGTGATGGTAGTTGGCTCTCTGTCTTCTAACTTCTCCACTAATGCTGGTGTCCCCCAAGGTTCAGTACTTTTCTCCACTCTTTTCCTATTGTATATTAATGACCTTCTTCCATTGACTGGACATCCTATCCATAGTTTTGTCGATGATAGCACATTGCATTCCACTTTCTATTTTGGGATAATCTTCCCTGCTCAATCAGCTTCATTTTCTCGGATGTCCGCTACCATTTCCTTAAATGCCGATCTTCAGGTAATTCTCCAGTGGGGCAAAGACAACTTTGTTGATTTCAATCCTTCTAAAACTCAGTCTTGTCTTATATCTCGCAAAAAGGATTCTTCTGCTCCTATGCTCATCTTCGGTGAACACTCCGATTTCTAGCCAAGTTGATATATCTCTTTTGGAGGTTACCCTGACTTCTAATCTCTCTTGGCACAAGCACATTGCAAATATTGCTTCCTCTGCATCTAAAATACTTGGTTTTCTCTTTCGCTCTCTGCATTATTTTTCTTCCAAACAGCTGTTCACTCTGTACAAATTGCAAATCCTCCCTCCCATGGAATGATATTTCCACATCTGGGGCCGTGCCTCCAAAACTTCTCTCAGGCCTCTAGATTCCATTCAGAAGAGGGCAGTTAGGTTAATTAATGACTCATCTCTAACAGTCTCTCTCCACTCTTTGTCTCATATACGTACTGTTTCTGCTGCATGCCTTTTCTGCAGATACTTCCATGGGCACTGTTGTTCTGAATTGGTTTCTATAATTCCTGCTCTCTTTCAAAATAGTCCAAACACTTGCCGCCAACATCCATTTATTGTCCAACTTTAAACTCACAGAACTAACTTTTCATATTCCTTCTTTATTCATTCAACTGCTGTTTTCTGGAACAACCTTCCTTCATAAGTATTTTACTGAAAATTACAGTCTACAGAAGTTCAAGTTTAATGTCAACAAATATCTTCTCTTGTCTTCTCAGCTTTCAACCCAAGCATAGTACTAACTACTATAATTACTATTGTGCATTATTGCGGACACCGAGCAAAATGGATACAGACAAGTCTGTCTCCATTTTGCTCGGTGTCCGCAATAATGACAAGTTTAATATTAATCGGAAAATATGTATATTAAATTAGATACATACAAAATCTTTTGGTTAGTTTGTTAACCTTCATCAGTCAAACTGACAGTTAAGAGTGTGGAACATGAGGGCATGTACTGCCAGTCATGTATATGAACTGTGTGATGTGATGGTTAATTGTTGGATGTTGAAGCCTGTGGCTGTGTGAACACATGTGAACGTTGCCAACGTTTGTCATTCATCAAAATGGTTGCTTCAATGATAGGGTGGACACAACATCCACTGCTCCTGTTGACTGAGGTATTAGAGCATGTGATGTTCAACGACTCCAGCCAGGTGTGTCGCCTAACTTTCTTTGTGACTTTGTTGTGTCCCCAATAATTTATAATCATCCCAGTCATTTTTCTTCATTGTCTCTAGTTGTTTCATCAGTTCATCTGTTATTCATTTTGACTGAAAACTTATATTAAACAGTATCTTTTAATTACTGAAAACGAAAGGTATAAAAAGCTTGATAACTTATACAGTTTCTTCTTTAAATACTTCCCATTAAGAATTTACAGCATTATCAGTTGGGCCTACTGAATAGAATTTGAAAAATGTCCAAGATTATTCTAGTAACCATTACAAAAGCAAAATCCCTTCCTTTTACCCTTGACAGTTATATCTTTATTAAATACCAAGTGAATACGCTGTGATCACTGCCATCTGGTAAATATTTTATCTGCAGGTTCTTAATGCATGAAAAGTTACTGCCGATAATCAAATCAAGAGTATTTCTTTTCCTTGTTGCCTCTTCTGATGTAGAAAGTAGTTATCAAATAAATACCTAAAGGTTCTGCCATTGTGTGAGCAACGAGCCCACGAGTTCCTGTCTTTCAAGAAAGTCTCCTGTTATAAGACATTAGCATTAGTAGAGGCATACGATGCAAGAAAGCAAGCTTATGTAGCATCAGCGAAAAAAAACCCCTCCCATCTCACCCCTCCATTCATTCCAAATGCCTGTCGAGCTCAGCCTTAAATTTATTTAGGCTATCAACTTCCACAACAAAAGATGGAAGTCTGTTCCACCAATCAACTACCTGCTGGCTAAAGGCAAATTTCTGCACATCTATTCTACAACTATCTTTCCTCAGTTTGAATCTGTGCCCCCTCAAGTTCTTAATCTGAGCAAGAGAAAGAATCCCATCAGCATTCGGCTTGCTCAACCCATTCAAGGCCTTATACACCTCAATCAGATCACCTCGCAGGTGCCTACTCTCCAGGCACTGCAATTTGCAGAATTTAAGCCATTCTTGGTAAGAGCACCCCTTTGTTCCCCTCATCAGTCTTGTTGCCCTTCTTTGTACTCATTCTACCAACTATATATCCTTTCTAAAATGAGGCCTCCAGACCTGTACACAGTACTCTAGTCTGATTTACTCTATTTGCTTGTGTAACTCTTTACACGTTTCACAATCATTTTGGCCTGTAACATACCCCTACCATTATTTTTGTTTTTCCATTATTACAGTGTCATTATTACATCTGTGTCAACCTGGCTCACTTCCTTAGAGTGTATGTGCTTCTTGTCAAAGAGCATAACTAATCCCTGTCCCATCCTGTTCTGTCTGTCTTTTCTATAAACACTGCTTGTCATATTCAAGTTCTTCATCCCATATAGCTGGGTGGCATCTTTATTTCAAACCAGTACCCAACCGATTCTTCAAATTCCTCAAATTTATTTACTATATTCCTAACATTTGTGCACAAGCAAGTACATTGAATCTATTTTTTTCCTAATAACTCCTCATGTATGTTGTTTGTCCCACGAGAGCTGTCAGCAGGCCTTGTAATCCCTCACATCTTGTTTTCCTAGTTGCTGTGTTTCCCAATAGAAACAGTGTAAGAATCAGTTTCACTTCCACCTACTGCTGCTGCTGCTGCTCTAAAACTGTCACTGTGTTCCCCTAAGCTAGCAGTTCTCTGACCCACCTAACACTGCCTTGATAGCATCAACAAATATTCTTGTTTCACTTCTATTTAAGTGTATTCCATTCCTGTAAAAATGGTCTCCTGTTACAAGCACATGCCAGGCTGAGGAAAATTTTACCCCATGAGCCTTGTACAGTCTCTACAGGGTTAATTGATTGACAAAGCTGTTGTCATGAACTCCCTCCTATTATGCTGGGCAATTTTGCCCACACCTTCCAAATTTAATCCTAACTCTTGTCTTTTTCTCAATATTTCCCTGTGCTTTTTTAAGTTCTCAGATCTCCTATTCTTAATATCATTGGTACCAGTGTTTTTAAAAACATCATCTTTTGTGCTATTAAAAGATTATAGTTGCTCAATGTCATCAACTCCAGTTGCTCAGACTATGCCAGTCTGACTTTGGGATTGTTGCTGCGTTGCACGAGTGTAAGCTGTAGTATTGAGCTAGCAGCTGAGAGCTCGGTGATTCCTTGGTGGGGGTGTCAACCCTCTTCAAGCTGTCATAACTGCCCATCAGAATGCTGAGTATGGGCATAATTTCCTCTCTCTCTCTCTCCATTGAACACAGGATGTGATACTGTTCCTTTGGTAGTATCATATCCTGTTCCAGATGGATCTGCAAATGTTGAACAATGCACTTTATTAACTCATTTTATAATGTGTTAATAAAGTAATAAATAAAATTTGTAGGAGAGCTGCCCTATTTAATTTTTTCTTCAAGCCATATGCTCCTACTTTGTGCCCTTTGTTTTTCTGTTCTCATCTGTGGCATGATTTTATTTTAATACAGTTTAATTTGATAATAATACATTGAATTAAGAGATACCTAAATGCAATAATAATATAACTCCATTCATAGTTTATGCAACAGTAATACATATTACACTATCAAGTTATATTATGTATGCATCATTTTCACATTATATATGCTTCCATTGCATGACACTTCCTTTGCACTTTTCTGGTGGCTTCACTTTGCATATGATTGAATGGATCTTTAATTGACTTCATTTATATCAAAAAATGTTCAAATACTTTGAAGTGCATGTTGTCTACAAGAAAGAATTAGATATATATTCCCTACTTTTTTGTTATTTTAGGAACGCCGTCTTCAGTGTATGTCTTTTCAAGGAGTGAAAGAAAGAGAGTGGGTTATGGAAGCTGCAATTCGCTACATTAAGGTGACAGGTGGACCTGCAGGGAAGGAAGGTTTATTAGTAGGACTAAAAAATGGTCAGGTAAGTTAAGAGTATTAATGCTGTATAGTGGTATTGAGTTATTTCATTTTATCGGGTTTTCTTGTACAAATTGTAAATTAAAATTTCTGTTCAGAACCTACAAGGGCCGAGAGTCCTCAATAATAGTTTAGTGCACATGGTATTCCACTACTTGCCATTCATTTGGAAAGGTCTGGGTTCAGTTACTGTCAGAGGAATTTTCTAACAGAATTTTCATTTGAGCTTAGCTGATTTTAGTAAAAGGAGTAGATTTTTCCATCTGAGGTATTCTTAGGTTTTTTTGAAGCCGAAAAATATGCAAATTGACTTGAACACATATCAGAAAAATATAGTCATATACAGTCGTAAAACATGAGTCTATGACAGACTTGGACAGGCAGTAGTAATTCTTACAAAAATGGTAAAATGTTAAAGAAAACTGGGAAAAATGAATGAATCAATCACTTTTGATGTGAAAAATTCAATTTGATGGATTTATGGCAAGACAAATTGACACGGATTGCATATCTCCAATAAATTTCACTACTCAAGGGTACTGCTTTGAGGAACTTCACCAGCCAAGTTACATATCATCAGAAGCATTTCTTGGTCTCAACAGTTAGATATTAAGGTGGAAAATAGAAGAAAAAATTTATTTAATGTATTCCTGCATTGCATTTCAGGTGCACTCAGTTTTTTTTTTCTTAAATTAATTAATTTTTCTGTGCTTAATAGAAGTGAAAAGTGAAAAGCAAATATATGAATTACTAAGATACCTTAATAAAACAATATTTATTACTCTTCTCCTGTATAAACTTTTCCTTTTGTTAAATCTCTTCTCTCTCTCTCTCTCTCTCTCTCTCTCTCTCTCTCTCTCTCTCTCTCTCTCTCTCTCTCTCTCTCTCTCTGTGTGTGTGTGTGTGTGTGTGTGTGTGTGTGTGTGTGTGTGTGTGTGTGTGTGTGTGTGTGTGTGTGTGTGTGTGAGGAGGGATTTCCGAAAAGTAAGGTAACACATTTTTTTTCTTAATAAAGGAAAGGGAATGAGATGAAATGCGTTTGACAGATAGACCATTAATACTGTTCAAAAAGACTGCCAGTGCAGTGTTGCGGTACTGTCACCTCACAGTAGATTCCAGTTGCAAAATGGTGGCTACTGTACGAGTGTGGTCCAAAACAGGTGATCGGGAAGTTATTCGCTTTTTGCAAGCAAAAGGGTCTTCACCAAGTGACATTCACCGTGAACTGGTTGTTGTTTATGGCGAAAAGGTGATGACAAAGAAGCAGGTGTGTTTTTGGTGCAAGGAATTTGAAGTGGGCCCTGTTGACATTGAAGACTGACATCATGGCCATAGTGTTCTGGGATTGCCAAGGGATTCTATTGGTGGATTTCTTGCTAAAGGGAGCAACAATCAGTGCAAAGCTTTACTATGCAATGTTGGAAAAACTGAAAGCCAACATTCGATGCAAACAACCAGGACCCCTGACAAGCGTCATGGTTTTGTTGCAAGACAATGCAACTCCACACACTGCCCCCACCACTCGTAAGTGGTTGTGCCGTATCGTTGGGAAATTCTGTCACATCCCCCTCCCCTACAGCCCAGACTTATTGCCTTCAGACTTCCATTTGTTCGGCCCTCTGAAAAAAACACCTTTCAGGAAAGCATTTCATGGATAAGGAAGTTCATCAGGTGGTGCGATGTTGGTTACTGCATCTGGGTAATGACTTTTTCATTACTGGTATTGATAAACTGATCCATCGTTGGGACAATGGCATCAATAAAACTGGAGATTTTGTAGAGAAGTAGTGCATGTTCACTTATTTCTTGATGTGTAATTTCAAGCGCCTCCATAGCCAGGTGGGAAGGAGCAGCAGTGCGTAGCACATGCTTCTTGATTAGACCGGGGTTCGAGCCCGTCACCACCAAATACGGAGGATGCGGAAAGGTCAGGGAATGACCACCGCCCGGAGCAATATGGCCTTAGTTGCTAATGCTCCTAAAAACCAAAAATAACAATAACGATGTGTAATTTCAACTTTGTATTATTCAACATCAACAAGAGAAAAAATGTGTTACCTTACTCTTCGGAAACCCCTCGTGTATATATATATATATATATATATATTTATCTTTTCACAAGCAGAACCATGTTCACAAGTCTTACATAACAATACTGCTTAGGATATTGCATAAGTCTTACATAACAATACTGCTTAGGATATTGCAATATTGCATTAAAATTACATTTAATCTTCAAATTTCTTCTTGCCATATAAATTATACGGATAAGAGAAATAATAATCAGATTTCTATTTCTCTGATTTTAATGAAATTTGGGTTGGCTTGGCAAATCTTTCTAAAAGAACTAAACATAAAATTTCATGAAAATCCATGCAGTGGGAGTCATTGTTTTATATGCAGATGAATGAACCGAGATGGATGGACGAACAGACAGGCAGACCAGCAGGCACTGCCTGTTCATCCAAAAAAGGACAAACAGGCAGACATACCAAAAAAGGCACCTCTCATCCCAACAGAAAACAATATATTCATTCCATTTGAAACCTTCATTGTATGTATAGATGTGCAAAACTACAAAATGAAGTTTTTCAGACTGTCTAAAGCAGTACAATGACATCTGGTTCGTGGGCGATGATTAGGTTTGATTAGGTTAAATTATCAAATGGGTAGATAATTTAAAAATTTTGTTCCCCGTGGCAAATTTCCCTCCAGCTTTCTGCAAATCAATTTGGGACAAATGGAAATCATCCATAATAATGCATCCACACTTGCTCATCATTCTATTAATGTAACGGCTCTCTCCATATTTGTTCTGATCTGTAGATTACTTCCACTTTCTTATTTTTACTTTCACCTAACTCACCCTACCCAGATTCTGAATTAGCATCTGTACGTTCTGAATCTGCAGTAGGTTTTGCTGCATCCAGGCAGATTTTGATAAGAAGCATGACTCCACCATCCCATGTTAGACAACATAAACAGAATCTTCCTATTTCTGGATGACATCAAATTCCTACTAGGCCTTTTATATCAATGTTAGTTGTCTTAAACAGGTGTTATAATTACTCATATTCAATTACTTTATCAGTGTATACATTAATGTATACCAGATATTCTTGAATAGTTCACTAATCTAGAATTATCTGTACTTTTGTGTGAAGTGTTACTTTGACTCACATTATTCAGGTAAATGAGAGGTTACTTTGTCTCACATCATTCAGGTAATGGGTTGTGTTAGGGTAGCTAAGAATAGGAACAGGTGCATGTATACTTGCTTGTACACCAATGCTAGGAGTTTGGTAAATAAATTTGATGAATTTGAGGTATTGCACAAAACATCAAAGCCGGATATTGTTGGGATATCAGAGACGTGGTGTCACACAGATATAAGTAATGCAGAACTGGAATTTGGGGAGTACAATGTCTACAGAAAGGATAGACAGGATAGGAAGGGAGGAGGGGTTATGCTATTAGTTAAGAAACACACAAAATCCAAGGAAGTGAAGCCAGTCGACATCGCTGGACAGTGCAGTGTTGAGTCAGTTTGGTGTGACATAAGCATTGGGAGATCAAAATTGAGAGTAGGAGTGTGCTATAGGCCTAATGACTCTGATGAGTATAATAAGAAAATGTACAGGGAAATAGTGGGCCAGTAAATCAGAGAGTCTTATAATGGGAGATTTTAATTTCCCAGATATTGACTGGAATTTGGGGGCTGGTCACTCACACACTAGCAAGGCTTTTGTGGATTTATTGGATGATTGTTTTTTACATCAACATGTTCGAGAGGCAACTAGGGGGAGTAATATACTTGATCTGATTATCAGTAGTGATTCTTCATGCATTAAGAATCTGCAGATAAAGGAACCACTAGGTGGCAGTGATCACAGTGTGCTGAAGTGGGATTTACTCAAAGAGGTAACTACCATCAGGGGTAAAGGGAAGGGTTATTGCTTTCATAAAGGCGAGTATGATGGTCTGAGACAGTATTTAAATTCTATACAGTGGCACCAACTGATGTTACCAAAATCAAATTCAAAATGGGAAGATTCAAAGAACTTATCGTGGAAGCTACTAGGCTTTACATACCAACTAAGAAATATTGTTCAAGGTCTAAATTGATGTCAGATAAACTAATGAGACACATGGCAGAGCAGAAAAATGCATGGGATGCATATAAATTAATGGGTGACATGGAAGCCTATGATAGATATAAGCTAGTCTGTAACCAAGTCACAAAGAAGTTTAGGCAGGCAAAGGCAGATTATGAGAAATCTTTGGGAAAGGATGCAAAGAAAAACAGAAAACAGTTCTTTACTTATGTAAACTCTAGAAGGAAGGGATGAATCAGATTGGTCCACTTGATATTGATGATTCAACTGTTGATGATCCTGCTCAGGTAGCTAACAAACTAAATGAATATTTTGCATCGACATTCACACATGAGGAGTTATTCAGCCAGGGGAATGCCAGAGGTGTATTGAACTCTGGCAGTAAGCTAGATAATCTTGTAATAACTGAGAGTAAAGTGGAGGAGAAATTGTTGAAGATAAACACAAGAAAGGCACCTGGGGTGGATGGGATCTATCCAGTTATATTAAAGGAAGCAGCAAAGGAAGTAAGCAAACCCTTAGCCATAATTCTGAGAGCTTCCTTGGACTCAGGAGAGGTACCCATAGACTGGAGATGTGCAAATGTGACCCCAATCCCAAAGGAGGTTCAATGGTTGACACAAGTAATTATAGACCTGTGAGTTTAACTTCTGTTCCAGGAAAATTAATGGAGGCACTGGTTAAAGAAGTACTGCAGGATCACCTAGACAAGACTTCAGTTACAGCTCGGACACAGCATGGTTTTGTTAAGGGGAAGTCTTGCCTGACCAATTTGATTGGATACTATGATGCAGTCACAAAAGAGCTGGATGCAGGGAATAACTTTGATATTATATACTTGGATCTTAGAAAGGCTTTTGATATTGTTGCACATGGAAGACTGCTGCACAAATTGGAGAGTGTGGCATTGTAGGCAAATTGTTGCTATGGATAAAGGGGTGGTTGAAGGGGAGAAGACAGAGAGTGGTAATCAATGGACACTGATCATCATGGACTAATGTTATTAGTGGAGTCCCTCAGGGTTCACTGTTGGGTCCATTATTGTTTTCTGTATTTATAAATAATATTGATGATGGTATATCAAGCTTAATGTCCAAGTTTGCAGACGATACAAAATTTGGCAAGGTTGTTAAGCTGATGCTATGCTGCTGGAACAGGATCTGGAAAGGTTGAGCAGATGGGCTGAGAGGTGGCAAATGAAGTTTAACATTGACAAATGTAAAGTACTACATATGGCAAACAGCAACCCCAGAGCAACGTATCAACTCTGTGGTAGCACACTGACAGTGGTAGAGAATGAAAAGGACCTGGGGTTAATTGTGCACTCAGATATGAAGTTTTCTGAGCAGTACAGACAGTCTGCAAGAGTAGCTCATGGTGTCTTGTCAGTGATATACAGAAATTTTTCTAGCAGGGATAAGGAGGTGATTATCCCCTTGTATAAGGCAATGGTCAGGCCTCACCTTGAGTACTGTATGCAGGTCTGATAGTATGAACCAGAGCTATAATGCTCAATACGTTCTACATTGATATCAATATTTGTAAAAGAATAAGAGAAGTTTACCTCAGTATGATACATAGAACATTTTTAGCATTAGTGGAGGCATATGATGCAAGAAAGCAAGCTTATCTAGCATCAGCCAAAAAAAAAAACCCACTTCACTCCTACGTTCGTTCAAAATACCTGTCCAGCTGAGCCTTAAATTTATTTAGGCTATCAACTTCCACAACAAGGGATGGAAGTCTGTTCCATCAACCAACTACCGGCTGGCTAAAGGCAAATTTCCCCACATCTGTCTTTCCTCAATCTTAATTTATGCTCTCTCAGGTGATTATTCTGAGCAAGAGGAAGAATCCCATCGGCATTGAGCATGCTCAAACCATTCAAGGCTTTATACACCTCTATCAGATTACCTCGCCGGTGCCTAGTCTCTGGACACTGTAATTTGCAAAACATAAGCCTTTCTTCATAAGCGCAACCCTTTGTTCCATTTACTAATCTTGTTGCCCTTCTCTGTACTTGTTCCGGCAGCTCTACATCCTTCCATATGATACTCTCAGAAATTAAAATGAAAACAATATAAAAAAAATCTTACATTACAGTAAGAAATAATTAAAAATCAAATGAACACAATTAAAAATCAATTTAACGCAATTAAAAATTATGTAAAAAATTAATTTAATGAAAAAAATGCAAAACGATTTTCCTTCCCGAAGCTGACAATGCTTTTCGACCATATGTCATGATCACAGGAATGAAAATTACCGAATAGGGATTATTTGTCTTTGTGCATGCACGTATAGGACCACGAGTTGGAGATTAGATATGGCCGGTTATTAACAGAATTCTCATATAATTTAATTTTGATGGTTTCTGCAGTTGGACACTAAGTATTTTGGCCTCGTTAAATAAAAAAGTACATTTTTCATTAACGGCATGAAAGGCTAAATCTGACACTGCTGAACGAGAAGTACGAACTACTGAGGCCGCATGTTGATTAACACGAAAATTCAGAGGAAACCACATAGAACCCTAATAAGAGGAGCCACAATCACTGCAAGAAATGTTTTCTAGGTCATTTATTTGTGTTGCGAACGAGTAAAGGACTTCAGTATAGTGTGTAATTTCTGTATTGGCCTGGCTACGGTTTTAAATTCGGTATCTTTAAAGAATCTGTTAAGTTGTTTGTGCCACTGTTGAACACATGGGACAGAAATAAAGTATTTTTTGATATTACTATTGTTTAATTTTTTATATTCTATCCTTAGCTTGTACCCTAATTCTGTCTTTGTAGCAAGTGGATAACCCCTGTTTAGGAATCTGCTAGTTAATATTTGTATTTTTCAGCCCAAAGCAGATTCTGTCATTGAATATTTATAAGCATTGAGAAATTGAATAAAGATAATCGATCTTTTGTAGGTGAATGGGTGATAACTGTTATAATGTAAAAGCATACCGGTGTTTTTAGGTTTCCGATAGATGTTAAATTGGATTTTGTTCACGTCCCGAGTAAGCGTGAAATTTAGAAAATTTAATGACTTTGTATCCGTATTCTCCCTCTCCAATGTAAATATGAGTCTAGAATGAATATTATTAAACGAATGTAAAATGTCTTGGATAGTGCTACTATCAGCAATGACTAGAACATCGTCTAAATATCTCCCATAGTATGTGATATGGGGTAGAAAAGGTGTCAAATGTATACGTTCAATCGTTGAGAGGTAGATCTCCGATATTAGGCCATTCCGGCTTAATCGCGTTGGCAAACCAAAAAGTTGTTTGTATACATTGTCTCAAAAGGTGATATAATTGGCTTCAACTAAGAGATTAATTAAGTGAAAAATTTCTTTAATAGGAAGTTTCATATAATTAATCGGTATCGAGTTATTATTTAACATATCCCAAAGAATATCTAATGTGTATTCAACATTTACATTCGTATATAACATCTAGTGAGAATAAATTTTTATTATTGCGAAGTCCCGTGCCTCCGTAGCCAAGCGGGCAGGAGCAGCAGTTCGTAGCACATGCTTTTGATTAGACCGGGGTTCAAGCCTGTGACCCCCAAATATGGAGGATGTGGAAAGGTCAGGAAATGACCACCGCATATCTCTGGAGCAATATGGCCTTAGTTGCTAATGCTCCTAAAAACCAAATAACAACAACTGCTAAGTCTACAGTCCTTAAAGTTATTAAATAGTGTATTGTAGTCCATAATCCCAAATTGTATTGCCTTTCTATAGGGTTTTATAATGCTATATACATGTGTGGCCAAGGATGAAAATGCTGAGCTTCTGTAGGAAACAATAGGCCGAATAGGAAAATCGGTCTTATGTAATTTTACCTGACTGAAAAGTGCAGGAGTATTGTATATTTTGGCCTTTAATTCCTTTAACTGAGCCATAGTAATGTAGTTGTTTTTTTGATATGGGTTAACATTTTATTGTATCGATTGACCAAATTGGTAAATAGTGCCGGGTTTACTTCAAGATAAGTGGCGGTATCTAATACAACTGACTCTAATTTATTAATGTAATCAGGTTTATTGAGTAGTACCACTGTATCTCCTTTGTCAGCTCTCTGAATAATAATGTCTTTATTTTCCCGAAGTTCACATAAAGCAGAACTGTTATGTGTATTCAATTTAGGAAGTCGTGTTTCTTTTATGTTATTCGCCACAAGGTTAACTCGTTGAATAAATAAATCTTTTTGCTGAATATTACGAAGTCCAAATTCAATATCAATTACGCACTGTTTTTTAGATAGGTTTTCAGGTGGGGAATAGTAATTTAATCCTTTCAATAAAAGTGAAATTTGGTCCTGTGATAGTGTAACAAGGAAATATTTGTACCCTGTTGATATGTTGGTTTGTTGAATGTTGGACGAGGGGGTGTTCGCGAACTAGCTGAAGTATTCTGCGGTAGACGGTGTGTATGTGGTGGGGTCATCACACAACTCTTATGCATTTGGTCGCAAGCTCGCGACATTGTGTTAGAACTCGTATGAATGTGTCTTGATCCTCCCGATAATGTATTCAATTTGTTAACTTCTCTGTGTTTTATTTCTGAGGCCTGTGCTTCATAACGCAAATCGATGGAGGTCTTCAATACAGACCACTCGTTAGAATGCTGATAGTTTTTTGATTTGTCGCGAAGTTTTCTAACTTGGGAAAGGTATTTTTGTTTATCAGAATACCGATATCTTAAGGAAAGCTTAACTATACTACGTGATGTTTTCACCGCTATTCCGTAATTTTCATTCCTGTGATCATGACATACCATTGAAAAGTATTGTCAACTTCAGGATGGAAAATCGTTTTGCATTTTTTTCGTTAAATTAATTTTTTACTTAATTTTTAATTGCATTAAATTGATTTTTAATTATGTTCATTTGATTTTTAATTATTATTAATTATTTCTTACTGTAAGGTAAGATTTTCGATTTTTTTTTGTTTTCATTTTAATTTATTTAAATTAAAATTAAACCAAATAATAGAAGAATATAAAGTTAAAATATCAACAATGAAAACTAGAACAATGGCTTTTAAGGGGAAAAATACGGTGAGAACAAAAATAGTTATAGATAATAAAATACTAGAACTAGTAAAACATTTTTAAATATCTAGGATGTGATATAACATATGATGTCAAAGAAGATATGAACCAGAAATTGGCAAAATTTCAAAATACATGTGGAACAATAAAAAGAACTCTGACTAAGAAAACAAAGAAAGAAACACAATTGAAATTTTACAAAGTAATGGCAGTACCAACACTTCTTTATAGTTCTGAAACATGGATACCGAAACAAAGAGATATTAATAGAATACAAGCTTCAGAAATGAAATTTTTAAGATATATTAAAGGATGTACAAAATTACAAAAAAAGACTGAAGAAAAGATGGGCAGACCTCTTTGAGATAGGAAAAGGCAGATCGCCTAATCCGTGAAGGAAGATAAGATAAGTTTTAATTTTTGGAGAGTATCATGCGCAAGTGTTCTACATATCATATTGAGGTAAACTTCTCTTATTCTTTTACAAGTATGTATACAGGTCTGGAAATCTCATTTTAGGAAGGATGTACAGCTGCTGGAATGAGTACAGAGAAGGGCAACAAGATTAGTGAATGGAACAAAGGGTTGCTCTTACGAAAAAAGGGTTAAGTTTTGCAAATCTGAAGTGTATTACGTTAGTAGAGGTACATGATGCAAGAAAGCTAGCTTATACAGCATCAGCCAAAAAAAAAAAAAAAAAAATGCCTTCCCATTTCACTGGTCCATTCGTTCCAAATGTTTGTCTAGTTCTACCTTGAATTTATTTAATCTATCAACTTCCACAACAACAGATGGAAGTTTGTTCCACAAATCAACTACTCGCTGGCTAAGGGCAAACTTCAACACATCTATTCTACAACTGTCTTTCCTCAGTTTGAATTTGTGCCCACTCAGGTTTGTAATCTGAGCAAGAGGAAAAATCCCATCAGCATTGCGCCTGATGGGAATGGAAAATCCCATCCATTCAAGGCCATATATACACCACAATCAGATCGCCTCACAGGTCCCTAGTCTCCAGAAGCTGCTATTTGCAGAACTTAGGCCTTTCTTCATAAGAGTACCCCTTTGTTCCCTTCAGCACACTTGTAGCCCTTCTTCTGTACTCGTTCTACCAACTCTACATCCTTCCTAAAATGAGGCTTCCAGAACTGTACGCAGTACTCAAGTTGTGGCCTGACCATTTCCTTATACAAGGGAATAATCACCTCCTTATCTCTTCTTCCAAAATTCCCATATATAATTGACAAACCCCATGACCTACTCTAGCAGCCTGTTTGCACTACTCAGAAAACTTCATATCTGACTGCACAATTACCCCCAGGTCTCTCTCTCATTCTTCACTACCCTGAATGTAACACCACGCCGGTGGTACATTTCTCTGGGGTTACTGCTACTCATATGCAATACTTTGCATTTGTCATAAACTTCAATATCCACTTCTCAGCCCATCTACCCAACTTTTCCAGAGCCTGTTGTGCCGACCGAGCTAGCTGGGTGGCTAAAGTACCTGCCTGGCAACCCATAGGTTGCGGGTTCGAATCCCACCTCGGGCGCCTTAATCAGAGTAGTGCAAAAACTTTGGGAGGTGCATTGTGGCCACAGAAGCTGATGTGCCAACAATTAACAAAAAAAAAAAAAAAAAAAAAAAAAAAAAGAACCTTTTACAGCAGCATACTGTTATTAATAACCCTGAGAACCTTTGTATCATCTGCAACTTGGACATTAAGCCTGATTTACCTTCATCAATATCATTGATAAATATACAAAACCACAATGGGCCTAACACTGAACCCTGAGGGACACCACTAATTATATTTGTCCACGAAGAGCAGTGTCCACTGATTACCACTCAACCATCCCTTTAGCCATTGTAGCAACTTGTCTTTAATGCCATACCTTTCCAATTTGTACAGCAGTCTTCCATGTGCAACAGTATCAAAAGCTTTCCTGAAATTCAAGTATATAATATCAAAGTTATTTTTTGCATCCAGTTCCTTTGTGACCACATCATAGTATCCAATCAAATTGGTCAGATCAAAACTTCTCATTGACAAACCCATGCTGTGTCTGAATTATTACTGCTGACATGTCTAGATGATCCTACAGTGCTGCTTTAACCAGTGTCTCCATTATTTTCCCTGGAACAGAAGTCAAACTAACAGGTCTGTAATTTCTCATGTCACACTTTGAACCCCCTTTGTGAATTGGAGATACATTTGCACATCTCCAGTCCGTGGGAACTTCCCCCGAGTCCAAGGATGCTCTCATAATTAGGGCTATGGGTTTGCTTACTTCCTTTGCCACCTCCTTTAATATAACTGGATAGATCCCATCTACTGCAGGTGCCTTTCTTATGTTCAACTTCAACAATTTCTTCTCCACTATGCTCTTAGTTATTACAAAATCATTTAACTTCCTGTCAGAGTTTGATAAACATCTGGCCCTCTCCTCCTTCAGTAACTCCTCATGTGTGAATGTAGGTGCAAAATACTCATTTAGTTCGGCAGCTATCTAAGAATGATAATCTATAGTCAAATCGTTGATATCAAGTGGATCAATCTGATTCATCCCCTTCCTTTTAGAGTTTATATAAGTAAAGAAGGCTTTGCAGTTTTTCTTTGCTTGCTTTGCTAAATATTTTTCATAATCTGCCTTCACTTTCCTAACCTCCTTGGTGACTTGATTACGGACTAGCTTGTATCTACTATGTCGACTGACAATTTATGTGCATCCCATGCATTTTCCTTCTTTGCCACAAGTCTCATTAGTCATCTGGGCCTGAACCCAGAGCAGTATTTCTTAGTTGGAACAAAAAGCCTAGTAGCTTCCAAAATTACTTCCTTAAATGCTTCCCACTTTGAGTTTGCTGTTGGTAACATCATCAGTTGATCCCACTGTATAGAACCTAAAAAATCTCAGAGACCACTGTAGGCACCTTTACAAAAGCAAAAACCCTTCCTTTTACCGCTGATGGTAGTTACATCTTTAAGTAAATCCCACATCAGTACACTGTGATCACTGTCTCCTAGTGGTTCCTTTATCTGTAAATTCTTAATGCGTGAATAACCACTGGTGATAATTAGATCAAGAGTGTTACTCCCTCTTGTTGCCTCTCTAATATGCTGCTGTAGAAAACAATCATCCAATAAATCCACAAAAGCCTTGCTAGTGTGTGAGTGACCAACTACACGTTCCAGTCTACACTGGTCTTCAATGAAAGTGCATCACCTCTTAAAATTGTAATTGTTGTCCGAATAACGTAAGTATATGGCAATATTTCTTACAGATTGCATCAGATAAGATTGACGTGCGTAGGTGATGACATCAGCTGTTAGTTTCAACTATATAAGCCCTCTCTATATAATGATTTTGTAATAACTGAGAGCAAAGTGGAGGAGAAATTGTTGAAGTTAAACATAAGAAAAGCACCTGGGGTGGATGGGATCTATCCAGTTATTTTAAAGGAGGCGGCAAAGCAACTAAGCAAACCCTTAGCCATAATTATGAGAGCATCCTTGGACTCAGGGGAGGTTCCCACGGATTGGAGATATGCAAATGTATCCCCAATTCACAAAGGGGGATTGAAGGGTGACACGAGTAATTACAGACCAGTTAGTTTAACTTCTGTTCCAGGTAAAATAATGGAGTCACTGGTTAAAGATGCATTGCAGGATCATCTAGACAAGACTGCAGCAATAATCCAGACACAGCATGAGTTTGTTAAGGGAAAGTCTTGTCTGACGAATTTGATAGAATATTATGATGTGGTTTCAAAGGAACTGGGTGCAAAAAATAATTTTCATATCATATATTTGGATTTCAGGAAAGCTTTTGACACTGTTGGGCCTGGAAGACTATTGTACAAATTGGAGCAGAATGGTATTAAGGGTAAGTTGCTACAATGGATAAAAGGATGGTTAAGTGGGAGAAGACAGAGGGTGGTAATCAATGGGTGCTGCTCTTCCTGGGCTAATGTTATTAGTGGAGTCCCACAAGGTTCGGTGTTGGGTCCACTGTTGTTTTGCATATTTATCAATGATATTGATGAAGGTATATCAGGCTTAATGTCGAAGTTTACAGATGATACAAAGGTTGGCAGGGTTGTTAATGACAGTAATGGCAGTATGCTATTGCAACAGGATCTAATTTGGGCAGATGGGCTAAGAAGTGGCAACTGAAGTTTAACCTTTACAAATGCAAAGTACTGCATACGGGTAGAAGTAACCCCAGAGAAACGTACCAACTGTGTGGTACTACACTTAAGGTGGTAGAAAATGAAAAAGACCTGGGAGTAATTGTGCAGTGAGATATTTTTTTTTTTTATGAAAACCTTAAACACGAAAGGTATTAAAACCTATAGTACTTAGTACCGTCCATGGGTTGAAGGACAAGTATGGGGGGAGGGAGATATGAAGTTTTCTGAGCAATGCAGACAGGCTCCCAGGGCAGGTCATGGGGGTTTGTCAATGATATATAGGAATTTTGCTAGCAGGGAGAAGGAGGTGATTATCCCTCTGTATAAGGCAATGGTCAGGCCACGCCTTGAGTACTGCGTACTGGTCTGGAGGCCTCATTTTAGGAAGGATGTAAATTTACTTGAGCGTGTACAGAGAAGGGCAACAAGATTGGTGAGGGGAATAAAGGGATCCTCTTACCAAGAGAGGCTTAAGTTCTGCAAATTGCAGTGGCTGGAGACTAGGCACCTACATGGTGATCTGATTGAGGTATATAAGGCCTTGAATGGGTTGAGCACGCTGAATTCTGATGGGATCCTTCCACTTGTTCAGATTACGAACGTAAGGGGGCATAAATTCAAATTAAGAAAAGACAGATGTAGAATAGATGTGCGGAAATTTGCCTTTAGCCAGCGGGTGGTTAATTGCTGGAACAAACTTCCATCTGTTATTGTAGAAGCTGACAGGTTAAATAAATTTAAGGAGGAACTGAACAGGCATTTGGAGGGAATGGTGTGTTTTTTTTTTTTTTTTTTTTTTGGCTGATGCTGCATAAGCTCATACATTTGCTTTCTTGCATCACATGCCACTACTACTACTCTCTGCAAGAGTTGCAGTCATTCCTTGCTTATGTCAGGATGATGAGTTACATGCAGTTGATGTCACAAAGGAAGATTTGTATTGTTGCTTTACATGAGGATGGATGTTCTTCCGGTCATATTGCTTATAAAGTGTCTTGTAATCAGTCGACAGTGAGTAGATTTCTTTCCAAACTCAAGAATACTGGTTCTGCTGATAGGAAAAAAGGAATTGGATGCAAACGAGTCTCTACACCAAAACAGTACAGCATTTTGAAGCGCTTATGCCTTATGAACCGTAAAGCTTCATCGTCTGAGCCGAAAAGAGAATGGAAAGAACATACAGGAGTGGTAGCAAGTGCAGTAACAGTCAGAAGATGACTCTTCCAAAATGGACATATAACCCGTAATCCTAAGTAGAAGCCTCTCCTCACACAAAAAATGAAAACAACCTGATTAGTTTGGTGTAAGGAGCACATCAAATGGACCCCCCCGAGCAGTGGAGGTCAGTTATTTTCTCAGATGAGAAGAAATTCAACTTGCACGGCTCTGATGGGAGACAAACAATTCGCCGTAGACGTGGTGAAGAATACCATCCAGACTGTATGATGTTTACAGTGAAATGTAAACATCCCTACCAACCAAATTGTATGGGGGTGCATTTTGTATTGCACCTTTTATAAACTGAAGGACACCTTCAGTTTATAAAAGGTTCCATAAATGCCAATGGATACCTGACTAAATTGGAATTCAAATTGCTGCCAACCATTAGAGACCATTTCAACCTGCCAAATAACTGCATCTTTCAGGATGACTCTACTCCTTGTCATCAGGCAAAAAGTATAAGTAGGCACTGCTGTAGTTAATATAGTTTCATTTCTGCATTAGATGTTTAACTGTAATGTGCTTACATTTGTTACAGGTGAAAAAATGGTTGGAAGAGCAGTCCATTAAAACTCTTAGCTGACCAGGAAACGGCCTGGACCTGAATCCTATAGAGAACTATTGGCATCATGTGGAATCTGCAGTTGCCAGAAAGAAACCAAAGACTCATGTATTACATTTTTTCTAATCAACCCTATCTCTTCAAAATTCCTTCCACCTGCAAGTGTGAGGGCTCACTGATTAAAAAAAAAAAATATCCTTCCAGAAGTCTTTCAGAGCCCCTTAAGTCTTGATTTCATCACAAGAGTTTCAGCATGTAGGCCTTCTTGTTGTGTCTTTGTTTGTTTAAAACTTAGACATGATAGATTTGTTCAAATATATATATACACAGAACATGGTGGAATCACAGGGAAATCCATAGTGGGATCACATGGGTATTTATATTCTTGTGGAAATCTTTAGATGGATGCAGAGGGTTGTGATTAATGGTTGTTCTTCATATAGGGCTAAGAAGTGGGGTTATCAAGTATTGATACTGGGCCCACTACTGTATTTGTTATTCTTAAATGAAATCAACAAAAGAATAGAGGGTCTTATGGCAGAATTGGCAAATGGTGTCAAGATTGGTAGAGTAATTAATGATCAGTGCCAAGCAGTGCTTCTTCATGTTGACTTAGGTAGACTTTGGGGATAGTCAGAAAGTGGCAGCTATGTTTTAATGCAGAAAAATTTAAGGTCTTTTACTTGGGGTTTCCCCAAGTAAAAGACAGCAACCAAAATAACTTAGTCATTTGGTGGGTGTTGAACTACAAATAATAGAAAAAGAAAGGGATTTGGAAGTTAGGATATGGTTGGACCTGTAGATCTTTGAGCATGGTTAAAGAATGCTCAAAGATCTACAGATAGGTAGATCTTTCTGTTTAGAAAGATGAATGGGTGTTAGAAAGGCTTTTGGTGTCCTAGTGATGATTTATTATAGATTTCATCATTCTCTTACAGAGATCACTCAATGCATTAATCAATCTAATCTTGATTTTGAATGTGCTAAGTGTAGAAAACTTATTTTCCATCCAAGTGGTAGTAGAGCATTCTGGTCTGGTCTCTTGCCCAAGCTGTTAGCTGCAACTTCTTTCTGTCTTTGTTAAAACCAGTTGATTCTTTTGCATCCTCAGCTAGAGATAAAGCTGACTTACTAGCATCCTGCTTTTTTTCCTCACTCTGGTATTGTTAATATTGTTAAGCCACCACCTACCATTTATTGCACTTTCTCTACTCCCAGTACACTTTACTCAATTTCTTCTTTGGTGTTTTTCCACTTTCTCTCCAAACCTGTTGTCCTTTTTTACTGTTCTGTTTTCCTTTTTACACTTTCTTATTTCACAAGTGTTTTTTCTTCTACTTGAAAATATTTTAATGTCCAGCCATAAACGTGATGATATAAATCCCTCGTTTCTACTTCCTTTCTCTACTCTCTCCAGTGTAATGAAGAAATCCATTAATCACCAACTCTTAAACTATTCAATCTTTAGCTTGATCAGTGATCACCAGTGTGGAATCTATAGTGATGAATTCCACATTGGTGATGTTACTGGTTTATGTTACTCATCTTTGGGCAAATTCAGTGGAAAAGTTTCATGATACTCATGCAGTGATGATACTAAGGCCTTTGATCATAAAGGTTTTTTAAACAAGCTACTATCTTAGGGACTGCGGACTTTTGTTTTGTGCCAATGGATGTTCAGTTTTCTCTCTGATTGCTCTCTTCTTTCCCAACTCTTTTCCTCTTGTATATTAATGACCTTCTTCCACTCACTGAGTGGAAATCCTATCCATTGTTTTGCTGATGATGGCACACTTCATTGCCAGTTCCAGATAGAAAAACTGTGCCCTGCACAAACAGCTTCAATATATTGAATATCCACCAACAGTTCCTTAAATGCTGATCTCCATATAATTCTCCACTATAGCAAAGAAAACTTATTAATTTTAATGCTTCTAAAACTCAAATCTCCATTTTTTCATACAAAAAAGTGCATACTGCTCCTATGCCCATCTTCGATGACACTCAGGTTTCTAGATATCACATATCTCTGTTAGGGATTACCCTGACTTATAATCTCTCTTAATTACTAATTTACAATATTACTTCGTCTACATAAAAAAAAACTTAAGTTTTCTTTTTCACTCCCAGTATTACTTTTCTCTTAAACAACTTCATATTCTTTACAAATCTCAAATCTGCCCGAGAATGGAAAATTGTTCTCTCATCTGGGTTGGTGCCCCACAACTTCTCAAGTTTCTAGATTCCATTCACAAGACAGCATTTAGGTTAATTAATGATCCACCTCTTTTAAAGCCTCTCCACTCTCTGTCTCACATACATTCAGTTTCTGATGTATGCCTTTTCTGTAGATACTTTCATGGGTGCTGTCCTTCTGAATTATCATCTGTAATAATTCCCTAATTCTCTTCCAAACTAGATTGAATATATGCTGCAAGCTAGTCAGTATCCATTTGCTCTTTATCTCCAGACGTATAGGACCAACTTTTTTTCCACCCTCTTCCTCATTTATCCCTTTCTACTATTGTTTTCTAGGACAACCTTCCTTCCCATGTTTTTTTTAAATTACAGTCTACAGCATTTCAAGTGTTGTGTCAACAATTATCTTTGGTATTCTCAACTTTCAACTCCTGAACGGTACTAATTTCAAATTATGGGTGAAGAGGTTTAGACTGGATTGTAGGAAGTTTTGTTTTTACCAGAGAATTGTTAATTACTGAAATATATTGCTTCCTAGGGTGGTCGAGGGTGGCAGCTTTGAAAATCCAAATGTCAGTTGGATAGGCACCTATGAGAGGAAGGAGTCAAATAGTAATTTATTTTATTTTTTTATTTATTGTTGCTATTATTATTTTTTAATTTTTTGTTTTTGGCTGATGCAACAAAAATATAGGCTTCCTTGCATCATATGGCTAATACTAACATATCCAGTCTCCACAAACTTTCTGCCTACAAGGGTCATTCCAGTAAAAACAAAATCCTCCCACCCTCTGAAAGTTTTGCAGACTCCCTCAAGTATTGAGTTAATCCCTAATGCTTTTGGTATATACTGTTGTGCCCAGGCAGAATTGCAGACACATACACATTTTGACTGAACTTGTGGAATTTTTACAGCATGAACCTACATTTATCCAACAGAACATCAGTTTTGTTGTAAACATTAATTTCAACATGAATAATGATGCTCTTTTTACTCCCATTAAAATACAGTCAAACTTGGTTATAAAAGCATCAAGGGACCAACAAAATTTCCTCGTTATAATCATTACTCACTATATCAGTGATGAGTTAAATTTACCTCCTTTTTTTTTTAAATTTTCTATAACTTGATAAAAAGATAGATTAAAAAAACAAAAGAAATATTAGAGAGAAAAAAATAATATAAGTATATACCTACATTGCTCATTACAGCCATGATCTCGTTACTTCCATGCTCGTTATAACCAATATGGTCAACTGTATGTTCAATCTGTTGGTGACTTTATAAATTTTTGGACCTGGTAGGCAAAAATTCATAAAATCAACAATTAAAGTCAAATAGTAATACAGGTAACCCTCGTATAACACTGTATTAGGGTCCTATAAAATGTCATGTTGTGCGAAATTGTGTTATACGGGACTAAGAAAAAGTTCAAAAAGGGGAGTTACTTTATAAAAACTAACAAAAATACACTATTTTGTTAACAAAATATTAACAAAAATAGACCATTCTAGATTTTGTGGATCTTCTACTCTCTTTAAAAAATCAGTAATCTGGTTTGTTTGCTTTACTTGATAAATCTTTGTGAGTTTCATCATATGGAACTAAGCATTTTTGAAGCTCCCTTTTGAATTTTGGGTTCCTTTTATTCAAGAATCTACATTCAAAAAATAAAATTCTAATTGCTCGGCTAACTTTATGCCTTCCTGTGTGCTTTTTAATATAAAATTTGGAAGTTTAGAATTTACATCTGTGCTATCATCATTTGAATTGATTTGGTTTTGCCTCCAATACAATTTCCAACAAATCTGTTTCACCAGCCTCTTTTTCTACCGTAATTCTTGAATGTCTTCCATAATCATACTTTTATTTTTATTTTTTAGGAGGATAAGCAACTAAGGCCATGTTACTTTGTGTATATTGTCTATAAATTGCTTGTGTCCTTAGATCGATTTTCTGTTTTGCTACACGAAAAACCTGAGTTTCTGGGAGAAAAACCATGCTACCCTCACCTGAGACCAAACTCAGCCATGTTGTGAAAAAGACCCATAAAAATTCCTCCCGCAAAAACAACAGTGCTACCCACAAGGGCTTCAGTAGTCATATCATCAAAACCTTCCCCTCCTACCAACGTAGCAAGTTCTACTATCGCACCGATTCCATTTTCTGCCGCTTCGACCATATTTCCTGAATGAACTGATTCTGGCCATACATTTTTTGACACGCATGTAACATTGATGATTTTACTTATTTTAGCGATGAAGATATGAATCTGATACAGTCCACAATTGAGAAATGTTTCCATGACTCCATTACTTCAATAGATTCGGAATCAATTTTTTCTAAAATCCATTGTAACAATTTTCTGATATAATGAGTTTTAAAGGTGGATATAATGCCTTGATCTAATGGCTGAATGAACGAAGCTATATTAACCTAGTACCACTGATGGTAGGAACATAACTTCAATGTTTTGATGACTTAAATCCATTGGTTGGCCTGGTGTGCTATCCAATGTTAATAAAACTTTAAAATCTAGATTTTTCCACAAGTTCAATAGCACAGAACGTAACATGGGGATTTCCCCAAGCTTGGAAAATTACATCCAACGTAATAGCAGGGTTTTCCTCGCAAAAAAGCTGAAAAATACTCTGTTATTAGCATTTAGCATTAGTAGAGGCATATGATGCAAGAAAGCAAGCTTATTCAGCATCAGCCAAAAAAAAAAAAAAAAAACACAACCACTACTCCCATTTCGCCCCTCCGTTCGAAATACCTGTCCAGCTGAGCCTTAAATTTGTTTGGGCTATCAACTTCAACAACAAATGATGGAAGTCTATTCCACAAACCAACTGCCCGCTGGCTAAAGGCAAATTTCCGCACATCTATCCTACATCCATCCTTCCTTGATTTGAATTTATGCCCTCTCAGGTGATTATTCTGAGCAAGAGGAAGAATTCCATCGGCATTGAGCATGCTCAAGCCATTCAAAGCCTTATACACCTCAATCAGATCACCTCGCTGATGCCTAGTCTCCAGACTCTGTAATTTGCAAAACTTAAGCCTTTCTTCGTAAGAGCAACCCTTTGTTCCATTCACTAATCTTGTTGCCCTTCTATGTACTCGTTTCAGCAGCTCTACATCATTCTTGAAATGAGGCCTCCAGACCTGTATACAGTACTCAAGGTGTGGCCTGACCAATGCCTCATACAAGGGAATAATCACATCCCTGTCCCTGCTAGAAATATTCCTGTATATCATTGACAAGATACCATGAGCTACTCTTGCAGCTCGTCTGCACTGCTCAGAGAACTTCATATCTGCCTGCACAATTACCCCCAGATCCTTTTCATTCTCTACCACTGTCAGCGTAGTACCACAGAGTTGATACGTTGATCTGGGGTTACTGTTTCCCATATGTAGTACTTTACATTTGTCAATGTTAAACTTCATTTGCCACCTCTCAGCCCATCTGCTCAACCTTTCCAGATCCTGTTGCAGCAGCATAGCATCAGTAGTGTCCTTAACAACCCTGCCAACCTTTGTATCGTCTGCAGACTTGGACATTAAGTTTGGACATTCCAAGTTTGGACATTCCAAACTTGGATATACCATTATAAATATCATTTATAAATACAGAAAACAACAATGGACCCAACACTGAACCCTGAGGAACTCCACTAATAACATTAGTCCACGTTGAGCAGTGTCCATTGATTACCACTCTCTGTCTTCTGCCACTCAACCATCCCTTTATCCATAGCAGCAATTTGCCTCCAGTGCCACACTGCTCCAATTTGTGCAGCAGTCTTCCATGCACAACAGTATCAAAAGCCTTTCTAAGATCCAAATATATAATATCAAAGTTATTCCCTGCATCCAGTTCTTTTGTGACTACATCATAGTATCCAATCAAATTGGTCAGACAAGACCTGCCCTTAACAAAACCATGCTGTGTCTGAGCTATAACTGAATTCTTGTCTAGATGCCTCCATTAATATTCCTGGAACCGAAGTTAAACTAACAGGTCTATAATTACTTGTGTCAGCCTTTGATCCTCCTTTGTGAATTGGGGTTACATTTGCACATCTCCAGTCTATGGGTACCTCCCTTGAGTCCAAAGAAGCTCTCATTATTATGGCTAGGGATTTGCTTACTTCCTTTCCTGCCTCCTTTAATATAACTGGATAGATCCCATCCACCCCGGGTGCCTTTTTTATGTTTATCCTCAACAATTTCTCCTCCACTTTCCTCTCAGTTATTAGAAAATCATCTAGCTCATTGCCAATGTTTACTTCACCTACGGCATTCCCCTTCCTGAATAACTCCTCATGCGTGAATGTAGATGCAAAATACTTGTTTAGATTGTTAGCCACCTGAGCAGGATCCTCAACTGTTGAACTATCAACATCCAGTGGACCAATCTGATTCATTCCTTTCCTTCTTGAGTTTAAATAGGTAAAGAACTCTTTTATGTGAGGTTTACCAAAATTCTCTAACTGTGCTAGGGCGAAACCGTATTATTTTAGCATTAGCATTAGCATTAGTAGAGGCATTTGATGCAAGAAAGCAAGCTTATGCAGCATCAGCCAAAATAAAAAAAAAAAAAAAAAACCCACTTCCACTTCACCCCTCTGTTCGTTCAAAATACCTGTCCAGCTGAGCCTTAAACTTATTTAGGCTATCAACCTCCACTACTAGGGATGGAAGTCTGTTCCACCAACCAACCACCCGCTGGCTAAAGGCAAATTTCCGCACGTCTATCCTACATCTGTCTTTCCTCAATTTGAATTTATGCCCTCTCAGGTGATTATTCTGAGCTAGAGGAAGAATCCCATCAGCATTAAGCATGCTCAAACCATTCAAGGCTTTATACACCTCTATCAGATCACCTCGCTGGTGCCTAGTCTCCAGACACTGTAATTTGCAAAACTTAAGCCTTTCTTCGTAAGAGCACCCCTTTGTTCCATTCACTAATCTTGTTGCCCTTCTCTATACTCGTTCCAGCAGCTCTACATCCTTCTTGAAATGAGGCCTCCAGACCTGTATACAGTACTCTAGGGGTGGCCTGACCATTGCCTTATACAAGGGAATAATCACCTCCTTATCCCTGCTGGAAAAATTCCTGTATATCATTGACAATACTCGATGAGCTACTCTTGCAGCCTGTCTGCACTGCTCAGAGAACTTCATATCTGCCGGCACAACCACCCCCCAAGTCCCTTTCATTCTCTACCACTGTCAGTGTAGTACCACAGAGTTGATACGTTGCTCTGGGGTTGCTGTTTCCCATGTGTAGTACTTTACATTTGTCAATGTTAAACTTCATTTGCCACCTCTCAGCCCATCTGCTCAACCTTTCCAGATCCTGTTGCAGCAGCATAGTGTCAGTAGTGTCCTTGACAACCCTGCCAACCTTTGTATCGTCTGCAAACTTGAACATTAAGCTTGATATACCATCATCAATATCATTTATAAATACAGAAAACAATAATGGACCCAACACTGAGCCCTGAGGGACTCCACTAATAACATTAGTCTACGATGAGCAGTGTCCTTTGATTACCACTCTCTGTCTTCTCCCCCTCAACCACCCCTTTATCCATAGCAGCAATTTGCCTCCAATGTCACACTGCTCCAATTTGTGTAGCAGTCTTCCATGTGCAACAGTATCAAAAGCCTTTGTAAGATCCAAGTATATAATATCAAAGTTATTCCCTGCATCCAGCTCTTTTGTGACTGCATCATAGTATCCAATCAAGTTGGTCAGGCAAGACTTCCCCTTAACAAAACCATGCTGTGTCTGGGCTATAACTGAAGTCTTGTCTAAATGATCCTGCAGTGCTTCTTTAACCAGTGCCTCCATTAATTTTCCTGGAACAGAAGTTAAGCTCACAGGTCTATAATTACTTGTGTCAGCCTTTCATCCTCCTTTGTCATTTGCACATTTCCAGTCTATAGGTACCTGCCCTGAGTCCAAGGAAGCTCTCATAATTATGGCTAAGGGTTTGCTTACTTCATTTGCTGCCTTCTTTAATATAACTGGATAGATCCCATCCACCCCGGGTGCCTTTCTTGTGTTTATCTTCAACAGTTTCTCCTCCACTTTACTCCCAGTTATTTCAAGATTCTGTAGCTTACTACTAGAGTTAGCATTAGCATTAGCATAAGTAGAGGCATTTGATGCAAGAAAGCAAGCTTATGCAGCATCAGCCAAAAAAAAAAAAAAAAAACCCATTTCCACTTCACCCCTCTGTTCGTTCAAAATACCTGTCCAGCTGAGCCTTAAACTTATTTAGGCTATCAACCTCCACCACAAGGGATGGCAGTCTGTTCCACCAACCAACCACCCGCTGGCTAAAGGCAAATTTCCGCACGTCTATCCTACATCTGTCTTTCCTCAATTTGAATTTATGCCCTCTCAGGTGATTTTTCTGAGCTAGAGGAAGAATCCCATCAGCATTGAGCATGCTTAAACCATTCAAGGCTTTATACACCTCTATCAGATCACCTCGCTGGTGCCTAGTCTCCAGACACTGTAATTTGCAAAACTTAAGCCTTTCTTCGTAAGAGCACCCCTTTGTTCCATTCACTAATCTTGTTGCCCTTCTCTGTACTCGTTCCAGCAGCTCTACATCCTTCTTGAAATGAGGCCTCCAGACCTGTATGCAGTACTCTAGGTGTGGCCTGACCATTGCCTTATACAATGGAATAATCACCTCCTTATCCCTGCTGGAAAAATTCCTGTATATCATTGACAATACACCATGAGCTGCTCTTGGTGTATTGTCAACTCCCCAAGAGTTGAATACACCTCTGGCATTCCCCTTGCTGAATAACTCCTCATGTGTGAATGTCGATGCAAAATATTCATTTAGTTTGTTAGCTACCTGAGCAGGATCATCAACAGTTGACCCATCAATATCAAGTGGACCAATCTGATTCATCCCCTTCCTTCTAGAGTTTACATAAGTAAAGAACTCTTTGCTGTTTTTCTTTGCATCCCTTGCCAAGGATTTCTCGTAATCTGCCTTCGCCTGCCTAACCTCCTTTGTAACTTGGTTGCATATCAACTTGTATCTATCATAGGCTTCTGTGTGATGTGTTAATTTGTAAGTATCCCATGCATTTTTCTTCTCTGCCATATGCCTCATTAGTTCATCTGACATCCATTTTGGCCTAAACCTTGAACAATATTTCTTAGTTGGTATGTAAAGCCTAGTAGCTTCCAAGATAAGTTCTTTGAATGCTTCCCATTTTGAATTTGCTGTTGGTAACATCAACAGTTGGTCCCACTGTATAGAATTTAAATACTGTCTCAGTCCATCGTAGTTGCCTTTACGGAAGCAATAACCCTTCCCTTTACCCCTAATGGTAGTTACCTCTTTGAGTAAATCCCACTTCAGCACACTGTGATCACTGCCACCTAGTGGTTCATTTATCTTCAGATTCTTAATGCATGAAGAATCACTGCTGATAATCAAATCAAGAGTATTACTCCCTCTAGTTGCCTCCCGAACATGCTGATGTAGAAAACAATCATCCAATAAATCCACAAAAGCCCTGCTAGTGTGTGAGTAACCAGCCCCCAAATTCCAGTCAATATCTGGGAAATTAAAATCTCCCATTATAAGACTCTCTGATTTACTGGCCCACTCTATTTCCCTGTACAGTTCCTCATTATACTCATCAGAGTCATTAGGCCTATAGCACACTCCTACTCTCAATTTTGATCTTCCAATGCTTATGTCACACCAAACTGACTCAACACTGCACTGTCCAGCGATGTCGACTGGCTTCACTTCCTTGGTTTTTATGTTTCTTAACTAATAGCATAACCCCTCCCCTTTCCTATCCTGTCTATCCTTTCTGTAGACGTTGTACTCCCCAAATTGCAGTTCTGCATCCCTTATATCTGTGTGACACCATGTCTCTGATATCCCAACAATATCTGCCTTCGATGTTTTGAGCAATACTTTGCCTCTAATGGTAGTTATATCTTTAAGTAAATCGTACATCGGTACACTGTGATCTCCTACCCAGTGGTTCCTTTATCTGCAAATTCTTAATGCATGAATAATCACTGCGGATAACCAGATCAAGAGTATTTCTCTCTCTCTCTCTCTGGTTGCTTCTCAAACATGCTGCTGCAGAAAACAATCATCCAATAAATCCACAAAAGTCTTGCTAGTGTGCGATTGACCAAACCACAAGTTCCAGTCAATATCTGGAAAGTTAAAATCCCCCATTATTAGACATTCTGATTTACTGGCCCTCTCTATTGAGACATTTGTAAAGAAATAGCATAAGAACAGTATATTGAGTTTACATGAGCAAAGAAGTCTTTCTTGTTTTTCTTTGAAAGAAAGAAATGAGAAAAGAGACATAGCATTAATGGTGATGGTGATATCACTATTAACATGTGACATCTTCTGTCTAGAACAAAGTCTTCCTCTCTGCTGCGCTTTTCATAAATTATTTCCCGATAGTGAAATAGTAAAAAAAAAAAAAATGTGTGGAAGAACAGAAACAGGAATTGCTACAGATGGCAGTAATCAAAGTAATTCCAGTCTTTTTCCCATCATGATGATCAATTAGAATAAAAGAAAAAAATTGTCATATTAAAGCAGCATGGCTTGCTCTTAGTGCCAGCATTGTAAGGTAACATTATAGAGTACAATACCAGACATGGTGGGAACAAACTGAAAGCATGTGAAATTCCTTCAAAAAACTTGCACTTAGTGTTGATAATGTGGCCTAAGAATTGGAGTAGCAAAGGTATTAAAAGAGGGCATTAAAAAATTGAGTATAAAAATGGTAATAGGCTGTCTTTTTTTATCTTATTAATTTTTATGCTGAAAAAGAAGCTGCATGCCTTCCTGTGAAAGTATGACTGGTAAGCATTTACTACCATCTGAAAGGAAAGATAGATTTAAAAAATTTCAAAATGCATCTCACAGTATTAAAAAATCTTTTGAAGCATGTTTGTACACATTGCCTGTCTTTGGTTAATTGTTATTCTGGTATAACAGTTAACTGAAGTAATGAGAAAAGCCATATGAGCACTTTTCAGAATTACTAAATTAAAAAGTACAACATGCGATCACTAGCGAGTGCCACTAACTTATATTTAGTTCAGTTTGCAATTCACAAGGAATTTTAAAAGAAACCAAATTAATGAACTCCCAAGGAAAAGAACTTGTGAAGTGCAAATTTCTGGTGAAAGCAATTATATACAGGCCAAGAAAGGTAATAATTCTAGCTGGAGGTGGGATGATTATGCAGTCTGATATGAAGTTCACTGAGTAGTGCAGACAGGCTGCTAGGATAGTTCTTGGGGTTTTGTCAATGATATGCAGGAATTTTGCTAGTAGAGATAAGGATGTGATTACCCTATTTTATAAGGCAGTGGTCAGGTCACATCTTGAATACTACATACAGGTCTAGAGGCCTCAATTTACAGAGGATATAGAGCTGCTCAAATAGGTACAGAGAAGGGCAATGAGACTAGTGAGGAGAAAAGAGGGGATGCTCTTACCAAGAAATGCTTCAGTTCTGTAAATTGCAGCACCTGAAGACAAGGTATCTACAAGGTGATCTGATAGAGGTGTTTAAGGCTTTCAATGGCTTGAGAAAACTCCATGCTGATGGGATTCTTCCTCTTGTTCAGACTATGCATGTGAAAGTGCATAAATTTAAATTGAGGAAGGATGGTTCCAGAATAGATGCACTGAAGTGTTCCTTTAGCCAGTGGGTGGTTGATTGAGAGCACAAACTTTCATTTTGGTAAGTTGCTACAATAGATAAAAGGATGAGAGAAGACAGAGGGTGGTAATCAATGGGTGCTACTCTTTGTGGACTAATGTTATTAGTGGAATCCCACAGGGTTCGGTGTTGGGTCCACTGTTGTTTTGTATATTCATCAATGATATTGAAGGAGGTATATCAGGCTTAATGTCGAAGTTTGCAGATGATACAAAGGTTGGCAGGGTTGTTAATGACAGTAATGGCAGTGTGCTACTGCAACAGGATCTAGATAATTTGGGCAGATGGGCTAAGAAGTGGCAACTGAAGTTTAACCTTGACAAATGCAAAGTACTGCGTATGGGTAGAAGTAAACCCAGAGAAACATACCAACTGTGTGGTACTACACTTAAGGTGGTAGAAAATGAAAAACACCTGGGAGTAATTGTGCAGGCAGATATGAAGTTTTCTGAGCAATGCAGACGGGCTGCCAAGGCAGGTCATGGGGTTTTGTCAATGATATATAGGAATTTTGCTAGCAGGGAAAAGGAGGTGATTATCCCTCTGTATAAGGCAATGGTCAGGCCATGCCTTGAGTACTGCGTACAGGTCTGGAGGCCTCATTTTAGGAAGGATGTAGATTTACTTGAGCGTGTACAGAGAAGGGCAACAAGATTGGTGAGGGGAATGAAGGGATCCTCTTACCAAGAGAGGCTTAAGTTCTGCAAATTGCAGTGGCTAAGGCCTTGAATGGGTTGAGCATGCTGAATTCTGATGGGATCCTTCCACTTGTTCAGATTACGAACCTAAGGGGGCATAAATTCAAATTAAGAAAATACAGATGTAGAATAGATGTGCAGAAATTTGCCTTTAGCCAGCGGGTGGTTAATTGCTGAACAAACTTCCATCTGTCGTTGTGGAAGTTGATAGGTTGAATAAATTTAAGGAGGAACTGGACAGGCAATTGGAAGGAATGGTGTGATTTTTTTTTTTTTTTTTTTTTTGGCTGATGCTGCATAAGCTCATACACATGCTTTTTTGCATCACATGCCACTACTACTATTATTTTTTTGCTGTGGAAGTTGATAGCTTAAATAAATTGAAGAACTAGACAAACTATTGGAGAGGATGGATAGGTGAAATGGGATTTTTTTTGGCTGATGCTGTATAAACTTGCTTTCTTGCATCATTTGCCACTACTAATGCTAATACTAACTCTCCAGATTTATAACAGGTTATAAATCTGAAGAGTTAAAACAGGTTCTAGTTTACATACTTAATGAGTATAAAAATGGAGGAAGCATATATGATTCTCAATACCATATTTTTCCTTAGCATTTAGCATTAGCATTAGTAGAGGCATATGATGCAAGAAAGCAAGCTTATTCAGCATCAGCCAAAAAAAAAAAAAAAAAAAAAAACACACACCACTCCCATTTAACCCCTCCGTTCGTTCGAAATACCTGTCCAGTTCAGCCTTAAATTTGTTTAGGCTATCAACTTCAACAACAAGTGATGGAAGTCGGTTCCACCAACCAACCACCCGCTGGCCAAAGGCAAATTTCCGCACATCAATCCGACATCCGTCCTTCCTCAATTTGAATTTATGCCCTCTCAGGTGATTATTCTGAGCAAGAGGAAGAATCCCATTGGCATTGAGCACGCTCAAGCCATTCAAAGCCTTACACACCTCTATCAGATCACCTCGCCGATGCCTAGTCTCTAGACTCTGTAATTTGCAAGCCTTTCATCGTAAGAGCAACCCTTTGTTCCATTCACTAATCTTGTTGCCCTTCTCTGTACCCGTTCCATCAGCTCTACATCCTTCTTGAAATGAGGCCTCCAGACCTGTATACAGTACTCAAGATGTGGCCTAACCATTGCCTTATACAAGGGAATAATCACCTCCTTATCCCTGCTAGAAAAATTCCTGTATATCATTGACAAGACACCATGAGCTGCACTGCTCAGAGAACTTCATATCTGCCTGCACAATTACCCCCAGGTCCTTTTCATTCTCCACCACTGTCAGTGTAGTCCCGCAGAGTTGATACCTTGCTCTGTGGTTACTGTTTCCCATATGTAGTACTTTACATTTGTCAATGTTAAACTTCATTTGCCACCTCTCAGCCCATCTGTTCAACCTTTCCAGATCCTGTTGCAGCAGTATAGCATCAGTAGTGTCCTTAACAACCCTGCCAACCTTTGTATCATCTGCAAACTTGGACATTAAACTTGATATACCATCATCAATATCATTCATAAACACCGAAAACAATAACGGACCCAACACTGAACCCTGAGGAACTCCACTAATAACATTAGTCCACATTGAGGAATGTCCATTGATTACCACTCTCTGTCTTCTGCCACTCAACCATCCCCTTATCCATAGCAGCAATTTGCCTCCAATGCCACACTGCTCCAATTTGTGCAGCAGTCTTCCATGTGAAACAGTATCAAAAGCCTTTCTAAGATCCAAATATATAATATCAAAGTTTATTCCCTGCATCCAGTTCTTTTGTGACTACATCATAGTATCCAATCAAATTGGTCAGGCAAGACCTGCCCTTAACAATACCATGCTGCGTCTGAGCTATAACTGAATTATTGTCTAGATGATCCTCCAGTGCTTCTTTAACCAGTGCCTCCATTAATTTACCTGGAACAGAAGTTAAACTAACAGGTCTATAATTACTTGTGTCAGCCTTTGATCTCCTTTGTGAATTGGGGTTACATTTGCACATCTCCAGTCTATGGGTACCTCCCCTGGGTCCAAAGAAGCTCTCATAATTATGGCTAGGGGTTTGCTTACTTCCTTTGCTGGCTCCTTTAATATAACTGGATAGATCCCATCCACCCCAGGTGCCTTTTTTATGTTTATCCTCAACAATCTCTCCTCCACTTTCCTCTCAGTTATTACAAAATCATCTAGCTCACTGCCAATGTTTACTTTACCTACGTCATTCTCCTTCCTGAATGTAGATGCAAAATACTCGTTTAGATTGTTAGCCACCTGAGCAGGATCCTCAACTGTTGAACCATCAATATCCAGTGGACCAATCTGATTCATCCCTTTCCTTCTTGAGTTTAAATAGGTAAAGAACTCTTTTCTGTTTTTCTTTGCATCCTTTGCCAAGGATTTTTCGTAGTCTGCCTTTGCCTGCCTTTTTTTTTTTTTTTTTTTTTATGAGAATCTCCTTTGTGACTCCTGCCTAATCTCCTTTGTGACTTGGTTACAGACCAACTTATATCTATCATAGGCTTCCATGTCACCCATTAATTTGTATGTATTCCATGCTTTCCTTTGCTTTCCCTTGTGTTATTTGTGGAAATTATTTTATTTAAATGCCTGCTAAATCATGTTTGGCACAAGGGAAGATAAAAAAGTTCTAGTTTTCATAAATTCGTTTTGGGATTTTTACTATGTACTGTTTGTGTTACAGTTAAAGCCTGAAATCGATTACTTCCAGTTCTTACTAGTAACAACTAGAAGCTCCTAACAGTATTCAACAAAATTGGTTTTTTACCATTAAGAACTAGAAAGCATTGCATCTGCTGGTAAAAACCCAAATCCAAAGTGTCAGAAATTTCAGTTAGCTGAAATCACAAAAGCACTGTAAAATGTAATACAGGGGAAGGTTAAACTATAGAACAAACTCTTACCCATGGATCTTTGTGACAGGAAAAGATAACCAGATCTAACTCTGCCACTGCTTCGTGCTGATTGGCTGTTAATAACCACAATTTTGTGTTAGAGTGAATGTCATTATGCAAGTAGAGTGGGCAGGATTACAATAGACTTCACCTTGTTTGTAGTAGGGGAGTTTTTCTTAACAGAATTTCATTTCCACTAGTGAAAAAAAAGTCAGGTTAGTTTATGCCACCAAAAATGGTGCATACTAAACGCTTTGGACACTATATATTTTTGTAGGGATCTGTCCTGAATTTGGTGTTGTAAACTAACATAACATAACCTTTTTTTTTTTTTTTTTTTACTAACTGGACATGAAACTATTAAATTCTTGCCAACTCTACTTGCTTGCAGAATTGCATTCATTCTAATGCAAAATCATTAGGATTATGCTGCTGACCTCAAGTGCCTGGTCATCATTTGCTGTTGCAAAGATCCATGGATAAGAGTCTTGTTTTAAAATTTAACCTTTCCTTTTATGTTTTACAGTGTTCTTGTGGTTTCAGCTTATTGAAATTTTGAAGGAACACTAGTTTTTACTAAAAGGGATGCGGTAAGAAGTAGTTTTTTCTAAATATGTCAGTAAATACTAGGAGATACACTTTGGATTCTGGTTTTTAACAGCAGGCACAGTGGTTTCTTGTTTTTAATGATAAAAGCTAGTTTTGTCGAATGCTGTGAGGAGCTTCTAGTTTTTGCTAGTTGGAACTGATAATAACGGATTTTGGGTACAATGGCCAAAAAAGCCTTTATATGTTGATAGGCTTACAATACCGGTCAAAGTCTTAATACCAGTATTTCAGTATTTTTAATTTATGAAACTGGGATACTGGTATTAATACCGGATTTCCAAAAACAAACATTTTTCTCAATAAATTTTGATGACAATTAGGTGCAATAAAGTAAGAAAAAAAACAAGTACTGAAATTAATTCATGAATTCATTGAATTGAATTCATGTTTTAAACAAACTTTTATTTCAATAATAAATATTCTGAAAAAATCATTAAAATACAGTTATTCTAAAAACAAAAAAATACACATTGTTACTGCAAACTTTAGTTATGTTTAAGCATCCACACTACCTGTCCGAATAAAGCGAGTACTGTATACAGGTCTGGAGGCCTCATTTCAAGAAGGATGTAGAGCTGCTGGAATGAGTACAGAGAAGGGCAACAAGGTTAGTGAATGGAACGAAGGGTTACTCTTACGAAGAAAGGCTTAAGTTTTGCAAATTACAGTGTCTGGAGACTAGGCACCGGCGAGGTGATCTGATAGAGGTGTACAAAGCCTTGAATGGTTTGAGCATGCTCAATGCTGATGGGATACTGCCTCTTGCTCAGAATAATCACCCGAGAGGGCATAAATTCAAATTGAGGAAAGACAGATGTAGGATAGATGTGTGGAAATTTGCCTTTAGCCAGTGGGTAGTTGGTTGGTGGAACAGACTTCCTTCCCTTGTTGTGGAAGTTGATAGCCTAAATAAATTTAAGGCTCAGCTGGACAGGTATTTTCGAACGAATGGAGGGGTGAAGTGGAAGGGGTTTTTTTTTTTTTTTTTTTTTTTGGCTGATGCTGCATAAGCTTGCTTTCTTGCATCATATGCCTCTAGTAATGCTAATGCCAAAGTGAGCTCTTAAGAAACATAAGCAATCAATAGTATGATCATTTAAAATGGATCTAATTTTGGTACATATTTGATTAGTGGCAGAAAACACCCTTTCGGATTCTATTCTGGTATTGAGATAATCGTAGATGATCTCAATCCATATTTTCTAGGCTTTGAACTTTTTTTAGCAAAAATAGTTAAAAGTATTTCATTAATTTCCGACTCAAGTTCATCTTTTAAAACCTCATTGGAGTCAGGCAATTTCTTATTTTGGAAAGAATTTGTGGAACACTGATATTTTGTTCCATGTTGGTCTTCCATGGTTGAATTATGTTCATAATTTTCTGAATGAGAAAGACGTTTTATTCAGCGAAGTATAATTTTCACTATAGTATCTTTACTAAGTATGGGAGAGAGCAAAGAGTGGGGATAAGGAATAAAGAAGAGAGCAAAGAGTGCAGTTAAGGAATTCTTTGCATATATAAATGCAAAGAAGAGAAGGACAAATCAGACGCATATGTAATTGAGTGGGATAGTATTAGATACCCCAACCGATGTTGCAGATGAACTCGACAGTTACTTTGCATCGATATTTACAGAAGAAAAACCCTTCACGTCAGTGAGAAATTATGGGAATGAAGTTGAAAAAAATGTAATTAATGATGTTGAAATTTCGTATGTTGATTTAATGAGAAAACATTCGTGTCCACAGGCGAGTAAGGCTCCTGTGGTTGATGGCATATACCGTATAATCTTAAAGGAGGCGGCAAGTGAGTGCATTGAACCATTAAGGCTAGTTATGAGAGCATACACCAGACTCAGGAGAGAGACTCTGTTGAATTGGTGTAAATTGGAACATAAAGGCGGTTCTAGGAGTGTAACGGGAAATCATCAACTGGCCAGTCTAACTTCAGTAGTAGGGAAAATCATGGAGGCAATGATCAAGAGTGGAATTCAGGATCATTTAGATGTAAATTTAATTCTGTAGGATACACAGCATGGTTTGGTTTTGTAAAGGGAAAATCATGTTTAATTAATCTGGTTAACTATTTTGACAGGATCACTCAAGAGCTGGACTTTGGGAATAATTTCGACATGGTTTATTTGGATTTCAGCAAAGCATTTGACCCAGTCCCACATGAGTGGTTACTTTATAAGTTGGAGCAAGCTGGAATCATAGGGAAAATCCTTAGATAGATAGATAGCACGATGGCTTGAGGGCACCAGGCCTCAAATGATAAATGACACAGGCCTCAAGTGATAAATGGTTATTCCTCAGATTGGGTTAATGTAAGGAGTGGGGGTTCCCCAAGGATCAGTATGGGAACCACTGTTGTTTTTGATTATCTTAAATGACATCTATGAAGGGATCGAGGGCGTAAGGCCTTGCGACTTGCAGATGATCTAAAGATCAGTACACAAGTTAATGATCGCCGCCAAGCAGAGCTTCTTCAGCATGACCTGGATAGACTTCTGTGATGGTCAGAAAAGTGGCAGCTATGCTTTAATTCAGCAAAATGCAAGGTCTTACACCTGGGGAACAGCAACCCCAAAATAACTTATACAGTTGGTGGGGTTGAACTAAAGTCAGTAGTGAGGAATGGATTTGGGAGTTACGATATGGTCAGACATGAAGTTGTCCGAGAGTTGTGGACATGTTGCAATGTTTCATGGTGTCCCATCAATGATTTATCAAACATTTTCTAGTAGAGATAACGATGTCATAATCACATAAAGGTGATTTTATAACCAACCTTTATGTGATTAAATTATAAACAATTCTTTTTTTAAAATTAGTACTGAAAAACAGGTATTTTTTGTATTAATACTGGAAAAAAATGACCGGGATCCTGGTGTTGTAAGCCCTTTCTGCTAGAAGTATCTACTCTGCTTTGTTTATGATTTTTTTAAAATTTTGTATGCTACTTTTATTTTTAAAATTATTTCTCATATTAAAACAAATCAATTTTTTTGGGTTGATTATTAACATAATTAATATGCAGTTAAAATGTATAGCTTTTGAAAGCTAAGATAAAATTTGAAATTATAAGAAATGTTTTTATTAGGTAGTGAAGATATTTGTGGACAATCCATTTCCTCTTCCTGTGTTAAAGATTCCTTCAGCTGTTAGATGCCTTGATCTGAGTTCTGCAAGGCAAAAGTTGGCAGTTGTTGATGATATGGGTACTTGTCTTGTTTATGATATCAGTACACGTGAATTGCTCTTTCAGGTAAATACACCATCTCATCTCTCTTTCTCTCTCTCTCCTTATCTCTAGCCAAAACATTTTTCATTTCTACTATTAATTTTATATCAAAGTTGAGCAAGAAACCCTTAAATTTAAATCTTGCTAATATCAAAACAAATTGTTTTGCTGAATTGCAGTGCTCTCAGGCTGAGGTGTGCGTGTGTGCGAAAGAGAGCCAAATATATATGTAGTAAGAGACTACTATTGGCGCTAAGTGCCTGTCATTTTTTAATGATCAGACATTTCACTGTGAATAAAAATGAGTTTAAAGTGAATACTGTATATTAGAAGTTCAAAGCCAGATCTGTACTATGTATAAAAGTGCTTAAACTACTAGCACAAAAATCTAATAAGGAAAAGAAAAAAAAAAAAAAAGCTTAAAAAATCAAAGGAAGGAAAGAAAGAAAAGCACAAAAAAATCAAATGAAAGAGAAAGGCACAGAAATCAAGGATCAAAATTTAACATATGCAAAAATGGAATTCTTCATCTTACTCTTATTCTGATTATTTTCATTTAAGACTCCAAATCTGCCATCCACTGTGAAAGTCAGATACTTAAGAAGTTGGGAATATAAGGTCAATTGATCTTATTCCCAACTCCCACTGTTGTGCTTTCTGCTAAAAATTGGTTGCCTGCAAGCAGTCTGCAGTAAGGTAACTATCTGCACTTCCTGTGATTTGAAAGCACACATTCATACTGACTGATGGGCAGCATTACTATTCAAAGTAATGCTGCCCAAACTATCAAGGAAATCAATCAAACTGCTTACTCAAAGGAGTACATCCACTGGAAGAGAGAAAAGAAAATCCAAAATTACAAGACTGAGCACAAAAGTTTCATATCAAGAAGCAAAGAAACAGTTTACTGTATGTATTGAAACACCTACATATTTTTATATAGGTGTTTTTTTTCACCTACATAAAAATATACCTGAATTTCCCAAATATTTCAATAACAGATCGGGCAAGGTACATCCTCTCCTTGTTAAAAAGAACCTACCCAACAGCATGTAACTCATGCTTTCAATACACTGCTAACAGCAATAACTCCTGGCAAAAAATCATGTACAGTGGGTAAGAGGAAAAACAAAAAGCTCTGAAACAGACAAATGGCTAAAAGTTAGTAAAGTGTAAAGTATATTGATGTCAAATGGCACCAGGGTTTCTCACATCTCCACGTAGCTTTCATTGCGGGTGTAACAGTTCTCTATAAAAGGACATGATTTAAAAGTGTATATTCTTCTGGCCATTTAGCTGCTAGACCCCTACTGGGGCCCAACATTGCCCACACTCGGCCTTGTGGAGGCAGACAAGGTGCCCAGTAATTTGAAATTTTTACTCTGGCAGGTCCTGCCACCTAATTTCCTGAGATTTTAGGGCCTATGCAGAGGGGGGGAAAAAAAACACGTGGGGTGTGCGCTAGAATTTTGCAAGGCTGAAAGGTTCATGAGCAGTTTGAATTTTGATGCTAATTTACATTGTGTGGCGGTGTGCACTGGTGTACAGACAGAGTAGGGAGACTGAAGGCTGGGGAAAAAGTCAGAAGTATGGGGATGAAAGAGAAGGCAACCCCAAGGCTGATCAGTGGGGCACCCATGCTGTCTCCCCCACCAGGATAGGGAGAAAAGTGGGCCAGGCCATTTGCCCTGTCCAGATCGCCAGACGGTGGTCCTGCAGTCACATTTGTGATCAGAGTCCAGTCCAGTGTTTAGTTGTCAAGTGTTTGAGGTCCAGTTCACAATTGTCAAGTCCGGTGTTTGAGTCTCATATGGTTGATCCAAAGTATGGCTATCTCTCATGGGGGAAGTCCACTGTCTGTGTCAGTGTAAGGCAAGTTTTACCTCAGGATGGGTTACTGTCATTTCTGGTGTTACTCCTTTGTTGTCTCTCTCTCTCTCTCTCTCTCTCTCTTGGGGCAAGCCCTGTCCAGTGGGTGTCTCAATTTCACGAGGTCAAAGTCATTGGTTGGTATTCTCTCTTTGGTGGCTGGTTCCGTCCAGTCATGATTATTTGTTTGCGTGGGGGTGAGGTCCCACCCAGTTCTATTGGCTTAGTTGGTATTCAGTCTGTTGGCTCCCTATATATGCCGTTTAATGTTGTGTATCGCGTGAATAGTTCTGATGCAAATTTGGTCCATACCCTTTGAGTGTGTCAAGAAGATGGGCTTCCATGTTTTTGGGGAAGTAGGTAGTCGCTGTCATCATTCTGCAGCGAAGGTCCTCATAGTTGGCAACTCATGCATGATGTGGCCCAACGATTCGATTTCCCCGCAGATGCAGAGTGGGTTATCCGTGATTCTGAAGTAATTTAGTTTTGCATTGAACGCTCCATGGCCTGTTAGCAAATAAGTTGTGTAGAGGCCCGGCTGGAACCAGCTTGGTGGTTTGGGATATACCCTGTCAGTGTTGGGCAGGAACTTCTTGGTGATGATGCCTTTTGTTGATGCATTCCGTCGGTCTTGCCAGGCTTGCTGTAGATGACCTAAAAGTCTGGCTTTCTTTGTCTTCTGGTTCGCAGTGGGGTTTACAGTGAAATCGAAAAATGTGCAAGGCAGTCCTTTGCTGATGAAGTATGCGTGTCACTACGGATTATTTCTAAGTCCAGGGTAGGGCCCCCGCCAGGACCTGCAGAGAGAGTACGGCCGGCCTGGGTGATGATTAATAGGATTGTTCTCTCAGTTGCATCCAGTATTCATCTGTTTACTGCGGATGTGGCTTTATGAAACCATACGGGTGATGTGTTGGCTATTGCAGGCAAGAAGGTATTTTATAATATAGTGTCAATGTCCGTTTCCTTAGTCCCCATCTCATCTCGTGATTCGGGCCACAAGGACGGAGTATCTCTTTATTTTTGCTCTTACAAAAGTTATTAATGATACCAGGATATTTATGAAAAAGCACATCAGGATGATCCTATTCTTGAAATTCATGCAAAGGATGACATGAAGATGAACACCATAGGCCACTATTCCCAAAAAGAAAAAATCAAAAATAGACAGGCACAAACAAACTGCTACCCGTAAGCAGACAGATGTGTCAGCTAAGTCTAAACAATATGCATGTTAGTTCCTGGGATTTGTTGTGGACTTTGTGTTAACCTGAATGATGTATTTGGTCCTTGTTGCTTGCCTATACATTCTCTCAGGTATGACAACCTGGTTCTTGCTACCTGGGAGGAAACTAAACTGCTGATGGAACTGAAGTTCAGGTTACACTTGAGTCAAATGGACTAAATTTTGGTGAAGTCTGATCGTTCTGTGACAGTGTAATCCTCTCCTTCGCGTTCCCTCTGGTGGGACTGTTAGTAATTGTTAGTAAGATCCTTGAGGTTGTCACAGACATTCTCTCAGATATGCCAGACAAGCTGTACTTGCTACCTGGGAGTCTAAAACTCTGATGCAACTGATATTCAGGCGACAGTCAAATCAAGTGGACCCAATTTCGGCAAAGTCCGGATGGTCTGTGACAGCCAAATCCTCTTCTTGCACCTCCATGATGGTGGTACTGTTAGTAATCCTGGGTATAACCGCCGTGCAGAAGCACACTGTGGGTGACCACCCAGGTGGGAACCAACATAAGCAGGGGTTGAGGTGTGGTGCCCACACCGCATGGAGGAATGCCACCCCTCTGTGTTACCAGGCAATACTAGATCGTAGGTGACTCTCATCAACCGCAAACAACCACAAAGTGGTGGTATTGCACCAAAGTGGTGCAATACCACCACTTTGGTGCAATACTTTGCTTATTGGAGGCTTCAAGCTAAGATCTGGTCAATGCTTCCCCATATTTTCTATCATGCAATATGACTGATAACTTTAGAGGTTATGATGGACATCATGGCGAGATCCAATCTTCGAGGGTACAGCGAGGGTACAGCTCTAAAACTGTTCGCAGGCTGGCCGCTTGTTAGTACACTGGACTGAACGTATTGGTAACTCTTTAGAAGGCTTCCGGATCAGCTAATGTAGTAGTGGCATATGATGCAAGAAAGCAAGTGAATGAAGAAAGCTTATGCAGCATCAGCCAAAAAAAAAAAAAATTTACAAAACAATTCCCTCTAAATGTTTGTCCAGTTCCTCCTTAAATTTATTTAATATATCAACTTTTGCAACAACAGGTGGATGTTTGTTCCAGTAATTAACCACCCACTGGCTAAAGCCAAATTTCCGCAAATCTATTCTACATCTGTCTGTCCTCAATTTGAATTTATGCCCCCTTGGGTTCGTTGTCTGAACAAGTGGAAGAATCCCATCAGAATTCAGCGTGCTCAATCCTTATACACTTCAATCAGATCACCTCGCAGTTGCCTAGTCTCCAGCCGCTGCAATTTGCAGAACATAAGCCTCTCTTGGTAAGAGGATCCCTTCATTCCCCTCACCAATCTTGTTGCCCTTCTCTGTACACACTCAAGCAAATCTACATCCTTCCTAAAATGAGGCCTCCAGACATATACGCAGTACTCAAGGTGTAGCCTGGCCATTGCCTTATCCAGAGGAACAATCACCTCCTTTTCCCTGCTAGCAAAATTCCTATATATCATTGACAAAACCCCATGACCTGACCTGGCAGCCTGTCTGCATTGCTCAGAAAACTTCCGCAAAACAATTATGCCCAGGTCTTTTTCATTTTCTACCACCTTAAGTGTAGTACCACACAGTTGGTGCATATCTCTGGGTTACCTCTACCCATATGCAGTACTTTGCATTTGTCAATGTTAGAAACTTCATGTAGGAATGTAGGAACTAGAATAAGAACTAATAATGTAGGAACTAGAATAGATCGCACTTTACTTATGCAACAAGACAGTTAAAGGATAAGATAACAATGATACGGCATGTGAGTGGTCGACAAGTTTCAGATCACATGGCAGTAATGTGGAAGGGAGATTTATTTACAAACGTTAGTCTGGGAAAAGGCTATTGGAAGTTTAACCCAGTAGTTCTGGAGAGAGAGGACTGGGACTTTACAACAGTTATTAAAAAGATAGTAGAGCAAGGTGGAAATGAGTGGGAAATGTGGGCGAAAATTAAAGAAAGTGCAAAATCATTTTATTATACAAAAATTAAGGAAAGAAACAAACAATGTAGAAATAGAGTGAAAAATCTTTTTTCGAATTTACCAATGGTGCGGGGACAAAAGGGCAATAGCAGAAGTACAAGCGGTTATTGACGGTATAACATTGGAAGAAGAGAAAGAAAAGATGTGAAAGATACAACTGAAATTTAGGGAGAATGATAGTCTTTCAGCTGTGTCTTACCAAAGAAGACTAAGGCCAAATAATTTAGCCAAAATGGTTCAGGAAATTAAAGACAATGACAACATATATTTAACAACGCTCACTATTATGAATCGTTTTGTAAATTACTATGAAAAAGAGCTTGCTTTGTAGAAAAAAGAGAGACAACTCCATTTGGAGGATTAGACAATTCGCACCCAGGCAAAAAGCATTACAGGATAGGGAAATAATTATGGGGGATCTAATTGTGGCTCTAAAATCATGTAGATTACAACATGTACCGGGACTGGATGGTTTGGGGGTTGAATTTTATAAGAAATTTTGGAACTTGTTAGTGCCTATTCTTCTAGCTGTCTTTAGCAAATTTTTTCAGGAAGGGGTTGTACCTGAAGGCTTTTTAAATGTCTATACTACTTTCATTCTGAAGCATGGACGGGATTTAATGAAAATTGGTAACTGGAGACCTATAATGTTGGCTAATTGTGACTACAAAATATTTGCAAAGATTTTAAGTTAAAACGTGACATAACCCAGGTAGTTAGAAGTACACAGTGCTACGGTATACCAGTAAGGCGGATAAAATATAAATTTTGGCTATTAAAGGATATATTAGAATATTGGAAACGAAAGGGTTACAATTTAGCATTTGGGTTGAACTAGTAGCAATTGACCTAGAAAAGGCTTTTGATAGAATCAACCATGACTGCCTTTTCTCTATAATTAAGGATATGAACATAGAATCTCAGTTGTTTACAGTCCTGAGAAATCTATATACACTTAGTAGCACAAGACTTTTGATAAGTGGAGAAATTTCGAACAACATTAAAATTGATAAGGTAGTAAAGCAAGGATGTCCGATTAGTTCTTTGTTATTTACATTAGCACTGGAACCACTACTGGGAAGAATAGACAGAACTGAGGCCATTCAGGGGATACTATTGCCAAAACTGGCAGAGCAGTGTAAATGTATAGTGTAGGCGGATAATGTTACCTCCACTCTCAGTACGAGTTATGCAGTGTGCAGTGGAAGAATTTGTCACTCGTTAGATCTTTTGGTAGGAAGTCGGGGTTAAATATAAATGAAGATAAAACTAGAATCAAATAGTTAGGAGAATGGGTACATTGGCCTTTAGCATAACGAGAAGTGGAATCAGATAAATCGATTCAAATATTAGGAGTTCCGTTTAGAGAGATCCCATTCTACCAGTAGGAGGGCTGACCACTAAAATACGGGAAAGTTTAAAAGAATGGGAAGTGGGACAATTTTCTTTTTTAGAACAAATCCATCATTGTTAGAACCGTAATTCTTCCTATAATCTTATACACGGTGTTTATAACGGGTATCACAGCTAGGACAATGTGACGATTTTACGTTCCAGCATTTCAATTTTTATAGGGAGGAAAACGGCAAGACATAGAAATTTTTATTTTTACCTTAGGAAGAGGGGGGCATAAGTATTCCAAAAATTAATTTGAGGTGTAGCCGTAAAAGACTGCTGGATGTGGCTAATATCGTGCAATCTAACCATTTAGTAGCAATACTGATAAAATATTTTATGGGATTTAATACAGCCTTAATTAAAGGCGGCAATTACCTAGGGCCAAAAGCAGAGACAATTCCTATATATTACAAAAAAAATTCATGATATGTGCACGCAGTTAAGGGAGAAAAATATAGATCCCTTTAAGGGTGGTTTAAAATGATTCTGCTGGACACTGTTTAACTTGGAATATCCAGAAAAGCCAAATTTAGGGAACCATAACGCGAAGTTGATTTTTAAAAATCTAAAAATTGCCGGAAACTACCCACCGCGTAGTTTCCGAAATGTTTCCACAAATGGCCCTCAGTCCCCAGCTGCTTTCACTCCCCCCTCTTACGGCAGCAAGAGGATCAGACTGGAAGCAGAGGAGGCTAAGTACCGCTGGGTACAAGCAGGCTGCCATGCACGGAAACTGAACTTGGCCTGTTACAACGTAAGATCGCTCATCGGTGAAGACAGGATATTAGAGTTGGAAAAGAAATTAAAAAATGTGAATTGGAATATCATCAGCTTGGCTGAAACAAGAAGAAGAAGAAATGAAACACTTATAAGTTTAACAAGTGGAAGTCTGTTGTACACCAATGAAAACAGTGAAAGGAACGAAGATGGCTTTCTGGTCCATAAAGATATAAAAAAACAACATTTTGGAATTCATAAGTACATCACCAAGGGGTGTCAAGACTAATACTCTGGATTTCTAAGAGGTACAAGCTTAAGGTTATAATGATTTATGCACCAAAATCGAGCCACTGATGATGAAGAGGTTGAAGAAATGTATACCGAAATTGAAAGTCTTATAGATGAGCAGAAAACCCACTGAACTATCATTATGGGGGACTTCAACGCTAAGGTTGGAAAAAGACAAAGCAGTGCAGAAAGGGGAACTATAGGAAATTTTGGAATTGGTGAAAGAAATGAAAGAAGTGAAAGACTTTTTGGAATTTGCAGAATTTCGAGGATTGTCAGTAATGAACTTTTTTTCAAAAACAGGGTGAACAGAAAGTGGACATGGAAGAGTCCAAATGGATTAACAACTAATGAAATTGACTTCGTCCTCACTAACAAAAGATATCGTGAATGATGTTACCGTCCTGAATAAGGTAAATGTTGGAAGTGATCACAGAATGGTAAGATGCACACTTGATATAGATGTAAGAAAAGAAAGGAAAAAACTAACTCTATTAAATAATACGAAGGTCCTTGAGATAACAGAAGAGGAGGAAAAGCAGTATGTACTGGAACTTAAGAACAAATTTGAGCTTCTGCAGATTCTCAGGACCAAGATATCGATGAGGAATATTACAACATTCTGAAAGTGATAAAGCCCAAGAAACCTATGGGTAAAAAGAAATGCAAAGAAGAAAATATTAGTCAAGAAACACTTGTCATGATGAACCAAAGGCGACAAATGAAGAGTAAGATGACAAGGAGAAAATTGAGTATACTGAGTTCTGCATTGCCATTAGAAAGAGACTCAGAGAGGACATAAGAAGATTTAAAACAAGAAAAGTAGAAGAAGAAAAGTAGAAGCAGAGTGGGTGCGAGAGTATATGTGAACAGGCAAAGTTTTTACTGGCTCCAGCAAATAGAGAAGTTTTGCTTTGTTATTGACTTGAATTGGCATATTAATTTATTTTTTAGAGTTGCTTTATATTCCTAGTAACAATACTTTAGTTTAATTTGAATTTAGATAGAGATTTTGTAGGTTATTACTTAGTATCGGTAAGGGTATCAAGTCCATGTGTTGAACAGGTTTTGCAGCTCCCGCGAACGCAGTGTTTTTAATTATACTTAGCCACTTTATTGACTTAATTGTTAGATTAAATTATTTTCTATAAGTAGCTTATAGACCTTATCAAGCTCTGTGGTTTATTTTGAATTTAGAAAGCGCGATTTGGAATGTAAATAATACCTCGTGTTTGTAGATTAACCTTTTCTAACTTGCCGCCATTGTTATACAATACAACGTGTGCACCGAACTAGATAGCGTAAGGTCTAACGGAAAACTAGATGGCGAGTATAGTAGTACCAATTATTCAGTAAAATTTATTAATCTTATTAAATTTCATTGTCAATTGAATTGTACTTTAACTAAATAAATATAGCGACCTAGTTTACAAACGTAACATCATAAATTAATACATATAAGTTGACAGGGGATAAGAAAGTCATATAACGTAACTGGGAGATAACATGCAATACTGAAATATATATATATAGTGATATAATTGCATTGGAATATAAGTTTAGGGTTATATTTTGTATTGGAATTTTATTGAACTTGAATAGAAATCATGACTCAGACCAGAGCAGCAAAGCAAAAGGCTCAAACTAATGGAAGTGCTGTGTCTCAGGGGTGAACTTAGAGGGGCAGTTGTCCTCTGAATCACAGTCTATTGAAATGCACTACTTGTTTGATGTTTTTGGAGCAATCAGGAATGGGACATGATATTGCCAAGGGGAATGTCTTTGTGTGTGCATGATGTAAGTAGGAGGAAATCAGGTGCCAACTCAGCATTGTTATGGGCTTATTGTTATATGTTAAGGATTTAAATTGAGGGGCCCATCAAGCTCTCAGCTACCCATATCAATGCCAGAGCTTGCACTTGAACATCAAGCAACACAAATTTGATTGTTATTATGATGTGGTTACAAAGGAACTGGATGCAAAAAATAATTTTGATATCATATAGTTGAATTTCAGGAAAGCTTTTGACACTGTTGCGCATAGAAAAATACTGTACACATTGGAGCAGAATGGTATTAAGGGTAAGTTGCTACGATGGATAAAAGGATGGTTGAGTGGGAGAAGACAGAGGGTGGTAATCAATGGGTGCTGCCCTTTGTGGACTAATGTTATTAGTGGAGTACCACAGGGTTCGGTGTTCGGTCCACTGTTGTTTTGTATATTTATCAATGATATTGATGAAGGTATATCAGGCTTAGTGTCGAAGTTTGCAGATGATACAAAGGTTGGTAGGGTTGTTCATGACAGTAATAGCGTGTTACTGCAACAGGATCTAGAAAATTTGGCCAGATGGGCTGACAAGTGGCAACTGAAGTTTAACATTGAAAAATGCAAAGTACTGCATATGGGTGGTGCCTCCGTAGCCAGGTGGGCAGGAGCAGCAGTGCGTAGCACACGCTTCTTGATTAGACCGGGGTTCGAGCCCGTGACCACCAAATACAGAGGATACGAAAAGGTCAGGGAATGACCACCGCATATATTCCCGGAGCAATATGGCCTTAGTTGCTAATGCTCCTAAAAACCAAATAATAACAACAACAACAACAACTGCATATGGGTAGAAGTAACCCGAGAGAAAAGTACCAACTGTGTGGTACTACACTTAAGGAGATTGAACATGAAAAAAAAAAAACCTGGGAGGAATTGTGCAGTCAGATATGAAGTTTTCTGAGCAATGTAGACAGGCTGCCAGGGCAGGTCATGGGGTGTTGTCAATGATATACAGGAATTTTGTTAGGAGGGAAAAAGAGGTGATTGTCCCTGTGTATAAGGCAATGGTCAGGCCAAACTGAAGTACTGCGTGCAGGTCTGGAGGCCTCATTTTAGGAAGGATGTAGATTTGCTTGAATATTTATCAATATTCATATACAGAGAAGGGCAACAACATTGGTGTACAGAGAAGGGCAACAACATTGGTGAGGAGAATGAAGGAATACTCTTACCAGGAGAGGCTTAAGTTCTGCAAATTGCAGTGGCTGGACACTAGGCACCTGCAAGGTGATCTGATTGAGGAGTATAAAGCCTTGAATGGGTTGTGAGCACACAAAATTCTGATGGGATTCTTCCACTTGTTCAGATTATGAACCTAAAGGGCCATAAATTGAAATTGAGGAAGGACAGATGTAGAATAAATGTGGGGAAAATTGCCTTTAGCCAGCGGATGGTTAATTGCTGGATCAAAATTCCATCTGTCATTGTGGAAATTGATAGGTTAAGTAAATTTAAGGAGGAACTGGAAAAATATTTAGAGGGGATTGTTTTGTAATTTTATTTTTTTTTTTGGCTGATGCTGCATAAGCTCATAGGCTTGCTTTCTTGCATAACATTAAGAAATATTGTTCAAGGTTTAGGCCTAAATAGTTGTCAAATGAACTAATGAAACTCGTAACAGAGAAGAAAAATGCATGGGATGCATATAAATTATCAAGCGACTCAGAAGCCTATGGCAGATATAAGTTAATCTGTAATCAGGTCACAAAGGAGGTTCGGCAGGCGAAGGCAGATTATGAGAAATCCTTGGCAAAAGATGCTAAGAAAAACAGCAAGGATTTCTTTACTTATATAAACTCTAAAAGGAAGGGGATGAATCAGATTGGCCCACTTGACATCGATGGTTCGACTGTTGATGATCCTGCTCAGATAGCAAACAAACTGAATGAGTATTTTGCATCTACATTCACACGTGAGGAATTATTAAGGTTTGAAAATGACAGAAAGTTATCAAATTGTAGCAGGATACGTAATGATTTTGTAATAACTGAGAGCAAAGTGGAAGAGAAATTGTTGAAGTTAAACGTAAGAAAAGCACCTGGAGTGGATGGGATCTATCCAGTTATATTAAAGGAGACGGCAAAGCAACTAAGCAAACCTTAGCCATAATTATGAGAGCGTCCTTGGACTCAGGGGAGGTTCCCACGGACTGGAGATGTGCAAATGTATCCCCAATTCACAAAGGGGGATCGAAGGGTGACACGAGTAATTACAGACCAGTTAGTTTAACTTCTGTTCCTGGTAAAATAATGGAGTCACTGGTTAAAGATGCATTGCAGGATCATCTAGACAAGACTGCAGCAATAATTCAGACACAGCATGGGTTTGTTAAGGTAAAGTTGATAGGATATTATGATGTGGTTACAAAGGAACTGGATGCAAAAAATAATTTTGATATCATATATTTGGATTTCAGGAAAGCTTTTGACACTGTTGCACATGGAAGACTATTGTACAAATTGGAGCAGAATGGTATTAAGGGTAAGTTGCTACAATGGATAAAAGGATGGTTAAGTGGGAGAAGACAGAGGGTGGTAATTAATGGGTGCTGCTCTTCTTGGACTAATGTTATTAGTGGGGTCCCACAGGGTTCGGTGTTAGGTCCACTGTTGTTTTGTATATTTATCAATGATATTGATGAAGGTATATCAGGCTTAATGTCGAAGTTTGCAGATGATAGAAAGGTTGGCAGGGTTGTTAATGACAGTAATGGCAGTGTGCTACTGCAACAGGATCTAGATAATTTGGGCAGATGGGCTAAGAAGTGGCAACTGAAGTTTAACCTTTACAAATGCAAAGTACTGCATACGGGTAGAAGTAACCCCAGAGAAACGTACCAGCTGTGTGGTACTACACTTAAGGTGGTAGAAAATGAAAAAGACCTGGGAGTAATTGTGCAGTCAGATATTTTTTTTTTTTTTTATGAAAACCCTAAACACGAAAGGTATCAAAACCTATAATACTTAGTACCGTGCATGGGTTGAAGGACAAGTATGGGTGGAGGGAGATATGAAGTTTTCTGAGCAATGCAGACAGGCTGCCAGGGCAGGTCATGGGGTTTTGTCAATGATATATAGGAATTTTGCTAGCAGGGAAAAGGTGATTATCCCTCTGTATAAGGCAATGATCAGGCCTCGCCTTGAGTACTGCGTACTGGTCTGGAGGCCTCATTTTAGGAAGGTGTAGATTTACTTGAGTGTGTACAGAGAAGGGCAACAAGATTGGTGAGGGGAATGAAGGGATCCTCTTACCAAGAGAGGCTTAAGTTCTGCAAATTGCAGTGGCCGGAGACTAGGTACCTGCGCGGTGATCTGATTGAGGTATATAAGGCCTTGAATGGGTTGGGCACGCTGAATTCTGATGGGATCCTTCCACTTGTTCAGATTACGAACCTAAGGGGGCATAAATTCAAATTAAGAAAAGACAGATGTAGAATAGATGTGCGGAAATTTGCCTTTAGCCAGCGGGTGGTTAATTGCTGGAACAAACTTCCATCTGTCATTGTAGAAGCTGACAGGTTAAATAAATTTAAGGAGGAACTGGACAGGCATTTGGAGGGAATGGTGTGATTTTTTTTTTTTTTTTTTGGCTGATGCTGCATAAGCTCATACACTTGCTTTCTTGCATCACATGCCACTACTACTACTAAGGCAGATTACAAGTAATCTTTGGCAAAGGATGCAAAGAAAAACAGCAAAGAGTTCTTTACTTATGTAAACTCTAGAAGGAAGGGGATGATTGGTCCACTTGATATCGATGGTTCACCTGTTGATGATCCTGCTCAGGTAGCTAACAAATTAAATGAATATTTTGTATCTACATTCACACATGAGGAGTTATTCAGGGAGGGAAATGCCAGAGGTGTATTCAACTCTGGCAGTAAGCTATATAATCTTGTAATAACTGAGAGTAAATTGGAGGAGAAATTGTTGAAGATAAACATAAGAAAGGCACCTAGGGCGGATGGAATCTATCCAGTTATATTAAAGGATGCGGCAAAGGAAGTAAGCAAACCCTTAGCCATAATTATGAGAGCTTCCCTGGATTGGACACTATGATGTGGTCACTAAGGGAATGGATGCAAGGAATAACTTTGATGTCATATATTTGGATCTTAGAAAGGCCTTTGATACTGTTTCAAATGGAAGACTGCTGCACAAATTGTAGCAGTGTGACATTCGAGGCAAATTGCTGCTAAGGATAAATGGATAGTTGAGTGGGAGAAGACAGAGAGTGTTAATCAATAGACACTGCTCTTTGTGGACTAATGTTATTGGTGGAGTCCCTCAGGGTTCAGTGTTGGGTCCATTGTTGTTGTTTTATGTATTTATAAATGATATTGATGATGGTATATCAGGCTTAATGTCCAAGTTTGCAGACGATACAAAGGTTGGCAGGGTAGTTAATGCCACTAATGACAATATGCTGCTGAAACAGGATCTAGAAAAGTTGAGCAGATGGGCTTGAGAGGGGACGACTGAAGTTTAACACTGACAAATGTAAAGTACTACATATGGGAAGCAGTAATCCCAGAATAATGTATCAACTCTGTGGTACCTCACTGACAGTGGTAGAGAATGAAAAGGACCTGGGGGTAATTGTGCAGGCAGATATGAAGTTTTCTGAACAGTGAAGACGGTCTGCATGAGTAGCTTATGGTGTCTTGTCATTGATATACAGGAATTTTTCTAACAGGGATAAAGAGGTGATTATCCCCGTGTATAAGGCAGTGGCGAGGCCACACCTTGAATACTGTATGCAGGTCTGGAGGCCTCATTTCAACAAGGATGTAGAGTTGCTGGAACGAGTACAAAGAAGGGCAACAAGTTTGGTGTATGGAACAAAGGGTTGCTCTTACGAAGAAAGGAGGCACGTCCGTAGCCAGGTGGGAAGGAGCAACAGTGCGTAGCACACATTTGTTGATTATACCAGGGTTGGAGCCTGTCACCACCAAATACGGAGAATGTGGAAAGGTCAGGGAATTAGAATCAATTACCACCGCATATCCCGGAGCAATATGGCCTTAGTTGCTAATGCTTTAAAAACCAAATAACAACAATGAAGAAAGAATTGTTTTGAAAATGACAGTGTCTGGAGACTAGGCACTGCGAGGTGATCTAATCGAGGTGATCTGACTAAAGCCTTGAATGGTTTGAGCATTCTCAATTCTGATGGGATTCTTCTTCTTGCTCAGAATAATCACCTGAGAGGGCATAAATTCAATTTGAGGAAAGATGTGTGGATAGACGTAGGATAGATGTGTGGAAGTTTGCCTTTAGCCAGCGGGTTCATGATTGCTGGAACAAACTTCCTTCTGTTGTTATAGAAGTTGATAGCTTATATAGATTCAAGACAGAACTTAACAAACATTTGGAGTGAGGGGATGGGTAAAATAAGGGGTTTTTTTTTTTTTTTTTTTTTTTTTTTGACCGATGCTATATAAGATTTCTTTCTTTCATAATGTGCCCTTGCCAATGCTAATGCTAAAAGCATTAAGGGAAAACAAACAAAGGACTTAAATCAGCAGCCATGGGCAGTAATACAGAAAGAGAAATGATACTGAAACTGAAGACTAGCAATGGTGTACTTATAAATAGCAGAGGAGGTGATTTCCAAGGATCCGTAATGGGATCACTCGTTTTTGATTTTCTTAAATGACATTGATGAAGGGATAGAGGGAACAATGTCAAAATATTTAAATGATATCAAGATTGGTAGATAGCTAATGATCAGCACCAAGCATAACTTCTTCAGAATGACTTTCAATATTGATGTTTTGAATGTATTTTTTCATTTTTCCTTGAATCAGTAGAATAGTTAATGATCAGTGCCAAACATAGCTTCTTCAGATTGATTTTCCTTGTCGATGTTTTGAATGTATGTTTCATTTTTATTTAGCCTTACTTATTCACATAATTATCAAAAATCGAGCATTAGTACTACTGTGTAATTATGTTGATATTATCTTTCTCATTTTGATTCTATACCTTGTAACTAATGTAACTAATTCTATACCTTGTAACTTTAATATCTTTTCCTTTATTTTTTAATATCTTTTCCTGGTGTACTGGGGTCCATGGTTAAGAAAAATATATACATACAATGATAACCCAGTTTAATATAATATAATAAAATATATAATAAGTAGCAGTAGCTTTCAAGACTAACGAGTCTCTTTTTCAACTGATTTAAATACAACGGATAAGTGCAATATATCATAATATAAGTGCAATAATTGCACTTATCTATTGTATTTAAATCAATTGAAAAAGGCCGCCTCCGTAGCCAGGTGGGAAGGAGCAGCAGAGTGCGTAGCACACGCTTCTTGATTAGACCGGTGTTCGAGCCCGTCACCACCAAATACGGAGGATGCGGAAAGGTCAGGGAATGACCACCGCATATTCCCCGAGCAATATGGCCTTAGTTGCTAATGCTCCTAAAAACCAAATAACAAAACAAAACAACAACAATTGAAAAAGAGACTCGTTAGTCTTGAAAGTTACTGCTACTTATTATATATTTTATTATATTATATTAAACTGGGTTATCATTATATGTATATATTCTGTACCTTGTTTTTTTTTTTTTCACTGTCAATTAGTTTTTAATATCTTTTCCTTTATTTTTACTTTATTATCCTTAGTACCTTTAGGTTAGCATCAAGAACACCTCAATCTATCATACTTATATAACTTATTTGCGATTATATTTCAACTTTCACTGTTCATAAGCAATATTCATGAATTTTTTTATATATTTATTTATATGTAAAGTTTAAAGTTAAAGTTTATAGATGATGTGTTTAGGAGCCAAATGCTAATAGCGTTGCCTGGAATAGCCATAATGAAGATATGCTGTGTTTCTCTGGAGCAGGATTTCTTAATATTAAAGCTGGGAACTTTCCTGTACATCAGCAGAAGTTGCAGGTAATTTATTATTGTTAATTTTTTCTCCTGCAAATCAGGACTAATTTTTGCTAAATAATTTCTTCTTGAAATTTTATATTTCGTATTATTGATTGATATGTCATACAAGGTTGTAATTAGAATTGAATACATCTCACAAATGTGAAGTGGTAAGATTTGTAATCGAACATATTTTTTTTTTATATTTATGATAAGCAGTCATACTGTATATTTAAGTATTTTTTCAAATTTCAGTTGCACTTGTGTTTATTAGTATAGTATAGTATACTCCACACATATATGTATAGGACAGTATACTATACATATATATTAGCATAGTATGATACATACATACTATATTAATAGAGTATAATACATACGTTATACACTGGTGTTCAAAGAAAATGCATCACCCAGGAATTTCACATTTCTAACCCTTTTCGCAATGGTATGTTACATTAATGACTAGTCATTACAAATAGAAATATAAACAAAAGATATTTATTAATAGTTAAGTATATAATATCGGTGTAAATACACCATAGTTAACCCATATATTTGAGCTACGGTTGTAGCGTAGAAGGCATCGTTTTAAATGTATCTCATAATGTGGTTGCCTTCACAACAAGATAGCTACTATTGAATTACTTCAAATAAATAACGCTTCTCTAGTAGAGAAGACTACTGTTATTTATTTTCAGCGTACCACCACCCAGACGATCGTTTCGAAGCTTTTTGGCTCCGTCATCAGTGGGCGGGTAGGTAATACAATATGCCATCTCAGTTGCGAAGTTATATCCACATTATGAGAGATGCCAGAAGGGTGTGGTGGTAATGTATTTGGAAAATTAAATGCACTAGGCATAATCCTTATGGGTTTTGATAATTAACTATATAATATCGGTGTAAATACACCATAGTTAACCCATATATTTGAGCTACGGTTGTAGCGTAGAAGGCATCGTTTTAAATGTATCTCATAATGTGGTTGCCTTCACAACAAGATAGCTACTATTGAATTACTTCAAATAAATAACGCTTCTCTAGTAGAGAAGACTACTGTTATTTATTTTCAGCGTACCACCACCCAGACGATCGTTTCGAAGCTTTTTGGCTCCGTCATCAGTGGGCGGGTAGGTAATACAATATGCCATCTCAGTTGCGAAGTTATATCCACATTATGAGAGATGCCAGAAGGGTGTGGTGGTAATGTATTTGGAAAATTAAATGCACTAGGCATAATCCTTATGGGTTTTGATAATTAACTATATAATATCGGTGTAAATACACCATAGTTAACCCATATATTTGAGCTACGGTTGTAGCGTAGAAGGCATCGTTTTAAATGTATCTCATAATGTGGTTGCCTTCACAACAAGATAGCTACTATTGAATTACTTCAAATAAATAACGCTTCTCTAGTAGAGAAGACTTACTGTTATTTATTTTCAGCGTACCACCACCCAGACGATCGTTTCGAAGCTTTTTGGCTCCGTCATCAGTGGGCGGGTAGGTAATACAATATGCCATCTCAGTTGCGAAGTTATATCCACATTATGAGAGATGCCAGAAGGGTGTGGTGGTAATGTATTTGGAAAATTAAATGCACTAGGCATAATCCTTATGGGTTTTGATAATTAACTATATAATATCGGTGTAAATACACCATAGTTAACCCATATATTTGAGCTACGGTTGTAGCGTAGAAGGCATCGTTTTAAATGTATCTCATAATGTGGTTGCCTTCACAACAAGATAGCTACTATTGAATTACTTCAAATAAATAACGCTTCTCTAGTAGAGAAGACTACTGTTATTTATTTTCAGCGTACCACCACCCAGACGATCGTTTCGAAGCTTTTTGGCTCCGTCATCAGTGGGCGGGTAGGTAATACAATATGCCATCTCAGTTGCGAAGTTATATCCACATTATGAGAGATGCCAGAAGGGTGTGGTGGTAATGTATTTGGAAAATTAAATGCACTAGGCATAATCCTTATGGGTTTTGATAATTAACTATATAATATCGGTGTAAATACACCATAGTTAACCCATATATTTGAGCTACGGTTGTAGCGTAGAAGGCATCGTTTTAAATGTATCTCATAATGTGGTTGCCTTCACAACAAGATAGCTACTATTGAATTACTTCAAATAAATAACGCTTCTCTAGTAGAGAAGACTACTGTTATTTATTTTCAGCGTACCACCACCCAGACGATCGTTTCGAAGCTTTTTGGCTCCGTCATCAGTGGGCGGGTAGGTAATACAATATGCCATCTCAGTTGCGAAGTTATATCCACATTATGAGAGATGCCAGAAGGGTGTGGTGGTAATGTATTTGGAAAATTAAATGCACTAGGCATAATCCTTATGGGTTTTGATAATTAACTATATAATATCGGTGTAAATACACCATAGTTAACCCATATATTTGAGCTACGGTTGTAGCGTAGAAGGCATCGTTTTAAATGTATCTCATAATGTGGTTGCCTTCACAACAAGATAGCTACTATTGAATTACTTCAAATAAATAACGCTTCTCTAGTAGAGAAGACTTACTGTTATTTATTTTCAGCGTACCACCACCCAGACGATCGTTTCGAAGCTTTTTGGCTCCGTCATCAGTGGGCGGGTAGGTAATACAATATGCCATCTCAGTTGCGAAGTTATATCCACATTATGAGAGATGCCAGAAGGGTGTGGTGGTAATGTATTTGGAAAATTAAATGCACTAGGCATAATCCTTATGGGTTTTGATAATTAACTATATAATATCGGTGTAAATACACCATAGTTAACCCATATATTTGAGCTACGGTTGTAGCGTAGAAGGCATCGTTTTAAATGTATCTCATAATGTGGTTGCCTTCACAACAAGATAGCTACTATTGAATTACTTCAAATAAATAACGCTTCTCTAGTAGAGAAGACTACTGTTATTTATTTTCAGCGTACCACCACCCAGACGATCGTTTCGAAGCTTTTTGGCTCCGTCATCAGTGGGCGGGTAGGTAATACAATATGCCATCTCAGTTGCGAAGTTATATCCACATTATGAGAGATGCCAGAAGGGTGTGGTGGTAATGTATTTGGAAAATTAAATGCACTAGGCATAATCCTTATGGGTTTTGATAATTAACTATATAATATCGGTGTAAATACACCATAGTTAACCCATATATTTGAGCTACGGTTGTAGCGTAGAAGGCATCGTTTTAAATGTATCTCATAATGTGGTTGCCTTCACAACAAGATAGCTACTATTGAATTACTTCAAATAAATAACGCTTCTCTAGTAGAGAAGACTACTGTTATTTATTTTCAGCGTACCACCACCCAGACGATCGTTTCGAAGCTTTTTGGCTCCGTCATCAGTGGGCGGGTAGGTAATACAATATGCCATCTCAGTTGCGAAGTTATATCCACATTATGAGAGATGCCAGAAGGGTGTGGTGGTAATGTATTTGGAAAATTAAATGCACTAGGCATAATCCTTATGGGTTTTGATAATTAACTATATAATATCGGTGTAAATACACCATAGTTAACCCATATATTTGAGCTACGGTTGTAGCGTAGAAGGCATCGTTTTAAATGTATCTCATAATGTGGTTGCCTTCACAACAAGATAGCTACTATTGAATTACTTCAAATAAATAACGCTTCTCTAGTAGAGAAGACTACTGTTATTTATTTTCAGCGTACCACCACCCAGACGATCGTTTCGAAGCTTTTACCTACCCGCCCACTGATGACGGAGCCAAAAAGCTTCGAAACGATCGTCTGGGTGGTGGTACGCTGAAAATAAATAACAGTAGTCTTCTCTACTAGAGAAGCGTTATTTATTTGAAGTAATTCAATAGTAGCTATCTTGGTGTGAAGGCAACCACATTATGAGATACATTTAAAACGATGCCTTCTACGCTACAACCGTAGCTCAAATATATGGGTTAACTATGGTGTATTTACACCGATATTATATAGTTAATTATCAAAACCCATAAGGATTATGCCTAGTGCATTTAATTTTCCAAATACATTACCACCACACCCTTCTGGCATCTCTCATAATGTGGATATAACTTCGCAACTGAGATGGCATATTGTATTACCTACCCGCCCACTGATGACGGAGCCAAAAAGCTTCGAAACGATCGTCTGGGTGGTGGTACGCTGAAAATAAATAACAGTAGTCTTCTCTACTAGAGAAGCGTTATTTATTTGAAGTAATTCAATAGTAGCTATCTTGTTGTGAAGGCAACCACATTATGAGATACATTTAAAACGATGCCTTCTACGCTACAACCGTAGCTCAAATATATGGGTTAACTATGGTGTATTTACACCGATATTATATAGTTAATTATCAAAACCCATAAGGATTATGCCTAGTGCATTTAATTTTCCAAATACATTACCACCACACCCTTCTGGCATCTCTCATAATGTGGATATAACTTCGCAACTGAGATGGCATATTGTATTACCTACCCGCCCACTGATGACGGAGCCAAAAAGCTTCGAAACGATCGTCTGGGTGGTGGTACGCTGAAAATAAATAACAGTAGTCTTCTCTACTAGAGAAGCGTTATTTATTTGAAGTAATTCAATAGTAGCTATCTTGTTGTGAAGGCAACCACATTATGAGATACATTTAAAACGATGCCTTCTACGCTACAACCGTAGCTCAAATATATGGGTTAACTATGGTGTATTTACACCGATATTATATAGTTAATTATCAAAACCCATAAGGATTATGCCTAGTGCATTTAATTTTCCAAATACATTACCACCACACCCTTCTGGCATCTCTCATAATGTGGATATAACTTCGCAACTGAGATGGCATATTGTATTACCTACCCGCCCACTGATGACGGAGCCAAAAAGCTTCGAAACGATCGTCTGGGTGGTGGTACGCTGAAAATAAATAACAGTAGTCTTCTCTACTAGAGAAGCGTTATTTATTTGAAGTAATTCAATAGTAGCTATCTTGTTGTGAAGGCAACCACATTATGAGATACATTTAAAACGATGCCTTCTACGCTACAACCGTAGCTCAAATATATGGGTTAACTATGGTGTATTTACACCGATATTATATAGTTAATTATCAAAACCCATAAGGATTATGCCTAGTGCATTTAATTTTCCAAATTAATAGTTAAGGCAAAGCTAAGTAATATTTGTCAGATTCTCTCAAAATATTCCAAAATGAGCATTTGCAACATTTATACAACAGTTTTGGTAAACACGACAATTTTGGCTGAAATGTTAGCAGAAGCCCTCAGTTTAATTCATTTTATCCTTTTAAATGGAAAACTGAAAAGTTCAGTAGGTGCAAAGTAATATTTAGTTGAACCACCTCTGGCTCTGATGACAGCAGCACACCATCAAGGCATTGACAATCAATTTCTGAAGTTTGTAGTTCCAAACACGAATTATGGCTTCCTGAAGTTCATGAAGGGTCATTGGTTTCTTTCTGGCAACTGCTGATTCCACACAATGCCAACAGTTCTTTATAGGATTCAGGTCCGGGCTGTTTCCTGGCCAGCTAAGAGTTGTAATGGACTGTTCTTCCAACCATTTTTTCACCTGTAACAAATGTAAACACATTACTGTCGAACCTCTAATGCAGAAACGAAGCTAAAGTAACCACAGACGTGCCTACTTACACTCCCCCCCCCCCAATGACAAGGAGCAGAATCGTCCTGAAAGATGCAGTTACTTGGCAGGTTGAAATGGTCTCTAATGGTTGGCAGCAAATTTCTTCTAATATAGCAAGGTATGCATTAGCATTTACAGAACCTTTTATAAACTGCAGGTGACCTACTCTGCGATATGAAATGCAACCCCATATCATTTGGCTGTTAGGGAATTTCACTGTAGACACCATACAGTCCGGATGGTATTCTTCACCACGTCTATGGTGAATTGTTTGTCTCCCATCAGAGCCATGCAGGTTGAATTTCTTCTCATCTGAGAAAATAACTGACTTTCACTGCTCGGAGGTCCATTTGGTATAAGGAGCTCCTTACACCAAATTAATCGTGCCTTTTTCATTTTCTGTGTGAGGAAGGGCTTCTTCTTAGGACAATAGGCTACATGTCCATTTTTGAAGAGGCTTCTTCTGACTGTTTCTGCATTTGCTACCACTCCTGTATGTTCTTCCCATTCTCTTTTCAGCTCAGACGAAGAAGCTTTACAGATTTTAAGGAATAAGCACTTCAAAATGTGGTCCTGTTTTGGCATAAAGACAGGGTATGTCTGCCAGGGGCAAATGTTTATGACGTTCTAGAGCAGATATCATCTTTTAAGGGAATAAAAGTGATATTGTTGTACACTTTGGAACTAATGACATTAAGAGTAAGAGATCTGTAGATTTACTCAAAAGTACAGATCAATGTGGGAAAAAAAAATCACGAGGTAGGGAGAAAGAATGTGAGAGTGTCTGCAATTCTGCCCACACACGATAGGAGGGAGTATATGATGAGAGCCTTCTCGACCCTGGAGAGATTGAGCAAGGCTCAAGGGGTAGAATTTTTTTCAGCCTGGTCTGTGCTTGTTGACAGGAGAGGCTGCTTCTACAGGAATGGGGTACACTTAAATAGAAAGGGTTCAAGAATATTTGCTGATGCTATCAAGGCAGTGTTAGGTGAGTCAGAAAACTGCTAGCTTGGGGGGGGGGATACAAGGACTAATAGATTAACAGTAGCCACTGGCAGGGGTGAAAGTGATTCTTGCATTGCTTCTGTTGTAATGAGCAGCAGCCTGGAAAACAAGATGCAGGGTACTTCAGAGACTGCTGGGAGTCATTGCGGTACAAGTAAAAACATGGGTTCTGTTAGGGTACCTAATAATAGGAACAGGTGCATGTATACTTGCGTGTACACCAATGCTTGGAGTTTGGTAAATGAATTTGATGAATTTGAGGTATTGCTCAAAATATCAAAGGCAGATATTGTTGGGATATCAGAGACGTGGTATCACACAGATATAAGGAAGGCAGAACTGGAATTTGGAGAGTACAATGTGTACAGAAAGGAAGGGAGGAGGGGTTATGCTATTAGTTAAGAAACACATCAAATCCAAGGAAGTGAAGCCAGTTGACGTGTCGAGTCAGTTTGGTGTAACATAAGCATTGGGAGATCAAAATTGAGAGTAGGAGTATGTAATAGGCCTAATAACTGATGAGTATAATAAGAAACTGTACAGGGAAATAGAGTGGGCCAGTACATCAGAGAGTCTTATAATGGGGAATTTTAATTTCCCAGATATTGACTGGAATTTGTGGGTTGGTCATTCACACACTAGCAAGGCTTTTGTGGATTTATTGGATGATTGATTTCTACATCAGCATGTTCGGGAGGCAACTAGAGGGATTAATACTCTTGATCTGATTATCAGTAGCGGTTCTTCATGCATCAAGAATCTGCAGATAAAGGAACCACTAGGTGGCAGTGATCACAGTGTGGTGAAGTGGGATTTACTCAAAGAGGTAACTACCATTAGGGGTAAAGGGAAGGGTTATTGCTTTCGTAAAGGCGACTACGATGGACTGAGACAGTATTTAAATTCTATACAGTGGGACCAACTGGTGATGTTACCAACATCAAATTCAAAATGGGACGCATTCAAAGAGTTTATCTTGGAAGCTACTAGGCTTTACATACCAACTAAGAAATATTGTTCAAGGTTTAGGCCTAAATGGATGTTGAACTAATGAGACATGTGGCAGAGAAGAAAAATGCATGGGATACATATAAATTAATGGGAGACATGGAAGCCTATGATAGATAAGCTGGTCTGTAAAAAAGTCACAAAGGAGATAAGGCAGGTTATGAGAAATCCTTGGCAAAGGTTGCAAAAAAAACCAGAAAAGAGTTCTTTACCTAGGTAAACTCTAGAAGGAAAGGGATGAATCAGATTGGTCTACTGGATATTGATGGTTCAACTATTGATGATTCTGTTCAGGTGGTTAACAAACTAAATGAGTATTTTGCATCTACATTCACGCATGAGGAGTTATTCAGGAAGGGGAATGCCAGAGGTGAAGTATAAACTCTCGCAGTGAGGTAGTTGATTTTGTAATAACTGAGAGGAAAGCGTAAGAGAAATTGTTGAGGATAAATTTAAAAAAGGCACCTGGGGTGGATGGGATCTATCCAGTTATATTAAAGGAGGCAGCAAAGGAAGTAAGCAAACCCTTAGCCATAATTATGAGAGCTTCTTTGGACTCAGGGGAGGTATCCATAGACTGGAGATGTGCAAATGTGACCCCAATTCACAAAGGAGGATCAAAGGCTGAAACAAGTAATTATGGACCTGTGAGTTTAACTTCTGTTCCAGGAAAATTAATGGAGGCACTGGTTAAAGAAGCACTGCATGATCATCTAGACAAGACTTCCGTTATAGCTTGTACACAGCATGGTTTTTTTTTAAGGGAAAGTCTTGCTTGACCAATTTGATTGGATACTATGATGCAGTCACAAAAGAACTGAATGCAGGGAATTACTTTGATATTATATATTTGGATCTTAGAAAGGCTTTTGATACTGTTGCAGATGGAAGACTGCTGCACAAATTAGAGCAGTCTGGCATTGGAGGCAAATTGCTGCTATGGATAAAGGGATGGTTGAGGTGGAGAAGACAGAGAGAGAGAGAGAGAGAGAGAGAGAGAGAGAGAGAGAGAGAGAGAGAGAGAGAGAGAGAGAGAGAGAGAGAGAGAGAGAGGTAATCAATGGACACTGCTCATTGTGGACTAATGTTATTAGTGGAGTCCCTGAGGGTTCAGTGTTAGGTCCATTGTTGTTTGCTGTATTTATAAATGATATTGATGATGGTACATCATCAATATCATCAAGTTTAATGTCCAAGTTTGCAGATGGACACTACTGACAGTATGCTGCTGAAACAGGATCTAGAAAGGTTGAGGAGATGGTCTGAGAGGTGGCAAATGAAGTTTAACATTGACAAATGTAAAGTACTATATATGGGAAACAGCAACCCCAGAGCAATGTATTAACTCTGTGGTACTACACTGACAGTGGTAGAGAATGAAAAGGACCTTAGGGTAATTGTGCAGGCAGATATGAAGTTCTCTGAGCAGTGCAGACGGGCTGTAAGAGTAGCTCATTGTGTCTTGTCAGTGATATACAGGAATTTTTCTAGCAGGGATAAGGAGGTGATTATTCCCTTGCACAAGGCAATGGTTAGGCCTCACCTTGAGTAGAGTACTGTATACATATCTGGAGGCCTCATTTCAAGAAGGATGTATAGCTGCTGGAACTAGTACAGAGAAGGGGAACAAGATTAGTGAATGGAACAAAGGGTTGCCTTACGAAGAAGGGCTTAAGGTTTGCAAATTACAGTGTCTGGAGGTTAGGCACCTGCAAGGCGATCTGATTGAGGTGTATAAAGCCTTAAATGGTTTGAGCATGCTCAGTGCTGATGGGATTCTTCCTCTTGCTCAGAATAATCACCTGAGAGGGCATAAATTCAAATTGAGGAAAGACAGATGTAGGATAGATGTGTGGAAATTTGCCTTTAGCCAGCAGGTAGTTGGTTGGTGGATCAGAGTTCCATCCCTTGTTGTAGAAGTTGATAGCCTAATAAACTTAAGTCTCAGCTGGACAGGTATTTCGAACGAATGGGGGGGTGAAATGGGAGTGGTTTTTTTTGGCTGATGTTGCATAAGCTTTCTTTCTTGCATCATATGCTCTAATAATGCTAATTAAGATGTTTCAGATTGCAATTTGTGTGCTAAGATATTATTTATGTTTGTCTGTGAAATTATGTTGCCCTCTGCAGAAAATTTGCCAAAGAAGTTAATAATCATTTGCTTGGAATGCTTTAATTGTTTATTTCAATTCAAATTATTGTATACACGTTATATATAGCCTACGTATCCAACTACTGTAGGCAGTTTAAAAGAGCAGACATGTTTTCAGTTGGCTTTGGTGATTAACTGAAGGGGATTAAGATTAGGTGTCTGGTTGACATAATTTTTGCTTAAAATATTTTAAATTTAATTTCTGTAATTTTTAAATTTTGTTTCAGTAATTTTGTGAAATTAATTTCTAAAATATTTTGTAAATTTAATTCCTAACTTTTCTAAAGTATTTCTGCTAAGTTAAAATTCTTTCCAGTAACTTCAGTAGCTTAATTTTAACTTCACTAGTGAATAAATGTTTGGTAACAGTTTAATTTCTGTAATACAGCAGGTCCCCGTTGTAACCCAGTTCACTTTTAGCTAATTCGATATAACTCTGTTCTTATATTATAACCCGTATCTGACTATAACGCTGTCACAGATCACTATAATGCTCTTTTACAAATTGCATTTTTGGCATATTTAGCGAAATTGTTTTATTTGATGGAGCCGATTGCTTGAAAATGAATAGCAAAACAGCATTAAAAAATTTCCCACGCCGACTTGAGAAATTTTCCCACGCTCAGTGAAATTTTCTCGCACGCTAATTTAATTGCAGTACAGTGACTTGTTTCGAATTCCACGATCAACATTTTAAAAAATGATCAAGTATATTGCTTGTAATATTTGCGTTATATGCATTTATCCGAAGTCTGGTCATCACTCGGTACAGTATTAGACATTGTGCATAACGGAAAGTTTACTTGAACATTGTATCTTAATTAATGCAATCAATGCAGTTACATTTTCGAAGAGTTAATAATGGCCGATAAGAATGAAAAATCAACGTCTGGGCGCAGTACGAAGACTATAAATGTAAGAAAAAGACTGAATTTGAAAATTAAATTAGACGTTTTGAAGCGAATCAATTCCCATCAACGACAAGCGGATGTGTGCCATAATTTAGGAGTTTGCAAGTTTAACTGTAAGAACAATTATAAAAAAATAAAGAATTAATTTTAGCAGTGGGAAAGATAGCTGTTCCATTGCAAGCAACTAGAGCTAGGCCGGTTATTAGGATTAAAATGGAAAGACTTTAACTAATTTTATGGAAGATAATATCCAATGCAGAATTCAGTTAAGTTAAATATATAAAAAAAAAAAAAAAAAAAAAAGAGAGAGAGATTAGCCAATATGATGATCTGAAGAAAACTCACCTAAAGAGAAAAAAAAAAAAAAATGTGGAACCATTTAAAACTGGTAACGGCTTCTCCCTAGATTTAAAATCTAGGGAGAAGCCGCAAGTGCAGATCAAGGAGCCGAAACTTTCAAAAAAGAACTTGTTAAAATTATTGAAGAGAGATATTGTGTGTTATACTTCTCAACAAGTTTATAACATAGATGAAGCAGGACTTTTGTGGAAACGAATGCCTAAAAGAAGTTTCATATTGAAAGAAGGAAAAAACATGCCAGGTTTCGAAGCGGTGAAGGTTCGGGTGACTTTATTGTTGGGTGGTAACGCTGTGGGGGATTTAAAATTAATACCCCTTTTAGTTTATTTAGAAGAGGGCCAAAGTTCAACCCAAAATCGACACATTTTTGATGATTAATTCATCAATTAAATTAAATCAATTAAAATTAATTTAGATCAATTAAATTCAGGATTTTAATTGGAATTTTAAGTTTAATTTTGATATTTAAGTAGTTACCACATAATTATATACATATGTAATGCAGAATATTTTATATGTACAAATATTTGAATATTAAATATTTTGACCGACATTTGTGCATCTTTTCACTACCATTTATTATTGATTAGGAAATATCCTATGGCAACGACCGCAACTTACAAATACATATGTTACTTTATGGGAATGCAGAGCTTGCTTAGCGCGGATTCACTTAGTGCTCTGTTTTTACGGAACAAATTATCAGCGTTAAGCGGGGGTCACCTGTACTTTGTTATTTAAATACTGGACTATATTTTAAATTTAAATTTTATAATCTTTCTTAAGTTCAAATTTTGCCTAAATAATGGTTTGAGATAAATTTTCAATACATAATGCAAAGACTTCATAACTTTCCCAGAAATGCTTGTGGGAATTTCTGATGTGAGTCATGAGTTCATTAAATATATAGCTTGTGGTACATATTCTAAAGTTGGGCTAGTAGATAAAACAAGCCCAGCTGACAATTCTTTTCTTTGCACCTGATGTAAGGAATGTGCTGATCTCAAATTAAAACTGTGCATTGAAGAATTTTGATCACTAAAGAAACAGTTGCTTGCCCTGGAAAGTAAAATTGAACTGGGGTACCATGAGGGACTCCAGTGTCTCATGATCTGCCATGTGATGCATTCCAGTTTAGGTCCCAGAACAGAATAGTCAAGTGCATACTGCTCTGGTTGAAGATTTAGTTTTATTGGGAGACTCCAATGAAAATGGGTAACATTTTTCATAATAAAGATAGGTGAACCAGAACCAGGAACTGTTTTCAGGAGCAACCATTGATAATGTTACCAAGAAATTGTGAAATTTAAAGTGAAGTGAAGAGAGCATTATTCTTCATGTGGGGGACTAACAATGTTAAACAAACATGACGTGATTATTTGTTAGGTAGAATGAACCATGCTGAAAAAATGCCACAGCTTAGGTCAGAACATGTCTGCTATTCTGTCCAGACACAAAGATGGGATTATATGCTGAAAGCCTTGTTTAATCCTTGATTAACTCAAGACTTGAGGGACTGCAAGGCTTTAGGGGGTAAATTTTTATCAGCATGGCCTACACTTATAGGTAGAAGGAATCTATTTTGTAGAGATGGTATTCATTTGAATGAAGGAGGTGGTGAAAATTTTTTTTTTTTTTAACCTAGTATGATTGAGGATATCAGGGAAACTACTAGTTATAGGAGAGAAGGGTAATATAGGCATGCATTTATCTGATGATATGTGTCAAAGTAATACTTTCACATATGTCAAGAATTCTTGTTTGTTGCTGCAACAGCCAATATTAGCATGATGTTCTGAGGGTGGTAATGTTTCAAACGAGTAGGAAGATAAAGCTAGAGAAACAGCCTAAATAACTTCAAAGGGTGTGTTATGGTATTAAACGATAAAATAATTAGTATTAACTGTGTCTACATTAATGTCAGGAGTGTTGTCAATAAAATGGCTGAATTTGAACTCCTGATTAGGACAATTAATGCTGATATAATAGGGCTAACAGAAACTTGGTGCCACCTGAAATTGGGGATGATAAGTTCCACTATGGTATGTATAATGTATTTAGGAGAGAGAAGGAAGATAGACAAAAACAGCCTGGCACAAAAAAGCTTTTGCTGAGTCAGGTTATGCCTGCTAGTATAGAATCTGTAGTACAGATGTGCAGAAATTTGCCTTTAGCCAGTGAGTGATCGATTGCTGGAACATGCTGAAAGCAAGTGTATGAGCATAAGCTCATACACTTGCTTTCTTGCATCAAATGCCACTGCTGCTGCTACTACTACTACTACTACTACTACTACTACTACTACTATACCTGTCCAGCAATCAATCACTTACTGGTCACCTGTCACTCACTGGTCACTTCCACCTGTCATTGTGGAAGTTGATAGCTTAAATAAATTCAAGGAAGAACTAGACAAACTTTTGGAGGGGAATGGATAGGTTAAATGGAAAGTGTTTTTATTTTTTTTTGGCTGATGCTGTATAAGCTTGCTTTCTTGCATCATATGCCACTACTAATGCTAATCTATGTTGTGTGAGTTATTTGGAAGCAAAGGCATATAATGTTTTACACCTTTGTTTCGAACAAAAGTTTTATTGTGGTAATTATAAGAGGATTGTGAAAAGTATGACAGGAGTCTACATGTGGTGTGGCGCCCACACCACATGGAGGAATGCCGCCCCCTCTATGTTACCAGGCAGTACTAGGTGGTACATGACTCTCATCAACCGGTGCAATACCACCACTTTGCTTATTGGAGGCTTGAAGTGGTGGAACCCATGTTTAGTCACTAGAGCTAAGTTCCAGTCAACCCTTCCCCATCTCTTCTGTCATGCAGTGTGATTGATGACTTTTGAGGTTATTGGTGAGATCCAATATTTCTTACATTTCAAGGGTATAGCTCCAAAACTGCGTTCGCAGGCTGGCCGCTAATTAGTCCTCCAGACCGAACCTATTGGTAACTCTCTAGGAGGCTTCCGGATCAGCTAGTGTATAATCTTGCTACCTCTACTCTGCCAGATAGTGACTGGAGGGAGTCCGAGTAGTGTGTATGCGGGGAGCATTGTCGAGGCCACGTTATGTCAAGGATCTGGGTATATTCTTACCATGTGTATGCCATATCCAAAAATTTCATTACTTCATACAGCATGTCCCATCCACTTTTTCTTACTATTGAATACACCATGAATTGTCAAATTAATAGAGCAAGCTTAACTGCGAAAAGATCTAAACCTCCCAAGCACTTCCTAATTCATTTCACAAATATACGTGATCTCAATTCTAATCTCAACGATGTCCATTTCCACTTGCAGTCTGCCAAACCCCATGTACTTTTTCTGACAGAATCTCAGTTATCGGTTGATTCAACTACTGCTCATCTCAGATGCCCAAATTATTCACTGTATGATTCTTTTCGTCTCAAAGGTGGTACTTGTGCATATGTCCATTCTGATATTCCCTGTCAGAGACTTGGTAATTTGGAATCCTCTTTTCGATCTCCTCTGGCTTAAAATCTCCCTACCTCATTGTGTCAAATTCATCTGTTGTCTCTACTATCCTTCCAACTCCACTAATCACTTGGAGCTTTTTGACTTCCTCTCTTTGCAACTTGACTTTCTCCAGTCCAACTTTCCTAACAGTGAGGTAATTTTCCTTGGTGATTTTAATGTTCACAACTCCAGCTGGCTTCTGTTTTCTAGTCATACCGACTCAGCTGGTCGAGATGCTGAGGCTTTTGCAATTACTAATGACATTGCACAGATTGTTCATTTACCTACAAGAATACCGGACAATCCTAATTATACAGCCAATACGCTTGATCTTTTTCTCACAAACAACCCTTCTAAGTACACGTTGGAAGTGAGTGGTCCTTTAGGCACCTCAGATCACAACTTGGTGATTGTCTCTTCTCCAGTGGAGCCTTTATCTCATGGCTATTCCCAACCTCGTGTTTGGCATTACAAGAATGCAAAATGGAATGACCTGCGAGATTTCTTTTCTTCTTTTTCTTGGTCGGATTACTGTTTCAAAACTTCTGATGTCAATGTTTGCTCAGATCGTGTCAGTGAAATTATTCTTGTAGGAATGGAATCCTTTATCCCACACTCCACTTTAAAATCTCGTCCTTTATTTGCAGCCTTAGCACATTTATTGGAAAACCTTGGTTTTCCAATAAATGTGCTAAGCCTGTTCAAGAGAAGAATGTTGCATATCGTAATTGGCATGTTTCTAATTCTTCAGTTTCATTTTCTGCCTACACCAAAGCTCGCAACAATTGTAAAGCAGTTATTAATCAGTCCAAAATAGAGTTTGAACAGGCTAAGAGTAAAAAACTTGCTTCTTGCCCTAATGGTAGCCGAGCATTCTGGTCTCTTGCCAAAGCTATTGGCCGCAACTTTTGCCCATCTCTGCTCCCACCTCTGTCCAAACCAGATGGTTCTGTTGTCACTTAAGCCAAGGACAAAGCTGACCTGCTAGCATCCCATTTTTCTTTCAACTCACGCATTAACGATCTTGGTAAAACACTTCCCACTATTCCCAACAAGCTCCATTCAATGCCTCCTGTGGTCTTCTGTCAAAAGGATGTCAGAAGGATTTTGACGAATCTTGATGCTAAGAAAGCTCCAGGTCCTGATGGTATTTCTCCACTTGTTCTCAAAACCTGTGCTCCTGAATTTACTCCTATTCTTTGCTGCCTTTTTTCACTTTCCTATTCCAAAGGTGTTTTTCCTTCTGCTTGGAAATTTGCTCATATCCAGCCAGTTCCTAAAAAGGGTGACAAATCCCTCCCATCCAATTATCATCCCATTGCAATTACTTCTACTCTTTCTAAAGTAATGGAGAAATCAATTAACTGCCAAATTTTAAACTACCTAGAAACCTTCCATCTGATCAACGATAGCCAGTATGGATTCTGTCAGTGTCGATCCACTGGTGATATTCTGGCTTCTGTTACCCATTTATGGACTAATTCAATGGAAAGGTTTGAGATGTCAAGAGCAACTACTTGAAACACAAGTAGTTGTTCTTGACATCTCAAAGGCTTTCAATCGTGTTTGGCATAAAGGTCTTCTAAACAAGCTTCCATCTTATGGTTTGCCAACTGTTTTTAGTAATTGGTTATCCAGTTTTCTCTCTGATCGCTCACTGAGGGTGAGGATAGACAGCTCTCTGTCTTCTAACTTCTCCATTAATGCCGGTGTCCCCCAAGGTTCTTTACCTCTTGTATATTAATGACCTTCTTCCATTGACTGGAAATCCTATCCATAGTTTTGCCAATGATAGCACATTGCATTCCACTTTCCATTTTGAGAAACCTTGTTCTGCTCAATCAGCTTCAACTTCTCGAAAATCTGCTACCAATTCCTTAAATGCCGATCTTCAGGTAATTCTCCAGTGGGGCAAAAACAACTTAGTTGATTTCAACCCTTCTAAAACTCAGTCTTATCTTATATCTCGCAAAAAGGATTCTTCTGCTCCTATGCTTATCTTTAGTGACACTGATTTCTAGGCAATATGATATATCTCTTTTGGGGATTACTCTGACTTCTAATCTCTCTTGGCACAAGCACATTACAAATATTGCTTCTTCTGCATCTAAAAAACTTGGTTTTCTCTTTCGCTCTCGCCTTTACTTTTCTTCCAAACAGCTGCTCACTCTGTATAAATCGCAAATCCGCCCTGCCATGGAATATTGTTCCCACATCTGGGGCGATGCCCCCAAAACCTCTCTCAGGCTTCTTGATTCCATTCAGAAGAGGGCAGTTAGTTTAATTAATGATTCATCTCTAACAGAGTCTCTGCACTCACTGTCTCATAGACGTACTGTTTCTGCTGCATGCCTCTTCTACAGATACTTCCAGAAATTCTATTCATTTCTATTCAAAATTATTAAAAATTTAATTTTAATTTTCCACCCCATTGCTTAAGTGATTTAAAATAATAATTAACAATTATTATTTTAAGTCACTTATTATTAATTTTTAAAATAATCTTTTATAATATTTTGTTGAGATTTGTAATAAGAATTTATAATTTAATAGCCTTTAGTGTCGGTGCTCCTAAATATTCAGTGCCTGGGTGCAATGTACCCTTTGCACCCCCGGTCAGCACGACTCATTTGGAGAATAATAAAATTCACTTGACCATCCTCTCCAATACTCTGTTAGAATGAGAAAGATCCATCTGCACCTAAGGAAATTGCCAATGCGCTAGCACAATCATTCTATACAATATCTGCTTCTGTTTCCTACTCCATCTCCTTTCAGCGCATCAAGGCATATGCAGAACACCACAAAATTAACTTCTCCACACAGCTCTCACTTCCATACAATCAACCGTTTAATTTAACAGAACTCAAGGAATCCTTAAATAAATCTTCAAATAGTGCTGCTGGCCCAGATGACATACATTACATCATGCTAAAACAATTACTTGTAGAGGACTTACATACCCTGCTGATCTTCTATAACCAGATATTCTCAGAAAATGCTTATCCACTTTCCTGGCGTCATTCTTTCATACTTGCCATACCAAAACCAGGCAAAGACGGTTCTTTGGTTAAAAATTATAGGCCAATATCTGTCATAAGCTGCATGGGGAAAATTTTTGAAAGAATGGTACGTGCAAGGCTTACCTGGATCTTAGAAGCAGAGAATCTTTTAACAGATCATCAGAGTGGCTTTCGTAAGAATAGATCCACTCTTGATGTCCTTATCAAAGCTGAATAGAATATTCGCAATGCCTTTGTCATGAAGCAACATCTAGTCATGGTCAGTTTAGATATTGAAAAGGCATTTGATACTACCTGGTGACATGGTATTATTATGAACCTCTATCACCTGGGACTAAGGGGTCATCTCTCTCAGATAATTCAGAATTTCCTATGCCACCACTCTTTTCAGTTCTGCTATCAGAATGTACTGTCTACACCCCATATTCAGGAAGAAGGAATACCACAGGGATCTATACTCAGCACAACATTACAGTAAACCCCTGCTATTCGCGGGGGTTACGTTCCTGAGAAATGTCGCGAATACCAAAAACACGAATACTGAGTTATGTGGCTCCCATAGTAATAAAGGGGTTCCGTTCCAAAGTATGAAATATATAAGAAAAACTAGTCTAAAATGTTGTCTATTTATGTATTATATGTACCTTCATAATATGACTATGTACATAGACAGTACATAGTGAAATGCAAGCATATGGCATCGAAATGAAAATAAGAAACAATTTAATATTAAATGTAATATTTATTAGAAATTTCAAACCAGCGCCTTTGCTAGCTAAAAAACTTATCCCACCAGTGCTATCACCAGTTTCGCTAAAGTGTTGATAAAGGAGTTTTGCCTTTTCAGGAATGATGAGTGAACTTAATGGAATTTTATTTTGAGTTCAGTCTTCTCTCCACAGATTTAAAGCTTTTTTCATATTTTCTAATTTAACATCACGAGTTACAGAGCAAATTTTTGAAGCAATTAGCGCGTTTTCACGGATACTACGGCGGATTTTTTTCTTCCGATTTTTTGATTGATCGTACCATTGACTCATTGATTTTATAATGTTTTGCCACTGAGGAGACACTTTCATCATTAGAAATTTTGTCTAATAACTCAATTTTATTTGCTAATGTCATCACCTTTCATATTTTCACATTTCTCTTGTTATTCGTAGCCATATTTTTGTACGGGTTAGAAAGAACTTGTCCACATTAAAGTCATTTTCTTCCGTTAACACACTCGAAAAAGTCTGTTTTTCAGTGCAAAATGGTAGATTTATCACTTTTGTAAGCATATCAATTTATAATTTTATTCAATTTTTAAGCATATAAATTAAAAGCAAACGATGAAACCTTCCACGACAAGCACATAACACATACTGAACAAGGATTAGCGAGAAATATCTACGATCGCGATTTTGTCACCACTCTCCCCCCCCCACCCACTTAGTGCTATTTTGACCCAGAAAGATAATTTTAGCCCCACCCATGTTTTTTTATGGCGGAAAATGTTCACGGTGCTTTAAAATTCACATTTTTTTAGGTTTCATTTTACATTAAATAAGCGACTGTGAATACGCGAAACCGTGAATACAGATACCGCGAATAGCAGGGGTTTACTGTATTTGCAATTCGATTCAACAGCATAACCAAAGACATCCCCAAAACTCTGGCGGCTTATATGTACGCAGATGACCTCACCATCTCCTGCCAGTCGCAAAGCATGAACACGATTGAATGTCAACTCCAACTTGCTATTATCAGAATTGAATCCTGGATGTCACACAAATGGATATCGACTAGCTGAACAGAAGTCTACCACCACTCATTTTTGTAAGCAGCGTACTCTCTGCTCCCATCCCAAACTACAGCTAAACAATAGTTTGATACCAGTTTCTGGGCCTGATATTAGATAGTAAGCGTAACTTCCAAGCTCATATCACATCTACAAACTACTTGTCTAAAACAGTTGAACATGCCTCGGTCAGTCTCATCCATGTCATGGGGAGCTGATAGGTACTCCTTACTGATCTGGTCACGCTTAGATTTTGGTTATCCCATATATGACTCAGCTAAGAAAAGCACATTAGGGGTGCTCTGAGGACTGTGCTGGGAGCATTCAGGACTTCTTCAGTGCAAAGTCTTTATATTATTGCTTTATCACCCTCGGGTGGAATTCTTTCTGTAAGAATAAGCCATATGAAAATCGACCTGCCTCACTCTGGATCAAAGATCTTATTCATAGTCGGAATATCAATTTAGCTGATATTTTTCAGAACACAGCTGCACCTGTTCCACCCTGGACATATGTTTCCGACTCCCATGATACACATTTTATCCAGTGGGGGAAGAATGTCATACCTCCCTACCATATCAGACAGTTGCACTCTGCTCATGCTATTCTTAACTCCCATGCCTGTAACATATATACCGATGGATCGAAAACTGACAGTATGGTAGGTGCTGCAGTATGGTAGGTAGCTGTTTTTCCTTCGTGTACAATTACAGCCACACTACCATTAGCATGCAGTCTTCACTGCTGAACTTTATGCCATCAAGTTAGCACTTGGTAAGATTATTGAACTTTCCATCTCACCTGCAATAATTTATACTGATTCCCTCAGTGTTATCTATGCCATAAGGAAGAATTTCTCCTCTTCTCATCCTACATTGAAACATATTCATTCCTAGCTATTCTCCTGTAATGTGTCCAATTATCAATCAGCTTTTGCTGGATCCATTTTCATTTTCCAGAAGGCCATTCTGGCATATGAAAGTGTGGACTTTGTCACTAAACATCCTCAACCCACTCCCTCACAACATCCTCAGGTTCCTTACACTGACTATAAGCCTGTTGTTCATAAAGCATGTTATGACAACTGGTCACAGATCTGGAAAAGGAATACTTTACCAGCTAAAACAAGAACCAAAGCTGTCACTCTTTGGCTTCCGACAAAACAGACAAGAGGAAGTGGTGTTGGCAAGGCTGAGAATTGGACATATGCATCATATCCATCTCTACCTGTTATTAGGAGAAAACCCACCCCGGTGCTCATCCTGTAACTGTCAGCTTACGGTCTGCCATTTTCTGGTTGATTGAATATAATTCAAACCATCTGGTCACACTTTTCAATCAGTTTCCAGGCTTAACATATCACATGATTTATATCATATCCTAGGAAAGGATGCAAATATTGAAGAACTTTTAATATACTTAAAATGTAATAACATTTTAAGTATATTCAAATTTGATTACGCCTATACAAGAGTATATAATTTAACAACTATAAGGATATGGTCATGCAATTAAACAATGAATAGACACAATTTGGCTTCAGTAGCCCTTGTGTCATTAAATCCAATAACAACAACTGTTTTCAGTAATGGGGAACATCATTGTAAACTGTAAGCTGGCCAGACAAAATATACAGTAGCTACATTCAGCTCATGCATCATCAAGTTCACACAGCTTTCAAATATATACTAATGGTTCCACATTTGATACATCTGTAGGTGCTGCTGTGGCTCTACCATCCATTACAAGGGAAAATTTTATTGGCTTTCAAAATTTTGCAAATTCAGTTTTTGAAAGACGGAATATTCGTTTGCAGCTGGAAGGGTTCGGATTACATAACGAATGAATTGGTAGACTGTACCCTTTTATTTACATAGAACAATATGTTATTTTTTTTTTATAAAAGCAGAGAAATTTCTTTGCAGAAGTGACAGGATGTTGGTACTCAGTTTCTTTTATGGGTGGGTTCACTTCTGCTCCTGCCATAGTGTAGTTGGTTTGTCATGTGCTAATTGAATTAATTATTGATGTACAGTGTTTCATGTATATAAGACATTGTTAATATCATATATTGTACCTTGTCTATCATGTATAGCAGATTTGCCAGATTTTTTTTGGCTAGGGGCCACTTTATCCAATAAATGGGGAAAAAAAAAAATGAATGTGGCTCTACTACTTTGTGTCGTTTTAAATGAAATTAAAATGTAACTGGATGTAGACAGAAGGGACTATGACTGTGGTTGCCAAATAAGGCATCATTTAGTGATGAGCATAATGCATTAATTATTAATTTTGTTATGCCAAATATTTTTTGCAGTTTAATTTATGTATGTTTGCTCTTAAATTGCAACTTTTCTTTTAATTAAATTGTAATAGGGCTAAAATATTCTTCCTACTTATTTTATAGGGATTTGTCGTTGGTTTTTGTGGATCAAAAATTTTCTGCTTACATTTTAATAACATGTCTACTATTGAAGTTCCCCAGTCAGCCCCTATGTATCAGTACTTAGAAGAGAAAGCTTTTAAGTAAGTACTTGTTTATGTCCTCACATTGAATTTAGAAATCTTTTATGTGTATGTGTATCACTTGAGGCTCTGGTTAGCAAATTTCAGGCATAGGGGAATAGCCCTCTTCTCCCATAAGCATGCACAATATACAAATATGTTGTGCAAGCTTCTACACAATTTTTACAGTTAAATACATGATATGAGCAACGAGATCCATTTCCATTAAAATGATAATCTCAGTTTGTAGCTGGTTGTGTAGTGGCTCTGATAGCTTTGAACTGCTATGGGAAAAAGAATAGAGAATACACAGTTCTTAGTGTGTCCTTCTCTTCTTTCCACAAATATTGAAGAGTAAATAGTAAATGTATATTGAGTAACTGCAGGATGTAGGCAGAAAGAGAAATATTCTGGCAGAATTGCTGGAGTAATTCTGAGAAAGGTACACAGTCACACATAATGTCGCCACTTTCCCTTTATTATTATTAGTACTGGCAAATTATGCAAGGAAGCAAGTTATACAGCATCAGCTAAATTAAAAAAAAAAAAAAAAAAATTTACCACCTCATCTAATGTTAATTCTAATAATGTTAATTCTTCCTTAATTTTCCTAAAACTATCTAATTCCACAACAAAACAGATAGTAGCTTGTTCCAATAATCAGTTACTCTCTGACTGAAGGCAAATTTTTGCATATCTATCCTGCAACCATGATTTTTCAAAATTAACTTTATGTATCCTTGAATGCAGTTCTGAGAAAGAGTAAGAATATAATCATTATCAGTAAGTTATTCAATCCATTTAAACACTTTAGTCAGGTCTCCTCCTCACAAATGCTTAGTTTCAAGTGATGCAATTTGCAAAACTGAAGTCTTTTGTGTTAAGAGTATCCCTTTGTGTTCTTGATTAATCTGATTATCTTTCTCTGCACTTTCAAAGAGATTCACATCTTTTTTAAAATGAGTCTTCCAGACCTGTATGCAGTATTCAAGATGTGGCTTAACCATTGCCTTATAAAATTGGATAATCACCTCCTTGTCCCTGCTGGAAAAGTTCTATATGTCAGTCATGAACTGTTCTAGCAGCCTGTACCTAGCAAAATTCTCTATATCATTGATAGAGCTCCATGAGCTGTTCTAGCAGACTGAAACTTCATGTTAGATTGTAAAATTACCCAGGTCTCCTTTGTTCTCTACTGCCTGGAGTGTGGTACCACCTAATTGTTATTCTGGAATTACTCCTGCACATATGGATTTGCAAGTTTTAAACCTGAATTGCCACTTCTCAGTCCATCTGCCTAATTTATCTAGGTCTTACTGCAGTAATATACCATGATTCCTCTCATTAACCACCCTGCTAACCTTGTATCATCTGATAGCTTAGACATAACTTGATATGCTTTAATCAGTATCTCTCCTTTAATAAGAACAGTCTGTGCTGAGAAAAATACTATCCCATAAACCTTGCATAATCTCTTCAGGGTCAAATTGATTGACAAGGCTGTCATTATGTATTATTTAGTTATTATTATTAAATTTATTTCTAACTCATAACTTTTTCACAGCATTGCCCGGTACTTTTTATTCTTTATGTCACCTACTCGTAATATTATTACTATAGGAACTCCTCGACTTACGTAAGGGTTGCGTTCCGTGGAACTCTACATACGTCGGAATTTCCCCCGTGCTTGTGCAGCACTCGCAACTGTGCTTGCTGAATTGATTGAATCAAAAAAGAAATGTTCAATGAACATGTAAATAGAATTATTTATTGTATTCAATTTTATATCTCATGTGCAGGAAAAATTACAAAAGTGTGCAATTTAAAAAAAAAAATTCAAAATTATAAAATTACAAAAAAAAGAGAGGAGACAGGCATAACGTCAGTAAGTTTTACCTCTCGAGCATCTTTGCCAGAATCAACGTCTTCAGCTGATAAGTACACTGCTGCGGAAGTTGGGGGATGTGGAGATTTAGAAAGGGTCAGCCACTCAACCTTACAAAGGAACATATTAATGGATGACTAGATGGTGGTTTTTTCTTTTCATTGTAGATTTCTTTGTAGCAAGCAAGCAAGCATATAATTCATTCCTCTATTAACTTTTAAGAATCGTTTGTTGTCAGGATACATCATCTCAAACCTTGCAATTGCCGATGCAATTTCACGAAATGCTGTTGCCATCTCTCTGGTGATGAAGCGTCAGTGTCAATCCACTAGTGATATTCTGCCTCATGTTACCCATTTATGTACAAATTTAATGGAAAAGTTCGGTGCAACACAAGCAGTTGCTCTTGACATCTGAAAGGTCTTCTAATCAAGCTTCCATCTTATGGTTTGCCAACTGTTTTTTTGTAATTGGTTATCCAGTTTTCTCTCTGATCGCTCACTGAGGGTGATGGTAGATGGCTCTCTGTCTTCTGACTTCTCAGAAGTCAGAAGACAGAGAGCATATTAATGACTTTCTTCCATTGACTGGAAATCATATCCATAGTTTTGCTGATGATAGCACATTGCATTCCACTTTCCATTTTTGAGAGACCTTGCCCTGCTCAATCAGCTTCAACTTCTCGAATATCTGCTACCAATTCCTTAAATGCCGATCTCCAGATAATCCTCCAGTGGGGCAAAGAGAACTTAGTTGATTTCAATCCTTATAAAATTCAGTCTTGTCTTATATCTCGCAAAAAGGATTCTTCTGCTCCTATGTTTATCTTTAGTGACACTCCAATTTCTAGGCAAGATGATATATCTCTTTTGGGAATTACCCTGACTTCTAATCTCTCTTGGCACAAGCACATTACAAATACTGCTTCCTCTGCATCTAAAAATCTTGGTTTTCTCTTTCGCTCTCAGTGTTACTTTTCTTCCAAACTCTGTACAAATTGCAAATCCACCATACCGTGGAATATTGTTCCCACATCTGGGGCAGTGCCCCCAAAACCTCTCTCTCTCAGGCTTCTAGATTCCATTCAGAAGAGGGCAGTTAGGTTAATTACTGACTTCTCTCTGAGTCTGTCCACTCGCTGTCTCATAGATGTACTCGGATACTTCCATGGGCACTGTTCTTCTGAATTGGCTTCTATAATTCCTGCTCTCTCTTTCAAAACAGTCCAAACACGTGCCGCCACCAGCCAACATCCATTTACTGTCCAACTTCAAACTCACAGAACCAACTTTTCATCTTCCTCGTTTATTCATTCAACTGCCATTTTCTGGAACAACCTTCCTTCATGCATATTTTCTGAAAAATGCAGTCTACAGAAGTTCAAGTCTAATGTCAACAAATATCTTCTTTCGTCTTCTCAACCTCCAACCCAAGCATGGTACTAAGTAGTATAGGTTCTAATACCTCTCGTGTTTGGGGTTTCCATTAAAAAAAAAAAAAAAAAAATTATGGACCATGACAAATTCAATAAAGAAATATAACATGAAACACAAAGTTTGTGTTAAAATAAAAGATTATAAATTTATTTGCTCCTTGATAATTTGGCATGATATGCTTAATAGAATAAATCCCTCTTAGCAAACAACTTCAAGATAAAAATATGAACATTGCACTTGTGTTAGAATCCATTGGCAATTTAAAAACATTTGTATTAAAATATCAGTCAGATTCAAATTTCAAGGATCTTCTTAAAATAGCAAAAAAACTTAGTGAAGATGTGATGGAGAACTAGAATTTAAATCTGGAATTTAAGTTTGCCGAAGAAAAAAAAAACAAGTCAATTTTTCAGTATGAACATCATGACGAATCACTGCAAATGGCAGAAGATAAGTTCAGAGTCAATGTTTTTTATATGATTTTGGATACTGCTTGGGCATCTTTGAATGAATGTTTTGAACAACTGAAAATCCATAGTGAGCATTTCAGTTTCTTACATAATTTCTCAGAAATTGATAATGAAAATATAAGAAAAAACTGATGATTTGGAGAATCTTTTAAAACATGTTGACAACAAAGATATAAATGGTACTGAACTCTCTAACGAGATATTTGCTTATAAAGACATTTTCAGTAAAGATAAATTAAAAATTCAAAATTTTTTGTTCTTCAGTTTATTGCCAGTCCTTTCCTGACTTATTAACCATTCCTGTTAGTGTAGCAAGCAATGAACATTCATTTTCTAAATTAAATTTAATTAAGACATATTTACGAACGAGTATTTCACAAGAGAGGCTTGTAAACCTTGTATTGATAGCGATTAAAAATGATGTATGTACTGAATTAGATGTAAAGGAAATTATTTCTAATTTTGTAAATATGAAATCAAGAAAAATAAAAATTTTGTGAATAAACTTGTTTCAAATAAAATTTCATATTTATCTATCTATTTATTCTAATATTCTGTTCATGTTACACTAAAAAGTGCAACGTGTCTTTTTTGACTTTTTTTTTTTTTTTTTGTAAAGGGGTGCGCACAGCTTTTTACAGATGGGCACTGAGCAACCTAGTGCCGGCCTTGCCTTTACATAAGTAATAATCTCATTTGGTGCTACCAAGTACAGATCAGTGGGGGGATTCCAATGGCTTCTGGATCTGATCTTAGTTGGCATGCAACATATTTCCAATATAATATGTGACATTATAGAAGAAACGTTTGACCAACCATTGACATATGGCATTAGAAATCTTCCCCTGCCCTTGTTTTAGGTGCCCACAAACTCTGGTTTTTTATAGAATTATTGGTAAACTCAAGGGCACATGCCATTGAATTTGATTCTGACTCCAAATGATAAGAAGTTTTTCATCATTACCAGTATCCCCTCCTCCTTCCCAGCATACTGCACAGTAATACCCTTGCTTGTGTAGGAACAGAGCTCTTAACATAATCTTTAATTTTTTTTTTTTTTTTTAATACCAAACACGAAAGGTATTAGAACTTATAATACCTAGTACTGTGCATAGTTTGAAGAATAAAAAGATGAAAGAAGATATCTGTTGACATTAGACTTGAACTTCTGTAGATTATGAAATTAAAATTACTGTAACACAGAGGGAAAACGGATACAAAAATAGATTTTGACAAGTTTAATAATGGGAAATATACATATATTAGATTAGATACATACAAACAAATTCTGTAGATTGTAATTTTTAAGAAATATATATGAAGGAAGGTTGCTCCAGAGAACAGAAGTTGAATGAATAAATGAGGAAGAAGAAAAGTTGGTTCTGTGTGTTTGAAGTTGGACAGTAAAAGGATGTTGACTGGTTGCAGCACGTGCTTGGACTGCTTTGGAAAAGAGAGAGAGAGAGAGAGAGAGAGAGAGAGTGAGAATTATAGAAGCTAATTCAGAAGAACAGTGCCCATGGAAGTATCTATAAAAAAGCATGCAGCAGAAACAGAACGTTTATGAGACAGTGTGGGAAGACTCTGTTAGAGATGAGCAATTAATTAACCTAACTGCCCTCTTATGAATGGAATTTGGAAGCTTGAGGGAGGTTGGCACCACCCCAGATTTGGGAACAATATTCGATGTTAGGGTGAATTTGCGATTTGTACAGAGTGAACAGCTGTTTGGAAGAAAAGTAACATGGAGAGTGAAAGAGAAAACCTGGTTTTTTAAAATTACCTTTTCTTTAATGGTTTTTAACACTGATGTAAAGGAAATCTTGAATAATCCCCTTTCCTAAAGGAACTTTCATATTCTAGAAGACATTTGGAATGTTATTATTTGTCTTCTGTCTCAAGTCTGGTGATGAGATAGGATACCGAAGAAATACTGAAATTGCATGCTGTGTATATATATATTGTGTAAAATGAACTTAATGCTATTAAGTTATTCAGTATATAAATATCTGCTGATGTATATAATGATTGTGTTGCTTCACTTGTCATGGAAAATGAATCATTCTGCTCTGTGTAATCTACATTGAGGAACTCTTCCTGATCCTGAAGATTTAGGGTTGTATCAAAGATTTGTGCTTGAAGAGCAAGACGCACTCTCCTATTTATTCTTTATTCTTATTTGCTTCTCCTCTTTTCTTTTTATAGGGTGGAGCCTTTCATCTGATCCTCGCCTTTCCTATCTCTTTCCATTCCACTCCAAGTTCCTGTACTCTTCCTTCATTTTCTCTTTAAATCACTCTTTCTTGGGACTTTGTCCTGGGAAAGAAAAGCAAGAGACAGTAGGTCCTGGCAGGCTCCACATGGCAGCAGTGTGTGTGTGGGGGGGGGGGTTTGGTGACCAGGTGTTGCCACTTCCCACCTGCTAAGAGTCATGTACCAGCCGACAACATAACAACAGAACACACTACATACAATGGCCGGTTTTTGCATAAGCTTCAACACAAGAAGTACAATAGCTGCTAGTGGGGGAAACCCTGGAGTCCACCACAACAACACACATGAATACCAAGGCATAATTGATGTGTGCAGATGACTCACCTTTTTCAGATTAATTTAGATTAATTAGATTAATCTTTGTACCCATTGTTATGGTTCTATGTTTCTTGGAATCAGAAACATTTCCAGCACTTTATTTTCTTTTAGCAGCCATTTTAATAGCAGACACAATAAAAAAAAAATAATAATACTAATAATAATGCAAACGATATGCAGTTTTCCATAATCACATGAGCATTGTAACATGGACTAAATGACTTGTAGGTCAAAAACCAACTAAAAAAAATAAATAAATAAAATAAATAAATAAATAACAGTCTAGTATTCACCATTTCACTGTTACCTAATCAATGTTTTGCATAGATTTAATGCTTTAGCTCACTGTGGAAATCATAATTATAAATGTATTCTTATTGGTATGTTGGTGAAATAAATAAATAAAATAATAATTCAGAAAAGAAACCATTTTATGCATCATCCTGTGAACCAGTTGAGCATCTTAGATGTGTTGTAAGAATTAATGATGTAAGAATAGAGATTCATAGAGTGGATTCTTTTAAGTGTTGCGGACTGACTGTATTCTTTTCAGCATTATTTCAGCTGTTCCTCTTATTGCACTAGAATGTGAAGAGTACATTTAACATTAAAAGATATTGTATGAATTAGTCTAGCAGATCATTGGCAAGTTCCTTAAAAATGTAGTTTCCCTTGCCTTGCCTTATAAGGTAAGATAAGTAACAACGGTTTTGTAATATTGTATTTTTGTAATATTCTTAAATATATAGATGTATATATATATTTTTAATATTCTATATAGTAATTTTTTTTTATAATATTTTATATAATTTTGTAATATAGATAATTATATTTTTGTAATATTTTTTAATATATAGATGTGTGTGATGTGTATGCATGTGCATATGTGCTCACGCACCCACTCACACACACATACACCCTCCATTGTGCTGATTTTAGAGCTTACTTAATTCCTTACTCTTCTTACTTATAGAGAAGCTTACAAAGTAGCATGTTTAGGAGTTACAGATGGTGATTGGAAAGCTTTAGCGCACACTTCATTGGAAAACCTTAATCTTCAGGTGGCCAAACAAGCTTTTATCCGCATTAGAGATCTGCCTTATTTAAAGCTTATGCAGGGATTTGAGGTAGTTTTATATGAAATTTTCTAATAGTGCTAGTATTAGTTACATCATATTGCCAATACTATTAATATTGGCAATATGATGCATGGAAAGGAAGCAAAGCTTATATAGCACCAGAAAAAAAAAAAATACAACCCACCCCTTTATATGTTGATTGATTCTTTTCAATAAATTTCTTTTCTTTTGAAATCTTCCTTAGATTTATTCAGACTACCCACCTCCAAAACACTACATGGAAGTTTATTCAAATAATTGCTTACCTTTTGGATGAATGCATCTTTCTGTGCATTCACTCTACAGCCATCCTTTTCCAGTTTAGCTCCCTTTCACCTAAGAATGAGTAAAGATGCTCTCAGCATTTAGTTTACCCTAAAAACTTTTAAAGTCTTATATACTTCAATTAAATAGCTAGTTGCAGATCTAGTTTCCAGAGACAGTAATTTCAACTCCAACCTTTCTTGGTAAGGTTATCCTTTTGTTAGATTGCCCTCAACTAATCTTGTTGATCATTTTGCTGTATTGCTTGTCTTTTTTTACTGTTTTAAATTTTACACTCACCCCCAAATGTCAGTGAACAGAAATATCAACTAGTTAGTTTGTACATATTACAGTATGTATTAATTAAGCTATGTACATAAGCGTATGTTTATTTATTTTTTGCTAACCTATGGAAAATATTCTTCCGATTTTCACATATCATTTAATTTTGTTAATTGGTAATGTAATAAAATGTAAATTTGTGATCTTTACTTTGCATTAGTAGAGGCATACAATGCAAGAAAGCAAGCTTATGCAGCATCAGCCAAAAAAAAAAAAAAAAAAAAAGCATCCCATTTCATCCATCCATTCGCTCCAAAAGTTTGTCCAGTTCTTCCTTGAATTTATTTAAACTGTCGACTTCCACAATGACCGATGGAAGTTTGTTCCAGCAATCAACTGCTCTCTGGCTAAAGGCAAATTTCCGCACATCTATTCTACAAATTGGCATTCCTCAATGTGAATTTATGTCCCCTCAGGGGCGTAATCTGAGCAAGAGGAAGAATCCCATCAGCATTGAACCCTCAAACCAATCAAGGCCTTATACACCTCAATCAAGTCACCTTGGAGGTATTTGGTCTCCAGATGCTGCAATTTGCAGAACTTAAGCCTTTCTTGGTAAGAGCAAACCTTTGTTCTTCTCACCAATCTCATTGCCCTTCCTGTACTTGTTCCAGCATCTCTACATCCTTCCTAAAAGGAGCCCTCTAGACCTGTATGCAGTACTCAAGGTGTGGCCTGACCATCACCTTATACAAAGAGATAATCAGCTTCTTATTTCTGTCCTGCTAGCATAGTTTCTGTATATCATTGACAAAAACCCTATGAGCTGTCCTGGCAGCATGTCTGCACTGCTCAGAATTTCATGTGTGACTGACAGTTACCCTCAGGGCTTTTTCATTCTCCACTACCCTGAGTGTAGTACCATGCATTTGGTACGTTACTCTGGGGTTACTGCTACCCATATGCAGTACTTTGCATTTGTCAATGTTAAACTTCAGTTGCAGAAGCATACTGTCATTAACAATCCTACTAAGTTTCATATCATCTGCAAACTTCAAGTAGTACACTCATTGTGAGTGTGTGGCATTGTGGATCTCTGTGGATCCTGAAGCATTATGGATCTCTATACACTTGCATGTTTTACCTTATGCATTGGCCAGTATTTGGGTATTGGGTACGTTGAGGGTCTAACGGTTCCTGAGATTTCTCCCATCTCCTCATACATTCTCTGTATCAAGTGGCAGTGTCCTGTCAATGCCAGAGGTTTGAAAGTGTGTGGGTCTTGTAGAATGTAGTATGTTGTGCCCATTGTTCATCCGGTCTGTCAGCTGCCAGTCACAACACTTCTATCATAATGGCCTCTCACTGATCAGTTGCACTTTCTCCTGCAAAGAACCAATTCTACCACCATCAGGGGAATCATTTTAATCCTTTCTTGCTGTTCCTGAAGCATTATGGATCTCTATACACTTGCATGTTTTACCTTATGCATTGGCCAGTATTTGGGTATTGGGTATGTTGAGGGTCTAACGGTTCCTGAGATTTCTCCCATCTCCTCATACATTCTCTGTATCAAGTGGCAGTGTCCTGTCAATGCCAGAGGTTTGAAAGTGTGTGGGTCTTGTAGAATGTAGTATGTTGTGCCCATTGTTCATCCGGTCTGTCAGCTGCCAGTTCCCTAGTGGGGCCCGACGTTACCATACCCAGCAATGGGGATGCCGGCTGGGTGTACCAATAAGACTAATTGTACTGTGACAGGTCCTGCCACCTACTTTCCTGAGATTTCAGTGGTTAGGACCTAAAAAAAAAAAAAAAAAAAAATTATTCGAGGTTTTCTTAATGATATGGTTTGTTTAAACATTGAATGGGGTTTGCTGAATGAGTTTCTCTAGAGGTCTAATAGTTCAGGCAATAATTTTGGTGTATATTAGATTTGGACCTGTTTGGTAATACACTGTGTAGGAAATGTTTTGGGAGGTGAGGCAGAAGACTGGAGGGTAGAAGTACAAGAAAGGGACTGATAGGGAAGGCAGTCTCTTGTTTATCAGTGGGCATGCCCATGCTACACCAGAAGGAAAACTGGGGTGGTGGGGGAGACAGCAAAAGCATCGTCCCCTCTCCTGGGAAAGGGGGAAAAAGCAGACTGGAACAGATGTCCAGCCCCGTTGGCCAGATGACCTTCCTCGGCTTTCAAGGTTCAGAGGATGTACATTCCAGTCCTTGTATCTAGGTAGTCCTTTCAGGAGTCACTACACCACGGAGCACTCAGTGGTGCGTGGGGAAAGAGACTGTTTGTCGTTAACAATTAGTCATTACGGTTTTCTCATTTTGTCTAGTCCACTTTTTTGGTTGTTGTTGTCTTGTCTGGTTTTACCTTGGGAGGGCTGGTGAGAACGTAGACATTTTGTTGTGTTGTTCTGTATCATCATTTTTATGTCACTCTGTGTAAGCACTGAGTGTTCTTTGCCTGGTGAAGAGCTGCTGAGCAAAATTTGTTAGTGCTCCATATTCTTCACTCGAGTCCAGCAAATGTGATTCCATATTTTTTGGGAAGAACTTTATTGTAGTCATTAACCTACATCGCAGGTCCTTATAGTTTGGGCAGTTATACATGATGTGTGTCCAACTCTCCACTTCACTACACACGCATTTCGGGTCCTCTTCCAATCCCATCTGTGCCAGCTTTTCTTTGAAGGTGCCATGGCCTGTCAGTACATATGATGTGTGGAGTCCTGGTTTGAACCAAGTGGGCATTTGCGAGAATATTTTTCCCAGGTCTGGGATGAATTTTTTGGTGATACAGCCTTTGGTGATTTCAGTCCAAAACATTGCCAGATCTGGGTGAGGTGGTTCTGAAGCCTATTCCTTTCCTCTTTGCATGGCGTGCTATTGTTAACCGTGTAATCTAGGAAGGTTTAGGAGAGTCTCTTCACTATATGGTATTTGATTCCACTGTTTGCAATTCCCAAGCCTAGGGGAAGAACCCCCACCAGGACCTGCAGGGTGTTAGTGCTTGTGGTGCTACAGGCACGCGTGATAGTGAGCAACACAGTCTTTGGATTGCGTCCAGGATCCTCCGATTTACAACCATTGCTGTTTTGGTGTACCAAGCCGGAGCTGCATATAAGATTATTGGGAGGAAGACTGTTTTATAATACAGGTTGAGAGTATGTTTTGATAACCCCCCAGTCCTGTCATGCGATTCTTGCTAGTAGGCCACCGTATCTTTTTATTTTTGTGCGAATGTAGGATAGGTGATGCTTGAAGGAAAGATTGTCTGTTAAGCCAATCTTTCCTTTTGTCTGTTAAGCCAATGGTCTTGGTGTCAATCTTAATTTTGGGTGGCGTGCAGTTGTCGTCTGCCTTTGGGTAGAGTGGATGCAGTCTTTTCCGACGATACTTTTAAGGCAAGAATCCTAGCCCAGTTTTGGAGCTTAGTCATGGCCTGATTTGCTTTTACCCCAAGCTGGGCCCTGTTATTCGCAGCAACCATCAGGATCGAGTCATCAGCAAAGCCCTAGGAAAGCAAGCCCTCCAAGTCAAGCGTGAGGAAATATTGATTGATGTCTGTATATTGAGTGGTTAGTTTGTTGTTTTTTCTATATTAACATATTCTCACTGGAAGTCAAATATGCCATGCTGCCATTTGAAAAGTATTGCCTCACTAAATCACCTCTGGTAGCCACCTCGAGGTTGGTTATCAAAGTTGAATAGCAGGATTAGCATTAGTAAAGGCACATGATGCAAGAAAGCAAGCTTATATAGCATCAGCCAAAAAAAAAAAAAAAAAACACACAAATCTTCTAATTTTACCCATCCACTCACTCCAAATGTTTGTCTAGTTCTGCCTTGAATCTATTTAAGCTATCAACTTCTGCAATGACAGATGGAAGTTTGTTCCAGCAATCAACCACACGCTGGCTAAAGGCAAACTTCCGCACATCTATCCTACAACTGTCTGTCCTCAATTTGAATTTATGCCCTCTCAGGAGATTATTCTGAGAAAGAATCCCATCAGCATTGATCATGCTCAAAACATTCAAAGCTTTATACACCTCAATCAGATCGCCTTGCAGGTGCCTAATCTCCAGACACTGTAATTTGCAAAATTTAAGCCTTTCTTCGTAAGAGCAACCCTTTGTTCCATTCACTAATCTTGTTGCCCTTCTCTGTACTCGTTCCAGCATCTCTACATCCTTCTTGAAATGAGGCCTCCAGACCTGTATACAGTACTCAAGGTGTGGCCTGACCAATGCCTTATACAAGGGAATAATCACATCCCTATCCCTGCTAGAAAAATTCCTGTATATCATTGACAAGACACCATGAGCTACTCTTGCAGCTCGTCTGCACTGCTCAGAGAACTTCATATCTGCCTGCACAATTACCCCCAGGTCCTTTTCATTCTATACCACTGTCAGCGTAGTACCACAGAGTTGATACATTGATCTGGGGTTACTGTTTCCCATATGTAGTACTTTACATTTGTCAATGTTAAACTTCATTTGCCACCTCTCAGCCCATCTGCTCAACCTTTCCAGATTCTGTTGAAGCAGCATAGTATCAGTAGTGTCCTTAACAACCCCTGCCAACCTTTGTATTGTCTGCAAACTTAAACACTAAGCTTGATATGCCATCATCAATATCATTTATAAATACAGAAAACAACAATGGACCCAACACTGAACCCTGAGGGACTCCACTAATAACATTAGTCCATGATGAGCAGTGTCCATTGATTACCACTCTCTGTCTTCTCCCCCTCAACCATTCCTTTATCCATAGCAGCAATTTGCCTCCAATGCCACACCACTCCAATTTGTGCAGCAGTCTTCCATCTGCAACAGTATCAAAAGCCTTTCTAAGATACAAATATATAATATAAAAGTTATTCCCTGCATCCAGTTCTTTTGTGACTGCATCATAGTATCCAATCAAATTGGTCAGACAAGACCTGCCCTTAACAAAACCATGCTGTGTCTGAGCTATAACTGAAGTCTTGTCCAGATAATCCTGCAGTGCTTCTTTAACCAGTGCCTCCATTAATTTTCCAAGAACAGAAGTTAAACTAACAGGTCTATAATTACTTGTGTCGCCCTTTGATCCTCCTTTGTGAATTGGGGTCACATTTGCACATCTCCAGTCCATGGGTACTTTCCCTGAGTCCAAGGAAGCTCTCATAATTATGGCTAAGGGTTTGCTTACTTCCTTTGCTGCCTCCTTTAATATAACTGGATAGATCCCATCCACCCCAGGTGCCTTTCTTGTATTTATCTTCAACAATTTCTCCTCCACTTTACTCTCAGTTATTACAAGATTCTCTAGCTTACTGCCAGAGTTGAATACACCTCTGGCATTCCCCTCGCTGAATAACTCCTCATGTGTGAATGTCGTTGCAAAATATTCATTCAGTTTGTTAGCTACTTGAGCAGGATCATCAATAGTTGACCCATCGATATCAAGTGGACCAATCTGATTCATCCCCTTCCTTCTAGAGTTTACATAAGTAAAGAACTCTTTGCTGTTTTTTTTCGCATCCCTTGCCAAGGATTTCTCATAATCTGCCTCTGCCTGCCTAACCTCCTTTGTAACTTGGTTACAGATCAACTTGTATCTATCACAGGCTTCTGTGTCACGTGTTAATTTATATGTATCCCACGCATTTTTCTTCTCTGCCATATGTCTCATTAGTTCATCTGACATCCATTTAGCCTAAACCTTGAACAATATTTCTTAGTTGGTATGTAAAGCCTAGTAGCTTCCAAGATAAGTTCTTTGAATGCTTCCCATTTTGAATTTGCTGTTGGTAACATCATCAGTTGGTCCCACTGTATAGAATTTAAGTACTGTCTCAGACCATCGTATCGCCTTTACGAATGCAATAACCCTTCCCTTTACCCCTAATGGTAGTTACCTCTGAGTAAATCCCACTTCATCACACTGTGATCACTGCCACCTAGTGGTTCATTTACCTGCAGATTCTTAATGCATGAAGAATCACTACTGCTAATCACATCAAGAGTATTACTCCCTCTAGTTGCCTCCCGAACATGCTGATGTAGAAAACAATTATCCAATAAATCCACAAAAGCCTTGCGAGTGTGTGAGTGACCAGCCCCCAAATTCCAGTCAATATCTGGGAAATTAATCAGAATCATTAGACCTATAGCACACTCCTACTCTCAATTTTGATCTCCCAATGCTTATGTCACACCACTCTACATCATCATCAACCTTTGCCCCTGGCAAACATACCCTTTTCTACCTATCCTTTTTGCACAATATATTTCCTGTTTCCCTGACAATGGAGTCACCGAGAACTGCTAGTTCCTGTGAGACCTGTGCAATTCTGCCTTGGGGGGTTGCCACTGTGTTGCGTGAAGTTGAAGTGCAAGCTCTGGTGTTGATTGGCCCTCAGTTTAGATCCTTCGAGGGCATCCACATTGTCCTTTAAGCTCTCATATAGGCCCGTAGCAACGCTGGGTTGTCGCCGGATTTCCTCACACTCCTTGTATCGTGCACCCAGAAACACATTCCCCTTGGCAATATCATATTCCGTTCCTTATTACTCCACAAACTTCAAAGAAGCAGTACATTTTAAAAGTCTGTGATTCAGACAACAACTGTCTCACTCAGTTCTCCCCTGAGCCACAGCACTCCCATTTCATTAGCTTGAGCTTTGGTCAGTCAAATAATGACTGTCTGTTGCAATAAATTTCCATCTGCTCTTGTGGAAGATAGAAGTTTATTTAAGTTTAGCGGGATAAATACTTAACTTCTCAAATCATCATCATCATCAGCCATTTTCAATCCACTGCAGGATGAAGGCCTCTCCAGCAACTTTCCAGTTCCTTCTGTGTTGTACAATGGCCAAACATTTATTACCCACAAACTCATGAATTTCATCTGTCCATCTCTGTTGTTATCTTCCAGGTTTTCTCTTAGCTCCTCTTGGGTACCATTATGTTATTTTCTTAGTACAAATTTGTACATATGTCATCATGTCTTCGAGCTATGTGTACTGCCCAAGACCATTTTATTTCTTTAGTTTTGATAACAATGTCCTTTACTTGAGTTTGCTGACTAATCCATGTGTTTCTTGTCTTATCTTACAGTCTGATTCCCAATATAATTTGTTCCATTCTTCACTGTGTAGTTCTCAGCTTCTCTTCCATTCTTTTGGTGAGTGCCCAAGTTTCACTTCCATAAGCCATAGTGGGAAGTATACACTGGTTCATTATTTTACAGCACATTATAGCCTTAGCTGTTAATGCGCCAAAAAAATCCAAACAAACATCATTATTTTACGTTTCAGACAAATTGGGGTATTGCTCCTCAGTATGTGACTATATTTCCTGAATGCTATCCATCCAAAATTTATTCTTCTCTTAACTACCATCCATTTATCATTATTTCAGCTAATGACTTGTCCCAAATAAGTATATGACTCCACCTTTTCAATTACTGCTCCTTCAATTGTTATATTCCTTTCTGTGGCATACTTGTTCATCATTACTTTTGTTTTAGATATATTCATCTTTAGTCCAAAATCCTTACTAACTCTGTATAATTGATTAAGATTTTCCTCTAATTCTTTGGAATTGTGGCTTATGACCACAATGTCATCTGCAAATTGTAAATGGTTTAGATACTCTCCCTTCACATTGACTCCTTTCTATGACCAGTCTAATCTTCTGAAAGCTTCCTCAAGGGCAGCAGTAAACAACTTCAGAGATATTGTGTCTCCTTGTTGAACTCCTTTCTCAATGGCTCCTCCTTAGCCAGGTGGGCAGGAATAGCAGTGCGTAGCACATGCTTCTAGATTAGACCTGGGTTCGAGCCTGTGCCCACCAAACACTGAGGATGTGGAAAGGTCAGCGAATGACCACCGCATATACCCCTGGAGCAACATGGCCTTAGCTGCTAATGCTCCTAAAAAACAAACAAACAGGCTTTCTCAATTTTAAATTTATTACTGTCTTTGTCTAGTCTGATAAAGGAGGTAGCATTCTCATATATTTTCTTCAAAATCATAATATATGGGGTATCTATGCCTTGTCTTTCCAGTACCCGAAACATTGCCTTATTCTGTATGGAGTCAAATGCCTTTTCATAATCCATAAATGCCGGGCATAATGGTGTTTTATATTCATTTGCTTTCTCCATTAGCTGTGACATTATGTGAAGGTGATCCCTAGTTGAGAATCCTGTCCTAAAAAAGCCAGCTTGCTCTTTCGGTTGATTCTCATCAAGTATTCTTTCTAATCTGTTAGTAATGACCCTAGTGAAAAACTGGTAGATGTGTCATAACAAGCTAATTGGTGTATAATTTCCAGTTTCTGATTTATCTCCTTTCTTATGCAGCAAAAACTATGATTGCATTTCCACTCCTTAGGTGCCACACCTTTTCTAATGCATTTTGTGAAAAGTCTTGCCAGTTTTTGTGTTATGTCTCTTCCTCCCAATTTTAACAACTCTACAGTAACTTCATCTTCCCCTGGAGCTTTCTGATTCTTCAATTTCTTCAACGCATGTTGTACTCCATCAGGAAGGATATCAGGTATGCTGTATGTGTTATTAATTTGCGATCCATCTTCCCCACTGCTGGCATAGTTCCTTGTATAACTCTTTATAGTAGTCTGCTGCTATTTGAATTATGCCTTCTGCTATTCATACGTACACCATTGCTATTCTTCAGTTTCAGTATCATTTGTCTTTCTGTATTACTGCTGATTTAAATCCTTTGTTTTCCCTTAATGCTTGTTCCACTTTTCTTGAGTTAAATTTTCTTATGTCCTCTCTGAGTCTCTTTCTAATGGCTTTACATAACTCAGTATACTCAAATTTTCTCCCTGTCAGTGTTTTTCTTGAGAATTGTCAGGATGAACCGAAGACGACATTTGTCGTCTTCGGTTCATCATGACTGATTTTTTTCTTCTTTGGATTTCTTTTTACCTGTAGGTTTATTGGGCTTTATCACTTTCAGGAAGTTGTAATATTCCTCGTCGATATCTTGGTCCTGAACAATCTGCAGAAGCTCAAAGTTGTTCTTAAGTTCCAGTACATACTGCTTTTACTCCTCTACTGTTATCTCAAAGACCTGTGTATTATTTACTCGAGTCAGGTTTTTCATTTCTTTTCTGATATCTATATCAAGTGTTCATCTTACCATTCTGTGATCACTTCCAACATTTACCTTGTTCAGGACAGTAACTTCATTCACGATATATGACTTCTCAAATATCCACTACCAATTCCTTAAATGCTTATCTCCAGGTAATTCCTTAAATGCTGATCTCCAGCTTTCTTGGCATCAAGATTGTTCAGAATTCTTCTAACATCCTTCTGTCAGAAGACAACAGGAGCCATTGTGTAAAGTGGTAGAAGTGTTTTATCAAGATCATCAATACAAGGTTAAAAGCAAAGTAGGATGCTGATGAGTTGACTTTATCTTTAGCTGAGGATGCACTAGAACCATAAAATTTTAAGAAGTGGGTGTAAAGATGGCAGAAGTTACAGCTTTGTTTTGCTGATGATAGCACATTGCATTCCACTTTCCATTTTGAGAAATCTTGCCCTGCTCAATCAGCTTCAACTTCTCGAATATCTGCTTCCATTTCCCTAAATGCCTATCTCCAGATAATTCTCCATTGGGGAAAAGACAACTTAGTTGATTTCAATCCTTCTAAAACTCAGTCCTGTCTTATATCTTGCAAAAAGGATTCTTCTGCTCCTATGCTTATCTTTGGTGACACTCTGATTTCTAGGCATGATAATATATATCACTTTTGGGGATTACCCTGACTTCTAATCTCTCTCTTGGCACAAGCACATTACAAATATTGCTTCCTCTGCATCTAAAAATCTTTGTTTTCTCTTTTGCTCTCGGCGTTACTTTTCTTCTAAACAGCTGTTCACTCTGTACAAATCGCAAATCCACCATACCATGGAATATTGTTCCCACATCTGGGGACCTCTCTCAGGTCCCCAGATGTGGGCCACTCTCAGGCTTCTTGATTCTGTTCAGAAGAGGGCAGTTAGGTTATTTAATGACTCCTCTCTAGTCTCTCCACTCACTGTTTCATAGATGTACTGTTTCTGCTGCAAGCTTTTTCTACAGATTCTTCTATGGGCACTGTTCTTCTGAATTGGCTTCTATAATTCCCGCTCTCTCTTTCAAAACAGTCCGAACACGTGCCGCCATCAGCCGACATCCATTTACTGTCCAACTTCAAACTCACAGAACCAACTTTTCATCTTCCTCGTTTATTCATTCAACTGCCATTTTCTGGAACAACCTTCCTTCATGCGTATTTCCTGAAAAATGCAGTCTACAAATATCTTCTTTCGTCTTCTCAACCTCCAACCCAAGCATGGTACTAAGTACTATAGGTTCTAATACCTCTTGTGTATGGGGTTTTCATATAAAAAAAAAAAAAAAAAAAAAAAAAAGAGACACGAGTAAATGAAGTGAGAGAAGATGGTATTGATTATTTTGGTTAATAATATATATATATTTTGGCTATGTTACTTAACCTTGCATCATTTTACTAATATTAATATTGCTGAATTTTACCTGATCCAAACAACGTCAGACTCAGTCTGAGTCTGACATCAGTAGAATAAGAGAAACACTTTATTGTGTAATTATTTGTTGAATTAAGTGATATAAATAGAAATAATTATGAATTTAGACTCTAATCATAAGTTACGATTTCTTTGCTATATTCAACTGTGGTGAGTAAACCGAGAAGGCAGGAAAAACCTGGTAAACCTTGCTGTCTGACGTTCTACAGAATTCCTTAACACGTTCACTGTCCCCATATATTACATTTGCGTGACCTGAGAAGTCCAGATATGAAACTATCAGATTAATCAAAGTGTACGTAAAAATGTACGTATAGCTATTTTGTATATTGTATGTAATGTTTATGTGTTTTTTTTTTTTTTTTTTTTTACTATGCATCATATGTGATGCCTGGACTTGTGAATACAAATTTACTCCTCCACGTCCATAAATCACGTATGATTCACTTACAACTACCCGCCAGTTTTATTACTTTTGAGGTTATATTGTTGACCTTGAAGTGTTTCGGCCACGGTCACAAGTTATTAGTTACTTTCTAGTTTGAAAATGGGTAGTCGTGGACTTAGTGACGAGGAGTTGCAAAGAATATTGGAGGAAAGTGACTATGAGCCAATTTCTAGTGATAGCGACGACGATTACGTACCAGAGACAGTTTCAGAGCCTGATATTGACAGTGGAAATGAAATGAAACAAATATTGACACAATTTACGGATATGGCGGGTACAAAAAAAATATATTCTTGTTAATAAGTCCACAAAAGATTAAAAACATAGGTCAGAAGTCCAATTTTTTAAAAATGTTTAAGCTGGCAAGACCCTTGGGAATCACATATGATGCCTGAACTTATTACAAAAAACGATTGTGCATCACATGTGATTCCCTGGACAGTGAACGTGTTAAGTTACAGAGGGGAATTGTTATTACAAGAAAATCGAGTTCTTTTTGTTACAGTTTTTCGAAGCCAGAGTTCTGTGAGAGTGACATTTGGAACAAAGCTTCCATCTGGCATTATGGAAGTAGTTAGTCTGAATAAATTTAAGGAGGAGTTAGACAAATTGTTAAGAGGAATGGACAAATGAATTTTTTTTTTTTGGCTGATTAGGCTACTGGTGGGAGAAGAGTCAATTTAGCCAATTTTGTCTGTTTCCTTTTTCGCAGCTAGCCTAGCAGATCTTCAGAGGTTCCCAGGTTGTTCGACTGCCAGAGCTGCCTACAACTCACCTCCTCTCCTCCTCCTCGGGATGGGAAAATGGTTGAGTTAGTGCCCGTGTGGGCATACATGTGGAATGGGCAGAAAGGCCTGTTTAGGTAACAGAGGGAGTGAAGGCTTGTAATAAGTAATTTGAGGAAGTTAACCACTCTGCAGTGGGGGCTGGATGAGTACACTTCACATTGTTCCTCGTGAGTCCTCAGGAGTATTCCAAGTGGCCCAGGCCTCTTTAAATTTTCTCCCCCCCTCCCCCCCATTATGGTTTATTCATATAATCCATGGAGCAACATTAATAGGAACAAAGGGAGAATACTTCTTCTGTCATTCCTTTTGGGTACTTACCAGATTGAAAAGTACAGCAAATGATCAGTAGTGAATGCCACTGATGCATATCCAAATCTAGTTCATAATCCCAAAAGAGGTTTTGATAGAAGCCAAATTAATGAATTTCCCATTCATTAACATCATAAACTTCTAGAGAAATCAGTGTTTCTCTAGAAGTTTGTGATTTAAACAAATAATTTTCTTCAGAAAATTATTTGGTTCATGGGGGGGTGGGGGAAAGGAGTTGATGTACAGTGATTTTGGTTTGGGATCTGAGGTTCAAAATGCTTTCGATTCTAGACATGTTAAAAGAAATTTGTAATATAGAAAATTATTCCAAGCAATGTTTAGCATTTTAACAGTTTTCTCATAGCATTCCTGAGTGGGAGAGAATGTTTAGCCAGGTGAGAAAATCTTAAATAGTTCCAGTTTTTTTTCTGATAAGGATTTATAATAAATCCTTATCAGAAAAATCATAATCATAAAGTAAATATGTGGGCTGTGTTAGTGTAACTAAGAGTAGAAACAGGTGCATGTATACATGCTATACCAATGCTAGGAGTATAGTTAATAAATTTGATGAGCTTAAAGTGTTACTCAAGACATCAAAGGCAGATATTGTTGGAAAACCAGAGACATGGTGTCACACAAGCAGTGCAGAATTGGAATTTGGAGAGTACAATGCGTACAGAAAGAATGGACAGGGATGGAGGAGGGGTTATGCTGTTAGTTAAGAAACACATAAAATCTAAGGAATTGGATCCAATTGATGTTGGTGGACGATGCAATGTTGAGTCTGTTAGGTGTGACATAAGCACTGAGAAAGAAAAAATGATCTGATTCAGATGTATAAAGCCTTTAATGGTTTGAGCATGCTCAGTGGTGATGGGATTCTTCCTCTTACTCTGAATAATTACCTGAGAGGGCATAAATTTAAATTGAGGAAAGACAGTTGTCAAACAGATGTGCAGAAGTTTGCCTTTAGCCAGCGGGTGGTTGGTTGGTTGCTGGAACAAACTTCCAGCTGTCATTGTAGAAGTTGATAGTTTAAACAGATTCAAAGCAGAAGTAGACAAACATGTGGAGTGAGTGGATGGGTGAAATGAGAAGGGTGTTTTTTTTTTTGGCTGATGCTATGTAAGCTTGCTTTCTTGCATCTTGTGCCCTTGCTAATGCTAAAGTTGCTACAATGGATAAAAGTGTGGTTGAGTGGGAGAAGTGGGAGGAGGGTGGTAATCAATGGATGCTGCTCTTCGTGGACTAATATTAGTAGTGGAGGTCCACAGGATTTGGTACTGGGCACACTGTTGTTTTGTATATTTATCAATGATATTGATGAAGGTATATCAGGCTTAGTGCTGAAGTTTGCAGATAATACAAAGATTGGTAGGGTTGTTAATGACAGTAATGGCAGTGTGCTACTGCAACAGGATCTTGAAAATTTTGGCAGATTGGCTGAAAAATAGCAACTGCAATTTAACATTGACAAATGAAAAGTACTGCATATGAGTAGAAGTCCCCAGAGGAATGTATGTACCAACTGTGTGGTACTACATTTAGGGTCGTAGAAAATTAAAAAGACCTGGAAGTAATTGTGCAGTCAGATATGAAGTTTTCTGAGCAATGCAGACATGCTGCAAGATCAGGTCATGGAGTTTTGTCAGTGATATACAGGAATTTTGCCAGTAAGGAAAAGGAGGTGTTATCCCTTTGTATAAGGCAAGGGTCAGGCCATACCTTGAGTACTGCATACAGGTCTGGAGGCCTCATTTTAGGAAGGATGTAGATTTGCTTGGGTGTGAACGAAGGACAACAAGATTGGTGAGGAGAATGAAGGGATCCTCTTACCAAGAGAGGCTTAAGTTCTGCAAATTGCAGTGGCTGGAGACTAGTAATCTGCAAGGTGATCTGATTGAGGTGTATAAGGCCTTAAATTTGTTGAGCCTGCTGAATTTGGATGGGATTCTTTCACTTGCTCAGATTGTGAACCTAAGGGGACATAAATTCAAATCGAAGAAAGACGGTTGTAGAATATATGTGCGGAAATTTGCCTTTAGTCAGAGGGTGGTTAATTGCTGGAACAAACTTTCATCTGTCATTGTGGAAGTTGATAGCTTAAATAAATTCAAGGAGGAACTGGACAAACATTTAGAGGGAATGTTTGTGCGATTTTTTTTTTTTTTTTTTTTTTTTGTCTAATGCCACATTAGTTTCTACACTTGCTTTCTTTATTTGAGAAAATGGAAGATCAGGAATAGTTATGCCATTCTTATATAGTGGGCTGACGGCCTCCCTAGCCGAGTGTCAGGAGCGGGAGTGCAGTAGCACACGTTATTTGAATAGACCGGGGTTAAATGACAGCCCATAACTGCTAAATATGGTCGATCTGCCAACCCGCACTGGACCAACGTGGCAGATTATGGTCAATTTCTCTCAGCATGAATTGTTGAGGAGGCTTCCATCCTGCAGTGGGTTGATAATGGCTGCAGTTTACCTTTTTTTTTTTTTTATGTAGTATGCTAATGTTGTTCATCCTTTCCTTGTGGTGTTGACATAAGCAAAGAATTCTTTGCTACTTTTGTTTGCATTCTTAGATAACGACTTCTCATAATCTTCTTTAGCTTCCCTAAAATGCTCCCTCTGGCTGTTTGAATTTCCAGTATTTTTATTATTTTTTTTTTATTTTAATTTTTTGTGGTATAATTATTATGAAATATGAGGTATAAAATACTGTGATATGATTTCATTAATTGAATTGCTTTACACAAAATTTGTATTTACTGTGTTATTAGCATTATTTGAGGCATACAATGCAAGAAAGCTAGCTTATGTATGCACCATCAGCCCAAAAAAAAAAAAAAAAAAAAAAACCTTCCATTTCACCCATCTATTCACTCCAAATGCTTGTCCAGCTCAGCTTTAAATTTATTTATGCTATCTATTTCCACAACAAGAGATGGAAGTCTGTTCCAGCAATCAACTACCTGCTGGCTAAAGGCAAATTTACACACATCTATTCTACAACTGTCTTTCCTCAATTTGAATCTATGCTACCTCAGGTTCTTAATCTGAGCAAGAGGAAGACTCCCATCAGCACTGAGCTTGCCTAACCCGTTCAAGCTTTACCCACCTCAATCAGATCATTTTGCATGTGCCTAGTCTCCAGTTGCTGCAATTTGCAGAACTTAAGCCTATCTTGGTAAGCGCACCCCCTTTGTTGCACTTCTTTGTACTCGTGCTAGCAACTCTACATCCTTCCTAAAATGAGGCCTACAGACGTACACAGAATTCAAGGTGTGGCCTGACCATTGCCTAGTACAATGGGATAATCACTTCCTTGTCCCTGTTAGCAAAATTCCTATATATCATTGACAAGACTCATAATCTGCTCTGGCAGGCCATCTGCACTGCTCAGCAAACTTCATATCTGACTGTACAATTACCCCCAGGTCTTTTTCACTCTCCACTTCCTTGAGTGTAGTACCACACAGTTGGTACGTTTCTCTTGGGTTAATGTTACCCATATGTAGTACTTTACATTTGTCAATGTTAAACTTCAGTTGCCACTTCTCAGCCCATTTGCCCAATTTATCTGGATCCAGTTGCAGTAGCATACTGTCATTAACAATCCTGGCAACCTTTGTATTATCTTCAAACTTGGACATTAAGCCTGATATATCTTAATCAATATCATTGATGAATACACAAAAGAACAATGGGCCCAGCACCGAACCCTGGGGAACTCCACTAATAACATTAGTCCACAAAGGGCAGTGTTCATTGATTACCATTCTCTGTCATCTCCCACTCAACCCTCTCTTTATCCATTGTAGCAACTTGCCCTTAATGCCATACTACTCCAATTTGTACAGCAGCCTTCCATGTGCATCAGTATCAAAAGTTTTCCTGAAATCCAAGTATATGATATCAAAATTATTTTTTGCATCCAGTTCCTCTGTGACCACGTCATAGTATCCAATCAAATTGGTCAGACAAGACTTCCCCTTACGGAACTCATGCTGTCTGTTTTATTACTGCTGTCTTGTCTATTAAATACTATACTGTTACTATACTATAATGTGAAATAGTATTGAATGTCTCTCAAAATGTAGAATTTTATATCTGCAAATACGTAGTAAAAATGCATACAGTCTAAAATTTGTAAAGCAGAAAGAAATTGGTGTTTGGAAATTATTAGTGGAACATAATGCCTAAATTTGGCACCTGCATTTTTGTTTTTAATGTCTGGACAGCCTTTGTTTGTATCGTCTTATTTTACAGGTGTATTGGGGAAATGTTCAAAAAGTTCTGAGTTTTTGAGGTTGAGTATTTGAGAAAATAAAGAAATCTTTATAAGTAGGACACTTAAAACTATTCCTTTACTACAAATAACATTTGTTAACTGGAAAAAAAAAAAAAAAAACCTTATACTTCTATGACGGAAATTTATCACAGAGAAATTCCTGACTTTATGAAGTTGAAGCTGCGAACTTGTTGTTAAGTTAAAAAAAAATTAAATGGCTAAACCACACAGAATTAATGTACTTATCTGGGATTTACTTAAAGACATAACTAGTGTCAGTGTAAAGGGAAGGGGGTTTTCCTTTCTTAAAGGTGACTACAGTGGCCTCAGACAGTTTGTAAATTCTATGCAGTGGGACCGTTCAGGTAATATTACCAACAGCAAATTCTAAATGGGAAGCATTCAGGGAAGTAATTGTAGTAGCTGCTAGGCTTTTCATACCAACTAAGAAATACCTTTCCAGGCTTAGACCTAAATGGGTGTCAGAACTAACAAGACTTGTGACAGAGAAGAATAACTCATACGTATGGGATGCATATAAGTTATCAGGTGATACGGAAGCCTATGGCAGATATAAACAAATCTGTAGTCAAATCACAAAAGTGGTTAGGCAAGTTAAGGCAGATTATGAGAAGTCTGGCAAAGAATGCCAAAAAAGCAGAAAAGATGCTTCTTTATTTATATTAACAGTCACATTGGTCTACTTGATGTCAAAGGTGTAACTGTTGATGATCTTGTCTAGGTTGTTGACAAACTGAATAGGTAATTTTTGCTTCCGCATTCATGCATGAGGAGTTCTTTATTGAGGGGAATTCCATAAGTTTATCAGAATCTAACAGGGAGCTAAATAATTTTGTCGTAACTGAGGAATTGACTTAGTTCAACATAAAATTGGCACCCGAGGTTGGATGGGATCTATCCAATTATATTACTGGAGGCAACAAAAGAAATAAGCAAACCCTTAGCCTTAATTATGAGAGCATCTTTAGATTAAGGAGAGGTCCCTATGGACTGGAGATGTGTAAATGTACAGTGGTGGCTCATGACTCTGATGTATGGGGGTGCTGCTTCTTAAAGTTACATTAAATTGCCTTGGTTATTAGACATGGATAGTAATAATAATAAGCAAGTTAAAAATACTACAAAACATTAACTGGACACTTAACATTAACCGACTTGGGTAATCTTGAAATTTTATTTAAAAATAAAATCCATCCTTCGGTTTTTATTTGTTGAAAATAGATTAATAACTTTTTCATTCAATTTTGGTGCACTGTTGACCAACCTTTTCTCTATTGAAAGCATTGCTTGACATTTAGCCTTTCCTGATAGTGCTCCCTAAAAATGTTGTTTTTATTTTTTTAATATCAAAGGGCAGTGTTCGGGCTCTGAAGTAGTTATCGGAATGGTCAAAATAATTTTTATGAGTTTTTTAAGTTCATCAAGTTTTGTAAGTTCACTTTGGCTAGATTATTTTCTGAGATAAATTTCAGCAAGTCAGCAGACATGATCTCCGCAATTTGCAATAATTGTGGAGATCATGTCTGCTATAGAAAACTTGTAATTCCATTAGAAGTTTTTCTCTTTCAATCATGGGATATGCCTCAATAGTCTCTCTTACCTCTTCCATGGGCATTTTCGTACGAAAAATAAAAGTTCTCCTTGTTACACAATTTAGCAGTCAACACTTACGTATTCACGTACTTCAGTCATGATATGAATCGAGGGTACAAATGTACCCTCGATTCATATCACCTATTGATCCACCTCAGAGTTGGATCAAAATGTGATATGAGAAATTGCCGACCTGTTAGCTTAATTTCTGTTTGAGGGAAAATAATGGCATCTCTAGATAAAGAAGTATATTGCAGGACCATCTAGACAGGATTGGAATTATACTGCAATCACAGCATTAGCAAGGGCACATGATGCAAGAAAGCCAACTTATATAGCATCAGCCAAAAAAAATAAAAAAATAATAAATAAAAAACCTTTATTTCACCCGATCCCCTCGCTCCAATTGTTTGTCAAGTTCTGTCTTGAATCTATTTAAGCTATTAACTTCTACAACGACAAATGGAAGTTTGTTGCAGCAATCAACCACCTGCTGGCTAAAGGCAAACTTCTGCAAATCTATCCTACAACTGTCTTTCCTCAATTTGAATTTATGCCCTCTCAGGTGATTATTCTGATCAAGAGGAAGAATCCCATCAGCATTGAGCATGCTCAAACCATTCAAGGCTTTATACACCTCAATCAGATCACCTTGCAGGTGGAGTCCTGTGGCACAATTTTAACTATCAGACACATTTTAATTGACTGTCCAGATTTTAGCAATATCCATTTTACCGCTTTTAATCATCTGACTGAGCTGTATACACTCAGTCAGATTTTATCCGACAATGTGTCCAAAAATAAACGACATGTGTATCCTATTTTTAGCTATATTAAATCAATAAACGTGTTTACATGTATTTAAAATTTACATTTTATTGTTATTTCTTTATTGATTTATCTTTTCTACATTTTATACCTTTGTTATTTTATACGTTGACATGGTGACCTAAGTAATTAGGTCAGTGAAAGTTAAAATTTTTTTTTTATATATCACATGGTTTTGGCGCATTATAGCCTTAGTTGCTCATGCGCCAATAAAACCCAAAAACCAACCAACCAACCTGGCAGGTGCCTAGTCTCCAGACACTGTAATTTGCAAAACCTTTCTTCGTAAGAGCAGCCCTTTGTTCCATTCACTAATCTTGTTGTCCTTCTCTGTACTCTTCCAACAGCTCTACATCCTTCTTAAAATGAGGCCTCCAGACCTGTATACAGTACTCAAGGTGTGGCCTGACCATTGCCTTATACAAGGGAACAATCACGTCCTTATCCCTGCTAGAAAAATTCCTGTATATCATTGACAAGACACCATGAGCTACTCTTGCAACCGTCTGCACTGCTCAGAAAACCTCATATCTGCCTGCACAATTACCCTCGGGTCCTTTTCATTCTCTACCACTGTCAGTGTGGTACCACAGAGTTGATACGTTACTGTGGGATTACTGCTTCCCATATGTAGTACTTTACATTTGTCAATGTTAAACTTCATTTTCCACCTCTCAGCCCATCTGATCAACTTTTCTAGATCCTGTTGCAGCAGTGTACTGTCATTAGTGTCATTAACAACCCTGCCAACCTTCGTATCATCTGCAAACTTGGATATTAAGCCTGATATACCATTATCGGTATCATTTATAAATACAGAAAATAACACTGAACCTTGAGGGACTCCACTAATAACATTAATCCACGAAGAGCACTGTCCACTGATTACCACTCTCTGTCTTCTTCCACTCAACCATCCCTTTATCTATAGCAGCAATTTGCCTCCAGTGCCACATCCTCCACTTTGTACAGCAGTCTTCCATGAGCAACAGTATCAAAGGCCTTTCTAAGATCCAAATATATTATATCAAAGTTATTCTTTGCAACCAGTTCCTTTGTGACTACATCATAGTATCCAATCAAATTAGTCAGACAAGACTTCCCCTTAACAAACCCATGCTGTGTCTGAGCTATAACCGAAGTCTTGTCTAGATGATCCTGCAATGCTTCTTTAACCAGTGCCTCCATTAATTTCCTTGGAACAGAAGTTAAACTAACAAGTCTGTAATTACCTGTCTCCTTTTGATCCTCCTTTGTGGATTGGGGTCACATTTGCACATCTCTAGTCCATGGGTACCGGGAAGCTCTCATAATTATGGCTAAGGGTTTGCTTACTTCCTTTGCAGCCCCTTTAATATAACTGGATAGATTCCATCCACCCAAGGTGCCTTTCTTATGTTTATCTGCAACAATTTCTCCTCCACTTTACTCTTAGTTATTACAAGATTATCTAGCTTACCACCATAGTTGAATGCACCTCTTGCATTCCCATCCCTGAATAACTCCTCACGTGTGAATGTAGATGCAAAATATTCATTTAGTTTGTTAGCTACCTGAGCAGGATCATTAACAGTTGAACCATCAATGTCAAGTTGACCAATCTGATTCATCCCCTTCCTTCTAGAGTTTACATAAGTAAAAAACTCTTTGCTGTTTTTCTTTGCATCCCTTGCCAAGGATTTCTCGTAATCTGCCGTCGCCTGCCTAACTTCCTTTGTGACTTGGTTACAGACCAGCTTATATCATAGGCTTCTGTGTCACATGTTAATTTATATGTATCCCATCATTTTTCTTCTCTGTCACATCTCTAATTAGTTCATCTGACATCCATTTAGGCCTAAATCTTGAACAATATTTCTTTGTTGATATGAGAAGCCTAGTAACTTCCTATATTAATTCTTTGAATGCTTCCCATTTTGAATTTGCTGTTGGTAGCATCATCAGTTGGTCCCACCGTATAGAATTTAAATACTGTCTCAGACCACTGTAGTCACCTTTATGAAAGCAAAAACCATTCCCTTTACCCTTGATAGTAGTTACCTGTTTGAGTAAATCCCACTTCAGCACACTGTGATCACTGCCACCTAGTGGTTCCTTTATCTGCAGATTCTTGATGCTTGAAGAATCACTACTGATAATCAGATCAAGAGATCAGGAAGAGGGCGCTGAATCTCTTTAAAAGTTACAGCTGACAGTTACAGGCTCCGCAAAAACGATAAGTGTTTGCCTTTTATTTACATGATTGTTATTTTATATTGTACTTAATACGTAGTAATATAGTTATAGTTACGCTGGTTATTTTTTATTTTTAATTTAGATAAAGAGTTTTTGTGGATTTTACTTACGATAGGTAAAACCGTTATTTCGTTCCATTTTGTAGCCATTGTTTTTGGATATAGTGGTAGGGAATTCAAATTTTTTAATTGAGGTAGCTAGGTAGCTCTAACGCATAATTATATAGTAATACGCTTCACTGTTTCTATTTAATAGTTTCTATTCAAATACTATTGATATTTAATTTATTGATTTTATTAATTTAAACTACCATGCCCCAGACTAGAGCAGCAAAGCAACGGGCACAAAGTGGCAGGAGTGCTGTGAATCGGGGGAGAACTGAGGGGGGCAATTCTCCAACGCATCACAGCCTAAAAAAATGTGCAACTTGTGAAATGTTTGCCGAACTCTCTGGAACGGAACATGATATTGCCATGGGGGATGTCTTTGTGTGTGCGCGATGTAAGGAGTGTAAGGAAATCAGTCGACAACTCAGCGTTGTTATGGGCCTATATGAGAGTTTGAAGGACAGGGTGGATGCCCTCGAAAGATCTAAATTGAGGGGCCCATCAGGCTCTCAGCTGCCCAACTCAACGCCAGAGCTCACTCCTAGGCATCAGGCAACACAGCGGCAATCTCCAAAGCAGAATGCGCTGGTCCCAAAGGAACTAGTTATTGTTGGTGACTCTATTGTCAGGGAGATGGGGAATATATTTTGTAAAAAGGATAGGTGGAACAGGACCAGGGTATGTCTGCCAGGGGCAAAGGTTGATGACGTTGTAGAGCGGATATCATCTTTCAAGGGCACAAAAGGTGATATAGTTGTACACGTTGGTACTAATGATATTAAGAGTAGGAGACCGGCGGAATTACTCAACAAGTACAGGTCACTGTTGAAAAAAAGCCGTGAAATAGGGTTGAATTTGAAAGTGTCTGCAATTCTGCCCAGACACGATAGGAGGGAGTACATGATGAGAGCCTTGTCGATCAATTCGGCCCTGGAAAGATTGTGCAAGGCTCAAGGGGTAGAATTTTTTTCAGCCTGGACTGTACTTGTTAATATTTACAAGAATTTTTACAAGAATTTAGAATATTTGCTGATGCTATCGAGGCAGTGTTAGGTGGGTCGGAAAACTGCTAGTTTGGGGGGATACAAAGACTAATAGTTTAACAGTAACCGTAGGCAGAGGTGAAGGTGATTTTTGCACAACTTCTATTAGAATAAGAAGCGACCTGGAGCGAGGGGTGTTGGGGGTTTCAGGGACGGATGGCAGTCATCATGGAATAGTTGGGTATATGGGATGTGTTAGGGTAACATGGAATAGGCATAGGGGCATGTATGCTTGCATGTATACCAATGCTAGAAGTATAGTAAATAAATATGATGAATTTGAAGTGTTGGTCAAGACATCAAAGGCGGATATTGTTGGGATAGCAGAGACGTGGTGTCACAAAGATATAAGGAATGCAGAACTGGAATTTGGGGAGTACAATGAGACAGGACAGAAAGGGAGGGGGTGTTATGCTGTTAATTAAGAAAAACATAAAATCAAAGGAAGTGCACCCAGTTAATATAGATGAACAGTGCTCTGTTGAGTCAGTTTGGTGTGAGATAAGCACTGCGAAAGGAAAAATAAGAGTAGGAGTGTGTTATAGGCCTAATGACTTGAATGAGTACAATGAACAATAGTACAGAGAAATAGAGTGGGCCAGTAAATCAGAATGTCTTATAATGGGGGATTTTAACTTCCCAGATATTGACTGGAACTTGTGGGTTGGTCACTCACACACTAGTCAGACTTTTGTGGAGTTATTGGATGATTGTTTTCTGCAGCAGCATGTTCGAGAGGCAACCAGAGAAAGTAACACTCTTGATCTGGTTATCAGCAGTGATCATTCGTGTATTAAGTATTTGCAGATAAAGGAACCACTAGGTGGCAGTGATCACAGTGTGCTGAAGTGGGATTTACTCAAAGAGGTAACTACCGTCAGGGGTAAAGGAAAGGGTTTTTGCTTCCGTAAAGGGGAGTACAGTGGGCTCAGACAGTGTTTAAATTCTGTACAGTGGGATCAACTGACGATGTTACAAACAGTAAATTCTAAGTGGGAAGCATTCAAAGAATTAATCGTGGAAGCTACTAGACTTTATATACCGATTAAGAAATATCGTTCAAGGTTTAGGCCTAAATGGTTATCAAATGAACTAATGAGACTCGAGACAGAGAAGAAAAATGCATGGGATGCATATAAATTATCAGGTGACGCAGAAGCCTGTGGCAGATATAAGCTAGTCTGTAATCAGGTCACAAAGGAGGTTCGGCAGGCGAAGGCGGATTACGAGAAATCTTTGGCAAAAGAGCTAAGAAAAACAGCAAGGATTTCTTTACTTATATAAACTCTAAAAGGAAGGGGATGAATATGATTGGTCCACTTGACATCGATGGTTCGACTGTTGATGATCCTGCTCAGATAGCAAACAAACTGAATGAGTATTTTGCATCTACATTCACACGTGAGGAATTATTACAATTTGAAAATGGAAGAAGGTTATCAAATTGTAGCAGTGTGCTTAATGATTTTGTAATAACTGAGAGGAAAGTGGAGGCGAAATTGTTGAAGTTAAACATAAGAAAGGCACCTGGGGTGGATGGGATCTATCCAGTTATTTTAAAGGAGGTGGCAAAGCAACTAAGCAAACCCTTAGCCATAATTATGAGAGCATCCTTGGACTCAGGGGAGGTTCCCACGGACTGGAGATGTGCAAATGTGTCCCCAATTCACAAAGGTGGATCGAAGGGTGACACGAGTAATTACAGACCAGTTAGTTTAACTTCTGTTCCGGGTAAAATAATGGAGTCACTGGTTAAAGATGCATTGCAGGATCATCTAGACAAGACTGCAGCAATAATTCAGACACAGCATGGGTTTGTTAAGGGAAAGTCTTGTCTGACAAATTTGATTGGTTATTATGATGTGGTCACAAAGGAACTGGATGCAAAAAATAATTTTGATATCATATACTTGGATTTCAGGAAAGCTTTTGACACTGTTGCGCATGGAAGACTACTGTACAAATTGGAGCAGAATGGTATTAAGGGTAAGTTGCTACAATGGATAAAAGGATGGTTAAGTGGGAGAAGACAGAGGGTAGTAATCAATGGGTGCTGCTCTTCGTGGACTAATGTTATTAGTGGAGTCCCACAGGGTTCGGTGTTGGGTCCACTGTTGTTTTGTGTATTTATCAGTGATATTGATGAAGGTATATCAGGCTTAATGTCGAAGTTTGCAGATGACACAAAGGTTGGCAGGGTTGTTAATGACAGTAATGGCAGTGTGCTACTGCAACAGGATCTAGATAATTTGGGCAGATGGGCTAAGAAGTGGCAACTGAAGTTCAACCTTGACAAATGCAAAGTACTGCATATGGGTAGAAGTAACCCCAGAGAAACGTACCAACTGTGTGGTACTACACTTAAGGTGGTAGAAAATGAAAAAGACCTGGGAGTAATTGTGCAGTCAGATATGAAGTTTTCTGAGCAGTGCAGACAGGCTGCTAGGGCGGGTCATGGGGTTTTGTCAATGATATATAGGAATTTTGCTAGCAGGGAAAAGGAGGTGATTGTCCCTCTGTATAAGGCAATGGTCAGGCCATGCCTTGTGTACTGCGTACAGGTCTGGAGGCCTCATTTTAGGAAGGATGTAGATTTGCTTGAGCGTGTACAGAGAAGAGCAACACGATTGGTGAGGGGAATGAAGGGATTCTCTTACCAAGAGAGGCTTAAGTTCTGCAAATTGCAGTGGCTGGAGACTAGGCACCTGCGCGGTGATCTGATTGAGGTCTATAAGGCCTTGAATGGGTTGAGCACGTTGAATTCTGATGGGATCCTTCCACTTGTTCAGATTACCAACCTACGGGGACATAAGTTCAAATTAAGAAAGGACAGATGTAGAATAGATGTGCGGAAATTTGCCTTTAGCCAGCGGGTGGTTAATTGCTGGAACAAACTTCCATCTGTCGTTGTAGAAGTTGATAGGTTAAATAAATTTAAGGAGGAACTGGACAGGCATTTGGGGGGAATGGTGTGTTTTTTTTTTTTTTTTTTTTTTTGGCCGATGCTGCATAAGCTCCTACACTTGCTTTCTTGCATCATGTGCCACTACTACTACTACTACTATTACTCTCTCTAGTTGCCTCCCAAACATGCTGCTGTAGAAAACAATCATCCAATAAATCCACAAAAGCTTTGCTAGTGTGTGAGTGACCAAATTCCAGTCAATCTCTGAGAAATTAAAATCCCCCATTATAAGACACTCTGATTTACTGGCCCACTCTATTTCTCTGCACAATTGCTCATTATACTGATCAGATTAATTTGGCCTATAACACACTTATGATGCTTTCTTGCGTCATATTGAAATCATGAAATATTTATTAATGATTTGAAGAAGGTATATCAGGTGTAATGTCCAAGTCTGCAGATGATACAAAGGTTGGCAGGGTTGTTAATGGCAGTAAAGACAGTATGCTACTCCAACTGGATCTAGATAAGTTGGGCAAATGGCAACTGAGAAGTGGCAAATGATGTTTAACATTGACAGATGCAAAGTACTGCATATGGGTAGCAATAACCAAAGAGGAAAGGTACCAACTGTGTGGTAGTATACTCAGGGAAGTGGAAAGTGAAAAAGACCTGGAGATAATTGTTCAGTCGATTATGAAGTTCGCTGAGCAGTTCAGACAGGCTGCCAGGCAGGTCATGGAGTCTTGTCAATGCTATATAGGAATTTTGCTAGCAGGGACAGAGAGGTAATTTCCCATTATACAAGGCAGTGGTCGGGCCACACCTAGAATACTGAGTACAGGTTTGGAAGCCTCAAAGGGGTGCTCTTACCAAGAAAGGCTTAAGTTCTGTGAATTGCAGCACCTGGATAGTGGGCACCTGCATGGTGATCTGATTGAAGTGTATAAGCCTTGAATGGGTCGAGCAAGCTAAATGCTGATGGGATTCTTCCTCTTGCTGTGATTAAGAACCTGAGGGGTCACAGATTAAAATTGAGGAAAGACAGTTGTAGAATAGATGTGCAGGAACTTGCCTTTAGCCAGCGGGTAGTTGATTGGTGGAACAGACTTCCGTCTTTTGTTGTTGAAGTTGATAGCTTAAATAAATTTAAGGCTGAGCTGGACAGGCATTTGGAATGAATGGAGGGTTTTTTTTTTTTTGGCTGATGCTGCATAAGCATGCATTCTTGCATCGTAAGCCTCTGTTAATACTAATGTAAACCTCTGTTAATACTAATAAACTCTATTAATATTAATATATGTGCAGAAATTTAACTTTAGCCAGCAGGTAATTGATTGCTGGAACAAACTTGTATCTGTCGTTGTTGATGTTGATAGCTTAAATAAATTCAAGGAAGACCTGGTCAAACGGTTAGAGAGAATGGATGGGTGAAATAGGAAGTGTTTTTTTTTTTTTTTTTTTTGCTGATGCTGTGTAAGCTTGCTTTCTTGCATCTTATGTCTCTACTAAGCTAATAATATTTCAGTTGCTTTTATAGTATATAACTTTTTATTTATTTGTTAAGGAACGAAAGAGGAGAGGGGAATCTGAAACTGTATTCTTGGGTGATATATTTGCAAATGAGGGGAAGTTTGCAGATGCTGCCAAACAGTATAAAAAATCTGACAACGAGGGAAAAGCCATGGTGATGTACACTGATTTGAGAATGTTTGATCTGGCCCAGGTGAGTTTATATGTATCCAATCAAATCTTAAAGCTCAGCACTTTTTATTTTTAAACTAGAATTTAATTAATTTTATATACTTTCTATTTTTTTTTTTTTTTTTTTTTTTTTAGAATAAGTTCAACATAAATTAATTTTTAATGTGCCTTGACTATAGATGTGAGCAGTGTCATACATTCTAATTGAATTATTTTTTTTCATTGTATTTGCTTCAAAATTTATATTATAAAGCAGTATTTAATATTAATGATTTATTTTCCTCTATTGTGGTGACGAGGTTGCTAGAAAGATGTACTTAAATCAAAAAAAAAAAAAAAAAAACCATTATGTGAACTGAAATTAAGAAAAAAAAAAAAAAAAAAAAGAAAGAAAAAGAAAAGAAAACCAGTATATTTTTTTGGGAATAAAAGATGAACAAGGGTTGAAAAGGTTTAAATCCAAAGTGAATAAAACAAAAAATAAATAACTTTAATTTAGACCCCTAAGCAAATACAAAACATTTCCTAGTAAATGTTTGCCATATATGAGATTTAACTAAAAAAATTAAATACTGTACCAAAGATTAGTTGACACGATTATTGGAAATGAACCATGGTTGAGCCCTACTAATATTCATCCACATAATACTGAAGGCTGGTCCTGATGTAGGAATTCTAAAGCCCTTAAGAATGCCACAACTTTAGATTGCAAATGGCTTGTAAACATTGTTCCTTATATGTACAAAAAACATTTTGGAAGTTTTTTCTTTTGCACGAATGCAATAGAACTCCCTGCTTTTAGTGAAATTGTCCAAAAGGCTAGGGTTATCAATTTATTATGGAGTGTTGGATTCACCATTATTGGTTTTGAAAAACAATTGTATACAGTTGTTTTTCAAAAGCAAGTCTATCATAAAGTGCAGCATAATTTTTTACAACATTTTTATGTTAGTAATATTTCTTCCATCAGTACAATTGAGTTAGGGGTGGCTAGTTTTATGACTAGCAGTGTTGTGCTACAGACAAAGCCACTGGAGCTCTAGTGTAAATATGCCTGAATATTAGAGTAATTTTAAGTGTGCTTGTTCAGCTGAACAGATTGAAGAAACACACTTGCTCTACATTCTTCAGAGTAATCTTCAACAATATTTATCACAGGTTATATGAAGCATATTATCCATACTTCCTATATTTATATATTCATCATATGGTCTTTGAAGCTGTTATAGACTTTCTCACAGGTATGTCAACCTGGGCTTGCTACCCAGGAGTCTAAAACACTGATGGAACTGATATACAAGTGTACTACTTAATTTTGGCAAAGTCTGGTCATTTTGTGACAACCAGATCCTCTGTTTGTACCTTCACGATGGTGGGATTGTTAGTAACCCTGGGTGTAACCCCATGTGCAAGTCTTGAAATACAGCACATAGTATACTGGAGGTGGCCACCCAGGTGTATACCAACGTAAGCAGGGATTGAGGTGTGGCATCCACACCACATGGAGGATTGCTGCTGCTCTGTGTTACCAGGCAGTGCTAGGTGGTAGATGACTCTCATCATACCTTATTCTTTAATTTAATACTCTTACTAACTGTACTAACCTTTACGCTTGGCCACCAAGGGGCACTTCTCTGTGGTGGAGGCGGAGCCAACATGGATAAAAGCTGTCATCCATCTTTAGAACCTTCAAACTCAAGATTAGAACATCCTGACATAGACCATGATTCTAACCAACCAACCAAAAAGGTTTCAAAGAGAAGCGCAGTGTCATGAAAATATACCAAATTTCTTGGTCATACATTTGCTATCCATCCAATCTGTCGACAAGTTATCCCCTTTCTTAATTCAAAAACATCTAGAGCCTATTTCTGGATCACCAAAAATGGCGAAAAGACAATCCAGAGACCCCCTGATTGAAACAGCCACTTAATAACACTGAGCGGCTGTTAAAGACCAAATTATTTTAAAAAATTACTATTAAAGACCAATTACTCCCCACAAAACCATAAATTCATCAAAAGGTGTCGTCAAAAGGAGTGGAACCTAATTACAGTGTCCGAAGAAGAACTACTGCAGGAACTCAGCAGACAAAAAGTAATAAATGTGAAAAGGATTATAACGAAAAAAGATGGAAATCTCAATCCAACTAGATCCATCATACTGACATTCAGTACTCCAGATTTACCATCCTCAATTAAAGCCGGCTGTCTAAACTGTTGGATTAAACCACATACAGTCCTAATCCTGTTCGTTGCTTTAAATGTCAGAAATATGATCATTCGCAGCAGGCATGTAGAGGTGAAGCCATATGTCCCATCTGTGGCTCTAAAGATTACACTCAAGCTGATTGCTCCAGTTTTCCAATCCAGCCTTTTCCAAAACTTGTGAGTTATGGATAACAGGAAAGAAAATAGAAAATAAAGCAACATTTTCCTGAGACACATAGACAAGTTATGTCAAGCATGCCTAGTGGTGGTTCTTTAGCATTAGCATTAGTAGAGGCATATGATGCAAGAAAGCAAACTTATGCAGCATCAGCCAAAAAAAAAAAAAAAAAACCTTCCACTTCACCCCTCCGTTTGTTCGAAATACCTGTCCAGCTGAGCCTTAAATTTATTTAGGCTATCAACTTCCACAACAAGGGATGGAAGTTTGTTCCACCAACCAACTACCTGCTGGCTAAAGGCAAATTTCTGCACATCTATCCTACCTCTGTCTTTCCTCAATTTGAATTTATGCCCTCTCACGTGATTATTCTGAGCAAGAGGAAGAATCCCATCGGCATTGAGCATACTCAAACCATTCAAGGCTTTATACACCTCTATCAGATCACCTCGCCGGTGCATAGTCGCCAGACACTGTAATTTGCAAACCTTAAGCCTTTATTCGTAAGAGCAACACTTTGTTCCATTCACTAATCTTATTGCCCTTCTCTGTACTCATTCCAGCAGCTCTACATCCTTCTTGAAATGAGGCCTCCAGACCTGTATACAGTACTCAAGATGTGGCCTGACCCTTGCCTTATACGAGGGAATAATCACCTCCTTGTCCCTGCTAGAAAAATTTCTGTATATCTTTGACAAGACACCATGAGCTACTCTTGCAGCTCGTCTGCACTGCTCAGAAAACTTCATATCTGCCTGCACAATTACTCCCAGGTCCTTTTCATTCTCTACCACTGTCAGTGTAGTACCACAGAGTTGATACGTTCTTATACAGCTTGCACTCGAAACTTTGTTTCTACTGCAGCTGAAAGAGAAGTATCAGTTCCTCCTAACACCTCTCTAGCGAATTGCCTTAACTCTACACTTTCAACCTGTAAAAAAGATAATTCTCCAAACAAAAAAAAACTAGTGCAGCCACAAATACTCCAACCAGCATCCCTACTCATCGGTCCCAGTTGAAAAAGAATAATTAAAATCTGACTCAGGCTCTAAAAAAATGGAATCTCCCACTAACAGTATGTATGTAAATGAGCTGCTAGATAATGAGGAGCCCATTCCTATCATATACTTGAATTTCAGGAAATCTTTTGATACTGTTGCACATGGAAGACTGCTGTAAAAATTTGAGCAGTATGGCATTAAGGGCAAGTTGCTGCAATGGATAAAGAGTTGGTTGATTGGGAGACGGCAGAGAGTGGTAATAAATGGACACTGCTCTATGTGGACTAATGTTATTAGTGGAGTCTCCTAGGGTTTGATGCTGGACCCATTGTTATTTTCGTATTTATCAATGATATTGATGAAATACAGGGTGTTTCAGTTAAACGTTTCAAAACTTCTAAGAGGGGTAGGGTACATCCTGACAACTCGAAATCATATAGCAATGTGGGGTCGGAAATGCTTTCCTGAAGCGGTGTTGTACACAGAAGCACCATAAAGAAAAGAGACCGTAAGTGAGAAATCGTTTTAATAATACATGAAAAGAAGCAAAAGGTACATGGATTAAAGTAAGTGTTCGAAGTTTCTTCCACGGGCTACAATGCACGCCTCACATCTCCGACGCATGGACATCCGAACAATTTGGAATACTCCAGGCGAATTTCGTTTCTTCGGCAACTACTGCGATTCTTGCAACCAGCTCCTCAGCATTGTCAACAGGGGTGTCATAAACTAGCGATTTTCATATGACCGTGAAAATTCCATCACAAGGGAAGGAATTTTCAACACGCATAACGATCTGAGCGGTCGAGAACCCGCATGCAATACGACGTCGTGCAGCACAGATTCGATTTTCGGTCAATGTATGGGCCGGTATTATGGGAGATCACCTCATCGGACCTTACCTGTTACCGTGTCGTCTAACCGGACCTATCTACTTGGTCTTTCTGCAGCAAGTATTGCCACAACTTTTGAGAGATGAACAGATTTCTGCATCGACGCAACAGACAATGTGGTTCCAACACGATGGAGCCCCTGCCCATTATAGCGGAGATGTTCGTAACTACCTGGATGTCACATTTGGTCAACAGTGGATCGGACGTGGTGGTCCCGTGCGTTGGCCTGCTCGGTCACCCGACCTATCATGTCTTGATTTTTATTTCTGGGGTCATATGAAATCGCTAGTTTATGACACCCCTGTTGACAATGCTGAGGAGCTGGTTGCAAGAATCGCAGTAGCTGCCGAAGAAATTCGAAATTCGCCTGGAGTATTCCAGAATGTTCGGATGTCCATGCGTCGGAGATGTGAGGTGCATTGTAGCCTGTGGAAGAAACTTCGAACACTTACTTTAATCCATGTACCTTTTGCTTCTTTTCATGTATTATTAAAACGATTTCTCACTTACGGTCTCTTTTCTTTATGGTGCTTCTGTGTACAACACCGCTTCAGGAAAGCATTTCCGACCCCACATTGCTATATGATTTCGAGTTGTCAGGATGTACCCTACCCCTCTTAGAAGTTCTGAAACGTTTAACTGAAACACCCTGTATATCGACTTAATGTCGAAGTTTGCAGGTGATACAAAGGTTGGCAGGATTGTTAATGATGATACCAAAGACAGTATGCTACTGCAACTGGATCTAGAAAAGTTAGGCTGATGGGCTGATAAGTGGCAACTAAAGTTTAACATTGACAAATGCAAAGTACTGCATATGGGTAGCAGTAACCCAAGAGAAACTTACCAGCTGTGTGTTACTGCATTGCAGACGAGCTGCCAGAGCCAGGTCATGGAGTTTTGTCAATGATATATAGGAACTTTGAAGTAGAGACAAGAAGGTGATTATCCCTTTGTATAAGGTAATGGTCAGCCACACCATGAGTATTGTATACAGGTCTGGAGGTCTCATTTTAATAAGGATGTAGAGTTTCTAGAATGAGTACAGAGAAGGGCAACAAGATTGGTGAGAAGAACAAAGGGATGCGCTTACGAAGAAAGGCTTAAGTTCTGCAAGTTGCAGCATCTGGAGAGTAGGCACATGCAAGTGATCTGGTTGAGGTGTATAAGGCCTTGAATGGTTTGAATGTGCTCAGTGCTGACCATATACTTCCGTTTGCTCAGAGTAAAAATCTGAGGGGGGGCATAGATTCAAATTGAGTAAAGACAGTTGTTGAGTAGATGTGCAGAAGTTTCCCTTTTAATTCACGGGTAGTTGATTGCTGGAACAGACTTCCATTGTTTTTGTGGAAGTTGATAGCCTTAAATAAATTTAATGCTGAACTAGACAAACATGTGGAGTGACCGGATGGGCAAAATGGCAAAATATTTTTTTTTTGCATATAATGCTGTATATGCTTGCTTACTTGCATCATATGCCTCAACTAATGTTAATGCTATTTTGTATGTTACCTTTCTTAACAAAAGAAAAAAAGGTGTATGGTTCTATCTACAGCCATTTTCTCTATAGAAATACAGTACATTTCATGGCTTAAAAATGGATGGATACCAAATTTATTGGTCATGCATTCACTATCCACCCAATCTATCGGGGGCATTCACTATCCACCCAATCTATCGGCAATTTAGCACCTTTCTTAATTCAAAAACATCTAGAGCCTAGTGCTCTAGATATTTTTGATTGATTTTGATGCTCCAGATTTCAGGAGGTCATATGACCTCCTGAAATCTGGAAATTTCAAGATCCAGTTTAGATCACATCAAGGTTATCAAATTTCGGAGGTTTGACTGTACTAAAATTACTTTTATGATATATATATATATATATATATATATATATATACACACACAGTGCTTTTTTTTGTAAAAAAAAATAGGTGCTAGTATTCATTCTTTGCTATTATAAAAAAATGAAAATTAAAAGAATATGAAAAATACTCTACTTTTTTTTTTAACCTATTGTAGTAATGTTTTTGGAATAAGAACAACAAATTTAGTATATTAACACAGTTTATTAAGCATAAATTTATTATTCAAGTATATAAAAAAAAAAATAAAATGGGAATAAAATAAGTAAATATATCGGTCAACTACTGAGTGCCGGGCACTCAGGATGAAGAGTTCGTAGTCACGATTGGTCGTTAGTGTAATATCTCAAATAGAGAGCTTTATGGTAACTGAAAAAAGGTTTCTAGTACCCTGGCTTGTCCTAAAACAGAGGAACTAGCAAAAACCTTGTCTATTTGAGTCTTTCCAGTTGTTGCGAATGACAAGGTTGGGAGAAGCGACTCCAACTTCTTCCTGGAGAAGTGATTAAAGTCTTGTGGGAGAAGGGACTGGCAGGTGAGGCCATGTAAGACTCTGCGCAGGCTTTCCCACCACCACCGCCTCAACAACTGGCTCTCTGAGCACTTCCTTGCCAGGACAATTCCAGCTTTGAAAATTGTTAAAAAATAGTTCTCGTTGCAAAATTTATAGATGACCATTATAGAATTGTTAACTAACTATTTAGCAACCTTTTTGTCACCAAAAGAGAGTTACTTAGTACAAAGAAGTGCGCTATCGAAGTGCAAAAGAAAATTGTTTTTTTTTTAATTTTAACACAAAAAGTAAATGATAGATTTCAATCGGAATAGTTTTCCGTTGGTAATCATCAAATAACGTATAGCTAATGTGATTTTTAAATTCTTAGCTCCATCATGACGGAAACAGAGGGAGGGGGACAAGAAAATTACATTTTCCTGTCCGGCACCACCATTTTTAATTTTAAAAATATTTTAAAATTATATTTTAAATGTACATGTTGAGCTCTTTCCAACAGTGTATAATAAGCTATAGGTTGTCGACAACATTTTTATCCCCCCACATTTTAATCCCTCCCCCCTCCGTTTCTCAGACAAATTGTTGTCAACAACGATCAATATGGCGTTATGTTGGCTCACACGATGTACAAATCCATGCAGAATTTCAAGTCAACTTGACTTGAAATTCTGCATGGGTTGAGTGGTTCCAGAATACAATGCTGTGACAGACAGACAACCGAGTGACATTTTAAGGGTCTTCATTAGACTATGGCCCCTAAAAATAAGTAAAAATAATTTCATAATAAAGTTTTTGTAGAATATTCTAAATTTTTATTAAGTTCTCATCCTGATACCCTATGCCGACCTCTTTTTTTCCTGTTTGTGTCTCTTGCTGAATGACGTTTCCAAAGCAGCCATGAATCGACATATTTTGCAGGATCGAAGCCAGTCGGCGGTGGGCCTACAATTTTGAGAAATAGTAGTGAAGAAACTGTTTTTGTCATCAACGAAGCTTTGGTTGGGCTGACAATCAGATTCATTTGTCAAAATCCTCGTTCACATTCACTCGATGAAACTGGTATCGTACTCAGAGCATCGTGACTTGGCGCATTATGGTCTTAGCTGCCGATGCGCCATAAAAAATCAAATCAAATCAAACTCAGAGCATCCATCAAATGATTCAATTCTTTCGAAACCATCTTTTTAATTAGGTATTTGCAAAATCCACAAATTGTATCTCTCATTTAACTGTAACCTGATTGACAATTGTCTAAATTCATTTTCACCAAATGCCAACAATTCATGTTTAGAAGGTTTAATACCTTCATTGTCCTCGTTTTCCTTCTCTCATCATTGGTATTGTCACTAGTTCTTAAATTTCAATTTTTTTTTTTTTTTTTGAGACTGTCCAAAATGTCGGTGTTATTCAGGTACTGTGACCATGTAAACAGAAATACGGAAAAATGTGGATAACGCATTTCCGCAAAACAACAGATGATTATTTGTCAGGGTAAAAGAAAATAACTTTTCTAATTCTTGAATGGGACTCTTACAGTTGATTCACAGCGGTGTCCAACTTATGGTCCGCCCAGAAAGTGAACTAAAACAGCATTTTAAATCTTGTTAATTATCAAAAAAAATTCTCATTAAATGTTTTGTTCAGTAAATGTTATTGTGCATTGTACTTAATAAAATTTTTGAATATTTTCAATTTTACTTTTAGAAGCAACAAGATATGGAAAATGTTAACACACTAAAGAAATCTAACTTTGAATTTTTTTGATTATGGCCCCCGTAAGGGAAAGTGACTTTTCCGTATGTGGGACAGGTGGTCGAATAGGTTTTACCAGGTACCACTAAGTTGCAGAATGATAATCCCTTTAGCTCTCTTAATTCGCGCAGCAGCAGCACTAATTGCCCGAAGGCCGGAAATGTGTACCGAGTTAATTCTCTCCTAATCCGTTCATTATATGAAAATTTTCTTGCTCAATGGAAAGTATTTTAAATGTAACTTCCAAGGGGAATTCAAAATAATTTTCTATAAAAGGACTTCGTTAAACAGAGGTCCAACTGAGTAATTTAGAATTATAAAAATGGTTATACAGTTTTATATATAAAATATCTTAACAATAGACAGCGAAAAATGTAAATTTAGTTAAATAACTTTAAGCTTATTTTAATAGTAGATAAACAAGTGAAAAAAATTTACGGAATATTACAAATGCATCCAAATGTCACATGTCACTGTTAATAAAGGTGTCGGTACGCCATACTGTTGCATACCATCCCAAAAAAAAGCACTGTATATATATATATATATTGAATTTATTATTATATTATATTTATTATATAAATGTTATGATTCAATTATTAGGAATTCTTAGCATCTGATGATGTTCAAGATAAAAAGCTATTGATCCGAAAAAGAGCAGATTGGGCCAAGGATATTAATGAGCCAAAGGCAGCAGCTGAAATGTATCTTTCAGCAGGAGAAACAATTATGGCGATTGAAATCATTGGAGATCATGGCTGGATAGATATGTATGCATAAAAGTTCATCCAGAATATTATTGTACATGTGATGCATAGCCTCATTCTGTATGTACCAATTAGTAAACTAGGTGTGCTACTTAGTGAATTGACCTTATATTGTGGAAAAATTTCCTCACAAGTTGCCTTATATATTATTGTTCTAAATAATAAGCATTCTCAAATGCCTCTATGTTGCTATTTATTCAATTTATCCATTACCCAGTCTATCACTTTTGAGACGATAGATATTGGTGTGGCTGTATCACCAGATTGTTTAGGCTTTCACTATTCTAAATAAACACCTTTTATTTAGAATAGTGCAATACTAGGTAACTCAGGGAAGAGTGCCTGCATAATATGATATAAACAGCAACCCTAGTTTGCGCTATACTGTGTACATATGGAATGAGGCTATTCTCTATATTACAATTATTTTTTATAAATCTCATAGGCATGAAGCTTTTATTCTAAAATCTTTATTGTAATAATAATAATACAAATCAGTTGCCACTTCTCAGCCCATTTGCCCAACTTATCTAGATCCAGTTGGAGTAGCATACTGTCTTTACTGTCGTTAACAACCCTGCCAACCTTCGTCTCATCTGCAAACTTGGACATCAATTATCATTGATGAATACACAAAACAACAATGGGCCCAGCACCGAACCCTGGGGAACACCACTAATTAGCATTAGCATTAGTAGAGGCATTTGGTGCAAGAAAGCAAGCTTATGCAGCATCAGCCAAAAAAAAAAAAAAAAGAACCCACTTCCACTTCACCCCTCTTTTCGTTCAAAATACCTGTCCAGCTGAGCCTTAAACTTATTTAGGCTATCAACCTCCACTACTAGGGATGGAAGTCTGTTCCACCAACCAACCACCCGCTGGCTAAAGGCAAATTTCCGCACGTCTATCCTACATCTGTCTTTCCTCAATTTGAATTTATGCCCTCTCAGGTGGTAATTATTCTGAGCTAGAGGAAGAATCCCATCAGCATTGAGCATGATCAAACCATTCAAGGCTTTATACACCTCTATCAGATCACCTCGCTGGTGCCTAGTCTCCAGACACTGTAATTTGCAAAACTTAAGCCTTTCTTCGTAAGAGCACCCCTTTGTTCCATTCACTAATCTTGTTGCCCTTCTCTGTACTCGTTCCAGCAGCTCTACATCCTTCTTGAAATGAGGCCTCCAGACCTGCATACAGTACTCTAGGTGTGGCCTGACCATTGCCTTATACAAGGGAATAATCACCTCCTTATCCCTGCTGGAAAAATTCCTGTATATCAATGATAAGACACCATGAGCTACTCTTGCAGCCCAACTGCACTGCTCAGAGAACTTCATATCTGCCTGCACAACAACCCCCAAGTCCCTTTCAGTCTCTACCACTGTCAGTGTAGTACCAAAGATTTGATACGTTGCTCTGGGGTTGCTGTTTCCCATGTGTAGTACTTTACATTTGTCAATGTTAAACTTCATTTGCCACCTCTCAGTCCATCTGCTCAACCTTTCCAGATCCTGGTGCAGCAGCATAGTGTCAGTAGTGTCCTTGACAACCCTGCCAACCTTTGTATCGTCTGCAAACTTGGACATTAAGCTTGATATACCATCATCAATATCATTTATAAATACAGAAAACAATAATGGACCCAACACTGAGCCCTGAGGGACTCCACTAATAACATTAGTCCATGATGAGCAGTGTCCATTGATTACCACTCTGTCTTCTCCCCCTCAACCACCCCCTTATCCATTGCAGCAGTTTGCCTCCAATGTCACACTGCTCCAATTTGTGTAGCAGTCTTCCATGTGCAACAGTATCAAAAGCCTTTCTAAGATCCAAGTATATAATATCAAAGCTATTCCCTGCATCCAGTTCTTTTGTGACTGTATCATAGTATCCAATCAAATTGGTCAGGCAAGACTTCCCCTTAACAAAACCATGCTGTGTCCGAGCTATAACTGAAGTCTTGTCTAAATGATCCTGCAGTGCTTCTTTAACCAGTGCCTCCATTAATTTTCCTGGATCAGAACTTAAGCTCACAGGTCTATAATTACTTGTGTCAGCCTTTGATCGTCCTTTGTGAATTGGGGTCACATTTGCACATTTCCAGTCTACGGGTACCTCCCCTGAGTCCAAGGAAGCTCTCATAATTATGGCTAAGGGTTTGCTTACTTCCTTTGCTGCCTCCTTTAATATAACTGGGTAGATCCCATCCACCCCGGGTGCCTTTCTTGTGTTTATCTTCAACAGTTTCTCCTCCACTTTACTCCCAGTTATTTCAAGATTCTGTAGCTTACTGCCAGAGTTGAATACACCTCTGGCATTCCCCTCGCTGAATAACTCCTCATGTGTGAATGTCGATGCAAAATATTCAGTTAGTTTGTTAGTTACTTGAGCAGGATCATCAACAGTTGACCCATAAATATCAAGTGGACCAAACTGATTCATCCCCTTCCTTCTAGAGTTTACATAAGTAAAAAACTCTTTGCTGTTTTTCTTTGCATCCCTTGCCAAGGATTTCTCGTAATCTGCCTTCGCCTGCCTAACCTCCTTTGTAACTTGGTTGCAATCAACTTGTATCTATCATAGGCTTCTGTGTCATGTGTTAATTTGTAAGTATCCCATGCATTTTTCTTCTCTGCCATATGCCTCATTAGTTCATCTGACATCCATTTTGGCCTAAACCTTGAACAATATTTCTTAATTGGTATGTAAAGCCTAGTAGCTTCCAAGATAAGTTCTTTGAATGCTTCCCATTTTGAATTTGCTGTTGGTAACATCATCAGTTGGTCCCACTGTATAGAATTTAAATACTGTCTCAGTCCATCGTAGTCGCCTTTACGGAAGCAATAACCCTTCCCTTTACCCCTAATGGTAGTTACCTCTTTGAGTAAATCCCACTTCAGCACACTGTGATCACTGCCACCTAGTGATTCATTTATCTGCAGATTCTTAATGCATGAAGAATCACTGCTGATAATCAAATCAAGACTATTACTCCCTCTAGTTGCCTCCCGAACATGCTGATGTAGAAAACAATCATCCAGTAAATCCACAAAAGCCCTGCTAGTATGTGAGTGACCCGCCCCCAACAATGGGCCCAGCACGGAACCCTGGGGAACACCACTAATAACATTTGTCCACGAAGAGCAGTGTGCATTGATTACCACTCTCTGTCATCTCCCACTCAACCAGCCCTTTATCCATTCTAGCAACTTACCCTTAATGCCAACCTCTCCCATTTGTACAGCAGTCTTCCATGTGCAACAGTATCAAATGCTTTCCTGAAATCCAAGTATATGATATCAAAATTATTTTTGACATTCATTTCCTTTGTGACCTCATCATAGTATCCAATGAAATTGGTCAGCTGGGCAAATAGCTGGGCAAACCCATGCTGTGTTTTAACTATTACTGCAGTCTTGTCTAGATGATTATGCAATACTTCTTTAACCAGTGACTCCATTATTTTCCCTGGAACACAAGTTAAACAAATAGGTCTACAGTTACTTGTGTCACCTTTTGAACTCCCTTTGTGAATTGGTGATACATTTGCACTCCTCCAGTCTATGGGGACATCCCCTGAGTCCAAGGAAGCTCTCATAATTATGGCTAAAGGTTTGCTTACTTCCTTTGCTGCCTCCTTTAATATAACTAGATAGATCCCGTCCACCCCAGGTGCCTTCCTTATGTTTAACTTCAACAATTTCTCCTCCACTTGGCTCTCAATTATTAGATAATCACTTAACTCCCTGTTAGAGTTTGATAAACATCAGGCATTCCCCTCATTGAATAATTCCTCGTGTGAATGTAGATGAAAAATACTCATTCAGTTTATCAGCTACCTGAGCATGATCATCAGTCGCCAACCCATCTATGTTAAGTCGTCCAGTTTGATTCATTTCATTCTAGAGTTTACATAAGTAAAGAACTCTTTGCTGTTTTTCTTTGCATCCTTTGCCAAAGATTTCTCGTAATCTGCCTTCACCTGCCTAACCTCCTTTGTGACTTGATTACAAACAAACTTATATCTGCCATAGACTTTTGTGTCACCTGACAATTTATATGCGTCCCATGCATTTTTCTTCTCTGCCACAAGCCTCATTAATTCATCTGACATCCATTGAGGCCTGAACCTTGAAAAATATTTCTTAGTTGGTATTAAAAGCCTAGTAGCCTCCAAGATTAATTGTTTGAATGCTTCCCATTTTGAATTTGCTGTTGGTAACATCATCAGTTGGTCCCACTATATAGAATTTAAATAATGTCTCAGACCACCATATCATCGTTAGAAAGCAAAAACCCTTCCCTTTACCCCTGATGGTACTTACCTCTTTGAGTAAATCCCACTTCAGCACACTGTGATCACTGCCACCTAGTGGTTCCTTTATCTGCAGATTCTTAATGCATGAGTATCAGTACGTTGTGATCACTGTTATCGAGTGGTTCCTTTATCTGCAAATTCTTAATGCATGAATAATTACTGCTGATAATGGTGGTAGATGACTCTCATCAACTGGTGCAATACCATCACTTTTCTTATTGGAGGCTTGAAATGATGGAAACCATGTTTATTCTCTAGAGCTAAGTTCCAGTCAACCCTTCCCCATCTCTTCTATCATTCAGTATGACTGATGACTTTTGAGGTTAGGATGGACATCATGGCAAGACCCAATCTTCCTTACATTTCGAGGGTACAGCTCTAAAACGTTGTCAGGCCTGCCGCTAGTTAGTATACCAGACTGACCCTATTGGTAATTCTTTAAAAGGCTTCCGGATCAGCTACTGTATAATCTTGCTACTTCTACTCTGCCAGATAGTGACTGGAGGGAGTCCAAGTAGTGTGTATGCCAAGGATCTGAGTATATCTGGTGAGTATGGTCTTGGCACATCCAGGGTCCTGAGCTGGATATCATCATTCTTCTTTTTCTTGGTGATTCCCTTTTACTTCTGACCCCCCCCCTCTCTCTCTCTCATGGTTAAAAAAAAAAAATTTTTTTTTGGGCTGGTGCAGTATAAGCCTCAGGCTTCCTTGCACCTTATGGCTAATGATAATAATAATAATAATATTCTTATAATGTGTATGCCATATTCAAAATTTTCATTACTTCATACAGCATCTCCCCCACACTCTCTCACTACTGAATATACCATGAAATGTCCAACTAATAGAGTAAGCTTATCTGCAAAAGATCTAAACCTCCCAAACACTTCGGAATTGATCGAAAAGGCTCTCATCATATACTCCCTTCTATCGTGTCTGGGCAGAATTGCCGACACTTTCACATTCAGATTATCCCTACTTTTTTTCAACATTGACCTGTACTTGTTGAGTAAATCTGCAGATCTCTTACTCTTAATGTCATTAGTTCCAACGTGTACAACAATATCACCTTTTGTGCCCTTAAAAGATGATATCTGTTCTACAACATAATCAACTTTTACTTCTGGGAGACATACCCTGGTCGTATTCCAACTGTCCTTGCCTATTATATTTCCCGTCTCCCTGACAATAGAGTCACCAACAATAACTAGTTCCTTTGGGACCAGCGCATTCTGCCTTGGAGATTGCCTCGATGTTGCCTGATGCACAGGAGTCAGCTCTGCCGTTCAGCTGGGCAGCTGAGAGTTTGATGGGCCCCTCATATTAATTTCTTCGAAGGCATTTACCCTACACCTCAAGCTCTCATAGACGCTCATCAGAACGCTGAGCTGGTGTTGAATTTCTTGACACTCTAGGCATCTAGCACTCATAAAGACATTCTCCTTGGCTAGGTCATGTCCTGTTTTATATAGTTCAGCAAAGTTTTGCATTTTGCACATTTTTTGAGACTGTGATGTGTTGGAGAATCGCCCCCTTCATTTCTCCCCTGATTCACAGTACTCTCCCTAGTCTGTGATCTTTTCTTCACAGCTCTTGTCTGGGTCATGATTTCCGTTTAAATACAGTTTAAATAACAATGGAATTTAATAAACTTAATTAATATTTTTGATTATACCTTATGCTTGCTGTTCGAGATATATTTGTTGTGCTATTTCTTATCAATTACAATATGACGGCTAGTTCAACATTATTGGTGCCAACACCGGGAGTCATAACTTCCAAAAATCACTAGTTAAATTCAAAATAAGAAGCTAACGAATGCTACTGAACCTATTTAATGTCTTTGTAAAACACAGGTTAGTGTTTTAATTAACGAAGAATACGGTATAACTATCTAAATACATATCCCTTTACAGCAGCCATAAATCAACCGACTGTTCTCTTCCGCAATCAGAGTGCCCTCTCCCCAATAAATAATGTTGATAAATCAAACAAAATGAACAGAAGTAGTTAGTTTAACATTACTCACCGTAATATTGAAATTTTATTGAGCCATCTTCATATCTGATAGTACTATTGGCTTGTGGCATTAAGACGAGCTTCGAGGAGAAGGATCAGAGACAGGGAAGTACAATTCAAGGATGTGGCATCTGTATTCCCTGTCGCAACTTATTAAGGTCAGCATCCAAAGACTGGGCATATGAGAGTAACTGGAAAGGCAGAAACCTATCAAATAGTTGGAAACAGCTGAGATGTGGGCACAGAGTTGGAGTTGCTCTGAGGGACTCTTCAAGAGCACCAGTTTCAGAATTATGGTATAAGGTATGTTTGTGTCAGATGGCACCTGGGATTCTCCCATCTCCGCGTGTGTTCGCTGTCAAGCCAGAGACTTGAAAGTGTGTGGGCCATGTCTGTAGAAGCCGATGCGCCAATAACTACCAAATCAATCAATCAAGCCATGTCTGTGCGCAGTATGATGTGTTGTGCTCATTGTTTGGCTGGCTTATTAGCTGCCAGGCCCCTAGTGGGACCCGAAGTTGCCCATACCTAGCCACGTGGAGGCTAGCCAGGTGTGTCCAGTATCACAACAAGTTGCTCTGGCAGGTCCTGCCACCTAGTTTCCTGGGATTTCAGTGGCTAGGATCGTGGGGGGGGGGGAATACGTGTTTGACATTAATGCTTTATGGGAATGCTGTTAGGAAATCGCTGGTTGGGGTTGAATGCTAGAGAGATGTGTTAAATGGCCTAATAAGTCAGACAAAATTTTGATGTTATTAAATTTAGACATGTGAGGCTATATGCTAGATAAAAGATAATAGTGTTAGTTGTCTTAGAAATTTGCACGAAACCGGTAGAATTTGGATGTTGATTAGAATTTAGTAACATTGTTAAGGGGTGTACTCGGTTGATTTAGTGAGGGGGGGGAGATTGACGACCGGGGGAAAACAGATCGAAGAATAGAGACGATAGAGTAGGCATCCCCCAAAGAGGTCAGTGGAGACGAGCTCCACCAGGCAAAGTATGGGGGAGGGGGGGAGACAGAGACTGAAATCTCACCAACAATCATTTTGACAGTCGTGGTAAGGCATTTCACTCTAATCAGCGTGGGGAGCCTGTGAATTTGAATCAAACTGACCATTTTAGGGGCCAAAACTCAGTAGAAAAAAGTGGCCTAATTGTGCTAGGGGCAGCAGATGCCCCATACCTTTGCAGCATATAAAAGTAGGTAGAGAATATACTGTTGTTTTCATATATTTTCTAGTAGTTGTAACATCATTAATATAATGTGAATGCTGTTTGGCAATCCATCGGAGTCAAGCTGCCAGGGTTAGCAGCTTGTCTATGTGGTTACTGAAGCAGAGCTTAGGATCAAACACAACACCAAAACCAGTATGCTTATTTACGATGGGAATAGGAGAATTACACAGTGTTGCTGAATATAAGAAGGCATTTTATTTAAGGAGAATATCATAAATTCAGACTTTTCTGGGTTTATTTTTAATCCAAACTGGTTGAGGTAGTTTGCAAATTCCATGAGTGTATTATTAATTGATGTTGTTATCACAAGGAGACCTCATGTGGAGAAATCGGTGTGAGGTGCTTCATATCATCTGGATAATATAAAATATCATGCCTGGACACAACAAGTGAGGAGATAAGTGCTATAAACAAGAGCCCACATAAGACCCCACCCTGTGGCACGCTTGAAGAAATACATTGCTAGTATTTACTTGAGTTTATCCAAATTTTAGTGGTATTAGTAGTATGAAAGTTCATATTATGAGGGAATATAATTATTAATATTATGGGCATTAGCATTATCGGTGAAAAATGATGCAAGAAAGCAAGCTTATATAGCATCAGCAAAGAAAAAAAAAATTTACCTCCTATTTCATCTATCTCTCTAACAGTTTTACTAGTTCTTCCTTGTATTTATTGAAGCATCAACAGATGGAAGTTTGTCCAGCAATCAACCACCCATTGGCTAAAGCCAAATTTCTGCACATCTGTTCTGCAACTGTCTTTCTTAAGTTTAAATTTATGTCCCCTGAAGTATGTAATCTGAGCTAGAGGAAAAATCCCATCAGCATTGAGCTTGCTCAAACCATTCAAATCCTTATACACCTCAATCAGATCACTTCGCAGGTTCCTAGTCTACAGATGCTGCAATTTTCACAATTTAAGCCTTTCTTGGTAACAGCGCCTTCTCTGTTACAATTACACCCAGGCCTTTTTCGTTCTTCACTACCATGAGTGTAGTACTGTAGAGTTGGTATGTTACTCTGGGGTTTCTACTACCCATATGCAGTACTTTGCATTTGTCAATGTTAAACTTTAGTTGCTACCTCTCAGTTCATCTTTCCAGCTTTCCTAAATCATGTTGCAGCAACATACTGTCATTAACAATACTGCCAACCTTCATCAATATTGCTGATAAATATAGAATACAACAATGGGCCCAACACAGAACCCTGGGGAGACGTCCACGAAGAGCAGTGTCCATTGATTACCCAGGCCTTTTTCGTCTCTGCCTTCTTCCACTCAACCATCCCTTTATCCATAGCAGCAACTTGCCCTAAATGCCATACAGCTCTAATTTGTACAGCAGTCTTCCATGTGCAACAGTATCAAAAGCTTTCCTGAAATTTTTGTCCCTAAGGGTGTCGCAGATGTTCTCTCAGATATACTGAGCTGAGCTTGCTACCTAGGAGTCTAAAACGCCGATGGAACGGATATGCATGCGACATGATATGCTCAAGGCAAGTGGACCTAATTTTGGCAAAGTCTGTTCAGTCTCTGACAGCCAAATCCTCTGCCTGCACCTTCATGATAGTGGAACTGTTAGTAACCCTAGCTATAACACTCTGTGGAAGTATTGAAATATGGTACCTAGCACACTGTGGGTAACCTTCCAGGTCAAACCAACATAAACAGGGTTTGACATGTGGTGCCCACATGGAAGAATGCCTTCCCTCAGTGTTACCAGGCAATACTAGGTGATACATGACTCTCATCAGCCAGTGCAATACCACCACTTTGCTTATTGGAGGCTTGAAGTGGAGGAATCCATGTTTAGTCTCCAGAGCAAAGCTCCAGTAAACCCTCCCCTATTTCTTCCATCATACAGTATGATATCTTTTTAGGTTATGATGGACATCATGGCAAGTTCTAATCGTCCTTACATTTCGAGGGTAAGCTCTAAAACATTGTTCACAGGCCAGCTGCTAGTTTGTACACCAGACTGAACCTATTGATAACTTTCTAGGAGGTTTTCCAATAAACTAGCATATAATCTTGCTGCCCCTACTCTGCCAAATAGTGTCTGGAGGGAGTCTGAGTAGTGTTTGCGGGGAGCTTTGTCGAGTCATGTTATGTGAAGGTGCTGGGTATATTCTTACCATGTGTATGCCGTATCAAAAAATTTCATTACTTCATACAACATGCCCCCTCCCATCCCCACCTTTTCTAACTACTGAATATACCATGAATTGTCAAACTAATAGAGAAAACTTATTGGCGAGATCTAAACCTCCGAAACCAAACACTTCCTTGTTCATTTCACAAATATACTTGGTCTCAGTTCTAATCTCAATGATGTCCATTTCCACTTAGTCTGCCAAACCCCATGTACATTTTCTGACAGAATCTCAGTTATTGGTTAATTCTACCACTGGTCATCTCAGTTGTCCGAATTATTCACTGTATGATTATTTTCAAAAATTATTCAACCTTTGAATTGAAAAAATTATTTTCAATTCAAAGGTTGTACTCATGCATATATCCATTCTTATATTCCCTGTCAGAGACACAGTAATTTGGAATCGCCTCTTTTCTATCTTCTCTGGCTTAAAATCTCTCTCTACTATATTCTGTCAAATCCATCTGTTGCTTCCGTTATTCTCCCAACTGTACTAATCACTTGGAACTCTTTGACTTTCTCTCTTTGAAACTCAACTATCTCTCTAGTCCAACTTTCCTAACAGTTTCGTAATTTCCCTTGGTGACTTTAATGTTTACAACTCCAGCTGGCTTCCATTTTCCAGTAACATGGACCCAGCTGGTTGAGATGCTGAGAATTTTGCAATTTCTAATGACCTTGCATAGATTGTTTATTTACCTACCATAATACCAGACAATCCTAACCACACAGCCAGTACCTTGATCTTTTTCTCACAAACAACTCTTCTAAGTATGTGTTTGAGGAGTGGTCATCTAGGCACCGCAGATCACAACTTCGTGATGGTCTTTTCTTCTTCTTGAATGGAGCCTTTCTCTCGTGGCCATTCCTAACCTTGGCATTACACGAATGCAAAATGGGTTGATCTGCAAGATTTCTTTTCTTTTTTTCTCTTCTTTTTCATGGTCTGTTTACTGTTTCCAAAGTTTCTGATGTCAACGTTTGCTCAGTTTGTGTCAGTGAAATTATTCTTGTAGGGATGGAATCCTTTATTCCACACTCCACCTTAAAATCTCATCTTTTATCTAAACCTTGGTTTTCTAATAAATGTGCTAAGGCTATTCAAGAGACGAATGTTGCTTATCATTACTGGAAACTGAAGATTTGGAAACAAATCTTCAGTTTCCATTTTTTGGCTAACCAAAGCATGCAATAATTGTAGAGTATCAGTCCAAGAAAGATTTCAAATAAGCAAAGAGTAGAAAACTTGCTTCTTGTCCAAATGGTAACCAAGCATTCTGGTCTCTTTCCAAAGCTATTGGCTTCTATAATTCCTGCTTTCTCTTTCAAAGCAGTGCAAACTTGTGCTGCAACCAGTCAACATATAGCTTTTCTTCTTTCTCATTTCGTGGTTGTGGCATTATAGCCTAGGTAGCTGCTAGTATCATGCCTGTAAACCCAAAATCAAATCAAATCAAAATTCTTTCTCATTTATTCATTTAACTTCCGTTTTCTAGAACAACCTTCCTTCATACTTATTTTCTAAAAATCACAATCTGCAGAAGTTCAAGTGTAATGGCAAGAAATATTTTCTTTTATCTTCTCAACCTCCAATCCGTGCTCAGCATGAGTTCTAATACCTCATGCATTTGGTGTTTTCATAAAAAAAAAAAAAAAAAAAAAAATATTCGGAGCAATATGGCCTTAGTTGCTAATGCTCCTAAAAACCAAATAACATCATAAAAAATAACAAAAAACAATCCAAGTACAGTCAGTCCTCGTATAGCACGATAGTTGTGTTCCTAGAAACCCTTGTGCAATATAAATAACAGGCCCTATGGGAAAAATAGGGTTAAGTGCCAACCACCCAAGATTGAACACACATTTGTAATCAAAACATTACCAAACACAATAAATAATCGTAATAAAATACGTAAATATTTTATTACGACTATTACGTAATAAAATATTGCTAATGCTTTTGCTTCTATCGTAAGCAAACTTGTTCTTTGTTTCATTTTCTATCCAAACAGATGACAGTCGTTCCATATCTTCCATTCTTTGTGTCTTGATCTAATGGATTTTATTACACTTTGAGTTGTTCCTGCTATGAAAGTTGTTTTTATTTTCTCTGCATTTTTTCTAATTCTCGACTTTGCACGTGCTACAGGCCTGATTGAGGCAATATCACATGGTCTTTCATTTCGCTCAAAGTGTTTCATAATTTCATATTTTTTCTCTATCAACAGAGGCAGACTAGCCATAAGCCTTACCAGGGAAACTCCAGTGGGCCGGAGGCCGGTGTGATTTTGGCCATAAACGCTAGTATCAGGCCGCTACAAATTTTCCCGGGTAAGAATTTTTGACTCAGTCCGCCTCTGTCTATCGATATTGCTTTTCTTTTTCTCTCCGAATCTGTAGTGTCTACACAAGGATGCTTCCTTTTCACACCTTTTAAGTATTTTACTCATTTTTGGGGAATAAAGCACTATTACAAAATGAGGAGGCACGCTCGATACACATAAACAAAGCTGCACGCATGTAGCAACTGAATAAACAACACTGTAAAGCCAGAGACACACTATTAACACCTCACTAGCTCACATTTTACTAAAGCACATTTCTGGGGGGAGGGGGGTTCCTACCATAAAACAATAAAAACAATTTCCAGTTGCGTTCCTGTCAGTGGAATCTGTTATAAACGTGTAGTAAACTCCATCTAATTGCATTTGCGATAATACTGATAGCTGGAATTGTGTGGGTTTTTACGTTATTATGGTGAAATGTGTTTCCCCTTCACTGATATAAAAATCATAAATACATTTTCAGAATCTTCTCTTCATTCCTATCGTGTTGCGTTAAGTTGCAGTGATTCCATGTTCGACTGCCATTTCTTGTAAACTCAAAGGCGAATCGTGCATAAACGAATGCAGTTCATGTTATACATGATATCGTTCCCCTATTTATAAATTGTGTATGATTGAATTCGTGTAGTGTTAACACATGCTATAAGAGGACTGACTGTATATGATATCAAAATTATTTTTTTGCATCCAGTTCCTTTGCGACTATGTCGTAGTACCCAATACAATTGGTCATGCAGGCAGGTAAGATTTCTCCTTAACAAATGTGCTGTTTGAACTATAACTGCAGTCTTGTCTAGATGATCCATGCTTCTTTAACCAGGGACTCCACCATAATTTTCCTGGAACGAAAATTAAACTAACATGTCTATAATTATTTGTGTCACCCTTTGAACCACCTTTGTGAATTAGGGATACATTTGCAAATTTCCAGTCAGTGAGGACCTCCCCTGAATCCAAGGATGCTCTCATAATTATGGCTAAGGGTTTGCTTACTTCCTTTGCTACCTCTTTTAATAAAACTGGATAGATCCCATCAACCCCAGGTGCCTTTCTTATGTTTAATTTCAACAATTTATTTTCCAATTTCCTCTCAGTTATTACAAAATCATTTAGCTCCCTGTTACAGTGTGATAAATATCTGGTCTCCCATGACTTCCCTATAGAATTCCTCATGTGTGGATGTACATGCAAAATACTTATTCAGAGTGTCAGCTACTTGAGCAGAATCATCAACAGTCGAACCATTGATATCAAGTGGACTACTCTGATTCATCCCCTTACTTCTGCAGGTTACATAAGTAAAGAAGTGTTTGCTGTTTTTCTTTACATCCTTTGCCTAAGATTTCTTGTAATCTGCTTACTGTCTAACCTCCGTTATGAGGTTGGACATCCTGCAGGAACTAGTAGTTGTTGGTGACTCTACTGTCAGGGAAAGAGGGAATATGCAATGTAAAAAGGATAGGTGGAATAGGACCAGGGTATGTCTACCAGGGGCAAAGGTTGATGATGTTAGACCTGATATCATCTTTTAAGGGCACAAAAAGGTGATATTGTTGTACACGTTGGCACTAATGATATTAAGAGTAGGAGACCAGCAGAATTACTTAACAAGTACGGGTCACTGTTGAAAAAAAGCTGTGAAGTAGGGTTGAATTTGAAAGTGTCTGCAATTCTGCCCAGACACGATAGGAGGGAGTATATGATGAGAGCCTTGTCGATCAATTCGGCCCTGAAAAGATTGTGCAAGGCTCAAGGGGAAGAATTTTTTTCAGCCTGGACTGTACTTGTTAACAGGAGAGATGCTTCTACAGGGATGGGATACACTTAAATAGAAAGGGTGCAAGAATATTTGCTGATGCTATCGAGGCAGTGTTAGGTGGGTCGGAAAACTGCTAGCTTGGGGGGAGACAAAGACTAATAGATTAACAGTAGCCACTGGCAGAGGTGAAAGAGATTCTTGCACTGCTTCTATTGGAATGAGCAGCAGCAGCCTGCAAAACAAGAGGCAGGGTATTTCAGAGACAGCTGGGGAGTCATTGCAGTACAAATAAACACATGGGCTGTGTTACGGCAGCTAAGAATAGGAACAGAATTGGTGTATATGCATGTATACTTGCATATACACCAATGCTAAGAGTTTGGAAAATAAATTTGATGAATTTGAGTTATTGCTCAGAATATCAAAGGCAGATATTGTTGGGATATCAGAGGTGGTGTCACACAGATATAAAGAATGCAGAACTGGAATTTGGGGAGTACAACATCTCCAGAAAGGATAAACAGGATAGGAAGGTAGGAGGGGTTATGCTATTAGTTAAGAAACACATAAAATCCAGCGAAGTGAAGCCAGTCGACATCTCTGGACAGTGCACTGTCGAGTCAGTTTGGTGTGACATCAGCATTAGGAGATCAGATTTGAGAGTAGGAGTGTGTTATAGGCTTAATGACTCTGATGAGTATAATAAGAAACTGTACAGGGAAATTGAGTGAGCCAGTAAATCACAGAGTCTTATAATGTGTGATTTTAATTTACCAGAAATTGACAGGAATTTCTGGATTGGTCACTCACACACTAGCAAGACTTTTGTGGATTTATTGGATGATTGTTTTCTACATCAGCATGTTCGGGGAGCAACTATAGGGAGTAATACTCTTGATCTGATTATCAGTAGTGATTCTTCATGCATTAAGAATCTGCAGATAAAAGAACCACTAGGTGGCAGTGATCTCTGAGAGAATATTTAAATTCTATACCTTGGGACCAACTGATGATGTTACCAACAGAAAAATTCAAAATGGGAAGCATTCAAAGAATTTATCTTGGAAAATACTAGGCTTTACATACCAACTAAGAAATATTGTTCAAGGATTAGGCCTAAATGGATGTCAGATGAACTAATGAGGCATATGGCATAGAAGAAAAATGCATGGGATATATACAAATTAATGGGTGACATGGAAGCCTATGATAGGTATAAGATTTTCTGTAACAAAGTCACAAAGGAGATTAGACAGGCATAGGCAGATTATGAGAAATCCTTGGCAAAGAATGCAAAAGAAAAACAGCAAAGAGTTCTTTACCTATGTAAACTCTAGAAATAAATTGATGAATCAGATTGGTCCACTGGATATTGATAGTTCCACCGTTGATGATACTGCTCAGGTAGCTAACAAACTAAATGAGTATTTTTCATCTACATTCACCTGTGAGGAGTTAGGGAGGGGAATGCCAGAGGTGAGTTAAACTCTGGCAGTGAGCTTGTAATAACTGAGAGGAAAGTGGAGGAGAAATTGTTGAAGTTAAACATAAAAAAGGCACACGTGGTGGACGGGATATATCGAGTTATATTAAAGGAGGCAGCAAAGGAAGTAAGCAAACCCTTAGCCATAATTATGAGAGTTTATTTGGCCGCAGGGGAGGTACACATGGACTGGAGATGTGCAAATGTGACTGCAATTCACAAAGGAGGATCAAAGGGCAACACAAGTAATTATAGACCTGTTAGTTTAACTTCTGTTCCTGGAAAATCAATGGAGGCACTGGTTAAAGAAGCACTGCAGGATCATCTAGACAAGATTTCAGTTATAGCTCGGACACAGCATGGTTTTGTTAATGGAAAGTTATGGCTGACCAATTTGATTGGAAACTATGATGTGGTCACAAAGGAACTGGATGCAGGGAATGACTTTGACATCATACATTTGTATCTTAGAAAGGCTTTTGATACTGTTACACATGGAAGACTGCTCCACAAATTGGGGCAGTGTGGCATTGGAGGCAAATTGCTGCTATGGATAAAGGGATGGTTGAGTGGGAGGAGACAGAGAGTGGTAATCAATGGACACTGCTCTTTGTGGACCAATGTTATTAGTGGAGTCGCTCAGGGTTCAGTGTTGGGTCCAATAGTGTTTTCTGTATTTATAAATGATATTGATGATGGTATATCAAGCTTAATGTTCAAGTTTGCAGATGATAGGAAGGTTGGCAGTTCCACCGTTAATGGAACTGCCAAGTTCCATCAACGGTGTTAAGGACACTAAAGGGTTATTAAGGACACTAATGACAGTACGCTGCTGGAACAGGATCTAGAAAAGTTGAGCAGATGGGCTGAGAGGTGGCAAATGAAGTTTAACATTGACAAATGTGAAGTACTACATATGGGAAGCAATAACCCCAGAGTGACATATCAACTCTGTGGTACTACACTGACAGTGGTAGAGTGAAAAAGACCTGGGGGTAATTGTGCAAGTAGATATAAAGATTTCTGAGCAGTGCAGATGGTCTGCAAGAGTAGCTCATGGTGTTTTGTCAATGATATAGAAGAATTTTTCTAGCAGGGATAAGGATGTGATTAATCCCTTGTATAAGCAATGGTCAGGCCACACCTTGAGTACTGTATACAGGTCTGGAGGCCTCATTTCAAGAAGGATGTATAGCTCTGGAATGAGTACAGAGAAGGGCAACAAGATTAGAGAATGGAACAAAGGGTTGCTCTTATGAAGAAAGGCTGAAGTTTTGCAGATTACAGTGTTTAGAGACTAGGCACCTGCGAAGTAATCTGATTGAGGTGTATAAAGCCTTGTATGGTTTGAGCATGCTCAATGCTGATGGGAATCTTCCTCTTGCTCTGAATAATCACCTGAGAGGGCATAAATTCAAATTGAGGAAAGACAGTTGAAGGATAGATGTGTGGAAGTTTGCTTTTAGCCAGCAGGTAGTTGATTGGTGGAACAGACTTCCTTTTTTTTTGTGTTGTGGAAATTGATAGCCCAAATAAATTTAAGGCTGAGCTGGATAGGTATTTGGAAGAACGGAGGGGTGAAATTGCAGCATTTTTTTTTTTTTTTTATTGGCTGATGCTGCATAAGCTTGCTTTCTTGGATCGTATGCCTCTACTAATGCTAATGCTATATTGTTAATAAATCTGATATAGCTTTATTGCATAATTCCTTTGGTTTTCTCAGAAAAAAAAAAAAAAAAAAATTGTTGCTCTGGTAAAACTATGGAAATGATCTTTTTTTTGAAAATTTGCTCTAAGGTGCATTTTGTTGATTTCAAATATGGTGTGTTTTGTTGATTTAAATTTTTTCTAATTTGGCCAGTTCTAATAATGAATGATCACAAAATAATCATAACTTACTGGAAATTTTTTATTCTTAGGTTACTGAATTTTTTTTTTACTTCATTTCTATTCATTTTGTAGCACCCAGAAGAAAAATCTAGTTTTCTTAATTAAAAAAAAAATAATAAATAATATATATATATATATATATATATATATATATATATATATATATATATATATATATATATAATGTCATGTAAACATTATGTGGAATTTTAACATAGTTTTTGATAATTTAGGTTGATTGAAGTTGGAAGAAAATTGGATAAAGCTGACCATACTGCTTTAGCTATGACAGCAGAGTACCTGAGAAGGCATAAACAGTATCAGAATGCTGCTGATATTTATCGAAAAATGGGTGATCTGGAGGCTTTAGTGAAATTATTTGTAGAAGCTAAACAATGGGAAGAGGTAATATTATCTGTCTTTTTTTAACCAAACTTATTTTGCCTGTTGTTGGCTTGTGAAATATTAATGACATCAAAATTTTTTACAGGCATTTCTGTTGTCTAATCAGCATCCAGAATTTAGAGAAGAAGTTTATGTTCCGTATGCTAATTGGCTGGCAGAAAATGACCATTTTGTGGATGCTCAGAAAGGTAAAAAAACGTGTTTATAAATTCTGATTTTTGTCTAGGAATTGTATATAAACTTCAACTTTAATATAATGCAATGTTATAGGGGGGGGAACATCTTTACCACTAATTAATGAAGAGAAACAAAAAATTAAAAGATGTGAACTATTTATTAAAAGTGCATAATCATCACAGTACATTACAGAATATCAGTTCTACTGATAATCTGTAATGTACTTGGTTTTTGTGCATCTTTTCTGATATAATCATGTAATGTAGTTGTACTACATCAGATAATAGTAAGATAATTTATCAGATATAATCAGAGGACATCTTTAGTGCTGGTATTAAAAGCTAATTGCATTTATAAGTGAAACAAGGATTAAGAAGTATGAGCTATTAGTTAAAAGTGTGCAACAGTACATTTGAAAATAATCAGTACATCAGAATTGTTCTAATAATACTCTGTAACAAACTTTGTTTTTATGCCTCTATCTGAAATAATCAGAATTTCTAAAATAATATAGTTAAATATAAATCAGATAAATATTTATTTTATTTTATTGATAGCTGGTTACAGCATTTTTTCAGCACTATACACAGGAAATATTGAAAAGGCATTGGTTTTCCTCTAAACAATTACTCATTGTTTACAGGCAAACCAAATTACAGTGCGGCATATAAATAGGATACAAGTATTACATTGATTATTACACAATCATTCCTTTGCAAGAAAACAAAGTTTAACACATTCACATAACGTATCACTGGGTGGTACTACACTCAGAGTAGTGGAGAATGAGAAGGACCTGGGGTAATTGTGCAGTCAGATATGGAGTTTTCTGAGCAGTGCAAAAAGGCTACAAGAGTAGCTCATGGTGTCTTGTCAATGCTGTACAGGAATTTTGCTATCATGGATAAGGGAGTGATGTCCCCTTGTATAAGGCAATGGTCACACCTTGAGTACTGTATACAGGTCTACTGTATACAGGTCATTTTAGGAAAGATGTAGAGCTGCTGGAATGAGTACAGAGAAGGGCAATGGGATTGATGAGTGGGGCAAAGGGTTGGTGTTATTGGTGTTACCAAGAAAGGCTTATTCTGAAAATTTCAGAATTGCAAATTGCAGCTTCTGGAGACTAGGCACCTGCGAGGTGATCTAATTGAGGTGTATAAGGCCTTGAGTGGATTAAGCAAGCTCAATGCTAATGGGATTGTTCCTCTTGCTCAGCTGAGGGGGACATAAATTCTAATTGAGGAAAGACAATTGAAGAATAGATGTGCAGAAATTTGCCTTTAGCCATTGGGTGGTTGATAGTTGGAAGAAAATTTTATCTGTTGTAATGGTGGTCAGAAACTTAAATAAGTTGAAGGCAGAACTAGACAAACATTTGGAGTGAATGGATGGATGGATGGATGGATGGATGGATGAAATGGGAAGGCTGTTTTTTTTTTTTTTTTTGCCTGATGCTATATAAGCTTGCTTTCTTGCATCATATGCCCTACTAATGCTAAATCCTACATCAGTGCAGCCCATGTGGGCTTTTCTTTCTGTGTATTAGTATAATAACTCACACTTTCTTTATACTTTATTATGCAGTATTTTTCAAAATGTTCATTCTCTTTACCATAATAGAAAAGAAACAAAGCTTACCCGCCTTTCCAGTCTTCACTTCATGCCGCAAACTAACAAAAGTGTTTCAACATTGTATACTGCAGTTCTTCTTGGAAACACATAAATATGTTTAGTTATCAATGTTCCTAAAGTGGATGGGATCTAGCCACTTAAATTGAAGTAGGCAGCAAAGGAGGTAAGCAAATCCTTAGCCATAATTATGAGAGCACCTTTGGATTTAGAGGCTGTCCCTATGGACTGGAGATGTGCAAATGTATTCACAAATGGTTATCAAAAGGTGACATGACTAATTACAGACCTGTTAGCCTAACTTCTGTTCCAAGGAAAAAGAAGTAATGCAGACCTGTCTAGACAGGAGTGTAGTTATACTGCAGTCATAGCATGGATTTGTTAAGGAGTGATCTTGTCTGGTCAATCTGATTGGATACTATGATGCAGTGACAATAGAAACTGAATGGAAAAAATAATTTTGATATCATATACTTAGATTTCAGGAAAGCTTTTGATACTGTTGCGCATAAAAAGAATGCTATATAAAGTGGAGAAGTGTGGCATTAAGGGCAAGTTACTGCTGCGAATAAAGGGATGGCTAAGTGAGAGAAGACAAAGAGTGGTTATTAATGAACACTGCCCTTCATGGACTAATGCTATTAGTGGAGTTCCCCCAAGATTCAATGCTGGGTCCAATTTTGTTTGCTATATGTATTAATGATATTGATGAATGTATCCATCAGGCTTAATGGCTTAAAGTTTTCAGATGATACTAAGATTGGTGGGGTGGTTAATGACAGTAATCAGGGTAAGCTACTGCAACAAGATCTAGAAAATTAGGCAGATGGGCTGAGAAATGACATTTGAAGTTTAACCTTAACAAATGCAAGGTACTGTATATGGGTAGCAGTAATTTCAGATTAACATACCAGCTGTGTTGATGCTAAACTCAGCATATTGGGAAATGAAAAAGACCTGGGGTAATTGTGCAGTCAGATATGAAGTTCTCTGACAGTGCAGATGATACCAAGATGTCAGTGATATACAAGAACTTTGCTAACAGGGATAAGGAGGTGATTATCCCATTGTTAAGACAATGGACAGACCTCTACATCCTTCCTAAAATGAGGCCTCCAAACCTGTATGCAGGTTTGGAGGCCTCATTTTAGGAAGGGTGTAGGTCTGTTGGAATGAATGTGGAGAAGGACAAATCACGTTAGAGAATGAAACAAAAGAATAGTCTTGCCATGAAAGGCTTCAATTATGCAAGTTTAATGTCTTCAGACTGTGATTTTATTTCAAAAAGGTGACTTAGCATTAGTTGAGGCATTTGATGCAAGAAAGCAAGCTTATACAGCATCAGCCAAAAAAAAAAAAAAATAAAATAAAATAAATAAATAAATAAAAAATAACCACTTCCACTTCACCCCTCTGTTCATTCGAAATACCTGTCCAGCTGAGCCTTAAACTTATTTAGGCTATCAACTTCCATGACAAGGGATGGAAGTCTGTTCCACCAACCAATCAACCATCCGCTGGCTAAAGGCAAATTTCTTCACGTCTATCCTACATCCGTCTTTCCTCAATTTGAATTTATGCCCTCTCAGGTGATTATTCTGAGCAAGAGGAAGAATCCCATCAGCATTGAGCATGCTCAAACCATTCAAGGCTTTATACACCTCTATCAGATCACCTCGCTGGTGCCTAGTCTCCAGACACTGTAATTTGCAAAACTTAAGCCTTTCTTCGTAAGAGCACCCCTTTGTTCCATTCACTAATCTTGTTGCCCTTCTCTATACTCATTCCAGCATCTCTACCTCCTTCTTGAAATGAGGCCTCCAGACCAGTATACAGTACTGTAGGTGTGGCCTGACCATTGCCTTATACAAGGGAATAATCACCTCCTTATCCCTGCTAGAAAATTTCCTGTATATCATCGACAATACACCATGAGCTACTCTTGCAGCCCGTCTGCACTGCTCAGAAAACTTCATATCTGCCTGCACAACCACCCCCAGGTCCCTTTCATTCTCTACCACTGTCAGTGTAGTACCACAGAGCTGATACATTGCTCTGGGGTTGCTGTTTCCCATATGTAGTACTTTACATTTGTCAATGTTAAACTTCATTTGCCACCTCTCAGCCCATCTGCTCAACCTTTCCAGATCCTGTTGCAGTAGCATAGTGTCAGTAGTGTCCTTGACAACCCTGCCAACCTTCGTATTGTCTGCAAACATGGACATAAGCTTGATATATCATCATCAATATCATTTATAAATACAGAAAACAATAATGGACCCAATACTGAACCCCGAGGAACTCCACTAATAACATTAGTCCACGATGAGCAGTGTCCATTGATTACCACTCTCTGTCTTCTCCCCCTCAACCACCCCCTTTATCCATAGCAGCAATTTGCCTCCAATGCCACACTGCTCCAATTTGTGCAGCAGTCTTCCATGTGCAACAGTATCAAAAGCCTTTCTAAGATCCAAGTATATAATATCAAAGTTATTCCCTGCATCCAGTTCTTTTGTAACTGCATCATAGTATCCAATCAAATTGGTCTGGCAAGACTTCCCCTTAACAAAACCATGCTGTGTCTGAGCTATAACTGAAGTCTTGTCTAGATGATCCTGCAGTGCTTCATTAAACAGTGCCTCCATTAATTTTCCGGGAAAAGAAGTTAAACTAACAGGTCTATAATTACTTGTGTCGCCCTTTGATCCTCCTTTGTGAATTGGGGTCACATTTGCACATCTCCAGTCCATGGGTACTTCCCCTGAGTCCAAGGAAGCTCTCATAATTATGGCTAAGGGTTTGCTTACTTCCTTTGCTGCCTCCTTTAATATAACTGGATAGATCCCATCCACCCCAGGTGCCTTTCTTGTATTTATCTTCAACAATTTCTCCTCCACTTTACTCTCAGTTATTACAAGATTCTCTAGCTTACTGCCAGAGTTGAATACACCTCTGGCATTCCCCTCGCTGAATAACTACTCATGTGTGAATGTCGATGCAAAATATTCATTTAGTTTGCTAGCTACCTGAGCAGGATCATCAACAGTTGATCCATCAATATCAAGTGGACCAATCTGATTCATCCCCTTCCTTCTAGAGTTTACATAAGTAAAGAACTCTTTGCTGTTTTTCTTTGCATCCCTTGCCAAAGATTTCTCGTAATCTGCCTTTGCCTGCCTAACCTCCTTTGTTACTTGGTTACAGATCAAATTGTATCTATCATAGGTTTCTGTGTCACATGTTAATTTGTATGTATCCCATGCATTTTCTTCTCTGTCATATGTCTCATTAGTTCATCTGACATCCATTTAGCCTAAACCGTGAACAATATTTCTTAGTTGGTATGTAAAGCCTAGTAGCTTCCAAGATAAGTTCTTTGAATGCTTCCCATTTTGAATTTGCTGTTGGTAACATCATCAGTTGGTCGCACTGTATAGAATTTAAATACTGTCTCAGTCCATCGTAGTCGCCTTTACGAAAGCAATAACCCTTCCCTTTACCCCTAATGGTAGTTACCTCTTTGAGTAAATCCCACTTCAGCACACTGTGATCACTGCCACCTAGTGGTTCATTTACCTGCAGATTCTTAATGCATGAAGAATCACTACTGATAATCAAATCTAGAGTATTACTTCCTCTAGTTGCCTCTCGAACATGCTGATGTAGAAAACAATCATCCAATAAATCCACAAAAGCCTTGCTAGTGTGTGAGTGACCAGCCCCCAAATTCCAGTCAGTATCTGGAAAATTAAAATCCCCCATTATAAGACTCTCGGATTTACTGGCCCACTCTCTTTCCCTGTACAGTTTCTTATTATACTCATCAGAGTCATTAGGCCTATAGCACACTCCTACTCTCAATTTTGATCTCCCAATGCTTATGTCACACCAAACTGACTCGACACTGCACTGTCCAGCAGTGTTGACTGGCTTCACTCCCTTGGATTTTATGTATTTCTTAACTAATAGCATAACCCCTCCTCCTTTCCTATCCTATCTATCCTTTCTGTAGACATTGTAGTCCCCAAATTCCAGTTCTGCATTCCTTATATCCATGTGACACCACGTCTCTGAAATCCCCACAATATCTGCCTTTGATGTTTTGAGCAATACCTCAAATTCATCAAATTTATTTACTAAACTCCTAGCATTGGTGTACACGCAAGTATACATGCACCTGTTATTTTTCTTAGCTACCCTAACACAACCCATGTGTTTACTTGTACCCCAATGATTCTCAGCAGTCTCTGAAATATCCTGCATCTTATTTTCCAGGCTGCGGCTCATTCCAATAGAAGCAGTGCAAGAATCACTTTCACCTCTGCCAGTGGCTACTGTTAATCTATTAGTCCTTGTATCCCCCCAATCTAGCAGTTTTCCGACCCACCTAACACTGCTTCGATAGCATCAGCAAACATTCTTGCACCCTTTCTATTTAAGTGTATCCCATCCCTGTAGAAGCAGTCTCTCCTGTTAACAAGTATAGACCAGGCTGAAAAAAATTCTACTCCTTGAGCCTTGCACAATCTTGCCAGGGCCGAATTGATCGACAGGGCTCTCATCATATATTCCCTCCTATCGTGTCTGGGCAGAATTGCAGACACTTTCAAATTCAACCCTAATTCACGGCTTTTTTTCAACAGTGTCCTGTACTTGTTAAGTAATTCCGCCGGTCTCCTACTCTTAATATCATTAATGCCAACATGTACAACTATATCACCTTTTGCGCCCTTAAATTGAATTTTGTGCCCACCGAAGTCTAAGACTTCAGTGGTCTTAGAGAGTTTTATGTTTTTTTCAGTGTAACCAACACACCTGCAGATTTTAAATGTTCCGGAAATGTTCGTGGAAGTAATCATGAAAGCTACTAAGCTTTTTATAACAGCTTTTGTATTGTTCTGTGTTTAGCCCTAAGTTGATGTCAGAAGTGCTGGTTAAACTAGTGGCAGAGAAGAAAAATGAATTGGATGATTATAAATGATCAGGCGACACAGAATCATATAGTAAGTTTAAACTAGTCTGGAATCTGGAACCAAAATCATCGTAATCTGGCTAAGGCAGATTACGATGTCTTTGGTTAAAAATTCTAAGAAAAGTAGTAAAGAATTCTTTTCTTAGGAAAGAGATGAAAAATGTTGATACAGTACATATAAATGGTATAACTATTGATGATCCTGTTCAGTACATATAAATGGTATAACTATTGATGATCTACATTTATGCGTGAAGAAGTTTTTAGTGATGGCGATAACAGAGGTATACCAAATACTCCCTTGGAGCTGACTGATTTTGTGATAATGGAGAGGAAAGTGGAAGAGAAATGGCCAAAGCTACAAGTGAACGAGGCACATAGTATTATGATGAAAGAGCCTGGTGTACTGGGGTCCATGGTTAAGAAAAATACAATATAATCCAGTGAATACATTCACCGGATTATATTGTATTTTTTTTAAGAGGCACATAGTGTTGACAGAATGTATCCAGTTTTATTATTATAAGCAGCAAAGGAAATAATCAAACTTTGTCCATAATTATGAGAGCATCCTTGGATTCTGGTGTGATCCCTATAGAATGGGGATTTGCAAATTATCCCTTATTCACAAGGGACAAAACTCAACATTATGTAAAATCATTGTTATTGTATCTATTCGTTATTCAAATTTGCATACATTTTTATGTGGCTATTGCTGTTCACTGCTCCTCAAAGTTCTGTGTGTATTCTGAAATGTATTGTAATCTGGAATTTTATGTAGTTGTTATTATTGCTGGTATTACTGGTATCACTATAGCAGCCCTACCATTTCCATTGTAGAAACTGTATACAAAATGCATATCAGCATCGTTTTCATTTGTGAATGTTTTCAGAATTTTGAATACTTCCTCAACATAACCAGACTAACTGAGAATTCCAATTGGACCAAGAGTTGCTCAATGGCGGCAGTGCTAATTTGCTACCCTGCACTAACATTTAACTCAATAAGAGGGACAAATCAACCTATGCCTGGAGTCTCTTTCTTTGTAACAATACTCTGTGTTCATTAACTTATCTTGTTGCTGTTTCCTATGTTCTTACCATATCTTCATTCTAGATATGATTTAACCAATTATATCAATAAATGCATCTTATTTTTTAATTTTTGTTAATGGGAACAGCTATTCTACTAGTAAATTGTCAATTGCAATTTTCTAGCTTTTCATAAAGCTGGCCGGCAAGATGAAGCATTGCGAGTTTTAGAAGAATTGACCCATAATGCAGTGAATGAAAACAGATTTAATGATGCTGGTTATTATTACTGGATGCTCTCAATGCAGTGTCTTGACATTGCAAAAGGTAGGCTTCTTTTGTTTACATTTCCTGCCAGTAAAAATATGATTGTGCTAATTGAACTGTTTGTGTTTCATAAGTTTTTGTTAACCTCATATTAAAAAACAATTATATATTCAATTTCTTTTGATTAATTAACCTTATTTTATATTTTGTGTGGAACTATTAAATGTTCTATGTATCACATGAAAAAAGAGGAGGAAAAAAAAAAGGGGCGGGATTCTAAGTTTGAATTGAAATAGCTCTTTATTGTACTACTTTCCAAGGATTTTATGAATTCTGATAAACAATGAAAGATGTAAGTTTAAGTTTAACCCATTAATTAAGCAGTCACATAGGAGCCTTGAAGGATCCACTGAAAAAAAAACTTTCCCAAATTGATTTGTAGCATAGGAAAAATTTTGTAAATTGTCCATTGTCACTCCTGAAGTCATTTTATTTACTTATGAAGTCCACATTAATAAATCAGTGCAACGTCACTTGGAAGGGATGAAGTATATTCCAGGAGTTTTAAAGTCAGAAGCCCACATGGGCTGTCAACAACCCATGTGGTCCATGTGTATATGTGCATGGTGCACCAGTGTGGCATTAGATTAAATATAAAGAAATACAAGAAAAAAAGAATATTTTCATTCTTTCATAAATATTTAACATTAGTTAAGGCATATGATGCAAGAAAGCAAGCTTATTATAAAGCATCAGCCAAAAAAAAAAAAAAAAAAACAAAACCTTCTTCCCATTTCACCCATCTGGTCACTCCAAATGTTTGTCTAGTTCAACCTTAAATTTATTTAAACTTTCAACTTCCACAACAAAGATGGAAGTCTTTTCCATCAATGAACTACTGCTGGCTAAAGGCAAACCTCCACACATCTATTCTGCAATTGTCTTTCCTCAGTTTGAATCTATGCCCCCTCAGGTTCTTAATCTGAGCAAGTGGAAGTATCTTATCAGCATTGAGTCTGCTCAAATCATTCAACGTATTGTACACCTCAATCAGATCACCTCGCAGGTGCCTAGTCTCCAGATTGTGCAACTTGCAGAATTTAAGCCTCTCCTGGTAAGAGAATCCCCTTTGTGCCTCTCACCAATCTTGTTGCCCTTCTCTGTACTCATTTTAGAAACTATACATCCTTCCTAAATTAAGCACTCCAGACTTGTACACAGTACTCAAGGTGCGGACTAACCATTGCATTATACAAAGGTATAATCACCTCCTTGTCTCTGCTAGCAAAATTCCTATATATCATTGACAAAACTGCATGACCTGCTCTGGCAGCCCTTCTGCACTACTCAGAGAACTTCATATCTGACTAGCCACCTCCGTAGCCAGGTGGGCAGGAGCGGTAGTGCATAGTACACACTTCTTGATTAGACCGAGGTTCAAGCCCGTGACCACCAAATACGGAGGATGCGGAAAGGTCGGGGAATGACCACCGCATATCCCCGGAGCAATATGGTCTTAGTTGCTAATGCTACTAAAAACCAAATAACAACAACAATAACAATCATATCTGACTGCATAATTACTCTCAGGTCTTTATCATTCTCCACTTCCCTGAGTGTGGTACCACACAATTTGTGTTTCTCTTGGGTTACTGCTACCTATATGCAGTACTTTGCATTTGTCATTGTTAAACTTTAGTTGCCACTTCTCAGCCCATCTGCCTCACTTTTCTAGATTCTGTTGCAGTAGCATAATGTCTTTACTGTCATTAACAACCCTGCCAACCTTTGTATCATCTGCAAACTTAGACAATAAGTCTGATGTACCTTCATTGATATCATTGATAAATACACAAAACAACAATGCCGACTGGACAAGCAGGTGGGTACAGTGCCTGCCTGCCTGGCAACCCAAAGGCTGCAGGTCCAATCCCGCCTCGTGCTTGGATCAGAGTAAAATGCAAAAACTTTGGGAGGTACATTATGGCCACAGAAGTCGATGCACCAACAACTAACACAAAAAAACAAAAAAGGGGGTGGGGGGCAGCAATGAACCCTGGGAACTCCAATAATAAAATTAGTCCATGTAGGCAGTGTCCATTTATTACCACTTTCTGCTGTCTCCCACTGAACCATTCCGTTATCCATTGGAGCAACTTGCCCTTAATGCTGTACTGCTCCAATTTTTAAATCAGTCTTCTATGTGCAAAAGGATCAAAAGCTTTCCTGAAATCCAAGTATATGATATCAAAATTATTTTTTGCATCCAGTTCCTTTGTGACCACATCATAGTATCCAATCAAATTTGTCAGACAAGACTTCCCCTTAAGAAATCCATGCTGTGTCTGAACTATTACTGCTGTCTTGTCTAGGTGATCCTGCATCACTTCTTTAACCAGTGAATCCAATATTTTCCCAGGAACAGAAGTTAAACTAAAAGGTCTGTTATTATAGCGTCACCCTTTAAACCCCCTTTGTGAATTGGGGATACATTTGCACATCTCCTGTCCATGGGGACCTCCCCTGAATCTAAGTATGCTCTCATAATTATGGCTAAGGGGTTGCGTATTTCACTCGCTGCCTCCTTCAATATAACTGGATAGATTCCATCTGCCCTATGTGTCTTTTTTTAAGTTTAACTTCAGCAATTTCTCCTCCACTTTGCTCTCCATTATTACAAAATCATTTAGCTCCCTGTTAGAGTTTAGTAAACTTCTGGCCTTCTCCTTCCTTACAGAATTCCTCATGTGCGAATGTAGAGTCAAAAGACTTATTCAGTTTGTCAGCTATCTGAGCAGAATCATCAACAGTCAAACCACCAACAGCAAGTGGACCAATCTGATTCATCCCCGTCCTTCTAGAATTTACATAGGTAAAGAAGTATTTGCTGTTTTTCATGCATTTATCTTCTCTTAGGGCTTACCATACCAGTCAAAATCTTAATACTGGTATTTCGGTATTTTTAATTTATGAAACGGTATTCCAAAAAAAAATGTTTTTCTCGATAAATTTTGATGATAATTAGGCAATAAAGTAAGCAAAAAACAAGTACTGTAATTACTGTACTTGTAATTCAAGTTTTAAATAAACATTTATTGCAATAATAACTATTCTGAAAAAAAATCATTAAAAATACAGTTATTCTAAAAACAAACAAATACATATTGTTACTGCAAAGTTTAGTTATGTTTAATCATCCACACTACTTGTCCGAATAAAATGAGCTCTTAAGAAAGATAAGCAATCAATAGTATGATCGTTTAAAATGTATCTAATTTTGGTACATATTTGATTAGTGGCAGAAAACGCCCTTTCGGATTCTATGCTGGATGGTGATATTGTACTGAGATAATCATGGAGGATTAAAGAGGCCGTGTGCTCTGGATTCATTATCATGGATAATGAATCAGTCATGGATGATCATGAACTGAGATCATGGATGATCTCAGTCTATATTTTCTAGGCTTTGAACTTTTTTAGTAAAAATAGTTAAAAGGAACACTGATGTTCTGTTCCGTGTTGGTCTTCCATGGTTGAATTATGTTCATCATTTTCTGAAGGAGAAAGACGTTTTGGAGTATAATTTTCACTATAGTATCTGAAGGAGAAAGACGTTTTGAAGTATAATTTTCACTATAGTATCTTTACTGAGTCTGGGAGAGAGCAAAGAGTGCAGTTAAGGAATTCTTCACATATATAAATGCAAAGAAGAGAAGGAAAAATCAGATCGGACCGATATGTAATTGCATGGGATAGTATTAGGTATCCAAACTGATGTTGCGATGGACTCGACAGTTAATTTGCATTGATATATACAGAAGAAAAACCCTTCATGTCAATGAGAAATTATGGAAGTGAAGTTGAAAAAAAAATGTAATTAATGAAGTCAAAATTTCACATGTTTATTTAATGAGAAAACTTTTGTGCCCACAGGCAAGTAAGGCTCCTGTGGTTGATGGTATATACCCCATAATCTTAAAGGAGGCGGCAAGTGAGCATTGAACATTTAAGGCTAGTTATGAGAGCATCACTGAACTCAGGAGAGATTCCGTTGGATTGGTGTAAATTGGAACATAAAGGCGGTTCTAGGAGTGTAACGGGAAATTACCGACCTGCCAGTCTAACTTCAGTAGTAGGGAAAATCATGGAGGCAATGATCAAGGGTGGAATTGAGGATCATTTAGATGGAAATGGAATTCTGTAGGATACACAGCATGGTTTTGTAAAGGGAAAATAATTTTTAACAAATCTGGTTAGTCATTTTGACAGGTCACTCATCAGCTGGATTTAGAGAATAATTTCGACATTGTTTATTTAGAGATCAGCAAAGCATTTGACTCAGTCCCACATGAGCAGTTACTTTATAAGTTGGAGCAGGCTGGAATCATAGGGAAAATCCTTAGATAGATAGCACGATGGCTTGAGGGCACCGGGCAGGGGGTTATGATAAATGGTTATACCTCAGATTGGGTTAATGTAAGAAGCGGGGTTCCCCAAGGATCAGTATTGGCACTGCTGTTGTTTTTGATTATCTTAAATGACATCTATGAAGGGATATAGGGTGTGATGTCTAAACTTGCACATGATGTAAAGATCAGTAGAGTAGTTAATGATCTTCAGAGTGACCTAGATATACTTCCGGGGTGGTCAGAAAAGTGGCAGCTATATGCTTTAATTCAGAAAAATGCAAGGTCTTACACCTGAGGAACAGCAACCCCGAAATAACTTATACACTTGGTGGAGTTGAACTAAAGTGAGTAGTGGAGGAACGGGATTTGGGAGTTACGATACGGTCAGACATGAAGTTGTCCGAAAATTGTGAAAAGGTTGCAATGTTGCATGGTGTTCTATCGATGATTTATCGAACATTTGCTAGTAGAGATAAGGACGTCATAATCACATAAAGGTGATTTTATAACCTTTGTGTGATTAAATTATAAACAATTTTTTTTTTAATTAGTACCAAAAAACTGGTATTTTTGTATCAATACAGGTACAAAAATACTGGTATTGATACAAAAATAGCTTGATTTGAATACCAGAAAAAAAATGAACCGGGATCCTGGGATCTCGGTATTGTAAGCCCTATCTTCTCTGCCATGAGTCTCATTAGTTCATCCGACATACGGTTACTACTAAATCTTGAACAATATTTCTTAGTTGGTATGAATAGCTTAAATAAATATGTTAAAATATTTGATATTTTATAAATATTTAAAATATTTATATTTTACCCAGTTTAACTTATGAGGTGGTACCCAAAAGTTTCTGAAATGTATTTATAAAATAAATTAGGCTCACCCTGGAGTTTGTTCACCACCGTCACCTTCGAAGTAGTCCCCTTGAGAGCGTAAACACTGATCCCAGTGCTTCTCCCATGATTTAAATGCATCTTGAAAGTCCTTCATCATAGTGTTCGGCACTGCCTGAAGTTTTGTTTGGATATCCCTACGCTTTGAAATCTTCGACCCTTCAGCTTGATTTTCATCTTGGGAAGAGGTTGCAGGGGGCTAAGTCTGGAGAGGGTGGCAATTGTCGTGTTGTTGGATGCCAAAAACTGCGCCACTGTGAGAGATGTGTGGGCCAGTGTTTTGTCATGATGAAGGACCCAGTTCTTCGTGTGCCACTTCTCTGGACTTTCCTCCCAATAGCTTCCCTTAATCGCCTGTTGACATCACAGTAGAACTCTGCATTGACTGTCTGGCTGGGAGGGATGGATTAGTTATGGATAATCTTATCAGTATCCAAAAAAACAGATCGGCATGGACTTCACATTGCTCCTCACTTTTTGGGCTACCTTCGGTTGGGGCCAAGATAGGCTCTTCCATTGGGATGATTGTTGCTTAGTTTCTGAGCCATACCCATATACCCACCAGTGCATTGTGACATTCTTCACTCAGTAACCGCAACACAAACTTGGCCACAATCCTTATCATATGATAGTCCAATGTCACAAATGTTGTGGATGGTCTGCTTGCGGTCTTCATGGATCACCTCCTGAAGTTTTGCGTCATTTTCCAGGGTGGTGCTCGATCATGAACACCCAGTGGTCGACCGTTTTTAAAATGGTTAAAAGAATAGTATGCCTGTGTCTGGCCTAATGCTTTGTCACCAAAAGCTTATTTCAACTTCTTATGGATTTTTTCTGCGTCATTAAGAAGGAAGCAAAACGTCATGCAAGCACGTTGCACTCTCACATTAGCAATCGCTACAGTCGCAAACTATATGAAACACACTGCCAAACAACTGTGCATAAATATTCAATGACTGTATCCAGCCCAATACCACATGGCACACTGATTCACAAGTCTGTGTAGTTCTCACACATAATTTATATTTCTGGATCATTTGGGTAGCACCTTGTATTTACCCTTGTAAATTTAAGCAGTATCACAACCAGCAAAATTTATTAGCATTAGTTTAGGCATATAATGCAAAAAAGCAAGCTTATGCAGCATCAGCCAAAAAAAAAAAAAAAAAAAAAAACCCATTTCACATATCCATTTGCTCTGAATGTTTGTCCAGTTCTTCCTTGAATTTATTTAAGCTATCAATTTCCACAATGACAGATGGAAGTTTGTCCAGCAATCAACTACCTGCCGGCTAAAGGCTGTCTATTCTCAATTTGATTTTATGCACCCTTGGGTTCGAAATCTGAGCAAGAGGAAGAATTCCATCAGCAATGAGTGTGCTCAACACATTCAAGGTTAACCTTATACACCTCAATCAGATCACCACCTGGTGTCTAGTCTCTAGACACTGCAATTTGCAAAACTTAAGCTTTTCTTGGTAAGAGAATCCATTTTGTTAGCATTATCATTGGTAGAGGCATATGAGGCAAGAAAGCAAGCTTATAGAGCATCAGCCAAAAAAACCTTCACATTTTACCCCTCCATTCATTCCAAATGTTTGTCTTGTTCTGCCTTGAATTTATTTTAAGCTTTCAACTTCCACATCGACAGATGGCAGTTTGTTTCAGCAGTCAACCACATGCTAGCTAAAGGCAAATTTTGGCACATCTATTCTACAACTGTCTTTCCTTAATTTGAATTTATGCCCCCTCATGTGCAGAATCTGAGCAAGAGGAAGAATCCCATCAGCATTGAGCTTGCTCAAACTATTCAATGGCCTTATACACCTCAATCAGATCACATCGCATGTGCCTAGTCTCCAGATGCTGCAATTTGCAGATCTTAAGCCTATATTGGTAACAACAACCCTTTATTCCACTCACTAATCTTCTCCATCCTCGTTCTAGTAGCTCAACATCTTTCCTAAATTGAGGCCTCCAGACCTGTATGCAATATTCAAGTTGTGGCCTTTATTCAATGGGATAATCATCTCCTTATCCGTGCTATCAGAATTCGTATGTATCATTCACAAGACCCCCATAAGCTACTCTTGCTGCCTGTGTGCCCTGCTCAGAAAACTTCATATCTGCCTTTTTCATTCTCCACTACCCTAAGATTAGTACCACACAGTTGGCAAGTTACTCTGGGGTTACTGCTACCCATATGCAGTACTTTGCATTTGTCATTGTTAAACTTCAGCTGCCACCTCAGCCCATCTGTTCAAATTTAATAGATCCTGTTGCAGCACTATCCTTACTGTCATTGACAACCCTACCAACCTTCATATCGTCTGTAAACTTGAACTGATAGCCCTTCATCAATATCATTGATAAATACAGAAAGCAAATTGCTGCTATTATCCATAGCAGCAATTGGCCTCCAATGCCACACTGCTCCAATTTGTGCAGCAGTCTTCCATGTGCAACAGTATCAAAAGCCTTTCTAAGATACAAGTATATAATATCAAAGTTATTCCCTGCATCCAGTTCTTTTGTGACTGCATCATAGTATCCAATCAAATTGGTCAGGCAAGTCCATGGATTTAGCATTAGTAGAGGCATATGATGCAAGAAAGCAAGCTTATGCAGCACCAGCCAAAAAAAAAAAAAAAATACTTCCACTTGACCCCTTCCGTTCATTTGAAATACCTATCCAGCTGAGCCTTAAATTTATTTAGGCTATCAACTTCCACAACAAGGGATGGAAGTCTGTTCCACCAACCAACTACCCACTGGCTAAAGGCAAATTTCTGCACATCATCCTACATCTGTCATTCTTCAATTTGAATTTATGTCCTCTCAGGCGATTATTTTGAGCAAGAGGATGAATCCCATCAGCATTGAGCATGCTCAAACCATTCAAGGCTTTATACACCTCAATCAGATCACCTGGCAGGTGCTTACTCTCCGGACACTGTAATTTGCAAAACTTAAGCCTTTCTTCCTAAGAGCAACCCTTTGTTCCATTCACTAATCTTGTTGCCCTTCTCTATACTTGTTCCAGCAGCTCTACATCCATCTTGAAATGAGGCTTCCATACCTGTATACAGTACTCAAGGTGTGGCCTGACCATTGCCTTATACAAGGGAATAATCACCTCCTTATCCCTGCTAAAAAAATTCCTGTATCTCATTGACAAGACACCATGAGCTACTCTTGCAGCCCGTCTGCACTGTTCAGAGAACTTCATATCTGCCTGCACAATTACCCCCAGGTCCTTTTCATTCTCTACCGCTGTCAGTGTAGTACCACTGAGTTGATACGTTGCTCTGGGGTTGCTGTTTCCCATATATAGTACTTTACATTTGTCAATGTTAAACTTCATTTGCCACCTCTCAGCCCATCTGCTCAACCTTTCCAGATCCTGTTTCAGCAGCATAGCATCAGTAGTGTCTTTAACAACCCTGCCAATCTTTGTATCGTCTGCAAACTGGGACATTAAGCTTGATATACCATCATCAATATTATTTATAAATACAGAAAACAATAATTGACCCAACACTGAACCCTGAGGGACTCCACTAATAACATTCGTTCACGATGAGCAGTGTCCATTGATTACCATTCTCTGTTTTCTCCCCCTCAGCCATCCCTTTATCCATAGCAGCAATTTGCTTCCAATGCCCCACTGCTCCAATTTGTTCAGCAGTCTTCCATGTGCAACAGTATCAAAAGCCTTTCTAAGATCCAACTATATAATATCAAAGTTATTCCCTGCATCCAGTTCTTTTGTGACTGCATCATAGTATCCAATTGAATTGGTCAGGCAAGACTTTCCCAGGGTTACCACTCTGTCTTCTCCCAATCAACTATTCTTTTATGTATTTTAGCAACTTGCCCTTAATGCCATACTGTTCCAACTTCTACAAGTCTTCCATGTGCAAAAGTATCAAAAGCTTTCCTAAAATCCAAGTATATGATATCAATATTATTTTTTGCATCCTCCTTTATGATCACATCATAGTATCCAATAACATTGGTCAGACAGGACTTCCCCTTAACAAACCCATGCTATGTCTGAACTATAACTGCAATCTTGTTTGGATGATCCTGCATTGCTTCTTTAACTAGTGACTATTATTTTCCCCTGAACAGAAGTTAAACTAATAGGACTGTAATTACTCTATTCATCTCTCGATCCCCATTTGTGAATTGGGGATACATTTGTACCTCTCCAGGTTGACTCTAGGTTTAGACACAAGAGACACCAGCCTAAGGGTGCAATGGCTTTGGGGTGCCAACATCATAAAAAAAAGTAAGTGTTAAAGAGGACCAGAGCGTCGAAGTGTTGGTGATACAAGCAGTGACCCCCCCCAAAAAGCCGTATTGCAAGGGGCGTCTTTTTTAGCAATTTATTGGTTTGCCTATTTGATTTTTCGTACCGGGCACCATATTGCATGGAGCTCCATTTTGATCAAGAATTTTATTTTTGGGGAACCTAATTTGCTTTTCACACCAAACTTCGTTTTATAACGCTACAGCTGTGAATCAGGCTGGGGCATTCAACAAACTAGAAAAATTAAATAACCGAAATTAGATATCTTCACTATTCATATTCAAATGAAGAAATGTCACCCGCGAAAATTCTCCAATTCATTTGTGATCAGCAATTAACATCTTCCTTACTAAACCTATTCATTGCTATCCGTATTGTCCTAATGTTGCCTGTCTCTGTGGCTAGCATGGAAAGGAGTTTTTCGAAACTGAAATTTATTAAAAGTGATTTGAGAACAACTATGAATCTGGAAAGATTATATGGTTTAACAATATTATAGATTGAACAAGATATTTTAAAAGAACTTGATATGGAAGAATTGATAACAAATTTTGTGACAGTAAAAGCCAGAAAAGTTTTAATTTAGTTAAAATATTGTTTTTTGCTGCGATTTTTAATAATTATTTTTATACTTTATAGACACAGCTTATATATTTTATTTAAGAAGATTTTTTTTTGCTTTGTTTATGCAAAATTATTACATTTGTTATTATTATACACCTATTTTATAAATATAATTTTAAATATTTTATTCAAGAATTTTTTTGTTTAGTTTTCGAATAATTTATTGTTGTCATATACCTTTTGTAAATAAATATGTTAAATATGTTCTATTATGACATGCCCCTTTTGTAACATTTATAAAGCTTAAAAATTTTAAATAATAAAAAAAAATGATCAGGTGCTGAAAACCAAAGTGGCCCTTGAGCCAGCCCTGTCTTCAGTCCATGGGGATCTCCCCTGAGTTCAAGGATGGCCTCATAATCGTGGCTACTTCCTTTCGTGCCTCCTTTAATATAACTAGATAGAGTTGCCCTCAACAATTTTGTATCCCTTCTCTGTACTTGTTCTAGCAACTCTGCATTCTTCTTAAAATAAAGCCTTCAAACTTGTATACAGTACTCAAAGTGTGACCTGAACAATTCCTTAAAAAAAAGGGTAATCACCTCTTTTTCTCTACTAGAAATTTCCTGTATATCATTGACAAGTCCCCATGGCCTTCTCTGGCAACCTGTCTACACTGTTCAGAAAACTTCATATCTGACTGCACTATTACTCCAAGGTGTTTTTCATTCTCCACCAACTAGAGTATTGTACCATACAGTCTTGGGGTTACTTCTATCCATATGCAGTACTTTGCATCTCTCAATGTTAAACTCCAGTTGCTACTTATCAGCCTGTCTGCCTAACTTTTCTAGATCCTTTTGCAGTAGCATGCTGTCATTATTAACAACTCTGTCAACCTTTGTATTACTGGAAACGTGGACATTAAGCCTGATATTCCTTCATCAATATCATTGATAAACATACAAAACAACAATGAGCACAACCCTAAATCCTGGGAGACTCCACTAATAACATTAGTCCATGAACAGCAGTGTCCATTGAAAATGGCTCCAATTTGGCTGATGCTGCATAAGCAAGCTTATGCATCAGCCAAAAAAAAAAAAAAAAAACCCTCCTCCCATTTCACTCATCTATTCACTCCAGATGCTTGTCCAACTCATGCTTAAATTTATTTAAGCTATCAACTTCCAAAACAAGAGATGAAAGTCTGTTCCAGTAATCAACAACCCGTTCTGGCTGAAGGTACATTTCCACACATCTATTCTACAACTGTCTTTCCTCAGTTTGAATGTATTTTCCCTCAGGGTCTTAATCTGAGCAAGAAGCAGAATCGCATCAGCATTGAGCTTGCTCAATCTGTTCAAGGCCTTATACACCTCAATCAGATCACCTCACATGTGCCTAGTCTCCAGTTGCTGCAATTTGCAGAACTTAAGCATATCTTGGTAAGAGCACTCCTTTGTTCCCCTCACTTTGTTGCCCACCTTTGTACTCGTTCTAGCAACCCTACATCCTTCCTAAAATAAGGACTCCTGACCTGTACACAGTATTCAATGAGTGGCCTGACCATAGCTTTTTACACGGGATAATTACCCCCTTGTTTCTGCTAGCAAAATTCCAGTATATCATTGATAAGATTCCATGACTTGCTCTAGCAGTCCATCAGCAATGCTCAGCGAACATCACATCTGTCTGCACAATTACCCCAGGTCTTTTTTACTATCCACTTCTCTGTGTGTAGTATCACACAGTTAGTATGTTTCTCTTTGGTTACTACCTCCCATATTGCAGTACTTGGCATTTGTCAATGTTAAACTTCAGTTACCACTTCTCAGCCCATTTGCCCAACTTATCTAGATCAAGTTGCAGTAGCATACTCTCTTTACTGTCATTAACAACAATGTCAACCTATCATCTGCAAACTTGGACATTAAGCCTGATATATCATCAATATATCAGGCTTAATGTCCTCATCATCAATATCATTGATGAATACAGAAAACAACAATGGGCACAGAACCGAATTCTGGGGAAATCCACTAATAACATTAGTTCACGAAGAGCAATGTCCATTGAATACCATTTCTCTGTCGACTCCTACTTAACCATCCCCTTATCCATTGTAGCAACTTGCCCTTAATGCCATACCATTCCAATTTGTACAGCAGTCTCCCATGTGCAACAGTATCAAAAGAATTCCTGAAATCCGAGTATATGATATCAAAATTATTTTTGGCATCCAGTTCCTTTGTGACCACATCATAATATCCAATGAAATTGGATATTATGATGTGGTATTGGATATTATGATATTATTATCAAGACTTCCTTTTAACAAACCCATGCTGTGTCATAACTACTACTGCAGTCTTGTCTAGATGATCATGCGATGCTTCTTTAGCCAGTGACTCCATTATTTTCCCTGGAACACAAGTTAAACTAACAGATCTATAGTTACTTGGGTCACCTTTTGAACCCCCCCCCCCTTAGTGAATTTGTAATCAATTTGCACACCTCCAGTCCATGGGAACCTCGTGTGAATCTAAGTATGTTCTCATAATTATGGCTAATGGTTTGCGTACTTCACTCGCTACCTCCTTCAATATAACTGGACAGATTCCATCTGCCCTAGGTGCCTTTTTTTAAGTTTAACTTCAACAATTTCTCCTCCACTTTGCTCTCCATTATTACAAAATCATTTAGCTCCCTGTTAGAGTTTAGTAAACTTCTGTCCTCCCCTTCCTTACAGAATTCCTCATGTATGAATGTAGAGTCAAAAGACTCATTCAGTTAGTCAGCTATCTGAGCAGAATCTATGGAAATCATTAGCATTTTTAGCACTAGCAAGGGCACATGATTCAAGAAAGCAAGCCTTATATAGCATCAGCCAAAAAAAAAAAAAAAAAAAAAAACACATATCCCCTTCTCATTTTACTCATCCACCTACTCCAAATGTTTGTCTAAATCTGCCTTCAATCTGTTTAACTATCAACTTCTACAGTGACAGATGGAAGTTTGCTCAAGCAATCAACCACTCGCTGGCTAAAGGTAAACCGCCGCACATCTATCCTACAACTGTCTTTCGTCAATTTCAATTTATGCCCTCTCAGGTGATTATTCTGAGCAAGAGGAAGAATCCCATCAGCATTGAGCATGCTCAAACCATTCAAAGCTTTATACACCTCAACCAGATCGCCTCGCAGGTGCCTAGTCTCCAAACACTGTAATTTGCAAAACTGAAGCCTTTCTTCATAAGAGCAACTCTTTGTTCCATTCACTAATCTTGTTGCTCTTCTCTGTACTCGTTCCAGCAGCTCTACATCCTTCTTAAAATGAGGCTTCCAGACCTGTATACAGTACTCAAAAGGTGTGGCCTGACCATTTCCTTATACAAGGGGATAATCACCTCTTTATCCCTGCTAGAAAAATTCCTGTATAACATTGACAAGACACCATGAGCTACCCTTGCAGACTGTTTGCACTGCTCAGAAAACTTCACATCTGCCTGCACAATTACCCATAGGTCCTTTTCACTCTCCACCTCTGTCAGTGTAGTACTACACAGTTGATACGTTACTCTGGGGTTACTGCTTTCCATATGCAGTACTTTACATTTGTCAATGTTAAACTTCGGTTGCCACCTCTCAGCCAATCTGCTCAACTTTTCTAGATCCTGTTGCAGCAGCGTACTATCATTAGTGTCATTAACAACCCTGCCGACCTTCGAATTTTCTGCAAACTTGGACATTAAGCCTATATATCATCATCAATAACATTAATGAATACAGAAAACAACAATGGACCCAACACTGAACCCTGGGGGACTCCACTAATAACATTAGTCCACGAAGACCAATGTCCATTGATTACCACTCTCTGTCTTTTCCCACTCAACCATCCCTTTATCCATAGCAGCAATTTGCCTCCAGTGCCAGACTGCTCCAATTTGTGCAGCAGTCTTCCATGTGCCATAGTATCAAAACCATTTCTAATATCAAAATATATGATATCAAAATTATTCTTTGCATCCAGTTCCTTTGTGACTACATCATAGTATCTAATCAAATTGGTCAGACAAGACTTTTGCTTAACAAACCCTTGAGCTATAACTGAAGTCTTGTCTAGATGATCCTGCAATGCTTCTTTAACCAGTGCCTCCATTAATTTTCCAGGAAGTTAAACTAACAGGTTAAACTAACAGGTCTGTAATTACCTGTGTCTCCCTTTGATCCTTCTTTGTGGATTGGGGTCACATTTGCACATCTCCAGTCCATGGGTACCTCCCCTGACTCCAAGGAAGCTGTCATAATTATGGCTAAGGGTTTGTTTACTTCCTTTGTTGCCTCCTTTAATATAACTGGATAGATCCCATCCACCCCAGGTGCCTTTCTTATATTTATCTTCAGCAATTTCTCCTCCACTCTCAGTTATTACAAGATTCTCTAGCTTACTGCCAGGGTTTAATATACCTCTGGCATTCCCCTACCTGAATAACTCCTCATGTATGAATGAGATGCAGAATATTCATTTGGTTTGTTAGCAACTTGAGCAGCATTATCAACAGTTGAACCATCGATATCAAGCCAACCAATCTGATTCATCCCCTTCCTTTTAGAGTTTACATAAGAACTCTTTGCTGTTTTTCTTTGCATCCTGGTAGGCAGGAGCAGCAGTGCGTAGCGCACGCTTCTTAATTAGACCGGGGTTCGAGCCCATGACTACCAAATACGGTGGATGCAGAAAGGTCAGGGAATGACCACCACATATCCCCAGAGCGATATGGCTTTAGTTGCTAATGCTCCTATAAACCAAATAACAACAATAACAACGAGCCTCCTTAATTTATCTGACATCCATGTAGGCCTAACTATTGAATAGTATTTCTTATTTGGTATGAAATGCCTAGTATTATCCAAGATTAAGTCCCTAAAGGCTTCCCATTTAGAATTCACCATTGGTAATATCACCAGTTGATCCCACTGTATAGAATTAAAAAATTGTCTGAGACCACTTTAGTCACCTTTACAAAAAATAAAAGCCCTTTCCTTTACCCTTGATTGTAGTTACATCTTTAAGTAATTCCCACATCAGGACACTGTGATCACTGTTACCCAGTGGTTCCTTTATCTGCAAATTCTTAATGCCTGAATTATCACTGCTGATAATCAGGTCAAGAGTATTACTCCCTCTGGTTGCCTCTTCAACATGTTGCTGTAGAAAACAGTCATCCAACAAATCCACAAAAGTCTTGTTATGTGCGAGTGAGCAACTCACTAGTTCCAATCAATACCTTTAAAGTTAAAATACCCCATTATACGACATTTTGATTTACTGGCCCAGTCTATTTCTCTGCTTAATTGCTCATTGTACTCATCAGATTCATTAGGCCTGCAACACGCCTACTCTCACTGGCATTAGCAATGGTAATGGAATTCTTTCTTTTGCTCAGATTAATCTCCTGAGGGGGGCATAAATTCGATTTGAGCAAAGACAGTTGTAGAATAAATGTGCAGAAATTCACCTTTATCCAACGGGTGGTTGATAATTGGAACAAACTTCCATCTGTTGTAGTGGATGTCAGCAACTTAAATATGTTGAAGGCAGAACTAGACAAACATTTGGAGTTGAGTGGATGGATGAAATGGGAAGTTTGTTTTTTTCTCTTCTGATGCTGTATAAGCTAGCTTCCTTGCTTCATATGCCTCTACTAATGCTCTCATTTTCCCTTTCACATTGCTTATGTCACACCACACTGACTCTGTATGCCAATTGGATACACTTCCTTTATCTGTTTCTTAACTAACAGATAAAGTTTCTCTCCTGCCTTTCTACCCTGCCTTATTTTTTCCTGTTCACATTGCACTCCCTAAATTCCAATTCTGCAATGCTTATATCTGTGTAACATGTTGTCTCTGTTATCCCAACAACGTCTGCCTTTGATGCCTTAATCAGCACTTCAAACTCGTCAAATTTATTAACTATACTTCTAGCATTCATGTACATGCAAGTATACATGCACCGGTTCCTACTGTTAGTTACCCTAACACAGCCCATGTATTTACTTGTTTCACTACGACTCCCAGCAGCCTTGGAAATCCCCAGCAATTTGCTTTCCAGGCCACTGCTCATTCCCAATAGAAGAAGTGCAAGATTCGCTTTTGCCTCTGCATGCGGCCACTGTTAATCTTTTAGTCTGTGTATCTCTCTCAAGCTACCAGTTTTCTGAACCCACATAATACTGCCTTGATGGCATTAACAAATATTCTTACACTCTTTCTATTTAAACGTACCCCATCCATGTAGAAGCAGTCTCTCCAGTTAACAAGCCCAGACCACCCTGAAAAAATTTCTACTCCATGAGCCTTGCACAGTCTCTCCAGTGCCGAATTGATTGACAAGGCTCTCATCATATACTCCCTCCTTTTGAATTCAACCCTATCTCGCAACTTTTTTTTCAGTATTTATCTGTACTCACTAATTAAATCTGCAGATCTCTTTCTCTTAAGGTCATTAGTGCCAATGTGTACGACAATATCTAATGTACCTTCAAAAGATGATATCTGCTCTACAATGTAGTAGTAGTAGTGGCATGTGATGCAAGAAAGCAAGTGTATGAGCTTATGCAGCATCAGCCAAAAAAAAAAAAAAAAAATCACACCATTCCCTCCAAATGCCTGTCCAGTTCCTCCTTAAATTTATTCAACCTATCAACTTCCACAACGACAGATGGAAGTTTGTTCCAGCAATTAACCAACCGCTGGCTAAAGGCAAATTTCTGCACATCTATTCTACATCTGTCTTTTCTTAATTTTAATTTATGCCCCCTTAGGATCGTAATATGAGCAAGTGGAAGGATCCCATGAGAATTCAGCGTGCTCAACCCATTCAAGGCCTTATACACCTCAATCAGATCACCCTGCAGGTGCCTAGTCTCCAGCCACTGCAATTTGCAGAACTTAAGCCTCTCTTGGTAAGATGATCCCTTCATTCCCCCTCACCAATCTAGTTGCCCTTCTCTGTACACGCTCAAGCAAATCGACATCCTTCCTAAAATGAGGCCTCAAGACCTGTACGCAATACTCAAGGTGTGGCCTGACCATTGCCTTATACAGAGGGACAATCGCCTCCTTTTCCCTGCTAGCAAAATTCCTATATATCATTGACAAAACCCCATGACCTGCCCTGGCAGCCTATCTGCATTGCTCAGAAAACTTCATATCTGACTGCACAATTACTCCCAGGTGTTTTTCATTTTCTACCACCTTAAATGTAGTACCACACAGTTGGTACTTTTCCCTCGGGATACTTCTACCCATATGCAGTACTTTGCATTTCTCAAGATTAAACTTCAGTTGCCATTTCTTAGCCCATCTGCCCAAATTATCTAGATCCTGTTGCAGTAGCACACTGCCATTACTGTCATTAACAACCCTGCCAACCTTTGTATCATCTGCAAACTTCGACACTAAGCCTGATATACCTTGATCAATATCATTGATAAATATACAAAACAACAGTGGACCCAACACCGAACCCTGTGGGACTCCACTAATAACATTAGTCCATGAAGAGCACCACCCATTGATTACCACCCCTGTCTTCTCCCACTTAACCATCCTTTTATCCATTGTAGCAACTTACCCTTAATACCATTCTGCTCCAATTTCTGCAATAGTCTTCCATGTGCAACAGTGTCAAAAGCTTTCCTGAAATCCAAATATATGATATCAAAATTATTTTTTGCATCCATTTCCTTTGTGACGACATCATAATAACCAATCAAATTTGTCAGACAAGACTTTCCCATGCTGTGTCTGAATTATTGCTGCAGTCTTGTCTAGATGATCCTGCAATGCATCTTTAACCAGCGACTCCATTATTTTACCCGGAACAGAAGTTAAACTAACTGGTCTGTAATTACTCGTGTCACCCTTCGATCCACCTTTGTGAATTGGGGATACATTTGCACATCTCCAGTCCGTGGGAACCTCCCCTGAGTCCAAGGATGCTCTCATAATTATGGCTAAGGGTTTGCTTAGTTGCTTTGCCGCCTCCTTTAATATAACTAGATAGATCCCATCCACCCCACGTGCTTTTCTTATGTTTAACTTCAACAATTTCTCCTCCACTTTGCTCTCAGTTATTACAAAATCATTAAGTACCCTGCTACAATTTAATAACCTTCTGCCATTTTCAAACCTTAATAACTCCTCACGTGTGAATGTAGATGCAAAATACTCATTCAGTTTGTTTGCTATCTGAGCAGGATCATCAACAGTCAAACCATCGATATCAAGTGGTCCAATCAGATTCATCCCCTTCCTTTTAGAGTTTATATAAGTAAAGAAATCCCTGCTGTTTTTCTTAGCATCTTTTGCCAAAGATTTCTCGCAATCTGCCTTCGCCTGCCTAACCTCCTTTGTGACCTGATTACAGACTAGCTTATATCTGCCATAGGCTTCTGAGTTGCTTGATAATTTATATGCATCCCATTCATTTTCCTTCTCTGTCACAAGTCTCATTAGTTCATTCTATAACCATTTAGGCCTAAACCTTGAACAATATTTCTTAATAGGTATGAAACTTTTAGTAGCATCCACGATTAATTCCTTGAATGCTTCTCACTTAGAATTTACTGTTGGTAACATTGTTAGTTTATCCCACTGTACAGAATTTAAAAACTGTCTGAGACCACTGTACTCACCTTTACGAAAGCAAACACCCTTTCCTTTGCCCGTAATGGTAATTATATCTTTAAGTAAATCCCACATCAGTACACTGTGGTCACTGCCACCTAGTGGTTTCTCAACTTTTACCCTTGGCAGACATACCATGGTCCTATTCCACCTACCCTTTTTGCACAATGTATTTCCAGTCTCCCTGAAAATAGAGTCACCAGCATTAACTAGTTCCTGTGGGACGAGTGCATTCTTGGAGATTGTCTCTGTGTTTCCTGCAGCATTAGGAGTGAACTCTGGCTTTGAGTTGGGCACCTGGGAGCTTGATGGGCCCTTTTATGTTAATTTCTTTGAGGGTATCTACTCTATGGCATAGTATAAAAAGCTTTCCTGAAATCCAAGTTTATGATATCAAACTTATTTTTTCATCCAGTTCCGTTGTGACTCATCATTGTATCCAATCAAATTGTTCAGGCAGGTAAGATTTCTCCTTAACAAACCAATGCTTGTCTGAACTATAACTGCAGTCTTGCCGAGATCATTCTGCAGTGGTTCTTTGTCATGCAGCGAAATATAAAGTTTTACCCTTGGGGAATAGCAATCCAAAATAAATTATACACTTGGTTTGGTTGAATTAAACACTGTAGAGGAAGAAAGGGATTTGGAAGTTATGATATGGGTAGATAAAGTTTTCTGAGCAGTATAAACCGGCAGCTAGGAAAACCCATGGTGTCTTGTCAATGATTTATCATGAATTCCTCATATCACTGCTAAGTATGAGAGAGTGTTCATCCAGATTAGATAAACAGAAAATTGAGTTTAGATCTTATCTTTCTGGTGAAGCTTCGGAATTGCTCTTGACAGCCAAATCTGAACAGCAGCATTGTTGTTGACTTGAATCAACTTTTCTGAGAGTTAGTATCAACATTTGTAGTGGCAAATTATATATAACTATATACATAATATATAATTATAGAATTGTGCAGTAACCTTGAGTATAATCTTCACGAAGCCACGTTATATCAGGAGCTGGGTATATTCTTGCTGTGTGTATGCCTTGTCCAAAAACTTCATTATTTCATACATGTTCTCCCTACTTTTTCTTTGTATTGAATCACGAATAGTCAAACATCACAAATAGTCAAACTAATAGAACAAGTTATCTGCAAAAGATCTAAACCTCCAAAACGCTTCCTCATTCATTTCACAAATATACAAGGTCGCAGGTCTGATCTCAGTGATGTCTGTTTCCACTTATAGTCTGCCAAATTCCACATGATTTTTTTGATAGAATCCCAGTTATTGGTTGATTCAACCACTGCTCATCTCAGTTGTCCTAATTATTTGCTGTACAATTGCTTTCACTGCAAAGGGCACTTGTGCATATGTTTGCTCTGATATTCTCTGTCATTGACTAGGTAATTTGGATTCTCCTCTTTTTAATGTGCTCGGGTTTAAAATCTCTCTGTCCTAAGCTTTCAAATTCATTTCTTACCTCTATCATTCTCCCCACTTCACTAATCACTTGGAACTCTTTGACTTGCTCTCTTCGAAACTTGACCAGATTTTTATTCCACCAAAATCTTGGTTTTCCAATAAACGTGCTAAGGCTGTTCACGATGAGAATGTTGCATATCACAATAGCTTGCATCCAAATCGCCAGATTCATTTTCTGTCTATATGAAAGTTCACAACAATTGTAAAGCCTTTATTAGTCAATTCAAACTAGATTTTGAATAGGCTAAAAGTAGAAACTTGATTCTTGTCCAAATAGTAGTTCGACAGTCTGGTCTTTTGCCAAAGCTATTAACTGCAACTTTTTCCCATCTCTATTTGTACCTCTGTGAAAACTGGATGGTTCTGTTGCCACCTCAGCTAATGATAAAGCTTACCTGCTAGCATCCTACTTTTCTTCTAAAGTGGGTATTGATAATCTTGTTAAACACCTCCTACCATTTTTCCAGTACACTCCATTCAAATGCCTCCTGTGGTATTTCATCAAAATAATGTCAGAAGAATTTTGAACAGTCTTGATGGCAAGAAAGTTCCAGACCCTGCTGGTATTTCTCCACTTGTTCTCAAATCTTGTGGTCCTGAACTTACCCCTGCTCTGTGTCTCCTTTTTACACTTTCTGCTTCCACCAAAATTTTGCTCATATCCATCCAGTTCTTAAAAAGGGTGACAAATTCCTTCCATTCAGTTATCATCCCATTGCACTTACTTCTACACTTTCTAAACTAATGGAAATATCTTAACTGTCAACTCTCTAGTAACCTTCCATCTGATCAATGATCACCAGTATGGATTCTGTCAGTGTCAATCCACTGGTGATATACTGGCTTATGTTACCCATCAATTGGAAAGTTTGGTGAAATTCAAGCAGTTGCTCTTGACATTTCAGAGGCTTTTGATCATGTTTGGCATACAGGAATGTGGTGTTCTATGTACAGAATTTCAAACAGATGGCCATTATTTCATCCACAGGGATATGGGACATTGCTCGGTGGTTAGTTAATTTGATTACTTTGGTGGTTTAACTGTATTCTTTGCCCATCCTCCCTACAACTACAGTATAATTCAGTGTAATTTGTCTATAATGAATGTGTTGCAACAGCCGATTTGACTGTTTCTTGGGGGGGGGGGGTGGGGGGGGTCATTGATAGAATAATGGTTTCTTCACTTGTTGCTTGTTCAGAGAGGTCTGAGTTGATATCCTGTCATAGACTAGAGGGATTCTTAAAAGCCTTTTGACTCGAGGCTGTAGTTATTCTATCTCAGTCTGAGGATAGGTATTTCTCAGCATACACAATGTGCCAATCAGCCCATGAATACATACCTTTACAGTCATAATATACTGCTGCAGTATATTATGCCTGTGTAGCCAACAATGCCATTGTATTGTAAAGACAATAAACCAATTACGATACTATTTGCAAGATAGAATTTGTGGATATGAGTAAGTTGGAGACCATTGAAATATTTAGTTTTTGAGTTACTAGTAAATGTTAAGTGTGAAAATAATATATGGTATTTATTGATGTGTAAGCATCTTTGGCAGCACCTACTAAATTTCGGATGGTAGTGAAATCAATTTGTCACAATTTTATGATGCAGAAATGAAGTCATTTGACATCATTTCCATTTCATAACAAAGAAAAATGGAGTCGGGAGAGAAGATCATGCAAAGGATCATGGGAGGTGATCTTGGATATGCTCAGAGCTGGCATGAACCAGCTGGGTGTGGAAAAATGTTTATGATTTGTGGCATACAACTTAGGTGGCTTTGGGCTAACCATTGCCACCTGTGGCAGAAACCTTTTGGTAACCAGAGAAATGGATATCTTGAGGGCATTGATCTTGGATATGCTCAGAGCTGGCATAAACCAGCTCTGAGCACATACAAGATCATTATATTACATGCGCTTCAGCCTTACCAGTTGAAGCATATGTAATGTAGCCATTACAGTATCCGTCTGTATTACTGAAGCTGTTGTATATTTCCATCAATAGGTGAATCAGAAACATTTTTCCACAACCATATAGGCCGGTCAAGAATATTTGAATCGGTTCACGACTGGGAAATAACAGACTCCAAATTACATGTATGAGTAGAATATTTTGCTTGTCAGTGGTCATTCTCATTAAGTTGCAGAACTCCTCTTTGTTCATCAAGTTTTCACGTTTCTTTGCAATTATGCTGAGTGGGTTGAGCGTAGCGAGCTTTAGATTTTCATCTCGCTGTTTGGATGATTGTAAAAGTTTCGAAAGGGGTCTTCTTCAACAGTTGCATTACAAGGCTATGCTAGTCGTTAATGCATGCTTCGTGAGAGTCACTGTCGTCATTGTCTTCACACATCGTCTTACATATTTCAATTGTTTTGCAAATGTCCAAGTCTGATTCATACAATTTGCCATCTAGTATGAGCTCTTGATTGTCATCGTAGATCTTGACATATTTCATCTCTGACAATATCTCTGTTTCCTAATTGTGAAATGGAATGTGCAGCGTTACCATCTCATGCTTGTACTCATTGAGATCCTGAGCTAAGTCATAGTTTCAGTAGCGTATTATGTGTGGATACTGTTGTTTCTTAAAAGCATGACAGAGTAACATGATAGTATGATTGTAACAATGGAAATACTTGTATTGTTGCAATCATACTATTCAACAAATGGGTAATTAGACTATTGGCCTAACCTCTTCCAAACGTTGATTTGGTAGAGTAAGTAGCGGGCATGAGCATAATTACATCGTTCATGATTTCGGTTCTAGCTGTTTGAAATTTAGTAGGTGTCGCCAAAGATGTTTACACATAAAACATCTTTCATGTGTACTGGATACACATGTGACTTTTTTTTTTTTTTTATTTATTTATTTTTTTATCTAACAGAGGATGAAACACAGCAAAAACTGATGATTTCAAAATTTTGGGAACATCAGCGTAAAGCTGAAATCTACTATGTATATCACAATATTCATCGATATATTGTAAGTATTTATGATTTTGTATTCTAATTGTTCTATTGTTCATTGTTTTATTTATTAATATTCTCTTCCTTCCAAAATGCTTGCAAACATGCTCTGCTTACATGGGATTGTGTTTTTATGTTTACAATTGTAAATTTTTCAAGATTTGAGATTTGTACACAGTGACTAGTTGTCTAGAAAAAAAGTAACGCTAACAGCAAAAGAGAAAACCCAGTTTTTTAGATGCAGAGGAAGCAATATTTGCGATGTGCCTATCTTCATCTCTCTGAGAGAGAGAGAGAGAGAGAGAGAGAGAGAGAGAGAGAGAGAGGGATTGAGAGAGATTAGATCCAGGTAAGATCACATTATATATATGTGATCTCCAAAAATGTGAATATCAACAAAGATGAGCAGTAAATCCTTTTTTGCAAGGAGTAAGACAGGGCTGAGTTATGGTAAGATTGAAGTTGAGTTTTCTTCTCCCCAATTGATTAGCATTTATGGAACTGTTGTTGAATATTTGGGAAGTTGAGACTGTTTGTGTAGAGCATGATTTCTCAAACTTGAAGGTAGAATATAATGTGTTATCACAGCAAAATAATGGATATGATTTCCCATCAGTGGAAAAAGTAATTAATCTGTACAACGTAATGTCCAACAAGAAAACTGGATACTTAATTGCAAAACACAGTTTGTGGTCTGTGTAATTATAACTAGAAAACTAGGGTCAGCTAGAGTTATGAACATAAAAATCACCAAGGAAAATTACCTGCAACGGTACCATTTTTGAAGAAGTCAAAATCAGTTGATGTCTTTAATAGAATGTCCAAACAGACAGAAAAATGTTAGGTAAGTTAATGTTTAAAAGCATACCATACAGGTAATCTGACTGTAAAATTTTGTCAGTGAAATATAATTTCTGGAAAGTTTGAGAAATTAATTTTTTAAGGAAATGCAGTCAGAGTTCCTTTGGTTGAAATGGGAGAATAATAGGGATAGCAGATGAATTTGACAGATTGTAACTAACACACACACACACACACACACACACACACACACACACACACACACACACACACACACACACACGCACACACACGCACGAGAGAGATTTTAAGCCATAGAGATCAAAAAGAGGAGATTCCAAATTAGGAATTATCAGAGGAGACATATGCACAAGTATCACCTTTGAAGCAATAGGAATGAATGAGTAACTAATTAGGGAAAGTGAGAACAATAGTTGTTGAGGCAACTGATAATTGGGATTCTGTCAGAAGAGGTTAATGGGGCTTGACATATTGTAGGTGGAATTCGATAAAATTGAGATTGGAACTGAGACCATGTATAGTTGTATAACGTATATACGTGGTCTCAGTTTAATTGAATATATATTATAAAGGAATATAGTTGTGTAAATGAGCTATAACTGAAGTCTTGTCTAGATGATCCTGCAATGCTTCTTTAACCAGTACTTTCATTAATTTCCCTGGAACAGAAGTTAAACTAACAGGTCTATAATTACTTGTCACCTTTTGATCCTCCTTTGTGAATTGGGGTGACATTTGCGCATCTCCAGTCCGTGGGGACATCCCCTGAGTCCAAGGAAGCTCTCGTAATTATGGCTGAGGGTTTGCTTACTTCCTTTGCTGCCTCTTTAATATGACTGGATAGATCCCATCCACCCACAGGTGCCTTTTTTATGTTTATATTCAGAAATTTCTCCTCCACTTCCTTGTCAGTTATTACAAAATCATCTAGCTCAGCCAGAGTTTAATTCACCTCTGGCATTCCCCCCCCCCTCCCTGAATAACTGCTGATGTGTGAATGTAGATGCAAAATACTTATTTAGTTTGTTAGCCACCTGAGCAGAATCATCAATAGTTGAACCATCAATATCCAGTGAGCCCATCTGATTCATCCATTTCCTTCTAGAGTTTACATAGGTAAAGACCTCTTTGCTGTTTTTGTTTGCATCCTTTGCTAAAGATTTCTCATAATATGCCTTTGCCTGCCTAATCTCCTTTGTGATTTGGTTACAGACCAGCTTATATTTATAGGCTTCCATGTCACCCATTACCCCTGATGGTAGTTACCTCTTTGAGTAAATTTCACTTCAGTACACAGTGATCACTGCCACCTAGTGGCAGTGATCACTGTGTACTGAAGTGATAATCAGGTCAAGAGTATTACTCACTCTAGTTGTCTTCCGAACATGCTGATAGAAAAAAGTCATCCAATAAATCCACAAAAGCCTTGCTAGTGTGTGAGTGACCAACTCACAAATTCCAGTCAATATCCAGGAAATTAAATTCCCCATTATAAGAGTCTCTGATTTACTGGCCCACTCTATTTCCCTGTATTTTTTTTTTTTTATTATACTCATCACAGTCATTAGGCCTATAACACACTCCTACTCTCAATTTTGATTTACCCATGCTTATGTCACACCAAACTGACTCGACACTGCCCTGTCCATCGATGTCGACTGGCTGCACTTCCTTGGATTTTATGTATTTCTTAACTAATAGCATAACCCTTCCTCCCTTCCTATCCTTCCTGTACACATTGTACTCCCCAAATTCCAGTTCTGCATTCCTTATATTTGCGTGACACCAAGTCTCTGATATCCCAACAATATCTGCCTTTGAGGTTTTGAACAACACCTCAAATTCATTGGTGTATACGCAAGTATAGATGCACCTGTTCCTTTTCTTAGCTACGTTAACACAACCCATCTGTTTACTTGTACTGCAATGACTCTCAGCAGTCTCTGAAATACCCTGCATCTTGTTTTCAAGGCTGCTGCTCTTTCCAATAGAAGCAGTGCAAGAATCACTTTCACTTCTGCCAGTGGCTACTGTTAATCTATTAGTCCGTGTATCCCCCGCAATCTAGCAGTTTTCCGACCCACCTAACACTGCCTCAATAGCATCAACAAATATTCTTGCACCCTTTCTGTTTAAGTGTATCCCATCCCTGTACAAGCAATCTCCCCTGTTAACAAGCATGGACCAGACTGAGAAAAATTCTACTGCTTTTCTACATCTTTTTTATAGGCTGGCCTCGATTAACGTGATTAATTCGTCCTGCGAGTGCATCGCGCAAAATGGAAACGCGTTAATTGAATATAATAATCAATAGGAAAAATTATAACTGGTCCTTGACTTTCTGGAATGTCCATAAAGAATTTAAAAAATACCTTTTAAATAACTTTTGAACTGTATACAATGTAAAAGATAATGAAAATAATTATAGATTTAAATGTTTGCATAAACAGCGGTTCCCAAACTGTGCGTCGCGGAATATTTAAAATTTTCGAGGAAACACAGCGATACTCGACATCTGTCGGACACCACGCAAACTACTAGCTCGAGGTAGTTCACAGTTTCAACATTTCTTATTAAGTTGTTTGGACCTAACTACTAAACGGAACTGTTAGGTATTTCTTTTGGTCTGGGTGTGCCTTGAAAAAATTACTGCGACACTATGGGCGCCGTGAACCGAGAAAGTTTGAGAACCTCTGACATAAAATACGCAATGAAGAAATGACTGTTGCAGAAATATTTGAAGTGTTGACTTTCTCTTTTCATCAATCAATTTCCGATAGCTGACAACAATCTTCTCTGGGCCTTGGTGAAATAAATATCGCAGAGAACCTCAAACCTTTTGTTTGAGGTTCTATGCGATACGAAAGATTTCATATAATTCTTTTACCGTTATATCCTTTGCTGTAACATTTTCATCTGGCTCATTTAGAATTTTGAATTTTTATGCAAGTGTGTATTGACTTCATTAGCAGGAGACAAACAAGTAACACATCTTCTTCCGATGGTTGGGAACACACTGAGGCGGGCAGCAGGCAAACGTTTGTTTATTGACCGTACGACTCACGTAAGCTCAATGCGTGATTTAAATATTTTTTCAACTATCGCATAAAAAAAAAAATTGCGTGAACTGGAAATTTGCATCGTGTAAAGTGAAAAGTGGTATAATTTTTCAAATAGCGTTAACTGAAAATCGCATTAATCGAACTCTCATTATGCGAAGCCTAGCTGTATTTCCAAATCACTGGGCACTGGCCCCTGAACAGTCGGATTCTGCTAGAAGAGTGTACATTATGAATCTTCAAGCTGAATACATTGGTTGAACTTACAACAAAGAAAAACATTGTATTTACAAATAAGCTAATATTGATTCTGAAGTTTCAGACCTGAGAAAGTGGTACCCTCAATAGTTTTAGCTTATATGCTTCTTTCAGGGTGTCTTGTCTATTGTGCTTCAAGTTGCAGAATGATGGAGCATCAATTCCAAGGGAGTTATATGTTCTGAACTTATTTGCAGGGAATGCTGATGCAAGGTGTTGCACTGCACCAGGTTCGTTCGGTGGTCCGAGGGTTTGTTGTAACTTCCTAGATGTCAGGTGAATCCATTCAGCCACAAACGAGTTGTGCAGATTCCCATCCTTGATTATGGTTTTCCATGGTTTCATACCAAGATTTTCAGATGGTAAAAGGGTGACCCATCACCCTTTTAACCATCTCAGGAACCAATACTCAACCCCAAGAAATCTCTTGAGTTGAACTGAGGAAGCTCCTGACCAAAGCATAGATGCAGATGCATAGAGTGGTTAGGGGTAAAATTTCTTTGGACATAATCCAAGAGGAACTCTTGAGGTCTAAGACTGACCAGCTCCTGTTGGATTGCCCACAGAGCCGTGAGTGTTTTAAGCCAGGCTATATTGAGATAGTGTTTGAAGGTTAGTCTGTCATCCCACTTCAAACCCAAATCCGTGTGAGATTGAACCTTTTCAATGATGGTCTTGTTGATTGTGAGTGTTATTTCTTTCTGAGGATTCAACTTTAGCCCCTGACATCGTAGATAATCCTGGAGTTCAACCAGGCCATTTTGTGTTTCCTAGGTGACTGCATCTACTTTTGCTGGGTCATCCGATGTGATAACCAGCATGAGATCATCTGCGTATGAAAGGAAGTTTGTTTGCTTCACAAGGAAGGGCTATGAAGCTGTGGCAAAAAACTAAGAGGAAAGAACTATCCCTTGTGGTATACCAAGTTATGGTAGTCCTCTCCAATCTGTGGCTGTATTTTATAAAAATTGGCTGTTGTTGAGAAGTTGCTTGAGAATTGCAAGGTTTCATTTGATTCTGAAATAATATTTCAAAATTTTAACCAGCTCTGTTGTGCAAAGTGTTTCAAAAGCTGCTTGTATGACCAGGAATAAGATTTCAAGTTGTTTCTTAGTGTTTAAGACTTTTTGGATTGCCCAGTTGGTCATTAAATGATTAGACAGTATCAAATAAATACTGTATTTGCTGTACAAAGTACAGCAAATAAAGTAAGCCCGAGCTGTGCCCCAAGGTTGGCTATCCCTATGAAATGTTGCCAAAATTTTTCCTGCTTTTTATGGTCTGAACATCAACTAAGTGCATTCAGTAATTTGTTTTCACACTTTTTTTTATAGTGAGAACCTCTGTTATTATGTGATATACACATTCTGAAATGTGACTCGTCAATCGCTCATCAGCAAAACAACTGCTCGAGTGGTGGACATTGCATGTCTTCTGCAGCATGGGTCATCTTTCCGGCTCTCTCATCTTCATTTAAATTCTTTTGTCCACTTCTTTTCCATGAAATGGGAAGGCATCCTCCCTAAATGTAGTAATCCTATCCTCCTCACGAATTGCCTTTGGAACCAGTCCCTCTTTTTTGAAATATTAGCATTATGCTAATGCTAATGCTAATATTTCAAAAAGCATCAGCATTAGCCAGGGTAAATGATGTAAGAAAGCAAGCTTATATAGCATTTGCCAAAGGGGGAAAAAAAAAAAAAAAAACCCTTGTTTCGCCCATCCCCTCGCTCGAAATGTTTGTCAAGTTCGGCCTTGAATCTATTTAAGCTATCAACTTCTACAACGACAGATCAAAGTTTGTTTCAGCAATCAACCACCCGCTGGCTAAAGGAAAACTTCCACACATCTATCCTACAACTGTCCCTCCTCAGTTTGAATCTATGCCTTCTCAGGTGATTATTCTGAGTAAGAGGAAGAATCCCATCAGTATTGAGCATGCTCAAACCATTCAAAGCTTTATACACCTCAATCAGATCACCTTGCAGGTGCTAGTCTCCAGACACTGTAATTTGCAAAACTTAAGCTAAGAGCAACCATTTGTTCTGTTCTGTTCGCTAATCTTGTTGTCCCTCTCTGTACTCGTTCCAACAGCTTCTTAAAATGAGGCCTCCAGACGTGTATACAGTACTCAAGGTGTGGCCTGACCATTGCCTTATACAAGGGGATAATCACCTCCTCATCCTTGCTAGAAAAATCCTGTATATCATTGGCAAGACACCATGAGCTACTCTAGCAGACCGTCTGCACTGCTCAGAATACTTCATATCCGCCTGCACAATTACCCCCAGGTCCTTTTCATTCTCTACCACTGTCAGTGTAGTATCACAGAGTTGATACGTTCTGGGATTACTGCTTCCCATATGCTTCCCATATGATTACTGCTTTACATTTATCAATGTTAAACTTCATTTGCCACCTCTCAGCCCATCTGATCAACTTTTCTAGATCCTGCTGTAGCAGTGTATGGTCATTAGTGTCATTAACAACCCTGCCAACCTTCGTATCGTCTGTAAACTTGGACATTAAGCCTGATATACCATCATCAATATCATTTATAAATACAGAAAACAACAATGGATCCAACACTGAACCCTGAGGGACTCCACTAATAACATTAGTCCGTGAAGAGCAGTGTCCGTTGATTACCACTCTCTGTCTTCTCCCACTCAACCATCCCTTTATCCATAGCAACAATTTGCCTCAAATGCCACACAGCTCCAATTTGTGCAGCAGTCTTCCATGTACAACAGTATTAAAGGCCTTTCTAAGATCCAAATATATGATATCAAAGTTATTCTTTGCATCCTGTTCATGACTACATCAATCCAATGAAATTAGTCAGACAAGACTTCCCGTTAACAAACCCATCCTGTGTCTGAGCTATAACTGAAGTCTTGTCTAGATGATCCTGCAGTGCTTCTTTAACCAGTGCCTCCATTAATTTCTCTGGAACAGAAGTTAAACTAACAGGTCTATGTATATAAAGTGCTTAGCATCATAATACACAGCCATTTCTGAATAAACAGAAAATTTTTAAGGTGGCATCGTTTTAGGTTATATCTCATATTGTGAATGCCTTCACAACGAGTTGCCATGATATTGCACTACTTCGAATAAGTAACGCTTCACCTAAGGAGAAGACTAATGTTACTTATTCTCAGATAGGTACCACCACCCAGACAGCACTGTTTCAGGGCTATTTGGCCCTTCGTCAGTGAGTGGGTAGGTACCCAAGTGATGCAATGATGGCAAAAACAGTTATGAAGTATAACTCCACAATATGAGAGATGCCTGATGGTGTATGATGTATTTAGACTAAGGCGCATTTAGGGCTAGAGCCTCAAGCTGCGAACAAATTTAGACTATGTATATAGTCTAATAAAAATTTTCTAATAAAATCTAATAAAAAGTCCCTTAAAAATTTTCTGTTTATTCAGAAATGGCTGTGTATTATGATGCTAAGCACTTTATATACATAGTCTAAATTTGTTCGCAGCTTGAGGCTCTAGCCCTAAATGCGCCTTAGTCTAAATACATCATACACCATCAGGCATCTCTCATATTGTGGAGTTATACTTCATAACTGTTTTTGCCATCATTGCATCACTTGGGTACCTACCCACTCACTGACGAAGGGCCAAATAGCCCTGAAACAGTGCTGTCTGGGTGGTGGTACCTATCTGAGAATAAGTAACATTAGTCTTCTCCTTAGGTGAAGCGTTACTTATTCGAAGTAGTGCAATATCATGGCAACTCGTTGTGAAGGCATTCACAATATGAGATATAACCTAAAACGATGCCACCTTAAAAATTTTCTGTTTATTCAGAAATGGCTGTGTATTATGATGCTAAGCACTTTATATACATAGTCTAAATTTGTTCGCAGCTTGAGGCTCTAGCCCTAAATGCGCCTTAGACTAACAGGTCTGTAATTACCTGTCTCCCCCTTTGATCTTTCTTTGTGGATTGGGGTCACATTGGATGTTTACGTGGTAGTAGTAGTAGTAGTGGCATGTGATGCAAGAAAGCAAATGTATGAGCTTATGCAGCATCAGCCAAAAAAAAAAAAAAAAATCACAACTTTCCCTCCAAATGCCTGTCCAGTTCCTCCTTAAATTTATTCAACCTATCAACTTCCACAACAACAGATGGAAGTTTGTTCCAGCAATTAACCACCCGCTGGCTAAAGGAAAATTTCCGCACATCTATTCTACATCTGTCTTTTCTTAATTTTAATTTATGCCCCCTTAGATTCATAATCTGAACAAGTGGAAGGATCCCATCAGAATTCAGCGTGCCCAACCCATTCAAGGCCTTATATACCTCAATCAGATCACCGCGCAGGTGCCTAGTCTCCAGCCACTGCAATTTGCAGAACTTAAGCCTCTCTTGGTAAGAGGATCCCTTCATTCCCCTCACAAATCTTGTTGCCCTTCTCTGTACACGCTCAAGTAAATCTATATCCTTCCTAAAATGAGGCCTCCAGACCTGTACGCAGTACTCAAGCCGTGACCATTGCCTTATACAGAGGGATAATCACCTCCTTTTCCCTGCTAGCAAAATTCCTATATATCATTGACAAAACCCCATGACTTGCCCTGGCAGCCTGTCTGCATTGCTCAGAAAACTTCATATCTGCCTGCACAATTACTCCCAGGTCTTTTTCATTTTCTACCACCTTAAGTGTTGTACCACACAGTTGGTACGTTTCTCTGGGGTTACTTCTACCCATATGCAGTACTTTGCATTTGTCAAGGTTAAACTTCAGTTGCCACTTCTTAGCCCATCTGCCCAAATTATCTAGATCCTGTTGCAGTAGCACACTGCCATTACTGTCATTAACAACCCTGCCAACCTTTGTATCATCTGCAAACTTCGACATTAAGCCTGATATACCTTCATCAATATCATTGATAAATATACAAAACAACAGTGGACCTAACACCGAACCCTGTGGGACTCCACTAATAACATTAGTCCAAGAAGAGGGGTGGTTGAGTGGGAGAAGACAGAGAGTGGTAATCAATGGACACTGCTCATCATGGACTAATGTTATTTGTGGAGTCCCTCAGGGCTCAGTGTTGGGTCCATTATTGTTTTCTGTATTTATAAATGATATTGATGATGGTATATCAAGCTTAATGTCCAAGTTTGCAGATGATACAAAGGTTGGCAGGGTTGTCAAGGACACTACTGACACTACACTGCTGCAACAGGATCTGGAAAGGTTGAGCAGATGGGCTGAGAGGTGGCAAATGAAGTTTAACATTGACAAATGTAAAGTACTACACATGGGAAACAGCAACCCCAGGGCAACGTATCAACTCTGTGGTACTACACTGACAGTGGTAGAGAATGAAAGGGACTTGGGGGTGATTGTGCAGGCAGATATGAAGTTCTCTGAGCAGTGCAGAAGGGCTGCAAGAGTAGCTCATGGAGTATTGTCAATGATATACAGGAATTTTTCCAGCAGGGATAAGGAGGTGATTATTCCATTGTATAAGGCAATGGTCAGGCCACACCTAGAGTACTGTATACAGGTCTGGAGGCCTCATTTCAAGAAGGATGTAGAGCTGCTGGAACGAGTACAGAGAAGGGCAACAAGATTAGTGAATGGAACAAAGGGGTGCTCTTACGAGGAAAGGCTTATGTTTTGCAAATTACAGTGTCTGGAGACTAGGCACCAGCGAGGTGATCTGATAGAGGTGTATAAAGCCTTGAATGGTTTAAGCATGCTCAATGCTGATGGGATTCTTCCTCTAGCTCAGAAAAATCACCTGAGAGGGCATAAATTCAAATTGAAGAAAGACAGATGTAGGATAGACGTGCGGAAATTTGCCTTTAGCCAGCGGGTGGTCGGTTGGTGGAACAGACTGCCATCCCTTTTGGTGGAGGTTGATAGCCTAAATAAGTTTAAGGCTCAGCTGGACAGGTATTTTGAATGAACAGAGGGGTGAAGTGGAAGTGGGTTTTTTTTTTTTTTTTTTGGCTGATGCTGCATAAGCTTGCTTTCTTGCATCAAATGCCTCTACTAATGCTAATGCTAAAGAGCAGCACCCATTGATTGCCACCCTCTATCTTCTAGCACTTAACCATCCTTTTATCCATTGTAGCAACTTACCCTTAATACCATTCTGCTCCAATTTGTACAATAGTCTTCCATGCGCAACAGTGTCAAAAGCTTTCCTGAAATCCAAATATATGATATCAAAATTATTTTTCGCATCCAGTTCCTTTGTAACCACATCATAATGTCCTATCAAATTTGTCAGACAAGACTTTCCCTTAACAAACCCATGCTGTGTCTGAATTATTGCTGCAGTCTTGTCTAGATGATCCTGCAATGCAACTTTAACCAGCGACTCCATTATTTTACCCAGAACAGAAGTTAAACTAACTGGTCTGTAATTACTCGTGTCACCCTTCGATCCCCCGTTGTGAATTGGAGATACATTTGCACATCTCCAGTCCGTGGGAACCTCCCCCTGAGTCCAAGGATGCTCTCATAATTATGGCTAAGGTTTGCTTAGTTGCTTTGCCGTCTCCTTTAATATAACTGGATAGATCCCATCCACTCCAGGTGCTTTTCTTACGTTTCATTTCAACAATTTCTCTTCCACTTTGCTCTCGGTTATTACAAAATCATTAAGTATCTTGCTACAATTTGATAACCTTCTGCCATTTTCAAACCTTAATAATTCTTCACGTGTGAATGTAGATGCAAAATACGCATTCAGTTTGTTTGCTATCTGAGCAGGATCATCAACAGTCGAACCATCGATGTCAAGTGGACCGATCAGATTCATCCCCTTCCTTTTCGAGTTTATATAAGTAAAGAAATCCTTGCTGTTTTTCTTAGCATCTTTTGCCAAGGATTTCTCGTAATCTGCCTTCGCCTGCCGAACCTCCTTTGTGACCTGATTACAGATTAACTTATATCTGCCATATGCTTCTGAGTCGCTTGATAATTTATATGCATCCCATGCATTTTTCATCTCTGTTTCGAGTCTCATTAGTTCATTTGACAACCATTTAGGCCTAAACCTTGAACAATATTTCTTAATAGGTATGAACCTTTTAGTAGCATCCACGATTAATTCCTTGAATGCTTCCCACTTAGAATTTACTGTTGGTAACATCGTCAGTTGATCCTACTGTACAGAATTTAAAAACTGTCAGAGACCACTGTACTCGCCTTTACGGAAGCAAAAACCCTTTCCTTTCCCCTGATAGTAGTTAAATCTTTAAGTAAATCCCACGACAATACACTGTGATCACTGCCACCTAGTGGTTCTTTTATCTGCAAATTCCTAATACATGAATGATCACTGCTGATAACCAGATCAAGAGTATTACTTTCTCTGGTTGCCTCTCGAACATGCTGCTGCAGAAAACCATCATCCAATAAATCCACAAAAGTCTGACTAGTGTGTGAGTGCCCAACCCACAAGTTCCAGTCAATATCTGGGAAGTTAAAATCCCCCATTATAAGACATTCCGATTTACTAGCCCACTCTGTTTCTCTCTACAATTGTTCATTGTACTCATTCAAGTCATTAGGCCTATAACACACTCCTACTCTTATTTTTGCTTTCGCAGTGCTTATGTCACACCAAACTGACTCAACAGTGCACTGTTCATCTATATCAACTGGATGCACTTCTTTTGATTTTACGTTTTTCTTTATTAACAGCATAACACCTCCTCCCTTCCTATCCTGTCTATCCTTTCTGTACACATTGTACCCCCAAATTCCAGTTCGGCATTCCTTATATCTGTGTGACACCATGTCTCTGATATCCCAACAATATCCGCCTTTGATGTCTTGACCAACACTTCAAATTCATCAAATTTATTTACTATACTTCTGGCATTGGTATACATGCAAGTATACATGCACCTATTCTTATTCTTAATTACTCTAACACATCCCATATACCCACCTGTTTCACGATGACTGCCCATCCGTCCCTGAAACCCCCAACACCCCTCGCTCCAGGTCGCTACTTATTCTAATAGAAGTTGTGCAAGAATCACCTTCACCTCTGCCTATGGCTACTGTTAAACTATTAATCCTTGTATCCCCCCAAGCTATCAGTTTTCCGACCCACCTAACACTGCCTCGATAGCATCAGCAAATATTCTTGCACCCTTTCTATTTAAGTGTATCCCAACCCTGTAGAAGCAGTCTCTCCTGTTAACAAGTACAGTCTAGGCTGAAAAAAAATTCTATCCCTTGAGCCTTGCACAATCTTTCCAGGGCCGAATTGATCGACAAGGCTTTCATCATATACTTCCTCCTATCGTGTCTGGGCAGAATTGCAGACACTTTCAAATTCAACCCTAATTCACGGCTTTTTTTCAACAGTGACCTGTACTTGTTAAGTAATTCTGCCGATCTCCTACTCTTAATATCATTAGTGCCAACGTGTACAACTATATCACCTTTTGTGCCCCTAAAAGATGATATCTGCTCTACAACGTCATCAACCTTTGCCCCTGGCAGACATACCCTGGTCCTGTTCCACCTATCCTTTTTACAAAGGATGTTCCCCGTTTCCCTGACAATAGAGTCACCAACAACTACTTTTTCCTTTGGGACCAGCGCAATCTGCCTTGGGGGTTGCTGCTGTGTTGCATGATGACCAAGTGCAAGCTCTGGTGTTGATGTGGGCAGCTGAGTGCCTGATGGGCCTCTCAATTTAGATCTTTCGAGGGCATCCACCCTGTCCTTCAAACTCTCATATAGGCCCATAACAATGCTGAGTTGTTGCCTGATTTCCTTACACTCCTTACATCGCGCACACACAAAGACATCCCCCCATGACAATATCATGTTCCGTTCCAGATAGTTCGGCAAACATTTCACAAGGTGCACATTTTTTTAGGCTGTGATGCGTTGGAGAATCGCCCCCCCCTCAGTTCTCCCACGAGTCACAGCACTCCTGCCACTTTGTGCCCGTTGCTTTGCTGCTCTAGTTTGGGGCATGATATTTTAAATTAATAAGATCAATAAATTAAATTAAATTAAATGTCAATACTACGCTATCTAATAGAAACAGTGAAGCGTATTACTGTTTCTCTAATTAAATGTTAGAGCTACCTAGCTACCTCAATTAAAAATTTGAATTCCCTATCACTATAAACAAAAAACCAATGCCTGCAAGATTTGAACGGACTAACGGTTTTATAAAGTATTACGTATATCTACAAAAACTGTTTATATAAATTAAAATAAAAATAACCAGCGTAATTAGAACTATAAGACTACGTATTAAGTGCAATATAAAATAACAATTATGTAAATAAAAAGCAAACACTTATCGTTTTTTTCAGAGCCTGTAACTCGCAGCTGTATTTTCTAAAGAGAGTTAGCGCCCTCTCAATGTGTTCTTTCCTCATTCACTTTGTTGAATTAAGGACCTGTAATTAAAAAAAAAATATGTTATTGAAACTGCATGAAACTTGGTGATTTACTGTTTGAAGTGGTATACATTAAATACAGAAATTTTTAATACTGTGCCATTATCCTTTCTTAATCATGCCACAAACTTTATCGGAATATTCTTAATTCAGACCAGTGTTATCACTACTGATTGAAATTTTTAATAAAAATAAATTACACACAACAGGCTTTACTTAATTTTTTAAGTAAAAGGTAATGATAACAATTTTTAACAAGATTATATCCAAATGTTACCTATGTATACGTATAGAATATGTATTGAAAAAATATGTAATTTTAATAAAAAGGAAAAATCTTGTTTTGATTAAATACAAGGTTTTTCATTCTTAAACAGCAATTCAGGTAGTATTTTATAAGAAAAAGATATTATAAAACAGAGCTACAATGCTCAATACTACGTTGTATTTCAATATTTGTAGAAGAATAAGAGAAATTTACCTCAATTCTGGAGAGTGTCATATGGAAGTGTTCTACATACCATATTGAGGTAAATTTCTCTTATTCTTCTACCAAGAAAAAGATCAATAAATCCATAAATTAAGAACACTGGAAAGCAAAACTTATTTAAGAAACAGATAATGTCATCAAGTAAGAGTTCAGTGATGCTCTTGATCACAATTCTATTACTAGTGTGTGTGTTTGTGTTTGTGTGTGTGTTATTTATGTATTTTATTTTTATTAAAAACTTGAGAAGTGAAGCCTCCCCATCCAAACTTTGATCAGTGATAGAAACATTTGCAAGAAAAAAAAAGAAAAAAAGCCTTTGTTTGTATTAAAAGAAGATGAGGTCATTGGCAGATTTGGTCTGGGGGTTAGGAACAAGGCAGGAAGTTTCCTGCCTTGCAGTTCTGTCAAGAAATTCCGTTAAGAATTACAAACACGTGGTTTATCCAACCTAAGCAACGTTTGTATACATGGACATCTGCGATCAAATTGACTACATGTGCAGTCCAAAATGGAAAACCTCTGTTTTCTCAGTGCAGACTGTGGCTCGGACCACCAACTGCTGGTAGCCCAAGTCAGGATCAAATTCTGTAACATCAAAACGAATGCTGCACCACAGAAATATGACATAAATAAAATTTCTCCATTGTACACAGTCGAGAAAAAAAAAAAATGATTTGACTCGTTTAACTACATGGAAAGGCAACTAGATGTACTTTGGGAGGAAATAAGAAACACTGTCACTGAAACAGCATGGCAATGCATCCCATACAAAAAATTTGTGCAAAATTGAGTAAGTGGTTGTCAGAAGAAACCATCAAAAGTGCTGAAAAAAGAAGGAAAGCTAATACTGCTGGAGATAGATGAGACAAGAAGGCTTAATGCAGAATCTCATAGGGCAACCAGAAAAGACAAGGAAAAGTACTGGAACAAACATTGCAAAGAAATGGAAGATAATAACAAATGATCTCTTCACAAAAATAAAGAAGATCCGGACACATTTAACTACTTGTAAGGGTTCAATAAAAGACAAAGATGGAAATGAACTAAATGATCAACAAGGAATTAGGAAAAGATGGCAGGAATACGTGGAAGAGCTGTAGGCAAGTAAAAACAAACATCAACTGATTGAAGCAAAAGGGCAGGATTAACTAGAACTGGATCTTTTAGAGGAAGAGGTAGTATGGCTGCAACAACTACCAAGGAGAAAAACCACTGGAATTGATGGAATACCTGGAATACCAACAGAATTGTTAACACTTTTGCCAATTACAGTTATTGCAGTTTTGTGCCTGATCTGGAAAACCAATGTGTGGCCTTTTGACTGGAAGAGATCACTATTTATTCCAAATTTGCTTGAACTACCACACCTTGATATCACATGCAAGTAAGATTCTATTGAAAATCACTTTTGGCATGATTGTATAGAATCATAGAAACAGAGCTACCTGATGTTCAAGCTGGTTTCCACAGAGGAAGACGCACTCGGGATCACATCGCAAACATCCATTGGATCATGGGAAAAATCCCTTGAATTTCAGAAAGATTTATACGTCTGCATCATTGACTATACCAAAGCATTTGATTGTATTGAACATGAAAATTGTGGAATTCTTTGATAGAATTTTGAGAACAGCACATTCGGTTGAGCTAATAAGATCATTGTACACCAATCAAGAAGCAACTATCAGAACAACATTTAGAGACACAGACTGGTTTTAAATTGGAAAAGATGTGTGACGGGGCTGTATCTTAACCCCATTTCTATATTTAATTTGTATACAGAATCAGTTATGAGAAAACTGTACCTGGATAGGCCAGAAATTAACAGGAGAGACTGCTTCTACAGGAATGGAATACGCTTAAATAGAAAGGGTGAAAGAATATTTGCTGATGCTATCGAGGCAGTGTTAGGTGGATCGGAAAACTTCTAGCTTGGTGGGATACAAGGACAAATAGATTAACAGTAGCCACTGGCAAAGGTGAAAGTGATTCTTGCACTGCTTCTATTGGAGTGAGCAGCAGCCTAGAAAACAAGATGCAGGGTATTTCTGAGACTGCTGGGAGTCATTGTGGTACAAGTAAACACATGGGCTGTGTTAGGGTAGCTAAGAATAGGAACAGGTGCATGTATACTTGCGTATACACCAATGCTAGGAGTTTGGTAAATAAATTTGAGGTATTGCTCAAAACATCAAAGGCAGATATTGTTGGGATATCAGAGATGTGGTGTCACACAGATATAAGGAATGCAGAACTGAAATTTGGGGAGTACAATGTGTACCGGAAGGATAGACAGGATATTAGTTAAGAAACACATAAAATCCAGGGAAGCGAAGCCAGTCGACATCGCTGGACAGTGCAGTGTCGAGCCAGTTTTGTGTGACGTAAGCATTCGGAGATCAAAATTGAGAGTAGGTGTGTGTGTGTGTGTGTGTGTGTGTGTGTGTGTGTGTGTGTGTGTGTGTGTGTGTGTGTGTGTGTGTGTGTGTTAGTTATAGGCCTAATGACTGTGATGAGTATAATAAGAAACTGTACAGGGAAATAGAGTGGGCCGATAAATTGCAGTCTTTTAATGGGTGATTTTAATTTCCCAGATATTGACTGCAATTTGTGGATTGGTTTACTCACACACTAACGAGGCTTTTGTGGATTTATTGGATGATTGTTTTCTACATCAGCATGTTTGGGCGGCAACTAGAGGGAGTAATACTCTTGGTCTGATTATCAGTAGTGATTCTTCATGCATTAAGAAACTGCAGATCAAGGAACCACTAGGTGGCAGTGATCACAGTGTGCTGAAGTGGGATTTATTCAAAGAGGTAATTAACATCAGGGGTAAAAGGAAGGGTTTTTGCTTTTGTAAAGGCGAATGCGGTGGTCTGAGACGGTATTTAAATTCTATACAGTGGGACCAACCAATGATGTTACGAACAGCAAATTCAAAATGGGAAGCATTCAAAGAATTTATATTGGAAATTACTAGGTTTTACATACCAACTAAGAAATATTGTTCAAGGTTTAGGCCTAAATGGATGTCAGATTAACTATTGAGACATATGGCAGAAAAGAAAAATGCATAGGATACACATAAATTAATGGGTGACATGGAACCCTATGATAGATATAAGCTGGTCTGTGACCAAGTCACAAAGGAGATTAGGCAGGCAAAGGTAGAGTAAGAAACCTTTGGCAAAGGATGCAAAGAAAGACAACAAACAGCTCTTTACCTATGTAAACTCTAGAAGGAAAGGGATGAATCAGATTAGTCCCTGGATATTGATGGTTCAACTGTTGATTATCCTGCTCAGGTGGCTCACAAACTAAATGAGTAATTTGCATCTACATTCTTACATGAGGAGTTATTCAGGGAGGGGAATGCCAGAGGTGAGTTAAACTCTGGCAGTGAGCTAGATGATCTTGTAATAACTGAGAGGAAAGTGGAGGAGAAATTGTTGAAATTAAACATAAAAAAGGCACCTGTGGTGGACGGGATCTATCCAGTTATATTAAAGGAGGCAGCAAATCAAGTAAGCAAACACTTAGCCATAATTTTGAGTGTTTCTTTTGGTTCAGGGGAGGTACCCACGGACCAGAGATGATCAAATGTCACCCCAATTCACAAAGGAGGATCAAAAGGTGACACAAGTAATTATAGACCTGTTAGTTTAACTTCTGTTCCAGGAAAATTAATGGAGGCACTGGTTAAAACACTGCAGGATCATCTAGACAAGATTCAGTTATAGCTCGGACAGAGCATGGTTTTGTTAAGAGAAAGTCTTGCCTGGCCAGTTTGATTGGATACTTGATGTGGTCACAAAGGAACTGGATGCAAGGAATAACTTTGATATCATATATTTGGATCTTAGAAAGGCCTTTGATACTGTAGCACACGGAAGACTGCTGCACAAATTGGAGCAGTGTGACATTGGAGGCAAATTGCTGCTATGGATAAAGGGATAGTTGAGGGGGGAAAAGACAGAGTGGTAATCAATGGACACTGCTCATCGTGGACTAACATTATTAGTGGAGTCCCTCAGGGTTCAGTGTTGGGTCCATTATTGTTTTCTGTATTTATAAATGATATTGATGATGGTATATCAAGCTTAATGTCCAAGTTTGCACATGATACGAAGGTTTCCACGGTTGTTAAGGACACTAATGACAGTACGCTGCTTCAACAAGATCTAGAAAAGTTGATTAGATGGGCTGAGGTGGAAAATGTAGTTTAACATTGGCAAATGTAAAGTACTACATATTGGAAGCAGTAACCCCAGAATAACGTATAAACTCTGTGGTACTACACTGACAGTGGTAGAGAACGAAAAGAACCTGGGGGTGATTGTGCAGGCAGATATGAAGTATTCTGAGCAGTGCAGATGGTCTGCAAGAGTAGCTCATGATGTCTTGTCAATGATATACAGGAATTTTTCTAGCAGGGATAAGGAGGTGGTTATCCCCTTGTGTAAGGCAATGGTTAGGCACACCTTGAGTACCATCTGGGGGCCTCATTTTAAGAAGGATGTAGAGCTGTTGGAATGAATACAGAGAAGGGCAACAAGGTTAGTGAATGGAACAAAGGGTTGCTCTTATGAAGAAAGGCTTAAGTTTTGCAGATTACAGTGTCTGGAGACCTGGCACTTGCGAGGTGATCTGATTGAGGTGTCTGGAGTCTTGAATGGTTTGAGCATGCTCAATGCTGATGGGGTTCTTCCTCTTGTTCAGAATCATCACCTGAGAGGGCATACATTCAAATTGAGGAAAGAGAGATGAAGGATAGATGTGCAGAAGTTTTCCTTTAGCCAGCAGGTAGTTGGTTGGTGGAAAAGACTTCCATCCTTTGTTCTGGATGTTGATAGCCTAAATAAATTTAAGGCTGAGCTGGACAGGTATTTGGAACGAACAGAGAGGTGAAATGGGAGCGTTTTTTTTTTTTTTTTGGCTGATGCTGCATAAGCTTGCTTTTTTGCATCATATGCTCTACTAATGCTAATACTAATGCTAAAAAAATTGGCAGCAGAAAGATCAATATTAAGATATGCAGATGATACCACTCTGCTTGCAGGAAATGATGAAGATCTAATACAATTGATTTTAATGGTTAAAAATGAGAGCAAAAAAGTGAGACTACAGCTTAATATCAAGAAAACAAAAATTATGACAACAGCTGGGACTGAAGAAGTTAAAATTAAATTGACACTGAAGAGGTCGAATCTCTCTGGGACTTCATCTTACTTGAATCTAAGATCCATTGATGGGGAAAGAGTCTGGCCCTAAATTTAAAAGAAGAATTTCATTTGGCCACATAGCAATGATGAGCATGGAAAAGATCTGGAAAGACAAAGACATCAGTCTTACAACGAAGATTAGAATGGTTAATGTGTGTGAAAGCTAGACAATGAAGAAAGTAGGCAGAAGAAATAATGACGTTTTTGAACTCTGGCACCGGAGAAAGCTGCTAAGCATACCATGGACAGCAAAAGTTACGAACAGAGAGGTGGTTTTTTTTTTTTTTTTTTTTATATGTAAACCCCAAACATGAGAGGTATTAGAACCTACAGTACTTAGTACCATGCCTGGGTTGGAGGTTGAGAAGACGAAAGAAGATATTTGTTGAACATTGGACTTGAACTTCTGTAGATTGTTATTTTCAGGAAATACATATGAAGGAAGGTTGTTTCAGAAAGTGGCAGTTGAATGAATAAATGAGGAAGATGAAAAGTTGGTTCTGTGAGTTTGAAGTTGGACAGTAAATGGATGTTGGCTGGTGGCGGCACGTGTTCGGACTATTTTGCAAGAGAGAGAGAGTGGGAATATAGAAGCCAATTCAGAAGAACAGTGCCCATGGAAGTATCTGTAGAAGAGGCATGCAGCAGAAACAGTACGTCTATGAGACAGCGAATGGAGAGACTCTGTTGGAGATGAATCATTAATTAACCTAACTGCCCTCTTCTGAATGGAATCAAGAAGCCTGAGAGAGGTTTTGGGGACACCACCCCATGTGGGAACAATATTCCATGGCAGGGCGGATTTGCGATTTATACAGAGTGAGCAGCTGTTGGAAGAAAAGTAACGCCGAGAGCAAAAGAGAAAACCAAGTTTTTTAGATGCAGAGTAAGCAATATTTGTAATGTGATTGTGCCAAGAGAGAGATTAGAAGTCAGGGTAATCCCCAAAAGATATATATCATTTTGCCGAGAAATCGGAGTGTCACTAAAGATAAGCATAGGAGCAGAAGAATCCTTTTTATGAGATATAAGACAAGACTGAGTTTTAGAAGGGTTGAAATCAACTAAGTTGTCTTTGCTCCACTGGAGAATTATGTGAAGATCGGTATTTAAGGAATTGATAGCAGATTTTGGAGAAGTTGAAGCTGATTGAACAGGGCAAAGTTTCTCAAAATGGAAAGTGAAATGCAGTGTGCTATCATCGGCAAAACTATGGATAGAATTTCCAGTCAATGGAAGAAGGTCATTAATATACAAGAGGAAAAGAGTGGGGGAAAAAACTGAACCTTGGGGAATACCGGCATTCGTCGAAAAGTTAGAAGACAGAGGGCCATCTACCATCACCCTCAGTGAGCGCTCAGAGAGAGAGAACTGTTATCCGGATAACCAATTACTAAAAACAGTTGGCAAACCATAAGATGGAAGCTTGTTTAGAAGACCTTTCTGCCAAACACAATCGAAAGCCTTTGAGATGTCAAGAGCAACTACTTGTGTTTCACCGAACCTTTTCATTGAATTAGTCCATAAATGGGTAACATAAGCCAGAACATCACCAGTGGATCGACACTGACGAAATCCATACTGGCGATCGTTGATCAGACAGAAGGTTTCTAGGTAGCTTAAGAGTTGGCGGTTAATTGATTTCTCCCTTACTTCAGAAAGAGTAGAAGTGATTGCAATGGGACAATAATTGGATTGGAGGGATTTTTCTCCCTTTTTAGGAACTGGCTGGATATGAGCAAATTTCCAAGCAGAAGGAAAAACACCTTTGGAATAAGAAAGTGAAAAAAGGCAGCAAAGAATAGGAGTAAATTCAGGAGCACAGGTTTTGAGAACAAGTGGAGAAATACCATCAGGACCTGTAGCTTTCTTAGCATCAAGATTCATCAAAATCCTTCTGACATCCTTTTGACGGAAAAAAAAAGGAGGCATTGAATGGAGCGTGTTGGGAATGGTGGGAGGTGCTTTACCAAGATCATTAATATATGAGTTATAATAAAAATGGGATGCTATCAGGTCAGCTTTATCCTTGGCTGAAGTGACAGTAGAAGTCTGGTTTGGATAGAGGTGGGAGCAGAGATGGGAAAAGTTGCAGCCAATAGCTTTGGCAGGGGACCAGAATGCTTGGCTACCATTAGGGCAAGAAGCAAGCTTTCTTCTCTTAGCCTGTTCTAACTCTAGTTTGGACTGATTAATAACTGCTTTACAATTGTTGCGAGCTTTGGCGTAGGAAGAAAATGAAACTGAAGAATTAGAAACAAGCCAATTACGATATGCAACATTCTTTTCTTGAACAGCCTTAGCACATTTATTGGAAAACCAAGATTTAGATAAAGGACGAAATTTTAAAGTGGAGTGTGGGATAAAGGATTCCATTCCTGCAAGAATAATTTCACTGACACGATCTGAGCAACGTTGACATCAGAAGTTTTGAAACAGTAATCCGACCAAAGAAAAGAAGAAAAGAAATCTCGCAGGTCATCCCATTTTGCATTCTTGTAATGCCAAACAACACGAGGTTGGGAATAGCCATGAGATAAAGGCTCCATTGGAGAAGAGACAATCACCCAAGTTGTGATCTGAAGTGCCTAAAGGACCTCTCACTTCGGGCCGTGTTCTTAGAAGGGTTGTTAATGAGAAAAAGATCAAGCATGTTGGCTGTAGGATTAGGATTGTCCAGTATTCTTGTAGGTAAATGAACAATCTGTGGAAGGTCATTAGTAATTGCAAAAGCTTCAGCATCTTGATCAGCTGGGTCGGTGTGACTAGAAAATGGAAGCCAGCTGGAATTGTGAACATTAAAATTACCAAGGAAAAATTACCTCACTGTTAGGAAAGTTGGACTAGAGAAAGTCAAGTTGCAAAGAGAGGAAGTCAAAGAGCTCCAAGTGATTAGTGGAATTGGCAGAATGTTAGAGACAACAGATGAATTTGACACAATGAGGTAGAGAGATTTTAATCCAGAGGAGATCGAAAAGAGGAGATTCCAAATTACCAAGTCTCTGACAGGGAATATCAGAATGGACATATGCACAAGTACCATTTTTGAGGCTAAAGGAATCATACAACGAATAATTTGGGCATCTGAGATGAGCAGTAGTTGAATCAACTGATAACTGAGATTCTATCAGAAAAAGCACATGGGGTTTGGAAGACTGCAAGTGGAAATGGACATCGTTAAGATTAGAATTGAGACCACGTATATTTGAGAAATGAATTAGGAAGTGCTTGGGAGGTTTAGATCTTTTCGCAGATAAGCTTGCTCTATTAAATTAAGAAAAAGCAGATAAGTAAGAAAAAGTGGGTGGGACATGCTGTATGAAGTAATGAAACTTTTGGATATGGCAGACACATGGTAAGAATATACCCAGATCCTTTACATAACGTGGCCTCGACAATGCTCCCTGCATACACACTACTCGGACCTCCCCCAGTCACTATCTGGCAGAGTAGAGGTAGCAAGATTATACACTAGCTGATCTGTAAGCTTCCTAGAGAGTTACCAATAGGTTCGGTCTGGTGTACTAACTAGCGGCCGGCCTGCGAACACTGTTTTAGAGCTGTACCCTCAAAATGTAAGGAATATTGGATCTCGCCACGATTTTAATCATAACCTCAAAAGTCATCAATCATACTGCATGATGGAAGAGATAGGGAAAGGTTGACTGGAACTTAGCTCTAGAGACTAAACATGGGTGCCACCACTTCAAGCCTCCAATTAGCAAAGTGGTGGTATTGCACCAGTTGATGAGAGTCATCTACAACTTGTACTGTCTAGTAACATAGAGGGGCGACATTCCTCCATGTGGTGTGGGCAACACACCTCGACCCCTGCTTACATTGGTTCACACCTGGGTGGTCACCCACCATGTACTTGTGCATGGAGGTTATACCCAGGATTACTAACAGTCCGAACATTGTGGAGGTGCAAATAGAGGATTTGGCTATCACAGACCGTCCGGACTTCGCCGAAATAGGGTCCACTTGACTTGAGTGTCACCCAAATATCAGTTCCATCAGCCTTTTAGACTCCCAGGTAGCAAGTGCCTCTTGTCTGGCATATCAGAGAGAATGTCTGTGACAACCTCAAGGACAATGAAAAAAGTAGGCAGAAGAAAAATTCACGTTTTTGAACTCTGTTCCTGGAGAAAACTGCTAAGCATACCATGGATAGCAAAAGTTACGAACAGAGACGTTTTGGATTGCATAAAGCCAGAAACATCACTGGATGCCAAGATCAGCAAGCTACAATTCACCAATTTCAGTCATGTAATGTGATCTAACTCATTGAAAAAATCGATAATGCTAGGAAAGGTCAGTGGAACAGGGGGAAGAGGTTGGCAAAGAACATGCTGGCTTGATACCATTAAGAGCGACACTGGCATGAGCATGAAGAACTTGAAAGAAGTTCTTGAAGACCGGACAATATGGAGGCAGCTCACCAATAGTCTCCCAAAGTTGGCTGCAACTAAGCGAATGAAAACAAATAAACAATGAAAAACCTACTAGCTTTTACAATTGCTTTCCTGAATTCCATTTAAATTTTCTGTTGGTAACATCATCAGTTGGTTCCACTGCATAGAATTTAAAAACTGTCGGAGACCACTGTAGTCACCCTTATGAAAGCAGAAGTATACCCATGACAGTAGGTTTGTCTTTAAATAAATGCCACATCAGTTCACTGTGACCACTGCCACCAGTGGGCCTTTTACTTGCAGATTATTAATGTATGAAGAATCACACTTATAACGTGATAAAAAAAAAATAAATAAATAAAAAAAAAATCACCCCAGGGGCTCACATATGGTGAGTTATGGGCTTGGCACACCCAGGGTCCTGAGCTGGATATCATCATCCTTCTCCTTCTTGGCGATTCCTTTCTACTTCTCTCTCTCTCTCAATGTAACTTGGGAAGTTTTTTTTTTTTTTTTTTTTGGCTGGTGCAGCATAAGCTTCAGGCTTCCTTGCACCATGTGGCTAATAATAATAATAAAAGAATATTGCTTTTACTTATTGCATCTGTAACTTGCTGCTCAAGAAAAAAAGTCATCCAATAAATCTACAAAATTCTTGCTATCGTGTGAGTGATTAACTTTCCAGTCTCTGTAACACTTATAACACACCTACACTCATTTTTGTTTTTCCAGTATCATTCCGAACTGGCTTATTGCACTAGAAAAACAATAATATTGGTTTGTGTAGTATTTGATCTTTTCAAAATTCATGGAATTTCTTGGTGTACTTTTAGTGCTAATTCTGGAAATCCTTTCTCTTTTTACCTATTATGTTTTTTTAAAAAAGTATGATGGATGGTTTTCTTATATGCAGATTTTGTGCATCCATGATATGCTTACTACTTCCTTTATAACTGATAGGTATAGATTTGTCCAAACTTGTTTAGACAATTTGTGATTGCAAATCAGTTTGCTGTATAAAGCTGTGAAGTGGTTTTTCCACAATCAGTATCCATTTTTAATTCAATTATTTTCTCTTGCAGTTTTGTTAACTATTTTCTGCTTCTAATATAATTTTCATATTCTGACGTTTGAACATCAACTCTTGGTTCTGGTAACAATCCAGATATATTTTGCTCCATTTGTGCTAATTATGTAGTGACAAAACAAAGGTAAGATATAACATGATTTGTAATAATTTGCATATGCTGCTTGTTTTGGAATTAAATTATGTGACCAAGTTAAAAGTCTGCCTCCCCATCTTCCTTAAATTTGTTGGTGGACTTGTAAGTTTATTGATAGCTTGTGATTGTGGAAATGTGTTGTCATTCCTGTGGTATCGTAACTTCAGGATCATATTAATGACTCTACTTTTGTTCTATAAAGTAGCAAGTGATAATGCAAAGAAAAGTTGTTCATTGTGTACCTCCTCAACATTACTTCAGCTATAAGGCCAGTAGCCCATAGACCTGAACTACTGGTATCACTGTGTATCACTGTGTATCACTGTTTGTTCTTGAGCCTATTCCATCAGATTCCAAATTTGCCATTTGTGATCTAGAGAGTGATATAAACTTTTGTAATAAAGAAATTCACAAATTTGGATCACAGCTATTTATAGAAAGTGAAATTGATGATCCTGTGATAGATTTATGAGGATTAGCCCAAAAGTATTTAATTTAAAACAAATGTATTTTATAACATAATTTACATTAAAAACCTTCAGAATATTCTCCTTCATGCCTTATGTCTTCTGATGTTAAGCTCTTTGTAGTATCGGATCACGGCTGCGCTCAGCACTTCTAAAGACAGAAATCTTTGTCCACATAACAGTTCCTGGAATAGATCATAATCTCCAGGACTCATCTGGACTAATGGACTTTTACCCCTGGTATGGAAGTCAATGTAAAAAATGATGTAAAAATCAAATGATATGTATAAAATATGTAAAAAGTTGATATCAAATGATATATCAGTATGATATGTAATGAATCCTTACTGATAATCTTAAACTTAAATCTCTTGCACATAATATTTGTCACCAGGAACCAATGTCTCTAGGCTCCTGATGAAATTTGTCACCAGGAGCCTAGAGACATTGGATTTTGATGTGAGCCTCTAGACCTAATTCATTTCTTGTTTTTCTCTTTCCATTGTGAAAAACCCCCTGGTCATTTGTTGTGAAGGGTTGTGTTATTACATTGCAATAAAGATTTATTTATCGTAAAATAATCTGTTATGTGGGACTTAGTCATATGCTCTGCTGAAGTCCAAGTGCACAATGTCAAAAGAGCTCATGAGTGACTCTGTCAAAATAGCTAAGCAGGTTGGTTAAACATTTTTCCTTTACAAAACCCTGCTGTATTTCCTTCAGATATTTGCCTGTCTAAATGGTCTTGTACTGCACTCTTGATTCATTTCCCAGTCACCAAAATCAGAATGACTGGTCAGTAGTTGCCCACTTCACACGGAGAACTGCATTTATGTTTTAGTGATACATTGGCACTTCTCTGATCCAATCTCTCCAGATTCTAGTGATACGCTCATAATTAATCTTTAATGATATTATAAATAGATTCCTCACTTTCTCTCGCAAAATTACTGGATATATCCATCAATTAAAGGAACCTCTCCTTAATCCTAGAAGTTTTTCTGATAAATAATCTTCTGAAATTTCAATATCACTTATCTTGTGCTTCTCTGTGGAAATCACACAGCTTCTCCACCATGAATGGTCTTTCATTTGTTAATTTTGATGAAAAGTACCTGTTAAATTCATCTACTGCATCAGCTGAGTTTATGTATTATTATTAAAAAAAAAAAAAAAAAAAAAAAACACATCTTTTTCTCCTTTATGAGAATTTTCCACCCCGTGATGGGTACTGCTACCAAGTGCATAGGGTGATTGGTTGTGTTGGGTTACTATTATTATTATTACTGTTGTTCAACAAACTCTCTAATTATCCTACATATGTTCAGGATCATGGCTTTCTGGAGTTCCATATAGGTGTTCTCTGGGAGGTCTATTTCTATTAGGTTCTTTTTGGGGGCATCTTTGATGCTATGCCAATGATTGGGATATTCATTACTTGTTCTTCATGCCACATTTTTTTGACTTTCTGTCTAAGGTCAGTGCACTTACTGATCTTTTCCTCATTGGTTTTCTGGAGGTTGCTGATGTTTGGCACTGCTATGTCAATCAGGTATGTAGCCATTTCCTTCTTGTCAATTAGGGTTATGTCTTGCTTTGGCAGCATTGTCTTGTCCATTATTATAGCATGGCCTCAGTATAGTTTGTAAATAGGGGGGGGGGGGTCTCTATTCCAGCATTATTATCTGGGTGAACTGCTCGTGTGTGTGCGTGCGCACGCACGCACACGCAACTGAGCTTCTTGGGGAACTTCTAATCCTGGGGTTTCCCAGTTGTGGAACTTCATAATCGACTGTTGTACCTTTTCCTCCAGATTCTCCATTCACTTGTATGTTCTTCATTTCTAGATTTCTCCTTGGGGGGGGGGGCACAACTGTTATGATTAACCTGCTCCACAGATTGCCCCAGGACCTCCTCTAGTGCTTAATGGTTGAGTCGGGTCCTTTGCCTTTCTTCTCCTCCTCCTGTTGTCCAATTTTTCTGCTCTGTGGTTTTCATCAAATATCCTGTTGTTTGTTTTCCTCTGGACACACTTCCTGTAAAAGTGAAGTCTTTTACTGATAGTCAGGATTTTCTGCTTGACAACATAAAGGTATTCTTTAACTGTTATGATTAACCTGCTCCACAGATTGCCCCAGGACCTCCTCTAGTGCTTAATGGTTGAGTCGGGTCCTTTGCCTTTCTTCTCCTCCTCCTGTTGTCCAATTTTTCTGCTCTGTGGTTTTCATCAAATATCCTGTTGTTTGTTTTCCTCTGGACACACTTCCTGTAAAAGTGAAGTCTTTTACTGATAGTCAGGATTTTCTGCTTGACAACATAAAGGTATTCTTTAATCCTCTGATTATTGGTGTGCTGAGTATGTTTTTGTTCTTGAGGGTGGTCTTCACTTTTCTGATCATCTTCTTATTTCTGTTCTTACCACATTGGTACTGGATCAGTTGGCTTTTCTTCACTGTTATCTCTTCTATCTTCTGCTGTAGCCTTCTTCCCCAGACTGCTGGTTCCTTGTCTTTGCATTTTATTTTCTGTTGCATGTATGGTTTTTCTTCTGTTCATCTTTGTGGTTGCTACAGCAGCACCATAATTTGCTGTGTGGATGGTGTCTAGTGTTACTTTGTTGTTGTTGAAGTAATCCGGTATTATTTGCTGATTTGAGGTGGTCTGCAATTTGCCAGAGGATTCTGTTGGGTCTCTGCTGCTTTGGTATGGTGTGGGTCTTTGTGGGATCGATCCATTCCCTTGAATTCTGCTAGCACTTTCTTCTACTCTTCCTGCTATTATTCTGATTATCATGACCTTGTTTCTTTCCACTTCAGCTGCTCCAGATTGTTATTCTTGTACTTTCTGTTTGTCCTCCAGTTCTGGTTCCACTGTGTCCATATTCGTTGTTGTTTGCATTTGATCACTCGCGTCCCACCTGATTTTTTCCAAGATTACAGAAGCTATCAGGTTCTTTGTGATGATGGTCCATCTCTGGTCTGCTATTTGCTGTTCAGTGACCTGCCTGAACAGTCAAGAATCTTTCCAACCACTTGGTGTGTAGTTGTGACAGATGTGTACACTGTCATGTCTGTCTTTAGCTTTGTTACTTTGTAGTATGCTTGCACGATCAGTATATTCATTTCAATGCTCCACTTCATGTGTTGGCTTCTTTTTTCTTGGGTGGTCACTAGTGCAGCTGCACAGGAAGCACTTCCAAATGGTTGGGATGGGTGGTCTTGTCCTTCAGTTGTGATAGCCACATGGTAGACAGCACCAATGTTTATTATTATTGTTGCTCTTATATTATTTCTTCCTGACTGGGGGATTCCACTCCTTGGCGGATACTGCTACCAAGTGCACATGGTGGTTGTAATGTGTGGTGTTACTGTTGGTTGAGGAAATCTCTGACTATCCTATAGGTGTTCAGGGTTGCAACTTTCTGGAGTTCCTTATAGGTGTTCTCTGGGAGACCTATTGCTGCTAGGCTGCTATGTAGAGTCTTTGGCACCATACTGGTGGTTGACACGATGATCGGGATGGTTGATTCTTGCATATGCCACATCTCCTTGACCTCATGTCTCAGGTTCATGTACTTCCTAATTTTTTCCTCGTGGATTTTCTGGACATAGCTAGTGTTGGGCACCGCTGTCAATCAGATAGGTAGCCTTTTCCATCTTGTCCACAAGGGTTATGTCTGGTCTGTTGTGCGGGATGATCTTATCCATTATTATGGCGCAATCCCAGTACAGCTTCTGGGTTCGGATCTCTAGTACTGCCTGGGATTCGTACTTATAGTATGGTACACTTTCTTTTCACAACTGGCATTTCCTCACTAGCTTCTGATGTATTATCCTGGCTACCTGGTCGTGTCTATCAGTGTACTCACTCTGGGTGATGACCTTGCACCCCACGGTGATGTGTTGGATCGTTTCTGCGGCCAGGTGGCATCATCGACATGTGTCATTTAACATTCCTTTGTGATGTATTTTCTTAGTTTCTGGTATTGATTACTTGGTCTTGGATGGCCAGCATGAATCTTTCAGTCTTGGGGAAGAGTGTCCCGTTTGTGAGCAATGCATTGGAAACAGTGTTATTGATATGATCTTGATGGAGGTCATTATAGTGTCTGCCGTGGAGTGTCTTCTTTGCCCATCTTTCTAACTTCGTTTCTTGTACTATCTGGGCGGGAGGGGGTTCTTTGCTTAGGTTGAGTGGGATATACCATTTATCTATCTTCCTTATGGCCTGATGAAGTGGTGCTGTGTTGTTCTTGAAGTAATTCTTCAGGTTAACTATCGCTGTTTTCTGTTGCTCTATCAGAGGTCCCTTCCTCCCTCTTTCCGAGTTATTGTTAGTCTCTCCACTGCTGACTTCGAGTGGTGTTGGCGGCTCTTGGTCATCATTGTCCTTGTCTTTTGCATGATATCTTCTAGCTTGGTGTTAGTCCAATCTATGACCCCGAAGGTGTATGTTAGTACTGGAGCTGCATAGGTGTTTATGGCTTTAATTGTGTTCCCTCCATTCAACTTTGCTTTCAGCAGGCTTCTGAGCTGATGATATTTTTCAGTCAGGCACTTCTTGATTTCCTTGCACGCCTCTGTGATATAACTGCTGAGCCTGCATCATCCCTAAGTATTTGTAGGTCTCTCCTTCTGTCATAGCTTCGATATCTTTACCAGTCAGCAACTGGTAGTTTCGGCTAAATAATTTTCCCTGGTGCAGTGTGTGTGTGGGTTTTGCATTTATTTAGACCAAATTCCATCTTGATGTCCTTGCTGAATTCTTTGGTGATCCGGAGTAGTTGCTTCTCGGTTGCTGCATAGAGCTTGATGTCATTCATGTACATCAGGTGGGTGAGGGTGTACAGGTTCTTTCTTCCTTCTTTGAAGTTATATCCATACTTGCTGCCGTTAAGCATGGTGGATAGCAGGTTGAATGCTAGACAGAACCACAGTGGGCTGATAGCATCTCCCTGAAAGATTGCTCTTCTAATGGGGATTGGCCTGGTTGTGATGTTCTCGACCTTAATGGTGGTACTCCATTTCGCCATTGTTGCTCCTAGGAAGTTTGTCACTATTGGATTGACCTTGTAGATCTTCAGGGTCTCTATTAGCCAGCTATGAGGTATGGAGTTGAAAGCCTTGCAGTAATCGATCTAGGCCATGTATAGGTTGTGGTGCTTCTTGTAAGCATGCTCCATAACTGTGGCATCTATGGTTAATTGCTCCTTGCATCCTTTCTGCTGTTTGGCCATTATGTTCTGACTCTCTAAGTGGTCTGATATCTTCTTGGTTATGCAGCTGGTAAGGATCTTGTACATCATTGTGAGGCAGGTGATTGGTCTGTATTTCGACAGGTTTCTTGTATCATCGGCTTGAGATATGCGACTCCTTCAGTGAGAAACTTCGGGATTGTCTCCGGTTGCCTTATCATTCGAGTGAACTGGTCCGCTAGGTGCTTGTGTGTGAAGGTGAGCTTCTTGTACCAGTAGTTGTGGATGTTATCAATTCCTGGGGCTCGTGAGTTGTGGGTGTTCCTGATCGACTGTTTTACTTCTTCTTCTTAAATCTCCCACTCTCTCTCTCCTGTCTTTTATGTGTATGTCCTTGGTTTTCTTCTGTTCTACTTCTATCCAGGGTGTTCTTCTGTTATGTCTTACTTCACTGCTCCATATATTTCCCCAGAACTCCTCGATCGTCTTCTTCTCGGGTGGTCCGTTTCCTGCTTTCTCATCTTCACCCAGTTTCCTGTAGAAGGCTCTTTGGTCCTCATTGAAGATTCAGTTATTTATTTTCCTCTGCGAGCTCTCTTTGTGTCTGTGTAGTCTCTTGCTGAATGCGAGGAGGTTCTGCTTCAATGTGTCCAAGTATTCTCTGATTTCTGGTCTCGTGTTTGTTGTGGGCGCTGTCTCTCTTGAGGATGCTCTTCACTGTTCCAATCAATTTCTTACTTCTGTTACCCTGTTGGTACTGGGTCAATTGACCTATTGGCACGCCTCTGTAGCCAGGTGGGAAGGAGCTGTACTGCGTAGCACACGCTTCTTGATTAGACCGGGGTTCGAGCCCATCACCACCAAATAGAGGATGCAGGGAATGACCACCGCATATTCCCAGAGCAATATGGCCTTAGTTGATAATGCTTCTAAAAACCAAATAACAAACAAACAAACAACTGACCTATCTTGACTCTTAATTCTTCTTTCTTCTGCTGAAGTCGTCTTTCCCAGGCTGGCAGTTCATTCTGTTTTCAGTTCTTCTGCTGGTGGTCACTTGTTTGTTTTCCATTAATCCTAGTAGCTACTATGGCAGCTACTAGGATTAATGGAAAAGAAACAAGTTTAATGGAAATTAATTTCCAAGATTAATGGAAAAGAAGCTGGAGGCTGTGTGGATAGCCTCCAGCATTGCACGATCGTTGTCAAGGTAATGTGGCATTATTTGCCGATTGAGGTGGTCTGTTATTCTCCACAGGATTTTATTTGGCCTCTGCTTTAGGTATCAGGTGCGTTCTTGTGGGGTCCATTCCTTCGAATTCTGTTAGGGCCTTCCACTCGGCTTCTATTCTGGATAGCATGACTTCGTCTCTATCAACTTAGGCTACTCTGGGTTATATTTCTTCTTGCTCTTCCTCCTCTGGTTGACCATATTGACCATATTCTTTGTGCATTGCAGTTGATTGCTCACATCCTGCTTGATTTTTTCCAAGATGGCAGGAGCTATTAGGTTCTTCGTGACAATGGTCCTTCTTTGGTCAGCTAATTGCTGTTCGGTGACCTGAATATCTAGGTATCGTTCCAACTACTTGCTATGTAGTATTATTATTATTAGCATTAGTAGAGGCATTTGATGCAAGAAAGCAGGCTTATGCAGCATCAGCCAAAAAAAAAATAATAAAATAAATAAATAAATAAAAAATAACTACTTCCACTTCAACCCTCTGTTCGTTCGAAATACCTGTCCAGCTGAGCCTTAAACTTATTTAGGCTATCAACTTCCACGACAAGGGATGGAAGTCTGTTCCACCAACCAACCACCCACTGGCTAATGGCAAATTTCCTCACGTCTATCCTACCTCTGTCTTTCCTCAATTTGAATTTATGCCCTCTCAGGTGATTATTCTGAGAAAGAGGAAGAATCCCATCAGCATTGAGAATGCTCAAACCATTCAAGGCTTTACATACCTCTATCAGATCACCTCGCTGGTGCCTAGTCTCCAGTCAATGTAATTTGCAAAACTTAAGCCTTTCTTCGTAAGAGCACCCCTTTGTTCCATTCACTAATCTTGTTGCTCTTCTCTGTACTCATTCCAGCATCTCTACATCTTTCTTGAAATGAGGCCTCCAGACCTGTATACAGTACTCTAGGTGTGGCCTGACCATTGCCTTATACAAGGGAATAATCACCTCCTTATCACTGCCAGAAAAATTCCTATATATCATTGACAATACACCATGAGCTATGCTTGCAGCCCGTATGCACTGCTCAGAAAACTTCATATCTGCCTGCACAACCACCCCCAGGTCCCTTTCATTCTCTACCACTGTCCGTGTACAGAGTTGATACATTGCTCTGGGGTTGCTGTTTCCCATATGTTGTACTTTACATTTGTCAATGTTAAACTTCATTTGCCACCTCTCAGCCCATCTGCTCAACCTTTCCAGATCCTGTTGCAGTAGCATAGTGTCAGTAGTCTGCAAACTTGGACATTAAGCTTGATATACCATCATCAATATCATTTATAAATACAGAAAACAATAATGGACCCAATACTGAACCCTGAGGGACTCCACTAATAACATTATTCCATGATGAGCAGTCTCCATTGATTACCACTCTCTGTCTTCTCCCCCTCAACCACCCCTTTATCCATAGCAGCAATTTGCCTCCAATGCCACACTGCTCCAATTTGTGCAGCAGTCTTCCATGTGCAACAGTATCAAAAGCCTTTCTAAGATCCAATTATATAATATCAAATTTATTCCCTGCATCCAGTTCTTTTGTGACTGCATCATAGTATCCAATCAAATTGGTCTGGCAAGACTTCCCCTTAGCAAAACCATGCTGTGTTGGAGCTATAACTGAAGTCTTGTCTAGATGATCCTGCAGTGCTTCTTTAACCAGTGCCTCCATTAATTTTCCAGGAACAGAAGTTAAACTAACAGGTCTATAATTACTTGTGTTGCCCTTTGACCCTCCTTTGTGAATTGGGGTCACATTTGCACATCTCCAGTCCATGGGTACTTCCCCTGAGTCCAAGGAAGCTCTCATAATTATGGCTAAGGGTTTGCTTACTTCCTTTAATATAACTGGATAGATCCCATCCACCCCAGGTGCCTTTCTTGTATTTATCTTCAACAATTTCTCCTCCACTTTACTCTCAGTTATTACAAGATTCTCTAGCTTACTGCCAGAGTTGAATACACCTCTGGCATTCCCCTCGTTGAATAACTCCTCATGTGTGAATGTCGATGCAAAATATTCATTTAGTTTGTTAGCTACCTGAGCAGGAACATCAACAGTTGACCCATCGATATCAAGTGGACCAATCTGATTCATCCTCTTCCTTCTAGAGTTCACATAAGTAAAGAACTCTTTGCTGTTTTTCTTTGCATCCCTTGCCAAAGATTTCTCGTAATCTACCTTCGCCTGCCTAACCTCCTTTGTAACTTGGTTACAGATCAACTTGTATCTATCATAGGCTTCTGTGTCATGTGTTAATTTGTATGTATCCCATGCATTTTTCTTCTCTGCCATATGTCTCATTATTTCATCTGACATCCACTTAGGCCTAAACCTTGAACAATATTTCTTAGTTGGCATGTAAAGCCTAGTAGCTTCCAAGATAAGTTCTTTGAATGCTTCCCATTTTGAATTTGCTGTTGGTAACATCATCAGTTGGTCCCACTGTATAGAATTTAAATACTGTCTCAGTCCATCGTAGTCGCCTTTACGAAAGCAATAACCCTTCTCTTTACCCCTAATGGTAATTACCTCTTTGAGTAATTCCCACTTCAGCACACTGTGATCGCTGCCACCTAGTGGTTCATTTACCTGCAGATTCTTAATGCATGAAGAATCACTACTGATAATCAAATCAAGAGCATTACTCCCTCTAGTTGCCTCCCGAACATGCTGATGTAAAAAACAATCATCCAATAAATCCAAAAAAGCCTTGCTAGTGTGTGAGTGACCAGCCCCCACATTCCAGTCAATATCTGGGAAATTAAAATCCCCCATTATAAGACTCTCGGATTTACTGGCCCACTCTATTTCCCTGTACAGTTTCTTATTATACTCATCAGAGTCATTAGGCTTATAGCACACTCCTACTCTCAATTTTGATCTCTCAATGCTTATGTCACACCAAACTGACTCGACACTGCACTGTCCAGCAATGTCGACTGGCTTCACTTCCTTGGATTTTATGTATTTCTTAACTAATAGCATAACCCTTCCTCCCTTCCTATCCTGTCTGTCCATTCTGTAGAGATTGTACTCCCCAAATTCCAGTTCTGCATTCCTTATGTCTGTGTGACACCACGTCTCTGATATCCCCACAATGTCTGCCTTTGATGTTTTGAGCAATACCTCAAATTCATCAAATTTATTTACTAAACTCCTAGCATTGTTGTACACGCAAGTATACATGCACCTGTTCTTTTTCTGAGCTGCCCTAACACAACCCATGTGTTTACTTGTACCCCAATGATTCCGAGCAGGGTCTGAAATATCCTGCATCTTATTTTCCAGGCTGCGGCTCATTCCAATAGAAGCAGTGCAAGAATCACTTTCACCTCTGCCAGTGGCTACTGTTAATCTATTAGTCCTTGTATCCCCCCAATCTAGCAGTTTTCCGACCCACCTAACACTGCCTCGATAGCATCAGCAAACATTCTTGCACTCTTTCTATTTAAGTGTATCCCATCCCTGTAGAAGCAGTCTCTCCTGTTAACAAGTACAGACCAGGCTGAAAAAAATTCTACCCCTTGAGCCTTATTATTATTATTGTTGTTCAAGGAAGCCTGAGGTTTATGTGCACCAGAAAGAAAAAAAAAAAAAAAAAAAATTCCTGCATTTCCCTGAGAGAGAGAGAGAGAGAGAGAGAGAGAGAGAGAGAGAGAGAAGTAGAAGGGAATCAGCAAGAAAGAGAAGAATAATGATATCCAAGGACCCTATTTTGCTCAGTGGGAGACTATCTCTGACCCCTCTGCCTAAGGCAGAGGTCAGTTATTATTATTATTACTTGTTGCTGCTGTGTTTTTTTTATTTTTTATTATTGAATTTATAAATGATCATCTCTTTCAGGAAGAACCCTTTACATCTTTCTTTCCAGAAGCATTATTTAATATGGCACGCTATTTAATGCATCAGATGATGGGAGATGACTTTCCTGGGGTATCGAGAGTGTATCCTTTAGTACTGTTTCTCTTGAATAGCAATTATTATTTTACTTTTAGTCAGATTATTCTGGTTCTATTTGCAGCATAGTTATTTCACAGCATCCTTTCATTTGCTCACTTTTGTGTTTTCCAAATTTTGGACAATAAGCATGAATTGCCAATCTTAAAAGAGTCTGTAGCATTTTCTATCAACAACATTATGTAACAATTTAGGATGGTTTTTTCAATTTATCTATTTGGTTTATTTGTTTATTAACTTTATTGACTGTATGTAATCATACAGTCAATAAAGTCACTGACTTACATAATATAACATCATACTGGTCACTGACTCACACAGCATTACACCTCACATAGCTGTAAATTTGCCACAGATGTTTGCACTAAGTTATGAATTTTGTTTAATAAGTAATAACACTAAAAGAGAGAAATATCACTTTTTTTTTTTTTTGCACCAAATCTTAAATACAAATATAATTGTTGATAGGAGTGCAGGATTGCTTTCTTCATATTTCTGAACTGGAAATTGATTTTTGTAATCAAATTTTAAATAACTACATTGTAAATTGCCAGTTTTTACACAGAATTTTTCTCAGCTTGGTCTGTTCTTGTTAAGAGGAGAGACTGCTTCTACGGGGATGGGATACACTTAAATAGAAAGGGTGCAAGAATATTTCCTGATGCTATGGAGGCAGAGTTAGGTGGCTCGGAAAACTGCTAGCTTGGGGGGATACAAAGACTAATAGATTAACAGTAGCCGCTAGCAAAGATAAAAGTGATTCTTGCACTACTTCTATTGAAATGCAATTGAGCAGCAGCCTGGAAAGCAAGGCAATGGGAATTTCCAGAACTGCTGGGAGTCATAGTGGAACAAGTAAATACATGGGCTGTGTTAAGGTAGCTAAGATTAAAACAGGTGCATGTATACTTGCATGTAAACCAATGCTATGAGTATAGACTAGGAGTGCTAGTCAAGACATCAAAGGCAGGTGTTGGGAAATCAGAGACATGGTGTCACACAGACATAAGCAGTGCAGAACTGGAATTTGGAGAGTACAATATGTATAGAAAGGATAGACAGGACAGGAAGGGAGGAGGGATTATGCTCTTAGTTAAGAAACAGTCTAAGGAAGCGCATCCAATTGATGTGGGTAGACAATGCCGTTTTGAGTCTGTTTGGTGTGACATAAGCACTGGGAAAGGAAAAATGAGAGTGTGTGTGTGTGTTATAGGCCTAATGAATCTGATGAGTATGATGAGCAATTGTGCAGAGAAATAGAGTAGGCCAGTAAATTAGTGTCTTATAATGAGGGATTTTAATTACCCTGATATTGACTGGAATTTGTGGTTTGGTCACTCACACACTAGCAAGTCTTTTGTGGATTTATTGGATGATTGTTTTCTACACCAGCATGTTCAGCAGGCATCTAGAGGGAATAATATTCTTGATCTGATTATCAGGAGTGATTCTTCATGCATCAAGAATCTGCAGATAAAGGAACCACAGGTGGCAGTGATCACAGTGTGCTGAACTGGGATTTACTCAAAGAGGTAACTACCATCAAGGGTAAAGGGAAGAGTTTTTGCTTTCGTAAAGGTGACTACGATGGTCTGCAATAGTATTTAAATTCTATACGGTAGAACCAACTGATGATGTTACCAACAGCAAATTCAAAATGGAAAGCATTCAAAGAATTAATCTTGGAAGCTACTGGGCTTTTCATACCAACAAAGAAATATTGTTCAAGTTTTAGGCCTAAATGGATGTCAGATGAATTAATTAGACATGTGACAGAGAAGAAAAATGCATGGGGATACATATAAATTAACATGTGGCACAGAAGTCTATGATAGATATAAGCTGGTCTGTAACAAGTTACAAAGGAGGTTAGGCAGGCGAAGGCAGATTACGAGAAATCTTTGGCAAAGGACGCAAAGAAAAACAGCAAAGAGTTCTTTACTTATGTAAACTCTAGAAGTAAGGGGATGAATCAGATTGGTCCACTTGATATCGATGGTTCAACTGTTGATGATCCTGCTGAGGTAGCTAACAAATTATATGAATATTTTGCATCGACATTCACACCTGAGGAGTTATTCAGGGAGGGGAATGCCAGAGGTGTATTCAACTCTGGCAGTAAGCTAGATAATCTTGTAATAACTGAGAGTAAAGTGGAGGAGAAATTGTTGAAGATAAACACAAGAAAGGCACCTGGGGTGGATGGAATCTAACCAGTTATATTAAAGGAGGTGCCAAGGAAGTAAGCAAACCCTTAGCCATAATTATGAGAGCTTCCCTGGACTCAGGGGAGGTACCCGTGGACTGGAGAAGTGCAAATGTGACCCCAATCCACAAAGAAGGATCAAAGGGAGACACAGGTAATTACAGACCTGTTAGTTTAACTTTTGTTCCAGGGAAATTAATGGAGGCACTGGTTAAAGAAGCATTGCTGGATTATTAGGACAAGACTTCAGTTATAGCTCGGACACAGCAGGTGCCTCCGTAGCCAGGTGGGCAGGAGCAGCAGGGAGTGCGTAGCACACCCTTCTTGATTAGACCTGGGTTCGAGCCCCTGAGTCACCAAATATGGAGGATGCGGAAAGTTCAGGGAATGACCACCGGATATCCCCGGAACAATATGGCCTTAGTTGCTAATGTTTCTAAAAACCAAACAGCAAACAGCAGCTCGGACAAAGCATGGGTTTGTTAAGGGGAAGTCATGTCTGACCAGTTTGATTGGATACTATGATGTAGTCACAAAGGTGGATGCAAAGAAAAACTTTGCTATCATATATTTGGATCTTAGAAAAGCCTTTGATACTGTTGTATAAGACTGCTGCACAAATTGGAGCAGTGTGGCATTGGAGGCAAATTGCTGCTATGGATAAAGGGATGGTTGAGTGGGAGAAGACAGAGAGTGGTAATCAATGAACACTGCTCTTTGTGGACTAATGTTATTAGTAGAGTCCCTCGGGGTTCAGTGTTGGGTCCATTGTTGTTTTCTGTATTTATAAATGATATTGATGATGGTATATCAGGCTTAATGTCGAAGTTTGCAGACAATACCAAGGTTGGCAGAGTTGTTAATGACAGTACACTGCTGCAACAGGATCTAGAAAAGTTGATCAGATGGGCTGAGAGGTGGAAAATGAAGTTTAACATTGACAAAAGTAAAGTACTACATATGGTACTCTGTGGTACCACACTGACAGAGGTAGAGAATGAAAAGGACCTGGGGGTAATTGTGCAGGCAGATACAAAGTTTTCTGAGCAGTACAGACTGTCTGCAAGGGTAGCTCATTGTGTCTTGTCAATGATATACAGGAATTTTTCCATCAGGGATAAGGAGGTATCCCCTTGTATAAGGCAATGATCAGGATGCTCCAGACCTGTATACATGTACCAGACTTGTGTACAGGTCTGGATGCCTCATTTTAAGAAGTTTGTAGAGCTATTGGAACGAGTACAGAGAAGGGCAACAAGATTAGTGAATGGAACAAAGGATTGCTCTTATGAAGAAAGGCTTAAGTTGTGCAAATTACAGTGTCTGGAGACTAAGCACCTGATCTGATTGAGGTCTATAAAGCCTTGAATGGTTATATCATGCTCAATGTGGATGGGTTTCCTTCCTCTTGCTCATTATAATCGCCTGAGAGGGCATAAATTCAAATTGAGGAAAGACGGTTGTAGGATAATTGTGCGGAAGTGTGCCTTTAGCCAGTGGGTGGTTGATTGCTGGAACAAACTTCCATCTGTCGTTGTAGAAGTTGATAGCTTAAATAGATTAAAGGGCAGAACTTGACAAACGTTTGGAGCGAGTGGATGAGTAAAATAAGTTCTAATACCTCTCGTGTTTGGGGTACACATAAAAAAAAAAATAATAAAAAAAATAAGGGTTGTTTTTTTTTTTTTTTTTTTTTTTTTTTTGGCTGATGCTATATAAGCTTGCTTTCTTGCATCATGTGCCTTTGCTAATGCTAATTTTCTTATAATGAAAGGTAACAATTAACATATGTAGTCCCCCACAATTCTCCCAGCCCCTCCATACTAGATTCACTTGTCATTCAGTAAATATAGATATAATTGTCCACCATATAGCATAGAATTACAACAACATTATTTTTTCTATGTAATTCCCATTACAGTTTAGACATTTATTTCAATGTTAAATGAGTGAATGGTTAGCACTTATTTAACATTCATGGGCAAATAATTAGTCATTATTTCTTAACAATAGAAGAAATAATGCAATGAAATAATGTTAATTATTTGCAGCTGTATAGTACCTTTATCCATTACAAATTCAACAACAGTTCTTTGAGTGGCCCATAGAAATTGTAATTGAGGTTGGTTAAGACTATTCAGTTAACATGCAAGAATTCCTTTTAATAACAAAAAAAAAAAAAAAACAGCACCAGAATCTGCTATCTTCCAATCACCAACTGATCTCATTTTATCCAGTACCTTTATCCATTACAAATTCAACAACAGTTCTTTGAGTGGCTCATAGAAATTGTAATTGAGGTTGGTTTAGACTATTCAGTTAACATGCAAGAATTCCTTTTAATAACAAAAAAAAAACAAAAAACAGCACCAGAATCTGCTGTCTTCCAATCAGCAACTGATCTCATTTTATCCACTGTGAAGCAGTAATAAGTAACAATCTTTCTCATTTTGAGAGTATATCTTGTAGAACCACAAAAAACTTTGACTATACTGTACTACAAATTACAGCTGCGATATTTTCTTTGGCCAATATGGACAGTCTTGAATTTTTTGGTGGACAGTGATGATAGGTATTTCTGAGTTATTTATTATGATTTTCCTTTTAGTGGAATGACAACATGATGCAACAATGCCAGCGATAGTGCATTCCAGAAAGGCTCATTTCTTTGCTACATATGAGATGAGATTTTCGAAATGAGCTCCTTACTTGGATTCATTGGTGAACAGACCATTTGCTTTTTGGAGACTGAATCTGATTACCGATTGGTTGTTGCTTATCATCAAATGATTGATTTTGAGTACATTCTTTAGCAGTTTTGTCCTTATTTCTCTGATATTGCACTCATGTCATATGCACAGAATACATGTGGATTAATATTAGCATTAGCATTAGTAGAGAGGCATATGATGCAAGAAAGCAAGCTCATTCAGCATCAGCCAAAAAAAAAAAAAAAAAAAAAAAAAAAACAACCACTACTCCCATTTCACCCCTCCGTTCGTTCGAAATACCTGTCCAGCTGAGCCTTAAATTTGTTTAGGCTATCAACTTCAACAACAAGTGATGGGAGTCTATTCCACAAACCAACTGCCCGCTGGCTAAAGGGAAATTTCCGCACATCTATCCGACATCCGTCCTTTCTCAATTTGAATTTATGCCCTCTCAGGTGATTATTCTGAGCAAGAGGAAGAATCCCATCGGCATTGAGCATGCTCAAGCCATTCAAAGCCTTATACACCTCTATCAGATCACCTCACCGATGCCTAGTCTCCAGGCTCTGTAATTTGCAAAACTTAAGCCTTTCTTTGTAAGAGCAACCCTTTGTTCCATTCACTAATCTTGTTGCCCTTCTCTGTACTCGTTCCAGCAGCTCTACATCCTTCTTGAAATGAGGCCTCCAGACCTGTATACAGTACTCAAGGTGTGGCCTGACCAATGCCTTATACAAGGGAATAATCACATCCCTGTCCCTGCTAGAAAAATTCCTGTATATCATTGACAAGACACCATGAGCTACTCTTGCAGCTCGTCTGCACTGCTCAGAGAACTTCATATCTGCGTGCACAATTACCCCCAGGTCCTTTTCATTCTCTACCACTGTTAGCGTAGTACCACAGAGTTGATACTTTGATCTGGGGTTACTGTTTCCCATATGTAGTACTTTACATTTGTCAATGTTAAACTTCATTTGCCACCTCTCAGCCCATCTGCTCAACCTTTCCAGATCCTGTTGCAGCAGCATAGTATCAGTAGTGTCCTTAACAACCCTGCCAACCTTGGTATCGTCTGCAAACTTGGACATTAAGCCTGATACACCATCATCAATATCATTTATAAATACAGAAAACAACAATGGACCCAACACTGAATCCTGAGGAACTCCACTAATAACATTAGTCCACGTTGAGCAGTGTCCATTGATTACCACTCTCTGTCTTCTGCCACTCAGCCATCCCTTTATCCATAGCAGCAATTTGCCTCCAATGCCACACTTCTCCAATTTGTGCAGCAGTCTTCCATGCGCAACAGTATCAAAAGCCTTTCTAAGATCCAAATATATAATATCAAAGTTATTCCCTGCATTCAGTTCTTTTGTGACTACATCATAGTATCCAATCAAATTGGTCAGACAAGACCTGCCCTTAACAAAACCATGCTGTGTCTGAGCTATAACTGAATTCTTGTCCAGATGATCCTGCAGTGCTTCTTTAACCAGTGCCTCCATTAATTTTCGTGGAACCGAAGTTAAACTAACAGGTCTATAATTACTTGTGTCAGCCTTTGATCCTCCTTTGTGAATTGGGGTTACATTTGCACATCTCCAGTCCATGGGTACCTCCCCTGAGTCCAAAGAAGCTCTCATAATTATGGCTAGGGGTTTGCTTACTTCCTTTGCTGCCTCCTTTAATATAACTGGATAGATCCCATCCACCCCGGGTGCCTTTTTTATGTTTATCCTCAACAATTTCTCCTCCACTTTCCTCTCAGTTATTAGAAAATCATCTAGCTCACTGCCAATGTTTACTTCACCTACGACATTCCCCTTCCTGAATAACTCCTCATGTGTGAATGTAGATTCAAAATACTCGTTTAGATTGTTAGCCACCTCAGCTGGATCCTCAACTGTTGAACCATCAACATCCAGTGGACCAATCTGATTCATCCCTTTCCTTCTTGAGTTTAAATAGGTAAAGAACTCTTTTCTGTTTTTCTTTGCATCCTTTGCCAAGGATTTCTCATAATCTGCCTTTGCCTGCCTAATCTCCTTTGTGACTTGGTTACAGACCAACTTATATCTATCATAGGCTTCCATGTCACCCATTAATTTGTATGTATCCCATGCATTTTTCTTCTCTGCCATATGTCTCATTAGTTCATCTGACAACCATTTAGGCCTGAACCTTGAACAATATTTCTTGGTTGGTATGTAAAGCCTGGTAGCTTCCAAGATTAGTTCCTTGAATGCTTCCCATTTTGAATTTGCTGTTGGTAACATCATCAGTTGGTCCCACTGTATAGAATTTAAATACTGTCTCAGACCATCATAGTCGCCTTTACGAAAGCAAAAACCCTTCCCTTTACCTCTGATGGTAGTTACCTCCTTGAGTAAATCCCACTTCAGCACACTGTGATCACTGCCACCCAGTAGTTCCTTTATCTGCAGATTCCTAATGCATGAAGAATCACTACTGATAATCAGATCAAGAGTATTACTCCCTCTAGTTGCCTCCCGAACATGCTGGTGTAGAAAACAATCGTCCAATAAATCCACAAAAGCCTTGCTAGTGTGTGAGTGACCAACCCACAAATTCCAGTCAATATCTGGGAAATTAAAATCCCCCATTATAAGACTCTCTGATTTACTGGCCCATTCTATTTCCCTGTACAGTATCTTATTATACTCATCAGAGTCATTAGGCCTATAGCACACTCCTACTCTCAATTTTGATTTACCTATGCTTATGTCACACCAAACTGACTCGACACTGCCCTGTCCATCAATGTCGACTGGCTTCACTTCCTTGGATTTTATGTGTTTTTTAACTAATAGCATAACCCCTCCTCCCCTCCTGTCCTGTCTATCCTTTCTATACACATTGTACTCCCCAAATTCCAGTTCTGCATTCCTTATATCTGTGTGACACCACGTCTCTGATATCCCAACAATATCTGCCTTTGATGTTTTGAGCAATACCTCAAATTCATCAAATTTATTTACTAAACTCCTAGCATTGGTGTACATGCAAGTATACATGCACCTGTTTCTATTCTTAGCTACCCTAACACAACCCATGTGTTTACTTGTACCGCAATGACTTCCAGCAGTCTCTGAAATATCCTGCATCTTGTTTTTCAGGCTTCTGCTCATGCCAATAGAAGCAGTGCAAGAATCTCTTTCACCTCTGCCAGTGGCTACTGTTAATCCATTAGTCTTTGTCTCCCCCCAAACTAGCAGTTTTCCGACCCACCTAACACTGCCTCGATAGCATCAGCAAATATTCTTGCACCCTTTCTATTTAAGTGTATCCCATCCCTGTAGAAGCAATCTCTCCTGTTAACAAGTACATTCCAGGCTGAAAAAAATTCTACCCCTTGAGCCTTGCACAATCTTTCCAGGGCCGAATTGAATGACAAGGCTCTCATCATATACTCCCTCCTATCGTGTCTGGGCAGAATTGCAGACACTTTCAAATTCAACCCTACTTTACGGCTTTTTTTCAACAGTGACCTGTACTTGTTAAGTAATTCCGCTGGTCTCCTACTCTTAATATTTTATATTGCACTCATGTCATATGCACAGAATACATGTGGATTAATTTAGTGGTTACTGCACATGCTGTTACACTCTTGCCTTATTAGAATGTAACTTTCTATTTACTTTTATTTCTATTTCTGTTTACACCCATTTTCAGCATTTTCCTGTACCATACTTTCTAGAATTACTCATGATAATCCTTATATTTATTTATTTATATAATATTTATATATTATGGTTATTAGAAGAAGAACTCTTTATTGCATACAAAAGGCACATGCCATTCACAGTACCCTTCATGGCTACAAGCCAGGGGTTTATGTTACGTTGATTATGTCAATATTATGTTATTATTATGTTAATACCATTCTTATACCACAAGACATTAATAATATAATTTATTAGGCTGTTCGCCTAAATTAATATACATTAAGTAATTTAGGCAAACAGCCTTATAAACTATATTATTAATTTCACATGGTATAAGAGTGGTATTAATATAATACCACTCTTATACCATCTGAGTTGTATTAATATAATACCACTCTTATACCATGTGAGTTGTATTAATATAATAATAACCTTAATTAATAACCTTAGCGTCCTTCCCTAACTATAATATTTATATTTATTCCTTTTATTTAAATTTTTGTTATTCATGAAATTTTTTACTGGTATTCAGAGGGTGATTTACTTTAATTTTTCTTAAAATAAGTGACGTTTTGATTTGTAGAAATAATTGTGTTTATTAAAATTTCAGGTTTCTGTAATATGTTTCTTGTATATGAAGGTATATGAGGTATGATCAGAAAGTTCAGAGATTGAGCTAATATTTGGAAAATGATGAAACCAACTGGCTATTCAGATGGATCTCCTTCGAAGTAGTCTTCTTGACACTGTACATGCCATTCTAGTGCTTCTGTAACTTCAGGAAACATTCCTCGTAGTCATCCTTTTGGAATGCCAATAAGTCCTATGTCATATTCTGAATAATTTCCTCAGTCATTGCCAAACTGTGATCCCTTCTGAGGGGACTTTAAGCGTTTGTCAAGGAGGGGATCACAGGGAGCTAAATCTGGTAAGTATAGTCGATGTGAGACCACAGTTGGATTGCATTTCAAGCAATCCTTGAATGGAGAGTACAAAGTGCACAAGCATATTTTCATGTTGCTTTCAGCTGCTTTCTCTAGACAGCTATTTTCTCTAGATAACATTGTGTAGAACTGTAGAACAGTTCTGCATTATTTCTGGTTGTTTTCTGCTTAATGATGCAAGACAAATTTATAATGAACAATGCCCTTTGAATCAAATTATACAATAAACATGATCTTCACATTTGATCAAGATTTGGGGACTTAGAGAAGATGAAGTTAGTCACTTGAGAAGGCTGTCTTTTTTTCTGGGTAATTGCCTACAATTACCCAGAAAAACAGTCACTGATAATCTTTGTGATTACCCTCGATTTTAAATTACACTTACTGATAATCCTTGTAATTATCAGTGAAGGGTGTGAGGTACAAATTTAGCTGAAACACTTAGTATTTAAATAAGAAATATCAGTTTCACTGGCAACATTGCAGATAGTCAAGTTTCATTTACTCCTGGTCTGCTAATGAATTCAAGAAACTGAATGATTGGTTTTTGAAGTTGAAAGGGCCAAAATGGGGATCATCTTTGACATACGAGCATCAAGCCATTGCTTGTATGTCAAAGATGACATTAAACTTTGCGAAAGATGAAAAGTCTTTGAACAATGCACATAGTCTTTTCTGGGAAAGCTGTTTTTAATATTGTGGGAGGTTTGGTTGCACTTCTCCCTAATTGGAAAAAAATATAATCCAAATTTGTTGTATTGTAAAATCATTCATTTTAAAAGGTGATGAGATACGTGGAACTCCTTCTATTCATTTTTTGCTAATTCATACTGCTGCAGATAAACAAGTACAGGGGATCATCGTTATCTGAGGGTAATTGGTTCCAGAAAATTCCACTTAAAACGGAGACCAGATTTTCATAATGTTTATTATTTAAATAAAACTAAATACAACTAGGCATATTATTTTAAGAGTTTAAGGTTCTATATCTATATAATATTGATGTAGATACACCATAGACAACTCTTAAAGAAAAACTACGGTAGTAGTGTGAAAGGCATCATTTCATATGTATCTCATATTGTGTTCATCCTTCACGAGTTGCCCATGTTGTATTGCACTACCTTGAATAAGTAATGCTTCACTAATAGAGAAGACTATTGTTACTTATTCTCAGTGGGCACCACCACTCAGATAGTACAATTTCAAAGCTAGTTAGCTTTCATCAGTGGGTGGGCAAGTATCCTGGTATTGCAAGTGAAGTGTTACTTATTTGAGATAGTGCAATACATGGGCAACTCGTTGTGAATGATGAGCACAATATGAGATAAAGATGAAATGATGCCTTTCACATGACTATCATAGTGAAGAGTTATCTATGGTGTACCGATATATTATATAGTAATGTTTATTATGGATGAAGGAACTGAAAAATGAGAAAATTATTTTGTTAGACCTTTTTTATTATAATATTTTGCACAACGTAAGGTTTTTAAGTTACACTATTTTTCAGTTGTACAAATAAAGAATGAATCCAGAGTTGTTCGTGTTTTTTTTTTGCACCATATGTTTTCAGATAAAATTGTGTCGTAGCATTTAGTTATGTCTTTAACTTCTCCCAAAAAATATTCAAGTGCTTCATCAATTTTCTCAAGGGAAAAAAGCTTTAATTCTTTAATTTTCAAATCCACACAACTGTGGGTGCTCAGATAATGAATACTCAGATATTGGGGACCCTCAGTATCACATTACTGTGTCTAAATGAGTCACTCAATGTGCTGCAGTTTAAGAATACAAAATCAGGCCCCGTGTATCACATTACTATGTTAAATGAGTCACTCAACATGCTGAAGTTTAAGAATACAAAATCAGTCGCTGAAACTTTCTTGATCACATCTCATTATGCTATAAAAAGATAAGATAAATTATTTTTTAATCAGTTTATTATTTTTTTTTAGAATTATTAAAATCAGCAATCATATGACTGGAATGGCCGACAGAAATCAGACAGCAAACAAGACATAAAAGTCTTGTTTGCTGTTTTTATTTAAATACAGTATATTTTGAATGGAGCTTTTTGCCTTATATATGTTTCCAGAGCTATCCATTATGCATTAGCTAAACAAAGTCGTAATCTGAGAGCTTTTAAACTAGCCCGTCATGCATATGATAAACTTCAAAATCTTCATGTTCCACCTCGTTTTCAGGAAGCAATTGAACTGGGAGCTGTCACTATTCGTGCAAAACCCTTTAGTGATGCTGAGGTAAGATTTCATTTATATTAGTATCAGTAGTGACAAATAATGCAAAATAAACAAGCTTATACAGCAGGAGGAAAAAAAAAAAAAAGAAAGAAAGAAAAAGAAAATGTACTTTCCACATTACCTGTCTGATCCCTCTTATAATCTGTTTAGTTCTTCCTTAAATTTATTCAGAGTACCCATTTCCTATGAAAGAATAAACGAGATTTTCCAAAGATTTTCTGAGCAATGCAGACAGGCTGTGAGGGCAGGTCATGGGGGGTTTTGTCAATGATATATAGGAATTTTTCTGGCAAGGAAAAGGAGGCGATTGTCCCTCTGTATAAGGCAATGGTCAGGCCATGCCTTGAGTACTGCATACAGGTCTGGAGGCCTCATTTTAGGAAGGATGTAGATTTGCTTGACCTTGTACAGAGAAGGGCAACAAGATTGGTGAGGGGAATGAAGAGATCCTCTTACCAAGAGAGGCTTAAGTTCTGCAAATTGCAGTGGCTGGAGACTAGGCACCTGCGCGTTGATCTGATTGAGGTGTATAAGGCCTTGAATGGGTTGAGCACGCTGAATTCTGATGCGTTCCTTCCACTTGTTCAGATTACGAACCTAAGGGGGCATAAATTCAAATTAAGAAAGGACAGGTGTAGAATAGATGTGCGGAAATTTGCCTTTAGCCAGCAGGTGGTTAATTGCTGGAACAAACTTCCATCTGTCATGGAAGTTGATAAGTTGAATAAATTTAAGGAGGAACTGGACAGGCATTTGGAGGGAATGGTGTGATTTTTTTGGCTCATGCTGCATAAGCTCATACACTTGGTTTCTTGCATCACATGCTACTACTACTACTACCCCAACGATCTGGTCGTACTACTCAGTGGTTCCACCTTGGCCTACTTGGAGGGGCAGGCCAACACTGTCCTCTCAGCTAATTCAAGAATGAGCTAATCTACAGAAGCTTTGTGTATCCACAAATAAGACAAAAATGCTTCTTATAAGCGATAACCTGAATATTCGCACACCCACGGTTATCAAGCTGAACCAAAACTGGGTTCAGTTTCTAAAATGTGTTGGCATTATCACTGATCACAAATGGAGCCTTATCTTGACTGCAAGGAGAAGAATAAAGGATATACAGAATTACCAGCTCCCGTAACCAAAATAGAATCCAGTCTGTTTTGGTTACCTAAATAATTCACTTCAAAATGACTAGGGCCTGTCATATAACCTCCATAGCAGCCATAATACACTGCTCAAAAAAATTAACAGAATAAAATGTTTTTGTCGATATTTTATTGTGAACAGTGTTGCTGAAGGTGAATATTTGATGTAATAGGTATTCTTTCATGCAAATTCAGAGTATCCAATAGAAATGGGTCTATCACCTTGCAGAGTCGCACAAAATGCAAATTACTCATGTCTATGAAAACAGGTGTTGCGACCAAATCACTTTGTTCCCGTTTTCGGGTTTTCTCAGTGACATAGCCACATCGCCTGTACTCAGGATCTCAAACCATTTTGTTTAAAAACTATTTATTAGGGTTACCTGGAAAGTTATTTCATCTACCCATGTGTCTTGTGTCTGTACATTGGATGTGCTTTCTGGTTGATTTGCCTGCTTTGCTGGAGCGAAAACCCTAGGTTCCGGAAAAAAAAAACCTTGCTATCTACGCCTGAGACTGACTAACTCAGCTATGGAGTGAAAAAAGCCCATAAAAGTTCCTCACATCACCAATGACATTTGAACCTGGGCCTTTCCCACCCAGGTGTGGAGAGAATAGTGATGATATTGATGTGCTACATTCGCAGACTCATCGTTGTTAGATGAATCTTTTTGAGATTAGCATTAGCAATGACACACATGATGCAAGAGAGCAAGCTTATATAGCTATATAGCTTATATAGCCTTATACAAGGGAATAATCACATCCTTATCCCTGTTAGAAAAATTCCTGTATATCATTAACAAGACACAGTGAGCTACTCTTGCAGACCTTTTGCACTGCTCAGAAAACTTTGTATCTGCCTGCACAATTACCCCCAGGTCCTTTTCATTCTATACCACTTTCAGTGTAGTACTATACAGTTGATACATCAACTCTATGGTACTCTATAGTCAAAAAAAAAAAATATGCACACCCCCTTCTGATTTCACCCATCCACTCACTCCAAATGCTTGTCTTGTTCTGCATCCTTGAATCTGTTTAAGTATCAACTTCTACGACAGATGAAAACGTTTCCGCAATCAACCACCCGCTGGCTAAAGGCAAATTTCCACACATCTGCCCTACAACTGTCATGCCTCAATTTGAATTTATGCCCTCTCAGGCGATTATTCTGAGCAAGAGGAAGAATCCCATCAGCATTGAGCACGCTCAAACCATTCAAGGCTTTATACACCTTCATCAGATCCCGTGGCAGGTGCCTACTCTCCGGACACTGTAATTTGCAAAACTTAAGCCTTTCTCCATAAGAGCAACGCTTTGTTCCATTTACTAATCTTGCCCTTCTCTGTACTTGTTCCAACAGCTCTACATTCTTCTTAAAATGAGGCTTCCAGACCTGTACACATTACTCAAGGTGTGGTGTGACCATTGCCTTATACAAGGGGATAATCACCTCCTTATTCCTGTATATCATTAACAAGACACAGTGAGCTACTCTTGCAGACCTTTTGCACTGCTCAGAAAACTTCGTATCTGCCTGCACAATTACCCCCAGGTCCTTTTCATTTTATTCCACTTTCAGTGTAGTACCATAGAGTTGATACATCACTATTGGGTTACTGCTTCCCATATGTAGTACTTTACATTTGTCAATGTTAAACTTCATTTGCCACCTATTAGCACATCTGAACTTTTCTAGATCCTGTTGCAGCAGCGTACTGTCATTAGTGTCATTAAAATCCCTGTTGACCTTCGTATCATCTGCAAACTTGGACACTAAGCTTGATATACCATCATCAATATCATTAATGAATACAGAAAACAACAATGGTCCCAACACTGAACCCTGGGGGACTCCAATAATTTAGTCCACGAAGAGCAGTGTCCATTGATTACCATTCCCTATCTTCTCCCTCTCAACCATCCCTTTATCCATAGCAGCGATTTGTCTCCAATGCCACACTGCTCCAATTTGTGCAGCAGTCTTCCATGTGCAACAGTATCAAAAGCCTTTCTAAGATCCAAATATATGATCAAAATTATTCTTTGCATCCAGTTCCTTTGTGACTACATCATAGTATCCAATCAAATTGGTATGACAAGACTTCCACTTAACAAAACCATGCTGTGTCTGAGCTGTAACTGAAGTCTTGTCTAGATGATCCTGCAGTGCTTCTTTAACCAGCATCTCCATTAATTTCCCTTGAACAGAAATTAAACTAACAGGTCTATAATTACTTGTCGCCCTTTGATCCTCCTTTGTGAATTGGGGTCAATTGCACATCTCCAGTCCATGGTTCCAAGGAAGTTCTCATAATTATGGCTAAGGGTTTGCTTACTTCCTTTGCTGCCTCCTTTAATATAACTGGATAGATCCCATCCACCCTGGATGCCTTTTTTATGTTTATCTTCAACAATTTCTCCTCCACTTTGCTCTCAGTTATTACAAGATTATCTAGCTTACTGCCAGAATTTAATTCACCGCTGGCATTCTCCTCCCTGAATAACTCTTCATGTGTGAATGTAGATGCAAAATACTCATTTAGTTTATTAGCCACCTGAGCAGGATCATCAACAGTTGAACCATCAATATCCAGTGGACCAATCTGATTCATCCCTTTCCTTCTAGAGTTTACATAGGGTAAAGAACTCTTTGCTGTTTTTCTTTTCATCCTTTGCCAAAGATTTCTCATAATCTTCGTTTGTGACTTGGTTACAGACCAGTTTATATCTGGTTTGTAACCAAGTCACAAAAGAGATTATATCAGTGATAAATATAGAAAACAGCAATGTCCACTGAACCCTGGTGAACTCCACTAATAACATTAGTGGAGTTCACCAGTTGAAGTGCAGTGGCCATTGATTACCACTCCCTGTCTTCTCCCACTTAACCATCCCTTTATCCAAAGCAGCAGCTTGCTGTTAATGTAATATTGCTCCAGTTTATACAGCAGTTTTTCAAGCGCAACAGTATTAAAAGCTTTCCTGAAATCAGTAGCACTGCATTCCTATGTGCCGCCAGTAAGCAAAATAAAATTTGATGCCCTAAATGTTGAATACTGATATGTGTTAACCAATCAGAAAACAATATCAAAAAAAATTTCGGCTCCCTCTTGAACTGCCGCCTGTAAAGAACACTTACCTAATTGTGGTGACTCTGCCTGAAATCCAAGTATATGATAACAAAATTATTTTTTGCATCGAGTTTCTTTGTGACCACATCATGATATCCAATCAAATTGATCAGACTAGACCTCCCCTTAACAAACCGGTGCTGTGTCGTAGCTATAACTGCAGCTCTGTGTAGATGATCCTTCAATGCTTCTTTAACCAGTGTCTCCCTAATTTTCCCCAGAACAGAAGTTAAACTAACAGGTCTATAGTTACTTGTGTCACCCTTTGATCCCTGTTTGTGAATAGGGGATACACTTGCATATCTCTAGTCTGTTTAGACCTCACCTGAATCCATGGATGCTCTCATAATTATGACTAAGGGTTTGCTTACTTCTTTTGCTGCCTCCTTTAATATAACTGGATAGATTCCATCTACCCCAGGTGCCTTTCTTATGTTTAACTTGAACAATTTCTCCTCCACTTTGCTTTCATTTATTACAAAATCCTTTAGTTCTTTGTTAGAGTTTGATAAACGTTTGGCATTCCTATCCCTAAATAACTCCTCGTATGAATGCAGTTGCAAAATACTCAGTTTGCAAATCATTCGGTTTCATTCAAGTAGTTGCAAATCATTCAGTTTGTCAGCTACCTGAATAGAATCATCAACAGTCAAACCACTGATATCAAGTGGACTAATCTTATTCACCCTCCTTCCTTCCTTCTAGAGTTTATCTAAGTAAAGAAGTCTTTGCTGTTTTTCTTTGCATCCTTTATCAAAGATTTCTCATAGTCTGTCTTTGCTTGCCTTACCTCCTTTGTGACTTGATTATAGAGTAGTTTATATCTGCTGTTAGCTAGTGTGTCACCTGATACTTTATATGCATCACATGCCTCTTTCCTCTCTGTCACGAGTCTCATTTGTTAATCTGACATCAATTTAGGTTAATCTGACATCAATTTAGGTCCAAATCTGAACAGTATTTCGTAGTTGGTATGAAAAGCTTAGTTGCATCCATGATTGATTCCTTGAATTTTCCATTTAGAATTTGGTGTGGGTAACATTATCAGCTGGTCCCACTGTATAGAATTTAAAAACTGTCTGAGACCAGTGTAGTCACCTTTATGAAAGCAAAAACCCTTTACTTTATCCCTGATGGTAGTTACATCTTTAAGTAAATCCCACATCGGTACACTTTGGTCTCTGCCAAGGTTTGGTTTCTGTCTCTCCTTTATCTGCAGATTTTTAATCCTTGAATAATCACTGCTGATAATCAGATCAAGAGTATTACTCCCTCTGGTTGCCTCTCGAATATTATGCTGCAGAAAACAATCCTCCAGTAAATTTGCAAAAGTCTGTTAGTGTGTTAGTGACCAACCCAAGTTCCAATCAATATCTGAGAAGTTAAAATCCCCAATTATAAGACATTCTGCTTTACTGGCCCACTCTTATTTCTCTGTATAGTGTTTTTTCATTATACTAATCAGTCATTAGGCCTATAACACACTCCTACACTAATTTTTGCTTTCACAGTGCTTATATCACACCAAACTGAACTGAATAATGCACTGTTCCTCTATGTGAACTGGATTCACTGTCTTTGATTTTTTTGAATATAACAGCATAACTCCTCCTCCCTTCGTATCCTGTCTGACCTTTGTGTTCAGATTTACTCCCCAAATTTAAATTCTGCATTCCTTACTTCTGTGTGACACCACTTCTATGATATTCCAATAATATCTGCCTTTGATGTCATCACCAGCACTTCAGTTTCATTGAATTTACTATCCTCCTAGTATTGGTGTACATGTAAGTATATAGGCACCTGCTCCTACTGTTAGTTACCCTAAACAGAGCCATAACAATTACTTTCACCTCTGCCTGTGGCTTTTGGTAATCTATTAGTCTGTGAATCCTCCCCCCCCCCAAGCTAGCAGTTTTTGGACTTGCTTAACACTGCCTCGATAGCATCAGCAAATATTCTTGTACCTTTTCTATTTAAATGTATCCCATTCCTGTAGAAGCAGTCTCTCTCTCTTGTTAACAAGCCCTATATGGGAGGCTTGTTACCTCCCCATATGTTCCCATGTGGGGGGGTAAAATAATCCCTATGGTAAAAGACGATAATCATGTATAGGAAACAATGATTGCAGTAATGAAAACCTTCTGCCTAATAAGTTCAGGAGGTTTTAATTATAAAAGGGGGTATGGTAAGATGTATATATTATTAATTTTATTAATTAATTTCCTCCAAATTAGCTGTGGCCTTAAGTAGAAGGAACATATCTTATGCATTGAACAACGGTAAAAAAATAGTTTAAAAATTATATAAAAAAATTATTTAAAAGTGAAAATAAATAAGATAAATGTGGTAATAAAAATATTAATAAATAAATAAATAAAACGGTTAAAATATGAAAGTGACGATTAAAATAGGAAAAACCCCTTTAATAATATATCAGTTTGTAGAAAGTTTTTTCTTTTATACACAGTAGATCTCATTCACCTGCAAAACAAATAGGCATTCTCATATTAACAAATTTGTTTAACACAAAATGCAGTTAATATGTATTACATATTAACTGCATTTTAACTAATATTAACTAATTATCTAACTAACATATTAACTAACATATTAACTAATTATAGAAGACAGAGAGTGGTAATCAATGGACACTGCTCATCGTGGACTAATGTTATTAGTGGAGTCCCTCAGGGCTCAGTGTTGGGTCCATTATTGTTTTCTGTATTTATAAATGATATTGATGATGGTATATCAAGCTTAATGTCCAAGTTTGCAGATGATACAAAGGTTGGCAGGGTTGTCAAGGACACTACTGACACTATGCTGCTGCAACAGGATCTGGAAAGGTTGAGCAGATGGGCTGAGAGGTGGCAAATGAAGTTTAACATTGAAAAATGTAAAGTACTACATATGGGAAACAGCAACCCCAGAGCAACGTATCAACTCTGTGGTACTACACTGACAGTAGTAGAGAATGAAAGGGACTTGGGGGTGGTTGTGCAGGCAGATATGAAGTTCTCTGAGCAGTGCAGACGGGCTGCAAGAGTAGCTCATGGAGTATTGTCAATGATATACAGGAATTTTTCCAGCAGGGATAAGGAGGTGATTATTCCATTGTATAAGGCAATGGTCAGGCCACACCTAGAGTACTGTATACAGGTCTGGAGGCCTCATTTCAAGAAGGATGTAGAGCTGCTGGAACGAGTACAGAGAAGGGCAACAAGATTAGTGAATGGAACAAAGGGGTGCTCTTACGAAGAAAGGCTTAAGTTTTGCAAATTACAGTGTCTGGAGACTAGGCACCAGCGAGGTGATCTGATAGAGGTGTATAAAGCCTTGAATGGTTTAAGCATGCTCAATGCTGATGGGATTCTTCCTCTAGCTCAGAAAAATCACCTGAGAGGGCATAAATTCAAATTGAGGAAAGACAGATGTAGGATAGACGTGAGGAAATTTGCCTTTAGCCAGCGGGTGGTTGGTTGGTGGAACAGACTTCCATCCCTTGTGGTGGAGGTTGATAGCCTAAATAAGTTTAAGGCCCAGCTGGACAGGTATTTGGAACGAACAGAGGGGTGAAGTGGGTTTTTTTTTTTTTTTTTTTGGCTGATGCTGCATAAGCTTGCTTTCTTGCATCAAATGCCTCTACTAATGCTAATGCTAATTACTTAGTTAATGTTTGCATAGTATAACTATACTTTTCAATATGGCTAGTAATAAGTACACACATCACATGCCCTAATAACTAGCTGTCAAGATCATTTTGTCATTTCAGAAGAATAGAGTGAGATCCTTCAGTTTAAAATGAAATACGGGAGGAGCTAAAACACCAGTAACGTTGCAAAGCAATTTAACATTCCTTTACCAATGTTATCAATGGTGTTAAAAAAAACTGACAAAAATGTTTCTGAAACTTGAATGGGACTAAAAAAAAAGAAAACTTGTACATGATGAAAAGCATTGAACAAAGATTATGAATGATTCTATGCATCTGGTGGCACCATTCCAGTAGTCTTTAATGACATTGGTAAATTCCAGTTGAAGTTACCAGTGTCAAGCCCCCCCCCACTGTAACAAAAGGCTAATTTTTTCACACACTGAACTTTGGTATCAGTGTTGTTTGTTTTGTTTTTAGGAGCATTAGCAACTAAGGCCATATTGCTCCGGGAATATGCGGTGGTCATTCCCTTGACCTTTCCGCATCCTCCGTATTTGGTGGTGACTGGCTCGAACCCCGGTCTAATCAAGAAGCGTGTGCTACGCACTGCTGCTCCTTCCCACCTGGCTACGGAGACACCCTGGTATCAGTGATTTTAAGTGTAGCAATGGCCGGTTGCAGCACTTAAAGAATGAAACAACTTAGTCTCGCTTAATATCTATGACAAATCTGGAGGAAAATCAAGGTTGGTTAGAGTCTGTGCAACCAATTCTAGCTGAATGTAAAGCAAAAAGCTTTTCAACTTGAATGAGATAGGAATGTTTTACAATTTGCTTCCAATAAAACAACACTTCATATTCTTTGGGAAACACCTGCCATTGGGAGAAAATTGAGCAAACAGAAGGTGACTGTACTGCTGTGCGGCGCCTCCATAGCCAGGTGGGCAGGAGCAGCAGTGCGTAGAACACGCTTCTTGATTAGTCCGGGGTTCGAGCCTGTGACCACCAAGTGCCGAGGATGCGGAAAGGTCAGGGAATGACCACCACATATTCCCGGAGTAATATGGCCTTAGTTGCTAATGCTCCTAAAAAAAAACCAACAACAAACAATACTGCTGTGCACCAATGTAGATGGTATGCAGCAGTACTGTCACTGGTACTGTCTAGGCAAAGATGTTTTAAAGGAATGACCAATCCCCTGTGAGTATGAGTCAAACAAAACAGCTTCTATCCATTCATAGAAGATTGGGTTCTTCTATGAATGGATAGAAGAAACTCATGCAGAAAAGGAAAATCCTGATGATTCTGGATCATTGTGCATTCTTTGGGGTGCTAAATCGGTTAAATATTAGATTGCTCTTTTTGTCTCAAAACACCCAAGTTTCTTGTATCTTCTAGATTCGGGTATCATTCATAGCTCAGATTCTGCCTGGTGCATTATTTTATCTGCCACATTTAAGGTAAAACTGCATTTCCCCAAAAATAGAATGTGTTAGATGCCCTTTGAAACACTGATTCCACGAGATGGCATTTCTTCTAATGTCGTAAAAAACTGCTTTGCCAGAAGTGTATTTATCAAGAAGGATGTAGGCCCTCTTCTTGAAAATGAATCAAACCATCGAGTGAATGAATGGGTGGAAGTAAGGAGACACATGCCTCATGGGAGAATTTTGAGACTGTATTCACGTGGATGACTCTGTTGCCGCCACAGTGAACCACCAGATCTTCTAAACACTCAGTATGCTGATAGATGGTGAAGAAACTGTGCACACATTACCTAAAAAAAATCTGATGCCCAAAATTTACTGATTTACAGTGTTGTTAGAAGAGCAGTGCTAGCCTTTGATCACATCTGTACTGTTGTCAAGAACATTTATTAAACAAAAAGTGTTCTGAAGAAGTTGGATTGTTTTTTTTTTAAGATGAGATATAAAGATCTTGTTAATTTAATGTTTGAAGCATGTAAATTAATACATAATTTACATAAACTCACACCAATACTTGTTCAAACCCATGAACAGTATTGGTGTGTGTGTGTGTGTGTGTGTGTTTCATTCATAACTAAATGAACTTTTATTTTTTATAATAAAAGTTTTTAAAAATACTTTTTACTGCAAGGTTAATTACACAATTAAATTAATTGCACAATTTAATTGTGTAATCAGTGTTCATTAGGCAATTTAATTAAAACTTGACTATTAAAATGTTTTTGTTGTATTCCTTGTTAGTTTGTGAATTCAACTGATTTTTATTCTTTCAGAATTAAGTTGTTTTTACTTTATTTTTATATTCACAAATATAAATTATATCTTAAGTCAGTGGTGTCCAACCTTTTCCTGTATAGTGCCATATTCAAAGTTAGATTTGTTTTGTGGGCCGCACTGAGTGATTTGAGAAAAATTAGTGTGTAACATCTTTCATATCTTGTTACAAGTAAAAGGAAATTTCTATTTTCGTGTTACTGTTTTTTATTTTCAGGCTATATATAAAAAATGGAAATTCCCAACACTTGTGTGCAACATATCTATGTCAGTGATTTATTTTTTAGATTTTATTAAAATTATAAAAATATGATTACTTTTGTTTTTTAAAAAAAAAAATACTTACTCTTGTTTTTTTAAAAAATACCTTACTTTTGTTTTAAATGCTCACTTTAGGAAATTTTACAACCTGAAAAGGATCACTGCTTTTCATTATTAAGGTGAATAAATAAATAAATATAATATAACGATTGAGGCTGAATGTTTTTAGATAATTGTTCAAAATTTGGTTGAAAATTTGGGAGGCCGATTCTCAATACAGAATAAAGATTCTCATCTGTTATTGTTTCTTTTTAAATATTTATATTATTTCATGCGTGAAAAGTTTGCTTGGTCTGAACAAAGTAGCCATTTTTGTGGCATTTTCTTTTATTAGCGGAAAATCTTCAGATGGGAGAGCCTTGTAGAATTCAAGTAGTTTATTTTCGCAGTCCATATACTTATTTTTGAACTATTTTTTGTCTTTAAGATCAATAATTTCAGGTTTCAAGCTGAGATTGTAGTTTTCAGTCATAGAAGTAAATGGAATCTCAAACAAGCTTATGTTTTTTTCATGGGACCTTATATTAGCAAATTTACTTACAAACTCATAAAAATCTAATTGTATTAACGAGTGGCAATGATTCTTTGGAAATATGTTTCTCTTTTAGCTCGATACAATATTCAAAGTGAACTAAATTGTCTTGCTCAATATAGGACTTATAAAATGTTTTGATGTCACTATACAAATCAGAGACCAATTTTTCTTTCCCTTGTGGTTTTAAATTAAGAGAAGTTAAATGACTAGAAATGTGTGTAAGAATTGCAAGATCAAACAGCCACTCGATATTTGTAAGTTGTTTTATTGTTTCCCTTTTTCTGTCATAAAAATATCAATTTCATGATGCATGCAGTTTAAAGAAACGATAACACTTTGCCATGACTAAGCCATCTCACTGCACTATGTAAAAATTATATCTTCGTATTCAGCTTCAATTTCTGAAAGAACTGGTCAAACTTAGCGTGATTAAGGCCATTTGATCTTATAAAATTTACAGTTGAAATATCGACATTCATAACATGTTGGAGATACTTTCCCACAGAGAGCTTCTTGATGCACAATGCAGTGAATTCCAATCAGAGGTTCAGCTCCAATATTTTCTTGGTTATTCTACCCATAAGCCCATTGTTTTTACTAATCATATTTTTTGCACCATCAAAATTAAGCAAACAGCTCATGCCACAGAAACCGAAACAGTTCCATATTGCAGTTGCAAATAGATCCACCATAACAAACCTCGTGGCAGCACAGACATCCATCCTTCAGGCATATGAAACTAAATCCGAATTGGCTATTGTATACATCGATATTGAAGCTGCCTTTGACAGCCTGGACATCACAGACCTTCACAGAGTTTTCTACAATCCTTCTTCAGGTTTAATGGCGATCTATTAGCTTTCTTCACTGCTTTATTGAGTAATAGAAGTGTCCACCTCACACACATGAAATCCCACTTTACCTGGAAAATTACTGCAAGGTGTCCTTTCTGGCCTCCTTTTCTCAGCCATTCTTATTATTCCTTTTATGTGTCCCCATGATGATGTTTTAATTTTTGCCGATGATATTAAGTTGCTTACGCTAATCCCACCGTCTGCAAACCCAAGGGCAATTGCATCTTCAGTTACAGAGAACTTGACTGGTCTTTCAAATTACTTGCAGATTTCTGGGGAAACCTTAACCCTTCTAAATCTGCAATAGTGATTTGTTCACTGAAACAGCGACCAACAGTAAGTCAACCAACAGTTTGTAGCACTCCCATCCCAGTGGTTTCCAGCCATAAGGACCTCAGTGTTTATTTTGATTGGAAACTGAGATTTGATGATCCACAGAATACCTCTGGAAGTGATTTATCAGCGAAGCAACACCTGCTTCATTCCAACAATGCCGCAGCCACTTTCAGATATCTTCAAACCACCGTTTATCCAGTTATTTTATATGCAGCTGAAATTTGGGCGTCTGCTTTGGCCTCACTTCAAAAATTGGTGTTCAAATGTGAATACTAGACCCTGAAATGGGCTAAAAATAAGCATCGCCGAACCCCCCCCCATTGAGAACCACTGATATGACTGAACAGCTAAATGTACCCAGGCTTTCAAAGTTAATTGACAGCAGGTGTTTAACAGCAGCAGTTGACTATTGTAAAAATGTTTACAGGAGTGATAAATGTCCCAAATACCTGGGATTTCTGTCAGTGGCACAACTCTCCGCCATCATTGAGGTCTGACCCACACTAATCAGTTCAGTGTCAGTGTTGGCATTCGAGGTGAGCGGACGCGCTTAGTCAGGGCTCCTCAGTTAAGTAGTTTACTTTTGGATGGTGCTTTTAAATATTTGATTTATTTAGATATTGTTGGATTATTTTGTTATAGGTTTTCCTGTAACAGTTTGATTTTAATAATATTTTAGATATAATTTTTTTAAAGTTAACTTTCATTGATATTTATTTAATTTTATAATGGCAGTTTGAGATCTGCCTTAAACACGTCACAGGGTATCGTGACTCACACGGAAATAGCCGATGGCGATTTACAGGTGAGTAATGATTTAATACGTTGTGGAACCTGTGGATTGTTTTCCAAGGTCGACCTGGTGACTAATCCTACCTCACCTGGGGATTCTTTTCTTTGTGATCGATGTAAGGAGTGCACCGATCTTAAATTACAATTTGGTGCACTGATGGAACAATTTGAGTCCCTGAAAAAACGGGTGCTTGCCTTCCAGAATAATGTATCTGGGAGCTCGTCAGGGACTCAAGGCTCCAGCAATCTACCAAGCGATGCACACCCGATTCGAGCCTCAAAAACAGAAAAACCAAGTGCGAACTACTCTGGTTAAAAAGGACATTGTTTTATTAGGAGATCCATTGTCAGGGAAACGGGGAATATTTTTTGTAATAAGGATAGGTGGAGTAGAACCAGGGTATGTCTGCCGGGAGCAACTATTGATGATGTCACCAACAGATTGTCAGATTTTAAAGGGGGTAAAGAGAACATTATTATTCATGAGGGGACTAATGATATTAAACATACATGATCTTACGATTTGTTGGAAAAATACAGGACTATGCTGAGGAAATATCGCGAGCTAGGCCATAATGTCTATGTGTCTGCAATTCTGCCCAGACATGATAGGAGGGATTATATGTTAAGAGCCTTGTGGATTAACTCAAGACGAAGGAATCTGCAAGGCTTTAGGGGGAAATTTCTATCAGCATGGCCCACACTTGTAGGTAGAAGGAATTTGTTTTGTAGAGACGGGATACACTTAAACAAAGGTGGTGCAAATGTTTTTGCCAGTATTATTGAGGATACCTTAAAGGTTCAGGGAAACTGCTAGTTAGGGGGGATGTGGGTAATACTGACACGCGTTTATCTGATAATATGGGTCAAAGTAACTCTTGCACATACCTTAAGAGTTCTTATCTGTTACCCCAACTGGACGTATTATCTAGATGTTCTGGGGGGCAGAAACGTTTCACGTGAGCGGGTAGCTAATATCAGGGAAGAGAGCCTAAAAAACTTCAAGGGTTTTGTTAGGGTTGTTAAATATACAAGAACAGTAAATCTTAATTGTTTATACAGTAACATTAGATGTGTCGTCAATAAAATGAGCAAATTCAAACTGCTGGTTAAAACAAGTAACGCGGACATAATAGGGCTTACAGAGACGTGATGCCACCCGGAAATTGGGGATGATGAGTTTAAGTACGGCTTGTATAATGTATTTAGGAAGGATAGGGTAGATAGAAGGGATGGTAGGGGTAATGCTTCTTATCAGAAGCAGCCTGAGTGTGACGATAGCTTTCCCGGATTCAGACATTTCACATGCTAGTATAGAGTCTGTATGGTTTGAGATGGTTGGAAACAAAGGTATAATGCAAGTAGGAGTAATCTACAGACCAGGTGATTGTGAAGATTATGACAAAAGCTTCTACTTGCAAATGGATGCAAATCTACTCGTCAATGCCTTATTATGGGTGATTTCAATTTGCCTCTAATTGATTGGAGTAAATGGGAAGGAAACTCGACAAGGGGGAACAAAATTTTTAAATCAACTAGATGACTGTTATTTGTATCAGCATGTCAGGGAAAGTACTAGAGAAAAGAATATCCTAGACCTCATCATCACACATGAATCAGATGACATAATAGGGCTGACAGTAGAGGAACCAGTAGCAGGAAGTGATCACGGAGTTCTACAGTGGATGATGATGAGAGAGGTAGTAGAAGTAAAAGGCAAAGGAATGGGTTTTAATTTCAGAAAAGGAAATTACGATGCCTTAAGGTACTACATGGCCTCTATTAACTGGGTAGATACCGTGCAGAAAATGAATATAATTTGAACTGTGGTACGCTTTTAAAATATTAATCACAGATGCCTTGAATGCGTATGTACCATTAAAAAAATACTCCACGAGGAGGGTTCCAAGTTGGATGAATAGTGAAGTTGCCACATTACTTGAGCAGAAAAAGATGGCATGGAAAGGTTACAGAGCAATAAAAAGTACTGAAGCCTATAACAGCTACAAGGTGATGTGTAATAGAGCCACAGAAAAGGTTCGACAGGCAAAGGCAGTTTATGAGAAATCACTAGCAAACAGAGCAAAGAGGGGGGGGGGGGATCAAGAATTCTTCACGTATATAAATGCCAAGAAAAGCAGGAAAAACCAGATCGGACCTTTATGTAAGGGAAAGGGGATAGTATTAAATACACCAGCTGCCCTTGCAGATGAAATCAAGTTATTTTGCATCGATATTTACAAATGAAAAACTTTTTGTGGCAATGGGAAATTGTGGGAGCGAAGTTAAAAAATATGTAATTAATAATATTGAAATTTCGCAAGATTTTTTAATGAAAAAAACTTTCTAGCCTACAGACCAGTAAGGCTCCTGGAGTTGATGGAATATACCCTATAATCTTAAGGGAGGCGGCAAGCAAGTGCATTGAACCATTGAGACTAATTATGTGAGCATCACTAGACTCTGGGGAGATTCCCTTGGATTGGAAAAGTGCAAATGTATCTCCCATACATAAGGGTGGCTCTAAAAGTGAAGTTGGAAATTATCGACCTGTCAGTCTGACTTCAGTAGTAGGGAAAATCATGGAGGCAATGATCAAGGATAGAATTCAGGATCATTTGGATCGAATTGAAATTCTCAAGGATACTCAGCATGGTTTTGTAATGGGAAAATCATGTTTAACAAATCTGGTTCTCTATTTTGAAAGGGTCACTCGCGAGCTGGATTTAGGGAATAATTTTGACATTGTTTATTTAGATTTCAGCAAAGCTTTTGACTCAGTCCCACATGAGTGGTTGCTTTATAAGCTGGAACAGGTTGGAATCACTGGGAAAATCCTTAGATGAATAGAAGGATGGCTTCAGGGCAGGAGGCAGAGGGTTGTAATAAATGGCTATTCCTCAGATTGGGTTGATGTAAGAAGTGGGGTTCCCCAAGGATCAGTATTAGGACCACTGTTGTTTTTAATTTTCATAAACAACATTGATGAAGGGATAGAGGGCATGATGTCTAAATTTGCAGTTGATGTTAAAATTGGTAGAGTAGTTAATGATCACTGTCAAGCTGAGCTTCTTCAGAGAGACCTAGATAGACTTCAGGATTGTTCAGAAAAATGGCAGCTATGCTTTAATCGAACAAAGTGTAAGGAATTACACCTGGGAAACAGTAATCCCAAAATAACTTATTCACTTGGGAGTTCAACTAAACCCAGTACTGGAGGAAAGGGACTTGGGTGTTATGATACGGTCAGACATGAAATTCTCTGAGGCATTGTAAACAAGTTGCAAGAAAGGCCCATGGTGTCCTATCGATGATCTATCGAACTTTTGCAAGTAGAAATAGGGACGTGATAATCCCATTATATAAGGCTTATGTTAGACCGCACTTGGAATACTGTGTTCAAGTATGGAGACTGCACCTAAAGAAAGACATCGAGCTTCTTGAAAGGGTGCAAAGACGGGTAACTCGCCTGGTGAGATTGGCAAAAGGGCGTCCTTATGAAGAAAGACTTCGAATATGTGGGTTGCAGAGTTTGGAAACTAGACACCTTAGAGGAGATTTGATTGAGGTGTTTAAGGCTCTGAGAGGCATCAGTAAAATGAATGAGGACGAAATTTTCAAGATTATAAATGATGCTAGAACTAGGGGACATAAATTCAAGTTACGGGGGGGATGTTTAGATTGGACTGCAGGAAGTTTTATTTTAGCCAGCAAGTTATAAATTACTGGTATAAGTTGCCTTCATGGGTGCTAGAAGCCGACAGTTTGTTGAAATCCAAAGGTCATCTGGTTAGTACTTTCGGGTAAGGGAAGCGCATAGGATGATAGGTTTAATTTCCTTTCTTTTTTTATTAATTATTATTATTTATTTTTTTTTTGTTTTTATCATTGTTTTGTTCGGATTTTTTTTTTTTTTTTTTTGGCTGGTGCAGCATAAGCCATAGGCTTTCTTGCACCATGTGGCCATTACTAATACTAATCCTGAAATACTACCATCTGAAACTTTGTAATCATTTCCTACCTGCCCAGCCACTCCCTAAAATACAGGCACTGCTGTGTCTTGGAGTTGACCTGCAGAAAGTTGTTGATTACAAATACCGTTGCATTCTCCTAGAGTGGATTGCATCTGTTCAACTGGAATAAAACTCTTCCAAAACTGTGTGGCTAAAACTGTGCCAGACGACTGAGCCTCAACACCTGCAGTCCACTTCTCCGATCTGTACCGCACTGTGTTTTCAACAGTAACAACAATCCATAGTTTGATATGATTCAACTTCCCTGCCATTGTTTTTTACTTATTCTTGATTTGTGCTACAATGTTCATATTATATTTTTATTTATTTTTTTATTATAATTTTATTTTCTGTATATGCTTCTTTTACAATTTAAATCACGTATCATTTTCTGCTTTAATGTAAAACTCCTGGCCATGTCGCCGTGATGAGCATTATTGTTCCTAGTACCTGTACTGTACTTAGCAGCAATAAAGAAATATAATTAATTAATTATGACTCCTACCAGGTTTTTAATATTTAATCCAAACTTTTCAATAGATTGCATAAAGATTTTCACCTTTAGTTGTTCCGTGCATACACTGTAGATGAGCTAAATCTTCAACTGGTACAAAATTAACATTAATTCCACGTATGAAGATAAGGAGTTGGGCTGTGTCATTAACATCAGTACTGTCATCCAGTGCCACACTAAAATATTTCATTTCTTTTATGTTTTTGTTTGAACTAATTCTTTCCAATATCTTCCGCTCTTTGCATAATTAGTTTGTCTCGACAAACTAATTATGTGAAGAGCAGGACAAATTTCTTCCATGACTTTTAATAAACACCATTTAACAAATTCACTATCACTTGAACAGTTTACTTTCAAAAGTGATTAAATGTGCTATCAAAACTTGATAGCACATATAATTGCTTTTGAAAGTAAACTGACCCACACTAAAATGGTACTTACAGCAGATAAAAATGGTACTTAACAGCAGATAAATTTCTTGACTGATATGTTTTCAGTATGTTTTGTTGTTTTCTTAATTCGTTTTATAATTTTGAACATCTTTCTTTTTGCAACACTCCTTTATACTGTAAGATTTATGCTTGGAATCATAGTGTCATTTTAAATTATATCCTTTAAAAACTGACACAGTCTCCTTACACTCCGAACACACTGTTTTTTTTTCATCATACTCAATGAGAAATAGTCTTCAATCCACATTTTAATTCAGTATAAATTAATAATAATTCAATATGATGAACAAGTTATGTCATAACAGTATTTCACAATATGAAAAGATAGATATGTACATAACTGTATTTAGCATACATTGAAGGGTATTGTGTACAGCATGTGCCTTTTGTATGCAATAAAGAGGTCTTCTTCTTATATGACTGCAATGGACTACATGTATATGTTTGATGCAGTCCAGCTTGACGCTTGCATGCCTGAACAGGCAGTGGCACAACTCTCTAAAATGCTGTTTTAGTTCACTTTTTTGCACAGCCATATAAAAATTATTTGAGGGCCAGATATGGCCCGTGGACCATAGGTTGGACACCACTGTCTTAAGTGGTAAATTAAAGTTTAATTGCAGTAAATTATGAAACAAAATTAGAAAATTGATTTTTGACCTGTTTATTTCATAAATGTTATTACAAAGTGAGAGAATTTAAGTCCCTTGAAGTTTGTATTGATGACGTTTACTTGTAATAAAATGTAATCTTGCATAAATATAGACCATCCATATACCCTTATACATACATATATTTATATATACTAAACAAAAACTCTTTTACACATAATTACATTCGTATGCCTGCACCAAATCATGTGCACTTACAGTTGAACTCATTATAATGAGATCCAAGAGACTGAAGAATATTGCTGGTTATTACTGTTACATGTTATATCCGTTATTGTTTGTTTGTTATTTGGTTTTTAGGAGCATTAGCAACTAAGGCCATATTGCTCCGGGATATGCGGTGGTCATTCCCTGACCTTTCCGCATCCTCTGTATGTGGTGGTGACGTGCTCGAACCCTGGTCTATCTGTTATTGTAGCTGTATATTGCTTTTGCTATTACTGCATTTATCACACAAACACACAGATATATATATACCGTACTTATGAAAAAGGAATAAAAACAACAGGGAATAACCATAGTTCGTGGTTACACAATTAACAATTTATTCAATATATTTATGCACTATAAAAAATAGTTCACAAGAAAAATAATTTCATTATTAAAAAGTCTTGATGTAATACATACAGTTTTTATTTTTTAAGGACGTCTTCCAGCATCATTTGTTTCAAATTTCTTTTAAAGTGATATTTATTCATTATTGAATTTTGTAGATTTATTGGATGATTGTTTTCTACAGCAGCATGATCACAAGGCAAACAGAGGGAGTAATACTCTTTATCTGATTATCAGCATCGATTCTTCATATATAAAGAATCTGCAGATAAAAAAACCACTAGGTGGCAGTAATTCACAACATACTGATGTGAGAATTACTTAAAGATAACTACTGTCAGGGGTAAAGGGAAGGGTTTTTGCTTTTGTAAAGGTGACTTTGGTGATTTTCAGACAGTTTTTAAATTCTATACGGTGGTACTAACTGATGATGTAACCAACAGCAAATTCTAAATGGGACGCATTCAAGGAATTAACCTTGGAAGCTACTAGGCTTTTCGTACCAACTAAGAAATGCTGTTCAAGGTTTATGCCTAAATAGATGTTAGGTGAACTGAGACTCATGGCAGAGAAGAAGAATGCATAGGATACATATAAATTATCACAGAGGCCTATGGTGGATATATGCTAATAATCAAGTCACAAAGGACGTTAGGCAACTGAAAGCAGATTACGAGAAATCTTTGGCAAAGAATGCAAAGGAAAATAGCAGACTTATTTATTTATGTGAACTCTAGAAGGATGAATCAGATTGGTCCACTTGACATCAGTTGTTTGACTGTTGATGATTCTGCTCAGAAAGCTGAAAAATTGAATGAGTATTTTGCCTCTACATTCATACATGAAGAATTTTTTTATAGAAGTGCAAGCCAGAAGTTTATCGAACTCTAACAGGGAGCTAAATGATTTTGTAATAACTGAAAGGAAAGTTGAAGAGAAATTGTTGAAGTTAAACATAAGAAAGGCACATGGGGTTATTGGGATCATGTGGACAGGAATGAAATTATACTGTAGTCACAGCATGGATTTGTTACTGGGCAGTCTTATCTAGCCAATCTGATAGGTTACTATGATGCAGTGCCAAGGAACTGGATGCAAAAAATAATTTTGAAATCATATACTTTGATATTGGAACTTTTTGATACTGTTGCACATAAAAGACTACTCTACAAATTGGAGCAGTGTGGCATAAAGGACAAGTTGCTGCTACGGATAAAGGAATGGTTGAGTGGGAGAAGACAGAGAGTGATAATCAATGGACACTGCTCTTTGTGGACTGATGTTATTAGTGCAGTCCTCCAGGGTTTGGTATTGAGTCCATTGTTGTTTTCAATATCATTAATGATATTGATGAAGGTATATCAGGCTTAGTAGTAGTAGAGGCATATGATGCGAGAAAGCAAGCTTTTTTTTTTTTTTTTTTTTTATGAAAATTCCAAACACAAAAGGTATCAAAACCTATAGTACTTACTACCGTGCATGGGTTGAAGGAGAAGTATGGGGGGAGGGGGTTAACGGAAACTTTGCTCTAGAGACTAAACATGGGTTTCACCACTTCAAGCCTCCAATAAGCAAAGTGGTGGTATTTCACCGGTTGATGAAAGTCATCTACCACCTGAATAGGCTTATGTAGCTTCAGCAAAAAAAAAAAAAAAAATTCACATATCCATTCCCTCTAAATGTTTGTCCAGTTCCACCTTGAATTTATTTAATATCCAAGTTTGCAGGTGATATAAATTTGGCAGGGTTGTTAAAGTAACGACAGTATATGCTACTGCTTCAGGATCGATCTAGAAAAGTTAAGCAGTTGGGCTGAGAAATGGCAATTGAAGTTTAACATTGGCAAATCAAAGTACTGCATATATGGGTAGCAGTAAGCCTAGAGTAATGTACCAACTGTGTGGCGCTATACTCGGGTAGTGGAGAATGATAAAGACATGGGGGTAATTGTGCAGTCAGTTATGAAGTTTTCTGAGCAGTACAGACAGGTCGCAAGAGTAGCTCATGGGGCCTTGTCAATGATATTCAGGAATTTTGCTAGCACAGATAAGGAGTTGATTATCCCTTTCTAAGGCAATGATCAGGCCACACTATTACTGCATACAGGTGTGGAAGCTTCATTTTAGCAAGGATGTAGACCTTTGTTGGAATGATTATAGAGAAAGACAGTGAGATTGGTGAGGGGAACAAGGGATGCTCTTACCAAGAAAGGCTTCCTTCTGTTCTGCAAATTTCAGCATCTAAAAGTCTAGGCATCTGTGAGGTGATCTTATTGAGGTATTTAAGGCTTTGAATGGTTTGACAAAGTTCAATGCTGATGGAATTCTTCCTCTTGCTCAGATTAAGCACTTTATGGGGCATAAATTCAAATCAAGGAAACACGGTTGTAGAACAGATGTTCAGAAATAGGCATTTAGCCAGTGCGTGGTTGATTGTTGGAACAAACTTTCATCTGTCATTGTGGAAGGTGATAGGTTAAATTCAAAGAAGAACTAGACAAACATTTGGAGGGAATGGATAGGTCAAATGAGAAGTGTTTTTTTTTTTTTTTTGGCTCATGCTGTCATAAGCCTGCTTTGCATCATATTCCAATGCAAATGCATTGGAATATGATGCAAAGCAGGAATATTGGAATATAATGAATGCACAATTTCCCCAGGTCTGTTTAATTCTTCACTATGCTCAGTATTTTACAACACAGTTGGTACAATACTGAGGGAAACTTTAATTGCCCTGTCTCAGCTCATATATATATGTATTCATTTGATATTAAGGTATAAGGAGCACTGACTGATTTGGAATTCTGAATGGAATCTATGCACAACCAGTGCTCTCGTATAAATTGCAATATTGTACTTCGTTATACACCACTGTTTTTTAATCTTTTGCATTTTTTGAGTAATGGGATACTTTGCAGTAGAGTTGGCAGAACACCTTGCAGTGAGTAAAAAAAATTGGCTGAATGCTGTATATACAAGCTTAACAATAATGTTCCTGGATTGGTGCTGTTGCAATCATGTTAAATGAATTTGAAAATAAACAGAAGTGGTACATAGCAATTCAAACTTCTTCCAACAGTTGGTAGTACAAAGATTGTCCAGTAAGCTGACAGGTTGCAAATAACCAGTTTTGATAGTAGCATTATTATTATGTATTACTATTTTTCATTGGAGCAACGAATAAATATCAAATTTTGTTTTAACTAGGAAAATCTATAACAGAAATGTTAAAAACTTTTTATGGTGATGAAAATGTTAAGTTATATGTGTGTTTGAATGGTCTAAGATGGATATAAGGATGTTCACGATGACCCAAGAAGTCGACATCTGTCAACCCCTTAAAATGAGGACAGAGTTGCAAAAGTTCAGGAATTTGTGGCAAGAGATTGTTGTTTGACACCCCCCCCCCCTCCAGAATGATGGCTTTCTTGATGGGATGGATATGAATAAGGAGACAATTTGTTAAATTTTGCATGAAGATTTAAGGAAAAGGAGGGTCTGTGCAAAATTTGAGCAGAACAGCCTCATGAATGAGCAGAACCAAGAAAGAGTGTCATTGTGCAAAGACTTCATCCAGACTTGATAAGGACTTCTAATTTCCTATATTTTCAGTGGAGATGAGTGTTGGGTGTTTCAGTACAACTCAGAGACAAAGTGGTACATTGCAATTCAAACTTCTTTCAATTCAAATGCCAAAAACAAGAACCTACATCCTTCCTAAAATGAGGCCCCCATACCTGTATGCAGTACTTAAGATGTGGCTTGACCCTTGCCTTATACAAAGGGAAAATCATCTCCTTATCCCTGCTAGCAAAATTAATGTATATCACTGACAAAACTCCATGAGCTGTCCAGACAGCCTGTTCACATTGCTCAAAGAACTTCAATTCAGACTTCACAAGGTCTTTTTCATTTTCCACTACCCTGATCCATTGCATGCTGTGATGCAATGAAATCCATTGCATCACAGCATGCAATGGATTTAAAAATCATCACCAAAGAATAAAAGTTTTTGTTTACAGAAGTCCAGAATAAGATAATGCCAATTAGGTTTTTTGAAAAACAGTGTGATTCACAAGGAATTTTACTTGCAGTGAAAGAGTCAATGCTGCATTCTACATATGGGTGTCTCAAACACCCAACTGGAACTGGAAGGCAACTGGTTCTTATTGCTTGACAGTGCCCATGCTTATTCTTCACTTGGTACGAAGACATTTCTGACAGAACATGGCATTGTACAGATAAACTTACTTTCTTGATCGGAATTCTTATTTTTCCAAGGTAAAAACTGCCCCCAAAACCTTAGCATTGGCAGTAGCAAATAGTGCATGAAAGCAAGCTTAAGTTTTTGTTTTTGGCTTATACAAGCCAAAAACAAAAACCTACATCCTTCCTAAAATGAGGCCTCCATACCTGTATGCAGTACTTAAGATGTGGCTTGACCCTTGCCTTATACAAAGGGAAAATCATCTCCTTATCCCTGCTAGCAAAATTAATGTATATCATTGACAAAACTCCATGAGCTGTCCAGACAGCCTGTTCACATTGCTCAAAGAACTTCAATTCAGACTTCACAAGGTCTTTTTCATTATCCACTACCCTGAGTGTAGTACCACATGGTACGTTACTCTGGAGTTACCACTACCCATAGCAATACTTTGCATTTATCAATGTTAAACTTCAATTCCCATTTCTCAGCCCAACTTTTCAAGATCCTGTTGCAGTAGCATACTGTCATTTACCATCTGGACAGCCTTTGTATAATCTGCATACTTGGACTTAAGCATGAGATATCTTCATCAATATATTTAATAAATATAGGAAACGAGTCCAACACCGAACCCCCAGGGACTCCACTAGTAACACTAGTCCATGAAGAGCAATGTCCATTGATTACCACTCTCTGTCTTCTCCCACTCAACCATCCCTTTAACTCCAATTTGTACAGCAGTCTTATCTTTTATGTGCAACAGTATCAAAAGCTTTAACTGGAACAAAAAGCTTTAACTATAACAAAAGCTTCTACTGTAAACGTGTTAATAAAAATACTAATGAGTTTTCAAAGTTTTGGACATTATATATTTTTTATTACTATTTGTAGCCAGCTCTGTGTATGCAAATATGTATACTGAAAAAAATTTAAAAATAATAAATAGGACTAGAAAAACAAAAAATTTGAATTTTTGAAGGGTGCGTTTATGTGTTTAAATGTTATATATATAATTTTTTATTGTAGAACAACAACTGATTTTTTTCAACATTTCAACAACTGATTTTTGATAATTTCTTTCATCTTTCATTGCAGGACTTATTGCCATTGTGTTACCGTTGCTCTACAACCAATCCTCTACTGAATAATCATGGGAATTGCTGTGTTAACTGTTGTCAGCCATTTGTACACTCTTTTGTTTCATTTGGTAATGTTTTTATGTTTTAAAATTTCATTACACTTGTATGCAAAATAGGTTATATTAACCGTATAATTAAAGTGCATCACTTTGGTCACTTTGACAAGCCATGAATTGCTAGACCAGGCTGCAAGCAGCTACACAACACAATTTAAAGTACAGTGTGAAGAAGCTAGGTGTGGAGATAAAGTTGAATACAATGGTCATTTGTACTGCAAATGTGAAGGAAGCAGAGAACTGCATGGTGAGCTGTCAGTCAAATTATATTATGGGGAACATTATCAGTATGCCATATGATTCCTGCTTTAGAATATTAATGTCTGGAGTGCAAAGGTGGTCAGGCATTGGTAACATGCAAGGAAACAATGTGGTCATCATCAAATTTGACATGAAACAACTGTTTTGCTAGTCAAGCATTATACGTGTGGTGTAATTGCCATCCTGCATAAAAATAGATCTAAACATCTCTCTCTCTCGCTCTCTCTCTCTCTCTCTCTCTCTCTCTCCATTGTGAGAGAGAGAGAGAGAGATAGAGGTAGAGGTTTATTGTTCCTAGTGAAGCTGTCCTAAGAAAAAAATTATTAAAATTAATATAGAATTTGTATACAGAACAAAATATACTGATATGTATTGAATATAATTATAAATTGAATGCATTGAATAACTTATTGTCAAGGGCACCATTCAATTTTGGCAAAGTTATCCATTTCTTATTTTGTTTTACCAGTTATAACTAGGACCAGGAGACAGACTACTAATTAACCATATTTTAAATTGAAATTTAACAATTACTGATTTAAAAAAAAAAAAAAAAAAAAAAGCATGACTAGCCCAATTGACAATTCATTATATCAGATGTGTACAATAATAATTACCTTTTGTGGGGTGCACAATAGCCTTAGATGCTGATGCACCACAAAACTCCTAATAACCAGCCTTTTGTGGATTAGACAAAACTGAGATAAAAGATAGGAGAGGGGACAGCAATTACCAAAAAGGGATTGCTTTCCCTTGAATTTGCTCTAAGAAGTTGCAAGGCATAAAAGTTACCAGAACAGTATAAAGCAAGTTAAATTTCGACTAGCTAGGAATTTAACTATGTGTCCTATTATTTGCCTCTTTATTACAATACCAGGACACCATCTTATCAATGAGGCAGTTTTACTCCTTGTCAGTCTGAGTATTGCATTAGCATTAGCATTAGTAGAGGCATTTGATGCAAGAAAGCAAGCTTATGCAGCATCAGCATAAAAAAAAAAAACCACTTTCACTTCACCCCTCTGTTCGTTCAAAATACCTGTCCAGCTGAGCCTTAAACTTATTTAAGCTATCAACCTCCACTACAAGGGATGGAAGTCTGTTCCACCAACCAACAACCCGCTGGCTAAAGGCAAATTTCCGCACGTCTATCCTACATCTGTCTTTCCTCAATTTGAATTTATGTCCTCTCAGGTGATTATTCTGAGCAAGAGGGAGGGAGAATCCCATCAGCATTGAGCATGCTCAAACCATGCGAGGCTTTATACACCTCAATCAGATCACCTCGCTGGTGCCTAGTCTCCAGACACTGTAATTTGTAAAACTTAAGCCTTTCTTCGTAAGAGCACCCCTTTGTTCCATTCACTAATCTTGTTGCCCTTCTCTGTACTCGTTCCAGCAGCTCTACATCCTTCTTGAAATGAGGCCTCCAGACCTGTATACAGTACTCTAGCTGTGGCCTGACCATTGCCTTATACAAGGGAATAATCACCTCCTTATCCCTGCTGGAAAAATTCCTGTTTATCATTGACAATACTCCATGAGCTACTCTTGCAGCCCGTCTGCGCTGCTCAGAAAACTTCATATCTGCCTGCACAACCACCCTCACGTCCCTTTCATTCTCTACCACTGTCAGTGTAGTACCACAGAGTTGATACGTTGCTCTGGGGTTGCTGTTTCCCATGTGTAGTACTTTACATTTGTCAATGTTAAACTTCATTTGCCACCTCTCAGCCCATCTACTCAACCTTTCCAGATCCTGTTGCAGCAGCATAGTGTCAGTAGTGTCCTTGACAACCCTGCCAACCTTTGTATCGTCTGCAAACTTGGACATTAAGCTTGATATACCATCATCAATATCATTTATAAATACAGAAAACAATAATGGACCCAACACTGGGCTCTGAGGGACTCCACTAATAACATTAGTCCATGATGAGCAGTGTCCATTGATTACCACTCTCTGTCTTCTCCCCCTCAACCACCCCTTTATCCATAGCAGCAATTTGCCTCCAATGTCACACTGCTCCAATTTGTGTAGCAGTCTTATGTGCAACAGTATCAAAAGCCTTTCTAAGATCCAAGTATATAATGTCAAAGTTATTCCCTGCATCCAGTTCTTTTGTGACTGCATCATAGTATCCAATCAAATTGGTCAGGCAAGACTTCCCCTTAACAAAACCATGCTGTGTCCGAGCTATAACTGAAGTCTTGTCTAAATGATCCTGCAGTGCTTCTTTAACCAGTGCCTCCATTAATTTTCCTGGAACAGAAGTTAAGCTCACAGGTCTGTAATTACTTGTGTCAGCCTTTGATCCTCCTTTGTGTATTTGGGTCACATTTGCACATTTCCAGTCTATGGGTACCTCCCCTGAGTCCAAGGAAGCTCTCATAATTATGGCTAAGGGTTTGCTTACTTCCTTTGCTGCCTCCTTTAATATAACTGGATAGATCCCATCCACCCCGGGTGCCTTTCTTGTGTTTATCTTCAACAGTTTCTCCTCCACTTTACTCCCAGTTATTTCAAGATTCTGTAGCTTACTGCTAGAGTTGAATACACCGCTGGCATTCCCCTCACTGAATAACTCCTCATGTGTGAATGTCGATGCAAAATATTTATTTAGTTTGTTAGCTACCTGAGCAGGATCATCAACGGTTGACCCATCAATATCAAGTGGACCAATCTGATTCATCCCCTTCCTTCTAGAGTTTACATAAGTAAAGAACTCTTTGCTGTTTTTCTTTGCATCCCTTGCCAAGGATTTCTAGTAATCTGCCTTCGCCTGCCTAACCTCTTTTGTAACTTGGTTACAGATCAACTTGTATCTATCATAGGCTTCTGTGTCATGTGTTAATTTGTAAGTATCCCATGCATTTTTCTTCTCTGCCATATGCCTCATTAGTTCATCTGACATCCATTTTGGCCTAAACCCTGAACAATATTTCTTAGTTGGTATGTAAAGCCTAGTAGCTTCCAAGATAAGTTCTTTGAATGCTTCCCATTTTGAATTTGCTGTTGGTAACATCATCAGTTGGTCCCACTGTATAGAATTTAAATACTGTCTCAGTCCATCGTAGTCGCCTTTACGGAAGCAATAACCCTTCCCTTTACCCCTAATGGTAGTTACCTCTTTGAGTAAATCCCACTTCAGCACACTGTGATCACTGCCACCTAGTGGTTCATTTATCTGCAGATTCTTAATGCATGAAGAATCACTGCTGATAATCAAATCAAGAGTATTACTCCCTCTAGTTGCCTCCCGAACATGCTGATGTAGAAAACAATCATCCAATAAATCCACAAAAGCCCTGCTAGTGTGTGAGTGACCAGCCCCCAAATTCCAGTCAATATCTGGGAAATTAAAATCTCCCATTATAAGACTCTCTGATTTACTGGCCCACTCTATTTCCCTGTACAGTTTCTTATTATACTCATCAGAGTCATTAGCCACACTCCTACTCTCAATTTTTATCTCCCAATGCTTATGTCACACAAAACTGACTCAACACTGCACTGTCCAGCGATGTCGACTGGCTTCACTTCCTTGGTTTTTATGTGTTTCTTAACTAATAGCATAACCCCTCCCCCCTTCCTATCCTGTCTATCCTTTCTGTAGACGTTGTACTCACCAAATTCCAGTTCTGCATCCCTTATATCTGTGTGACACCACGTCTCTGATATCCCAACAATATCTGCCTTTGATGTTTTGATCAAATTCATCAAATTTATTTACTAAACTCCTAGCATTGGTGTACACGCAAGTATACTTGCACCTGTTTCTATTCTTAGCTACCCTAACACAACCCATGTGTTTACTTGTACCGCAATGGCTCCCAGCAGTCTCTGAAATATCATGCATCTTGTTTTTCAGCCTTCTGCTCATTCTAATAGAAGCAGTGCAAGAATCTCTTTCACCTCTGCCAGTGGCTACTGTCAATCTATTGGTCTTTGTCTCCCCCCCAAGCTAGCAGTTTTCCGACCCACCTAACACTGCCTCGATAGCATCAGCAAATATTCTTGCACCCTTTCTATTTAAGTGTATCCCATCCCTGTAGAAGCAATCTCTCCTGTTAACAAGTACAGTCCAGGTTGAAAAAAAATTCTACCCCTTGAGCCTTGCACTATCTTTCCAGGGCCGAATTGATCGACAAGGCTCTCATCATATACTCCCTCCTATCGTGTCTGGGCAGAATTGCAGACACTTTCAAATTCAACCCTAATTCTCGGCTTTTGATCAACAGTGACCTGTACTTGTTAAGTAATTCTGCCGGTCTCCTACTCTTAATATCATTAGTGCCAACGTGTGCAACTATATCGCCTTTTGTGCCCTTAAAAGATGATATTCGCTCTACAACGTCATCAACCTTTGCCCCTGGCAGACATACCCTGGTCCTGTTCCACCTATCCTTTTTACAAAGCATATTCCCCGTTTCCTTGACAATAGAGTCACCAACAACTACTAGTTCCTTCGGGACCAGCGCATTCTGCCTTGGGGGTTGCCTCTGTGTCACGTGATGCCCAAGTGCAAGCTCTGGCGTTGATGTGGGCAGGTGAGAGCTTGATGGGCCCCTGAATTTAGTTTCTTCGAGGGCATCCACCCTGTAAATTTTTATATATAATTTTTATTAACTATTCCCTCTATCAACATGGTTTTTACTGTCCGATTCTTATTTTTGTTCCTTGCACTGGCTGTCCCCCTCTACGTTTTATCTTAGTTTTGCTTGATCTAGAAGGGTATTATTATTGTGTTTATTTGATTTAATGTGTTTGCTGACTTTCATTCTAGCTCTTGTTTTTATCAGTAAGATGCTGAACTTGTATCTCCTGGCCTAGCTACAACTGGTACAACACAGTCAGACACATAACTTTTCCAGTTATGGTTTAGATATATTGTATTGCTAGCTACTGAAAATGTGTCATGCAGTGTACTGAATTTATAATTGGTAGTTTATATGTCTATGAAATATGCTGCATCCTATCTCTTCCTTAGAGCCCTATCTCTTCATTATCTATTTTCCACTATAACAATTTATATATTTAGTTTTATTCTACCTTGGCATTGGCTTACTTATCTTTTATTATTATTTACTTATCTTAATTGTTATTGTTGCATTATTATTGTTTTCATTTGAATTCTGTCAGTTCTAATAAGTAATCCATTTTTATTGCACAAAATTGTATTGATTTTTTTTTCTCCTTAGTGCAGTTGTATTTGTTTCTGACTCAGGATACATATACCTTGCGTTTCTGCATTTTAGTCAGAAAGTTTATTCCTGTTTTCAGGTTCTATAAACATGTTTGTGTGTATTTAAAGAATTTTACCAGCTACAAATATATCAAGAACATAAAACATTGAAATAACTCAAAATCGAAAAAATTAAATATCACAATAATAATCCAGTGATGTGAAAACAAAATAAAAAAGACCATTAACAAGTAATCTGGGTGTAATAAAACTGAATTAAAGAATTTTATTTTGATTTTATTTTGATTTTATTAGCTACACTGGGCATTATTAAGTTTTTTAAATTATTCTTCACATAGTATATTCTAATTGATTTTGCCACACATTATTGATTCTGTCATATCGAAGGCAGCAGGTGCTTTTGACTCCTGCAATTTTAGCATATAGTTTTAGAATTGAATTGTGTGACTCTCCCCCCCCCCCCCATTTTTTTTTGAAACTTTTTGCGAATCTCTTTAGTAGCTTCTAAAATTATTCCCTATATTTTAAAATATTTTTGGTTTTTACCCTTTTAAAGTTTCATTATTCCACAGTTTCTATACTTCTGTTTTTATATTTTTAACACCATTATTTTATTTATTTATTTTTTTTTTATACCATTGTTTATTTTTATTTTTTATGACAGCCACAAACACAAAAGGAATAAGATAGTACTTAATTACTTAGACAGGTTGAAAGCAGAAAAGACGAATGATACTTGTTGATATTAGACTTGAATTTCTGTAGATTTCAATTTTCGGGAAAGACATGTGAAGGAAGGTTGTTCCAGAAAATAGAAGTAGAAGGGATGAATGAAGAAGAGAAAAAGTTGATTCAGTGAGTTTCGAATTGGATAATGAATGGATGCTGACTGGTTGAGGCTAGGGCTTACAATACCAAGATCCCGAGATACCGGTCATTTTTTTCCCCCAGTATTCAAGGCACCTCCGTAGCCAGGTGGGCAGGAGCAGCAGTGCATAGCACACGGTTCATTTTTTTCTGGTATTCAAATCAAGCTATTTTTGTATCAATACCAGTATTTTTGTACCGGTATTGATACAAAAATACCAGTTTTTCGGTACTAATTAAAAAAAATTGTTTATAATTTAATCCCACAAAGGTTATAAAATCGCATTTATGTGATTACGACGTCCTTATCTCTACTAGCAAATGTTCGATAAATCATCGATAGGACACCATGCAACATTGTAACCTGTCCACAATTCTCGGACAACTTCATGTCTAACTGAATCATAACTCCCAAGTCCCGTTCCTCCACTATTAACTTTAATACAACTCCATAAGTGTATAAGTTATTTTTGGGTTGCTGTTCCCCAGGTGTAAGACCTTGCAATTTGCTGAATTAAAGCATATAGCTGCCACTTTTCTGACCATCCTGGAAGTCTATCTAGGTCACTCTGAAGAAGTTGTGCTTGGCAACGATCATTAACTATTCTACTGATCTTTACATCATCCACAAGTTCAGACCTCACACCCTCCATCCCTTCATAGATGTCATTTAAGATAATCAAAAACAACAGTGGTCCCAATACTGATCCTTGGGGAACCCCGCTTCTTACATTAACCCAATCTGAGGAATAATCATTTGTCACAACCCTCTGCCTGGTGTCCTCAAGCCATCATGCTATCCATCTAAGGATTTTCCCTATGATTCCAGCCTGCTCCAACTTATAAAGTAACCACTCATCGCTCATGTGGGAATGAGTCAAATGCTTTGCTGATCTCTAAATAAACAATGTCGAAATTATTCTCTAAATCCAGCTCACGCGTGACCTGTCAAAATGGCTAACCAGATTTGTTAAACATTATTTTCCCTTTTAAAAACCATACTGTGTCTCCTACAGAATTCCATTTCCATCTAAATGATCCTGAATTCCACCTTTGATCATTGCCTCCATGATTTTCCCTGCTACTGAAGTTAGACTGGATGGTCTGTAATTTCCCGTTACACTCCTAGAACCGCCTTTATGTTCCAGTGTACACCAATCCAACGGAATCTCTCCTGGTTCAATGCCTTAATGGTTCAATGCACTCACTTGCTGCCTCCTTTAAGATTATAGGGTATATGTCATCAACCACAGGAGCCTTACTCGCCTGTGGGGTGAAAGTTTTCTCATTAAATCAACATGTGAAATTTCAACATCATTAATTACATTTTTTTCAACTTCACTCCCATAATTTCTCATTGATGTGAAGAGTTTTTCTTCTGTTGTTATTGTTGTTATTTGGTTTTTAGGAGCATTAGCAACTAAGGCCATATTGCTCTGCGATATGCGGTGGTCATCCCCTGACTTTTCCGCATCCTCCGTATTTGGTGGTGACGGGCTCGAACCCCGGTCTAATCAAGAAGCGTGTTCTACGCACTGCTGCTCCTTCCCACCTGGCTACGGAGGCGCCCTTTTCTTCTGTAAATATCGATGCAAAGTAACTGTTGAGTTCATCTGCGACATTAGTTGGGGTATCTAATACTATCCCACGCAATTACATATGCATCCGATCTGATTTGTCCTTCTCTTCTTTGCATTTATATACAGTATGTGAAGAATTCCTTAACTGCACTCTTTGCTCTCTTTATTCCTTAGGCGCCTCCGTAGCCAGGTGGGAAGGAGCAGCAGTGCGTAGCACATGCTTCTTAATTAGACCGGGGTTCGAGCCCATCACCACCAAATACGAAGGATGCAGAAAGGTCAGGGAATGACCACCGCATATCCCGGAGCAATATGGCCTTAGTTGCTAATGCTCCTAAAAACCAAATAACAAACAACAATAAAACAAACTTTATTCCTTATCCCCACTCTTTGTTCTCTCCCACACTCAGTAAAGATACTGTAGTGAAAATTATACTTCGCTGAATAAAACGTCTTTCTCCTTCAGAAAATGATGAACATAATTCAACCATGGAAGACCACATGGAACAGAACATCAGCGTTTCGCAAATTCTTTCCAAAATAAGAAATTTCCTGACTCCAATGAGAATTTAAAAGATGAACTTGAGTCGGAAATTAATGAAATACTTTTAACTATATTTTTGCTAAAAAAGTTCAAAGCCTAGAAAATATGGACTGAGATCGTCTGCGATTATCTCAGTACCAGAATAGAATCTGAAAGGGCGTTTTCTACTAATCAAATACTCTATGTACCAAAATTAGATCCATTTTAAACGATCATAGTATTGATTGGTTGTGTTTCTTAAGAGCTCACTTTATTTGGAGAGGTACTGTGGATGCTTAAACATAACTGAACTTTGCAGTATTTTTTTGTTTTTAGAATAACTGTATTTTTAATGATTTTTTTCAGAATATTTATTATTGCAATACAAGTTTATTTAAAACATGAATTTAAGTAATTACAGTACTTTTTTTTTTTCCTTACTTTATTGCACCTAATTGTCATCAAAATTTATCGAGAAAAATGTTTGTTTTTGGAATACCGGTATTAATACCAGTATCCTGGTTTCATAAATTAAAAATACCGAAATACCGGTATAAGATTTTGACTAGTATTCTAAGCCCTAGTTTGAGGCACATGTCTGGACTGATTTGGAAGAGAGTGGGCAAATTGCAGATCCCCATTCAAAAGAATCTTACTCGTGGAAGTGTTTATAGAAAAGTCATGCAATAGAAACTGAAAGTCTATGAGATAGAGATCTACAGAATTATAGACATTCGCTCTGTAAGAAACAGGTTAATTATTAATTAACCTGACTGCCCTCTGTTGAATGGAGCCCAGAAGCATGAGAAACATTCTGAGGGTACTACACCATATGTGACAACAATATTCCACTGATTTGAGATTTGTACATAGTGAATACTTGTTCAAAAGAAAAGTAATGCAAAAAAGAAAACTTGGCATTTTTGATGAAGCAGAGAAAGCAATATTTGTGATATGCTAATAGAAATATTAGATAGCATTAGCATTAGTAGAGGCATTTGATGCAAGAAAGCAAGCTTATGCAGCATCAGCCAAAAAAAAAAAAAAAAAAAAAAAAGTAACATAAATAAATAAAAATAACCACTTCCACTTCACCCCTCTGTTCGTTCGAAATACCTGTCCAGCTGAGCCTTAAACTTATTTAGGCTATCAACTTCCACGACAAGGGATGGAAGTCTGTTCCACCCACCAACCACCCGCTGGCTAAAGGCAAATTTCCGCACATCTATCCTACATCTGTCTTTCCTCAATTTGAATTTATGCCCTCTCAGGTGATTTTTCTGAGCTAGAGGAAGAATCCCATCAGCATTGAGCATGCTCAAACCATTCAAGGCTTTGTACACCTCTATCAGATCACCCCGCTGGTGCCTAGTTTCCAGACACTGTAATTTGCAAAACTTAAGCCTTTCTTCGTAAGAGAACCCCTTTATCCCATTCACCAATCTAGTTGCCCTTCTCTGTACTCGTTCCAGCAGCTCTACATCCTTCCTGAAATGAGGCCTCCAGGCCTGTATACAGTACTCTAGGTGTGGCCTGACCATTGCCTTATACAAGGGAATAATCACCTCCTTATCCCTGCTAGAAAAATTCCTATATATCATTGACAATACACCATGAGCTACTCTTGCAGCTCGTCTGCACTGCTCAGAGAACTTCATATCTGCCTGCACCACCACCCCCAGGTCCCTTTCATTCTCTACCACTGTCAGTGTAGTACCACAGAGTTGATACGTTGCTCTGGGGTTGCTGTTTCCCATATGTAGTACTTTACATTTGTCAATGTTAAACTTCATTTGCCACCTCGAAGCCCATCTGCTCAACCTTTCCAAATCCTGTTGCAGCAGCATAGTGTCAGTAGTGTCCTTGACAACCCTGCCAATAAAATATTAGATAGAGAACTAATAGATGAACAGAAAACTCACTACACTATCATAATGGAGGACTTCAATGCTAAGGTTGGAAAGAGAAAAAACAGTGCAGAAAGGGGAACTATAGGAAATTTTGGAATTGGTGAAAGAAATGAAAGAGGTGAAAGACTTGTAGAATTTGCAGAATCTAGAGGAATGTCAGTAATGAACACTTTATTCAAGAAAAAGGTGAACAGAAAGTGGACATGGAAGAGTGCAAATGGATTAACAACTAATGAAATCGACTTTCCTCACTAAAAGAAGATATATCGTGAATGATGTTACTGTCCTGAACAAGGTAAATGTTGGAAGTGATCACAGAATGGTAAGATGCACACCTGATATAGATGTAAGAAAAGAAAGGAAAAACTGATTGGAGTAAATAATACAAAGGTCTTTGAGATAACAGAAGAGGAGAAAAAGCAGTATGTACTGGAACTTAAGAACAAGTTTGAGCTTCTGCAGACTGTTCAGGACCAAGATATCGATGAGGAATATTACAACTTTCTGAAAGTGATAAAGCCCAAGAAACCTATAGGTAAAAAGAAATCCAAAGAAGAAAAAATCAGTCAAGAAACACTTGTTATGATGAACCGAAGATGACAAATGAAGACCAAGAAAAACACTGATAGGGAGAAAATTGAGTATACTGAGCAAAGCTATTAGAAAGAGACTCAGAGAGGACATAAGAAAATTTAACATGAGAAAAGTAGAACAAGCATTAAGGGAAAACAAAGGATTTAAATCAGCAGTCATGAGCAGTAAACCAGAAAGACAAATGATACTGAAAGTGAAGAATAGCGATGGTGTACTTAAGAATAGCAGAGAAGGCATAATTCAAATAGCAGAAGACTACTATAAAGAGTTATACAAGGAGTGAGGGAATGATGCCAGCCATGGGGAAGATGGATCCCAAATTAGTAACACATGCAACATACCTGATATCCTTCCTGATGAAGTAGAACATATGTTGAAAAAAATTAAGAATCAGAAAGCTCCAGGGGAAGAAGAAGTTACTGTAGAGTTGTTAAAATTGGGAGGAAGAGACATGACACAAAAACTGGCAAGCCTCTTCACAAAATGCATTAGAAAAGGTGTGGCACCTAAGGAGTGGAATAATGCAATCATAGTTTTGCTGCATAAGAAAGAAGATAAATCATAAATTGGAAATTAAAGACCAATTAGCTTGTTTTCCAACATCTACAAGTTGTTCACAAGGGTCGTTACTAACAGATTAGGAAGAATACTTGAGAAGAATCAACCGAAAGAGCAATCTGGCTTTAGGACAGGATTCTCAACTATGGATCACCTTTACATAATGTCACAGCTAATGGAGAAAGCAAATGAATATAAAACACCATTATGCCTGGCATTTGTGGATTATGAAAAGGCATTTGACTCCATACAGCATAAGGCACTGGAAAGACAAGGCATAGATACCCTGTATATTATGATTTTGAAGAAAATATATGAGAATGCTACCTCCTTTATTAGACTAGACAAAGACAGTAGGAAAAACAAGGAGACACAATATCTCTGAAGTTGTTTACTGCTGCCCTTGAGAAAGCTTTCAGAAGATTAGACTGGTCGCAGAAAGGAATCAATGTGAATGCAGAGTACCTAAACCATTTACGATTTGCAGATGACATTGTGGTCATAAGCCACAATCCCAAAGAATTAGAGAAAAATCTAAATCAGTTATGTAGAATTAGTTAGGATTTTGGACTAAAGATGAATATGGCTAAAACAAAAGTAATGATGAAAAAGTATGCCACAGAAAGGGATATAATGATTGAAGGAGCAGTAATTGAAAAGGTGGAGTCATATACTTATCTGGGACAAGTCATTAGCTGTAATAATGATAAATGGATGGAAGTCAAGAGAAGAATAAATTTTGGATGGATAGCATTCAGGAAATATAGTCACATACTGAGGAGCAATATCCCAATTTGTCTGAAACATAAAATAATGATCCAATGTATACTCCCCACCATGACTTATGGAAGTGAAACTTGGGCACTCACCAAAAGAATGGAAGAGAAGCTGTGAACTACACAGCGAAGAATGGAATGAATTATATTGGGAATCAGACTGCTAGATAAGAAGAGAAACACATGGATTAGGCAGTAAACTCAAGTAAAGGACATTCTTATCAAAACTAAAGAACTAAAATTGCCTTGGGCAGACACATAGCTCGAAGACATGATGACAGATAGACTAAGAAAATAACAGAATGGTACCTAAGAGGGAGCTAAGAGAAAACCTGGAAGACAACAACAGAGATGGACAGATGAAATTCATGAGTTTGTGGGTAGTAAATGGATGGCCATTGCACAAAACAGAAGGAACTGGAAAGTTGCTGGAGAGGCCTTCATCCTGTAGTGGATTGAAAATGGCTGATGATGAATAATAGAGATATTTGAGCTTGTCTAGAAATCTGAGTGTCTTCAAAATGAGCATAGTTTAACCAGCAGTAGACTTTTTTCTTTAAAATACAGAAATAAGACAGGACTGAGTTTTAGAGGGGTTGACACTTACCATTAGAAAGTTATCTGATCAACATTTAAGTAATTGGTGATGGATATTCAAGAAATTAAAACTATTTGTGCAGAGCAAGGTTTCTCAAACTGGAATGTACTATTACAGCAGAACTATAGGTAAGATTTCCAGTCAGTGGAAGAAGGTCATTAATATATAAGAGGAAAAGAGTGGGAGAAAGAACTGAACTTTGCATAATATTAGCATTAGAGAACTTAGAAGTTCGAGAACAGAAGCTGTCTATAATTACCCAGAGTGAGTGGTCAAAGAGAAAACTGGGTACCTAATTGCTAAAAGCAGGCAGCAATCCTTAAGATGGGGTCTTGTTTAAAAGATTGTTGTCAAGTCAAAAGCCCTATACATGTAAAGAGCAATGCTTGAGATTCACCAAACTTTCCATTGAATTTGTGCAAAGATGGCTTCATAATTCAGTGGATTGTCACTGATAGAATATATTGAAAGTTTCAAGATAGTTTAAGAGTTGGCAGGTGATTGATTTCTTCATTACTTTGGAAACAGTATAAGTAAGTGCAGTAGTATGATTGGAAGGTAGGGATTTGTCAACTTTTTTTTTTTTTTTTTTTTTTTTTTTTTTAGGAACTGTCTGCATTTGAGAAATTTCTCCAAGCAGAAATTCTAGCACGAGTTTTGAGAATGTAGAGCTTTCTTGGCATCAAGATTGTTCACAATTCTTCTAACATCCTTCTGTCAGAAGACAACAGGAGGCATTGTGTAAAGTGGTAGAAGTAGGATGCTAATGAGTTGACTTTATCTTTAGCTGAGGATGCACTAGAACCATAAAATTTTAACAGAAGTGGGTGTAAAGATGGCAGAAGTTACAGCTTTATTTTGCTAATGATAGCACATTGCATTCCACTTTCCATTTTGAGAAACCTTGCCCTGCTCAATCAGCTTCAACTTCTCGAATATCTGCTTCCATTTCCTTAAATGCCGATCTCCAGGTAATTCTCCATTGGGGAAAAGACAACTTAGTTGATTTCAAAATGCAACATAGAACATATATGCACTTATGCATATATATAATGCGTATCGAAATAGCATGAACTGGAGTACTAAAAGAACTACCCTAATGTGTCTCGAATAACTGAAACATCAAAAATAAGATAAGGTGCCTTTTTTATCTTATTTTTGATGAACTAAATAAGATAATTCATGAACTAAATTCAATTTTGCCACATAAACTAAATGGAATTATTAATATTAAAAGTGGAAAATGAAGCAAGAAATCAAGCATTAGTCAAAAAAAAAGAAAAATTCTCATTTTACCTGTCCATCCCCATTAATTGTTTGTCTTTTTGTCTTATTCTTCTTTGAATTTATTTAGACTATTCACTTCCACAACAATGATGAAAACCTGTTCCAGCAGTCAACCACCATTGGCTGAAGGCCAACTTCTGCACATCTATTCTGCAACTATCCTTCCTCAGTTTCAATTAATTCCACCTCATGTCCATAGTCTGAGCAAGAGGAATGATCCCATCAGCATTGAGTTTGCTTAAGCTATTCAAAGCCTTAAACACTTCAATTAGATCACTCACAGGTGTCTAGGCTACAGATGCTGCATTTTGCAGAACTGAAGCCTTTGTTGGTAAGAGCACCCCTTTGCCCTTCTTTGTATCCATTGTGCATCATTCCTAAAATGAATCCTCCTGTATGCAGTACTCAAGACATGATATGACCAATGCCTAATACAATGGGATAATCACATCCTTATCCCTGCTAGAAAAATTCCTATATATCATTAAGAAAACCCCATGAGCTGATCTGTTTGCCTGTCCGCACTCCTCAGAGAACTTCATATTCTTTTCCGTTTCATTTTCCACTGTCCTGAGTGTAGTAATGCACAGTTTATATGTTAGACTGGGATTACTGCTACTCATATGCAATACCTTGCATTTGTCAAGGTTAAACTTTCTCAGCCCATCTGCCTAATTTTTGTCGATCTTGTGGAAGGAGCATACCTTCATTACTGTCATTAACCATCCTGCCAAACTTTGTATCATCTGCAAACTTAGATATTAAGCCTGATATAACTTCGTCAGTATTGTTAATAAATACAGAAAACAGAAATGGGCTCAGTGCCAGACCCTGTTGGATTCCCCTAATAACATTAGTCCACAAAGAGTGTGTACATTGATAGTCACTCTCTGTCTTCGCTGACTCAACCATCGCTTTATTCATAGCAGTAACTTTCTCGTAATGCCTCACTGTTCCAATTTGTGCAGCTGTCTTTTATGTGCAACTGTATCAAAAGCTTTCCTGAAATTCGGTTATCGGATAACAAAATTATTTTTTGTGTGCAGTTCTTTTGTCACTGCATCATAGTACCCAATCAAATTGGTCAGACAAGATCTCCGCTTAACAAACCCATGCTGTGACTGAAGCATAACTGCACTCTTGGCTACATGGTCCTGCATTACTTCTTTATTCAGTGACTCCATTATTTTCTCTTGAACAGAAGTTAAGCTAGCAAGTCTGTGATTACTCATGTCACTCTTTTTTAGCATTAGCAAGAGCACATGATGCAAGAAAGCAAGCTTATATAGCATCAGCCAAAAAAAAAAAAAAAAAAAAAACAGCCCTTTCTCATTTCACTCATCCACCCGCTCCAAATGTTTGTCTAGTTCTGCCTTGAATCTGTTTAAGCTATCAACTTCTACAACGACAGATAGAAGTTTGTTCCAGCAATCAACCACCTGCTGGCTAAAGGCAAATTGCTGCACATCTATCCTACATCTGTCTTTCCTCAATTTGAATTTATGCCCTCTCAGACGATTATTCTGAACAAGAGGAAGAATCCCATCAGCATTGAGCATGCTGAAACCATTCAAGGCTTTATACACCTCAATCAGATCACCTTGCAGGTGCCTAGTCTCCAGACTCTGTAATTCGCAAAACTTAAGCCTTTCTTCATAAGAGCACCCCTTTGTTCCATTCACTAATCTTGTTGCCCTTCTCTGTACTTGTTCCAACAGCTCTACTTCCTTCTTAAAATGAGGCCTCCAGATCTGTATACAGTACTCAAGGTGTGGCCTGACCAATTGCCTTATACAAGGGGATAATTACCTCTCAGTCCATCTACTCAACTTTTCTAGATCCTGTTGCAGCATTATACTGTCAATTTCTGTCACTAACAACCCTGCTGACTTTCATATCGTCTGAAAACTTGGACATTAAGCCTGATATCATCATCAATATCATTAATGAATACAGAAAACAACAATGGACCCAACACTGAACCCTGGGGAACTCCACTAATAATATTAGTCCACAAAGAGCATTGATTACCCACAAAGAGCTTTGATTACCCTTTGTGAAATGGCTATACATTTGCACTTCTCCAGTCCACGGGGACCTCCCCTAAATCCAGAGATGCTCTAATAATCATGGCTAAGGGTTTATTTACATCCTTTGCTGCCTCCATTTCTATGATTGGATAAATTCCATCCACACCAGCCTTTTTTATGTTTAGCTTCAACAATTTATCTTTCTCTTTCCTATCACAAAATCATTTAGTTCCTTTTCAGCATTTGATAAATTTCTGGCATCCCTCCTCCATAAAGAGTTCCTGCTGTGTCATGCAAAATACCTATTCAGCCTGTCAGCTACCTGAGCAGCATTATTTACAGTTAACCCATGAACAACAAGTGGACATATTTGTTCAGTCCCTTCCTTCTACTGTTAATGTAAATAATGAAGTTTTGCTGCTTTTCTTTGTATTCATTGCTAGAGACGTCTTGTAATTTGCCTCGGCTTGCTTAACATCCTTTGTGACTTGATTGCAGACTAGTTTATGTCTGTCACCATAGGCTTTTGTATCACCTGATAATATATATATATGCATTCCACACTTTTTTCTTCTCTGCCACATGTCTCAGCAGACCATGCTGAGAAAAATTCTACCCCATAGGCCTTGTATAGTCTCTCCAGTGCCAAATTGATTGACATGGCTCTTAACATGTACTCCTTCCTATCATGTCTGGACTGAATTCCTGAAACTTTCAAATGTAATCCTAACTTGCAACTTTTTCCCAACATTGCTTTGTACTTTTTTAATTAAATCCTCAGATCTCCTACTCTTATTATCATTAGCTCCCTCAAGTACAAGTACTTCAGTGCTGATGGGATTCTTCCTCTTGCTCAGAATAATCGCCTGAGAGGGCATAAATTCAAATTGAGGAAAGACGGTTGTAGGATAGATGTGCAGAAGTTTGCCTTTAGCCAGCAGGTGGTTGATTGCTGGAACAAACTTCCATCTGTCGTTGTAGAAGTTGATAGCTTAAATAGATTGAAGGCAGAACTTGACAAACATTTGGAGCAAGTGGATGGGTGAAATAAGGGTTTTTTTTTTTTTTTTTTTTGCTGATGCTGTATAAGCTTGCTTTCTTGCATCATGTGCCTTTGCTAATGCCACCTTTCATGCTCTTAAAAGATGATATCTCCTCTACAACTATTTCTGCCCCTTGCAGACATACTGTGATAAAAGGAGTGTCATGTATACTTTTATTTGCCATTCATCTTATGAAATGTGTCAGTTTCAATTTAATTCAATTTAATTTACAATTAAAAACACCATATGCAATATGTGCATATGGTATTTTTTTACTTCAAATTTAAATAATTATAATACACCTGTTTTTGAATATTACTCATCAGAGAAAGTTGTGAATATATCTCATTATTATTTTTTTTTCCTGGTCTGGTATTATAACCACTATAAATATAAAACATATTTGTAACACAGTGCCATAGTTAGAATTTTTGGTCTCTATGCAAAGACCACCAAGCCTACTCTCTTTTTATTAATATGAAACGCCATTGGCCTTTCTTGTTTCCAATAATGGCTACATTTATTGGTGGCCATTTTTGGAAACAATAATTTGAATTATTGGAAACTTCAGGCCAAATGCCATTGGCCTCATGTTTCCAATAATCGTGGCCATTATTGGAAACTTTAGAAATAACATATGATGGCTCTCTACTATTATAAAAAAAATATTATTATTTAATATGGTTTTCTTTGTATAATATTTATAAAAAACCACCACTGATGATTTTTCTCTAAGGAGAAACCCTGAAAAGTACTTTTAAAATTGGCAAAGTTACCTGCACAAAACTACAGTTATAATACAAATTATTAAAATTTGTGGGAATATAAAAATTATAAAATTTATTATAATATAGTGTGAATGTCTGTTAAATATTTTGAATTGCTTGTTGTAGAAGTACTTCCAGTCGTGGAGTTTGTTCTTGAAGAAGGCATTACTGATGAAGAAGCAATGACACTTTTACAGTCAGAAACTGAGGTGCTTACTCACTCACAGGCACAACAGTACAATGAGGAGACAGGAGATGAAGAAAGTATCTTTTTTCAATATAACATTTTAGGGGGGAAGGTGTGTTCTTAAGCAGATCAGCAGTCAGTCATTAAATTTTTTGATATATATATACTTTCACAGTGTATATTTTATGGTCATACATTAATGCTAATTATTATGCTATAGAAATACAACCTGTGTTTTAAAAGTTCTAGAATTGACACCATAAAAAACAATACAATATAAACTGCTGATGTTTGTTTCTTTCAGAGAAGTCTTTTACTATTTTGAAATACTATTTCCAGCATTGCTGAAGATCATTAACTCAGCATATTGTTTTACACTCATCATCAACTGTGCTATGGTCATTTGAATGGCTTGAATATTCATATATCAACAACCTCAAATTTAATTTATTGGATCTGCCTAGCAAGGACAGAACTGATGATGATGGCATGTGAATGATGGCTTATGTAAAATACCGACTTCTTCAGTATTTTACATATGCCATCTGTTACATAGCTTTTACTTTTTACTGTCTTCTGCTGTCAGGCACTCACTTCTCTTGTCAAGAACCTGTGTGGCGTATTCAGCTCATCTGTGTTATCTGTTCAGTTTATCTATGAACACACACACACACACACACACACACACACACACACACACACACACACACACACACACACACACACACACACACACCGAGTAAAGCCACAGCTGCTTTACAGACCTTTATACACGAAAATGGTTATTTGAGTGTGTCCAACATATGAATGTTGGATACCCTCAAATGTAATTAAATTATGTTTAATTTCAGAATTATAACTTAATGGACAGTAGAGTAGTGCCCACTTATGACAACATAATCATATACACCTAATTCTGTTTTTGCACAAACTTTTTTTACACAAATTTGATTTAACACGAATTCAAAATAAATATTTCATTCTCTTTTTATGCAAGTCATTTTGATTTAACACGATTTCTATGAATTTTTTTTTACCTAAATTCTAAGAAAAATTTTTTTTATTTGTGGCATATTAGAATCATTTCTATATTACACGCACCAATAGATTGGATAACAGCTAGCGTGTGCGTTTTGAAACACGTGCTTTTGTTTACCAATGTGTATGTCTAGGTATCTATGAATCATCAATGTTTTTATTGAATTTGGTGCACATCTACGGTATTCGTGCATTGTATCTTCGGAAGACATTTAATAGTAAGCTCTATTTCAAAGTGAAAGAATCTTTAGTGAAATTTGTGCACATATAAATTTATTAATTTTGCCGATAGTCAATAAATTGATAGTCAACAAATTTTTCATACCTTTTTTTATTAATTATAACTGAGATATAATGTCATTTATATAATGTTGAATAATTTGCCTATTACCAAAATGAAAAGGAAAGCGATTTCTTTGGAACTTAAAATTCAAATTTTAGATTGTCATGCAACTGGACAAGGGACTACGTCTGTAGGAAAGCATTTTGGTGTACATGAAGCTACCGTAAGAACTATTAAGAAAAATGAAGCTTCAATTAGGAAGTCGGTATTTTCTGGAACAAAAGTAAGTGTTAATTTATCATCATATACAAGAGATATTGTCAAGGAAAAAAATGGAAAAGGCTCTGGTAATATGGATAGAAGATCAGTCACAAAAAAAAAAAAGAGTACCAGTAGATGGAAATGCCATCAAGCAAACAGCACTAAGAATTTACAGACAGATTAAAGAAAAGAAGCCAAGCACTTCATCTCAGTTAAACAGAAAGTATGAATTTTCTGTGAGTACAGGTTGGATGACAGGGTTTCTTAAAAGGAATGCTCTTCATAATATAAAAATTAAAGGTGAAACTGCATCTGCAGATGAATTGGCTGCTAAAGTATTCCCACAGGAACTTGCAAAAATTATTGAAGATGGAGGATACACTCCTGATCAAGTGTGGAATGCAGATGAAACTGGTTTCTTCTGGAAACGAATGCCGAACAGAACATATATAGCCAGAAAACTGCTGGTGGTTTTAAGGTAGCTAAGGATCGTGTGACCTTATTATTTACCTCCAACGCTTCAGGAGATCGTATGTTGAAAACCACTGCTGGTAAATCGAGTCCTAAACCTACGTTCAATGAAAGGTGTAGATATCAATAAACTGCCTGTTCACTGGATGGCAAACAAGAAGGCCTGGGTGACCACTGCTATCTTTACAGAATGGTTCAACAAATGTTTCGTTCCAGAAATCAGACGTTATATGAATTTGAAAGGTCTTGAATTTAAAGTTCTTCTGATTCTTGACAATGCACCCGGCCATCCTGTCTTGGAACACCCAAACGTACAAATTTTATTTCTGCCACCTAATACTACATCTTTGATACAACCGCTAGACCAAGGTATAATTATGACAATTAAAACATACTACGTAAAACGAACATTCCAATACGTTTTGGACAAACTGAATGATGAAACACTTAAGTCATTGATGTGTGGAAGAAATTCTCAATTATGGATTGTATCAATCAAGTTGGATTAGCATTAACTGAATTAAAACCAGCAACTTTAAATGCATGTTGGAAAGTGGTTTGGCTACAATGTGTAAAAAGCAAAGATCCCATCGTCCCTAATATGACCGAATTTCCCAACATCATTACAATGGCACACAAAATTGGTGGAGAAGGATTCGATGATCTATCGTTTGATCTATTCTTTCACTTTCATCTTCGCCCTAAGTGAAGATGAAATATTAGAGGTTGTTCTTGGGACTCCTTATCCCACAGAACGTAGTGATAATGCAGAAAATGATCCTGTTCTAAATGCAGATTTAATAAAAGAAGGTCTGGAACTGGCCAGAAAATTAGGTAATGATTTTGTCAAACATGACCCTAATGAGGAACGCACTGGGAGGTTTCAACGTGAACTGAAGTTGTTGACAGCCTCTTACAGAGAGATAAATAGCTTAGTTATACAGCGAAATTTTCAATTTCTGATATCTTGAAACGAATTACCAAAAAAACAATGTTTTATTTGGTTCACATTACGATATTTTAATGATACGATGGTGTCTCTGGAACTGATTAATAGTGGGATACACTGTATTGTATAGCTATGCACGTGATTTGGAATGCGGTATTTACGAATGTTTAACATTCATTTTTTTGCAATTAATGTTCATATTTTCGATTTTGTTGCTACTTGATACTTGGGGAAAAAAAACTCGTAAACCCGGGAACTCGTAAAGCAAGAACTGCCTGTATATGGATAAAAACTCCTTAAGTCACTCTCAATGTGATCAAAAGAGTGAATATCTGTATTATTAGCAATATTCCAGCATTGTTTATAAAATATTATTTTTTAATTAATTTGGTAATAAATTTAATTTTTCTTTGATTGTTTTTTGAGTTTACTTTTAATATGAATACATTGTATATTAATGTGAGAGCTGCTTAAAGATATAACTATTACTATCAACGGTAATTTTTTTTTGTTAAGAATTTTGATTTCATAAATGTGACTACAGTAGCCATTTTGGGTAGTTTTTAAATTCTAATAATTGAGACCAACTGCAAATTGTAAATGGAATGCATTCAGGGAAATAATCATAGAAGCTATGAAATTTTTTTATACCAACTAAGTTGTTCCAGGTCTACATGGTTGTAAGATGAACTTATGAACTTATTAGGCAGTGAAGAAAAATACATGGGAATGATGTAAATGAGCAAGGGACACAGAAACATACAGTAAGTACAAACTAGTGTGCCCTCAAGTCAATAAAGTGGTTAGGCAAGCTAAGGCAGATTACGAGGTCTTTGGTTAAGAATGCAGAGAATTCTTTACTTATGTTAACACCAGAAGAAAAGGGAATTAATTCCATTGATCCACTAGATATGCATGGCCTAACTATTTCATGATCATGTTTAAGTTGCTTACAAACTGAATATTTTGCATCTATATTAACCTGTGAAGAAGTTTTTAGAGATGGGAATACTGGAAGTAAACAGTGTTATAATTTGGAACTGAACTAAATTATTTTGTGATAGCTGAAAAGAAATTATTGAACATGCAGCATCTTGTTAACAAAGAAAAAACGCTGCATAAAAATAACCAGTGTATTTCTGGGCAGCATCCTATATGAGCATTGGAAATGCTGTGTTGGACAGTACTCAATAATTTCTTTTCAGCTATCACAAAATATTTAGTTTTTGACCATTTTTTGAAACTACAAGTGGCCAACACACTTTTTAAATGGAATAACAGAGTGCTGCTGTTTCAACTAGTAACTAGTTAATACAGCACTTTCTCACAATTTTCACTAGCAAATATTGTAACAATGTTTTCTACTGAAAACTTTATTAAGCAACTCAGAATTTTTGATATTTGCTTTTCTGTATGCTATTTAATTTGTATTTCAACTGTGTAGATATTATTTTATGCAATAAATTAAAAATAAATAAAACTCTAAAGTATTTTTAAAATTAACTATACATAGTTAGAGCTTTAAAATTATAAAATAATTAATGTTATTTGCCTTATTGAAATTATTACCTTTTACACTTACCTATCGTGTTTTTTCAGCTAGCAGGATTTAAATTGTTTACATAACGCAACAGCTCTATTACACAGTAATAGAGCTGTTGCGTTATGTAAACAATTTAAATCCTGAATCCCAAATCAAAACTGGATGGCCAGCTAATACCAGTATACAAACACATCCTAGTTCATTTCACAAATATACGTGGTCTCAATTCTAATCTCAACGGTGTCCATTTCCATTTCCAGTCTGCCAAACCCAATGTACTTTTTCTGACAGAATCTCAGTTAAATGTTGATTCAACTACTGCTCATCTCAGTTGCCCAAATTATTCGCTGTAGGATTCCTTTCGCCTCAAAGGTGGTACTTGTGCATATGTCTGTTCTGATATTCCGTCAGAAATTTGGTAATTTGGAATCTGCTCTTTGACTTCCTCTCTTTGCAACTTGACTTTCTCCAGTCCAACTTTCCTAGCAGTGAGGTAATCTTCCTTGGTGACTTTAATGTTCACAACTCCAGCTGGGTTCTGTTTTCTAGTCACACTAACCCAGCTGGTCGAGATGCTGAGGCTTTTGCAATTACTAATGACCTCGCACAGATTGTTCATTTACCTACCAGAATACGGACATTCCTAACCATACAGCCAACACGCTTGATCTTTTTCTCACAAACAACTCTTCTAAGTAAACGGTCAAAGTGAGTGATGTTTAGGCACCTCAGATCACAATTTGGGAATTGTCTCTTCTCCAATGGAGCCTTTATCTCACAGCTATTCCCAGCTTCGTATTGCTTGGCATCCCAAGAATGCAAAATGGGATTGGCGCCTTCGTAGCCAGGTGGGCAGGCAGCAGTGCATAGCACACGCTTCTTGATTAGACCAGGGTTCGAGCCCATGAGCCACCAAATATGGAGGATGCAGAAAGGTCAGGGAATGACCACCACATATCCCTGGAGCAATATGGCCTTAGTTGCTAATGCTCCTAAAAACCAAACAATAAGCAAAATGGGATGGCCTGCGAGATTTCTTTTCCTTGGTCGGATTACTGTTTCAAAACTTCTGATGTTTGCTCAGATCGTATCAGTGAAATTATTCTTGTAGGAATGGAATCCTTTATTCCACACTCCACTTTAAAATCTTGTCCTTTATCTTGGTTTTCCAATAATTGTGCTAAAGCTGTTCAAGAGAAGAACGTTGCATATCGTATTTGGCTTGTTTACAATTCTTCAGTTTCATTTTCTGCCTACACCAAAGCTCGCAACAATTCTAAAGCAGTTATTAATCAGTCCAAACTAGATTTTGAACAGGCTAAGAGTAGAAAACTTGTTTTTTGCCCTAATGGTAGCCGAGCATTCTGGTCTCTTGCCAAAGCTATTTGGCTGCAACTTTTGCCCATCTCTGCTTCCACCCCTGTCAAAACCAGATGGTTCTGTTTTCACTTTGGCCAAGGATATAGCTGACCTGCTAGCATCCCATTTTTCTTCTAACTCGTGTATTAATGATCTTGGTAAAGCACCTCCCACCATTCCCAATGTGCTCCATTCAATGCCTCCTGTGGTTTTCCGTCAAAGGGATGTCAGAAGGATTATGACGAATCTTGATGCTAAGAAAGCTCCATGTCCTGATGGTATTTCTCCACTTGTTCTCAAAACCTGTGCTCCCGAACTTGCTCCTGTTCTTTGCAGCCTTTTTTCACTATCTTATTCCAAAAGTGTTTTTCCTTCTGCTTGGAAATTTGCTCATATTGAACCAGTTCCTAAAAAGGGTGACAAATACCTCCCATCCAATTTTAGTCCTATTCCAATTACTTCTACTCTTTCTAAAGTAATGGAGAAATCAATTAACCACCAACTCTTAAACTACCTAGAAACCTTCCGTCTGATCAATGATCGTCAGTGTCTGGCTTATGTTACTCATTTAGGGACAAATTCAATGGAAAAGTTTGGTGAAACACAAGCAGTTGCTCTTGACATCTGAAAGGCTTTTGATCGTGTTTGGCATAAAGGTCTTCTAATCAAGCTTCCATCTTATGGTTTGCCAACTGTTTTTTGTAATTGGTTATCCAGTTTTCTCTCTGATTGCTCACTAAGGGTGATGGTAGATGGCTGTCTGTCTTTTAACTTCTCCACTAATGCTGGTGTCCTCAAAGGATCAGTTCTTTCCCCCACTCTTTTCCTCTTGTGTATTAATGACCTTCTTCCATTGACTGGAAATCCTATCCATAATTTTAGTTTTGCTGATGATAGCACATTGCATTCCACTTTCCATTTTGAGAAACCTTGTCCTGCTCAATCAGCTTGAACTTCTCGAATATCTGCTACCGATTCCTTAAATTCCGATCTCCAGGTAATTCTCCAGTGGGGCAGAGACAACTTAGTTGATTTCAATCCTTCTAAAACTCAGTCTTGTCTTAGAGTCCTGAGCTGGATATCACCATTCTGCTCTTTCTTGGTGATTCCCTCTCTCTACTTCTCTCTCTCTCTCTCAGGGTAACTTGCAATTTTCTTTTGGCTGGTGCAGCATAAGCCTGAGGTTTCCTTGCACCCTTTAGCTAATAATAATAATAAACTCGCAAAAAGAATTCTGCTGCTCCTATGCTTATCTTTGGTGACACTCTGATTTCTAGGCAAAATGATATATCTCTTTTGGACATTACCCTTACTTCTAATATCTTCTGGCACAAGCACATTACAAATATTGCTTCCTCTGCATCTAAAAAACTTGGGTTTCTCTTTTGTTCTCGGCATTACTTTTCTTCCAAACAGTTATTCACTCTGTACAAATCGCAAATCCGTCCTACCATGGAATATTGTTCCCACATCTGAGGGGGTGCCCCAAAACCTCTCTCAAGCTTCTAGATTCCATTCAGAAGAGGACAGTTAGGTTAATTAATGACTCCTCTCTAACAGAGTCTCTACACTTGCTGTCTCATAGACATACTGTTTCTGTTGCATGCCTTTTCTACAGATACTTCCATGGGCACTGTTTCTTCTGAATTGGCTTCTATAATTCTCACTCTCTCTTTCAAAACAGTTTGAACATGTGCCATCACGTCAACATCCATTTACTTTCCAATTTCAAACACACAGAACCAACTTTTCATCTTCATTGTTTATTCATTCAACTGCCTTTTTCTGGAACAACCTCCCTTCATACGTATTTCCTGAAAATTACAGTCTACAGAAGTTCAAGTCCAATGTCAACAAATATCTTCTTTCATCTTCTCAACCTCCTACCAAAGCATGATACTATAGGTTCTATACCTCTCGTGTTTGGGTTTTTCATAAAAAAAAAAAAAAAAAAGATTCAAGCAGCGACAACTATATAATTGTTTGGAATAAGACCCATATTTTGTATGCAGTGTTAAACTCAAAATTGCCTCAGAAATCAGCTCCTGAAGTTATGCCATATATTTTTAATAGCTAATCACACTGTATGGTGGTACTGTTCAAATCAAAATTAAAAAAAAAAAAAAGGTTATATGTGATATCTTATGGTCTGACACTGAAGCAGATACAGTAAGTATACCTCTTTTATGATTTGAACATCTGGTCAGTATATATAAAAAAATAATGGATTTTAGTATTTGTAATGTGTTTTAGATCATGAATTAAACAATTTATGGTTCTTTCTTAACTCTGTAATAGCTTATCAGGCCCTTAGATTTACTGATAGTGTGAATATGGAAGTTGAATCTGATCCCTTTACTGCTACCCTTATGAGTTTCGAGGTAACCTCTTGTTTTTTTGTATTAATTTTCTAAAAAATATTTCTTGTAATGCATTATATGAGTAAACTAAATTAAATAAATTTTAATTACATTTCATCGCTGGATCATTTAATAACTTACATAAATATAAGCACTTAATGGAAAGTAGGAATTGCTTGTCCTCCATTATGCTTTTATGGTTAGCAAAATGATCACAAAACAAATGGCATCAGCAATTGTTAACCTACAATTTATTTTAAACATGAGACACTAACATTACAGCCTGTTTAAAGACTTGCTGATATTTAATACTAGTAATAGTTCTCGCCATATAATATACGTAAGCCACAGGCTGCATTGGCCAAAAAAAAAGTATGGTAGATAAGAAAATACAAATTATGTTCGTCCCTCTTTACATAGGTAACTATCCAGTTGACCTTTGAATGTATTTAAACTGTCAACCCCAACTACCTGCAAAGGAAACTTGTTCCAGCGATCAACAACTTGCTGGCTAAAGGAGAAATTCCTACAATCTAGTCTAAACCTCTTCCCCTGTAATTTGAATTTATCGTTAATTGTGGAATTTTTTATGGTTAATGTTTACAGGCAGGTACCCGTTCCATGGATTTTTCCAAAGGTGTGGCATGATGCCATGTTTGACAGGTGTCGCTCCTCCTAACTGACCACGTGATGTCACGTAAAACTTAAGCCAAGAAAACTGCTTAGACTGCACCTTGCATAATTACCAGTAGTTTAGTGTTAGAGTGAATGTAGTCCTTCCATTGACTAAAGCCAGCAAGTTTGCGTTAGAGTGTATGAAAACATGGGCTACCCTTTTCTAAATGTTTTGAAGATATGAACGAATGCAGAGAGAGTGAATGCCATCTTGGCACTGGTTTAAAATTGGGTAATGAGACCCCTCCACCTTGGTGCTTGTTTGAAATCAGGAAAATAGTTTTAAGGGAAACTCATTTCCTGATTTAAAGCCAGCACCAAGGGAGGGAAACTCGTTTCCCAATTTTAAACCAGCACGGGGGGGGGGTCATTTTCCCCAACATGTTCCAGCTTATACAGTAATCTCTCATAAAGGACTGAACCAAATGCTTTGATAAAATCCAAATAAACTGTGTCAAAATTGTTACCTACCTCCAGCTCATGAGTAAATGTGTCAAAATAACTACTAAGCAGGGGTGGCTCGTTGGTAGGCACTGTGGAACTACAGCACCCCCAGATTTTTAAATCTAAATATACAGTCAATGGAGCTGTATGAAATTATGTGAAGGACAATGCAATGCAATGAATATTTTTATTAACAGGTCCCACATATAGTATACAGCTAGGTCGCAATTAGTACGACTAATGAATCCCATGACGTAGTTGTATTATTCGAATTTACACTATTTGAAGTTATAATTATGTGTAAAATATGGTAATTGGTTGCAGCTCAATGAAAATAGGTAATGAAAAATTTTAAACGTAAGTTTTTATATGTTTATTAACAAAATATTACAATAAAGGATAAAAAGAATATACTTATACTTTAAATTTGTTATTAACAAAGTCATATAGTACTGTAATTATAGAAAGCAAAAAAAAAATTCTAAATATCATTCCTAAAGGTAAGCTTACACTGATGAAAACATCTTTATTGTCTTTTGAAATATTTTAGCAGTGTAGACTGAACTGTTTTCTCCTTCTTTAAATCTTCGTACATATGCTGGTAGATGCAGAGTGCTTTATCCACATCTCAGCGAATTTGCATGCTTCGATCGAGGTTAGGGTTAGCATCCATAATTTTTTGCTTCATGACTTCTACAGCTCAAAAGATATCTTCAAATGCTCTTTGTTGATCTAAAAGTAGGAGATCATCATCAGTCAATTCTTCTGAGTGTGAATTGAGCAGCTTCTGAACATCATCATTTTCTAGTTCATCAAATCCAAGTTCTCTTTCAATATTTGTTATTTCTTCTGTAACAGTTTCTTCGAAACCACTACTATCTGCACAATGAGGCCAAATACGCTACCACACTCCACACATGTTGTTTGCAGTTATTTGTTGCCAAGCATGCTGAATATTTTCTGTTGCATGTTTTATGTTATAATTTTTCCAAAACTCTGTTAAGGAAATTGCATCATCTCCTGTAGTTTTACCAATTGCCTGTTCAAATGTGTTTCTTATGTAGTAGGCCTTAAAAATGTTGCAATGGTCCCTTGATCCATAGGCTGCAACAAAGATGTGTTTGGCAGCAAAAAAAATTATTTTTACATTTTCACTTAATGAACAAAGTGTAGTTGGATGACCTGGAGCATTATCCAAAATTAGTAGAACTTTAAATGTGATGTTGCTTTCCTTGCAATATTTTTCAACATCTGGGCAAAAATAGCTTGAAAACCAGTCAGTGAACACAGCTTGGGTCACCCATGCTGGAAGTGGTCTATAGTTGTAGCCTTTTAGAGTGCAAATATTTGGAGACTGATAAACAAGCATCGGTTTCAATTTAAAATTGCTTTGAGCATTGCCTCCCAATAAAAGTGTTAGGCGATCTTTAGACACTTTAAATCCAGGTTGAGTTTTTTCTTTCTTAGAAATGTAAGTTCTGGAAGGCATCCTTTTCCAGATTAAACTGGTTTCATCCACGTTAAATATTTGTTGATCAGTGTATCCACCATCTTAGATTTTTTTTTAAAACATCAGGATATTTAGATGCTGCATCCTCATCTACACTGGCCACCTCACCGGTAATTTTAACATTATGCAGCTGAACTCTGTTCCAAGAGCAGCCTTTCTGCCGCTCTTGGAACAGAGAAGTTTTTTCTGATTTTTCTGCTTTATTAGTTTAAATTGACATATTAACTTATTTTCTAGAGTAGCTTTATATTCCTATTTACGGTACTTAAGTTCAAAGTAACTTAGATAGAGATTTTGTAGGTATTACTTAGTATATGAAAGGGTATCAAATCCACATGTTTACCGATCGTAAATAGCTGCCATTGCTACGCGAAAATTAATCAGTAAAATCTATTAATCTTGTCAAACTTCATTGGCAATTAAATTGTACTTTTAACTATACATATAACCACTTAGGTTACGTAATATAAATAATTAGTAAAAATAAATAATTAATACATAACTTGATACGGAAGTTATATAAAGGGATTTCGTAGATAACAGTCGTTACTGAAAAATATTTCGTAGATAACACTCGTTACCGAAACATAAATATAGCGTTATAACTGTGTTGGGATACACAAGTTTAGGATTTAATTTTGTACTGATATTGAAATTTTTATTGAAAGTAAATCGAAATCATGACTCAAACCAGAGCAGCAAAGCAAAAGGCTCAAGCTAATGGGAATGCTGTGGCTCAGAGGAGAACTGAGGCGGGCAGTTGCCCTCTGAATCACAGCCTTTTAAGATGCACTATTTGCTTAATGTTTGCGGAGCAGTCAGGTATGGGACATGATACTGCCATGCGGGATGTCTTTGTATGTGCGCGATGCAAGGAGTGTAAGGAAATCAGGCGTCAACTCAGCATTGTTATGGGCCTATATGAGACCTTGAAGGACAGGGTGGATGCCCTCGAAGGAAATAAATTGAGGGGCCCATCAAGCTCTCAGCTGCCCACATCAACGCCAGAGCTTGCACTTGGTCACCTTGCAACACAGAGGCAGCCCCCAAGGCAGAATGCGCTGGTCCCAAAGGAACTAGTAGTTGTTGGTGACTCTATTGTCAGGGAAACGAGAAACATGTTTTGTAAAAAGGATAGGTGGAACAGGACCAGGGTATGTCTGCCAGGGGCAAAGGTTGATGACGTTGTAGAGCGGATATAATCTTTTAAAGGCACAAAAGGTGATATAGTTGTACACGTTGGCACTAATGATATTAAGAGTAGGAGACCGGCAGAATTACTTAACAAGTACAGGTCACTGATGAAAAAAAGCCGTGAATTAGGGTTGAATTTTGAAAGTGTCTGCAATTCTGCCCAGACACGATAGGAGGGAGTATATGATGAGAGCCCTGTCGATCAATTCAGCCCTGGAAATATTGTGCAGGGCTCGAGGGGTAGAATGTTTTTCAGCCTAGTCTGTACTTGTTAACAGGAGAGACTGCTTCTACAGGGATGGGATTCACTTAAATAGAAAGGGTGCAAGAATATTTGCTGATGCTATCGAGGCAGTGTTAGGTGGGTCGGAAAACTGCTAGCTAGGGGGGGAGACAAAGACCAATAGATTGACAGTAGCCACTGGCAGAGGTGAAAGAGATTCTTGCACTGCTTCTATTAGAATGGGCAGAAGCCTGAAAAACAAGATGCATGATATTTCAGAGACTGCTGGGAGCCATTGCGGTACAAGTAAACACATGGGTTGTGTTAGGGTGGCTAAGAGGAAGAGCAGGTGCATGTATACTTGCGTGTACACCAATGCTAGGAGTCTAGTAAATAAATTTGATGAATTTGACATATTGCTCAAAACATCAAAGGCAGATATTGTTGGGATTTCAGAGACGTGGTGTCACACAGATATAAGGAATGCAGAACTGGAATTTGGGGAGTACAATGTCTACAGAAAGGATAGACAGGATAGGAAGGGAGGAGGGATTATGCTATTAGTTAAGAAACACATAAAATCCAAGGAGGTGAAGCCAGTCGACATCGCAGGACAGTGCAGTGTCGAGTCAGTTTGGTGTGACATAAGCATTGGGAGATCAAAATTGAGAGTAGGAGTGTGCTATAAGCCTAATGATTCTGATGAGTATAATAAGAAACTGTACAGGGAAATAGAGTGGGCCAGTAAATCAGAGAGTCTTATTATGGGGGATTTTAATTTCCCAGATATTGACTGGAATTTGGGGGCTGGTCACTCACACACTAGCAAGGCTTTTGTGGATTTATTGGATGATTGTTTTCTACATCAGCATGTTCGGGAGGCAACTAGAGGGAGTAATACTCTTGATTTGATTATCAGCAGTAATTCTTCATGCATTAAGAATCTGCAGATAAATGAACCACAGGTGGCAGTGATCACAGTGTTCTGAAGTGGGATTTACTCAAAGAGGTAACTACCATTAGGGGTAAAAGGAAGGGGTATTGCTTTCGTAAAGGCAACTACGGTGGACTGAGACAGTATTTAAATTCTATACAGTGGGATCAACTGATGATGTTACCAACAGCAAATTCAAAATGGAAAGCATTCAAAGAACTTACCTTGGAAGCTACTAGGCTTTACATACCAACTAAGAAATATTGTTCAAGGTTTAGGTCTAAATGGATGTCAGATGAACTAATGAGGCATATGCAGAGAAGAAAAATGCATGGGATACATACAAATTAACACGTGACACAGAAGCCTATGATAGATACAAGTTGATCTGTAACCAAGTTACAAAGGAGGTTAGGCAGGCGAAGGCAGATTACGAGAAATCCTTGGCAAAGGATGCGAAGAAAAACAGCAAAGAGTTCTTTACTTATGTAAACTCTAGAAGGAAGGGGATGAATCAGATTGGTCCACTTGATATCGATGGGTCAACTGTTGATGATCCTGCTCAGGTAGCTAACAAACTAAATGAATATTTTGCATCGACATTCACACATGAGGAGTTATTCAGCGAGGGGAATGCCAGAGGTGTATTCAACTCTGGCGGTAAGCTAGAGAATCTTGTAATAACTGAGAGTAAAGTGGAGGAGAAATTGTTGAAGATAAACACAAGAAAGGCACCTGGGGTGGATGGAATCTATCCAGTTATATTAAAGGAGGCAGCAATGGAAGTAAGCAAACCCTTAGCCATAATTATGAGAGCTTCCTTGGACTCAGGGGAGGTACCCATGGACTGGAGTTGTGCAAATGTCACCCCAATTCACAAAGGAGGATCAAAGGCTGACAAGTAATTATAGACCTGTGAGTTTAACTTCTGTTCCCGGAAAATTAATGGAGACACTGGTTAAAGAAGCACTGCAGGATCATCTAGACAAGACTTCAGTTATAGCTCCGACACAGCATGGTTTTGTTAAGGGGAAGTCTTGCCTGACCAATTTGATTGGATACTATGATGCAGTCACAAAAGAACTGGATGCAGGGAATAAATTTGATATTATATACTTGGATCTTAGAAAGGCTTTTGATACTGTTGCACATGGAAGACTGCTGTACAAATTGGAGCAGTGTGGCATTGGAGGCAAATTGCTGCTAAGGATAAAGGGGTGGTTGAGGGGGAGAAGACAGAGAGTGGTAATCAATGGACACTGCTCATCGTGGACTAATGTTATTAGTGGAGTCTCTCAGGGTTCAGTATTGGGTCCTTTATTGTTTTCTGTATTTATAAATGATATTGATGATGGTATATCAAGCTTAATGTCCAAGTTTGCAGATGATACGAAGGTTGGCAGGGTTGTCGAGGACACTACTGACACTGTGCTGCTACAACAGGATCTGGAAAGGTTGAGCAGATGGGCTGAGAGGTGGCAAATGAAGTTTAACATTGACAAATGTAAAGTACTACATATGGGAAACAGCAACCCCAGAGCAACGTATCAACTCTGTGGTACTACACTGACAGTGGTAGAGAATGAAAGGGACCTGGGGGTGGTTGTGCAGGCAGATATGAAGTTCTCTGAGCAGTGCAGACGGGCTGCAAGAGTAGCTCATGGTGTATTGTCAATGATATATAGGAATTTTTCTAGCAGGGATAAGGAGGTGATTATTCCCTTGTATAAGGCAATGGTCAGGCTACACCTAGAGTACTGTATACAGGCCAGGAGACTTCATTTCAAGAAGGATGTAGAGCTGCTGGAACGAGTACAGAGAAGGGCAACAAGATTAGTGAATGGAACAAAGGGGTGCTCTTACGAAGAAAGGCTTAAGTTTTGTGAATTACAGTGTCTGGAGACTAGGCAGCAGCGAGGTGATCTGATAGAGGTGTACAAAGCCTTGAATTGTTTGAGCATGCTCAATGCTGATAGGATTCTTCCTCTTGCTCAGAATAATCACCTGAGAGGGCATAAATTCAAATTGAGGAAAGACAGATTTAGGATAGATGTGCGGAAATTTGCCTTTAGCCAGCGGGTGGTTGGTAGGTGGCACAGACTTCCATCCCTTGTCGTGGAAGTTGATAGCCTAAATAAGTTTAAGGCTCAGCTGGACAGGTATTTCGAACGAACAGAGGGGTGAAGTGGAAGTGGTTATTTTTTATTTTTTTATTTTACTTTAATTTTTTTGGCTGATGCTGCATAAGCTTGCTTTCTTGCATCAAATGCCTCTACTAATACTAATGCTGACTCTCTTTTTAAATTGATGAAACCAACCAGCACTCGCACTAAACATTTCTTCTACTTCATTATTTTTTCTTTCACTCTCTTAAACAAATTTAAAACTTTTGTCTGAGTGACTGCTCAGCTAAGGGGAATGCATTTTTGATTGCAATCCTCAATCCATACATTTAAAAGATGCTTCATTTCTATCATAGTAATACTTCTGTTCCTTATAGATGTTAGCAAACCCCAAAAACTGATGCAACTTTACATTTTTCTTTTATTTCCTCTGCGTGTTTTATAATATTCCGTACCATAGATTCAGGCATTCCAACATCTCGTCCTATTTTAGAGTTGCTATGACCACTTTAAAGTCATTCAATCACATCAAGTTTTTGCTCTAATCTAATAATGAGCCTCTTCTTTTTTGCGCTCGTAGTGTTTTTATCTGAAGGAATCTTCCTTTTGTCCATTTTGTTAAGGGCACTTCTTAAAATGATTAAAACAAATCACGAAAACTAACGTATATTACAACAGGCAGTAGCACATGCATACGTGAAGATAAATAAGTGTAGCAGCATCTAATGCAAGACTAATTGTGGCTAATCGACTAATATGGGGTTAGCTGCGCTAGCGTCACATTAACTGAATTTTGGTTCACATTCAACGCGACCTGGTATCGTTATACAATTCGCACTAAATCGAATATCGCATTATTCGAACTTGCATTAATTGCGACCTAGCTGTACTCATCCTCTATTTCCAATAATCATTTCAATAATAAACAAATAAAAACACGAAATCATTTTCAACTTTGAAGTTTAACCGTAGGTGGAACTGTGTACTACACAGTTCCACATTTTGGCCTACATTGCTACTAAGTTAGTTACTACTAATTGCTACTAAGTAAGTCAAGAAGCACAGGCAGGATTTAGACCCGGGCGAGGATGCTGTGATCAAATCTTTGCCATTCGTCAGCTGACGGAGTAGAGGATCCGGTGTCGACAGCGAACCGTCATTGTTTTCATTGACTTTAAGTCTGCTTTCGACTGTGTCCACCGGCCTGCCTTATGGAAACTACTAGAGGTTGAACATGTACCTCGAAAAGTCATCATATTCCTCCAAACTGCATACAACAGTTTAACCAGCCAGGTGCGCATCCAGAACGATTTATCTGAGGAATTTACCATCCAAACTGGAGTCCGCCAAGGGGATGTAGCCTCCCCGTTGCTTTTCAACATCGTGGTCGACGCCATTATGAGGCAAGCATTCAGAAACAGACAGGGCATACAATATGACAAGGATCACTATGTGACTGACCTGATGTTTGCTGATGATAGTGCTATCCTTGCCGGTAACGACGCTGAAGCCACGGACATCCTCTACGACATTGCCCGCATTGCCCGGCCATACGGTTTGAAGATCAATGCTGGTAAGACAAAGGCCCTGACAACAGATGGGTCGCAAGCCACCATCTATCTCGAAGGCGTCCAGATCGAGCAAGTGCAGGACTTTAAATACCTTGGGTCACTGGTCCAGGAGAGAAAGTTGCATCCACCATGGAAATCCACAGCAGAATTGGACAGGCGGCCACTGCGTTCGCCTCGCTCAAATGGTGTCTGTGGAAGAGGACCAACATTTCCACAAAGACTAAAATCCGACTCTTCCGGACTTTGATCCTGCCCATTCTTCTTTACGGATCGGAAACATGGATTTGTCTCAAGTTAGATTTGAACAAACTTGAGGTATTCCAAATGCGATGCCTGCGGCAGATCTTGGACATCTCTCTTCGCGACCGCATCACTAATGATACCATCCACGCCAGATGCCAACAGCAACCAACCAACCATTGCCGACCAAATCCAGAAGCAAAGGCTCAGATGGTTTGGCCACGTATGTAGAATGGGCACGAACAGAATACCATCCACACTCCTTTGGAGACAACGACCCACCCAATGGAGCATCCAACGGACCGCGCCTAGGAAAACGTGGGCCAAGCAAGTGGAAGATGACTTGAAGAGCCGACGTCTCGACCTTAACCAGGCCAGGACTGAAGCCATGGATCGTAAGGTATGGAAGAACATCACAGAGCAAGTCCGAAACCCTGCGGCACCTACAGCAGCATACTGGTTGCGTGGCCAACCGCCTCCCCCAGCTGCCAGCTGGGGGAGGCGGTTGGCCACGCAACCAGTTGGCGGTTGTTCATCTGCAACATCAGCTGGATTATCTAAGACCTTCCCACCCCCAGTATGCAAATGTCGCTCCCACTAGCCTTATCAGCAGACGAGGCTACTGTGAGCCAAACTTGTTCAAAGCTGCTGAGTTGAGACTTTTTTATTTAAATTATTGGTTTTGTATAACTTTAGATTTAAATTTAGTGGTATAGTATTTTTTTGTGATTTTCTGATTAATTTGGTGCATTTATTCTTTACTCATCCTTGTAATTGCATCAAAAACCACATTCGATTTCTGCTGGCATTGAATCGACAGTAGCATTCAAGTCTGCTCCATTGTTTTCATATCGATATAGCAGATACTGGAAGTTTCTATGTAACTTGTAGCAGTGTAATCAGTATCAGCAGAGGATTATAAAGTATAGCACTACTTATGTGTTTTAATAATTTAACTTGTCACGTAGATTGTAACATAAGACAGTAATATTTGTAGAGCTCTTATAATCGGTGAATTGGCATAGCTAGCTAGCGTAAGACTTCGAACCTGGTGAGTAGCAATGGATAGTTAAATTTATTATCTATTATAACTACTTAGATCTTACAAAAGTAATTTTTTAACTTAATACATATGACTTAGGTTTTACAAACATAACGTTATAACTTAATACATATAAATTAACTTGATATGGGATACGAAATTCATATAATGTAACTCGGTAGGAAATAAAACTCGATACTGAAATGTGTGTATATATATATATATATATATATATATATATATATATTGTTATAACTACATTGGGATATAAGTTTACTGTTATGTTTTTAATTGTATTGAAACTGAATCGAAATCATGCCTGAGACCAGAGCAGCAAAGCAAAAGACTCAAGATAGTGGGAAGAGTGCTGTGGCTCAGGGAAGAACTGAGGGTAGGTGGTTGTCCTCTGAATCACAGCCTTTTGAAATGTACTGCTTGTTTTGATGTTCGTTGAGCTATCATGAATGGAACATGGTATTGCCAAGGGGAATGTGTGTATGCTCAATGTAGGGAGTGTGAAGAAATCAGGTGCCATTTCAGCATTGTTATGGGTCTTTATGAGAGCTTGAAGAACAGGGTAGATGCCCTCAAAGGATTTAAATTGAGGGCCCATCAAGCTCTCAGCTGCCCACATCAATGCTAGAGCTTCCACTTGAAAATCGGTCAACACAGCGGTAATCCCAAGGCATAATGCACTGGTCCCACAAGAAACTATTTGTTGTCGGTGACTCTATTGTCAGGGAAACGGGGAATATATTGTGCAAAAGGGATAGGTGGATCAGGACCAAGGTATGTCTGCCAGGGGCAAAAGTTGATGACATTGAAGAGCAGATATCTTTTAAGGGCACAAAAGGTTATATTGTTGTACACGTCAGCACTAATGATATTAAGAGTAGGAGAATGGCAGAATTACTTAACAAGTACAGGTCAGTGTTGAAAAAAAGCCGTGAGTTAGGGTTGAATTTGAAAACGTCTGCAATTCTGCTAAGACAATAGGAGGGAGTATACGATGAGAGTTTTGTCAATCAATTCGGCCCTGGAGAGATTGTGCAAGGCTCGAGGGGTAGAATTTTTCTCAGCCTTGTCTATGCTTGTTAACAGAAGAGACTGCTTCTACAGGGATGGGATACACCTAAATAGAAAGGGTGCAAGAATATTTGCTGATGCTATCGAGATAGTGTTAGGTGGATTGGAAAACTTCTAGCTTTGGGGGAGGATACATGGACTAATAGATTAACAGTAGCTGTTCGCAGAGGTGAAACTGATTCTTGCACTGCTTCTAACAGAGTAAGTAGCAGCCTGGAAAACAAAGTGTGTGGGATTTCAGAGACTGCTATGAGTCATCACGGAACAAGTAAATACGTGGGCTGTGTTAGGGTAGCTAAGAATAAGAACAGGTGCATGTATACTTGTGTGTACACCAATGCTAGGAGTTTGGTAAATAAATTTGATGTTTTGACCAACAAATAAATGTTGGTCAAAACATCAAAGGCAAATATTGTTGGGATATCAGAGACGTAGTGTCTCTGATCATATTTGGGGAGTACAATGTGTACAGAAAGGATAGACAGGAAAAGGAAGGGAGGGGGAGGGGCTGTGCTAATAGTTAACTACACAATATCGGTGTACACCAACTAGTTACCTTCTGTTGGATACCAGCACATTCTGGTATTTTGGGCAATGAAGTGACTGATAATGCTTCAAAAAACCCAACCACCTTATATTTAATCAATATCCCTGTTCCAGCATCAGACTATGCACTAATGATTAATGCTGCATGCCTCTCAGAATGGGCAGCACTATGGCATTCTCAAACTAATAATAAACTCCATCAGATTAAACAGGATCCGAAAATCTGACACTCTAGTGTCAGTGCATCAAGACGAGAAGAAGTAATCCTTTCAAGAGCAAGAATAGGTCATACTCACCTAACCCACCTTCATTTACTCACAGGAGATGATCCACCACAGTGTCCTCATTGTTATATAAATATGACTGTTAAACACATTCTCCTCTACTGCCCCTATTATCAACAAGACATAATTTCAACCCTGCAATCGCTGGTTAACATTCATCAACCAATAACTCTGGAGAATTTGATTGGTGACAAAGCCAATATTTCTAAATTTTTCCGCTTCCTCAAGCAAACTGGAATTTTTAATCTTTTCTGCTTAAGGACCTTACTGACTGTACGAGACTTTCTGATTTCCTTTTTATAATAAACAAATAGGCGCATAACAACAATAATATCGGTGTAAAAACACCATAGATAACTCTTAAAGGAAAACTATAATAGTAATGTAAAGGGCATCATTTCAACTGTATCTCATATTGTGCTCATCCTTCACATTGTTAAGAAACATAAAATCTAAGGAAATGCATCCAATTGATATGGGTGGACAGTGCAGTGATGATTCAGTTTGGTGTGATAAACACTGACAAAGCAAAATTGAAAGTAGCCGTGTGTTATAGGCCTAATTAATAGTTAAGAGAGCAGCAATAGCTCAATACATTCTACATTATAAGTAAATTAGTTCAGAAATGGAAGATGTACCTCTATGATGTCTTGTAGAACACTTCAGTGCTGATACTCTCCGTAGTTGAATAATTATAGAAATAGATTACATGTATTCTGCTCCCTCGTAGACAAGATCAGCAATCCCATGCATCCCGGAATCGGAGACCCTTGGACCCCAAGCCCGACCTCAGAATACATCTAATCACCACCCAAATCTTTAAGCAAGAGAATACAATACATCCGTATTTTAAAAACAATTTAAATGATTTGAGATCAAATAAATACATAGCAAATCCGTACTCTTAATACTTTAAAAACTAATATTAAAACATAAAAAAATTAAGAATCCTATAAAACATTAAGAGACTGAAGGATTTTGTACTTCCTTGAAGTGGACGGTGGCTTTTGGACCAGGGTTACGATCACAGGAAAGTGAAACAGCGGGTACTGTGAGGGAATTTTATAGCATGGAGATTAGTTGCAATCCTTGCACATACGCTTGAAGGAACGTACATTTAGGGGCAACGTACATTTATTGAATTTTGATGTAATTTAATTTCAAATGTCTCCGAAATTAATAGTTTAGTGTAATCATGTTGGATGCTGAGAATTTTTGCTTCATTGAATAGAAAGGTGTGGCCTTCACTGATTGCATGGAATGCAAGTTCCGAAACCGAGGAGCGGGATGAGAGGACATATGTTGAATGTTGTCTCATTCTCATATTGAGTGTATGTACAACGAATGGATTCCTGGTATCAGGAGTTGCAATCCTTGCAAGATACATTCTAGACTAAGTCATTTAATTGGAACGTGGAAGAGGATTGTACTTTGTGGTTTTTTGGGGTAGCATGTAGTTTCGTTGCAGGTTTGGCTATGATTTTGAATTGTGTGTCTTTGAAAATACTATTTAGTTGTTTGAACCATTGTTCAATGCACAGTAAAGCAATAAAATATTTACGACAGGTTTCCCCATTTGTCAACTTTTTTCATACAAACACTCTGCATTCTCAGTGTTAGCTTCCCACATATTATTATTATTATTATTATTATGAGGCATATGGTGCGAGGAAGCTTGAGGCTTATGCTGCACCAGCCAAAAAAAAAAAAAAATTATATTACTACAAGAGAGAGAGAGAGAGAGAGAGAGAGAGAGAGAGAAAGAGAAAACAAGAGTCAGAAGTAGATGGGAATCACCAAGAAAGAGAAGAATGATGATATCCAGCTCAGGACCCTGGATATCATCATTCTTCTCTTTCTTGATGATTCCCATCTACTTCTGACTCATATAATATAGTCAAACCATAAAATTTGGAATAAAAAACTATGATTCGATATTTAACATCTTAAAAGATAAAACACTTAATGATAATGACAACCTATTTTCCCTAGATGTTACCTCTTTATATACCAACGTGAATGTCGCATACACCCTGTCATCGTCTGAGACATGCTAAACAAAGACACTCTACCAATTAACCATACAAAACTCCAGATTACTGCTATAATCGACCTGATAAAACTTTTAACGGAAGCCAATTATATCACCTTTCTAGGTAAAGTCTTGTTTGTTGTTGTTTGTTATTTGGTTTTTAGGAGCATTAGCAACTAAGGCCATATTGCTCCGGGAATATGCAGTGGTCATTCCCTGACCTTTCCGCATCCTCCATATTTGGTGGTGACGGGCTCTAACCCCGGTCTAATCAAGAAGTGTGTGCTACGCACTGCTGCTCCTTCCCACCTGGCTACGGAGGTGCCATTAGGTAAAGTCTTCAAACAGTTTTATGGCCTAAGGATTAAATCTAAGTGGCGTACTTGCAGAAATATACCTTACCAATATCAAAACAATAAATTTAATGGTAGATATCTGGACAATATACTCTGCATCACAAATTCGAGGAACATCCTACAAAATCATTACATTTTCTAAATTTCACCCTCGCACGGGTTATGAACAAAATTCAATTCAGCATATACACAAAGGCAACCAACACTGGAATACTTCTTCATTACTGGAATACCCAACACGCTAAAAAACAGATTTCAAAATAGAGGTTTCTCCCTACCTATTATAAATGAAATAAGGATACAAGCAAAAAACAGATTACACAATACCTCTCCTGTTATCAACAATAGCATTAGCATTAGCATTAGTAGAGGCATTTGATGCAAGAAAGCAAGCTTATGCAGCATCAGCCAAAAAAAAAAAAAAAAAAAAAAAAAGTAACATAAATAAATAAAAATAACCACTTCCACTTCACCCCTCTGTTCGTTCGAAATACCTGTCCAGCTGAGCCTTAAACTTATTTAGGCTATCAACTTCCACGACAAGGGATGGAAGTCTGTTCCACCCACCAACCACCCGCTGGCTAAAGGCAAATTTCCGCACATCTATCCTACATCTGTCTTTCCTCAATTTGAATTTATGCCCTCTCAGGTGATTTTTCTGAGCTAGAGGAAGAATCCCATCAGCATAAATAACATAAAATATAACACATATAACAAATAATAACATAAAAAAATATTTTATTGCTTTACCGTATATTGACCAATTGTTCAAACAACTAAATAGTATTTTCAAAGACACACATTTCAAAATCATAGTCAAACCCACAACAAAACTACATGCTACCCTAAAAAACCATGATTTCCAATCCTCTTCCACATTCCAATTAAATGACTTTGTCTACAATGTATCATGCAAGGATGCAAAGGATGCAACTCCTTGTACCAGGGAGCCACTCGTTGTACACTCAATATGAGAATGAGACAGCATTCAACATTTGTCCTCTCATCCCTCTCCTCGGCTTCGGGACTCGCATTCCATGCAATCTGTGAAGATCACACCTTCCTATTCAGTGAAGAAAAAATTCTCAGCATCCAACATGATTACATAAAAATTCAGTCAATGTACGCCCCTACCTCATCTCCGATTCATGGTCCTTCATGCACATGCGACAGGATCACAACTAATTTCCATGCTATAAAATTCCCTCACAATACCCGCTGTTTCACTTTCCGGTGATCGTAACCCTAGTCCAAAAGCCCCGTCCACTTCAAGGAAGTACAAAATTCTTCAGTCTCTTAATGTTTTATAGGATTCTTAATTTTTTTATGTTTTAATATTAGTTTTTAAAGTACAGCCAGGCCTCGCATAACGCGAGTTCGATTAACGCGTTTTTCAGTTACCGCTATTTGAAAAAATTATACCACTTTACACGATGCAAATTTCCAGTTAACGCGATCTTTTTTTTTTTATGCAATAGTTGAAAAAGATTTGAATTGTGCGTCGGACGGGCAATAAACAAACGTTTGCCTGCTGCCCAGCTCAATGTGTTCCAACAACCATCAGAAGAAGACGTGTTACTTGTTTGTCTCCTGCTAATAAAGTCAATACAGATTTGCATTTAAAAATTCAAAATTTTAAATGAGCCAGATGAAAATGTTACCATAAAGGAGATAACAATAAAAGAACTAGATGAAATCTTTCATATCGCAGAAAACCTCAAACAAAAGGTTTGAGGTTTTTTGCAATATTTATTTCGCCAGGGCCCAGAGAAGATTGTTGTCGGCTATTGGAAATTGATTGATAGAAAGAGAAAGTAAACACTGTTCAAATATTTCTGCAACAGTCATTTCTTCATTGTGTATTTTATGTCAGAGGTTCTCAAACTTTCTCGGTTCACAGCGCCCTTAGTGTCTCAGTAATTTTTTTCACGCAGCACCTAACCAAAAGAAATACCTAACAGTTCCGTTTATTAAGCAGTTAGGTCCAAACAACTTAATATGAAATGTTGAAACTGTGAACTATCTCGAGCTAATAGTTCGCTTGGTGTCCGACAGATGTCCAGTATCGCCGTGTTTCCCTCGAAATTTTAAAATATTCCACGCCGCACAGTGTGAGAACCACTGTTTTATGCAATAAGCATTTAATTCCATAATTATTTTCATTACCTTTTACATTGTATACAGTTAAAAAGTTATTTAAAAGGTATTTTTAAAATTCTTTATGTACATTCCAGAAGGTCAAGGACCAATTATAATTTTTCCTATTGATTATTATATTCGATTAACGTGTTTCTGTTTTGTGCGATGTGCTCGCGGGACAAATTAATCGCGTTAATCAAGACCAGCCTGTATTAAGAGTATGGATTCACTATGTATTTATTTGGTCTCAAATCATTTAAATTGTTTTTAAAATATGGATGTATTATACTCTCTCAAAGATTGGGGCGGTGATTCAATGTATTTTGGGGTTGGGCTTGGGGTACACGGGTCTCCAATTCTGGGGTGCATTGGATCGCTGATCTTGTCTATGAGGGAGTGGAATACATGTAATCTATTTGTATAATTATTCAACTACGGAGAGTATCAGCACTGAAGTGTTCTACAAGACATCATAGAGGTAAATCGGCCCCTGGTGCCAAGTGATTGTGACTAAGCGAATTTTCTTTGCTATAAGTACGATTTCTTAAAATTTATCTATAGTTATTTTGCATTCCTCTCATTAAGCAATATATTTATTTAATAACAGCTCTTGTAACGTAAGTGCTTGTACAGGGCAAGAAAGGAAAGTCACCTTTCTTTTTCTGATAGTTTTTATTACTAACCCCCTACTACTTTACGCTTGGTCACACCACGCACTGCTCCTGCCTTCCCGCAGCAGGGGCGGTAACATGGGTGGTAAAAACAAACCCCCAGGGCCAAAAGGAGCTATCATGGATATAAGTAATTATCCATCGCTTGGTCACACTACGCACTGCTCCTGCCTTCCCGCAGCAGGGGCGGTAACATGGGTGGTAAAAACAAACCCCCAGGGCCAAAAGGAGCCATCATGGATATAAGTAATTATCTATCTTTAGAGCCCTTGAGCTCAAGATAAGAAATTACTGACAACAACCATGATTTACAATCGTCCGGAGCGACTACGGATGGAAAATCAGAATAAAGACATGCCAGCATTTCTTATAATGCACTCATTATCCATGCAACCTATTGGCAAACTATCACCTTTTCTAATTCAAAAATGTTTAGAATTGGTTTGTGGATCTTCTAAAATAGTTAAACGTCTCCAATCTGGAGACCTTCTAATTGAAACTTAGGTCTAATTGAAAATTAGATTGAAAATCGAAAATCTTCTAATTGAAAATTGAAAATCTAATTGAAAATTAGAAGGTCTCCAATATGGAGACTTTCTAATTGAAACTTCTAAGGCAACTCATTCAGAGAAGCTGTTAAAATTAACATAATTTAACAGTATTCCAGTGTCAGTAACACTCTGAACACCTGAAAAGGCGTGATCAGCGAATGCGACTTACTCGTGCACGGAGAATAATGACCAAAAAAGATGGCAACCTGCTATCAACCAGGTCATTTTGACATTTAGTACTCCAACTCTTCCATCTTCTGTTAAAGCTGGTTATTTAAACTGCAAGATTCGGCCATACATCCCAAATCCCATTCGCTGCTTTAAGTGCCAGAAGTAAGGCCATTCTCAGATGGCATGCCGAGGCAATGCCGTGTGTCCTATTTGTGGCTCTAAGGAGCATTCCCAAGGAAACTGTACAGCTTCCACTCCTACTTGCCCAAACTGTAAAGGAAGCCATCCTGCATTTTCTAAAGCATGTGACCTTTGGAAAACAGGAAAAAAAATCGAGAAATATAAAGTGGAGCACAAAGTCACATACCCGGAAGCAAATACTGTTAACCATGCCTAGCCAATCATACGCATCGGTCACTAAAAACAGCCAGTCAGCTGCAACTCAAACAGATGTTTCCATCGAACCAAACATTTCCTTTGCTCCCTGGGCCAAAACTGTGCCAACATGCAATAAGAAATCTACAGTCACTGAAACCAGCAACACGCCAATCAGTATCCCAACTGATGTATCTCAACCACGTCTGAAACGACAAAATCTGTTAGTGTTGAAAACCAGAAGAAAGTGAGACCACAATATAGCAACACGGAAATGGAGGTTCAGTCAGAAGATGAAGACACTACTATTATTATTATTAGCCATATGGTGCCAAGGAAACCTGTGGCTTATGTTGCACCAGCCAAAAAAAAAAAAAATTTCTGAACTACCCCAAGAGAGAAAGAGAGAGAGAGAGAGAGAGAGAGAGAGAGAGAAATAAATGGGAATCACCAAGGAAGAGAAGAATGATGATATTCAGCTCAGGATCCTGGGAGTGCCAAGCCCATACTCACCAGATGTTAGCCCCTGGGGTAGAAATAGCATTAGTAGACACATATGATGCAAGAAAGCAAGCTTATGGAGAATCAACCAAAAAAAAAAAAAAAAAAAACTTCCACTTCACCCTTCCGTTCGTTCGAAATACCTGTCCAGCTGAGCCTTAAATTTATTTAGGCTAACAACTTCCACAACAAGGGATGGAAGTCTGTTCCGCCAACCAACTACCCGCTGGCTAAAGGCAAATTTCTGCACATCTGTCCTACATCTGTCTTTCCTCAATTTGAATTTATGCCCTCTCAGGTGATTATTCTGAGCAAGAGGCAGTATCCCATCAGCATTGAGCATGCTCAAACCATTCAAGGCTTTGTACACCTCTATCAGATCACCTCACCGGTGCCTAGTCTCCAGACACTGTAATTTGCAAAACTTAAGCCTTTCTTCGTAAGAGCACCCCTTTGTTCCATTCACTAATCTTGTTGCCTTTCTCTGTACTCGTTCCAGCAGCTCTAAATCCTTCTTGAAATGAGGCCTCCAGACCTGTATACAGTACTCTAGGTGTGGCCTGACCATTGCCTTATACAAGGGAATAATCACCTCCTTATCCCTGCTAGAAAAATTCCTATATATCATTGACAATACACCATGAGCTACTCTTGCAGCCCGTCTGCACTGCTCAGAGAACTTCATATCTGCCTGCACAACCACCCCCAGGTCCCTTTCATTCTCTACCACTGTCAGTGTAGTACCACAGAGTTGATACATTGCTCTGGGGTTGCTGTTTCCCATGTGCAGTACTTTACATTTGTCAATGTTAAACTTCATTTGCCACCTCTCAGCCCATCTGCTCAACCTTTCCAGATCCTGTCACAGCAGCATAGCGTCAGTAGCGTCCTTAACAACCCTGCCAACCTTTGTATCATCTGCAAACTTGGACATTAAGCTTGATATACCATCATCAATATTATTCATAAATACAGAAAACAATAATGGACCCAACACTGAACCCTGACGGGCTCCACTAATAACATTAGTCCACGTTGAGCAGTGTCCATTAATTACCACTCTGTCTTCTGCCACTCAACTATCCCTTTATCCATAGCAACAATTTGCCACCAATGCCACACTGCTCCAATTTGTGCAGCAGTCTTCCATGTGCAACAGTATCAAAAGCCTTTCTAAGATCCAAATATATAATATCAAAGTTATTCCCTGCATCCAATTCTTTTGTGACTATATCATAGTATCCAACAAATTGGTCAGGCAAGACTTCCCATTAACAAAACCATGCTGTGTCTGAGCTATAACTGAATTCTTGTCAAGATGATCCTGCAGTGCTTCCATTAATTTTCCTGGAACAGAAGTTAAACTCACAGGTCTATAATTACTTGTGTCAGCCTTTAATCCTCCTTTGTGACTTGGGGTTACATTTGCACATCTCCAGTCTGTGGATACCTGCCCTGAGTCCAAGGAAGCTCTCATAATTATGGCTGACTGATTGCTTACTTCCTTTGCTGCCTCCTTTGATATAACTTTATATTCATATTCATTATATATTCATTATATAATAACTTTATATTTATTATATTCAAATGATACCATGGACACAGGATGCCCAACCTTTCCCAGAAATGAAAAATCAAAACAAAGCAGACAGAAACCCAGAAAAAACAGTCAGATCAATCTTCCTCAAATAAACCAAACCAATGAACAAATTTCTACAATGGAAACTGTAGAGGATTATGCAGTAATTTTGATGACCTGAGTGATTTACTTATTCAAACAAATGCAGTAGGTGTATGCTTACAGGAAACATTTCTTTCACCAAAGATTCAAAAATTATACAGAAAGTGGACAGGGAAGAGTCTAAATGCACTAACAACTAATGAAATCAACTTCATCCTCACTAACAGAAGATATATTGTAAATGATGTTGCTGTCCTGAATAAGGTAAATGTTGGAAGAGATCACAGAATGGTAAGATGTACACTTGATATAGATGGAGGAAAGGAAAGGAAAAAACTGACTCGGGTAAATAATACAAAGGTCTTTGAGATAACAGAAGAGGAGAAAAAGCAGTATGTACTGGAACTTGAGAACAAGTTTGAGCTTCTGCAGACTGCTCAGGACCAAGATATCGACGAGAAATATTACAACTTTCTGAAAGTAATAAAGCCCAAGAAACCTTTGGGAAAAAGAAATCCAAAGAAGAAACAATTAGTCAAGAAACACGTTATGATGAATCAAAGGCAAAAATTGAAGAGCAAGATAATCACTGACAAGGAGAAAATTGAGTATACAGTAGGTCCTTGTATAACACGTGTTTGCATTACACGAATTCGATCATACATGATTTATAAATAGGGGAACGTTATCTTATATAACACGAACCGAATTCGCTTATACATGTTTCGCCTTTGTGTTTACAAGAAATGGCAGTCGAATGCGGAATCACCCCAACTGAACGCAACACGATAGGAACGAAGAAGATTCTGAAAGTGTATTTATGTGTTTTATATCAGTGAAGGGGAAACACATTTCACCATAATAACGTAAAAACCAACACAATTCCAGCAATCGATATAATCGCAAATGCAATTAGATCGAGTTTACTACCAGTTTATAACAGATTCCACTAGCAGAAACGCAACTGGAAATTGTTTTTATTGTTTTATGGTAGTAACCCCCAGAAATGTGCTTTAGTAAAATGTGAGGTGTTAATAGTGTATCTCGGCCTTTACGGTGTTGTTTATTCAGTTGCTACATGCATGCAGCTTTGTTTCTGTGTATCAAGCGTGCCACCTCGTTTGTAATTGTGCTTTATTCCCTAAAAATTAGTAAAATACTTAAAAGGTGTGAAAAGGAAGAGTCCTGGCTAAGACACTGCAGATTCAGAGAGAGAAAAAAAGAAGCAATATCGATAAACAGAGGTGGACTGGGTCAAAAATTCTTACCCGCGAAAATTTGTAGTGGCCTCATACTACGGTTTATGGCCAAAATCACACCGACCTCCGGCCCACCGTGGTTTCCCCCGTAAGGCTTATGGCCAGTCCACTTCTGTCGATAGAGAAAAAATATGAAATTGTGAAATGCTTTGAGCAAAATGAAAGACCATGTGATATTGCACGTGCTACAGACCTAAATGTGGCAACGCGGAGAATTACAAAGAATGCAGAGAAAATAAAAACAACTTTCATAGCTAGCGGGAACAACTCAAAGTGTAATTAAAATCCATTAGATTAAGACACAAAGAATTGGAAGAGATGGAACGGCTGTCATCTCTTTGGATAGAAAATCTAATAAAAAGCAAGTTTGCTTACGATAGAAGCAAAAGCATTAGCAATATTTTATTACGACTTACGTATTATAATTTATACTTACATATTATAAAATACGTAAGTATTTTATTACGACTATTTTATTTAATATAATAAATTTTTTACGAATAAAATACGTATTTTATCCGTAAAAAATACTTTTTTTAGTATTAAAAAATACTAAAAATACTTTATTATAATATAATATTATTTTTATTACGTATTTTATAACGATTAAAATTACCCGATTATTTATTGTGTTTTGTAATGTTTTGGTTCCAAATGTGTGTTCAATCTTGGGTGGTCGGCACCTAACCCTACTTTTCCCATAGGGCCTGTTGTTTATATTGCACGATTTTGCATTGCATGAGGGTTTCTAGGAACGCAACTATCGTGCTATACGAGGATAGACTGTACTGAGTTATGCAAAGCCATTAGAAATGATAGTGAAACTGAAGAATAGCGATAATGTACTTATAAACAGCAGAGAAGGCATAATTCAAATAGCAGAAGACTACTATAAAGAATTATACAAGGAGCGAGGGAATGATGCCAGCAGTGGGGAAGATGGATTGCAAAGTAGCACCACATACGACATAATAATCTTCCTGATGAGGTAGAACATGCACTGAAGAAAATGAAGAATCGGAAAGCCCCGGGGGAAGATGAAGTTATTGTAGAGTTGTTAAAATTGGGAGGAAGAGACATAACACAAAAACTGGCAAGGCTCTTCACAAAGTGCATTAGAAAAGGTGTGATGCCTAAGCAGTGGAATAATGCAATCATAGTTTTGCTGCATAAGAAAGGAGATAAATCAGAAATTGGAAATTATAGACCAATTAGCTTGTTATCCCATATCTACAAGTTGTTCACAAGGGTCATTACTAACAGATTAGAAAGAATACTTGATGAGAATCAACCGAAAGAGCAAGCTGGCTTTAGGACAGGATTCTCAACTATGGATCACCTTCACGTAATATCACAGCTAATGGAGAAAGCAAATGAATATAAAACACCATTATGCCTGGCATTTGTGGATTATGAAAAGGCATTTGACTCCATACAGCATAAGGCAATGTTTTAGGCACTGGAAAGACAAGGCATAGATACCCCACATATTATAATTTTGAAGAAAATATATGAGAGTGCTATCTCCTTTATTATTCTAGACAAAGACAGTAGGAAATTTAAAATTGAGAAAGGAGTTCAACAAGGGGACACAAAATCTCCAAAGCTGTTTACTGCTGCCCTTGAGGAAGCTTTCAGAAAATTAGACTGGTTGCGGAAAGGAGTCAATGTGAACGGAAAGTACCTAAACCATTTATGATTTGCAGATGACATTGTGGTCATAAACCACGATCCCAAAGAATTAGAGGAAAATGTTAATCAGTTATGCACAGTTAGTAAGGATTTTCGACTAAAGATGAATATCGCTAAAACAAAAATAATGATGAACAAGTATGCCACAGAAAGGGAAATAATGATTGAAGCAGCAGTAATTGAAAAGGTGGAGTCATATACTTATCTAGGACAAGTTATTAGCTGTAATAATGAAAATGGCTGGAAGTCAAGAGAAGAATAAATTTTGGACGGATAGCATTCAGGAAATATAGTGACATATTGAAGAGCAATATCCCAGTTTGTCTGAAACGTAAAATAATGAACCAATGTATACTCCCCACCATAAATTATGGAAGTTAAACTTGGGCACTCACCAAAAGAATGGAAGAGAACTGAGACTACACAGCGAAGAATGGAACGAAATATATTGGGAATCAGACTGTTAGATAAGAAGAGAAACACATGGATTAGGCAGCAAACTCAATTAAAGGACATTCTTATCAAAACTATAGAACTAAAATGGTCTTGGGCAGGACACATAGCTCAAAGACATGATGACAGATGGACTAAGAAAATAACAGAATGGTACCCAAGAGGAGCTAGAAGAAAATCTGGAAGACAAAGGCGGAGATGGATAGATGAAATTCATGGGTTTGTGGGTCGTAAATGGATGGCCAGTGCTCAAAACAGAAGTGGAAAGTTGCTGGAGAGGCCTTCATCTGGCATTGGATTGAAAATGGCTGATGATGATGATACCATGGACACAGGATGCCCAACCTTTCCCAGAAATGAAAAATCAAAACAAAGCAGACAGAAACCCCAGAAAAAACAGATCAATCTTCCTCAAATAAACCCAACCAATAAACAAATTCCTACATGGAACTGTAGAGGATTACGCAGTAATTTTGATGACCTGAGTGATTTACTTATTCAAACAAATGCAGTAGGTGTATGCTTACAGGAAACATTTCTATCACCAAAAGTCTCTCTTAGATTCAAAAATTTTTTTTTTTTTTTTTTATGAGAACCCCAAACACAAGAGGTATTAGAACCTATAGTACTTAGTACCGTGCTTGGGTTGGAGGTTGAGAAGATGAAAGAAGATATTTGTTGATATTGGACTTGAACTTCTGTAGACTGTAATTTTCAGGAAATACGTATGAAGGAAGGTTGTTCCAGAAAATGGCAGTTGAATGAATAAATGAGGAAGATGAAAAGTTGGTTCTGTGGGTTTGAAGTTGGACAGTAAATGGATGTTGGCTGGTGGCGGCACGTATTCGGACTGTTTTGAAAGAGAGAGCGGGAATTATAGAAGCAAATTCAGAAGAACAGTGGAAGTATCTGTAGAAGAGGCATGCAGCAGAAACAGTGCGTCTATGAGAAAGCGAGTGGAGAGACTCTGTTAGAGATGAATCATTAATTAACCTAACTGCCCTCTTCTGAATGGAATCAAGAAGCCTGAGAGAGGTTTTGAGGGCACCACCCCAGATGTGGGAACAATATTCCATGGCAGGGCGGATTTGCGATTTATAGAGTGAGAAGCTGTTTGGAAGAAAAGTAACGCCGAGAGCGAAAGAGAAAACCAAGTTTTTTTGATGCAGAGGAAGCAATATTTGTAATGTGCTTGTGCCAAGAGAGATTAGAAGTCAGGGTAATCCCCAAAAGAGATATATCATTTTGCCTAGAAATCGGAGTGTCTAAAAATATATATAAATTCATACACTGACCATTGAATAAAATTTAAAATTTAATGACTACAATCTTTACACAAAAATATTTACGATAAACTATTGCGGAATGCTAAAAACTGTAATAAAAGATCATTTACAATAAAATTTGCTAAAATATAAAACATTAAAAACCTGAAGCTTTCGGGAGCGTCAGCTCCCTTCTTCAACAGTGATATGACTTCCTGCAACATCTCCTTAAGTAGCAGGCTCACGGTACCTCCACACGTGGTATTTCTCCAAGTGGTTCAATCGGCACATGGTCAGAACTGGATGCGGAAATGTCTCGGGAACGTGGCAAAGAAAATCGTTCATCCGACCTTAATATAATTGTTTCAAAGATAGGATTAATACGTATACCTCTATCTCTATTGATGGTATTCCTACTGGATGAACTAATCCGTAAACCCTCGAGCCATTTACGCTCCCAGTATCCATGTGCACGATCCAAAATAATAGCGTCCTCCGGGGAGATTTGATGCTGCTTCTCCCAGAAATGTTCGGCCACAGCAGACTTGTTGTATTCAGCGGTTCTTATGGCATTTAAATGTTCCCCCAGACGATTCCTGAGCCGTCGTTTTGTTTCCCCCACATAACACTCCCCACAATCCGGGCATTCTATTCTATAAACCACTCCACTACTAAGATCTTTTGGTATGCGGTCTTTGACCTGAGACACAGCTGTGCACAGCCTCCGCCCAGGAAGCTGTACACAGCGTGTCCCATAACCCCGTAAAATTCTTGCCAGCGTGGGGGAAACAAAACGACGGTTCAGGGATCGTCTGGGGGAACATTTAAATGCCATAAGAACCGCTGAATACAACAAGTCTGCTGTGGCCGAACATTTCTGGGAGAAGCAGCATCAAATCTCCCCGGAGGACGCTATTATTTTGGATCGTGCACATGGATACTGGGAGCGTAAATGGCTCGAGGGTTTACGGATTAGTTCATCCAGTAGGAATACCATCAATAGAGATAGAGGTATACGTATTAATCCTATCTTTGAAACAATTATATTAAGGTCGGATGAACGATTTTCTTTGCCACGTTCCCGAGACATTTCCGCATCCAGTTCTGACCATGTGCCGATTGAACCACGTGGAGAAATACCACGTGTGGAGGTACCGTGAGCCTGCTACTTAAGGAGATGTTGCAGGAAGTCATATCACTGTTGAAGAAGGGAGCTGACGCTCCCGAAAGCTTCAGGTTTTTAATGTTTTATATTTTAGCAAATTTTATTGTAAATGATCTTTTATTACAGTTTTTAGCATTCCGCAATAGTTTATCGTAAATATTTTTGTGTAAAGATTGTAGTCATATTAAATTTTAAATTTTATTCAATGGTCGGTGTATGAATTTATATATATTTTTAGACATGAGTTTTCCCGACCTCAGAGGCCTCTTTCAGGATATCGGAGTGTCACTAAAGATAAGCATAGGAGCAGAAGAATCCTTTTTGCGAGATATAAGACAAGATTGAATTTTAGAAGGGTTGAAATCAACTAAGTTGACTTTCCCCCACTGGAGAATTACCTGAAGAATTACCTGATTTAAGGAATTGGCAGCAGATTTTCGAGAACTTGAAGCTGATTGAGCTGGACAAGGTTTCTCAAAATGGAAAGTTAAATGCAATGTGCTATCATCGGCAAAACTATGGATAGGATTTCCAGTCAATGGAAGAAGGTCATTGATATACAAGAGGAAAAGAGTGGGGGAAAGAACTGAACCTTGGGGGACACCGGCGTTAGTGGAGAAGTTAGAAGACAGAGAGCCATTTACCATCACCCTCAGTGAGCGATCAGAGAGAAAACTGGATAACCAATTACTAAAAACAGTTGGCAAACCATAAGATGGAAGCTTGTTTAGAAGACCTTTATGCCAAACACGATCAACGGCCTTTGACATGTCAAGAGCAACTACTTGTGTTTCACCGAACCTTTCCATTGAATTAGTACATAAATGGGTAACATAAGCCAGAATATCACCAGTGGATCGACACTGACGTAATCCATACTGGCGATCGTTGATCAGACGGAAGGTTTCTACGTAGTAAACTACGTAGAAACAAAGAGTTGGCGGTTAATTGATTTCTCCATTATTTTAGAAAGAGTAGAAGTAATTGCAATGGGATGATAATTGGATGGGAGGGATTAGTCACCCTTTTTAGGAACTGGCTGGATATGAGCAAATTTCCAAGCAGAAGGAAAAACACCTTTGGAATAAGAAAATGAAAAAAGGCGGCAAAGAATAGGAGTAAGTTCAGGAGCACAGGTTTTGAGAACAAGTGGAGAAATACCATCAGGACCTGTAGCTTTCTTAGCATCAAGATTCATCAAAATCCTTCTGATATCCTTTTGACAGAAGACCTTTCTAATCATTCTATTTACAATCTGTACACAATGTCAGGTATCAATATACAATTTCAAATATACAAGGTCAATTTACAACATATACAATGCATATCATACGTTACAAGCAATTTGCATTTGAGCAAAGCTGTGGTAACAGAGAAATTTGTATTTCTAAGCATTTTGTTGTTTTCTTTTCTTGATAGTTCACATTAAGTAGTTGCATTGATTGATTTGTGTTGTTATTCTTATTGTTATCCCTATTTTTTTTTTTTCCCTAATTGCTATTTCTTATCTTTGTTCATTGAAAAATTTTTTTTTTTTTTTTTTGTTAAAGCTAAGTATACTTATAGTATTATAGTATACTTTATAGTATTATTATTGTTGTTATTATTAAATTAGTCATTTATTTTTATTCTTTATTTGATTGTAAAACCTTTGTTGCTCTTTTTTGATATTAATGTTTTCATTTAGGATATCAATGTTGGATTCATTCAGCAATTTTGCAGTTCTGTTGAAGTAATGGAATCTGAGTTGATCAGTTTTGAATGGCTCTTGTGCCAGCATGTTTTGTCTTCTCAAGACTCTTGGAGGACAGCTGAAGTTGATGAGGTAGAGCAGCTCGGGGGCATCGAACTTTCCAGCCACGAGATGCATTAGGAATTTGCAGTCTGCCGCAGCTCTTCATTGGTAGAGTGATACAATCCTGAAGTGAATGCACCATTCATCATAGGATTTTGTGTTCAATTCCAACCTAGATTTGTACACCAGGAATCTGACAATGGATTTCTGAATACATTCCAGTTGTTTTATAAGAATTTTGGTGTAAGGATTCCAGATTTGTGAGCCATATTCTAGTCTTGGGCAGATAGAAGTCCTCCATAATGCGACATTTGTGTTGCTTGCCCATTCCAACTGCATTTAGAGACTCTTATTCTGGTCTGTAGATTATTCCCACTCTCATTATACCTTTTGCTTCCAGCCAATTCGCATTGCTTGCAGATGTAACATCAGACTCTACAAAAGTTCTTTTAGTGCTCAGGCTGCTTTTGATAAGATGCATGACCCTACCTCGTGGTGGGGTCATGCATCTTATCAAAAGCAGCCTGACTCCATACTAATATTAATTCCCTTCTATCTTTCCTAAATACATTATTTCATCTCTCTAATGACAATTTCCTGATCACTACTACTGAAGAGCTCTAATATCATTCTTGTGCTTTCAGCAGAGCTAGTAACTCTGATAAATTTAATTAAAATGCTGTCTTACTAAGTTCCATCTGAAAGCAATTCAAATGAGAACAATTATGTTGCTATAAATGAAATCAAAGCAGTTGTAAAATAACAATTTTTGTATTACATTGTTTTGTTTTGGTTAGTCATTGAATGCATCTGTTCCATCTGCTGGCACCATCCAAAAATTGAATTGCAATTTTTAATTTATATTTTGAGTGAAGTAGAGGTAAAACCACCCAAAATTAATTGTAAAATGCCATTTCAGTATGGTTAAGCATGTATGAATCAACTGCACTACAAGTGGATAAATATATTTAAAAATATCATCAAAAAGATGAAGTGTTGAAGATTTTCCATGCCGAGACCAGACTGATCATGTTGTGGCAGCATTGTATTACCAGAAGAGCTTGTGCAAGAAATCATCATATCAGCATTGAAGCTGTGGCTAAAGCAGTGAACGTCGATGTCCTTTGTGTGTGAGCATCATTCACGAAAGCAGCCTTTTCAGAAATATAATTCTTCCCCATTTATCATAAAATGATATGAATAGGTAGTAAATGGGAATGAATCCCAAATTCACTATTCTATACTAGAAAGTGAGTGAAGTGATAAATACAGAGCGTGCTTATATAGCTGAAAGTAATGGCTGATGCAATATTACATCATCACCTATGCGTGTCAGTCTTATCTGATGCAATCTGTAAGAAATATTGCCATAGCTTATGTTATTTGGACGACAATTACAATTTTAAGGGGTGATTCACTTTCTTTGAACACCAGTATATATGCTTTTTATCTTTCTACTGTCTATTTCTAATTTCTTCCCGTTCGTTGAACTATTAATGCAATACGAAGGTGAAACGAACATTCCTACTTCTATCACTGTTTTTCTTCTTTATTTATTTAAAATACTCCTTTTTTCCTTCTTCTTCCTCAATTTAATACCTCACCCTTATATCATTTGCTTGTTCTAAAATTGATTTCCTCTCTACACAAAATTAAATCCTACAATAAATTCTACATATTAATTTTAACATTTTTCTATTTTAACTAAATTATTTATACCTCAATAAATTGCACTGCATTGGGACTACCTTGTCTATACTGTATTAGAATGTGCTAATTTCTTTATAATGACTTGTTTTGGCCATTCACTTTTCTTCTACTACCATGGACAAGTATAGAAACGCAGTTCCCGATACATGGTCAGGTGTAGTCCCCTGATGAAATACCTGATCATGTATCAATAATTATTTCTTCTGACATCAGATCATGCATATTTGCATTACCTATATTCGACCATTTTATAAATATATTTCCCTACATGTCTGATAACAGCTATAACATTTTAATTTTTATTTTTATTTCCATTTTATTTGCATTATATTATTATTTTGATGTACTAATTTCCCTTTACAGTTCCCCCACTTTATATTGGCTTGGTAATTCAGCCCATAGTTTTTCTTAATTTATCAAAACCTATCTAGGATTTTAACATTCATCTTTCATAAATCTACTACACTTCTTTTTCTACTTTCTCACCCTGCTAGTTGCTGGCACTCTGTATAAGTACCATATCCATTTATGCATATTTAATTCAATATATTAATACAACTTTTATTTATATATATATATATATATATACACTTAAATAAAATATATGCCAGTAGCATGGCAAACAAGTAGAGTGAAAATGAACTTAACCAATAAAATAACAAAATGGGGGGAGGGGGGAAATAAAGAGGAGAGTACTGTTGAAGCAATGTTCCTAATATAATTTAGAAAATACAAGCCAATTCAAAAGAAATTTAGTGGCACCCCCAGATTTGCACCCGTTTCTGAATTATGTGAAATCTCACTATAGATTTCACGCATTACTTTAGTTGAGATTTCACATAATTTACCCCAGGGGTTCACATCTGGTGAGATGGACTTGGCACACTCAGGGTCCCGAGCTGGATATCATCATTCTTCTCTCTTTTGGCGATTCCCTCCTACTTTAATCTCTCTCTCTCTCTCTCTCTCTCTCTCTCTCTCTCTCTCTCTCTCTCTCTCTCTCTCTCTCTCTCTCTCTCTCAGGGTACTCAAATTTTTTTTTGGCTGGTGCAGCATAAGCCTCGGGCTTCCTTGCACCATATAGCTAATAATAATAATAATAATAATTCAGAAACGGGTGCCAATCTGGGAGTGCCACTAAATTTCTTTATGTTTTCTAAATTATATTAGGAACGTTGCTTCAACAGTATTTCCTCCTCTATTTTTTTCTCCCCCACCCACTATTTTATTTTCTTCTTTTGTTATTTTATTGGTTAAGTTCATTTTCACTCTACTGGTTTGCCATGCTACTGGCATATATTTTATTTAAGTTTATTATATGCAACATGTAGTGGTTTGTGCTTTTCTGCTGCCACTGATGTTAGCTTTTCTACTATTTTTTGTTATTACTTTTACTTTTTACCCTTTTATTTAATTTTCGGATTATATATATATACACACATTCTCTCTAATAAATTTCAGGAAGGTGGTTTAGGTTTTACTCCAGTCATTGTTAGTCGTCCTGTATTAAGGTCTATGAACTGTGCTGATGTTATAGTGTGTCACTGGTCTTCTCCCCTTCGCTACCAGTATTTTAGAAATCTAATGCCAGATGTTCAGATTACAAAGTGCATTTCTTGTAATAAGGTTGGTAAAAAATTTATTTGGAATTGCTTTTGCATTATATATAACACATATATACAGAAGTAGAACCAGTTGTAACATCTAAAGATATATTTTTGCAAGTATTCACAACAGTGATAGTTCTTCTAAGGTAGTAGTGCATTTGTGTCAAAACAATAATGTGTTATAATATATTAGAAAAAACAGGGTGTTCCATGAAACAATATCCAAACTTAAGGAAAGTTATATATCAGGTAACTTTGAGAAAAAAGCATTATACTTGCATGAACGTATAATCCATTATCAAACATTTCAAAGCTATGAATGTTTAAAGTTATGCACGTTGTTGTAGAAAAGTGGGTAAATGAAAAAATTACTGATAGTAATGGTAATTAGAGTAATATTTAAATATATATCATCGAGAGACATATTTTAATTATGTTAGGTACTGTTCAAAATGGTCACTGCCATTCTTTATGCACAGACTAGAATATTTCCAAACACACTGTTGCCTTCAAAATTCAGTATTTCCATGTATGTACTTATCAACATCCATGATTTGATACAAAATTTCTTTCAAAAATTGAAATTTTGTGTAATTTTGTTGAATTCCGGTGATTTACCCATTTTTCAATGTTACCTATATGATGTGCATAACATTTTCCACTAAAAATTACCTAATGTGCATTCCAAACATGTAAGTTCACCTCTGAAGCACTAAAAAATTGTCTAAAATTTTAAGGGTGACTTATATATAAAATATAAAAACCTAAACTTTAATTAAAGGCAGATGCTTAGAGTTAGCAAGATAGGGATTAATACCAGTATGTTTGCAATTTATTACATATATATTTTTACACAAATGTGCATTGTTCCTCATATTTAAAAACCCGGTTATTTAATCATCGTCTTTAGATGAAATCAGTTCGTGAAATTTATAAGGTGCTGTTTTTGTGTTTGGTTTTTGAGTTCTTGAAAAGTAAACATGAAGATTGTCAATTTCTTATAGCAAACATACATCCATGTTGAGGCATTATTTACAGTCATAACCAATAGTAGCTAATGGAAATTAGCCACTCTGCATTACTTGTATCATTATATTTTAACAGTTCCACAGCTACCATATGTTTAACCAAGTAAATGCAAAATTGTTGGTTATATTTAATTTAACCATTCCCTGAAGCTCAACAAAATGCTTTTCTGATATATGCAATTGTCAAATTAATGATTGTTTCCTGACAGACCTGGGGAACAGTTAAATTATATGAGTGTATTTTCCAGCACAGCAGCAGCAAGCTGAGTTTTCTGCATATTTCATCAATAATGTTATCCTATTAGTACAGTAATAACAAAAAAACTACCAGTATTTAATTTGTAAATTGTGAATCAATTTGGAAAATTTCCTTATCCTTTGCTAAAAATGACAGAACAGATAACTGGCAAGACAGATTCAGAATATAAAGAATAAAAATAAATAAAACTTATCTGATGAATAAATTACATTGAAACAATACATACGTTTTTCCATATCTTCTCTTTCCAAATTTTCCAAATCCTCTCTTTCTGAGATTTGGAAAAACCAAGAGCATTTCCAAATAAAATGAACATAAATGAGTTTATGGCTAAACCCTTAAACCTATTCTGGCATTGAGTTGGACAGCTGAGTGCTTGCTGAATCCTCTGTTAATTCCTTCAAGGAATCAGCCCTTTCCCTAAAAATGTTCATTAAATGTCATTTTATTTACTGTAGTACAAATGATAAGACTGATTCAAAGGAACACCGCTCCTGGCAGTTCTTACCCCCCCACACACACACCAAGGAATTCCCCACTGCTCGAGCTCTTTGCTTTGCTGCTGTATCTGAGGTGATTTTATTTTAATTTAAATTTATAAAACTACAACACTATGCTGTCATCATAATTCTGAGAGCGAGAGAGAGAGAGAGAGAGAGAGAGAGAGAGAGAGAGAGAGAGAGAGAGAGAGAGAGAGAGAGAGAGAGAGAGATACACAAATTCATCAATAATGTTATCCTATTTCCAGTTAGTACAGTAATAGTAGTAATAATTGACATCACTGGCAAAACAGTTAAAAATCCAATGCCTCCGTAGCCAGGTGGGCAGGAGCAGCATTGCGTAGCACATGCTTCTTGATTAGACCGGGGTTTGAGCCCGTGACCACCAAATACGGAGGGTGCGAAAAGGTCAGGGAATGACCACCGCATATCTCTGGAGCAATATGGCCTTAGTTGCTAATGCTCCTAAAAAACCAAATAACAAACAACAATTAAAAATCTTTCTGATCTTATGTTTAAAACATAGGATCAGCAAAGAGTTAAAGGTATTTAAAACACCTTTAACTCTTTGCATACTTTATAAAAACTCTTAATAGAACTAACATAGTCAATCTGCAGAACCAGACAAATAATAACTCTTTGAAGTCAAACAAATCATTAATCACTAAGATTTGTTCGAATTAAGTTACCCATTGCAAGATTAAGAATTTGCCATACTCATCTTAATAACTTTTACCTCCTTACATCTTCAGATTCACCATAGTGCCAAACACCTAGTGATCAATTGTCCCATTTATAATCAAGTCTGATAATTATCTTTTCTGTTGCACATCAGATCCCAAGAACACCCACTCACTCTGAAATTCATACTCATACTAGATGATGAACTAGAAGTAACATAATCATTTCATATTAGTGCATTATTAACAAGCTGTAATGCTATCTGATTAACCACTTTTTGCTTCCAAAACTATAAGTTAGGTGCAATACAGCTAAGACATAGTCAGGGTGAGATTAGTAACTACAATTGGGCCTGCGGGTTTGCAGAGGTTAGAGACCTACAAACCATTACCATCAGCAAAACTTTTAAATAAATAAAAAAATAAAGGAAAAACGATGGTTATGTCTCAAAAAGGTTAGAAAATAATGAAATGCAATTTTTAAACAATAGAAATAGGTAAAAATTAATAATGTAAATTATATACATAAAAATATATTAGTCACTGCCTGTTATAAGTAACTAAGCTCAATGCTTTGACTCATCAGTAATCCAAAAAAAAAAAAAAAAATACCATAAGGCTTAATCAGCTAAAGAGATGATAAGGGTGTTTGTTGATGAAAGAACTAGATACACAGAAGTTGAACACAGTGGAGCTTTATGCTGTAGAGGGGAGAAATTAGCTTCAAGAATTATATTATTGAAAGCAGCTTATCTTTCTTTTAATTTCTCAGTCCTTTATAAGGTGAAAAAAAAAAAACAGCTACTGGCTTTCTAGCCCTCACAGCATGTAGCATGGCTGTGAGTACTCTGTACAGAACATAAAAAATTATAAATGTGAACCAGGCATTGACCAAAATAATTCCTAAAATAAAAACTAATAAATTTATATTTCTTAAAGTATTTTTACATAAATTGAAGAATATTGTAAAATAGTGAAGTTTAAGATTTTTGCAGCTATATAGGCCCTGCTGCTTTGAGAACCTCACTGAAAATTTCCTGGAGGAATATTCCACATTTGGCTATAATAGCACCCTGATATTTCCATTTGGTGATTGCATCAACCATCATGGATCTGGGTTATTGAAGTTTTGCTATAATGGCATGAACAGATTGATTACTAATATGTCCTATGGGTCCAAAAAATTTCCTGGTGTAATATTCCACCTTTGGCTATAATAGCACCTTGATACAGGCACTCCTCGACTTACGTACTTAATCGGTTTTTTTCATGTACGTTAAGTCCAACTTCAGTCTTGTAAATACAAAATACATGTACAGTACAGTACAACACACCGATATTATAACCCCTAAAAAACTTCATGTACAGCATTTTACGATTTGTAACCGAGTTAAATGAGGCTGAAAAAACATAAAATGAATAATAATGTAAAGTACAGTATTTATTCAAAACTAATTTAATCTAAATATGATACGTAATTTAATTTAATCTACGATCAAATCACTTTACAATGGACTCTCCAAATTAAAATACCATTCACTGTGTACGATATGTAGTAAGCGCCGGTCATTGTGATCACATTTGTGAACTGAATTTTAATTGTATTAAACGGCAATTCTAATAAGCGAAAATAGTAGAAATATTATCCACTGGCTATAAAAGTAAAGATATAGAGCACAGATTTACATTTTACTTTTTTTCCTCCAATTAACAAAATTAAATGATGCGTGAAAATTGGAAGAATATTTCCTACAGTTTAGCAAAATAAAAATAAATTTATGCTTACATACGTAGCTTAATTAATAGTATAAATGATTGATATTTCTTCACTGACATTTTTTTTTTGTCATAAAATTTAAAACAGTAAGAAAATAAGCAATCAATAACAAAGAACATGGCATGCACAAATTGCAGCTAACACGACACACGGAAGTGAGATTATTATTGTTAGCCATATGGTGCAAGCATATGCCTGAGGCATATGCTGCACCAGCCAAAAATAATTCCCGAGTTACCCTGAGAGAGAGAGAGAGAGAGAGAGAGAAGTAGTAGTAGTGGTATGTGATGCAAGAAAGCAAGTATATGAGCTTATGCAGCATCAGCCAAAAAAATCACACCATTCCCTCCAAATGCCTGTCCAGTTCTTCCTTAAATTTATTTAACCTATCAACTTCCACGACAGATGGAAGTTTGTTCCAGTAATTAACCACCTGCTGGCTAAAGGCAAATTTCTGCACATCTATTCTACAGCTGTCTTTTTCTTAATTTGAATTTATACGCCCTTAGGTTCGTAATCTGAACAAGTGGAAGGATCCCATTAGAATTCAGCATGCTCAACCCATTCAAGGCCTTATACCCCTCAGAGAGAGAGAGAGAGAGAGAGAGAGAGAGAGAGAGAGAGAGAGAGAGAGAGAGAGAGAGAGGAATCACCAAGAAAAAAGAATGATGATATCCAGCTCAGGACCCTGGGTGTGCCAAGCCCATACTCACCAAGATGTGAGCCCTGAGATACGGAGTAACAACTTTATGAAGCTCAAAAAATAGGAATGAAGAGAAGATTCTAAAAATTTATTTGTTTTTTATAAGATTGAAGATTTCAGTGAAGGGGAAACACACTTCACCGTAATAACGTAAAATTCCACAGAATTCCAGCTATCGAAATTATCGAAAATGCAATAAGATCAAGTTTACTACCCGTTTATAATAGATTGCACTAACAGAAAAGCTCAATAAACCGGAAACTGCTAATTGTTTTTATTATTTTATGGTAGTGACCTCCAGAAATCTGCTTTAGAAAAATATCACGAAGGTGTTCAAAATTGATTCTTATATCCAAACATAACAACAGCTTTGTGCTTTGAACATATCTGCAAGTTGTACATAAGTAGAGGAGTGCCTGTATTTCCCTTTGGTGATTGCATCAACCATCATGGATCTGTTCATAATGGCATAAACAGATTGATTACTAATATGTCTCTTTTGAAAGTGACAAGCTCACTGCTTTGACTCATCTACTGTACTTCCTTGATCTTTCTTTTGTACTTATTCCCAATATGTGGATGTTGGTATGGTTTATTTTTTCCTAAATCCCAGTAATGTTCTGATACTCTTTGACTATTAGTATTAGTCATATACTTGGTGCAAGGAAACCTAATGCTTATGCTGCACCAGCCAAAAAAAAAGAGGGGGGGGATAAAATAATAATAAAATACATAGTTAATAAATAATATAAAAAAATAATAAATAGACAACCTATGCATTTCCCTTCTCTGGTGGGTAACTGTCTGTAGGTAACTGACCTTTGAATTATCCCAAACTGTCAGCCTCAACCACCCATGTAGGTAACTTGTTCCAGTAATTTATAACTCACTGGCTAAAATAAAACTTCCCGCAATCCAATCTAAACATCCCCCCCCCCACTTAACTTGAATATATGGTCCCTAGTTCTAGTATTATTTATAACCGTGAAAATTTCATCCTCATTCATTTTACTTTTAGTCCTCAATCAAGTCTCCTCTAAGGTGCCTAGTTTCTAAATTGTGCAACCCACATATTCAGGCTTTCCCTATATGGATGTCCCTTTTGCTGATCTCATCAGGCAAGTTACCCATCTTTGGATCCTTTCAAAAAACTGTTTGTTTGTTTGTTTGTTTTTCAGGTGCTGTTTCCAAGTGCAGTTTAATAATAGCCTTATATAATGGGATTATGATGTCCTTATCTCTACTAGAAAATGTTTGATATATTATTGATAGGACACCATGGGCCTTCCTTGCAACCTGTCTGACTATATCATAGTCAGACAGGTTGCAATGCTCAGAGAACTTCATGTCTGACTATATCGTAACTCCCAAGTCCCTTTCTTCCACTGGCACCTCCTTAGTCAGGTGAGCAGGAGCAGCAGGGCATAGCACACTCTTCTTGATTAGACCGGGGTTCGAGCCCATGACCACCAAATATGGAGGATGCGGAAAGGTCAGGGAATGACCACCCACATATCCCCGGAGCAATATGGCCTTAGTTGCTAATGCTCCTAAAAACCAAACAACAACAACAACAACTTTCTTCCACTACTAACTTTAGTTCAACTCCACCAAGTGTATAAGTTATCTTGAGGTTGCTGTTCCCCAGATGTAAGACCTTGCATTTTGCCAAATTAAAGCATAGCTACTATTTTTCTGGCCATCCCCGAAATCTATCTGTGTCACTCTGAAGTAGCTCTGCTTGGCGGTGATCATTAACTTCTCTACAATCTTTACATCTGCAAATTTAGATATCACGCCTTCTATCCCTTCATTGATGTCATTTAAGAAGACAATAATGGTCCCAAACCTTGGGAAAACCCACTTTTTACATTAACCCGATCTGAAGAATAACTATTTATCACAACCCTCTGCCTCCTGCCCTGAAGCCATCATTCTATCCATCTAAGGATTTTCCCTGTAATTCCAACCTGTTCCAGCTTAAGTTATCCTCAGTAATACTGGCAAAAACCCTTGCCAGTATTATTGAACCCACCTTTGTTTAAATGTATCCCATCTCTACAAAACATTCCTTCTTCCTGTAAGTGTGGGTCAAGCTGATAAAAATTTCCCGGCAAAAGCTTCGCAGGGTCCTTCAAATCTTGAGTTAATCCAGAAGGCTTTCAGCGTATAATCCCTCCCATCGTGCCTCGGAAGATTTGCAGACATGTAGACATTCTGACCTAACTGGCAGCATTTCTTCAGCTGGTCCTATATTTGTCTAAAAAATTGTCAGGTCGTGTGTGCATAAATATCATTAGTTCCCACATGAATAATATTCTCCCCCCCCTTAAAATCTGACAATCTTTTGGCGATATCATTAAATGTTGCTCCCGGCAGACATACCCTAGTTCTAGTCCATCTATCCTTATTACAAAAAAATATTTTCCATTTCCCTGACAATGGAGTCTCCTAATAGAACTAAGTCCTTTTGAACCAGAGCTGTTTTCTGTTTGTACTTGGTTATTTTATTCTGGGGCTCAAATCAGGATTGCATCACTTGGCGGTTACTAGTCTTGAGTCCCTAATGAGCTCCCAATTACATTTTTCTCAAGGGTAAGCACCCGTTTTTTCAGTGACTCAAATTCTTCTAGCAATGCACCAAATTTTAACTTTAGGTCATTACACTCCGTGCAACAAAGAAAATAATCTCCAGGTAAGCTATGATTATCCACTAGATTGACCTTTCAGTATATGCCACAGGTTCTGCAAAAGATGAAATAATGATTTACCCAGAAATCACTATCAGCTATTTCTGTATGAGTCACGATATACTCTCTGACAAAGTGTTCAAAGTGGATCTTGTCACAAGCATTGCTAAATTTACTGAATATCACAGAAAAGAAAATAACTTTTAAAAAAATATATATATTTATATTATAAAAATTAAATTTACAAACTTAAAAACTTAATGAAAAAAAACTTATATCAAAATAAACTTTACAGTATATTAAAGAAATTAATTAAAAGCAATTATCTAACTTCTCTGATATCTGTGCTCTCCCTGCACTTTAGACTTGAGCACTATGAAACACGTCCTCTCACTATGAATGCGAATAGTCAAATGTGTATATATTCCAAATTAGTGTATTATTCTTATTCCATATTTTAGTATGTTGTAATGCATATTTTACAATGGCTATTCAACAAAAAATGATCATAATTTTTCACAAACAGCCATACTGCTTGCTGTTTCTAGCTTAGCTGAGGAATTTGAGACCAAACCAAGCTGAATCATACAATAACTGCACAGTTGACCCATGCACACGGTGACCCTTGGCGATTGATCATCTTTATGCCGCCGACCGGGCTAGCCGAGTGGGTAAAGTACCTGCCCGGCAACCCAAAGGTCGCGGGTTCGATTCCCGCCTCGGGCTTGGATCAAAGTACTGCAAAAACCTTGGGAGGTGCAATATGGCCACAGAAGCCGATGCGCCAAGAACTACCAAATCAAAAAAAAAAAAAAAAAAAAAAAATCTTTATGCCTGTTCAGTTTTGCCTATGTAACAATGGACATGACGTGAGGAACAGTATGCTTTGTTTGTTTCCATTTCAAGAAAACATCAGTTGAAGCGTATGAAATGTTAAAAGAGGCTTATGGTGAATCTGTGCTTCAGCTCACAGGTAGTTTGAGCTGAAGCACAGCTCACTTATGGTGAATCTGTGCTTCAGCTCATTTATGGTTTCTGTGGTGACTTCTCTGTAATTGTGAAATAAGATCATTGTATAACAGTAATGCAACTGACAGATGTTGCGAATATCAGTAGGAAGCATGCATGTTGTCCACGACTATTTGCATATGACGTGTGGATCTAGGAACATACTGGGTTTCGAGGCTACTCACATCTGAGCAATGGCAAGTTCACATGGAGGTTTGTCAGGGGCTGCTACGGATGGTTACTGAAGATGGTGAGGTTCTGCACAAGATAATAACGGCGGATGAGACATGGCTTCATCGTTTTGAGAGAGTAAGCAACAAACCTCTGTTTGGAAGTCTACATCATCACCAATGCTGAAAAATGCAAAAGCTATGGCTTCTGCAGGAAAGGTTATGGCTTTCAACATTCTACCTGTAGCTACCTGTAACACTCATATGATGTGGCACATTGTGCCACATCATATGAGTGTTACAGGACCTTACCACAGAACTGTACTAGACATTTCGCAGGATCACATTCATCACAAACAACCAAAACTGCGTGCAGGTGGGTGGGTGGGGCATCACAACAGTGTGAGATACTATCATTGAGTAGTCAGCCAGCATTAGTGTCAAGTGTTCCTCATCTGCCCTACCCTGACCTTACACCCTACAATTTTTTATTTCCAAAGTTAAAGGATGAGCTATGAGGAAAATGATTCCAGCCGTCAGAAGTTGTAAACACATCAGAGGAGATTCTGAAATGCATTTAACAAAATGGCTTCCACATTTTTTTGAAGAATGGCAGAAACATTGGAGTCAGTGCATTTCATTAAATGGACTACTTTAAAAAGGACAATCAGAATATGGATGATTAATAAAGGTATTTTGTGCAAAAAAAAAAAAAAAAAAAATGTGATCATTCTTTATTGAATAGCCCTTGTTTATACAGGGTGTCTCAAAAATATTGGTACAAATGTTTAGAGGAGGTAGGTAACATCTAAAGGAATGTGAATCGCATAGGAACATAACCGGAAATGTCACGGGGAAAGTGGTAGCAGAGGCACAAGAAGCAGAAATGACACAAATGAGGTCTGGAGGCCTCATTTCAAGAAGGATGTAGAGCTGCTGGAACGAGTACAGAGAAGGGCAACAAGATTAGTGAATGGAACAAAGGGGTGCTCTTACGAAGAAAGGCTTAAGTTTTGCAAATTACAGTGTCAGGAGACTAGGCACCAGCGAGGTGATCTGATAGAGGTGTATAAAGGCTTGAATGGTTTAAGCATGCTCAATGCTGATGGGATTCTTCCTCTAGCTCAGAAAAATCACCTGAGAGGGCATAAATTCAAATTGAGGAAAGACAGATGTAGGATAGACGTGCGGAAATTTGCCTTTAGCCAGCGGGTGGTTGGTTGGTGGAACAGACTGCCATCCCTTGTGGTGGAGGGTGATAGCCTAAATAAGTTTAAGGCTCAGCTGGACAGGTATTTTGAACGAACAGAGGGGTGAAGTGGAAGTGGGTTTTTTTTTTTTTTTTTTTGGCTGATGCTGCATAAGCTTGCTTTCTTGCATCAAATGCCTCTACTGATGCTAATGCTAAAGACAGTAATTAGTGGCAAACATTTATTTGACATAATATTAACAATGGAGTCTGAGATGGATGCATTTCATGATGTTACAACAGATGCTCGAAGGTTCCACCATGAGACCCAATGCATGCGTGACACTGACGCAGCATGGATTGGCAGACACGGTCGAACACACCTGGAGTTTCTTTGACAGTAGCAGCAGCGCAAACGAGTCTCACCAGGAGATCCATTTCTGTCTCCACAGGTGATTCATACACGATAGATTTGAGGGCCTCCACAGAAAGAAATCAAGGCTCGATAAATCAGGTGAGCGTGGGGGCCAGGCAACGGGTCCACCACGGCCAATCCAATCGACACCCAAAACGCCTGTTCAAATGGTCACGAACACATCTTCCATAATAGGCAGGCACCCCGTCATGTTGAAACCAAATGTTGCGTCTCATTTGCCAGAACATCGGCAAGTAACCCTGGTAGAACTTTTTCAAGAAAGATCCGATATTTAGCGGAGTTCATGAGGGATGGTAACAGGTATGGGCCGACTAAGCAGTCAGTGACCATACCTGCCCACACGTTTATTGCGAAGCGATATTGTGCCGCATGGGGGCGCACACCGTGTTGGTTGTCGTGAGCCCACACATGAGCATTGTGCTGATTGAGTAAGTCTTCCAGAGTGAAATAAGCCTCATCCGTGACCAAACTGCACACGTGCAGTAACTGAACCCTTTGGAGATGAAAGGGGTGTAAGGAACCGTCATGCCAGAAACGCTGTACACTGCAACAAGACACTCCTAAGGCACGTGTGCTGGTAGTAGGATTATTCTGGATGGCATTCAACACACTTTCTTCCATAGCGTTCATGGGTTTCTTCCACGTTCGCATCGAACGTGGTCTGCCCGCACTACTCCTGTTACCTCTAAATGACCCATAATCGCACAAATTTTGATGCACACACGCAAAAACGGTGTTCCGGTACATGTCTGTCTGGGAAGCGTTCTCCATAAATTCATTGAGCGGCTCGTCCCTCTGCTAATCCATACACTAGGTGCATGTCTGCCAGCTCACAGTTTGTATATCGATGCATGCTCTTCGTGCGGCGACTACTGCTTGAACGAGTAAACCAGAAATTTTCCCTCTCGCTAACTGATGAACAGCGCCATGTACCGACTTACGGTGATGTTTCCGGTTATGGGTTCCTTTGCGATTCACATTCCTTTAGATGTTACCTGCCTCCCCGAAACGTTTGTACCAATATTTTCATGGTGTATATGTAAATATATATGTGTTTATATGTATACAAGGTTTGATAAATAATGGTAGCTAAAAGACTGAGCAGGGTTTTCAAAATCTTTTGAGCATGCACTCACCAAGTTGGAACTTGTTGTGCAGCCATCTAATGAAATGCAGCATGAGTGACCACTTTTTTTTTTTTTTTTCATGTATTGAAACTGATGAAATTTTACATGAACTTTAAATTGTCTTGTAAACTTGGATCAACCATGGAAACATCTTTTTTAGAAAGACAAGTATATTTTTTGCTTTTTTGCACAAACTTTTTTTACACAAATTTGATTTAACACGAATTCAAAATAAATATTTCATTCTCTTTTTATGCGAATCATTTTGATTTAACACGATTTCTATGAATTTTTTTTGCCTAAATTCTAAGAATAATTTTTTTTATTTGTGGCATATTAATATCATTTCTATATTACACGCACCAATAGATTGGATAACAGCTAGTGTGTGCGTTTTGAAATGCGTGCTTTTGTTTACGAATGTGTACGTCTAGGTATATATGAATCATTAACGTTTTTATTGAATTTGGTGCACATCTATGGTATTCGTGCATTGTATCTTCGGAAGACATTTAGTAGTAAGCTCTATTTCAAAGTGAAAGAACCTTTAGTGAAATTTGTGCACATATAAATTTATTAATTTTGCCGATAGTCAATAAATTGTAAGTTTACAAATTTTTCATACCTTTTTTTTTATTAATTATAACTGACATATTTTTTGGTAGTCCTTATATAATGTTGAATAATTCGCCTGTTACCAAAATGAAAAGGAAAGTGATTTCTTTGGAACTTAAAATTCAAATTTTAGACTGTCTTGCAACTGGACAAAGGACTACGTCTGTAGGAAAGCATTTTGGTGTACATGAAGCTACCGTAAGAACTATTAAGAAAAATGAAGCTGCAATTAGGAAGTTGGTATGTTCTGGAACAAAAGTAAGTGTTAATTCATCATCATATAATGGAAAGGCTCTGGTAATATGGATAGAAGATCAGTCACAAAAAAAAAAAAAAAAAGGAGTACCAGTAGATGGAACTGCCATCAAGCAAACAGCACTAAGAATTTACAGACAGATTAAAGAAAAGGAGCCAAGCACTTCATCTCAGTTAAACAGAAAGTATGAATTTTCTGTGAGTACTGGTTGGATGACAGGGTTTCTTAAAAGGAATGCCCTTCATAATATAAAAATTAAAGGTGAAACTGCATCTGCAGATGAATTGGCTGCTAAAGTATTCCCACAGGAACTTGCAAAAATTATTGAAGATGGAGGATACACTCCTGATCAAGTGTGGAATGCAGATGAAACTGGTTTCTTCTGGAAACGAATGCCGAACAGAACATATATAGCCAGAAAACTGCTGGTGGTTTTAAGGTAGCTAAGGATCGTGTGACTTTATTATTTTCCTCCAACGCTTCAGGAGATCGTATGTTGAAACCACTGCTGGTAAATCGAGCCCTAAACCCACGTTCAATGAAAGGTGTAGATATCAATAAACTGCCTGTTCACTGGATGGCAAACAAGAAGGTCTGGGTGACCACTGCTATCTTTACAGAATGATTCAACAAATGTTTCGTTCCAGAAGTCAGACGTTATATGAATTTGAAAGGTCTTGAATTTAAAGTTCTTCTGATTCTTTACAATGCACCCAGCCATCCTGTCTTGTAACACCCAAACGCACAAATTTTATTTCTGCCACCTAATACTACATCTTTGATACAATCGCTAGACCAAGTATAATTGCGACAATTAAAACATACTGCGTAAAATGAACATTCCAACACGTTTTGGCCTCTCGACGTGGGCACCTGTATGTGGTGAGGGGATCTCCCAGTGATGTTGCTAGTTTTCCAGATTAGCATCACTGGGATCTAACGCCCATACCTTGGTTCCAGTGTTACATCGTTGGAATCCGGCGTGCAGCCGTGCGCCGCGACCCATGGAATTCAGAAAGGGGGATCCTGGTGGTTGAGGGGCCCAGCCTTAATACACCACTTTGGCCCCTGCTTCGACAAGACGGGTGGTCCCAGACTGGCCTGACTGGGATCAATCGGCGGGTGGTTCTTACTGCTAGGGTCAACTGCGTTCCAATGTCTCCCTCCCTTTGGTCCTGGGACAGGATCAAGGCTTATTGGAAATGTGGGTATGGTGCCTCTAAGCTAACTTGGCATCCCATCTGTGTACGCAGTACCTGCTAGTTCACGAGTGGACGTCCCCTCGTAGGGCTATGTGGTGGGTGAGGTACTTAGGGCATCTGAAATTTTTATCTTACTCATATGAGTAATTTAAATTCTACTTCTTCTGGGGCCCTAACAAGGCTCCTACCTAACCGAGATGATAACACTGAAAATATCTCTGTCAAAAGAGCCAGAACTGAGGATAAAACACCATCTGTAACACCACGTTTCCTCATTCTCCATTTGACCGGAGAGCAGTCAGTTGGGAAGATGTCACCCTTCTTTATCCAGAAAGCATTAGAAGGGTTGGCAGGATCACCCAAATCTGTAAAACGACTGCGTTCTGGCAACCTTTTGGTCGAAGCTATAAATATAAAACAGGCAGAAAAAATCCTGAAAGCCACATCAATAGGGGGAATACCTATCATCGTAACCCACACAAAACTGAACTCTTCACGAGGTGTCATTTCAGAGTGGGACCTTCTTTATGTTTCTGAAGAAGAGATCTGCTCTGAATTGAAAGAACAAGGAGTGACGACTGTCAAAAGAATATCAACGAGAAAGGATGGGAATGTCGTCCCTACCCGAGTTCTCATCCGAACATTTAACACCCCACAGCCTCCAAGTTCCGTCAAGGCAGGCTATCTAAACTGCCCAGTGAGGATTTATATCCCAAACCCACTGTGGTGTTTTAGATGGCAAAAATACGGCCGCTCACAAACATCTTGTCGTGGTAACCCTGCCTGTGCTCGATGTGGTGTTAAAGACCACGAGAGCAAGGAATGTTCAGCTCCAAACTGATCTGTGAAGGTAGCTATCTGTGATGGGTGCTCTTCTTGGCAAAACCAATTGCTGGCATGCTCTAGAGTAGGTGGGGTGCTCTTCTTGGCAAAACCAATTGCCAAGAAGAGCACCCCACCTACTCTAGAGCATGCCAGCGTTGGAAGGATGAAAAAGAGATCCAAAAGTTAAAAACAGAGCTGAATATCTCCTACCCAGAGGCCAGAAAACGTATCCAACCAATAAATAGCAGGAAACCTTCATATGCCCAGAAGGTTTCTGCTAAGTGCACTATCGGGACACAAACTGAGATGACTACACCACCAAGAGAGTCATTCACTCCGATTGCACGCTATTTATTGAGCTCACAAAAGCCCACCAAAAAAAACACAGTCAGCTGCCACTCCTATATCCGTACCTGCTAGTGCTCCACCACTACCAAAACCAAGCGGTAAAGAGCCTCCAGTAATAACAGAAACAATGGATGTAGAGAACAAGGAGGTACCGGATGAATCAGTCTTGGAACTCTTTGCGGAGGAAGAAATGGACACAGGACAGCATCCATCCTTCCCCAAAAAAGATAAATCCAAGACTGACAAAAGTAAGCCCTCAGCACCTTGGAAGCCGCCTGATGGACCCACCAAGCCAAAATAATGGCTAAATTGCTACGATGGAATTGTCATGGATTCCGGCGAAATACAGATGACATCAAGGCCCTCCTGCAAAAGCACGAGCCAGTTTGCTTTTGCTTGCAGGAGACTTATCTAAAGGCAAATGATAACCCCACCATGCATAACATAACATTTTTTCGTAAGGACAGAATTGTGGATGGTTCTGCTCATGGAGGAGTGGCTATCCTTGTGGGCAACCAGACCCCAGTTCAGCCCTTGCTAATTACAACTAGCATCGAGGCTGTTGCAATTTGCCTTACAGTGGGATTTTTATGAACTGTGTGCTCTATTTATTTGCCACCTGGGACTGACATCTCCCAGGAAGACCTTGATGATCTTGTAACGCAGTTGCCTCCCCCTTTCTTACTTCTCGGGGATTTTAATGGACATAACACCCTGTGGGGTAGTGCTAACATCAGTGGAAGGGGACAAGTCGCAGAGCGTATGCTAAATGACAATGACCTTTCCCTTCTAAATACTGGAACAACGTTTTCTGCCATTGATCTCTCTCTCTATCTGCTCCCCTTCTCTGCTCCCTTCACTCACTTGGGAAGTGGAGGAGAACCCATACGGAAGTGATCACTTCCCTGTGATAACCTTGTTATACAGTGGGAGACCATGTCTTCCTTTCAGGTTACCACGGTGGAAGATTGATCAGGCTGACTGGACTGCCTTCCAACACAGGCAAATTTTGACCTCAGTACCGTCAGTCAGGAGCCTATCAATGATGCAGTAACGTACATCACAGAAATTATCGTCCAAGCAGCTGCGAATGCTGTTCCAAAAACATCTGCCCGGTTTCCACCATTTCCCAAACCTTGGTGGAATTCACAATGCACAACAGCAAAAAAGGCTCAAAACAAAGCATGGGGGATATTCTGCCGATATCCTACCACGACCAACCTTATAGCCTTTAAATGCGCATAAACCAAAGCACGCTACATCCGCCGTCAGAGTCAAAAGGAATCGTGGATCAGTTTTACTTCATCAATTACTCAGTCCACTAGTATTAAGTTGGTCTGGGATAAAACCCGGAAAATGAAGGGAAAATATACATCCCACCCTTCTTCAATCCTAGATTATAATGGATGCACTATTGCAGATCCAACTGCAATAGCCAATTCTCTTGGGGAAACATTCTCTAACATCTTTGTATTCCCCAGAGTTCCTGTCCTGAAACATTAAATTGAAAAACAGGCTCTTAAATTTAAGTCTAAGAGCCTTTATCCCTACAACGTGGCATTCACTATACAGGAACTGAAAAGAGCCCTCACTCTTTCCAAAGCAAGTGCTGTTGGAGCAGATGGCATCCATTATGAAATGATTAAGCATCTTTCACCAAAATCTATGGATTATCTGCTCCTTCTATATAACAGAATCTTTATTGAAGGGCAGTTTCTGGATTCCTGGAGCAAGGCAATCGTTCTTGCCTTTGCTAAGCCAGGAAAGGATCCAAAAGTCACTACTAATTATCGTCCTATTGCTCTGACTAGCTGTCTGTGCAAAATCCTGGAGAGAATGGTTAATTTTCGTTTAATCTCGTATTTAGAATCAAATGACCTCTCCAACATCCAGTGCGGCTTCCGAAGGAACCGGTCTACTTTGGACCATCTTATTAGACTGGAAACTTCCATCCGGGATGCTTTCCTAAAACTCGAACACTTGGTGTCGGTGTTCTTTGATATGGAGAAAGCGTATGATAAACAACTTGGAGATTTGGCATCTTAAAAGATCTGCATAGCCTTGGTCTTAGGGGGCAACTCCCCATTTTTATTAAAACCTTTTTAGCCAATCGATCTTTCCAAGTTCGTGTGGGATCCTCACTCTCCTGTTCCTTCAGCCAAGAGGAGGGAGTACCACAAGGATCAGTTTTAAGTGTCATGCTTTTCACCATCAAAGTAAATTCCATCACAGAACAACTTCCTCCAACTGTAAACAGTACCCTCTATGTTGATGACTTTAGCATATTTTGTCAGTCATGCAACATGAGGGTTATTGAAAGACAACTGCAAAAAGCCATTGATCGCCTTAATTCCTGGGCACTTGCTAATGCCTTCAGGTTCTCGCTGGAGAAGACTGTTTGCGTACATTTTTGTCGTAAATGTAATCTTCATCCTGAACCTGAAGTAAGGCTTGGACAAAATGCTATTCCAGTAGCGGCGGACACAAAATTCTTAGGACTCGTATTTGATAAAAAGCTGACCTTTCTGGATCACATCCGTCAACTCCACACAAAGTGCACAAGAGGGCTGAATATTCTGTGCTCTCTTTCCTCTACATCTTGGGGTGTGGATCAATGCACCCTACTACACATCTACCATGCACTTGTACGATCCAGACTAGATTACGGGTCCCTGGTATACAATTCGGCCAGAGACAGTGTACTTCAATGGCTGGATCCTGTCCATCATCAGGCTCTCCGTATCGCTTTTGGAGCATTTCGAACATCTCCTGTCCAGAGCTTATACGTCGAAGCAAACGAACTGCCGTTATCGCTTCAACGTAAGCAGTTGTCTCTAAAGTATGCTTTAAAACTGAAATCCCTGCCAGACCATCCTACATGGCCATTCGTTTTTGAGCCACGATGGGAAAATTTGTACAAACACCCGTAAGACTGCCAATCGTCCTTTTGGTATTCGTCCCCAAGAGCTACTCAAAGAACTTAATATCATGGTAGACAAGGTTGCCCAAACACCACAGCAACCCCTTCCACCCTGGCATGCTCATATTCCAGCACGTGACTTGTCTCTTAGAAATTGGGGAAAGTCGGACACTCCATCATCGGTCTACCTGCAGCTTTATTCAGCGCACACTGAGCTGAACATTCTGACTTCGCACCAGTTTACACAGACGGTTTGAAGTCGGAATCATATGTGGGATCTGCTGCTGTCTTTACAGACACCACTACATCAGAGCAGATTCCCTCTGAATGCAGCATATTTATTGCAGAGCTGCATGCTATAGAGTTAGCCTTGGATCACATTAGTGAATGCAAATACCAATGGTTCATTTTATATTCCGACTCTCTCAGCGTGTTACGGGCTTTAATAACTGTGAGATATAATCCTCATCCGGTTCTGTCTTGCATTCAGCAGAAGATTCACTTTCTCCATGAACATGAATATGATATCTGCTTCTGCTGGATTCCCAGCCACAAATTAGAGATGATTTGTCTGACACCACAGCCAAATCAGCAATTCCCAATGATAATCGCTGCCTGTCAGTCCCCTATACAGACTACAGGCAAATAATACACCAGAAGATACACTCCCAATGGCAGGATTCGTGGAATAGACAATGAATAAATTATATCGTATAAAACCTGTAATTGAACCACGGCAGTCTAGTCTGTGCAGGAATCGTAAGGAGGAAGTTGTTTTTGCTGAGGGCTGATGACTCTCCTATGTGCGAGTCCTGTGGCACAATTTTATCAATTAGACACATTTCAGTTGACCCTCCAGATTTTAGCAATATCCATTTTACTGCTTTTAATCATCTGACTGAGCCATATACAGTCAGATTTTATCCGACAATGACAATGTGTCTGCTGTTTTTAGCTATTTTAAATCAATAAAGGTTATTAATCAATAAAGAAATAACAATAAATCATGTTATTGTTATTTCTTTATTGATTAATCTTTTTTACATTTTATACCATTGTTATTTTATATCTTGACATGGTGACCTAAGTAATTAAGTCAGTGAAATTAAAATTTTTATATATCACCTGGTTTTGGCGAATTATAGCCTTAGTTGCTAATGCGCCAATAAAACCCAACAACCAACCAACGAACACATTTTGGACAAACTGAATGAAGAAACACTAACAGTCATTGATGTGTGGAAGAAATTCTCAATTATGGATTGTATCAATCAAGTTGGATTAGCATTAACTGAATTAAAACCAGCAACTTTAAATGCGTGTTGGAAAGCGGTTTGGCCACAATGTGTAAAAAGCAAAGATCCCATCATCCCTAATATGACCGAATTTCCCAACATCATTACAATGGCACACAAAATTGGTGGAGAAGGATTCGATGATCTATCGTTTGAAGATATTGATGAATTGTTAACTGACAAAGCCCTAAGCGAAGATGAAATATTAGAGGTTGTCCTTGGGACTCCTTATCCCACAGAACGCAGTGATAATGAAGAAAATGATCCTGTTCTAAACAGATTTAATAAAAGAAGGTCTGGAACTGGCCAGAAAATTAGGTAATCATTTTGTCAAACATGACCCTAATGAGGAACACGCTAGGAAGTTTCAATGTGAACTGAAGTTGTTGACAGCCTCTTACAGAGAATTATACTTTGTATAACGCCCTAACCAAAAAAACACGAACACAATGATTAATAACTGAATTCGTTCTTAAAACCGGTGAAATATCAGCACCAGAGGACACTCGTGCTGATTTTGCTCAAGAGATCACAGAAAGAATTTCGTTAATAGAGGAAGAAGACGGGTGTTCACAACATTTCTAGTGATAGCAGTGATATTCCAGTCGTACGCAAACGTATGTGCCGTTTATTGTCAGAAAGTGAAAATGAATAAAATCTTGTTATGTGTAAAACAGATTTTTTTTGTTCATGAAGAATTTTTTTCATTTCATATGCATACAAATTTACTTTAATACATTTTCATTACATATTATTACATGTGTATTTTGTTGAAATAAAATAATAAGCGTAAAATGAATATTTTTGTGTGTTTTTTTTTTTTTTTTTTTTAATTATTTTTTAGCTCGGGAACCAATCTTCTTTTCTTCCATAAATACAATGTCTTTTTTTTACACGTATTTTTCAGGAATGTATCTATCGTGTCAAAACAGAATTAGGTGTATTAGAAATGAGTAATTTCTGTTTTTTAAAAAAAAAAAATCAAGACACCATAAACATTTTGATCAGACATCAAATTTTTATGCCATTTTGCTTCTTTCATTTCTCTCCCTTTAGATTTAGAATGGTACACTCCACTTCTATATACACTTGAGCACAAAACATTATGACCATCTACCTAATAGCCTTGAGTTGCCTTTCATTGTGATAATTGCTTGTGCCCAGCATGGCATCAACTCCATGAGATCTCCATGAAAACATCCCCCAAACCATAATACTGTACCTGTACTACCTCCACTGCTGGCCTGTTTTTATCAAATCAGTTATGCAGTCTGGCTACAGCTGTTCACCTACTCACCATTGAATATGCACCCATCCATCGGGCTAATGGAGATGGAACCTTGATTCATCAATCCAGGGGACTCTTTTCCAGTCATATTGCCATGCTCACTGCAGCTGATGTGTCAAAGCTGGTGTTGGTGAACGTTAGCATTAGCAGAGGCATATGATGCAAGAGAGCAAGCTTATATAGCATCAGCCAAAAAAAAAACCTTCCATTTCACTCGAATTGCTTGTCTAGTTCTGCCTTGAACTTATTTAAGTTGACCTCCACTTCAACAGATGAAAGTTTGTTTCAACTATCAACCACCAGTGAGTGGTTGATAGTTGGAACAAACATGGGCAGAGGAACAGGTTGCCCACTCCTTAGGTAAGGGCATTTGTTTAATAGTGTGCTCAGAAACATTTCTCTGTGTTCCCTGATTGTAGTCTGCTATTAATTAGGGATTGCAAGCTGTCTGTTGTCTGACTGCATGTGCCAAACCACTGTTCACCTTAATTATCAACCAGTGGTGGTCTCCCTATCCTGGCATTTTGGATGGTTGTGTGTCCTTCTTTGGACCATTCCTACTACACCTTCACTATGGAGGCTATTGAACAGCCAACAATGCCTGTGTTTGCTGAGATGTTGGCCCCGGCCTTCATAGTGCTGTAAATTATTCCTGATTCCCGATCCATCAGGTCCTTCCCTTTCTGCATTGAACAGGCTTTGCACTGAACTGACAGGCACTACTTGTGCTGTCACTGTCTATGCTGTGCTGGTCAGTAACATCACTCTAGGTGGCATCATTGACCTAGGAGCTATAGGCTGCATCCACTCATGAAGATTGGTGGTTGTAATGTTTTGGCTCATGAGTATATATATATATTTATTTATTCCTGCACTAATATGTGCTTCCTAATCATCATTGATGATGTTGATTTATCAGTGTTTTAATATTTGATTTGTTTAATAGTGTGCTCGGAAATTGAGAAGAAATTTAGACTCAGAAATTTAAGAAGGTGGAACTGCAAATTCTGGGTCACCCTGTGGCTAATTTGAAACCATTGCCCCTTTCCATAGTAGATAACCTGGTAGTTTCATCATTGCAAATTGTGTGGTTTGCATTAAAAATTTTTTGTTTGTTTTCGTAAGAAATGCAAATAGGGCTTATCTTTTGATGCTGGGGTCATCGGTGTAGTTCCAGAGTTTGAGTTTTTCAACATGTTTCAGGAAGTATCCACATTAATGCAAGGTCATAATCCAACCTTACTACAGCCAACACTTCATGTACTTTACAAAACTCACCTTCAATTTTATTTGGTGTGAAGCAACATAAAGAATTAAGAACTATCCCCCCCCCATGATGGATTGTTATTCCACTAAAATCAAATCAGAACACTGAAAAAAAAAAAAAAAAGTTAGGAACTTCAACAAAGAGTTTTCAAATTCACATCATCATTCTGTTTGTCGCTAAACCAGTTGGAAGACATTTAAATAAAGTAAGGAAATTGCTTAATACAGATATCATTACTTTAAAAGTAGACTATACTCAGTACAGAATTCTGTCATGTTCTAAGGGATTACTTTGGGATCAGAAGCATCTGTAAGATCAGAATATGATCAAGAGGTCTATCTGGTTGAGCAAGATTGTCCTCAGGGATTAATCCTTGGACCTTTCGTGTGGCACATTGCTCTTGACAAGTTTATGGGCATGATCTGGAGAGAGCCTTGATATGGTGGCTTATGAGATGACTTGGCTCTCCTGGTTTATGGGATTCTATAAAAACTTCATGTCTGACCATACAGTCAGACATGAAGTTCTAGAATCCAATAAACCAGTAGTAGAAAACCAAGGCTTCTTTGGCCAGCTTGATTGGGTAGTTTGCCCTGCATAAGTGCACCATCTCTAGATCTATAACAGTAGCAATACCACTTAAAGTCCATCTAAGTTTGACAAGGCCACCTTTGATTAGACATGGAGTTGTCTCTAAAGTTAACACAGGTTAAGTAATTTCAGCTGTCGTTTATGGAGCACTTGATATATCTGAAATATAAGGTCAAAGTTCTGTATGCTATGCTTTGGAAGGTGAAGTTGAAGGTGAAGTTTGGAAGGTCACAGTGAGTTGGACATTAAGGGAAGATCCCTTAATTTGCTATACAGTTGTTGTATCTTTGTCTCTATTATTACTGATGCCTCTGAAACTTTGGGTGCAGAGATCATCAAGGTTGCTGTTAAAAGTCACCTTATTAGTACCCAGGTTTGCTATTCTGAGTATAAGTTGTGCATATTGGACTGTTTCAGCTGATTTTCATCTCCAGTAAGCTGCTCCAGTAAGTTGACATATTGGTCATCTGGGCTGGTCTTATGTACTTTGCTAGATGAAGCATTCCATAGAAATTTCAGGCATCTGGTCATACCCAGTTGGGAGGACGGGCCTGTTACCTGAGAGGAGGCCCATCAGTGATGAGTGGTTTCTGTATAGCAGACATGTTAGAATTACAAAGAATTTCTTTACCTTTAGAGAAACTTGCCTTTTTGCCCTCCATATCGATTGTGGAATAGAGGTGTTGGTCTGGGCTCCAGTTTGGACTTGAGCCTAGGTTTGACTGAGTCTGGACTATGTGAACTTCAAGACTGCTTTCCACGTTATGCTCTTTTGCAACATGTTTGCCAATTTACATCTAACCCAGAAATTAAGATTCTGATTCTCTATAAAAACAATTTGTCTTTGTTTTGATACTCAGAGGTCTTTTAGATCATTTATTACTTTTGTTAAGACAGTTTTTCATAGAAGAGCCAATATACTAGATAGTAGAAGCCCACCTCCATTTTAGTAGGGATGACATGCACTGGATGACATTTCAGTGTCATTTCCTTCCACAGATACTAAGTAGTAGTAGTAGTGGCATGTGAATGTAAGAAAGCAAGTGTATGAGCTTATGCAGCATCAGCCAAAAAAAAAAAAAAATCACACCATTCCCTCCAAATGCCTGTCCAGTTCCTCCTTAAATTTATTCAACTTTTCAACTTTCGCGACAGATGGAAGTTTGTTCCAGCAATTAACCACCCGCTGGCTAAAGGCAAATTTCTGCACATCTATTCTACATCTGTCCTTTCTTAATTTGAATTTATGCCCCCTTGTAATCTGAACAAGTGGAAGGATCCCATCAGAATTCAGCGTGGTGCTCAACCCATTCAAGGCCTTATACACCTCAATCAGATCACCGCGCAAGTGCCTAGTCTCCAGCCACTGCAATTTGCAGAACTTAAGTCTCTCTTGGTAAGATGATCCCTTCATTCCCCTCACAAATCTAGTTGCCCTTCTCTGTACACGCTCAAGCAAATCGACATCCTTCCTAAAATGAGGCCTCGAGACCTATACGCAGTACTCAAGGCGTGGTCTGACCATTGCCTTATACAGAGGGACAATCACCTCCTTTTCCTCTTAGCAAAATTCCTAAATATCATTGACAAAACCCCATGACCTGCCCTGGCAGCCTGTCTGCATTGCTCAGAAAACTTCATATCTGACTGCACAATTACTCCCAGGTCTTTTTCATTTTCTACCACCTTAAGTGTAGTACCACACAGTTGGCACGTTTCTCTGGGGTTACTTCTACCCATATGCAGTACTTTGCATTTGTCAAGGTTAAACTTCAGTTGCCACTTCTTAGCCCATCTGCTCAAATTATCTAGATCCTGTTGCAGTAGCACACTGCCATTACTGTCATTAACAATCCTGCCAACCTTTGTATCATCTGCAAACTTCGACATTAAGCCTGATATACCTTCATCAATATCATTGATAAATATACAAAACAACAGTGGACCCAACACCGAACCCTGTTGGACTCCACTAATAACATTAGTCCACGAAGAGCAGCACCCATTGATTACCACCCTTCTTCTCCCACTTAACCATCCTTTTATCCATTGTATCAACTTACCCTTAATACCAGTCTGCTCCATTTTAGTAGGGATGACATGCACTGGATGACATTTCAGTGTTATTTCCTTCCACAGATACTAAGTGCCTGAGCTCTCTTACATTGACTAATTTTGTTCATTTTATTGCTTACAAAGTGCTATTATTCTTTTGTTGCATTTTTTAGTTTGTTCATAAGATTATTTAGTTTTTAATTTCAATTCTTATCACACGTTTTCGGCCTAGGTGATGTAGAAGGACTAGTCTCATCAAGTGAGTATACCCAGCACTCGTTATAATTGCCATCCTCCCCACACCTGATGGAAAAGGCCCAGACTTAAATCCTGTGAATGAACTTTTATGTCCATTTTTCATTCTGTGGTTGAGCTAACCACCATAAAACAGTTTTCTACTTCAGTTATCTTCAGTTTTGAATTCATTTGAGGAAAAGTATGCAGTGGCTAGAAGATAACAATTACAATGCAGAAAGAAGCAGAATAGCACTTTGTACAATTCGATCTACACTGGAGCCATATAAATAGCTACTTTGTGAAAGAAAGAAGATGGCAAAGCAACAGAAACTGTCTTTTTTTTTTATGAAAATACCCGAGAAAGAGACAAAAAATGAACCACAGTCCTATAAAGTATATGAAGTTGGCCATAATTAGGTTAGATTAAAAATTTTATAAAACTTGAAGCAAAAAAAATTATGTATATGAGGATTATATTAACTTTTTAATTTGAAAAAGTACTGAATTATAGGGTAGTTGCATCCGAAACTAGGGCTATCACAGCCAGTGTTGAATATAAAATTCTTTTAAGTACATTTTCATTTTTTTTTTTTTAAATCATTCGGTGCTCGACAGCTATATTCAAGGATTTCTTGTATTAACTGTGTACTGTTATTATCACTGATTTATTGTTCCTATTTTTATTTCAGCTATTTCATAGTGATGACTATGAATTGCAAGTACTTCAGAGAGGTCACTGTCCATTCTGTCGTTATAACCAAGAGGAAACCCAGAATTTAGAGTTTAGTGTTGGATAACTTGGCATTTATGAGTTTCACATGAAAACATGCAACATTTACCACAGGCTTTTATTTTTCAGTGATAAACAGCCTATTGATGCTGCATTCAAATTTACTCAGCAAACATCTTTACAACTTGAAAATATAATAAAAAAAAAAATTACAAAGATGTGTTTCATTGCATTGTGAAACATCATCTTTCACGGTTTGGTGCCCATATAAAATGTGTCATGTGTTAATAGTGTATTAGTATTAATGGCATATGATGCAAGAAAACAAGTGTAAATAGCATCAGCAAAAAAAAAAAAAAAAAAAAAACACCTCCTACATCACCTGTCCATCCCTCCAATAATTTACTTAGTTCTTCCTTGAATTTATTCAAACTCCCCACTTCCACAACAACAAATGGAAGTTTGTTCACCCACTGGCTGAAGCAAATCTCTATGCATCTATCCTGCAACCATCCATCCTCAATTTGAATTTGTCCCCTCATGTGTTGAGTCTGAGGAAGAATGCCATCAGCATTGTGCTTGCTCCATCCATTCATAGTGTAGAAGAAATGTACACCCAATTTAATATATGTCTGTATAAATGAACAGTTGACGGTTCATTAACAAAACACACTGTCATTACATAAAAAATGGACTGTGTGAACTCTTATTTACTTATCAATTTCCATTTGATCAACCATAATTTTTAAATATGGTATGCTTAATTCTTTGTTTATTTTAAAAATAAGAAACTTTCAATTTCTTCTTTATAATTTTGAGTGAAAGAACGTATATAGAAACTACCAGTGCTTCTTTTGTAAAAAAAAATAGGTGCCGGTACTCATTCTTTACTATCAGAAAAAATTAAAAATTAAAAGGACATGAAAAGTACTCTGAAATTTTTTTTTCCTGATATTGTTACTTTATTAGTAATGTTTTTAGAATAAGAATAACAAATGTAGTATATTAACACAGTATGTTAAGCATAAATTTATTATTCAAGTATATAAAAAAATAAGTAAATAAATCGGTCAACTATTGAGTGCCAGGCACTTGTGATGAAGGGTTCGTAGTCACGAATGATCGTTAGTGTAGTATCTCAAACAGAGAGCTTTGTGGTAACTGAAAAAAGTTTTTAGTACCCCGGCTTGGCCTAAAACTGAGATACTAACAAAAACGTTATCTATTTTGAGTCTTTCCAGTTGTTGTTGACAAGGGTGGGAGAAGCGACCCCCGACTTCTTCCTGGAGAAGCGATTCAAGTCTTGGGGAAAAGCAACTGGCAGGTGAGAGCCATGCAAGACTCTGTAGTACCTCCTTGCCTGGACAACTCCAGCTTTAAAAATTGTTAAAAAATACTTCTCTCAAAATTTATAAATGACCTTTATAGAATTATTAACTAACTATTTAGCAACCTTTTTGTCACCAAAAGGAGAGTACAAAGAATCAAGGTGCAATAAAAAGTTTTTTTTTTCATTTTAACACAAAAACTAAATGATACATTTTAATCAGAATAGTTTTAATTAAATAAACATTGAATAAAGCTAATGTGATTTTTAAATTTTTAGCTCCAGTAGTGATGGAAATAGAGGAGGGGAACACGAAAATTACCCAAATTTTTGTGTCTGGTGCCGCCGTTTATAATTTGAAAAATATTTTAAACCTACTAGTTGAGCCCATCACCACCAAATACGGAGGATGAGGAAAGGTCAGGGAATGACCATTGCGTATCCCGGAGCAATACTAATGTGCCGACTGGGCTAGCCGGATGGGTAAAGTGCCTGCCTGGCAACCCAAAGGTCGCGGGTTCGATTCCTGCCTCGGGCTTGGATCAAAGTACTGAAAAACCTTTGGAGGTGCATTATGGCCACAGAAGCCTATGTGCCAACAACTACCAAAAAAAAAAAAAAAAAGTTGCTAATGCTCCTGAAAACCAAATAACAAACAAACTAGTTGAGCTCTTTCCAATGGTGACAAATTTGTTGACAATGATCAATATGGCATTATGTTGGCCCACATGATGTACAAACCCATGCAGAATTTCAAGGCAATAGGTTGAGTGGTTCCAGAGATAGAATGCCGTGACTGACACACAGACAACTGAGTGACATTATAAGGGTCCATCATTAGACTACGGACCCTAAAAATAATTAAATAATGAAGTTTTTGTAGAATATTCCAAATTTTTATTAAGTTTTCATCGGACACCCTATGCCAACTTCTTTTCTTGCTCTTTTCTGAAGCAGCCAGGAAGCGACATATTTTGCTGGATCGAAGCGGGTCAGCAGGGGGGGGGTACAACTTTAAGAAACAGTAGTGAAGACTGTTTTTGTCATCAATGAAGCTCTGGTTGGGCTGGTGATCAGATTCATTTGTGAAAATCCTCGTTCACATTCACTCGATGAAATTGGTGTCGTACTCAGAGCATCCATCAAATGCTTCAATTCTTCCCAAACCATCTTTTCAATTAGGTATTTATTCCCGAAATCCACGAATTGTATCTCTTTCATTTAACCGTAATTTTCTAACTTTGTTTTCACCAAATGCCAACAATTCATGTTTAGGTTTAATAACTTCGTTTTCCTTCTCGTCATCTGTATTTTCACTAGTTCTTAAATTTGATTTTTTTTTTTTTTTTTTGAAACTGCCCAAAATGTCAGTGTCATTCAGATAAATTGACCATGTAAAACAGGATAGGGAAAATTTATGGAAAAATGTGGATAACGCACTTCAGCTAAACAACATGATTATTTGTAGGGGTAAAAGAAAAATCACTCTCTCCTAATTCTCGAATGGGGTGCTTACAGTTGATTCACAGCGGTGTCCAACCTACAGCCAGCCTGGAAAGTGAACTAAAACATCATTTTAAATTTTGTTAATTATCAAAAAAATTCTCAGTAACTGTAATTAATAAAATTTTCGAATATTTTCAATTTTACTTTTACAAGCAACAAGATATGGAAAATGTAACACACTAAAGAAATCTAACTTTGAATTTTTTTTTAATATGGCCCCTGTAATGGGAAAAGTTTGGACAGCACCGCAGTAGAAGGTGGACCAGAGCCCATTGGGAATACCCCTTGATCTGCTCGTTGCTGACCAGCATGACTTCTCCATATGTGAGACAGGTGGTCGGATAGGTTTTACCAGGTACCACTAAGTTGTAGAATGGTAAACCCTTTACCTCTTTTAATTCACGCAGCAGCACAAATTGCCTGAAAGCCAGAAATGCAAACAGTGCACACGGAGTTAATTCTCTCCTAATCTGTTCACTATTTTTGTAAAAGGACTTCGTTAAACAAAGGTCCAACTGAGTAATTTAGAATAATGGTTATACAGTTTTATATAGAAAATATCTTAATGATAGGCAGGGAAAATGCAAATTTAAATAATTTTAAACTTATTTGAATAGTAGGTAAACATTTGAAAAAAAAAAAAAAATACAGAATATTACAAATTTCGAGCACACTGCATCCAAATGTCACTGTTAATACAGGTGCCAGTACGCCGTACTGTCCCAAAAAAAAAGCACTGGAAACTACAGTCGCAGCTCTATATAGCAACCCCACAGGAATGAAAAAAATGGTCATTATATCAGAAGGATGTTATATCTATCGTTCATAAAATCAGCAACAAAAAGTAAATGCTTGAACATTTAATGTAATTCTGCTAATACATTATGAAACTTCATACATTGCATCATTCAAGGCATGTTTGAAGCAGTCCTTCAACCCATGCATGGTACTAAGTACTATAGGTTTTGATACCTTTCGTGTTTGGGGGTTTCATAAAAAAAAAAAAAAAGTTTGCAATCACTTTTTTATCAGCTTCATTCCAGGCTGAAATATAAATATATTGCCTGCAGAATGTCAATTTCACATTGAATTTTGCTTTCAAGATGTTTCAATTTGTTGCGATTGTACAATTTTATTTAATAGCATTCTTTGGTAGTTTTTCTTAAAACACTGGATTACACCTTGCTCAAGTGGCTGAAGAACTTTCATCATATTTGGTGGTAGGTACTCAACAGAGATTGCACATGGGTTTAGTTGACAATGACAGGTGCAGTTATCCACAAACAGCAAAATTTTTCTATTCTCACTCATCCTGCAATCTAAGTCTCTAATCCATGCATTTTGGTTTGCTTGATACTTAGTAATGTCTTTAAAACCTTTAAAGCAGCGAGCTTCTGGGGGTTTCCCAGTGATTAAGAGTTTGCTGCTAGGAGAACGATAATCCATTGTTTGGCCTTTTTTGCACCAGTACATCTCACCTTTAAATATAAGTGTTCTATCCACTAGCAATTTAAAAAAGAATCCAGTTTCATCAGATTGAAGATGTCAATCAGATCTGATTGAGAAGAATCCAGTCAGAAAGTTTAAGGCATTCTTCTTCTCGCTCGGATTATGCCTGAGGGAGCATAAATTCAAACTGAGGAAGACATTGTAGAATAGATATGCAGAAATTTGCCAGCGAGCGGTTGATTGTTGGAACAAGCTTTCATCTGTCATTGTGGAAGTTGACAGCTTAAATAAATTCTATACAGAACTAGGCAAACTGTTGGACTGAATAGGTGGATGAAATGGGAAATATTTTTTTTTTTGGCTGATGCTGTATAAGCTTGCTTTCTTGCATCATATGCCTCTACTGCTAATTTGTTTAAATAGAATTTCTTTAATCTAAAAGTAGCCATTTTTCACCCTATCTAACTTATTCTCAATGTCACTTGTTTTATACACATTACTCTTTTTCCTTATCATAAGTAGGAGACATTCAAAATGAAAGTTATCTCTAGGACACACGAAGAAAGTTAATGTGTAAGCAAATGCATGAGCTGTGACTTGCATGGTACTATTTATTTTTGAATATGCATAATTTAACTGAAAATTCAGAATATAATCTTTTTTGTTCCTTTTCAGAAGTCATATTTACTTGTTCCAGCACCCACACACACACTATGTTAAGTTGGCATCTGATAGATATGCAATCTTTTGAGCCTGTGCAATCACTAGGGGAGCCCACACTAGGTTTCAGATCAATTATTGGTTATGCAAATACCCTCCACTGAAAATAGTCAAGGGGGAGGGCTTTGTCACCATATCTGTTAAGTGTGTATTTATGTCACTGATACTTAGTGAAGTACCCACATCTTTCTCTGAATCATTTCTATGAATAACTATATTAAACGTTTGCATGCTCTATGAGATGTTAGATGCTCTTCACTCTTGTAATTCTTTTATGTTTTCTGAGAGTGTAAAGTAATGACACAGGACAGCATAACATGTTAGTTGTTAATGTGTAATTAGTTAATGATTTCTTCTGCATGAAAGTAAAATGGCAAAGCATCATTAATTGTTACTATCCCTTAAGTTGATAAATTGTAATACAGAGAACTATAAGTAAAGATATTTTGCACTTACTATTGTAAAGCAGCATAATTAATCCATGATTCTTGTGGCTATGGCACTAGAAATTTTAGCATACTGTTAAGTTTACCATTAAACTGAGTACATTGGTGCCAGTGTGATTACAGACACAATAGCACATTCACACACTGATGCTAAGAAAAGCAGCACACAAATGCACTGTTGTCATTATGGAACATGAAGAGAGAAAACTAAGATTTGAGCTCTGAGTAGAATCAGCTGCCAAGTTTATAAAACACGTGAAACTAAGTTTGGAATTTCATTTCATTAACTTCTCACACACTTGAATTGTGTGTAAGAAGTTAATGAAATGAAATTCACAACATTAACAGAAGTTATTGTTGTGAATTATACTGTTCTTATGTTGCCTTTGAATAAAAGTTACCTTCCTGCTGAAGAAGACAGGAAGGTGTGTTCAATGTCACTCATTCTGGAAGAGTTACTAATGCCATAGTAAATGAACCGTTACTCGTAAATGAGGTAACATGCAGAAATTTACAGATTTTTGTGTATAAGAAAATGAAGATATGTAAACATTCATTTTGTTAAGTGCAGTGATATACAGAAAGATTTTTCTTGTAAAGAAAATAAAATCAAATACTTATTAAAAAAAAAAAAAAAGGCTTGTGGGATTTTTTTTTTTTAAAGGTACTATAGTGCCAAACTTCTACTTTTAGCAACTTGCTTATCATTGGAGACTGCTTTCTGTGAGCTTGCCTTCTAAAGCTGAAACACTGGTATTGTAATAACTTGCTATTGCCACCTAATCCTGTTTGTTCTTGTGTTGATCAACAAGAAGAAAAATTTGAACAAATCTTTTGTAAATATTTTTACAAAAATAAATTTTGAAAAAATAACTTGTTTTATTTATGAAATCACCCAGAATTGATTGATTTTGTTTCTCTACTGAATCTAGTTAATGGGGGAATAGACCAGTGTGTTTTTTACTGTAATGATGTGCATCTTGCAGCTGTGCTTTTAGTTGAGTAATTATTGCACACCACCCCATGCTGTTACAAAGGGCATAATCGGATGATTACCAATCAATTATTTAATAACTGAAATGATTATCAAAAACATGTTTAAAAAAAAAAGGAGGGATTTAAACTGATGTTATTGGAATTAAATGTAGAGAAAACAAATGAAACTTGTTAAAGTGCTTGCAAGGTATGTTGTTCATCATATATCATTTCTTGCATATGATGCAAGAAAGCAAGCTGATACAACATCAGCCAAAAATAAAAAAAACCATCCAGTCACTCCAAATGTTTGTCTAGTTCAGCCTTAAATTTATTTAAGTTATCAACTTCCACAACAGATGGAAGTCTGTTCCAGCAATCAACGACAAGCTGGCTAAAGGCAAACTTCCTTCTAAATTTTGACCTCAATGGTCAAAATTACTGGTATATGCCATTAACTCAGAGCTTTATTTGCCTTTATGCTGATAGTTTTTGTAATAAGCAGTCATCTGTAATTTTGAAATCATTAATTTCATATGGTTCAGCCTCTTCTCAGAAAAAAAAAAAAAAAATTAGGGGTCTTTCATCAATAAAGACAGATGCAATGTACCAATTAAATTCACCTACAACATCAGATAAATCTAAAAACTTTCCCACACCCAGTGCACAAGGTTACAATCTGATTCACTTTCTTCGTTGTATTCACATATATGAAAAAGTCCTCCTCTCCATTCTTTTTGGTACTATTACAGATCAACTTATAGCTGGTGGGTGGGTGGGTATGTGTGGGGGCGCCTCCGTAGCCAGGTGGGCAGGAACAGCACACGCTTCTTGATTAGACCAGGTTTCGAGCCCATGGCCACCAAATATCCCTGGAGCAATATGGCCTTAGTTACTAATGCTCCTAAAAACCAAACAGCAGCAGCAACATACCTGGTGTGGGCTAGAGTACTACTTGTTGCTCTCTACTATTCCATACTCTCGTTTCCACCCTATTTGACCAGCTAGCTCCTCATTCATCCACTTTGGCTTCACCTCCTGCAGTATTTTCTTAATGCTATGTAGCACCTGAAACTGTCAAAGTCCCCTTCAGTGCCTTTAACTACTGCAAATCTTTCTTCATCCTCCAACTGATTACTGACATTGGTTTCCGTACTTTTAACAGTGATATCATCTGATTCATTAATAATGATGAGGTCAAGAATATTCTTACCCCTAGTATTTTCTCTAACATGCTGGTACAAATAATTGTCTAGTTTTTTTTCCTATGGTGAGTTTCCCTCCCACTTAATCCAATCAATCTGGGGCAGTTGTCACCCATAAGACATTTGTGCTTGCTTGCTCATTCGATCTACATGTAGAGACTCTCCTCATACTCTTCTGGTTTGTAGATTATAATACATGCTGAGTTACTAGCTCATCCTAATGTCTACAGATGTTTGCTGCACTCATCACAATTAAGTGTATAATACACTCCTACCCTCAATTTTGTTTTTTACCAGTGCTTATATCTCACTAAATTGACTCAACATTGCACTACCTCAAAATTTGTGCTTCTACATAGAGGTACAGACAGGACAGAAGGGGGACAGGTGGTTTTGCTCTTAATAAAGAGTATACCATCCCCTCCTGTCTTGTCTACACATTGTACCACCTCTACACAAATTCTGAGTCATATCTGAGTGATACCATGTCTCTGATTTGCCCACATTTGATGATTTCATCAATACTTCAAATTCATCTACTTAGCTCTCCCTGCTCTGTAGTTGTTGTAGGAGCATCAACAACTAAGGCCATATTGCTCAGTCTATATTGTCTGTAAATTGCGTGTGTTCTGAGGACAAATTTGTTTGCTGGACAAAAAGCCCGGAGTTTCCGGTAGAAAAAACATGCTACCCTTGTCTGAGACCAACTAACTCAGCAACTGTGAAAGACTCAAAAATTCCTCCAGTCATCAACAAGACTCACACTCAGGTCTTTTCCACTGCGGATGAGATCCTACCAACTGTGTGTAGTATAAAAGTATACCTGCAACTGTTTCAATCTTAGTAACTCCTAACACAGCCTATGCATCTGCTTGTTCCACAAGTAACCAGAGTCTTGAAATCCCCAACACCTTACTTTCCAGGCTGCACATGTTCTAATAACAGCAGTGAAAGAATCATTTGCACCTTTGCCTTCAGTTACTGTTAATCTCTTACTTTGTGTATTCCCCCCCCCCCCCCAAGGTTAGCAGTTTCCAAACACTGCCTTGATATCAGCAAATATTCTTGCAACTCTCTTACTTAAATATTTAATTTTCAGACCCTGTAGTAACACTCTCCTGCTATCAAGTTCAGACCATGCTGGAGAAAAATTCCACCCCTAAGCCTTGTGCAATCTCTCCAGGGCTAACTGATTGACTAGGCTTTCATTATGCACCCCACCTAACACGTCTCAGCAGGATTACAAAATCCTAAATCATGACGTTTCTTAATGCTGAGTTTTACTTTTTAATGAAATCTTCAGATCTCTCACTATTAACAATATTAGTGCTAATGCATACAATAATATCAACTTTTGTGCCGTTAAAAGATGATAGATGCTCTACATCATTTACTTTAGCCCCTGGCAGACATACCCTGATACTGTTCCACTTGTCCTTTTTTTTGCACAATTATATTTCCCAAATATAGCTACTTCCTGAGGACCAAGGATCTTTGCTGCTCAGGGTGGCTGAGTGCTTGACGCATCCCTCTGTTTTAATCCTTCAAGGACATCAGTGCTATTCTTGAAGCACTCACATAATCCCATCAGAATGCCGAGTTTGCACTTAATCTCCTCAAGCTCTTTGCATTGAACATACTACCAACATACTATGGCTGTGCAGATAGCTTTGCAAAAAGAGTTCGAGAAACACATAATATAACCATGATTTGTAGAAAATTGAACCAAGAAAAAGCCTTCGAAAGTTCTCCCCTGAACCACAGCATTCCTGCTGCTTTGAGCCCTTTGCTTTGATACTCTAGTCTCAAGCACAATTTTAGTCTAAATTTAATTTAAAAATAACACACAAAACTAAGAGATTGAAAAAAAATAATGCTATGCTGATCCTGCTTAACTACACTTAGATTGTTGTGTATGTGTACTACATGAAGTCTCACACATCTGTATTGCTAAAAATTAAAGTTAATAGACCTCTTCGGATATTATGTAGAAAAAAATCCAACTTAATCAGAGAATCAAATTATAATTACACTACTAAATTTAAATAAAATTTAAACAAAATTCCACTTAGCAGCTTTTTCTTAACCTTGCACATCTATATGATGTGTGAAGTCAAGAAAAATCAAATTTTCAGACCCATTAATAGGGTCTTCTGCATGTGGTCATGAAAATTTGTAAGTCAGTCAAGAAAAATACACTTATTTCAGATAGCTACAAAAGTAATTTTGGATCAAATAAAAAAAAAAAAACTCATGAAGCTTGTACATCAGGTGTTGAGAAGATGATCTTTTTATCTCCAATTTTCAAAATTTATTTTATATCACTTGATGTTTCTGCTGTGTATATGATGAAACTAGAACATTCTTTCTGGGATTTGTTAAAACCACAATCTTCATTAAAATGTAGACTATAATAAGCTAATTAATTTTGCTTTATTAAACAAGAATACAGGACAGAATATTGAAGTACAATGCACTTGTACTTATGTTCATAAAACATGAGGCTCATAAAATTTTTCATATGAAATTCTTTACAAAACTGCTATTGGTACTACATTGTCTCCAGAACCACCCACCCATACAACACACACAAAAAAATACTGTTTCTCAGTAAAAATGCTATTATAGTTCATGACAATTATAGCAAGAAATTGATTAACTGTTCTTCCGAATCAGTTTATTTTAAAGCCTTCCAATACATAATGAGGCTGGAATGGGATGGAGAAAAATTTACTAGTTCTGCATTGCACCATATACATACACACACAATTTTGAAATTGAGAATATGAGTTACATTTTATGGGACTGATAACACATCAACATTTAAAATACAAGGACTACACAGCATTATGGAAAATGGATGGATAAATGGACTTTCTAGTAAGACTTTTGCTTACATATACTGAAATTCAGCCGATACAGAATGATATATCCAACTATTAAATGTACGACTCCTTCGAGCATAGTGCAAAAATATATTAAAATTAACACGCATTCTATAACTGAGTAGCATAAAAAAAAAAGCTTAACATCATCATTATATAGAAATAAGTGTACCATTTTTCACATTGTGCACGCCTTTATAAATGCAAGAAATTCTCACTGTTTATTCAAATTTGTGACCATGCTTCATTTTTCAACTCTTCTTCCATAAAGAAAGATCTTTAGGTCTCTCACCATTACACAATTCAGAGACCACACAGATAAGACAGAAAGCCAAACAGAGACTTGGTCTGGATGACCACCAGAATAGTGTGAGGTATGGCAGAATATACCACTGTTTTTAGGACTGACTCAGTAAGATCTTTCAAAACAAAACACACACTTTCTTCTTCTTCCTTTTCACCTATGGAAGGGAAAAATAATTAAACACTTCATATAATGTTAAATGAGAATAGGATAATGAAATACTTTTAGATGAAGACATTTCAAATCAAGAGAAATTAATATAACAGACAGAAAAGTGATAAATAAACAATTTAATTACAGATAACTATTACATTTAACAGTTAAAAATATAAAATTAGCTTTAGGAAAACCAACCTTGGCAGTTCTAACAAATTTTACAAACTGTAGAGTAAATTTAGAAAATAATTCTGAGGACTTATGAGATATAAGCCTGTGGAACATGTTCTACAGGCTTACATCTCATTAAAGTCCTCAGAATTTGAGAAAGTACTATGAAAACCATTACTGAGCAAAACACACACGTATATCACATAATACATATACAAGACTAAATATATACACAGTCGTACATATAATATATACAAGAGAGGGGAACATCATGTGAGTAGGGGCCACAGGATAGTTTGTGCACCATACACTAAATAGCCATGGAACCAAGCTGAATGTCTATCTTGCCTGTGTACTTTATTGTCCCTCCTCAGAAGATAGGGAGGGTGGTACAGAAGAACTCATACCAACTACATTTGGTATGAGTTCTTCTGTACCACCCATACCAAATGTAGTTGTTGCAGCCCGAGTTTACACTGTTTCGGGTGATGCACTGATTTCTGATGATATAGTAGATGCAGCAGTGGTCGATGAAGCCACAGTTGTTGTAGGTACAGTTGAAGCTGTAGTTGTTGAAGTGTCCATGGGAACAGAAGTTTCACTATTTAAGTCAGAAGTTAGAGATAGTCTTCTAGCAAAGACATCATGGGCAAACAGTTGGAGAGCATGAAAAGCGTTAATGTTTTGAACTAAGACCGGCAGAAATTGTCAACTGACTTGGATAAACCATCTCTTGTGTTGTCGTACAGTTGACACTCACAGAGGATGTGTTTTCAATTCTACCACAAGCACAGGTCAATTTGGGATAACCTAAATTTGTATAATTTCTCATTTAGTGATCGATGTCCTGTTAATAAATAAGTGCGCAGGTCCATAGAGAACCAGGTTTTAATTTTCTTGCTTGACATGAAGGTAACTTCAGGAAAAAATTCTTTAGTGACAGTACCTAGAGATGTGGTGTCTCAACATGTTTGCTATATATTTAAAAGATCGTTCCAACACCTAGCTCTTTCACACTCAATGTCTGTTTGAGGATCTATGATGATATTCAAAAATTCAGTTGGAATCTGTCTCAATGCAAAAGCAGAGGCCTCTGTATATTAGGTGTAGGTCCAAGGGCAACGTGCCAGCAATAACCTGTAATGGTGGTGTAGATATCGTTTTTGCATACTGAGGAGCATAGTTCTCTCTAAACTAGCTAGTTTTGCCCTGTGGAACCATGTGCGAGCAGCATAAGTTGCTTGGTATTTGTTATTTGGTTTTTTTTTAGGAGCATTAGCAACTATATTGCTCCGGTGGTCATTCCCTGACCTTTCCGCATCCTCCATATTTGGTGGTTACAGGCTTGAACCCCGGTCTAATCAAGAAGCGTGTGCTACGCACTGCTGCTCCTTCCCACCTAGCTACGGAGGCGCCACATAAGTTGCCATAGCGAGGAAGACTGCATTGTAATAAACTTGCATGGTCTGACACGAGAAACCCAGTCAGTTCTAAAGACCTTCATGATGGCACCAGTAAAGTTTCTAATTTTAGCAGTTACATGAATAAGGTGCAAGAAATAATTCAGTCTACAGTCCATAATCACACACAATTGGTTTCCGTGACAATTGGGAGTCGAACATTAACTTTGACTTGTGGTGGTGTTGAATATTTAATTTGGAGCCAAAAATTGTTTATCTTCGAAGCACTGGTGGATAGTTTGTCTAGAGTCCAACCATAAAGATCTGCAAGAACAGCATTAGCAGAAACTTTGATAGCTGCACAAGAGTGATCACTGATCAAAATGGTTACATCGTCGGCACAAGCAATTATTTTGGTGTTATCAAAAGGTCTGAAAATCCACTCCTGAAGGACAGTGTTCCATATGAGGATGAGGGGGCCCCAAGATAGACCTCTGGGGACACCCTCAATACACCTTCCTGGAGACCTGACAGAATTTTGATTTCACAAGCACATGCCGGTTGTTGAAGTAATCTCTGAAGAGAAGATAAGTTGTTGAGGGCAGTGGCCGGTGCAGAGATGTTCGAGAGCACTTTTCCACGAGAGGGAATCAAAAGTACCCTCAAAGTCGACAAAAATGATTCAGGTGATACAAAGGTGGGCAGGGTGGTTAGTGACAGTAATGACTGTATGCTACTGCAACAGGATCTAGAAAAGTTACGCAGATGAGCTAAGAAATGGCAATTGGAGTTTAACATTGATAAATGCAAAGTATATGATTAGTGGTAACCCCAAAGTAACATACGAACTGTGTAGTACTACACTGAGGATAGTAAAAAATGAAAGACCTGAGGGTAACTGTGCATTCAGATATGAAGTTCTCTGAGCAATGCTGACAAGCTGCCGGGACAGCTCATGATGTTTTGCAATTTTGCTAGAAGGGATGAAGAGGTGATTATCCCATTGTACAAGGCAATGGTTAGGCTGCATACAGGTCTGGGAGGCTTCGTTTTAGGAAGTAGGTAGATCTGCTGGAATGGGACAGAGAAGGGCAATGATATTGGTTAAGAAAACAAAAGGGTGGTCTGCAAATTACAGTATCTGGAGACTAGGTGCCAGCAAGGCATTTTGATTAATGTATTTGAGGCTTTGAATGGACTGAGCAAGCTAAATGATGACATTCTTTCTCTTGCTGAGACTATATACACACACACACACACACACACACACACACACGGTGAGGGCACAAGTTGAAGGATGTTTTCAGAACAGATACGTTAAGGTTTGGTTCCTTTAGCCAGTGAGTGGTTGACCGTTGGAACAAACTTTAATTTTTTATCATGGAAGTGGGTAGTTTGAATAAACTGAAGAAAGAACTAGACAAATTATTGGAGGTTATGGACAAGTGGTGTTTGAGGGTGGGTTTTTTTTTTTTTGCTGATGCTTAATAAACTTGCTTTCTTGCATCATATACCAACTACTATTACTACTAAATATCAAGTTTGGAAAATGAGGATAGATTATGTAATGTGTGTTTTTGTACACAAGTGCCAGGTCCAGAGAAAATAAGAGAAAGCAGAACTGAAAAATAACTATTACTATTTGCAGGAATTATATAAAAGGTAAGATCTACCATTGATGTACAGGCAATAAGAAAATTTTCTATACAGGTAAGCTTTGGTAAAAATTGGGAGGGTAAAGATTCATTAATAACTAAAGGATAGAAAGAAGTCATCCTATTTCATCTTCATCAAAAGACCATAATTATGCCTTATTTGGGACCCAGAGTTTCAATGTTCAAAATAGTTATTGCAATACCAGAACAGAATCTACATGAATTGATTTATAAAAACAAAATATGCAAAAGTAGCCCCCTGGCTGTGTGTGTGCGTGCGTGCGTGACTGATGACGACTAACTAAATTAAAAGAAAAATGTATTTGTTAGAAGGGAGGGGATCAAGTACCATATTTTCCATATCTCCTTTTTTCCTCTGCATTGTTAGTAAGTATGTGGTATGTAAAGACACATTACATACCACAAATTATCATGATAACACATCTTCTTATACTTTGGTTTGCTAACCACATATTTAGCATTAAACAAGTTACTATGATGGATCATCCACTATTCCCCCTGATCTACCTACCTTGGCTGGCTTGAAAATTTTTCTCAAAGAAAGTCATTTTGTGGATTTTGAAGACATTAAAATTAATGTGAAAAACATTTTAAATACACCAAAAATGCAGATTTACCAGAACTCTTAGGAACAATGGCAGAAGCCCTATACCAAGTGCATACAATCCAGATGAAAGCACTTTGAAGTCACTAATATGCAAATTTTCTTCAATTAAAAATATTTTTCAAATTGCCTCTCAAAACTTAATTGCCCAATCTTGCACAACAGGTTAGCATATTCACCATTGCATGCTGCAAACCCTGAGCATAGCAAACTTGACAGCACTGGGAAAGAAGAATGGAGTAACAGGCAGGAAAACTGGCCAGGTTGTGGCACATACTTCTTTGAGAAGAAGGCCTCTAAACTTCTTCCTGATGCAAAGAACTGGGCAGTTCTTTGTATCAGGTGATCAACAGCAACTCTTCACTGCACTGTTGTGAACTGAAAAATAACTATTACTACTTGCAGGAATATACAAAATTATATAAAAGGTAAGAGTTCTAACATTAATGTATAGGCAATAGGGAAATTTTCTATGAAATAAGCTTTGGTCAAAATTGCCAGAACCTTTTGTGAGGTTTTTATCAGGTGTATCATCATCTGTGGAGTCATTATGTCATCGGCAGAATGCCAAGGACAATGAGTAGCTCCTGCATGCTATTGATGCCAACTTTGTCCATTACTAGTTGGGTGGCAAGCTAAGCAGTGTTATTGGCAAACACTGCTTCATTCTCTTTAAATCCCTAAAGTCACATCCAGTTTCTTCCAGCTACTGTTCATACAGTTGGTTGTCACTTCCTCCAAGGCTACAATGTTTCTGATGCCCTTCATAACATTGAATGTCTGAGAGCTCCATCTTTTGCTAACAGCTGAACATTGGCTAATTGGGCCAAAAGAATATTTTTTGCATTTAGGGAGTCTGCTATGGCAGTTTTTAGGAAACAACAGATACTGATTAATATGGATATCTTTAATGAATAATCTCTCTGATCTATCTTTACAGATGAATCTGTTGGTTCATACAGATGTGCTTCTCTTGACTTTCTTGCTGTGATATGTGGTCTAGTCTGCTTGAGGAAAATTTGCATAGATGAATTATGACCCACTAGCATAGATAAATGCAGCAACAGATTGGACAACCATAACTGAGTGGAGAGTCTTTTCAGGTGTCTTCATAACTCATGGAAGTGGCCTATGACTAGTTTGAGGTTCAGCAAGTGGCAGTATGACATAACGATAGTATCTATATATTGGGAAACTCAAGTGCTGCTTGGTGGACTTGGATGAAGTATTCTGCCTTTAGTATAAGGTGAGTATCCACTTTGCAATCACATGATCTTATTTTTGGATGGCATCTAGATTGAGACAGATGGTAAGAAACTGCATAGATGAATAAACAAGGCAGTCTGAATATATATAATGTACTTATGACCTGTGTACATTGTCCTTGAAGTCTGTTAAGTTTTGTTCATGGTGCTGTTTCTACTCCAAGTTGTTTCATGCTGCAGCAGTCAGTATGATGCTTAAGCTGCATATTTCTATGTTAGATTGCAAAGTAGATCAAAGAATTCTCCAAGTCATTTTCCTCACAATAATACTGCACTGTTGGACAGTAACCTGAGATGAACTAATGCTGAAAGATGTCTCGTTACCCATGCATTTTTATTTGACATCCAAATCACAGGCATGTGTTCCTTAGAATATCCTTTTATTACCTGTCATATCAAAATGGCAGATAAGCAGGGGCTTAAAATCTCCTAAAGCATACCATCCAAGAATGTAAAGTGGTACGTGATTGCTTTAAATCCTAACTCATGCTTCTCTTCTTGGTAGATGCATTATGGCATGCACTTCCAATAAAGTGCCACATTGAAGACTAGGTGGACAGGGCAGTTACCATGTTTGACAATTGCCTTGAACATGTTAGGAAACTCAAGTGCTGCTTAGTGGTCAGTACTTACTGCTTCACCACTCACTTTTGGCACCTCCATAGCCGGGTGGGCAGGAGCAGCAGTGCATAGCACACGCTTCTTGATTATAGTGGGGTTCGAGCCCATGACCACCACTGCATATCCCGGAGCAATATGGCCTTAGTTGCTAATGCTCCTAAAAACCAAACAAACAAACAAACAAACAAACCACTCTTTTTATGCTGTGATGATTGCCGAGATGTTTGAACTTGTTGGTTATTGCAGGTCAAACACCATTGGTTACTCACAGGCATATGTGGCTGATTCTGATCTACCCACCTTCTCCAACAAATTACTTTTAAAAAATGACAGAGGTTTTTCTTTTTATCTTCTCAGCATTCTTTAAAATTGTTCTAATGGTTGATGCCATTGCTAGGCCTAAAACGTGACCAATATTCACCTAGTATTCACCCAACCACAGCTGCCATAACACTTACAAATTAACATCCAGCATGATACTCTTCCAATGGTTTTTTTGAGTCAGGTCAAACAGTATCACTTGCTGGCCTTTTGTCAGCCATCAGAGGTAAGACTGTTTGTTAGAACACAATATATATATATATATAGCTGAAAGAGAGAGAGAGAGAGAGAGAGAGAGAGAGAGAGAGAGAGAGGTCACAGCAGAGTAAACAACACTTGGAAGCAAGTAGCACTTAACTCAGGATAACACAGTAGAGCACTCAGTAAGTGGCTGAAAGTATCTGCAGTACTGTGCAATAATGCACTGTGGTCTTACTGACTGAGCATAAAATAGAACTCTCACTACTGTTAACTATGGCTGGTTAGCTAATATGGACTGTATTAGCTAACCAGCCATGGAAAAAAATGCATACTGTACTAACAGTAATGGATTGTCATACACTTATATACATATATAAATGGAATATCGCATGCATGCTTGCGTGTGTGCGTGTTAGAAAAATATTTCTGTGACTAACAGCCCTCATCACCTATAATGAATTATGTTGTATGCATGTATTATGTTATATTGGGCTTGCCTTTTGGAAAGAAATAGGTTTGTGTCATATCTAATTTATACTTGGACTCAATATATCATTTATAATGCACAAATAACATGGAATAAAGTGTATAATTTAAAAATTTGGGCATTCATTCTGTGCAATGCCTTTCAAAGCTCCATACTCTTCAAACCAGGAGGCAAATGTTTCTGTAAGAAGCATTTACCACCCTATGGCTTGTAAGCGTGAACTGACATCAGCAGGTAACAGCTAACACCAACTATACCTTCCTTATGAATGACGATTCCCATAAGAATTACCATATTTCCCCCTTAAAATCCAGAAAATGAAAAAACAACTTCAACATAAAAAAATCTGAAAATAAATGAAATTATTATATTGCAAAATAATTATAAACCTTGTATATGAAAGACTATATAATATTAAGCTTTTATACACAAGGTTGACATATAGATTAGGTTGGTTTAAGGTTAACATAGATTATCCCTGAACGAGTATTTTGCATCTACATTCAAACATGGGGAATTAAGGTTTGAAAATGCCAGAAGGTTATCAAATTATAGCAGGGTGCTTAATGATTTTGTAATAATTAAGAGCAAAATGGAGGAGAAATTGTTGAAGTTAAACAAAGTCACCTGGGGTGGATGGGATCTATCCAGTTATATTAAAGGAGGTGGCAAAGGAAGTAAGAAAACCCTTAGCCATAATTATGAGAGCATCCTTGGACTCAGGGGAGGTCCCCACAAACTGGAGATTGCAAATGTATTCCCAATTCACAAAGGGAGATCAAAGGGTGACACGAGTAATTACAGACCAGTTAGTTTAACTTCTGTTCCGGGTAAAATAACGGAGTCGCTGGTTAAAGATGCATTGCAGGATCATCTAGACAAGACTGCAGCAATAATTCAGACACAACATGGGTTTGTTAAGGGAAAGTCTTTTCTGACAAATTTGAATGGTTATTATGATGTGGTTACAAAGGAACTGGATGCAAAAAATAAGTTTTGATATCATATACTTGGATTTCAATAAAGCTTTTGACACTGTTGCGCATGGAAGACTGTACAAATTGGAGCAGAATGGTATTAAGGGTAAATTGCTACAATGGATAAAGGATGGTCGAGTGGGAGAAGACAGGGTGGTAATCAATGGGTGCTGCTCTTTGTGGACTAATGTTATTAGTCCCACAGGGTTTGGTGTTGGGTCCACTGTTTTGTATATTTATCAATGATATTGATGAAGGTATATCAGGCTTAGGGTTGAAGTTTAGAGATGATACAAAGGTTGGCAGGATTGTTAATGACAGTAATGGCAGTGTGCTACTGCAACAGGATCTAGAAAATTTGGGCAGATGGTCTGAAAAGTGGCAACTGAAGTTTAACCTGGACAAATGCAAAGTACTACATATGGGTAGAAGTAACCCCAGAGAAATGTACCAACTGTGTGGTACTACACTTAAGGTGGTAAAAAATGAAAAAGACCTGGGAGTAATTGTGCAGTCAGATATGAAGTTTTCTGAGCAATGCAGACAGGCTGCCAGGGCAGGTCATGGGGTTTTGTCAATGATATATAGGAATTTTGCTAGCAGGGATGCGTACAGATTTGGAGGCCTCATTTTAGGAAGGATGTAGGTTTGCTCGAGCATGTACAGAGAACGGCAACAAGATTGGTGAGGGGAATGAAGAGATCCTCTTACCAAGAGAGGCTTAAGTTCTGCAAATTGCAGCGGCTGGAGTCTAGGCACCTGCGAGGTGATCTGACTGAAGTGTATACGGCCTTGAATGGGTTGAGCACGCTGAATTCTGATGGGATTCTTCCGCTTGTTCAGATTACAAACCTGAGGGGACATAAATTCAAATTGAGGAAAGACATGTAGAATAGATGTGCGGAAATTTGCCTTTAGCCAGCGGGTGGTTAATTGCTGGAACAAACTTCCATCTGTCGTGGAAGTTGATAGATTAAATAAATTTAAGGAGGAAGTGGACAAACATTTAGAGGGAATTGTTCTGTAAATTTTTTTTTTTTTTTTTTTTTTTGGCCGATGCTGCATAAGCTCATACACTTTCTTGCATCACATGTCACTACTACCATGTGACTCGCATTCTTGAGGTCAAATAAATATCACTGTAATTATTTACATAAGTTACTAGGGAGAGAGCATTTTGCTTCGGGTTCCATAATACGAGGAATATTATTGCATCTGAAAGAGCAGGGCTAAAATATTTACAAACTGTACAAACAGTTATTTTTTTTATTTTTTATTATTTATTTATTTTTATTTATTTCTGCTGCAAGTGGCCAAACTCTATGAACTGAGGGGCTGGTGGTAAATGGATATATCATTACTGACCACTTCAAGAGAACTGAGCTTGTGACGTGCAGAATACTGAGCTGGAAAGAGTAAAATGAACTATGTGACCTTCATCAGTAGTTTGTGTGTAACCTTTTCCAGAGATAGTCAATTCTGGAAACCACTCTCATAAGAACACCTACCAACTAAGTTGGTAGGTGTTCTCATAAGCACAGCATTCTGTGATCCCACCGCTGGTCACCTGTTTACACCAAATTCTGGTAAATTCTAATAGTGAGCCTGGAAAACACACACACACAGCTAGAGGGTTCAGAGAAGCAACCAGATTGGTTAGGCATGCTTATCTGTGTCAGTATAAAAGATGCTATCTGCAAAGCTTGGCAACTAGACAACCGGGGAGGGGATTGTTATTTGGTTTTTAGGAGCATTGGCAACTAAGGCCATATTGCTCGGGGGGATATGCGGTGGTCATTCCCTGACTTTTCCGCATCCTCTGTATTTGATAGTCCTGGTCTAATCAAGAAGCGTGCTACGCACTGCTGCTCCTGCACATGGAGGCACCATTTGGAGGGGGGGGATCAGATAAAGTATATAAGATATATGAAAATTCATTTCTTTGGATCATTTAACCATTATAATACCAATCTCTAAACCTCTCACTGCAAGTTATCTCCCCCCCAACAATTGTACTGTGTTGGGGGGGAGGAGAAATTATAGCACTGTGTCGAGCTGGCTCACTGTATCAGATCAGGTGTTTTGGTGCATCATTTCCTGCTTCTCAGATGGGTTTTTTTTTTTTTTTTGGTAGTTGTTGGCACATCGGCTTCTGTGGCCATAAGTACCTCCCAAGGTTTTTGCAGTCTTTGATCCAAGCCTGAGGCAGTATTCGAACCCACGACCTTTGGGTTGCCAGGCAGGCACTTTACCCACCTGGCTAGCCCGGTCGGCTTCTCAGATGTGCCGATGAGAAAAAGCTAATTTGGTTGTTTGCATCTCTTTGTCTTAATTTACTTCCCACTTCACCCACAAAAGTATTTCAACACCTGGTCTCATCTTCCATAACCTGGAGGGAGTCTCAACCATTGATAATTCCTTCATGTGTACTGATCACTTCCATCAGAGTTTTCACCTAGCTCTGAATCCACCACCATAAAAAAACCTCAATAATATTCTCCATTAAGTTTATCAGGGAACAACTGATATTTGAACTACTCAAATCCACTGACCGAAATGATATTCTACAGAATTCCTAAGCACAAGTCAACTCAAATTAACTGCTCAAAAGGGTGCAACCAAACCTGTTCAAATCTATCATTGGATGAAACCTTTGTTCTCTGCTGAAATTAAGCAACTCTTTGCCAAAGAATGTACCTATAGGGTATTTAGGAAGCACCTCAAATACCAAGTTTAACCTTATGATTAGTGCACAATCACCATTACACTAGGAAATGTTGCCCCCCCCCCCAAAGTATTATTAGATTTTTTAAACCTTTAATTATAAGAAAATTGTCCACTTATCTGGGTGTGGTTGGTTGTTTGGTGTTTTATGCCACATTGGCAACTAAGGCCATAATGTGCCATATTTGGGCATGGCATAATTCATTTCTGTAGGAAGAAGAAGAATGCATTGTAAGGCTTGCACTGCTAAGAATAGCAGAGATCAAGCACTTGTGAAAACAAAATGTATGCTTCACTAATTTGCACTGAATTTACACCTGAAAAAAAATTAAAGCTGAGAACGCTTATAGGCTCAAAAAGAATTCTATTTAATTAGCTCTTCTGGAATTATTTACTTGATAATTCCACTTCATAACTGGACTAACTAGACATACTTCTCAAAAACTCTCCACTATTCTTTATCAAAACAAGATCTAGTCCATGCCACTAACTGATATTCCGATCTAGTCCATGCCACTAACTGCCCCAACAAATATTATAGTACCAGAAGGAGGGCACTTTGTTTATTGACCTGCTCCAAAAATATTCAACAAAACCAGAAATTACTAATGATGGAACTTCCCTTCTGAGGGATGGGGGAAATCTTTCTGACATGCACTGCAGCTGCCCTAGATCATTTCCTCTCTGCATAAAGCCTTACCCTTATATGCAGATGACTTGAAGATTTTCAAAACACCTCGAAGTCCTGAATGCTGCTGCTGCTGTTGTTATTTGGTTTTCAGGAGCATTAGCAACTAAGGCCATATTGCTCCAGGGATATGCGGTGGTCATTCCCTGACCTTTCCGCACCCTCCGCATTTGGTGATCACGGGCTCGAACCCCGGTTTAATCAAGAAGCGTGTGCTACATACTGCTGCTCCTGCCCACCTGGCTACGGAGGCACCATCCTGAATGCCTCTACAGATTGACCTCAAACTATTGGGACTAGAAGTGTTCCTTCTCCATTCCAGAATCAGTCTTTTTGGTTTTTTTTTTTTTTTAGGAGCATTAGCAACTAAGGCCATATTGCTCCGGGATATGCGGTGGTCATTCCCTGACCTTTCCGCATCCTCCGTATTTGGTGGTGACGGGCTCGAACCCCGGTCTAATCAAGAAGCGTGTGCTACGCACTGCTGCTCCTTCCCACCTGGCTACGGAGGCGCCCCAGAATCAGTCCACTTCAAATGTACTTGCACGGTGAAAATGTCCAATTGGGGAGGAACTCCATAAATTATTGTAAATGTAAGCTATTTATACATTGTTGAACATCTATGTTCATCACATTTATTCTGAAGTGATGAGTATTCCCAAAGATGGCACCAATTTGAATCTTGAATTAAAGAAAATACCTTGGCCAAGTATTAAATTAATACCGAAAAAAATAATAATAAAATAATAACAAATAAATAAAAATAAGAAGAAAGTATTAAAAAACTTTAAATTTCAATAGCATTTTTTTTTTAAACTTCAGCTAGAAAAATGCTTGAAAAGTCAAGATAACCTAAGGAATCGTCACAAAATATAAGGTTTTAAAAAAAATACAGTAGTAATTTTTACAACTGTACTTTTATTTTATTAACTAAGAAAATGCATAATTTCAATACATAGGAGGGCTTCAGAATATTCATGTTATGAGAGGTTTCCTATGTGTGAGAATCAATTTATTTTATTAAAATTACTTGTGAAGAAACCGATCACTGTATTCCAGCCATGAGACTGCCTGTACCTGATCAATAAATGTTACTGAAATTCTTTTTAGAGGAAAAATATATATTCAACAAAGGTTCTGTAATTCCGGTGCACTAATTTATTTTCCAGTCATGTGGAAAATAAATATTGAGCACATAGTCATAGGGCATAACTTTTATGCATTGTAAGCACATCTCAACCTGTATGTTTGATGCACATTTTTACTGAAATTATTATTAAGTGGAAAAGTTATTAAAACAGCAAAAATAGCAGTAGTACTGAAAGTTACCTGTAGTGCTGCCCTGGTAGCTGTTTCAAATACCTCCCTTACTCCTTCCTTGGTCTTGGCAGAACACTCCAAATAACCATAAGCATTGATCTTTTCTGCCATAGTCCTGCCCTCTTCTGGTGTTACTGGTTTTTGTTTCATCTTTGCCAATTCCTTAATTGTGTGAGGGTCATTTCTGAGGTCCTAAAAATTTAGAAAATAAAATTTAACTTACATAAATTAACTATATTCTGAGTGATATAAATTAAATAAAAATCTGTTTGGAAATACAGTGAATATGAATAAAAGAAAACATGAAACTAAGGTTGAAATGAAACTAAAAACATGAAATTAAATTTTGAAACATGAGATATCAACAGGAAATACAATTTTAAAAGTAGATTCTCATACAATAACAGAATTAAGCAAAAGTAGAAACTACTGCTCTTCACACATACATTACAATAAAGAAAGATGTCTATCATTCATAACATTAACTCTTCAAGGAACAAGTTTTCCAAGTGATTATAGGCTAGTGGGGGAAAGTGTACTGAGCTCTATAGAGTAGAGTTCCACAGAATTCTGAAAATTTGTGAAAATAAAAACCTTGTATATAAATGCTTATAAATATTAATTCATTCTTATTTTAACTTGATTACCCAAATGCCCACATTTGACAATACAGTAAAGTGTCAATTATCTGTAGTAACTGAGGAAAGCTACAGCCTAAAAAAAAAAACACTTAATTGAAAAACATGGTTAATTGGATTAACCATGTTTTTCAATTCAGCCAAATGATATTTTATTGGGATTATAGGTCATATATATTTCATGTAAAAGTAAAATGACTATCACTTAAAAAAAATGGACATGTTCATATCCCTAAACATAAAAAATAACTAAACATTTTTCAAATAAGTAATTTTGCTATGAAGTCAAATTATATACTTTTTTTTAATTACCAAAAAAAAGAAACATATCTGGGACCATAATTAACACAACCCAACCCAAAGGATCACCAAGCCCTAGATAACTGGCATTCTACCATATCATATGTAAATGCAAACAAAAAAAAAATTTTATTAATAATAAAAAAAAATAAAAGTGCAATGACATCGTCTACATCTTTTTATGTTACTTGATACAATTATAGCAAGTAATTCAATTATACTTCTAGATCTGAAGTGTAGATAAATTTAGGCATCATATTACGAATAAATAACATTTTACTTTATCTTTTAGGGAATTTTTACTTATACGTATTGTAGAATCTAGGCAACTGTGCTGGTGGCACTCTTTCTTACAGATTTATTTCAGCAATCAATACCTTTGGAAATTTCTTTGTGTGCTGGTCATTGTCTTATAGTTAGCATGCATGGTCACAAGTAAAGAAATTGTGATGCCTGTAATTCCATGCGGGCAAGTCACAATGAATATGTAAACTGTTTTGGTATTAGCTGTTTCGAGAATAAAACAAATTTGTTTACTTACTTATTTTATTTTTTTTTTTTATTTAACTAGTAAAAAATTTATTAATCTTCGTGTTGTTGCCAAGAATTCAAACTAAAGAGAAACTGGGGTTATATGTACAAGTTATGTCTGCAGAGTTTATTTTTCATGAAACTTCATTTATCTACACACAATGCAGACTGTTTTCTATTCTCAAGCAAATTCTTACATTCATTCCTGTCATGACACAAGCAGGCTACCATCCTACTGACATCTTTGCTTATTTAGTTCCTATTTTGCAAGGCAGTGCATATAGTGATGAGAATAATCAGTTATACTCATATCATTAGTGGTTACTTTCCACTAACAAGCACACTTAAGACTATTAATTCATTCAATTATGAAATATCATCTATTGATTTCTCATAACTGATACTGGTGATCTTCCACTTGATCACCAGGCAATACAGTAGCAAAACTCCAAGACAGAATGAGCTGATCCCATAGGAGCATGTTTTTACCGGTGACTGTACTGTCAGGAAAACGGGAAATATATTGTGTGCAAAAAAAGGATAGGTGGAATAGGACCAGGGTATGACTGCTAGGGGCTTAGAGGGGAACAGGTATCCTGTGTGTTATCAGACACTCAGCCTAAAACACTGATGGATCCAATATCTCTCTATTACAGAAGATTTAGGAGAAGTCCGGTTGGCCTGCCTCCCTAAAATCCACTCATGCACACCTTCTCGATGGTAAGCCCTGTTACGTCACTTAGGTGGCAACGAACGTGTAGAGTGGTTCTCTTCAAGATGCCTGGTCAGCATGAAGAGGAAAAGACCAACCCCTCCAGCAATATGAAAGCACGACGAAACAAATGGCCCTCAGTCCCCAGCAGCTTTCACTCTCCCTCTTACGGCAGCGAGAGGATTAGAGTGGAAGCAGAGGGTGCTAAGAATCTCTGGGTACGACCAGGCTGCCATGCACGGAAACTGAACTCGGCCTGTTATAATGTAAGAACACTCATCGGTGAAGACAGGATATTAGAGCTGGAAAAGGAATTAGAAAATGTGAATTGGAATATCATCGGTTTGGCTGAAACAAGAAGAAGAAATGAATCACTTATAAGTTTATCAAGTGGAAATCTGCTGTACTCCAATGGAAACAGTGAAAGGAGTGAAGGTGGAATTGGGTTTCTGGTCCATAAAGATTTTAAAAACAACATTTTGGAATTCAAAAGTACATCACCAAGAGTGTCAAGACTAATACTAAAGATTTCTAAGAGATACAAGCTAAAGATTATAATGATTTATGCACCAACATCGAGCCATGATGATGAAGAGGTTGAAGAAATGTACACTGAAATTGAGTCTTCTAGATGAGCAGAAAACCCACTACACTATTATTATGGGAGACTTCAATGCTAAGGTTGGAAAAAGACAAAACAGCACAGAAAGGGGAACTATAGGAAATTTTGGAATTGGTGAAAGAAATGAAAGAGGTGAAAGACTTGTGGAATTTGCAGAATCTCAAGGACTGTCAGTAATGAACACTTTTTTCAAGAAAAGGGTGAACAGAAAGTGGACATGGAAGAGTCCAAATGGATTAACTACTAATGAAATCGACTTTATCCTCACTAATAGAAGATATATTGTGAATGATGTCACCGTCCTGAATAAGGTAAATGTTGGAAGTGATCACAGAATGGTAAGATGTACACTTGATATAGATGTAGGAAAGGAAAGGAAAAAACTGACTCGAGTAAATAATACAAAGGTCTTTGAGATAACAGAAGATGAGAAAAAGCAGTATGTACTGGAACTTAAGAACAAGTATGAGCTTCTGCAGACTGCTGAGGACCAAGATATCGACGAGGAATATTACAACTTTTTGAAAGTGATAAAGCCCAAGAAACCTATAGGGAAAAAGAAATCCAAAGAAGAAAAAATTAGTCAAGAAACACTTGTCATGATGAACCGAAGACGACAAATGAAAAGCAAGAAAAACACTGACAGGGAGAAAATTGAGTATACTGAGTTATGCAAAGCCATTAGAAAGAGACTCAGAGAGGACATAAGAAGATTTAACACAAGAAAAGTAGAACAAGCATTAAGGGAAAACAAAGGATTTAAATCAGCAGCCATGAGCAGTAATACAGAAAGACAAATGATACTGAAACTGAAGAATAGCGATGGTGTACTTATAAACAGCAGAGAAGGCATAATTCAAATAGCAGAAGACTACTATAGAGAATTATACAAGGAGCAGGGGAATGATGCCAGCAGTGGGGAAGATGGATTGCAAAGTAGCAACACATACGACATACCCAATATTCTTCCTGATGAGGTAGAACATGCATTGAAGAAAATGAAGAATCAGAAAGCCCCGGGGGAAGATGAAGTTACTGTAGAGTTGTTAAAATTGGGAGGAAGAGACATAACACAAAAACTGGCAAGGCTCTTCACTAAGTGCATTAGAAAAGGTGTGACGCCTAAGCAGTGGAATAATGCAATCATAGTTTTGCTGCATAAGAAAGGAGATAAATCAGAAATTGGAAATTATAGACCAATTAGCTTGTTATCCCACATCTACAAGTTGTTCACAAGGGTCATTACTAACAGATTAGAAAGAATACTGGATGAGAATCAACCGAAAGAGCAAGCTGGCTTTAGGACAGGATTCTCAACTATGGATCACCTTCATGTAATATCACAGCTAATGGAGAAAGCAAATGAATATAAAACACCATTATGCCTGGCATTTGTGGATTATGAAAAGGCATTTGACTCCATACAGCATAAGGCAATGTTTCGGGCACTGGAAAGACAAGGCATTGATACCCCATATATTATGATTTTGAAGAAAATATACGAGAGTGCTACCTCCTTTATTAGACTAGACAAAGACAGTAGGAAATTTAAAATTGAGAAAGGAGTTCGACAAGGAGACACAATATCTCCTAAGCTGTTTACTGCTGCCCTTGAGGAAGCTTTCAGAAGATTAGACTGGTCGCAGAAAGGAGTCAATGTAAACGGAGAGTACCTAAACCATTTGCGATTTGCAGATGACATTGTGGTCATAAGCCATGATCCCAAAGAATTAGAGGAAAATCTTAATCAGTTATGCACAGCTAGTAAGGATTTTGGACTAAAGATGAATATGGCTAAAACAAAAGTAATGATGAACAAGTATGCCACAGAAAGAGACATAATGATTGAAGGAGCAGTAATTGAAAAGGTGGAGTCATATACTTATCTGGGACAAGTTATTAGCTGTAATAATGATAAATGGCTGGAAGTCAAGAGAAGAATAAATTTTGGATGGATAGCATTCAGGAAATATAGTCACATACTGAAGAGCAATATCCCAGTTTGTCTGAAACGTAAAATAATGAATCAATGTATACTCCCCACCATGACTTATGGAAGTGAAACTTGGGCACTCACCAAAAGAATGGAAGAGAAGCTGAGAAGCACACAGCGAAGAATGGAACGAATCATATTGGGAATAAGACTGTTAGATAAGAAGAGAAACACATGGATTAGGCAACAAACTCAAGTAAAGGACATTCTTATCAAAACAAAAAAAGAACTAAAATGGTCTTGGGCAGGACACATAGCTCGAAGACATGATGACAGATGGACTAAGAAAATAACAGAATGGTATCCAAGAGGAGCTAGAAGAAAACCTGGAAGACAAAGGCGGAGATGGATAGATGAAATTCATGAGTTTGTGGGTAGTAAATGGATGTCCAGTGCTCAAAACAGAAGCAACTGGAAAGTTGCTGGAGAGGCCTTCATCCTGCAGTGGATTGAAAATGGCTGATGATGACTGCTAGGGGCAAAAGTTGATGTTGTGCAGACAGAAATATCTTCTAAGGGCACAAAAGATGATATTGTTAATGGCATTAATCACATTACGAGTAGGAGATCTGCAGACTTATTTAACAAGTACAGGAGAATTTTGAAAAAAAGTTGTGAACTAAGGGTTAAACTTGAAAGCGTCTGCAGTTCTGCCCAGACATGATAGGAGTGAGTAAATGATAAAAGCCTTGTCAATCAAATTGGCCCTGGAGAGATTCTAAGGTTTGTGGGGTACAATTTTTCTTGGAGTGGGTAGTCTGTGCTTGTTAACAGGAAATACTGTTTCTACAGGAATGGGATATGATTAAATAGAAAGGGTGTAAGAAATATTTGCTGATGCTGTCAAGGCAGTGCTATATGAGTCAGAAAACTGCTATATTGAAGGGGGAGGGGAGATACACAGACTAACAATAGCTGCAGGTAGAGATGAAAGTGATTCTTGCATTGCTTTATTGGAATGAGCAACAGCCTTCAAAAAAGGTTCTGGGGATTTCAAGGACTGCTGGGAGTCGTCATGAAGCAAGTTAATACATAGCATTAGCATTAGTAGAGGCATTTGATGCAAGAAAGCAAGCTTATGCAGCATCAGCCAAAAATATCAGCCATCAGCATCAGCCAAAAAAAAAAAAAAAAACCCACTTCCACTTCACCCCTCTGTTCGTTCAAAATACCTGTCCAGCTGAGCCTTAAACTTATTTAGGCTATCAACCTCCACCACAAGGGATGGCAGTCTGTTCCACCAACCAACCACCCGCTGGCTAAAGGCAAATTTCCGCACGTCTATCCTACATCTGTCTTTCCTCAATTTGAATTTATGCCCTCTCAGGTGATTTTTCTGAGCTAGAGGAAGAATCCCATCAGCATTGAGCATGCTTAAACCATTCAAGGCTTTATACACCTCTATCAGATCACCTCGCTGGTGCCTAGTCTCCAGACACTGTAATTTGCAAAACTTAAGCCTTTCTTCGTAAGAGCACCCCTTTGTTCCATTCACTAATCTTGTTGCCCTTCTCTGTACTCGTTCCAGCAGCTCTACATCCTTCTTGAAATGAGGCCTCCAGACCTGTATACAGTACTCTAAGTGTGGCCTGACCATTGCCTTATACAATGGAATAATCACCTCCTTATCCCTGCTGGAAAAATTCCTGTATATCATTGACAATACTCCATGAGCTACTCTTGCAGCCCGTCTGCACTGCTCAGAGAACTTCATATCTGCCTGCACAATCACCCCCAAGTCCCCTTCATTCTCTACCACTGTCAGTGTAGTACCACAGAGTTGATACGTTGCTCTGGGGTTGCTGTTTCCCATGTGTAGTACTTTACATTTGTCAATGTTAAACTTCATTTGCCACCTCTCAGCCCATCTGCTCAACCTTTCCAGATCCTGTTGCAGCAGCATAGTGTCAGTAGTGTCCTTGACAACCCTGCCAACCTTTGTATCATCTGCAAACTTGGACATTAAGCTTGATATACCATCATCAATATCATTTATAAATACAGAAAACAATAATGGACCCAACACTGAGCCCTGAGGGACTCCACTAATAACATTAGTCCATGATGAGCAGTGTCCATTGATTACCACTCTCTGTCTTCTCCCCTCAACCACCCCTTTATCCATAGCAGCAATTTGCCTCCAATGTCACACTGCTCCAATTTGTAGCAGTCTTCCATGTGCAACAGTATCAAAAGCCTTTCTAAGATCCAAGTATATAATATCAAAGTTATTCCCTGCATCCAGTTCTTTTGTGACTGCATCATAGTATCCAATCAAGTTGGTCAGGCAAGACTTCCCCTTAACAAAACCATGCTGTGTCTGAGCTATAACTGAAGTCTTGTCTAAATGATCCTGCAGTGCTTCTTTAACCAGTGCCTCCATTAATTTTCCTGGAACAGAAGTTAAGCTCACAGGTCTGTAATTAATTGTGTCAGCCTTTGATCCTCCTTTGTGAATTGGGGTCACATTTGCACATTTCCAGTCTATGGGTACCTCCCCTGAGTCCAAGGAAGCTCTCATAATTATGGCTAAGGGTTTGCTTACCTCCTTTAATATAACTGGATAGATCCCATCCTTTCTTGTGTTTATCTTCAACAGTTTCTCCTCCACTTTACTCCCAGTTATTTCAAGATTCTGTAGCTTACTGCTAGAGTTGAATACACCTCTGGCATTCCCCTTGCTGAATAACTCCTCATGTGTGAATGTCGATGCAAAATATTCATTTAGTTTGTTAGCTACCTGAGCAGGATCATCAACAGCTGACCCATCAATATCAAGTGGACCAATCTGATTCATCCCCTTCCTTCTAGAGTTTACATAAGTAAAGAACTCTTTGCTGTTTTTCTTTGCATCCCTTGCCAAGGATTTCTCGTAATCTGCCTTCGCCTGCCTAACCTCCTTTGTAACCTGGTTGCATATCAACTTGTATCTATCATAGGCTTCTGTGTCATGTGTTAATTTGTAAGTATCCCATGCATTTTTCTTCTCTGCCATATGCCTCATTAGTTCATCTGACATCCATTTTGGCCTAAACCTTGAACAATATTTCTTAGTTGGTATGTAAAGCCTAGTAGCTTCCAAGATAAGTTCTTTGAATGCTTCCCATTTTGAATTTGCTGTTGGTAACATCATCAGTTGGTCCCACTGTATAGAATTTAAATACTGTCTCAGTCCATCGTAGTCGCCTTTACGGAAGCAATAACCCTTCCCTTTACCCCTAATGGTAGTTACCTCTTTCAGTAAATCCCACTTCAGCACACTGTGATCACTGCCACCTAGTGGTTCATTTATCTGCAGATTCTTAATGCATGAAGAATCACTGCTGATAATCAAATCAAGAGTATTACTCCCTCTAGTTGCCTCCCGAACATGCTGATGTAGAAAACAATCATCCAATAAATCCACAAAAGCCCTGCTAGTGTGTGAGTAACCAGCCCCCAAATTCCAGTCAATATCTGGGAAATTAAAATCTCCCATTATAAGACTCTCTGATTTACTGGCCCACTCTATTTCCCTGTACAGTTCCTTATTATACTCATCAGAGTCATTAGGCCTATAGCACACTCCTACTCTCAATTTTGATCTCCCAATGCTTATGTCACACCAAACTGACTCAACACTGCACTGTCCAGCGATGTCGACTGGCTTCACTTCCTTGGTTTTTATGTGTTTCTTAACTAATAGCATAACCCCTCCCCCCTTCCTATCCTGTCTATCCTTTCTGTAGACGTACTCCCCAAATTGCAGTTCTGCATCCCTTATATCTGTGTGACACCACGTCTCTGATATCCCAACAATATCTGCCTTTGATGTTTTGAGCAATACCTCAAATTCATCAAATTTATTTACTAAACTCCTAGCATTGGTGTACACGCAAGTATACCTGCACCTGTTTCTATTCTTAGCTACCCTAACACAACCCATGTGTTTACTTGTACCGCAATGGCTCCCAGCAGTCTCTGAAATACCATGCATCTTGTTTTTCAGGCTTCTGCTCATTCTAATAGAAGCAGTGCAAGAATCTCTTTCACCTCTGCCAGTGGCTACTGTCAATCTATTGGTCTTTGTCTCCCCCCAAGCTAGCAGTTTTAAGCTGTGTTAAGGTAACAGAGTAAGAACAGGTGCATGCATGTACACCAATGCTAACAGTACAGTAAATAAATTTGATGAATTTGAAGTGCTGGCAAGACATCAAATGCAGACACTGCTGGGATTTCCGAAATGTGATGTCACTCAGATATTGTTATTGTTTTTTTTTTTTTTTTTTTTTTAGGAGCATTAGCAACTAAGGCCGTATTGCTCCGGGGATATGTGGTGGTCATTCCCTGACCTTTCCGCATCCTCCGTATTTGATGGTCATGGGCTCGAACCCCGGTTTAATCAAGAAGCGTGTGACTATGCACTGCTGCTCCTGCCCACCTGGCTATGGAGGCACCCTGAGATATAAGGGATGCATAATTTGAATATGGGGAGTACAATGTACTCCCCATATTCCCCAATGTACAAAGAGAGGACAGACAGTATGAGTGGGGAGGGGTTATGCTCTAAGTTAAGAAGATAAAATCTAATGCATTGCATCCAGTTAACGTGGATGGCCAGTGCGATGTTGAGTCAGTTTGGTGTGACATAAAACACTGGGAAAACAAAAAAAAAAAGATCAGAGAAATGTGGCTTAATGACTCTGATGAATACAATGAGCAACTGTACAGAGAAAGAGTGGTCCAGTAAATCAGAATGTCTTATGGGAGATTTTAACTTTGAAGATATTGGCTGGAACTTGTGGGTTGGTCACTCACAGACTAGCAAGACTTTTTATTGATTTACTGGATGACTGTTTTCTGCAGCAGCATATTATAGAGTCAACAAGGAGTAATACATTTGATTATCAGCAGTGATTATTCATAAATTCTTTACTTATGTAAGCTATAGAAAGAAGTAGATGAATCAAATTCGTCCAACAGTTGAACCATCAATTGATATTGATGGTTCAACTGTTAATGAACGTGCTCAGGTTGCTGACAATCTGAATGGGTATTTTGCAGCTACATTCACACGACGATTGCATCAACATGCACACAAGGATTTCTGTTGGGAAGTGGAGGATAGACACCTATTAAAATCTAACAGGGACCTAAATGATTTTGTAATAACTGAGAACAAAGCGGAGGAAAAACCGTCAATGTTAAACACAAGAAAGGCACCTGGGGTAGATGGGATCTATCCAATTATATTAAAGGAGATAGATCCAATTATATTAAAGGAGATAGCAAAGGAAGTATGCAAATGATTAGCTATAATCATGAGATCATCCTTGGATTCAGGGGAGCTCCTCACAGACTGAAAATGTGCAAATGTATCCTCAATTCATAAAGTTGGATGAAAGAGTGACAAGTAATTACAGACCTGTTTAACTTCTGTTCCAGAAAATTTTCACTGGTTAAAGAAGTAATGCAGGATCATCTAGACAAGAATGCAGTTATAGTTCAGACACAGCATGGGTTTGTTAAAGGGAAATCTTGTCTGATAAATTTGATTGGTTACTAAGATTTGGCCACAAAGGAACTGGATACAAAAAATAATTCTGATATTAGCATAGGCACATGATGCAAGAAAGCAAGCTTATATAGCATCAGCCAAAAAAAAAAAATCCTTATTTCACCCATCCACTCACTCCAAATGTTTGTCAAGTTCTGCCTTGAATCTATTTAAGCTATCAACTTCTATAAGGACAGATGGAAGTTTGTTCCAATCAACCACCCGCTGGCTAAAGGCAAACTTCAGCACATCTATCCTACAGTCTTTCCTCAATTTGAATTTATGCCCTCTCAGGTGATTATTCTGAGCAAGAGAAAGAATCCCATCTGCATTGAGCATGCTCAAACCATTCCAGGGTTTATACACTTCAATCAGATCACCTCCAGACACTGTAATTTGCAAAACTTAAGCCTTTCTTCGTAAGAGCAATCCTTTGTTCCATTCATAATCTTGTTGCCCTTCTCTGTACTCGTTCCAACAGCTCTACATCCTCCTAAAAATGAGGCCTCCAGACCTGTATACAGTACTCAAGGTGTGGCCTGACCATTGCCTTATACAAGGGGATAATCACCTCCTTATCCCTGCTAAAAAAAAAAAAAATTCCTGTAGATCATTGACAAGACACCGTGAGCTACTCTTGTAGACCATCTGCACTGCTCAAAAACCTTCATATCTGCCTGCATAATAACCCCCAGGTCCTTTTGATTCTTTACCACTGTCAGTGTAGTACCACAGAATTGATATGTTACTCTGGAGTTACTGCTTCCCATATATAGTACTTTACATTTGTCAATGTTAAACTTCATTTGCCACCTCTCAGCCCATCTGCTCAACTTTTCTAGATCCTGTTGCAGAAGTGTACTGTCATTAGTGTCATTAACAACCCTGCCAACCTTTGTATCGTCTGAAAACTTGGACATTAAATACTTGGATTTCAGGTGAAAACAGGCATTGTGCGTTCCAATATCTTTCTATTTTAGAAGATTTAGGAGAAGTCTGGTTGGCCTGCCTCCCTAAAATCCACTCATGCATAACTCCTTGTTGGTAAGCAGGGTTATCTCTTTGGTGGCAATGAACATGTAGAGTGGTTCTCTTCAAGATGCCTAGTCAGTGTGATTATTAAATATCACAAGTATAAAGTTATAGAATTCTTATAGTAATGTGTTAATAGACTAAATATAAAAATAGCAAAATGCTTAAAGTGCGGTACTCACCTTGAATATAATCTGCAATAGTTTTATGAAAAGGCCGATGGCTAAATATAAGGTGGAATGAGATTTAATTTAACGGAATATTAAAATAAGCGCAAGGAAGCAGAAGTGCACTACTAGTATAGTACTTATAAAGCGGAAAATAGTTAATCTGGAACATAAAAGAATTGATAATGCCAATAGTGACGACAGACTTTCGTTAAGTTATAACGTCTTCAGTTGGCGGTGTTAAGTGAGAAGTAATGCGTGCTGTATTTTGAAGAATTTTCTATATTCTCGTGATGCTCTTTGGAACACGTGATAATCTCAGATGTGAGAAATTCCAAGCCGAGGAAAGATGAAAGGGAAGTTTTGCGTTTAGGATGTTGAGATTAGTATTGAGTCGAAACTATTCGATAATGAGGGCTTCATATTGAAGAATTTTGTGGCTGGTTTTAAATCTTATAATGGTGATAGCGGAGTCAATTAAAGGAGTATGATTGTGGGTTTGAGCTTGAATTGTGAGTTCTGTATTAGCTTGTCCTGATCTAACACTATTATAGTGGTAGTATGCGCAAGTGTTGGAGGTTTTGGTAGAATCAAACTTGGTAGTACTACTACCAATATAACAGGCATCACAGTTTGGTTGACATTTAATCAAGTAAATTATATTGTTCAAATCATTGGTTGGGTATTTGTGCGTGTTTTGTAAGTGTTGGAATAAGGATCCGAGTTTATTATAAGCTGAAAAAATAAGGGAGATATCAGTACCTGTAAATACACACCGGAATTGTCTGGCAAGTTCATTATGGTATGGGAGGATGATGTGTATATTTGCGTTGGTGGTGGGTTTTGGTGGATTGTTAATTTTACTTTTGGCGGTGGAAATAGTGTGTTGAATGAGTTGGGTTGGGTAGTTCCTAGCTGTAAATTTTTCTGTGAGGTATTGAAGTTCATTGGTTAAGTCATTTTGTGAGGTGCTATATTTGAGGACATTATGTATTTGGTTGTATAAAACCGCGTTTTTTTTTGGGGTGGTGCGAAGCAAAATGTAGGTATTTGCATGTATGTGTAATTTTTTCTGAAAATCTTTGTACCTAGTTTGGTACCTGTTTTGTAAACAGTGAGGTTGAGAAAATTAATTTGGTTGTTGGTTTCAATTTCAAGAGTGAGTTTTAACCTATCATGTATTGAATGAAATTTTATTCAAATTATCACATACAGGCAAATACCTACATTTTTCTTTGCACCACCCCCTCTGCACAAAAAAAGTGGTTTTATACAACCAAATACATAATGCCCTCAAATATAGCACCTCACAAAATGACTTAACCAATGAACTTCAATACCTCAAAGAAAAATTTACAGCTAGGAACTACCCAACCCAACTCATTCAACACACTATTTCCACCGCCAAAAGTAAAATTAACAATCCACAAAAACCCACCACCAATGCAAATATACGCATCATCTTCCCATACCATAATGAACTTGCCAGACAATTCCACCGTGTGTTTACAGATACTGATATCTCCCTTATTTTTTCAGCTTATAATAAACTCTGATCCTTATTCAACACTTACAAAGACACACACAAATACCCAACCAACGATTTGAACAATATAATTTACTTGATTAAATGTCAACCAAACTGTGATGCCTGTTATATTGGTAGTACTACTATCAAGTTTGGTTCTACCAAAACCTCCAACACTCGTGCATACTACCACTATAATAGTCTTAGATCGGGATAAGCTAGTACAGAACTCACAATTCATGCTCAAACCCACAATCACACTCCTTTAATTGACTCCGCTATCACCATTATAAGACTTAAAACCAACCACAAAATTCTTCAATACGAAGCCCTCGTTATTGAATGGTTTGGACACAATACTAATCTCAACATCCTAAACGCAAAACTTCCCTTTCACCTTTCCTCGGCTTGGAATCTCTCACATCTGAGATTCCCACATGTTCCAAAGAGCATCATGAGAGTATAGAAAATTCCTTAAAATACAGCACATGTTACTTCTCACTTAACACAGGCAACTGAAGGCATTATAACTTAACGAAAGTCTGTCGTCATGACTATTGGCATTATCAATTCTTTTATGTTCCAGATAACTATTTTCCACTTTATGACAATCGGGGACGAAGTAGTGCACTTCTGCTTCCAAGCGTTTATTTTAAAATTCCATTAAATTAAATCTCATTCCACCTTAATGTATTAATTTAACCATTCTACCTTATATTTAGCCATCAGTCTTTTCATAAAACTATTGCAGATTATATTCAAGGTGAGTACCGCACTTTAAGCATTTCTCTATTTTTATATTTAGTAAAAATCACAATGCAATGAAACAAATGGCCCTCAGTCCCCAGTGGCTTTCACTCTCCCTCTTACAGCAGTGAGAAGATCAGAGTGGAAGCAGAGGGTTGTACACCATGGAAACAGTGAAAAGAGCAAAGGTGGAGTTGGCTTTCTGATCCATAAACATATAAAAAACATTTTGGAATTCAAAAGTACAACACCAATGGTGTCAAGACCACTGCTCAGGATTTCTAAAAGGTACACGCCAAAGGTTTTTTTGTTTTTTTTTATTGCTCCAAAACAGCCTAAGCCTTACAGAGGAGAAAAAAAATATATATATAGTATAACACACAAATTAAATATATTAAAAAAAAAAAAAAAAAAGAGTAAAATACAGCACGTTAAAAAGCAAAGAAATTTACATTGAAAGCACAAAGACAAAAAAATAAGTGATTTTCTAATACATTTTTCACATCTAAATTCATATTAACACCTGCTTAACTTTGATTAAATGATTACATTTTTTTTATTTATAAATTCATTATTATTTTTAATTTATTCTGTTTTTTTATATTTTTAATTAATTATGATTTCTGCACCAATCATTATAATGAAGAGGTTGAAGAAATGTACACCAAAATTGGGAGACTTCTATACAAACAGAAAACTACATCATTTTGGGGGCTTCAATGCTAAGGTTGGAAAGGGACAAAACAGCACAGAAATGGAAACTACAGGAAATTTGGAAATTGGTGAAAGAAATGAGATTTGTGGAATTTGCAGAATCTAGAGGAATGTCAGTAAACAACACTTTTTTCAAGAAAAAGATGAACATGAAAGAGCCCAAATGGATTACAACTAATGAAATTAACTTCATCCTCACTAACAGAAGATATAGGGTGAACGATGTTACCACCCTGAACAAGGTAAATGTTGAAAGTGATTACATATAAATGTAAGAAAAGAAAGGGAAAAAAAGCAGTATGTACTGGAACTTAAGAACAAGTTTAAGCTTTCTGCAGACTGTTCAGGAGCAAGGTATCGACGAGGAATACAACTTTTTGAAGGTAAAAAGAAATTCAAAGAAGAAAAAATTAGTAAAAAAACATTTGTCATGATGAACCAAAGATGACAAATGAAGAGCAAGATAAACATTGACAAGGACAAAATTGAGTATACTGAGTTATGCAAAGCCATTAAAAAAGAGACAGAGAGGACATAAGATTTAACACAGGAAAAGTAGAACAGGTATTAAAAGAAAACAAAAGACTTAAATCATCAGTCATGAGCAGTAACACAGAAACCCTGTACAGTTCCTTATAATAAGGAACTGTACAGGGAAATAGAGTGGGCCAGTAAATCAGAGAGTCTTATAATGGGAGATTTTAATTTCCCAGATATTAACTGGAATTTGGGGGCTGGTTACTCACACACTAGCAGGGCTTTTGTGGATTTATTGGATGATTGTTTTCTACATCAGCATGTTCGGGAGGCAACTAGAGGGAGTAATACTCTTGATTTGATTATCAGCAGTGATTCTTCATGCATTAAGAATCTGCAGATAAATGAACCACTAGGTGGCAGTGATCACAGTGTGCTGAAGTGGGATTTAATGAAAGAGGTAACTACCATTAGGGGTAAAGGGAAGGGTTATTGCTTCCGCAAAGGCGACTACGATGGACTGAGACAGTATTTAAATTCCATACAGTGGGACCAACTGATGATGTTACCAACAGCAAATTCAAAATGGGAAGCATTCAAAGAACTTATCTTGGAAGCTACTAGGCTTTACATACCAACTAAGAAATATTGTTCAGGGTTTAGGCCAAAATGGATGTCAGATGAACTAATGAGGCATATGGCAGAAAAGAAAAATGCATGGGATACTTACAAACTAACACGTGACACAGAAGCCTATGATAGATACAAGTTGATATGCAACCAAGTTACAAAGGAGGTTAGGCAGGTGAAGGCAGATTACGAGAAATCCTTGGCAAGGGATGCAAAGAAAAACAGCAAAGAGTTCTTTACTTATGTAAATTCTAGAAGGAAGGGGATGACTCAGATTGGTCCACTTGATATTGATGGGTCAACTGTTGATGATCCTGCTCAGGTAGCTAACAAACTAAATGAATATTTTGCATCGACATTCACACATGAGGAATTATTCAGCAAGGGGAATGCCAGTGGTGTATTCAACTCTAGCAGTAAGCTACAGAATCTTGAAATAACTGAGAGTAAAGTGGAGGAGAAACTGTTGAAGATAAACACAAGAAAGGCACCCGGGGTGGATGGGATCTATCCAGTTATATTAAAGGAGGCAGCAAAGGAAGTAAGCAAACCCTTAGCCATAATTATGAGAGCTTCCTTGGACTCAGGGGAGGTACCCATAGACTGGAAATGTGCAAATGTGACCCCAATTCACAAAGGAGGATCAAAGGCTGACACAAGTAATTATAGACCTGTGAGCTTAACTTCTGTTCCAGGAAAATTAATGGAGGCACTGGTTAAAGAAGCACTGCAGGATCATTTAGACAAGACTTCAGTTATAGCTCAGACACAGCATGGTTTTGTTAATGGGAAGTCTTGCCTGACCAACTTGATTGGATACTATGATGCAGTCACGAAAGAACTGGATGCAGGGAATAACTTTGATATTATATACTTGGATCTTAGAAAGGCTTTTGATACTGTTGCACATGGAAGACTGCTACACAAATTGGAGCAGTGTGACATTGGAGGCAAATTGCTGCTATGGATAAAGGGGTGGTTGAGGGGGAGAAGACAGAGTGGTAATCAATGGACACTGCTCATCGTGGACTAATGTTATTAGTGGAGTCCCTCAGGGCTCAGTGTTGGGTCCATTATTGTTTTCTGTATTTATAAATGATATTGATGATGGTATATCAAGCTTAATGTCCAAGTCTGCAGATGATACAAAGGTTGGCAGGGTTGTCAAGGACACTACTGACACTATGCTGCTGCAACAGGATCTGGAAAGGTTGAGCAGATGGGCTGAGAGGTGGCAAATGAAGTTTAACATTGACAAATGTAAAGTACTACACATGGGAAACAGCAACCCCAGATCAACGTATCAACTCTGTGGTACTACACTGACAGTGGTAGAGAATGAAAGGGACTTGGGGGTGATTGTGCAGGCAGATATGAAGTTCTCTGAGCAGTGCAGACGGGCTGCAAGAGTAGCTCATGGAGTATTGTCAATGATATACAGGATTTTTTCCAGCAGGGATAAGGAGGTGATTATTCCATTGTATAAGGCAATGGTCAGGCCACACCTAGAGTACTGTATACAGGTCTGGAGGCCTCATTTCAAGAAGGATGTAGAGCTGCTGGAACGAGTACAGAGAAGGGCAACAAGATTAGTGAATGGAACAAAGGGGTGCTCTTACAAAGAAAGGCTTAAGTTCTGCAAATTACAGTGTCTGGAGACTAGGCACCAGCGAGGTGATCTGATAGAGGTGTATAAAGCCTTGAATGGTTTAAGCATGCTCAATGCTGATGGGATTCTTCCTCTAGCTCAGAAAAATAACCTGAGAGGGCATAAATTCAAATTGAGGAAAGACAGATGTAGGATAGACGTGCGGAAGTTTGCCTTTAGCCAGCGGGTGGTTGGTTGGTGGAACAGACTGCCATCCCTTGTGGTGGAGGTTGATAGCCTAAATAAGTTTAAGGCTCAGCTGGACAGGTATTTTGAACGAACAGAGGGGTTAAGTGGAAGTGGGTTTTTTTTTTTTTTTTGGCTGATGCTGCATAAGCTTGCTTTCTTGCATCAAATGCCTCTACTAATGCTAATGCTAACACAAATGATACTAAATCTGAAGAATATTGATGGTGCACTTAAAAATAGCAGAGAAAGTACAAGTCAAATAGCAGAAGACTACTATAAAGAACTATATAAGGAGCGAGGAAATAATGCAAGCAGTGGGAAAGATGGATCACGATTAGCAACACATACAACATACCCGATATCCTGCCTGATGAGGCAGAACAAGTATTGAAGAAAATGATGATTCAAAAAGCCCCAGGTGAAGATGAAAGAGACATGACACAGAAACTGGCAAGACTCTTCAAGGCATTAGGAAAGGCGTGATGCCTAATCAGTAGAATAATGCAATCAATTTTGCTACATTAGGAGATAAATCAGATATTGGAAATAAGCCAATTAGCTTGTCCCACATCTACAAATTTTTCACAAGGGTTGTTACTAATAGATTAGAAAGAATACTTGAGGAGAATCAACCGAAAGAGCAAGCTGGCTTTAGGACAGGATTCTCAACTGCGGATGACCTTCACATAATATCACGGCTAATGGAAAAAAGAAAAATACAAAATGCCATTATGCCTGGCATTTGTGGATTATGAAAAGGCATTTGACTCCATAAAGCATAAGGCACTGTTTCGGGCACTGGAAAGACAAGACCTAGACATACCATACATTAGGATTTTGAAAAACAATATGAGAATGCTACCTCCTTTATTAGACTAGACAAAGACAGTAGCAAATTTAAAATTGAGAAAGAGTTCGACAAGGAGATACAATATCTCTAAAGTTGTTTACTGCTGCCCTCAGAAGATTGGACTGGTCACAGAAAGGAGTCAATGTGAATGGAGAATACCTAAACAATTTATGATTTGCAGATGACATTGTGGTCATAAGCCACGATCCCAAAGAATTAGAAAAAAATCTTAATCAGTTATGCAGAGTTAGTAAGGATTTCGGACTAAAGATGAATATGGCTAAAACAAAAGTAATGATGAACAAGTATGCCACAGAAAGGGATATGATCATTGAAGGAGCAGTAATTGAAAGGGTGGATTCATATACTTATCTGGGATAAGTCATTAGCCGTAATAATGATAAATGGCTGGAAATCAAGAAAAGAATAAATTTCGGGTGGATAGCATTCAGGAAATATTGTCACATACTGAGGAGCAATATCACAATTTGTCTGAAAGTATCAAATGAACCAATCTACACTTCCCACCATGACTTATGGAAGTCAAACTTGGACACTCGTCAAAAAAAATGGACGAGAAGCTGAGAAGCTTTACTCAGTGAGAATGGAAAGAATTATATTAGGAATCAAACTGTGGAATAAAAAGAGAAATACATTGGAGGTAGCAAATGCAAGGAAAGACATCAAAACTAAAGAACTGAAATGGACTTGGGCAGGACACAACTTGATGACATGATGACAGATGGCCTAAGAAAATAACAGAATGGTACCCAAGAGGAACTAAAAGAAAACCAGGAAGACAACAACAGAGATGGATAGATGAAAATTCAAGAATTTGTGGGCAGTAAATGGATAGGACATTTACCACTGCACAAAACTGGAAAGTTGCTGGAGAGGCCTCCATCCTGCAATGGACTGAAAATGGCTGATGACTTGAATTTCAGGAAAGCTTTTGATACTGTTGCACATAAGAGACTGCTGTACAAATTGGAGCAGTGTGATATTAAGGGCTCATTGATGCTATGAATGTGCTATGAAGATAGAGTGGTAATCAATGGATTACCACTTCATGGACTAATGTTTTTAGTGGAGTCCTCCATGATTTGGGGGTTGGGCCCATTGTTTTCTATATTTATCAATGATATTGATGAAGGCATATCAAGCTTGCAGGTCCTTATATGCTTGAGGGGGGGGGGTGTGAACTTGGCACATGCGCTGTATGATTCACTAAGCGTGTGTGATGTCTGCACATGGGGGGTGGTCATAATATTGTGACTGGACTAGTAATAACCCCAGAGTACCATACTAATTGTGTGTCCAACACTCAGGGTAGTGGAAAATGAAAAAGACATGGGATAATTGCAGTCAGATATGAAGTTCTGAGCAATGCAACCAAGCTGACAGGACAGCTCATGCAATGATATACAGGAGGATAATGCACGCAGGTCTGGAGGCCTCACCTTAAGAAGAACGTGGAGCTGCTGGAACGAGTATAGAGAAGGGCAATGAGATTGGTGAGTGAAACAAATGGGTGCTCTTACCAAGAAAGGCTTCAGTTCTGCAGATTGCAGCATCTGGAGACTAGGCACCTGCAAGGTGATCTGACTGAGGTGTTTAAGGCCTTGAATGGATTGAGCAAGCTCAACACTGATGGAATTCTTTCTCTTGCTCAGACCACACACACACACATGGGAACACAAATTCAAATTGAGGAAAGATGGTTGTAAAATAGATGTGCAGAAGTTTTCCTTTAGCCAATGTGTGGTTGATCGTTGGAACAAACTTCCATCTGTTGTTCTGAAAGCTGACAGTTTAAATAAGTCCAAGGGAGAGCTGACCAAACTATTGGAGTGAGTTAATAGGTGAAATGGGGTGTAGAGTTTTCTTTTTTTTTTTTTTTTTGTTGGCTGATGTAAAAGCTTGTATAAAGCTTTTAAAAGCTTGATGTATAAAGCTTGCCTTCTTGCATCATTTGCCACTGCTAATGTTAACTGCCATTGCTGCAGCATATATTCACATCATTGGGGTAAAAGTATCTGCTTTTTAGCTTCTTGGTATGTAATCCTATTTTCAATTTTATATTTCTGAATTTGCTTCTCTTTTCCATATAGTACGTCTGGAAAAACAGGGTAGTTTCTTTTGCAGTTTGTTCAGCGAGGAGAATGTGTGTTGCATTCATTATTAGAATGTTCCTTTGAGGCTACAAGTGGCACAAACAGCTATTCCTCTGCATACTGTTTGGGAATAGCATACTTGGGACACATGAAGCATCTTATTATATTGAGGACCTGGCAGTTCAAATATCCTGCTTTCACTGATGTTGGTAAAATTGCATAGTTAAGGTATTATAGTGCAGGTTGGTGTCAGTTTTCCATCCTTTTTAATAAGGATTCTTCTGGCATGTATAACATTTTGGTTTTTTAATTCCTGTACAATATCATCTTCAGAACTGTTTAGGAGGTCCCATTCCACAATTGACCCCTTTTGATGTATGAGTGACTTTAACAGGAATCCTACCAAAAGCTGTGGTTTTGAGAAGTAGCTCTGAATATTGGTGGTTTGCCATTTCTACAAGTAGGTCACCTGACTGCAAACAGCAAACCATTCTTGGTGGACTGGCTATATGTTCTAAATGCCCTTGTATGACAAAGGGAGAAAGTTTAGTGATACGCTAATCTTTTAGAGAAAGAGTGGAGAGATAGTTTGAGTCTCATCTTTCTTTTGCCTCTTGGCAGCCAATGGATTAGGATCATCTTGCTGCCGATGATGTTCAGTTTGATCCATAGATCCAGGTGAAATCTGGTTTGTCAAATTCATTGTTGCACCTTTTTTCCCAGAAAAGGAGCGCTTTTCTTTTCAGGTTTCTGGCCCATCACAGGAATCATGCCACCTAGTGACCAATGGAGAAGTAGTTTATTAGTGAAAAAAAAAAAAATAAATATACAGTAGAACTGTCAGTTAGCCGAAATAATTTGAAAGGCTGCTGATCTTTCTTTTTTCAATTTTTTTTTTTTTATTGATGGTAGTACAGTAAGCTCCAGTTACAGTCACATTTGCAAATCGAATTTCGATTCTAATAAGCAAAATATCGAATTTACTATCCATTTATAACAGATTCTACAAACAAAAAGCCCAATAAACCGAAAACTGCAAATTGTTTTTGTTTTATGGTTGTGGCCTGTGACCTCCAGAAATGTGCTTTAGAAAAATATCAGAGCCTATTGGGAGATAACTATCAGAGAAAACTATGCGATTTATTATTTTCCTCAATTTTTAACAATAAAATAAGAATGAAAAGGAAAACACATAGTTTTAACATTGCAACGAAAAATGAAAATTAATAGAATTAGAAAAGGTGAAAATTTAGGAAATCTCTCCAAAGAGTCATGGGGACTTCAACAATTTATGACACAAAAAATTCCAATGCTATAACAGAATATGGATAGTGAAGGAGGATCTAGCAGGAAAAAGACTATATCAAAACCTGAAAATGCTTTAGAGAGTGCACTTTATTTGTGGTTTCTTCAGAAGTGAAGTTTAGGTGAACCAATGTCTGGCCCAATACTGGGTGAAAAAGTAATGGATTTTAATCGAAAATTAATAATTAATGAAGGTTTTAAGGCAAGCACAGGTTGGCTGAAAAACTTTAAACTGAGACAAGGGTATACAGGAACTAGATATTCAAGGAGAGAAACTTTCTGAAGACGAATTGGCAGCGGTGTCCTTTGAGAAGGAAGTTTGCTTCAGTTATATAACAAATTAAGAGAAAGAAAACGTTTATAATGTTGACAAGACTGGCTTATTATAGAATATCATTACTGAGAAAAACCCTAGCCACTAAAAGAAATGCCTGCACCTAGTTTTAAGTTGAGAAACGAGAGAGTTAAAATTGCTGCGTGTGCAAATGCCACTGGGACACAGATTGACCGTGCTCATTAATGGTAAGTCGAAAAAACCGAGCATTTAAAAATCTAAATTTCCTGTTTTGTATTAAAATCATAAAAAATCATAAAAAGAATTTTTTTTTTCAGCCTGATCTGTACTTGTTAACAGGAGAAACTGCTTCTACAGGGATGGGATACACTTAAATAGAAAGGATGCAAGAATATTTGCTGATGCTATCGATGCAGTGTTAGGTGGATCAGAAAACTGCTAGCTTGGGGGAGATACAAGGACTAATAGATTAATAGTAGCCACTGGCAGAGGTGAAAGTGATTCTTGCACTGCTTCAACTGGAATGAGCAGCAGAAGCCTGGAAAATAAGATGCAGAGACTGCTGGGAATCACTGCGGTACAAGTAAACACATGGGTTGTGTTAGAGTAGCTAAGAATAGGAACAGGTGCAGGTATACTTGCATATACACCAATGCTAGGAGTTTGGTAAATAAATTTGATGAAATTTGAATTTGAGGTATTGCTCAGAACATCAAAGCGGATATTGTTTGGATATTAGAGATGTGGTGTCACACAGATATAAGGAATGCAGAACTGCAATTTGGGGAGTACAATGTGTACAGGAAGGATAAACAAGATAGGAAGGAAGGAAGGAGGGGTTATACTATTGGTTAAGAAACACAAAATCCAAGGAAATGAAACCAGCCAATCGACATCGCTGGACAGTGCAGTGTCGAGTCAGTTTGGGGTGACATTAGCATTGGGAGATCAAAATTGAGTAGGAGTGTGTTATAGACCTAATGACTCTGATGAGTATAATCAGAAACTGTACAGGGAAATAGAGTGGGCCAGTACATCAGAGTCTTATAATGGGGGGAATTTCAATTTTCCAGATACTGAGTGGAATTTGTGGGTTGGTACAATTCACACACACGAGCAACGCTTTGTGGATTTATTGGATGATTGTTTTCTACATCAGCATGTTCGGGAGGTAACTAGAGGAAATAATACTCGATCTGATTATCAGTTTTATCAGTGATTCTTCATGCATTTCAAGGAACCACTTCATTCTTCAAGGAACCACTAGGTGGCAGTGATCAGTGTGCTGAAGTGGGATTTACTCAAAGAGGTAACTACCATCAGGGGTAAAGGGAAGGGATTCTGCTTTTGTAAAGGTGACTACTGTGGTCTGAGACGGTATTTAAATTCTGTACGGTGGGACCAACTGATGATGTTACCAACAGCAAATTCAAAATGGGAAGCATTCAAAGAATTTATCTTGGAAGCTACTAGGCTCTACATACCAATTAAAAAATATTGTTCCAGGTTTAGGCCTAAATGGATGTCAGATGAACTAATGAGACATGTGGCAGAGAAGAAAAATGCATGGAATACATAAATTAATGGGTGACATGGAAGCCTATAATAGATATAAGCTGGTCTGTAACCAAGTCAAAGGCAGATGAGACCTTGGCAAAGGATGCAAAGAAAAACAACAAAGAGTTCTTTACCTATGTAAACTCTAGAAGGAAAGGGATAAATCAGATTGGTCCACTGGATATTGATGGTTCAACTGTTGATGATCCTGCTCAGGGGGCTAACAAACTAAATGAGTATTTTGCATCTACATTCACCCATGAGGAGTTATTCAGGGAGGGGAATGCCAGAGGTGAGTTAAACTCTGGCAGTGAGCTGGATGATTGTGAAATAACTGAGAGGAAAGTGGAGGAGAAATTGTTGAAGATAAACATAAAAAAGGCACCCGGGGCGGATGGGATCTATCCAGTTATATTAAATGAGGCAGCAAAGGAAGTAAGCAAACCCTTAGCCATAATTATGAGAGCTTCTTTGGACTCAGGGAAGGTACCCATGGACTGGAGATGTGAAATGTAACCCCAATTCACAAAGGAGGATCAAAGGGCAACACAAGTAATTATAGACCTGTTACTTTAACTTCTGTTCCGAGGAAATTAATGGAGACACTGGTTAAAGAAGCACTGCAGGATCATCTAGACAAGACTTCAGTTATAGCTCGGACACAGCATGGTTCTGTTAAGTGAAAGTGTTGCCTGACCAATATGATTGAATACTATGATGTGGTCACAAAGGAACTGGATGCAGGGAATAACTTTGATATCATATATTTGGATCTTAGAAAGGCTTTTGATACTGTTACACATGGAAGACTGCTACACAAATTGGTGCAGTGTGGTATTGGAGGCAAATTGCTGCTATGGATAAAGGGATGGTTGAGTGGGAGAAGACAGAGTGGTAATCAATGGACACTGCTCTTCGTGGACTAATGTTATTAGTGGTGTCACTCAGGGTTCAGCATTGGGTCCATTGTTGTTTTCTGTATTTATAAATGATATTGATCATGGTATATCAAGCTTAATGTCCAAGTTTGCAGACGATACAGAAGTTGGCAGGCTTGTTAAGGACACTAATGACAGTACGCTGCTGCAACAGGATCTAGAAAAGTTTAGCAGATGGGCTGAGAGGTGGCAAATGAAGTTTAACATTGACAAATGTAAAGTACTACATATGGGAAGCAGCAACCTCAGAGTGACGTATCAACTCTGTGGTACTACACTGACAGTGGTAGAGAACAAAAAGGACCTGGGGGTAATTGTGCAGGCAGATAAAGTTTTCTGAGCAGTGCAGACAGTCTGCAAGAGTAGCTCATGGTGTCTTGTCAATGATATACAGGAATTTTTCTAGCAGGGATAAAGAGGTGATTATCCCCTTATATAGAAGGCAATGGTCAGGCCACACCTTGAGTACTGTATATGGAGGCCTCATTACACAAGATTCCATTCACAAGATTAGTGAATGGAACAAAGGATTGCTCTTATGAAGAAAGGCTTAAATTTTACAAATTACAGTTTCTGGAGACTAGGCACCTGTGAGGTGATCTGATTGAAGTGTATAAAGACTTGAGCATGTTCAATGCTGATGGAATTCTTCCTCTTGCTCAGAATAATCATTTGAGAGGGCATAAATTCAAATTGAGGAAAGACAGATGAAGAATAGATGTGTGGGTGGTTGGTTTCCATCCTTTGTTGTGGAAGTTGATAGCCTAAAGAAATTTAAGGCTGAGCTGGACAGGTACTTGGAACAAACAGAAGGGTGAAATGGGAGTTTTTATTTTTATTTTTTTTTTGGCTGATGCTGCATAAGCTTGCTTTCTTGCATCATAATGCCTCTACTAATGCTAATGCTAAAAGATCCACTTACAATAAACTGAGAACTGATATTGCAAAGACCCTTGGCACCACCTTTGTTCAAATTTATTCTATCTCTACAAAATCAATTCTCTCTACCCAATAGGTAAAAGGAATCTATTTTGTAGATTCCTATACTATGCTAATAAAAAATTTTCTCCTAAAAACCCTTGCAGATTCCCTTGAGTTAATCTGCAAGGCTTTCACAGCATAATTCCTCCTATCTACCCTGACAGAATTGCAGACACATTCTGACCTAACTCACAACATTATTTCTGCAGTCTTATATTTGTTTAACAAATCATCAGTTCATGTGCATTTAATATCATTTATCCCCACATAAATAACAATGTTCTCATTACCTCTCTTAAAATCTGACAACTGCTAGTGACATCAACAATTTGCTCCACATACTCTGGTTCTAGCCTTATTACAAAAAATAATACCCATTTCCATGACAATGGAATCTCCCAGTAAAGCTATATTCTCTTGAACCAAGAGCAGCATGCACTTAATTATTGTTCTGGGGATGCATCACTTGGCAGGTTATTGTCAGGACAGATACTTAAGTTACTGAAAAACTACTAGATAGCAGAGTCCCTGAAGGGTTCCCAGTTTTGTCTCTAAGGCAAGCACTCAGTTCTTCGGTGACTGATTCACAATATACCAAGTTTTAATTTGAGATCTGTACACTCCTTACATCAAGAACAAAGAAAAGATTCTTCAGTTGACCTAGGATTATCTACTTGATTGACCTTGGAATAGACACTGCTGGCTATATAAGCAATTAACTATAAACCTGAGGAAACCTCCACTTCCACCTGTATCATGATTCTTATTCAGATAAGAATAAAATATTGATTCTAGCTCAATGTCCGCAACTGCCTAGTTACTGTATCTTACTAATTTAATATTAAGAATAGGAAGAGTATTTTTGAGTAACTTCACCTATGAATGAAGTACTTAAATAGAAGCTCTTTAGACTCTAAAAGAGTTTAGGGCATAAGCCTCAAGCTATGGGAGAGTCTAGACTATGTATAAATATAGTGCAAACGCATCAGAAATACACTATATTTATACATAGTAGTAGTGGCATGTGATGCAAGAAAGCAAGTGTATGAGCTTATGCAGCATCAGCCAAAAAAAAAAAAAAAAAAAAAAAACACACCATTCCCTCCAAATGCCTGTCCAGTTCCTCCTCAAATTTATTCAACCTATCAACTTCTACAACAACGGATGGAAGTTTGTTCCAGCAATTAACCACCTGCTGGCTAAAGGCAAATTTCCGCACATCTATTCTACATCTGTCCTTTCTTAATTTGAATTTATGCCCCCTTAGGGGGCATAAATTCAAATTAATTTAGACCTTAGTCTAGACTAATTTAATATAGACCTTAGTCTACTCTTCCATAGCTTGAGGCTTATGCCCTAAATGCTTTAGAGTATAAATACATGATACACCATCTTGCGGTGTATCATGTTGTGGAGGTTATACTTCATAACTGTTTTGCCATCACTGCATCACTCAGGTACCTACCCACCAGCGAAGAAGGGCCAAATAGACCTGAAACAGTGCCGTCTGGGTGGTGGTATCCATCTGAGAATAAGTAACATTAGTCTTCTCCTTAGGTGAAGCGTTACTTATTTGAAGTAGTGCAATATCATGGCAACTTGTTGTGAAGGTATTCACAATATGAGATATAACTTAAAATGATGCCGTTTTACTAATATTCAGATATAGCTATGTATTTCTGATGCGTTTGCACTATATTTATACATAGTATAGAAGCTCTTTCTATTTATAATATTAAGTCATTAAGCTGCCAAAATATGACAGAATTAAATCAATTTAAATCAAAAATTATTACAATTAAACAGTTACAAAATGTTATCTACTACAGAGTTTAAAATTTTAAGCTTACAAGACACTGAAAAGAATGTAACTTAGCAGAACGTTTCACAAAAAGTAAGAATTATATTTACAAAATAATTACAGAAAATAACTTCACAAAATTACTGAATTTAAATTTATATTTACCTAATAAATTTTCAAATTTACTGGGAAAAAAAAAATTTACAGAAAGAAAAGAAAATAAGATATGTAAACAAAAATTTGTATACTGAACTCTCAAACCCTACCCCTTTGGGTCTATCTTCAAGGTAGCATGTTGCTGAAATTAACGAACTGTTACAGACTTTTTTTCCTGATACAAAAGTTTTCTTCCTTGCATCATTTAACCTGAATAACACTGTGTACTTTTGGTATTTGCTGACTTCCAGGAAAGCACATGATTGTATCCATAGAGAGTTAGCAGAAAATAGAGAATCATCTGGGACATTATCTCAGCCTCCTTTCAGGCTCACGCTGGTGTAAGACAAGGAGATATCTTCTCCCCCTTGCTTTTCAACATTTCACTTATTAGATCTTTGGATGAAGGTTCAGAGAGGGTGAACACATTATTGACGATTGCAAATTAATACACATATAAAGACCAATTTAAGAGGTGTGGGCTACAAAATTTGACGAATAGACAGTTAAAGGAAATCTAACTGAGGTTTATAAGGTGCTGAATGAGGAAGATCTGTTCTTCCTTGTAGATGAAATGAGAACCAGGAAGCAGAATATAAAACAGAAGGCTGGATTTCATGAAGTTCATTTATGGGCAGTAGGTTGTCTAACACTGGAATAAGTTGCCTCCAAACATTGCAGAGGCAATGAGCTGAATAAATTCAAAACAGAATTATATGGTTAATTGGAATGGGATAGTGTAAATATTTTGTTTTATTCTATTTATTTATTATTTTTTTGGCTGATGCAGAAAAAGTCAGCTTCCTTGCATCATTTGGACTTACTAATACTAACATCTGGAAGGATTAACTAGCTTTAAACACTTAAGCATTTTAACTTTTTTCATTTTCACTCTACATTTCAAATAGAGCAATGTTATAAAAGACTCATTTAGAACTTAAGTCTTTAAATGCCACAGTGGTTTCTGTCTTGTCTGTAATTTTCACTCTGTAGTCTATAAATAAATTTCAGATGTTGGCCATACATCAAGTTTTTAATCCTTAAGTGCTTAAATCTACTCTGTAACTGCACGTTCTCTTTTATTAGATGGAAACCGTTACTTTTTATGTATGTATGTTTCTTAAAAGTGATGTTAACTTTAAATAAAACTTTCATCCTCATTAACTAACGTATGTTTATTTATGCTGGAAAGTTGCGATTCAAACTTTATTCTTTTGAATCTCATTTGGAAATTAAGACAATTAATTTCAGGAATATTTTCTAGACTGACATTTATGCTATTAACATAAATGTATAAACATGATCTGTATCAGGAGAGGACAGTTGTTTATGATAATAGTATTTTTCCAGCAATATCCTATAAAGCTAACTCCACTAAATGACTTTTATATCTGTAAGATACCTCACATATCTACTAAAATTAATTTCGAAATTTAAAATTTTCTATCTGTATGAATTTTAGGCATATATGTACCCTTACCTTTTTATTACCTACTAAAATTATAGGGACATTGGGACAGAAATGCCTAACTTCAGGGGTCCACTTTTCAGGAATATTTTCTAGACTATCTGGGCTATCAATACTGAAACACATTAGTATGACATCTGTATCAGGATAAGATAGTGGTCGAAGGCGATCATAGTCTTCTTGTCCAGCAGTATCCCATAAAGCTAACTCCACCTATTTAATGCAAAATATTTTATCGGCATATTTAGAAACTATTACAAAAGAAAGAATTTCCAAAGTTGCAAAAGATTTAAGTATCAATTTTAAGTAATGCCAATGATGATAACAAATTTAACCAATCTTCTGCTTCCGATTTCAATCAGAAATATTTTTTAACAATATCTTCTATTTATTGATCACACAAAAAATAACTCTACACCTTTGATTTCCCTACATTATAAACAATATACAAAAATTGCATAACTAGTTTTAAGTTCTGCAGTACCTAAGAATTAAAATAAGCTAAAAAAAACTGATTAAAAGAATGCAGTTTCATATAATTTTAAATGTTTATGAAAATGTATATACAGGGTGTCTCAAAAATATTGGTATAAACGTTTAGGGGAGGTAGGTAACATCTAAAGGAATGTGAATCGCATAGGAACCCATAACTGGAAACATCACGGAAAAGTAGTAGCAGAGGCACAAGAAGCAGAAATGACACAAGACAGTAATTAGTGACAAACATTTATTTGACAAAATATTAACAATGGAGTCCGAGATGGATGCATTTCATGATGTTACAACAGATGCTCGCAGGTTCCACCATGAGAAGCGAGGCATGCGTGACACCGACGCTGCATGGATTGGCTGACACACCTGGAGTTTCTTTGACAGTAGCAGCAGCGCAGACGAGTCTCGACACGAGATCCATTTCTGTCTCCACAGGCGATTCAATACACGATAGATTTGAGGGGCCCCCACAGAAAGAAATCAAGGTTCGATAAATGAGGTGAGCGTGGGGGCCAGGCAACGGGTCCACCATGGCCAATCCATCGAAGCCCAAAACGCCTGCTCAAATGGTCACGAACACACCTTTCCTAATGGGCAGGCACCCCGTCATGTTGAAACCAAATGTTGTCTCTCACATTTGCTGGAACATCGTCAAGTAACCCTGGTAGAACTTGTTCAAGAAAGAACCGATATTTAGTGGAGTTCATGCGGGATGGTAACAGGTATGGGCCGACTAAGCAGTCAACTACCATACCTGCCCACACATTTACTGCGAAGCGATATTGTGCCGCATGGGGATGCACATCGTGTGGGTGGTCGTGAGCCCACACACGAGCATTGTGCTGATTGAATAAGTCTTCCCGAGTAAAATAAGCCTCATCTGTGACCAGAACATAGGCTGGAAAATTCAAGTCTTGAACACTTTCTTAGAGAAACCACTGTGCAAAAGCCACATGTGCAGGATGATCTTGGGGGAGCAGTAACTGAACCCTTTGGAGATGAAAGGGGTGTAAGTAATTGTTGTGCCAGACATGCTGTACACTACACAGCACACGTGCTGGTAGTAGGATTATTCTGGACAGCATTCAGCACACTTTCTTCTATGGCGGGAGTTCGCGTCGAACGTGGTCTGCCCACACTACTCCTGTTACCTCTAAATACTGGTTTTCCATTGTTGTAATAAGTTATATTTGTAATAATTTGTTTCCAGCCTGCTCCTGCCATTTTCGTTGCCACTTTTTTTTCACTGCTATTTCAAATTGAAATTTTATAGTCTAGGTATGGTGTTTTTATGGTATTGTTGGCCGGGCTTTCTGCTTGTTTTGTTGCTTGGTCTGCCTATTCATTACATTTTTTTCCTACAAGTCTGGGAACCCAGCAGAAACTTATGTTTTGTATTTTCCTTTTAGAAAGAAACAAGTAGTTACCTATTATTCAGTCAGTAGGATTTCTTCTTTACCAAATCTCCTTATACAAATACATTATGAAATGATACGCTGAAACAAAATTACATAATTTAAAGTCATGATGTGTTCCTCACTATTGACACATGGACAGTCCAACACCCCAGGATCCCAGAAATATTAAACCCCCCATACAACCTCTAATAAAATACTATTAAAATGAGATAAAAGTATGATAAAACAATGAAATTAAAAAATTCCTCAGTGTAATACATTAGCATTAGTAGAGGCATTTGATGCAAGAAAGCAAGCTTATGCAGCATCAGCCAAAAAAAAAAAAAAACAAAACCACTTCCACTTCTCGCCTCTGTTCGTTCAAAATACCTGTCCAGCTGAGCCTTAAACTTATTTAGGCTATCAACTTCCACGACAAGGGATGGAAGTCTGTTCCACCAACCAACCACCCGCTGGCTAAAGGCAAATTTCCACATGTCTATCCTACATCTGTCTTTCCTCAATTTGAATTTATGCCCTCTCATGTGATTATTCTGAGCAAGAGGAAGAATCCCATCAGCAATGAGCATGCTCAAACCATTCAAGGCTTTATACACCTCTATCAGATCACCTCGCTGGTGCCTAGTCTCCAGACACTAATTTGCAAAACTTAAGCCTTTCTTCGTAAGAGCACCCCTTTGTTCCATTTACTAATCTTGTTGCCCTTCTTTGTATTCGTTCCAGCAGCTCTACATCCTTCTTGAAATGAGGCCTCCAGACCTGTATACAGTACTCTAGGTGTGGCCTGACCATTGCCTTATACAAGGGAATAATCACCTCCTTATCCCTGCTAAAAAAATTCCTATATATCATTGACAATACACCATGAGCTACTCTTGCAGCCCGTCTGCACTGCCCAGAGAACTTCATATTTGCCTGCACAACCACCCCCAGGTCCCTTTCATCCTCTACCACTGTCAGTGTAGTACCACAGAGTTGATACGTTGCTCTGCGGTTGCTGTTTCCCATGTGTAGTACTTTACATTTGTCAATGTTAAACTTCATTTGCCACCTCTCAGCCCATCTGCTCAACCTTTCCAGATCCTGTTGCAGCAGCATAGTGTCGGTAGTGTCCTTGACGACCCTGCCTACCTTTGTATAGTCTACAAACTTCGACATTAAGCTTGATATACCATCATCAATATCATTTATAAATACAGAAAACAATAATGGACCCAACACTGAGCCCTGAGGGACTCCACTAATAACATTAGTCCACAACGAGCAGTGTCCATTGATTACCACTCTGCCTTCTCCCCCTCAGCCACCCCTTTTGCCACAGAAGGATAAAGGGGTGGCTGAGGGGGAGAAGCCACACTACTCCAATTTGTGCAGCAGTCTTCCATGTGCAACAGTATCAAAAGCCTTTCTAAGATCCAAGTATATAATATCAAAGTTATTCCCTGCATCCAGTTCTTTTGTGACTGCATCATAGTATCCAATCAAATAGGTCAGGCAAGACTTCCTCTTAACAAAACCATGCTGTGTCCGAGCTATAACTGAAGTCTTGTCTAAATGATCCTGCAGTGCTTCTCTAACTAGTGCCTCCATTAATTTTCCTGGAACAGAAGTTAAACTCACAGGTCTATAATTACTTGTGTCAGCCTTTGATCCTCCTTTGTGAATTGGGGTGACATTTGCACATCTCCAGTCTGTGGGTACCTCCCCTGAGTCCAAGGAAGCTCTCATAATTATGGCTAAGGGTCTGCTTACTTTCTCTGCTGCCTCCTTTCATATAACTGGATAAATCCCATCCACCCCGGGTGCCTTTCTTGTATTTATCTTCAACAATTTCTCCTCCACTTTATTCTCTGTTATTACAAGATTCTCTAGCTTACTGCTAGAGTTGAATACACCTCTGGCTTTCCCCTCACTAAATAACTCCTCATGTGTGAATGTTAATTTGTTAGCTACCTGAGCAGGATCATCAACAGTTGACCCATCGATATCAAGTGGACCAATCTGATTCATCCCCTTCCTTCTAGAGTTTACATAAGTAAAGAACTCTTTGCTGTTTTTCTTTGCATCCCTTGCCAAAGATTTCTCGTAATTTGCCTTTGCCTGCCTAACCTCCTTGGTAACTTGGTTACAGATCTCTGCTGCCTCCTTTCATATAACTGGATTTCATATAACCTACTTTCTCTGCTGCCTCCTTTCATATAACTGGATAAATCCCATCCACCCCGGGTGCCTTTCTTGTATTTATCTTCAACAATTTCTCCTCCACTTTACTCTCAGTTATTACAAGATTCTCTAGCTTACTGCTAGAGTTGAATACACCTCTGGCTTTCCCCTCACTAAATAACTCCTCATGTGTGAATGTTAATTTGTTAGCTACCTGAGCAGGATCATCAACAGTTGACCCATCGATATCAAGTGGACCAATCTGATTCATCCCCTTCCTTCTAGAGTTTACATAAGTAAAGAACTCTTTGCTGTTTTTCTTTGTATCCCTTGCCAAAGATTTCTCGTAATTTGCCTTTGCCTGCCTAACCTCCTTGGTAACTTGGTTACAGATCAACTTGTATCTATCATACGCTTCTGTGTCATGTGTTAATTTGTATATATCTCATGCATGTTTCTTCTCTGCCATATGCCTCATTAATTCATCTGACATCCATTTAGGCCTAAACCTTGAACAATATTTCTTAGTTGGTATGTAAAGCCTAGTAGCTTCCAAGGTAAGTTCTTTGAATTCTTCCCATTTTGCATTTGCTGTTGGTAACATCATCATTTGGTCCCACTGTATAGAATTTAAATACTGTCTCAGTCCATCGTAGTCGCCTTTACGAAACCTTCCCTTTACCCCTAATGGTAGTTACCTCTTTGAGTAAATCCCACTTCAGCACACTGTGATCACTGCCACCTAGTGGTTCATTTATCTGCAGATTCTTAATGCATGAAGAATCACTGCTGATAATCAAATCAAGAGTATTCCTCCCTCTAGTTGCCTCCCGAACATGCTGATGTAGAAAACAATCATCCAATAAATCCACAAAAGCCTTGCTAGTGTGTGAGTGACCAGCCCCCAAATTCCAGTCAATATCTGGGAAATTAAAATCTACCATTATAAGCCTCTCTGATTTATTGGCCCACTATTTCCCTGTAGTTTCTTATTATACTCATTAGAGTCATTAGGCCTATAGCACACTCCTACTCTCAATTTTGATCTCTCAATGCTTATGTTACACCAAACTGACTCGACACTGCACTGTCCAGCGATGTCCACTGGCTTCACTTCCTTGGATTTTATGTATTTCTTAACTAATAGCATAACCCCTCCTCCCTTCCTATCCAGTCTATCCTTTCTATACACGTTGTACTCCCCAAATTCCAGTTCTGCATTCTTTATATCTGTGTGACACCACGTCTCTGATATCCCAACAATATCTGCCTTTGATGTTTTGAGCAATATCTCAAATTCATCCAATTTATTTACTAAACTCCTAGCATTGGTGTACACGCAACTATACATGCACCTATTTCTATTCTTAGCTACCCTAACACAACCCATGTGTTTACTTGTACTGCAATGACTCGCAGCAGTCTCTGAAATATCCTGCATCTTGTTTTTCAGGCTTCTGCTCATTCCAATAGAAGCAGTGCAAGAATCTCTTTCACCTCTGCCAGTGGCTACTGTTAATCTATTCGTCTTTGTCTCCCCCCCCAAGCTAGCAGTTTTCCGACCCACCTAACACTGCCTTGATAGCATCAGCAAATATTCTTGCACCCTTTCTATTTAAGTGTATCCCATCCCTGTAGAAGCAATCTCTCCTGTTAACAAGTACAGTCCAGGCTGAAAAAAATTCTACCCCTTGAGCCTTGCACAATCTTTCCAGGGCCGAATTGATCGACAAGGCTCTCATCATATACTCCCTTCTATCGTGTCTGGGCAGAATTGCAGACACTTTCAAATTCAACCCTATTCCATGGCTTTTTTTCAACAGTGACCTGTACTTGTTAAGCAATTCTGCCGGTCTCGTACTCTTGATATCATTAGTGCCAACGTGTACAACTATATCACATTTTGTGCCCTTAAAAGATGATATTTGCTCTACATCATCAACCTTTGCCCCTGGCAGACATAACCTGGTCCTGTTCCACCTATCCTTTTTACAAAACATGTTCCCCATTTCCCTGACAATAGAGTCACCAACAACTACTAGTTCCTTTGGGTCCAGCGCATTCTGCCTTGGTGGTTGCCGCTGTGTTGCACGATGACCAAGTGCAAGCTCTGGCGTTGATGTGGGCAGCTGAGAGCTTGATGGGCCCCTCAATTTAGTTCCTTCGAGGGCATCCACCCTGTCCTTCAAGCTCTCATATAGGCCCATAAGAACGCTGAGTTGTTGCTTGATTTCGATACACTCCTTGCATCGCGCACACACACAAAGACATCCCCCATGGCAATATCATGTCCCGTACCTGAATGCTCCACAAACATCATGCAAGCTGTGCATTTTAAAAGGCTGTGATTCAGAAGGCAACTGTCCCCCTCAGTTCTCCTCTGAGCCACAGCACTTCCATTAGCTTGAGCCTTTTGTTTTGCTGCTCTTGTCTGAGTCATGATTTCTTTTAATTTAAATAAAATTTCAATTTCAGTTTATAACCCTAACTTATCTCCCAACACAGTTATAACTGGATATATATTTTTTAGTGTCAAGTATTAATTATACAAATAAAATACTATTAAAATGTGCTAAAAGAATGAAATTAAAGAATTCCTCCCTTAAAAACTGACTAGTGTCATGTTCACAGGGTGGAATGAAACTAACGAAACAGGTGTATGTTCGGAATCTTATAAATAGGAGATTAGTCTTTGGTATGCATGTGTTCACGAATCAGATATGAGAAATGGACGACGAATGTCAATAGAATTTTGTATTTTCATTTCTAAAGTCTGGGCAATCAATAACTTAGTATAAATAATTATGTTGAATATTTAAAATTTTGACTTCTTTAAACAGGAATGTGTGGTTTACATTTATTGCATGGATAAATAGTTCCGAATGCTAGTTCCGATGCATTCGCACATGATGCATGCTTCATATTGCTTAACCCTCGAATTTGAAATACATCTGGTAGATCCAATGTAAGAAGAATCACAATCCTTACAAGAAATGTGGTAGACGACGTCATGTGTTTGTCCGGTAGTCGATAGCACTGTGTGATTTTTGAGTGTAGCATATAATTTACGGACCTGTTTTGCTACTATCAGCATTTCTGTACCTCTAAAAAGGTTGATAATTTGTCTATACCAGTGTTCAAAATACGGCATTGAAATAAAATATTTTTTATTAATTCTGTCATTGTTTATTATTTTGTCTTTAGCTTCTAATTTAATGCTATTGATAGAGGTAATCGGGCATCCTCTATTTAGGAACATATTCATCAGTTCTTCTATTTCTATCTGTAGGGCAAGTTGTGTGGAAGAGTATTTGAATGCATTTAAGAACTGGTTTACCATGATTGACCTTTTATATGAGTATGGGTGATAGCTACTATAGTGTAGGAACATCCCCATATTCGTGGGCTTACGATAAATACTGAAATTAATATTTTCACCCTCCCTCTTAAGTATTTAACTTAAGCCCACGAATATGGGGATGCATTCGTGGGCCTATAACTCCCCCTATATCAATCCCATAGAGCACTTGTGGGACACTATGGAAAGGCATATCAGGTGTCTGGATATGCCAATCACCTCCGTACCTGCATTGCTGACTGCATTACACACAGATTGGTTGGCCATACTTCCCGAATGCTTCCGACATCTTGTTGAATCAATGCCACATCAGACAGCTGCTGTACTGAGGGCAAAAGGAGGACCTACGAAGTATTAGATAAGTGGTCATAATTCAGTGATTACTCAGCTCATGTATGGTTTACGGCATAGCCTCCAATTCTGTAGTATAAATGCTGCACTCTGTTGGGATTACTTGGGAGATGATTATATTCAGGAATTTTGGAACCATCTGTATATATATCAGGGTGGAATTGCAATGCTGGTCTTTGTAGGCTGCATGTAACTGCTGGAAATTTTGTTTAGGTAAACAATCCTTTTTCCAATTATACATATGGAGATTGCATGTTGTTTATATAGTAAAAAAAAAAAAAAGTAAACTGCAGCCATTATCAACCCACTGCAGGATGGAAGCCTCCTCAACAATTCATGTTGAAGGAAATGGAACATAATCTGCCACGCTGGTCCAGTGTGAGTTGGCAGATCGACCGTATTTAGCAGTCAGGGGCTTGAACCCCAATCTACTCAAAGAGCGTGTGCTACTGCACTCCCACTCCTGACCACTCGGCTATGGAGGCCGTAGTATCCCATGGTGAATATGGAACTTTAGGAGAAGTTACTATCTGATTGAGATTTAAATTAAGTTGCTGTAGTAGGTCTTTTAAATAAATGCCTGCTGGTTTGTTGGTATTTGGATGTGCTCTATACAAGTTTTTCAAACTTGGTTCATGTAGGGTTGTCCTTGTCGGGGTAGTCAGGTATTGATTTTATCTTTCACAAATGGGGAGGGGCAAAAATTTCAAAATAAAAGTTTGCTTTAGTGAAACAGAAGACCAATGAAAAATAACATCGTTTAGTTCATATATTAACTTGTTAGTCTCTTCATGCAAACTATTAATTAGAAAATGTTATAGGCAGTCCATAGGTTTACTGCATTAATCTTCAACACTAAACTAATCTGAATAGAAATTTGAGTGGCTGCCATTGGCTTGAAATTAGAATGGCGAGTGTCTCACAAATAAGGAGAGTTCCAACCTTGGAATCCAAATGCTGCAAAACAACTTTAGTGATCATTACTAGAATGCTTTTAGTAAAAAAGAAAGATCTTTCATTCATGAAGAGTTATCATTTTTGTTTATTGGTTTCCATTAAGATTCAAAGAAATTGACTAATAAGCATAAATTAATCACTTTGATTATGTGCAAAGCATTCCATTCCAAAGGACAAATTGTCACCCAAATTCCTTCCCTTAGCTGCCAGTACCTCAAACTAAATGAACTTCATATTTACATTTGTACTATCTCCATTCTTGGATTCACTTCAAGTTACTCTCTAATACACAGCACTAACCAACAGCAGTGACTCGTTTAAACAAGCTGTAGCAATATCACAATCTGCAAGCACAAAATATGTGTAACACTGTGACAAGAATGACATATTTTGGTGCTTAACAGTAAGTAATCTCAGAGTAACAATTAAAAATAATAAATCATTTAAACATTAAAAATTAGTTTGCTATCTCTCTCTCTCTCTCTCTCTCTCTCTCTCTCTCTCTCTCTCTCTCTCTCTCTCTCTCTCTCTCATAACAACAAATTACAATTTAGCATTAGCCCATAAGGTACAGTCAGTACACTTATGCAATATACTACTCATGTGGATATGTTCACGATGTGAGCATACCAATATTACATAATCATAATGTTGAGCATGATTGGTATATGACATTACATATAAAAGAGGGAGAGATTCAAAAAAGAATTGTACTCACTCAATAGTTGATAGAAAGAAGAAATTTCTTTGTTTGATACTTTTATATCTCCATAGCAACCACACAAATTAATTCCGTGACAATTTTTTTTTTTTCTTTGCAATGCTGAATTAAGTGTCACAATAGATAGTGGAATACAGATCAGTGATTCATTTCCTTTCTGCAAGGAAAAACGTTGACGTTGTAGAGCAGATATCTTTTAAGGGCACAAAAGGTGATGTTGAAACTAATGACATTAAGAGTAAGAGATCTGCAAATTTACTCAACAAGTACAGATCAATGTTGAAAAAAAGTCTCAAGTTAAGGTTGAATGTGAAAGTGTCTGCAATTCTGCCCAAACACGATAGGAGGGAGTATACGATGAGAGCCTTGTTGATCAATTCAGCCCTGGAGAGATTGTGCAAGGATAAAGGGTAGAATTCTTTTCAGCCTGGTCTGTGCTTGTTGACAGGAGAGACTACTGACCGCATGCAGAGGCAAAAGTGATTCTTGCACTACTTCTATCAGAATGAGCAGCAGCCTGGAAAGCAAGGTAATGGAGAGCAAGGTAATTTCCAGGACTGCTGGGAGTCATAGTGGAACAAGTAAATACATGGGCTGTGTTATGGTAACTAAGAGCAGGAACGGGTGCATGTACACCAATGTTAGAAGTATAGTTAATAAATTTGATGAGCTTGAAGTGCTAGTCAAGACATTAAAGGCAGATATAGTTGGGATATCAGAGATATGGTGTCACAGATATAAGCAGTACAGAATTGGAATTTGGGGAGTACAATGTGTACAGGAAGGATAGACGAAACAAGGGAGGAGTTATGCTATTAGTTAAGAAACAAAATCTAAGGAAATGCATCCAATTGACGTTGGTGGACAATGCAGTGTTGAGTCTGTTTTCTATGAAATAAGCACTGGGAAAGGAAAAATAAGAGTAGGTGTGTGTTATAGGTCTAATGAATCTGATGAGTATAAGCAACTGTGCAGAGAAATAGTGGGCCAGTAAATCATAATGTCTTATAATGGGAGATTTTAACTTTCAAGATATTGACTGGAACTTGTGGGTTGGTCACTCGCACACTAGCACGACTTCTGCGGATTTATTGGATGACTGTTTTCTACAGTAACATGTTCAAGAGGCAACCAGAGGGAGTAATACCCTTGATGTGATTATCAGCCGTGATTATTCATGCATTAAGAATTTGCATATAAAGGAACCAATGTTAGGAGTATATAGTTAATAAATTTGATGAGCCTGAAGTGCTAGTCAAGGCATCAAAGGCAGATATAGTTGGGATATCAGAGACATGGTGACAGTGATCACAATGCACTGATGTGGGAATTAATTAAAGATGTAACTACCATCAAGGCTAAAGGGAAGGGCTTTTGCTTTCGTAAAGGTGACTACAGAGGTCTCAGGCAGTTTTTAAATTCTGTACAGTGGGATCAACTGATGTTACCCACGTTGAATTCTAAATGAGAAGTCCTCGGGGACAATTTTGGAGGCTACTAGGCTTTTCATTCCAACTAAGAAATACTGTTCAAGGTTTAGGCCTAAATGGATGTCAGATGAATTAATGAGGCTTGTGGCAGAGAAGAAGAATGTAAGGGATGCATATAAAGTATCAGGCGACACATAAGCCTATGGCAGGTATAAACTAGTCTGTAATCATGTCACAAAGGAGGTTAGGCAGGCGAAGACAGATTACGAGAAATGCAAAGGAAAAAAAAGCAAAGAGTTCTTTACTTAAGTAAACTGTAGAAGGAGAGGGATGAATCAGATTGGACCACTTAACAGATGGGTTGACTATTGATGATCATGCTCAGATAGCTGATAAAACTGAATGAGTATTTTGCATCTACTTTCACTCATGAGGAGTTATTCAATGAGGGGAGTGCCAGAAGTTTATCAAACTAACAGGGAGCTATGTGATTTTGTAATAACTGAGAGCAGAGTGGAGGAGAAATTGTTGAAGTAAAACATAAGGAAGGCACTTGGGGTGGAAGGAATCTATCCAGATACATTAAAAGAGGCAGCAAAGAAAGTAAGGAAAATTTAGACATAATTATGAGAGCTTCCTTGGACAGGTCCCCATGGACTGGAGGTAGGCAAATGTATCAATTCACAAAAGGGGTTCAAAATTAACTGCAGACAGATCTGTTAGTTTAACTTGTGTTCCTGGGAAAATAATGGAATCACTGGTTAAAGAAGTTAGTTATTTGGTTTTTAGGAGCATTAGCAACTAAGGTCATATTGCTCCGGGATATGCGGTGGTCATTCCCTGACATTTCCGCATTCTCCATATTTGGTGGTAAGGTTAAAGAAGCATTGCAGGATCATCTAGACAAGACTACAGTAATAGCTAAGACATAGCATGGATTTGTTAAAAGGAGGTCTTGTCTGACCAATTTGATTGGATACTATGATGTTGTCACAAAGGAACTGAATACCAAAAATAATTTTGATATCATATACTTGGATTTCAGGAAAGCTTTTCATATTGTTGCACATGGAAGACTGCTGTACAAATTGGAGAGGTATGGCATTAAGGATAAGTTGCTACAATGGATAAAGGGATGGATGAGTGGGAGACGAAAGAGTGGTAATCAATGGACACCGCTCTTCGTGGACAAATGTTATTAGTGAAGTTCCCCAAGGTTCGGTGTCGGGCCCATTGTTGTTTTGTATATTTATCAATGACATTGATGAAGGTTTATCAGGTTTAATGACCACGTCTGAAGATGATACAAAGGTTGCCGGGGTTGTTAAACACAGTAAAGACAGTATGCTAGTCCAACTGGATCTAGATAAGTTGGAAAAATGGGCTGAGAAGTGGCAACTGAAGTTTAACATTGACAAATGCAAATTCCTGCATATGGGTAGCAATAACCCAAGAAATCGACTTCATCCTCACTAACAGAAGATATATTGTGAATGATGTTACCGTCCTGAATAAGGTAAACGTTGGAAGTGATCACAGAATGGTAAGATGTACACTTGATATAGATGTAGGAAAGGAAAGGAAAAAACTGACTCGAGTAAATAATACAAAGGTCTTTGAAATAACAGAGGAGGAGAAAAAGCAGTATGTACTGGAACTTAAGAACAAGTTTGAGCTTTTGCAGACTGCTCAGGACCAAGATATCAACGAGGAATATTACAACTTTCTGAAAGTGATAAAGCCCAAGAAACCTATAGGGAAACAGAAATCCAAAGAAGAAAAAATTAGTCAAGAAACACTTGTCATGATGAACCAAAGACGACAAATGAAGAGCAAGAAAAACACTGACAGGGAGAAAATTGAGTATACTGAGTTATGCAAAGCCATTAGAAAGAGACTCAGAGAGGACATAAGAAGATTTAACACAAGAAAAGTAGAACAAGCATTAAGGGAAAACAAAGGATTTAAATCAACAGCCATGAGCAGTAATACAGGAAGACAAATGATACTGAAACTGAAGAATAGCGATGGTGTACTTATAAACAGCAGAGAAGGCACAATTCAAATAGCAGAAGACTACTATAGAGAATTATACAAGGAGCGAGGGAATGATACCAGCAGTGGGGAAGATGGATTGCAAAGTAGCAACACATACGACATACCCGATATTCTTCCCGATGAGGTAGAACATGCATTGAAGAAAATGAAGAATCGGAAAGCCCCAGGGGAAGATGAAGTTACTGTAGAGTTGTTAAAATTGGGAGGAAGAGACATAACACAAAAACTGGCAAGGCTCTTCACTAAGTGCATTAGAAAAGGTGTGATGCCTAAGCAGTGGAATAATGCAATCATAGTTTTGCTGCATAAGAAAGGAGATAAATCAGAAATTGGAAATTATAGACCAATTAGCTTGTTATCCCATATCTACAAGTTGTTCACAAGGGTCATTACTAACAGATTAGAAAGAATACTTGATGAGAATCAACCGAAAGAGCAAGCTGGCTTTAGGACAGGATTCTCAACTATGGATCACCTTCACGTAATATCACAGCTAATGGAGAAAGCAAATGAATATAAAACACCATTATGCCTGGCATTTGTGGATTATGAAAAGGCATTTGACTCCATACAACATAAGGCAATGTTTCGGGCACTGGAAAGACAAGGCATAGATACTCCATATATTATGATTTTGAAGAAAATATATGAGAGTGCTACATCCTTTATTAGACTAGACAAAGACAATAGGAAATTTAAAATAGAGAAAGGAGTTCGACAAGGAGACACAATATCTCCGAAGCTGTTTACTGCTGCCCTTGAGGAAGCTTTCAGAAGATTAGACTGGTCGCAGAAAGGAGTCAATGTGAACGGAGAGTACCTAAACCATTTACGATTTGCAGATGACATTGTGGTCATAAGCCACGATCCCAAAGAATTAGAGGAAAATCTTAATCAGTTATGCACAGTTAGTAAGGATTTTGGACTAAAGATGAATATGGCTAAAACAAAAGTAATGATGAACAAGTATGCCATGGAAAGGGAAATAATGATTGAAGGAGCAGTAATTGAAAAGGTGGAGTCATATACTTATCTGGGACAAGTTATTAGCTGTAATAATGATAAATGGCTGGAAGTCAAGAGAAGAATAAAGTTTGGATGGATAGCATTCAGGAAATATAGTCACATACTGAAGAGCAATATCCCAGTTTGTCTGAAACGTAAAATAATGAATCAATGTATACTCCCCACCATGACTTATGGAAGTGAAACTTGGGCACTCACCAAAAGAATGGAAGAGAAGCTAAGAACTACACAGCGAAGAATGGAACGAATTATATTGGGAATCAGACTGTTAGATAAGAAGAAACACATGGATTAGGTAGCAAACTCAAGTAAAGGACATTCTTATCAAAACTATAGAACTAAAATGGTCTTGGGCAGGACACATAGCTCGAAGACATGATGACAGATGGACTAAGAAAATAACAGAATGGTACCCAAGAGGAGCTAGAAGAAAACCTGGAAGACAAAGGCAGAGATGGATAGATGAAATTCATGAGTTTTTGAGTAGTAAATGGATGGCCAGTGCTCAAAACAGAAGGAACTGGAAAGTTGCTGGAGAGGCCTTCATCCTGCAGTGGATTGAAAATGGCTGATGATGATGATGATGAACCCAAGAGAAACGTACCAACTGTGTACAGGTCTGGAGGCCTCAATTTAGGAAGGATGTAGAGTTGCTAGAAAGAGTACAAAGAAGGGCAAGAAGACTGGTGAGGGGAACAAAGGGGTGCTCTTACCAAGAAAGGCTTAAGTTCTGCAAATTGTAGTACCTGCAAGATGATCTGATTGAGGTGTATAAGGCCTTTATTATGAGAGCTTCCTTGCAAGGTGATCTGATTGAGATGTATAAGGCCTTGAATGGGTTGAGCAAGCTGAATGCTGATTGGATTCTTCCTCTTGCTCAGACTAAGAACCTGAGGGGGCACAGTTTCAAATTTATGAAAGATAGTTGTAGAATAGATGTGCAGAAATTTGCCTTGTAGCTAGCATGTAGTTGATTGGTGGAACAGGCTTCCATCTTTTGTTGTGGAGGAATCTAATAGCCTAAATAAATTTAAGGCTGAGCTGGACAGTCATTTGGAACAAATGGAGGGTTGAAATGGGAGGGTTTTTTTTTTTTTTTTTGGCTGCTGCTGCATAAGCTTGCTTTCTTGCATCGTATTCCTCTACTAATAGTATTGCTAGAAACACCAAATACAATCCAGTTAGAAATGGTTGCTGTTGCGGTTGTTGGAGACTAATAGTAGTGCTAAAAACACCAAATACAATCCAGTTAGAAATGGTTGCTGTTGCGGTTGTTGGAGACAACTGCTCAGGTTACAGTGTTGTTGCACACTGGTAAACACAATTCAAATATGAAGAACCTCAGGGCAGAAGAAATTCAGGAAGCCCAGGAACCGCTGTAAGAGAAGATTTTTGTAAAAATTGAGGCATTAATCCTTAAAGAATGCCATATTAGCATTACAGAACTAGCTGCAGAGCTGCAAATTTGTGTAAGGCCTGTGGAGAACATCATCCATCAAAAAGTTGCATATGAGTGAAGTGTTTCTGCAGGTGGGCTCCCCGACTTCTGACCCCCTTAACAGAAGGAAAGAGCTTGATGTGCACATGAAATGTTGTCGCTGTCCCAAGAAAAGCAAACGAGTATTTTTTCATAACTAGTCACCACGGATGAAACTCTGATACATCACCACTATGATCCCAAAATTAAACAAATGTCAAAACAATGAATGCATGCATGCAGAATCACCACTCCCCTAATAATAAAAAAAAGGAGCAACCAAGGTGATGCTGTCGATTTTTTGGGATCAGCATGGTGTAATACTAACCAATTACCTTCAAAGAGTTGTAGTGTGACAGCATGTGGACACATGTGGATATGTAAGGGCGGCACCTAGAACGTTTGTTCAACTCCGCCTCGTATCTCTGTGAAGAACAGTATCACTACAGATGGGCCAGATGTGTGTGACGTCGGTTTGTGTGTATTATGTGTGTGTTCTGTTCTGGCCGCTTGGCTACCCAGAAGCATCAGTCACCTGGACAGATGATTCTGGGTACTCGTCCACACCACGGGAAGGTGGGCCAGTCCCAGTAAAACACGTACCGTCTCGAAAGAGACTCTGACCCACCTGCTGTTGTCAGCAGGTGGGCCAGGAACCTCTGGGGGCCCATTCCAGAGGGAAGAGAGGAGAGAAAAAAAAAAACTACCCGTGGTAAAAGTTGTAAAAAAAAAAAAAAAAATAATAATAATAATAAAAGTAATCCATTGTAATATATTATAATAATACAGTATTTATGTATGAGAAAAAAAAATAAATAAATAAAATAAGAATTGATAGTATGGCAAATTTAGCAAAAAAGAAATAAAAAAAAAAAATTATAATAAAAAAAAAAAATTATAATAAAAAAAAAAATAATAAAATAAATAAATAAAATAAAATAAAAATTGATAGTATGGCAAATTTAGCAAAAAAGAAATAAATAAAAATAAAGTAAAATAAAGAAAAATAAAGAAAAAAAAAAAAGAAAGAAAAAAAAATTAGAATTTAGCCTTTCCCTTCACAAGAGTGAAATCTAGGCTGCAGAATTGCTTATCTGGTTTTGATTGGCATTGGCATACAAGGTCTTTCACCGGGTAAAGATGCCAGATGCAAAGGCCTGCAGGGAGGAAAGATTGTCTGGAGTCTGGATTAGTTGATCCACGTTGGTTGGGGAGAAGTTCAGAATTTTTATCCGAAGTTGATCTCTGAGATCCTCATACAGGTCACAGTCAAAAAGAAGGTGGTACCAGTTTTCCTTGCCTCCACAAAAGCATAGGTCGGTAGCGAGAAGCCCCAGTTGGTGCAGCTTTTCATTCAGGGAGCCGTGGCCGGTCACCAAGAAGGACGTTTCAAGGCTGAGAGAGAACCAGGATCTTGTAGTTTTAGTCATCACAAACTTTACCTCGGGGAGGAATCTTTTGGTTACTGCGCCTTGTGGCGACGTATTCCACCTGGTTTGCCAGATGTTGATCAGTTCATTGTAACATCTTGATTTTTCACTTTTATCATCTGCAGTGAGATTAGGCTCAATATCCAGAATACAGGTTGGTATTTTTTTCTGATTCTGAAGCAGAGCCCACAGAAGATTGTAAACAAATCAAGCGGGAGAGTTCCCGCAATTACCTGAATAGCTGCCGTGGAGACAGTCCTGCATATACGGTGAGTGGCCAGAATCATTCCTCTTTGGATGGAGTTCAGTTTGTTTCTCATTTTTATGATAACTGCACGGTGGAACCACACTCCGGCAGCATAAGTTACAATGGGTACGAATACTGCTTTGTAGTATAGCGATAACGTTCTCTTAGACAAACCCCAATCACTTCGAGAGACTCTGAGGATGGAGGCAGAAAAACCTTTAACTTTGGTGCTGAGGTGTTGGAGGTGTGGGAAGAAGCAGAGTTTGTGGTCTATAGTGACTCCTAGGACCCTTGCTTGCATAACTAAAAGCAGTTGCACACCAGAGATCATAATTTGCGGAGGTCTCCGCAGGTCAAGCTTGTTCTTGAAGATCATCATTTTGGATTTAGTTGGATTTATGTGCAGCTTGTTTAACCTGGTCCAGATGGAGAGATTGGACAAAACGTGCTGAGCATTAGCTTCCAGAGCAGAGCGTGAGTTTCCAGACACGATAATGGTGAGATCGTCCGCAAATGCTACAATTTTTGTGTTGTCAAAGGAGTTACCAAGCCAATTTTGGAGAACCATGTTCCAGACCAGAGGCCCCAGGACAGAGCCCTGAGGACAACCCCGGTAGACAGGCCTTGTGATCTGAAGAAATTTTGATTTAACTACTACAGAACGCTCTGAAAAGTAGTTCTGGAACAGCTTGTATAAATTGGAAGGGCATCTGGCGGCACGGAGACGTTCAAGGGCACTTTCCCACCATACAGTGTCGAAGGCTCCTTCGAAGTCGACAAAAATAGCTAATTCATATTTGGAGGTTGAGTTCTCCAGGTGCAAGACCAGATCAAATAGGGCTTCTTCACAGGAGTGGCCTGGTGTGAAGCCATACTGGGATGGGGAGATTAAATCCTGTGAAAGGAACAAAGTGGTAACTCTTTGGGCCATTAGCTGCTCTAATATTTTTCCAAGGTTAGCCAATAGTGCAATAGGCCTGAAGGACCGTGGTTCAGTTGAAGGCTTATTTGGTTTTTTAATGAGCCGGAGCAGTGCCTCTTTCCAACACTTAGGGAACTGGCTCTCTCGTAGACACTTGTTAAACAACAGCAAAAGGTGTGATGGTCTTAATTTGTAGAACCTGAGGATGAAAACATATTCAATAAGGTCCATGCCTGGACATTTCCTGGGATTGATTGTTTTCAGTATTGTATCCAGCTCCAGCATGGTAAAGGGGTCAGCTAAGGACTGAGAACAGTAATTAGCATTTTGTGCTCGAAGATCAGCATGTTCGGGAAGGTCTTCCAAGGGGTCTGACAGCAAAGCATTATTCCAACTTCCTCATAAATGTGCTGCTTCCTCATTCTACATGGTGCTATAAAAGCAAAAAAGACAAAGCTGTGCGCGCCTACTTCACGATAATGCTCCTACACATTTCTCACATGCTGCAGTGAGGAGTGCCTACAAATATGCATTTGAAATATTGCTGCATCCTGCTTCTTCCCCCAACCTTGCGCACTCAGATTTCTTCCTCTTTCCTGCCCCAGAGTCCTTTCTTCATAGAAAACAATTTTCTGCTGGTGACAAGGTGATTTCTGCTTCCAAGTCATGGTTTGAAGGACAGTCAGAGGACTTTATAACACTGGCCTGTGGAAGTGTATTGAGAGGTGGCAAAAATGTGTCATTTTGTCTGGTGACTGTTGGGAAAGTGTAATACATGGCATTTTTTTCAACCTTCTATCACAACTATTTCTGGATGAATACAAATATTTTTTGACTTATCCTCAAAATTAACACTGCATGGATAATCATAATCAGGAATAGGAATCTCACATTTTTCTAGTTTATGCATTTAAATTGAGCAAAAAGGCAATTAAGGCTACCAAGAGTTGATGGCATATACCCAGTAATTTTGATGGAGGCTGCCAGGAAGTGTATTCAACTATTAATTAATTATGAGGACATCTTTGGACTCTGTAGAGATACAAGTCCAAAGATGTCCTTTGGATTGGAGAAGGGCTACGGTATCACCAATACAAAGGCAATTCTAACAGCAAAGTTGGTAACTACAGCTGGTTAGTCAAACTACAGTGGTAGGGAAAACTTTAGTAGCAATGATTAAGACTGCAACTCAGGAACATTTAGATAGATATGACATATTGAATAGCACAACCAGGTTTTGTTAAGGGAAAATCATGTTTAACTAACTTAGTAAGCTATTTTAGTGTTAGCAAATTATGCAAGAAACCTAGTTTATACAGCATCAGGAAGAAAAAAAAAAAAAAAAACCTCACACTTCATATATTCTTTCCAATATTTTGTCTGTTCCTTGAATTTATTTATGCTATCAACTTCCACAACAATAGATGGAAGTTTGTTCCAGCAATTAACCACCTGCTGGCTAAAGGCAAACTTCCGCACATTATTCTGCAACTGCCTTTCCTCAGTTTGCAATTATGCCCCCTTATGTATGTAGAGCCGGACCGAACAAAAGCGGGGGCCCAGTGCAAAGTTGACTTGCAGGGCCTTGATACAAATTTCGTACAACAAAATAATTTATTGCATTTTGATATTTATTACATTGCACAAATTGGTTTAGTAAGGATTACATGAAAATGATAAATAATTAAATTATTTTAATAAAATTAACATTTCAATCACAAAAAAATCTTTAATAAATCAAATAAGAAAAATAATTGCTTCATATACTTATAAAATACAATTTGGTATGCGACTTAATCGAATAAGGTCACAATATGTGATTTTTGTTTTATTTTCTTACATGTTTTATAGCAAATTCGTTGATAATATCATCATAATTTAGTTTTTTGGCTATTTCGGATTCGATAGATAAAATGGCTAAGGAAGTAAATCGTTCTTGACTAATGCTCGAGTTACTCTCAAGTAATTTTTTATTATTTTCAATCTTGAGAAAGATCTTTCTGCAGATGCAATGGTAATTGGTAAGGTTAATATAATTTTCAGAACAGTAACAAAATTTGGATACAATTCAGTAAATATTGTAATATTTGTAATATTGTGATCCTGAAAGGCAAAACTTGACAACAAATTTTGATTTCATTAAATAAATCAATGCAATCAATATCAACTTGCATTTAAGTCTTTGCAACATTTAAGATCATTTTCAGTCAGTTTTTGAATATTATCCGAATTATATAAAAAACCATATGATTTCTGATGTTCGTGATAAATTTCGAATCTTTTCTTAAAAGAAATAATTACAGTATTGATTATGACTAGAAAATATTGAATTCTGAAATATTCTTCGCCTGATGAAATAGGCTGATCGGTTCCTTCATAACAAAATTGTTTGTTTTTCGTCCAGTTCTTTGATTCTTAAATTCAGATGTTACTTGTAATTCTTCAGCTATTTCCTTTGCAGTTATTAAAGAAGATTTTAATCCCGATTCACGATACTGTTCAAAAAAATTTAAAAGGCCTTTTAAATGTGAATTTGTAGTACCGATATCTATATTTGAATTTTGAAATATCTTGCTCACAATATTTATTTCATTCGATACCAAATGACCAAACTTAATAAAAATTCAAATGAAGTAAGTTTATTTTCGATTGATTGGATTTCGTTTTCATGTCACTGGTATGTTCATAAAGGTATTTCGAAGCTAGAGGAAATTGTGGCACTTGGTATCTCACACATTTCACACTTTCGGGGCGACATTCGTACATCGTTTCTGACAGTGGTTTTGGAGTAAGAGGTTTGACGATGCTCTTTTAATATATCCCAGCGTATCACAGAACTTGCAAAAATATTATATATGCTTTGTAAAGTCCCAAAAAATCAATTTGCAAGAGAAGATGATTTTGAAATGTCTCCAAGAACTAAATTCAAATTATGAATTCCGCAGGGCATATACTGTGCTTTGGAATTCTTTTGCAGGATAAGTGCTTGCACACCTTTATATAAACCTCTCATATGAGCTCTGTTATCGTACCCCTGTCCTCGACAGTTCCCTAAATCTAATTCCTCCTTTTCTAATATGCTTTCAATTTTGGCTGATAATCCTTTTTCTGTCGAGTCTTTTACTGTTTAAAAACAAATAAATCGTTCTTGTATACTCACATCACTTTCAGAGTTATCTACATTAATGTATCTTAAAATAACAGATAATTATTCTTGATGGCTTACGTCTGGAGTGCAATCTAATAAAATTGTGAAATACTTAGCTTTCTTTACTGTATTTATTATTTCCTTTCTAACTTTTTTAGCCAAAGCAGAAATCAGTTCATCTTGTATTCTGTGGGATAAATAGGAATGCGATGCTGATTCTACGCACACCGATCCAAATGTTGTTTCATGATTGGGTCAAATCTTGCAAGTAATTCTATGAGACCTAAGAAATTACCGTTGTGCGGTTTATATAAAAGCATCGCTACTGCCCCTGAATGCCAAATTATGCTCTGATAAATATAAAAATTGCAGCCACTATTTGTTCATAAACACATTTTAAACGCTGTGTTTCGTTTTTAATTATTTTTTCATGTTCTTTGTCAATAATGTTTCCAAGTTTCAAATTCTTTTCAAGTTGTAACAATTTGTACATAGCTTGTAAATGATATTCTGATCTTTCATGACTTTGTAATCGCGAACTTAAATGTACCCAATCGTTAAGTCCAGTTAAACACAGAGAAGTGGTATTTGAAGAGAATAACTTACACGCATGACACAATGTGGCATCTTTGTACGTACTTTGAGTAGAGTAACCACCTTTGTTCTTGACGTTCCCCATTAGTTAATTTTCTTAAATAATAATTTTCAGAAAAACTTCTGTTATTTTTATCTTTCAGAAAATCGTAGTTTTTTACTTGTGTCACGCCATTTTGTACGATAGCCATACTAAATTTATCAGTTATAATTTCGGGCTAAGTACCAGGATCATTGATATCAACATTTTCATCTTCGACACTTTGTTGATTCTCTTGAAGCTGCGGTCCTCGGAATAATTCATCCTTTTCTTTGTTCGACGCTGACAAAAAATCCTCCATCTGTACATTTCCCTCTGCTTCGTGATTATCTTCCCGTTTTACAGTTTTCTTATCATCGCTTTCCTCTTCATTAGGACGAGAGTTGGCTTTATGATGATCAGGATCGTTTTCGAGGATATCGCACGGCGTAATATCATTTTCGCAAGTTTGTTCTTCCAGTAACTGTGAATTATGCGCTTCTTCAGTTTGTTGCACATTTTTGGTTTTTAAATTTTGCAAGGGAGTTCCTGTTTTTCCCTAATTTCTTCTCTTTCTTTTTTTTCTTCAATTTATCAGAGCCACACATACTTTCTTCCTGCATCTGTCTCTACTAGTCATGTTGCGAAATAGATACGAATATGTTATTTATTTTTCACACCTCACGAATCGCGATAAAAACGTACAATGTATGATCAGCTGTCATACATACATATTTGTGGGGAATATTTATTCAATCATTTCATATGAAACTCCAATAAATTATTATATAATTATTTTTTTTAATTTGTAAGGAGAGATATTTTAAATATACTTGAAAGTAAATATATTTTTTCGTGTTCTTTGGAGAATTCTTGGCGGGCTTTCAAATAATGTTAATAACATGATTATTGACATTTTATTTCTTATGTATATTAAAAATATGGCCATTTTATGGCAATGTCGCTAGATTTTGCGACAGTATTAAAACAAAAAAAATTAAACTATTTTTATTTGGCAAAATCAGTCAGCGGCACGGGGCCTTGTGATCTTGCACCGTTCGCACCTCCCTCGGGCCGGCTCTGTATGTATGGTCTCAGCAAGATGGGATAACCACGTCTTTATCCTTTCTAGCAAAATTCCTGTATATCACTGACAAAACCCCCATGAGCTGCTGTAGCAGCCCATTTGCACTGCTCTGAAAATTTCATATCTCATTCCACAATTACCCCAGGTCTTCCAATACAGAGCATATGACGACACGGTTGGTATGCTACTCTGGGATTACTGCTACCCATATGCAGTAACAGATGCAGATGATACAAAGGTTCTATCGTGCAACTGGATCTTTGACATTAAGCCTTATATACCTTCACACCAAACCCTGGAGGATTCCACTAATATTAGTCCACGAAGAGCAATATTCTCTCTCTCCCCAATTTGTACAAGTCCTTTATTTGCAACAGTATCAAAAGCTTTCTTGAAATCGAAGTATATAATTATAAAATTATTTTTGCATCTCCTTTCTTCATGGCCATCCAATCAAATTGGTCACACAAGGTTTCCCCTTCAACAAACACATGCTGTGTCTAAAATATAATTGCAGCCGTGTCTAGATAATTTTGCATTAATTATTTCCCCAGTGACTCCATTATTTTCCCTGGAACAGAAGTTAAACTAACAGGTCTGTAATTACATGTGTCGCCCTTTGATCCCCCTTTGTTAATTGGGGATACAGTCATACATCTCCAGTCCACAGGGACTTTGAATCCAAGGAAGAAGCTCTCATAATTATGGTGAAGGGTTTGCTTATTTCCTTTGCTGCCTCCCTTAATATAATTGGATAGATCCCATTCACCTCAGATGCCTTTCTTTTGCTTAAATTCAACAATTTTTCTTGCATTTTTCTCTGAGTTATTACAAGATCATTTAGCTTCCTGTTAGTTTGAAAAGCTTCTGGCACCCCTTCCCAAAAGAATTCCTTATTAGCATTAGTAGAGGCATACAATGCAAGAAAGCAAGCTTATAACAGCATCAGCAAAAGAAAAAACCCTCCTATCTCATCCCTCCATTCTTTCCAAATGCCTGTCCATCTCAGATTTAAATTTATTTAAGCTATCAACTTCCACAACAAAAGATGGAAGTGGATTCCACCAATCAACAACCTGATGGTTAAAGGCAAATTTCCACACATCTATTCTACAACTGTCCTTTATAAATTTGAAACTCAGGTTCTTAATCTGAGCAAGAGAGTCCCATCGGCATTCAGCTTGCTCAACCCATTCAAGGCCTTATACTCCTCAATCAGATCACCTCGCAGGTGCCTACTCTCCAGGTGGTGCAATTTGCAGAAATTAAGCCTTACTTGGTAAAAGCATCCCTTTGTTCCCCTCACCAATCTTGTTGCCCTTCTTTGCACTCGTTCTAGCAACTCTACATCCTTCCTAAAATGAGGCCTCCAGACATGTACATAGTACACCAGGAGTGGCCAGACCATTGCCTTGTATAATGGAATAATCACCTCCCTGTCTCTGCTAGCAAAATTCCTACATATCATTGACAAGATTCCATGACCCATCCTGGCAGCTAGTCTGCATCTATTTGACTGCACATTTACTCCCAGGTCTTTTTCACTTTCCACTTCCCTGAGTGTAGAACCACACAGTTGGTACGTTTCTCTTCAGTTATTGCTACCTATATGCAATACTTTGCATTTGTCAACGTTAAACTACAGTTGCCACTTCTCAGCCCATTTGTCAAACTTATCTAGATCCAGTTGGAGTAGCATACTGTCATTAACAACCCTGCTAACCTATGTATCATCTGCAAACTTGGACATTAAACCTGATATACCTTCATCAATATCATTGATAAATATACAAAACAACAATGGGCACAACATCGAACCCTGGGGAACTCCACTAATAACATTTGTCCACGAAGAGCAGTGTCCATTGATTACCACTCTGCCGTCTCCCACTCAACCATCCCTTTATCCATTGTAGCAATTTACCCTTAATACCACACCTCTCCAATTTGTACAGCAGTCTTCCATGTGCAACAGTATCAAAAGCTTTCCTGACATCCAACTATATGATAACAAATTTATTTTTGGCATTCAGTTCCTTTGTGACCACATCATAATATTCAATCAAATTGGTCAGACAAGACCTCCCTTTAACAAACCCATGCTGTGTCTATTACTGCAGTCTTGTCTAGATGATCCTGCAATGCTTCATTAATCAGTGATATCATTATTTTCCCCAGAACACAAGTTAAATTAACAGATCTGTCTATAGTTACTTGTCACCTTTTGAACCCCCTTTGTGAATTTGTGATACATTTGCACACCTCCAGTCCATGGGGACCTCCCCCTGAGTCCAAGGAAGCTCTCACACTTATGGCTAAGGGTTTGCTTACTTCCTTTGCTACCTCCTTTAATATAACTGATTGATAACTGAATGAATCAGATTGGTCCACTTGATATTGATGGGTCAATTGTTGATGATCCTGCTCAGGTAGCTAACAAACTAAATGAATATTTTGCATCGACATTCACACATGAGGAGTTATTTAGCGAGGGGAAAGCCAGAGGTGTATTCAACTCTAGCAGTAAGCTAGAGAATCTTGTAATAACTGAGAGCAAAGTGGAGGATTTTTTTTGATTTTTTTGATTTGGTAGTTGTTGGCGCATCGGCTTCTGTGGCCATATTGCACCTCCCAAGGTTTTTGCAGTACTTTGATCCAAGCCCGAGGCGGGAATCGAACCCGCGACCTTTGGGTTGCCGGTCAGGTACTTTACCCACTCGGCTAGCCCGGTCGGCTGCAAAGTGGAGGAGAAATTGTTGAAGATAAACACAAGAAAGGCACCCGGGGTGGATGGGATCTATCCAGTTATATTAAAGGAGGCAGCAAAGGAAGTAAGCAAACCCTTAGCCATAATTATGAGAGCTTCCTTGGACTCAGGGGAGGTACCCACAGACTGGAGATGTGCAAATATGTCACCCCAATTCACAAAGGAGGATCAAAGGCTGACACAAGTAATTACAGACCTGTGAGTTGAACTTCTGTTCCAGGAAAATTAATGGAGGCACTAGTTAAAGAAGCACTGCAGGATCATTTAGACAAGACTTCAGTTATAGCTCGGCCACAGCATGGTTTTGTTAAGGGGAAGTCTTGCCTGACCAATTTGATTGGATACTATGATGCAGTCACAAAGGAACTGGATGCAGGGAATAACTTTGATATTATATACTTGGATCTTACAAAGGCTTTTGATACTGTTGCACATGGAAGACTGCTGCACAAATTGGAGCAGTGTGGCATTGGAGGCAAATTGCTGCTGTGGATAAAGGGGTGGCTGAGGGGGAGAAGACAGAGAGTGGTAATCAATGGACACTGCTCGTGGGCTCAGTGTTGGGTCCAATATTGTTTTCTGTATTCATAAATGATATTGATGAGGGTTATCAAGCTTAATGTCGAAGTTTGCAGATGATACAAAGGTAGGCAGGGTTGTCAAGGACACTACTGACACTATGCTGCTGCAACAGGATCTGGAAAGGTTGAGCAGATGGGCTGAGAGGTGGCAAACGAAGTTTAACATTGACAAATGTAAAGTACTACACGTGGGAAACAGCAACCCCAGAGCAACGTATCAACTCTGTGGTACTACACTGACAGTGGTAGAGAATGAAAGGGACCTGGGGGTGGTTGTGCAGGCAAATACGAAGTTCTCTGAGCAGTGCAGACGGGCTTGCAAGAGTAGCTCATGGTGTATTGTCAATGATATATAGGAATTTTTCTAGCAGGGATAAGTAGGTGATTATTCCCTTTTATAAGGCAATGGTCAGGCCACACCTAGAGTACTGTATACAGGTCTGGAGGCCTCATTTCAAGAAGGATGTAGAGATGCTGGAACGAGTACAGAGAAGGGCAACAAGATTAGTGAATGGAACAAAGGGGTGCTCTTATGAAGAAAGGCTTAAGTTTTGCAAATTACAGTGTCTGGAGACTAGGCACCAGCGAGGTGATCTGATAGGTGTATAAAGCCTTGAATGATTTGAGCACGCTCAATGCTGATGGGATTCTTCCTCTCGCTCAGAATAATCACCTGAGAGGGCATAAATTCAAATTGAGGAAAGACAGATGTAGGATACTTTGTAGATGTGCAGAAATTTGTCTTTAGCCCAGCAGGCAGTTGGTTGGTGGAACAGACTTCCATCCCTTGTTGTGGAAGTTGATAGCTTAAATAAATTTAAGGCTCAGCTGGACAGGTATTTCGAACGAACGGAGAGCTGAAGTGGAAGTATTTTTTTTTTTTTTGTTTGGCTGATGCTGCATAAGCTTGCTTTCTTGCACCACATGCCTCTACTAATGCTATGCTTACCTTTGGTGACACTCCGATTTCTAGGCAAGTTGATATCTCTTTTGGGGGTTACCCTGACGTCCAATTTCTCTTGGCACAAGCACATTACAAATATTGCTTCCTCTGCATCTAAAAATCTTGGTTTTCTCTCTTTCGCTCTCGGTGTTACTTTTCTTCCAAACTCTGTATAAATTGCAAATCCTCCCTACCATGAAATATTGTTCCCACATCTAGGTGGTGCCCCAAAAACCTCTCTCAGGCTTCTAGATTGCTTTCAGAAGAGGGCAGTTAGGTTAATTAATGACTCCTCTCTAACAGTCTCTCCACTAGCTGTCTCATAGACGTACTGTTTCTGCTGCATGCCTTTTCTACAGGTACTTCCATGGGCACTGTTCTTCTGAATTGGCTTCTATTATTCCCACTCTCTCTTTCAAAATAGTCCGAACACATGCCGCCAACATCCATTTACTGTCCAACTTCAAACTCACAGAACCAACTTTTCATCTTCCTTGTTTATTCACTCAAGTGCTGTTTTCTGGAACCACCTTCCTTCGTACGTTTTTCCTGAAAATTTCAGTCTACAGAAGTTCAAATCTAATATCAAAAAATATCTTCTTTTGTCTTCTAAACCTACAACCCAAGCACAGTACCAAGTACTATAGGTTCTAATACCTCTCGTGTTTGGGGTTTTCATTAAAAAAAAAAAAAAAAAAAAATCAGATCTCCTCTCAGGTGCCTAGTCTCCAGATGCTATAATTTGCAGAACTTAAGCAAATGAATGTAAGAGGACCCCTTCATGCCCCTCACTAATCTTGTTGCCCTACTCTGTAGTCAGCCAAACAACTCTACATCCTTCCTAAAATGAGACCTCCAGACCTGCAAGCAGTACTCAAGGAGTGGCCAGACCATTGCCTTATACAAAGGCATAATCACCACCTTTTCCCCTACTAGCAAAATTCCTGTATATCATTGACAATACCCCATGACCAGTTCTGGCAGCCTGTCTGCACTGCTCAGAAACCATATCTAGATTCAGTCCAGTGTACTATCTAGTGGCCAGCCTGTTAAAACAATTTTAAAGCTGCAACCTTGAAATTTAAGGAATATTTGGTCTCACCATGATGCCTCTCAACATCAAAAGATATGACCATACTACAGGATAAAAGAGGAAGAGGAGGTAAGATGCCAGAGCTTTGCTCTACTATGGTTTTCACCACTTCAAATCTCCAATAAGTAAGAGATGTAATAGCAACAGTTTGCTTAAAATACATCCCATATGCATTACCACAAATACCAGTACTTCTACAGTCCATGAGCAGGGAAAACAAATAGAATACATCCGTGGTGGCAGCACAGAATTTTAGTTTAAAGGACTGTCAAAATCATTATCAAAAGGCTGAATCAACCCGCCGTAGAAGCTAAAGGCTATCATCAGACTATTGAAACTTCTTCAGCAAAGGATGATTTCCTCAGTTTTACTAAAGTGAAGAATTTCCCTTGAATACACAAGTTCTGCAATATTCTTCAATGCAACCCTATCGAATTAAAGATGAACTTGTTGGTTTGCAATTTTGTCTATATGAACAATCGGATCAAGATCTTGATCAGGTTGTTCATATAGATTTTTGAACTATTGCTTAAATTACATTATCTATTGTATAAACTGAGTTTTTGTGCCATTTTTCTTTCTTTCTTTCCTTTTTTTATTGTGAATCCTCTGGTTAACACTGACCCTGGGATACAGCCCTTATTACAATCATTAATATCACCTTAGGAAATAAAAGAATTAAATATACACATTAAAATTAATAGTTTAAAGAACAAAAGGGACTAGATTTTCCATTGATTATTTATTTCCATGAAGAATTGTCATCAAAATAAGCATTGCACTTCCCTTTTATGCTGGATGGTAGTAATGCTATACATGAAAACAGATACCACAATATAATGTTTATTCCGGTGTTTGCACACACAATAATATGTGAAGCACAATAATATTGTGCTTCACACAATAATATAGTTATTATTAGTATAACTTAACGTGATATCCTGTAGATGTTTCTGAATATATTAAGAAAATAGTATTAATGTCAATACATTATGTATATTAGCAAGAAAGCAACCCAAGTTTGGTAAAAAATGTAATCTTATACTGTGAAGATAACTAACTTACTTCCTTCCTAACCTAAAAAATAAATAAATAAATAAATAGCATGCATCTTATCTCTTTTAGCAATATACCTCTCCTTTGCTTCCAAAGAAGAAGTATACTGATATTTAATAAATGTGTCATTACCCAGACAGCCATTTCAGGTGTTTACTGACACCTTTCCAAATGTCAATTAACTTTTTTTTTTTTTTTTTTTTTCATCCATTTAATAAGTATACACTTCAGCTAAATTAATGGCCTTTAGACCTGGCTCCGTAGCCGAGTGGTCAGAAGCAGGAGTGCAGCAGCACACGCTCTTTGAGTAGACCAAGGTTCAAGCCTCTGGCTGCTGAATACGGTCGATCTGCCAACCCGCAATGGACCAGCGTGGCAGATTATGGTCCATTTCCCTCAGCATGAATTGTTGAGGAGGCTTCCATCCTGCAGTGGGTTGAAAATGGCTGCGCTTTACCCTCTTTTTTTTTTTTTATATTATAAAGGCCTAAAGCCATTAATTATCTACATAAAAAAATGTTTTTCTTTTCCTAAGGATGAAATTCAAGTAATTTGCCAATTTATTCATTAGATCAAGATTAAATCATGCTCAATATCACAATGATAATCACTAGTAACCAAATATCTCACTTGTTTTCCATCAACTTCAATGTCAGCCACATAATTTTCAAAAACAGTTGGAACATAAACTTCAGGAAATTGGTCTTTACTAAAAACTATCAAAAGACAAGTTTTACCACATGCTCCATCTCCAACTATAACTAGTTTTTTCCTTATTGCAGCCATGTATCTAGATTCTGAAATTAAAAAAAATAATAATAAATAATGTATTACGGAATTAAATTACAATAATATATAAATATAATAATCATGTGTAAAAATGTTAATATTTTATTGTATTATCATAAATTTTAGCCACGTGCCGTCTGATTTTCAAATTGATAATTACAAGATTTACATTAATTTATATTAGACTTCTTTATGATATTTATTGCATATACAGGTAATACCAAAAATTTTAAAAAACAGAGAAAAATATATTCATAATTTATTATAATTTAATTTAACTTAATTTATTTAAAAAAATTTTTTTTGCTAAGTTGCTATGCAGAAATAAGCAAACAGGACTTCTTTCTTGTATTAGAAATTCAACTGCAGAACTTGTTTCCCCATAGAGGAGAGCAATAAAAGCCAGACTGAACTACATACCCTAAAATATCCCAAAACACCTTGACCCATGTGAAACTGTAAAGATAATTTGTGCAAATAGCTTGACAGAAATGGTAATGTCCTACTACAACAGGATCTAGAAAATTTGGGCAGATGGGCTGAGAAGTGGCAACTAAAGTTTAACATTTACAAATGTAAAGGTACTGCATATGGGTAGAAATAACCCCAGAGAAACATACCAACTGTGTGGCACTACATTTAGGGTGGTAGAAAATGAAAAAGATCTGGGAGGAATTGTGCAGTCAGATATGAAGTTTTCCAAGCAATGCAGCAGGCTGCCAGAGTAGTTCATGGGGTCTTGTCAATGATAACAGGAATTGTGCGAGCAAGGATAAGGAGCTGATTATCACCTTGTATAAGGCAATGGTCAGGCCACATCTTGAGTACAGGTATGGAAACCTCATTTCAGAAAGGATGTAGAGTTGCTAGAACAAGTACAGAGAAGGGCAACAAGACTGGTGAACGGAACAAAGGGGTGCTCTTAGGAAGAAAGGCTTAGTCTGCAAATTGCAGCTTCTGGAGATTAAGCATCTGCAAGGTGATCTGATTGAGGTGTATAATGTCTTGAATGGATTGAGCAGGCTGAATGCTGATGAGATTCTTCCTCTTTCTTAGATTACAGTTGATTGCTGGAACAAACTTCTATCTGTTGTTGTGGAAGTTGATAGCTTAAATAAATTCAAGCAGAATTAGACAAACATTTGGAATGAATGGATCAGTGAAATGGGAAGGGTTTTTTTTTTGGCTGATGCTGTATAAGCTTGCTTTCTTGCAGCATGTGCCTATACTAATGCTAATGATAAAATGTCTGCAGTGATTTGTGCCACTGTTGCTCTCTAGTTGGCTGAAACAATGCGAGATAGACGTTGACGGCCACGTTCATCTACCACCTTTATCTGACCACAGTTCTGTCCACGATGAGATGTTATTCCAGAAATGGCTATTCCCGATACACTCTTGTTACTGTCGAACAGAGATAATGCAATTTCTTTACCACTTCTGCGATAGGCATCAGGCACCCACTACCATTCCTCTTCCAAAGTTGGTTAAACCGTGTTTATCCATACTGACATCGAATTACTGTCAATGTGAATGTAGTGTACCTATATTCCTGCCAAGCTGTGGGTTCATCCACTAGCGAGAGGAAGTGACAGTGTCGCATTGCCCAGAACCAGGTATCCCATGAATTCTGTCCTTTCAGTGTATTTAAACTACGTATATAATCTAGATACATAGCTATTGGAGCGTTGTATGGCTATTTGGACAGCACTACAGTTACTGGATCTAGCCACTGGGAGCTAATGGCTAGATCCAGCCACTGGGGAGATTATACATCAGGAAACAAAAGTCTAATTTTAATGATTAGTATAAGCAGCTCATCATGAAGTTGATAAGCAAATTCATAACATGTCAAGGTTTTTCATACATTTGATTCATATACAATGCATATTGGTACTGGCAAAATGATGTAAGAAAGCAAGCTTATGTAGCAGCAGAAAAAATAAAATAAAATACCAACTTTCCTCATACTGAGGAAATACTGACATACTGACATCGAATTACCGTCAATGTGAATGCAGTGTACCTATATTCCTGCCAAGCGGCAGGTTCATCCACTAGCGAGAGGAAGTGACAGTGTCACTTCCTCTCGTGTTTTTGAATTAGGTGGGACTACATGGGTTAATGATTGCATTTATTGTCAAATTAATTGTTACTTCATCTGACTTGGTTCATGCCAGAATATGAAGATTTTATTCCAATCACTAATCTCTCAACAGGAAAATTTTTTGACTTTCTACAATATCCCCTCTCAATTCAAGCCCTTTTCTATATATCACCTAACTATTTACACAACTCTATTACAGTATTTCAAGCAACTTCATCAAACTGCCATATAGATGCATGATTCCCCAAAAAATAAATAAAATAACTAACAGAACTCAAATAACTGGGGATTCTTACCCTCTTGGTAAGAATCCACACTAGTACCCTAAGCCAGCAGCATACTGAAACAAAATACATTAAGTTTTAAGCTTTCGACATGATATGAAGGATGTCACGCTCAAATAACAAAAGGTTGAGCGAGGCCTTTGTTTCAAGAATAATACTATGTTTACTAACACTAACTAGTATTTTTTTGTCATAAAAAAAACACCAAACCAACTAGTACCCCTACTAATACAATACCAGTACTTACCAGTATAAAACACTAGATACTAGACTCATCAACCAGTGCAATACAACCACTTTTCTTATTGGAGGCTTGCAGTGGAAAAACCCATGTTTAGTATCCATAGCAAAATTTTTCTGACATCCCACCCCCCTCTCCTTCAACCTATGCACGGTAGTGGTACTAGTTAGTATTAGTAACTGGTGCAGTACCACTCCTTTTCTTATTGGAGGCTTGAAGTGATGAAACCTGTTTAGTCTCCTGAAAATTTCGGGCACTTCCCCTCCACAAACAATACACAGTACCACTCCCAACACCAATATAAAGTAACAATATAATAATAAAATACTATAATATAATACTAACACTAGGTGATCAACTGGCACAATATCACCAATTTGCTTATTGGGAACTTGAAGTTTTTTTTTTTTTTTTTATGTAAATCCCAAACAAGAGAGGTATTAGAACCTATAGTACTTAGTACCATGCTTGGGTTGGAGGTTGAGAAGACGAAAGAAGATATTTGTTGACATTGGACTTTAACTTCTGTAGACTAATTTTCAGGAAATACGTATGAAGGAAGGTTGTTCCAAAAAAAACGGCAGTTGAATGAATAAACGAGGAAGATGAAAAGTTGGTCCTGTGAGTTTGAAGTTGGACAGTAAATGGATGTTAGCTGTTGGCAGCACGTGTTCGGACTGTTTAGAAAGAAAGAGAGAGAGAGAGAGAGAGCGGGAATTATAGAAACCAATTCAGAAGAACAATGCCCATGGAAGTATCTGTAGAAGAGGCAAGCAGCAGAAACAGAACGTCTATGAGAAAGCGAGTGGAGAGACTCTGTTAGAGATGAATCATTAATTAACCTAACTGCACAATTCTGAATGGAATCAAGAATCCTGAGAGAGGTTTTGGGGGCACCACCGCATATGTGGGAACAATATTCCATGGCAGGGCGGATTTGCAATTTATACAGAGTGAACAGTTGTTTGGAAGAAGAGTAACGCCGAGAGCGGAAGAGAAAACCGAGTTTTTTAGATGCAGAGAAAGCAATATTTGTAATGTGCTTGTGCCAAGAGAGATTAGAAGTCAGGGTAATCCCCAAAAGAGATATATCATTTTGCCTAGAAATCGGAGTGTCACTAAAGATAAGCACAGGAGCAGAAGAATCCTTTTTGCGAGATATAAGACAAGACAGTTTTAGAAGGGTTGAAATCAACTAAGTTGTCTTTGCTCCACTGGAGAATTACCTGAAGACCGGCATTTAAGGAATTGGTAGCAGATTTTCGAGAAGTTGAAGCTGATTGAGCAAGACAAGGTTTCTCAAAATGGAAAGTTGGATGCAATGTGCTATCATCGGCAAAACTATGGATAGGATTTCCAGTCAATGGAAGAATGTCATTGATATACAAGAGCAAAAGAGTGGGGGAAAGAACTGAAACTTGGGGGGGGGCACCAGCATTAGTGGAGAAGTTAGAAGACAGAGCCATCTACCATCACCCTCAGTGAGCGATCAGAGAGAAAACTTGATAACCAATTACTAAAAACAATTGGCAATAAGATGGAAGCTTGTTTAGAAGACCTTTATGCCAAACACGATCAAAAGCCTTTGAGATGTCAAGAGCAACTACTTTTTCACCAAACCTTTCCATTGAATTAGTCCATAAATGGGTAACATAAGCCAGAATTTCACCTGTGGATCGACACTGACGGAATCCATACTGGCGATCGTTGATCAGACGGAAGGTTTCTAGGTAGTTTAAGAGTTGGCGGTTAATTGATTTCTCCATTACTTTAGAAAGAGTAGCAGTAACTGCAATGGGACGATAATTGGATGGGAGGGATTTGTCACAATTTTTAGGAACTGGCTGGATACGAGCAAATTTCCAAGCAGAAGGAAAAACACCTTTGGAATAAGAAAGTGAAAAAAGGTGGCAAAGAATAGGAGTAAGTTCAGGAGCACAGGTTTTGAGAACAAGTGGAGAAATACCATCAGGACCTGGAGCTTTCTTAGAATCAAGATTCATCAAAATCCTTCTGATATCCTTTTGACAGAAGACCACAGGAGGCATTGAATGGAGCATGTTGGGAATGGTGGGAGGTGTTTTACCAAGATCATTAATACATGAGCTGGAAGTAAAATGGGATGCTAGCAGGTCAGCTTTATCCTTGGCTGAAGTGACTACAGAACCATCTGGTTTGGACAGAGGTGGGAGCAGAGAGGGGCAAAAGTTGCGGCCAATAGCTTTGGTAAGAGACCAGAATGCTCGGCTACCATTAGGGCAAGAAGCAAGTTTTCTACTCTTCGCCTGTTCAAACTCTAGTTTGGACTGATTAATAACTGCTTTACAATTGTTGCGAACTTTGGTGTAGGCAGAAAATTTAGACTGAAGAATTAGAAACAAGCCAATTACGATATGCAACATTCTTCTCTTGAACAGACTTAGCTTATTTATTGGGAAACCAAGGTTTAGATAAAGGACGACATTTTAAAGTGGAGTGTGGGATAAAGGATACCATTCCTGCAAGAATAATTTCACTGACACGATCTGAGCAAACATTGACATCAGAAGTTTTGAAACAGTAATCCGATCAAGGAAAAGAAGAAAAGAAGTCTCGCAGGTTATCCCATTTTCATTCTTGTAATGCCAAACAACACGAGGTTGGGAATAGCCATGAGATAAAGATTCGATTGGAGAAGAGACAATCACCAAGTTGTGATCTGAAGTGCCTAAAGGACCTCTCACTTCGACCGTGTACTTAGAAGGGTTGTTTGTGAGAAAAAGATCAAGCGTATTGGCTATATGATTAGGATTGTCCAGTATTCACATAGGTAAATGAACAATCTGTGCTAGGTCATTAGTAATTGCAAAAGCCTCAGCATCTCGACCTGCTGGGTCGGTATGACTAGAAAACGGAAGCCAGCTGGAGTTGTGAACATTAAAATCACCAAAGGAAAATTACCTCAGGAAAGTTGGACTGGAGAAAGTTGCAAAGAGAGGAAGTCAAAGAGCTCCAAGTGATTAGTGGAGTTGGGAGAATGGTAGAGACAACAGATGAATTTGACACAATGAGGTAGAGAGATTGTAAGCCAGAGAAGATCAAAGAGAGGAGATTCCAAATTGCCAAGTCTCTCACAGGGAATATCAGAATGGACATATGCACCACCTTTGAGGCGAAAGGAATCATACAGCAAATAATTTGAACATCTGAGATGAGCAGTAGTTGAATCAACCGATAACTGAGATTCTGTCAGAAAAAGTACATGGGTATGGCAGACTGCAAGTGGAAATGGACATCGTTGAGATTAGAATTGAGACCACATATATTTGTGAAATGAATTAGGAAGTCCTTGTTTCTACAGAAACAATAGCATATTAGAGAAGCAATGAGAGAAAGCAATACTCTTGTTCTGATTATCAACAGTGACTCATTGTACATTAGGAATTGCCAGATAAAGGAACCACTAGGTGGCAGTGGCAGTGTATTTTTGTGGGATCTATTTAAAGATTTAACTATTGTTAAAGATATAAATGACAGGAATTTTTCTTTCATAAAGTGGCCTCAAACTGTTTGTAATTTTATTCATTGAGATGACATTTATACTTTTTATACCTAAATGCATGTCAGATTAACTGATAAGACTACTGGCAGAGAAGGAACCTACATTATGTGTAAACTGTTATGCAGTTAATTCATGAAAAAGGGGGAGCTCTCATAATCTCTTAGATTATGAGAGGTATGGGAAAGAACGTAAAGAAAAGTAGCAAAGACTTCTTTACTTAGCAATGAAAGACTAATATAACTAGAAGGCAAGGGATCAATGGTATAATTGTTTATGATCTTGCTGACAAACTGAATAGGTATTTTGAATTTGTACATGAGGAATTTTTTTTAGAAACAGCAATACCAGAAGTATACCAAATTACAATAGAGAGCCAAATTACTTTGGCTCAATAGGTAAGCAAACCTTTAGCCATAATTATGAGGGCATCCTTGGAGTTATGGGCAGTCCCTATGGTTGGATAAGTGCAAGTCTTCCCAATTCACAAAGGAGAGAGGGGAATCAAAGGGTAAATTATTATTAGCCATATGGTACAAGGAAGCCACAGGATTATGCTGCACCAGCTAAAAAAAAATTCCAGAGTTACCCTGAGAGAGAGAGAGAGAGAGAGAGAGAGAGAGAGAGAGAGAGAGAGAGAGAGAGGAGAATGATGATATCCAGCTGAGGACCCTGGGTGTGCCAAGCCCATACTCACCAGGTGTGAGCCCCCTGGGGATATGAGTAATTACAAAGATTTAAGTTTGACTTCTGTTCAGGGAAAATATGATTAAGGAAGTAATGTGAGACCTTCTAGACAGGAATACAGTTATATATTTATCAATCAGCCAATTTACCAATACAATTGCAAACTATGATGCAGTAACAATGGAATTGGATGCAAAGAATAATATTGATGTCATATACTTAGATTTTAAAATGTTTTAATACTCTTCTTGTGAAAGACTTGTACAAATTGATGTTAGGGCATTAGGGGCAAGTTGTTGCTATGAATAAAAGGTTTTTTGAGTGGGAGACGACAGAGTGGTTATCAGTGGGCTCCATTATTCTTGGGCTAATCTTATTAGTGGAGTCCTGAGGACTGTTTTCAATATTTATTAATGATTGTGAAGATGCAAATGATACAAATGTTGGTCGATGTCAGTAATCAGGTTATGCTACTGCAACAAGATCTAGAAAAATTGGACAAAATGGGCTGAGAAGTGTGTGGTGTTACATTCAAGATTTCTAAATTATTACTAATTAGAGACAAATATACATAACTTTTTAAAGTCAAGGTGACAATTCATTTTTTTCTCTGGTGTATAAGTGGGTAGGGTAGGGCATACAAAAAGTTAAAGTCAAAACAAGAGTTATGGAAGAATACATAAAGATATAAATATGATTATCAACATAATTAGTGAAGATAGGTTATCACCACCACCCACAATGAAGTTGAATGCATTAACCTACACACTTTCTTGTTTGACTTATCAAAGTATTTAACAGCCATATAGTACATAATTAAAAAAGCAAAAGTAACAAAGCTGTAATAAACACCTGAGAAACATTTGCTTTAATTGTTAGTCATTATAAAAAGAAAAGAAAAAAAAGCACACTTTATTCTACAGCTGATTTCTTGGGAGAAAGGCACAAATCTAATAAAAAATTAAACACTGCACTCCTTTAAAGGGAAAAAATGATTGAGTATACTGAAACAAGCAGGAGAGAAAACTTAGTTCCTTAGAACCAGTTAGTCCTTCTGTAACCAGCTAATCCCTATGGAGTTACTATAGAACCATTGTTCTAAAATAATAGACCATTCCCTTATACAAGGGGATAATCACCTCCTTATCCCTGCTAGGAAAATTCCTATATATCATTAACAAGATCCCATGAGCTACTCTAGCAGCCTATCTGCATTGCTCAAAAAAACTTCTGATCTAACAGTACAATTATCCCCAGATCTTTTTCATTCTCCACTACCTGAGTGTAGTACCTCACAGTTGGTATGTTACTCTGGGGTTACTGCTACTCATATGCAGTACTTTGCATTTGTCAATGTTAAAGTTCAGTTGCCACTTCTCAGCACATCTGCTCAACTTTTCTAGATCCTGTTGCAGTAGGATACCACCCTTAATGTCATTAACAACCCTACCAACTTTTGTATCATCTGCAAACTTGGACAATAAGGCTGATATACTAAATCGATATCATTGATAAATACAGAAAACAGCAATGGGGCCAAAACAGACCCCCAGGGAACTGCACTAATAACATCAGTCCATACAGGGCAATGTCCATTGATTATCACTCTCTGTCGTCTCCCATTCAACCAGCCTTTATCCATTGTAGCAACTTACCCTTAAGGCCATACTGCCTCAACTTGTACAGTAGTCTTCCATGTGCAACAGTATCAAAAGTTTTCCTAAAATCAAAGTATATGATATCAAAATTATTTCTTGCATCCAATTCCTTTGTGACCACATCGTACCAAACAAATTGGTCAGACAAGATTTCCCCTTAACAAACCTATGCTGTGTCTGAACTAACTATACTCCTGTCTAGATGATCCTGCAGTGCTTCTTTAACCAGCAACTCCATATTTTCCCCGGAATAGAAGTTAAACTAATAGGTGTTAGTTACTTATGTCACCTTTCAATCCCTCCTTTGTGAATTGGAGAAACATTTGCACATCTCCATTGTCATAATTGGCCTCTAGATGGGTTATTGGAATGGTTTTGTTAATTTTTTTTTAATGAAAACCCTAAAATGGTTTTAAAACCGTGCAAATTTTAAAACCGTGCAAATTTTAAAATGGTTTTAATGGTTAAAAAACCGTGCATGGTTTGAAGGGGATTGGGAGGGAGGGGATGCTGAAAACTTTGCTCTCAAAACTAATCGAGTTTCACCTCTTTAAGCATCCAATAAAGAAAGTGGATGTATTGCAATGGTTGATAAGAGTCATCTACCATCTAGTATTAGTAAGTATTAATAATGGCTATATGGTGCAAGGAAGCCTAAGGCTTATGCTGCACGAGCAAAAAAAAAAACAAAAGAGTAAAATAATAATAATAAAATAAATAATTAATAAATAATAAAAGAAAAGGAAATAAGACAACCTATGCATTTCCCTCATCACATAGAAACTTATTTATTGCAGAATAGGCACCTAAGGCAATCCCATGGCATGATTTTAATTATACCCTGCTGTAACTTGCAATTATATTGTGCTGAACATTTTTTTTTTATCTACAAGGATGCTTTGAAATAAGACTGCACGACTCACATAGGGATGATTGCAAGTAATTCCCCTATGAATCACAAATTCATTTCCTATACTTGTGGTGCCCACACTAAGGTCACTCGTAGTGAATATTTGTTTGAAAATTCTCTTTTCTTCTATATTCAAGATGTGCAGAGTATGGTAAACTGAAATTAAAATATGGTGCAATGCTGAAAAGTAAAGTGAAGACCTGCAAGGAATTCAAATATCTAGTAAATTGCCAGACTATCCATATGGTATATTATGCTGAAACTACTGCTACCCAAATGTAATACCTTGATTACAAAAGTGGAGCAACTAAATTTTTCCTATCCACGCTGAAAGCTTGATCAGTCCCGACTTTTAGATATGGACTTTAACTGGACATTTGTAGAGCTTAAATATGTTCCAATACATATTTAGAGTTTATATCTCTGCATAAGGCATTATTTACTGACTATATATAAACTTTTAATCATATAAACTTAAATGATTAAAACAAAAATAATAAAAATAAACAAAAATGCCAGCAGCATGGCAAGACAGAAGAGCGAAAATTGAGAAATTATACTCAACGATCAAACCAACAGGGAGGGAAGAGAATAAAACTGTTGGAGCAGAAACTCTTGAAAATAATTTAGAAATCCTAAATACAAAGATAATAAAATATAATCAATTAAATTTTGAATAGCCAATTAAATAAAATTTAACAGCGGCCCCCTCTGACAGGCAACAGGTCCATTTTTATCTGAAATATCACGGGCAGAGATGTGAACAACTACAATAAAATACATCAGAGGCAGCTTTGCTGCCTCTGATGTATGCTTTACCCCATTTTTTAATGTAAGATTCAGTTTATATATATATATATCTGATAATTAAAATAAATATGATATTTAAAAAAAAAAAAAACACCAGCCAGTAGTACGGCAATAATGCAGAGCGAAACGAAACGCAAAATAATATAAAATAAACAAACTGGGAAGGGAAAGTAGAGATAATAGGACAAAAAGGTAGTCAATAATCCCCTGTATAATTTAGTCAATTAAGTCATTAAACCCAATTAATAAAACATGATGTAAATTTAAAATAATGCCAATTATAAATAATTTAGCGGAACCCCTCGAAGGTACCAATTCCAAAAGACGTGAAATATCACCAAATAAGGGATAAAGAAACTACCAAAAAACTAAAATATTAGACTGACCATCATGCCCCATATCGACAGAGGACCACGAGGCCAATAATGGTCATGGAATCTCTGCATTTCAATCGTCATACAAATCATCGCAAAGGCAGAAATATCGAAGAACCAAACCACCCCTCCATTCTCCGATAGATCAACCAATGCAGAGGATTTGCATGGCGGTGGTCCTTATGCAGCGAAAAATAATCTATAGAACAGACAGCACTCTAGATCAGAGCCACACAACTGACATAATGTAAGCTTAACCAGCTTATATAATAGAAAGGAAAGGAATAGATGGCAGCACAGGCGCTGCTTATTTAGCATATCAACCCACTATTACCATTAATTTATATTATGTGAAGTAAAAGTTAGGCAAAAGTAATAAAAATAAATAAATATGGCTATGTAGCTATCATTAGAGGCAGCAAATGCACATCCTCCACATGATGCCTAATTATATCTGATAATTAAAATAAATATGATATTTAAAATAAAAAAAAAAAAAAAAAAAAAAAAACACAGCCAGTAGTACGGCAATAATGCAGAGCGAAACGAAACGCAAAATAATATAAAATAAACAAACTGGGAAGGGAAAGTAGAGATAATAGGACAAAAAGGTAGTCAATAATCCCCTGTATAATTTAGTCAATTAAGTCATTAAACCCAATTAATAAAACATGATGTAAATTTAAAATAATGCCAATTATAAATAATTTAGCGGAACCCCCTCGAAGGTACCAATTCCAAAAGACGTGAAATATCACCAAATAAGGGTTAAAGAAACTACCAAAAAACTAAAATATCAAAATAATAGACTGAATTTTTAGTTTTTTGGTAGTTTCTTTAACCCTTATTTGGTGATATTTCACGTCTTTTGGAATTGGTACCTTTGAGGGGGTTCCGCTAAATTATTTATAATTGGCATTATTTTAAATTTACATCATGTTTTATTAATTGGGTTTAATGACTTAATTGACTAAATTATACAGGGGATTATTGACTACCTTTTTGTCCTATTATCTCTACTTTCCCTTCCCAGTTTGTTTATTTTATATTATTTTGCGTTTCGTTTCGCTCTGCATTATTGCCGTACTACTGACTGATGTGTTTTTTTTTTTTTATTTTAAATATCATATTTATTTTAATTATCAGATATAATTAGGCATCATGTGGAGGATGTGCATTTGCTGCCTCTAATGATAGCTACACAGCCATATTTATTTATTTTTATTACTTTTGCCTAACTTTTACTTCACATAATATAAATTAATGGTAGTAGTGGGTTGATATGCTAAATAAGCAGCGCCTGTGCTGCCATCTATTCCTTTCCTTTCTATTATACAAGGTGTTTCAGTTAAACGTTTCAGAACTTCTAAGAGGGGTAGGGTACATCCTGACAACTCGAAATCATATAGCAATGTGGGGTCGGAAATGCTTTCCTGAAGCAGTGTTGTACACAGAAGCACCATAAAGAAAAGAGACCGTAAGTGAGAAATCGTTTTAATAATACATGAAAAGAAGCGAAAGGTACATGGATTAAAGTAAGTGTTCAAAGTTTCTTCCACGGGCTACAATGCACGCCTCACATCTCCGACGCATGGACATCCGAACATTCTGGAATACTCCAGGCGAATTTCGAATTTCTTCGGCAGCTACTGCGATTCTTGCAACCAGCTCCTCAGCATTGTCAACAGGGGTGTCATAAACTAGCGATTTCATATGACCCCAGAAATAAAAATCAAGACATGATAGGTCGGGTGACCGAGCAGGCCAACGCACGGGACCACCACGTCCGATCCACTGTTGACCAAATGTGACATCCAGGTAGTTACGAACATCTCCGCTATAATGGGCAGGGGCTCCATCGTGTTGGAACCACATTGTCTGTTGCGTCGATGCAGAAATCTGTTCATCTCTCAAAAGTTGTGGCAATACTTGCTGCAAAAAGATCAAGTAGATAGGTCCGGTTAGACGACACGGTAACAGGTAAGGTCCGATGAGGTGATCTCCCATAATACCGGCCCATTCATTGACCGAAAATCGAATCTGTGCTGCACAACGACGTCTGTGTACAATACCGCTTCAGGAAAGCATTTCCGGCCCCACATTGCTATATGATTTCGAGTTGTCAGGATGTACCCTACCCCTCTTAGAAGTTCTGAAACGTTTAACTGAAACACCCTGTATAAGCTGGTTAAGCTTACATTATGTCAGTGGTGTGGCTCTGATCTAGAGTGCTGTCTGTTCTATAGATTATTTTTCGCTGCATAAGGACCACCGCCATGCAAATCCTCTGCATTGGATCTATCGGAGAATGGAGGGGTGGTTTGGTTCTTCGATATTTCTGCCTTTGCGATGATTTGTATGATGATTGAAATGCAGCGATTCCATGACCATTATTGGCCTCGTGGTCCTCTTTCGATATGGGGCATGATGGTCAGTCTAATATTTTAGTTTTTTGGTAGTTTCTTTAACCCTTATTTGGTGATATTTCACGTCTTTTGGAATTGGTACCTTCGAGGGGGTTCCGCTAAATTATTTATAATTGGCATTATTTTAAATTTACATCATGTTTTATTAATTGGGTTTAATGACTTAATTGATTAATTATACAGGGGATTATTGACTACCTTTTTGTCCTATTATCTCTACTTTCCCTTCCCAGTTTGTTTATTTTATATTATTTTGCGTTTCGTTTCGCTCTGCATTATTGCCGTACTACTGGCTGATGTTTTTTTTTTTTTTTTTTAAATATCATATTTATTTTAATTATCAGATATAATTAGGCATCATGTGGAGGATGTGCATTTGCTGCCTCTAATGATAGCTACATAGCCATATTTATTTATTTTTATTACTTTTGCCTAACTTTTACTTCACATAATATATATATAGTATATATAAAAGGTAAGAAACATAGGAAAGAAAAAAGGAAAGAGAGGAGAAAAGAAAAGAAGAAAATAAGATAAGAAAATAGATGTACCTGAATGCGCAAGGCTACAGAAACAGGATACAACTATAAAATAAGAATTAGAAATAATTCACAAAAGAAAAAGTAAGATGGGAAAGTCATTAACAACAAGGTGCCAAGCCTAATGGAAGAAGATAAGAGAAAAAAAATGTTAAGAACCTAATAAATTAAGTGGAATTAATGGCTGAATCAACAAGCCAAATCATATTTACAAAAGCTAGAAGGAAGTGGAAATTAATGAACATTAAAAAATATTGATAAAAATACATTGGTACATAGATCAGGTATTTCATCAGGGGGCTACACCTGATCATGTACCTGATCATGTACACTGTTTCTATACAAACCCATATTGATGGAGGTAGCATTAAAGAATAATAATATTGTAGAAAAAAAAATAATAAAAAAAAATAAAACCTCCAGAAACATGTGTAAGGTAGCCCCAGACGCAGTGTATATTTAAGTAAAACTGTTGAATTAAGTTAAGGTGAAAAAAAAAAAAAAAACTGGCAGCAGCATAGAAATGGGAAATAATACAAGGTAGGGGAGGGAAAAGGTAGTAAAAAAAAGGAGAGGCAAAGATAGCGAGAATAAGCATTAGCATTAGTAGAGGCATTTGATGCAAGAAAGCAAGCTTATGCAGCATCAGCCAAAAAAAAAAAAAAAACCCACTTCCACTTCACCCCTCTGTTCGTTCAAAATACCTGTCCAGCTGAGCCTTAAACTTATTTAGGCTATCAACCTCCACCACAAGGGATGGAAGTCTGTTCCATCAACCAACCACCCACTGGCTAAAGGCAAATTTCCACACATCTATCCTACATCTGTCTTTCCTCAATTTGAATTTATGCCCTCTCAGGTGATTTTTCTGAGCTAGAGGAAGAATCCCATCAGCATTGAGCATGCTTAAACCATTCAAGGCTTTATACACCTCTATCAGATCACCTCGCTGGTGCCTAGTCTCCAGACACTGTAATTTGCAAAACTTAAGCTTTTCTTCGTAAGAGCACCCCTTTGTTCCATTCACTAATCTTGTTGCCCTTCTCTGTACTCGTTCCAGCAGCTCTACATCCTTCTTGAAATGAGGCCTCCAGACCTGTATACAGTACTCTAGGTGTGGCCTGACCATTGCCTTATACAAGGGAATAATCACCTCCTTATCCCTGCTGGAAAAATTCCTGTATATCATTGACAATACTCCATGAGCTACTCTTGCAGCCCGTCTGCACTGCTCAGAGAACTTCATATCTGCCTGCACAACCACCCCCAAGTCCCTTTCATTCTCTACCACTGTCAGTGTAGTACCACAGAGTTGATATGTTGCTCTGGGGTTGCTGTTTCCCATGTGTAGTACCTTACATTTGTCAATGTTAAACTTCATTTGCCACCTCTCAGCCCATCTGCTCAACCTTTCCAGATCCTGTTGCAGCAGCATAGTGTCAGTAGTGTCCTTGACAACCCTGCCAACCTTTGTATCATCTGCAAACTTGGACATTAAGCTTGATATACCATCATCAATATCATTTATAAATACAGAAAACAATAATGGACCCAACACTGAGCCCTGAGGGACTCCACTAATAACATTAGTCCACAACGAGCAGTGTCCATTGATTACCACTCTCTGTCTTCTCCCCCTCAACCACCCCTTTATCCATAGCAGCAATTTGCCTCCAATGTCACACTGCTCCAATTTGTGTAGCAGTCTTCCATGTGCAACAGTATCAAAAGCCTTTCTAAGATCCAAGTATATAATATCAAAGTTATTCCCTGCATCCAGTTCTTTTGTGACTGCATCATAGTATCCAATCAAGTTGGTCAGGCAAGACTTCCCCTTAACAAAACCATGCTGTGTCTGAGCTATAACTGAAGTCTTGTCTAAATGATCCTGCAGTGCTTCTTTAACCAGTGCCTCCATTAATTTTCTTGGAACAGAAGTTAAGCTCACACTATAATTACTTGTGTCAGCCTTTGATCCTCCTTTGTGAATTGGGGTCACATTTGCACATTTCCAGTCTATGGGTACCTCCCCTGAGTCCAAGGAAGCTCTCATAATTATGGCTAAGGGTTTTCTTACTTCCTTTGCTGCCTCCTTTAATATAACTGGATAGATCCCATCCACCCCGGGTGCCTTTCTTGTGTTTATCTTCAACAGTTTCTCCTCCACTTTACTCCCAGTTATTTCAAGATTCTGTAGCTTACTGCTAGAGTTGAATACACCTCTGGCATTCCCCTTGCTGAATAACTCCTCATGTGTGAATGTCGATGCAAAATATTCATTTAGTTTGTTAGCTACCTGAGCAGGATCATCAACAGTTGACCCTTCAATATCAAGTGGACCAATCTGATTCATCCCCTTCCTTCTAGAGTTTACATAAGTAAAGAACTCTTTGCTGTTTTTCTTTGCATCCCTTGCCAAGGATTTCTCGTAATCTGCCTTCGCCTGCCTAACTTCCTTTGTAACTTGGTTGCATATCAACTTGTATCTATCATAGGCTTCTGTGTCATGTGTTAATTTGTAAGTATCCCATGCATTTTTCTTCTCTGCCATATGCCTCATTAGTTCATCTAACATCCATTTTGGCCTAAACCTTGAACAATATTTCTTAGTTGGTATGTAAAGCCTAGTAGCTTCCAAGATAAGTTCTTTGAATGCTTCCCATTTTGAATTTGCTGTTGGTAACATCATCAGTTGGTCCCACTGTATAGAATTTAAATACTGTCTCAGACCATCATAGTCGCCTTTACGAAAGCAAAAACCCTTCCCTTTACCTCTGATGGTAGTTACCTCCTTGAGTAAATCCCACTTCAGCACACTGTGATCACTGCCACCTAGTGGTTCATTTATCTGCAGATTCTTAATGCATGAAGAATCACTGCTGATAATCAAATCAAGAGTATTACTCCCTCTAGTTGCCTCCCGAACATGCTGATGTAGAAAACAATCATCCAATAAATCCACAAAAGCCCTGCTAGTGTGTGAGTAACCAGCCCCCAAATTCCAGTCAATATCTGGGAAATTAAAATCTCCCATTATAAGACTCTCTAATTTACTGGCCCACTCTATTTCCCTGTACAGTTCCTTATTATACTCATCAGAGTCATTAGGCCTATAGCACACTCCTACTCTCAATTTTGATCTCCCAATGCTTATGTCACACCAAACTGACTCAACACTGCACTGTCCAGCGATGTCGACTGGCTTCACTTCCTTGGTTTTTATGTGTTTCTTAACTAATAGCATAACCCCTCCCCCCTTCCTATCCTGTCTATCCTTTCTGTAGACGTACTCCCCAAATTGCAGTTCTGCATCCCTTATATCTGTGTGACACCACGTCTCTGATATCCCATGTGTGACACCACGTCTCTGATAAGAAAAGAATGAATGCCCGAATCACCCTCGTATTGCACTAATAGTTCAACGGACAGAAAAAGAATATAAAGTAGAAAGACGTAAAGAGAAGGAAAAGATTTTTTGAAAAGATACTAGGCAAGCTAGGTGTGTAAGTACCCAACCTTTTAGAGAGGGCTTGGCTGTGAAGGTGTTAGTAGAAGAGGAAAACTAATACCACTATGATATATTTTACGGCCTGTGATATATTTTTTGTTAATGTCAGATGTAGAAAATATTGCGAAAAGACAAGTGAAAAGAAGCATAAGAAAAATTAAGAATAAAATTAAATACCTTTAAAATTATGTAGCATCAATTAGTAGAATGCATAATAAACATGATTAATAAATAGAATATAAACAGGAAAAGCTATGACAACGGTGAAGTTGCTTAGTAGAACAAACAATGGAAGCCCTCTATAGTTAAAAGTGAGGAAAAAGGTCCGATTAATAATAATTAAAAATAATAAAAGAATTGAAATAAAAATGAAAGTAACTTAGAAAGTGATAAGGCATGAGCATCGTTCAGAATAGAAGTCATATACCACCATTTGAATATACAACCTGTACAATTATCGTGTTAATCCTAATCAAAATGAGACAATTTTGATTAGGATTAACAAAAATCCGAACTTTTGTTTAATGAAGTTAGATTTTTAATAATACAATTTATAAAATTAATTGGAATATCATTGACACGTAATTTTGTGTAAAGGCCGTTTAAAGCTTTGACAAAAAGTGCTTGATTGCTGCTAAGATATGCAAGACGTATAATTTGTGTATGAATGATATTTTTATGAACTCTAATATAAATATTAGAATTCCAATTAAATAAATAATGTTGAAATTAAATTGACTTCTTTTATCAAATACTTCCAAGGTATGGTGAAGAGGGGAACTATTTAAAGTAATGTTTAAATCGAGAAAGTTTGCGTGTTGGTTACCATTATTTTCTTTATTTAAGGTAAGTTCAGTAGGATATATAAATTTTGCAATATTTTCAAAATGATTATTTAAATTCAAGATGTCATCAACATATCTAAATGCAAAGAAGTTAAGGTTTGGATTGTTATGAGTATAAAGATCTTCGTAGTAGTGAAGAAATAAGTTAGAAACTATACTGGAAATTTGTGAGCCCATGGGAACTCCTATAGATTGTCTATAGGTACTAATGCCATCGTAAATGTAAATTGTTCAGAATACATAGGTTGATATAATTATTCCAGACAATCTCACATCCACTTGTAGAACGTGCTTGTATTTAAGATATAATTTATTAAGCACAGAGATAATTAAATGATGTGGCAAGGAAGTAAGTAAGTTAGTAAAGTCATAAGTTTTCAATACTAAAGATGTTGGCATTAGAATTAAAGATTTTAATGATGTTGCAGTTATTATTAATGATCCAGGTGGATGGAAAATTAATGAAGATAGTAGTTAGTAGTTAAATTGTTTACCTGGAAGATAACAGCTGCTTTTTTTTGGCACTAGTGATGAATCTAAAGCCAACAGGATGTTTATGGAATTTGGCTATCATATATAAGAATGGTAATGTAGAGCTGCGAGTTTTGGTATGTAGTTTTTTTATGTAAAGCTATAAGTTTTTTGATGGTCATATTAATACCAAGATTACAGCGTAAAAAGGTGGTACTGCTGTCGACTTCCTTTTTGAGAGTAGTACAGTAAACCCCCGCTATTCGCAGGGGTTACGTTCCTGAGAAATTCTGCGAATACCGAAAACGTGAATACAGAGTTATGGCTCCCATAGTAAGAAATATATAAGAAAAACTAGTCTAAAATTTTGTCTATGTATGTATTATATGTTCCTTCATAATATGACTATGTACAAAGACAGTACATAGTGAAATGCAAGCATATGGCATCGACATGAAAATAAGAAACAATTTAATATTAAATGTAATATTTATTAGAAATTTCAAACAAATCTTTCAAACTAGCGCCTTTGCTAGCTAAAAAAACTTATCCCGCCAGTGCTATCACCAGTTTCACTAAAGTGTTGATAAAAGAGTTTTGCCTTTTCCCGAATGATGAGTGAATTTAACGGAATTTTATTTTGAGTTCGGTCTTCTATCCGCAGATTTAAAGCTTTTTCCATTTTTCTAATTTAATATCACGAATTACAGAGCAAAATTTTTGAAGCAAATAGGGCGTTTTCGCGGACACTACGGCAGATTTTTTCTGCCGATTTCTTGATTGATTGTACCGTTGACTCATTGATTTTATAATGTTTTGCCACTGAGAAGAAACTTTCACCATTAGAAATTTTATCTATTAACTCAATTTTATTCGCTAATGTCATCACCTTCTTTGATCTTTTCACATTTCCCTTGTTATTCGTAGCCATATTTTTGTACGGGTTAGGAAGAACTTGTCCACAATAAAGTCACTTTCTTCCATTAACACACTTGATAAAGTCTGTTTTACACTGCAAAACGGTAGATTTGTCACTTTTGTAAGCATATAAATTTATTCAATTTATAAGCATATAAATTAAAAGCGAACGACGAAACCTTCCATGAAAAACCTTCCTTCCATGGTGTGACATAAGCATAGGTAAATCAAAATTGAGAGTAGGAGTGTGCTATAGGCCTAATGACTCTGATGAGTATAATAAGATACTGTACAGGGAAATAGAATGGGCCAGTAAATCAGAGAGTCTTATAATGGGGGATTTTAATTTCCCAGATATTGACTGGAATTTGTGGGTTGGTCACTCACACACTAGCAAGGCTTTTGTGGATTTATTGGATGATTGTTTTCTACACCAGCATGTTCGGGAGGCAACTAGAGGGAGTAATAATCTTGATCTGATTATCAGTAGTGATTCTTCATGCATTAGGAATCTGCAGATAAAGGAACCACTGGGTGGCAGTGATCACAGTGTGCTGAAGTGGGATTTACTCAAGGAGGTAACTACCATCAGAGGTAAAGGGAAGGGTTTTTGCTTTCGTAAAGGCGACTATGATGGTCTGAGACAGTATTTAAATTCTATACAGTGGGACCAACTGATGATGTTACCAACAGCAAATTCAAAATGGGAAGCATTCAAGGAACTAATCTTGGAAGCTACCAGGCTTTACATACCAACCAAGAAATATTGTTCAAGGTTCAGGCCTAAATGGTTGTCAGATGAACTAATGAGACATATGGCAGAGAAGAAAAATGCATGGGATACATACAAATTAATGGGTGACATGGAAGCCTATGATAGATATAAGTTGGTCTGTAACCAAGTCACAAAGGAGATTAGGCAGGCAAAGGCAGATTATGAGAAATCCTTGGCAAAGGATGCAAAGAAAAACAGAAAAGAGTTCTTTACCTATTTAAACTCAAGAAGGAAAGGGATGAATCAGATTGGTCCACTGGATGTTGATGGTTCAACAGTCATGATCCAGCTCAGGTGGCTAACAATCTAAATGATTATTTTGCATCTACATTCACGCATGAGGAGTTATTCAGGAAGGAGAATGATGTAGGTAAAGTAAACATTGGCAGTGAGCTGGATGATTTTGTAATAACTGAGAGGAAAGTGGAGGAGAGATTGTTGAGGATAAACATAAAAAAGGCACCTGGGGTGGATGGGATCTATCCAGTTATATTAAAGGAGGCAGCAAAGGAAGTAAGCAAACCCCTAGCCATAATTATGAGAGCTTCTTTGGACTCAGGGGAGGTACCCCTAGACTGGAGATGTGCAAATGTAACCCCAATTCACAAAGGAGGATCAAAGGCTAACAAGTAATTATAGACCTGTTAGTTTAACTTCTGTTCCAGGTAAATTAATGGAGGCACTGGTTAAAGAAGCACTGCAGGATCATCTAGACAAGAATTCAGTTATAGCTCAGACGCAGCATGGTTTTGTTAAGGGCAGGTCTTGCCTGACCAATTTGATTGGATACTATGATGTAGTCACAAAAGAACTGGATGCAGGGAATAACTTTGATATTATATATTTGGATCTTAGAAAGGCTTTTGATACTGTCGCGCATGGAAGACTGCTGCACAAATTGGAGCAGTGTGGCATTGGAGGCAAATTGCTGCTTTGGATAAAGGGATGGTTGAGTGGCAGAAGACAGAGAGTGGTAATCAATGGACACTGCTCAACGTGGACTAATGTTATTAGTGGAGTTCCTCAGGGTTCAGTGTTGGGTCCATTGTTGTTTTCTGTATTTATAAATGATATTGATGATGGTGTATCAGGCTTAATGTCCAAGTTTGCAGACGATACCAAGGTTGGCAGGGTTGTTAAGGACACTACTGATACTATGCTGCTGCAACAGGATCTGGAAAGGTTGAGCAGATGGGCTGAGAGGTGGCAAATGAAGTTTAACATTGACAAATGTAAAGTACTACATATGGGAAACAGTAACCCCAGATCAACATATCAACTCTGTGGTACTACGCTGACAGTGGTAGAGAATGAAAAGGACCTGGGCGTAATTGTGCAGGCAGATATGAAGTTCTCTGAGCAGTGCAGACGAGTGCAAGAGTAGCTCATGGTGTCTTGTCAATGATATAAAGGAATTTTTCTAGCAAGGACAGGGATGTGATTATTCCCTTGTATAAGGCATTGGTCAGGCCACACCTTGAGTACTGTATACAGGTCTGGAGGCCTCATTTCAAGAAGGATGTAGAGCTGCTGGAACGAGTACAGAGAAGGGGACAAGATTAGTGAATGGAACAAAGGGTTGCTCTTAGGAAGAAAGGCTTAAGTTTTGCAAATTACAGAGCCTGGAGACTAGGCATCGGCGAGGTGATCTGATAGAGGTGTATAAGGCTTTGAATGGCTTGAGCATGCTCAATGCCGATGGGATTCTTCCTCTTGCTCAGAATAATCACCTGAGAGGGCATAAATTCAAATTGAGGAAGGACGGATGTCGGATAGATGTGCGGAAATTTGCCTTTAGCCAGCGGGCAGTTGGTTTGTGGAATAGACTCCCATCGCTTGTTGTTGAAGTTGATAGCCTAAACAAATTTAAGGCTCAGCTGGACAGGTATATTGAACGAACGGAGGGGTGAAATGGGAGTAGTGGTTTTTTTTTGGTTTTTTTTTGGCTGATGCTGAATAAGCTTGCTTTCTTGCATCATATGCCTCTACTAATGCTAATGCTAAAAAGCGCATGACACATACTGAACAAGGATTAGTGAGAAACATCCACGCTCGCCATTTTGTCACCCCTCTCCCCCACCCACTACTGAGCACTGTTTTAACTGGGAAAGATCATTTTAGCCACTCCCATGTTTTTTTTATGGCGGAAAATGTTCACGGCACTTTAAAATTCACATTTTTTTAGGTTTCATTTTATATTAAATCAGTGACCGCGAATACGCGAATTCAGATACCGCGAATAGCAGGGGTTTACTGTATAGTAAAATTGCTTACAAAAAATTGCGAAGTTGTTAGAAGGGGTGATGACAAATTTTTCTTGTAGATCTGAGATGGCATTTTTGAGATTAGAGTGCCTAATATGCGAATTATTATAAATGTTGTAAGTTTTTGAAACTGACTTTATAATATCCTGATATACAAAATTTATCCAGTTATAGAATGCTTCATTGGGTATTGTATACTTCTGAGCTAACTTGTTGCAAAAATTTAAGATATTGAGATATAAGTCACTGTATATATTATTTAAATAGGCTTTATGAATAGGTCTAAATTTGAATCCTTTTTCCATGGCCAATTTGAGGGAGATGTTATTGACAATATCCGAGTTGCCAGTGATAAAATGTCCATGGTGTTTGTCTCTGAAAGGGGCATATATAGAGTTATTACAGTAACATGGAAGATCCGAAAGTCTAATTGCCTAAATTAGTAGCTAAAGTTTTATAATTGCAAATTTTGAGTCCGATAGGAGACTCATAGTTGAAATAGTGATGAATGTTAAACCTGAAATTATTATAAAATGGGAGGAGATTATTACGATTATTTAGCAAATGATGCCAAGGAATTTTGTCAAACCATTTGTGTGTACATTTAATAATACAGTATTCATTACTATTTGTAGTAATGGAGCCTAGTCTAAAATGAGAGATCTAAAATGATGTGTTTAAGTTGGACATTTTTGAATTTAAAATTATTAATATAAAAGTGTAGAGTTTTTGATGTTAAAAAGAAAAAAATTTTATGCACATCAAGAATGGTATTATCCCATAAGCAAATAATATCATTGAAATTGTGCCAAATGTCTGAAATGTCGGTTTGACTTATTCCCACGTTTGTGTCTGCATTTATTGTTGAGAAAATGACTAAGATGGAATAGATTGTAAATGCAATGGCTGGTGTTTAAACAACCAATACTAAATAAAATTTTGTTAAAAAATGTATTATTTAAACCATATGGATACGACTTATAAGCACACATTGGCTGGTGTTTAAACAACCAATACTAAATAAAATTTTATTAAAAAATGTATCGTTTAAACCATATGGATACAACGACTTATAAGCACACATGAATGTGCTTATAAGTATCCCACAGTAATCCCAAAGGACATTATCATGGATGACAGCAATAATTTTGATTTTGACGTAGTTAAAACCATGATGGTGGAAGAGTTCAATTTCAATATAAAAATTATTGCCAAATGTAAGATTTTTGCTTTTGGATCTGTGTCTATTGATTCTAATATTAAGAGAATTTGAAGTTTGGCCAACATATTTAATATTACATGTATTACAAGTAAGTAAATATATGACATTATTGGTTTTACAAAACGGAGTGGAAATGGAATTATCCATCATGGGACAAGTAAGACATCGTTTGTCTGAACATTTTCTAAAAGATAGTTTGGTTTAGAATATGTGTAGTATGTATGGGTACAGAATCAAAGTGGTTTGGGTTAAACGTATGAGTCTCCTGTTTAATATTTAACACAGTATCCTCAGGAGTGGGATACAGCGCAAATCAACGGACACAGATCCAAAAGCAAAAATCTTACATATGGTTGAAATTGAACTCTTCCACCATCATGGTTTTAATAACGTCAAAATTATTGCTATCATCCACGATAACGTCCTTTGAGATTACTGTGGAAATTTATTCATGTGTGCTTATAAGTCGTATCCATATGGTTTAAATAATACATTTTTTAACAAAATTTTATTTAGTATTGGTTGTTTAAACACCAGCCATTGCATTTACAATCTATTCCATCTTAGTCATTTTCTCAACAATAAATGCAGACACAAACGTGGGAATAAGTCAAACCGACATTTCAGACATTTGGCACAATTTCAATGATATTATTTGCTCATGGGATAATACCATTCTTGATGTGCATAAAATTTCTCTTTTTCTTTTTAACATCAAAAACTCTACACTAAAAGCCCTAACTTTATATATTAATAATTTTAAATTCAAAAATGTCCAACTTAAACACATTTTAGATCTCTCTTTTTAGACTAGGCTCCATTACTACAAATAGTAATGAATACTGTATTATTAAATTTACACACAAATGGTTTGACAAAATTCCTTGGCATCATTCGCTAAATAATAGTAATAATCTCCTCCCATTTTATAATAATTTCAGGTTTAACATTCATCACTGTTTCAACTGTGAGTCTCTTATCGGACTCAAAATTTGCAATTATAAAACTTTAGCTACCAATTTAGCCAATTTGCAACTTTCGGATCTTCCATATTACTGTAATAACTCACAAACAACATGGACATATTATCACTGGCAATTTGGATATTGTCAATAACATCTCCCTCAAATTGGCCACGGAAAAAGGATTCAAATTTAGACCTATTCATAAAGCCTATTTAAATAATATATACAGTGACTTATATCTCAATATCTTAAATTTTTGCAACAAGTTAGCTCAGAAGTATACAATACCCCATGAAGCCATTCTATAACTGGATAAATGTTGTATATCAAGATATTATAAAGTCAGTTTCAAAAACTTACAACATTTATAATAATTCGCATATTAGGCACTCTAATCTCAAAAATGCCATCTCAGATCTACAAGAAAAATTTGTCATCACCCCTGTAGATAAAGCTTCTAACAACTTCGCAATTTTACTATACTACTCTCAAAAAGGAAGTCGACATCAGTACCACCTTTTTACGCTGTAATCTTGGCATTAATATGACCATCAAAAAACTTATACCTTTACATAAAAAAACTTTACACAAAAAATCTATGGGTTAACTATGGTGTATTTACACCGATATTATATAATAAAAAACTATATAACAAATTTAAAGCTCAACTGGACAGGTATTTCAAACGAACGGAGGGGTGAAATGGGAGTGGTGTGTGTTTTTTTTTTTTTTTGGCTGATGCTGAATAAGCTTGCTTTCTTGCATCATATGCCTCTACTAATGCTAATGCTAAAACTCGCAGCTCTACATTACCATTCTTATATATGATAGCCAAGTTCCATAAACATCCCATTGGCTTTAGATTCATTACTAGTGCCAAAAAAAAGCAGCTGTTATCTTCCAAGTAAACAATTTTAAACTACTAACTACTATCTTCATTAATATTCCATCCACCTGGATCATTAATAATAATCGCAACATCATTAAAATCTTTAATTCTAATGCCAACATCTTTAGTATTGAAGCTTACGACTAACTTATTTACTTCCTTGCCACATCATTTAATTATCTCTGTGCTTAATCAATTATATCTTAAATACAAGCATGTTCTACCCGTGGATAAGATGGTCTGGAATAATTATATCAACCTATGTATTCTGAACAATTTACATTTACGATGGCATTAGTACCTATAGACAATCTATAAGAGTTCCCATGGGCTCACAAAATTTCCAGGATAGTTTCTAACTTATTTCTTCACTACTATGAAGATCTTTATACTCATAACAATCCAAACCTTAACTTTTTTGCATTTAGATATGTTGATGACATCTTGATTTTAAATAATCATTTTGAAAATATTGCAAAATTTATATATCCTACTGAACTTACCTTAAATAAAGAAAATAATGGTAACCAACATGCAAACTTTCTCGATCTAAACATTACTTTAAATAGTTCCCCTCTTCACCATACCTTGGAAGTATTTGATAAAAGAAGTCAATTTAATTTCAACATTATTTAATTGGAATTCTAATATTTCCATTAGAGTTCATAAAAATATCATTCATACAAAATTATACATCTTGCATATCTTAGCAGCCATCAAGCACTTTTTGTCAAAGCTTTAAACGGCCTTTACACAAAATTATGTGTCAATGATATTCCAATTAATTTTATAAATTGTATTATTAAAAATCTTTCTAACTCCATTAAACAAAAATTCGGATTCACTATGTCTCATTTTGATTAGCATTAACATGATAATTGTACAGGTTGTATATTTAAATGGTGCTATTTCCACCACTTTGAATGTGATCAACATCATATGACTTCTATTCTGAACGATGCTCATGCCTTTTCACTTTCTACGTTATTTTTATTTCAATTCTTATTTTATTATTTTTAATTATTATTAATCGGACCTTTTTCCTCACTTTTAACTATAGAGGGCTTCCATTGTTTTTTCTACTAAGCAACTTCATCGTCATCATAGCTCTCCCTGTTTATATTCTATTTATTAATCATGTTTATTATGCATTTTACTAACTGATGCTACATAATTTTAAAGGTATTTAATTTTATTCTTCTTAATTTTTCTTCTTATGCTTCTTTTCACTTGTCTTTTCGCAATATTTTCTACATCTGACATTAACAAAAAATATATCACAGGCCAGCGGTATTAGTTTTCCTCTTCTACTAACACCTTCAACAGCCAAGCCTCTAAGAGGTTGGGTACTTACGCACCTAGCTTGCCTAGTATCTTTATAAAATCTTTTCCTTCTCTTTACGTCTTTCTACTTTCTATTATTCTTTTTCTGTCCGTTGAACTATTAGTGCAATACAAGGGCGATTCGGGCATTCCTTCTTTTCTTATTCTTGCTATCTTCGCCTCTCCTTTTTTTACTACCTTGTATTACTTTCCATTTCTATGCTGCTGCCCGTTACATATATTTTTTTTCATCTTAACTTAATTCAACAGTTTTACTTAAATATACACTGCGTTGGGGCTACCTTACACATGTTTTTGGAGGTTTTATTTTATTTTTTTTCTACAATATTATTATTATTCTTTAATGCTACCTCCATCAACATGGGTTTGTATAGAAACAGTATTTTGGTGCATGATCAGGTGTAGCCCCCTGATGAAATACCTGATCTATGTACCAATTTATTTTCATCACTATTTTTTTAATATTCATTAATTTCCACTTCCTTCTAGCTTTTGTAAATATGATTTGGCTTGTTGATTCAGCCATTAATTCCACTTAATTCATTAGGTTCTGAACATTTTTTCTCTTATCTTCTTCCATTAGGCCTGGCACGTTGTTAATAACTTTCCCATCTTACTATATCTTTTGTTAATTATTTCTAATTCATATATATATATATATATATATATATATATATATATACAGTGAAACTTCTCCTAACGGACACCTCTCGTTAACGGACATCTCTCTACAATGGACATTTTCAAATTCCCCAACTCACCTCCATTGGTTTTAACGTGTTTGCAGCTTCTGTCTAGCGGACATTCTCTGTAACGGACGCGGACAGGCAGTCTGCACTGTTTCATTTAGATTAGCACTTAATTTCATCTCCCCATAACGGACAGAGGGCGAGCTCACACCATTTTTCTAGGAACCTTTCTTCCACGTATTGTCTCAATCATGTGTTTATTTTCTATTTCCGATTCTCTGAATTTTATCAAGGTTTACGTCGCGGTTCTAAACCCTTTTTCGAGAATTTTAAGGCACGTGTAAAACTTCTGATGAATTCGGTGTATGCAGGGGGGGGATTTGGTCGGCCTTTCGTCTTTTCAGTTTCCAGTTTTGTTCAGTGTCGTGTGAAGTGCACAATGTCTTCTCGTAAACATTTAACTTTAAAAGATAAAGTTGAACTCATTAATGCGTATGATCGGCAAAAAAATAGTGTTCGCAATCTCGCTGCAAAATTCAAAATCGGGAAGACGCAGGTAAGCGACATCCTAAAGGAAAAAAAATGAAATGCTCAAACAATTTTGGCAACACGGAAATAATCAGGTTCAAAAATCATTCCCGAAAACTGTTGGACTTCAAAATGACAATGTTACGCACGAGTGGTTTTGTCGCAAATGTGCTAAAAAAATTCCCATTAATGGGCCTATTATTAGGGAAAAGGCTTTGGAGGTTCCAAAATCTGTGGGAGTAAATGAGTTCAAAGCTTCTGTGGGATGGCTAGACAAGTTCAAAACTCGGCATAAAATTTCTTGGAAAACCGTAAGTGGTGAAGGTGGATCTGTTGATAATGGGGTTGTAACAGAGCGGACCGTCAAATTGGAAGATTTATGTCGTGATTTTGAAGCTAAGGATATTTACAACTGTGACGAAACAGGGTTGTTTTTTAAAGCTCTTCCTGAAAAAACAATGAGTCTAAAAAACGAAAAGTGCCAGGGCGGAAAAATTCCTAAGGAATGCTTGACTGTACTATTTTGTTCAAATATGCTGGGAGACTTTGAACAACCTCTTGTTATAGGAAAACCACAAAATCCTCGTTGTTTCAAGGACAAAAAGTTGAATCTTTTGAATGTTGACTGGAAGTCTAATAAAAAAGCGTGGATGAGAAGAGATATGATGAGCGAATGGATAAGTCACTTTAACCAAAACATGATTCGTCAAAACAAAAAAAATTATTCTTTTCATGGATAATGCTGCATCTCCCCCGCACATTGAATTGTATCATTCAAACCGTTTTTCTGCCACCAAACAACACATCTGCAGAGTGTCAGCCCTTGGATCAAGGGATAATAAAAAATTTTAAACTTCACTACAGAAAACATGTTTTAAGACATCTCATTGCAAACATGAACGATGTAACATGTGCGAGTGACCTTGCAAAGAAAATCAGCATCCTAGATGCGATTCAATGGATTTCCTCTTCAGTACACACAATTAGAAAACAAACTGTCGTGAACTGTTTTGTAAAGTCTGGCTTCTCAAACGCAAAAATTGAAGTTGTGAACAGCAATGTGGAGCACCAAGAAGAACAAGAACTTCAACATCTATTGATAATGTACGACACTTCAGCTACAAGTGACCCTGGCTACAAAGATATAGACTCGAACCTCACTACAGAAGATGGTGCTATAGATATCAACATCATCGATATTTTTCAAGAAGTTCCTCATGAGGATGAAGAAATGGAAGGTCATTCTGTCGAAGAACATATTAACGATGAACCACCGATAAAAACAGAAGCGCTCATACAAATCAATCATTTAAAAATGTTTTTTGCCGCTGAAGAAGATACTGAAGGACTTTCTATGGTTTCTTCACGCCAAACAAATATTGAAAAAAAAATTATCAGCCGGAAGAAGGTGCAGAAGAAAATAAGTGATTACTGTATGTATTTTTCTTAAGATAAAGTCATAATATGCATAGCACAATTGTATGTATATTATTTACAAAAATATTGTGCAAAATCTGTATATAATTTAATTTAATTTTACATTAAACGTTTACATTAGACTTCTTGTTAGCGGACACTTCTCTCTAACGGACACATTTTCGTTCCCCATGGCTGTCCGTTTAAAGGGAAGTTTCACTGTATATACTCTTTACTTCTTAATTTGGGAAGCCACTAGTTACATAACCTTTATAGAACTATAAAATTAACTATGGAGATTGAGGGTTACAAAACTGCAAATAACATTTCATTTATATATCCAGTTTTTATTGGGATACATAAATTACCAACGAAAGAAAAGCTGCTTTGTTTGTTTGTTATTTGGTTTTTAGGAACATTAGCAACTAAGGCCATGTTGCTCCGTGGAATATTTGGTGGTCATTCCTTGACCTTTCTGCATCCTCCGTTTTTGGTGGTCACGGGTTCGAACCGCGATCTAATCAAGAAGCGTGTGCTATGCACTGCATAGCACACGCTTCATGATTACCACAACATGGAAGGCCTTATGGCCTTCCATGATGTGGTAATTTAAAGCCAGCGTGTAATTTAAATTTATTATTAAAAACCTGTTTGTAAATATATTTAGACCATTTTTTTGTTTGGCTAAATAAATATTATTTTAGCTACTTCCATTGGCACCAGACTTCTTAACTTTGCTAATGGAATAAATCCTGACATGTCAGTATATCATTGTGACATTTTGTTCTTAGAAGCAAAAAAAAAAATTAAAAACCTGTTCATTGCATAACATTATAGGGGGGCTATACAACTTTACCAAACCGGGAATACAAATTACAATAGTTGACTTTTCTTGTCCTTCGAGTATTAAAAAAAAAAGCTTTTCTTTTCTTTGTATCTAAAAATATGTAACGTGATACTCACAAGTGCTATGCCTTCCTTTCTTTTTAGTGATGTGCATAGGTACGAAATAAATTAAGAATTTCTATTTTGTTTTTGTATATACTGGTCACTCTTGAGATAATAATAATAGCCAAGTTAATAACAGTTTGCACTATACTAATAATGCACATGAACAGCTAACCGCGATTCTTTAGTCCAACACCAAAAAAAAAAAATTAACAGTATCCAGAAACCATTACATTCATAGAGAACTAAAATTGGTATGCATTTACTGAAGTGAAAACAAGCAACGCTGGTAGACCTAACAGCAATACAGTACATAGATTTAACTCTGATAGAAATTATATCAGTAACACTAACATGTAGTCAAACTATACAGCTCACAGTTTCAAACATCAAAAAGATAAAGATTTAAAACAATTTCTGACTTAACTTTTTTAAATTAAATATATATAATTTTTCGCTTCTCTTTTAGTTGTTAGTCGCTATCAAAACTAGAAGAAAATTTTAGGCTTAGTAAAAACAAAAGTTTACAAGCCTTTTCTCAAGCAGTTCGCCAAATTACATCTTTTGGCCATAAGATGAACACTTCGTTAATCGTTGATTTTTATAAAGTTCGTAATTCTATAAACCAAAGAAGATATTCTGAAAGCACATACCGGTAAAAAAGCCGAAATACTTCACAACTGACAACTGCTAAACACGAACCACACCTCAACGTACCTTAACACAAGTTATTCATGACGTCATCAAGCATCTGGATAATAATAGCAAAAGTGCCAATAAGAGGTCACCAACAATCACAGCAGTGCTTTCAACGAACTTAATTTTTTTCGGAGAAACCAAAATATATTTAGAAACAATAATATATATCTCTAGAAATTAAACAAAAAAATCAGTAACAAAATATTTGGTGACCCCTCCAAACGGATTGCTCGAACACCAGGGTTTCACGAAATACATACTGAAAACGACCTGTCGACAAAATTCTTAAATGTCACCAAGTATTTCCATTTCAAGCATGTATGACGGGTGAAAATGGAAATTTTTACCCGTCGCACATGCTAACTCAAATCAAAAGTGATCAAATTAGTGAATTGCATAGTCCAATTATTTAGAAATCCTTACAGAAAACAACAATAGGTTTCGGTGATTAGAATTTGCGCGAAGGTAACAGAGGTTGCCAGACGTCCCAATTTTGGGCACGGATTCCAAAAAGTTCCTACTTTTTTTGGGGGGGGGGCCTGTTTTGTCCTAATTTTTGTAAAGTTATTTTTCGGAACTAAACATATGATGTCAACATATAATTTTGTTAATTTAGCACAGTGAAGAGCCAAATAGCAACCCTGAAACTGTTGTTTGGGTGATGGACGTTTCAGGGCCATCTGGTATCCAAGAGAATAGTTCTATTATGGAAACGTTATTTATTCGAAGTATAACCGAATAGGCAACTCGTAAAGCCATTCGCAATATGAGATGTAATGAAATGATACCACTATAATAACTTCAGTTAATTTACTGGGCCTTGAATGGGTTCAGCACGCTGAATTCTGATGGGATCCTTCCACTTGTTCAGATTACGAACCTAAGAGGGCATCATTCAAATTAAGAACAGACAGATGTAGAATAGATGTGCGGAAATTTGCCTTTAGCCAGCAGGTGGTTAATTGCTGGAACAAACTTCCATCTGTCGTTGTGGAAGTTGATAGGTTAAATAAATTTAAGGAGGAACTGGACAGGCATTTGGAGGGAATGGTGTGTTTTTTTTTTTTTTTTTTGGCTGATGCTGCATAAGCTCATACACTTGCTTTCTTGCATCACATGCCACTACTACTGCTGCTTATAGACATGATCAGTTCGCACCAACATAGGTCTGCAAATTTTCCTGTAGTTTGAAGATTTGTACCAAATTTTATTAAGTTGTGGAATGAACCTCACAATTTGGTTGTCAGCTGTTATTATTATTATTGCTGCTCTTATATTATTTCTCACTGATTGGGGGTTCCACCTCGTGACGGGTTTTGCTACCAAGCACACAGGGTGGTTGTTGTTATGTCTGATGTTACTGTTGGTCGAGGAACTCTCTGAAATCCTACAGGTGTTCAGGATATTATTATTATTATTTATTGTAAACGAATTCTCTTGATAAATAAAATTGTATTGTATTGTATTGTATTGTATTGTATTGTATTATTATTATTATTATTATTATTATTGCTCTTATATTATTTCTCCCTGAATGGGGGATTCCACCTGTGACGGGTACTGCTACCAAGTAAACAGGGTGTTGTAATGTCTGATGTTACTGTTGGTCGAGTAAATCTCTGACTATCCTACAGGTGTTCCGGATCGCGACTTTCTGGAGTTCCTTATAAGTGTTCTCTGGGATACCTATTGCTGCTATATAGAGTCTTCGGTACCATACCGGTGGTTGACACGATGATCGAGATAGTTGATACTTCTTGCATGTGCCACATCTCCTTGATCTCATGTCTCAGGCCCATGTACTTCCTAATTTTTCCTCATGGATTTTTTGAACATTGCTAGCGTTGGACACCGCTATATAAATCAGGTAGGTAGCCTTTTCCATCTTGTCCACAAGGGTTATGTCTGGTCTGTTGTGCAGGATGGTCTTATCCGTTTTTATGGCGCAGTCCCAGTACAACTTGGGGGTTCAGGTCTCTAGTACTGTCTAGGATTTGTATTTGTAGTATGGTACACTTTCTTTGGTCAACTGATATTTCCTCGCTAGCTTCTGATGTATTGTCCTGGCTACCTGGTCGTGTCTATGAGTGTTCTCAGTCTGGGTAATCACCTCTAGGTGATGTGTTGGATCGTTTCGGAGGCCAGGTCGCGTCGTCGACATGTGTCATCTGACATTCGGGGCTCCTTTGCGATGTATTTTCTGTAGTTTCTGGTGTTGATTACCTGGTCTTGGATGACCAGCATGAATCCTTCAGTCTCGGGGAACAGCGTTCTGCTTGTGAGCCATGCATTGGAAGCAATGTTATCGATGTGATCTTGATAGAGGTCATTGTAGTGTCTCCCATTGGGTGTCTTCTTTGCCCATCTTTCTAACTTCGTTTCTTGTGCCGCCTGGGTGGGACGGGGGGGTTCCTCGCATAGGTTGAGTGGGGTATAAGGGGTATACCACTTATCTAGCTTCCTTATGGCCTGGTGCTGTGTTGTTCTCGAAGTAATCCTTCAGGTTAACTATCACTGTTTTCTGTTGCTTTATCAGGCCCCATCCCCCCCTCTTTCCGAGGTAGTTAGTCTCTCCACTGCTGACTTCGGGTGGTGTTGGCGACTCTTGTCCTTGTCTTTCGCATGATATCTTCTAACTCGGTATTAGTCAAATCATGACCCCGAAGGTGTATGTAAGTGCTGGAACTGCATAGGTGTTTATGGCATTAACTGTGTTCCCTCCGTTCAACTTTGCTTTCAGCAGACTTCTGAGTCTCTGATGATATTTTTCGGTCAGGCACTTCTTCATTTCCTTGTGATACAACTGCTGAGCCTGCATCATCCCTAAGTATTTGTAGGTCTCTCCTTCTGTCATAGCTTAGATATCTTTACCAGTCAGCAACTGGTAGTTTCGGCTAAATAATTTTCCCTGGTGCAGTGTGTGGGTCTTGCATTTGTTTAGACCAAATTCCATCTTAATGTCATTGCTAAATTCTTTGGTGATCCAGAGTAGTTGCTTCTCGGTTGCTGCATAGAGCTTGATGTCATTCATGTACATCAGGTGGGTGAGGGTGTACAGGTTCTTTCTTCCTTCTTTGAAGTTATAACCATACTTGCTGCCGTTAAGCATGGTGGATAGCAGGTTGAATGCTAGACAGAACCACAGTGGGCTCAGAGCATCTCCCTGAAAGATTGCTCTTCTAATGGGGATTGGCCTGGTTGTGATGTTCTCGACCTTAATGGTGGTACTCCATTTCGCCATTGTTGCTCCTAGGAAGTTTGTCACTATTGGATTGACCTTGTAGATCTTCAGGGTCTCTATTCGCCAGCTATGAGGTATGGAGTTGAAAGCCTTGCAGTAATCGATCTAGGCCGTGTATAGGTTGTGGTGCTTCTTGTAGGCATGCTCCATAACTGCGGCATCTATGGTTAATTGCTTCTTGCATCCTTTCTGCTGTTTGGCCATTATGTTCTGACTCTCTAAGTGGTCTGATATCGTCTTGGTTAGGCAGCTGGTCAGGATCTTGTACAGCGTTGCGAGGCAGGTGATTGGTCTGTATTTCGACAGGTTTCTTGTATCATCGGCTTGAGATATGTGACTCCTTCAGTGAGAAACTTCGGAATTGTCTCCGGTTGCCTTATCATTCGAGTGAACTGCTCTGCTAGGTGCTTGTGTGTGCAGGTGAGCTTCTTGTACCAGTAGTTGTGGATGTTATCAATTCCTGGGGTTCGTGAGTTGTGGGTGTTCCTGATCGACTGTTTTACTTCTTCTTCTTAAATCTCCCACTCTCTCATCTCTTGTATATGTATGGCTGTCCTTGGTTTTCTTCTGTTCTACTTCTATATAGGGTGTTCTGCTGTTATGTCTTACTTCACTGCTCCATATATTTCCCCAGAACTCCTCGATCGTCTTCTTCTCGGGTGGTCCGTGTCCTGCTTTCTCATCTTCACCCAGTTTCCTGTAAAAGGCTCTTTGGTCCTCATTGAAGATTCAGTTATTTATTTTCCTCTGCGAGCTCTCTTTGTGTCTGTGTAGTCTCTTGCTGAGTGGGAGGAGATTCTGCTTCAATGTGTCCAAGTATTCTCTGATTTCTGGTCTCATGTTTGCTGTGGACGCTGCCTCTCTTGAGGATGCTCTTCACCGTTCCAATCAATTTCTTACTTCTGTTACCCTGTTGGTACTGGGTCAACTGGTGTTTATGGCTTTAACTGTGTTCCCTCCGTTCAATTTTGATTTCAGCAGGCTTCTGAGTCTCTGATGATATTTTTTGGTCAGGCACTTCTTCATTTCCTTCTGTTCCAACTGCTCAGCCTGCATCATCCGTAGGTATTCGTAGGTCTCTCCTTCTGTCATAGCTTCGATTTCTTTACCAGTCAGCAGCTCGTAGTTTCGGCCAACTAATTTTCCCTGGTGCAGTGTGTGTGAGTCTTGCATTTGTCTAGACCAAATTCCATCCTGATGTCCTTGCTGAATTCTTTGGTGATCTGGAGTAGCTTCTTGGTTACCGCGTAGAGCTTGATGTCATCCAAGTACATCAGGTGGGTGAGGGTGTACAGGTTCTTTCTTCATTCTTTGAGGTTATATCCATACTTGCTGCCGTTGAGCATGGTGGATAGCATGGTTGTTGACTGCTAGACAGAACCATAGTGGGCTCAGAGTATCTCCCTGAAAGATTACTCTTCTAATTATTATTATTGTTGTTGCTGCTTTATTATTAAGTATAAATTTATAGAATTCTTATAGTACCGTGATAATAGACTAAATATAAAAATAGCGAAATGCTTAAAGTGCGGTACTCACCTTGAATATAAACTGCAATAGTTTTATGGAAAGACTGATGGCTAAATTTAAGGTGGAATGGTTAAGTTAATGCATTAAGGTGGGATCAAATTTAATTTAACGGAATTTTAAAATAAGCGCAAGGAAGCAGAAGTGCACTACTCCGTCCTTGGTTGTCATAAAGTAGAAAATAGTTAATCTGGAACATAAAAAAATTGATAATACCAATAGTCGTGACGATAGACGTTCGTTAATTTATAACGTCTTCAGTTGGCGATGTTAAGTGAGAAGTAACGCGTGCTGCATTTTAAGGAATTTTCTATACTCTCGTGATGCTCTTTGGAACACGTGGGAATCTGAAATGTGACAGATTCCAAGCCGACGAAAGGTGAAAGGGAAGTTTTGCCTTTAGGAAGTTGAGATTAGTATTGTGTCGAAACCATTCGATAATGAGGGATTCATATTGAAATATTTTGTGGCTGGTTTTTAGTTTTATAATGGTGATAGCGGAGTCAATTAAAGGGGTGTGATTGTGGGTTTTAGCTTTTATTTTGAGTTCTTGTCCCGATCTGAGGCTATTATAGTGGTAGTATGCGCGAGTGTTGGAGGTTTTGGTAGAAACAAAATTTGTAGTAGTACTACCAATATAACAGGCATCACAGTTTGGTTGACATTTAATCAAGTAAATTATATTTACTCTGTTTCCTCGCCGAGGTTACCCACAGGATATCGTCCTTGTCTTGCCGAAAAGTACAACATCACTTCGGTTCAAACGAGAGGGAAAATATTTGTGTCGCGAATCAACCCCAATATTACTCCTGGTGTCATCAGAGAAATGTGTGTTGAGGGAATTGGTATCGATGTTGAGGTACGTCAAGTACGAACCAGACAACCTGCCTACTCCTCCTTCACTATCTCTTGCCCCATTAATTGTGAAGCCCAACTACTGAACAGAAACATATGGCCCAGTGGCACCCTCGTTAAAAGATACAGAGAGCAATCGACAAGGCCCACAACTAGTGCAGTGAACACCCTGGCAAAACAATAGCAATTAACGAACACCTCGCCAGTCTTCAAAGAAGATACAAAAGTCTCCATTTTCCTACAAAATGTTCGCAGCATAAACAATAAACTCCACACCTTGCAGAGCCTTCTAATCAATTCAGAACACTCATTTATCTGTCTGACAGAAACGTGGCTCCAAAATAATAAGCAGCTGAACGCTCTGGCAGAAAATTTAGGCTACAAGTGCATCGATAGAGGGAGAGAAATCAAAAGGGGCGGAGGAGTAATGATGCTATATAAAACCGACTTCCAGATTCGGAAAGAACAAAGCTCTAATTCAGATAACTTCGAAGCTGTTATCGCCACATTCTCTGGTGAGAACAGCAAGGTACAGCTTTGTCTTATCTACATGCCACCAGAACATACGAGAGAGATCAGAAATGAGTCCTTTACCTGGCTGGTATCAAACTTAGACGTAAATATTGAGACAATCATCTTGGGAGATCTGAATATGCCGTTACCGAGGAATAAAGATGCAAAAGCAGAGCTAGACGCCACAGTAGAAGCACTTGGAATGAAACAATTAAAAACACCTGCGACAAGAGGATTACAGTGCTTGGATTTAATTTATTACAACGTGCAAGATGTTAACTTAATAGACAACTCCTTACAGTTTTCCTCCGACAACTCTGCGCTTTCAATGGAAGTTGCTCTTCGAAGACAGATTGCCGATCAGAACTGCGACACACACCAGAGTAATGAATCAAATTTGATATTTTCCACAAAATATATCAAATGCGAGGTCATATTGCAATGCTTAGCGCAATATAACTTTCAAAGTCTACATAAGATGTACACTGAAGAAGCCATTGATGAGATTTCGAGGTTACTCTTGCAGATCGCCCGTCTAGGAGCAGCAAAAGTATTAAAGATCTCCGACAGAGCGAACTCTTGGTTCACTCCACAAGTAAAAGTTATGTTTAAAAAGAAGCAAAAGCTCTACCGAAAGTGGAAAAGAACTGGGCACCCGACTGATCGGACTATGTACAAACGCGAAAGGGCACAGTTCATTCGACTGAAAAGACAAGCATACTTTGAGGTTATGAAGGAAAAATTAAAAAAGGGAAAGAGAATAGTTAGCGAGAAAAACAACAAAAAAGAAATGACGGACCAGCTGTTTAGAGAGTGGACAGAAGTCACATTCGGAAAGCCTTTGAATGAAAGGCAGAAAACTTGTGAGGAAAACATTCGCGAGATGCAGAAAATGATTGAAAAACTGATGGATCCCACTGGCACTAACCGAACTAGAGATAGAAACATATTACGTGAAATTAATATCAGCAGGGAAAACTTAAAGGAAGCTATTAACTCGCTCCCCAGTAAAGCAACGATCGGGCCGGACCAGTTCCCGCTATTCATGATAAAAATATGTAGCGCTTACATAATCGAACCGCTCCACCACCTCTTCCAGCGAATACTAAGTGAGGGGGTTATCCCACAAAAATGGAAGAGATATTACGTAAAACCAGTTCCAAAAATAAGCAATCCTAAAACCAGTAAAGATTTCAGGCCCATCGCAATCGGATGCTCTCTGCAAAAAATATTTGAAAAAGCAATCCTGAGCACCATCAATCAGCACTGCTTTGGGGGCAGGCCAGAATACTTACATTCTGTGCTTCCTCGAAGGTCGACTATTACTAATTTAATGGAGACTCTACTCCGAATACAGTTAGCTTTAAACAATAAACAACAGTTGGACATCGTTTTTCTGGATGTTGCAGCAGCCTTCGACAACGTCTCAATCCCAGCTATAACAGTAATTCTCAAGGAGTATTTCCTCATTTCAGGAAGCACTTTAAGCATTCTCACACCCTTCAAGAAAGACAAATTATCGCAATAAACGGGAAACAAACAGCATCTTACTGTATCTCCAGGGGAGTACCTCAAGGGGGCGTATTGTCCGCCACCTTCTTTGCAATAGCACTAGCCCCATTTTTAGCTCAAAACTGTGAACAATTTATTACATATGCTGACGATTTGAAATTTTTTGTAACATCTAAAGAACAAGAAACTGCACCCCATCTATCAGAGGAAGCAAATAAGGCAATCAAGAAGCTAGAAGAATATCTGCACTACATTGGCCTGAAACTTAATGAAAAGAAAACTGCCCAAATGACCTTCACCAACAAAAAGAAGAAAAATGAAATTACGATTTTTGTGAACAATACCAGAATCCAAAATTCCCCCGCACATGTTGACATTGGCCTTAAGTGGGATGAAGGATTAAACTTCATACCTCACTTCGAACACATTAGGAAAAAGACATACGCAGCACTGTGGAGCACTAGACAAGAACTCACCGGTCTCTGAAGCCCTCATCTTATAATTCAATACATCCTTAAATGCGTTACACCGATTCCGTTGTACGCATCGACTATCTGGTCATCAGCCCCTGAGAGCAACATCAAGGCCTTCTTAGGAGTAGAATACTGGCTCCTGAGATGGCTAAACAAGATTGCCGGGAAACCGTTTACCATCTCAAGAGCGGTCTTGTCTGCCAATCTGGACATCACACCCTGCAAGTACATCATCCCAACCAGAAACATCTTAACTCTGGCAAAGCTACTAACGGAGAGAACAGATGCGCCGAAAGTGGGAAACGTGATCACTCACCCCCGGATGATACGACCGAGAATAAAGAGGGAAGAACCAAGTCTCAAGTGCCAACTGACTCAATTGGACTCTCTGGGGAGATTTTTCCCAGCAAATACTGTGAATTATTTTAATAATTTAAATATTGATCCAGAGAAACTATGTACAGACAAAATGTATAGGACAGAAATCTTTGGTAATGTGTATCGGCAAGTATAAATATAATAAGAAGACTAATTTAATAATTTATATAATAATATTTAGCATTTAACAACCATTTGCAATTAATTAAATCAACTTAACAATTAATTCATTAACCACATATTCTGTGTTTTTGCATCTCCAAATTTTGTAAATAAGTTCATGTAAACATGCTTGTAAATACTATAATGTAACCACACCCTCTAGCCACGTGCTGTCTATGGGTGTCTCGAAAGAGAAATAAACAGATAATAATAATAATAATAATATTGTTCAAATCGTTGGTTGGGTATTTGTGTGTATCTTTGTAAGTGTTGAATAAGGATCCGAGTTTATTGTAAGCTGAAAAAAATGAGGGAGATATCTATACCTTTAAACACACGGCGGAACTGTCCTGTAAGTTCAATATGGTATGGGAGGATGATGCGTATATTTCCGTTGGTGGTGAGTTTTGGTGGATTGTTAATTTTACTTTTGGCGGTAGAAATAGTGTGTTGAAGGAGTTGGGTTGGTTAGTTCCTAGCTGTAAATTTTTTCTCACATGTTTGGCCTCACCAAACTACACAAACCTGGCCACCCATTAAGACCAATTATCTCTTTCAGTAAGTCAGATTTTGCAAACCTATCTACCTATTTAGTTAAAATTATATCCCCTCTTACCAGATTCTCAGAATTTAAAATCAGCAACACCAATCAGTCCTTTCAGAAAATAAGCAATACCACAATTTCTGATGGAGATATCCTAGCATCATTCGACGCAGTATCTCTCTGTACCAACGTGCATATCCCATACACTTTACAGGCTTGAAGGAAATTCTTAACAACAGATAACACTTTGACAAAACGTACCTCCCTTTCCATTAATAACATCTTTCAACTCACTTCACTATTATTAGATACCCGATATTTTGAGATTCGATAATAAAATTTTCCAACAAATATTCGGTTTACCCATGGGTTTAGGCATCTCCGCACCCCTGTCAGAAATTTACCTAGTTACAATAGAGAACCAAATCTTACAACCCTTCCCTCCAGAAATAAAATTATACACACGTTATGCTGATGACATATCATAATAGGCAATAGGTCCAATTTAGACAATCTCTTTTTAAAATTTAATTTAATACATGATAGGTTAAAACTCACTTTTGAAATCGAAACCAACAACCAAATTAATTTTCTCACCGTTTACAAAACAGGTACCAAACTAGGTACAAAGATTTTCAGAAAAAATACACATACAGGCAAATACCTACATTTTGCTTCCCACCACTCCCTCTGCACAAAAAAAAGCGGTTTTATACAACCAAATACGTAATGCCCTCAAATATCGCGCCTCACAAAATGACTTAACCAATGAACTTCAATACCTCACAGAAAAATTTACAGCTAGGATCTACCCAACCCAAATCATTCAACACGCTGTTTCCACCGCCAAAAGTAAAATTAACAATCCACCAAAACCTGCCACCAACGCAAATATACGCATCATCTTCCCATACCATAATGAATTTGCAGGACAGTTCCGCCGTGTGTTTACAGGTGCAGATATCTCCCTCATTTTTTCATCTTACAATAAACTCGGATCCTTATTCAACACTTACAAAGACACACACAAATACCCAACCAACGATTTGAACAATATAATTTACTTGATTAAATGTCAACCAAACTGTGATGCCTGTTATATTGGTAGTACTACTACCAAGTGTGGTTCTACCAAAACCTCCAACACTCGCGCATACTACCACTATAATAGTCTTAGATCGGGACAAGAACTCACAATATTTTCTAAAACCCACAATCACACCCCTTTAATTGACTCCGCTATCACCATTATAAAACTAAAAAACCAGCCCCAAAATTCTTCAATATGAATCCCTCGTTATCGAATGGTTTAGACATAATACTAATCTCGTCATTCTAAACGCAAAAACTTCCCTTTCACCTTTCTTCGGCTTGGAATCTCTCACATCTGAGATTCCCACGTGTTCCAAAGAGCATCACGAGAGTATAGAAAATTCCTTAAAATACAGCGCGTTACTTCTCACTTAACACCGCCAACTGAAGATTATAACTTAAAGAAAGTCTGTCGTCACGTCTATTGGCATTATCAATTTTTTTAACCAGATTAACTATTTTCTACTTTATGACAACAAGGGACAGAGTAGTGCACTTCTGCTACCCTGAGCTTATTTTAAAATTCCGTTAAATTAAATTTGATCCCACTTTAATGCATCCCACTTTTATTGGCATTATCAATTTTTTTAACCAGATTAACTATTTTCTACTTTATGACAACAAGGGACAGAGTAGTGCACTTCTGCTACCCTGAGCTTATTTTAAAATTCCGTTAAATTAAATTTGATCCCACTTTAATGCATTAACTTAACCATTCCACCTCAAATTTAGCCAGCAGTCTTTTCAAAAATATTGCAGATTATATTCAAGGTGAGTACCGCACTTTAAAAACTTCGCTATTTTTATAGTTAGATTATTATTATTATTATTATTATTATTATTATTATTATTATTATTATTATTATATTCGAAGTAATTAAGAACTCCTTTATAAAAATTTATGCAGATGATATAATCTTATATACAATAGGAAAGGACCTAACAAAAATGGCAAATGATTTACAACAGGATGCAATACATTTACAATCATGGCTGCGCGATAATAAATTAGCGCTCAGCTTTGAAAAAACTAAATTTTTGGTAATAAGGCCTCCTCATCAAACCTTGGACATTCAACCCTCTATCAAATTGCACAAACATGATTGTCTACATGAACAGAATTTCCAGAATTGCGAATGTCTAACTGTGGAAGAAGTCTCAAATCATTGTTACCTTGGGTTATGGATCGACTACAGTCTAAGTTGGATAATGCATATAACAAACTTGTACAAAAAAATGAGATTTTATGTGTACTTTTTCTACTACATTAAGAATAAGTTAAATCTTAGAACAAAAGTAACCTTATATTATGCATTAGTGGACTCCCAACTCAATTATTTAGTAAATATATGGGCACGAGCAAATAAAACAGAAATAAGGGCAATAGACAACTTAATGAATAGGATTCTGAAACTTTTAATGGGGACAAACTCTTGGAATGACCTGAATAAGAGAAGGCAATTTTTGTTGAAACATAAAATATTGTATCCAGTTCAAAAACTGAAGTTAAATCTATTCTTAAAAAATCTTAACACTATTTTTGAAGAGTCGAATCTGCAAAGAAATGTCTCACATAATTTAAGGAACCCAAAAGCAATTACTTTGCCTCACCCTAGGATACTAAATAGATTTGGAGATAGGCACACAATGAATGTAATAAACAACTTGTTGGCTAGCATTGATTTCAGGCTCAGGAGAAGTTATCCCATCTCCAAATTAAAATTCCTAATAAGAAAATTCTTGATACTCAATGACACAGTAGATTAGAATTGATATGCAGATAAACTACCTCTGTTTACAGTGTGGAATATACTATGTGTAGTGACTTCATAGTCTTTTCTGTAAGACAACAAATTTGTACAAAACTTGTAAAGGAAGAACTACAACTTGTTGTCAAGAAATTTACTTTTCTTAACAAGTTCATTTATTGTAAACGAATTCTCTTGATAAATAAAATTGTATTGTATTGTATTGTATTGTATTATTATTATTATTATTATTGCTGTTGCTCTTATATTGAAAAGAAAAAAAAACCTAGCGTGCAGCCATACTCCCCTCGTCTCAACGAGACCCACCTCAAAGCCGCATTATATACCCGATCAACCGAAGAAAGTCGATTATCCGAAATGCCGCTAGAGTCATCAGATAAGAAATTGGACCAGACTGAGAAGCATCTCACAACTGCTCCTACAATAGTCAAGGTCGACTCCGGAAGGCTTCTGAGGAACCTGAAAACTCCAAGGTATACCCAGCCAGTAAAAATAAAATTTGAAAAACACCACCACCTAAGCAGCTTGATAGTGAAGGACAAACACAGAAGGCTGATAACAATAATCTAGCCAATACTGAAACAAGCGATCACAACTGTGATCCACTGGAAGTGACTGACGAATTCACAAAACAAACGGACTCTTCTCTTGCACTAAACCCTAGACTTCCGGAAGGACCAGACGTGACACAAATGTTAACTCTGAGAACCCAACTAGAAAAACTCATTTCAAAGCCACATGTAGGATTACAACTATGTGGTGCAGTGAAATAATAACGATGTGGACCAAGATGGAAATGATTTTAATGAACGCTCATACAGAGCATGAAAAAGCTTCAGGTAAGCTGGAATCTTATATGCATGAGAGGTGAAAACAAATGCCACAGCGCGCCCCTTCATATGCAGATGCGCTGAGGAACTCCCAAATTAAGACAGGGATACAAAAGAGGCTCAGCCTAGAAAACACCCCCTCTTTAAGGCACCAAATTTAGTGGTTCTTAGGACAACTGATATAGACAGAATGCAGAATAGCGAGGAGCTCAAATCTACTGTGATGACAGAATTAAAGAAGACCATAAGGCTACTGAAATCAAGTCCATAAGGAAAACTCGCAATGTTGGACTCATTAATGAGACTGACCCCAGAGAAGACATGCAGGCAATAATTATTAACCCGAAGATAGATACACTCGGGCTTTCTGCTGAACCACCTAGGAGAAAGGGTCTCTGCATAATAATATTTGATGTTGACAAGGAAATAACACCTAACCAACTAATTACAGAAATCATTACAAGAAACCTCCAAGATATCGCCGCGGACCAGCAACCGCAGAACATAGTGTTCCCAGCTACTCTAACAAATCAAGAATGGGGACTAACAACAACTGGATAGTGGAACTAGCCCCAGCGGCCTGTCAGATACTGAGAACCAGACGAGACTTTACATAGAGTGGGAAAGTCATCGTTTTAGGGAGCATGTGGCCGTGCCAAAATGCTTTAAGTGCTGTAAGTTCGGTCACACCTACCACACATGCTCCCAGGCATCTTCCATCTATGGTCACTGCTCTGGGAAGGGACATGACTACAACAACTGTCCCAATAAAGCACAATAACCGATCTGTGAAAATTGTAAGTCCTTGAAATTGGAGCATACGCATTCCATTCTGACCCCAAGTGCCCAACATAAAGCTAAGAGTTTGTTCCAAACGAGAATAGATTATGGAGAGACACCACAAAAAATTTAATACAACCAAGATCACTATATTGCAGCACAATACGCAGCGGGCTAAAGCAGTGGCCGATCAACTAAGACACTCCATGGGCCGCCATTGTGGTTCGTAACCCCAACTTTACAGTAACCAGAATAAGCCAACAATGCACACTCTGGACTGCAGGTGCTCACATCTTAACTTCACTGAAGGCCGGGGGGAGATCACTTTCACCACCAGGTACCTGCAGTTGCTGCTTGGCACATTCCCAAACCAGAGAATCATAGTCGGGGCGTATGTCAACTGTCGGTCCCCGGGTTGGCACAGTCAAACACCTGATCAAGGAGGAACTAGGAATGGGCAGCTCCTTGAGGAGTTCCTGGCAAACTCGACGATGGTTATCTTGAACAAGCCACACCAATTACCTATATTTTGTAAAACTCTGTGGGAGGCCACAATTGATGTTACGATGGCAAATGAGAACATCGCTGGCTATATCACGGACTGGGCAGTTCAAGATTCCTGGACGACAACCGACCTCAGAGTAATTACTTATGAAATCCGACGATCCCTTACCAGGACACCAGTACTCAAACAGACACTTAACCGGTTTGCGGGTAATAAAGAAAAAACTGGGAGCTTTTTGTTGAGTTGCTCGCACCGGCTGCGGCACAACATCTAGCTGCAATGAACCTGCAATCTGATCCAAACGAAACCCAAAAGAGAAATACCAGGTGCTTGAAATTGTCACAGACATTCTCTCAGATATGCCATACAAGCTGTACTTGCTACCTGGGAGTCTAAAACGCTGATGGAACTTATATTCAGGTGACACTCAAGTCAAGTGGACCCAATTTCGGCGAAGTCCGGACGGTCTGTGACAACAAAATCTTCTGCTTGCACCTTCACGATTGTGGGACTGTTAGTAATCCTGGGTATAACTTCAATGCACAAGTACATGCAAAGTGCAAAGTGCAAAGTGTGTTAAGTGTCTAACGGCACCAGGGGTTCCCCCCATCTCCGCGTTGCTTTCATTGTGAGTGTACCAGTTCACTGGGAAGGCCAGAGATTTAAAAGTGTATGGATCATGTGAGTGTGTTGTGTTATGTACCGTTGTTCTTCTGGCCATTTAGCCGCTGGACCCCAGCTGAGGCCCAACGTTGCCCGCACTTCGCCCCGTGGAGGCAGACCAGGTAACCACTAGTTTAAATTTGCACTCTGGCAGGTCCTGCCACCTAGTTTCCTGGGATTTCAGTGGCTAGGACCTTAAAAAAAAAAAAAAAAAAAAAAAAAAAAATTTGCATGGGAATATTGCGCTAGAATTAGAAAAGCCAAAATGGTGGGCGAACAGCGTAATTTAGACACGGTTATTTTTGGCGTGTGGGGCATTCGCTTGCATACAGATAGAGTTGGGTAGGGAGAATGAAGACTGGAGGGATAAAGACAGAAGAAAGGGGTCAATAGGGGAGACGACCCCAGGTAGAATCAGTGGGGCATGCCCATACCCCACCAGAGGGAAGAGTGGGGTCGGCAAGGAGGGGAGGAGACAGGAAAGCCGTCACCTCCCCCCCGCCGGGGTAAAGGAGAAGAAAGGGCCGAACAAGGGAGCCGGCTCAGATCACTAACATGGCGTGTATGTAGCAAAGCTGTGGCTTCGTCAGGTCCATGACAGTGTACAGTCCATTAGTTGGTCAGTGTTGGGATAGGATCTCATCCACTGCTGTTCCAATAATCAGGGTGTCAGTGTGGGGTGGTGTCACTAAGGGGATATAGGTCTCATCCAGTAAAGTCCTAGTCATTGTTTTCCGTTTCAGTTGTCAGAGTTCCAGTGTCGAGTTTAGGGAAGTTGTGGTAATGCTCGTAGTCTGCTGAACAGTTCGTGCGCAAATTTCGAGAGGGCTCTATAGTACTCCTCCTCCGACAGTACAAGGTGTTCCCGATCCTTCGGGTTGAAACATATTTTTGTTATAAAGTGACATCTTATATCATCAAAGAGGGGGCATTCATGCATCAGATGTGTCCATGTCTGATTTTCACCGCAGTGGCATAGTGGTGATTCTTTTATTCCGAAGGTCGAAAGTTTGGCATTAAAGGAACCATGTCCCGTTAGAAGGAAGGTGGTGTAGAGCCCCGGTGAGAACCAGGCCGGCTGGTGGGGGTAGACTTGGGTAACGTTCGGGATAAATTTCCGGGTTATGGCGCCTTTAGTTGATTCTGCCCATCGGGACTGCCAGGTTTGCCGGAGATGGTTGATAAGACGTTTTTTCTCTATGTTGCTGTTGTTGGCTGGATCGGTAGTGAAGCCGATGCAGGATACACTTTTACCTCTGGACAGTTGAAAGAGCATGCCGCAGCGGACAATTTCCAGGTCCAGGGGGAGTGATCCTGCCAGGGCCTGCAGCGCATGAGAGCTGACAGTGCAGCATGCTCTTGTGATGGTGAGCAAGATGCTACGCTGTATTGATTCTAATTTCCTTTTGTTCACAGCCGTGGTTGCTTTGTTGTACCAAATCCCTGCAGCGTATGAGACGGCAGGGATGAAAAAAGCCTTGTAAAAGAGAGACAGGGTCCGTTTCCGTAGTCCCCAATCTTTTCGTGTGACTCGTGCTATGAGGGCTGAGTAGTTCCTGATCTTTCTCTGGAGATAGATGAGATGTGGGGTAAAGGATAAGTTTTTATCCAATACGATTCCGAGGTATTTTAGTTCTGTAGTTAGTTTAATCGTGGTTCCTTCTATTTTGATTTGTGGTGGCCTTCTCGTGTCGAGAGAACCCTTGAGGAGTATTGAGGATGTCTTGGTTGGTGATATTGTTAGGTGGTTCTGTTTCGCCCACGTTTGCAGGGAGTCAATTGCCCGGTTTGCAGTGGCTTCCAGTTGTGCCCGGCTGTCCCCCTCCAGCATCAGGACGAGGTCGTCTGCAAATGCTTGTGCATCTGCCCCATTGAGATTCTGATTGAGGAAGCCGTCCATCACCAGATTCCAAAGGAGTGGCCCCAGGATTGAACCTTGTGGGCACCCCCGGAAGATAGGCCGAGTAAGTTGAGAGTAGGGAGCACATACTGAGATCCTTCTATCAGATAGGTAGGTTTTGATACAGTGGTACAGGTTATTGGAGATATTTGCCTCCCGGAGTCTGTCGAGGACACTTGGCCACCAGAGTGAGTCAAATGCCCCGGCAAAATCGACAGAGATCATTAGGAAGTATTTGCGGTTACAGTTGTTAGCTGCGGTTATTATGCGTTCCAAGGCGTCTACAGTGGAGCAGCCTCTACGAAAGCCAAATTGTTTGGGGGATCGTAGCCCTGCTTCTAGGTAGTGGGTTTCTATTCTGTTGTGGAGTAAGTGTTCAAATAGTTTGCTCAGTACCGGTAATAGTGCTATAGGTCTGTACGACTCCGGAAGTTCCCGTGATTTTGTCGGGTTCTTCAAGATCAGTCGGATCCGTGCAGATCTCCAGTCGTGAGGAAAGTAGCCTGTAGAGAGACAGTGATTGAACAGATTTAGGATAGTTGTTGGGATGTATTCTACGGCCTTTTTTACGATCTCTGGTTCCAGATAGTCTTCACCAGGCATTTTCTTGTTTCGTATTTTGGCGGTCGCCAAGTAGAGGTCTGCTAGTGTGAATGGGTCTTCGCGTTCTACTGGGTTGTAGTTTGCATTTTCTTCGCAGAGACGGAGCTGCTCCAGGGAGTGAGCTGTCAGGAGTTGCCGAAAGGTGGTATTGAGGATATTGTCTATTGATTGGTGCCATGATTTTGTATAGAAGCCAGCAGGTGTTTTAGTTGAGGGAACTACCTCTCCTTTGGGTAGCTTGTTCATTGCGACTTTATATACAATCCCCCAAGGGTACTCGTTCCCGGTAGTTGAAACTAGCATTTCCCAGGATCGTTTCTTCCGTGTTCTGATCAAGGCGGTGTATTCATTCCTGACCTCACGGTATTGCTGCCTGAGGACCTGCACCTCTGCTGCCGGCCAGGATCTTCTTGCTCTTTGAAAATTTTTTCTGCGTGTATTTACCTCATGTCGGAGTGTCTGAAGCTCCGGGCACCACCAGGGGACCGCGCCTGGGGATGGTTTCTTCCTTCTGATGGTTGCGTTTGCAGCCTCTATAATTATGTTTACAATGGCGCGTTGGTGTTGGTCCGGGGTAAGAGTTGCATAGTCAAAAGTTTGGACAGAGCCAGTCAGTGCTTCTTGAAATTGTTCCCAGTTGGCCTTGTCCACGGCGAATCTGTTGATGGTTATTCTAGGTGTGGGTTGTCTGTTAAGGGCACGGTGCATCTGGAATGTAATAACTCTGTGGTCAGAGGTTGTCCAATCCTCTCTGACCTTCCATGAAGATATATGTCCAGCAATGGAGCGGGTAGCAAAGCTTACATCTATTGTTGCTTCCCATAATGTGCTTGAGAACGTGGGCGGATTGTTCGGCTGGTTTAGTATTGCCAGGCTATTGTTGGTGAGGAATTCTTCGAGGCGCTGGCCGTTAGTAGTACCACGTCGGTCAGGGGTTGCACTGTGCCACGCCGGCGACCTGCAGTTAACATCTGCACAGACTATTACTTTGGCGTTGGGGAGCTCATGGAGAACGTTTTGCAGGTAATGTATTGCAGGGAGGATGTCTTCGCCAGGTCGACAGTATAATGATATTGCATAGAATTCTCCTAATGGGGAGATGATTTGAGCACAGGCAGCCCATTTATTGCAGAGATGAGTTATCTTTGTTACCGTGAGGTCAGGATTGCGAACTATCAAGGCTGCCCAGGGGGTATCTCCGTCATGCTGAACTATTTTATACGTGAGGGGATAGCCTTTCACTTCTTTCTTGTGCGTGTAAGGCTCCTGGAGAAAGAGGACATCAAGATTGTCTTCATCGGCCTTCTTATTTAGTTGCGCGGCAACAGCTTTAGCCCGTTGTGCATTATGTTGAGCAAATTTCATTTTGTTTACATTATTGTATTTATGAAGAGTTCCCATAATCGGTTCTTGATTGTTGAGCACTTTTGGCTTTTATGTATACGGGGCAGTTTCTGTCTCTAATGGAGTGATCTGCTGGTAGTTTTAAGGCTTTGCAGTTTGCGCACACTGGTCGGGCGGTTTTATTAGGGCAGGAGTTGTAGTTGTGGCCTATGTCTGCACAGTGCCCACAAGTTGGGGAGGTTTGTGGTTGCACACACGTATGTGTGGTATGGCCGAATCGGCAACACCGGAAGCATTTGGGCACAGCCACGTGCTCTCTAAAGCGGTGGCTGCCCCACTTGATATAAATCCGTGTCTGTTGGCTGATTATCTTCCAGGCTCTTGGGGCTAACTCAATCACCCAGTTTGTGGCGTTACCGTTTCTGGGCTTTGTCTGGTATTTAGGTGTGATTAGCACCGATGGGTCAATATCTGGAATGTCGTGCTGCAGGTTTCTTCTGTAGATTTCGTCCTGTAGTTGGGTTGGAGAGAGGTCACTTCCAGTGTCGTAAATTACAATACTCGGTCCCTTTCTCTTGGGGATCTCTGCATGGAGACCCAGGGAGGGCACTTTCTGGTTTTCAATGATTTTATTCGCCTCTTCCTGTGTCTCAGTTTCAATAATAACGCCGACGTTGCGAGTCTTCCTCATCGATTTTATTCTGGTGGTTTTAAAATCTTCACCAAGGTTAGTAATTACCGAGTTTTTCACCTCTTCGCTTGTATGGTGAGTCTCTGTTGTGGCTGGCCTTAAGATGACCAGATGTGGGCGTTGTAGTAGGGGCCCCTTCTTCCTGCTGGGGGCAGCAGGAATCGGCTGTTGCTCTATTGTTGTGGTCCTCAGCGCTTGGGCGTATGTGGGGACGCGCTGTGGCATTTTGTTCGCCCCACAATCAATATAAGCCTGGAGCTTTGCTGTTGCTCTTTCACTCTCTAGGAAAGTTTCTATGAGGAGTGTATCCAGCTTATTCCACAAGTTGACGATTTGGGCTCTAAGCCCTGTGGTCACCCTATTGGTTTGCTCCTTGAACAGTGTTTCCAGAGCAGCCTTGAGGAACATTGATTTTTCATGTACGGTGCCCTCTGGCAGGGTGGGATCCAGAGGCAGATCCGGTTGTTTCTCCTCGCTGGCGTCTTTTTGACTTTGTTGGTTGTCGTGTATTTCTTTTGGCTCCTTAGGCTCAGTGTGTGAGCGTGTCTCCCGCTGCAAATTTGGCACTATTCCCTTCCTATTCTTTCTCTTGCTTGTCTGGGGCACACGTACATGGTGGGTGACCACCCATACCTCGATCCCTTCTTACCAACGTAAGAAGGGGTCGAGGTATGGCGCCCACACCACATGGAGGAACGCCGCCCCTCTATGTTACCAGCCAGTACTAGGTGGTAGATGACTCTCATCAACTGGTGCAATACGACCACTTTGCTTACTGGAAGCTTAAAGTGGTGGAACCCATGTTTAGTCTCTAGAGCTAAGTTCCGGTCAACCTTTCCCTATCTCTTCCATCATGCAGTATGATTGATGACTTTTGAGGTTATGAAGAACATCGTGGCGAGATCCAATATTCCTTACATTTTGAGGCTACAGCTCTAAAACGGTGTTGGCAGGCCGGCCGCTTGTTAGTACACCGGACCGAACCTATTGGTAACTCTCTATGGGGCTTCCGGATCAGATAGTGTATAATCTTGCTACCTCTACTCTGCCAGATAGTGACTGGAGGGATTCCGAGTAGTATGTATGCGTGGAGCATTGTCGAGGCCACGTTATGTCAAGGATCTCAGTATATTCTTACCATGTGTACGCCATATCCAAAAATTTCATTACTTCATACAGCATGTCCCACTCACTTTTTCTTACTATTGAATACATCATGAATTGTGAAACTAATAGAGCATGCTTATCTGCGAAACGATCTACACCTCCCAAGCACTTCCTAATTCATTTCACATATATATGTGGTCTCAATTCTAATCTCAACGATGTCCATTTCTACTTGCAGTCTGCCAAACCCCACGTACTTTACTGAAAGAATCTCAGTTATCGGTTGATTCAATTACTGCTCATCTCAGATGCCTAAATTATTCGCTGTATGATTCCTTTCGCCTCAAAGGTGTACCACCTTTGTGCATTTGTCCGTTCTGATATTCCCAGTCAGAGACTTGGCAATTTAGAATCTCCTCCCTTTGATCTTCTCTGGTTCAAAATCTCTCTACCTTATTGTGTCAAATTCATCTGTTGTCTCTACCGTTCTCCCAACTCCACTAATCACTTGGAGCTCTTTGAGTTCCTCTCTTTGCAACTTGACTTTCTCCAGTCCAACTTTCCTAACAGTGAGGTAATTTTCCTTTGGTGATTTTAATGGGCACAACTCCAGCTGGCTTCCGTTTTCTAGTCACACCGACCCAGCTGGTCAAGATATTGAGGCTTTTGCAATTACTAATGAAATTGCACAGATTGTTCATTTACCTACAAGAATACCGGACAATTTAATCATAAAACCAACACGCTTGATCATTTTCTCACAAACAACCCTTCTAAGTACACGGTCGAAGTGAGAGGTCCTTTAGGCACTTCAGATCACAACTTGGTGATTGTCTCTTCTCCAATGGAATCTTTATCTCATGGCTATTCCCAACCTCATGTTGTTTGGCATTACAAGAATGCAAAATAAGATGATCTGCGAGACTTCTTTTCTTCTTTTCCTTGGTCGGATTACTGTTTCAAAACTTCTTATGTCAACGTTTGCTCAGATCGTGTCAGTGAAATTATTCTTGCAGGAATGGAGTCCTTTATCCCACACTCCCCTTTAAAATCTCTTCCTTTATCTAAACCTTGGTTTTCCAATAAATGTGCTAAGGCTGTTTGAGAGAAAAATGTTGTATATCGTAATTGGATTGTTTCTAATTCCCCAGTTTCATTTAGCTGCCTACACCAAAACTCGCAACAATTGTAAAGCAGTTATTAATCAGTCCAAACTGGATTTTGAACAGGCTAATAGTAGAAAACTTGCGTCTTGCCCTAATGGTAGCCAAGCATTCTGGTCTCTTGCCAAAGTTATTGGCCGCAACTTTTGCACATCTCTGCTACCACCTCTGTCCAAACCAGACCTCTGCTGTCACTTCAGCCAAGGATAAAGCTGACCTGCTAGCATCCCATTTTTCTTCCAACTCATGTATTAATGAACTTGGTAAAACACCTCCCACCATTCCCAACACGCACCATTCAATGCCTCCTGTGATTTTCCGTCAAAAGGCTGTTCGAAGGATTTTGACGAATCTTGATGCTAAGAAAGCTCCAGGTCCCGATGGTATTTCTCCACTTGTTCTCAAAACCTGTGCTCCTGAACTTACTCCTATTCTTTGCCACCTTTTTTCACTTTCTTATTCCAAAGGTGTTTTTCCTTCTGCTTGGAAATTTGCTCATATCCAGCCAGTTCCTAAAAAGGGTGGCAAATTCCTCCCATCCAATTATCGTCCCATTGCAATTACTTCTACTCTTTCTAAAGTAATGGAGAAATCAATTAACCGCCAACTCTTAAACTACCTAGAAACCTTTCGTCTGATCAACGATCGCCAGTATGAATTCTGTCAGTGTCGATCAAACTGGTGATATTCTGGCTTATGTTACCCATTTATTACCCATTTATGGACTAATTCAATGGAAAGATTCGGGGGAAACACGAATAGTTGCTCTTGACATCTTCAAGGCTTTCTATCGTGTTTGGCATAAAGGTCTTCTAAACAAGGTTCCATCTTATGGTTTGCCATCTGTTTTTAGTAATTAGTTATCCAGTTTTCTCTCTGATCGCTCACTGAGGGTGATGGCTCTCTGTCTTCTAACTTCTCCACTAATGCCGGTTTCCCCCAAGGTTCAGCTCTTTCCCCCTTGTATATTAATGACCTTCTTCAATTGACGGGAAATCCTAATCATAATATTGCCGATGATAGCACATTGCATTCCACTTTCCATTTTGAGAAATCTTGGCCTGCTCAATCAGCTTCAATTTCTCGAAAATCTGCTACCAATTCCTTAAATGACGATCTTCAGGTAATTCTCCAGTTGGGCGAAGACAGCTTTGTTGATTTCAACCCTTCTAAAATTTAGTCTTCTCTTGTATCTCGCAAAAAGGATTTTTCTGCTCCTATGCTTAACCTTTTGCGACACATCGATTTCTAGGCAAAAAGATATATCTCTTTTGGGGATTACCTTGACGTCTAATCTCTCTTGGCACAAGCACTTTACAAATATTGCTTCCTCTGCATCTAAAAAATTTGGTTTTCTCTTTTGCTCTCAGCGTTACTTTTCTTCCAAACAGCTGCTCGCTCTGTATAAATCGGAAATCCGCCCTGCCATGGAATATTGTTTCGACATCTGGGGTGGTGCCCCCAAAACCTCTCTCAGGATTCTTGATTCCATTCAGAAGAGGGCAGTTAGGTTAATTAATGATTCATCTCTAACAGAGTCTCTCCATTTGCTCTCTCATAGACGTACTGTTTCTGCTCATTGGCTCTGCTACAGATACTTCCATTGGCACTGTTCTTCTGAATTGGCTTCTATAATTCCCGCTCTCTCTCTTTCAAAACAGTCCAAACACGTGGCGCCACCAGCCAACATCCATTTACTGTCCACCTCCAAACTCACAGAACCAACTTTTCATCTTCCTCGTTTATTCATTCAACGGCCGTTTTCTGGAACAACCTTCCTTCTTACGTGTTTCCTGAAAATTACAGTCTACAGAGGTTCAAGTCCAATGTCAACAAATATCTTCTTTCGTCTTCTCAACCTCCAACCCAAGCATGGCACTAAGTACTGTAGGTTCTAATACCTCTTGTGTTTGGGTTTTACATAAAAAAAAAAAAAAATCGAACCATGAGTGAGGCGATGATCAAACGTAAGACTCCAGCGACGATAAATGTAAGACTCTAGCGCCGATCCTCTAGTCCCCTGGTGTGCCCCAGAGGTCCAGACTTTGAGACTCGAAGTGATCAAAAGAAGGAAGCATTTCAGAGGGCGCGGCGATCGTGGGCGAATGCTGAAGTTGCAGCAATGAGAGAAAACTATAGGAATGTAAGAAATAGATACACAGATCTGATAACGAGAGCAAATGTAAAGCTTGGGAGCATTTGGTTAGTACTGCAGGAAATACCGATCCCTGGGTAGTGGCGTTCAGAGTCACCACAAACAATCTCTCCATAGGATAGGTTATTACTAATACACGGACCCCGCAGGGAATCCTAAGTACGACATTGGAACAATCAATCTATAACATATTAGATTGAATCCTATCTACGACATGCGAACAATCAATCCATAATATATTAGATGCAATCTTTCAGGAACCAGCCACCCAGACACTACCGAAACAGCTCCAAATCTGCACTAATAACACATATATGACAGAACAACAAGAACCTGCCTTTACCTTGGAGGAACAACAAGAGGCCACCAATTTAATTAGAAATAGGAAATGCCCTGGCTCAGATCCTCCTGGAGCTAGAAATCATCAAAAAATTAGCAGAAACTACATCGAATCTCCTCGTCACCTTATTTAATACCTGTCTCAAAACAGGGACCTTTCCAACTGAATTGAAGACAGCGAACATAAAACTTATCCTGAAAAATCCCACCAAGCCCTCCGACGTACCGGATTCATATCTCCCAGTAGCTTTATTACCAGTTATCAGTAAGCTCTTTGAAAGACTACTGCATAGAAGGATTACCACTACTACGAAGCTGCAAATCAAACTATGCCAACTCAATTTGGGTTCAAACCTGGCTGTTCCACCACCGAAACTCTGAGAAATCCTCTGGATTCTGCATCCACTTGTGACAAGAAGTATTTCCTTGTCAAAACTATTGATTCTGCTGGGGCGTTTGACACCATCTGTTGGCCGAGCGTCCTGTCCCGGCTGATATGCGCCCACACCCAAGTTAACTTATACCTAACAATCAAGTCCTAGCTCTCGCAGAGAAAAGTAATTGTCGTCGCACCATACAAAACGCTGACCAGACTGGTTGGCAGGGGCTGCTCCCAGAGGTCTGTTCTGGGGCTGCTCCTGTGGAACATGATTTTAGATGAGTTCCTGGCAATTAATCTTCATGACGTCAACTCCCAGGCTTTTGCTGATTACTTAATTTTGACGATCGCTGCAGACAGTCGGGCCCAGCTCGAAACGAAGGCAAACTAGGCACTGAGGATCCTACAAGACTGGGCACAAATCCACTTCTTAAAAATCTTACCAACCAAGACGCCCTCCATCTTATTTAAGGGAACCCTCAACCTACAGACACCACCACAGATAAAAGTTGATAATACAACTATAAAACTGGTAAACCAGCTAAAATATCTTGGCTCCCTAATCTATCCTTTCAAAATCATTTGAAGCACATAAGAACAAAGATTAAGAATTATTCTGCACTGGTTTCCAGAATCAAAGACGGGATTGAGGACTCAATAAGCGCACCCTGTCACTCTATTCTAAAACTACACTGCTATCTGCAATAACTTACGGTTTTCCTGTTTGATTCCGTAAAGCTGCAACCACAGTAAACCGAAGAACGTTAGGCACAATCCAGCTGTCAATACTACTCGCCATCACACGTGCCTGCCTTACAACCAGAACATACGACCTCCAAGTCCTTGCTAGGTTCCTCCCACTGGGCCTTCAGATAATCCGCTGCGGTATGGCTTATTACATTGCCAAGAGATTGCCCTGCACCTTTTTGAATTTCACCATAGACCCAAAAGCGAATCACAAGGCAGAGAAAACTAGACTCCAAAGGCATCTACAACAGGCATGGCAGGATCGATGGACTGCATCAACAAAAGGCGAAATCACAAAAAAAATTCTTACCAAATATTGACAGGGTGTATCCAAAGCCACCAACTTGGTTCCATCCCGGACTATTTACAACTTACCTACTGACCGGCCACGAATCATTTAACTCAAAATTGACCAACTTGGGGATCATCAAGGCCCATGCGGCACAAGCGGTGAGCCAGAGACCTGGCACCACATTATGTTTGACTGTACCCATTATGAGGACTTTCGCTGCCGGTTAATGACAACAATCGCTTACTTCCCACGGTACCTGGAATCACATCTCCTCGACTCACCAGATGAGTAAGTATACACAGAAACCTTTTGCCCGATGCAGGATAATAATTGCCATCCACAGAGACCACTAACATGGACCTTACTGATGAATGTCATGGAATTGACTATATGACTAAACTGAACAGAAATGGGCAAACTACATAGACAAACTGACCTGACATCAATGATCAACAAAATAAATATTTCTAATGAAAGGCAATTGAAAAGTGATATCATTCAATTTGACAACCCGGGACTTGAAACTGTTAGCTCACGGACACTGACATAGACCTTTTAAATGAACGCCATGGAACACTGACAAGAAATTGACAAACCATTTCGACGAACTGACAAAATAATGCTTTCAGTGAGACATGCAGGGATCAACAGCTAACTGTGATTTAGTCCTCTTAGAGGCAACTAAACTGGACCTGACGTCTCCAGACAATGGCCATTGATAAGGCAAGGAAGACCCAAGAAACACCTGAAGGTGGCAAAATAACACCAAAGCTCAAGAAACACCAGGAGGAAGGAAAATAACACCAAATGTCAGCCTCCTAAAAGTACCTCTTGTCTGGGTTAACAGATACATTACTTGAGAGTGAATGTTGACACTGGCAACCTAAACGGGACATTCTTTCCCAGTTCACTTTTAATCCCCCATCCCTTGGGCAGGGGGATGGTTTTCTGTCCCCTCCCTGCTCCCCTCTTTTCTCCTGGTAGGACTTGTCCCCACTGATCAGGTTGGGTTTGCCATCCCTATCATCCCCATGTCCTCCCTCCTTCCGACTCTACTCCTACTATAACTTGTCTCTCATTTTTTTTTACTTCATCTATTTATTTTATTTTTTCTATATACTGTATATATTTAAAAAAAAAAATTTTTTTATTTATTATTTTATAATTATTATTTTTTTAGGACCTTTCCTCTGAAATCTTCGGAAATTAGGTGCCAGGGCCTGCCAGAGTATTTAAGCGATCCTTATAGTGTCTGACCTGCCTCCTAGGGGCTAAGTGTGGGTAATGGACGGTCCCACTAGGGGCCCAACGGCTAAATGGTCAGAAGAACAAAATAGCATGACACTACACAACGCTAACACACACACATTACACTTTTTAAACCTCTGGCCGTCACAGGTTTCTGTACTACACAAACAGAGTACACAACGCGGAGATGGGGGGGCACCCCTGAGGCCGTTAGACATCGAACACTTTACACCAAGAATACAATTAGAGGCTATTTTAGTGATATCACTGGTCTCCGCTGCCATAAATTTACTTAACGCTTTTTTAATTTTATTCATGATTTCATGAACGGCCGAGCCTTCCAGCTGATGGCCCAAGATGAACTGAATGTGAGAATGAGGGCTAGAATTTATGTCCACCGTTCCTGTGTTACCTTTGGGAAGAAGGGCAGACACCTCATTACATTTAGGGAATTATCTCTCTCATTATCAGTTCCACCAGAATCAGAACCAAGACTTTGCTGTGACGATGGTAGACTTAGTGCTCTCTTCACCAGAAGGTTGATCTATCGTAGTGAGAGTAACTTTGGCATTTTTACATTTGGTCTTGGCAGTATGAGGTTGGGTAGTCTGACTAGACTGACCCACTGCTGAAGCTGAAAGGGGAGGATAATCTCCACACCATCGTGTTCTTCTGAAGTTGAATTTGTAACGTCTTTATCATCTTGTTTACCTGACTTACCATTTTTAGGCACCACAGTCTGTGTGTGTGTGTGTGTTTGTTAATGTTTATATATATATATACAAGACGCAAAGTCACAAGGTAATGCATTATTTCAAAAATTCTGGAAAAAATTGTCTTTATTTGTAGAGATTTCTTCAATGTCCAGAAAGCAACTGGTTCCTGGAACTCCTCCAAGTCTTCTTATGGACACGAGTAGCACCAAATTATATATTCGAGACTATCTGATAGTATCTATCTAGATAAAAAGAATTTTATGCTTGGGGCCGACTTTTCAAAGATGGCACTTTATTGAACGCTATTTAAGAAAAACTCAAAATTTTGATTTTTATATCTGGGATTGAAGCCACCAGGGGAGTCACAAAAATATACAATTGTAGGAGTAATTGTAGAAGGGTGGTTAAGACCTATGCAACATTCCTGAATGACCAATAGGAAGCTTGATGGAAGCACAAACGTTTCCCCAAAACAAGCCTGATTTCGGAAATAAATGCACATGTAGCCAGAGGGCTCTCATCACAACATGGTAGCTGTCAATTCCTAAGTTCCCGCCTTATTTTGGCGCCAAAAGTTCGCGATGAAGCAGAAGTAACGTCTTCTATAAATAACCTCGGGGGCTCACATCAGGTGAGTATGGGCTTGGCACACCCAGGGTCCTGAGCTGGATACCATTATTTTTCTCTTTTTTGGTAATTCCCTCCTACTTCTCTCTCTCAGGGTACTCAAATTTTTTTTGGCTAGCGCAGCATAAGCCTCAGGCTTCCTTGAACCACATGGCTAATAATAATAAATCAATATACATAAGCAGTACTACTACTGGCTTTAGCAACTAATGAAAGGGCAGCCATGTTTGAACATATTTACAACCTCTACCGTATATTGTCTACGGCAAAATTACATCTAATTTGACCTGCCAGTCTGCAGATTTTTTAACATTAATAACACGGCAACCTCCTATCAAGGAGACTGAAATAAACAAACACCGTGGATTCAACTAACCAAACTTTCATGAATCCTTGAAGACGTATTTCCAAACAGGGGATGGCCTGGAAAGGGCTAAAAACAAGCCAGGAGCACATAAATTATTCATATAACAAGAAACTGACGTAGCGACACCTGACAAGTAAGTACTGCATGAAAGATATTTGGCTTGAATCTTTATTGCTGTCTGTGAAATCTGATCGCAGTACTTGATAAATATATTTATTACAGGGAGCCATCCCGAGGGACACGAGGGCGCTCTCCCACTAAAGAGAGACGACAGCGCCCTCAAAATCCATCAACACGTACTTCTTTGGTGAGTAAGAAATATAATTTATCACTGTGATAATTGCATCCTCCGTCGAATGCCCCTTCTTAAAGCCACACTAGCAATTCGAACAGAGATGGTTTTCCAAGAGCATATTAGTGATTCTACGGGACAAAAGTCGCTGAAATAGTTTTCCCATGTTGGTCAAAAGAGAAATGGGTTTATCAGACCTGGGATTTGTTTTGCATTTACCCGGTTTATGTAGAATCTTCAATAATACTTGTTTCCAAACTCTGGGGATAGTTTCCTCCAGTAAACACTTGTTGTACAGATTAAGTAATACATTTAGAAGGAATTAAAAAAAATTGACTATAATTTCATTTTCTATTAAATCTTCTCCAGGGCACTTTTTCGAATTTAATTTTGATATTGCAGACCACCCTAACTTGATCATGTTAAAACGGTCAGTGTCCGTGGATCCAGTATATCTCTCATCTTCAGACGAATTGGAGCCTGTTCAGGTGAATCCAGATCCGAAGAATCCAAGGGGAAAATATTTCCAACAACCGATTCTACGGTTGATTTCCAGTCCGCCGTAGCCTGGTTGTTATCAACAATTGTATTGTAAATATCCCTGCTAAGTAATTTATTTCTCATCAATTTATAAATTTCCCCCTGAGGGGGAAGCGACAGGGAACAGTCGCTTCCCCCTCAGGGGAAGCGACTGTTCACTTCCCCTGAGGGGGAAGCGACTCCCCCACCCAAAGCGGAAAAAAGCAGTGATTTCTGTTATGTCCAATCCACTGTTCACCCATATATGTGAGGCTTAGTCTGACTATGGTGATCAGAATCACGCCAAGTGAGAATTCTTTCTAGGAGGGGGTAGTTCCCATTTCATGATAGGTTCCACGTTTCTTTCCTGTCGGATTCATTTCGGTGTTTCTGTTACACTGTTTCTCCAAGTCCTTGGTACATGTTATTGATGTTTATTCCTTGTACACTGTCTCCTTCGTATTGTTCTAGCATTAGAAAGGGCACATGATGGAAGACAGCAAGTTTATATAGAATCAGCCAAAAAAAAAAAAAAACACACCCCTTTCTCATTTCACCCATCCACTCGCTCCAAATGTTTATCTAGTTCTGCCTTGATTCTGTTTAAGCTATCAAGTTGTACGACAGATGGAAGTTTGTTCAAGCAATCAATCACCCGCTGATTAAAGGCAAACTTCCGCACATCAATGCTGATGGGAATCTTCCTCTAGCTCAGAAAAATCACCTGAGAAGGCATAAATTCAAATTGAAGAAAGACAGATGTAGGATAGACGTTCGGAAATTTGCCTTTAGCCAGCGGGTGGTTGGATGGTGGAACAGACTTCCATCCCTTGTAGTGGAGGTTGATAGCCTAAATAAGTTTAAGGCTCAGCTGGACAGGTATTTTGAACGAACAAAGGGGTGAAATGGAAGTGGGTTTTTTTTTTGGCTGATGCTGCATAAGCTTGCTTTCTTGCATCAAATGCCTCTACTAATGCTAATGCTAAAAAATGCTAAAACTGTCTTTCCTCAATTTGAATTCATGCCCTCTCAGGCGATTATTCTGAGAAAGAGGAAGAACCTCATCAGCATTGAGCATGCCAAACATGTCAAGGCTTTATACACCTGAATCAGATCACCTCGCTGGTGCTTAGTCTCCAGATACTGTAATTTGCAAAACTTAAGCGACCCTTCGTTCCATTCATTGATCTTTTTGCCCTTCTCTGTACTCGTCCCAACAGCGCTACATCTTTCTTAAAATGAGGCCTCCAGGCCTATATGCAAAGTGTGGCCTGACCAATGCCTTATACAAGGGAATAATCACATCCCTATCCCTGCTAGAAAAATTCCTGTATATCATTGACAAGACACCATGAGCTACTCTTGCAGCTCGTCTGGACTGCTCAGAGAACTTCATATCTGCCTACACAATTACCCCCAGGTCCTTTTCATTCTCTACCACTGTCAGCGTAGTACCAGAGTGATACGTTGATCTGTGGTTACTGTTTCCCATATGTAGTACTTTACATTTGTCAATGTTAAACTTCAGTTGTCACCTCTCAGCCCATCTGCTCAACTTTTATAGATTCTGTTGCAGCAGCGTACTGTCATTTGTGTAATTAACAATCCTGCTGACCTTCGTATCATTTGAAAAATTGGACATTAAGCCTGATATACCATCATCAATATCATTAACGAATACAGGAAACAACAATGAACCCTGGGCAACTCGACTATTAACATTAGTCCACGGAGAGCAGTGTCTATTGATTACCATTCACTGTTTTCTCCCAGTCAACCATCCCTTTATCCATAGCAGCAATTTGCCTGCAATGCCACACTACTCCGATTTGTGCAGCAGTCTTTCATGTTCAACAGTATCGAAATATGATACCTTTCTCACAATCAAATATGATATCAGAATTATTGTTTGCATCCAGTTCCATTGTGACTACGTCATTGTATCCAAACAAATTTGTTGGACAAGACTTCCCCTTAACAAACCCATGCTCTGTCTGAGCTATAACTAAAATAAAAAATAAATAAATTTTCTGTTTATACTCAGGGACGACCAAACAGTCAGAGGAGTTAACAAGATAGACAGAATACAAGAAACAACACCGTATTCAGCAGTCACGGGCTTGAACCCCGGTCACTCAAGGCACGTGTACTTATGCACCCGCGTGCCTGACCACTAGGCTACGGCGGCCCTGAAGTCTTGTCTAGATGATCCTGCAGTGGTTAAAGAAGCATTGCAGGATAATCTTGTCTAGATGACCCTGCAATGCTTATTTAACCAGTGCCTCCATTAATTTCCCTGGAACAGCTGTTAAACTAACAGGTCTGTAATTACCTGTGTCTCCCTTTGATCCTCCTTTGTGGATTGGGGTCACATTTGCACATTTCCAGTCCATGGGTCCAAGGAAGCCTCATAATTATGGCTAAGTGTTTGCTTACTTCCTTAGCTGCCTCTTTTATATTCCTCTGTGCTGTCACTTTATGTCTATTTTATTTATTTGCTGCACCTATTCAAGCATTGTGGATTACATTTTATGTTCAAGGCGTCAAACGTAAAGCGGCTGAAGGCTTTGTATTTATCTTCTAAATCCAGGAGATGGTACTCTTAATTTTTTGGCAGGTATTTCACCTTGGTTAGAAGTCTCATCAGCGTTCTTCATAGTTTTCGTAGTCATACATGATGTGCAGCCAAGTTTAGTTTCGCCCAGTCGCAAGCGGACTCTTCAGTTATCCCAAGTGCATTGAGTTTTTTCTTAATTTTTGCTACAAAGAGTGACAGGTAGGTATAGATCTGCCCACTAATTAGAAGATCTAGTCCTGGGATGAAAATTGCTTCCCGATTTCAGTGACAAAAAAACAAGTGACAAAAGGAGAAAATCGCAAAATTTAAGCCCTTTACCACTGTTTTTAAAGAGGGAAAATAAATTTTGCCTAGGAATGGATAGCAAAATGGCATTCAATCTAACAATTGTCTAGTTTTTTAATCTATCAACTTCGACGACAGTTGAATCAACTACCCACTGGCTAAAGGCAAATTTGTCTGCATTTATTCTGCAACTGTCTCTCTGTTGGAATTTATGCTTCCACAAGTGCATAATCTAAACAGAGGAAGAATCCCTTCAGCATTGAGCTTTCTCAAACGAATGCAACCAAGTTACAAAGGAGGTTAGGCAGGCAAAGGCAGATTACGAGAAATCCTTGGCAAGGGATGCAAAGAAAAACAGCAAAGAGTTCTTTACTTATGTTAACTCTAGAAGGAAGGAGATGAATCAGATTGGTCCACTTGATATTGATGGGTCAACTGTTGATGATCCTACTCAGGTAGCTAACAAACTAAATGAATATTTTGCATCGACATTCACACATGAGGAGTTATTCAGCAAGGGGAATGCCAGAGGTGTATTCTACTCTAGCAGTAAGCTACAGAATCTTGAAATAACTGGGAGTAAAGTGGAGGAGAAACTGTTGAAGATAAACACAAGAAAGGCACCCGGAGTGGATGGGATCTATCCAGTTATATTAAACGAGGCAGCAAAGGAAGTAAGCAAACACTTAGCCAAAATTATGAGAGCTTCCTTGGACTCAGGGGAGGTACCCATAGACTGGAAATGTGCAAATGTGACCCCAATTCACAAAGGAGGATCAAAGGCTGACACAAGTAATTATAGACCTGTGAGCTTAACTTCTGTTCCAGGAAAATTAATGGAGGCACTGGTTAAAGAAGCACTGCAGGATCATTTAGACAAGACTTCAGTTACAGCTCAGACACAGCATGGTTTTGTTAAGGGGAAGTCTTGCCTGACCAACTTGATTGGATATTATGATGCAGTCACAAAAGAACTGGATGCAGGGAATAACTTTGATATTATATACTTGGATCTTAGAAAGGCTTTTGATACTGTTGCACATGGAAGACTGCTACACAAATTGGAGCAGTGTGACATTGGAGGCAAATTGCTGCTATGGATAAAGGGGTGGTTGAGGGGGTGAAGACAGAGAGTGGTAATCAATGGACACTGCTCATCGTGGACTAATGTTATTAGTGGATTCCCTCAGGGCTCAGTGTTGGGTCCATTATTGTTTTCTGTATTTATAAATGATATTGATGATGGTATATCAAGCTTAATGTCCAAGTTTGCAGATGATACAAAGGTTGGCAGGGTTGTCAAGGACACTACTGACACTATGCTGCTGCAACAGGATCTGGAAAGGTTGAGCAGATGGGCTGAGAGGTGGCAAATGAAGTTTAACATTGACAAATGTAAAGTACTACACATGGGAAACAGCAACCCCGGAGCAACGTATCAACTCTGTGGTACTACTCTGACAGTGGTAGAGAATGAAAGGGACTTGGGCGTGGTTGTGCAGGCAGATATGAAGTTCTCTGAGCAGTGGAGACGGGCTGCAAGAGTAGCTCATGGAGTATTGTCAATGATATACGGGAATTTTTCCAGCAGGGATAAGGAGGTGATTATTCCATTGTATAAGGCAATGGTCAGGCCACACCTAGAGTACTGTATACAGGTCTGGAGGCCTCATTTCAAGAAGGATGTAGAGCTGCTGGAACGAGTACAGAGAAGGGCAACAAGATTAGTGAATGGAACAAAGGGGTGCTCTTACGAAGAAAGGCTTAAGTTTTGCAAATTACAGTGTCTGGAGACTAGGCACCAGCGAGGTGATCTGATAGAGGTGTATAAAGCCTTGAATGGTTTAAGCATGCTCAATGCTGATGGGATTCTTCCTCTCGCTCAGAAAAATCACCTGAGAGGGCATAAATTCAAATTGAGGAAGGACAGATGTAGGATAGACGTGAGGAAATTTGCCTTTAGCCAGCGGGTGGTTGGTTGGTGGAACAGACTTCCATCCCTTGTGGTGGAGGTTGATAGCCTAAATAAGTTTAAGGCTCAGCTGGACAGGTATTTGGAACGAACAGAGGGGTGAAGTGGAAGTGGGTTTTTTTTTTTTTTTGGCTGATGCTGCATAAGCTTGCTTTCTTGCATCAAATGCCTCTACTACTAATGCTAATGCAATCAAGGCCTTGTAAACCACAATCAGATTACCTCGCAGGTGTCTAGTCTCCAGACGCTGGAATTTGGAAATTTAAGCCTTTCCTGGTCACAGGTGTAAACATTTCAAAGCGGACTGTGTTAAGAAGGTTGAATTCAAGTGGACTTGAAGAGCACTCCTTTGTTCCTCTCACTAATGTCGTGTCCCTTCTCCAGTACTCTGAATGGAAATTCGTTATGCATAGACACCTCCAGTATTCTGGATGGAAATTCATTGTCGTTTAGCTGATTCTTTGACATTGTTGGCTGTTGAACGATTTGAAGCCATCATTCACAGGGAGAGGTAGTACATTGGCTTAATGTGTCAAACTGTTGCCTTGGCAAAATGGAAGCAGTTTCAGGAGACAGGAACTATCTGCAAGACGGAATCCTATAATGTCTTGTCATCAACTGTCTCTTGAAGATGCTGCAATCACAGATGTAAACATTTCAAAGCGGACTGTGTTAGAAAGGTTGAATTCAACGCATTTACGCAATCAAGCCAGATTTTTATATCCTATATCCCCAAACCACTGTAGAGCTTGATGAAATTAGCTCCACGATGTCACTCGGAGTTCTGACAATGGGTTACAGTTCTATTCTCAGATGAGTCATACATCCCTGGTGATGTGTTCAATTAATGGTTTCTTGAATTGATTTAGTGAAGTGACATTTTTGATTTTTGCAGGAAGTTTGTTGCCAGTTTTAGCACCTCTGTTTTGGTATACCATAATAATAATAAGTTATTTATCCTTATTTTATGTTACACTTTTTTTGGGATAACAGCAAAAAGGGAGGGAGAATAATGACTTTTAGGGGGCGTTCCCTTAAAAAATGATGAATATACAAATATACAATTGAAAAATGTACAGTTCTGAATTTGTTCAGGTAATGTTCAATAAGAAAGACAAATAAATTGGAGTGTTTTGTACATTTCTTTACAGAAGACTTCGAAAAGCATCCCTACTTATAATATACTTATACAGGGTGATTCACAACCAGTGCGACAAACTTGCAGGAGGTGTAGGGAGCACAAAGACGAATCGGAATCACATAGCATTGCAGGGTCCGAAATGCCTTTGTCATGCGGTAAAGGACGTTGAACGGGATGTCGCGTCAACAGCGATCCCGCTGGAAGTCAGCATTTGCAAACCGTTTCTGTTGAAGAAACCAAGCAGCAAAAGTCCTCCGGAGTGCATAATCCACAGGCTTCAATGATTGGACGCGTTGCAGATGGTATATACTCATTTGATTTGTTGACAGTATCCTCTATACAGTGGATTGGGAAATACCCAATCGTTGGCCTATCGCTCGAGTATTCGTACTCGGATTGCCTTCTACAAGACGTAGGACATTTTCCTCACTGTCTGGCATCCTCGTCGTTCGCTCTCGATTCATGGTACCTCACGTGAAACAACCAGTCTCACGTAACCTTTTGTGAACACGTGCGAAAATCGTATGATGAAAAGCACGCCTGTGCGGGGAACGTTCCTGGTACAAGCGCAGAGCAGCACGCCCGTTACAGTCCGCAGCTCCATACGCGAGGAGCATGTCGGCCAGTTCAGCGTTTGAATGCTCATCCATCCTCGGGAACCGGTTCGCAAATGCTGACCCAGCGGGATCGCTGTTCACGCGACCTCCCGTTCAACGTTCTCTACCGCATGACGAAGGCCTATCTAACCCTTCAATGTGGTGATTCCGATTCGGCTTTGTGCCCCCTACACCTCCTGCAAGTTTGTCGCACTGGTAGTGAATCACCCTGTATAACTGTCAACATAATGAGAGAAAAAAAATTAGATATGTATCTCATTTTTTTCTCTCATTATGTTGCACAGAAAACATGCACAGAAATTTACAAACTATTTGCCAACTGCTTTCTTTAACATTTGTACATTATTTCCATGTTAGTGTTTTTAAAATCCAGGAGTTGAGTGGAAGGTAATTTGAATCATACATCCCTGGTGATGTGTTCAATTGATTTAATGAAGTGACATTTTTGATTTTTGCAGGAAGTTTGTTCCAGGTTTTAGCACCTCTGTATTTTATAGTTTTCTGACCTATGGCTTTTCTGAAAAGCAGAATCTTCAGGTTGGCTTCATTTCTTAGATAGTAGTAGTAGTAGCAGTGTGACGTGATGCAAGAAAGCAAGTGTATGAGCTTATGCAGCATCAGCCAAAAAAAAAAAAAAAAAAACCACACCATTCCCTCCAAATGCCTGTCCAGTTCCTCCTTAAATTTATTCAACCTATCAACTTCCACAACGACAGATGGAAGTTTGTTCCAGCAATTAACCACCCACTGGCTAAAGGCAAATTTCCGCACATCTATTCTACATCTGTCTTTTCTTAATTTCAATTTATGGCCCCTTACGTTCGTAATCTGAACAAGTGGAAGGATCACATCAGAATTCAGTGTGCTCAACCCATTCAAGGACTTATATACCTCAATCAGATCACCGCGCAGGTGCCTAGTCTCCAGCCACTGCAATTTGCAGAACTTAAGCCTCTCTTGGTAAGAGGATCCCTTAATTTCCCTCACCAATCTTGTTGCCCTTCTCTGTACACGTTGAAGTAAATCTACATCCTTCCTAAAATGAGGCCTCCAGATCTGTACGCAGTACTCAAGGCGTGGCCTGACCATTGCCCTATACAGAGGGATAATCACCTCCTTTTCCCTGCTAGCAAAATTCCTATATATTTCTTCTTCTTTCGATTCCCGCCTCGGGCTTGGATCAAAGTACTGCAAAAACCTTGGGAGGTGCAATATGGCCACAGAAGCCGGTGCGCCAACAACTACCAAATCAAAAAAAAAAAAAAAAAAAAAACTTGTTTGAGAAGAGGAGGAGACCCCAGGCAGAGGCCCTGGCGAGTATTCCCGCTAATGACGAAGTTTTCATCGTAGGGTTATCATTTGTTTTGCCCAACTTGGCTTATTATCTAGCCAGATTCCAAATAACTTGGTTTCATTCACCCTTTCAAGTTGTTTTTCTTTGTATGTTATGTCTAAATCAATATTTAGTGGTTTATTTTTCGTTCTAAACACCATATACTTTGATTTTTCTGGATTCAGTAGAAACTGATTCTTTTGAAGCCAATTTTGCATCACATAAAGCAAGGCAGAGATTTTGAGTTGAGCCTCATTAGGATCTTTATCTGATTGTGATTAGGATGGAAATATCATCGTCATACGCTACTAGGTGAGAAGATGGAAGAAGAGAGAGAAATTCATCGATGTAAAGAAATAGGATAGGTCCAAGAAGTGAGCCTTGAGGTACTCCCCTGGAGAAATAACAGATGGAGTATGATTAATTTGTTATTACGACAAACGGCCGCTCGGTAAGGTAGTCTTCAAGGAGGTTAATTTTCCCTCTCAAGCCAAGGTTATTGAGTTTGTTAAGTAGAATAGTATGGTTTATGGAAACAAAAACTTTAGATAAGTCAAGAAACAGTGCTACAGCATAGTGACCTTTTCAAGACTATCAATGATCCTTGAGCAGAACTCAACAATTGCAAGGTCAGTGGATCTTTTAGAGCGATAAGCATACTGTTGTTGATCGATGAGCTGATTTTCTTCAAGAAAACCCATGAGTCTGCTATGAACAATTTTTTCAAATAATTTTGCCAAAACTGAGAGTAGAGCTATTGGGCGAAAGTTGGAGTTAGAACGGTTTCCCTCTGGAACAAGGATGATTATTGCTTTTTTGAATTGAGAAGGGAATTTACCAGATTGAAAGGAGAGATTGAATATATACTTCAGTGGCATAAGAATTTAGCTAAGGATCAATTTTCAGCAGAGACGGAGATATTTCGTCAAAGCCAGGGGCTCCCTTTTCTTTCAATTGATTCCCTGCCTCTAAAATCTCTTGACTGGAGAGAGGAGCGAGAAAAAAAAAGTTTCTGATTGAGTATTTGGCAGATTCTCTCATTTCATTGTCTCTCTCTCTCTGCAGCCAAGTTCGTCTTGAAAGAGGTTATCCACACTTGAAATAAAGTGGTTACAAAAGGCAGTGGCTTTTACCTCGTCATCTGAAATGATACCTCGTTTCCAACTACATCTCCAACGTAGCTCAGTGATTTCAGTTTCCTTCCCGGTAATAGTTTGTTCAAAACTGTCCATTTTTTCTTGCCTGTTATGATACCTGTAAGATGAGAACTATAGTATTTTCTTTTCTCTGACCGAATGCAGTCAGTGACTTTGTTTCTGTACGTTGTGTATTTAATTTTATCTGCTTCAATTCCTGTTGCTCTAGCAATTCTTGCAAGGTTGTCTCTTTTCTTTAACATATTACAAATCTTGTTTGTGATGAACGGGCATATTTTCCCTCTTGTCCTGGTGGCCTTTTCATTCCCCGGGCTCCTGTTATATGACACGTATTTTCTTTCAATTGATTCCCTGCCTCTAAAATCTCTTGACTGGAGAGAGGCATATACTAAAAAAAAGTTTTTTAGGATATGCTTAAAAAAAGCAGTTCGTTGCAATTTCAGCAGGAACTCCATCCCATGTTGACTGCTGCAGGTCGTGACAAAGCTGATTGAGAGAATCTGGAGTGACTTTCTCAAACAGATGTCATTCCCTCTGGAGGCAAGGCGTTCAATACCTTTCCTCCAACATCAGAGAGATGGACACTTATAGTGGAGGCAGTGTTTTCGTAGGGCTTAATAATGATCAGCTGTAGCACTCCTCTTCACATCCCAGCCTTGCTCAAACTCCTTCGAAATTACTATCACATCACAGGCCCAGTATTGAAGTTTCTGACGTTTCTTCAGAATTGAATCATCCAAATGTACATAGGAAAACAAAGGTATACTAGACAAATACAAGCAGGCGTTCCACAAGGAGGAGTCCTGTCCGGAATTCTTTTCACTGCTATCATCTACCCACTAATACACAATAGAACAGATATATCATATGCAGATGATTTAAAGATCTTCACAAAAATAAATTTGACCGATGAAGCCAAAAATGCTACAGTAACCATCAACAAGACCTTATCAGAAATCCAGCAGTACCTCACGAATTTTGACCTGCAAGTGAACCCTGAGAAATCTGCCATCATGGTATTCTCTCTTAAACCCAAACCAACCATAATTCAGCCTGCGATTGACGGAGTCCCGATTCCTTGCATTAAAAAGCAAAGAGATCTGGGTGTAATCTTCGACAGAAAATTACGATTCCATCACATATAGAACTCTGTGCTAAATTCAACAAAAAACGGTGGGTTGCCAAGCAGCACTTGCTACACATTTACAACACAAACCTGATAGAAATGTATATCAGGATGATGATTTTTGGAAGTGTACTGTATGGAGTAGAGTTGTGGGGCTCAGCTGCAGACACCACAATTAAACCATTAAAAGCCGCTGAATACTGGCTCCTGAAGTGGGCAACCTGGAAGTGTCATCTCCCACCACAGCAGCGCACAACACCAATGGCCAACGCACTGAATTTAACCAGGTTTTCAGCATTAATGCACGAGAGAAGACTCATCTTCATCGTAAAAATGATTGCCGGGAGAGTCTCAGCACCCAACCTTTGGGACACCGTGTGCTGGTGGATTCCCCAACTAGGTCTCCGCTCCACTCCCAAGTTTCTTGCTCTTCCTTCGAGACTACATTTGAAAGATCGGTTCCTTCCTTATCAGAAGCTCCATCTGGTTCAATCCCTGGATGCTGACTTATTTAAAATCATAGATGATAAAAAGTATAGACGGATCATCCTAGATCTGCACGTGGTGTCCAGAACTACCAACTGATCTCAGATCGTTATGGCGGGGCAAGAGACTCTCAGAAAACTGGACTCGAGAAAATATTTTATCACAATTTGTTATTTTGTATTAGTTTTCCTTTCAAGTCAATGTTATCTGCTATGAGCACTTTTTTTTTTTTTTTTATATAATTTGCCTATAATTAATCTTTACAATTCCTTTATTATCTCTGCCGTTTGTTAACCCCTGGCATGGTGCCGTGAAGGGTATTGTATTGTACAGTTCACCGGTACCTGCGTGTACCGGTGAACTGTACAATAAAGATCTTATTTATTTATTCATGTTTTTCTTAGGATGCCAGAACTGCAGATACCTAGAACAGATCCTCAAACCCTATACACGACTGTTTACGGGTGCGGTTGGCCCAAATTTTTCATGCAAAGAAGGACAATGCACACAGAACTCAAGTGGTGGAGGAACATGCTGAACCAGAACACTCCGGGGACTCCCTTCTGGTATGTGCTTGGCACACCCAGGGTCCTGAGCTGGATATCATTATTCTTCTCTTTTTTGGCAATTCTTTTTTTGGCTGGTGCAGCATAAGCCTCAGGCTTACTTGCACCCTATAGCTAATAATAATGATATCCCACTGCCTTGGCAACCATGATCACCAGCCTTTATCTGATCAAACATGTGGGATGCCCTTGGGCTTTGCATTGTACACTGACAGCTAACTCAACAATCACTTGTTGAGCTTAGATCTGCGCTAATGGAAGAATTGCATTTGTTTGAACAATCTTATACACCCTTATATTAAGCATGGTTCACCGTTGTCAGGGCTGTTTAGCCATTGGAAGGGAGCATATGCCACACTGATGTCATGTGACCATATTTTTGAGCATCTTGTATTGACTTTTGTAATGTGACCTTTTTGGAAATTGTTATACAACCCTTATTCCCGTCTCAAGTTTCTTGCTGCCTTCTCGTTTCGTTATTCTGTGGTACACCACCATACCAAATTTTGTTAGTTTTAGTGCAAGCTGCATGATTTTCACTTTGCTACGTGTCCTGTAAATTTTGACGAGCGGTATTAGCATTAATTCAGGCATATGATGGAAGAAAGCTTATACTGCATCAGCCAAAAATTCGGTTACTCCAAATGTTTGTCTAGTTTGGCAATCAGCTGCCCGCTGGCTAAAGGCAAACTTCAGCACTTTATTCTACAACTGTCTTTCCTCAATTTGAATCTATGCTCCCTCAGTTTCTTAATCTGAAGTATGTGGTCAGCATTGAGTCTGCTCAACCTGGTCAAGGACTTATACATCTAGCAGATGCAGCAACTCGCAGAACTTAAGCCTTTCTTCGTAAGTGTACCCCTGTTCCTCTCACCAATCTTGTTGCCCTTTTCTGTACTCTTTCTAGCAACACTACATCCCTTCGTAAAATGAGGCCTACAGATCTGTATACACTACTCAAGGTGTGGCCTGACCATTGCTGAAAAAAGGGATAATCACCTTGTCTCTGCGAGCAAAATTCGTATATATCATTGACCTCCATGACCTGCTCTGGCAGCCCATGTGCAGTGCTCAGAGAACTTCATATTTGACTGCACAATTACCCTCAGTCTCTTTCATTTTCCACTTCCCTGAGTGTAGTACCACAGTTGGTACATTTCTCTTCGGATATTGCTACCCATATGGAGTACTTTGCATTTGTCAATGTTAAAATTCAGTTGCCACTTCTCAGCCCATTTTCCCACCTTATCTAGATCCAGTTAGAGTAGAATACTGTCTTTACTGTCATTAACAACCCTGCCAACCTTTGTATTATCTGCAAACTTAGATATTAAACCTGATATACCTTCAATATCATTGATGAATACACAAAACGAGCCCAGCACCAAACCCTGGGGAACTCCACTAATAACATTTGTCCGCGAAGAGCAGTGTCCATTGGTTACTACTCTCTGTCGTCTCCCACTCAACCATCCCTTTATCCATTGTAGCAACTTACCCTTAATGCCATACCTCTCCAACTTGTGCAGCAGTCTTCATGTGCAACAGTATCAAAATCTTTCCTGAAATTGAAGTATATAATATCAAAGTTATTTTTTGCATCCAGTTCCTTTGTGACCACATCATAGTATGCAATCAAATTGGTCATATGAAAACTTCTCCTTGACAAACCCATGTTGTGTTTGAACTATTACTGCTGTCTTGTCTAAGTGATCATGTATCACCTCTTTAATCAGTGACTCCAATATGTTCCCCGGAACAGAAGTTAAACTAACAGGTCTATAATTATTTGTGTCACCCTTTGAACCCACTTTGTGAATTGGGGATACATTTGCACATCTACAGTCCATGGGGATTTACCCTGATCTCATAATTATAGCTAAGATTTTGCTACTTCCATTACTGCCTCCATTTTAATAACTGGATAGATTCCATCTGTCCCAAGTGCCTTTTTTATGTTTAACTTCAACAACTTCTCCTCCAATTTGCTCTGTCATTACAAAATCACTTATCTCCCTGTTATAGTTTGATAAACTTCTGGCATTCCCCTCCTTGAATAACTCGTGTGAATGTAGATGCAAAATTCACATTCAGTTTATCAGCTACTTCAGCATGATCATGAATACTCGAATTATTTATGTTAAGTGGACCAATCTGATTTATCTCCTTCTAGAGTTTACGAGTAAAGAACATCTTGCTGTTTTTCAATGCGTCCTTTGCCAAAAATTTCTCGTAATCTGCTTTCGCTGTGTTGCCTGATCATTTATATGCATCCCATGAATTGCATATTTTGCAACAGAATCTTATACAGTGCAACTTCTCCTAACGGACATCTCTCTACAACGGACATTTTCAAATTCCCCAACTCACCTCCATTGGTTTTAACGTGTTTGCAGCTTCTGTCTAGCGGACATTCTCTATAACGGACGCAGACAGGCAATCTGCACTGTTTCGTTTAGATTAGCACTTAATTTGATCTCCCCATAACGGACTGCGGGAGGTCTCACTGCCCTTTTTCTAGGAACTTTTCTTCCATGTATTGCCTCAATCGTGTGTTTATTTTCTATTTCCGATTCTCTGAATTTTATCAAGGTTTACGTCGCGATTCTAAACCCTTTTTCAAGAATTTTAAGGCACGTGTAAAACGTCTGATGAATTCGGTGTGTGCAGGGGGGGAATATGGTCGACCTTTCGTCTTTTCAGTTTTGTTCAGTGTCGTGTGAAGTGCACAATGTCGTCTCGTAAACATTTAACTTTAAAAGATAAAGTATGATCGGCAAAAAAATAGTGTTCGCAATCTCGCTGCAAAATTCGAAATCGGGAAGACGCAGGTAAGCGACATCCTAAAGAAAAAAAAAATGAACTACTCAAACAATTCTGGCAACACTGAAATGATCAGGTTCAAAAATCATTCCCGTATGAGTGGTTTTGTCGCGAAAGTGCTAAAAAAAATTCCCATTAATGGGCCTATTATTAGGGAAAAGGCTTTGGAGGTTGCGAAATCTATGGGAGTAAATGAGTTCAAAGCTTCTGTGGGATGGCTAGACAAGTTCAAAACTCAGCATAAAATTTCTTGGAAAACCATAAGTGGTGAAGTTGGATCTGTTGATACTGGGGTTGTAACAGAGTGGACTGTCAAATCGGAAGATTTGTCGTGATTTTGAAGCGAAGGATATTTACAACTGTGACGAAATGGGGTTGTTTTTTTAAAGCTGTTTCTGAAAAAACAATGTCTTAAAAACGAAAAGTGCCAGGGCGGAAAAATTTCTAAGGAACGCTTGACTGTACTATTGTGTACAAATATGCTGGGAGACTTTGAACAACCTCTTGTTATAGGAAACCCACAAAATCCTCGTTGTTTCAAGGGCATAAAGTTGAATCTTTTGGATGTTGACTGGAAGTCTAATAAAAAAGCGTCGATGACACGAGATATCATGAGCGAATGGATAAGTCACTTTAACCAAAACATGATTCGTCAATACAGATAAATTATTCTTTTCATGGATAATGCTGCATCTCACCCGTACATTGAATTGTCCAACATTCAAATCATTTTTCTGCCACCAAACACATCTGCAGAGTGTCAGCCCTTGGATCAAGGGATAATAAAAAATTTTAAACTTCACTACAGAAAACGTGTTTTAAGACATCTCATTGCAAACATGAACGATGTAACATGTGCGAGTGACCTTGCAAAGAAAATCAGCATCCTAGATGCGATTCAATGGATTTCCTCTTCAGTAAACACAATTAGAAAACAAACTGTTGTGAACTGTTTTGTAAAGTCTGGCTTCTCAAATGCAAAAATTGAAGTTGTGAACAGCAATGTGGAGCACCAAGAAGAACAAGAACTTCAACCTCTATTGATAATGTACGATACTTCCGCTACAAGTGACCCTGGCTACAAAGATATAGACTCAAACCTCACTACAGAAAATGGTGCTCTAGATATCAACGACATTATCATCGATATTTTTCAAGAAGTTCCTCATGAGGATGAAGAAATGGAAGGAGGTCATTCTGTCGAACATATTAACGACGAACCACCGATGAAAATAGAAGCGCCCATACAAATCAATCGTTTAAAAATGTTTTTCGCCGCTGAAGAAGATACTGAAGGACTTTCGATGGTTTCTTCACTCCAAACAAATGTTGAAAACAAAATTATCAGCCGGAAGGTGCAGAAGAAAATAAGTGATTACTGTATGTATTTTTCTTAAGATAAAGTCATAATATGCATAGCACAATTGTATGTATATTATTTACAAAAATATTGTGCAAAATCTGTATATACTTTAATTTAATTTTACATTAAACGTTTAACGATTTTTCTTTATCTCTTGTGTATGTAATTGTATATTATTTACAAAAATATTGTTCAAAATCTGTATATATTTTAATTTAATTTTACATTAAACGTTTTAACGATTTTTCTTTCTTTTTTTTTTCTCCCTAAGACTTCTTGTTAGCGGACACTTCTCTCTAACGGTCACATTTTCGTTCCCCATGGCTGTCCGTTAAAGGGAAGTTTCACTGTATATCCTTATATTAAGGATGGGTCACTGCTGTCTAGCCATTGGAAGGGAGCATAAGCCATACTGATGTCATGTGACCATATTTTCCAACATCACGGATTGACTTCTGTAATGTGACCTTTTTGGAAATTGTTATAGAACTCTTATAAATGTCCCCTATTCCTGTCACACGTTTCTCAGTGCCTTCTAATTTCATCATTATTCCCTGGTACACAACCACCATACAAAATTTCGTTTCATTGCAAGCTGCATAATTTACACATTTTCTAAGTGTCCTGTTAATTTTGACAAGGAGTATAGTATGTAGTACTACTATTGGGGAAATAATTCAAGGAAGCATGCTTATACAGTATTAGCTTAAAAAAAAAAAAAAAAAAAACTACTCACCTCATCTTTCATCCCCTCTGATGTCCTTAAATTTATTCAAACTACCCACTTTCACATCAGATGATACTTTGTCCAAACATTCATACTCTGGCCTTTCTTTTTCAATCAAAGTTCATGGCCCCTTGTTGACAATGTGTATTTGAAAGCAGTCTCAGTGGTGTCACTGTGAAGAAGCAAAATCTGCCACAATACCCACAGTACATCCAGATGAGGATGTCCTGTGGGTATTGTGAATAGGAATTGTTGCAGTGTTCATCTGGCCACTTAGTTATTTGGAAGGCCCCATCACCAGGAAGGAGTATTCCAGTATTTGTTCATGGAATGAGGAACCAGACCAGACTAGACAGGTAGAGATTCCGACAGACCTGCTGGAATCCTTCCCAGCAGAGAAAGGAGGGAGAGGACCCATGAAAAAAAAATGGGGAGAATGGGGACATTAAAGTGTAAAACAAGGTTGAGACCACTAGTGAGGAACACCTTAATAGGAGGATGACACGAGGACAGCAGAAAGTCAATAAGGCAAAGTTCATGGTCCCTAGAGAGATCGCCACAAGGTTGGCAGAGAGAAACACTATCCTGCAAGGGATAAGAGCAGGCCTCAAGTTAGATTTTGGGCCTAGGTATACCATGCCAGAGAGGCATCAGCAGATGTGAAGTCCAATCCCAAAAGGTTTGCTAAATCACTGAGCCATGAATTTTCAGAAAATTCCAAATCCAACGCTAGAATGCAAACTATTACATTGGGGTCATCTGAAAAGTTATTTCACATACTCATGGTATTATCTGCAAATTGCGTGTTGAGGTTGATCTGCCTGGTTTTCTTGATGGAAAAAACCTTACTGTCTGTCTATACCTGAGGCTGACTAATTCAGACATGGAGTGAAAAAAAAAAAAAAAAAACCATAAAAGTTCTTGCCATTAACGGGATTGGAATCCAGTCCTTTTCCACCCAGTGTGGGGAGAACAGTGATGATACCACTGTTCTACTGTGCAGACCTACTAGAATGTAAGCACCAGCAGAAATATAGAACCTATCCCAAAGGGAGAATCTGGAAGATCCATGTCTGGTTGAACAAGTCCGCACAGACGATCGGTCATTGTAGAGTTCGTCTAGAGCAGGGAGAATAGCAGGTGCAGCAATGGCAGTCTGAAAGCATCTTTTCCGGTTGAAGAATGTGAGCTGTAGGAAGTCATTGAATTCTTCCTTAGTTCATCAGGGAATGAAAATGCTAGAAAATTGCAGCCTTTCTCCCTGCAGATACAAGTGTCGTCTTAAATGATGCCGAGTTGTGCAGGTCAAGCTTTGAGGGATCCATGATCTGTGAACATAAAGGTAGTCTCCAGCTTGGGGATTAGCCAAGTCAGGGTACGTTTATTAAGGAAGGCTGCATCTAGAATGAATTTTCTTGTGACCTTTGGATTCTGTCGACCAGTGGAATTGCCAAAGCTTGGAGACTTCTGTCCACAGCCTTTTCTTCTCTGATGAAGATTCCTTGCATGGTTGACGTGATTCCAAGAAAATTGGTGGGAATATTGGTTGATGCTCGGCAGGAGGCCACAAAAGGCAATGTACAGATCAAAGGACAAGTTTCATGAGATTACTTGAAGTTTCGGTGTAGAGACTGTTCTGTGTGCTCTGGTTGAGTGGAGAAGAAAAGGCACTGAATTGGTTGTTTGTTAGCTTGGGTTGCTCTTTTCACCCTGAAAAACCAGAAAGGAGTGTCATAAGAGACTTTTGGAACAGAGTGTGGAATATATTAGTTTGACAGCCCTGCTCTTGATACCCGAATGTCCTAGTCACACAGACTAGCATGGTTGTGTATCTCTTGACTTCGCCCTTTTTATATTCTAGATGGGGTAAGAAAGACCAGTCATGGTCGAAAATAACTGAGGTATTTGAAAGAGGAATGCATTTTAAGGGATGTACTTGGTCAGGTAGGAGGCCTATGGATATTTACGGTGCCTTTAATCAAGGACATCTTAGTTTTTGAAAAAATGGTTGGTCAATTTATGAATCTCTACCTAGTCAGCTGCCAGAACAGAATTAGATTGCACCTGCAGGGTGGCCTATTTGGGACCCTCTATGAGAACGAGATCAACTGCACAGGGGAACATGGTGGAAAACTGTCAGAGCCATTCATGCTTCACCACGTTCCACATGGCTGGACATAAGATGGATCCTTGGGGCAACCTCTTGAGATTGGTCGGTCCAATTATCTTGTGAAATGGCATTTTGGTCACTTTCCACTCAGTAAAGTAGCTGATGATACTATTGTAGACTTTGGGAGAGCAGCCAGCCTGTCTACCCCATCTGGGCCATTAGACAGAATCGAAAGTGGCCTTAAAATTAATAAAGATGGCAAGGACATATTTTGAGTTGGAGTCCTCCATAATTCTACTGTTGCGAGATCAGTTCAACTTGAGGACTTCTACTGCACAACCTTTAGCTGAGGTCTAAGGTGAGAGTTCCACTGTCCACTAAGCAAGGGATGGTTGTAGGGGAGCCTTTTATATTTTCATACTTTTACATCTTTACAGGCCATAGTAATCATCTGAGTCACCAGCTCTGGTTTGCTGGTTGCAGAAAGCCCATCCAGGCCTTCTGAGGACTGTGGTTGCATGAGAGATAAGCAAGCAGCATCAAAGACATCCCAGCTGTCAGGCTTGATGGAAAATCTGAGTCGTTATGGTGAAGACTATGTGGCCACTGTCCATACACAATGTAGGTGATGATACTATGATCATTTGTAGTGAGGAAGTCATGAATCATCTAGCTAGAGATTCTCCTAGCAATGGCTGGGGGGGGGGGGGGGCATGATGATGAGGTCACAAGAAGCCAAAAAGTCCTTGACTAAACTAGAGTAGAGACAGCATTAGTGTCCATGATCCAATTCCGGAAGGAGAGCAGATGCCCAGAGAATACTGGAAGTAGGCGGAGAGAGCAGTGATTACCCCAAATGAGCCTTCCAAGATGACAGCATCAAGATGAGAGGTACAGAGAGTGAATGGTGGTGACTACTATAATACTGGGTTTCTGATAATGGAGGTGTAGAAGTCTGGCAGAAACTTCAATTTTGCAGTAGGAATTAGGGCAGCCAATAACCTTAACACCAGAGCAGTAAGGTTCTTGAGGTAAAATGTCAAGATCCCATTCTTCCCTGGTTCAATATAGTTGGTTTGCCACTCAAAAGGCTTTCTGTGCTTTTCTTGGGCTATGGAAAGCCTGGATGAATTAGTAGGATGGTTATTCATAATTCTTGGTCTTATGCTATTGACTGCTCGGTGGTAAATTCGGCAAACACTATCTCTGAGTGGCTCGAGGGCTTCTTGGTAAACCTGCAATTTCTGCACTGGGAGGGGGGAAGCCCTATCCTGATAATATTTAAACATATGCCCTTCCACACCAGTGTCTGCAGAAAGTCTTCTTCTGGATGCATTGGGCACAGGTGTGCCCACAGCCCAGGTTGTTGCAGCAATTCGACTGCTACGTCTCTGAATCTAGGCAATCCCCAGCCAACGAAGATTCTGGCTTGGGTGAAGAGAATTGTCTGATGGTGGGGGTGACCTCAATTTCCTAGTTAAGGCCGTTGAAAGTCCTGGATTTCGTTAAGACAAGCAGGGCTGGTGTTTGTGACGCCTGAGGAAATCTTGTAAAGGCACCTAATTCATATTGTATCTTAACATGCACATACATGCAGCACCTATTTTAGGTTGCACCTGCGGCAAGTGCCTCATCTGTGCACCCCTAGTGCCAGCCCTGGAGAAGAGTACCCTGACTTGCTTGTTACTATCTTCTTCTTGGTAGAAGTAATCTGAAAGATTCCTTGTGTGTGTAACTCGTTAACAGTCCTGCCTGGAGTTGAACTATCAATGTCAAAAGTTAACAAAGCTGGACCACGTTGTATTGGGTTTGTTTGTTTGTTGTTGGGTTTTATTGGCGCATTAGCGACTAAGGCTATAATGCGCCAAAACCTAGTCATTAAAAAATAAAATTTTTAGTGGCCTAACGAATTAGGTCACCAAGTCAAAGTATAAACGGTAAAAGGCAAATATCAGTAAACAAGAAACATTAAAAAAGTTGATTTTTTAAATATGGGTAAAATGGTTTACTGATTTCAAAAAGCTAAAAATAGCAGACACATGGTCATTGTCAGATAAAATCTGACTGAGTGTATACGGCTCAGTCAGATGATTAAAAGCGGTAAAACGGATATTGCTAAAATCTGGACATTCAACTAAAATGTGTCTTATTGTTAAAATTGTGCCACAGGACTCACACATAGGAGGGTCATCAGCCCTCAGCAGAAACGAATGAGTTAAATGACTGTGTCCTATGCGGGTCCGGGCAAGAACAACTTCCTCATTACGATTCCTGCGCAGACTAGACTGCCACGGTTCAATTACAGGCTTTATATGATATAATTTACTCCCAGTCTGTCTATTCCACAAATCCTGCCATTGGGAATGTATCTTCTCGTGTATTATTTGCCTGTAGTCTGTATAGGGGACTGACAGGCAGCGGTTATTATTGGGAATTGCTGATTTGGCTGCGGCGTCAGCCAAATCATTTCCCCTAATCCCAATGTGGCTGGGAATCCAGCAGAAGCGGATATCATATTCACGTCCACGGAGGAAGTGAATCTTCTGCTGAATACTAGACAGAACTGGATGAGGATTATATCTCAGAGATATTAAAGCCTGTAACATGCTAAGAGAGTCGGAATATAAAATGAACTGTTGGTTCAGCCTTGGATCACATTTACTAATGTGATCCAAGGCTAACTCTACAGCGTGCAGCTCTGCAGTAAATATGCTGCATTCAGAGGGAATCTGCTCTGATATAGTGCTGTCTGTAAAGACAGCAGCAGATTCCACATATGATTCTGACTTCGAACCGTCTGTGTAGACTGGCGCGAAGTCGGAATATTCAGTTCGGTGTACTGAATGAAGCTGCAGGTAGACACATGGAGTGTCCGACTTTCCCCAGTTTCTAAGCGACAAGTCACATTCCGGGACACGAGCATGCCAGGGTGGAAAGGGTTGCTTTGACGTTTGGGCAACCTTGTCTACCTTGATATTAAGTTCTTTGAGTAGCTCTTGGAGACGAATACCAAAAGGACGATTGGCAGTCTTACGAGTATTGTATAAATTTTCCCATCGTGGCTCAAAAACGAATGGCCACGTAGGATGGTCTGGCAGGGATTTCAGTTTTAAAGCATACTTTAAAGACACCTGCTAACGTCGAAGCGATAACGGTGGTTCGTTTGCTTCGACGTATAAGCTCTGGACAGGAGATGTGCGATATGCTCCAGTAGCAATACGTAGGGCCTGATGATGGACGGGGTCCAGCCATCGAAGGACACTGTCTCTGGCTGAGGAATATACGTTGTATTGGGATTTCTGTTGTTAGTCCCTAGTTTTGTGATGCAGTTACAGTTCTTAATGGCATCTGTGTCATCCACATAAGCTGCTTCAATGCTTATTCTCTTGTCCCAGATGGTTGGGACACTTTTTATTGTTGGAGAGCTGTGGCTTTAGGGAGGACAACCTGAGATTTGACCTCACTGCTTTTAAGGTGACAATTCTGACCTGCTTTAATGATGACATTTCTGGTTTTGCATAGGGGAGGTGTTGGTTGTGTCAAAGCAGCACCACATGAGATACTCTTGGGCTTCTCTTTTGCTGGGGAAGATGTCTTAGATGCCAGATGCTGCAAATCCAAATCATTTCCTGGATTGGATAGGCTGACAGCAAACTTGTGGAATATGGTGTTCTGTACCTTCAGCTGTTCATTCTCTAAGAGAGCAAATACATCTTCTCCATAGTGCTCCAGAACTTGAAGTTTTAGAATAAAACTTCAAGTTCTAAAACTTTAGCTAAGCTACCTTGTTCACTTGCAAGTGAGCTCCACTTAGTGGTGCAGGTGCGAAATCATATCCAATAAGGTGTCTGGCAAAGAAGGTCGAGTGAGACTCCAGTCTTGTGGCATCAGATTTATGGCTTTTCCTAGGTGAGGTACACTTTGTAGTTTTTTTGAGGAGCTTCCTGCTTTTAGCACCTCTTTACAGAGGCACAGTGGGTGCTGCAACTCAGGAACTTGTAGAAAAAATTTGTGCAAGGGTTGATAGGTGGAGTCAAATTTGTTATTTTCTTATGCTTCTCTGGAATTTGGCAGAGTGGGGGCCATGGGGTTGTGTGCAGTTCATGGTTCATCATGCAGTTCTAAGTCAATGCAGCGGTAGTGTCAAAGACCTCCTCCTCACTAATAGTGGAAGTATGTTGGGACATTAGCTTGGCGTAACACTTTTTAGATCTTTTCTGGGGAGGGGGGGGACTTTTCCTACTACACTGTCAGTTTACAGCCTATTGTGATCCAAGACCCTCAGAATGACCACAATCGGATTATCCTTATTCTCTGTATCAGACATGCCAGCTCAATTATTATTATCATTAGCTATATGGTGCAAGGAAGCCTGAGGCTTATGCTGCACCAGCCAAAAAAAAAAAAAAAAAATTCCCCGAGTTACCCTGAGAGCGTGTGTGAGAGAGAGAGAGAGAAGAAAGGGATCACCAAGAAAGAGAAGAATGATGATATCCAGCTCAGGACCCTGGGTGTTCCAAGTCCATACTCACCAGATGTGAGCCCAAGGGAATATTCTGAGATTCCAAAGATAAAAAAGACACAATTTGGTTAATCATCCTCTTTGAGACAAGTCTGGTGTAGGCAAATTGTTAACCTTGCAAACGAACATCAATGTTTTGGAAAAATATATGTAAGCTGAACTAGTGGGGTGAATTTGAAAGCTATTGGTCGACGGCCTATTGTGATCAGAGACCCTCAGATTGACCACAATCGGGTTACTTCTTATTCTCCGATCAATCATGATGGCTCAATTTTATGGGGGCGAAGGGAAAGTTGAGACAAGTTTGGTGTAGGTATATTGTTTACTTTGCAGGTTGATGTTTTTGAAAAATATACCTAAGTTGACCTAGTGGGGTGAATTTGAAAGCACACTGCAATCAGATTTCCTTATTCTTGTACATGTGGGCAATCCTATTCAGCTTATACTTGTTAAATTCAAAGATAAAGACATGGTATCAACTGCTTGCTCTTCCCTGAGTAACAAAAGGCCAAGGATTGGCATATTCGACACATGGATTAACCTAATTATTATGAGCATTGCTTCGTTGTTGTAGTATAGCATTCACTACAGGGGTATGTTCCATGTGCTTCCAATCATTACTGCTAAAGCATATAATTATGTCTATCTAAAATTACCAAAAAGTAAATTTACCTTATAAACCCAGATCCAACGGTTGTCACTTTTGTACAGATGACATCTTCAGCTTTCAGGATATCCTAGTCAACACTTTGCTGAATAATTATACTTGATATTAAAAATGTTTTTATAGCATTCTTTTCTTAATATCGTGTGGACCCAGATTGTGATGGAACTACCACCGTGTTTGACTGTAGGCACCATTTTTTCTTCAGTTGATCATCTCACCAAATCTACACTTGGATTGAAAAATTTCAAATTTGGATTCAATCATCCACAGTATGCTTTCCATTCTTCAAGGTATACACTTAAATGAATGTCAGATGAACTGATGAAACTTAGCATTAGCATACGGTGCAAAAAGCAAGCTTATGCAGTATCAGCCAAAAAAGCAAAAAAAAAAAAAAAAAAAACCTCCTCCCATTTCATCCCTCCATTCGTTCCAAATCAGCCTTAAAAGTTATTTAGGCTATCAACTTTCACAACAAAAGATGGAAGTCTGTTCCACCAATGAACTATCCACTGGTTAAAGGCAAATTTCCACACATCTATTCTACAACTGTCTATTATCAATTTGAATCTGTGCCCCCCCCCCAGGTTCTTAATCTGAGCAAGAGGAAGAATCCCATCAGCATTCAGCTTGCTCAAGCCATTCAAGGCCTCATACACCTCAATCAGATCACAGGGCAGGTGCCTATTTTCCAGGCACTGCAATTTACAGAGCTTAAGCCTTCCTTGGTAAGAGCCCCTTTGTTCCCCTCACCAACCTTGCCCTTCTTTGTACCCGTTCTAGCAACACTACATCCTTCCTAAAATGAGGCCTCCAGACCTGTACACCGTACTCTAGGTGTGGTCAGACCATTGCCTTGTATAACAGGATAATCACCTCCCTGTCCCTGCTAGCAAAATTCCTATATATCACTGACAAGACTCCATGACCTGCCCTGGCAGCCCGTCTGCACTGCTCAGTGAACTTCATATTTGACTGCACAATTACTCCCAGGTCCTTTTCACTTTCCACTTCCCTGAGTGTAGCACCACACAGTTGGTACATTATCTTGGGTTATTGCTACCCATATGCAATACTTTGCATTTGTCAACATTAGACTCCAGTTGCCACTTCTCAGCCCATTTTCCCAACTTATCTAGATCCAGCTGGAGTAGCATACTCTCATTACTGTTGTTAACAACCCTGCCAACCTTTGTATCATCTGCAAACTTGGACATTAAACCTGATATACCTTCATCAATATCATTGATGAATACATAAAACAACAATGAGCCCAGCACCGAACCTGGGGAATTCCACTAATAATATTTGTCCACGAAGAGCAGTGTCATTGATTACCGCTCTCTGTCGTCTCCCACTCAACTATCCCTTTATTCATTGTAGCAACTTACCCTTAATGCCATACCTCTCCAATTTGTACAGCAGTCTTCCATGTGCAACAATATCAAAAGCTTTCCTGAAATCCAAATATCGAAATTATTTTTGGCATTCAGTTCCTTTGTGACCACATCATAGTATCCAATCAAATTGTTCAGACAATACCTCCCTTTAACAAACCCATGCTGTCTTAACTATTAATGCAGTCTTGTTTAGATGATCCTGCAATGCTTCTTTAACCAGTAATTCCATTATTTTCCCTGGAACACAAGTTAAACTAACAGGTCTATAGTTACTTGTGTCATCTTTTGAATCCTCTTTCAACTTGTAGCAGAGTAGAAAAATTCATGGTATGCATATAAATTAGTGGGATGCACAGAGGCCTATGGTAGATACCAACTAGTCTGTAATCAAGTCACAAAGGTTAGGCAAGGGAAGGCAGATTACAAATCTTTGGCAAAGGATACAAAGAATAGCAGACTTCTTTATTTATGTAAACACTAAAAGGAAGGGGATGAATCAAATTGGTGCACTTGATATCAATGGTTTGACTATTGATGATTCTGCTCAAGTTGCTGGCAAACTGAATTGGTATTTTTCATCTACTCAGATCAGGAATTCTTTAGGAAAGGAAATGTCAAACATTTATCAAACTCTAACAGGGAGGTAAATGATTCTGTAATATCTGAAAAGAAGATGGAGAAGAAATTGTTGCAGGTAAACATAATAAAGGCACCTGGAATGGATGGGATCTATCCAATTATATTAAGGGAGGCAATGAAGGAAGCAAACCATAGCCATAATTATGAGAGCATCCTTGGATTCAGGGTAAGTTCCCATGGACTGAGGATATGAGGACATATCACCAATTCACAAAGAGGGATCACAGGGTGGCACAAGAAATTAAAGACTTGTTAGTTAAACTTCTGTTGCAGGAAAAATATTGGAGTAGCTGGTTAAAGAAGTAATGCAGGATTATCTAAACAAGGCTGCAATTACACTGAACAAGGAATTTTGGGTCATATCTTATGGGCATGAAAGTAAGTTTACTTTATATATTTTGGGATGCTAAATATGGAATTAGTGCTTAAAATGGCAGATTGGCCCTTGTTTTTTAAAAAAAAAAGTAGATTTTAAATCTACACAAGGTATTTTTTATTTATATGGTAGTAAGATGTAGCTACAAACATACCTGTATCAAACAATGGGCCTTTTCGCCTTTTGCTTGTATTCAATTTCCGGAGCATCCCTTTTCACTATCTAACAATAATCGACTAACACGACAGCACTCCATTTGTTTTTGTATCTTTGTTCCATTGCTGCGATGTATTGACGGTAGCGCTCACCATTTGTCGGTGACAGCAATACAGTTTGGCAGGAAGAAATCCAGGTGTGAGTGCAAGAAATGCATCTTCAACATGTTGCACCCCAGTTTTTCATAAGAAGTAATGAGATATTCCACAAGCTGCCTGTAGTTGCTGGCTTTAACATTTCCTAGAAAACCAGTTGAAACATTTTGAAAGGCTTTCCTGATTCATCTCTAGGAATGCATTCAAATTGTTCATCTTTGAAAGGTTGCCATATCTGTAGACCAATGAAAAAGCCTGCTTTAATCTTCTCTGCTAAGTCATGTGAATTTCTCTTGCAAGTATGTGATTGCAGGACTCCATTTGTTTTTGTCCACTTCCAAAGCCTTCATGAAATTTTTCATGAGTCCCAGTTTGATGTGGAGTGCTGGAAGCAAAACTTTATTTGGATCTACCAGAGGTTCAAATGCTACGTTCTTCATTCTAGGTGGTAATGATTTTTGCTGAGGCCAACTCCTCTTCTCGTAGTGCATATCCTTGGCATGACTATCCACTACCAGAGAAAGCAACAATACCTAGTATAACCCTTTTGTAATCCTAATAAAATGGCGATTACCTTTAAATCACCACATATCTGGCACACATACTTCTGATAGTGTACACTTAAGAGGATGTTTTCATATGTTTCTTTTTTTTGTGGATGGCATATGCACAAAGTATTGAAGGCAGCATATTTCCATTGTGTAATAACACAGCCTTAGGGCTAACCTTAGAAGTGTCTATAAATAGTTTCCATTCTCTGAGAATGTGCCTCATGTTCATTGCTGCCATTAGACCATCAACATCCTTACAAATAGTGAGTTTACTTTCTGTATGATAGAATTTATCATAGTTGTTGTTGTTATTTGGTTTTTAGGAGCATTAGCAACTAAGGCCATTTTGCTCTGGGAATATGTGGTGGTCATTTCCTGACCTTTCCACATCCTCCGTATTTGGTGGTCACGGGCTCGAACCCCGGTCTAATCAAGAAGCGTGTGCTACGCACTGCTGCTCCTGCCCACCTGGCTACGGAGGTGCCTAATTTATCATAGTTTTTATCTCAATTGTGAAATGTTGTCAATTTCATAGAATGGTTTAGAACATTCCACTGTGTAGCCTCAAGACCAAAAGCTCTGCCTTATTCTTTGGCAATTCGCAATCTCTGATGGGGGTCATTAAGCTCACTTTCTGTGATCTTATGTGGTTGAGAACAAAAGTTTGGACAAAATGGTGGCTGCCTTGATGTAGACCAGTGGGCACCAAACTTTTTTGGTCATGCGCCACCCCCCCCTGTAATAAAAAATTAAATATATAAGTTTAATATTTTTTAAAATTTATAAATCATTTACATGAAAGTCATATCTAAAATCACAAATAAAAAAATACAAAACAAAATTAAATTGAAGTTCAAGTATAAATGCATGTACTTGAACGTGCATGATTGATGGCATGATCAAATAAAGCCACGAAATGAAACAAAGCCACATAATGAAGTATTAATAATAAACATTTATTTATAATTTTTATTTTCAATTATGTTTCAAAAAACTAAAGTTTTCATAATAAACACTGATTTATTGTGGATTATTGTTATTATTATTTTTTTGTTAGTTGTTGGTGCATCGGCTTCTGTGGCCATAATGCACCTCCCAAAGTTTTTGCATTTTACTCTGATCCAAATCTGAGGCGGAATTCGAACCTGGTGGGTTGCCAGGTAGGCACTTTACCGACCTGGCTAGCCCGGTCGGCATTGTGGATTATCTCGCGCACCCCACTTTGGAGACCATTGATGTAGACTACCGTACTTCTTCGTGTATATCACAAGTTGATGTTCATCAGTGTACAGAAAAATGGTTCGGTGGTTCAGGAATAGGAAGTACTTCACTGTGAGGCACGGGACAAATTTCAGATGGTATATATGGGTACGTCACTGTCATCACTTTTCTAATAGGAGGCACTATACATAAGTCAGTCTGATGTGATTTGTTGGCTACCTCTGTATCATGGGCACTGTGAAAGGCAAATTTCAACGAACAGGTAGTTCAACATATGTGTGGAGCCCAGTTCTTTTCCTGGTCACCTATTTAGCACCAAAAATTACAAGAAGTAGGCCTTTTTTAATAGCTTGAGTTAAGGGATGCTTTCTTGAAGCTAACGTCAATTCACGCACGTAACTGAAGTCATCTGGACTATTCATGCAATTACAGGGCATATTAATTTACACAACAACATTAATCTTACACAACATAATAAATACTCTGCAAAAATAGGAATTTCACAGAGAACAACAGTTAACTGGGAACAAAACACCCAGTAACTAGCCATATTTTAGGTATACTGCAACGGAGTTGAAGATACATTTGAGGTGACAACTAATCACTATGCAGAGCAAAGCGACAGTAACCAAGCATATGATAAGAGCACAGTGGTACTGAATTTGCAGTGTTGCCGAGAGCAGTAATTGATAATGTAGAGTAACTTGCAAATATGAGACCCCAACTGTAATTCGAAAATAAGGGCCAATCAATAAATTTTAATGTGATTTTCGTGTTTAGCAGCATGAATTTAGTAAGATTGGGTATTTTCGTTTTTGTGACATCTTATATATTGACCAATGTTATACTTCAGACACAGCATGGGTTTATGGGGAACTCCTGTTGGACCAATCTGATTGGATACTACAATGAGGTCACAAAAGAACTGAAGGCAAAAATCAATTTTGAAACAATAAACTTAGATTTCAGGAAATCCAAGTTTATGATACTGTTACACATAAAAGGATGCTGTACAAATTGCAGCAAAGTGGCATTAAGGGCAAGCTGCTGTTATGGATACAGGGATGGTTAAATGGGAGAAGACAGAGAGTGGTAATCATGGACATTTTTCTTCGTGGATTTATGTTATTAGTAGTCTCCTTAAGGTTGAACCCATTATTGCTTTCTATATTTATCACTGATATTGATGTAGGCAAATCAGGCTGAGTGTCCAAGTTTCCAGATGATACAAAGGTTGGAAGGGTGGTTAATGATAGTAATGGCAGTATTCTATTGCAGCAGGATCTAGAAAAGTCAGGCAGATAGGCTGAGAAATGGCAACTGAAAGTTAACATTGATAAATGCAAAGTACTGCATATGAGTACCAGTAACCCCCCAAAGAGTAATGTACCAGCCATGTGGTACTACACTCAGGGTAACTGAAAATGAAAAAGACCTGTAGGTAATTGAGCAGACAGATATGAAGTTCTCTGAGCAATGCAGAGTAGCAGCCAGGACAGCTCATGGGATTTTGTCAATGATTATCCCATTTGGCATTAGCATTAGTTGAGGCATATGATGCAAGAAAGCAAGCTTATATAGCATCAGCCAAAAAAAAAAAAACCTCCTTCCCATTTCATCCATCTGGTCACTCCAAATGTCTGTCCACTTCAGCTTTAAATTTATTTAAGCTATCAACTTCCACACATCTATTCCACAACTGTCTTTCTTCAATTTGAATCTATGCACGATCAGGTTCTTAGTCTGAGCAGGCCGATGCATCCCGTCAGCATTCAGCCTGCTCAAACTATTCAAAGCCTTATACACCCCAATCAGATCACCTTGTAGGTGCCTAGTTTTCAGATGCTGCAATTTGCAGAACTTAAGCCTTTCTTCTTAAGTGCACCCCTTTGCTCCCCCCACCAATCTTGTTGCACTTCTCTGTACTTGTTCTAGCAACTCTACATTCCTTCTTAAAATGAGGCCTCCAGACCTGTATACAGCATTCAAGGTGTGACTTGACCATTGCCTTATACAAAAGGACAATCACCTCCTTGTCTCTGCTAGCAAAATTCCTATATATCATTGACAAAACTCCATGGCCTGCTCTGGTAGCCTGTCTGCAGTGCTCAGAGAACTTCATATCTGACTGCACAATTACCCTCAGTTCTTTTTCATTCTCCACCTTCCTGAATGTAGTACCACAGAGTTGGTACGTTTCTCTTGGGTTACTGAAACCCATATGCAGTACTTTGCATTTATCAATGTTAAACTTCAGTTGCCATTTCTCAGCCCATCTGCTTAACTTTTCTAGATCCTGTTGCAGTAGCATACTGTCTTTAGTGTCATTAACAACCCTGCCAACCTTTGTACAATCTGCAAAATTGGACATTAAGCCTGATATACTTTCATCGATACCATTGATAAAAAACGCAAAACAACAATGGGTCCAGCACCAAACCCTGTAGGACTTTGCTAATAACATTAGTCCATGTAGAGCAGTGATCAATTATTACCACTCTGTGTCATCTCCCACTCAACCATAACTTTATCCATTGCAGTAACTTGCCCAGCACCGAAACCTGTGGGACATCGTTAATAACATTAGTCCATGTAGAGCAGTGATCAATTATTACCACTCTGTGCCATCTCCCACTCAACCATAACTTTATCCATTGCAGTAACTTGCCCTTAATTCCATACTGCTCCAATTTGTGTAGCAGTCTTCCATGTGCAACAGTATCAAAAGTTTTCCTGAAATCCAAGTATATGATATCAAAATTATTTTTAGCATCTAGTTCCTTTGTAATCACATCATAGTATTCAATCAAATTGCTCAGACAAGACTTCCCCTTAACAAATCCATGCTGGGTCTGAACTACTGCTGTTGTCTTGTGTAGGTGATCCTGTATCACCTCTTTAATCAGTGACTCCATTATTTTCCCCAAAACAGAAGTTAAACTAACAGGTCTTTAATTATTTGTGTCACTCTCTGAACCCCTTTTGTGAATTGGGGATACATTTGCACATCTCCAGTGCATGGGAACCTCCCTTGACTCTAAGAATGCTCTCATAATTATGGTTAAGGGTTTGTTTACTTCCCATGCTGCCTCCTTCATTATAACTGGATAGATTCCATCTGTCCCAGGTGCCTTTTTTATGTATAACTTCAATAATTTCTCCTCAATTTTGCTCTCAGTTATTACAAAATCACTTAGCTCCCTGTTAGAGTTTGATAAACTTCTGGTATTCCCTCATTGAATAACTCCTCATGTGTGAATGTAAATGCAAAAACACTCATTCAGTTTATCGGCTACTTGAGAAGGATCATCAACAGTCGAACCATCTATGTTAAGTGGACCAATCTGATTCATCTCCTTCCTTCTAGAGTTTACACAAGTAAAGAACTCTGCTGTTTTTCTTTGCGTCCTTTGCCAAAGATTTCTCATAATCTGCCTTCGCCTGCCTAATCTCCTTTGTGACTTGATTATATCTGTCGTAGGCTTCTATGTCGCCTGATAATTTATATGCATCCGTGCATTTTTCTTCTCTGCCACGAGCCTCAATTTATCCGACATCCATTTAAGGCTTGAACCTTGAACAGTATTTCTTAGTTGGTATGAAAAGCCTAGTAGCATCCAAGATTAAGTCCATGAAAGCTTCCCATTTAGAATTCACAGTTGGTAACATCATCAGTTGATCCCACTGCACAGAATTTAAAAACTGTCTGAGACCTCTGTAGTCACCTTTACGAAAACAAAAACCCTTCCCTTTTACCCTTGATCGTAGTTACATCTTTAAGTAAATCCCACATCAGTGCACTGTGATCACTGTCACCCAGTGGCTCCTTTATCTGCAAATTCCTAATGCATGTGTCATCATTGCTGATAATCAGATCAATGGTATTATTCTCTCAGGTTGCTGTAGAAAACAACCCTCCAAGAAATCCACAAAAGTCTTGCTAGCGTGCGAGTGACCAATTCACAAGTTCCAGTCAATATCTGGAAAGTTAAAACTCACCCATTACAAGACATGCTGATTTACTGGCCCATTCTATTTCTCTGCACAACTGTTCATTGTACTCATTAGGCCTATAAAATACTCCTACTCTCATTTTCCCTTTCCCAGTATTTACGTCACACCAAACTGACTCAACATTGCACTATCCACCCGCGTCAACGGGATGCACTTCCTTAGATTTTGTGTTTCTTAACTAACAGGATAAACCCTCCTCTCTTCCTACCCTGTCTGTCCATTCTATATACATTGTACTCCCCAAATTCCAATTCTGCACTGCTTATATCTGTGTGACACCATGTCTCTGATATCACAACAATATCTGCCTTTGATGTCTTGATCAGCACTTCAAATTCATCAATTTTATTTACTATTGTTGTAGTATTTGTTTACATGCACTTGTTCTTACTCTTAATTACCCTAACAGTACATGTATTTAATTGTTCCATGATGACTCCCAGGAGCTCCTGAAATCCCCAGAAACTTGCTCTCTAGGCTGCTGCTCATTACAATAGAAGCAGTGCAAGAATCGCTTTCGCTTCTGCTTGCTGCTCTGCTACCATTAATCTTTTAGTCTGTGAATTCCCCCAAACTAGCAATTTTCTGATCCACCTAACACTGCCTCAATAGCATCAGTAAATATTCTTGCCCGCTGCCTAATTAAGTGTATCCCATCCCTGTAGAAGCAGTCTCTCCTGTTAGCAAGCACAGACCAAGCTGAAAAAATTCTACCCTGTGAGCCTTGCACAACCTCTCTAAGGGCTGAATTGATTGACAAGGTTCTCAACATATACTCCCTCTTATCGTGTCTGGGCAGAATTGCAGACACTTTCAAATTTAACAGTAACTCCCGACTTTTTTTCAGCACTGACCTGTACCTATTAAGTAAATCTGCAGATCTCTTACCCTTTAGGTCATTAGTGCCAATGTGTACAAGACAATTTTATAAGGCAATGGTCAGGCTATATCTTGAGTACTTCATACAGGTCTGGAGGCCTCATTTTAGGAAGGATGTAGAAATGCTCTATAATGCTTCACTGTTAATTTGTTAAAAAATATTAAGTGAACTGGGACTGTGTGATAAGTGTTGTTACAGATAATAATGTAATTAATAGCTCGATGTTCAAAAAGTTTCCAAGTATTGTACAATGCTGCAGTGGTCTGTATGATTTCACAGAATCACAACTATTCAGCAAGGGGAATGCCAGAGGTGTATTCAACTCTAGCAGTAAGCTACAGAATCTTGAAATAACTGGGAGTAAAGTGGAGGAGAAACTGTTGAAGATAAACACAAGAAAGGCACCCGGGTGGATGGGATCTATCCAGTTATATTAAAGGAGGCAGCAAAGGAAGTAAGCAAACCCTTAGACATAATTATGAGAGCTTCCTTGGACTCAGGGGAGGTACCCATAGACTGGAAATGTGCAAATGTGACCCCAATTCACAAAGGAGGATCAAAGGCTGACACAAGTAATTATAGACCTGTGAGCTTAACTTCTGTTCCAGGAAAATTAATGGAGGCACTGGTTAAAGAAGCACTGCAGGATCATTTAGACAAGACTTCAGTTATAGCTCAGACACAGCATGGTTTTGTTAAGGGGAAGTCTTGCCTGACCAACTTGATTGGATACTATGATGCAGTCACAAAAGAACTGGATGCAGGGAATAACTTTGATATTATATACTTGGATCTTAGAAAGGCTTCTGATACTGTTGCTCATGGAAGACTGCTACACAAATTGGAGCAGTGTGACATTGGAGGCAAATTGCTGCTATGGATAAAGGGGTGGTTGAGGGGGAGAAGACAGAGTGGTAATCAATGGACACTGCTCATCGTGGACTAATGTTATTAGTGGAGTCCCTCAGGGCTCAGTGTTGGGTCCATTATTGTTTTCTGTATTTATAAATGATATTGATGATGGTATATCAAGCTTAATGTCCAAGTTTGCAGACGATACAAAGGTTGGCAGGGTTGTCAAGGACACTACTGACACTATGCTGCTGCAACAGGATCTGGAAAGGTTGAGCAGATGGGCTGAGAGGTGGCAAATGAAGTTTAACATTGACAAATGTAAAGTAGTACACATGGGAAACAGCAACCCCAGAGCAACGTATCAACTCTGTGGTACTACACTGACAGTGGTAGAGAATGAAAGGGACTTGGGGGTGGTTGTGCAGGCAGATATGAAGTTCTCTGAGCAGTGCAGACGGGCTGCAAGAGTAGCTCATGGAGTATTGTCAATAATATACAGGAATTTTTCCAGCAGGGATAAGGAGGTGATTATTCCATTGTATAAGGCAATGGTCAGGCCACACCTAGAGTACTGTATACAGGTCTGGTGGCCTCATTTCAAGAAGGATGTAGAGCTGCTGGAACGAGTACAGAGAAGGGCAACAAGATTAGTGAATGGAACAAAGGGGTGCTCTTACGAAGAAAAGCTTAAGTTTTGCAAATTACAGTGTCTGGAGACTAGGCACCAGCGAGGTGATCTGATAGAGGTGTATAAAGCCTTGAATGGTTTAAGCATGCTCAATGCTGATGGGATTCTTCCTCTAGCTCAGAAAAATCACCTGAGAGGGCATAAATTGAAATTGAGGAAGGACAGATGTAGGATAGACGTGAGGAAATTTGCCTTTAGCCAGCGGGTGGTTGGTTGGTGGAACAGACTTCCATCCCTTGTGGTGGAGGTTGATAGCCTAAATAAGTTTAAGGCTCAGCTGGACAGGTATTTTGAACGAACAGAGGGGTGAAGTGGAAGTGGGTTTTTTTTTTTTTTTTTTGGCTGATGCTGCATATGCTTGCTTTCTTGCATCAAATGCCTCTACTAATGCTAATGCTAACTGTATTATTTATCTTTACAAAACATGGTATTGGTGACTGAAATCAAATTCAGCCCCCTCAATGCAGTTTACTCAGTGACTGCAAAAATTTCACATTTACTATATTGAAACATCCATCCAATTCTACAGTAGGGCAAATTTTATTTTAAAATTATTCTAGGCACACGAACAAAACTTTCTAACCATACCATGCTTAGCTAACCAAACGTGGCAACCACAATAGGGTAGTCAGGATTTTCATCCTAACTCATGCATTCTATGTTCTATTCATGAATCCAGTTTGACGTACTATTTATTCTGCTGAAGCTATTTTACTATTTTAAATCTATTTTCAGAACTCTCTTTATTGCCTATTCACAGAGTTTGTGATTGCTTTCCTGGTGACTAAGCCTAGTTTTCTGGGGACTGACTTATAGACTCTGTACAATTCCATAGTTCAGCTTAATTTGGATCTATGCTTTCCAGTCCTAATTTTTCGTTTTTTGCTCATTTCTTAAAAGTTGCATTATCATTATCTTTTCTTTTTCTGCAGATCTTTCAAAAAATGTATTAAATATTCAAACAAAAACAAAATTTCAGCGGGAATTAACTCAGCTGTAATAGGAAAGTTTATCATAGCAATAAAAGGCTATGATAAACTTTCCTGTTACAGCTGCAAGAAGTTTTGTCAGCATAAATCGAATGCCATAACATGTCTCTCACAAAGTGACAGCTAATATCAATCAAATTGCATGTCTTGTAAAGATGACAAAGATGAATTTTTTTTTTTTTTTTAATTATACTTAACATATAAGAATAAAAATTAATAATTCAAATTTTACACCTAAAAGCAATTAACGCTATTTTGGCTGCCACAATTTACATGCTTTCATATAAAGGCAAGAGTCTGACTGATATCAGTAAACACATTATTCTCAGAAAGCTAAAGCAAAATTTTGTTATTTCAGTTAACTCCTGCTAAATCTTCAGTCCATTTAGTTTAATACAATCACACACACACAATTTTTTTTCATATTTTTAGTAGCTAGATTTATGATGTATCTGTACTTGTATGTTTATCAATATCAACTTTGGCCTTAAAAGATGTTTTTAAGGGAAAAGGGCTTTTATCTTGTTTTTAGCAGACATATTGAACAAAACACAGCATTTATTTGTTAACAGTAAAATGTTAAAAATAATGTCACAGAGTGGGTGCTACTCTAAGGGAATCATTACCTCAAACCTCTAGGAGCAAATTTATTTCTTTCAAGAATGGTTTCCTTTCTATACAAGTATATCAAAGTCTATTAACAAAGATAACATGGCAATAATTTATGAAATCCATTAATGCAAACACATTTACATAATATAAAGACCATAATAGTTTCACACACGAACCCAATACATGTTACTTCGAATTCTATTGTAATCTGTTAGAGCTTCTACTGGACCTGAAAGTGATTCAATATAAATCTCTTGTAAGTGATAGACAAATTATCTAGATATTTTAAATTATTTGAATACCAATTGTTTTACATTTTGTTACAGTTCAGACAAGAATAGTTTCCAGTTCATACACTACTATAAATGAGAGCAAAGTGAGAATAGGATTTACTTAGTAACCATATAAATGGAATTTTTTAAAGTAATTATGTAAACTGAGTGAATTAAACTTGTTCTGCCTGATTTTTAATATTGTAGTTCTAAAAGACTTTTAGTTTCTGTTGGCATCAAGTGCAGCTATTACATAATAAGACTGCATGTGCAGTCATTTCACACTAAGCTCCACCTGTGAAACAAAGGCACAACTGTTGACATTGAACCATTCCCTAATTGTCTGCCAGGTCACGTTCCATCATCCTCTTTCACTTTGCAGTGAGACAGATTTCATTATCATCTTGTGCTTTTGCAGTTTGCCAGAAAACTGACAGACAAAAGAACTGAACACTGAATCTACCTCAAATTTTTAACACAACTAAAGAAAACACCAATTGAAAGTTGAGTTATGTCAAGTTTATGAGGAAGATGAACAACCAGGCTATCTGGTATCCATGAAAACTGATGAAAATTTGGACCAGGTAAGGACACTGATTAGATTAGAAGTGATCACTGTTTAATTGACATTCAGAAAAAAATGACCGAAGTGTTAAAAGGGCTTACAGAAGATGACTTCCAGAAATCACTGTTTAATTGACATTCAGAAAAAAATGACCAAAGTGTTAAAAGGGCTTACAGAAGATGACTTCCAGAAACATATCTGTGTTTGGAAGAACTGTATGGAACAGTGTGTGCAAGACCAAGGCAATTATTGAAGGAGACAATATATAAGGTACGAAATATTTCATTACATCTATTTTATTGCAACAGCCTCGTTATTTAATAGCCACATCTCATATAAAGGGTGTGGCACTGCAAACTATTTGTTTTTATTTTGCATCATCAGATGATAAAACTGACATGATTTTCTGAAGAAAATTCATTTAACAGTATAAATAATGCAGTTTCAGTTCTTAAAATTTGATGGCTTGAAGCGACAAGTTTTCATCAATCATTCTTAATTCCTTATGGAATCTTTAAATTCATATTCAAAGGGTGGTCATGAGAAACTCTTTCTTTCAGATGTCTCACCATTCAATTTGTCTCAAAGAAATTTTAGAGAATTGCATGAAAAACTATTACATATTCTGAAATGTATATTACGGTGCAAAGTTGGAAAATTCAGAATCATAGGACCTGCATTTTTTTCAAGGAGGATGACAAAATTACAGTGAATTCAGGATGATACATTTATTGCAGATGTTTTTACAAAATGTGCTTCAAGACTAGGAATAGACCAAGACAGTGTTCATTTCTAATAAGATGGTGCAACAGTTTGCACTTCCTATATTACTGTGTACCACTGTTTCGAAAATTTTAGATGATATAACATGTCTAGCTTCAAACTGGTTTCTCTAACCCCCCCTCTCAACAAATGTGCTGTTGAAGGGCTTGGTCACAATATGTGGCTCCTTTCTATTCCTTCTTTTACTACAGCTTCAAAGAAATTATTTACCTCTTATTATACTATGTGCTGTGCTATTTACTGGTGCCTACTTTGATCCCACCATACATGCACAGAAAAAAAAAATCAAAAAAATCTGTATGTTTACACAGAGTGGTGTTCTAAATTTCATATCCAAGATATATGCCAGATTACCTTTCAACTCCTTTATTTAGTACTACAGGCCAGTACATCAGCAGTTTGGCAGAGCCTGTGAAATTCCAGGGCCCAGTTCTGTTTAATTAATTAGATACCCATTGAAATCAGCCATGTAAGCATTTATTTAAGACTATGGTACATACCACAGTAATTACACAATTTTTTTCCTTGGGATTCCTTTGTGGAGTTCTATGTATAGCTATGTTGAATAAGACCTGCAAATTTATATAAGCACACTGGGAATTTCCACATGTGGTTTGCATGCTTTCCTGTAGCAGAACTGACACCTTCGGGCAACAAATATTCAGGTTTCTTATAGCATATAGAAATATCATATAGAAGTTTATAGCATATAGAAAAATCACTTTTATGTTGAATATTGAAATCTTTCAGAGAGAGAGAGAGAGAGAGAGAGAGAGAGAGAGAGAGAGAGAGCATGAGCATGCTCTGTTTAATCTATTCTGCGTGTTAAACCTCAGGTATACATGGTACCAGCAGTGAATTTAACTCAGGAAAGTCTGTTAGAACAACATGAAGTATCTGTTGCTATTTTGCAGAAATAAGTGCGCACACAGAGCAGGGGAAGAGGTCTTAAATATATTTATAAAATTCACATTCAAAATTAAACTGAAAAATGGGCATACTTGTCTTGTAATGAATTTTATGTAATTCAATTATTAGTAACAAAAGGAAATTTCTAGTTTTGTTTTAAAATTGTAGCTACTGTAAAATAAATTAAATGAATAAGTGAAATGTGAGCAATTTACATTTTAATTTTTTTTTTTATGTAAACTCCAAACACGAGAGGTATTAGAACCTATAGTACTTAGTACCGTGCTTGGGTTGGAGGTTGAGAAGATGAAAGAAGATATTTGTTGACATTGGACTTGAACTTCTGTAGACTGTAATTTTCAGGAAATACGTATGAAGAAAGGTTGTTTCAGAAAACGGCAGTTGAATGAATAAATGAGGAAGATGAAAAGTTGGTTCTGTGAGTTTGGAGTTGGACAGTAAATGGATGTTGGCTGGTGGCAGCATGTGTTTGGACTGTTCTGAAAGAGAGAGAGCGGGAATTACAGAAGCCAATTCAGAAAAACAGTGCCCATGGAAGTATCTGTAGAAGAGGCATGCAGCAGAAACACTATGTCTATAAGACAGCGAGTGGAGAGACTTTGTTAAAGATGAATCATTAATTAACTTAACTGCCCTCTTCTGAATGGAATCAAGAAGCCTGAGAGAGAGGTTTTGGGGGCACCACCCTAGATGTGGGAACAATATTCCATGCAGGGCAGATTTGAGATTTATACAGAGTGAGCAGCTGTTTGGAGGAAAAGTAATGCCAAGAGCGAAAGAGAAAACCAAGTTTTTTAGATGCAGAGGAAGCAATATTTGTAATGTGCTTGTGCCAAGAGAGATTAGAAGTCAGGGTAATCCCCAAAAGAGATATATCATTTTGCCTAGAAATCGGAGTGTCACTGAAGATAAGCATAGGAGCTGAAGAATCCTTTTTGCGAGATATAAGACAAGACTGAGTTTTAGAAGGGTTGAAATCAACTAAGTTGTCTTTGCCCTACGGAGAATTACCTGAAGATCGGCATTATAGGAATTGATAGCAGATTTTTGAGAAGTTGAAGCTGATTGAGCAGGACAAGGTTTCTCAAAATGGAAAGTGGAATGCAATGTGCTATCATTAGCAAAACTATGGATAGGATTTCCAGTCAATGGAAGAAGGTCATTAATATACAAGAGGAAAAGAGTGGGGAGAAAGAACTGAACCTTGGGGGACACCAGCATTAGTGGAGAAGTTAGAAGACAGAGAGCCATCTACCATCACCCTCAGTGAATGATCAGAGAGAAAACTGGATAACCAATTACTAAAAACAGTTGGCAAACCATAAGATAGAAGCTTGTTTTAGAAGACCTTTATGCCAAACATGATCGAAAGCCTTTGAGATGTCAAGAGCAATTACTTGTGTTTCACCGAATCTTTCAATTGAATTAGTCCATAAATGGGTAACATAAGCCAGAATATCCCCAGTGGATCGACGCTGATGGAGTCCATACTGGCGATCATTGATCAGATAGAAGGTTTCTAGGTAGTTTAAGAATTGGCAGTTGATTGATTTCTCCATTACTTTAGAAAGCGTAGAGGTAATTGCAATGGGACGTTAATTGGATGGGAGGGATTTGTCACCCTTTTTAGAAACTGGCTGGATATGAACAAATTTCCAAGCAGAAGGAAAAACACCTTTGGAATAAGAAAGTGAAAAAAGGTGGCAAAGAATAGGAGTAAGTTCAGGAGCACAGGTTTTGAGAACAAGTGGAGAAATACCATTGGGACCTGGAGCTTTCTTAGCATCAAGATTTGTCAAAATCCTTCTGACATCCTTTTGATGGAAGACCACAGGGGGCATTGAATGGAGTGTGTTGGGAATGGTGGGAGGTGTTTTACCAAGATCATTAATACATGAGTTGGAAGAAAAATGGGATGCTAGCAGGTCGGCTTTATCCTTGGCTGAAGTTACAACAGAACCATCTGGTTTGGACAGTGGTGGGAGCCGAGATGGTGGGAGCAAAAGTTGTGGCCAATAGCTTTGGCAAAAGACCAGAATGCTCTTCAAGAATTATCAGACTTGAGCTTGGACTTGTAGGAGCATGATATAGATTTGTACAGGGCGAATAAAAAAATAGAAATGGTACAACTTTTTCATGAAAGACAAACAGTTCCGGGACAGTATTACAGAAATGCCACCAAAGCTGCTGAAAATCTACGATTTCAAGGAGAGTCATTTCATGGGACAGACTACAGAACTTTGAAACAATCAGTAGAAAGCAGGCTGCTTGATAGTAAAAGTGCTGATTTGGCAGCGTCGGACTGAGTACCTGATAGGAAACATTGGCCTGAAGATACCAACTCTCAAGTGACACTTGGTGAGAATGAAATTAGAAAATTATCAATTAGGTTTCAGTTAAATGAAAGAGATAGAATTCATGGGTTTCGGGAATACCTAATTGAAAAGATGATTTAGGAAGAATTTATGAACGCTCTGAGTACGATAACAGTTTCATCAAGTGAATGTGAACGAGGATTTTCACAAATGAATCCGATTGTCAGCCTAACCAGAGCTTCGATGATGACAAAAACAGTTTCTTAAAATTGTAGGCCCACCACAACGTGCTTCGATCCAGCAAAATACGTCGATTCGTGGCTGCTTCGGAAACATCATTTAACAATAGACACAAATAGTAAGAAAAGAACTCGGCATATTGGGTCGGATGAGAACTTAATAAAAATTTGGAATATTTTATAAAACTTCATTATGAAATTATTTTTACTTATTTTTTTACTTAGTACTTATTTTTACTTTTACTTATTATTTTTTATTTATTAAATAAGACTCACCTTTGACTTATTTTTTACACATTTTTCTTATTTTTTTATATACTTGTATAATAAATTTATGCTTAATAAACTGTGTGTTAATATACTTAATTTGTTGTTCTTATTCCAAAAACATCACTACTGAAGTAACAATATCAGAAAATAATTTTTTAGTTTACTTTTCATATCCTTTAAATTTTTAATTTTTCTTGATAGTAAAGAATGAGTACTGCCACCTATTTTTTTTTTTACAAAAAAAGCACTGATTATGACTATGGAAAGGAAGTTTCTGTCCTTTCCAGCCTATGCTTGCAGGTCTCTGTATACAGATAATTGGTTCTGTTTCTGTTCGTTACTCAACAAATGGGGCATAAATTTGTAGCAGTCCTCCTCGTGTTGAAATTTTCAGTTAAAGGCATCAGCATGATAGGCCAACAACGTCACAAATATCATTAATCATACACAATCGGTCCTCACAGATGACTGAGCACTCAAAATACTCAACTGAAGTCCAGTCACTGTGAAAACATGAATCAAAAACTATGTTCTACCCATAGCATCTTCATCAAACACTTGTTTAAGCATTTCTGAAGGCTCGGAAGCTGTTTTCCCAAGTCAGTGACAAAATCTGATAGAAATTGCTGTTAATTAATGCCAGCCATTTGCCTCCAACTGCAAAAAGCACAATGTCCAACAGGCACACTACTATACTAAAATGGTTAGCATTCCAAGCAACCAGTCCAGAAATTTTTGGTTTGCACCTCATATCAGGCACTGTATTTAATATTGTGCTGCTATTTGGCTTTTATTGTAAAAATTTTTCAGGAGTGGCTATACCATATATTTGGCTAACAGCATAAAACCAGCATTCTGTAAACACAGAATGCTGTTTTTCTTTCAAAACATTCAGTAAGAAGCCTTTTCTAAAGATTATTTTTAAGCTGTCACAAAGTATTTCGGTATTTCAAAAGGATGCTTTTAGTGGTATTCTAATAATCAGTGTTTCAGTTCACACTGACAGTGTCAATTACAAAGTGCAACTCCAAAACAAATGTTTTAGTAATTAAAATAAAGCAATAAATTTAGAGCAAATCACAAATACATTAATAAGCATAAGACCTAAATGAATGATTTATTTAAAAGTGGTTCAATTTTAGAACAATTTCTATTATATATATTTTATGGCAAGTATAAAGTTATAGAATTCTTATAGTACCATGATAACAGACTAAATATAAAAATAGCGAAATGCTTAAAGTGCGGTACTCACCTTGAATATAATCTGGAATAGTTTTATGAAAAGACTGATGGCTAAATATAAGGTGGAATGGTTAAGTTAATGCATTAAGGTGGGACGAGATTTAATTTAACGTAATATTAAAATAACCCCAGAAATAAAATTATACACCCGTTACGCTGATGACATACTCATAATAGGCAATAGGTCCACTATAGACAATGTCTTTTTAAAATTTAATTCAATACATGATAGGTTAAAACTCACTCTTGAAATTGAAACCAACAACCAAATTAATTTTCTCAACCTCACTGTTTACAAAACAGGTACCAAACTAGGCACAAAGATTTTCAGAAAAAATACACATACAGGCGAATACCTACATTTTGCTTACCCCCTACGCACCACCCCCTGTGCACAAAAAAAAGCGGTTTTATAGAACCAAATACATAATGCCCTCAAATATAGCACCTCACAAAATGACTTAACCAATGAACTTTAATACATCACAGAAAAATTTACAGCTAGGAACTACCCAACCCAACTCATTCAACACACTATTTCCACTGCCAAAAGTAAAATTAACAATCCACCAAAACCCACCACCAACGCAAATATACGCATCATCCTCCCATACCATAATGAACTTGACGGACAATTATGCCGTGTGTTTACAGGTACTGATATCTCCCTTATTTTTTCGGCTTATAATAAACTTGGATCCTTTTTCAACACTTACAAAGATACACACAAATACCAACCAACGATTTGAACAATATAATTTACTTGATTAAATGTCAACCAAACTGTGATGCCTGTTATATTGGTAGTACCACTACCAAGTTTGGTTCTACCAAAACCTCCAACACTTGCGCATACTACCACTATAATAGTCTTAGATCGGGACAAGCTAGTACAGAACTCACAATTCATGCTCAAACCCACAATCACACTCCTTTAATTGACTCCGCTATCACCATTAAATAAAAAAAAAACTAAAAAACTAAAGACTTAAATAAAACCAACCACAAAATTCTTCAATACGAAGCCCTCGTTATTGAATGGTTTGGACACAACACTAATCTCAACATCCTAAACGCAAAACTTCCCTTTCACCTTTCCTTGGCTTGGAATCTCTCACATCTGAGATTCCCACGTGTTCCAAAGAGCATCATGAGAGTATAGAAAATTCCTTAAAATACAGCACGCGTTACTTCTCATTTAACACCGCCAACTGAAGACGTTATAACTTAACGAAAGTGTGTCGTCACGACTATTGGCAATATCAATTCTTTTATGTTCCAGATCAACTATTTTCTACTTTATGACAACCAGGACGGAGTAGTGCACTTCTGCTTCCTTGCGTTTATTTTAAAATTCCGTTAAATTAAATCTCATTCTACTTTAATGCATTAACTTAACCATTCCACCTTATATTTAGCAATCAGTCTTTTCATAAAACTATTGCAGATTATATTCAAGGTGAGTACTGCACTTTAAGCATTTCGCTATTTTTATATTTAGTATATTTTTATGGACTAAATCAAAAAAAGAACACTTACCGACAGCAGCAACAGCTGGACATCTGTCATAGAGGTACTTTGTGCAGACTTCTTTAATGGTATTAGCTGTGACTGCCTATATAAATAAATATAATTATACATTAAACATGTACTGGAGAAATACATTGCTTAGTCACCGATAAAAAATAAACAGCAGCAAAAAATAATAAGATTTAATTTAAAAATGTTTTATTTCAGAGAAATTATGTTTCAAAACCCAGCTGGCTGGGTTTTTAAACATAATTCTGGCTATTACAGAAGTTATTTTTTCCATAATGGTAAATATTAAAAAAAAAAAAAAAAAAAAAAATCACAATAAAATTTTAGTCAAATTTCCAAATCTGCCAACCATGAAACCCTATTTTGTGGGACCTTGAAATTTTCCAAATTTTATCTTGTTAGAATACCTTCCAACTTTCATAAACAACAAAATGACTGGCTCAGCTTTAGCTGGAATGCTGTAGAACTACATTTTTGGCAGTGGTTGAATGGCATTCTCAGGTTTTACATCCAAATTAATTTATGTCATAGGCAGAAAATAAATATATATGTTAGCATACATCTCTATGAACTGGTTAAAGCCAAACAGCATTAGCATTAGAAAATTCACAAGAAATCAAGTTTTTCATAAGCAAAAAGAAAAAAAACAGACACCTCCCATTTCACCTACTCATTCCCACCAACAGTTTTTCTAATTCTTCCTTGAATTGATTTAAAGTACCAACTTCCATAACAATAGAGGGAATTTTGTTCCAGCACTCAACCACCCACTGGCTAAAGGCAGACTCACACATCTATTCTTCCCTCTCCTTCCTCAATTTGAATTTGTGCTAACTCAGGTGTATGGTCCCAGCAAGAAGAATCCCATCAGCATGAGCTTGCTCAATCCATTAAAAATCTTAAATACCTCAGGTGGCTAGACTCCAAACGGTGCAATATGCAGAACTGAAGCCTTTCATGGTAAGAGCACCACTTTGTTCTGGCACCTCCGTAGCCAGGTGGGCAGAGCAGCAGTGCATAGCACACGCTTCTTGATTAGATCGGGGTTAGAGCCAGTGACCAACAAATACAGAGGATGCGGAAAGGTCAGGGAAAGACCACCGCATATCCCCGGAGAAATATGGCCTAAGTTGCTAATGCTCCTAAAAACCAAATAACAACAACAACAACAACCACCACTTTGTTCTGCTCACCAATCTCATTGCCCTTCTCTGTACTTGTTCTAGCAACTTCACATATTTCCTAAAATGAGGCCTCCAGACCAGTATGCAGTACCCTAGATGTTGCCTGACCACTGCTTTATACAATGGGATAATCACCTCCTTATCCCTACTAGCAAAATTCCTGTATATCACTTGACAAGATCCCATGAACTGTTCTGGCAGTCTGTCTGCACTGCTCTGAAAACTTTATATTTGTATTTAGTATTAGTTATGGCCATAGGGTGCAAGAAAGCCCAAGGCTAATGCTGCACAAACCAAAAAAGGAGTAAAGTAATTGAGGGTGCTCTAGTCGCGGAAGAACACAGCCGGTGGATTTTTGGGTGCTGTAAAGGGATAAGTATTTTTAATTTTTACCGTATCCTTCATTAATTACAATACTATATTGTGTTTTACAGAGATATTAAATAGGTTTAGTAGCATTCGTTAGCTTCTTATTTTGAATTTAACTAGCGATTTTTGGAAGTTACGACTTCCGGTGTTGGCGCCAATATTGTTGAATGAGCCATATTCTAGTTGATAAGAAATAGCATAACGTATATACAGGGTTGTTAAAATTAAAGTACAGGTGACCCCTGATTAACGCAGATAATTCGTTCCGGAAAAACAGAGCGCTAAATGAATCTTCGCCAAGAGAGCGCCGCATTCCCATAAGGTAATATATGTATTTGTAAGTTGCGGTCGGTGCCATAGGATATTTCCGAATCAATAATAAACGGTAGTGAAAAGATGCACAAACGTCGGTCAAAATATTTAATATTCAAATATTTGTACATATAAAATATTCTGCATTACATAGGTATATAATTATGTGGTAACTACTTACATATCAAAATTAAACTTAAAATTCCAATTAAAATCATGAATTTAATTAGCTTGCTCTAATTAGATCAATTAAATTGATCTAAATTGATTTTAATTGATTAATTTAATCATGAAAAATGTGTCGATTTTGGGTTGAACTTTGGCCCTCTTCTAAATAAACTAAAAGGGGTATTAATTTTAAATCCCCTGCAGCATTATCACCCAACAATAAAGTCACCCAATCAAGGTGCCGCTTTGAAACCTGGCATGTTTTTTTCTTCTTTCAATATGAAACTTCTTTTAGGCATTTGTTTCCACAAAAGTCCTGCTTCATCTATGTTATAAACTTGTTGAGAAGTATAACACACAATACCCCTCTTCAATAATTTTAACAAGTTCTTTTTTGAAAGTTTCGGCTCCTTGATCTGCACTTGTGGCTTCTCCCTAGATTTTAAATCTATTCAAACAGCCCATACCAGTTTTAAATGGTTCCACATTTTTTTTTTTAGGTGAGTTTTCTTCAGATCATCATATTGGCTAATCTCTCTCTCTCTCTCTTTTTTTTTTTTTTTGTTTATAATATTTAACTTAACTGAATTCTGCATTGGATATTATCTTCAATAAAATTAGTTAATGTCTTTCCATTTCAATCCTAATAGCTGGCCTAGCCCTAGTTGCTTGCAGTGGAACAGCTATCTTTCCTGCCGCTAAAATTAATTCTTTATTTTTTTATAATTGTTCTTATAGTTAAACTTGTAAGTCCTAAATTATGGCACACATTCACTTGTCGTTGACCGGAATCGATTCGCTTCAAAACGTCTAATTTAATTTTCAAATTCAGTCTTTTTCTTATAGTCTTCGTACTGCGCCCAGACGTTGTTGCTTTTTCATTCTTATCAGCCATTATTAACTCTTCAAAAATGTAACTGCGTTGGTTACATTAATTAAGATACAATGTTCAAGTAAACTGTCCGTTACGCATGATGTCTAATACTGTACTGAGTGATGACTACACTTCGGATAAACGCATATAACGCAAATATTACAAGCAATATATTTGATAATTTTTTAAAATGTTGATCTCGGAACTACGTAACAAGTCACTGTATTGCAATTAAATTAGCGTTCGAGAAAATTTCACTGAGCGTGGGAAACTTTTTAATGCTGTTTTGCTATTCATTTTCAAGCTATCAACTCCATCAAATGAAACAATTTCGTTAAATATGCCAAAAATGCAATCCGTAAAAGAGCGGTATAGTGATCTGTGACAGCGTTATAGTCAGATACGGGTTATAATATAAGAACAGCATTATAGCGAATCAGCGTAAAGCGAACTGCGTTATAACGGGGGCCTGCTGTATCCCTATGTAGAGGGCTCTGGAGGGAGTTCTAAGGCTTGTACTGAAGAGAAATTTGGACAACAGGTACAATAAAGAATGCGCTCGCCATTTATTGGAAAAAAAAAATTAGTTAAAAAATTTGTCACTATATGGTGCTGTGGCAATACAAATCACTTGAACAGTGCTACAGTTGTTCAAATGTGTCCTCTATTTTGGTCAATATTTCCATTTGAAGAACAGCATTTTCTACAGCAGAATGTAACATGTCAAATGGAAAGCCAGCACATGACGTCTATTGTTGTCCTTCAGATCTGCCAGTTTGAAATCCTTCCCCATAACAAAAACCCATAACAAGAAGTCACATGGGGGTGAGGACTGGTGATCGGGGTGGCCAAGATGTCTGGAAACAACAGCTGATGACCCATTCGTCTGTAAAGTTTTGCCTTAGCAATCTTTGGACACAACAGTGGATGTGAGGTGGCGCACGATCTTGCATGAATATGGTATCCCAAAGGCACCCATGTTGTTGCAGCTCTGGTATCGCGAAATTTGCCAACATTTCATAATATCGCTGTCCAGTGATGGAACAGGTGAGGGATCCAGTTGGTGTTACCTGTTCAAAAAAATATGGCCCAATCATGAATGTGGCGTAAATCCAGACCACACTCACTTTGGAGAATGCAATGGGACCTCTTGGACAACTCGAAGGTTTTCTGTTGCCCAAATGCGACAGTTGTTAGTATTCACTTGTCCATTTAAGCAGAAGTGAGCTTCATCACTACATCCGGGGTTCGAGCCCGTCACCACCAAATATGGAGGATGCAGAAAGGTCAGCGAATGACTACTGCATATTCCCGGAGCAATATGGCCTTAGTTGCTAATGCTCCTAAAAACCAAATAACAACAACAACAACATCATCACTTCATAGGATGTTCCACGGCCAAGTGATATGCGCTGTCATTCGTGCCAGAAACCGAAGTGCATATGCGAAACGAATATCTGCATCACCATGCTTTAGCTGCTGTAGCATGTGCATCTTGTAAGGATAGTACTGCAACACATGACGCATTACTAGCCTTAGAGTGGAATACAGCATGTCCACTTCACGAGAAACACTTGTGCTACCACATGGAGGTTGACTTGATAAATCCACGACAGCCATAGCCACATCTTCAACACGAGAGAAGTCCACTCATTTTCGACCTCTACCAGGTTGAATATCAAGATGTCCTGTCGCTTTAAATTTCGCAATCATTTTGCGGACAGCACAAACAGTCATAGGTTCACGTGGGCCTTCTTGTGCCGGATTCTCTGATAGCCGCAGCTGTATTGTTGCTGTTCTGAAAGTACAGCTTCACTAATAGTGCAGGCAAACATCTACTGTATGATTCTGAAAAGACTGCTTTGTTTTTATACAGTACAGTAGAGCTGAGTAGTGGCACTGTGGCAATAACCCATGATTATGCAAACAACGTAAGTTATTTGCATAATCGTAACTAAGATAGTTATGCGCTATCCAGTGACAAATTTTGTAACTAATTTTTTTTCTCCAATAAATGGCGAGCACATTCTTGATTGTAAGTGTTGTCCAAATTTCTCTTCAGTACCAACCTTAGAACTCGCTCCACAGACCCCTACGTAGGGATACTTTAATTTTAACAACCCTGTACAGTAGACTCTCAATTTTCCTGGATAGATGGTAAAAAACAAATCCCAAATAATCGATTTCCTGGTTAATCCAAAAATACAAAAGTCCCTGGCATACATAAGTGATAAGTTCTAGGACTTCTTACTTCGTTGAGTTTTATGTAACTTGGGGGATGACTAATAACATATTGCTACTATATTATTTCCGTGCAATACTTGTTAATGTTTGGCAATTTTGATATATCTTTATTATAATGATTCCTTAGAGATTTAACAGATGCACCGTTTTTAAACTTTTGAATAATTTTAAGTTTTTGTTTAACTGAAAACGCAACTCTTTTGCATTCACCCATCATTTTCGTGATTACTAAACAAAAAAAAAAAAAAAAAAAAATACTTTAAAAAAATTCCGACTTCCCTGACATAAACAACGAAACAAAATTTGTCCTTTTGTGCTGCAATGGAATGCAACAATTGACACGATGCAGTAAAACATACTGAAAATTTGGTCTCTTCTCTCTTTTTGAACAGCAGGTGTGAAGACAGCGGGGATTGCAAGATAATAGGTACACTAATCTCCTAATGACGACTTAATTCCGCTTGTCGCTTATTTACGACTTGCAAAATATCTGTTTACACCTATTCTAGTTATTACTTTAATTTTTTCATTTCTGGTTGATTTTTTTTTAAAATTTTTTTATTTTGAGCCTTGAAATGTCCCGGTTAATCGAGTCTGCTGTATATCGCAAACAGATAGCGTAAGGTATAAAGTAAAACTAGACAGTATAACAGGAATCTGTTAGCTTATTATAGTATTATTATTAATCTTATTAAATTTAATTGTTAATTAAACTGTATTTAAACGGAAATCATGACACAGACTAGCGTGAGTGCTGTGACTTTGGGGAGAAACAAAGGGAAGGGGGCGATTCTCCAATGCATCACAGTTTCAAAAAACATGAAAAATGTTTGATCTTTCTAAAACAGGACATGATCTAGCCAAGGAGGATGGCTTTGTGTGTGCTAGGTGTCTAGAGGGTCAAGAAATTAGACGCAAACTCAGTGTTCTGATGGGTGACTGTGAGAGCTTGAGGTGTAGGGTAAATGCCCTCAAAGAAATTAATATGACAGGCCCATCAAGTTCTCAGATACCCAACTCAACGCCAGAGCTTGCTGCTGTGCATCAGGCAACACAGAATGTGCTGGTCCCAAAGGAACTAGTTATTGTTGGTGTCTCTATTGTCAGGGAGATGGGGAATATACTATGCAAGAAGGATACGTGGAGAAGGACCAGAGTATGTCTGCAAGGGGCAAAAGTTTATGATGTTGTAGAGCAGATACCATCTTTTAAGAAGGCGCATTTTGGCCATAGCAGCCCTTGCGCCAATAAATTCCACTTCAACAACAATTCAACAACAACTTTTAAGGGCACAAAAGGTGACATTGTTGTACACGTCGGAACTAAAGACATTAAGAGTAAGAGATCTGTAGATTTACTCAACAAGTACAGGTCAATGAAGAAAAAAAGTCGTGAGTTAGGGTTGAATGTGAAAGTGTCTGCAATTCTGCCCAAACACAAAAGGGGGAGTATATGATGAGAGCCTTGTCAATCAATTCGGCCCTGGAGAGATTGTGCAAGGCTCGAGGGGTAGAATTTTTTTCAGCCAGGTCTGTGCTTGACAGGAGAGACTGCTTCTACAGAAATGGAGTACACTTAAATAGAAAAAATGAAAGAATATTTGCTGATGCTATCGAGGCAGTGTTAGGTGGGTCGGAAAACTGATAGATGGGGGGGGGAATACACAGACTAAAAGGTTAACAGTGATTCTAGGCAGAGGCAACAGTGATTCTTGCATTGCTTCTATTAGAATGAGCAGCAGCCTGGAAAGTGAGGCAATGGAGATTTTCAAGACGTCTGGGAGCCACAGTAGAACAAATAAATACATGGGCTGTTAGGGTAACTAAGAGAAGAAACAGGTGCATGTATACATCATGTACACCCAATGCTAGGAATGCAGTTAATAAATTTGATCAATGTGAAGTGCTAGCCAAGATATCAAAGGCAGATATTGTTGGGATATCAGAGACTTGGTGTCACACGGACATATTCAGTGCAGAATTGGAACCTGGGGAGTACAATGTGTACAGAAAGGATAAACAAGACAGGAAGGGAGAAAGGGTTATGCTGTTAATTAAAAACCACATAAAATCTAGGGAAGTGTATCCAATTGATATTTGTGGACAATGCAATGTTGTCTGTTTGGTGTGATAAGCACTGGGAAAGGAAAAATTAGAGTAGGTGTGTGTTACAGGCCTAATAAATCTGATGAGTGTAATGAGCAATTGTGAAGAGAAATAGTGGGCCAGTAAATCAGAATGTCATTTAATGGGAGATTTTAACTTTCCAGATATTGACTGGAACTTGTGGATTGGTCACTCACACACTAGCAAAACTTTGGTGGATTTATTAGATGACTTTCAACAGCAACATGTTCAATGGGCAACCAGAGAGAGAGAGTAATACTCTCGATCTGATTATCAGCAGAGATTATTCATGCAATAAGAATCTGTAGATAAAGGAACCACTGGGACAGTGATCACAATGTACTAATCTGGTAATTACTTAAAGATATAACTAACATCAAGGCTAAAGGGAAGGGCTACTGCTTTGGTAAAGGTGACTACAGGAGTCTCAGGCAGTTTTTAAATTCTGTACAGTGGGATCAACTGATGATGTTACCAAATTGAATTCTAAATGGAAAGCCTTCAGGGACTTAATTTTGGATGCTACTAGGCTTTTCACTCCAACTAAGAAATACTGTTGAAGGTTTAGACCTAAATGGATGTCAGATGAACTAATGAGGCTCATGGCAGAGAAGAAAAATGTATGGGATGCATATAAAGTATCAGGTGACACAGAAGCCTATGGCAGATATAAACTAGTCTGTAATCAAGCCACAAAGGAGGTTAGGCAGGTGAAGGCAGATTACAAGAGGGCTTGGCAAAAGATTTTTGGTAAAATCCTTAGTAAAGAGTTCTTTACTTATGTAAACTCTAGAAGGAAAGGGATGAATCAGATTGGATCACTTAACATAGATGGGTTGACTATTGATGATCATGCTCAGGTAGCTGATAAACTGAATGAGTATTTTGCATCTATATTTACACACGAGGAGTTATTCAATGAGGGGAGTGCCAGAAGTTTATCAAACTCTAAGAGGGAGAAAAGTGATTTTGTAATAACTGAGAGCGAGTGGAGGAGAAATTGTTGAAGTTAAACATAAGGAAGGCACTTGGGGTGGAAGGAATCTATCCAGTTACATTAAAAGAGGCAGCAAAGAAAGTAAGGAAAATTTAGACATAATTATGAGAGCTTCCTTGGACTCAGGGCAGGTCCCCATGGACTGGAGGTAGGCAAATGTATCACCAATTCAGAAAGGAGGTTCAAAAGGTTACACAAATAACTATAGACATGTTAGTTTAACTTGTATTCCGGGGAAAATACAGTTGGTCGTCGACTTACGACCGACTTCTGTTCTGACTGACAGGTCGTAAGTCGATCTGGTCGTATGTAGGCCATATATTTATTAACAGTATTTTTTAACCTTTCTAATCTTTTTATCATCTTTATAATTTATTTTTATAATCTTTTAAATTTTTATCATCTTTTATTTTTCATTTTAAATACAGTAATGTTTTCATCTTTTATTTAGCGATACTGTACATACCTTCGCTTCTACGCCTAGTCGCGGCCGGTCGTAAGTCGACGACCAAGTGTAATGGAATCACTGGATAAAGAAGCATTGCACAATCATCTAGACAAGACTGCAGTAATAGTTAAGACACAGCATGGGTTTGTTAAAGGGAGATCTTCTCTGACCAATTTGATTGGATACTATGATGTGGTCACAAAGGAACTGAATACCAAAAACAATTTTTAATATCATATACTTGGATTTCAGGAAAGATTTTGATACTGTTGCACATGGAAGACTGCTGTACAAATTGGAGAAGTATGGCATTAAGGATAAGTTTTTAAAACAGTTCCTAGTTTATTTCACAAATATATGTGGTCTCAATTCTAATCTCGACAATGTCCATTTCCACATGCAGTCTGCCAAACCCCATGTCCTAATCTCAGTTATTGGTTGATTCAACTACTGCTCATCTAAGTTGCCCAAATTATTTGCTGTATTATTCCTTTCGCCTCAAAGGTGGTACTTGTGCATATGTACATTCCGATATTCTCTGCCATACATTTGGTAATTTGGAATCTCCACTTTTTGATCTTCTCTGGCTTAAAACCTCTCTACCTCATTGTGTCAAATTCATCTGTTTTCTATACTGTTCTAACAACTCCACTAATCACTTGGAGCTCTTTGGCTTCCACTCTTTGCAACTTTACTTTCTCCAGTCCAACTTTCGTAACAGTGAGGTAATTTTCCTTGGTGATTTTAATGTTCACAACTCCAGCTGGCTTCTGTTTTCTAGTCACACTGACCCAGCTGGTCGAGATGACGAGGCTTTTGCAATTGCTAATGACCTTGCATAGATTGTTCATTTACCTAAAAGAATACTGGACAATCCTAACCATACAGCCAACATGCTTCATCTATTTCTCACAAACAACCCCTCTAAATACACGGTCGAAGTGAGTGATCCTTTTGAAGTGGTCAGATCACAACTTGGTGATTGTCTCTTCTCCAATCGAACCTTTATCTCATTGCTATTCCCAACCTTGTGTTGTTTGGCATTACAAGAATGCAAAATGGGACGACCTGCGAGATTTCTTTTCTTCTTTTCCTTGGTCGGAATACTGTTTAAAAACTTCTGATTTCGACGTTTGCTCAGATCGTGTCAGCGAAATTATCCTTTAGGAATGGAATCCCGGGTTTTGGCACCACGTGAGGAGTTATTCAGGAAGGGGAATGTCGTAAGTGAAGTAAAAATTGGCAGTGAGATAGATGATTTTCTAATAACTGAGAGGAAAGTAGAGGAGAAATTGTTCAGGATAAACATAAAAAAGGCGCCGGGGTGGATGGATTCTATCCAGTTATATTAAAGGAGGCAGCAAAGGAAGTAAGCAAACCCCTAGCCATAATTATGAGAGCTTCTTTGGACTCAGGGGAGGTACCCATAGACTGGAGATGTGCAAATGTAACCCCAATTCACAAAGGAGGATCAAAGGCTGACACAAGTAATTATAGACCTGTTAGTTTAACTTCGATTCCAGGAAAATTAATGGAGGCACTGGTTAAAGAAGCACTGCAGGATCATCTAGACAAGAATTCAGTTATAGCTCAGACACAGCATGGTTTTGTTAAGGGCAGGTCTTGTCTGACCAATTTCATTGGATACTATGATGTAGTCACAAAAGAACTGGATGCAGGGAATAACTTTGATATTATATATTTGGATCTTAGAAAGGCTTTTGATACTGTTGCGCATGGAAAACTGCTGCACAAATTGGAGCAGTGTGGCATTGGAGGCAAATTGCTGCTTTGGATAAAGGGATGGTTGAGTGGCAGAAGACAGAGAGTGGTAATCAATGGACACTGCTCAACGTGGACTAATGTTATTAGTGGAGTTCCTCAGGGTTCAGTGTTGGCTCCATTGTTGTTTTCTGTATTTATAAATGATATGATGGTATATCAAGCTTAATGTCCAAGTTTGCAGACGATACAAAGGTTAGCAGGGTTGTCAAGGACACTACTGACACTATGCTGCTGCAACAGGATCTGGAAAGGTTGAGCAGATGGGCTGAGAGGTGGCAAATGAAGTTTAACATTGACAAATGTAAATACTACATATGGGAAACAGTAACCCCAGATCAACGTGTCAACTCTGTGATACTACAGAGTTGAAAGGACCTGGGGGTAATTGTGCAGGCAGATATGAAGTTCTCTGAGCAATGCAGACGAGCGGCAAGAGTAGCTCATGGTGTCTTGTCAATGATATACAGGAATTTTTCTAGCAGGGATAGGGATGTGATTATTCCCTTGTATAATAGATTAACAGTAGCCACTGGCAGAGGTGGAATTGATTCTTGCACTGCTTCTATTGAAATGAGCAGAAGCCTGAAAAACAAGATGCAGGATATTTCAGAGACTGCTGGGAGTCATTGCGGTACAAGTAAACACACGGGTTGTGTTAGGGTAGCTAAGAATAGAAACAGATGCATGTATACCTGTGTGTACACCAATGCTAGGAGTTTGGTAAATAAATTTGATGAATTTGAGGTATTGCTCAAAACATCAAAGGCAGATATTGTTGGAATATATGAGACGTGGTGTCCCACAGATATAAGTAATGCGGAACTGGAATTTGGGGAATACAATGTGTATAGAAAGGATAGACAGGACAGGAGGGGAGGAGGGGTTATTCCATTTAGTTAAGAAACACATAAAGTCCAAGGAAGTGAGCCAGTCGACATCGATGGACAGGGCAGTGTCGAGTCAGTTTGGTGTGACATAAGCATAGGGAAATCAAAATTGAGAGTAGGAGTGTGCTATAGGCCTAATGACTCTGATGAGTATAATAAGATATTGTACAGGGAAATAGAGTGGGCCAGTAAATCAGAGAGTCTTATAATGGGAGATTTTAATTTCCCAGATATTGACTGGAATTTGTGGGTTGGTCACTCGCACACTAGCAAGGCTTTTGTGGATTTATTAGATAATTGTTTTCTACATCAGCATGTTCGTGAGGCAACAACAAGAGGGAGCAATACTCTTGATCTGATTATCAGTAGTGATTCTTCATGCATTAAGAATCTGCAGATAAATGAACCACTAGGTGGCAGTGATCACAGTGTGTTGAAGTGGGATTTACTCAAGGAGGTAACTACCATCAGAGGTAAAGGGAAGGGTTTTTGTTTTCGTAAAGGCGACTATGATGGTCTGAGACAGTATTTAAATTCTATACAGGTGGACCAACTGATGATGTTACCAACAGCAAACTCAAAATGGGGAGCATTCAAGGAACTAATCTTGGAGGCTACCATGCTTTACATACCAACTAAGAAATATTGTTCAAGGTTTAGGCCTAAATGGTTGTCAGATGAACTAATGAGACATGTGGCAGAGAAGAAAAATGCATGGGATACATACAAATTAATAGGTGACACGGAAGCCTATGATAGATATAAGTTGGTCTGTAACCAAGTCACAAAGGAGATTAGGCAGGCAAAGGCAGACTACGAAAAATACTTGGCAAAGGATGCAAAGAAAAACAGAAAAGAGTTCTTTACACATTTAAACTCAAGAAGGAAAGGGATGAATCAGATTGGTCCACTGGATATTGATGGTTCAATAGTTGAGGATCCTGCTCAGGTGGCTAACAATCTAAACAAGTATTTTGCATCTACATTCACGCATGAGGAGTTATTCAGGAAGGAGAATGACGTAGGTAAAGTAAACATTGGCAGTGAGCTGGATGATTTTGTAATAACTGAGAGGAAAGTGGAGGAGAGATTGTTGAGGATAAACATAAAAAAGGCACCTGGGGTGGATGGGATCTATCCAGTTATATTAAAGGAGGCAGCAAAGGAAGTAAGCAAACCCCTAGCCATAATTATGAGAGCTTCTTTGGACTCAGGGGAGGTACCCATAGACTGGAGATGTGCAAATGTAACCCCAATTCACAAAGGAGGATCAAAGGCTGACACAAGTAATTATAGACCTGTTAGTTTAACTTCTGTTCGAGGTAAATTAATGGAGGCACTGGTTAAAGAAGCACTGCAGGATCATCTAGACAAGAATTCAGGTATAGCTCAGACGCAGCATGGTTTTGTTAAGGGCAGGTCTTGCCTGACCAATTTGATTGGATACTATGATGTAGTCACAAAAGAACTGGATGCAGGGAATAACTTTGATATTATATATCTGGATCTTAGAAAGGCTTTTGATACTGTTGCACATGGAATACTGCTGCACAAATTGGAGCAGTGTGGCATTGGAGGCAAATTGCTGCTATGGATAAGGGGATGGTTGAGTGGCAGAAGACAGAGAGTGGTAATCAATGGACACTGCTCAATGTGGACTAATGTAATTAGTGGAGTTCCTCAGGGTTCAGTGTTGGGTCCGTTGTTGTTTTCGGTGTTTATGAATGATATTGATGATGGGATATCAAGTTTAATGTCCAAGTTTGCAGATGATACAAAGGTTGGCAGGGTTGTTAAGGACACTACTGACGCTATGCTGCTGCAACAGGATCTGGAAAGGTTGAACAGATGGGCTGAGAGGTGGCAAAAGAAGTTTAACATTGACAAATGTAAAGTACTACATATGGGAAACAGTAACCCCAGAGCAACGTATCAACTCTGCAGAACTACACTGACAGGGGTGGAGAATGAAAAGGACCTGGGGGTAATTGTGCAGGCAGATATGAAGTTCTCTGAGCAGTTTAGACGAGCTGCAAGAGTAGCTCATGGTGTCTTGTCAATGATATACAGGAATTTTTCTAGCAGGGATAAGGAGGTGATTATTCCCTTGTATAAGGCAATGGTTAGGCCACATCTTGAGTACTGTATACAGGTCTGGAGGCCTCATTTCAAGAGAAGGGCAACAAGATTAGTGAATGGAACAAAGGGTTGCTCTTACGAAGAAAGGCTTAAGTTTTGCAAATTACAGAGTCTGGAGACTAGGCACCGGCGAGGTGATCTGATAGAGGTGTATAAGGCTTTGAATGGTTTGAGCATGCTCAATGCCAATGGGATTCTTCATCTTGCTCAGAATAATCACCTGAGAGGGCATAAATTCAAATTGAGGAAGGACGGATGTCGGATAGATGTGCGGAAATTTGCCTTTAGCCAGCGGGTGGTTGGTTGGTGGAACCGACTTCCATCACTTGTTGTTGAAGTTGATAGCCTAAACAAATTTAAAGCTCAACTGGACAGGTATTTCGAACGAACGGAGGGGTGAAATGGGAGTGGTGTGTGTCTTTTTTTTTTTTTTGGCTGATGCTGAATAAGCTTGCTTTCTTGCATCATATGCCTCTACTAATGCTAATGCTAATAAGGCATTGGTCAGGCCACACCTTGAGTACTGTATACAGGTCTGGAGGCCTCATTTCAAGAAGGATGTAGAGCTGCTGGAACGAGTACAGAGAAGGGCAACAAGATTAGTGAATGGAACAAAGGGTTGCTCTTATGAAGAAAGGCTTAAGTTTTGCAAATTACAGAGTCTGGAGACTAGGCATCAGCGAGGTGATCTGATAGAGGTGTATAAGGCTTTGAATGGCTTGAGCATGCTCAATGCTGATGGGATTCTTCCTTTTGCTCAGAATAATCACCTGAGAGGGCATAAATTCAAATTGAGGAAGGACCGATGTCGGATAGATGTGCGGAAATTTGCCTTTAGCCAGCGGGCAGTTGGTTTGTGGAATAGACTTCCATCACTTGTTGTTGAAGTTGATAGCCTAAACAAATATAAGGCTCAGCTGGACAGGTATTTCGAACGAACGGAGGGGTGAAATGGGAGCAGTGGTTTTGTTTTTTTTTTGGCTGATTCTGAATAAGCTTGCTTTCTTGCATCATATGCCTCTACTAATGCTAATGCTAATGAATCCTTTATCTAAAACTCCACTTTAAAATCTAAATCTTGGTTTTCCAATAAACATGATAAGGCCGTTCAGGAGAAGAATGTTGCATATTGTGATTGGCTTGTTTCCAATTCTTCAGTTTCATTTTCTGCCTACATCAAGCTCGCAACATGTAAAGCAGTTATTAATCAGTCCAAACTAGATTTTGAACAGGCTAAGTGTAGAAAACTTGCTTCTGGCCCTAATGGTAGCCAAGCATTCTGGTCTCTTCCCAAAGCTATTGGCCGCAACTTTTGGCCATCTCTGCTCACACCTCTCTCAAAACCAGACGGTCTGTTGTCACTTCGGCCAAGGATAAAGCTGACCTGCTGGCAATTTTTCTTCCAACTCATGTATTAATGATCTTGGAAAACACCTCCCACCATGCTCCATTCAATGCCTCCTGTGGTCTTCAGTCAAAAGGATTTTGACAAAACTTGATGCTCAGAAAGCTCCAGGCCCTGATGGTATTTCTCCACTTGTTCTCAAAACCTGTGCTCCTGAACTTACTCCTGTTCTTTGCCGCCTTTTTTCACTTTCTTATTCCAAAGGTGTTTTTATTTCTGCCTGGAAATTTGCTGATATCCAATCAGTTCCTAAAAAGGGTGACAAATCCCTCTCATCCAATTATCATCCCATTGCAGTTACTTCTACTCTTTCTAAAGTAATGGAGAAATCAATTAACCACCAATACTTAAACTACCTAAAAACATTCTGTCCGATCAATGATCGCCAGTATGGATTCTGTCAGTGTCGATCCACTGGTGATATTCTGGCTTATGTTACCCATTTATGGACAAATTCAATGGAAAAGTATGATGAAATTGAAACAGTTGCTCTTGACATCAGAAAGGCTTTCGATTGTGTTTGGCATAAAGGTCTTCTAAATGAGCTTCCATCTTATGGTTTGCAAACTGTCTTTTGTAATTGGTTAGCCAGTTTTCTCTCTGATCGCTCGCTAAGGGTGATGGTAGATGGCTCTGTCTTCTAAAATCTGCACTGGTGTCCACTAAGGATCAGTTCTCTCCCCCACTCTTTTCTTCTTGTATATTAATGACCTTCTTCAATTGTCTGGAAATACTATCCATAGTTTTATCGATGATAGCACATTGCATTCCACTTCCCATTTTGAGAAATCTTGCCCTGCATAATCAGCTTCAACTACTTGAACATCTGCCATGAATTCCTTAAATGCCGATCTCCAGTGGGGCAAAGAATTTGATTTCAATCCATCTAAAACAGTCTTCTCTTTGGTGACACTCCGATTTCTAGGCAAATTGATATATCTCTTTTGGATAATACCCTGACTTCTAACCTCTCTTGGCACAAGCACCTTACAAATATTGCTTCCTTTGTATCTAAAAAACTTGGTTTTTTCTTTCGCTCTTGGTGTTACTTTTCTTCCAAACAGCTGTTCACTCTGTAAAAATTGCAAATATTTTTCTCACATCTGGGGCAGTGACCACAAAAACCTCTCTAAGTCTTCTAGATTCCGTTCAGAAGAGGGCTGTTAGGTTAATTAATGACTCCTCTCTAACGGAGTCTCTCCACTCGCTGTCTCATAGATGTACTGTTTCTGCTGCATGCCTTTTCTACAGATACTTCCATGGTCCCTGTTCTTCTGAATTGGCTTCTATAATTCCTGCTCTCTCTTTCAAAACAGTCCAAACCCGTGCCACCACCAGCCAACTTCCATTTACTGTCAAACTTCAAACTCACAGAACCACCATTTCATCTTCCTCGTTTATTCATTCAACTGCCGTTTTCTGGAACAACCATCCATCATATGTCTTTCCTGAAAATTACAGTCTCTAGAACTTCAAGTCCAATGTCAACAAATATCTTCTCTCATCTTCTCAACTTCCAACCCAAGCACGGTACTAATACCTCTCTTTTTTTAAGAAAACACCAAACACCCTGTTTGGGGTTTTCATAAAAAAAAAAAGAAAAAAAAGTTGCTACAATGGATAAATGGATGGTTGAGTGGGAGACAACAGAAAGTGGTAATCAATGAACACTGCTCTTCATGGACAAATGTTATTAGTGGAGTTCCCCAGGATTCGGTGTTGGGCCTATTGTTGTTTTGTATATTTATCAATGATATTGATGAAAGTATATCAGGTTTAATGTCCAAGTTTGCAGATGATATGATACAACAGTTGGCAGGTTAAAGCCATTATGCTACTCCAAATAGATCTAGATAAGTTGGGCAAATGGGCTGAGAAGTGGGAACTGAAGTTTAACACTTACAAATGCAACATACTGCATATGGATATGGATAGCAGCAACCCAAGAGAAACGTACCAACTGTGCATTACTACACTCAGGGAAGTGGAAAGTGAAAAAGACCTGGGGGTAGTGCAGTCAAATATGAAGTCCGCTGAACAGTGCAGACAGGCTACCAGATCAGGTCATGGAGTCTTGTCAATGATATATAGGAATTTTGCTAGCAGGGACAGGGAGGTGGTTATCCCATTATACAATGTAATGGTCAGGCCACATCTAGAGTACCATGTACAGATCCGGAGGCCTCATTTTAGAAAGATGTACAGTTGCTAGAACGAGTACAAAGAAGGGCATGAATATTGGTGAGGGAAATAAAGGGGTGCTCTTACCAAGAAAGGCTTAAACTCTGCAAATTGCAGCACCTGAAGAGTAGGCACCTGCCCTGTGATCTGATTGAGGTGTATAAGGCCTTGAATGGGTCGAGCAAGCTGTTATGCTGTTGGGATTCTTCCTCTTGTTCAGATTAAGAACCTGAGGGGGCACAGATTCAAATTGAGGAAAGACTATTCAAATTGTTGTAGAATAGATGTGCGGAAATCTGCCTTTAGCCAGCGGGTAGTTGATTCGTCGAACAGATTTCCATCTTTTGTTGCAGAAGTTGATAGCTGAAATAAATTTAAGGCTGAGCTGGAGAGGCATTTGGAATGAATGGAGGGGTGAAATTGGAGGGTTTTTTTTTTAGCTGATGCTGCTTAAGCTTGCTTTCCTGCATTGTATCCCTCTACTAATGCTAATGCTAAAATTAGTATATAAAATAAATAATTAATAAAAGAAATGGAAATAAATAATCAATGCATTTCCCTTCTCCTGTGGGTAACTATCCAGCTGACCTTTGATGAATTTCCTCAAACTGTCAGCCTCTACCACCCATGTAGGCAACTAATTTATATTCCACTAATTTATAAGTTGCTGGCTAAAATAAAACCTCCTGTAATCTACTCTAAACATCTCTTTCCCTGTATCTTGAATTTGTGGCTGGTAGTTCTGGAATCATTTATAATCGTGAAAATTTTGTCCTCATTCATTTTACTTTTGCTGCTCAGAGCGTTAAACACCTCAAGTCTCTTCTAAGGTTCCTAGTCTTTGGACCCTTTCAAGAAGCTCGTTTTTTTTAGTTGTGGTCTCCATATTTGATATAGTATTACAAGTGTGGTCTAACAATAGCCTTGTATAATGGGATTATGACGTCCTTATCTCTACTAGCAAATGTTCGATAAATCATCGATACAACACCATGAGGCCTTCTTTGCAACCTGTCTACAATGCTTGGAGAACTTCATGTCTGACTGCATTGCAGTCCCTTTCTTACACTACAGACTTTAGTTCAACTCCACCAAGTGTATAAGTTATTTTGGGGTTACTGTTCCCCAGGTGTAAGACCTTGCATTTTGCTGAATTAAAGCATAGCTGCTATTTCTCTGACAATCCCTGAAGTCTATGTAGGCTTCTCTCTCTCTCTCTCTGAAGCTCTGCTTGGCAGTGCTCATTAACTACTCTACTAATCTTTACATCATCTGCAAATTTAGACATCACGTCCTCTATCCATTCATCGATGTCATTTAAGAAAATAAAAAACAATAGTTGTCCCAATACTGATCGTTGGGGAACCCCACTTCTTACATCAACCCAATATGTGGAATAATCATTTATCACAACCCTCTGCCTCCTGCACTGAAGCCATCCAGCTATCCATGTTAAGGATTTTCCCTGTGATTCCAACCTGTTCCAGCTTATGAGGTAGCCGCTTATGTGGGACTGAGTCAAATTCTTTGCTTTCTCTTTGACAGTGATTTCTCACAATCTGCCTTTGCCAGCCTAACCTTTTCTGTGGCACTATTACAGATCAATTTGTAGCTGTTATACACCTCTGTACTTTTTATTGTTTTGTAACTTTTCCATGCTGTCTTTTTCTGCTCGAGTAATATGGCAACTTCATTATTCATCCAACTTGGAATCCCCCCTTGTGGAATATTTTTTTAATGGTATATACACATTCAAGGTTTCTGTGATTAATGTTTTAAAGGTATACCATAATTCAATCGTATTCGTTCTCTGTGAGATATCTACCCAGTTAATAGAGGCCATGTAGCACATTAAGCCATAGTAATTTCCTTTCCTGAAATTATAACTCTTTCCTTTGCCTTTAACAACTCCTACTGCTCTCTTCATCATCCACCGTAGAACTTCATGATAACTTTCTGTTATTGGTTCCTGTACTGTCAGTCCTATTATTGTCATCTGATTCATGAGTAAAGATCAGGTCTGGAATATTTGCTTCCCTAGTACTTTCTCTGATGTGTTGATACAAATAAGAATCATCCAGTTGATTTAAAAATTTTGTCCCCCATGTGGAGTTTCCTTCCCATTTGCTCCAATCAATTACAGGAAAATTAAAATTACCCATAATAAGATATTCACGCTTACTTGCCCTTTCCATTTGAATGGAGGCTCTCATCATAATCTTGGCCGGTAGATTACCCCCACCCTCATTATACCTTTGCCTCCAACTATCTCATGCCATACAGATTCTATACTAGCATGTGAAATGTCTGAATCTATGAAAGCTTTCTTCCCACTCAGGCTGCTTTTGATAAGAAGGATGAAACCACCACCCCTCCTATCTGTCTTATCCTTCCCAAATACATTGTACATACCGTACTGAAACTCATCATCCCCTATTTCCAGGTGGTGCCCCCGTTTCTGTAAGCCCTATTATATCTGTCTGCACAATTATCCCCAAGTCTTTTTCATTTTCCACTACCCTGAGTGTAGTACCACACAGCTGGTATGTTACTCTGGGGTAACTTCTATCCATATGGAAAATGTTAAACTTCAACTGCCTTTTCTCAGCCCACCTGCCTAACTTATATCATTACTGTTATTAACAATGCTGCCAACCTTTGTATCATCAACAAACTTGGACATTAAGCATGATATGCTTTCATCAATATCATTGATAAATATAGTAAACAATAATGGTTCCAACATCGAACCCTGGAAGATTCCACTAATAATAATAGCCCAAGAAGAGTAATGTTCATTAATTATCACCTTGTTTTCCCATTGAACCATCCCTTTATCCATAGCAGCAACTTGCCCTCAATGCCACACTGCTCCAATTTGTACAGAAGACTTATGTGCAACAGTAGCAAAAGCTTTCGTGAAATCCAAGTATATGACATCAAAATTATTTTTGCATCTGGTTTCTTTGTGACCCCATCATAATACTCAATTAACTTGATCAAACAAAATTTCCCCTTAACAAACCCATGCTGTGTCAAGTATAATTTTGGCCTTGTTTAGATGATCCTGCATTATTTCTTTTACCAGTGACTCCATTATTTTCCCTGGAACAGAATTAAACTAACAGGTCTGTAATTATAACACATTACCTTGTGAATATTAGGGTTATATTCACACATATCAAGTGTACAGGAACCCCCCCCCCCCTTCAAATCAAAGGATGATGTTCTCATAATTATGGCTAAGCTATTAAATGTATATTATTAATTAACTCTAACTTAAAATACTAAATTAAGCTTCCGTCTCTGTATGGATTGTTTTGCAACTGACTGTTACACCTAGCACAAGTCTCCTGTCTACCTAACCATTGTCAATTGGTACTAAATTAACCAAATTTAACACAATTGCTTCAATGAACAATTCTTCAGAAAATTTTCTATAAATAACAGTTCATTTCATATCTTCAAATTTTACAACCAGGGAATATGGAGCATATTATATTCTCGAATCCATGAAGGTTCTTCATTAAAAATCCAAAGAGGGGACTTCTATTAAAAATCCAAAGAGGGGACTTCTATTAAAAATCCAAAGAGGGGACTTCTATTAAAAATCCAAAGAGGGGACTTCTATTAAAAATGTTCCTTACATTAACATTCCATTTTCTAATATTTAAACTTTAACATATGGGAAAAAACATATTCCCCCTCCACCAATAAATTGTTTGTTTGGGTTTTAATGGTACATCAGCAACTAGGGCTATAACGAGCCAAACCATGTCCCATACAAGATAGCAAAAATTTCAGCAAACTAATTACTTATGTCAATATGTATAAAAATATATACAGGCTGGCCTCGATTAACATGATTAATTCGTCCCACGAGCACATAGCGCAAACGCATTAATCGAATATCATAATCAATAGGAAAAATTATAATTGGTCCTTGACCTTCTGGAATGTCCATAAAGAATTTTAAAAATACCTTTTAAATAACTTTTTAACTGTATACAATGTAAAAGATAATGAAAATAATTATGGAATTAAATGACTATTGCATAAAAGAGCGGTTCCCAAACTGTGTGCCACAGAATATTTTAAATTTTCGAGGGAAACACATACTCGCCACCTGTCGGACACCACGCAAACTACTAGCTCGAGGTAGTTCACAGTTTCAACATTCCTTATTAAGTTGTCTGGACCTAACTACTTAATAAACGGAACTGTTAGGTATTTCTTTTGGTCTAGGTGTGCCGTGAAAAAAATTTTTTGGTAAATAATTATAGACCTGTTAGTTTAACTTCTGTTCCAGGGAAAATAATGGAGTCACTGGTTAAAGAAGCATTGCAGGATCATCTAGACAAGACTGCAGTATTAGTTCAGACACAGCATGGGTTTGTTAAGGGGAGGCCTTGTCTGACTAATTTGATTGGATACTACGATGTGGTCACAAAGGAACTGGATGCAAAAAATAATTTTGATATCAAGTACTGGGATTTCAGGAAAGCTTTTGATACTATCACATATGGAAGACTACTGTACAAATTGGAGCAGTATGGCATTAAGGGCAAGTTGCTACAATGGATAAAAGGATGGTTGAGTGGGAGCAGCAGAGAGTGGTAATCAATGGACACTGCACTTCATGGACTAATGTTATTATTGGAGTCCCCCAGTGTTCGGTGTTGGGCCCATTGTTGTTTTCGGTATTTATCAATGATTCTGATGAAGGTATATCAGGTTTAACGTTCAAGTTTGCAGATGATACAAAGGTTGGCAGGGTTGTTAACAACAGTAAAGACAGCATGCTATTCCAACTGGATCTAGATAAGTTGGAAAAATGGGCTGAGAAGTGGTAACTGTTGTTGTTATTTGGTTTTTAGGAGCATTAGCAACTAAGGCCATATTGCTCCAGGGATATGCAGTGATCATTCCCTGACATTTCCGCATCCTCCGTATTTGGTGGTGACTGGCTCGAACCTCGGTCTAATCAAGAAGCGTGTGCTACACACAAAGAGAAGTGGCAACTGAAGTTTAACATTGACAAATGCAAATTCCTGCATATGGGTAGCAATAACCAAAGGGAAATGTACTACTGTGTTAGGGTTCTGGGGTAATTGTGTACTACACAATTACCCCAGTACAGGTCTTTTTCACTTTCCACTCAGGGAAGTGGAAGTGAAAAAGACCTGGGGGTAATTGTATAGTCAGATATGAAGTTTTCTGACAGTGCAGATGGGCTGCCAGAGCAGGTCACGGAGCCTTGTCAATGATATATAGCAGGGGTGGTCAACTTAATTCACACCATAGGAAGTATGGAACTGTTCAAAATGTTGTTAGACATCGGCATTCATAGTTCCCCTCATCATCATCAGCCATTTTCAATCCACTGCAGGATGAAGGCCTCTCCAGCAACTTTCCAGTTGCTTCTGTTTTGAGCACTGGACATCCATTTACTACCCACAAACTCATGAATTTCATCTATCCATCTCCGCCTTTGTCTTCCAGGTTTTCTTCTAGCTCCTCTTGGATACCATTCTGTTATTTTCTTAGTCCATCTGTCATCATGTCTTCGAGCTATGTGTCCTGCCCAAGACCATTTTAGTTCTTTAGTTTTGATAAGAATGTCCTTTACTTGAGTTTGTTGCCTAATCCATGTGTTTCTCTTCTTATCTAACAGTCTTATTCCCAATATGATTCGTTCCATTCTTCGCTGTGTGGTTCTCAGCTTCTCTTCCATTCTTTTGGTGAGTGCCCAAGTTTCACTTCCATAAGTCATGGTGGGGAGTATACATTGGTCCATTATTTTACGTTTCAGACAAACTGGGATATTGCTCTTCAGTATGTGACTATATTTCCTGAATACTATCCATCCAAAATTTATTCTTCTCTTGACTTCCAGCCATTTATCATTATTACAGCTAATAACTTGTCCCAGATAAGTATATGACTCCACCTTTTCAATTACTGCTCCTTCAATCATTATGTCTCTTTCTGTGGCATACTTGTTCATCATTACTTTTGTTTTAGCCATATTCATCTTTAGTCCAAAATCCTTACTAGCTGTGCATAACTGATTAAGATTTTCCTCTAATTCTTTGGGATCATGGCTTATGACCACAATGTCATCTGCAAATCGCAAATGGTTTAGGTACTGTCCGTTCACATTGACTCCTTTCTGCGACCAGTCTAATCTTCTGAAAGCTTCCTCAAGGGCAGCAGTAAACAGCTTAGGAGATATTGTGTCTCCTTGTCGAACTCCTTTCTCAATTTTAAATTTCCTACTGTCTTTGTCTAGTCTAATAAAGGAGGTAGCACTCTCGTATATTTTCTTCAAAATCATAATATATGGGGTATCAATGCCTTGTCTTTCCAGTGCCCGAAACATTGCCTTATGCTGTATGGAGTCAAATGCCTTTTCATAATCCACAAATGCCAGGCATAATGGTGTTTTATATTCATTTGCTTTCTCCATTAGCTGTGATATTACATGAAGGTGATCCATAGTTGAGAATCCTGTCCTAAAGCCAGCTTGCTCTTTCGGTTGATTCTCATCCAGTATTCTTTCTAATCTGTTAGTAATGACCCTTGTGAACAACTTGTAGATGTGGGATAACAAGCTAATTGGTCTATAATTTCCAATTTCTGATTTATCTCCTTTCTTATGCAGCAAAACTATGATTGCATTATTCCACTGCTTAGGCGTCACACCTTTTCTAATGCACTTTGTGAAGAGCCTTGCCAGTTTTTGTGTTATGTCTCTTCCTCCCAATTTTAACAACTCTACAGTAACTTCATCTTCCCCCGGGGCTTTCTGATTCTTCATTTTCTTCAATGCATGTTCTACTTCATCAGGAAGAATATTGGGTATGTCGTATGTGTTGCTACTTTGCAATCCATCTTCCCCACTGCTGGCATTATTCCCCTGCTTCTTGTATAATTCTCTATAGTAGTCTTCTGCTATTTGAATTATGCCTTCTCTGCTGTTTATAAGTACACCATCGCTATTCTTCAGTTTCAGTATCATTTGTCTTTCTGTATTACTGCTCATGGCTGCTGATTTAAATCCTTTGTTTTCCCTTAATGCTTGTTCTACTTTTCTTGTGTTAAATCTTCTTATAGGACCTCTGAGTCTCTTTCTAATGGCTTTGCATAACTCAGTATACTCAATTTTCTCCCTGTCAGTGTTTTTCTTGCTTTTCATTTGTCGTCTTCGGTTCATCATGACAAGTGTTTCTTGACTAATTTTTTCTTCTTTGGATTTCTTTTTCCCTATAGGTTTCTTGGGCTTTATCACTTTCAAAAAGTTGTAATATTCCTCGTCGATATCTTGGTCCTCAGCAGTCTGCAGAAGCTCATACTTGTTCTTAAGTTCCAGTACATACTGCTTTTTCTCCTCTTCTGTTATCTCAAAGACCTTTGTATTATTTACTCGAGTCAGTTTTTTCCTTTCCTTTCCTACATCTATATCAAGTGTACATCTTACCATTCTGTGATCACTTCCAACATTTACCTTATTTAGGACGGTGACATCATTCACAATATATCTTCTATTAGTGAGGATGAAGTCGATTTCATTAGTAGTTAATCCATTTGGACTCTTCCATGTCCACTTTCTGTTCACCCTTTTCTTGAAAAAAGTGTTCATTACTGACAGTCCTTGAGATTCTGCAAATTCCACAAGTCTTTCACCTCTTTCATTTCTTTCACCAATTCCAAAATTTCCAAAATTCTCCTTTCTGTGCTGTTTTGTCATTTTCCAACCTTAGCATTGAAGTCTCCCATAATAATAGTGTAGTGGGTTTTCTGCTCATCTAGAAGACTCTCAATTTCAGTGTACATTTCTTCAACCTCTTCATCATCATGGCTCGATGTTGGTGCATAAATCATTATAATCTTTAGCTTGTATCTCTTAGAAATCTTTAGTATTAGTCTTGACACTCTTGGTGATGTACTTTTGAATTCCAAAATGTTGTTGTTAAAATCTTTATGGACCAGAAACCCAATTCCACCTTCACTCCTTTCACTGTTTCCATTGGTGTACAGCAGATTTCCACTTGATAAACTTATAAGTGATTCATTTCTTCTTCTTGTTTCAGCCAAACCGATGATATTCCAATTCACATTTTCTAATTCCTTTTCCAGCTCTAATATCCTGTCTTCACCGATGAGTGTTCTTACGTTATAACAGGCCAAGTTCAGTTTCCCCTCACAACCATCAAATGTTCTAGGCCAGGGGGTGGCCAACTTAATTTGTGATGCAATCTACTTTTTTTCTTCAAAATGTGCCACGATCTACCATCTCAAGAATTTCATTGCATATGGTTAAAAAAGTTAATCAACACATACTGAAAATTGTTTATAAATTTTAAAATTCAATACAATTCAGAATTCTTATTTTAAATTAACATATTTAAAATTTTAATTTATGTGAAGTTTGTGTCTTCATTTCATCTACCAAGCTTTCAAAATCGGGGATTACTGTGATAAGGCCAACAATAAGAATCTTCTGTATGCAAGTCTGTAAGAGAACAGAGATTCTTTGTCTTTGTTTGTTTCAAATACAAAAAGGTCAATTCACATAGATGTGTGGAACAAAAACAGGAATTTAAAAGTTCACTGCATTTTTTTTTTATATTTGGGTACTTCTCTCGGCAAACATATTTCCAAAAGTCTTTTTCTGATGATATAGGAAAATATCGTTTCGCATTGTAATAATTTCATTTTCAGGTAATATTTTCTCCACGCAGAAAATCTCAGTGATTTTTTCTGCAATTTGTTTCGTATCTAAGCCAACAATAAATTGATAAGAAATATATTGAACAATGTTTTCAATTGTTTTAAAATCACTGAATCTGGTTTCAAAATCATCCACAACTTTGTCAATTTCAGAAATATATTTCTCATTATACATCTGGTGAGTATGGGCTTGGCACCCCAGGGTCCTGAGCTGGATATCATCATTCTGCTCTTTCTTGGTGATTTCCTTCTCTCTCTCTCTCTCTCTCTCTCTCTCTCTCTCTCTCTCTCTCTCTCTCTCTCTCTCTCTCTCTCTCTCTCTCTCTCTCTCAGGGAAACTCATAAAAAAAATTTTTTTTTGACTGGTGCAGCATAAGCCTCAGGCTTTCTTGCACCATATGGCTAATAATGATAATAATAAAAAATAATATTTTTGCAAATGATTAAATTTTTTTTTCTTTGAGATCCTTAGCCATTGCAAAAAATTGATATTTATATGTGGAAATACTACTAATCATGTCACTCACATTTTTATTTTTTTCCTTGTAATTCCAAATTCAGATCACTTTAATTTACTACTAAAATCTGACAAAAAAACCAGATCACACAACCACTCCGTATCTTGTAGCTGTTGATAATCATCTCCCCTTTGATCAACAAATTTTTTCATTTCATTCAGAAAATTTCTAAATCTCTGTAGAAACTTACTCTGACCCAGCCACCCCACATCTGCGTGTAATATCAGATCTGGTTCATTTTCATCGAGTTGCATTTTGAAATATTTCCTTTGAAAAGATTGTCCTCTGATGGAATTCACGATTTCGAAAGCTATGTCCATAACACTTTTAGTATTTAATCTTTTTCTGGCTAACGCCTGTTGATGGATGACACAGTGGTAACTCAAAAAATCTAGGAATTCGTCACCCTTTTGGCACAATGCGATGAACCCGTTAAGTTGCCCCATCATTGCTTTAGCTTCATCTGTTGCTATTGATACGAGCTTAAATAGTGGTAATTTAATTTTTTTCAATAAAATTTTTGAATGTGTTAAATATATCAAGACCTCTAGTTCTTTCTTTTAACGGAACCATACCCAGCAGTTCTTCTCTAGTGGCAGAATCATCGAAAACCACACGAATAAAAACGAGCAATTGAGCTTTATCACTGACATCTGTAGATTCATCCACTTGTAAAGAAAAAGACACACAATTAGCAATATCTGCATGCAATTGTTTGCTCACATTTTTACTCATTTTGTTGAGGAGTCGCATCACAGTATTTCGAGATAACTGCAGATCTTGACGAGCGCTTTTAATTTCATTTTTGTTCTTAAAATTTTCAAAAAGAGAATCTGTTATTTCTAAAAAATCAGCCTTTGATGAATTGCAAACCAAACCATCAGCAAATGGTTTGCAATTTTTTGCAAAAAGACATTTTAAATGACACTATAGTTATTGCTTTAGATTGTAAATTAGGTGTCATGAAGAAATTTTGTTGTGAGAATAATCTGGATTTAAAATTTAAATTCTTTTAATTTATTTTTTCTAATATCACTATCAGGCTGAAAATCCAATTGGTATTTACCATGAAGTGCCTTTCTAAATATCCTTTTTTGGGTATAGCCACGGAAGCATTGCAAATAAAGCTGTTGTCTCTACCGTTCTCCCAACTCCACTAATCATTTGGAGCTCTTTGACTTCCTCTCTTTGCAACTTGACTTTCTCCAGTCCAACTTTTCTAACAGTGAAGTAATTTTCCTTGGTGATTTTAATGTTCACAACACCAGCTGGCTTCCGTTTTCTAGTCACACCGACCCAGCAGATCGAGATGCTGAGGCTTTTGCAATTACTAATGACCTAGCACAGATTGTTCATTTACCTACAAGAATACCGGACAATCCTAATCATACAGCCAATACGCTTGATCTTTTTCTCACAAACAACCCTTCTAAGTACACGATCGAAGTGAGAGGTCCTTTAGGCACTTCAGATCACAACTTGGTGATTGTCTCTTCTCCAATGGAACCTTTATCTCATGGCTATTCCCAACCACGTGTTGTTTGGCATTATAAGAATGCAAAATGGGATGACCTGCGAGACTTCTTTTCTTCTTTTCCTTGGTCGGATTACTGTTTCAAAACTTCTGATGTCGACGTTTTCTTAGATCGTGTCAGTGAAATTATTCTTGCAGGAATGGAATCCTTTATCCGACACTCCACTTTAAAATGTCGTCCTTTATCTAAACCTTGGTTTTCCAATAAATGTGCTAAGGCTGTCCAAGAGAAGAATGTTGCATATCGTAATTGGCTTGTTTCTAATTCTTCAGTTTCATTTTCTGCCTACACCAAAGCTCGCAACAATTGTAAAGCAGTTATTAATCAGTCCAAACTAGAGTTTGAACAGGCTAAGAGTAGAAAACTTTCTTCTTGCCCTAATGGTAGCCGAGCATTTTGGTCTCTTGCCAAAGCTATTGGCCGCAAGTTTTGCCCATCTTTGCTCCCACCTCTGTCCAAACCAGATGGTTCTGTTGCCACTTCAGCCAAGGATAAAGCTGACCTGCTAGCATCCCATTTTTCTTCCAGCTCATGTATTAATGATCTTGGTAAAACACCTCCCACCATTCCCAACACGCTCCATTCAATGCCTCCTGTGGTCTTCCGTCAAAAGGATATCAGAAGGATTTTGATGAATCTTGATGCTAAGAAAGCTCCAGGTCCTGATGGTATTTCTCCACTTGTTCTCAAAACCTGTACTCCTCAACTTATTCCTATTCTTTGCCGCCTTTTTTCACTTTCTTATTCCAAAGGTGTTTTTCCTTCTGCTTGGAAATTTGCTCATATCCAGCCAGCCAGTTCCTAAAAAGGGTGACAAATCCCTCCCATCCAATTATCGTCCCATTGCAATTACTTCTACTCTTTCTAAAGTAATGGAGAAATCAATTAACCGCCAACTCTTAAACTACCTAGAAATCTTCCGTCTGATCAACGATCACCAGTATGGATTCCGTCAGTGTCGATCCACTGGAGATATTCTGGCTTATGTTACCCATTTATGGACTAATTCAATGGAAAGGTTCGGTGATTGATTTGGTAGTTGTTGGCGCATCGGCTTCTGTGGCTATATTGCACCTCCCAAGGTTTTTGCAGTACTATGATCCAAGCCCGAAGCGGGAATCGAACCCGCGACCTTTGGGTTGCCGGGCAGGTACTTTACCCACTCGGCTAGCCCGGTCGGCCGGAAAGGTTCGGTGAAACACAAGTAGTTGCTCTTGACACCTCAAAGGCTTTTGATCGTGTTTGGCATAAAGGTCTTCTAAACAAGCTTCCATCTTATGGGTTGCCAACTGTTTTTAGTAATTGGTTATCCAGTTTTCTCTCTGATCGCTCACTGAGGGTGATGGTAGATGGCTCTTGTCTTCTAACTTCTCCACTAATGCCGGTGTCCCCCAAGGTTCAGTTCTTTCCCCCACTCTTTTCCTCTTGTATATCAATGACCTTCTTCCATTGACTGGAAATCCTATCCATAGTTTTGCCGATGATAGCACATTGCATTCAACTTTCCATTTTGAGAAACCTTGTCCTTCTCAATCAGCTTCAACTTCTCGTAAATCTGCTACCAATTCCTTAAATGCCGATCTTCAGGTAATTCTCCAGTACGGCAAAGACAACTTAGTTGATTTCAACCCTTCTAAAACTCAGTCTTGTCTTATATCTCGCAAAAAGGATTCTTCTGCTCCTATGCTTATCTTTAGTGACACTCTGATTTCTAGGCAAAATGATATCTCTTTTGAGGATTACCCTGACTTCTAATCTCTCTTGGCACAAGCACATTACAAATATTGCTTCCTCTGCATCTAAAAAACTTGGCTTTCTCTTTCGCTCTCGGCGTTACTTTTCTTCCAAACAGCTGCTCACTCTGTATAAATCGCAAATCTGCCCTGCCATGGAATATTGTTCCCACATCTAGGGTGGTGCCCCCAAAACCTCTCTCGGGCTTCTTCATTCCATTCAGAAGAGGGCAGTTAGGTTAATTAATGATTCATCTCTAACAGAGTCTCTCTACTCGCTTTCTCATAGACGCACTGTTTCTGCTGCATGCCTCTTCTACAGATACTTCCATGGGCACTGTTGTTCTCAATTGGCTTCTATAATTCCTGCTCTCTCTTTCAAAACAGTCCGAACACGTGCCGCCACTAGCCAACAACCATTTACTGTCCAACTTCAAACCCACAGAACCAACTTTTCATCTTCCTCATTTATTCATTCAACTGCCGTTTTCTGGAACAACCTTCCTTCATACGTATTTCCTGAAAATTACAATCTACAGAAGTTCAAGTCCAATGTCAACAAATATCTTCTTTCGTCTTCTTAACCTCAAACCCAAGCACAGTACCAAGTACTATAGGTTCTAATACCTCTCGTGTTTGGTGTTCAAATAAAAAAAAAAAAAAAAAAAAAAAAAAGCAACAGCATTTTTCTTTTATCATTACAAAAAAGTATTCTAGTTCCCACCCTTGATGAAAATAATATGTTTTACTCTTTTTTTATAGTATTCATTTTAAATCAAAGGGTATTAAAGTAAGGGTATTAGTAAGCTAAATAAGAATTCGACACATACACCATGCTCTCCGCAAGGTAACTGCATGAATTTCCACTATACAAACCTAGCAGCTGCACGTTACAACAAGGGTAGTCACGTAGTTCAACGGGATTTGTAATAAACGTATGCAGTGGGGCGCATAACAATAATAACAACATTTAGACTAATCTATTTTTTATATATATTTAAAATTCATCGTGATCGACCGAAGTTAAAGCCATGATCGACTGGTAGATCGCGATCGACCTGTTGCCCACCACTGATATATAGGAATTTTGCTAGCAGAGACAAGGAGATGTTTATCCCTTTGTATAAGGCAATGGTCAGGTCACACCATGAGTATACCACGTACAGATCTGGAGGTCTCATTTTAGGAAGGATGTAGAGTTGCTAGAACGAGTACAAAGAATGGCAACAAGATTGGTGAGAGGAACAAAGGGGTGCTCTCACCAAAAAAGGCTTAAGTTCTGCAAGTTGCAGCATCTGGAGCCTAGGCATCTGCGAGGTGATCTGATTGAGGTGTATAAGGCCTTGAATGGTTTGAACAGGCTCAATGCTTATGGGATTCTTCTGCTTGCTCAAATTACGAACCCGAGGGGGCATAGATTCACATTAAGGAAAGACAGTTGTAGAACAGATGTGCAGAAGTTTGCTTTTAGCCAGTGGTTAGTTGATTGTTGGAACAAACTTCCATCTGATGTTGTGGAATTTGACAGCTTAAATAAATTTAAGGCCTTTTTTTTTTTTTTGGCTGATGCTGTATAAGCTTGCTTGTTTTTTTTTGAATCATATGCCTCAACTAATGCTAATGATAAATTACAGCTGAAATTGGCTTCAAGGGAAAATCAGATTAAGATATAATTTTGAACTGACATCGACAACCTCTAAAGTGGTTAAAACGTAGTAAGCCTTTAATGATGAAAGCTAAAGTATAACAATAATTTGTTTTTTAATTTTAAATTTGTGGCGATTACAACAAAAAATGCACTAGCTAGCAGTTTAATACATCCGTGAGTGGAACTTTGAAGCTTTGGAGCTAAATTTTAAAAATTTCCTCTTTATACATCTCTCTGCTGATGGACTTCCAAAATAATTGCATCAATCATGTTAAAATGAAGTCAATCATAAAAAAGAAGTAAAAGGCAATATCTATCAGAAAAAAGTTGGCATTTCTTTTATTCTGTGTAAGAAAATTAAACTTTATCAGAAATGGAACTGCTTACCTCAATTCTGGCTTCTAATTCTGGTAGAGGAATACGCCTTCCATAGCAAAGCATCTGTCTGTAACAGTAAGAATAAAATATACAGATCTAAGGACAAAGATCTACAGCTATCCATCTTGGAAATATAAGCTATACACTAATAAAGTAATTTTTTTCTAATGTGCTATCTAATATGAAATTCTTTTATCTAGCATAAAAAAAATTATATTAACGAGAAATATCTTTTGATCAGAGTCCAACTACAGATAAACTGACAAATGTAAATAGTTCAGCCTTAACAGTGATTACAATACCAGAAGAATCACAGCTGCTAAAGAATGTGAAAAAGGAATTAAAGCAAGGATAACAAAAAAGAATTTTAACAGAGTACAGAGGTACAAGGTAGTAAACTATAAAAAATAGAAGTTAGTTTCTGTTTATGCTGTAATGGTAGAGATACATTTCATGCCAGTTGAAACGTACAACCTTCATATTCTGAAACAAGTACACTGCCATGCAACCACGGGCAAACACACTGCAGGCACAGTGAAATAAGTAGTTAGGATACCAGAAGCCTAGCCAACAATAATTGGGAGTTGATGATTTTTATGATAACTGAAAAGTACCTAGAAGTGAAGTTAATGTAAGTTAAAAGTGAACAATGCATCAGAGCTGATGGGATCTATCCAATTATTGAAAGTAACTGTACAATAAGGGCAGAGACTCATTCCAAATGTAGCAATTAATTTTTCTACCAAAAGCATTGATCAAAATCATGATATAAGTAGTGGTACACAATTTAAATTAATAGCTCTATAGTTCCATTGGATGTACAGTGTTATTTTTTGCTGGTACAAGATTGACATCCTAAGTAGCAAACTTAGTTCGCCCATTGCTACATGAAGGACAAGGCATTTGTTCCAAATTTACTTAAGCTTATTTTGCATACTGCCAAACACACACATTTCATATATTGTGGATGTATTTCATTCCCGGGATATTAAAATCTTCATACCTACCTACACACCAATGAAAATCTCCTATAAAGGTTGAAATGAGGTTATAGATATAACATACACTTTAAATAAGGAGCAATACCAAAATAACTTGAAGTATCTCCATGCACTAAGTAGGAAATCTAGATTGCTCATTGCTATGTACACTGAAAGGACAGAATTCACGATATACCTGGTTCCTGGGCAATGCGACACTGTCACCCTTCTTGCTAGTGTACGAACCCACCACTTGGCAGGTATATAGATACACTGCATTCACATAGACGTAATTTGATATCAGTATGGATAAACATCAACATCACGAGTTAACCGACTATGAAAGAAGGATGATAATGGATGCCTGACACATGAGTCACTCTATCGCGGAGGTGGCACAGAAATTGTACTATCCCCATTCGGCAGTATCAAGGGTGCATCATGAATACGGCTTTTCCAGGCGAACTAAGGTGGTGGATGAACGTGGCCATCGATGTCTGTCTTGCATTGTTTCAGCCAACCAGAGAGCAACAATGGCACAAATCACCGCCGACTTTAATGAGGGAGGTGCCAGAAACATCTCCACCAAGACCATCATTAGCTGCAATAGGTTATGGGAACAGCAGCAGACCCACCAGAGTCTCATTGCTAACACCATGACACAGGACCTTGGATGATTAGAGATGGGTCTCCTGGTCCGATGAGTCTCGTTTCTAGTGATTTTGAGCAGACATGAGGGTGGAACTATACAGACCACCTGCATCCCTTCATGGTCGTGCACCCACAGGGCCATGGTGACTAGAACATGGTTCGAAGAGCATTCCGCAGATTTTACCACCACGGAATGGCCTCCCTGTTTACTGGACATGAACCCTGTGGAGCATCTTGGGGATGCTATGGAAAGGTCTGTTCAAGCTTTGGATCCTCCACCCAGGAATGTGACAGAATTATGGATAGTGCTGCAGCAATTATGGATGGAAATATCTGTGGAACACTTCCATGAACTAGTGGACTCAATGCCTTGCTGTGGGGCTGCCCTTATCCAGGCGAAAGGTGGGCTATCCGTTACTAGGTAGGTATCCCACAATTTCTGTCCACTCAGTGTATAGAATGAGCAAGAAATCTAGAAGCGTGGTTTTCATTTTTGATTTTGAAATTCTTGCCTTTTCTGTGGTCTGGTGGATTATTCTGTCTTCCACTGCACTGACTGTCTTTCAGTTTCTCAACTGCACTGGAATAGCCAACTCTTTCATCGCAAGTAATTACAGTACTCAGAACGTCTGGATCGTCAGTTTTTTTCAAAACATCTTCACAAACTTGGGGTCTTCTCAGTCTTTGACCTTCGTTGAAAATTTTTGGCACCATCTTGTCACACGCTTTTCTCATGTCTAAATTTTCATTAAAATTTGTCTAACTGTTCTTCTGTCCATATTGAGTTCTGATGCAACTAATGTAGTGCTTAAACAACTGTCTTTACCTGCTCAACATTGTAATCAATTTTGATGGATACCAGATATAGTCTGGTATCCATCAAAACTCTTCCACATTCTCTATCCTTCTAAAAAATCTTTTATGCCATTCAAACACGCAAGCTCTTGATATAGATCTTCTCCATGAACAGAAAGTGGAAGGCATAACAACTCATAATTTTCACTTGGTGTGTCCTTTAGTTTTGTTAAAAATCTGAGGTTGATTAATTTTGATTCTTTTGTCTGTCATTTTTTTTGGCTTTGGTAATAAAAACCTGTCTCACTGCAAAGCAAGACATCCAGGTATCAAAACCAAACAAATGCAAGCAAAATAAGTTTTACATAGTAATTTCTTGCTTGCACCAACCAAGTGAAAAGAACTTTATTACTAAGCAAGAGAGTAACACACAGTAAAACATAAAATGGAAAACTGGAAAATGTTTTAAAATGTAAAAATTAAATTTAGCACAAATAAAGAACACTGTGCTAAATTTAATATATGCTATCTCTTGAACATCTGTGCCTTGTGTCAGTTTTCCATTTTATGTTTTACTGTGTGTACTCTCTTGCTTAGTAATAAAGTTCTTTTCACTTGGTTGGTGCAAGCAAGAAATTACTATATATCCAACTCCTGACCTCACAGGGTTCTTCATTCGATATGAGTTTTGTTGTGACTTTCAACAGGAAGTGGATGGCATGGCATCATGACTTGTTGCCTGTCGAAAAGCCACTTTTTATTTGAGCAGAAAATCAACTACCAACAAAGTCATCAAGCATGTTTAAAAAGACTCTAAAATTAAAACACAGTTGGACCTCTATATAACGAAATCTATATAACCTCTATATAACGAAATCTATATAACCTCTATATAACGAAACATGAGCTAGAAGAAAACCTGGAAGACAAAGGCGGAGATGGATAGATGAAATTCATGAGTTTGTGGGTAGTAAATGGATGGCCAGTGCTCAAAACAGAAGGAACTGGAAAGTTGCTGGAGAGGCCTTCATCCTGCAGTGGATCGAAAATGGCTGATGATGATGATGATAACGAACTCGATTGTTTGCTTGAAAAAAAATTTGCTAAACAGAAATTTCATTATAAAGATATTTCTTTGAAACAATGAAAAATACTGTAAATGAATAAATTTTCTAACACTTATATATTTTCTGTTACATTTTCTTTCCACTGAAAGCCTTGATGCAAAGTTTCAAATGTGACCAACATTTCATGTTTGGAAGGTTTAATATTGCCCTCATTTTCATCCAACTCATTGTCGATATTGTCACTTGTTCTTTAAATACACTCCAAAATGTTGGAGTCACTCGGATATTCAGCTACTATGGCATCAATATTGCTCCTAAAAATTCTTCAAATTTCTCCACTGATCAAACCTTGCTTGGAATTCTTCCCAAGACTGCTCAGTATCTTCTAGTAGTTCATCCTTCTCACTGCTGTTAATTGCAGTTTTAGCAAAATCTGCTTTTGTGAAACAATCCTTAATTGCTGTTTCCTTCACATCTTGACTCCACACTTTTGCCAACTCTGATATGTATATCTGCAAATCTATAACAGAATCTATAGGTTGGTTGGTTTCTATTTTCAGTATGCACCTTCAGTAGTGCATTCTCAAATCCTTAGCCCATTCGCTGCAGTTTAGACGAGGTATTCAGAGGGAAGAAAACAAGTTTAACACTTGTAAGTTTCGAAATTACCAAGTGAAGGTGGGCAGGGCAGTTGTCGACAATCAACATGATTTTTCTGTTTTCTTTCATCATCTTTCAATCAAAATTTAAAATTCACTGCTCAAAAATTTCACTTGTCATCCAAGATTTTTTTGTTGTAGTTGTAGTCCAATTCTAACGACTTTACTCCTTTGAAACATCGAAGTTGGTTACTTTTGCCTATTACCAAAGCTTCACTTTTTCATTACCGGCCATATCTGCACTAACCAAGACTGCAATTCTCTACTTGCCACTTAAACATTTATCACCTTTAAAAGTCCGTGTCTGGCAAACATTTCAAAAATAGAGATGCTTCACCAATGTTGAATGTCTTTGGGCTCGTAGACCTCCATAATCTTTTTCAAACTGTTTATTTCCAACGAGTATAGTCTTCTTTGATTGCAATGCTACTTTCACCAGAAATAACTTTTTTCAAGTAAGCCATTGTGCTCTTTAAATTTGTTCAGCCAACCAGAACTGGCTTGGAATGTTTTATGCCCCAGAAAAGATGCATACTCCAGAGCCTTTTCTTTTATTAATGGCCCTGATATTGGCACATTTTGGTCTCGAATCAACTACATCCGCTTAAAAACTGCTTCATCAACATCTTCACAAAAGCATAATTTCGCACGCTTTCGACTAGGTCCCATTTTGTTAAACAGTTTGAAAATCAAAAGTTTCAGAATGATTAACACACTACTGGCAGGAATACCAAATTTTAAAGCAATTTCTTTTTTTTTCACACTCCAATCTACACTATTAATCTACACTTTGACCAATCTACACTTTGACTTTTTCAAACTACACTCAAGGATTTCTTTATACTGTAAGATTACTTGCACAGCAGGCAAAACAAAACTGATTTAGGGACCACTTGTACCTGCCATGTAAGCAGACATAGGTGAAATTTAGTGAAAGTGTGGATGACTCATTTCTTCGAAACAATAGATGAATTTCCAGGATAAAGAAAAATCACTCTCTCCTAATTCTCTAATAGGCTGCTTACAGTAGAAAACAGGCTGACCAAAGCAGATGTCTGTATTTTGATTGCCTTAATCTTTGCCAATGGCTGTGAACACATATATAGCAGTTGACTAGCGCGACTTCTTGGTACAGGTTTTACTTCTTTTTTAGCCATTGCTGACCCACTGCTGGGCAAAGGCCTCTCCCAAAACCTTGCATCTTTTTCTATCCCAAGCCGTGTTTGGCCAGTTTTCTCCCGCAGGGTTTTAGGGGCACCACTAAATTGTAGAATATTTTAGTTCTTAATTAGTGCTTTCTACAGCATCAGCTTTACTGATTGAAGGCCAGAGGTGTGAACAATGCATAACCAGGTCTCTTAAAATCAGTTCGTTATATGGAAATTTTCTTCGTTGCGGAAACTATTTTCAATGTAATAACCAAGGGGAAATCAAAAAAGTTAGCTACATAGAAAATTTCGCTATATGGAAGTTCATTAAAGAGAGGTCCGATTGCATTTTGTCACTTCTCATCAGAAAATTTATGGAGCTTTAATTTTAAAGAAAAAAGAAATCAATGGAAATATTTACATGGACATGTCATGTCATTGAATCTGCTAAACACAAAAAATTAATTTTGTCATTTCAAATCAGAAAATTTATGGTGTTTTTTTTTTCATGAAAAAGAGACCAGTTGAATTATTTATCTGGACAAGTTGCTGAATAACTAGCTTATGCTAAACATCTTAAAAATTCAACTGATTTCACCTTTCAGAAAGATGGTGGCATCTCCTCACTTTAATGTGGATGTGGGAGAATATTTCAATAAGAAATTACCTGTGAGGGTGAGACGGGTGATAAGCAGTGCTCTTGTCCCCCCTCACTAAGCCTGACTAACTGACTTGTTTTTGTGAGCTATGTAAAGAATGCTACATCTGACATTGATGTAGCATCCTTTACATAGTGTTAGTGTCAACAGAGTTCCTGAACTGAAACACAGGGTTACCAAAGCAGCAGAAAGCATAATCAGTTATCACTGACATACTGCCAAATGTCCGGGAAGATGTTTGTTTTTTGGTTTTTAGGAGCATTAGCAACTAAGGCCATATTGCTCCGGGATATGCGGTGGTCATTCCCTGACCTTTCCGCATCCTCCATATTTGGTGGCGACAGGCTCGAACCCCGGTCTAATCAAGAAGCGTGTGCTATGCACTGCTGCTCCTTCCCACCTGGCTACGGAGGCGCCTATCCGGGAAGAAATGGACTACTGAAATGACATCTGCTAAGAGGTTCACACTAAGGATCCGTATGCCCTCAATGTAAATTCCATATCACACAGATTAGCATTAGCATTAGTAGAGGCATATGATGCAAGAAAGCAAGCTTATTCAGCATCAGCCAAAAAAAAAAAAAAAAAAAAAAAAAACCTCTCCCATTTCACCCCTCCGTTCGTTCGAAATACCTGTCCAGTTGAGCTTTAAATTTGTTTAGGCTATCAACTTCAACAACAAGTGATGGAAGTCGGTTCCACCAACCAACCACCCGCTGGCCAAAGGCAAATTTCCGCACATCTATCCGACATCCGTCCTTCCTCAATTTGAATTTATGCCCTCTGAGGTGATTATTCTGAGAAAGATGAAGAATCCCATTGGCATTGAGCATGCTCAAACCATTCAAAGCCTTATACACCTCTATCAGATCACCTCGCCGGTGCCTAGTCTCCAGACTCTGTAACTTGCAAAACTTAAGCCTTTCTTCGTAAGAGCAACCCTTTGTTCCATTTACTAATCTTGTTGCCCTTCTCTGTACCCGTTCCAGCAGCTCTACATCCTTCTTGAAATGAGGCCTCCAGACCTGTATACAGTACTCAAGATGTGGCCTAACCATTGCCTTATACAAGGGAATAATCACCTCTTTATCCCTGCTAGAAAAATTCCTGTATATCATTGACAAGACACCATGAGCTACTCTTGCAGCTCGTCTGCACTGCTCAGAGAACTTCATATCTGCCTGCACAATTACCCCCAGGTCCTTTTCATTCTCCACCACTGTCAGTGTAGTACCGCAGAGTTGATACGTTGCTCTGGGGTTACTGTTACCCACATGTAGTACTTTACATTTGTCAATGTTAAACTTCATTTGCCACCTCTCAGCCCATCTGTTCAACCTTTCCAGATCCTGTTGCAGCAGCATAGCGTCAGTAGTGTCCTTAACGACCCTGCCAACCTTTGTATCATCTGCAAACTTAGACATTAAACTTGATATCCCATCATCAATATCATTCATAAACACCGAAAACAACAATGGACCCAACACTGAACCTTGAGGAACTCCACTAATAACATTAGTCCACGTTGAGCAGTGTCCATTGATTACCACTCTCTGTCTTCTGCCACTCAACCATCCCCTTATCCATAGCAGCAATTTGCCTCCAATGCCACACTGCTCCAATTTGTGCAGCAGTCTTCCATGTGCAACAGAATCAAAAGCCTTTCTAAGATCCAAATATATAATATCAAAGTTATTCCCTGCATCCAGTTCTTTTGTGACTACATCATAGTATCCAATCAAATTGGTCAGGCAAGACCTGCCCTTAACCAAACCATGCTGCGTCTGAGCTATAACTGAATTCTTGTCTAGATGATCCTGCAGTGCTTCTTTAACCAGTGCCTCCATTAATTTACCTGGAACAGAAGTTAAACTAATAGGTCTATAATTACTTGTGTCAGCCTTTGATCCTCCTTTGTGAATTGGGGTTACATTTGCACACCTCCAGTCTATGGGTACCTCCCCCGAGTCCAAAGAAGCTCTCATAATTATGGCGAGGGGTTTGCATACTTCCTTTGCTGCCTCCTTTAATATAACTGGATAGATCCCATCCACCCCAGGTGCCTTTTTTATGTTTATCCTCAACAATCTCTCCTCCACTTTCCTCTCAGTTAATACAAAATCATCCAGCTCACTGCCAATGTTTACTTTACCTACATCATTCTCCTTCCTGAATAACTCCTCATGCGTGAATGTAGATGCAAAATACTCGTTTAGATTGTTAGCCACCTGAGCAGGATACTCAACTGTTGAACCATCAATATCCAGTCTACCAATCTGATTCATCCCTTTCCTTCTCGAGTTCAAGTATGTAAAGAACTCCTTTCTGTTTTTCTTTGCATCCTTTGCCAAGGATTTTTCGTAGTCTGCCTTTGCCTGCCTAATCTCCTTTGTGACTTGGTTACAGACCAACTTATATCTATCATAGGCTTCCATGTCACCCATTAATTTGTATGCATCCCATGCATTTTTCTTCTCTGCCACATGTCTCATTAGTCCATCTGACAACCATTTAGGCCTAAACCTTGAACAATATTTCTTAGTTGGTATGTAAAGCCTGGTAGCCACCAAGATTAGTTCCTTGAATGCTTCCCATTTTGAGTTTGCTGTTGGTAACATCATCAGTTGGTCCCACTGTATGGAATTTAAATACTGTCTCAGACCATCATAGTCGCCTTTACGAAAACAAAAACCCTTCCCTTTACCTCTGATGGTAGTTACCTCCTTGAGTAAATCCCACTTCAACACACTGTGATCACTGCCACCTAGTGGTTCATTTATCTGCAGGTTCTTAATGCATGAAGAATCACTACTGATAATCAGATCAAGAGTATTGCTCCCTCTTGTTGCCTCACGAACATGCTGATGTAGAAAACAATCATCCAATAAATCCACAAAAGCCTTGCTAGTGTGCGAGTGACCAACCCACAAATTCCAGTCAATATCTGGGAAATTAAAATCCCCCATTATAAGACTCTCTGATTTACTGGCCCACTCTATTTCCCTGTACAATATATTATTATACTCATCAGAGTCATTAGGCCTATAGCACACTCCTACTCTCAATTTTGATTTCCCTATGCTTATGTCACACCAAACTGACTCGACACTGCCCTGTCCATCGATGTCAACTGGCTTCACTTCCTTTGACTTTATGTGTTTCTTAATTAATAGCATAACCCCTCCTCCCCTCCTGTCCTGTCTATCCTTTGTATATACATTGTATTCCCCAAATTCCAGTTCCGCATTACTTATATCTGTGTGACACCACGTCTCTGATATCCCAACAATATCTGCCTTTGATGTTTTGAGCAATACCTCAAATTCATCAAATTTATTTACCAAACTCCTAGCATTGGTGTACACGCAGGTATACATGCACCTGTTTCTATTCTTAGCTACCCTAACACAACCCATGTGTTTACTTGTAACGCAATGACTACCAGCAGTCTCTGAAATATCCTGCATCTTGTTTTTCAGACTTCTGCTCATTTGAATAGAAGCAGTGCAAGAATCACTTCCACCTCTGCCAGTGGCTACTGTTAATCTATTAGTCCTTGTATCCCCCCCAACTAGCAGTTTTCCGACCCACCTAACACTGCCTCGACAGCATCAGCAAAAATTCTTGCACCCTTTCTATTTAAGTGTATCCCATCCCTGTAGAAGCAATCTCTCCTGTTAACAAGTACAGTCTAGGCTGAAAAAAATTCTACCCCTTGAGCCTTGCACAATCCCTCCAGGGCCGAATTGATCGACAAGGCTCTCATCATATACTCCTTCCTATCGTGTCTGGGCAGAATTGCAGACACTTTCAAGTTCAACCCTAATTCACGGCTTTTTTTCAACAGTGACCTGTACTTGCTAAGTAATTCCACCGGTCTCCTACTCTTAATATCATTAGTGCCAACGTGTACAACTATATCACCTTTTGTGCCCTTAAAAGATGATATCCGCTCTACAACGTCATCAACCTTTGCCCCTGGCAGACATACCCTGGTCCTATTCCACCTATCCTTTTTACAAAGCATGTTCCCCGTTTCCCTGACAATAGTCACCAACAACTACTAGTTCCTGTGGGACCAGCGCATTCTGCCTAGGGGGCTGCCCCTGTGTTGCCTGATGACCAAGTGCAAGCTCTGGCGTTGATGTGGGCAGCTGAGAGCTTGATGGGCCCCTCAATTTATTTCCTTCGAGGGCATCCACCCTGTCCTTCAAGGTCTCATAAAGGCCCATAACAACGCTGAGTTGTCGCCTGATTTCCTTGCACTCCTTACATCGTGCACACACAAAGACATCCCCCTTGGCAGTATCATGTCCCGTACCCGACTGCTCCGCAAACATCAAGCAAACAGTGCATTTTAATAGACTGTGATTCAGAGGGCAACTGCCCCCCTCAGTTCTCCCCTGAACCACAGCACTCCCATTAGCTTGAGCCTTTTGCTTTGCTGCTCTGGTCAGAGTCATGATTCCAATTTAATTCAATAAAATTTAAAACAAAAATTAAATCCTTAAGTTATATCCCAAAACAGTTATGTTATATATATATATATTTTTTTTTCGGTATCTAGTGTTCCCTTTATACAACTTCCGTATCACGTGTACCACTATAGTTATGTATTAATTATTTGTTACGATTAAGTCGTTATATATATATAGAGTTAAAAATACAATTTAATTGACAATAAAGTTTATCAAGATTAATAGATTTACTGATTAATTGACAATATTATATTATGCAGTATACTACACTAAGCTTATGCTATCGTGTAAAAATGGCGGGAATTCACGAACGGTATTTCTACGGACTCGTAAGTATTGATCAGCTTCGAAATCTCGCTATCTCAATTTAGAATAAACTAAGGATCCTAACTAGGTCTATAATCTACTTATAGAAGATAATTTGATATAACAATTGGTTAATAAATCGACTAAATTTGGTTAAAAGACCTCTCGTTCAATTTGTGACACGTGGATTTGATACCGTTACCGATACTAAGTAATATCTACGAAATCTCTGTCTAAGTTAAACTTTAAACTAAGTATCGTAACTAGGAATATAAAGCTACTCTAGAAAATAAGTTAATATGACAATTTAAACTAATAAAGCAGAAAATAAATCAGGAAAAACTTCTCTGTTTGAAGAGCTTTAAGGAGCAATGTCTGCACAGGCTAACCTCGCACCCAGATGGCCAGGGATTCAATAATCCATTTCTTTTCAGATTGCCAGAATGTTTTTAGTAATAGATGCTGGAACTTTTATAATCTGTATTTCAGTTCAGCAATGTTGGACAGATATACAACACATGGATGGGCTTCTGTTCATCTGTATAAATACCAATTCTTGATATGGTGACAAGCCATAAATACAAAAATAATAATTCATTAAAGTCTACAGCTCACCTTCCAATATCCTCACAAATAGGGGTAGATCCATCCAGCTGTAGCAGCATATTTGTTTTCAAAAGATTTTTTGCTCTGGTTACTTCTCCTTCTGTGACACTAGTACATAAACGCATCCTGATAAAGATATTGAGTTATGTATGAAAACAGTTTTGTATGAATGGGGAGCCTAAGATATTAATTTTTAAATATAATACAGCAAAATTAAAAATGAGAGTAAAAAGGAGCAAATTTCATAGGAAATGCTTAAAACAGATAATGTAAGAGTGATATTTTAGTAAATTATTCACATGTACTGAAAATAGCAGTTGAGATATGACATTGGTAAACGCAGGATTTTGGGTAGCAGAAAAACACTAGGATAAGAATCATTTGGTACTCAAATGGTTCAATATGCAAAAATGCCTCTGGCAAAAATCACAAATGAGATTGTTTGCTGGAAGTACTCAGGAGTCTTCTGAGTTGCAGCAAGTTGTAAATGTTAAGAAACAGAGTACTTCTTACTGAAATTCACTGCTTTCCTGCACATTTTAACAAAAAAAAAAAAAAACAATCTGGCATCAGTAGATAATATGCTATTAACAGTTGAACTAAATTATTCAGTCTCTGGTTTTAAAAAAGCACTTCCTTTAGGCACTGCTTGTGTGAATCACTTACCTCAGTGGTTCCCAAACTACTGAGATCTACGGACCCTTTCAAAAAAAAAAAAAAAAAAGTTCACGGACCCCTATATAAAACATATGCATATGTTATATGCATGTATATGTGTGTATATATATATACAGTGGGAGCCCCAACATCCGATGGTAATTGGTTCCACAAAACCCATTGTATGTTGAAAATATTGTAAGTTGAAACCAATAATACATTGATTTCCTGTAATTCATTCCCAACTTTTGGCAGGGACTCGAACAACACATAAAATAGGTATTTCTTATATGTTATACCTTTATTTGCACATTAAAAATGAGTGTTTTATAAAGATTATTTAATAAATAGTTATAAAACATCTTAAAATAAAAACCACACAATAAATTAGCATTTAAATGACTAATTTAAATGCAGACTGATGAAATCAATGGCGACGTAGTGTTGGTGGGATTAGATCAGACATCATGTGTCTTTTCAGTATTTTGTGTTTTGCTGATACTGTCAAAGAAACTGTACACAGTGGATTGTTTTTTGACTTTTTTATAGCCTCCTGAAGTATGAAATCACTTCGTCTTCCATTTTGCATATCATGAGCTCAGTGTTTCAATGTTGGGGTGTTTTTTTTACCACTTCTCTTAAATGCTCCCAACAAGAAATGACAGTCTTCAACTCTTCAGCTGACACTTTTTGGGCGTCCTCTTTTTCATTTTCTTCTCCAGTGTCACTCTTTGTAAATTTCTCCAACTCTTGTAGCTCCTCTGTCATTAGCTCACGCCCATGAGTGTCAATAAGGTTCTCCACATCCTCTTCGTCAACCTCCCCACTGATTTACCAAGATGACAATATCATTTGTCAAAGCACCACCATCTTCAAATCAGTCAAAGTTATGGATGATTAAAGGCCAGATGTTTTTCCAGGCTGGATTTAAGCATCATTCCAAGAATTTACAATTAGCCTCACACAGTCTAGGATGTTGAACTTCGAACTCCACAAATCTTTGAGGGTGACAGCATTTTCAACAGAGGTTGCTGCAAAGCAACTTGCAAACATTTTCTTGAAGTTTGCAATCACTTCATTGGTTGAAGAGGAGTGGTGTTGGGTGGCAAAAATTTGGCTTGAACAAAGTAAAATTGTGCAGGGTCAGGATAATGGCTTGGCGCATTAGCCAGCAGGAGCAGTGCCTTTGCAGGAAGCTTATTTTTCTCAAGATAACTTTTCACTGAAGGACAGAAAACTTCAAGTGCCCATTCATTGAAGACATATCTTGTAACCAAGGCCACCTTATTACTGTGCCAAAACACTCACAGCATGCCTTTGTTGATGCTTTGTTGTTTAAATACTCTGGGGGTGTTAGAGTGATACAACAGCAAAGGCTTCAACTTAAAATCTCCAGAGGCACTGGCACCCAACGGAAGAGTGAGCCTATCTTCCATAGGCTTATATCCAGGTAAACTAGCCTCATCCTTAGTGAGGTATGTTCTCCTGGGCATTCACTTTGAGAGAAGGGGCCAGTTTCATATAATTAACAAAAATGTACCCTGCTTACACACTGGACAAGCGCATCAAACACAAGATAAAGAAACTGTTCAAAGTACTGTGACACGCAGGAATGATGTTCCATGCCCCACGCTTCTGAAAATTTCCACCAATGCATCGTTCCAGCTATATCGGCAAGCCATCAGTTCTTGCAAATATCATTGGTCCTTAAAATAAAAGATCGTATGGAAGATAAATCGGTTCCTGAGAATATCGGATGTCAATGTCATCGAAGTCAAAGCCCCATTGTGTGTGTGTGTGTGTGTGTATATATATATATATATATATATATATATAGAGAGAGAGAGAGAAATGTTTATTTTCAGTGTGTTGGGTAGGGGTGCTGACCTGTCAATTGTAATTACCATGGAAAAAATGGTGAATGCCTACAAGGTAAAAGCAGATAACTTGAAATTAAATGAGATTAACATAAAAATAATAATGACAGTAACGATGGTACCTAAAGTAGTGGGTCCTAGGGCTTTAACTACTACTTCTGAGGGTCGGCAGCCAAAACCGTAGGGGCCATGGCAATAAGCAGGGTCTCTGTTTCTGTTATGATGTACATGTGAGAAACGTATATATCATAGCTGACCTGACAGAGACCAAAAGGGAGGAATAAAATTCAAACATAAATAAAAATAAGCATATATTTATAAAATATAAAAGAGTTAAAAAGCTAAAATAATGCCAATTAAATCTTGTTAAAGGAAAAACGAATGAAGGTTAGAATTCAAAAAGACAAAATACAGTATGAAATTTAACCAAAGTAACTTGAGATTACAGAATAAAGTCAGGTTAATGCCATCTTACTGTGTGCTTGGACCAGAATCGGTAAAATTAGCTACGTGTGGTGGCTACAGAGCAACGCCAGAGACCCAAAGATGAAAGCCGATAGTTCTCTGTACAGTATATTTATATCAGTTGAAGTAACCCCAATTTAGGGGGGGGGAAGGTATGAAATCGTCAAAGTGAACCGTATACCTGTGTGACGGGTAAAACTTTTCCTGGCAAAACTTTGGAAAGATTGCTTAAACCTATCATGGACATCCTTCCTGATAGTAGAATAATTAATAACAATATACCAGTTAATGCTCTCATGTGCAAACTTTTGACTTCAATAGTCTATTCACTAGCATAGACCTAACCAACTTGAAGTCTGTCTTGAACGAAATTTACAATAACTACAAACATATTACTGGTTGTAATTCAGTGTACTGGAACAACCTCATTAATCTCTGTGTCTCCAACAACTACATTTTTGATGGCAAATTGGTATACAGTAGACTCTCAATTTTCGGGGATAGATGGTAAAAAACAAATCCCAGATAATCCAAAAATACAGAAGTCCCCGACATATTCCAGGACTTCTTACTTCAAGTTTTACATAACTCGGGAATGACTAATAACACATTGCTACTATAATTATTATTGACAAATCTGAATTCAGCGCGATACCTGTTAATGTTTGACCATTTTCATACATTCTAATTAGTTCAATTTTCTGATTCAAATTGATTCCTTCCCTTTTCTTGGTAGATTTACTAGATACTGCTGCCACTTATTCTCTTAGTTGGCACCATGATAAGGGTCAAAGTGAAATTTTCTGTAAAGAGCTTCACAGAGTTAAGGCGAAAACTCACTATTATCACCCCACGCGAGCTCACATTTTACTAAAGCACATTTCTGGAGCTCACTATCATAAAACAATAAAAACAATTTGCACTTTCCATGTTATTGGGCTTTTCTGTTCGTGCATCTAATTATAAACAGGTAGTAAACTCTATCTTTTTGCATTTGCAAAAATACCGATAGCTGGAATTCTGTTGGTTTTTATGTTTTTATGGTGAAATGTATATCCCCTTCACTGAAATCTTCAGTCATATAAAAAAAAAAAAAACCCCCAAATAAATTGTAAGAATCTTCTCTTCTTTTCTATTTTCTGCTTGTTACTCTGTATCTCACTTGTGCAATTTGTGCATGCTGTGATCATCATATCAATTGCTTATTTTATTTATTTATTTATTTTTTGTTTTAAATTTTACAATTCTAAAAAAAAATTTGAGTGAAAAAAATTTACATAAATCCGTAGTTACGTAAGTCAGGGACTTACCATATCGAAAAATGTTCAGCAACATACATAAAAAAATATGGCGATAGATAAAAAAATGAATAAACTTGCCACACTACTCGCGTGTCCAATCTGATGCTTCACTTTATTTTTTGCGATGTTGATTTTAAATCTAACAGCTTTCCTATATTTTTTACGAGTTGCGTATGGTTTGGTTACCAAGATTATAATGGTTCTTTAGAGATTTAACGGATGCACCGTTTTCAAATTTTTGAATGATTTCAAGTTTTTGTTTAACTGAAAGTGCAACTCTTTTGCATTTATCCATCATTTTCATGATTTATAAACAAAAAAAAAATTTACATCCCTGACATAAATAACGAAACAAAATTTGTTTTTTTGCGACGTTTAGTGCGTCGCGCACTAAAACTAACTAAACATTTAGTCTCTCTCTCTCTCTTTTTTTTTGAGTGGTGGGTGTGAAGACAGCGGGGTTGCAAGTAATAGGTACATTAATCTCCCAATGACGACTTATTCTTGTTGCCTATTTCTGACTTGCAAAACATCTGTTTATAACTATTATAGTCATTACTTGAATTTTATGATTTTTGGTCGATTTTTTTTTTTTTTTTTTTTTTTTTTTTTTTTTTTAAATTTGGAGTCTTGAAGAGTCCCGGTTAATCTGATCCCAGTAAATCGGGAGTCTGATGTACTTGCAAACCAGAGGTACCCCTATGGGTAGCCCAGCCAGCTGTCTTAGCTAACCTATATCTATACTGGTCTGAGACCTCTCTACCCTCAGACAAAACTTTACTACCCTTTATTTATACAGGACTTTACTGGCATTTACCCTTCAGAACTTACTCTGGAGAAAACAAATAATATTGACTTTCCAGCCAATTACTTAGACCTGGATATCAACATCAACAGCCCTCATACCACAATCAACATATATAATAAAAGAGATGCTTTCAGCTTTAATGTAGTCAGTCTTATCCACTGGCAATCTGACATTTCTAAAAAAGTACATGCTAATATAATACTCTCCCAATGCATCAGAATTGCAACAATATGCAATAGCAAGTCTCTTTTCTGAAAACATCAAACTACTCCATAATAAATTGCTATGCAATAATTTCCCTACAGCTTTCCTCTACCATCATTTCAAAAAAGCAATAAATATTATAAAATTCAAAAAACTTATAAACTACAACTTTGATATAAACAACATATTTACTGTTTGATTACATATTACTTTCAGGTTACATATTACTAAACAGAAACACTAACTATACATTACATATCCCCTAGCCTCTGTCATGTCTCATGGTGTAGAAAGCTTGTGCCCATGGATTGGTTATGCACCGGGGTATTGTGTTTTGTTATGTCCTGCTTGCTGTTTTGTTAATTTTGTAGATGTTGTTTTTATTTCCTCAACATCTGTCCAGGGACCAACTATGGTATGGGCTTAGCAACCCCAGCACAAGTATATTCCCCTTTTTCCAATTACTTTATACTGTCCTTAATTACTACAACTTATTTCTCATGCGCGATTAGGCTGGCTGAAAGCAATATCGAGACACTATTCCTGCTATCGTTCTTTTTTTCTTCTTAAACAAAGTTTAGTGTCTTTTCTACACTACCTTGTTAGTCATTGATTCTCTCTTTGCTGGCACTCTGCCTTCACTTTGACGATTTCACACCTTCTCTCCCCCCCCCCAACTCGGGGTCACTTCAACTGATATAAATACACTGTGCAGAGAACTCCGATGTTGCTCTGTAACCACCACATGTAGCTAATTTCACCGATTCCAAGCACACAGTAAGTTGGCATTAACCTGACTTTATTCCATAATCTAAGGTTACTTTGGTTAAATTTCATACTGTATTTTGTCTTTTTGAATTCTAACTTCCATTAATTTTTCCTTTAACAAGATTTAATTGGCATTATTTTAGCTTTTTAACTCTATTTTATATTTATATACTTATTTTTATTTATGTTTGAATTTTATTCCTTCCTTTTGGTCTCTGTCGGGTCGGCTATGACGTATACATTTCGCATGTGTACATCATAACAGAAAAACAGAGACCCTGCTTATTGTGGTGGCTCCTACGGTTCTGGCTGCTGACCCTCGGAAGAAGTAGTTAAAGCCCTAGGACCCACTACTTTAGGTACCATCGTTATTATCATTATTGTTTTTATGTTAATCTAATTTAATTTCAGGTTATCTGCTTTTACCTTATAGGCATTCTCAATTTTTTCCATGGTAATTACAATTGATAGGTCAGCATCCCTACCCAATACACTGAAAATAAACATTTGTCTATATTTCATTATGGCTGCCAGGTATTTCTATTATAACTAGTAGTGCCGCAGATCCACAACCCAGTTTAATAGTTTAATAATTTAATACTTTTTCTTGCTTGCTTAGTCATTCAGTAATGTGATTAAATCCCATTATTTTTATCAATATTATATATATACTGTAGACCACCGTTTCACAGATCCCCTGGAACTGGCCTACAGACCCCAGCTTGGGAAATGCTGACTTACCTGATAGGAAATACAGTTGAAGCTCTATATAACGATCCTTTTGGGGAATGAGAAAAATGTTTGCTATACTGGAAGGATGTTAAGGCCGCCGTAGCCTAGTGGTCAGGCACGCGGGTGCATAAGTACACGTGCCTTGAGTGACCGGGGTTCAAGCCTGTGGCTGCTGAATACGGTGCTGTTTCTTGTATTCTGTCTATCTTGTGAACTCCTCTGATCATTTGATCGTCCGGGAGTATAAACAGAAAATTTATTTATTTATTTTTAATTTATATCGATCATTCATAAAATCAGCAACAAATCAAGTAAAAGTTTAAACATTTCATGAAATTCTACTAATACAATATAGCATAATCTTATTTAGCATTAGCATTAGTAGAGGCATATGATGCAAGAAAGCAAGCTTATTCAGCATCAGCCAACAAAAAAAAAAAAAAAAAAAAAAACCACACACCACTCCCATTTCACCCCTCCGTTCGTTCGAAATACCTGTCCAGTTGAGCTTTAAATTTGTTTAGGCTATCAACTTCAACAACAAGTGATGGAAGTCGGTTCCACCAACCAACCACCCGCTGGCTAAAGGCAAATTTCCGCACATCTATCCGACATCCGTCCTTCCTCAATTTGAATTTATGCCCTCTGAGGTGATTATTCTGAGCAAGATGAAGAATCCCATTGGCATTGAGCATGCTCAAACCATTCAAAGCCTTATACACCTCTATCAGATCACCTCGCCGGTGCCTAGTCTCCAGACTCTGTAATTTGCAAAACTTAAGCCTTTCTTCGTAAGAGCAACCCTTTGTTCCATTCACTAATCTTGTTGCCCTTCTCTTGAAATGAGGCCTCCAGACCTGTATACAGTACTCAAGATGTGGCCTAACCATTGCCTTATACAAGGGAATAATCACCTCCTTATCCCTGCTAGAAAAATTCCTGTATATCATTGACAAGACACCATGAGCTACTCTTGCAGCTCGTCTAAACTGCTCAGAGAACTTCATATCTGCCTGCACAATTACCCCCAGGTCCTTTTCATTCTCCACCACTGTCAGTGTAGTACCGCAGAGTTGATACGTTGCTCTGGGGTTACTGTTTCCCATATGTAGTACTTTACATTTGTCAATGTTAAACTTCATTTGCCACCTCTCAGCCCATCTGGTCAACCTTTCCAGATCCTGTTGCAGCAGCATAGCGTCAGTAGTGTCCTTAACAACCCTGCCAACCTTTGTATCATCTGCAAACTTGGACATTAAACTTGATATCCCATCATCAATATCATTCATAAACACCGAAAACAACAACGGACCCAACACTGAACCCTGAGGAACTCCACTAATAACATTAGTCCACGTTGAGCAGTGTCCATTGATTACCACTCTCTGTCTTCTGCCACTCAACCATCCCCTTATCCATAGCAGCAATTTGCCTCCAATGCCACACTGCTCCAATTTGTGCAGCAGTATTCCATGTGCAACAGTATCAAAAGCCTTTCTAAGATCCAGATATATAATATCAAAGTTATTCCCTGCATCCAGTTCTTTTGTGACTACATCATAGTATCCAATCAAATTGGTCAGGCAAGACCTGCCCTTAACAAAACCATGCTGCGTCTGAGCTATACCTGAATTCTTGTCTAGATGATCCTGCAGTGCTTCTTTAACCAGTGCCTCCATTAATTTACCTCGAACAGAAGTTAAACTAACAGGTCTATAATTACTTGTGTCAGCCTTTGATCCTCCTTTGTGAATTGGGGTTACATTTGCACATCTCCAGTCTATGGGTACTTCCCCTGAGTCCAAAGAAGCTCTCATAATTATGGCTAGGGGTTTGCTTACTTCCTTTGCTGCCTCCTTTAATATAACTGGATAGATCCCATCCACCCCAGGTGCCTTTTTTATGTTTATCCTCAACAATCTCTCCTCCACTTTCCTCTCAGTTATTACAAAATCATCCAGCTCACTGCCAATGTTTACTTTACCTACGTCATTCTCCTTCCTGAATAACTCCTCATGCGTGAATGTAGATGCAAAATACTTGTTTAGATTGTTAGCCACCTGAGCAGGATCCTCAACTATTGAACCATCAATATCCAGTGGACCAATCTGATTCATCCCTTTCCTTCTTGAGTTTAAATGTGTAAAGAACTCTTTTCTGTTTTTCTTTGCATCCTTTGCCAAGTATTTTTCGTAGTCTGCCTTTGCCTGCCTAATCTCCTTTGTGACTTGGTTACAGACCAACTTATATCTATCATAGGCTTCCGTGTCACCTATTAATTTGTATGTATCCCATGCATTTTTCTTCTCTGCCACCTGTCTCATTATAATATGTACTCCAGTATTAAACAAGAAAATTATGATTGTAAATTTCACTACATACCTATAAAGGACCTAACAAGAGAATTGCGTCATACTTTAAAATAACCTGCCAAAACATGCTGTTTTAATGGTAGAGCATGATTTAAAAGAAAATTACGAAAGTGTATGATAGCAGTTATTTCACTTTCGCAGTTAGGCTGTGCTTGAAAAAAGATCGACGTACAAGTTCTAATCCTTGATGAGCATCTTTCACACAAAGAGGTTTCAGTGAAAGATGCTAATCCTTGATTGCAAAGATGCTAATCCTTGATGAGCATCTTTCACTGAAACCTCTTGTTCAACCACAATAGGTTCCTCATCTACATCTACAAATTTCAGAAGATTCCATTATGTCTGCAATGAGTTCCTCTTCATTTACGCATAACCTGAAATATTCAACGTCTACATCCACACGTGCATAATCTTTGAAGCTTAAGTTTTCCTGTAAGTTTACGTGATGATGCACATACTCAAATATTTATTCCCTATTATTGGACTGTTCTTCACAATTAATAGAGGAAGATGCATGTGAAACTTCACACACTGCATCATTTAAGCAATAAATCCAGAACGTTTGAAGCAGTTAGTGATCACTTTTTCATCGACTTCATCCTAATTTCGTATTGAATTTTGCTTTCAAGACAGTACAATTTTGTTTAATGGTGTTCTTCGGTAGTTTTTCATAAACAATTTTCGTTCTATTCGTTTGTCGCATCAATGTCCATGGCTGCATTTTTGTCAAACTTTTTTGAAAGACAGGCCACGAAGAGTTTTAATTTTCTGGAACTATCCATCTGAACTTTAAAATTTTTCAATATCCATTCAACGTGCAAATGATTTGGCCTTAGCTTTTAAAAGTTACCATCTAGGGGAACATTTTCTACATGAATCATCATTCATGTAGAAATTTCAAAAGTACCTTTTAAAGATCCGGATGACTTTCTTGCTCGAATCCTACCCGCTGCTGAGTAGGATTTGTTATTTCTTTTTCAGATCTTAGCATTAGTAGAGGCATTTGATGCAAGAAAGCAAGCTTATGCAGAATCAGACAAAAAAAAAAAAAAAAAAACCACTTCCACTTCACCTCTCTGTTCGTTCAAAATACCTGTCCAGCTGAGCCTTAAACTTATTTAGGCTATCAACTTCCACAACAAGGGATGGAAGTCTGTTCCACCAACCAACCACCCGCTGGCTAAAGGCAAATTTCTGCACGTCTATCCTACATCTGTCTTTCCTCAATTTGAATTTATGCCCTCTCAGGTGATTATTCTGAGCAAGAGGAAGAATCCCATCAGCATTGAGCATGCTCAAAATCCAAGGCTTTTTACACCTCTATCAGATCACCTCGCTGGTGCTTAGTCTCCAGACACTGTAATTTGCAAAACTTAAGCCTTCTTCGTAAGAGCACCCCTTTGTTCCATTCACTAATCTTGTTGCCCTTCTCTGTACTCGTTCCAGCAGCTCTACATCCTTCTTGAAATGAGGCCTCCAGACCTGTATACAGTACTCTAGGTGTGGCCTGACCATTGCCTTATAAAAGGGAATAATCACCTCCTTATCCCTGCTAGAAAAATTCCTATATATCATCGACAATACACCATGAGCTACTCTTGCAGCCCGTCTACACTGCTCAGAGAACTTCATATCTGCCTGCACAACCACCCCCATGTCCCTTTCATTCTCTACCACTGTCAGTGTAGTACCACAGATTTGATACGTTGCTCTGGGGTTGCTGTTTCCCATGTGTAGTACTTTACATTTGTCCATGTTAAACTTCATTTGCCACCTCTCAGCCCATCTGCTCAACCTTTCCAGATCCTGTTGCAGCAGCATAGTGTCAGTAGTGTCCTTGACAACCCTGCCTACCTTTGTATCGTCTGCAAACTTCGACATTAAGCTTGATATACCACCATCAATATCATTTATAAATACAGAAAACAATAATGGACCCAACACTGAGCCCTGAGGGACTCCACTAATAACATTAGTCCACGACGAGCAGTGTCCATTGATTACCACTCTCTGTCTTCTCCCCCTCAGCCACCCCTTTATCCACAGCAGCAATTTGCCTCCAATGTCACATTGCTCCAATTTGTGCAGCAGTCTTCCATGTGCAACAGTATCAAAAGCTTTTCTAAGATCCAAGTATATAATATCAAAGTTATTCCCTGCATCCAGTTCCTTTGTGACTGCATCATAGTATCCAATCAAATTGGTCAGGCAAGACTTCCCCTTAACAAAACCATGCTGTGTCCGAGCTATAACTGAAGTCCTGTCTCAATGATCCTGCAGTGCTTCTTTAACTACTGCCTCCATTAATTTTCCTGGAACAGAAATTAAACTCACAGGTCTATAATTACTTGTGTCAGCCTTTGATCCTCCTTTGTGAATTGGGGTCACATTTCCAGTCTATGGGTACCTCCCCTGAGTCCAAGGAAGCTCTCATAATTATGGCTAAGGGTTTGCTTACTTCCTTTGCTGCCTCCTTTAATTTAACTGGATAGATCCCATACACCCCGGGCGGGTGCCTTTCTTGTGTTTATCTTCAACAATTTCTCCTCCACTTTCCTCTCAGTTATTACAAGATTCTCTAGCTTACTGCTAGAGTTGAATACACCTCTGGCTTTCCCCTCGCTAAATAACTCCTCATGTGTGAATGTCGATGCAAAATATTCATTTAGTTTGTTAGCTACCTGAGCAGGATCATCAACAGTTGACCCATCGATATCAAGTGGACCAATCTGATTCATCCCCTAGAGTTTACATAAGTAAAGAACTCTTTGCTGTTTTTCTTTGCATCCCTTGCCAAAGATTTCTCGTAATCTGCCTTCGCCTGCCTAACCTCCTCTGTCACTTGGTTACAGATCAACTTGTATCTATCATAGGCTTCTGTGTCATGTGTTAATTTGTATGTATCCCATGCATGTTTCTTCTCTGCCATATGCCTCATTAGTTCATCTGACATCCATTTAGGCCTAAACCTTGAACAATATTTCTTAGTTGGTATGTAAAGCCTAGTAGCTTCCAAGATAAGTTCTTTGAATGCTTCCCATTTTGCATTTGCTGTTGGTAACATCATCAGTTGGTCCCACTGTATAGAATTTAAATAATGTCTCAGTCCATCGTAGTCGCCTTTAAGAAAGCAATAACCCTTCCTTTTACCCCTAATGGTAGTTACCTCTTTGAGTAAATCCCACTTCAGCACACTGTGATCACTGCCACCTAGTGGTTCCTTTATCTGCAGATTCTTAATGCATGAAGAATCACTGCTGATAATCAAATCAAGGGTATTCCTCCCTCTAGTTGCCTCCCGAACATGCTGATGTAGAAAACAATCATCCAATAAATCCACAAAAGCCTTGCTAGTGTGTGAGTGACCAGCCCCCAAATTCCAGTCAATATCTGGGAAATTAAAATCTCCCATTATAAGACTCTCTGATTTACTGGCCCAATCTATTTCCCTGTACAGTTTCTTATTATACTCATCAGTCATTAGGCGTATAGCACACTCCTACTCTCAATTTAGATCTCCCAACGCTTATGTCACACCAAACTGACTCGACACTGCACTGTCCAGCGATGTCCACTGGCTTCACTTCCTTGAATTTTATGTATTTCTTAACTAATAGCATAACCCCTCCTCCCTTCCTATCCAGTCTATCCTTTCTGTGGACGCTGTACTCCCCAAATTCCAGTTCTGCATTCCTTATATCAGAGACGTGGTGTGACACCACGTCTCTGATATCCCAACAATATCTGCCTTTGATGTTTTGAGCAATACCTCAAATTCATCAAATTTATTTACTAATCTTTCAGAATAGTGAACAGAGTATTCTTAAGAATGCCAAACTGTTTGGCAATGTCAGTCTTAGAATGCACCCCATTATCTACAGCTTGCAAAATTCAAATTTCAGCTGCGATTGGCAAAGCTACCTGCTTTCTTGAAGCCATACCAATAAACCTACACTCTAATGTTCATTTCATTACCGCACAGTGAAAAAAGAGCGTGGAAATCTTAACAAAAGATTTTTCACAGTTAGGCTGCTAGCTCATCATTTACTGCAATATATTTGAAGCATTCTGTCATTTTTAAACAAGACTATTGTTATAAAAAAAGTAAAAATTCAGATTAAGAGGTAGAAATTTATGGTCATTATAGAGAAATCCTTTTATTTTCAAGATCGCTATACTGAATGTAAAATAGCATTAGATTAATGAGAAACTGGCCGGGACCAACCACATAGGATGTTAGAAAGTGTTGGGATGTTAAAAAGAGGGCCGCTACAAAGAGCTTCAACTGTAATGGTAAATAAGAACAAACTGAGAAAGGGGAAGTATTTCTAAGTTTATTTTTATTTTCTGCACCTGGTATTTTCCACACTTTTCATCTCTAATGGCAGCAAATGTAGGAAATATAAACATAGCTTTTCTACTTCCTCTATTCATTATTTACAGTATTAAAACTTTGCTTTCCAGAAACTCAGGAATAAAGAGAATTGATCAAGCAAATATCAAATCTTAACAAATATAATAATTTATTCAGAAAACAAGTTGGGTATTTAAGGCGACAAATATGAAAAAATACACAAAATGTTATGTATTTGTTCATCTTATAGACAAAATTTTCTATTTCTGTTACTTTTATGAGGTTTCACTGGGAAATTCATATGCTAGTCCAAGTAAATGGGGGAAGGGTGGGGACAGGCAAAGAAAGGGAAAAGGGCATTTTAAGAAAGGGCATTTTTTTTTTTTTTTTTTTTTTACTAAACATACAGAAAACAAAAAGGCAACTATGCCACTATATAATCATCCCTTAATATATAGGCTTTATCACCAATTTGGATCTTCTGTGACTTTTTCCCATTTAAAGCTCACTTAAACATTCAGCAAAGTGAATGTTAAGTTAATCTTTAATTTTAATCTATTCATCAGACATATTAGTAGTGGAATCCACTTCCACAACAACAGACAAGCTTGTTCCAGTAATTAAGCACCCATTGGCTGAAGGAAAACTTTTCCTTGTCTATTCTGTAACTATCCTTCCTCAGTTTGAATTTATGTCCCTACATGTGCATAGACTGAGCAAGAGGATAAATGCAGACTTGTATGCATCCCGTCAAGCAAAATTCCATTATTTTACCCCCAAAATTACCCCCAGGTAATTTTGCAGCCAGGTTTTCATTTTCCACTATCCGAGTGTAGTGCCATACAGTTTTGTTACATTATTCTGAAATTATTGCTACTCATATGCAGTACCTTGAAATTGTCAACATTATACTTTATTATTTCTCATACGCCAGTGTTTCTCAACCTTTTTTTAATTATCGCCCTCTAAAGGGCTTTTTTATACTATTTTTCCCCCCTAATTGCCCCCATGAAATTTTAAACAAGAAAATAGTTTATACTTACTCTTTTTATTCAATGGGATCCCTGAGCTTGATGCTTCTTAGCTAAAAGTTCAATGTTTGTTATGATGTTAGTAAGTTTAATTCTAATGGCTCCTCTTGAACATATATCATATGTTCAAGAGGAGCATTAGATGTTGGAAAACAAATTGTTATTGTTATTATTTGGTTTTTAGGAGCATTAGCAACTAAGGCCATATTGCTCCGGGATATGCGGTGGTCATTCCCTGAATGACCTTTCCGCATCCTCCGTATTTGGTGGTGACGGGCTCGAACCCCGGTCTAATCAAGAAGCGTGTGCTACGCACTGCTGCTCCTTCCCACCTGGCTACGTAGGCGCTTGGAAAACAAAGAAGTACTTTGGTCATTTCAGACCACATTGTTGGATAAAGAAGCTTAGTTGTTTTTGATCCCCACAACTCAGCCATTCCACCCTTTTCAAATTTATATTTGCATTCTTCATTACATTTTAATTCAATGAGTTCTTGAATTTCTTCACTAGCAGACCCGGTATCACATTCAACTGGATCTCACGTTCATGGCTTCACTTCAAATGAAAATAAATCTATTTTTCATTTCACCTTTTAAAGGACACAAATGATCTGAATAATTCTTAAGTTCATTCTTGGTGAGAGATTCATTGATTTCAGCTAACTCTTGCATGCTATGAAATAGTTTTCTCATTAAATTGATTTCAAATATTTTAGTTTTTCAGTGAAGGCCTTTAATACGTGTTTGCAGTCTATCACTGTAATTAATTTCCCTTGAAGTGATACTTCCATTAAGTTTTTGAAAAATCCAAGCCGTATAGTATGTTGTTTGTGTTTGCTGATCTCCTTTGCTAAATCTGTGTATCCTTAGCTTTCTAAAAAACTAATTATCGTATCAAAAAGGTTTACAAATCTTGTTAGACCATTTACTTTAGAAAGCCATCTGACTTCTGTATGTAAAAGAAGCCTCAAATACTGTTCTTCATTACCAACACATTTTCTGAAAAGGCAATCATATTTGCTATGTGACTTTATTTTATTGATGGTTTTAATAACTGAGTGATTGATAAAGAACTGGACTAATATTTTTTGAAACCAGATGATATCAGTGCACAATGCAATGTATTGCAAGAACTTCTTCAGGAATTGTGTCCCCAAAGGCCAACCTAAAGGGGCACACTTCCTCCAGGTTGGCTAAAAAAACTTTTGTCTTCCAACTATGGAGATAGCACCATCAGTGGCACAGGATATCAAAATTTCCAATGGTGGTACTTGTTTTTCATCAAACCATGTTTTTAACAGCAGCAAAAATGGATGCTCCAGTACAGTCAATTTCTATAGATTTTACAAACAACATCTCTTCTTGCAATTTATAATCATCATCGAAATAACAAATGTATGTCATTAGAAGGGCCTTATTGTCAGTAACTATGGATTCATTAATCTGAATAGAAAATTTTCTCGTTTTTAGTTTGTCAATTAGCTGCTCTTCAATGTTAACTGAGATCTCATTGATTTGTCTTCGAATTGAACTGTTGCTCAATGGCAATGCTTTTAAAATAGTGGGAGGATTTTGATGCATCAAAATATATTATACCATTATGATGTACCATTTGGAACTAAACTCAAGGTATTTAAATAATGAAAAGAGCCTTATTGCAGTCCAGTATGAAGTTATGAGAGAGGCTGCCAAAAGCTAAGGAATTCTGTCAATGACAAACAGCACTGTGAGAAGGGACAAAAGAGTTGATTATCCTATTGAGCTGTAGTGGGCTAGCGAGAGCCCATTGTTATTACTTTTGAAAAATTTGCAAGCCCTTTGTTGAAACAATCATTTATTTTACAAATTAAATCCTGAATTCAATTATTGAGTATTCAGAGCCGGAACTAGTGGGGAGGGTGAGTGGGCCCCCAGCCCCAGAATTTTAAGGGCACACTTAACCAGTTATGTATTTTAAAATTGTTTCATTTTTTATTTAATTACAGTTGGATCTCTGTTTAATGAACTTTTCTTTATAGCAAATTTTTTGAACTCCTCTTGGTAATTAAATTTAAAATAATTTCCATAGAATGAAGAAAATTTGCATATAACAAACGGATCATGAGAGACTTAACTTTGTATGCATTGTTCCCACCTCTGGCCTGTAGGCAGAAAGCGCGAATTAAGGATTAAAAGGATTACCATTCTGCAATGTTAGTGGTGTCCATAAAACCTAAGCAGCCACATGATCCCACATTACTGAGAAGTCACGCTAGTCAATATGCTTTTTAGAGTCAGTCAGAAGGCATACTCCCGACACAGATAATAGCTTCTGGACAACCTGTGTTGGGGTTTCCCTTTACTAATAGTTGCCTTACATTCCTTCAATAGGAGCAACACGTATAACCTGCACACATTAATGCGATAATCAAATTCACGCTATATTTTCTCTCAATCTGAGCAATAGCTGCAGTGATACATCCTTGAAACTCTTGCAAAGTGACGGGTAAAGGGAAGGGGCACAAACACCAAATCTTTCACAAAACCCCATAGATAAAAGTCTAAAGGAATGGGGTCCAGTGATCTAGTTTGCTGATGAAGTAAAGGTTTGTCTTCACGGAAAGCATGGCCAATCCAGCGACAGAGATAACTGTCATTAAGAAACTTTTGCACCCCTCTATGGAAATGTGGCAGAGCCCCACCCTGCTGCAAAACAAAGTAGTTTCTGTCTTGTCAGCCACGACATCAAACACTAGATCAGCATGTCAAGGTAGGAAATGCCATCCACAGTGTTTTTGGTGGAAAAAAAAAAAGAAAAAAAAAAAGGGCCCATAAATCTTTTTCACGGACACTGTACTTTTGGACTGTCAAATTCATGTGCACAGTTTCATATGGATTCTCAATAACCAAGATATGAATGTTTTTGTCAATTCACTATACTGCTGAGATAGAACATGGCTTCATCGGTGAACACTAATCTATCCATGAAAATTTTAACAGTATTAGACAGTTCTTGGATATTATAACCAAAGTCATACTGAGAAACTGTGTCATGTGGTTTTAGAGCTTGCAACAAATGAATTTTGAAAGTACATGGAGATTTATTTGTTTCGGGATTTATTAGGCACATTGGCAACTATGGCCATAGTGTGCCATACACATGGAGAGTCGTTTCTGAGATTATGACAGAAACTTTTCAGTGGAATCCCAAGCTTTGTACTGTCCTTGTTGGTCAATTTGCAGGGACTACTGAGTAGTCCCTGCAAACTGACCAACTAATTTTGGTAGATCAAGAGGAATTTAAAATATATATAAAAATTGATTAGTCAAAATCTAAATATTATTATTATTATGCGCCCCACTGCATACGCTTATTAAAATCCGTTGAACCACTTGACTACTCTTGTCACTGCACAGCCGCTAGGCTTGTTGACTGAAAATTTGCGCAGTTACGTTGTGAAGAGCATTTTTAGATGCATTTTTACAAATAACAGATTCTCTTTTTGAAAATTTTAAGAACAAAAGTGAAATTAAAATTGCGCTTCAAGATCTGCAATTATCTCGAAATACTGTGATGTGACGCATCGAAAAAATGAGTAAAAATGCGAGCGAACAATTGCGTGCTCATATTGCTAATTGTGTGTCCTTTTCTTTACAACTAGATGAATCTACAGACATCAGTGATACAGCTCAATTGCTCATTGTCATTCGTATTTCGATGATTCTGCCACTAGGGAAGAACTGCTGGGTATAGATGCTTTAGCTATGACAGAGCATCTTAACGGATTCATCGCATTGTGTCAAAAGGTTGATGAATTCCCAGATTTGAGTTACCACTGTATCATCCACCAAAAAGTGTTAGCCAGCAAAAGATTAAATACTAAAAGTGTTATGGACATCGCTTTCAAAATCGTGAATTCCACCAGAGGACAATCTCTTCATAGGAGAGTTTTCAAAATGAACTCTATGAAAAAAGAGCCAGATCTGATATTACACACAGATATGAGGTGGCTGAGTCGGAGTAAGTTTCTACAGAGATTTCGAAATTTGCTGGAAATTAAAAAATTTGTTGTTCAAAGGGGAGATGATTATCAGTAGCTACAAGATACAGAGTGGTTGTGTGATCTGGCTTTTTTGGCAGATTTTACCAGTATTTTAAGTGATCTGAATTTGGAATTACAAGGAAAAAATAAAAATGTGGGTGACCTGATTAGTAGTATTTCTGCATATAATTATCAATTTTTGGCAATGTCAAAGGATCTCAAAAAATAAAAAAAATTCGACCATTTTGCAAATATGCAAGATCATTTGCAAAAATATTTTTTGAATTTAATAATGAGAAATATGTTTCTGAAATTGAGAAAGTTGTGGATGATTTTTAAATCACATTCAGTGATTTTAAAACAATTGAAGAAATTGTTCAATATATTTCTCATGCATTTAATGTCGACTTAGATCCGAAACAAATTGCAGAAAAAAATCTCCAAGATTTTTCACATGGAGAAAATATTACTTGAAAATGAAATTATTACATTGCGAAACGATATCTTCCTAAAAGTCAGATCATCAGAAGAAGACTTTTGGAAATATATTTGCCGAGAAAAGTACCCAACTGTAAAAAAATGAGGTAAACGTTTAAATTCCTGTTTTGGTTCCACATATCTATGTGAATCGGCCTTTTCATATTTGAAACAAACAAAGAATCGCTGTGCTCTTACGGACTTGCATACAGAAGATTCTTTATGGTTGGCCGTATCACAGTATATCCCCAATTTTGAAAGCTTGGAAGATGACACGAAGTCACAAACTTCACATAAATTAAAAATTTAAATACGTATGAATTTAAAATAAGAATTCTAAATTGTATTTAATTTTAAAATTTATGAACAACATTTTTCAATATGTGTTTATTAACCTTTTTTAACCGTGTGCGATGAAACTCTTGAGATGGTAGATCGTGGCACACTTTGAAGAAAAAAAGTAGACGCATCACAAATTAAGTTGGCCACCTCTGTTCTATAATCATGTCGTCTGTGCTGGGACGACCTGTGCTTTTGCCCTTGCACATGCATCTACACTCCACGAACTGCCTATACCACTTAATGATGGAGTGTCAAGTTGGTGGATTTCTGTGAAATTTAGTTCGGAATGATTGCTGCATTGAAAGACGTGATTTTGTTTCATGATAACAGAGAACACAAAATGATTTCTCCATAGGAGACGTCTTTTGAATAGAGCACTATCTGGCACAGACATCTGCAGTGTCTGCACTAGATACGTGCCAAAGTTGTGATGTCTGTGATATCTGCAGCAAACACAACTTTGATATTTGTGCTTTCATTGGTAGCATTTTTGTCACAGTAACATGTGTAGTATATTTGACATAGCAAGATGCAGGTAACATTTAATTGGGATTAACAGGCAGTCATATAACAATCCACTGCAACAGTGGTAACCAAAGGGACATTTCAGAATGTGCAATTAATCATACAATTGTCATGATTGGTGCATGAATGCTACCACAGCTGATAATGGAACTCTGATCTGACAAATCCCAATTCCTGCTGTTTCATGTTGGAGGACCAGATTTTAGGATAGGACTATGGATATTGGCAAAAACAGCCAATATCCATAGTCCCATCCCATCCAGCATCAAAAATGCAAGCTGCCAATGGTGGTGGTGATGAAGCAGTTTGTGGTGCACATGAACTCCTTGATAGCCATTGGAGCAACATTCATATGGTGCGGATTATCTGGAAGTTGTTTTCAACTAAGAACATCTCTTCGTGGCTGCAATGTATCAACCTTTGGTTCATCCAGCAGGATAATGCACCCTGTTCCAAGGCCAGAACTAGTTCAAGGAACATGCAAGTGAATTCAGCTTGTGCAGCAAATCCCTCCCTCCTTCCAGTCAACAGATCTCAGACCAGTTGAGCAGATGCTGTATAAAGTGGAACGAGCTATTTAGAGTACTGGATACTGGATGGCTGTAGATCTCTTTGGAGATCTACAGTCATCCAGTATGCAACAACTCTGAGAAGCATTCATGAGGCATGCTTTCAAGACCTCAACTGAGTCCCTACCATGATGAATCCAGGCTTTTCTGAGGGCCAAATGGGAAGGGGCCTGCTTGCTATTAGATGGGTGTATCTCTGATTCTTGATGCTGTCACAGACATTCTGTTAGGTATGACAAGCTGGTTGCTGGCTGGGAGTCTAAAATGCTGATGAAACTGATATTCAGGTGACACTTGACCAGACTTCACCAAATTTTGGCAAGCCTGGTCATTCTGTGACATCCAAATCCACTACTTGGATGTCAAAGAATGACCAAGTGTAGGACTGTTAATAACACAGGGTATAACCCCCCCCCCCATGTGCAAGTCCTGAAATACAGCACCTAGTATACTGGAGGTAACCACCCAGGTGGAAACCAACATAAGCAGAGGTTGAGGTGTGGTATCCACCACATATAAGAATGCCATCTTGATTTCAATTTGCAGATTTGCAAATTTACAGTGAGCCTATGGAAAAGACTGGTTTCATGAATGATCACGAACTTGATCTGTGATAGAAGAATTATTATGTGAGAATAATTTTTTCATGAATATACCAAATTCCTAGTGTATATTTATGATTAAATCCAGACAAAAGGGTAACACACCCAATCTCAAATCAATTAATTACAAGGACTTCAGAATTTAAAAAGGCTGAAGCTTTTTAATTTTCAGAATAAACTATATAATAGGAAAATCCTAAACTTCAGGACTAGAGTGAATTAGCAAATTCCACCTAATTTTAAATTAATAATAAGTGCATCTATAGCAGGAAAAAAAAAACCTTTTATTTTTATGTATTTATTTGAATAAAGATTGTATATATGTTAGAGAAAACTACATGGAAAGTGATTAAGTTTTTGCTCGTATTTATTTGTGTGTGTGTGTGATTTTATCTTCTTTGTTTTCTAATCACCAGATTTTGAAATTTCAGGAGAAAATTAGGGAATATTTTGTTATTAAAATTGTTAATATTTTAAATACATTTCTAGTTTAACTTTTGGAAAATTAGTCAATCACTAATACTTACAAATACTGAAGTATTAAAAGATTATCATGATTTGCCATTACATTCTTTACTTTAGATTGCTAAGACCATAAAATGCCCTCTAACAGGCTTGTGATGGTACATTATGATTTTCTTCTTTGTATTCTGCCATTTTAATACTAATTACTTGTCAGGAAAACATTCAGTTGAGAAAACTGTGAAAAAAAAAAAAAAAAAAAGATTCTTCCACAAAGAATCTTGTCTAGTTTAGAATAAATAAAAAATAAGCATGAAATACTTACCACTCATTCTGAATATTAAAAATCATGTCATCTGAGACTGTGCCTTCACCAACGAAGTAGATACCCCTATATAATTAAATATTTAAAAAATAATCAAATGGACATTTCTAGATGACTGTCAAGATAAGTTTTAAAAATTAATAACACACACACACACACACACACACACACACACACACACACACACACACACACACACACACACACACACACACACACACACACACACACACACACACACACACAGAAATCTGGAAAATATGTCCTGGACAATTCCCATCCCATTTCAAATTGTTAAGATGTTCATTGCATCTGAAGCAGCGCCTCCGTAGCCAGGTGGGCAGGAGCAGCAGTGCGTAGCACACGCTTCTTGATTAGACCAGGGTTCGAGCACATGCCCACCAAATACAGAGGATGCGGAAAGGTCAGGGAATGACCACCGCATATCCCCGGAGCAATATGGCCTTAGTTGCTAATGCTCCTAAAAACCAAATAACAAACAAACAAGCAGCATCTGAAGCATATAAGCATTCAAAACACTAAATGAATTCTGGACTACTAGCAGCAATGCTTTATTTTTGTTTAATAACATAAGCTTGATAAATTGTTTTATTTGTTTTTCCATGTATTGAGGTTAATTTATGTACATGGAATTAACTTTTGATAAAATTTTAAGCTGATTTAATAGCTTACTTTTGGACTGAGCTTTTTTAAGCTCGGTCCAAAAGTAAGTGTTCACTTTTTTTGTTACAAACTCAAGATGACTTTTACTTTGCAACCATTATTTACAAATTTTCAGAATGGTGAAGATTTTGGAAGGTTGTTATTTCTCATCATTCTGAAAATTATGGCACATTGAATGCACTCTCTCAAATACTGGTGGAGGCAAACATGCTGATATTAAACACAAAATATCAAAGTTATAACGTGAAGTTATTGCTGAACCTGCAGCACTGACTAATCACTGGAAATGAGGTTGAGAAAAAGCCATGAGTTAGGGACAGTATCTGGAATTTGAACAAGGGCTTGATACGAAGGAGTTCATGACCCAGGCCTTATCAATCGTTTATAGCTTGGAGAAATCATTCTGAGCTCAATGAGGAGAAATTTTTCTCAACATTGCCTGCACTTTTCAGCAGAAGAGACTAATTTTCTAAAGACCAGATATACTTGAATAAAAGTGAAATAATATTTGCTGATGCTTCAGAGGAAGAGTTGTTTTGTGAAAAACTGTTTGGCTGAGTAGGATATATATACAGGGCATTCCGGAAAGTCGCTGTGCACTTATATATTTATTAACAGACGTGTTTCAATATAGAATACAGGAGGTAAATATGAATGACAATTATAAACAATGTTGAAAGTGACTCCCCCTTAGCATCAATACAGGCCTGGATCCTTCTTATTTTGTTTCTAAACACCACTATCAATTGCTCGCTTGAAATAGACTGAATGAATGCTGTTATTGCTGCTTTCAAGTCATCCAGCGTGCGCGGACAAGCTCGATATACTGCAGATTTTGCTGTTCCACAATGGCGAACATGGGGCCACACGTCTGACGAAATAATGCGGTCTCCAAAACATTTCTTTAATAACTGCATAGATCTGTGAGATGTGTGGGCAGTAGCACTATCCTGTTGAAACCATGAGTAATTGATTTCATCACTTGTCATCTGACTGATGAAGGTGTGAAGAATCTCCAAACAATAGTGCTTGCTGTTTATTGTGTTCATAAAGAAAATAGGGACAACAATTCGACATCTGGAAATCTCAACCCACACACCAACCTTGAAATCATGTAGGGGTGTTTCATGCAAAGTGTGAGGATTATCGGATGACCACAATTTTGAATTTTGTGAATTAACATAACCCGAGAGATGGAACCATGCTTCGTCGGTGAAAAAGGTCACATCCAACACATTAGCTGTATTCTCTTCGATAAAGCTGCTGAGCTAACTTTCGTAATGATTTTGATGGACTCTGCAGCATAATGTCAGAAATACCCAACAGTTTTTCCTCTGATAGCTTTTCTGGCCTTCCACTGCATTTGACATCATCCACTGCTCCTGTTTCCCGAAACTTGTTTCTCGACAAGGTTACGAACTGTATTGCGATGTGGAACAGGTGTATCTGGGAATTTGTCAGCAAATCGCTGTCACACCACATCTGTGTATCTACCACCTTCTCAGAATACGTGTTTGACGAGCCATACATGTTCTTCAGTTATTAAAACCATATTGGGATCAAAATCTAAAATATAAACAAAATATGATTATAAAAGTGCACAGCGACTTTCCGAACATCCTGTATTAATGGCAGTTGAAGCTGAGGTATATATCAGACTCGACTCCTTCAATTCAACCTACTGGGGGACACAATGTTTATTAACCCTTTGTAGTCCAATGTCTCCTCTCACATACCATCATAAAATTTCTCTTCCAGTCCAACATCCCGCCAGACACACCTGTCTGTTTTTGCCGATTTTATCGCTTGTTTTCCTGCTCTTCTGGTATAATTATTGCCATCTATTTATACTTCAAATAAACACTCTGACAAACTAGCTAAATGTTTACACTCAATTGTTAACAGCCAGTGGCTATAGTTTTTTTCTTCATGTTTAGTGTTCACGGTGTATTTACTCTCTGTCAGAACAGAAACAAAGTGTTTAGTTGTGGCATCAACTAAAGCTTAGTGACAAACTTGATATAATAAAGAAAATAGAATGTATAAGTAGGAGTGTATTATTGGCAGATTTGGTATTAAACAACCAAAGCACAAACTTTTAGAATTTACTGAATGTTCAAAACCTAACAATAAAAGGCCTTTCTGGTGAAGAAATTGAGAAACTTACTGATTTAGAATTTGATTTCATTTTGTTTGGCAGTGAGGATGGTGCTATTTTTGATCCTAACAATATATCTTGCAGCAGCGATGTAAAAAATATTGATGACGACTTGTCAACCAATGCTGGTGTGGCTTCATCTCATCCAAAAACTTCTTTGAAGTTTGGAGGGTAGTGGATTTCATTTGTTCATTGATTAGCAGAAGGATATATATATCATCTTATGCATAACTGTTGAACTGCACTGTCACATGAACAACTGTGGTCCACCTTAGCCTGTGCAACCACAAGTTGTCCCAAGTCACAGGGTTGCTGGATGTCTGCTGGTTATTGAATCATTCTTGTGCACTACACACTTAACATGAACAAACACAACGGGGTTGCGATACTTGCACTGCCATGTTTGGCATTTAGTGAAAAATCTAGGTTGTTACCCAATCTGATGGATATCATCGTATAGTGGATGCCAAAAGTTTTCCAATCATACGGGTCACAGAGGCACAGGACTTATTGAAGATAAATAACTTTTAATTTTAGTTTGTTTATGAATGATTTTGTTAAAGCTGAAGCAAACTGCTGCCACTGTCTGACTGGCTGCTAGGAAGAGTGCTTTTTGGTCACTATACTACCTTTGGCAGTATATGGCCACCTGCGACTACCTGTAGTTAATCCATTAGACTTAAATGCCATTGTTCTTCCTCAGACTCTACTGCAGAATAGTAAACTGACCGCCCCTCCCCAATCAATGCTTGATTTGGCATCTGTTGCTATAGCTCTGAATAATGTTTGAAGAAGAAAATACACATTGTAGAGTTTCACTGTACTCCTGCAGGCAATTGCACCGGTCTTCGGGGGAAGAAAACTCGGAAGGGGTTCCCTCCTCGATCCCGATGACTAGAAACAGAATTCAGACCACAAAACAACAGTCTTCTAAGGCAAATGAACATGGCATACCTGAAACGGACAACTCTTCCAGGGGCGACGATGCCGATTGTAATGGGAGGAACAGCAATTGTGCCCCCCCCCCCCAGCATCCATGAAGAAGCTTCCTCATCTCAAGAAAAAGGTTCTCAAAAGACCCGAAGAATCTGGTTCATTTCCCCTAAACAACAGGAGGATGAAGAGGAATGGGATAAAATGTTGAATTTATTCAGCAAAGATTTTCCCAAACTTAAAATTATACAGAAACTGAGGTGCCAAATGGAATGCTGCCTCTGTAGCAAAAACATCACCACCAGGGCCGCATCATTACGAATTTTGCATTGCTGCGGCTCTTTAGAAAAGAAGTTATACGAGGTCATTATAGAAAATGAAGAGCTGAAGGCTGCCAATGCATAACTCCAACAAACTAATAAAACCCTATCTGAAGTAATCAAGAATCCAACTATAGCAGCTCTGAATACGGGGTCTCCCTCCACCCAAGCTTGTTGAAAGTACACAGCACCCGTTATCTTATGCTGCGACACTGAAACTACTTCAGATCCCCACCACACAGAACAAGCACATGCTGATTATAAAGGCTAGAGAAGGGTGTGACATCCCAGACAGCGATGGAGTCAAGTACACCATCCTAAAGAAGATAAAACCAAAACTAGACAATCTTCAAATCAAAAGCATTTGCAAAATTTGTGACAAAGGGATAATATTGGAAGCAGCCAGTTAAGTCAGATCTAGAACAAACAAGTCTTGCGGAACAGCTGAAGACCTAAATCTCACCTTTGAAACCCCCAAACTCAGGGTACCAAGTTTAATTGTTTGAATGTAGATGGCTCAATCCAAAAAGATGACCTGCTGGAGGAGTTGTATAACAGAAATCTCTTTGAATCCATGAGCAAGGAAGAAGGCCATAAGGAGATGAAAATTCCATTTTCCACAAACACACAGACCCTGGTCGACTTAACTGGGTTTTTGCCAGTATTACTGAGGATACCTTAAAGGTTCATAGAAACTGCTAGTTTTTTAGGGCACAAGGGTAATACAGATGGGCATTTATCTTATGATATTGGTCAAAGTAATGTTTGCATATATCTCATGAGTTCTTGCTTGTTACCACAACAGATCATATGATCATAGCAAGATGTTCTTAGAGCAGAAACGTTTCTAATGAGCAGGTAGCTAATGCCAGGGAAGCAAGCTTAAATAACTTCAAGGGGTGTATCAGGGCAGTTAACTACACTGGATGATGAAGAGAGAGGTAGCAGTAGTTAATGGCTGTATGGCAACAAAGATGGGATTCGAGTGAGAAAGGCCGAGTTACCCACATGTATTTGCCATGAGTACAAAAAAATCCTTGGCAGCAGTTTGGACTCTGTGCTACATTTTTAATCACAGGACACGGATTAGCAAGAAGGTTGCACGAGTTGGGGCTTGCAGTAAGTGATTTATGTTCCTGTGGACAGCAAGAAACCAGTGTACATATCATGTTGCACTGTAATTGTTATCTTGATCTCAGGAATGAGTTGGAGATCTGCTTGGGTGGACTTGAGCAAAGAAATCTATGGATTATGTTCATGGACAGAAGCTTTTTGTAAGTTTTAATAAATTTGTGAGTTTAGTTTTTAAACGGAGAGCAAGTTACGGCTAGATAGTAGTACCCGCCTCCCCATGGCTGGGGACGATAACATAGTTCATTAGGATAAGTAGGACTGAGGTAGGCAATACTATATTCTTCTTAGCTATGGCTCTCTTTAAGTTGAATTGATTTTTGTATTTTTAACAGTTGATGTTTATAAAATAATAATGTTTTAATTACGGCAACAGAATAATACTGAAGTAGCATTATCCACATATAAGCTTAGGAGGTGGATGTGCTGAAGGTGTTTCTGAATGTGTGTTAGTACACTTAGTGTGGTAGAAAATGAAAAAAACTTGGGAGTGATAGTGCAGTCAGATATGAAGTTTTCTGAGTAATGTAGAGATGCTGCCAGAGGAGGTCTTGGGGTATTGTCAATAATATGCAGGAATTTTGCTATTATCCCTTTATATAAGGCAATGATTTAGGCCATGCATTGAGTACTGTGTACAGGTCTGGAAGCTTCATTTTTGGAAATATGTAGAGTTGCTTGAGCGTGTACAGAGAAGGGCAATAAGATTGGTGAGGGGAACAAAGGGGTCCTCTTACCAAGAAAGGCTTGCTTCAGTTCTGCAAATTGCAGTGGCTGAAGACTAGGCACCTGTGAGGTGATCTGATTGAGGTGTATAAGGCCTTGAATAGGTTGAGTAGGCTCAATGTGCTGAGCCTGCTCAACCCATTCAAGGGGATTCTTCCACTTGCTCAGATTACGAACCTGAGGGGGCATAAATTCAAATTGAAGAAAAACAGTTGTAGAATAGATGTGCGGAAATTTGCCTTTAGCCAGTGGGTGGTTAATTGTTGGAAAAAACTTTCATCTGTCACTGTAGATGACAACTTAAATAAATTCAAGGAGGAACTGGACAAACTTTTAGACTGAATGGTTGTGTGAAATTTTTTTTTTTTTTTTGGCTGATGCTACATAAGCTCATATGCTTGCTTTCTTGCATCACATGATTCTACTACTATTACTACCATAGGCATCTGTGTCTACTGATAATTTATATGTATCCCATGCATTTTTCTTGTCTGCTACGAGTCTTGTTAGTTCATCTGACATCCATTTATTCCCTGAAGAGTATTTCTCAGTTGGTATGAAAAGCCTAGTAGCTTCCAAGATCAATTCCTTGAATGCATCCCATTTAGAATTTGCTGTTGGTAACATCATCAGTTGGTCCCACTGTATAGAATTTAAAAACTATCTGAGACACTGTAGTCACCTTCACGAAAGTAAAAGCCCTTCCTTTACCCCTGATGGTAGTCACACCTCTGAGTAAATCCCACAGCAGTACACTGTGATCACTGCCACCTAGTGATTCCTTTACCTGCAGCTTCTTAATGCATGAATAATCACTGTTTATAATTGGATCAAGAGTATTACTCCTTCTAGTTGCCTCCCGAACATGCTGCTGTAGAAAAAGTCATCCAATAAATCCACAAAAGCCTTGCTAGTGTGCGAGTGACCAACCCTCAAGTTCCAGTCAATATCTCGAAGTTAAAATACTTCATTATAAGACAATCTGATTTAGCATTAGCATTAGTAGAGGCATATGATGCAAGAAAGCAAATTTATGCAGCATCAGCCAAAAAAAAAAGCACTTCCATTTCATACCTCCATTTGTTCGAAATACCTGTCCAGCTGAGCCTTAAATTTATTTAGGCTATCAAATTCCACAACAAGGGATGGAAGTCTGTTCCACCAACCAACAACCTGCTGGCTACAGGCAAACTTCCGCACATCTATCCTGCATCTGTCTTTCCTCAATTTGAATTTATGCCCTCTCAGGTGATTATTCTGAGCAAGAGGAAGAATCCCATCAGCATTGAGAATGCTCAAACCATTCATGGCTTTATGCACCTTTATCATATCACCTCGCCGGTGCTTAGTCTCCAGACACAGTAATTTGCAAAACTTAAGCCTTTCTTCGTAAGTCACAATTCTTGTTACCTTTCTCTGTACTCATTCCAGCAGCTCTACATCCTTCTTGAAATGACGCCTCCAGACCTGTATACAGTACTCAAGGTGTGGCCTGACCATTGCCTTATACAAGGGAATAATCACCTCCTTATCCCTGCTAGAAAAATTCCTCTATATCATTGACAAGACACCATGAGCTACTCTTGCAGCCCTTCTGCACTGCTCAGAGAACTTCATATCTGCCTGCACAATTACCGCCAGGTCCTTTTCATTCTCTACCACTGTCAGTGTAGTACCAGAGTTGATACATTGCTCTGGGGTTGCTATTTCTCATATGTAGTACTTTACATTTGTCAAAGTTAAACTTCATTTGGCACCTCTCAGGCCATCTTCTCAACCTTTCCAGATCCTGTTGCAGCAGCAGCATAGCATCAGTGGTGTCCTTAACAACCCTGCCAACCTTTGTATTGTCTGCAAACTTGGACATTAAGCTTGATATACCACCGTCAATATCATTTATAAATACAGAAAACAATAATGGACCCAACACTGAGCCCTGAGGGACTCCACTAATAACATTAGTCCACGATGAGCAGTGTCCATTGATTACCACTCTCTGTCTTCTCCCCCTCAACCATCCCTTTATCCATAGCTGCAATGTGCTTCCAATGCCAAACTGCTCCAATTTGTGCAGCAGTCTTCCATGTGCAACAGTATCAAAAGCTTTTCTAAGATCCAAATATATAATATCAAAGTTAGTAGTAGTAGTAGTGGCATGTGATGCAAGAAAGCAAGTGTATGAGCTTATGCAGCATCAGCCAAAAAAAAAAAAAAAAATTAAACACCTTTCCCTCCAAATACCTGTTCAGTTACTCCTTAAATTTATTTAACCTATCAACTTCCACGACAGATGGAAGTTTGTTCCAGCAATTAACCACCCGCTGGCTAAAGGCAAATTTCCGCACATCTATTCTACATGTCTTTTCTTAATTTGAATTTATGCCCCCTTAGGTTCGTAATCTGAACAAGTGGAAGGATCTATCAGAATTCAGTGTGCTCAACCCATTCAAGGCCTTATACACCTCAATCAGATCACTGCGCAGGTGCCTAGTCTCCAGCCACTGCAATTTGCAGAACTTAAGCCTCTCTTTGTAAGAGGATCCCTTCATTCCTCCCACCAATCTTGTTGCCCTTCTCTGTACACGTTCAAGCAAAGTTATTCCCTGCATCTAGTTCTTTTGTGACTGCATCATAGTATCCAATCAAATTGGTCAGGCAAAACTTTCCCTTAACAAACCCATGCTGTGTTTGAGCTATAACTGAAGTCTTGTCTAGATGATCCTGCAGTGCTTCTTTAACCAGTGCCTCCATTAATTTTCCTGGAACAGAAGTTAAACTCACAGGTCTATAATTACTTGTGTCAGCCTTTGATCCTCCTTTATGAATTGGGGTCACATTTGCACATCTACAGTCTATGGGTACCTCCCCTGAGTCCAAGGAAGCTCTCATAATGCTTACTTCCTTACTTATGGCTAAAAATGCTTACTTCCTTTACTGCCTCCATTAATATAACTAGATAGATCCCATCCACTCCAGGTGCCTTTCTTGTGTTTATCTTCAACAATTTCTCCTCCACTTTACTCTCAGTTATTACAAGATTATCTAGCTTACTGCCAGAGTTGAAAACACCTCTGGCATTCCCCTTGTTAAAAATCTCCTTATGTGTGAATGTTGATGCAAAATATTCATTTAGTTTGTTAGCTACCTGAGCAGGATCATCAACAGTTGAACCATCGATATCAAGTGGACCAATCTGATTCATCCCCTTCCTTCTAGAGTTTACATAAGTAAAGAACTCTTTGCTGTTTTTCTTTGCATCCTTTGCCAAAGATTTCTCATAATCTGCCTTCGCCTGCCTAACCACCTTTGTAACCTGGTTACAGACCAGCTTTTATCTATCATAGGCTTCTGTGTCACATGTTAATTTATATGTATCCCATACATTTTTCTTCTCTGCCATATTTCTCATTAGTTCATCTCACATCCATTTAGGCCTAAACCTTGAACAATATTTCTTAGTTGGTATGTAAAGCCTAGTAGCTTCCAAGATAAGTTCTTTGAATGCTTCCCATTTTGAATTGGCTGTTGGTAACATCATCAGTTGGTCCCACTGTATAGAATTTAAATACTGTCTCAGACCATCGTAGTCGCCTTTACGAAAGCAAAAACCCTTCCCTTTACCCCTGATGGTAGTTACCTCTTTGAGTAAATCCCACTTCAGCACACTGTGATCACTGCCACTTAGTGGTTCCTTTATCTGCAGATGCTTAATGCACGAAGAATCACTACTGATAATCAAATCAAGAGTATTACTCCCTCTAGTTGCCTCCCGAACATGCTGATGTAGAAAACAATCATCCAATAAATCCACAAAAGCCTTGCTAGTGTGTGAGTGACCAACTCACAAATTCCAGTCAATATCTGGGAAATTAAAATCCCCCATTATAAGAGTCTCTGATTTACTGGCCCACTATTTCCCTGCACAGTTTCTTATTATACTCATCAGAGTCATTAGGCCTATAGCACACTCCTACTCTCAATTTTGATCTCCCAATGCTTATGTCACACTAAACTGACTCGACACTGCACTGTCCAGCGATGTCAACTGGCTTCACTTCCTTGGATTTTATGTGTTTCTTAACTAATAGCATAACCCCTCCTCCCTTCCTATCCTGTCTTTCCTTCCTGTACACATTGTACTCCCCAAATTCCAGTTCTGCATTTCTTATATCTGTGTGAAACCACGTCTCTGATATTCCAACAATATCTGCCTTTGATGTTTTGAAAAATACCCCAAATTCATCAAATTTATTTTCCAAACTCCTAGCATTGGTGTACACGCAAGTATACATGCACCTGTTCCTATTCTTAGCTACCCTAACACAACCCATGTGTTTACTTGTACTGCAATGACTCCCAGCAGTGGCTCACTCCATTTCTTTGTTGTACTCATTAGAGTCATTTGGCCTATAACACACTCCTATTCTCAATTTTGCTTTCCCAGTGCTTATGCCACCCGAAACTGACTCTACACTGCACTGTCCACACATGTCAACTGCATGCACTTCCTTAGATTTTGTGTTTCTTAACTAATGGCATAACCCCATCCTCCCTTCCTATCCTTTCTGTACACATTGCACTCTCAAAATTCCACTTCTGCATTTCTTATATCTGTGTGACTCAGCTTCTCTCTCTGATATTCCAACAATATCTGCCTTTGATGTCTTGATCTAAACCTCAAATTCATCACCTATACTCCAACCATTGGTGTACATGCAAGTATATGCACCTATTCTTACTCTTAGTTACCCCAACACAGCCCACATATTTACTTGTTCCATGATGCCTCTAAGCAGGCCTTGAAATCCTCAACACCCTGCTTTCCAGACTGATGCTGCTTATTCCAATAGAAGCAGTGCAAGGATCATGTTCAACTCTATGGGGCTAATGTTAATCTATTAGCCTGTGATTCCCCTCCCTCTAGCTAGCAATTTTGTGACTCGCCTACATTGCCTTGATAGCATCAGCAAATATTCTTGCACCCCTTCTATTTAACTGTATCCCATCCCTGTAGAAACAATCTCTCCTGTTAACAAGATAAAAATGAAGCTTACTGGCTATTTTGGATGGATATCCTTCAAAGCATTCCTGATAGGTTTCTTTTAGAATTTCTAACAGCTCCAATGTGACATGCTGAATAATTTCCTCAGCTACTGCAAATCTATGGCTTTTCAAGGCGCTTTATGCTTGGGATTTGTGGGGGAAATAAAAATAATAATAATAATGCAACCATGCACTATTGTTTTTTAGTATTCCTGGCTTGTTTTTTGACCACACAGGACAAATTCGTAATGAAAAAAGCCCTGTCAGTCAAAAAAAAAATAAATAAATAATAAAAAAAAAAAAATTAGCACAACATTCACATTTGATCAAGACTGCTTTGCTTTATTTTGGGCTTTGGAACGACTTTCCAGTGGTGTCATAGCCAATCACCAACAATTTGCCACCAACACTGATGGAAGAAATAAAGTGAGTGAGCACCAGCCTGTGAAGATCCTGAAATGCAAGAATTCTCTTGTTTCTGTGATTATCAGTGAGGATGCAAGGAACAAATTCGGTTGAGATGTGTTGCGTTCACAAATCTCATGTTAAAATTGACTGGCATGTCAAAAAATAATAGATACCAATTTCGCTAACAACCTCTGTGGATAATTAAATATCAAATACTCTTATTGAGATGAGGAGTTTCTGAATCATTGGCTTTTGCAGTTCAATGGGCCAGAGCGAGGATCTGACAGCCAAGCAGGTCTTGTTCAACTTTGCAAATGAACCACAGAAAATCTTAACATGATGAATAGCATCCCTCCACCCGAAAGCTGTTTTAAACATTTTGTAGGTTTCTATTGCACTTTCCCCAATTTGAAACATGATGCAAATTCACTATTCCTCAGAAAGCACTAATTTAAAATGCGATGAAACACTAAACATCTTCTATCCAACATGTGCTAATTCAAACTGACTACAGGTAAATCATGTATAACATCTAGATGAGTAACTAAAATTTTGAAAAAAAATCTCAATTTACTGACAATGCAATTTCAAGATAAAAAGTTAATTCCCTGAACTTTTTGCCCAATTTGGACTTAAAAAAATTCTCAGGAATTCTGATCTACAAGTTATTAAAATCAAATCATCTAATTTAATTTATATTAAATAAAAGAAATATAAATTAAAATAAAAGAAAACAATTTTTTTTATGATTCTTATCAGGAATTCTTGAAAAATTTGATTTGATTTCTGACGATGTTGGGCAGCAAAGTTCAAATAAGAAGAAATTAACATATAAAAGCATTTATATACAAAATGTTCGTTTTCAGATCCTGTCATCATTGGAAACTTACTACCTGTAATCTACACATGTGAAAGGGTTCAGTTCTTACAGTTTTAGTTCCCACTATCTAAATCAGTGGTTTTGCAACCACTGGGTGTTGCGGCACCTTAGGGTGCCGCAATATTCTAGGGGTGCCATGTAATTTGGGTTTAAGTTACTTAAACTTATTTAGTACCTCTATATAAAGAATAAAAATATTATATGTATATAATTTGTATTATGAATTGTAATTTTGTTTATAGTTATATTATTGTAATAACTATTATATAGCATATTTTTTTAATATTAGATATATATACAGAAAGAGAGAGAATTGGATTAACAAGCAGAAAATTGACTAGGGGTGCCATAAAATAAAATAAAATAAATTACTTAGGGGTGCTGTTACTGAAAACGGGTCGAAAACCACTGATCTAAATAAAAAGGTATTTTTGAATGAAAAAGAAGCACATCCTTTATTGTTTAGTACTAATAATCTTTAACTACAATAAATTGGCTCACAAATGAGTGTTATTTTTTCAGATAGTGAAGTTACTTTTTTAAATAATGAACATTATTAAACAAAGTAACCCATCCTTTAATAAAAATGAAAAGATTGTTTAAAGTAACTTAAAAAAACTTGTAGAAATAATGTAGTATAATAAAAAAATAAGAAAAATTTCTATTTCATCAAACTAATTGCAGTAAACTGATGCAACCATTGGGGTTATACTTGGCAAGATGTGATTCTGCTATATGACTATCAAGATACTCTGACAATCAAATTAAAATAAAATCATAAAAACCAAGGAGGTACACATTCGTCAGAGAATATTATCTGCATAATGAACGAATTAAAGTAAGGGCAGGAAACCAACAAACCCTACTTATTCGGGGAGCATTGGCATTTTTATGATTTAATTTTTATTTGATTAATAGGGTATCATGGTGTTCAAGAAATAAAATCACTTCATGCCAAGATAACTCTAATTGTTGAATTAATTTACTGCATTTAGTTCTGTGGTATATTTAGTTCTTATTTCTACAAATATTCTATGAGACATAACCACATTTGTCTTTGTAGTAAATATATATATATATATAATGTTTTAATTAATTTAATTTTTAATAAATTGATTAATTTCTTTAATGCAAACAAAAAAAATTAATTGTTCTTTCTGCATCAAAGTAATGTTTTTATGCTCTGGTATGGTGCTTCACTTTTTTGCCTTCTGTTAATACGAAGTATTTCAAGCATAAAAGATATACTGAAAATCTGATCCATAAGATAAAATCAATATAACATACCACAATCCTGTATCCTTGTAGCAAGTGTTGAATGACTGAAAACTATGGCAAATATTAACTTCTGCTGATGCAGAAGCCAGTCTACTTGCAACATTCTGTTGAAGAGGAGAGAAAAAACATACATATATTATACATGAAGCGCAACAGCTAGAAATAAACATTTCTCTGTAAAAAACATGAATAACTTTATGACAATGACCAAAAGAGATAATACATATAATGAATGGATTATTCTGAAAGCAACAAACTTATTCAATCCCTCTCTCTAAGGTTTTCCTGCTTTGACAAAAGCTTAAATTTAAATCCAGATGGTAGACACATATTGTAAGTTAAAATGAATAGCAAAAAAAGTTGCACGTTTGAATACAAACACTTCATTTATATAACCAGGAAACTACATGTTACACTACCTTTTGAAGAGGGAGACCTAAAGAGTTGCCCTCTTCAAAAGATAGTGAAGAAGGAGACCTAAAGAGTCACCCTCTGTGTTCCATGGAACTCTACGCAAGTTGAAATTTTCCTAAATGCTTGTGCAGCACTCACAACTATGCTCACTGAATTTGATTAAAGCAAAAATGAAATGTTCAACAAACATGTAAATAGAATTATTTATTCAATTAAAAAAAAAAAAGGGGGCCAGGCATAATGTCAGCAAGTATTACTGACTATGTCTCAAGCATCGTTGTCAAAATCAATGTCTTCAGATGATAAGTACGCCACTGAGGAGGTTGAGGGCTGTGGAGATATAAGATTTCCAAAAGTCTCTTAACGTTAAAATTTTCTCACCATCTACTGCAGACAATGCCTGAGCAAATGTTGTGCATAAATAGTATGCTTTGAAATTCAAAATAACACCCTGATCCATAGGTTGGATGAGCGAAGTCGCATTTGGCGATAGAAATATAACTCTCACGTTCAAATTGAAATCATCTAGGTGCAAAATTTTGAAAGAAACGCCGTTGTCTTTACAATGTTTTTCAATCTTGGGAATGAAGCAGTATTTAAACCAATCCTTAAAGAGAGATATTGTTATCTATGTTCTCTGGTTTGATCGGAAATGTAAGGGGAGGGTGGCTTTATTGATGCCCTTAAATGCACGAGGATGTCCAGATTGGTACACAAGCAGAGGTTTCAATCTGTAATCTCCAGCTGCATTAGCCCCAAGAAAGAGCAGTTGTCCTATCTTTTGAAGCCATGAAACCTGGCATTGTCTTTCCCTCTTTGGCAATGTATTTGTTGTTGTATTGGGCTTAACAAAATAAGGGCTACTGAGGCGAAACTGTGTCTGTTCATTGTTTATTTACAGGCAACACATAGTTATAGATGTTAAATTATATGCTCCTGCATAAGCCAATATGCTTTAGATACAATGTTCTTCTTTCTTCTTACGATATACACTTTCTTTAGTGGGAGAAGAATGTCATACCTCCATGCAATATCGAGCAGTTGCACTCAGCTCACTCTACTCTGAAGTCCCATGCCTATAAAATCTATACTGATGGATCGAAAATTGCCAGTACAGTACATGCTGCTGCAGTGTTTTCTGTTTGATATTTGAAGTGCCTTCGATATTTGCTTCATTTCATAAGAAATCAGGTGATATATTCAACACAGAGAGCAATTGAAAAGTGTTTGACTGGATGGTCGAATATAAGAGACAATCAACCAGAAAATGATGGGCTATAAGTTGCATCTGACAGGATGAGCACTGAGGTGGGTTTTCTCCCAATAACAGGAAGAGGTGTGTATGATGAGTGTATCCTATTCAGTCTTGCCAATACCACTTCCTCCCATCTGTCTTGTCAGAAGCCAGAGAGCCACAGCTTTGGATCTTCTTCTATTTGGTACAGTTTATCGTTGGAGTTACTTTTCCAGATATGTGACCAATTGTTGAAGCATCCTTCACAAATTATGGCTTTATAGTCAGTGTGAGGCCTGAGGATATTGTGAGAGAGAGAATTGAGGATGTTTAGTGACAAGATCAGCACTTTCATTTCCCGGAATGCCAGGGATACAGCAAAAATTGATTGACTGACTGGACACACTGCAGGAGATTAGCTGGGAATGAAATATTTCAAGATAGAATGAAATGAGAAATTCTTTCTTAGGGCAGTAATAGTACAGAGGGAGTTGGTGTAAATTATGGCAGGTGAGATGGAAAGCTCAATCATTTTACTAAGTGCTAACTTGATGGCATATAATTCAGAAGTGCAGAAGGTAATGAGGCTGTAACAGTAAGTGAAGAAAACACTGCAGCAGCATGTACTGTATTGGCAGTTTTCGTTCCATCAGTATAGATTTTATAGGCATGGGACTTCAGAGTAGAGTGAGCTGAATGCAACTGCCCGATATTGCATGGAGGTATGACATTCTTCCTCCACTAAAGAAAGTGTATATCGTAAGAAATGTACGTCCAAGGTGGAACAGGTGCAACTGTGTTCTGAAAAATATCACTAAAATTGATATTCCAACTCTGAACAAGCTCTTTAATCCCGAGTGAAGCAGGTCTATTTTCATTTGGCTTCCTCTCATAGAACAAATCCCGAGTATTATAAAGATACTCCCAACTGGGGAGCGATGGAAGACTCTGGATCTTAGCAGCATATTGTAGTAGTAATGTTTTCCTACAAAGGTATAAGGAGGATCATGAGCTTCAAACATAAAGACTTTGGATTGGAGAAGTCTTGAAAGTGCCCAAAGAAGTCCTCAGAGCACTGTGCTGAATGACATTTATATGTTGTAAAGTAGTGCTTCTAGCAGAGTCATATACTGGACAACCATAATCTAAGCATGAATGGATTAAAGTTCTGTAAAGATACAATAAAGTATACCGATCAGCTCCCCAAGACATGGACGAGACTGATCGAAGTATGTTCATATGCTTTAGACATGTAGTCCTTAAGTGAGTGATGTGAGCTTGGAAGTTCACCCTGCTGTCTAATATCAGTCCAAGAAATCTAACTGTAGTGACAAATGGTATTGTTTATTTGCAAGTCAGATCAGGGTGGAGAACCCGTCACTTGCAAAAGTGAGTGGCAGTGCATTTCTTTTCTGATAGTTGATAACCATTCTGCAAAGTCCAGGATTCTATATTGTTTATGGAAAGTTGGAGCTGCCGTTCGATGGTACTGTTACTTTGAGACTGACAGGAAATGGTAAGGCTGTCTGCATTGCAGGCATACAAATTTCAACAGTTTTTGGGGTACCTTGTGTCATGCTGCTAATTTGGATTGCAAATAGTGTTGGACTAAGTATTGATCCCTGAGGGACTCCTCCATCTCGAATGTGAGAAGCAGAGAGTATGTTTTTATATCGGACCTGAAAAGAATGCAATTGCAGGAAATTTTGAATTTCCTTTTCAAAATCTGTCTTGCATCAATAGAATGAATAGGAATGAAGTGATGATTTTCTCTTGTTCCAGCAATAGTATGACCATCTATGAATCTTTTCTCTTGCAATGGCCTTACTTGCTCAATTTCCTCCATAGAAACAAAAAAAAAAAAAATTTATTCCAGTCACATGCTTGTCACAAAATTCAAACGTGTTTCTTGGTGTCAGGATTTGGTTTTGAATTGGGCATTGTAGACTTGCATGTGCTGCCAATCATTTTATTGTTCCACCAATTCCATCACATGGTGAATTGCCATGGCTAGTGCTTTTTTCCAGGTATAGTCATGATTCCTTCTTCTGCTTTAAGTTTTCTAGCTTTCTTGACAATTCTTTCTGAGACACTAAACTTTTCCATTGTTTTCTTTATGGACTGACTAACTGGAGTTAGTGTTAATATTTGAAGTTTTTCGAATGACTTAGTACCATCAACTTTTCTTTCAATTCTTTCAGCAGCTCATTGTAATCTGAGCAATTTCCACACTGATGACTTGCACTTGGCTCCATGATGTCATTTGGATCCAAGCCACCAATAGATACAATTTTACTGGCAATTACATCCTCTACTTGACTTGCCTTCTTTTTGGCATAGCTATGTGAATCTCTCTTAGCCATCCACTGAAATTTCAGAGGAGAAATAACAATAGCTATCAAACTTGTGTTCAAGCTTTCAGTCACATGCATTTTGTCATCATGGTCTGATCCAGGTGAAGTTGATGTTCCTGTTGCTGCTTTTCAGCTGTTAGACTCTTTTTGGCATGATGGCACAGCACAGCTTCTTGGCCTGGTTTTTATGTCTACCACTGTTAGGTCTTTCAGGTAGTCTGCCATTGATTCAAGAGCCGTATGCTGCAAGAATACAACCCCATCCAACCTCTAAAATTACTGGCTTTTCCATACACACGCGAGTCATTCAACCTGTCCCAGTGGACCCAAAAACATGTATAGCAGTCATAAATAGGGATCTCGATGTCCTGGTTGTCCAGGGCCTCTGCAATCAGTTCTCCACCTGTATCCAGATTACATGTACAGATCAATCATTCTACCTGATGTCACTCTACAGCCCTCCCTCAAGTAACATCAATGAAGCACTAAACTTTTTGGAATTTGCCCTGAATTTTATTGGCTCCAAACAACTCCTGGTTGCATCTGACTTGAACGCAAAATCCCCCTTCTGGCACAGTGCAGTTGCCAATGGCCGTGGCCAGCTTCTTGAGGACTTCATCCTCAGCCAAAATCTTATTATCCATAACCAGCCTAGCCAGTTCACTACTTACTCTAGCTCCACCGGTGAATCTAATATTGATTTAACCCTGTCTACAAAAGACCTACGTCAGTCAGTTAGTTGCTGGAAGGTAACTCCGGATCTGACTGTTAGCGACCATAGAGCCATACTGTTCCATCTTGACTTGGTTCCACCGAGAAACAACAACAGAACAAGGCCAACTGACTTCATTAGATTCTCTTCGAGAAACGTCAATTGGGAAGCATATGACAGCTCCATAGAACTGGACTTTCCAAATCCAGACCCATCACAGATGGACTCGCTAAATGCACAGGACTTGACCACCTTTATCCAGCACTCCATACTCAGAGCCTCATACAGGTCCTCAAGGAAGAAGGTGTTCCGCCCAGCAATCTGCCCATGGTGGACCCGGGAACTTACCATCCTTCGTAAGGCAGTCCACTCTGCGCGCAGGAACTACCAGCGACACCGTGATTGGCCAGCTCCTGATGTCGAACACCTTCATAGGGATTATATCGCCAAAAAGAATGAGTATACCAAGGCAATTGCAGCCAGAAAGAGAGAAACTTGGGCAAATTTCGTAAAAGAAACCAACCGTACAAATCCATGGGGCCTGGCATATAAGATTTTGAGAGAGAAAACCTTCTCCCCAGAAATATTCAACACTGTTTCAGTAGACGCTCAGGAAACTAAGTGTTGGCAAGATTCTGCCAACCTTATTCTAGACAAACTGTTTCCACCTGATGACATCTCTGAGGATCATCCAGAACACTCAGCAATTAGAGCTGCCAACAGCAATTACATAGCAAAAGAGCAAGCCAACCCATTCACACTAGAAGAACTGGGAGCAGTCCTTAAAAACATTAATGCCAAAAAGTGTCCAGGCCTTGACCTAATAGAATACATCTTCATCATCCGCTTTCACACACTGCGGCCGCACCATCTACTCCTTCTCTTCAATAAATGCTTGGAAGAAGGATGCTTCCCAAAAGAATGGAAATTTGCCCTCATTCGCCTCATCAAGAAGCCTCACAAACCACCAACAGACCCCCGCAGCTTCCGGCCTATTGCCCTGCTGGCTAACCTTGGTAAGGTCCTTGAGCGACTCATGGCTCTCAGGGTTGTCTCCATGCTACAAATGCACGATTTGGTCTCACCATGCCAGTATGGCTTCACCCGTGGAAGGTCGTGTGAAGAAGCTCTGTTCGATTTGGTTTTACATATTGAAAGTTCTGAAGAAAAATTCGAATTGGCCATCTTCATAGACTTCGAGGGAGCCTTCGATACCGTCTGGTGGGATAGTGCCTTGGCACGCCTTCGAACTGCCGCTTGCCCCCAGCAATTATACAGCCTCTTCCAGAACTATTTTTCCGACCGAGCAGTTATTCTCAAGTCAAAATTCCAGCAAGTCACAAGATCAGTAAATCGAGGTTGTCCCCAAGGGTCAGTCCTGGGACCCCTCATTTGGAACATAGTCCTCCAAGACTGGCTCTCCCGCACCTTCAGGAATACAAAAATTGTGGCCTTTGCCGATGATCTCACAGTTGTGGTGTCAGGGCATTCACGGAAGGCCATTGAAGAAAATGCAAACCAGGTCCTCGACGATCTCTCAACTTGGGCCGCACTTAATAAGTTGCATATCAACCCAACAAAAACTAAAATGATGCTATTCAAGAATAGACTGGATCTCAGGCGCCCACCGCAGGTAAAGATATGTAATGCTCAACTGCCAATCGTCACCGAAACCAAAGTACTTGGAGTGATTATTGACCACAAACTCAGCTTTCTTCCACATCTTGTTAATTTAAGAAACAAAGTTAAGAGATTCTCAGGAACCATCATACGCATCTCTAAGAATGATTGGGGACTCTCCAAAAGGTCCCTGCGGTTGTATTACAACGCAGTATTTTTACCAATTGTGACCTATGCAGCTGGAGCCTGGTTCCATCGGGTAACTCTTGTAAAGATGCGAGACAAGCTTGGAACCATCCAGAGGTCAATGTTAATGGCAATCTGCCGAGTGTGTAGAACGGTCTCCACTCCTGCCATTCAGGTCATTGCGGGAGCACTTCCGCTCGATCTACATGTCACCTTCCGAGGGCTGTGCTTCCGCATTACGAAAAATATCCCAACAAGGATCCTTGACATTGAGGTTAATCTGGATGCTGACCCCAAGGCTGAGATGACACGTTGCTACAACGAGCTCTTCAACATTTGGCAAACTCGATGGCATAATTCAACAAAGGGCATTGTCACAAAAAGATTCCTACCTGATGTAACCTACACTGCTACTAAATCTGTACAGTCTTGGTTCACCCCTTCACTAGAAACATCATACCTAATTACCAGACACGGATCCATGAATGAAAAATTACACCATCTGGGTCTCCACCCAACAGATCTCTGCCATTGTGGAGCCAAAGAGAACTGGTGGCATGTACTATTCGAGTGCATTGCGTATGCTGATCTGAGACACAACCTTGTCAGCTGTACACAGATCTCTGGCGAGTATCTAGAGCTCTTCCTACAGAACCCTAACAACCTCCCTGCACTGCAAACCTACTCAGCTGAAGTCTTTAGGCGCAGAAGAAGGATTAACAGACCACCAGTGGCAAACATCGATGACCCAGCAGTGGACTGAAACCGACCATGTATTTCCCCCCTCCCCCCAGCCTGCTGCATGGGCTGTGGAGCTTGTTTCTGCGGCCTGTGTTCAGGAAGGAAAACATCTCTCTCTCTCTCTTTCTCTTCCCCCCCCCCCTTTTTTTTTTTTATTTTTTTTTAATAAATATATATGTATATATGTTTTTTTTTTTTTTCTCGCATTCTACAATCAATCCATGGCTGTTTTTTTTTTTTTTTTTTTTAATTTATTTTATTTCTTTAATTATTATTATTATTTTATTTATTTAATTTATTTTATTTCTTTTATTCTTACTATTTTTTATTTATTTATTATTTATTTATTTTTTCTCTCTTCGCGTTCTAAATCAGTCACATGGTTGGTTTTTTTTTTTTTTTTGCGTTCTTCAGGGTTGCTGTCACTTTTTTTTTTTTTTTTTTTTTTTTTTTTGCGTTTTACAGTGATATTATTATTTTATTATTATTATTATTTTTTTTTTTTTTTTTTTCTTTTGCACCACGGGAAAATCTAAATAAATATATATGTTTTTTTTTTTTTTTTTTCTCTCCTCTGGAGTGGGCCCCTAGAGGAATCTGGCCCACCTTTTGGCAACATCAGGTGGATCAGAGTCTCATATTGAGACAGTACGTGATTAGCTGAGACTGGCCCACCTTCCCGTGGTGTGGACGAGTACCCAGAATCATCTGTCCAGGTGACTGATGCTTCTGGGTAGCCAAGTGGCCAGAACAGAACAACAGAACACACACATAATACACACAAACCGACGTCACACACATATCTGGCCCATTTGTAGTGATACTGTTCTTCACAGAGATACGAGGCGGAGTTGAACTAACGTTCTAGGAGCCGCCCATTACAAAAACACATGTCCACATGTCCACATGCCATTGACAAATCAATTGGTTGTAAACTTTTTTTCACCATATCATTTTTCTTCTGGAAAGGATTGCAACATGAACAGTGCAAAAATTCAAATTTTGTCAAAAGCAAAGCTTCATGGTGTAGACAAATTGTGTCTTCTTCACATAGTTTTAATCCACAACGTGACCTATCCAGCTGTTGTTCTTCAAATTCAAATTCTTTAAATAATTTTAACCCAGTTTTACATGTATAGGATAGCATATGACATTTAGAATTATCCATGACTGATGGTGTATGAGTCCAGCTTATCTCCAGCAAAATCTTCTGATTCCACGGCTTTTGTGCTGACTAATAAGTGAACGTTTCTGCAAGCAATGAAAACTTAATTAACTTTATTACAGTCAAACAAAATAAACAAACTGTTCATCATGAAGATAAAACACATTAATAACAGCATGGTTCAAATATCAGCTATTAATACTTTTTTGTATGATTCTGGAATATTCCAGAGTTCTAGAATGTTAATTTTTTTTTTTTTTTTTTTTGGAATTCAAGAATATTCAAGAATTATAGGATATTCTATAATTCTTGAGAATTCTTCTAGAATTCTAGAATATTCCCAAAATTCTAGCATATACTCTATTTCTAGATTATTCTAAACATTAGGCAGTGTTCTATAACATTTGATTGATTTTGATTTTACTGGCGCAAAAACGACTGCAGTTATACTGCGCCAAGAAAAATTCTGCAACAAAAAAAAAAAAAGATTCAGCACATGAAACTACTTGATACTTAGGCTTAATTTTAAAGCTTTAAGTGCAAAGGCACAAAACAGATAAACCATGATCCTTGTAGCTGAAACTCTGCTCTTTCCAATGGTGGCAAAAACAAGAGAATTGAAGGTGTCCCACATTAAGATAGGTAAAATTTGACTTTCAAATTTTGAGTCAATCTTTCAAGGAAAAAAAAATCTATAAAAAAAAAAAAAAGGTATAAGAGTATAAAGTATAAAAGTAAAAGAGCCAATATTTAGTTATGCTAAATTCATGCAGTTGTTAAGTGGAATGTCCAAAGAAGAAGGTACCAAGGTGTTTATTTCAAAGTTATGACTTTCAAAAGTCTTGCAACAAATTGTTTGGTGCCAGTTTTAGACCGCATTGTAAAAAATGTGAAGGCTTTTGAGCCTGGACACCAAAAGTTGACTAGGTATACCAAGTTTCAGACCACTATCTCTCACCATTGTGCAACAGTAACACTTAAAACTTTGAAAATTTTTTGTGATTTATTCCGCATAACAATACAAGTGACCTCCACAAAAAAAGGTGCTGGTACCTCAAGCATACTATATTTTGAACTGAAATTTTTCACAGCTTCATTTGAAACCTGTTTAAACCTCCACACCAAGTTTCAACAAAATTGAAGATGGTCGAGCAGAGACCCCTAGGCCACTTGACATGGAATGACCCATATGCCACTGCTAATGCTAATATTATAACCATATAAAAATAACACTATTAGTGTTATGTAATAATTGTTGAATTTTCATATTTAATTATTAAATGTAAAAAAATTAAATTGTATTTAAAATGCCTGATTACTAGTAAAGACACATTGGCCAACTTCTAGTAACTAGAAGTTGGCCAACCCCAATCTCATCTGTTTTGGTACCTAGCCTAGCCAAAACAGGTTGGATACCCTTAGGTTGGAAATATGACCTCAATTCTAAGATAGATCAACTGTTCTAAGGCTTAAAATATCTCAATCAGATGTCTATTTAGGTGCATAGTTTCAAGACTTTGCAGGCTATACAAATGGAGTATCTTTGTTTAAGAATATGCCCCTCCCCAAACTCAATAAGTTTTGCTTCCCTATTGGCTTCCGTAGCCAAGTGGCCAGGAGCGGGAGTGCAGTAGCACACGCTCCTTGAGTAGACCAGGGTTCAAGCCCCTGACTGCTGAATACGGTCGATCTGCCAAACTGCACTGGATCAGCATGGCAGATTATGGTCCATTTCCCTCAGCATGAATTGTTGAGGAGGCTTCCATCCTGCAGTGGGTTGATAATGGCTGCACTTTACTTTTTTTTTTTTTATTTGCCTGATATATCGGAATGGTCAAGAGCAGCAGAGTGCAGTAGCACATACTCTTCAGTGGACCGTGGTTCAAGCCCATTACTGCTAAATATTATTAAGAATTGTATTTGTGATTAACTGTAAACTCCTCTGACCTGCTAGTCATGCCAGAGTATAAAGAAGAACTTAAACATCTACTTTGTACCCTTCCAAGTAAGTCAAGTTCTTTCTTAAAATTACATTGAATACTGTATTGAGGTATGGAAATAAGATTTCCATACCTCAATACAGTATTCAATTGGGGTATGGAAATAAGATTTCCATAATTGGGGTATGGAAATAAGATTTCCATACCCCAATAGAGTATTCAAAATGAGGTTCAATCACTGATATGCAGTAGGATGTTTATTGGAAAAATTCCTGTATAACATTGATTTGCTGTGCAAGCAGCCCTACTGTACACAGCTGAGAGATCTTTCCACTTAACTGTATTTCTGCTGTCCCAATCTCAGCTAGCTTTATTAAAATAAACCAGTTTAGTATTAATTGTTGTTTCTGCGTATTCACTGAATCTTCTAAGCCAAGTTTTGGATCCCGACTGTTAAAGGTTGATTGTTCTCCCCTCTTTCTTGGTGACACATTTTTTATAATGCTGTTTGCATAAAATCAAAGTGAACGGTGAACACACACACACACACACACACACACACACACACACACACACACACACACACACACACACACACACACACACACACACACACACACAATATTAAAGTTAACTTTAGACTACCAAGTTCAGATATCATTTAAAAAAAAAAAATTCTGATAATTAAAACCTTTCTTTTTTTTCATACACTGCCAATTACTCCATATTAATTTCTATAACCATTTTCTTTTTTATAGTGTCAATTACCTTGGCTCTTGAGGCCATCAGACATTCTCGGATATAACAAGCTGGGGTTGCTACCTAGGAGTCCAAAATGACATTCAGGTGACATTCAAGTCAAGTGGACTGAACTAATAACTAGAAGATACTAATTGCTCCTTGCTTTGTTCACTTTTAGAATAATTTCCCTTCCATCCTATTAAAATTATGTTCCTGTATGGAAAAAACCTGCTCAATCTGTTTCCCATTGGCATATAATAGTGAATACTAGTTCTTTTAGCCCTTTCTTTTTATCCCTTTCCTTATAGTGTTCACATATACAAAGAACTGTTTGCAATAAATAAAAAACTGTTTTCTGAGACATTTTTGCCAAATCCACCCTGACATGATTTTTTATATTGTTTTTGTGCTTTAAAATTTAAATTTAGTTTCTCTTTAATATGTAATTTGTGTGAACCAGTTCTTTATTTATAGCAATAATACAAAATAATTTTTTTTTTTTTAGTTAAGAATGGTATAAATGAGACACTAGTTTTCAGAGAAAACATTTCTCATACTAAATACCACTGCAAACAACATCTGAATGAAAAATTCAGTGTAATAAAGTATTGTAGCTGAGAGATAAAATTTATAACTTATACTTCTATGTTATTGCGCATCACTTGAGATGATGTGCAATGTCAATAGTAAATATACTTGTTAAAAAAAATAATAAATAGAAAATAATTTCTCTTACTGCACCACCACCATGAGATCTGTCCCAACTGCCAATAAGCTGAAAGAATACAAAATAAACTGCTACTCAGGATTTTAATGAAAATTACTAAATAGTAATTGCTATTAATTTATATTTAAAATGTTTTCAATAAATTTTCATAGTTAACATCAGACATTCATTAGATATTTTAAAATGATATTCTGCAAGAATAACAAAGATATTAAATTTATTTCAAAAATAAAAATATCCACAGTACCACCATATTGTGTGCCATAGTGGTACCTTGTCTTTTTAAACATTAGTACTCAGTTTTTATGTAGAGAGCAGAGGACCAGTGTGCATCACTATGCTACTCTTAAGCATTATTTTTTAAGCCACATGCTATTTTCATTCTTGACAGCATATGAATTGTTGTAGCTGGTAATTTATGACAGCATATGAATTGTTGTAGCTGGTAATCCACGGTAATTTATGATGATCCTAAAGACCTTACAAAAGAGGAAAAATATTGAAAATCTTTACAATAAGAACCTAGTAATTTAGTAATCTAGATTTATTTAGTAAGATTACTAAATAAATTTAGTAATCTGAACACATTCATAAACTAGTCAACATCCATTCACACAACAACAATTGCTATATGCTTAAGTATTTCCTCAAAATTACAACATTAAAGTTTCAATCCCAGTATCAGCAAATAACCCACACATGATACTAAAGCACTTTAGGTTCCACTACCTTTTGTGTCCAAGATCATAAATGGGGAAAAAAATAATACTATAATAAGTAAACAAAAAAATAAATCACCACTTATCTATATGCTAACTTTACTCCTAACATAAACAAATACTCATATGTGTTGAGTAAAGCTCTCATCTGTCATTGCTAAATACTACACTAGTATTTTGGCATGTGAACAATGGCCAGTTACCAAACTACTACTATACTGTTGAACAACTTCAGTAGCTATACTTTGTTTGCTTTAATTAGAGTAAACAAAGTATAGCTGGTCTGCACCAAAAAGTATCCTGCCTTGCCAATGAATTGCTCTCATCAAAGCTATGATTGAACTCTAAAAACTGATCTTAAGAATATAAACGTTGAATCCCTTAGATTAATTCATAACAGAGGCATTGTTCTAGAAACAGTGAAAAAGTCAAATGTTGAGTGTATTTCTGCTTGAGAGTCTTACCACTGCTGGTATTTCTACAGGAGCACCTCAGAAAGGTAATCCATCCATGGTAATTTATGATGACCCTAAAGACCTTACGAAAGAGGAAAAATATTGAAAATCTTTACAATAAGAACCTAGCTGATTCTGGTTTTACCCTTGAGGATATCAAGCAGGATACTACATTCATATTCACGACAAAGTCAAGATCTTCATATTGGGTGTTAAGTTTCTCTCTAAAGATATATAATTGTATTTAATCTTTAGAAAGAATTTTGCTAACCTGGAGCACCCACAAACATCTTCTATTTATTACAGTCACTAAATGCTATCTACATCTTGGTTTTGGTCACGCTACATATGAGTATTGTACCCACGAGTCCCCTTCCTATGGCCACTGTGCACGTAGTGGTCACATTCTTGCCGAATGTCCATTAAAAGAAGAACCTGCTTGCTGTGTTAACTGAAAACATAAAGAGCGAGAGTATCATTACTCGGGGACTCAACCTGCCTGGAGTGCCAACATGTGCCAGAGAACACGTTTTGAGAACTGCTAATGAATAATTCCAATCCTGTATATAATGTAAATAGTAATTCTTTTCTGGAGTCTTGTAAATCATGAATTATGCAAGTTAATGGTCACCATTACAGGGCTGTTGCTGATGTGACCAGAGTGTCAGTGGAGGAAAATCATATTGAGGTTGAAAGGAGAGGTTTTTATCCAGGAATATGCCGAGGTATTTTAGCTGTGCTATGAGTTTGATCGTTTTATTGTGAATCTTGATTTGTGGTGGTCTGTTCAAGTCAGGATGGCCTTTCAGGAGGATTGACTGGGTCTTGGTAGGAGAGATTGCTAGATGGTGGTGCACTGCCCAGTCCTGCAGGGTGGAGATTGCCCAATTGGCAGAAGCCTCCAATTGGGCCCTGTTATCTGTAGCCAGCATCAGTACCAGGTTTTGACATTGCTGAGGTCCAAGTTGAGGAACTCATCAAAGACTATGTTCCAAAGAAGGGGACTAAGAACAGAGCCCTGTGGGGCACTCCTACTTCGATGCTCCTTTGGGAGAGGTAGTGTTTTATGCAACTATATAAGTTTCTTGGTAGTTTAGCCTCTCTCTTGAGTCTGCCAAGGAAGCTTGGCCACCAGAGGGTGTCAAATGCCCTGGCAAAATCAATGGTTATTAGGAAGTATTTTTGCAAGCATTGATTATGCTATCGAGGGCATCTGTCGTGGATTTGCCTTTTTTGAAGCCATACCGTTTGTCAGAGGAGAGGCCAGCATTGTTGTAGTGGATATCAATACATTGTCATAGGAGGTGTTCCAAGGTTTTGCTTATGACAGAGAGAAGGGCGATGGGACGTTAGGATTTTGGACAGTCTTGAAGTTTTGATGGGTCCTAAATTAGTTGGACATTGGCTTTTCTCCAGTCCAGAGGGAAGTATCTGTTTCGGAGGCAGTTGTTAAAAAGGTTTAGGAGCAGGTGAGGTGCATGTTCAATAGTCTTCTTGATAATCTCCAGTTCTAGGAGGTCCAGTCTCCGTGAAGGGGGGCCTCCGTTTGGTCCGCACGGTAGTTTTCATTTTCTGCGCATGGGTGTCTTGTTCCAATGTGTTGGGGAGCACCACTGGTTTGTAGACAGTGTCAAGAATATTTGCAATTGATTCTTGCCATGTTTTAGTCATGCAATTTTGTGGGGGTTTTTGTCGAAGGAACAACTTCCCCTCTGGGGAGCTTGTTTGTAGCGATCCTGTAGATCACTACTCCAGGGGTTGTCATTTCCAATGGTGGATACAAGGTGCTCCCAGGAGAGTTTTTTCCTCTGCCTGATCATTGCAGTGTATCTATTTCTTGCCTCCCAGTAGCACTGGAGCAGAACATTGACTCCTGCCAGAGGCCAGGATCTGCGGGCAGGGTGGAGCACTCGTCTCTTGGTATTAACTTCATATCTGAGACTGGAGTTCCCGACATCACCAGGGCACAGCACCAGGGGTGGGTATATTTTTTTTGATGGCAGAGTCTGCTGCCTTTGTGATGGCGTCAGTGACAGCTCGTTGGTATAAGTCCTGGTGGCTGACAGATTTATTGTTTACATCCATATTTGGTTGGATATTTTGAATGGCCTCTTTAAAGCAGTTCCAGTCTGCTTTGTTAATGGAGTATCTTTGCTGTCAGAGTCTTGCTATGGCAGTATGAGAGACTGTACAGAGAAGTTGGTAGCTGATGGCACGGTGACTGGATGTTGACCAGTCTTCACGTACTGCCCAGTTTGTTATGTGGCTTGCTATGGATCTGTAGCGAGTGAGATATCTATTGTATTCTAGCACTGTGTGGGAATCTACAATAGATATCTCACTCGCTACAGATATCTATTGTAGACTCCCACACAGTGCTGGAATATGTAGGGAGATTATTTGGATGGTCCAGAATAGTGAGATGGCCAATGGTCAGATATTCCTCAAGAAGTTGTCCGTTCCTGGAGCCACGTCGTTCTGGTGTTTTACTGTACCAACTGGAAGAGCGACAGTTGGCATCTGCTCCGAGCAGGATGGTAGCTCCTGTGTGAGGTTTTGCAGATAGTTAATGGCTGGGGAGATATCGTTCCCAGGTCTGCAGTACATTGATGCGGCATAAAATTCTCCGACTGGTCCAAATTTACATTGCAAAGGTCCTGGAAAAAATTATCATTTTTTCCAGGACCTTGCTCATGGTGAGTGCAATAGGTTGATAATGTTGTGGATTTGTAGGATCTTTTCCTGGTTTTGGAAAAGCCAAAACGTAAGCGTGATGCCATTTGTCTGGGAAGGCATTCTCTTTGAAAATTCTGTTATAAAGAAGTAACAATGTCTTAAGGGCTGGTTCAGTAAGTTGTACTATCATGATGTAGTGCATTCCATCTGGTCCTGCTGCACTGAGTTTGGTGATGGCTAAAGCATGATGCAATTCTGACATTGTGAAGGGGAGATTGTATGCAGCACTAGATGCTGATTCAAAGTTGATGGGATGTTTCTCGGCATGTGCCTTGTGTACCTGAAAAGGAGGCATGTAAGATGTTGTTGTTGCTGAGATTTTCATGAATGATTTGCCCAATGTATTCACAATCTCCACAGGTGTTGTACCATCACAACCGTTTACACTGACTTTTGAAGGTTGATGCGTGGATGTTTTGAGTACATATGGCATATTTTGGCCCATATCGCTTGCCCTTTTGTAGTTCTTGTAATTGTGGAGGAAAAACGTCTCCATGCTTCTCTTTTGCTAGTCTGCCTAATACGTTTTGCTTTTGCCCGAGCCTGTTTAAAGAGGATGAGATTTGCAGTTGTTGGAAACTTCCTGAATATGTTCCATGCTCTGTTCTTTTCTTTTTTAGCCGCACTGCATTCATTATTCCACAATTTTGAGCGTGCTGATATTTTGTTGGATTGCTTTGGAATCGCTTTTTCTGCTGCCGGTAGTATTTGGTTAGATATATATTCTGTAGCCAAGTTTATGGAAGGTTGCTGGACCTGCTTTTCTTCTAGTTTTGCCTAGTTACTTGTATATATCCCATTTTGCTTTTAAAAAGTTCCATTTGGCAGTTCTGTTAGAAAACTGAGGGATGTTTTTATCAATCTGGCATATCACTGTGTAATGGTCACTAACCAATGGATTGCTATGAACAGTCCATCTAAATAGAGGATATATAGATGTTGAGCACAGAGAGACATCAATAGAGCTGAAGTAGATCCTGCAGGGTAAATGCATATAAGTGTGTGCACCATTATTGAGCATAATCAGATTGTGCTGGGCAAGTAATTTTTCTATAATTTGTCCATGTTTTGATTTCCCCATAACGGATGATGACTATTGAGGTCCCCTAGGATGAAGTAGGATTGAGGAAGTTGTACCACTAGTTCTTCTAGGTCAGCGTACCTTATATTTTGATTAGGGGGCAAGTATAGCGAGACGATAGTCAAGTCAAAATTAACGGAACTCGTACTGCAACTGCCTCAAGGTTTGTTTTTAACGAGAGTGATTTGGAGGGTATTTGAGTGTTGATTATCAATGCTACACCTCCATTTGCCAGATTACTAAGGTTGTTTACAATATGATCTTGCCGATGAATTATGTAGTTCCGGAGAGAAACAGTTATATGTGGCGTTAGATTGATTTCTTGTAGGCAGAGGGCGATAGGATCATTGTGTGAGATCTTGTATATCATTTAAATTGCTGTGACATCCACTGCAGAAATGTTGGCATTAACATTTCTGCAGTGTAATTATCTGGGTTTAGTAGAATCCTCGATTTGTTCTCGAGGGGCTAAAGGTTTGCTTCGCTCAGGTTTCCCTTTCCCTTTCTTTGAAAAGGAGGGTTTTCCCGTGTCCATATCCTTGTTAGTGAGTAGTTTAATACCTGTTCATCTTGTTGTGAGCTACCTTCCAAATCCATCCTGTCCCTTTGGTTGGCATCAGAAGTGGGTACTGTAGTGTTTCGCTGTGGGGTGGCATCTGGTTGTATAGTAATTGATGTATTTATAGCTTTACTTTTTTTGCTTGCTGTTTGGTTTGGTGGAATGGTGGCCAATGCTGACCTTGCCCAATCAGATAGTGATTCATTTGGTGATATGGTTACCACAGTTCAGGTTGCAACTGATATTTGTTTTTTGGTTACTTGAGCATAGGTTGGTTTATTAGCATTTAGGGCTGGAAAGGACTTTCTTGGCCTCTTGGTAGGTGGCATTGTGTTTTCAATTTGTACCGCTGTACATTTTTTTCCCGTTTCCAGAGGGGACACTCCTTGGAAAATGCCGGATGGGCTTCTTTGCAGTTAGGACAACTTGGTGTTGTCGCTGTGCAAACAGTATGTGTGTGCTCAGTGGATCCGCATGCAGCACAAGCAACTGCACCTCTGCAGACTGTCTGTGAGTGCCCAAACTTCAGGAACTTGTAGTATCAAAAGTGAATATTATGTTCCTAGTAGGAACAAGTATGCCGTCCTTCTTTGTCATTATTCTTGGTCTTGTAGTTCCTGTTTTAGTTTTTCATCTGACACATTCACGAGTTCACATTTGGTGATGACACCTCTTAACGTGTTCAGGGAAACGTGGTGAAGCTGTAACAGAAATTCCACCAAATGTTTTTAATTTCAGTAGTTGCTCAGATTGTCGAACAGTGGCAATTTCAACCAGTAAGTCGCCCAATCTTAATCGACGAATTGTCTTGGGTGTACCTATTATACTTTCTAGGCATTTTTGCACTAGAAACTGCGATAATTTGTCAATAGGTTTTTCTTGAGTCGAGTGTATAATAAGGAAAGTTGGAGTTCTGATGGTGGCTACGTCAGTCTTTTGATGTTTAGCTGCAACAAAATCAGTCTCCAGCTGTTTTCGCCCTGTAGGAGTCTCATCTATGCACCCAATGGATTTCTGAGTTTTAGGAACTGTTTGTGCTCCATTTCACCCTGGAATGGAGAGCTTTTCGATTTGCTTCGATTTGCATAACGACTTGCTGTTCATAATGTTTTGGCTCATCAATGTATGTCTCACATGACGTGATATTTAAATGGGAAACATTTCAGCTATTTATTAATGTGACAATGTTGCTAGTTGTCTTATGAGAGCTACATAATGATATCCAGAATCCCCTCATCCTCTACAATGAACACTCAGAAGAAAACATGAGTCACCCTCATCAAAACTGATTATGAAGAAAAATTAATATAAACAGAGTCAATGTCCTCCTTCCCATGGTTGGTTGGTTTGGTTTTTTTTTTTTAGGAGCATTAGCAACTAAGGCCATATTGCTCCGGGGATATGCGGTGGTCATTCCCTGACCTTTCCGTATCCTCCGTATTTGGTGGGCACAGGCTTGAACCCCGGTCTAATCAAGAAGCGTGTGCTACACACTGCTGCTCCTGCCCACCTGGCTACGGAGGCGCCTCCTAAACTTCTTCAAACCTGAAATAGCCCAACTACAACAGTGTCCTTCCTGCACCCAATCAATTCTACACCAAGTTACAACTCACAGGTTGACCTCTAGGAAACTATCATTCAGGTCTGATTGGATAGCCATTACACATATCTCAGGGCAGAAAAATGATATCATCCAACCTCTAATCAATGAATAGTAACACTGTGTTTTCCTGTCTTTTATAGCAAAGGAAAGTTAGCTTTTGTTACTGCAGTTCTCCCAGTAAAAAGCCTTGCTTTTTCTTTTTGTCTATTATGTATCTTTTTCATCATCATGGGTTCCTTCAGTCAATATGACTGGTTGGTAGCACTGATGACTTTTTTCCACATCTCTCTGTTAAGTGCCAGCTTTTTCAAGTCCTGGTATGATTTTGTTGTTGCATCCCTTTGCAGCTGCTTTATGAAATTGTTTCTGGGTCGCCCTCTGGGTCTAGTTCCATTAATCTTTCCTTCTATAATCAGGCTTAACACTTCACTGTGTCTTTGGTTATGTCCGAACCACCTTCCTCTTCGCTCCTTGATTAGGTTTATCATTTTTTGTTTTTCTCCTAGCTCTTCTAAGACTTCTTAATTTTTTTTTTTTTCGGTCCAGCTTATTTTCTTGAATTTTCTCCAGCACCACATCTCAAATGCTTCAATTCTCTGTCCGTCTCGTTTGTTTATTGTCCAGGGATGCATATAGGGCTATGTTCCAAACATAGGATTTTAGAATTCTTTTCCTTATATGCTCATTCAAATACTTTGTTGTCAGAATTTTTTGTTTCTCCTTAAAAGCTTTCCCAATTCTTGCTTTTATTTCGTTGGTGCATCTTACATCGTGGCCCAGCATTTGTCCTAAATATTTAAATTTTGCTACTTGTTCAATATTATTGTTTCCTATTTTGATGTTCATAGCTTTAGGGTCCTTTGAGAATGTAATGCCCTTCGTTTTGTTCACGTTAATTTTCATATCATAAGCCTCTGCTGTGTGTGTGTTGATCAGCTTTAACATCTCGATCAGGTCACTCTTTCTGGTTGCTACAATTGCTTGATCATCCGCAAATTTTATTGCTTTTATTTGTTCACTATTTATGGTCACTCCTAAATTGCTGTTTCCAAGGGCTTCTGCCATCATTTCCTCCGCATAGAGGTTAAATAGGCTTGGTGAAAGTAGGCAACCTTGTCGTACTCCTTTTTCTATTTTTGTTGGGTCTGTTTCCAAGTTATTATGTATACTATGGCTTTCTGGTCTTTGTACAATGTTTTTATTAAGTTTAGTATGTTTTCTTCCATTCCTATTTTTTCCAGAATTGAGAAGAATTTTGGCCATTGTATTCTATCGAAGGCTTTCTCGTAATCAATGAAGCAAATGTAAAGTTTTTTCGCAGGTCAATAAATCTCTCTCCCATCAGCCTTAGGGCTGCAATGGCATCTCTTGTGCCCCTATCTTTCCTGAAACCAAATTGGTCAAGTGCTAAATATCTGTTAATTTTGTCACTGATTCTCTGTTTTATTATTTTTAGTAGAATTTTGGATACATGAGAGATAAGGCTGATAGTCCGGTGTTGGCTGCATTCTTTGGTATTGTGCTTTTTTGGGGAATGGGATCATGACTGCTATGCAATGATCTTCAGGCCATGAACCTTCTTTGTACATGTGGTTTGCTAAGGGGAAAATACATTCATGTAGTTCATCACCACCCTCTTTAATGAGCTCAGTAGGCAAGGAGTCAATTCCTACTGCTTTTAGTGCTGCTTCAAATTCTTCTTTGTTTATTGGCAGGTCTTCCGTGTTGTCTTCTGAGCCACTCCTTTTGATTTCTATTTCTTGTTGGTGGTCTTTTTGGTAGAATTCGGTGATATATTCTTTCCATCTTGTTTTTATTTCTTCAGGTTCTGTCAAAAGTTGACCATGTTTGTTGTTTATAGTGCTGGATCTTATTCCCTTCTTCCTTGTGAAGTGTCTAATTTCGTTGAATAGATCTGATCTGCCTTTTTTTATTTAGATCTTCAATGAATCTACACCTCTCGCTCCACCACGTTTCCCTTGCTTGCCTACACTCTCTTTGTAGTTCATTCCTTAATTTCTTATATTCTGCTACCTCTTCTTCAGTATTGTTGGTCTTCCATTTCCTTTTTTCCTCTCATCATCATCATCAGCCATTTTCAATCCACTGCAGGATGAAGGCCTCTCCAGCAACTTTCCAGTTCCTTCTGTTTTGAGCACTGGCCATCCATTTACTACACAAAAACTCATGAATTTCATCTATCCATCTCCGCCTTTGTCTTCCAGGTTTTCTTCTAGCTTCTCTTGGCTACCACTCTGTTATTTTCTTAGTCCATCTGTCATCATGTCTTCAAGCTATGTGTCCTGCCCAAGACCATTTTAGTTCTTTAGTTTTGATAAGAATGTCCTTTACTTGAGTTTGCTGCCTAATCCATGTGTTTCTCTTCTTATCTAACAGTCTGATTCCCAATATAATTCGTTCCATTCTTTGCTGTGTAGTTCTCAGCTTCTCTTCCATTCTTTTGGTGAGTGCCCAAGTTTCACTTTCATAAGTCATGGTGGGGAGTATACATTGGTTCATTATTTTACGTTTCGGACAAACTGGGATATTGCTCTTCAGTATATGACTATATTTCCTGAATGCTATCCATCCAAAATTTATTCTTCTCTTGACTTCCAGCCATTTATCATTATTACAGCTAATAACTTGTCCCAGATAAGTATATGACTCCACCTTTTCAATTACTACTCCTTCAATCATTATTTCCCTTTCTGTGGCATACTTGTTCATCATTACTTTTGTTTTAGCAATATTCATCTTTAGTCCAAAATTATTACTAACTGTGCATAACTGATTAAGATTTTCCTGTAATTCTTTGGGATCGTGGCTTATGACCACAATGTCATCTGCAAATCGTAAATGGTTTAGGTACTCTCCGTTCACATTGACTCCTTTCTGCGACCAGTCTAATCTTCTGAAAGCTTCCTCAAGGGCAGCAGTAAACAGCTTCGGAGATATTGTGTCTCCTTGTCGAACTCCTTTCTCGATTTTAAATTTGCTACTATCTTTGTCTAGTCTAATAAAGGATGTAGCACTCTCATATATTTTCTTCAAAATCATAATATATGGGGTATCTATGCCTTGTCTTTCCAGTGCCCGAAACAATGCCTTATGCTGTATGGGGTCAAATGCCTTTTCATAATCCACAAATGCCAGGCATAATGGTGTTTTATATTCATTTGCTTTCTCCATTAGCTGTGATATTACGTGAAGGTGATCCATAGTTGAGAATCCTGTCCTAAAGCCAGCTTGCTCTTTCGGTTGATTCTCATCAAGTATTCTTTCTAATCTGTTAGTAATGACCCTTGTGAACAACTTGTAGATGCGGGATAACAAGCTAATTGGTCTATAATTTCCAATTTCTGATTTATCTCCTTTCTTATGCAGCAAAACTATGATTGCATTATTCCACTGCTTAGGCATCACACCTTTTCTAATGCACTTTGTGAAGAGCCTTGCCAGTTTTTGTGTTATGTCTCTTCCTCCCAATTTTAACAACTCTACAGTAACTTCATCTTCCCCCCCCCGGGGCTTTCTGATTCTTCATTTTCTTCAGTGCATGTTCTACCTCATCAGGAAGAATATCGGGTATGTCGTATGTGTTGCTACTTTGCAATCCATCTTCCCCACTGCTGGCATCATTCCCTCGCTCCTTGTATAATTCTCTATAGTAGTCTTCTGCTATTTGAATTATGCCTTCTCTGCTGTTTATAAGTACACCATCGCTATTCTTCAGTTTTAGTATCATTTGCCTTTCTGTATTACTGCTCATGGCTGCTGATTTAAATCCTTTGTTTTCCCTTAATGCTTGTTCTACTTTTCTTGTGTTAAATCTTCTTATGTCCTCTCTGAGTCTCTTTCTAATGGCTTTGCATAACTCAGTATACTCAATTTTCTCCCTATCAGTGTTTTTCTTGCTCTTCATTTGTCGTCTTCGGTTCATCATGACAAGTGTTTCTTGACTAATTTTTTCTTCTTTGGATTTCTTTTTCCCTATCGGTTTCTTGGGCTTTATCACTTTCAGAAAGTTGTAATATTCCTCATCGATATCTTGGTCCTGAGCAGTCTGCAGAAGCTGAAACTTGTTCTTAAGTTCCAGTACATACTGCCTTTTCTCCTCCTCTGTTATCTCAAAGACCTTTGTATTATTTACTTGAGTCAGTGTTTTCCTTTCCTTTCCTTTATCTATATCAAGTGTACATCTTACCATTCTGTGATCACTTCCAACATTTACCTTATACTTTTGCCCATATTTCTTGTGAGATCCAGGGTTTCCTCGCTTCTGTTCCTTTGAAGCCTACAATTCCTGTTGTTGCTCTGGTGATGGTTTCTTTAATAAACTTCCATTTTTCTTCTACTGTTTTGTTTTCATTAAGGTTTTTTTGTACTGCTTTGACTATTGTGTCTTTGAATTTTTGCTTTGCTTCTTCTTGTCTTAATAATTCTAAATTGCATTTCTTCCTGTTGCCCTTTTCTTTAGTGTTTTAAATTTTAGTCTACACTTTAACATTACAAGATTGTGATCACTATCTGCACCTGGGTATCTTTTTAATATATAATTTAATTTAGTTATTACTAATTCTTACAGCTAATGTACATTAATGCATTATAAAATTATTTCAAATTTAAACTGCTGTTAATAATTAATATAGTTTCTCCTCAATCTCTCACTCTGAGAAAAATCCCATTGCTGAACACTGATTAGGATTTGACAGGGGTAGTCAAAATTTCAGATAAAAAGTGCACAAAAGCAACTTAAATAATGTGATAATATTTCATTCTTTCTCTCTCTCACTGAGAAATATATGTACAAATATTTATATATTAATTAATGAAGTATTTTTCAGAATGCTGAAAAATAAAAAATGCAGTTGGAGAGGACTTACAGTATTTGCCACCATCAGAGGAATGTTATCTGAATCTGTCCACCCACATCCTTCTACAGCTATGGCTACATGACATAAAGGCATAGTGTCATCACGTATTCTGATCTAAATAAAAAAAACATGTAATTATTATCCTATAAAAAATAAATAAATAATAATGCATACATCACAAATACAGTCTTATATACAATGCATAATAACCACTTGAATGTAGCATTCCTTCAGTAACAGCATCGTGTTCGTATGATGCAATATATAGGTGAGAAATTATGCAATAAATAAATCTGAACATTCGTGGTAGTTAGTGCCAGTATCGCAGAAACTGCAAACTAACACCAACAATGGAGGATGGAAAAGTTGCACAAAATCAGCATTCTCAATGGATGTAATAAAGTAAGTAAAGTGCAGCCTTTATCAACCCACTGCAGGATGGAAGCCTCCTCAACGATTCATGTTGAGGGAAATGGACCATAATCTGCCATGCTGGTCCAGTGCAGGTTGGCAGATCGACCGTATTCAGCAGTCAGGGGCTCGAACCCCGGTCTACTCAAAGAGCGTGTGCTACTGCACTCCCGCTCCTGCCCACTCGGCTATGGAAGTGGCCCTCCAGATCACTTTTACACTTGAGGTTGAAGCCAAAGCTCATAAAAATATTAAACTATAAGAACACATGTAATACAGAAATAGTAAACAGGATATTACCCATATTTCCCAACACTCTTGATGGGATTGTTGCCCACTGTAAAAAAAACTTGTTTTATTACCACGTCCTGTGGACCACTGCCTGAGACAATGGATGTCTTTGTGGATATAGCCTCTATGTGGTATACTATAAGTTCCTCCACTTTTTCTCCATTACTTGTATAGGGTTTTTAAAGGGGGGGGGGGGGAAATGGATAACAGTTTGTTTGTTTGTTATCTGATTTTTAGGAGCATTAGCAACTAAGGCCATATTGATCCGGGATATGCATGTTGTGGTCATTCCCTGACCTTTCCGCATCCTCCGTATTTGGTGGTGACGGGCTCGAACCCCGGTCTAATCAAGAAGCAAGTGCTACGCACTGCTGCTCCTTCCCACCTAGCTACGGAGGCGCCCATAACAGTTTGTAGTTTTTTATAGCAATCTGCACAGCATATTGATATTATAACTAAGCAAAATCCTTCCTGGCAATACCATGAGACATCAGGAATAGAAAGGAATGCAAGCCATACTATACTAGATGCTCAGTTCTGGTTCAATGCATGAGTTTATGATAGTGAAAAATTAGCATTTATGTATTCTAGGTTAGAAAAGTTGCTTTACAGTAATATTTACAATTTGTTTAGAAATTATTATTCCAGAACAAATGTCAAATTATGAAGGGGGATTTCCAATCCTACAATCCCAACCCCCCCAGTAATTTAACATGTGAATCCTAATGCCAATTTTCTCCTCTCTCTCTCTCTCTCACACACACCTGATCATCCTCTTCGGCTTGCATTCCTTTCTACACAGCTCTCTAATAATATTACCAAGATTTTGCATAGTTATAATATTAATACTATGCAGATTTCTGTTAAAAAAAATTACAAACGGTGTATCCCTCCCCCAAGGAAGCCTGAGGCTTTTGCTGCACCAGGCAAAAAAAAAAAATTCTGAGTTACCCTGAGGAAAAAAAAAAAAAATGATGATATCCAGCTCAGGACCCTGGGCTTTATACAGTACATCAAATTTTATGTTTATCAGATAACTCTACTCTACTAAACAAAAGCAGTACCAGCCTCATCAGTATGCTTAGATATGTTAAATAGGCTTTACTGTAAATTAAAATATTTTAACTGATACAGTTTGATGGTAAATACCATCAAATTGAGACAGTTATTTTATTTATTAATTTTGGATTTTTTGGATACAGAGGTGAAAAGAGTTTTCTGTCTATCTGGATTGTCTTGGTTTATTTGAATATAATAGTATTTTACTATCAAGTTTTCAGAAGGTTCTTATATTAAGATATTTTAATTTTTCTTTAAATATGTTTGACGAGGCAATCTCAAATTCCGTTTCAGACTTGTGACATCTAAATTTATTAGAAATCTCTCCCCCAGCCAATTCAGGATACCTTGGGAATCTCTTGACTCTGTTGCCTCTTGTTATATGTATGGATGCATCTTTTCAGTACCCCTCATCATGGCTTAGTGCATATACCACTGCATAAGTCTGACCAGACTTGTGGCTTATGCACCACAATATTATTCACCATTTCTAAGGAAAGTTTTATTTCAGTTATTCCCCGGAGGACATTTTGTTATATGACAATAAAATTTGGCTATCCAGGTGGTTAACTTTTATAGTTCTTTATATAATTTTGCAACATTGTAGAATTACAGGATTAGCTGAAGGGTAAGCTCACCTCCACTTTAAGTTAAAAGAGCAGTTGTTTAAATTAATTAAGAAATTTCCATCTGAGTGTGTCTAAGCATTTTATTCTTTGGTGTATAATGCTCTTGTTGTTTATAAAATATGCCAATAGAATGGTTTGTTAAGGTTGCCAGTTGTTTCTTTCCTCATAAAATTCATTTACAGACTTGGCAAGAACAACATTCACCGAACGTCTATGTCTGTGAGATAAATGACTGCAGTTTGTGTCTAAAGGACTTTGGTTTAAATTTGAATAATAATTTGATCTGATCGTATTTAGTTTCTTGTTTGGCAGAAATGTTTAAAGACCTCACTAATAAGTAGTCATCCTGATTCCACTAAATGGTTTGAATCTGCTCTGGTAATACAAAGATGTCCTGTTGTTACATGTTTCATACAACCTCTGAGATTTATAGGTTAAATTTATAAACTCCCAATAGTTTATGCCACTTTTTTTTTTTTTTTAATCGAAGTCTTTTATACTGCATTAGAGGGTTAATTTTTCTTTTGTTAGCAGTTATTCTGTCTGCTTATTGGTACTCATGCTTTATAAATAACTCTTCAAATAAGCAATCTGTTGCTACTGATATTCTCTATGAGTGTTCTTTTCTCTTCTCTGCTTTCTTTCATTTTCTTATACACATAACATTGTTCTGGCTGATCAAACTAAAGCTTTGTCACACAATTTTTTTGGAATTTGAAGCTAAAGTAAAAAATCACCCTTTTAACTATTTGTCTGATTTTCATCTGGAAACCAATCCGAGTAAAATGATATAGATAATGCTTTAGATTATATTTTGCCTTGCATTCTTTATTGTTGCAGATTCATGACTGTAAATTAATGCCTGTTTTCAGTTCACTTCTTTGGAATGTTTATTTCCTTTATTTAAATCTATTGTTTGTTACCATACCAGTTTGTCAGAGCCAAAATCCTTAAAACTTTTGGAACATCAAGATTCACTTATCTAAGGCAGTAGAGAGCTATGACAGAGCTATTAAGAGATTAAAAAATTCTCAGGTGTTAACTTCCACAGAAGAAGAGTTTTTGAAGAAACATTTTTTATTAAATACTTCAACTATGAACAGGCAAAGTTTATGTAACATTAGTTTTTAATAATAATTTAATATTTTAATATTTTAATTTTTTAGCTTCTTAGTAGCTCTTATCTCTTAATCTGATAAAAGCTGTAAAACCCGTTAACCTTTGATCTGCTTCTATTGCTTTTTAAATGTCACCGACATTCGCAAACCATTCATGATGTGCCCAACATTTATCACCTTCAGGATCAAGGCTATATTACATGTATCATATTTATACATGTGTAACTTAAATATAACAATTATTTGTTTTATTTAAGCTACACATGCTCAATGCAAAAACAAAAATCTGGAAAATATAGCGAAATAAAATACTACTTAAACACTAGTTTGCACCAAGTAGCAAACCTAAATGTCATCACTAGAATAAGAAATGCGAATATTAAGTGGAAAGCAAGGAATAAGTAAATATGAAGTGATGTGAAACGAAACAAGTAAAACCGTGGAATATAAGAAATTTAGGAAAATATATAATACGCAGAGCAACCAAAAATTAGAATAATGCCAATAAAAAAATAAAATAAATAAAAAAAAGCGCAATTGAAATAATATTAAAAAATCCAATGATAAAACTATGAAATACTATGGAGAAAACAAAGGAAAAGTACAGAATATCAACAACAGATGTTTGAGTTAAAATTATCAACATAATGGTGGGGTTGGAAGAAGAAAAACAAAGACAAGGCATTAGTGCTGTATTTCTCATAATTTAGAAAATTAGTGTGATACCAATAAGCCCAAAGTAGCTGTGTCTGAAACTGAATTATTAGATTAAATGACAACTAAGTAAACTGTTATACCACGTGATTGTAATTCAAAATGCTTTACTGAAGTGTTAGCACATCAATCTACACTTTAAATGGCAACATACCAAGGTTCTGCTGAACCTCACTATCAAAGTGCCTGAGTGGGAAAATAAGAGACATTACGTAAAATTTAAACAGTAGCAGTGCAAGTACTTTTGTATAATATATTATTATAAGAGCAAAGAGTGAAAAATAAGAAGGTAATTAAATTAAAATTGTTAATAAGAAATTAGTAAAATTCAAGGCAGGTTACATTATATTATTATGAGGGGGACTTAAGTTTTAGACCACCGTCGTCCTCATTAGTTTGGTAATCAGACAGATGTGGAAAGAAGAGTTAAAACAAATACAGAATACATTACTGGAATAAAGGAATAAGACTTGAAAAAAAAAAAAAAAAACTGTATGACCAGTATCATGAAAACCTTGTGAAAACTTACATTTAGTAGAGGCAACTACTCACCTGAAGTGTAGTTACTTGGACTTAGGAGGCTAAGTGAGTGCCACCCATTATATAGGGTCAGTTCTGGGTGTGACTGGACAACCAATGGAAAGATATCAGACTTTTGTCTTTGAGAACAAGATTAAGTGCTTAATCAGGAGCTCTGGCATCCAGAGTATGTTGTTTGCAGGATATGGTCATGGGGGGGATTACATGTGGTTGGAATAAAAATTCCAGGAAATCACGAAACCATGAATGAGAAACTAACCTGACCATCTTAACTTTGTGAATGGGACTAGAAACTAAAATATAGACAATTAAGGATTCTGAATTTTTAGTATTTAGCATTATGAGGATTACTAGTGACAAAATACAAGATATGAAAAGTGACTAGCTTAAATAAAGCATCAGCAACAGGGGAAAAAAAAAAAAAAAATCCACCACATCTGTACGTCTCTAACAATTTTCCTATTCCTTACTTCAATTTCCATCTGGTTGCGCCAACTTCACACTGTTTGCAAAATTTCTCTATATAACTGAGAGAACCCCAGGAGCTACCTGAGCAGCCTGCCTATACTGATCCAAGAAATTTGTGTTCGACTTAAGTCTTTCTCATTCTCGGCTACATTGAATACAGTACTATACAATTGGTATGTTATTCTGGGATCACTGCTACTCATATACTTTTTTTTTTTTTTTTTGGTAGTTGTTGGCGCATCGGCTTCTGTGGCCATATTGCACCTTCCAAGGTTTTTGCAGTACTTTGATCCAAGCCCGAGGCAGGAATCGAACCCGCGACCTTTGTGTTGCCGGGCAGGTACTTTACCCACTCGGCTAGCCCGGTCGGCCGCTACTCATATGCAGTACCTTGCATTTATCAATGTTAAACCTCAACTGACACTTCTCTGCATACCTGCCTAATTTTTTAAGTCCTTTTGCAATAGTATGCTGTTATTATATGTCATTAATCACCCAGCCAACCTTTGTACCATTGAAAACTCACACAATAACATGCTTTCTGCTTATGATGCATGCACAAAAGCATTCAAAAGTACTGTGCCACAATGCATATAGATAGTTGTTCTTACACATTCAATAAAGTTCTGCAAAAGTAAAAGGCACATGAAATTAACAACTGTTCTATATCTGCACACTGAATTAAGTCTGTTATTTGCAGCAATGCTTGGTTTTTATTTATAGATTAGAAAAACAGTTTTATTTGGTCTTTAATTGCATTGAGGTAAGTTTATGTATATGGAATAAACTTTTAATAACTTCTCGATAAAGATCTGTTCTGATTTAGAGTTCAGTTGAAAAGTAACTGTTCATTAGTTATGAATTCTACCCTTTTATATTTCAATAATTATTTTACAAATTTTTGGAATGTTGAGGATTTCAGTATGTTGTTGTGTCTCAACCAACTTTCAGAAAAAAAATGACAGCACATTTTATGGACTCTCAAACATAGGCGTCAGCAAATGTGTTAAGCTTGACATTTCTTCATCAATGTTGTTAATAAATAGCGAAAACAGTATGGAATTCAGCATTGAACCCAGAAGGACTCCACTAATAATATTATGATTATGTTATTCATAATTATGTTATTATATGTGTTATTATATATATTATCTTGAACTAATAATATTAGTTCAAGAAGAGCAGTGCCCATTAATAACCACCCTTTTTCTCTGCTGCCACTTGGATTCATGTGGAACAGAAGCATATTCAAAATCTAAGCATATGATCTCAAATTTTTTTGCATCCAGTTCCTTTGTTACTGTGACATAGCTAACCAGATTGGTCAGACAAGATCTCACCATAAAAAATCGAAGCTGTGATTGAAGTATGACTGCATTCCTGTTAAGCATGTTAAGATGATCCTGCGTTACTTTTTTTTGGCCACTAACTTCTTTAGTTTCCTTGGAACGGAACAGCAGAAAAGAAGTGAGCAATTACAGAGGTCTGTAATTACTCACTTCACCCTTTGAACTCCCATTAAATGCAATCTGTAGAAATTTCTGAATACCAGGATGATGTCATAATTATGGCTAAATGTTTGCTTGCCTTTTTAACTGCTTCTTTTAATATAAATGGATAGATACCATCATCCCCAAGTGCTTTATTTATTTTTAGCTACAATTTCTCTTCTTCTTTTTTTTATTTTTTTATTTATTATGTAAACCCCAAACACGAGGGGTATTAGAACCTACAGTACTTAGTACAGTGCTTGGGTTGGAGTTTGAGAAGACGAAAGAAGATATTTGTTGACATTGGACTTGAACTTCTGTAGACTGTAATTTTCAGGAAATACGTATGAAGGAAGGTTGTTCCAGAAAACGGCAGTTAATAAATAAACAAGGAAGATGAAAAGTTGGTTCTGTAAGTTTGACGACGGACAGTAAATGGATGTTGGCGGCACAATTTCGGACTGTTCTGAAAGAGAGAGAGCAGGAATTATAGAAGATAATTCAGAAGAATAGTCCCATGGAAGTATCTGTAGAAGAGGCATGCAGAAGAAACAGTACATCTATGAGACAGCGAGTGGAGAGACTCTGTTAGAGATGAATCATTAATTAACCTAACTGCCTTCTTCTGAATGGAATCAAGAAGCCTCAGAGAGGTTTTGGGGGCACCACCCCAGATGTGGGAACAATATTCCATGGCAGGGCGAATTTGCAATTTATACAGCATGAGCAGCTGTTTGGAAGAAAAGTAACGTCGAGAGCGAAAGAGAAAACCATGTTTTTTAGATGCAGAGGAAGCAATATTTGTAATGTGCTTTTGTCAACAGAGATTAGAAATCAGAGTAATCCCCAAAAGAGATATATCATTTTGCCTAGAAATCGGAGTGTCACTAAAGATAAGCATAGGAGCAGAAGAATCCTTTTTGCGAGATATAAGACAAGACTGAGTTTTAGAAGGGTTGAAATCAAATAAGTTATCTTTGCCCCACAGGAGAATTATCTGAAGATCGGCATTTAAGGAATTGGTAGCAGATTGTTGACAAGTTGAAGCTGATTGAGCAGGACAAGATTTCTCAAATGGAAAGTGGAATGCAATGTGCTATCATCGGCAAAACTATGGATAGGATTTCCAGTCAATGGAAGAAGGTCATTAATATACAAGAAGAAAAGAGTGGGGGAAAGAACTGAACCTTAGGGACACTGGCATTAGTGGAGAAGTTAGAAGACAGAGAGCCATCTACCCTCACCTCAGTGAGCAATCAGAGAGAAAACTGGATAACCAATTACTAAAAACGGTTGGCAACCCATAAGATGGAAGCTTGTTTAGAAGACCTTTATGCCATACACGATTGAAAGCCTTTGAGATGTCAAGAGCAACTGCTTGTGTTTCACCGAACTTTTCCATTGAATTTGTCCACAAATGGATAACATAAGCCAGAATATCACCAGTGGATCGACACTGATGGAATCCATACTGGCGACCGTTGATCAGAGGAAGGTTTCTAGGTAGTTTTAAGAGTTGGCGGTTAATTGATTTCTCCATTACTTTCGAAAGAGTAGAAGTAATTGCAATGGGATGATAATTGGATGGGAGGGATTTGTCACCCTTATTAGAAACTGGCTGGATATTAGCAAATTTCCAAGCAGAAGGAAAAACACCTTTGGAATAAGAAAGCGAAAAAAGGCGGCAAAGAATAGGATTAAGTTCAGGAGCACAGGTTTTGAGAATAAGTGGAGAAATACCATCGGGACCTGGAGCTTTCTTAGCATCAAGATTCGTCAAAATCCTTCTGATATCCTTTTGACGAAAGACCACAGGAGGCATTGAATGGAGCGTGTTGGGAATGGTGGGAGGTGTTTTACCAAGATCATTAATACATGAGCTGGAAGAAAAATAGGATGCTAGCAGGTCAGCTTTATCCTTGGCTGAAGTGACAACAGAACCATCTGGTTTGGACAGAGGTGGGAGCAGAGATGGGCAAAAGTTGCGGCCAATAGCTTTGGCAAGAGACCAGAATGCTCGGCTACCATTAGGGCAAGAAGCAAGTTTTCTACTCTTAGCCTGTTCAAACTCGAGTTTGGACTGATTAATAACTGCTTTACAATTGTTGCGAGCTTTGGTGTAGGCAGAAAATGAAACTAAAGAATTAGAAACAAGCCAATTACGATATGCAACATTCTTCTCTTGAACAGCCTTAGCACATTTATTGGAAAACCAAGGTTTAGATAAAGGAAGAGATGTTAAAGTGAAGTGTGGGATAAAGGATTCCATTCCTGCAAGAATAATTTCACTGCCACGATCTGAGCAAACGTTGACATCAGAAGTTTTGAAACAGTAATCCAACCAACCAAGGAAAAGAAGAAAAGAAGTCTCATAGGTCATCCCATTTTGCATTCTTGTGATGCCAAACAACACGAGGTTGGGAATAGCCATGAGATAAAGGTTCCATTGGAGAAGAGACAATCACCAAGTTGTGATCTGAAGTTCCTAAAGGACCTCTCACTTCAACCGTGTACTTAGAAGGGTTGTTTGTGAGAAAAAGATCAAGCGTATTGGCTGAATGATTAGGATTGTCCGGTATTCTTGTAGGTAAATGAACAATCTGTGCTAAGTCATTAGTAATTGCAAAAGCCTCAGCATCTCAACCTGCTGGGTCGGTGTGACTAGAAAACGGAAGCCAGCTGGAGTTGTGAACATTAAAATCACCAAGGAAAATTACCTCACTGTTAGGAAAGTTGGACTGGAGAAAGTCAAGTTGCAAAGAGAGGAAGTCAAAGAGCTCCAAGTGATTAGTTTAGTTGGGAGAATGGTAGAGACAACAGATGAATTTGGCACAATGAGGTAGAGAGATTTTAAGCCAGAGAAGATCAAAGAGAGGAGATTCCAAATTGCCAAGTCTCTGACAGGGAATATCAGAACGAACATGTGCACAAGTACCACCTTTGAGGCGAACGGAATCATACAGTGAATAATTTGGGCATCGGAGATGAGCAGTAGATGAATAAACCGATAACTGAGATTCTGTCAGAAAAAGTACATGGGGTTTGGCAGACTGCAAGTGGAAATGGACATTGTTGAGATTAGAATTGAGACCACGTATATTTGTGAAATGAATTAGGAAGTGCTTCGGAGGTTTAGATCTTTTCGCAGATATGCTTGTTCTATTAGTTTGACAATTCATGGTGTATTCAATAGTAAGAAAAAGTGGGTGGGACATGCTGTTTGAAGTAACGAAATTTTTGGATATAGCATACACATGGTAAGAATATACCCAGATCCTTGACATAACGTGGCCTCGACAATGCTCCCCGCATACACACTAAGACTCCCTCCAGTAACTATCTGGCAAAGTAGAGGTAGCAAGATTATACACTAGCTGATCCGGAAGCCTCCTAGGGAGTTACCAATAGGTTCGGTCTGGTGTACTAACTAGCGGCCAGCCTGCAAACACCGTTTTAGAGCTGTACCCTCGAAATGTAAGGAATATTGGATCTCGCCACGACGTTCATCATAACCTCAAAAGTCATCAATCACACTGCAGTCACAAAAGAACTGGATGCAGGGAATAACTTTGATATTATATACTTGGATCTTAGAAAGGCTTTTGATACTGTTGCACATGGAAGACTGCTACACAAATTGGAGCAGTGTGACATTGGAGGCAAATTGCTGCTATGGATAAAGGGGTGGTTGAGGGGGAGAAGACAGATTTGTTGTTGTTGTTATTTGGTTTTTAGGAGCATTAGCAACTAAGGCCATATTGCTCCGGGAATATGCGGTGGTCATTCCCTTGACCTTTCCGCATCCTCCGTATTTGGTGGTGACGGGCTCGAACCCCGGTCTAATCAAGAAGCGTGTGCTACGCACTGCTGCTCCTTCCCACCTGGCTACGGAGACGCCTTAGAGAAGACAGAGAGTGGTAATCAATGGACACTGCTCATCGTGGACTGATGTTATTAGTGGAGTCCCTCAGGGCTCAGTGTTGGGTACATTATTGTTTTCTGTATTTATAAATGATATTGATGATGGTATATCGGGCTTAATGTCCAAGTTTGCAGACGATACAAAGGTTGGCAGGGTTGTCAAGGACACTACTGACACTATGCTGCTGCAACAGGATCTGGAAAGGTTGAGCAGATGGGCTGAGAGGTGGCAAATGAAGTTTAACATTGACAAATGTAAAGTACTACACATGGGAAACAGCAACCCCAGAGCGACGTATCAACTCTGTGGTACTACACTGACAGTGGTAGAGAATGAAAGGGACTTGGGGGTGGTTGTGCAGGCAGATATGAAGTTCTCTGAGCAGTGCAGACGGGCTGCAAGAGTAGCTCATGGAGTATTGTCAATGATATACAGGAATTTTTCCAGCAGGGATAAGGAGGTGATTATTCCATTGTATAAGGCGATGGTCAGGCCACACCTAGAATACTGTATACAGGTCTGGAGGCCTCATTTCAAGAAGGATGTAGAGCTGCTGGAACGAGTACAGAGAAGGGCAACAAGATTAGTGAATGGAACAAAGGGGTGCTCTTACGAAGAAAGGCTTAAGTTTTGCAAATTACAGTGTCTGGAGACTAGGCACCAGCGAGGTGATCTGATAGAGGTGTATAAAGCCTTGAATGGTTTAAGCATGCTCAATGCTGATGGGATTCTTCCTCTAGCTCAGAAAAATCACCTGAGAGGGCATAAATTCAAATTGAGGAAAGACAGATGTAGGATAGACGTGCGGAAATTTGCCTTTAGCCAGCGGGTGGTTGGTTGGTGGAACAGACTTCCATCCCTTGTGGTGGAGGTTGATAGCCTAAATAAGTTTAAGGCTCAGCTGGACAGGTATTTTGAACGAACAGAGGGGTGAAGTGGAAGTGGGTTTTTTTTTTTTTTTTTTTTTTGGCTGATGCTGCATAAGCTTTCTTTCTTGCATCAAATGCCTCTACTAATGCTAAAAAAAATGCATGATGGAAGAGATAGGGAAGGGTTGACCGGAACTTAGCTCTAGAGACTAAACATGGATTCCACTTCAAGCCTCCAATAAGCAAAGTGGTGGTATTTCACCGGTTGATGAGAGTCATCTACCACCTAGTACTGCCTGGTAACATAGAGGGGCGGCGTTCCTCCATGTGGTGTGGTGTGGGTGCCACACCTGAACCCCTGCTTATGCTGGTTCACACCTGGGTGGTCACCCACCATGTACTTGTGCATGGATGTTATACCCAGGATTACTAACAGTCCCACCATTGTGAAGGTGCAAGCAGAGGATTTGGTTGTCACAGACCGTCCGGACTTTGCCGAAATTGGGTCCACTTGACTTGAGTGTCACCCGAATATCAGTTCCATCAGTGTTTTAGACTCCCAGGTAGCAAGTACAGCTTGTCTGGCATATCTGAGAGAATGTCTGTGACAACCTCAAGGACCAATTACTAAAAAACAGTTGGCAAACCATAAGATGGAAGCTTATCAAAAGCGTTCCTGAAATCCAAGTGCTCCCTGACTTACGTAATACGGGTAGGACCCATTTTACGACACGTTGCCTCCCAAAGTTATGCTGGTGCTGGACAATTCCCCAGGACACCCAGCCAACTTCCAAGAAATCCAATGACCATTTGGAAGTTGAGGTTGTGTATTTGACTTCCAACACAACTTCACTTTTGCAACTGATGACCAAGGTGTAATTGCGACTGGATATAATTCCAGCAAAACAGGGTCATAACATGAAAAGTTGTAAAACAAGATCAAATTAGCATTAGCATTAGCAGAGGCATATGATGCAAGAAAGCAAGCTTATTCAGCATCAGCCAAAAAAAAAAAAAAAAAAAAAAACCCACTCCCATTTCACCCCTCCGTTCGTTCGAAATACCTGTCCAGTTGAGCTTTAAATTGACAAGGTGTAATTGCGACTGGATATAATTCCAGCAAAACAGGGTCATAACATGAAAAGTTGTAAAACAAGATCAAATTAGCATTAGCAGAGGCATATGATGCAAGAAAGCAAGCTTATTCAGCATCAGCCAAAAAAAAAAAAAAAAAACCCACTCCCATTTCACCCCTCCGTTCGTTCGAAATACCTGTCCAGTTGAGCTTTAAATTTGTTTAGGCTATCAACTTCAACAACAAGTGATGGAAGTCGGTTCCACCAACCAACCACCCGCTGGCCAAAGGCAAATTTCCGCACATCTATCCGACATCCGTCCTTCCTCAATTTGAATTTATGCCCTCTGAGGTGATTATTCTGAGAAAGATGAAGAATCCCATTGGCATTGAGCATGCTCAAACCATTCAAAGCCTTATACACCTCTATCAGATCACCTCGCCGGTGCCTAGTCTCCAGACTCTGTAATTTGCAAAACTTAAGCCTTTCTTCGTAAGAGCAACCCTTTGTTCCATTTACTAATCTTGTTGCCCTTCTCTGTACCCGTTCCAGCAGCTCTACATCCTTCTTGAAATGAGGCCTCCAGACCTGTATACAGTACTCAAGATGTGGCCTTACCATTGCCTTATACAAGGGAATAATCACCTCCTTATCCCTGCTAGAAAAATTCCTGTATATCATTGACAAGACACCATGAGCTACTCTTGCAGCTCGTCTGCACTGCTCAGAGAACTTCATATCTGCCTGCACAATTACCCCCAGGTCCTTTTCATTCTCCACCACTGTCAGTGTAGTACCGCAGAGTTGATACGTTGCTCTGGGGTTACTGTTTCCCATATGCAGCACTTTACATTTGTCGATGTTAAACCTCATTTGCCACCTCTCAGCCCATCTGTTCAACCTTTCCAGATCCTGTTGCAGCAGCATAGCGTCAGTATTGTCCTTAACGACCCTGCCAACCTTTGTATCATCTGCAAACTTGGACATTAAACTTGATATCCCATCATCAATATCATTCATAAACACCGAAAACAACAACGGACCCAACACTGAACCTTGAGGAACTCCACTAATAACATTAGTCCACGTTGAGCAGTGTCCATTGATTACCACTCTCTGTCTTCTGCCACTCAACCATCCCCTTATCCATAGCAGCAATTTGCCTCCAATGCCACACTGCTCCAATTTGTGCAGCAGTCTTCCATGTGCAACAGTATCAAAAGCCTTTCTAAGATCCAAATATATAATATCAAAGTTATTCCCTGCATCCAGTTCTTTTGTGACTACATCATAGTATCTAATCAAATTGGTCAGGCAAGACCTGCCCTTAACAAAACCATGCTGCGTCTGAGCTATAACTGAATTCTTGTCTAGATGATCCTGCAGTGTTTCTTTAACCAGTGCCTCCATTAATTTACCTGGAACAGAAGTTAAACTAACAGGTCTATAATTACTTGTGTCAGCCTTTGAACCTCCTTTGTGAATTGGGGTCACATTTGCACATCTCCAGTCCATAGGTACCTCCCCTGAGTCCAAGGAAGCTCTCATAATTATGGCTAAGGGTTTGCTTACTTCCTTTGCTGCCTCCTTTAATATAACTGGATAGATCCCATCCACCCCAGGTGTCTTTTTTATGTTTATCCTCAACAATCTCTCCTCCACTTTCCTCTCAGTTATTACAAAATCATCCAGCTCACTGCCAATGTTTACTTTACCTACATCATTCTCCTTCCTGAATAACTCCTCATGCGTGAATGTAGATGCAAAATACTCGTTTAGATTGTTAGCCACCTGAGCAGGATCCTCAACTGTTGAACCATCAATATCCAGTGGACCAATCTGATTCATCCCTTTCCTTTTAGAGTTCAAGTATGTAAAGAACTCTTTTCTGTTTTTCTTTGCATCCTTTGCCAAGGATTTTTCATAGTCTGCCTTTGCCTGCCTAATCTCCTTTGTGACTTGGTTACAGACCAACTTATATCTATCATAGGCTTCCATGTCACCCATTAATTTGTATGTATCCCATGCATTTTTCTTCTCTGCCACATGTCTCATTAGTTCATCTGACAACCATTTAGGCCTAAACCTTGAACAATATTTCTTAGTTGGTATGTAAAGCCTGGTAGCCTCCAAGATTAGTTCCTTGAATGCTTCCCATTTTGAGTTTGCTGTCGGTAACATCATCAGTTGGTCCCACTGTATAGAATTTAAATACTGTCTCAGACCATCATAGTCGCCTTTACGAAAACAAAAACCCTTCCCTTTACCTCTGATGGTAGTTACCTCCTTGAGTAAATCCCACTTCAACACACTGTGATCACTGCCACCTAGTGGTTCATTTATCTGCAGGTTCTTAATGCATGAAGAATCACTACTGATAATCAGATCAAGAGTATTGCTCCCTCTTGTTGCCTCACGAACATGCTGATGTAGAAAACAATCATCCAATAAATCCACAAAAGCCTTGCTAGTGTGCGAGTGACCAACCCACAAATTCCAGTCAATATCTGGGAAATTAAAGCCCCCCATTATAAGATTCTCTGATTTACTGGCCCACTCTATTTCCCTGTACAATATCTTATTATACTCATCAGAGTCATTAGGCCTATAGCACACTCCTACTCTCAATTTTGATTTCCCTATGCTTATGTCACACCAAACTGACTCGACGCTGCCCTGTCCATCGATGTCGACTGGCTTCACTTCCTTGGACTTGATGTGTTTCTTAATTAATAGCATAACCCCTCCTCCCCTCCTGTCCTGTCTATCCTTTCTATACACATTGTATTCCCCAAATTCCAGTTCCGCATTACTTATATCTGTGTGACACCACGTCTCTGATATCCCAACAATATCTGCCTTTGATGTTTTGAGCAATACCTCAAATTCATCAAATTTATTTACCAAACTCCTAGCATTGGTGTACACGCAGGTATACATGCACCTGTTTCTATTCTTAGCTACCCTAACACAACCCATGTGTTTACTTGTACCGCAATGACTACCAGCAGTCTCTGAAATATCCTGCATCTTGTTTTTCAGACTTCTGCTCATTTCAATAGAAACAGTGCAAGAATCACTTCCACCTCTGCCACTGGCTACTGTTAATCTATTAGTCCTTGTATCCCCCCCAACTAGCAGTTTTCCGACCCACCTAACACTGCCTCGACAGCATCAGCAAAAATTCTTGCACCCTTTCTATTTAAGTGTATCCCATCCCTGTAGAAGCAATCTCTCCTGTTAACAAGTACAGTTCAGGCTGAAAAAAATTCTACCCCTTGAGCCTTGCACAATCCCTCCAGGGCCGAATTGATCGACAAGGCTCTCATCATATACTCCCTCCTATCGTGTCTGGGCAGAATTGCAGACACTTTCAAGTTCAACCCTAATTCACGGCTTTTTTTCAACAGTGACCTGTACTTGCTAAGTAATTCCGCCGGTCTCCTACTCTTAATATCATTAGTGCCAACGTGTACAACTATATCACCTTTTGTGCCCTTAAAAGATGATATCCGCTCTACAACGTCATCAACCTTTGCCCCTGGCAGACATACCCTGGTCCTATTCCACCTATCCTTTTTACAAAGTATGTTCCCCGTTTCCCTGACAATAGAGTCACCAACAACTACTAGTTCCTGTGGGACCAGCGCATTCTGCCTAGGGGGCTGCTTCTGTGTTGCCTGATGACCAAGTGCAAGCTCTGGCGTTGATGTGGGCAGCTGAGAGCTTGATGGGCCCCTCAATTTATTTCCTTCGAGGGCATCCACCCTGTCCTTCAAGCTCTCATAAAGGCCCATAACAACGCTGAGTTGTCGCCTGATTTCCTTGCACTCCTTACATCGTGCACACACAAAGACATCCCCCTTGGCAGTATCATGTCCCGTACCCGACTGCTCCGCAAACATCAAGCAAACAGTGCATTTCAATAGACTGTGATTCAGAGGGCAACTGCCCCCCCTCAGTTCTCCCCTGAACCACAGCACTCCCATTAGCTTGAGCCTTTTGCTTTGCTGCTCTGGTCAGAGTCATGATTCCGATTTAATTCAATAAAATTCAAAACAAAAATTAAATCCTTAAGTTATATCCCAAAACAGTTATGTTATATATATATTTTTTTCGGTATCTAGTGTTTTCTACGAGTTCCCTTTATACAACTTCCGTATCACGTGCACCACTATAGTTATGTATTAATTATTTGTTAGATTAAGTCGTTTTATATATATATATATATATATAGAGTTAAAAGTACAATTTAATTGACAATAAAGTTTATCAAGATTAATAGATTTACTGATTAATTGACAATATTATATTATGCACTATACGACACTAAGCTTATGCTATCGTGTAAAAATGGCGGGAATTCACGAACGGTATTTCTACGGACTCGTAAGTATTGATCAGCTTCGAAATCTCGCTATCTCAATTTAGAATAAACTAAGGATCCTAACTAGGTCTATAATCTACTTATAGAAGATAATTTGATATAACAATTGGTTAATAAATCGACTAAATTTGGTTAAAAGACCTCTCGTTCAATTTGTGACACGTGGATTTGATACCGTTACCGATACTAAGTAATATCTACGAAATCTCTGTCTAAGTTAAACTTTAAACTAAGTATCGTAACTAGGAATATAAAGCTACTCTAGAAAATAAGTTAATATGACAATTTAAACTAATAAAGCAGAAAATAAATCAGGAAAAACTTCTCTGTTTGAAGAGCTTTAAGGAGCAATGTCTGCACAGGCTAACCTCGCACCCAGACCCGAATTACAAATTCAATTCATTCAATTACATTATAATTACAAATTATAATGTAATTGAATGAGATAGGTTCCAAAATTCAGAAAATTTTCCCAAGTATGTACTAATATTTCTGTTATTTATAAATAATTAAATATTTTAAACATTTAATGCACTTGTTTTAATAAAATAAAATTTTAATTTACTTTGGTCGTGTGGAGTCATCGCTTGAGTACGTATTTACTTCACTGATATTTTATGTGACAATGGCGTAATGGGACAACATTAATGGGAGGTTGAGGATCATAATGTTCTGAGGTTCCTTTCCCTTCTTTGTCAAGAACTGTTACACTGACGTCTGGCGTGACTTCCTACTTCTTTCTTCCAAGATGTTATAGTAGGGCTTCAACATCATGTTTGACACCTCTTTGGATGCCATGGCTACATTCCCAATCAGGATCATTATCACAAAGTTCATCAAATGCACTACAAATTTTGGCAAGAGCACTCAGAATGTTCTGTTTTTAATGTTCTGATTGGCTCCAACTGTTCCACTCCATCTGGTGTGTCAGCCTCATGTTGTTGAAGTTGTACAGTCAGTTCCTCCAATTCCTCCCTCAAAAGTGGCTCACCATGACTCTCCAGCAACTGGTCAACATCATCTGGATCAACGTTGTCAATGCCAACATCCTTAGCCATGCGAGAAACATCTTTAGTCACTTTGGAAACTGGCTCAATCCTTACAAAATCAATTACTGCTTCGGGCGACAATTTATGCAGGCCTGTGACACTTCCTCCCAGGCTGAATCAATGTTAGTGATAGAATTCAGGATGTTATACGACTTCCAGTAGTCCCTCACAGTTATATCAGACTGCACAGCCTCAATGGTCCCTTTGACAGTTGTATGCAAATAATACGCCTTAAAGGTCACTTTTGCAACCTCTGGTCCATTAGTTGAAAAAGTGAAGTTGTGTTAGAAGGCAAGTACACAACCTCAACTTCCAAATGGTCAGTGTGGATTTCTTGGGGGTTGGTTGGGTGTCCTGGGGCATTGTCCAACACCAACATAACTTTGGGAGGCAAGCCATTTGCTGCACAAAACTGAACACTCTCTGGACAAAAGTACGAGGTGTACCATTTGCTAAAAATTGTCCGAGTAACCCGCGTCTTTTTTGTTAGAGTGCCAAAACACAGGAAGGCATGTCTTCACTATGCCCTTCATTAAACGAGGCGTCTCTGAATGGTACACCAACATCGGTTTGAGTTTAAATGTTCCCAACCAATCAACCAATCTTTTGCAACCTTGAAACCAGGGGAAGATCTCTCCTCACAGGCGATGTACGTGCTACTTGGCAATTTTTTCCAATAAAGCCCCGTTTCGTCCACATTAAAAACAAATCAGGGTGGTAGTTGCCTTTGTCTATTAAGTGTTTAAATTCGGAAGGATACTCTTCCGCCACTGCAATGTCAGCACTAGCAGCCTCTCCAGACATGTTCACATTGTGAATTTTAGAACGGTTTTAAACTGATGAAACCACCCTTTGTTGGCCGTAAATGTTTCAGTGCTACCAGCCTCCTCACATATTTCGTCAAATAATGACTTCGCCTTGTCCAGAATTACCTTTAGCCTGTGTAACAGGGACGTTATTTTGGTTCATATTGTCAACCCACAACACTAACAATTTCTCCATTTTTTCCATTGTCTCACTGCATGAATAAGTTGTTCTGGAGGATGACATACTTGTTATTCCTGTGTGTGTGAGTGTGTGTGCGCACGCACACACACACGCACTTTATTTTATCAACATTCTTCATAATCGTTGATACAGTAGAAGGCACTAAACTGTCTTACACACATCCGACCGACGCTCACCAGACTCCATGCGACAAATCACATCCATTTTCTTCTTAACAGATCTTAACAGAAAACGCACATTTTCTGTTAAGATCTGTCAGTGACTATGGGAGCACTAGTTTAGCAAAAAGTTGTGAATCCTTTGCTAAGGGTGGGTTTATTTTTTAAATTTTTAATTTTTAATACTTTTATACATTTTTAATGTATTAATTTATACATTTAAATTTTTGGTTTCAACATCACAGGATTTTACAGATGTTACATGTTACAAAAGGTGTTCAAAATGCTGTCCTTGCATCCATATGCAGCTTTGTAGTCTTCTCTGCATTGAGTTGAAATCCTCTCGGGCATTCCTGGGTCATTTCTGATTTTCTGAAAGGCTCCTTCAACCCGACGTTGCAATTCCTGAATTGTGTTAATGTCAGAAGTGTACACCAAGCTTTTTACATGACCACAGATACAAAAATCCATAGGATTTAAGTCTGGTGATCTGGGAGGCCACATAACAGGCCCACCTCTACCTATCCACTGTTGACCATGCCTTCTAGTTAGATACGGAGTCACAACTTGAGCAAAATTTGCTGGTGCACCGTCATGCATAAACCACATGTTCTAGCGTTGCGAAAGTGGAACATTATCATCACATCAAAGAGGTCTGGAAGATCATTCTGCAGAACTGAAGGTACAGTTCTCCTGTTACCCTGTTTGGCAGAAAGTGTGGTCCAATTAGACTGTCTCCTAGTAGTTCTGCCTAGACATTTAACGAGAAAGGTTTCTGATGTCATGACTCGTGAATTGCATTAGGATTTTCGTCGGACCAAATGTGACAGTTATGAAAATTAAAAATACCATGACGAGTAAACCCAGCTTCGCCAGTGAACAGAATGTTTAAAAACTGGGGGGGGAGATTCAGGACACTGTTGTTGCATCCACTCTAGGAGGGTAGTCTATACTGCTGAGACCTTGTACACTTTGAATATGGTAGGGTACAGTAATTGCCGATGTAAAATTCGTCACACTGCTATGACTCGCTCTTGATGGTACACGCTCTTGCAGAGCAACCCTCCTTGTCGAAATTCTTGGATTTTGTTCTATTCTTTCTAACATCCTTTCCTCAACATCAGGTGTTATGTTTCTGGGCCTACCTGCTGGTACTCCGTGTACTAAGCACCCATGTTCTCTAAGGCGTTGATGTACCTTGATGAATGTGCGCCTGTTGGGCTGCCTTTGGCAGGGAAATGCTTCCTGGTACAAAGTGTGCAGCTTTGGGTGCACTGCTGTTGGGTTCACCATACATGAAGTGCATGTCCCTATGCTATTCGTTGCTGTAACCTCTTTCCATGTTGACTATCCTTTGACAAGTACTAGTATGCCTGCTTCATCTCAGAGTATCGAGAGAGGGGAAAGGAAGAGAATGAGGATAATTGAAAGTCAGTGGTGGATACTAAACAAGCAAGTCATTGGCGGATCCCAACTCTGTACAGTTAACCTTATCAGTGGTGGATCCCAATAGAAATGTGCAATATCTCGAAAATGATTCACTTAAGGACCCTTGTTTACTAGGCTTTTTTTGCATATTGCAGTCTGTACAGTTTACCTTTAAATTATTGACCATCACTTTTGAAACACCCTGTATAATATCAAAATATTTTGCATCCAGTTCCTTTGTGACATCATAGTATCCAATCAAATTTGTCTCTTCTTTTAGGTAACTACCCAGTAGCAGGCATTTGAATTTGCCGAAGTCATCAGATTCAACTATCCACAGAGGTTACTTATTCTGATGATTAACAATCAATCACTGGCTGAAGAAAAACTTTCTACAGGTCTATAATTTGCCATTAAGAAATCTTTAAATAACTTTGTAGTTTATAGACTTTTTAGGTTTAAAAATCTTAAATATAAAGTAATAAAATTACCTCACTCCCAGTGAAGCGGCACGGATGAAGAACAGGTATTTCTTCTTCATATGCAGTCTTCAGAGAATTAAGATACTGGTCAGCAAGTCGTACTAATTCATCGTGATCAATACCTAACAGAAAGAAAATAACCTCTAAGCCATCACTTGTTGAAATCAACAAATACGAGGGCGATTATCTAATTTGCAGACTGGTGCAAGATTTTATGTTTACCATGTTAACTTTCCATCAGCAAGTCATACTAATTCATCGTGATCAATACCTAACAGAAAGAAAATAACCTCTAAGCCATCACTTGTTGAAATCAACAAATACGAGGGCGATTATCTAATTTGCAGACTAGTGCAAGATTTTATGTTTACCATGCTAACTTTCCATAACTGTCACTAGAGGTACTCTCCCTGATCACTACTGAGCAGACTGTGTGTGCATACAAGTATTTGTCGAGCTAGTGTTGCGTGAAGAGTTTTTTCAGCCGCATGTCACTGATCATTTTGAAGGAAGTATCAGGTCGGACAAATAGATTGAACAGCGATATGTGATTTTTTATTGTATCAGACGGGGCTTCAATGCATCGGAAACAGTTAAAGATATGAATGAAGCATATGGTAATGAGTGTCTTGGTAGAACAGCCATATTCCAGCACGACCGACCTTTCCAGTGTGAAGTGGTTTCTCCATCAAGACAATGCCAGGCCTCATACGGTTAATATTGTGCAGGCAGTGATCACTGTCATAGGTGCCAAGGTTCTGCTACATCCCCTTTATTCAGACTTACCTGTGTGTGATTCCTTCCTGTTTCCACGTCTGAAGAAAGGCAAGCATTTCGCATCTGATACAACAATGCTCGCAGAGCCACAATGGAAGCACTTCAGTCTTTCGAAAAATGGCTTGCAAGAAGCATTTTAGTGTGTGGGTACAACGGAGGTAAAAGTGTGTAAAGTTCAAGGGGAAAGTGTTTTGAGGAGAAATCTACTTCTGAATTTTGTACAGAAAATTCAAATGATGACAATTAAGATGAGATCTTGCACCAGTCTGCAAATTAAATGATCATCCCTGGTATAATATACAGGAAGATTTTCTCAGTACTGTGCAGAGACAAATCTACAGTGGCAGAAAGCACTTCACTTGCTAGCTCCAGTGATCAGCAGTCTGCCATGAAATATAGGCATGGCAAACTGCAATTAATGGCATTTATCAAAGAAAGATTCCCCCTTAACAAATCCATGCTGTGACTGCAGTATATATGTATTCCTATCTAGATGAGCCTGCATTTCCTTTTACCAATGTCTCTTATTTTCCCCTAGAACAGTAGTTAATTTGACATATCTGACTTATATCTCCCTTTGATTTCCATTTTTCAGTTTAGGAACTTTCGCACATCTCCAGTCCCCTGAAACCAAGATGCCCTTATAATCATGGCAAAAGGTTTGCTTACCTATTTTGCTACCACCTTTAATATAATTACTACAACCAAAATGAGAGTACTATCGTCTATTGACTGCAAATCAAAAATAAAAATTTTATCAACTTATTCCTATTTTCTTACCTAACTAGACCTAACACTCATTAAAGATTAGGTAATGGAAAAGTAAGAAATAAGAGAAAATGGACAAGCTACTTTTCTGGACCATCTTCTTAGGTAAAGTAAGGATCCAACACATTTAATTTGATAAAGAGTTTGGCATTTTTTATTAATTTATTTTTGTTATTTAATATTAAAATGTATCACCGAAATTAAAATGCCACATCTCTTTGATCTCATGTCTTAGGTTTGTGTACTTCCTGATTTTTTCCCCATGGGTTTCCTGCAGGTTGCCAGTGTTGGGTACCATTATGTCCAATCTGTTGTGCGGGATTGTCCTATCCGTTATTATGGCACGGTCCCAGTATAGCTTGTGGGCTGGGGTCTCTAGTACTGCCTGGGGTGTGTACTTGTAGTATGGTACACTTTCTTCGATCAAGTGGTATTTCTTTGTTAGCTTCTGATATATTATCCTGGCTACCTGGTCGTGTCTATGAGTGTACTCAGTCTGGGTGATCACCTTGCAACCTGCGGTAATGTGCTGGATGGTTTCTGAGGCCAGGTGGCATCGTCGACATGTGTCATCAAACACTCCAGGCTCATTGGCAATGTATTTTCTATAGTTCCTGGTGTTTTCGACTTTAATGGTGGTACTCCATTTCGCCATTGTTTCTCCTAGGAAGTTTGTCACTATTGGATTGACTTTGTAGATTTTCAGCACCTCCATTAGCCAGCAATGAGGCACGAAGTCGAAGGCCTTGCAGTAATCGATGTAGGCTGTGTGCATGTTTTGGCGACTCTTGTAGACTTGCTTAATAACCGTGGTATCTATGGCTAATTGCTCCTCGCATCCTTTGCTCAGCCGCTTGCATCCTTTCTGCTGTTCACCCATTATGCTCTGGGTCTCCAAGTGGTCTGTTATCTACCTGGTCAAGATCTTGTACATTGTTGGGAAGCAGTTGATTGGCCTATATTTCGCTGGGTTTCTTGTATCTTCGTCTTTAGGCTTCAGATATGTGATTCCTTGAGTGAGAAACTTCGGGATCATCTCTGGGTGCCTTATCATTTGGGTGAACTGCTCTGCCAGGTGCTTGTGTGTGCAAGTGAGCTTCTTGTATCAGCAGTTGTGGATGTTATCTATTTCTGGAGTTCGCCAATTGTGAGAGTTCTTGATCGTCTGTTTTACTTCTTCCCGAATCTCCCATCCTTTCATTTCTTGTACGTCCTTGGTTTTCTAGTGTTCTAGTTCTATCCAGGTGGCTCAGCTGTTATGCTTTACTTCCCTGCTCCATATGTTTCCCCAGAAATCCTCAATCATCTTCTTCTCTGGTGGTCCGTTCCCTTGTTTTCCATCTTCTCTGAGATTCCTGTAGAAACCTCTTAGGTCCTAATCAAAGATTCGGTTGTTTATTTTTCTCTTGGAGCTCTCTTTGAATCGGTGTAGTCTCTTGCTGAGTGCAAGGAGGTTCTGCTTCAATGTGTCCATTGAAGCTTTTTTGTGGGGTCCATTCCTTCGAATTCTGTTAGGGCCTTCTTCCATCCGTCCTCTATTCTGGATATCATGACCTCGTTTGTTCCACTTCAGCTGCTGTGGGTTGTATTTCCTCTTGCTCTTCTGCATCTGGTTCGGCGGTGGTATGTTCTTCTTCCTCTGGTTCAAATTTATCATTTCTGCTAGTTAGTACACCGGACTGAACCTATTGGGAACTCTTTAGGAGGCTTCCAGATCAGCTAGTATAATCTTGCTACCTCTACTCTGCCAGATAGTGACTGAGGGAGTCCGAATAGGGTGTATGCGGGCATTGTTGAGGCCATGTTGTGTCAAGAATCTGGGTATATTTTTACCATCTGTACACCATATCCAAAAATTTCATTACTTCATACAGCATGTCTCCCCTCCCCACTTTTTCTTAATATTCAATACACCATGAATTCTCGAACTAACAGAGTAAGCTTATCTGCGAAAAGATCTAAACCGCCCAAACACTTCCTAGTTCATTTCACAAATATATGTGGTCTCAATTCTAATCTCAACGACTTCCATTTCCACTTGCAGTCTGCCAAAGCACATGTACTTTTCCTGACAGAATCTCAGTTATCAGTTGATTCAGCGACTGCTCATCTCAGTTGCCCAAATTATTCGGTGTATGATTCCTTTTGCCTCAAAGGTGGTCTTTGTGCATATGTCCATTCCAATATTCCCTGTCAGAGACTTGGTAATTTGAAATCTCTTTTTGATCTTCTCTGGCTTAAAATCTCTCTACCTCGTTGTGTCAAATTCATCTGTTGTCTCTACCGTTCTCCCAACTCCACTAATCACTTGGAGCTCTTTGGCATCCTCTCTTTGCAGCTTGACATTCTCTAGTCCAACTTTCCTAACAGTGAGGTAATTTTCCTTGGTGATTTTAATGTTCACAACTCCAGCTGGCTTCCATTTTCTAGTCACACCGACCCAGTTGGCCGAGATGCTGAGGCTTTTGCAATTACTAATGATCTTACACAGATTGTTCATTTACCTACAAGAATACTGGACAATCCTAACCATATAGCCAACACGCTTGATCTTTTTCTCACAAACAACCCTTCTAAGTACACGGTCAAAGTGAGTGGTCCTCTAGGCACCTCAGATCACAACTTGGTGATTGTCTCTTCTCCAATGGAGCCTTTATCTCGTGTCTATTCCCAACCTTGTATTGTTTGGCGTTACACGAATGCAAAATGGGATGACCTGCGAGATTTCTTTTCCTCGATCGGATTACTGTTTCAAAACTTCTGATGTCAACGTTTGCTCAGATCGTGTTAGTGAAATTATTCTTGTAGGAATGGAATCCTTTATTCCACAATCCACTTTAAAATCCTCGTCCTTTATCTAAACCTTGGTTTTCCAAGAAATGTGCTAAGGCTGTTGAAGAGAAGAACGTTGCATAATGTAATTGGCTTGTTTCCAATTCTTCAGTTTCATTTTCTGCCTACACCAAAGCTCGCAACAATTGTAAAGCAGTTATTAATCAGTTCAAACTAGATTTTGAACAGGATAAGAGTAGAAAACTTGCTTCTTGTCCTAATGGTAGCCGAGCATTCTGGTCTCTTGCCAAAGCTATTAGCCGCAACTTTTGCCCATCTCTGTCAAAACCAGATGGTTCTGTTGTCATTTCAGCCAAGGATATAGCTGATCTACTAGACCCATTTTTCTTCTAACTCGTGTATTAATGATCTTGGTAAAACACCTCACTCCATTCCCAACATGCTCTCATTCAATGCCGCCTGTGGTCTTCCGTCAAAAGGATGTCAGAAGGATTTTGATGAATCCTGATGCTAAGAAAGCTCCAAGTCCTGACGACATTTCTCCACTTTTTCTCAAAACCTGTGCTCCTGTTATTTGCTGCCTTTTTCCACTTTCTTATTCCAAAAGTGTTTTTCCTTCTGCTTGGAAATTTGCTCATATCCAGGGCAGTTCCTAAAATGGGTGACAAATCCCTCCCATCCAATTATCGTCCCACTGCAATTACTTCTACTCTTTCGAAAGTAATGGAGAAATCAATTCACCACCAACTCTTAAAATACCTAGAAACCTTCCGTCTGATCAATGATCGCCAGTATGGATTCCATCACTGTCGATCCACCGGTGATATTCTGGCTTAAATTACCACTTGTGTTACTACTTGTGTTTCACCGAATTTTTTCATTGAATTTGTCCATAAATGGGATTTATGGGCAAATCAATGAAAAAGTTCGGTGAAACACAAGTAGTTGCTCTTGACATCTCAAAGGCTTTCGATTGTGTTTGGCATAAGTCTTCTAAACAAGCTTACATCTTTGCCAAATGTTTTCTGTAATTAGTTATCCAGTTTTCCCACTGATTGCTCACTGAGGGTGAGGGTAGATGACTCTCTGTCTTCTAACTTCTCCACTAATACTGGTGTCCCACAAGGTTCAGTTCCTTCCCCCATTCTTGTCCTGTATATTAATGACCTTCTTCTATTGACTGGAAATCCTATCCATAGTTTTGCCAATGATAGCACATTGCATTCCACTTTCCATTTTGAGAAACTTTGTCCTGTTCAATCAGCTTCAACTTCTCGAATATCCGCTACTAATTCCTTAAATGCTGATCTTAAATGATAAAAGGTTATCAAATTGTAGCAGTGTGCTTAATGATTTTGTAATAACTGAGAGCAAAGTGGAGGAGAAATTGTTGAAGTTAAACATAAGAAAGGCACCTGGGGCGGATGGGATCTATCCAGTTATATTAAAGGAGGCGGCAAAGCAACTAAGCAAACCCTTAGCCATAATTATGAGAGTATCCTTGGACTCAGGAGAGGTTCCCACGGACTGGAGATGTGCAAATGTATCCCCAATTCACAAAGGAGGTTCGAAGGGTGACACGAATAATTACAGACCAGTTAGTTTAACTTCTGTTCCGGGTAAAATAACGGAGTCACTGGTTAAAGATGCATTGCAGGATCATCTAGACAAGACTGCAGCAATAATTCAGACACAGCATGGGTTTGTTAAGGGAAAGTCTTGTCTGACAAATTTGATTGGTTATTATGATGTGGTCACAAAGGAACTGGATGCAAAAAATAATTTTGATATCATATACTTGGATTTCAGGAAAGCTTTTGACACTGTTGCGCATGGAAGACTACTGTACAAATTGGAGCAGAATGGTATTAAGGGTAAGTTGCTACAATGGATAAAAGGATGGTTAAGTGGGAGAAGACAGAGGGTGGTAATCAATGGGTGCTGCTCTTCGTGGACTAATGTTATTAGTGGAGTCCCACAGGGTTCGGTGTTGGGGCCACTGTTGTTTTGTATATTTATCAATGATATTGATGAAGGTATATCAGGCTTAATGTCGAAGTTTGCAGATGACACGAAGGTTGGCAGGGTTGTTAATGACAGTAATGGCAGTGTGCTACTGCAACAGGATCTAGATAATTTGGGCAGATGGGCTAAGAAGTGGCAACTGAAGTTTAACCTTGACAAATGCAAAGTACTGCATATGGGTAGAAGTAACCCCAGAGAAACGTACCAACTGTGTGGTACTACACTTAAGGTGGTAGAAAATGAAAAAGACCTGGGAGTAATTGTGCAGTCAGATATGAAGTTTTCTGAGCAATGTAGACAGGCTGCTAGGGCAGGTCATGGGGTTTTGTCAATGATATATAGGAATTTTGCTAGCAGGGAAAAGGAGGTGATTGTCCCTCTGTATAAGGCAATGGTCAGGCCACGTCTTGAGTACTGCGTACAGGTCTGGAGGCCTCATTTTAGGAAGGATGTAGATTTGCTTGAGCGTGTACAGAGAAGAGCAACACGATTGGTGAGGGGAATGAAGGGATCCTCTTACCAAGAGAGGCTTAAGTTCTGCAAATTGCAGTGGCTGGAGACTAGGCACCTGCGCGGTGATCTGATTGAGGTCTATAAGGCCTTGAATGGGTTGAGCACGCTGAATTCTGATGGGATCCTCCCACTTGTTCAGAATACGAACCTACGGGGACATAAGTTCAAATTAAGAAAGGATAGATGTAGAATAGATGTGCGGAAATTTGCCTTTAGCCAGCGGGTGGTTAATTGCTGGAACAAACTTCCATCTGTCGTTGTGGAAGTTGATAGGTTAAATAAATTTAAGGAGGAACTGGACAGGCAATTGGAGGGTATGGTGTGATTTTTTTTTTTTTTTTTTTTGGCTGATGCTGCATAAGCTCCTACACTGCTTTCTTGCATCAAGTGCCACTACTACTACTACTACTACTACTACTATCTCAATCCTTCTAAAACTCAGTCTTGACTGATATCTCGCAAGAAGGATTCTTCTGCTCCTATGCTTATCTTTGGTGACACTCCGATTTCTAGGCAAAATGATCTTTGATAGTAAGTATTTCAATGAATAAAAACCATATCAATATACTTTGCTGTGATCACTGCTACCAAAAATTTCCTTGAAGATTATTAATGCAGGCAGTTCCCGCTTTACAAGTTCTCGGGTTTACCAGCACAGCCCCCAGATGTGGGAACAGTATTTCATGGTAGGCAGATTTGCGCAGAGTGAACAGCTGCTTGGAAGAAAAGTAATACAAAGAGTAAAAGAGAAGTTTTTTTTTATCTCTTTTATCTCATCCTGACTTCTAATCTCTCTTGGCACAAGCACATTACAAATATTGTTCCCTCTGCATCTAAAAAACTTCTCTTTCACTTTTGGCATTACTTTTCTTCCAAGCAGCTGTTCACTCTGTGCAAATTCATCTACCATGAAATACTGTTCCCACATCTGGGGCTGTGCTCGTAAACCCGGGAACTCGTAAAGTGGGAACTGCCTGTATTAATAATCTTCAAGGAAATTTTTGGTAGCAGTGATCACAGCAGAGTGTATTGATGTGGTTTTTATTCATTGAAATACATACTGTCAAAGATAAAAGGAAGGGAAGTGATTTTGTTTTTGCAAAGCTATGCGCTCAGAAAATTTTGAACTATTTTATGGTATCAAATGATGTTAAAATATGTAAATGCCAAATTGAAAGTATTCAGAAAGGTAATCATAGCAGCCACTAAGCCAAATTCCTGTCCAGTTCATCCAGCCAAATACCTGTCCAGTTCATCCTTAAATTTATATAGGCTATCAACTTCTACAGTAAAATATGAAAGTCTGTTCCACCAACCAACCACCCGCTGGCTAAAGGGAAACTTTCACACATCTATCTTACATCTGTCTTTCCTCAATTTGAATTTATGCCCTCTGAGGTGATTATTCTGAGCAATAGGAAGAATCTCATCAGCATTGAGTATGCTCAAACCATTCAAGGCATTATACATCTCAACCAGATCATATGCACACAAGTGCCACCTCTGAGGCGATAGGAATCATACAGCGAATAATTTTGGCATCTGAGATGAGCAGTAATTGAATCAACCAATAACTGAGATTCTGTCAGGAAAAAGTACATGGGGTTTGGCAGACTGCAAGTGGAAACGGACATAGTTGAGATTAGAACTGAGACCACGTATATTTGTGAAATGAATTAGGAAGTGCTTGGGAGGTTTAGATCTTTTCGCAGATAAGCTTGCTCTATTTGTTTGACAATTCATGGTGTATTCAATAGTAACAAAAAGTGGGTGGGACATGCTGTATGAAGTAATGAAATTTTTGGATATGGCGTACATAGGGTAAGAATATACCCAGATCCTTAACATAACGTGGCCTCAACAATGCTCCCCGCATACACACTACTCTGACTCCCTCCGGTCACTATCTGGCAGAGTACAGGTAATGAGATTATATAATAGCCGATCCGGAAGCCTTCTAGAGAGTTACCAATAGGTTCGGTCCGGTGTACTAACTAGCGGCCGGCTTGCAAACACCATTTAAGAGCTGTACCCTCGATATGTAAGGAAAATTGGATCTTGCCACGATGTTCATCATAGCCTCAAAAGTCATCAATCATACTGCATGATGGAAGACATAGGGAATGGTTGACTGGAACATAGCTCCAGAGACTAAATACGGGTTCCACCACTTCAAGCCTCCAATAAGCAAAGTGGTGGTATTGTACCGGTTGATGGGAGTCATCTACCACCTAGTACTGCCTGGTAACATAGAGGGGCAGCGTTCCTCCATGTGGTGTGGGCGCCACCATGGAGGTTATACCCAGGATTACTAACAGTCCCACCATCGTGAAGGTGCAAGCAGAGGATTTGGCTGTCACAGACCGTCCGGACTTCGCCGAAATTGGGTCCACTTGACTTGAGTGTCACCCGAATATCAGTTCCATTAGCGTTTTAGATTCCCAGGTAGCAAATGCAGCTTGTGTGGAAAATCTGAGAGAATGTCTGTGACAACCTCAAGTACCAGGGACTCTTGCAGACTGTCTGCACTGGTCAGAAAACTTTATATCTGCACAATTACCTCCAGGGTCCTTTTCGTTCTCTACCACTGTCAGTGTAGTACCACAGAGTTGATACATTACTCTGGGAATTGTTACTGCTTCCCATATGTAGTACTTAAATTTGTCAATGTTAAACTTCTTTTGCCACCTTTCAGCCCATCTGCTCAACTTTTCTAGATCCTGTTGCAGCACTGTACTGTCATTAGTGTCCTTAACAACCCTGTCAACCTTCGTATCGTCTGCAAACTTGGACATTAAGCCTGATATACCATCATCATTATCATTTATAAATACAGAAAACAACAATAGACCCAACACTGAACCCTGAGGGACTTCACTAATAACATTAGTCCACGATGAGCAGTGTCCATTGATTACCACTCTCTGTCTTCTCCCACTCAACCATCTCTTTATCCATAGCAGCAATTTACCTCCAATGCCTCACTGCTCCAATTCGTGCAGCAGTCTTCCATCTGCAACAGTATCAAAAGCCGTTCTAAGATCCAAATACACCTAATTCTGTTTTTACACGATAGATACGTTCCTGAAAAATACGTGTAAAAAAAATTCGTGTAAAAAAAGACATTGTATTTATGGAAGAAAAGAAGATTGGTTCCGGATCTAAAAAAATCAGTAAAAATAATTAAAAAAAAAACACACAAAATATTCGTTTTAAGCTTATTATTTTATTTCAACAAAATACACATGTAATAATATGTAATTAAAATGTACGAAAATAAATTTGTATGCATATGAAATGAAAAAAAATTCTTCATGAACAAAAAAAATCTGTTTTACATATAACAAGATTTTATTCATTTTCCACTTTCTGATAATAAACGGCGCATACGTTTGCGTACGACTGGAATATCACTGCCATCACTAGAAATGTTGTGGACATCGTCTTCTTCCTCTATTAATGAAATTCTTTCTGTGATCTCTTCAGCAAAATCAGCACGAATCTCCTCTGGTGCTGATGTTTCACCGGTTTTACGAACGAATTCAGTTATTAATCGTTGTGTTCGTGTTTTGGTTAGTCCGTTATATAATTCTCTGTAAGAGGCTGTCAACAACTTCAGTTCGCGTTGAAACTTCCCAGCGCGTTCCTCATTAGGGTCATGTTTGACAAAATGATTACCTAATTTTCTAGCCAGTTCCAGACCTTCTTTTATTAAATCTGCATTTAGAACAGGATCATTTTCTTCATTATCACTACGTTCTGTGGGATAAGGAGTCCCAAGGACAACCTCTAATATTTCATCTTCGCTTAGGGCTTTGTCGGTTAACAATTCATCAATATCTTCAAACGATAGATCATCGAATCCTTCTCCACCAATTTTGTGTGCCATTGTAATGATGTTGGGAAATTCGGTCGTATTAGGGATGATGGGATCTTTGCTTTTTACACATTGTGGCCAAACCGCTTTCCAACACGCATTTAAAGTTGCTGGTTTTAATTCAGTTAACGCTAATCCAACTTGATTGATACAATCCATAATTGAGAATTTCTTCCACACATCAATGACTGTTAGTGTTTCATCATTCAGTTTGTCCAAAACGTGTTGGAATGTTCGTTTTACGTAGTATGTTTTAATTGTCGCAATTATACCTTGGTCTAGCGGTTGTATCAAAGATGTAGTATTAGGTGGCAGAAATAAAATTTGTACATTTGGGTGTTCCAAGACAGGATGGCCGGGTGCATTGTCAAGAATCAGAAGAACTTTAAATTCGAGACCTTTCAAATTCAAATAACGTCTGACTTCTGGGACGAAACATTTGTTGAACCATTCTGTAAAAATAGTAGTGGTCACCCAGGCCTTCTTGTTTGCCATCCAGTGAACAGGCAATTTATTGATATCTACACCTTTCATTGAACGTGGGTTTAGGGCTCGATTTACCAGCAGTGGTTTCAACATACGATCTCCTGAAGCGTTGGAGGAAAATAATAAGGTCACACGAACCTTAGCTACCTTAAAACCACCAGCAGTTTTCTGTGATTTGGCCATACGTTCTGTTCGGCATTCGTTTCCAGAAGAAACCAGTTTCATCTGCATTCCACACTTGATCAGGAGTGTATCCTCCACCTTCAATAATTTTTGCAAGTTCCTGCGGGAATACTTTAGCAGCCGATTCATCTGCAGATGCAGTTTCACCTTTAATTTTTATATTATGAAGAGCATTCCTTTTAAGAAACCCTGTCATCCAACCTGTACTCGCAGAAAATTCATACTTTCTGTTTAAATGAGATGAAGTGCTTGGCTCCTTTTCTTTAATCTGTCTGTAAATTCTTAATGCTGTTTGCTTGATGGCATTTCCATCTACTGGTACTCTTTTTTGTGACTGATCTTCTATCCACATTACCAGGGCCTTTTCCATTTTTTCCTTGACAATATCTCTTGTATATGATGATGAATTAACACTTACTTTTGTTCCAGAACATACCGACTTCCTAATTGCAGCTTCATTTTTCTTAATAGTTCTTACGGTAGCTTCATGTACACCAAAATGCCTTCCTACAGACGTAGCCCCTTGTCCAGTTGCAAGACGATCTAAAATTTGAATTTTAAGTTCCAAAGAAATCGCTTTCCTTTTCATTTTGGTAATAGGCGAATTATTCGACATTATATAAGGGCTACCGAAAAATATCTCAGTTATAATTAATAAAAAAAGGTATGAAAATTTTGTAAACTTACAATTTATTGACTATCGGCAAAATTAATAAATTTATATGTGCACAAATTTCACTAAAGATTCTTTCACTTTGAAATAGAGCTTACTACTACATGTCTGCTGAAGATACAATGCACGAATACCGTAGATGTGCACAAAATTAATAAAAACGTTGATGATTCATAGATACCTAGACGTAAACATTGGTAAGCAAAAGCACGCGTTTCAAAACGCAAACACTAGCTGTTATCCAATCTATTGATGCGTGTAATATAGAAATGATACTAATATGCCACAAATAAAAAAAAATTTCTTAGAATTTAGGCAAAAAAAAATTCATAGAAATCGTGTTAAATCAAAATGACTCGCGTAAAAAGAGAATGAAATATTTATTTTGAATTCGTGTTAAACCAAATTCGTGTAAAAAAAGTTCGTGCAAAAACAGAATTAGGTGTATATGGATCTTAGAAAGATCCATATATTTGGATCTTTCTAGATGACCCTGCAATGTTTCTTTAACCAGTGCTTCCATTAATTTTCCTGAAACAGAAGTTAAACTAAGAGGTCTATAATTACTTGTGTCGCCTTTTGATTCCCCTTTTGTGAATCGGGGTCACATTTGCAAATCTGCAGTCCATGGGTACCTCTCCTGGGTCCAAAGCAGCTCTCATAATTATGAAAACTTTTGCTTACTTCCTTTGCTGCCTCCTTTAATATAATTGGATAGATCCCATCCACCCCTGGTGCCTTTTTTATGTTTATCTTCAACAATTTCTCCTCCACTTTCCTCTCAGTTATTAAAAAATCATCTAGCTCACTCATTTAGTTTGTTAGCCACCTGAGTAGGCTCATCAACAGTTGAACTATCAATATCCAGTGGACCAATCTGATTCATCCCTTTCCTTCTAGAGTTTACATAATTGAAGAACTCTTTGCTGTTTTTATTTGCATCCTTTGGCAAAGATATCTCATAATTTGCCTAACCTCCTTTGTGACTTGGTTACAAACCAGTTACAATCTATCATAGGCTTCCATGTCACCCATTACTTTATATGTAACCCATGAATTTTTCTTCTTTGCCATATATCTCATTAGTTCATCTGACATCCATTTAGGCTTAAAAGTTGAACAATATTTCTTAGTTGGTATGAAAAGCCTAGTAGCGTCCAAGATTAATTCTTTGAATGCTTCCCATTTTGAATCCACAAAAGCCTTGCTAGTGACCAACCCACAATTCCAGTCTGGGAAATTAAAATCCCCAATTATAAGACTATGATTTACTGGCACACTATTTCCCTGTACAGTTTCTTATTATACTCATCAGAGTCATTAGGCCTTTAACACACTCCTACTCTCAATTTTGATCTCCCAAGGCTTACGTCACACCAAACTGACTCGACACTACACTGTGCAGCAATATCGGCTGGCTTCACATCCTTGGATTTTATGTGTTTCTTAACTAATAGCATAACTCCTCCTCCTCCCTTCCTATCCTGTCTATCCTTTCTGTTCACATTGTACTCTCCAAATTCCAGTTCTGCATTCCTTATACTTGTGTGACACCATGTCTCAGATAGCCCAACAATATCTTCCTTTGATGTTTTGAGCAATATGTCAAGTTCATCAAGTTTATTTATCAAACTCCTAGCATTGGTGGATATGCAAGTATACATGCACCTGTTCCTATTCTTAGCTACCCTAACACAACTCATGTGTTTACATGTACCGCAATGACTCCTGGCAGTCTCTGAAATACACTGCATCGTTTTCCAGGCTGCTGCTCATTCCAATAGAAGCAGTGCAAGAATCACTTTCACCTCTGCCAGTGGCTACTGTTAATCTATTAGTCCTTGTATCCCCCCAAGCTAGCAGTTTTCCGACGCACCTAACACTGCCTTGATAGTATCAGCAAATATTCTTGCACCCTTTCTATTTAAGTGTATCTCATCCCTGTAGAAGCAATCTCTCCAGTTAACAAGTACAGACCAGGCTGAAAAAAATTCTACCCCTTAAGCCTTGCACAATCTTTCCAAGGCCAAATTGATCAACAAGGCTCTCAGCATATACTTCCTCCTATCGTGTCTGGGCAGAATTGCAGACACTTTCAAATTCAACCCTAATTCACGGCTTTTTTTCAACAGTGACAGTACTTTGTGCTCTTAAAAGATGATATCCGCTCTACAACGTCATCAACCTTTGGCCCTGGCAGACATACTCTGGTCCTACTCCCCCTTTTTACATACCATGTTCCCCGTTTCCCTGACAATAGAGTCACCAACAACTAATAGTTCCTGTGGGACCAGCACATTCTGCCTTGGAGGTTGTCGCTGTGTTGCATGATGATCAAGCTCTGACAATATGGGCAGCTGAGAGCTTGATGGGCCCCTGAATTTAGATCCTTCAACGGCATGCACCCTGTCCTTCAAGCTCTCATATAGGCCAGTAACAACACTGAGTTGTCGCCCGATTACCTCACACTCCTTACATTACATACACACACACACACACACACACACACACAAAGACATGTATTGTAATTTGAAATGTATTGTAAGAATTATTTTTCTGAATTCACCTCACTTGCTTTACTTTAAAAGTGATGGAAATGGTGATCAATAAACTTCAAGCAAGATTAGCATTAGTTGAGGCATATGATGCAAGAAAGCAAGCTTACACAGCATCAGCCAAAAAAAAAACAGAAGAAAAAAAAAACCCCTTCCCATTTCACCCATCCGGTCGCTCCAAATGTTTGTCTAGTTTAGCCTTAAATTTATTTAAGCTACCAACTTCCACAAGAACAGATGGAAGTCTATTCCAGCAATCAACTACCTGCTGGCTAAAGGCAAACTTCTGCCCATCTATTCTATAACTGTCTTTCCTCAATTTGAATCTATGCCCTCTCAGGTTCTTAATCTCAGTAAGTGGAAGTATTCCATCAGCATTGAGCCTGCGCAAACTATTCAAGGCCTTATACACCTCAATCAGATCACCTCGCAGGTGCCTGCTACAATTACAGAATTAAAGCCTCTCCTGGTAAGAGGAGAGGCTTTATTTGTTGTTCCTCTCACCAATCTTGTTGCCCTTCTCTGTACTCGCTCTAGCAACTCTACATCCTTCCTAAAATGAGGCCTTCAGACCTGTATGCAGTACTCAAGTTGTGGCCTGACCATTGCCTTATACAAAGGTATAATCAACTCCTTGTCTCTGCTAGAAAAATTCCTGTATATCACTGAAAACTTGAGTGGTCACTGTTTGATTATTACGTAGTATTATCTGTTGAAGATGTTGCATATACATCTCAATCATTCTTAATATGTATCATATGTGAAGAAAGTGAATGTGCATCTGGGTGGCATCTTTGGAAAGGATGATTAAGGACCAAATATTAACTACTTGCAATACAATCTGAAAAGTATAGCAAGAAAAATGAATTGAGAAAAAGTATATCAATGCTGAGGAATGCAGCACATTTAGAGAGTATACATATTTTTTCAAACATCAGATCAAAATACACAGTGCATTAACAGAGGCATATGATGCAAGAAAGCAAGCGTATATAGCATCAGCCAAAAAAAAAAAAAAAAAAAAGAAGGCAAATTTCTGCACATTTATCTACAACTGTCTGCACATTTATCTACAACTGTCTGCACATTTATCTACAACTGTCTTTCCTCAATTTGAATATATGTCCCGTCAGGCGACTAATCTGGACAAGAGGAAGAATCCCATCAGCGTTGAGCTTTCTCAAACCAGTCAAGGCCTTATACACCTCAATCAGATCACCTTGGAGTTGCTTAGTCTCCAGACACAGTAATTTGCAAAACTTAAGCCTTTCTTTGTAAGAGCAACCCTTTGTTCCATTCACTAATCCCACTGCCCTTTTCTGTACTCGTTCCAGCAGCTCTACATCCTTCCTAAAATGAGGCCTCCAAACCTGTATACAGTACTCAAGGTGTGGCCTGAAATTTTCAGTATACAAGGGGATAATCATTTCCTTGTATACGGCAATTCCTGTATATTATTGGCAAGACACCACGAGCTGCTCTTGTAGACTTGTCTGCACTGCTCAGAAAACTTCATATCTGACTGCAAAATTACCCCATTCCCCAATATATCAAAATTGTTCATATTAAAAGAGTAGGAACAATTATAGGCATGTTTTGCAATCTATGATTTCCTAGTATTTCCCTTTGCTACATGTCTACAATGTTCTTCCACTCTCATGTCAAATAACCTTCCTGTCTCCCAGATGTAAACTTTCCCACCTACACACGCTTTTGTAAATAATATGCCTGCATCGCAACAAGGAAATTATGTCTCTCAGAAAATAACGTTTTGTTTATTGATTCGAAAACCACGTCTAAACTCATATATTTTGCATATTCTCATGGTTTTTCTCTCCTATTCTTTTTATGTAAGGAATGTGATGGCTTTTTAAATTTGTCCTTGTTCTGTATGTTTATTATTATGAAACAAGTTTGCAAAATTTTTATAATATCTGCATGTTTTTGTCACTATTCCCTGTTAAAAATGCTCCTACACATTAATGTCTTGATAATACTATTTTTGATATTTATCAAATGTGGACTTGAAATTAACAAAACATCTGAAGTCAATCTTTTTCTATACACCTGAGTGATAATTGAATTTTGTTTTCTTTCTGCACAAGACATCTAAACATGGTACTTTCCCATCCTCTCCTTGTTCCATTTTGAATTTAATAGTTCCATGTTCTCACAGTATTCCTATGTCAAAGAAATGCTGTTTGCATATCTAATTCCCATTGAGGATCTTAAAGTGACAAAAACAATAGCTCTCTCTCTTCAAAATTCTTCAATGTATTAGTGTTATTAACACAAGGTATAACAGAGATTATTTTGAAAGAATGTATATAAAATTACAGAAATATGTCCACTCATATTACCCACCTTTTGAAATAAAACTTCACATCAAACTGATGCAAGGCTGGACAGAACAAAAAAATACTCAAGAGATATTACAAAATATTAACTTCTATAAAATAACTCACCACCTGCTCCAGCAAGAACAATTCTAGGTCCTTTGTAATGGTTTGTAATATATCCAACAAGGTCTTGACGACTAATACTACTGCAAATAATAATAAAAAAACACAAGTTTTCTTTAGTTTCTAAAAATATTTAATTATCATTCAGAAAATTTCCATAAATGAGTAAAATCAAATATGGAACATGTAATATAAATAAATTCTGTATTACAGAAACATATCTGCTTATTCTTGAAATGGCCGAGGCCAGAATTTACATATTCATTGTGGTACATATAAGGAATTAAGGACAACCAAGATTTTCAGTTGTACTAGTTTTGATGGCAGCACAAGTTGGAATACTCACTGTTCCAACTTGTGGCTATGCATACTAAACAATGGACTATGGAAGCCTAACTGTATCTCACACATTCACTCTGTATTACAGAAACATAAGTATGGTCTGTACTTGTTAACAGGGGAGAGTGCTTCTAAAGAGATGGGATACACTTAAATAGAAAGAGTGCAAGAATATTTGCTGATGCTATCAAGGCATTGGGTGGGTTGGATACTTGCAAGCTTGCGGGGGAATACACGGACCAATAGATTAACAGTAGCCACAGGCAGAGGTGAAAGTGGTTCTTGCACTGCTTCTGTTAGGGTAGCTTAGAATAAGAACAGGTGCATGTATACTTGCATATACACCAATGCTAGGAGTTAAGTAAATAAATTTAATGAAATTTCCGTGCTGGTCAAAACAAAGGCAGATATTGTTGGGATATCAGAGACGTGGTGTCACACAGATATAAGGAATGCAGAACTGGAATTTGGAAAGTAGAATGTGTACAGGAAGGAAAGGAAGGGAGGAGGGATTATGCTATTAGTTAAGAAACACAAAATCTAAGGAAGTGCATTCATTTGATATGGGTGGACAGTGCAATGTGGAATCAGCTTTGTGGACATAAGCATTGGGAAAGCAAAATTGAGAGTAGGAGTGTCTTATAGGCCTAATGACTTTGATTAACAACTGTACAGAGATATAGAGTGGGCCAATAAATTAGATTGTCTTATAATGGGAGATTTTAACTTCCCAGGTTTTGACTGGAACTTCCCAGATATTGACTTGCACGCTAGCAAGGCTTTTGTGGATTTATTGGATGATTGTTTTCTACAGCAGCATGTTTAAGAGGCAACCAGAGTGAGTAATACTCTTGATTTGATTATCAGTAGTAATTCTTCATGCATTAAGAATCTGCAGATAAAGGAACTACTAGGTGGAAGTGATCACCGTGGGCTGATGTGGGATTTACTCAAAGATGTAACTATCAGGGGTAAAGGGAAAGGTTTTTGCTTCTGTAAAGGCAATTACGGTGGTCTCAGGCAGCTTTTAAATTCAATACATTTGGACCAACTGATGATGTTACCAAGAGCAAATTCTAAAGGGAAAGCATTCAAAGAATTAATCTTGGAAGCTACTAGGCTTTTCATATCAACTAAGAAATACTGTTTAAGGTTTAGGCCTAAATGTATGTCAGATGAATTAATAAGACATGTGGCAGAGAAGAAAAATGCATGAGATACATATAAATTATCAGGTGACACAGTAGCGAATGGTAGATATAAGCTGGTCTGTAATGAAGTTACAAAGGAGGTTAGGCAGGCAAAGGCAGATTATAAGAAATTTTTGGCAAAGGATACAAAGAAAAACAGCAAAGAGTTCTTTACTTATGTAAACTCTAGAAGGAAGGGGATGAATCAGATTGGCCACATGATATCGATCTGTTGATAATCCATCGATATCGGCTCAGGTAGCTGACAAACAATGAATATTTTGCATCTACATTTACACATGAGTACAAGGAGGAGAATGCCAGAGGTTTATTAAACTCTGGCAGTGAGCTAAATGATTTTGTTTGTTTGTTTATTTGGTTTTTAGGAGCATTAGCAACTAAGGCCATATTGCTCCGGGATATGTGGTGGTCATTCCCTGATCTTTCCGCATCCTCCGTATTTGGTGGTGACAGGCTTGAACCCCGGTCTAATCAAGAAGCGTGTGCTACGCACTGCGGCTCCTTCCCACCTGGCTACGGAGGTACCAAATGATTTTGTAATAACTGAGAGCAAATTGGAGGAGATATTGATGAAGTTAAACATAAGAAAGGCCCCTGTGGTAGATGGGATTTATCCATTTATATTAAAGGAGTTGGCAAAGGAAGTGAGCAAACCCTTAGCCATAATTATGAAAGCTTCCTTGGATTCAGGGAAGGACCTCATGGACAGGAGATGTGCAAATGTGACCCCAATTCACAAAGGAGGATCAAAAGATAACACAAGTAATTACAGACCTGTTAGTTTAACTTCTGTTCTGGGGAAATTGATGGAGGCACTGGTTAAAGAAGCACTGCAGGATCATCTAGAAAAGATTCAGTTATAGTTTAGACACAGCATGGGTTTGTTAAGGAGAAGTCTTACCTAACCTATTTGATTGGATACTACAATGTGGTCACAAAGGAACTGGATCAAAAATAATTCTGATATCATATAGTTGGATCTTAGGAAAGCTTTCGATACTATGTATGGCATTAAGGGCAATTTGCTGCGATGGATAAAGGGATAGTTGAGTGGGAGAAGACAGAGAATGGTAATCAATAGACGCTCCTCTTCGTGGACTAATGTTATTAGTGGAGCTCCCCCGGGGTTCAGTGTTGGGTCCATTGTTTTTTTCTGTATTTATTAATGATATTGATGATGGTATATGAGGCTTAATGTCCAAGTTTGCAAACAATGCAAAGATTGGTAGGATTGTTAATGACACTAATGACAGTATGCTTCTGCAACAGCATATAGATGGGCTGAGAGGTTGCAAATGAAGTTTAACATTGACAAATGAAAAGTACTGCACATGGGTAACAGTACCCCAGAGTAAAGTACCAACTGTGTAGCACTGCACTCAGGGTAGTGGATAATGAAAGGGCCTGGGGGTAATTATGCAGTCAGATGTTAAGTTTTCTGAGCAGCAGACAGGCTGCAAGAGTAGCTCATGGTGTCTTGTCAGTAATATATATATATATATATGTAATATATATATACAGGAATTTTTCTCGCAGGGATAAGGAGGTGATTATTTCCTTGTATAAGGCAATGGTGAGGCCGTACCTTGACTCCTGTATACAGGTTTGGAGGCCTCATTTTAGGAAGGATGTAAAGCTGCTGGGAATGAGTACAGAGAAGGGCAAAAAGATTAGTGAATCCAACAAAGAGTTGCGCTTAAGAAGAAAGGCTTAAGTTCTGCAAATTAGTGTCTAGAGACCTGGTACCTGCGAGGTGATCTGATTGAGGTGTATAATTAATCGCCCGAAGAGACAAATTCAAACTGAGGAAAGACAGTTGTATAATAGATGTGCAGAAATTTGCCTTAAACCAGCAGGTGGTTGACTGCTGGAACAAATTTCCATGTATTGTAGAAGTTGGCAGCTTAAATAAATCCAAGGCAGAACTAGACAAACATTTGGAGTTAATGAATGGATGAAATAGGAAGGTTTTTTTTTTGTTTTTTTTTTTGGCTGATGCTGTATAAGCTAATGCTAATATCTAATATACAACAATAACAATTGATCTGAATGATCCTATTCAGAAAATTAATATGATAAAACTTTTGTCACACGTAAGAGGGACAAGTTTAACTCATCTTTAGTGAGGTGCATTTTATATGATAATTCTGCTGCAGTTCAAGAATTTGTTAAATTTTAAACAGAACTTTTGATCCCACCAAAGAAAAGAAATTATTGCAAGCCAAAAGGTAAAAAGGCAGAAAACAAGTGTGATATGAGTTTGAGATATCCACTATAACAATTAATTTTAAACTAGCTCTACCTATTGTGAAAATTTTGTAATTGGTAGAACAATTTCTATTGCCTGATATTTTCCCAAAATATTTTGGACAATTCATTGTCATTTCTATAAAATACTTCTGCAAAGGGCAGAATATTAAAGAGTACACTAAAAACCTAATTCTAACTGTATCCATTGTGAAAATTTCACACCTAGTAGCACAGTTTTTATTGCCCTACATTATAATATAGGGCAGAATATTAAAAAGTACACTAAAAACTCACCTTTAGCTATAAAAATTATGTCAAACTTTCTTTATTATTGTTTCGTTTTCTTGCATATGCTTCTACTGTACAGTAACTCTTCAGTATCCAGCAAATATCAGCCCTGATGTTGACATTTCAACTCCCCTGGTATCTCCTCTCCATGTGTTTGAAGTCCAGTTTAAACCTCTCACCCTGTTCTTCACTTTCACTTCCAAATGTGGAAGTGTAAAAATGTACTGACAATCATGTTGCGGCCCAACTCTTGAAGTCTGCCGACATATTTTCAACTGTAGTCCGGATCTTTATTGTTCTCTAAACAATTTCTCAACCACAGACCAGGAAGTATTGTTGTCAGGAAGATAGGGAATGTACTATGCAAGGAGGATAGGTGGAACAGGACCAGGGTATGTCTGCCAGGGTCAAAAGTTAATGATGTTGTAGAGCAGATATCATCTTTTAAGGGCACAAAATGGAATACTGTTGTACACATTGTAACTAATGACATTAAGAGTAAGCGATCTGCATATTTACTCAACAAGTAGGTCAATGTTGAAAAAAAAGTCTCAAGTTAGGGTTGAATGGGAAAGTGTCTGCAATTCTGCACCAGACACGACAGGAGGGAGTATATGATGAGAGCCTTGTCAATCAATTCAGCCCTGGAGAGATTGTGCAAGGCTCATGGGGTAGCATTTTTTTTTTTTTTTTTTTTTTTTTTGCATGGTCTGTGCTTGTTGGCAGGAGAAACTGCTTCTACAGGAATGGGGTACATTTAAATAGAAAGGGCACAAGAATGATGATATCGAGGCAGTGTTAGGTGGTTGGAAACTCCTAGGTTGGGGGGTATACACAGACTAAAAGTGGCCGCAGGCAGAGGCAAAAGTGATTCTTGCACTGCTTCTATTAGAATAAGCAGCAGTCTTGGAAACAAGGTGCTGGAAATTTCCAGGACTGCTGGGAGTCATAGTGGAACAAGTAAATGCATTAGGCTGTGTTAGGGTAACTAAGAGTACAAACAGGTGCATCTATACTCACATGTACACCAATGCTAGGAGTACAGTGAATAAATTTGATGAGTTTGAAGTGCTGGTCAAGACATCAAAGGCAGATATTGTTGGCATATCAGAGATGTGGTGTCACACAGATATAAGCAGTGAAGAATTGGAATCTGGGGAGTACAATGTGTACAGAAAGGATAGACAGGGTAGGAATGGAGGAGAGGTTATGCTGTTAAATAAGAAACACAAAATCAAAGGAAGCGCATCCAATTGACATTGGTGGAAAATGCAATGTTGAGTCAGTTTGGTGTGACATGAGCAGAGGGAAAGGGAAAATGAGAGCAGGTGTGTGTTATAGGCCAATGAATCTGATGAGTATAATGAGCAATGGTGCAGAGAAATAGAATGGGCCAGTAAATCAGAAAGTCTTATAATAGGAGATTTTAACTGGAATTTGTGAGTTGGTCACTCGCACATTAGCAAGACTTTTGTGGATTTATTGGATGACTGTTTTAATATAACTGGATCTATCCAGTTATATTAAAGGAGGCAGCAAAGGAAGTAAGCAAACTCTACCCATAATTATGAGAGCTTCCTTGGACTCAGGGGAGATCTCCATGGACTGGAGGTGTGCAAATATATCACCAATTCACAAAGGGGGTTCAAAATGTGACACTGTTAGTTTAACTTGTGTTCAAGGGGAAAATAAAGGAGTCACTGGTTAAAGAAGCATTGCAGGATCATCTAGAGAAGACTGCAGTAATAGTTAAGACATAGCATGGGTTTGTTAAAGGGAGGTGTTGTCTGACCAATTTGATTGGATACTATGATGTGGCCACAAAGGAACTGGATGCAAAAAATAATTTTGATATCAGATACTTGGATTTCAGGAAAGCTTTTAATACTGTTGCACAAATTGGAGCGGTATGGCATTAAGAGTAAGTTGCTACAATGGATAAAGGGATAGTTGAGTGGAAGACGACAGAGAGTGTAATCAATGGACACTACTCTTCATGGACGAATGTTATTAGTGGAGTTCCCCAGGGTTCAGTGCTGGGCACATTGTTCTTTTGTGTATTCATCAATGATATTGATGAAGGTATATCAGGCTTTATGTCCAAATTTACAGATGATACAAAGGTTGGCATGGTTGTTAATGACAGTAAAGGCAGTATGCTACTCCAAATGGATTTAGATAAGTTAGGCAAATGGGCTGAGAAGTGACAACTGAAGTTTAAGATTGACAAATGCAAAGTACTGCATATGGGTAGCAATAACACAAGAGAAATGTACCAACTGTGTGGTACTACACTCAGGGAAGTGGAAAGTGAAAAAGACCTGGGAGTAATTGTGTTGTCAGATATAAAGTTTGCTGAGCAGTGCAGGCAGGCAGCCATGGAGTCTTGTCAATGATATATAGGAATTTTGCTAGCAGGGACAGGGAGGTGATTACCCTATTGTACAAGGCAATGGTCAGGCCACACCTTGAGTACAGTGTACAGGTCTGGAGGCCTCATTTTTGGAAGTATGTAGCATTGCTAGAACGAGTACAAAGAAGGGCAACAAGATTGGTGAGGGGACCAAAGGAATGCTCTTACCGAGAAACGCTTAAGTTCTGTTGTTATTTGGATTTTAGGAGCATTAGCAACTAAGGCCATATTGCTCCAGGGATATGCGGTGGTCATTCCCTGACCTTTCCGCATCCTCCGTATTTGGTGGGCATGGGCTCGAACCCCGGTCTGATCAAGAAGCATGTGCTATGCACTGCTGCTCCTGCCCATCTGGCTACGGAAGCACCGCTTAAGTTCTGCAAATTGCAGTGCCTGGAGATTAGGCACCTGCGAAGTGATCTGATTAAGGCCTTGAATCGGTTGAGCAAGCTGAACGCTGATGGGATTCTTTCTCTTGCTAAGATTAAGAACCTGAGGGGGGCACAGTTTCAAATTGAGGAAAGACAGTTGTAGAACAGATGTGCAGAAATTTGCCTTTAGCCAGCGGATTGAGAGCTTAAATAAATTTAAGGCTGAGCTGGACAGGCATTTGGAACGAATGGAGGGGTGAAATGGGAGGGGTGTTTTTTTTTTTTTTTTTTTGGCTGATGCTGCATAAGCTTGCTTTCTTGCATTGTATGCCTCTACTAATGCTAATTTCACATTTCTTCTACTGTTATGGACAAGTATAGAAACGCAGTTCCTGATACGTGGTCAGGTGTAATCCCGATGAATTACCTGACCATGTATCATTTACTTCAGCTGACATCAGACTTTGCATTTTTGCCATCCCTCTATTCAACTTATATCTAAATTTTCCCACCCATATCTGATGACAGCTCTACCACCTTTTAATCTATTTTACTTTATTTTGTTTTGGTATTAATAATTTTACTGTACAGTTCCTTCACCTCCAAATTGGCTTTGTAATTCAGCCCATAATTTTCTTAATTCACCATAACTTTTAGGATATTAACATTCTTTTGCCTTTTTCAAATCTACAATACTTCCGTTTTCTACTATCCTTACCCTTCTAGTCCTTGGCACTGTGTAATTTTCACCTCCATCTATGCAAACTTTATCAGGCTTATCTATTTTTACATGCCTATATACTTTTGCATCTTTTACTGCTGCTTTGCATGTTTTGGTGCATTTTTCATACCTTGCTTATTTATTTTTATTTATTTGATAAACTCTGACTTTAAATTACATTTAATATATATATTATGTATGTATATGCAGGTATAAGGATTGGATATGGGTATATGGATTGGGGTGTATAAATAGTGCTGTAGTCGTAAAATTAGCAGATGGAATACTCTATGAATTTTACCAAAAGCATAGAGTATACTGTGCATATCAGGCTTATTAATCGAATGTGCTTCAGTCAAATAGAATAAAACAAGCAATTTTTCAACATAATATTCTGTATTTTGGTAATGCAGCATATGAAAAACTTCCAACAGTCAATGAAATAAAATTTTTATATTTGTTTTTTCAAGTCTGAAAAAAAATCCAGAGGGTATACAGTGTATACCCTCTGGATTTTTTTTCCCTGTGTATAAATATATATATATGAACACATTGCATGAACACATTGTATTATTTTAATTATCACTATTTAAATTTTATTTTTTTTAATTACTGTATTTATTTTTTATCATTATTTTTATTACCACATTTATCTGTTATCTATTTACACTTATATATTTATATTTTTTTATACTTTTTAAACTATTTTAATTGATTTCAATTCACCTTATGTATTTCTTTTTTATCTTTGCTCAATTTATGTTCTTTCTGTGTGGCCTCAGTTGTTTTGGAAGAAATAAATTTATTATTATCATCCCCTTTCTAAAATAATGTACTGTTTCATGGTTGTTATATCGATGATGTAATTACGGTCACTTCAATACACACACCATTAATCAAATTTTAACTTTCAATAGCAGCTTCAATAACATCCAACAATCCTTAAATGTACATTAGAAATCAAATCTTGGTAATCCCTAAACTTTTTAAATCACACTATTGGGGGGAAGAGAAATTTTTATGCATGACAAACTACATTTTTGCTAACAGAGCATGGCTCTCTGAATGCAAAGTTGTGCCAAATGGGTCTCATTCAGGATCCAAAATGTATCTGTGGAGTTGATGAGGATTGGGCCCATGTCCTTTATGACCGCCCCAATTGCTATCCCCACAGAATTAGACTAGCTCAAAGATTGGACCAATAAACTGTATGGCCTTCTCTGAGTTTGCTCAAATGGTTTTTCAGACCAGGAGAAGCAACCATGCTATGCCAACAGGCTGTGACACCCCCCCTCACTATTTAAGACAAGAATGCCTACCCAATTACTACTACCAAAAATGTAGTAGTAATTGGGTAGGCACCCCCCTCACTATTTAATACAAGAATGCCTACCCAATTATGACACCTACCAAAGTAGACAACCCCCAAATAAGACTGGACTGTTGGAATGTGTTCTTCACCGACTCAGAATGTATGTGAGATATTTTTGATGTTACTAGTAGTATGTATGAAAGTTTGTGTACTATCTCTTTATGTTATATCTGCAATAAGGCCTCTAAGGTTGGGATTATGGACAGTCTGTGCCGTCCTATAATGTGTGTACTGGCCTCTACACATTGGTTTCCTATAAACCTTAGTTCTAAGTCTGGGGCCTTCCCTATATACCATTATGTCCAGAAATGGGAGGGTACCATCTGTTTCTACCTCTGAGGTGAATTTTATAAAGGGGGAGAAACCATTGAGAAACGAGACCACATCTTCCTCTCTCCCCTTCTTTACAATAGTGAACGTGTCATCAACATATCGTTTCCACTTACGCATAGGGAACTCCAATCTCGCAAAAACCCTATTCTCAAATTCCTCCATAGCCAGATTTGCAACAATCGCGCTGATTGGAGAACCCATGGCTGTGCCGTGAACCTGTTTATACATCACTCCTTGGAAAACCAAGGTTGTACTAGAAAGACATAATTCAACAGCACCACATATATCTTCTATGTTTAGATGGGATCTAGCACTTAAGGTATTATCCTTTTGTAAAGCCCACCTCACACAATCTACCCCATGTGCTATGGGGATACACGTAAATAATGATATAACATCTAATGACATCATCATCTCGTCCTCCCCTATTTCTTGACTCCTTACAAAGTTCACAAATTCCACGCTGTTTCCAATAACCAACGTGGACCGCCCCACAACCGGGGAAATCAGCTGCGCCAGATATGGGATCTAGCACTTAAGGATAATACCTTAAGTGCTAGATCCCATCTAAACATAGAAGATATATGTGGTGCTGTTGAATTATGTCTTTCTAGTACAACCTTGGTTTTCCAAGGAGTGATGTATAAACAGGTTCACGGCACAGCCATGGGTTCTCCAATCAGCGCGATTGTTGCAAATCTGGCTATGGAGGAATTTGAGAATAGGGTTTTTGCGAGATTGGAGTTCCCTATGCGTAAGTGGAAACGATATGTTGATGACACGTTCACTATTGTAAAGAAGGGGAGAGAGGAAGATGTGGTCTCGTTTCTCAATGGTTTCTCCCCCTTTATAAAATTCACCTCAGAGGTAGAAACAGATGGTACCCTCCCATTTCTGGACATGATGGTATATAGGGAAGGCCCCAGACTTAGAACTAAGGTTTATAGGAAACCAATGTGTAGAGGCCAGTACACACATTATAGGACGGCACAGACTGTCCAACATAAAAATAGTGTGGCCAGAGCACTCTTGGGTAGGGTGACAACACATTGCAGTACCCCTGAGGAGGGGGAGAAGGAAATTAGGCAAATCACGACGGATCTTATGAGGTGCGGTTACCCCCAGAGGGTCATTGATAAATGCAATAGAGAGGAAGAGCCCAACCGGGTAGTTCCGCCTGTACCGCTTACCACAGTGTATGTTCCCTACTATCCGGGCCTGTCAGATCGCATTGCGAGGATGCTTCGCGACTTTCAGACACGCTGTGTGCAGCTCCCGGGCCGGAGGTTGCACACAGTAGTGTAACAGGTCAAAGACCCCATTACTAGGGATTCTAGTAGTGGGGTCGTATATGAGATCACATGCCCGGATTGTGGGGAATGTTACATGGGGGAGACAGGACGGCGTCTCAAGGATCGTCTGGGGGAACATTCAAGAGCGATACGGACCGCAGAGCTCAATAAATCCGCCATTGCCGAGCACTATTGGGAAAAACAACACCAGATCTCCCCTGACAACGCTGTCATCCTTGACCGGGCGCATAGATTCTGGGACCGCAAGTGGCTGGAAAGTCTGTGGATTGGATCCTCTGGCAACAATAGTATGAATAGAGACGGGAGTTAGGCTTCACCCCCTTTTTGAAGCAGTGGTTTTGGCCAGAGATAAGCGTTTTAGTTTTCCACGTCCCCAGACCACTTCCGGTTCTGGTACAAGTGAAAGGAATGCTGAGTATGCGCCTGGTCATCCACGTGTACCGTGAACCTGGTATTTAAGGATGTGTCGCTGAAGTCTCACTATTACTGAGGAAGGAGGTAGACACCTCCGAAAGCTCTAATAGTGTTTTCATCGTCTTTTTATCGCTTTTATATTTATATTTTAATGCATTTTAACTTATTTTATTTTTGTTATAGTTTAGTTTATTGTAAATAATTAAAAGTTTTTTGTAAATATTATTTTACAGCCTTTTTATCATTTCATTTTATTTTATTTTATTTCATTATTCTCTTTATGTTTTATGTATACCTATGTTTGTTATGAATGAATATACATTATTGAACAAATGGATAAAGGTTACAAGTATAAGTGGTAAAACGCGTCAATGTCAACATTTGTTCTGGTTACATGTGTATATGTCCTGCTGTGGTTGAGTTTTGGCGGATTGCAAGTATGATCATGTAAAGACACCTTATCTTCATATAAGTCTATCCTGGCTGCAGTTCTCCGTTACATCCATGTTGCCGATGTGATTAAGAGTTTGTCTGTCTGCATGTCTCATAGAAAACAGCCTAACCCTGGTTGGGGCTCTGTTGCATATGCATTTGTAGACGTGACTGAGAGTTTGTTTCTGTGGCATCTCTGGTTGGAAAGTGAAACTTCATCCCACCCCCAACATGTGCCTCTCCATTCTATGTATGGCCCAAGTGTGGTTTTCATACATTCTATGTATGTATGAATGTCCAAGTGTGGGAAATGGCTGTGGTTGAGCCGCAGTGGTCTTAGCCGTGGGCAAAGGCTTGCATGAGTAGTTGTATGAATGACAGGTGTACATAACAGTCTATACTTTGGTTGGGTTCTTGATCACATCAAATTAAATGAAAACATTTTAGAAATGATTGAGAGCTCAGTCAGTGTGCACATGAGAAATAACAGGCAAAAGGTATTTGATGTGAATGAGTATGCTGTGTGTATGAATACCCATTCATACATATGTGTCTGAGTATATGTAGTAGTGTAGGTTCATATTTAGGTGGCACGTGTTCTGTCTATATGATGATGAATGTAAGAAAGCAGATGTGTAAGTGTGAGTTGTGATATGTACTGTTTTTTCCAGTATGTCCCAAAATATTATTATTATTATTAGCCATATGGTGCAAGGAAGCCTGAGGCATTTTCTGCACCAGCCAAAGAAAATTTCTGAGTTACCCCTGAGAGAGAGAGAGAGAGAGAGAGAGAGAGAGAGAGAGAGAGAGAGAGAGAGAGAAGGGAATCACCGAGAAAGAGAAGTATGATGATATCCAGCTTAAGACCCTGGGTGTGCCAAGCCCATACTCACCAGATGTGAGCCCCTGGGGGTATATGTCAAAAAAAGAAAGGAAAAAGTGCACTTGTGTAAGTATGACAGGTGTGCACGGTTGGCCTGAGTACGTGTAGAGTCTGTTATTCTAAAGCCTCCTCCCAATTAGACTGCAGCAGGGGCAACCAACTAGGGGAACCCCCCCCCTGCCATACTGACTTTGCACCTCCCCTCCTTTGAGGTATGGTGTGGGATCTGCTGACTGGCTACAGCAGAAATTTCAAACAGAGAAGTGCTGTCCATTCACAGCATGATCCCTCTCCTACACAGGGCACTCTGGTCCTATGGCTTTACTTCCCCCTTCATTACTTATTTCCCTTCCCCACCTCCCACCCAAACACCTCACCAGGTGGACTATTGCCACAAACCTCTTTTTGCCCATGACAGTGCTACCTGCAGAGGGTGGGTTCCCTCCACTGGGGTACCCTCTATCATTTCTAGGTGGAAATTCTAGGAGGAGGAGGGAGATGTGGTGCCACTTGACAAGCAACGCTACACATTATATGCACCTGTCCTGCATAAAAAAGCAATGATGAAAACTGAGTTTGGACTGCATTAACATGTTTACTGCTTCCTTAGATGCAAATATGCAGCACTGGGTTTTAATCTACTTGCGAGGGAAGAGAACCACCCTACTTTTAGAACTTTTTCTTCCAATTTGACAAAAAAAAAAAAAGACACATTTTTATCAAGGTAACCCTTGCTGGAGGCTGACTAATTCATAGTGAGAAGAAAGCTCAAAGAAATCTTTGCTCTCTCCACTCCAGATTGATTCAATCCCATGGTTTTCAATCCTGGGTCAAAAAGGTCATTGGTAAAGCCAGCAGTGAAAGTGTTAATGGAAAGCTTTTGTCTTTTTAGCAGTCTCAGATAGCTTTTTCCTGACATGGTTCCCTCAAAGAAAAAAGATCCAATGACACCTCCCATTGAAATTCCCACCTAAACTGTCAAACCAGGAGCATTTAAATCCTTGTAAAAGAATAACTGTGCGGGAGGGGGGGGGGGGTGAGAGTGTAATAAACATGAAGATCAGTCCACAAAATATTCAGTGATTTATTGACTTGTAACACTCGTGGCCAAAAACCATTGAGCAAATTCTATCTTCTATCTGGGTCATCTTTATTCAAACTTAGTGGCAACACAAGATGACAAATCTTGTATTTAAGTTCCTTTGTGATTCTCTTTAAGGTTGTTTTAGTTCCGAACTTTGCTTTCTTTGAAATTTTGTTCAGACTTCTTTCAATATCCTCTCTTACACATTTAGTTTATGAGATTAAGCTGTCAATGAAAAAATAACAAATTTTTGAGTGCATGAATTCTGCATAGTGCTGATTATGTATCAAGATAAAATAAATACAAAACAAGGAAAACACAAGTGCATGCATGCAAAATATACACAAAATATGTATGCATACTTGATATTTTCTGTTGGTCCAAGAATAGTTCTGCCCAAAGCAGTACCCTGAAAAGCTGTTGAATGCAAATGGTCAAAGACCACCTCTTGCAGATTAGTTTCTACTTCTTGCATTTCACGCAGAATTACTCCTCGTTCTCTTTCTATTTCATTCTCTCCAAATTTGCTATTCAGTATAATATCTGCTAAAATTTCTATAGCTGTAAATAAAACAGAATCAATACTCATTTAAGATAATAATTTCATATTGTTTAATATACCAGTATAAATATATATTAGAATCATAAATTATGATATAGCAGTGTTATAGGAATAATGATGTTAATGACCATAATAATTATGTGTTATCTCAGGAAGGAATGCAAAGTTGTCACCCAGGATGTGTACCAAGGATATAATTCTGAAGAACAATTGAAGAGTATGAGAAATAAAATTCATAAAATGGCAATGAAAACAGTGAATCTTCCATACATACTTTTGTTGTTAAAGGGAAAACTGTATATGATTATCACAAATATAGACATTGCAGGCAGAATGGTAAATGGTGTGATTGGTAATTAGAGTATATCAAGTACAAATAAGATGAAACTGTTGAACAAGTATGGATGAAATTTCCAAAGAAAAACAAAAGGGCACAATCTTCAGTCACAATACAAACAATATGAAAGATAAATCTATACCCAATGGTAATGAATCAACGATTGTTTAAAAAAAAAGTGTGTTTTTTTTTATTACAACAATCGTGGTGTCTTGATCTAAAGACGTTTAATGCCTGCCTGATTGCATACCTGGTACATAATTTTTTTTAAACATATTTTCCCATTACAAAATCATGTTGTATGTTCTTCAGAATGCCATTTCTATCTAAATGTCCTTGGATTGCACTCTTAATCATTGCTTCTAAGATTTCCCCCCCCCCGCTACTGCAGTCAGATTAACTGGTTTGTAGTTACCAACTTCGCTCTTAGAACTGCCCTTATGTACTGGCAATACATTGGCACTATTCCAGTCCAAAGGTGCTCTCATAATTAACTTCAATGGTTCAATGCACTCTCTGACAGCCTCCATCAAAATTACAGGTATATGCCATCAGCTCTGCAAGCCTTACTCGCCTTTGCTTTTTTAATAAACAATTTCTAAATCACTAATTTCACACAGCCCAAGCCTCACTCGCACAGCCACTTCTCGTGACGAAGGATCTTTTGTCAGTAAAGACCAATGCAAAGTACCTATTCAGTTCATCAGCAACATCAGCTGGGCTATCTAAGGCTTTCCCACACCCAGTACACCAAGATCTGACCTAATTCACTTTCTTCTTCATTGTATTCATATACAAGAAAAATTCCTTGTCCCCATTATTTGGTCTCCTAGCCAGTGCTTTCTCATACACAGCCTAGACCTCTCTACCTTTATACATAGTACTATTACAGATCAACTTGTGGCTGTTGTTAGCTTCAGTATTTTCATCACCAGTACTCTGTAATTATCCCATGCTATCTTTTTTCTACTCTGTCTGGCTAGCTCTGCATTCACCCATTTCAGCATCCTCCTCATGCAGTATTTCTCAATGGTATATATGCATTCGTGGCTTCTGTGTTTTAAACGTATTCCATAATGTATAAATATAGTGCAAATGCATCAGAAATACATAGGTATATCTGAATAAATCAGAATATTGGTAAAACGGCATCGTTTTAAGTTATATCTCATATTGTGAATACCTTCACAACGAGTTGCCATGATATTGCACTACTTCGAATAAGTAATGCTTCACCTAAGGAGAAGACTAATGTTACTTATTCTCAGATGGATACCACCACCCAGACGGCACCGTTTCAGGGCTATTTGGCCCTTCTTCGGTGGGTCGGTAGGTACCCGAGTGATGCAATGATGGCAAAACAGTTATGAAGTATAACTCCACAATATGAGAGATGCCTGATGGTGTATCATGTATTTAGACTCAAGCGTTTAGGGCATAAGCCTCAAGCTATGACGGAGTCTAGACTATGTATAAATATAGTGCAAATGCATCAGAAAAACATAGCTATATCTGAATAAATCAGAATATTGGTAAAACGGCATCGTTTTAAGTTATATAGTTATATACCCACCCACCGAAGAAGGGCCAAATAGCCCTGAAACGGTGCCGTCTGGGTGGTGGTATCCATCTGAGAATAAGTAACATTAGTCTTCTCCTTAGGTGAAGCGTTACTTATTCGAAGTAGTGCAATATCATGGCAACTCGTTGGGAAGGTATTCACAATATGAGATATAACTTAAAACGATGCCGTTTTACCAATATTCTGATTTATTCAGATATAGCTATGTATTTTTTTGTATTTTATGTATTTACCTCGTCAGCAGACTCACGAGTCTGCTGACGAGGCTACTAGTGACGGTCGTGTTCCAAGCCGCTAAGTGGATTTTTCTTATTTATTGATTTGAAATTATTGTTTTTCTAAGACTTTTGATTTAAATTTAGTAGTATAACATTATTTTGTGATTTTTTGATTAATTTGGTGTATTTATTCTTTACTCGGCCTTGTAAAAGTATCGGTAAGGGTTTCCACGTGTTCGTAACTACCGTTAGTAACTTTCCCGCCATTGTGATACCGTACTAGATATACCGTAGGTTATATACCGTACTAGATAGCGTTAGTTGAACTTCGTTAGCAGTTAAATTGTACGTTTAAATAAATACATATAACGACTTAGATTACAAACGTAATATAATTAATAACATAATTAATTAATAAATTAATAGAATCATGACTCAGACCAGAGCAGCAAAGCAAAAGGCTCAAGCTAATGGAAGTGCTGTGGCTCAGAACAGAACTGAGGGGGGCAGTTGTCCTCTGACTCACAGCCTTATAAAATGCACTGTTTGCTTGATGTTTGCAGAGCAATCGGGTACGGGACATGATACTGCCAAGGGGGATGTCTTTGTGTGTGCGTGACAAGGAGTGTATCGATATCAGGCAACAACTCGGCGTTCTTATGGGCCTATATGAGAGCTTGAAGGACAGGGTGGATGCCCTCGAAGAAACTAAATTGAGGGGCCCATCAAGCTCTCAGCTGCCCACATCAACGCCAGAGCTTGTACTTGGGCATCGCGTGACACAGAGACAATCCCCAAGGCAGAATGCCCTGGTCCCAAAGAAACTAGTAGTTGTTGGTGACTCTATTGTCAGGGAAACGGGGAACATGCTTTGTAAAAAAGATAGGTGGAACAGGACCAGGGTATGTCTGCCAGGGGCAAAGGTTGATGACGTTGTAGAGCGAATATCATCTTTTAAGGGCACAAAAGGTGATATAGTTGTACACGTTGGCACTAATAATATTAAGAGTAGGAGACCGGCAGAATTACTTAACAAGTACAGGTCACTGTTGAACAAAAGCCGAGAATTAGGGTTGAATTTGAAAGTGTCTACAATTCTGCCCAGACACGATAGGAGGGAGTATATGATGAGAGCCTTGTCGATCAATTCGGCCCTGGAAAGATTGTGCAAGGCTCAAGGGGTAGAATTTTTTTCAGCCTGGACTGTACTTGTTAACAGGAGAGATTGCTTCTACAGGGATGGGATACACTTAAATAGAAAGGGTGCAAGAATATTTGCTGATGCTATCGAGGCAGTGTTAGGTGGGTCGGAAAACTGCTAGCTTGGGGGGAGACAAAGACCAATAGATTGACAGTAGCCACTGGCAGAGGTGAAAGAGATTCTTGCACTGCTTCTATTAGAATGAGCAGAAGCCTGAAAAACAAGATGCATGGTATTTCAGAGACTGCTGGGAGCCATTGCGGTACAAGTAAACACATGGGTTGTGTTAGGGTAGCTAAGAATAGAAACAGGTGCAGGTATACTTGCGTGTACACCAATGCTAGGAGTTTAGTAAATAAATTTGATGAATTTGAGGTATTGCTCAAAACATCGAAGGCAGATATTGTTGGGATATCAGAGACGTGGTGTCACACAGATATAAGGGATGCGGAACTGCAATTTGGGGAGTACAACGTCTACAGAAAGGATAGACAGGATAGGAAGGGAGGAGGTGTTATGCTATTAGTTAAGAAACACAAAAACCAAGGAAGTGAAGCCAGTCGACATCGCTGGACAGTGCAGTGTGGAGTCAGTTTGGTGTGACATAAACACTGGGAGATCAAAATTGAGAGTAGGAGTGTGCTATAGGCCTAATGACTCTGATGAGTATAATAAGGAACTGTACAGGGAAATAGAGTGGGCCAGTAAATCAGAGTGTCTTATAATGGGAGATTTTAATTTCCCAGATATTGACTGGATTTTGGGGGCTGGTTACTCACACACTAGCAGGGCTTTTGTGGATTTATTGGATGATTGTTTTCTACATCAGCATGTTCGGGAGGCAACTAGAGGGAGTAATACTCTTGATTTGATTATCAGCAGTGATTCTTCATGCATTAAGAATCTGCAGATAAATGAACCACTAGGTGGCAGTGATCACAGTGTGCTGAAGTGGGATTTACTCAAAGAGGTAACTACCATTAGGGGTAAAGGGAAGGGTTATTGCTTCCGTAAAGGCGACTACGATGGACTGAGACAGTATTTAAATTCTATACAGTGGGACCAACTGATGATGTTACCAACAGCAAATTCAAAATGGGAAGCATTCAAAGAACTTATCTTGGAAGCTACTAGGCTTTACATACCAACTAAGAAATATTTTCAAGGTTTAGGCCAAAATGGTCAGATGAACTAATGAGGCATATGGCAGAGAAGAAAAATGCATGGGATACATACAAATTAACACATGACACAGAAGCCTATGATAGATACAAGTTGATATGCAACCAAGTTACAAAGGAGGTTAGGCAGGCGAAGGCAGATTACGAGAAATCCTTGGCAAGGGATGCAAAGAAAAACAGCAAAGAGTTCTTTACTTATGTAAACTCTAGAAGGAAGGGGATGAATCAGATTGGTCCACTTGATATTGATGGGTCAAGTGTTGATGATCCTGCTCAGGTAGCTAACAAACTAAATGAATATTTTGCATCGACATTCACACATGAGGAGTTATTCAGCGAGGGGAATGCCAGAGGTGTATTCAACTCTAGCAGTAAGCTACAGAATCTTGAAATAACTGGGAGTAAAGTGGAGGAGAAACTGTTGAAGATAAACACAAGAAAGGCACCCGCCCGGGGTGGATGGGATCTATCCAGTTATATTAAAGGAGGCAGCAAAGGAAGTAAGCAAACCCTTAGCCTTAATTATGAGAGCTTCCTTGGACTCAGGGGAGGTACCCATAGACTGGAAATGTGCAAATGTGACCCCAATTCACAAAGGAGGATCAAAGGCTGACACAAGTAATTATAGACCTGTGAGCTTAACTTCTGTTCCAGGAAAATTAATGGAGGCACTGGTTAAAGAAGCACTGCAGGATCATTTAGATAAGACTTCAGTTATAGCTCAGACACAGCATGGTTTTGTTAAGGGGAAGTCTTGCCTGACCAACTTGATTGGATACTATGATGCAGTCACAAAAGAACTGGATGCAGGGAATAACTTTGATATTATATACTTGGATCTTAGAAAGGCTTTTGATACTGTTGCACATGGAAGACTGCTACACAAATTGGAGCAGTGTGACATTGGAGGCAAATTGCTGCTATGGATGAAGGGGTGGTTGAGGGGGAGAAGACAGAGAGTGGTAATCAATGGACACTGCTCATCGTGGACTGATGTTATTAGTGGAGTCCCTCAGGGCTCAGTGTTGGGTCCATTATTGTTTTCTGTATTTATAAATGATATTGATGATGGTATATCAGGCTTAATGTCCAAGTTTGCAGACGATACAAAGGTTGGCAGGGTTGTCAAGGACACTACTGACACTATGCTGCTGCAACAGGATCTGGAAAGGTTGAGCAGATGGGCTGAGAGGTGGCAAATGAAGTTTAACATTGACAAATGTAAAGTACTACACATGGGAAACAGCAACCCCAGAGCAACGTATCAACTCTGTGGTACAACACTGACAGTGGTAGAGAATGAAAGGGACTTGGGGGTGGTTGTGCAGGCAGATATGAAGTTCTCTGAGGAGTGCAGACGGGCTGCAAGAGTAGCTCATGGAGTATTGTCAATGATATATAGGAATTTTTCCAGCAGGGATAAGGAGGTGATTATTCCATTGTATAAGGCGATGGTCAGGCCACACCTTGAGTACTGTATACAGGTCTGGAGGCCTCATTTCAAGAAGGATGTAGAGCTGCTGGAACGAGTACAGAGAAGGGCAACAAGATTAGTGAATGGAACAAAGGGGTGCTCTTACGAAGAAAGGCTTAAGTTTTGCAAATTACAGTGTCTGGAGACTAGGCACCAGCGAGGTGATCTGATAGAGGTGTATAAAGCCTTGAATGGGTTAAGCATGCTCAATGCTGATGGGATTCTTCCTCTAGCTCAGAAAAATGACCTGAGAGGGCATAAATTGAAATTGAGGAAAGACAGATGTAGGATAGACGTGCGGAAATTTGCCTTTAGCCAGCGGGTGGTTGGTTGGTGGAACAGACTTCCATCCCTTGTGGTGGAGGTTGATAGCCTAAATAAGTTTAAGGCTCAGCTGGACAGGTATTTTGAACGAACAGAGGGGTGAAGTGGAAGTGGGTTTTTTTTTTTTTTTTTTGGCTGATGCTGCATAAGCTTGCTTTCTTGCATCAAATGTCTCTACTAATGCTAAAGCCTTTCTGAGTACTTCCCTGTCGGGACAACTCCAGGTTTGAAAATTTTTAAAAAACTTCTCATCGCAAAATTTATAAATGACCTTTATAGAATTATTAACTAACTATTTAGCAAACTTCACCAAAAGGAGAGTTATTTAGTACAAAGAAGCGTGCTTTCGAAGTGCAATAAAAAATTGGTTTTTTAATTTTAACACAAAAAGTAAATGATAGATTTCAATTGGAACAGTTTTCCCTATATAGGCATTGAATAATGCATAGTTAATGTGATTTTTTAGCTCCATTAGTGATGGAAATAGAGGGGGGGGGATGTGAAAATTACTGACATTTTCCTGTCTGGCGCTGCCATTTTTAATTTTAAAAATATTTTAAGAGTATATTTTAAACCTACTCATTGAACTCTTTCCAACGGTGTATAATAAGCTATAGGTGGTCGAAAACATTTTGTCCCCCCCCCCCCATTTCTCAAATTTTTGTCAACAACGATCGATATGCCGTTATGTTGTCTCACATCATTTACAAACCAATGCAAAATTTCAAGTCAATAGGTTGAGTGGTTCCAGAGATACAATGTTGTGACAGACGGAAACCGAGTGACATTATAAGGGTCCTCCGTTAGACTATGGATCCTAAAAATAATAAGTAAAAATAAATAACATAAATAAAAATAATTTCATAATAAAATTTTTGTAGAAAATTCCAAATTTTTATTAAGTTCTCATCCGACACCCTGTGCTAAATTCTTTTCTTCCTCTTTGTGTGTCAGTTGCTGAATGACATTTCCGAAGCAGCCACGAATCGACATATTTTGTTGGATCGAAGCGGGTCAGCGGTGGGCCTACAATTTTAAGAAATTGTAGTGAAGAAACTGTTTTTGTCATCAACGAAGCTCTGGTTGGGCTGGCGATCAGATTCATTTGTGAAAATCCTTGTTCACATTCACTCGATGAAATTGGTATCGTACTCAGAGCGTCCATCAAATGCTTCAATTCTTCCGAAACCATCTTTTCAATTAGGTATTCGCGAAATCCACAAATTGTATCTCTTTCATTTAACTGTAACCTAATTGACAATTTTCTAACTTCATTTTCACCAAATGCCAACAATTCATGTTTAGAAGGTTTAATACCTTCGTTGTCCTCATTTTCCTTCTGTCGTCATTGGTATTAACTGTCCAAAATGTCAGTGTCATTCGGATATTCAGGTACTATGACCATGTAAACAGAGATAGGGAGAATTTCCAGAAAAATGTGGATAACACACTTCCGCGAAACAACAGATGATTATTTGTCAGGGTAAAAGTAAATCACGCTCTCCCAATTCTCAAATGGGGCACTTACAGTTGATTCACAGCAGTGTCCAATCTACAGCCCGCCCAGAAAGTGAACGAAAATAGCATTTTAAATTTTGTTAATTATCAAAAAAATTTTCTCATTAAATGTTTTGTTCAGTAAACGTAATTGTGTATTGTACTTAATAAAAGTTTCGAATATTTTCAATTTTACTTTTACATGCAACAAGATATGGAAAATGTAACACACTAAAGAAATCTAACTTTGAATTTTATTTTAACATGGTGCCTGGACGGGAAAAGTTTGGACACCACTACAGTAGAAATTGGACCAGAGTCCATTGGGAAAAGAAGTACCCCTTGATCTGCTGACTAGCACGACTTCTCCATATGTGGGACAGGTGGTCAGATAGGTTTTACCAGGTACCACTAAGTTGCAGAATGGTAATCACTTTAGCTCACTTAATTCGTGCAGCAGCACTAATTGCCTAAATTGCCTGAAGGCCAGAAATGCGAACAGTGCGTTCTGAGTTAATTCTCTCCTAATGCACTCGTTATATGAAAATTTTCTTCGCTCAACGGAAACTATTTTAAATGTAACTTCCAGGGGGAATTCAAAATGATTCGCTATAAAAGGACTTCTTTAAACAGAGGTCCGACTGAGTAATTTAGAATTATAAAAATGGTTATACAGTTTTATATAGAAAATATCTTAACACAGTGAGAAATGCAAATGTAGTTAAATAATTTTAAGCTTATTTGAACAGTAGGTAAACTTGTGAAAAAAATTTACGGAATATTACAAATTTCGGAGTGCACTGCTTCCAAATGTCACACGTCACAAAAGGTGCCGGTATGCCGTGCCGTACCGTCCCAAGAAAAAGCACTGACCACTACTATTCATAGCTGTGCAATGTGTTAGAACATAATATTAGCTTAGGCCAACACAGTCTTCGCAGACTGTTATCTTCTAATCTGGCTGCAGTAGGTTTGACACTCCAGAATTTTTTCCCTACCAGAGGCGGTAACCTGTTAGACCTAATATTTGCAACAGAGACCCAGCCTGAAACAGTCTTCATGTTAGACCATCTACCTGTAGCCCTCATTCTCCCAACCACTTCCAGGACATCCTGGTAACATCAGGCACCAGTTAAGGTGCCTGATGTTTCCAGGTCCTTGAGGTTGTCACAGACATTCTCTCAGATATGCCAGACAAGCTGTATTTGCTACCTGGGAGTCTAAAATGCTGATGGAACTGATATTCGGGTGACACTCGAGTCAAGTGCACCCACTTTCGGCAAAGTCTAGACGGCCAAATCCTCTGCTTGCACCTTCACGATGGTGGGACTGTTAGTAATCCTGGGTATAACCTCCATGCACAAGTACATGGTGGGTGACCACCCAGGTGTAACCCAACGTAAGCAGGGGTCGAGGTCTGTTGCCCACACCACATGGAGGAATGTCACCCCTCTATGTTACTAGAGAGTACTAGGTGGTAGATGACTCTCATCAACTGGTGCAATACCACCACTTTGCTTATTGGAGGCTTGAAGTGGTGACACCCATGTTTAGTTTCTAGAACTAAGTTACAGTCAACCTTTCCCTATCTCTTCCATCATGCAGTATGATTGATGACTTTTGAGGTTATGATTAAAATCGTGGCGAGATCCAATATTCCTTACATTTCGAGGGTACAGCTCTAAAACAGTGTTCGCAGGCTGGCCGCTAGTTAGTACACCAGACTGAACCTATTGGTAACTCCCTAGGAAGCTTACGGATCAGCTAGTGTATAATCTTGCTACCTCTACTCTGCGAGATAGTGACTGGAGGGAGTCCGAGTAGTGTGTAGGCGGGGAGCATTGTCGAGGCCACGTTATGTCAAGGATCTGGGTATATTCTTACCACGTATACGCCATATCCAAAAATTTCATTACTCATACAGCATGTCCCACCCACTTTTTCTTACTATTGAATACACCATGAATTGTCAAACTAATAGAGCAAGCTTATCTGCAAAAAGATCTAAACCTCCCAAGCACTTCCTAATTCATTTCACAAATATACGTGGTCTCAATTCTAATCTCAACGATATCCATTTCCACTTGCAGTCTGCCAAACCCCATGTACTTTTTCTGACAGAATCTCAGTTATCGGTTGATTCAACTACTGCTCATCTCAGATGCCCAAATTATTCGCTGTATGATTCCTTTCTCCTCAAAGGTGGTACATGTGCATATGTCCATTCTGATATTCCCTGTCAGAGACTTAGCAATTTGGAATCTCCTCTCTTTGATCTTCTCTGGCTTAAAATCTCTCTACCTCATTGTGTCAAATTCATCTGTTGTCTCTACCATTCTCTCAACTCGACTAATCAGTTGGAGCTCTTTGACTTGCTCTCTTTGCAACTTGACATTTTCCAGTCCAACTTTCCTAATAGTGAGGTAAATGTCCTTGGTGATTTTAATGTTCACAACTCCAGCTGGCATCCGTTTTCTAGTCACACCGACCCAGCAGGTCGAGATGCTGAGGCTTTTGCATTTACTAATGACCTAGCACAGATTATTCATTTACCTTCAAAAATACCGGACAATCCTAATCATTCAGGCAATACGCTTGATCTTTTTCTCACAAACAACCCTTCCAAGTACACAGTCGAAGTGAGAGGTCTTTTAGGCACTTCAGATCACAACTTGGCGATTGTCTCTTCTCCAATGGAATCTTTATCTCATGGCTATTCCCAACCTCGTGTTGTTTGGCATTACAAGAATGCAAAATGGGATGACCTGCGAGACTTCTTTTCTTCTTTTCCTTGGTCAGATTACTGTTTCAAAACTTCTGATGTCAACGTTTGCTCAGATCGTGTCAGTGAAATTATTCTTGCAGGAATGGAATCCTTTATCCCACACTCCACTTCAAAATCTCATCCTTTATCTAAACCTTGGTTTTCCAAAAAATGTGCTAAGGCTGTTCAAGAGAAGAATGTTGCATATCATAATTGGTTTGTTTCTAATTCTTCAGTTTCATTTTCTGCCTATACCAAAGCTGGGAACAATTGTAAAGCAGTTATTAATCAGTCCAAACTAGAGTTTGAACAGGCTAAGAGTAGAAAACTTGCTTCTTGCCCTAATGGTAGACGAGCATTCTGGTCTCTTGCCAAAGCTATTGGCTGCAACTTTTGCCCATCTGTGCTCCCACCTCTGTCCATACCAGATGGTTTTCACTTCAGCCAAGGATAAAGCTAACCTGTTAGCATCCCATTTTTCTTCCAGCTCATGTATTAATGATCTTGATAAAACACCTCCCACCATTCCCAACACGTTCCATTCAATGCCTCCTGTGGTCTTCCGTCAAAAGGATATCAGAAGGATTTTGATGAATCTTGATGCTAAGAAAGCTCCAGGTCCTGATGGTATTTCTCCACATGTTCTCAAAACCTGTGCTCCTGAACTTATTCCTATTCTTTGCCACCTTTTTTCACTTTCTTATTCCAAAGGTGTTTTTCCTTCTGCTTGGAAATTTGCCCATATCCAGCCAGTTCCTAAATAGGGTGACAAAACCCTCCCATCCAATTATTGTTCCATTGCAATTACTTCTACTCTTTCTAAAGTAATGGAGAAATCAATTAACTGCCAACTCTTAAACTACCTAGAAACTTTCCGTCTGATCAACGATCGCTAGTATGGATTCCGTCAGTGTCGATCCACTGGTGATATTCTGGCTTATGTTACCCATTTATGGACTAATTCAATGGAAAGGTTCAGTGAAACACAAGTAGTTGCTCTTGACATCTCAAAGGCTTTTGATCGTGTTTGGCATAAAGGTCTTCTAAACAAGCTTCCATCTTATGGTTTGCCAACTGTTTTTAGTAATTGGTTATCCAGTTTTCTCTCTGATCGCTCACTGAGGGTGATGGTAGATGGCTCTCTGTCTTCTAACTTCTCCACTAATGCCGATGTCCCCCAAGGTTCAGTTCTTTCCCCCACTCTCTTCCTCTTGTATATTAATGACCTTCCATTGACTGGAAATCCTATCCATTGTTTTGCTGATGATAGCACATTGCATTCCACTTTCCATTTGAGAAAACTTGTCCTGCTCAATCAGCTTCAACTTCTCGAAAATCTGCTACCAATTCCTTAAATGCCGTTCTTCAGGTAATTCTCCAGTGGGGCAAAAACAACTTAGTTGATTTCAACCCTTCCAAAACTCAGTCTTGTCTTATATCTCGCAAAAAGGATTCTTCAGCTCCTATGCTTATCTTTAGTGACACTCCGATTTCTAGGCAAAATGATATATCTCTTTTGGGGATTACCCTGGCTTCTAATCTCTCTTGGCACAAGCACATTACAAGTATTGCTTCCTCTGCATCTAGAAAACTTGGTTTTCTCTTTCGCTCTCGGCGTTACTTTTCTTCCAAACAGCTGCTCACTCTGTATAAATCGCAAATCCACCCTGCCATGGAATATTGTTCCCACATCTGGGGTGGTGCCCCCAAAATCTCTCTCAGGCTTCTTGATTCCATTCAGAAGAGGGCAGTTAGGTTAATTAATGATTCATCTCTAACAGAGTCTCTCCACTCGCTTTCTCATAGACGAACTGTTTCTGCTGCATGCCTCTTCTACAGATACTTCCATGGGCACTGTTCTTCTGAATTTGCTTTTATAATTCCCGCTCTCTCTTTCAAAACAGTCCGAACACGTGCCGCCACCAGCCAACATCCATTTACTGTCCAACTTCAAACCCACAGAAACAACTTTTCATCTTCCTCATTTATTCATTCAACTGCCGTTTTCTGGAACAACCTTCCTTCATACGTATTTCCTGAAAATTACAATCTACAGAAGTTCAAGTCCAATGTCAACAAATATCTTCTTTTGTCTTCTCACCTCCAACCCAAGCATGGTACTAAGTACTATAGGTTCTAATACTTCTCGCATTTGGGGTTCACATAAAAAAAAAAAAGTTAAGCCAGTGATTAGCCCTTCACTCCTCAATCCAGAGAAATGCTGCTTTGCAGCATTCATTTTTCCTTGGGAAGCCCTAAACCAATGTCATCCACAGCTCGGGCTGCACTTTCTTACCTGCTGGCTGCAGTCTACTGCTCAAACTGCAGCGTCAAAAACAGTTTCAGTCTCCTGTCGAAGCAAAGCATGGTGGACCCAAGATCTCAGCCTTAAATTTCAGAATAAACAAAGCCTACATGCAAAATGCAAAGCAATATCAAACCCACTAAACAGGACTGCATACTCAAGAGCCCGTACCCAGTTCAATAAAAAGAAATCTGAAACCATGAAAGCCTACATCGACAAAACAATCAAGATCGGGAAGGCACCATTTAAGGCAAGGCATGATGAATTTCCTCAACAACTTAATCCGATCGAATGGCTAGACTACATCACAAGATTTAAGCCAAAGTCAGCATCAGACCTTAAGAGCATTCACAACAGTTGTCAGCGAGATGTCCTCGCTAACATCATCATCATCATCATCACAAAAAAGAGAGCTTATCCAGGCCATCTATGATATTCCAACAACGTCTTGCACTGGATATGATGGGGTCCCACGATTCATTCTTAAGAGCGTTAGTGTTTTCATCATTGATGCACTCCTAGGTATCTTTAATGGAATTCTCACAACGCAAAGTTTCCCAACAGCCTGGAATCAATATATTGTCCAACCAATCCCCAAAACACAAGGAGCGACCTCAATTTCACAATTCAGACCAATAATGAAAGCCTCGCAAAGACATGGAGAAGTGCCTTCTTCCCATCCTAACCAACCAGGTTCTGCCATGTGAATCACCATTCATTCACTATGCCTTGAAATGGAGGTCCACCATTACCAACCTGCTGCAAACCACCAACACCATTCTGGGGGGCTCTAAAGATAGGGCTGAGATGGCAATTATTTATCTGGATATCCAGTCTGCATTCAACAGCACAGACATCCAGCCCCTCTCGCAACTTTGTGAGGACAGATACCAGATAAAAAGCAATATACTGGAATTCTTGAAGTCGCTACTTAGGACCAGGGTCTTTCACTTGACTGTGAATAAAAAATCTTTCACATGGAAAGTTTGTGTAGGTGTTCCCCAGGGCAGAGTCCTTTGAAGGCTCCTCTTTACGGCTGCCATCCACCCATTCCTGTGCCAGAAAACAGAATTTATCAGTTATGCAGACAACTTGAAGCTCCTCTATCGGATCAACGGGACCGCTCGAATTGATTCTGTTTCTGAAACCGTTATCAACAGCCTTACATACTTTGCACAGTTTTCTCTTAAGATAAATCCAAACAAATCTGCACAAATGGTGTTTTCACTCAAATCAAGCCCAACGCAACTAAACCTGGAAATCCACGGAACCCCCATCACCCCAGTCACCAAGCACAGAGATCTCGGCGTTATATTCGACCCTAAACTCAGTTTCAAACACCATGTTGCAGACATTCACAACAAGGTCTGCAGATCAAGATGGCTTGCCAAACAACACCTCCTTCGTGTCAGAGCCCGAGTACACGCTCCAATATATATACCAGTTTCTGCAGCCAGCCATCACCTACAGTTCAGAAATCTGGGCTTCAGTAACAAAAACGAAGCTAAAAACCACTGCAACCGATGAATATTGGCTTCTTCGGTGGGTCCTCTTCAAGCATAAACTGCCACCACTCACACATACTTCAGATATCACCCAACTTCTAAATTACAGAAAAGTCTTCAAAGGGATATTCACCTTCCGCTTGCTCATGCCAATTAAAATGATAGCGGGTGAAGTCAATATGCCAATTTTTTTGGCAGATGTGCAATTGTAGAATTCCCCCCCCCAAAACCCTTAAGAGCCCGCCCCTCTCAGCAACCTGTGGCATGGAGGCTTAGGATAGGGAATAGATTCCTGCCTATGGAGATGCTCCACAACATCCAGGAGATGGATGTGGACTACAAAAGTTCATAGAGGACAAATTGTACAGAAGATGCATCATCAGGGAACAGCTTTCGTCTTCAGCCGAGTGCTGCCAGTGTCTTTTCATCGCTTTTCATGTTCTTTCATTTCCCATGTTAATATCAATTTTATATGTAAAATATATAATTATATGATTTATGTATTATGTAATTTTTCCTGTATTAGTTATTTCATGTTTAAACTCCTAGTATTGTTGCTGTTATGGGGTATTATTGCATCAGGCAATCATGTAAACCATTCACTGCCTGTAATAAAGATATTATATATATACCCAAACAATTTGACAAGATCAGATGAAAGTCATGCTCTTCACAGATGATCTCTGTATATGGAGAGAGAGCAGCAAACAAGTGCAATGGCAAGTTGATATGTGGGCTAGTATGGCCAATGAATTTGGACTGGTTTCCAGTCAGGAGAAGAGTGGAGTAATGGTTCTAAAGAGGAGTGGCGAGCTTGATGGATACATTTTATTGGAAGGGAAAGAGCTAAAAATGGTTAACAACTTCAAATATCTAGGAAGCACCATCACAAAGACTGGAGTGATAGACAAAGAAATAAGCAGAAGGATACAAATGGGTGAGAATTGCTATAGGCAGACAAGAGGTCTGATCTGGAACAGGAACATACCACTGAAGTATAAGAAGGCTATATACCATACCTAATATGTACCAATTGTGACATATGCATCTGAAACTTGGACTATGAGGAAAAAGGATGAAAGCAGAATACAGGGTACAGAAATGAGATTTGAGGAGCATAGCCTGAAAGACAAGATGTGACAAAATCAGGAATAATGTAATTAGGGAGAGAATTCAGGTTGAAAAACTCCAGAAAAGGACTGAAATGGTTTGGACATGTCAAGAGGACGAATGAGAGGAATTTTCCAAGAAAAATGTTTGATTTACAATTAAAGGACGAAAGACAAGGGGTGACCAAGAATGAGGTGGGAGGACATGATAAAGACCGATCCAAGGGCTCATATCTGGTGAGTACAGGCTTGGCACACCCAGGGCCCTGAGCTGGATATCATCATTCTTCTCTTTTTTGCTGATTCCCTTCTACTTTCTGATTCTCTTTCTTTCTCTCTCTCTCTCTCTCTCTCTCTCTCTCTCTCTCTCTCTCTCTCTCTCTCTCTCTCTCTCTCTCTCAGGGTAATTCAGAAATTTTTTTTTTTTTTTGGCTGGTGCAGCATAAGCCTCAGGCTTCCTTGTACCATATGCTAATAATAACAATGTCATTAAGAGAGGAAGAAACTGGAGTGAAATCAATGACGGAGAGAAGTACACAGACAGGGCTGTTTGTTATGTTGTTTGTTATTTGGTTTTTAGGAGCATTAGCAACTAAGGCCATATTGCTCCGGGGATATGTGGTAGTCATTCCCTGACCTTTTTGCATCCTCTGTATTTGGTGGTCACGGGATCGAACCCTGGTCTAATCAAGAAGCGTGTGCTACGCACTGCTGCTCCTGCCCACCTGGCTACGGAGGCACCCCACAGACAGGGCATGGTGGGGAGGCTTCTTAAGTTGACCCATGGAACAATGGAAAGATGAGAGATGATGACACTTATTTTTGTTTCAGCAAGATGCATTAGTAAAGCTTTCCTGTAATGATCTTAATCTTAAGGTGATAACAGAATTTATATCGTTCACAAATGTAGAATTCAATCTTACTCTTATTAAATGGGGACTAAAATAATCAATTAAAAGTAAACTGGTAGTAACACAGCATTTTTGCCTTTTGAATTAACTAAACACTTTAAACTGTGGTAAATGTGATAGTATTTTTAAATTACTCAGATAAATATTCTCAAAAATGCTATAAGTCAAATTACCTTTTGGAAGGTCATTTGAGAGGCATTTAGCATAATATACTGTCTGTTCACGTGATGTATAGGCATTAAGGTGTGCTCCCATGTTTTCCACCTCAAGTTCCAAGTCTGTCTGTGATCTTTTAGCTGTACCCTATAGGGAAAATAATAGTTTACTTTTAAATTAACCTCTGTGCCATTTGTACTGTACTTACATTAAAATTTCCTTATGAAGATATCTATTCCTGATGATCAAAGTTTAGGAGAAAAGTAAGGGGAAGGGCAGAAATGTATGGGGAATAATCCCTTTTTCTTATAAAATTCATTTGATGCTATTGTTAGCAGTTAAGAATGAACAATTAATGGACAGTTGAGCATGGACACTGTTTAGTCTATTTCAAGTAGACTAAAAAATTATTAAAATTATTATTATTATTATTAAAATTATTAAAAAAGATCATTAAAAATAATTTGTAATTTACTGCTTTCGTTTGGTCTTGTCCTAAACTCAGAAAAATTTGCCTGTTTCTCAATCACAAGGTGATTTGCCCCATTTCAGTTTGTTTTTTCAATAGGAGGTTCTATCATTCAAAAAGTTGCAGTTCACAAGAACCTTGTAATTTACTCTGATTCTAAACTTTCACTTAAAATATACCTTCAAAATTTTAAGACTAAAGTTCTGAAATGGACATGGAACTTAAAGCAAAATTTAATTCATGCCCTGACTCTTAAATAATAAAATATATTAAAATTCAGTTCCATCTTGCTTTGTTATATAGTTCTGTAATTTGGTCAGCCTTCACTAAAACTAATCTCAGTCTGTTCCTCTCTGTTCAATTGCTAAATGGGCTAATGTTAAAGTTGGATGATTCTCTTTCACTTGGTCAAGATCAGAAATGTACAAAAACACAGAATACATTACTATCTCCAATCTACAAGTAACTGCATCTCTTAAAATTTTTGCTAAAAATGAATTCATCAATTATTTCTTTTCCTTTAATATCTTATAAAACTGGTTTCAAAATCACTCATAAAAACACCATAACTAGATGATAATAGTACCCCATTAAGAACTGAATAAAATCTCTTGATAGATCTGAGTGATTCTCAACCCTCTCAGCCAGTTCTGGGTACCAAAATGTTGTACTCAAAAGGTTGTGGCACCCTGGATCAATTTTGGTTCCCCCCCCAAGACCCATTCATAAGCTAAAAAAGGTTTTTCAGTTCAAAAATAAAATATAAATTGTTTAATAATTTTATTATTTATTTCATTCAGTTGTTCCTTGTGAGCAGCACAGTGCTTATATCACCATCCTCACAATGTAAGGTGGAAAAGGCCCAAGTTTAAATCTCGATGACGTGAGGAACTTTTATCAGCTTTTTTTATTCTGTGGCTAAGTTAGTAGATCTCAAGAGAGAGGACACAAAAATTTTTCTTTCTCCTGGAAACTAGGATTTTTTTTATCCAGCAAAACAGGAAAACCAACCAGAACTACTCCAAAGATATTTGGTAACCAGGGTTCGAGCCCGTGACCACCAAATACGGAGGATGCGGAAAAGTCAGGGAATGACCACCGCATATCCCCAGAGCAATATGGTCTTAGTTGCTAATGCTCCTAAAATAAACCAAATAACAATAACTCTTGTATAAGTAGACTATTCAATTGAGATAAATAACACAAGTGTTGAAATGTGGGCATAATGGGGAAATATTTTTGTAATGAAATGCAATCAATTTGAACTGCCTTAGCCATGAAATGAGAGTATCATAACAGAAACAAATTAGTGTGGTGGTCTTCCTTTCTACTTATTTGCATTGAAGAGGTAGTAGTCGCATATTTAGAGGATGGGATAACTGCCATATTTGCCAGTATTAGCATTAACAAGGGCACATGATGCAAGAAAGCAAGCTTATACAGCATCAGCCAAAAAAAAAAAAAAAAAAAACTAACAACACACACACACACACACACACACACACACACACACACACACACACACACACACCCTTCTCGTTTCACCCATCCACTCGATCCAAATATTTGTCCAGTTCTGCCTTGAATCTGTTTAAGCTTTCAACTTCTACAACAGATGAAAGTTTGTTCTAGCAATCAACCACCCTCTGGCTAAAGGCAAACTTCAGCACATCTATCCTACAACTGCCTTTCCTCAATTGGAATTTATGCCCTCTCAGGCGATTATTCTGAGCAAGAGGAAGAATCCCATCAGCATTGAGCATGCTCAAACCATTCAAGGCTTTATACACTTCAATGAGATCACCTCGCAGGTGCCCAGTCTCCAGAACCTGTAATTTGCAAAACTTAAGCCTTTCTTCATAAGAGCAACCCTTTGTTCCATTCACTAATCTTGTTGCCCTTCTCTGTACTCATTCCAACAGCTCTACATCCTTCTTAAAATGAGGCCTCCAGACCTGTATACAGTACTCAGGTGTGGCCTGACCATTGCCTTATACAAGGGGATAATCACCTCCTTATCCCTGCTAGAAAAATTCCTGTATATCATTGACAAGACACCATGAGCTACTCTTGCAGATCGTCTGCACTGCTCAGAAAATTTCATACCTGCCTATGTATTTCCAACTATGGCAACAAGCTGCAAATTGTAGAGGATTTGTTAAGTGAGCTAACAACAAATGGTTAGAAATGCTTTAAGATGTTTGGGAACAAACTGGTGTTCTTACAAAATATTTTGGTTTTTAGGAGCATTAGCAACTAAGGTTATATTGTTCCGGGATATGAGGTGGTCATTCCCTGACCTTTCCGCATCCTCCGTATTTGGTGGTGATGGGCTCGAACCCCGGTCTAATCAAGAAGCGTGTGCTACACACTGCTGCTCCTTCCCACCTAGCTACGGAGGCGCCTCTTACAAAATATCAGAAACTGATTTGCACAAGATTAGACCATAGTGACATGCTCATAACCCACTACTGTTACACCCACAGCAGTTCAATCTGATTGTTCTCTGACTCATGTTGCATTAGAAGGAAATGTGGATGAAGAAGAAATATTTCTTTTTGTATAGGTAACTTTTATATATTTTTAACCTTATAGAATTTGATTTGGCAACGTTTTATGGGAAAACATTAATTGCATCTGGCAACTTATTAGTAATGACAGTTGGCAACATTGATTTTTGGATCACTTGTGTTGTCTGATCTTGGATTCAGGAATGCTGCAATTGAGCACAAGAACAATATTTATGAATGGGTTAAGTTTTTAGTTGTTTTTTTGAAATATGCAAAAGAAAACACACCCCTCAAAATGAATTTTGATAAAATCAAAAGTAAATTAAAAAGTGGTGATATATTTTGATGGGGATAAAAAAAAAAAAAAACCACAGCGCCAGTTCTGCTTACCAAAAGTGGCCCACTGGGCACTCACATCCTTTCGTCCAGGCTTCGAGTCAAGCAAGCCGGACTTCTCACCCATTTAAAGTTTGAGAATAGGTTGAGGTCGTTCGGCCACAAGGCCTCTAATCATTCGCTTTACCGGATGAGACTGATTCCCTCGAGCGCCAGCTATCCTGAGGGAAACTTCGGAGGGAACCAGCTACTAGATGGTTCGATTAGTCTTTCGCCCCTATACCCGGGTCTGACGATCGATTTGCACGTCAGAACCGCTGCGGACCTCCACCAGAGTTTCCTCTGGCTTCATCCTGCCCAGGCATAGTTCACCATCTTTCGGGGGTCCCAACGTGTACACTCTCACTCCGCCTCAACAGCAAGGTACGGAAATTGTTAGAGAAATACAAGATGCAGCTACTGAAGAGAAAACTTGTGCCGTTTAGTACATAAAATGCCACTCTCTTTTAAGTTATTCTCCCAAAAAAAACCTATGCCTTTAAGTTGTCATTCTTGTAAAATCAGTGCTGGGCATAGTAGCACAGAGAAATACATTCACCTTTTTTACATGTATCACAGAAAGTAAAGGATAAAGTGACTAAAGCTTCAGTATGTTACAAAGGTATTAGACATTGTGACTGGTTCGGCTTTACAGAGTACTCCAAGTTTTTAATTAAAGTAGGATCCCTGCAGGGAAATCTTAATGTTAGAGATGTGTTATCAGAACCTACTACAATTTCCCACAGTGCACAAAAGGAAGCTGGAAAGTTGTGCAAAACACCCATCCCAAGTACTCAATCATTAATTTATTTATGTCAATGTAGTGCATCAACAGACATGTGGACAGATAATTATAAGCACATATCCTACAATTCTAGTTCTAATGCTAATGTTACTCTATACTGATGATACACTATAATATTACTTACACTATACTAACTGGAAGCTGTAGAATAAATACTGTTCACTAGTGAATTTCAAGGCAATCATAAAACTGCTGCTAATATCAGAAAGGAGTTTAGTTGCAGGCTTGTGACATTAGGCCTTCAGCTAGACAAGAAGTGACTAAAGCTTGTTAATTTTGCATGTTAATTTTTGAAATGGATCAAGGAGCTAATATTGTACGTGCCTTTCAGTTGTGCGTCAGCACCATTCTAAGAAACACCATCAAAAGGGATTTCGTGGAAACAAACTCACCTCGTGTTACCTTATTAACATTTGAGGTTAAAAATACTGTGTTAAAAATACTTTAGTCACTTCATCCTCAAACAGCCTGGTCTTGTACATCACCTGAAAACCACTGTTCATCAAAGGTGAAAGTCATGCTGGTAAAGCAGAATAAACATGTGCGAATCATTAAAACATTCTAATAGATATTGAAAGCATTCTAACAGAAAACATCAAAAAAAGACAGAATATCTCACATTCAACAGGAGACCCTACAGAAGTTGATGAACTTCCTTATACCACTCAAAGAAGATTAAATGTAACTTGAAGCAGATAAATACGTAACACTTCTGCTTGTTCTGCAATATGATTTAATTTACTAAATCACTTGAACATGTTGGTTTTGTATCCTCGTGAACTGGCTGAATTAAAAAAAATCATGCTCGTATGATTTTGAATGAAAAATTCAAGGCATACATAAATTGCACAGAGTCACTTTGTTCTTGTGTCCAAATTTCCACCAGTGAATGCTTTAAAGCAAAGAACACAAAGAAACAAAGGGTGATGTATGTATTTGTGTAGGGTGGCACCTGGAATGTTAGTTCATCTCTGCCTCGTTTCACTTTTAAGATACAGGATTCTGTAGAAATGAACTGGCTGTTTAGCTACCCAGAATCAGCAGATCGGAAACACACCATCACCATGGGAAGGTAGACCAGGGGCTACCAACCAGCGGCAGCAGAAGAAAGGGATGCCAAGAGCCCAACAAAGTTTGAGCCAAAGACTCCTGCCAAAAATTGTTAAAAAAGGAATCTTAATCACCTATACAAAAATTAAATACTGTACACAAGATTAACTTCAACAGATTGAGGTAAACAGATAATACTTTGAGGTTTCAAAGTAAACAGAGCAAGTAATCTCGTTAAATTTTAAAAATTAGGATAAATATCAAAAATTAAAGGTTATATACAAGGTCAAAGAAAATAATTAAGATTAATAATCCCCAACAAAAAAAAAAAAAAAACCCAGACCAGTACCATTTAACCAACAAAACTTTACAGAAGCATTTTAGCCCAGAAGCAGGCACAAACCTTATAAACAGCTTAGGTTAAATGTGACTTCCAGTAAGTCCTGCAGTCATCAGTAGCAAAGTCACAGTCAGTCAATCACCAATAACAAAGTCACAGTCAACAGACAGCCTAGCAATTTCAGGAGCACAGGAATTTTCATCGTTAAACTGAGTTGAAGTTGTAGGACACACAGATTTGCAAACGCACGCATGCACACACAGCACAAGTCCAAAGTAGATTTGTTGAGAAAAAATGGACGTCATTGTGGTGAAGGTGAAGAGTCTTGAGCTGAATTTGAAACATTCGCAGGTGCCAAAAGAATTGCAAGCCTCTTATTGAAGCCTGTCTTGCCTCATTTTAGGAAGGATGTAGAGTTGCTAGAACGAGTACAAAGAAGGGCAACAAGATTGGTGAGGGGAACAAAGGGGTGCTCTTACCAAGAAAGGCTTAAGTTTTGCAAATTGCAACACCTGGAGAGTAGGCACCTGCAAGGTGATCTGAATAAGGGGTATATGGCCTTGAATGGGTTGGGCAAGCTGAATGCTGATGAGATTGTTCCTCTTGCTCAAATTAAGAACCTGGGGGGAAGGGGGGCATAGATTCAAATTAAGGAAAGACAGTTGTAGAATTGTTTGTTTGTTATTTGGTTTTTTTTTTAGGAGCATTAGCAACTAAGGCCATATTGCTCCGGGATATGCGGTGGTCATTCCCTGACCTTTCCGCATCCTCCGTATTTGGTGGTGACGGGCTCGAACCCCGGTCTAATCAAGAAGCGTGTGCTACGCACTGCTGTTCCTTCCCACCTGGCTACGGAGGCGCCATAGTTGTAGAATAGATGTGCGGAAATTTGACTTTAGCCAACGGGTGGTTGATTGGTGGAAAAGACTTTCATCTTTTATTGTGGAAGTTGAGAGCCTAAATAAATTTAAGGCTGAGCTGGACAGGCATTTGGAATGAATGGAAGGGTGAAATGGGAGGTTGTTTTTTTTTTTTTTTTTTTTTGGCTGATGCTGCATAAGCTTGTTTTATGGTATCGTATGCCTCTGCTAATACTAAAAACCAAAAACTACTGCAAGAAGTTATTGTTTGTTGAAATGATTGTTTTATTGTTGTGTTCTTGAATCAAAGTCGTTTAAATTTTAAGCAATGAAATGGTCTTTTGTGAACGAATATTCTTGGAAGAATATTCTTTAGTTAAATCTGCAGATTTCATTAAAGTCTCCATTTTTTTCGTTCTCCGTGTTTTTGAACTTGTTCCTTTTTAACACGAGAGGCTTCTTTGGTGGCTTTGAAGCTTTAATTCTTGCATATTACTACCCCCAGCTCACTCTACTGAATCAACGTTAGTGACTGAATTAGTGGTCTTTAGAAAGTGACGTCACTTCCATATCTTAGTCTACTTGCTCTACTGAATCAACTATCAATGTTAGTGACTGAGTTAGCATCGTTAGCACCATTTAGGAAGTGACGTATTTGCGTCATTTAAAACCTAAACGGTCAGTTTTCTTCATTACCAATCAATTACATCATTTCTGTTACAAGAAAATTGTTACCAATCAATTACATCATTTCTGTTACAAGAAAATTGTTACTAATCATTGCATCATTTCCGCTACAAGGAAATTTCATTACTTATCATTGCATCATTTCCGCTACAAGGAAATTTCATTACCAATCGATTTTACTCTAGTGCCGCCACATCAAAAAGGGATAGTAGGAACTGTAATTACTTCTAAGATCAGGGCCAGTTATAACTTGATTAAATACACAATGCAGTTTCGATACAGGAAAAAACCCTAATGAAATTGGTAGTTTGTATGGAAAGGTACACCATTCGATAGGCAAGTTAAGAGTTCTGGATGGGCTCAGCAGGCCTATGTCTAAAACTGTCTCAAGTTTTGAGCCGACTCAGCTGTGGCTGGGTACAAATCAGGTAGAAATAGTAGCCTTCAGGTTTGGGCTGGGTAAAATTCTAAAATTTTGGCCTGTGTAGTCCTCTAATCAGCACAACTAGGAGGAAGATTAGGTTCTATTATAAAAGCTGCAAATAACTATGTAGCATGTATGAAATAACCATCATCACCACAAAAGACAACACCTATTTTTGCATTTCTTTCTATGAACTACACAAATGTCTCATTACACTGTTTCGCACTGCTCAAAGGTGAAAATTCACATCTGCATACAGTACACAAGGCAAATGTATTACTTTTTCCTATTTTAGAATATTAAGGAAAATTTTTCCATATTTCTTTTTCATCTTACTGAAAGATGTCTTTAATTAGCTCTGCTCTGCAAAAGTATTATGAAATTGCTGCAAATAACAGAATAATACTTTATTGCGCATTTCTATCTTGCAACATACACTAACACATGGCGCACCTGAACAGCCAACATGTTAACGAAAATAAGTAGAAATTTGTATAAAAAAAATCTAGTTTTAATTAGATTTTCTCTTAGTTTATTTATTTTTTGTATGAAAAGAAATGGATGGATAAAACTACGTTTCTGCAAAAAGATGGAGAAACTCTATCATCAACTATATTACGATTTTGAAACAGAGAAAAAAAAATTCAATTAAATTGTTCCCTTGGAAAAATTCGTTAAACAGAAATTTCGTTATAAAGAAATATGACCTTTTCAACGATGAAAAATATTTTAAATTCATAAATATAGTAAAAGATGGGAAATAAATCAGAAATAATTGGGAATGAATAAATTTTCTAACATTTTAAAACAATTTATTAATACATACATATTAAGAAATGACTACTTACATGATGCACACAATGTATTAGTATACTTTTAAGAATTATGTCGTAAAATATTTGGTTATTTTTTGTCGTATAATGGATTCCACTGTACACCGTTCAAAAGTTCAGATTTGTTTAAACACTCAAATATATTTTCTGTTACATTTTCTTCCCACTGAAGGCCTCGACACAAAGTTTCAAATACTGCCAACATTTCTTCTTTGGAAGGTTTAATACTGCCCTCATTTTCATCCAACTCATCGTCAAAATTGTCATTAGTTCCTTAAGTACACTGCAAAATGTTGGAATCTTTCGGATATTCAGCTACTATGACATCATTATCAACTCCTAAGAATTCATTAAGAACAATTTCTGCACCGATCAAACCTCGCTTGGAACTCTTCCCGAGATTGTTCAATGTCTTGTAGTAGTTCATCCTTCTCATCGCTGTTAATTGGCATTTTAGCAAAACCTGCTTTTGCAAAACAATTCTTAATCGTCGTTTCCATCATATCTTGACTCCACACTTTTGTCAACTCTGATATGCACAACTGAAATTCTATAACAGAATCTACAGGTTAGTTGGTTTCTATTCTCAGTATAATTTTTTTCAGTATGTGCTTTTGGTAGTGTATTTTCAAATCCTCGATCCATTGGCTGCAGTTTAGACAAGGTATTCAGAGAGAAGAAAACAAGCATCACACTTGTAAAGTTCAAAATTACCGAGTGAAGGTGGGCAGGGCATTTTTCAACAACCGGTGCAATTTTTCTGTTTTTCTTTCGTCATCTTTCAGCCAAAATTTAAAATCCACTGCTCAAAAATTTCACTTGTCTCCCAAGATTTTTTGTTGTAGTTGTAGGCCAACTCTAATGACTTTACTCCTATGAAACATCAGGGTTGTTTACTTTTGCCTATTACCAAAAGCTTCAGTTGCTTATTACCAGCCATATTTTCACCAACCACAACTGTTAATTCCCTCCTCATTATTTTTACCACCTAAACATTTATCACTTTTAACCCCTTCCTGGAAATGTGCCATAACAGATCGACTTTTTTTATTTTACAGATTAAAAGTATGCATCATGCAAATACTTATTGCATAGTTTTTGTGTTTTTTATAAATTTTTTAGTAGAAAATACATGGGAGTAATTAACCCATTTGGGCTATCCCGAGTTATCTCGTGTATGCCAAAAAGTACGCAAATTATAGATTTTTTTTAATAAATTAGTGCTTGAGCTAAAAGAAAGGAACAGAAAAACACTCTTCAATACTCATTATATAAATAAATTTAAAAAATCAAGTGGAACACACAAGCAGTACCTTCCCGCCACAAGCAATAATCGTGAACTAACTACATACTGACACACCGCCGCCGCAAGTGGATAATTGAGGTAAGCATCGCTTATGGGCTGCAGTTCAAAAAGCTGCCGAAATAAAGTAAAAAAAAAAGTAAAGTGCAGCCATTATCAACCCACTGCAGGGTGGAAGCCTCCTCAACAATTCATGCTGAGGGAAATGGACCATAATCTGCCACGCTGGTCCAGTGCGGGTTGGCAGATCGACCGTATTCAGCAGTCAGGGGCTTGAACCCCGGTCTACTCAAAGAGCGTGTGCTACTGCACTCCCGCTCCTGCCCATATTTTTTTCTAATTGGTTAACGCTTTTCAGTATTCAGCATTTAGCATGGCAAATTTTATTTTGCTTACTGGCAGCACATAGGAACGCGTGCTATTGTTCTGACATTGCTGTACAATAAGTAAATACAGTAAACCCCCGCTATTCGCGGTCGCTGATTTAATATAAAATGAAACCTTAAAAAATGTGAATTTTAAAGCGCCGTGAACATTTTCTGCCATAAAAAACATGGGCGTGGCTAAAATTATCTTTCCCGGTCAAAACAGTGAGCGTGGATGTTTCTTGCTAATCCTTGTTCAGTATGTGTTATGCACTTGTCATGGAAGGTTTCGTCGTTTGCTTTTAATTTATATGCTTATAAAATTGAATAAAAAATCAATTTATAAATTGATATGCTTACAAAAGTGATAAATCAACCTTTTGTGGTGTAAAAAGGACTTTTTCGAGCGTGTTAACGGAAGAAAGTGACTTTATTGTGTACAAGTTCTTTCTAACCCGTACAAAAATATGGCTACGAATAACAAGGGAAATGTGAAAAGATCAAAGGTGATGACATTAGTGAATAAAATTTGAGTTATTGGACAAAATTTCTAATGGTGAAAGTGTCTCCTCAGTGGCAAAACATTATAAAATCAATGAGTCAATGGTACGATCAATCAAAAAATCGGAAGAAAAAATCCTCCGTAGTGTCTGTGAAAACGCGTTAATTGTTTCAAAAATTTGCTCTGTAACTCGTGACGTTAAATTAGAAAAAATGGAAAAGGCTTTAAATCTGTAGATAGAAGACCGAACTCAAAATAAAATTCCATTAAGTTCACTCATTATTTGTGAAAAGGCAAAACTCCTTTATCAACACTTTAGCGAAACTGGTGATAGCACTGGCGGGATAAGTTTTTTAGCTAGCAAAGGTGCTGGTTTGAAAGATTTGTTTGAAATTTCTAATAAATATTACATTTAATAATAAATTATTCCTTATTTTCATTTCGATGCCATATGCTTGCATCGAAATGAAACTGTCTATGTACATAGTCATATTATGAAGGTACATATAATACATACATAGACAAAATTTTAGACTAGTTTTTCTTATATATTTCATACTTTGGAACGGAACCCCTTTATTACTATGGGAGCCCTAACTCAGTATTCGCGTTTTCGGTATTCACGTTATTTCACAGGAATGTAACCCCCACGAATAGCAGGGGTTTACTGTATAAGTAAAATGAAAGCAGTCATTTGCTGCCAGCCGTAAGAAAATCCCGAGAAATCTCAGGATTTATCTGGCTGATGCAAAATTAGCCAGATAAATGCCCAAGAAAATATGTTTCAATCGTAAATTTGGAGATATTATTGTATCCCGAGATATTTTGTGTAGTTCCAAATAACTTTTAAAACTAAAAATGAGATATCTCAGGATAATCCATAAATGGGTTAAAAGTCAGTGATTGTTCAGCAAACATTTAAAAAATAGATGTGTTTCATTAATGTTGAATGTCTTTGGGTTCATAGTCCTCCATATTTTTTTCAAAACCGTTTCTTTCCAAATAGGTATAGTACTCTTCGATTACAACTACACTTTCATCAGAAATAACTTTTTTGAGTAAGCCATGGCACTCTTTAAATTTGTCCGACCAACCAGAACTGGCTTAGAATGTTTTATGTCCTAGAAAAGATGCATACTATAGCCTTAACTTTTATTAATGGCCCTGATATTGGCACGTTTGGTCTCTAATCAACTTCATCCACTTAAAAACTGTTTCATCTACATCTTCACATGGGCTTAATTTCGCACGCTTCCAACTGGGTTCCTCAAACAGTTTGAAAATCTAAACACAGATTTTCAGAATGGTTAACACACTATTGGCAGGAATACCAAATTTTAAAGCAATTTCTTCTTCTTCTTTTAATGTCCCAATCTACACTATTAAGCACTTGCACAGCAGCTAAAACAAAACTGATTTAGGGACTACTTGTACAAGTGTGGATGACTCTTTTCTTTGAAGAAACAGATTAATTTTCGGGACAAATAAAAATAACTCATTCCTAATTCTCTAATAAGATGCTTACAGTAGAAAACAGGTTGACCAGAGCCAACGTCTGTGTCAGAAATATGCCTTTGTCTTTGCCAATGGCTGTGGATTCACAGATAACAATTGACTAGAGTGACTTCTTGGTACAGTAATGTACAGGTTTTACTTCTGTTTTAGACAGTGCTGAACCACTGCTGGGCAAATGCCTCTCTCAAAACCTTCCATCTTTTTTTTGTCCCGTGGCGTGAATGACCAGTTTCCTCCTGCAGGGTTTTACGGGCACCACTAAATTTTAGAATGTTTTAGAGCTTAATTGGTGCATTACTCTTAATAGCTCTTTAGCCCTTAAGAGCCCTTTGGCTCTTAATTCATGCTTTTTACAACATTGGCTTTATTGCCTAAAGGCCAGAGGTGCAAACAATACGTACTCAGGTCTCTTGAAATCAGTTTGTTATATGGAAATTTTCTCCGTTATACAGAAATTAGCAGAGGCATATGATGCAAGAAAACAAGCTTATATAGCATCAGCCAAAAAAAAAAAAAAAAAAAACCTTCCCATTTCACCCATCCATTCACTGCAAATGTTTGTCAAGTTCTGCCTTCAACTTATTTAAGTTGCTGACCTCCACTACAACAGATGGAAGTCTGTTCCAACTATCAATCGCCTGCTGGCTAAAGGCAAATTTCCACACAGCTATTCTACAATTTTATTTCCTCAATCTGAATTTATGTCCCCTCAGGTGAGTAATCTGAGTAAGAGGAAGAATCCCATTAGCATTGAGCTTGCTCAATCCATTCAAGACCTTATACACCTCAATTAGATCACCTCGCAGGTGCCTAGTCTCCAGAAGCTGTAATTTGCAGAACTTAAGCCTTTCTTGGTAACACCAACCCTTTGTTCCACTCACTGATCTCAATGCCCTTCTCTGTACTTGTTCCAGCAGCTCTACGTCTTTCTTAAAATGAGGCCTCCAGACATGTATACACTAAAGTACTCAATGTGTGACCTGATCATTGCCTTATACAAGGGGACAATCACCCCCTTATACCTGCCAGCAAAGTGGTTAACTATCTGGATGCATATCGTTTTATCTCAAATAAGGAAAGCCATTCAGTAGATATTTTGAACTGTATCAACTGCCAAGCAAAACTTTATATCAAATTTGTCTGGTTTTTTTGGCCAAATACCAAATTTGTCTGGTTTTTTGGCCATATACTGGGCGAATCGGCATCTAGCTTTAGTTGGAAATAGCTGTTCATCTATTGTAATATTTGCTCGAAGAATATAGCAAGCTTTACAGCTGGAAATAAATTTGCACCATATTTCTGAAGTTGAAGCAAATTTATCATTTTCTAGATACTCCTTCCTTAGAAATTTATGCCTAATCTTATGAATCGCATAATTTCACAAATGTTATGTGACATTGTATCATGAAAAAATTGAGGCCCCCATACAGTTGACCACAAACTATTGTTCTAAATTTCTAGCACTATATGCCCTGTGGGCTAAAAGTACCTCAAAAAAAAAGCATAGAGTTCTTGAATGGATGTATTATCCTTCAATTGTCTTCATGCTTCAACTTCAGTGCAGTTCTGTATGCGTTTTATCATGAAAGGTCAAAAAATAAACAAAATGTGTGTACGGGTATTTATGAGTACAGGTAGTTACTGCTTTACGAGTTCCCGGGTTTACGAGTTTTTATCCAAATATCAAGTATCAACAGAATCAAAAATATGAACATTAATTGCAGTAAATAAATGCTAAGCATTTATAAATATGGCACTTCAAACCATGCACATAGCCATACAACACATTACTACTGTGCTGCATTTATTGTTCAGGCAAAGATAAGGAGAGAGGTCCAACTCTTAATGAATTATGGAAAGAATTCCATATTTTAGATGCGATCAAAATAATAAACAAGCATGGGACAAAATTACAGAGAAGAACATGATGTTTGGAATAAACTCTTTCATTATTTTATTGATAATTTTGAAGGATTTCAAGAACAGCAGAGATCGTACAAAATGAAACAGAAGCAGTCATTAATATTGCTAACCAATTGCAGCTTGAGGTTTCTACAATTATCATCACTGATCTGCTTCAAGCACGCAATGGAGAGCTCAAATCAAGACAACCTTGAAATGGCAAAAATGTAAAGAAGCTGAGGAAAACGAAGATTTAACAGACGAAACTCTTGTTCGTTCCTTTACTCAAGGAGCTTGACGAAGCTTTTCAACACAGAAAAAGCAACTGAGATTTTTGAGTCACAAGATTCAAATTTCAAGTGCGCTACAAAATTTGCTACAGATTTCAAAAAAAATGCTTATGCATGCTATCATGAAATTTCTAAAGAAAAGAGAAGACTAACTTGGAAACACACGACTCTTGAAGCATTTCCGAAGAAGAAAACGCTTCCTTGTGCTTCCAACAAACCGAGTGACGAGCCAACAATGAGTAAAGAACCATTGATGAGGGTGCATTTAGTTGATGACGATGAAGAATAAACTTTTTAACATTTGTATGACATAAATAATTTCTTTATTATTATATTTTATTATAATTTGCTTGATTTTAAAGGGTATGTTTTCATTTCTTTGGATAAACAAATCATTGTTTAAGCATAAACTATTCTTTTGTTGACCTTTATCTAACATTACTATGATAAAATTTCATTGTTGAAAATGCAACCCCTGTTTTTAACATTACATCTATGGGAAAAAATTCCCACTATACTAGTTTTCGTTTTATGAGCTTGAAAAGAATTAACTCGTAAAGTCGGGAACTACCTATATATATATGAGTATTGTGAATTATGTTGCTCTGTAGTGCAAATCCAGCTGAAGGATCACCAGATTTTATAACTTCTCATATGTGCTCAGATTCTGAAGTATGTTTGCTGCCCACTAATAGGCACATTTTTTTACAATTACATCTACAGTATCATTTGTTGTACAAGGATCAGAAGTATTATTTTCACTACTACTAGATTCCTTGCCTCGTTCATTAGGAATCTATTTGTCACTTTCTTCTCTAAATTCATCTCTCCTCTCCAGACTCATTTTCAGACAGCTTTTCTGATTTCTCTAGAAAATTTTTAACCTGCTCTTGAGTAAGACCACAAGATGGCCACAATTTAGTAATGCAATCAAATTAGCACTGTAAAAATTGCTGAAATACCTTTCCACATATAAAGTTTCACCCAGACTAAACTAAACGGGATCTATCCAGTTATATTAAAGGAGGCAGCAAAGGAAGTAAGCAAACCCTTAGCCATAAGTACGAGAGCTTCTTTGGACTCAGGGGAGGTACCTATAGACTGGAGATGTGCAAATTTGACCCCAATTCACAAAGAGGGATCAAAGGCTGACACAAGTAATTATAGACCTGTGAGTTTAACTTCTGTTCCAGCAAAATTAATGGAGACACTGGTTAAAGAAGCACTGCAGGATCATCTAGACAAGACTTCAGTTATAGCGCGGACACAGCATGATTTTGTTAAGGGAAAGTCTTGCCTGACCAATTTGATTGGATACTATGAGGCAGTCACAAAAGAACTAGATGCAGGGAATAACTTTGATATTATATATTTGGATCTTAAAAAGGCTCTTGATACTGTTGCACATGGAAGACTGCTGCACAAATTGGAGGAGTGTGGCATTGGAGGCAAATTTCTGCTATGGATAAAGGGATAGTTGAGGGGGAGAAGACAGAGTGGTAATCAATGGACACTGCTCATCGTGGACTAATGTTATTAGTGGAGTCCCTCAGGGTTCAGTGTTGGTCCATTATTGTTTTCTGTATTTATAAATGATACTGATGATGGTATATCAAGTTTAATGTCCAAGTTTGCAGACGATACAAAGGTTGGCAGGGTTGTTAAGGACACTACTGATGCTATACTGCTGCAACAGGATCTGGAAAGGTTGAGCGGATGTGCTGAGAGGTGGCAAAATAAAGTTTAACATTGGCAAATGTAAAGAACTACATATGAGAAACAGTAACCCCAGAGCAACGTATCAACTCTGTGGTACTACACTGACAGTGGTAGAGAATGAAAAGGACCTGGGGGTAATTGTGCAGGCAGATATGAAGTTCTCTGAGCAGTGCAGACGGGCTGCAAGAGTAGCTCATGGTGTCTTGTCAATGATATACAGGAATTTTTCTAGCAGGGATAAGGTGGTGATTATTCCCTTGTATAAGGCAATGGTCAGGTTACACCTTGAGTACTGTATACAGGTCTGGAGGCCTCATTTCAAAAAGAATGTAGAGCTGCTGGAAAGAGTACAGAGAAGGGCAACAAGATTAATGAATGGAACAAAGAGTTCCTCTTACGAAGAAAGGCTTAAGTTTTGCAAATTACAGTGTCTGGAGATTAGGCACCGGCGAGGTGATCTGATAGAGGTGTATAAAGCCTTGAATGGTTTGAGCATGCTCAATGCCGATGGGATTCTTCCTCTTGCTTAGAATAATCATCTGGGAGGGCATAAATTCAGATTGAGGGAAGACAGATGTAGGATAGATGTGCGGAAATTTGCCTTTAGCCAACGCTGGTGGAACAGACTTCCATCCCTTGTTGTGGAAGTTGATAGCCTAAATAAATTTAAGGCTCAGCTGGACAGGTATTTCAAATGAACGGATGGGAGAAATGGAAGTGTTTTTTTTTTTTTTTTTTTGGCTGATGCTGCATAAGCTTGCTTTCTTGCATCATATGCCTCTACCAATGCTAATGCTAAAATAACAAATAACATATAATTAGGCGCATAACCAGTAAAATAAAATATCTTTAATCACAAATAGATACTTGTAGTTTTCGAGGCTGAACGTGCCTCTTTGTCAACAGAAATGGAAACTTTAGAGATAAAATTATTCTAACGGACACAGTTGTGCAAGCAGTGAGGCGTGCGAGGTAGGCCAATCAATCATTAAACTGGTGTTCGTTGTTGCTGCATGGATGTGCTTAGTTTTTTCTTCAGCACTCATCTAGACTTAAAACGGTTGCCTCTAAGATGGGGTGTAGTCTCGTGCCTTTACAGTGGTTCATGGCTCTCGATATATTGAGTGCCATGAACCACTCATCACTCAATATATTGAGTGACTCTAACCAGAGGCAGTGGCGAAAGTGTCTGGAGTGGTCAATTACTTCGTAGTCACGCTTGGGATTGAGGTTGTGGTGGGTGGACGAGAAGTGTTCCGCGATTGTGGACTGGTCGGTCTCAGCAAGGTGAATCGCTCTGTCGTGTTCTGCAAGGCGGTTTTGAAGACGTCTCGAGGTCTTTCCTATGTAGCATCTGTCACAGTCTTTGCAGGCTATATGGTATATTACACTGCTGCGTAAGACAGGGGTGACCGGGGGTCTTTACATTGGAAACTACAGGCAGCTGCATGCATTTTATGCGGTATTCTCAGAGGATTTTTGAGATCCGGCCCAAAATGCCTGGATAGTAGGGAATGTAGGTGGTGGGTACAGTGTCCTGAGTTGCTGGCGGTCTCAGGTGGACTGTGAGATCCTGTGCTTGTAATAAGCACTTGTCTAATATGTGGGCTGGAGAGCCACAATTGATCAAGTCTGTCCTCACTCTAGAAATCTCATTGTGCCTAGCTTCATTTCATGCTGGAATGGCTCCAAGCCCTGGAGAATAGAGTGCAGGCAGTGCTGTTGAGATGACTAGGAGCATGGCCGAATCTGTAGTTTGTGAACTGACTGCACGATATTGGCTTACGGTATACTGAGGTTTCCAAATGTGGACCCACGCGTTTCACTAGGACATCCAGGAATGGGAGAGACCCGTCTAACTCTAGAGTGAACTGGGATATTCTAGCAGTGAATTGAGATATTCTAGCAATGTTGTTTCAAAGCCACGTGGGATGACGGTGAAGATGTCATTGACGTATCTGCACCACGTTGTAATAGGTAATAGTAATAGGTACTGGTGGGTTCAGGAATATCTGTTCTTCCATGGCGATGTTGGCCACAATGGAACTAACAGGGGCACCCATGGCACTGCCATGTACCTGCTGGTATATGGAATCCCCAAAGGTAAAGACGCTGCCTGACAAGCACAGGCTGAGGGTGGTACAGATGTCGTCAGTGGACAGTGATGTTCTGTTAAGAAGGTCTGAGTCACTCTCAAGGAGCCTCTAGGTGCAGTTATGGCCTGTTGGACAGGGATTGATGTAAATAGCGACACTACATCAAATGACACCATAACAGCGTTGTCAGAAATCGAGAGCTCTTTAATAAGGTGAATGAAGTCGCCGCTGTTAGTGACAGTGTGGGTGGTATTTCCTACAAGAGGTGTGAGGAGTCGTGTAATATATTTGGATAGCTCATATGTAGGTGCATTGCAGCAGGACACTATGGGCCGGAGAGGAACACCTGGCTTGTGGATTTTTGGTAACCCATAAGGCTGTGGTAGTTGGCAGCCTGTGGCATGAAGAAGCTGCCAAGTCGAAGCAGAAATTTTCTCTGCTTTAAACCATGCATAGACAAGTTTATTAACGCATGATTCCAGACGTCCTAAGACTTTGATGGGCGGATCCATCACGGGTTCATATACGCTGGGATCTTGTAGGAGGACCAGGGCTTTCTCTAGGTAGGCCGACAGGGCCAATACGACAGTGCGACGTCCCTTGTCAGCGGGAAGCACAACGATGGTGTTGTCCTTTCTTATAGAAGAAAGAGTGGCGTGCTGACGGTGATTAAGGTTTGAGCTGGTGGGCTGTGTGCTTCAGAGGATGGAGGCTGTTTTGAAAGGGATTTCATTAGCAGCTTCTTCAGGGAGGTTGGTAATGCTTGCTTCTACTCCCATAGCAAGCTGTGATTGGTGGCTTTGACAACATGATGGCGAACTTCATTCCAGCGGTCAAAACGTTGAGTTGCTCGGTGGTTAGTTGCTTGCTGCTCAGATTTAGAACGAAGGAAGCTGCATTAGTTGAACAAGTGTTTGTTAATTTGGCTTCTCTGTCCAAATTAACAAATTTCCGTTGTTGCGAACGATAAGTATCAGAGATACGGTTAGCTTGGCGACAAATGGTATGCACAAATAGGTGAGATCCTACCTTGTAGTTGCTGCAAGAGCCTGAATTTATTGTAGTCATTATTGTCATTGTAGTCATATTGTACTCTTGATTTCGTAGTGGAGATGGGTTATCCACAATTTCAAGGTTTGTAGGCCGAAGTTGAAACATGCACGGTCCATGCGAGCGTTATTATATGGGGCTTTATAGAAGAAGCCTTTAGGAATGATGCCGTTGGTTTTGCACCTATGCACAAAGGTTGTCTGTTGCGGGCTACCAAATTGAAGGCCTTCTGCAGTTGAACGTAATCACTGTAAACGTTTTGGCCATAAAGAGAATGTCTAAAATGTAAAAATTGAACTAAAATGTTACAGCACAGCAATATATAGGTAGTAACTCCTACATATACTCAGACCTGAAATGGCATGCACAGACAGGGAGATATATGCACCAGGGTACGTTCTTGCACAGACGATAGGGTGATTTGAATCAGCAATGTTTGTCACAATGTAAAAGGTAAATAAATGCAAAATCTTGATTAACTCTATAAAAATTAGCTAATTTCATCAAAATTTTGGAGTCAAATTGACTGCTTTAGCAGTTTTAGGTATAGAACTAAAATTTAAAAGAAAACGTGTGCAAAATTATTTGCAATTGTGCATGATGTAATTTAATGGAAAGTTAGGAAATGCCAAGGGCTGCAAAACTGCAACAATTTAAAGTCGGTAAACAGTCAAACTGATTGTCATAACACTTCTAGCGTTAAAAGCATATTTACTCGCTATACAACAGACTCGCATTTTATGATCAAATGTGAACTCAAATATAAACTGAACTGAATGAATATGAAATTTTGGGAAACACATTTATTTACCTTAGAAAATTAGGTTTATCTTCTATTTTTTAATATTTGAATAATAGCTTCAATTCACAACAAAATCCTTACCTTGAATGCCATATGTTCTAGAAAGTGAGCCACTCCATTATTTTTATCATTTTCATATCTGCTACCAGCATCAATCCATAAACCAACCGTACAAGTGGGTATACCAGAGTTTTCAGTTGCAACTCTCAATCCATTATTCAAAGTGGTTATTTTGGTTTCTGGAACATTGAGAAGAGTCTGAGCATAACTAACACTTGACAGAGAATGGCTTGATACCTAGTGAAAATATTACATCGTATTAGTTTTTGTATTAATTGCTAAACCAAATTATATTAAATAATTCCTTCACAGACAGACCACAGAAACAAGGGGGGGGTCAATCTAATAGCAGTACAGGCATAATTAAAATTATATAGGCAAAAGATAAAATGATAAAAAAGTACTTTACACTTTATGAATGAAATGAAATTGAATTATGAATGAAATTCAATACAATTAGTGAGGTTCTACTAATCCGGTAAAAAAGAGAGGAAAGGAGTAATCCAAATTAGCGAAAACTTCAAATTTGGAATATAACTGTATGTAAATATTTTAAAACTGCAGTTCATAAATACCATCAAATTTATTCACAGTCCAGCAAACATATCAAGTTAGATGGTATTTAGAGCACAAATAGGATGAAAACGGCGCCTCCGTAGCCAGGTGGGAAGGAGCAGCAGTGCGTAGCACATGCTTCTTGATTAGACCGGGGTTCGAGCCCGTCACCACCAAATACGGAGGATGCGGAAAGGTCAGGGAATGACCACCGCATATCCCGGAGCAATATGGCCTTAAGTTGCTAATGCTCCTAAAAACTAAAAAAAAAAAAAATAACAATAACAGGATGAAAACATTTTTTTATGAAAATACTTTACAAATAAAGTATTATTTGGAAAGTACTTATTATGGGTGTAAAGTACTATTTGTAAAGTACTTATTAAGGGGCTTAGAGGGGAACAGGTATCCTGTGTGTTATCAGACACTCAGCCTAAAACACTGATGAATCCAATATCTCTCTATTACAGAAGATTTAGGAGAAGTCCGGTTGGCCTGCCTCCCTAAAATCCACTCATGCACACCTTCTCGATGGTAAGCCCTGTTATGTCACTTAGGTGGCAACGAACGTGTAGAGTGGTTCTCTTCAAGACGCCTGGTCAGCGTGAAGAGGAAAAGACCAAACCCTCCAGCATGAGAGCACAACAATACAAATGGCCCTCAGTCCCCAGCAGCTTTCACTCTCCCTCTTACGGCAGCGAGAGGATCAGAGTGGAAGCAGAGGGTGCTAAGAATCTCTGGGTATGACCAGGCTGCCATGCACGGAAACTGAACTTGGCCTGTTATAACGTACGATCACTCATTGATGAAGACAGGATATTAGAGCTGGAAAAGGAATTAGAAAATGGGAATTGGAATATCATCGGTTTGGCTGAAACAAGAAGAAGAAATGAATCACTTATAAGTTTATCAAGTGGAAATCTGCTGTACACCAATGGAAACAGTGAAAGGAGTGAAGGTGGAGTTGGGTTTCTGGTCCATAAAGATTTTAAAAACAACATTTTGGAATTCAAAAGTACATCACCAAGGGTGTCAAGGCTAATACTCAAGATTTCTAAGAGGTACAAGCTAAAGATTATAATGATTTATGCACCAACATCGAGCCATGATGATGAAGAGGTTGAAGAAATGTACACCGAAATTGAGTCTTCTAGATGAGCAGAAAACCAACTACACTATTATTATGGGGGACTTCAATGCTAAGGTTGGAAAAAGGCAAAACAGCGCAGAAAGAGGAACTATAGGAAATTTTGGAATTGGTGAAAGAAATAAAAGAGGTGAAAGACTTTTGGATTTTGCAGAATCTCAAGGACTGTCAGTAATGAACACTTTTTTCAAGAAAAGGGTGAACAGAAAGTGGACATGGAAGAGTCCAAATGGATTAGCAACTAATGAAATCGACTTCATCCTCACTAACAGAAGATATATTGTGAATGATGTTACCGTCCTGAATAAGGTAAATGTTGGAAGTGATCACAGAATGGTAAGATGTACACTTGATATAGATGTAGGAAAGGAAAGAAAAAAACTGACTCGAGTAAATAATACAAAGGTCTTTGAGATAACAGAGGAGGAGAAAAAGCAGTATGTACTGGAACTTAAAAACAAGTTTGAGCTTCTGCAGTCTGCTCAGGACCAAGATATCGATGAGGAATATTACAACTTTCTGAGAGTGATAAAGCCCAAGAAACTTATAGGGAAACAGAAATCCAAAGAAGAAAAAATTAGTCAAGAAACACTTGTCGTGATGAACCGAAGACGACAAATGAAGAGCAAGAAAAACACTGACAGGGAGAAAATTGAGTATACTGAGTTATGCAAAGCCATTAGAAAGAGACTCAGAGAGGACATAAGAAGATTTAACACAAGAAAAGTAGAAAAAGCATTAAGGGAAAACAAAGGATTTAAATCAGCAGCCATGAGCAGTAATACAGAAAGACAAATGATACTGAAACTGAAGAATAGCGATGGTGTACTTATAAACAGCAGAGAAGGCATAATTCAAATAGCAGAAGACTACTACAGAGAATTATACAAGGAGCGAGGGAATGATACCAGCAGTGGGGAAGATGGATTGCAAAGTAACAACACATACGACATACCCAATATTCTTCCTGATGAGGTAGAACATGCATTGAAGAAAATTAAGAATCGGAAAGCCCCGGGGGAAGATGAAGTTATTGTAGAGTTGTTAAAATTGGGAGGAAGAGACATAACACAAAAACTGGCAAGGCTCTTCACAAAGTGCATTAGAAAAGGTGTGACACCTAAGCAGTGGAATAATGCAATCATAGTTTTGCTGCATAAGAAAGGAGATAAATCAGAAATTGGAAATTATAGACCAATTAGCTTGTTATCCCACATCTACAAGTTGTTCACAAGGGTCATTACTAACAGATTAGAAAGAATACTTGATGAGAATCAACCGAAAGAGCAAGCTGGCTTTAGGTCAGGATTCTCAACTATGGATCACCTTAGCATTAGCATTAGTAGAGGCATATGATGCAAGAAAGCCAGCTTATTCAGCATCAGCCAAAAAAAAAAAAAAAAAAAAAAAAACACCACTCCCATTTCACCCCTCTGTTCGTTCGAAATACCTGTCCAGTTGAGCTTTAAATTTGTTTAGGCTATCAACTTCAACAACAAGTGATGGAAGTCGGTTCCACCAACCAACCGCCCGCTGGCCAAAGGCAAATTTCCGCACATCTATCCGACATCCGTCCTTCCTCAATTTGAATTTATGCCCTCTGAGGTGATTATTCTGAGCAAGATGAAGAATCCCATTGGCATTGAGCATGCTCAAACCATTCAAAGCCTTATACACCTCTATCAGATCACCTCGCCGGTGCCTAGTCTCCAGACTCTAATTTGCAAAACTTAAGCCTTTCTTCGTAAGAGCAACCCTTTGTTCCATTCACTAATCTTGTTGCCCTTCTCCGTACCCGTTCCAGCAGCTCTACATCCTTCTTGAAATGAGGCCTCCAGACCGTATACAGTATACAGTACAGTACTCAAGATGTGGCCTAACCATTGCCTTATACAAGGGAGTAATCACCTCCTTATCCCTGCTAGAAAAATTCCTGTATATCATTGACAAGACACCATGAGCTACTCTTGCAGCTCGTCTGCACTGCTCAGAGAACTTCATATCTGCCTGCACAATTACCCCCAGGTCCTTTTCATTCTTCACCTCTGTCAGTGTAGTACCGCAGAGTTGATACGTTGCTCTGGGGTTACTGTTTCCCATATGTAGTACTTTACATTTGTCAATGTTAAACTTCATTTGCCACCTCTCAGCCCATCTGTTCAACCTTTCCAGATCCTGTTGCAGCAGCATAGCGTCAGTAGTGTCCTTAACAACCCTGCCAACCTTTGTATCATCTGCAAACTTGGACATTAAACTTGATATCTCATCATCAATATCATTCATAAACACCAAAAACAACAACGGACCCAACACTGAACCCTGAGGAACTCCACTAATTACATTAGTCCACGTTGAGCAGTGTCCAACTATTGGAAATTGTTGGAAATCATAGTTTTGGAAATCATAGTTTTGCTGCATAAGAAAGGAGATAAATCAGAAATTGGAAATTATAGACCAATTAGCTTGTCCCACATCTACAAGTTGTTCACAAGGGTCATTACTAACAGATTAGAAAGAATACTTGATGAGAATCAACCGAAAGAGCAAGCTGGCTTTAGGTCAGGATTCTCAACTATGGATCACCTTCACATAATATCACAGCTAATAGAGAAAGCCAATGAATATAAAACACCATTATGCCTGGCATTTGTGGATTATGAAAAGGCATTTGACTCCATACAGCATAAGGCAATGTTTCGGGCACTAGAAAGACAAAGCATGGATACCCCATATATTATGATTTTGAAGAAAATATATGAGAGTGCTACCTCCTTTATGAGACTAGACAAAGACAGTAGCGAATTTAAAATCAAGAAAGGAGTTCGACAAGGAGACACAATATCTCCGAAGCTGTTTACTGCTGCCCTTGAGGAAGCTTTCAGAAGATTAGACTGGTCGCAGAAAGGAGTCAATGTGAATGGAGAGTACCTAAACCATTTACGATTAGCAGATGACATTGTGGTTATAAGCCACGATCCCAAAGAATTAGAGGAAAATCTTAATCAGTTATGCACAGTTAGTAAGGATTTTGGACTAAAGATGAATATGGCTAAAACAAAAGTAATGATGAACAAGTATGCCATGGAAAGGGAAATAATGATTGAAGCAGCAGTAATTGACAAGGTGGAGTTATATACTTATCTGGGACAAGTTATTAGCTGTAATAATGATAAATGTCTGGAAGTCAAGAGAAGAATAAATTTTGGATGGATAGCATTCAGGAAATATAGTCACATACTGAAGAGCAATATCCCAGTTTGTCTGAAACGTAAAATAATGAACCAATGTATACTCCCCACCATGACTTATGAAAGTGAAACTTGGGCACTCACCAAAAGAATGGAAGAGAAGCTGAGAACTACACAGCGAAGAATGGAACGAATTATATTGGGAATCAGACTGTTAGATAAGAAGAGAAACACGTGGATTAGGCAGCAAACTCAAGTAAAGGACATTCTTATCAAAACTAAAGAACTAAAATGGTCTTGGGCAGGACACATAGCTCGAAGACATGATGACAGATGGACTAAGAAAATAACAGAATGGTACCCAAGAGGAGCTAGAAGAAAACTTGGAAGGCAAAGGCGGAGATGGATAGATGAAATTCATGAGTTTTTGGGTAAATGGATTCATGAGTAAATGGATGGCCAGTGCTCAAAACAGAAGGAACTGGAATGTTTCTGGAGAGGCCTTCACCCTGCAGTGGATTGAAAATGGCTGATGATGATGATGATGATGATGATGATGGGTGATTTCAATTTTCCTCTAATTGAATGGAGTAAATGGGAAGGAAACTCGACATGGGGAACAAAATTTTAAAATCAACTAGATGACTTATTTGTATCACCATATCAGGGAAAGTACTAGAGAAAAGAATATCCTAGACCTCATCATCACCCATGAATCAGATGGCATAACAGGACTGACAGTAGAGGAACCAGTAGCAGGAAGTGATCACGGAGTTCTACGGTGGATGATGACGAGAGAGGTAGCAGCAGTAAAAGGTAAAGGAATGGGTTTTAATTTCAGAAAAGGAAATTACGATACCTTAAGGTACTACATGGCCTCTATTAACTGGGTAAATATCACACACAGAATGAATACATTTGAACTGTGGTATGCTTTTAAAAAATTAATCACAGATGCCTTGAATGCGTATTTACCATTAAAAAAAAAATACTCCATGAGGAGGGTTCCACGTTGGATGAATAGTGAAGTTGCCACATTACTTGAGCAGAAAAAGGTGGCATGGAAAGGTTACAGAGCAATAAAAAGTACTGAAGCCTATAACAGCTACAAGATGATCTGTAATAGAGCCACAGAAAAGGTTCGACAGGCAGTTTATGAGAAATCACTAGCAAACAGAGCAAAGAGGGAGAAATCACTAGCAAACAGAGCAAAGAGTGGGGAATAAGGAATTCTTCATATATATAAATGCCAAGAAGAGCAGGACAAACCAGATTGGACCTCTACGTAAGGGAAAGGGGATAGTACTAAATACACCAGCTGCCGTTGCAGATGAACTCAACAGTTATTTTGCATCGATATTTACAAATGAAAAACCTTTTGTGGCAATGGGAAATTGTGGGAGCGAAGTTGAAAAATATGTAATTAATGATATTGAAATTTCGCAAGATTATTTAATGAAAAAACTTTCGAGCCTACAGGCCAGTAAGGCTCCTGGAGTTGATGGAATATACCCTATAATCTTAAGGGAGGTGGCAAGTGAGTGCATTGAACCATTGAGGCTAATTATGTGAGCATCACTAGACTCTGGGAAGATTCCCTTGGATTGGAAAAGTGCCCATGTATCTCCCATACATAAGGGTGGCTCTAAGAGTGAAGTGGGAAATTATTGACCTGTCAGTATGACTTCAGTGGTAGGGAAAATCATGGAGGCAATGATCAAGGGTGGAATTCAGGATCATTTAGATCGAAGTGAAATTCTCAATGATACTCAGCATGGTTTTGTAAAGGGAAAATCATGTTTAACAAATCTGGTGTTCGCTATTTTGAAAGGGTCACTCACGAGCTGGATTTAGGGAATAATTTCGATATTGTTTATTTAGATTTCAACAAAGCTTTTGACTCAGTACCACACGAGCGGCTGCTTTATAAGATAAGCTGGAACAGGTTGGAATCACTGGGAAAATCCTTAGATGGATAGCAGGATGGCTTCGGGGCAGGAGGCAGAGGGTTATGATAAATGGCTATTCCTCAGATTGGGTTGATGTAAGAAGTGGGGTTCCCCAAGGATCAGTATTAGGACCACTGTTGTTTTTAATTTTCATAAATGACATCGATGAAGGGATAGAGGGCGTGATGTCTAAATTTGCAGATGATGTTAAAATTGGTAGAGTAGTTAATGATCACTGTCAAGCTGAGTTTCTTCAGAGAGACCTAGATAGACTTCAGGAATGGTCAGAAAAATGGCAGCTATGCTTTAATCCAACAAAGTGTAAGTTATTACACCTAGGAAACAGTAATCCCAAAATAACTTATTCACTTGGTGGAGTTCAACTAAACCCAGTACTGGAGGAAAGGGACTTGGGTGTTATGATACGGTCAGTCATGAAATTCTCTGAGCATTGTAAACAGGTTGCAAGGAAGGCCCATGGTGTCCTATCGATGATCTATCGAACTTTTGCAAGTAGAGATAGGGACGTGATAATCCCATTATATAAGGCTTTTGTTAGACCCCACTTGGAATACTGTGTTCAAGTATGGAGACCGCATCTAAAGAAAGACATTGAGCTTCTTGAAAGGGTGCAAAGACTGGTGAGATCGACAAAAGGGCGTCCTTATGAAGAAAGATTTCTAATATGTGGGTTGCAGAGTTTGGAAACTAGACACCTTAGAGGAGATTTGATTGAGGTGTTTAAGGCTCTGAGAGGCATTAATAAAATGAACGAGGACGAAAGTTTGAAGATTATAATTAATGCTAGAACTAGGGGACATAAATTCAAGTTATGGGGGGAAATGTTTAGATTGGACTGCGGGAAATTTTATTTTAGCCAGCGAGTTATAAATTACTGGAATAAGTTGCCTACATGGGTGGTAGAGGCTGACAGTTTGGGGAAATTTAAAGGTCATCTGGATAATACCTTCGGGTCAGGGAAGCATATAGGATGATAGGTTCAATTTCCTTTTCTTTTATTAATTATTATTAATTAATTTATTTATTATTTTTTTTTATCATTGTTTTATTCGGTTGTTTTTATTTTTTTTTTGGCTAGTGCAGCATAAGCCATAGGCTTTCTTGCACCATGCGCCCATTACTAATACTAATACTAAAATAAAAGAAAATGTAACAAAGAATTCAAATCAAACGGAACGCACAATTTTTAAGAAATAAACTGCGTTAATTGTTAAAACTATGAATTGAATCATATGAACATGGTCCATCCTTAATTATACTGACTTTACTGAAGAAATTACAAATGTTCCGGGTACAGTGCTACAATTCTGCATCACAGGCCACCCACAACATGGGTCAGGTCTTCAATAATTTGGTGGTTCCAATGTTGAAACCTTCAGCATTGGGATGGGTGCAGTTTCAGTTTTTGAATGTAAATAATTTAATACAATAATACCAAAAGTTAATATATTAACTTATAAAGTAACTGTTTTCATTACGTTTTTTTCCAAGCAATGCATTATAGTTTTGTGTAAATTGTATTACACGTGATTCTACTCTACTCTGATATCTTTATATATATTGAGTAAATTATCTTAAAAGGTACGATTAATTTCTAGATTTAAACTATTTTAACCCCCCTCCCTCTCAGTACTGTTTTTCCAGTCCAAAAAAAAAAAAAAAAAAGCCCTTTTGTTATTATTATACAGCACATCAGTACCCAAGGCCATATAAAACTGGCACTACAGAATCAGCACTAAAAATGAAATCTAAAAGTTTCCTACAAAACTGAAATGAATTGAAAAATTAAAATGTTCCTATAAAAGTGCAGCTTAAAAGAACACAAGGATCATTCTTCACTGCAAATTCACCATACAATTTAATATGTTCACTGCTTTCTCATGCAAATATGCAGCAATTGGGGGTGAAATCACGCTACTTTTATAACTTCTTCCAATTTGACTGCATTAATTGTTAAAAGAAAAACTGGATTTTTTGTCAAGTAAATTTCACGGAAGGCTGATTAATTCAGTCATGGTGAAAAGAATGTCCAAAATGTCTTTGCCCTTTTCAATCCAGTTTAATTCAATCCTGTGGTCAAAAAGTTCATTAGAAAAGTTGGCAGTGAAAGTATTAAGTAACTTATCACAATACATACTTACTTAAAGCATTTTCATTTTTTATCTCTCTGTACATTAAAACAGTTTTCCTCCTAGTAATATTTATTCGAGCCAATAGGAAAAGAGAACAAGGCAATTACATCACTACCAATGGAATCAATTATTGACAACTGCCTTCACAACGTTCACCAACCTCGTGCTTCCCTGTCTAACATTTGATGTTTCATTGTAACGTTTTTATATATTAATGAATATTGTATACAAAATTTGTAAATACAGTAGTTTAGTATTTTGTAAATATTTTAAATATTTGTATAGTTTGTAAATATTTCAGTTAAATATTTTAGTCCTGCTCTTTGGGATGCAACAATATTCCTCATGCATTATGGAACCCAAGACAAAAGGCCTTTTCCTAAGTGACCTATGTAAATGCAGGTAAATAATTACATAGTGAATGAATGCTGCACACTACAAATGCACAGGTAAATAATTACACAGATTATTTCCTGATTAGATATCGATCATAGTGAAATAGTGTTTTTTGTCAGGTAGCACCCCAACTCAGTGTTTTTACTCTGTGCAGAACACAATACTCTGCATGAGGTGGGTTGTGTTGTTCCTCTGGCCACTTAGCCTGGGGGGGGGGCCTGTGGAGAGTCACTAACACTCCCCAGTTTCCATCACTGCGGGGAGGCAGGTCAGACCACATTAGGAGAGAAGAAAGCTCTGGAGGGGTGAACCCTGGTGTAGCCTAGGCATCTAAGGAGACCTCCCCCCCCAAAAAAAAGAAAAAAATTTTTATTGGAAGGAGATATGTAATAGAGAGATAGAAATAGGGTGGGATAAAAGAGGCAGAGAACAGGGGGGGCGCAATAGTTGAGGCACTAACCTGATTTGAAAGGGGAGACAGTAAGGTACAAGATGCCCATCCTGGTTCAGAGAGTGCAAGTTGAAAGTGGGTGGTGGGGTGAGCCCCCATGCAAAAGGGAATAGGGCCACCTAAGGTGGGGAAGGACACTCAACCACCCCCGGGTGGTAGGAATAAAAGAACATATGGAAAGAGCTTCCCATGGTGGAGCGTGCTTTTTGCAGCTCTGTCCCACACTAGCCTGGGGGTTATCCTAATGGCCAGTGTCAGCATCCCACACCATGCCAGCCAGGAAAAGCTACAGCATGGTGTCAGCTTGGATAACCATGAGGCCACCGAGGGCCTGCATAGCCATCAGTCTGTCCAGTGAAGAGGCTAAGAGAAGAACAGGCAATTAATAATAACTTTCATTCACTCAACATTCACACAATTTTACTTTTTATAGTTTTTTCTTACACTTCGTATTTTCTTTTATATATTAGATTAGATATTGATCAGTGCACTTCAACAGGTGTCTTTTATGTAGAAAAGATTTGACTTACTCCATCATACCTCTTTTAATATGTAGCTGTTACGTAGGAAAGCATGCACGAGAATTGGTGAGCAAAGTGAGCAGGGGGTGAAGTCCCCTAGTTGATTATTAAAATTATTTTTACAAAGGGTATATTCGTGTCCAGACCCTTTGGAGATTTGATTTGAATTTATCGTGCATGGGCAGCCTTAGACCATGATGTGCCAAATCAAAGGACATAGAAAAAATAACAGAATATATTAGCAGTGAAAGGGGAGAGAGTAAGGGGGACCCCCTGGTCCTCCTTAAATCACTCCCATTACAGAATGGGAGTGATTTAATTTTTACTATCCCTGCCAATACTGCAGCAAATGAAAATGTTTTCTGCATCTAGATATCTAATCCAAGAAAGCAAAATTCAGCTGCAACTAGAAATTGCCAATGTCATATTTCTGCATAGCAAATGACCAAAAAATTTGTAAAATTATTATGAATGTTTCTTTTATCTATTTAATTGCCTATTTATTTATTCATTCATTTACACACTTCACAGGGAATGCATACCCTAGATAATGGTGAGAAAGCTGAGCATTACAGAGAATCAATACAAAACAGTCACTAGTATTGGCGAAATTTAGTATCAGGTTCCCCAGGCCTGGCAGATGAACAGTCGAAGTGGAGGACATAATGCTAGCCACTGTGAGTAGCCTACACCCCGAAGGACAATTGCATGATGAGTTACAGGGAAAGACTACATGAAGGATATGAACCGAGAATAATAGTTGCGATTAAAAGAAAAAAAAAACACTTACAGGAAGGGTCATGTTTTTAATCAACTTTCATTTTTGTTTAGTGAAAAAGGGATAGATTTTTACGTGACTTCGAGACGGATTCGAGCAAAAAAAGCAGCATGTCACTTATTTCAACTGTTTGTTGGCCATGCCCAGGGGTACCAGATACTAAATTTTTACCCTAGTATTAAAATGCAGTAAAATCTCATTAATACAAACTTGGTTTATATAAAGGCACTCATTTATATGAAGCAGGATAGGCTTTTCTATGTACATGTGAAAGGATAGGCTTTCCTATGTACATATATTCGTTTATTACAAAATTCAGTTAATATGTATTACAAAGTTCGTTTTCACCCAGTAAGAAATAAATATATTGTCATTTTATATGTTTAATACAAATCATGGCACAGATGTCCGATTATTGCCCCTATTATTGCCTCTGGCCACCCAGTTCCCTATTTCCCAAAGGATGGCACTGGCTTGTTAGAAATTACTTTTGCGTAAACAAAACCAGTTTATGGTAGTTACAATATAAAAGTGCACTCGGAAAAATGTCTTTCTGAAGGATGAGCTGTTAAATTAACAAACGAATAAACAGTTTTGAAGTGAAACTTCTTTAGGCAAGCTCCAGGCAATTTTCACATGGGAGTAACTTGCATTCGTGGATTAACAAAAATTGCAACAAAAATGCAACAACAAACAAAGTCATAAGTAAACACATTACAGATGATCTGAACAACCAATTATTATACTAGGTTGAATGCACCAGTTCTTGTCCAATCATTGAAATTAAGCAGCATTAAGCCCAGTTAGTAATTGGGAGGGTGACCAACTGGAATACCCGGTGCAATTAACTTTTCTGCCTTTTAATTGGTAAGGTAATAAAGTGTAAATCTGCACTTTATATCTTTACTGATATAGCCTGTGGATAATATTCCTCCTTAAATATCATTTTCGCTTATTAGGATCGCCATTAATAGAATTAAAATTCAATTTGTAAACATGATCACAATGACCGGCGCTTACTAAATATCGTATAGCGAACCAATCATAACACAGGGCATATAGAGCACGCATACGTGGATTTACAAAAACTACCATCATCATCATCAGCCATTTTCAATCCACTGCAGGATGAAGGCCTCTCCAGCAACTTTCCAGTTCCTTCTGTTTTGAGCACTGGCCATCCATTTACTACCAGAAACTCATGAATTTCATCTATCCATCTCCGCCTTTGTCTTCCAGGTTTTCTTCTAGCTTCTTTTGGGTACCATTCTGTTATTTTCTTAGTCCATCTGTCATCATGTCTTCGAGCTATGTGTCCTGCCCAAGACCATTTTAGTTCTTTAGTTTTGATAAGAATGTCCTTTACTTGAGTTTGCTGCCTAATCCACGTGTTTCTCTTCTTATCTAACAGTCTGGTTCCCAATATAATTCGTTCCATTCTTTGCTATGTAGTTCTCAGCTTCTCTTCCATTCTTTTGGTGAGTGCCCAAGTTTCACTTCCATAAGTCATGGTGGGAAGTATACATTGGTTCATTATTTTACGTTTCAGACAAACTGGGATATTGCTCTTCAGTATGTGACTATATTTCCTGAATGCTATCCATCCAAAATTTATTCTTCTCTTGACTTCCAGCCATTTATCATTATTACAGCTAATAACTTGTCCCAGATAAGTATATGACTCCACCTTTTCAATTACTGCTCCTTCAATCATTATTTCCCTTTCTGTGGCATACTTGTTCATCATTACTTTTGTTTTAGCCATATTCATCTTTAGTCCAAAATCCTTACTAACTGTGCATAACTGATTAAGATTTTCCCCTAATTCTTTGGGATCGTGGCTTATGACCACAATGTCATCTGCAAATCGTAAATGATTTAGGTACTCTCCGTTCACATTGACTCCTTTCTGCAACCAGTCTAATCTTCTGAAAGCTTCCTCAAGGGCAGCAGTAAACAGCTTCGGAGATATTGTGTCTCCTTGTCGAACTCCTTTCTCGATTTTAAATTTCCAAAAACCAATTTTAAAAACCACCAAGAGAATGCAAAACAAAATTATTCATCTCCACACCATTCTACCACTCTGTACGAGGTACAAGCGATGCATGACCCAACCAGTAACTCTACTGACTACATCATGCTATTCCTTTCGTCATTCTCCACCATATTTAATAAAAATTTTCGATGGAAAAAAATTTATAATTCAACATGTCGAACACTAATAGTGAGCATTGTAAGGCGAATAGAGCACATATACACGTGCTATGCGACCCCCGAAACCACCTCCATTGAGTACAAAGGAGAGATCTAAGCTATTTCGACAGCAGAATAAATTACAGAGTGCGAGGGAGTTGAACAAAGAAGCCAGAGAAGGTCCATCCACATCTTCAGAATGGCGCCTCCGTAGCCAGGTGGGCAGGAGCAGCAGTGCGTAGCACACGCTTCTTGATTAGACCGGGTTTCGAGCCCGTGACCACCAAATACAGAGGATGCGGAAAGGTCAAGGAATGACCACCGCATATTCCCGGAGCAATATGGACTTAGTTGCTAATGCTCCTAAAAACCAAATAACAACAACAATAGCATATTCAGAGCCTTACATCTCTCCAAAAATGTTAGAAGTGAATCTGGAAGGAGTCATGGAAATTGAAACTGCAAGTGAAAACTATGAACAGTCCTCAAAGCCCAGTCGCAAGCGAAAAGCCAAAACCGACTGCTAAAAGTACTCCATCAAATCGTTCAACATGTAGCGGGCATAATACACAGCCAGAGCAGCAACAGGATTTTAAGAAACACCGCACAGTTTAAATGTACATTCCTGGATAACAATTTCAGTTCAGTCTGTTCCGTGTGTGATCGGCTTTGGTTCAAGAATGATGTGAAGACTGTAGCAGCTCAAGATCATGCTCTTCTTCAAATAGCATTTCCTAATAAGGATGTAAGTCAAATTCCGGCCTGTAACAGCTGTCGTGGCTCTCTCATGAACAAAGTAATTCCAGCTCTATCGAAGTTGACTGGTTTTAAATATCATCAAATGACACAGCACTTGCCGAAACTAGATTTGGTAACGGAATGTCTCATATCTCCGAGGCTCCCATTCATTGCCTGCGCATTCATACGGTCAATATGGGATCCTCAGTCAAGTGATAAATGTTCACTTAAAGAAGTTTCACTTAACTTCTACTATACATGCTTGGAGCACACTTTTTTCCTAAGTTGTTTACATACACTCCCTCGCTCTCCACGGGATTAAGGTGAGTTGCAATTGTTACACCAGTTCAAAGAGTCTTTTGCTACAGTACACAATAATCTATTTCTTGTGCCATTTTATTTGAGCTGATGTCTTTTTCGGAACTTGTTTCTTTAAATTATTTTAAAATTTGTTTATATTAAATCTTATCTAGCAGTGTCATGGTGACAAAACGTAAATGGACGGAATTAAGCCTGGAAATTGCACTGAAAATTATCTAAGAGGCTGATAGGATGGATCAAAGTAAAATGGACATTGCAAAGGAATACATCCATTTACCTACTTTATCTACAATACTGCTAAACTGAAAAAAAAACTTCAAGTGCTTGAAACTGGAGCAGCGATAAAAAGCAGGAAACGAATTCACAGCACAAAACACGAGAAGCTTGAAACAAAACTTTTTGTGTGGTACCAGCAAATGCGTGCATCTATTTGTCAATATCAGGTCTGATTTTGCAAGAAAAGGCAAATTAACTAGTTCAATAACATGGAATAAGCATCTTCAAATGTAGCAATGGCTGGCTCCAAAGATTTAAAGACAAGAATAATTTGGTTTTGCAAAATGTTCTGGATTAGTAAACAAAAAAAAGGCTACAGACTGGTTGTGTTCTACGCAGTCCATTCTTGAAAAATATGAGGCAAAGGATATTTTTAATTTTTATGAGACAGGTTTATTTTATAATTTGCTGCCAAACAAACAATTGCTGTTTGAGGAAAGCCTTGTCGTGGTAGAAAATTAAGTAAATAAAGACTCACTGTTCTGTTATGCTGAATTCGGATAGCAATACAAAACTATGCTCACTTGTGCTTGGTAAGTTTTCCAAGCAAAGATGTTTTAAAGAAGTTAACCAACGTCCCTGTGATTATGAGGCCAACAGAAGTGCTTGGCATATGGTCAGAATTTTTCCGTCTTGGTTATCAAAAGCGGACAGAAGAATGGCTTCAGAAAAAAGATTCTATATCATTGTACAGCATATTCTGCTAAGAGACTTAAGTTGACAAATACACGGCTGTTGTTTTTACCTCCCAACCCCACCAGTTTTATGCAGCCACTGGATCAAGGCATTATTTATAACCACAAAGTAGCACAGCTCTGATTCATACTAACCACAAAGAATATAGATCTCACCTGATAAGATACTTGATTCAGAACATAGAAAGAGGGAATAATTTGCAGCCAAATTGGAATGTCTTGGATTCATTACATAATCTTGCTATTGCTTAAAGTGTAATATTGCATAAAGTGTAATAATCAACTGCTTCAGAAGAGTGGCTTTGGAAAGAATATCAAATATCAACATTGAGGAATGGAAGAATTTGAAGTAGAATAGGGATTTTGTTGGCAAATTTGAAGAATTTGTGAAGGTGGATGATGAAGTTACTACCACCACAGCAAGCCAACACCAGAAGAGCTGCTGAGCACCAAGCAAAATCATGATGTTTTTGTTACCAGTGACAGCGAAAGTGAAGAAGCACTGCCATCTAAAAAAAAGATGCCCAAAATACATTGAGCATAACAGAGAATGTGTTGGCCTGCAGTAGCATTAGCAAAGGCACATGATGCAAGAAACCAAGCTTATATAGCATCAGCCAAAATAAAAAAATAAAAAAAAAAACCCTTATTTCATCCATTCACTCACTCCAAATGTTTGTCAAGTTCTGCCTTGAATCTATTTAAGCTATCAACTTCTACGACAGGTGGAAGTTTGTTCCAGCAATCAACCACCCACTGGCTAAAGGCAAACTTTCGCACATCTATCCTACAACCGTCTTCCCTCAATTTGAATTTATGCCCTCTCAGGCAATTATTCTGAGTAAGAGGAAGAATCCCATCAGCATTGAGCATGCTCAAACCATTCAAGGCTTTATGCACCTCAATCAGATAACCTTGCAGATGCCTAGTTTCCAGACCCTGTAATTTGCAAAACTTAAACCTTTCTTCATAAGAGCAACCTTTTGTTCCATTCACTAATCTTGTTGCCCTTCTCTGTACTCATTCAGAGAAGGGCAACAGGATTAGTGAATGGAACAAACACCTCTACATCCTTAAAATGAGGCCTCCAGACCTGTATACAGTACTCAGGTGTGGTCTGATCATTGCCTTATACCATTGATAAACTAACAACTAGAGTGTACTTCCCAAAAAATGTTGCCAGCTGGGTAGCATTATGAAGTAGCCAGGTGGGGAAGTGTGATGCTTTGCAATATTATAAAATTTTCAGTTATTTATTAATGTGACTTAAGCGATCCAGGGCAAAAATTAATTGCATAATTTAGATTTAATGATAATTTGTGCAACAAAAATTGAAAAAATTTAGTATTGGCTAGTTATATTTAATATTTATTTAAAAAGTAGAATGGTTTAATAACAAATTTAGAAAAATAATTTTATTATAATTCAATGTAAAAAAATAATAATGAACAATTTTTAAATCCTTACAGTGCTTTTAACTCAAGATTAACATTTTATATACTGTACTTCTTTTCTTCTTAGAGGCCCAGTTGTCTGCAACTTTTTTATAATCAAAGTCTGTTGGATCTTGGCCTTCTAATGAAATCAATCTTGTGTTTTATTGGTGCATCTGCGACTAGCAAAATCAACAATAGATTGTTTAGGGTACTCTGCTTCATGAGATTCCTTAAACAGGTTTTAATTTGTTTTAGAGTGGAAAATCTTTTCACATTCAGCTGTGCTTATAGGTATAGCCAGTCCAATGGCAGCTAGCTTTGCTAAATTTAGGAAAGATTTTTTTTAAACTCAAGTCTTGTTGAAAATTTAAGCATTATTTGTTTTATCTCTAAATTTTTGTATGACTGTCTTTTAAACAATTTTGATGGAACTGCCCATTCTAGTTTACTATTTTCATAGTTTAAAATTGCAGGGCTTCTCTTTTTAGAATAATGCTTAAAATGAATCTCAGAAGCCTCATTTTGATCATGGCTTTTTGGATTGAAAACTCTTGAAAAACAAGAAGTGATTGGCATATCCCGAAATCTTGATTCTAGATCAGTGATTCCCAAACTACTGAGATCTACGGACCCTTTATAAAATCAAAAAAAAAAAGTTCACAGACCCCCTTCAAATATAAAAAAAAAAAAAAAGTCTGCGGATCCTTATATATAAGATATGCACATGTTATATGCATATATATATATGGTCGACCACAGTTTCGCGGACCCCAGTTTGGGAAACGCTGTTCTAGATGGATAATAACTGTGTCTGTGTATTTATCACAGATTATAATCTTAAAAGCAATAGCATTAACATCTGAACAATCAATATGAAGGTCTGAATATTCACCTACAAGATGTAGATGGAAATTTTTAAAATGATTAAAATGTCTTTCAATTCCATAATGCTTAGATCGGGTCTATTTCAGTAAAATTAACATCTTGCCTTTGCCAAACTTTAGACAATTTAGACAAATGAGGTAGCACATCTGAAATCATCATTAAGTGAAGCTACAAAATTGTATGTCCTTGTATATCTGCTTAAACCTTCAGCTGTGATGTCATTTCGTTTAGTGGCTTCTCTTTCGAGTGCAGCAATGACACTCACCAAGGACTTTTAAAGACTGTACAGCAAAGTCAACAGACAGCCACCTAAGTGCCACTAGCCATTTTAAGTTTAATCTGAGAAATGATCAGTATATTTTGGTTAAACCAGCCATCCTAACAGATGAATTTTGGAAGAAGAAAAACAGTTGTCTTAAGATATCATTAAATTTTACTACATAAGGCACCTCCGTAGCTGCTTGGGCACTAGCATGAGCCAGGCAGTGGTTTATACAATGGCAGTTAACCATGAGTCCATCTGCTTCGTCCTTTAGTAGTTTTGCTACTCCTTTGTGCTTCCCAATCATGACAGCTGCTCCATCAGATCCTAGACCCACCACTAGTTTCAATAGTTTCAGCTTTGCCATCAACAATATTACAGGTTGATATAAAACTAACACTAATCACTTTTTTTAAGTTGACAAACATATTTAATGTATATAATAAGCTGCTTCAAAACTGAGATGTCTGTCGTTTCACCACACAGAACACTGAAATAATCTGTAAAACGCACATTTTTTAGTATTTCACATCTAATTTCTGAAGCAAAAAATGTCAAACAGTTCTTGCATTATTCTTTCCGAAGTGCAATGTGCATTCTTTCCAATTTCAAGATGGTTTAAGTATGTACAACTCATAGCCTTACAATGCTCAAGCAATTTTTGGTACAATGTAGTTCATGTTTCGCTAACCATAGATTTAAAGCTCCCACAAAAGCAACTGTCTGCAAGTTATTCAAAACTGAAATTGATTGTTCAATTTGTCCTAATCCAGATTCTTTGAGTACACATTCTTGAACTATATCCGAATCAATGTGTAATTTGCTTTGTTCATGGTCAATTAAACTTTCTTTTCAAAGTCTTTTGCATGGTATAGTCACTTCCTTGTTTGTGGGTTGTGTCTTTCAGTATTTCATACATGAGGGACACATCATTTCATTATCCTTTACCACTAACCAATTAACTGCTTGAAACCAGTCACTGTTTCCACCGGATAATCAGTATTTAGAAGCACATTTTTCATTTGAAACAGTGTTTCATGAGAAACAGCAGTACAGTCTCTGCAATGTCCTTGTGGAAAATTGCAGGCTCTGTTGTTCTTTTTGTAATTTATTTTTCTTAAAGAAACTTAAGAGTGTTGTTTTCTGATTTAACTTCTTACTCATTATGGGTTCTTATTTTATTGCAATATATATTATTATATTTGTGCACCTGTACAGAGACCAAGACAAACAATACATCTAACATGCATTTGATTCTCCTTTGTGAATTGTGCAAATGTGATCCCAATTCACAAAGGGGGACACAAGTAATTACAGACCTGTTAGTTTAACTTCTGTTCCAGGGAAATTAATAGAGGCACTGGTTAAAGAAGCACTGCAGGATCATCTAGACAAGACTTCAGTTATAGCTTGGGCACAGCATGGGTTTGTTAAGGGGAAGTCTTGTCTGACCAATCTGATTGGATTCTATGATGTGGTCATAAAGGAATTGGATGCAAAGAATAATTTTGATATCATATAATTGGATCTTAGAAAGGCTTTTGATACTGTTGCACATGAAAGAATTTATTCTACCTTTTCTTCACATCCACTTAACCTACAGATTCATCCCACCCCAAGGTGTTTTGCTATTTCATCTTCTAGTCAAGTTCTTACAACTCCAAAATGCCCTGGTGAGATTGCGCACAGTTCATGTGGTAGAATTTTTCTCCGTGTGGTCTGTATATGTTAACAGAAGTGACTCCTACAGGGATGGGATACACTTAAAAGAGAAAGAGTGCAAGAATATTTGCTGTGCTATCAAGGCAGTGTCAGGTGGGATCAGTTGAGATCATCTGCAGGCAGAAGTGAAAGAGATTCTTGCACTGCTTCTAGTGGAATGAACAGCAGCTTGGAAAGCATGGGTTCAGGGATTTCAAGAACTGCTGCGAAGACCAGCAAGCAAGACTTTTGTGGATTTATTGAATGATTGCTTTCTAAGAAGCACGTTAGAGAGGGAGTAACAATCAATCAGAAGGGGGTAGCGTACCAGTTGATTGTTTTTTTTTTTTTTTTTTAGGAGCATTAGCAACTAAGGCCATATTGCTCCGGGATATGCGGTGGTCATTCCCTGACCTTTCCGCATTCTCCGTATTTGGTGGTCATGGGCTCGAACCCCGGTCTAATCAAGAAGCATGTACTACGCACTGCTGCTCCTGCCCACCTGGCTACGGAGGTGCCAGGGTACCAGATTGTAAAGACTAACCTTTATGGTTTTAAGCTATCAACTTCCACAACAACAGATGGAAGTTTGTTCCAACAATCAACCATTGCCTATTTTAAAATAGTGGCAAGGTAGGGTTAAAAAAACCTATGACTAACCATGTCAATCACAGCTACTAACAGTGATCAATCGGAAGAGCACCAGATTGTAAAGACTAACCAAATCTCCAATTTCCCTTGATACACTTGGAATGACTGATTCTGGAACAATGAAGAAACAACAATTTGGTTTGCGTGATAAAATTGCATCGGAAGGATTCTAACATTAAATAACTTAATATTTTCATCTGCATTTCATTTTTCCCTTTCAAATGATTTCACCTCTTTTACACAGTGAAAGAATTCAGTAGTGAAAGAATTTCAAAATTGTATTAAAGAAGTGTATCAACATTTGGATAAAAAATTGACTAAAATTAATTCCAAATCAGTAACATTGGAAAGCATTAGCAAAAGCACATGATGCAAGAAAGCAAGCTTATATTGCATCAGCCAAAAAAAACAACAAAACATACCCTTCTCATTTCACCCATCCACTCGATCCAAATGTTTGTCTAGTTCTGCATTGAATTTGTTTAAGCTATCAACTTCTATGACAGATGGAAGTTTGTTCCAGCAATCAACCACCCTCTGGCTAAAGGCAAACTTCTACGCATCTATCCTACAACTGTCTTTCCTCAATTGGAATTTATGCCTTCTCAGACAATTATTCTGAAGAATCCAATCAGCACTCAGCAAGCTCAAACCATTCAAGGCTTTATACACTTCAATCAGATCACCTCACGGGTGCCTAGTCTCCAGACACTGTAATTTGCAAAATTTAAGCCTTTCCTCGTAAGAGCAACCCTTTGTTCCATTCACTAATCTCGTTGCCCTTCTCTGTACTCGTATCAACAGCTCTACATTGTTCTTTAAATTAGGAGTCCTGACCTGTATACAGTACTCAAGGTGTGGCCCGACCATTGCTTTATACAAGGGGATGATCACCTCCTTATCCCTGCTAGAAAAATTGCTACATATCATTGACAAGACACCATGAGTTACTCTTGCAGACCGTCTGCACTGCTCAGAAAACTTCATATAAGCCTGCACAATTACCCCCAGGTCTTTTTCACCCTACCACTATCAGTGTGGTACCACATAGTTGATACGTTACTCTGGGGTTACTGCTTTCCATATGCAGTACTTTACATTTGTCAAGGTTAAACTTCAGTTGCCACCTCTCAGCCCATCTGCTCAACTTTTCTGGATTCTGTTGCAGCAGCATACTGTCATTAGTAGCATTAACAACCATACCGACCTTCATTTCATCTGCAAACGTGGACATTAAGCCTGATATACCATCATCAATATCATTAATGAATACAGAAAATAACAATGAACCCAACACTGAACCCTGGGGGACTCCACTAATAACATTTGACCACGAAAAGCAGTGTCCATTGATTACCACTCTGTCTTCTCCCACTCAACCATCCCTTTATCCACAGTAGCGATTTGCCTGCAATGCACACTCCTCCAATTTGTTCAGCAGTCTTCCAAGTGGAACAGTATCAAAGGCCTTTCTAAGATCCAAATATATGATATCAAAATTATTCTTTGCATTCAATCAAATTGGTCAGACAAGACTTTCCCTTAACAAACCCATGCTTTTTTTTTTTGTGGTAATTGTTGGTGCATCAGCTTCTGTGGCCATAATGCACCTCCCCAGGTTTTTTTTGCAGTACTATGATCCAAGCACGAGGCGGGACTCGAACCCGCGACATTTGGGTTGCAAGGCAGGCACTTTACCAAACTGGCTAGCCCAGTCGGCCATACAAACCCATGCTGTGTCCGAGCTAAAACTAAAGTCGTCTAGATGATCCTGCATGCTTCTTTAACCACGGCCTCCATTAATTTCCCTGGTCTGTAATTACCTGTGCCTCCTTTTGACCCTCCTTTGTGAATTGGGGTCAAATTTACACATCTCCAGTCCATAGATACCTCTCCTGAGTCCAAGGAAGCTCTAATAATTATGGCTAACGGTTTGCTTACTTCCTTTGCTGCCTCCTTTAATATAACTGAATGGATTCCATCCATCCCAGGTGCCTTTATGTTTATCTTCAACGATTTCTCCTATACCCTTTACTCTCACTTATTACAAGATTATATAGCTTACTGCCAGTTTAATACACCTGTGGCATTCCCTTCCTGAATAACTCCTCATGTGTGAATGTAGAAGCAAAATATTCATTTAGTTTGTTAGCTATCTGGCAGGATCATGCACAGTTGAATCATCGACATCAAGTGGACCAATCTGATTCATCCCCTTCCGTCTAGTTTACATAAGTAAAGAACTCTTTGCTGTTTTTCTTTGCATCCTTCGCCAAAGATTTCTCGTAATCTGACTTTGCCTGCCTAATCTAGTTTGTGACTTGGTAACAAACTAGCTTATATCTATTATAAGCTTCTGTGTGACCTGTAAATTTATATGTAAACTTCGCACAGTCGCAAAAATTCACAATTTCCATATTTTTAAGGTCATTGCGGTCTTGAAGGTGAAATCACATTATCTGAACATCAGAGTAATAAACGTATATTGCTATCTTTTGGGAATATTATACTATAACACTTACGTGCCCAGGCTTCAAAGATTTGGTTAAAGCAGTAGAAAATCGTAAAGCTCTCAACGTAGCCATTTCTACTACGAACCGGCTGAACTCCAAAACTGGCGAACTAAACAGTTTCTTTACGGATCTGAATGATTGCATGGTCAAAGTAGCAAAAACGCACTATATTAGCCCATATACACTGTCATTAATTATTTTCTTTTATAATTATATGATAATTTCTAAATAATTCAAACTAAGAGTCTTCACCCATTCCGTTTGCAAATTGCACTTATTGCGTAATCGCTTTCAGAAATTGATAGGATGAAAAACCAGGGTGAAAGGCATGAGTGAACACAGTGGAACTATCACAGGACACAAAAAACTGTGTTATTTTAATGTAAAATAAGTAATTAAAAAATTCCTCCTTAAGGTCAAGGAAACGGGAAACATATTGAGGAAAAAGGATAGACAGAACAGGACTAGCTATGTTTCCCAGGGGCAAAGGTTGATGAAGCAATCTCTCCTAACAGGAGAGATTGCAGGGATCTCTCCTAACAGGAGAGATCCCTGTAGAAGCAATCTCTCCTAACAGGAGAGATTGCTTCTACAGGGATGGGATACACTTAAATAGAAAGGGTGCAAGAATATTTGCTGATGCTATCGAGGCAGTGTTAGGTGGGTCAGAAAACTGCTAGCTTGGGAGGAGACAAAGACCAATAGATTGACGGTAGCCAGAGGTGAAAGAGATTCTTGCACTGCTTCAATTAGAATAAGCAGAAGTCTGAAAAACAAGATGCATGGTATTTCAGAGACTGCTGGGAGCCATTGCGGTATAAGTAAACACATGGGTTGTGTTAGGGTAGCTAAGAATAGAAACAGGTGCAAGTATACTTGCGTGTACACCAATGCTAGGAGTTTAGTAAATAAATTTGATGAATTTGAGGTATTGCTCAAAACATCAAAGGCAGATATTGTTGGGATATCAGAGACGTGGTGTCACACAGATATAAGGGATGCAGAACTGCAATTTGGGGAGTACAACGTCTACAGAAAGGATAGACAGGATAGGAAGGGGAAAGGGGTTATGCTATTAGTTAAGAAACACATCAAAACCAAGGAAGTGAAGCCAGTCGACATCGCTGGACAGTGCAGTGTTGAGTCAGTTTGGTGTGACATAAGCATTGGGAGATCAAAATTGAGAGTAGGAGTGTGCTATAGGCCTAATGACACTGATGAGTATAATAAGGAACTGTACAGGGAAATAGAGTGGGCCAGTAAATCAGAGAGTCTTATAATGGGAGATTTTAATTTCCCAGATATTGACTGGAATTTGGGGGCTGGTTACTCACACACTAGCAGGGCTTTTGTGGATTTATTGGATGGTTGTTTTCTAAATCAGCATGTTCGGGAGGCAACTAGAGGGAGTAATACTCTTGATTTGATTATCAGCAGTGATTCTTCATGCATTAAGAATCTGCAGATAAATGAACCACTAGGTGGCAGTGATCACAGTGTGCTGAAGTGGGATTTACTCAAAGAGGTAACTACCATTAGGGGTAAAGGGAAGGGTTATTGCTTCCGTAAAGGCGACTACGATGGACTGAGACAGTATTTAAATTCTATACAGTGGGACCAACTGATGATGTTACCAACAGCAAATTCAAAATGGGAAGCATTCAAAGAACTTATATTGGAAGCTACTAGGCTTTACATACCAACTAAGAAATATTGTTCAATGTTTAGAACAAAATGGATGTCAGATGAACTAATGAGGCATATTGCAGAGAAGAAAAATGCATGGAATACTTACAAATTAACACATGACACAGAAGCCTATGATAGATACAAGTTGATATGCAACCAAGTTACAAAGGAGGTTAGGCAGGCGAAGGCAGATTACGAGAAATCCTTGGCAAGGGATGCAAAGAAAAACAGCAAAGAGTTCTTTACTTATGTAAACTCTAGAAGGAAGGGGATGAATCAGATTGGTCTACTTGATATTGATGGGTCAACTGTTGATGATCCTGCTCAGGTAGCTAACAAACTAAATGAATATTTTGCATCGACATTCACACATGAGGAGTTATTCAGCAAGGGGAATGCCAGGGGTGTATTCAACTCTAGCAGTAAGCTACACAATCTAAAAATAACTGGGAGTAAAGTGGAGGAGAAACTGTTGATGATAAACACAAGAAAGGCATCCGCCCGGGGTGGATGGGATCTATCCAGTTATATTAAAGGAGGCAGCAAAGGAAGTAAGCAAACCCTCAGCCATAATTATGAGAGCTTCCTTGGACTCAGGGGAGGTACCCATAGACTGGAAATGTGCAAATGTGACCCCAATTCACAAAGGAGGATCAAAGGTTGACACAAGTAATTATTATTATTATTATTATTATTAAACTATATGGTGCAAGGAAGCCTAAAGCTTATGCTGCACCAGCCAAAAAAAAAAAAAAAATATATTCCCCGATTACCCTGAGAGAGAGAGAGAGAGAGAGAGAGAGAGAGAGAGAGAGAGAGAGAGAGAGAGAGAGAGAAGTAGAAGGGAATCACCAAGAAAGAGAAGGATGATGATATCCAGCTCAGGATCCTGGGTGTGCCAAGCCCAAACTCGCCAGATGTGAGCCCTGTGAGCTGAACTTCTGTTCCAGGAAAATTAATGGAGGCACTGGTTAAAGAAGCACTGCAGGATCATTTAGACAAGACTTCAGTTATAGCTAGGACACAGCATGGTTTTGTTAAGGGTAAGTCTTGCCTGACCAAATTGATTGGATACTATGATGCAGTCACAAAAGAACTGGATTAAGGAATAACTTTGATATTATATACATGGATCTTAGAAAGGCTTTTGATACTGTTGCACATGGAAGACTGCTACACAAATTGGAGCAGTGTGATATTGGAGGCAAATTGCTACTATGGATAAAGAGGTAGTTGAGGGGGAGAAGACAGAGAGTGGTAATCAATGGACACTGCTCGTCGTGGACTAATGTTATTAGTGGAGTCCCTCAGGGCTCAGTGTTGGGTCCACTATTGTTTTCTGTATTTATAAATGATATTGATGATGGTATATCAAGCTTAATGTCCAAGTTTGCAGACGATACAAAGGTTGGCAGGGTTGTCAACGACACTACTGACACTATGCTGCTGCAACAGGATCTGAAAGTTTGAGCAGATGGGCTGAGAGGTGGCAAATGAAGTTTAACATTGACAAATGTAAAGTACTCCACATGGGAAACAGCAACCCCAGAGCAACGTATCAACTCTGTGGTACTACACTGACAGTGGTAGAGAATGAAAGGGACCTGGGGGTGGTTGTGCAGGCAGATATGAAGTTTTCTGAACAATGCAGACGGGCTGCAAGAGTAGCTCATGGTGTATTGTCGATGATATATAGGAATTTTTAAAGCAGGGATAAGGAGGTGATTATTCCCTTGTATAAGGCAATGGTCAGGCCACACCTGGAGTACTGTATACAGGTCTGGAGGCCTCATTTCAAGAAGGATGTAGAGATGCTGGAACGAGTACAGAGAAGGGCAACAAGATCAGTGAATGGAACAAAGGGGTACTCTTACGAAGAAAGGCTTAAGTTTTGCAAATTACAGTGTCTGGAGACTAGGGACCAGCGAGGTGATGTGATAGAGGTGTATAAAGCCTTGAATGGTTTAAGCATGCTCAATGCTGATGAGATTCTTCCTCTAGCTCAGAAAAATCACCTGAGAGGGCATAAATTCAAATTGAGGAAAGACAGATGTAGGATAGACGTGCGGAAATTTGCCTTTAGCCAGCGGGTGGTTGGTTGGTGGAACAGACTTCCATCCCTTGTGTTGGAGGTTGATAGCCTAAATAAGTTTAAGGCTCAGCTGGACAGGTATTTTGAATGAACAGAGGGGTGAAATGGAAGTGGGTTTTTTTTTTTTTTTTTTTGGCTGATGCTGCATAAGCTTGCTTCAAATGCCTCTACTAATGCTAATGCTAATGCTAATGGATGTTTAAGAGCCGATACCATCCTTTAAGAGCAAAAAAGGTGATATTGTTGTACACGTTGGCACTAATGATATTAAGAGTAGGAGACCACCTGAATTACTTAACAAGTACAAGACAATGCTGCTTCTATTGAAATGAGCAGAAGCCTGAACACAAGAAGCAGGATATTTCAGAGACTGCTGGGAGTCATTGCAGTACAAGTAACCACGTGGGTTGTATTAGATTAGCTAAGAATAGAAACAGGTGCAAGTATACTTGCGTGTACACCAATGCTAGGAGTTTAGTAAATAAATTTGATGAATTTCAGGTATTGCTCAAAACATCACATGCAGATATTGTTGGGATATCACAGAGGTGCTGTCACAAAGATATAAGGAATGCAGAACTGGAATTTGGGGAGTACAACGTCTACAGAAAGGATAGACAGGATAGGAAGGGAGGAGGAGGTTATGCTATTAGTTAAGAAACACATAAAATCCAAGGAAGTGAAGCCAGTAGACATCGCTGGACAGTGCAGTGTCGAGTCAGTTTGGTGTGACATGAGCATTGGGAGATCAAAATTGAAAGTAGGAGTGTGCCATAGGCCTAATGACTCTGATGAATATAACAAGAAACAGTACAGGGAAATACAGTGGGCCAGTAACTCAGAGATTCCTATAATGGGGGATATTAATTTCACAGATATTGACTGGAATTTGGAGGCTGGTCACTCACACACTACCAATGCTTTTGTGGATTTATTGGATTATTGTTTTCTACATCAGCATGTTCGGGAGGCAACTAGAGGGAGTAATACTCTTGATTTCATTATCAGTAGTGATTCTTCATGCCTTAAGCATCTGCAGATAAAGGAACCACTAGGGGGCAGTGATCACAGTGTGCTGAAGGGGGATATACTCAAAGAGGTAACTACCATTAGAGGTAAAGGGAAGGGTTATTGCTTTCGAAAAGCAATAACCCTTCCCTATGGTCTGAGACAGTACTTAAATTCTATACAGTGGGACCAACTGATGATGTTACCAAGAGCAAATTCCAAATGGGAAGCATTCAAAGAACTTATCTTGGAAGCTACTTGGCTTTACATACCAACTAAGAAATATTGTTCAATGTTTAGGCCTAAATGGATGTCAGATGACCTAATGAGACATATGGTAGAGAATAAAAATGCATGGGATATATACAAATTAACACGTGACACAAAAGCCTATGATAGATACAAGTTGATCTGTAAACAAGTTACAAAGGAGGTTAGGCAGACGAAGGCAGATTACGAGAATCTTTGGCAAGGGGAACAAAGTATAACATCAAAGAGTTCTTTACTTATGTAAACTCTAAAAGGAAGGGAATGAATCAGCTTGGTCCACTTGATGTCTATGGGTCAACTGTAGATGATCCTGCTCAGGTAGTTAACAAACTAAATTAATATTTTGCATCGACATTCACACATGAGGAGTTGTTCAGCGAGGCGAATGCCAGAGGTATATTCAACTCTGGCATTCAGAGACTTAAAGGAGACAGCAAAGGAAGTAAGCAAACCCTTAGCCATAATTATGAAAGCGTCCTTGGACACCGTGGAGATACCCACAGACTGGAGATGTGCAAATGCACCCCAATTCAGAAAGGAGGATCAAAGGCTGACACAAGTAATTATAGACCTGTCAGTTTAACTTTTGTTCCAGGAAAATTAATGGAGGCACTAGTTAAAGAAGCACTGCAGGATCATTTAGACAAGATTTCAGTTACAGCAATGGAAACAGTATGGTTTTGTTAAAGGGAAGTCTTGCCTGAACAATATGAGTGGATACTATGATGCAGTCATAAAAGAACTGGATGCAGGGAATAACTTTGATATTATCTACTTGCATCTTAGAAAGGCTTTTGAAACTGTTGCACATGGAAGACTGCTGCATAAATTGGAGCAGTGTGGCATTGGAGGCAAATTGCTGCTATGGATAAAGGGGTGGTTGAAGGGGATAAAACAGAGTGTGGTAATCAATGGACACTGCTCGTCGTGGACTAATGTTATTAGTGGAGTCCCTCAGGGCTCAGTCTTGGGTACATTATTGTTTTCTGTACTCATAAATGATATTGATGAGGTTAATGTCGAAGTTTGCAAATGATACAAAGGTAGGCAGGGTTGTCAAGGACACTTCTGACACTATGCTGCTGCTGCAACAGGATCTGGAAAGGTTGAGCAGATGGGCTGAGAGGTGGCAAATGAAGTTTAACATTGACAAATATAAATTACTATACATGGGAAACAGCAATCCCAGAGCAACGTATCAACTCTGTGGTACTACACTGACAGTGGTAGAGAATGAAAGGGACCTGAGGGTGGTTGTGCAGGCAAATATGAAGTTCTCTTGGCAGTGCAGACGGGCTGCAAGACTAGCTCATGGTGTATTGTCAATGATATATAGGAATTTTTCTAGCAGGGATAAGGAGGTGATTATTCCCTTGTATAAGGCAATGGTCAGGCCACACCTAGAGTACTGTATACAGGTCTGGAGGCCTCATTTCAAGAAGGATGTAGAGCTGCTGGAACGAGTACAGAGAGAGAGCAACAAGATTAGTGAATGGTACAAAGGAGTGCACTCATGAAGAAAGGCTTAAGTTTTCCAAATTGCAATGTCTGGAAACTAGGCACCAGCAAGGTGATCTGATAGAGGTGTATAAAGCCTTGAATGGTTTGAGCATGTTCAATGCTGATGGGATTCTTGCTCTCGCTAAGAATAATCACCTGAGAGAGCATTAATTCATATTGAGGAAAGACAGATGTAGGATAGACTTGCGGAAATTTGCCTTTAGCCAGCGGGTGGTTGGTTGGTTGGTTGGTTGGTGGAACAGATTTCCATCCCTTGTCCTGGAAGTTGATAGCCTAAATAAGTTTAAGGTGGAAGTGTTTTTTTTTTTTTTTTTTGGCTGATGCTGCATAAGCTTGCTTTCTTGCATCAAATGCCTCTACTAATGCTAATGCTAATGCTATCAGATCACCTCGCCGGTGCCTAGTCTCCAGACACTGTAATTTGCAAAACTTAAGCCTTTCTTCTTAAGAACAACCCTTTGTTCCATTCAGTAATCTTGTTGCCCTCCTCTCAACTCGTTCCAGCAGCTCTATATCCTTCTTGAAATGGGTCCTCAAGACCTGTATACAGTACTCAAGTTGGTGGCCTGACCATTGCCTTATACAAGGGAATAATCAGGTCCTTTTCCCTGCTAGAAAAATTTCTGCATATCATTGAAAAGACACCATGAGCTGCCGTAACAGACCGTCTGCACTCTCAGAAAACCTCGTATCTTTCTGCACGATTACCCCCAGGTCCTTTTCATTCTCTACAACTGTCAGTGTAATACCACAGAGTTGGTACGCTACTCTGGGGTTTCTATTTCTCATATGTAGTACTGTTATCAGTGTTAAACTTCATTTACTACCCCTATGCCCAACTCCCAACCTTTCCAGATCGTGTTGCAGCAGCAGCATTGCGTCAGTAGTGTTCTTAACAACCGTGCCAACCTTTGTATCGTCTACAAACTTGCACATTAAACTTAATATACTATCATCAATATTATTTATAAACACAGAAAACAATAATGGATCCAACACTGAACCCCGATGGACTCCACTAATAATATTAGTCCTTGATGAGCAGTGTCCATTGATTACCACTCTCTATCTTCTCCCCCTCAACCACCCCTTTATCCATAGCAGCAATTTACCTCCAATGCCACACTGCTCCAATTTGTGCAGCAGCCTTCCATGTGCAAGGGGTCAAAAGCCTTTTTAAATCCAAGTATTTAATATGAAAATTATTCCGTGCATCCCGTTCTTTTGTGACTGCATGCTACTATCCAATCAAATTGGTCAGGCAAGACTTCCCCTTAACAAAACCATGCTGTGTCCGAGCTATAACTGAACTCTTGTCTGGATGATGCTGGAGTACTTCTATAACCAGTGACTCCATTAATTTTTCTGGAAGAGAGTTAAACTCCATGGTCTATAATTACTTGGGTCAACCTTTGATCCTCCTCAGCCTTTGTGTATTCGGATCACATTTGCACATCTCCAGTGTATGGGTACCTCCCCTGAGTCCAAGGAAACACTCATAATTATGGCTAAGGGTTTGCTTACTTCCTCTGCTGCCTCCTTTAATATAACTGGATAGATCCCATCCACCCCTGGCGGGTTCCTTTCTTCTGTTTATCTTCAACAGTTTCTCCTCCACTTTACGCTCAGTTATTACAAGATTATCTAGCTTATTGCCAGAGTTGAATACACCTCTGGCATTCCCTTCGCTCAATAATTCCTCATGTGTGAATATCGATGCAAAATATTCATTTAGTTTGTTAGCTTCCGGAGCAGGATCTTCAACAGTTGAACCATCGATATCAAGTGGACCAATCTGATTGATCCCCTTTCTTCTAGAGTTTACATAAGAAGAGAACTCATTGCTGTTTTTGTTTGCATCCATTGCTAAATATTTCTCGTAAACTGCCTTCGCCTGCCTCACCTCCTTGTTAACTTGGTTACAGATCAACTTATATCTATCATAGGCTTCTTTGTCACGTGTTAATTTTTTATGTACCCATGCATTTTTCTTCTCTGTCACACGTCTCATTAGTTCATCTGATATCCATTTAGGCCTAAACCTTGAACAATATTTCTTAGTTGGTATGTAAAGCCTAGTAGCTTCCAAGATAAGTTCTTTTAATGGTTCCCATTTTGAATTTGCTGTTTGTAACATCATCAGTTGTTCCCACTGTATAGAATTTATATACTGTCTCAGACCATCGTAGTCGCCTTTACGAAAGCAATAACGCTTGATTTTACCCCTAATGGTACTTTCCTCTTTCAGTAAACCCCTTTTTTTTCTGGTAGGTGTTGCTGCACCCGCTTTTGTGGCCATAGTGCACCTCCCAAAGTTGTTGCAGTACTTTGATCCAAGTCCGAGGCGAGATTTGAACCCGCGACCTTTGGGTTGCTAGGCAGGCACTTTACCCACCTGGCTAGCCCGGTCGGCCAGTAAATCCAAATCAGCTCATTGTGATCACTGCCACCTAATGGTTCCTCGATCTGCAGTTTTACAACACAGTTATAACGGTATACAGGGTGATTCACTACTAGTGCGAGAAACTTGCAGGAGGCGTAGGGAGCACAAAGACGAATCGGAATCACATAGCTTTGCAGGGTCCGAAATGCCTTCGTCATGCGGTAGAGGACGTTAAACGGGAGTTCGCGTGAACAGCGATCCCTCTGGAAGTTCAGCATTTGGAACCGGTTCACGAGGCAGTAGGATGAATGAGCATTCAAACGTTGATCTGGCCGACATGCACCTCGCCTATGGAGCTGCGGACTGTAACGGGCGCGTCGTTCTGCCTTTACCAGGAACGTTTCCCGCACAGACCTGCTCCTCATCCTACGATTTTTGCACGTGTGCACAGAAGTTTACGTGAGACTGTTTGTTTCACGAGAGGTACCATGATTCGAGAGCGAACGACGAGGACGTCACACAATGAGGAGAATGTCCCATGTCTTGCAGAAGGAAATCCTAGTACGAGTACTCGAGCGATAGGCCAACGATTGGGTATTTCCCAATCCACTGTATGGAGGATACTGTCAACAAACCAAATGAGTTCATACCATCTGCAACGCGTCCAATGGTTGGGGCCTGCGGATTATCCACTCCGGACGACTTTTGCTACTTAGTTTTTTCAACAGAAACGGTACGCAAATGCTGACTTCCAGCGGGAACGCTGTTCACGCGACCTCACGTTCAACGTCCTCTACTGCGTGACGAAGGCATTTCGGACACTGCAATGCTATGTGATTCCGATTCGTCTTTGTGCCGCCTACACCTCCTGAAAGTTTGTCGCACTGGTAGTGAATCACCCTGTATATATTTTTCAGTGTCAAGTATTTATTATCTACGAGTTCCCTTTATATAACTTCCGTATCAGTTACGTATTAATTAATTATGTTACGTTTGTAATCTAAGTCGTTATATGTATTTAGTTAAAAGTACAATTTAATTGACAACAAGTTTAAGATTCTACCGATCAACTGACAATTATAACCTATAATATACTAACGCTACCTATGTCGGTATATAACCTATCGTATGACAAAGGCGGCAATTACGAACGGTAAATCAACGGAAACTTAAGTATTAATTAACTTTCAAATCTCGCTGTCTCAATTCAGAATAAACTAACGATCGTTACGAGGTCTATAAGCTACTTACAGAAATAATTTGAGGTAAAAAATATTCAATAAAGCGGCTAAATATGGCTAAAAACTTCTCGTTCAGCGGAGTTGCAACTTGTAACCCGTGTATTTGATACCCTACCGATACTTTTATGCAATTTTAAGGCCGAGTAAAGAATAAATACACCAGATTAATCAGAAAATCATAAAATAATGCTATACTACTAAATTTAAACCAATAGTTTTGAAAAAACAATAATTTCAAATCAATAAATAAGAAAAATTCACTTAGCGGCTTTGAACACGTCTGGCTCCTACTAGCCTCGTCAGCAGACTCTTGATGGAGATCATTCTAGTGTCTACCATAGATTGTCTTCTCTGCCCATTTTTCCAGCTTCCTTTGTACCTCCTGGCTGGCGGAGCACTCCTTTCTTAGGATGATTGGAGTATACCGCTTGTTTATCTTCCTTATGGCCTGGTGGAGCGCTGCTGTGTTTCTGGAAGTAATCCTTCAGGTTAACTATCGCTGTCTCTTCTGTTCCTCCATGAGGTCTCTTAGGACCATTACTCCTTCTTCCCGGGCATTTGTCAGTTTCTCGACAGCAGATTTCGGATGGTGTTGGCGGCACTTGGTCATCATTGTCATTCTCTTTCTCATGATATCCTCCAGCTCGGTGTTAGTCCAATCTATGACCCGAAAGGAGTATGTAAGCACTGGGACTGCATTAGTGTTTATGGCTTTAACTGTGTTCCCTCCGTTCAGCTTTGATTTCAACAGGGTTCTGAGTCTGTGATGGTATTTTTCGGTCAGGCAGGCCTTAATTTCCTTATGCTGTAACTGCTTAGCTAGCCTGCATCAGCCCCAAGTATTTGTAGGCCTCTCCCTCTGCCATGGCCTCGATCTCCTTACCACTCTGCAGCTGGTAGTTTCGGTTGAATAATTTTCCCAGACACAATCTGTGGGTCTTGCATTTGTCTAGACCAAATTTCATCCTAATATCCTTGGTGAATTCTTTGCTAATCTGGAGTAGTTGCTGAAGGTGCTTCTCGGTTCCCGCGTAGAGCTTGATGTCATCCATGTACTTCAAGTGGGTGAAGGTGAACAGGTTCTTCCTTCCTTCTTTCAGGTTATATCCGGAATTGGTACTGTTGAGCATGGTAGACAGCGGGTTAAGTGCTAGACAGAACAACAGTGGGCTCAGGGCATCCCTGAAAGATTCCTCTACTGATTGGGATTGGCCTGGTTTTGATATTTTCGACCTTAATGGTGGTATTCCATTTCGCCATCGTTTCTTCCAGGAAGTTTGTCACTATCGGATTGATTCTGTAGATGTTCAGCGCCTCTATCAGCCAGCTATGAGGCACGGAGCTGAAGGCTTTGCGATAATCGATGCAGACTGTGTACATGTTGCGGCGATTCTTGAAAGCTTGCTCCATAACTGCGGCATTAATGGTTAATCGCTCCTTGCATCCTTTGCTCAGCCGCTTGAATCCTCTCTGCTGTTCGGCCATTATGTTCTGGCTCTCGAAGTGGTCTGATATCTTCCTGGTTATGCAGCTGGTCAGGATCTTGTACATTGTTGGCAGGCAGGTGACTGGCCTATATTTAGCTAGGTTTCTTGTATCTTCGTCTTTAGGCTTCAGATTTGTGATTCTTTGAGTGAGAAACTTCGGGAATGTTTCTGGATGCCTTATCATTCGGGTGAACAGCTCTGCCAAGTGCTTTTATGTGCAAGAGAGCTTCTTGTACCAGTAGTTGTGGACGTTATCTATCCCTGGAGTTCGCAAGTTGTGAGAGTTCTTGTTCGTCCGTTTTACTTCTTCTTCCCGAATTTCCAATCCTCTCATTTCTTGTACGTCCTTGGTTTTCTTGGGTTCTAGTCCTATCCAGGTGGCTCAGCTGTTATGTTTTACTTCCCTGCTGCATATGTTTCCCCCAGAACTCCTCAATTGTCTTCTTCTCAGATGGTCCTTTCTCGTCTTCTCCGAGATCCCTGTAGAAGCCTCTTTGGATCTCATCGAAGATTCGGTTGTTTATTTTCCCATGGGAGCTGTTTTTGTATCGGCGTGGTCTCTTGCTGAGTGCAAGGAGGTTCTGTTTCAATGTTCCAAGTACGCTCCTATTATCTGATTTTTTTGTCGCGTGTTTGCTGTGGACGCTGTCTCTCTTGAGAATGCTCTTCACTATTATTATTATTATTTATTATTATTACTATTTTTCATTTTTATTATTATTGTTTCTCCCTGATTGGGGGATTCCACTCCGTGACGTGTAGTGCTACGAAGTACACGGGGTGGTCTGTTGTTACTGTTGGTCGAGGAAATCTCTGACTATCCTACAGTTGTTCCTTGTAGGTGTTCTCTGGGAGACCTATTGCTGCTAGGCTGCTATGTAGCGTCTTTGGCACCATACCGGTGGTTGACACGATAATCGGTATGGTCAATACTTCTTGCATATGCCACAATACTTCTTGCATATGCCACATCTCCTTGACTTCATGTCTCAGGTTTGGGTACTTCCTAATTTTTCCTCATGGGGTTTCTAGACATTGCTAGTTTTGGGCACCGCTATGTCAATCAGATAGGTAGCCTTTTCATCTTGTCCACAAGGGTTATGTCGGGTGTGTTGTGCGGGATGGTCTTATCCATTATTACGGCGCGATCCCAGTACAGCTTGTGGGTTCGGATCACTAGACTGCCTGGGGTTCGTACGTGTAGTATGGTACACTTTCATTGGTCAACTGGTATTTCTTCACTAGCTTCTGATATATTATCCTGGCTACATGGTCGTCTCTATGAGTGTACTCAGTCTGGGTGATCACCTGGCAACCCGCGGTGATCTATTGGATCGTTTCGGAGGCCAGGTGGCTTCGTCGACATGTGTCATCTGACATTCCGGGCTCCTTTGCGATGTATTTTCTATAGTTCTGGTGTTGACCTGGTTTTGGATGGCCAGCATTAATCGTTCAGTCTCGGGGAAGAGCGTCCATCTTGTGAGCCATGTATTGGAAGCAATGTTATCGATATGATCTTCATGGAGGTCATTGTAGTGTCTGCCATTGGGTGTCTTCTTTTCCCATCTTTCTTACTTCGTTTCTTATGCCGTCTGGGAGGGTGGGGGTTCCTAGTTTAGGTTGAGTGGGGTAGACTACTTATCTATCTTCCTTATGGCCTGGTGGAGTGGTGCTCTGTTGTTCTCGAAGTAATCCTTCAGGTTAACTGTCCCTGATAGACCTGATAAAGTTTGCTTTATCAGGTCTATCAGGCCCCTTCTCTCTCTTTCCGAGCTATTGTTAGCCTCTCCACTGCTGACTTCGGGTGGGGTTGACGTCTTTTGGTCATCATTGTCCTTGTCTTTCGCATGACATCTTCTAGCTCGATGTTAGTCCAATCTATGACCCCGAAGGTGTATGTTAGTACTGGAGCTGCATAGGTGTTTATGGCTTTTACTGTGTTCCCTCCATTCAATTTTACTTTCAGCAGGCTTCTGAGTCTCTGATGAATTTTTTCGGTCAGGCACTTCTTGATTTCCTTTTACTCTAACTGCTGAGCCTGCATTATCCCTAGGAATTTGTAGGTCTCTCCTTATGTCATAGCTTCAATCTTTTAACAAGTCAGCGGCTGGTAGTTTCGGCCGACTAATTTTCCCTTGTGCAACGTGTGGGTCTTGCATTTGTCTAGACTAAATTCCATCCTGATGTTCTTGCTGAATTCTTCGGTGATCCGGAGTACTTGCTGGAGTTGCTTCTCGGTTGTCATATAGAGCTTGATGTCATCCATGTACATCAGGTGGGTGAGGGTGTACAGGTTCTTTCTTCCTTCTTTGAGGTTATATCCGTACTTGCTTCCATTAAGCATGGCGGGTACAGAACCATATTGGGCTCAGCGCATCTCCCTGAAAGATACGTCTTCTAATGAGGATTGGCCTGGTTGTGATGTTCTCGTCCTTAATGTTGGTACTCCATTTCGCCACTGTTGCTCCTAGGAAGCTTTTCACTATCGGATTGACCTTGTACATCATCAGGGTCTCTATTAGCCTGCTATGAGGTACGGAGTCGAAGGCTTTGCGTTAATCGATGTTGGCCGTGTATAGGTTCCTGTGTTCTTGAAGGTTCTGTGGTCTCCATAACTGCGGCATATATGGTTAATTGCTCCTTGCATCCTTTGCTCCTCCGTTTCCATCCTTTCTGCTGTTTGGCCGTGATGTTGTGACTCTCTTAGTGGTCTGATATCTTCTTAGTTATGCAGCTGGCCAGGATGTTGTACATCGTTGGAAGGCATGTGATTGGCCTGTATTTCGCCAGGTTTCTTGTATCTTCGTCTTTAGGCTTCAGATATGTGACTCCTTGAGTGAGAAACTTCGGGATTGTCTCCGGGTTCCTTATCATTCGAGCGAATTGCTCTGCTAGGTGCTTGTGTGTGTGCAGTTGAGTTTCTTGTACTAGTAGTTGTGGATGTTATGAATTTTCGGGGTTCGCTAGTTGTGGGTGTTTCTGATCGATTGTTTTACTTCTTCTTCTCGAATCTCTCCCTCTCTCATCTCTTGTATGTTCTTCGTTTTCTTCCGTTCTACTTGTGTCCAGGGTGCTCTGTTGTTATGTCTTACTGCACTGCTCCAGTTATTTCCCCAGAACTCTACGATCGTCTTCTTCTCGGGGGGACCGTTTCCTGCTTTCTTATCTTCACCCAGTTTCCTGTAGAAGGCTCTTTGTCCTCATTGAAGATTCGGTTGTTTATTTTCTTCTGGGAGCTCTCTTTGTACCGGTGTAGTGTTTTCTGAGTGCGAGGAGGTTCTGCTTCAGTGTGTCCAAGTATTCTCCTATTCTCTGATTTCTGGTCTCATGTTTGCTGTGGACGTTGTCTCTCTTAACCTTTCCAGTCAATTTCTTACTTCTTTTACCCTGTTGGTACCGGGTCAACTGACCTATCTTGACTCCTAATTCTTCTATCTCTGCTGAAGTCTTCTTTTCCAAGCTGGCGGTTCCTGTCTTCTGCTGCTTTTCTTTTCCGTTAATTCTATTGGCTGCTATGGCAGCACAGTATACGGCTGTGTGGATAGCCTCCAGCATTGCACCTTTGTTGTCAAGGTAATATGGCATTATTTGCCGATTGAGGTGGTCTGTTACTCTCCACAGGATTTTATTTGGCCTCTGCTTAGGTATCATGTGGATTCTTTGGGGTCCATACCATCGAATTCTGTTAGGGCCTTCTTCCACTAGTCTTCTATTCTGGACAGCATGACTGCGTCTCTTTCCACTTCATCTATTCTGGGTTGTATTTCTTCTTGCTATTCCTCCTCTGGTTCCATGGTATGCTGTTCCTCCTCTGGTTCCATATTGACCATATTCTTTGTGCTTTGTAGTTAATCGCTGGCATCCTGCTTGATTTTTTCAAGATGGCAGGAGCAATTAGGTTCTTCGTGACAATAGTCCTTCTTTGGTCTGCTAATCGCTGTTCGGTGACCTGAATATCCGGGTATGGTTCCAATCACTTGGTATGTAGTCGCGATCTGTACATTTTCAAATCGGACTCTAGCCTGGTTATTTCCTTGTATGCTCACATGCTGTATGTATTCATTTCAATGCTCCACTTCATGCGTTGGCGCTTTCTTCCTTCATGGGTGGTCACTAGCGCAAGTTGCGTGGGAAAGACTTCCAGTTTGTGTGGATGGATGATCTTGCCCTTCTCTTGTGGTAGCCTTACAGGGGACAGCGCAACTTGCTCCGCTGCCTTCTCAGGAGACTGTCTCCAACTTTTCTAACCTACCCCTCTGCCTAAGGCCTGAACGCGAGTGACTTTATCCTGCTCCACACTCGATGCAGTAAGAATAATATTTCTCTGCGACAACATCCATCTATGAAGGTGGACTGTAGAGTGTAGAGTGTGTTTAGTGTCAAATGGAACCATGGTTTTCCCCCATCTCCGCGTGGTATACATTGTGGGTGTGGAACAGAACAGTGTCAATGCCAGAGGTTTAAAAGTGTATGGGTTTTGTGTATGTGTAGTGTCGTGTTTCCTTGTTCCTCTGGTCATTTAGCAGCTGGGCCCCTAATGGGTTCCAACGTTGTCCACACTCTGCCCCGTGGAGGCTGACCAAGCCTCCACGGGGCAGAGTGTGGACAACGTTGTACAAGTACACCAGTATTATAGTTATTTACTCTGGGGTTGTATTATACCAGTATAATTACTCTGGCGTTGTATTACACCAGTATTATAGTTATTTACTCAACGTTGTACAAGTACACCAGTATTATAGTTATTTACTCTGGCGGGTCCTGCCACCTAATTTCTTGAGATTTCAGTGGCTAGGACCTAAAAAAAAAAAACGCTATAGATAGGGGTCAGCAAAAAGGATTACTGATTATGCAACTGATGTTGCTATTAAGTTTTTGGGTGCAGGGCTCAGGCAATTTAGTGATGGTTCAGACGCTGGTTATAAGTTAGAGAAGTGGGAGGGAAGCTGAAGGCTGGGGGGGGATACAGAGATAAGGGGTCCATAGAGAAGATGACCCCCAAATCAGTGGAGCAGGCCCATGCCCCACCAGTGGGAAAAGAGGGATGGCGAGGCAGGCGACCAGGGGTAACCTCCCCCTGCCTGGGTGGTGGAGAAAAAGAACCACGCAAGGGAGCGTGGAAAAGAACGCTTAATGGCAGCAGCTGAGATGTGCTTTGGAGTGTCATAGCTGGGACAAAGGTCCCGTTCCATCTTGTCTTTTTTTTTTTTTTTTTTTTCAAAGTATGGAGGTGGCCTTGTTTAGCTTCAGCTTCAGCTTATGTCCCGTGGTTTATTTATTTATTTTTCATTTAGTTCTCGCGAGTGACACCGGATGGCACCACTATCTGCCTCAGCCGTCACTCTGACCTTGGGGAAAGTGAGTCCGAAGGGTAACTTTCGCGATGTGTTTTTTTTTTTAATCATTTTAATATTATTATTATTATATCGGTATTCCAGCGTAATATAGCCGCGCTCGCTTCCACCAAGGCGGGATTCGAATCCGGATCCATCAGGCTGGCAGTCCAGTGTCTTAACTGGGCAATCACGCTCCCTTCTTCTTCTTATTATTATTTTTTTCTCCTCCCTGATTGGGGTTTCCACTTCGTGACGGGTATTGCTACCAAGTGCACAAGGTGGTTTACTGCTATGTCTGGTGTTACTTTTGGTCGAGGAACTCTCTGACAATCCTATAGATGTTTCGGATTGCTGCTTTCTGGAGTTCCTTGTAGGTGTTCTCTGGGAGACCTATTGCTGCTAGGCTGTTATGTAGTTTCTTTAACACCATACGTGTGGTTGACGCGATGATCGGGATGGTCGTTACTTGTTGCATATGCCACATCTCTTTGATCTCCTGCCTTAGGTTCGTGTGCTTCCTGATTTTTTTCCCCATGGGTTTTCTACAGGTTGTAAGTGTTCGGTACTGCTATGACAATCAGATAGGTAGCCTTTTCCTTCTTCTCCACAAGGGTTATGTCCGGTCTGTTCTGCGGGATTGTCCTATCTGTTATTATGGCGCGGTCCCAGTACAGCTTGTGGGTTCTGGTCTCTAGTACTGCCTGGGGTTCGTACTTGTTGTACGGTACACATTCAACTAGTATTTCCTTGCTAGCTTCTCATGCATTATCCTTGCTACCTGGTCATGTCTATGAGTGTACTCAGTCTGGGTGATCACCTTGCATCCCACGGTGATGTGTTGGATCGTTTCTGAGGATAGGTGACATCGTCCACATGTGTCATCGGACACTCCGGATACCTTGGCGATGTATTTTCTATATTTAACACCAGGGGCTCACATCTGGTGAGTATGGGCTTGGCACACCCAGGGTCCTCAGCTGGATATTATCATTCTTCTCTTTCTAACAGCAATATATTGATCTCATCGGACGTCAACGCAAACTCAAACTTTTGGCACAGCTCTTCTACAGATGCATGTGGCCTTCTCTTGGAGGAGTTCATAATTAATCATTGTGTTTCAATTCACAACAAGCCTAATCACCCTCATACTTTCTCAAGTTATGCAGGAGAATCTAATATAGATATAACGATGACAAACTCTCACTTCGATTTGCGGCTTACTGACTGGACCGTGTATACGGACTGGTGCACCAGTGACCATAGAGTTATCTATTATATGCTTTCCCCTGATTCTACCGTTCCATCTTCACACACTTTCTCACAGCCAGAATTAATAAGATTTTCCATCAGAAACATTGACTGGAATGCTTTTGACTCTTCCATTCTTCTAGACCTTGACGAACAGAAACTTGCTTCTTTTGAAACCTCACCTATTTCTCATCAAGTTGAACTATATTTAAAATGCTATAATAAAAGCATCATATAAGTCTTCTAGGAAAAAGAGGGTTAGCCAAAAGACGTGCTCATGGTGGACGCAGGAGTTATCGCAGTTAAGAAGGGAAGTTCATCGAGCCCATAGGTACTACCAAAGGCATAGAGACTGGCCCCAAGCCGACGTTAATCGTTTTTACCAGCAGTATTCTTCTTTGAGGAAAAGCTACGTGAAGGCCATTGCCTCTCGAAAGCGTGAAACGTGGATGAATTTCGTTCACACCTCTGGAAATGCTAACCCTTGGGGTCTTCTATACAAGATTGTAAGAGGGAAAACCTCTAGTTCTAACATATTTGGCTCAATTGTGGCAGACTCCGTGGAAACACTGAACTGGCATGATTCTACAAATGCAGTCTTAGATGCTCTTTTTCCGTTGGATGATCCTACCTCAGACTTACCTATTCACTCTAAAATCCGATCAGACAATGAATTTTATGTGTCCTCAACAACCACCGAACCTTTTACGTTGGATGAACTGCAGGCTGTCTCCCATAAAGTTAATGTTCAGAAGTGCCCAGGACTAGATCTTATAGAAAACATTTTTATCATCAGAGTCTTGAAATTAAAACCTTACGTTCTTCTAAACTTATTCAACAGATGTCTTCATGAAGAAACTTTTCCGGAAATTTGGAAGGTCGCTCTAGTTAAGTTGATCAGAAAGCCGGATAAGCCTCCTGGAGCGGCTAGATCGTACAGGCCGATCGCTCTGCTGGCTAACTTGGGTAAATTGCTAGAGCGACTAATGGCCATTAGACTGAATACCCTACTGGTAGAACAGGATCTGCTTTCAAGAAGTCAATATGGGTTCTGTCCCGGACGTTCCTGCGAGGATGCTCTTGTGGACTTTGTCTCTTCAGTTCAAAACTCGGTACATAAATATACCCTGGCCGTTTTCATCGACTTCGAGGGTGCCTTCGACTCCCTTTGGTGGGAAAGCGTCCTGGAGCGTCTGCGATCGGCTAGGTGCTCCAACCACCTTTACCTTTTAATCCGCAATTATTCTGCCAATAGAACCATAATAGTCAAGGCTAAACATAGCCAAGTATCAAGATCAGTATCTAGAGGGTTCCCACAAGGGTCTATATTGGGTCCTTTTACATGGAACACGGTGCTGCAGCAGTGGCTCTCCCGATCTTTCGGTAACGTCAAAATAATAGCGTATGCAGACGATCTCACCATCTTGGTAAACGGTAACTCTAGGGCCGATCTGGAAAATACCGCAAATTTTGTTCTCCGGGATCTCTACGATTGGACTGTAGCCAATAAGCTTAAAATCAGCTTGTCAAAAACAAAGATGATGATTCTTGGATCAAAGTTGGATATCACTCGTCCTCCGTTGGTCAAGATCAACAACATTCGTCTCCCCATAGTTAAAGAGTACAAGGTTCTAGGAGTGGTAATTGATTCCAGTCTCAATTTTATTCCTCATTTGACAAAATTATCATCTAAAATACGTAGATTTACTGGTGCAATTGTTAGAGTGTCTCGTGTTGAATGGGGGCTCTCCAGAAAAACTTTAAGGATTTATTACAATGCAGTTTTCCTCCCTCTAATCACGTATGCTGCCGGTGCATGGTTTCACAGGGCACGGCTCAAACACTTCATTACAAAACTCGCCTCATTGCAGAGAACCATTTTGCGGTGTTTAGTTAAGGCATGCAGGACAGTCTCGACTCAAGCTCTGCAAGTACTAGCCGGAACATTACCTTTAGACTTGCAAGTTACTTATAGAGGCTTTTTATACAGACTGAAAAGGCAGATTGAGACCGAATTTCTTGGAATAACCATCAACCTTCAAGAAGATGCTAAAAGAAAAAGAAGGAGACTGTGGAACGAGTTAGTAAACATTTGGCAGTCTCGATGGGATACAGCTCCCGTTGGTGCAACAACGAGAAAATTTATACCACAAGTTTCATTTCTCCTTGATAAACGTATGAACCAGAGTCTTCTTAGGTTCAATTTATCACAAACAGACCTCTGTTCGTGTGGATCACCAGAGAGTTGGGATCACATCTTGTTTCATTGCTCCCTGTATGACGATCTCAGACTTCCTCTTCAAGCACTTACTAATTTTCAATCAGGACAGGAGTCGTCTCTGCTTCAAAGCTCGGAGTCATTTCAGATTCTTCAGGCTTTCGCTCAAGGCGTATTTCTTCGAAGGCGTTTAGTGTCGACAGATCTCAACAGGATGCAGCACAACGGTCCTGCTGATGCATAGCTGGTTAGATCTCCTTTAATAATACATAAACTCAAATCCTCCAGAAATGAAATTTTCCTCGGCCTGCAGACAAAATTAAGTGCTTTCTTCCTTTTCTTTTTTTTTTTTTTTTTTTTTATTTAGTTACATAAATGTTTTATTTTAATAATTTTGGTTCCAAATCCAGCACCACGGGTGATCCTTTTTTTTTTCCCCTCTGGAATGGGCCCCCAGAGGATCCTGGCCTACCTTCTGACAACATTAGGTGGGTCAGAGTCTCTCTTGAGACAGTACGTGCTTTACATGGCCTGGCCCACCTTCCCGTGGTGTGGACGAGTACCCAGAATCATCTGTCCAGGTGACTGATGCTTCTGGGTAGCCAAGCGGCCAGAACAGAACAACAAAACACACACATAATACACACAAACCGACGTCACACACATATCTGGCCCATTTGTAGAGATACTGATCTTCACAGACATACGAGGCGGAGTTGAACAAACGTTATAGGAGCCGCCCTTTACATATACACATGTCCACACATGTCCATTCTTCTCTTTCTTGGTGATTTCCTTCTACTTTCTCTCTCTCTCTCACTCACACACACACACACACAGAGGGTAACTCAAATTTTTTTTGGCTGGTGCAGCATAAGCCTCAGGCTTCCTCGGACCATATGGCTAATAATAATAATAATAATAATAATAATAATGATAATAATAATAATAGTTCCTGGTGCTGATTACCTGGTCTTGGATGGTGAGCATGAATCTTTCAGTCTCGGGGAAGAGCGTCCCGCTCGTGAGCCATGCATTGGAAGCAATTTTATCTATGTGATATTTATGGCGATCATTGTAGTGTCTGTCATGAAGTGTCTTCTCTTCCCATCTTTCTAGCTTCGTTTGTACCTTATGGTTGGGGGTGGGGGGACTCCTCGCTTAAATACAAAATCACCACAAACAAACTCCCCAGGGGGGAAGTGAACACCGCTACGGAAACCTCACAGGGAAACCTAACCACCACCTGGAGGGACTCAGTCTCAAACATCTTAAACGTTTTTCATCCAAACATTAATTCAACAACAACTGAGCAGCATGAGATCTGCAGAGAAAATGAAACCTATTGGACTGGACACGTTGAACCGCACTTCACACAGGAAGAACTCCTAGCCGCAGCAACTCTTATCAAAGGGAAAAATGTCCGAGGCCTGACTTGTTCGAGCCTGAGATTGTGAAGAACGTTGTGGAGCTTTCCCCGGAGCTATTGATGCACCTATTCAATCTCTGCCTACACACTAGCATTGTCCGTAAGCAGCAAGCTCCTACAGCGTCTCCTCCATGTACGGATCCGAAGCCACTATGAGAAGGCAAACCTAGTATCACCAAACCAATATGGTTTCAGACCAGGGCGTTCCACGGTTGATGCTCTACAGGCACTGCTCACTGAGGACCGCCAAGCAGACAGGAAATACTTCCTGATAATTACAATTGATATCGCGGGAGCGTTCGACACCCTTTGGTAGCCGAGCGTCCTCTGCAGACTCAGGCAAGCAAATGTACCGGACAATTTGTTCAATATCATGAAAAGCTACCTCTCAAATAGGGTGATCACAGTAAATGCACCTTATCAGAAACTGACAAGACGGATACACCGTGGCTGCCCCCAGGGCTCTGTCCTGGGGCCGACCTTATGGAACATGGTGATGGACGAATTTCTATGCCTTGACCTCGGGGAGGTTGGTTCACAAGCCTTTGCTGATGACCTCATCCTGATGGTGGCTGTAAATTCCAGGGCCCAGCTTGAGACCTTGACAAACCATGCACTCCAAATCCTCCATGACTGGGCAAAAACACACTGCTTGACCATATCACCATCAAAAACAAACTCTCTGCTTCTTAAAGGAACTCTCTGTATTACAAGACCACCACAGATTAAAATTGAAAAAAGACCGTAAAGTTGTCACAGCAACTGAAATATCTTGGCATAGTACTAGAAAGAAAACTCTCCTTCCAAGCTCATCTCAAATACATCAGAACCAAAGTGAGAAACAATACTGCCATGGTTGCTAGGATATCCCGTCGGGATGGGGTCTCAGCAAGTGAACCCTCTCGTTGTATTACAAGGCTATCTTCATCCCTGTGATTACGTATGCAGCTGGAATTTGGTTTGGCAAGGCTACGACTGCAGTAAACAGACGAATCCTGGATTCCACTCAATGCACGGTCCTGCTGCACTGTGAGTACTCATGCCCTCCAGGTCCTGGTGGGGGGCCCTCCCCCTCGACCTGGAGGTGATGAGAAATGGAATGTTGTATCATCTTTCTAAGGGCGTGTCTCAGACCTGCTTGGGATCCGAGCTGAATCTTACCAACAACCAAAAATTTGAGAAGAGGAGACTTCAAGCACACATGCAGCGGGTGTGGCAGGACCGCTGGACAAATTCAACCAAGGGGGAAATCATCAGGAGATTCAACCCAGATGTTAACAGAATCTATCCAAAATCCCCAAAATGGTTTCCTTCAGGCCTGATGCCACGTATTTGCTTACTGGCCATGGTTCAATAAAGGCAAAACTAACAACCTTTGGCCTAGAAGAGAACCCAACATGCACCTGCGGAGGAATTGAGGACTGGGATCACCTCATGCACGAGTGCCCCCTCTACGATGACCTCCGCTGCCAGCTTATCACAAAGCTGATTTATATACCAAAAGGCAAAGAAAACCACTTACTGGATACTAAGGAAGAGTATCAAGCTCTCACCAACTACGCACAGCAGCTTTTCTTGAGGAGAAGACAACTAATTGCAGCAACATGATAACCCTCTACTAAATGAACCCAGGGACCCTGATGGTACTGGAACAAAGCAGCTAAACTTGACCAGAATTACCATCATTGGTGTGAACTACCGTACATTCTCCAAAATGCCATCCACGAAAGATAACTACCTTTGAATAGAGACAACCCACAAATTAAGACAATCTTAGAAAGACAAAAGGTTTTTATACTTCTGGACTTGACTCTCATGGATGTGACCAATAAGACAATCTCCTAGATAAAGACTGACAACGCCACCGGCGTGCCATTAGATGTCAACTGCTTTTCTTGGCCAACTAGCATTCCAAACCGGGTACCCTAACTTGGTTCACTTTAATACCCCCTCCCTTGGTAGGGAGAGGGAGGGGACGGGCTTCTGTCTCCTCCCCCTCCCTGCCACTCCTTTTTTTCTCCTGGCGGGGCCAGTCCCCCTGACCTTTCTGGGGTTGCCTTCCCTATCATCCCCACATTTCTATCTGTCCCCCCCTTCCTCAGTCTTCACCCCTACTCTAACTAAATATGCATTTTATTTTATTTATTTTTTTTATTTTTATTTTATTATTTTTATTTTTATTTTATTATTTTTATTTTTATTTATTTATTTTTTATTATTTTTATTTTTATTTATTTATTTTTTATTATTTTTATTTTTTATTTTTTTATTTATTATTTTATTATTTTTTATTGATTTATTTATTTATTTTTATTATTATTTTTATTATTTTTATATATTTTTATTCATTTATTTATTTTATTATTATTATTTATTTACTTTATTATTATTATTTATTTATTTTATTATTATTATTTATTTATTTTTATTATTATTTTTATTATTTTTATATATTTTTATTATTTTTATATATTTTTATTCATTTATTTATTTTATTATTATTATTTATTTATTTTTATTTTTTTTAGGCCCTTGCTACTGAAATCTTAGGAAATTAGGTGGCAGGGCCCGCCAGAGTACTTACTTTTAATGAGCTTCCTCTGTGCCTGACCTGCCTCCTCGGGGATAAGTGTGGGCAATGGGGGGTCCCACTAGGGGCCTAACGGCCAAAAGGTCAGAGGAACAACACAACATAAGCATGTACCTTACACTTTTTAAAATCTCTGGCCTTCACAGTGTTCTGTGTTTCACAAACAGAGTACACAACACAGAGATGGGGGAAACCCCTTGGGCCGTTAGACAATGAACACTTTACACTTCCTTGCTTAGGTTGAGTGGGGTATACCGCTTGTCTATCTTCCTTATGGCCTGTGGAGTGCAGCTGTGTGTTTCTGGAAGTAATCCTTCATGTTAGCTATAGCTCTCTTCTGTTGCTCAATAACGTCTATCATGCCCCTTCGTCCTTCTTCCTGGGCAATTGTTATTATTTTTAGTGACAAATGGGCCTGGAGTACTGGGGTCCATAGTTCCAAATATAGATATATATACACAGTTATGCCCAGTTAATTTATTAAAGTACAAATAAAATAAAATATAAGTACAAAATTCAGTAGCTTTCGGAACACGTGTCCCTTTATCATTGTTGATAAAGGGACACGTGTTCTGAAAGCTACTGAATTTTGTATTTATATTTTATTTTATTTGTACTTTAATAAATTAACTGGGCATAACTGTGTATATATATCTATATTTGGAGTTATTATTTTTATTATTATTGTTCTTATATTATCTCTCCCTGATTGGGGGTTTTACATCGTGACGGGTATTGCTACCAAGTACACACACGGTCTCCGTAGCCGAGTGGTCAGGAGCGGGAGTGCAGTAGCACACGATCTTTGAGTAGACTGGGGTTCAAGCCCCTGACTGCTGAATACTGTCGATCTGCCAACCCGCACTGGACCAGCGTGGCAGATTATGGTCCATTTCCCTCAGCATGAATTGTTGAGGAGGCTTCCATCCTGCAGTGGGTTGATAATGGCTGCACTTCACCTTTTTTTTATACAGGGTGATTCGTTGTTATGTCTGGTGTTACTGTTGGTGGAGGAACTCTCTGACTGTCCTACAGGATTGCGACTTTCTGGAGTTCCTTGTAGGTGCACGCTGGGATACTTATTGCTGCTAGGCTGTTACATAGGGTCTTTGGCACCATACCTGTGGTGCCAAAGACACGATGATCGGGATGGTCGTTACTTGTTCCATATGCCACATCTCTTTGATCTCCTGTCTTAGGTTCGTGTACTTCCTGATTTTTTTCCCCATGAGGTTTCTGCAGGTTGCCAGTGTTGGGTATCGCTATGTCAATCAGATAGGTAGTCTTGTCCTTCTTATCCATAAGAGTTACGTCCGGTCTGTTGTGTGGGACTGTTCTGTCCGTTATTATGGCGCGGTCCCAGTACAGCTTGTGGGTTGGGGTCTCTTGTATTGCCTGTGGTTCGTACTTGTAGTATGGTACACTTTCTTTGGTCAACTGTAGGCCTTGCAAATCGGGATCCCGGTCATTTTTTCGTGTATTCAAATGACGGTATTGATTCAAAAATATCGGTTTTTCGGTTCTAATTTAAAAAAAAATATATAGTTTATAATTTAATCACATAAAGGTTATAAAATCACCTTTATATGATTATGGCGTCCTTATCTCTACTAGCAAATGTTAGATAAATCATCGAAAGGAAACCATGCAACATTGCAAACTGTACACAATTCTCGGAAAATTTAATGTCTGACCGTATCGTAACTCCCAAGTCCCGTTCTTCCACTACTGACTTTAGTTCAACTCTACCAAGCGTATAAGTTATTTTCGGGTTGGTGTTCCCCAGGTGTAATATCTTGCAGTTTTCTGAATTAAAGCATATAGCTGCCACTTTTCTGACCATCCCGGAAGTCTATCTAGGTCACTCTGAAGAAACTCTGCTTGGCGGCGATCATTAACTATTCTACTGATCTTTACGTCATCTGCAAGTTTAGACATCACCCTATATCCCTTCATCGATGTTATTTATGAAAATCAAAAAGAACAGTGGTCCTAACACTCATCGTTGGGTAACCCCGCTTCTCACATTAACCTAATCTGAGATATAACCATTTATCACCCCCCCGCCTGGTGCCCTCAAGCCATCCTGCTATCCATCTAAAGATTTTCCCTATGATTCCAGGCTGCTCCAACTTATAAAGTAACCGCTCATGTGGGACTGAGTCAAATGCTTTGCTCATATATCTAAATAAACAATTTTGAAATTATTCTCTAATTCAGCTCACGAGTGAATTGTCAAAATGGCTAACCAGATTTGTTAAACATGATTTTCCCTTTATAAAACCATGCTGTGATCCTACAGAATTCCATTTCCATCTAAATGATCCTGAATTCCACCCTTGATCATTGCCTCCATGATTTTCCCTACTACTGAAGTTAGAGTGGCCTGTTGGTAATTTCCCGTTACACTCCTAGAACCGTCTTTATGATCCAATTTACACCAATCCAATGGAATCTCTCCTGAGTCCAGTGATGCTCTCATAAGTAGCCTTAATGGTTCAATGCACTCACTTGCCGCCTCCTTTAAGATTATAGAGTATATGCCATCAACCACAGGAGCCTTACTCACCTATGTGGCCCGAAAGTTTTCTCATTAAATCAACAAATGAAATTTCAGCATCATTAAATACATTTTTTTCAACATCACCCCCATAATTTCTCATTGAAGTGAAGGGGTTTTCTTCTGCAAATATCGATGGAATGTAACTGTCGAGTACATCTGCAACATCAGTTGGCGTATCTACTACTATCCCACGCAATTACATATGCGTCCGATCTGATTTGTCCTTCTGTTCTTTGCATTTATATATGTGAAGTTTTCCTTAACTGCACTCTTTGCTCTCTTTATTCCTCATCCCCACTCTTTGTTCTCTTTATTTCTTATCCCCACTCTTTTCTCTCTCCCAGACTCAGTAAAGATACTATAGTGAAAATTATACTTCGCTGAATAAAACGACTTTCGCCTTCAGAAAATGATGAACATGATTCAACCATAGAATATCAACATGGAACAGAACATCAGTGTGCCGTAAATTCTTTCCAAAATAAGATATTGCCTGACTCCAATGAGATTTTAAAAGATGAACTTGAGTCGGCAATCAATGAAATACTTTTTAACTATTTTTGCTAAAAAAGTTTAAAGCCCAGAAAATATGGACTGAGGTCGTCTACGATTATCTCAGTACAATAGTACTAGAATAAAACCCGAAAGGGCATTTTCTGCCGCTAATCAAATACTGTATGTACCAAAATTAGATCCATTTTAAACGATCGTGCTATTGATTGTTTATTTTCTTAACAGCTCACTTTTTTCGGTCAGGTAGTGTGGATGCTTAAACATAACCAAACTTTGAAGTAACGATATATATTTTTTGTTTTTAGAATAACTGTATTTTTAATGATCTTTTTCCAAATATTTATTATTTCAATAAATGTTTATTTTTTAAACTTGAATTCAAGTAATTACCGTACAGTACTTGTTTTTCTGTACTTTATTAACTGTCATCAAAATTTATTGAGGGAAAACGTTAGTTTTTGGAATACCGGTATCCCGGTACCATAAATTAAACATATCGAAATACCGGTATTAAGATTTTGACCGGTATTGTAAGCCCTAGTTAAATAGTATTTTCTCGCTAGCTTCTGGTGTATTATTATGCTTGCTACCTGGTCGAGTGTATGAGTGTACTCAGTCGGGGTGATCACCTTGCACCCCGCGGTGATTAGCATTAGCATTAGCATTAGTAGAGACATTTGATGCAAGAAAGCAAGCTTATGCAGCATCAGCCAAAAAAAAAAAAAAAACTTCCACTTCACCCCTCTGTTCGTTCAAAATGCCTGTCCAGCTGAGCCTTAAACTTATTTAGGCTATCAACTTCCACGACAAGGGATGGAAGTCTGTTCCACCAACCAACCAACCACCCGCTGGCTAAAGGCAAATTTCCGCACGTCTATCCTACATCTGTCTTTCTTCAAGATAAGTAGAAGGAAAGAGAAAAATGATGATATCCAGCTCAGAACCCTGGGTGTGCCAAGCCCATACTCATCAGATGTGAGCCCCTGGTGTTAATTTGATTCAGTAAAGTAGCGGGCGTGGGTATGAGACTTTACATCGTTCATAAATTCGATTCTAGCTGTTCGATTTTAAAAATTTAAACTGTTTTGACTTTGTCAAAGATTTTTTTCAGATAAAATATATAACATTATTTTACATAACTCAGCCCAGTTATGAAAAAATCGGATAAATATTTCTCATTTCATCGACTGAACTCGAACTCAGATCCCATTGTGGGTTGGCCGGCAATTCTCTGAACTGTGCTAATGATCGCCGAATGGTCAACTCACAATTAATATATGAAGTAGTGTTATTGATGCAATTTATTACCGTTTGTCTGGTAACAGTACATTCCGCATCTGACACAGGAGAGTGATTTTGCCAAAAAAAGTAGATTCTTTCAGATTCCATATTGATTTCAGAAGCAGCCGTTGCAGTTGTAAATGTGGGCGTTCTCTTGTCATCAGCGTTTACTGAAGGCTGCTTGTAAGCCTGCATTAAAGATTGTACGTGGTTTTACTTTTTTGCTAGGCGGTGAATAACAAATTAAAGATATCGTTTGTTTTCCTTTAGTATGTTCTTTATGTGGTCTAACTCAGTAATATTATCATTGAAAATTGCGAATCAATTTTTATTTCTTCCCATACGCACTTTAAAATCGGCAGGAAGATCATGATTGTGCCAATCTTATTGACTTGGAAGGTAGCAGTTTTTGATGGCTTTCAGCTTTATTAGCGATTAGCAGTCCAGAGATTCCTAGTGTGATGCAAAAGCAGATCTTTTGCAAATCTTTAGAATAGGACTAGTGTGTGAGCTCTTTGGCTGAATCTCCTTTGGTTTGGAGCATTTAAGATATTTATATTTTTCTTTGTTTGCTCTTGCCAGTTATTTTTCAGTACACTCACCAACTTGCTGCAATTCAAGTTCACATGTTTCAAGTTGTATCAAGTTGTCTGTCCAACTGTACACATGTTTCCGGCATATTCCAGTGCTAATGAGATTAGCATTAGCATTAGCATTAGCATTAGCATTAGTAGAGGCATATGATGCAAGAAAGCAAGCTTATTCAGCATCAGCCAAAAAAAAAAAAAAAAAAAAACCCTCTCCCATTTCACCTCTCCGTTCGTTCGAAATACCTGTCCAGTTGAGCTTTAAATTTGTTTAGGCTATCAACTTCAACAACAAGTGATGGAAGTCGGTTCCACCAACCAACCACCCGCTGGCCAAAGGCAAATTTCCGCACATCTATCCGACATCCGTCCTTCCTCAATTTGAATTTATGCCCTCTGAGGTGATTATTCTGAGAAAGATGAAGAATCCCATTGGCATTGAACATGCTCAAACCATTCAAAGCCTTATACACCTCTATCAGATCACCTCGCCGGTGCCTAGTCTCCAGACTCTGTAATTTGCAAAACTTAAGCCTTTCTTCGTAAGAGCAACCCTTTGTTCCATTTACTAATCTTGTTGCCCTTCTCTGTACCCGTTCCAGCAGCTCTACATCCTTCTTGAAATGAGGCCTCCAGACCTGTATACAGTACTCAAGATGTGGCCTAACCATTGCCTTATACAAGGGAATAATCACCTCCTTATCCCTGCTAGAAAAATTCCTGTATATCATACATATACAGGAATATGTATAACTAGAATCCTCTTCGATGTCTACTTTTCAGGGACCACACTCCAGATGATTGCCGGGATTACATGGAGAAGCCTAATTGTTAAATATTGTATTGTATTGTACCGATCTGGCTAAATCTAAATAATATATATTAATGCATCGGGCTGCTAAAATTAACACAAAGGAATGAGATGTGCAAATGTATCCCCAATTCACAAAGGGGGATCGAAGGGTGACACGAGTAATTACAGACCAGTTAGTTTAACTTCTGTTCCGGGTAAAATAATGGAGTCGCTGGTTAAAGATGCATTGCAGGACCATCTAGACAGGACTGCAGCAATAATTCAGACACAGCATGGGTTTGTTAAGGGAAAGTCTTGTCTGACAAATTTGATAGGATATTATGATGTGGTTACAAAGGAACTGGATGCAAAAAATAATTTTGATATCATATATTTGGATTTCAGGAAAGCTTTTGACACTGTTGCGCATGGAAGACTATTGTACAAATTGGAGCAGAATGGTATTAAGGGTAAGTTGCTACAATGGATAAAAGGATGGTTAAGTGCGAGAAGACAGAGGGTGGTAATCAATGGGTGCTGCTCTTCTTGGACTAATGTTATTAGTGGAGTACCACAGGGTTCGGTGTTGGGTCCACTGTTGTTTCGTATATTTATAAATGATATTGATGACGGTATATCAGGCTTAATGTCGAAGTTTGCTGATGATACAAGGTTGGCAGGGTTGTTAATGACTGTAATGGCAGTGTGCTACTGCAACAGGATCTAGATAATTTGGGCAGATGGGCTAAGAAGTGGCAACTGAAGTTTAACCTTGACAAATGCAAACTACTGCATATGGGTAGAAGTAACCCCAGAGAAACGTACCAACTGTGTGGTACTACACTTAAGGTGGTAGAAAATGAAAAAGACCTGGGAGTAATTGTGCAGGCAGATATGAAGTTTTCTGAGCAATGCAGACAGGCTGCCAGGGCAGGTCATGGGGTTTTGTCAGGGATATATAGGAATTTTGCTAGCAGGGAAAAGGAAGTGATTATCCCTCTCTATAAGGCAATGGTCAGGCCACGCTTTGAGTACTGCGTACAGGTCTGGAGGCCTCATTTTAGGAAGGATGTAGATTTACTTGAGCGTGTACAGAGAAGGGCAACAAGATTGGTGAGGGGAATGAAGGGATCAACTTATCAAGAGAGAGTTAAGTTCTGCAAATTGCAGTGGCTGGAAACTAGCCACCTGCGCGGTGATCTGATTGAGGTGTATAAGGCCTTGAATGGGTTCAGCACGCTGAATTCTGATGGGATCCTTCCACTTGTTCAGATTATGAACCTAAGGGGGCATAAATTCAAATTACAAAAGGACAGATGTAGAATAGATGTGCGGAAATTTGCCTTTAGCCAGCGGGTGGTTAATTGCTGGAACAAACTTCCATCTGTCGTTATGGAAGTTGATAGGTTGAATAAATTTAAGGAGGAACTGGACAGGCATTTGGAGGGAATGGTGTGATGTTTTTTTTTTTGGCTGATGCTGCATAATCTCATATATTTGCTTTCTTGCATCACATGCCACTACTACTACTACTACTACTACTACTATGAAGAAGAAAAAGAAATACAAAGAATATATAGTATACGTATAAATAAACTAACAATAAATAACTAGCAAGCGGAGTGAAGTACGAACGCGGCAGCACAATTCTGTAGAAACAGTCTTGAGTATTTATACTGAATTTGGTGTGGAATATTATTTTATCTCGAAAATAATTTGCATTTTTCTCCTGTTCTTTGACGCTTTTTGGTATTTATCTTCACCGTGCAGTGGGTACCATGCCCGTGCAAATGGGGAGTGCATTGTATGTCCTCATCAGGGTCCCCGATCTAAAGGCCCCAATCGAGGGAGCCATCAAAGTCTCAAAATAAATAATCGAGGACTCTTAAGCCCTTTTGTATCCACATCCCAAGTACCTTTGCACAGCCGTAGTAAGTACAGGCACAAATAATAGCACCGAGAATATTACGTAAAATTATGTAGACTTTACAAGACCCAGCATAGTTGGAGACTACAGAGAAATTCCGTGACCTTGATCTCCACAACTGAAACTAGCGCAGGTCGGAATCCGACCTTTGGATGGCAAACTGCTATCACTGGAAACCTGGAAAATGCATTGAGAAAGTAACGTGCAAGCGCCATGTCAAACCGCAAGAAACTCAACAGAACAGATAACACATCATCAGTGCGAGCTATGTACTGATGTGGGATTTACTTAAAGATGTAACTACCATTACAGGTAAAGATAAGGGTTCTTTCTTTCGTACAGGTGACTACAGTGGTCTTAGACAGTTTTTAAATTCTATACAGTGTGAATAACTAATCACCTTACCAACAGCAAATTCTAAATAGGAAGACTTTAAGGATTTAATCTTGGAAGCTACTCCTAAACGTGTAACAGTATTTCATACTAACTAAGAAATGCTGTTAAAGGTTTAGACCTAAACGGATGTCAGATGTACTAATGAGACACGTTGCAGAGAAGAAAAATGCATGGGATACATAAATGCATCTGATACATAGGTTATCAGGCGACTCAGAGGTGGACTGCAGATATAAGCTAGTCTGTAATTAAGTCACCAAGGAGGTTAGGCAAGTGAAGGCAGATTGCGACATATCTTTGGGAAGGGATGCAAAGAAAAATAGCAAAGACTTCTTTACTTATATATACTCTAGAAGGAAGAGGATGAATCAGGTTGGCCAACTTGATATCAATGGTTGGACTCTTGATCATCCTGCTGAGAGAGCAACGGTCTTCCCCTTTGACGGTGCCATCTTTCAGTAGGATAATGAGCCATGCCACAACGCCCGGATTGTTCGAGACTGGTTCGCGGAACATTAGGAAGACTTCCAGATATTTCTCTGTCATCCAAATTCTCCAGACATCAATCCCATCGAGCATTTGTGGCTTGTGTTAGAACAGAAACTCCGATCTTCGGCGTCTCAACCACGGACCTTATACGAGTTAACGGATCTGCTGGTTACGTGTTGGTACCAGATACTAAAAAAACAAACAAAAAAAAAAAAACTACAGTGTATATATTTAAGCCACCCGAATAATTAAATTCATCTGCCGGACTGTGTCTTTTGTCTGTTAGTTGCGTGTGTTCTATGGTCGATTTTTCTGTTTGCTGGACGAAAAACCTCAGTTTCTGGAATAAAAACCTTGCTATCTACGACTGAGACCGACTAACTCAGCCATGGAGTGATAAAAGCCCATTAATGTTCCTCGCATCATCGACAGGATTCGAAGCCGGGCCTTTTCCACCCGGTGACAATACCATTGTGCTACCGGCGGAGACATGTACCAGATACTACAAGACACATTTAGAAATCATGTCGCGTTCATGCTTCGCCGGGTACGAGCTGTTTAACATTGACAAATGCAAATTACTGCATATAGGTATAAAAAGGACAAAAATGAGGAAGCACGTTTGATACTTCCTCAAGGGTAATGCGGAATTTTTTTTTTTTTTTTTGGCTGGTGCAGCATAAGCCTCAGGCTTCCTTGCACCATATGGCTAGTACTACTACTAATAATAATAATAATAATAATAATACACCTAAACAAAGCTGCCTGCGTGTAGCGACTGAATAAACAAAACAGTAAAGAAAGTGGTAGTGACACACTTTTCTGGAGGTCATCATAAAACAATGAAAACAATTTCCAGTTGCGTTCCTGCTAGTTGAATCTGTTACAAAAGGTTAGTAAACTCGATCTAATTGCATTTGCGATAATACCGATAGCTGGAATTGTGGGTGTTTATGGTTAAATGTGTTTCCCCTTCACTGAAATCTTCAATCATATGAAAATCATGAATGCATTTTCAGAAACTTTACTTCATTCAGTTCGGGTATTTCCCGAGTTCGACTGGCATTTCTTGCAAACGCGCGAATCATGCCTAAGGGAATTCGGTTCGTGTTATATACGACATCATTCCCCTATTTATAAATCGTGTATGATCGAATTCGTGTAGTGTAAACACGTCTTATACGAGGACTGACCGTACTGTATTTTAATTTCTCAGGGTATTTTTTGTGTTACCATGTGCAACTTATTTGTTAGCTTATAGCTTCGATCCTTTATACGATTTCATTTTTTTTAGCCTCAATTTTTTAGCATTGCTTATAAATATCACAAAACTTACCTCCTAATCTGTATGGTTAAAATGTAATGAAATTAAAATGGGAAATTTAAAAATATAAAAAATTCCCCGAAGGGAAGAAAGAGAAGAACCAAGGGTCCTAACGTTGGACTTTCGCAGTTCCGTCATCATTTGGTTCATTTAATCGGGAAAGAAATTCTGAGTGTTATAAAGGTTAACTCTAGCTCCAGTGGTGCATGGTTAGCGCGCGCGCGCCGGAAATTTTACGAGTTTTAAGGATGTTATCCTCGCAGGATAACATCCTTAAAAATTTAATGATTTTCCTTCAGTCGGAAAATCATTCAGTTGCTAAAGCTTCGTGTATTAATAATAGTTTATCACTGAATTCAGTTTTGTTAATATTATTGCAGAATCTGTTTGAGTGTTATAAATGTGTGAATGCGAATGTTGACTGAATTCTGTGGCTAAATAATTAGCATGAAGGCTGGTTTGGTGATATAAGCTCTGTTATTTGCAGGTTTTAGCGGATCCAAATTTGGCGGTAATACTACCAATACTTTCAGGGAATCATGCTAAATCAATAGCCTTAAAAATAACATTTTATAAATTTCTTTGTTCAATTATAATTTGGCATGATATTTTAATCCGGTAAGTAAAATGCTCCAAAAAAACGAATTTTAATATACATGAAGCTCTTCAATGTCTACAAAATATCACGGAATATTTTAAATTAAATAGAACAGAGGAAGCAGTAAAAAAAAATTCTCGATTCGGCTAATAATATGGCTACTATTATTGGCATTGAAGCTTCGTTTCCAGAAGTAAGCACTGTAAGGAAAAGATTGAAAAAACGTCATTTCGTTTATGAAAGTAGAGATGAAGTAGAGCTATTCAGGATCCACAACGGAATATCAAAATTAATTTTTTCTTTCAAATTATGGACACAATAATTTTCTCGTTAACTGAATGGTTTACAATTATGAAAGAACATGTAGAAATATTTAAAATCTTTTATAATATTTCTGAATTAAAAAAAATTGTCAAATGATGATTTATTAAATCATTGCAAAGATTTGCATATTAAATTAAGTGAAATTGATCGTAATGAGGTTGATATTGATGGTTTAGCATTATCTGAAGAACTCGGAGTACTTCAGATTTATATTAAAGACGATGTTACTCCATTTGAAGTGTTTCGATATATTTTTTAAAAACGATTTTACAGATACTTTTCCAAATGTAGCAGTTGCACTAAGAATTTTTCTAACTTTACCAGTTTCAGTTACCTCTGGTGAACGGAGTTTTTCAAAATTAAAATTAATCAAATATTATTTACGATCGACGATGTCTCAACAACGAATCTCTAATTTGGCAATAATTTCAATGGAAAATGATCGTTTGGAACAAATAAACATAAAGGAAATAATTAATAAATTCGCATCTCTTAAAGCAAGGAAACATAAGTTTGTATAATTTTTTTAACATTATAATTTTCCTTTTATTTTATTATTGTGATAGAGTACAATTACTGTGATTTAGAATTTAAAGTTTATTTCCAGAATTTCAGAATGATTTTGTTATTTTTGTTTGTTGTTTCATTACATTATATGTGAGATATGCTGTAATTCTTTTCTTTTTCAATAAATGAAAACTATTTTATTTACTCCTTATTTTATTTTTTAATCCAAATATTTTGGGGTGGAAAATTTGATTTCGCTTACTGGAGGCACCAACATCATTTAGGTAGGTGGTCATAATGTTTTGGCTAATCAGTGCATGCCTTTAACCAGCTGGTAGTTTATTACTGGAACAGACTTCCATCTCTTGTTATGGAAGTTGATGGCTTAAATACATTTAAGGCTGAGCTAGACAGGTATTTGGAGTGAATGGATGGGTGAAATGTTTTTTTTTTTTTTTTTTTTGGCTAATGCTGCATAAACTTGCTTTCTTGCATCGTAAGCTGTAACTAAATGCTAATTCTACCTTTGGGGGAGAATGGATTGGTAAAATGGGAACATGTTTTTTTTTTTTGCTGATGCGGTATAAGTTTTCTGCTTTCGTGCATTATATGCCTGTACTAAGGCTAATTCCTATGCTAACGGTAATGTGAGCAAATTCAGACTCTTCAGTTTCACTTTCGGTAACAAACATAGGATGGCACGATGTGATCAATACGTAATTTATGAAATAAATAAATTAATAAGTTAATCATTATAAACTAAATGAATTATTCTAACAAGAATCAGGAGCACAATTAAAGCACGTTGTACACGCCATTGGAGACGTGTTTGGAGTTATTAAAAGCTAATGAAAATGCGAGGTCAGTTTCATTGGCTGTATTGGTGCAAATCTGATTAAGCAAATTCATTTGTTTGGTAGGTGAATTCACAATTAGTTTTAAAAATGCGGAATTGAGCATTGACATAATCAAATACTGAATGAATCCGAAAGAATTCTCCAAAATAGTGTATATATATATATATATATATATATTTAGGATAATTTAAGAGCAGTCACTATAGAGACCGGCGCTGTGTTGGTTGCATACAGGACCTTCGTTTCTTCGGTTTTTTATTTATTCTTTCGCCAAGTTGATTGCGAATGTTTGTTCCGCGGATGCTGGCTGTGAGTCAAACAGTGCTCTCGTTTTTGGGGTTTTGGTTCTTGTTTTTTTTACGAAGGGTAAAGGAGAATTTTTGCTTTCATACTTTTCATTTTTGGCTACTCTTCTCGGGTTGGCGTGTGTGTGTATATTTATTTAAATATCAATTGAAGCATTAAGTTCTTGTGTGCAAGTAACATATGTTATTATGTTACTTAGGAACGTATATGATACGAGTTTTACCGAAATAGGAAGCTGGTATATAACAGTAGTATTTTCGTCACATATGTGCTATTTATTACTTTAAAAATAATTGTTTTATTCCTATTTAGGTTTGCTTTGCCGTATTCTGCTAAATGTGTTGTTATATTTGAAGTAACATATTGAATGTAATACGATATATCTCTGAAACAAAAAATGAGAGTATACCTTAACGTTTTATGACAGGTAATAACGTGCTTTTTCGAATCTTTTTGAACAGGCTAATAATTGATGGCTATAACCACTAATAATGTTTGCTCTCCGATGTATGTGTGCAGTCCTGTGTACTCATCATAAGAGAATTGAGAGTAAATAAGTGAAATACAAAACTTTGTCCAAATGCTATATTAATCCTGAACTACTTGCCTTCAGTTTTAGCACTAAAGAAAATAAAGCGTGAAATGAAATAAAGGTGTAGTATACTGTTATTGGAGGAATCATAAACATACGTTATGATTTATTGGTTTATTATTTATTTGTTATATATATATTTATTTGTTATAATAACAGTGTAAGTCTTTAAAACACTGCTTACAATTGGATTACATTTTTGGCAGATGATGCTTGTCTTCTCTTCTCTTTATTGCTGTATGAGCATCTTGCGCATTCTCTTCTTAATTTTTGTATTTTTTTATTATCTGAAATATGGTCCAGGTTCAGCGTGGTGTTATAATCCAGATGTTGGTGCCTTTGATCCATATTTTCACTGGCACTTTTTTGTTTTTGAGCAAAACTTCATATATTTGCAAGACCTAATTAAATTGTGAATGAAATCTTATGGCAGACAGAGGGAAATTTTTCATTTTAAACTACCTTCTGAACTCATTCTCAACTTAAAACATAAGACACTAATTTGTGTACTACCAAATAAAAAATGGAAATGACAATAAATCCTTACAAATGAACCTATATTCATTTCTCACATAAATAAAAAATAAGAAAAAACAGAAAATACATAACTATAATAATCATACATTGAACGAGAAAAAATTATGAAAAATTAACCTGTTAAAAACAAAAAAAAAATATAAAAGACAAAGTAAGCTGCTAAAAACATTTCCAGAGAGAGAGAGAGGAGATCTACAAGTTAAAACCGATGTTGGACTATCCCTTAAGTTAGTCACTGAATAATTTGAATACCTTCCTCAGAGTGCAACAGACTGAGACAGAGCTAATATTGGAAACTGGAAATTTAGAACATTTTATAAAAAATTGGTGAATACCATGAGGCTGTGTCAGAGAGGTGGAATAACTTTAGTATTTTATTTATCCTGCTTTTCCTGCTCATTGTGCTGGGGGGAAGGAGAATGAATGAACAAGAAGGTGGACAAAGAATGAAAGAAACAAGAAACCATGTCTACAGGCATGATTATTTCAGTAGGTGAGATGTTTTCTTAACAGGTGATATCCATCAAAAAATAAACTATTCTGACACTTCATACATAATGATAAGTAACTTTAATAATGAACATTATGTTACAAATCTTTTACCAGGTTTTTGTTTACATGTACAATGAATAAGAATTTAAAAAGAATTGCAAATATTTCATAAATGGGAGGAAGGCAAATTTATAATCCTTGTTCTTACTCTCATTGTGCATGTTAACAAGAACCTAGTAAAGTTTTTGTGATATGATCTGTTTATTTATTTAATATTATATATTGTGAAATATTTACATTTCTTTATTCGATTTTGGGCGATAAAAAGGAGATGCTTTTATTAGAATAGCAAATATTTTTATTGAAGAAAAGGCAATTTTTTTTATCCTTGTTCTTACTCTCATTGTGCATACAACCATGCATATAGTTGCCATATAGTTGCATCTTCCAAGACTATGCAGTTTAGCAAAAAAAAAAAAAAAAAAAAAAAAAAAAAGATCCGTGACTTGTTAATAAGAATATACAATGTTGATTAGGTACTAATCAGACCAATTTAATATAATTTACATATCTGGTGGTCCAGAAACATGGCAACGTGTTATTTTTAATTGTTTGGAATATGCTGATTTACGTTTGGAATTACTAAATAATGTTGTTAATGTTACTTGTTTGGTGGATGGAATTGAACTGTTACTTATTAAAAGAAGAGAAAATTTTTTTGCCTTTCAAAATTTTACAAATTCAGTTTTTTCAAGGAGGAATATTCTTTTACTTTTAGCCCATTACTTAACATGGATTAGTGTGTTTATTTATTATATAGGAACAGAGAAATTTCTCTGCAGAAGTGAACAGGATTTTGGTACTCTCTTTCCTTAATGGGTGGATGTCCACTTCTGCTCCCCGCCAACACTGTTGGCAAGAAGCCTTAATACCTGCTTCCAGCTTGATTTTGCCAATTCATGTGGATGACTTCTGTTGAGCTCTCTGGCTGCTGGTGGAATAATGTTCCCTGAACTGTTTTATCTTTTTTTTTTTTTTTTTTTTTATGAAAATCCCAAACACGAGAGGTATAGTACTTAGTACCGTGCTTGGATTGGTGGTTGAGAAGCCGAAAGAAGATATTTATTGACATTAGACTTAAACTTCTGTAGACTATAATTTTCAGGAAATACATACTAAGGAAGGTTGTTCCAGAAAACGGCAGTTAATAAATAAACGAGGAAGATGAAAAGTTGGTTCTGTGAGTTTGAAGATGGACAGTAAATGGATGTTGGCTGGTGGTGGCACGTGTTCGTTTGTTTTGAAAGAGAGAGCCCAAATTATAGAAGCCAATTCAGAAGAACAGTGCCCATGGAAGTATCTGTAGAAGAGGCATGCAGCAGAAACAGTACATCTATGAGACAGCGAGTGGAGAGACTGTTGGAGATGAGTCATTAAGCGGACGCGCTTAGTCAGGGCTCCTCAGTTAAGTGGTTTACTTTTGGATAGTGCTTTTAAATATTTGATTTATTTAGATATTGTTGGATTATTCTGTTATAGATTTCCTGTAACAGTTTGATTTTAATAATATTATAGATATAATTTTTTAAAGTTAACTTTCATTGATATTTATTTAATTTTATAATGGTAGTTACGAGATCTGCCTTAAACACGTCACAGGGTATCGTGACTCACACGGAAATAGCAGATGGCGATTTATGGGTGAGTCATGATTTAATCCGTTGTGGAACCTGTGGAATGTTTTCCAAGGTCGACCTGGTGACTAATCCTACCTCACCCGGGGATTCTTTTCTTTGTGATCAATGTAAGGAGTGCACCGATCTTAAATTACAATTTGGTGCACTGATGGAACAATTTGAGTCCCTGAAAAAACGGGTGCTTGCCCTCGAGAATAATGCATCTGGGAGCTCGTCAGGGACTCAAGATTCCAGCAATCGACCAAGTGATGCACACCCGATTTGAGCCTCAAAACAGAAAAACCAAGTGCAAACTACTCTGATTAAAAAGGACTTTGTTTTATAAGGAGACTCCATTATCAGGGAAACGGGGAATATTTTTTGTAATAATGATAGGTGGAGTATAACCAGGGTATGTCTGCCGGGAGCAACTATTGATGATGTCGCCAACAGATTGTCAGATTTTAATGGGGGCTAATGATATTAAACGTACACGATCTGACGATTTGTTGGAAAAATACAGGAACCATGCTGAGGAAATGCCGCGAGCTAGGCCATAATGTGTATGTGTCTACAATTCTGCCCAGACACGATAGGAGGGATTATATGTTAAGAGCCTTGTGGATTAACTCAAGACTTGAAGGAATCTGCAAGACTTTAGGGGGGAAATTTCTATCAGCATGGCCCACACTTGTAGGTAGAAGGAATTTGTTTTGTAGAGATGAGATACACTTAAACAAAGGTGGTGCAAAAGTTTTTGCCAGTATTATTGAGGATACCTTAAAGGTTCAGGGGAAACTGCTAGCTAGGGGAGATGTGGGTAATACTGACACGTGTTTATCTGATAATATTGGTCAAAGTAACTCTTGCACATACCTTAAGAGTTCTTGTCTGCTATCCCAACTGGACGTATTATCTAGATGTTCTGGGGGCAGAAACGTTTCATGTGAGTGGGTAGCTAATATCAGGGAAGAGAGCTTAAAAAACTTAAAGTGTTGTGTTAGGGTTGTTAAATATACAAGAACTGTAAATCTTAATTGTTTATACAGTAACGTTAGAAGTGTCGTCAATAAAATGAGCGAATTCGAACTGCTGGTTAAAACAAGTAACGTGGACATAATAGGGCTTACAGAGACGTGGTAACACCCGGAAATTGGGGATGATGAGTGTAAGTATGGCTTGTATAATGTATTTAGGAAGGATAGGGTAGATAGATGGGGTGGTGGGGTAATGCTTCTTATCAGAAGCAGCCTGAGTGCGACGATAGCTTTCCCGGATTCAGACATTTCACATGCTAGTATAGAGTCTGTATGGTGTGAGATAGTTGGAAACAAAGGTGTAATGCGAGTAGGAGTAATCTACAGACCAGGCGATTGTAAAGATTATGACAAAAGCCTCTACATGCAAATGAAATAGGCAAGTAAGCATCAATGTCTTATTATGGGTGATTTCAATTTGCCTCTAATTGATTGGAGTAAATGGGAAGGAAACTCGACATGGGGAACAAAATTTTTAAATCAACTAGATGACTGTTATTTGTATCAACATGTCAGGGAAAGTACTAGAGAAAAGAATATCTTAGACCTCATCATCACCCACGAATCAGATGACATAACAGGGTTGACAGTAGAGGAACTAGTAGCAGGAAGAAGTGATCACGGAGTTCTACGGTGGATGATGACGAGAGAGGTAGAAGTAAAAATCAAAGGAATGAGCTTTAATTTCAGAAAAGGAAACTACGATGCCTTAAGGTACTACATGGCCTCTATTAACTGGGTAGATATCTTGCAGAAAAATGAATACATTTGAACTGTGGTATGCTTTTAAAACATTAATCACAGATGCTTTGAATGCATTATACCATTAAAAAAATATTCCACGAGGAGGGTTCCAAGTTGGATGAATAGTGAAGTTGCCACATTACTTGGACAGAAAAAGGTGGCATGGAAAGGTTACAGAGCAATAAAAAGTACTGGAGCCTATAACAGCTACAAGGTGATGTGTAATAGAGCCACAGAAAAGGTTCGACAGGCAAACGTAGTTTATGAGAAATCACTAGCAAACAGAGCAAAGGGGGGGGATAAAGAATTCTTCACATATATAAATGCCAAGAAGAGCAGGACAAACCAGATCGGACCTTTACGTAAGGGAAAGGGGATAGTATTAAATACGCCAGCTGCTGTTGCAGATGAACTCAACAGTTATTTTGCATCGATATTTACAAATGAAAAACCTTTTGTGGCAATGGGAAATTGTGGGAGCGAAGTTAAAAAATATGTAATTAATGATATTGAAATTTCGCAAGATTATTTAATGAAAAAACTTTCAAGCGTACAGACCAGTAAGGCTCCTGTAGTTGATGAAATATACCCTATAATCTTAAGGGAGGTGGCAAGCGAGTGCATTGAACCATTGAGGCTAATTATGCGAGCATCACTAGACTCTGGGGAGATTCCCTTGGATTGGAAAAATGCAAATGTATCTCCCATACATAAGGGTGGCTCTAAAAGTGAAGTTGGAAATTATCAACCTGACAGTCTGACTTCAGTAGTAGGGAAAATCATGGAGGAAATGATCAAGGGTGGAACTCAGGATCATTTGGATCGAATTGAAATTCTCAAGGATACCCAGCATGGTTTTGTAAAGGGAAAATCATGTTTAACAAATCAGGTTCGCTATTTCGAAAGGGTCACTCACAAGCTGGATTTAGGTAATAATTTTGACATTGTTTATTTAGATTTCAGCAAAGCTTTTGACTCAGTCCCACATGAGCATTGCTTTATAAACTGGAACAGGTTGGAATCACTGGGAAAATCCTTAGATGGATAGAAGGATGGCTTCAGGGCAGGAGGCATAGGGTTGTGATAAATGGCTATTCCTCAGATTGGGTTGATGTAAGAAGTGGGGTTCCCCAAGGATCAGTATTAGGACCACTATTGTTTTTAATTTTCATAAATGACATTGATGAAGGGATAGAAGGCGTGATGTCTAAATTTGCAGATGATGTTAAAATTGGTAGAGTAGTTAATGATCACTGTCAAGCTGAGCTTCTTCAGAGAGACCTAGATAGACTTCAGGAATGGTCAGAAAAATGGCAGCTATGCTTTAATCCAACAAAGTGTAAGGTATTACACTTGGGAAACAGTAATCCCAAAATAACTTATTCACTTGGTGGAGTTCAACTAAACTCAGTACCGGAGGAAAGGGACTTGGGTGTTACGATACGGGCAGACATGAAATTCTCTGAGCATTGTAAACAGGTTGCAGGGATGGCCCATGGTGTCCTATCGATGATCTATCGAACTTTTGCAAGTAGAGATAGAGATGTGATAATCCCATTATATGAGGCTTATGTTAGACCACACTTGGAATACCACCCTTTTCAAGTATGGAGACCGCACCTAAAGAAAGACATCGAGCTTCTTGAAAGGGTGCAAAGATGGGTAACTCGCCTAGTGAGATCGGCAAGAGGGCGTCCTTATGAAGAAAGACTTCGAATATGTGGGTTATAGAGTTTGGAAACTAGACACCTTAGAGGAGATTTGATTGAGCTGTTTAAGGTTCTGAGAGGCATCAGTAAAATGAATGAGGACAAAATTTTCAAGATTATAAATGATGCTAGAACTAGGGGACATAAATTCAAGTTACGGGGGGAATGTTTAGATTGGACTGCAGGAAGTTTTATTTTAGTCAGCAAGTTATAAATTACTGGAATAAGTTGCCTTCATGGGTGGTAGAGGCCGACAGTTTGGGGAAATTCAAAGATCATCTGGATAGTACTTTCGTGTAAGGGAAGCGCATAGGATGATAGGCTTAATTTCCTTTTTTTTTTATTAATAATTATTATTACTTTTTTATTTATTTATTATTTTATTTTTTTTTGTTTTTAGCATTGTTTTGTTCCGATATTTTTTTATTTTTGGCTGGTGCAGCATAAGCCATAGGCTTTCTTGCACCATGCGGCCATTACTAATACTAATACTAATTAACCTAACTGCCCTCTTTGAGTGAAATTAAGAAGTCTGAGAGAGGTTTTGGGGGCACTGCCCCAGTTGTGGGAACAATATTCCATGGTAGGTTGGATTTGTGATTTGCACAGAGTGAACAGCTGTTTGGAAGAAAAGTAACGCCGAGAGCGAAAGAGAAAACCAAGTTTTTTAGATGCAGAGGAAGCAATATTTGTAATGTGCTTGTGCCAAGAGAGATTAGAAGTCAGGGTAATCCCCAAAAGAGATATCATTTTGCCTAGAAATTGGAGTGTCACCAAAGATGAGCAGAGAAATCTTTTTTGCAAGATATAAGACAAGACTGAGTTTTAGAAGGATTGAAATCAACTAAGTTGTCTTTGCCCCACTGGAGAATTACCTGGAGATTGGCATTCAAGGAATTGGTATCGGGTATTCGAGAAGTTGAAGCTGATTGAGCAGAGCAAGGTTTCTCAAACTGGAAAGTGGAATGCAATGTACTGTCATCAGCAAAACTGTGGATAGGATTTCCAGTCAATGGAAGAAGTTCATTAATATACAAGAGGGACAGAACTGATCCTTGGGAGACACCAGCATTAGTGAAGAAGACAGACGGCCATCTATCATCACCATCAGTGAGCTATCAGAAAGAAAACTGGATAATCAATTACAAAAAACACTTGGTAAACCATAAGATGGAAGCTTATTTAGGAGACCTTTATGCCAAACTTGATTGAAAGCCTTTGAGATGTCAAGAGCAACTGCTTATGTTTCCCCGAACTTTTCCATTGAATTTATCCATAAATGGGTAACATAAGCCAGAATATCCCCAGTGGATTGACACTGATGGAGTCCATACTGGCGATCATTGATCAGACAGAAGGTTTCTAGGTAGTTTAAGAGTTGGCAGTTGATTGATTTCTCCATTACTTTAGAAAGAGTAGAAGTAATTGCAATGGGACGTTAATTGGATGGGAGGGATTTGTCACCCTTTTTAGGAACTGGCTGGATATGAGCAAATTTCCAAGCAGAAGGAAAAACACCTTTGGAATAAGAAAGTGAAAAAAGGCGGCAAGGAATAGGAGTAAGTTCAGGAGCAAAGGTTTTGAGAACAAGTGGAGAAATACCATCAGGACCTGGAGCTTTCTTAGCATCAAGATTTGACAAAATCCTTCTGACATCCTTTTGACGGAAGACCACAGGAGGCATTGAATGGAGTGTGTTGGCAATGGTGGGAGGTGTTTTACGAAGATCATTAATACAGGAGTTGGAAAAAAAAATGGGATGATAGCAAGTCAGCTTTATCCTTGGCTGAAGTGGCAACAGAACCAACTGGTTTTGAGAGAGGTGGTAGCAGAGATGGGCAAAAGTTGCGGCTAATAGCTTTGGTAAGAGATCAGAATGCTTGGCTACCATTAGAGCAAGAAGCAAGTTTTCTACTCTTAGCTTGTTCAAAATCTAGTTTGGACTGATTAATAACTGCTTTACAATTGTTGCGAGCTTTGATGTAGGCAGAAAATGAAACTGAAGATTTGGAATTAAGCCAATTATGATATGCAACATTCTTCTCTTGAACAGCCTTAGCACATTTAGTGGAAAACCAAGGTTTAGATAAAGGATGAGATTTTAAAGTGGAGTGTAGAATAAAGGATTCCATTCCTACAAGAATAATTTCACTGTCATGATCTGAGCAAACTTGACATCATAAGTTTTGAAATAGTAATCCACCCAAGGAAAAGAAGAAAAATCTCGCAGGTCATCCCATTTTGCATCCTTGTAATGCCAAAGAATACGAGGTTGGGAATAGTTGGGAATATGCAGTTCCTGCTGATAGACTAATCTCCTCAGTTGTATTTATGCAGGCTGTGCTACTTTTGAAGCCGACCCGGCTAGCCGGGTGGGTAAAGTGCTTTCCTAGTCGCAAGTTCGAATCCCGCCTTGGGCTTGGATCAAAGTACTGCAAAAACCTTGGGAGATGCATTATGGCCACAGAAGCTGATGCGCCAACAACTTCCAAATAAAAAAATGAAATAATTTTGGAATAAATTTACAGTTGGTTGTGCTGTAATTTTGATTTGTTTGGTCTTGACTTGATTACTAATCTGCAGTTCATGCTGCTGTAGCTGTTGTTGTGTAGTTCCTTGTGCTGCCAGCTATTGGAATAATTTTAGTATTTTATTTATTCTGCTTTTGTAGCTCATTGTGCTGTAGTTAATTTTGGAATGAACATTGCAAAGTATACCTAGTTTGTCATCAATAATTATACAACTTTTGTGCTACAGTAGAATAAGAAGAACGTGTTGCCTTCCTGTGCTGTTTCTTGTGCTGTGCAGCTCTTGGAGTAACTTCAGTATTCTATTTATCCTGCTTGTCCGGCTCATTGTGCTTTAGCTGAATTCGGGGTGAACATTGCAAACTATAGTTAGTTTATCATGTCATACTTATTGAATTAAATGATGATGTATTTATATATATAAAATATTGTCAGTAATTGTATTTTGTACAATGTTTGTCCTATATGTATAGAGGATTTTCCAGAGTTTTTTTTTTTGGCTAGGGGCCACTTTACTCAATAAATGAAAAAGAAAATGTGCACATTAACAAGGACCTGGTAAAGGGTTTGTAACGTGATTTGCTCATTTATTTAATATGGAATATTTAAGTTGCTGTAGTAAATTTTAGGATGATAAGTAGGAGGTCTTTTATTAGAATAGCAAATAGTTTTATTGAAGAAAAGCAATAATGTTTTTTTTTTTTTTTTTACTTGAATCCTCTTGGTTCATAATCATAATTGAGCTTCTGGAAAAATTGAGGTTTGGGTATTGTGCTGTAGGAGATGGGAGGAAACATGTAGGAAGAATATATCTGTACAAAAACATTTTAAGTCATTCTTTTGATATGATGTTGTACATTCATGAAATTTTTATCTGTCCTCACAGCAACATTTCATCTTAATCTGTTTGTGTACTATATACGTGTTTTGAAAGTTACAACTAAGGACATTTGAACACATATTGGAAATACTGATGCTACCATCAGAAATCAATGGGGCAATGTACATGTTGTCCAGGATGGAGCTCTTCATGATAAGTTGGCTGCCAAAAATCAGTGTTTCCTTATCTGTGTTTGCACACATCACAGAGAATGCTGGCGTCAACACCAGCACAGCACATGTCAACAATGTTATTCAGAAAACATGAGAGGAGGCACAGATTTAAATATGAGTAAATTTGAGTATGATGTTACTGCAAGTATTTCCTTAGGAGGGATACATAGTCTCATTATATTTATCTTCCCATTGAATGCTGTTTGATAAATGCTACACATGGTTGTTATTATTATTAGATATATGGTGCAAGGAAGCTTGAGGCTTATGCTGCACCAGCCAAAAAAAAAAAAAAAAAAAAATCCTGCATTAGTGAGAGGTAGAAGGGAATCACCAAGAAAGAGAAGAATGATGATATCCAGCTCAGGACCCTGGGTTTGCCAAGCCCATACTCACCAGATGTGAGCCCCTGGGGTTTAGTGGTTGTACTCATCCAAAAATAATTTGAAAAATTTCATTCATCCGTTTGAAGCTTTTCAAAAAGAATATAAAACCGGCCTTCCAGAGTCCTTAATTGGATGCACCCAGTAATGTCTTGGGCAACTATCACAATGATATTTATGGCAAATATATAACAAATGCAAAAGATCTTTTGTTCAAGACAGGAAGCATCTTTCCTCCATGGTTTCTCAAACCAAACTACCCACCATCTCCAACTACACCAGTGCTGGCACTGGCTAAAAGCTGGCATGTGTGCATACTCCAAAAATAAATTAAAAAATTTAAGAATTCAAGAGTCAGATTTGCTCCTGTCATTTTAATTTGATTAAATATCTGCATTCAAGTGCATTTAACACCAGGGGCTCACATCTGGTGAGTATGGGCTTAGCACACCTAGGGTCCTGAGCTGGATATCGTCATTCTTCTTCTCTCTTTCTCGCTCTCTCTCTCTCTCTCTCTCGGTAACTTGGAAATTTTTTTTGTTAGCTAGTGCAGCATAAGCCTCAGGCTTCCTTGCACTATATGGCTAGTAATAATAATAATGAATCAGATTTAAAGTAAAAATATAGATTATTGATATCATAGGCAACAATAAATCTCAAATAAAATTAATAAGCTTGTATGCTGGTGTAAATATTAATTATAAAGGTGTATCATTTTATTTTATTTTTTGCTGTTGTGGACAATAGATTGCTTTGTGAGGAATTGATGTACCAATGCATATGGAAATTCCTTTTATATCAGTGGCTCATCAGTAGCTACTGTATTCTGTGTGCCAGGCTATGCTGGCTTAACACTAGCACCAAGAAATTGGCAAGAAGACTAATAAAAATTAAAATAAGACATCCATCTTACATGATCAGCTGCACAAAATGTGAAGTTCCCTAATAACAACAGTTGACCAAACTACATTGAACAAAAACTTTTAATCTGAATCACATTATCCACCAAATAACACACTTCAAACTGGAACAGTGAAATAAGATATAAAATCAAAACCAAAAATAAATTAATGTTAGACATCTCTGTTCTTCTAGAAGTCATTTTTTTGACCCAAGATAGCATTCTTAACAAATTTCTTAACTTGTGGCATTCTTAACAAATGCTTACTCCTGATGTTGTGTGTACAAGTGCATTGGCATATGTAGTGTTCAATCTCATTCAGATTTTTTTGTGGATGTACTTGTCAGTTCCAGCAAATTAAAGATATGCTGAAGGAATATTAAGATATATATTTATATCATTCTGATAGCCATTTGAATTTTTTTTTTTTTTTTAGTTTTGGCTGTCATGCATTTGTTATTGCAACTATTGCTGGATTAATATATAAAAGGAAAAGAGTGGGAGAGAGAGAGAGAAGTGAACCTTAGGGAACACCAGCCTTAGTGGACAAGTTAGAAGACAGGGTTGGCTGCAATCACCTGCAGTGAGTGGTCAAAGAGAAAACTGGCCACCAATTGCAAAAAATAGTTGACAATCCGTAAGTTGTGAGTTTGTTTAGAGAAACAAGCTTTTATTCTAAACATGATCAAGAGCCTCATAAATGCCTAGAGCAGTTGCTTCATTTTTGCTAAACTTTACCATCAGATTTAAAAAAGTTGAGTAATGTAAGCCAAAATATATACACTAATGGATCTATAATGGCAATAATTTGAGATAGTTTAAGAGTTGGCAGTTGATGGATTTACCCAGTACTTTGGTAAGAATAGATGTAAGCCCGGTGGGACAATAACTGAAAGAGACAATAACAATTCATCACCATTTTTAGATATTGGCTAGATATGAGCAAAATTTCCATGTAGAAGGAAGGAAACACCAATGGAATAAACACCTAAATGAAAAAGACATTACAGAAATCTAGTGAACTCAGGAGCAAAAGTTTTGTAGAACAAGGAGAAATGCTATCAGAATGTAGAGCTCTTTTGGTATGAAAATTGTTTACAGCAGTTTTCACCTGTCTGTTTACCAAAAAAGAAAGAAAAATGTATCACTACATCAGATTTCATCGATAGTCATCTTGCACATCATTAGACAAATGGGATATTTTGGCATTTAGCTGACAGGAGCCACAATAAAAAGCTTAAACATCAAGGAGAGAAGGAAAGAACGACTTTTCTTTCTCTTTGCAGTATCTTCAGATTTGACAGTTCAGGCAAAATTTTAATTTTTGTTGATAACAGCTGAAGAAATTATATATTCTTTGTATTATAGAAAGTACAAAATACAGCCATCTACTTTTAATATAATTTGCTGCATTATATTTAAAGTTGATGGCTGTACTTTGGATGAATTATGTTAAATTGTCTTGTCTCATTATAAAATGTAAGATTTCTGTCTTTGTTTTCGTTAGTTAGTAATTTATTGCTTCTTTGAAAATTTAATTATTATCTTGCTTTGTTTTTAACATTATTAGTTAAAATTGAATGTTTTCAAACTGTTTGCCTTGCAGATTTCCCATCATGTTAAAATGGCAAACAAATCAAAAAGGGTGTCATTAGATTTAAAAGCCAAGGTACTTGATATTCCTTTCAGTAAATCTAGTTATACAAGGGTGCTGGCTAATGGCTTGTCTTCAGGTGAATTGAAAGGATGCTTAGAGACATCTGATTCTAATTCAGATGCCTCTACCAATAGTGAACGAAAGTTGATTCGTCGTAGCTCAATGATATGTTCATCTGGCTTTGATAAATATACCTTTGATAGTGAACGTGCGTCAGTTCCATCCAGATCTGTTGATGCACAACTAGAAAGTAATGTGCCTGTTCCAAGTACTAGTGATGTATCGTCTCTGAGTGATCAGCTTTCATTACCAAGTGATGGAGAAACTAGTCCTATGATTAGGAGAGATACAGTAGTTCATCCTGGGAAATTTGATTTGCAACGATCTATATGTGTTGGTGGCAGATTTCAGAACCCATGGCCTACTTGGCGACCTCCAACAATAACCAATATTTTAAAATTTGGCCTTGCCAAGGATAAAAGCAATATTCCGACAAAACAGGTATGGATGATTAAAGTACATTGCTATTATAGAGTATAAAAAGTTATTTTACTACATTTATTAATTTAAAGAATGCACAAATCAGGGTCATCCGGTCCAACTCTCATCAACTAATCTAATGATAATAGGTATATGATGTAGTAAAGTGTAGACATTTTGAGCTAATTAGAATATACAAAATAATTGATTAAGACTTGATTAAACTGCAAAAATTAGTGAATGAATGTAATTATTCATCTAGTTATTCTTAGTAAGTAAAAGTTTTGGTTTGGTTTTACCTATTTTGATATTGAATATAAAATTAAATTCAGTATGTAATTTTAAACATAATTTAAAATTATTCATGGTTTTTGAGGCATAATTTAATATACACTGTTATGGCCAAAAGTACACCAATGAGCCAAAACATTATGACCACCTAGCTAATATGATGTTGGTCCTCTGTGTGCAGCCAAAACAGCTCGAACCCAGCAAGGCATGGATGCTACAAGATTTCTAAATCTTGTAGCGTCCATGATGTGTATTTTTTTTTTTTTTTTTTTGAGGTGTATAAGGCCTTGAATGGGTTTAGCACGCTGAATTCTGATGGGATCCTTCCACTTGTTCAGATTACGAACCTAAGGGGGCATAAATTGAAATTAAGAAAAGACAGATGTAGAATAGATGTGCGGAAATTTGCCTTTAGCCAGTGGGTGGTTAATTGCTGGAACAAACTTCCATCTGTCGTTGTGGAAGTTGATAGGTTGAATAAATTTAAGGAGGAACTGGACAGGCATTTGGAGGGAATGGTGTGATTTTTTTTTTTTTTTTTTGGCTGATGCTGCATTAGCTCATACATTTGCTTTCTTGCATCACATTCCACTACTACTACTACTACTACTAAATGTGTCTTGTGGTATCTGGTATCAACATATAACCAGCAGATCCTTTAATTCCTGTAAGGTCCATGGTTTAGATACTGCAGATCAGAGTTGCCATTCCAACACAAACCACAGATACTTGATGGGCTTGATGTCTGGGGAATTTGGAAGCCAGGGCAATACCTGGAAGTTTTCCTTGTGTTCGGCGAACCAGTCTCGAGCAATCCGGGCGGTGTGGCATGTCACATTATCCTACTGAAAGATGGCTAGAGGGGAAGATACTGACTAGAGTAGAAGACTGTTGCCATGAAAGGGTGTATCTAGTCAGCAATGATGTTTAGGTAGGTGGTAGATGTCAGACCCCGGCACATGGATGACTGAACCCAGGGTATCCCAGCAGAACATCGCCCAAAGCATGACACCGGCTTGTTTTCATCCCATAGTTCATCCAGGCGTCATTATTAGCCAGGTAAACAATGCACATGTACCCGGCCGTCCACATAGTGCAACAGGAAATGATTCATCGGACCAGATGACCTTCTTCCAATCACTCAAGGTCCAATTTTAATGCTTGCGTGCCCATTGTAGCTGCTGTCGCCAGCGAACAGTGGTTAGCATGGGCACTCAGAGTGGCTTGCAGCTATGCAGTCCCATTTTCAGCAGGGTTCGGTTCAATGTACTGTGTATTGTGACACATAATTCGTGTCACCAGCATTCCAATTATTGGCGAGTTGCACCACAGTCACCCTTCTGTTGCCACGTACCATCCGCGACAGCCTTCGCTCACCTCGAGCATCGATGAGCCACAGTCGTCCAACATCTCACCAGCAGTTCATGGGTTTCCCCTCCTCGGACCACTTTCGGTAGGTACTAACCATGGCTGACCGTGAGCACCCCACCGGCCATGCCGTTTCGGATATGCTCTGACCCAGTCGTCTGGCCATTGAGTCATTCCATGTCAAGTGGCCTAGGGGGTCCCTGCTCGTCCATCAACAATTTTGTTGAACCTTGGTGTGGATGTTTAGTCAGGTTTCAAATGAAGCTGTGCAAAATTTCAGTTCAAAATATAGTATGCTTGAGGCATCAGTATCTTTTTTATGGAGGTCACTTGTGTTATGCAGAATAAATCACAAAAAATTTTCAAAGTTTTAAGTGTTGCTGTTGCATAACAGTGAGAAATAGCTCTCTGAAGCTTGGTATACCTAGTTCACTTTTTGCAGAGAATGCAAAACTTTTGGTTTCCAGGTTCAGAAACCTTCATTTTTTACAATGCGGTCTAAAGAAACTGGTACCAAAATTTGTTGTGACAAATTTAAGCAAGACTTTTGAACGTCATAACTTTGAAATAAAAACCTTTGGTACCTTCTTCTTTGGACATTACACTTACCAACTGCATGAGGTGATCTGATAGAGGTGTATAAAGCCGTGAATGGTTTGAGCATGCTCAATGCTGATGGGATTCTTCCTCTTGCTCAGAATAATCACCTGAGAGGGCATAAATTCAAATTGAGGAAAGGCAGATGTAGGATAGACGTGCGGAAATTTGCCTTTAGCCAGCGGGTGGTTGGTTGGTGAAACAGACTTCCATCCCTTGTTGTGGAAGTTGATAGCCTAAATAAGTTTAAGGCTCATCTGGACAGGTATTTCGAACAAACAGAGGGGTGAAGTGGAAGTGGTGTTTTTTTTTTTTTTTTTTGGCTGATGCATTAGCATTAGCATTAGTAGAGGCATTTGATGCAAGAAAGCAAACTTATGCAGCATCAGCCAAAAAAAAAAAAAAAAAGTAACATAAATAAATAAAAATAACCACTTCCACTTCACCCCTCTGTTCATTCGAAATACCTGTCCAGCTGAGCCTTAAACTTATTTAGGCTATCAACTTCCACGACAAGGGATGGAAGTCTGTTCCACCTACCAACCACCCGCTGGCTAAAGGCAAATTTCCGCACATCTATCCTACATCTGTCTTTCCCCAGGTCCCTTTCACTCTCTACCACTGTCAGTGTAGTACCACACAGTTGATACGTTGCTCTGGGGTTGCTGTTTCCCATATGTAGTACTTTACATTTGTCAATGTTAAACTTCATTTGCCACCTCGAAGCCCATTTGCTCAACCTTTCCAAATCCTGTTGCAGCAGCATAGTGTCAGTGGTGTCCTTCTCAACACTGCCAACCTTCGTATCGTCTGCAAACTTGGACATTAAGCCTGATATACCATCATCAATATCATTTATAAATACAGAAAACAATAAAGGACCCAACACTGAACCCTGAGGGACTCCACTAATAACATTAGTCCACGATGAGCAGTGTCCATTGATTACCACTCTCTGTCTTCTCCCCCTCAACCACCCCTTTATCCATAGCAGCAATTTGCCTCCAATGCCACACTGCTCCAATTTGTGCAGCAGTCTTCCATGTGCAACAGTATCAAAAGCCTTTCTAAGATCCAAGTATATAATATCAAAGTTATTCCCTGCATCCAGTTCTTTTGTGACTGCATCATAGTATCCAATCAAATTGGTCAGGCAAGACTTACCCTTAACAAAACCATGCTGTGTCCTAGTTTTAACTGAAGTCTTGTCTAAATGATCCTGCAGTGCTTCTTTAACCAGTGCCTCCATTAATTTTCCGGGAACAGAAGTTAAACTCACAGGTCTATAATTACTTGTGTCAGCCTTTGATCCACCTTTGTGAATTGGGGTCACATTTGCACATCTCCAGTCCATGGGTACCTCCCCTGAGTCCAAGGAAGTTCTCATAATTATGGCTAAGGGTTTGCTTACTTCCTTTGCTGCCTCCTTTAATATAACTGGATAGATCCCTTCCACCCCAGGTGCCTTTCTTGTGTTTATCTTCAACAATTTCTCCTCCACTTTGCTCTCAGTTATTACAAGATTCTCTAGCTTACTGCTAGAGTTGAATACACCTCTGGCATTCCCCTCGCTGAATAACTCCTCATGTGTGAATGTCGATGCAAAATATTCATTTAGTTTGTTAGCTACCTGAGCAGGGTCATCAACAGTTGACCCATCGATCTCAAGTGGACCAATCTGATTCATCCCCTTCCTTCTAGAGTTTACATAAGTAAAGAACTCTTTGCTGTTTTTCTTCGCATCCCTTGCCAAGGATCTCTCGTAATCTGCCTTCGCCTGCCTAACCTCCTTTGTAACTTGGTTACAGATCAACTTGTATCTATCATAGGCGTCTGTGTCACGTGTTAATTTGTACGTATCCCATGCATTTTTCTTCTGTGCCATATGCCTCATTAGTTCATCTGACATCCATTTAGGCCTGAACCTTGAACAATATTTCTTAGTTGGTATGTAAAGCCTAGTAGCTTCCAAGATAAGTTCTTTGAATGCTTCCCATTTTGAATTTGCTGTTGGCAATATCATCAGTTGATCCCACTGTATAGAATTTAAATACTGTCTCAGTCCATTGTAGTCGCCTTTACGAAAGCAATACCCCTTCCCTTTACCCCTAATGGTAGTTACCTCTTTGAGTAACTCCCACTTCAACACACTGTGATCACTGCCACCTAGTGGTTCATTTATCTGCAGATTCTTAATGCATGAAGAATCACTACTGATAATCAAATCAAGAGTATTACTCCCTCTAGTTGCCTCCCGAACATGCTGATGTAGAAAACAATCATCCAATAAATCCACAAAAGCCTTGCTACTGTGTGAGTGACCAGCCCCCAAATTCCAGTCAATATCTGGGAAATTAAAATCCCCCATTATAAGACTCTCTGATTTACTGGCCCACTCTATTTCTCCGAACAGTTTCTTATTATACTCATCAGAGTCATTAGGCCTATAGCACACTCCTACTCTCAATTTTGATCTCCCAATGCTTATGTCACACCAAACTGACTCGACACTGCACTGTCCAGCGATGTCGACTGGCTTCACTTCCTTGGATTTTATGTGTTTTTTAACTAATAGCATAACCCCTCCTCCCTTCCTATCCTGTCTATCCTTTCTGTAGACATTTTACTCCCCAAATTCCAGTTCTGCATTCCTTATATCTGTGTGACACCACGTCTCTGAAATCCCCACAATATCTGCCTTTGATGTTTTGAGCAATACCTCAAATTCATCAAATTTATTTGCTAAACTCCTAGCATTGGTGTACACACAAGTATACATGCACCTGTTCTTTTTCTTAGCTACCCTAACACAACCCATGTGTTTACTTGTACCCCAATGATTCCCAGCAGTCTCTGAAATATCCTGCATCTTATTTTCCAGGCTGCGGCTCATTCCAATAGAAGCAGTGCCAGAATCACTTTCACCTCTGCCAGTGGCTACTGTTAATCTATTAGTCCTTGTATCCCCCAATCTAGCAGTTTTCCGACCCACCTAACACTGCCTCGATAGCATCAGCAAACATTCTTGCACCCTTTCTATTTAAGTGTATCCCATCCCTGTAGAAGCAGTCTCTCCTGTTAACAAGTACAGACCAGGCTGAAAAAAATTCTACCCCTTGAGCCCTGCACAGTCTTTCCAGGGCCGAATTGATTGACAGGGCTCTCATCATATACTCCCTCCTGTCGTGTCTGGGCAGAATTGCAGACACTTTCAATTTCAACCCTAATTCACAGCTTTTTTTCATCAGTGACCTGTACTTGTCAAGTAATTCCGCCGGTCTCCTGCTCTTAATATCATTAGTGCCAACGTGTACAACTATATCACCTTTTGTGCCCTTAAAAGATGATATCCGCTCTACAACGTCATCAACTTTTGCCCCTGGCAGACATACCCTGGTCCTGTTCCACCTATCCTTTTTACAAAGCATGTTTCCCTTTCCCTGACAATAGAGTCACCAACAACTACTAGTTCCTTTGGGCCCAGCGCATTCTGCCTTGGGGGTTGCCGCTGTGTTGCGCGATGACCAAGTGCAAGCTCTGGCATTGGTGTGGGCAGCTGAGAGCTTGATGGGCCCCTCACTTGTAATCCTTCGAGGGCATCCACCCTGTTCTTCAAGCTCTCATATAGGCCCATAACAACCCCGAGTTGTCGCCTTATCTCCTTACACTCCTTGCATCGCACACACACACACATCCCCCATGGCAGTATCATGTCCCATACTTGACTGCTCCGCAAACATCAAGCAAATAGTGCATCTTAAAAGGCTGTGATTCAGAGGACAACTGCCCCCCTCAGTTCTCCCCTTGGCCACAGCATTCCCATTAGCTTGAGCCTTTTGCTTTGCTGCTCTGGTTTGAGTCATGATTTAGATTTACTTTCAATAAAATTTCAATTTCTATACAAAATTAAATCCTAAACTTGTATCCAAACACAGTTATAACGCTATGTTTATGTTTCAGTAACGAGTGTTATCTACGAAACATTTATGTTACAGTAACGAGTGTTATCTACGGAATATTTATGTTTCAGTAACGAGTGTTATGTACGAAATATTTACGTTTCAGTAACGAGTGTTATCCACGAAATATTTATGTTTCAGTAACGAGTGTTATCTACGAAATCCCTTTATATAACTTTCGTATCAAGTTATGTATTAATTATTTGTTTTTACTAATTATTTATGTTACGTAACCTAAGTGGTTATATGTAAAGTTAAAAGTACAATTTAATTGCCAATGAAGTTCGACAAGATTAATAGATTTTACTTATTAATTTTCCCGTAACAATGGCGGATATTTACAAATGGTAAACACATGTATTTGATACCCTTTCCGATACTAAGTAATACCTACAAAATCTCTATCTAAGTTACTTTAAACTTAAGTACTGTAATAGGAATATAAGCTACTCAAGAAAATAAGTTAATATGTCAATTTAAACTAATAAAGCAGAAAATAAATCAGAAAAAACTTCTCTGTTCAAAGAGCAGCAGAAAGGCACGTCCGCACCGGCAACCTCGTCCTCAGAACCCAATGCATAAGCCGCATAAGCTTGCTTTCTTGCATCATATGCCTCTAATAATGCTAATGAATTCAGCCTAACTAAATATCAGCTCTTATACTTATTTTCTGGCTGAGATATTTTCCTTCATATATTGACACAAAATTTGAAAGTCAAATTTGACCTATCTTAAGGGGCAAATATCTTAATGTGGGACATCTTCAATTCTCTCGTTTTTGCCACCACTGGAAAAAGCAGAGTTTCAGCTGCAAGGATCATAGTTTATCTGCTTTGGTCTTTGCACTTAAGGCCTTTAAAATTAAGCCTAAACATAAAGTAGTTTATTAGCATTAGCATTAGTAGAGGCATATGATGCAAGAAAGCAAGATTATGCAGCATCAGCCAAAAAAAAAAAAAAAAAAAACCATTCCACTTCACCCCTCCGTTCGTTCGAAATACCTGTCCAGCAGAGCCTTAAATTTATTTAGGCTATCAACTTCCACAACAAGGGATGGAAGTCTGTTCCACCAACCAACTACCCGCTGGCTAAAGGCAAATTTCCGCACATCTATCCCACATCTTTCTTTCCCCAATTTGAATTTATGCCCTCTCAGGTGATTATTCTGAGCAAGAGGAAGAATCCCATCAGCATTGAGCATGCCCAAACCATTCAAGGCTTTATACACCTATCAGATCACCTCGCTGGTGCCTAGTCTCCAGACACTGTAATTTGCAAAACTTAAGCCTTTCTTCGTAAGAGCAACCCTTCGTTCCGTTCACTAACCTTGTTGCCCTTCTCTGTACGCGTTCCAGCAGCTCTATATCCTTCTTGAAATCAGGCCTCCAGACCTGTATACAGTACTCAAGGTGCGGCCTGACCATTGCCTTATACAAGGGAATAATCACCTCCCTATTCCTGCTAGAAAAATTCCTGTATATCATTGATAAGACACCATGAGCTACTCTTGCAGCCCATCTGCACTGCTCAGAGAACTTCATATCTGCCTGCACAATTTCCCTCAGGTCCTTTTCATTCTTTACCACTGTCAGTGTAGTACCACAGAGTTGATACGTTGCTCTGGGGTTGCTGTTTCCCATATGTAGTACTTTACATTTGTCAATGTTAAACTTCATTTGCCACTTCTCAGCCCATCTGCTCAACCTTTCCAGATCCTGTTGCAGCAGCATAGCATCAGTAGCATTCTTAACAACCCTGCCAACCTTTGTATCGTCTGCAAAATTGGGCATTAAGTTTAATATACCATCATCAATATCATTTATAAATAAAGAAACCAATAATGTACCCAGTACTGAACCCTGAGGGACTCACTAATAACATTAGTCCAGGATGGGCAGTGTCCATTTATTACCACTCGCTGTCCTGTCTAGATGATCCTGCAGTGCTTCTTTAACCAGTGCCTCCATTAATTTTCCTGGAACAGAAGTTAAACTCACAGGTCTATAATTACTTGTGTCAGCCTTTGATCCTCCTTTGTGAATTGGGGTCATATTTGCACATCTCCAGTCTGTGGGTACCTCCCCTCAGTCCAAAGAAGCTCTCATAATTATGGCTAAGGGTTTACTTCCTTTGCTGCCTCCTTTAATATAACTGGATGGATCCCATCCACCCCGGGTGCCTCTCTTGTGTTTATCTTCAACAATTTCTCCTCCACTTTACTCTCAGTTATTACAAGATTCTCTAGCTTACTGCCAGAGTTGAATACACCTCTTGCATTCCCCTCGCTGAATAACTCCTCCTGTGCGAATGTCGATGCAAAATATTCATTTAGTTTGTTAGCTACCTGAGCAGGATCATCTACAGTTTACCCATCGATATCAAGTGGACCATTCTGATTCATCCCCTTCCTTCTAGAGTTTACATAAGTAAAGAACTCTTTGCATCCTTTGCCAAAGATTTCTCATAATCTGCCTTTGCCTGCCTAACCACCTTTGTGACTTGGTTACAGACCAGCTTATATCTATCATAGGCTTCAGTGTCATCTGTTAATTTATATGTATCCCATGTGTTTTTCATCTCGAGTTTTTCTTCTAGAGTTTTCATAAGTAAAGATTTCCAAAGTTTCCTTTGCCAAAGATTTCTCATAATCTGCCTAATCTCATTTGTGACGTGGTTACAGACCGTCTTATATCTATTATAGGCTTCCTTGTCACCTGTTAATTTATATGTATCCCATGCGTTTTTCTTCTCTGCCACGTGTCTCATTAGTTCATCTGACATCCATTTAGGCCTAAACTTTGCGTAATATTTCTTAGTTGGTATGAAAAGCCTAGTAGCTTCCAAGAGTAAGCGTTTGAATTTGCTGTTGGTAATGTCATCAATTGGTCCCACCGTATAGAATTTAAATACTGTCTCAGACCATAGTCACCTTTATGAAAGCAAAAACCCTTCCCTTTACCCCTGACCCTCTTTCGAGTAAATTCAACTTCAGCACACTGATCACTGCCACCTAGTGGTTCCTTTATCTTCAGATTCTTAATGCACGAAGAATCACTACTGATAATCAGATCAAGAGTATTACTCCCTCTAGTTGCCTCTCGAGCATTCTGCTGTAGAAAACAATAAATCCACAAAAGCCTTGTGACCCACCCACAAATTCCAGTCAATATCTGCGAAATTAAAATCCCCCATTATAAGACACTCTTATTTACTTGAACAACTCAGTTGGTCTGCTGACGAGGCTTCTAGTGACGGTCGTGTTCAAAGCCGCTAAGTGGATTTTTCTTATTTATTGATTTGAAATTATTGTTTTTCTAAAACTTTTGATTTAAATTTAGTAGTATAACATTATTTTGTGATTTTCTGATTAATTTGGTGTATTTATTCTTTACTCGGCCTTATAATTGCATAAAAGTATCGGTAAGGGTTTCCACGTGTTCGTAATTTTCCCGCCATTGTGATACGATAGTTATATACCGTACTAGATAGCGTTAGTTGAACTTCGTTAGCAGTTGAATTGTACTTTTAAATAAATACCTATAACAACTTAGATTACAAACGTAATATAATTATATTTAACATAATTAAGTATAATTAATTAATAAATTAATAGAATCATGACTCAGACCAGAGCAGCAAAGCAAAAGGCTCAAGCTAATGGAAGTGCTGTGGCTCAGAGCAGAACTGAGGGGGGGGGCAGTTGTCCTCTGACTCACAGCCTTATAAAATGCACTGTTTGCTTGATGTTTGCAGAGCAATCGGGTACGGGACATGATACTGCCAAGGGGGATGTCTTTGTGTGTGCGCGATGCAAGGAGTGTATCGATATCAGGCAACAACTCGGCGTTCTTGTGGGCCTATATGAGAGCTTGAAGGACAGGGTGGATGCCCTCAAAGAAACTAAATTGAGGGGCCCATCAAGCTCTCAGCTGCCCACATCAACGCCAGAGCTTGCACTTGGGCATCGTGTGACACAGAGACAACCCCCAAGGCAGAATGCGCTGGTCCCGAAGGAACTAGGAGTTGTTGGTGACTCTATTGTCAGGGAAACGGTGAACATGCTTTGTAAAAAAGATAGGTGGAACAGGACCAGGGTATGTCTGCCAGGGGCAAAGGTTGATGACGTTGTAGAGCGAATATCATCTTTTAAGGGCACAAAAGGTGATATAGTTGTACACGTTGGCACTAATAATATTAAGAGTAGGAGACCGGCAGAATTACTTAACAAGTACAGGTCACTGTTGAACAAAAGCTGAGAATTAGGGTTGAAGTTGAAAGTGTCTGCAATTCTGCCCAGACACGATAGGAGGGAGTATATGATGAGAGCCTTGTCGATCAATTCGGCCCTGGAAAGATTGTGCAAGGCTCAAGGGGTAGAATTTTTTTCAGCCTGGACTGTACTTGTTAACAGGAGAGATTGCTTCTACAGGGATGGGATACACTTAAATAGAAAGGGTGCAAGAATATTTGCTGATGCTATCGAGGCAGTGTTAGGTGGGTCGGAAAACTGCTAGCTTGGGGGGAGACAAAGACCAATAGATTGACAGTAGCCACTGGCAGAGGTGAAAGAGATTCTTGCACTGCTTCTATGAGAATGAGCAGAAGCCTGAAAAACAAGATGCATGGTATTTCAGAGACTGCTGGGAGCCATTGCGGTACAAGTAAACACATGGGTTGTGTTAGGGTAGCTAAGAATAGAAACAGGTGCAGGTATACTTGCGTGTACACCAATGCTAGGAGTTTAGTAAATAAATTTGATGAATTTGAGGTATTGCTCAAAACATCGAAGGCAGATATTGTTTGGTTATCAGAGACATGGTGTCACACAGATATAAGGGATGCAGAACTGCAATTTGGGGAGTACAACGTCTACAGAAAGGATAGACAGGATAGGAAGGGGGGAGGGGTTATGCTATTAGTTAAGAAACATAAAAACCAAGGAAGTGAAGCCAGTCGACATCGCTGGACAGTGCAGTGTTGAGTCAGTTTGGTGTGACATAAACATTGGGAGATCAAAATTGAGTAGGAGTGTGCTATAGGCCTAATGACTCTGATGAGTATAATAAGGAACTGTACAGGGAAATAGAGTGGGCCAGTAAATCAGAGAGTCTTATAATGGGTGATTTTAATTTCCCAGATATTGACTGGAATTTGGGGGCTGGTTACTCACACACTAGCAGGGCTTTTGTGGATTTATTGGATGATTGTTTTCTACATCAGCATGTTCGGGAGGCAACTAGAGGGAGTAATACTCTTGATTTGATTATCAGCAGTGATTCTTCATGCATTAAGAATCTGCAGATACATGAACCACTAGGTGGCAGTGATCACAGTGTGCTGAAGTGGGATATACTCAAAGAGGAAACTACCATTAGGGGTAAAGGGAAGGGTTATTGCTTCCGTAAAGGCGACTACGATGGACTGAGACAGTATTTAAATTCTATACAGTGGGACCAACTGATGATGTTACCAACAGCAAATTCAAAATGGGAAGCATTCAAAGAACTCATCTTGGAAGCTACTAGGCTTTACATACCAACTAAGAAATATTGTTCAAGGTTTAGGCCAAAATGGATGTCAGATGAACTAATGAGGCATATGGCAGAGAAGAAAAATGCATGGGATACATACAAATTAACACATGACACAGAAGCCTATGATAGATACAAGTTGATATGCAACCAAGTTACAAAGGAGGTTAGGCAGGCGAAGGCAGATTACGAAAAATCCTTGGCAAGGGATGCAAAGAAAAACAGCAAAGAGTTCTTTACTTATGTAAACTCTAGAAGGAAGGGGATGAATCCGATTGGTCCACTTGATATTGATGGGTCAACTGTTGATGATCCTGCTCAGGTAGCTAACAAACTAAATGAATATTTTGCATCGACATTCACACATGAGGAGTTATTCAGCGAGGGGAATGCCAGAGGTGTATTCAACTCTAGCAGTAAGCTACAGAATCTTGAAATAACTGGGAGTAAAGTGGAGGAGAAACTGTTGAAGATAAACACAAGAAAGGCACCCGCCCGGGGTGGATGGGATCTATCCAGTTATATTAAAGGAGGCAGCAAAGGAAGTAAGCAAACCCTTAGCCATAATTATGAGAGCTTCCTTGGACTCAGGGGAGGTACCCATAGACTGGAAATGTGCAAATGTGACCCCAATTCACAAAGGAGGATCAAAGGCTGATACAAGTAATTATAGACCTGTGAGCTTAACTTCTGTTCCAGGAAAATTAATGGAGGCACTGGTTAAAGAAGCACTGCAGGATCATTTAGACAAGACTTCAGTTATAGCTCAGACACAGCATGGTTTTGTTAAGGTGAAGTCTTGCCTGACCAACTTGATTGGATACTATGATGCAGTCACAAAAGAACTGGATGCAGGGAATAACTTTGATATTATATACTTGGATCTTAGAAAGGCTTTTGATACTGTTGCAAATGGAAGACTGCTATACAAATTGGAGCAGTGTGACATTGGAGGCAAATTGCTGCTATGGATAAAGGGGTGGTTGAGGGGGAGAAGACAGAGAGTGGTAATCAATGGACACTGCTCGTCGTGGACGGATGTTATTAGTGGAGTCCCTCAGGGCTCAGTGTTGCGTCCATTATTGTTTTCTGTATTTATAAATGATATTGATGATGGTATATCGGGCTTAATGTCCAAGTTTGCAGACGATACAAAGGTTGGCAGGGTTGTCAAGGACACTACTGACACTATGCTGCTGCAGCAGGATCTGGATAGGTTGAGCAGATGTGCTGAGGGGTGGCAAATGAAGTTTAACATTGACAAATGTAAAGTACTACACATGGGAAACAGCAACCCCAGAGCAACGTATCAACTCTGTGGTACTACACTGACAGTGGTAGAGAATGAAAGAGACTTGGGGGTGGTTGTGCAGGCAGATATGAAGGTCTCTGAGCAGTGCAGACGGGCTGCAAGAGTAGCTCATGGAGTATTGTCAATGATATACAGGAATTTTTCCAGCAGGGATAAGGAGGTGATTATTCCATTGTATAAGGCGATGGTCAGGCCACACCTAGAGTACTGTATACAGGTCTGGAGGCCTCATTTCAAGAAGGATGTAGAGCTGCTGGAACGAGTACAGAGAAGGGCAACAAGATTAGTGAATGGAACAAAGGGGTGCTCTTACGAAGAAAGGCTTAAGTTTTGCAAATTACAGTGTCTGGAGACTAGGCACCAGCGAGGTGATCTGATAGAGGTGTGTAAAGCCTTGAATGGTTTAAGCATGCTCAACGCTGATGGGATTCTTCCTCTAGCTCAGAAAAATCACCTGAGAGGGCATAAATTCAAATTGAGGAAAGACAGATGTAGGATAGACTTGCGGAAATTTGCCTTTAGCCAGCGGGTGGTTGGTTGGTGGAACAGACTTCCATCCCTTGTGGTGGAGGTTGATAGCCTAAATAAGTTTAAGGTTCAGCTGGACAGGTATTTTGAACGAACAGAGGGGTGAAGTGGAAGTGGGGTTTTTTTTTTTTTTTTTTTTTGGCTGATGCTGCATAAGCTTGCTTTCTTGCATCAAATGCCTCTACTAATGCTAATGCTAATACTTGCCCACTCTATTTCTCTGTACAGTTGTCTATTATGCTCATCAGAGTCATTAGGCCTATAACACACTCATACTCTCAATTTTGCTTTCCCAGTGTCACACCAAACTGACTTGATACTGCATTGTCCAGCCATGTCGACTGGCTGTACTTCCTTCTATTTTATGTGTTTCTTAATAGCATAACCCCTCCTCCCTTCCTATCCTGTCTATTCCATTTCTGCATTCCTTATATCTGTGTGACACCACGTCTTTGATATCCCAACAATATCTTCCTTTGATGCTTTGACCAATACCTCAAATTCATCAAATTTATTTACCAAACTCCTAGCATTGCAGGTATACATGCACCTGTTTGCTTATGTCATCTTACTGTGTTAAGGGTAGCTAATACTTGGGCTGTGTTATACTTCTGTTAAGGTGAGGGCATGGGACTTTTTAGTAAACAAATTGATAAATAGTTACCCGTTAGTTGGAAGAAATACTCCAGTAGTACTGCAGATAATCCGTTTTGTCAGTGTAGTTAATAATACTCTGTACATGAACATAATTATTCTTTGTTAAATAATTAGATAAATATGGCATTAAAAACTAGAATGATTCTTAAAAACTTATTGAACATTACTGATGATAAAATACAGGTGCTTTTAATATAAACTGCATAATCCAAATGAAACGCTAATAATTAATTTTTTAAAGAAGGGAAACTCATATTTCAAAGGGAATAAGTTTTTACCTCATATAGACTGGACAGCCTTTTATCTTATAGTAATTGTCTTAACACTTGTTAAGACAAGACAAAAGATTTTAATCTAGTAAAACTGTTATCATGGCACATTTTTAGTATAAAAGTTTCCAAAAAAAACAGTTGCATTTAACTACGTAATGATTTATTTGTATTAAGTAATGAAATAATTTGAAAGTTTTTGTCTGAGGAAGAAAGCTTCATATTTTTACCATTTAGGAATTGGATCTAGTTTTGCCTATTGTGAAGCCAAAATTTAAGGATCTTTCTAAACCACCGGAAGATGGTATCAGAGTGACATGGTTAGGTCATTCTACTGTTCTTGTGCAGTTTCATGGACTTACAATTCTTACTGATCCTATATTCAGTGATAGAGCTTCACCAAGTCAAGTTGTTGGACCAAAGCGTTTTCGGGATCCTCCATGCAATATTCATGAACTTCCATACATCAATGCTGTGGTTATTAGCCATAATCATTATGATCATCTTGATCTCAATACTGTTACACTCCTAAATGCAAGGTAAGTTTACATGCAAGAAAGATTATAAATTAAGCTATTATTTTGGTTTAGATTTAAATTTATAAATTTGGTTAATATCATGTTACGAAGTTAACTTTATTTTATATATGGGTTACTGCTTGATATTTTGTGAAATGTTGTGATTTTAAATAATTTTCTGAACTGGATCATCAAATGATTTCAAAAGAAAACAAACAAAAAAAAAAAAAAAGATAGCGATATGAAGTTTGGTTAGTTTTGTACTCTATTAATGATGTTTATCTGGTTATACAGTCTGTTCTGGGACACATTGGGACCAGTGCATTTTGGGACACATCGGGACTAGTGCATTTTGGGACACATCGGGACTAGTGCATTTTGGCCCGATTAAGCGGCTGCCCCAATTATCTGAAGTTTCACGTAAATAGTTAAAAATACAGTGTACCTCCCTTTTACAATTGGTTCACTGTACAATCAAATCCCGTTTGATTGTACAGTGAACCAATTGTAAAGGGGGGGGAGTACATTTTGATCACATTTGTGAATTGAATTTTAATTTTGACTGGTCATTTTGATCACGTTTGTGAATTGAATTTTAATTTTGACTGGTCATTTTGATCACGTTTGTGAATTGAATTTTAATTCTATTAAACAGCGATTCTAATTAGTGAAAATAGGAGGAATATTATCCACAGGCTATAAAAGCAAAGATATATTAAGCACAAATTTACCATTTATTACCTTACCAATTAAAAAATTAAATGATACGTGAAAATCGGAAGAATATACATGTTAATTGGAATAATTAATACGTACTTAATATGTACATATGAACTAGTTGACATTTCTGTTCACTGATATTTGTGGGTGGGGTTAAAATTTAAGACAGTAAAAAGATAAGCAATCAATAAAAAAGAACACGGCACACACACAGATTGCAAGTAACATAATATGCGTAAGTGAGAACGGAGTAACGAGTTACAAAGCTTTAAAAATTGGAATGAAGAGAAGATCTGAAAATTAATTTTTTTATATGATTGAAGATTTCATGGAAGTGTAAACACATTTCACCATAATAACCCACAGATTCCAGCTATCAGTATTATTGCAAATTCAGTAAGGTCGAGTTTACTGTCCTTTTATGATAGATTTCACTGACAGAAAAGCCCTGTAAACAGGTGACTGCTAATTGTTTTATGGTTGTGACCCAGAATTTCGACTGAACCACGTGGTACCATCAGAGACAATCGAAGGGTAATCTCCAGTCCTGCGGTCTCCTGCCCCGATTAAACGCATGCTGTCCCAATTAAGCGAAGTAAACCCTGGCAATTTCTTGATTGGTTTCTGTTTTTTAAGATTTGTTCCCCCCTTCCCCCCAAATAAACGGTTGCCCCGATTAACCGGTGGTCCAAATAACCGGAATCCACTATATTAGTATTAGCATTAGTAGAGCTATATGATTCAAGAAAGCAAGCTTATGCAGCATCAGCCAAAAAAAAAAAAAAAAAAAAAAACACTTCCCATTTCAGCCATCCATTCACTCCAAATGTTTGTTCAGCTCTTCCTTCTATTTATTTAAGCTATCATATTCCACAATGACAGATGGAAGTTTGTTTCAGCAATCAACTGCCTCCTGGCTAAAGATAAATTTCCACACATCAGTTTTACACAATTCTTTCCTCAATTTAAGTTTGACTCCTTAGGTTTGTAATCTGAAAAACAGGAAGAATCTCATCATCATTGAGCTTGCTCAAACCATTCAAGGCCTTATATACCTTAATCAGATCACCATTCAAGTGCTTAGTTTACAGACACCACAATTTGCAGAATTTAAGCCCTTCTTGGTAAGGGCACACCTTCATTCCCCTCACTAATCTTGTTGCCCTTCTCTGTACATGTTCTAGCAACTCTACATCCTTCCTAAAATGAGGCCTCCATTCCTGCATACAGTACTCAAGGTGGGGCCTGACTGCCTTATACAAGGGGATAATCACCTCCTTATCCCTACTTGCAAATAAAATTCCTGTATATTATTGACAAGACTGCTACTCTGGCCACCTGTCCGAACTGCTCAGAAAACTTCATATCTGACTGTGCAATTACCCCAAGGTCTCTTTCATTCTCCATCTGAGTGTAACACCACCCGGTTGGTACATTTCTTTGGGGTTACTGCTACCATATGCAGTATTTTCCATCTGTCAATGTTAAACTTCATTTGCCACTTCTCAGCCCATCTACCCAACGTTTCTTCTTGATTAGACTGGGGTTCGAGCCCGTCACCACCAAATACGGAGGATGCGGAAAGGTCAGGGAATGACCACCGCATATTCTCGAGCAATATGGCCTTATTTGCTAATGCTCCTAAAAACCAAATAACAAACCCAACGTTTCCAGATCCTGGTACAGCAGCATACTGTCATTACTGTTATTAACAATCATCCCAACCCGACATGCCTTCATCAGTATCATTCCAGACTAATAACATCAATAACTCCACTAATAACATTAGTCTGCGAAGAGTAGTGTCCATTGATTACCAGTCTCTGTCTTCTCCCACTCAACCATCCCTTTATCCACACTGCTCCAATTTGTGTAGCACTCTTCCATGTGCAATAGTATCAAAAGCCTTTCTAAGATCCAAATATACAATATCAAAATTATCTTTGCATCCAGTTCCTTTGTGACCACATCATAGTATCCAATCAAATTGGTTGGACAAGACTTCCCCTTAACAAACCCATGCTGTGTCCGAGCTATAACTGAAGTCTTCTCTAGATGAACCTGCAATGCTCCTTTAACCAGTGCCTCCATTAATTTCCCTGGAACAGAAGTTAAACTAACAGGTCTGTAATTATTTGTGTTGCCCTTTGATCTCCCTTTGTGAATTGGGATCACATTTGCACATCTCCAGTCCATGGGTACCTCCCCTGAGTCCAAGGAAGCTCTTATAATTATGGGTAAGGGTTTGCTTACTTACTTTGCTGCCTCCTTTAATATAACTGGATAGATTCCATCTACACCAGGCGCCTTTCTTATGTTTATCTTCAACAATTTCACCTCCACTTTGCTCTCAGTTATTACAAAATTATTAAGCATCCTGTTACAGTTTGATAAACTTCTGGCATTTTACTCCCGTATTAACTCCTCATGCGTGAATGAGATGCAAAATACTCAGTCAGTTTGTCAGCTATCTGAGCAGGATCATCAACAGTCGAACCATCGATATCAAGTGGACCAATCTAATTCATCTCCTTCCTTCTAGAATTTACGTAAAGAAGTCTTTGCTGTTTTTCTTTGCATCCTTTGCCAAAGATTTCTTGTAATGTGACTTGATTACAGACTAGTTTATATCTACCTTAGTCTTCTGTGTCACCTGTTAATCTATATGCACCCTCATGCATTTTTATTCTTTGTCATGGGTCTGCTTTAGTTCATCTGAGATCCATTTAGGCCTAAATCTTGGACAGTATTTCTTAGTTGGTATGAAAAGTCTAGTAGCTTTTAAGATTACTTCCTTGAATGCTTCCTATTTAGAATTTGCTGTTGGTAACATTAGTTGGTCCCACTGTATAGAATTTATAAACTGTCTGTAACCACCATGGTCTCCTTTATGAAAGCAAAACCCCTTCCCTTTACCCCTGATGGTAGTTACATCTTTAAGTAAATCCCACCTGAATAATGAAGTGATCACTGCCACCTAATGATTCCTTTATCTGCAGATTCTTAATTATTACTCTCTCTGGTTGCCTCTTGCACATGCTGCTGTAGAAAACAGTCATCCAATAAATCCACAAAATCTAATCTTTCTTGTGTTCAAGTGACCAACCCACAAGTTCCAGTCAGTATCTGCAAAGTTAAAATTCCCCATTATAAGACATTCTGATTTTCTGGCCCACTATTTCTCTGTACTGTTGTTTCTTGTACTCATTAGAGTAATTGCACCTATAACACACTCCTACCCTCATTTTTACTTTCCCAGTGTTAATGGCATACTAAACTGACCCAACATTTCACTAGCCACCCATGTCAACTGGATGCACTGCCTTAAATTTTGTATATTTCCTAACTCGCGGCATAATCCTTCCTCCCTTCCTATTCTGTCTGTCCTTTCTGCATAGGAGAGTGGATTTGTCCATTGGCATGTGAACACTTTGTGGATAAGATGATATATGCCCTACAACATTATCAACTTTTGCCCCAGGCAGACATACCCTGGTCCTGTTCCACCTATCCTTTTTGCATAATAATAATAAAATAATTAAAAAATAATAATAGTAATAAAATAACAAAAAAAAAAAAATAAAATTGAATGATAAGAATAAAATAATAATAATAATAATAAGAAGAAGAAGAAGAAGAAGAAGAAGAAGAAGAAAATTTAAAAAATATATATATATATATTATAATAATTAATAAATAAGAGAAAAAAAATGGACAGCCGGAGCATTTCCCTCCCGTTTGGTAATTATTCAGCTGACCTTTGAAATTCCCCAAACTGTCAGTCTCTACCACCCATTTAGGATAACTGATTCCAGTAATTTATAACTCCCTGGCTAAAATAAAATTGCCTGCAGTCTTGTCTAAACAACTCCCCCCCCCACACCGTAACATGAAATTATGGCTCTAGTTCTAGAATCATTTATAACCTTGAAAATTTTGTCCTTATTCATTTTGCTTATGCCTTTCAGAGCCTTAAACACCTCAATGAAGTCTCCTTTGAGGTGCCTAGTTTCTAAGTTGTGCAATTCCATATTCGAAGTCTTTCCACATATGGATGTCTTTTTTCTGATCTCATCAGGTGAGTTACCTGTCTCTGGACTCTTTCAAGAAGCACAGTCTGCTGAGTATGGGCTTGGCACACCTAGGATCTTTAGCTGGATATCATCATTCTTCTCTTTCTTGATGATTCCCTTCTATTTCTGACTCTTGTTCTCTCTCTCTCTCTCTCTCTCTCTCTCTCTCTCTCTCTCTCTCTCTCTCTCTCTCTCTCTCTCAGGGCAATTCAGAAATTTTTTTTTTTTTGGCTGGTGCAGCATAAGCCTCAGGCTTCCTTGCACCATACAGCTAATAATAATCTATGGACACTAGTATTAATTTTCAGAATTGCTGTCTAAATTCAAATAAACCAAGGAGCTTGACTAGGATTATAAAGCTACTTATAGAAAATAATTTAGTATAATTAAGTCAATAAAACAACTAAATATATATAAAAACTTAGCATTCGCTGGAGCTACAAAAATCTTTGCCAACACGGTAATAACCTCGTACTGAGATTGAACATTTGCACATCTCCAATCTATAGGGACTTTCCCAATACAAGAATGGTCTCATAAGTTTGCTTACCTCTTTTTCTGCTTTTAATTAGATCATATCAACCCAGTGTGCCTTTTTTACTTTTGGTTTCAAAATCTTCCCTTCCACATTTCTCTCAGTTATCACAGAATCATTTATCTTCCAGTTACAAATTGATATTATTTTGGCATCCCCATCGCTAAAAACATTTTTGTTCATGAATATGATGGAAAATATATTAAGTAACCTGAATACATATTTTTTAGTAATCTGAACAGAGCATTTACAGTTATAGCATCCACATATAGTGGACCAATGTGGACCATCCCTTGCTTTCTAGTTTTAACATAAGCAAAAAAGTCTTTGTTCGTTATCTTTTCATTCTTAGCAAGAGACTTTGGAGGGAATGGTGTGATTTTTTTTTTTTTTTTTTTTTTTTTTGGCTGATGCTGCATAAGCTCATACACTTGCTTTCTTGCATCACATGCCACCACTACTACTACTACTTCTTGTAATTTGCCTAACCACCTTAGTGACTTAATTGTTTACTGGTTCATACTTATGTGACTTTCTCTGACCCTGATATATGTAAGCATACCCTGATATATATATTTGACCATGTGACCCTGATATATACATTTTTATTCTCTATTACTAGTTTCATCAGTTCATTTCACATCCATTTAGGTCTAGACCTTGAACATTATCTCTTAGTTTGTATTAAAACATACAATAAATAGTTTGTTGTGACATATGCACTGGGAAAGCAAAGTTGAGATGCATTATAGGCCTAATGAGTACAATGAACAACTGTACAAAGAAATAGTGGGCCAGTAAATCAGATTGTCTTACAATGGACGATTTTAACTATCCAGATATAGACTGGAACTTGTGGGTTGATTACTCACAATCACTTTTATGGATTTATTGGATGATTGTTTTCTACAGCAGCATGTTCGAGAGGCAACCAGATGGAATAATACTCTTGATCTGATTATCAGTAGTGATTTATTCATGCATTAAGAATCTACAAATATATATTTGTAGGTACCACTAGGTGGCAGTGATCACGGTATACTGATGTGGGATTTACTCAAAGATGTAACTACTATCAGGAGTAAAGGGAAGAGTTTTTCTTTCGTAAAGGTAACTACAGTGGTCTCAGACAGTTTTTAAATTGTATACAGTGGGACCAACTCATAGTATTACCAACAGCGAAATCCAAAATGGGAAACATTCATGGAATTAATCTTGGAAGCTACTAGGCTTTTCATACCAACTAAGAAATACTGTTCAAGTTTAGGTCTAAATGGATGTCAGATGAACTAATGAGACTCATGGCAGAGAATAAAAATGCATGGGACACACACAAATTATCAGAAGACACAGATGCCTATGGTAGATATAAGACAGTTTGTAATCAAGTCACAAATGCCATTAGGCAACAAAGGCAGATTGCGAGAAATCTCTCGTAAAGAATGCAAAGAAAAACAGTAAAGACTTCTTTACTTATGCATAAATATAGAAAATCCATACCTGACTACACTCACTACAGTTCGCGTAAACCGTAAACGTTTGGCTTAATTCAGTTCAATCGGGAATCGCATCCAGTGCAGCGTATAGCAGTGCGCAGTTAACCAGGTGATTCTACGCAGCATCAAAGAGTATTATTTCCTAATTATTATTGTAGCATCGATCGAATGAAGTTCCTTTGAGTTTGACCTCTTATTGAAAAAAATAATATTGGTGCGAGATATTTTATAAGTCAGTTTATGCCTTTTCTAATGACTACAATTTTTAATTTAATATAATTTATAGCCCATAAAATGAGCCAATTAAAAAAAAAGAAAAATTGATGCCAAATGCTGCATTTTCAATGATAATTGGACAGTCAAATATTTAATTGCAAATATAGACGATAAAGCTGTTTGTTTTTTTTTTTTTTTTTTTATTATGAAAACCCCAAATATGAAAGGTATCAAAACCTATAGTACTTAGTACCGTGCATGGGTTGAAAGAGAAGTATGGGCGGGGGGATGGAAACTTTGCTCTAGAGACTAAACATGGGTAAGCAAAGTGGTGGTATTGCACCGGTTGATGAGTCATCTACCAACTGTTTGGTTTGTAATCAAAAAATCAAAATCAATCTAAAAAGGCATTTTTCAACAAAACATTTTGTAAAATATAAGCTATTTTCACCGGAACAAATGAAAATTGAAGCAGAAAATTTAAAATGTGGTTTGCATAAGCAACAAAATACTTTGAAAATTTTGTTAAATACAGATAGAGCTCTGGCAAAAGCTAGTTACACTGTTGCACATAAGGTTGCAAAACAATGTAAATCATTTTCTGATGGGGAATTTGTGAAGGAATGTTTGATGCCCTGATAAAAAAAAAACTGACGTTTGAAAAAATTTCTTTGTCATGAAGAACTCTCGTGAGACGAATTGATAATATTTCAAGTAATTAATTTATGTGATCAATTAAAATTAAAATTGGAAGATTGTACTTACCGTGCACTGGCTTTAGATGAGTCATGTGACATTACCGATATGAGTCAACTTTTAATCTTTATTCGAGGTATAAATCATAGATTTGAAATTACAGAGGAATTACTTTCTGCATATCCTATGAAAGACACAACGACTGGTGAAGATTTTTTTATAGCCCTTCAAGAAGCTTTGTAAAAACATATATAAAGTGGGACAAAATTGTCATCATCACAACCGATGGGTGTCCTAGTTTGACAGGAAAAAACATTGGATTATGAAAAAGAATAAGCGACGAAATAAAGCGTATTCCAGAAAAAGAAATAATTTTCTTACATTGTATAATTCATCAAGAAACCCTTTGCAAAAGAGTTTTAAAACTGAAGCATGTTATCGGTTGTAATGAAAGTAGTTAATTTTATTCGTGGAAGAGCTTTAAACCACCGGCAATTCATAGCATTTTTGAAAGAAATTGAATGTGATTTTACTGATATTCCTTACCATACGGACATAAGATGACTTAGTCTTGCAAAAGTGTTAAAAAGATTTCATGATTTGTTGGATGAAATTGTAAACTTCTTGAATGCTAAGGACAGGCTGAATGAATTTTGTGAATTAAAAGATAAACGACTTTTTTTTTTCTGTTGATATGTTTTCGCATCAAAATGAATTAAATTTATTATTACAAGGGAAAGGACTATTTATTTTTGATATGTATACAAATGTCACATCGTTTACGAGAAAACTCAAGTTATTTTCGCAACAATTCCAAAAGTTAACTCACTTTCCAATCTTACAAAAAAGAGAAAAAAAACTTAATGTGCTGATTTTAAGAAATATGAGGCTATAATAAGTGACTTATTTAATGAATTTACAAGAAGATTTGATGATTTTCAGAAAATTTCTAAAGATCTATCTTTAGTAAGCCTACCATTTAATTTTAATGTCAATGGTGCACCACCTTGTATTCAGTTGGAACTGATAAATTTACAATCAAATTTTATATTAAAGAATTAATTTGCTGAAAAAACAATAATGGACTTCTATGCTTTGTTAAATCCAGAAATATTTAAAAATATTCTGAATAATGCACAGAAATATTTGCCATTCTTTGAATCAACATACCTATGCGAAACTACATTTTCTTTATTGAAAAATACAAAGAGCAAAATTATATCAAGAATAACAGATGAAAATTTAGGAGCTTCTACGAATAGCCACTAGTGAATTGAATCCCAATTTTGATGAAATCATAAATCAGGAACATTCCAAATGTAATCCCTCACATTAAAGTTTTTGTTTTCTGCATTTACTTTGTTATCATAACAAAAATAAAAATGTTTATTCCAAATTGTAGTTCTTATCTGTACCTATCTATAATCAACTTCTGTTTAAATATTGTATTTACTTTTTTTTAAAATATTAATAATTTGGTAATTCAAGTAATATAACATTTTTTTTAGGTTCTAATTTTTTTCGTTAAATCGTTCAATCTATTCCGGCCCGCATCATGATACAAAAATTTCATTCGTATGAAATTTTCGTATCATGATGAAAAAAGTTGCCCACCCCTGATTTAGAGGGAATTGTTTGGTAAATTTTTTTTTTTTTTTTGGGTGATGCTGCATAAGCTCATACACTTGCTTTCTTGCATCACATGCCACTACTACTACTATTATGAGGGCATCCTTGGACTCAGGGGAGGACCCCATGGACTGGAGATGTGCAAATTTATCCACAATTCACAAAGAGGGATCAAAAGGTGATGTGAATAATTACAGACATGTTAGTTTAACTTCTGTTCTGGGGAAAATAATAGAGTCACTGGTTAAAGAAGAACTTCAGGATCATCTAGACAAGACTGCAGTTATAGTTCTGAAACAGCATGGGTTTGTTACAGGGGAAGTCTTGTCTGACCAATTTGATTCATTACTATGATGTGGTCATAAAGGAACTGGTTGCAAAAAATAATTTTGATATTGTATACTTGGATTTTAGGAAAACTTTTGATAGTGTTGCACATGGAAGACAACTGTACAAGTTGGAGCAGTATGGCATTAAGGGTACGTTGCTACAATGAATAAAAGGATGGTTGAGTAATTGAAGATAGAGAGTGGTAATCAATGGACACTGCTCTTTATGCACTAATGTTATTAGTGGAGTTACCCAGAGGTCTGTGTTGTGCCCATTGTTGTGTTCTATATTTATCAATGATATCAATGAAGGTATATTAGGCTTAACGTCCAAGTTTGCAGATGATACAAAGGTTTGCAGGGTAAGGAAATACGCTACTGCAACAGGATCTAGAAAAGTTGAGCAGATGGGCTGAGAGGTGGCAACTGAAGTTTAACATTGACAAATGCAAAGTACTGCACATGGGTAGCAGTAATCCTAGAGTAACATACAAACTGTGTGGGACTACACTCAGGGTAGTGGAGTATGAAAAGGACTTGGGGGTAATTGTGCAGTTATATATGAAGTTTTCTGAGCAGTGCAGATGGGCTGCAAGAGTAGCCCATGGGGGTCTTGTCAATGATATATAGGAATTTTGCTAGAAGGTATAAGGAGGTGATTATCCCCTTGTATAAGGCAATGGTCAGACCACACCTTGAGTACTGCATACAGTTCTGCAGGCCTCATTTGAGTAAAGATGTTGAGCTACTAGAATGAGTACAGAGAAGGGAAATGAGATTAGTGAGTGGAACCAAGGATTACTGTTACCAAGATAGGCTTAAGTTCTGAAAATTGCAGCATCTAGAGACTAGGTGCCTGTCAGGTGATCTGATTGTGGTGTATTAATGCCTTGAATGGTTTGAGCAAGCTCAATACTATGGGATTGTTTCTCTTGCTCATATTAAGAACCTGAAGGGACATAAATTCAAATTGAGGAAAGACAGTTATTAGGAAAGACAGATAGACAATTGAGGAACCAAGGATTACTGTTACCAAGATAGGCTTAAGTTCTGAAAATTGCAGCAGAGAACGAGGGTAGCCTGTGCGGACATACATTTTTGCTGCTCCTGGAACAGAGAAGTTTTTTCTGATTTATTTTCTGTTTTATTAGCTTAAATTGGCATATTAACTTATTTTCTAGAGTAGCTTTATATTCCTATTTACGATAATTAGATTAAACTAACTTAGATAGAGATTTTTTAGGTATTACTTAGTATCGGAAAGGGTATCAAATCCACGTGTTTACCGTTCGTAAATAGCTGCCATTGTTACGCGATACATAATATTTCGAAATAGATAGCATAAGCTTAATATAGTATAGTATAGTACATAATATTGTCAATTAATCAGATAATTAATCTTGTTGAACTTCATTGTCAATTAAATTGTACCTTTAACTATACATATAACGACTTGGGTTATGTAACATAAATAATTAGTAAAAAATAAATAATTAATACTTAACTTGATACTGAAGTTATATAAAGGGATTTCGTAGATAACACTCGATACTGAAACATAAATATAGCGTTATAACTGTGTTGGGATATAAGTTTAGGGTTTTAATTTTGTACTGAAATTGAAATTTTATTGAAATTAAATCGAAATCATGACTCAGACAAGAGCAGCAAAGCAAAAGGCTCAAGCTAATGGGAGTGCTGTGGCTCAGGGGAGAACTGAGGGGGGCAGTTTCCCTCTGACTCACAGCCTATTAAAATGCACTACTTGCTTGATGTTTGTGGAGCAGTCAGGAAATCAGGCGACAACTCAGCATTGTTATGGGCCTATATGAGAGGTTGAAGGACAGGGTAGATGCCCTCGAAGGATTAAACGTGAGGGGGCCCATCAAGCTCTCAGCTGCCCACACCAATGCCAGAGCTTGCACTTGGTCATCATGCAACACAGCGGCAACCCCCAAGGCAGAATGCGCTGGTCCCAAAGGAACTAGTAGTTGTTGGTGACTCTATTGTCAGGGAAACGGGAAACTTGCTTTCTAAAAAGGATAGGTGGAACAGGACCAGTATGTCTGCCAGGGGCAAAGGTTGATGACATTGTAGAGCGGATATCATCTTTTAAGGGCACAAAAGGTGATATAGTTGTACACGTTGGCACTAATGATATTAAGAGCAGGAGACCGGCGGAATTACTTGACAAGTACAGGTCACTGATGAAAAAAAGCCGTGAATTAGGATTGAATTTGAAAGTGTCTGCAATTCTGCCCAGACACGATAGGAGGGAGTATATGATGAGAGCCCTGTCGATAAATTCGGCCCTGGAAAGATTGTGCAAGGCTCAAGGGGTAGAATTTTTTTCAGCCTGTTCTGTACTTGTTAACAGGAGAGACTGCTTCTACAGGGATGGGATACACTTAAATAGAAAGGGTGCAAGAATGTTTGCTGATGCTATCGAGGCAGTGTTAGGTGGGCTGGAAAACTGCTAGATTAGGGGTATACAAGGACTAATAGATTAACAGTAGCCACTGGCAGAGGTGAAAGTGATTCTGGCACTGCTTCTATTGGAATGAGCCGCAGCCTGGAAAATAAGATGCAGGATATTTCAGAGACTGCTGGGAATCATTGGGGTACAAGTAAACACATGGGTTGTGTTAGGGTAGCTAAGAAAAAGAACAGGTGCATGTATACTTGTGTGTACACCAATGCTAGGAGTCAATTTGGTGTGACATAAGCATTGGGAGATCAAAATTGAGAGTAGGAGTGTGCTATAGGCCTAATGACTCTGATGAGTATAATAAGAAACTGTATGGGGAAATAAGAGTGGGCCAGTAAATCAGAGAGTCTTATAATGGGGGATTTTAATTTCCCAGATATTGACTGGAATTTGGGGGCTGGTCACTCACACACTAGCAAGGCTTTTGCGGATTTATTGGATGATTGTTTTCTACATCAGCATGTTCGGGAGGCAACTAGAGGAAGTTGCCTCTCTGCAGGTAAATGAACCACTAGGTGGCAGTGATCACAGTGTGCTGAAGTGGGATTTATTCAAAGAGGTAACTACCATTAGGAGTAAAGGGAAGGGTTATTGCTTTCATAAAGTGACTACGATGGACTGAGACAGTATTTAAATTCTATACAGTAGGACCAACTGATGATGTTACCAACAGCAAATTCAAAATGGGAAGCATTCAAAGAACTTATTTTGGAAGCTACTAGGCTTTACATACCAACTAAGAAATATTGTTCAAGGTTTAGGCATAAGTGGATGTCAGACGAACTAATGAGACATATGGCAGAGAAGAAAAATGCATGGGATACATACAAATTAACACGTTACACAGAAACCTATGATAGATACAAGTTGATCTGTAACCAAGTTACAAAGGAGGTTAGGCAGGCGAAGGCAGATTATGAGAAATCTTTGGCAAGGGATGCAAAGAAAAACAGCAAAGAGTTCTTTACTTATGTAAACACTAGAAGGAAGGGGATGAATCAGATTGGTCCACTTTATTTTGATGGGTCAACTGTTGATGATCCTGCTCAGGTAGCTAACGAACTAAATGAATATTTTGCATCGACATTCACACATGAGGAGTTATTCAGCGAGGGGAATGCCAGAGGTGTATTCAACTCTGGCAGGAAGCTAGAGAATCTTGTAATAACTCTGAGTAAAATGGAGGAGAAATTGTTGAAGATAAATACAAGAAAGGCACCTGGGGTGGATGGGATCTATCCAGTTATATTAAAGGAGGCAGCAAAGGAAGTAAACAAATCCTTAGCCATAATTATGAGAGCTTCCTTGGACTCAGGTGAAGTACCCATGGACTGGAGATATGCAAATGTGACCCCAATTCACAAAGGAGGATCATAGGGCGACACAAGTAATTATAGACCTGTTAGTTTATCTTCTGTTCCTGGAAAATTAATGGAGGCACTGGTTAAAGAAGCACTGCAGGATAATCTAGACAAGACTTCAGTTATAGCTCAGAAACAGCATGTCTTTGTTAAGGGAAGTCTTGCCTGACTAATTTGATTGGATACTATGATGCAGTCACAAAAGAACTGGATGCAGGAATAACTTTGATATTATATACTTGGATCTTAGAAAGGCTTTTGATAATGTTGCACATGGAAGACTGCTGCACAAATTGGAGCAGTGTGGCATTGGAGGCAAATTGCTGCTATGGATAAAGGGGTGATTGAGGGGGAGAAGACAGAGAGTGGTAATCAATGGACACTGCTCATCGTGGACTAAAGTTATTAGTGGAGTCCCTCAGGGTTCAGTATTGGATCCATTATTGTTTTCTGTATTTATAAATGATATTGATGATGGTATATCAAGCTTAATGTCCAAGTTTGCAGACGATACAAAGGTTGGCAGGGTTGTCAAGGACACTACTGACACTATGCTACTGCAACAGGATCTGGAAAGGTTGAGCAGATGGGCTGAGAGGTGGAAAATGAAGTTTAACATTGACAAATGTTAAGTACTACATATGGGAAACAGCAACCCTAGAGCAACATATCAACTCTGTGGTACTACACTGACAGTGGTAGAGAATGAAAGGGACCTGGGGGTGGTTGTGCAGGCAGATATGAAGTTCTCTGAGCAGTGCAGACGGGCTGCAAGAGTAGCTCATGGTGTATTGTCGATGATATATAGGAATTTTTCTAGCAGGGATAAGGAGGTGATTATTCACTTGTATAAGGCAATGGTCAGGCCACACCTAGAGTACTTTATACAGGTCTGGAGGCCTCATTTCAAGAAGGATGTAGAGATGCTGGAACGAGTACAGAGAAGGGCAAGAAGATTAGTGGATGGAACAAAGGGGTGCTCTTACGAAGAAAGGCTTAAGTTTTGCAAATTACAGTGTCTGGAGACTAGGCACCAGCGAGGTGATCTGATAGGTGTATAAAGCCTTGAATGGTTTGAGCATGCTCAATGCTGATGGGACTCTTCCTCTTGCTCAGAATAATCACCTGAGAGGGCATAAATTCAAATTGAGAAAAGACAGATGTAGGATAGACGTGAGGAAATTTGCCTTTAGCCAGCGGGTGGTTGGTTGGTGGAATAGACTTCCATCCGTTGTCGTGGAACTTGATAGCCTAAATAAGTTGAAGGCTCAGCTGGACAGATATTTCGAACGAACGGAGGGGTGAAGTGGAAGTGGTTATTTTTTATTTATTTATTTATTATTATTATTATTGTTTTTTTTTTTTTTTGGCTGATGCTGCATAAGCTTGCTTTCTTGCATCAAATGCCTCTACTAATGCTAATCTAGAGACTAGGTGCTTGTCAGGTGATCTGATTGTGGTGTATTAATGCCTTGAATGGTTTGAGCAAGCTCAATACTATGGGATTGTTTCTCTTGCTCATATTAAGAACCTGAAGGGACATAAATTCAAATTGAGCAAGGACAGTTATAGAATAGATGTGTGGAAACTTGCCTTTAGCCAGCAGGTAAAGAACTGAACAAAGTAGACATTTTGACAGGCGTGCAGGCCATATAAAAATTATTCTAGGGCTGTAGGTTTGACACCACTGACTTAACCAATACTTCAAATTTATAAAATTTGTTTATTCTACTCCTAATATTAGTGTGCAAGCACTAATATTAGGAATAAGTATACGTGCACCTGTTTTTGTTCTTAGTAATCTTAACATTACCCATGTAATTTTTTGGAACAAATGGAGGGATGAAATGGGAGCGTGTTTTTTTTTTTTTTTTTTTTTGGCTGATGCTGCAATAAGATCACTTTCTTGCATCGTGTGCCTCTACTAATGGTAATATGCTACCATGAGGACTCCCCTACAGGACCTGCTTTTGATCACTGATTTCTTACTTTTCTGCATGAGTACGATAATTGCTGTCCTCTCTTCTTACGGCTGCTTATCTGCGTATTCCCTCCCCCCAGGTAATTGTTTTCAAACTTGCCTAACACTTTTTTGATGTCATCAGAAAATATTCTTGCCCCCCCCCCCCCATTTAAGTGTATTCCAACCCTGTAAAAAAGTGTATCAAGAAAAGTTTTATTTTGCCAATAAATAAACTTTGTCAATAAATTCTGCAGTGCTGAATTTATTGACAAAGTTCTCATCATTTACTCCTTTCTCTCAATGTTTCCCTATATCTGTTAAGTAAATCCTCAGATTTCCGATTCTTAATATAGTACCAGTATAACAATATTATCTTTTGTGATGTTGTTGTATACATGGTTTTACTCTAGTTTCAAGCAGACATATTCTGGCCCTATTCTACTTATCCTTTTTATGCACAATATATTTCACATTTCCCTGACAATAGATCAGCCGGCAATAGCTGCTTTCTGTGGTAATAGTGTTGTTGAAGATGTCAATGCTGTTGAAGCTGTCATTGCTGTCTAATGCATGAGTGCTGGCTCTGAAATTCACAGAGCTGGACGGCTGAGTGCTTGATAATTTCCTCATTTTATATCCTTTTATATTCTTCAAGCCTCATATAGGCTTATCAGAATGCTGAATTTGTGCTAATTACTTCCCATTCTTTTTGTCAAAAACACAAAGATATTCTCTTTGGCCATATTATGTGCAGGCGCCTCCGTAGCCAGGTGGGAAGGAGCAGCAGTGCGTAGCACACGCTTCTTGATTAGACCGGGGTTCGAGCCCGTCACCACCAAATACAGAGGATGCGGAAAGGTCAGGGAAGGACCACCGCATATTCCCGGAGCAATATGGCCTTAGTTGCTAATGCTCCTAAAAAAACCAAATAGCCATATTATGTTCCTTTACAGATTGCTCAGAAAACAAGCAACGGTGCAGTGTATAAAATAAAGCCCTGATTCATAAGAGAACTGCCATTGGCAGTCTACCCTGAGCCAAAGCATTCCCACTACATACTTTGTGCTTATTGCTTGATGTTATAATCCGAGGCCCAGTTTTAGCCTGAATTTAATTTAAAAATACCATACACTTATAAGTTGAATATAATAATGCTACTGTTCCCAGGTTATCATTAGTAGAGGCATTTGATGCAAGAAAGCAAGCTTATGCAGCATCAGCCAAAAAAAAAACCACTTCCACTTCACCCCTCTGTTCGTTCGAAATACCTGTCCAGCTGAGCCTTAAACTTATTTAGGCTATCAACTTCCACAACAAGGGATGGAAGTCTGTTCCACCAACCAACCACCCACTGGCTAAAGGCAAATTTCCGCACGTCTATCCTACATCTGTCTTTCCTCAATTTGAATTTATGCCCTCTCAGGTGATTATTCTGACCTAGAGGAAGAATCCCATCAGCATTGAGCATGCTCAAACCATTCAAGGCTTTATACACCTCTAATCAGATCACCTCGCTGGTGCCTAGTCTCCAGACACTGTAATTTGCAAAATTTAAGCCTTTCTTCGTAAGAGCACCACTTTGTTCCATTCACTAATCTTCTTGCCCTTCTCTGTACTCGTTCCAGCATCTCTACATCCTTCTTGAAATGAGGCCTCCAGACCTGTATACAGTACTCTAGGTGTGGCCTGACCATTGCCTTATACAAGTGAATAATCACCTCCTTATCCCTGCTGGAAAAATTCCTATATATCATTGACAATACTCCATGAGCTACCCTTGCAGCCCGTCTGCACTGCTCAGAAAACTTCATACAGTCAGTCCTCGTATAGCACGATAGTTTCCTAGAAGCCCTCGTGCAATGCAAAATCATGCAATATAAACAACAGGCCCTATGGGAAAAATAGGGTTAGGTGCTGACCACCCAAGATTGAACACACATTTTTAACCAAAACATTACCAAACACAATAAATAATTGTAATAAAATACGTAAGTATTTTATTACGACTATTACGTAATAAAATATTGCTAATGCTTTTGCTTCTATCGTAAGCAAACTTGTTTTTTGTTTGATTTTCTGTCCAAACAGTTCACAGCCGTTGCATCTCTTCCATTTCTTTGTCTTAATCTAATGGATTTTAATTACGCTTCGAGTTGTTCCTGCTATGAAAGTTGTTTTTATTTTTTCTGCATTCTTTGTAATTCTCGGCGTTGCCTCATTTAGGTCTGTAGCACGTGCAATATCACATGGTCTTTCATTTCGCTCAAAGCCTTTCACAGTTTCATATTTTTTCGCTATCGACAGTGGCGGACTGGCCATAAGCCTTACTGGGGAAACCTCGGTGGGCCGGAGGCCGGTGTGATTTTGGCCATAAACCGTAGTCTGAGGCCACTATAAATTTTCCCGGGTAAGAATTTTTGATCCAGTCTGCCTCTGTTTATCGATATTGTTTTTCTTTTTCTCTCTGAATCTGTAGTGTCTTCACCAGGACGCTTTCTTTTCACACCTTTTAAGTATTTTACTCATTTTTAGGGAATAAAGCACAATTACAAAACGAGGAGGTACGCTTGATACACATAAACAAAGCTGCGCGCGTGTAGAAATTGAGTAAACAACACCGTAGAGGCAGAGATTAACACCTCACATTTTACTAAAGCACTTTTCTAGGGGTTACTACCATAAAACAATAAAAACAATTTCCAGCTGCATTTCTGCTAGTGGAATCTGTTATAAACTGGTAGTAAACTCGATCTAATTGTATTTGCGATTATACCAATAGCTGTAATTGTGTTGCTTTTTACGTTATTATGGAGAAATGTGTTTCCTCTTCACTGATTAAAAAAAAAAAAAAAAAAAAAAAAAAAAACATTAATACATCTTCAGAATCTTCTCTTCATTTCTATCGTGTTGCATTCGGTTGGGTTGAGTCTGCGATCGACTGCCATTTCTTGTAAACACGAAAGCGAATCGTGCATAAGCGAATTCGGTTCATGTTATATAAGATATCCTTCCCTCATTTATAAATCGTGTATGATCGAATTCGTGTAATGTAAACATGTGTTATACGAGGACTGACTGTATCTTCCTGCACAACCACCCCCAGGTCCCTTTCATTCTCTACCACTGTCAGTGTAGTACCACAGAGTTGATACGTTGCTCTGGGGTTGCTGTTTCCCATATGTAGTACTTTACATTTGTCAATGTTAAACTTCATTTGCCACCTCTCAGCCTATCTGCTCAACCTTTCCAGATCCTGTTGCAGCAGCATAGTGTCAGTAGTGTCCTTGACAACCCTGCCAACCTTCGTATCGTCTGCAAACTTGGACATTAAGCTTGATATACCATCATCAATATCATTTATAAATACAGAAAACAATAATGGACCCAACACTGTACCCTGAGGGACTCCACTGATAACATTAGTCCACGATGAGCAGTGTCCATTGATTACCACTCTCTGTCTTCTCTCCCTCAACCACCCCTTTATCAACAGCAGCAATTTGCCTCCAGTGCCACACTGCTCCAATTTCTGCAGAAGTCTTCCATGTGCAATGGTATCAAAAGCCTTTCTAAGATCGAAGTATATAATATCAAAGTTATTCCCTGCATCATAGTATCCAATCAAATTGGTCAGGCAAAACTTCCCCTTAACAAAACCATGCTGTGTCCGAGCCATAACTGAAGGATTGTCTAGATTATCCTGCAGTGCTTCTTTAACCAGTGCCTCCATTAATTTTCCTGGAACAGAAGTTAAACTCACAGGTCTATAATTACTTCTGTCAGCCTTTGATCCTCTTTTGTGAATTGGGGTCACCTTTGCACATCTCCAGTCTGTGGGTACCTCCCCTGAGTCCAAGGAAGCTCTCATAATTATGGCTAAGGGTTTGCTTACTTCCTTTCCTGCCTCCTTTAATATAACTGGATAGATCCCATCCATCCCAGGTGCCTTTCTTGTCTTTATCTTCAACAATTTCTCCTCCACTTTACTCTCAGTTATTACAAGACTCTCTAGCTTACTTCCAGAGTTGAATACACCTCTGGCATTCCCCTCGCTGAATAACTCCTCATGTGTGAATGTCGATGCAAAATATTCATTTAGTTCTTTAGCTACCTGAGCAGGATCATCAACAGTTAACCCATCAATATCAAGTGGACCAATCTGATTCATCCCCTTCCTTCTAGAGTTTACATAAGTAAAGAACTCTTTGCTGTTTTTCTTTGCATCCCTTGCCAAAGATTTCTCGTAATCTGTCTTCGCCTGCCTAACCTCCTTTGTAACTTGGTTACAGATCAACTTGTATCTATCAGAGGCTTCTGTGTGACGTGTTAATTTGTATGTATCCCATGTATTTTTCTTCTCTGCCATATGTCTCATTAGTTCATCTGACATCCATTTAGGCCTAAACCTTGAACAATATTTCTTAGTTGGTATGTAAAGCCTAGTAGCTTCCAAGATTAGTTCTTTGAATGCTTCCCATTTTGAAGTTGCTGTTGGTAACATCATCAGTTGGTCCCACTGTATAGAATTTAAATACTGTCTCAGTCCATCGTAGTCGCCTTTATGAAAGCAATAACCCTTCCCTTTACCCCTAATGGTAGTTACCTCTTTGAGTATATCCCACTTCAGCACACTGTGATCAATGCCACCTAGTGGTTCATTTATCTGCAGATTTTTAATGCATGAAGAATCACTACTGATAATCAAATCAAGAGTATTACACCCTCTAGTTGCCTCCCGAACATGCTGATGTAGAAAACAGTTATCCAATAAATCCACAAAAGCCTTGCTAGTGTGTGAGTGACCAGCCCCCAAATTCCAGTCAATATCTGGGAAATTAAAATTCCCCATTATAAGACTCTCTGATTTACTGGCCCACTCTATTTCCCTGTACAGTTTCTTATTATACTCATCAGAGTCATTAGGCCTATAGCACACTCCTACTCTCAATTTTGATCTCCCAATGCTTATGTCACACCAAACTGACTCGACACTGCACTGTCCAGCGATGTCGACTGGCTTCACTTCCTTGGATTTTATGTGTTTCTTAACTAATAACCCCTCCTCCCTTCCTATCCTTTCTGTAGACATTGTACTCCCCAAATTCCAGTTCTGCATTCCTTATATCTGTGTGACACCACGTCTCTGATATCTCAACAGTATCTGCTTTTGATGTTTTGAGCAATACCTCAAATTCGTCAAATTTATTTACTGAACTCCTAGCATTGATGTACACGCAAGTATACATGCACCTGTTTCTATTCTTAGCTACCCTAACACAGCCCATGTGTTTACTTGTACCGCAGTGACTCCCAGCAGTCTCTGAAATATCCTTCATCTTGTTTTTCAGGCTTCTGTTCATTCCAATAGAAGCAGTGCAAGAATCTCTTTCACTTCTGCCAGTGGCTACTGTTAATCTATTAGTCTTTGTCTCCCCCCAAGGTAGCAGTTTTCCGCCCCACCTAACACTGCCTCGATAGTATCAGCAAATATTCTTGCACCCTTTCTAATTAAGTGAATCCCATCCCTGTAGGAGCAGTCTCTCCTGTTAACAAGTACAGACCAGGCTGAAAAAGAATTCTACCCCTTGAGCCTTGCACAATCTTTCCAGGGCTGAATTGATAGACAAGGCTCTCATCATATACTCCCTCCTATCGTGTCTGGGCAGAATTGCAAACACTTTCAATTTCAACCCTACATCACGGCGTTTTTTCAACAGTGACCTGTACTTGTTTAGTAATTCTGCCGGTCTCCTACTCTTGATATCATTAGTGCTAACGTGTACAACTATATCAACTTTTGTGCCCTTAAAAGATGATATCTACTCTACAACATCATCAACCTTTGCCCCTGGCAGACATACCCTGGTCCTGTTCCACCTATCCTTTTTACAAAGCATGTTCCCCATTTCCCCTGACAATAGAGTCACCAACAACTACTAGTTCCTGTGGGATCAGTGCATTCTGCTTTGGGGGTTGCCGCTGTGTTGCGCGATGACGAAGTGCCAGCTCTGGCGTTGATGTGGGCACCTGAGAGCTTGATGGGCCCCTCAATTTAGTTCCTTCGAGGAGATCCACCATGTCCATCAAGCTCTCATATAGGCCCATAACAACGCTGAGTTTTTGCCTGATTTCGTTACACTCCTTGCATCGCGCACACACAAAGACATCCCCCATGGCAATATCATGTCCCGTACCTGAATGCTCCACAAACATCATGTAATCAGTGCATTTTAAATGGCTGTGATTCAGAAGGCAACTGTCCCCCTCAGTTCTCCTCTGAGCCACAGCACTTCCATTAGCTTGAGTCTTTTGCTTTGCTGCTCTGGTCTGAGTCATGATTTCTATTAATTTCAATAAAATTTCAATTTCAGTTCAAAATTATAACCCTAAACTTGTATGCCAACACAGTTATAACGGTGTATATATTTTTCAGTGTCAAGTATTAATTATCTACGAGTTCCCATTATATAACTTCCGTATCAGTTGTCTTAATTAATTATGTTACGTTTGTAATCTAAGTCTTTATATGTATTTAGTTAAAAGTACAATTTAATTGACAACGAAGTTCAACAAGTTTAATAGATTCTACTGATCAACTGACAATATTATAACCGATATTATACTAATGCTATCTAGTTCGGTATATAATGTATCGTATGATAAAGGCAGCAATTATGAACGGTAAATCTACGGACACTTAAGTATTAATTAACTTTCAAATCTCGCTGTCTCAATTCAGAATAACTTGCGATCCTTACTAGGTCTATTAGCTACTTACAGAAAATAATTTGATGTAAAAATTATTCAATAAAGCGGCTAAATATGGCTAAAAAAAAGTTGTGCAAGGCCAGTAATTACTATGTATTTTAAGTTGTGTACTATACAACTTAGTTACATTATAAAATCACAGAAGAAAACTAGAGTTTAGTACTCTTCATAGAAGAATGTCAAATGGCATTTCTTTGTATGCAATGAACAGTGGTGACTGAAATCTCTCCTATGTAAATTTTGTTTTTTAGACATTTTTAGGGCCAAGTAAGAAACAGTTATATCAGATAAACACAAATAATATTTGATCTACTAATTTTAAACAAATGGATAAATGAAAAAATTATGGCTACATAATCTAGTGAGTTATGGAAGGTTATTGCAAGTTAACTGTTATAATTTAAAGTCAAAATATATATCATGCCGTGTAAACAGGCAGTATCATGCAAGAAACATTAGCTTTTATCTTTGGTCACGTATATAAGGTATTCCTCAAAAGTTCCAGAATTTATTTTTTAATTGATAGCTATTTGTGTAATTTCTTTTTTCTGTATATGAAGTAAACATATTGTTGCAGCCACATGATCAGGCAAATGTTTGCATAATTATGCCTCTGTATATGCAACATCATTTCCTCATTGATGACTTTGTGCTGACTTGTTTTGGTTATTATTAGTCTCTTGTTTACAGTTATGGTTGAGTAATGAGTGAATGTAAAAGTGTCACAGAGACTGCACATATGACATGTCAGTGAAGTGACAGAGACAATAGTGGAGGAGAGCTTTATTAGTATCTTCAAAAATAGTACTGTACTTGTTCAGAAGTTCAAAGTGAAATTCTTGTTGATCTCTCTTTTTTTTTTTTTTTTGTTGAAATTAAAAGAATGTTCTTCAGTGCTTAGTCATCATGGATATTTGCCCTTGCTTCCCTGAGATGCAGAAATGCAAAAATTGGTCCCTCTTGCTTGATAACTGGCGAAAAGTCAGTCTTCCCTCATCCATTGAGTTTTAGAGATTTGTTAGTACCACTCTTCTTTCTGTTTCCAAGAATGAAAGAGTCATGAAATACCATAACTAAGAGGACACTCCACACGTTCAATGAATAATAATTCCAAAAATGACTTCAAGAGTTGCTGCAATTTCCTCCAATGAATTTGCAGTGTTGCGTTGATGCAGTGGGAGACTACTTCAAAGCAGAAAAGTGCCATTAAGAAGTACCTTCCATGATTTTTTTTTTATAATATCATTTCTAGGATGTCTGGAATGAATATGAGTACTCAAAGAAAAAAAATTATTATATTTTAATTATCTGTGTTTTGTAATTATTTATTATTAAAAAAATTTTAAATATTTCATTTTGACTTGCATTGACCTGAATGTCATTCACAATCTGCCATGTTTAAATTTAATATTGTTATAATTTTAAGGTTTGGAGCTGATTTACGTTGGTTTGTTCCTTTGGGCCTTCAGTCATGGATGCATCAAGTAGGCTGTGAGAATGTTGTGGAATTAGATTGGTGGGAGGAGAACTGTGTTCCTGAACATAGTGATGTATCATTTGTCTTTACCCCTGCTCAGCATTGGTCAAAACGTGTTATTGCTGATGATAACAAGGTTTGTCATCTTTTTTAATTTTTATAATACCTAAATTTAAATTACAATAAAAAGTACAATTAAATTACAATGAATAGCATATTAAAATTAAATTTTTAAATGGATGTAGCATAATTCTGGACAGTTTGACAATAAACATAGAGGAACAAAGAAGTATGACAGTTCAAGATAGAAAAGACAGTCTTGTTTCCAGAAGTGAGAAAACAGTTACAAAAATATATGCCAGAATGTACTGTATTTTCTGGTGTATAATACACACTTTTTATTTTAAAAAAATTATCACAAAATCGGAGTACATCTTATACAGTGGATGTGTCTTATACAAGAGAATGCATTGCAAAGACAGCCAGCTGGCCACAGGAGATTTGTATGCGACTCGGCACTTGGTCATTTTGTGTAAATGTGATTCCACAGTTGTTATTAGATGCGCAGTTCAACAGCTGTTCGTCAGTTCTACTTCTTAAACTTTCACGATCCTCATGTACACCATGGGGAAAAATTACGTAGTCATACTCTGGGATTTAAACTGAACATTGTAGAATGTGCAGAAATTTATGCCAAAAGACAGTTTGGACTCCGTCCAACTGGAAAACCTGGAAAACGTTAGAATTTGGAGAAATCAAAAGGATGTGCTTAAATCCATGTTAAAGAAAAAATGTGCACTGCACAGAAAAGTTGCAAACTGTCCAGAATTAGAGTGATTTATTGAAATGGGTAGAAAATCATAGACAATGAGGTATCTGTCACACAAGTGTGCGAATGAGTCAAAACAGCGTGGACAAATATCAATCCAGAAATAATGTCTTTTAAGAAATGTGGAACTGGTAATGATTTGGATGGTAGCATTAGCATTAGCATTAGTAGAGGCATTTGATGCAAGAAAGCAAGCTTATGCAGCATCAGCCAAAAAAAAAAAAAAAAAGTAACATAAATAAATAAAAATAACCACTTCCACTTCACCCCTCTGTTCGTTCGAAATACCTGTCCAGCTGAGCCTTAAACTTATTTAGGCTATCAACTTCCACGACAAGGGATGGAAGTCTGTTCCACCCACCAACCACCCGCTGGCAAAAGGCAAAGTAGTGAAGACAACTTGATATATAAAGATGAATCAGAGGAAGAGCTTTTGGAGGTTAGTAGGGGCTGAAGACACTATAACTGAAGATTGAAACCGGGATGCAGAAGAAGAATTCTTAGGCTTCATTGCTGATGAAAATCAGGATTCAGAGGAAGATTTCTTAGGATTCGCTGGTCATGCCAATGATTAATATATCTATACAGGAACTTCCCAACTTATGGAAATTCGACTTTACGTAACGTTTTACCGTCCGGTGGAAACTTAAAAAAATTGTGGAAACTTATTTTGCATCTCGTAGGAATAAATGGAGGTATCATGAAAATATCATAATATGAACCCAATAACACATTGGGTGGTTTTTTTTTTTTTTTTTTTTTGGTAATTCATTCCAGGTCTTTGGAAGTTTAAAATGTTGCCATATTACTATTTATCTCAATAAAAGATCATATTTATAATGGAAATTGCACTACACTTTCATTGTTATCATATGTTCCCGTTATATGAATCAATTTTGAATACCATGTGATGTTTTTCTAAAGCACATTTCTGGAGGTCACGACCAAAAAAACAATAAAACCAATTTGCACTTTCCGGTTTATTCGGCTTTTCTGTTAGTGCATCTAATTATAAATGGGTAGTAAACTCGATCTTATTGCATTTGCGATAATACCGATAATTGCAGTTGTGTCAGTTTTTTCACTATTATGGTGAAATGTGTTCCCCTTCACTGAAATCTTCAATCATATTAAAAACAAATTTTCAGAAACTTCTCTTCATTCCTATTTATGTATTACAATGATGAAGGGAAAGTGACCAACGAAAAGTGCAAGTTTTGGTAGTGCCAGGAAACGAAATAAAATTGATTTAGAAATGAAGATGAAAATGAATAAGAAGTATGAAGCAGGACAAAGTTTGTCATCTATTGCATGGGAATTGGATCTTGCTGCTTCAACAATGAATACTTATTAATAGACACTGCATGTATAAAAGAACATTTCAAAGGATCAATGCACTTAAGATCATCAGTGAACACAAAACAGCGTTCAGGTGCTTATCGAAGATGAAAGAGCTAACAATAATTATGGATGGAAAATCAGATTCAGAAGCAAGTGCTCCTGAGTCGAATGGCCATTCAAGCAAAAGTTGTAAGCAACTGGTGGTTTAATAGATTCAAGCATCGTGCTGGTTTCCACAACATTAAAGTATGCGGTGAAGTCACCAGTGCCAATTCTACAGCTGCAGAGAAATTTTGTGATGTGTTGGAAAAAATTATTGATAAAGGTAGCTATTCAACGCAGCAAATTTTTAACGTTGAAGAGACTGCTCTGTATTGGAAAAAAATTCTGGATCAAACATACATTGCCAAAGAGGAAAATACAAAGCCAGGTTTCAAGTTGTCAAAAGATAGGGCCACGCTCTTGCTTGGGGCTAATGCAGCGGGAGATTACAAATTAAAACCACTGCTTGTGTACCATTCTGGAAATCCTCGTGCATTTAAGGGCATCAGTAAAGCCACCCTACCCATGCATTTCCGATTCAACCAGAGAGCATGGATAACAATATCTTTCTTTGAGGATTGATTTAAATCCTGCTTCATTCCCGAGGTTGAATGATATTGTAAAGACAACGAAGTTCCTTTCAAGATTTGCTTCTATTAGATAATGCTCCTGAACATCCTACGCATCTAGATGATTTCGATTCAAACATGAGTGTCATATTTCTACCGCCAAACAAGACTTCACTCATCCAACCTATGGATCAGGGTGTTATTTCGAATTTAAAAGCATACTTTTTATGCACAACGTTTGCCCGGGCATTGTCTGCAATAGACGATGAGAAAAATTTTATGTTAAGAGACTTTTTTAAAATCTTACAATATTTACCACACCACCTTAAACATTATGAGAGCTTCCTTGGACTCAGGGGAGCTACCCATAGACTGGAAATGTGCAAATGTGACCCCAATTCACAAAGGAGGATCAAAGGCTGACACAAGTAATTATAGACCTGTGAGCTTAACTTCTGTTCCAGGAAAATTAATGGAGGCACTGGTTAAAGAAGCACTGCAGGATCATTTAGACAAGACTTCAGTTATAGCTCGGACACAGCATGGTTTTGTTAAGGGGAAGTCTTGCCTGACCAATTTGATTGGATATTATGATGCAGTCACAAAAGAACTGGATGCAGGGAATAGCTTTGATATTATATACTTGGATCTTAGAAAGGCTTTTGATACTGTTGCACATGGAAGACTGCTACACAAATTGGAGCAGTGTACATTGGAGGCAAATTGCTGCTATGGATAAAGGGGTGGTTGAGGGGGAGAAGACAGAGAGTGGTAATCAATGGACACTGCTCATCGTGGACTAATGTTATTAGTGGAGTCCCTCAGGGCTCAGTGTTGGGTCCATTATTGTTTTCTGTATTTATAAATGATATTGATGATGGTATATCAAGCTTAATGTCCAAGTTTGCAGACGATACAAAGGTTGGCAGGGTTGTCAAGGACACTACTAACACTATGCTGCTGCAACAGGATCTGGAAAGGTTGAGCAGATGGGCTGAGAGGTGGCAAATGAAGTTTAACATTGACAAATGTAAAGTACTACACATGGGAAACAGCAACCCCAGAGCAACGTATCAACTCTGTTGTACTACACTGACAGTGGTAGAGAATGAAAGGGACTTGGGGGTGGTTGTGCAGGCAGATATGAAGTTCTCTGAGCAGTGCAGACGGGCTGCAAGAGTAGCTCATGGAGTATTGTCAATGATATATAGGAATTTTTCCAGCAGGGATAAGGAGGTGATTATTCCCTTGTATAAGGCAATGGTCAGGCCACACCTAGAGTACTGTATACAGGTCTGGAGGCCTCATTTCAAGAAGGATGTAGAGCTGCTGAAAAATTTCATCAGTTTCATATGGTCACCAGATGGCCTGTTTTTTCATCATCTTCCACATTTTCTCCTCCTTCTAAAAGTCTTTTATGCCATTCAAGCATGAGTCTTTACATAGTATCTTCCCTATAAACCTGATGTAACAACTCATAACTTTCCGTTGGTGTTTTTTTTAGTTTTGTTAAAAATTTGAGGTTGATTCGTTATTTGATTCTTTTGTCTGTCATTTTTCTGGCAAACTGTAAAAATGCATTCTTTAACGTAAACCTGGCTCATTGTGAAATGAATCAGCATGCTGGAACATGACTTGGCAAACAACTAAGGTAATGTTTGAGAACAAACATGTTTTAGATCAACTTCATTGTCAATTAAATTGTACTTTTAACTATATACATATAACGACTTAGATTACATAACATAAATAATTAGCAAAAATAAATAATTAATACTTAACTTGATACAGAAATTATATAAAAGGATTTCGTAGATAACACTCAATAGTGAAACATAAATATAGCGTTATAACTGTGTTGGGATACAAGTTTAGGGTTTTAATTTTGTACTGAAATTGAAATTTTATTGAAATTAAATCGAAATCATAACTCAGACCAGAGCAGCAAAGCAAAAGGCTCAAGCTAATGGGAGTGCTGTGGCTCAGAGGAGAACTGAGGGGGGGCAGTTGCCCTCTGAATCACAGCCTTTTAAAATGCACTATTTGCTTGATGTTTGTGGAGCAGTCAGGTACGGGACATGATACTGCCATGGGGGATATCTTTGTATGTGTGCGATGCAAGGAGTGTAAGGAAATCAGGCGACAACTCAGCGTTGCTGTGGGCCTATGTGAGAGCTTGAAGGATGGGGGTGGATGCCCTCGAAGGATTAAAAGTGAGGGCCCATCAAGCTCTCAGCTGCCCACACCAATGATAGAGCTTGCACTTGGGCATCACGCAACACAGCGGCAACTCCCAAGGTAGATTGCACTGGTGCCAAAGGAACTAGTAGTTGTTGGTGACTATTGTCAGGGAAACGGGAAACATGCTTTGTAAAAAGGATAGGTGGAACAGGACCGAGGTATGTCTGCCAGGGGCAAAGGTTGATGACGTTGTGCGGATATCATCTTTTAAGGGCACAAAAGGTGATATAGTTGTACACGTTGGCACTAATGATATTAAGAATAGGAGACCGGCAGAATTACTTAACAAGTACAGGTCACTGTTGAAAAAAAGCCGTGAGTTAGGGTTGAATTTGAAAATGTCTGCAATTCTGCCCAGACATGATAGGAGGGATTTTTTGATGAGAGCCCTGTCAATCAATTCGGCCCTGGAAAGATTGTGCAAGGTTCAAGGGGTAGACTTTTTTTCAGCCTGGTCTGTACTTGTTAACAGGAGAGACTGCTTCTACAGGGATGGGATACACTTAAATAGAAAGGGTGCAAGAATGTTTGCTGATGCTATAGAGGCAGAGTAAGGAGGGTCGGAAAACTGCTAGATTGGGGGGATACAAGGACTAATAGATTAACAGTAGCCACTGGCAGAGGTGAAAGTGATTCTTGCACTGCTTCTATTGAAATGAGCAGCAGATTGGAAAATAAGATGCAGGATATTTCAGAGACTGCTGGGAGTCATTGGGGTACAAGTAAACACATGGGTTGTGTTAGGGTAGCTAAGAAAAAGAACCGGTGCATGTATACTTGCGTGTACACCAGTGCTAGGAGTTTGGTAAATAAATTTGATGAATTTGAGGTATTGCTCAAAGCATCAAAGCCGGATATTGTTGGGATATCAGAGACGTGGTGTCACACAGATATAAGTAATGCAGAACTGGAATTTGGGGAGTACAATGTCTACAGAAAGGATAGACAGGATAGGAAGGGAGGAGGGGTTATGCTATTAGTTAAGAAACACATAAAATTGAAAAGGAAGTGAAGCTAGTCGACATCGCTGGACAGTGCAGTGTCGAGTCAGTTTGGTGTGACATAAGCATTGGGAGATCAAAATTGAGAGTAGGAAAGTGCTATAGGACTAATGACTCTGATAACTATATAATAAGAAACTGTACAGCGAAATAGTGGGCCAGTAAATCAGAGAGTCTTATAATGGGAGATTTTAATTTCCCAAATATGGAATGGAATTTGTGGGTTGGTCATTCACACACTAGCAAGGCTTTTGTGGATTTATTGGATGATTGTTTTCTAAATCAGCATGTTTGGGAAGCAGATAGAGAGAGTAATACTCTTGATTTGATTATCAGTAGTGATTCTTCATGCATTAAGAATCTGCAGATACAGGAACCACTAGGTGGCAGTGATCACAGTGTGGTGAAGTGGGATTTACTCAAGGCGGTAACTACCATCAGGGGTAAAGGGAAGGGTTATTGCTTTCGTAAAGGCGACTATGATGGTCTGAGACAGTATTTAAATTCTGTACAGTGGGACCAACTGATGATGTTACCAACAGCAAACTCAAAATGGGAAGCGTTCAAAGAACTTATCTTGGAAGCTACTAGGCTTTACATACAACTAAGAAATATTGTTCAAGGTTCAGGCCTAAATGTATGTCAGATGAACTAATGAGACATATGGCAGAGAAGAAAAAGCATATGACACATATAAATTAACATGTGACACAGAAGCCAATGATAGGTACAAGTTGATCTGTAACCAAGTTACAGAGGAGGTTAGGAAGGTGAAGGCAGATTACGAGAAATCTTTGGCAAGGGATGCAAAGAAAAACAGCAAGGTGTTCTTTACTTATGTAAACTCTAGAAGGAAGGGGATGAATCAGATTGGTTCAGTTGATATCGATGGTTCAACTGTTCATGATCCTGCTCAGGTAGCTAATAAACTAAATCAATATTTTGCATCTACATTCACACATGAGGAGTTATTCAGGAAGGGGAATGCCATAGATGAAGTAAACACTGGCAGTGAGCTAGATGATCTTGTAATAATTGAGAGTAAAGTGGAGGAGAAATTGTTGAAAATAAATACAAGAAAGGCACCTGAGGTGGATGGGATCTATACAGTTATATTAAAGGAGGCAGCAAAGGAAGTAAGCAATCCGTTAGCCATAATTATGAGAGCTTCCTTGGACCCAGAGGAGGTACCCACAGACTGGAGATGTGCAAATGTAACCCAAGTTCACAAAGGAGGTTCAAAGGCTGACACAAGTACAAATTTGTAATTATAGACCTGTGAGTTTAACTTCTGTTCCAGCAAAATTAATGGAAGCACTGGTTAAAGAAGCACTGCAGGATCATCTTGACAAGATTTCAGTTATAGCTCAGACACAGCATGGTTTTATTAAGGGTAGGTCTTGCCTGACCAATTTGATTGGATACTATGATGTAGTCACAAAAGAATTGGATGCAGGGAATAACTTTGATATTATATATTTGGATCTTAGAAAGGCTTTTGATACTTTTACACATGGAAGACTGCTGCACAAATTGGAGCAGTGTGGCATTTGAGGTATATTGCTGCTATGGATAAAGGGGTGATTGAGTGGCAGAAGACAGAGTGGTAATTAATGGACACTGCTCATCATGGACTAATGTTATTAGTGGAGTCCCTCAGGGTTCAGTGTTGGGTCCATTGTTGTTTTCTGTATTTATAAATAATATTGATGATGGTATATCAAGCTTAATGTCCAAGTTTGCAGACGATACAAAGGTTGGCAGGGTTGTTAAGGAAGCTACTGATACTATGCTGCTGCAACAGGATCTGGAAAGGTTGAGGAGATGAGCTGAGAGGTGGCAAATGAAGTTTGACATTGACAAATGTAAAGTACTACATATGGGAAACAGCAACCCCAGAGCAATGTATCAACTCTGTGGTACTAAACTAACAGTGGCAGGGAATGAAAAGGACCTGGGGTTAATTTTGCAGGCAGATATGAAGTTCTCTGAGCAGTGCGGACGGGTGCAAGAGTAGCTCATGGTGTCTTATCAATGATATACAGGAATTTTTGTAGCAGGGATAGGGAGGTGATTCTTCCCTTGTATAAGGCAATGGTCAGGCCGCATCTTTAGTACTGTATACAGGTCTGGAGGTGTGATTTCAAGAAGGATATAGAGCTGCTGAAACGCGTACAGAGAAGGGCAACAAGGTTAGTGAACGGAACGAAGGGTTGCTCTTATGAAGGAAGGCTTAAGTTTTGCAAATTACAGTTTCTGGAGACTATGCACCGGCGAGGTGATCTGATATAGGTGTACAAAGCCTTGAATGGTTTGGGCATGCTCAATGCTGATGGAATATTTTCTCTTGCTCAGAATAATCACCTGAGTGGGCATAAATTCAAATTGCGGAAACACAGATCTAGGATAGATGTGTGGAAATTTGACTTTAGCCAGCGGGGAGTTGGGTGGTGGAACAGACTTCTGTCCCTTGTCATGGAAGTTGATAGCCTAAATGAATTTAAGGCTCAGTTGGACAGGTATTTCGAACGAACGGAGGGGTGAAGTGCATTAGCATTAGTAGAGGCATTTGATGCAAGAAAGCAAGCTTATGCAGCATCAGCCAAAAAAAAAAAAAAATAAAATAAAAATAAAAAAAAAGAAACCACTTCCTCTTCACCCCTCTGTTCGTTCAAAATACCTGTCCAGCTGAGCTTCTTTGTTGTTCGGTTTTAGGAGCATTAGCAACCAAGGCCATATTGCTCCGGGATATGCAATGGTCATTTCCGCATCCTCCGTATTTGGTGTTCACGGGCTCGAACCCCGATCTAATCAAGAAACGTCTGCTACGCACTGCTGCTCCTTTCTACCTGGCTACGGAGGCGCCTCCAGCTGAGCCTTAAACTTATTTAGGCTATCAACTTCCACGACGAGGGATGGAAGTCTGTTCCACCAACCAACCACCCGCTGGCTAAAGGCAAATTTCCGCACATCTATCCTACATCTGTCTTTCCTCAATTTGAATTTATGCCCTCTCAGGTGATTATTCTGAGCGAGAGGAAGAATCCCATCAGCACTGAGAATGCTCAAACCATTCAAGGCTTTATACACCTCTATCAGATCACCTCGCTGGTGCCTAGTCTCCAGACACTGTAATTTGCAAAACTTAAGCCTTTCTTCGTAAGAGCACCCCTTTGTTCCATTCAGTAATCTTGTTGCCCTTCTCTGTACTTTCCAGCAGCTCTACATCCTTCTTGAAATGAGGCCCCCAGACCTGTATACAGTACTCTAGGTATGGCCTGACCATTGCCTTATACAAGGGAATAATCACCTCCTTATCCCTGCTAGAAAAATTCCTATATATCATTGACAATACTCCATGAGCTACTCTTGCAGCCCATATCTGCAAGGTCCCTTTCATTCTCTACCACTGTCAGTGTAGTACCACAGAGTTGATACACAGCTCTGGGGTTGCTGTTTCCCATGTGTAGTACTTTACATTTGTCAATGTTAAACTTCATTTGCCACCTCTCAGCCCATCTGCTCAACCTTTCCAGATCCTGTTGCAGCAGCATAGTGTCAGTAGTGTCCATGACAACCCTGCCTACCTTTGTATCGTCTGCAAACTTTGACATTAAGCTTGATATACCATCATCAATATCACTTATGAATACAGAAAACAATAATGGACCCAACACTGAGCCCTGAGGGACTCCATTAATAATATTTGTCCACGACGAGCAGTGTCCATTGATTACCACTCTCTGTCTTCTCCCCCTCAGCCACCCCTTTATCCATAGCAGCAATTTGCCTCCAATGTCACACTGCTCCAATTTGTGCAGCAGTCTTCCATGTGCAACAGTATCAAAAGCCTTTCTAAGTTCCAAGTATATAATATCAAAGTTATTCCCTGCATCCAGTTCCATTGTGACTGCATCATAGTATCCAATCAAATTGGTCAGGCAAGACTTCGCCTTAACAAAACCATGCTGTGTCCGAGCTATAACTGAAGTCTTGTCTAAATGATCCTGCAGTGCTTCTTTAACTAGTGCTTCCATTTATTTTCCTGGAACAGAAGTTAAACTCACAGGTCTATAATTACTTGTGTCAGCCTTTGATCCTCCTTTGTGAATTGGGGTCACATTTGCACATCTCCGGTCTATGGGTACCTCCCCTGAGTCCAAGGAAGCTCTCATAATTATGGCTAAGGGTCTGCTTACTTCCTCTGCTGCCTCCTGTAATATAACTGGATAGATCCCATCCACCCCGGGTGCCTTTCTTGTGTTTATCTTCAACAATTTATCCTCCACTTTACTCTTAGCTATTACAAGATTCTCTAGCTTACTGCTAGAGTTGAATACACCTCTGCCTTTCCCCTCGCTAAATAACTCCTCATGTGTGAATGTCGATGCAAAATATTCATTTAGTTTGTTAGCTACCTGAGCAGGATCATCAACAGTTGACCCATCGATATCAAGTGGTCCAATCTGATACATCCCCTTCCTTCTAGAGTTTACATAAGTAAAGAACTCTTTGCTGTTTTTCTTTGCATCCCTTGCCAAAGATTTCTCGTAATCTGCCTTCGCCTGCCTAACCTCCTTTGTAACTTGGTTACAGATCAAATTGTATCTATCATAGGCTTCTGTGTCATGTGTTAATTTGTATGTATCCCATGCATGTTTCTTCTCTGCCATATGCCTCATCAGTTCATCTGACATCCATTTAGGCCTACCTTGAACAATATTTCTTGGTTGGTATGTAAAGCCTAGTAGCTTCCAAGATAAATTCTTTGAATGCTTCCCATTTTGCATTTGCTGTTGGTAACATCATTAGTTGGTCCCACTGTATAGAATTTAAATACTGTCTCAGTCCATCGTAGTCACCTTTAAGAAAGCAATAACCCTTCCCTTTACCCCTAATGGTAGTTACCTCTTTGAGTAAATCCCACTTCAGCACACTGTGATCAATGCCACCTAGTGGTTCATTTATCTGCAGATTCTTAATGCATGAAGAATCACTGCTGATAATCAAATCAAGAGTATTCCTCCCTCTAGTTGCCTCCCGAACATGCTGATGTAGAAAACAATCATCCAATAAATCCACAAAAGCCTTGCTAGTGTGTGAGTGACCATCCCCCAAATTCTAGTCAATATCTGGGAAATTAAAATCTCCCATTATAAGACTCTCTGATTTACGGTCCCACTCTATTTCCCTGTACAGTTTCTTATTAGTGTTAATATTAGTATTAGTAACGGCCGTGTGGTGTAAGAAAGCCTATGGCTTATGCTGCACCAGCCAAAAAAAAAAAAAAAAATCCGAACAAAACAATGATAAAAACAAAAATTAAATAAATAAATAAATAATAATAATTAATAAACAAATAAAAATAATAAAATGAAATAAAAAATAAATAAAGAGGAATTTAATCCTATCATCCTATGTGCTTCCCTTACCCGAAAGTACTATCCAGATGACCTTTGAATTTCCCCAAACTATCGGCCTCTACCACCCACGAAGGCAACTTATTCCAGTAATTTTTAACTCGCTGGCTAAAATAAAACTTCCTGCAGTCCAATCTAAACATTCCCCCCCGTAACTTGAATTTATGTCCCCTAGTTCTAGCATCATTTATAATCTTGAAAATTTTGTCCTCATTCATTTTACTGATGCCTCTCAGAGCCTTAAACACCTCAATCAAATCTCCTCTAAGGTGTCTAGTTTCCAAACTCTGCAACCCACATATTCGAAGTCTTTCTTCATAAGGACGCCCTTTTGCCGATCTCACCAGGCGAGTTACCCTTCTTTGCACCCTTTCAAGAAGCTCGATGTCTTTCTTTAGGTGTGGTCTCCATACTTGAACACAGTATTCCAAGTGAGGTCTAACATAGGCCTTATATAATGGGATTATCACGTCCCTATCTCTACTTGCAAAAGTTCGATAGATCATCGATAGGACACCATGGGCCTTTCTTGCAACCTGTTTACAATGCTCAGAGAATTTCATGTCTGACCGTATCGTAACACCCAAGTCCCTTTCCTCCAGTACTGGGTTTAGTTGAACTGCACCAAGTGAATAAGTTATTTTGGGATTACTGTTTCCCAGGTGTAATACCTTACACTTTGTTGGATTAAAGCACAGCTGCCATTTTTCTGACCATTCCTGAAGTCTATCTAGGTCTCTCTGAAGAAGCTCAGCTTGACAGTGATCATTAACTACTCTACCAATTTTAACATCATCTGCAAATTTAGACATCACGCCCTCTATCCCTTCATCAATGTCGTTTATGAAAATTAAAAACAACAGTGGTCCTAATACTGATCCTTGGGTAACCCCACTTCTTACATCAACCCAATCTGAGGAATAGCCATTTATCACAACCCTCTGCCTCCTGCCCTGAAGCCATCCTTCTATCCATCTAAGGATTTTCCCAGTGATTCCAACCTGTTCCAACTTATAAAGCAACCGCTCATGTGGGACTGAGTCAAAAGCTTTGCTGAAATCTAAATAAACAATGTCGAAATTATTCCCTAAATCCAGCTCGTGAGTGACCCTTTCGAAATAGCGAACCAGATTTGTTAAACATGATTTTCCCTTTACAAAACCATGCTGAGTATCCTTGAGAATTTCAATTCGATCCAAATGATCCTGAATTCCACCCTTGATCATTGCCTCCATGATTTTCCCTACTACTGAAGTCAGACTGACAGGTCGATAATTTCCCACTTCACTTTTAGAGCCACCCTTATGTATGGGAGATACATTTGCACTTTTCCAATCCAAGGGAATCTCCCCAGAGTCTAGTGATGCTCGCATAACCAGCCTCAGTGGTTCAATGCACTCGCTTGCCGCCTCTCTCAAGATTATAGGGTATATTCCATCAACTCCAGGAGCCTTACTTGTCTGTAGGCTTGACAGTTTTTTCATTAAATAATCTTGCAAAATTTCAATATCATTAATTACATATTTTTTAACTTCGCTCCCACAATTTCCCATTGCCACAAAAGGCTTTTCATTTGTAAATATCGATGCAAAATAACTGTTGAGTTCATCTGCAACGGCAGCTGGTGTATTTATTACTATCCCCTTTCCCTTACGTAAAGGTCTGATCTGGTTTGTCCTGCTCTTCTTGGCATTTATATATGTGAAGAATTCTTTATCCCCCCCTCTTTGCTCTGTTTGCTAGTGATTTCTCATAAACTGCCTTTGCCTGTCGAACCTTTTCTGTGGCTCTATTACACATCACCTTGTAGCTGTTATAGGCTTCAGTACTTTTTATTGCTCTGTAACTTTTCCATGCCACCTTTTTCTGCTCAAGTAATGTGGCAACTTCACTATTCATCCAACTTGGAACCCTTCTCGTGGAGTATTTTTTTAATGGTATATACGCATTCAAGGCATCTGTGATTAATGTTTTAAAAGCGTACCACAGTTCAATTGTATTCATTCTCTGCGTGATATCTACCCAGTTAATAGAGGCCATGTAGTACCTTAAGGCATCGTAATTTCCTTTTCTGAAATTAAAACCCATTCCTTTGCCTTTTACTTCTGCTACCTCTCTCGTCATCATCCACCGTAGAACTCCATGATCACTTCCTGCTACTGGTTCCTCTACTGTCAGCCCTGTTATGTCATCTGATTCATGGGTGATGATGAGGTCTAGGATATTCTTTTCTCTAGTACTTTCCCTGACATGTTGATACAAATAACAGTCATCTAGTTGATTTAAAAATTTTGTTCCCCATGTCAAATTTCCTTCCCATTTACTCCAATCAATTTGTGGCAAATTGAAATCACCCATAATAAGGCATTGACGCTTACTTGCCCATTCCATTTGCATGTAGAGGCTTTTGTCATAGTCTTCACAATCACCTGGTCTGTAGATTACTCCTACTCGCATCTTATTATACTCATCAGAGTCATTAGGCCTATAGCACACTCCTACTCTCAAATTTGATCTCCCAATGCTTATGTCACACCAAACTGACTCGACACTGCACTGTCCAGCGATGTCCACTGGCTTCACTTCCTTGGATTTTATGTATTTCTTAACTAATAGCATAACCCATCCTCCCTTCCTATCCTGTCTATCCTTTCTGTAGACATTGTACTTCCCAAATTCCAGTTCTGCATTCCTTATATCTGTGTGACACCACGTCTCTGATATCCCAACAATATCTGCCTTTGATGTTTTGAGCAATACCTCAAATTCATCAAATTTATTTACCAAACTCCTAGCATTGGTGTACACGCAAGTATACATGCACCTATTTCTATTCTTAGCTACCCTAACACAACCCATGTGTTTACTTGTACCCCAATGACTCCCAGCAGTCTCTGAAATATCCTACATCTTGTTTTTCAGGCTTCTGCTCATTTCAATAGAAGCAGTGCAAGAATCTCTTTCACCTCTGCCAGTGGCTACTGTTAATCTATTCATCTTTGTATCCCCCCCCAAGCTAGCAGTTTTCCGACCCACCTAACACTGCCTCGATAGCATCAGCAAATATTCTTGCACCCTTAAGTGTATCCCATCCCTGTAGAAGCAGTCTCTCCTGTTAACAAGTACAGTGCAGGCTGAAAAAAATTCTACCCCTTGAGCCTTGCACAATCTTTCCAGGGCCGAATTGATCGCCAAGGCTCTCATCATATATTCGCTCCTATCGTGTCTAGGCAGAATTGCAGACACTTTCAGTTCAACCCTATTTCACGGCTTTTTTTCAACAGTGACCTGTACTTGTTAAGCAATTCTGCCGGTCCGCTACTCTTGATATCATTAGTACCAACGTGTACAACTATATCATCTTTTGTGCCCTTAAAAGATGATATCTGCTCTACAACGTCATCAACCTTTGCCCCTGGCAGACATACCCTGGTCCTGTTCCACCTATCCTTTTTACAAAGCATGTTTCCCGTTTCCCTGACAATAGAGTCACCAACAAGTACTAGTTCATTTGGGACCAGCGCATTCTCCCTTGGGGGTTGCCGCTGTGTTGCGCGATGACCAAGTGCAAGCTCTGGCGATGATGTGGGCAGCTGAGAGCTTGATGGGCCCCTCAATTTAGTTCCTTCGAGGGCATCCACCCTGTTCTTCACGCTCTCATGTAGGCCCATAAGAACGCTGAGTTGTTGCCTGATTTCGATACACTCCTCTGCATCGCGCACACACAAAGACATCCCACATGGCAATATCATGTCCCGTACCTGAATGCTCCACAAACATCATGGGAGGGTTTTTTTTTTTTTTTTGGCTGAAGCTGCATAAGCTTGCTTTCTTGTATCATATGCCTCTACTAATGCTAATGCTAATCATCTGTGCCTTTGTTTCCCAGGTTGTGCTTGGTGTGTAGTTGTTGCCGACGTAGTCTTTTTATTTAATAATCACACATCATATTGTTCAGATATTTAAAAATAGGCTACAATGATAAAACTCCCCCCCCCCATGTGAAAGTGTTCCCAAGTCCCTGAAGTTAGACATATGTACATGCTGAGTTGCCTCACAGCACTTTTTCAGATTAGTTCTGTATTTATTCACCAGATTCATTTGCTATTAATGATGTTCCGACATGAATAAAAATGCTCTTTACCTTACCCACTTTCTTCCAAATATAAAATAAAATAAATAAATTGGCAACCTACTAGTAACAAGGTTTTGGCTCCTTTTCTAGAAGACATACTTTGGTTCTAATCACCTATCTTTATTGAAAAAAATGCTACGTTTCTGTGAAAATTATAAACCTGTGATAAAACTGTCCTTTTTTTCACCCAGAGCAGTTTGCATTTGATCACTTTCCTCCTAGAGAGTCTGAATCTATGGTACGTCACCTGGCAGATCATTCAATACTTGAGTCATGATGAGTACCCAGGGTATCTACTCATTTTCTCAATTCAGTTATGCCAAGTTTTTATTTTAGATCAGTACATTCTTTTCATCTGGCAGACAGAAGACTTTCATTAATTGAAATAAGATTTATTCTAGATTGACCTTTGAATATATACCCCAGATTGTACTGTCAGTGAACTCATGACTTACAGGGAGGCTAATTTTATTTCTGTCTGAATCATGATATGATCTGTGAAGCATCCAAACTGAACCTTGTGGCAACCATTATTAATCCTGCAGTAGTATCACATGGGCTGACTGACTCTGCAGTTAAATATTTATTGCTGGTAACTTGCTTACTGGGGATTGTTGTTTGTTACTTTTTGTACATTCTTATTGGTATCTTTAGTCTTGTGTTTGTGCTACTGTTTGGACTAATTCATATAATTTTGAATAATCTGTTAAAGTCTAAGAGACTGTGCAGTATCATATATGCTACTTCATTTTGATTGTCCACAATGTAGTGGAACACTTTTTTTTTTGATCATAGTAGTAGGTTATATATTTCAGTTTTTTGTTTTACTTGTTATATTAAAATGATTTTTGTCTCATTATTATTGTTATAATTATTATTATTAGTGAAGTGAGAAGTCACTCTTTCTTGTCATCAGGCTTGTTAGATTGGCTCCTGGATTGACGAGGAATGAAAACTACTGAAACTTTTTTTTTTTTTTTTTTAACTATTAATTTTGAATTTCATTGAATTCGTGCAAATTTTTGTAGGTGCTTTGGGGTAGCTGGACAGTAATTGGGCCAAAGTATAGATTCTTTTTTGCTGGAGATACAGGATACTGTGAATGCTTTAAACAGATTGGTCAGATGTATGGGCCTTTTGATTTATCAGCTATTCCAATTGGAGCTTATGAACCTAGGTAAGCAATTCTTTTGTTACCAGTTAATTTAATTTTAACTGTTATAATGACAGTGAAGTTCACTCCATTTAAACATGATAAAATTTGTAATTTAATGGATTAAAAATTAATTAATATATGGCCATATATTTCAGAATATAGTTTGCTGTCTTCTTAGTGGCATTTTGGAATAATATAGACTGTAGAGATAAGACATATACTTACATCTGATCTAGCATAGAGCACAAAACCAAAATCTGAAATTTCTGTGGAGCTACAGTTATTGATTAAAGGCAGGAATTAAGCATTAATGGGAATTAATACAAATTGCATTACATTGTTGATAAAATACTAATTTATCACAATGGTCTGAAGTTATATAGTATGAATCAGAGCTGTAATACTCAATATGTTCTATGTTGATAATAATATTAGTAAATTAATAAGAGGAGTTTACCTCAATATAGTACGTGGAACACTTCCGTATGATACCCTCCAGAAATTAAAACGGAAAAAACGAAAAAATCGACAACTTACCGGTACATTAAAGTAAATAATTAAATAATTAAAGTAAAATATAAATAATTAAATAATCAATTTAACACAATTCAAAATCAATTCAAAACAATTAAAATTCAAATTAACGCAATTAAAAGAATCTAACGAAAATATTCAAAACGATTTTCCTTCCTCAGCTTTCGAGGTGGTAAATTATAATTTAATCCTTTGGATAAAAGTGAAATCTGGTCCTGCGATAGTGTACGTGAGGAAAGATTTGTAACCTGTTGACATGTTGGTTCGTTGGATACTGGGTGAGGGGGTGTTCGTGAACTAGCCGACATATTCTGTGGTAGTGCGTTATGTGTCTGTGGGGGGGATGTCACCCAACTCGTGTGAACTTGGTCGCAAGCTCGCGACAATGTGTTAGAATTCGCATGAACGTGTCTTGAACTATTCGTTAATGTTTGCAACTTATTAACGTGTCTGTTTTTTATTTCTGAGGCTTGTGCTTCCCGTCGCAAATCTATGGAGGTCTTCAATACAGACCAATCGTTCGGATGTAGATAATTTTTTAATTTATTGCGAAGCTTCCTAACCTGGGAAAGGTATTTTTGTTTATCCGAATATTGAGATTTTAAGGCAAGCTTAACAATATTACGTGATGTCGCCCAGTGATAGTTGTTTTATGCCTGAAATTTTTTGATTTAAATTCACCCTGGCAAACTTCGGAACGATGTTGTTTTGAAGGCAATATTTTAGGAAAGAAATATGGTAACTTTGGGCCGAGTACCTTAGTGTAGATTTAATGTAATTTTGTACCAAGCCATTCAAAAAATCTCCCATAATTGTGTGTATCGATTGTATACTACTGGAGAGACAGGAAGTGAATGAAATAGTCAATAAGAGTTTGAAAATTAATTAGATAGTATGAATCAGAGCTATAATACTCAATATGTTCTACGTTGTTAATAATATTAGTAAATTAATAAGAGGAGTTTACCTCAATATAGTACGTGGAACACTTCCGTATAATACCCTCCAGAAATTAAAACGGAAAAAACGAAAAAATCGACAACTTACCGGTACATTAAAGTAAATAATTAAATAATTAAAGTAAAATATAAATAATTAAATAATCGATTTAACACAATTCAAAATCAATTCAAAACAATTAAAATTCAAATTAACGCAATTAAAAGAATCTAACGAAAATATTCAAAACGATTTTCCTTCCTTAATTTACTAAGGTCTGAAGTTATGTATTTCCATCTGTGTCAGTCACTCTGAGGTTGGAAATATGTAATTATTTTTAAAATCATCATGGTTATTGAATTATTTTCTTACAAAACATAGTGTAATTTGTGTTACCTCCTGTCAGAAAGACATGACCCTTGACTTCTAACCTTAGTGAATTGCTTGATGAGTTTAACAGTAGGTGTGGGAAAAGAGAATGTAGCCCATGTAGTGCTTCCATTTAACGTGTCTTATATGCTCTTCCAATAAAAAAACTTCCTAAGAAGTTTCTCCATGAAATATTTTTGATCTTTTCAGACCTCTCTTTGTTCTAACCTTACTCTAAGGCAATACTGTCCGTCTAATCATTTACTGCAGCTCTCTAGAATTTTGCATATTGGTTTTGTGCTCTATATCAGAAAGATGTATGTTACTTACTGTGTCATTCTACATTTTATAATGCAATGCCAATGATGAGAAAGAAAATAATGCTCTGAATTGCATGCCCATGTATTTAATTTATATTCAAGGCCTCCTTGGCCAAAAGTGCAAAGTTACTTAAGTAACTTTGCACTTTGAGTGAGTGAGTATGGTTCAAGCCTGCATAATTGCTAAATACAGCCACTCCCTGACTTACGTAAGTCGGAATTTCCCTAAATGCTTATGCAGCACTCTCAACTATGCACGCTAAATTTAATTGAAGCAAAAAAGAAATGTTCGATGAACATGTAAATAGAATTATTTATTCAATTTGTTTATCTCATTCACAAGAAAAATTACAAAAGTGTGCAAAATTAGAAATATATTTCAAAATTATAAAATTACAAAAAGAGAGAGGAGACAGGCATAACATCAGCAAGTTTTACCTTTCGAGCATCATTGCCAGAATTAACTCTCCAGCTGATAAGCATGCTGCTGTGGAAGTTGAGGGCTGTGGAGATTTATAAGGGGTTTTTCCCAGCACATCACAAAATTTCTCTGCAGCTACAGAATTGGTGACTTCACTGCATACTTTAATGTTTTGGAAACCAGTGTGATGCTTCAACCTATTAAACCACCTGTTGCTTGCGACGAACTTGGCTTGGGGTTTCCTGTACTTATCCTTAATATCTTCATAAATACTTTTTGCTTTTGCTTGAATTGCCATTGGACTCATTACAAAATTCACCTACAAAATATATGTAAGGAATGATGGACACTTTAGTGGCAAACACATATACATAACAAACTCCTTGAAATTAAATCTGCACCGCAATTATGGGCCTCCAATTTACACAAAACAGACAAGAAGAGGTAGTCCTGGCCAGAGCCTGAATAGGCCACACTCATATGATCCATCTATTCCTGTTATCAGGTAATGACCCTCCGCAGTGCTTGCATTGCCACAGGCCACTCACAATAAAACACATACTCCTGGAATGCACCTTGTATAACAACTCTTGTCTAATTTCATTCATTTCTCTCTCAAACTTACATGAATTGTCACTTAGCCATATGATAGGCGAAAATTCAAACCTTACAGAATTTTTCTTCTTTCTGAAACAAATAGGTTTATATAACTGTTTCTAACTGCCTCCATAGAGCCAATAAAACTAGTATTAAATACTATGATAGGTACATTATGGCCTTTGCACCAGAAAAATCTAAACACAACAATTTTCCCTTCACTATTGCCGACCAGGCTAGCCGGGTGGGTAAAGTGCCTGCCTGGTAACCCAAAGGTCGCGGGTTTGATTCCCGCCTTGGGCTTGGATCAAAGTACTGCAAAAACCTTGGGAGGTGCATTATGGCTACAGAAGCCTATGCGCCAACAACTACAAAAAAAAAAAAAAAAACCTTCACCATTGTAATAAGTAAATAGGAATGAAGAGAAGATTCTGAAAATATTGTTTTTTATATGATTGAAAATTTCATTGAAGGGGAGCTCATTTCAGCATAATACCATAACGTAAAAACCCTCAGAATTCCAGTTATCGGTATTATCACAAATGCAATAAGATTGAGTTTACTACCCATTTATAATAGATTGCGCTAACAGTAAAGCCGAATAAACCGGAAAGTGCAAATTATTTTTATGGGTTTATTCCCTGGAACAGAAGTTAAACTAACAAGTCTGTAATTACCTGTGTTTCCCTTTGATCCTCCTTTGTGGATTGGGGTCACATTTGCACATCTCCAGTCCATGGGTACTTCCTCTGAGTCCAAGGAAGCTCTCATAATTATGGCTAAGGGTTAGTATTAGTAGCATTAGTAGAGGCATATGATGCAAGAAAGCAAGCTTATGCAGCATCAGCCAAAAAAAAAAAAACCCTTTCACTTCACCCCTCCATTCATTCGAAATACGTGTCCAGCTGAGCCTTAAATTTATTTAGGCTATCAACTTCCATGACAAGGGATGGAAGTCTGTTCCACCAACCAACTACCCGCTGGCTAAAGGCAAATTTCCGCACATCTACCCTACATCTGTCTTTCCTCAATTTGAATTTATGCCCTTCTTTATGGGTTTGATTACTTCCTTTGCTGCCTTCTTTAATATAACTGGATAGATCCTGTCCACCCCGGGTGCCTTTTTATGTTTATCTTCAACAATTTCTCCTCCATTTTCCTTTCAATTATTTACAAAATCATCCAGCTCACTGCCAGAGGTAGCGTTAGCATTAGCATTAATAGAGGCATTTGATGCAAGAAAGCAAGCTTATGCAGCATCAGCCAAAAAAAAAAAAAAAAAAAAATAAATAAATAAAAAATAACCACTTCCACTTCACACCTCTGTTCATTCGAAATACCTGTCCAGCTGAGCCTTAAACTTATTTAGGATATCAACTTCCACGACAAGGGATGGAAGTCTGTTCCACCAACCAACCACCCGTTGGCTAAAGGCAAATTTCCGCACATCTACCCTACATCCGTCTTTCCTCAATTTGAATTTATGCCCTCTCAGGTGATTATTCTGAGCAAGAGGAAGAATCCCATCAACATTGAGCATGCTCAAACCATTCAAGGCTTTATACACCTCTATCAGATCAACTCGCTGGTGTCTAGTCTCCAGACACTGTAATTTGCAAAACTTAAGCCTTTCTTCGTAAGATCACCCCTTTGTTCCATTCACTAATCTTGTTGCCCTTCTCTGTACTCGTTCCAGCATCTCTACATCCTTCTTGAAATGAGGCCTCCAGACCTGTATACAGTACTCTAGATGTAGCCTGACCATTATCTTATACAAGGGAATAATCACCTTCTTATCCCTGCTAGAAAAATCCCTATATATCATCGACAATACACCATGAGCTACACTGCCAGCCCGTCTGCACTGCTCAGAAAACTTCATATCTGCCTGCACAACCACCCCCAGGTCCCCTTCATTCTCTATCACTCTCAGTGTAGTAACACAGAGTTGATACATTGCTCTGGGGTTGCTGTTTCCCATATGTAGTAGTTTACATTTGTCAATGTTAAACTTCATTTGCCACCTCTCAGCCCATCTGTTCAACCTTTCCAGATCCTGTTGAAGTAGCGTAGTGTCCTGGAAAACCCTGCCAACCTTCGTATCGTCTGCAAACTCGGACATTAAGCTTGATATACCATCATCAATATCATTTATAAATACAGAAAACAATAATGGACCGAATACTGAACCCTGAGGGACTCCACTAATAACATTAGTCCACGATGAGCAGTGTCCATTGATTACCACTCTCTGTCTTCTCCCCCTCAACCACCCTTTTATCCATAGCAGCAATTTGCCTCCAATGCCACACTGCTCCAATTTGTGCAGCAGTCTTCCTTGTGCAACAGTATCAAAAGCCTTTCTAACATTCAAGTATATAATATCAAAGTTATTCTCTGCATCCAGTTCTTTTGTGACTGCATCATAGTATCCAATCGAATTGGTCAGGCAAGACTTCCCCTTAACAAAACCATGCTGTGTCTGAGCTATAACTGAAGTCTTGTCTGGATGATCCTGCAGTGCTTCCTTAACCAGTGCCTCCATTAATTTTCCAAGAACAGAAGTTAAACTAACAGGTCTATAATTACTTGTGTTGCCCTTTGATCCTCCTTTGTGAATTGGGGTCACATTTGCACATCTCCAGTCCATGGGTACTTCCCCTGAGTCCAAGGAAGCTCTCATAATTATGGCTAAGGGTTTGCTTACTTCCTTTGCTGCCTCCTTTAATATAACTGGATAGATTCCATCCACCCCAGGTGCCTTTCTTGTATTTATCTTGAACAATTTCTCCTCCACTTTACTCTCAGTTATTACAAGATTCTCTAGTTTACTGCCAGAGTTGAATACACCACTGGTATTCCCCTCGTTGAATAACACCTCATGTGTGAATGTCAATGCAAAATATTCATTTAGTTTGTTAACTACCTGAGCAGGATCATCAACAGTTGACACATCGATATCAAGTGAACCAATCTGATTCATCCCCTTCCTTCTAGAGTTTACATAAGTAAAGAACTCTTTGCTGTTTTTCTTTGCATCCCTTGCCAAAGATTTCTCATAATCTGCCTTCGCCTGCCTAACCTCCTTTGTAACATGGTTACAGATCAACTTGTATCTATCATAGGTTTTTGTGTTACGTGTTAATTTGTATGTATCCCATGCATTTTTCTTCTCTGCCATATGTCTCATTAGTTCATCTGACATCCACTTAGGCCTAAACCTTGAACAATATTTCTTAGTTGGTATGTAAAACCTAGTAGCTTCAAAGATAAGTTCTTTGAATGCTTCCCATTTTGAAGTTGCTGTTGGTAACATCATCTGTTGGTCCCACCGTATAGAATTTAAATACTGTCTCAGTCCATCGTAGTTGCCTTTACGAAAGCAATAACCCTTCCTCTTTACCCCTAATGGTAGTTACCTCTTTGAGTAAATCCCACTTCAGCACACTGTGATCACTGCCACCTAGTGGTTCATTTATCTGCAGATTCTTAATGCATGAAGAATCACTGCTGATAATCAAATCAAGAGTATTACTCCCTCTAGTTGCCTCCCGAACATGCTGATGTAGAAAACAATCATCCAATAAATCCACAAAAACCCTACTAGTGCGTGAGTAACCAGCCCCAAATTCCAGTCAATATCTGGGAAATTAAAATCTCCCATTGTAAGACTCTCTGATTTACTGGCCCATTCTATTTCCCTGTACAGTATCTCATTATACTCATCAGAGTCATTAGGCCTATAGCACACTCCTACTCTCAATTTTGATCTGCCAATGCTAATGTCACACCAAACTGACTCGACACTGCACTGTCCAGCAATGTCGAATGGCTTCACTTCCTTGGATTTTATGTATTTCTTAGCTAATAGCATAACCCCTTCCCCCTTCCTATCCTGTCTATCCTTTCTGTAGATATTGTACTCCCCAAATTCCAGTTCTGCATTCCTTATATCCGTGTGACACCACGTCTCTGAAATCCCCACAATATCTTCCTTTGATGTTTTGAGAAATACCTCAAATTCATCAAATTTATTTACTAAACTCCTAGCATTGGTGTACATGCAAGTATACATGCACCTGCTCTTTTTCTTAGCTACCCTACCACAACCCATGTGTTTACTTGTACCCCAATGATTCCCAGCAGTCTCTGAAATATCCTTTACCTTATTTTCCAGGCTGCGGCTCATTCTAGTAGAAGCAGTGCAAGAATCACTTTCGCCTCTGCCAGTGGCTACTGTTAATCTTGTATCCCCCCAAGATAGCAGTTTTCCCACCCACCTAACACTGCCTCGATAGCATCAGCAAACATTCTTGCACCCTTTCTATTTAAAAATTAGTGCCAGAGGTGAGTTATACTCACCTCTGGCATTCCCCTCCCTGAATAACTCCTAATGGGCGAATGTAGATGCAGAATACTCATTTAGTTTGTTAGCCACCTGAGCAGCATCATCAACAGTTGAACCATCAATATCCAATGGACCAATCTAATTCATCCCTTTCCTTCTAGAATTTACATAAGTTAAGAACTCTTTGTTGTTTTTATTGGCATTCTTTGCCATAATTTCATAATCTGCCTTTGCCTGCCTAATCTCCTTTGTGACTTGGTTACAGACCAGCTTGTATCTATCATTGGCTTCCATGTCACCCATTAATTTACATGTATTCCATGCATTTTTCTTCTCTGCCACATGTCTCATTAGTTCATCTGACATCCATTTAGGCCTAAACTTTGAACAATATTTCTTAGTTGGTATGTAACGCCTAGTAGCTTCCAAGATAATTTCTTTGAATGCTTCCCATTTTGAATTTGCTGTTGGTAACATCATCAGGTGGTCCCACCGTAATCACCTTTACAAAAGCAAAACCCCTTCCCTTTACCCCTGATGGTAGTTACCTCTTTGAGTAAATCTCACTTCAGCACACTGTGATCACTGCCACCTAGTGGTTCCTCTATCTGCAGATTCTTAATGCATGAAGAATCACTACTGATAATCAAATCAAGAGTATTGCTCCCTCTATTTGCTTCCCAAACATGCTGATTTAGAAAACAATCATCCAATAAATCCACAAAAGCCTTGCTAGTGTGTGAGTGACCAACCCACAAATTCCAGTCAATATCTGGGAAATTAAAATCTCCCATTATAAGACTCTCTGATTTACTGGCCCACTCTATTTCCCTGTACAGTTCCTTATTATACTCATCAGAGTCATTAGGCCTATAGCACACTCCTGCTCTCAATTTTGATTTCCCAATGCTTATGTCACACCAAACTGACTCGACACTGCACTGTCCAGCGATGTCGACTGGCTTCACTTCCTTGGATTTTGTGTGTTTCTTAACTAATAGTATAACCCCTCCTCCCCTCCCAACTTGTCTATCCTTCCTGTAAACGTTGTACTCCCCAAATTCCAGTTCTGCCTTCCTTATATCTGTGTGACATCTGTGTGATATCTGTGTGACATCATTGTTGGGATATCACGTCTATGATATCCCAACAATATCTGCCTTTGATGTTCTGAGCAATACCTCAAATTCATCAAATTTATTTACCAAACTCCTAGCATTGGTGTATGTGCAAGTATACATGCGCCTGTTGCTATTCTTAGCTACCCTAACACAACCCATGTGTTTACTTGTACTGCAATGACTCCCAGCAGTCTCTGAAATACCCTGAATCTTGTTTTCCAGGCTGCTGCTCATTCCAGTAGAAGCAGTGCAAGAATCACTTTCACCTCTGCCAGTGGATACTGTTAATCTATTAGTCCTTGTATCCCCTCCAAGCTAGCAGTTTTCCAACCCACCTAACACTGCCTTGATAGCATCAGCAAATATTCTTGCATCCTTTCTATTTAAGTTTATCCCATCCCTGTAGAAGCAGTCTCTCCTGTTAACAAGTACAGACCAGGCTGAAAAAAAATTCTACTCCTTGAGCCTTGCACAATCGTTCCAGGGCCGAATTGATCGATAAGGCTCTCATCATATACTCCCTCCTATCGTGTCTGGGTAGAATTGCAGACATTTTCAAATTCAACCCTAATTCACGGCTTTTTTTCAAAAGTGATTTGTACTTGTTTAGTAATTCTGCCGGTCTCCTACTCTTAATATCATTAGTGCCAATGTGTACAACAATATCACCCTTTGTGCCCTTAAAAGATGATATCTGCTCTACAACGTCAACAACCTTTGCTCCTGGCAGACATACCCTGGGTATGTTCCACCTATCCTTTTTACATAGCATGTTCCCCATTTCTCTGACAATAGAGTCACCAACAACTACTAGTTCCTGTGGCACCAGCGCATTCTGCCTTGGGGGTTGCCTCTGTGTTGCGCGATGACCAAGTGCAAGCTCTGGCATTGGTGTGGGCAGCTGAGAGCTTGATAGGCCCTTCACTTGTAATCCTTCGAGGGCATCCACCCTGTTCTTCAAGCTCTCATATAGGCCCATAACAACGCTGAGTTGTCGCCTTATCTCCTTACACTCCTTGCATCGCACACATACAAAGACATCCCCCATGGCAGTATCATGTCCCATACTTGACTGCTCCACAAACATCAAGCAAGAGCGCATTTTAAAAGGCTGTGATTCAGAGGGCAACGGCTCCCCTCAGTTCTCCCCTGAGCCACAGCACTCCATTTAGTTTGAGCCTTTTGCTTTGCTGCTCTGGTCTGAGTCACGATTCCGATTCAGTTTCAATAAAATTTCAATTTCAGTACAAAATTATAACCCTAAACTTGTATCCCAATGCAGGTGTTAGACTATATATCTTTTACGTTATATATTTTTTAAGTGTCAAGTATTATCTTCGAGTTTCTTTATATAAGTTCTGTATCAAGTTATGTATTAATTAATTATGTTACGTTTGTAAAATATAAGTTGTTATATGTATTTAATTAAAGTACAATGAAATTCAACAAGATTAATAAATGTTCCAACAATCAACTACCCACTGGCTAAAGGCATAAATCTTCACATCTATTCTACAACTATCTTTATTCAATTTGAAACTGTGCCCCCTCAGGTTCTTAATCTGCACAAGAGGAAGAATCCCATCAGCATTCAGGTTGCTCAACCCATTCAAGGCCTTATACACCTCAATCAGATCACTTCGCAGGTGCCTACTCTCCAGGTGCTGCAATTTGCAGAAATTAAGCCTTTCTTGGTAACAGCACCCCTTTGTTCCCTTCACCAATCTTGTTGCCCTTCTTTGTACTCGTTCTAGCAACTCTACACCCGTCCTAAAATGAGGCCTCCAGAACTGTAAACAGTACACTAGGTGTGGCCTGACCATTGCTTTGTATAACGGGATAATTACCTCCCTGTCTGTGCTAGCAAAATTCCTATATATCATTGACAAGACTCCATGACTTGTCCTGGCAGCCCATCTGCACTGCTCAGCGGACTTCATATTTGACTGCACAATTACCCCCAGTTCTTTTTCACTTTCCACTTCCCAGAGTGTAGTACCATGCAGTTGGTATGTTTCTCTTTTGTTATTGCTACCCATATGCAGACTTTGCATTTGTGAATGTTAAATTTCAGACTTTAATTCCTCTGCTTGGTCTGGTGAGGTGTTAGCCGGGCTTGAGATTTAACATACCAAATCATCGGTGTAGGCCATGAATGCAGGTATCTCATTCATTAGTTTAATAAATATCGCTGAAAGAAGCAGTGCCAACAACGATCCACCTTGGGGTATACCGACTTCCACCTGTTTTGTGATGCAGTTATCCCCTTGCTGGAAGATAAGGCACCTGTTAGTTAGCAGATTCCTGAGGAGCTTCGAGACATTCCCTGTGAAACCGTAGTAGTTCTCCAGGAGATACATAAGTGGCTTAACTTGCATTGAGTCAAAGGCTGCTTTCAAATCCAGAAAAACAGCATGAATAACATAGCCCTACTCCAGGCTTTAAAGATTTTCAAATTCAGAGCCTGTATGTATGTTATAGGTGATCTTTTTGAGAGTGCGTATTGTGTATGCTGAGATCTCTGGAACAGGATCTGATTGGCAACCACTTTAAACATGCACTTCTCCAGGCATTTGAGAAAAGGGGAGGAGATTGAGATAACACTATAGTCAGCAGTTGATCAGATTTTGCACCTTTGGAACTGAGATGACTCTATAATTTAGCCAAGCGTTTGGGACAACTCCCTGTTGTAAAATTCTGTAAAACAACTTCGTCAGCTCATCGCTGATGAAGTAGGAGGCAACTTTAAGGCAAAAGGTTGGAATAGTCACTTCCCATTGTTTTCTTATTGGACAGGGTGTCGATGGCCTCGATTAGCTCTGCTTTGCCAGTCTTCACATTAGTGAGATTAATTATGCTATAGTGGGCACTGTTCCAGGGGAAGTCTGCAGCTACACTGTCTGTTTTGACTAACCGGGTTACATGATCACACCATTTGGCCAAGTCTAATGATTCAGCTGAACGATTTGGTCGACCAGGATCGCTGACCACACGCTATCCTCTTCTCTATGAATGAGTTGGTAGCCTGCTTCTTGAATTTCTGGAAACTGCATCTGGCTATTGAGTACGCTGAGTATGATCTTTCTGTGGGTGATCTCTTGAATTGGGCATGTAGTCGTTGTTTTTCTTTAAACTGGTGCATAAGGGTGCTGGACCACCACGGCTTTGAGTGTGGGCAGATGATGCATACTCTTAACATGGCCATCTAGCAATAAAAGACAACCATTTCGGAAGCCAAAATGCAGCTTCTTCTATACTGATTTCACTGAGAGTTCGCTAGGAGTAGAGCCTAAAGAGATCCATTTCTGTTTCAGTTTTTAGGTATTTTGGATCATATACAGTCTTCTGATCTTTTCATTCGAGTTTGATTGGTTTGGTTGGTCATAGCATTCTTTCAACAGGATGAGAGAAGCTTCAATTGGCGTATGGTTGGAGAGAAATGAGGAATTAGAACTGATTACCACTTCAACGCTCCTATGGCTGGAAAAGATTCTCTGTAATGTGTCTTCTCCCCGAGAGGAGGGGGCCACAGATGCAATGGATGTTGAGACTCGACAAATCCGAAATTAACTGATCGAGGAGCTTCGATGCAGCTGGCAGGGGCCGGTTGAAGTCTCTGAGAATTATTACTTTCTGGTTGCACTTGATAGAGGTCAGAAGCCAAGTAGAAAAATTCGTAATGCATTGATCTGCAACATGTGGGGGTAAGTAAACTGCACATACTAGCAACTGTAGTCCATCAACTAGATAGCAGCCCAGAACAGCCTCAAAATCGCTACCAGGGTATGTTAAGATTTGGTAAGAAGGAGCTGTTGCCTTTGGCAGATTGACTCCACCTCCTTTCCTATCTTTCCTGTGGTCAGACAAGACCTCCCTTTAACAACCCCATGCTGTGTCTTAACTATTACTGCAGTCTTGTCTAGATGATCCTGCAATGGTTCTTTAACCAGTGATTCCATTATTTTCAGCGGAACAAGTTAAACTAACAGGTCTATAGTTACTTGTGTCACCTTTTGAACCTCCTTTGTGAATTGGTGATATATTTGCATGACCTCCCCTGAGTCCAAGGAAGCTCTCATAATTATAGCTAAGGATTTGGTTGCTTCCTTTGCTGCCTCCTTTAATATAACTGGATAGATCCCATCCACCCCAGGTGCCTCTTTTATGTTTAACTTCAACAATTTCTCCTCCACTTTGCTCTCAGTTATTACAAAACCATTTAGCTCCCTGTTAGAGTTTGATAAACTTCTGGCACTCTCCTCATTGAATAACTCCTCATGTGTGAATGTAGATGCAAATTACTCATTCAGTTTATCAGTTACCTGAGCATGATCATCAATAGTCAACCCATCTATGTTGAGTGGTCCAATATGATTGATCCCTTTCCTTCTAGAGTTTACATAAGTAAAGACTATTTGCTGTTTTTCTTTCATCCTTTGCCAAAGATTTCTCGTAATCTGCCTTTGCCTGCCTAACCTCCTTTGTGACTTCATTACAAACTAGTTTATATCTGACATAGGCTTCTGTGTCACCTGATACTTTATATGCATCCCATACATGTTTCTTCTCTGCCACGAGCCTCATTAATTCATCTGGCATCCATTTAGGCCTAAACCTTGAAGAGTATTTCTTAGTTGGAATGAAAAACCTAGTAGCCTCCAAAATTAAGTTCCTGAAGGCTTTCCATTTAGAATTGAACGTTGTAGCATCATCAGTTGATTCCTGTACAGAATTTAAGAACTGTCTGAGACCCCTGTAGTCACCTTTACGAAAGCAAAAGCCCTTCCCTTTAGCCTTAATGGTAGTTGCATCTTTAAGTAATTCCCATATCGGTACATTGTGATCATGTCACCCAGTGGTTCCTTTATCTGCAAATTCTTAATGCATGAATAATCACTGCTGATAATCAGATCAAGAGTATTACTCTCTCTGGTTGCCTCTCGAGTCATCCAATAAATCCAGTAATCCAATAAAATAGGATGCCTCTCGAGTCATCCAATAAATTGCCAGTCATCCAATAAATCCACAAAAGTCTTGCTAGTGTGCGAGTGACCAAAGCATAAGTTCCTCTCAATATCTGGAAAGTTAAAATCCTCCATTATAAGACATTCAGATTTACTAGCCCACTCTATTTCTCTGACCAATTGCACATTATACTCATCAGGTTCATTAGGTGTATAACACACACCTGATTTTTCCTTTCCCAGTGCTTATGTCACACTGAACAGACTCAATATTACATTGTCCACAAACATCAGTTGGATGCACTTCCTTAGATTTTATGTGTTTCTTAACTAACAGCATAATCCCTCCTCCCTTCCTGTCCTCTCTATCCTGTACACATTGTACTTCCCAAAATCCAATTCTGCACTGCTTCTATTTGTGTGACACAACGTCTCTGATATCGAACAATATCTGCCTTTGATGTCTTGATAGTGCTTCGTGCTCATCAAATTTATTAACTATACTCCTAGCTTACTCCTAGTGTACATGCAAGTATACATTGACCTGTTCCTACTCTTAGTTACCCTAACAGAGCCTGTGTATTTACTTGTTCCACTATGACTCCCAGCAGTCCTGGAAATCTCCATTACCTTGCTTTCCAGGCTGCTGCTCATTCTAATAGAAGCAGTGCAAGAATCGCTTTTGCTTCTGTCTGCGGCCACTGTTAACCTTTTAGTCTGTGTATTCCCAAGCTACAGTTTTCCAACTCTCTTTACTCTGCCTCGATAGCATCAGCAAATATTCTTGCATCCTTTCTATTTAAGTGTATCCCATCCCTGTAGAAGCAGTCTCTCCTGCCAACAAGCACAGACCAGGCTGAAAAAAATTCTACCCCTTGAGCCTTGCACAGTCTCTCCAGGGCTGAATTGATTGATCTCTCCATCATATACTCCCTCCTATCGTGTCTGGGCAGAATTGCAGACACTTTCACATTCAACCCTAACTCTTGACTTTTTTTCAACATTGACCTGTACTTGTTGATTAAATCTGCAGATCTCTTTCTCTTAATGTCATTAGTTCCAACGTGTACAACAATATCACCTTTTGTGCCCTTAAAAGATGATATCTGCTCTACAGAGTCATCAACCTTTCCCCCTGGCAGGCATACCCTGGTTCTGTTCCACCTATCCTTCTTGCATAGTATATTCCCTGTCTCCCAGACAATAGAGTTACCAACAATAACTAGTTCCTTTGGGACCAGTGCATTCTGCATTGGAGATTGCCTCTGTGTTGCCTGATGCACAGGAATGAGCTCTGCCATTGAGCTGAGAATCTATGCCTTGAAATGTATTTCTTAGTTGGTTTGAAAAGCACAGTAGCTTCTGTGATTATTTCTCTGAGAATTTGTTGTTTTTAACAATATTAGTTGCATAGAATTTAAAAGCTGTGTGAAATCATTGTAGTCTCCTTTATGAAAATAAAAACCCTATCCCTTACCCTTGATAGTTACATTTTTAACTGAAACAGTACACTGTGATCACTGCCACCTAGTGGTGCTTTTACCTCCAGATTTTTAATGCATGAAGTATCATTTAATTGAAGTATCACCATATTCTTAATGCATGAAGTATGAAGAGTCTCTCTTTCTCTTGGTGCCTCTCTTACATGCTGATGTGGCGCCTCCGTAGTCGGGTGGGCAGGAGCAGCAGTGCTTCTTGATTAGACCGGGGTTTGAACCCGTGACCACCAAATACAGAGGATGCGGAAAGGTCAGGGAATGACCACTGCATATCCCCGGAGCAATATGGCCTTAGTTGCTAATGCTCCTAAAAAAAAAAAAAAACATGCTGATGTAGAAAACAGTCATCCAATAAATCCATAAAAGTTTTGCTAGTTGTGGGTGACTAATTAAAAAGTGGAAAGTTAAAATGCCCATTATAAGCTGATTTATTGGCCCACTCTATTTCCCTTTACAGTTTGTTGTAATCACCAGTCATTCAGCCTATAACATACTCCTACTCTCATTTTTGTTTTCCAAGTGCTTTTGTCACAAACTGAATGCACTGCCTTAGATTTTATGTGCTTTTTAACTAATAGTACTGCCCCCACCTAACTTGTCTGTTCTTTCTGTATATATTATACTCCCCATATTCAAATTCTCCATCCCTTATATCTGAGTTACATCACATCTCTGATATCCTTACAATGTCTGCATTTGATGACTTGACCAACACATCAAATTTATTTACATATTCCTAGCATTGGTCCTAGTTACACTAACGCAGCCCACATATTTCCTTTTTCCATGAAAAGTTAGAACAGCTGTTATTGTTCTAACTATTCGCTCTGATTTTAATTATAAAGAAGGTACTTTAAAATGGAAGAAATCCTAAAGTGAAATCATATTAAATCACATTCTGACGTAATTTATTTATTATTACTTTTGTCCCTAATATATTTAAGCAAACATGTTGCAATTTCATTAGTGCCTCTCTTTCCTTGGGTCTCATCCCATAAGTAACAGTGACCCTCATGGGAAGGCATATCAAAAAGTGTTAAATTGTAAATGGCTAATTTACATAGATAAAAAATTTGGTCAGCATTACCCTTTGCAGTATTAAAAACAGCATCAAGATCGCAATTAAATGCTAGATAAGACTGATCATTACTGGACAAGTTTTTATCATCATCTCTACACTGGTGGGCTGCTTCCTTTCTTTCAATATGCATATTAAAATTGGTCCTTGGGGCAAAAGAAACCTAAATTAAACTCCCTAAACACATGCCTAAATTTTTCAAATGGAATTTTTTTTTCAGACACTGCTCAGTATGCTGTTCATTAAACATCCTGAACATTATTGAAATGTTGAGAGCAGCATCAGGATACTTTTTAGATGTAGTTTTATGGCAGTCATGAGATTCTACAGCCGGGAAAGATGAAATAAATTTACAAACAAAATGTGCAGTTTCTTGGGAGAGATTATTATGAGGTGGATGTTTCTCCTTTAAATCTTGAGATACTACTCCTGTTTTTGTAATTTTTGATGAGTTATGTATTAAAACGTCAGTAATGTTCAAAGTTGCCATGAAAAATTCCCGACCTACTAAAGTTTTCCCCCATTTACAGACATCGAGTAAATATTAGTATTTGATCGTCTCGAATTATCATCTCTTGCTTTTATTTGGTATCCACTTGACATGATGTGCAGTAAAATTACGTTAGTCATTAATATTTGGCAAACCTCTAAACTCATAAATAATTTTCCTGTTTTGTTAATTTACCATTGAACTGCATTGATGTTTACTTTTACTGGAACAAGCAGGTAGTAGTAGCAGCAATGGGTGAGCAGCATGCTGTACTCCACAAAACCCAATGTACGACTCTTCCTTCGGCCTCATTTCATGACAAGTGTGTTTTTTCCAAACTCTTTTTCCAAACTTTTTTCCAAACGTCAAATGTTGATGATCCTGCTCAGGTAGCTAACAAACTGAATGAATATTTTGCATCGACATTCACACATGAGGAGTTATTCAGCGAGGGGAATGTCAGAGGTGTATTCAACTCTGGCAGTAAGCTGGAGAATCTTGTAATAAAGTGTAAAGTGGAGGAGAAATTGTTGAAGATAAATACAAGAAAGGCACCTGGGGTGGATGGGATCTATCCAGTTATATTAAAGGAGGCAGCAAAGGAAGTAAGCAAACCTTTAGCCATAATTATGAGAGCTTCCTTGGACTCAGGGGAAGTACCCATGGACTGGAGATGTGCAAATGTGACCCCAATTCACAAAGGAGGATCAAAGGGCGACACAAGTAATTATAGACCTGTTAGTTTAACTTTGTGTTCCTGGAAAATTAATGGAGGCACTGGTTAAAGAAGCACTGCAGGATCATCTAGACAAGACTTCAGTTATAGCTCAGACACAGCATGGTTTTGTTAAGGGGAAGTCTTGCCTGACCAATTTGATTGGATACTATGATGCAGTCACAAAAGAACTGGATGCAGGGAATAACTTTGATATTATATACTTGGATCTTAGAAAGGCTTTTGATACTGTTGCACATGGAAGACTGCTGCACAAATTGGAGCAGCGTGGCATTGGAGGCAAATTGCTGCTATGGATAAATGGGTGATTGAGGGGGAGAAGACAGAGAGTGGTAATCAATGGACACTGCTCATCGTGGACTAATGTTATTAGTGGAGTCCCTCAGGGTTCAGTATTGGGTCCTTTATTGTTTTCTGTATTTATAAATGATATTGATGATGGTATATCAAGCTTAATGTCCAAGTTTGCAGACGATACGAAGGTTGGCAGGGTTTTCCAGGACACTACGCTACTTCAACAGGATCTGGAAAGGTTGAACAGATGGGCTGAGAGGTGGCAAATGAAGTTTAACATTGACAAATGTAAAGTACTACATATGGGAAACAGCAACCCCAGAGCAACGTATCAACTCTGTGGTACTACACTGACAGTGGTAGAGAATGAAAGGGACCTGGGGGTGGTTGTGCAGGCAGATATGAAGTTCTCTGAGCAGTGCAAATGGGCTGCAGGAGTAGCTCATGGTGTATTGTCAATGATATATAGGAATTTTTCTAGCAGGGATAAGGAGGAGGTGATTATTCCCTTGTATAAGGCAATGGTCAGGCCACACCTAGAGTACTGTATACAGGCCTGGAGGCCTCATTTCAAGAATGATGTAGAGATGCTGGAATGAGTACAGAGAAGGGCAACAAGATTAGTGAATGGAACAAAGGGGTGCTCTTATGAAGAAAAGCTTAAGTTTTGCAAATTACAGTGTCTGGAGACTAGGCACCGGCGAGGTGATCTGATAGAGGTGTATAAAGCCTTGAATGGTTTGAGCATGCTCAATGCTGATGGGATTCTTCCTCTTGCTCAGAATAATCACCTGAGAGGGCATAAATTCAAATTGAGAAAAGACAGATGTAGGATAGACGTTAGGAAATTTGCCTTTGGCCAGCGGGTGGTTGGTTGGTGGAATAGACTTCAATCCCTTGTCGTGGAAGTTGATAGCCTAAATAAGTTTAAGGCTCAGCTGGACAGGTATTTCGAACAAACAGAGGGGTGAAGTGGAAGTGGTTATTTTTGTTATTTATTTATTTTTTTTTATTTTTATTTATTTTATTTTATTTTTTTTTTTGGCTGATGCTGCATAAGCTTGCTTTCTTGCATCAAATGCCTCTACTAATACTAATGCTTTTCTTTTGTTTCATTGGCAAGGGTTATAAAAATCAAACCAAAACAATTAGAATTGTCTACATATATTTAAAAGTATGAAGAACTCATATCCAGCTAATTATTTTACAATAATTCCTAAAATAAAGAAATTATTTATTTACCTGGCAATTTACCTGACAGATGTAGGATAGACGTGCGGAAATTTGCCTTTAGCCAGCGGGTGGTTGGTTGGTGGAACAGACTTCCATCCCTTGTGGTGGAGGTTGATAGCCTAAATAAGTTTAAGGCTCAGCTGGACAGGTATTTTGAACGAACAGAGGGGTGAAGTGGAAGTGGGTTTTTTTTTGGCTGATGCTGCATAAGCTTGCTTTCTTGCATCAAATGCCTCTACTAATGCTAATGCTAATTTGTTTTCTTTTCCATTACTAGGATGTGGATCAGCACATTGATGGGTGAGATCCCCTGCTAAAGACCGTGGAATAATAATTAAAAAAAAAAAAAAAAAAAAAAAAAAGCTATTAGTCACAACTTGTGTCCATCATTTCTCCCACCTCAGTTTAAACCCAATAGTTCTATTGCAACCTTAGCTAAATACAGTCAGTTCTGCTATAACACGTGTTCCTAAAAATCTCCACATTATGGTATTTCCAACATTAAAAACAACCGGGCTTAAGGGAAGAATAGGGATGGGGTAGAGCACTCAAAAAAAATTTTCAGTCTGATAAGTAAAACACTAAAAAAAATTAGAAACCCAATAAAATTGCTAACACAGGGTTAAACATCTTAAATTTCTAATAAATAAATTAATATTATAGTAAATATATTATATTGCAATATAGCATTGTTGTAAAATATACATACCAATTGATATTTCGGTTCACTGACATTTTTTTTTAGATTGTAAAATTTAAAACAGTAAAAAAGATAAGCAATCAATAACAACAAACATGGCACGCACAAATTGCACAATTGGGATACAGAGTAACAAGTTTACAAAGCTTAAAAAATAGAAATTAAGATTTTGAAAATTTATGTTTATTATATGATTAAAGATTTCATGGAAGGAGAAATATATTTCACCATAATAATAATGATACCGACCGGGCTAGCCAGGTGGGTAAAGTGCCTACCTGGCAAACCAAAGGTCGCGGGTTCGAATCCCACCTCGGGCTTGGATCAGAGTAAAATGCAACAACTTTGGGCAGTGCATTATGGCCACAGAAGCCGATGCGCCAATGACTAACAAAAAAAAAAACAAAACCCACCATAATAATGTAAAAGTCCACAGAATTCCAGCTATAGGTATTATTGCAAATAAAATAAGATCGAGTTTACTACCTGTTTATAATTAGCTTGCACTAACCGAAAAGCCCCAATAATTTTTATTGTTTTATGGTGGTGACCTCTAGAAATGCGATCCTCTGCTCACACTATCCTGCCTCATGAAATTTGTGCTCCTGAAAACGTGAGTCAGCCTACAATATCACCTGTTATCTTGTGAATACAGTGAATGACAACAGTATATCTCCAACTAGTACAACTACAGTAAATGGGAAATATAGCTCTGACACATTTGACATTTTTAAGCTTTGTAAACTTGTATGTATTGCTGCGTAGGTCGCTACATTCAGCTTGGTGTCGGGTTTTGCAGTCAGCTGGTGACTCGCAGACGAAATCGTGCATGAGTCAACTCGAAAATCGCATTATACTCGCATTGAAGCAAATTTGTGTTGCAAAAATGCACATTATAGCAGAACCGACTGTACTAGCATCCTATATTTGCTGACTTTTGAATCGGCTGTCTTAATAAATGACCTCCTGTCACACCTGTACACTACATTCATTGCCTTCTTCCTGCAGAAAGATGTTTAGAAGAATTCTGAACAGTCTTGATCCAAGGATGTTACAGCTCTATCTAGTATTTCTCCACTTATTCACAAAACTTATGCTCCTAAGCTTGTTCCCTTTTGACACTTTCTTATTCCACTGTTGTTTTCTTTCTGCTTGGAAATTTTTCAGTCTTCACCCAGTATTCTAAAAAGCATGACAAATCTTTCCCATCCAATTATTTCCCTACTGCACTTACCTCTTTCTTTTCCAAAGTAATGGAGAAAAATCCATATACTAACAGTGCTTAAACTATCTTAAAACCTTCCATGTCATAGTGTTGGTATATATTAACTTGTCTGATTTGTTCTTGACATTTCTACAGCTGTCGATCATGTTTGGCTTAGAGGTCTTCTGAACAAGCTCCCACTTTATGGCTTGCTAGGTGTTTTTTTGCAATTGGATATCCAGTTTTTTCTGTGACCCTTCACTGTAGGTGATGGAGTCCTCATTTATAACTTCTCCACTAACTAGAGTTCTTCAAGGGTCAGTTCTTTCTCCTAATCTTTTCCTCTTATATATTAATGACCTTCTGCTGACTGGAAATTGTATGCATAGTTTTTCTGATTATAGCACAATACATTCCACTTTGCAGTTTGAGAAACCTTGTCGTGCACAAACAGCCTCAACTTTATGAATATCTACCACCAGTTCCTTAAATTCTGACCTTCTATTGCTTCCTTTGCAACAAAAAAATAGTTTCCTTTCTTGCTCTCACTGTTACTTTTCTTCTGTATTACTACTCTCTCTGTACAAATCTGAAATCTGCCTGACTATTGAATATTGTTTCCATGCTTGAGTGATGTTTAAGGAGATGATTCCTCCTTAAACGTCACTCAAACATCTTGATCCTATTCAGAATAGAGCACTCTGTTTAATTAATGATCCATCTCTTACAAAGTCTCTGTTTCACAGATGTTATAAGTTGGCTGCTACTTGTACACAAAGTAATACTCACCCATTTACAACTTATGTTTTCAGTCTATTTTACATGTGTGGAGTCATTTAAATATAACACAAGAAATTCACAGGTTTTATGTGTGGAGTCCTGAATTAGCATTAGCATTAGTAGAGGCATTTGATGCAAGAAAGCAAGCTTATGCAGCATCAGCCAAAAAAAAAAAAAACCCACTTCCACCTCACCCCTCTGTTCGTTCAAAATACCTGTCCAGCTGAGCCTTAAACTTATTTAGGCTATCAACCTCCACCACAAGGGATGGAAGTCTGTTCCACCAACCAACCACCCGCTGGCTAAAGGCAAATTTCCGCACGTCTATCCTACATCTGTCTTTCCTCAATTTGAATTTATGCCCTCTCAGGTGATTTTTCTGAGCTAGAGGAAGAATCCCATCAGCATTGAGCATGCTTAAACCATTCAAGGCTTTATACACCTCTATCAGATCACCTCGCTGATGCCTAGTCTCCAGACACTGTAATTTGCAAAACTTAAGCCTTTCTTCGTAAGAGCACCCCTTTGTTCCATTCACTAATCTTGTTGCCCTTCTCTGGACTCGTTCCAGCAGCTCTACATCCTTCTTGAAATGAGGCCTCCAGACCTGTATACAGTACTCTAGGTGTGGCCTCACCATTGCCTTATACAATGGAATAATCACCTCCTTATCCCCGCTGGAAAAATTCCTGTATATCATTGACAATACCCCATGAGCTACTCTTGCAGCCCGTCTGCACTGCTCAGAGAACTTCATATCTGCCTGCACAACCACCCCCAAGTCCCTTTCATTCTCTACCACTGTCAGTGTAGTACCACAGAGTTGATACACAGCTCTGGGGTTGCTGTTTCCCATGTGTAGTACTTTACATTTGTCAATGTTAAACTTCATTTGCCACCTCTCAGCCCATCTGCTCAACCTTTCCAGATCCTGTTGCAGCAGCATAGTGTCAGTAGTGTCCTTGACAACCCTGCCAACCTTTGTATCGTCTGCAAACTTGGACATTCAGCTTGATATACCATCATCAATATCATTTATAAATACAGAAAACAATAATGGACCCAACACTGAGCCCTGAGGGACTCCACTAATAACATTAGTCCACGATGAGCAGTGTCCATTGATTACCACTCTCTGTCTTCTCCCCCTCAACCACCCCTTTATCCATAGCAGCAATTTGCCTCCAATGTCACACTGCTCCAATTTGTGTAGCAGTCTTCCATGTGCAACAGTATCAAAAGCCTTTCTAAGATCCAAATATATAATATCAAAGTTATTCCCTGCATCCAGTTCTTTTGTGACTGCATCATAGTATCCAATCAAGTTAATCAGGCAAGACTTCCCCTTAACAAAACCATGCTGTGTCTGAGCTATAACTGAAGTCTTGTCTAAATGATCCTGCAGTGCTTCTTTAACCAGTGCCTCCATTAATTTTCCTGGAACAGAAGTTAAGCTCACAGGTCTATAATTACTTGTGTCAGCCTTTGATCCTCCTTTGTGAATTGGGGTCACATTTGCACATTTCCAGTCTATGGGTAACTCCCCTGAGTCCAAGGAAGCTCTCATAATTATGGCTAAGGGTTTGCTTACTTCCTTTGCTGCCTCCTTTAATATAACTGGATAGATCCCATCCACCCCGGGTGCCTTTCTTGTGTTTATCTTCAACAGTTTCTCCTCCACTTTACTCCCAGTTATTTCAAGATTCTGTAGCTTACTGCTAGAGTTGAATACACCTCTGGCATTCCCCTTGCTGAATAACTCCTCATGTGTGAATGTCGATGCAAAATATTCATTTACTTTGTTAGCTACCTGAGCAGGATCATCAACAGTTGACCCATCAATATCAAGTGGACCAATCTGATTCATCCCCTTCCTTCTAGAGTTTATATAAGTAAAGAACTCTTTGCTGTTTTTCTTTGCATCCCTTGCCAAGGATTTCTCGTAATCTGCCTTCGCCTGCCTAACCTCCTTTGTAACTTGGTTGCATATCAACTTGTATCTATCATAGGCTTCTGTCATGTGTTAATTTGTAAGTATCCCATGCATTTTTCTTCTCTGCCATATGCCTCATTAGTTCATCTGACATCCATTTTGGCCTAAACCTTGTACAGTATTTCTTAGTTGGTATGTAAAGCCTAGTAGCTTCCAAGATAAGTTCTTTGAATGCTTCCCATTTTGAATTTGCTGTTGGTAACATCATCAGTTGGTCCCACTGTATAGAATTTAAATACTGTCTCAATCCATCGTAGTCGCCTTTACGGAAGCAATAACCCTTCCCTTTACCCCTAATGGTAGTTACCTCTTTGAGTAAATCCCACTTCAGCAGACTGTGATCACTGCCTCCTAGTGGTTCATTTATCTGCAGATTCTTAATGCATGAAGAATCGCTGCTGATAATCAAATCAAGAGTATTACTCCCTCTAGTTGCCTCCCGAACATGCTGATGTATTAAACAATCATCCAATAAATCCACAAAAGCCCTGCTAGTGCGTGAGTAACCAGCCCCCAAATTCCAGTCAATATCTGGGAAATTAAAATCTCCCATTATAAGACTCTCTGATTTACTGGCCCACTCTATTTCCCTGTACAGTTCCTTATTATACTCATCAGAGTCATTAGGCCTATAGCACACTCCTACTCTCAATTTTGATCTCCCAATGCTTATGTCACACCAAACTGACTCAACACTGCACTGTCCAGCGATGTCGACTGGCTTCACTTCCTTGGTTTTTATGTGTTTCTTAACTAATAGCATAACCCCTCCCCCCTTCCTATCCTGTCTATCCTTTCTGTAGACGTTGTACTCCCCAAATTGCAGTTCTGCATCCCTTATATCTGTGTGACACCATGTCTCTGATATCCCAACAATATCTGCCTTTGATGTTTTGAGCAATACCTCAAATTCATCAAATTTATTTACTAAACTCCTAGCATTGGTGTACACACAAGTATACCTGCACCTGTTTCTATTCTTAGCTACCCTAACACAACCCATGTGTTTACTTGTACCGCAATGGCTCCCAACAGTCTCTGAAATACCATGCATCTTGTTTTTCAGGCTTCTGCTCATTCTAATAGAAGCAGTGCAAGAATCTCTTTCACCTCTGCCAGTGGCTACTGTCAATCTATTGGGCCTTGTCTCCCCCCAAGCTAGCAGTTTTCTTACCCACCTAACACTGCCTCGATAGCATCAGCAAATATTCTTGCACCCTTTCTATTTAAGTGTATCCCATCCCTGTAGAAGCAATCTCTCCTGTTAACAAGTACAGTCCAGGCTGAAAAAAATTCTACCCCTTGAGCCTTGCACAATCTTTCCAGGGCCGAATTGATCGACAAGGCTTTCATCATATACTCCCTCCTATCGTGTCTGGGCAGAATTGCAGACACTTTCAAATTCAACCCTAATTCTCGGCTTTTGTTCAGCAGTGACCTGTACTTGTTAAGTAATTCTGCCGGTCTCCTACTCTTAATATTATTAGTGCCAACGTGTACAACTATATTACCTTTTGTGCCCTTAAAAGATGATATTTGCTCTACAACGTCATCAACCTTTGCCCCTGGCAGACATACCCTGGTCCTGTTCCACCTATCTTTTTTACAAAGCAAGTTCCCCGTTTCCCTGACAATAGAGTCACCAACAACTACTAGTTCCTTCGGGACCAGCGCATTCTGCCTTGGGGGTTGCCTCTGTGTCACGCGATGCCCAAGTGCAAGCTCTGGCGTTGATGTGGGCAGCTGAGAGCTTGATGGGCCCCTCAATTTAGTTTCTTCGAGGGCATCCACCCTGTCCTTCAAGCTCTCATATAGGCCCACAAGAACGCCGAGTTGTTGCCTGATATCGATACACTCCTTGCATCGCGCACACACAAAGACATCCCCCATGGCAGTATCATGTCCCGTACCCGATTGCTCTGCAAACATCAAGCAAACAGTGCATTTTATAAGGCTGTGAGTCAGAGGACAACTGCCCCCCCTCAGTTGTGCTCTGAGCCACAGCACTTCCATTAGCTTGAGCCTTTTGCTTTGCTGCTCTGGTCTGAGTCATGATTCTATTAATTTATTAATTAATTATAATTAATTATGTTATGTTATTAATTATGTTATGTTATTAATTATGTTAAATATAATTAATTATATTACGTTTGTAATCTAAGTCATATGTATTTATTTAAACGTACAATTTAACTGCTAACGAAGTTCAACTAACGCTATCGTATCACAATGGCGGGAAATTTACGAACGGTAGCGGAGTTGAAACACGTGGAAACCCTTACCGATACTTTTATGCAATTACAAGGCCGAGTAAAGAATAAATACACCAATTTAATCAGAAAATCACAAAATAATGTTATACTACTACGACCGTCTCTAGTAGCCTCGTCAGCAGAAATTGGATGTTTTTATTTTTAACTGCCACTTGAAACAAGGCGAGACTGGGTCCATTATTTGTTTATTCACTATGTTGAAAAGTTCTGCTCTAATCTCTTGTAACTTTAAAAATTATAATAGATGGAATGAAAATTATAAGCCTAGTTTAGTTTTTAGATTTAAGTGAAATTTTTAATTTTATTGGGCTGATCTTGAGGTGAAATTTTCTTTTTAGATGGTTTATGAAATATCAGCACGTTGATCCAGAGGAAGCAGTAAAACTTCATCTTGATATTCGAAGTAGATACAGTGTTGCCATCCACTGGGGAACATTTTCATTGGCAAATGAGGTAGGTGAAGTTGCAGTAGCTTTATATTTATTTAATTTGGTAATTAATTAATAGATAACAGATCATCAAAGGCTCAATTTGGTAATTTATTATTCCAGAATATGATTATTACTGAAAATGGAGTACAGTCCAATATAGTAACAGTAGCAGTGGTAAATATTGCAATAAAGCAAGCTTATATAGCATCAGCAAAAAAAAAAAAAAAACACATACTTGTTCATTCATACCCTCCAAGCATTTGTCTTTCTTGAATTTATTTTAACCATCCACTTCCATAACAACATACAGAAGCCTGCTGTTCCAGCAGTTCCTGCTGGTTGAAGGCAAACTTCCATACATCAATCCTGCAACTATCCTTCATCAAAATATAATACGAAAAGTTATATGAACATGGTTAAATAAAAATGTTTGCACACGTTTACTTGAATGCTTTATTTTTTGGAATGTTCAAAGGTAGAATTTAATCAAGGCCTAAGGACTTTTTAGGCACATTTGCACATATATGTATAAGTGAGTATTTTCGATTTCCTTCCAACTGTGTATAATAACCTGACTCCTATTGAATAAATTTTTACAAAATTTCCTGTTATCTTTTAGAAGGATTTGTTGATGCATCCCAAATTTCATTAAAATTATACAAATAAAAATTAAGCGGTTATTATTAATTTTCCCGTTATTTTTTTATACACTTAGGCTATCCATATATCAGTAATGTAGCTGAAAGCACTGGATGGATTTTTGAAATTATTGTATTTAGTCCCTTTAGAAAGATTTCGCAAGTCAATCCTAAACCCTTAAAAATTGAACATAGAAGTCTGGCAATTATTTATTTTTTATATATACAGTCAGTTCTGCTATAACGCACAGTTTTGCAATGCCAATTTACTCCAATGTGACTGATATATTAGGGAACAATGTGAGTATAATGCAATTTTCGCCTTGGCTCATGTGTGATTTTTGTCTGCAAGTTACACCAGGTGAATGCAAAATTTGGCACCGAGCTAAATGTAGTGACCTGCACAGCAATACATACAAGTTTACGAAGTTAAAAAAATGTCAAATGTAAAATGTGTGAGAGCTGTATTTCCCATTTACTGTAGTTGTATTGGTCAGAGACACACTGTTGTCATTCGATGTATTCACAAGATAACACATGATATTGTAGGCCAACTCACATTTTTCTTTTCAAACAGAAATTTCGTGAGGCAGGATAGTGTAAGCAGAGGAGCACATTTTTGGAGGTCACTACTATAAAACAATTTGCAGTTCCCGGTTTATTGGGCTTTTCTATTAGTGCAATTAATTATAAACAGGTAGTAAACTATCTTACTGCATTTGCGATAATACCGATAGCTGGAATTCTTGGGTTTTTACGTTATTATGGTGAAATGTTTCCCCTTCCATGAAATCTTCAATCATATGAGCATTACAGCTCTGGTTCATACTATATAAAAAACATAAATAAATTTTCAGAATCTTCTCTTTATTCCTATTTTTTAAGCTGCGCAAACTTGTCTCACTTGTGAAAATTGTGCATCCCGTGTTCGGGATATTGATTGCTTATCTTTTTTACTGTTTTAAATTTTACAATAATGAAATATATGATAATGATGAAAGTATAGTGCAATTTCCATTATAAATATGACCTTTTAGAGGGATAAATAGCTTAGTAATATAGCAAATTTTTCAACTTCCAAGGACTTGAAACGAATAACAAAAAAAAAAAAAAAAACCCAATGTGTCTTCACATTACGATATTTTCACAATACCTCCATTTATTCCTATGGGATGCAAAATACGTTTCCACGATTTTTTTAAGTTTGCACTGGCCAGAAAAAATTTATGTGAAATCGAATTTCCATAAGTCTAGTATTATGTAAGTCAGGGAGTTCTTGTACTAAAGTGTGAACTGGGGCTATTACATGAAGAGAAACATTTTAAAGATACCTTCAAATACAGCATTCAGAGACAACAGTAATGTAGTCCGTTTAAATCTTAACATTTTTAAATACCACAGTTGGCTCAGTTTCAGCTCAGAAAGATATGTGTGCGTGCATGCACACACACACACACACATACACACACACACACACAGATAAGTTTCTTCATTTTTATTCTCCTCATTCTTATGTTAGAGCTGTATTATATACACAAGTTCACAATGCTGTAAAGCAGCATTTCTCAAACTATGTTTTATTTTATATACCCTTGGTGGTGGTCTGTAGAAGTATGCTGTGAGAATCTGTGAGTAATGTCCAAATTTTCTTATAAATATTTAAAAACTAAAGGAATTTTGCAGCTTGGGGTTTCTTGAAAAATTTTTCAAGTTAAAAGAGAGTCATCAAAATTTGAGAGCCTCTTCTGTAAAGTGTGTAAACCTATTATTGTTTTAAAGAAAACAACCTAGAAACTGAATTGCAGTATAATCAGCCTTTCTAAGAGAAAAATTAGTTGAAAATATCCTTTTCAACTAATTCACAATACAATATCTGAAGTAAAAATTAAATATCTAAACAATTAATAGAAGTAATATGAGATATACAGTGCAACCCAGATAAGAATTCCTGCATATGAAGTTTTCCCCTCTACTAGGTTTCGTTTCTTACCCAATTTCAAATCTGTACGCTGTAATGTATTATTTTCCCGCATAAGAATTTTCCTGGGTAAAAAGTTTTCCCCACATAAAAAGTTTGTGATAAAGAATACAGTGTATTATTATAATAACATTTCTCATTTAATACGATTTTTAAATATAGAAATTATTTATTTTTAATATTAAAAAATACAGTAGAACCCGGATAAAAAGTTTTTCAAGAGACTGAAGGTGTAGAACTTCTTATGCAGGAAACCTTCTTAGAAGGGAAAATGACCTTAAGGTATGAAATATTAACTACGCAAATAATGAAAAGATACACATACATAAATTAAAGGTCATTTTTAAGTTCTATTTCAGAATTTATAAAAATTTCACCCTGCTATGGGAAACATTTTTAAACTCAGGATTTCTAATTGCTTAACATTCTCTTCATTAAACTCCTTACCAAATACTCATTACCGTTGGGCTCCAGCAGGGAGCCCAACGGTAATGAGCTGTAAGGATGAACTCCTTTGGAGTTCCAACATACCTTAAAAGGTCACAATTACGATAAGACAGAGCAACTGAGCCACTAAGTAGTTCAGAACTGTTCAGAACAGTTGACAGCTGTTCAGAACTGGAAAGTTGAACATTAGAACTTAATGGCATGTGCATCACTGTGCTTCACGTTGTCGACACTATCCAATTATGTATATTGATGAAAACAATTGCAATATGTCACTTCCATTATATCAAAATGTTTCTACTAAAAAGGATTTAGCGCTGAAAGCTAAAGACTATTGAAAATTCACTAATCAAACAAGTTAGTGCCAAGCATCATTTTAGTTTGTAGTAAATCACTGAAGTAGGTGAAATGACATCATTTTTATGATATTGCATATTGTTAATGCCTTCACAACGAGTTGCCGTGATATCGAACTACCTCGAATAAGAAAAGCTTTGACAGTGGATTCTCAAGTAGGCAACGCTTTGCCAGTGGATTTTCGTTGGATACTACCATTCTTGGGTGCTGGTATCCGCCAAGAATAAGTAACATTAGTCTTTCTCCATTGCAAAGCATTGCTTATTGGAGGTAGTGCAAAATCAGGGCAAATCAGAAGCCATTCACCATATGAGATACATGAACATCAAAAACGATGCCATTTCACCTACTTCGGTGATTTATTATGAACTAAAATGAGACTATACAATAACTTGTTCATTTACCAAATGTTCATATTGTTTAATATTAAAAATAAGCAATTGTATATTTAAAAAATGTATTAAGTGGGAAAACGTCAGAATAATAATACACTGTATTCTTTATCACAAACTTTATGCAGGAAAACTTTTTACCTGGGAAAATAATACATTACAACATATAGTCAGTGCAGTGGTTTTCAATCTTTTTTTTTTTTAATAATGGCACTCCTAAGTAATTTATTTTATTTTGTGGTACCCCTACTCAATACTCAATTTTCTGTCTGTTAGATCTGATTCTCTCCCTCTCTCTCTCTCTCTCTATATATATATATATATATATATAATATTAAAAAATATATGTTATATGATAGTTATTACAATAATATAATTATAAAAATTACATTTAATAATACAAATTATATATATACAATATATAATAATTTTATTCTTTTTATAGAGGTACTACCGTAAGCATCAATTATAGATCACCACAAATTAAAAAGGAACTGTACACCTTTTTATAATGAAATAAACATATAAATTTTAAAAAATAATAAGTTTAATAACATAAACCCAAATTACGTGGCACCCCTGGAATGTTGTTGTGGCACCCCGGTTGAAAACCACTGGTATAGTGTATAGTGTGTTTGTGTCTAACGGCACCAGGGGTGTCCCCATCTCCGTGTTGCTTTCATTGTGGGTGTAACAGTTCACTGTAAAGGCCAGAGATTTAAAAGTGTATGAATATTGTATGAGTGTAGTGTTGTGTATCGTTGTTCTTCTGGCCATTTAGCCGCTAGACCCCTGCTGGAGCCCAATGTTGTCTACACTATGCCTCGTGGAGGCAGACCAGGTATACTAGTATTGAAATATTTACTCTGGCAGGTCCTGCCACCTAATTTCCTGAGATTTCAGTGGCTAGGACCTAAAAAAAAAAAAATATATATATATATTAATAGTTATATTAGTGATAAAAAAGGAAAGAAAGAAAGTTAAAAAGACAATAACTAATATTTATGGGTTAATGCAGATGCAAGCAATCATGCAATACACCCATAATGTCTATAGAATATTATTAGAAAAAGTAAATCAATCCAATAATAATACCATCAGGGACCTAAGAAAACGCAAAAAAAAAAAAAAAAAATTATTATTATTACCCGAGCCACAACTTATATCTTGTAATGTCTTTAATCTGTCCTACACTCTTTATTTTTATTTCTCCGAAATTATTAGGGCAATCCGAGGACGTAGGAGAAACTATTTCTTATCTATACCACTATTTTTCGCCTTTGTGGAGTTCAGGTTCTATTATTCCTACTCCTTTAGTTTTTCTTCTTACTATCTTCTTACTATCTGCATGTTTCTCTTTGCATTAATTTAATTATTTATTTATTTTTACCGTATCCATCACATAGGGGGCACCACATATTATTTTGACGACTATTACATTATGTCCTAGATACGGTCAAATGTAGTATGTATTATATATTTAATCTTATTTTAATCATTAAATTACGTTCTCTGTCGGGTCAATGATGATTAATATATGCTTACATTTATATTTTACTTATATTTCTTACCTTTGATTCTAATATTTCAAAATTTTTCTTAATTTTTATCATCATTCGATTTATTATATTCGATTTATATTTGACTTATACTGGTTTATATTTGGTTTAGATTTAAATTACTTAGCATATATTGATCATCACAGAAACAGAGAACTTCTTGTCGTTTTTTTTGCCTTCATTCTGGGTGGTTGGCCCCAGTTGAAGTCATCTAGATTGTCGGTAAAAAGTGATAATAATAATTTTTTTTTTTTTTTTTTTTTTTTTGCGTTTTCTTAGGTCCCTGATGGTATTATTATTGGATTGATTTACTTTTCTAATAATATTCTATTTTTTATATATATATATATATATATATATATATACACAGTAGGCCCCCGTTATAACGCGGTTTGCTTTATGCTGATTTGCTATAACGCTTTTCTTATATTATAACCCGTATCTGACTATAACGTTGATACAGATCACACTCTTTTACAGATTGCATTTTTGGCATATTTAAATGGAGTCGATTTGATGGAGTCGATAGCTTGAAAATGAATAGCAAAACAGAATTGAAACGTTTCCCACGCCGACTTGAGAAATTTTTCCATGCTCAGTGAAATTTTCTCGCACGCTAATTTAATCGCAGTACAGTGACTTGTTACGTAGTTCCAAGATCAACATTTTAAAAAATGATCAAGTATATTGCTTGTAATATTTGCGTTATATGCATTTATCCGAAGTCTAGTCGTCACTCAGTACCGTATTAGACATTGTGCAAAACGGACAGTTTACTTGAACATTGTATCATAATTAATGCAACCAACGCAGTTACATTTTCGAAGAGTTAATAATGGCCGATAAGAATGAAAAAGCAACAACATCTGAGCGCAGTATGAAGACTATAAATGTAAGAAAAAGACTGAATTTGAAAATTAAATTAGACGTTTTGAAGCAAATCGATTCCAGTCAAAGACAAGCGGATGTGTGCCATAATTTAGGACTTGCAAATTTAACTGTAAGAACAATTATAAAAAAAAAATAAAGAATTAATTTTAGCAGCGGGAAAGATAGCTGTTCCACTGCAAGCCACTAGGGCTAGGCCAGCTATTAGGATTGAAATGGAAAGACGTTAACTAATTTTATTGAAGATAATATCCAATGCAGAATTCAGTTAAGTTAAATATTATAAACAAAAAAAAAAAAAAAAAATAGAGAGAGAAAGAGAGAGATTAGCCAATATGATGATCTGAAGAAAACTCACCTAAAAAAAAAATGTGGAACCATTTAAAACTAAGGGCTGGTTGAATAGATTTAAAATCCAAGGAGAAGCTGCATGTGCAGAAGGAGCCAAAACTTTCAAAAAAGAACTTGTTAAAATTATTGAAGAGGGATATTATGTGTTATACTTCTCAACAAGTTTTTAACATAGATGAAGCAGGACTTTCGTGGAAACGAATGCCTAAAAGAAGTTTCATATCGAAAGAAGAAAAAAACATGCCAGGTTTCAAAGCGGCAAAGGATCGGTTGACTTTATTGTAGGGTGGTAACACTGTGGGGGATTTAAAATTAATACCCCTTTTAGTTTATTTGGAAGAGGGCCAAAGTTCAACCCAAAATCAAATTAAATCAATTTAGATCAATTGAATTCATGATTTTAATTGGAATTTTAAGTTTAATTTTGATACGTAAGTAGTTACCACATACTTATATATGCATGTAATGCAGAATATTTTATATGTTCAAATATTTGAATATTAAATATTTTGACCGACATTTGTGCATCTTTTCACTACCGTTTATTATTGATTAGGAAATATCCTATGGCACCGACCGCATCTTACAAATACATATGTTATCTTATGGGAATGCAGGGTTCACTTAGCACTCTGTTTTTACGGAACGAATTATCAGCGTTAAGCAGAGATCACCTGTGTGTGTGTGTGTATATATATATATATATATATATATAATAAAATAAAATAAAATTTTCGCTCAGTGGGGGTTAAGAAAATTGAGTAGAAAGGCCAAATGAGTTTAGTGTGAACGCAATTAAATTGAGTCATTATTAAATTTTAAGTTATGTAGGGTATACACTTGCATATTAGGTAGAGTGGGGGGAGACAGAAGGCTGGGGGGAAAAGACAGAAATATGGGGACAATAGAGAAGGCGGCTCCAGGTAATCAGTGGGGCAGGCCCATGCCCCACCAGGCGAAGAGAGGAGTGGCAAGGAGGTGAGGGGACGGAAAATACCGTCCCCTCCCCCTGCCGGGAGAGAAGGGGAAAAGATAGGACCATGCAAGGGAGCATGGTTTGAGAGCCAAGATGGCCAGCAGCAATCTGCAGTTGGTCTTCAGTGGTATTGGTGTTCCCATTTGGGATATCACTCACATGAGACCAGGTCCCGTCCAATTTAGTCAAGTCAGTTCTTGTCCTTTATTAAGTAGGTTCAGTTGTTATTCCTGGTTGTCATGTATAGGGTTCAGTTGTGCACCATTTCAGCGAGCACTCGTCTTCTTGCGAAGAACTGTTGGGCGTAGCAGGAGAAAGCCAGGTACTCTTGTTTTGTATCCAGTATGTTGTGCTCCCATCCTCTAGGACAATATAGGATCTTTGTTATTAGGATGTTGCAGAGGTCGTCATAAAGCTGGCAATCATACATTAGATGTTGCCAGCTCTCAAGACCGCCGCAAACACAGGTCCTCTTCAATTCCCAAAAAGAAAAGTTTGGCATTGATGGCACCATGTCCGGTGAGAAGGTATGCCACATGGAGTCCAGGTGAGGACCACATTGGGAACTTAGGGTAGACCCTGCCGACGTCAGGTATAAACTTTCTGGTTATCTCCCCTGTATGGGAGATAACCAGAAAAGTCCATCTCTCTTGCCACACCTGCAGCAGGTGAGCATAGAGCCTCATCTTTTCAGCGGTGCGCTTATTTGCTGGGTCAGTTGTACGTCTCAGACAAGTCCGTGAGGTGCCCTTTGCCAGGTTGTAAAGTAATTCTTTGCCCACAATCTCCAGGTCAAGGGTTAGAACTCTGGTCAGGACTTGTAAAGTGTGGGTGCTCACCGTGCTGCAGGCACGAGAAGTAAATAGTAGAATCAATCTTTGGGTTGAGTCGATGATACGTCGGTTGACTGCGGTAGTAGCCTTGTGATACCATATGCCAGAGGCATATGTGATGATAGGTATGAATATGGCTTTGTAGAAGACATGTAGCGTATGCCAGCCAAGGCCCCAGTCCCTTCGAGCCACCCTAGCAATGGGGGCAGCATTCCTAATCTTGGTTCGGATGTTTTGTAGGTGGTCTTTGAAGGATAGGTTGTGGTCTAGGATGACCCCTAGATACTTGAGTTGTTTCGAGAATTTTATCGTCGTCTGGTTTATCTTAATTTGAGGAGACCGTCGTAGTTCCAAGTTCCCTTTCAGCAAGACTGAGTTGGTTTTTTTCTGGTGATATTCTCAGGTGATTCTGTTTTGCCCAGTTCTGAAGTAGCTCCCAGGCCAGGTTCGCAGATTCTTCCAGTTTTGCCCTTGAGTTCGCCGAGACGGAGAGAATGAGGTCATTGGCAAATGCTTGAGCATCCACTTCTCCGAGGTCCGAGACGAGGAAGCTGTCCAAGACGACGTACCATAGGAATGGTCTCAGGATCAAATCCTGCAGGCAGCCCCGGTGGATGCTTCTAGAGAGGGTCTGATAGGGCGAATTCATTACTACGAATCTGTTGGATAGGTAGTTTTGTAAGGTCTGATAGAGGTTGCTGGGAAGATATGCCGCTCTAAGTCTGGCCAGGACGCTCGGCCACCAAAGTGTGTTGAATGCCCCAGCGAAGTCCACAGAGATCACCAAGAAGTATTTTCTGTTGCAGTTCTCCACTTTTCCCAGGAGGTGCTGGTGGGCATCTATCACAGAATGACCCTGTCGAAAGCCGAACTGTTTGGGCGTTGTTAGTCCTGCAGTATTGTAGCGATGTTGGAGACAAGCATGTAATAGGCGCTCAAAGAGCTTGCTGACCACGGAGAGCAAGGCTATAGGCCTGTAAGAGTCTAGGAGGATTTTTAGGATAAGTTTGACATTGGCAACCTTCCAAGATGTTGGAAAGGCTCCTGCCTGGAGGCATTTGTTGTAAAGATTTAGCATCAGGTTAGGGGCATGTTCCAATGTCTTTTTAACAATTTCTGGTTCTAGCAGGTCTGGCCCTGGGCATTTATTTCCTCTGATAGTTGATGCTGCTGCAGTTAGCTCCTCCCTGGTGAAAGGCTACAATAACCATTGCTTGGTTATTGTAGGTCGCATTATCTTGGCACATTTTCTTCTGATCATTAGTCTGCGATTCAGCCGGTGGTCGAAAGACTACATCAAGAATATTGTTTATGGTGCTTTCCCGGTTTGTAGTCATGGCACCTTGTGGAGTTCTAGTAGTAGCGACAACCTCCCCCCAAGGGAGCTTGTTTGTGGTGATCTTGTAGACCATTCCCCCAGGGATTGTTATTGCCAGTAGTTGTGACCAATCGCTGCCAAGTCTCCTGTTTGCAGTGACGTATCTGTGCTGTGTGGGCATTTCTCGCTTCTCTGTACCACTGCTGTAAGGCCTCCACTTCTGCAGCTGGCCAAGATCTTCTGGCCCTTTGAAAAGCCTTGCATTGGATCTGAGTTTCCTTTCTAAGGTGCTGCAGTTCCCGGTTTTACCATGGCACTGCACCCGGGGCTGGATGTTTCCTAGGTATTGCAGATTCACAAGCCTAAGTGATGAGTGCTGTTGTCTTCAGTCTGGAAGGTGTCCCAATTTGCTTTCTGGATAGTGTACCTGTGCTGTATTTGTCTTGGTACTGGGTTCCTAGTTAGTGAGCAGGTAAGCTGGAAGGTTATGGCATGGTGGTCGGAGATGGTCTAGGCATCTTGGACCGACCACCCAGTAATATTGCTGGCTATGTTTATGGAGGCCATGATGACATCTATAGTTGACTCCCACAACGTATTGCAGAAAGTCGGCAGGTTGTGTGGGAGGTTTAATACCGTTACTTGTGCGTTTGCCAGGAACCCCTCTAGTTTTTGACCATTCCTTGTGCCTGGTCGATCAGGTGTGTGACTGTGCCACACCGGGGGGACCTGCAGTTGGTGTCTGTGCCAATGATTATTCTCAAGTTTGGAATGGTGTTGATTACCGTGTGAAGGTAATTTATGGCGAAGGTGATGTCCTCACCTGGGCAGCAGTACAGGGCCACAACATGAAGGGCTCCCATGGAGGTAACGTGGGCACATGCGGCCCAAGTAGTGCAGAGGTGTGTAATTCTAGTAGCTGTGATGTCTGGATTCCAGATGATATTGGCTGCCCAGGGAGTCTCATCCTCCACCTGGATGATCTTGTATTTCAGGGGATACCTCCGGACCATTTTCATGTGGGCATGGTTCTTGCAAAATTAAGACTTCAATGTTCTCCTCTTCAGCTTTTAAGTTGTAACTGATCGGCCACTGCCCTGTCCCTTTGTGCGTTTATTTGTATGAACTTAACCTCAGTGGTGTTGTACTCCTTAAGGCATGTCTCCATAATCGAGTTCTGCCTGGTATAAACTCTTAGCTTTAAGGTACACTGGGCATTTGCTGTCTCTTATGGAGTGTGCAGAGTCCATTTTTAGGCCTTTACAATTAGTTCAAACTGGTTATGTGCTTTTATTTGGACAGTTGTTATAATAATGGCCTTTTTCAGAACAGAGACCACATGTTGGTGCCGTTTGTGTGCAAGTATGTGTAGTTTGGCCATATCTGCAAAACAGAAGCATTTGAGCACACCCACGTGCTCGCGGAAGCGGTGGCTGCTCCAGTTTACAAAGATTCTTGTCTGCCCTTTCAGGGCCTGCCAGACGACGGGTAAGTTCCACAATCCATTTGGTGGATCTAGCGTCTTTAGATTTGTAGGAGTACTTTGGGGTGAGCAGGTTTTGGGCATCAGAGTTAGGTGGGGAGTTGGAGAAATTTCTCTGGTAGATCTCGTCTGCCAACTCTCATCTGTCGTTTGGTGTCGGGTCATTTTCTAAGTCATATATTGTTATGGACAGTCCTTTTCGCTTGGGCAAAGTCACTGTAAGGCCTAGTTCTGGAATTTTTGGGTTATTGATGATCTTTTCTGCTTCTCCCTTTGTATCCATCTCTATTAGTATGCCAGTGTTTCAGGTCTTCCTAACTGCTTTTATCCTCATTGTCTTGAGTCCATTGCTTGGATTTGTGATTACTTGTGTCTTGAGCTCTTCGCTGGATTGCGTTTCGTCCAGTGTCGCAGGGCGTAGAATGACCAGATGTGGTTGCTTTAGGCGTGTTTTTCGTTTGGCAGGTTGTGCACTAGAATCTGCAGTCAGCGTCTGGTAAGGTGTGGTCCTCAGTGCTTGTGCGTAGGAAAGGGCACGCTGTGGCATTTGATTTGCCCTTCCCTCCAAGTAGGCCTCTAACTTGGCAGTTGCTTTGTCATATTTCGATTGTGTAGAGAGGAGGATAGTCTCCAATTAGCATTAGTAGAGGCATATGATACAAGAAAGCAAGCTTATTCAGCATCAGCCAAAAAAAAAAAAAAAAAAAAAAAAAACACAACCACTACTCCCATTTCACCCCTCCATTCGTTCGAAATACCTGTCCAGCTGAGCCTTAAATTTGTTTAGGCTATCAACTTCAACAACAAGTGATGGAAGTCTATTCCACAAACCAACTGCCCGCTGGCTAAAGGCAAATTTCCACACATCTATCCGACATCCGTCCTTCCTCAATTTGAATTTATGCCCTCTCAGGTGATTATTCTGAGCAAGAGGAAGAATCCCATCGGCATTGAGCATGCTCAAGCCATTCAAAGCCATATCTGTCAGATCACCTCGCTGATGCCTAGTCTCCAGACTCTGTAATTTGCAAAACTTAAGCCTTTATTCGCCACTAATCTTGTTGCCCTTCTCTGTACTCGTTCCAGCAGCTCTACATCCTTCTTGAAATGAGGCCTCCAGACCTGTATACAGTACTCAAGGTGTGGCCTGACCAATGCCTTATACAAGGGAATAATCACAACCCTATCCCTGCTAGAAATTCCTGTATATCATTGACAAGACACCATGAGCTACTCTTGCAGCTCGTCTGCACTGCTCAGAGAACTTCATATCTGCCTGCACAATTACCTCCAGGTCCTTTTCATTCTCTACTACTGTCAACGTAGTACCACAAAGTTGATACGTTAATCTGGGGTTACTGTTTCTCATATGTAGTACTTTACATTTGTCAATGTTAAACTTCATTTGCCACCTCTCAGCCCATCTGCTCAACCTTTCCAGATCCTGTTGCAGCAGCATAGCATCAGTAGTGTCCTTAACAAGCCTGCCAACCTTTGTATCATCTGCAAACTTGGACATTAAGCTTGATATACCATCATCAATATCATTTATAAATACAGAAAACAACAATGGACCCAACACTGAACCCTGAGGAACTCCACTAATAACATTAGTCCACATTGAGCAGTGTCCATTGATTACCACCCTCTGTCTTCTGCCACTCAACCATCCCTTTATCCATAGCAGCAATTTGCCTCCAATGCCACACTGCTCCAATTTGTGCAGCAGTCTTCCATGCGCAACAGTATCAAAAGCTTTTCTAAGATCCAAATATATAATATCAAAGTTATTCCCTGGATGCAGGGCATAACTTTGATATAATATCAAAGTTATTCCCTGCATCCAGTTCTTTTGTGACTACATCATAGTATCCAGTCAAATTGGTCAAACAAGACCTTCCCTTAACAAAACCATGCTGTGTCTGAGCTATAACTGAATTCTTGTCTAGATGATCCTGCAGTGCTTCTTTAACCAGTGCCTCCATTAATTTTCCTGGAACTGAAGTTAAACTAACGGACCTATAATTACTTGTGTCAGCCTTTGATCCTCCTTTGTGAATTGGGATTACATTTGCACATCTCCAGTCTATGGGTACCTCCCCCGAGTTCAAAGAAGCTCTCATAATTATGGCTAGGGGTTTGCTTACTTCCTTTGCTGCCTCCTTTAATATAACTGGATAGATCCCATCCACTCCAGGTGCTTTTTTTATGTTTATCCTCAACAATTTCTCCTCCACTTTCCTCTCAGTTATTAGAAAATCATCTAGCTCACTGCCAATGTTTGCTTCACCTACGACATTCCCCTTCCTGAATAACTCCTCATGTGTGAATGTAGATGCAAAATACTCGTTTAGATTGTTAGCCACCTGAGCAGGATCCTCAACTGTTGAACCATCAACATCCAGTGGACCAATCTGATTCATCCCTTTCCTTCTTGAGTTTAAATAGGTAAAGAACTCTTTTCTGTTTTTCTTTGCATCCTTTGCCAAGGATTTCTCATAATCTGCCTTTGCCTGCCTAATCTCCTTTGTGACTTGGTTATAGACAAACTTATATCTATCATAGGCTTCCATGTCACCCATTAATTTGTATGTATCCCATGCATTTTTCTTCTCTGCCATATGTCTCATTAGTTCATCTGACAACCATTTAGGCCTGAACCTTGAACAATATTTCTTGGTTGGTATGTAAAGCCTGGTAGCTTCCAAGATTAGTTCCTTAAATGCTTCCCATTTTGAATTTGCTGTTGGTAACATCATCAGTTGGTCCCACTGTATAGAATTTAAATACTGTCTCAGACCATCATAGTCACCTTTACGAAAGCAAAAACCCTTCCCTTTACCTTTGATGGTAGTTACCTCCTTGAGTAAATCCCACTTCAGCACACTGTGATCACTGCCACCTAGTGGTTCCTTTATCTGCAGATTCTTAATGCATGAAGAATCACTACTGATAATCAGATCAAGAGTATTACTCCCTCTAGTTGCCTCCCGAACATTCTGGTGTAGAAAACAATCATCCAATAAATCCACAAAAGCCTTGCTAGTGTGTGAGTGACCAATCCACAAATTCCAGTCAATATCTGGGAAATTAAAATCCCCCATTGTAAGACTCTCTGATTTACTGGCCCATTCTATTTCCCTGTACAGTATCTCATTATACTCATCAGAGTCATTAGGCCTATAGCACACTCCTACTCTCAATTTTGATTTACCTTTGCTTATGTCACACCAAAATGACTCGACACTGCCCTGTCCATAGATGTCGACTAGCTTCACTTCCTTGGATTTTATGTGTTTCTTAACTAATAGCATAACCCCTCCTCCCTTCCTATCCTGTCTATCCTTTCTGTAGACGTTGTACTCCCCATATTCCAGTTCTGCATTCCTTATATCGGTGTGACACCACGTCTCTGATATGCCAACAATATCTGCCTTTGATGTCTTGACCAGCACTTCAAACTCATCAAATTTATTCACTGTACTCCTAGCATTGGTGTACATGTGATGTTTTGAGCAATACCTCAAATTCATCAACTCAGCAATTTGCTCCATAAGGAGATGATTTTGGTGCGGAGAGTTGTTGTAAACCTGTTTGTTAGCTCTTTGAACAAGGTCTCTAATGCCGTCCTAAGGGTGATCACCCGTTGCAGGATGGGCCCAACTTGCAGTGCTGGATACAGAGCATGCCCCTCCTCCACGCAGTCTCACTGCTGGCTCCTTTGTTCAGTTTGTTCCTTGGATTCAGATTGAGATCTAGTTTCTCTCTCAGGTTTTGGGATTTCTACCTTCTTGTTGTGCTTTTTTGGAACTGGAGCGGGTTTTTGGCTTTCCACATCGCCTGTTATGTCTACAGTCTGAACAGTTCCAGAGGCATTTTCCATGCTTACTTCTGAGCGGTTTCAGTCTTATGAAGGCATTTTCATAAAGTTCGGAAGAACAAGGTTCTGGATTGTCGGGACTTGTTTGATTCATCCTTGTAGAGCAGTGAAAATTATGATATTCTGTGGTCGCTGCAAGAAGCTGCGATGATTTGGGACCACAGGGCGTTATGCTGAAGATTTGGGCTGATTTCCACTTGTCGTGTAGGGGGAAAAGAGCCCAGATTAAAAAGGGCCCTAGATCAGCGGGGTTTTTTTTCCTTGCGGTTTTCAGGGGCGCCGATCACAGAAATCACAATTATTTCGATGTAGGAGCTATAGTAGGAAAGCTGAAGTCCACCCATATAAGGAAAGAGGGTGGGGGGAATCTTGAAGGCACATTTTAGTTCACTGTGCAGTTCACAGAATGTCTCAGAGTTAATTGAGCACAGTCCTACCCTATAGTAGCACGGGGGGTCACCAATACCCAGTCAATAAGTGAAGTTTGGATGTGGTGGCTGAAAGGCCACAATAATTCTAGAACAGGGCGCTTTTAACTGCAGACCCAGTCACAAGACAAATCAAAATTGACTGTGTGGCCAGAAGTCAGTAATTTTCAGTGATTTCGGTTTGGTCATAAGCTGTTGGTGCAAATAGGGTAAAACCATTCCTTAAATAGAGGGGCCTTTCTCTATGTTTTATGTGCTCTGTGCAAGTTTCCAATCCACCGGAGCTGAGAACCAAAGTTCCGAAAATCGGCCAAAAGTCAGTCGAGATTGCTGACCCGACACGAGTTGTGATCACGAGGTGCTAACATAGCATTAATACCAAGTGAAGAGGGTGAAAAAATGCTCACTCTTATTGCTAAGTACATTATTGGTGTATCAATAATTATAAATATGGATGTTTAATATTGGTTAAGGCTGCGTACACAAACTCACAGCCAAATTTAACCGAACCTAGTATGGGGAAAACTTCTTATGCTGGAATTTCTTATCTGGGTTTTACTGTATTAAACTTTATAAACATTTGGTAATTGAACCAGTTTGTGCCAAGCATTATTTTAGTTTGAGTAAACCACTGAAGTAGGTAAATGGCATCATTTTTGATATACGTGTATCTCATATTGCAAATGCCTTCACAATGAGTTGCCTTGATATTGCACTACCTCCAATAAGCAATGCTTCACCAATCAAGAAGACCTAAATGATTTTTTTTTTTTTTTTTTTGATTTGGTAGTTGTTGGCGCATCGGCTTCTGTGGCCATATTGCACCTCCCATGGTTTTTGCAGTACTTTGATCCAAGCCCGAGGCGGGAATCGAACCCGCGACCTTTGGGTTGCCGGGCAGGTACTTTACCCACTCGGCTAGCCCGGTCGGCACCTAAATGATGCTTGGCACTAACTTGTTTGATTAGTGTATTTTCCATAGAGTCTGAGGCTTTCAGCGCCAAAGCATTCTAAGTAGAAACATTTTCATATAACGGAAGCGACATATTGCAGTTTTTTTCATCGATATCCACAATCGGATATGTAGACCATGTTAAGTTTGTTAAAGTTAAGTTCTGATCGTTGTGAACAGTTCAGAATTACTTAATGGATTGTTGCTGTGTCTTATTGTAATTGTGGCCTTTTAAGGTATGTTGGAACTCCAAAGGAGTTCATCCTTTTGATCTGGGTGCAAGGTTAGCCTGTGCGGTCATTGCTCCTTAAAGCTCTTCAAACAGAGAAGTTTTTCCTGATTTATTTTCTGCTTTATTAGTTTAAATTGTCATATTAACTTATTTTCTAGAGTAGCTTTATATTCCTAGTTACGATACTTAGTTTAAAGTTTAACTTAGACAGAGATTTTGTAGATATTACTTAGTATCGGTAACGGTATCCAATCCACGTGTCACAAACCAAATTTTTTTTTTTTTAACCAAATTTAGTCGATTTATTAACCAACTGTTATATCAAATTATCTTCTATAAGTAGATTATAGACCTAGTCAGGATCCTTAGTTTATTCTAAATTGAGATAGCGAGATTTGGAAGCTAATCAATACTTACGAGTCCGTAGAAATACTGTTCGTGAATTCCCGCCATTTTTACACGATAGCATAAGCTTAGTGTCGTATAGTGCATAATATAATATTGTCAATTAATCAGTAAATCTATTAATCTTGATAAACTTTATTGTCAATTAAATTGTACTTTTAACTCTATATATATATATATATATAACGACTTAATCGTAACAAATAATTAATACATAATTATAGTGGTACACGTGATACGGAAGTTGTATAAAGGGAACTCGTAGAAAACACTAGATACCGAAAAAAATATATATATAACATAACTGTTTTGGGATATAACTTAAGGATTTAATTTTTGTTTTGAATTTTATTGAATTAAATCGGAATCATGACTCTGACCAGAGCAGCAAAGCAAAAGGCTCAAGCTAATGGGAGTGCTGTGGTTCAGGGGAGAACTGAGGGGGGCAGTTGTCCTCTGAATCACAGTCTATTAAAATGCACTGTTTGCTTGATGTTTGCGGAGCAGTCGGGTACGGGACATGATACTGCCAAGGGGGATGTCTTTGTGTGTGCACGATGTAAGGAGTGCAAGGAAATCAGGCGACAACTCAGCGTTGTTATGGGCCTTTATGAGAGCTTGAAGGACAGGGTGGATGCCCTCGAAGGAAATAAATTGAGGGGCCCATCAAGCTCTCAGCTGCCCACATCAACGCCAGAGCTTGCACTTGGTCATCAGGCAACACAGAAGCAGCCCCCTAGGCAGAATACGCTGGTCCCACAGGAACTAGTAGTTGTTGGTGACTCTATTGTCAGGGAAACGGGGAACATACTTTGTAAAAAGGATAGGTGGAATAGGACCAGGGTATGTCTGCCAGGAGCAAAAGTTGATGACGTTGTAGAGTGGATATCATCTTTTAAGGGCACAAAAGGTGATATAGTTGTACACGTTGGCACTAATGATATTAAGAGTAGGAGACCGGCGGAATTACTTAGCAAGTACAGGTCACTGTTGAAAAAAAGCCGTGAATTAGGGTTGAACTTGAAAGTGTCTGCAATTCTGCCCAGACACGATAGGAGGGAGTATATGATGAGAGCCTTGTCGATCAATTCGGCCCTGGAGGGATTGTGCAAGGCTCAAGGGGTAGAATTTTTTTCAGCCTGAACTGTACTTGTTAACAGGAGAGATTGCTTCTACAGGGATGGGATACACTTAAATAGAAAGGGTGCAAGAATTTTTGCTGATGCTGTCGAGGCAGTGTTAGGTGGGTCGGAAAACTGCTAGTTGGGGGGGATACAAGGACTAATAGATTAACAGTAGCAAGTGGCAGAGGTGGAAGTGATTCTTGCACTGCTTCTATTGAAATGAGCAGAAGTCTAAAAAACAAGATGCAGGATATTTCAGAGACTGCTGGTAGTCATTGCGGTACAAGTAAACACATGGGTTGTGTTAGGGTAGCTAAGAATAGAAACAGGTGCATGTATACCTGCGTGTACACCAATGCTAGGAGTTTGGTAAATAAATTTGTGAATTTGAGGTATTGCTCAAAACATCAAAGGCAGATATTGTTGGGATATCAGAGACGTGGTGTCACACAGATATAAGTAATGCGGAACTGGAATTTGGGAAATACAATGTGTATAGAAAGGATAGACAGGTCAGGAGGGGAGGAGGGGTTATGCTATTAATTAAGAAACACATAAAGTCCAAGGAAGTGAAGCCAGTCGACATCGATGGACAGGGCAGTGTCGAGTCAGTTTGGTGTGACATAAGCATAGGGAAATCAAAATTGAGAGTAGGAGTGTGCTATAGGCCTAATGACTCTGATGAGTATAATAAGATATTGTACAGGGAAATAGAGTGGGCCAGTAAATCAGAGAGTCTTATAATGGGGGACTTTAATTTCCCAGATATTGACTGGAATTTGTGGGTTGGTCACTCGCACACTAGCAAGGCTTTTGTGGATTTATTGGATGATTGTTTTCTACATCAGCATGTTCATGAGGCAACAAGAGGGAGCAATACTCTTGATCTGATTATCAGTAGTGATTCTTCATGCATTAAGAACCTGCAGATAAATGAACCACTAGGTGGCAGTGATCACAGTGTGTTGAAGTGGGATTTACTCAAGGAGGTAACTACCATCAGAGGTAAAGGGAAGGGTTTTTGTTTTCGTAAAGGCGACTATGATGGTCTGAGACAGTATTTAAATTCTATACAGTGGGACCAACTGATGATGTTACCAACAGCAAACTCAAAATGGGAAGCATTCAAGGAACTAATCTTGGAGGCTACCAGGCTTTACATACCAACTAAGAAATATTGTTCAAGGTTTAGGCCTAAATGGTTGTCAGATGAACTAATGAGACATGTGGCAGAGAAGAAAAATGCATGGGATACATACAAATTAATGGGTGACATGGAAGCCTATGATAGATATAAGTTGGTCTGTAACCAAGTCACAAAGGAGATTAGGCAGGCAAAGGCAGACTATGAAAAATCCTTGGCAAAGGATGCAAAGAAAAACAGAAAAGAGTTCTTTACATACTTGAACTCGAAAAGGAAAGGGATGAATCAGATTGGTCCACTGGATATTGATGGTTCAACAGTTGAGGATCCTGCTCAGGTGGCTAACAATCTAAATGAGTATTTTGCATCTACATTCACGCATGAGGAGTTATTCAGGAAGGAGAATGATGTAGGTAAAGTAAACATTGGCAGTGAGCTGGATGATTTTGTAATAACTGAGAGGAAAGTGGAGGAGAGATTGTTGAGGATAAACATAAAAAAGGCACCTGGGGTGGATGGGATCTATCCAGTTATATTAAAGGAGGCAGCAAAGGAAGTATGCAAACCCCTAGCCATAATTATGAGAGCTTCTTTGGACTCAGGGGAGGTACCCATAGACTGGAGATGTGCAAATGTAACCCCAATTCACAAAGGAGGATCAAAGGCTGACACAAGTAATTATAGACCTGTTAGTTTAACTTCTGTTCCAGGTAAATTAATGGAGGCACTGGTTAAAGAAGCACTGCAGGATCATCTAGACAAGAATTCAATTATAGCTCAGACGCAGCATGGTTTTGTTAAGGGCAGGTCTTGCCTGACCAATTTGATTGGATACTATGATGTAGTCACAAAAGAACTGGATGCAGGGAATAACTTTGATATTATATATTTGGATCTTAGAAAGGCTTTTGATACTGTTGCACATGGAAGACTGCTGCACAAATTGGAGCAGTGTGGCATTGGAGGCAAATTGCTGCTATGGATAAGGGGATGGTTGAGTGGCAGAAGACAGAGAGTGGTAATCAATGGACACTGCTCAACGTGGACTAATGTTATTAGTGGAGTTCCTCAAGGTTCAGTGTTGGGTCCGTTGTTGTTTTCGGTGTTTATGAATGATATTGATGATGGGATATCAAGTTTAATGTCCAAGTTTGCAGATGATACAAAGGTTGGCAGGGTCGTTAAGGACAATACTGACGCTATGCTGCTGCAACAGGATCTGGAAAGGTTGAACAGATGGGCTGAGAGGTGGCAAATGAGGTTTAACATCGACAAATGTAAAGTGCTGCATATGGGAAACAGTAACCCCAGAGCAACGTATCAACTCTGCGGTACTACACTGACAGTGGTGGAGAATGAAAAGGACCTGGGGGTAATTGTGCAGGCAGATATGAAGTTCTCTGAGCAGTGCAGACGAGCTGCAAGAGTAGCTCATGGTGTCTTGTCAATGATATACAGGAATTTTTCTAGCAGGGATAAGGAGGTGATTATTCCCTTGTATAAGGCAATGGTAAGGCCACATCTTGAGTACTGTATACAGGTCTGGAGGCCTCATTTCAAGAAGGATGTAGAGCTGCTGGAACGGGTACAGAGAAGGGCAACAAGATTACTAAATGGAACAAAGGGTTGCTCTTACGAAGAAAGGCTTAAGTTTTGCAAATTACAGAGTTTGGAGACTAGGCACCGGCGAGGTGATCTGATAGATGTGTATAAGGCTTTGAATGGTTTGAGCATGCTCAATGCCAATGGGATTCTTCATCTTTCTCAGAATAATCACCTCAGAGGGCATAAATTCAAATTGAGGAAGGACGGATGTCGGATAGATGTGCGGAAATTTGCCTTTGGCCAGCGGGTGGTTGGTTGGTGGAACCGACTTCCATCACTTGTTGTTGAAGTTGATAGCCTAAACAAATTTAAAGCTCAACTGGACAGGTATTTCGAACGAACGGAGGGGTGAAATGGGAGTGGGTTTTTTTTTTTTTTTTTTTGGCTGATGCTGAATAAGCTTGCTTTCTTGCATCATATGCCTCTGCTAATGCTAATGCTTACAGCTTGGTAATGAGTATTTGGTAAGGAGTTTAATGAAGAGAATGTTAAGCAATTAGAAATGCTCAGTTTAAAAATGTTTCCCATATGCAGAGTAAAATATTTATAAATTCTGAAATAGTACTTAAAAATCATCTTTAACTTATACAGGGTGATTCACTACCAGTGCGACAAACTTGCAGGAGGTGTAGGGGGGCACAAAGACGAATCGGAATCACATAGCATTCCAGGGTTCGAAATGCCTTCGTCATGCAGTAGAGGATGTTGAACGGGAGGTCGCATGAACAGCGATCCCGCTGGAAGTCAGCATTTGCGAACCGGTTCCTGAGGCAATAGGATGGACGAGTATTCAAATGTTGAACTGGCCGACATGCACCTCGCGTATGGAGCTGCAGATAACGGGTGTGCCGTTCTGCGCTTGTACCAGGAATGTTTACCGCACAGGCGTGCTCCTCATCGTATGATTTTCGCACGTGTGCACAGAAGGTTACGTGAGACTGGTTGTTTCACGAGAGGTACCATGAATCGAGAGCGAATGACGAGGACGCCAGCCAATGAGGAGAATGTCCTACGGGAGGATGCAGAAGGATACTAGGAGGATGCAGAAGGCAATGCGAGTACGAGTACTCGAGCGATAGGCCAACGATTGGGTATTTCCCAATCCACTGTATGGAGGATACTGTCAACAAACCAAATGAGTTCATACCATCTGCAACGCATCCAATCATTGGAGCCTGCGGATTATCCACTCCGGAGGACTTTTGCTACTTGGTGTCTTCAACAGAAATGGTTCGCAAATGCTGACTTTCAGTGGGATCGCTGTTCACGCGACCTCCCGTTCAACGTCCTCTACCGCATGACGAAGGCATTTCGGACCCTGCAATGCTATGTGATTCCGATTCGTCTTTGTGCCCCTACACCTCCTGCAAGTTTGTCGTACTGTAGTGAATCACCCTATATACCTGCAACTTTTCATTTTTATTTGTGTAGTTAATATTTCATACCCTTAAGTCATTTTCCCTTCTAAGAAGTTTTCCCGCATAAGAAGTTCTAAATCTACAGTCCCTTGAAAAACTTCTTATCTGGGTTCTACTGTATATACTTGTACACAGACAATAAATGCATAATCAAAACAGATCAAGAAAATATAGAGCAAATAGAAATAACCTAAAGGAATAAGACAAGGAGACTCACTGCTGAGTCCAGATTGCTTCAGCTTGATAATAGATAAATTATTTAATGAAGTAAATATATTTAGACTTAATAAACAAATGAGAATAAAAAATAAAAACACTTTGCAAAGAAGCTACATAATTTTAATAAAAAATCAAAAAGAGTATAATATAGAAATATCCATAGGGAAAATAGAACATGTAATGAAATTTAACTACCTAGGAATAGAGATAAATAGTTCTGGAATAATTCAAGAAATAGAAAAACAAGCATTCAAAGAGAGTAGGATGCTGTGGGGGGGGATAAATATAATTTAGAATAATCCAAACATTGATCAGGCTGTTAAAATATAAAAAACTACAGTGAGGCCTGTAATAACAAATAGAAGAGGCGGTACAATAGCAAAAATAAAACAAATAATTGAAGCCATAGAAACAAAAATACCTATGGCTTCATTTCAATTCACTTCATTTTCTATAACTATAGAAATGAAAATAACACTATGGAAAATAACCAATGAAACATTAATAGATAAAGTTAAAAGTAAGGAAATTGGGAAACAATGTAAAATATAATCTATTAATAAAAAATTAAAAAAAAAAGAGAATGGCAAAAACAGAGTGGATAATGGAAGGTGGGCAAAAAAAAAAAAAAAAAAATCAAAATCAGAACTGGAGAAGTGTTGACAAATGAAGTAGAGGAAGCCCAAGAAAAAGATGAAAGGTTATCATCCTTCCATCTTTTTCTTCTTCTTGGCTTTCCTCTACTTCATTTGCCAGTGGAGTGGGTCTCCAGTTCATTGATATTTTTTTTGAGAAAATATGAAGAAAAATATGCTCTCTCTCTTTGGTGCCTCCATAGCCAGGTGGGCAGGAGCAGCAGTGTGTAGCACACGCTTCTTGATTAGACCGGGGTTCAAGCCCGTGACCACCAAATACAGAGGACGTGGAAAGGTCAGGGAATGACTACCGCATATCCCAGAGCAACATGGCCTTAGTTGCTAATGCTCCTAAAAACCAAATAACGAACAAACTCTCTCTCACACACACACGCTAAAGTAGTCTAACACAAATAATATTGAAGTGGTCTTTCCATATCACAATCAGTTATCCTGCTACTTAGCATTTTTCTTAGATATTAACTTAATTTTATTTTATTTTACCCCAGAACAACAAAATGCTCTTTGTGGCAGATGGTGAGAACACTGTTCTTAGTCCCTGTGCCTTCCACGCTTACACATTTAACTACTAAAAGATGGCTTCTGACTGCTCACTCTGTAGAACAGTGCTGTGAAATTTCTGTTAAAATTGAAAGTGAAATTATCTGCAATTTTAAGTATACAGTATCAGGAGATCTTGGCATGTGCAAGTGTATATGATTGGTTGTTAAGGTTTCCAAAGGTTCTGTGAAGAAGTTGCTACCTTACCATATGCTCATGATGCAGTCAACAGCTATCATATGTGAATATTTGTTACATTCAGGAACTGATTTTGGAAAACAGACAAATTGCAATAATGCACTGTATCAAAAGTGTGCATAAGTGTTGGAGGTCTAGAGGCAGTTATTCATGGAACACTTGTTCAAGAAGGTGTGTGTAAGTGGGTCCCACAAATTCTAGTAAGTGACCAAAAGGCACATTATGCCATTCTTTCTTTCTTCTGTAAGACTGGCCTGGTTTGAATTGGGAGTGGGAACACAAAATTTTCACATTTCTGCAGAAATAGTGACATGATGAGACAATGGATACTGTGTCACTCCAGAATCAGAGGTTCAGTATGGTATGGTGCCAAAAAATAATATCCAGAAGAGGGTCTTTAGATATTCAGAAGGATTAATTCTCATTAGTTTTCTATCACCTCTTATAACAGTTAATGCTCAGTGTTATGTCAGCTTACTTCTGAATTATGTGCATATAGCAGCTAACACTAAACGGCCTGCCGACCGGGCTAGCCAGGTGGGTAAAGTGCCTGCCTGGCAACCCAAAGGTCGTTGGTTCGAATCCCGCCTCAGGCTTGGATCAAAGTACTGCAAAAACCTTGGGAGGTGCATTATGGCCACAGAAGCTGATGCGCCAACAACTACCAAAAAAAAAAAAAAAAAAAAAACTAAATGGCCTGCGTAACTGAGAGAATCATTCTGCTGCTCTGTAATGCACATTCACATATGATGAATTTAAAAAAAAAAAAAAAAAATGATGAATTTGATGATGGCCTTGGGCCAGGAAATTGCAGAGCACCCCCTCCTTACAGTCCCGATTTAGCCCATCATCACTTGAATTTATAGAGATGATTTCATCATCCCTAGAAATTCAAGGGGTATGATTAACTCGAGCATTGTGTCTTGAATTGGCTATACAGTTGCTTTACTTGTTTCCATGCTGCCAGCATCAGTGCTTGCCATCATTCTGGCAAACCACTGATGTGAATGTGCTGAGATATCTTTAAAAGGAGTAACAAGCTTGGTAATTCTGATATGTATGTTTTTGTAAAGAAAATAAATAAATAAACAATAATAATAAATACTATAAGTCCAGCTTAACCATAAACAGCCCTCATAAATCATGCCAAATCGTGTGAATTTTTGGTGAACACTTCTTCAGTACAGTATAAAAGTTTTTAATGCACCTTAATACAATGTCGTGTTATGCTTTACATAACTGTTGTTTTATCAAAATTCTGAAATAAATAGTGTTATTCAGAATTTTGAGCATTAAGATAAGCATGTGATATTCCGTGCTTATTTCCTAATTTTGTTTTGGTTTTATTCTTAACCCCATTTCTCTTTTTTTCCCTTTTTTTTTCTTTCAAGTATTATCTTGATCCTCCAGTGAGGCTGAGGGATAACCTTGATAAGCGAAACATATCACCAGACTGCTTCTTTACTTTAAAGCATGGAGAAACTAGACTTATTTTGCATGGGGTGCATACATTGCAGAGAAGAGAAAAAAGAGTGATTCTATGAAAGTTGTTATGGCTACTGAAGTGCTCAACACATTCATATTTTGTTATGGCTCAACATTTTATTTCAGTTGGTAAGTTCCTTATTTAGAATTTAATGATTAAAAAATGCCATTTGCAGAAAATGTGAGTATTAAATCTAAGATAAAATTTAATGTTTCCTTAAGGAAATACAGAAAATGAATAAATTACTCCTTAGATACATTTTTACAGAAAGTGCTATATTTCATACCAGAAGTGATCTTTTTATATCTTAAGGATTTTAGTGAGTAGATTTGTAATTAAGAAAAAAAAATGAGTGGCCATCTTATAGAGAGTTATCTGTTAATGTCATGTTTTGAGAAAGAAATATGAATACTAATGTGATTTTTACTTTTTTTTGTGATGTATCAGCTGTTCAGCAATATATGTTAATCTTCTGAATGTTATATATTTCTCTGGTACAGTATGTATTCTAACTGTGGAAGGGAATAAATGTTAATTATAATATTGCTACATGATAATTATGATAACGATTTTCTTAATTATCCTTTAAATATATTAAAATATATTATATTACAATTAAAATAAAATATACTGCAAAACATTTTTGCAGTATTCATTTTTGGTTGTCTATCAGATAAATATTTATTTTTTTGCTTTATCTAATATTATATTTCTTGTAATTTGAAATTGAAATGAATAATTTGGTACTTCAGCAAGGTTCCTGAATTGGCTATACAGGTTTATTGGGTGATATTCTAGGAATACCTTGTGCAAGTAATTGCCAATTTGAAAATAGAATATCTTTTAATAATAATATCTCGAAACCTCTTCTTCCCAGCATTTTAACTAGTTCTGTTTGTTACTAGTGTAATAAATATAATTTTATTATGCTTATTACACTAATAACAAACAATAAACTTAATGTAACATTGTAACCCTGTAACATTATTTCAAGTTATTGTATCATAATAACAACAAATTTAATAGAAGTTGCTTTCAAGGAAAAAAATATATATATACAGCCACTCCCCGATTAACATAAGGGTTGCTTTCCGCGGAACTCTACATAAGTCAGATTTGACACGAGTCGGAATTTCCCCCATGCTTGTGTAGCACTCGCAACTGTGCTCACTGAATTGATTGAATCATAAAAGAAATGTTCGATGAACATGTGAATAGAATTATTTATTCAATTTTTATCTCATGAGCCTGAAAAATTACAAAAGCATGCAATTTAAAAAATTTCAAAATTATAAAATCACAAAAAAAAGAGAGGAGACAGGCATAACGTTAGTAAGTTTTACCCCTCGAGCATAGTTACCAGAATCAATGTCTTCAGCTTACAAGTACACCGTTGCGGAGGTTGAGGGCTGTGCAGATTTAGAAGGGGTCGGCTGCTCAACCTTATGAAAGAACATATTAATGGATGACTGGATGGTGGCTTTTTTCTTTTCATTGTAGATTTCTTTGTAGCAAGCAAGCATATCATTCGCCCCTCTGTTAACTTTTAAGAATTGTTCGCTGTCAGGATCCATCTTCTCAAACCTTGTCATGGCTGATGCAAGTTCACGAAATGCCATTGCCATCTCTCTCTGGTGATGAAGCGTATCGGCTCCTCATTTAGTTCATCTTGAGCTTCGTCAGCATTTTCTTCTTTCAATATCACTGCCTGCAAGTCAATAAGTTCTTCGTTAGATAATTCCTTCTCTTCTTCTTCCATGTCTTTGGCAACAACCTCCAACTAAAGTAGCTCTGCAACCTTTACAATCTTGTCTGTAACCTCTTCATATGATTCGTCTTTTTCAAATCCTTCAAAGTCTTTTACATGCCGTGGGCATATTTTCTTCCATACACCATTTAAACAACTTTTAGTAATTTCCACCCAGGCCTTATTAATGTTTGAGATGCTGTGGTAAATATTGTAAGATTTCCAAAAGTCTCTTAACATCATTTTTCTCATCGTCTACTGCAAACAATGCCTGAGCAAATATTGTGTGTAAATAGTATGCTTTTAAATTCGAAATAAACCCTGTTCCATAGGTTGGATGAGTGAAGTCGTGTTTGGCGGTAGAAATACGACTCTTACATTTGAATTAAAATCATCTAGATGTGTAGGATGTCCAGGAGCATTATCTAATAGAAGCAAAATCTTGAAGAGAACATCGTTGTCTTTACAATATTTTTCAACCTCAGGAATGAAGTAGTATTTAAACCAATCCTCAAAGAGAGATATTGTTATCCATGCTCTCTGGTTTAATCGGAAATGCACAGGTAGGGTGGCTTTATTGATGCCCTTAAATATACGAGGATTTCCAGAATGGTACACAAGCAGTGGTATTAATCTGTAATCTCCTGCTGCTTTAGCCGCAAGCAAGAGTGTTGCCCTATATTTTGAAGCCTTGAAACCTGGCATTATCTTTCCCTCTTTGGCAATGTATATTCGATCCAGCATTTTTTTTCCAATACAGAGCAGTCTCGTCAACATTAAAAATTTGCTGTCTTGAATGGCTGCCTTCATCAATAATTTTTTCCAACACATCACAAAATTTCTCTGCAGCTGCAGAATTGGCACTGGCAATTTCACCGCATACTTTAATGTTTTGGAAACCAGCGTGATGCTTGAACCTATTAAACCACCAGTTGCTTGCCACGAACTTGGCTTGGAGTTCGTCATACTTATCCTTAATATCTTCACAAATACTTTGTGATTTTGCTTGAATGGCCATTGGACTCAGGTGCAGTTGCTTCTGAATCTAATTTTCCATCCATATTATTAATAGCTGTTCCATCTTCGATATAGCACCTGAACACTGTTTTGCGATAACTTTTGATCTTAAGTGCATTGATCCTTTGACATGTTTTTTTATAAGCACACTATCTTTTAAAATAGTATTCTTATGTTGAAGCAGTGAAACCTAATTCCCTTGCAATAGATAGCAAACTTCGTCCTGCTTCGTACTTGTTAATCATTTTCATCTTCATTTCTAAATCAATTTTGTTTCGTTTCCTAGCACTGCCAGCATTTGCACTTTCCGTTGGTCCCTTCCCCTTCATCACTGAAAATTTGTTTTTTATGTGATTGAAGATTTCAGTGAAGGGGAACTCATTTCACCATAACACTGTAACATAAAAACCCACAGAATTCCAGTTATTGGGGTTATCACAAATGCAATAAGATCGAGTTTACTACCCATTTATAATAGATTGCAGTAACAGAAAAGCCCAATAAACTGGAAAGTGCAAATTGTGTTTGTTTTTTGGTCATGACCTTCAGAAACGTGCTTTAGAAAAATATCACAAAGGCTTTCAAAATTGATTCTTATAATGAAACATGATAACGATGAAAGTGTAGTGCAATTTCCATTATAAATATGACCTTTTAGAGAGATAACTATCTTAGTAATAAAGCAAAATTTTCAACTTCCATATTGGGAATTCTTTTCAAAAATATCAAAAAACCCAATATGAAACATTAGGATATTTTCACAATACCTCCATTTATCCCTACAGATGCAAAATACATTTCCATATTTTTTTCAGTTTGCACCGGCCGGCAAAAACTTACGTAAAATCGAATTTGCTTAAGTCGAGTATTACGTAAGACGGGGAGTTCCTGTATATGTATAAATCATCAGTAATGATGCAAAAATAAAAATGCTAACTCATCAGTTTTTGTGAATTGCCATATAAAATCAGAACCCAAGAATGATATATGAATATGAAAATCAAAATTTGTGTAATAACAGACATAACATCATCGAGAAAGACTTATGAAACAAGCATACTAATAATTTCATTAGCATTAGTAGAGGCATTTGATGCAAGAAAGCAAGCTTATGCAGCATCAGCCAAAAATAAAAAAAAAAATAAATAAAAAAAATAAAAAAAAAAATAAAGTAACATAAATAAATAAAAAAATAACCATTTCCACTTCACCCCTCTGTTCGTTCGAAATACCTGTCCAGCTAAGCCTTAAACTTATTTAGGCTATCAACTTCCACGACAAGGGATGGAAGTCTGTTCCACCTACCAACCACCCGCTGGCTAAAGGCAAATTTCCGCACATCAATCCTACATCTGTCTTTCCTCAATTTGAATTTATGCCCTCTCAGGTGATTATTCTGAGCAAGAGGAAGAATCCCATCAGCATTGAGTATGCTCAAACCATTCAAGGCTTTGTACACCTCTATCAGATCACCTCGCTGGTGCCTAGTTTCCAGACACTGTAATTCGCAAAACTTAAGCTTTTCTTCGTAAGAGCACCCCTTTGTTCCATTCACCAATCTTGTTGCCCTTCTCTGTACTCGTTCCAGCAGCTCTACATCCTTCTTGAAATGAGGCCTCCAGGCCTGTATACAGTACTCTAGGTGTGGCCTGACCATTGCCTTATACAAGGGAATAATCACCTCCCTATTCCTGCTAGAAAAATTCCTATATATCATTGACAATACACCATAAGCTACTCCTGCAGCCCGTATGCACTGCTCAGAGAACTTCATATCTGCCTGCACAACCACCCCCAGGTCCCTTTCATTCTCTACCACTGTCAGTGTAGTACCACAGAGTTGATACGTTGCTCTGGGGTTGCTGTTTCCCATATGTAGTACTTTACATTTGTCAATGTTAAACTTCATTTGCCACCTCGAAGCCCATCTGCTCAACCTTTCCAAATCCTGTTGCAGCAGCATAGTGTCAGTAGTGTCCTTGACAACCCTGCCAACCTTCGTATCGTCTGCAAACTTGGACATTAAGCCTGATATACCATCATCAATATCATTTATAAATACAGAAAACAATAAAGGACCCAATACTGAACCCTGAGGGACTCCACTAATAACATTAGTCCACGATGAGCAGTGTCCATTGATTACCACTCTCTGTCTTCTCCACCTCAACCACCCCTTTATCCATAGCAGCAATTTGCCTCCAATGCCACACTGCTCCAATTTGTGCAGCAGTCTTCCATGTGCAACAGTATCAAAAGCCTTTCTAAGATCCAAGTATATAATATCAAAGTTATTCCCTGCATCCAGTTCTTTTGTGACTGCATCATAGTATCCAATCAGATTGGTCAGGCAAGACTTCCCCTTAACAAAACCATGCTGTGTCCGAGCTATAACTGAAGTCTTGTCTAGATGATCCTGCAGTGCTTCTTTAACCAGTGCCTCAATTAATTTTCTGGGAACAGAAGTTAAACTCACAGGTCTATAATTACTTGTGTCAGCCTTTGATCCTCCTTTGTGAATTGGGGTCACATTTGCACATCTCCAGTCCATGGGTACCTCCCCTGAGTCCTAGGAAGCTCTCATAATTATGGCTAAGGGTTTGCTTACTTCCTTTGCTACCTCCTTTAATATAACTGGATAGATCCCATCCACCCCAGGTGCCTTTCTTGTGTTTATCTTCAACAATTTCTTCTCCACTTTACTCTCAGTTATTACAAGATTCGTAGTCTTGTATTAAAGTGCCTAAAGCAATAAATCAGGTCACCAGTTGGGGATCTGCCTGCAGATTGCCAAGATTTTTATATGAGTGATCTGAACTAAGTCAATAATTTGTATATAAATTAATTATCTTGTTTTGACTTTTTGTAAATTAAAACAAAATTACATTAAAAAAAATTTATTATTAGTAGTGGCAAATGAAAGGAAGCAAGATTATACAGTATTAGTGAAAATGGAAGAGGAAAAAAGCAATCTTCTCACATCACTTGTCCATCCCCTCTAAAAATTTGTCTAATTCTTCCTTAATTTTATTCAAACTATCCACTTCCACAACATTAATTGATGTTTGTTCCAACAGTCAACTACTTGCTGGCTGAAAGCAAATTTTCACCCATATATCCTATAACTAGCCTTCCTCAGTTTAAATTTATGCACTTTGTGTGTCTCGTCTGACCAAGAGTAAAGATACCATCAGATTTTGTCATTTCCATAAACTGCAATTTGCAGAACTGGAGTCTTTCTTGGAGTTCCATTTTGTTCCCCTTCACTGATTTTGTTGCTCTTCTTTGCATCTGTTTCAACAGATCCATATCTTTCCTAAAATGAGGCTTCCAGACCTATATGCAGTGCTGAAGATATGTTCTAATCAATGCTTTATATAATAGGATGTAATCTCCATATCTCTGATGGGAAAATTCCTATATATCATTGACAAAACTCCTAGTAATGCATGTGTACTGCTCAGAGAACTTCATGTTTGACTGCATAATTACCCTATGTTTTTTTTTTTTTTTTTTTTTCTCTCTACTATTACCCTCAGTGTGATACCACGTAGTTGGTATGTAATTTGGACTACCCATATACAGTACCTTGCATTTGTCAATGTTCAATGTCAATTGCCACTTCTCAGCCCATCTGTCTAATTTTGCTTTCTCTTTGTATCATCTGCAAACTTAGTAATTAAACCAGTAGTGTAGCTACCCTTTTTCGGGCCCAGAGGCAAAGAACATGTTTGGGCCCCTACTTAATGAAGATTGCAAAAAGAGGAGACAGCCAAAGACGCCGAGCCCCTAAAGGGCCCAGGCCCGGAGGCAATTGCCTTGCCTGCCTACATGGTAGCTACGCCACTGCATTAAACCAATGAGCCTAGTACTGAATCATAGAGCATTCCATTAATAATGTTAGTCTGAGAAGAAAATGCCTATTGATAACCATTCTGTCTTTATCCAATCTACCAACCCTTTAATTCATCATACTTTATATTGAATGTTTTGTTCATGTTACTGATGACATAAAACTTCTAAATTATAGATTATTTTATAATACAGTTTAATAAATAAATGAACAGCTATTAGAGTGAGCAGTATAACTCTTCTTGTTATCCCTTTACTCTGCCCTTCTACACATATAAATTAGAAAACATGTTAGTATTTAACATGATATGGTGGATGATGGGAGGTACATTCCCATATATCTTTAGATTTTCTGTGGTTTTAAGCAAGTCACATCAGAGTGCCATAAACTGCTGATAGATGTGATTAACTGTAATTAGTTTTGCATATATGTTACTTTTAATTTGTATATAAAAAAAACGTTTTGAATTTTTCTCAATTAATATGTACATTTTAAATATGAATTTATCTCTAAATGTTCTATAATAATTAATAAAAGGAAATAAATGTTTTCATAATATTTATTTAAAGTTTTATTAATTTTGTGCCAATAAAGGATCTGTACTGTGATGAGTTACATTTGTTTCTAATACACACCCCATTAATTGGTGATCCCTGCAGCGAATCATATTTGAAAACAAAAGCAGTGACTTTACTATGAAAGGATTTTTTTAAAAAAGGGAATCTGCATGTCATGCCACTTTCCAGTGTGCTATTAAAATTTAAGCCAAACTAATTGGGAATCAGTATAACCTTGATTATGTCATTTAATCCAAAATATCTTCATAACAGAGAGAGAGGGGGGATGCAATTCATTAGTTTGGGAAAATGGACTTATGCTGTAGTCAAGGTTTGCTCTTTAGTGACATTGTACACCATTTGTAACTTATATAGAGAGATTTCGTTTTAAATCTTGTGACTCAAGGAAATAAAGGAAAGGCCTCTTTGACTGAATTTTCAGTTAATTGATCTCAGGAGTGAGATCAACCCCAACCTTAGTGTTTTTCATCCTGCAGAACAAATTAGCAAAAAATTTTTACATAAACATGTTGTAGTGCATGCACAGTTTTGGCAGAATGCTTGTTTAGAGAGACAGATTACAGATTTTTTTTTAGCATCTTAGTCGATACCCTGTTTGTATAGAGATTTTTAATTTGGTGATCTTATTATTCTTTAATAACAAGAAATTCTTAGTATTTAGATTGTAAAATATTTCCTTTTATTATTTAGAAATTAAATATATTTTTAAACAGTTGGAATTGAAGTTGTTTTAATACTGCCCTTTCTAAAGTATTATATTTTATATTTGTACATGTTTATGTAATATGTTTTTTTTTTAACACATTAAATGTGTGTGGGGGGGACACATGTTAGCATCAAATGGCACTACATTTGATGTGCTATAATGCATATAGGTAGTACGTAAAAGTACATGAAATCAACTATTTGATTCTGTCAGCACACTGATCTGCCTTTGGGCTATTAGCAACACTTTGTTTTTGTTTATAGCTTGGTACATGTTTTTATTTATTTATTTTTTTTTTTTTGCTTGAGTGAGGTTAGTTTATGTACATGAAATAAACTTTAGATAAAATTGAGTTTTGTTCTGATTTAGAGCTCAGTCCAGAAGTAAGTGTTTGTGTTTTGCTGTAAATTCCAAATTTTATTTTCAACCATTATTTATGAATTTTTATAATTGAGGATTTCGGAATATTGTTATTTCTCAACATTCCAAAAATTATGGCACATTGAATGCACTCTTAAATATATGCAGCAGCAAACGTATTAATGCCCTCGAATAAGATTTTCTTAAATGCGAAGTTAAGAAAAGGCCTGTTTATTTAGAATATTTTAAGTGTGATAAATTTAACTCTAATTCCTATACAGGTTTATTTTATTTTTTTCCTTGTCATTATATATTAATAATGTAATCCCAACGTTGCAGAATGGTCAGGAGTGCGAGTGCAGTAGCACGTGCTCTCTGAGTAGAACAGAGTTCAAGCCTGCATTGACTGCTAAATATGGTTAATGATTGTATTCATGATTTATTGTAAACTCGTCTGCTAGAGTAACCCTTGGTTGGCCATGAAGGGCTTTTTTCAACAACACTCAATTTGTCTAGTTTTAAAACTGAATGTTTGCAATAAAGATAAGTATAGATATGTTTCAGTTATTAAATGTACGTAAACCTTTAAGTAAGATTCTTTTAATTTACTCATTTTAGTATTAGCCAAGTAGTGCGAGGAAGCCACAGGCTTTTTATTAACCATAGATAGGACACCATGGGCTTTCCCGGATCCCTTCCTTCTTTACTCTTTAATTCAACCCCACCAAGCATATATATTTTGGGGGTTGCTATTCCCAAGTGTAAGGTCTTGCATTTTGCTGCATTAAAACTTAGCTGCCAGTTTTCTAACCATTCTTGAAGCCTATTCAAGTCATTCTGAAGGAGCCGTTTGGTACTGATGATTAAAGACTATACCAATCTTTACATTGTCTGCAAATTTTGACACTAATGCCTTCATTGATATTGTTTTTGAAAATCAGGAAGAGTGGTCCAAGAACCGATCTTTGGGGACCCTACCTCTGATGTTAAGCAATTCTGTGGAATATCATCCATTAATCACACTCCTCTGCCTTCTGCCCTCCAGTAATCCATTTTAGAATCTTTCCAGTAATACCAATTTATACAGTAACCTCTCACGAGGGACCTTTCAATTGTTCCTTATGTCCAACTAATGAGTAACTGTGTCACAATGGCTTACTAGGTTAGTAAACTTGCTTTTTCATATATTGTGTGTTCTTAAGAATGCCATTTCTATCAAAATGTCCCTAGACTGCACTCTTAATCATTGTCCCTAAGGTTTTTTCCCTACCACTGAAGTTAGATTAACCAATCTGTAGTTACCAACTTCACTCTTGAAACTGCATTTACATATTGATAATATGTTGGCACTTCTCCAGTCCAAAGGAATCTCTCCTGAGTCCAAAGATGCCCTCATAATTAACCTCAGTTGTTCAATACACCCTCTGGTGGCCTCCCTCAAAATTACTGGGTATATGCCATCAACTCAGGAATGGGATACACTTAAATAGAAAGGGTATGAGAATATTTGCTGATGCTATCGAGGCAGTGTTAGGGGGGTCAGAAAACTGCTAGCTTGGGGGGATACAAGGACTAATAGATTAACAGTAGCCACTGGCAGAGGTGAAAGTGATTCTTGCACTGCTTCTATTGGAATGAGCAGCAGCCTGGAAAACAAGATGCAGGGTATTTCAGAGCCTGCTGGGAGTCATTGCGGTACATGTAAACACATGGGTTGTGTTAGGGTAGCTAAGAATAGGAACAGGTGCATGTATACTTGCATGTACATTAATGCTAGGAGTTTGGTAAATAAATTTGATGAATTTGAGGTAATGCTCAAAACATCAAAGGCAGATATTGTTGGGATATCAGAGACGTGGTGTTGCCCAGGTTGGCGGGGTTGTTAATAACAGCAATGACAGTATGCTGCTGCAACAGGATCTGGAAAAGTTGAGCAGGTGGGCTGAGAAGTGGCAACGTTGACAGATGTACCAACTGGGTGGTGGAGAATGAGAGACCTGGCGGTAATTGTAACATAAAGTTTTGTGAGCAGTGCAAACAGACAGCCAGAGTAGGTCTAACAATGATATACAGGAATTTTGCTTTCAGGAATAAGGAGGTGATTATTCCCTTATATATGGTCAGGCCACACCTTGAGTACTGCATACAGGTCTGGAAGCCTCATTTTAGGAAGGATGTAGAGCTGCTAGAATGAGTACAGAGAAGGGCAACAAGACTGGTAAGGGAAACAAATAGGTGCTCTTAGAAGAAAGGCTTAAGTACTGCAAATTGCAGATTCTGGAAACTATTCATCTGCAAGGTGATCTGATTAAGGTATATAAGACTTTGAATGAGTTGTGCACGCTGCATTCTGATGAGATTCTTCCGCTTGCTCAGATTACAAAAGTGAGGGGGCATATACTGAAATTCAGTAAAGGCAGTTGTCAAATAGATGTGCAGAAATTTGCCTTTAGTCAGCAGACAGTTGATTGCTGGAACAAACTTCCATCTGTCATTGTGGAAGTTGATAGCTTAAATAAATTCAAGAAAGAAGTGGACAAACTTTAGAGTGAATGGATGGGTGAAATTGGAAGTTTTTTTTTTTTTTTTTGGCTGATGCTGTATAAACTTGCTTTCTTGCATCGTATGACTCTGCTAATGCTAAATTGATGCAAGAAAACAAGCTTATATAGCATCAGCCAAAAAAAAAAAAAAAAAAAAATCCATCCATTCACTCCAAACGTTTGTCTAGTTCTGCCTTTAACTTATTTAACTGGGCAAGAGGAAGAATCCCATCAGCATTGAGCTTGCTCAAACCATTCAAGGCCATATACACCTCAATCAGATCACTTTGCAGGTGCTTAGCCTCCACTACAACAGATGGAAGTCTGTTCCAACTATTAACCACACGCTGACTAAAGGCAAATTTCCACACATATATTCTGCAATTGTCTTTCCTCAATAAGCAATAAGAATATCCCCAGAAATTAAGTAACTCTTGGCCAGTAAGTGAACCACGTCAAAGGAAACAAAGAAGACAATATCCAGTTGTATGTTTTTGGTTTGAAACATTTTCCAAAAAAGTAGTAGATAATTGGGTTTTGAAGTGGACACCCTTACGTAATGGATTTGATTTAATTTTTTTAGAAAACTTTCAGGCATAATCTCTGGAATCAGAATTCTCTAGGTTAATTTAAGAATGGGACATAGCAGTAGATAAACAATATGTAGCAGTAGATCATCAACCATTTGGGTATTTTATTGTTGTGTGGGATTCAGAACTTTAGAGAACAATCTTATATTGTGACAAGCTGCAAGGAAAGAATCATTCATGAAAATATCTATTTTTTCAATGAAAATGTGTGCATACCAAACATTTTTATTTAAAAGGTAGGAATTTGGTCAAGATTAGCTGTAAGTGGAAAATGGTTGATTACCTTATAACATTGTCCTTATGAAACTCAGAAAATTAATGTGGAGTTTGAAAGATTTAAATCAACAAGTGAACCTGTTCCCTGTCAAAGTGACTACATAAAATTAAATCTGATTTTTATGAGGGAAGAGAGTCTGTGTCAGTTTCATACTGGAAAATTAAATTTTTATCAGAAAAGGAGCTTTATGTTTTAAACCTGTACTGTTTTTTTTTTCTTAAGTGATACATATATGATCCTTCCATTGTGCAGAGAAACTTCTGTTTTTAATGAAAAACATTTTTTTCTCCTTTTTAGCCTGATGTAGCGTAGTGTCATAGTAGCATACGCACATTTCAGTGGATCATGGTTTAAGTACATGTGACTGCCAGATATCGTAATGATTGCATTCATTGCCAAAATGAATAGTTAACAAACTCCTCAGATTTTGTGGTTATCCCTGAATATAAACAAAACATTTTTTTAATGTCTGTTTATATTCTGGTTAACCTGATATCCAATAAATAGTAAAGGTGAACTGGTTCAAAGTTAGCATTAGTAGAGGCAAATGATGCAAGAAAGCAAGCTTATACAGCATCAACCAAAAAAAAAAAAAAAAAAACCCCTTCCCATTTCACCCATTCATTTGCTCCAAATGTTTATTTAGTTCTATCTTCAATTTATTTAAGCTGTCAACTTCTACATTGACAGATAGAAGCTTGTTCCAGCAATCAACCATTCCTGGCTAAAGGCAAATTTCCACACATATATTCTACAACTGTCTTTTCTCAATTTGAATTGAGAAAAGACAGTTGTAGTTATCCCCTCAGGCAATTAATCCGGCAAAGAGGAAGAATCCCATCAGCATTGAGCTTGCTCAAACCATTCAAGGCCATATACACTTCATTGAGATCACCTTGCAGGTACTTAGTCTCCAGACACTGTAATTTGCAAAACATTAGCTTTTCCTCATAAGAGCAACCCTTTGTTCCATTCACTAATCTTGTTGCCCTTCTCTGTACTCATTCCAGCAGCTCTACATCCTTCCTAAAATGAGGCTTCCAGATCTGTATACAGTACTCAAGGTGTGGCCTGGCCATTGCCTTCAAGGGGATAATCACCTCCTTATCCCTGCTAGAAAAATTCCTGTATATCATTGACAAGACACCATGAGCTACTCTTGCAGCTCGTCTGCACTGCTCAGAGAACTTCATATCTGCCTGCACAATTACCTCCAGGTCCTTTTCATTCTCTACTACTGTCAACGTAGTACCACAAAGTTGATACGTTAATCTGGGGTTACTGTTTCTCATATGTAGTACTTTACATTTATCAATGTTAAACTTCATTTGCCACCTCTCAGCCCATCTGCTCAACCTTTCCAGATCCTGTTGCAGCATCGTACTGTTATTAGTGTCATTAGTAACCCTATCAACCTTCGTATCGTCTGCAAACTTAGAAATTACGTCTGATATGCCTTCATCAATATCATTAATAAATACAGAAAACAGCAATGGGCCCAACACAGACCCTTGGGGAACTTCACTAATAACATTAATACATGAAGAGCAGTGTCCATTGATTACCACTCTCTATCTTCTCTCATTCAATCATCCTTTTATTCATTGTAGCAACTTGCCATATTGCTTCAACTTGTACAGTTGTCTTTCATGTGCAACAGTATCAAGAGATTTCCTAAAATCCAAGAATATATGATATCTAAATTATTTTTTGCAACTAGTTCCTTTGTGACCATATCATAGTAACAAATCAAATTGGTCAGACAAGACTTCCCTTTAACAAACACATGCTGTGTCTTAACTATTACTGCAGTCTTGTTTAGTTGATCCTGCAGTGCTTCTTTAACCATTGCCTTCATTAATTTCACCAGGACTAACAGGTTAAACTAACAGGTCTGTAATTACTTCTGTAACCCTCTGATCCTCCTTTGTGAATGGGTCACATTTGCACATCTCCAGTCTATGTGTACCTCCCTTGAGTCCAAGGAAGCTCTCATAATTATGGCTAAGGGTTTGCTTACTTCCTTTGCTGCCTCCTTTAATATAACTGGATAGATTCCATGTGCTTTTCTTATGTTTATTTTCAACAATTTCTGCTGCACTTTGCTTTCAGTTATTACAAAATCATTTAGCTCACTGCCAGAGTTCAATACACCTCAGGCATTCCCCTCCCTGAATAACTCCACATGTGTAAACATTGATGCAAAATATTCAGTTTGTTAGCTACCTGAGCAGGGTCATCAATAGTTGAACAATCGATATCAAGTGGACCAATCTGATTCATCCCCTTTTTCTTTGCATCCTTTACCAAAGAATTCTCATAATCTGCCTTTGCCTGTCTAACCTCCATTGTGACTTAATTACAGACCGGCTTATATCTACCATAAGCTGCTGTGCTGTGTTCATATGACATGCATTTAGGCCTAAACCTTGAACAATATTTGTTAGTTTGTATGAAAAGCCTATTAATTCTTCCAAGATTAATTCTTTGAATGCTTCCCATTTAGAATTTGCTGTTGGTAATATCATCAGTTGGTCCCGCTGTATAGAATTTAAAAACGGTCTCAGAACACCGTAGTCACCTTTACAAAGCCAAAACCCTTAGCTTTATCCCTGATTGTAGTTACCTCTTTGAGGTAACTACAACTCCAGTAAATGAGCAAGTGAGTAAATCCCACATCAGCACACTGTGATCACTGCCACCTAGTGGTTCCTTTATCTGCAGATTCTTATTGCATGAAGAATCTCTACTGATAATCAGATCAAGAGTATTACTCCCTCAGGTTGCATCCCAAACGTGCTGTTGTAAAAAACAGTCATCCAATAAATCCACAAAACCCTTGCTATTGTGTGTGACAAACCCAAGTCCCAGACAATATCTGGGAAATTAAAATCCCTCATTATAAGACAATCTGATTTACTGGCACACTTTATTTCTCTGTACAATTCTTCATTATACTCATCAGAGTTATTAGGCCTATAACACACTCCTACTCTTAATTTTGCTTTCCCAGTGCTTATATTGCACCAAACTGACTCAACACTGCACTCTCCACCCATGTCAACTAGCTGCACTTCCTTAGATTTTGTGTTTCTTAACTAATAGCATTACCCCTCCTCAAATTCCAATTCTGCATTCTTTATATCTGTGTGATACCACGTCTCTAATATCACAACAATATCCGCCTTTGATGTTTTGACCACCACCTCAAATTCATCAAATTTATTTACTAAACTCCTAGCATTGACGTATACGCGAGTATACATACACCTGTTCTTATTCTTGGCTACCCTAACACAGCCCATGTATTTACTTGTTATAAATTTAACTATCTATTGCCACCCACTTGGATCGAACTCTCACGGTAGCTATCTATGCCAAATTACTGATTCTAAAAACTCTACTAATATTACTGTCATACATTATGATCTAAATGACAAGTTAAATTATTAAAACACGCATGTTGTGCTATAATTTGTAGTTTATAATCCTCTGCTGATACTGATTACACTGCTACAAGTTACGTAGAAACTTCAAGTATCTGAGACATCTATACGAAAACAATGGCGGCAGATTTGAATGCTACTGTTGATTCAATGCCGGCAGATTCGAATGCTACTGTTGATTCAATGCCGGCAGAAATCGACTATGGTTTTTCTATGCAATTACAAGGGAGAGTATAGAATAATGCACCAAATTAAACAGAAAATCAGAAAAAAAAATACTATACTACTAAATTTAAATGAAAAGTTATACAAAAACAATAATTTCAAATCAATAAATAAAAAGAGTCAACTTAGTGGCTTTGAACATGTCTGGCACCTTCCAAATCTTCGAAAGTTTGTGTGTAATATAATTTGTCTAGTTAGTGTGCATCACTAGTAACTGCCACAAGTTTGATGGCAATTTCTCACAGTAGATGCCATAGAAAACTTTGTAAGAATTCTATGGTCAATAAATTTACAGGAGAAAGTTATGTTTTTAAATTAATTTTTCTCCCCTTTTACCTTGGGAAAAAATTTCCTTGCATATGAATTAAATTTTTTAAATGGTTAAAGTGAAGAAATGAAGAAATACAATGGTTAAAGTGAAGAAATTCTCTGGAATCCAGATCTAAAAGTTGATAAAATTAAATCATGAATCAAAGGAATGTGTGTACAAGAATATTATTAAAAAAAAAAAAAAAAAAGAATAAATAAAAAAAAAAGAGTAACGAGTTTTTAAAATTCTTATTTGTTTTTGACTATAATTTTACTCAAGCACTGAAACAATACAGTAAAATTAAGAAATAAATTAATATTTAAATGCATTTATGTACAAAGTTGTTATTTTTACGCAATTTCAAAATACCTTGTGGAAAAAGACCATTCCACAGAGTCTACTGCTATTGGAAATTCACTGCTCAGAGCTTAATTTCCAATGGTCAGGGCCAAGGTTTAAATCATTAGTAAAGTTAATGGCTAAGTTAGAAAAGCAAAAGTTCTCTCACATTTCTTATTCTGGCAAAGCCTTGCATAGACGGTAGGCTTTGTGCAAAGACCATAGCCAAGAATTGTTCAATGGATACAGTGATTACAACTAACGCTGATGAGAAAACTCCACAAAATTTGCAAAGAGATTTTGAAGGATATTTAGTAGTGCCATTCTAGTAGATAACAATGAAAACTTTAAAATTGCTCACAAAGATCCAGTATTCTAAGAGTTAATAATCATTTTACTCTTAGAATAATCAGTATTCTAAGAGTTAATAACTATTGGCTGCAACTTTTTCCCACCTCTGTTAAAACCTGATGATTCTATTGCCACCTCAGCTAAAGATAAAGCTGACCTGCCTTTTTTTTTTTTTTTAACTCTTGTATTAATGATGAGCTTAGTAAACCAACTCCTACCATTCTTGGTACACTCTGTTTAATGCCTCCTGTGGTCTTCAGTCAAAAAAGACATCAGAAAAATTTTGAACAATCTTGATGTGAAGAAAGCCCCAGGTCCTAATAGTATTTCTCCACTTGCTCTCAAAACCTGTGCTCCTGAGCTTACTCCTGTTCTATGTCGCCCTTTTACACTTTCTTATTCTACTACTACTTTTCTTTCTGCTCAGAAATTTGCTCATATCCAGCCAGGTCCTAAAAAGGGTGACAAATCCCTCCCAATTGTCCCATTGCACTTCTACTCTTTCTAAAGTAATGGAAAAATTGATTAACTGCAAACTTCTAAACTATCTAAAAATTACCTTTCAGCTGGTCAATGATCACCAGTATAGATTCTGTCATTGTAGCTCCACCGGCTATATACTTGGCTTATGTTACCCATCTGTGGACAAGATCAGTAGAAAAGTTTGGTGAAACTCAAGCAGTTTCAAAGGATTTTTATTGTGTTTGGCATAAAGGTTTTGTAAATAATCATCCATATTATGGTTTACCAACTGTTCTCTGTAATTGGGTGTCCAATTTTCTCAGAAATTGCTCATGATAGTGGATGGCTCTATCTTCTAACTTTTCCATTAATGCTGATGTTCCCCAAGGTTCTTTCTCCCACTCTTTTCCTCTTTTATATTAATGACCTTCTTCCATTGATGGGAAATCTTATCCATAGTTCTGATGATAGCACATTGCATTCCACCTTCCAGTTTGAGAAACCTAGCCCTGCACAAACAGCTTCAACTTCGCAGATATCCACTACAAATTCCTTAATGCCGTTCCCAGGCATTTCTCAACTGCAGAAATTCTCCAAGTTATCCTAGTTAATTTCCAAGGATTGAAATTAACTAAGATAACTTAGTCTAAAACTTTTTTATATCTCACAAAAAAGGATTCTTCTGCTCATATTCTTATCTTTGATGACACTCAGCTTTCTAGAGAAGGTCACATATCTCTATTAGGAATCACCTTGACTTTTGATCTCTCTCTCTCTCTCTGCATAAGCACATCATAAATATAGCTTCGGTTCCTTTGCATCTACAAAGTCCAATCACCAAATTGGTTGAGTCAGCTGGTGAAGCAGTTAGCCCATTTCTGCTGATCCATATATTTGGTAAGATTTTATTTAAAAATTCAAACATTGATTGAAGTGACAAATTGCTTCATCTTGCTGAAAAATTATTGACTTCATTCTTAATTGTTTTTGTTCAGAAATAAGAAAATCCTGTGGTATTACAAGATAACTATCACCATTAACCACTGCTTTATGACATGCTTTTCCAGGCACATCAGACATTGATTTAAGGGGAAATCTCTTTCATGTTTCAAGACTTGGTGGTTATTCTTCTTATCTTGATTAGATCTCAAGAGATAAGATGCTGCTTTCAATATTTTAATTAAACTCACTAAACTCGGCATGGTAGTCCTCTTCTAACAACGTTTGATGTATTTGAATCTTGTTACTTATGCTTTTTCACTCTAAGAATTTTGTGCATTGTTGCTTTAGGAACATAGAGTTCCAGAGATACCCATCTCAATGATTTTCCTGGGCTTTGCTGAAAAATTTCCTTGACAGATGCCACAATCTTCTCGTTTAATCCAACCCTTAATGGACTCAATCTCTTCAGACTTCTTCATGCAGTTTGAAATTGAATTTCTATGTTCTGTTTTGTTAATTCAAATTTTGTATATATTTTAATACCAGTGACTGCTTTGTATTGATTCTCTACAATTCTCAGTTTTCTCACAATTATCTAATGTCTGCGTGCCCTGCGGGTGAGAGTTTATAAATAAATATATTATAATCAAAATTAATTACCTAATTTACTCTAATTTTGTTTTTTTCAGATAATCCACCCTACAAGAGATGGCTTCAATAGAAGAGAAAGTGACCTCAATCCTCTGGTTAGCAGAGGTTAAGTCCATATCAGTGGTTGGAAGAAAATTTATAACATTAAATTATTTAATTTATTTAATGTTTATTTTTAAGAAAATTTATTTAATGTTATAAATTTTCTTCCAACCACTGATATGGACTTAACCTCTGCTAACCAGAGGATAGAGGTCACTTTCTCTTCTATTGAAGCCATCTCTTGTAGGGTGGATTATCTGAAAAAAACAAAATTAGAGTAAATTAGGTAATTAATTTTGATTATAATATATTTATTTATAAACTCTCACCCGCAGGGCACGCAGACATTAGATAATGGTGAGAAAACTGAGAATTGTAGAGAATCAATACAAAGCAGTCACTGGTATTAAAATATATACAAAATTTGAATTAACAAAACAGAACATAGAAATTCAATTTCAAACTGCATGAAGAAGTCTGAAGAGCAGTCACTAGTATTAAAATATATACAAAATTTGAATTAACAAAACAGAGTAAAGAGCAGTTTTTTATACAATATACAGTTAAAGTGTAAAATCATAGTTTGATTATTTAATACCTGAATGAAATGGACCAGAGGACTACCAAATGTTCAGTACAAGTGACAGGCAGTGAGAAATTAGTTTTATAACGAATTGAAGTAGGGTATACCGAAAGGTATTTGTTCAAGGAGAGATGGAGAATGGACAATACAGTTTATGATATTGTAGACAAAAAGAGGCCTGTGGAGCTGTTGTCTAGATGAAGAGCAATGATTCTGAAGCAATGACAAAGAGCACCATAGTTTGATAGTGAAAGGTAAGGCGATTTCAAAAGCAGAAGAATTTAGAGAATTTGATTTGAATTTGCTCATTTGAGAAAGATATTCTTGTTGTGAGGACCAAATAATATCATAGTAATCAAAAATGGGAAGTATAAGAAGAATGTTTAATTAAACATTCTTCTATTATAGAGAAGAATACTTAATTAAGCCAAGAAATTTGAAAGTCTGAGATATTATGTGATTGACATAGAAAAAGGGCTGAAGGTCAGATCAGAATGGACACCAGTAAATTACCTTACCATTGCATTTTACAGATTGTTTTTGTCTCTCATATAGAACCCAAGTTATTGCAATTTTAAAGTACACAAAGACTTTGTGGACGCCCCTTTATGTTTATTCACAACTTCGGTCTCAATTTTGCATTTTCAAAGATAAATCATATATCATTCAAAAAATGTCAACTGGGAAATGAATGTGATATTAACTAGACTTTGCTGAATTAGCTTTTAAATATGAAATTAAGTACAGTAATTGATGTGTTTGCTCAAAAAGATCAATATTGTAAATAAGGATAAGAAAATGAAAACAATTGAATTGGTAGTGTAATGGATAAAAGTTGCATGTTTGTTTTGACTAGTTGAGGTAAACGTGATAAAATTCAGATGTAGTTGTTATTTATTATTTTTTGTTCTGTTTTTTTCTTCTAACTGTTACTGTTTCGTGATTCTTTTGACATAAAAACTGAAGTAATAAAAAATGTCAGATTTTCATAAGCATTCATGAACAAATTAAACCATTCTTATTGATTAAGGAAAAAAATAAAAAAATTTTTGGGAACATTCCCCTCCCTCTTTCCCATTATTTTTCCATTTATTCCAGTGTTCTTTAACCTGCTGCCTGTAAGTCCATGTCATGCCTTAAGACAGGCATGACCCCTCCTCAGATTTTCCATTAAATTTCAGTTGCCAAACTGTGCATTCATCACCAGTCTGGTCCCCCTCCAGAATTGTCTTTCAGGTCAAGGACTTTGTGGACCCTCTTGTATAGAGGGAAATACTTGTAAAGAGGTAAATACATTATCCCTCTTGTATAGTGGGATAATGATATCCTTCTTCCTAGTAGCAAAGGTACTAAATTCATGGACAGGACACTATGTGCTTTCCTAGCTGCTATGGAAAATTTCCTATCATATGGAACACCTAAGTCTCTTTCATCTTGAACCAATTTTTTTTTAGCTCCTCTTTCCCTAGCTTGACTATATGTGACTCCAGGATCTCTTTTTCCCCAAATACATAACCCTACATTTAGAAGAATTATACTTCAATTGTCATTTTTCAGACCATGTATGCAACTGTTCAAGTCTTTTGGAGCAACGTGGCCAGAATCGAATAAGATACCTTTGAGATACCCCACTTGTTACATTACTCCACTCTGAAGACTGACCATATATTAACAACCCTCTGTCTCCCGTCTTTTTATCCAGCCTGTAATGCATTATATGATCATATCAATAACTCAACCTTCTTCCACTCTATATAATGGCCTTTAGAGGCAGTATTAAAAGCTTTACTAAAGTCTAGGCATATAATTTCAAAATTGTTACTGGCATCCAACTGTTTAATGGCTGCATCACAGTAATTTACCAGATTGGACAGGCATGACCCCTCCTCAGTGAATCCATGCTAGGCTCTATTGAAGATACTATTCTTGTTAAGATGATCCTGAATTGCATCCTTAATCACAGATTCCATGACCCTCCCTACTACAGAAGTCAGTGACATATCATTACCCATTTGGCACCACATTTATGAACTTGGTGACATTAGTACTTCTCCAGTCCATGGGGAGTTTCTGGAGTCTGACACTCATTAGCAATAGTTTGATATGCTCATGTGCAGCTTTTTTTTTTTTTTTTTTTTTTTAATAACTGAATATGCACTACCCTCCCATGGAGTCTTGCCCTTCTTTTAAACTCAGCATCTTTTTCTAGCAAGCACTTCTCTGAGATTGTCACTTACTTTACAGTCTGACTGTAAAATAAGTGACCAAGCATTTAATAATGAAAATAGCAATAAGAGCTTAATTGACAGTACTCACCTCAGTTGATCTGCTTAGTTGAGGTGTACTTACCATCAATTAAGCTCTTATTGCTATTTTCATTATTAAGTCAATTACATAACAGTACATTAAGAAGCTCTATGAATCATCTAAGTGACAAAGCATTCTAAATTTTTTTTTTAAAATTTGCTTTTAACTGTAAACATTGTTAAAGAGTGTCTGTTCTTCTCATATGCCATTTCTGCTGGTCTTTCTGTGGATATTTCACCACAACCATTTAGGGATCTATTTGATTGTCTTTCTTTTTGTATTCATATGTGAATACAAAATTACCCCATCTTTTTTTTTTTTTTAACTCTTTTCTAGCTATTTTGTGAATACTTGTAACTGTTTTTAATTGTAATTATCTGTTTTTAATTGTAATTTAATCACTAATTACTTGTAATTGTCTCATGCTTGTGTAACAATACCTGTCATCTATTTTAGCATCTTATGTGTAAAAGAGATTTTCTTGACTATTGGTATGAAAATGTCTGTGTCTTTGAGGATAAATCACTTGATTATTTCCTATATCATATAGTATCCAACCATAGGATTCTTCTGCCAATCTGGAAAAGGGAGATTGAAATCTTCCATAATGAAACAATCGTACTTACCAGCCATCCATTGTGCCTAAAGCGATTTTGTTATATTCCTCAGAGTCATTTGGCTGTCATCGTAATCAGCCATTTTCAATCCATAAAGGATGAAGGCCTCTCCAACAACTTTCCAGTTCCTTCTGTTTTGTGCAATGGCCATCCATTTACTACCCACAAACTCATGAATTTCATCTGCCCATCTCCATTGTTGTCGTCCAGGTTTTTTTTCTAGCTCCTCTTGGGTACCATTCTGTTATTTTCTTAGTCCATCTGTCATCATGTTTTCGAGCTATGTGTCCTGCCCAAGACCATTTTAGTTCTTTAGTTTTTATAAAAATGTCCTTTACTTGAGTTTGCTGCCTAATCCATGTGTTTCTCTTCTTATCTAACAGTCTGATTCCTAATATAATTCATTCCATTCTTCACTGTATAGTTCTCAGCTCCTCTTCCATTCTTTTGGTGAGTGCCCAAGTTTCATTTCCATAAGTCATGGTGGGGAATATGGAGTATACATTGGTTCATTATGGAGTATACATTGGTTCATTATTTTACATTTCAGACAAATTGGGATATTACTCCTCAGTATGTGACTATATTTCATGAATACTATCCATCCAGAATTTACTCTTCTCTTGACTTCCAGCATTTATCATTATTGCAGCTAATGACTTGTCCCAGATAAGTATATGAATCCACCTTTTCAATTACTGCTCCTTCAATCATTATATCCCTTTCTGTGACATACTTGTTCATCGTTACTTTTGTTTTAGCCATATTCATCTTTAGTCCGAAATCCTTGCTAGCTCTGCATAACTGTAACATTTCCCTCTAATTCTTTGGGATCGTGGCTTATGATCACAATGTCATCCGCAAATCGTAAATGTCTTAGGTACTCTCCATTCCCATTGACTCTTTTATGTGACCAGTCTAATCTTCTGAAAGCTTCCTCAAGGGCAGCAGTAAACAACTTTGGAGATATTTTGTCTCCTTGTTGCACTCCATTCTCAATTTTAAATTTGCTACTGTCTTTGTCTTGTCTAATAAAGGAAGCAGCATTCTCATATGATTTTCTTCAAAATCATATGAGAATGCATATATTATGATTTTCTTCAAAATCATAATATATATGGTATTTATGCCTTGTCTTTCCAGTGCCCGAAACATTGCCTTATGCTGTATGGAGTCAAGTGCCTTTTCATAATCCACAAATGCCAGGCATAATGGTGTTTTATATTCATTTGCTTTCTCCATTAGCTGTGATATTATGTGAAGGTGATCCATAGTTGAGAATCCTGTCCTAAAGCCAACTTTCTGTTTCAGTTGATTCTCATCAAGTATTCTTTCTAATCTGTTAGTAATGACCCTTGTGAACAACTTGTAGATGTGGGATAACAAGCTAATTGGTCTATAATTTTCAATTTCTGATTTATCTCCTTTCTTTTGCAGCAAAACTATGATTGCATTATTCCACTCCTTAAGCATCACGCCTTTTCAAATACATTTTGTGAAGAGTCTTGCCAGTTTCTGTTTCATATCTCTTCCTCTCAATTTTAACAACTCTACCATAACTTCATCTTCCCCTGGTGCTTTCTGATTCTTCATTTTCTTCAAAGCATGTTCTACCTCATCAGGAAGGATATCGGGTATGTCGTATGTGTTACTAATTTGTGATCCATCTTCCCCACTGCTGGCATCATTCCCTTGATCCTTGTATCATTCTCTATAGTGGTCTTCTACTATTTGAATTATGCTATTTCTTCTCTGCTATTTATAAGTACACCATCTCTATTCTTTAGTTTTGGTATCATTTGTCTTTCTGTATTACTGCTCACGACTGCTGATTTAAGTATTTTGTTTTCCCTTAATGCTTGTTCTACTTTTCTCATGTCTTCTCTGAGTCTCTAATGGCTTTGCATAACTCAGTATAATCAATTTTATCTTTGTCATTTTTTATCTTGCTCTTCATATGTCTTCTTTGGCTGTAACTTATCATAACTATCATCTTTCCTTTAATGCAATGTGTTTCATGCCATATTTCAATCATTTCATGCCATACTGACTCAACATTTGCATTATCTTGATCTGACCCCAAGTCAGTTGCATGCCAATGTCCTAATCCCTGAACTAGCAGTTTCCCCGAGACCTTGAGACAGTTTTTGGTAATAAGCACCATATCTCTACTCCTCCATCTCTTGTTAATGCAAAATATTCACCAAAATAAAATTCGTCTTGTTTCTCTGAATATCATTATATCTCAGTAAGTCTAACTACATTAGCATTAGATGACCTGATCCAAAAGCTCAAATTCATGTAATTTGTTTATAATACTGACATTATTGTATAGAAAAATCAAGTTTTATATTTTGTCTTTTTTCTGTCCTGCCTTCTCCCCCTCCTTACACTCCCTTGTAGAATTGCTGGTGGATATTATTTCTATTACAGTTTTTATTTCAGTGATTAGGATAATTAAGCATTGCAAAAAAGTGCTCTAAGAGAGCGCGTAAGTGTCATTTTGTCCTGTGTTATTGACCCGAGTCAGTCATGTGCCAATATCCTAATCCCTGAACTAGCAGTTTGGCACATAACTGACTCGGGTCAATCATGTGCCATTTACTAGGGACTGACCTAACTCCATGATTGGAACGATATCCATATGTCTAGTTAAGCAGTTAATTCCCTGCAGTGAAAGAAAAAAAAAAATTGTCTCAAAGATATACTGTTAAATTTAATATTCCTTGCTTGCGGTGATGTATATGTGAGAAACAAAAGTAAGAATTGTGGGCCAAACTTTGGAGAATAGCAGTAGTTTTAGAAAAGATGATGAAATCGAAATGGACTTACATTCCTTCATCAGCTGTGGATTACCAATATTTGGGACTGGAAACATTTTATATCTCAACCATTAGTAGGAGGGTAATCCTTTTAAACATCTGAAAATTAGGTGGCGAATCAAGTATAGAGATGCATGTTTAAATGGGAGCCATAAGTGATATCTACAAGCAAGTGTGTCATTTCTTTTTTTTTTTGTTTTTTTGACAGCTTCTCACTTGTAGTTGAAGTGGTAGCTAATGGGCTATCTTGAAAACAGCTATGCAACAGCAAAAACATGCTAAGCTTTGAACTCCTGGTATCCATTATATCTTGTAGAGAATTCAGCCTATTTAAGCCAAATCAGGTGGAAGAAAGAGAATACAAAAATTTAGTAGTGGTCAGAATTTTCTTATCCTTTTGTTTTAGAGTGATGAAACAGTTTTCATCTTTTTCAAACTGACAGTGATTGTGTGAGCTTTAGAGCATTTATTAATGTTGTCAGGTTTTTTTTTTTTTTTTTAATTCTGAGCAGAAACATTTAGTATGTTCTTCAGTATGACATTTAGTATCTCTTTCATAAAATTAAATAATAAATAGAATTCTTTATTATTTAAAGAATTAAAATAAATATTTAATGTAAATATGTATTTAAAATGCATATTAAAGTGCTTAATTTATATTAAAAATGAATATAGACTAAAAATGATTTCAGTGTAGACATGGGGTGGACCTTACATGAACTTAAATTCAATGGCATGGAATTAATTAAAGAACTGTGGTTGAAAAATCGGAGATGTTGCTGTGGGTGGAGGGAAATCTCGAAGAATAAATTTTTATAAAAGAATTGAAATTGAGTTGTTTGAAAAGATTAAATCAAGAATTTGCATTTCTCTCACTGAAGTTTTTCTGACTTGAACAAGTTCCATTGAACTGAGAATTTCCCCAAGCCATGAGTGTAATTCAGTATGTAAGGGGTAGGCCTGATCTCCTAAAAGGATATTACTTGAGGTTAGTATGAGAGGGGAATATCAAAAAGTTTGTACCCTTACCTAGAAATAGTCCTAGAAAGGTGAAATTTTAATCCTTTTCTATGTATTCTTCATGTACAGTAACACATTTCTTCCATTTATGGATCTGTTGTTTAATGCCTTTATCATATAAGTCTGCACTTTTTGCCTGAAACCACAATTCCACTTCATTGATGACTTCCTTAGACAAATCAAAGCAGCATCCGTGCAATGGTTTCTTCATTTCTCGAAACAAGAAGTCTAACAGTGCTAGGTCAGGAGAATGGGGTTGGTGCTGCAGTAATTTGAAGCTGCACTGGGTTCGAACTACTGGGCAAAGTTGGTGGTGGCAATGGCAGTATGAGCCCATATGTTGTCTGACAGAAGACGGACACCTTTGATTAACATTCCACGGCTTTTCAGCTTCAAAGCATCTCGTAACTTTTTCAGAAGATTTCTGTAATATTCTCCAGTAAGTGTGGAACCACGAGATAGATAATCTGTCAGGACAACCACTTTTCTAACCCAAAACAAGGACGTCACCTTCTTTGCAGATAGAGTGGTCTTTGCCTTTTTTGGGAAGTGTGCTTTAATCTGTGGCTCATGCTGGTACACCCAGAATTCATCATTTGTTACCAGCCAATCAAAAAAGTTCTCAACATTTGCATTACACTAATCTAACAGTTGGTGGGAACATTGCTTCTGCAGAGGCATCAGCAATCTTGGAATCCATCATGCAGATACCTTAGACATGTGCAGATGGTCATATAAAATGCAGTGGGCAGACTCCACAACTAATTCCCACTGCATTTGTGATGAAATTAATTGTCACATGTCTGCACTCAGCACCAGCTGCTCAATCTTTGCAACCATCTCACTATCTATGGATGTTAATGACCTTCCTCCTCTTGGCTCGTCAAAGATACTTGTACAACTGCACTGGAACTCTCGTTTCCACATTTTTACATTGTTATAGGATGGACAATTCTGCCCATACACAGCTTTCATTTTTTTCATCAATTTCCTGAGCTTGCCCTGAAAATGCAGGAACTTTATCACTACTCAATACTCCACTTTGTCAACCATAGTGTCCTTCCTCAGATTCCGTGTTCCACCTCTGGTGAACAGTCACCTACGGGAATGAAATTTTACATGTTAGTTATTGAATGTGTAGACAACTTATATTAAAAATGGCATCTTCCTACTGATGTTGTGGTCAGGGTATGAACTTTTTGATACCCCCCCTCGTAAGAAATTAATGTAGAGATTAATTCAAAATGAATATTTTAATCTGACCTAGGAAGAATACAGACATTTACAAAGAAAATCAATTCACACATGCATGCACAAACATAGTTATATTTATTTCAAACCCTTCAGATTCAGAGTAAACATATTTTATAATGTTAAAGGTTAGTTTTAGTAATGTGATAACATCTCCTTTCCTTCCAAACCAATTGTTAATAAAAGATTTATATCTCGTAAATCAGGGAGTATTACCAGACAGCCAGGTTTCAGAAAAGACAAATATCACGTTTCTGAGAAAACACTACTTGTTGGAGTTTCTAATATTATAATCATAAAAAGAACACTTGCAAGACGTCACTGTATTATTATTCAAAGTTTTGATTCACTTGAGTAATGAGAATTCACTTTCGATGTATGATTTCAGGTGGTGGTTTAAATTTTATTAATCATAACAAGTGAGGGACCAAGTCTAACAAGAACTTACTGCAATAGTTGCTCAGTAGTTTTTTTTTTTTTACTTATGATTTCAGCCCCCCTCCCCCTGAAGTTCGATAACAAGTGAAAGACCAAGTCTAACAAGAACTTACTGCAATAGTTGCTCAGTAGTTTTGTTTTTACTTCTTATGATTCCGGTCCCCCTTCCCCCTAAAGTTGGATCAACTAAACTGTCATATTGGCAGCAGTAGCATCAATGAGCACATTCTGTTGTTGGAAAATCTGCACTTTAAAGGAAATTTATAGTTGTTTGAACTGCATAATTCAAAAACACACACACTTAGAAAAAATTTGGCAGATAAGAAGTTTAGCATATAAGGCATCAAAACATACTTAAGTTCAGAACATTTCCAAAATGTGAGAGCAGCTAATTCTGTACCTGACCAAACTTGTTCTGACAATGGGAATTTGTGTTATAATTAGTGATAAGTAATCAAGAAGGTACATTCACTTCATTTGTATGATTAGTAGTTTAAACTAATGGTACACATAATAAAGAGAAACTAATTGGTTCATTCCATTATGACAAATCATTGAAATAATTATCAGTTATTAGATTTACTTTCAACATCTCAGTTGGTAACAAATAATCTCTTTCCACAGACAACCCAAATGATTTCTTTGAGGAATGTTTTGAATAATTTTGATCACTGATAATTAGAAAGTTTTCCAGAACATGGAAATATTTTTTTTATAGTGAAATTTCTGTTAAAACTATATTCATTACAGTGGGATTTTACAGTATAACAAATGTGGTAGAAAAATTTCTGAAAACCGCAAGTACAATTTCTGTACTTGCGGTTTTCAGAAATTTACAGCTTAATTTATCATAAAAATTCAGAATTACAAAACTGATTGGTTTCTTTATTTGCTTATTATTTTCTCAGATTTCAAACGCTGTTTGGAAGGAACTGATTTTGCTGGAAAAGAGGTGTAAATTTTTATACAGATTTTAATGCTGTCTTAAAGTTACCTTAAAAATTGTTTTTATACACCTTCATTTTATTCAGTTATGTGTTTAATCCTTTTCAAAATGAATTTTTTTTTTTTGTATAGTATATGGTTTTCTTTGGAGGGAGGTGTGCTATAGAGACTACTTGCTTTAGGTGCAGTCTAAGTCTTTATAAGATAAACTACCTAAAATTTTAAATCCTAATAAACTAAACTAGCCAAAGTTTCTCTAGCATTCAAATTTTGAATGAATTTAATGTTAATTTTTAATGAATGAATATTTCAATTATTGAAATCACAAAGCATTAAATTCTCTTTGTATCCCAGATTCTATTAATTTAATCAATTAATTCTTATTTACTAGTTCTTACTCAATGCTATTAAGAAAAGTATCATCACATTAGGCTGCTGATTATGCCTTGGCACATTTAAATGTAAATAGTTATTTTCTAGGTAAATTTTTTTCAGTACTTTCTGAAATGGGTTCAGTAGTGCTTTTAATCTGGGGGAAAAGAGGTTTGTCCTTGATTTAAAGAAAATTTAAAGACTGCCCCAAGATTTTTTTATGCAGACATTTTGTGTTAAGCCAACAACTAAATGCTGATGGCATTCTTCCTCTTGCTCAGATTCTGCACCTGAGGGGACATAAATTCAAATTGAGGAAAGACAATTGTAGAATGGATGTAAAGTGTAAAGTGTGTTAGTTGTCTGATGGCACAAGAGGTTTCCCCATCTCGGCATTGTATTATTATTTATTATTTTATTATTATTAGCTATATGGTGCAAGGAAGCCTGAGGCTTATGCTGCACCAGCCAAAAAAAAATTCCCTAATTACCCTGAGAGAGAGAGAGAGAGAGAGAGAGAGAGAGAGAGAGAGAGAGAGAGAGAGAGAATGTCAAAAGTAGAAGGGAATCACCAAGAAAGAGAAGAATGATGATATCCAGCTCAGGACCCTGGGTGTGCCAAGCCCATACTCACCAGATGTGAGCAACACAGAACTCTGTGGAGGCCAGAGATTTAAAAAGTGTGTGGGGGGGTGGTCTGTTGTGTAGCGTTATGTGCTGTTGTTTCTCTGACCATTATCCGTTGGTGCCCACCGTTGCCCACACTTTGCCACGAGGAGGCAGGCACCCAGCAGATTATTTAAGTACTCTTGCAGGCTCCACGACCCTGTTCAACATTCTTTTGACAGAAGACCACACGATGTGCTAAATGGAAGTATACTGGGAATGGTAGGAATTGGTTTACCAAAATCAACAATACTCAAGTTAAAAGAAAAATAGAATGTTAGCAGGTCAGTTTTAATTTCAGCTGAGGTGACAATACAACCATCCAGTTATGATAGAGCATTTGCCAATAGCTTTGGCAAGAGACTAGAATGCTCAACTACCATTTAAAGAAGAAGCAAGTTCTATACTCTTAGTTCCAAGGATTTCAGTGGCAAAAAAAAAAAAAAAAGAAAAGAAAAGAAAAGGGGGTGGGGGGTGTATACTAGAATTTGGCCGAAAAAGATTTACAAGAAAGCGGTAGAATTTAGATGTTGATTCGAATTTGGCAGCATTGTTAAGGGGTTTACTCGGTCGGTTTAATGGGGGGAAGGCGCCTCCGTAGCCAGGTGGGAAGGAGCAGCAGTGCATAGCACACGCTTCTTGATTAGACCTTGGTTCGAGCCCGTCACCACCAAATACGGAGGATGCGGAAAGGTCAGGGAATGATCACCGCATATCCCGGAGCAATATGGCCTTAGTTGCTAATGCTCCTAAAAACCAAATAACAACAACATAAAGGGGGGGGGGAAGACTGAAGACTGGAGGAAAAACAGATAGAAGGATAGGGACGATAGAGTAGGCATCCCCAAAGAGGTTAGTGGAGACAAGCCCACCAGGCGAAGTATGTGGGGAGAGTCAGGGAGGAGAGGAGACAGAGACCTGTCTCCTCTTCCACATCCCCAGGCAGGGGCCTGGGGATGTGGTTTTAAAGGGAACCAGGTTAGAGTACCCAGTTCAGATCGCCAATGGCGTGCCGGCAGCAAATCCGCTGAGTACAATATGCATTGAATAGATGTGCGGAAATTTTCCTTTAGCCAGTAGGTGGAACAAACTTCCATCTGTCGTTGTGGAAGTTGACAGCTTAAATAAATTCATGGTTGAACTAGACAAACTTTTGGAGTGAATGGATGGGTAAAACGGCAAGGTATTTTTTTTATTTTTTATTTTTTGGCTGATGCTGTATAAGTTTGCTTTCTTGCATTATATGCTTCTACTAATGCTAAAGTGTGGGATGATAATTTGGGAGAGATCTGTCACCCTTTTTTGGAACTGGCTAGATATGAGCAAATTTCCAAGCAGAAGGCAAAACACTGGTGGAATAAGAAACCTCAAAAGTTTGGAGAACAAGTGGAGCAATACCATCAGGACTGTTCAACATCCTTTTGACAGAAGACCACAGGATGTGCTAAATGGAAGTGTATTAGGAATGGTAGGAATTGGTTTACCAAAATCAACAATACTCAAGTTAAAAGAAAAGTAGAATGTTAGCAGGTCAGTTTTAATTTCAGCTGAGGTGACAATACAACCATCCGGTTATGATAGAGCATTTGCCAATAGCTTTGGCAAGAGACTAGAATGCTCAACTACCATTTAAAGAAGTAAGTTCTGTACTCTTAGTTTGGACTGATTAATAACTGCTTTACAATTATTATGAGCCTTGGAGTAGGCAGAAAAATGAGCCTGGAGATTTGGATTTAAAACAAATACGACATGTAACATTCTTATCTTGAACAGTCCTAGCACATTTATTGGAAAACCAAGGTTTATATATAGATGGAGTGTGTAATAAAGGATTTCATCCCTACAAGAATAATTTAATTGAGTATCTGAGCATACATTGACATCAATAAATTTAAAACAGTATTCCAACCAAGGAAAAGAAATCTTTCAGATCAACCCATTTACATTCTTGTAATACTAAATAACACGAGGTTGAGAATGGCCATGACGGAAAGGTGCCACTGAAGAAGAGACCATCACCAAGTTGTGATCTTTGGTGCCCAGAGGACCACTCACCTCAACAATGTCACTTGGAAGGATTGTTTGTGCAAAAAAGATCAAGAGTGTTGTTAGGATTGTCTGATATTCTGGTAGGTAAATGAACAATTTCTGCATTAGTAAATGCACAAGCCTCAGCAACCCGACCAGCTGGGTCCATGTGACTAGAAAATGGAAGCCAGCTGGATCAGTGAAAATTAAAATCATCAAGGAAAATTACCTCACTATTAGGAAAGTTGGAATGGAGGAAAGTCAAATTTCAAAGAGTTCCAAGTGATTAGTGGAGTTTGGAGAACGATAGAGGCAAGAGATGAATGAATCTGACAGAATGGGGTAGAGAGTTTAAGCCAGAGAAGATTTGAAATTACTAAGTCTCTGATAGGGACAGGAAATATCAGAGCAGACATATGCACAAGTACCACCTTTGAACCAAAAGGATACTGAAATAATATGAAAACATGGATGCATTAGCATTAGTAGAGGCATATGATGCAAGAGAGCAAGCCTATGAAGCATCAGCCAAAAAAAAAAAAAAAAATTCCCGTTTCACGCCTCCATTCGTTCCAAATACCTGTCCAGCTCAGCCTTAAATTTATATAGGCTATCAACGTCCACAACAAGGGATGGAAGTCTGTTCCACCAACCAACTACCCACTGGCTAAAGGCAAACTTCCACACATCTATCTTACAACTATCTTTCCTCAATTTGAATCTATGCCCTCTTAGGTGATTATTTTGGTAAGAGGAAGAATCCCATCAGCATTGAGCATGCTCAAACCATTCAAGGCTTTATACACTTCAATCAGATCACCTCACAGGTTCCTAGTCTCCAGACACTATAATTTGCAGAACTTAAACCTTTCTTCATAAGAGCAACCCTTTGTTCCATTCACTAATCTTGTTGCCCTTCTCTGTACTCGTTCCAACAGCTCTATATCCTTCTTAAAATGAGGCCTTCAGACCTGTATACAGTACTGAAAGTGTGGCCTGACCATTGCTTTATACAAGGGAATAATCACCTCCTTATCCCTGCTAGAAAAATTCCTGTATATCATTGACAAGACACCATGAGCTACTCGTGCAGACCGTCTGCACTGCTCAGAAAACTTCATATCTGCCTGCACAATTACCCCCAGGTGCTTTTCGTTCTCTACCATTGTCAGTGTAGTACCACAGAGTTGATACGTTACTTATCGTCTGCAAACTTGGACATTAAGCTTGATATACCATCATCAATATCATTTATAAATACAGAAAACAACAATGAACCCAACGCTGAACCCTGAGGGACTCCACTTATAACATTAGTCCACGATGAGCAGTGTCCATTGATTACCACTCTGTCTTCTCCCACTCAACCATCCCTTTATCCATAGCAGCAATTTGCCTCCAATGCCACACTGCTCCAATTTATTCAGCAGTCTTCCATTTGCAACAGTATTAAAAGCCTTTCTAAGATCCAAATATATGATATCAGAATTATTCCCTGCATCCAATTCTTTTGTGACCACATCATAGTATCCAATCAAATTGGTCAGGCAAGACTTTCCCTTAACAGATCCATGCTATGTCCGAGCTATAACTGAAGTCTTGTCTAGATGATCCTGCAGTGCTTCTTTAACCAGTGCCTCCATTAATTTTCCTTGAACAGAAGTTAAAATAACACGTCTATAATTACTTGTATCGCCCTTTGATCCTCCTTTGTGAATTGGGGTCACATTTGCACATCTGCAGTCCATGGGTACCTGCCCTGAGTCCAAAGAAGCTCTCATAATTATGGGTAAGGGTTTGCTTACTTCGTTTGCTGCCTTCTTTAATATAACTGGATAGATCCCATTCACCTTGGGTGCCTCTTTTATGTTTATCTTCAACAATTTCTCTTCATCAATTCCTTCACTTTCCTCTCAGTTATTACAAAATCATCTAGCTCACTGCCAGAGTTTAACTCACTTCTGGCATTCCCCTCCCTGAATAACTCCTCGTGTGAATTTAGATGCAAAGTACTCATTTAGTTTGTTAGCCACCTGAGCAGGATCATCAACAGTTGAACCATCAATATCCAGTGGACCAATCTGATTCATCCCTTTCCTTCTAGAGTTTGCATAAGTAAAGAAAACTTTGTTGTTTTCCTTTGCATCCTTTGCCTGTCTAATCTCCTTGGTGACTTGGTTACAGACCAGCTTATATCTATCATAGGCTTGCATGTCACCCATTAATTTATATGTATCCCATGCATTTTTCTTCTCTGCCATATGTCTCATTAGTTCATCTGACATCCATTTAGGCCTAAACCTTGAACAATATTTCTTAGTTGATATGTAAAGCCTAGTAGCTTCCAAGATAAATTCTTTGAATGCCTCCCATTTTGAATTTGCTGTTGATAACATCATCAGTTGGTCCCACCGTATATGCTTGTCATTCAAAATGAAATATGAAGTAGTTAAAAGTCAAGCTGTGGTTCTTTAACTTCATCTTCAGATGGAAGGGATAATGCAACCATTAGTACTAATAGTAAGGAACAATAATTATGTTACATTGTTAAAAAATAAAAATTTAATAATCACTGACAGTTTTAAAAATGGTTAGATATTTCCATTCTAAAAGTAATAGGAGGGTATGCAGGTTTGCAACTAGCCATTACATGATTACCATAACCAGAGTGATATCATTCTTGTTATGGTAACTGTATAAAGGCAAACTGTAAAACTCTGCATGAAAAAGATGACACAGAAAGATGTAACACTAAGAATTCAATATAAACAGAGTAGTTTTTAAAAACATGAAAGATGAATTAGTGCGAAGGGAAAGCAGAAATAGGAACTTTGTAATATGTGACTTTGGGTGAACCTGTGACACACAAAACCCAAAGTCACATGTCTGCACAAAGACTCATGTACATTAGTCCAACCTAGATTTTGTTTTTAATCAAATAACATTATTCAGCGGTTAAATCCGTTATTCATTAAAAACTCAAAGACACCATTGTGACCAGTTCCAGAATTATTTTGTTCCAGTCACATAACAAAAGTTACATTTTAAAATGTAAAGTTTACTTCCAAACTCTGTTTGATTGCTCATTTAGATTCGATACATTAGTATCAAATCGCCATTGGGCACAACAATACCAATTGAGGTTACCTATTGTCTGATGATGATGATGGAACTAAATAGTTCCAAACTGGTTACAGCAGTGCTGAGTTTTTAATGAATAACAGGTGTGCCTACTGGGTGATGTTATTCATTTAAAAATGATTTACTTTAGGTAAATCATTTTTAAAAGAGATTTTAAATAATTAAAATCATTTTTAATTATTAAAAGAGCAACTAGTTTAGACACGGAGGAGGAACAATATTGCCCTCAGGCAGTAATGGCAGAAAAAAAGTCTTAATAAGAGAAATCTAAATAAAAAAAAATCTAATATAAATCTAAATTAAATCTAAATCTTAATAAAAATGCTTCTCTGCATTTTTTCTATAAAAAAATCTTAAGAGCACTGCAGAGTATTTAAAAATTGTGTATACAGAAGATGTCACATAGTGAGATCACTTTGGGATAAAGTGATAACAATAATCACTTGATAACAATAATCAAAGAAATAAGAATACACCTGCACTTGGTTACATAAAAAGGTAGAAGTGGACAGGAAGAAAACATTAAAGTCAAGCAGTATAAAATACTTCACTTTGACTGTCCATTATTTCTTCAAGAAAGTCATCAAAGAAAAATGTTTATGAAAATCCATACCAACCATTAAAATCAAATAAAGAAAATATCAAAATCAGGAATCAGAAAAGGTTAATGCTTTATTGTAAAACAGTCATATTGGTAAAAGTACAGATACAGTACTTTCCTTCATGTAATATTGACACCGACAATATTACATGAAGTAACAAAACAACAGCAGCAACTACTAGCTACATAACATGCTAGAGTTCAAGAACAAATCGAGGTGTTATGTAATCACTTCCACTACACATGCATAAACCATGATAAGGCAAAAACAGTGATAATATAAATCAAAGTGCTGAGTACAATAAATAATGTTTTTTCTACCAGTTGAACAAATTTATGGTCTAGTCTCCATAAATTAAGTTGAGAAGAAGTGGTACTAACTAGACTCTGAATTGATTATAGCCATCTTACATACTAAGAGCTAAGGATCTGCTGTGGTGGAGAAATTGATTCTCTCTCTCTCTCTCTCTCTCTCTCTCTCTCTCTCTCTCTCTCTTACAATTCAACACCCCTTAACTGAATGGCATACTTTCAACAGAGAACAAATTTTTCCCATTGACTCCCATCATGCAATGGGAATCATTGCATGATGGGAGTTAAACTTAAACACTTTTTAGCAGATGAAGACTTTAAAATAGATATTTTTGCTTTTCTGTTGAACATAAACCTATACTGCTTCCTCTAGTTTCACAACCTATAAATTTACGTTGGTATGTTAGTGGGTGGATTAGTTCATCTTTCCCGAAATATCTTAAACCATTTAAGAATCCTGAGACCCTGATACATTATAACTAATGTGTCTTATAAACTCAAAGCGACCAACCATTATTTATAGGCAGGGATGGGGAAATGTGTTTTTTTGCTAGTACCATGTAAGCTTTGCATCTTTTCATCATTTTACTAATACTAATCAGTTTAACTAATAGTAGTTTCAATCCCCACAGAATCACATGGGTAGAGAATGTACATTAAACAAGCAAATTAATTACAAAATTATTCACAGATTTCATAAAATTATTTAAGAAATTATACATTTCTTGAATGGCTTGTTACAAATCTGTAAATTAAATAAAGGGGAAATTAATATAATATAACCTTTAGTTAAATCTTAATCAGTACATAACAGTTCAAATAAGTTAAATCATAGGTAGTAATGCCTTGAGGACTTAAGGTCTAAATTTCAATGAGTGCATAAGTTTCATCCACAGTTTTCTTCTTATATGCCTTGTCTGTGCAAAACTTCTTAGAGTCAAATCGAAGCTGGTGTATATGGTGTGAGTATTAACAGGAAACGTATTCTAGACTTGCCACATAGTATAGATTAGGTGTTAACGAAAGTAGTGGATTAGCATTATTTCTTGTCATTTGGGAGTGGTGGGTGAATTATCTGGAATGTCAGGAGAGTCAATTAATTTGGTGATTAGATTAGAATGAGGGTGTACAGTTTGTTAATGAGAATTTGGTATATCCATGGATAGTATTTTTTTGGAGGATATATCTGGAAATAGTGAATGGCATTCCCACGATTCTGTTCATCCAACTGTAGTTTCTGTACTCCATTCTAGGGAAGTTTCTTGAACTCCTTTAAAGGAAGTAATGGTTAAAACAATTTGAAATCTTTGTTTCAGTAAATGATCTTGGTACCTTTTATGCAATGACCTTACCTCAAAAATTTAATTTGGTTTTGGTTAAACATTGTTAATTAATTCCTAGATTGATTATCATAGTTATCAGTATAAGTTTAAGATCAAATTTATTGATTAGTAGAAAGACAGCATTTCATAACATATATGGGTTATGCTGTCATAATAAATTCAGGACTTGAAAACAAACAAAAAAAATAAATAAATAAATAATAATAAGCAGACACATACCTAGTAAAATGCTCATTCATACTAGGCGCGTGTTTGCTTTTTATTTTTTACCACTGAAAACGCCACGATTATTTTTAATTCAGAGACAGTTCCATAATCATTCACATGTTTATATGAACTTTTTTTTTTTTTTTTTTTGTTCTTTTCAAGTTCTGAATCAATCCTAAAGTTCAATGTTGTGAAACACCCTGCATATCGAATGTATTAATAGTAGATGATAAATTATTAAGATTGATTATCACTTACATCATTATTATTTTTATCTCTTTTAACTTTGTCATCGTTTTAAATTAATTAGGGACTGAATAGGCTAATTAATAAGTTAATTTTCGTAATCAGTTAATTTCCCAATCCTAAGAATGGGAAGGTGAAATATATAGATATATACATTTTTAAATACTTTGTAATGCTAATGTTATTTAATTTATAAAATTAAATTAATGTTATTTAATTTTATTTGTCTAATTTGAATTTTGATTTGCATGACTTCTCAAGCAAATTATTGTTGAATTGAAGATTTTTACAGTTTTCCTGATATCATGTGTCCTTTCCTTTCCTTAGCCCAAGTGGATTTCTCTGTTTTCACTGCTAGTGATTTATTGCCCCAAAGGGAATGTATGTTTTCCAGATTTTGAGTTTCCCCATCACAGATCCATCCAATTAATGTGTTACATAGTTCGTTTTGTCCTCTCTCCCCACCATCTATTAGAATAATGTAGAATAATTTTATCTCTAAAAATATGCTTTGTTTATATCAAATTCTTAAGGGTATCGTGTGTTTCTTAGGTAGGGTTGCATTGTCACTCCAACATAAAAGCAGATTGTAACTCAGAATATCTTTCTATCACTCTGAGCATTGGAAATATATAATTTCAAAACCATTAGTAATTATTAAATTATTGTATTTTTAAAAAAGATTGTGTAATTTGTGTTCCATACTATCAATGTTAAGTTTGTCTATGTAATATCTTGGAAATAGTTATGTCAGGTGCAGTGTTATATATTCATAGAAGTACAATTGTAGCAACTAGAAAAAAGTAGGGATAAAGGTTATGAAATCTATGAACAACGAATGGGCTAAAATTTGTTTCATTAAAGCATAGGGGTAGCAGGATTAGTCTATTAGTAAGTAGCTGATTTGTTTCTAGTCAAGGGCTTATATTAGTTGAATTTCATTTATATTTGGAAAATTATTTGTGTCAAATTAAATCTGAGCATTTGAGAGAGAGATAGAGAGTGCACAGAGTAGAACACCAACTTGGTATTATGTTCTGCTATCTGACATCACTACCACATGTATCCTGAAGTAAATTTACAGACTTTACAGCTACTTTTATCATTTTCATAGCTGAAGAAAAGAGTGGGCTGTCCTTGGATATGGATCTGTTTGTTTATTTATTCCCCTCCCCTGGAAGATTGCTGAATGCTCATTAACCCTTTTGCAAATGAGTTTTCTGGATAGTGTTCAAGCCACCTCGAGTAAGTTTTATAGAGGAATTTGGAAGAAATTCGAAAAACTATCTTCGTAAATATTAACTTTTTCCCCCCTTTTTATGCTGTATCTTCAGCATTTATATATAATTTAATTAAGCTTCAACTTTGGGATCAGAATTAAACATAATTTTGTCAGGTTCAACATTCTTGAACCTTGTTGAAAGTTGCTCCTACCTCAATTGTAAATGTAAAAACAGCTATTATTACAGCTATTGTTACAGTAATATTACAGTTAGTATACACACACACACCATTTTTTGATGTTGCATTGGAACAACTTGCAAAATGTATATACAGTCGGATCTCTCTTTAATGAACTTCCATATAGCGAATTTTTCTATGTAATGAACTTTTTGATTTCCGCTTGGTTTGAATTTCATTACATTGAAATTAGTTTCCATATAATTAAGAAAATTTCCATATAACAAACTGATTTTGAGAGACCCCAGTACACATTGTTTGCACCTCTGACCTTTAGGCAATAGAGCTGATGCTGTAGAAAGCACAAATTAAGAGCTGAAACATTTTGCAATTTAGTGGTGCCTGTAAAACCCTGCAGAAGGAAACTGGCCATGGGATAGAAAAAGATGGAATGTTTTTGGAGAGGCCTTTGCCCAGCAGTGGTCAGAAATGGCTAAAAGAAGTAAAACTTATACACTACTGTACTGGGAAGTCGTGCTAGTCAACCTCTATCTGTGTGTTCATGGACATTGGATCTGATCAATCTGCTTTCTACTGTAAGCACATCCCAGATATTTATCTGTTCTTTCGAAGAAACAGTCATCCACACTTTCACTAAATTTCACCTGTCTCTGTTTACATGGTAGGTGCAAGTGGTCACTAAATCAATTTTGTTTTAGCTGCTGTGCAAGTAACCTTACGGTGTCTAAGAGGAAACCTTTGAGTGTAGTATGAAAAAGTGCAAGTGCTTAATAGTGCAGATTGGGGTGTTAAAAAAAAAAAGAAAAGAAAAGAAATTGCTTTAAAATTTGGTATTCCTGCCAATAGTGTGTTAACCATTCTGAAGAACTGTTTAGATTTTCAAACTGTTTGAGGAAACAGAACCCAATCAGAAGCATGCGAAATTATGCCTGTGTGAAGATGTAGATGAAGCAGTTTTTAAGCAGATAAAATTGATTTGAGACCAAAATGTGCTGATATCAGGGCTATTAATAAAATAAAAGATTATGGAGTTCCAAGCCAGTTCTGGTTGGCTGGATAAATTTAAAGAGTTCCATAGCTTACTCAAAAAAGTTATTTCTGATTGAAAAAGACTATCCATTGGAAAGAAGCAGTTTTGAAAATATTTTTGAACAGTGGATTTTAAATTTCGATAGAAAGATGATGAAAAGAAAACAGAAAAATCGCGTTGATTGTTGACAACTGCCCTGCCCACTCTGTAATTTCGAAACTTACAAGTGTGAAGTTTGTTTTGTTCCCTCTGAATGCCTCATCTAAACTGCAGCCAACGGGCCAAGGTTTTGAAAATGCACTGCCAAAGGTGCATACTGAAAAAAAATTATACTGAGGATAGAAACCAACCAACCTATAGATTCTGTTTTAGATTTGTGAATGTGCATATCAGAGTTGGTGAAAGTGTGGAGTCAAGATGTGATGGAAACAACAATTAAGAATTAATTGTTGTTTCCATCACATTCCAACAATTAAGAGGCCGCCGTAGCCTAGTGATCAGGCGCGCGGGTGCATAAGTACACGTGCCTTGAGTGACCGGGGTTCAAGCCCGTGACTACTGAATACGGTGCTCTTTCTTGTATTCTCTCTCTCTCTATCTTGTGAACTCCTCTGACTGTTTGGTCGTCCCGGAGTATAAACAGAAAATTTATTTTTATTAATTGTTTCGTTTGTTGTTTGTTTGGTTGGTTTTTAGGAGCATTAGCAACTAAGGCCATATTGCTCCGGGATATGCGGTGGTCATTCCTTGACCTCTCCGCATCCTCCGTATTTGGTGGTGACGGGCTCGAACCCCGGTCTAATCAAGAAACGTGTGCTACGCACTGCTGCTCCTTCCCACCTGGCTACGGAGGCGCCAATTGTTTCGTAAAAGTAGGTTTTGCAAAAACACCAATTAATAGTGATGAGAGGGATGGACTACTACAAGACATTGAGCAATCTTGGAATAACTCCAAGCGAAAGGTTTGTCAGTGAAGAAAATGTTCTTTATGAATTTTTAGGAGTTGGTATTGATGTCATAGTAGCTGCATATCCGAGTGACTCCAACATTTTGGAGCATATTTAAAGAACTAATGACATATCAACAATGAGTTTAGATGAAAATGAGGGCAATAGCAATATTAAACCTTCCAAACAAGAAATGTTGGCAGAATTTGAAACTTTGCATCGAAACCTTCAGTGGGAAGAAAATATATTTGAGTATTTAAACAAATCCAAACATTTTTATCAACAGTGTATGGTAGAATCCAGTGTACAACAAAGAACAATCAAATACAGTCGATTCCGGTTATTTGGTACACATCGGGACTAGTGCATTTTGGCCCGATTAAGCAGCTGCCCCAATTATGCAAAGTTTCACGTAAATAATTAAAAATACAGTGGACCCCGCTTTACAATTGGTTCACTCTACAATCAAATCATGTTACGATGGACTCGCCATAGTAAAGTACTGTTCACTATACGATGTGTAGTAAGCACCGGTCATTGTGATCACGTTTGTGAATTGAATTTTAATTCTATTAAACAGTGATTCTAATTAGCAAAAATAGGAGCAATATTATCCACAGACTATAAAAGTAAAGATATATTAAGCACAAATTTACCCTTTATTACCTTACCAATTAAAAAAATTTAAATGACACATGAAAATCAGAAGACTATATGTGATAATTGGAATAATTAATACGTACTTTAATATGTACATACTAACTAGTTTACATTTCTGTTCACTGATATTTGTGAGTGGGGATTAAAATTTAAAACAATAAAAAGATAAGCAATTAATAACAAAGAACACAGCACACACACACAAATCGCAAGTAACGCGATATGTGTAAGTGAGAATGGGGTAACAAGTTATGAAGCTTTTAAAATAGGAATGACGAGAAGATTCTGAAAATTAATTTTTTTGTACGATTGAATATTTCATGGAAGTGTAAACACATCTCACCACAATAACCCATAGAATTCCAGCTGTTGGTATTATCACAAATTCAATAAGATCGAGTTTATCCGTTTATGATAGATTGCTCTAACAGAAAAACCCAATAAACAGGTGACTGCTAATTGTTTTATTCTTTTGTGGTTGTGACCTCCAGAAATCCAACTGAACCACAAGGTACGGTCGGAGACACTCATAGGGTAATCTCCAGTGCTGCGGTCTCCTGCCCTGATTAAACGGCATGTTGTTCCAATTAAGCAAAGTAAACCCTGGCTATTTTCTCGATTGGGTTCTGTTCTTTAAGATTTGTCCCAAATAAACAGCTGCCCCGATTAACCAGTGGCCCAAATAACCGGAATCCACTGTATTTTACAATATAATTCCTAAAAGTGTACTAATATATTGTGTACTAATATCATGTAAGCAGTCATTTCTTAATGTGTATGTATTAATAAATTGTTTTAAAATGTTAGAAAACTTATTCATTCCCACTTATTTCTGATTTATTTCCCATCTTTTACCATTTTTCTGAATTTACAGTATTTTTCAGTGTTGAAAAGGTTTAACGAATTTTTCTGTTTAACGAATTTTTTCACGGGAGCGATTGATTTCATTATACAGTTTGCTCCTGACATACATAAGAGATACGTCAGTTGATTTTTACGTAACTCGGGAATGACTAATAAAATATTGCTACTATATCCCTGATATGTCAAAATTATAAAAACTACATAATATCCTGAGAAGAGTGAAGAAAAATAGTTATATACCATAACAATTAAAAACTTTATCTGGGTACAGCAGTGAATTAACCAGAGTGGCACATAAGAAAATAAAACATAAAAGGAAGAAAAAAATGCTTGTTATCGTACTATAAAAGCTGATACGTATTTTGTACGCCGTGTAGGCTTTATAAGGGAATCAAATCCAGTGTACATATTTAAGAAAATTTGTCTAGACCACACAGTGAATCAAAGTTTATACACTTCAGGTGTGATGAACTGTAGGTAACTTAAAATGAACCTGAAGCATTAATAAGACACATTAATCACAGGGTGTTGTAGGCTGACTAGAGTTAAGGGATGTAGTATCTGTTTCGTATGCTTTTTTTTCCCCTGTTTATAAATTTCATGACAAGCAGTCTTGAACTTTTCTTTCTATTTTTGACAAATGTTTGGTGTTTTCATCCATTCCATCAAACATAGAGACCTTCCTGAATTTTACAAAACACTTCTGCTATTTCCTTTAATTTGAACTGCTTCTTGGGTTGCTCTGGTTCCTCAATGGGTTCGGCTCTCTCTCTTGCTCCTCAACTGTTTGCATATTCAGAGGCGCCTCCGTAGCCAGGTGGGAAGGAGCAGCAGTGCGTAACACATGCTTCTTGATTAGACCGGGGTTCGAGCCCGTCACCACCAAATACGGAGGATGCGGAAAGGTCAAGGAATGACCACTGCATATCCCGGAGCAATATGGCCTTAGTTGCTAATGCTCCTAAAAACCAAATAATAACAAATAATAATAATAACATAGCATATTCAGCTGGGCTAGGTCTTCTGTTTAAATCTTTAACTTGTACATCCACAAACTCATCTACATCTTTGTTCTCCAGGACCAGCTGGAACTTCTCAGCTAAGTTTACAATTTCTTGGGTAACAGAAGACATCAGCTCATCTTTGTTTGAAGCCTTCGTTGTTAAGCTCAGAATTTTTTAGATTTTTCCAAACTTCACTCACACAAATTGTTGTCATATCATTCCAGGCTCTTGAAATATTGCGTATTCCATCAAGGATGTTAAATGTCTAGAGTGTAATTCTCAGGAGAAATAGCCAATGGGACACAGTCCACATGGCTTAAATGTGGGGGTTTCTCTGAAGTGCTTCAACGTAATTCACCTGTCTCAAACACCTGTTGTTGAATATTTCTTCAGATATTTTAAAGCAGAAAATGAAATTTATTTACCTAGATTCTAGTTACACTGCAGGTTATTATCCAAACATAGTTTGGGAGCGAAAATAAAAACTTACACTTATTGTTCCTTCATTCGACTTCACTCTTAAAAATATTACAGAAAGTATCTTTATGATTTTACCAAAAAAAATTTACGCAAATCTGAATTTGCATAACTCGGGCTTGCATAATTCAGGGACTAACTGTATAGAGTTCGACTGTATACGCATTCCCAATGACCTTTGGGAATGCGTATACAGTCGTATTGGAATGCACACACACAACACGTGCACGCACACTTATGAAAGGGCTATATTCACCGTTTGAAGGCTTCCTTTTGAAATAAGCCAATAAACTTATAACAGTATTTATAATCGCCAATTTTTAGTTCTAATCATATTTCATGCATCATCAAACACACATCAGAGCCACTCAAAATTGTTTTTTCTTATTTTATGCTTCAGAGAATATGACAACCTGAATGAATTACTACTCTAAGTAGCATGCTCCCTTAGAGTTTATATATGGATGCAGTTGCTAGACCTAAAGTAAGACAGTGGGGTGGAGAACAAGGGAATTTCATTCAAATAGAGTTGTACGGTGATTAATGCCAGAATCACATTTTGGTTATTTTACACCTTTCTCAAATTTGGAAGGAATTTCAGAAAGCACCACTAAAAATCACTGTGTGTTTCACTTGCTGAGACCATATTGTCTCTTCTTTTGTCTACATACTACCTTTAAAGGATGTGGAATTTTTGTAAATAAATTCCTAAAAAGACCAAAAGTTTAATACAGGTCAGACAATCAATTATTAATACATAATGGCAAATTTTCATCTTTCTTACCTTGCTTGAAACCGCAAGCTCTTGGTGAACGAAAGGGCATAATATTTCATCAACCTCTACAGTGTGTGACATTCGTGGAATAGTTGCCAACCAGTTTCAAGAGAAGAAACATATATATACTGCATACAGCTCTTAGTGTAAACTTGAATCTGAGAAACAGATGTATCTTGTTAGATGCAGTCGCATGTGAAAAATAATAAGAAGAAATAAAAATTAATAAGCCTTTATTCAAAGAATGAAACCTAGATATTGAATAATGAATTTATTAGTGAGACTACAAAATTTCTAGAACTGCAAATATATTTGCTATTCACAGTTGAACGTTCACTACTTTTTACTGTTTACTGAGTAACTGACAAGGGATGTTAGGAACAGGAGTGTCTTGTCAGTTCATTTTAAAAATTTGATTGGTGCTACATCTGGAAATTTTGTATTGTCTATTCATAGCTGGCAGTATTTATTTATTTATTTATATATTTTTTTCTTGTTAGTTGTTGGCACATCAGCTTCTATGGCCATAATGCATCTCCCAAAGTTTTTGCATTTTACTGTGATCCAAGCCCGAGGCGGGAATCGAACCCGCGACCTTTGGGTTGCCAGGCATGCACTTTACCTACCTGGCTAGCCCGGTTGGCAAGCTGGCAGTAGCAGATAGGTCTGTTTGGCAGAAGTTTGGTTGTAATAGTTATATAAAATATTTTTAAAAGCTGTAGAATTAGGTCTGGTGTTTCAAAAATATATGTTGAGCCTTTAGTGAAATAGTGCCATTGACTTTAAAGCCTTTACCATCTGCATTCTTGTTTTAACAGCTAGCCATAATTATTTATTTTTGATTTATCAAATTACCTTTCTGACTCTTTCCATATTTGGAATTGAATTCTAACATGCAGTTAATGAGTGTTTCATTAGTATTGTTTATATAAATTTAGCACATTAAAATGGTTTTCAGCATATTTATTATTTTTTTAAACAATTATTTTTATTTTATATTTTTAAATATTCAGTTTTCATTTGCATGTATTGAGTGTTTTTCTAATACAACTTGAAGTAGAGAGGAGACTGTCTCATTCCAGTTTAAAAATTATTTTCAGCTTTTAAGTTTTCCAGCCAGGCCAGATCTCATGCAATATCCAAGTTTCAGATGTAATCAATTTCAGTATTTCTAATTTGTTTTCATCAAGAAGACACTATCATGGAGTGTATGTACACATGCATGTGCACTCCAAGATAGTGCCCTATATTTAACCATTTAAATAAATATTGAAATATACCCTGAAATTGCACTAATGTTTATCCCTTTAAATAAATTCTCTCTCTCTCTCTCTCTCTCTCTCTCTCTCTCTCTCTCTCTCTCTCTCTCTCTCTCTCTCTCTACTTTCAAAATTTTCCTTCTTTTGAATTTCTTTGTATATACTTTGAGGTTGTAGCATAGAGCCACACCCTCCTAACCAACCACCTCATATCTTCAGAACTGATGATGTGTTATGTAAAAGGACATAAGATTTGGCTTTCATGTTTTTTTATATATATATATATATAGTTTTATGTTTTGATTTGTGTGTTTGATATAGTTTTTGGTTTTTGTGGATTTTATTTTGCAAAATTTTTGTGCTCTTTATAGGTGCATAGCTGGCAGAAGAGACAAGGCTGTCTAAACAAGCAAATGTGACTTTTGATAATACTTACTGAAATTCTTTTTAAAATCAAGGAATGCACAGTTATTTAAAATAACCATCATAGATTAAGGGAAGGGATTACTTTCATTATGATGGGATATACAGTTTATTTGCTGCAAAATAACAAACATCACATGTATGTGCGCGCACGCGTACACCCCCCCCCCACCTATCACTTGAAAGGAATAGGAATACTTTGGTGTGGTGATGCTAGGAATAGTGAAAGGAATGTGAAAATGAAAAGGAATACTGATGTTTTACTTTAATTAGTCCTTTCATGCAGGGTGTGCTTCCTTCTGTGCACTTCTTTGTCCTAGTAAAATGATTACTCTTGCGCAAATTTCTGCTGTGTGCATTCATTTAAACAGTTGGGCTAAAGCATAATTGCTTTTTTTCATATAATTAATATATCAACTTCATTAAAGATATACTCTATCACAGAAACCAATATGCCTACCGGGCTAGCTGGGTGGGTAAAATGCCTGCCTAGTAACCCAAAGGTCGTGGGTTCGAATCCCGCCTCGGGCTTGGATCAAAGTACTGCAAAAACCTTGGGAGGTGCATTTTGACAACAGAAGCCAATGCGCCAACAACTACCAAAAAAAAAAAAAGAAAAAAGAAACCAATGTAGTAAGTTCTTATTTGCATAGGCACTTGGTCAATATACAGCAGTGATCTATTTTATTCAGGTTCTTTAAACTTTGATATTTTAATATATGCAAAACTTCCATTACCAATCATAAATAAGAAAATAAAAGGAAAATATCAAAGTTATGTTTTAGAAAATGAAAATCATGCAGTCAGCACAATACTTTACCCTATGAATTTTAAGATATTTTCTTCCTTGAAACATACTAACTCATTAAAAAACAACAAATGTTCACGATCTTAGCCTTGAACATTTGTAGTTAAAATTCCAAGCAATTCTCTAAAAGAACACATGGAGAAAGAGTGGGTAGTATGCACTTAAATGACTATCTCTTTCTGAAACTTTTTAGCAAGAGGTAGTCATTTGTGTTGTTGACATTACATGACTGCTCAGGAAAATAGGAGGAGGAAAGTGCATTACTAATTATGAAATATATAAATACACTGCTGGTATATATTTATCTCTTTTTGAAAAAAATAGAAATGCTTCATAGACCTTAGAGTTGGAAGTAAAAAAAAAAAAAAGATTATAAGAAAAACGTGGTTGGGACGACAATTCCCAGAGGCAAAAGTCTATCAAGAACAGTTAGAAGTGTCTGCCATAATTTTCAGTTATTAGCATTAGTAGAGGCATAGGATGCAAGAAAGCATGCTTATACAGCATCAGCAAAAAAAAAAAAAAAAAAATCCTTCCCATTTCACCCATCCATTTGCTCCACACGTTTTTCCAGTTCCTGCTGGATTTAAGCTATGAACTGCCACCACAATAGATGGCAGTTTGTTTCAACTACTCATTGGCTAAAGGCAAATTTCTGCACATCTATTCTACAACTGTCTTTCATCAATTTAAGTTTATTCTCTCTCATGTTCTGAGCAAGAGGAAGAATCACATCAGCACTGAGCCTGCTCAAAATCATTCAAGACCTTATACACCTCAATCAGACCACTTCACAGGTGCCTAGTCTTCAGACACGCACTGCAATTTGCAGAACTTAAGCCTGTAACAGCAACACTTTGCTCTCACCAATTTTGTTGCCCTTCTCTGTACTCATTCTAGCAATTCCACATCCTTCCTAAAATGAGACCTCCAGACCTGTACACCAGTACCCAAGCTGTGGCCTGAACATTGCCTTATATAAAGTGATAATCAACCTCCTTATCCCTGCTGGCAAAATTCCTGTATATATATCATTGACAAGACCCCATGACCTGCTCTGTCAGCCTGTCTACACTGCTTAGAAAACTTCATATCTGACTGCACAATTATCTCCAGGTCTTTTTCATTCGAAACTACCCTGAGTGTAGTACCACACAGTTGGTACACTTCCCTGGGGCCAACCGGGCTAGCCGGGTGGGTAAAGTGCCTGCCTGGCAACCCAAAGGTTGCGGGTTCGATTCTCACCTTGGGTTTGGATCAAAGTACTACAAAAATCTTGGGAGGTGCATTATGGCCACAGAAGCCAATGTGCCAACAACTACAAAAAAAAAAAAACCTTCCCTGGGGTTACTGCTACCCATATGCAGTACTTCTTTGCATTTGTCAGTGTTAAACTTCAATTGCCGCTTCTCAGCCCATCTGCCCAACTTTTGTAGATCATGTTGCAGTAGCATACTGCAACATGATCTAGAAAAACTCTGCCAAACTTTGATATTAAGATGATATGCATTCATAAATATTGATAAATATACAAAACAGCAATGGGCCCAACACCGACCCTGGTGGGCTCCACTAATAACATAGTCCATGAAGAGCAGTGTCTATTGATTACCACTCCCTGTCTTCTCCCACTCAGTGTTTATTTCCCTTTTATCCATTGTAGTAACTTGCCCTTAATGCATACTGCTCCAGTTTGTACAGTACTCTTCCATGTGCAACAGTATCAAAAGCTTTCTTGAAATCCAAGCATATGACATAAATTATTTTTTGCATCCAGTTCGTTTTTCACCACATCATAGTATTCAATCAAATTGGCGAGACAAGATTTCTACTGAATTATTACTGCAGTCATCTAGATGATCCTGCAGTGCTTCTTTAACCAATGACTCCATTATTTTCCATGAAATAGAAGTTAAACTAACAGGTCTGTAATTACCCCTGTCACCCTTTGATCCCCCTTTGTGAATTGGGGATCCATTTGCACATCTCCAGTCAGTGGGGACCTCCCCTGAGTACAAGGATGCTCTTGTAATTATGGCTAAGGGTTTGCTTATTTCCTTTGCCTCCTCATTTAATATAACTGGATAGATCCCATCCACCTCAGGTGACTTTCTTATATTTAACTTCAACAGTTTTTCCTCCACTATGCTAATTATTATAAAATCATTTAGCACCCTGTTACAGTTTAATAAGCTTCTGGCCTTCACTTCCCTACAGAATTCTTCATGTATGAATGTAGATGCAAAATACTCATTCAGTTTATTTGCTATCTGAGCAGGATTATTAACAGTCAATGTCAAGTGGACCAATCTGGTTCATCTTGAGCATTCTGCTGTAGAAAACAGTCATCCCCTTACTTTTAGAGTTTTCATAAGTAAAGAAGTCTTTGCATCCTTTGTCATAGATTTCTCATAATCTGCCTTTGCCTGCCTAACCTCATTTGTGATTTGATTACAGACTAGTTTATATCTACCATATGCTTCTGTGTTGCCTGATAATTTATATGCATCCCGTGCATTTTTATTCTTTATCACGAGTCTCATTAGTTCATCTGACTTCCATTTAGGCTAAATCTTGAACAATATTTCTTAGTTGGTATGAAAAGTGTAGTAGCTTCCAAGATTACTTCTTTGAATGCTTCCCATTTAAAATTTGCTTTTGGTAACATTATTAGTTGGTCCCACATTATAGAATTTTAAAAACTGTCTGAGACTACCATAGTCACCTTTATGACATAAAACTTCTTTAGTTGTTCCTTTATCTGCAGATTCTTAATGCATGAATAATCGCTGCTGATAATCTGATCAAAAGTACTTCCTCTGGTTGCATCTTGAGCATTTTGCTGAAGAAAACAGTCATCCAGTAAATCCAAAAAAGTCTTGCTAGTTTGCGAGTAACCAGTCCACAAGTTCCAGTCAATATCTGGAAAGTTAAACTCTCCCATTATAAGACATTCTGATTTACTGGCCCAGTGTATTTCTCTGTACAGTGTTTGTTGTACTCATTACAGTCATTAGAAGGTCAGTGTTTGAGACAAAGCGCTACCAGAGGAGATGGTTTACCCTGCTTAAAAGGATTATTAAAAGTAAAGCTTCATTGATATGCAGAACAGTATTTCTTGAAAGTGTTTATGCATGTCATTTATCATTACAAAAATTATGTAGTGTACTATGGGTGTTTTTTTTTGTATTCTTGCTTAGATTAGCAGTGACATTTTTTTTTTCCTTTTTTTTTTTTTTTTTTTTGTAGACCCAGGAGTGGGGGACACTTGCTGTTTTTTTTTACTGTGTTCTGATATTTAACTTCTTCAAATAACTTCTTCTTCACGAATAACTGGATCTATATTCATATAAGAAGTTATCACTTATTCTCAAGTTATTTGTCAAAGAAAGTCATCTGCAACAATTATTAGCATTAGTAGAGGCATATGATGCAAAAAAGCAAACGTATACAGCATCAGCCAAAAAAAAAAAAAAAAAAATTGCAAATATGAGGTCTGTACAATTGAGGTCTTTGCAATTGCAAATATGAGGTCTATAGGTGAAACTTGCTTGAACAGCTGCAACATTAGTACTGTCTCTAGCTTTCAGAATTCCTGCTGGATAGTATTCTTTAACCTTTGTGCCTTTCTCTATGTGCTGTTTATTTATTATCTTATAAACTTATTTAATTATTTTGCTAAAAAGCATTTGTAATTTCTTCATTCTTGTTTGGAGTTGCAAGTCTTCCATGCCATGTGTGTGTGTGTGTGTGCATAATTATTTATTTATTTAAAAACACTGAAATATTTTTGCAAATTCTGAAATTTGTATACAGCTGTTTTCTAAAATATTTGTTATAATCATTCGGAATAATTTATTTTATTGCACTGTAAGTTAATTTGCCACCTGTGCCTGGCATCCACTGCCTTGCCATTTGGCATAAATTGATTAATATAATTTAAAATCTAATATTACCATAAATAATGTAGACTTTTTGTGGAGTAATGTCACATATTCAGTGAATCATGTTAGAGTAAAAATTAGGTTTGACAAAATAATGGTACTCTTTTTCTGCTATGACTATCTGACACTTTTGTCCCTCCAGCAGCAGCGATATGCTCTTTAGAAACTTATGCTCTTTAGAAACAACTGTTTATCCAAGAGTCAGCGTAAAGTTGGCTGATTTTTAAACTGATTAATTTACCCAGTAGGTGAATCTGTTATTCATTAAAAAACTTAGACTGTGTCGTGACTGTTGAGCAGTGATTAAATGTATGAAATCTACATGAGTAGCCGAATGGTATGCAGAAGAAAAACTTCCAGTTAAAAATTTCCAGTTAAATATGATATGATATAACCTCTATTACTGGCCCAATACAGCATTTCAGTAAAAAAAAAAAAAATTAATACTGTTTCAACAAAGTATTTGTTGAAAAATTAATACTGTTCAACAAAGTATTGAAATAGTTTGAGAAAATAATGCTACTCTATGTTCTGCTTTCTGTCATGACTGTCTGGAGGCACTCTTGTCCCAGTGACAGGACTTGAGCTTACACAGCCCAGCAATAGTGGTTACATCACAAAGAATTTTGTTATATTTTCAATTGACAGGTTTTTCTTACACACACTATTAGCTGCTTCTTTAGATTTGGTACATTTATTCATTGCTTAACAACATAGCCTCTAATTGAGGCTATCTGTTAACTAACAAGTGACCCAAAATAAGTCCAAAACCAGTCAACCAGCCTTTGAGTTTTTAATGAATAACAGAGTCACCTATTGGATGAAGTTATTTGATTAAAAATTTACTCGTGCTAGGTGGGCTTATGGATAAATAACATTTCTAAAGAGTATATATATCCACATTCTGTCATTGTATATATATCCACATTCTGTCGTAATGCAGAGTAGCTCTGAAATAGTGCCCCACTTCTTTACTGAAGTATGAATTTAATGTTGAAATACTTAACCTCTAAGTGCACTTGCACATCTTTTAGAATCAATTATTTTGCATGATGATTTTACATGCATATCATAAAATGTACCTTGTTGAAGTTGTGATTTCTGTCAAGGTTTTTATCACTTTATAAGATGATCAGTAGAAAGATACACTGAAATATATTCTAGTCTTGTTTTTGACATCTACTAAGCATTATTATTTTTGTTATGTAGTTGCTAAAGTGTTGTTTTTGTAAGAAATAAAGTAGTTTTTAGCACAAGCATACTTAAGGTTGTGTGTAAGCATATTGTGATACAGTAAAAATATTTAATATTGAAAGTCATATTTGTTGAGAATATTAAGATTGAATTGTTAAGAAAATTAAGAGTGAATTAAGATTTCATAAATATTTAAATATGTTGTAAGGACTGTGCTTTGAACATGGTGGTTGAAATTAACATAGTTTGGCATTTTAAATTTGCAAAGTAATGTAAAATTGCCATATGTGCCATAAATATAATGAGCAAGACAGCATCAGGCATAATATATATAGCTATGTCTCTGTTTCATATTAGAGAAAGTAAACATACAGTTCTTTTATTGCAGTTTTGTATTTTGTAAGTTTTTTTAATTGCAAATGAAAAGTGCAAGGACACTATATGCCTCATTTTTGCACTAATACTGCACATTAATGTTTGTATATTGGTGTATTTCATCTCATCAGAATAACATTTTTAATCATGGGATCATTTCAGTTTTTCTTGTATGTTTGTTGAGATATATATATATCACTGTTCATTGCTGTAAAATGTTTTATATAAGAAGAAATGAGCAATTTTAAAAGGAATGTTATATTATTGCACAAAACTTATGTAAATAAAGATTATTTATCTTTGTTCAATTTTGTTTTTGAAAGTTCATCCTTTGCACTTTTAATGTTTCATTTTTCTTAAACCCCTGCCTCCCAGTTCAGCAAAATTTCAAGAAACAACAGAAATGTAGTTTTTCTAGTTTTATTTTTAATATTAATTTCTCAAAGACGAATACTGACTTTACTAAAATAAAGGACCATCATTTTTTTATTTGGGGGGGGAATAAAAAATTGTAAAATATAAATATTCGATATTCAAAAATACATTGCTTGATACTGTCCAATTCTGCTATTATTCCTTAAACGTGACTTAATTAACATTAGCATTAGCAAGGGAACATGATGCAAGAAAACAAGCTTATATAGCATCAGCCAAAAAAAAAAAAAACCCCTTATTTCACCCATCCCCTCTCTCCAAATGTGTTGTCCAGTTCTGCCTTGAATCTATTTAAGCTATCAACTTCTACGACAGATGGAAGTTTGTTCCAGCAATCAACAACCCGCTGGCTAAAGGCCAACTTCTGCACATCTATCCTACAACTGTTGAGTGGGCACCTCCGTAGCCAGGTGGGCAGGAGCAGCAGTGCGTAGCACACGCTTCTTGATTAGACCGGGGTTCGGGCCCATGACCACCAAATACGGAGGATGCGGAAAGGTCAGGGAATGACCACCACATATCCCTGGAGCAATATGGCCTTAGTTGCTAATGCTCCTAAAAACCAAATAACAACAACAACAATAACCGTTGAGTGATTTTAAGTCTAGATTTTCATCTAGACTTAAAATCACTCAGTGTAATTTAAATAATATTATTTGACAAGCATTATGGCACAAAACCTTTGCCAGTTCTTTGATTACATGCAGGGTCAGACTGAAGATAAAGAGGCCCACTGAGAAATTAGAACTTTCAGGTTCCTGTATATTACCGTATTTCCCCATGTATAAGACGCACATTTTTTCGAAAAATTTGGGGTCTAAAAACTGGGTGCGTCTTATTACAGTGGTTGTAGATTTTTTTTACTTGCATTTCCCGCTTTTTCGTGCTTGATGTCTTTGCGCTCATTGTTTCGCACTTGTTACCAGTATATTAGGTTACGTTTTGCCACGTTCTGCCCAGAAATGGCTCAGAAAAGATTTTTGTACAGTGCTGAATTCAAGTTAAAGGTGATCCAGTCTGCAAAAGTGAATGGAAATTGTGCTGCTGAATGTAAGTTTGTTCCTCCTCCAACTGAGAAAACAATCCGAGACTGGCTATGGGAAGAAGAAACCCTACTGAAAATGCTACGGCAGAAGAAGGCCATTAGAGGCAAGTCAGCAAAATGGCCTGATTTAGAGAGGGGATTGAAGAGCAAAGGGCAATTGGAATTCCTGTGTCCACAAAGATGGTTCAGCATGAGGCAAGAAGAATTGCTGATGAAAAAAGAAGTTACTGATTTCAAAGGAGGACACAATTGGTGTCCTCCTTTGAAAGGAGGACACAATTGGTGCTTCAGGTTCATGAAATGGAATGGACTAAGCATGCGTACATGCACCAAACTTGCCTAAAACATGCCTGAAAGCTATGAGCAGAAGGTCCTTGAATTTCATCATTTTGTTATTCAATGTCGGAAGACATCAGTTTGAGTTGGGACAGATTGCAAATATGGACGAAATCCCCCTTCAATTTGATGTCCCAAGTAACAGAACTGTTGATAAGAAGTGGGTGAAAATTGTAAATGTGAAGACCAGTGGACATGAAAAGAGCCATTATACAGTTCTAGCTTGTTGTGCCGACGAAACTGCCTCCTATGCTGATTTTCAAACGCAAAACAATGTCAAAAGAAGACATTCCTCGAGGAGTGATTGTCCCTGTTCATGACAAAGGTTGGATGGATCAGGATGGGATGAAGATCTGGTTTGAGAAAGTTTGGAGCAGGAGACCAAGTGGGCTCTTACACAAACCTACCCTATTGGTGCTTGATCAGTTCAGGGCACACATAACAAAAAATACAAAGATTGCTGCAGAGCAAAAAACAAAACTTGCCGTTATACCTGGAGGCTTGACATCCGAGCTCCAATCACTTGATATCAGCAGTAACAAACCCTTCAAAGCTTTCACGAGAGACGAATGGAACTAATGGATGAAGTCTTCTGGGGACAATTTGACACCAGCAGGAAGAGTGAAGAAACGAACTATAGGAGAAGTTTGTTCCTGGGTGAAAAGATCCTGGGATAATATCAAGATTGAGATCGTTGTCAAGTCATTTAAGAAGTGTGGCATTTCAAATGCCATAGATGGAACTGAGGACGAGGCAATATATGAAGACAGTGATTCGTCATCAGACACAGATGAGGACAAGCTAATGGATGGGAGTTTTGACAGTGATGAGTTGTATGAATTTTATGATGAATAAAACTTGAGTTCAATAACTTTATGTAATACATTTTTTTTTTAAAAATTTCGGTCCCTAAAATTAAGGTGCGTCTTATACATGGGGAAATACGGTATATTTAAAAATGTGATTCAAGGAGATTTATATGGTTAAAAAATTAAATTGAACAATTACTTATATTTCCTTTATTATAACTCAAATTAACAAATATAGTTGGTATAAAAGAAGCATAAATTATAAGTGTATCTTCTTCAGTCTATCGACTGGTTTGTCCCTTTGATGAGCTGTCTCCATTTCTCCCGGTCTTGTGCTAGGTGTTTCACTTCTGCATAGCTTCGAAGTCCAGTTTCCTTCAGAATTGTATTTGTGATGGTGTTTCTTAATCTTCCTTGTTTTCTTTTTCCCGATATTTTGCCTTCCAGCATATCCAGTAACATCCCTCTATGCCTCATGGTGTGTCCGATCCATTGTAGCCATTGTCTTCTGATTCTTCTTAGCAATTCTCTTTCTTCTCCTACACGTTGTAAAACCATGATATTACTTATTTTTTTCTGTCTCCAGTTAATCTTTTCCATTCAGCACCACATCTCAAAAGCCTCTAGTTTTTTCAAGTTGGTTTTGTTTAATGTCCATGTCTCTGCTGAATACAAAGCAGTTGACCAAATGTATGTTTTCATAATTCTTTTTTTTTTAGGTATAGTGACATATTTCTTTGACTTAGTAAAGAGATTTTACCTCTAAATACTTGTTTTGCCATTGCAATTTTTGAACCGATTTCACTGTGGCAAGATGAATCTTGTGTTATAATCTGTCTTAGATATTTGAATTTTGTTACCTGTTCTATTTTTTCTCAGTACCTGTTCTATTTTTCATCAGTTTCAATGTGAAATTGTTTTGGCTTTTTACTTATCATCATTTTATTAGTGTTAATCTTCATTCCATGTTTCTTCACTTTCTTAGTTAACCATTTTAGCATATTGGATAACATTCTTGGGCTACCTGCAAGGATTACCTGATCATCTGCAAAATTGATTCTGCTAAGTGTTCTTCTGCCTATCTTTATACCTAACTTTTTACCATCAAATGCTTCTTTGACTATTAATTCTGCAAATATATTAAATAAACCTAGGGAAAGCAGGCATTCTTGCCTCACCCCTCTCCCTATTTTTACTGTTTCTGTCAGTTCTCCATTTAACCTGATGATGGCCTTTTGTCTTTTATACAAGTCAAATATTATCCTAATTAATTTTGGTGGACATCCCATGTTTTCTAATAGAGGAAAAAGCTCATTCCAAATTACCGCGTAAAATGCTTTTGCATAGTCAATAAAGCACACACACACACAGATTCCTGCCATTGTTTATCATTCTTTTGCCTAAGAATCTTAAAGTTCCTATTGCATCTTTTGCAGATAAGTTCTGCCACATTGTGTATCCTCTAAAAAGTGTTTGATGTAGGATTCTATTCATATTTTTATGATTTTTAAGAGAATTTTTGATGCATGTGATATGAGGCTGATGGTTCTGTAGTCTTTGCATTTGATTGGTGCAGATTTTTTTTGATATTGGTACTATGACGGTAATACCATGTTCTTCTGGCCATTTTCCTTCACTATAAAAAAAATAAATAAACTGCAGCCATTATCAACCACTGCAGGATGGAAGAGGCTTCCATCCTGCAGTGGGTTGCCTCAACAATTCATGCTGAGGGAAATGGACCATAATCTTCCATGCTGGTCCAGTCCGGGTTGGCAGATCGACCATATTTAGCAGTCAGAGGTCTGAATCCCGGTCTACTCAGAGCGTGTGCTACTGCACTCCTGCTCCTGACCACTCAGCTATGGAGGCCTATTCCTTGAAAGGGTTGAGAAGGGTTGTCCTTCACTATATGCTTTCAAAATCAATCCAAACAGTGATTGCTTTACTTGATCTCCACTGTTCTTTATTAATTCTGCTGTAATAGTATCTATACCAGGAGCTTTGTTGTTAGGAAATAACTTTAAAGCTAGCTCAAATTCTTTTAATATTTGATCTTGTTTTAAGTTTTGTTCTCCTTTCTCATCATATTTCCAAGTGTAACTACATGGTTCCATGTATAAATCCTCTATATACTTTCACCATGTCTCTTGTTCTTTTGCATCAAGAATGGCATTATCTTTTTCATTCCTGATTGCTCTGGTGTGAATTCCATTACATTTTCTTGTAGGCCCTATCTGTTCGTCCATACTGCATGGATTCGATTTCTCGGCATTGTTCTGTCCACCATTTATCTTTTGCTTTTCTGCATTCTCATTAATTTCATTCTTGAGAGTATGGTAATTATTTTTTCCATCTTTTGTTTTCATATTTTTGAAGATTCTTCTTTGATCCATCATTTGAAGGATGTCTTCTGTTATCCATGGTTTTCTTTTCGCCTTGTTTCCATTTCCCAGAAATTTACGAGCTGCTTTTTATAGTTTCTTTAATGCTATTCCACATCTGGTCAATATTGTTTATCATACTCTCCTTATTTACCTCATTATAGCTGTTTGTAGTATTCTGGAACAGTATTCTTATTTCTTCATTGTTTAGTTTTTTTTAGATTCCATTTATTATTAATTTTCTTTCCATTCATTTTCTTTAGCTTTAGTTCTGTTATCAATTTCACCATTGAATGGTCACTGTCCACATCTGCTCCTGGAAAAGGCATGGCTTTTTTTTTTTTTTTACCTCATTGCGGTATCTTTGTTTTTGCCAGAATGTAGTATAACTGATATCTACGAGAATCTCCAGGATTTTTTCCACGTATACCTACATCGTAGTGGAGCCTGAAACCAAGTGTTGGTTACACAAATCTTTCTTGATTTACAGAAATCAATTGGTCGTTGTCCCCTCAAATTGCTGACCGGCCTGGCAACCCAAAGGTCGCGGGTTCGAATCCCGCCTCGGGCTTGGTTGGATCAAAGTACTGCAAAAACCTTGGAAGGTGCACTATGGCCACAGAAGCCGATGCGCCAACAGCTACCAAAAAAAAAAAAAAAAAAACCCCCTCAAATTCCTTGCTCCTAGCCCGAAATTTCCAACAATATTTCCTTCTCTTTTGTCTCCCACAACTGCATTTCAGTCTCCCATATAACTATAAAAAATGGCTAAAGTAAAGAGAGCCTGCACGAGAAGCAAGCAAAAGTTCGATGAAATTTACCGGTAAAAGTACTTTGCTGTAACGGAATTTGTATTGCTCGCTCGATAAACAGACGGTAGGTGTTATCGGTCTGGTGTTGTTATTTATTTGTTATTTGGTTTTTAGGAGCATTAGCAACTAAGGCCATATTGCTCCGGGATATGCGGTGGTCATTCCCTGACCTTTCCGCATCCTCCGTATTTGGTGGTGACGGGCTCGAACCCCGGTCTAATCAAGAAGCGTGCGCTACGCACTGCTGCTCCTTCCCACCTGGCTACGGAGGTGCCTATCGGTCTGGAGTAGAAGTTGAATCCCACAGGAGCTTGAAACCCTCACGAAGTGGGGGGGGGGGGAACCTGGCCTTTTTTTTCTTTAGAATCACTAATCGAATCATTAACAGAGTCATATTGGAAGTTCTGGCGTCTTAAAATATATTCTTAACGTAGTTCCACTGGTAAACTTTTCCGAAGTTTGCCGTGCTTCTCGTGTGGGCTTCCTTTGTCTTTTTTTTTTTTTCCTTAATGAACAATTTAGCCATCAGTGATTCTAAAGAAAAAGGTCAGGTTATGCCCTCCACTTCTAGAGGGTTTCACTCTCCCATGGGATTCGTTTCTACTCCTGACCGATAACACCCACTGTATCTTTACTGAGCGAGCAACAATACAAATGGCGTTACGACATACCGGTAAATTTATCGAACTTCTGCGTGCTTTTCGTGCAGGCTTTCGTTACCTTCGCCTAAAAAATAAACAATTCTCTTTTTATTAAATAAACCAGGTAAAAAAAAAAAAAAAAAATAGGCACTTTTCTAATCAAACAGAATTATAACAATAATTTTATTAAGCTCTATTAAATGTAGTAGATCTGTCTCTATATTCATTATCATTACAGCGCCATTTTATTATTATTTTTTTTTTTTTTTTTATATTAGCATTAGTAGCAAAGGCACATGAAGCAAGCAAGCTTATACAGCATCAGCCAAAAAAAAAAAAAAAAAAATCCTTATTTCACCCATCCACTCGCTCCAAATGTTTGTCAAGTTCTGCCTTGAATCTATTTAAGCTATCAACTTCTATGACAGATGGAAGTTTGTTCCAGCAATCAACCACCTGCTGGCTAAATGCAAACTTCCGCACATCTATCCTACAGCCATCTCCTCAATTGGAATTTATGCCCTCTCAGGCAATTATTCTGAGCAAGAGGAAGAATCCCATCAGCATTGAGCATGCTCAGACCATTCAAGGCTTTATACACCGCAATCAGATCACCTCGCAGGTGCCTAGTCTCCAGACACTAATATGCAAAACTTAAGCCATTCTTTGTAAAGGCAACCTTTTGTTTCATTCACTAATCTTGTTGTCCTTCTCTGTACTCGTTCCAACAGCTCTACATCCTTCTTAAAATGAGGCCTCCAGACCTGTATGCAGTACTCGAGGTGTGGTCTGACCATTGCCTTATACAAGGGGGATAATCACCTCCTTATCCCTGCTAGAAAAATTCCTGTATATCATTGACAAGACACCATGAGCTACTCTTGCAGACCGTCTACACTGCTCAGAAAACTTCATATCTGCCTGCACAATTACCCCCAGGTCCTTTTCATTCTCTACTGTCAGTGTAGTACCACAGAGTTGATACGTTACTCTGGGATTAGTGCTTCCCATATGTAGTACTTTACATTTGTCAATGTTAAACTTCATTTGCCACCTCTCAGCCCATCTGCTCATCCTCTCAGCTCAACTTTTCTATATCCTGTTAGTGTCATTAACAACCCTGCCAACCTTCGTATCGTCTGCAAACTTGGACATTAAGCCTGATATACCATCAATGTCATTTATAAATACAGAAAACAACAATGGACCCAACACCGAACCCTGAGGGACTTCCCTAATACTCACCTAATACATTACCACTCTGTCTTCTCCCACTCAACCATCCCTTTATCCATAGCAGCAATTTGCCTCCAATGCCACACTGCTCCAATTTGTGCAGCAGTCTTCCATGTGCAACAGTATCAAAGGCTTTTCTAAGATCCAAATATATGATATCAAAGTTATTCTTTGCATCCAGTCCTTTGTGACTACATCATAGTATCCAATCAAATTAGTCAGACAAGTCTTCCCCTTAACAAACCCATGCTGTGTCCGAGCTAAAACTGAAGTCTTGTCTAAATGATCCTGCAATGAGTGGCTCCAGTAATTTCCCTGGAACATAAATTAAACTAACAGGTGTCTCCCTTTGATCCCCTTTGTGGATTTGTGTCACATTTGCAAACATGAAAATACACGTCCACATGCTAATTGTATGCGCACAAATATTCATATCGTGTTGTCTAACAGTTAATAATGCAGTAACAAGTATTGAATTAAGATTTGAAATAAATAAAAAAAAAGATGTATTTTTCTTCCTCGATCCAAGAAATCTACAGTGTAAACGGATTAATAAACAGCAATAATAATGAGGCATTAATTTCTATAATACAAAATATTTTTATTTATACTAAATGCATAATGAACTGATCCACTTTAGTGAAAATTATTAAAATTTAGAAATAAAAAACTGAATTGTGTCTTATCAAATGGAGATAATTCATGCAAAGGTTTCTTTCATTGTACATTTAAAGTTTTGTAAATTTTTACCTCATACTTATAAGGATGTAGTATAAAGTAGTCCTGAGTGATTTCCCCAGACATTCTTTTACCCCCCTGGGGTAAACAGCAGTTCGATTTCATTAAGTGATTCAAGATCTCTTAGATATTTAATAAATTCGTCTGTTCATTTCTTACTTTTTCAAAATTACTGAATATTGATTAGGTTATTACATTATCGTAAGCTTGAATGAAGTCTATGCATCTGTAAATGATTAAATGCTGGTGTTAGCAATTGCTAACACCAGCATCTTTTTTTTTTTAATTGATATATATATATATTTTTTTTCCAATTAACTTTTTTCGATTGCTAGGAATTGCTTGATAGTTTTAATCTGTATTTTCTTACTTCATCTTGTTTTAGGTCTTCTAAATCTTTATTAATGAAATTGTCTATGTTATGAAGTTTTTGGCCAATTGTTAACAATCGAAAAAGTAAAGGAAAGCAAAAGTTTCATATTTACAAAATATTTGTTAAAATAAAGAAGCTTCTTAGCATGTCTTTTTTGCCAAAATCTACTAATTGATTAATAAATAAGATCTTTATTGTACAGTTCATCGGTAATATCGAATTACTGTGGCACAGAGGGAAACGGAGACAGAACAAGTTATAAGTTTAATAAAGGAAATACATACATACATATCCCACTCCTGACAAAATTTTTCACCCCGGGGGCTCACATCTGGTGAGTATGGGTTTGGCAAACCCAGGGTCCTGAGCTGGATATCATCATTCTTCTCTTTCTTGGTGATGCCCCCCCCTCTCTCTCTCTCTCTCACACACACACACACACACACAGGGGGTTACTCGGGAATTTTTTTTTCCTTTTTTTTGATGGTGCAGCATAAGCCTCAGGCTTCCTTGTACCATATGGCTAATAATAATAATAATAATAATAATAATAATTACATTAGATACATACAAAAGTTTTCGCCTGTTTTGTCAACCTTCCTCAGTTAAACTGACAGTTAAGAATGGAACATGAGGGCGTGTACTGCCAATCATGTACGACCAACAGAAACACTCAAGGTAATGACTCAACCGCGAGCGCCTTTATCCCAAATTACCCAAACCTATCACAACAGGTTTATAGGGTCTTAAAATCACATGGGAAAAAATGCGTACAACTCCCAGGCAGAAAGTCACGATCCCTCATCTCTAAAGTGAAAACACCGGTCCCCACCATACTACAAAGCGGATTGGTGTACCGCATCTCTTATCGTGACTAAACTAACTGCTACATTGGGGAAACTGGGAGACTGCTCGAAAAACGCCTTTCTGGACACGAAAGAGCAATCCGCTTAGCGGATTTGGAGCACTCAGCTATTGCCGAACACGTTCGGTCAACCCACCACGACATTGACCCACACTGCAATGTTGTGATTGTAAATAGGTCCCGCCACTATCGACGACGCGCCTGGTTGGAGTCGTTGAACATCACATGCTCCAATACCTCGGTCAACAGGAGCAGTGGATGTTGGGTCCATCAACATCGAAACAACAGTTCTGACTATTGACAAACGCTGGCAACGTCCGCATGCATCACAGCCACAGGCTTCAAAGTCCAACAATTTGAGGGTTGCGATAAATGGCTATTCCTCAGATTAGTATTAGGACCACTGTTGTTTTTAATTTTCATAAACGACATTGATGAAGGGATAGAGGGCATGATGTCTAAATTTGCATATGATGTTAAAATTGGTAGAGTAGTTAATGACCACTGTCAAGCTGACCTTCTTCAGAGAGACCTAGATAGACTTCAGGAATGGTCAGAAAAATGGCAGCTATGCTTTAATCCAACAAAGTGTAAGGTATTACACCTGGGAAACAGTAATTCAAAATAACTTATTCACTTGGTGCAGTTCAACTAAACCCAGTACTGGAGGAAAGGGACTTGGGTGTTACGATACGGTCAGACATGAAATTCTCTGAGCATTGTAAACAGGTTGCAAGGAAGGCCAATGGTGTCCTATCGATGATCTATAGAACTTTTGCAAGTAGAGATAGGGACGTGATAATCCCATTATATAAGGCTTATGTTAGACCACACTTGGAATACTGTGTTCAAGTATGGAGACCGCACCTAAAGAAAGACATCGAGGTTCTTGAAAGGGTGCAAAGACGGGTAAATCGCCTGGTGGGATCGGCAAAAGGGCGTACTTATGAAGAAAGACTTCGAATATGTGGGTTGCAGAGTTTGGAAACTAGACACCTTAGAGGAGATTTGATTGAGGTGTTTAATTCTCTGAGAGGAATCAGTAAAATGAATGAGGACGAAATTTTCAAGATTATAAATGATGCTAGAACTAGGGGACATAAATTCAAGTTACGGGGGGAAATGTTTAGATTGGACTGCAGGAAGTTTTATTTTAGCCAGCGAGTTATAAATTACTGGAATAAGTTGCCTTCGTGGGTGGTAGGGGTCGACAGTTTGGGGAAATTCAAAGGTCATCTGGATAGTACTTTCGGGTAAGGAAGCGCATAGGATGATAGGTTTAATTTCCTTTTTTTATTATTAATTATTATTATTTATTATTATTTTTTTATTTTATTTTATTTTTTTTGTTTTTATCATTGTTTTGTTCGGATTTTTTTTTTTTTTTTTTTTTTGGCTGGTGTAGCACCAGCCATAGGCTTTCTTGCCCCATGCGGCCAATACTAATACTAATTAAACACGCACTTCACGTACGTGATTGGCAGTACACGCCCTCGTGTTCCATTCTTAACTGTCAGTTTAACTGAGGAAGGTTGACAAAACAGCCGAAAGCTTTTGTATGTATCTAATCTAATATGTGTATGTATTTCCTTAATTAAACTTATCATAACTTGTTCTGTCTCCGTTTCGCTCTGTGCCACAGTAATTCGATATTAATAATGAATCTAGAGTGCACAGGCCTCTTTAATCATCTACTAATTGATATTTCTTGTAATACTTCCAGAACTGTGGAATATATTTTTTTTTTATTTTGAAAATTGCCGAATAAAGTACAATTGCATTACTTTTGCTCCACCATCTTGTCTCACCCAAGTCTTTTTACTTTATTACCAGTTTTACTGCAGTTTTGCCAAAAATAGAAAATTTTTCATAGGATTCAGAAAAAAACAAGCATGCTATTCTATCAACCCAAAATATGATTTTATTTTTTACAAATTACTGTGTACTAGCTCATACAACTACATTTAAAATCTGTGCATAACATCATATAGTGTGCATAGTATTAGGGTCAAGCGCCACCTGTGGTTTCCCACATCTGCACCAAATGTATGCTGTGAAGACATACGGTACTACTGTAAATGTCAGAAAAGTGTTGTATATGACATATTGCGTTAGGTTCTGTTGTGTGTTGTATATAAATAAATAAATAAATTTTCAGTTTATACTCCGGGACGACCAAACAGTCAGAGGAGTTAACAACATAGACAGAATACAAGAAACAGCACCGTATTCAGCAGTCACGGGCTTGAACCCCGGTCACTCAAGGCACGTATACTTATGCACCCGCGCGCCTGACCACTAGGCTACGGCGGCATGACATATTGCGTTAGGTTCTGTTGTGTGTTGTATATGACATATTGCGTTAGGTTCTGTTGTGTGTACTGGCATTTGGCCGCAGGGCCCCTGGTGATACTCCTCGTTGCCGCATACACACCACTAGGAGGTAGCTAGGCTGCCCATTATTCTCTGGCTTGTCCGCCAGGGTCACCAGAGCTTCCTGGATGGAGACAAAAAAAAAAAAAAAAGAAGAGGCGGGAAGTACAGAGTGTACGCAAGAAATGAGGGTATAGCTAGAAATATGGAGGAGTAGGTGAAGGCATCCTCCAGGTTATCAATGGAGCAATAAGTGCCATCAGATGAAAGAGGAACCTGAATTTTTTTTTTTTTTTTATGTAAACCCCAAACACAAGAGGTATTAGAACCTATAGTACCTAATACCATGCTTGGGTTGGACGTTGAGAAGACGAAAGAAGATATTTGTTGACATTGGACTTGAACTTCTGTAGACTGTAATTTTCAGGAAATACGTGTGAAGGAAGGTTGTTCCAGAAAACGGCAGTTGAATGAATAAACGTGGAAGATGAAAATTTGGTTCTGTGAGTTTCAAGTTGGAGAGTAAATGGATGGTGGCTGCACGTGTTCAAACTGTTTTGAAAGAGAGAGTGGAAATTATAGAGGCCAATTCAGAAGAACAGTGTCCATGAGCAGAGAAGACAAATGCATGGGATACATATAAATTAACACGTGACACAGATGCCTATAAAGTCACAGGAGGTTAGGCAAACAAAGGCAGATTATGAGAAATCTTTGGCAAAGGATGCAAAGAAAAACAAAGAGTTCTTTACTTATGTAAACTCTAGAAGGAAGGGGATCAATCAGATTGGTCCACTCCACTTGATATCGATGGTTCAACTGTTGATGATCCTGGCCAGGTAGCTAACAAACTAAATGAATATTTTGCATCGACATTCACACATGAGGAGTTATTCAGCGAGGGGAATTCCAGAGGTGTATTCAACTCTGGCAGTAAGCTGGATAATCTTGTAATAACTGAGAGTAAAGTGGAGGGTAAATTGTTGAAGATAAACACAAGAAAGGCATCTGGGGTGGATGGGATCTATCCAGTTATATTAAAGGAGGCAACAAAGGAAGTAAGCAAACCCTTAGCCATAATTATGAGAGCTTATTTGGACTCAGGGGAGGTACCCGTAGACTGGAGATGTGAAAAGGTGACCCCAATTCACAAAGGAGGATCAATGGGCGACAAAAGTTATTATAGACCTGTTAGTTTAACTTCTGTTCCAGGAAAATGGAGGCACTGCTTAAAGAAGGATCATCTAGACAAGACTTCAGTTATAGCTCGGACACAGCATGGTTTTGTTAAAAGAAAGTCTTGCCTGACCAATTTGATTGGATACTATGATGTGGTCACAACGGAACTGGATGCAGGGAATAACTTTGATATCATATATTTGGATCTCAGAAAGGCTTTTGATACTGTTGCACGTGGAAGACTGCTGCACAAATTGGAGCAGTGTGGCATTGGAAGCAAATTGCTGCTATGGATAAAGGGGTGGTTGAAGGGGAGAAGACAGAGAGTGGTAATCAATGGACACTGCTCATCGTGGACTAATGTAATTAGTGGAGTCCCTCAGGGTTTAGTGTTGGGTCCATTATTGTTTCCTGCATTTATAAATAATATTGATGATGGGATATCAAGTTTAATGTCCACATTTGCAGACGATACAAAGGTTGGCAGGGTTGTTATGGACACTACTGACGCTATGCTGCTGCAACAGGATCTGGAAAGGTTGAGCAGATGAGCTGAGAGGTGGCAAATGAAGTTTAACATTGACAAATGTAAAGTACTACATATGGGAAACAGCAACCCCAGAGCAACGTATCAACTCTGTGGTACTACACTGACATTGGTAGAGAATGAACATATCTGCCTGCACAATTACCTGGGGGTAATTGTGCAGGCAGATATGAAGTTCTCTGAGCAGCGCAGACGGACTGCAAGAGTAGCTCATGGTGTCGTCAATGATATACAGGAATTTTTCTAGCAGGGATAAGGAGGTGATTATTCCCTTGTATAAGGCAATGGTCAGGTCACACCTTGAGTACTGTATACAGGTCTGGAGGCGTCATTTCAAGAAGGATGTAGAGCTGCTGGAACGAGTACAGAGAAGGGCATTTTAATTATTTTTTTATTTATTAACACACAACTGTATATACATTCTCAAGATATATTAATCAATTTATATACAATATTTATATACAGATTTTATATACATACTCTTATATATACTGTAGTCTTTCTGTACATTGATTGTGTGTGTCCTGATATGAAGGGTGGCTCCTAGACATAAGCCCATCTCCACCTTTTACTCCTGAGAAAGCTCAGAACGTCTGCAAAACAGGCCTGAAAAAAAGAGCGTTATGTCAGGCCATTTTGCCACCAGGGATTAACCAACACCTGGATCAACCATTCTCTATGTGTGCTGTAATGCACAAATCCTGCACCTACCGGAAGTAGTGCTATACTGGTAGGTGCCAGCAATCCCGCCCCCAAGGCTGCCCAAACTTGGAGGCCAGCGAAAAAATAAAAAATAAAAAAAATAAAAAAAATTCCAACTAAGAACAATGTATACTTGTTGAAACAAAAGCAACATTATACAATTATTTACATGTAAATAGCAAATACATGCACTTAGAATGACATTAACTTAACAATAACACTTAGAAACATTAACATTAGAGTCCATCCACAAATGCAAGCCTGCATTTGGGTATCCAGGAGCAGAAGATCATCTCGCACTGTAAACAAGAAACATCCTATAAAGATGACATTACACGAAGCGTTCTGGCGTCAAATGTGCAGCACTTCCCTTAATTCGTATCCTGCAATAGATTTCTTAACTCCTGTCTTCTTTTAAAAACTTTGGCCGAGAATTCCTGAAGCAAAGCAAAGCTGTCCCACCTCTGAACCAAGAGAGGTAAATTATTCTCCGTGAGGTTTGGCAACCTATTTAGTAATTCCTGCCTGTCTGAAGTATACAGTCCGCATTCAAGGATGACATGTCTCCAAGATTCAACCTCACCGCACGAACAGTAGGGGTTAGGTTCTAATCCTCTTTCAAATAGTTTGGCCCTTAAGCCATGTCCAGTGATTAAGTAACTCGTGGTCATGGTGGGAGCAAACCAAGAAGACACCCTCCTGTCCATTGCAAAGCTTACGGCTGGAATGAAGCCTCTTGTAATGGTTCCATACTCACTCAAATCCCAACGTTGCTGCCAGCAATTCACAAGCTCACCCCAAATTCTACGTTTTTCCTCCTTTATGTTGTTATTTGGATTAGAGGTGATATTCAATATTTGTAACGCCCTTCCCTTCTTTAAGTTATATACAATACCTCGGAAAATAATGTGTAAATCCAAGGGGATGGTACCTGCAATAACCTGTAAGGCATTTGTCGACACTGTCCTTGGAGCGCGTATAACTGTAAGCATCATTGTACGTTGCAGGGACAGAAGCTTGGCTTTAGTTGTAACCTTGGTAGCAGCCGCAAACAAAATACCAGCACCATAAACTACAATGGGAAGAAATATCGTCTTGTAGTACAATACCAGAGTTTTTTTGGATAAACCCCATTCCTTGCGGGAAATTCTAACAACTGCAGCTACGAACTTTTTGATTTTTTCATTGATTTTAGTGACATGTACATGAAACCTGAGACGATCATCTAAAGTTAAACCCAAATACTTGGTGTTCTGTACATATGGAATTTGAGTATGATTCGATTATGGCCTTCCATAATCGAAGTGGTGTTTAAACACAATGAAATTGGTCTTGGTGACAGAAATCTTTAGTTTATTCAAACCCGCCCATGCCACTAAATTATTCAAAACTGACTGAATTTTTTGTTCGAGAATTTGTCTTGATCCTCCCTGCACTGCCACCACCAAGTCATCTGCATATGCAACTTTGATGAACTCATCGCTATCCTTCGTGAGCCACTGGTCTAGCACTGCATTCCAAAAGAGAGGTCCCAAGACTGAACCCTGAGGGCATCCTCTTGAAACGGTAGTCGTGCATGATAAATGCTTTGCACATACTCTAATTTGTCGATCCTTAAAGTAAGATCTGAGGACTCTGAACAGGTAGTCATCACACTTTGCCAGTTGCCGTGACCTGAGAGCACTCTCCCACCAAAGGGAATCGAAAGCGCCCTCAAAGTCAATAAAAACAGCAAGAACATATTTGCTGTTTGCCTCCTGAATGTAAGTCAGCAAGGTTGAGATTGCGTCCTCAGTGGAACATCCCTTTTTTGAATCCAAACTGGCAATCAGAGGAGAGTTTATGTTCTGTAAATAATTTAAAAATCCTTGGGGCAATCATCCTTTCAAATAATTTGCCAAGATTTGCCAATAAAGAGATTGGCCTGTATGCTCTGGGGTTTGTTTTTGGCTTTCCCGGTTTATGCAAGATTTTTAAGGGCGCAAGCTTCCATTCGAGAGGGAAAAGCCCTTCTAGCAAGCATTTATTAAATAAGTTCAATAAAATCTCAGGGAAGAATTCATAAAATTTTTCAATTTCTTGATTCTCAATGAGGTCAATGCCAGGACATTTTTTATGGTTCAATTTAGCTACTGCAGCACCTAGCTCAAGCATATTAAAAATGGCAGTTTCGGTTGTCCCCTTATATTCACGATTAATGCGTCTAATTTCCGCTTGATCAGGGCTGTCCATATACGGCAAGTCTTCCGGAAATAGGCTACTCACTATCCCTTCGACTGTAGATTCCCAGTCCGAAGTTTCTTGATTCTCTCTAATTATCGTGTTGTAAATTTCACCACACAAAAGTTTATTTCTTGAAAGCTTATAGATAAAAACCGCAAGGGTCAGCATTTCCTGTTTCCTTCACCAGACGTTGCCAACAATTTTGCCTGCTATCAGGAATTGCTTTGGACATTAGCATTAGCATTACTAGAGGCATATGATGCAAGAAAGCAAGCTTATGCAGCATCAGCCAAAAAAAAAAAAAAAAACCCCTTCCATTTCATTCATCTATTCACTCCAAATGCTTCTCCAGCTCAACCTTAAATTTATTTAAGTTATCAACTTCGAGTTCGATAAGATTCTGGCTTCCCCTCCTTGAATAACTTGTTGTGTGTGTGAATGTAGATGCAAAATACTATTTCTAACTGTGTGGCCACTCTCAGAAGTACCGGAATCGATATCTGTTAGAGTTTCGGGGTGTTTATTTTGTGGTTCTTGAATGCAAACTTCACCTGTGCCTTACAGGAAGTTATTTGTTTCGTATTTTCTTTACACTGATCGCAAATAAATAGCCGCCTTTTAGCTTTGGGCAATTTAGTAAGGTTTGTTTTGGTACAAGAATTACATATCATCACGAGGCATTTGATGCATTTAATGATCGTTTCTTTATTATCGCCACAAATTTTTCTTTTTAATTGACCCAGAATGATTTCTTGTTGATCCATAATGTGGACTTAGTATGCAATTCTGTATAGTTCTGAAATTCCCATGCTACCTTTAGTGCACTTTTAAACTTTCTACTTTCTAGTAGAAACTTTCTAGTACTTACAGTGTTTTCAGTGATTAAGAGATTATTGTGCCACCTGTGGGGTGGTACATTGTTTGACAGTTATTGCTTGCAGCATTGACCTAAGATTATTTGGAACGCTCGTTTTACTTCTTAGTTGACTACCTATGTAGACGGCATTTTCACTTAGTGAATCTAAGGGGTTTATCCCGACAGCGATATATCCTGAAAGTTCTTGGTGTTGGTAATTAATGTGCCCAGCTCAGAGAACTCCCTATTTTCATCAAAATACAAATAATATATTAGCATTAGCATTAGTAGAGGCATATGATGCAAGAAAGCAAGCTTATTAAGCATCAGCCAAAAAAAAAAAAAAAAAAAAAAACAACCACTACTCCCATTTCACCCCTCCGTTCGTTCGAAATACCTGTCCAGCTGAGCCTTAAATTTGTTTAGGCTATCAACTTCAACAACAAGCGATGGGAGTCTATTCCACAAACCAACTGCCCGCTGGCTAAAGGCAAATTTCCGCACATCTATCCTTTATGGTACCTCTTCCTCAAGTCTCTGTAATCATTTTTCAAAGCCTGAGTGTCTGCGTCCGATAGATGCCTATTCCTTTGGTATGCTTTTCGTGCTTGTTGAGTTTGTTGTCTCAATTCAGCTAGTGCCGAAGACCACCATGGGACAGAAGTTCTTCCTGTCTGTTTTCTTTTCGTCGAGTAGGCCATCGCTTGATATAAATGATATTGAACCAGAAAAACATATTCTTTTGCTGTTAAGGTGTTAATGATTACTTTGTCATCTCCATTAAAAATTGTATTCAGATATTCACGAAACTTGATCCAGTTCACCCTGTCCATCCGAAAACGCCTTAAATCCCTTATTGTTATATCCACTTGCCTATCCTCCGGTAAAATCGAGAAGGTGATTGCTCGATGGTCACTATTAATTAGATACGGATTGACGTCCCAATTTTGCACCCTATCCACCAGATTAATGGAGGTTAAAGTAGCATCTATATTAGATTCACCATTTGTCGTCGAGAATGTATATGGTTTATTTGGCAAGTTCTTTACACAGAGATTATGATCCAAGATCAGATCAACCAACTGCTCGCCTCGAGCATCAGAAAAGCCGCTGTTCCAAAGTGTAGACTTAGCGTTGAAATCAGCTGTAATTAGTAAGTTGTTAGCTGAAAATCTGCTACATACCCTGTCAAGTCTGTGTAAGGCTGGCTGAATATCTTCCGAGGGAGGAAAATACTGGGAAACCAGATAAAACGACTGGTCCCTGGAGGAAACCAGGATACAAACTGTGGTAGCAGAACATTCACTTGAGATAGTTGTTATTACTAGTTCACTGTTAAAGATAATTATGGCGGCCTTGGGTCGATCGTCACTTGAGTTAATAATCCTTGCCGAAATTGGATATCCTATAACTTTATACGCTGAACCCCCTACCTGAGAAGAGTAATACAGTTCTTGCAAGCATACAATATCAAACCCCAGATCATCAGCAGCTTTCCTAATCTCGTCCGCCGCTGCACGAGATCTTTGCCCATTAATTTGAAGAATTTTTATTTCGCCGTATTGCAGGTTAACACTTGTTGAATCAATTACCGTTGTATTATTCACTGGTTCTTCGATCTGTCAATTCAACAGCTTTAAGATACTCAGGGCATTTATTATCCCTGACCGAGTGATTACAATCCCTACCTCTACGTTTACAATTAACACACTGAGGTGGTTCCTCCTTGTGAATACAGTCAGAAAAAACATGGCCTCCACCCCCGCAGTGGCCACAAGATACAGCTTTATGGGAACAGAACTGCGCACTGTGACTATATCCCAGACATCTGAAGCATTTGCTTACAAATCTATGTGACGTAAAACCTAGATAAATTTTGTCACTCTGAATCACGTGTCCCATAAGGCGTGGGCTGAAACCAATAACCCAATTGGTCACTCTAATTCCGTTGCCAGATTCTTAACAGAGAAGGGCAACAAGATTAGTGAATGGAGCAAAGGGTTGCTCTTACGAAGAAAGGCTTAAGTTTTGCAAATTACTGTGTCTGGAGACTAGGCACCGCCGAGGTGATCTGATAGAGGTGATTAAAGCCTTGAATAGTTTGAACATGCTCAATGCTGATGGGATGCTTCCTCTTGCTCAGAATAATCACCTGAGAGGGCATAAATTCAGATTGAGGAAAGACAGATGTAGGATAGATGTGCGGAAATTTGCCTTTAGCCACGGGTAGTTGGTTGGTGGAACAGACTTCCATCCCATCCCTTGTTGTGGATGTTGATAACCTACATAATTTTAAGGCTCAGCTGGACAGGTATTTCGAACGAACGGAGGGGTGAAGTGGAAGTTTTTTTTTTTTTTTTTTTTGGCTGATGCTGCATAAGCTTACTTTCTTTCATCATATGCCTCTACTAATGCTTATGCTAATGAGAGTATCTATAGAAGAGGCATGCTGCAGAAACAGTATGTCTATGAGACAGCGGGTGGATAGACTCTGTTAGAGATGAATCATTGATTAACCTAACTGCCCTCTTCTGAATGGAATCGAGAAGTCTGAGAGAGGTTTTCGGGGCTCCACCCCAGATGTGGAAACAATATTCCATGGTAGGGCGGATTTGCGATTTATACAGAGTGATCAGCTGTTTGGAAGAAAAGTAACGCCGAGAACGAAAGAGAAAACCAAGTTTTTTAGATGCAGAAGAGCAATATTTGTAATGGGCTTGTGCCAAGAGAGATTAGATGTCGGGGTAATCTCCAAATCGGAGTGTCACCAAAGATAAGCTCAGGAGCAGAAGAATCCTTTTTGCTAGATATAAGAGAAGACTGAGTTTTAGAAGGGTGAAATCAACTAAGTTGCCTTTTCCCCACTGGAGAATTACCTGAAGATCGACATTTAAAGAATTGGTAGCAAATTTTCGAGAAGTTGAAGCTGATTGAACGGGGCAAGGTTTCTCAAAATGAAAAGTGGAATGCAATGTGCTATCATCGACAAAACTATGGATTTCAAGTCAATGGAAGAAGGTCATTAATATACAAGAGGAAAAGAGTGGGGGAAAGAACTGAAGCTTGGGGGACATCGGCATTAGTGGAGAAGTTAGAAGTCAGAGAGCCTTATACCATACCCTCAGTGAGCGATCAGGGAGAAAACTGGATAACCAATTACAAAAAAACAGTTGGCAAACCACAAGATGGAAGCTTGTTTAGAAGACCTTTATGTCAGACACGATCGAAAGTCTTTGAGATGTCAAGAGCAACTACTTGTGTTTCACCGAACCTTTCCATTGAATTAGTCCATAAATGGGTAACATAAGCCAGAATATCACCAGTGGATCGACACTGACGGAATCCATACTGGCGATCGTTGATCAGACGGAAGGTTTCTAGGTAGTTTAAGAGTTGGCGGTTAATTGATTTCTCCATTACTTGAGAAAGAGTAGAAGTAATTGCAATGAGACGATAATTGGATGGGAGGGATTTGTCACCCTTTTTAGGAACTGGCTGGATATGAGCAAATTTCCAAGCAGAAGGAAAAACACACCTTTGGAATAAGAAAGTGAAAAAAGGCGGCAAGGAATAGGAGTAAGTTCAGGAGCAAAGGTTTTGAGAACAAGTGGAGAAATACCATCAGGACCTGGAGCTTTCTTAGCATCAAGATTTGACAAAATCCTTCTGACATCCTTTTGACGGAAGACCACAGGAGGCATTGAATGGAGCGTGTTGGGAATGGTGGGATATGTTTTACCAAGATCATTAATACATGAGTTGGAAGAAAATGGGAGTTAGCAGGTCAGCTTTATCCTTAGCTGAAGTGACAGCAGAATCATCTGTTTTGGATAGAGCTGGGAGCAGAGATGGGCAAAAGTTGCGGTCAATAGCTTTGGCAAGAGACCATAATGCTCGGCTACCATCAATGCAAGAAGCAAGTTTTCTACTCTTAGCCTGTTTGGACTGATTAATAACTGCTTTACAATTGTTGTGAGCTTTGGTGTAGGCAGAATATGAAACTGAAGAATTAGAAATAAACCATTACGATATGTAATATTCTTCTCTTGAACAGCCTTAGCACATTTATTGGAAAACAAAGGTTTAGATAAAGGACGAGATTTTAAAGTGGAGTGCGGGATAAAGGAATCCATTCCTGCAAGAATAATTTCACCGACATGATCTGAGCAAACGTTGACATCAGAAGTTTTGAAACAGTAATCCACCCAAGGAAAAGAAGAAAAGAAATCTCGCAGGTCATCCCATTTTGCATTCTTGTAATGCCACACAGCTTCATCATTTTTCATGGCTATTCCCAACACATGGCTATTCCCAACACAAGGTTGGGAATAGCCATGAGATAAAGGCTCCATTGGAGAAGAGACAATCACCAAGTTGTGATCTGAAGTGCCTAAAGGACCTCTTACTTCGACTGTGTATTTAGAAGGGTTGTTTGTGAGAAAACGATCAAGCGTTTTGCTGTATGATTAGGATTGTCTGGTATTCCTGTAAGTAAATGAACAATCTGTGCACGGCCATTAGTTATTGCAAAAGCCTCAGCATCTCGACCAGCGGGGTCGGTGTGAATAGAAATCGGAAGCCAGCTGGAGTAGTGAACATTAAAATCAGCAAGAAAAATTACCTCACTGTTAGAAAGTTGGATCTGAGAAAGTCAAGTTGCAAAGAGAGGAAGTCGAAGAGCTCCCAGTGATTAGTTGAGTTTGGAGAACGGTAGAGACAAGAAATGAATTTGACATAATGAGGTAGAGAGATTTTAAGCCAGAGAAGGTCAAAGAGAGGAGATTCCAAATTGCCAATTCTCTGACATGGAATATCAGAACGGACATATGCACAAGTACCACCTTTGAGGCGAAAGGAATCATACAGCAAATAATTTGGGCATGAGGTGAGGTGAGCAGTAGTTGAATCAACCGATAACTGAGATTTTGTCAGAAAACGTACGTGGGGTTTGGCAGACTGCAAGTGGAAATCGACATAGTTGAGATTAGAATTGAGACCACGTATATTTGTGAAATGAATTAGGAAGTGTTTGGAGGGTTTTGATCTTTTCGCAGATAAGCTTGCTCTATTATAGTTTGACAATTCATGGTGTATTCAATAGTAAGAAAAAGTCGGTGGGACATGCTGTATGAAATAATGAAATTTTTGGATATGATATATACATGGTAAGATTTTACCCAGATCCGTGACATAACGTGGCCTCGACAATGCCCCCCCGCATACACACTACTCGGACTCCCTGTAATCACTATCTGGCAGAGTAGAGTAGAGGTAGCAAGATTATATACTAGTTGATCCGGAAGCCTCCTAAAGAGTTACCAGTAGGTTTGGTCCGGTGTACTAACTAGCGGGTGGCCTGCGAATACCGTTTTACAGTCGTACTATCGAAATATAAGGAAGATTAAATCTCGCCATGATGTTCATCATAACCTCAAAAGTCTCAAAAGTCATTAATCATACTGCATGATGGAAGAGATGGGGAAGGGATGACTGGAACTTAGCTCTAGTGACTAAATATGAGTTCCACAACTTCATGCCTCTGATAAACAAAGTGGTGGTATTGCACCGGTCGATGAGAGTCATCTACCACCTAGTACTGCCTGGTAACATAGAGGGGCGGCATTCCTCCATGTTGTGTGGGCACCACACCTCGATCCCTGCTTACGTTGGTTCACACCTGGGTGGTCATCCACCATGTATTTGTGCTTGGAGGTTATACCCAGGATTACTAACAGTCCCACCAACATGAAGGTGCAAGCAGAGGATTTGGCTGTCACAGACCGTCCGGACTTTGCCGAAATTGGGTCCACTTGACTTGAGTGTCACCCGAATATCAGATCCATCAGCGTTTTGAACTCCCGTGTAGCAAGTACAGCTCGTCTGGCATATCTGAAAGAATACCTGTGACAACCTCAAAGACGAAACATATCCTTTATGTGAGCTTGAAAGCCATTATATTGGCAAGACATATTTGAACACCATCATAATTACAGCCAGCTCTACTATTTTTTCATGAAAATCATTATTATTTTTATTATTATTATTAGTCATATGGGGAAAGGAAGCCTGAGGCTTATGCTGTACCATCGAAAAAAAAAATTGAGTACCCTAAGAGAGAGAGAGAGAGAAATAGGAAGGAATCACCAAAAGAGAGAATGATTATATCCAGCTCTGGGTGTGCCAAACCCATACTCACCGGATGTGAGCCCCTGTGGTTGCCATGTTCTTTTAAGACGTTTTGTAATTTTTTAAAGCTACGCCTGTTGATATGATTATATTGAAATTAGTAGACCTTTATGGACTTTTCCTTCATTATCTATATATCTGGTTATAATTGAGTGCTGCTTCCATTACACTAATATCTTGTATACTACCTATTTGTACACTAAAAATAGGAGCCATTTTTTTTACTTCTGCAATATGATGTTGTATTTCCGTACAAATAATTAGCATTGTTTTATTAATAGTATTTTTTACTCAGAAAGTTACAAATTTACCTCTGCCTGCACGATTGTTCGACTTTCTTATTTGAGATTTTTCAGTCATTTTTTTTTCTAGATAAGTTACTTAGTATAATAAGAGCCATTATCTACTCAATATCTCCTCTATTTTTTGTTACTTTTAGTAAATAATACAGGGATTACTTTGATCTCTTTACAGGAAGGCTTCTTGTCCAACTCTCTTAGTCCATCACGTAAATTAATTAAAATACAATGAATTTATTAAACTACATTTTAATATGTTCCGTAACGATAACTAACACCGGCTTAATAACCCGGAACCACCGTCAAGGTCCCAACCCAACTCAAAAACTATCAATCGTGACGCAAGAGAGAGAGAGAGAGAGAGAGAGAGAGAGAGAGAGAGAGAGAGAGAAGTAGAAGGGAATCACCAAGAAAGAGAAGAATGATGATATCCAGCTCAGGACCCTGGGTGTGTGTGCCAAGCCCATACTCACTGGATGTGAGTATGGGCTTGAGCCCCACAGCATGAAATGCCAACTCTGAAGCGCTTGCTCTTGACGCGCGTACAGAAGTCTCATATTGTTTAACGCGAAAATCCAACACCCTCCGAGTAGATCCAATGTAAACCGAGTCGCAGTCTTTACACGAAATACTATAGATGAGATCATGCGTTTGTTGAAAGGAAGAATTTGAGGAATCTTTTAATAATGTATGTAATTTATTGGTCGGTCTAGCTATTACTTTCATATTTGTACCCTTACATAAATTATTTAATTTATTATACCAATTTTCTACATATGGTACTATAATAAAATGCTTTTTATCAATATTTGTTTTCGGAGAGTTTCTAGGTTTTAGGTTTAGTTTCTAGTTTTAGGTTTTCTATAAATGCTAAAATTTAGTTTTTCCCATACCCTTTTTAGTGTAAAATTAAAAAAAGTTAATAGATTTTGTATCTTCCTTCTCGGTTTCTAAAGTAAATTTTAATCTCATATGGATATTATTAAAAACTTGTAAAACGGAATTTATGGTAGTTTGATTAGTTATGATGAGGAAGTCGTCTAAGTATCTGCCATGATATGAGACTTCTGGTATAAATGGATTCAAATGCAGTATATACTTTCTATCTTGTCCAGATATAATTCTGCAGTAAGTCTACTAATGTAAAGGCCCATTGGTAAGCCAAAATTCTGTCTGTATATTTTTCTTGAAATAAAATATAATTAGCGGAAACTAATATTTTAATAAATTCAAAATCTTATCTTTGGGGAGCCTAGAAGTAGGAAGAAATCTTCTACAGGTCACCGAAATAACCGTATTTCTTATTTAGTTATTCTTTCTACTATGAATAAATTTGACATAATGTTTTCCTATACTGATGGTTGCGTCACGGTTGATAGTTTTGGAGTTGGGGTGGGGCCTCGACGGTGATTCCGTGTTATTAAGTCGGTGTCGTTGAACGCATTAAAATGTAGTTTATTAAATTCATTGTATTTTAATTAATTTACGTGATGGACTAGGAGAGTTGGATAAGAAGCCTTCCTGTAAAGAGATCGAGGTAATCCCTGTATTACTTACTAAAAGATAAGTTACTAGGTAAGTAACTCGTCGTATTTAACTAGAAGTAAAACTAACGCTAAAATTTCCCTTATTGGCTATTTTGGTGACCTGTAGAAGATTGCAACTTATTTCGCAATAAAGTAAATTATATCTATTAGTCTTGTTAGTTTTAATCTGCATTTTCTTACCTCATCTTGATTTAGGTCTTCTAAGTCTTTATTAATATAACGTTCTATGTTATGAAGTTTTTTGGCATTGTAGAAGATAAGCGTCTTCAACTTATTTCGCAATAAAGTTAATTATATCTACGGCAGTTTTACGTTCATTAGAATTGTCGTAAGTTATTTTATTTTATTCGTTTCTGAGAATAGTTATACACCTAACGCACATTACAAAATACAGTACTTTGTTTAAATCATCAGAACCCGATAACGCGTCTTGATATTTTATCATAATTGGCATATATCGAAAATGCAATTTAATTTCATTCATTAAATTTTTTATTTTTAAAATCTCTTTGGTTCGGTTGTACAGTGAGATATAATAAAAACATCAGTTTTTCAGTTTGTGATGAATTATGGTTTGGTGCGATAAACTTATTTAACACCGCATAATTAATTGATCACTATTAATTTCACTTTCGTTGTTCTTTTCTAAAATTTCGTGTAAATTTTCTTCAACGATTTCATCATTACAGTATATCGTTTTTTTGTCTTATGTTTTGGCCTCTGCGGCTCTGACTCCTTTCTTTTATTGTTATCTTCTGTACTTTCTTCGTAGTCATTACATTATTTCTTTGTTCTATTACACCGGGGTTTCCCAAAGTGTGGTTCGCGGCCCGGTACCGGTCCGCGAACAACTTATTTGAAATATACCTACATAAAACTATAAGAAAATTTCCTGAAGAAATTAAAATATAATAAACTACCACATACCAAGTTATACTCATTAAATAAATATTTATTTGCCCAAAAACAGAATCAAAAATATGTTAATTTCATGTAGACTTTTGATAATAAACAAAGAAATGAATTACCTACTTTTATTTATTTTTACTGATGTTAATGAATACCTAATTGCATGTTACTGGTATGTTAAATGTCCTAATGGTAGTGTCATTATTTCCTGAACCGGTCTGCGCGTGAAAGAAATTGGGAAATTCTGTATTATACTAATAAATTTTTCTTCTGATTAATTATTTTGAGCTTGAATATCTGGCCTATCTTTTATTTTAGGTACGAAATAAACTGGTAATAGAAGTAAATTCATCCATAATGATTTTAGATTTCTCCACCCCCCCCTCCCCATTTAATTTCCCTTTTTTCATGGCCTGATTTAACTCTTTTTCTAATTTTTTTGGCATTAGGCACTCATCCAAAGGAAAATAAAATTTGATATGTTAATTCTATATTTATATTATTATTAATACACGATTAATTTTAGTAGCTTTCGTTAATGTAGTAATAGAATCTGGTTTGGCTTATGTCAATTCCTACACAATATTGATGCCTTTAATTTTCTGGCAATACACACTAATAAATATTTGAAATGCGCGATAGAGGGCAGACTACTGCTTCCGTAGCCGAGTGGTTAGGGGCGAGAGTTCAATAACACCCGCTCTTTGAGTAGACCGGGGTTCAAACCCCTGACTGCTAAATACACTCAATCGTCAACTCGCAATAATTCATCTTGAATAGTCATATTCTCTAAACTATGGGCATTTAATTTTAGGTACTTCACTGTTTGGAGCTCCACTTGTTCATAAAAAGAGATAATACAACTACACAAGCACATCACTATTACGTTGCAGTCGTGCGGAACTGCTAGCGATGCGTTCTGAGCTTCGAGCAGATGCACTTAAAGCGTTGGCTGTCGCAATTAACGCTTTTTCCATTGTCACAAAACTTTCCATGCAAAGCAACGAAAATTTGAAATAATAAATACACAACTTACGTGTACGAATTAAACATTTAGAATAATTTTAATATTGGATCTATATAGTAGTAAATAAGTTCTCTTGGGGCCCAAGAGGAGACGAGATACCAGAAAATTTCTCGCTTTCTCGCCTGTTCGGTCCGACCCTGGTTACATGAAATCAACGTATAGTACTAATCAGGGTTGAAGTGGAGGGTATACCCTATGTATGTACAGTGAAACTTCCCGTTAACGGACAGCCATGGGGAACGAAAATGTGTCCGTTAGAGAGAAGTGTCCGCTAACAAGAAGTCTGAGGGAGAAAAAAAAAAAAAGAAAGAAAAATCGTTAAACGTTTAATGTAAAATTAAATTAATATTATATACAAATTTTGAACAATATTTTTGTAAATAATATACAATTACATACACAAGAGATAAAGAAAAATCGTTAAACGTTTAATGTAAAATTTAAATTAAATTATATACAGATTTTGCACAATATTTTTGTAAATAATATATATACAGTAATCACTTATTTTCTTCTGCACCTTCTTCAGGCTGATAATTTTGTTTTCAACATTTGTTTGGAGTGAAGAAACCATCGAAAGTCCTTCAGTATCTTCTTCAGCGGCGAAAAAACATTTTTAAACGATTGATTTGTATGAGCGCTTCTTCTATTTTCATCGGTGGTTCGTCGTTAATATGTTCTTCGATAGAATGACTTCCTCCCATTTCTTCATCCTCATGAGGAACTTCTTGAAAAATATCGATGATAATGTCATTGATATCTATAGCACCATCTTCTGTAGTGAAGTTCGAGTATATATCATTGTAGCCATGGTCACTTGTAGCTGAAGTGTCGTACATTATCAATAGATGTTGGAGTTCTTGTTCTTCTTGGTGCTCCACATTGCTGTTCACAACTTCAATTTTTGCGTTTGAGAAGCCAGACTTTACAAAACAGTTTACGACAGTTTGTTTTCTAATTGCGTTTACTGAAGAGGAAATCCATTGAATCGCATCTAGGATGCTGATTTTCTTTGCAAGGTCACTCGCACATGTTACATCGTTCATGTTTGCAATGAGATGTCTTAAAACACGTTTTCTGTAGTGAAGTTTAAATTTTTTTATTATCCCTTGATCCGAGGGCTGACACTCTGCAGATGTGTTTGGTGGCAGAAAAACGATTTGAATGTTGGACAATTCAATGTGCGGGTGAGATGCAGCATTATCCATGAAAAGAATAATTTTTCTGTTTTGACGAATCATGTTTTGGTTAAAGTGACTTATCCATTCGCTCATGATTTCTCGTGTCATCCGCGCTTTTTTATTAGACTTCCAGTCAACATTCAAAAGATTCAACTTTATGCCCTTGAATCAACGAGGATTTTGTGGTTTTCCTATAACAAGAGGTTGTTCAAAGTCTCCCAGCATATCTGTACACAATAGTACAGTCAAGCGTTCCTTAGAAATTTTTCCGCCCTGGCACTTTTCGTTTTTTAGACTCATTGTTTTTTCAGGAAGAGCTTTAAAAAACAACCCTGTTTCGTCACAGTTGTAAATATCCTTAGCTTTAAAATCACGACATAAATCTTCCAATTTGATGGTCCACTCTGTTAGAACCCCAGTATCAACAGATCTACCTCACCACTTACGGTTTTCCAAGAAATTTTATGCCGAGTTTTGAACTTGTCTAGCCATCCCACAGAAGCTTTGAACTCATTTACTCCCATAGATTTCGCAACCTCCAAAGCCTTTTCCCTAATAATAGGCCCATTAATGGGAATTTTTTTAGCACGTTCGCGACAAAACCACTCATGCGTAACATTGTCAATTTGAAGTCCAACAGTTTTCGGGAATGATTTTTGAACCTGATCATTTCCGTGTTGCCAAAATTATTTGAGCTGTTCATTTTTTTTCTTTAGGATGTCGCTTACCTGCGTCTTCCTGATTTTGAATTTTGCAGCGAGATTGCGAACACTATTTTTTTGCCGATCATACGCATTAATGAGTTCGACTTTATCTTTTAAAGTTAAATGTTTACAAGACGACATTGTGCACTTCACACGACACTGAACAAAACTGAAACTGAAAAGACGAAAGGTCGATCATATTCCCCCCCCCCTGCACACACCGAATTCATCAGAAGTTTTACACTGCCTTAAAATTCTTGAAAAAGGGTTTAGAACCGCGACGTAAACCTTGATAAAATTCAGAGAATCGGAAATAGAAAATAAACACACGATTGAGGCAATACGTGGAAGAAACGTTCCTAGAAAAAGGGCCGTGAGCTCTCCCTCTGTCCTTTATGGGGAGATCAAATTAAGTGCTAATCTAAACGAAACAGTGCAGTTGCCTGTCCGCGTCCGTTATAGAGAATGTCCGCTAGACAGAAGCTGCAAACACGTTAAAACCAATGGAGGTGAGTTGGGGAATTTGAAAATGTCCGTTGTAGAGAGAGATGTCCGTTAACGAGAGGTGTCCGTTAGGAGAAGTTTCACTATATTGTTTCGGCGGCTTCTGCAGCGTTAGTTCATCTCCGCCTCGTTTCACTTTACGGATACAGCGCCTTGTCGAAGGCCAGGCAACAGAAGTTAGTATGAGTGAAAGGTGCAAGCCGCGGAACAGAGCAAAGACGGCCGCAGGAAGAAAACCAACTAGCAAGAAAAAAAAAAAAAAAAAAAACACCATAGAATATACATAGTCAGTAAGCAAGAACATTTAACTAATTAGTGTAGACAAACTTATAAGGAAGAAGCTAGTTTGTCTAAACATAGACTATGAGCACAAAAGGTAGAGCATAATAATAGAGCATAAAGGTATACATAATGTAGAGCGCCAAGATTCATGAACCATGTAAATTAACAGTTCACATTCCCAGATCATGGGTACATACACCATTGCAAGGTAATAGACAGCAAATGGGCCAGTTATCATAATTGTTAACAGGATTCAGTATCATCCCAGAGGGCATTATAAGATTTGTTGGCCTCAGTGTAGTTTATACACTAAACTCTTAATATAAAAAAAAAAAGGGTAAACTGCAGCCAATATCAACCCACTGCAAGATGGAAGTCTCCTCAACAATTCATGCTGAGGGAAATGGCCATAATCTGCCACGCTGGTCGGCAGATCGACCGTATTTAGCAGTCAGGGTCTTGTTGTTGTTGTTATTGGGTTAGCATTAGCATTAGCATTAGCATTAGCATTAGTAGAGGCATTTGATGCAAGAAAGCAAGCTTATGCAGCATCAGCCAAAAAAAAAAAAAAAAAAAAAAAAAAAAAAGTAACATACATAAATAAAAATAACCACTTCACCCCTCTGTTCGTTCGAAATACCTGTCCAGCTGAGCCTTAAACTTATTTAGGCTATCAACTTCCACGACAAGGGATGGAAGTCTGTTCCACCCACCAACCACCCGCTGGCTAAAGGCAAATTTCCGCACATCTATCCTACATCTGTCTTTCCTCAATTTGAATTTATGCCCTCTCAGGTGATTTTTCTGAGCTAGAGGAAGAATCCCATCAGCATTGAGCATGCTCAAACCATTCAAGGCTTTGTACACCTCTATCAGATCACCCCGCTGGTGCCTAGTTTCCAGACACTGTAATTTGCAAAACTTAAGCCTTTCTTCGTAAGAGAACCCCTTTGTCCCATTCACCAATCTAGTTGCCCTTCTCTGTACTCGTTCCAGCAGCTCTACATCCTTCCTGAAATGAGGCCTCCAGGCCTGTATACAGTACTCTAGGTGTGGCCTGACCATTGCCTTATACAAGGGAATAATCACCTCCTTATCCCTGCTAGAAAAATTCCTATATATCATTGACAATACACCATGAGCTACTCTTGCAGCTCGTCTGCACTGCTCAGAGAACTTCATATCTGCCTGCACCACCACCCCCAGGTCCCTTTCATTCTCTACCACTGTCAGTGTAGTACCACAGAGTTGATACGTTGCTCTGGGGTTGCTGTTTCCCATATGTAGTACTTTACATTTGTCAATGTTAAACTTCATTTGCCACCTCGAAGCCCATCTGCTCAACCTTTCCAAATCCTGTTGCAGCAGCATAGTGTCAGTAGTGTCCTTGACAACCCTGCCAACCTTCGTATCGTCTGCAAACTTGGACATTAAGCCTGATATACCATCATCAATATCATTTATAAATACAGAAAACAATAAAGGCCCCAATACTGAACCCTGAGGGACTCCACTAATAACATTAGTCCACGATGAGCAGTGTCCATTGATTACCACTCTCTGTCTTCTCCCCCTCAACCACCCCTTTATCCATAGCAGCAACTTGCCTCCAATGCCACACTGCTCCAATTTGTCCAGCAGTCTTCCATGTGCAACAGTATCAAAAGCCTTTCTAAGATCCAAGTATATAATATCAAAGTTATTCCCTGCATCCAGTTCTTTTGTGACTGCATCATAGTATCCAATCAAATTGGTCAGGCAAGACTTCCCCTTAACAAAACCATGCTGTGTCCTAGCTATAACTGAAGTCTTGTCTAGATGATCCTGCAGTGCTTCTTTCACCAGTGCCTCCATTAATTTTCCGGGAACAGAAGTTAAACTCACAGGTCTATAATTACTTGTGTCAGCCTTTGATCTCCCTTTGTGAATTGGGGTCACATTTGTACATTTCCAGTCTATGGGTACCTCCCCTGAGTACAAGGAAGCTCTCATAATTATGGCTAAGGGTTTGCTTACCTCCTTTGCTGCCTCCTTTAATATAACTGGATAGATCCCATCCACCCCAGGTGCCTTTCTTGTGTTTATCTTCAACAATTTCTCCTCCACTTTGCTCTCAGTTATTACAAGATTCTCTAGCTTACTGCTAGAGTTGAATACACCTCTGGCATTCCCCTCGCTGAATAACTCCTCATGTGTGAATGTCGATGCAAAATATTCATTTAGTTTGTTAGCTACCCGAGCAGGGTCATCAACAGTTGACCCATCGATCTCAAGTGGACCAATCTGATTCATCCCCTTCCTTCTAGAGTTTACATAAGTAAAGAACTCTTTGCTGTTTTTCTTCGCATCCCTTGCCAAGGATCTCTCGTAATCTGCCTTCGCCTGCCTAACCTCCTTTGTAACTTGGTTACAGATCAACTTGTATCTATCATAGGCGTCCGTGTCACGTGTTAATTTGTATGTATCCCATGCATTTTTCTTCTCTGCCATATGCCTCATTAGTTCATCTGACAACCATTTAGGCCTAAACCTTGAACAATATTTCTTAGTTGGTATGTAAAGCCTAGTAGCTTCCACGATAAGTTCTTTGAATGCTTCCCATTTTGAATTTGCTGTTGGCAATATCATCAGTTGATCCCACTGTATAGAATTTAAATACTGTCTCAGTCCATTGTAGTCGCCTTTACGAAAGCAATACCCCTTCCCTTTACCCCTAATGGTAGTTACCTCTTTGAGTAACTCCCACTTCAGCACACTGTGATCACTGCCACCAAGTGGTTCATTTATCTGCAGATTCTTAATGCATGAAGAATCACTATTGATAATCAAATCAAGAGTATTACTCCCTCTAGTTGCCTCCCGAACATGCTGATGTAGAAAACAATCATCCAATAAATCCACAAAAGCCTTGCTACTGTGTGAGTGACCAGCCCCCAAATTCCAGTCAATATCTGGGAAATTAAAATCCCCCATTATAAGACTCTCTGATTTACTGGCCCACTCTATTTCTCCGAACAGTTTCTTATTATACTCATCAGAGTCATTAGGCCTATAGCACACTCCTACTCTCAATTTTGATCTCCCAATGCTTATGTCACACCAAACTGACTCGACACTGCACTGTCCAGCGATGTCGACTGGCTTCACTTCCTTGGATTTTATGTGTTTTTTAACTAATAGCATAACCCCTCCTCCCTTCCTATCCTGTCTATCCTTTCTGTAGACATTGTACTCCCCAAATTCCAGTTCTGCATTTCTTATATCTGTGTGACACCACGTCTCTGAAATCCCCACAATATCTGCCTTTGATGTTTTGAGCAATACCTCAAATTCATCAAATTTATTTACTAAACTCCTAGCATTGGTGTACACACAAGTATACATGCACCTGTTCTTTTTCTTAGCTACCCTAACACAACCCATGTGTTTACTTGTACCCCAATGATTCCCAGCAGTCTCTGAAATATCCTGCATCTTATTTTCCAGGCTGCGGCTCATTCCAATAGAAGCAGTGCAAGAATCACTTTCACCTCTGCCAGTGGCTACTGTTAATCTATTAGTCCTTGTATCCCCCCAATCTAGCAGTTTTCCGACCCACCTAACATTGCCTCGATAGCATCAGCAAACATTCTTGCACCCTTTCTATTTAAGTGTATCCCATCCCTGTAGAAGCTGTCTCTCCTGTTAACAAGTACAGACCAGGCTGAAAAAAATTCTACCCCTTGAGCCCTGGTTTAAAGACACAAGGGCAACTGAGGCCAAATTGTGTCTATTCATCGTTTAATTGCATGACCCTATCTTTATAGTTGTTAAATTATATACTTTTGTATAGGCCAATACATTTTAAGTATATTAAAAGTTCTTCAATATTTGCATTGTTTCCAAGGATAGTCAGGGTCTTGAACCCCGGTCTACTCAAAGAGCGTGTGTTGCACCCCCGCTCCTGACCACTCGACTACGGAACTTTTAATTATATAATATCGGTGTAAATACACCATAGTTAACCCATATATTTGAGCTACGATTGTAGCGTAGAAGGCATCGTTTTAAATGTATCTCATAATGTGGTTGCCTTCACAACAAGATAGCTACTATTGAATTACTTCAAATATACAGCTACATAAATATTGACCTTGTACCCGTGGAACAAATCATGTCCCATGGACTTACGTCTCATAAAAGTCCTCAGGATTTTGTAGGATGTACTATTATTGAACAAAACACGTATATCACATATAATACATATACAAGACTAGGTATATACACAGTACATATATACAAAGGAGTGGAACAACATATCAGCAGGGGCCACAGGATACTTTGTACACTGTACTCTAAATAGATCACTGAGTCTATATAGATACATAAATGTTTCTCGTAGCCGTGAAGCCTAGCTAAGTCTCTCTTGACAGTGTATTTTGTCGTAGGAAATTATCCCTCTACAGAAAATATGGAGGGTGGTATAGAAGAATTCATACCAAGTGTAGTTGTTGTTGCAGCCCGAGTTTACACAGTTTCAGGTAACGCACTGATTTTTGATGAAATAAATGCAGCAGTGGTCAATGAAACCGTAGTTGTAGGAACTGTTGAAGTGTCCACGGAAACAGAAGTTGCACTATTTTATGTCAGAATTTAGAGATAATCTAGCAAAGATATCACGAGCAACAGTTGTAGAGCATGAAAAGCGTTAACGTTTTGAACTAAGAGAGAGACTCTTGACCGGCAGAAAAATTTTCAATTGACTTAGATAAATCATCTCTTATGTCGTGGTACAGTTGACACTCATAGAGGACGTGTTTCCAATTTTCAATCCTACCGCAAGCACAGAAATAAAATGAGAAATTATACAAATTTAGGTTAACCCAAATTTGTATAATTTCTCATTTAGAGATCCATGTCCTGGATCTCTAATAAATAAATAAGAATACCCAGATCCATAGAGAACCAGGTTTTAATTTTCTTGCTTGACGTGAAGGTAACTTCAGGAAAGTATATCCTATGGATTTTTTAAGGTGAATAGCGTATACTTTCTGGTTTTTGAAAGATTAAAATCTCGCACCCACAGGGAGAAAGCAGTGAGTGCTAGCAGTCCCGTACCACAGGAGACCCAAATCCTGGGTACCAGCAAAGAGCTCACCTCGTGAGGCCACAATCTCTATCCCTTTAGGAGCTGTGGAGAAACAGAAAATCCATGGAAGGAGAAGGCAAGTTCGTATTGTCTGGTAAGTGCAGCCAGTATAGTCCAGTCAGGTGAGTCCTATCGTAAAGTCATTTAGGAAAGCCAGGAGGAGAGAGAGAGAGAGAGAGAGAGAGAGAGAGAGAGAGAGAGAGAGAGAGAGAGAGAGAGAGAGAGAGAGAGAGAGAGAGAGAGAGAGAGAGAGTAATGAGTAGGAGGTGCCTTCATGTTCTATCACTGCCTTCTTCCTCTCTTTCTTGCCGAAGTACGGGATTGTACCCATGTTCTGGAGGATAACCCTGCGAAATATAAATATGAAACACGGCTCCAGATAATAAGCAAATTAACATGTCTGCAATTTCATGTACTGTATTTATTTCAAACGAATTATTTGCTTGCCGTGTTGAATATTGGTAAACGTTAACCAAATCAGATGAGCAGTGTGACTTCTGGGCATGTGGGACTGGCAGTTGGATAGGTTTTATAATTGCCGTTTAAGGCATAGCAACACTGAAGACCGACGGAGAACCGGGAATGGAGAGCGTCTGGAAGAATTCTTGGCTAATTCCACTCTTATAGTCCTAAACCTTGCCCACAACCTTCGCAAATTCTCCAGTACCCTGTGGAAGACTTCCATAGATGTAATCCATGCTACCAGATCAATAATAGGCTATCTCCAGAACTAGTCAGGTAGGTAAAGTGCTTGCCTGGCAACCCAAAGGTCGCGGGCTCGAATCCCGCCTCCGGTTTGGATCACGGTATAATGCAAAAACTTTTGGAAGTGCATTATAGCCACAGAAGCCGATGGGCCAACAACTAAGAACAAATCTCCAGAACTGGGTGGTGCAGGAGGCTTGGACCACTTCTGATCAATACGCCAATAAAACCCATTACCTTTGGGTTTTATTGGCGTATTGGCCATCCAACGATTGAACCGAGATATGCGGTCGATAAGGCAGACTGGGGCCTTTTTCAAAAGACCCTGTGCGACCTCTTCCACCAGCAGATGATCCTAGGCTAACTGATCCTAACCGACATCAGCAAAACTGTCACCAACCTAATTACTAGTGCGTGAGACACAACAATGAAGAAGAAAAATCCTAGGACCAGGTGCTGTACCCTGCTGGTCCGCAGAGTTACAGAATCTTCGACAGGAGGTGAACTGGAGGAGGAAAATCTTCCAGTGTGCCAGGAGATCCTGGCCTGCCACTGAAGTTGAAGAATTAAAACAACAATACAGGAACATCCGAATTGAGTACACTGCTCTAATTAAAAAAAGAAAACAAAAATCATGGGAAGACCTTGTCACCTCAGTTGGAAATCGAAACCCCTGAGGGGTGGTATATAAGGTTACCACCAACAAACTCCCCAAGGGAGAAGTTATCCCGTCAACCATAACACCAACAGGAAGTAGGACAAACACCTGGACCAGCTCGATAAATAATATTCTTGATGCAATCTTTAAGCAGCCAGCAATGACTGTCATCATTCTCTCTTGCTATGCAGAGAAAATGATGAATTTTTCTGCAGCACAGAAAAAAGGAACTTAACTTAGCAGCAGCAAGAATTAGGACATGAAGTCACCTGGTCTGGACAAACTTGACCAAAAAATTGTTAAGAAACTAACTGAGTATACCCCACACCCTATCTTGACCCTTTTCAATCACTGTCTTCGAGCAGAATATTTCCCAAGTGCATGTAAAGTATCAAGCGTACACTTGATCCTAAAAAATTCAAACAGGACGCCAGATAGACCAGACTCCTACCGCCCAATTGCTCTTCTCTCCTGTCTTAGCAAACTTTTTGAACATCTCCTACATAGCAGAATAACAACTCATTACGTCAATGCTAATCTCCAGTCACAAAACCAGTATGACATCAAGAAGGGACGGTCAGCTGTGGACGCCCTGGATAACGTCGTCAATATCCAGGGCGTTCACAGCTGAAAAGCTCTATCGAGAAATATTTCCTTGCAATCTCGATTGATTTCACGGGGCGTTTGACTCACTCTGGTGGTCAAGCATCCTGGGTAGACTTCGAGTCACAAACCTACCCCAAAACCTATATCTCTGCGTCTACATCTATCTCTCGAACCGCATCATAACTGTCAGAATACCATACAACCAGATCACCCGACCGATCTACAGGGGATGCCCACAGGGATACGTGCTGGGGCCCCTCTTCTGAAACATCATCCTGGACGAATTCCTCTCTGCCAACGTAGCAAACGTCAATACTCAGGCATATGCAGATGACCTGGTCCTTACCCTGGAAGCCGATAACAGAGCACAGCTTGAAGATATAGGAAATAGAGCACTTGCTACCCTACAGAATTCGGCCAATGAGCACAACCTCCAGATGTCACTGGACAAAACCTGCTCCATACTTCTTAAAGGAACGATGGATATCCGGAGACCTCCACAAGTAAAAATACATATAGGGCAGAACTGTCAAGCTTGCCACCGAAATGAAATACCTAGGAATAATCCTGGACAAAAACCTATCCTTTACCCCTCATCTGACATATCTACGTAAAAAGATATGTAACTACACCTCACTAGTAATCAGAGTCTCTCACTGCGACTGGGGATTGAAGAAATGAACTCTTTTCATATACTATAGAAACATCTTCATACTAGTAATGACATACGCAACAGAAATCTGGTACACGATGGCCATGACAGCAGTTAACCACAGAAAGCTTGAAACGATACAACGAGCAATGCTACTGACCATCACCAGGGCAGTGTGCACGGTCAGCACCCACACCATTCAGGTGCTAGCTGGTGTGCTACCCCTGGAACTTGAGGTCGTCGGTTGCTATATCACCTCTCCAAGGTCAAAGCATATCAATCATGGATTACATAACACACTCAGCTAACACAGCTAAAGCAGTGAAAAAGCGCCTAGCCCACTACCTCCAACAAACCAGGCAATCCAGGTGGACCAACTCCACTAAAGGAGAGATTACATTCCCGACACTACTAGGGTTTATCCGGAAATGCCAAAATGGTTCTTTTTAACTGGCTACGGGCCCATCAAAGGGAAATTACAAGCACTGGACATTATTGATGACCTCCTATACTACTGTGGTTCCCCGGAAAGCTGAAGACACTTAATGTATGACTGTGAGCTCTATGAGGACTTAAGATGTACTCTCCTGACCAAAATTCACTATCTTCCCAAAGACCAGGAACAGCACGTCCTTGATAACGCCGAAGACTATATCGCATTCACGCACTTTGCTCAGGAATTGTTCACCTGACATAGGGCACTTCTACAAACACAAACTTGAAAACTGCACAGTACCACTCACAACTGACGACGCAGCTTTCAGTCACTGACTGGAGCCTCGACTGAGAGAGAAGTTCCATTAACGCGCAGCAGAAGATAAAGAAACTGACGCACGCAAACCCCATCAAGCGCCATCTGGCGATTTGAACTAGTTGCCTAACCTAGTTCCCTTTAAATCCCCTTCCCTAGGCAGGGGGGGGAGGATATGGGTTTCTGGCTCCTCCCCTCTCCTGCCTTCCCCTTCTTCTCGTGGGGCCTGGGCCTACCCCACTGACTTATTGGGTCACCTTCTCTATCGTCCCCTATTTCTGTCTTTTCCCTCCAGTCTTCAGTCTCTCCTCCTCACTCTGCCTAAACTATCAGCATTCACCCCACACAATGTCAAAATTCAACAACATCCAAAATTAAACCACATTAATACAAACCTCTTTAGGGCTTACCTAAATTCCAGCGTTTCCCCCCATTTTTTTTTTTTTTTTGAAGGTTCTAGCCACTGAAATTTCAGGAAATTAGGTGGCAGGACTTGCCAGAGTGAAAATTCGGGATAACTTCAATTTGTTCTTTAGAGACCAAGACGTTCTTTATTGGCGTAGAGTTCTAAATCAGATCTTGAGTTTCCATTAACCAAAATGACAAGGTCATCTGCGTATGCAAGTTGTTGCACATTTTGAAATTCAGTCGTCCTTAGCAGACGAGCATCAAGAACTAAGTTCCAAATCAAGGGACCCAAAATTGATTCTTGGGGGCAACCACAGGAGACAGATCTGTGGTTTGGCGGTAGCGTTAATCAGTCCAAACTAGATTTTGAACAGGCTAGGAGTAGAAAACTTGCTTTTTGTCCTAATGGTAGCTGAGCATTCTGGTCTTTTGTCAAAGCTATTGGCCGCAACTTTTGCCCATCTCTGCTCCGAATTCTGTCAAAATCACATGGTTCTTTTGTCACTTCAGCCAATGATAAAGCTGATCTTCTAGCATCCCATTTTTCTTCCAACCAAGATCATGTATTAATGATATTAGTAAAACACCTCCCACCATACCCAACACCCTCCATTCAATGCCTCCTGTGGTCTTCCTCAAAAGGATGTCAGAAGGATTTTGACGAATCTTGATGCTAAGAAAGCTCCAGGTCCTGATGGTATTTCGCCGCTTGTTCTCAAAATCTGTGCTCCTGAACTTATTCCTGTTATTTGCCGCCTTTTTTCACTTTCTTATTCCAAAGGTGTTTTTCCTTCTTCTTGGAAATTTGCTCAAACCAGCCAGTTCCTAAAAAGGGTGACAAATCCCTCCCATCCAATTATCGTCCCATTTCAATTAAAGTAATGGAGAAATAAATTAACTGCCAACTCTTAAACTACCTAGAAACCTTCCATCTGATCAACGGTCGCCAACATGGATTCCATCAGTGTCGATCCACTGGTGATATTCTGGCTTATGTGACCCATTTATGGACAAATTCAATGGAAAAGTTCGGTGAAACCGAAGCAGTTGCTCTTGACATCTCAAAGGCTTTCGATCGTGTCTGGCATAAAGGTCTTCTAAACAAGCTTCCATCTTATGGTTTGCCAACTGTTTTTAGTAATTGGTTATCCAGTTTTCTCTCTGATCGCTCACTGAGGGTGATGGCTCTCTGTCTTTTAACTTCTCCACTAATGCCGGTGTCCCCCAAGGTTCAGTTCTTTCCCCCACTCTTTTCTTCTTGTATATTAATGACTTTCTTCCATTGACTGGAAATCCCATCCATAGTTTTGCCGATGATAGCACATTGCATTCCAATTTCCATTTTGAAAACCTTGCCCTGTTCAATGAGCTTCAACTTCTCGAATATCAGTTACCAGTTCCTTAAATGCCGGTAATTCTCCAGTGGGGCAAAGACAACTTAGTTGATTTCGATCCTTCTAAAACTCCGTCTTGTCTTACATCTCGCAAAAAAGGTTTCTTTTGCTGCTTTGCTTATCTTTGGTGACACTCCGATTTCTATTATCAGAAAACAGGCTTTGTGCGTCGGGTTGTATTATATCATCCAAGTTTCTTGCGACGACCGACTAACTGGTTAAAATAAACTTACTAAAATAAAAATGATATATGCATAAGATAAAACAGAAATGAAATAAAATAAAGGGTTAGAATACAATAACATAAAAGCGTTAAAATACAATAAGATAAAAGTGTTAAAATATAATATAGGGCGTCCCAAAAAGGTGAAACCAATTTTAAATGAGCAATACAAACATGTTGGAGAAAATGGAACAAGATGAACATCTAATGACACGGATTTGTTTCGCGGACGAGTGCACATTCGATGTTTCGGGAAAAGTGAATAAGCAGAATGTCCGAATTTGGGGGACTGAAAACCCACACTGCACGCAGGAGTATCAGCGAGATAGCCCAAAGGTGAATGTGTGGTGTGGCATCATGGTTGATCGTGTTATTGGACCCTTTTTCTTTCAAGAAGCGACTGTGAGAGCGGATAATTACCAGGACATGCTTGAGCTTTATGTGTATCCTCAATTGGATGAACTGCCAATTTTCCAATAGGATGGAGCGCCGCCACATTGGGCTTTGAGTGTGAGGAGGTCTCTTGTTGACAAGTTTCCTGGCCGTTGGATTGGGCGTGATGGTCCCATTGCGTGGCCACCACGTTCACCAGATTTATTTCCTTGTGATTTCTTCTTATGGGGATTCATCAAAGACGCAGTCTACAAAACCCCTGTTGCAGACATCGCAGACTTAAAGCGCAGGATTACAAATGCAATTACCATGATTAAGTGTGACATCCTTAAAAAAACATGGGACGAACTGTATTACCGATTAGATATTGTTCGTGTGACAAGTGGTGCACATGTTGAATGTCAGTAAAAACTTCAACTGTTTTTCTCACATTTGTGTTTCTATCATCAAATTACATTTGTTACAAACATTTAAAATTGGTTACACCTTTTTGGGACATCCTGTATAATAAAACCGTTAAAATACATAGCAACGGGATATTGAAATCGTCGACTGTTCACGAGATTACCGCCGGCGCTCATGGCTTGAAGCACTGAACGTAGCCACCAATAATAGTACTATGAATCGCACGAGGGGGGGGGGGGTTCACTTACACTCTATTATAGAATGTACTGTATTGCAGTGCGATGAGCGCTGGCGATCATCATGTCTACGTAATTCTGCTCTACCGACACCAGACTGGTGATACATGATCATGCCCAGCTGACTTGTGTTGTTGTTACCATCAATATATACTGAAGTACACCATTCACAGACTAGCTGATGAAGAGACACTTCGCTTCGAAAGATACTATGTATTTTAACGCTTTTATTATATTATATTTTAACACTTTTATCTTATTGTATTTTAAAGCTTTATCTTATTTTATTTCTGTTTTATCTTATGTATCATTTTTATTTTAATAAATTTATTTTAACCAGTTAGTCGGTCGTCGCAAGAAACTTGGATGATATTTCGATTTCTAGGCAAGTTGATATATCTCTTTTGGGGATTACCCTGACTTCTAATCTCTCTTGGCACAAGCACATTACAAATATTGCTTCCTCTGCATCTAAAAAACTTGGTTTTCTCTTTCGCTCTCAGCGTTACTTTTCTTCCAAACAGCTGCTCACGCAAATACGCCCTGCCATGGAATATTGTTCCCACATCTGGGGTGGTGTCCCCAAAACCTCTCTTGGGCTTCTTGATTCCATTCAGAAGAGGGCAGTTAGGTTAATTAATGATTCATCTCTAACAGAGTCTCTCCACTCGCTTTGTCATAGACGTACTGTTTCTGCTGCATGCCTCTTCTACAGATACTTCCATGGGCACTGTTCTTCTGAATTGGCTTCTATAATTCCCGCTCTCTCTTTCAAAACAGTCCGATCACGTGCCAACATTCATTTACAGTCCAACTTCAAACTCACAGAACCAACTTTTCATCTTCCTCGTTTATTCATTCAACTGCCGTTTTCTGGAATATCTTCTTCCGTCTTCTCAACCTGCAACCCAAGCACGTACTAAGTACTATGGGTTCTAATACCTCTCGTGTTTGGATAAAAACACGAGAGGTATTAGAAAGTGTTCATAATAAAAAAAAAAAAGAAAAAAAAAAGCGTTAATGCGGCCCTGGCCGAGAAAACAAAAGGGAGTAAGCAATGGATACACGACAAACTGAAGAGAACAGAAAAAGGCGAATCCATTATTATTATTATTATTAGCCATATAGTGCGAGTAAGCCTGAGGCATACGCTGCACCAGCTAAAAAAAAAAAAAAAAAAAATTAAGTTAATCTGAGAGAGAGATTCAGCAGTAGAAGGAAATCACCAAGAAAGAGAAGAATGACGATATCCAGCTCAGGACCCTGTGTGTGACATGCCCATACTCATTAGATGTGAGCGCGGTAAAGAAAAATTATTCGTATGTTTAAGGAAGCTGAAATACTGTAAGTTTAATTTGGAATAAGGATTTATTCGGTCACAATACAAAACAAAATTTTTTAAAATTAAATTTAATAACAAAAACAACTTCATAATGCTAAAAATTGAACTTGTTAGAAATTGTTGCACAAACTGAAATGATCGACTTGTTCCTCCTCTAAATTTGTAAATTGTAGCACTGTTGGCCTATTTTCCTCCTTTGGCCATCTTTCAGCGTCTATGTGACTGGACACGTTTCTATTATCATTTCTTCTATTTTCTTCTGTCAGTGTGACAGAAAACTCACGCCGTACGAAATTTTCTGCTCGAACAGAAAACTGCGAAATCGTGAGGACGTGAATCGGCCTTGAAGGCCAACGCGTTATGTTGCGACTACAGCCAATAGTTTGTCTCCGGCCAATAAACAAAAGGGGTAATATAGCTAGCGCTCTCTCTCTCTCTCTCTCCCATACATTTGACGTTTGCCTTGTTTCCGTGTAACCTCACATGAGGTGATAATAGTGTGATCCCACCTGAAGTCACTTTTCTGACTGCCCGAGTTAATTAACGACTTGTTTCGTACACTAATTTTAGAATTATCTTTGTGAGGAAATAGTTTCTTTAAAAATTCCTAAAATAATCTTACCGACACCCAGTGGCTTTATTAGGAACTAAAGACTCCCGGGGGTCGCTACCGACCACTCTGGGAATCCGTGTTCTACACTTTCAACATTGTTCTTATACTTATTAACCCACTCGTCGTTGAATCATACGCGCCTCACCATACTGAGTCAAGAAACTTTAAAAATGACTGCTGTTTCCAAATAACGCCAGCAGATGGTGCCACATGGGCTCTCAATGCTGCTGACAGACTTCCCTCAATAATCGGACAGGGAATTACCACTAATTTTTGCACAATATTTATTTTATGATGGTTTTGCGGCTTTCATTTGAATAGCTTTTAATTCCTTTTGTATATACAAAGTGTTAAGAGTAAACAAAAGAGTATGCTTATTGTAGAGCTGAATTTTAGGACTATTTTGAAAATTTTTGGATAAATTTGTTAGGTCTGTACACGCTTATATATACTACACTACACTACCTTATATTTCAATGTATTTAATTAATATCGTTTTTGATTATGTAACTAAGTAAATTTATAAATGTATGACGTAATAATTTATAAATATTACAGCACTGTTTTACAAGATATTGAAGCAAAAAATACTTTTACTAAATTCTTAATCAAGGATACGATAACACTATAAGAGCGACCAGATTTTAAAAAAATAAAAGCGGAACTTATCTGCCGAATATTCAATATAATAAGTGAACCTGACCAGTGCGCATACGAATCGCGAAGATTTGGCTCTTATGTAAGTTATTTTATAAACCTACACTATCTAACAGATATGGTTAACCTTTAAGAATTTACCCCGCCCCCTTTTTAAAGAGGTAATGTTTATGTTAATTTAACGTAACTTGTTGATAAGGAGCAAAATTCTTTGCTCCTTATCAACAAACTTTCAAAGTACAGTACAATATACTGTTCAATTAATATCAGTTCGTATGTGTTCATTCGGGTTATAAATTGTCCTTTAGCGAGTAACAGATAATTGATTTTGCTCCGGAGAGCGTTAACTTGCTTAAAGAACTTTACAATTTAAAAATGCTAAATATTCTTTAAGTTTCTTAATGTTATTTTCCTGTTTATTCAGTGTTTAAGAAGGAAGATAAATTTGATCATCATGCGTAGAGGGCGTTGTAATAATCTAATGAAAACACGAAAAAAAAAAAGTATTTCTGTTAATGTGTACATTGTCACGTAGCGTCGAGGAAAAAGAGAGAGAGAGAGTAAAATAAATAATAATAAAAAATAACGTTTTAAACAATGTTAATAAAGATGACAATTATTGATTTCTTCTTGACAACCTTGTTTATTTAAATAATTGATGTACAACGTGCAGAAGTGATGTTAAACATACTTTGCACTACTTCAGAAATATCCCGAGGGCACAGCAGACGGATGTTTTTGCTAAATGGTAGCAAGAGCTGCCATCTTGCGGCATAAGGTAAAATTACAGGAATGAATATATAATGTGTGTACAACGTGAATATACAATGAAATCAAAAATGATGCCACATAATGTCGTCATGTTTTTCTTTGTATGAATATACACTGTATAACTGTCAATGGAACTCCTTCAGTATTTCACGCAGATTTATACTAATTAAATATTATTTAAAGTAACCGGAGAATGCTTACAGTATTTAATTTCTCTTTCTTTTCGTCAAGTAGGCATTAAGTGTAGCGTCTTTCTCGATATATTCAGGTTCACACACGACACTGTTCGCAATAAAATATTGTGAACAGTGCAGCCGGAGGCCATTATTTAATAAAATAGGGATCCTGGCATGCAAATTTCAAGTATTCAATAGAAATCATTCTACAACCTTACACAGCCGCACATTATGCAAATTATTCATGTCTATATAAACACGGGTTGCGACCTCATTACTTATTCCCGTTTTTTGGCTTGCTCAGTGGGATAGACACATCTCTATTGCTCAAAATGGAAAATCAGCCGGACAGGTGGCACGTTGGCTTAATGTGTCACACAGTGTCGTCTCGGCACAATGGAAGCAGTTTCAGAAGACAGGAACCATTACAATAAAAGCTGGCCAAGTCACACCAGGACTATGTCAACGAGAACAGACTGCTATCTGGCTCAGCAAGACTGAACCCTACGATGTCCCCTCTTCGTCTCTTGCAAATGCTGCCTCCACCGATGAAAACATTTCCACCGGAACTCTGTTAAGGCGACTCAATTCAATTGGATTTTACAAGAGGAAGCCAGTGGTTAGTATCCCATACTATTGAAAGATTTGGTATATAGCCATAGGAAAGAAGTTTTTTTGTTTTTTTTTAAGCTCCCTGATTCAGATGAGCTATTTAACTTTGATGTTTAAGTATAATTTGTTGAAATTGCTGTTTTAGCTCCATATAGTACTGACCATTCCAGTGTGGTTCATATCTAGTTGGAAGGATGTTTATTTGGATTTGCTCTGGTCTGTCTTCTGTTTTGTTGTGCCAGTGATTGGTTTGTCTTTTAGTTATAAGACAATATGAGTTTTTTTTTTTTTTTTTCATGATTACTGTATATATAAGACATTTTTGGGTGATTTCCAGGGTGGTGATCGTGCCCAAATTGTGACATAAATAGTGTATAGGTTGTGGCGACAGGACTGTTGAGTCACTCTGCTGCTCTTTATTTATTTATTTATTTTTTTTTTTTCAGGGGCTGTCTCCTTCTTCTTCTCCCACTGTCTGTCCTCTTTTCTTCTCCTTCTATTTCCCTTTCTCCATTCATTCAGTCTTTGAGATTTCAAGTTCTCTTGAAATCTCAATAAGAGTCTCTACCTGGTTGTGGAACCTGACTACCTCCACATGGCTTGGGATGGGAGTCAGGGGACCAGGTGTTCCATGCCCCTTGGCTGCGAAATACTAGGCCCCTCAACATCCAACATAACAAACACACACACACACACACACACACACACACACACACACACACACACACACACACACACACACACACACACACACACACACACACAGTTGCCGGCCTTGGCCTAGTGCCTTCAGAAGCCACAGCGGCCTATAGAGGAAACCCTGGAGGCCCCAACAAAGTATACAAATACAGTAAAAATAAAAATAAACCCCATACTATTCCACCTAAATTCTGTTTCATTTCCTTGAATACCTTGCGGTTCCCAGTCTTGTCTGATAGCCCCAGTAAGAGTCTATTTTTTGGTGGTTGATCATGGCTGCCTCCACGTGGCTTAGGATGGGAGTCAGGGTGTGGGGGACCAGGCCCCTGGCTGCGAAAAGCCAGTTGCCGGCACTCAATGTTCAACATAACCCACACATACACTGTACAGAGTAGAGTGTGCTTAGTGTCAAATGGCACCAGTGGTTCCCCCATCTCCGCGTACTATACATTGTGGGTGTGAAACAGAACACTATCAATGCCAAAGGTTTAAAGTGTACGGATTTTGTGTATGTGTAGTGTCGTGTACCGTTGTTCATCTGGTTATTTAGCCGCTGGGCACCTAATGGGACCCAACGTTGCCCCACACCAGTACCTGGTCTGCCTGGCTGATCCTGTCTGCCTCCACGTGGCTTGGGATGGAAGTCAGGGTGTGGGAGGTCAGGTGTCCTCTGCCCCTGGCTGCAAAAAGCCAGTTGCCGGCACTCGACATTCAACACAACCCACACATACACTGTACAGAGTAGAGTGTGTTTAGTGTCAAACGGCACCAGGGGTATGTGTAGATGTGTACATATGCTGTACATGTAGACATGTATAGTATCTTATATAGGACGGCACCTGAACGAAGGTTCAACTCCGTCTTTGTACACTGTGATGGTTGCAGAGCACTGTAACAGGCCAGAAATGTGTGTAATATTATATTCGTTCAGTGTGTGTGTGTGTGTGTGTGTGTGTGTGTGTCGTTGTGTTGTTTATTTGTTTCTGGCCGTTTTGTGTACCAGGCAGGCGATCACCTGGAAAGCCTGCCCAGTGTCCGTCTACACCACGGGGAGGTAGGTCACAACTGCGCATGAACCATGGCCAACCTCAACAGTCACGCACTGAATGTCCAAAGAGGGTTTGGAGCCATTCAAAAGAACCCCGTGCTAGCAACAGCACACACACACACACACACACACACACACACACACACACACACACACACACACACACACACACACACACTGTCATTCCCAGGAGAAAGGACAGCAGAAAACGAAGAAATAGGGATGAGAATAGAATAAAGTAAAAAAAAAGAAGAAATATATATATATATATAAAAATTTTAAAAAGATAAAATAAAAAAATAATAATAATAAAAAAAATAAAACATAAAAAGAAAAAAATATAATAAAAATAAATAAAATCTTTATCCATTTCTTGCCGAAGTCTTTATGCAGAGCTGCCCAAAGTGGTCCACAAAGAGAAAAGGTGTATTGTCAAACAGAAGTGGTAATGTCATTCAAACATGATCGGCAAGAACAAGTTCTAGATATAATTCTGTATTCTGTTAATTTGGAGTGGTGTCAGAAGTCTCTAGTCGATGATAGTATCACTGAGCAGAGGAAGGATTAAATTGCAGAGAGTCTTGATAAAGGATGAGTCAGAAAAGTGCAGCATCTGTTAAAATCTTTGCGTGTTCTTGAAAGCCACAACAATTTTGTATATGACGTCATCAGGACGACAGAGGCGGCAACACACGGTTGTATTATGATTTATGATGTGTTTTTAGTTTGATTTCTTGAATTAACATTGAGGTTGAAAGACTTTCTGCGATTAAAAGCAGCATTGCAGAAGGTTTGAAGGGCCTGGAAATTGTTGACAGAAATGAGTATCTTCTCACATCCGGGACACAAGTTTGGTACTGTTGCCTTAAGATCCAATCTTAGATCCTCGTAAATGGAGCATTCAAAAAGTACGTGAGGAGAGTCTTCCGCTAGCCCACATCGACAGGAGACTATGAGAAAGTCTGAATTGGTAGAGTTTTGCGTTAAGCGAACCATGACCAGTTAGTATGTGTAGGAGGTAAACAGTGAGGGTGAAAACCATTTTCTGGTGGATGATGAGAGTAGTTTAGTTACGTCGGGAACGAAGTTTTTGGTGATAGCTCCTTTTTCGGTAGAATTCCATCTATTCTGCCAGGTGTTCACTAACAAATTCCAGCATCTGGTTCGCTCAGTTTTGGGATCAGCCTGAGGGTTAACAATGTTTCCCTGAAATTCCGTAGAAATGCCTTTGCGGATGTGAAAGCAAAGCCCTCTAAACACAACATTCAGGACAAGTGGTATAGCGCCTGCAAGAGTCTGTAGAGCTGGAGTTGATACTGTTCGGCAAACATGAATTAGGCTAAGGAGAAAACAACGTTGAACGAGAGATAACTTACTTTGTACAGTTTTAAGTGCAGTACATCTAAACCAAAGGCTGGCAGTATAGGTTGTAATTGGGATTATGGCAGAATTATAAAATAGATGTAGGGTTTTAGTGTTCAATCCCCAGTCTTGTCTGGTAATTTGGAGCAGCACTGCGGTAAAACTCTTAACTTTGACGGACAGATGTTGAATATGCGCAGTAAAGGAAAAGCGGTCGTCGATGATAACTCCTAAAAATTTGGTGCTTCGGACAAGTGGAAGTGATTTCTTGTCAAGTTTTATAACTGGTGGTCTGCCATGGTCTAATTTGTGTTTAAAAATCATGATCTTCGATTTGGTTGGGGATTATTTTAATTTGTTCTTAGAGTACCAAGACGATAATTCAAAGAGTACTTTATTGGCATAGATTTCTAATTCAGATCTTGAGTTTCCATTCACTATAATGACAAGGTCATCTGCGTATGCAAGTTGTTGCACATTTCGAAATTCAGTCGTCCTAAGCAGCCAATCATCGAGAACTAGGTTCCAAATCAAGGGACCCAAAATTGATCCTCGGGGGCAACCACAGGAGACAGATCTGTGAATCTTCGTGCTTTTAGTGATGACGGTGACGGTGCGATCGGCAAAGTAGTTTCTAACAAGTTTATAAAGCTGAAGAGAGCAGTGATTGGAACGGAGTCTACTGAGGACACTCTCCCACCATAAAGTATCAAAAGCGCCCTCAAAATCGATAAAGATTGCCATAACGTTCTTGGAAATTGAGCTGTCAATGAGGTGGTGGAGTTCTAATAAGGCTTCTTCGCATCCAAGCCCTTGCCTAAAACCGTATTGAAGAGAGGATGTGGAGCTTGTGGCTCCCTGCAGTGTGGTAATTTTATTGGCGATTAATCTCTCTAACACTTTTCCCAGGTGAGAGAGCAAGGTTATGGGGCGGTAGGATCTGGCATTATCTAGTGGCTTACCAGGTTTGTGTAAAATCTTAAGAATGGCGTGTTTCCATGGTTTGGGAAACGTTCCAGTATTTAAGCAATTGTTGAATGATTTGAGTAGAACTTTGGGCCGTAGGTCATAAAAGTGTTTGATAAATATATTGTCAATCAGGTCATTGCCAAGACATTTCTTTGACTGAATTTTATTCAAGATTGAAGTAAGTTCCTCTGCAGTGAATGGACTTGTTTCTTCTAAAGGAAGGTATTTTTGGTTTAAATCTCGAATAGATAAATGGTGTGAAGTGTCAGTAGTGAGATCATCATTAGGCAGCAGTTGGTCCAAGATGGCATTTATGGAGTCTGTTAGTGTAAGAGTTTCCATACTGTTGGAGGTAATGGAGTTAAAAATGTCACCCAAGATCATTTTATTTTTAGCAATTTTATAAATGATGCCCACAAGGATTATTATCCCCAGACTTAAGGACAAAATTGGGCCAGGATTGCAATTTGCTTTCATAAATCAATTTTACGTATTTTCTTTTGAGAGTTTTGTTTTCTTCGTGTAATCTGTTGACTTCTTCTTGAGGCCAAGTACGCCGTTTGCGCTGAAAATTTCTTCTGGCTTTATGTACAAGTTTCCGAGTAGAGAAAAGTTCGTTATTCCACCAAGGTGTGCAGTTAGTTTTTAGCTTCTTTTTATTAGTAGATTTCTGAATTGCAGTAATGATAATGTTTTGAATCTGCAGTGCTAGTTGTTCGGTGGTAAGAGAATTAAAATTTTCTAGGTTGTCTTCAGGCAAGTGAGAGAGAACGGAACGATTAAAACGATCCCATTTTATGTTTCTAAGAGAGTAAAGTTTGAGATTACGAAGAGGTTGTTGAAGAGGAAGAGTTGATCCCAGCAGGAAGACGATAGAGCGATGGTCACTTGTTGTTAGGTCAGTTTCAACGTGCCAGTCAGTAATATAAGGAGCAATACGGGCTGTGGCCAGAGAGATGTCTATATTTGATTCACCCAGGGAATTAGAAAAGGTACATGGCTGGTTTGGTTGATTCAAGATAATAAGCTGATGGGAGAAGATGGTATCGTCAAGCAGTAATCCCTGAGCATCAGTGAAAGAACTATGCCACAATGCAGACTTGGAGTTTGAGTCGAGTAAAATTAACAGAGGAATAGGGCCTAATAAACTGAATACGGAATCGATATAGTGTAAGAGAGAAAATATGTCAGATGACGGAGGGCAATACATTGAGATAACATAAGTCGAGTGATTAGGCTCAAGGCTTGAATGCAAATGGCATGCTGTGATGTTAAACAGGACAAGAGTAAAACGTCAACATTTTTATTAAATATTACGATGGCCACCTTAGGATCGGGATGAGTTGGTCGTAAAATCAGAGAAGAGCAAGGATATCCGACAATTCGTCCTTTACTATGATATGGTTCTTGAAGAATGAGAATGTCAATGAGTTCCTCCTCAGATACACGACGTAGCTCATCTGCCACGGTGCGTGAATGGTGAGTATTGGCTTGCAGAAATTTTAAGTTGACAGTCGCGATATTTAGCTGGGATGCGCTTGAACTCGATAAGACTGTGATATTAGAAGGGAATTGTTCGTTGCCTTACTGTGTCTTGGGCCTTTATGTATTCAGGACAGTTGATATCTCTGACCGAATGATTAGCATCATGTTTGTGCCTCTTGCAATTAATGCAGACAGGCGGTTGATCCTTGCTGGGGCACTCATATCTACACATACACACACTTGCCGGCATTGGCGCTATGTCTTGTCAGATGCATCAGTGGCTTATTTTACAAATACTTTAAATACTTACCCCTGGAGACCGTCGTGCAATACCACAAATACTTTAAATACTTATTTGAAAATCCCATTAACCTCCCCAGTACGCGGAGATGGGAGAAATCCCAGGTGCCGTCTGACACGAACATACCTTATAACCTCCCCAGTGGACTGTTCCTTTTTGTGCTTAGTTGTCTTAAGTTAGGCTCCTGGATTTGGATTTGCCTGGTTATTGTGTTTTCAGGACCCTCCTGAAAACACAATAACCAGATAAATCCAAATCCAAATCCTTAAGACAACTAGTTTTTGTTACCCTGAAGTTTGTGAAGTGAATATTGGGTAAGTTTGCTGCTCTTGTTTTCGGATTGACAATTAGGGTATTTTGTCCAAAATTAGCATGAGTATTAACATTAGTAGGGCATATGATGCAAGAAAGCAAGCTTATATAGCAACCGCCAAAAAAAAAAAAAAAAAAAAACCACCCTTCCCATTTCACCCAATCGTTAACTCCATATCATATTCATATTGAGGTAAACTTCTCTTATTCTTTTACAAATCCATTAACTTCAAATGTTTGTCTAGTTCTGCCCTGAATTTCTTTAAGTTGCTGACCTCCACTACAACAGATGGAAGTTTGTTCCAACCATAAACCACCCACTGATTAAAGGCTATTTTCCTCACATCTATTTTACAATTGTCTTTCCTCAATTTGAATTTGTGCTCCCTCCAGGTGAGTAATCTGAGCAAGAGGAAGAATCCCATTAGCATTGAGTAATGGGATACACCTCATACACCTCAATTAGATCACCTGCTCAAGTGCCTAGTCTCCAGAAGTTGCAATTTGCAGAACTTAAGCCTTTCTTGGTAACACCAACCCTTTGTTCCACTAACCTTCGTTGCCCTTTTCTGTACTCGTTCTAGCAGTTCTACATCTTTCCTAAAATGAGACCTCCAGACCTGTATACAGTACTCAAGGTGTGGCCTGACGATTGCCTTTTAGAGGGGACAATCAACCTCTTATTCCTGCTAGCAAAATTCCTGTATATCATTGACATGACACCATGAGCTACTTTTGCAGCCTTTTTGCGCTGCTGAGAAAACTTTATATCTGACTGCACAATTACCTCCAGGTCGCTTTCATTCTCCACCACCAACTGGGTGCAGTAACACTCAGTTGATACATTACTCTGGGGTTACTGATACCCATATGCAGTATTTTACATCTGTCAATGTTAAACTTCAGTTGCCACCTCTCAGCCCATCTGCTCAACTTTCTAGATCCTGTTGCAGTAGCGTATTATCATTGCTGTCAATACTTTTTCTTTTCTTGTAGTGCTAACTTACTGCTCCGCCGTTCCGGGGGCAGAGAAAGCAAGGAAACTTAGTGAACCATTTTGCAAACCCAGAAAGAATCTAAGCATCTTGAAGTCCGGAAATCTCATTTATTCTAGTCATACTTGATGTTTACTAACACGTTTCATATTTACATAGCAAGAACTGAAATAATACGGGTAAAATAAATTTTGCAAATAAATATCGAAGTAAGTTAAGTGGAACGTAAATGTTGTAGGTTAGGATAATTGGAAAATAAATTTCATTTTTAAGATTGAATGAAGAAGACCCTTATGAATGATAGGTATTTTGAATTTTTGGTATTACGTAAGATAGGTTTATGAACAATGGGTACGATGTTATGAAGCGTAATATAACTTAAAAGAAGAATTAATTGTACACGTTCAGTATAAGTTGACTCGTATTTATTATAAGGCATTCTGCTGGCTAGAGGGAATTATAATCGCAAGCTTTGACAGATGTTTGTAAGGGTTGGATTTTAAATTGGAAATATGCTGAATGTAATGATAATTGTATTCATTAAGGATTATAGGTATTGAAATGGCAGTCCACGAAAGCTTGAATGATACGTATTGCTCTTATAGGTTTGGTTGCATTCAGGATCCCTGATCAAGAACTAATCTGCATTTTTAAGGTAAGACTGATGCGAATTTTGAGGATAGTTACATGTGATTAAGTGAATTTGCACCGTGGTGTTTATTAGGAGAATTTTAAATGAATGAAAGAAAGTGAAAATATAACGGAAGGGAAATTTAAATGAAGAAGAAAAGTGATCATTTGTCAGTAATGGTTCTCCCTTTACGTGTATGTAGATCCTTTCATTCTTATGTGCCTATTTTGATATTAAAATTAAATGTCATTTATGCGATTTAATACAAGTAATGAAGGGTTATTGTACCTTAGACAATCGCGTTTCAGAATTAAAGATTTGAATAATTGAATAAAGGTATGAAATATGAAAGCGTTATTTTGTTATTGTATGTGAAACCTTGTTTGAATATGGTTTTCTGAAAGGAGTAGTTCGTTTAAGAGTGAATGTCTCTGTATTATTGAAAAGTGTAATTTCTCTCTCTTTCTGCATCACGTAGTTAATATGTAGGAAAACAAAAATGCATGCAGCTACGAGAAAAGCTGTGAAATTGATGAATGACCAGTGCGTGTCTTACGCGAGTTATAAAAAAAGAAAGAACGAAGAATAGTATGAAGTAAAAACGAACATATATTGTGATAAAATACTGGTTACTATACTTTCAGCCCTATTATATCATCATGGGTGATGATGAGGTCTAGAAATATATGATCTTTATTGTAAGGTGCAAAATATTCTTGTCTCTAGTACTCTCCCTGACATGTTGATACAAATAACAATCATCTACTTGATTTAAAAAAGAGTATTCCCATGTGGAGTTTCCTTCCCATTTGCTCCAGTTAATTAGAGGCAAATTAAAATCTGAGTACGTTCCCATTCATTTACATGAAGGCTCTCATCATAATCTTCACAATCCTCTGGCTTGTAGATTACTCCCACTCTCATTATACCTTTGCTTTCAACTATTTCACGCCATGCAGATTCTATACTATCATGCTAAACGTCTGAATCCTGGAAAGCTTTCGTCGCGCTCAAGCTGCTTTTGATAAGAAGCATGACTAGAGCTTACAATACCGGGATACCGGTCATTTTTTTCCGGTATTCAAATACCGGTATTGATACAAAAATATCGTTTTTTTTCTGTACTAATTAAAAAAAAATTTATAACTTAATCACTAACGGTTAAAAAAAAATCACCTTTATGTGATTATGACGTCCTTGTCTCAACTAGCAAATGTTCGATAAATCATCGATAGAACACCATGCAACATTGCAACCTGTCCACAATTCTCGGCCGGTACCATTCCAAATATTTGAATAGGCACATTTTGGCCTCAGTTGCCCTTGTCCCGAAAATCCTGTACACCACCAACAACAACAACAATTCTCGGACAACTTCATGTCTGGCTGCATCGTAACTCCCAAGTCCCGTTCCTCCACTACTGACTTTAGTTCAACTCCACCAAGTGTATAAGTTATTTTGGGGTTGCTGTTCCCCAGGTGTAAGATCTTGCATTTTGCTGAATTAAAGCATATAGCTGCCACTTTTTTGACCATCCCGGAAGTATATCTAGATGCTCTGCTTGGTGGCGATCATTAACTACTCTACTGATCTTTACATCATCTGCATCACACCCTATATCCCTTCATATATGTCATTTAAGATAATCAAACAGTGGTCCCAATACTGATCCTTGGGGAACCCCGCTTCTTACATTAACCCAATCTGAGGAATAACCATTTATCACAACCCCCTGCCTGGTGCCCTCAAGCCATCGTGCTATCCATCTAAGGATTTTCCCTATGATTCCAGCCTGCTCGAACTTAGAGAGAGAGAGAGAGAGAGAGATAATCTTTAATGCCCTTCACGGCCGAAAAGCCAGGGGTTTACATTTTTACAGCCTCCCGAAACTTCCGGGAAAATAGAACAAATTAATTTACAAAAACAGGTAATTTTACAAAAGAAAACATATTTTGATACAAAGGAGAGAACTCCTTACGAGAGTTAGGTCTGATTGAGCTGGCTTAACATCGAGATAAGAGCACCAGTTCAATCAGACAGGAACAGATGCAAGGTACACATGTCATTGCTGATTAGTCCTACTAGACATAATTTTTTTTCCTGTAAGTCCGGTCAACAGCGAATTTGTTCAGGTCGGCGTCAAGTGCCTAGGTTTGCTTGAACATCTGCTGAGGGAGGAACCTGTCCGAGAGATGGAGTCGCGCTGAATGCGAGTAGAGCTCGGGATTGGCCCTAAGGGCAGCAGAGGGAATCCTCCAGCCACAGGTATCCCAGAATGAAGGTGTTGCGATTATGCCTGTTATCAACTTGACTGTTGCTAGGAGGCGTTGGTCGTCGACTAAGGTGGGAAGCCGTTGAATCCCGAGAGAGTTGGCAAGCTGCGTGGTACGAATCAGAGCGAATCAGAACTTATAAAGTAACCTCTCATGTGGGACTGAGTCAAATGCTTTGCTGATATCTAAATAAACAATGTCGAAATTATTCTCTAAATCCAGCTCACGAGTGACCATCAAAATGGCTAACCAGATTTTTTAAACATTATTTTCCCTTTACAAAACCATGCTGTGTATCCTACAGAATTCCATTTCCATCTGAATGATCCTGAATTCCACCCTTGATGATTTCCTCCGTGATTTTCTCTACTACTGAAGTTAGACTGGCCTGTCGGTAATTTCCCGTTACGTTCCTAGAACCGCCTTTATGTTCCAATTTACACCAATCCAACGGAATCTCTCCTGAATCCAGTGATGCTCTCATAAGTAGCCTTAATGGTTCAATGCACTCACTTGCCGCTTCCTTTAAGATTATAGGGTATATGCCGTCAACCACAGGAGCCTTACTCGCCTGTAGGCGCAAAAGTTCTCATTAAATAATCATTTGAAATTTCAACATCATTAATTACATTTTTTCAACTTCACTTGCATATCTCATTGACACAAAGGGTTTTTTAAATGTAAATATCGATGCAAAGTAACTGTTGAGTTCATCTGCAACTTCAGCCATGTTATCTAATACTATCGCACGTCCATTGCATAAGGGTCCAATCTGGTTTGTCCTTCTGTTCTTTGCATTTATATATGTGAAGAATTCCTTAACTGCACTCTTTGCTCTCTTCTTTATTCCTTACCCCCACTCTTTGTTGTCTCCCAGACTCAGTAAAGATACCATAGTGAAAATTATACTTCGCTTAATAAAACGTCTTTCTCCTTCAGAAAATGATGAACATAATTCAACCATGGAATACCAACATGGAACAGACTCAGATCAGATCAGTGTTCCGCAAATTCTTTCCAAAATAAGAAATTGCCTGACTCCAATGAGATTTTAAAAGATGAACTTGAGTCGGAAATTAATGAAATACTTTTAACTATTTTTGCTAAAAACGTTCAAAACCTAGAAAATATGGACTGAGATCATCTACGATTATCTCAGTACCAGAATAGAATCCGAAAGGGCGTTTTCTGCCGCTAATCAAATACTGTATGTACCAAAATTAGATCCGTTTTAAACGATCATTCTATTGATTGCTTGTTTTTTAAGAGTTCATTTTATTCGAACAGGTAGTGTGGATGCTTAAACATAACTAAACGTTGCAGTAACAGTATGTATTTTTTGTTTTTAGAATACTAACTAAAAACAAAAAAAATACATATTGTTACTGTAAAGTTTATTATTAAAGTATTTTTAATGATATTTTTCAGAATATTTATTATTGCAATAAATGTTTATTTAAAACTTGAATTCAAGTAATTACAGTACTTGTTTTTTCCTTACTTTATTGCACCTAATTGTCATCAAAATTTATTGAGAAAATCGTTTGTTTTTGGAATACGGTTTCATAAATTAAAAATACCGAAATACCGGTATTAAGATTTTGACCGGTATTGTAAGCCCTAAGCATGACCCCTATCGACCGTTCTATCTTCCCTGGCCTTCCTAAATACATTATACAAGCTGCTGAAACTCATCTTCCCCTATCTTCGGGTTGCCCCACGTTTCTGTAAGCCCTATTATGTCAGTGTTACTTGTCCTAACGAGCAGTTCGAATTCACTCATTTTATGGACGACATTTCTGTATAAACAATTAAGGCTTAGTGTTCTCGTATATTTAGCTACTCTGACACACCCTTAAAGTTATTTAAGCTCTCTTCCCTGGTATTAGCTGCCCGCTCATTTGAAACCTTTCTGCCCTCAGAACATCTTGCTGATATGTTCTGTTGCGGTAACAAACAAGAACTCTTGAGGTATGTGCGAGTATTACTTTGACCAATATTATCAGATAAACTCGTATCTATATTACCCTTGTTCCCCCAAACTAGCAATTCCCCTGAATCTTTAAGGTATCCTCAGTAATACTGGCAAAATCTCTTGCACCACAGTTGTTTAAATGTATCACGTTTCTACAAAACAGATTCCTTCTATCTACAATTGCGGGCTAAGCTGATATCCCCCCCACCAAAAAAAGAGCCTTGCAGAGTCCTTCAAGTCTTGAGTTAATCCACAAGACTTTCAGCATATAATCGCTCCAATCGTGCCTGGGCAGAATTGCAGACACAAACATTGTGACCTAACTCGCGGCATTTCTTCAGCATTTTTCTAACAAATCGTCAGATCGTGTATGCTTAATGTCATTAGTCCCCGCATGAATAATAATATTCTCTTTACTCCCTTAAAATCTGACAGTCTTTTAGTCACATCATTAATAATTGCTCCCGGCAGATAATATGTTTCGTAATATACGTAATGAACATTCAAAGAAACGCACAACACACTGAATAAGGATCGTGAATAATTCTGAATAAGAACGAAATCGTTCAGGTTTTTTTTTCACGAACTTTAGGTATATTCGTATGCATAATATGGAGAAGCTAGTATATCCATTTACTGAGTAAACGGGAGACAACAAACTACACGTACAATATACCTTGAAGAGTGTCTGAGGAGAAAAATGATTGAGAAGCACTCCAGTTACACGTTTCTTAAAAGGCTGAAGTGGCATAAAGATGTCAATGTCAAAATAGTTGATAAGCCGTGCATTGTTTGCGAATGATGAAACCCTGTATCAGGTGTTTGGAATGACGCGCTGGAATGCAGAAGAGTAACATATCTGCTTGCGTTTACCTTTGGGACAAATAACTGTGAGAGAGCAAATAATGGAGTCTAGCTTGGAGTGAAGTATATTGTATATAAACAGAGTTCCACGATGTGCTCTATGGACAGGGAAAGGTAATAAACCGAAGTGCTTACTAAGTTGCAAATCCTGCAAATAGTCTACAGATGGTAACATTGTTTGTTCTGCACTTAAAGAGCAGAAGAGTCCGTTGATCTGGCATTATATTGACATGACGTAGGAGTATAAACTTTGAAGAAACTGTTTTATACATACTATATACATGTCCACATTTATAGTGATATATACAGACGATGAAATGCTGAGAATATCTTTGGTGAATCTGCAAACAGGAGAAGCAAGCCGCTCATCATATACATGCACTATTGGTTAGTTCCTACGTCACATTTGCAAAATATGCAGTTGAGCGAAATGAGTGAGGGTTATGCTGGATACAAAGATATGATTATTTCGGGGAATAGAAGTCGCATTTATTGTACCAACAAGAGAAAATTGCTCTTACAAATCAGATGTTTACACATAATTTTAGGATGTTTTGAGTTTCACTCTTTGATTTCATGAATTCGCGAGCGAGCGTTTCGCATTTCTCGTGAGGCACGAAAGATATCAGAATGCACCATACACTTCAATAGAAATGCAGACTTTAGTAAATTTCAAGCACGATCACTTCATACGATTAATATTAATAGAGTTTTTTCACGTTGATGCAGTTATTGGCTCTAACCCTAACCCACTAGGTATTAAATCGTGCAACGTAGAGGAAGGACGTCGAAACCATCTAGCATATTTATAAGTCGACTATCCCCGGAAACAACGGTGGAACAAATTTAAACCCTTCTGAAGCAGCTAGACATACCCGGTACCCCCACCAGGCATTCAAGCTATGCCTCTTTCCGGATCAAGATCAAAGATCCTAATATAGAAAGGTATCTGAATACAGATATCTGGCCTGCTGGTCTCCTGGTGGTGCCATCTTTCGGCGACCATAATGCGCAACCAGGGGTACATGCGATCTCGAGAACAGAGGTTGGCAGGGTGCATCTCTCTTTGCATAGCTAGGCAGCAAACCAGACTGTACTTTTCAACCTGATGAAAGAAGAGCAGCCACCGTGCTGACTAAATCCTGCAATCATCTCGTCAAGTCTGATAACCAGATACAAGTGCACACATTACTACTAAGGCAGGTCCTAGTGCCACACCCTGCTCAAGAGGAATCCACCTCCAATCAGCCACCATCCTCAGGGAAAGGAACCCTAGAAATTTAATCCAGATCAGGCCTATCAACGATAAACATCTGAAATGCTTTATGCAGAACGTCAGGAGCCCGAAGAACAAGCTGAGTGCCCTGATTGACATACTTCTAAGTGCGGATTACGACTTTGTTATCCTTATTGAAACCTGGCTTCGTGATGACATGGACATATCGCCTTTAACCACCAACATCGGTTATCAGTCTATTCTGGCGAACATGAAAGATAGGAAAGGAGGAGTCTTAATCTGTCAAAGTCAGCAGTTCCCTCTGATCAAATCTTGGGCATACCCTGGTAACGATTTTGAGGCTGCACTGGGCTGCTATCTAGTCAATGGACTGCAGTTGCTAGTACGTGTAGTTTACTTACCCCCACCCGTTGCAGACCAATGCATTACTAATTTTTCTGCTTGACTGTTGACCCCTATGAAGTGCAACCAGAAAGTAATAATTCTCGGAGACTTCAATTTGCCCCTGCCAGCTGCATCAAAGCTCCTCGATCAGTTAATTTCAGATCTGTCGAGTCTCAATATCCATTGCATCTGTGTCCGTCCACTCTCGCGGAGAAGCCATATTACAGGGAATCTTTTCCAGCCATGGGAGTGTTGAAGCTGTAATCAGTTCTATTTCGGCATTTCCCTCCGACCACAGGCCAATTGAAGCTTCTCTAATTCTGTTGAAAGAATGCTATAACCAACCAATCCAATCGAACTCGGATGAAAAGATCTGGAAGACTGTATATGATCCAAAATACCTAGAAATTGAAACAGCAATGGATCTCTTTAGGCTCTACCCCTGGTGAACTCAGTGAAATCGATATAGGGGAAGCTGCATTTTGGCTTCAGAAATGTTCTTTCATTGCTAGAGTGGCCATGTCCAGAGTTTGCGTCATCTGCCCACACTCGAAGGCGTAGTGGTCCAGCATCCTTACGCACTAGTTTAAAGAAAAACAACGGCTACATGCTCAATTCAAGAGACACACACAGAAGGATCATACTCAGCGTACTCAATAGCCAGATACAGTTTTCAGAAATCCAAGAAACAGGCTATCAACTCGTTCATGGAGAAGAGGATAGCGTGTGGCCAGCGATCCTTGTCGGCTAATCACATCCGGTCAGCAAAATCGTTAGATCTGGCCGAATGGTGCGATCATGTAACGCTGTTCGTCAAAATAGACAGTGCAGATGCGGACTCCCCCTGGAACAGTGCCCACTACGACGTAACTAATCTCCCTAACGTGACGATTGGCGAAGAGGAGCTGATCAAGGCCATCAACGCCTTGTCCAATAAGAAATCAATGGGAAGTGACTCTGTTCCCACCTTTTGCCTTAAAATTGCCTTCTACTTCATCAGCGATGAGCTAACGAAGTTGTTTAACAGAATTTTACAACTGGGAGTCGTCCCAAACGCTTAGCTAAATTATAGTGTCATCCCAATTCCAAAAGTGCAGAGTCCGACCTCTACTGTTGACTATAGGTCTATTCCAATCTCCTCCCCTTTTCTCAAATGCCTGGAGAAGTGCTTGTTTAAAGCGGTTGCCAATCAGATAATTTCCCAGAGACCTCAGCATACACATTACGCCCTCTCACAAAGATCGCCGATAACATGCAAGTGCTTTTGCGTCCAAATCTGCACAGATATGCATTTGAAGTAGATTGCTAATTAGTTACGCCAATGTGAGCAAGTATACAGAACAATTAGAATGTGACAATGGATGGCAAGTTTGATTTCTAAAAATAATGGTTCGGAATGCAGGCAATGGCAAGAAAGATATGTTGGGAAAGCAATAAAGTCACCGTCTCCAATTAGGCATTAATCGTGGTATGTGCTTGAGTAGAGTAATGGACTGTGAACATAGTAATGGAAGATAATTTAAGTTTCAGGTACATACAATGAAACTGATCCTAGAACGCATTGGGAAACAGAAGGGCGTCTCTTTCTGACTACGAGCGGAACAAACCGGATTAAGGACAAACTCCAGAAGGAAGTAGCTCCGCAACCTTTGTACTTCGGGGGAGGGGAAGGATGCCCAGTCATACAGCATGGCTGCAACAAAGATTTGAGATGAAGGACGAACTAGAGTAGAGATGCTGGAAGAGAAAGTGATTGTAATGGTTAAGAAGAAGGCGGGAGAATGGAAATAAAAAGCAGGAGCACGAGGAGAAAGTGGTGTCGTAGTAGAAAAATTTTGGTTTGCGAATGTCTGAAAATTAATGTTGTAACGTCGTGTCAGAAAGAATGGTCATCGAGTATATGAGAAGTGTGTCTGATGAATGGCCGGTTGAATGCTCAAGGAGCCTGAGCCTTGTCATAATAAGAAAGTAAATGGATGCAGGCCGTCGCCATCGATTCCTATAAAGGAGAATCTAGGAAAGGAATGCCTGTAGAACTCGTAAGCCAAGCACAAGGAAGATGGCCACAGAAAAAAACCAGAAGTGGAGGATCAATCTACTGGTGGCTGCGAAATAAAGAAAGGGCAAGGAAAAGTAAGTCCCCAGCAATTATAATGGTTAATTATTTGAATCCGCTCAGGACTGATAATTGTTAACTTTGTCGACAGATAGCTTGAGGTAGGCCTAGAACACTAATAAATAGCAAGAAACTGGGTTAGGTGAGAAGAGAGAGAGAGAGAGAGAGAGAGAGAGAGAGAGAAAATACTATCTATCTCTGATATAATTGGCATTGTGTAAAATATATGTTATATGCTCAGGATTATGTTGTCATAAGTGCTCTAGGGAGAATAAATGTATGTTTGTGAAAGGTAAAAAAACAAAAGGGTAGAGATTTGATTGATAATTGGCTAGAGGAGCAGTATTTTGTAAGGGTCAAAGGATTGTTTTCAGAGAGCTGTATAGTCTGAGATTGTTAGAGGAAGGGTGTTGTGGGTACAAAAAGATTTGAAAGAAAATTTTGGATTAACTGAAAAAAATGTATGATGAAAAGAGGAGAAGGAAAGTTTTTATTGTTCCTGTAGTTAACTTTAATTTAAAGTAGTGTCGTACAATTTGCAGAAGAAGAGGGGTGATTACAACTTTTAACTAAATGGTATAATTAGAGATATGTACGAAAAAAATGTAAAAAGGAGGTAGCAGGAAGTTTTGTTGACCCTGTAGTTAATTTTAATTAAAAGTAGAGTTGTACAAATTTCAAAAGAAAGGTGGAGATACTATTTCTTAACATTAAATGAGGTAATATTGTGGAAATTTTTATATGGAAATAAACCTTTGTCATGTTTAGAAATTTAAATAAGTGCTTCCTTATTCTAAGAGATATCCACTGGCCTCAAAAAACTTTGCATTGAGTCCAAACCTGTACGAGGAGAATAAATATATCCTCAGTGCCCAGAATCTTCTGTGACAGAAAGAATAAATAAAGGTAGCTTGTGAGATTTGGAGGAGTGAGGAGCCAGTTGTGTTTTAATCGAGACACAACTACCTAAATTGGATTCCAAAGCACGGGGTATAACGACACTTAACCAGATAAATAAATAGTAAGTAACCTCGGTTCTCACAGATCCACGAACCAAGCGTCAAACCACGCATTGGCAAACTCTCTCCCCCGTTTAAAAAAAGCAAGAATGCCTCGATCGCAGATCAAGTCCATGCTTGTCGTTTTCTTTGATCGTCGTGGCGTTGTTCACCATGAAATTTCGGCCAGATCAGGCTGTTAATCGAACCCTCTACATTGAGATTTTAGGAAGACTTCGTAAAAAAACTCTAAATACCCGCTCCAATTTAGGGCCGGACAAATGGTTCGTGCGTGAGAGTTGTTGTTGTTTTCTAGGAGCATTAACGACTAAGGCATTTTGCTCCATATATACTCTCTGTAAATTGCATTTGTTCTGAGGTCGATTTTCTGTTTTGCTGCTGTAAAACCCAAGTTTCTGGGAGGAAAAACCATGCTACCTACGTCTGAGATCGACTAACTCAGCCACGTTGTGAAAATGGCACATAAAAATTCCTCACATCATTGATGGGACTCGAACGCAGGTCTTTTCCACCCAATGTGAGGAGGATGGCGATTGTACCAACTGTGCTACCCACGAGGGCTTGCGTAAGAGAGTTTTTAAACAAGATCACACATTGGAGCACTCGCCTTATTCTTCAGATGTGGCGCCGTGCGTTTTTTTTTATGTTCTCGAAAATTAAAATCCATCTCAAACGAAAACGATTTGAGGACTTAGCAGATATTCAGAAGAACACAATGCAGCGATGCAGCGATTAAAGGCGAAATCTTCTGAGAACTACCGCTGCAGTTTTAGATCCTGGAATTCGCGAATGGTGCGATGCGTAGGCGTGGCTGGAGAGTACTTTGAAGGAAAAAAAAACATTGAAGCTGTCTTATTTAAAATAAAAATGATTTAAAAAATATTTATCGTTTCTTTTTAGTTGCACCTTGTATTCTCGAATATGCTTTTATTTTAAAAGGTAAAAATAATAATCGCCAAATTAGCACAAAACAAAGCTGTGCTTTGTTTTGTGCTAATGGAAATGAGTTCCTGATGTCTGTCTGGTGGCGGAAATTTTGGCAATTGTCTGTAACGGTTTCTTCTGGTTTTTCTTATGTGGTGAGCCAGACATCTATGGTACCGGCGATGGAGTATCTCTCCAGCAGGACTTGTGTTTTTCGTTCACTAGTTTTATCCCACAATATTGGCTTAAGATTTTGACATTGTCTATCTGGATCACTGAATCAAAAAGACTACCCCATCCATAATGGACTATGCCACATAGCTCGCAGTATAAAAAGCCGTACTTTCTTCTACGCTACAGCAATGAAAATTTCATCCGGGCGTATAAATCAAAGTGAAAGTAGTAGTTATGGAACGTAGTAAAGATATCATAGAATTTCAAAAGGGAACGTCTGAGATCGACTAACGATCTCAGACGCGTGTGGGTGTTTCCATGTCTGAAACGGCATGTCTTGTCTGTTGCTCATTGCGGTTAAGGTGTACAAAGAATGATGTCAAAGGAGTCAAACAATCCCCTTCCGACAGAACTGTAAAGGATTACGCAAGGTGGATGTTCGCGGTAGGTGCAGCGTGTTGTACAGGCTCAATGGCAGGTCACTGTGCGACAGTTGACATCGCAATACAGTATGGGGAATTCAAGAACAATATCCCAAATGACGGTGCGCCGCACACGCAGACGTATGGAGTTCCACAGCAGACGATCCACGAGACATCCTCTCTTCATCGCTGATAATCGTCAACAGCGAATGTTGTAGTGTCAACAACATGATGATTGGACACTGGAGGACTGGAAACGAGTGTGCTGGTTAGATGAGTCCAAATAACTGGTACAACATGCCGACGAACGACTTTTGTGCCTTCGTCCATCGTGCATGCTGTTCACTGTCCAGGCAGGTGTCGTGGTTCTTAATATGGGGCATGCATTACTAGCAAGAACTGGGACTCCTGGTGCGTATGAACCAATGTTTCACTGATGAAGTCTAATGACAGTCCTTATATGCATCCTGCCATGTTGCATTTTTTCCCAGATAGAAACGGGATCTTCCAATGCAGTAATGCGCCGTGTCATTGGGGCCGCACTGTGCGCGAGTGGTTCGAGGAAAACAGTGAAGATGTCACCCATCTTGATTGGCTTCCAAATTCCTGAACTCAATCCTACTGAACACCTGTGGGATCTTTTGGAATAGAAAGTGAGGATACTCAACAGTCATCTCTTCTGACATTGTGGGGATCTGCAGCCATGCTTCCTGTAAGGCAGCATGGCTGCAGATCCCTACGGATGTCTTCAGACATCTAGTGGAGTCAATGCCTACGCGAATAGCGGCTGATATCCATACGAACTGTGGCCCAACAGGGTATTAGGTAGGTGGTCATAATTCGGTGATCTCTGAGTGTGCATATATAATACATTTTCAAAGTTTGTTCGAAGCATGTGGTAACACGCTATTGGTTTTCATTTATTTGCGATGAGAGACGAGGAGATATAGAAGATATTGGATCATAAAGTTGTCCTAATAAATTGGTAAATATTAATTTTGGTGAAAACCTAGAATTATTTAATTTCAGGTTTTCTTAAATCGGGTTCCAGCACCAGACAACCTAAGCATAATAAAACTCATCCGCTGTTCTGGCTTCCAGTTCATAAGTGTACAAATAAGACGCGAGGAAGTTGAATGTATTCTTGAAAGCAAAGGATCTCAAAAGCAAAGTATTTTTTTTTTTTAATCTTTGAAATAATTATCTTTGTTCGGAACAAGAAGAGCTTAAAAATGTGGAGTAATTAACATAATTAGCTAATTTTGCACGACTGCTTACAAATACACGAACTTTTTAATGTGATCAGCGAATGCTTTGGAGTACCGTTGGAGATGCGATGACTTCCGCTGTCAATGGAAAATGAAGTGAAGTCGAGTGCGAGTCTCGGTTCATATTTCTTAAGGCAGATACGCTAAGATCACCTTTAATTACGTGCGTACCGGACAGGCAGTCCCGAAAACTTCCCCCACTCTGTTTACACGTCCCTGTTTCGTTCGCACGTGACTTCCACCATCCCCCGGGTTGAAGTAATAAAGTAATTAGTAAGAGCGCTTAGCGATGCCGCCAAGGCAAGGAGGAACCGAGGGGGGAGAGCGGGGCTCGGGTAAGAAGGAGCGGACATTATTTTCCAAATGGACGACGAGAGTACGTTAACATGCAAATCAGCCGCGTTAATTAAAGACGCCAAGTAGTATCTGCCGCAGCTAGATGTGCGGGCACGAAGACGGTAATTATTGCGAAGACGGCCCTTGTAAATGACGACGAAAACACATAAGTTACGTTATAATTTGTCGGGGTAATTGGCAAGCACGCTGAAGTTCTTTAACGAGATTTTCCGAATTATTCTTTTAATTAATCATAGATTTGTGGACCGCCGAGGATCCGGAAATAGAAGGACTGGAGGATCATTTTTCCCCCTTTGCGCACCCCCGTACCAATCTCCCTCATCCCCACCGCCTCCGCTCTTTCGACTTTATTTCTGAAGTTCATTTCGTCTGTGAAAACGCAATAACATTTGAAATAACGGAGGTCGTGTGGAGGGAACGAAGAAACATTCTAAGCGTTGACATTGGAAAGAATGTTGCTGGGGAGAAGAAGAGAGAGATTAGAAATAAAACTTGAAGTCATTAACATAGAGATGAACGTGTTGAAGCAATATTTCTTTTTGTTTCCTGAACTTTGGCATCCGTCAAAAAGTATTTCTTAATTAAAGCTGGCCGGGAGCGAACCTGGATTTAATATGAACTTCGATTAATTGTTGCCAATTCCAGGAGCTTTCCTTTCTTTCTTTCTTTTTTGTTTATGAGTTACCTCTTCGAAATTACTCCGAGAGCGCAACGATTTTTTGCAGGCTATTCTCTGAACTCCCCACCCACTCACCCTCTTTCGATTTTGGAATATTCAAATTAATGAGAAAAGATTTTTAACAAAGTTTCTGAATAACCGGCGAATTCTTTTGCTATCACTTCTTGTGAGAAAGGACAGGGGAAAATTACAAAAATATTTCAGAACGTAAAAGTGAATTGTTCAGTGCAGAAATTTCTATAAAGCTCGTTTTCATTGTGGGGTTTGTAGTTAGCGAACCTCAGGTACGACAGAACGAATTTTTGTTCCAAATACATGCAAATCTGCCTAGAAACTTGAAGTTTGCAGAAAGGTATGTGAAGAACCCATAGAATCATTTGTTTCGGCGCTTATTTAAAAGTGTAATTTGATTTATTTATGCGTAATGAGAAGTTCAGATTAATGTCGTTAGCAGTTATCCCTCAAATAGGTTTTAATCAGTCAATAAAAGCTTGAAAATAGAAACTGCAGCTTTGGAATTTACAATTTTCGAGTGCAACCACAGAAGGTTATAAATGTTGGATAATCTCCATTAATTTCCTTCCCTACACGCGTGGATTTTTTGAGGTTGAAGAATTCCCCTACCTTCCGACCAATATCTTTAACAAATCCGTTTGGAAAGGCCACTGGATGTCATTAGGAATATTATCTGGTTTTCAAGTGTTTTATTTTAAAGAATCTTAAAACCAAGGGATTATTATTTATTTTTTTGCATTCGTATCGTTCGAATACTCGTCGATTGGACGAGATATTCTTGATGATTTTTCACGCAGGGTTGAGACAGTTTTCTGAAGAAGAGAGGAGAGTTTCTATTGTGTTTTCCAGAAAGAGAAAACAGGCACCGATGCCTTTTGACAGGGGTTGCTTGCCTGGCGCTAATTGCTACACCAATAGATGCTCTTACTTTATACTTCGCTCAGTGGCTTTGGACCTCTCCAACCAGTGAACTGTATTTCGGTATCTTCGAGGAGAGACGTATTTACACTTTTTTCCTTTGTCATTCAGCCCATCTGGTTTTCTTTCTTTCTTTTTTTTCCCCTTGTTATCTAATGGAACATTTTTATGTGTTTTGTTGAGTCCTGTTAGATCGTGCTTTGCGGCGCTGGATATGATTAGGGGTTTTCTCGCAGTAGCAACAGTTCGATGCTGTTTTTAGCCTTTTTTTTCCCAATGAGCTTGTCCAAAGAAGCTGAATGTCATTTTCTCGGTTAATTTCATAAATGTTTCCTTCCATTTTGTTTTTCGCGCTTCTTTATGTATTGATTTTCTTGACATTTAACTAGAGAAGAAGAAGATTTAACTGAAGGCAAGCCATTGCCCATTTAACTGGACATTTAAAAAGATTACAACCATGTAATTGACGTATTTAACTGCTCTGATATTAAAACCATTAGAGGCTCTTCTGTTTCAACATTTCACCGCGTTTTTGAGAACAAACTTTTTCAGTTTTCAAATTAATGATCAACAATCATTAATTTCTTTTAAAGTCACTGCATTGCTTTTGATTGAAATTCTCGTTCAAGTTATTTTCGAATATAAATTTTCTACTTTTCCTTCAATTTCGGCTCCTTTTTTATATTCGAGAAGTACTTCAAATAACGTGATATGGCAGCCTCTTATGAATTTTTCATCGTAATCTTTTCTATTGTTTTCAAGTGCCCTTTCCAGATTCTTAAGTTATGATTTTTCCTTTTTTGGTTATCAGAAGCACCGCGTAATTACATCTTGTTTATGAATAGTCTGTAAAACTTTTCTTTGATTTTTGTGTGAGCCAAAGATTGCCCTCTTGGACTACTCTGTCTGAAAAGAGGGATAAAAAAAAAAAACCTGTAATTAATTTTGAAGTAACACGAGCTTACGGTTAATCTGTACTGTAAACAGAAACCAGATAATAAGCATGAACTGCGCAGTGGAAAAAATTCAGTAAATCACCCTCTGACGCGAATATCAACAGTAAGGTAAGCCTCAAGCAAGTGAAGCATACGCTGCCATACAAATTTATTAGAAGAATCCAACGTTCCCATATCCACACTCTTTCCTTTGTACACAAATGAAATAGTCCGTGACATACTGCTTCACGAAGATTTATAAGAAGAGCTTCACGAAGATTTATAAGAAGAGCTGCAGTTTCTTTATTTTTTGCAGAGGCAACTAAGGCCACTAGATGTCTCTAAATGAGTGTGTTCTGTGATCGATGCGACAGGTACATCTAAAGAAGAAAGAAAAAGAGAGTTGGTCGGTTTTCTTCAGAAAAAAACCATCCCTCTCTCTCTTTTTTCAGCTTGGTCATTCCTGGTCCATATCATTTCTCAGTTTACACTTACCGAACTCGATAACATCCCGATATGTAAGTTTAAACGAAAGTTGATTAGCCATTATTGTTCTCAGACACGTTGCCCGAAACCTTCATGAAGACAGGGAAGTGTTTTGCCCAATCATCTGCATACTGCATTACTGGACACCACTGGTTTATTTATCTTTTTAATTTTTACACGTCTTGAGCGATACGTCTTAGTCATTATACAGTTTCAGCAGCGAAATTCTCAGCTGTCCTTCGACTGATATGAATCCCATAGTAATCATTAAAAACGAAGTCTTGCACATCATAAGCAGCTGATATTAAGAAACGCGGGTTCTAAAATCCCTTTAAAGATATCTCGTCTATTAGTCGAGTCCAACAGTCCGCTTTACTGGCAGTGTAACCAGTATTGACCCGAAACGTAAACACGAGCACAATCGACTGGAGGATAGGGACCTAACACTTGATTAATGACGGAGGCCCTAATGATGATAGACGCTTTGGTTCTCGTGGATTAACAAATCAGTGCATTTCAATGGAGCTCGAGAATCATAAATCAATTTGGATTTGACTTAAATGTCTTGGGGTGAGCAGTTGGGTAAACTGCTTACGAATTATGGCACCATCTGTTTAACGTAACAAGCTCCTTTTTTCCGGACACTTTCGTCAAGGAGAGATCGAAAAGAGAGAAGGTAGCAGTTGAGGTTACCGCTTGCTTCCGCAGCTCAAATTCACCAAGTGAAATCAAACTGATTGATATGAAGTAAGTTTCGATTTTATCACCAAGGGTGAATCCAACTCGTTTGCTCATTTAAAAATCAAGAGGTGGGTGAAAAGTCACTCAATTAAGAAATACGTGCGAATTTCTTTGGAACAATGCCATGGAGACATATTAATTCTACATGCCCTCTCCAGAGATGCTGATAACCTATGTGTAAATAATTTTTCAGCCTATTTTACGAGAACTCAGTATTATGGTGGTATTCGTCAAACCACCTAAGGCTATGAGGCATTAATATATTGCCTGTAAGAGCATGTAGGTTTGCCTATTTGATCTGGGAGATAAAACCATGCAACTCCCCCAAAACTTAACTTTGCCATGTTGTGATAAAAGCTCATCCATCAAGGCTGGATTCACACCCAGGCCTTTTCCCCCGAAGGTTTGGAGGGAAGGCGATCATAACCACTCGCTAACTGCAAAGGCGCTCGGTATTGAAACAAACTGATGATGTTTCCATCAAATGGCTGTGTGTAGAAGCTGGAGATGTTTTTAAACTTAACCACTATGCGAGTGTGAGGATGCTTTCGCATCCTTGGCACAGTTGAGTTTTAAGGGTTTGTCTGGGTTATTTAAAATTTGCGAGATGGTGGCCTAATAAAAGGTCATGAATCCAAATTCCCATAAGACGGGAATCTGGATTCATGACCTTTTGTTAGGCCACCAAAGTAAACTTTGTTGCACTTTCCTGGTCGGTTTTGAAGAAAGGAATCTTTTGATTTTTGTAGTCCAGGAAAAGGTTGCAGTGAATTTCCCAGAATGTGATTATAGGGAATGGCAAATAATGTAAGTAAAACTGCTTGCGAAAATCCTCAAAATGTCATTTAGGGCATGTTTTAAACATAGCGAGGCCTCTGAAAACATGAGGACGTGCATTCCACACGTTTTTTTTTTTTTTCTGTACCCTCTTTTGATTCGATAGAAAAATGGCAGGTGACTTTTAGAGGATCCCTTTTGACTGCGGTGCCCAGTGTAGCACCAGTTCGCTACATGTACTCTGCGCTTCTGGTGTGTTCCAAATTTGGATTGGTAAGTTGCATACCCACATAGGGTCCAGTGGTTATGATCACCGTCCTTCCTCCCGGGTGGAGAAGTTTGAAACTATTCAATAATGCAAGGAATTTATGGGCTTTCTTCAAAAGGTGGCTGAGTTAGCGATGTCAGGCGTGGTTGTTTCATTGGTTGTTAATAGGCCATAACCTCATCTGACTCAAATGAGGGATATATAGTGCATTTCTCTATGAAGCTCGGTATTTTTTTTTCCAAGCAAACAGCAGACATAAGGATATATTCAGTTACATATACAATATATTGATGCCTCAGCGCCTTAGTTGCTTTGGCGCTTAATGCACACGTAATCACTTAAGCAGGTTTTTCATCCCGAAAATGGACAACTCGACCTGTGTGACTTTAATTGTTTGCCACAAACTCTGAAAAACGTAGCACAAAATGTTTTGGACGATGAATAGTTTGTGGATTGCAGTATCTAGCGTTAATGGATTAAACTAACCCCACATAACGAATTATAATTTACTGAGCTTTTTCTCCGGTAAGTTATGCACGAATAGAACTTGTTCAAGAAGGTGAACAATTTCCTTCAAAATTGCAGAGATGTTCTACGATAACGTCTCCTTTTTTCAAAGTAAATTTTGGCGAAGACAACTCGAAGATTATCCAAAAGAAGTACCTACTGTCGCACGTCGTTCACTTTATCTATTTTCATTCTATTTAATCTGATATCTTCACTTTTCACATTAAACGTGAAAAAATCCCAACACACTGCTGTGTTCTGATATCGGCAAGATAAAGTGCGTTAAGTAAAAAGTATTTTGAAAGGATATTTTTAGCGAACGTTAAAGGAAATTTTCGTTTTCCATAACAAGAGCTGAAGATGTCGTATCACTTCTATTGGTTAAAAGTAAGATCCTACAAAGGCTACATTAATTGGATGTCCAGAACTACGACACCATTTAATCCTTTAATACCGATGCCGGAAGATCATTGACTTCAGTCGAAGGTATAAATAAGTTTTCAAATAACCACAAGGTTTGATCTCATTTTAATTAGCAGCATTAATAACTAGAAACATAACACGAACTCTATAATTAAACAGTTTTTTGTTCCCGTCTTAACTTTTCTATTAACACGAATTTATTAAGCGGCATCATTGATGAGACAGTCACGAATCTGTTCTTTTATTTAAAAAGATTCTGACAACGACGAAGCAGGTCAGATTGATAAGGGAGTGAAAAATGGGGTTCAAAGGGAAGATAACGAAATACTGAACTGAAGGTGACTTCGTTATTTCGTGAATGTTTATTCTTCAGATCTTTCCTATTTTCAAAATGGCTCAAAAGATGGTTTCATCTATTTCTTTCTTGCATTTCGTTCCCAATTTCTTTAAATTTCTACTGTAATAAAACCCTATTCTCTCTCTCTCTCTCTACCCTCACTCTGCTTTAATAGTTTGATAGTTTTTTTTGTGTGATCAGCATTATATTAATGATAAAAATGAAAACTGAACTCGCCAATATTGTCTATATTGCGAACTCTTCTTGACTTCATGTGGCCATTCCGGAGAAAAAAAAAAAAAACAGAAAATTTATTAATTTTTTATTTTAGTAAACGTCACCGCAGTTAAGCAGAACAGTCTTTTAGGTTGCTTTGAGTTTGTGCCCGGTCTATAAAATATGTGGCAAGTTTGTATTATTTTTTATTAAGAGACCTACACATGCTGAACTAGGACTCGAGATTTTTGACTGCAGCAAGTGAATTTTTATAAGAAAAGTTCTTTATGGGTTTTTCTTATAAATCCACTTTTCTGCTCATAATAATATTCAAATTAAAAACTGTTTACATTTCGTAAAAAAACAGTTTATCGTCTGGAAAATAACTGTTTCCTTCTCCATTACTACAATTTAATATAATTTATGTGCGTTAATTAAAATATAAAGTAATAATAGTTAGCGCACATCTATTTGTAATATTTTTAATCTAAAATAAAATCGAATATAATTATAATCGAATATGAATATAATTATTTTAATTCTATTATAACACAAATAATTAAAAAAGCTTATTGTAAAATAGGATTTATCAAAAGATTCGCAGACCGACTTCATAATTCGCATCTAATAAACTTATTATATACCACTTTTATTTTACTTATTATATGCCATTTCTGTTTACCACAAATGGAGTTCATAACTCTGATATGGTTATGAATTTCGCAAACTCTGTGAACAAATAAAAAAAAGATCCGCATTGCCAAGTACACGTTAAGGCAAGATGGCATACCTTAGCATTCGTCGTCATTCTTACATAAATGTAATCTGAAGCCACAAAAGAAGGAAACCAGAGGGTTCAGGTTATTTCGCAAGATCATCCATAGTCTTTGTCTGAATTCATCGCTTTTATCAGACATCAAATTAAGAATACCATCAGAACTACTCGTAACAAAATCACTTTTAATCTGACTATGGAAAGAACAGCCCACTCAATAATATTTTACTTTATTTGACGATCATTATGATATTGACCCTCTCATCCTATATCCATGTATTTTATTTATCCTATATATATACGCCTCAGTTTGAATCCCGTCAATAACGCGAGAAACTTTAAAGGCCTTTTTTCACCACGTGACTAAGTTAGTCGGCGCCTCGGTGATGGTTTTAAAATCGACCAATAAACCACTCAATTACAGGTTTGATGTATTTTAGCCTTTGGAGCTGAACACATAACTAACTAACCTATGTTATTCAATGTTTATTCGTACTGTATCTCGATCATCCCAGAATGAATTCATGATTGTGGTGTTATGAACACGCTTTGTCATATCGGTTTTATGTTTTCGTTGGACAAAAAGTTTACTTGAGTTAGAAAGAAACGCTGCAGACGGTGTCGACCGTACCTTCCATTCAATGAAGGCACCATCGCACTGCACGTCTCCAAATTCCTTAATAAGTTGATAATAAAACAAATTCTCATTCATATTTGATCCATCCTGATATAATCAGTATCGCAAGCCACAAATAGGAAAAAAAATATTGTCTTAAATGAGCAGTTTTGGAATAAAACATGTTCCAGACCGCGCACGAGATGTTTGGTAATTTGCGAATTGGAATGTAGCCAAGGAAGCAAGTACAACACACTCTACCATGAAGGTGAAGGAACTTATCCTGGAGGGATGAAACAACAACAACACACTACTGCGCTTGTATTTGAAAATAAACTACTTTAGGTCGCGACTCGGTAGTCGTAACCTAATTCAGCGTAATTAATCGATATAAAAACAAACGGCATAACGAACAAGGAATTACACAGTTGGTGCAATGTCTAGCGAAAACCGTGAAGGTTATATGAGTGTTATATTTTTTTAATTTTCACACAAGTTCGTGTAAGTTAAATTAAAAACACAGCAGACCAGTTTTCCTTAATTTTGAGCGAACTGAAATGGGTGATCATCTTCCTACTCATATCAAAACTCACTTAGTTCCTGTTCTCGCTTGAGAGCATATTTTGCATCTTTAATGCATTTTGGTACTTCGCACCCTCCAGGGATATCTAGTTCTTCGAGCTGTACAATTTTCCATTGGACAATTGACGATGGCCGCCTCCGTGGACAAGCCTACGTGTGTTTTGTGTTCATTCTAAAATGGTTCTGTTAGACTAAGATCGTGAAGAATGATATATTTCTTCCAACAACCACACATCGAGTTTTGTGACAACTGATATCTTTTCTGGTGAAAAATGATTCAACAAGAATCCAACAATTTTTGAATCTATATTTGAATGAAAATGTAAGTGATCTTTCATTTTCATCCAAATATAGATTCAGACATTCAGTTTGTAGAAAAGATAGCTCAATGTCTTTATTACTGATTCTCCTGGATAAAAAAGAAATAGATCCATTCTTAACAATGAACCGCTTTTTGCGTGAGATGTTGGAAATATTTGATTAATAATTTATGTCGCTGTAATGATTATTCCATTCTTCTTAATTGTTAAGTATTTATGATTTTATTTCTTAATTTTTGCAGCGCATTTATAAATTTACAAATGGCGTGTCACAGACTGTAATTGGACACTTCTTGTAATGTGTATTTATTAATATTAAAAACGCAAGGATCTGTGATAAAAAATTGCATATTTGTTGGAAGAATAATTTTATGAAGGGTATTACAAATTGCTCTCATTACAAGATGTCCTCCACAAAGCCATTGATCCAACACCATACCACGAAAAGATAGTCCAACCCATCTGTCTGTCTTCCCTCGTCACGGCCATAATTCGGCAAATGGAAAGGCGCAGTTCAAGTCAAGATAATCTGATGAAAACAGACTGTACCGCGATTCGTTGTTCCAGGGGGGGCTCCTTTTTCAGTCCCGTCAGAGGTTAGTTCTTCGAGCATGATGTTTGCTATTTATACACGTGGCAAACCCGTTGCTTTGCATTAACGGAGTGACAAAAAGTTGTCAGCTTGTCCATAGTATCCGACAGTAATTACATTGTTGATTCTGTTGTCTCTGTATAGTCTGGAAGTTCCATTTGTACATTCTTGGGTCGCTTGGATAATCCAGCTGCAACTCTTCGCTCGGATTTTCCTGACCGACTGCTCGATATTTGATGTTAAATAATAATAATTATTATAAAATTTATTATAATTATTATGATAAAAATTATTATTTTAATAATTCAAAAACTAATTTAAATATTATATAAAAATTATCTCTCTATACATTAAAAGATTTTCCTCCTAGTGATATTTATTCAAGCCAATGGGAGAAGAGGGCGAGGCAGTTACGTCACTACAAATGTGCAGGTAAATACAATAATTACATTGTTGTCCTCCATTGAAAGACAACTGCCTCCACAACGTTCATCAACTTCGTGCACGTGCTTCACTGTCTAATACACGACCACGCTAGGCGCCATTTGATGTTCCATTGTATTGTCAGCTGATGAAGGGACCCGATATAGTTGTATATTTGCAAATAGTTTAGTATTTTTTATAGATATTTGTATAGTTTGTAAATATTTTAGTCCTGCTCTTCGGGATGCAATAATATTCCTCTTGCATTATGGAACCCGAAGCAAAAGGCCTTTTCCTAAGTGACCTTTGTAAACGCAGGTAAAAAATTATTCTTCTGACTAACTCTCTCTGCCTAAGGTCTCAACATTAGTGATTTATCCTGCGCCACAGTCGATACAGTAGGTTCCGTATTTGTACCTGTCATCCTGATCCAATTATAGAGGCAGACCTCTTTGGTTTAGCGTTTTTCATCCAGTGGTGTTGTAGTTGTTTGGAGCGACGCCAGATGGTGCCACTTTCTGCCTCAGCCATCACTTCGACCTTAGGGGAGGTAGGTTCGCTGTGTCTCTTGTACAGTTTACCGGAGGGATGTGCGCAGAACGAATACATGATACAATTTATAGGTTTATATCGTTTACATTTATACAGATTAATATGATGGACATTATAAAGAACTACACGGATCTAATTAAAATGAGGAAACAATAATTATTTAGCTAGATTATTTTCTGTGACTTTTTGCTGCTTTTGTACTGAAACCATTAATTAAAGTTTAAAGTTTCCATACATAATGTTTAAGTCACAGTTATTTCGCGGATTAGTTTAAGCAGACAGTTCATTTTTCTGTTTTTTTTTGTATCACTATGTAGTTTCTCTTGGGTTATTCTTGGAGTTTCTCTTGGTTTCACTGGAGTGTCATATAAGAAGCATGATTGATAGATTATCTCACGCGATGCTGCTTCTCTTTTATTGATAGCATGTTCTCGGCGTGCTGTCTGAGGTGCTAATTGATAAGGACAGTGTACTAACGAAGTTGGTAGGCGATGCTAAGATGATTCAGGGATCTTCGTTGCGGTTCTTTCCCATATGCTTTTTAATTAAATTATGGTAAACTAGGTCAGGGAGTTAAACGCCAAAGCAATGAGTAGTCAATATATTCTGTTTGCAATTGCGTGTATTTTTCGCTCGGTTTGCTGTACGAAAATAAAAATAAAAAATTCCCGCATCATTGATAGGATTCGAACTCAGGCCTTTCCCACTGTGCTACCCGTGAGGGAATACTTTTTAGCTAGCGATGGCACAGCGCGTGTTGAGATTGGAGACATTGAATCTTTAGGAGTTTCCCCTTTATAGGCTTTATTTTCATATATTTTTTCAGAGAAAATTTGAAGGTTATTAAAGTACATTGGTCAAAGCAATTTAGGGACCACTTCGTTATTATTGGACAAGCGAACTTATCTGATATCCATTGTGTCAGCAATAATAGAACTTCGAAAATATAGGCAGAAAACATTTTCTACCTTTTGACGCGAAGAATCTTGTTTGTGTTCAAGTTCCCCTGTCCACTGGTACTAGAGAACCCAAATTGGAAAGTACTACAGGCAAGTGGGCAACTACCCCCAGGGGCTTACATCTGGTGAGTATGGGCTTGGCACACCCAGGGTCTTGAGCTGGATATCATCATTCTTCTCTTTCTTTGTGATTCCCTTCTACTTCTCTGTCTGTCTGTCTGTCTCTCTCTCTCTCTCTCTCTCTCTCTCTCTCTCTCTCTCTCTCTCTCTCTCTCTCTCTCTCTCTCTCAGGGTAACTTGGAAATTTTTTTGGCTATTGCAGCATAAGCCTCAGGCTCCCTTGCACTATGTGGCTAGTAGTAATAATAATAACTTCATTATTATTGTCTGATATTTAAATCCTTCACTAAGCCTTCTCATCTCTACATCCGTGTTTGCTGTGTTTGTTAGTTGTGTGTGGGTACTAGACTTTTGTATCAATATTGTTGCATTGATCGCTAGCATGAGGCACTTGTTAGTCCTGAATGAAAGTAAAATGAAAATGATATTATAAGATAATTTTTGACTTATTGTAACATGCTTGTAAGTGTTTGCTAGTGAAATTAGTTCATGATATTGATGTCGGTGTCTTAAGGAATATGTGGAGTGTCCCGAAAAGATTTAAGATGGGCTGGAATATTTTAAATATACACTGTGCAGTCATCGTGAACATCATGAACACTAATACAGCTCACAAGATTCTCAGTTGCTCATTCGATGAAGCTCTTCGTATTGACCGCATGCCGCGAACATGAAGTATCACATTTACCGGTTCTAAGCCCTCGCACAGTTGGTAGAATCGCCATCCTCCCCACGTCGGGTGGAAAAGACTTGAGTTCTAGTCTCGCGATGACGAGAGGAGTTTTTATGTGGTTTTGCACAACGTGGCTGAGTTAGTTGGTCTCAGGCGATGGTAGAATGCTTTTCCCCCGTAAACTCGAGTTTTTCATCCAGCAAACAGAAAATGACCACAGAAAACACGCAATTTATAGAGTGTATGCATAGAGCAATATGGCCTTAGTCCTCCTAAAAGACCTATTACAACAACAACAGGTTATGACCGCGACACGAGTGCCTCCAGGTGGGGATGATGTGTTAATTGCTGAAACACGGAAGTGAGCTGAATGTTTTGATTGGACAGGGTATTTTAAAGATTAATGCATTATGTAACTAACCAGCTATTCCTTATTTGATTATAAATGGGTCATGAGAAATTCATTTAAGTTTATGTGGGTCATAGTAGCTAAATAAATTTATTTAAGTATGTCCTTCTTTATAAAGAATAGGTCCTGCACATTTATTTCCATCGTTCTCCATAAGTTTTCATCTAGCTTTTTGTAGATTTTTCACGAATTTTGTTTTCTATAATTAGCAAAGACTGTACACGATAGCTGGCATTTCATTTAATATATGCATTTAGAACGTCAGAGTATTTCCTCTCAGCAGTGACACGCTGAAGTCTTTCCGGAAGAATTATTTTCTACTTCTCAATGTGCGCTGATATCAGATACTCGGCAACCACTGAATCTAGGTGTCGATCGCTGCTGATTGGAATTTCAAATGGATGTGATCGAGCTTCGGCTCAATGAACTCTGAGGGACTAACTTCGATACTAGTTGTATGCAGACGTTGATTTGCATTTGCTTCAAATAGTTTCACTAACAGGAGCTCTTTAGAAGCGTGACTAATGTCTGCCTCTGAAAGTATTTACTTATCGAAAACTTTATGCACATAATGGTGTTAGAACCAAAGAAAATGGGAATCATATTTGGGATCGATATGGTCGGCAACAACTTTGGCAGTGCCACGGAGATCGATACGCATGCTTAGAAATAAATTAGGGCTTCAATCTTCAGTTTAGACAGGGATGAAGAACCAAAATAGTAATAAAGTGTACGAAAATAAACAACAGCAGCGAGTTACTAAGAAAATAGCACTAAACAGCATTTTAAAGACGGCGTAATAGTTTCAGACTTTGCTTTACAAGGGCAGTAAATGGTTAGACCGTAAATGCATAAAAACAAGTTATCTAGAAAGGACCGGAAGGCCCGATTCTGTTTATGTAATTATTTCTTTCAGATGTATCTTGTAATCATTGTTATTATATCACAGAGCATTGCACCGAAACGAACTTTTTCAACAACTGGAATAAATACACTGTAGTTTGTAATGCATAAGTTGAATCCAAAGTGTGGGAGCACGCCACACACTTGAGATTTAATTTTAACAAAGGTAACCGTTAAAACTGCGCTGAATTTGTTCATGTCATCTTAAAGTTTATAAAGATTTCAGAGAAGAATATTTAAAAACCTCAACTGTAATCTGATATTGATAGTACGTTCATTTTATAAACTTTGATTAAAAATTCAGGATAACTGCAATTCCGACAAATTCTTTGTTGAAGCCAAGCTATATTGTGTACTTTATAGCTGCCTATATAGTAAAAATTTTATAGCTAAATGACGAATTTGTTTGCTTCTAGGAATCAAACTAGAAGAAAATAATTGCATTTAACTATATTATGTTTGTATATGTTATAAAATGAATTAATTATATTGCAAATATTAGGTAACAAACAATCTTTAGTTAGAAAACATTGATTTATAGATTTTAGCATCATTTGCGTATCAAAACCCGTGCTTCTCAGCACTCTACTGTTCTGTTCTGTATCGTTGTACACTTTCTTATTTTAGTGGTGTTTTTACTTTTGGACTATCTTGCCAATCCCTAAGAAGGCGATAAATCCCTCTTTCCAATTATCTGATTAAAGTTACTTTGAAATCCATCAACCACTAACTGTTAAACTATCTTGAAACCATCCATGTGGATTCCATCATTAGCATTAGTACAGGCATATGATACAAGAAAGCAAGCTTATGCAGCATCAGTAAAAAAAAAAACACGCTCCCATTTCACCCTTCCATTTCTTCCAATTACCTGTCCAGCTCAGCCTTAAATTTATTTAGGCTATCAACTTCCACAACAAAGGATGGAAGTCTGTTCCACCAACCAACTACCCGCTGGCTAAAGGCAAATTCCGCACATCTGTCCTACATCTGTCTTTCCTCAATTTGAATTTATGCCCTCTCAGGTGATTATTCTGAGCAAGAGGAAGAATCCCATCAGCATTGAGCATGTCACACCATTCAAGGCTTTATACACCTCTATCAGATCACCTCGCCGGGGCCTAGTATCCAGACACTGTAATTTGCAAAACTTAAGCCTTTTTTCGTAAGAGCAACACTTTGTTCCATTCACTAATCTTGTTGCCCTTCTCTGTACTCGTTCCAGCAGCTCTATATCCTTCTTGAAATGAGGCCCCCAGACCTGTATACAGTACTCAAGGTGTGGCCTGACCATTGCCTTATACAAGGGGATAATCACCTCCTTATCCCTGCTAGAAAAATTCCTGTATATCATTGACAAGACACCACGAGCTACTCTTGCAGACCGTTTGCACTGCTCAGAAAACTTCATATTTGCCTGCACAATCACCATCAGGTCCTTTTCGTTCTCTACCACTGTCAATGTGGTACCACAGAGTTGATACGTCACTCTGGGGTTAATGCTTCCAATATGTAGTACTTTACATTTGTCAATGTTAAACTTCAGTTGCCACCTCTCAGCCCATCTACTCAACTTTTCTAGATCCTGTTGCAGAAGCGTACTGTCATTAGTGCCCTTAACAACCCTGTCAACCTTCGTATCGTCTGCAAACTTGGACATTAAGCTTGATATACCATCTTCAATATCATTTATAAATACAGAAAACAACAATGGACCCAACACTGAACCCTGAGTGACTCCACTAATAACCTTAGTCGATCCTTTGAGGAAACATTGGATTACGTTATATATCTTTGTACAAATTTGATACCTTCGCGGATAGCGCAGTGGATATAATCACCGTCATCCCCGCATCGAGTAGAAATGCCTGAGTTCGAATTCCTTCAACAATGACAGGAATATGGTCGGTCTCAGAAGAGTATTGCCTAATCACAAAATGCGCGCAATTTGCAGACACAGTAAACTGTCGCCCTTATAGCCTTAGTTACCTATGCGTCACACACACACACACACACACACACACACACACACACACACACACACACACACACACGCACACACACACACACACACACGTGATGGTTAAGTTTAGGAAAACTCAAGAAGTTACTCATAATATTTCTAAGGATCATGTTTGACATAAAGTTCTACCAAACAAGTTCTAAATTATGGGCTGCTAACTATCTTTTACAGTTGACCATCCACTTTTCTCTTTGACCGCTCAGGGAACGAACCATTTCTCAGCCTCGTTTATCTCTTCAACTTCTGTGTTTTCGAACAATCTTCCTTCCCATGTATTTTTCAAAATTATAATCTACAGAAATTCAAGTAAAATCCAGTAAGTATCTTCTCCCTTCTCATCCTTCAACCCACGCATGATACTGAGTAGCATTCGCGAAGGCTTGTTCCAGTACTGTTCATGATTGAGGTTTTCATAAAAATGTATTGTGGCAAAAATGAAAGTAGGAGTGTGCTATAGGCCTAATGACCATGGTGAGTACAATGAACAACTGTACAGAGTAATAGAGCTGACCAGCAAATCAGAGTGTCTTATAATGGGGGATTTTAACTTCCCAGATATTAACTGGAACTTGTGATTGGTCACTCACACACTAGCAGGGCTTTTGTGGATTTATTGGATGATTGTTTTCTACAGCAGCATGTTCGGGAGGCAACTAGAGGGAGTAATACTCTTGATCTGATTATCACCAGAGATTATTCATGCATTAAGGATCCGCCAATAAAGGAACCACTTATTGGCAGTGATTAAAGTGTACTGATGTGGGATTTATTTAAAGATGTAACGATCATCAGGGGGTGAAGGGAAGGAGTTTTGCTTTTGTAAAGGTGAGTAGTTTTTAGATTATATACAGTGGGGTGGTGTTACCTATAGCAAATTCTAAATGGGAAGCATTCAAGGAATTAATCTTGGAAGCTACTAGGCTTTTCATACCAACTAAGAAATACTGTTCAAAGTATTAGTTCTGACTAATAGTCTAATGATGACTAATAGTCATACAAGACCATGACTAATGATCTTGTCTGACCATTAGTTCGTCTGACATCTTAAATGAATGTCAGGTGAACTAATGAGACTTGTGGCAGAGAAGAAAAACACATGAGATGCATATACTGGTAAATATCAGATGATACAGAAACCTATGGTAGATATAAGCTAGTCTGTAATCAAGTCACAAAGGAGGTTAGGCAGACGAAGGCAGATTACGAGAAGTCTTTGGAAAATGATGCAAAGAAAAACAACAAAGACTTCTTTATTTATGTGAACTCCTGAAGGAAGGGGGTGAATTAGATTGGTCTACTTGATATCGATGGTTCGACTGTTGTTGATGATCCTGCTGAGATAACTGATAATCTGAATGAGTATTTTTCATCTACATTCACACGTGGCGAATTCTGTAGGGAAGTGCAGGACAGAAGCTTATGAAACTCTACAGGGAGCTAAATGATTTTGTAATAACTGAGAGCAGAATGGAGGAAAACTTGCTGAATTTAAATATAAGAAAGGCACTTGGGGTGGATAGAATCTATCTAGAATACGGTGCTGTTTCTTGTATTCCGTCTATCTTGTGAACTCCTCTGACCGTTTTGTCATCCCGGAGTATAAACAGAAAATTTATTTATTTATTTTTTTTTTTTTAGTTATATAAAAGGAGGCAGCAACGGAACGGAAGTAAGCAAACCATTAGCCATGATTATGAGGTCCCCACGGACTGGAGATGCGCAAATGTATCCCCAATTCACAAAGGGGTACCCTCGTGAATTCTCTCCCCAGATCACAATGGGGTGCCCTCGGCGATTCTACCAACTGTGTACCAACACACTTGGTAGAATCGCCATCCTCTCCACACCAGGTGTAAAAGACCTGAGTTCGAATCCCATCAATGATGTGTGGAATTTTTATTGGCCTTTTTCATAACGTGGCCGATTAGTTAGTCTCAAGCGAGGGCAGCATGGTTTTTTCTCCCTGAAACTCGGGTTTATTGACCAGCAAACAGAAAATCGAAATCGACAACAGAACACGTGCAATTTGCAGACAGTATACATGGAGCAATATGGCCTTAGTCGTGACACTCCTAAAAAAAAAAAAAAACCCAACAACAACAACGACACAAAGGGGGATCAAATGGTGACACGAGAAATTACAAACCTGTTAATTTAACTTCTGTTCCGAGGAAAATAATGGAGTCAGTGGTTAAAGAAACACTACAGGATCATCTAGACAAGACCGCAGTTATAGTTCAGACACAGCATGGGTTTGTTAAATGGAATTCTTGTCTACTCAATTTGATTGGATACTACTATGTGGTCCCATAGGAACACGACGCAAAAAATAATTTTGATATCATATACTTGGATTTCAGGAAAGTTTTTGGGAAGACTACTGTACAAATTGGAGCAGTATGGCATTAAGGGTAAGTTGCTACAACTGGGAGAAGTGGAGTGGATGGTTGAGTGGGAGAAGACAGAGTGGTAATCAATGGACACTGTTCTTCGTGGACTAATGCTATTAGTGCAGTCCTCCAAGGTTCCATATTGGGCTCATTGTTGTTTTTTGTATTTATCATTGAATATCGTGATAAATTTGTTTGTTTAAGATGCAATGATCTGTTTAAGAAGCAACACGCGAAAAATCAGGCTTAATGTCCAAGTTTTCAGACGATACGAAGGTTAGCAGGCTTGTTAGTGACAGCAATGACGGTACACTACTGAAACAGGATCTATAAAAGTTGAGCAGATGGACTGAGAAGTGGAAACTGAAGTTTAACATTGACAAATGCAAAGTACTGCATATGGATAGTAGTAACACCAGAGAAATGTACCAATTGGGTGATGTTACACTCAGGGAAGTGGAGAATGAAAGAGACCTGGTAGTAATTTTGCAGGCAGATATGCAGTTCTCTGAGCAGTGCAGACTGGCTGCAAGAGTAGCTCCTGGTGTCTTGTCAATGAGATACAGGAATTTTTCTAGTAGGGATAAGGAGGTGATTATTCCCTTGCATAAGACAATGGTTAGACCACGCCTTGAGTACTGTGTACAGGTCTGAAGGCCTCATTTTAGGAAAGACGTAGAGCTACTGGAACGAGTACAGAGAGGGCAACGAGATTGGTGAGGGGAACAACTTACGATTTCTTACCAAGAAATCGTAAGTTCTGCAAATTGCAGCGTCTGGAGACTAGGCACCTGCCAGGTGATATGATTGAGGTGTATTAGGCCTTGAATGGTTTGAGCAGGCTCAATGCTCAGGATTCTTCCTCTCGCTTAGATTACGCAACTGAGGGGTCTTAAATTCAAATTGAGGAAAGTCAATTGTAGAATAGATGTGTGGAAATTTGCCTTTACCCAACGTGTGATTGATTTATGGAAAAAATTGTCGTTGTGGAAGTTGACTACTTAAATAAATAAATTCCTGGCAGAACTAGCAAACTTTTGGATTGAATGGAAGGGTGAAATGGGAAGGTTTTTTTTTTTTTTTTGGCTGATGCTTTATAAGCTTGCTTTCTTGCATCACATGCCTCTACTAATGCTAAGAAAGAGAGGAAAGACAATTTTATCCTTGTGTATAGCTGCCTTTTTGTGCCTCGGCACTAATATATAAGGAAAATAAAGTGACCGTTACTCATACCATTTCGCACTGGCTAAAACAGCTGGCAAATGACAACTTAAAACTAAACGAATATGTTTAATATTTAAATCTACCGTTTTATTTTATGCTGTTACCAATCACAAGCGTGTTAACTATCGAACATCATGATTTGTTTAAGAAGCAACACGCGAAAGGTCTCAAAAAGGTGGAAAAATTGTTAATTTAAACAACGGTACAGGAAATAAGACATCGATTTTCAATATTGGAAACACATGAAATGAGGTCTCCTGGAAAGCGTCTAATGAGGAATGTCTGACGATGTAATATGGATTGCCTTAGCTGTAATACTACCTCGATGTTTACCGTTGCTTGCCACAAGTGTCACATAACGACGATTCCATGGGTTGTTAAGACAGATTGTTCGCATTTCAATGAATGGAATGAATATCTGATTGAAGCTGAAGCAACATTCTTGCTGTGTGCCCTCCTAAACATCGTTAGCAGTGCGGTTAGGAATGAAGCATTAAAGACGAAATTTTTATTCCTTATTAACCAATTGTTTTTATTTTTCTGATTATACAGAAAAATAAGCGTTCTCTTACAGATTGTGCGGCAGTCAGCTTAATAGTCTATCGTAATTCTGGTGTGGGGAGGATGTCACGGTTATTATACCAGCTGTGGTACCTATGAGGGCAATTCACTAATCATACCTCCCCCCACACGGAACTAGGGTTGCTGTGAGGGTGTTGTTAGCGTTACTTATAGAAAACGTAACGCTTGACATTGTCCTGTCCAGGGAATTGAAGAGGCAGCATATAATTCATTTATCAATATAAGTATATCTGAGGTTTGTTATGGTTACCTTGTCCAGTGTATCTGACAAGTTTATGATGTGCAAACAGCCTTTGTTTGTCTTCATATTGCCTCAAATACTCTTGGTAACATTTTATTTCGAAGCATTGAAATATACGTCAGTTACTGTTTTCTTTGCATTCACGTATTCAATGTTAAGTTAAGAGCTTTCAGAAAATGGGAGTGTTCAACTAGATGGGTGCAAATTGATTCTTCTAGCCTTTCGTTATTAAATTCTATTCGCTAAGGATATAGCGGAAATTGTATCCAGAAGCCATCGGCAAGCAGATTCTTCGCAAGATTTATCTATATGTAAATTGAAAACATTGGTGCTTTTAGCGGGTCCTTGCCACCCAAAGCCTTTGGGATTCGAAATTTTGTATATTCACTGGGCAAAACTATTTATTTTCTAAGTGGATGTTTATTGTAGATTCAAATTCTAAACTACTTGCAGTAATGGTTCGCTTATATCTGAGTTATTGAAATTTTCGAAGAAGCCGTTTGAAAAGAAGAACAGCGTGTGAACTACACGCTGTTCGAAGAACTACATCGCACGTGACCATGACACTCAAAGATCTGAAACTCTGCGTGCGTAGTAAGGAGAACCTTCTTGTGCGCAGTTTGATATTATATTTTATATAAATTCATTAATTTATGAACTCATAAATTCAACGAGTTATTAAAATTTCAATTTATGATTTGTACCTTTCGTAAGAGCGCGCCATTGTCGATTGACAGATGTCGTGAATGACATTTCGATGAGAAATTTTCCAGAAAGATTAACACTAGAAAAGGCTTCGTTGGTTGCTGTGGAGTGTTAGGCGCATTAGCAACTTAGGCCATTTTGCACCGTATAAAAGATGTCTCTAAATTCGTGTGTTCTGCAGTCGATTTGCTATTTGTTGGACCAAAGCCGAGTTTCCTGATGAAAAAATTATGCTATCTCTCGACTGAGGATGACTATCTCAACCACGTTGTGGAAAAAAGCCCATAAAAATCCTCACGTCATTGACGGAATTCGAACTCGGGTCTTTTCTACCTACAACTCGGGGGTTTCTGGGACGACGATTCTACCAACTGTGCTACTCACGAGGGCACTAGAAAAAGACTCGGCTATTCGTCATCAGAGAGTGAGAACCTGTTTTGTGCTACTCTTAGGCGTCCAAGGTTGTAGTTGTTGTAGAGTTTTAGGCGCCATCCGCGACTTATCCCATGGTGTCCAATACAAATTTGTGTCAATTACGTGTGTTCTTTGGTCGATTTGCCTGTTTCTGGACGAAAAACCCGAGTTTCCGGAGAAAAACCATGCTGCCCTCGTTTCAGAGACCGACTAACTCAGCCACATTGTGAAAAAGGCCCATAACAGTCGCTTGAGCCATTGATGGGATTCGAACCCAGGTTTTTTCCGCCCGCTCTGGGAGAGGATGGTGATTGTACCAACTGTGCCCTTCGCGCAGGCACACTTGCACTTAAGTGTGTAAGTTTTTGTTTTTATATTCTTAATAGTTTATGAATTTATTTCTATTTTTAAATGTGTTTAATTTACAGCTTTCATCATGCTGATTTCGTAGCTGTCACTAGTTTTAGAATTTCAATAATTAAGACTAAAAGTTATATTAACCTAATAGCGCCATGTAATGGTACATCAGAAAGGGTTGCGAAAAACAATCAGAGGTACCTAAACGTCTTTAAGAGCTAAAAGGATCGTACGCCGATTTAAAGTCGTTAAACATAAGGATGCTAAACGTTTGAAATATTTCTGCTGAAATCCTGTGGTCAAAATATTTTTCAAAATTTCTCTTTGCAGTGAGTCAAAAGATAATCGAGAAGAACCAGATTATCAAAAATTTCGTTTAAAGGAAAAGTCAGCGTGAACTTTTAAAGTTATTAAATGTTTTTATCACTGTACTGATTAAAATTTTAATGTATGGTATTTTGTGTCTGGTCATTAAAGTTTTGTAATTTTTTTCCCTCAAAGTCATTTTAATAATTTAACTATACTACAAAAGAGCCAAAGCTAAACAGTTCCACCTTCGTAACTGGATGAAGATGACACGAAATATTGAACACACTGCATCGAGTATGGCACGGGATAAAGTCACTTCTGTTCAGGCCTTAGGCAGAAGAGTCGGTTCGAAAAATTGGAGACTGTCTCTCAAGAAAGGCAGTTGAGCAAGTGATGCTTTCGCTCGTATGGCTACCAAAAGGGAAGAGAAAAAGCCATCAATCTCAACCAACTGGAAATGTTTCCAAAGCAATTACTCTAGTGACCACACAAAAATTGGAAGAAACGAGTGATAATCGAAACGAATACTAGGAGTAACGAAGCTAGCATGATGAATGCATTAATTACGATGCTCCACTTCATCGTAACTAATTCATCGCAAACACGAGACCATTGGTTTTTTCTTCTTTCCTGGGTGGTCACTTGCTCAGGAACTGCACTAGTGATTACTAGTTGACTGCGTTGGATATTGAAAGCAAGTACAAGAAATACAACCCACCCGTAGCAGCTGAAGTGGAAACATCGTGATTTCCAGCATAGAGGGAGAATGAAAGAAGGCCCTAGTAGAATTCGAGGGAATGGACCCTGCAAAAGATCCATGTTGTATCGAAGCAGAGACCCAACAGAATCCTGTGGCACCAGACTACCGCATTCAGCGAATAATTCCGGATTACCTCAGCAACAACGAAATAACATTATATGCCATCCGCAGAGTCGCTTACTGTGCCGCTATAGCAGCGGATAAGATAAACGGAAGAGAAACGAGAGACCCACAGAAAACAAAACCAAAAAACAAGGAACCACCAATCTCAGAAAGAAGACTAGAGCAGAAAATAGAAGAGCTCAGAGCGAAGATATGTCAACTGACCCAGTGATGAGGGGGTAGCAGAAGTAAGAAGCTGATCAGAAAAGTAAAGACCTTCCTCAAAAAAGAAAACACCCAGAGCAAACAAGAGATCTATAATCAGAGGATCGAAGGACCATGACACCTTCAAGCAGAACCTCCTTGCATTAACCAAGAGACTTTTCAGATATAGGGAGAGTGCCAAGAGAAAAACAGACAACGGGTGTTTAATGAAAACTAGAGCGACTTCTACGGGAACATCGGACAAGAGGGGAAGGAGAGCAACTGATCGGCAGACCAGAAGGCTCTCGAGGGTTTCTGGGACAACAGTGGAGCAGCTAATTTCGTCATACCACTGTAGCCCCCCCCCGGTAGACCTAGAACAGACGAAAACTAAAGATATAAAACGGACAACAGAATGGAAAATTCAGGAGGAAGATGTACAGCAGTCGATCACCACGATTGGTCAACTCCAGGCATACATAATAGCCACAATTATTGGTACAAGAAGTTCAGCTGCACATACAGGCACATAGCAGAGCAGTTCGCGGAGAAGTTAAGGCACCCTGACACAATCCAAGAGTCTCTGGCTCAAAGAATCTCCTATCTGAAGGGCAAGGACATAACAAAGACTCCACAAACTCGGCGAAGTACAGATCGATCACCTGTCTTCCAACAAAGTACAAGATCCTGACCAGCTGCTTAACCAAGAAGATATCAGACCTATTGGAAAGCCAGAACATCATGGCCAAGCAGCAGAAGGGTGTAAGTAGATGAGCAAACGATGCAAGGGGTAATTGACCATTGATGCGGTAGTCATGTACCAAGCTTACAAGAATGACTGCAATCTGTACATAGCCTATCACGATTACCGCAAAGCTTTTGATTCCGTATCCGATAACTGGCTAATAGAGACACTGAAGATCTACAAAGTCAACTAACCTGGTGTGCAAAACTCTAGAAGCAACCATGGGGAGGTGAAGGACCACCATCAAGGTCAGGAACATCACAATCAGACCGATCCCCGTCAGAAGAGGAACCATCTAGAGAAAAGTCCTAAGCCCAATACGGTTCTGTCTAGCACTGAACCCACTATCCACCATGCTGAACAACGTCAAGTACGGATATATCCCTAAAGAAGGAAGGAAGAACCTATACACCTTCTCTCACCTGATGTACGTCAATGACATAAAACTCTATGCGGCAACCGAGGATCAATTCCAAAACCTACTCTAGAGCACTGACATCAAGGTGCAGTTTTCTCTAGACAAATGCAAGACCCACGAATTGCATCATGAAAACCTACTCGACCGAAACTACCAGCTGAAGAATGGTAAAGAGATTGAAGCCATGACAGAGGAGAGAACTACAAATGTTTGGGATGATGCAGGCTCAACTGTTAAAACACAAGGAGATCAAGCCCGCCTGATTCAGAGAAATACCACCTGAGACTGAGTAGCCTGATAAAAACAACGCTGAATGGCGGAAATACAGTGGTGTGCAATAAGGACCAGTCTGGTTTTCACCTGTAGCTTCTCATAGGAGTGGAGTGGCCTGGATATGGAGAAATCATACCGAAGGAACCTCGTGAGGTGCAGAAATGATGAAGGAAACAACACCGACACAACAACGCAAACAAAACGGTACAGAGGGACTTTATTAAAAAATGGCGACATAGCACTTGCTGCCATGATACAGATGCATTACTGCCAAAGATGGGACAAAGGGAAGAGGTAGGAGATATGGCCACCCCTAATGTCGATGTAGGCTTTGCACCGCCTGTCCATACTTAGAACAATGTTGTTGATAAGTTCTTGGGGTAACATCGTCCATTCCTCTGTCAGCGCCATTTTCAGCTGGTGAACATTTTCTGGCGGGTGTGGATTTGTCGCTAGGCGTCTTCCCAGAGCGTCCCATACGTGTTCGATGGGATATAGACCGACGGAAAGGGCAGGCCAATCCATACGAACAATGTTTTCTCTTTCGAAAAGCATATCCTGCGCGGATAGCACAGTGGTATCGTCACCATCCTCCCCACACCGGGTGTGGGGAGGATGGTGACGAGTTCGCATCCCGTCAGTGACGCGAGGAACTTTAATGGGCTTTTTTCATTCCGTGGCTGAGTTAGTGGGTCTTAGGCGTAGATAGCAAGGTTTCCTTCCCCCCCAGAAACTGGCGTTTTTTTCGTCCAGCAAAACGCAAATCGACTAGAGAACACACGCAATTTACAGAGATAATACACATACGGGCATATGAAAGAAATTATGGGTGGCCCTAATATAATAATTTGAATTTTTTCCAAAAGCATATCAACAGCTGCAGTGCGATGGGGTGTGGCGTTATCATCCATAAACACAAACTCGGGGCCAATGCCACCTCGAAACAGACGCATGGGGAAGGATTACCTGAGTACAGTAGCGTGCACCGGTTACAATACCTCCTTCCAGTATCCTGGAGTTGTGTACGTCCATCCAAGATAATTTATTATTATTATTATTATTATTTTAGGGTTGCCCGTAATTAAATACATTAACCCGTATTTGTGTCTGTAACTTGCGTATGTTCTATGGTTGATTTGCCTGTTTTACTGGACGAAAAAACCCCAGTTACTGGGGAGAAAAACCTTGCTATCTACGCCTGAGACCAACTAACGGAGTGAAAAAAGCCCATTAAAGTTCCTCGCGTCATCGACGGGATTCGAACCCAGGCCTTTTCCACCCTGTGAGGGGAGGACGGTGACGATACCACTGTGCTACCCGCGCAGACCATCCAAGATAAATGCCTCCCCCCCACGAGAACACCTCGACCGCCATGTCGATCCCTTTCAGTGATGTTCGCGGGGTGATACCGTGTGCCAACCTCTCGCCAGATTAGCTGACGTCCAGAATCGCTGCTAAGACTGAATCTACTCTCATCAGTAAAGAGTACCTTGCCCCATTGCGCTGCTGTCTAGTCCTTGTGTTCGATGCACCACTGTAAACGGTGTCTCCTATGGGCAGGTGTTAAAGGGACACAGCCTTACTGGCTGTCGGGAAAACAGTCCACCTTTGTTGAGTCGCCTGGCCACTGTAAACTGCGATATCCTGCGTCCTGTGCAGCTGGTTTTCAGTGGACCCTCTTGGCCTGTAGGAGTATATAGCGGTCATCACTGGGCGTTGTTTTTCGTGGACGACCACCACCACTGGTCCTTCGAACAGTTGTACCTGTCGTTCTGAAGGCCGACCACGCATGTGAGACGATGCTATGGGCGGCCATACTCCTCGCACTTCGCCCTTCCTCGAACTTCCCAATTATTCGACCCCTGGTAAAGTCCTCCAGATGTTGTCTAGTGGCCATTTCGTTGTGTGTAGCACTGTATGAAACCAAGCGAACGTCTGTAACAATCATGCTCACCATTCGGTAATTTGCACTTAACTGCTGAACTGTGCTTTTATCTGTTTATGTGAGCCCTCTCATCACGATTCAAATTTTTGCATGCGCACCAGCTTTCTACTGAAAGGACACAGTTATGCAAATCGCCACAGGCTGTTTCGTTTGATTTTGTGGTTGTAACCTTTAGAAATAGTGTTGGTCCTTAAGTTTTGCACAGCAGTGTATTATGAGAGTCATAAACACCTACAGTCTCCCGGTACTAACATATTGGGAGAGTATTTGATTAAGGCGCAGCACTAGTATAGTTTTTGAGTTGTGCAGGTTTGGGAAACCACCGGTGGCGCCTGACCCTAAATACTATGCTACTGTAGTTTTTTGAGTAGCGGTTTCTAGTACAGCTTGAGGTTCGTACTTGTAATATGGCACCCTTTCTTTGATCGACTGTTATATTTGTGCCAACTTCTGATGCATTAACCTGTCGACCTGGTCATGTCTATGAGTGTGCTCCATCTGGGTTATCGCGCAGTTAATTGCCTTCTTCTGTTGTTCACTGAGGTCTGTCAAACCCCTACTTCCTTCTTTCCGTGCTATGGCCAGTCTCTCGATTGCCACTTTTGTGGCAATCGAGAGTTGGTTTCGGCAGCTCTTGTTCCTCATTATCGTGGTCGAACTCATAATTTCCTCCTGCTCGGTGTTTGTCCAATCTTGAAGCAGTATGCTAGTACTGGAAATGTGTAGGTGTTTATGGCCGTGACCATGTTCCACCCATTCAGCTTTGTTTCAACAGGCATCTAGGTCTCTGATGGTATTTCTCAGTGAGACGGGCCTTGATCTCTTTGTGTTATAATTGTTGCGCCTACACAATCTCTGGATTTTTGGTCTCTTCCTCTATCATAGATCCAATCTCTTTGCTAGTTCTCAGTTGGTAGTTTCGGCTGACTGGACTTCAGTGATGCAATCCGTGGGTCTAGACCAAATTGCCCCTGATGTCAATGCCGAACTCTTCGGTGATCAGAAGTAGCTGTTGGAGCTGATTCTCAGTTGGCGAATAGAGTTCGATGTCTCCATGTACATCATGTGGGAATGTACAGGTTCTTCCTTCCTTTTTTAAGGAAATCTTGATGGTACTTGTTGTTGTTATGTATGGTTGAATGCTATACAGAACCATGGTGGTCTCAAAACCTCCCTGGAATATTCCTCTTCTGATGGGGATCGGTCTGATTATGATGTTCTTGACTTTTTTTGGTGGTGGTCCTCCACTTCCCCATGGTTGCTTCTAGGAAGTGTGTCAGTGTCGGGTTGACTTTTTTGATCTAAGTGTCTCTAGCAGTTAGCTATGGGTTACGGAGTCGATGGCCTCGCAGTAGCCCATATAGGCCGTGTACAGCTTCTTTTAGGCTTGCTCCACAGTTGCCGCGTCAATGGTCATTTGCTCGTTGCATCTTCTGCTCATCTGTTTACATCCCTTCTGCTGCTCGGCCACTGTGTTCTGCCTCTCCAAGTGGCCTGATATCTCTTTGGATACACACCTGGTCATGACTTGTACATTGTTGGGAGGCAGGTGATCGGTCTGTACTTCACCAGGTTTGTGGTGTCTTTGTCCTTAGCCTTCAGATAGGTGATGCGTTGATCAGAGATTCTGAGATTGTCCCTGGGTGTCGCATCACCTGGGTGAACTGCTGCCTGTGTATGCAGTTGCACTTCTTGTAACAGTAGATGTGAATGTTATCTGTCCCTGGAGTTCGCCAGTTGTGGGACTTTCTGATCGATTGTTGTACATTTTCCTCCTGAATCTCTTGTATGAAAACATTGTCCTTGGTTTTCTTCGGTTCTAGGTAATAAGAAATTCAGGATGGCTTTCTCCTCTTCTCCAACGTTCCTGTAGAAGGCTTTCTGGTTTTCATCACATATTCAATTGTCATTTTTCCACCGGGCATGCTCCCTCTATCGGCAAGTCTCTTGCCGAGTTGCAAGGAAGTTTTGCTTGAGTGCGTCGAGGTATTCTTCGAGCCTCTGATTATAGGTCTCGTGTTTTCTAATGTTATTGTATTTCTTGAGGATAGTCCTCACTTTTCTGCTCCGTTTCTTACTTCTGTTACCGTGTTGGTTCTGGGTCAGTTGGCCTGCCTTCACGCTTCTGTCTTCTGCTGTAGCTTTCTTTCCCAGGCTGATGGTTCCTTTGCTTTGCGTTTTGTTGGTCTCTGGTTTCTCTTTCGTTTATCGTTTGCTGGTTGCTACAGCAGAATGGTAAATAGCTGTGCGGATGCTATCTAGTGCTACATTGTTGTTGTCGAGGTAATTCGGGATTATTCGCCGATTGAAGTGGTCTATGACTTGTCACATGATTCTATTGGGTATCTTATTATTAACTGTTTATTTATTTTTGGCTGCTACAGAAAAAGTTCACTTCCTTGCATAATTTGGCCCGACTAATAGTGACACGAGTACTAATGGTTCAAGACTAGTGATTGTCATTGTGAGTTGGAGCTGCTATTTCGCAGTTTTTATTGAGAATATCTTAGTTTCATCGTGAATGGTTTTTGGCTAACTGTCACGCTTTCACAAACAGCAACAGCACTTTGCACAGCCAGATTGTTTCCTAAAACTATCTCGATAATTTCAATATCTCTGTAGATGTGTCACTCGTATTTATTCATGGTACTGTACTTTTCTTAAGAGTAGTTCCATGTTCTTGTAGACCCTATCATGTGAACAGCATGACCGATTGGATATTTGTTGCCGTTGTGGTGTAGCACAGCGTTTAGATTTAACTTCAAGGAGTCGATGAAAAGGCTCGATTCTTTTGCTTTAAGTTCTATTCCAAGAAGCCCATTAAAATACAGACATGGTTGACCTTTTTGACAGAAAAAGTTCGCTTCCGAATAATTTTTCAGGTATTAAAATATTTTCTTCATTGTTATAGACGATTGCATCAAAATACCATTCGCCAGAATCGTCCATCATCATTGATGGATGATATATTAATATTGTTTAATAATGAGAAGATGAACAGAATTATTATTAAGATGAGTAGAGGTGGACGAGGTATGTATTAATTAGAAACTCTAGGTGGCGCTAGTCGATATTTTCACAGTGGAATGGAAAAGTTCCAAGTACTATTATTCGTTAAATTCTGCGTGGGCTGTTGGGTTGGTACTTCAGCGAGGAAGACAAATCGATAGAATTTTCTCACACGAAATGTTTCGCGCACTAATGTGCAAACGTATTATGTTTTTCATCCCGTGAAGTGCTGTTATTTCCAAGCCCTCGGTTGTCTTTACAAAAGAACTGCAGTTTTGCGAGGGAGATTTCCATTTCCATTTGATAGTTTGGTAATTTGTAGTAAATAAATGGAAGAGAAACCCAATTATCACCTGCTTACAATTCCAGTTATTTATTTTTCCACGCAGTTTGTGACTTCGATGAGAAAAGAGCCCGATGCCACGTCTGGCGTTGTGCGGTTATTTTTAGAACGAATACTATTAGGAAAGGCGAGCTTTATCGTTTATCTCTTTTTAATAGTGGGGTGGGGGGATTTTTTCCCTTTACTTCGCTATCTGAGGATGCACCGGTATCCGCTATTACCCGTTCAACAATTACACGCTGTTCCTTTGAGCCGCGCATCCTGATGGGATATCCCTCTCTAAGACAACGAGATAGTTACGAGTTTTAGGGAGGGGGGGGGTTGCTCGTTTAATTTGAAAGCGAAAATTAATCGCCATATTCCGTTTCCTTTCAAAAATGTTAATTCGCTAATTTTTGTTGGCGCTTAATGCTCGCGCTGTGAATTATTTCCTTTTCGCTGTCCCAGCGCGTGCCTACCTTTTCGGCAGACCGTGGGCGATAACGAAAATCTCGGATACCTGTATCTTATCCAATCATCATCCGTCGGCGATGTTGTGGTTGCCTCGAGAGGCACCAGAGGGAGCTAGTGGTTCGTCGACGGTGCGTGCGCGAATTCACTGACCGGCCGGATGACAGTGGCTGCCGTTCTTGGGGGATGTTAAGTTGAAGAGTTTGCTGCCCGTGAGGAGAGGAGAGTGCTTGTCGAAGGGTAGAAGCGTCTTGCGGAGTTTGTTGCCGTGAGGAGTGTCACGGGAGATATCTTAACCGTCTTATTGAGCAACTTTGCTGTCTCGAGCGTTTACTGAACAGAAATAAGGCGAGAATTAAGGATATCGGGCTTGTCCTGAAGTTTTCCAAAGTTCTTTGACGCTTGCGTCTGGAGCGGTGGTGGGTTTGATGCGGTGAAAAAAAACAACAGAAGTTGAAGTGTGCTTCGATGGAATCTTCGTTCGCATTTCCCACCGTGGAAAGAAAACCTCCAGTGACTTCGGTGATCATCGAGAAGTTGCTTAAAACGTGCATCTTTTCGCCGGCGACTTCCATCTGAAGGGGATGGACGTAGGTTGCAGCGAATAAGGTGGGGAGATTCTGACTCACGCGCTTCCATCGCCGGGAAGCGCGCTTCTTTTTATTCGTACTCGTCGTTTGATAGTCAGTGGAAGGAGGATTGAGTTCGAAGGCTGCGCAACAGTTGGAGAACATTCTGCTGGTTGGTGCGTACAGAATTTTTTTTTTTCCTTTCTTCTGAAGAGGGATAAACTTAATATTGAGTTAAATACCGCGAACAGGTTTCGGGCCATATCGGAGCGCAACCAGAGTCAGGGGGGAGAAGTAGCACGTATTACATTAACCTTTGTACTTTGAACTTAAGGTGTAGCGTCGCAGCACGAAAGTTTGAAGTCTGGGACGGTGCGAAGTGGAAGGCTCATTTTTCTGAGATCGCAGCCGGCGCTTTCTTGTACTGTAACCGGAGCCACCCCTGGCGAGTTCTGACCGGCTCACGAATCGTGTGGCGACAGCTACGAGGAAAGTTATCCGATTGTGGAAGGACGGGCGAACTTTGTTTGAGACGTCGATTTTGCGTCTCTTGTGCGGGGGCAACTGGATATTGTAATTAGTGTCGGCCGTGTAGATGGCAGCAGCGGTGATCAACGTGTGGCAGTGAAGGGATTTTCGAGGTTCCGAAAACTGTTCTTACGGAGGTCAGTCGAAGAAGAGCCAGCTACGGAACTGCGACACGTACTGTTTGGTTGAGCGCTCTACCCAACTCCCCTTTGTTCCTCCAGTGTGTGCGCGTGTTCGGTTTGGTTTTTGCAAAACATATCTCGGCCCTTATGGTTAATCCAGAGGAGGTGGTGACAAGAACATAATGGAACGAAGGTTTCTTCGCTCGGTGCTCGCCCTGGTGCTGCTTGTGACGGGAGTGGTGCTGGAGGGAGAGTTTTATACAGGTGAGTGAGTCCGGTCTTTTGTTGCATTGTCAATTCTGTCTGTGGGCGCTTTGCGAGTAAATGGAAAAGTAGCAGATGTAGCGCATAGCCGTGAGATAATGGAGTGTCTTCCATTTGGATGCAGCGCTTTGTTATTATTGTAGAACTAAAAGTAGAAAGAGGGAAATAATCCATTTTAAGTTGTTTTAATTTTGTTTTTATTGAGCAGTGAACTTTCGCGAGATTATTGGATTTCGTTATTTTTGTGGAAGGTTCTATTTTTGACTGGTGGGGGGCGAGAAATATTTCTCAATTAGTTTCCCAAGATGCCTATACCTTCCACCGTGCGGAGGGTTAATGTAAAATTCTTAAGGATGCGTGTAAGTATTCGGTCTTCGACGTCTCAATTGAAATTATCAATTCTCCTCACTTCTATTTCAGAAAGATTCCGATTCAAATCTGATCAGTCAATTTTGAATTTGGTCTTTTCAAGCAGAATTAAGTTAGCTTGTCTGGACCAAAAGAAACATCCTTTTGTTACTTGTACATACGATTTAACAATCGAAGGCAACGGTATGAATTCCCCGAAGGATACCTCCACTCGTCACACTCATTTACCTTTAATTTCCAATAACTCCGAATACTTATAAATGCGTTGTAATTGCAAAAGACAGGGTAGTGCCACCTGTTGGAGTTCGGAGGAGGTTTGGTATTCGTGAGACGTGTGCAGGTGCTGAAACGTCTGTAGTTGTAGTCGTAACGGTATTAACGTTTCCATTCCAGACAGATAATAAGAGCGTGAAGACTTTGAACCTGCACGTGCACTTTCCTCGAAATTAAAGTGTTCGCGCCGAGATTTATGCGCTTGTGTAAACAGTATGTAAGTACCGCGGTTCTAACTCAACAGCCGGTCAGAGGTTAGCGGGTTGATATGAATTTCTTTGTGTGCGCGACACTTCTCACAAAGGTCTAGTTTCTTAATACTTTTCTTTCTCCGAAGAAAGGGAAGGGGCGGAACAAAACCGAGGCAGTATATTATCTGTTTTACTTTTCTTTCGCTTTCCATCAGCTGAGATTAAAACGTTGTTATGGGTGGGGTGATTTTGTTCGCATTCGGACTGGACTTGAACGTAAAGTTCATTTCGTTTTCAAGTTAATTAGCGTTCATCCATGATCAAGAACACTTGCGCGTGAATATGAAAGACGGGGGATGTTTCAGCTGCCGCCATGACGTTTCAGCTGCCGACTCAGGTGTATTTGCCAAGATAAAGTATAAAAAGATTATTTTAAAGGAGTATTTATAGACGGGATGTTCCCCAGAATTCGGGAGATTAATCGGGGATTCAGATTTCGAAGCAGCTAGTTTAAACACTTAAGGGGACACGGGTGCTTCGGATCCAGGCATCCTCTTTTTACTCCTTCCTCAAAAAATACCATATTAAGAAGCCCTTAACACCTTAATGATCTTCCTGCAACCTGATAAGTACAAGGATGAGCCAAGCACGCAGAACGTCACTTGCTTGGTGAACAGCCCATCGTTATTGGTTAATGTAACGGTGGTATGTTATGGAATGACGGTACACTGTTTGGGTCTGGTGGATTCCCGGGGAACGTTATTCATCAGAGTGTTTGAGGGAGGTGCAGCTGCGCCAAGGATTGTTTCTTACGGTTTGGACTTGCACCTTGGTTATCGTTCCTGGATCGTTGAATGCCAGTACATTGTCCTGAATATCAATGTCCTACATTGACATTCTGGACAAGTCTTCACACGAGCGTGGAACATTGGTCTGCTCAGAGCCCCGACGACCTTTGGGATGAACTGGAAGTCGCCAATTAGCAACTGAATTAGCCGTTGTGTTTGGAGGAGGAATGCACCGAAAACCAACTTTTTTGGAAACTTCCAAAGAACTCTATTATTAAGGCAAAACATGGGCTGACGCGTTAAATGTTTTTTATTAGAAAATGCGGGTGTTCGGTTACTTTTTGGCAATATAGCTAAATGAATGTAATATGTGAATATGAACAGATTCACATTTGAATTTGTAGTTCTGACTCTCAAAGAATTAGTTGAGTGTTTAGAGTTAAAAAGAAGAGGAATTCAGAAGTATTATTGACTTTAATTTATTTCGGCAGTTAGTAATTTTTTTTTTTTTTTTATTCCATAGCATAATTAGAGTAATTCTTAGATTACACCAAGATACCGGCCAAACTGGCGAACATTTCAGAACAGATTGTTACCATATTTTCCTGTGAAGTTAGTTTTCATGAACCGACATGGAAACCTTCCCTTGCCTGCGATTTTATTCGCTTTTCAGCAAAAACTAACTTTAAATGGGTTCTGTGCCCAGTGCGGAACAGTGAAACAGGGTGGAACCACGAAGTGAAAGAACAAAAAGAGCCGAATTGTTTTAAATTAGGATTCAAAAGCTCGTTCTTTAAATCAGTTGTTTTGAACCTATTTTTGGCTCAACTCCAGATTATGGGTGCATCTTTTCACCGCGTTGCGGGTATGGCCAAATTCGGGACGGATTTAAGCAAAAGAAGTCGCTTCCTCCGGAGTGTACCGAAAAACTGGAATATAAACCCATTGGATGTTGCTAAGATTAGGGGGCGTTTACGCAATCCCGGGGTTTCGGAGCCGACCACAATTTTGTGGATTCCTAGATTGCTCGAATATTTAAAGTGTAATAAATGTAAGTATTGAGTCCTTTTCCTCAACTGATGGGCACCCGGCTGTCGTCCTTATCTCTTCCCTTCCTTAAATGCGGCCTGGTTATAATACTATTTGCAATGAGAAATAGTAGAACTCAGCACGATTACAATTAAAAAAGCAAAGCAGCAAAATCAAGAAATGCGTACTGTTTAATCCACAGTTTGGTTTTTAATGTCCTTTTGTATGCGGACAAATTACTTTGGAGCAGAAGAGTTCTGACTGCAGCGCTCCAAACATTCTGAAGTCAACTATTTTATAGTATGAGTGCCACAAAATCGTGCGATTGCTTATTACTATTCGGGAACGAGATTAATAACCTCGATTATCTTTTTGTAGGTCGTTCAAAAGCAATTAAGCCTAATCGTAAAATACACCCAGTACAGACGCTTTGGAGAAACTACCATACTGCCCGACAGCCGGTTTCGTATGGATCTTCGTATCACGTGAGGGCCATTCAGGCTCGGGGAAGAATTTATCGCCTATGAGCGGAAGGACAACTTTTCTTGCCCCGGGGCCCGTCTGTTCTTGTTCCCTGTGTGTTGAGTACCCACGTGTCGTGTCTCGATTTACGATTTTTATTTACCTGTTTTCGGGTTATATGGCCCGATAATAGATGTCATTTCAATTTAGGACTCGCTTTAAAGCCGTTAGACGTAAAAGCACGTGGCAGATAGAGCGCATGCGGAAGTATTTTATCGATTTTTATTAAATTATTGATTTTGAAAGTTTCGCTGAAAAGTTAAAAATTGTGGGTGTGTGCGCTCCACGTGAGAGAAATTCGGGGAAGATTCAAAGCCAGTTAAAGTTTTCAATACTGGTAGTTTATATCGTATCATTTGGGCGTTAACTCTGTTCATCGGTTGGTTTGTTGCATGCAACTCCCCCCCCCCCCCCCAACAATCCTCTTTTCCGTTCACGTATGGGGAAATCATTTCGCAGTTTACGTAGTGATTTAGGAAATCGCATCTGCGGCGTCAGTGCCGCGTGCAAAAAAAAAAAATACCGATCATTAAGTTTGCAGGTTCGATGTCTGACATCATTTACGGGCAGTTTGGTATGCATAAAGCGTATCGAACACGTGACATTATCCGATAAGTTTTCAGTTTAACTGCTGGCCGGTAAATGTCACTTATCGGACCCGCAAACTTCTTGAGCATCGGTAAAAGTTGTTCAGTCGATCGAGAAATACATTATTAGTAATCGTCCTCGTAGATTAGCTGGGCCCGCTGATGTTTCGTTAGCCAACCGTCAGAGGGCACATCTGCGGTACTTATTTTGAATCATAAAAATATTTTATTATTATTATTTTCGAATTATAAAAATATTTTGAATTAAAATTTTAATAAAATCCATCCGCTGAGTCGAGGCCGCCGTAGACGAGCGGTCAGGCACCAAAGTGCACGTGCTTCGAGTGACCAATTTTTCAGTTTTGCGAAGTCATAATTTTTAATGAAATTTTGGTGACTTGACGAACTGATCTCCCTGAAAGAGCCGAATATACAGTTTTATGAATATCACTCCATTATGAGTCGACTTATTACATGCGGACGGATGGACGGATATGGTGAAGCAGATATATTGACTAAAAGTAAATATAGTATACTAAACAGCATTTGATTTTCAGTAGGAGCAGTTTAAAAAAACGCATTTATGTATTCCACTTCAGGAGACTGCTCCTAGATGAGATCCCTTCTTGCTGCAGCGTCGATGGACACGAGTACAAACAAAACTGAGGGCGTAGCGAAGTGCATCGAGCACTAGGGGCGATAACGCGCAACTCGAAGTTTTATTAGTGGCGCGAGCGTGAATGGCGATGTTCCGTTGATAATTTGAACAAAGTGGAGCACCAGAAACTGTTCGAGTTTAGATTTACGTTATCTGGCGCTTTTCAGACGTGCGCATTATGATTCACAATGTTCATTACTGGCTGTGCCAGAGGTGGCATTCATCAACGAACCACTGCGGCATTAAACACCAGAATGGCCACAGTGATTAAGTAGCGCTCATGTATAGCGTTCAGATATCGACATCCTGTAACAGTGACAGATGATCGTGGAAATGACTCTACACATATTTTGCAAAAGCTACTCGTTTCCGGTGGATCATTACTCGGGGCTGAAAAGATGGTCGTGTCTTGGGGGATCAAGTTGTAGTCCGATGCGAGTTAATAATCTCATCTTGAATTAAAAAAAAACAAAAAGAAGAACCAAACCGACCCGCTTCGCTATGCATTGTGTGGAATGTTATGCTTTTATCTCAAGCCTTTCGTAGGAGTTGTTGGCACTTTGTTAGTGCACGATGCCACGCCTAATGGGACCAGCGGCCTACCAAACTAAACACGCTTATCTGCGTTCGCTGGGCTATTACTTTACCGCGGGTCTTTCTGTTAGTTATTACCGATTCGTGTTCGACCTCAGCAGTGTTGCAATCCATCCGCTCGCTTATCCTTCGCCCTCTTAAATGTAAATCGTCAGCTTGTTGACCTCGTTTATCTGGTGCGTTTATAACCAGCTTTATCGTGACACGATTTCGTCTTACTCCCTTAATTACTCCCCGTCTGTCCCCTTATATCTTGCATTTGCACTTATAACTAGCACGCTTCGCGCAAAAGGAAAAAGTGGTAGCTTTTCTTTTTAGATGTTCCCGGATGAGCGCTATCCGATCCTAACAGCAAGATGGCACGGGGGTTATCACAGAGGGGTCTTTCGTTAATGTGGTCGCCGCGATCTCAACTACGTAGGCCTACAGAAAGCTTTAAAAAACGGACATGCGGCCAGAAGTTCCCCTTCCCATACACAAGAGAGCTCGTCTAACTTGATTCACACAACACCGTTTCTGCAGACGAGATTAAGATGAGTCGAGATTGTCTTATTCTCGATATGTTTACATTTGGAGAAACACAAACTCGCTCCCATCAGGGGGAGAAGGGAACTGGTGAGATGGTCTAGAGAGACTTGATGCTATCTGACGATCGAAATTGGAATTTTCAGAAGTTATGTTGCAGTCACATGTGAAGCTTTTCGAGTAAACAGGCGGCAAGGAAGGTCCATGGTGTCCTATTGATCATTGATGCGAACATTTACTTGTGGGGGGTAGTAATCCCACTGTTTAGGGCAATTGAAAGACCAGACTTGGAATATTGTGCCCAAGTACGGCAACCACATCCATAAAGACTTCTCAATCTCTTTTCATCATTCCATCATCTGGCTCGCATATGATGGAATGATGGAATCTCTTTTTATCATTCCATCATATGCGAGCCAGATTTGGTCAACAGTCTCATGCACTAAAATCCGAAAGCACCAAATAACTTTTTCTTAGGTGGAGGAGGTGGAATAGTCTATCATTAGTGCATATAAAATTATGCGCATGTGCTTGTGCATAATTTTAGCTTGTACTAATCATAAATCGTCATTCATATGAATGGAAAAAACTAGTTAATGTACCCACTGCGTTGCATTTCAGGCACATCGATTTTTTGACATCAAAAACGTTTTTACTGGCGTTATTCCAAAACTTTTGTAACGAAAAACCGTCATGCGAAAAACGTTACGGAAGTGACGTCATCTTCAGCTTCCGCCAGAAGCGAATTGTAGCTCGTATTGTTGCAATTATAGTTGTATGACGACAACAATAATTCATCTTCTACTGCACCAAATTTAATGAAATTTTGCACGGCGCTTCATCTTAGCTCTACACAACAGATAAAACTTTCAAACTTTTGAAGATTGTAGTAGTTTTTCCAGGATAGTGGGAAATGTGATCGAGGAAATTTTCTCACGCAATAAACGGGATAATGTGGACGTATAGCATGTCTTTGGAGAGCAAGGGAATTTAGAAACAGAAATATTAAGGTTTTAAGACACAAAAAACTTTCTGAAATGCTTAATTCGAAAACGTATCTGGTTTCAAGTTTTTTTTCTTTACAATTAAATTGAGGCTGGAAAAGAATTCGCCCATTTATAAAAACATTCTTCAACTTGGACATGTCATCGGATCTTTCAATAAATACTACATGTAATAGAACAACTGGAGACGGTATATTTAGTCGTGAACTCAATGTAAAAATTATATATCCTACATTAGTCATCACAGACCAATACTTTCAGTAACTGATATGTAATTATTATTAATAAAATAAAAGCATTGTTATATTATTATCCATAAATGTTATTAATTATCCGAAAATTAAAACGTTTTTAACGCCTACTGATGACTCTTAAATGAAAAACACATTTAATATGCTAAGGGCAGGAGACATTATGTACCTACAGAATTTTTATTATTTCTTTAAATTAATGAATTTTTGTTCTATTTCTATGATTAATAGAAGTAAAGATTACCGCCTTATCATTAATTACTAGGATTATAACATTATGTTAATTGAAACTTTCAAATATTTATTACTCTTCTCCCGTATACTTCTAAGTCTTTTCTCTCTGTACACATCTCTCTTCACAACGTTTGAAAATTCATTTGACAATTTCTCTTACATGAAAATTCACGCAAAGCGTGCACGGGATGTCTAAAGCTAACTATATTGCATTAAAAACCGCATTTAATCTATAAATTTCTTTTTTCCATAAAAATTCGTATGAAAAATAATTTCCGGATTTCTATTTGTCCGATTTTAATGATATTTGGAACGGCTCACAAATATTTTTACAAGGTTCAAATATAAAATATCCTGAAAGTCCGTCCATCGAGTTGTTACTTGCGGACGGACAAACAGACGGACATGGCGAAGACAATATGTGCATTATGCATATAGGCTAACGCGTCTAAGAAGCACTGCATTATGCGCTAACAGGAAAAGGTATTGGCTGGTCAGAGGGCAGAATCTCGAATGTCTTTTTTTTTTTTTTTTTGTCCGTCCCGTGAACTGACCAAAACACAATTTGCAGCCGCACTTAACATTATTACGGCCCGGCCTTGAGCAGCGCTTTGCTAGTCCCTCACGAGACCTGAGAAATGCGGTTAAATGGAGATATTATTTAAAAAAAAAAAAAAAAAAATTAATGACATTTGCCGAGAACCCAATTCTGATGGGCAACTATAAAAACACAAAAACCACCTGTAAATTGTGATTGCACTCCCAGTGAGGTAATTTCATATGTTTTAAAATATGGCGGCGAAATTTTCGAGGCGAGTTTTTTTCGAGGAAAGTAAATATGTACTAAACTGGCTACGACAGAGGGTTGGAATGGCGCTTTCCGTAATCTGTGCTGTTTGTCACCCCTCCCTCCATACCCATTCGCCGTCAACCCCCATACGACGCGATGCTTTGCCTTCTGAGTAAAGAAAGGGTGGCGGGAAGATTATTTATGTCTATAGTTCTGCCCTCTTGACCTCTGCTTCGCGGTAAAGCATTTTTGTTTCTTTTACTTTTGTGGAAAACATTTTGGCCCGGCATTAATGGCGCAGCACGAATAAAAAAAAAAACGCGTTCTTTAATGCCGGATAGTAAAGTGGCTTTCAAAACAAAACAGGCACATGAATGGCAAATTTTTCGCACAAAAAAGGGGACAAAATGGGGAGATTAAATTCTGAAAGTGAAAGCTAGTGCGCCGTGTCTTCTGTCGCTGGCTAGAATCGCATTATTACTTTTTTTTAAAACTTCTCCAGTAAGACTTAATGAACCATTAATATATCTTAATACGAATATTTGGTTTTTTTTTTACTGCCCGGCCAAATTATCGTAATTATCTGAAAGAATAATAACTTCGGCAGTTTTACGGTTTGCGCGTGTTTTCTGGCAACATCATTTCATTCATTGAACAACGGCTGATTACGTGGGCCACAAAAACCAACAATCATTTAACAATGATGAATTGTTTGATGACGTTGCAACAATTAAAAACCTCATCTTTTGGTAGCTTGCATTTCACGAGCATGCCAAGCCGAAAATGAACAATCTATCACGCAGCTTGCGAAAGCATCGTATTAATTTTAAACATTCACGCCATTCACCAGTTGTACACATTAATACTAAGCGGCTACACGACACAGTGCCGCTTTATTGACGTCGATTTTCAGACGCCGGGGGTCTTTATTAATCAGTTTGAATTAATATGAATAATCATCGGTGACTGATGGCCTTTACGTTTCAGTAAATGAAGGGTTGGTAAAAAAAAACTCTTCTGTAATCTTTGGATAACCCCGAATAGTGATTCTGATATAATACAGAAATAAGAGACTTCATTTTGGCTTCCCGAGACATAATGATGGTAGCTTTTGGAATTTTGGCAACGTGGTCGTTACCAAGTCGTAATGATTTGATGCTTTTAAAGGTCATCCTCGGAAATGGCGCCACTTTGAAAGTTCTGGGATGGAGCGCATGCGTTGTGTGAGCTGTTGTGATGCGATGCTGGTATTTTAGAGTACCAACGTGAATTAATTAAACCGGCTGTTACTGCGACTAATAAATGGAATGGTCCCGCTATTAACTTTGATACTTTGCTTCCAGAAGGACTGGAAGTCATTCATGCAAAGTGGATTGTTTGAATGATAGTCCGCAGTAGGAGAGGACCGTCTGCGTCTTTTTATCGAAGAATCAGCGAAGCTGCAGAACTTTCTTTCGAATACATAATTTATCCAAGGGTTCCCTGTCTACGGATGTCCTTGTTAGTAAGGCTCGCGTAATCCATAACGTCATTAAAGGAAAGTCAGTAGTTTTTTCTCTCTCTCTGTTCGTTCTGGATGTATCATTGCAGAAATCTCCAACTGTAATTTATGCATTTAATGCACACTGACAATTTTTGGTGAACCGATATTTCACTAAATGGAATAGATCATTATTTCGAGTACCACGCAACTCCAGAACTTTTTATTAAAGGGTAAAGGTCATCAGTATATTCGTACTATTTTCCAATTTGTTAATTTAGCAATCTGTTAACAAATGAACTACGTGGACCACTTTCGTGCATTACCTACTGATTTTCTGAGAATATGCCAGAACCAAGATCCTCATTCTGTTTTCGGTATCTTCACCTTTTTACAAAAAATACGTCCCCCCCCCCTTATTTATTCAGTAGTACAAAATTAATAAAAACTGAGTTTAACCGCATGCTTCAGTATCAAACAAACGATGGCGAATCAAAGGTCCTCACCTTCCCAGCACGGCAACTTTCTTCAACAGTAGACTACCTGGTATCCATCCTTTTTAACGACCTCAAATAACACACGAGGGGCGTTCAATAAGTTATCTACCTACCTATGAAGGAAATGCGATAGAAGCAAAAATCTTTAGTTTTCAATATAACTCCCCTCACCTTCAATATACTTGTTCCATTTTGTTGGCAATGAGGAAATACAAGACAAATAACATTCTTTTACTGCTGTTTATGCATCAACGAATGCAAAAAAAGCAGTTCATTATCTTCAGATCATTATCATCAGCAAAGTGGCGTCTACGTACGTTTTTCTTGAATTGTAGAAACAGGTAGTAGTCACTGGGGGCCAGATTAGAACTGTAAGGTGGATGGATAAGTTCTGTAAAGTCAGTTTCTCAAAGCAACAGCATGTGACCTACGCGTTGTCGTGAAGAAGCATCACAGCTCCGAAAAGTTTTCCACGCCGTTTTTACTTCATGACACCGCTTAGGGTTGTACAGTATGGATCAATATCACCTCCAGTCACCGTCTTCTTGCGTTCCAAGTAGCGAATATACAATTTCTCCAGCATCTGAAAAAATGGTGACCATAATCTTGCCAGCTGAAGGTTGGGTATGAAATTTTTTTTGGGTGGGAAGAACTCTTGTGCTTCCATTGCATCGATTCTTGTTTAGTCTCAAGATCCCAATGATGAACCTCGTTTCATTACCCATAACAACCCTGGAGATGAAAGTTTCAGGGTCCATCAATCTCTCTACATTCTCAACACCGTACACTGAATTGCTTCTACACTGGGGTCAGAAATCTGGTGTCGCACCTTGCACTTGACTTTAGTCATCCCCAAGTGTTCATGGAGTATGGTTATAACTGTTCCTTACAGATTTGGGCATTCAGCACAAGGGTTTCCACAGCTTGGTACATTTCTGGAGTGGTCGCTGTCATAGGCCTTCCTGAACATGGATCATCTTCAATGGACTCTACCCCACTTGAATTGGTTGACCAGAATTTCACCTGGTACTCTGAAGGTGCAGTGCTGCCATACACAGCCACCAACGTTTCGTGAATGGCCTTTGGCCCATTTCGTTCTTTGGCGAGAAACTTTGATGACTGAACGATGTTCCAATTTCAGCAAATCCATAATTTGATACAGGTGTCCTCCTTCTTTCTGTTGCAGCATCTCAACCTAAAAATTGATGCGATTCAAGTTGAGATTTGTGGGAACATGATAAATCATGAATCATTGAAATGTAACTATGGAAAGTATCTTAGGTACCGAATTTATTGAATGCCCCTCGTAGCAAACGCTTAAAGGATGAGAGGCTTCCTTGGCAATGTAATGGACTGGTTCCTTATTATTTGTTTGAAGGTGGTCTGGGTAAAATTCTTAAAGGCCTCTTCAACCGGAATAGTAGTTAGCTGATTGCAGACCGTCTGAACTGGACTTCCCTCTAAGCTATTTTAGTTTGTGTCCTGCGTACATCTTCGAACACACAAGCAAACCTTATGAACTGAGGATTTTATGCTTTTTAACCCCATAAGGTATGATTTCACCGAATTTAACTGTTGTAATGGGTTTCTACAAAGCAGTCAAGGTACACAAGCGCATGATTCAACAACAGGAGAGAAAAAGACGCATTAAAGGAAAATCTATAATATAAAATAAACTTCGGAAATGCAAGGGGAGTGCGATTAGAGAACCTTTACGTTCTTTTAAAGGAGATAAATGCATTTTCTCAAGATGTGACTCCGCGTTCTAATAACGACACGTGGAACATTTAGTACGTCTTGTATAAAGAGTAACGCTGCAGATGCAAGTGGCATATTCTTCTGATACTGCTAATCGATTTGCTTATATTTAAGTCCTGCGTGGCAGGTACAAGCCAGCGAGACTCGGAAAACAGGAGAATAAGGTAATAGAGTGCCCTACAATCGTAAGACTATCGTAGTCATGATTAATGATGTGAAAGAAATGTACAGTGCGTTGTCTCCACGCAGGAAGACCATTAGGGATCGCTTCGAAGATAGTGGGAGCATGCGTGACCATAAATATACGAGACGTCGTTCTAAACAAAACAGGTGATAGAGCTTGTGGCGACAGCGATTATGCAGAGCCTGTAAAAGCCTATAAGATGAAGTGGATACATCGCTATCTTCACTATGGCGCGTAAGAAAAGGCGTGAAACGACCATCCACGTCACGTGTGCGCAGCATAAATGACAGCTACACACACAAAACTGTTTTTTTTGTGGCTTGCCGATGCACTGAATTTTTTCTCTCCAGACAATGATGGTAAAACCGCATTTGCAGCTGCTATACTTACCCCGCATCGCGATTCTCACTTTAGCCACTCTTCTCGATGGCGCTGTTTGATCCGAGATTTTCTACCGATGTTGCATTATGGCGATTTTGTGAAGACGAGGACACGCACTTTCTTTGGCATTAATTTTCCTTCATATCACGCATAATTTTAAGGAATCGTTTTTTTCTAAAGAAGAGAAATACTACTCAAGAGAACATTTTACTTAAGGGCCTGGGGGACATTGGTGAAGTGATGAAGATTGTCCAGTTGCCTCCTAATAAATCATTACAGAATGATTTATTAGGAGGTAAGGGCAGTATAATGGGAAAATTGCTCATATTGTAGTGGGAGCCGCCGCTTGAGCTGCGTTTGTCTCAGTCCACCTGCTTCTCCTGCTAAATAAATCCCCTACACTCGGGAAAAGGGACCTAGCTAAAGCTACATGCATCCTTTGCATTATACAAGTGGAATGCGAAACTCGGCATTGCCAGTCCGTATGACCCAAAGGATTAATATTAGACCATTGATGAAAATGTACAATAGCACCTGCTCTACGAAATCCAACGAGTCCGGCATGATTTTGACCAATAGGACAAATAACAATAGATGACTTGCCATCAACCTTCAGCCTACCAACCACCGCCACGAAGCTGATCACCCAGATATGTGCCTTTATGCTCAGTAGGTCTTACTGACCATAAAGCAGTGCTCGTCAGTGCAGGAGATCAACAGTGAGAAAACTGTCCCGATCCAATTGACTCCTGGTACGAATTTCATGCTAAAATATGAAGTAGGGCTGAAGGTTTTCTGTCAAGTGTTCTCAACAAACTGGATGCTGTTGAAGGGCTCCATGTCAAATTAAAATATAAAGTGAATCAGGAAATGGTGCGGGAAACTCGTGAAAGTTGAGGAAAAATCTCACAAGAGGATTGCCGATATTCACTATGGAAGTGCAAGTCACACTATTCCAAGTGAATCCGAGATGCTCGAGGACCTATATATAACTGCAAAACTGCACTTTTCCTCAAAATACAACACACGCCCACATTATCTGGTCCTGTTTTAAGGCCGGTATTCTAAGAAAACAACGGAAATTCCTGTGATCTTCTAAAACCTGATAGATAGATTGAGTGAAAATGGCTGCTTCGACACCCGCTTTTTAGGTAAAGAAGAAAAATACTTTACTACTATGAATACATTAAACAAAGAATCCCATTAATTTGTAAACCAAACCAAAACGAGGACAACCAGAGAGTAAAACCCTTGGGCTAAGGCCCAAACAAGAGGAGGAAACAGGTTGAAAATATTCTATAATTGGCGAAATGCACATTTCGTTTCTCTCTAGAAACTCTGTTCACTCCTTAGCCGAATAGTCATTGTCCCATCGTGGGTAGCAGCACAGTTCATATAATCACCGTCCTCCTCTCACCGGGTTGTGAAAAATACCCGAGTTCGAAATCTTAGTTCCTTTTGGCAATGTTCTTGTGCTTTCAAACTAGAGGCTGTCTCTTTATAGATGTGCAGTTTTTATCTTCGATGTTCTTGGGCAGAGTTCTAACTAGATCAGTTAGGGCTTCGCCCGACCCCTAACAAATCGAAAAGGACTTTTAATGTAGCACAGGGTTCATAATTTAGTACAATATTTACCCCATTAAATAAAGGGCCGAATTTTGGCCTAGTCAAGTTACGCGATTGTTACTGGTCGTTGTTTAACAGGGCCCGTGGCAGCCTCTGCCCAGCTTCAGCTGCATTCATTAAATTATCATTTAAAATTAGGTGAAAAGTGGCCTTCTTTTAGAATGCAGAATATGCTGCAATCGTATAATTTTTCTAAATAAAAAATATTGAAGTAATGATTGCTGGATGGATATTTTGTTTAGGTCCTGATAATTTATAATACGCCTCTGGCTAGATAACGGATAAGATACTTTGTCTCCAAAAAATGAAAAATTGGATGCGGTCCTGTCCTCTTTGTCTCTGCAGTTTTTATCTTCGATGCAAGATTTCCTTTTGTTTTCCTTTGTGGGCAGGCAGAGAGAAATGTTTCTCTTCCATTTACCGGTGACACATGCCAAATCGCACGTGCTGTCTGGCCACTCTTCTGAGTGTACCTCAGTGGAATATATTTGCATTTCGTTTTTGTAATTTTCGCTGTCCCTATTTGCATTCGGGGCGTGCCAGTTTTGACACACTGGTACCGGAACAAGTGCACGCGCAAAAAACAAACTCGCTATGCGGAGAACAACTGATCTACTGAAATGTCGCCACGCCATTTTGGATGCTGGAACTAACAAATGTTTGAACTGCAATCCTTCTTTGACCTAAAGAACCCGGTGATATTTGTGATAGGTCGCCATAAATAAAACAGCCGGACAATCATGAGGGGCCCTCGGCTAGAGAGGGAGGGGGGAGGATTTCTTCGGTGGGTTTTCATAAATATGGAAGCGTAGTGTGACTTCCAAAGTGCAAACTTGAATCTTAACGAAGAACTTGCAAAGTTTTAAATATTTCGTTATGTCTTGAGAGATTGAGTGAAAAATCCAACATAATTAACAGAGGAACCCCCTACTACCACCTCCTGCAACCGAATTGTTCCAACCTTGGTTGAAGAAGCAATCTAGATTCTAGACAACAGTTCTGCGAAGATTGGTGCCATTATTCTTTGAAGGAGAGTAGGAAAATCCTTGATTTATTACAATCTCCTTAATTATAAAACGGATGTTCGCCAATTACTGTTGATGGGTTGATTTTTCCGTCCATCTACGAGCAGTCTCGTACCGATGGACAGTAATTTCATTGAAGTAATTATTTTTAATTGTTGATTAAACTTTTATATTTCTAATTGCTGTTCGCAGTATTTAAAATCTCATTTTGAGTTTATTTTTCGAAATGTAGGATGTCAGAATTTAATCAACTTAAACACCACTTAAATGGGGCTGTGGAGAGGGATCGGTTGGAGAGTACAAATGAAAATGCTAATTATATGGAGGAAAGTATCAAAAGCAATCAGTGGAAAAGTGACAGTAATGTCGATTTAACTGGGTGTGGCCAGAAAAGGTAATGAAAGTGGAGGGAAACAGTAGGAAGTGCTTTCCCCTTCTTCTGGGAAACAGAAATTTAACTATTTCCCAGTAATATAAAATTACGCTCAAAAGTAATTATTATATACCGCTCCAAGGGAAGAATCTAAGTTTTTTTGGACCATCCCGAAGCATTGAAAATACCTTTTATAAATAAAAATCCTATTACGATGCGAAATTCTTAGATTCCCTTGAATAGATGCCAATGAGTTCTGCAATGAGACTTCTCTGCTGTCCATGCGGTGCAGAGTCAACTTTACAACTGTAACTGGTAAAAGGAAATCGGCGAGATAAGTAGTGCCCACCCTCCTCTAGACGCAACCCTTTTCAGTACACGGGACAAGTTATCAGCTATGCTGCATGCGCATGTAGAGCACCTTATCGCACTGAACGATAACACGGGTAAAAGGTTGCTTCGCTCCGAAGTTATCTTTTTGTACAATTGAAAGTCGATACTCGAGCCATAAGCTGAGCCAACTCTAACACGAGATTGGGTAAACAAGAGGTGCAGAAAGGAATAGCTGTGAACTTCTGCGAAAGGAATGTTGGGTTTCTGACGTCATTTCCTGTATTTCGTTTAGCACGCAGTTGTTGATTTTTCAAGATTGCTAGCCTTTTCGCCTCTTCATTACAAGCAACGTGGCTCTGGACAAGCATCATCCAAGATATTCTCCATTTTATGACGCTGAGTTCACTGCCCGTTGGTTGCCGCATTGTCAAGTTTTTGATGTTTGGATCCTTGATTAGAACTCCACCTTTTACTTTTTATGGAATAAATAAAAAAAATCAACCGAATGTTTCAAAACACCGTTTTCTGGTGGCGTAATTCATTCTGCGATTTGCAACCACCAAGGGTACGTCGAAGGAGTCATAATGAGATGATCACACTCGCTTGTCAGTTCCTGTTGCCTAAAGAGATTATCTCATTCCTCAGAATCATTTAACCTATACATAGCTTCACTATTAGCTTCTGTTTACTGAAAGTCATTTCGGGCCACATAGATCCAACGTCTATCTGAACTTGATCTGACTTCCATGTGGTCTATCACTGCTCTTACTTTTTGCACCTATTTCAGTATTCCTTTATAGGGCATAAAGTACTTAAAAGGTACTTTATGCACAAAAAAAAAAAGTACAGTACCTTCAATGGAAGGTGCAAGCGTAAATTTGGCTAATACCACTAATCCGTGTTTTTCTTACAAATCCCCTAATTTTAATTAGCAGTTTCTCTAACCTCATAGGGCCTCCTGAGTTTACACGGTTTTAACACTTGAATGGATCCTGTCTTAATTTTAACATTCCTCGATGAGGTCCGCCAGTGCTCTCTCATTTTCAAAAATAATATCCTTCGAAGGTTCTCTTCATACGCTTGCGCCATTGATGACTGCACTCGTGAAAGAACTTCCGGAAACCATTTCTTGTTAAGTCTTTCAAGGTAGTCATGTATGGCCACAGATCCTCGGCCTTCTTTAATGCGCATGTGGCATGGCACTTGAAAATTTCAATTTTCTTCAAACACTCGTCTCCTCACTTTGCGTAGCGCTCATTCCATGTGGAACACAATTTGTTCCTTCAAATCTTCCATTATGCTTCTCTCAAAACTGTTTCCCACTTTAGGCCACTTCGAAACTAGCAGAGAACGCATCAGAACTAATGTCAAAGTATATTTGGTCTTAATCTCCCATCTACCGGCAATTCGCCGAAACTTAATTGATTGTGCTGTGGTGCTGCCATTCTGCGAATTAAACGACCAGCCTATGTACAGTAGCAAAAACCATTTGCAATACTTTTTTAAAGATGAATTTCTTCCAAGGTTTCCTTCTTTTAATTAGCTCTTGCGAATTAACCAAAACTTTCTACTATAGATTTTCCTTTGAAGGAGAATCTCTAATACGAAGCTGGGGCTAATTATTGTGTAAACAGAAGGGTTATCGAACGAGCGAATTCTGCTATTCATCTTTGGATAAACCCGGCCTTTGATCTTCGTCTCTCTCTAGGCTCACCACCCCGATTTCTTCGAACACAGTTCATTAAACGTGCCAATATTGAACATTTCTTAACTGTATATAAGCAGCTGGTCATGCACGTTTTGGAGTATTGCGGAATAATCCTCTGCGTGCATGAACAAAGAATTTCGGTATAAATATATTTGGTACTTTTGACTCTGAAATTACAATATACACCTGTTCTCTGTGGGTCCTGGGTTCAACAGATCACACGAAGTACCAAAAGACTTGCAGAAGAAATACCGAACACAGAAATACAAAAAAGGCAAAAATGGTCATCACTACTGGAGGATTTAGTGGACGTTTTAGAATACGACAAACAATTAAAAGACCCTCAAATCGATGCAGACCTCTATTAATAGTCAAGTTTAAAGGGGGGGTGGGATTACGTTGAAGAACTTCGGAATTTGTGGTTACTTAGCGACGTTTGTTATCTATAGGGAAAAAAATCGGCGTGGTCCTAGTTTGCGCATGCATATTTTGCGCAATACGCAAGGGCGCGATCACAAATAGGTGTACTTTTCCTCTCGCGTGAGCGTTCGAATAGATGTGGGGAGGAAATAAGTGTGGGTATCTGCGGTGGGCAGGATATCTATTGTGATCAGACTACAGCAACATTGCCCCGAGAAGAAAATATTTTAGAAAGCGACGCACTCCACCAATATCTGGCCGTTCCCGAGTCTCGTGGGCGGAAAGGAACGTATCGATTTATCGGCATATTGATTTAAATAGTCGCATGTTTCGTGAAATGCAATGTTCGAGTAAGGAATTGGATTTTCAGTGAAGGGTGGGAGGGCAAGAATTTCCAGTCGAGTGAGATGCTGTTTGAAAGAAGACCGGTGCCAGCGCAAAGAAGGAAAAGAAAAAAACTACTTGTTTCGGATTAAAATTACATTAAACAGGAGGATAAGTGCATCAAGTTCTGACTCCCTCCCCCGTTGTCTTCTACAAACCAAACCGGGCCTCAAGAGCGGGAGAGAGGAAAGAAAAACAGAGAAGATAAATTCTCGTTGCAGGAAAAAATGGTGTAAAAGCCTAGAAAGCGTGACGCGCGCGCGAGCAACTTGGCAACCCACGTGCAACACTGGCAATCAGTTATGCTTAGTGGAGCCTGACTGTGTAGTCCGGTTAAGGAAGAAGCGTCCTAATTTAGCCCTTCCTGTCTCCATCAAGTGCACTGCCAAGGTGTCAGGCAGCTTTAATAGACACTTACCTTGCTTGTTACCGATCATACACTTCGCTATGACGAATACCCGAGTGGGACACCTGGTGGAGCCAACGGTTTTCGTCTGATTTCTAATGTGCGCCTTCTCTTTTTCCACCCCTGCATGACTGGGTCATCTCCCACTTCAGATCGGTGATCCGAAACTTTTGTCACGAAATCGGATAGGTTTATCAACACTATTCATCAAACTCCATCTTCTTGTACCTGTCTGGTAAGAGATTCTGTTGGGCAGCGAGCTGGAGGAGATAAAGTATAATTCAAAATAAAAGAAAAATGTATTTTCTTTTCTTGAATTCCATCTTTGTTCAAAGATGGAATTGTAAAACTAATGAAATAGTTCAAAACTGCAGTCAGAAGAAAATACCTGAGCAGTTAATTAACGCTGAATCCTGTGGAATGTAGAATCCTGTGGAATTGTGTCTGAATGTAGGACGCACTGGCCCATTTCGGTCATTTTCTGCCTGGTTTGCTCCTTGGTTAATCAAACTCTGAATACACCGGTTAATATCATTAATTATTTGGTGGCAATCTGCATTCGAAGGCAGTCATAGAGCAGATACAATTAAAGTTCTGCAGCAACCCAACTATCTTTCTCTGTCACTGCAGGATCGGCAAGATTGGTCACTGGGGTTTCTCTTTAGAAAAACAGAGGTGTTTTTTTTTTTTTTTTTTTTTCGATTCCCTACATTGAGTAGATTGCGAAACCGGATTCTTCCACCTTTCCTAGATTCATCGGTAGAAGGCTTAATAATTAACATACCAACCAACATTGAAACACAGTATGGAGATTCATCGCATACAAACAGAATGAAAATAAGCATTTTTCAAGTAAAGGTTGTTCTGATACTAATCTTTTTGGATGTGGAGAAGGCAGTAGGTCAGATCGAAAAAGCAGCAGCTATGTTTCAATCCAGTGGATGCCCAAGATCATTTAAATTATCAAAATACAACACGAGACCTTAATGGCTGAAACACTTCAACGAGTTGAGACCTATTCATCCATTTTTTTTGGTGAGATTTCAGCTGTTTAGAGAGGACCTTTAGTCACTTTTGATTGATTTTGGTCCACCAGGCTTAGTTTCAATGAAGGCCATTGGTCTTTAGGAGCAAATCGAATTCGTATCGTGTTCTTTGTTTTAATTATTGTGTGAAGGTTATATTGAAAGCAATTTAGGGGGGCTCAAGGTATTAATGATTTGATTTTTTAATGAATCTTTGCATCAGAAGATACAAATCCTCGCACCTCATTAAAGGCTAGGAGGGTGGATCATAAATGCTTATAAATTCTTGTTTATATAGTTTTTTCCACTTTATATCACAATTGTTTCTTTCAGTACTTCTTACAAAGCCAACTTCATGGTCTATTCCTTTTCTTCTACTTAAAGTTGCTTGTAGTCGTGTTATTGGTCCTGTTTACGTCTATAATTTTTACTTTTTTTTTTTCGTATTTTATTTCTTTTTACAGAGTTCTTTCCTTAACCTAGGTAATAATTACTCCTTGTTATAACTTCATAACCCCTTTCCTGAGGTCACGTCTTCCTGACGCTGCTTCTCGATATCTAGTCTTGAAAATTTCATTCCATAACTTGTGATTATTTAAGTATAACCTTTTGTCCTCATTAAAGTTCCTTAAACTGGTTAACTAAACCAACTGTACTTGCAGAGAGGGAATATGCTCTGTACCATTCATTCTTTTAAAATCTCTTCCAGTTTCTTCTGTTTTTTTTTATTTATTTATTCAGTTTACTGATTTTTACAAACACCCCTAGAACAGCATGCAAGCTAGAAGGGTGCAAACAACAGAAAATAATTACAATAAAATAATCAATGACAACATTGATCAATAGAAATATGTATATTTGACATTTACATAAATATAAGGAATTTCTATCTTTTTGCTGATGAGTTTTGAGAAGGTAGAAACGTTCATTTTGATTAGTATCAATTGCCAGGGTACCCAATCTAGATTTGCTTGAAGGATACTTGTAGAGATGGTAAACGAGTTTCCAAGGTAGCGGTTTAGCCACCTCAGGATCCAGTATTCCACAGTCAGGAACCTCCTGAGATTTTCTACTGACGCGGAAGACCATACGGGGGAAGCATAAAGGGCGATTAGAGAGACACATCTCACCACATAGCATGTTACGAGATTAGAACTTCATATCCCTGTCAGTTCCTGTTTAACACGCTACAGAGCCCCCAAGGGTTTTCTTTCTTGCCTCTGCGAGGTGAGGGGCCAAGGTGAGTTTTTCATCCCATATCATACCAAGGTCTTTGTATTGTTGCATTCTTCGAACAGGATGCCCATTGAGGAAAACACTGATAGGCGAAGTTATCCATTGCTAAGTTTTGCAACTTAGCAATGGACACTGCATCTTAATTTATTGCAGTTTTTTGTTTCCAGGGGTTGGAGTTAAAAAGGAGATCATGGATGTTCAAAAGATCTTGGCAGCGAAGTACTGTCAAGATCTTTTGAACCTTTTTATGTGGGCCGATGACCATAAAACTGATAGCTACACAGCAACTGGATAACGACATCTTTCCATGTATGTAATTATTAATTTGGGATTCGTCAGGCTGGTCGCTTGTTGTTTGTTATTCCACCAAGATTCGTAGAAGTTTCTCTTTAATTCGTATTGCTTGTTGAAAGAAAGTTTAAGTCCCAAATAAGCCTAGATACTTATGATGGGGAACCCTATTAACTAGTTCTTCGTTGAATGTTACTTGGAGGATTTGTAAATGATATTTAGCGGCTACTTCTGTGTTTATTTTTAATTCTTTTAAGTAGTTTTTCACGCTTTTGAGTATTTAGTCTGTCTCTTAAATGTAATTAGAAATTAAAATAAATTTCAAAATAAATTCAGATCTCGTCAGATCAAGTATAACTGTTCAAACATTTTATATCACTCGATATTCACTTAATTTTTCCAATATGACTGTTGTTAGTGCAGACAGTACTAAAGATAAAGATCTTTATTAAAGATAATCTGAGAATCATGGATGTTCAGTTATCAACGTGTACTGTGTCTGAGTAAAGAATGTGCTGCCGCTTTCATTATGAACAGTACTACTGGTTAGTGTATGAATTTTAACCACGGATGGGTTAGAGCGAAGAACCGTTGTGGAACTCCTGTCCAAGAAGGAATGTACTGTTGATATCTGTAGCAGGTTGACTTCGCTTGAGCGAAGGATGAATTGATATTAGTAGTTTCCAAAGATGGATAAAGATTTTTAAGCAGAAGACAGCATTGAGAACATATTAGATGATAATTAGCCACCCAGAAGGACTTCTGTTGCAGTCACAGACGAAACATTAAAATACTAATCTTGGGATAGACGAGCCATTATCAGGGAGTGTGTTGTTCTTCACGTTTAACGTGGACATAATTCTCTTGAAAGAGTTAAGTTTCGGACACATCTCAGAATGAGCTGAAGTAGTTAAATGTGGTTGTGGACTTGCACAAAAGAAAGGCGGAAGTTAACTTCCAACTGGTGTGTCGTAGAATGTGATTTCGGCATGTGACCAAATTCGAAAATAAAGTAGAATAAGTGATGAGGATGGTGAAGGATCTGCTGACACATTCAAAAGATGTATAAAATGGAGAGTTGATACAGATGCAGTAAAATCACTGAGGAAGAAAGACGCTGAAGACATTGCCCTCTAATAATCTATCCAATAAAAAATGTCTGATTTGCTCTCCCTTTTTAATGAAGCCGATAGGAGAGAATGGCTTCAAACATGGCGCTTTGGATCATTACTGCAGATTTCCATTGGCCATAGGTAATTGTCGATAACTGTCCATGCAGTCATTATTTAGTACGGGCCAGGTTTGGGGAGGGGGGGGAGAGAATAACGCACGAGATCACGGAGTATAAAAGTGTTTAAATACTTTTACCAGGAGCATACAACTAAGACCGCCCACAGCCTGACGTAGCCTAGTGGTTAGGAGAAGAGTACAAAGCACGCGTTCCTTGAGTGGACCGGGATTCAACCCCGTGACTACTAAATACGATAAATATTTGTATTAACGATTTATTGTAAACTCTACTGACTTGGTTGTCGTGCCGGAGTATAAACAGAAATTTTTTTTAATTTTAGCTTTTGTTTTTTATTCTTAATATTTTTTACTTTAATCGTGGTGCCCAGATTTGGAACAAATTTATTGGTCCGTGTGAGGATATCTTATTCAACTTGAATATATTAACTTCTCTGCAGTGCGCTTGACCTAGTCACCTGGACTGAGATGTTTTCCACCTATTAGCATACATTTTGCTCTCTGTTTGAGTTTTGATAGGAACATAATTATTCACTCGTGTGTCTTTACTATTTTTACGTCTGTACCTATACTTCCTTAATTTGTAAATTTTCATTTCTTTCTGTATTCACTTCTATAGCCAAGAAAATGACCTTTATCTCGATGGAAACCTACAGATCGATCACCACGAGCAGTAGGGTTTGGTAATTCCGCAGCTGAAGTAAAATCTTCTGCCTTTCCAGAGTTGAAATGGCAACGGTCTTCTTAGTCGAATCTTGTTTAGGGATCGTTGACCCGGAATGGTAACTTGTTACGAGGCTTCAATAGAACAGAGACGTGCAAAAGACTGTGGCATTGAACGTGATGCAACCCTAGTAATCACCAAAGGTCCCCACAGTGTTTCTTACACGATTATTACAAAAGGAAGGGGCGTATCGAAACCAGCTATGCACCCGAACTCGCAGGCATTGCACGGTCATATGTAGAAGCAACAAACCGATTTCCTGTTCCTGTCTTGGTCACAACGTTCTTGATATCTACCACACATTAATTTCTTTAGACTTCCTCACTGGGTGGAGTAATTGGATGCCTAGTTCTGATGAAACGGCATTATCAGCATTGAGCAACGTTTTGAATTCGAGCCTCGGTGCTATCTATATGTCTTCATGCCTCCCCCTCATCTGGAACTCATTATGTTAACTCGGAGTGGACAAGCGTCGCCTGCAAAATATATTCTGCCGTCACGGTAGTGTTTGATTCTTCTGCCTCGAGCTGCCTACGAAGGCTTCGTCTCTCTCTCTCTCTCAGCTGTTACTCCACTTATCGGTGATATTGCGCGGATTCTTATTTGTCTGGCCTTTCGCGTGGCCTTACGTTTCACACAGGCGTGAGGGGAGTCGGATGGATGGTAAAAGAGATGGGAATAGTACAGTACAGGTGGTCACTTTCCCATCACCCTGTCTGCCCGTACAACCGTAAAGATGAATGCTGTTATTGGCGATCTTAGGAGTAACCTCAGTGTTGTACGGCTGCTGAGGGGAAAGAGGGGGAAGAACAGACAGAAATCTGCTCCACAGAATACCCAAAATCAAACGGAATCGAGTGATTTTACTGTATATTTTAGCAAAACGCAATGTGCGATTTTTGGTCCCTCATTTATGACGATGGAGTCTTAGATGAGTGAACACGCGTAGTCGCCTTTCACGAATTTGACTGACATCAGTAAATCTGTCTACTCCTGGTGGCGGTACAACAAATGCGTCACAGACCCAAATTCCAGCCGTTTGCTGTAATTCATCGTTGGCCAAGAGAGTTTTCCAAGAGCCTGTCTCGGGTCAAATATTTTTATCAAACTATTTACCTTTTTGTGGCAGGTAGCGGAAATCCGTCATGTTGTAACGCAAAGACGTGTAATAGAGGGAGTCATTTTACCCACACAAAGAAAATGTTTCCAGCTTTTCTTTCTTTTTTTCTTTCTGTCAAATTTTATTGCCGGGGAACAGGATGCCTTAGCCCGAGGAACTTTGTGACCATTACCTCTTCAAGATGAAATATGGACCTGGAGAATGTTCCAGATCGTTATCGTAATGTAATGCTTACGATGTTGGCTTCTCTGTCCAGTAGCCGGGGTGTGTGCGCTGAAAGTTGTCGTAAAAGATGTGGGGGGAGGAAGGAGGGGTGGTTTTTTTTTCACTTTCGCCGGCATTGCTCCGTAAACAGCATTTCTTTAAATGCGACGTCAAAACTAAACGGGCGGTACACGGCGGCGGCGGCGTAGCGTTTCCTTCCGCACGTGAATTCAAATGCCCGCTTAAAAATTTTGGATACAGCATCGGGGAAACAATTTTCGAATGAGGATTTTATCTTAAGCACATTCTTCCCGCGCGTGACTTCGGCGTTTCTAAATGATTCACGTCTATCGATCGATCGCGCGCCACTGCCGAATCAATGCCGAAGATTTGCCCCATAATTCGTCGCGACCAGAATGAATACTTAAAGTTTATTTCTCTAAATATAGGTAGCGAGATTCAGGGCGATGGCGAGTGACGTCACAGTGCCGTGCCGCTATTGCCCGCAGGATTACGGAGTTTGAGTGGGGGAGCGCCGTATAAAGGAGGAACGGCCCCGCTAATAAGGCTGTTTGTAAATGAACGTAAGGAAGACGACGTGCCACTTCTTCGGTCTTCTCTCAACCTCCGTGGAAGTACCGTACAGGGACTGCCTTTGTCGACAAGGGTCGAAAAGTTATTTCGTGGAACGAAGTGTCGACAGCATCCACCAGCTCACGGCTGACCTAATTAAGGAGCAACTGTTGTTCGTCCCTGAAAGTTTAAGCGCCTCGATGAACTTCGTGTGAAGGGCATTCCTTTATCAGAAAGGCTGATCAACAGCGAAAGATGTAATCGCCTCTCACGCGCTCTTGTTTCCAATTTGATTTGGTCCAGAGTGCTCGCCAGATCTGACTTCGGCCGAGAGCGCTTGTTCATTCACCAATGGTTGGTAAGATTTAGCGCGAACATCGGATTTGGTCCTTAATGGGCGATGCCCTGCAGCAGTACAATTAGGTGGAAGTGGATTAAAAGAATTCCTTCTGGTTGAGTTAATGATGGTACCATTAATTCAGTTGAAGTTGAATAGCCATCGTGGTCTAATATACATCAAACTCACCTCCGAATAAGTTTACTTAGTTTAATATTTTTTGTGGGCCCCCTATCCTAATCAGTGTTGGAGACGGCCCCTCGATTCACTAATATCACTGTATATTTTAGGTCAAAATTTAGGTCAAAGTTCATCCGAGAAAGCGATTTCTTATAAATAGAAGGGTAATTTTCTGTATGTGAATGCGGACGCGTCTTTTGTAGTGTAAATAGGGAGTTCTGAATAACTTGCACTAATATTGTGCCGAATGAAATATTTGTTACATTAAAGAGTCATTAGTGTAAATACATCTCAGCTGGGGCACCCGAATGCAAAGAAAAGCGTTCTTCTTGGATACTTCAATTCACCGTTAAGATTGCTATTTTAAGATATTCTTGAGAAAATCTATTTTTGAGTGAATAATCGCTTTGGTAAACATGTGGGAGGCAAATAAATTTGTTTGGATATTGAGTAGTGTGCAGTTCGGTGGTATTTCTCCAGTTGTTCGAGCTCCGTTTGCATCCGTTAGGCAGCGAATGAAATCCCACAATATTTCTAAAATGATCGTTCTTTATGGATGCAGGAAGATGTAACAGATTTGTCGTGGAAGTAATATTTACATTGGAAATATCGCGATGTATTCATTGAAATAAAGAATTTTAATGTTAAGAGACTATTATTGCCCCATGGATGAGTAGTTTCACTTTGTCCTTTTGGAAAAGATCGGTTAGAATCTCTGGTGGGGGCGCAACTTACTGAAGCAGTTGACTTCTGCCAAATATAAGGATGTTGACTTTGTAACCAATGACCATTGGATTAATTTTTACAAAAGGCCGATTTATCTCTCGGAATCTTTGCCTTATAGTCTGCTTTCTTTTGACAGTTATAATTTTCATGGAATGAATTTGTAAATCCAGTTTCATCTTTCTTGGGAACTCTGGGATAGCTTCCGTTTGGCCGACTGCAATAAAACAAATTCCATGAAGGAACGCTTGATTTATTTCCATCTAATTCAGAGTAAAAGAGATGTCATGGTTCTCTATTTATGAGCATTGAACAAATGTCTATCTGATGTTTGATTACTGATGTTGAACCAGCTGCTAGGGCGTATGTCTATCTCTTCAGAAAGAGGTTTCCTTGAAGTCTTCACCGGAACACCTGCAATAACTGTCAAGAAACTGAGCGAGACAGTGCTTTAATATTTCACTCGATTTAACCCCCACCCCCCTTTTCCTCTGCTCTTTGCCGTCTTCTGAAGTTCGAGAGATTGACAATAGCGGCGCTGTAGTGGCGCTTGGGCAATTATCGAGCCTGAAGGGATTTGTCCAACAAGAGGCCTGTGGCAAAAAGTCTATAATTGGGTAATTACACATAACAATAGAGTTTTTGGCAACCTAGTTTTTCTGTCCTGATCTGGAGACTGTACTTTTGAAAATCCACAATTGGTACAGACTGGGGGAGGGGGGACATAATCGTTTTCCTATAATGTCCATTGATTTTTTAATCGTTTCAAATGACTTTAATGTCATCTCTAGGCTGCTCGTTCTTGTAAATAGTCGTTTGAAACAAGTTAAAATGAAAAATGACACGGAGAGACCTCGCCAAAGAGGTTAGAAAACTTTAGCGCTAATTGAGCTATTAAAAGGGTGCACGCATTTTTCCTGGCGTGTGACAATTCTGCGCATTTCCAAGCTAGTTACTCTGCACCCACATACTCGTTAAGTCGGTGATATCGACTCCGTATAATGTCGGGAAAATAAACAGTCCCATCTTGATTATATTATCTGCTGTAGATCGGTCTGGATCATCTCTTTCTTTGCATCAATACCGTAATGAAAATATTGGTCAATTCCAAGCAAGCCGAAGAGAAACACAAGCGGTAGATAAGAACGAGAGGCGCTAGACTTTCAGAAATTATATCAGACAAGGAATTAAGTAAATAGTTTTATGCAAGGGGGGAAAACTGTCTGCAGATCAATGTGAAAGGGAAAGTATCTCTTTTAGGAGTCCAAGTCTTTCTGAAAATAAGCCTTTAAACAGGTCCTGCCAGACCTGTCCTTCGCATCCTAACAGCCTTTAAACAGGTCCTGCCAGACCTGTCCTTCTCATCCTAACAGCCTTTAAACAGGTCCTGCCAGACCTGTCCTTCGCATCCTAACAGCCTTTAAACAGGTCCTGCCAGACCTGTTTAAAGGCTGTTAGGATGCGAAGAACCCTGTCCTTACTGCACGACTGTACAGAGGAAAGGAATTCCGGTTGTTGGAATCGAATACCAATATTGTGAAACCGAATGATGATCAAGTGAAACTGCGAATATTTTGTAGAACGTTTTTCTGCAATAACAAGACGAAGCTAAAGAGTACTCTCAGTTGATGCTCAATTACTCTGAAAGGTTTATTAGAATGCATCGTGGCGAAAACTGCTTTGCTTCTTTTAATTTAAATTTCAACTCTGGGAACAAAATCGAAAGCGGAAGCACGAGCGAACGACCGAAAGTGGCGAAAACAAAGGAAGATGAGACAGAAATGGAAGATAATGCAGAGTCATAAAGAGATGGGGGGGTGGCCAAGGAGGGAGGGAGATAGATTGACTAGACAAGGTAACAACTTCTGTTTTATATGGAGCCTCAACTAATGAACACAAAAGCGTGCATGTTGGCAGGTCACATTTTTCACCGCCGGTATGCGCTGCAATGTCGCCTGGAAGTGCAATTACGCCACGGATGCATCGACATAATCCCCCAAGTTTTGGGTCCATAAGTTTATGTCACCTCCGGGAGGGGTGTGCACTTTATTGCTCATCTGGCCGGTTGTGAAATCTGCTGATAATCATCTGACGGTAATTAACCCAGTTTTAATTTATTTTTATTGTCTGTTTCGTGGCTCGGGTCACGCGTTGTTGCACGAAATGCGCGCGCAGGAAGCACACTTTCCGCAGTCTCCACTCTTCGCCCTCTTCTCCTCATATTTCTTGTCTTCTCCTGTCTAGTGATTAAAGAGTCGCCGCGATGTCAAAATAAATCGGGATTAAGACTTTAATCCTCGCGCTAATGAAATTAGGTTTTTGTTCGTATTTCCCTGCCACTGATTTTTTGGGATTTACGGAGACTAAGGGAGTTTCTATAGAGCGAGCGATGAACTCCCCGGACGTGTGATAAAGCCTCCTGAAAGGATACACCTGTTGGTGATATGGTGTGTAAACAGAGAGGACAAAATGCGCATTTAAGAATATTGAACTCGAAGAAATAAATCAGGGTATCTTAGCGCCGCCTTGAAAATACAGAAAAGTGTCTGTGAGGACACTTGTCTGTATGGAAGCGAGCTATCTTCTCTTTAAAAATGCTCCTCCTTTATTCTGATAAGGTATTACCAAGTTGTTTCAAAAGAACTTAAAGTAACTTCAATTTATTGAGATATTAGTGGTAGTTGAAGTAACTTACCACATTGGATAAAAGGATTTTTGCTTTTCTCTACTTAGCTCCAGTGTCAGGCTCTGGCCATACGTGCCTCTCTTGGCTGGTTGTAGAGATCTAGTAAAGTAGACTTCGTAGAGCTTTCCGCACCTCTTTTACACCCCCTTTTTCTCAATTTTCCGTCTTCAACCGTGTCTATATACGGCTTTCAAGGTTATATCAACTACCACCATCATTCTATTTCCTGCAATTTCCACCCGAAAATTCAGTCGGCAATCTTCTGCGTAGACGGAGTGTGAACTGGTTTCTCCCCCTTACCCTCCCGTTCGTGACTCGTGAGCCGTTGAATATAGCCCACCATTTCTATCGTCGTCTTTTATCTCCATTCCTTTTCCGGCGCCGATTTCTTCCCCTTCAGCGGACATCCCCGTCTGATGCATTTTCTCAGGAATCGGATGTGGAGACTTCGACAGACAGTGGGACGAGTTAATTCCTTGTCTGTCGTCGGTTGAAGTAAGAGTGGAAAGTCTGAAAGTGGCATTTCTTCCCGCAGCTGTTTGGTTTCTTAACAAAGAGGGCCATCCAAAGTTACAAATGTTGTCTAATGTTCAGAAATTACCATTCAGTCAGCGTCCTCTGTATTGATCGTCGAACACAACCGGTTTTGCTGTAAGTTCTTCAGCACCGTTAGGATGATGATTTATATTGCTGCTTGTTTTACTTAGCACTGTGTTTCTTCTGTCTTTTATCTCACATTTCCTTCCCCCTTCCATATTCAATTGCAATTGTTCTGTTTGCTTATTCTTTTCGATTTCTTGTAAAAAAGACTGGTTATTCTTGCTTGATGCGAAAGAGATCATTTTATAGCAATATAAAAGATAGCGAAGCACCTTTGTAGAAAACGGTTCGAATCCCCTCAGAACAAGAGGACTCATCGTGGTAGACGGTCTCAGATGAGGATTAATCCCCCTGGTGTAACCTTGAGGGAAACCGCCAGCAAGCTCAGCATAATCGTCGATAGTGTCCAGGCCTTATTGCTCTGCTTTTGATTTCGCTCTCTTCTAAGACAAGTTCATGAACAATAGGATTTTCATTGTGCTAAATCAAGACTGCGCAGAAAATCATCGGATGGCCACGACTAGGGCTCTACATCCGGTGGCCATGGCTGCTAAGAAATTGGGCTTCTCTGTTGAGGTTAAGCTGAGTTTTGTCTTTGATCTCGCATGGTCTGTAAAAGATTGGGCAATTTTCTACAAAGATCCAGTACAACGGGACCTTAGTACGGACACTGACCTATCAACAGAATTCCGTTACTTAATGTCATTCCTTCGACCCCTCGCCTGAACCCTAAGACTAAATTTACCAGTTTTGTCGATTCCTGATCATGGTATTGCGTTCAGATTCACATTATTTTCTTAATAGGAATTTATGGCAATATAATTACCTCTCTGAAGGGTGAGCTGGGTACGGCCTACCAATATCTTGTTTATTACACCCGCATCAAGTTACGTACGGCAGGTGAAGGATTACCGCAGCTATAAACACACGACTAACATAAACACACCCCATTGTTTTCTCACGCGTGTTTAGCCCTCTCGAATTTCATTGAGCAAAGTAAATTCAGATGAGAACTTTAATATTACCGGAACGCCGCTAGGTATATTAACTTATTTTGGACAGAAGCGCCACCTGCAGATCTCCTTGCCACTAATAAGTTTCTGCGCAAGATTTTGGTATTAAATGAAGTTGGCGAGCATCAACGTTTATGGACCAAAGGAGACTCCTAATTACGCGCTGGCCATTTCAATCGAGTAAACGCGGAGGGAAAACAGCACGTGCCAAGCCGTGTGCGTATCGGTAGCATTAAATAACCGGGAGTGCTCGTGCTTCACTAGTTCCCTCGTTACTTAAACAAATGGATGCCAAGATTCGGAGCCGAGAAATTAAAAAAAAAAGTTCCTTTCCGAAGAAATCAACTCCCGCTTTAATCTGCTTCCACTGTCTCTCGTGAGCGCGTTCGGTACACGTGGAATTAAATCTGCAACCCTAATTGCATCCGATGTCGCGAGGCAAAACCTTTTTCCATCTTTTGTACGTTGTAACGAATGCGTAGGTGTGGGGTAGACTGGAATCTGGTGGTCTGAGAATCACGTGATGATCTCCTGGTGTACTTAGAACTCCTCTTCGAATAACGAAGTCCCTCTCCTCATTAGACGCCTTCTTCATAAGCGCGTCTTTCCTCTCCAGCGCTTCACCATCACCCCAAAGTTCAGTTCTTGGTGTTGCGCGCCGGATGAACGCAGCTGCAAGCTCAAGAAAGACAGGTGGAGTCCGAGGGAGGCACATTGAACAACGCTGTCCTCAACTGCACCATCAAACTCTTTCTTTCTGGGAACATTACTTCGCTAATTCACTCTTCAGTATCAATGCGCGCCCACGCCGAAGTCATTTTTTATATCTCGGTTTGCTCCCGAGAGGAAATTTTAAAATTAATTAAAATATTCATTTAGGGAGATGATTCACCGGAGGTTTATGCGGAGTGATTCATCTTCGTGCAGATCCCGGAGGTTGAGCGATAAATGCTTCGGAACAGCGTCAAAATTTCCCCGGCTATTACTCATTAACCGGATCACTCCCTCCCCCCCTCCCCTTGCTCGTAGTTCCGGAGACTGGGCCCGTATCAAACCAGGTAATTATTTCGCTGCCTCCTCCTCCGCATCCATCGAAGGTGCACTCGCGAGAAGAGGGGATTACCGAAGCCAATTAGAATGGCCGTGAGACAACAGCGAAATCCACCGCTCGTGTGAATGATGCGCACCTTTGTTTGCAAACTGTGAGCGGGCTTCGAGTCTACTTCGCTGACTGAACACCAGGCGTCTCGGAGATCAACTTGAGGTTCGTGGCTTATACATTTCCTGGTGGAGAGGGTTAGTTTCCCTCACGAGCGATCAAGTGCTGAGCAATTGCGGGTTAACCATGTCAAGCGGCGAATAAAATGCGCGCAAATGCTTATTTCGGGGGGGGGGACGTTTTTGGGCATTAATAAACCTTAGTGGGCCTACTTTAAGGATTTGTTGTTGGTCTACTCGAAAGGCCTCAGAAAAATTAAGGAAACTTTCTTCATTTACACTATTGCCTAAAAGTTTGGAACCACATCGTATGAGCGCCTCCTTAGCCAGGTGGGAAGGAGCAGCAGTGCGTAGTACATGCTTCTTGATTAGACCGGTGTTCGAGCCCGTCACCACCAAATACGGAGGATGCGGAAAGGTCAGGGAATGACCACCGCATATTCCCGGAGCAATATGGCCTTGGTTGCTAATGCTCCTATAAAAAAAAAAAAAAAAAAACAAATAACAAACAAACATCGTATGATAAAAGTTTTGTTATTTTTTTTTTGTTATTAGCTGTGACAATGTAACGTTTAATATATAAAATAAACAACACAATACGAAGTATTTTAAGATTTTTATTAAGCACTGAAAGATAGGCGTACCTGCCATATCTTCTGGTTTATTCCGAAGTTTTCAGACAACAGTTCATAACTTTGATTCGTTTTTCAGTCACGTTTATTTTTCGGATACGCAGATACGTTACTTTTTAAAACTGTTATCGTGTATGTATGCCTAAAGCACCTATTGTCGTTATTATACCCGTCCGTTTGTCCGTTCGCATGTAATAACTCCATTTCTGATGGATGGATTTCATGAATTTTACACTTGGCTGATTTAAGGCATTCTTGTTTTTTGAGGGGGTCTTCAGGGTTTCCTCTCTGTGCCGCAGTAGCGCCTGAAAAGCAAATATGCCAAAGCCGGCAAGTGCGAATAAGTGTTGGTGTGCTGTGTTGAGTGCCAGCGCCTGGCAACTTCCCAGCCAGGAGGTAGCGAATACCTGGTCCGCTTCCCATCCTATGCCACCATGCCAATTTAAATATAAAATCACAGAAATAAAAAAAAAAATAAAAAAAACAGCTCCTGAATTAATTCCCACCAAAGGAATTTGACAGTCTTTAACGCATAAATACATCGTCAATACTTTTTCCAAATTTTATTCTACAATCAGTAATCTGGACAGATACACGGACCCTTAATTTCGGTCCAAAGATTTTCAACTATGTCCATTCATGAAACAACCAGCTCAATATCTTATCATTGCCTTCTATTAATCTTAGAATCCACGTGCATACTAATTAAGTAATGAACCACAATTGCGTTAGTCACTTCAAGGTAGATTTTCTTCTGTTAAACAAAGCAGTCCCAAACTTCATTAAAATCAGACGAGAGAGAGAGAGAGAGAGAGAGAGCTGTCAATTATTTCTTTCTCCGTCTGCTCGTCCGCATGTAATAACTCAATTGTCAGTGAATGGATTTGAAAGGGAGTTTACCGATGTTAGTCGTGTCCAGGACAGTTGGTCATCAGCTTACAATTTTGAAGCGAAAGGTCATTCACAAAATGTCGGTGAGATTTCCAGACGAAAAATTCCATCTGACAGGTTTCATTCTGCCGACTCAGCGCGAAATTAGCGCGCGAGGGATATTAAAAAAGTTTAGCGGCGTGTTCATTTATATTATGCAGATACGTGCAAGAACGACACACCACGTGTTAAGTGTAATAAGACACCGTCCTGTTCAGTCACGGCTAACCGCTCACCTTTCCTGTTTACTGTCTTAGACGCTGGTCTCGTCGCACGTCTGAATAGTCCACTGTCTCGGTCCCGCCCCGCCTCGCCATTGAAATTCGGTGTGGTGTAACAGCACGCGTTGCCATGTCGATGTAGCCTTGCAAGAAGGGGCTTTGTTTAGCGCTTTACGCTTCTTGGTTTTGTGTACGGGCGGCTTTTCGGACGAATGCGGCCGAAGATGTTGCTCCGCTTTTGTCTTTCTTTCCTTCTTTCTTTCCTTAGTGAAAGACCAAAATGCGAAGGAAAGAGAAAATGGGCGGATCCCCCCCGTTCCCGTGTCATTTCACCCCTTTACCCACACATGCGTCCTCCCCCACCACTTTCTTTTAAACAAACCTCGTCTGCAAGTCATGAACTGTGGCGTCATGCGAGAAATTGAACCCACAGAACATCTGAAGGACGATGGGTTCTGAAGTAATGTTAGAGCTTTTTCCTTTTGCGCCATTCCGAAGTCACCTGGTCGAAGTATTATTCGATAAAAAGTTTTATATTTTGGGTAATTAGTTCTAGAAAGTAGTGAGGAAAGAGTTTTAAATATCTTTTGAGTCGGGCTTGGCCTGACTCAAAATAGCCGCAGTTCTTATACGGATTTCATTAGCTTGGGCCACTGGTAACTTGTAGATGGCTTTCTCAAGTTACCAATGCCCCAAGAAATAGAACTGCGGCTGTTTTGAGTCAGGCCAAGCCTGCCCCCTCCAATCTTAGTGCCAGTCATAGAAAGGCTTTGAAAGAACTCAAAGAGGATGATGAGATCATAGTCTTACCCGCGGATAAGGGGATTTCCACGGTCATATTGGACAAAAAAGAGTATTGCTATAAAGCCTTGGAACCCTTACGGAACACAACTACGTATAAAGTCACTCGAAGGAACCCGTTGGTTGGTTTAGAGCGGCAAGTAAATAATCTTATACAGTGATGGCAAAAGGCAGGATGGATATCGAAGGAGGTTTATTGGTCCTTACATGCTACTGGATGCCGTTTACCTAGATTTTACAGTCTAAGTGGTATACCTACATAAAGTAGGTATACCACTAAGACCAATTGTATCGTTCATCAATAGTCCTACCTATGTCTTATCAAGATACTTAGCCAAGTTGATTGCACCCATAGTAGGACTTTCCAGTTTTGTGATTAAGAATAGTAAAGGGTTCGTGGGTTTTATAAAAGATCAGACTATACGAGAAGATGAGATTATGATCTCCTTTGATGTTATATATTTGTTTACCTGTATTCCGATTAAGTTTCGAGTTCGACGTGTTAGAACGGCATTAGAAAAGGATACATCTTTAAGTACTAGGTCGCTTTTAAGTGTTAATGATATTTGTGAAGGTGTGGAATTTTGTTTGTCTAGTACCACCATGGTCTTTCAAGACGTCATGTATAGGCAGGTCCATGGCACAGCCATGGGTTCCCCTATTAGTGCCATTGTGGCCAATTTGGCCATGGAAGAATTGGAATCGAGGATCTTTAAGGATTTGGAATTTCTCATACATAAATGGAAAAGATGTGTTGATGACACATTCAGAAGGGGAGAGAAGATCAAATACTCAATGTGCTTAACAGCTTCTCCCCGTTTATCCAATTCACCTCAGAGGTGGAGACAGAGGAACCCTACCATTTCTTGACGTGTTGGTGGTCAGAGAAGGATTTAGGCTTAAGACCAGTGTTTTTAGGAAGCCTATGTGCCGGGGTCAGTATACCCATTACAACTCGGCACAGACCAGCCAACACAAAAACAGTGTAGTCAAAGCTTTAATTGGTAGGGTGGGGTCCCACTGTACCACCTCAGAGGATAAAGATAATGAGATTATCAGGGTCACAGCAGACCTTAAGAAATGTGGTTACCCCCAGAGTGTCTTAGACAGATTCATTAGGGGAGTGATGTCTACCCTTGTGGGCACTGCACATTCCTTACTATCCGGGCCTTACGGAACGCATTGCGCGAATAGTTCTGGGGTGTCAAATACGCTGTGTGCAACTACCGGGACGGAGGTTGCACACAGTGATATCAAGAGTTAAAGATCCCATACCGAAGGAAGCCAGCAGCGGGGTAGTTTATGAAATTAAATGCCCGGATTGTGAGGTATGTTATGTGGGAGAGACGGGGCGGCGACTTAAGGACCGGCTAGGGGAACACATGAATGCAATAAAGACTGCAAATTACAGGAAGTCTGCTGTGGCAGAGCATTTCTGGGGAAAGCAACATCAGATCTCTCTGGAGGATGCTGTCATCACAAACCATGCACAGGGGTTCTGGAACCGTAAATGGCTTGAGAGCTTACGCATTGGGGCAGCCAGTAATACCATTAATAGAGATAAGGGTGTACGTTTACACCCTCTCTTGGAAACGGTTGTCTTGGGATACGATGGACGGTTTCGGGAAGCGCGCTCCCGAGCCATTTCCGGTTCTGGGGTGCAAATGGGAAATACCAATCACATTCCTGGGGAACCATGTGACGAATGCCGTGGACCCGCCATTTAAGGGTGTTGGGAAATGAGACTGCCCTCTCAGAAAGCTACAGTTGTTACGGTCTATTTTAATTTTTAATATTCTTTAATATCTGTTTTCAGTCATATTTTAATTGTTTTTATTTATATATTTTAAACTAGTTTTAATCATTTTATTGTAAATACAGTTTTTAGTTTTACAGTATTAAAATATTTTAAAGTACTGGTCGGTGTGAAGTTTAATTATTTAATATTTAATGAGTTTTCCCAGCCTCGTAGGCCTATTTAGAGATAGTCTAGCTTACTAAATACGTTTATTATGAATTATTACTATTCGCTTAATATATTCGGCATAGCAGAAATTAAATACGTGATATAATTCCAATTGTTATTAAAATCCAGGAAGTGCAAAGTAAACTGTATTACGAAAGTGTTGGCACTATATGATTAATTTATTGAAATCATAGACTGAAATACGTGTTGCATTTCACGCGATGTTGTTTACAAAGTAATGTCAAACGTGGAGTGAATAATATGTGCATTCTGAAGTTAAAACAGTTACTTTTATATATCATTGGTTAAATGCAACACTGCATACGCCGGAATTGGCGTATGCAGTGTTAGCACTGAGTTTTACCAGCTGGCAGTTGAACTAGTACAAGCCTGAGGATTATTGGCTCCAAATGAGATTCTGGATGGAATCTCTAGAAGTAAACAAAATCCAAAAACATTTCCAAGCCCGGTCAAATCCAGCTTTTGGTTATTGTAATACAAAAAAAAAAAAAAAAAAAACTTCCTGGAAGAATTGAACTAGTGGAGCTTTGTTGCTCGAGCATATGAGACATTTTCTGCAATTAATGAATGAAATAGTCGTGGAACAAGATCATCCGAAGTTTGATTGTAAATGTATTATATTCGAATACATTTTGTATGTAGCAGCAGCGTGAGATTCCCAAGATGCGTTGACTGCTAGTATTCTTGGAGTTCGCAGTCAGCTTCCTTTATCGAATATTTACAAATTCTCTGAATTACATTTTCTTATCTAATGTAGCTTAGATGCACCAAAGGGAATGGATTCATTCGAAATGATAAAGGGAAGCTGTAATGCAGCTTTGCTTAACAGCACCAAGTTTGATAACTCAGACTTAATGAGTGAAAATGTTTAATAAAATTAACTTCATGCTTCATAACTCCATTGGCGAAGTACTGAAAATTGATAATTGAAGGTGCATTTTAAAACAAAGGAGTGGAACGCATTTCAGATTCTCCGACAGACCTTCCTCCTCACGCTGAGTGCGGTATTCTTTTTGTCCTTGAAGAGACAAATTGCCGTGCGCCATTACGAATTATTTATGGATATCAGGTATTTTGATAGTTTTACTTCTTATTCTTCACGATGATAGTAAGCTAACTCATTCTGCATTCTTTGTACAATAAATCTATCTTCGTGAGTATTATGGAAAATGTCCATTAACTTCAACAATATCTGGCCTCAATCGGATTACCGATTATTCGAGCAAAGTCAACTCAAATCTCTTTCATCTGGAAGAAGACACGCAATTGATATCAAGGGATCACCCATTCAAAACGTTGAAGCACACAACGATCTCGGGTTAGTATGGGTTGAGGGGGTTGACATTCCAGGATCACCTCCTGAACACAAAAACAAAAATGTACTTTGCTATGGGGGCGATCCACCAGGAACTAACGGGGATTCATGACGCTGAATTAGATTATTAAAGAAATAGGTCCTCCGATGCAGCAGCTATTTGGTCCTCTGTCCCTACTTAAACAAGTCCTCTGCCCCACTTCAACAAGTTTCTCAGCCTGGAATACTGGCTCCTGAAATGGCTTAACCGGCGCACTGGCAACTAATACACTATTTCTAGGGCCTAACTCTATATCGATCTCGAATTCACACAACGGAAATAACAGATTGTGTCAGCTAACCTTCTTGCACTGGCCAGACTAATCGCCGGAGGACTCAACGTCCCTAACATCGCTGATCTGATAACTCTCCGAATTGCTGGAAGAAAACAAGTGGACACAAGGCTGCCACTTAGAATCAGTTTCAACAACCTCAAAGGTATGACGCATGTTTCCAGGAAACACGGTAAATCTCGTTAACAATCTATCCATCGATCTTGATAAATTCTGCCAGCAGCATACACACAGACGCCAGTAGCGGACAAGTAATGGACACCTTCACAAATCTACCGTTATGACTCACAGGAACACCACCAGAAGGAAAAGATGATGGACTGCCTGAACTAATACATTGGTTGAGACAGTCCGGATTTGTCGATCCACCCAGAGACCTAGTGGATTCGTATCCGGCGAATTCGGCGACGAATGGAGCGCCTGGAAGTCACTTTCGTGCTTGACGAACTGTTCTCGAATAATCCCGGCAACTGTAAAAACTCATGATCCTTCTGGAAAACTGTGATATTTTGGAAGGCGGTTAACGTGAAGGGGTGTACGTGACAGTCACAGAGGGTAGGTAGTTTTTAGCATTCACAGTGCGGTCTAGGGATATGAAGATTCCTAGGGAAACATCCTTCATACCAAAAGATTGCTGCCGTCTTCTGTTGGACCTGAATATCGTAGGACCGTCCACATGGCCTTTCATGGGAAAAGGCAACTTCCCCCACCCCACTCCTCAATAGTCCAATGACACCATCCAGATGCGAAATTTGTATAGATGGATGGCCCTAAGAATAGGTACCTTGACCTGGCGCCTACTCCGGCAGACCATACAAGAAAGGCTAGTTGGATCGGCGTCTTGGAAACGCCACTGATCGCCCCCGACTTAAAGTCAATGGTCAGCTGATCTGCCCTTTTCCGTCTATCGGCTCGCATAAGGAGGGACATCCTACGTTCACCTCATCGGCCATTGATGAGGCATGGACACCCACTATTGGCCCGGTGACCGCTGCTCTATCCACTATTCGTCCACTCTTTGAACACTAACTACAGCACCTCGTGAACGACCCAAGAGATTCGCAGTTTCCATAACATCGCTACTTTTCAACTGGTACCTGACAATCATCAGGTACTTGCCTGGGGACACATGCTTCTCGGTTCTCAACCGAGAAGCATGTGTCCCCAGGCAAGGAGGAGAGGGCGGTGATTGCTAAAATACGGGGGTAGTCAATGTTTGAAATTGACAGTGCCTGTATTGTGTGTGTGTGTGTGTCTGTGTGTTGTATACACATAATACAGACTAAAGAATTAGTTCAGTTGGCATCAGACGTTGATTGTCAGACTCGATTTTTTTTTTTTTTTTTTTTTTGTTTATGTATTTATAGCTCAGAGTAAGAGAACGAAGCTAGAATTTCACTTTCCTTTTATTGTAACAAGAAGCTTTATTTTAAATGATGGGAGATGAATCCACACGAATAAAAATAAACTTAAACAATTCATATCGAGAACTGGCTCTGACTAAAAAATATGACAAACCGTTCGTCTTGTCTTCGTGCTCAGCTCGAGACTTACGAAGAGCTCGCATCGTCTGCGTCAACTGGTAACATCATGCGAGTGTTGACGAACTACCAGGTGTGTCCTGATTGGCGTCTTCATCAGAACAGTGACCTTGCGCGTCTTCGGTCCACCGGGGCCACACCTGTGCTTAGAAAGCGGGTTGGGTTGTTTGGTGAACACAACGCGAGAAAGCCCAGAGTGTGTCGGAACTGAGGATTAAAGGAAATACGCCATTATGCAGCTTTGACACGTTTGTCAGCCGTGAGTGATAGCAGCTCCACCTGGTACCAGTTTAAGACCGGCGCGGCTACTTCATTCTTGTTTCAGGGCTCGCTTGAAGAGGGCGCTAAATACATAATGGAAACACCTTTTCTTTTGATCGCTGTTTGCGCAAGGGACGGGTGACGAGTGGATGCCATTGCGAGACAAACTGCCCGTCTTTTTCTCAGAAGAATGTCAAGGGCGTGCGAAAAAGAAGCTGCCTCCGTAGCCAGGTGGGAAGGAGCAGCAGTGCGTAGCACACGCTTCTTGATTAGACCGGGACTCGAGCCCGTCACCACCAAATACGGAGGATGCGGAAAGGTCAGGAAATGACCACCGCATATCCCGGAGCAGTATGGCCTTAATTGCTAATGCTCCTAAAAACCAAATAACAAACAAACAAACAAGCGAAAAAGAATCGAATTTTCGGCCGAATGTAAAAGACGAGCGCCCGTTTCAAAAAATGATAAAACACACTCAGCCTGTTTTGCTAAACAACCCTCTATCGCTCTTACTTCGAACATTTCTCGCCACTTTGTTGCTTTTTCAAGTAGGTCAGGGACATTTTCGGGACTGCTCTTGTCACGGCGACACCGAGTTCCTTGCTCGTTATTCCAAATCGTATCTGGTCCTTTAGTGCATCCGGGTGGCGCGAGATAACAAACTGATGGGGAAAACAAGTGGGGAAGTGGAAGAACATATGGGAGCACATTTTACAGATAAAGCGGTGTTCTTATTGCGTATTTTTCCCCTCCCCTCTCTTCTCGCAGGTGATTCACTTGGCGCTCCCATTTTCGTCATCAGGAATAAACAAACAGCTGCATCCGTTTCTCGTAGAACGAGGGCTGTTCAGTAAAGGAATCATCATACTTTTTTTTCACAAAATACCTTTATTAATAATCCATATTTTCATGGTCCTTTTCAAAGTAGTCCCAATCCGATGAAATGCACTTACGCCAAATGTTTCCAACATTGTTCAAAAACATCGCCTGTGATGTCTTTGCCACTTCAGCGACTGGAAACGTTCGGGGCTGTAAGACGGTTGAGGAATACATTTCGCATTAATACTAGTTAAAGACTGTAGTAAGGTCCCGTGGCACAACATGCTGGTAACAATTCCTCGAATGTTACCAGCGAGCCATTGTCACCTTGTTCGGAACCTCATGTTCAGTAACCATCCGTTGCAACTCCTGACAAACCTCCATGAAAACTTGCTGTTGCTCAGGAACAGGAAATTTATGGAGATAAAATCCAGTACTTTGGCACTGTCGGGTGCATTACTCCGATCAGTTGCCTTGAGAATGGCCGAAGTAGATGGTTCATTGGTGTGCCCTTCAAGTTAAATTGTGTAGCACATACAGTCAGTTTCAATCGAGCAGCATTTCATTTTACCGTAGGAATTACAGGGGGAGCTTGCAATTTGGTTGTCTACTTTTACAGATTTCAAACTGCTCTTTTGAAGTTACCTGTGTGTTGTTAACAAAAAGCATAAGATTTATGAATATCCTATTACACTGAGGACCACATGGATTTTATGTCAGATGAGTCCATTCTTTTAAGGAAGATTCAATAGATATGCTGTTGTTGGAGTCCTGAAAGTCTGGCGTAGAAATCAATTAGAAAAATCGTGTTCGTCTTAAGTGCAAAAGGTGGAATTCAGGAAGGAGAATTGAGTTTTCCAACTCGCCACTTCTGCTTAAAATTAAACCTCTGGCATTGACAGAACACTGTCACTCGATACAGAGAACATACGCGGAGATGGGAGAAATCCCAGGAGCCGTTAGACCCTCAACATACCCAATTCTGCTTAAAATTATACACAGCTCTATTGCTGCCCTTGAAGATGCTTACAGAAGATTGCACTGGTCGTAGAAAGGAGTCAATATGAATGGCGAGCACCGAAACCACTTACGATTTACAGCTGGCAGTGTTGATCATAAATCATGATCCCCAAGAATTAGAGGAAAATCTTAATCAGTTATGTAGAGTTAGTAAGGATTTTGGACTAAAGATGAATATGGCTAAAACAAAAGTAATGATGAACGAGTAAGCCACAGAAACAAAGGGATATAATCATTGAAGGAGCAGTAATTGAAAAGGGGGATTCATATACTTATCTGGGACAAATCATTAGCTGTAATAATGATAAATGGATATAAGTTAAGAGAACAATAAATTTAGGATGGATAGATGGAAATATAGTTACATACTGAGGAGCAATATCCCAATTTATCTGAAAAGTAAAATAATGAACCAATTTATACTCCCACCATGACTTATGGACGTGGGCACTCACCAAAAGAATAGAGGAGAAGCTGGAAACTACACAGCGAAGAATGGAACGAATTATTTAGGAACCGGACTCTTGTATAAGAAGAGAATCACACGGAATAGGCAGAAAACTCAAGTAAAGGACATTCTTATCAAAACTAAAGAACTAAAATGGTCTTGGGCAGGACACATAGCTCGAAAACATGATGACAGATGGACTAAGAAAATAACAGAATGGTACCCAAGAGGAGCTAGACGAAAACCTGGAAGACAAAGGCGGAGATGGATAGATGAAATTCATGAGTTTGTGGGTAGTAAATGAATGGTCATTGTACAAAACAGAGGGAACTAGAAAGTTGCTGGAGAGGCCTTCATCCTACAGTAGATGATGACATTAGGAAAATATTGACCGAACGATAGTAATGGAGACGGTTAAAATACAAGTCCATCTTACGTGATAATTTAAGAACACGTTTCATATAAATTATAACAAATAATGTTGTTTTGTACCGGGTTTCGGCTTGCTGGCGATTTGTTGGATTCATTCGCACCTTATAAAATATTAAGAAATTTTAATGCGGAATTGAAATAGCTAGTTTACATTTTCCCGTAGTAATTAACGTGGTGTTTTGATTCGCTTGGGGTAGCCTCCGACGTGTAAATCACGCTAACACAACAAACGCTCAGGTGTATTTATCCTTCACTCCAACACCACGAATCTTTCTGCTGAATGAGTAGTCTGATGCTAATGGGCCTCTCACCTGCACGGTTGTAGCTCTTACAGGGCATTATAGCTGCTTCCAATTTTCCTTCGTTAAATACTAAGATTGACGCGCTGAGCAATTTAAAATAGCAGAACAGCAGGCAGCAAGCCATGCACTGGTTACTTAACCCAAGAGGAATCAATTTTAATTGGAGAGTCGCTTAGAAGAGTACGATACGCATCGATAAGGTTAACATTTAGGTTCTGATGGCTGCTGATCGATTTGGACCAGTCCTTAATTGATTTCAATAGCTAATTTCTTTGCGTCTTTACGATTTATTTCGAGGCGCAGAGGCACCGTATATGGTACTGTTTCTGAAGATATCACGCATATAGAATACTCCTAACTTTTCTGGGAAGATCAAGGAGGTCAAGGAGTCTGTTGAGAGGAGGTCTGTGAACTTTATTTCTATTTGAAGAGACTGGAACAGTTTTTGGTGAAGTTTGTTTTATATCGCTCACAAATTGATGGCAGTTTTGACAGTTCAGATAAACTATTGCTACTTTCTGGGTTAAGGCTCGCAGCTATAGGTTGCCCAGCACTGTATAACCGTGTTTGTAGGGGGGGGGATATAAATAAAAGATGCCCCAATTGATTGCTTTTGAATTATCGGGACACTTCACTTTACCTGCAGTAACCAAAATATCCTTGCAAGAAACAAAGTTTTAAGCAGAGACGTATTTATCCTGGATACGAGCCATCTTTGAAAACGGCCAGTGTTCGAATCCCTCGTTTCTGTAGACTCACTGAAGACTTGCTGAAGCACGTAATAAGAAAGCAGTTTTGTTTATAAATGGGTGTCTGGGAAGAAGAGCTGGAAATGAAGACACTCGCTGATAATGAGGGAAATATTGCTTCTTGGTTGACAGGGGAGATAAAATCGAAGTACAAGAGGCGATCGGAAAACACTTTACTCGGGCGTCATGACTTCATGTACTTACACACGTGAACGAAGTTTGGCCAAAGGTGTTGAAACACAAGATGGGCGAAGGCATTGTCTTAAAAGTAAAAGCTTTAAAGACAGAAGTAAGATGTCATTAGATAACTTCAAACAAAAAGAGCAGTTGGCAAACTCCTCTAAACGTTTGTTTCCTGCCTTGAGTGCCTCTTAACGCGAAATGGAAGAAGGGGGGGGGGTTACCTGACATTCTCGGCGATTGTACGAAAAGGGACAGGAGGGAGGGAGGGAACAGCACAAACGAGAAAATGGAGGTTAAGAGCAGCGTCGTGGAAGAACGTGGGCGTATCATAAATACAAAACCTGTTCTCATTGTTCTTAATATTGCAGTTTCAGAGTGGACAGAATAATCAAGCAGCGCGTGCTACTTCCAGAAAGGAGAAATGTCTTTGTTGAGATGGAAGAATGTAGGCCGCTGCAGTGAGTGGTCAAAGGGGAGGGTACATTTATACAAGCGGTTTGAGTTGACCGTGGCTGAAGCCCGCCTGATTGATGAATATGGTAGTAACGTTCTTGTATTCGCCACTCTTCTGACCTTATGTGGTCACCCCCGGAGTACAAACAGAAAATTCAGTTATTTTAGTACACATAGAGGTGTTTACTTGCACGAGATAAAATGTTTTTTAACCCATAAAGTGGGTTAAGAATCAAAGGAAAAAAAAAAAAGAAACCACACACCCGTGGCTGTGATCTTCAGCTACGTTGGAGACGTAATGGCGTCCTTCCAGCTTATGACTGCGATGATAGGTCAAACCTCTCAGCCATTGATGTTCTGTAGAGATATGTGGTGAAATAGCTGGTCACGGGGGACAAAATAGCCCTCATGGCAGTAATAACTATTGGCATAATCTTCCTTCACTCGTCTTGTGTACACACGTCGCCTGTAACGCGCACCAGATCTTGTGAAATATTTCATCTCGTTGTTCCTTGGTTGCCACATCGCCATGATGACTCCCTGAACATCGAAGAGGCTTTAGGGCATTAAGAACGCTCCGAAAAGAGTTTCCTACTTGGGCTGAGGAGTTAACGGAATCTTTCCCATAAAGCTGTCACCAGAAGGAGTAACAGGGACTGCAGGCGCATTTCTGGGATGGACGAGGTGGGTGAATAAAGGGGGAAGAGAAGAAAGAGCTCACTGAACTGCTTTTATTTTGGGAGGGGAATCTGTAACACATTCCATTACTGCATAATGAAGTTCTGCTTGAGTTCTGCTTTGACAAGCGCACGACTTGGCCAAACTTAAAAAGGCGAGGCTGCTGTTCGAGCTGTGTATGACAAGTTGTGGAAAGCGTGGCCGGAAGTTAAGAGACGGCAGTGGCAATGTTCAGCAAGGCAAATCGTATTTGCATAAACTTTCTCAATTTTCAAACGAAGTTCTGTTTAGAAATAAGAGTAGATAAAGATCTTAGAATAAAAGTAAAGCGAAACTTGCGTAATTTATGCGATCCACAAGTGATCTCTGAATGCTGTCTCTAACTGACTGCTGACTTGCTACATTAAAGAGTAGTGCAAATCTTGGCCGTTTGCTTTGAATTAAGAATTAATCAATCGTCGCTCGTATAATGTGTAAGAGTCCGTCCTGGGCGCTGTCATCAATTCCAGTAAATTCGTCTGTTGCCATCTAAATGAACTTAACCGATTTCTGGTGGATCACATGCTGAAGGTGAATGTAGTTTAGTACCTATTGATTACTTCCATCATCAGCTCCACTTTCGGCGCACTTTGAGTAAACGTAATTTTATTATTTCATCGAATAGTATTTTTAACTTTACCACAGATGCAACAAAACTACAGAACGAATCTTCTTCACGGAGATTCTGATGATGGTACACTAGAGAAGCATGTGAAATAAATTTAAAAATGTTGTTTCAAATGTCCTATTCTTCGGAGCATGCAGGTATAATTCAAGATTTCCACGACTATTTATTTATAGTGAAATGCTAACAGACTCTTCGCAGTAGGTTATATAGTATAAGAAAGCCAAGGACTGAAAATTCTCCTTCAGCAAATGAAAACGTTCTCTGGAAATACAGCAAGGGATTTTCATCCAACCAGTACGGTCGATGCCATTATTTCCAATTTGAAAAGATCTATACGTTCGAGTCCCATCAAGGAGCGGCCACTTTTTTATTATTTAAAATCAGTTTATTGAACCAATAAATATGGGTGCATCCTCGGGGGCTACACAAGCTCGGCATCTTGGATTCTCGGCTTTTTCACTTGGTGGTAGATGCCACAGCTCCATCTTGGTTTCCTGCAGTTTCTCCGATCTGTATACTTTTGAGTCACAGAACTTGTCTAGATCGATCGCTAGTCTGTTGATAAGCTACATTATGCTTCCGGAAAACACGTTACTTAAGCAACCTAGATTGACTAGCTCTGCTTGAAGAGGAAGCTGGGGTCAACCTGGTAGCGTCCTATTGTCGTGGGAGTCCTGACGATATCGTCAATTCTATGGGCATCAGTGCGTCCAGGTATAAGTTTAGTAAGTGTTGGAATATTTTGGGAAGCAATCTGTTGTTTCCAAGGCATCACGTCTAAATTCGAGTAGAGAACCGATCTAGAAATGGTATTCTGCCTCCCTGTTATTCTGTAAAGCCGTTTAAGGATCCAGTACTCTAACGCGAGAAATTTGATTAATGGGCGCTGAGAACCAGATGATGGGGAAATATAATGGTATGGGATTAAGGCAGCGTTGAACATATCGGATAATAGATTTAATGAACACCTAACAGACACCTGGCAAGAAAGATGGCAGACATCAACTAAAGGCGCTGTCACCAAAAGATTCCTCCCTGATGTCAGGGCCTTCTACCCCCTCACACCTGTCTGGTTTTCACCAGGACTCTATGCTACCTACCTCCTCACTGGACATGGCTCCTTCCAGAAAAAACTACATGACTTCAGAATTTCAGACTCACCCCGCTGCCACTGTGGAGAGGATCAGACGTGGGAGCACCTTGCCCACAGCTGTGAAATCTACGAGGACTTTAGGAGGATCCTAATAACAAAACTACGCTTCAACTACCAAAATCAAGAACACCTCACCCTACAGAATGAAGAAACTTACCGAGCTCTGACTCAATTTGCAATGGACTTATTTACCAGGCAGAAAGCACTACCACCACCTTAGTATCCGAATCAATAGGTCATAACAACCATGACTGCCAATTGTTGCTATTCATCATTGAGCCATGAATGCTAATGCCTTGGACCAACTTGCACAAGACTTGACCAGCAGTGCAATCAAAGACAGGGTCCACACATACTTTGACAAATTCGTCATCATTGATTCCTGGACAAACTTCTCTCGACCAGACGTGACACATCTCATCAAGAAGAGGCCTAGCATCGATCTCTGGACTTGACCATTAATCTTGGACTCCCGGTTTTGACCACTCCCACTGTTCGTTCTGATGGACTACTGGACCAGCCTTCAGTCTGGATGCGACAAAGACTCACCAAATGGAGTCCCAATGATGGCACCTGAACTAGACCTTACTGAACATGACCCATCCACCATAGCAGCACTCACACTGCTGGATTTCCAGCAAGTTGTCGGCCCCAACTGACTGGCCGTGCTTGCTGTACCTACCCTGAACTTGCGGGGTATATCTTTCTCTCATTTTTTTTTTTTTTTTTTCCGGCTTTCTTCTGTTTCCTGCCATCCGTTCTTTTACTCCCCCCCCCTATTTTTCTCTTACAGAATGATTTTTTTTTTTTTTTTTATTATTATTATTATTTTTTTTTTATTATTTTATTTTATTTTTTTTTTATTATTATTATTTTTTTTTTTTTTGTGGGGAGGTGGTTTTCGTTCACCCGCCACCCCACTCTTCTCTCTGGTGAGGCGTTGGGCATGCCACACTGTCATCAGGGGCCATCTTCCCTATTGGCCCCTTTCTTCTGTTTCCTACCCTCCAGTCTTTTTGCCTTCCTCCCTTACTTTTCTCTTGCACAACGTTTTTTTTTTTTTTAGTTTATATATATATATATTTGTGTGTGGGTGTGTGTGTATATATATTTTTATATACACACACACTCATGCCCCCACAGGTCTAAATCTAAAAACATCAAAATTACTGCCCGACCTATTTGGCCCTAGAACAAATTATCAGCGAACAACCCTACGCTCTGTTAAAATTACAACCGTTGCTCAAGAAACAGCGATCATCTCATTCTCAAATCTGGTCCTAGCCACTGAAATCCCAGGAAAGTAGGTGGCAGGACCCGCCAGAGTACTCTAGCTACAGTGGTACACCCGGTCAGCCTCCCCGTGGCATGGTGTGGTAACGTCGGGTCCCACTAGGGGCTCGTCGGCTAATAGACCGGAGGAACAAAGGGCACAACACAATATACAGCACATGACCCCCACACACTTCAAATCTCTGGCCCCGATACAATGTACACCCGCGGAGATGGGAGAAATCCCAGGAGCCGTTAGACACTAACATACCTTATACCTTATAATAAGCCGAGGGTCATGTATTCCGGTGAGCTCTTGGCGTTGCAGCCACATTGCTCATAAGTCTTTGTTCTGGTGACACTTAGATGTTGCTGAAATGCGAGGCCCTCATCCACATTAAAGTCTAAGTCCTTATCCGTAATGCTTTTCCTACAGGTTCCCCCTGAGATACAGAATTCTATGTTATTCCTTAACCCTTTGTTTGGCGTGATTAAGTTCTAAACTGATTGAACCTGGATGCCCTTCTAGTTTTGTTTTTTGATTGGCCAGTTGATTAATGGTAGCTGCTTGATTTAGGATTAGATGATATGTACAGTTTAATGTCGTCCGCATAAGACAAAGTCCTGTTGTGATGCGAGGAAGGGTTCAAGAGCTGCAGCGAACAGTAAGGGGAAAGAACCCCTTCATGCGGTATTCCTCTAGTGACCAGGCATCCATTTTGATAGTTTTGATGAGTAACTAAAGGTGTCTGGGTTTTAGAATTGCTTCTGAAATTCGTAGAGGCATTATTAGTAATGTTGAAATAATTCTCCACGATATATATTAATGCATCAATACTGACATGGCCATGTGCAGAGACTACACACACAATCTTCTGTGCCCGTATGCTGTTTTCACAACGAAGATGACGACATCAAGTTGCCCAGGGTTCTTTTGTGTCAAGCAGGTTGGTACTAGTAGACCTGCCTTTGTTAACCGTGTGGAGGCCTGTGGTTGAAGTAATGTTCTGTTATCGCAGGGCCTTCTCAAAGAGTTTCAGGAATCCACATCTGTAGTCCTTTAGATGCTTACAATTTTGGCATTGGGCGCACAAAATGTGTTCCAAATTTCTGGGGGATCCGCGCAAGGGACGATTTGATTAAAAATATGCACCAGAATATCAACAATGTATCCTCTTTCATATGAAAGGAGCTCTGGATCTTTCATGTTCCAAATTTTTGTCGTGGCGAATTTCTTAACAGACGCTGAATAGTTGCAAAATGAAGAGCGGGAACCGTCCAGACTTACTACCGACTTAGCGGTAGCTTCTTTACGATCTCGGTCAGTTGGTCTCTTGACATTGTGAAATTTGTGTACTGGTTTGCTCGTGGGCCCTACCACTGGAGAAACGGATAATTTATGCTGCTGGAGGGCCAGTTTTGCCCATTCCACGAAGGTCTTCTCTTCCATTGTAGACACTTATCCAGTAAATGTGGGTATTCTTTTTGAGAGTCGCATCCTGTCAATGATCAGTTTCCTGTGAGCCATTCTTTTTTGTCTTAAAGTAAGGCTCTTTCCCTTTCATAGGTGATCAGATCCTCTTGATTATTAGTCCTTTTCCATCATCAGTAGGCTTTCTGCTTAGTTAAAAAGTAAGTTTGATTTTAGCATTGAACCAGGAGGCATTCTCGATGTGACTGGAGCTTCTTTTGATGCCCCACCTAGCGTTGTTTGCCTGAGTTCGTCCGCTAAGCAGGATAAAGTTCCTTCGGAGGGAAGATATATAGATTCTGCCAGTTAAACTCTGTTAGGCGTTTAAGAATTGTTTCGGATTCTTAACTGAAGTTTTTGACGTTATTTCATAACGTGGCTGAGTTAATCAGTCTCAGGTAATGTTCTTGGGATTTTCCCTTAGGGGAATTTCGGGATTTTCATCCTGCAGATCAGGCAAACCCACAGTAGGATGAATGCAATTTACAGACACAATATACTGATGCCTCATGATCTTAATTTCGTTGCGGAATCATGAAATGAAAACTGCATCTCATGTATTCAGTTGCCATTAGATTCACGACAAGGTCCAAGCTTTCCAAAATTACCGAACAGCATATATAAATAATTTAATTTATTTTTAATTTATAAATAATTTATTTATGGTGTTTTTCTCAATGTTTGTTTCATACCATTTCTCTTTCTGCTTCCTCTGTTTTAAGTGACAGAACTTCTGCTATTTTGGCTCAATAGACTAATCAGACACAACGCTTTTGAATATTATTAATCTTCGGGATTAGACTTCCAAATGGGTTGGTTGATGTCGTGATTGGGCTTCCTGGAATCTTTATCTCCCATCAGAGAACCTCCTTAGAACATTACGTACACGACGCAGTAACGCTCACGGAGGGAGTTCCAAAGCTACTACTCTTTGATAATGACGACGGACCCATAATCATTACGAATATCTTCCTCACTTCGTCGATTTTGTGTCCCACTTCTTCCAACTGTGCCCTTGTGGAATAATATCCGCATACGTGATTTGTTCTGAAAATGGATTATTCTTCGTAGATGTTCAATCCTTCTAAAATGCATTTTTTTTTACGAGGCTCATTCAACACCTCGGATTTTCCACATCTCCCCACTTTGGCAGTGCCCTAACTGCTCATGTTATACGGAGGTCTCTCAACGAGGTAATGTCGTGCACACGGTATCTACTCGGACGTGCAAATGTTTGTAAACTATAACAAAATGCCAGGATATAGCGAATTCCTGCACGTATTGCGAATCAATCCAGACTTGAGAATGTGCTCGCTCAATAGAAAAGTACTGCGCACAGCACGCAACTGTTTAAGTATGAGCAGTGCTGAACCGAATTACCACTTTGGAAACCTTTTCAACCGTTGTACGAGCAGAAACGACCCTCGCGAGATTGCTCCATGCAGACGGTGACACGAATAATTAGCGGCATTTCTTGGAAAGACTTTAATAAGTTTGTGTCTCTGAATGATGCATTCTTTGGAAGAGAAAGGTTAGTTTGTTACTGCATCACGTTCGCCAAATGGCTGCAGGCCCTTGAACCCACTTCAACCAGCACTTCTGGCTCGCTCAACTGATAGGATTCGGTCACTGAAACGGGGCAAAGTCTGAGGTCTGTCTGAAGCTCTCTTTTAACCTTTCAGGCAAAACTTGTCTGTCAGCAGAGGTCGCCAAGCAACTCCGACCCCGCGCGTGATTAACAAGCACGTTTTTCACGTGGAGTAACTGGTTTTTATCTGTCTGCAGCAAAGCCTCTCTAAAGTAGCGTGACAAGAGCAAGAAAAATTCCTCGGAGAAAAATGTAAATTAAGAGCAGAAACGCTCAACATGCAAACCTCCACGTTTTGTTCGAAAGGTCACTAACTTCCAAGCTGTCCGGGACCCAAGAGATTGTGTCTACGAGGAAATCCTAACTTGCTCAGCAAATAAAACACACCTGCACGCTCCCAAGCTTTAACAGAAGCGAAGTCAATGAATTAATCCAATTCTTTCAATTCGACGTTGCTTTTGGATTTGAATTCGTTTTTCTTAGCTTGTCTTGTGGATATCTTCTTCACCTTAGGGGTGGAACAGTGCTTTGATTTTAAATGATTCTCTTACACACCGTTAATTCGCTTTCCAGTAGTGATAGGGGAGAGAAACGATGTCAGAATTGACACAAAATTAATAATAAAAATATTCTAATTGGAGCCTTGTTGTAGAGATAAATAAAACTAACAGGATTAGCACAGTCAGCCGGTGCGTCTTAAACCTTCGCACATATCCTCTGTATAATCTTTTGTGTACAGAAGAGGCTGTTCCCCCTTTCTTATCTGTTTAAGAGCAAAATAACTCTTTATACAAGGTTGTTTGTTACTCTTGATATTTAGCATTATGGAATGTCTTATTTTTTTGTACTACAGGAAAATACCAGACAGGTGTCAACTTTATATACATATTAGCCAAAAAAAAAAAAAAAAAGGAACATTTGTATAAATACAGTAACAGACAGAAGAAATGCAAATAGATGCAAAGAAAACTGAATGACGTGTTGCTTCGTTGAGTATAAAGACTGCGCAGGCTGTTCTACAGCAGTAATTTGAGGCTAGAATGAGGAAAACGCGTGATCTATTGGACCTTTGAAAAAAAGGTCTTATCGAGGATGCCCTTTTAGCAGAAGCCGCGATTCAAGCAACGAAAGACACCTGAGAAAGGTTTCTCAAAAGCATCCATCTCAAAGGTTTTTAATGACTGGAAAGCAAGTGGTTCTTCCACATCTAAAAGGAGTAAATGTGGAGGGAAAACAATAATTCACGAGCGAAGCCGTCGTACTCTGAGGAAGGCTGTACAGAAAAATAGGACATTAGAACTGCCCCGTACCATGCGTAGGGAATTGAAGAAATTGGGGATCTGCAACTTTTTTTTCAGATAAAAACAGAGAAATCCCTTGCAGTGGTGCAGAGACCGTCGTGATTGGACAGTGGAACAATGGAAGAAAGTCACGTAGTCAAACGAATCACGGTAGACTTTGTTTTGTACTGAGGCAGAGAACCTCGTGTAGCGAGAACCTCACGAAGCGATGGACTGCGTGCCTTGTTAAGACACCCAAGCATCTCGAGTTGGTATCATGGCATGGGGGAAATGTTTTGTTTGCAAGGACTGGATCGGTTGATACCGGTGGAAGATCGAATGTCACCCAGGGAGTACCTGATTTTTGAATCAGATCTACTGCACCCTGCAATATTACGCTTTTATCCGGAAGGTGATGGCCACTTTATGATGAAAATAGAAGAGCGCAATCGCGCAAGAAAGAGTCGGAGATCATGACATGGATTTCCACCATCTTCCCTCCCCCCCCCCGCCCATTCACCTGATTTCAATCCTGTTGACAACGTGTGGGAAGTACTGGAGAGCTATTTGGCAACGAAGTCCTTTTCCTTCAACTTTACGAGATATTTTGCTGAAAGAATGGTTACAATTAGGCCAAAATGCATAAAAAATCACAGAATTCACACTTGATGTTATTGGAAACGAAGGTGGCCCGATTCGATAGTGAATAAAGGTTCGCAGTTTTTTTGGCCAGCGTGTGTATTTTCTTTTCTATTTGGCACCAATTATTTTATCGGTCTATTTTCCAAAATTGCACGGCACGAGCATATCCAGAGTTAGCCCACTTGAAATTGAAAAAATTTGCAGTTTTCAGTGGGCTAACTCCGGAACAAATTAACATCCTGTAATACGTACTCCGCACAACTGCCTATTGAGAACGTAATATCTGCATTTTCTCACCTTTTCACGTGCTGCTACTACGTCTGTTTGCATTAAAATGTTGTATTATCATGCCCAAACCACAGCAGGGGTTCTTTGTCTCCGCGCTGTCTCGCAGGAGCTGAGTTCAGGTGGCTGCATGTTTGTATGTGTTGTGTGAAATACAGTAATTGCATTTCTAGATTTGATAATTTCATAGGGCCCTCATAGGTTCCGAATTCCTCTCTAGCTAAAGCATCTCTTTACATGTTACATATTGTTTATTTTAGACGAAGAACACAACAAGAGGATTTATCCCACTTGAATTATTTTTTTCCCCCAATATATCAATCTTTTCTTTTTGTTGATTTGGGGTTAAAATCTAAGACCATGAAACTTAGAAGAAATTTTTTTATTCCTGGATAGAATGTAATGCAAGAGGCATTCTATTCTCTCTTCTTAAAATGTCCCACCGCGTGGTTGAATGAATTTATCAGTCGCCACCGGTGAGAAGAGTCCAAGTTCGATTCCTGCCAGTGATGCAGGAAATTTGAGGTAGATGATTTCCGGATTTTTTCCTCCTGATTTTTTTTAAAGAACCACATGCCATTGGACACATGCGCTTTGCAAATACACGTGATTGCCATCACTTTATCTCAACCAATTTTAAATTATGAAATAATTTCATATTTTAAAACAAACAGAAACTAAAAAATTTAAAATTCGAACACAGAGGCATTGAATATGGAGGCCAAACTACATTTGAAAGAGAGAACGATTGTGGCATTGTAACATTAGAATGGCTTACAGATAGTGTGGTGTTATGGGCTTGTTTAGCTAGAATTCTGTGTAGTTAGCCTGCACCACTGGAATCATGAATTCATCTAGTGGAGTCAAATGAAAATCCTTATTTCTCCTGGCAGGAGTCTGTTTTCTAATCAGGAAAATTGGGGCGCCTCCTGCGGAATACGACACTGCTGTAGTTCAGGCTCTTGTGATCTTGAAATTCTTTGGAACTTCAGTTGCATGGGGGATGTGTGTAGTATTACGGTTATTACGAAGCTACTTTACACAGTTCACAGTGCTGAAATGGTTTGTACTGTGTAACAAAATGAATTCGTTTTGGTGGGAGTGGACAAGGATGTGGTGTTAAGTTCCCGAATTCGGGTGTTGTCCACTTCCTCATCCAGATGATCGACGTCTTCGTCTTGACATCCTTTGGCAGTTCATGATAATGTCAGTATTGTTGTGATTGACACGAGAAGCTCCTCGTTCTGGTTTGTGATACTGCCGATCTCCAGCTCCTTGTTGATCGTTCTGTTCTATGTAGCTTCTTGTGGTACAGGTTTTACTTACCTGAGTATCTGGTGCTTACAGACTCTGAGATTCAGCGTTTGTTCAAAGCTGTTCCTTGTGCTTCTGAGAGAGCGAGCCCGCCCTAGTGGGTAGTACAGTTGGTAGAATCGTCTTTCTTCCTACACAGGGTGAAAAAGACCCTGATTTCGAATCCCATCGATAACGTGAGGAATTATGGGCCTTTTCACAACGTGGCTGGTCTCAGGAAAGGGTAGCGTGGTTTTTTTTTTTCTCTCTGAAACTATGGTTTTTCGTCCAGGAAACAGAAAATTGCTGTACAACAACGTAGGACAGATCTTAAAAATCTTGCAACTTACTTGAAAAGCACCTGTCTTTCCATCTTACCAACTTCAACACAGACTTATAGGCGTAGCTTAGAAAGGTCAACTTTTAACTCCCCAGAAAGAACTTATAGCTGACTTTAAAACGATTTCTTTATAATCTTAATTCTGAGACATGTAGAAAAATTTCAGTTTCTTCAACGATGACAAATGAACTTGAAGAATGGGGTTTGCATATTAATCTTAATTTCCCGAGCACGTCAGTTATCAAGCTGTTGTTGGAACCGCATTGCCGTACGACTGACTCAAGAAGCAGATGCATTGTAAATATCATTCAGCACGACTTCACAATAGTTGCTCATTGGTTGCTTGAATACATTTCAGATCTCCACGTTGCCAGTCCACCATCATAATGAACCCTCTGTTGAGAAGGATAATTAATTTAATAGCTCGTGTAATAATTACAGCTAATTGAGGAACTCTGGGGGTGTGCCGCAATGAAGGGGTTTAATTATCCCTTTAATGGATTTATAATTCCATTTTCTCAGATTGGGAAATACACGCTCTCTTCGATGACACCGCTTGTCTTTGAGAAGGATAAATTGCCGAGTTTGTTGCGATGACAGGACAGTCTCCGAGTTCAAATAAATCTGCCCGTGTGACGTCGATCGTCTCTGGTTTTATAACGCCGTCTTGTTCTAAATGGATTGATATAGACTGCAATAGTCCCGTTTTTGGTTTAAACGCGGACTTTTCGCTTCCGTAAGTGCTCTGAGCCCCGTAGACACGACTGAAATTACTTCGCTACGTCAGAATTTCAAAATCATAAAATCCCAGCGACACACGGCGCATTCCTCAGCCATAAAAAGCGGGTAATGTAGTTGTTTGGCAGTGGATCTCAAGCAGAACGATCGTATCTGTTCCTTGCTTGTACCGGAGACTCCCAGAGGAGCATTCCGGTATTGTTTATACTCATCCCATAACGCGCATTCAACATGACAACCTTTCTTCGCCTATAACGGCAGCCAATTTGGAACTTTTATCTTTCGCGGATCAATACACGCCGTATCTGTAAATCCGGCAATATCTGTAAACGAATCTTACCATTCATTCGGAAGAAATACATATTGCTCAGAGAATACGAACAAAGTATTTTCTTTAATAGTTCAGGCCTTACAGTGTGCGGAATCTCGCGCGCCATCTTATTACTCGCTTAAGAAAAGAACGGGCGTTCTTCCCCATTGTTCAAGACGCAAATGAGATTAAGAAGTGAGGGTTATTAATTGGTCATCTTCCCGAATAACTTTTCATTGCTCGTCCCGTAAATTTAATGCCCTTTTCGCCATCGTCGCACCAAATGAAGGGAACGCATCATTCCCTTAATAAGTATTTCGTGAAAAAGAGATGTGGCACCTCGCCGGTAGGTAGCGTATAAATTATTCATTCAGAATGGGCCATTAATTAAGCGCTCTTAATTCTAGTGGCTGTGTGCACGAGGTTTAATTAAATGATTAATCATATAATTCCGCTGGAAACCATTAACAATTTCTTTTCGAGTAACTAATTGTATAGAAATAACTCAGATAACCTTCGTGGGGGTTACGTATTTAAATGAAGAAGTAAAACTTCGGTTTTTAGGAATTTCCAGCTTCGTTTACTGCGAGAAAAACGAAGACATTCGCTTGCTTATTGTGAATGGCAGACAAAGTCTTCTACGATGAATTAAATGTTTTCTTAATCGGGATTTCTGAATAACAGTTTGTGCAGTTATAGGTTTCGGGATATTTCAACCACTCTGTGTACATTTATTTTAGGAAAAAAAAAGCGACTCAACTCGATCCACTAAAGCGGGGAGGAAACCTCAAGGTCATTCACTTGGCTTTCCGCTAGTACTAACGCTATGGAAGAAAAAACCGAATGGGTCGACTTGAGTCAACTATTTTTTGAGGCCCATTGATGCATGCATATACACTGTCCTACCATTAATAACCGGACACTTGCCTTTAGACAAAAGAGAACTTTTATTGTGTCATTTAATATTTCGTGCTGAAACCTTTTGCTTTTATGACGGCCTTCAATCTTCGCGGCACTCTCTCTCAACCAGCTTTTTATAAATGTCAGGTGAAATGTTTCTCCACTCTGCTTTTAACGCAGCCACCAGTTCGGCCTTGTTCTTTGGGCGATCTCGACGTGCACGTACCCGACGATCCAATATATCCCAAAGATGCTCGATAGGGTTCAGATCAGTACTCTGGGCTGGCCAAACCAACTTTTCCACACCCATGTCCCCAAACCACTCTGTTACGACCCGAGCAGTATGGCCTGGCGCGTTGTCTTGCTGATACAGGTATGGACCTTCCTCGAAGTATTGCCATAATGTTGAAAGTGCATAATTGTCGTGGCATTGCACGGCATTAATGGTTTTATTGATAATGACTGATGGGCCCAAGCGAAACCACGAAAAGCAGCCCCATACCATGACACTGCCTTCACCAAACTTTTTGTGGGAGGATACAATCAGGAAGGAACTGTTTCCCTGGCATTTGCCACAGTCAGGAACGGCCATCAGACTGGTAGAGTGCGAAATTCGACTCGTCTGTCCATAGGACTGCTTTCCACTGCTCCACAGTCCAGGATTCGCGCTCATTACACCATGTTAATCGGCGTATAGTATTTGTTGAGGTGATTAATGGCTTGTAAACAGCTGCACGACCATTGTAACCCATATCATGGAGAGTCCTTTGTAATGCTGACATTAATCCCAATATTCTCACAGAGGGTTTGTGTGACTCGAGGTTTACCAGGCCGTTTCTTTGGCAGATTCAGTCCCATTCCTCTTCCATTTGCATATGACGTCAATAGCCGTTGACCTAGGGATCCCCAAAGTGACTGCGATATCTCGTACAGAACGCTTGCTTATGTGGCCTCCTACTATCATTCCACGTTGGAAGTCTCAATTCCATTGAACGTGTCATCTTGCCTGCCCACTTTTTCAATTCTGTTCGAAGCCCAGTATATAGCAGGTTATGTGCGTGTTGCATGCATAGGACCTGTTTCCCCTTAAATAGGGGGGGGGGGTGTCCGGATATTAATGGTAGGGGCGTGTGTGTGTGTGTGAAATTATGTAGAAGAATATGAGAAATAGAAAGAGTATCAGAAGAGATTAATGCCATCAAATTAATGATTGAATATTACAGCAGTCTGTATATAACCTTATTTTTTAGACTTAATACTAACTGGATAAATTGGAAAAATTGCATACAACTGTAGCAATTTAATAAAAATTTAGAATATAAGCATTAGTGGTGAAAACTATACTCATGAGGCCAAAGGGCCAAGTATTTATGTAAACTAAGTCGGTCTCTTTGTTGTACCCTGTAAATAAACACATAGAATATAGTAAAATTAAAATGATGTAGCTAATTATAGATATTTGCATACATTGAATGGAATGTTAACTAGGACTAGCTCCACTCAATATATCCAATCAATAATTATCTGAGGCTATCTATTTCTGTTTGCCATTTGCCAGTTTTTCTATGTTCAAATATACCGACAATTTACTGCGAATATATTATCATTTTTAGTTTAATTACTTTAATATACATTAAATCTAGCAGAAAACTGGCAGAATAACAGGTAGCCCGACAGACAAATTGCTCTAATAGATCATGAGGTATAAAATTTTAGAGTTAGAAAGTGAAAAGCAAAGAAAATAACTTGTTATAATGGTACTTGGGATATACCGAGAGCGTAACTGCCCGACCCTTTAGTAAGGGATCCTGGTATAACAATAAAGGGTGGCATTTAATGGGCAAAAACAGGATTACAATAATGAAGAAATATAGAATAACAATTGTAGATAATAACTATTACCAAATGTAGGAATATTTAAATAAAATCGACATTTGTAAGAATTTTATAATAATTCATCCTATCTGATATAATAATAAATTGCAGACCATCATTACAGAACGGTTAAATTAAAAATAACCAATTACAACAAAAAGAATAAATAGGAATTTTCAGCCCTATTCTGTACTGAGTATAAAGAAAAAAATTTGAACATATTTTATGTATTATAAAACAAATAGCGACAACAGCGCTCTCTCAGTTCAGATAACTGCGAGACTAAATAAATTATAAAAAATAAATAATTTATAAAACGAAAGAAAGCAGCAGCAGCGCCCTCTGAATTTCGTGTAACTTTAAGTCTTAACTAATAGACGGAAATTATAGTTAATAGTACACTTTTAAATTTGAACTTTGTACAGACAATGTCCTATGAAAATAAATAGGCGGTTCTCAATATTTTAGAATGACAGGTAACAAGACCAAATTAAATGAAATACTTTTAAAATATATTTGTAGTGATGATTATAGTGAGTATAAAGAAATTCAAAGAAAATTCTTTCTTTATACTACAGAATGGTAAGCTGAAAATGGGGTGGGTAGTAAGCTGCAAATTCCTATTTATTCTTTTTGTTGTAATTGGCTATTTTTAATTTAACTGATCCGTAATTTATTACTAGTATGAACCAGAGCTGTAATGCTCAATGTTTTACGTTGATATCAATATTTGTAAAATAATAAGAGAAGTTTACCTCAATATAATACGTAGAACACTTCCGCATGATACTCTCCAGCAATTAAAACGAAAAAATCGCAAATTGTTATTACAGTAAAAAATAATTAAAATCAAACGAACGCTATTAAAAATCAATTTAACGAAAAAATTGCAAAAACGATTTTCCTTCTTGAAGCTGACAACGCTTTCCGACCATATGTCGTGATCACAAGAACGAAAATTACCGAATAGGGGTGAGCAGGGAACATAAATAGGGATTATTTGTTTTCGCGCATGCGCTTAAAAGCCCACGAATCGGAGATTAGAAATGGCCGGCGAACATTAACAGAATTCTCGTGTAATTTAATTTCGACAGTTTCTGCAATTAATAGTCGCGTATAATTACGTTGGACTCTTAAGTATTTTGGCCTCGTTCGATAAAAAAGTATGTTCTTCGGTAACGGCATGAAAGGCTAATTCTGACAACGCCAAACGAGAAGCACAAACTGAGGCCGCGTGTTGATTAACACGAAATTCAGAGGTAAGTGCGTAGAACCTTGGTACGACGAGTTGCAATCCCCGCAAGAAATAATGTATACTAGGTCATTAATTTGTGTTGCAAAGGAGGAAAGGACAGCAATTTTTCAGTATGGTGTGTAGCTTCCGTATTAGCCTAGCCACAATCTTAAATTTGGTATAGCTGCATAATCATTTTATTTTATTCTATTTTATACATCTGTTAAGCTGTTTGTGCCACTGTTCAACATATGGGACAGAAATAAAGTATTTTTTAATATTACGATTGTTGGTTGATGTAGTGTTTTTTTTTTTTTTTTTTTTTTTTTTTTAAATCATATCCTTAGCTTGTACCTTAATTCGGTTTATTGTATCAAGGGGATAACCCCTGTTTAAGAATCTGCTGGTTAATATTTGTATCTCTGAGCCCAAAGCAGATTCCGTCGTTGAATATTTGTAGGCATTTAGAAATTGATTAAAGATAATCGATCTTTTGTAGGTGAACGGGTGATAGCTGTTATAATGTAGAAGCATACTAGTGTTTGTAGGTTTTCGATAGATGCTATAAATTGGATTATTCGAGTCCCGAGTAAACCCCCAAACCCATAGTACGTGTGATACGGGGTAGAAAAGGCGTCAAATGTATACGTTCAATCGTTGAGAGGTAGATCTCCGATATTAGGCCGCTCAGGCTTAATCCCATCGGCAAACCAAAAATTTGTTTGTATACTTTGTCTCGAAAGGTCATATAGTTGGCCTCAACTAACAGTTTAATTAAGTGAAAAATTTCTTTAATAGGAAGCTTCGTATAATTAATGGGTATCGATTTATTATTTACCATATCCCAAAAAATGTTCGCCGGCCATTTCTAATCTCCGATTCGTGGGCTTTTACGCGCATACGCGAAGACAAATAATTCCTATTTAAGTTCCATGCTCACCCCGATTCGGTAATTTTCATTCCTGTCATCACGACATACGGTCGAAAAGTGTTGTCAGCTTCAGGAAGGAAAATCGTTTTTGCAGTTTTTTTTCGTTAAATTTTAATTAATTTAAATTTAATTTTTAATTGCGTTAGATTGATTTTTAATTTTTTTTCTGTAATGTAAGATTTTCGATTCTTGTTTTAATTTCTGGAGAGTATCATACGGAAGTGTTCTACGTATTATATTGAGGTAAACTTCTCTTATTATTTTACAAGTAACTTATTTATTACTACATCAGATAGGATGAATAATTATTATAAAATTCTTACAAATGTCAATTTTATTCAAATATTCCTACATTTAGTAATAGTTATTCCTCTTATTTCCTTATTATCTACAATTGGTATTCTATATTTCTTCATTATTGTAATCCTGTTTTTGTCCATTAAATACCATCCTTTGTAGTTATACCAGGATCCCTTAGTAAAGGGTCAGGCAGTTACGCTCCCAGTATATTCCAAGTACCATTATAACAAGTTATTTTCTTTGCTTTTTAACTCTAAAATTTTATACTTGAAGATCTGTTAGAGCAATTTGAGGGAAGTTGAGGTACTATTACGATACTTATTCTTACCTCCTTATGTCAGCAATAAGCTTTTTTTTGCACATGCATTTTGTATTTTTATTTTATTAAAATAAAATTTTAATAAAATAAAATTATTTTGTAATTTTATCTTTTGCATTTTTATTTTATAAATAAAAAGAAAGAAAGCTTTCTTTTTATTTATAAAATAAATAAAAAAACACCACATTTGAAGTGAAAATTATGGTTGGCACTCTTTTTCTGTATATTCATTTCAAAGCTATCTGTCGGGCTAGCTGTTATCTTGCCTTTTTGCTGTTAAATTTAAAGTTTAGCCTAGATTGCCTTTGTTTATAATTTGGACCTAGTTAAACAGGCAGATGGCAATCAGAAACAGATAGCCTTGCTAATTATTGGTGAGATATATTGAATGGTGTTAACCCTCGAAAAAGTGCCATTCAATGTATCCGATTATCAATAATTAGCTGCATAATCATTTTATTTTATATTTTTATTTTATTGCTAATTATATGTTTATTTCTAGGGTATAACAATGTAAGCCAATACGGGGGCTATCTTAGTGTTTATAGGTTCTTATGGCCCGCTGAGTACTTTCATGCCAATGTGTTAATACACTTTGAATATCTATATAGTACCAATTATACTCTTACAGTAGTAATTAGATTTCAGACTTATGTAATGTTAAATCTACAACTGATGGGATTAATCTGATCTGACATACCTTTTACATCTATTCCAATATTTCATAATAGATAATAGATTAAATACACACACACTGTCCTACCATTAATATCGGAACACCCCTCCATGGATGGGGAAATCTTCACATTGCTGTATGCAACTCATTTCACGGCTACATATATACACTTGTGTTCAAAGACAGTGCATCATCTAGGAATTTCACATTTCTAACTTTTTTTCGCGATGGTATGTGACGTTAATGACTAGCATCACAACAAATGTAAACAAAAGATATTTATTAATAGTTGAGGCAAAGCTAAGTAATACATCAAGGCCATCAATTCCTTGCCTACCAAATCTACGATTGGCCCCGACAGGTTTCCTATCTTTATTTTAAAAATATGCAGTGCCTATATTGTTGATGTGCTGTTGCACATTTTCCAAAACATCTTGAGAGATGGAATCACTACTTTGTGCGACCGGTGCCAAAAAAGAAGAATCCTAAGGCTTCTTCAGACTTTCGGCCTATATCCATCAGTTGTTCTCTTTTAAAGCTTTTTGAGAAAGCCATCCTTCCTGCTTTAACCCAACAGTGTTTCGCGCACAGGCCACCCCACCTCCATACCGTAGTACCGAGACGATCCACTACTACTAATCTGTTGGAGACTCTCTTCAGAATGCAGCACGCATTAAATGAAAAAGCCCAAATTGACATCATATTCCTTGACATAAAGGCAGCTTTCGATAATGTGTCACTACCTGCACTTGAAAACATATTGAAAGTATATTTCCGCATTGAGGGCAAACTATTGCAGATCATCAAGATCATTTTGAAGCCAAGGCACCTCATTGTACAACACCAAGAATTCCGTGCAGAATACACCCTCACTTGGGGCATCCCTCAGGGAGGAGTTTTATCAGCTTTGCTGTTTGCTGCCGCCCTAGAGCCTTTTCTGGCGCGAAATCAGAATTTTATTTCCTACGCCGATGATATTAAGTATTTTGTTGTCTCTAACGAAGGATCTCAGGTGTCCGACGTCAATTTCAATGCCAACGCTAAGCTGTGTGAACTGGAGACATACCTACGCAAAATCGGTTTGTGGCTAAACTCAGACAAGTCAGCACAACTGACAATAACTAAAAAGAAGATAAAAAATCAAATCAAATTATCTATTAATGGAGCACACGTGAAGAAAGTCAACTCATACACCGACCTAGGAGTGACGTGGGACGAGGGCCTAACCTTCCAAAGGCACTTTCAGAACACGAGAACAAAAACTCTCGCTGCCATATGGGCTGTAAGACAGGAAATAACTGGGATTCGAAACCAGCAGCTAGTGACCCAATATATCCAAAGATGTATCGTTCCTGTATCCTTATATGCTTCGACAATTTGGTCCTCTGCTCCAAATACTTATATCAGGAAATTTCTCAGCCTGGAGTACTGGTTGCTCCGGTGGTTAAATAGGATCGCCGGGAAGCCCTTCACAATTTCGAAATCCATACTGTACGCAAACTTGAACATAGCTCCGTGGATTCAGATGATCACAATACGTAACATCTGCACTCTAGCACAACTTCTCACTGGAAGTTTAGATGCCCCTCAAATTGAAAATCTTGTAGTTAGGCCCCGCCCTGGAGCCCGCCTCCTCAACCCTCATAGTCTCCGAAGCGCTCTCCACCACACGGACGGATTAAAGCGGATGTTTCCTGCCAATACTCTGGAGCTGTTTAGAGAACTCAAAATAGACCCGGACAGGTACTGCCACGAGAAAACTTACAGGAAGCTCATTGCAGAGGATCTGTACACAGAACTACAAATATGATAAAGAAAGTAATTGAGGAAAGACTTCAAGTGCCGAACTCATAAAAATCTTAAATGAACGATATATTGTGTTTCCAAAAGACTGTTATAGGACTGAGGGTATTCCTTTTGTTCAGAGAATGAAAATGAGGACCAATTCATAGTGTAAATGACGATGTCATTTTTCTATGTATATACATTGTTTTGTAATTTTGTAATTTTTCTATGTACATATATTGGTTTGTAATTTTTCTGTGAATGCAGTTTGTCTGTATGTAATTCTTCCTCTATGTGTATATATCTTATGTATTTGCTGATATTTAATCCTGTTACACTCTAATAAGTGATGTATGTATGCGCCACCCTCCTAGGAAATTTCTGTACAGGGGTGTTTGTTAAATAAACTGATAATAATAATAATAATAATAATTTGACAGGTGCTCTCAAAATATTCCAAAATGAGCATTTGCAACCTTTATACAACAGTTTTGTTAAACACAACAATTATGGCTGAAATGTTACCAGAAGGCCTCAATTTGCTTCAGTTTATCATTTTAAATGGAAAACAAAATGAAAAGTTCACCAGGTGCAAACTTTTGCAGTTACTAATGACTTTACACAGATTGTTCAATTACCCACCAGAATACTAGACAATCCTAGCCACACACTTGATCCTTATCTTACAAACAACTCTTCCAAGTAGGAATCGAGGTGAGTGTTCCTCTAGGCACCTCGGATCATAACTTGGTGGTGGTCGTCTCTTCTTTATTGGAGCCTTTCTCTCGTGGCCATTCTCAACACGCGTTGAGATTACAAGAATGCAAAATGGTATGATCTGCAAGATTTTCTATTCTTCTTTTCTTGGTTGGATCACTGTTTTTAAATCTTCTGATGTCAATGTTTGCTCAAATCTCAACACTAAAATTATTCTGGTAGGAATGAAATCCTTCATTCTACTCCACCTTAAAATCTCATCCTTTATTTAAACCTTGATTTTTCCAATAAATACTTTAAAGCTGTTCAGATAACAATGTTGCATATCGCAATTGGCTTGTATCGAAATCTCCAGGTTCGTTTTCTGCCGACACCAAAGCTAGCAACAACTGTACAGCAGTTATCAACCATTTTCTCTCTCTCTCTTTCAACTTCAGTTTTTTGGAACAACCTCCCAAGTCTAATATCAACTAGTATCTTCTTTCAACTTCCAGTATCTTCTAATATCAACTAGTATCCACGCACGGTACCATAGGCTGTGATAACTTTAGTGTTTGAGGTTTTCATAAAAAAGGGAAGTCGTCATTGTCACAGTACACAATAGAACAGATCCTGAATAAGACGATTGGGATATGCCAGCAACTAGATGGGAGGGACGCTGCATGATACGAGTTACAATAGTTTTATAGCCGTCCACAAGTCACTAATCACTGAATAATGCTAGATACCATTTAGCTTGGTGTAAGGTCCGAATTCTTGGATCATAGACTAATGGAAGCTGTTATTTGAAGTGACGAGTCACGGTTACCAGTCTGATGGTCGTGTTTAGTTGTGGCGGATGTCCATAGAAAGCTACTTACCTGATTGTGTCATCCCGACAGTGAAGTCTTGTGTATGCAGCATGATGGTGTGGTGCTGTTTCATGGTTTGGACTGGGACCATTGGTATTGCTTTCATTGTTTTGGACAAAACCACAAATGCTGAGATGTGTCTAGATTCTGGACAATGAGGCATTATCCACGATGTGGTAACATGTCAGGGAAGGCCCATTCCGGAAATTGACAGAACCACCCCACTTTTAGGACATGAGCGTCAAAAAGCTGAACTGACCGGCCCAGAACTGTGACCTCAATCCTATAGAGAAGCACTGGGATGAGCTGGATCGTTGGGTGCGTGTGAGAAGAGCCTGCCCAAAAACAGGTCGCCGCTTTTGAAGGCCGAATGGTGAAAAAATGTCAAATCGAATAGGCCAACTTCCAGTTAACGATGGGCTCGCTTATTTTGTGTCTTTTTCCGGCACATTACCATATTTACGAAAGTTTTCATTAGTTAAAAAAAAAAAGTCTTTTCGTAATAGCATTGATAACTCATACGCAACACTTCACGAGTTGCCCAGGTATTGCACTAAACATACATAATTCGCCATTTACTCGCAACTCCCTGCCAAGCCCTTTTGAATCTACGCGTCCTTGTTCGCCGATACCGTCGTGCATTGCACGAATATCCCGTCATTCAATGCGGTCGTATATACCCATTAATACGTTTGCCAATAAGCGAACTGCATTACTTAAATAAACACGCGAAGACTGCAGGTTGCTAGGTAACAACACATACAAACACAGGTGCGCATTAGCTGCAACAGCGAAGGAATTGCGTCAGATTTTCGGTTCTTAAAGTGGATTACATAAACAGGCGTCGTTTTTATAGCGCACGCGAATCTTTGACCCAGTGATGTGAGAGGGCGGTCCCAACAAGTTTGGAGATCGGCACAGCTGAGTTGCATCTCCACTCCGAGAAGTAAACACTCCGCTGGTCTCCACTCCTCAACTTGCGTGTGTTGTTCGTCAAAGGTTTCATCAGCGATGCTGTCTGTCACTTTTGGATTGGGGACAGGGTCACTCAACGTCACGTGGCGAATGTGTTGCGACGCATAGGTATGGAGTCGTGGAATCCATTAGAAGGAATAACGAAACTCCCGTATGCCACACCCTCGGAGTTTTACGGTTGCTCGTAATTGTGGGAGAGAATTAATGATACCCGGGTGGTGCAGTCGAGGGCGAGACGGCATAACTGGAGTCTGAAAGTCTGCCGCTCAAATAATTAAGGCCCGGCAGTGGAACTCGTACGAACAGTAACCCTCTCAGCTCTCCAAGCTGCCCTGCTCGGTTTCTGTAGAAAATCATGCTCGAGAACGGGAGGCCTGTTAAAGGATTCTATAGGACGCATATTCCCCATCCCCTTCGAATTTTTACATATATAAAGACTTAAATAAACACGCGCTTACTCAAGTATAAAAATTATCCGACGATTCGAAGTTCTAAATATGAGTACGCTGCGATTTAGGAAAGAAAGAAGTTGGCTGTGGAAGACCTGCGAAGTGCGGCAACGTCGACCTCTGTTCCGACCGAACAATTCTTTGCAGTGCTCTCTTGGGAAGTCTTCCTGGTCGTTTCGTGGGGCTGTCACCTCGAAGACCTGCGAGCATATTTATAGATGTCTGACACGTGATGCTTCTGAGGGACGTGATCAGTGGAGGGATGTCCAAATATTAATGATAGGGCAGTGTATATTCATCAATACGCGAATGCCTTCCATCTGTTACCGAACGTTTCATGGAATTGCAAAAATAATTTAGATGGTGTGTAATGTTTCAAAATAAGCACGTTCTCTTCTTGGCAAAAATTCGCTTTACACACCGCATTAATAATTGCTGCAATGAAACTGCTGTCTGCCATCTGTTAATCTCCCCACGTTCGATGACATGAGTGCCTGATTTCCATAGTTACTTCGGTGCATGAAATAAAATGAATACTCTTTATTGTGTATCAATTTGCCGTTGATAATAGCATGTTCCCTTTTTTAGAGCCAACATAGATATGCTCACCGGGGGCTCCAGATTATTTGAATTCTTCATTCAGTACCGTATTAGCTCGCGAAAATTTAAAAACGTTTGTTTTTTTTATTGTTTGCTGGAGATTTATTCCCTCCCCCAGTTTCTCGTACGTGTTACAAGAAACTTAAGCATCCTCAGATGTGACTAAGTTGTTTGGTCTGACACTTCTAGTTTCTGCCTCTTGAATGCAAACGTCAACAACCATAAACTCCCCCGCCATACTACTGTTGCGAAAAGGGCATTCGTTGCCGCGTGTTCACTTTAGGAGTGCAGTACTACACGCGTTTGAATTGACCGCAATTCGCACGTGACGGCTGAGCACAATGATGAGAGTATCGTGTTACAATGACTGTACGTAAAGTTTTCATTTACGTGGTCGTGCCAGGTCATCAAAGGACATCCTTATTCCTCTGCAGGTCAGGTCAGAATTGAAGGCGCTTCTTCAAAGTGGAGAAAGACGAATGTAGATTTTTGCAGAATGCATGATTAAGAAGAGTGCAAGTTCTTTGGTGTTGGCGTTGCTCTTACCATCTCGCTTCATCCGTGGAAGGTCACGTAACGCAACTTTGTGCTCTTTTTCTCTCTTGAGGAAAGGCATGGAGGCAGCGAAATCAATCTTACTAAATCTGGGCGAGAGAACAAATTTTCCTTTAAGTGATCAAATATTTCGTTCGCTTGCCTACAAACGAAAAGAAAATATTTTTTTAATTAAAAGTCTTTATTTTCAGAACGCGACAAAAATAAGATGGAGATGCAGCAAATTCTAAATTAGTACACGAAGCGCAAATCAGAGAGTGATATTAGAAAGATCTTCAAAAATTCTTGGATGCACCAATACACACAACTGCCCTCTCTGTCAGATGCTAGGGGACATCTTGGCACACTGGAATCAGTGGGAAGACAGAGGAAGGTGCTGATAGTGCATAGTTTGAAGCAGTCTGATAAGGAATGGCGTCAGATATTAGTATACATATTTCTGTTGTATCGCTGTCCTCCGTTGTGGGTAGGGCATCTCAATCGGGTGCCCTACCTCCACGATTATGGCGAGATTCGGAACACCACTGACACCACACCCACGAATGCGCTAATGCCGCGTTACCGAGGTTATCTTATGTCCGCGGGGAGGGTGGTACCCTCCCCACCCTGCGCTCAACACAGTCATTAAGTTCCTGGCCACGACCAGAGTTTAATGTTGCCCTTTCGGGAGCAGCCCGACTGTGTGTCTCTTGCAGCTACTGGTAGCAGCGAACGAAGCTCCGGGTCAAGGCATCTGCGAACGTCAAGACAGGCGTTTAAAACCCGTAATTATATGGAACTTTTATCTCGGACCATATCAGCCAGCGGGCCTGCTGCCTCTACCCTCCCTCGGTGGTGTCCGCATTAAGATTAACGGGTCATGAAAGACGGCGTCCGTCTGACAGCGATCGGCAAGGAAACACCCCTCAACCTACTGTTGACCTTGATGCGGACTGGTTCAGAAAAGGCGGTTTCTCGTCGCTTGAGAGCACCTGTCTGCCAGCAGCCGTCTGGGATTCGTGCAATGTGCGTGGCCCACTGCAAAAAGGTAACTCTAGCGTGTTGTCCACCGTATGAACATTCCGATTGAGGCAATGAGTATCTGAAGATCCAGCGTTTAATGTCAAGGAAATTGTTGATTGTAAGAAACTGGATTGGGTAATGAATTGGGCAGTCCTCTTTTACACCGTTAGATATCTGCTTAAGTTGCTGACGTGTAAAAGAAAATAGGTGATAATAAAACTTCACTCTCATGCGTTAAACGAATTGTTGGCGATTATTGTACCCTACCTGTTAGAGTTAATTAAAGGTTTTTCTTCTCCTTAAGTAAGCCTCCCCTGATTGCCACTAATGAACACAGCAGGTTTGCTGGAGAATGATGGAGGTTCTGTGTCATGTCATTGGCTTCGACAGCATCTAAACATAAAAATTTATAGCGATTTCTTCAGCACGGAAGCAACGAAGGGGAGAGTTTTTTTGAACGCCCTCGTGGGTAGCACAGTTGGTATAATCACTCCACATCGCGTGGAAGAGATCAGAGTTTGAATCCCGTCAGTGGTGCGAAGTATTGGATTGAATGAACTTGAATGGCCGGGCATCAAGCCAGTGACTGCTAAACATGGCGCTGTTTCTGATGGTTTGGATAATCTGCTGTTTATAGTTCTAACTGGGCCATTTTTTTCTGTGTATTGCGCTTCATAGCAAGAGCTGTTTATAAGCTGAAATGATGAAGTGGGAGAAGTAGATAGTTTTCATTTGGTTTTCGCTATCCATCAATTTTTCAAAGAAAGTCACGTATGGTATCATTCAGGAGCATGGCTAAGAAGAGTCTGTTTTTGATGGTGTTTGCATTCTGAATGAAGACATTGAGTTGGGATTTTTGTTTTGATATTCACACTAGTCTCGGGTTTGTTTGTGCATTCTACATGTACTAGTTTTAGCATGTGATCTTTTAGCTGCTAAATTGATTTAGCTAAGAGGATGCGATGGTCATTGGTTTAGAACGTCCATAAAATGAAACAGTGAGGATCCCTGCTGGATAAACCTCTGGATTTGGTTAAGGTTGAATAGTTTTCTTTCATTTTCGCTGGATGCTCTGTAGAGAGCTTGATTGATTTTTTAGGAACAGCTGTGGAATGGATGATGGCGTAATTTCTTTATTCTTGTTGGCTGAATCTATTCTGCAGTTAACTCGCTTACAAAGAGAGGGCAAGAATTTATATTATTACGATTCACAGAGGTTGCTTTGCATGCAACTCTTCTGCCATGACGAGCCAATGGTCATCGTGCCTCAGTAGCCAGGTGGGAAGGAGCAGCAGTGCGTAGCACACGCTTCTTGATTAGACCGGGATTTGAGCCCGTCACCACCAAATACGGAGGATGCGGAAAGGTCAGGGAATGACCACCGCATATCCCCGAGCAATATGGCCTTAGTTGCTAATGCTCCTAAAAACCAAATAACAAGCAAACAAGCCAATGGTCATACTTTGCATTGATAGGTTTTCCCCGCTTAAATTCCCTGTCCCTCTCGATACTTGTGGTGCCATAAGAGGACCCACTCCGGCAACTAAGGTTGCAACCAGAATGCATAATCCTTTTATGAAGAAAGGCTTTAGAAAGATTGTATTTATTATTTTTATAATATTTTTAGGTCACCTCTGTATTTTATTATTTTTAGATTTTTATCAATTTTGTATTAAATACACAGTTATGTTTAATATTTTTAAGGAGTTTTGTGATTCTTCTACTGAATTACAGTGATATCGGTGTATTCGAGAAATTGATACAACCGAGCTCGATGAGGTTTTCCTGATGCAGGTTTCAATTCTGAATTATTTATTACTCTCTCTTTTTTTTTTTTTTTTTTTTTTTTCTGTTTAAACTCCGGCACGGCCACATAGGGTCAGATGGGTTTATAATATAGAAAGAATACAAGAACAGCACCATATTTAGCAGTCACATATGTTTGAACCACGGTCAGCTTAAATGCTGTTGTAGGTATAATATAGCCGCATCAGCGTATATATTATATCTGCAAATTTTTCGTGTTCTGTTGTCGATTTGTTATTTGATGGACAAAACCACGAGAAAAAACACCCTCACCCAAGACCGATTAACTCAGCCAAGTTGTGAGAAAGGCCCATAAAAATCCTCACGTCATCAACGAAATTCAAACTGTCTTTTCCACCCAGTGTTGGGGGAGGATGACGATGCCACCAATTGTACTACCGCGAGGGCAGCCCAAACTCGCACGCTACCGTACTTTTTTACTTGACCGCTCGGCTATGGCTGCCTTTCTACAGTACTTTATGGTTACGTTTGAAAGAAGCACGTAATACCACTTCATCAGTTAGCAATTGCAAGACGGATAAATTTTCACTCCTTTCACTTTCATATTACTAATAAATATTTAAAAGTTTCGGTATCTTATTAATTTCATCAATTTTTAAGGCGTTCGGAGCCGTGTCTGCTGATAAATTAATTTCCACAAGATACAAGGACGACCTTCCCCCCCCCCCCCACATTCTAATATTTGAAAGCTTCAGATAACTTAAGGTTCTCCTAATGAAACTTGCTTTTTCATATGAATAACTGTGGAATGAATAAATTTTGAAAAGTGTTCATCTGAACTTCACCTTTTTATATTTCGCAGAATGAATTTTTCACGCCATGAAGTTGACGTTAATTCGCTTACTTCTATTTCGGTAATACTCTCTTTCTCTCCAGAAAGTCATTTTCTAATAGTTTGAAAAGCTACTTCTTGTTCCACAAAATTAGCTAATTCAACACGTCAACCCAACTTTTAATTCTCTTACCTGCTTCCAGCAATATTTCTTTTATTTCAATTTTTTTTCAATATCATTAATATGTCTCGTTAAATAATGTTCCCTATTCACGTGACTACTTAAATGAGAGAACATCAAAATAATTTGCATTTCTCAATTAAATGTATTTGAATCTCACGCTGCACTCAGTGAGGGTGAGATACTCTTTTTTTAAGTCATAAACTGAGATAGGGTGCATTAATTATTGTTAAACCCGTGCCACTGTTCAAGAATCAAATATTGCCCTTATTGCAAAAGCTTATACCAACTATTCGATCCTGAACCGTTTTATTTTCTTAAAAATAACCTTTTTGTGATGTGCGTGCTATCAACAATTTTGCCAAATGTCTTAGTTACGAAGTGAAGTGTGGAGCTAGACCACAGTAGTTTTTCTTCTATCATGATCTTCGTGGGTGGCACGATCTGCGTCTTCCTACACCGGGTGGGACGACGGACCTGAGTTCGAGTCTCGTCAATGACACGTGGAATTTTTACGGGACTTTTCCACAATGTGGCTGAGTTAGTCGGTCTCAGGCGAGGATAGCATAGTTTTTCCTCCCGAAACTGTCGTTTTTCATCCAGCAAACATAAAATCGACCGCAGAACATTATAGACAGTATACACGGAGCTATATGGCAATATAGCCGATGCTCCTAAAACCCATTAGGAGCATTAGAGGATTATGGAGTCCAGGAATGTGGAGTTCTATAATGTTTGTTTATATATACACTGATTGATCACTGAATTATGACTACCTACCTAATACTTCGTAGGTCCTCCTTTTGCCCCCAGTACAGCAGCTTTCCGACGTGGCATTCATTCAATGATGTCAGAAGCGTTCGGGCGATATGGCCAACCAAGCTGTGTGCAATGCGGTCAGCAATGCGAATATGGAGTTGATTGGTGTACCCAGACGCCTGATATGCCTTTCCATACTGTTCCACAACCTGCTCTATGGGACTGATATCTGAAGAGTTCGGAGGCCATCCAATATGCTGGAAGTCAGAACTGTGTTCCTCATACTATTCCGGCACAAAAAGTGCCCGAGGAATCGGCGCATTGTCATCTTGGAAGACACCATCGCCATTCGGGAAAAAAAGTGTAACATAGCGGAGTCTATACAGTCAGCAAGCAGTTGACGATAGCGCAGACCACTGATACGTTGTTCCACGTGCACCAGGAGTCCAAGTTGCTGCCAGTGAAACGTGCCCCACACCATTCAACCGCCTCCACCGGCCTGCACTTTTGATACGATGCATGATGGAATAAGAGCTTCATGTTGTTGACGTTTCAACAAGAGCTTCATGTTGTTATTTACTCCACACCATCCACGGTGTGGAGTAAATAACGTGACTCATCCGACCAGCACACCTTCTTCCAGTCTTCTGAAGTCCAACTTGCATGCTCTTTGCACCAGGCGAGTCTTTTACGCCGATGAACCTTGGTTAGGAGAGGATGCCGTAGGGGTTGTCTGCTCGTATAGCCCATACGTGCGACGTATGGTTATGCCAGATATTTTTCGGGGTTGGTCCGTGTTGTATTGGGTAGTCAACTCTTCAACAGTGCCTGTACGAGTCGTCGGATCCGGCGCTCACCTCTAACGTTAACTTTTCGCTGACCTTTGCAGGTTTGCTGTGGGGTCGTTGTTTGACCGTTTTGAAGCCAGTCCTGGTATTAGCATTAGTAGAGGCATTTGATGCAAGAAAGCAAGCTTATGCAGCATCAGCCAAAAAAAAAAAAAAAAAAAAAAAAACACTTCCACTTCACCCCTCTGTATCAACAGTATCAAAGGCCTCTGTTCGTTCAAAATACCTGTCCAGCTGAGCCTTAAACTTATTTAGGCTATCAACTTCCACGACAAGGGATAGAAGTCTGTTCCACCAACCAACCACCCGCTGGCTAAAGGCAAATTTCCGCACGTCTATCCTACATCTGTCTTTCCTCAATTTGAATTTATGCCCTCTCAGGTGATTTTTCTGAGCGAGAGGAAGAAGGAAGAATCCCATCAGCATTGAGCATGCCCAAACCATTCAAGGCTTTATACACCTCTATCAGATCACCTCGCTGGTGCCTAGTCTCCAGACACTGTAATTTGCAAAACTTAAGCCTTTCTTCGTAAGAGCACCCCTTTGTTCCAATCACTAATCTTGTTGCCCTTCTCTATACTCCTTCCAGCAGCTCTACATCCTTCTTGAAATGAGGCCTCCAGACCTGTATACAGTACTCTAGGTGTGGCCTGACCATTGCCTTATACAAATTTTGTACAAGGGAATAATCACCTCCTTATCCCTGCTGGAAAAATTCCTGTATATCATTGACAATACTCCATGAGCTACTCTTGCAGCCCGTCTGCACTGCTCAGAGAACTTCGTATCTGCCTGCACAACCACCCCCAAGTCCCTTTCATTCTCTACCACTGTCAGTGTAGTACCACAGAGTTGATACGTTGCTCTGGGGTTGCTGTTTCCCATGTGTAGTACTTTACATTTGTCAATGTTAAACTTCATTTGCCTCCTCTCAGCCCATCTGCTCAACCTTTCCAGATCCTGTTGCAGCAGCATAGTGTCAGTAGTGTCCTTGACAACCCTGCCTACCTTTGTATAGTCTGCAAACTTCGACATTAAGCTTGATATACCCTCATCAATATCATTTATGAATACAGAAAACAATAATGGACCCAACACTGAGCCCCGAGGGACTCCACTAATAACATTAGTCCACGATGAGCGGTGTCCATTGATTACCACTCTCTGTCTTCTCCCTCTCAACCACCCCTTTATCCATAGCAGCAATTTTCCTCATGTGTCACACTGCTCCAATTTGTGTAGCAGTCTTCCATGTGCAACAGTATCAAAAGCCTTTCTAAGATCCAAGTATATAATACCAAAGTTATTCCCTGCATCCAGTTCTTTTGTGACTGCATCATAGTATCCATTGAAATTGGTCAGGCAAGACTTTTCCCTTAACAAAACCATGCTGTGTCCGAGCTATAACAAGTCTTGTCTAAATGATCCTGCAGTGCTTCTTTAACCAGTGCCTCCATTAATTTTCCGGGAACAGAAGTTAAACTAACAGGTCTATAATTGCTTGTGTCAGCCTTTGATCCTCCTTTGTGAATTGGGGTGACATTTGCACATCTCCAGTATGTGGGTACCTCCCCTGAGTCCAAGGAAGCTCTCATAATTATGACTAAGGGTTTGCTTACTTCCTTTGCTGCCTCCTTTAATATAACTGGATAGATCCCATCCACCCCGAGTGCCTTTCTTGTGTTTATCTTCAACAATTTCTCCTCCACTTTACTCTCAGTTATTACAAGATTCTCTAGCTTACTGCTAGAGTTGAATACACCTTTGGCTTTCCCCTCACTAAATAACTCCTCATGGTACACTTCAACTACGACGACTCTCGAACACCCCACCAGTTCAGCCTTTGGGAAATCGAGGCACCAGCTCGTCAAGCACCCACAATCTGTCCTTTATCAAAGTCTGATAAATCCTTCCTTTTACCCATCACGCTCGGAATTTTATTCTCTACTGAACCACTGACACCTTATCCATGCTACGTAGTCGACCAACTGCGCACTCTCGTACCTCACATGGTCAACGGGTCGAATTCAGTTTTCATAGGGGTGGTCACAATTCAGTGATCACTCAGCGTATCTTATAAAACGTGGATTTTTGTAATATGCCAGCACTCTTCAGAAACTGGCAGTCCACCTCAAATATTTTTTCCTGGAGATTACATTTTAAGTTAGATTTTGCACTAATTGCAAACAATTCCATTTATTTGATTTTTTTAATGTTTTTTGAATTATATCGTGAATAATTTAAAATATTTTATATTCTAATGAGTGATATAATAATCTCAGAGATCACTTTTGAGATAGTTTGTTTTTTCCACTGTTTTGTTTTTGATTCTGGTTTGATTTTCAACAATATTCGTTCTAATATTGAGCAGTCAAGTCCAAATAAAGCTGTAAACTGCAGGAGTTTACAACTTGCAAATGTAGGTATGACAACTCTGAGGTTTGTTTTCTTGCTTTCTAAAGCAGCTGTTTGATGAAATCACCAGGGTTCTTGTGCTAAAGAAAATGGCAGTTCGTGAAATTTAATTTAATCCCTCATCGATCAATCCACACGTCAATCCAAAATGGGCTGAGTGACCATTTGGGATTGACATGTGGATTGATCGAAAACAAGCTGCGTAAGAATATCAAAATAAGTTCGCAAAAGGTATTTCAATCTAGTAATATGGGCTGCCAAGCGGTTGAAAAAAAAGAAGAGAAAAAAAAAACAACTTCTGGTTACAGAATAATCAAATGCACGTCATGGACTACTCGTATATTCTTCACAGCAACAAGAGCTGATGCTAATACAGAAGGAAAAGAGCATGTTCGGTGTATAATTCAGCGGCGCTATCACTGGTCAGAGGCTTTTACATCAAATCAGCAAGAATACAATCAATCGCGGTAAATTCAAACGTGCCTCCTGTATTGACCACTTAGCTAGGTCAGGTCAGTTAATAAAATAACACGGGCATGAAGTGGACCTTAAGTAAATTGCGCAAGTTATTGTCACTTAATTGACATAGGATCTTACCATGTGTATCCAAGTTAATATTGGAGAAGGACAGGCTCAGTGAATTACAACAGAAGTAATTAAAAAGAAATCCATCTTATTCAATTTGCCGTAATCCATTAGAGAGGATATCACTCAGTTGGATATCAGATTTTCAATTGTTTTCTTTAAGTCTGAAATGGCATCTCTGAATGCTTGCTGCGGGACCATCTTTATGACAGCGATATCGACACAGGCCCCTATAAGAACCACATTCCCCAGTGGCACGAAGGGACAGGAGAAGTTGCGAATTACCTTTCCACAATGCTTTGTAAGGGAGGCGATAATCGATCGGAGGAAGTCGTTTAATGATTTCAGTAGAACAAATAGAGCCCATCTGTGAACAAAACAAGGCAAACAGCGAAAGACAATTTCATTTTTCTGAAGAAATTGCAGAAGAAAAAGGAAGGCCAATGGTAAACCTTTTTTGGGTGCAGTGGGAAAAGAAAATTCTGGAGATGCGAGATACTGTTGGAAAGATATTTCTCAACTTTCTCCAAAGGTCGAAGCCCTTCCCAATAAAGCTCAATAGATGAGGGGGGGGGGAAGAAAGACAACGAACCGCGTTTCATACCTTTAACGTGCGGATCTCGAATGAGAAATTGAGAGGTTTTAACTTCGGTAATCTTCTCGAGCCAATTAATCACGGGCCCTTAAGTCTCACAGAGACAGAAAACACAAGCGAGTTATAAAACTTGTCTCTGCAACAGACAAGATGTAATAATTGACGATTTCTGCTCGGACTTTCATTTGTGCGCCTCAAACGGAGACGAACTGCCTCGGTTACTGAGGAAGCAAATACGTCTTCCTCATTAAATCGCCGTACAGCATTAGCGAATCTCCGAATTGTGACGATTTAATTCAGTCGCGTCACTCGTAATGAGATCTCAGTTTCTGAACTCGGTCTCGCCCATGTATCTACACGAAGAGTGGCTTATCGGCTTGGGGAAGATTGATCAAACGCCATTCTCCCGCAATGAGTTTGTTTGCAACCTATTAAAAAGCTTTTCTGCAGCGGCGAGAGGGTTACGATATATGTATTTATATATAGAAATCGCTCCCGAAGGCTAACATTAAATTCGCATTACTCCATGTTGATGAGTTTTGGCCAGACCACGTTTCCTCATTACATCGGCCGTCAGGAATTGCAGAGCCGCCATTCATCAAGCGAGCGAGGGGGTGATTGATATGGTAACGAGGCAACTGGGTCCAACATCCCTTCAGACCCTCCCCCTGCTGTTCTTCAGCCGCCTCCCTGCGGAACTGTGGCATTTAAACCTTATGCGACGTTTCTAATTCTCACGGCGTTACTCCGTTTTGCTTGCCAATTTCCCTTCGCCTTTTTCCCGCTGGTTGGGGTTTAATTCCTCCAGAGCATACCTCTTAACCAGAAGTGTTCATCCGGAAGCTTTCGTTTTTGGTTGAAAGGTTGTTTATTTCTGGAGAATGTCTTGAGATGAAAAAGAAAAAAAAAAAAAAAGTATTCTTGTGGGAAATAGCTGGTGGAAGTTCCTTTAACGAAGATATCTCCAGATTTCCCTAGAACAGCGGCATTCTGTCACGTGCTCCTTATTCACCCTGACAATAGATTACGCTAAGAGCAGCGTTCAATCTGTCTCACGAGGGATTTAGGCTTCAGACACGGGCAAACACACATTTAATAGAAAGAAGAATGCGCGTACTGCCTACAGCCACCGAAGATTTTTACGGGATTTCGGAGTTTGAGTTAGAAACAATAGGCTTACTGCACACTACTTTTTCTTATTTATCCACGTTTCTACTCTATTATGATAAAAATGTACGTGGTGGCTAACGGGAGGAAAAAGAAACTGCGAAGATGGAGTTCTTTAAACACTTAATTTTTGTATTATACGCAGAGAGGGATTATTCGGACTTATTTAAACAGGAATAAAGCTGTTCTATTGGCGGTTTTTCATCCCAAACCAACTCCGGTTTGGACATTTTAGGAAAATGTAATTTCAATCATTATTAGGAAATATCCAATTTAGAAACTGTTTGCAAGGACACAATTGATGCTGCACTCTCTCATTCTAATTCACTCTGTCAAAGAGATCCGTAGCCAGGTGAATACTCGTAATTTTGCACCCTCCCCCACAAAGATCAAATATTTCTCTTTGCTTTATCGCAATACTAAATACAAGCGAATACACAAAACCACAGGAGTTTCACATTTAGAATTCAGAATCAGAATATTAAGCCATCTTAATTACATGACACGAACCTTGATATCAGGATAAAATTGCAAAAGGAATCTAGGATCGAAGAAGTTCACAAGTAAGTTTACAATAAGATTATTTATACACAGATTCGAATATTCTGCTCGGTTAGCATCGTATTAACAAGCGCAGCATTTGATCGTTTCCTCAGAATAATTCTCCATCCCCTGCGCAGCTCATTTTCGAACAGACGTGAACCTTGACACCATCAGAAGCTTCCTTTTTTTGAAGAGTGGCGATGGATTGTATTCCTCGAATTATTTTGTTTTCTGGAAGCGGTGACCTTGACCTTCTGCGTGGTTTCTTCGTCTCGTGGAAGAAATCCAGGCAGACACTAAGTTCTTTGCGCCCATGGTGGGCTATCAATGATTCAACGAACATTTGCTAAAGGCTTAGATAAGTCATTCTGCTTGTGAGGTCACACCTAAGTAAAAGACATCATTATTCCTTCAAGTTCAAAGACAAACAGTGAGCCAGATGACGTCCGAAAAAGGATGCTTGCGAAGAGACTTCGCATATACAACTTGGTAACTTGAGTAGAATCAATTAGATATGTGATTAAAGACCTCAGTCAGATTTCTCAGAGAGAATCTGGTTGAGGTTTTTCCCTTTCCAAAACATCCTTGGATTGGTAAGTGAGGCGTATAGACACGCAACCAACATCCATTTCGTCACTGTGGATAGCCTTGCAGGCAGTATGGCTGCAGGTTCCTGCGGAAGTGTTCACATCTAATGGAGTCAATGCCTAGGCGAATAGCGGCTGTTATCTAGTCGTCGCTATATCTGTCCGCATGTAACAACTCGACCCTCCTGGTGGACAAATTTAATGAAATTTTATACTTGAACCTTTTAAAAAGATGACGAACTATTCCAAATTTAATCCACCCGCATGTATAACCATCAGTTAATGGATTTTCACGGAAGTTCGCTTTTTTGGAACGATTTGTCCATCCTTCCCGAATACCATTAAAATCGGACCGATAGAAATCCTGCAATGATTATTTTTTCATGCGTGTCGCACAGATTCGGATATTTTGTTGCGACGCGCTGGCTGGTTCAAGGAATGAATGGGCAATGCGGCGCGTGCGCAGAAATGGAATTTTCAAAATTTCAGAAACAGATTGAGGATAAAACTCATTGTTTTTGTGAAAACAGAAGTGCAGGATATTATTTAAAGGGGATGCAATAAATTTAAGAGCTTCTCTTAAGTCCTGATAATCACCTGTGGATAACGCTTGTTTTGTCTCTCCATTTCAGTGATTTTTTCGAGTTATAAAATGGTTTCGGTTGCTTTAGCAGCACCTCGAAGCAGTGTTTACGGAACTGAACACAAGACAATTTAGTAACTTCCAAGCTCAGAAGCGATCGTAGGTTGGTATTTGTTGAATTGAAATTGTAACTTTTGCATCGCAAACTGTTTACTAGAATTATTTTGCATCGCTGTTTGGACCATCCCTCCTTCCCGCTAGACATGCCTCATTTATCACTCGATCGATCACTGTGAGTGGCACCCAGATTGGTTGTCTAATCGTGTATGTTTCCAGAGGCCACAGAATCCCGTAAGGCATGTAGAGAAGGTATTAAATGGCACCTGACTGAGGCCATAACAGGGTTGAAACCTCCCTCCCCCTCCGGTCATGCCAGTTACGAATCCCTTGGGAGAACAGGTTTAGAAGCTCAAAGAAATAGAAAAATGTATTCTCATTATAAGGCTTCCTTCGTTGTTGGAGTGCACTGTAGCAGAACGATCTCGTTATGGCAGCATCGAGTTAATGATGGTCAGAAACGAATTCAGCATATCCGTAAATAGAGATGTCAATACATCAGTGGAAGATGCGCGATTCTCATTTTAGTAATGATCGAGGGAAGTTTCCATTGACCTGCTTAGCGGTGGGGGAGGGGGGAAGAAGCAAACCTCGTCCTTTATTAGCCAATCTTATTTCCGATACCACTGCAGTATAAGGAGTGTAAGACTAAGAGATACATTCAACCTTTCAGAGTTAAGATATTTTTCAATAAATGTACTGGGAATTGGATAATTAATGCGCACAGCTTGGCATATTGTAGGTGGCGATTTGGGTCTTTGTCATCAAGCTGGTTGCACAATCGTTGGATCAGTAAGAAGATATTTCGAGCGGAAAATTAAAATACGTTTCAGTTTGAGTGGGACGCTGATTTTTAATATGGAGATGCTCGTTCGAAAGCGGTGCGAGTTCAGTTATGCATTTCTTAACCTGACAACGTCAAGAAATACTGAATATTACCAATTGTTTTAGCCTCGGACTAAACTTCCGGATATTTCTAAACACGTGGGATGATTCAAACAGGCGCTGAAGAAAACGAGAGGGTAAAAAAGAAGAATCTGTGCCATGGGGGAAACGGTGTTTGCTTCGCTTGTATAAGCCACGTTCTTCTCGTCAAAGTGTAGGCGAACTAAATGGAAGTGCCTTCCGTGACTGTCAGACTTGAGCCTTTTAAGATGTTTGTGTCCAGATTCTGTAATGGTTTTTGCTGGTGCTTACATAAGATGGCATCTTGACCGATTTCCTGCCGCTTTGTCCTAAATCCAAAACCGAACACGTTCATCGAGAGAATGGGACGGGATCGCAGTGAGGAATGCAAGGTTATCCCAGCAGGCCGTGGAGACGAATGCCATTAAACGGCTTTGCGACTACTTCGTGTTACCAGGCGCAGTTCCTAATGGTCCCCTCATAGAACGCTAATGGCCCTCTTCTCATCAATATCTACAGCTGAGATCATAAAATCTGGGACTTGGCGAAGCGAACAATCCTAGAGCAGCTTCCATGGGAAGTGCCACTCGTGCAGTTGTTCATTTGCCACGTTTATGTGGTCTCCTGTATTTGCTGTTAATATTGCCTTGGAAAAACAGAACGAAACTTGCAACTTGTTGCGATTATTATTATGTTTCTAATCCGTGCTATGTACCCGAGTTGGTTGGTCTTACTGAGGGTTGCATGATTTCATATTCCTGGTAGTCCGGTTTTCTTTTTTGAAACAGCTCACCCAACGCGATCGATCAGGAGCAGGTTTTAATCACAAATCCCGTAGGGGCAAAAACGCCTTTAACCTTTTCTATCCCGGAAAACCGACCAGAGAAAGCACGCAATTTTTACGGACATAATCTACACGGGTGGATGTTTCTTCTAAATTGTACCTAGCAGTCCAATCGATATGCCATCTGCTAGGGATATTGCACATCCCTGAAAGTTTTTTTCTTATCGTCGCGCTACCACAAGAATATAGATAGTAAACTGAAGCGTGATAGAAGTTGCCTGCAGGTAGAGTTGAGGAAGATGGTATTAAGTACTACAGTAAAATCAATGTATATCTTGAAGATATACCGTGTTTGGTTTGTAGGTGGAGATGGCCGAAGATACTTGAATGTCTGTAGATTATAGTTTTCAGGAGACACGTGTGAAGTAAGGAAGGAAGGCTGTTCCAGAAAACAGAAGGGATAAATTGTGAGTTTGAAGTTGGACAGTAAGTGGATGCTGCCTGGCTGCGGCTGGTGTTTGTCTAGAAATCTGGGTGTCATCGAAGATAAACGAAGCAGCAGAAGAATCCTCGTAGCAAAATATGAGAGGACTGAGTTTTAGAAAGATCGATAATAACTAAACTTGCTCATGTGTTTGCCACAAGATAGGCTTTATGGCCTGTGTAGCTCTTGAGCTGTAAAAGCATTAGAGGCAATTCTTCACCAAGTAATCTTTGCTCCATTGGCGAATTACGTGTATATCAGAATTTGAGGACCTGGTGGATATTCGAGAAGATGAAGCGGTTTGTATAGGGCAAAGTTTCTGAAGGTGGAATGCAATGTGCTGTCAACAGCAAAACTATGGAAAGGATTACCATCATTGATATAGAAGAGTGGGAGATAAAAACTGAACCTTGTGGGAAAATCAGCTGTAGTGGAAAAGGTAAATGGACAGGGAACAGTCAGAGAAAACTGGATACCCAACTGCAAAAACTATAAGATGAGACCTTTAGCCAAACACGATCAAATGCTTTGGAAATGTCAAGAGCAATTTCTTGAGTTTCACCAAACTTTTCATCGAATTAATACAAAGATGAGTAGCAAAACTGATCTGGAGGTTTAAAATAAGTTTTCTCGTGAAGTCATTTTCCAATGAAAAATCAGTTTATGTACAAATGCCGATTTTATAATGTCGTTGTCAGTTGGACTTTAATTAACCCATCGGCAATGAGCACGAAGAGAGGTGTGTCGCCGCAATTCATCAAGTACTACCGATCTTGTTTTTTCTTCGCTGCGCGAGACTTAAAAATGCATCCGTCATGCCAATACCCATTGTTCGCCGAGGAAAGGGGTTGTCGTGATACCAACAGCTCGAGTCCCCCGCCGCTGACATCAACCAACGAGAACGCTTTAACTGCACCTTTGAATAAACTCGAAATCATCGAGTAGCGACAACTTGCGGGCGTCTTTCAAAAGAGCGCGGTCAGTCTGTATTCCTGGGTGCCCTTTTCTTGGCGTCCGCCCGCTTTTAAAGGTCCCGGCTGTTAGCGGGAAATTAATAGACTGCAAACAAGAAAGAGTGGGAACGAGAAAGGGCCGGGGTGGCTTTTAAAACGAGAAAACGCCTCACAAAGGAGTTGTGACGTCCACTGCAACGCAACAATGAGCAAGATGAAGGAGCACGCGAGACCGAGCTCTTGCTCTTAGCGTTAAAAGCTCGAGTTTGAATGAAATTTTCGCTTTTCTTTCTCCAGGTGTTCCCAACGAGAGGGGCAGAGTTTGACAACGATACTAGCTGGTAGTGACATGTCGATCTACGGATGTGGTGGTAGCTTCCTTTTTTAACTTCTTCTTTCTCTCCTCGCTTTCATTCGCTCTTCTCTGGAACCAGATTATTGGCCCCGCTGAACCACAGGGAGTGGGGTTGTCGTATTGATCTTCTCAGAGCACGTGCTTCTCTCTATCCCGCTCCGAAACGTCTGAAGCACGCAAGGATACCTCTTCGAGTCGCTGTAGCACTCTCAGCGGCTGTTTTGAACACCTTCCGCTGCAAAACACCCTCAGTTTGGCTCCCCCCCCCCGCTTCTGGTTAAAGATACTCGAGACTCGCGCGTTACTATCTAAACAAATCGGAGGTAAAAATGCGAATTAATTACTTCACAAAACACGCCCGCACTCTCGTGTAAGAGCAGGCGGCACGTCATGTCCCCACAATTGCAGTCCACACGCCCGATCCGCTGCGACATACGTCACACGTCATCCGACCGTGGCAGAACCGAAATGAAGGGAGTTTTGACACGACAGGGGCCGGATACAGACTCTGATAACGAGGCTGCAACGTGCGTACAGTGTACTAAGTAGGTGCTATCGGACGAAGATAAAAAGAGCCGATCTGGCGACACGAAAACAGCGAATAGGAAACCGCTTTCACGCTGACAGGTACGAAACGAGATCCTGCACTTAACCCGTGCTGCGAGGGAGCCCCGTTAATTAAAATGACGCCATTTGTGAGAGATAACTGCGTCGAAAATAATGAAGAACGAATTCGTCATTGAACGTTTTTAATTGCGCGTTTAAAATGTTCGGAACGCCACTGACAGGAGTGGGCAATCGATAAATCAACGCGGATTGTTTTCTTTTTCAAAGAACTTCGAAAAATAGTGACTCGTGTGGAAAGTGACACTCTTTATGTATACGCTTTATCTGTTTAGTAGATCGAGCTAACCACACGTGCCATCCCTCTGGTAACGGAAAGTCTGCGCGTGCTTTAAAATAATAATAAAAATAGTTTCCACGATATACAGGGTCGGGCAAAAAACAATTCACTATTTTGAAAGTGGCGCCATTTCGTAGCAGCTATGGGGGCGCTGCAGCTTGTCCTAGACTGGAGTTCGTTGACCAACGTGGTTGTCCCACGTGTGACCTTAAGTGGTCGTTGAGCCAGACACGGTAGACTCGTGACACCATAGAACAGGGCCCAGGGGGGGAGGGGTGGTAGCACAGTTGGTAGGATCACCGTCCACCCCATAGCGGGTGGAAAAGATCCGAGTTAGAGTCCCGTCGATGACGTGAAGAATTTTTATGGGTCTTTTTCAAAACGTGGCTGAGTTAGTCGGTCTCAGGCGAAGGTAGCAGGTTTTTTTAATCCCGGAAACTCAGATTTTTCTTCCAGCAAACAAAAAATCGCAATTTACAGACAGTATATATGTCCTTAGTTGCCGATGCTCCTAAAACTCAACAACCAACCAACCACAGAACGGCAGTGCTTAACCGTGGTGGCTGTTGCCGAGATGGGCACCTGCACGTCTTGGTTGCACAATCATTCTACGTTCGAAGTTAGAAAGATCTCGACGTCGACTCATTCTTCCTCAAAGACGCTTGAAATGATCCCCAGCTGTGCAACTACAATCTTAAATCAGCAGTTCTAGTTTTCACAGACAGGTGCATTCCTGTGTCCTAGACAGGAGATATGGGGTGGGGGGTGGTGTAATGTAAAGCCAACTCAGCATGAATAAACAAAATTTTCGATTTTGAGGGACCAAAAATTGAACAAGCTTCAAGAATTTGTGAGAGGATCTTCGTTAAAAATGGAGTCAACTTGCAAAATGTCTGGTTTCAACAGGATTGTTCTATGGTGCATACCTCAAAACTTTCCGTGGAACATTTAAAGAAAATGTTTCCAAATCACAGTGATGATAAGATAAACCGGCCACCACGACCACCAGACTTATCTGTTTGGGATTTCCTTTTATGGGGTTTCTTAAAATCAAAATCTGTAAATCATCCACATGAGCGATTGGAACTGAAAGAAACATTACGCAGATCAATGGATTCGATAGAGGATTGTTGTTCGCAATGGTGGTGGCCATTTTCAAACACCGAGTAGTGTAATTGAAATGCTGCGATGTAACCTGAAATAACAAACGTGTTTTCCAATATGCACAAGAGTCCATTGCATTTTTCAAAATGGGTAGTTGTTTTTGCTGCGTATAAACAGAAAGTATGGAAACATCCACAGACGAAAAAACCACGTTTAAAAAACCAAACCCTGTCCCAAACTCTCCTTAGGAGAATTGGTTCTTTACTCTTCTGAATTATTACAGCGGGTCTGTCCAGGTATACATACGAAACACGAACATTTGCCCATCCCTTCACTAATTAACATCGTTATCAGTTTTAACACTTGGCTGAAGCCTCTGATGACTATAATTACCGGCTGCTACCAGTTCTGAAATAGAGAAGAAGAAGAAAAAAAAAAAGGAAGGAACTTGTTTTTATTGTGATTCTGCACTGTATCCTTTCATGTTTGCGCGTGCACGGTGTGTTGACTTTGGTGCCGTGTTAGTTAACCTAGATCACGCAAAGATACAATTGGTAACTAGATTGCTTTTCTTAATCGTGGGCTAAGGCTCAATGAGCAAACAGCTTATCTATCAGAGGTGACATTTAAGAAGGGAGACAGAGCTGCCGAATAAGAAATGATGCATTTTCGCATCACTTCATTTCGAGTTAAATAACTTAGCTCGTTCAATTTTGGTCTGTCGCAGTATGACCCTTCGCGATATTCAAAGTATATTTCGCCTCCTTCCTTTTCAACGTCCTCTTACTTTGCTCTCTGTTTTAATAGAGTAAAAAAATTGTACTATGTTTTCAACACTTTCGTAATGAAGTTTACTTATTTCTTCCTGGATTTAATCATAATTGAAATATAACACATTTAATTGGCGTTATTAAAACCTGCCGTGATTAAAACCTACCAATGGGAGCGCCATCACTGCAGGGTTAAAATAATAGCAAATGGTAATATTTCACGAGTTATGTATTTAGTAAACTGATAACAGAAACAACTTTCTCCTTTTATGCCCGAACCGAGAACTGTTTCTGCGCACCTGCCGTATAAGAAACAAATAACACGCCTATGCATATATATATGAACGCACCTTCAAGGAATTTATGAAGGTTTCTACAGTGAAAGCTAATTAGCCGAACTCATGAGGATGGATGCAGGGTTTATCCTCATGTTTTATTCTGGGTTCTTCATCCTATGCAAAGCCTAAATCGGCCCATGAAAAAGGTTTACAGACCATAGTAGACGACAACCACAGACTACCGTCAAATGTCGCATTGGTTCGAGTAATCGAAAAATTCACAAAGAACAAGAGCTGATTCCAGGATAACCATCATAAAAAAGACATCTTTGCGAATGTCTCCATCAGAAAAGACTGAGGGCATCTTCAAAAAATGCGATTGAACAGCTTCGAGCTCAATTTGATTGCAGTTCGAGGTAGAACCCAACTTTCTTTTTATGGGAACGGAATTCATTTTTTTTTCTTACTTAACACGTACATGTCCAGTTGTTTGGAATAAAATCCATCTCTGCTCTGCATTACGATAGCAAGTGCAGAAGACTGAAGGTAACGTCGTCCTTCCATCGATCTCCCAGTGTAGCAGGCTTCCGGATTTGAAGATGGACGCCGGTTAAGTTTAGGGAAGGCAGATGGAGGGGAGCAAACAAAGTATCGATCCGCTTGAATACATTGGGACCTGTTTGCTCGTAATGCGATTTACGGTCCCTGGGAGATATTCCCCAAATTAAATTCAGCATAGAGGGACCATGCATTAGGGCACAAAGAGGGCCGTTATGTAGTTGGAGTACTAAAATCGAGCCAATTAATTACTTACTCAAGATGACTTCAGATTATTGTAACCGGTGGTAGAAGATGCACTTGGGGGCAATTGCCTTTAGTTTATGTCGCCGGGCGCAGCAGTTATTGCTCTGATACTTCGGAACAGGACGGTGTGCAAATTCTTCGGTCGCTGTGTCTAAATGTGGTGTTGGAGTGGTCCTTTTGGTGAGTGGTTGAAACTTTCAATCGGTATTTATGGCTACCGATCTACCTTCTTTCTGTTATCTACCTGTGGATCCACAAGAGCTACTGGAAGACACATGGAACAGGTGTCTGCCATGGCAAGTCTGTCAGAGACCGCTTCATCTCCAATCTTGGGGTGATGCTAAAAGGATATAAGAATAATAGAAGGATGGACGTAATCCTGAGCAACTGCCACGCTAAAATTTAATAGTAGTAACAGGTCATATGATAATGTTTAAAGAGAAAAAGTGTGGGACAGTTTGGAGAAAATGGTAATAGATAGGGAGGAGGTAGTGATGATTAAAAATATTTTTATTTTATTAAAACTAAAGGCGGCACCAAGAACATAAGTTCACATCCGCCTAACAACTTTCAACTGAGTATCTTACATCTTTCATAAAATAAAGAAATAAATACAACATTGTAAAAACATAAAATATATAAATTAATTTAAAAAAAAAACAACAACGACGCATAAAATTTACACTAGCAACTCATCCATAACATCAAAAACAGACTTAAACTCTAAGTATTGTCCAGGTCTTCTTGGTGAAACGAATCTTGTCCAATTTTATCTTCAGACTTGATTGATTTGGAGCAGAACTGGGTTCGTCCCCAGAATAAGCCTCTTCCTTCGAGCAAAAACTCCTTTTGCAAAGGCCTGGAGTGCTGCAAGATTACTTGCCGTTTGGATTAGCTGATCCACTGCAGTTGAGGAGAATCCCTGGATGTTATTCCTCAGCTTTTCTCTGGATTCATTATACATAGTACAGTCGAAGTGTATGTGGAACCAGTTCTCCTTTGATCCACAGAAAAAGCTCTGACTCTGAAAGTCTAAATTGAAACAATTTCTCATTGAGAGCACCATGTCCTGTGACTAGATAGGTTTCCATTGTGAGAGTAAACCAATTCGTAACGGATTTTGCCATTGCAAAGGTAACATCCGGTATGAAGTTTTTCGTACCTAGTCCCTTGTTGGTTGTGTCCCATCGCGTCTACCAGATATGAACTATCTCATTATAGCAGCGTAGCTTCTCTCTTTTCACGTCCGTGTCGAAGTTAAGTCGGATGCCTAGAATTGCTGCAGGAATCCTCCTCCGTATTCTGTAGCATAGTCCCCTATAAACTACAAAGAGGTCCAGTGGAAGAATTCCTGCAATGACTTGTGTTGCTGCTGTGGAGACAGTTCTGCAGATCCGATGGGTGGCCAGGAGAAGTCCCCGTTGGACAGAGTTCAGCTTTTCTTTAATTTTACACTCAATTGCACGGTGAAACCACGCCCCTGCAACGAACGTGACTATGGGGAGGAACACCGCCTTGTAGTAAAGGAGTATTGTGCGCTTGGAGAGTCCCCAGTCACTCCTGGAGATCCTGACTATTGAGGCTGAGAAGTTTCTTACTTTTATGTTGAGATTCTGAAGGTGAAGGAGGAAAGTGAGTCTATGGTCAATGACTCGGGTTTGGGTCACAAGAGGTAACTGCATGCCGTCGATTTTAACTTGGGGAGGCCTTCGAAGGTCGAGTTTGGCTCCAAAGATCATCATATTGGTTTTTGTTGGATGGATTCGGAGCTTATTGGTTTGAGTCCAGTCGGAAAGGTCGTCAAGAACGTGGTTTGCAGTGGTCTCACGCCGAGAGCGGCCCGAGAAGATGATGGTGAGATCGTCTGCGAATGCAATGATCTTGGTACTGTCGAAGCTGCAGCGAAGCCAATCTTGAAGAACCAGGTTCCAGATTAGGGGGCCTAATATGGAGCCCTGTGGGCATCCTCTGTAAATTGGTCGTGTTAGTTGCTTATGTCTTGCCTGTACTGTAACGGTTCTGTCGGTGAAGTAGTTCCTGATTAACCAGTAGAGTTGTGATGGACAATCAGCAGAGCGCAGCCTCTCAAGAGCGCTCTCCCACCATACCCGGTCAAAGGCCCCCTCAAAGTCTATAAAGACGGCCAGTTCGTACTTGGCCTTGGAGGTTTCCAGATGGAGTATTATTTCTGAGAGTGCATCCTCACATGAGCGACCTTGTGTGAAACCATATTGCGAAGGAGAGATAAGTCCTTTGTCTTGAAATATGCTTACAATTTTTATCGCTATGAGTCGTTCCAGAATTTTACCAAGGTTGGGTAAGAGAGCAATGGGGCGGAGTGCCCGAGGGTCTGTTGGTGGTTGTTAGGCTTCGGAATGAGTCGGAGAAGAGCAACTTTCCATGGCTCAGGGAAGAGAGAGATTCTCTAAGGCAGCGGTTAAAAATGAGAAGTAGGTGCTCTGATTTCAGTTTGAACATCCTTTGTATGAATGCATACTCAATAAGGTCAATGCCAGGGCATTTATTCAGGTTGATTCTATTTATTGATGTCTCCAGTTCTTGGGATGTAAAATGTTCATCAGGAGAGGTTGATGTGTAGAGTGAATTTCTTCTTCTGATATCTGCATGTTCAGGTTGGTCTTCCATTGGATGATGGAATCGTGCCGGGTTATGGTTTCCTCTTCGCGAAGCTGTACCGAGCCAAAGACATCTGGGGTGTATGTCTTCCCCCTGGATATTTTATAAAGGAGTCCCCATGGATTAAAATTTCCTGAGTCCTTGACGAAGTACATCCAGGTTTGTCTTTTCCTGTTGGCAACCGCTTTGGTGAAGGTGTTCTTTTTAGCGAGGTAGATGGCATGCAGTTGTTCAACGTCTTGGGGCGGCCAATTTCTGTGACGCTGGTACTTCTTACGCGCTCTGTGTGCCTCTTTCCTTAGTACAGTTAGCTCGGTGCTCCACCAGGCACAAGTTTGAGATTTTATGGTCTTTTTCTTCGCCGAGCGATATGCAGTTAATTGGAGTGAGCTCTGGTACAGGTCCGTCAGATCAGATGCACTCTTATCGGATAGCGAGGGTAGGCCTGGAACATCTCTCTGTATGGAAGAGTCAAAGGCTGCCCAGTCAACGGTCTTAGTAGAGAACCTGACAAACCCAGTGGGGGAAATATGAGGTGCTCGGTTAGGTGCGTGCATGCTGATGTCGAAACGTATCACTCTATGATCGCTTAGGGTCCAATCCGGAATGGACCCTAAGCGACCATAAGGAATGATGGTCCATCCGTAAATCAGGTTTCTTAGGTCATTAGGTGGTGGCTGTGATGTCGATGTTGGATTTCCCTGTAGCGCTGCAGTAGGTGGTGTATTGACTTTGTTATGAATGGTTAGGTTCTGAATGGAGATCAGATCCTCAAGCAGAAGACCTCTGGAGTCCGGAACTGGCGGCTGCCAGAGGGTTGATTTGGCATTTACATCTGAGGTGATGATAACCTCATTGGACCGTAAGGAGTCCAGTGCGAGATCTAGGTAGTTGAGTGATGCCTGAATGTCATGGGATGGCGGGCAGTATAAAGAGATGAGATAAAATGAAAGTGAGACATATGTTACCTGAATACAAGTTGCATACTTCGTGCACAGGCCAGGGATCACTAGCATGTTCAGCTCTTTATTCATTACTACAATACAAGTTTTTGGGTCATCCAGGGTGGGTTGGATGACTCGATGGTGAATAGAGAAGCCCATAATCTTTGAAGTGTTTCCCGTCTGAGGTCTTGAAACATACGGTTCCTGTATAGAGATGAAGTCTGTGGAGTTTTTTTCTGCTGCACGTCTAATTTCATCTGCTACTGCCCTGGGCGGATGTCAATTGATCTGCATGACCGTTAACTAGAAGAGATTAAACATAAGAGACATGAATGACATGAGACTAACATAAGAATGAATTTGGGAATAGAAAGTCTAAAGGAGAAGATGATTACATCACTTTTGCGATGGTTTTGACACATGAAGAGAATGAACTTGGACAGAGAGGAAGATCCCAGAAGAGATGGAGAGATATCAGATTAGAGAAGATATGGAAACAATGGGAGTGGGAGAGAATGATAAAGACGAGATCTGGAAGGATAGAATAAGGTGGAAGGCTTTGATTCACCTGACCCAACGTTAGGTTGGAACAGTGAGGAAGATGAAGTAGTAAGAGAAAATTCAAAAATGAATTCTATTTCAAATTAAAGTGCGTATTAAAACTTACGAAATGTTTTTCTTCACTGGTCTCTCTTCCAACAAAGATTCAAGTCAAACGTGGGAATGGAAAAGACGACGAGAGTTTGACGAAGAGGACACACGCTTTACCAGGAACTGTGAACAGGGACTGTTCCCTCGGGTGACTGAAAAGCTTCGTAATGCTACTGAACACGAATTATTACTACAGATTGATGTGAGAGTGGAGGATTGAGATGACGTTAACAGACATCTTCCCTACTCTTTCACATGTAGCTGATTTGGATCAGACTATAAAGATAATTAAGCCCTTCGGAGCACACTAGTCGGCACGATACATCCCTTTCTAACACTTATTTAGAGAGGTCTGATTCTTTTGTACAAAGGAATGAAACATAAATTCCAAGATGGCATATTAAGGTCAATGCAATTTACGTATTTAGAATCAACGGCAAGAGTCAAAGTTACTTTGTGAAGATACTTTCAGACTTGGAGCATTGTTAAAATATAAAGCAAAGCCCTTCCGGCTTCCTATATCGAAAACAACAACCAGGTTCTCTCCCAAGACGTGGTTTCAGCTTTAATTTAGCGGAAGAAATTTATACTTCTCCTCCGTTCCTCCCATCTTGCTCATCAAACTTCATTGGAAAGTTTCCCAATATTCTGCTGAGCAAATAAAATCCGGAGCCACTGATTTGTCTTCGTCGTAACGTGAGAGATGCGACACAAAATTCGAAAGCGGACGTGATTAAAGTGTTAGCGGAACGGCAACAACCACTTCGAGACGCTAATTCATCGCTGATATTCAATTTCGAAGAGTCCGCGCGGCTCCAGTTATTACCCGCCTCAACCAATCCCCCCTCCCCTTTCCCAGCTTCCACAATGCCGTAAGAACAATGTTAAAGTCGGTGTGACGTCACCGAAGATGATGGGAGGCGTAAGTGCGTGCGTATGACAAGCAAACAGTGAATCGTGATCGCTAACAAAGTTTGCACCGAGTTGTGGTGTCAGGCGGTCTGTCGCCATGGGGATGGAGGAAAATGCTTCGTAGAATGCTGGATGATGGACTTCATCCCCTGTCGTCTCGTATTTGTCATGACATGGGGCCGATGTGATGAAGGATCCTGTCTCTTAATGCTTGCATGAATATTTTGCGGTCGGCGTAACTCCAACCATGAAATGTGGCTTCAAGTCTCTCGTCTTGGACAGTGTGGTTGCTGTAGTTTTGAAGAATGAGGATCACAATGGTGCTACTCTGTGTGTGCGCTCTACCACTTACTATGGAGGCAGCAAGAAAGATAAACAGTTGGTCACTGTGCTAATGACAGGAGGATTCAGAACCAGTCAGACTTCAGTGGTGGTGGGGGGAGGGATCTTCTTCGATGTTCCCTAACAATGATGAGCGAGCAGCAGCTTGCTAATCTAGAGGAGAGAGAGATCTGAGAGGGTACTGTTAACTTAAAGTTGTAAAACGGTTGAAAGAAACCCATAGGTTCAAGGAAACTCATGTTTGAGTGATTTCAACTATTTATTGAAAGTGCGTGAAAATATTTATAAGGCACGTTCTTTACATAACCATTTCATCTTTCTGCTAATCAGATACCCATTAAAATTAGGATTTAACCCTCTCTGCTGTTATAACCAACAATGCAATAAGTGGACAGTTCTTCGTCCTGCTTTTTCAAAACGAACTGTCGATTCAGGTTGACTTAGTATTGCACTACAAACAAACATGCTTTATCAGGAAATACGCTAATAAAAGATTAGACTGGGGTTCAAGCCCGTGACCACCAAATACGGAGGATGCGAAAGGTCAGGGAATGACCATCGCATATCGCCGGAGCAATATGGCCTTAGTTGCTCATGCTCCTAAAAACCAAATAACAAACAAGCTAATAAAAGAGCATTACTTTTATTAATGTATTTCCTGTGTAATGCAATACCAAAGCAAATCATTGCAGCATCGTAAGTTGAGAAATCCACAGCTCTCAGAGGGCAAAGACCGGCATTTTTCTGCGGCAAATGTTTATTTGCGTACCGATGTGTTGTGGTAAATGATTATGCTGTTAGTAACATGACTGCAGTTTGGTAAATATTGAGTTAAAAACAAAAAAAACCACAACATTCGCCATAAGGCTTTTTATTTGCAGTTTAAAATCTTTTAATTTCTGATTTAAATTCTTAGCTACGAAAATTGTTTAAACTGAAGCAGAATTCTTATTGAGAAAAGTGAACACGTTCTCATAGATTTATTTTCCACGATTCATAACGTCTTAATTATTTTTTTAAATGAAATGAATTTTCAGTGTACTGCTGTATATTCATGCTGTTATTAAGTTACGTGGATTAAGCAGAAATTGCAAAATGAGTTTCCATTGAGAGCAATTATCAACTCCAACAACTTGGTCCATTGGGATGTTAGATATCGAGATGAATTCTGTACAGTACACCCTGCCATAATAAGATTCTTTATTAACTGAAATTTGGTACAATATTTCTTCCTTACACAGGCGAACGGAAGAATTTAACAACAAATTCAATAAAAGGTCCAACACACTTGGAGTTTGTATTCAAGTTATTGCTTATATCATACAACAAACACAATTTAAACCCTAAATAGATCCGGGTTGAAGTTCAGAGAGTTAAGGGAGCGGGCAAGTGGGAAATGTCTATTGAAGTTCTGGAGCTTTGAGCTTTGGAAGTGCCTATTGAACCTCCTGGAGCTTTGAGCCCAAGGAAGGAATGTTCTTTCTTGAGTCTTCCTGGCAGCCTTTTCCCTACGATGGTCCAGATATTTATGTGATCAGGTTTGGACGAGCACCGATATAGGAATGCCTTTATTTTCACATGGGCTCAGTGGACTGTGAGAATGTACCCAAGGTTGGAGCAGCATGTAGTCTTCGATTTGGTGTAGATCTGGTGAATAATGATTTCTGGAATTTTTTTCTTTTTTCATTATATAATCCCCTTGTCAGAGTTTTTGCCTTTCAATGGACACTGGATCGAGAATTCGTGGCACCGTAATTTCTTGAGTATGCTTGGGAATGTAAAAGGCCCAATTTCAACGGCATAGGACAGCACACTACTGAAGCAAGTTGCGAGGTCTTTCATGATTTCTTTGGTTTTACACATTTATCTTTATATCCTAGAACGCTCTGAAGGCTTTCGTATTGAGATTAAACGTTGGAAGGCTACTCAAAGGAATCTGGAAAAATTTGTGGAAATCGATACTTTTCCTTAGAACGCCAGATGTAGTGGTGTTATATTGCCAGAAGCATATTTATTTATCCAGAGGTCTTGAAATGTGGTATATTCGCAGTGTGTTCAGAATACCTGAAGTTGTCTAGCTTGCGCATAATTCGCATGAGTCTTGCATGATTATCATTATCACACATCATTATCAGCATATAAGAACACTGGAACTTCGATCCATTAGTGGAACGAGTATTGCTGCAAAGAGAAAGGCTAAAGGAGCTCCACCTTTGTGGGATTTCTACATTCACCATTTTACAGATCTTTTTCAGTTTGACTGCTGAAGATTTTTATATCTAATGTTTTTACGCCCGATTTGGAAATTTACAACTGGCAACTAGAGATACGCGCTACTGGAAAAGCTAATCCGGCACTATAGCCCCCCTCCCTATTTCCTATTCTTTGAATTTCTTATCATTGGGCACTGCATGGATGCGGTGGGAGGGAGTTATTCTGAAGATTCACAGATCAGCACCATAAAAAGGTAAAGACCTAATCTTTGCAATCGGGGTGTTCAGTCTTTTTCCTGAGAACGCCTTCCTAAATAATATAATCATTAATAATAAATGTTCTTATAATAGTAAACGCGAGTGAGCCGTCAGCGTATCCGGAATCCATCTATTTGTGATATTAAATGTTTTGTTTACTGAAGGGAGCTTAAATTTCCTCCTGACTGTAACAGTCAGGAGGAAATTGGTTTCTTTACACGAGAAGGACGAAGCTTTCGGGGGTGGGGGTTATAGGAAGGGGAAAAGAGTTCATCGTTTAAAAAAAAGAAAGACTGTTTATTACTTCATTGGTTAGGAGAGCAGCAGCGCGCAAGCAGCCCAATTAAAACAAACCCTTCACTATCAAAACGATAAGAAGTCCAAAGAATAGGAACGGACATGCGGAATAATAACGGCGATCAGTGCGGATCAGCGAATGAAAACAGTGCCGTTTGCGTGCCTTCCTCGGCGAGACGCATCTAGAACTCTTCTTTAACAAAACAAATCCACAACATTATTGAATCAAAAGGGTTCGCTTTTAATTAACTGTCAAGCGCTCCTTCGTCCTCGTCATGCCTTAAGACTCCTGGGGTCGTTTCCTTTGTCGTTGTGTAATCCCCTTGTCACAGTATTTGCCTTTCAGATGGGCACCCGCGGAGAACCCGGGCCTCATTCGCACCAATTATAGCCCTTTAGTGCTGCCGGAACTTGGATTTCTGCAGACTTTAATTCGTTATGTAACTCGCTCGAGATAGTATTTGCCTTCTTTATCTGCGAGGCTTCCCGCGGTGATTGTGTGAGGGCGCGCGCGGCAAACTCAGACGGATGAAAAGAAAGAAAAGGCAGACGAGAGAAACAGCAGCGAGGAAGGTAAAAATCAGTGAAGGAAAAAAAAACAAACAAAATGGAAGAAAAACATTTGGAGAGAAGGCTCTAAAAAATGAAATCCGAAGTAGATAAATTTCTTAATCCTTTTAGTTCATTCGCCTACCATTTTTATTCGGTATTCTTCGGTGAGCAACGTAGAAAGGAAGTTCAGCACTCGTAGAGGGATCTCATATTGCCTGAAGCGCACACATTCCCTATACAACAAAAATATGTGACTTATCACTGAACTATTACAAACTGTGCGTGGCAATCTTCGCTATTTTCTGCTTTTATTCGGCGTTTTTTGAATTCGTTGAACTCAAACGCCACACAGACAGAATTTTTAAACTGATCCTTAAATTATTCTGACACTTTCGCAAAGACGCCATTAAGATTAATCTGAAAGAGCTCGTATACTTCTGGTATACTTAAATCCATTATAAAGATTTCCAAGTTATTGAGCAGGATTTTACTTTTATTAATAAACAGGGCCTATATTAGTAAAGACGCAACTTTTCATACTATCAGCATTCCCCCCCGTTGTAAAAAAATACTGTCCACCGCTATGTATTGGGACACTAAATTAAAAAAAAAAAAAAAAAGATCTGGTTAGAAAGAGAAAGAAAAAAGAAATTGTTTAATGTCGAATATTTATTTATTATTCAATTTATTACATATGCTTCACCCCTGAACAGCCTTCAGCTAGGAGGGTGCCTATATACCTTTTGTACATTATAACTTAGACAGCAAACGCAAAAGTCGTACATGAATTACGCATATTATTATTTCTATTTCATAGAAACAGTTTCTATATAATATTATAAACATTAGTTTCTATATTCCAACAAAATAACATCTAAAGTGAGCAAATAAAGCAGATACAAATATATATATATATATATATATATATATATATACACACACACACACACAGTGACACGAACAAAAGGTAGATACCTATAAACACAACACATACGCGTCCTAATATATGCATATATAGCCGATACATATACATACAAAACACACAATGATTTAAAACAAATTAATTCTTCAGCAAAGTAGAGTTCATGGGCCATTCCATCCTGAAGGAGATAATCAGGAAACTTCTACAGTTTTATGTAGTGGTACATGTCCTGTATCTTCTGAGATCTGTATGCTTTCTCATCACAGAACTTGTGGGGATCAATCTTCAGGGTCTTTTACGTTTGGAGGATGTTAGACGGAAAACATCTTCTAAGCATAGCTAAATTCTGTAATAAGCTTCTTAGGGGAATCCATTCACTATTGCAAAGGGCGGGGGAAAGCCTACGGCCTACAACAAGATTATGGACATTCGGAGCGTCAAAGAGATCGGTGAGGAGTTGACAGAGATTACGCAGATTTTCTGTAATGAGTAACTGATTCCAAGGGGTGCAGCCAAGGTTTGCATACATGACTGATCTCGAGATGGTGAAAGGGTGGCCATTAACACGGTTCAACCACCTTAAAATCCAGTACTCGATACCCATGAATTTTTTGATGTTACTGAGGGAAGCAGAGGACCAGATCGTCGAGGCATACATGGGAATCGGAACAAGGCATGTTTGTATGTAGTGAGTGGCAAGTTTTTGGTTGTTTACTCCAGTAAGTTCCTTGGTCGGATTTATGGATAGGCCAATATTCTCAAGATAATGGTCGAGTTCTTCTATTAGGGCAATGGCATGGGCGTTGATTGCTTCAGATTTGTCACCGTGTTTTGACGAGATGAAGAGATTTTTATATCATCTGCGTTAAGAGCTGCAGTCAGGATGCGTAGAGAGGAAGGGGTTCAAAGCAGCAGCAAAAAATAGTGCGGAAAGGACGCCACCTTGGGGGACTCCTCTGTTGACGACGTGGTTCGATTGGAAGGTTCTGTGTTCTACTCTCAGATGCCTTTGTTTGAGAATGGAAACGATGACTTTTAATAAGCCTCCCTGTATTCTGAAATGCCTGTCAATTATTGTCATCAAGGAATTGATTGAGACATTATCGAAAGCAGCTTTAATGTCTAAAAATACTACATCAATCTGTTCTTTGGCGTTCAGAGTCGTTTGGATCCGAAATAGGGTGTCCATTAGATTAGTCACAGTTGATCTCTTCGGAATCACAGTGTGTAAATATGGTGGTCTTTTATGGAAAAAATGCATAACAAGAATTGGCAGCAGAGTCTTCTAACAATTTTAGTAAATTGCAGCTTATAGAGATTGGACGAAAATCCTTCTTGTCTTTCGGATGTTTGACTTTAGGCACGGGTTTTACAATATAATGTTTCCATATTTCAGGGATAATTCCAGTGTGTAAGGTTTCTCTAAATATGTGTAGCAAGACCTCGATGATGAATGGACTGCTTACTTTCATGATGAAGAGGGGGAACATATCAGGGCCAGAAGTGGATTTATTTGGGAGACTATTTAATGCCTGAATTACATTTTATTTGGTTATGGTGATTTCTGTTAGTAAAGGTCTGATATCAAGATTGGATCCGGATGGAGTCATGTTATGCATGTAATTTACAGCGAACTGGTATTGTCTGGTGCGAGAGAGTTATACTTTAAATTAGGATCTGGAGAGATTCCGAAGGTACTGTTCGCCCATTCCCTAAATAAGGTTTCGTCCATGGTGAAGTTGGTATTCCTGTTGTTATTGATTCTTTTAGACTGTTTAAGCTTTTTAGAAATTGCAAAGTTGTACTCTTGGCGTTTTTGCTTTAAAAAAACAGGCCCGTTCTTTTTTGTAAGCGATGTAGTCTTCAGCGGTTCTGGTTTTCTGCCATTTTCTGTAAGCCTTTTGTTTTCTTACAAACACAACCTTCATATTGTTGTTAAACCACCAGTTAGATCGATGTGAGATCCGAATCTCCTTAGACGCACCAACACAAGCTATTTGAAATAATTCTTCAGCCAGGATGGAAGCGGCTTCAGGCCCTGACTTTTCTAACAGACAGTTCCATTTATACATAGTGAGGCGATGGAGGATTATTTCTTGCTTAATGAACTTGTTGAAAAGACTCTTGTCGTATGCAGCGGGCCACATCCTTCAACCGAGGCATTAGAGAGGTCGGAATGGGCATAAAATTCACAATCTAACGGTTGATGATCTGATTTGAAGAAGGTTAGTTCGATAAGTTCTGCATGAGGTATGTTGTGAAAAATGAGGTCGAGCTGCTAATTTCCGGGAGTTTGAAGAGGATGAAGGTCGAGCATATGTAACATGTTTTCCAGAGAAGACCGAGCCGTTGAGTACCTTGGCAGGGGCATGTTGAAATCCACTACGAGAACAGTAGGGACGTTAGGTTGGAGATTGGTAGTAATCCAGGTCGCTCATTCCGTTCTAACCTCTAGGGTGTGTTCTGGAGGGAGGTAGACAGTGCAAACCTGTATTCTAATTTCATCGAGGTCAAGGATTACAGAGATGACTTCAAAGTTTTCGGAACTACTTGAGTTGGTCCTATGTCGAGAAAAGGAATTTTTATAGGTAATTACAAGTCCACCACCTCGGCGAATGGCGCGTCCATTAACTTGAGTAGCATAGTTCAAAGGGAGGCAAAGAGTGTCAATACATCTATTGTGGTTCATCCAGGTCTCCATTAAACAAATAATATCGTACTCTGCAGTAAGGAGAATAGATTGAAGAATAGATTCACCAGTCCATACATGTATGGACTAGTGAGCTTAAAATGTCTACTTGTTGTACCATGTGGCATATTACCGAGAAAGTGAAATAAGCCATAGGTGGCTGGACCCTGCAGCACTAAAGATTAAATATGACTTTCATGGACGGTATTCTAATGTTTGAGAGATCAGAGTTCAAATCCCGTTGATGGCTGGAGGAATTTATGGAGAATTTTCCTGTTTAGCTTACTTCAGATGAGTTTTCACCAGGAGATTAAGAATTCCATAAGCAGAACTCTCCTTAAAATGCACCCAGCTTACGGAGACGGGGTTCTGTTGGCTCAAAGCTTGAATTTGTTTGGCAAAATAACCAATCTTGTTTTGTCTGAAAGATTAAAACTGATGAAATGAAAGTGATGGTAGAGGATTGCATCCACAAATAACTTTCATAATTCGTTTTGGGACGGTGATCGTATTTCCATCGCTCTAATTTTATTCACTTCTGATTTACTGTCATCCCTTCTGCATCCTCACTGCCATTTGTATTCTGTGTTCTAGGTGACACTTAAATTATTCGTCGCCTTGGTTACCTTGGTGTCAAAGAAGTTACCTCCATTGAGATTAATTGCTTCCAGACTAACGTATTTTGCTACGTTCAACGGTGGATGGATTCTCGGCACTCGAATTTTTGGAAATGGCTGGTCAAGATGAATGGCATTCATTCTGTGTCAATAGGCAATTCCCATTGGTTGTAACAGAGATAAATTCATTGCAGTTTCAATCTCGCTTTCTGAGTTACACGATACATTTTATAGTTGTAAGTTTGACACCGATGAAGACTGATTCACAAACTATCTTCTAATCGCTTTTGGAAAGTTGCTTTCGATCATTGCTGAATTTCGAAATAAATCATCTCGGGGCTTCTAATACTCGCAGTACCTTTTAATTTAAGTGACAAATTGCCCGTAATCTAATTTCTTCAAAAAACCAAACTCGGCTTTTCATCCAGGTTTACATTCTACACTTCTTTCAAACTTATTCCAATTTTTCCACTTTCGCTTTCTCGTAGTTTGCATTCTTTTCGCCATTTTCTTATTGAATAAGATAACAGCGTATTCTTCCTAATTTTGCCGATGAATAAAGATAGTCGTAAAAGGAGGAGAGGAAACTTTGAAGACCAAGAAAAAGTACTTACCATGTAAATACCCTTATACCATTGTGATGTGCAAGGAACTATGGGTAATTTAAGCTAAGAGTGGGGGAATTTTATCTTTTTTTCCTTTCTTAAATGAGAATTCCTTCTTTATCAGCGCTGATCTCTAAACTTCCCTCTTTGAATGTGGCAAGCAATAAGAAAGTGAGAGTGGCGCCCTCTTTGGCACGAGAACGAGTCAGAAGCAGGAAGGCATATTGTTACTTAGCTGTCGCGGGGTGCGCTTAATGGTGTGAGTGAAGATGATTAATGATGCAGTGCCCCCTGGTGAAGGCTAGAAAAAGCTTTTCTCCTCTTTTAGTGATAGAAATCTGTTGCTACTAGATCGGTGCCAGCTCATTTGTCTTTAGAAAGGGACGCTCAGTTTTTAACCCGTTTCCTGCTTCTCCCCCCTCTCTCCTACTTGAGAAATATTGGGCGTGCAACGATCTTTCACGAGTGACTGGACATCTGTAATGTCTTCTCGCGCATTAGGATGGCTGCAGGAACTGCTAACTGTCACGAGGTTATTCGTATTGGTAATTACGATGTAGTAGGGCAAGTCGGGACGAGTCTGGAGGTTAGGATATGTCATAAATAAATTCGACCACCAACAGAAGCCACGCGAGATCCTCGATTAAGTTTAACGCGATTTTCGTGGTTTCAATATCGATGGTACCTTCGTCGACACCAAGAAGTAGTTCTTGCTTCTTGGCTTTTTCTAGAACTGTCTGCAGGGCGAGTGAAGATTGTACAGGCTTAAGCGAACATTCGATGTCATCTAAACCCCCCTTAAATGTATGTACAGTGATCAAAGACCTCCGGGTGTTACTGTGAAAGATTACTCCCCATGGACGAAACTATTGAGAGAATTTAATTTTTGAAATACGAAATTCCCTTTGGTGCTTCATCACTCCATCTTGCAATTTAACTCCTCCAATTCAGCCGCAGCGTACAGAAATATTTGCATGTGTTTCACTATTTGTCATGCGCTCTTTCAAGAATTGGATTGGTGGCAAAGTGTAACAATTTCCCGTGGAGAAACTTGGCCAGCAAACAACGGAGGAAACCAATAAGTCCTTCCTTCGTAGCTCGCCATTATACGCTAAATGTGCGGGGGTATTAGATGCGCGTGGAGGTGGGTTAAATTAACTCGGAGACAGAATCGAGGTAGAACAAATAACAGGTACGAAGAGAATAGGTAAATGCCTATTCGGAAGTGATTGGAAAGAGAAGGAATCCAGGGGAGGGTGACGAAGGAATCGAGAAAATCCAATGTCATTGCACGAGAAGCTAGAGAAAGGGAGAACGTCGGTTGGGGGGAGTGGAAAGGGGAATTCGGTGAGTATGAAGAGTTACTGCACTTTGCTTTCTGTAGTCGCTCTTGCTATCGAGTACGCCCCTACGGTTACCGTGGAAACAGCGTTGATCTGATTAGCCATTTGAAGAGAGCAAAGTCAGCGCGTTAGGAGTGGTGCATGTTGGCATCTCTTTCTGGTCAACGGTCATTTCGATTGGGTTTGGCAGCGATAAGAACAAGCATCCGTGAAAGAAACTGGAGGCTTTTAGTGCGCATTTTTCACACACCGAGATGCTCTCCCCCCGATAATTTCTTTGTTGTATTTTCCTCCCAGATGACACATCGAAAAGAAATGAATTTAAGCCTTGTAATAGGCGAGCCGTGAGTAATACGCGTACTCGAATCTTCGGTGTACACCCTGTGTGGACGATTCATTCAGCCATAACTTAATCAGATAATTTTCTTGTAGAGCATCACCCGATAGCTTCGCATCGCAATTGTAGAAATGGAAAGACGAAATGGCTCCAAGAGATAAAAAGCTAAATCTAGTTTTGAATTATACAATAATGAGGTAGATTGAAAGTTAATCGAACCCATTGTACAGTCAGCTAAGAAATTTGTATAAATTGCACCTTGACAGAGAAAGGAAAGCAACCCCAAATAATCGTATTACATTACAGTATATATAAATTGTTCATAAGGTTTTAATTCGATGTCTTCGTTGATGTCAGCATGATTATTAAAAGTACGTAAAGTTTGTACATAACATCTGCAAAGTGTACTTAAACTTTATAACTAAATTCTTACAGGCGTAGGCATTATCCGCCAATCTAACACGTTTTTGAACTTTGAATGTACATTTAGCGCACCTCGAAAAGGGCGAGGATGACCTGCTCCTCCCACCTGAACACACACCTACCTTTTCTACTGCTTTCTTAATGACAGCCAGCTGTTTCTCATGGTTTCTTGAAACAATTTCTGGCTTCCATGCAGCAATAAACAATATCGGAAAGACATTAAGAACAGAGGCAGCTGTGTCCGATGAACACATTAAGAAGTAAATGAAGGATAATAAAGCAGGATTCGGATAGATTTGAATGATTTCATGATGGGTGCCCGTTCACTTCATTTTCTTGATCTTCGCTGTTATTCTGGAAAATCAGATAACTGCGAAATTTGGCCTTGAAGTATCACAATAGAGGAACACTTGGTCAAGTTAGCTTTGAGAAGTTCAGGGAAGAGTATGGCTTAATTTTTCTTAAATATATTGGTTTTGCATTGAACAAACGTTACGTCAAAGCTAGTGAGAATGATTTTCCACCGTTCTTGATACTTCTGGTATGGCAACATCTCCAACAATGGCTACCCTGTTTTCCTTCGCTTTTGGGCAATGTCGGAGGTTCTTCTTACATTCGAATCGCATTTTTCTGTCGCTAATGTCTCCGAATTTTACTGAAAGACAATTCGGAGACACTAGCGACAGGGATAATTTTTTTTTTCATTACGAAATGGCACAGTTACATCTTTGCAATATTTGTTTTGCTGGTTCTTTTAGAACTCCACTGGTTTTGACTTCCTGGCTGGAGTGATCCCTCACTTTACGTGGGTGTGAACCGAAAGAAGATTCTTATTTCAATAAGTCGTGCGAAAGGTTTATCAATAATGTGGCTGCCATACTGGAGAGTCCATTTGCTCGCTTGCATAACTCTTACTTCTCTTGCAAAACGTCAGCAGTTTAGAGTGCTTAATAAATGATAACACACCACCAACCGGGCAGCTGTCAGATCCTAAGCTACGTTGATCATTATCACTGTGAAGCACGAAAGTGAAAAAGCCATCACGCAAGCAGGTCATCATGGATGTACTCGTGAAACTGGCAATACCTTTGTTACATCGCCTTCATTGTGCAGTAAAAGTGACTGTAGTTGTTCAAAAAGCCCAAAGTAAACAATCTCTCAACATCGAAACAAAGATTTCTCTGCAAAAACTTCAATTGCCCTTTATTTTGCCAGATGAGCTTCTAATATCATGGTAATCAAATTTCTTGAACAATTGTCACGATATTTTATCATTAAGGGCAGCTCTAACTTCAACCACAAATATCAGCCACCTACTGATTCTGGATGTTGGCATTGCCCAAAAGCGATGTTCAATTTCATCCAAAGGATGTTCCGTGGAATTAAGATCGTAACAGTGGATAGGCTAATGAAGCTCTTGTCCGTTAATATCTTCAAGAAATTTTAGTACAGGCTCTGCAGAATGATGTGGACTGAATTAAATTACTTAGGATGTCAAATACAACATGGTTCATCGTTTTAGGAACAATGATTCAAGCCCAAAGCATGAGAAACAAACCCAGATGAAAGCGCCTCCACCCAACTTCGCAGTTGGAACGAAATACTCTGGTAAATAAAGTTTTCAGGACATCTATCTGAGTGGAATGATTTGTCATTCAACAATCCAGGGACTAATTGCGATGGTTGGTGATGTTTCAAGCAAGTCGACGCTGTTCATTGTGTCCTTATATTAATATCAGTTGCACTGTTTTTCTTTCATTTGCATTTTTTCTTTCTCCAGCATGGCTTTGCAATATATGCAGAACATTTCTGATAGCTTTCAATTCCTGAAATTTTAATCAAACTTATAAACAACATTGAAAGAAATGTGACTCATGTAACGCCATTTGAAAGGCATGGTATGGCAATTAATGTGGCCAGGAATGTATGACAACAGCCACCATTAGGAATAAATACAATCACGTAATATACTGCGGCATTATTGATAATTAATTTTATTCTGCCAAGAATTTTCTCCATTAAGTATCACGTTTTGAGATTTCTATCAATTCTTTGATCACGTGTACCCATTTCTGGTAAAATTTGCAACACCCAAATTGGTGATCTTGGAGAAATCTACTCCAGATTACTAAACGTGATGATTTAACACTCTTGCTAAGTGACTTGAGGCCAGACATTGGGGAAACTGGTATCGCTTCATCAAGCCCATCCATCGCATTAAGAATTCAACAGTGAAGTAGTTACTAAATGTAAGACTTTTCCAAAATGACTATCAAACTTTGAAAAGCTGGTATCGCTGGATCAAGTTCATCAATTTTGTTATTCATTTTCTAAAAGGTTTTAATTGGATTTTTAATAATTGTGCAATTAATTGTTACTGCTTTGAATTCTATTGCGTTATTATATTCCTTAGTGGGTCGTGCAAGGCACTATTTTTATAGGGTAGGGTCACGGGATGAGTGTATGGAACCAAGGAGGGCGTTGTCAGGAAAAATTCAGGACCCACTGCTTTAGACAATCTGTGTGTGTGTGTGTATATATATTACTCGAGAACAGTGTTTTTTCCAATATTTGCTGGAATCTTTGAATTGGATTTTAAAAATTGAACATTAGAATGTTGAAATTGAACTTAATATTGAAAATTAAATTTAAATTTTGCGAGTTATTTTTCCCCACCCTAAATGGGAAAGTTGTTCCCGACATTCAGTTATTCAATTTTATTTGAAGGGGAAAAAACCCGAAAGAACTGCATTCGACGTTCGTTTTCAGAAGTAGACCGATAATGTTTTTAGACCAAACCGAGGACGGCGAATAACTTTCTCACAAGTTGTTCATTAGATTAAAATCGTAAAATTTAAAGGGAAGTACATAGTCTAATTTTAATGTCAAATTCAAAAATTTTCAGCCGAAATATGATAGAAAAGATCCAGAATGACCTAAACATAAAAATAAATGAACCCCCTCCTTTTCCGTGCCTTATTGAAACACCTTGAATACGGTACAAATGAAACGAAAGTATCAGACGTTGGGTCATTACTTGAAGGAAAAGGATCGACACCAAATCTGCAGTGGGAAAGTTGTTTCCAGTCCTCAGTTTAATTAGGAAATGTCATCGGTGTATTTCTGAAACTAATGTGAACCCACAAAATCCTCCACCCCACCTATTTCGCAAAGAAACTGCTATGAATTTTTACATTCGACCTAAAAACTTTAGGATATTTAGGAAACTTCAGGATTGAGTTTTAACCACCGTGGTACGTTAAGGGATAATCGAATGTGCCGGAAATATGAAGGAAACTTAAATAATTAGAATATCAATAAACTAACGGCCTCTGCAACTCATTGGTGACGACCTGCATATGTGTACAAGGTTATTTACCATTACATTCCTTCAAGTTTTTTTTAATATTTTCGATTTCAGCATTCTAATATTAAAATCCAATTCAAAGATTCCAGCAAATTTTCCAATACTAATGTGGGTTTACGTTGTTATCTTCGTAATTCCACAATCGCAAATGGCCGTAAAGTTCTGGCAAGGGTTTAACCTGGTAGATCGCATGAGGAATTTGCTGTTCTAAGCCCAACAGACGCCATATATCGAATTCTTGAGAATCGAGCAACTGAACCTGATCCTCGATAATATTCAGATACTCTAAACTCTGCTTTGCTACTGGAGTGTTGCTCCACCTCAGCCCAATTTATGCCTCCAAAAATGGAAGTGATCTGCACTTTTCCAAGCATAATCCATATGTTAATACAACTATTGAAGTGTCCTGAAAAGGGTGTTTGGGAAACCAGCTTAAAGTTTTGGGATGCCAGAGTTCTTTTGGCGCCGAAGAAACTAAGACTATTTGTATCCTGGCCCACCTTTTGGCATCACTTGGGGGGGGGGTCAGAGTCTCTTTTGAAACAGTACGTGCTCTACTGGAACTGGCCCACCTTCCCGTGGTGTGGACGAGTACACAGATTCATCTGTACATGTGACTGATGCTTCTGGGTAGCCAAGCGGCCAGAACAGAACATAACAGAACACAGACACACAGAATGCGCAAAAACCTACACTAACACATTTCTGGCCCGTTTACAGTTGATTCTGCCCCTCACAGAGACACGAGGCGGATTTGAACAGACGCTCTAGGTGCCGCCCTATACACATGTCCACATAAGGGTAGAGTGTTTAGTGTCAAACAGTACCAAGGTTTTCCCCCATCTCTGCGTACTATACATTGTCGGTGTGAAACAGAACAATGTCAGAGATTTAAAAGTGTATGGATTTTGTACATGTGTAGTGTCGTGTACCGTTGTTCCGCTGGTCATTTAGTCGCTGGGCCCCTAATGGGACCCAATGTTATTCACACTCCGCCCTGTGGAGGCAGACCAGGTACATCAGTATTACATTTATTTACTCTGGTAGGTCCTTGCCTCCTAATTTCCTGAGATTTCAGTGGCTAGGTCCTTAAAAAAACCCGTTATAGATAGGGGTCAGCCAAAAGGAGTATTAGTTATGCGATTTGATGTTAAGTTTTTGGGAGAAGGGCTCAAGCAATTTAGAAATGACTGGGACACTAGTAGTTGTAAGTTAGAGAGAGGTGTGGGGAGACCGAAGATTGGGGGAAAAGACAGAGATAAAAGGGGTCCATAGAGAATATGACACCCAAATCAGTGGAGCAGGCCCATGCCCCACCAGAGGGAAAAGAGGGGCAGCTAGGGGGGAGACCAGGAGTCACCTCCCGCCCGGGGAGTAGAGGCAAAAGACCACACAAGGGACCGTGGCTAGGAAGGCCTAATGGCAGCATCTGAGCTGTGCTGGTGGTTGTGTCACCAATGGGACGAATCAAGGAAGGAGTTGTATGGCACCATTCCCGCGGAGGTTTACGGTTGAAGGAAAGTTCGTTGTCTGGAAAAAACGTCTTGGGCAAACTTGGAAAAGGAGCGGTAGTGTTGCTCGTGTTCCAGAATATGGTTTTCTTGATCCTGAGGAAGGTAATGAATCTGTGTAATGAGAATGCGTCGAAGGTCTTCGTAAAGCGGGCAGTGGTACATAAGGTGGTCCCAGGTTTCCTGGAATCCACCGTTACACAGAGGGTTGTCTCTTTTATGGAAATAAGTCAGTTTTGTACGAATGGAACCGTGCCCTGTGAGAAGGAAAGTAGTTTGTAGGCCTGGGGAGAACGATGTCGGGCATTTGGGATAAACTCTTTTTTTCATTTCTGAAAGAAATTTTCTGGTTATGGCCCCATTTGTAGACTCCGTCCACCTAGTCTGCCAGACCCGCATTAAATGGGTGGTGATAAGTCTCTTTTCTTCTGCAGTCCTGTTGTTGAGTGGATCAGAGGTGAAGTCTAATATTGTGTCCGATTTTCCTTTGGAGAGTTGATAGAGTAGACCTGTGCAAACAATTACTAGGTCTAAAGGTTACACCTGCTATGACTTGCAGGGCATGGGTTGAGACTGTGCGACAAGCTCGTGTTATTGTTAGGAGGATAGAGCACTGGATGGTTTCTAGCTTTTTGAGAACCACAACCCGGAGGCCTAAGTGATGGCAGAGATGAAAACTGCCTTATAGAAGAGTGTAGGGTGCGCTTTTTGAGGCCCCAGTTCCGCCGGGTTACCCTGGCCACTAGGGCAGTGTAGTTTGTGATCTTCTTAGGTAGGTTGTCAAGTGTGGTAGGTAAGACAGATTTTTGTTGATGACTACTCCAAGGTATTTCATTTGGGCTTGCAGTTTTATGGTAGTGCCATGGATCTTTATCTGCGGCGGTCTGGTTGTTGCAAGCGTGCCCCTCAGTAAGACAGAACAGGTCTTAGCAGGTGAGATGGCCAGTTGTTGGTTATGAGTAGCCCATTCTTGTAGCATTGTCAGCGCACGATTTGCATAGGTCACTAAGAGAGCCCTGAAGTCTGTCCCCATCATCAAGATCAGGTCATGCGCTTGTGATTGGACTTCTCCAAGGTCGATGTTCAAGAAGTCATCTAGGACGTAGTTCCAGAGCAGGGGCCCTAGAACGGAACCCTGTGGGCAGCCTCGGTATATATGTCTTGAAACGTGACTGTAGGGGGGTCTTCACCATGATGTTTCTATTTGAGAGATAACTACTGATGCAGTTATATAGGTTCTCCGGGATGGTGGCTCGTCTGAGTCGACCCAGCATACGCGGCCACCATAAGGCGTCGAATGCCCCGGTGAAGTCCACGGATATTGTCAAGAAGTATTTATTGTTTCAGTGTGTGGCTATAACATTTCCCAGTTCAACAGTTTATTTTCCTGGCTTGACACCAAGTTGGTTTGGAGCAGCAAGCCCAGCGGTTTCTTAGTGGGTTTCTAATGTCTGGCGAAGGAGTTGCTCAGGACGGGCAATAGGCCTATAGGATTCTGGCCGTTCTGGTGGTTTGGACGGATTTTTGAGTATTAGGCAAACTAATAGTTTTCCAATCTGCTGGGAATGCCCCACGTTTCAGGCAGTGGTTATAGAGGTTTAGAATGAGATCAGGTTTATACTCAATGACGTTTTTGGCAATTTCTGGCTCAATTAGGTCTTTTCTGGGAGACTTCTTATTCCGGATTTTGAAGGCTGCAGCAGTGAGCTCCTGTATAGCGAAAGATGGTTCTACCACTGTGGTGTGATACTGGACATTTTCCCTCTCCAGTTGAAGTTGATCGGTGGTGCGATCCGGGTATAGTTGCTTAAAGATGACATCCAAGATATTACGGAGTAATATCTTGGATATTACTCCGTAATATCCAATATTGGAGTCCTGGCACATCGTTGTCATCTGTTCTTCAGGTATTTTCGTGGAGGGAATGATCTCTCCCCATAGGGAGATTTCTAGTTGTTATCATATAAACAATCCCCCATGGTTCAGAGTTTTCCACAGTGGAGACAAGGTACTCCCAGGACAGTTTTTATCTCTGCCCAATCATTGCCGTATAGGAACTCCTTGCCTGCTTTTATTGGTTTCTGAGGTACTTCTTCCACAGGCCAGGACCTCCTGGCTCTCTGGAAGATAGGCCTCTTTTGGTTGACCTCTTTTCTAAGGATCTGCAGTTCCCTGGACCACCATGGCACAGCACTCGGTACTGGGGTTTTTTCCGCTTAATGGCGACATTAGCTGCATTAACTATAGTATCAGTGATTTTATGCTGGTGGAAGTCCAAGTCGGAATTCATCAGAGTGACAGTTTGCAAATAAGGCTATTTGGGGCCGTGTATTATTTGTCCATGAAGCATTTTTTCATTGGTCAGTTTGTCTGTTTTGTTTAGTGGAAAGGAAGAGCCACTTGTTTCCATGGAGACTTCCAGATGGCAGCAATTCCAGCAAAGAGTTCATGTGAAATGTCAGTGTCCTGTCAACTACCCGAGTACGATGACACTGAGACAACGAAGAGCTTTCCCCTGTGCACTGCGTAATTTGACCCAAGGATCCACGTCCTTTTACGAGACTCTTATTCGATCCGAGTCGATCTTCACGCTCACTGCGTTATTACTGGAATGACGGAAGGTGTAGCGAACACCCGTTCCGTGTGCAGTCCCGCCCTTCACTCCGTGTTGCTTTATATTTGCAACACCGTCAATCTCTCGCAGAGAGCGGATTCGCGAAGCAATGTTAAAAACACTTGACGTTTCCCTGTCTTCCCCCCCCCACCCGTAGCAGTTCGTGCAGGCCATGGGTGGTAACTGTAAACGTCAAAAAGTCACGGTGTTCCATCGCCATCAATATTTAATAATCGCATGAATGTTAATGCGGCTATTCGGAGGGTGGTACGGCCGTGTCGCGAGGACTTCGGGGGGAGAATGGGGGAAGAAAATGCATACTCGGAAATACGTGTCTCCGTTGTTTACCGCAAACATTGATAGGTCTTGGACGTGAGCCACGCCCTTCTGCGATCCCATCTCTCGAAATAGTATTCGTCGGTAATTACACCTTTATGGCTTTTGATGGTGTCGTTACTGCGCAGTTTTTACGACGAACCCTGCCGGAGAGACTTTTGAAACCTGGGGTACTTTTTGGGCACTGAGAATGGGTTGAAGATTGAGAAGAAGAAGAATCTTTTTGGTACTAGCTTTGATTGGGTTGTAATTCTGAATAAACGTTGAAGAGAACCGAAAGTAGATCGGAGAAGTGAAGCCAAGTTGGTTCTGTGAGTTTAGGGTTATAAATGCCAAAATGGGTGCTCAGTTAACAATATTTAGAACATGAGCAGCAAACTGCAGAAATTTGCGATTTCTACTTAAAAATTAGAGGGGGAAAATCACTTAGACAAGCTGATCAATAATTACATGCAGCCAACGGAGACCATCTTTCACGCAAACAGCTCAGAAATGGACAACAAAATATGACAGCAGTAGAAACCTTCTTCTCGGACATCACTTATTCCAACAACTCTCAGTAGAATGTAGCTTCGATACAGCAGCGCTAAAAGCTGTGCTTCCCACGCTGAATCACAAGGAAGTAGTATAAATCAATATTGAACATTTCATAGTCTCATGGTTCTGCAAGCATATGAATAGTCCACATTTGATTCTTTGGTAGATTGAAAACGCACTGCAATATTATAAATAATCTTTATTCAGGAGCTGTTATTGATTATCCACATGAAACCAAACCATATGATTGTATTTGGGCACTTGGGTTTAATGAGGAGTGAGGCAAATAGAGTTGGAATCCCGTAAATGAGCATTAAATTTTTATGGGTCTTTTTCACAACTGAGTTAGTCGTTCTCAGCTGAGGGAGCATGGTTTTTTTTCTTCCAGAAATTATAGTTTTGCGTATAGCAAACAGCAAATCGACCACGGAACATACTCAATTTGCAGACAATATTTTCTGTAAATAATGCGCAATATGGCCTAAGTTGTACAACAATCACCCACACGACCAAGTAGGCAGATCAAGCAGCAAAAGCAACTACAAACAGATACCCTTCCAAGTCCCATGGACCAAATTGAGTCCATGGAACTTGGAAGATGCGGGTACCAGCAGAGAGCAGGGTACTTTGGTAGGATAGCAGCGAGATGGCTGCTATCCTACTTAACAGTGCCAAAAAATGGCACTGTTAAATGTACTGTAAAATGGCACTGATAAACTATTCCATTCTCAGATGTGTCCCACGGCCTTACAGAGTTGCCAGCTTTAAAGCACAGCCGTGTTCTGAACCCAGGAGTTCGATAATATTGTATAAAAAATTTGATATATTACCATACAGCTACGTTATGCACCATACACCATGGCATGATGCGAAGGGGTCGATATCAAAGCATATAATCATTTAGTAATAGTGTAAGATTGATTTAAGGAAAGTAAAGAATTAAGTCTTTGCACAGCACCAATGCTCTTGGAAAAAGTAATTTGAAATTAATATAAATGAAATTCTAATAAAATTGAAAGATAATAAGAATGAAATTAAATGTGTAAATCGAACCAACTGGTCAGTATGTCAAGATAAGACATGTTAGGGTTCATATGAATATAAGAGAATTAATTTTTTAGTTATTTCATCAGAGGAGTGGCAATTGTGAATGTACTTTCTAGTTGTCATTATGTTTTGGATTCAGTGTAATTGCTACTTGGCTGCCCATTTCATTCGAGTTAATAGCAGCTCAATGTGCAAGTCTTGAGAGTGAATCTTATCTTGAGATTACTTGTTTTTGTGTCTATTGATGCTCAGGATTGGGGACCAAGGAACAAGAGTTAAACCAGAAACTCGAGGGATAAGAAAATTCAGGTTTTGAGATGGAACCCAAATTGCTCAAAATTAGGTGGCCAGTCAAAGATATCGTTGATTATGAGAGGGAAGTGGTTCAGGCAGGGTTTGCAACTGGAGGGTTCCTTGTCTGCAGCGCATTGATCATCCACTTGCTTAGCATGTCGCCTCTAGCAGCTACAAGGAATGTTGCAGTGCAGTGAAACTCTTCTTTTGTGGTACTTCATCATAAATTTGTCATGGGAGGCTTCTGTTGATTATGCGGAGAGTTCCATTTCTCTTTATTAGTCAATATCTAGCATTAGGAGTAGTGTAGGCATGACTGAGGGGTTCTCTGTAGTAGTTGGACTGCACCAGGGATCTGTTGATAAACTTGAGAAGAGTTGCTTTCTTTTGGTGAAAACAGCAGAGCAGAATTGTTGTAGAGCTGACAACGATTGAGAATTTTTAGTCAGCGCCACTTCATTTCTTTCAGAGAAGTTGCTGACAGCAGCTTGTAGTGTAGATCTGTCATCGTGGTACAGGCTGCAGCGATACAGAATGTGCGTCCAGGTTTCCTCAGCACCACACAAGCAGAGATTGGTGTCAGACAAGCCAAATTGAAATAGTTTGGAGTTGATGGAGCCGTGCCAAGTAAGTATATACGATGTTGTTAGGCTGGGAGAAAACCATTGGCGGACGTTCTTGTTGAGAGGGAAGGTAACTGCAGGAACAAAAGAGCGGGTGACTTGACCAGTAGTACCAGAGTCCCATCGTGATTGTCACACACTGATAAGTTCATTCCAGATTCTCCGTTTCTCGTCTTTGATGTTAGCAGTTAAGTTGCATGAGATGCCGATAATCTCGCCGGGAACTCCGTGCTTTAGACGATAGCATAGTCCTTTGAAGATGACATGCAGGTCTAGTGAAGGGTATTGTGTACGGCATGTGCGTTTTGTATGCAATAAAGAGTTCTTCTTCTAGTGGTAAGACTCTAGCAAGGACCTGCAGAGCAGCAGAGGACACTGTCCTGCAGGCCCGGAGCATGGCAAGCAGCATAATCCGTTGAATAGAGATGAGCTTGGAACGGAGTTTAACATTAACGGCTCTATGAAACCAGACTCCCGAAGCATATGTTGTTATTGGTACGAATATTGCTGTATAATATAGTAAGAGTCTTCCTATTTAGTCCCCAGTCCAATTTGGAAATTCGAATAATTGCTGCAGTGAACTTCTTAATCTTCGAGGCGAGGTGATTAATATGAGAGAATATTAATCATATTAATATGAATTAATATTTTCATATTAATATGATTAATATGAAACCTGTCATCTAAAATTACGCCAAGATGTTTAAATTCAGGAACAAAAGGGATTTGCTTTCCGTCTATCTTTATAATTGGAGGTCTTCTGTAATCTAACTTGCCCTTAAAAACCATCAGTTTTGTTTTTGTGGCAGATATTCGCAGTTTATGTATACTTGACCACTTGATTAGCTCAGAAAGAGTTATATTGGCTGATTGTTCTAGTTGAAGACGCGATCGACCTGGAATTAGAAGAACCAAATCATTGGCGTAGGCGAAGGCAGAGATATTGTCATGAGCCAGCTGTCCAAAACTATGTTCCAGAAGAGGGATCCCAGAACTGATCCCTGGGGGCATCCTCTTTAGATGGTCCTTGAGAGAGACTGCTGTTTTGAGATTACTTAGATGAGTCTATTTTGGAAGTAGCTTCTAATAACTTGGAACATTTGCTGAGAGCACTTGGCTTTGGTAAGACGATTGAGATTTCTCTCCTACCAGAGGGAATCGAAAGCTCCCTAGAAGTCAACGAATATGGCCATTTCATATTTAGCCCTCGAAGCTGATATGTGGTTAACTAAAGAGACCAAGGCGTCTTCACAGGATTTTCCCTTCTTGAAACCAAATTGGGATGGAGACATTAAGTTTCGACCTTCAATTAAGTCTGCTACTCTGGGTGCTAACAATCTTTCAAATAGTTTGCCAAGGTTTGCCAAAAGAGAGATGGGTCTGTATGCTTTGGGATGAGATTTATTTTTGTCCGGCTTGTGAATAATTTTGATCAAAGCTACCTTCCAGAGCTTAGGAAATATCCCCTCAGTAAGACATTTGTTGTACATAGAAGTATTTCTGGAAAGATTTCGGCAAATTTGATAATTAAAGCTTTTTCCACAAGATCTAAACCAGGACATTTATGGATATTTATTTTGCTTAGGGCCAGCTTTAGCTAGGAAAGAGTGAAGAAATCCGTTTCATATGAGGAGTGGTAGGTTGAGTTGCCATTCCTGATAGATATTTGTTCTGGAGTTTCTGTGGTGAGATCGTCCGGGGGAAGCAAGCGATCCAGGATGGCGTTAACTGAGTCATTCTAGTTAGTGGTTTCTGTGTTGTTGTTCACTAGTGTTGTACACTTCATGAGAGTGATACTTGTTTTTGCTAGTTTTATATAATAGACTCCAGGGATCAGAATTTCCTGTGGAGTGAACTAAGTGTTGCCAGGAGGCAAGTTTTTGTTTTGCAATTGTATTTACGTATTCGTTCCGCTGGCCTTTATAGATATTTTTTAGTCTGGTGACTTCTGGTTCAGGCCAGGACCTTCTCCGTTGAAAGTCTCGTCGTGCTTTGTGTACTTTTTTGCGCAGAGTGGAAAGTTCAGCTGTTCACCATGGAACTGTAGTATGCTTGCTAATTTTCTTCTTAGCGGAGCGTTCTGTAGCACGAAGTAAGGCAGCCTGTACATAGCATGCATATTCTGAGGCATTGAACTGGTTCAAAGACAGGCGAGTGTTAACGTTAAAATCCTGGTGAATTGAAGATATAAATAAAGGCCATTTGATGGTTTTGATAGAAAATCTTCTAAGATCTTTTGGAGAAGGAGGGGGGACCTGTAGTATTTGGAAGGAGAGATACATTAAAAGTGATTGCTCGGTAGTTACTGTTTGTGTAGTCAGTATGTATGGTCCGATCAGAGATCCTCGAGGACATGGCGGACGTTGAAATGGTTAAATCAATGTTTGATTCTCCGTGGACGTTTGAGAAGGTATGCAGTTGGTTGGATAAGTTGTGCAGATTTAAATTGTAGGTGAACCAGGGATCAGCTCTCAGTCCGTATCGGTTTGATCTGGTAATGGATGTGTTGATGAGAGCACCATGGAGTATGCTGTTCGCGGACGATATCGTACTGTGCCAACCATCCCAAGAAAAAGGTAAAGGAGAAATGGAGGAAAGCGTTGGAAGAGAGAGAGGCATGAGGATAAGCAGAACAAAGACAGAATATATGGCATTGAATGGAGAAGATGAGAGTTCTATAAAACTGCAGGACGAAACGCTACCATCAGTTTCGAAATTTAAGTATCTGAGATCGAACGTTCAGAGGGAAGGAGGATTGAGTGCAGAAATACAGCATAGAGTGCTATGTGGATGGTTGAATTGGAGAAAGATGAGTGGGGTGTTGTGTAATAAGAAAGTAAATTGCAGAATGAAGGGAAGAGTGTATAAAACTGTGGTTAGCCCCGCATTGATGTATAGTGCTGAGACATGGGCGATTACAAGGACCCAGGAGAAGAAGATGGAAGTGGTGGAGATGAGGATGCTAAGATGGATGTGTGGTGTGACAAGGAAGGACAGGCTAAGAAATGACTACATCAGAGGTACGGTTAAGGTGGGGCCTCTGAGTAAAAAAATGCAGGAATCTAGGTTGAGGTGGCTTGGACATGTGGAACGAAGAAGTGAGGAGTATGTGAGTGTGAGGAAGAAGTGCAAGAAGTTGGAGGTGATAGGGAAGAGAGGGAGACCTAAGCTGAGATGGAAGGACAAGGTGGCAGAGGATTTCAAAGAGAGGATGGAGCAGAGAGAGAGAGGAAGCCCAGGGATAGGGAGGAATGGAGAAAAAAAATTAAGGATAGAAATGCCGACCCCATATAAACATGGGAAGAAGATAAAGAAGTCAATATCTAGCACCAGTAATAAGAAAATACAGCGATATTCGCGCTGCTAAAAGCAGTTTGGTCAATTATCTGCATGGAATATGACTTCTTTGGATTGAGAGCTATACTGCAAGAGTTTGGTTAGATAGCGTATAGTGAAAGAACTGTTGGCATTAATTAGTATGTAAAATACCCATTTGTTTGCATCATAGCTAATGCCGACCGGGCTAGCCGAGTGGGTAAAGTACCTGCCCGGCAACCCAAAGGTCGCGGGTTCGATTCCCGCCTCGGGCTTGGATCCAAGTACTGCAAAAACCTTGGGAGGTGCAATATGGCCACAGAAGCCGATGCGCCAACAACTACCAAATCAAAAAAAAAAAAAAAAAAAAAAAATCATAGCTAATATGTTAACGCTCTGAAGTTGTTCTGTTACAGACCAATTTCAGAGCGTTACGTGGACTCAAGTTGTAATGTCATGAAATCCGACATTCGAAGAGTGACTCCTGGTTTGTGAAGCACTTGTTTATGGCATGCAGCCTTAGTCGGTTGCAATGGTTCCAGCACAGAGCGAAGTGAAGTGATTTTGTTAGTAGGGTATGAACAGCAATATTTTAAATAATTATTTCAAATATGTTGAAGAATGTGTAAAAATATCTCTTTATCGTTATGTATTCTTTAAAATATCTTCGTGGGTTTGTTTATGCAGTATTTTTCCTTTTTTAACGCAGATTTCATATGATAATTTCAAAATAGTATTTTGAAGTAGCAGTGAAAGAATGATGAATTCCCGAGGAAAGATAAAATCGACTAGCAAGAAGGTCAGAGTCCAAGCAGCTGAGGCAAAAAGTAGAAACCTTAGAACCATTAGAAATTGGCTTATCTTTTGCAGTGGGTACGCCAAGTTATAGGCCTCCTCCGGCCTAGTCAGAGATATATAAAGAGAAAAAAAAAATCTAATAAAAATGGTTCCTCTAAGGGCAGATTTATACCCTAATTTTTCTTGCCTTTTTTTTTTTTTAACGACGGACACTTGTTAAAGTACTTGTATATTTTCAAACCTCCAGTTTTTATTTTTAAAATTTTATTGATATTCAGTTTAATGTGGTTGGATCGATAAACAAGAGCATATTGATGGATAAAGGAGTATCAAACCATATTGAAATATGATCTGTAAATTGACGTTTCTGACTCGGAGATCCAGTTTCCTAATTTCAAAAAGTTTGCTGCTGGTCCTAGGGATTCTAGATCGCAGTGAATCAGGCATCCGTTACGGAACTCTGTTGATCAACAAGCTATCCTTCACATGCTGAAAGAGTTTAAGTGTATTTGTAGTGAGTGCAATTCTTTATTCGGGGAATGGTACTCATTTCTCACGATATTGATCTGTGCACGCTGTGTGTTTACCATGCCAGATCAATGAGTCTGGTCAGTGGAATTGGTGGGTTAATTTACCCGTGTCCGAATATACAATTATAAATGAACTGCGACCGCACATTAAATTGATGGCCAAAATACCCTTCGTTAACACAGAAGCAGTTGAATTTCGTATTCACTGGACTCTTATCTCATAGCGCAAAATTCCCCCACTTCTCAATATCTCGTGCTGCAGAACCAGGTCGTGCTCCACCTACCTAACTGCATTCGGAACTGTTGATTGCATATCGCATTGATTGCATGACGTACGAAGGCCGAGTTCACCCGCGGCATTGTCATAATTCTCACGTTAATTGGTACCCAGGAAAACGGATTAGTCAGAAGGGGCGAATGACGTCACAGTCACGTGCCATGTCTGATGTTCGGATTTCATCCTGGCTGCGGGATGGCGAATGTTAGTTGAATTCTACCTTCGCTACAAGGGCAATGGAGGAAAAAAATGAATTAACTAGTACTGTTCTCGAAGATTAATGCGCGTTTAATGAGGCGTTACATCACGAGTGCGGTGTCGCGTGCGTCTTACCGACACACCCATTTTGCCGACTGACAAACTAGACATTTCCGTTTGCAACTCGGTAACGTTCTTTTCCCTGTGGCAAGACGCGAAAGAAGTGCGCCCGGGGAGGGATAAACTAGGGCGGGGACGGAAACGTGTGGCTAGTTTTTGGTGGCACCACAACAGAGCCAATCAATACGATTGAACGTATGGATGTTGGCAAATGGCCAGCTGCTAAGACAGGTGGGAGAAGCTGCAACTCTCGTGCGACTCTCGGTCGAGATATCTCAAATTGCATTTCTCCCCCTCCCGTCCCCCTTTAGTGGTCGAAACACCCTTGACCGAGAAAAGAGCAACGTCTCTCGAAGAGGAGGAGAAGAGTAGTTGAAGCAACCTCGCGTTTAACGGTTGGATTATTGTGGTACGTTTAAATATTCAAAGGCTGATTTAAATACAGAATTGATCAGCTTAAAGTTTTCGGTGCAAGTGAACAGGCTTTCACGTGAATGATTCCTCGACCTCCCTAATGACATGCACACCCATGTTTTCTTCAGGAATCCACTGCTCGTTCAGCCAAGGCGCGAGTTCCTGCTGTTACCATAGCGGGTTTTTTTTTGCTCGTGTTTTGATAAGACTTTTCGCTGTGTCCAGAGACTCGGCTTTCGTCTTAATGCAGTTTTCCTGTAGGGTAATGGAAGGGTTTTTTTCGTAGCATTTGTGTCAGAAAATCTCTCCAGGAATTTGTCTCAGAAAGTCTCTGTGCAGCTACAGCAATGTCGGCAACATAATTGCATACCTGGGGAAATTAATCCGGTTCTTAAAAATAACCAGCGCTTCAGCGCACTAATTTCAGTACCACAAACATTTTGGTTGCTGCAGAGACAGTACTCGTGGAAGTATGAAATCGTGAATTTAAAATAGAGGGTACCCTATTATATCGTCCACGTTATTCGTTTTACAAATGATGATTAATTTAAATTTTCCTTAAATGCAAGTTAGTTTTAGTTAGACGTGCCACGAACAGGCTGCAGTAGCAGAGAGCGATTAGGCGCTTGGGTACAGAGGTGGGTACTCCACTTGTGATCAGATGAGGTCACCAGACCTTATACCACTAGATTACCATCTTTGCGGTCACAAGAAGAGTTTTTAGCGTACGAAACAAAGGACAATTCAAGAGCAGTAGTTCTTCGCCATATTTTTGTACTGGTAGATCAACCATTCTGAAATTACTGCAGCACCCGAGTCACTACGGATGGGCAGGGAAACCAGAAGAAGACATTTTCAACAAGTATCGAATTGCGCTTGTGTTTAATACAATGGTTTGGCTCCTGAACTGTGCAAGAACTTGTTTGGTGAGGTACTTAGTACAGACATCCGAGAAGAGCTACCTTGAACAATTAGTATGGGTTTTGTCTGGTGGAGTTAATGGTTTCGTTGTCAATTAAGTGATAATTACAGGCTAATTAACAAGAGAAACGACAACGTACTCTTCCTTCATTTTACTTTGTAAATTTGCGGTTTGGTAGTCGGTAAATGTGTAACAGCTGACGCTCTTTAAAACTTGGCTTGTCATTATCTCTGCAACCACTCGGCTTTGGATGTAGCTACGTTTGGTTGTTTCGATAGAGATTGAGTTAAGGAACACTCTCCCAGATAGTGAGGCCTTTCTCCTGGTCTCTATAATTGCATTAATTTTCAGAATCTAGTATTTATACACATAAACTCGTATTTATCAGCCTGCGTTTAGTTATCGTAAATATGCGAAGATAAAGCAACGTAATTCATGGATAATATTTTGATATTTAATTAAAAATATTTTATTTTTAATTAAATATCAAAGACTACCATTAATATTAAAATACTAAAATTAATATAAAAATATTAAAGACTGCCATTTGCATTTGTATACAATAATGGCCATTACCAGTACGAAGGGGAGAATAATTTTAAAATTATTCTATTGGTGGTAAAGTGTTTTAATTATGGTTTGAGGACAGAGATAAGACGTACTGTAAGATGAAAAATCTTACATGTTAATATATTAGAAATGAGTGAGATTTATTTAAATTAAAGTTTAGGAAATAGCAAAATAGGACAGTAAACATTACTGGTCACAAATATTATTCTGGGTCACTCACAAGGATTAAAAATTAGACAAGGTTGAATTAGAGAAGGGAGCGGTAAGCTGTTAGCAATTAGAGGTACATTTCACTTCGCACCATGGTAAAGAACAAAGGGATGTAGACTGAACATTGTCGGACATTCCTTTTGATCCGGGGACACCTGGTGACATCGGTCAGGTAGTATTTTGCTTGGGTTAGCAATCACCTTGGCGTTTGACTGTCGGCGATCGCAGGTTAGAAGAGAGTGTAAACAAATCTGTTAAAAGCACTAACAAAGTGACGGCGAACTTCAAAGCAGTGGCAGCCTGGGAAATTTTGCAAATTTATTAAAATGAGCTCTGAAGGTACAGCTGAAGAAAAGTTAAAATGCACGAATAGGAGATAATGAAAGTGAATATAAAGGAAAAGATTGGTTAAAAGCTAGAAGAAGGGGGCGGTGCGTAATTGAGATGGACAAAAAAGGAATAACTGATGAAAACTGTCCTGTGCTGTACTGTGCTGTCCTGTGCTGTGCCATGCTGTGAGCTTCGGAGGAGTTTTTGTTGGTTTTGGTGAAGATGAGATCTGAAGAAAAAAAGTTAAGAAGTTAAGATGGAATAGTGAAAGGTTAGATAAGTCTAGTGCAGTCGTAATTTAAGAAAAGTTAGTGGAGTTCATAATAGAAAAGGACAGTCGAATAGCCCGTTATCGGAAGGCAAGTATGCAAACGACTGAAGTGTGTGAAGAAATAAACCTGTCCGTTATAGGAAAGTAGTGAAAGTGGCCAGCGTGAAAATAAGTAATGTAAGGAGAAAAATAAACCTAGGCGATCATCTGAAGGCAGTGATAAAGACAAGGCGCAGATAAATGAGCTGTGAAGATAGAATTGTAATTCCTAGTCCGCCAGAATAGCTGAACCGAAGTTAAGTAGCAATATCGAGGACGAGCCCATAAATTCCTAAAAGACACAGTGATGCCCTATCAAGACGTAGACCAGCCCATTGAGGAACGAAAGGCCCTACAAAAAGATCCTGTTCAGTATCAGAAGTAAGTGTTTAATTAACATGAGTATTCGCTTGTAAATTATAGGACTCTAAACAAGGGTTCGGAATTATAAGAGGGACATTATAACATATATAATAAGAGATATGTACTTAAAAATGTGTAATTAAGATAAGGATCTCTAGATAAAGGTAAAGAGATGGAGATTCATAGATGTGGAAAATTTTCTTGAGTAACATAAAGTAAGGTAACAGTTTTGGATGTGGGATAATTCAGAGGGCTTATAGAAAGAGTATTATATATGTGATACACTGAACTGTCACAAGTTGACTAGTCAAAAGAGGTTGTTAGCATAACTTAGGGATTGAGATAAATATTTGATTTAAGAGATGAATGCTAATGTATTAGAAAAGATAAATAATCTAATTAGAAAGAGATTACCCTTAATGTTGCAAACAGAGAAATCTTATTGTTAAAAAGGGAAGATTGGAATGTGAGAGACAAGCCTGATCTATTAGAATAAAAAGTGATTTATTCAGAGAATGTTTTACTAAGTAATGTATAAAAGGAGTCGCATAAGAAAGATGTTGTTAGCCTTGTGATATAATGGAGGAAGTTGTACAAGAATATAACTAAACTTAACCAATGATTTTATGCTTGTACTGTAATAAAACAATACTAATTATAATATGTACTGGATCATTGAACAATTTCATTTATGTAAATATATGTAATAAAATCTTGTGTATATTTTAAACGAAGTCTTTGTTTAGTCATTTTGAACACTCAGCCTGTTCGAAGGGAATTAAATTAAGAAGTTCCATTGAATTTGGAATTCTCCTGTAAAGTAAGGTCAGATGTGTAAGTGGGGAAATTAAAATAAGGTGGACAACAACTCATATAAGGGAATAAAATAAAAACAAAATAATTAATATAAATAAAATAAAAATAATAATAATCATGTATTCCACCCCCCACAGTACGAATAACTTCTGCATTTCAGCTCAAGTTTGCAAGTTACGCTTAGGTTTTTTATTTCTTATTTTTATAAACACACAGCGACTGTAATTTGAGATAGATACTAGAGACTGAATTATCTGACACTCGAGTGAGACTCCAAATGAAAAAAGAAGCACGAATATTCTGCGTCAGCTTCTGAGTTGAGTCCAATCCTACAATCACTGGCAAAGAAATTAGCAACCGCTATTCAAAATATAGTAGCGGATTACAGCTCGTACATCGTAGCATAGATTCGGCTAGATTTGATCATTTTTCCATCAGAATATTTGCCAGCTGTTATATCCTTGTCGGTGAAGAACTGTTCTGCCCTTTCAACATATCCCAGACATTCTCGATTTAGTTCTGAAGATTATGGCGGTCAGGGTATAGATGTTGGCAATCTCAGGAAAGTTCGTTCCTCGAACCATTCGGATACACTTTTTGCTCGGTGGATGGTTGCATTGTCCTTTTGAAACAATCCATCATAATCCGACTAAAAATGAAGCATGGATGGGTGAATTTGCTCTGATACATGAGCGGACCTAGTCCGTACCAACAGACCATCCTCATGGTCTGTTGGATACTCATATCACGATATCACCTCCAACTGCTGAGTAGTCGGGCACGAATATGGCTTCATGTGGATCTCCACACTTTCACTCTACCATTGTGGCAAAAAAGTGTAAATCGGGACCTCAGACCACAGGATTTTTTTTTTTTTTTTTACTGTTCTCCTTCCTGTCCAGTCTTTTTGTTGAAAACAATTCTGAGGGCAAAGATGAAGACTAAAGAAACTTGCTCTTCAAGTAATTAACTATTTCGTAGCATATTTCCAGACAAGTTCATCAAATAGAGCACATTTGTACGTTGGTATAATTGTGCAAATTCATAAACAACTCATACTATAATGGTATTCTTGCATTGCTATAGCTGGTGGTAACGACCAACAGACATGTTGCCATGTCTAAAACTAGTGTTATGATCATATGATATCAGATTTCGGAAATAGGTCTCAATGACCTATTTGCGAAATCTGGCGGCTTGAATTCGACATGATCTCTGCTCTTCCACACCGCTTAGTGAAAGGCTGTCGAATTCCATTTTAGACAAAGCAACTGTTTCGTGGCGGTTGTTCTTAGTGCCTGATGGTAGCTGTGTCCCTGTGCCGATGAACCATAAATTAGGGAAGGAGACTGCGCTAGTAAAACTTGTAAAGCAGTTATTAATCAGTCCAAAGTAGATTTTGAACAGGCTGAAAAAAAAAAAAAAAAAAACTTGCTTCTTGTCCAGAACGTAGTCGAGCAGATCCTAACTTTCGCCCATCACTGTTCCCATCTTTGTTAAAAGCAGATGGTTCTATTGCCACCCCAGCTAAAGAAAATGCTGACCGACTAGCATCTGCCATTTCTAACTCTCGATAAATGATATCAGTAAACCATCTCCTACCATTCCCGGTACGCTCCATTTAACGCCTCCTATGGTCTTCCGTTAAAAGGATGTCAGAAGGATTTTGAACAGTCTTGATGCAAGAAAGCGCCAGGTTCTTATATATTTCTCCAATTCTTCAGAAAACCTGTGCTCCTGAACTTATTCCTGTTCTGTGTCGCCATTTTTCACTTTCCAAGAAGAAGAGAAAGGTGTTTTCCCTTCTGCTTGGGAATTTGCTCATATCCAGCCAGCTCCAAAAATGGGTGACAAATCCCTCCTATACAATTATCATCCCATTGCACTTATTTCTTCTCTTTCTAAAGTAATGAAGAAATCAATTAACGGCTAACTCTTAACCTATCTAGAAACCTTCCATCTGATCAACTATCTTCAGTATGGATTCTGTTATTGTCGATCCACTGATATTCTACCCATCTTTGGACAAATTCAATGGAAAAGTTTGAAATTACAGCAGTTATTCTTGATATTTCAAAGGTTTTTGATTGTGTTATCATAAAGGTCTTCTAAATAAGCTTCCATCTTGTGGTTTGGCAACTGTTTTTTGCAACTGGGTATCCAATTTTCTCTCTGATCGCTCACTGCTGGCAATGGTACATGGCTCTTTGTCTTCTAACTTCTCCACTAATGCTGGTATTCCCTCATTTATTCCTTCAGTTTTAGGTTTTTGGAACAAACCTCCCTTCATACGTATTTCTTAAAAATTGCAGTCAAATGTCAATAAGTGTCTTTCATCTTCACATTATGCACGGCACTAAGTACTATAGGTTCTGATACCTTTCGTGTTTTGGGTTTTCATTAAAAAAAGTTCTGAATTAACACTGACTTCTGGGTTTTAAAGGGAACAGCGTCAACTTCCTCAGATGGTGCAGAAACATGTACACGGTTCTATACTTCAAGGATACGTCCACCTGGAAAGGGGCCAGCATAGTAAGCAAACTGGTGTTGCGATAAAATCCATTGTTACAACACACTTGAAATACCCGATGGCAGCACATACTAAAGAGCTCCTGTGATTGATCAGACATTGGGTTATAGGTCATGATGGCGGTCTCTAGAGACAATTTGAGAATTTACTTCTATATAACTTTTCTTACAAAATATTCCTATAAGTTTTTACTGGATACAATATTATTGTTATATACACGATGTCAGCTTTTTAAAAATCATTCCTTAAGAAGATAAGATTAATCAAAGATGAGATTGTAGTCAAATAAGAATGAAAAGGAAATCGTCTCAATTTTCTTTTGTAATCTCAATATTAAACTTATTGCAGGATGTTAGCGAATATTTAGCGAGGTAGGAATGATATAAGTTGAAATTCCATCTTGCGTTAAGAGAGATTTTCAAATACGAATTTGAATATTTTTCAATTTTATTTGTCCATAGCGAGAAGAGTGCAGAAACCAGATAGGTTCTGTTAGCTATCATCTCTTACATTCATCGATCCTGGTGGGTGGTGGAGAGAGGAAATGAATACAAAAGCAAACCAAAAGACTTTAGCATTTGACACCTATCAAATATTTCACTCCCAGACGAGCGTCAAGGACCTTTCTTTAACACAATTCCAGCCGCCATGCACTTGTACCAGGCGTCAACGCACGTGAAGTCATGTTATCTCCTCCCTCTGTAGGTCATAAAATCTGATTTAAAGAGATAAACCTCGCGGAATACCATGTCTCTAAGACAGATAATGTCGGCAGACTTTAGCTGCGCAAATAGCCCGAAGGGTCCTCGTGCCACAGGAGGATAGTGTGACGGAAAATCTTCGGCATTCGGGTTATTCAGAAGGTGAAAGGTCACTACGTTGTAGGTGTACGGACTCTGTGGAAAACTGTAACCGATTCTCTCTCTCTCTCTCTCTCTCTCTCTCTCTCTCTCTCTCTCTCTCTCTCTCTCTCTCTGATTCTTCATTTTTTTTTTTATTGCAAAAAATAGTTTATCTCATCTGTTATTTTCGGTAGATTTGACATACAGAAAATGAATAGATCAAGTTTTAATTGAATATGAAAGAAAGATATTTTTTTAAATAAGCCACAAACATTGATTATATTCAAAAGTATTCCGAAAACTTGTTTTAATGAAAAATATATTAATATTAAGATGTAGAAGTTGAAGTCCCACAAGGAACACTTCTTGAAGTGTTCCTTGTGGGAGGCATTAAGAATTTGTTGATTTTGGAGTGTGGTTGATGTAAAGGCAGTTATACGCTTAACCGTGCTATGCGGGGCCCCATATCCTGTCATCATAGGTATGGTTTCTTGGGTGAACGCTCCAATGGTTGCATAGTGTTGACACACTTTTTCAAACAGTCTTTCTCAAAGTGACCCTTGACATGAAAATTCGCCGAGCATCGACCTGCTGTAAGATTCCTTTATACAGAATCATTAGTGCATCCGATTTAATAAAGAATCATTGTTCGGTATTGGTTTTACTACTACATCTAAAAGACAGAGTCCGAACCACGAAAAGTCATGACCTACGCCGAACAACACGAACTTCATTGTGTGCTGAATAGGCTGCGGTAGATGACGATACCCATGCAACCCTACACTCACATTCGACAACCATTTGACCGGAAGATTCTATAGTCTCTTAATAGAATCTTAAAACAGTAAAGAATCTGTTGGTGAGGCATGGACAGCAGCTTTACCATGAACATCCACGCTATTCAGTTCTTTACGGTACTCCTGTGGACATTGGAGCGGTAGCATAACGTGTCCACCCCTCTTTCCACCTTTTCATTACATATAATTGGGTATAGCTGACTTTGTGAAGTTCAAATTTATGGTTGTTGCATGCAGTGACAAATTGCTAATATGGCATCCCAATTAAGATTAAGTCCAATCCATAAAAATCCTTGGAACCGCTCATTCTACTTGCTGAGGACATTGAATGCATACGAGTAATAGAGATTTTGTTGTTGCTTACGCGCATTTTTAAAACCTGCAAAAACTAAAACGGACAACAGGCCTGAAAGTGATGTTTCTCATCCGGTTTCCAGGTGGTTTAACATTAGACCCAACCAAAAAACGAAAATCAATAAGTTAGGTAGGAAGGTGAATGTTATTAAATTAATAACTGCGCGATTCTTTATCCCTCACGAATCTGACCCGCTTTCGCTAATTACTGAGATATAATTGATCATGATTAACGACATCGTGCGTTTTTTTTCACCCCACGCCGCTATTGGAAGTAAAAATTGTTTAACGAGATCACAGTCGGTTCTCGGAGATTGTTCCAATTTTCAAAAATTGCGCGTTTCATATAGTAATGACTTGGACTGTTCACAACCTCCCACCATTCAAGTGTATGCAATTAATATTTCATTGTTCAAAGCGGGGCCCACTGAAAAAATCGAGAGCGCTACCTGCTTTGTTCGTTGTGTTGCGCACGTGTATTTGAAGCTCGAGAGAAATTAAAGCCGAGCGGGCGATTAAAGGCCATTTTATTAATGGTGTCCGCAGACGATAACTAATGCGATTTAAACCGGGATCTCAATTTATCTCGACTACCCGGGTTAAAGGCTGACTTTGACCGAAACGTCTATAGAGGCACCTAACAATGGAATGTAACGAAAATGAGAGACGAAAAAAGTTGTTGACAAATATTTTTATTGTTGCAGTGATATGAAAAATATTTGTATTGTTGTATGATTGTGACGTCATACTATTCAACAAATGGTTACAATCAAACGGATAATTAGGCTGTTGGATTTCGCTAACGTGTTCAAAGCCAAGGATGTTTTCACATAAAATAAAGCATCTTTCGCGCGTACAAGGTTCATACGTTCTTTTTTTTAATGTGATCGAAGAACGGACGACGAAATATTTTCTCACGTGCTGTCCACTAACAGCGAAGCGTTTCGTGTTTTGTTTTCCCTTTAGGTTTTATTATTTTTCCGGGCCGAAGCCAGCCTATCCTCGACGTACTTTATGCAAATGTTCACAAGTTGCTTCGCGCAATGCACTTCCGACTGTTTTTAATAAAATTTCAGATTCCTTCGAGCATTTGCATTATAAAAAGCTCGCCGCCGGCATATTATTGGAAACCCACGATTTTACAGCGATGCTATGCTAATCAGGTACGCGTAGTAACAGCCGTTTACGCTTAATGCAATCTGGCCGTAACTCGCCTGATTGTCATCCCTGCAACGGTATCGTCTATCAAAAAGTTTCCTTAATGAGGCCCTTGTCTTAACGACGTTATAATTATCGACCATTCTTCCCCCGCACTTCTAAGGGTCCTTCGCAGAACTTCGCCACTTTCCTTAAAATTTGGCACGATTAGGTCGGGAAGGAGACGCGGATTATAGGTAATTGCCGACAGATGCAGCGTTCATTTGATTAAAATAATACGAAGGAAGTTGATAATGAGCTTTCTTATTGATCTAAGGATAAGTTGCGAGCACTCACGTCGTCTGAGGAAGGGGGGGGCCGATGCGTGAGAAACGCGAGTAATTCGAGAGTCGTAATAAATGATGTACATCGACGTCAGATGGCGGTAGTAGTTTCGCCTAATTGCCCGCCCACTGATGGGTAATAACTGGGGGAAAATTACTCTTCCTCCGGATCCTACAAGGTTTCTTGCTTGACGATTACCTTCGCTAAAAATGTAAAGTGAGCTCGATCGGAGGGGCCCCCCCTCAAATGAGCGTTGGTTGGCTGATGGGCTTTAATATATCGATCGTGTTTAGGAAGCTGCCTTCTTCTAACCGGTGTTCGAAGCGGTGCCGACAGTGCTAGAAACACGGTAATGCCCCTATTACCAGTGTACGCAAGTGGATGGGTTCGGTGAGTGATGGTTGAAAACGAAAAAGTTGGGAGGATGACCCAATTCGCGGTCGAGATTCTAACGAGGTGGGTCTTTTCCGTCGCCTCAGGAGTAGTTAGCAGATGCTTTTTCAAGATGGTGAAGAGTATACACGAAGATGGTTGTCCGTGTCTTCTTTAGAGTTCAGAATGGATGATTTACGTGGATGAAATAACATTTCCAAAAGGATTTTTGTTGAGAGTAGATCGAGGAACCAACAGTGTCCAAAAGTATCAAAATGGGGAGGAAGTAGATAATTCCGCTTTTCGACTTTGATCGATTACACCCATAGTTAATGCAAGTCAAGTGCAACTCGATTTATTCTTGAGAACCGCCGCGTAAATTAAGAACAGATTTCCCAAAGAAATAATGTACAAGAGCCGATCCTACACAGTGTTCAACTCTCTGATGGTGCACAATTATCGATGCTTATTCACGTAAAATGTGTGTCAAGTAGTACCAAAGATACTTCTATGTATTAAGCTCTTTTAAATGCAGCTCGATCGCGTATTTCGTCAAAAAAACCCAACAAGCACCCAATAGAAATTCGATAATTACTTTGTCCATCTGACCGGCCGCACGTAATAACTGACTTCCAATGGATGGATTTTATAAAATGTTATATTTTGCTCTGTTAGAACGATTTGTCGACCCTTTCCAACCAAATAACCCAAGAAAATTTTTTTTTCCAAATCAATACAAATCAATACAAGAAATTTAGGAGAAATAATTAATATATTTTGATGGGGACAAACCAAGGACACAAGGCAACCGAGGCAGAAAATAAATCCAACATTAGGTTACAGTAAGAATCAAGTGTAACGGAATGTTTTCTTCTTTAACGTACGCACGAACGGATAGAGAAAGAACTCCGTAAAGACACGCTCCATCGCGAGTGTCGACCCTCTGGCAGTTGATTTTCTTAGAATTGACTGCCACAAAGACTGCTTTCAAGGCTAATTCGTTTGTTGATGGCTTAAGTGGAGTATTAAAAAAAATGGAGGTACTGCAGAGCTGTTCAGAAGTACTCAAAGGCAATTCCGGAACAAATCCCCAGAGTCGCCTCCAAATTTAGAATGTTTGCATGCATCAACAACTGGTGATCGTTGTTGCGCGTGTCTGTTACACTTCCTTCAGCGCTGTCTTGGCTCCGGGTTGGGGGGGGGGGGAGTTCAAGACAATATTAACTACGCTCTTTCCGAATGAGAACACTCGAATCTATAAAAGTAAGCATGTGCGGCGTGTTCTCAACTAAACTTCCGTCTGTCTTGGAACGAGGGACTGGAAGCTTTCCCCGAAGTCATTTGAAGGGGTGAGTTGTCGTTATAGGCGATAAGGGATTTTTATGATCAGTCCCATTTCCCGGGGTTTCCAATGACTGACCTTTAGCTGCAACTGTTTCACAGTCAGTAACCTAAGCACGTTCACTACACCAGATAACAGCTAAGGATGGCAGGGGAAGGAGGGGTTGATCTTATGCAGTTTCTTTTATCGTCTGTGAGGCATTTCCTTCCCATGTTTCTTTCTATCTGATAGAATTGACCTTTTATTGCTCTTAGAATTCAGCATACGAGACAGCAGTCCTGTCTATCGAACCTCGCATTACTCTCCGCTATTTAAGGCATTGAGCGAGTGCTGTGTCTTGTAAGATTGGCTCGATCTTGCGGTAGTGGAGGAGTTCTACAGTTAGAGGAGTGTTCTTTAAATCTATTCATGTAAATGTGCTTACAGTAATACCACCTAAAATGAACTCCTCCCTCTGAAGTATTTCCCTTTGTGGGGATCTGTGCGAAATTGTTCCCGAGGGGAAATCGTGTTATAGGAAGACACCAGTTTTATTGACCTCTGTGAAATATATATTCTGACTTAGCGATGGAGGTCTCTGCCATCCCTTTTAAATATTAGATTTATCCGTTTTAAAAGTTATTTAGTTTAATATTCAGGCAAACTGAATGGTATAAATCGAAACTGAATGATGTTAGTAGTAAATAAATCTGTGGCCGTATTGCTCAATAGTTTAAGGGAAGTTCTTGATATATACATAGATGTTTTCCTTCTCCAGCAAGTTCTCCATGGTTTTGCCTCTTGAAACTCATTTGGAGAGGTCTGAGTTCGAATCCCATCAGATGAAGAATTCTTAATATATATGTATTTTTAATTTCAGTAATTCTTAAGATGAATTCTTCGGTCTCTGCTATGGTTAGCCGATCTCAGGGAGAAGGGTTCAAACGATTTCAAGAGGACCTTTGCATATCGTTAAAGAGAATGTTAATTCTCTTCAACAATCGAGGGTCATCTTGAAATCAAACAGTCTCAGATTACCGCATGGTCTGAATGTATAACTGGCAAAGCCTGGGTGGAATTTCCCTTTATCTGAACACGGTTTCTCCTACAAGGACTTCAAGAGAACACTCATCGCTAAAGATAACTTTATCTAATAAGGCATTATCCATTTAAATAAATATCTTAGATCATGTATAATTCCTTTCTTTCCCACCCTTTGTTTGTGGTGTAAATATTAAATCAATAGGAAGAAATTATCTTCATTGGAAAGGCGTCTTTCGAAGACCTGTTAATTGGAAAGAACACATTGGAGTAGTAGGTTTAAATTCCACTGCAGACACGGATGTTTGCAAGCCCTCTCTAGCCAGAGGATGGAGACGTTCGAAATATATAGATTGTCTAAATATAGGCTGCGTAATTGCTTATCGAAGTCCACTTAGCAATTAAGTCGGTTGTCTTCTCTTTTCCCATCTGCATTCTCCTTCATTCGCGTCTTAACTAGTCATGCTGCTTGATGAGTGGCTTCAGGAAGATGGCGTTTTCCTTTCAGTGTCGTGACTCGGTAAACGGCACTTAATTAAAGTTCCGAAGTAGATCTGGAAAACCACTCGCGCTCTGTCTATATAACAGAATAATTAGCATAATCCAATCTAAGCCTTTTAACTTAAACCCCCCACTTGATATCTTTACCTGATCTTCTGATTACGGATTCATTATTAACAATCGGAGCGCGCGCCATCTCGCCTCCCAGTGACGTCAGGTTTCTCGTTAGTGAAGCTTATTAGTCGACTCGTTTCAAATCAGGGACCTAATTTCTCAGGCTGACATTTGGTCCATTATTCGTTCGGTTCACCTAGCCTGGCTCAACCTCGCTGGTCAGTCTGCTTCGGCTCATGAACACACAGGGCCGCTTGTGAAGACACTAATGACACGGCCCTGCCTCTCGCGTCACACACACTCATTAATCTTCAACATTACCTCGCTGGAGGATAAACTCCAAATTGCACAGTTCGCTTGCACTTTGGAGCGATTGCCCAGAAAGAATGTATGGCCTGCCATGAATAGACTGCGGTCATTATGCCCGGGTTCAAAGAATCTTGCAGAATCTGAATGGTTCAAACGGTTTCATTAGTTATCGAAGTCATGTGAATTGAGGAGGATATCTGAGACGCTGTCTCTGAACAGCGAATCCAAGAATGGAGAGGCTGCTTTATTACAGCCCCCCTCCATGTTTGCTTTTATGAATATCATTTCTAGAAGAGAGTAATGACAGTCAAGCAAAATCGTGTTTTAATTCATTTCTCCCGTCAGCCTCGCCATTTCAACCATTAAACTGCGTCTAATTGCCCAAGGAACGAATGAATCCCTGCTTTAGGCTCTCTTGGAAACTATTACTCACGAAACATTTTATCATAATTTTTTCCCAAGGTTGAATTCTTTTTTTTTTTTTTTGTCCTGATATCATCAGCAATCTGAGGTATTATTTGGTTTTAATACTCTTTGGCAATTCACAGAGCTATTCAGAGTATTTTCCAGACTGCACCATGCGTTACAGGTCTATAAAATTATTTTTTAAACATATTTGATAGACATTTACCGGCCACCCAATTAGAAATCTTATCTATTAGGGCCAACCTTTTTCCAGAATTACAGCCGTACATGGATTCCACTAGGGGTCTGAGGGAGTCTAGTTTCAGATTTGACCATTCTTTCATCAAGAAATTTGTCAACTGCTGTATTGTGGTCTGTAGAGAACTGAAACCGAGCTGCCCTTTCCAACGTTGCCAAAGAGTATCTCGTTTTCAAAGAGTACGTAAAACAGATACAACTTTTGCACGGTGGATAGTACTTCGTCTTGAAAGAATCCATCACAATTCTTCGAGTAAATATGAAGCACTGTAGGGTGAAGTTGCTTCAGTAAGACAAAAATATATTCATTGTAGGTAAACTATCTCCTGACAGCATGGTTGGACCGAGTCCGTACCATCCAAACATACCCCATACCATGATGCCACCTCCAGTCGCTTGAGTATTGGACATGAGCCAGCCTGGTTGCATGGCTTCATGAGATGCAAACAAAAGTGTAAATCGAGAGTCGTCAGACCACATGATCTTTCCCCAATGTTATTTTAAGCTACCGAACGCACAATATTGGCAATTTTCTTTGTTTTGACTTTGTACTTCTCCATTATGACCTACGAAAACCACCGGCGCATAAAATGAACGCGGTAGAATTCATGCTCATGTTGCAAACAAGTCGCTGACCATCTTATCGAAGTTGTTTTGAATTATATATCCATTAAGTTTCTCAAAGATAGCAGTTCTGCTATCTTTGAGAAACTTAATGGATTATTATGGGCAACTTTTTTTACAAATGTCGTATTGAATTGTAAAGCAGAGAAAGAATTTTATAGTTCTTAACGTGTACAAACAGGATAATGATTCGAGACAAAATAACTGTCTTTTGTTTGAGGAAAGATGTCAGGAATGTGTCTTTTCCGTGAGAATGACTGAAGAACGAACCCCATTGAGCACCTGTGAGATGAACTGGAATTGCGAATTAGAGCGTACTTCGCAGTAAAACGGGGTTACGGAGGGGAGCTTCAAGGGAGGAATGTAGCAAAATACCAGCGGAAGTGTTGTCGTCAATTGTAGGAGAGCCTTCATGACATCGCTGCGACTGTCATTATGGCTTAAAGGTCATGGGGCTTCAGATTGACATCATACTAATTTGTTACGATAAAAATTCATGTTTTACTGTCATATCAAATATAGTCTAACCTAGATATAACTCGGGTTTCAGGCGACAACTTTAATACCCGCGTTATAAGCGAAGCGCGTTGTAGCCAAAAGAAATTACCATTTTTTTCTAATTTTTTTTTAATCGTAAATACGCTTTATTTAGTAAATAGACGCTTTTGTATTTTAGTGTGTATGCTCATGAAACATTAGTAAATAAAGCATTAAAGATTATATATAACGGTGGTCAGATGCAATAGATGAAGATGAGCTTTTCACTGTCACTCTGGTATTCTAACCACCCCATCGTTTTCAAGTACTTTAATTTCTGGTGATCTTTCCTTACACGGGTTATCCACATTATCTTTTGATTCACTGGCCTTTAGTTGTCAATTATCTTCCCAGAAGCTGTAATTTCTTCCTAGCTTAGGTGCAACTGGAGCTTCTACATCCACCTCAATCCAAGCAGCGAGGTCATTTGCTCCAAGACTGCCACCAAGTAAATTACAAGCAATCTCTGCTTCTTGATCTGAAAATGCTGCCAATTGACTAAATACTAAAGGACTTATTATTAGTAATCTCGTCTTTTCCAATACATTTTTTCCAGTAGTTTTCAATTGCTGTTGAGCTTCCTTTCTCCCAGCTAATCCAGTATTGTAGACATCTTTCAGTGTTCGTTTTCAGAAATTATTCATCTTGAATTTCTGAGTTCACAACACCGGCAAGTAACTTACCACAACAGTAGGCTTTGAAGGTTCGAATAATTCCCTGTCAGCCGAAGGATGAGCTGGGCAGTGATCCAACAGTAACAGAGCCTTTTCTTAGTTTTTGGAAGCTTGGTGGTGTCTTACGCAAGGTACAAACTCACAAACAGAAATATATGTATATACAGTATCATACTAGAGTGTATTTACTTTTCCAGTCTCCTATATGACATTACTAGTTCTTCGAACACTACGTTTTCCATAATTTGACTGATGAAGAATGGTTGATATCTTCTAAATGTGGGAAAACAAAACTTAAACGTAAATCTTCCTGTGTCAGATAACATTAAAGGAATCGAGTCATTTGCTTTGACTGTGATTTCTAAAGGAAAAACAGAATGCGACAGAAAAATAAGCCATTTAGTTCGAAGTCAAAGTTAGCCGAAGTATTAATTGACAATGCGCGTTTCTGCTTGAACAGACAGCGAATATCCAAAATGGAAAACAACTTTGAAACTCGCATTATCCATTCCCAAATTCAGATGTGTGGCACCTACAGTAAGCGCGTTTCGCGCGGGGATGACGTGGCCATAAGTTAAGCCACATTTCGTTCGATAAGATCCTTTGGTCCTTCAACTGTGCCATCATTACTTCACTCACTCGGCTTTGCAGCGCAATCGTGTCAACCCTGATGAATGTTATCTGCTTCGGCATCAACCGAACTCGGAGTTCATTATATTGGCAAAAATATTCCGGAATTCGATTAACGACACAATGGTGTAATTAGATTTCGTTCGTAGTGTAAATATACACGCCGATGGTGAGCAGGTCAAAGGGCATTGACGCAATACCGCGAAATGGAGCCGACAGCTTGCGTGTGGGTATTAATGATAAGTAAATATTTAGTGTTTAAGTGGAGAGGAAATATCATGTGGCCGATGCTTACGCCGGTTCGTAATACCACCAGTTGTTAGCCGAACATGATTCACGTACAGCAACGTGCATGCTGTTGACACTTGACATCTTTCAAGGGACTGGCTGCCGCTCGTGTAAACGTGTTTCGCGCTAAGGCGATGCTCGAGCTCGAAATTAACCAACTTTCTAAACTGTCATCACACGGCTATGAATATGAGAACACTCTTTGAAGTTTTTGAATTATTTGCATCCTCTCAACGGATGCTCCCTAAATTCATAATCTGATGTCCGTCATTTAGATGCGTTTTCTTTTAAGTCCTGGCAGCATAAGGTAGATCACCCCTTCCTGTAGTAAATCACTCCTCACCACTACCACGACCCAGTCTTATAACTGTTGGTAATATTTATGGAGGGTTCTTCTGTTCTGCTTATCTCGCTGTACGCATTTCAAAGCATTATTTATATCGGTGTACATTTTAAAACGCATTTCGCCAAACTCTTAAAGACGTTGTTTTGTGGATAAATTCTTCAGACCAATTCTTCCGATGTATTATTGCATGTGCGAGAACCAAATAAAAGGATCATTTTCGGGGCTCTGAGCAGACTTCCCTCAAATGCCTTAATCCAACCAACGTTGTATTTTTGGATGCTTCTTCCCCAGGACCGTTAAGCCCGAGGCGAGAGAATAATGAATTTTTTTTAGAATGAAAACGAAGGGGAACAGAATAAATCCCTGTAGTCAACTCGTGTAATATCTCCCTTTCTCCACGCACACCGTGTTATAATCTGTAACACAAATAACGCAGTGTTATTATACTGTTTTCCCTCACTGATTTCAAATCAGGCACACGCGGTTTTGGTGAACGTACATTGAGAAATTGTAAGCCGAGTCCACCGACGTTGTTTGCTTTTCCTCAAAGGAAAGACATCCGTGTATTGTCTATAGATTGCTTATATTCTGTGGAGGGAATAAGCATTCTCGCCCTAAACCGACTAAGTAGGCCATGGTGTGAAAATCCTTGGATCCAACACTAGTGACAAGTCTAGCCGGTTGTACGTGTAAGAGAAACAGGTTTTATCGACTGTAGAGTTTGAAATAGCTTTGGTTATGAAATGTTCTACAATCTTGAACGTTGTTGTAATTCGTCTGAACTTCAAAGGGAAATTTGGATATTTCAGAGTTGTTTGAACTTTCATACTCTTCGAGTTACCACTAGAAATTAATGGCAACCCGAAGAGTGTGCTTAATTATGTAATGTTCTAACCATTGCATAATGATGAACATGGTCATAATGTCATTTTCTAAGAATTTCCAGAATGTTCTTCTTGAGTACAAATAGAAAGTAAAAATTTTTGCAAGCGAAGGATTGAACTTTTGAAATTGATTATGCGCAAAAGAAATATTAAAGGACTTTTTATTATTAAAATTATTTATCGAGAAATACTCTGAACACAAATGTAATGAAAAAACCTTATTGGGCAGGTCATCACGAACAGGTTAGAGTCCCCAGATATCTTCCACCATTGCCTTGCCACGCCATGCGGGCCAACTTAACGGGAATAACGTTCCTCAGGCAAGTAGGTTACACCGACTCGTATATCTGGAAAGGGCGTGTCCATCCAGCTCCCTGCAAACATTTAACACTCTAAAAATTGATATGGAAAGTTCGTAGCAACAAAACATATGAGAGGATGATCTTGTCAAAGACATTTCCCTGTTCTGGAAATTCAGTGGGTTTTGTACTGACAGAGTTGGTGTGATCTGTCGTGGTTTGCAGTTCAACTGAAGTGCTTCATCGTGTATGGAGTGCAAAGACTTTTGCTCACCTCCAGATGGATTACCCTGCGAGCCTACATTGGCTGACATGTGGAATTTTGAATCGTGAAATTCGCCTCAAACCAATTCAGGCTGGAAAATATGTCGTATTTATTGTAAAATTTAAGTATACATTATCCATAAACAGGTCTTTTAGTGCCAGAGGAGATTTATAGGCCACGTGGCCTTCACTATAGACAGTGGACAGCATGTTTTGTGGTGTGCGAAACTCTGTTCCTGGGCACTCGGCCACGAACCAACTCTTAGCATTTAAAATTGCCTTTAAGACCATTATTTTCCGTTCTCTTTCGAAGACCGAATTCGTTAAGAGGCTTCGTAACGACTGCTCAAAACTTTTATTCGAAACCATTTATTTGCGCAGTTCTTTCTTTCGTTTTTCTACAAAAATTCTTAAAAGTTGCTCCGGGCCAAACCGGAAGTTCGCTTCTCTGCAAGCTTCCGTTCATTGGCTGCTGCCTTTTTATTGTTGGCAGAAAATGCGTGTTCCTGCTGAGTTCAACTCGCTCTGATCTTTCTAACAGCCCGCGGCGGCTACTTTCTTGCTGGTCTAGTTATTTTCAGTTGACTTTTCTCTCTTTTTTTTTGTTTTCTATGCCCTCGCAACCCTCCCCTCCCCTCCCCACATCGTAGCCCATGTAGGTTTCTTTTTGATTACCGCGAAGAAAAGTACCTCATTTGCCCTTCTTTTTGGGTTGTTTTCGTTCAGATGGTTGCTTTACGATTGGATAAAATAATGTTTTTTCCAAAAAGAGAGAAAGAAAGAAACCGTTCCTCAGCTTTTCCTCTAATAGCTTCTCGTTAAAATCCGCGGTGACTTCAATCAGATTGGAAGAATATGATTGGAATGTTCTCCGATGGGCACCAAGCAATATGTTAATTCCTTCAACAGTGTTTGACTGCCATGTAATGGATAGTAAAATGAGACCCAAATTAGGATCCTCCTCGCTCTCATTTGTAGGATGGACTCTACTTTTAAACGCAAAAAAAAAAAAAAAAAAGAAAAAGAATTTATCGGAATGTAGAAAATCAACCAAGCTAAGCTACCCCGATTTTTTTTAAAAAGGAAACCTCTTTTATATCCTCATAAATAAATAACATTTACTGTCCTTATGATTTTGCCAGAGTATCTTGAAGTACATTTCCAATTTTTTCATTAATTCTCTTTAAACATAATGAATGGTTGGAAGGAAAGAAAACTCTTCTTTTTAACTCCAGTACAAGCCAGACTTGATGTGCTCAAAAGATCATCGTACGTTTTCTGCTGAGCCAGGTTGTTATTTAAAAACTTATATGGTTTAAAGCAAAACGTGTACCAAGATAACCGTGGCAATGGAGCTCATGTCACTGGGCATAGTGAGATTTTTAGACAGGTGGCAGAAGGGTACCTCAGGCAGGCGGTCAACATTTTTATAATGTACTTTACTTATTTTTTCCTGGATTTTAATAATAATTGAAAGATAACGCGTATTTCGTGTTTCTAATCAATACAATAAGAAAATGGTAACAAATTCTTAAATAATAAATGCAGTAATTTGCGAATTATCCAAAAATTAGGATTTTGCATGTAAATGATTCCAATAATGATAAAAAAATCTTCAGTCTTATAGAGATAATAGAATTAGGGCATTCCCTTAAATGTAAACTTAATTGGCTTTATTTTAATCTTATAATCTCTGGATACTTTTACTTCTGTAGTAAGCAAATCATCTCCAAACAAGATGATTCTTGAGTTAATGTTCCTTTGTCTGTCTGAGTGTTAAACTCGGTAAAGAAATTTGCATTCGGACCGGTTTTCGTTTCAAGAATCCAAACATTGGCTCTATTCAAGCGGATCGATATTGTTGATCTAATGTGTTGAGAGAGGCTGGTTATGATAATTAGAATGCAAGTGTACATCGTCTCCCCCTCCCCCCGAAACTTCTCTGTGCCTTGCACGAGGCAAGCCTTCACCCTTATTGTCAAGGATAGCAGTTGCGTTAATCATAACTGTCAGGAACATCCTGCTCTGTCTGATGGGGCGTTTCTAATGATTTTGCTCAATTAATAAGGTAGGTTAATTAAGGTAAGAAAAGCATCTTAAAGTAATGGCTCGTTATCGCTGGCGTAGGTAATGTACGGCGGGACTCTGGGGACATCTGTCTTTACAAAGTTTGCAACAAAATTAACGAACCGGGCTGTCAGGTTTCCATTCTTGCTCCTTAAGTCGATCCCGCATTTTTTCGGACGCCACTACCACCTGTTTTACCTCGCAATATCCATTTCAGATGCGGACAGAAGCTTTATTTTAACGACTCCCCATGGCTGCTGAAAGCTACACGCGCTTCTCATTCTGACATTGAGGAAAAGACGGGGGTTACCCGATTATAGCCGACAGCATCCGACTTTGCAGTTTCTATACCGAAGGGACCTTTTGTAAAGCGGTAGCGATATAATCCCAGCCACTTAATCCTTATTGAGGTAGTCGCTATTCAAAGGAGGCCCTATCATTATGTAGCGTTTCACCAGGCGGCTCTCTAATCTCGCAGCACGAGACTCTGCTAAGAAGCAACGCGTCAGAAACATACACAAAAGACTGTTGGGACAATGAGCCAGCTGCCGTTGTGTGCGAGCTACTTGAACAAGAATTGCTTTGGTGCGTGTGTTTCAGCGAGCCGACGCACTCCAATGGACCCTTCTAAATAAGGCTTTCTGCAGTGTCCTCATTGAGAACGTTTTCCATTCTATCTCCGTGCTCCATTGGCCGCGCTGCTAGTCCGTTAGCATTTGTCAACAACTCGAGAATATTCATCACGTGATTAGTAGTCTGTTTTTTATATCTCCACCCACCCATCCACGTACTCCAATTCGCCTTACACGCGTGCACAAAGAATTACATTTGTTACGTGATGGTCCTTATCCAAGTGCAAATTAAATCCAGCAGACAATGAGAATTGAATCGCGAATGACAAATTAATTGGAATTAGCGAGTTCACTACCATCTTCCTTCCCCACTCTTATGGCAGTCGTTTGATTTTCGCCGCATTTTTCTTAGTTTTGCTTTAGGTTTATGTGTTCCTTTGGACCTGTCATTGCATGATTTAACTGACACATAAGGTCGGATTCACAGCACTTGCTGTGGCCCGAAACTAGAAACATGGATGACAGCATCATATCTTTTAATGATTTATGAAATTAAACGCTTTCACCACTCGTGAGGATTGCTGAAGAGGTGCTACCTGCATGCAAGCGTAAACAAGTTAGTTAATACGCAGTGCGTTGCATTAACCAACCTGCTCGTGCTTGTATGCAGGTAGCACCTTTTTTATAATAAATAATAATAATTGCGGGATTTCTATTGTTTAGACTTTAATGAAATTCAAATTCGTGAGAATCCGGTGGGTGTTGAATTATTACATGCGGACGGACGAACAGAAAAACCATAACCGGATTTCTATAGATCCGATTTTAATGAAATTTAGGATGGTTCAACAAACCTTTCGAGTAGGCCCAAATATAAAATTTCATCAAAATCCACCCACTGGGAGGCGAATTATTTTGTCCTGGACTGAGAGGATGTCTGACTTGGTGCAGACTTCATGCTAAAGCGCCTAAAAAAAAGGGGGAAAAAAGAAATCTGGAAATAAACTCCAAAAAACCTGTTGGCAAACAATGAAAAGCCTGAAGAGACAAAATGAGGAATGAATCCTGCACTCGGAGGTCAAGCTGCTGATACCTCCGATCCCTTTTGGCGGTGAATATTAATTCTCGACTCTACCCTCGCTTAGCGTATCGGAGTAATGTTACTCTCGCGGGGATGCTGCAAGGAATTGCTCGCGATAACACCCATTCAGGAAGCCATATCGGTGGCTTCACTTTAAACTTGCACTCCGACGAACAGCTCGCATTTCTCGTCTTCCCCCCACCAAGTGCTGCGTTGTCTTTAACGGGGGAAGGACATCGCTTGACAGCCGATTCATGTCCGAGATGATCCATCGGGAGTTAGATATGGAAATCCTGACGAAGAGCACTCTCCTCGCTTAAAAATAAACTTTCTCGAGAGTGTTGCTCCAAGAAAAAAGACTTAAGAAATTTCGCAGGCTAATGCATCGATCCACGATGCCTTCTAAGTAATTGGGTGACCATATTTTTGCTCGTGCGCGGACACAACACCCGCCAGTGTTGTTATCGGACTCTGATAACAAAGTGCGAAGCAGAACGAGTTCGCAAATTCGTACCAGATATCGGAATATATCGCCAAGCGGAGCTCCCTGCAGGTTGGCACCTTCGAAACGCTATTAAAGCGTTCGTTAAGAGAGGCTAATTAGATATTCCGGCCACGTGTTGGGGGTAATTTGAGGTAATATCGCGCTAATCAACGGTGCGGGAATATTAAGTATGCAGATAATATGGAATTTGTTTCCCTGGAGGGGAGGGTGTAATAAGTTGCATTCTGCAGGGTCTAATTTTCCACCATTAGCCAGCTTCTTATTTCAGTTTCGATTATGAAGGCGGAATCTGGACGCCGTTTATTCATCTCGTTGTCTGTTTTACTCTCCCCACCCCCAATTCTCTATTTTATGTGTACTGGATCGAATTAAAGTGAATTTACCCGAGTTCACAATCTTTTTGGGTGTTTGCCAGCGCTCACGCGCGCTCTCTCTTACGAATACTGGAAAACAAGCTTCGATTTTCTCTGGAGGATGCTCCGAAACATTTTCTTAAATCATAGTCTGTGAGCATCCAGCAGGTGGTCGTCGCATTGATCCCAGATCATTAAACGATTCCATTCTTTAATGGTTGTATTTTTTTATTTATTTATAAGTGCGATAATAATATTGTTTTTGTATTGTTTTATTACAATCAAAGGTTCAATCTGTATTAGATTCAGAGCAATACTATTTGCTCTGAATTTAATCCATGTGGAGCACGTGTCCCATATTTTGAAGGCTTTCTCCGATTTTCTCCCAAGACGAAGAAAAATGACAGGGGGCTCTTTTCTCCCCTATACACTGAGGGAGAGGTTGAGAGAGTTGTCAGTATCGCTGTCTACTGATCTTCGAGGATCCATGGTGCAGAGGAATGGTCTTGTTTGTTTCATTCATTTGTGTGCGCACAACGGCCAGTAGCCCCTCATAGCCCATAACAAAGAATTTAACCAGGATCTGACTCTGCTCCTTTCCTTGCGGTTGGTCGAACGTTGGGCCCCTTCCTTGGTGATCGAGCCCTCCACTAAGTGACCAGATGAACAACAACAAAAAAAAGCGGTTTTATAGAAAATCACTGGAACTGCTTGACACAGAATACAATACAAGTGTGATGAGAAGCCGTTGTTTTTGAGCTGAGGGATCTGCAGAATCAACGTGGAGGCTGCCAGGACCGTGTTCTAATGTTGTGGTGGGAGACTTTTATTTTCATTGGTTTCCAAACAGCGGCTTCATTGTAATGGGGATTGCTGATGCAACAGATCTCTGTATCTATAAATGGTGGTTGGACTGTCGGCCTGTTAAATCGTATTTTTCTCTGTTGTTGTGGGGTCATTTATTTTCAATAGGGTTTGCTTCGCTATCTATGTGAGGCTGGCAGCACGGGATGAAAGCTTTTCAACCTGCTGATGAAAACTCGATTGGAATCGAAGTTACCATGAGAAAAATGTCTTCCAGATTTAGGTGAGCTGGGTTTCAACCCGAATTGCTGGATAGCTGACAGAATATTTCGTTAACTGAATCAGATGTCTGTGCGAGATTTGTGTTATGATTGATGGGGTGTCAGAACTTTTAAATCTTCAGCATAGCAGAGGAGAAGTTGGCTGTACTTCCAGAGATGCAATAATGGCAGATGGAAGGTGTCCTCTTTAATAATTGTAGCAGGCTTGAGGCCATAGTATTTGGGCGGAAATGCGTTGGTTGAGCTAAGTTTTGCCTCCTTGGATGAGGTTTCATTCGATAGATTCCACTTACTGGATAAAACATTATTTAGAGGGAATTGAAGGTGGAGAAGGTTGTTGGTGCACGTATGGACTTGAGTATTTTATCATAAAACATGGTACTCCAATTCCAAATGGACCAATGGGTGGCAACGATTTCATTACTAGTAATCGTTGCCTTGGTTGACTGATATAATTAATAAAATAATACCACTAACGGTAATACGTGACAGCATTAAATTGACATTTCTTTAATTCTGCGATGGTTGGACCTCAGGACCAGAAAACATCATCAACTTCAGATCTGTCTATTGTTATAATACTATGTTATCTCATTTTTAATGGGAGGAGGGATAATTATAACGAAATGTTTTGAATGTAGTCTGCATCAAGTGAGGCTAGACTAGCCCTCCATGGATATTCCACGACATTGTAACATTTAACTCGAATGAGGGTTTAGGTTCATTAATCGATACTTTAATAATTGTTGGGAAAACTTTTCTCAGCTGCAAATTAGCGTCAAGACGCTGCCTGTCCCGTCTTTCTTCTAAAACTTGCTCGGCGAAAAAGCGTGATCATAAGTCTCGCCATCTCCTCGTGGTGCACGTACGTAGCGGTTTACTAAAACTGCCGGTTGCTAGGACAACTGCGGCAAACTCCGATCCTGACAGAGACTGATTGCGCGGAGGTCGAAGATGAAAGGAATCAATCGGCGATGTCGAACTGATTGGGGAGAAACTCACGAAGTCTTTATTGACACGTAAGGAACACCGTTTGTTCCTCGGCTGTGCGGAAAAGAAAATCCTCCGAAAATTATTAGCGCCGCCAGCGGAGCCAACAACACGTCTTCTGTCATCAGTGAGCGATGATTGTGAGAGGGGAGGGGGAAGGGGTGCAAGTAGGCCAAGAAAATAGGGGTTAACAACGACTTTCTCGCCAGGGAATGGGGTTGTAATGGCAGAATTTTCCAAGTTGTCATTAAAGCGCGTTAACAATCATTAACGACATTGTCCTGCGAGAAGTTAATTGGGCCGTTGGTGGGTTGTCAACTGTTGTGGGTCCAAAAGGAAAAAAAAAAGAAGAAAAAATCGGCGGCTACTGGCATGTTCCGGGGAACTCTGCGAGACACTCTCGCGCATAAGGGAATTGGAGGAATGATGCGATTGCTCGTTCATGCGAACGTGCCCGGCTATAGGCGGCAGTTATTAATTCCTAATTGCGTATAGAAGCACGAGGAAATAATTAGCGCTATGGCAGCCAACGGCCGGCTGTTCTCCCGATCAACACGAGTAATCTGCATTATTTGAGTAATGGCCGCTAAAAACGGTTCTCGGCCCAAGTGTTTGTAGTGCGGTAATAGCCTTTGACGGGATCTACGTTATCCGATCCTGCGTGACACGTTAGGAGTGGCTAAATATTTCAGCGCCTTAATTAAATAAGTTACTTTACTTGGATCGCCTAATGGAGATTTAATGCCAGACATGTCCACACCAGAGAAATAAACCTTTGTTGATGGTTGCTTCGGGGATCTGTCGCTTGTTATCTGATCCTTAAGGAAAATAAACACGAAGTCGATTTTCTGTATTTATGATCTTTTTTTTTCCCACTCCTCCAACTTCCACGCTGTTCCAGGAAGCGATTTGCTGAGGTCATGGAGTCATAATCGTGGCAATTGCCAGCCCTCATGAGGGCTGATGATTGCCAATGGGCGCTAGGTTCTTCGTCTTAAATTTTGTTAAGGGACAATTACCTGTTTCCCCTATGTCCACTGGATTTATAGCGATTACCACAACTTTTAGCAGCTTCTTCCATTTAGAGCCTGGGATAAATGGTTAAATGAGGATTGGAGCGAAATGTTTTTTTTTTTCCTCTCTCCACAAGTCAAAGAATGCTTGATGGCATTTTTCTTAATTACTATTACTTCTTTATTACGTAAGAGGAACCAAACGCTCGGGGACTGTGGGCCAGATGGGGAGTTGATTTAGTCGATCTCAGGTGAGAGTAGCATGGGTTTTCTTCCAGAAACTCGGGGTTTTCGTTCAGAAAACAGTGAATCAGGATTAACTCATACAAAATTTACAGACATATCACATACGGCGCAATATGGTCTAAGTTGCTGATGCGCCTAAAACCCTAATATAACCACCTAGGCTTTTCTATGGATGCTACCATGGACTCTGTTCTTCTAAATTGGCAATTGTAATCTGCCAGTTGCAGTTTCTCGATTACCCCGTGGCGCACTCTCCCAAACTAAGCGTTCCATTGTCCCGAGTGCATTAAATCCAGCAGAGTGAGCATGGAGGCCCCATGGGCGTTCAAGAATGTATGACGTACGTGTTTTTGGCAGTTTTGATATTTTCTGGCCAATGGCTTTCCTGTAAAGGAGATTACTGAGGTCTGTTTGATTTCTTAAATTGATTTCTTTCATTATCTCTTTAGAACACAAAAATAGAGGAGGGAAGTCTAGTGTCTTCAGCGTTACTGTAAACGAAGACAGCCTCAGTTTTGTGAATCATTTGGTAAGTAGTGAGAAGTCCCAATTCTTTGTAAGTTGTGTTGACTGAAGCATTACAGAGAAGGCCTAAAATGAATGTACACATCGTTGAGAATGGAGTTGATTGTTGCGAGGTTTTTTTGGCAGGTGGTTGCCCTATGAGGTTACTCCATAGGCTAGGTGGGGCTGAATCCAAGAGAGAAATACCAATCTCAGAAGGGAAGGATATACCATCTGCTGGGTATATCCTTCAGGCAAGAATTCCGCAAGTAGCGATGTCTTGTTGCGTATATCGTAATCATTTGTTTATTCCAGAAACTTGTGCATCTCGTGATTTCATTTGATGGAGAATTCGTGAGTTACCGTAGCTGAGTATGCGGATGCGGCAGACTCCCTGTGGTAAATGACATCTGATTGCAGCCCTGCGGATTGCTAACTTTTAGGATACTCTAAAGACTCAGTCGCTCATTAATTTTCTTTCACATTTTTGGCTTTACATTTGTCGTGCTGCCTTGTTAAAAAAGTGGAAAAAGACTTGAGTTCGAATCCTGTCAATGATGAGAGGAATTATTGATAGATTTACTTTCTTAAATTTTAATAAAATTAATGAATTTTTTTAACTATAGATCGTGTCCATTTTTATCAAAAGAGAATGAATGTTAACAACTTTGATTGGCGTAGGATGTCGCGCATGCTCTTAGCAAAATCACGTGACTACTGAAAATTTCAAAACGAAGTGTAATTTCTCTCCAAACTCCTCACCGCGCACGCATTTCACTAATTATCGCAGCAGAGCCGAATTTCCATACGGAGATAAATCGTACAACCGAAGCCATTCCAGCGGAATGGAAGTTGGCTGCGCACTCAATGTCCAGCCCTTCCTGTACAACGACTGCAGTTTCTCGATGACCCCGTGGTGCACTCTCCCGAACTAAGCATTCCATTGTCCTGAGTGCATTAAATCCAGCAGAGTAAGCATGGAGGCCCCATGGGCGTTCAGGAATGTATCGCGCACGTGTTTAATTAAGATAATGAAAGATTTAACCACATTTTATCGTGTCAAGTGTCAGGCGAACGAATTTCTCGTCTGCAGCGATTATGGCTACAAAGACCCCAGCCCGTCAGCTCTTTTTATCGGTCATTATTCAAATAGACGCTTATTACTCTTGTTGATCGGGCTAACAGCCGTCCGCTGACGGCCATACGGCACTAATTATTTCCTCGTGCTGCTATACGAGAATTAATAACCTCGGTGTATCGCCCGCTAGCTTCGCCAGAACGAACTTCCTTTAACCAGTTCGCCTGCCTCGAACGTGACACTGATGTCTACCTTTTCTGTCACCATCCCGGATTTAGTAGATTTTCCCATCAGAGGGAGGCGCGCAAACAGTCCGAAAACACGTGAGGGTAATGCACGCCGGAATTGATCTCACTAAGTTTACTGTATCTTTTGTGCCTTCCCCGACAGCAGACCGTAGCGTGTCATTAGCAAATTGTTGGGGGAGGGGAGGGTGGGTTCAGATATTTGAGTATTGCGACTATTTGTCTAGTTGAAAGAATTAATTATCTCCTTCTAAAAAAAACCCACTATGGCAGGGGGCTACCGCCATTCATGTCAGTCGGGTGAAACATCTGTTGTTGACTCGTACAAGTCCTCGAAAGCTCCGAGTTAAACAAAAGAGGTGAGAGAAACACCCTAATGATATGAATAAGCACATTTCGCCATGAAAATTATACCGGCTGACAACAGTGGTTCACAAATGGCAAACGGAAATCCCGTGACACTTCTCGTGAATACAAAATTTCGGACTGGCCTAGAAGAAAGATTAATTGCTCCACGCTAATGTGCCCAGTTGTTTTCTGCAAGGTTTTCATTTGCTTTTAAAGCAAACCTTGTGTATAACTCTCCTTTTCTGCAGTCATCTACACTTACTGATAAAATAATTAGAAACCTTTAGTTAATATTCGGACAAACCGGCGTTTGTCCGAATTACAAGCTTCTGTACATCGTGGCGTGGATTCCATGATGTGTCTGAGGGAGTCGACCTCCAGATTTGATCATTCTTCCATTAGGTTATTTGTGGTCGATAGAGAATTGTGAAATCGACTTGCCCTTTCCAATATGTCCCGGACATTGGCAATTGGATTCAGATACAGTTCTTGCGCGGTGGATAATTGCTTTGTCGTGAAAGAATCCATTGCAGTCCGGGTAAAAGAAAGGGTAAAGTTGGTGCGAAACTACAAAGATATTCGTTAGAGGTAACGTGCCCTTCTAACAGATAAACGTTTAACTCCAAGTGCAGAAGATTTCGAATTTTTTGGCCAGTGAATATATATTGCCCTTAAATTCCACGCTTCCATCGACTGTTTTGATCACCTTTTACAAAGTTATATGCAGACCCTTGTTAATCATAATTATGCGGACATATCCATTAATTTAACCACCGTCACTGCCCTGACATTATCACGTGAACACGCATTTCTTAAAAAAGCACTCCACTTTTACGTGGACTGCAGATGCTCTTATCTTGTTTTTCGGCAGAAATATATTTCTTTAAAAACATAAAATGGTCCTTAACTCGTGCGTTCTTTCCAAATCCCGTGGCGGATATTACCGGAGAATTGCCAGCGAACCTCGCTATCAGTGCGATAATCAAGATAAGTTGTATCTGCGCTCTTGTTAGCAAACTCTGTTGACAACTGCAGATTTGTTCCTTATTACTGTTGTCAGAAGTGCCCTCTGCCGGAATAACTGTCACTGTATAATCCTCATCACAAAGCCGAAACTTTAGGGAAAGTGAGCGGGGAGAGTGGACAAATGCTTAGACAACTGCTACTTTCACTCTTCTGTCGGATGGGCGGGCTTAAGTTGGTGACAGGGGAAACGCGCCTGCGAACGCTGACGAAAATCCCGTCAGACAGACGGCCCATTGTTATCAGCTGTCGAGTAAGGGAAACCGGCGAGAAATTTCTCTCGAGTCACGTGATATTTACTTAGCTGCGTTCTTTGTCAAGATACATACAATAACAGGACGCCGGAGCTGCGCCCACCCCACTTTTGGCGCGCGCCCCAACGCGTGCGAAGCCTTTAAGCTTACGGCCCTCGTTCCCTTGTTAGACTTACGACATTTATGTAAACGATTGGATATTGGATTAGGAGAACGGGGAGTATGGGATTTATTCAAACTTTCCTTCTCTGGTCCTCTGTATCCAGATAGAAAACAGGCGATGTACACCACGTCATAAAATATGTCATCTGTTTACGTTACAGCTTAGGTAGGGCACCCCCAGCAGGAGAACCTCTAGACACGCTGTACGACTCCCGGGCATGGATTAAACACGATTTCCTGTAGTTTTCAAGGAACAAAGAAAGGTCCCCATATCTTGTACTCCAAAAGAATTACAACTGCAATATTTTTGAAACTTCAACGGCCAACATTGATTGATGAGCACTTCTAAATAGCATTTCGATTGGTAGATCAATGCTAATGGTAATATAATATAAAATATCTTTTGGACAGTATTATAAATTAAGTTACAACCACATATATTGCATTTTTAAACTTAATTACTGTTTAATATATTATTATCTAATAAAATGGTCCTTGAGGCTATTTGCTGGAAGTGAAAGAAGCGGAATTTTGTACTGGACAGCATACCACATCGGAGAGCAAAATTCACCTTTCTGTTTCATAGTATTAACCAAATTAACTCAGCCTCTTGGTCACCTTGTGGCGTGTTGCCGATAACTCTGAAAGTTACCTTTCGGAGTCAAAATGTGATAAATGATCTTGAAATCAGCAACTTATAATGATCCTACCGTGATCAGTGTAAAATACAGAAGACTAACTCATGCAGTGCATGTGCAATGAAAATAGGTCTGGATTTTATACAGACCTTGCACCTGTCTTTCGGAAAAGTATTAAGTGCTTTTTTCCTCTGGTTTCTGAGAAGATTGCAAGCTCTTGCATTTTATAAAATGCATATCCAGTTTATAAGGGTCATGAGCCACTAGTCGTCATGGTCCTAATAAACTGGGCTGAAGAACACGCCAATTCATCTCGCAGATGCTCAATGGGATTTAACTGTCCGGAGCAGATGCCTCCGGAGCTTGATAACTCCATGTGTTTCTGAAACCACACAAAATTTCACAAAATTGGCGTGGTGGATTCCTGCACGCTGACAATAATATAATTTTCATTTGGATCAGGGACCAAGGGTGTGCTAGACAAAATTGCCCGACACTATTATTTTTCTTCTAGCAGCAGCCTGTACTGTAGGTACAGCTTGTTGGTTGCAGTGCGTCTTGTGGTCTGCTCCTTATGTGCCACTCTGCACCCTTCTATCGATGCTGAAAAGTGAAACTTAATCGGACCATATGGCATTTCTTCAGTCCTCTTGCGTCCGTTCTTTGAAGAAAGACAACTGAATTTTTATGTTGAAGTTCCATTTTCGTCTCTCCTACTGTCGTGGTGCATTCTTTGGGTAAGATGTGATACTGGTTCATTGTGGTATTTCCGCATTAAATGCGGGGTTCAAATGTTCCATTGTTCGAAGAGTCCACTTGATAACTCTTTAGATGTCGATCACTTCGTTCCATCAGCTTATATTTTCAGTCCTTGTTGCTTTACAGGCGTTTTACTGTTCACCGAGGACGCGAATGATACCACCACTATGTTGAACTGATTTGAAGAATACTCACGTAACGTGGCTTTATACACTTTTTTTTTTTTTTTTTTTTTAGAAGATCTGTACATTTTTCTTTAAATAACTTTGCACAGAGGATTCATGACTGCATTAAAAATTTTCTCTCAAGCACTGAGGGAGGCACATATTGAGATACACGTGATATATGGATGTGATCATCGCATAAGATGGGTTATTATCCTCATCAAAAATTTGAAGTAATCCATATTCGATACGGTGGTGAGAAGAGTAGATGCAACACGTAGAAATCCATTCTCTCTCTCAGATAGGAACCCACTGCACAGTCCTGGTTTATCTAGTAAAAACTGTTTGATCCTTGGATTATACTGCTAGTCGAATTTTCGAAATGGAAAGGGTTAGGCCCAGTTTACGCCTTCAAATATCTTTTTATCGCTTGCCAGACCAACCAACCGGAAAATTTTATTACTCTCCGGAGGGTATAAAGTAGGCCATCAATATTTTACTGTGGCCACACCTGACTTGTTATTATTACCATAATAAATTGAACAGGGGGCGCTCTTACGCCGGACTTGCTTTCCAAAAAATATAGACTCGTTCGTTTTATTTTACAGCCTACCAAAAATGCTCATAACATACAGGTCTCGTGCAGCTGAAGACTATAAACCCGCTTGTGTTTTATTAGAAGCTCGGACTATACAGTTTCGGACGACCTGATGATCTTAATAGGTGTTTTTTGTGTGGCAACTGGGTGTCGTAAGAATGACCACCACCTAAAAATAGGGTCGAAGAAAGGTGAACTGGGATGGCGTTGTTTAAAATAAGACTCTTTAGTGCTCATATGGCGACTACTTCTCTTTTGATGTTCCCCTGTAAATGTCGCTTTGCTGTTTTACACACCAACCATCAGGAGTCATTGCAGAGAAGTCCTTATACAGGGGCACGCTGCTCTGTTACCGATCACAAGCATGGAGGCAGTTCTTGCGAATTTGACTCTGCATCTTACGTAATCTTTGCGAAGAGAATTAAACACCCTCTACAACTTTTCGCCAGAGACTTACAGCATTTCCTTTCCATATAACGATACTTTTCTTAGAATTATCTGCCTTACGCGTGAGTGTAAGAAAAAGTCGATATTTCACCGACGTGGATTCGCCAAGATGCAGCCCCAGTCTTCCTCTACGTAATGGACACACGGGAGCGCTCGTGTACAAGGTTAGTGGGTTTCAATGGCTTTCTTATTTTTAAAGAAAGAGTTTTTTTCACACTGTCCACGAAGGTATGGCTCTATGACAAACAAACGGGCCTCTGAGGGCTTCCCTAATGAACGCCAGTGTAATGAGATTTGTGCAAGTGGAGATAATTAAAGTATTAGTGGCCACGTAATGTACTCCGAGGATTTTTTGTAAGTCGCATTAATTGGCGAACCGATATAAAGGGCACACCTGGTTAACAGCCAAAAGAAACACGGCAAACCGACATTGCTCATGCGCATTATGTGTAGTCACGCGCGGTTTCTCGCTCCTCCATTTTCTTCGTAAGCAGTCCCTAAGGAGGCTTTCCAGAATTCACTTCCATACAGCCATATTCTGATTGCGTTTTTTGCTATTTCTAAGAACTTTAAGTCTTTGTCGCCGAAGTGAGTTGTATCATTTCCAGAATCATTTCCACAACTTTTCTCTTTCAAATGACACTTCTAAATGTCGCTTTCCCTTCGAATCTCTCGTAATTGGAAATGATGGAAATCTTTATCAACTCTTCAGCTACCCAAAATGACTCCAGATATGAAACCAACTGCAGCCATCGTAGAATTTAAACAACAAAAAAAAAGTTAATGTGCGCAGCATTTCATGAGTTCGAGTTTTATTTTTGCTCAGATTAATAGAAGAGAAAAGTAAATATTGTTATCACCTTATAAAGTACTAATATAACTTTTGAATTTAATCATGAATTTATTTTTTTACGTGTATTGGGGAAAAAGGAGTAATAATTACCGGATTTCTATTTGTCCGATTTCACTGAAATTCGAAATGGCTTGACAAATATTTTTAAAATTCCCAAATATAAAATTTTATGAAAATTCCACTGGAAGTCCAGTTGTTACATGCGGACGGACAGACTGACATGGTAATGACAATAGACGCATACATGCTAACGCACTAAAATGTCTAAAAATGAAGACAAGACGCCAATCTGAGATTTTCAGAAAGTGGGTTTTTTCCCTCGAACTTCTGCTCGTCAGACTTCTTATTTTGTTCTCCAGCTTAATTTGTAGAAATCAGTTATGGCTACAGAATGGAAGGCATATTGTCGTAAATCACAAAGAAGAAATAAACCTTTCAAAACCTTCTTTTAAGTCCCCCAGGGCTTCTGCGTGCAATCGTGGCGCTCCCATTCTTTCCCATTTTTTTTTGTTTATTTTTTTTCGCACTCGATTCTCTGGCGAGACATTAGCTCGTGATGCGTTAATAATGAGCAAAGGGTCTGATTAATTCCTCGTAATTTTGTCAGTAAACACGCGCCTCGAGAAAGAGCTCGCGCTGCAGGAGAGAAAAATATAAACTTCGCTAATTCGTAAAAAATTAATGGTTTCGGTCAGAAATGAAAGACTTGTGGGAAAGGAAAGTATGAACGATAAGGCACAGGGCCGGCGAGTCAAGTTTTTGTTCGTAAGAACTTTTCGATGTGTTTTGTGAGAGTTGGTTTGCGCGGAGAAGTCGAAACTGTCGAGGTGTATCCGAAAGTAAATGTTCTCTTCGTGTCTATTGACACTTAAAGAAGAAGGAACGCAAACTTGCAATTAACACAAAGTCTCGCCGCAAATATTAACATTAATAATCTTTGTGGAAGTGCAGAAGTCTTTCAGTGTAGAGTAAAATTCGAAGTGAAAAATTGCAGCTGAGTTCCATGTTTGCCCAACACAAAAAGCCATCTTCCAGCATTCAGAAAAAAGGGACATAACTTTGATATACACGGCGTGTGTGTGTTAACGAGAAATGTTGCCGGAACGGTGGAGCAATGGCTTACTTATTCAACCATGTATGGCGCCGGGGCCTTTAAGGTTTTATATAAAAGAAAGCGAGTTTTTCTTCTTGTGTATAACGTTAAGCAAACTTTCTCTTAATAAAATGCCCCCCCCTCCACTAATTAGCTCTAAATTTTTGCGAAGTCTTTTCATCCGGCGCTGTTTTGTGTTACGTCAAATATTTAGGTTCTTCTAAGGTTACAACAATAGACCAAGTCATTTTTTGCGACTAATTGATGTCAGGGACAACATCGTAGCTCGAGATAATTAGATTGAGGGTTTAATCATCGCTTCTACAGTTACGAGACCGCTGAAGAAGAAATTACACACATGGAAACACAAAGTAGCCGGGAATTTTCTTCTCTCGAGATGCACACATACCACGAGCTAACAGAAAAGATTGATATATTTCGCACAGAGCCGGTTATGAATATGGGTTAATTAGTGAGAAGAAAAAGCGCAGAAAACAACGTAATTGCTGTACGATTGTAAGGGTTGGTTCGTTTCAGAGTGTATCGTGTCGGTGTAGGTCGGGTGGGTCAGAAAGAAAAGAAAAAAAAAAACAACTGCACTTTCATTTGACTTGATAACTAATCTATCCTAGGTTGACATGCGACTGTGAGAGTGGAGTAAGAAAAAAATCCAATAGACAATTTTTTGTCATACATTGCCCATCGTAATTTGATTCTCTTTCCAAGTTTTTTTAATATTTGGCAGTTAAATAATTTTAAGGAGCCTTCTAAAGTTCTAGCTAGATAATTGTAAGTCTCAATCTGTATACTGAGTTGGCTTTGCATTAACGACACCTACCTAAAACCTCGAGGATCACTTTTGGACCATAATACAGCACGTTACGCATCATGGCATGGACCCCACAAGGTATTGCAGAATGTCCTGTGGCGGTGGTGTTATACTGTACATGTGCTCTGCACATTGACAGGTGGGTGGTCATAACATGTTCTTTTTCATGTAGATCCCCAACATGCTCAATTGAGTTGGGCGGCAATGGATGAAAGAGAATTCATTGTGTTCCTTAACTCGTTAGCAGCCTGACTGGTCTTCTGTTGTTGTTAGACGCCCGAGTTGTCTGGATACACTGTCATCACGAAAGGGGTGTACTTGGATGGCCACGATAGAAAGGTAGACATTCCCATCGGAGCGTTCATGGGAACGCTGAAAGTGGGAAGTTTGTTGTCAAGATTCTGGCACGTGTACATCTTGGTCCTCCCAGCAATCATTTCAAATTCGAATCCGGAAAGATTTCGACGCAAACCCATTCTTCCCCTCAGAGAGTGCCTTCGTGTGCAGCACAGTTGATAGGCTCCCCTTCCTTCCCACATCGGGTGGAATTTTTGTGGGGCTTTTTTTATAACGTGGCTCAGTTAGTTAGTCTCAGACGAGGCTAGTATGGTTTTTCGTCTAGAAAACAGGAAATCGACCTCAGAACACCCGCAATTTACAGACATGATGTGCATAGGGTCAGGCGCCACCTGTGGTTTCCTACATCGGAGCTATACGTACGCTGTGAAGAAGTACAGTACTACTATAAATGCCAGAAAAGTGTTCTATGTTGATTGTGTAGTATTGTGTTGGGTTCTGTTGTTTTGTTCTGGCATTTGACCGCAGGGGCCCCCTAAGGAGACCCCAAGTTTCCCACCCCACACCGCTAAGAGGTAGCCAGACTGCCCATTATTTTCTGTTTTGTCTCAGAGTAAGTCCTGTTGGCTAGTCAGGTTAAGAAAGATGAGGTCTCGGATGAGATGTTTGGATTGTTCCTATTCTGTGTTGGCAATAGGATGTTCCGTCTGGTGAAGAGTACTTAGCCGAACTTAGTAAACGGGTAGTAGTATTCTTCTGCGATGTGCAGAAGATGTATGTGTTCGTTTCCTTGAGGGATGTCTTGTATACGTCTAAACAGGATGCTGCGGACGTCCTCATAACATTGACAGGTATATACCAGATGGTTCCAGTCTTCTGTTTCACCGTATGCACAGTAGGGATTGTATATGATTCCCATGGATGCAATTTATAGACAGTATACGCGAAGAAACATGGCCTTAGTCGTTGATGCTCCTAAAACCCAACAACAACCCCACCAGAGACTCAAAACTGATCGTCACGTGTGTGTGAAGTACATTCTTATATCAGTCTTTCCCGACTTAGTCTTCATCAGCCTCGCGGATCAGTCCATTTCTACACAACCAGATGTTGCTAATGCTAAGCCAACGCAACGTATATTAATTGGTTCAGTATTTGGCTCGAACGCTGAACTAAAAGAGGGTCTTATGTGGTTAAGTTTGAACTTCGACTCTGTAAAACATAAAAGTGTCGCTATTTCTGTATTCCTGCAGGTGTGCTGCTTTATATAGAATGAAATAATTATAATTCTATTAAACTTTCGCTTCTTTAGAAAATTAATACAGACTTAAAAATGTATCCTGCATAAAAATGGAGAAACTGGTCCCTGTGGGTATCTCGCCTTTCTTACAGCTCCCATTTTTTTGCCCTTTTCAAAATAAATTTTAAAAGTGGATCGAGTTTAATGAAAAGCTTTTGATCTACTTTTAATTAACAGGCTAATGATCATTTGCGCTAGCTGCTGCAGCCAGTAACACGAGCTCTCTCTCTCTCTCTTCCCCCCTCCCTCCATGATCATTGTTAAATCATTGCGACATTTGAGGAGGACTGTCCGACTCGTATCAGCCCCAGCCGGCACAAAGGATGCAAGCGGGCGATTGATCCATCATCCCCAGCCAAAAAATTCCCCGGCAGAGGGCATCATTAACTGTCTGTCCCGGGAATCCCAAAGTTGAAGGCTTATAAAGCGGAGTTTGCTCCAGCTGAGAAGAAAATGACTGCGAAAGAAAAACAGAGGTAAGTAAAAGAAACCTTTTAGAATTTCAATCCAATTCTGCCTCTTTTCTTCGTTACACTCCCCGAGCCTCCCCACTCTTTCTTTTCTTGTATCTGCCGAAGAAAATCTTGCAGCTTCCATTTTCTTTTTCCTGATCTCCGCTTGAGTCCTCTCATTTCTTCTGTCTTTTGTCTATTTCCCGGCCGGAATAGTTCCCGAAATTGAAGTTCCCAGACTTAATACCCTCATTCACTCCCTGGTGGGTGAGGTAGGAACTGCTACATCCTCCGACGATGTTTTCTTGTCTGCCTCTTAGGCGGTCACACAGCCTACTTAATGTCATCTTACGTTGACCTCCTAGCTCGTGACAAATGTTATTCGTTGGCCACGGAGTCCTGTTTGCCATATCTGGGCAAAGAAGTAAAAAAGCGGAGGAGGTTTGTTTGTGTACAACTTAGTGTTCTGGCTGCTGCTGCTGTGGGGATGGCTCAACAAGGAGGCACATTTTCATCTGCTTCAGTGAGCTTCACATTTTCTGATGTTAGCAGGATAGGGTTTAATGAAAACGGGAGTGCAGATGTGCGAGAATGGCACTTCTCGAGCATGGTCGTTGCAAGGATAAGAATTGCAGCCTTTTAGGGAAGGTGAGAAATGGAAGCTATTGTAGCAGACGTTAACGTCAGCTGCTAAGAGTGCGCCACACAGCTGGCTGTGCAGTAACCAGCCCGTAATGTAGGGGGGACTAGGGAACAAATAAATCAGTCGAGACAGGATGCCCTATATCACTATAAATAACTCTCGGACCAAGCTTAAAATAATGTGACCAAACTTAAAATAATGTAGTAATTGTTGCTCAGAATCCAAAGGTATAATTTATAAGGTCGAATACTGGGATGAAAAGGATGAGATAAATTTAGGAAAAGTCTTTCTGTCATTATCAAGATTCGCGTGGTTTGAAGAGCGTTTTTCTGCACATAAAGAAAAATATTTTTTCGCTAGAGACGGAACTGATGCCTCATAATCTTAGCTCCCTTGGAATTTAGCGTATTATCAAGATACGCATAAACGATTACTTCAAAAGTTAGCCTTCTTGAATCGCATCTAGCTAGTCATTAGGTGCACGCGTGCTCGTTTTAATTTCCCAAAGTAACTAAGTGCAATATCATTATATTCCTTCTGTGGTTGCTTGTATTCTTCGGTTGGTTTGTCTATTTGCAGGATGGAAAAGAACCCTAGCCTTCCAGAAGAGAAAAAGTATGAAACCCTCTCCTCAGCCATTCTGAAAAACAAGCTCATATAAATTCTTCTCCTCATTAACTGGATTCGAACTTGGGTCATATCCACTCGGTGTAAGAGGAGCGGTTACTATGCGTGTACTATGCGTGAGGGTTTGAAATGCAGCAACCGAGCAGTATGAAAATAAATAAATAAAAAAAGCTTCGTTATCCATAGCGGAACTTTAAATTCGCTTAAGAATTATTTGTCATCTTTTTAAATAAAAAAATAAATACTCATTTATTGCAAATACAGCAAGCCCATCACATCACATGACTGGGGATAGATCAATCAATAAAAAGGAAATGAAATATAAATAATCAGATTCATAACCGAATTCATATGAATGAATAGGAATTATAGCAATGAATTATAAAAAAATTGCAGGCAGCACATCGAGCTTTTAGTTGCATTTACTGGATTTCAGGCAGGCTGCTGTTTTTATTTCTCTTCATCTGATCGGAAATCTCACTTCTGTAGGGTTGAGAGTTGAGTTTCCTTTTGCAATCAATGTTAGAATGATTTTTGAAAGGATGCATTGGGAAACATTCTGTCCATCTGTTTGAGTCTGGAGAGGTTGGATTTGAATCGTTGATTTCTTGAGTTTTCTCTGCTGGGGGAGTTACAATGTTGGCTAAATTTGATGAATTGTATCAAATTAACTTCGCAAGAAACGTGACTCCGGACTCGTTGATCATCCGTTGCAGTGCCTTTGTGTTCAAGTTTTCATAACGCTGTTGCCTGGATATTGTATTAATTTTCGATTGCAATACTATGCTTATGACGATGTCTGACATCATCCTATTTCAAAACAGTCACAGAAGTTTCCTTTGTTTTTATATTTCCTACACATAATTTTGAAATTTTCCATATTTTTAACAGGTTAAACCTGTTTGAGCAGTCGACTGGAGCATCTACACAGAAGTCGTAAAACTGAAGAATACTGCTGACAATTTACTTAAGAGATTGTAGTCGACGTTTAAAAAACGCATTTTCAATTGTTCCGAATAAAATATCAACTTCAACGATAATATCCTCAAAAAAATTCGGAAATCTTTCAGAAAAACTTCACTCACCAGTCTCCATTTTATACACACAATAATTACGAACGAATGGCTTTCATTAGTGGTCTTATTTCACGTGCAGTAACTATATCATCCGCCAAAGAAATTAATTATATTACTGATGTTTCAAATGTTGGATAGCTGTAGTGTGATCGTATTCACATATGAGCCAGCATGCTTTGTCTGTAAGGTCATAACTGGGCTGGGTGCTGCAAATCTTGAAAGAAAAAGAACAAAATATTCTACTGTTGCAATCAACAGCATGCTGGAGTCTCATGAAACAGAAAAATCTCTAAAAAATGCCTCTTTGAAACTGCTGTGGTTCTACTTTATTCTTGGTATTAAAAAAGTTGAAACTGAAACTGTTATTTACTGTGTATGACACAGAATAATTGATCTGCTCTTTCGTTATTGGGATATCGAGAGCGAGACGCCTCGTGGAATGTGAACCGCTGTTCCAGATTTTTCGGTTTTGGCTATTAATGCAATCCGAGGGATGAACAAACCTACATTGGTGTAAATATGTGATCTTTCCTCTCCAAATCTCTTGCGTTGACTCTTGTGAGTAACAAAGTTAGTAGGATTGCCGTCCTTCCCATAATGGGTGGAAAATATCCGAGTTCGAGTCCCGGAAGGAATTATGGGTCTTTTTCGCAACATGGCCAAGTTAATCGGTCTCAGGAGAAGGTGGCATGATTTTTCTCTCGGAACCTCAGGTTTTTCATCCAGCAAACAAAATCGACCACAGAACACGCACAATTTACAGACAAGGAGCAATATGGCCTTACTCGCTGATGCTCCTAAAACCCTACTACAACATCCTTTGCGACATTATGATTAAACCACTAGTAATGAGTGAATCTGTTAACTTTATTTTGTTTTGCCAAGAGCCTGACGGAATTGAGCTGTAATTTGTGTGCCGGAAATCAGAGGGCCACAGTGATTTCCGCAACGAGTCAAGACAATTGGCATTCCACCTCGAAGTTCAGCTGCTGTTTGCCAATTTTCAAAATGTCAGACTTCGTTACCGCATCTCCTGTGCTGTACATTTGCTTGGATACAATCACTGATTTACGCAGTATCTATTTTGAGGAGAACTGTATTTCCCATTTCCATAATTTTCTTTTTCGTACGTGTCATGTTCACGTAATTGAACCTCGGATTTCTTGACCTTTGTATCACCACGTATATTTTTACCAGAAACGTAACTCTTAAGAAATTCTGAGTTCTATTGTTCTCTGTTCTGAATTATCTGGAGTATACTTTATTTATTTTTTGCAATTGTAGAAAATCTTACTTCACTTTTTAAAGTGTTTTTTATAATATTCCCAGTTCATGAATATGAAATTAACAGCGCGCGTTTCTTAACCCATCACTAACTTAAAGAATTTCTATAAAATGGAATGGCGTGGAGTAATTTGTGGAAGAAATCATATTACCATGAAATTCAGTGCCAATAAATTTCTGGCGTAAATTAAAAGCAGCCGAAGGCACAAAACAAATTCTTTTAAGATCTCGATGGATTTGATACGTTTGTTAAAAAAAATTCTTCTCTTACCTGTAGAATCTTCTTTTTTTTGGCTTAATAGACAAACTAATGCGGGGGTCTCTACCTTCCGCGCCATTAAAACAAAACTGTTTTTTATGGTGACCAAAGCCATTACTTTCGAGACAAAAGAGGGCCCTTTCTTTTTTAATGGTAATTAGTTGTTAAGTCCTGAGTGATGCATTTTTTATAACTTAAAGCGAATTTAGTAAATCCCTCCCATATTTTAACGCGAAAACATCGAGGAAATTGGCCCGTTGTTGTTAACTAATAGAATACTTAATATGATCCAGGGATAGGGGCTGCAGTTTTTAAATAATTTATATTTTTCTTTATATTTTAATAAATTCCATAAAAAATAAACTTTAATGAAACGGAGGTATTTCGATTTTAATTGTTTGAATCAAATCGTGGATTCTTTGCTGGATTCTGTGCTTTTTGAATTCTTGAAAACTTCCTTAAATGACCGCCATTTAAGGAAGTTTCTATTTTATTACACAGTCGACCACCAATCTATCTGAAGACACAACAGGCTACTGTCTCTCCAAATGACTTATTTTTAACTTAAATCCATCTGCATTGGTATGAGTACCATTAACTGTTTTTCTTTTTCTGCAATATTATTCTCTTTTACTCGGTCTGTTCATTATCTTCATGTATATTCAGGAAATCTTATCTAAATACCCGGTAAGACTCTCTCATTAAATTCTTTTTAGCTTCTTCGTGATTTATTCGGGTGTCAGTAGCGCCATTCATTCCTTTTCTTGAGTTTCCACTCCAGCTATTTGTTTATGATGTATCTGTTTCTTCCAGCGATAGAGTTTTTTTTTTTTAATCTGCGTATATAACGTTTAATTTCTAATTTTTCCTTCTTTAAATTGGTTTTCTTTTCGTTTTTTAATCTAGTTCTACATTTACTAACTTTTGTAATGTTTTTTTCATTCCTCATGCTCTTTCTTTTCTTTGTAATTTTGGGGATTGATTGCCAACATTTGGATACTCTCTAGATTTTTTTTCCTCCAATTCCTGGATGAAATTTGACAACAGGGTGGTTTCTAAACGCTACCCTGAGGTGTGTGGAAAGGGAATGGCGTGGCTTCCAATGTAATCTGATTTAAACCCATGCTATTTTTATCTTAAAGACTGTTTCCCGAAGAATCCACGAACCATTCCTTCCTGCGTGGAAGCATGCGATTAAAGAATTTTTTTTGTGTCGTAGGGCAAGTTAGGACATATTCTTCGCAACGTCATGCTCCAACTGCAACATAGTATTGATAAACGCTGAGGACACATTGAACACGTAGCATGAATTTATTACCAACACTGCTAAATATAGTTAATTCCATGTTATGCCTCTCCCCAGGAAACTGGTGATGTAACAGAGTACAAAGACTCACTATCCATTCAAACAGTTTCTTCATACTGTGGAGTTCAGAAGTTTCCCCCGAAATGTGAAATTTCTAGCGAGAAAGAGGAGGTCAATTGTAGATTGCACCAAGAATCTGCTTTGGTAATCGATGTAATGTGCCAGTTTGTTTTTGGTGCAATTAGCGTCAGTGAAGATCTTAATCCTGGTCGCAGAAGTTTTATTTTGATATAATACCTCCAGCAGCATTTTAGTTGCGAAGATAAATCTCCTCTTGGAAATTACGTCGGGACATCTTATACACAGAGTTTGGGCCAGCTATGGTTCTTGGCTCAGTAGGGATATGAAGCTTGAAACATGGCTCACTTCTCAAATCAATAATTTGAGAGTCATCGTTTCTATTGCAGGGAAAGTTTCTTTTCTGTTTTTATATTCATATTTTAAACGTCATCCCTTTTTTTTTTTTTTTTTTTTTTTTTTTGAGCGCTTTAAGAAGAATGTTTAGTTTATGCCAGGACAACGTGTTACCCATTGCGGTATTTATAAGATGCATTAAAATAATTTTTACTTTCACTAAGTTGAAATAGGAAGATGGGGACGGCAATATATTCCCGCATTTTACGTATTTGCCACAATATTTACATTATCCTGCTCATCTATCTTTACAATCTTCTTTTCCAACTTTAGTTTCGGTTCGGTTTTTTGCTGTCTAAGGATGGCTTCGGTAAGTTTATTCGTAGATCAGAATTTTCTATTTCTTCTGTTTATCCAACTTATTCGTGGCACTGCTATTCTTCGTTTCTTTTGGTCTTTGTTCTTTAACATTTCACTTTCCTTACAGCGATCTCTGCAGGCGGTCCCTCGAAGGTATTGCTGATTGGCATGTTGTACCAGACGCACAGGACTGAGGGAGACGTTTTGTCTGTTGTACAGACCAAATGTCACCCTCACTCAAACTGCCACATGCAGATAACTGATACGAAGCTTCGTCGGAAGAGTCCCCTCCCCACCCCTTCTTAAATGGGAGGAAAAGTTGGCCGCAAGAAACACACACCCCGTGTTCAAGGGCAGTCTCCCTTACTCCCAGAACGCTACATTCACTTGGTTGAGTAGCGAAGGCAGCATAAATCTCGCGTGTCAACACGAGCAGCTTGCGCTGACACGCGCAGCCACGCTTTCCGATATTGATTTATTACTTGTAATACCACTAGCCACCTTCCCCCAGCTGGGTTTCTTCCCCTTTTCATCCTCGAGCATTCAGCCCCCCGTTTCACCCCTCCGTCTACCTCCTTTTTGGGCCTACCCTCCTCGAGTCTCTTCAACATCCCCCTTCCCTGGGGTCAGGTTGATGGAGTGCCGTCGTACATCTGACGGAAAATGGGATTTCCTCTCCCACCGACTTGCGCGCACCGGACTTCATCTACTTCAGGAAGGAATTAGAATCGATTATGATCCACCAGTGTTGCGAGTTGGCAGACTATTGAAATATCGATAGACCCTATTTTTAATCTTCAGCTAACTTGTGTGTCGTACCGGAGTAAATGATAAGGTTTAGTGCCTTTTTTGGATCCTTTTTATAGAAAATGATTGAACATCAATAATTTAATTTTTTTTCGATGTTCCTTACCGAGTGTGTTTATGGAAGAGTCGATGGCATGGCGGAATAATTGATGACCCGACCAGGCCACCAATCAGTCTGTTAATGCGCCTTGGGTGGCCGATTTTCAGATATCGATTCGACCCGGTCACCATGGGATTCTTAAGTATCTTCCTGCCACTAAAAGCCTGTAATTATGGAAAATATATAATGGACTGCTGTTTAATAGGGAGTGGAGATTTTGATTTTACAAACTGATTTTAAGAGCTGGTTACAGCCTGGGAATTGAACCTCAAAAACGTAGATCGAAAAAAGAGATTCGCGATGGAGCACAGCAGCACCATAATTTGTTCTGTATGATGGAGTGGACACAGAAGTTCGCACTGTTTTTTATTATATTTACAGTACCATCAGCCACCCTTGCCCAACTGGTTTCTTGTTTTAGTAAGGAACAACAAACCATTCTTAATCCAAACTTCCCTAAATCGAGAGAAGTTCCGTTCTCTTTCAAGGAAATTCCTGTTTACTTCTGAAATTAATAACGGCATGGCTCATATCCTTTTACAAAGAATTCTCCACAGTGTAGGTAGAAACCCTCACTCAAAATCATGAGAATGAAGCACTCTTCATTGTGGGAACTTCTTCAGAGCTTTTCCAACCCCGAAATTGGACATAAACAGTGTGAGCTTGGAAGCTGTTTCCACCCTAGCAGTCCAAGAATAGCACTACCTAAGTGGGACTTCGAAATTATATCGGGCTGATGATTTCCCTTTCTGGGATAGGATGGAAATGAAATTATGGAGATCTTTACCATCCTTGTTGCTGCTTGTTTCTCTCTTTTTGGATAATGTAACCATTCGTTTTTAATTGAAAATGCCTTCAATCTTCCATCGAAGATTGAAGGGATTTTCGGAAGCGGTCTGAATAACCAAATTCTTCAGTTTACATTTGAACACAAATTTCTACCAGCCACAGGAGGAAAGTTAAAAATTGCTTTATTATAGCAGTGAAGATCAAATTATAAATGTTTTTTTGTGTCGAATTACTTTTTGTACTAGCAACTCAACGCTAACTTTTGAAAGTGAAATTTCTTCCTGAGAAGAAGTGTTGCACTTTGAAATGACCCGCTAATTAATCATAATTTTGTGTCGTGCGTTTACTTCTGAAATTAATAAGGGGACAGGTACATCACCATGGTAGAAAGGGGTTGGATTTTATAGTAATTATTTAAGTTTGCATTACTACATTCAAACCTGTTGTTGGCATTGAGATGCGCAAAGGTATACCACCGTACCATCTGTGCACTCATACATCCGAACAGAAGGAGAGGAGAAGAGCCGATCGGTAATACGAAGGTGGAGTCGCCTACTTCCCCCCTCCCCTCCCTCTCCAGCAGGAAAATCCCAGCTAACACTAAGCGAAGTTGGCGAACACTGAAATCTCTCTCTTTCTCTGTTGGACGCTGTTACAGTTGAAGACCCTCCGGTGATATTTTTTTTCTCTCTCTCTCCTCCACGCAGTAGAGAGGTTCGGTGCATGCATGAGTGAACTCGGAGAAGAAGAAAATGAAAAAGTCTGAGTGAAAAAGATGGAACGTATCCTTTCCATTTTCATGTGAATAGTCATTTTGGACGAGATTATGGCGGTGGGAAACTTAAGTTTGATGGAGAGTGAAGTATCGGAAAGAGTCTATCCGCAAACGTGCGGAGATTAGGACGAAGTCTTTTCGAGTTCTCCAAACGCGGCAGTCTACGCGACAAGATCAACAGCTGCCAGAAAAAGGTGAAATTGACTGCGAAGAAATAAATGGGAAACTTGTTTGAAAGTCTGAGAAAGAGAATCCTAAAGTTTCTGCTCGAGAAATACACTTACACGCCATGCAAATTATTCCACTCTTTCACTCCAGTACGTTAGGGTAGGTAGAGGCGTTGATGGGCATGCAGGGGCAGTTCATTAGAAATTCCCCTTATTTAAACCTTCAAAGCCTGCTGGTAACGGATCTGCTGATCGTTACACTTCAAGAATTTTGGCAGGCCTGGCCCCTTGGATGAATGGTGGAAGCATCTAATTAACGAGAAACTCCACCTGCCGGCTTTTTCTTTTTGACAGCTTGGAGAACAGACTGGAAAAAGTGCAACGTTATGAAATCCCCTTCCCCCATAAAAACTGGGGATCTTTATTATAACAACATGTACATTGCAGTTCTCTTCCTGGGAAATTATAATGTGTGTGGATTAGACGTGGATTGCATCGAAATCTGCTTTGCAATAAATTAGCTACATTATTAATGCGATTATCTTGTCACACGTTTTCCTTATGACGTCCTCTTTTGCCAATGAATGCAGAAGTACGCCAACAAACTCGTACTGGACGTAACCAACTCCAATCATGTGGCCCAAGTTTCATCCAAAGACTTCAATGCTGGAATTAAGTGAATATGAAGTAGTGGTTAGCTTCGGTCTCTGTGTATTTTAGAGAGAAAGATTTATTTTCATGTACACCGCTTATTCATTTGTCTAGTTAATGCGTAATTCACGTGCTGGACAGTAATGTAGTCGTTATTTATAGTGAAAGGAAATGTTAGATAAGATCACGTGATTATGCTATGTCGCGTGCATATGAATTACGATACCAGCATTGTGAACGCTCATATCACGCAGTCCAATTGCTGGCATAAATACTCGTGCTTTCTGTCTGTCTCTGCAATCAGAAAATATTTGAAAATCTAGTTTAGAATTCCAACACAAGTTCACCTCAAGTGTAGATTCATGCATAGATTTTGCGAAATCTATTGCATATAGGTTGTGGATGGCAAAAATTCCCTCTTTTAAAACGATCCTTAAAAATTCAGCTGAATCTCTCTCTCTGTTATGCATAATATAACAGAGAGAAAGCGAGGGCGAAATTACCCCGAGTAGGTGATTCTGTAAGGAATGAAAAACTCCTCCGCAATCCGGCACTTCTTGCCATTAGGACTATTTCACTGGGCTAACCAATGGAAGTACAGCATCCAGCTTCTAATGGCCATGTTTTAAATAAGTAATTTGCATTTATAGCTCTATATCTTTGAATAAAAATCTCCGTAGCCGTAAGAGCCAAGCGCCTTTTTTAGAGCTCTCTTAAGGTTAATTCGGCACCACACACAAAAGCTTCCTCCGCTGGTGTATAAAGCGGTTCTGCCTTACTAGTCCTCGAGTACCTTGAAGTGTTTGAGGTTGCTTCCAATGGCAGACGCAATTTATTCATTTCAGCCAGGAAACTGCAACAACTAGAAAATATCGACAGGCGTTTCATTCGTCAAGACAACACCCGCTCCTTGAACTACAACTCAAGTGTGGTTTTAAGATACTCGAGTTACACTATTCGCTATGTTGTCATCTTTTTATAGGAGCCTTAAAGTGCTTTTTAAAAGTTTCTCTGACTAGAGGGCGATTGTGGATTAAATGTTTGTGGAGATCATTAGAGTGTCGAGATTTCAAAATGCGCTTACTAAACATAAGAACCACTTAAGATGCCACTGCCATATTTCAAAGACTACTCGTTTGATCTGTAGGATATCTTACCTTTATAAATAGCATACAGAGTCACACTGAGAATTACTAAGAACCTTTTTAAACTTGGAATATAGGACGATTCCAAAGGTGATACCAATATTTCGAGGGGATGGTCTTCACGAAAATCCAAATAGAAATGTTTCTGGATTTAAAGGATTTTTAGTGAGGTATGTGACTTCTAACTCTCCCCTCCCATCCCCTTCCATTAATAATGAGTTGGCATCAACCAGTTTACCAAAACGAACGGTGTTCTTAGTAACTCCAGAGTTCTTTATAAAATGGAGACATAAACGGCACGAATGCAATAAACTAGAATATAGATTTTTTTTAAACATTTCATCTTATGCAATCGTTGCGCATATTGATTCTTTCTAAAGCAGTCTGCAAACGTGTAATACTTTTAGTGCCGATGAGGATTATTTGCATTATAAACACGAGGAAAAAACTCCTTCATTTCGCGGATAGATGGAAAGAGTAATTTGAATTTCATCTGACCGTTAAAAGCCATTGGAAAGGAGCTGCTCATGCGCCGGCTTCTAAAGTTGAACCAGTATAGCGCTGAAATGTGCCAAAAAGAAACCGTTTTCTTCGGGTGATTAAATTTGGAAGGGGAAAAAGTGTGGAGGGGATTTTTAAAAGTAGGGAAATTGAAATTAATTTCAAAGAAAGCCACAATAGATCACGAGCTTCGGATAACCACTATGACAATAAGCAGAAAAATTCCGCGGTTGTTTGAACTTGTAAAGGACGCTTGTTAAAAGAATAGTTGCACGGCTCGAGACGTAGTAGCCTGCACGTGCTGTCAATTTGTCATGCACACACCAGAAACATGATGAATGGGCGTGCAGATGCCAGAAACAAGGCCTCAGCCGCCAGCCAGAGGAATGGGGAAGATTATCTTTCTTTCCGTTATCGACGAAAGCCGCTTTATAAACGTACTCGTCTTTCCCTCCCCCAAAACCCCTCCCGTTCGGAACATACAAATTATTTGTCTGCACGAGGACTGCTGGAGGTATGTTGGCTTACAAAACTTTGCCATTACTGCTTATCGATTGGCGACTAACACTTTTCAGGGAATGCATCGCTGACATGGAAATTCATCTTGGGCTCCTCTCTTACAGATGATGCTGCTGCTGCTGTATGTATGTAAAAGCTTTGGTTGGGGAGCCCACAGCTAAGTGAATCGCGCAGGACAATATCTCGAATTCAGTATATGTTATGATTGTAGCTTAGTTCTGGGAAAGAGACAGCAAGTCCTAAGTTCAGCGATGTGGTTTCACAGTAACTTAGCACATAAACCCTGGAAATGTGCCATCTAGGCGTTATGTGATGCTAAGTAGGAAGAGCAAAGAAGTTTTTCTTTTTGTCAATGTTATAGTAAAAGAAGATTTTAATTGATGACGCGCACCACACTGATACAGTCGTGTGCGCTGTTAGTGGTACGCAGATTTAAATCGAGCAAACATTTTTGTTGAAGAACTGGCTTCTGACTTGCTCAAAAAATCTCCCCAAGGTGTAGAAATTTAATTTTTAACATAAATATTGATTAGCTGTGAGTACTTTGGACTGGATAATTTATAAAGGAACGTTTGGCCTATATTTACTTGCTTCCCGCACGCGCTTTCTTGTTTCAATCTTTTTCTGGAGACTGTATAAACTTTAAAAAAAAAAGTTTGTTTTTTTTTGTTCAGATGAATTTTTAGAGATACAGGAAATGTTATTCGCCGTTGAGATATGAAAAAACCAAAGATGTAGACATTGCATCTTTGGTTTTCGTGCAGCTAACTTCAGTAAAGAAAAGAAAACTCATCGAGCACACCTTTTTAGTTGTTTCCCATTCTTGTACGAGGAGTTCGAATTCGATTGGTTTGATGCTAAAGTAGTACCTTACAATTTTTATTATCACCCAAATTAACTGAAACTCTATACAGCATTTAACTCTGTTTTACAATATTTATGTTAAAATTTTAACTGGAATTTTATTGTCAGCCACGAAGGGAGAAACACGGGCCCTATATATCGATCTGGTTTGTTTTGCGCACAGCAGGAATTTATTTTGCACTCCTCCTGATCACATTTCAGTCAATTCATAGTAAATTCGTCTGGTTCACAGGATTTCCAAGATTACTGTGGCTTTAAACTGCTGGTATATACATATAGATACGGGAGAGAGTTAAATTGAGAAAAGTATTCTAATGGAAGTGATCAAGTTTCCCTGAAACAATTGGGTGGTGTTCTTCGCTACCAAAATATGCTATCCACAAGACAGCACCGGATCGAATAAAACAGGATATCTTCGTGTAGCCTATTCATTGGAGTAGGCATTGGCGTTGGTTGGTCTCTCTCTCAATGAATCATTTAAATTTACCAGCCGTGGATGAGGAATGCTAAACGCTCTTTTCCAAAATGTATTAAAATAACTCTAATATAACGGTATCCATATATTTAAAGGTGTAGGTTCCGGTTGAATGGTTTTGACATTTGCCACCCACTTGAATTCTATATTCGAATCCTGCTAATGAAGTAAGATTTTCAAGTGGCGATGGTTTAATCGGTTTCAGGAGGAACTTTTAATTTTTCGTCCTACAAAGAGATCCTGAACAAGAGTTGACGTGAAAGTGGTGTCGATGCAGTCAGCGAGAATTTTTCATATGTGAAAAACAGAGTCATGTTTTTCATTACCATCGGGGGAAATTTCTTAAAAGCTTGTAGATATTCTTGAGGTCGGATGATCATCCTGGTTGTAGGTACTTTGACATTTTAATGGTCTTGCACGGGTCCACTTGGATTCGTTGTACGACAGTTTCGGTGCATGACATCTCGCTCAAAATGATTTAATAATAAGAAATTTCCAATTAGTCAATAAGACATTTAAAACACTACTTGAGCTAAGAATATTCCATACTCGGCTGGAAACCTTTCATTATTTCCAGCATCATACTGTTCTCGCATCTCAAAAACACTCAAAACTCACGAGTGTTTGAGGATTCGGATTGAAACAATCATAATGCATAACCTCTTCTTGTGCTGAGATAATCCTTCATTCAAATGGAGCCAATGTCCCACTTGTCGCATTGTTTGTTTACAGATGCTGTCCCCTTTTCGTGAATAGACTATAGATATACTTGCTCAAATGTAGCTACTCCGATGTGCAGCAAGAATAGATGCTCCTCCACTAATAGGCAACTTAGATCTCTGTATTTTAGACGCGGGATCCAAGATGCGACAATCATCTTGGAATGTACGTAATGGATGTTACGAAAACATAATCCGAAATGTAAATAATAGTTATGTAATATTATATATATATATAAGCCAACTTTTGCGCATAATGAGCAAAATGTACTCGACCATCTCCTACTGGAATTACCTGATATTGCTGAGGGTCACTGGCAAGCGGAAAAATGAATTATTATTGCAACCCGATGGCCGATTCTGCTGCAGGTACTGTTCGACCATCTTATCTAAGCTTTTACGAGAGTATCGACTTTGTTGTGGTTCCTGTGGTAGAGAAGTGATCTCTAGTTTGGAGAAATATCTTCTGATCTCATCATTAATGTCTTCTGGGTATGTTTTTTTCCTCAGAAACTCTTCTTGACCTCACAGGGCAAAAATCTATAAGGAAATTTATTGCTAACCTTGTCGACACCAAATTACCATTCTCCTCGCCAAAAATGACAATTTTTCATTTGGTTATCACAGATAAAACCTCATGGACCAAATTGCAAATTCCAAACTTGATTCAAAATAACTCCAACTTCGCGCATAACGAAGCTGTTCTTTCATGAAATAAGTTCAATTAAAAAACTTCGGCCAAGGAATTAACATTTTACCCCACCTGTTATTTAGCTGCCGCAGAACGTGCTTATGACCTAGATAAGTCATGTCCCGCAACCTCCATCGTTAGCACGTAGTTTCCTGCCACTTGTGTCATTTGCACCGGCGAGATGAACAAGGCCTCCTTGGTATTCATAGAACCGTCCAGTTGCCATTTCACCGGGAGTTAGGCGTGAAGACAGGAAGAACTTTTCAATTTTCTCTCTGATCTGCGCGCATAACAAGTGGACGAGTCTCGTTTCCATTTTTCATTTCCTTCAAAACCTCGGCTAACACCCTAATAATTTGTCACTATTTTGAGAATGCGTACAAAAATCGATGCTACTTCCTCTATAATTCAAGAGGGAGTCATAAATTAGGGTTCATAAAATTTAGCGCAATTCGCCCATCAATCTCCGAGCGCCTCTGTAATACTGATAAAGTTCCCCTCTTGAAAAATGTTTTAATGCAAGACCATAAATAGTGGTGCGCGCCATTGTGTTGGTAGTTTTCGCTGCAACGTGCTTAGCCATAACCAATTTATCCTAACGGGCAATGCCGGATCTGTTATACAATGCGGAATAAAATATTAAGGGGGGAGGAGGGGGGTCTTTATGCTGTAGCACATTTCGGATGGGCGGAAATGGAGGGTGAATAGAATTATGGGTAATTGCGTTTCAATCTCGTCTTTGGATTTCTTAATTATGGTGGTTCGTGGTGGAAAGTGGTGAAGGCTGTAATTTATGCAATTTTTAAACGCGCGTAAAACTTTAACGACTATTTATCCGCGTTCAATAGTAAAGTGTGTGTGCCAGCCAGTAGTTGTCATAAAATTTATGATGATCAAATGAAGATTGCCCGCTCGCTACATATTCTTAATGGCACCAGATATTTCGCGGATTCATCTTAAGGCGAGTTCGTTCACAGTGAAATGAAGAGCGGTATTTATCTTGGACGATGTTCAAAGTTTAAGTAAGACAAAAGAAGTTTCGAGAGTTAAGCTCCGGTTTTCTTTTAATTTAAGCAAATGTTCGCGCGTACATTAATACGGATTGCTGTCTGGACGCGGCATAAGTAAGAAAAACTTCTTTACTGCTTAGAAATGTTTACTTCTCTGCCAGAAATGACTCTCGTTTGCCATCCAGTCATTAGTACTTAATAACCGTAACCAACAACACCCTCTAGTGGGCATTTTTCTGAACACGAGTAATGAAGTAGAATATATCCGTTACTTTTGTCACGTGCTCTGAAATTTGTCAGAACGTTGAGTGCCAGGTTCTTAATCTTCTGCGCTTTTCTTCTCGGAGGCGGGGGTTGTGGACACTAAACATATTCGTGTTTTTATTTATTTTCGTACCTGTTTTTGTGCCCGTGTGCGTCAGCGAAAGTGGGTTTCCAAAGTGGCAATTTAGTGACGTAAATAGCAAGATTAGGGAGCTTTACCTTGTATAATCTCCCCGAAGGATATTTTCTCTTAACGAGGAAATGTAAATGTGAACAGCTTAGCCGGAAAATGTTCGAAAGCATTAACGGCCTCGTGCAGCTTATATGCTACCACCTGGCTAAAACTTTGTCCTCCGTTTTTATTCATATTACTCGCGAATTATGCGTTTAATAATCATGGACCGAGTATTCTTCAGGGATCGTGTATTGCCGGTAAAAATTAAAAGAATTTTCTGCGGACTTGTTTCTGTAAATGGAAAATTGTCAGTTCCAAGTTCCAGGAGCGATTAAATATCGTGAGTGTACATGGTCCTGCATTCCTAAACATCATTTTCACATCTTTCCAATATACCGATGTTCATGTTTTAAATTATTCAAGCGAGAAGTTGGATTAGGCTGAACAGTATCCGAACAAAAATCCGTTATTCGGTGCAGTCAGTTACAAATGAACAGAACGTGATTTCCCTGTTCATGGTTCTAGGTTCAAATCTCTTCGGAAACTGGAGGAATTCTTACGGTTTTGTAGAGATCTCACACGAGATATTCCGTTGTCTTCGGCCTGCACAAATCTAAATCGTTCCTTGAACGTGATGGTACACAATAGGGTCACATAAACTAGTTACCATATGGGTACTTTGACCAAAACAGCTGAAGTAGCAAAAAACAAACAACCAATCATCGAAACGCATGCACTAAGTAAGAATGAACAAGAGCTCCTTCAGGCGTGCGTCTTTTTGTAGAAAATTATTTGCTTCCTGCAGTCTCCACACTCCGTCCCATTTTCTGTTTCCTAAATCGCTGCTACATATTTTATGTTGTATATCGGAACCATCAGAGAAAAAGCTTACACAGCTACAAACTGCCAGCGAATGCCGTCCCTCCTGCTCTTCTAAAATGAAGTTGATGACATAAGAAAGCCAGCGAACAACATCATCGTGATTTAAGTCATTTGACAACACAGCCAGGAGAAAAGAGGAGATAAATGTGGCAGATACTGGCGTCGCAGAGACAGGAAAGCTGCTCCTCACTTCTTTACTTAAGGAATTATGGCACGAAATATCTGATAGCTGAGCCCACACTGAAGTTTCCTGTCTTGGAAATAAACATCTCACGTTCCAAAGACACGTGCTATGATGAAAGGCGCATGAAAAACGTCATTGCAAGGCACCGGGCGATTGTTGAGGAAACCATTGTCCGGACCTTGATAAAAAATGTTAAGAGGGAGGGCCACTGGCAGGTTTATGTAGATGCAGAAGCTTAAGCTCCACTATTTCCACCGGCGCTATAAAAACAGACATTTATTTATTTTTTAGCATTCGTTTTCGGTTTAGAGATTGCCATAAATCAGGCTGTGTATTATCGGGTTGATTTTATTCTCTTCCATTAAAGATCCCCTTATTTGGTGCTTTTCATTCCGGGTTCTGTGTCAGGAATGCAGAACAATGAATAAATAAAGCACTTATTGAAAATTGCTCGCGAGATGAAGCATACACAGAATCCCGCTATCGTGGAGGGCATACCGAAAAGCCTGGAGCCAGCAATTCGTTAGTGAAAAAAAGAAGAAAAAAAAAAAAAAAAAAAAAGCAGGAGAAGCGATTTTGTACGTTGGAAAATTTCTTGACGTTTCTGGTTATTTTTGACAAATGTTTTCGATGATAAATGCTGGCAGTTGATTCCTTCACCAAAAAAGCAGGGGTTTGCCCAACTTTTAATGTACTTTGTAGTTTTTGAGCAATGCATTTGTCTTTGGTCAATTTCTTAAAGACAGTTTTATAGGGCTGATAGCCGTCTAGCCTCGAGCGGCATTTTATTTCCAACGTAATCATCCAGCAAGTTCGATCACTGTTTGGATTCCTTTCGGGTTTATGTTTATCACGTAAATCAGTTCCACCAAAATAAATGGACTCGCTATGTTCAGTGTTACTTTAAAAGGCCCCGCTGGACTTAATAAAAATACATAAATTCAGATGTTCAGTAAATAAGCGAAGGGAAATTAAATTTAATGCAGTTTACCACCCATCGACACCGAAAGACAAACTTAATCAGTTGTTTTTCTGTTTAGATCAAAAAGGTCTTTTCAGACCTTTGTATCTAAGAGGTTAGAACGTCTTGGGCTGTGGGGAAACTCCCGACGTTGAAAATATCTGCAGACTTCAAATACTATGCAAGGCCCATCTAAAATATGGGCAGACAGCTCCACTCGGTAAAAATTATCTGCCGGGAGATATTTCTGTCCATCAATATGGATGGGAGTAAGCAGCAGCACATAGACAATTAATGAGTGTCTCAAGGGCTGACAACAGCTTGAACAGCAGCAATGACACGATACTGACAGCAGAAGTCCTCAGCTATGTGTCCGCACGTGTCTTCTTTCCCTCCCCCATCGTCGCTGTCTGCGTAGTTTAATGACATCACTGCATGTGCGTGGAACGGCTGTTCTCTGATAAACTTGACTGAGTCACTCTGAGGTGTAGTGCAAGTTCACCTACGGGTCAGAAAACACAACCACGTAACCTCTAGCAGCTGTTGGAACCACGGGCGGAGCGAGGGAACTGTTGTCCTGGGGGAAGTACTGTACATGCACCACTGCGACGTGTGCACACGGTTACAATTCTTGTTTTATTAATCCGTCAAGAAATCGATACCTTCACTTTCCTCAACAAATGCATCTGAGTCTCACGTGGGGTCTAACACAACCTTCTGGTACTCGGGATTAACAGCCAAAATTGCATTTTAGGGATAAAATAAAGCTTATTTCAATATACTGATAAGATGTTGGTAGTAATACCGGCTTATAAATCGATAAATCTGCTTATCCGTACATTGAGTTTAAAATCACTGGAGAACTTCCAAATAAATTTGACTTTTTTCCACCCTTAGAAGACTATCACTGGTAAAAATTTTTGCGTGTGGTACAATATTTTTTATTATTATTATCTGTTTATTTCCATAAGGAAACCACCCCGGGACGGCAAAGTGCCAGGAGGGTGCTAAGTACATATCAGGGTACGAGATACTACGTGCAGTGGGTTACATATACTGAACACGTAGTCTCGTCCCGAAATACATTTTATACACATTTTATGTTTAATATATACAGTATTTACACATTAATCATTCTGTACATACATTCTACAACTCATATATTTACAATTCAGTAATAATACCATCTATAACTTACATATTTACATAACTGTTAGAGAAGGTATATTTTTCCAGTCAACAGCTTACCAAATTATTATTGTTCTTAAAGCAGAAAGTTTCACTTTTATTCACAATTCTTTGGTACTTTGCAGCCGATTCATATTTCGGTAAGTCTGTAAGAATTCTGGAAGATCTCTTTCCGGTATGTTGCATCCTCACACAGTTTTTCGGCATCTATGTGTAGTGAGTTAAATATTTTCTCTGCATTTGATGGGAAGAATCTTTGCAGGCTACTAAGATTGTTCAGGACTGAACGCAGTGGATTATTTACTTCTCCGCAACGTCTAGCAGTGGCACGCGGTTTAACTAGCATATTATCCAGGACTGGAGCATCCACTCTGCCTGTGAGCATTTGTGCGAGAGTGTGTATGTTCCTGTTAATTGTCCGCTGCATCCAGGGTGTGATGTTAAGGTTTGAGTAGAGAATGGCCCTTGAGATAGTAAAAGGGTGGCCAGCAACTCTGTTAAGCCATCGCAAGAACCAGTACTCGATCCCAAGGACGGACTTATAATGTGAATCTGGAGCTGAAGACCAGATTTGCGAGGCATACATTGCAATTGGCAGGACACACATTAAAATGTACTTGGTCGCTAGCTGAGGATCCCTAATTCCTACCAGTTCCTGCCTAGTAGCCCATAAAGCGGCGAATATTTTTGTCTTCATATGGGCGAAGTGTTGAGCAAAGGTGAGTCTGTCATCCCACTTAAGACCCAGGTCCAGGTGAGAGTGCACTTTTTCCACACTAGACCCGTTCACAGAGATCGAGATGTCATTTTTATTCTGCTTGTAAGTTATGGTCATTTGGGCAGACTTCTGTGCATTAATACGGAGCCCGATGCAATCCAGGTAGCTCTCAAATTCTCGGATTGTGCTATTTGCCATCTGACAAATACCTTCTGCTGATTCATGGTCTTTGGAAGTGATGAAGAATTTTACATCGTCAGCGTATGTTATAAAATTGTAGTACCGTGCAAGAAACGGCTCCAGGGCGGCCGCGAAGAGAGTAGCCGAAAGAACTCCCCCTTGTGGCACTCCTTGCGAGATGGTAAAGCAAGATTGTAGCTTTTGGTGCTTAACAATAAGTTTTCTATGTTCTAGCAGGCTGGTTATTATAGTTAACAAATTTCCTCTTATATTAAAATAATTCTTTAAAATCGCAATGAGCGCTGGAATTGAGACGTTGTCGTAGGCTGCGGAGATATCCAAAAAAATAATATCAATTTGCTTTTTCTCATTTAGTGCTTTCTGCACGCGAAAAAGGGTTTCCAGTAAGTTTGTTATTGTTGATCTCCCCGAAATGACTGAGTGCAAATGTGGTGGTCTATGGCTGAAGCAGTGTTGATTGATGGTGGGAAGAAGTGCTTTTTCGAATACCTTCTGTAGGGTGCAACTAACAGAAATTGGTCTGTAATCCTTAGCCAATTTTGGGTGTTTAATCTTTGGTATTGGGGTTACAATGTAATTTTTCCAGGCTTGCGGGAAAGCTCCTGACCTAATGATTTCCTGATAGATGTGCAGTAATAGATCTATTATAAATGGGCTACTTATCTTAAGGATGAACATTGGAAATTTGTCTGGTCCAACAGTGGCCTTATTGGGCAGATCGTTGATTGCTTTCATTACGCTCTCTTTGGTGATTTGTATTTCACTCAAAGGAGGTCTTGTTGGTTCCTCTATTGCCGAATAGTTTCGCTTGTTTAAATCTTTCAGGAATTCAAAAATTTTGTTACCATTATCAGTGTTCTCAATTTGATTCAGTCCATGCAGGTTACTAAAAGTGTTATTAGCCCATTCCTTGAAAATGCATTCGGTCATATTCTCTGTGCTATTTCTATTGCTAGTAATTCTTTTTGCTCTTTTTAGTTTATTATGAACAACACTGCAGTGTGCCTGTCGTTTTGCTTTGATGAAATGTGCTCTTTCTTTCTTATAACGAATGTGATCGGCAGGTTGACCCGTTCTTTGCCATTTTCTATATAGTTTTTGCTTCCTGAGGAAACTTGCTTTCAGTTGTGGGTTAAACCATTCTTTTGTTCTCTCAGATATTTTGATTTCTTTTGCTGCTCCTTCCAATACTGTTTGGTATAGCTTTTTAGCGATCATTTCTAAAGCTTCGTCTACTGGCTTTTCTTGCAGGTCATTCCAGTTGTAACTAGTCAGGTGACTGAGAATGACCTCTGCGTTAATATACTTCACGGAGAAAAGATACTTCCTTTGCTTTTCCCAGTTCGTGTGGTTACCCTGCATGCATTTGTGTATCTTCAGTGCTGCTTCTATTTCAATGGGATTGTGGTCCGACTTAAATTTTATGCAGTTTTGCGCTAGCCTTACGTCTAAGGAACTATGATACAACAGGTCAAGTTGCTGCATTCCCCTTGTCACTGGTGTCGGAAGCTGCGTTAAGTGCAATGCACCCAATGTCGCATCCAGCTCTTTCTTGGCCTCCCTGTGTTTCGGAAGAGGCAGATTAAAATCTCCCGCTATTATTGTGTCGACTGATGGCTTTAGATTTGTAGCAAGCCAAGCATAGAGTTCGTTTCTTGTCTCCTTTGTGTGCTCAGGTGGGAGGTATATGATGCATAACTGTATTTTCACGTGCTCTTTTGAAAAGGTAACGCAAATACCTTCAAAATTATTTGAATTGGTTTTTCGTTCTCTTATAGGCTGGTATTTATTTTGATAGCAAATTATAACTCCCCCTCCTCGCCTATCTGTTCTTCCGGTTCCCACACATTTGCAGTTTGCTGCCGCAGTTAGCCGATCTAACTGTTTTCCATTTCCCAACCAGGTTTCGATTAGGCAAATGAAATCCAGATCCTCGTACATCATCATCGTTTGTAGGGTGTGGAGCTTATTTTGAGATGCTCCTCACGTTTTGTACAAACAGGTGGATGTGATGTTCTGCATCCCCAGCTGGGGGTAGTTTTTTTGATTGCTATTGAGCCCGATTCCTTGAATCATTTTTAACCAGTGGTCTGGCCCATCTGTCTCTGTAGGGCTTGACTAAGGTACCTACTGGCCAGGCGCTTACATCTTGTAGGCGAGTTGCTTTATCTGGTGGACAAGAGATTATAAAAGAGGAGTAAGCTGGGTGTCGTGTTTTCACTTGCTTTACTTCCACAATTATCCCATGTTCGCCCTCACACATGGCTTTAATGTTTCTGGGCTGTGTTGTGGGCCCCAGCCTTGATACAAAAATTTGCTCTCTGGTTGCAACGGAAGTAATGTTGTAGATTTCAGAAAACCGTTTGTTTGTTTCAGGTGTGTTACAGGAAGACACGTTAATACTTTCTCTTTGAACTGGATTACGTCGTCGGCCGTCCTCGGGGAGAGTAGGAATGAAATTTTGGGATGGGCAGGTTTTTCTACCCTCAAAAGTGTTATGCTTTTTAGGTAGCATAGTGATGTGTGCATAAGTGAGTGGGTTTGCAGGAACATGATTTGAGGGGGAAGATGTAACTTTGGCGTTCGTACTCTCGGAATACATGCATGCCCCAATCATTTCAGTTGATTCCTGTTGTCCTAATATTTCTGAGACTTCTTTATTTTGGTTTCGACTTTTCCTAGTGGAATGTGTGGAGCCATTTCCTTGTGCTGCCCCTAAAGTTTCACTGGATTTGGTGCTATTGCTTGCGAGGTCCTGCTGCAAACAGACAGTTCCCGGCTGGGCTTGAAATTCACATATTATTTGGCTGTCTTGTAGTTTTGCAATTCGTTCTGATATGTTTTCCCCCGAATTCAATTCTTTTCTCGTCTTCTGTTTGTAATTTTCAATGCTTTCTGTCCTCCTGTACAATCCATGTATATCACTTCTCCTTTTCTTTGGGTAGCTCTGCCTCGCATAGCAAGTTTCGTCGGTTACGGGGGCTGCTGAGCGACCTTGTGCAACGAGGACGGATTCAAAGCATCCTAGCTTTTCCTCCAGTCGTTTAAGGGTGTGCAATATTTTACTGTTTTGTTCTTTGAGAAGAAAATTCTCTTCCTGCAGTTCCTGTAGCATTTTATGTACAGGGATGAAATTGCTCGCGAGGTTTTCAGCGTATTCCACAGCCTGCATCGAAAAGGGGCTGATGCAGTCTGCAAGGATATCCTTTAATTCCGTACGCGAGACATATTCTTTACAGTTCTCTTCTTGCCTTTCATTCGGGCTATGATTGCTCCTCTGTCTAGCGAAACCCCCTTCAGAGTGCTCGCAGTCTTCCGGGCAAATATCGCATCCCAAGGTTTCAAAAATTGATCCTTCAGGATGGCCCAAAATGCCATTTCCAAGGTCAGTCTGAGAGAGGATTTCTCTTGTTGCTTGTTCAAGGTCATTAATCTGTTCTGTGCAAGAATCTTCACAAATGACTTCATTAGGTAATTTTTCATTATTTTTCCCTGTTTGTTGCCTACAAGCGTTACATTCAAACTTGCGTTTTCTAGTTTTATTTAATCTCTTAATATCTACAGAAGTACAATCAGGCTTATTGCAATAGGTTTTGTGACAAGTAACGCATTTAATTATGAAGTCATCATTGGTCAGACATATGCAGCAAGTAAGCGGCACGGCTGATGCGCTGAAATCTGTCATTCTGAAGTGCAAATGGGAGCCGGAATTTCAGTAATTTCGAGGCAGGTAGTCTTTATCACAACAAGATAGGGCACTTCTATCGTTCGATGACTAGCCGATGAAGTATGCAGGTGGGGGAGGGGATAATCCCTAACTTTGTCACCGCTTGACCTTGTCCAGAGCTTAAGTGCCGTATTGCCTTAAGCAGAATATTGCTATGTTCGGCTGCACTGAATCGCTATAAACCAACCGTTCCTTTCAACTATTACGCGAAGTATGAATGCTTAAAATCAAGATTAGACATATTACCTGTTCAGGATTCCATTAGTAGACACTATATCCAGATTCCACTTCTCATAAGCTCTCTGTCAATATGCAGTTCATTTATGATCCTTTCAGGTTAACTTAGGTATTTGAGTATTTTTAGGAGCACATAATTCAGTAACTCACTGACCTTCGCCACCTAGCGGTATTTTTTTTTTTTTTTTTTTTTTTTTAATTTCTTGATAATGGTGATGTTATGATAGACGCCTGTTATTTCATTGCATAACTGCGAAGAAGCTCTCCACCAATTCCGCAACTTCATTCGGCGAGGTTGGTAGAGTTATTTATTTCCAAAGCAGCATTTTATAATTTTGCCCAGATAATTGACCACTACATACAGAAAGGGAATCCTAATTTATGGGGCTAGAGAAGATGGTGGAAATCCGTGTCATGTTATCTGTCCGAACCATTCTTGCGCGGTTCTGGTACGATGCGCTATTGCTTTATCTTCCATAAAGTGGTCATCACCTTAGGGATAAAAGTGTAACATTGCAGAGTGCAGTAGATATGAAACTAATTCAGATACTCCGTGGATGGCATCCCGTCAGTGACGCGAAGAACTTTTATGGTTTTTCAATCCATGGCTGAGTTAGTCGATCTCAGGCGTAAATAAGGTTTTTCCATCCGGAGAATCGGGATTTTCAAAAAGAAAATTAACCACAACACGCAATTTACTGACAGCATATAGGGAGAATTATGGCCTTAGTCGCTGATGCTCCTAATGCCCTAAATACAACGGAAAAAACCTGGATGACATTGGACCGTCAACCGGTATCAAATGATCTTGTCATTGCTAGCAAACATTCCTTATCATGATATCACCTCGAGATGCTTGGGTTGTTTTAACAAGGCAAGCAGGGTCCATCGCTTTGTGAGGTTCTCGCTACACTCTGCTTACCATCAGTCCAATACAAAGTGTATCGTGATTCGTCTAACCACGACTTTCTTCCATTGTTCCAATGTCCAATCACAACGTTCTCGGCACCATTGCAAGCGGATCTTTCTCTGAAACAAGTGGCTTCCGAATAGGGAGGCGACTTCCAATTTTTTTTTTTTTAATTCCCTGCTCATGGAACGGGGGTTGAAATAGGGAGGGTTCTGGACTTGTTGAATTCAGATGTCATTTTCTGCACACTGGATGTCCTATTCTTCCATTGTGTCCGCCTTAGAGTAAGACGGCTTCGCTCTTGTTTCCCTACCATATTTACGCCTTTGATATTTGGAAGAACCGCTTGGTTTGCATTCATTAAAAATCTTTCAGATGGATGCTTTTGAGAAACCAGTTATGAATCGCGGCTCCTGCTACACGTGCACCCACGATAAGACATTTTCATTTTTTTTTTACTGATTTGTATATTTGGAATATTGCTATACGACGGATGGTTGAGTTTTGCCACACGAAACTGCTTAAAGTGCATTCGAAGGTTTTTAGATTTTTGTATTGAATGCATATAGCTAAGGCGCAATATGGTCATAGCAGCCCTTGTGCCATTAAACAACATGCCAGCAATAAGCAGATAGCTAAGCGACCAGAATAGCGCCGAAAGAAAGTTAAATAGATAAATATGCGGGATAAATATTCAGAATTCAACAAGTTTCTCATGAATTCTTTATTTATCTGGAACACCGCTCCAGCAACTGTCTTCGATCTTCGTTTTTTATTTTTCTTCGAGCACCGTGAGGTCATCCTGATACTTCTGAAAGCTTGAAAAAAAAAGTCAAATATGTAACAATAAAAATGGGAACTGCTTCTTTTCAGACGAATAGCTGTACAGTTGATATCAAGGGTTAGTGGGTGGATCACGAGAGTTCTCTGGAGACAGTGACTGATCCAGTGAGAGAAAACATACATCACTGTAGCCGACATGCAGTAAAAATGCAATACGTTGCATAACTCAGTCTTATCAGTAAAAATAGCTGAAAACCGAGAGAGAAAATGTATAAAAATGGGTGCATTTCTGAGGACCATCTATCAATTCTGGAACGTAACGTATCAATAGTGTCAACAAGATATGATGCACTGTCTTCTTGGGAACATTGTATCTTAAACACCCTCCATTTTTGTCCGAGCCATTTTTCCCTCCCTTGTTCTGCTTGTTTATTTTAGATAAAATTGCACGAGGGAGTTAAAATTTTCAGCTAACACACTGGTGTCAAAAATGATCACAATTTTTCTTCTGGGAGGATTTAATCCTTCAGCGGTGTCGCTGGACCTGCGAGGTTCATCTCAAAAATAACCAGCCCGTGTGGTTAAAGATGAAAATCCACGATTTTTTTTTTCTGTACCTTCCTAAATATAATCGAAGCTTCACTGGGCGTGGTTTAGCAATTTTTTTTTATCGATTTCACCTAGTATATTGGGGAAACCCGTCAGGTTTTGCGCCACCATGTTTGTTATTTTTTACGCGTAGTATTGCTAGTGCAATAACCTGATAGGTTCCCATTAGCGTTAATGAAGAGTGGAATTGTTTGTTTTTGGTTCAAGTTATTTATATAAATTTTGTATAAATTTATACAAGTTATATTTCAAATCCATTAAGAAAAGATTGAATAGAGGCAGAATTCAAAAAATGCAGACTTTCTCCAGATATTAAAAAGAAAATTTGGCACCTGTCAGATTCTAGGCCATCGGATTTAACTTTGTGGGGTGCCACGACTGCCGAGTTAATGTCTTCGAGTCCTCGTTTAAATATCCAAATATGAAAAAAAAAAAGAAAAATGCTAGTTTGTGACACTAGCTTCTTCCCAAACTGTATGTAGTGATTGAAAGCCAAGTTAAAATGGCGAATTACATCTACATTCGACTTGGAAGAAGGTGAGTGTTGTAAAATAGCGAGACATCGACATTTGATTACACTTCAGACGAAAGTTAACCATCATTTAGTTTTGAAAGACTGAAGCGAATTAAAAGAAAACTTCTTCGTTTATGCTCTGAATTCTAGCGAAGTTGTTTAAGTGCAGGAATTTCTAGGTTCTTAAGTCCGGTGAGATGCCACTAATTAAAGCCAAACTTCACTTGGGGAACTTTACAACGTACAAACCTAATACGCCAGATATTAATATCAGTTCTAAGAATGCGTGCGGATAGCGTTGTGTTAGATGAAAATATTTGCTTCGAAAGGTTATCTCAGACCTTATTAATATATTAAGTGAACTCTAGAATAGAAATTTCGCTCGCGATGCTAGTACTGGCATTCTTCTTCGAAATTACCCACTAAACAAGCGCGTGCGCACACACGTACTATTGAATTTGAAAATTAGAGAATCTTAATTTTATAAGAGTCAAATTGATTCCTCACCTTTGCTTGCTCCTAAAAATCTCCTTTATTTTTCAGACGAGGAAGAGGAGGAACTGGAACCTCCGGAACAGCTGTACGTCCGGGCGCGTACCAATGCAACGTTGCCCTGTCCCCTAGTACCAGACCACGCAGTTATACGCCGGGTGGAATGGTGGAAAGAGTACAGGAAGATCGTGGAAATGCAGGACGATCAGATGACAATTTGGGAGGCTGAGTCGCACGTTTCTCTTCTACCCGACACGTTCTCCTTGTACCTGCAACCAGTAGTGTACGAAGACAGCGGTGAATACCAGTGCGTCATCAACGATGATAGAAGATGGGAAGGAGTCGTGAGATTGCTCGTGCAAGGTAAGAACGTTTCTAGAACTTTTGAGCGTTAAGAAATAATCGAGCAAATTTTTCTTGAAATTTGAGCACACTAAATTTTATAACTTTAAAATTGAAAGTTTAACATTTTGTAACAGAACATTTTAAGTGGAATTTCATTCAGAGAACTCCTCACGCCACTAGGGAATAATGGTAAGATTTTAAACTTTTACCTATCTTAATAAATTTTCTTTTATAACATGACTAAAGCATTTAATTCAGTACACATGTTGCTAGCGTCCATGGTGAATTAATGACATGACCACAGATAGATTCATTATAGTTCGAATCGTGGGCAAGTTTCGAATCAGGAGATGGTAGCAGCAGTGGAATGTGATGCAAGAAAGTAAGCTTGTAAAGTATCAGCCAAAAAGAAAAAAAAAAAAACTGTCCATCCTCCCCAATAACTTGCCTAGTTCTTTCCTGAATTTATTCAAACTGTCCATTAGCACCACACCAGTGGAAACTTGTTTTCTAACAATGAACCACTCACCGGCTGAAGGCAAACCTCGCACATCTATTCTGCAACCATCCATCCTCAGTTATGCTCCTCGTGTGTGTGTGTGTGTAGACTGAAGAAGAAGAATGCCAACAGACTTGAGTTTGCTCAATCAATTCAAAGCCTTAAACACCTCAAATAAATCACCTCGCATGTGACTAGACTCCAGACGATGCAGTTTGTAGAACCAAAGTCTGTTTTGGTAAGACCACGTTTCACTGCCTTCACCACAATCCTGTAATCCGATTCGATGATCTTTAAAATTCAAATTATAATAGCTTCCCTGTTTTCAATGGTGTTTGATATAGTGACAAATTGTCTCGGCCTGGATTCATCTCTGGTGATCTTGCGACCAATTTTCATTGGATTTCTTGAGACAAGAAATCCAGAGTATTTATGGCATTCGTTAATTAATAATGAAGTCCACCCTACATAAGCTACTATACGTGTCTAGTGATATGCATTTTTGTAAGTGGTAATAAACCAAAGAAATATATTTCTATGTACAAAATAATGAAGCTAACTGAATTTTAATCTTGATATAAACGTGTCATAAACCAGTGACAATATTACTATGTACTCGAAATATCAAATCGGTAATCGTGAAGAAATAGACAAGCCTCAGACTCGTGAAAAGGAGACAAGCTCTTCCGAGTTTATGCAAGTTCCCCTTTTTCCACAATAGTGTTGACGCTTTCTGATTTTGCATAATACTGCTGTATTTTATTCCTTAAATAGACTAAAAGAAAGGGGAAAAGTCTGAATGACAAATATTGCAATGGAATTGGACATCTTCGTTAATTTCCAGACAGTTATCGATAACCTTTTGAAACATTCGGGAAATGTTCTCAGTCGACTGTACATTGGTGATAACACAATGTCATAACTTACAAATTTCAGCTTAGTAATAGGAAACGGAAGAATTATTCTGGAATAAGAGGCCGGAGAAGGATTGTTTCCGTCGTCAGTGATTTCCATCTTATTCTGTGGTATATTAATTGAAATTCCTCGGTGTCCTCCGGGAAAGAGAACAGGGCGATAATCTAACGGGTGTGTCCGTTTTATCATCTTTTAAGGAATGAAGTGCACATTTCCTGGAAAATAACAACTGCGAATCCGTGCGGGGAACTATTGACTTCTGTGACGTCAACGGGGTGATGGCGGGTTGATTGATCACCACTACTTGACTATTATTCTCGCTCGCACCAGTGCCGAATGAACGCTTGACATCACCCCAATAGAATCTTCTCCCACTCGAAAAGAAATCTGGTTTTCAAAACCCCCATCCATTTCGAGGCTTTCAGTGTTTGGACCCGAACTGACGAGAGGGTTGAAAAACAGTCGTGTATCGCTGATTTGAATGGAAAGGCTCGTGTTGAAAACCAAACTTTGTTTAGCCATTCAGAATGTTCTTAGGAATGTAATTAATGATTCAGCAGTTCGAAATGACATCTATTCATTCCTCGTTAGTAATCTCGGTGCATTTTTCCATAAGAAATTAACTTATCGATTAAAGATTCGGATCTGCATGAATTTGCTTTATTGATTGAATTTTTGGGCTTAAAATACCCGATATTGTAAAGAGATTAGTAACTCTAAACTGGCCTTAGAACGCAGAAAATTTTTTATTATTAAATCCGTTTATTATTATAGCAAGTGATTTCTTTCACCCCTTTTACACAGCCAACCGGCTAGAAGGGTGTACAAAAATGCAAGAGTGGTAATTTTTACAGTGCAATATTTACAAATCACATTTACAATATTTACAGAAGTGCGAATCATTTACACTATTATTTACAGAATGTAATTATCGACAACTTTAGAAGAGGAAATTATTCACAGTACCATTTAAAAGTAGATGTCCAACAGTTATTTTATATTTTGGTCATTCCTTCCTATTTATAAAGTTCAAATTCCTAGCTTTTTAGAAGAAGAAGAAGAAGAGGAAGAACTCTTTATTGCATACAAACGCACATGCCGTACACAATACCCTTCACGGCTAAAAGCCAGGGCTAAAAGGGCAAAAACGGCTAAAAGCCAGGTGAAGAGGAAGCTTGAACTAGAAGCTTTTCTAGTTCAAGCTTCTTCTTCATACTTCTATAGTTCAAGCAAGTTGTAAGCTTCAGAGAGGCTCTTCACTCTGTACTGCTTGCTTTCATAGGATCTATTGCCAATGTATTGAAAAGGGGGACTGCGTTGTTCGGAAAGAAGTTCTTGAGACAGCACAGGTTGGATAGTGTAGAATGCAACGGTAAGTAGGGATTGTCATTACTGCGTCCAGCACGTGAGTAGCGAGAACTCCGTGAAGACTGGGGGCGTCAATCACACCACTTAGCATCTGAGACAGAAGAAGAATATTCCTGGATGCAATGTGAACTCTCCAGGGAGTGATATTTAAGTTGGCATATAAAACAGCCCTGGGGTCAGATGGTGAATGCGCTACGCGTGACTCTGTTCATCCATCGCATTACCCAGTACTCGACTGCCAGGAATCTGTTTATGTACGAGGTCAGTGCAGAAGACCAGATTGGTGATGCATTTAGTGCGATTGGTTGTAGGCACCGTTGGACGTATCCTCCGACTACATCGACGCGTTGTAACACGCTCCTGTTTGAGGGATTTATAGCTGATGGATGAGTTGTCTTGGCGTAAGGATGAGGCTGATGGTTTTTAGCAGGCTTCCTGTAATGCCGAAGTATTTTTCCAGGATGTAGATGAGAGCGGGAATTGAGAGCTTATCATAAGCAGATGAAATATCAAGGAAGACGACGTCCAAGTGAGATTTACTGTTAAGAGCAGTTTGAATTTTAAACAGGGTGTCTAGTAAATTTGTATATGTAGACATTTTGGGGATCATAGTATGCAGATGTTTGGGTCTATGAGAGAAGCATTGTTCGATCAGTGATGATAAGATAGTTTTCTCAAACACTTTTAATAGAGTGCAGCCCACCGAGATCGGTCTGAAGTCCTTAGGTTCCTTAGGATTTCTTCTTTTAGGTATGGGTTGTACCCTGTAGTGATTCCATATTGTCGGGATTGATCCGGAATTTAATATCTGATTGGTTGACAGAAGGGGCTCCACAATGAAGGCACTGCACACTTTAACCATGAATAGAGGAAAACCGTCAAGACCAATTGTAGTTTTATTGGGAAGTCTACTGATGGTATTTATAAAGTGTTGCTTTGTTAGAGATATAGTTGAAAGGGGCTGCCTGGAGTGTGTGAGGAAATCGCCCAGTTTTGGGGTTTTTGGGTCTGATGGCACCTCGTTGAAAGTCAAAGATACCCATTCCCGAAATACCTTCTCTTCCATATGGAAAATTTTGTTGCATTTGGATGCAATACGTTTGGAGTGATTTATTCTGTTGAGTACCAGCTGCCGGATTGCTTTTCTTTTGTATTTAAGGAAGGTTGCCCGCTCTTCATTGTACATCTGGTAGTCAACTGAGTATTGAAACCTTTTCCATTTTCTGAAAGTTTTTTGTTTCCTCTTGAATGCTTCTCTGACTTCAGCATTGAACCATGCATTGGATCTGTCAGATAATTTTATTTGCTTGGATGCTCCTTGGGTGGCAATTTAAACTAGCTGGTTAGCAAGGCTAGATATTGCGATGTCCATTAGTTCTTGCTGTAGATCCTTCCAGTTTAGGCATAGTGGGACCTCGTGGCCTGGGCTGTCAGTCCTAAACAGATCCAATCCCTCAGAATGTTTCTACATCGTCATTCGTGAATTCGACAGTTTTATGTTTAAATATAAATATTTCTCGTGAGATTATTAAATCCCAGTAATTGTCCTGCTAAGAGTAACGGACTCGTCCAGAATCAAATGGGATGAGAGCGCAGTTTAAAGTTTGCCATTATGTTACTTTCCATTCGGTAGTTACATCCTAATTGCGTACTGAATTTTCCAACTTCTTCGCCTTAACTCCCATCTAAATATGTCCCACTAAGACGTGACCGCGAAGTCAGCAGTGAAGTCAACTGTTAGGGTTTTTCTAATGAAGATTGAAGATAGCAGAAATGCACATCTCTAAACACAGTCATGTAATTACAGTGTCTCGGTCATTATTCCGCATTTTATTCAATTATTCCGCCTTACAGAGAAGTTATGGCAGCGGACGGAATTTCAGGTATCTTCGTAATATTTCGGCTGATTATGAATAGTTTATTATTATCAAGGGAAGCTTCCTCTGCTTCGTGTCCGTTTCTGCTTACCTGTAGTAATAATATTAAGGGTACGTACGGTGTGATAGAAATCTAACTAACAGACAGATGGAGGACACTGTTTGCCCCATCTGGACTTAATGAAGAAATATGACATTTTCAGCATTACTTTATAAGATTACAGTATGCTATTGTAGAAAAATCTATTTGACGGTTCCAGAGATTTTCCTTATCATCTAGCTCTTATTATATGTTTAACTACAGCGGCGGACAAAAAAATCTACATCACTTGTGAATTTTGCAAATAATGTTTTGCGCTGCATTGTGGGTTGTAGAAATGTTCGAAATGCATTTGTTAGATGGGATATATATCTCTGCGAACGAAATCCAACAAAAAGACTCCATCTGATTGCCATAAATATATTCCCAAAGGGTAAAATGCGTAATTTATGTGTACAACCTGAAATGACAAATTAACGTAATAGTATTGTGTACTGTAAATCAGCAAAATAAGTCCTCGATATTTTGTTGTTCTTCCTCGAGCTGCAATTACAGCCTTGCAACGATCTGGCATAGAGTTAATCAACTTCTGGATATACAGTTGCCCAATTTCAATGGTACCACACCCTTACAATGCTCTCCTGCAGCTGAATCTTACTTGTTGGCTTCTTCTAAGCAATTTTAGACGACCTTATGTACCAGCGTTTTTCAATAGAGTTTGAATCTGCACTGTTGCCGGCCGGGCCACTCTAACACTGTAATGCCAGCATTTCTGAGGTATGACTACACCTTAAGGGAGTAAAACGAGGGATGCATGTTTTGAGACAAGATGACAAACTCATCGTTAAATCTAAATAGCATAAAACTTACCAGTTTTGCTGTGTGGCAAGGTGCTGAGTCCTGTTGAAAAATTCAGTTTTGGACGCCTGTGTGGTGACCCCTAATAACGGGTTTCAGGTACTCCTCCAAGAGAGCAGTGTAGGTTTCTGCATTCACCGTTCCATTAATAAACCTAATTCGCCCTACCCCTTTGTTTATTATGCATCCCCAAACCATTTGAGGATGCGGCGGGGAACTTTACAGTCAGGATGGCATGCCTCCGATTTTCGTCTGCTGACATATCGCTTCCCATCCGAGCCCTACAGGTTGAATTTCGATTCGTCAGAAAAGATGACAGTGTCCTATTGCTCTTTTGTCCATGAAACATGCGTTTTAGCCCCAGCAAGTCCTCATTTGTTGGGTCAGGAAAGGCTTCTTCTTGGGCCGATAGGCATGCAGACCACATTCCCAAAGCCGTCTTTGGATAGTTCGTTCACTTGTTTCAACACCATCTCCAAGTCCAGTTTTAGATCAGGAACACTAGCATGGCCGTTTCAAACATCGATTTTGGCAAGACGTCACTCTCTCACGGCCTAATCCAGTCTTTTCTTCACATCACCGGTTTCACGCTTAAATTTCAGCCCCGGGATACTGTTGACTGGTGGCAGCCTATTTTATCAGCGATAGCACGCGTAGAAGGCCTTCCTGGGACAGAGCAACAGCTACACTTTTTTTTTTCTTGGTGTCAACTTAACATATGGAGCCATGCTTGCACTTCCGCAAAACAGGATACTAATGAGCGTGTATACCCTTCTAGCGCTGTATTTATAGAAACGACTGATGCAATACCTTGCAATTACTGTCTGATGCAATAGAAGCGTTATCTGGCGCAATACTTTTGCTTTGCGACATTATTTTTTTCTTTTTCATTTATTAATTACACACAATATACTGTCTCAAGATTATGTCCATCAAAATATATACATGATTTATATACAATACAGTATATATTTACATATAATTAGATGCTCTGTACATATCATTAAACATCTTTAATCAGGGTAGCTCCCAGGCCAAACTCTACCTTGAGAAATTGGGAATATGTAGTCTTTACAAAACAGGCCTGGAAGAAGTATGTTGAATTACCTGGGTCTGATTTTACTGTAGCGCAATTCGCGCATGAAACCCCGCACCCACTGGAGGTAGTGCAATACCAATGAGTGCCAGCAATCCTGTTCTCCGGAATTTATATAATTACATTAGATCCTACCTCTCAGATATAAAAATCAGGGTAATGGCACCGTTCCGGAGCCTGACAAGATCGGTCCGCAGGGATCTGTCCTGGGGTCGCTCCTGTGGAACATTGTTTTTGATGAATTCCTGGCACTTGGGTGATGTCAACGCACAAGCTTTCGCGGATGATGTCGTCCTAACGGTGGCAGCGAGCTCTAGATCACAGTTAGAAGCCCGTGCAAACCATGCACTGCAAGTACTCCAGGACTGGGCAAACCTGCATACACTGGAGATTTCCCCGACCAAAACGAACTCAATTCTACTGAGAGGAACACTCAACATCAGACGGTCGCCCCAGATAAAAGTAAGGGGAAGCACAATCAAACTAGCAAAACAGAAGAAATACCTAGGCATTATCCTAGATTCCAACCTGTCCTTTAAACAACACCTCTTATATCTGAATGAGAAGCTGAGAAAATACGCAGCACTAGTAGTCAGAGTAACACACAGAGACTGGGGACTAAACAAAAGAATATTATCCCTCTACTATAAAGCGATTGTCGTCCCTGCAATTACTTATGGAGTCCCAATAGTACGCCAAAGCAAGAACTGCAGTAAATAAAAGAATCCTCGAAACAATACAGCGAAAAATACTCCTCACCATCAACAGGGCGTGTAACACGGTGAGTACCTGTGCGCTGCAGGTCCTGGCGGGAACTCTCCCTCTGGACCTGGAGGTGGCGAGATGTGGGTTGATGTACTACCTGGCAAAGGGAACACCGACCACGTTTGACACTTTTACACTGGGCCCTACAAACAACCACCGAACGGAAAAACAGAAAATCATGGAACACCTGAAAGAAACTTGGCAGAGGAGATGGCAAGAGACGACCAAGGGTGAAGTCACACGGAAATTTATACCCTACGTAGACAAGACCTATCCAAAAGCCCCCATATGGTTCTACCCAGGACTGAACACCACCTTCCTCCTGACGGGCCATGGGCCCTTTAACGCAAAACTGAATGCATTCGGACTGACCGAGGACCCAACTTGCACCTGTGGCAATATGGAGACGTGGCAACATATCATGCACAAATGTGAATGCTATGAAGAACAAAGATCAGTACTCATCACTAGTATAAAGTTTGCACCAAAAGACAATGAGCATCACCTCCTGGATTCGGAAGACGAGTACACCGCGTTCAGCCGCTACGCCCAGGACATCTTTAACAGAAGGAGAACGGAAATCGCTATCCGCAACAATATGGAAACATCTGAATAGAAGAACTCCATTGAAACTAACCAAAGAGGAGACATTCAAGACTACAGCATGAACATACCGCATGACTACAACCGATCAGAAGATCGGTTGTAGTCATGATCTTGTGCAAATGGCCAGGTCTGATGCTCTCAACGAATATGACTACCTGAATTGACATCAAAGGAGTACTACAAACTGACCAGAGTCATCACTCCTCTTCCTGACCCTATAAGACGAACACGAGACAAGTGAGACTGAACCAAGACTGTGACCTACCTGAAGTGACACTAAACTGAACATCCAAAAACCATGACTGTGACCGCAGCTACGCTGTTGCCTCGCCTTTTGGCGATCTGGGTTGGACACCTAGTCTGGCCCACTTTCTCTCCATATCCTGGCGGTGGGAGGGGCCGGGACCGTCCCCTCCCCCGTCTCCCCCGTTTACTTCTCCTGGTGCGGCATGCCACACTGATATCTGGGGTCGTCTACCCTATTGGTCTCATACTTCTGTCTTTCCCCTCCAGTCTTCAGTCTTTCCCCCACTCTCTCTATACATCAGTGTACGCCCCACACGATAAAAACTTAAATAAACTTCCAAATTATAACAGCCAAATCGTGCATCAATTCCGAAACTTAACCTCATTAGCGAACCGCCCCTTAAAATCGCGTTATTACTATTATTTTTATTTTATTTTTTTATTTTATTTATTATTTATTTTTTTTAATTTTTTTTTTTTTTTTTTTTTAGGCCCTAGCCACTGAAATCTCAGGAAAATAGGTGGCAGGGCCTGCCAGAGTAAATAATTATGCTGGGTGTACCTGGTCTGCCTCCACGGGGCTGAGTGTGGGCAACGTTGGGCCCCAGCAGGGGTCTAGCGGCTAAATGGGCAGAGGAACAACGATACACAACACAGTACTTCCAAATCCCATACACTTTTAAATCTCTGGCCTTAACAGTGATCTGTTACACCCACAAAGAAAACCACACGGAGAAGGGGGAAACCCCTGGTGCCGTTTGACACGAACACACTTTTACCAGGGCTAGCAGGCAAAAAAAAAACCTCCCTAATAATCAATAGGCTGGATGGCACAACTATAAACTTCAAAAATCACAGTTGGACTGAATATCTCCTAATTTGCTGTTCTGCATGCACTGGAACGCCCAAACCCAATAAAGGTACTATCCAGCAAATGCCCAACTATACACCATGGATAATAGAACCATTAGAGCACCAGACCAGACGCAATGAATCAGGTCCAGCACCCCCGAATCCAAAAGGAAGTATTCATTATCATTGCACAAAAGACAACTAACCAGAATCTGGTGCAGACCCAACACCATGAATCAGGTCCAGCTGCTAGCCAAGGTAGAAACTAATAGTTGAACGCAACGTTCTCCAAAATCACAGAACCGACACAATGAATCGGGTCCAACAAGAAACTCCATGAAGACAATCCAGTCACCAGGTTTGCCTCTCAGAGAAAGGCTCTAAGAACAGTTCTTTTTGCAAAAACCAGCTGAAAACTCCCGAAATAAATTAAAACTGTCACGAACCGAATAATTAAATTCATCTGCCGTGCTGTGTCTGTCTATTAATTGCGTGTGTTCTATGGTCGATTTGTCTGTTTGCTGGACGAATAACACCAGTTTCTGGGGAAAGACCAACTCAGCTACGGAGTGAAAAAAGCCCATTAAAGTTCCTCCCGTCATCGACGAGATTCGAACCCGGGCCTTTTCCACACCAGAGGAAAAGGCCTGGATTCCTTTTCCACAACAATCCATGTAACCAGAGGTTGACATGGATCGTTGTTATTAATCAGCAGCTGAAATTATAAACAAAAATCTAATAAATGAGGACATGCGTCCATTCCTTACGCTTGCTCATTCGTTACCATTTACGATTTTACAAAATATTTATATGAACTGATCCTGACTTCTAAAAAAATTTGTTAAATTTATCTTTTAATTAACATTGGAGGTGAGAATTTTAGTTTCAGGTTTCCGAATACAACATTATGAAAGGGGACATTCTATTCTTCCTTTATTTACTGCCCAACCCATATTTTAAACGGCCATTTTATGTAACATCAAAAGGAAGTGCACTGAAGATTTTAAAAAGGTTGTTTGATTAAATGCCAGGATGTTTTTACTCGTTATTCGTACATCATAACAACCAGCGCGTGCTTTTCCTCTCAAGGTGACAGGTGAGTATTCCTACTTGGGATATATTCGATTGCTTTTAATTAAAAATTTAATTAGGCTGAGGTTAATTGAGTGCCCTAAATCGCAAACAAAATACCCGAAGATGGACATTAAGCGATGGGCAAGGCTTGCAAGAGTTTTAAAAAACTTGAAAACCACCTGATGTGGCTAAGATTCAATACTTTAACTGACTATAACGCGTCCTTGCTTATCTAGTGATGGCTTAGAATTTGTTCTGAGCCGCCCTTTTACTGAACTTGTTAAAACATGTTCAGATTTATTTCAGGTTCGGCGTGTCTCAACAAATACTGTTTTGAAATTCTTCGGATGGATTTTGAAATTTTAATGTCATTTTTTGAAATCTTATCTAGTAGTTGCCTTCATTGTAGCTTTTTTATTTCGAAGTCGTGAACTAATTCCAGTAGTATTCACAATACTGCCCTCCCTGGGACTCTACGGGATAAAATAAAACGAGGAAGATATTTAATTATTGGTAAAACTGCACGGTAGTTTAGGGAAGAAGAAAATTCTTCATTGAGTGTAAATTACCAAAAATAATTTCTGGAGGAATTCTAATGAAGCAGCATGGGGATATACTCGCTTAAAAAAAATTTCCCCTTAACTAATCGAGTGCTCATACCAAAATGATTGGGATGCTTCATTTAATTCAGCATATTCTGCTGTCCAGCTGTTCTGGTAAAAGGAAATTGGACGTGGTAGAATAGAAGCAGAATTAGAATTTTCTCATTAGCAGGCTGATCAATATTCTAATCTGTTGTGGAGCCAGAAGTGTGCGTTCTGTGGCGTGAAATAAAACGAAAGACTCCACTGTGTGTGATTTATAAGCTCTTTTTCTTTTCTTTCTTTCTTGAGCAATACTCCACATAACAATGTGCATTTAATGAACTGATGTTGGCATCATTCTAAAAGGTCACGGGTCAAACACCAGAAAGAAAATGACCCTGTAAGATAATTTCATGGCAGTCTTGCTCTTATGATTCGGACCAAGTTGGTTCTATTATGAAAACCAAATTTTTGATGATATTTTAGGATAGTTAACTGCATTGAGAGGCGTCTTTATAGAGTGGGCTATTAAAATCGTTTTTGATGTGTTGTAACTTGATATGGCTGCATTCCAAAATTAAGGGGGAACTCCCAAAATATCGTGAGCAGTTGTTTTCCATGATTTCGTAAAATTTCATGTTCAACTCGTGAGATGAAGTTAATCTGAGCATTTTGTTGCGATGCAGTCTGAAAAAGCACGCGTACATTGCGCCCCTTCAGTGCTTTCGATTTTTGCGATTTGTATAAACTGACTGCTGATCCCAGTACACGACTGCAACCTTCACTTTCTTTTTACTTTTCAAAACAAAATACGACAGGTAGTAGCGCAGCACGCGCGAAAGTTTCTCTATTAAGCATTGCTGGGAATTCTAACGGCTCCCAACATGGCGCTGCATTTACATTATCGCTTGCTTTGTCAGGAACAATGCCAATCCATCACTTTTCCTGCGAGGACATTAGAGTGTTTCTCGGTATACACGAGGACACAGAGATTTCCGTCTTTCAAACGCCATTTAACCAAAACTTAAAACGCTGTCAGTAGACAATAGGCAGGCGACACTTCCTATCGCGTCACTCCATCTTCTGCTACAAGAAGGGAAACATTTCTATCTTCTTTCTTTCTTTCTTCTTGGTTGCCAGTTTTACATTAGTAAATCTCGCCAGGACGCAAGAAGTCGCCTGTTATTGTATTACGAAGAATGCGTTCATCCAATGCACCAGGCTCTCCCCAAACAAGTCCATTACCATGTCATTGCCGCATCTATAGCTTTCAGCGTCTCAAAGGGCCTTCATAAATTATTTAGAAGGCTGTCTGCATTTGAATGTGCCGAACTACAATAAGATCATCGGCCTACGCAATTTAACCGATTTTTTCTGGGCAAAAGAAGCAACAAGGATGGAATAAATACCTCCGCCCCGGATCATTAGGGAAAGCTCTCCTCCACGTAATAACAGTGGCTGGTGCAAGAATCTGGTGTCTCCTGATCCTTCGTGGCGGAGTTGCGTGACTGTGGTGGTGTATCGTGACTGCTGTTCGGTCATCTGACAACTTCCACGTTTGCAGCGTGTGCGTGCACGCGACTCACACACACGGCCAATGATCATTGGGTCTGTTGGCGATGGGATTTTGAAATAATCAAATCATCAGTCTTAACACACCGTTGGGACTTGCTTGACTGGAAGCTGGCCGATTTGCAAATCAGAACTTCCAGCAGACTGCACGAAAGTGAAAATCAACTTTATTATCTCTCTCTCTCTCTGTAGCAATACTCGTTACTGCGCACTGATCGATAAGTTACTCCTGGTATGTCATTGTCCCTTCACAAATTCACTCTGTTTCCTAGAGTTTAGTGGGAAAGCAGCGTTTAATAAAGGAAAGGGGTGTGTGTCTTTCTCTTCTCGTGTGATTCCTATTTCTTTTCAATCTTCTCTATTGATTGGTTCAAGAGGGTGTTTGGATTAAGATACTGTGGCATACGGAGGTGACGTTCATCCAGCGGCACTGGGCGTCACACATAAAAGTTCCGCTTCGGTGCGGTGACTTGGCCCGTTATGTTTATTATTGGTGCGAGGTTCGTTGCGTTAAAGATTGGCTGCTGTTTGATAGAAAATGAATTCTCCAGTTGGGTTCGTTGGTGCCATTAAAGCAGTTTTGCAGACTCGTCATGCTCTTGTTTTTAATAAGAAAGAGGGAATTTTCATGGAATGGGATTTTTGTGATTCATTTAGATCCGTCCAGTTTCAATTTCTTTGAATTCGCACCGAAACTTAATTTAATGTGGTTCATATTGCGTTTCACCAACCGGAAAATGTAAAATTTCCATAATTATTCCCACTTACGATGACTGACCCGTTTAAAGTTTTTTGTAGTGAGTCCTTTGTCTGTGGCTGAAACAGAACTATGTTTAGAAATCGAAGGACCATAGACTGCGTACAAGAAAGGGTAGTTGAGATCTCATTAAGTACAATTTATAATCTGGGAGGACCTTACATTAATTCGTTTCCACCTTAACAGAATTTGATTTATCACCTGATTTTAATAAGTGAAAATGAAAGACAACCTTCACCCAATTTTTCATGTGTGTTCTGTAGGTTATTCCATGGTTCAATAGTTTCAGTTCCATGCAGGGCACTTTACAACATTACAGTTCAAAGAAACCGTATCGCCAAGTACGAAGGTCACACAAAATACTGAATAGTAAATTCAATCTCTGCTCTTTTCACATATTCCACAACTGGAATGTTCATGTACAGTGGCGGACAAATGAATAGGTGATTAAATTGCATTTCAGATTGCACAGCCGCGAATCTAAATACGATTTCACACTTTTGTAGAACCTCCATTAAATGCACCGGCTGAATCAGGAAAATTAGTTAACGTGTAAATTACTTGAGGTGTAAATTAAATCCCGTTAAAAAGGCCTTTCTTTCTCGCACTCTCTTGTAAATATCCGAAAAGTTATTTTCAAAGAGAGAACTAATGGGGATGAACGGTTCATCGTTATGGCCCGCGTGTAATCTTCATTGTATTAGTTTTCACCTGTAATCCCGTCCTTCGCCAAAGTCCCTAATAAGCTGTCAAGTCAGCTCTGCCTCTTAATCTCGTTTCGAGACTCAACTAGACGGCGATAAACCTTTCTTCCAGCCACCTGAGGCCGTTACTGCAGCTCTTTCAAACGCCAGCACCTCTACGTCGTTACGAGACTGCATGAACTCTATGGTTATATGAACGCAGTTCCCATTTACGGTGACGAATCAACTTGATCGTCGCCTACCCGCTGCTGTCATCAATTATGTGAAACTCCGAAACTTCGTCCAATACCACTTCTCCCTTCCCTCCTCCTCACTTCCCCCTTTTGACCGGTAGTATTTCATCTTATAAACCACGGCCTTTGCCCATCAGCAACAGACTCGTAATTTGACATTTCTTGCTAGCCAACCCCATTGACGTAAAGATGTAATGGGGAAACGTGGTGAGCTTAAACTTGGGTTCTAAGGGATTCTTAGGACTTCCATGCGAAGGAGAACTGTCCTGAATTACACATCATGAAGAAGAAATAAACATGGCGGATTCACAACAGCTCTAAGAAATAGCCATGGATTCTCTTCCTCTTTCTCTCCTTCACCTTAATTAATGTTTAATGAGGCGAAGACATATGAATAGTGTTTATAGGGGTGGGGTGAGATTATGATGTAACACTGTTTGGGGAATTTTCTCAAGGAAAAGAAATCTTACTACAGCATTTTCAGATTGCCTAACACTCCAAAAATTTGATAATTGGTAAGAACTATTGTTCTTACCAATTATCGTTCTTACCAATTGGAGCGCTGAGGTTCAGAAGATAAATGGAAATAACGGTTGTTTAAAGTGTTGATGGGGTCGATACACTGGTTAAAATGATGATGGGTAGGCCTTGTTCCCAATAAGTTCAAATGTTTTTCCTCTGGGGCTAGACGAAAAACTCATTTTGTCTTACCAAGTCATGGAACGCTAGATATCCTGTGGAACGTATTTACTATGGCTACCACAGGAATTATCCGACGATGCTCTTGGAATACGTACCAAGAACATCCCCTCCTGAAAACAGGTAAGGTAAATTGTAATGATGGTCGTTAATTTTATAATTGATCTCATTCAGTTGCCTTCGTTCATCAGTGATGAGGAATTTTACTCTTAAAAATTAGTTGATTTATTTTAATGCAAAGACGTCAATGTCCTTTTACACTTTAGTTCCTTTCAACCATGCATGATTTCAAAACACGCGTGGCTTATATTTGGGTAATTATTTTCTCTCTTGCGCTACTATAAAGACATTGATGTCTTAATGGCGAACGATGCCTGGATTTTCCTTCGAAAGCCGGAAATCCTTCTCCACTAAGGAAGTTTTCTCCTGTGTTCTACCTCTGGGTGCATCCAAGATCGGCATAGTGTGAATGATTAGCAATTAACGAACATCAGAAGGCTCACTTAGGGAAGTGTGAACGCTAAAAAGCTTGCCTTCGCCATTTATGCTGTCACTTTGTCATTCTGATGTGCCTAAACACGAGAAAGAGAATGAACATTAAAATCCTCTGCTTCCTCGCCCCTAATTTGGTTCCGTGTAAAATTTAGCGGCCAAGAGCATTACCCAACAATCTCTAGTCTCTCACCGGAGTAACAAGTACTCCAGGCTAGGGAGGCGAAATCGACTCAGCGAAGGGGTAATAATGAAAGGCATATTGTCTGTTGTTAGTGGTTGCTATTGTGCTCTTCCAAATGTAGAGCCCGGAGGCAGTGAGAAAACTTGAGGTGGGGGGGGAGGAAGATGACTCGTGGCAGCCTTCAATCGCGAGATGGCTTTCACCCCGGGTAACGTATACCATTAAGTAGGCGACATGGTGTCTGCATCATCTGGGGATGGACACTGGGAAGAACATACCGGCTGTTAATTGTGAGGCGCCGTCATGAGGGATGGATGCTGTCTCCTATTCACTTAAAGCAATGGGCCGTAGGTAAATTGAGATGGGGAGAGACATACGAGGAACGGAAGAGGTTATTTAGATGTTTGAGAAGAAAATGACATTTTCGCCTGATGAAAGTGGGAATTATGGGAAAATTGCTTGGCTCATTAAGGAATTTTATGACGTGCAATGGAGGCTGTCAGTCATAAGCTTAAAATACTCTTGATGCACTCCACAGGCGCCCCGAAGCCTGCCTCGGTTCATTACTGTTGGCAGATTCCAGTGCGCAAATCGGAAAGGTACGGTCATTTGCGCTTAACTGTAGGCATTAAATATAGAAGCGGTGGACACGCTGAAAAAAGTGCGCTGAATTTGGCAGCCTCAGGTATCCTACTCCTAACAGAAGAACAGAATGAATAAACGTGTTTTTATCTCTTCCTTTCTAGTGCGGAAGCTAATCTGCAAACTGGTTTCTTAACCACCAGAACCATAGAGAGTTTTACGATCTCCATCAAGCATTCCAGTTTACAGCCTGTAACTATACACAACGGACAGCGAGAACAAATAAATCTCATCTTCTAACATTGAAGCCATTAAATTATTGGAGCAGTCCAGTATTGGAAAACATTGTACCTTCGATGGCATTAACATGGTTAACGCACCGTGCTGCTAGGTCATGCGAAAAGGTGGCTTGTTTACTGGATTATTGTTGATGCAGAACATTGGAATAAACACGGATTAATTTCATTGAATACTAGGAAGATCTTTTTTACCGAACCATTACCCTGAAAGGGTCAGTGGAGTAAATAAGGGAATTTTCAGCTTAATTTTATTACGTTTTTGACATTAAACCCCAGATGCTTTGGTGTTAATTAAAAACAACTGCAATTGTAAAAATATGAAGCTGAAAGGAACCTTGGAACAAGGGAGGGGGGGGCACGGGAAAACAAATGAATCTAGACTCATTTTGTATAGTTGCGCAGACAGTGATGGTGAGGGACTATTAGAGAGCTACAAGCCCTACATAAACTACGAATAATCGCATTTCTTTTGCAATTACTTCGTATTCAGCCACCTTCTATCATCTATGTAATGTTTCTTCATTGTAAATTACTTCTTGGAAGTGCTTGAGAATGGATGTTGTGGCTATTCAGTCCCAAGGAGGAATGTCCAGTTCGTGCAGCAGAAAAAATGCGTTAAAGTACGCAGAATCTGTTTTCTCTCTTTGTCACCTTTATTAAGACACCGGCCCTCTTTCTCTTTAACGTATAATTGCGGAAGAAGGCAATGAAAAACGAAAGAAAAGAGCAATTCGGAGGGCAGAGGTCTTGGCTTTGTTCGGAAACATAAGATACCGATTAAGGAAAGTAATCTCGCTAATGGATTAGCCACACGGATGGCCAAGAATTGTAAGAAGGAGGAGGAAGTCCGTGACTTCGCGCAGCACTCATTTCGATAAGGTGCTTGTAATAAAGAAAAACAAGGGATGATTAAAATACCGTTCCTTGCATCCAACGCACAAACGGGCTACTCCGCTGTTAATCTCAACGTCGAGTTGGTTCCTTTGCTGCCAGTGGTAGATTACCCGTCATGCTTAGCAAGCTGATAGCCGAGATCGCATCAGTTATTTTCTGTCATTGGCATAAGGAGAAGAGATGCCCTCTCGTTGTTCTCAATCACGCTGTCACTGACGCAAAAAAAAAAAAAGACGCACGCATGCGCACATGCAGCCAACTGGATCATCATTAATTCATACGCTTTTCCTGAATTAGCCGGACAGTTTCCGTACTCGTGCTGCGCGCGGTCACTCAGGAAATAAGCCGTGAGCTGTGTCTCGTGTCAACGTTCCTACCCATCAAGTTGAACGTCCCGAGGATCCCATCTGTGTCACTTACTGTCACCGTGTTGTATAACAGATGTCAAAGGCGGAGGGGGAGGGGAGGAGCGAGGTGATATGACGCCAACATCTACGGGGCATAAACAAGAAGCGCATCTGCCCTGATGGCAGCGTCGTGGTGATGACCAGTTCGGAGACTGATTCGGAGTCGTGACCTGGCACAAAATGGGACAACGGCTGGCGAGTGTGTATAATGGCGCAGATACCGAGAGAATACTGAAGTGCCTGCAGAAGGAGATGATGGTGTTACTCAGCTTTTATGTCTGTCATAAAGGAATGGAATAAGTGATGGCGCATATCGCTGACGTCCTGCAAGGAGACATTTTTTGTGTCCCTTCATTCCCGGGCCTTATGGAGATGGTGCTTTCTTTATTGCACGCTTCTCCATTGCTTTCTTTTTCGTTTTAAATCTCCATTTGAGCCGTGTTAATATCCCTCATGTAGTAATCAAGAGGAGTGCAGCTCAGAGTTTTTTTTTCCAGGAAGCTGCTATTTGAAACGGTTCTTATCCCTAAAGGATAGGCGCTGTCTTCAACCTATAACTAACAAATCAGCTTCAGAACACACACACACACACACACAGGCAAGTAACAAACAAAAACTAACCCCGTGCTGATTTACCTTGGTACTAACTCGCAAAACAATCTCGATCCTGTTTAATGAATTGATCCCATCTCAGTTCGTATTGTGAACAAAGGAGACTCATCTAGGTTTAATAAAAATTGATATTTTAGAATTATTTTCCCTTAAAATAGTAAAATGATTTTATTATACAAAGTGAAAATGCCCTTGTTGTTAAACCAGTGTACCTAATAAACTGTAACCGGAGTGTAGATGCATGAACTTCGTTAAGGGAGCGTCTTTTGCTTACATATCGGTTGACAGTTTTTTAATTCGCCCTCGGATCTACCACTTTACAAATCTGCTTGTTTCGCGTGGGTACCACCGCGCAACCAGTCCGCGGGAGATGCTTCCGTTGGTGTTCTCGTATCTTAGCAACGCGCATGTAATCTCTGGCAGATAGAAACTGAATTACGAGTCACTTCGCTGTTCAGCCTTCTAAATCCTGCTCTCTGGCGTCTCATCGGAATTTCCTCAGCCTACCCCATCCTAGTTCACCCCCAAAGGTCACTTCGAAAGGAAGTTACGAGCAGGACTGGCTCTGTTGTCTTTTCGCTCCAGCGTTTCTTCGATTTGTCCTCTGCTTCCCATCAAATATCATCCTTGTAATGAAAGCGGATTTAAGGATTAGGCTTAAAGAATTGCGAACCTCAGCGTTTGCAGACAGCTTTAATGGCGTTGAAGGAGGAAAAATAGAAACATTCAAATCGACCTCGTTCCTAAGACAGCGAAAATTACAATCTTTGTCACCGACGATAAATCTATTTATTGATTCCATCTGGGAAAGTTGGATTTAAGAAGTACAAAGGAAGGGTCGTTATCGATTTCGGGTTTGAACTTAGATTGTCTGCTGAGCGCGTATAATTGTTGTTTATATTTGGGATTCGTTTGGTGGAAGAGGGGCATCCATCCCTCGAGTAGGTGTCTACTAGGGTTCAAAAGTCAGGAGTATCTGGCGAAATGGACTATCAGGCCACATCTATTGTTTTCTTCAAGCAGTAAAGAATGTTTTCAGGGCAGGCACATCTTTTAGGAGTGCACCAGTTGAAAACCGCAATCTGGAAGATTGAAAAGTTTTTATCGTTAGATGACACCTTTTTTGCGAAGCGAGGTGACTCTACCGCAACCCAGCTTCTGAAGCAGAAACCCATAGGGGAAGGGGAGGAAATCCCACTATCACCCGGTTGTAGAACGCGTCACTAAAGTATGGCATCCGCTACACTGGGACAGGGCGGGCGGTTACTGCGAATACGTGTTCGCAGATGGATATAAATGGGTACGCTTTAGTTTGGAATTGCGTCCTCGACAGACAGGGAATGACTGCGAAGATGAGGGACTCCTGGGAGGTGACTTCCATTTGGCGAAATAAACAAGGTCATTTCCGTACATCAGCGAGTCTTGCTCGGCTTCTCTTCGAGAGGACCAGATTTTTAGCCTAACGATTCTCTCGAGAATGTCACGTGGCTCCGAACAGAACAGTGGCTTTTTGGGGCCGGTAAATACAGGATTTATATACACGCCCACTCCAATGTATTTCAGTTCATGGGGTCGATGGATCGTCTTATCGTTCGCTCTCAGGATGTAAATTTCATGAGGAGCAGCAAAGAAGTTTTAAGCCTGAGTATTCCACATGCTTAGAATTGCATTCTATTGTGGCAAAAAAAAATTGTTTTGCCTTCCTCCTACGGTTGAAGCTATGTTTTAACTTTACGACGATATTACTTGGTTAAAATGCACTCGGTGGCCAATTTATTAGGTACACCTACCTTTTTACAAAATGGGCAGTCACGCGAGACGTGTTTCTCTCGCATCAATGAGTTATTTCTGACCGCAGTACCACCGTTTGCTGGACATTATTTGGTTGTTGGACCAAAGAGGCATTTCGGAATGAAAAATACATCGTGTTTTGCCACGGATGGGGTTTAGCAACCGACGATAAGGTTCCATTCAGCAAAAATGAAATAAACTAAGAAGAAGGAGGTACAGGTGAGCTTAGGAACACCAACGCTAGCCTATGGAAAATTGGAAAAGTAACGTTGCCTGAGAGGACAATTATATGATGAAAACAACAGTGGGCTGATCAATCAGGTGTCAGCAATGCAGGCTGGGACCGTGTATGGAGAGTGTTTTCGTGGTACGCACACCTCTTGATTCTAATGGAGCAATATTTGGATGGTTCCAGTGTATCTTTGAATGGTGCCTTCCAACAGGATCATAATCCAGAATTGCCTTGTCACAAAACCAGAATTGTGCCTACTGTGGTCGCGTCCTGATCACCAGTTCTCTATCCGGTTGGACATCTTTGAGATAAGGTGGAACGAGCTCTTCGGAGTAGGGAACTGCAAGCATCCAATTTGCAAAAGCTGTGGGAGCTTTTCTGGGGGCACTCTTTAGACACCTTGTCGAGTACATGCCCAAATTTCCAGATTGTTCTGAGAGTTTAAAGATTGGGTACACGTTTTTAGGCAGTTTTACCTAATGAAGTGCCCACTTAGTGTACTAATAATAATTATTATTGTAAGGAAACCCAATTTAGTGAGACTAATCTGTATGAGAATGAACAGTATGTTGGTTCGTGTTCACCCAAGGATTTTTTGCTTGTAATCCCATCTTCCTCAAATATTTCCACTTAATTGAAGTGCTAGTTTTTTTCACAAGTAGAAGCAGTCTTTAAGACGAAGATTTTGATCGTGTCTCTTTGTTAACTTGGGTAACAAAGAAATATCCGGAATGTGTGCCGGCACCACATGACCATAACGATTCAACGCAGCAGATCAGTGATGCATAATATAAGCAGAGGTGACCTATTTCTACAGGTAGCCAGCACGTTGTAGGTTCATCCAGGGCTAACCTACATTTCACTGCAGAGTTAATGCCTGTCATCAGCATTCCTGTAACGATGTGTGCGTGTAGCTCAGGAAGATAAACGGCGGCGTTATAAAAAGTACAACAAACACCATTTGTGATAAGAGTGCAAGAAATCAGAGAAAAGAAATGCAGAAGGAGCAGGAACAGTGAAGCGGACTGGGGTGGGGGGGGGATTTCGGTCTACGGAAACTGAATTGGACCAACGTTTCTGCGTCCATAAAACTACAGGTTGTACTTAATGTTAGTCTGTAAGCAAACACGGGAAGTCATAAAAGGGGAAAATAAGGTGAGGTAGGCGGACGATTTGAAACACATCAGACTGCGCGCGCCGTGTAACGACCTTCTTTTTAACATAATTACAATTGCGCCGCTTAGAGGCAGCCGTTAACACATCCTGAATTGAAAACACTCGCTAATGCGCTGGAACTTCTAAGTGAATTATTACCAAGGCGTTTAGTAAGAAATGTTCATCGATTATTTAAAATAAATAAATACGATTAGCTGCCAACTTTGACAGTCGCGTTTATCTTTTTGGCCTCACACTTGTGATGTCTCTCTAAAGCCAGTGATGTTTTCTTGTCTTTCGATAAAGTTCATGCTTTAAAAGTGTTGGAAAGTGAAGAGAGGACGAATTGAAAGGGCAAAACAGGAGAATTTACGACCTCGAGATCAGCATTACTCAATAAGATCCATCGAAAGCATTTTCAAGACGATTGGAAAACCCTGGTGTTAATTTTTATCACTAATTTCATTGTCGTAGGCATCGTCTTTGCTGGGATATTACTCAAGAGTAAAGGCATCAGAAGGAATTATATAAATATTCCGTTTTATAAAACAAAACCGAATATTTATACCATTCCCATAAGGTAGCCCATCCAGTTTTCCTTTGAATTTTTCAGCCAGATCACTGCCTCTACATCCTTGGGAGCCAACTCATTCTGTTCAACAACCTGCTGCCCATAAGTGAACGTCATAAGATCCAGTCTTCTGTTATTCCTCGAGATTTTACACTTGTGCAACTCGGTTCTTGCCCCATCTACGAGGGATAATACCTGTTATCCCTGGTAGATGGGGCAACCTTCATCATTCATTTTTACTCAATCTTCAGCGCTTTATACACCTGCATCAAATGTCCGACACATGTCTAATCGAACTTTTAAAACCACACTTTCTAAGCCGTTCTTCATATGTGCATCGATTTGCACGTATCACTAATCTGGTCGTCCTTCTTTGAACCCTCACCAGAAGTCCCGTCCCTCTGTCTCCTGTCTTTTAGCCAGCTTGGGATCTTACCGGTAACTCCAACTTCTTGGTTTTCTTGGGAAAAGTTCACGTTTTATATTAATTAGCAATTTCTAATTTCCTCTGGCGATGAACAAAATGTCAGTTATCCTTTCTAATGTTTATCAGAAATCTTGATTACCTTTCTAATGTGGCGAGCGGTGCAGTTACAAGCTTGAAGATCATTAGCCGATTGGCCAATAATTGATAGGAGTTGATTTGCCGGTAAAACCAATCGGCTCCACATAGCATATAATTCGTGGTTGTTGTCGGCAAGCTGCTATGCGCACGTGGAACCTAGTGTGGCCATAGCAACAGTGATTATTGCATCGGTCGAAATTGATGAAGGAACTGCATTAGGCTTTAACTTGGTGAGTAGCTAGCAGAAGTGGTACTGTATCTCGTATAGTGCCCGTTCCTGGGGAAGTTGTCAATATATTTCCACTTGTCATTTATGCCATCAGGCTGGAGTTAAGGCCAAGCTGAATTAAACCTTCGCAAGATTCGTGCAAATACTCGTATCAGTCATTTAATACTGGAAGGAAAGTTCACTGTAATGTAAGAATGCTGATCGTGGATAAAGAATTGACGAATCTATAGAGAGGAAGCCTCGAGTCATTTATCCGACTCCCGGAAGGGGTCGAATGGCCTCCATAATTCTGCTGGCATTCAAATGGCGAAGTGCCCCGCAAAGTTAATTCGAGTGGCGCTTAGTTTTACCTTTGGGACCACTTTGAGCACAGATTTCATGCGTGAGATATTCAGGGAAGGTGGCACGAAGCCAAACCCCATTAATGATTTCTGCAGCCGCATCCGTCTTTCTTAATCCGCTGTCACCTGTGCACTTCTCGAGCTATGTGTCACGGGAAAAAACAAAAAAAAAACAAAATAAAACCGAGAAAATGGACCGTCGACGACGTAGAGATCCGAAAACACCAATCCAACCGCAGAAGCGAACTCGAACAAGACATTGTCTTCCGTTTCCGTTCTGCTCACTCTCGTTATTATCACCAGGGGTCTTACATATCGCTAGTTCGTGAGCTCGTTTCATCGGCTCTTTTCATTCTCTTATATCTTCCGTCGGGGAACATTATTCACGGTCACGCTGGAGTCAAACGTGAGGTTCGTTTATCATTCGGCATCGGATTTGGAATCTGTCACCTTCCAGTCGTATTCTGGAGGTCGTCCGCTAAGCGGTAATTTCAACGCTTTGTGGAACGGCTCCTCTTTCTGTTTTCTTTCTGTTTTTAGATGGAACGTGTCTGGAAGTTTAACTTGGCTGTTTTACTTTTTCTTTTCTCTCTTCATTATTCCGAGACGTGAGGGGATGAAGAGGTCAGGTGAGATGGACTTTGCGGTGGAAAACGAAATTGGTTATTTCTTTCGATCTCTGTTAACGAAACGTACAAAAGTACATCTGTTAATCCTCTCGCTGTTTTGTACCTTCGAAACCAGATGAGTATCATGAAGACGGTGCTTTGCACAAAGCAAAGTTTACCCCTCCCTTCCCCAGTTCTTTCGAACACCTCGTATTTATTATCCGATGCATATTCTTGTAATAAGCAAATCGACCCTTGAACCCATACTGGTATAGACACAATATATGGTGTATTACGAGCATCAAGTCGCTGATGCTCTTAAAAACCCAACGACAACAACAACTTGACCCCCAAAAGAGGAAGTTCTGAGTTAGGATATCTTTATGAATATATTGTAAATATTTTAACTGAAACTTATTATATTGTTGGCTCTGTCCTCAAGGCCTTTGTCCACCAGCCAATGTGAAGCCCCTGGCATTCCTGCTATGAAGGGTACATTGTATACATTCTTTTGTACACAGTAAAGATTATATAGGAAGACATTGGTATCAATTATTACAAACCTTTAAAGATTAAGCCATTGTTGAAAAGGGGGCAGAATAGCTAAGTGTAAAAATGGTAACCAATCAATTTCTGTTTATAATCCGGAAGAGCCACATGGAGTCAGAGGAGTTTGCAAAATAGAATACAAAAACAGCATCAATAATTAAAGTACTATAATTTCCAATTCCTTTCAGTGTTTGGGGTTTACATAAAATAGTGCGTTGCGCACTATCAGTGGTTTAATTAAAAAAAACCTGACTGGTATTTAAGTGATTAAAGGTAACCTGATGTACAAACGAATTTATTGCTCTGTTCACAAGAGAGATCAATAATTTTTGTGATTTTTTTCTTCAAAACACTAGACGTTGCCGTTCTAGTTGGGAATAAAGCATTATCCTAAATTTTTAATGGACTTCTCTCTTTTTCTGCCATAATTCACTGAAGGTCGATTAGCTTAACTATTACCGATGATGGAGTGAGTGTACAAATGATACTTTCCTTATTTTCTCTTAATTTCGTAAGTTTTGTTTTTCTTCATTCATAAATAACGATCCGTGTACTTCATGCGATCGAAATATGCACCCACATGGGCGTGGTATTCCAGGTACCGTATTGTTCAGCCAAGCACATTTAGTAATGAAACTTGTTTTCATCTATTCAGTGCAACAAACTTTTAATTCTATCCCCTCTCCCCCCCCCCCTTTACGTCCATTCACCTGCGAGACTGTGAAGAGGAGGCAATTGCATAAACTGAGTTCCACTTCGTAATGTTAATGACGCGATATACACTGAGTAGCCACTTTATTAATGCATCTAAATTTGTCGTGGAAGACTTCACACGAATGCTGGTCCTTGCAATTCAATTACATCCACAGTTTTCTCAGATTGCGCTGTGGCGGTTCCTTACCATGAACTCTCATCCCACAGATGACATCCAGATGGATAAAATGGATAAACCGTTACCAGATGGATGAACTGTGGGCATGAAAGGAAACACGTGGTCAACAACAGTGGTCAAGTAGTCTGTGGCATTCAGATGTGGATCCACCAGCATCAGGATCTAATGGGTGCCACGAAATGCTATCCACAACGCTGGGTTGCAGAGTTGACGCCACTTACTATGGATCCTCTGATTCATGCTGCCTTTAGCATGATACAGTCGGAGCTGAGATTCGTTGGGTCTCAGAAGAGACCTCAAATCTGCGTTGTAGGTATTCTTTTGTTTTGTATAGTCTCATCTAAATGAATAACTGATATCTTTCTACCATAAACATTGGAGTCATAACAGATTATCGGTAACAATATAAATTCGGTTTCAGTGACCACCAGGCGGCGCTGATCCTGTAAAGTAGCCCCAGTAGTGCGTGCTGCATTGGCACTCATTGTGTTTGCTGAATATTCCACTGTCGTCACTGCAGATGATACAATTTGGGCCAGCACGTGTCCCCGTGCATTTTTTTATCCCTGTTTGTTAGCGTTATTGGAGAAACAGTCGCCATCGTTTTGAAAGCCTTGTCCGATGCAAATCCCCTACGTGTAAAATATATATTTACTCGTGTTTATTGATTTCACGAGTTGAGGCAGAGTCGTAGGATAGCTAGTTTAGGAGCGCGCGGCGCTCATCAAATATTTCTGCGCGAGCGATCAGGCGACACATTTTAAAATTCATATTTTGTCTCTTCGGACCGAACGTGACTGACGTATACCCTGTCGCCACTCTTTCCTCTCGAGCAGATCGCGTTCCGGTATGTGCGAGTTAACAATTTACCGTCACCACAAGTCCGCATACGAAATAAGCCGCTTACAAATGGAGTGAGTATTAAGTTGGGAAAGTGATGTCATTCTCTTTGGACGGGGAGGAAAGAACTTAATATCAACTTGATCTCCGATTTGGAGAGAGGGATTTCGCAGTAGATTCTTGCCGTCCTAAATGTGATACGATCGTATTTGTTTGGCGGGAGCAGTGCCGATATGTTTATACTGGTTTCATTTGAAAGTCGATGTGGTACCGTAGCTCAAAGGGGGCGAACTCCTTTTCGAGAATCGAAATGAGTCCTGTTTCAGATTGCATCCATCGCAATGCTCGAATTAATCTTCTATCCCTGGCATTTTATCATGGTCTTCTGGCGTAAAAGAGAAAGTGGAATATGCAGTTGACCTCTTTAAGATGTGGAATGTGGGTCAGTCATTTGCTTAGTGGTCCGTTTTGGTTTGCCGAATTGCATTTCCAGTATAACTCAGCAAACGAAAAGAGGAGGGGGGGGACTATGAAGCTTGAAGGGTTCCAAAGGAATCATTAACAGAAAAACCCAAGTGCTCAGGAAATTTCATTTTCCACGTGATTTGACGTAAAGCAAATATAACTCGTGCTGACACCTGTCGATTGAGGGGTGAAAAATTATGCCAGTGATAATCACGTTTCTTGTCTTAGATTTTTCAAAATTGTAGTCTTTATTCTTTTTCTTTGGAATTTTATCGAATTATGGATCTTTTCTCTTTGCTCAGAAATAATGGAGGAATGCATAATTAGTCACTGTTGGAGCTGAATCGATTGACATACTACAAACGATCCGTCTTCTTCTTGTTTGCAGTGGAAAGTTTTCTTCTTTGTAATAGCTTCTTCCTGATTATGTGTAGATTTCTTATGCCACTCAGGTGCGCAGGGTGCATCAGCGAGACGCCTGAACACGCAACCAGCATCATTTAGTAGCCAACTCTAATGAGCTCCCTTTTTATTTAAACATTGCATCAGATTGATCAAATTGTTCAGCAGTTAATTGCAGATTCCAGGCGGACTTGCGCACACTCTTGCACTTATTTTAGGCTGACGTATTCCACCACCTTAGGAGGTGGTGGAATACGCTGGAATATACTCATTTATAGAAATACTTAGTCTGACGTACTGACTTGGTATTCCTCTAAATAATTGCACATCAGTGATCCATTTGGTTGCATGGATCCTCCAATCGTAACTTTCTTTTATCGCAGTAACTTGCTTTGCTTTTCGCTGCTAAACAACACTTCAACACTAAAGAGATTTATTGACTTCAAGGGTGAACTTCGTAAAGTATCCATCTGCTGCAATCTGGTAAGATGTCTGTCAGGGAGGGGGGGTCTTTGATATTGAACAACCAACTTATATTAAGAGATAATCAAAATGATGGCAGATAGGATTCTACCTTGTCGATCATAACAGTATTGAGCTTTTGTAGATGCTACTGGAATGAATACATCTCCTTCTCTCAGACTATAAGTACAGATAGTAAGCAATAATTCGTAATGGCATTAAAGAACTCTTCTAAGCTTTTCAATTCTGCTCGAAATCCAATTGTTTAAAATGTTCAGTTCAAATTAATTATAGAACCTGACTGGGATTATTAATCCCAATTCTTTGGAGTTTTCGTTGGCTGCTGGATGGTGATGGACCTTTCTTTTATAGCAAGTGGCCGTTACCTAGATCCGCGTTTGGAATCCATGCAAAACCAACTTAATATTTTGGTAGGAAAGAGAGATATTATGCAGTAAGTAATAGCAATAAGGTTATTTATTCACTTGAGTTAGAAAAAAAATATCTAATTCGAGAACTATGGAATTAGGTAATTTTAAGAAGCTTTTTTATACGTATGGAGGGAGAGTTTTACAGAAAACGGAAGTAGAAGGAATATTTTAGGAAGAAAAAAAGTCGGTTCTGTGAATTTTAAGTTGGATAGTAAGGATGTAATGTTGACTAGTGGCAGGACATGTTCGGACTGCTTCGGAAGAGAGGGCGGGAATTATAGAAGCCAATTCAGAAGAACAGTGCCCATGGAAGTATCTGTAGAAAACGCATGCAGCAGAAACAGTACATCTATCAGACAGCGAGTGGAGGGACTCTGTTAGAGATGAATCATTAATTAACCTAACTGCCTTCTATGAATAGAAGCCAGGAGTCTGAGAGAAGTTTTGGGGCACCGCCCCAAATTTGGGAACAATGTTCGATAGTTGAGAAGATTGGCGATTTGTACAAAGTGAGCAGCTGTTTGGAAGGAATCGAAAGAGAAAACCAAGTGTTTTATATGCAGAGGAAGCAATATTTGTAATGTACTTATGTGAATTAGAGAGAGATAGAGAGAGATTAGAAGTCAGGGTAATCCCTAACAGAAATATGTGATCTTGTCTAGAAAAGAAGATAAACATAGAAGTAACCTTTTTTGCGAGATATAAGACAGGACTGAGTTTCAGAAAGATTGCAATCAACTAAGCTATCTTTGCCCACCGGAGATCAGCATTTAAGCAATTGGCAGTGGATATTCGAGAAGTTCAATCTGTTTGTAGATAGCAAGGTTCCCCAAACAGGAAGGTGCTATGCAAGGTGCTATCATCAGCAAAACTATGGATAGTTTGACTCATGGATTTCTTATTTCTTTAATAGCTTATGGTCTTCGAACATGATGATGATATTTATTTGATTTGTGGCTTAATGTAAGCCGAGTGAATGCTGGATTTACCTGTGCTCCCGTACAAGAACCCCGCGTACCATCAGCTCTTCCAGTTACCATCCTGCACTCTCCAGATGACCACCACGCATTTGTTTTTTACGAAGGCTTTTTAAGCACTGAACTCTAAATATGACCAAGGGTATTAAAAGGATTAAGCGGTACTTAATTACGGAGGTCATTGATTTTGGCACTAAATATAATCTTTTCGCTAACACGGTTTTATAAGATTTATTTAAATTGTAAAACATCACTTGGGACGACAGTTTACCCGAAATAACTCCAATTGACTAATTAATGCGCTGTAATCGCCAGTGAATGTGTTTCATCCCTTTTAAATTGTGCCACTTTCAATGGATGCTAATTGTACAGAGCGGACGGGTTTCCTCTGCAGAGTTGAGCACACCATTGTAAAGTAGAAAACCGGCTTGTTGTAAGGAGGCCACCGGTAGCTCGGATTTCACGTCGACGTGAATCGAACGCCCACAGCATCGCATAGAAGCTCGAGAACGAAGGGAGAAGATACAGAGAGAGAGAACTTTCTGCATACTGAACAACTACTTAATCTGTCCCTTAGAATATTCCGTTTCATCCATGCAAATGCTGCGTGTGTGATTCTGCGAAGCAGTTCCTTTGTTCGGCGGCCATTAGCACAACGTGCCACGTGCTGAATGCACGTTCTCACAACTGAAATTAACACGAAGCGCGGGAACGTTCATTTGTCTTCGGCAAACATACGAAGAAAACGTGTACGGCTGCCGTTGGAGGTCTGCGTATCGTAGCACGCGAGAGCGATGCTCCCATGTGAAAACGTCAAGTGTTGCCTTTCAGCGTCTGTGCCTGAAGTGATAAAGCATTGCGGAGGACCGGAGTTCAGAGCGAGCGTAATATAATATACAATTGAAATTTAGAAGGAAAAGTTTTGCGGACAATTGCCTAAAAACAAAACTCGCCTGCCTTGCCGGCGTGTTCCAATAAAATAAATCCATCGCGGATGAAGTCTCTGTGGTTGTTTTGAAGGACTTCGCCCAGAATTGTTACAAATGCGATTTGTTTCCTTCTGCCACTTAATAACAGCCTAGACGTTTGGAACGCTGCGTCGAAGTTATTGAATGAATTCCTGCTCCTATTGGCTAATGTGGAAGTGCCGATTTCCCAGGTGCTGTACACGCAGAAATGAACCCGCTTGAAATATATAAAGTTTGCCTTAAATGTGTTTTAATATTCAAGCAAGCCTGATCATAAGGATTCCTATCCCGGAGGCAGGTTTCGACCAAAGAGCTGAGGTATCCTCCACTCAGTGGTTTCCCAAGCATCAGGAGGATTCATATTACCAATGGGCATTTCAATAGTTGCAACCGGCCGTGCATTATCTGCTTTGACATTTAACCTCTGATAGTCAAGTGCTGCTGTGGATCCCGTGTTTGTAAGCAGTTCATTTCAACAACCACTATTCATCCGCCAGCATTCTGACAAAAGTTATAGGGGTAGGGGATGCTCAAATTGCCACCGCGTTTAGGATGGCAAGTGCCTTAGGGCCACCTTGCCATCACATGATCATGAAAGGTCAACTTTGGATCAGAGAGCCCCCTAGTTAATGAGGGGGGGGGACTGTGGAATGGGTGCGCTTGGTATGGCTTTTCTGGAGAGCAAAGGTCATCACGGCTGATTTATTAGGACTTAAGGGAAAACCAATCTTAGGAAATGCACAGAATAATTTCGGTTGGTGGGTCTTTATGGATCATTTTTAGTTTCAATAAGTATAAAGAGCCTTATGTCATCTGTGGAGCAGTCAATATGAGGAACAGAGGTGACAATTGGGTGGAACACAGCTGCAGAAAGGAGGCCAGACAACACTCCTTGAGGAACGCCACATGAAGAGCTCGGAGGAGAATCTTGGGCCCTTTTACGGCCAAGTAGTGAGCAGTGATTGGAGAAAAGCAAGCAAGCCCTAGAAGAGATCTGACTTACCTGATATCATCCAGGTAAGCAATTATCATCTCAGTATTGTCTTCAAAGGTCTTGAACACTGGAGGAAGTTTTCAACAAATTTGTACTATCCCTTTATGCCATAGTGGATTTGAGGGGGGGGGAGTCATTTAGTAAGAACTGTAGGGACAAAGTTGGGAGCAGCCGTCTCTCAAGTAATTTTAGTAGGCAGAGTGCTTTGGAAATAGGTTTGTGATTAGTCTTTGGTCTCTGAATTTTAGGTTGAATTTTCATTGGCATGAATGCATAGATAGTTTACAGGAATGGCGAATATCCATGGGCCAGAATGTCATTAAAGATTTCAAGAAGACCATAAATAAGATAAGGACTTGCGGATATGATTACAAATTGTGGCACTGTGTCATTCTCTACTGTCATCTTGGGGTTACGTAGGATTGCATTATTTTAAATTGCTAATCGGGTGAAACTGTGGGGCACGTGACAACAAAGAGATGACATACTCTGCAAAGGTGTTATAAAACCTTCATCAAAAGCGTTTTGTGTAATGCTCAGTCGGGAGGAAGCCTTTCAAACAACACCCATTTCCGCTACTCCACAAGACTAAAGCTATCAAGAATTTTGCTCTCTATTTTATTTTTTTTATTTTCTAAATATATATATTATCATCAAAAAAATTAACAAATATTTAAGCAGAAACAGAGAAAAAAATAATTTCTTATGATACTGTAGCTGCGTTTGATGCTTATTCCATTTTTATTGTCGAACTCAGGTGCGTTCCATCAGGTTTGTCCGGATATTTCCTGAGGTTTTGTGGTTTCCTACCTAATGTATTAAGAGTCGGCCTATTTCTGCAAATTTGCCACGCGATTTTCATCAAGTTAAAGATTCGTTCAGTCACGGAATTAGAATGCGGAACTTGGAGAATGAATTCTGTTAATTAATCACACAAACTGATCTATTAATGAATAGAAATTCAAAAAGCAAATTTTCGCTGTCTTGCTGAACAGAAATCCCGATTTTTGTTGTACTGCTCAAGAACATAAATTTGCATTTGTAAATAGGGACTGTGCCGCTCAAAATGAGACAGTTGGAAAGGTGTTATCAATCCTAGTTCCATGATTACTTGCTTACATCAAATCTAAAATGTGACTTCGACCATTCTTATTAAGGTTGGGCATAATCGGATGATGAATAATCGATTATGGAAATCACTCGTTTATGAAATTGAAAGGAAGAAATTAAAAACAATGGCAGCAGAGGGATTCGAACTGACGTTTTCAAAACAAAACCCTATGCCACGAGGCCCATTTATATATGTATCATATGTTAGTTCTTGTGCTAGACTTGGGGCAGGGGAGGTAGCTCCCAGCTCTTGTACTTCAATAAACCACATTTAATATTCTCGTGGCTGCAATCCTGTATTCAAATTTTTCTCAAATGAAGTGGAGTGCTCCTAATTTTCCGTGCGCCATCCTTGTTTTGTGCTTTTTTTCATTCTTTATTCTTAAGACTTCACAAAATTCCTCTCCAGAGTTCTTCCTTCGTTTCTTTGGTCTTTTCTCTCGGTCTCGTATTTAACAGCTGAATCTCGTGAGGTTGAAGAACTTGTTAACTGTAGCAAACAACAAAAATCATTGTGGGTTCTTCTACGCCCGCTGTGTGCTATTGGATTTCTCTGTTAATGCATTTTGAAGCGAAAGCTTTGGTGTGAGCACAGAGACCATTACTTCCTGTTATCGTAACACCAGTATTCCGTCCAGCATGGATTCCACCGTTGCCTTTTTATCCTTTCATTACATAAGAGAGCTCTACCTGAGAAGGAACCCGAGTCGAATTCCTTACTGTGGCAGTTGAATTTTTCTTCATTTCTCAAATGTCCTTTATGCTAACAATATTCTTGAGAACTTCTTCCATTAAAGAAGCACACCTATAGGGAGGTTCTCGAACAGCTCGCCACAGAAGCGTGTATATTTTTACACGTCCACGGGATTCACCACGCGCACTTGAATATTATTCCTTTTGAAGTAATTTGCATTTCTTTATCCTCGGTATTCAAGAATAGCCGTTTTGCCTTCTCCACTTATCAAGTGTTCGCCTTTTCTCGCACCAGCAACGATCCTCCTCATTCGGGCGCGCGCATTTTCTTTTCTTTTAATAAATGGAGGTAAAATATCTGCGCGCCTTAATCACACTGAGTTAGCGGTCGAGATTCCGTTGAGGTAAAGAACAACGAATATTCATGCAACGCCGTTTCCTTCCACACACCCAAACTTTATTTTACTTTCTCTTCTTCTTCTTTGGACGTGAATGGCGATCATGAATAAAAAAAAAAGGGAAAAAAAAAAAAACCCCGAAATCACTCCGGCTGGCACGTGCACTTTTTCGTGACTTTCTCGGTTGATGTGCGGCGGTTAAAGTAATTTTATGTCTACTTAGAGAAGAAGGGGGACGGATGTTGGAGGAAAAGGATTCGGAAAAAGGTTTAAACATTTAAAATATGGCGGAGGTGCGTGTGCATTCCATAAAAGTCTTTTTTTCTTCTTCCTCGTGGAAATATAGATAGAAAGGAGGGGAAAAAAAAAGATTTCATTCCTTGACGCCAGTTCCTATATGCACGTTCTTGTCAAGCATGCCCTTCGGAAGCGGAAACTTCAGTATTGATAGGGTACAGGCGAACGGAGCGAGAGCAAAATGGAAAAGGGAATAAGAGAGAAAGAGGTCGAGTGTAAAACGAGAAAGGGCGGGCAATGGTAGTGCCGTCAACGAAGAAATGAAAGAATGTTATTAAAATAGGGCACACCGTTGGGGGAGGGAAGAAGGGGGTCCGGATTCAGGTGAGACGTATTGAGTTTTGAGAAAGAGAGAGATACGGCTAAGAAGGTGGACCCTACTATTTTAATATCTGTCTCTAGACAAGGAATGTATACAGTGGGGGAGGGGGGGGTCTGTGTGTGTGTGCTCCCAATATTTGTGTGTGTGTAAGCAAGCATGTGGAAGATTTACTGTAAGAAGAAAAATAAGCTCCCTCTCTTTCGCTCTTTTCAATACCCCATCAGTAGGATAGTGTACTTTAAATCTCATTGGTCTATTGGCAACAGCTGAATGCAATATCGGTTCTTTAAACTGCGAGGGCATGGCGAAATAAGTTCTAGAATAAACCCGTATTCAACCCCAGTTTTTTTGGCCCGGAGAAATCCTTCAGTTACCATGGTTTCCCAAGTGGCCGACTGAATGGGTGCATGATGAATTAAGAGGCGGCTTTTGAGTTCTGTCGAGCACACTATCGATATCTGTAAATATATTTGATTTAGGCCGACGTACTTCGGAGCTGTCCTCGTGGTCCAGACATGCCAGCGTCATCGGTTTATTGGTTTTCCGACATTCCTAAGTCATGAAATATTGAAGTGCAATATTTCTCAGCGCTAAAAGTGTTCTTCACTCGGTCGTTTGCAACGCAGCTTTTCAAAGTAAACACACACGGGCGCGGTGCGATGGAAACCCAGAACACCTCAAACAGCGCGAACTTAAGTGTCTTTCATTGAGGTAAAGGTAAGGTGGATGACCGGAACCTGGCGAAATTGATGTCATTGATGCCAATGAATCTGTGCATCAAAACCATCGAGGATTCCTTTTGGGCATGAAACCTCATCAGAATAATCCACGATTTTATAAAAGTCACCTGCCATAGAAAAAATTATAAATGATGATGAAGAATGGTATTATCAGTTTCTGAAATTTAATTATGGAAGTCTTTATGAAGATGAACAAGGCACATATTTATTGGCAGCAGGGCACGGTTTACTTCCATTCTGGCTCATCATGCCCAGTTGATACGATCACGGCAAGAATTTTAAATTAAATGGAAGTGTCAGGGCACTGCTACAGCTCCTTGATTACCCGAATGGGTGATTACAGGAACTCCATTTATCTAACATCAGCCAACCTCCATTGAAGCACGTATTGAGTACATTGTCTCTTTTCGGCGGTGTTTGGTGAATAATACGAAAAAGAGAGTGCTATATAAAAGAGAGTGAGCGGGGGAGGGCAGTGAAGAACTGTACTGTTCCTCTGAAAATCAGACAGCTTCCAGAACAACCCAGTTTTCTTTCTTCCCTCTCCTGAATCAGCAATGGAAATGAAGAGTGTTATCACTGTTTGCCGGCAGACCGAATAGACGCCGGGGGTATGTACGACGGGTGAAAAGCTAGGTTAAACGATCCCTCATCTCCCTTTCATTTGCTGGAATTGATTTATCGATTGAGCGATCGGTTTGGAAGGGAAGTAATCGAATTTAGCGGCGTTGAGTTGGCTCCCAAGACAGAGCGGTGCAGCGGTTCAAGTATCAGGTCAGGCAGTTTCAGAGAAAATATTTTGTCAGCGTCTCCAAGGACCAAAAGTACATAGCAATCATCTCTCTCTTTCGTTACTTGGAAACTTTTTTCCAACAAACCACGTTGACGAAGAAGGTCCTGCTCGCTATTGTATCCCGCGTTACTACATAAGTCGTAAGATGCTGCGTAATCTGACAACACCAGATGAAATGCTTTAATCGGATAAGCCCCACCCTTCAGACTTCTGCCCTTCTCAGCTAGCACACGCGCAGACATGTGGACGCACAAACTTTTTTGAGTTAAGCGAAAACTTGATGGTATAAGATGGGAAAAAAAAAAAGAAAGTAAATCCTCCGTTCCTCTGCCTTTTAACTATATAGCTTCGTTACCATGACAACGCTTTTATCTTAGTTTGATTGGAACTGTCTTTTTTTTTTATTATTATATTTTTTAGAGTCCGCAACAGATTTTCTTTCTTGGAAATAGTTTTCGGGGGACATATACAGTAAATGCACTCAGTTATATAGGAGGAGAATCCATTTTTTTATTTGTTAAATGTGAAGAATTATTTGCCCATTTATCTAAATTCTCAATCGTGCCGAGATTGGGCAAATCTTGTAACTTGCTTTTAAATCAGACCGTTGGAAGGTAAAAATAAATGCCAATTAAAAGTATCGATGAAATACTCATAACGAATTAAAGGATCGGCGGGGATATTTTATAAATGAAATTGAAATTAGCAAAAATATATTTTAAAATTGAACATTGATTCTTGGCATAGCGAGTCATCAAAAATAATGGAGTAAAGGAATTAATAAGAACTATTTATACAAAGATGAACTTAGACAATACAGTTAACAATCCCTAAAAGTTTACATCCTTGATCAAAAAACACTGTGGAAGCTTAGTCGCCAGGATATACCACTGTCTGCTGTTCCTTTCAAGGGTTCAATCTCTGTCCAATCTCCAAAAGTTCCAGTTGTGAAAACCAATTGTGGTACACAGAATAAATTCTTAAGATCACACACAGCGTTACTCAATCCTGATCTCCCCAACTGGATCATCTCAACGAATGGAAACACAATCAGATGGAAAATATTCTCAGGAACAGGCCGTCGCCCTTGGCTCAAGTCTTAAAACGCTAATATTATTCAAGGGACACTTAAATCAAGTATTGTCCATCACAGAAGCCTGTCAACTGGACTCTTCGATTTGTGAATCACGACTTCCATGTTGATTCTTAATGAACTCAAGTTTCATGGGTCATTGCCATTAGTAACTACCGAATGTAGGTGAAACTGATGTTGTAATTACATCGTTTGCCTTAATTCTACGGGACTATCTTTGTAATAATTATAATGCTTGAAATACCGTTTTGTCTTCATATTGGTATGGTTCCTCTTTATTGGGAGAATTAAGTCACTCAGCTTTCTGAGAAAAAAGGGTAAAGGTCACGCAGCACCATACTAAAAATATGAGCTCAGTGAATGGATCTGTGGAATGGGTGAATTCATGCAGTACAAGTCGATTGCTATTTATAGGAAGTAAAAATCGCATCACGGAGACCCTCCTTCCATTGAGCGGAACTCTATTACAAAGTTATTTCCGAGGGGTATGCGCTGGAGACATTAGAATTATATTACCGAGAAATGCTCCAAAAGAACCTCCTTCTAGTACTAAAACTCGGAGTCGCGTACTTTTTTTACCTTTCCGGTTCCCCCTCATCCATTACTACATTCTCCCAAAAAATGCATTAGAAGGACGGAGAATACTTTGTCATGTAAACTCTTTTAAGTGCTCCCAGGTGTATAAAAGGAATCTTTCTCCATATCTTCACGGCTCAATCAGTTGATTTCTATCTTGAGAAACTGAAGTCGTTAAGAATCAGTGCCTGAGCGGCTAAGTTGTCATCATCTAAGATAACGGCACCAAAGGCGACTTCGGATAACCGACAACCGTTGTTAATAAGAAAGGTATTTTTTAGATTCAGATTGTGGTGTTTGGGGTATGTAGCAGTGTTATTTTTGAGTAGACATAAAAGGATTTAAAAATACGAAGAGAATGTTTTTTTCCCAGTATAGACAGGACTATATTTGTTTGTGTTATTTTAGAAAAACTCAAGTACAATACTGAGTATTATTGGTAGGTAAAAGCCTCATCTGTGGACGTAGCTAAATTTCCCCTTGTTGGAATGGGCTAGTCTGTGGGGCTGATGCAGATTCACAGTCGGGAACGGCTGATATGAGATTGTACTTCGCACATGTGGCGTTCACTTTTTCAGTGTCTGAGAGGAAGAATGGATCGGCATCGAGATCTTTTCGACTTCCAATGTGGAAGGATTGTGGGGGACAAGTCGTCCAGGTACGGGTATCCATACTCACTGCGAGACGCAAGAAAGTGCGCCTTGCATGGGCACTTCAACACCAACACTGGAGACTACGGATGTGTGGAAATTTGTCGGTTGGTCTGATGAATCCCGTTCCCAAATCTGTTATGCGTTGAGCGTACCCGCATTTGGGGAAAACATGAGGCCATTGCACCTTGATGCAACGTTGGCGTTCGGCAATCCGCGGGCGGTGGTGTTATGGTTTCTGTGGCATGCCCTTTCTATCGTAGCCCTCTAAGTACATCCTTTCATATTGATAGTGTATCCAGACAACTCTGGCGTTTATCAATAAGGTAACGCGTAATGCCGCGAGGCCCAGAAGATTGCCAACTGGTTTCAGGAACGTGACAATAACTTCTTCGTCCTCCTATGGCAGCCTAACTCAACCGATCTCAACCCAATTGATCATGTTTTGAACCTACTGGAAAAGAACTTTCGACAATGTGCTGGCATTATTGGACGCATGCATGGTTAACATTACGGCAGAACACCTTGCAACTCCTTGTGAGTTCTATGCCAATGTACGGTATGTTATACGAGCAAATAGCTCCACAAGGTATTAGGTAGCTCTTGCTAATGCAATGCGAATCAAATTTCACGCTTGATCGAAAAACGTAATCCTCGAGCGACACCGTCTAACTTGGCCATGCTGTGAAAAAATAAAAGCGAGTGAAGTTCCTTTCCTTCCCGTTTCAGTGGAACTTGAACTGTCATATCCACATTGTTTGGAAAGAAGCAAGCTACATCAAGGTGGCATCTCATGATGACTTTGTTTAAAAATATCAGATTGATTCATTCGTGGAAATCTTAATTTTCTTTTACTACGTGCCAACTCACGTTAAATAATGTTTTGTGGTTCTTCGTGTACTGGAATCTTTAGCAACTAAATTTAGTTGAGTTATAAAGAAAATAATTGAATCTTCTTATAAATGAAGCTGTGATAGGTGTTTAGCGTACGCCATTACAGAATGTTGGGATAAACAGACCGGCGAAATATTACAAAATGTAATATGAGGGAATATTTATCTCAATCATAAAATAAAGTTTAAAGATGTAATCTTCTTAAGATTACCTTTGGTTATCTAAAGGGATTTTGTCGACAATTTCCTTTGCTTGAAAGTTTAAAGGCATTGAATGAACGACGCTGTAGTATATGCACTATAAAATGCTGCGGGCGAAAGAGTATTTAATTAGTAGGAAACTGCAGTGGCTATTTTAGATGCCTGAGGCGTGTCTCGTAAACAGAGTTATTAATAGTGGTAGAACTACATGCCAGCGTGGAGGTGAATATTACCAGGATTAATTACGAAGAATATTTATTTAATTTCTCTATTATGGAAGTACCTGTAATTCACAGTGTATCTATTAAAGGAATATGTTGCTGGGCTCACGATGCTTTTAAGAACAGCATTTTTTGTTTATCCCACTTAAATCCTTCGGGTTTTCTTATTAATGGTTCAAGGTTTGCTTTCAGTCTGAAGTTGGGCTGCAGACTTTACTGGCTACTGATCGCCATGCCCTCGCGAGTAGCACAATTGGTAGGATCGCCCTCCTCCTCCTATTCACACCGGGTGGAAAAGATCTGAGTTCGAGTCCTGTCGATGATGGGAGGGATTTTTATGGGCCTTTTTCACAATGTGGCCGAGTTAGTCTGTCTCAGGAGAAGGTAGCATTGTTTTTCCTTCCGGAAACTCTGGTTTTTCATCCATAAAATAGAAAATCGACCACAGAACACACGCAGTTTACAAACAATATACACAGAGCAACATGACCTTAGTTGCTGATGCTCCTCAAGCCCATCAGCAACAACTGGTCGCCAATTAAAAAAGAACCAATTCTAAAATGACATTGAATGCAAAGATAACTTCGTATTTGTACCGATAATCTACATTCGCTCAAAGTATACTGGCCACTGTAGCTCACGAACACAACACGAAAGTGGCCGCCATTGAAATATAATAACAGTTTAGGATTAAGAGGAGTATTCGGGTAATAACATTTCTACCAATTTAGAGGCAGAACAAATCTCCCGAGGGGAACTTTTAACAACATCCCCATTTCCAGGATAAATAACAGTTTATACTTAAAATGTGCTATCGCATTATCTACTACTTACAAGGTCAACACCATCCAGACAGCCGACTACCGTGCATTGATGAACTCCGTGCTCCGGAGTTCGTGATATGTCACGTCAATTTCCCCCGCCTAATGAAAAGAAAATTTTGCACTGCTGGCATCTCAATTAATTCACTCGCAAGTGACTTAACACTGTGTGCGTTTCCGGACGATGTGATTAGAATACATGAGAAAATCCAGGATTAAGAAAAGCTTAAAGTAGGTAATCCCTGTTCGTGAAAGGTACGCAAGTATTTGAGAAAGTTCAGGCTCTTCTTAACAATCCCCTTCTTCTTCTTCAAAGCACGTTAATAAACCACACCATCGCTATCTAAGAATGTTAAATCCTTATTTAAGAAAAATGCATCGTCGATTTCCTGCAGTGTCTCTCTCTCTCTCTCTCTCTCTCTCTCTCTCTCTCTCTTTCCCCCTTCTCGATTCACTCCTCTGTCACGTGCCAAAAGGGGATCCCCATAGCAACAATCGACAAGAAAGTTGGGAACGCGTGGAAGACACCGAGTTAAAGGGGAGAGTTCGCTTCTCAATGCGCGATTTAATCGGTAGGGTACCGCAGCGGCACGATTGACATGTCAAAGATTTCAAAGAACGTGGACAAAAAAAAAAAAAAAAAAATTAAGATAGAAGAGAACTCGAACACCTGTTAAAGATATCGTGGAAGCCTTTTCGCAACTGTAATTCGTACCATCTGCTTGTCGTATAGATTTTCCATGTCTCCGTTCAATGAAACTTCATCCTGTAAAACGGCTTTCAGAAGACTGGTACACGAGAACCATCTTGCCTTTTTTTCCCCTTCCCTTCTTCTGAAGAAAATACATTTAATCACTACACTACACTACACACTCTTCTTTTTATCAACTTTAGATTGCAGAAGGAAACTAAATTTTCTTGCTAGCTAAAGTAGTTCACCACGAATTGTAAAGGTTTTTCTATCAAAGTTCTCTCTATAAAGCTGGTGAATTTTATATAGAAAATTGGTATTTATTTTTAAGATTCCATCCATCTATCTGTTCACTCGTACCACCATTTTAGCTGAAAGAGATTTTAATGAAATTTGTTTTTGGAGATCCCTAAAATTCACTAACCAAATTCAAGGTGTCTCCAACATTTAGGTCAATCATTTTCAATGAACCTTGAGGAATTCATACAAAAATGCATTTTGAATAGAAAAGAATATAAAAATGTTTCAGATCAATGTCTAGGCAAGCATTAGCTGGATAAGAATTCACAATAAAATATTTCATCTTTCGTAATGCATTTTATTGAGACTTTGTTAACTGGTTTACCGATTTCCGTAAAAGTTTCATGAATTCAGCTTGTTTGAAACAGCCCATATGCCAAGCCCTTTCAAATGCCAAGTTGTGTGGTTCAAACATAATTTGCTGTGGTTTCAGGCCAAAGTGGGCCTGCAGACTTTACTAGCAGATTTATTTGCAATAATCACCAAGACCATCAGGAGTCAATATTTTGTGTTGACCGTACTGACTCCTCATGGGATAAAAAATGTGCAACCAGCTCCAGGAAACTAACATTTCTTCTAGTGAAAGAGGAAGCAAAAGAAACTGTCGTCTGTCCGGATCCAGGGACCTTAAGTCCCTGGATTATTTTCCCGACTAATCTTACCATTTATAATACATTAAACAAATTGCTAAAAAACATGCGAATTTCAAAATGTCAAATTGTACTCTGCAATTTCAAGTGCTAACTATAAAAGCAAACAAAATATATATAAATTCACCAGTTCACGCTTATTTTTGTAAAAATTAATTCCCAAAATGTGTGTAAGAAGGACAGAGGGGCGATTTTAAACGTTGGTTTGGTTGGTTGGTTGCTGGCTGAAATTAGATCGTAATGCAACGTAAGAGGAGCCCTCACTTTGCTAAGAGCTGAAAGTGTAAACAAAATGGACCACTGTGAAACCAACAGCTGATTGCGGCATCCAGCTCCCTTGCCATTATTCTCGCAATATTTGGAAACGTTTCCTCCGGCAGTTCCCATATTATTCCGGCCCCAAGTGGCCAAAATAACTTCCATGCTCTAATGGCAATATTCACGTCAACCTTTGATTCATGCCAGTTTCCTCACTAATCGCCGGATATGACACGACTTCCATCACGGGTATATACTTTAAAATAAAGCATCCGCGTGACTGGTGGGATGTCTCGCGACTGTTCCATATTAAGATCAGGTTGTCACTTAATACGAATCGGCGTGTCAATTCTCACGGAGTCTATTTTATTAACTGCAGCGACGAGATCCACGACATTTATGGGGATAAATTAGTCATTTCTATTCTCGAAGCCGCCCTTTTTTTGTTGTTTAGACTTCGTATTACGATGTAGTGCACGCATGCAGACAATGAACACCGCAGTAGATGTAAGAGGTGACAGTTGATACGTTATGCAGCTGAGATCCAGACATTTCGGAGAGATAAAGAGAAAGATATGAAATTGCTGAAGTAGCTACAGAACGTGCTTTCTGTCTGCGTGATATATTTGGTTGTTTCCCGTAACCCTTATCTGTTCTGGTGAGGTGGCGATACCATCTTTATCGTCCTTTTATATGAAGAGGCAATTTCATTTTTGTGACGAGCTCTTTTAGTTCTTGCTGGATGGAATTCTCAGATGAAAATATATTGTCTTGAAGCACATCTTTTCTAAAATCTCTTGGGATGAGAGTTAATTCTAGAGTAACGTTGCGTTACTAGAAACAGCCGCCAAGTCTATCACCTGAGGCACTGAATCGCTGATTGAGCTTCTGGGAAGGTTAAAATGAACAGGATCTTCCCAGAGTCAACTCCAAACTCTCCAAACTTCTTGGTCCTGCGAGTAAACATAAATTAAAGTTCAGAAGAATCTGCAAATTAAATTATGATTTAAAGACTGATTATAAATGGAATCTGCGAGGTCCTCACGACATTAGATGTTACTTTAGCATTTCATATCGTGAAAACGAGTTGCGAAGTCTTGATTTCGAAGAAGGAAAGTAAATTCCCAAATAGAAAAGAGGACTGTTGCTTATGCTCAGTTGAGTGCCCCCCTCCTTCGACGTGGGCACCTGTACGTGGTGAGGGGACCTCCCAGCGATGCTGCTGGGCTTCCAGATTAGGATCACTGGGATCCAACTCTCACAGCCTAGGTTCCAGGCTAACATCAATGGAATCCGGCGTGTTTGCCGTGCGCTGCGACCCGTGGAAATTCGGAAAGGGGGATCCTGGTGATTGAGGGACCCAGCTTCAATACACCACTTTGGACCCTGCTTCGACAAGACGGGTGGTCCTGGATGGCTCGGTCAGGATCAATCGGCTAGTAGGTTCGCCTGCAAGGGTCAACCGTGTCGATGCCAATGCCCCTACCTTCAAGGTCCGAGAGACAGGACTCCGGCTGGCAGAGGTGCGGGTATCTGGGTAGCCCGGCGTCCCACACCCGAGGGCATTTTTGCATGCCGAGTAGTGGGCGTCCCATTTGGGCTCAGAGGTGGGTGGGGAGCCCGGGAACTTAACCATTTAAAAACACTTAAGAACCCTGAAATTCCAAACTTTTCTCCTGGGGCCTCAACTTGGTCCCTACCAGATCAAAATACAGCTGAACAGAATACGACTAATGCAGCCAAACGGCCAAAAACGGAAGAAGAATCAGGACCAATCCCACGTTTTTTGGTTATCCATTCAACATCTGAAAGATCCATTGGAAAGATGTAGCCCTTCTTTATTTGGAAGGGATGGCAGGTTCGCCGAAATCAGTCAAACATCTACGCTCCGGCGATATCTTAATAGAAACCAAAAACGAAAACCACTCAGAACAGCTTCTTCGAGCCACCTTAATCGGGGGAATTCCGATTATAGTTACCTCTCATAAGACATTAAATTCTTCTGGTGGCGTAATCTCGGAGTAGGATCTTATGGGAGTGTCAGAGGAAGAAATCTGTTCTGAACTTAAGCCACAAGGAGTGACAGCTGCCAAGAGAATATTCATACGTAGGGATGGGAATTTAGTACCTACTAGAAACCTGATCCTTACATTTAATAGGTCAGTATTACCTAATGAGATTAAAGCTGGGTACCTGAACTGTACTGTAGGCGCCTCCGTAGCCAGGTGGGCAGGAGCAGCAGTGTGTAGCACACACTTCTTGATTAGACCGGGGTTCGAGCCCGTGACCACCAAATACAGAGGATGTGGAAAGGTCAGGGAATGACCACCGCATATCCCCTGAACAATATGTCCTTAGTTGCTAATGCTCCTAAAAACCAAACAACAAACAAACATACCTGAACTGTAAAGTAAGGCCATACGTACCAAACCCTTTAAGATGCGTCAAGTGTCAAAAATACGGACACTCGCAAATGGCCTGCCGTGGTTCCCTTGATGCGCCCGATGTGGTGCAAAGGACCACGAAATAACTGGATGTTCAGCTACGAAAGCTGCATGTATTAACTGCAATGGAGAACACCCTGCATATTCAAAAGCTTGCCAGCGGTGGAAGGAAGGAAGAAAAGGAAATACAAAGACTAAAGGCAGAACTTAACATCGCATACCAAGAGGCCAGGAAAGCAGTTAAACCAATAAGTAGCGGTAAAGCAACATACGCCGAAAAGGTATCCAATAAATGCTCGATTGGCACCCAAACGGATATGACTGTACCACCGAAAGAGTCATTCACGCCCATCGCTCGCTATCTATTAAGTTCAGAAAAACCAGCACAGAAATCTCAGTCAGCTGCCACTCCAATATCGGTACCTCCGTGCTCCGGCACTATCAAAAGCGAGCACTAAAATAGCATTGCAAAAAAATCAACAGCCCATGTCAGGACAAGAAAACATGGATGTCGAAACCGAGGAGGTACATGACAATTCAGTCTTGGAACTCTTTATGGAGGAAGAAATGGACACAGGACAGCCCCCATTCTTCCCCAAAATGTAAAAACCCAAGACTGATAAAAGTAAGCCCTCAGCACCTCGGAAGCCGCCTGATGGACCCACCAAGCCAAAATAATGGCTAAAATCCTACAGTGGAACTGTCGTGGATTCCGGCGAAATATTGATGACATCAAGGCACTTCTGCAAAAGCACAAGCCAGCATGTTTTTGTGTACAGGAAACTTATTTAAAGGCAAATGATGACCCCCACCATGCGTAACATTGCCATCATTCATAAGGATAGAATTATGGACGGTCCTGCTCATGGAGGAGTTGCAATCCTCGTGAGCAACCAGATTCCCTTTCAGCTTTTGCAACTTACAACATCGTAGAGGCTGTAGCAATTCGTCTTAAAGTGGGGTTTTTATTAACCGTTTGCTCTCTTTATTTGCCACCTGGTATTGACATCTTCCAGGAAGACCTTGATGATTTCGTCATGCAATTGCCTCCCCTATATTACTTCTTGGGGATTTTAATGGACATAACACTCTGTGGAGTAGTGCTAACATTAATGGAAAGGGACGAGTCACAGCGAATGTTCACTGACAATGACCTCTCCCTCCTAAATGTGGGAACAAACGCCTTCCACATGCCTAGCTGTACGTTTTTTGCCATTGATCTTTGCAATTGCAATTGGGAGGTGGAAGAAAACCCATATGGAAGCGATCACTTCTCCGTGATAACCACCCTAACTAGTGGTAGACCGTATCAGCCATTTAGTTTACCGCGGTGGAAGATTGATCATGCTGACTGGAATGCCTTTCAACATCTGGCAAATCTTGGCATCGCTACTGTCAGTCGGGAACATATCAATGGTGCAGTCGCGTACGTTACAGAAAATATTGTCCAAGCAATTGCAATCCCAAAAACATCCAGTTTCCACTATTTCCTAAACCTTGGTGGAATTCAGAGTGCACAACAGCAAAAAAGGCACAAAACAAAGCCTGGGGGATATTCCGCCGATATCCCACGACCGATAATCTAATATCATTTAAACGTGCAAAAGCACGTTATATTAAAGGAAATCTTGGATCCGTTTTACATCATCCATAACCCAGACTGCCAGCTCAAAAAGTAGTCTGGGACAAGATCCGGAAATGAAGGGAAAATACTCACCGTGCCCTTCGGCGATTCTCGAACACAATGGATGTCCAATTGCAGACCGAACTGCAGTTGTAAATACTCTAGGGGAAACATTTGCCAAAATATCTGCAATAACATCATTCGCTCCAGAGTTTTTGGCCCTGAAAAAGAAACGCGAGAAACATCCATTAAACTTCTCTTCAAAAGGGCTTGAACCATATAGCAAGCCCTTTACACAGGAAGAGTTAAATGCAGTACTCTTTCTTACGCATGCAAGTGCTGTCGGGCCCGATGACATCCACTGCGAAATGATAAAACATCTGTCACCACATTCTAAAAATCACCTATTAATTTTGTTTAACAGAATTTTTCTTAATAAACAATTTCCGGATTCTTGGCGGAGAGCAATCGTTCTTGCCTTCCCAAAACCAGGAAAGGATCCTAGATATCCAAGTAACTATCGTCCTATTGCTCTGACAAGCTGTTTGTGCAAGGTCCTAGAAAGAATGATTAATGTCCGCCTTGTGTGGTATTTGGAAACAAATGGTCTGCTTTCCAGGACCCAGTGCGGCTTCCGAAGAAATAGAACTACTTTGGATCATTTAATTCGACTTGAAACATACATTCGTGACCCTTTTATTAAATCCGAGCATCTAGTAGCAGTTTTCTTTGATATTGAAAAAGCGTACGACACAGCCTGGCGATTTGGAATATTACAAGACCTCTACAACTTTGGTCTTAGGGGTAACCTCCCTCTCTTTACTAAAAACTTCCTTTCGAATCGTAATTTTCAAGTCCGTTTAGGATCCACTCTCGAGGAGTTTTGTCAGGACGAGGGGGTCCCACAAGGGTCCGTTCTAAGTGTCACGCTTTTCGCAATCAAAATAAACTCCATCACAGAACAACTTCCGCCCACGGTAAACAATGCCCTCTATGTTGACGACTTTACTATATTTTGTCATTCATGCAATATGAGGGTCATTGACCGGAGCAATATGGCCTTAGTTGCTAATGCTCCTAAAAACCAAATAACAAACAAACAACAGGGTCATTGACAGGCAACTTCAGAAAACTATTGATCATCTTACATCTTGGTCATTGGCTAATGGGTTCAGATTTTCATCACAGAAGACCGTTTGTGTACACTTCTGTCGCAAACGTAATCTTCATCCTGAACCAGATTTAAGGCTTGGACAAAACAACATCCCAGTCGAAGCAGAAGTCAAATGCCTTGGACTGATTTTCGACAAAAAGCTGACATTTCTTCAACATATTCGTCAGATTAGGACAAGGTATGTTAAAGGGCTTAACGTCCTTCGTGCTCTTTCGTCAACTTCATGGGGCGCAGATCGGTCACCCTTCTTCGTCTCTACCGAGCCCTTGTCCATTTTAAACTCGATTATGGGTCCCAGGTATATGGATCTGCTAGAGATAGCGTACTTTGGTGGTTAGATCCAGTCCACCATCAGGCCATTCGGACAGCCACAGGAGCATTTCGCACATCTCCAGTCCAAAGCCTTTACATTGAAGAAAATGAACCATTCCTATCTCTTCGACGTAAGCAGTTGTCTTTGCATTACACCTTTAAATTGAAAGCCCTGCCTGATCATCCCACGTGGGCATCAGTTTTTGAGCCACGTTGGGAAAATCTCTATAACATCGTCGGACTGCCAACAGACCTTTTGGTATTCGAATCCAAGGGCTGTTAAATGAACTAAACATGACGGTGGTAGACAACGTTGCCCAGTCACCAAGGCAGCTCCTTCCAGCCTGGTATGCACATCTGCCAACTTGTGACTTCTCCCTTAAGATCATGGAGAAGGCTAGTACGCCGCCGGCCGTCTACCAACAACTCTTCGCATCACATAGGGAGCAGTAGTCTGACTTTCTGTCAGTCTATACAGACGGCTCAAAGTCAGAATCTTATGTGGGATCTGCTGTCGTATTTCCTCACAAGACAATATCATTTAAGATCCCACAAGAAACTAGCATTTATACTGCAGAGTTGCATGCAATTGAAATAGCCCTTGTGTTCATTATAAATAGAGATTACCAAAGGTGCATGATTAACTGTGATTCATTGAGCGTGTTACAGGTTCTAGCATCGATAAGGTACAACTCTCATCCGGTCCTGTCCCGGATCCGGCAGATGCTTTGTTCTGCCTTTGAATCAGAATTTGACATTAGCTTCTGCTGGATCCCAAGCCACATTGAGATCCGGGGAAATGAATTGGCTGATGCCGCTGCTAAATCAGCCTTTTCCCTGGATAATCATTGCCTGTCAGTCCCCTATACAGACTACAGGCAAATAACACGCTCTAAATTACATTCCCAATGGCAAGACTCTTGGCACGGACAGACCGCAAATAAACTACACCATATTAAGCATGCAATGGCAGTCCAGTCTACGCAGGGTCCGAAAAGAGGAAGTTGTTCTTGCTCGGCTCCGCATAGGTCATAGCCATCTAACATACTCCTTTTTGCTGAGGGCCCACCTACGTGTGAGACGTGTAACGTTATTTTAACTGTTTCTCACGTTTTCATCGAATGCCCTGTCTTTAGATCTGGCTGAACCATTTATACTCAGTCAGATTCTAGGTGACAGAGACAACATGTCTGATGTTTAACTTTTTACACTCGATCAATTTATACACAAAGATTTAAGTTTATATTTTATACCTTTTATATAACCTTTAACCATAGTATCATATTTACCTTTTTGATATGGTAGCCTGTTTTTAGGCTGACCAACATTTTTGTATTAGTTTTATTTTTGATTTGGCGCATTATGGCCACAGCTGCCAATGCGCCATTAAAAACCAAACCAACCAATCAGTTGAGTGCCACCACCTAAACGGCTCCATTTTAGGGATAGTTTCCACATCCATCGGTGGGTGTGTAGGCACTCAGACTGTAAGAGATGACAACACAATCTTGAAATATTTCCACAACGTGAGAGAAACCCGATCTCATTCCCAGTGTTCACTCCCACACGATGGCAGACGTTGGGTTTCACGGTGGCAGGTGAAGAGGGACAGGAAAAATTTGGGGGCCACGGGCGATCACTTGTATTGGACAATTTCTTTGAGGAAATTCCGCACGCTGATGGTAGAAGCAAAATTTGACGGGATCCTTAAAGGAAAAAAAAAAGGACAACAGACGCTGTCATTCCAGCTCTCTCTTAAGCAGACATGAAGAATGACTACTTCGTGTCTGCTTAAGGCATTTCAGGCGCCTCCGTAGCCAGGTGGGAAGGAGCAGCAGTGCGTAGCACACGCTTCTTGATTAGACCGGGGTTCGAGCCCGTCACCACCAAATACGGAGGATGCGGAAAGGTCAGGGAATGACCACCGCATATCCCGGAGCAATATGGCCCTAGTTGCTAATGCTCCTAAAAACCAAATAACAAACAAACAAACTTAAGGCATTTCAAACCTTATGATATAATTTGACAGTGATATTGAACACTCCATCGAAGAAAACAAAAAATTCTGCTCTGCTTCTTCACAAATACAAAAACATGGTACACACTTTTCATCATTAAAGACCATTCCACCATACCTGGACCGTTCTGTTTTCTTAAGGTAAAAACGTATGTCTCAAATAAAGAACCTTAACAAACTGTTTGCTTTTAATTCGTCTTGTAGGAAAAATATGGCCGCACTAGTCCTGGTGTCAAAATAACCATACAAAGTTTTCAGAGATATGATCTGAATCTCGTGGAATATCTTTGGGACAGTTGCTTTGGTGGAAAAATGGAGAAAAAAATCTTACCAGCTTTTAAACATACATTGGGGATTGTTGCTGATTCCTAAAATGAATTTTTTGAGATTGCAGTGGGCTGTGTTGACCTTTCCTAATCTAAGTTCACTCTCCGACATAAGCATTCCTCGTTGCTTAAACGTTGAATCCGATAACTGCAAAGAAAAAGCGCGTGTTTAGATTCTCCCTTCTTTACGATTCTGTGGAAATCAATAACTGCCGGAAATGTATTAGGAAATGCTCCAGAATCGGTTATTTAAAACATTACGTCACGTTGTTTCAAGAGAACTATTTCATTCCCCCTGTAGACGTTCTCGAATCTCCAAAGGTTATTTACTACTCGAGAGTGTCTGCGAAATAAATTCATTTATTTTGGTACAGATGAAGGATCACCTGCGCACAGCTCGAGACAGTTTCTCGCAAAACATATGGGAAACAATTTACCATAAGAAGCTACATTGATTTCCGATAATAAGAGTTAGCGGAAGTTGGTTTAAATATTTAAACAGTCTCACTAAGTGCCGGGTTGTACACGTTTCATCTTCTGTTTGTCTTTTGGGGATTGTTTACTTCTCTAATCAAGAATCGCACATATTGAGTGAAATTCTGCGTCATTTTAGGCCGCATGGTGTGCTTGTGCTTTAGAAATGTCCTCTGACAGACATGCGCAGATAAACACCGGAATACAACCATGTATCAGATTCTTACAGGAGGTCTTTTCCGTTTTAGGACTTTCAATACGTGATTGAAATGATTTATTTATCTTTCCACTGAAGCAGCTATTTATTAAAGCATCTGGCTGCTCGATGCCTTCTGTATAAACTAGAATAAATTCAGATCCTACTGTAAATTTGTTTACTATTTTCTTATTATTTTATAGCACGCTGAGACAGAATTGTTTCTTGTTATTTCGTCTTATCTGCTTGTGAGAGAATTGCGAATTATGCTTAGCTCGTCTCTTTGTCTTTCTTTTCTTTCTCCCTGTATATCGGAACAAATAAGTCTAATGTAATTGATCTAGGAAGGTGGTAAACGTTTCTAAGAAGATTGTCTCTAAACAACAGACGTTTAGAGGATAGTCTCAGCTTATCTTGCACTGCTCACCACAGAGTTTACTAACATACTTCAAAAATGTTACGAAGAACGCAATGAGGTGATGTTTTTTTCAGCGCGAACTGTCAACACCATCAACTGTAAGGAGAAAAACAGAACTGAAATGTTGTGACTTCAAACCGATAAATGTGGGCCACGTTTATCGGCTTGACCAGCTAGACCGGTACTTGAGAAATAGTGCCCTAAACTACCGCACCACCAATGTTTGATTTTTATGAGCATATTGTGAGGTAAGCCTGTAGAAAATTGCCTCGGATATCTCTCGAGATCCAGGCTTGCTATCGTGGCTCCTTAACGAGTTACGAATAGCAAGTCTGTAACATCTCAGGATCGAAAGATAGGAAAATTGAGACAGAAACACATGCAGGTTACATATCCCGTAAAGAATACACTTGCTGTATCTTACTGACCGACCTTATCTGGTTATCACTTCTGGCTTAGGGCTCGTTTTCCATTTCACAGGAGACTAAATCCAGAAGCCCATGCATTGGTCTCCACGATGCATACAAATGGGACATTTATTCTCGTGTAACACTACGCAGGCGAATTTTTCCAAGAGTTGGAGCTACTCTAACATCCTCATTTTGGTAACGGAAAGAAACTTTCGTGGAAATTTCTGTTTTGAACACAAAGTTTGGCCCAGTAAGTAGTGGACTGCTTTTGAATTACGGTATAAATAGCCACGATGATCACACATCTTTCGAAAGGACTTGGTTATCCCCAGGGCTACGCGCACCATCGATTGAATTCCTCTGCTCTAAGGAGCACAGATCACTACGAACTCTTTCCTACTCCAACTGGTCGGATGGTCTTATTTCAATTTGTAGTAAGCGTGTGCATATCTCTCCTCCACCATTACTTAATTCTCCTCCTAAATATTTGATTATCCCAGTATTTTCTCTTCTAAACTTCCTTGTTATAACTATGCAATAATTACAGTTTTTTGTCTAGAATGAATCCTTTCATTCAGTTTCCTTTTCTTTGGTTATCCAGTCGTTGCAGAAGCCATCTCGATGATATTCACCGTTTAATTAATCCGTTCGATCTAACAGCCATCTGCCTATAAGAAAGTGATCTTACTCCACAACACAGATGGGAGCAACGATGGAGCCGCTATCCCTGGCAGGACAGCGGCTCCATCGTTATTTGTAAAGTTCCAGTTTGGAACACCCCTTCCCGTCGATAACGCGAAGAGCGCATTCAGGTGAGGTTTTTTTTTTTTCAGTTAAGAGCAAGTTGTTTGCAAGACTTTTCAACCAACTAACCTTTCTCCTAAAGCAAAAACACATTCATTAGAAACATGTCCAAACCGAAAAAAATTGTTCTTCTTCCGAGCATTTGGGTTTTGGCCAAATATACGACCGTCAGCGTACAATGGAGTACCCTCATTTGTCTCCGAGCAGTGGCCATTATCTGAATCTCAGACTGACAGATAAGAATTCTGTCTATTATTCGTGCAGCTTTGCCAAACAGTTGGGCAGTTTCCCTTTTTCCATATGATTTTGTTACCGACTACCGTGATGGCTATCTTGCTGTTCCTGGTATTGGCGCATTATAGCCTTAGTTGCTAATGCGCCAATAAAATCCAAACCAAACCAATCTTGCTGTGATCCTTTGATCTTCTTTTTAAATCTGTAGACCCCATTTCCCGGAAGAGTTCACATTTGGACCATCATATTTAGCGTATATTTTGTATTTTCTTCAACAAAACATCGGTAGGCGAGCAGTTGAGGAAATAACCATTGATAAGGCATTCCATCTGTTTATGACAGCTCTATCGTACATTTTTAGCCACATATGGGCGAAGATAGTGGAATTAGCTCCACTTAGCAAATGCAACGTTTTCTAAGTACTGGAAGATAGTAGTTATAAACCATCTCAAATAGGAGTCCTAAAAGAAAGGACAAAATCTTAGAACACGAATGATTTCTCTTCTGGAGTAAAGAGGCTGGTGACATCTTCAGTACCAGGTTCCAAAATACCATATTTCTGTTATGGCAATTCCTTTAAAACAAGGAGGATAATAACGTGTCTGGTATCAGCATTCTAATTGTTTTGTTTTCATATTTGTGTTGTCCAAAATATCCTGAGCCAAGTACAGTTTCCAAGGGCAAAATTTTAGAAGGATATCTTTGCAGCTGAAGATTGAGTAGCTGTATTAGAAGAACATTCTTCGCTGTTAGCATCTTTTGAAGAAGACTGATAGCCAAACTTCAGTATTCAATATATCCAACGCCATCTGGCTGACGTTAGGATTACAAGCAAAGAAGCAACTGCTGGGTCTGATGGACCCACAGACATAATTAAGGGTTAATTGCGCGTAAAGCCACCATTGCCCAGTGGCCAAGAGCGGAAGTGCAGTAGCACATGCTACTTATTATTATTATCTGTTTATTTCCATAAGGAAACCACCCCGGGACGGCAAAGTGCCAGGAGGGTGCTAAGTACATATCAGGGTACTTGAGTAGACCGGGATTCAAGTCCCTGACTGATAAATACGGTCAATCTGCCAACTCGCACTGGACCAGAGGGGCGGATTATGGTCCAGTTCCCTCAACAGGAATCGTTGAGGAGGCTTCCACCCTGCAGTGGATTTGATAATGACTGCAGTTTCCCTCTAATGCCCATCGTCAAAGAATTAATATTACTGCAGAAAGCGAAAATTTGGGCTTTTGACTCCATGTTTGATTAAATCTTCTCTTTCAGTATTTATACGCGTCACTGCCTGTTGAAAAATAATGAAATCGCAAACATCAGACTTCATCCAGGCCTTTCAAACAACGCACAAAATGTCGCGTTTTAAAAAGGACCCGTGCCGATTTTAGCTGAACTCCGCCCTGTTTCTTTCTTTGCCGAGCGTACCTTGAGGTAAACTCAGCGAAGAATGGAGGGCTTACAGAATTGTGGCAACGCCGTGAATGCATTAAACCTCGGGGAAACGGGCGTTGGATGTTCCAGTAGTTTGGCGACTGTTTTGTGCATTTTCAATTTGTCTCGCGCTATTCATTCTCTCTTCGATATATATATATTTTTAAAATTCTATTTTGCTTCGAGATAAAAGCAATTAATTTCCCCTTTTCTTTATTTCAGATATAACTACATTCGCGGTGCGACTGATTATCGCCAAACGGACTCACCTCTTCGCTCTTTTGTCCGTCATTTTGTCCTTCCCCGATAAGAAACTCCTTTCCAAATTTCAGAAGCGACGATGGTTTTATATAAATAGCCTCCGGATAGAAAAATTATGCGAAAAAAACCGTAAGAAAATAAGTACGTGAAAAAAATGGGACGAGAAAAAGAACGCGCTTCTGGCGTCTGGACGAGAGGCAAAGAACTATAATGATGTCCCAGCTGTCAGTTAACAGCGCGAGCACACGTTACCGTGGCCGTAAGGCATAAATGCCCACACGTGCGGCTCTCACGTGGGCCCCCGTATTCGGAGCAGCGGGACAAAAAGCTATCTATGTAAATCAGAGATGCGGGACTTCGGGAGCGCGCGCCAAAATAACGAATAAAAAATATAAATAAAAGCCCTTTGGCCTCGTGCTGGGAATTATTCGGTATTTTCCGGAACTGCGCGGATCTCCCGAGCTTTCATTCGTTTAAAAGAACGGGTGTTGGGGGGGGGGAAGAGAGGGGGGGAGGGAATTGTAGTTTTGGAGAATCTCGTGACAGCGAAATGATTGGCTGCATTTGGCTCGTAAGAGCTCGCGATTGTAGGCGTTCGCCCGCTGAAGTGACAGCCATGGCCGCCAGCTCACGAACTTTAGGCGCGCGCGCCTTTACTTGTCAATTACAGGTCGTTGAGAGGTTGGCATTTTTCATAATCTTCCTCATAGCCTGAGGGTTGCCAATATGTCATTGTTGTCAGAATGGCAAGGTTCGGGAGATGGAAGCCATTTTCGCCGGCACAATTTTCACCGGCGTTCTGGTGGCCACCGGAAATTTTTTTTCTTCTTCTTTCTTTCTCTAAAAAATACAAGACAGATAGCCGATGGAACAAAGAAAGCTACAGCTGCCAGACCAAAAAAGGTATATTAGATCGAAGACTATTTTTATTTTATCATTTATTCCCAGATAAATGGCTACGTGCAGTAGATAAGAGCTATATTTCAGCCTGTCTCGCGTTACAATGCTAATACGGAGGATGATTTATAGATGCGGCATCGGCCCTTTATCCATCCCCGCTAGAAGTTTCAATCCACGAATTTCGCGGTGGAAATTGCATCGAAGAAAAAAGTCTGTCGCTCATTGTCATCACAATGCACGATATTTCCAGTTAAGTCATTGCAGAAAGCTTTCCGACCTTTGTTTACAGCTTGTTGAAAAAGGCTGACCTTCCATTATGTGAATGAATACAGCCATTTCTGAAAGAGGGTTCTCTTTGTTCTTTAATACCAGAGAATATAATGCCTTCTCGGTGGTTGTTCCTTATCTTCGGCTTAGGCAGTGTCCCATTCGGAATGGCTAATCACCGATAAAATTTCCTTCTTTAATATAAATGAAAAGCTCTCATAATCTACGCCGGCAGTAAAACTGCCCTTTCTTAGCAGTCGCAGATAACGAGTGAAACGATTATGCCCGAGTAGAACAAATTGATGACAAAAAACGAGTCTGGAACTCCCGGCAACTGTGGCTGAACGTATTCTTCCTCCAGCGTCAGAAAAATGCGATATGGAAATAACCTGTCTCGCCTTATCTTTTAATTTGTTCCCGGCGAGTGAAATGTAACGAGTTTTCTTTGTTTCTTTCTGAATGCGATGTCAAATGAAGATCGGAGAGAAAAAGGCGAGAATCTCCATTTTCTACAGGTATATTTAAAATTAATGTAATACGCAGGGCTTTTCTTTATTAGGTTCATTCATATCCTTGTAATTTAAATGAAAAATCCTGAAACCTGTTGTCTGCTGTCTTCAGCATGTCCGTCTGTTCATCCGCATGTAATAACTCGACTCGTACTGAATGGATTTTCAAGAAATTTTACATTTGGGCCTTTTAATAAGATGTGTTGATCCATTTCAAAATTAATTAAAATTGAACCGATATAAACCTGACAGTTATTTCTTTATCCGTCTGTCTGCATATAACAACTAGACTTCCAGTAGACAAATTTTCACGAAATTTCATAGAAATTTCATAGAAATAGGATTTCATTTCAAATTGAAGTTTCATTAAAATCAGACTAGGAATAGAAATTCGACAGTTAATGTCCGTCCGCACGTCATAACTTGATTTCTGTGACATTTTAATGAAATGTTATTTAGCCATTTTAGAAAGGTTGGTCGAGCCATTCCAAATTATTTATTATTTATTCATACATAGTACGTAGGCTATCCATATACAATATGGCTGAAGCACTGGATTATGTTGCCACGTGTTTCTTTCCTGCTTTGATGCTTCTTCCCCTCCTTTTTTCTCTTCAGATGAAATGGAATAATCCAAGCAAACATTGTGTTGTGATTTTTAACATTGTACGAGTAGTTTCGATGCAACCTCAAACAATATCAGCCTGACTCTCTTTCTGTTCTCTTCTTGTACAAGAATCTGTGTTGACATTTTCTTTTAATCTCCTTTTGAGGTACGACTCGCTTTACTGGTGTTATCGTAGAAGAAGGCCATCAGCGGGCTATCTGCAAACGCGCAATCTGTTACATAATACTCCGCATTTTAATCTAAACGCGATAGTAATCTTATGTATGGACGACGTGCAGATCATGCTCGCAGCAGATAACTTTAAAAAAAAGTAAGTATCGGGGAGATGACATCATTAGCATAAATTTAATAAAAAATACTATTCCGGCATGAAATATGCATTGATAAATGCATTTAAAGCAGCGCTGGGAAAGGATATCTTCCTGATATTTTGAAGAATTTATAAATCGTAAGAAATGGTAAGGACACCGGTTTTAAGTTGCTGCTTGCAGAATCCCAAACAACTGAAAACACCAACTTAAATTTATGAAAAGTGGTTTCTTTCTACTTTTTTGGAAATTAATTTTTCAATGATTAAATGAAAAGCGAGCATAAAGGAAGAGTGTCCCCCTCCCCCACTCATTGCTGGTCTTTTTTGACTAGAGCCCGATAAACGAACTTGCTTCTCTCTTCACAGTGGTAAGAGGGAAGAAAATGCAAAGGAAATCGCTTAAACTGCCATGGGTTCAGTTCTCTGGAGTTACACTCACTGGCCAAAAAATTACAAGCTTGGTGACATGAATTCCAGCATTTGTCGGAAGATATTTAGCCCCATATGTGCCCATTGCGAAGCCGAACTACCCTCTCCAATATCCCAGACATCCTGAATGGAAGACTTGAAGAACTTAGATGGCCAGGGTAGTAAATCTTTCAGATACAGTATTTGCATGGTGGTTAGATGCCCTGTTGCCTTGAAAGAAACCAATGGTTTCACAGTCGAGTCTTGGCATTGCCGGCATCACACGACACCACTCGAATCTTTTGATTTTTTTTTTATAGGAAGATCGTGCTGGCCACCAAGTTGTTGGATATCGTCATTTTGAAGATATTCCTCTACCACTTGAGCTCGGTGCATTGGCGTTATCGTACATGAAAATAGAATCTGGGCCAACCGCACCCATGAAAAAGTCGCATATGGGGTGCGGCCGTTGATCATTATTCCGTTCCACACGACAACAGCGCCTCTATTGTAAGTGCCCCTTTCTCTGATGTTGGAGGGATGGTATCTGATTCCTCAGATGGGGGAAACCCCTGGTGCCATTTGACACTAAACACACTCCTCGTTTTCTGCACATGAAATCACGTCTGGAACCTGTTTGTGGGGTTAAAAGAGAGGACACATCAAAGAACAGAACTATACTCCATTTGTCGGGTCTCCAAGTCACATGTTCATAGCATCAATTCGGTCGAGCTTTGCAGTTAAAGGGATTCAAGGTATTCAAAGTATTTCAGTTTGTATGGCGGTCACCAGGGTTTCTCCTATACGCCAAAGGGGTTAAAAGGATGCAAACCAACCACAGGCTTTCTTGCGTTGAATCTTCTTGAATTGAGTCTTCTTAACACAGTCCGGTTGGAAATGTTTTCACTTGTGGCCGGAGCAACTTCAAGAGACTGATGGCAGGACATCGTGGGGTTCCGTCTTGCTATTAGAGCTGCTGCTGTTTTTTTTTTTTTTTTTTTAGGAGTATTAGCACCTAAGGCCATATCTATTAGAGCTAGACAGCGGTCTGTTCTGGTTGACGTAGACCTCGGGCTGCCTTGGCCAGCTCTTCTTGTAATGGTTCCTGTCTTCTGAAACTGCTTCCATAATGCCGAGACGACACTGCGTGGCACAGTAAGCTAACGTGCACCTCTGCCTGCTACTTCTCGGCTTCAAGTTGTCCATCTCAAAGAATCATCCAAACGAAGATGACTTACCATCCTGATTACTGGAGATGTGGTTACCCCACTGAGCGAGCCAAAAAAAAAAACACGTGAGGTGATATGTGGTCCCAACCCTTGTTTTTTATAAGCATGGATTGTTTGCATAATGTGCGGCTCTCTAGGGTGGTAGATCAATTTCTATTGGATACTCGAAATTTGCATGCCAGGATTCCTATTATATGAAATATTCGCCTTCGACGACACTGTTCACAATAAAACATTCGTGGAAAACATTTTGTTCTGTTAATTTTGTATTCCGATGTACTGTCACAATACGGAGTTGATCAGAAAACGATAGTCTGACATGAATCGCGAAGTTTGATATCCATACGAAAGTTTGTGGTCTCCTACTAGATCATTGTCCCCCTTAGCGAAATCCAACTTTTAACTAGCGCGTGTAGCCAGCTGGTGTGGTGTTGTTGGTCTTGTATGCGCTTAGTAGCGCGCAGCCGGAATTGGAATTCGTGGAATGAGCAAAAGGTTTTAATGTATTTGCTTTTGTATAGTGCATAACCAGCCTGGCAATCGTGGGATATCGAGCCCTAATTATGTTATTGAAATGGAAAACGAGCCTTCGTTTGCTAAAAGTGCGCCGGAAATCCAAATCCGGCCACGTGCTGATTTGCATGAGACGCATGCTGGTTACTAAATCAGAGCCTCACCCAACCCCGGAGAAATCGCATAGAAACAATCAAAGCTATTCCTTTCAGAAAGACGTTCCATCTCTCCAAAATGACATTTCCCTCATTCCGTTATGGTCCCCTATTACGACGCAATAAGGAAATTCGCCCACCTGATTGATACGCCGGTTGCAACGCATATGGCAAACTTTAACTGCGGGAAATAAAAGATATTTGCTTCTCCAAATATATTCGAGTTCCTTTTTAATAATCTGCGCACGCGCGCATTACCAATCTACTTCTCGTGTTCCGGAAATGTCAATTGTATAGGCTCCGTACCGGTTTTGTGATTTTGCCTCTCCCGTGGGGCCGCTTCTTTTGCTCGTGCAGTTCAGACTCCACCGCCTAATGCAATAAGCGGCGCACACCATCGGTGGATTGGTTCTCTCATCTGTTCTTTCGCTAGCTCATCTTATCTTTCTCTCTGTCTCGCTGGGAGAAGCTAAGTTCATCGGAGAAGAGGAGAGACGAAGTTTTCTTGGTGGGGAGCGGCTGATCAGAAAACTACACACAGCGGGGTATCTTGTTTTGCCGCTACTGTTGTAAAGTGGGCGATGGGTGGAGACAGTGGCGCCATTGTGGGGCTTCACGCTCATCAGCTGCGGTCTCACAGAACTCAACTCCCTCGGGGGAACTTTCGAGCCATAACAGTTTCAACTTCTTCCCTGGCTAATTAAAAGGGCGTAGTTCACCTAGGCGGTAAATCAGATCGCTTTTTTTTTCGGGCCTGTAAAAACAAGCGGGTTTGTTTTTTTTTTTGGAGTTGCAGTCTGCTTGGGAACTTCCACGTGCTCTTGTGGATGGATTCCGAATTTTCTCACAACATAATTTAAAATCTGCTCTTCCACTGCACGTAAAAGATCGAGTAAGACAGGAACGCAGACCATGTTCAGTGGTTCCCAGACTGTGTCCCGGAATCTTGGTGTTCCATGAGATTGAGGAAAGCTGTATTGAAAATGGCGATCTTTTATTTATTGTATATTTATTTGATTTGAAGCTACAAACTTCCATGTTGAACTGCTCTATATGATGGAGGGAGGATTTATTTTATATCGTGACAAATAAGGACATGAGGTATTATTGTCTGTAAACTGTTGCGACGATGCCTGTTAGTCCCATATTCATTGAGGACCAAATGATGGATGTTCAAGTACGCAAATATGCGTTGCATGTTGTACTTTCCACCATCGACCCAATTTCAGTAGATAGTCCGCTAGTAATCGATAAATTAATAAAAGAAAGGCTGGTAAGGGACCAATTTAAATAATCGAAGATTGCTGTGGTAGAAGTTCGATTAGCAGACCTCATTAAAAAGGTCAGATAACGGAAAAATCGGAAGCTTGGTAGAAGAACTGAAAATAACTCCAGTTTTGGCTATTTGGGCACATTGCCTCTAGCATAGGTCAATATCGTGACCCGTCGCTATGAGCTGCGGACGATATTGATCTCCCTATAGATCCCACTTTCCTCATCGTGGTTTCCTGCCCACAGTTGGATGTAATTCGAGAGGAGAGAATTTTCTGTGAACTTTTGCATAACAAGTGTAATGGCGCTGTCAGAATTTAATTTTAGGAATGCGATACGATATTACTTCTGCACGCACCCCGCCTTATTCTGATAATTAGTCCGTGACGAATCAGGAGGTTCCCCCCTCCCTCCCAAGAAAAACAGGCATAGCTGTGTGATATTATTTCAAGCACGTCTGTGGACGTCTACAAATATTGTGAGTTCCTCGCGAGTAATCAAGGCAGCCCATTATAAGGCGGTGGAATATTAGAAGCGGTATGCAATCTTCTCCAGAAGCGGCTGGGGTTCAGAAGTTCACGCAATTTTTGTGGTGTCACTTTCGAACTGTTAGATGTTGCAAGATGGCAACAGAGTGCGTGTGCTGTTCGGCTCAGGAAATAACAGGGAATAGCGTTTATTGGCAATGATTCAATACAAATATGGGCCTTGTTTCAAAAAGAAACTCAATCAATCACCTTTGAGAGAGGCAGACTTCGAAAATGAGAAGAGCTTTTGGAAGAAAAATTCCCTGAATTAATGGCAGGAAACTTGCGGTGGTGCGTGGCAGATTTGGCGTCCTCCGGTGACGAAACGACAGTTGACAGTTTAAAAAAATAATAATACTAAAAATAAAACTTAATGGTGACACTCTGAATATAGTCACCAGGGGTTGGTATAGCTTCCGTATAAATCGCAGTTTGGCTGAATTTTAGACAGGATAATGAATGCATCAGCGACACAAAGGCCACTCTGTCTTGCTGAAAACATATTTCAAGTCTCCAAGAAGTTTATAGAGCGCGAAGGTTGTCATCTAGAGCTTTTATTAATGTGCCCCCTCTTTTCGTATACTTCCGCGACTTGAGTGGATTTGTTCCTGTCGTCCGTTTGGGAAGTCCCTGTTTGAATCCTGTCGATGAGTATTTTCCTCGTCATAAATATCGAAGACCCTCGTTTAAGATTTGATTTATAATTTAACAGAAGGGTTTTTGTTTTTAAGATGATTCTATCTAGATGGTCTCAACATTTTAAGGTCCAGGGACTTCTCGCACGAAGCCCCTGGAATCTTAAACACGCAATATAATTATTGTGTGTCCTATGTTCTTATTAGCTTGCTCCGCGCATGCCCTGGCACATTACGGTCTGTGGATATTGAGCTATTTTGATAAACGTAAACCTGCTGTTGGAAAATCTGTTGTTCATTGAGCTGAAGTTGAGCCATCTGACAGCAACAAATGGCTGCGAATATACAGTTAATGAAAAACGTGCTTTCCATCTCATTTAATGTAAGATAGAAAGAAGAGAACACAACTACTGTATACGGACTATGTAGGTTTTTGGACGAGGAGACGTGTGTGGGCGTACAAAGCCATTTTCCAGGTTGACTTCTTGGGTCATCTACACAGGTTATGGTAAAATTCCGTTTTTGAATTTCATTACAGCCCAAGAGATCAGTGGCGTTCTCAGCTAAATTTTGTTTTATTAACAGTTCTGACTGAAATCCCGAAATAAAAGCAACCGAATCCGCGTAAGTTATCCAGGGACCATATTCATCCCTAATTTTATATTGCTCGAATATAATTTAAATAACGCGGATTTAAGTTATTTAATCTCCATTTCCCCCTCCACTTTTCCCATCCAAAAAAATTGTTCACACGGTCTTTAGGTATTGATCCGAGACACGTCAGAGAAAGTAAATGCAACCCCATCCCCCTTGGCTAACTTGAGCATTGACGAAATAGCAGCCTACCTTTGTGTGATGATTCCGCATTTTGGCCACAACAAATTAATTGAACCCCATTATCGACAGAAGGCATTTTTCGACTGCAAAAGAAAAAAAGCCTTATATTGATAAATTGTCACGATACTGTATTTTGAGTTGACAACGATTATGTATTGGTACGATCTTCGAAGATAGTTTATGAGCTAACTAAAACCAGTCCACCTACTTCATCCACAGTTTTAGAAGATCCAACTCAGCAGATAAATTGGAAATCAGTGGATACTGTGTAAGGCAGATGCAGGAGCACAATAGGGATGCCATGTAAATACATCAATCCGCGATACACGTATTTCTCAGAGTAATGTGCACCTGTAAGATGCCATCTGAGATAACTTGTTACTTCCAGGACTTGTGTACGGGAACCTTGTCTTACTTTGGCAACCTACTGGGTGCACCCGCCCAAATCGGACCGCCAAAAAAAAAAAAAAGTGATATTAAGGCGTTCCATTTGTGCCAAGCAGAAGGAACCTATTCTTCACCCCCTCAACTATTTCTATTCCCCCGTCATGCCTTAGTTCGCGTACGATTCGAAGCAGTGGCGCAAGTTCTTTTCTTCCGATAAGGCAATAATCACAAGACGGCGTTGCGGTGTTCTTTGGGGGGAGTGAGGGGTGGGAGGAACTCGGACAACTACTGTAATTGGAACGCTGGGGAAATTGCCACAGTTGTAGCGTCACCCCGTAAAATCGCTGCCGTAGCTCGCTCCACACGTTCGTAGGAGGAGCAGTGCACGTTCTGGAGCGCAATCATATGGCTCGCGCAGTGAAGTAACGCACCATGTCGTTGGGGAAGCGGGGGGGGATAAAGAAAAAGGGGATCTGTATTATGCAGAAAACAACCCACGCGGATCTCGCGGAAACCTACTCATCACGTACCCGACTCACGCGCGCTCGCGTTCTGTCATGGGCTCGCTTTTTCCACGTTATCGAGGGTGTTGGCCGCGTGCATACCTTGTCCATTTCGCTTTCTCCCGCGGGGCTACTTCACTTACTTTTTCTACGTCTCGCGCTGCCGTATAACGCAATAACAGACCTCATTGCGGAAGTGCCCCTCCTCTCCTTGCTCCTTCTCTTATCTCCTTTCTTTCTCCTTCCACGCTGCAACATTCCCATTTCGGCCGCGTATATTTACACTGCATATCCAACGCAAGATCTCGTGGTATCATTCCAAGCAGCGGCTCTTTTGATTCGCTGTTTATTGCTGGTGCTACTGTCGACGACAGCGTGATTCAGCAAACAACACCGCCGAAGAGGGCCGGAACACTTGACACTGACGTTCTTTTCTTATAACTTTCAGTAGTTCTCGTTTTGATAAACACTAACTATTCTTAATCCCGTTTTAAAATATTTTTTCTTAATTTCTTATCTGTAGATTTATGAGAGATTAACGCGGTAGTCGTCACTGGTAACCTCACAGGTGCCACTCGAAAATAAGATTTGAATGATTAAAAATGTTAAAATTGTTCTACCTTCCTAAATATAGTCAGTTTTGCTGCAGCGGTTTCTAAAATGATTTTTCTTAAGGTTTCGATTAGAAATGGGGGATGAGAACCTGTTAGGAGTCACGCCACCGTTTCTGCAACTATTTTAGATTTTGCTTGAATAATGGTTTGGTTCCGGACAGGCGCCGATGAAGTTTCAGATTAATTGTTTTTCTTCTGCAACTAGGAAATTATTGATTTCTAAATTACAGACGACTGTTTATTAGAAACACTTTTGAGCCTAAAGGCAAGTAAGGCTCCTGAAGTTGATGACATAAGTCCATAATTATGAGGGTAGCTGCCAGAGAGTGTGATTAACCATTTGGGTTAATTTGATGGCATCTTTGCACTCAGGAGAGATTCCTTGGATTGGAGAATTGCGAACGTATCCCCAATGCATAACGGCGGTTCTGTGTGAAGTCGGTAACTACAGACCGGTTAGCCTTACTTCGTTGGTAGGGAAATTCTTGGACATATTGATTAAAAATCCTCGAAATATCTATTTTGACACAGTTACTCGTGAATTGGATGTATGGAACAATTTCGATAGTTTATTAAAATCCAAATAGTTTATTTGGATTTTAGCGAGTCATTTGACTTAGTCCTTCGCAAGACGTTACTCTATAATCTGGAACATTTGTGATTAGTGGAAAGATTCGAAGATGGATTATAAGGCGACTGTAGTGCAGAGGGCATAAGGTTGTGATTAATGAATATTCAGGTAAACCTGAATACCCATTTGAAAGAAACGTTCTTTATCAAAAAAACTCGGTGCTAAATGTGTTCCAAGAAATTTCCGGGCTGGCAATTATCTGTCTGCATGTTCAATCAGCCACAGTCAATATCTTCCTCTACTTTGATTGTATAGTATTTCTGTGAGAAAAACTGTATAATCAAAGGCAACATACTTCTTTTCTTAAGATCTCTTCCGTCCCATAGAATCCTTCACCTTCAAGTCGGTAAGTCCACATTTACTAGCAGAGTAACTGCTGGAGTCCCACACGGTAGTATACTTTCCGGCTTACTCTTCACAGCATCCTCATCTCATTCATCACCAACAGATTAGGCATACTGTGCTATGCGGATGATATAAATGTTTTAACGGAAGTCCACCACACTGAAGGTTCTTATTATTGCAATGTAACACAGAGATTTTACTTATTCTTCAGATTGGTGTAGCGTTAGAAGTCGGGGTGCCTCAAGGATCGGTTCTTGGACCACTGTTGTTTCTTGTTTTCATAAACGACATCGACGAAGGGATAAAGGGTGCGATGTCAAAATTTGCAGACGACTGGTCGGTGCCAAGCAGCGCTCCTTCAGGCTGCCCAGAATGGTAAGAAAAATGGCAGCTATGTTTTAACAGCAGAATACAAGGTCTTACACTTGGGAATAGTAACTCCAAAATAACTTGTATACTTGGTGGGGTTGAATTAAAAACGGAAAGGGAAGAAAAGGGGTCTTCGAGTTACGATACGGTTTTCTGAGCTCTGTAAAAAGGCCAGGAAAGCCCATGGTGTCTTATCGATGATTCATCGAACAATATTCTATAGAGATAGAGAGGTCGTAATTGCACTGTACAAGGCAATTGTAAAACCATATTTGGAACACTGTGTTCAAGTATGGAGACCTTATCTGAGAAAAGACATTGAGCTTCTTGAGAGAGTCCAAAGAGGGGCAACTCGTATGGTGAGATTGGAAAAAGAGCGACCGCACGAAGAAAATTCGATTATGTGGGTTACAGAGTTTCGTAACCAGGCTCTGTAAAGTGGAACTGGTTAGGGTTTATAAGACTTTAAGAGGGGTTAGTAAAATGAATGAACGCAGAATTTTCACTGTTATGAAGAATTCCAGAACTAGGGACCATAAATTCAAATTACATGGGAAGAAGTTTGTACTAGATTGTAGGAACTTTCCTTCCTACATTCCAGTGAGTTGACAACTGGACCAAGTTGCCTTCGCAGGTAGTTGAGGCTGACAGTCTGAAAAAGTTCAAAGGTCAACTGGATAGCTACCTGCGTGAGGAGAGAAATGCATAATTTGTATTTTCTTATGTCCTTTTTCGTTTTTTGGTCACTGCAGTAAAATCTTTGGCTTCCTTGCCCCATTTGGCCACTACGAATATTAATCACGCCTTGCATACACGTATTAAATTTGGTGTTCAGTTGAACTTCTTTTCTTCTTTGTGGTACCATCCAGTTGCATCTCCGGATCAGATTGAGCAGTACGCAGGATTTTTAAGCTGAGCTAATCGAACTTCTTTTCCAGACAGTTCAACCGCATCACCTTGTATTTCACGAAATTATCGTGACATTTCCTCGCTTTACAGATATTCGTACGATGGTTTCAGAATGCAGATGCACCCGTAACCAGAGCAACAGTTAGAAGGGTAGTCGGCAGCTGAACTAATGAATTTCCAGTACGGAAAACGTGCGCAGATTTAATGTGGCAAACATTTAGTTAATGTAACCCGTCTTGAATTACGGCAGCGTTTTATTGGATGCTGCTGGCGTTCTGTGGGAGTTTGAAAAAAAATATTAAAAACGTTTACGTTAAAGTTGCGACGCCACCGAGCTTTTGTTTTTCCGGATTAATATTTTACTGCGTTTCCTTTGAAACTGGTGTGATGTATAACGTACTGTAGATGCGGTCTTAACACGAGTTAATTACCCTAATTGTGCGCGTTCTCTGCTCTAATAACGTGTTTGTTTGCGGTTTGGAGTTGGTGCTGTTTAATCTCTACTATTTTATGTGAGGGTTAAGGAAACAGCGTGCCCGATCCATCTTCGGAGGCTCAAAAAACCGAGGGATGTATTTTCCTTCTCTTCACTTCTTTTCCGCTTATATTAAGTTACTTAATTAGATGGGTTTCGGTGGCCACGCATTCCCCCCCACCCGATTCCCCTTGTTACTTGGAAAAAGTAATTAATATAACGAGATTAAAGTTTGTTTTTTCTTCGTGTCAACCTCCAAGAAACAAGAAGGTGAATTTAGCAGCCGGAACACCAAAAGGCACACCGGTTATTTATCTCTATTACTCACTAATATTAGCGCAGTAATGATAATAACCGCTTCAATTCACGAGGGAATGAATGCGGCTTTCTGAAAATATTTGCTTTTCTTCGGTCTCGTGCTGGCCGCAATTTGAAAAAATACTTTTAAAAGGGCAAAAAAAAAAAAAAAATTAAGATTAAAAGATTACCCCTGATATATATTAGTCGTTTACATTTCGTTAGGGCCTCATTCCGCTATACTTTTCTTCTCTTCAGGAAGTTTTCTTAAATGTTTATTGATGCGCGCAACATTACGTGCACTTTCTGAGGACGTGTCATCACACCGAAGGTTGCCCCGGTGCAACGAGCCACGCGACACTCCTTTTCATATGCTAATCCCAGTCCATTACTGCAAAGCCTTCCAAGAAACAGCTCAGACGCTTTTTTTTTTTTCTTCCTCTTTGCAGAAACAGTCCATTTTGTTTTCTTTGAAAAGAAAAAGCTCTAATTTGGTCACCTAATTATAGTCTTTAGAAAAATCGGTATCGTTAAACAGGAATTTTGGACAGCTTTTTTGGATACAAATTCGGATTTCAAAAATGATGATTTTGGCCGCCTAAAGTGCAATTTCTTATGATTCACATCTCAAATGATTTTTCTTTTCCCTCGATTAATCTTAAAGTTCCAAGGTGCTTAGAGTACTCTTTTCTTCTTGAAGATTAAGAAAACACGAGGAAAAAGCGATTGAATCCATTAACCAAACAAGTTCTTTTTCTGTTTTGATTGATCTTTGACTTTAGTAAAAAGCGGACAACTTCGAGCTTTTCCTTTTATTAGATCCTTATCATATGGACATTTCCTTTAAACCCCCAGATAATTGAGCTCTATATATCTCATACTCTGTTTTACTTAAACTATTAAACATTAGTTTGCAAAATAGGAAGGACATTGTAAAGCACTGGAGCACCCTGTTTATGAATACTACTGGTTCCAATATCTCTTACATATACCGTCCCAGAGTATAAACAGGAAATTTTTCTTGGGGGGAAGGCGTTCCCAAAACATACACTGAGTTGGCTTGGCATTAGCAACACCCCCTTTCTTGGATTGGTATGTGACGCTGGTGAAGCCTCAAAGTCCAGAACAGCTGATATGAGATTGTACTTCGCTCGCGTGGCAATCTGTTTTTGAGTGTCTGCGAAGAAAATTGGGTCGGCGTCGAGATCTTTCCGATTCCGAACGTGGAATGATTGGGGGGACAAGATGTGCAAGTGACAGTATCTCAACAACTAACATGGTTAATTGCTCTCGTTCTATGGTGTCACGAATCTACCGTGATTGGTAGACACCGGTAGAACAACCGGCCAAAGATTAGACGCAGGTCAGCCACGTGTGATTGACGGACGTGATGAGCGCCTCGTTTCTTAACACAGTAGCTCAGGTAACCAGCCAGGACAACATAGGAATAGCAAAACCAACACACACTAACTATGCCGGACATTAGCTTGTATAGGCTGTGGCACTCGACAGCCATCATGAATACCCATTCTCATTGCGAGACTCAAGAAACTAGGCATGTCGCCACCAACCTTGGACAACCAATGTGGTTAATTGTCTGTCAGTTGGGCTGATGAAACTCGTGTCCAACTTTATCATGCTGATGGTCGTATCCGCATTTCGAGAAAACATAAGGTCATAGCACCTGGATGAACTGTTTGTGCATGCTGGAGGCGGTGGTGTTATGGTTTGGAACTTTGTTTTCTATTTGCATTCCCTGGGTCTGCTGATCATCTTAATGAACGGCTTGATGGGATCGCCTTCTTTCTGTCGTTGCCGACCAAATACACCCCCTTTACGACGGCAGCGTATCCAGACAACTTCGGCGTCTATCAACAAGTAAACACGCCATGCCACAAGGCTAACTGGTTTCAGGAATATGACAACGAATTCTCTGTCCTTCCGTGGCCACCCAACTCAGACGATCTTAACCCAATTGAGCAGGTTTGGAACCTGTTGGAAAAGGACTTTCCATGCTACGACCATGCACCTGACGATTCACAGGCATTATTGGACACATTGACCAACGCATAGGTAGCATTGGTCAATTGTCTTATTACTTTGATATCTCTGTTTTTGTGATTGGAAACCAGCGATGGCCTCCTTTGCTAAGCCATTTTTTCCCTGTGAACCTGAAATCACATAAAAGGATAAGATTATACTGAAGTTTTGAAAACGCACTTCTTAATATAACTTGGAGAAACAACGTAAGTGAATGTAATAAGCAATCTGTTAGAAGGGACGTCCTGTAGGATCGTGCTTTTATAATTTTTGTACATCAGTGGATTGTAATTTAAGTCAACGTACTCATTTTGTTGACGTGGAACAATTGAAAGTAATATTACTAATTAATTTAACTGTGATTCAAAATCTGTAGGTAATTTAATTATATAATTTCGAAGTGTTAGTAAAATCGAAACAGAGTGGAATAACATAGTACAAGCAAGCTCTTTATTACCTCTATGAAAGTAAAGGTAATAAGGGGTTTGTACTACGTAATTAGGCACAAAGGTGCGGCTTTGTTTTCAAGACATCATATACGGAAGACTATCATATCAAGCCGGTCTTTGTTTTGAAAGTTGGTTAGAAAACACGTACTACATGAGCTCTAGTATTGAGCCACACTTAAATATGTTAAGCAGTTCTTCAGCCTGCTTTTATTTTGTTTATCCCGAGATCCCTCTGGCTAGAATAGATGAATGATGGATCTGTTACGCATCCATCTACTTTGACGTTCCACAGTGTCATACTGTCCAGCATTAGGGTGACGCGTGCACGTTGGTGAAGTGAAGACATCGGGTGGCAAAGGATCAGAGCTCGTGTTATTTGAGGGATGAGGTAAGTGTGATGAAAAAGATGTATCTGATGCGAAGCCAAGGTAAACGTAGCGGATCAAGTTTAATTAAGGCAGTTCATTGCAGAAATCAATGTACGCAGAAATCGTAGAGAAAATTTTGTTGAGCTCCTCAGAATTGGTTGGTCGTTCGGGAATGTTGGCGAATCGGTTACCTTTGTTATAGCGTAACAGACAAAGCAGATTTTGTTGAAACTTTACTCCTTCAACACTTAAATGTACAAAACCATAGGGGATCATGGTGAAAGTTCAAAATTGAATTCGAACGTTGGGAAATCTCATTTCAGAACTATTTCACCACGATCCACAGACGGTTTCATATAGGTTTGATAGTCGTAAAATAAACAAAAGTTCTCAGTGGATATCCAGTCAACTGAGATCTGCAGATAACCTGAAACACAAAGACGATGAAACTGTAGGGTGGGGGAAACGCAAACCTAGAAAGGGAACAAATATGGCTCGAGAGAGAAGGGACCCACGCTGTGGTATTGAAGAAAGACGGGGAAGGAGTGGTGTGCAAGAGAAGGCATAATGAAGGAGGAGGAAACTTAACTCAAGCTGCGAATGATATGAGGAAAACTGAGATGGTTGGATGAGTCTAAGACTAGAAAGAAAAAGCCATGAGAAAAAAGATGTTTCTTGCAGGTGCGAGGTGATAGAAAATGCCGTGATCATAAATTAATTTACTTGGTGTAGCGCAGTTCTGGAAGTAACGCCATCTGATTTGAGCCAACGTCTCGTGGCCTAAATTGCGTTGTCGCTAACCCAAACAGTGGAACCCATGGTGTAAGCTTTAAAATTATCCGAATAAAGGGATTCTTGTTTTTTTACCGGTCTCTATTTCTTTGTATCATTACAAGACCTAAACAAAAAGACTCCCAATTGCTGTATCCACTGTTCAAAATAGTTCCGCTCGTTAATCTTCGACTCCCCAAGCAATGCACTGAGTTCGCGAAGAAAGAGTCCGTTGCCTACTTCCGCCAACAACGGAAATGGCACCAATCGTAGGCAAATCGTTTAAAACGGCTGCAGCAGCGGCAATACGAGTCTGAAGAAGGTTTCCCAACTTATCAGAGGCCATTTTCCCTTAATCATGTTTGGTAATACGCCCACGCAGACAGCACGCGGCTACAACGTCTCCCAATCAACTGCTGCACTTTGCAACTGTAATAACACAAAAGGCAATTTGAAATTTCCGCGTTCAGTCGCGCGTTGCAGTTGTTCGTTTCGTAAGTCGCGTGTACGTGCAGGAAAGTCCGTGCTCGCGCGTCCATGAAATTGAAAGATTACGCCTGTAAAGATTTATTCGACGCATACGTAGCTTTGTCGTTTCTGAAAGTCGAAAGCCCCCTCATTACGTATGAACGTGTGTGTGCGCGTGCGATCGCGCAAAAACGTCTTTTTCGCCAGTCTTATACGAGGGCGGGAATGGGGGGGGGGGTAAATACGGCTGTTAGTACGTGCGACTGCACCGGCCTTAAGTTCACAACTTCGTTCATTGGTCGCGAACCTCCCGCTGAATGGAAATGCTCGCAAATAAGCTGACAAAATCATGGGTACACTCCCAAACGACCGCGAAGAAGGAAGCTGCGAAAGAACTGAAGAAACGTCTAATTTATGGCTCGCAACCGGTCCAGTCGACCGTATGTTATTGTTCTCGCAGTCTTTGGACAGACGGAAAATGACTTCCAAATGCAACTTTAAGAACTGATGACACACAAAGGTAAAGCCATTCAGGCAGATTTGGACTCGGCGTGTTCGATCAAGCCATGCAGTGTAATGGCGAATCAAGGCGTGCTCACATCATTTCTTCCGTTCCTGAAGAGTTTTCGTTATTTTCACCACATCGTGAATTGTAGATGAAACTGGACAAAACCGTCATCAATTACCAGAGTCGTAGATTCTTACCCGTAATTTCATTTAATTTTCCATGATCTTTTGTTTACCCTTAGGCTACTCCTCCATAAGACTAGCAAAGAAGTTAAACCCTGGAAAACGAGTTGCTAGGGTTCAACTTGTTTTTCTACAAAGTAAACCGAATCTTGGACAGGACCATGGTTGACCTACTGTTGGACGCAGCGATAAAATTGTAAGAGCTGATGGAACAGTCACGTGTTTACTTTAAAAATATATGTCCCGAGGTTGTTTATGGGGGGGGGGGGTTAACCAACTTGAAGCAGACCTACTCCAGATTCTTATTAAAATGAATTCTTCTTCAGGGAAAGAAGAATGGAACTCTTCTAGAAACTGTCAGAAAGCTGATAGTTAACCTATCTCTGATGCAGCAGTTGGATGTGCTACATCAGATGCATCCTTCGCTCGGAGTAAAGGAAATTATCAGAATATCTTTCTTTAGCAGCATCAGAAGCTGTCAGTTACTGCCACGGTAGTTTGATGGATGGCAACATAGAATGGTGGAGTTCTATAAGTTTCAAATAACTCAACAAATTACGACTTTCCTATCATTCTTTTTTTGTTCGTAAATGGCTATAGGATTTTGAATTTTTTACGATATTCCAACCAGGGGCGAATTATGACCCATAGGGATGCTAGTGCCCTGAAACGGGTTGTGAGGCGGGAAGAAGACAGGAACATATTGGATTTGACTTACTGAAGTTTATAATTTTTAGAAAATAAATTCCTAATGAGGAGCTGCGCCACCCTGGCCGGCCTTCCTTGCCGGAGAAAACAGAAGCATTGAATTGTACAGCAGTGGTAGAGATGACATGGAGTAACGATTTACCCTGATGGCACAGCAATCAGATGAAGTCATCTGGGTATGGCATATACCCAGTTGCGGTATGAGTGTATGCCAACAACGAAATTCGTTGGTCATAGTGAGATGATGATATTGGGGACTTGTTTTTCACTTGGTCCACTGAACTTCGTCCATGAATTTCTGATATCGGTTGAGACGCTCAACGATTCTGCCTTAGTTCCATTATGAAGTATGACATATAAAAATAGGGTCGTGCTCCAGAGGGTCTGTTTTTGTTTATCAGCATCAGAAAACTCAAGAATCTTGGTAAGGAATGATGGTCTGAGGGTAATCTGATGAACCTACAATTTTAAGGCCAAGGTCCAGATCAGAATAGTGTTAACACCTTCAGAATATGCAGAACAAGATGTCCTAATTCAGGTTTGTTCACTACACATCCGAAAAAAAAATTCTCATTTTTAACTGAATGTTACATTTAGTGTCACAATGTTTTGGAGAGTAGAGCATATTGTTTCCAAGAGGCTGTAGTTCGGAATTGGGGGTTTAATTTTCCAACTCCGATTTTTCCAATACTGTATTTTGTACAATGGAATTCATGAAAGTCGACTTCCCTGCTTCATTGTCTTGTAATGCACAGCAACTACTAGTTCAGGGGCTAATATTGAAGAATTATAATTGTAGGTCATTAGAATAAACAAAAAAATTAATCTTTTAATGCACACAACCAGATAAGATGGGCAATAAATATCCTAATCGTATGTTGCTGCATATTCAACTTGTGAACCCCCTAACCCAGAAGGCTAAGGGTTTGATAAGTTGAATATGCAGAATATTCAATTAGATATTAGCAATAAGGAAAATTAATAGATTATACTGTATTAATAGTTGCCAAGTTAGGTGTAATATAAAATACGTTAAGTTTTTTTTTTTAATTATAGAAATATACACAAAAATCATCACTTCCGGTTAGTCCAAACTGCCAGAGCGTGCAATTAGTGCGGAAAGGGGGAAGAATTTTGGTTGGTGACGGCTAGAAAGAGAATATGATCATCCGAGATTTACTGGGGATCAGGATCAACCTAGACTGTTTGTATAAAGTTAACTCTGCGACCGTGTTATTTATAGAAGTGATCATTTTAGCTGGGTCAGCTACTAGCGAGACGGGGGTCATTATCTTGATGTCGTTTGTGTACAAAAAATATCTTCATTGCGAACGATAATATGTGTAAGTGTAGCCGTAAAGAGCAATCCGGACACAATACCTCCTTGTGGCATCCCAGCAGATATTTTTCTAACGTAGATTCATTTGTTGTTCTTGAGGTATCTGCAGGTAAGTAAGGGTCCAGTGAAGGCCGGGATATTTCCCAGCAGGTTGAAAACCGATTCCAACAGCGCAAGAAGTGCTTTGACGATAATGCTACAAAAGGCTGCCTCTAGATCAACGTATAGGACTTTATCATCTTTATCAAAGCTTTGAGTGTGAGGTTAGACATCGCCAGGAGATTTGCAACAGTAGAGCGGTTAGCTAATCCATAGTGATATTGCAGGGCTATAGTGGAAGTAAATGCTTTATTCAAAGAGGTTGAATTGCTTTTTCTGGTATTTTGAGAAGGGTCGAAGCCGATGATATAGGCATTCGCCGCAAGTTGCCTTAATATTGCACTATTCTAAATAAAAATGCACCGCTCTAATGGAGAAGTACATAGTTTTTTATTTAAAGAATTGGACTAGCTTTGGAAGCGATTCGAATCAAGGATCTACCCTGGTTTCGACTCGTTACTGTGTCCAACTCAAATGCTACATAAAAATCAGCGATATCTAAAAATGGATTGCATTTACGATAAAGTGAGAAGGCACTTCGCCACGAGTTGCCTTGGTATTGTATTGCTCCAGTGGAGAAAATACAACCAACCAGCTCCAAGGGAGAAATATGTTTATTGTACATTGCTGTACATGTACGTTTCTTTCAAAGCAGCGTTTCACACCCTTTTCTTTCAAACCCTTCTTGTTTCACTGAAGAGACAAGAGGAGGTTGCATTTTTTCACCTTTCTACGTCTGATGTGCGGATGTCCAAATGATGAGAAGGCAAACCCGTCGCGAGTGGCAGGAACCGCAGCTCGGAGCAAGAAAACATCGGCCCTGCAACGGTAATTAAGTTGGCAAGCGCGGTGTGTGTGCAGCTCGCGTGCTGATGTGCCAGGAACAGGAAGTTGCCGAGCATCATCGGGAAGGTGCGCCATTTTTAGCCAGGTGATCGAAGCACTCCTGACCGAATGGCGTCATCATTTTTCCAGCCGCGGTTCTGTCTCCTATCTCCATCTCCCGACATTTCCGGTCGTGTTGGAATGGCGGGGGTCTGGCGGAGCACGCGCTAGACAAATATTTATTGCGCCGTAATCAACATTTGTCACCCGGACTTGGGCGTTTTGGGAAGCTTTGGAACGCATTTTGGAAGGCCATTTTTTTTCCCTTTCTTTTTTTTCTCTTCTTCCTTCGTTTTATTAATGCGATTTCTTAGTACGCCGATATTTGCTGACTTTGTTTTCTTAGACTTTTTCCATTTAGAGGTTTATTGCGTTTCGTATGATGGGAATGTTGGAGATTTAGGTTATTTGAATGAAGAGAGAAGAGGGGGGGGGGAGAGAAAGAGAGAGAGAAAGAGAGTCACGTTGCTCTCGTTGCCAATGGATAATTCATGCCGAATGACAGTCTCAACTAGGTTAATCGGGTAAACTCCGGCCAAGTCGTGTCTGTTCCGTAGTTGACACTATTATTAACGACCTTTCTAGGAACTTTTTACTCGGGACATAATGCACTCCTCTCTCTCTCCGCTGACAGGTTTCGGCGCTGATTCAGCAGAGAAAAGCGCCTTGTATACCTTCCCTTTCCCCACCCTCTGCCCCACAAAACGGACGAAGAATCGGCCAAGAATCGTTATTTTTCTTTGAGCGGCGAGCAGAAACCAACACCGTTACTGTTGTCGCTCGACCCCCGCATCTGTAACGCAGAAACTCCAGACGTCAGCAAGATGTAGGCGAGGAACTAACTGGAGGGAGGGTTGGCGCGCAGCAAAGAATTCTGATTGTCATCGGTGTGGCTACAGACTGAAAGAAGGAAGTAAGAACTCTTCGATAATTAAATGCCCCCCCCCCCAGTTATTTTTTCCTCCGGTCTGAAATCAGTGTAGACAGGACTCGCACCACATAACAGCAAAGTCCACCGGGCATCCAAGCGAGCCGGTTATGATCACGAGTTCAGCTGAACCGAATTGTTACATTTGACCTTCGCATCCCCGTGAGCGTGACTACTCAGCATTCCCATCCACTACTGGTTTCGTCCGATAAGAAACGGCGCCATCTACAGCTGGCCTTCTCATTCTGGGAACGAGGCTTTCCTGATAAAGGTTTCGTACGAAAATCCGGTGACTCAGCCACCCCCAACCGCTGCCATTAATTTCTTCGTTGCGAACCTCGTCGGCTGCAAATTACGAACTTCCTTTGAACGCTCCGGGTATTCCCACCAGTCCTTTCGCGCATGAGCATCTGCGAATGCGTCTCCACTCATCTTGTGCACGCACACATCAGTACGCGCGTGTTGTCAAGTGCACACAAACCTCCGAGAGATCCGCGGGTTCTGTGTGTGCGTTTCTTGTAGCCGAGTCGGTGAGGCGACGTAATGAAATCGTTTCCACAGTCGCTCCCCTCGTGCAGGCAGTTATTGTGACATCAGGCAGCGCAGAATCCTGTTTAAACTGAGATAGTTTAGACGAGAACAGTTAGGTTGCTTTTTGTTGGACTTTCCGTGTTTAATTAATTGTCCTCCGACTGAATGAAGGAAAGATAGATTGAGGTGCCAACTGCACCCAATTCCCATCTACAGTAATCACTCCAATCAGTCATGCGACACTGACACAGATTATTTATTGTTACTAATTTCTTCCCGGAGCACCCCCCTACTCGACCCTCCACCCCAACAACTCCCCAATAAATAACTTCCTGTCACTAACAGAGCAGTTCATTGCATTTGCTCGTGCAAGTCAGCCCTAAGAGGATTTCATTGGATCAAATTCTACTTCGTTTGGTAAATTTCAACTCTGTCCAATCCTGGCAGCATTTTCGTGTGGATAACTTCGCCCCTCCTTTATTTAACAACGGGAGACGAAAAGAAACAAAAATCCATCTTGGCTTGCGTACCTAGTACAGGTTGCAAGAATGTAGAATGATTTTACTATTATTGCCCCGTTAGTTATTTTAAATCCAGCTCAACTTTAGACTCTGAAAAACTGTAGGCTGACATCAGTAATCGAGGATAACAGATGTATAACCTGAAGGGCCTCACTCCAAACAGACTAGGCGAATTACCGGCAGATGGTAGATATTATTCGTAGAAGGATTGAGATTAACTCTTGTTTAACGGTCCAAAGTTTACTCTTAAAAAAGGCAAACCACAGTCATTATCAATCCACTGCAGCATAGAAGCCTCCTCAACGATTCATGTTGAGAAAAATGGACCATAATCTGCCACGCTGGTCATTCAATGATCTGCCATGCAATGCGGGTTCACAGATCGACCGTATTTAGCAGTCAGGAGCTTGAACCCCGAGCTACTCAAGGAGCGTGTGCTGCTGTACTCCCGCTCTGACCACTCTGCTACGAAGGCCTTTTTAGGTTACCCTAGTATGCATTAAATTTTTGAATTACAAGCCCTTTTTAAACTACCTTATATGCCCGAATACCTTTGGTCATATGGTGTATAATTGCGCAGACTGCAGAAGTCTACGCGAGCTGAATCTACCAACCTACATTTAGGGCAAAGAAATTTTGTAGTTTATTATTGGGAAGTGTGGGTTTTGTGATTTTAACTTGCTGCATAGCTAAAGGTCGATGCTACTTGACAAGTTTCCAATTCAAGTTGTCCATCGCCAATGTAAACCAATCTGTAGACTGTAATTGCGGCTTTTAATACTCGCGAATTTCAAGAGGGACACGCAGAAAACACAAACGATTCCCATTCGAGTTCAATTACAATGCTGAAAAGCACGCCATTACTTCTTGGAAGTTAATCAGTTTAGACGTATAACGTTTATTGTTTTTCGTTTTTATCAACAGCGAAGCTTATTGGACAGTTTTCAGCGCGTACGTTATTAAACAGATGTGGTCAGTCACCACCATCTGCGACTCAGTACGTAGTGTGTAGAAATAAAGTGCACATCATTCTAGAATCATTAGTACCAAGCCGCTTTACATACGAAGTAGATTATCTTCAATTTCCCCCTCTCGTGCGATAATACTGAACTCCCCGTATACGCATTGAATCAATATTTTAGTCGCCAATGTCAGTCGCATCACCAGAGTATAAGAAGAAAGATGTCTGGACACAGACGAGGATGAATGTGAAAAATATCCAGGGGAGTGGATCAGTGTCAGTAAGTGGTCTTCCCTTTAACGTGCTGAGAACAGAGGACATTCTACGCATCCATTATTAGCTGAATGCTCCACGTGCCACGCCTGTGTCTCGGTTTTAATTTGTGTCCAATTGGACCTCTATAATGAACTTATTACAGAACCACGTGCCCAAGCTGTTATCGAGTTAAAGACTTCGGCTTTCGTTTCCTGTATTAAAGTCGCTCGCGAGGCGATTCCTCTCCCTCGCTTTTACACGTAATAACGTGTCGGTCTCCCATGTAATAGTGGATGTCCATTGTCACCCGTGGCCACCCTCCCCCCGTTTCCTCTTCGGTATCAGCGGTATCGATCCCTGATGATTCAGTCTGTAAGTGGCGGGGGTAGAGAGATGACCTCTCCAGGGTGAGAGTGCCATATACTTACGTCCTTAACTTTCGGAGGTCAAAATTACTGTTATAACGAGGGCGCCCTCTCTTTGTCTCCTCATAAAAGCCACGGTCGGGAAAATGAAAGTGGATCGCCAACAAACGGACGCCAGATTGGTCTCCGACGTAGTCATCCTTGTTAAAACCACTGGGGTGTAATTACGGACCTCAGAGAAGGTTAGGAGGCGGGAAAAGTAGGGCCAAATTGACAGCTGCGCCTTCTTAACCATAGTCCGATGACGTCAGTATGCAGGGACTCGTATTTGTCAAAGTCACCAGTGCGCGAGCTCCTTCTCTCTCCTCCCACAGTCCTCCGATTGTAGATAATTTTGTATATCCTCTTAAGAGTAAACCTCGAATGCTTTTCTTTGGCCCCATGCAGCATCTGGAGTGAGTAATGCTAACGTGAAACTCCACGTCGTAGTTAACAGATTACGAATTCCAGTACCCCACTTCATTGAGGAAGATCTAGATAAAGACAGGTCGAAATGGAGATCAACAACGAAACCAAATGGTCTTCATCAGGAAAAAGCAAAAGACTTTGCTGGAAGTGGCAGAGGTACTGTTTCAGCTCTCTTCAGGTTTCAGCATCCACGAGAAAGTTTTTCTTCATCTTGCCATGGCGATAATTATCAGAGGTCAATGGGAGATTCAAGTCATTTAAAAAGGCCTTTCTCACCATCGCATCATGAACCAAAAACTAGTTTAAAACTATACTTAATAAATTTCAAGAAGCCTTGGATGCCTCACCTCCCACAAGTGTTCAAGGGTCGCAAACAGATGAAAGATATTAGTTTCCGGGGAGTACGAACAGATTACCCAATATCAGTTTCGATGATGTAAACAATACTAATAGAAGAACTACGGTGAACACTTTCCACTCTCGATTAAGATCTGCAGTAATAGTAGATAAACATAATTGATTTACTTTTGCGTATCTTCAGAAAATTTATTCAAATGGGGGAATGCATCAGCAATTTGAAGAGCCAATCATGTTAAACCTGTTCTGAAGATCAAACATTTCTAAACGAACTGAGACCAATTTCGATCTGTTGTACGCTGGTTAAAATTTTTAAAAAGTGATGCAGTCGATTATAGCCTAAAGTTGTTTTCGGTGTGTCTGATTGAATGTCACAACCTGGAGGATCGTGTTTTCAAAGGACTGGATCGAAGAGGGGGATGTCTCTTTTCGGAGATGGTAGTTACAGTTCCTTAGACGAATGGAAACGTTCACGCGGCAGAAATTTGTCTCGCCAAGGGTACCTTAAAACTGGTAGTGTTCCCGTCCGTGCATAATCACTTCCACTTCAACCACAGCCCGAAGTCTTGGAACTAAGACATTGAACGACACGTGACCATTTGCACGGGAATAAGGTTTCGGCTCTACCGCCGCAGATTTATCAACGTTAAGACCACCAGGGGAGAACAGTGAACTAACAGAGATGCTTATTTACAACGATAGTGGGTAAAGAAAGGGCGCTCGTGACTTTCGGTCCTCGGAGTGTCGCGCAGAGTCTCGGTCCGTAATCGTTTCTCCCTCAAAGCGTGCGAAAGACTCCACTTGCCTTTAAACCTTTCGTAGTCAGCGGAAATGAAATGCGTTCCAATTCTCTTGAAATGTGGCACGCGCTGGGATTGAGAGAGAGAGAGAGAGAATGCACGCAACTGTGCCGAAGGTGAAAACATTCATAGGTACAAAGTATCGATTTCATTGTTGTCAGCTAATTACTCGTCAGTGGCGTCCCCCCCTCCTTAGCTACCCCCTTTCTTGTGCACGTGCGCGAATTAATCACAGCACCAAGTTTCCAAACGTTAATGAGTTCTCTGTGCGGGATAATTAGACACTTGAAAGAAAAGATTTTTCCAGGCCCGAATTAATGATTACTTGATCCGGGCCATTGTAGTGTAGAAAGATTTGACCTCTCTCCAACTGGGAGGGGGGGGAGGACTTATAATTAGAGAATGGATTAAGTATTCCAACAGAGACGCCGATTTCGTTTCTGAAGTTATCGACAGTAAGAACCCTTTCGCGCTGCACTCGGTGATAATTTAGATACCCAGAGCATTCCCAGCGGGGAAGTTTTGCCTTCGGCTAAGAGAGGCCTCCTGCGATGCGGGGTTAGTTCACCCCGATTGAGATGTGCCGGTTTTTGTTTGGCAAGCGACTCGCTGCATTTGCATGTTAGGGTGTTTCTGTTGGCACCGAAATCAATCGCCGAATCGCATTACAATGTCTATTCACAAGAAGCACGCGGACAACTGCATTGTCCCGTTATCTCCATCCTCCGCTACGTATAAGTTGTCTGTCTCAACTCCTATTTATCTCTTACTTTCTTTGCATCCCCCGAGGGTTCTCTGTTTACTCTCTCTGACTACTATGTGATCTTGCCACGAGCTTTTTATATCCCTGTAATCTTGCGATAAATATTTCATAACTTGAATCGCAATTTTGATCCATCTTTCATGTATCTTCTGCAGGCTACAAGCTTTTCGATTGATATTTCACTTTGTCTTTTATACACTGATTTCGGTATAAGATACATCCTACGGACGGTTGTTTGACAACATTCATTTTTATTTATTTTCCTTTTTTTTTTTTTTGTTTCAGAGAGAGAGAGAGAGAGAGACAAACAAATTTTAAATTTATTTGAATTACATTTGAACGATGCTGATTTTTTTGCAAGTGATATTAATTTCAAAAAGGACGCAGAGGAATTTTCGAAATTACCTATAATTCTCCTGAAGCCCAACATGAACATTTCTTAAAAGATTCACTGACATCGGAATACACCTTTGACACGTTAGGAGTACTGCCATTCGCAGTAGTCACAAACCGAGGTGGCCAGATCTTTAAATGTATCGAGAATGGTAATTTCACGCTTATGGCAGTAAGATAGGATATGGAAGAAACAAGTTCAAGGTTGGCCACGGTGACTGCTAGTTGATTCTCAAGCGCTAGACTCCACAGCCAGGAAGTTCAGGTCTGTCTTTCACTTTCTCACTCACCCTTTGACGCCACAGGCACCTCATTTTTTGAAATGAGGTTCCTGTTCCGCATAAGAGCTTCAGAACTCTAACGAAACGGCCAGGATTTATGTTGCTGCCATAAAAGAGCTCATCTAACTTGTTGAAGACAACTGTCTTTGGAGCCAAGAGACCAATGAAACTGATTCTCAATGACTTCTCAGGTGAATAGATCATGATGATGTCCTGGGATCTACCTTGGCTGCTCAGAGGATGAGATTTCGCAGTTCGTGGGTGCGTTATGCTTGACATGTAAAAGATATACGTCTGATGGGAGAATTGATATCGGTTATTTTATTAACAGTTACTGACAAGGGTAAAATCATCCGTAATTATCAATGTACCTTTTGATAATTCTATCATTTACAAATCATATTAGTTTTTTAAAATAAAATGTTTAAAAAAACATTTTTGAATATATGATTATTATAAAATGAAAAATTTATTTTTAAAAAATGTTCATCTTTGTACATCTTAACCGCAGTAATAAGACCCTTGTGTTTATCTGTCATTAAAAATATTAACAGCTGATGAGGACCTGCTATCCATACATCTTTTGGTGTGTTGTCGGTTGTGGCAAACAAAAGGATTATTCTGAAATGAGCAGTAGATATCTTGCAATCTTGATGGTTAGGAGAGACCCAAGACGGGAGATGGCGTTATGAGTAAACTTTATATAGAAGAAAATGACATTCATTTGTGGTTCCTCCAAGTCTTCTTGGATCCACCATTGTTGTTCATATGTTTAGAATGGCTGTGTGTATTGCTAATAGGTTTGTAGTCATTTATCTTCATAAATATTGCTTCTCAATTATCTTGAAATCTGTGCCTTTTCTAAGCCAGGAAAAGATCCAAAAATCCCAACAAACTACCGTCCTATCGCTCTGACTAGCTTCTGTGTAAAATGCTGGAGAGAATGGTAAACACCCGCCTTATATGGTATTTGAAGATAAATGGGATCCTCTCCAGAGTACAGTGTGTCTTCCGAAGGAACAGGTCCACTTTGGACCATTTAATCAGGCTCGAATTTCGAAATGCCTTTTTAAAACGAGAACACCTAGTGTCCATGTTTTTCGATATGGAAAAAACGTATGACACAATTTCGAGATTTGGAATTTTAAAAGATCTTTATAGCATCGGCCTTAGAGGTCATCTCTCGGTTTTTATCAAAATCTTTAACTCACCATTCCTTCCAAGTTCGTGTAGGATCTACCCTTTCTCTGCCTTTCAGCTAAGAAGAGGGAGTACCTCAAGGATCCTTCTTGAATGTTACGCTTTTTGCCATCAAAGTGAATTCCATCACGGAGCAACTTCCAACTGTGAATTTTGCTCTGTATAATTGATGATTTTAGCATTTTGTCTCATTTTTCCAACATGAGAGTAATCGAGAGACAACTGCAACATGCCATTTATCACCTGAGCTCATGGGCAATGAATAATGGCTTCAGATTCTCTCCACAAAAGACCCTTTGCGTGCACTTTTGCGACAAGAGTAATCTTCATCCCAAACCAGAATTGAGACTAGGGCAAAATGCTGTTCCAGTACTACTTGAGACTAGATTTTTGGGGCCCTACTTGACAGAAAGTTGACCTTTGTAGAGCACATCCGTCAACTACGTGCGAAATGCATGAGAGGCTTGAACAGCCTAAGTGCTGTCTCATGTATCTCTTGGGGTGCAGACCAATGCGCATTATTTCGCCTCTACCGCGCACTCGGGCGATCTAAGTTAGACTACGGATCCAGGTATATGCATCTGCTAGACTCAGCTTACTTCGACTGTTAAACCCCATCCACCATCAGGCGATTTGTGTGTGTGTGTGTGTGTGTGTGTGTGTGTGTGTGTGTGTGTGTGTGTGTGTGTGTGTGTGGTATGGGTGTTTAATGGCGCATAAGCTGCTGTGGCTATAGTGCGCCTAGGCCATTCGTATTGCCACTTGTCCAATGTCGAAGCACATGAGCCATCACTATCGCTTCGTAGGGAACAGTTGTCTCTACAGTACGCTTTCAAACTAAAATCCCTGCCAAATCATTCCACGTAGACATCCGTTTTTGAGCCACGATGGGAAAATCTCTATAACACCCGTCAAACTGCCAACCGTCCCTTTGGTATTCGTGTCCAGCAGCTACTCAGGGAGCTTAATATAACCGTAGAGAATGTTGCCGTATCCAGAAGGCAACCAACGCCACCCTGGCATGCTCGAATACCACCGTGAAATTTCTCTATTAACAAGTGTGGAAAGGCCACCACTTCGAACTGTGTCAACCAAAAACTCTGCTGCCCACCGAGCCAAATACTCTGATTTCTTACCTGTCTTCACTGATGGCTCGAATTGTGAGTTATCTGTCGGGTCTGCTGCCATCTTCCCAAATAACATTATATCTGAGAAGATATCCAACGAATGCAGAACATACTCAGCAGAGTTGCATGCAATTGAATTAGCCTTGGACAGCATTAAAACCAACAATTACCAAAGGTGTATGCTATATACAGACTCTTTAATAGGCTTTATCAGGGATGAAATTCCTGACCCGGGTTCAGCGGGTATTACATTCTCTCTTTGAACGTTCTTTTGACATCCGTTTCTGCTGGATCCCTAGCCACACTGGGGTCAAGGGTAATGAACTGGCTGATGCTGCAGCCAGGTCACCTGAACCCCAGAACAACCGTAGCCTATTTAGTCCCCTATCCAGCCTACAGGCAATTAATACACAGAATTACTCTTCCAGTGGCAACAATCTTGGCATGGGCAAGCCAAAAAGAAGCTCTATGAGATAAAGTCTGTAATTAAACTATGGCAATCGAGTCTGCGCAGGAACCGCCTAGAGGAAGTTGTTCAAGCTCGCCTCCGCATAGGACACAGTCATCTTACTCATTCATTCTTGCTGAGTGCAAATGGCCGTCCTGTGTGTGTGTGTGAGCAATGTTGATACCTCTTTAGCAGGAAGACATATTTTATCCGAGTGTCCCCTTTACAGGCGCGAACGTCGTTTATATTTTACTGCTTTTAGCCATCTGACTGACCCTCAGTCACATTTTGTCCGACAGTGTGAATTTTATCAGCTGTTTTTAGTTATTTAAAAAGTTTTTAAATATTTTTACGCTTATTTAAAAGTTACCATTTTTTATAAAGGTCTTACCTCTCTTTATTTTTATACATCTTGACGTAGGGACCTAATCTTTTGGGCCACTGAAATATAAAAATATAAAACCTTTCTCTTTTAAACGACTTGGCTTTGGTTTTATTAGTCGCTGATGCTCCAATAAAACCTAAAACAACTTGAAATCTGTCTGTTGCATCTCCACACTTTTCCATTAACCTTTTGTTACCATAAAAAAAAAAAAAAAGCAAACCCAAACCATCAGGTCCGGTTTTCATGGAAAAATAAAGATAACCTCATTTCTCAGAGACGACCACATTTATTTGAACTTGCGCGATGCAGTGGGTTAGATCAGCGCGAGGCCTCTTTGAATTTCGAGACGTTCCGGTGTTAATGGTAAGAGTTCAGAGGAAGATGTCAGCTTCACCCGCACTTACAGGTCAGAGTTCACCGCTCTTGCCAAGTACAGAGGTACTTCTAATATAGAAACCCCCAGTGGTGCGAGCGTCTTTCTTCTCGCGAGAAAGGGATATTAGATAAAACTGAGGAAAGTTCTAAGAAGTTCTTTCGTTATGTAATTCTGTCGCCTCAAAGGAAAAAAAAAAAATTTTTTTCTTTTTTCAACTATGCGCGCACACTTTACTCGTGACTGCAGCTCAGTCTACAGAGCGCGCACCTTTTAAAATTAATTACTACCTGTCAGATATGCGTGCTGAAGAGGGCGCCCTCTCGTGACCGAGACTATAATCGTGGCCGTGTATTGCCTTATGTTCGTGGCCCGGTGAACCGCGTAGGTTCCTCCTCCCCGCAGCCAAAGCCATGTCTGCTTTTTTAAGATGATCCCAAAATTCACGAGTGGGAGTGAAAAATAAGAGTCGCTTATTTTTTATTCAGAATTAAAATAAAAAGCGAGAATTTTCCAGTAATGCTTAAGTTTACATTTTCATCTCTTTCAAATATCTCGCTTCAATTGAATTTAAGAGAGCGACCCTTCTTGGTACACAAAATGATCGTGTTGTTACAATAAACTGAATTACATAAATTCGTGTTTTTTTCTTTTCTAGCAATCTGTACTCTTCTGTTAATATTATTAGCGAAAGTTATAAATAAATAATTACGACCATTTTGACACAAGGCTGTAACATTTTCTTCTTATTGTGGCTTTAGGTGAAATGTAAATAATTAAAAACAATCCTTTTGGGTCTCAGAAAATTGAGTCCAACACTTTTTTAGGAGCTGGAATCTCTTATGCTTTCATTGGACGCTTTCTAATTTGGATTCAGAATCATAAAAAGGTTTAATCACCAAACGGGATAAAAACCTAAGTGGATTAGCCCTAAATAATTTTTAATTGTTTTGATGGCTCCACCCTCTTTGTTACGAATGGAAAGGTTTCTGGAACCCATTTGCACAAACTTTGGATACTTTGAAAACCATGAAAGCATTTTTAAAATGCTTCCACGGGAAAGGTTTTCTGCTTTTGCAAGTTTCAGACACTAACTCTTCTTCGACGATCTCAGTTGTTTCAGACTTTATTGCTTCAGATGGCCAATCAAACTTTTGATCATCCTCACTGACTCCTTTTGAACTCTGCCCATCATCTTTCAACAGTAGCATAACTGGGTGATTTTTAGTTACCAAATGCTGTCTTGCATTGTATTAAACATAATCGAACTCAATGTTAATGTCCTCCTCACTGGCTCCTTTTTGTCTTAGCAACTAGTTACTATTATGATTTAATGCGATTTTTGCGTGCTTTCATGGATTTGGCATTCGTCGCTGTTATGCATATTCATTTATGAACGGAGATTATTAGAACGATGTCCCCAGAGAAGGCAGTCAAAAGATGCAATGGGGGGTGGACTGGGTTAGCTCAAAATTATAATGCCAGCTAACTGGAGCGAGTATTGTTCGGGGAACTTTGGACCTTCATGCATGTAAAGCAGTTGAAAATCATGGAGAAGCTGTTTTCTCAGTGGCCAAGTTAGTCGGTCTCAAGCGAAGAATAGTTGATTTTCGCATTCTGGAAACCCCGGTGTTTTCTGACCGTTAATAATGATCCAGGTGCCTCTATTATCTGAAAAAGAGAATTTATTTCGTTTTTAGAAAGAGGTTCCTCTGTCGGCTACTTTCACTGGACGCCCTGGCTATTTGACACCAGGTGGTGTTTACGACTCGCGCTTCATTCTTCCACTTGCCATTAAATCTGCTGGCTGAGTTTACTTGAAATAAGTTTTCTTGTTTCTGTTTAGAAGGGCGAAACTCTTTCTTTAGTCACGTTCCTTTGCTTCCTCGTTCTCAGCACCATAAAATCCACTCCATGCTATCACGGTGATTGAAAGCTCAGAAAAGTTTCTCTCCTTCGTTGTATCTGTTGGCGACTGCAACATATGGAAGGCGTCGTAAACTACAGTCCTGCTGGAAATTTAGAGAACTTCAAATTCATGATTTTTGCTGACAGTGCAATTGCTGTTCGAGTTGGGATTTACATAACTGACGCCAAATGGAAAGACATAAAAGCATTTTAGAGTCTGTTAAGTGGGGGGAGTGGAGCGAGAGATCTTAAATGACAAAAGATTTTTAATTAAATTATTACTGTTGAACAAATCCAATGGTTGCCTGTATGCACATTGTTGCAATGCGATTTTTGACGTTTTTTTAATAAATTTCATGGAAAAAATAAGCCCTCGTGCGAAGCACAGTTGGTAGAATCGCTGTCCTCCCCACAACGGATGGAAAAGACCTGAGTTCGAGTTCCATCGACGATGCGGGGAATTTTTATGAGCATTTTTCACAACATGGCTGAGTTAATCGGTCTCGGACGAGGGCTGCATGGTTTTTCATCCCGGCAAATCGGGTTTTTCATCCAGCAAGGAGAAAATCGATCTCAGAATACACGCAATTTACAAACAATATACACGGAGCAATATGACCTTAATCGCCGATGCTCCTTCAACGATTTACTTTTACTCCAAAAAGGAGAAAAAAGGTGTTACATTAAAGTTTTGAACAGCGTTATTGTAAATCAGCGACTTTCTGCAGCGTAGGCTATAGAAAAAATAAAGCCAAGAGTTGATCTTCTGTAGACCATTTATCGACCAAAGATGCTACCTCTCCAACTGCGATTTCCTATTGACCACTTTGGCGGTTATATAAATGGTAATTGTGAGAAATGAGAATAGGCCTTTTTACAAGTTTATTAATCCATTTCTTTTATTTCTCCAGGAGTGCCTTGCTTCAGCGAGAAAGGGCGATGCACCCCTGGAATATCTTACCGATCTTTTTTTCTTATTTTCCTCTGACGGAGAATAGATTGCCTTCTTCGCCTCCCTCTTTCTCGTCTTATATCTATTTACACTTCCATAAGCATAAAAAAGAAAAGAAAATCCAACTCTGCGCTAGACCTACGTGGCTGGAGCCTGAAGCAGCGAGAGAGGAGCCCTTGTTCTGAACGTGCACGCTAGACCGTGACAAAGTTGAACTGGAAGAGGTTAACACTCTGGTCATCAGAAGTGCCCAGGTGGATGGCCCCCACATGCCTTGGTTTGGGTATAACTCGAGCGTGACCAAGATTCTTCCTCATCTTTTCTTAAGTTTCGTTTGTAGCAGTTTTTTTTAATAATAATAATAATATATAAAAAAAAAACTTTGAATAAAAATAGCCTCACAAGAGAATCAAAAAATATCTCTTAAATTTTGATATTACAAATCCACGCAAGATGGTTTTCGATCCTTACAATGAATCATTCTTAAATTCAGTTAAAATTTAGGGAGTGGATGTAAAGGAACAACTTAATAAATATTGTTCTCTTCCTGAACTACATGTTTATGTTTAATTATTAAAAGAAGAATGAAATGTGCCAAAAGGACCTTGCAAGAGTTTGGGTTCTATGTGCCCCTACACGGCATACTATCCGGACACTCCTCCGGTTGATAGTTGGTCGTGTCCTATCCAAGCACCACGTATCAGAGACAACTATAAATATGCTGGGAGGCCTTAAAGAAAACAGTCTTATGATTCTCAATATAAGATGCCGCCCTGCAATGAATCCTTCGCTCGGAATGCAGCTCCACGTTCCTAGCGGAAGACTCTTTGCAGGGACTCAGTCAGGCGATTGGTGTATATATCTGGCAGCACCAGTACAGTGTGCAGGACGCTGTTTAATATGGGCAGCCGTCTACAAACCACTAATCAACCAGACCAATGCCAGAAAAGCAGAGCGCTGAACTTTACCACAGTTAGGTGCGTTATGGCCATGTTGCCCTCGTACAACCCACAAATAAAAAAACTAATCCCAGACACCGTTTTTGGATCGTAGACCAATGAAAAGCTGCATTTTGAAGTGACTAGTTATGTGAAATAGTCTATCAGTATAACGGTTGTGCTTAGATGTGGCGGATGCGTGGTGAAAGCTACTCGCCAGACTGTATCGTCCAGACAAACGAAGAAGTTTAGTCGAGACAGCGTTGACAGTCTAGGGCTTGGCCTCGGACCATTGTTGTTTCTAGCATGAATGCTTAGGTCTGTGTAGACATCCAATAAGACACCCACAAAGGGTTGTTAATGACAGTATGCTATTGCAACAGGATCTAGAAAAGTTGGGCAGATGGGTTCAGAGGCAGCAAATGAAGTTTAACAGTACTGCATATGGCAGTAACCCCAGAGAAATGTACCAGCTGTGTGGAACTCAGGGTAGTGGAGAATGAAAAGGATCTGGGGGTAATTGTGCAGTCAGATATGAAGTTTTTTGAGCAGTGCAGACAGTCTGCAAGAGTAGCTCATGGTGTCTTTTCAATGGTATACTGGAGCAGGGATAAGGGGGTGATTATCCCCTTGTATAAGGCAATGATCAGGCCACACCTTGAGTACTGCGTACAGATCTGGAGGCCTCATTTTATGAAGGATGTAGAGTTGCTTGAGCGAGTACAGAGAAGGGAAACAAGATTGGTGAGAGGAACGAAGGGGTCCTCTTACCAAGAAAGGCTTAAGTTCTACAAACTGCAGCGTTTGGAGACTAGGCACCTGTGCGGTGATCTGATTGAGGTGTATAAGGCCTTGAATGGGTTGAGCACGCTCAATTCTGATGGGATTCTTCCTCTTGCCCAGATTAATCGCCCGAGGGGACATAAATTCAAATTGAAGGAAGACAGTTGTAGGATAGATGTGCGGAAATTTGCCTGTAGCTAATGGATGGTTGGTTGCCGGAACAAACTTCCATTGGTCGTTGTGGAAGTTGATGGCTTGAATGAGTTTAAGGAGGAAGTGGACAAACATTTGGAGCGAATGGATGGGTTAAATGGGAATTTTTTTGTTTATTATTTTGGCTGATGCTGCATAAGCTCGCTTCCTTGCATCTTGTTGCTCGCGTTGTGCCGGAGAAAGCTATCTGAAAATATTTATTCTTATTTATTAGGGCAGTGTATTTGCAACGCATTACGAGACAACACAGTTTCCATAAAATACAATGCCCTTTTCACATTTCTTTGGAAAAATTTAACTCAATTAATGTCAGCTTCCATTTGTGATTTTTAATGAATACCGTGTTTAAAATTATAAGTCTTTAGGGAATTAGAAAAGTGTAACGAATGTCTCACAATAAACTAAGGTTCACTCAGGCACGCCATTACCCTCATACATTCTCGTGCTTTATAACCACTGCTTCTCGTGAAGCAAATTTTGGTTTCGCGAGAACACAACTTTCGTTCCTTTTATGAAGGAAAGGTTGCGAGAGGGAGGCCAGCGACAACGACCTTCATTAATAGTCGGAGATTAAGCTAAATAGTTCGCATACTATGCGTCGCTATTTTACGGCAATAATAAAGTGGGATGAAATTCGCTTTATTGCCCTAATAAGCACCACCTGTCCCGGTGCTGGCAAAGTGGGGAAGAAAGATGCCCGGCATTTGGAACTGGCACTTCCTCCCACAATAAATCGCGCTGATTGTCCGCTTGACATCATAATATACGAGGAAACGGCCATTTCATCAGATTTATCACTTCCGGTTTATTAAACCAAATCGTGTTAATTTTAAACTTAAAAGACCATTTTTATGAATTCCCTCTTCGATTTTGCGTGGGAAAAACATCTCGGAGCTCTAAGCACGCGCTCATGACTTCGTCGATGTTGATTCCTTCCAGGTGTTCGCCGGCGCATCTTCCGAGCACCCGTTTTTCAACATCTTCAACACATTTCGCTGAGCGATGTTAAGCCGTGCCTCACCTTGTAGCTCACTTTTTTGCCCTCTTTTTCTCTCATCGCCCGCTGTTGCTTTTTTTTTAACCCCGCTAATTGAGGGACAACGTCGGAGTTTTTTTTGTCTGTAACCTGCCCCTTGTTCTACGTTTCCCTTTTTGTAAATCTCATAGCATTTTAAATTACCCGCTTTCCCGATAAAATGTACGAAAGAGTCGGCTGGTGTCTGTTCGCAATTCGCATTTTGCAACCCAAAGAAAACCTAAAAACACTTATCTCGAAGTCGGCGCAGTTAAAGTTAATCAGATTTAATCGGAAACGTGAGGACAGAGTTTCTTTTTGTGATCCAATTTGTTTTTTTTTATTCTCCCCATATAGAAAAGGCTAGCCTTTGCGCATGTATGCGGGCGGAAATTTCTTAAAATGCTAGGTTAAGACATTTCAAGATACCCGAATTTCAACCTCTACTGAAATTAAAGAGCCTACCTTTCTGACCTGTATAAGTCCAGTAATTAAAATGATAAGGAAGCGTGAAATTAAACGCACTCTAATATAAACCACCTTTTATTGCTCAAAGATTAATGCAGAATGGAAAAGTACTTGTGAGGGGTGGTTGAAAAGTTCGTGGCTTTAGTATAAGGGATTTATTTGAATATTCCAGTAACATGCTACTTTTCAAGATAGTCCTCTTGGGAGTCAGCACTTTTGCCACCAATGCTGATTCCAGCTTCCAATAAAGTTTTCTTTTGGGCCTCCCGGTATGCAACAAATGCAACAGTGACGTCACTTTTTGGTGGTAGAATGGATGCCAGCCAGGTATTTTTTTAATTAGGGGATGGTCCAAGATTTCAAAAACCGCAGTCATGCAGTGTAGCCATGTCAGCAGGCTTGTTGGTCTTGATGTTTCGGGTGAAACATTAAGAAAAACTCCCAAGCAACATACGATTTGCATCTCAAAAAGCCGGTGCCATCACCTTTTCAGCAGAAGAAATCGACTTGACTTTCTTTGGAGGGGGAAGAGCTGTGTTTTTGATTGCTCCTTTGTCTCTGGCTGAAAGCGATAGACCACGTCTCATCCATGGTCACAAATCTTTCCAGGAAATTTACTGGATCTTCTTGTGTAACTGTAGATCTGCTTGACTTGATCTACAGTTATCAAGTCAAGTGAATCCATTGTCCACTTGACTTGAATACTGTTTTTGATCTGCTCTTAACAACTTTGTAAGATCCATTGCCCAAGACACTGAAAATGTATTGAAGTGCCACGTGTTGTTCAGTCATCACCAATCAAAAACTTCTGGTGGGATGGACGTTACAGGTTTTCCACAGAGTGGGTCATTTTTCAGACTCCCTCCCTCATTTAAATCCTGCTGTTCACTTCTTTAACCATGAAATAGGAAGGAGCATCCTCCCCCAATTTAGCATTAGTTCCTTTTTTCCCAAAATATGAATAACTGCACGGAGGCTGATTTTTGTCCTCTTTCCTCATTGACACAAATTTCTTGACTTTGGGACATGTACGTTGAAACTACACAATTTGTGGATTATAATTTGAAGGATTATACATTAAGTACAGAAATTTTTCATACTCAGATGGCCAAACAGAGTAGAAAAGCTTTCAAGATAAAGATAAAATAAGAACATTTTTATGGTATTGCGCAGGTTCAAGGTTGAGACATGCTCAACTTTGTACTTAACTTTTGTCTACGTGAAACTCTTAAACAATTCTTTTGTTTGGCCCTGTCCGCTTCAAATCGATCTTTAATTAAGAAAAGCTTTCTCAAGCCGTAATACAGAGAGTTAACTATTAAGAAGCCGTACAAAGGTGTAACTAAAAAGTTTGACTTCTGCAATGAAAGACAAAATATTATTAGGAATTTCTGGGCTACTTTCTTTGTCCTGATTTGTGAGCAGAACTAATGAAATGACCAAATTTCCAGCGACAATTGCTATTCCTGTACTAAATGATGAAGAAGAAAGCGGCGCTGAAGCTAAGGACTCTATTGGAAGAAAGGACATAAAGCCTGACATCACAAATCCGGAGTAAAGAAAGGGCCTTGAAGTTCAGCGAAAGCAGTGAGTAGAGCTGTCATAAAGAGATCCTGAAAAGCACTTATCACCAACAAAACTGTCATCAAAATCGTAGGAAGTGAGCTGACATTATGGAAGAGAAATCCTCCATCTCTAGTGGACAAGGACAAACGTTTTCAGCAACCGGAAAAAGGAAAAGAGAAAAGGGTGGAAGAGACCAATATCAGTAAAGCGGATAAAGCTAAGTGCTCAAGGACAATGATGCGGGGAAAAACATTCTAATAATACCGCCCGCATCTTCGTTTGAAAGTGAAAAGACAGCATGCTTTTTCTTGTAAAAAGAGACAGCAGAATCAGACGATTGAAGTGCTTATCAGCAGAGCATTGTGAGAAAGGAATGGATTCAAATCTTCATTACTGAGATCAGCAGCTCGAGCAGATCTATTTCCAATATACGAGACAAAAGTTATAGAACTGAAATTCCTCTATTCTGACATTGTCCTCCAGAGGAGTTTACAAACACGTGATTGAGCAGAGAACTTCGGCAGTTCACGAAAGTTTGATTGCAAGACGAGGGACTGTGCAGCACCAAGCACCGAGAAATTTGTTAATATTACTCGATTAGCTTGTACCACTAGACCTTCTCGCAAGTAGAATAACCAGACACTTGATTGACACCGAGTAGACAGGTTTGCTTAGAAAAAGAAAGCTGAAATGTTCCTCGTGTTGAGATTGTGATTAGTCTTCGATAAGTTTGACATTCTGGCAAATTTGTGGACGAGATCAGCGATGCGCTGAACGCAGCTAATGACACTTAATGGAGCGTACAATTCTTACGCGACTTTTGCTTATGTATTCCTTTCGACGGACGTATTTATTTCCTGACTTGCCGGAATGCAGGGTTCAACCAGCACATTTCTTAAAAGAACACCCGAATGTGGCCGCGAAGAACTGTATTTTATGCATGAAATATGCTGCGGTTTCTTATAGCACGTATCGTGGAGATGGGAAGGAAAGAAGGAGCGATGTTTCCCAGAAAGGGACACGATGTTCTGAAATATTTAACACCCGCCGTTTCAGTGGAAGAATTTTGTTTAAAATTAGAGTGGTTCAAATTTCTGGAGGAAAACTCTCTGGAATAGAATTTTCAATTCTACGTTAATGTAAAAGTATTAAAAATAACTGCGATTCTTTTAGTGTGTTGCATATTCCTTTTAAAAGAACCCGGGTTATTAGTAAGGCATCGAATAATACTGATGCTTCTTTAGAAACATTTTGAATTTAATATTTCTACGCAGAATATTGTGCACGCCTGTTGAACTACTTGTTCTGGGAAATTACTCGTTTTTAAATACAAGGAGATTGCCGATTAGTTTCTTTCTTGAGATCGCAGCAATTCTAAAGTCTTCTTCAATCGGAACTGACTTGAGTCAGTCCCCAGGACGAGGGAGATTCTTTTCCCGGGCTATTCAAGCTATTTATTAGCGATTGAGAGCGATTTATAGAGAGTTCTGAAAAATATACCAGTTTCATTTTCATCGTTAACTTCCTTTTATTTTTGTAAAACAGCTCTTTAACTTACAATCAGTAGGTGAAGACACAGAAAGCCAACTCACCTTTCTTATTTTTTCCTTATTCTCACTTTTATTAATCTAACTAACACAGTAGCCTTTATGCATCCGCCAAAAAGAGTGCCCTCAAATGGTTAGATCCGATTCACCCTGGTACACTACGAATATCAACAGGAGCCTTCCGCATTTCACCTACATACAGTCTTTATACAGAAGCTAATGAACTACCATTGTTCCTCAGGATACAACAGTTGGCCCTACTGTATGCATACAAGAAACCATCCAACTTGGACAACCGTATTCTCACCAAAATGGGAAAACATATATAGGAATCGCAAAAGTGCAAGCAAGCCCCTAGGAATCAGACCACAAGAGCTACTGACAACATATGATCTTAATATGATGATGTTTCAAATCTAGAAGGGCACATAATGCCACCATGGATAAACCACTCCACAACTTGTGAACTCTCCACATAATCTGGACTAAAAATACTTTCAGACATCAACTTTCAACAACTGCATGCAGTACATAAAACTAAATATCTCAACCACGTACCGATATATACAGATGGATCAAAATCAGAGAACCATGTAGGAGTATTCCCATACATTACCCTGGTACGCCAACTTCCAAAACAATGCAGCATATACACTGCAGAATTAATAGAAGTTAAGATAGCTCTAAAGCCCTTCAGAACCACATATAATTCGAGAACAGTAATATACTCTGACCAGAAACAATCTTTCCCAGTTCCATATCAGGACTACAAACCAATCATTCAAAACCGCTTTCTAACACAATGGCAAGAACTCTGGCAAAAACAAACTTCAAATAAATTATATGAAATTAAACCAAAAGTTGAACATTGGAAAACGAGCACAAGGAAATCAAGAAGAGAGGAAGTCGTTCTAACCAGACTACTAATTGGACATACACACATCACACACGGCTATTTACTGCGTGCAGAAGAACCTCCAGGATGCCAAACATGTAACACTACCCAAATAATCAAACATATACTGATAGAATGTCCAACCTATGAAAATGATCGAAAAAGATTTTCTCATCATTATATAAAGGAAACCAAAACATCACCCCCAAAGATATCCTAGGCGACAAGGAACACGTATCAGACATTTTCAGATTCATGCAGACAATCGACGTCTACCATCTACTATAAATAAAGATTTAGTGCATATAATCACAGTAAATATTTCACTCCCATGTATTCCACCAAGATATAGAAAATAAATGTGCATACAAAGAACATAATATAACAAATGAACTGGAGTACTATGATCTCCGTTGTCAGTAAACACCAAAAACAACCAATCAATCCCGGACTATTAATTCCCTATTCGTAGCACCTTATTTATTCGTCCTAATCGTCCTAATTAGGACGAATAAATAATAAATATACTCTTGATCATTGACCATTTGTGTTCTACCACATATAATCGTTTCGGATGTACTTTAATCAGTGCCAAGCAGAACTATGTCCCTTACAGACACTTATCACAATCATCATCAGCCATTTTCAATCCACTGCAGGATGAAGTCCTCTCCAGCAACTTTCCAGTTCCTTCTGGTTTGGGCAATAGCCATCCATTTACTCCCCACGAACTCGTGAATTTCATCTGTTACAAATGTACGTTTGACCTTAAATTGTGGTCAGTTGTTTTATTGGATCCATATGCACCAATTTCGGTGATTAAAATTCTGCCTTAGTGAGGAAATTATGCTCCTTTCTGTACTCATTCTGTTTGTCGACACTTACTTATTTTATGTACAGTTTTTCGTCAAGTTTACTGCTGATATAATCCTCCCTCCCTCCCATCGTAAACAGGGATATCAGGTTTTATCATCTTGTTCATAAAAACCCATTATCGTGTTATGTATCCTCGGGAACGTCGATAGCCGACGATATGTTGAACGGGCAGGTGCATTTCAGATAACCTTACAACGTTTACGACCCCCTTGTGTTTAATGTTCCCGGATATAACTCCCGGGAATTATCGGTTCCGTGCCCCACCCTCTAAGACTGCTGCCGCTGCGAATTTAAGCCTCCAGGCCAAGCAAGCGAGCCAAGCAGGTCTGGAGAGAGAAAGAGAGAGAGAGGGTCTGTTCCGAAAGCAGAGGGGAGGGAGTAACTGAGGGCAAGTAGGGGTGAGTGGTCGAGGGAGAAATGCGTGAAGAATTGCGCACGAAGAACCGGTAGTCGGCCAGTAGCTTGCTTATGTTACAGGTTCCAGTTTGTACGTTGCTCTGTCCTTTCTGGATGACCTAGTGCCGAAATGGATGATGACGTCCAAGAAGAACGTGCCGACCAGTCGATAGGACCGGAGGCATTTCTGGGAAGAACGGACAGAACGCTAGGGGAGCGTTATTGTGCCGCTCGAGTCCCTGTCTATTTTTTATTTTTTGTTAGATAAGGAATCTATTTATCTTGAAGATAAATGCACATCAGCTTGAAGGTAAATAATGCGAAAGGAATCCCGGCTCAATAAATCTTAGCGAACCTTCAACTCCAAATTTCCTACGAATGAACGCCTTGCTAGTCGCTCAAGAAACAATATCTCGGTCTCGCCACTGTTGTTGGTGGATTAGATGTTGAATGTTATCGATGTTTGTGTGGTTTTCTCTGCAGAAGATTCCCCGGGGGTATTCAGCAGAGAAGGGCACCGGTGTGAGCACAAAAATATCGATTTTCATCGGGCTTCATTATCGCGCTATGGTTGACGTCAAACAATTTCTTCTATTTTCATCTTCCCTTGATATCGCTTTGCTCTTTCACTCTTGTTATTATTATTGAAGCTATCATCGTATTGATTTATTCAGTTCTCACCTGCAGCTATGGGAATAGAATCTTTTTTCTTTAGTAAAAGGATTGTTTCTTTATTTTTCAACTTTAAATTCCTTCCTTCGTGTTTTCTTTGCGGACATCACGCTTAATCTTTTTCGTTGTTGCTATTTACTCCACTAATGTTAACCACCGGTTAGCCCCATAAGTGACAATGAGTCCTAGAAGAGGGGTTGGTAATCTGGGAAATGAAATCCACTCTCCCAAGGGCTGAAAAGCGAAAATTGTTGAAAAATCTGCACGATCAAAATGTGATCTCGGCTAAGAGATCTCTAGAAAGGGGGGGGGGGAAATTTGATATCAACGAGGACCATTATGCAAATAAAAGTTGGCTACTGAAGTTGTCGTGTTCGACCATACAGTATATTCTGAATATTATCGGTCGTTACAAATACCAGAAATATGCCATTCCAAGTGGACACCTTTATGTGTTGACTGAGGTATTCCCCCTCCCAGTGATGCTGCTGGTCCTCCAAATTAGCATCATTGGGATCCAATGCCCACAGCAATTTTTAAAGTTTTTTTTTTTTTTTTTTTTCCTCCCTTTGTAAGCTCCACCTGTTCTTGAAAAGCTGAAAATTAAAAGCGTGTGCTCGTTTGAAGTCTTATCTGCAGTGATTGTTTTTCTCAAACTTCTGTTTATTGATGTGCAAAGTCTATTTAAGATTTAAAAATAAGCGGTTGTTAAAAGGTTATTTTTATTTTTAATACTAAAGATTGACGGATAATATTTGTAAAAAGAATAATTTTTATTGACTGAAAAATAAAAAAGTAAAAATTACAACGAGGGAGGAATGTTCATTGACATATTTTTTTCAGCTGTAAATTGTTTTGTTTCGTTCACACTTCACTGTTAACCCCTCCATCAAATGTTATGTTCCCAAACCTCAGTGTATACTTGATGCGTAAAATATAGAGAAAACTGTCTGTTTGTATCTTTTGAAACTTAATCCAAAGAATTTAAAAAAAGTTTGGAAGATATTATGTACAAAATCCTTTTTTGTGTATTAGTTCTGACGTCCGTTTGTGTTCATTTTTTGCAAAACTATTTCTCAGTGACTGCAGTTAGTTTTCTCTCAAGATTGTAATTTTGCCGTTTTAGTTGTTAGCACGAGATGTTAATGAGAAGCCAGCAAATAACATCAACAGTTTAGCAATTAAAAAAATATATATATTGTGCTCGTAATGTGCGTGCGTGTGCGTATTTTTCAAATGCGTTTTTCTCTAATAATTAGGCTTCTAACCACAGGCGCTTATAGAATTTTCAAAAAGCATAGTTAACAAAAGCACACAAAGCATTTACAAGCTTAATAAGGGGCACCACCACAAAGGAGACGTGATGTTTGTAAGTGGGATGAAAAACCTTAAACTTTCTCTGTTGATATGACCACCATCATGTTTGTTTGACCTTATGTGGGACACTACCAGTTTCTATAGGGTTAAAAACCTTCAATTTAGAATTTCTATGTGTGTTTGTAACGTTATCAAAAAAGTTAAGTTATTATCGTCAACAGTTTAGTCTATGTAACAAGTAGACGAATAGACAAAGTACTTATGACTTTTTAAGCATTATTAACTTTCTGCTTGATCACAACTTGAATTTCATAGTTAAACTGAACGCTCACAGTATAGCGAGTTATTTCATGAGGAAATACTGAACTGGCGCTTGAGGGCTTATATTTTCGGGGGGAGTTTCCATCAAGTCACAGATAACGATTTTGATTCGAGTTTTAAAGATAATTCTTTCCAACGATTTAGGAGAAGGGGAAAGATCATTTCATCTTTTGCTTTTAACTCGAGACACCGACTCTTTTTTTTTTTGGAAAGATTAGTCATAATTAGTCCAACTATTAGTCATAAAGACGACTCACGAAGAGTTCTGCGAATCGGCCCTTTTTGATGCTAACTGAGTTCAACACGTGTGGTATCCCCCATATGGACATGGTTAAATATGACTCACTTTTTAACTTAACGAAAACTAAAGGCGAAAAACTATCACATTTAGCTTGTTGGATGAGAAATTACTATTTATTTCGAAGTAAGTCATGAACGAGTTGCAGCACCACATTAGCTTGATTTTTTTTTTGTCGATGTTAGGGAGAAACATCGTGAAATGAAAACAACAAATTATTTTTAAAACTAACTTTGGTTGTGTGGTTCAAGATTAAAGAAACAAACACTTAATGTGTTTGTTTGTGTGTTTAGTTAATGTGTTAATGTTAACGCATTAACTAAACAATGTTTAGTTAATAAGTTAATGTGTTTAGTTAAACACTAAACAAACACTTAATGTGAGCGTAGCGAAAACAACATTGCATGTTCACAACGTGGCAAACAACGAATTAAAAGCAGACAAGTGTAACTTCCACTCCAGCTAAATGTCGGTTTTACTGAAAGAAGAGTTAAATGAAAGAAAGTTTGAATTCTAACGCAGTTGAGAATCAGAATTTAGCATTTTAAGCACCAAACCCATCTACTTTTGCCGTTAATTCTCCTCTTCATTTAAACTCATTTGAAGATAGCAATCGATCATTTTAAGACTTCCATAAAAAACATCCGTTCAGGCCACCCTCCCAGTTAATGATGCACTTCCGATCGACAAAGCACAACAGCGTCACCTAGCGGGGCAGAAAATAAACACTCAACTGGTGGATAGAAAAATTTTCTCCAAACACACACGCCCGCCCGCTTCAAGATGACAACCCTTCCCCATCTTGAGACGATACAGAATATTAGCGAGGACACATGCCTGATTTTTTTTCCCCTTACATTCCAACCCAACGCACATAGAGGGTGGAGTCCGTTTGGCACCCGGCCCGGGGCCTCGAACTATCCCACGCAGCCGCCGGCCTTCTGCTGTGCAGGAGGTCGGTGGCGGCTCTCAGATTTATCAAGTAGCGACCTTTGTTAGCAGCAATTCTTCATCAAACTATTAAAGACGGGGCCCCAACAAGGCCCCTACCTAATCGATCATCAGATGATAATGTCACCAATTCTGTTAAAAGAGCCAGAACTGAGGAGAAAACACCATCTGTGACACCTCTTTTCCTCATTCTCCATTTCACCGGTGAGCAGTCAATTGGGAAAATGTCACCTTTCTTTATCCCGAAAGGATTAGAAGGGATGGCAGGTTCACCTAAATCGGTAAAACGGTTGCGTTCTGGAGATATTTTAGTCGAAGCATCAAATACAAAGCATGCTGAAAAAATTTTGAAAGCTACATCTATAGGGGGAATACCCATCATCGTAACCCCTCACAAAACTCTGAACTCGTCACGAGGTGTCATATCAGAGTGGGATCTTCTTCACGTTTCTGAAGAAGAGATCTGCTCTGAATTAAAAGAAAAAGGAGTGACAGCTGTGAAGCGAATATCCATGCGAAAGGATGGGAATCTCGTCCCTACCCGAGTTCTCATCCTAACATTTAACACCCCACGGCCTCCAAGTTCCATCAAGGCAGGGTATTTAAACTGCCCAGTGAGGATTTACGTTCCAAACCTACTGAGGTGTTTTAAATGTCAAAAGTACGACCATTCACAAACAGCTTGTCGTGGTAACCCTGCCTGTGCTCGATGTGGCGCTAAAGATCACGAAAGCAAGGAATGTCTAGCTCTTAAGCCTAATTGTACTAACTGCCAAGGAGAGCACCCTGCATACTCTCGAGCATGCCAGCTCGGGATTCAAAAATTAAAAACGGAGCTGAACATCTCCTACCCAGAGGCCAGAAAACGCATCCAACCAGTAAATAGCGGGAAGCCTTCATACGCTCAGAAAGTTTCTGGTAAAATTACCATTGGGACCCAAACTGATATGACTGTTCCCCTAAGGGACTCTTTTACTCCCATTGCCCGCTATTTATTAAGTTCACTAAAGCCCACCCAAAAATCGCAGTCAGCTGCCACTCCAAATATCGGTACCTCCCAGTGCTCCAGCATTAACAACGGCGAGCACTAAATTAACATCACAGGAAAGTTTACTGCCCACTTCAGGGCAAGAAATAATGGATGCCGAGACCAAGAAGGTATATGATGAGTCAGTCTTGGAACTCTTTGCAGAGGAAGAAATGGACACAGGACAGCGTCCATACTTCCCCAGGAAAGATAAATCCAAGACTGACAAAATTAAGCCCTCAGCATCTCGGAAGCCGCCTGATGGACCCACCAAGTCCAAATAATGGCTAAATTCCTACACTGGAATTGTCGTGGATTCCGGCAAAATACTGATGATATTAAGGCACTCCTGCAAAAGAACAAACCAGCTTACTTTTGCATACAGGAGACTTATTTAAAGGCAAATTATGACCCCGCCATTGCATAACATTACCATCATTCGTAAGGATAGAATTGTGGATGGTCCTGCTCATGGAGGAGTCGCAATCCTCGTCGGCAACCAGATTCCATTTCAGCCTTTGCAGCTTGCAACTAGCATTGAGGCTGTAGCAATTCGCCTTACAGTGGGGTTCTTATTAACTGTCTACTCTGTTTCTTTGATAAGACCTTGATGATCTTATCATGCAATTGCCTTCCCCTTGTTTAATTCTTGGGGATTTCAATGGACATAACACTCTGTGGGGTAGTGCTAACATCAATGGAAGGGGACGAGTCATAGAGCATATGCTCACTGACAATTACCTCTCCCTCTTAAATGTGGGAACAAACACCTTCTTCCACATACCTACCCGTACATTCTCTACCATTGATCTTTCTATCTGCTTCCCTTCTCTCCTTCCTTCGCTTACTTGGGAGGTAGAAGAAAACCCATATGGAAGCGATCACTTCCTTGTGATAACCACCCTAACTAGTGGTAGACCGTGTCTGCCATTTAGTTTACCGCGGTGGAAGATTGATCAAACTGACTGAAATGCCTTTCATCTGGCAAATCTTTACATCGCTACAGTCAGTCAGGAGCCAATCAAAGATGCAGTCATGTATGTCACAGAAACGATTGTCCAAGCAGCTGCAATTGCAATCCCAAAATCATCCAGCCGGTTCCCACTATTTCCTAAACCTTGGTGGAATTCAGAATGCGCAGCAGCAAAAAAAGCACAAAACAAAGCCTGGGGGATATTCCACCGATATCCCACGACTGAAAATTTAATATCATTTAAACGTGCACGTGCGAAAGGATTGGGGTTAAATGCAGCACTCTTTCTCACGCATGCAAGTGGGGCCCGATGACATCCACTACGAAATGTTAAAACACCTTTCACTACAATCGAAGGATCACCTTTTAATTTTAATAGAATTTTTATTAACAAACAATTTCCGGATTCCGGGCGAAAGGCTATCGTTCTTGCTTTCCCAAAACCAGGAAAGGATCCTAGAAATCCAAGTAACTATCGTCCTATCGCTCTGACAAGCTGTTTGTGCAAAGTCCTGGAAAGAATGGTTAATGCACGCCATGTATAGTATTTGGAAATAAATGGTCAGCTTTCCAGGACTCAGTGCGGCTTCCGAAGAAATAGACCCACTTTGGATCATTTAATCCAATTGGAAACGTCCATTCGTGATGCTTTTATTAAATTCGAGCATCTGGTAGCAGTTTTCTTTGATATTGAAAAAGCGTACAACACAGCCTGGCGATTTGGAATATTAAAAGTCCTCTATAACTTTGGTCCTAGAGGTAATCTTCCTCTTTTTATTAAAAACTTTCTTTCGAATCGCCAATTTCAAGTCCGTTTAGGATCCACCCTCTCGCGAGTGTTCTCTTAGGAAGAGGGAGCCCCACAAGGATCCGTTCTAAGTGTCACACTTTTCGCAATCAAAATAAACTCCATCACAGAACAACTTCCACCCACGGTAAATAATGTCCTCTATGTTGACGATTTTGCTATATTTTGTCATTCATGCAATATGAGGGTCATTGAAAGGCAACTGCAGAAAACCATTGACCATCTTACAGCTTGGTCTTTGGCTAATGGGTTCAGATTTTCATCACAGAAGACTGTTTGTGTATACTTCTGTCGCAAACGTAATCTTCATCCTGACCCAGAAATAAAGCTTGGGCAAAACAACATCTCAGTTGTAGCAGAATTCAAATTCCTTGGACTTATTTTCGACAAGAAGCTGACATTTTTACAACATATTCGTCAGTTTAGGACAAGATGTGTTAAAGGGCTTAACGACCTTCGTGCCTTTCGTCAACTTCGTGGGGCGCAGATCGTATTACCCTTCTTCGTCTTTACCGAGCACTTGTCTGTTCCAAACTCCATTATGGGTCTCAGGTTTATGGTTCTGCTAGAGATAGTGTACTTCGGTGGTTAGATCCAATCCACCAGCAGGCCATGCGGACAGCCATTGGAGCATTTCGCACATCTCCTGTCAAAAGCCTTTACGTTGAAGCTAATGAACCATCTGTAGATCTTTGACGTAAGCAGTTGTTCTTACAGTACGCCTTCAAATTGAAATCTCTGCCCGATCATTCCACGTGGGTATCCGTTTTTGAGCCACGCTGGGAAAACCTCTACAACATCCGTCGGACTGCCAACAAACGTTTTGGTATTCGGATTCAAGGGCTGTTGAATTATCTAGACATGACGGTAGACAACGTTGCCCAGTCACCCAGGCAATTCTTTCCACCCGGGCATGCCTATATTCCAACTTGTGACTTCTCCCTTATTTGGGAGAAGGCTACTACACCGCCATCTGTCCAATAAGATCCTACAAGAAACTAGCATTTATACTGCAGAGTTGCGTGCAATAGAAACAGCCCTAGATCACATTAAAAATCGCTAATACCAGAGGTATATGATTTATTGTGATTCATTAAATGTGTTACAGGCTCTAGTTTCGGTGAGGTACAATCCTCACCCGATCCTATCCAGGATCCGGCGGATTCTTTTTTCTCTCGTAGAATTAGAATTTTATATTCGCTTTTGCTGGATCCCAAGCCACATTGGGATCCAGGGAAATAAATTAGCTGATAACACTGCCAAATCAGCCCTTTCCCTGGATAATCATTGCCTGTCAGTCCCCTATACAGACTACAGGCAAATAATACGCTCTGAATTATATTCCCAATGACAAGATTCTTGGCACGGACAGGCCACAAATAAACTACAATCACATAAAGCTTGTAATTTCGCAATGGCAGTCCAGTCTACGCTGGATTCAAAGAGAGGAAGTTGTTCTTGCTCGGCTCCGCATAGGTCATAGTCATCTAACACATTCCTATTTGCTGAGGGCAGATGATCCACCTATGCGCGAGATGTGTAACGTTATTTTAACTGTGAGTCATATTTTTATAGAATGTCCTGTTTTTATTGAAGCACGACGCTTCTATAAAAACTGAACCATTTACACTCGGTCAGATAATAGGTGACAAAGACAATATGGCCGACGTTTTTAACTTTTTACAATCTATTAATTTGTATACAAATATCTAAGTTTTATACTTTGTATGCTTTTACTTTATACCTTTTTTACATAATAGTTAATTGCTTGACGTGGTAGCCTAGGCTACCAAAATGTTTAGTAGTCTTAAAAATTGACTTGGCGCATTATGGCCTTAGCTGCCAATGCGCCATTAAAAACCAAACCAAAACTATTAAAGACTTCTGTAGCACTTGCAATAGGCTCTTACTCTCGCTTCTGTGTACCTCCCTCCCAGTGGACCATGCTTTACAAAAGATCTTAAACAACTGATAGATCAACTACCACCTTTAACTTCTGGAGCACAGGTTTGTTGTACCTCCACTTGTCTACAGACTGCCAATAGATTACTGCCCGCTGCCATTTCGGCAACCAAATCTTCCAATGCTTCGGTAAAATGTGATTGCAACGTTTTATGATTGGAATTGTCACAAAGAGACCGATTCTCGCGTGTTTGATTTAACGCTGGAATTGCGAAAAAATTACTTTCCCCCATGGGCACGAATCCTTTTCCTTCCCTCTCAACGCTGCAATTTTTTCGATTTATTTTCCCAATAATTGTTTTCCTTTTATCAGCGCGGACCATGAAAAAAATCCTTTTTCTCATCCGCTTTGAGCCTTATTTGATAGCTCGAGGGGAGGCGCGAATTTCGGATGACCGCAGCGGAGTATCTCGGGAGGCCTTGAAGCGCGCAGAAGGACACTTCTCCGTAGAGATATCGGCATTCTAGGTGCTTGCCAAGGTCAACGGGACAAACACCTTGTTCTGCACGTGTCGTAAGCGTCGCTAGCACGCGTCTATCTCATTCTGTGTATACGTGACCGGCAACGTAATCGCAGTTTACTGGTCATTTGTTAGGGGAAAGAAGTCCACACGACTGACACCGGCTCCCGGACTCGCATTCAACTTGATGGCGATGTTCCCCTTACGACAAGCCTTGTCGTCCGAAAGAAATAAGGTGAAATGGGAGATTTGAAGATGCGTATAAGGAGTAAGCGTGTGTCCACGCTGGAAAGACAGACATACAATTTGCCGTTTTTCCTGCACGTGAAAAATATCACTCTTTCCAACTACTTTTCTGTCTGTGCAGTTCCATCCAGCGAGAATATTTTGCATGTCGATTCTGTTGACTTTTTCCGTGGTCGCTAAATCCGTTTGTGAGGTCAAGACATCGTGACTTTATGTAAAAATAATTTCCTTTGCACGATGTGCGTCTATTTTACTGCAGATGCCACGTGCAGGCGGATAGTTTGCCGTGCCGGTTACCCTTTGTTCCGGCAATGCGAACCCATGTAAATCGGGAGCTCTATTTCTGGAAAAGCCCGAGGGACTTTTCCAGTTGTACATCAATCAAATCTTCAGTTGTCCTTCATTTTAACCTGCTCTGAATGATTGCAGAATTGAGGAACATCAGGGTCTGTAAATAACAGATACAGCAACGATCCTTGAGCAAAGCAACCTATTTTATTAGTATTCTGATTATGAAATGGAGAAGGATAAACAATGGTTTGAGCAGCGTTATCTTAGTATTCTTCAGGTTCACCTTGATACCCTGAGTGTCCAGGTTTATTCTATGAATGCAAACATTGTTTCCCACAAACGACACTGTCTCGAGATGATAATAACAACATACACAGCTAGACGTGCCCAACCTTGGTTTGAAGAGCATGAAACCTCCTATGACTTGCAAAATCAACAAGACTTAAAACGTTATTGAGCTACTGTGGGCATTTTTGAGAGGTGAGTGAGAAGTCGATTTTCTCCACCTTTATTACTGAAAACGTTCCACCATTAAGAATGGTCCAATATTCCTCTTAAGACAGTTCAAGATTTATGTGAATCTATTCCACGCAGAATAGAAGAACCCTGATTATTATTAATTTTTAAAAAATATTATTAGGATTCGTTCAATCAACAGATCGTTATAATCATTTTCAGCTCAAATGTGATTCTCTTGATTTGCGCACGCATGCGTAGATGTTTCCTTGTTTAAGCGAGTTAGTTAATGTATATAGTGCGTGACATTTCAGGCACGTTAGCAAATAGTTAATAATTGTTGATTTATAACACAAAGGAGAGCAAAAGTGCAAGGATGTTTCTGCGCGAACAGATAATTTTTTGTTTCTGCGCATCCGCCACGTGCCCATTCATTCCTCCGACCAACGCGATGTGAACAAATATATTTCAAATGTAATGAAATTTTAGTACAGCTCAATATATCTTTCTGATCATATACATCGATCCAGTAGGAGCCGATTTATTACATGCGGACGGACATGGTGAATGAACATGCGCATTACTCCTAAAATGAACAAAAATGTAGAAAATTGGAAGGGGGAATGTGGTATCAGTTAATCACGATGATTTTCCATTATTTATCGCCTTGATTATTTTTGAAAAAGATTAAATCCTTTCTCCAACCATATGTGTCCGAATTCAGCACTGATTTCGAACCTCGCATCCCTTCAATTTTGTTCAGAAACAAAAACAACTCCTATCTTGTCTTGTCTTATTACAAAATCAATTTTCCACTGTACACCGGCAAGAAGAGTCCAAGGTATTGTGTTTTGCGGTCACGTGGATTCGAACCAGGATCCAAACGATCGCTACGCTTTGCTGCAGTAAGTTGACTTAAGTATATTTTCTTACGCTAACATAAATACAGTTAGTGGCGTTTATTCATGAACACAATCAGCGTTAACGAGACCCCGTTTATTCAGTTCCTCCACGAGTTGGCTACCTGAAATTGGGATAAATTTGAGCACGCGAATTAAGGTACTCAGCACGAGGCCGAAGTCTTTAAAGGTAGGCGTGATTGTTACGGGGACGTCAACAAATACGACCGCTCGATGCGGGAAAACAAAAGATGAATCAATACCATTAACACGGTGCACTGCGAACACAAGGACTTAATTGAATCCAATTTTAGAATTGAGCAAATCTTAATTAGAGCGATTTGTTTTGTAAGTTATGCACACCGTCTAATTAAGAACACCTAATACACTTCGACGATCCTCTCGCTTTTTAAATTAACGCCGTGCCAGAGATAGACGCGCTTAACGCCATCTAGTAGCAAAATGCCCTCAAAAATCGGAGGCCCAATTGTTTGGATTATTGAAAAGCCTCGAAGAACATGGCCGCCGCGTCTTCAGTTTCTCCGGTGTCTAATTACTTTCGGTTGCAGTCCGAATCCTGGTTAATTAAGGCCGCGTGTAACACGGCCATATTGATATTCATACAAACATAATTAGTGTTAACTTACTTCACCTAATGATTGATGAATTGCTGGCATCGATCTCTAACCTACGCCAGCAGAATGTAATTACCTCCTCGGTTACCTTTCTGCGGACATCCGTAGATGACGGAGTAAACGGCAGCATTTAAACTCCCTTTCGAAGTTCGCCGCGAAATAAACGCGTGTCGGGCACAACGAGCACATTACGCTGCTGCCAACGAGTTGCAAAAGAAAGAACGAAGCACGCGTCTCTCTCGTTTGCTTTTCCTTTTATTGTTATGACCGAGACATCCACGTGTTGCGCTAGCGCGTGGCTCGAGGTAGTGGCGGTATTTGTCGATTTTCCTCGGCCGCGTAACACTTGTTCCACGTGCCCATTGTTCGTTACTCGGATTTGGGACCACGCGCTCACTGCGAGATGTATGATTTCCGAGTTCCTGTTTTTTTTTTTCCCCCTTTTTTTTCACGTATTGATTTTACTTGGCAGGCAGTAAAGGTTTTATAGGAAGGATGGTGGCTTAAAGGGTAATTTTAGCCATCTCGGAGCCGGAGAAAAATGGGTTGCACTTTCCACGGCGTATTTTGTGCACTCATTCTGGACGAAGATAGCTCCGACTTTCAGTAGTGCCGTGAGATTTCTTCGGAGCAGTTTCTAGCTCATCGTGGCAATTCCACCTGGGCTGCGTAATGATAAGGTGAAGCTCACATAAAGCGGCAATTATTGATCCGAAGGAGCAATGAACTGGAAAACTCCATTTTTTTACCCCCTTTTTGAAGAAACAAATGTTGCATCAAAGTTTTTTTTTTTTTTCCTTAAGTATTTCAACTTATCTCGATAATTTTTAAATACAAAGAAGTGGATTAAGTCTTAATTCTTTACTAAGAGTTAGAGCTAACTGGAATGGGTTTAATATTAATAACGCGCCTGTTCTTCAGTTCGTCCGTCCGCATGTAACAACTCCACTCCCAGCCGAAGGATTTTTATGAAATTTTTTATTTGGATCATTTAAAAAAAAATTGTCGAGCAAACCCGAATTTCATTAAAATCGGACCAATAGAAATCCGGCAAGTATTATTTATTTTTTCCGTACGAATAGTATGGAAAGCGAAATTCCTAGATTAAGCGTAATTTTAATGCAGCGTTGTTAGCTTTAGACAGTCCGTGCACGGTTCGCGTGTATCGTTATGTAAAACTCGTGAACGTGGTGTCGTTTATGAACAGATGCATAAATATTCAGAGAGAAAACAGGCTTTAAAAAGTATACGGGAGCAGAGTAATAAATATTATAGAGTTATAATTAAATTGAACGGCTAAATTTCAAGCGTAATGACTTAATTATTATAGTAATTAATTGGCGGAAATAATGATATTTACTTTCACTTCAGTTCATTTCAGAAAAAATAAATTAAAAAAAATGCAACTAGTTTTAAGAAGAAAATAAAATGCCTTAAAATGTAACACACACTGCTTACATTAATTGACTCTTTCTCTCTCTCCCCTCCCCACTACCACCCACATAGTCTGGGTTGTATCCTTCATATCGAGCTGCATTATAAAGGATTTCCCATTTCTCCCATTTTTTATTTTGCAATGGATCCTCCTCCTCCAGATCTCGAGTAGTTTCTTAAATCAACACGAAGGCGTTTATACCACCCGAGGAAAGTTCATTGATTAGCCAGTTCGCGGGTGGATGTTTCTGTCCATGGATCACGGGTGTCCCTCTAATGGTTAGATCAGAAGTACACGTGGGCGTAGTCGATACGGTGGTGTTTTCTCGCAAGAACTTCGATCATCGACTGCCATAACAGTAAGAAAACCGCGGCTGACAATCACGCTCATCGGACCACACGCGCTTCCCATTGTTGTTGCAACAAATGATCGCGTGAGCCCGACTCATTTGGGACAGCAGCGTCCATGTCCACGTGCGCCGTCTTCGTAATCGACGTGCAATATTCGAACGTGTCCACGGGCGCTGTTATGCCCGAAGGCTCGAGAATTTCAGCGAACAATGGGCTCGGGGCACGCGGTTTTTTCGGTTACCCGCCGCGGAAAAACGCCGCCTTTAATGACGAATCGATGAGTAGCGCATTATTCAAAATGTCCGCATAAATATACCATCGGTCGACACCGGCGGTAGAGCGCGTGCAGACGAAATCCCCTTGCGATTTTTTGGCCCGACTGCCCTCCTTTTTTTTCATCCCGTAATTCGTCCCCGTTTATAACCGGCCAGTGACCAATTTGAAGTCTCGTAAGCAGCCAACGCCTTCGGCAGGGAGTTTACGACAAGACATATTGCGCGTTGGAGGAGGGCCTTGGAACACACTGGCGTGCTTTGCAGAGAGACGTGCGCGCGTGCCATAACAAAAATTTTCGTGATTTTATGCGATGGGTCGCTGAGTGAGATTTCGTCATTTGGCGTGGCCTTCATCTGGATCGGTCGTGCTGGGAAGACACCCCCCCTCCCTAGTGGAAAATTCGTGAATTCAAAGTCCCCTGGCACGACTAATGCACGAACGAACCGAGGGAAGACTCACGCAGCCCTCGCTTGTGGAATATTTGCTTCGTGACATTTTAGAATGAGGGCAAAGTGTCAAATCAACATTTTTTAATATTCTTCCACGCATGCGTATCAAGCCTCGTGGTATGTGTTTTGGAGTGGAAGTATCCTAATACTGTTATGCATTGGTGGAAAATAATTTCTTCTGAGAAGAAATTATTTTCGACCCGTACGGGGTCGAAATTTGGGCGCCTGGGTCTTTACGAAGACTTTCAAATGAACTCACAATCTTTGATCGTGGGTTCATTTCCACTTATGCCACTCCCCCCTAATCTCTTTACTGGTTGATGGCGGGAGATGCTAATGGAAGACTTCCAAATTAACATAATGGATTTTTTTAAGGTGGGGGCACTTGGAGGCCCAGAGAGAGAGAGGGAGAGAGAGAGTAAACTGTGGAAACATCTCATATCTGTGGTTCCAGGATTCTCTGCGCCACAGAGATAAGATGATACCGTATCAGCTGATTGGTTTGACCAGTCTCTTTAAAACAATCTGCAGAATACAGGGAGTAGTCTTTAATTTCAAAAGTGGCCTGATTGGTGACCGATCATCTTGCTAGTAGCCGATTCACAATGACAGATGGAAAAATTGAATATTCTTCATTGGATTTCATTATTTAGTCTATTGTGTTATTATAAAGTACTTTTCCAGAATGTGGATGAGAGAGAGGGAACTGAGAGCTTATCATAAGCAATATCAAAGAAGACGACGTCCAGCTGAGATTTACTGTTGAGAGCAGTTTGAATTTTAAATAGGGTGTCCAGTAGGTTCGTACATGTAGATCTTTTGGGGATCACAGTATGCAGATATCTGGGTCTATGAGAGAAGAATTGGTCGATCAGTGCTGATAAGATAGTTTTCTCAAACACTTTTAATTGAGAGCAGCCCACTGAGATCGGTCTCAAGTCCTTAGGTTCCTTAGGGTTTCTTCTTTTGGGTATGGGTTGTACCCTGTAGTGATTCCACATTGGAATCACTACAATATGCGATTAAAGATTAAAAGAAGGGGCTCCACAATGAAGGCACTGCACACACACACACACACTTTAAGCATAAATAGAGGGAAACCGTCAGTACCAATTGTAGATTTATTGGGAAGTCTATTGATAGTATTTATAAGGTGTTTTCTTAGAGTTATAGTTGAAAGGGACTGTCTGGGGTGCATGACGAAATCACTTAGGTTTGGGGATTTTGGGTCTGATGGCACCTCGTTGAAAGTCAAAGATACCCGTTCCTGAAATACCTTCTCATTGATATGGAAATCTTTGTTACATTTGGATGTAATACCTATGGAGTGCTTTATTCTGTTGAGTACCAGCTGCCGGATTGCTTTTCGTTTATATTTGAGGAAGGTTGCCCGCTGTTTCTTGTACATCAGCTGAGTTATGGTACTTTTTCCATATTCTGAAAGCTTTTTGTTTCCTCTTGAATGTTTCTAGGACTTCAGCATTGAACCATGTATTGGCCCTATCAGAGAATTTTAATTGCTTGAAAGCTCCTTGGGAGGCAATTTCAAGTAGCTGGTTAACCAGGTTAGATATAGCAATGTCAATTGATCCTTGCTGTGGATCCTTCCAGTTTATTTCTGTGAGACGTGCAAGGATAATTTCTGGGTTTAATGGATATGATGGAGTATTTGGTGGAGAATATTGTTTTGGTATTTGATGGAGAATATTGTTTTGGTAATCATTCTCGAAAGCTTCACCAGCGTTTGAGTTTATAGTAACGTTGAACTCAAACGTGATGGGAGAGTAATCATAAAGGAAGCTGTGGTGTTCAGTGGTCAGACCAAGGTGTGGAAGATTGTGGAATAATAGATCCAGCATCTGGTTTCCCCTGGTAAGAGATGTAGTTCGGTGAACCAAGCCAAATGTGCCAATAACTGATATGGGATCTTCAGTGGCCTCATGTCTAGGCATAGGCATGTTGAAATCGCCTATAATGAAGGTGGGGGCTAGGTTGGCTGCTATCCATGCTATAAGTTCACTTTGTGAATCTTCTGTGTGGTCGGGGTTAGATATACAAGACAAATTTGGAGTTGTATGGCGTCCTTTCTTAATGTTCGTGACCTGATTTGGTCGCTTGAAACTGGATGAGTACAGTAATGCAACACCTCCGCCACGTCTGCTGTCCTTGGAATAGGCTGAGGTAATTGAGAGGCTGACCTATGACATCCAGTTGCCTTCCATGAGATAACCAGGTCAAGCAGATGAACTGATATTCTGCTAGTAACATGATGGTTTGTAGATGGTGTAGTTTATTGCTGATACGGCATACATTTTGGTTGAAGCATTTAAGGAGAGTTATTAAGACAGGTTGACGTTGGTCGCTATCCCTGTGTTATTGCCGATCTCATGCGGTAGGATGTGAAAGAGGTCCGTTCTTTGTACATTTTTACTAGAGTTCCTGGAGGCCAGGTGCTGGTATCTAGCACTTTTAGTTCATCCTGTTTGTCACAAGTAATTATGAATGAAGCATAGGAGGGATATTTTGTTTTCACAGGTCTCACAGCAACCTTGATCTCTATTTGTTCCTCAAAGAATTTAGATATATTTGCATCGGTTGTGGATGGTCCAAGTCTCGATATGAAGATTTTCGATTTTGTTTGGATGGATGTTATATTATATATTTTCTGCAATGTGTTGGATTGGTCTACTAGTTTGGCTTTGTTGGGGCATGCTGGTGATGTTTCTTGAGTGGGACTGGACCTCTGAGCTATAAATCTATTTACAAAACTATCTTGGTAAGAAGTTGGATCATTGGCCATTAATGCTACTTCTAAAAGGGGAATTTGGTCCCTATCGTTTGAAGGATGACTGCTGGGAGTATATGTGCATAAGTGGCGTTTCCATTAGTGTCACCACTTATGCTTGAGTGTAGGCATGGAGTATTTTGAGAAGCCTCATTATGAGAAACGGCTGCTTAAAATATATAATCGGCATTGCACCTAGGTTCACAAAGGTGATACAGGTAATTGACTCATATCGATGGGGATTGGCAGGTCGCTGTGTTTCCTATTAATTAAAGATTGTTTTTCTTTAGAACTGCAACATGCAATTGACCCGTGGTGCAACAGAGAAGTGGAGGCAGCGTCGTCATCTGTGAGGGAATGATTGTCACCCTCGGCGATTTGTACCCGCTGATCGGTAGTTTTCGGTATGGTGCTTCCGCTAGTGTGTGGTAGATTGTTTTTTTTTTTCCTGTGCGGATGATATAGTTTCAGTTGATGTGCAGGGTATCTCATTACGTTGGAAGGGGCCTTTAATCCATCATTGCCAGGCATTTCCTTGCATGAAAAACACGAAAAAATTGCATTTCCGTCGCTTATTCATCTTTTTAGGTCAATTTTGAGGCAGGATCCACAAAAGGTAGAGCAGCACTTGACACAGATAATGCATAAATCAGTGTTTAATTTGCATTCGGCTGTAGTAAAGACTTCATTAAATTCAGTCACGTTTGGATGTCTGATGGAAAAATGCTCGTGTTTGAAGGACTAACGGGCTAATTTGATGGTATTTAGAAATGCAATTAATTGACTTGTATCACTAGGGAAACTGACCTTGATCTGTAGCCGGCAGCGGTAAGTGGTGCTGGTCAGCGATGATACAGCTTGTTAATGTCCGCTTATGAGATTCTGCAAATAATAAATACCTGGGAGCCTTGGTCGCCTTAAAGTTGATGTCTTCCTCTTCAGAGTCGCTGGAGGAGCATAACGAACTAGGAAACAGTTCTCTACAGTACGCTTTCAAACTAAAATCCCTGTCAGACCATCCCACGTGGACATCCCTTTCTGAGCCAATGGGAAAATCTCTATAACACCCTTCAGACTGCCAACCGTCCCTTTGGTATTCGTGTCCAGCAGCTACTCAGGGAGCTTAATATAACCGTAGAGAATGTTGCCGTATCCAGAAGGCAACCAACCCCACCTTAGCATGCTCGAACACCACAGTGCAATTTCATTATTAACAAGTTGGGAAAGGCCACCACTTCGAACTCTGTATATTGCCCACCGAGCCAAATGCTTTGACTTCTTGCCTGTCTTCACTGATGGCTCGAAGTTGGAGTTATCAGTCGGATCTGCCGCCATCTTCCCGAATAACATTATATCTGAGAAGATACCCAACGAATGCGGAACATACTCAGCAGAGTTGTATGTAATTGAATTAGCCTTGGACAGCATTAAAACCAGCAATTACCAAAGGTGTATGCTATATACAGACTCTTTAAATAGGCTTTATCAGGAATGAAACATGATATTCATCCATTTCTGACTTGTTCAGCGGATATTACATTCTCTCTTCGAACGTTCTTTTGACATCCGTTTCTGCTGGATCCCTAGCCACACTGGGATCAAGGGTAATGAACTGGCTGACACTGCAGCCAGGTCACCTGAACCCCAGAAAAACCGTAGCCTGTAGTCCTCTATCCAGCCTACAGGCAATTAATACCCAGAAGATTACTCTCCCAGTGGCAACAATCTTGGCATGGACAGGCCACAAACAAGCTCTGTGTGATAAAGCCTGTAATTAAACCATGGCAATCGAGTCTGCGCAAGAACCGCCAGGAGAAAGTTGTTCTAGCTCGCCTCCGCATAGGACACAGTCATCTTACTGATTCGTTCTTGCCGAGGGCTTCTGTGTGTGAGAAACTTGACATCTTTTTACAGTAAGACATATTTTATCCGAGTGCCCACTTTACAGGCACGAACGTTGTTTATTTTTTACTGGTTTTAGTCTTCTGACTGAGCGTTATATACTCAGTCAGATTAGCCTTATACGGTCAGTCAGCCAATAAAATCCCAAAACAACCAACCAACATGCGGACGGACGAACAGACATGGTATAGACAACAAGTGCATTATGCATATTTTTAAGCACGTTATACCCTAGAAACATCACTTTAACTAAATGTAAATAATCAATTTTTTACATTTTAAAAAGTCTTGCGATAATTTTACGCATAAACGCCTTATGCATCCAAAAAAGGCACGATTCTTAAAGGCGTTCCGTGGGTGCTGTCATTTTACTGGAGAATGACGGAGTTCTTCGAACGAATCCACTTACATTCCTATTACTGCCACTCGAGCCAAAGGAGTACTCGCCTCGGCTTCGCTGTTCAAACAAAAGGCATGCAGATATTCCGCATCACTAACCCCTAATCAATTCAGACATGCGAAATCTTCCACTCGATGACTCTCTTAAGTATCTAAAAGGTTACTCGCCTTAATTGACATCATCTAAGCCGCGCCGTTCTATTTGAGGATTGTTCTTTCTGCGCGTTTTAATTTTTTTAATAATAAATAACCGGGAAATGTAAGAGACAGTGTCTTATGTTCGATAAACAACGATGGCGAGACCCTTGTTTCAATCTTTGCTTTGCTCTATCTAATCAATCATGTTTTTATGCCTCTCTCTCTCGTTATTATGTGTCCAGGACAACGCTGTGTTTGTGTGTGCGCCGAGAAATCATTAGTGTTCGCTGGTTGAAGAGCAAATGATAAACCTGTCAGTTACCAACCTTATTCCTTTATCGCTGTTTTTGTGGCAAGATGTTGATTACGATATGCAAAAGACCGAAAGCGATCAACTTATTTGAACTCCTTAAGATTTGCCGGGTACTCGACATACTCGTAGGATTACACGAAGCTATTTATGAACAGCACGTCTCCATCCCTTTTAAGAACTTTTTTTTATTTTTGCCAAAATGCGCGTATTGTTTTCATCAGTCTGTTTGTCCGTTCGCATGTAAGAACTCGACTGCCATTAGACGGATTTTGAAAAAAGTTTCCATTTGTATTTTTTAAAAAGATTTTCCAACCATTTCCAATTTTTATCAAAATATGACCAATAACAATCCCGAAATTAACATTTACGTTTCTTTTTTTTTTTTTTTTTTTTCTTCGTCTTTTTCGTAGTAATAACTCGACTTCCAGTATATGGAATTTCATGAAATTTTATATTCGGGCCTTTCAGAACAATAGAAATCTCACAATTATTATTTCTTTGTCTGTCTGTCCGTCCGTACGTAATAAACCGACTGCCAGTAGATGGATTTTCATGAAATATTTTACATTTGACTCTTTAAGAAAGATCTCGAGCCGCCCAAGCTTCTTCAAAATCGAACCAATTGAAAATCCAGCAATTTTTTTTTTTTTTTCATAGATTTTCCATATATTGTATATTGCAGTTGAAGCACGAGATATGTTTGTTGCCATGCGCTGATTGGAGAAATGAATGAGCAATATGGCAGATGCACAGAAATGAAAATTTTCGGTTTGCGCATAAAAGTATCTGCTTTTGGCTCGTGTTTAGGGGCGTTAGCATATATGCATAACGCGCCTATTGTCTTCACCATGTCCGTCCGTCTGTCTCCTAATAAAATTTTATATTTGACCCTTTGAAAAGGCTTTTCAGGTCATTTTTAAAATCAGACCAATAAAAATCTTATCAATTAGCATTTCTCTGTTCGTCCGTCCGCATGAAAAACTCGCTTTTATATTTTTTTTTTTACAAGCCTTCCAAAATTTCTTTAAAATCTGAATTATAGAAACTTTTTTTTATTCTTATCACTGGTAATAAATGAACACCTCCTCCACTTTCCTTAATAACCTATGAAAATCAAGATTCCATTGAGGTCCAAAAGTAATATCTTCAATGCGTGCAAAATTACAACGGCGTACATTCGGAAATGGCCGGCCCAATACCAAGCATTTGTATTCTCTGAGCTCTCAAGATTAAAATTCCTCAACCAGACGTCACAACCCAGTTTTTCAATTATGCTTTCACTTGAGCTTTTGTAGTGCGGGTCCAATCATAAAAATTGCTGATGGACTTTTTTTTTTCTTTCTTTCTTTCTTCCCTTTCATGCTCTGATATGATAAACGCAATATGGGAGTTTCCCCCATTTTTGATATCGTAAATATTGATTGCTACATTGCGTAATAACTTTGTTCCACAGACCCCATTCCCAATTACAAAAATTCGTACCGAGAATTTAGGGCACGTAGCAATGATCATTACTGCAATGCCCATTGATCTGCGTTGTTTTTTCTTCTTTTTTGGAGGATTATATAACTTTCAGTCGCTGATGCAAAGAAGGTTGCATCTTTGTAATGCATTTTTCTGAAAACAGATCGGATATTATTTTGTTTATTGCATTCTTCTGTTTTCTGCATTCGTTCGAATGCATAAAAAGCAGGGTGGTGTGCGATTTATTAAGAAAGGGATGCCACGGAACAACGGACAACTTATAAATGGACAGGAACTGATTATCAGATTCTAAGAAGTATATAAAAAAAGAAATTACCACCGCCAAAAACTGAGGGACCAGACCCGCAAAATTTTGGGATTCTTTTTCTTGTTGATTTAATGAATGCCAGATCATAAAGGATGGCTCACTTCCATCCGAAGCACAATTGCGTAAAAAATACGTGGCTGTAACCCAACCTTTGGGCACCAAATACAAAACTGTCAACAAACACAAAAATATCGTTTTAAATTTTCCAACGAATATTGAAATGTGAGCGGGGGCCCCGCACATAAAACGATGGTAAGTTTTAAAGGAATAATTTTGTCCACTAAACTGAAATCGAATTCACTTAAATGAGCTTTCCTTATCTGTAATATTCGTCGAGGGCCGCGCATTATTTGTAAGACCCAGAGGGGGTTCATTATATGATTCGGTTGCGACCATGTTCCGATAGTTCCTTAACTACCGAACTCGTGCAAGACGTGTTGTCGAAGATGTTCCCTCCATAATAAAACTTAAGCGAAACACATCCCCTAAAGCGGTCATTATCCTCCCGAAAAAACAATTCGTTCTTCCCGACCAGTTTCCCCTAATCTCCCCAATCCCTCCCCGATTCGTCATTGCACATCGAGGATCTCCAGTCAGCTGAAGAATCTTCGGACCCGAAGCAGGAAATAATGCATTTGATATTCTTTCTAAATATTAATGAGTTCTCTCCGCATACGCTTTCTTTTTGCCTACACTTGAAGGGATTTCTGGATTACGCCATCGTCGCTCGTTCCTTATCATATTCCCCCATCTCGGCCTGTAGTAACCATAGAAACCATTATAAAACTTTTGCGCGTCCACCTACGGCATCCCTCTGTACGGAAAAAGAACGCATGCGGCCACCAACCCATTAAAAGGCGGTTTAAAAAGAAAGGGGAAAAAAGAATTGAAAGAAACGCTTACGCAGCGTTCCAGAAGAGAGTGTGCGCAGTAGGGGGGGGGGGGTTAGAGAGAGAGAAATCTTTCTCTCTCTCTCTCTCTCTCCATTTATCTTTTTGGAAATTGACCTGTCACAGAGTCGCCATTGTGGATGTTATTGGCATCCATAGATGGAGGTCCACATCAGGTCCTCGTGTGCTGGTTATTAACGTCATTGTCTACTGTTGCGTGATCGCGTCACGTGACTGGTGCTATGAGAAATCTGTACATTTCTCACGAGTCCCAACTTGAAAGATGTTTCCTTTCTTATAACGCGACGGAGTTTCTCCAACTTCTTTTCCTCTAACAATTGCGTGAAAGATATAATGTCCCACTTAAGAAAAAATAAAAGTAAATAAACCAAAATAAAAAGACTCCACTGGAGAAGAAAATTGGAGGGCCGAAGCAGAAACCAACATTTTTTTTTTTTTTTTTTTTTTTTAAACTGCATTGAACGCAGTCGCTATGCAAATTAGAAATTCATATTCACGCAGTTTTGGGAATAATGTTTAATTTGTGGATCAGAATCCTTAAAGTCTCCGTCTCATCCAGAAACATCAAAGAGTAAGAATTGACAGCAGTAGCGTCAAGTGTGTAACCTCGGACCCATTCGCCTTCAATTTCCAAAATCAGGACCAGGTAACTCACAGCCAGCACACCTTAATTGATACACTAATCTTTCCGTAATTGCAACTGCAAAGTGTGTGCCATAAATCCCGCTCGACTCTTACTATCTAATAATTGCTAGCCATCTAGCTACTTTCCCCACAGAACAAGTATTAATGCAATCCACGATCCAACGACCCTCTACATGGCAACCATTTTCCAATAATTGAATTATTTATCCTATCAGAAGTCCAGAATAGAAAATCTGTGAGAAATTAGCAGCAATTTCGAATTTCTCATAAGTAATCCAACAGTCCTCAAATGATGAACCATTTTAGAGAGAAAACCCTTTATAAAGCTGTACCCAAAACTGCCAGAAAAAAACTTTGTCTTTTAGGAGAGTGCGTCAAACGATAAATAAGAAGGCAGCCTGAATTGTCTGACTTCAACCATAAATGTAGCAACTCCTTCATTGAACGAAACTTGAGAAAACAATCAGAAAAATGAGTTACATCAGAATATTTCGCTGCCATGTGGTGGAAGGAACATACGTCATTTTTCTTTCCCAAATTATCAATGTCTTAGGAGGAACTAAGACACTGGCAATTCGACGCCATTAATCACCTATTCATTCACCTCCAGCGAATAATGTATTCAAAAGAGTTTAACAATATTTTATCCCATCCTCAACTTTGTGGGAGCAAAGAGGATGTGCCCTACTTCGCCTCTACCGTGTTTTCGGCCACTCTAGAAGATGGGATCAGATAATGCGGTTTTTTGGTTGAACTCAATCCCTCATTAGGTCACCCGCATTTCTTGTCCAAAGATTCCAAGGTGAAAGAAACGAACCAGTCTGTTATCAGCAGTTCTTCTCGCAGAGCACTTTTAACTTAAATCCTTGTCTGACGATCCGTACATGGATATCAGTTTTTGAGACTCAATGGGAAAATCAATCCCTGGACAAGGATTCGCTGTGGAGCACCAGTTCCAGTACTGCTCAATTTTTGGCGTATTATGTCGGTACTACTGTGACAGGCTGAGTTCATTTTGTGAGGGATGAAATAAACAGACTAACTCGCTCGCTTCACCAGACTCATATTTTGGGTGGTAACTCATATGTCCCCTTGTTCAGAGAAGGTTTAAACGAACTATATCGTTTAGAAAATGTTCTTGTTGAGAAGACGTTAAAACTGAGAAAGTTATTACCCCTTGAAGTCCTAGAAACTAACCCCGTTAGAGAATAACGTAAAAGAGTAATTTCTATCTATTCCTCGATCCATTCATGACAAATGGATCGAGTAACCTGACAATTGGACTTCAAGGGTGTATCGGATACAACGAAAATAATTGGTGCACAGTGTTAAAGACACTCGATCAGGAAGGTTTACTAGGAACAGTATAAACAGAGCCGGAAATTGCAATTTCGGGAAGCCGTTTCAACAGTGGGTCGAAGATCTTCTTTCATATCAAGAGATACTTGAAAAGTTCTGGCCAACAACTTCTTTCCAGCAGTTCCATCACGCACGGCTGCGCTCACACACAAACAAACACAGATGAGATCGAAAAAAAAAAAAACACTTGACCTTTCTGAAGATATAAAAGAGCAAGAGTCCGAAGGGCACTAGACTGTCGGCGAGCAATAAGACCTCCGAAAAGCAAGTGTGTGCACTCCAACTTATTGTGAAGTAAGAGTAGAGTAACGGAGTTGGCGGTGATGAAAGAACTGTTGTTTCTTCTGGAAGCGGTACTTCTGATCAAGGAGTTAACAAAAGGGTGTAATGAAAAACGGGACTGCTATTTGACAGTCATACGCGCGTGATTTTCTATCACGAAATTGTCTCCTTACTAAGTACTTCATTGTATCTGTTTCTGGAACCACGCGGGAGGGGAACTTGTTCTCTGAAAACAAACTTAGCGAGATATATTTTGCTGTTGGAAGTTTCTGGAAGGCTTGTTTTTTGGAAAGATTTTTCATCACTTCCTCAGACACTTTCCCTGTCATCAGAGTACACGTTGTACATCTAATGATCACGAGAAGGGACTTTAGGGAGTTCTTCTGAAGCGATTACCATACGAATGGCGTCCGATCCCCGGATAGTTTTAAGAAGATAAAAAAGGAAACGGTGGGAAAGGATTGTGCGGTCTTAATGAGTCTCCATCTACACTTTTCTGCAAACTGTGAGTCTCCATCTACACTTTTTTGCAAACTGTGAGTCTCCATCTACACTTTTTTGCAAACTGTCTCGGGTGCACTTCTCTAGCAACTAGAAATATGTTCGGTTGGTATGGAATGGGTCCGTTCATACCGTGAAGAAGATCAAGTTACCTCTAATGAATATTTCTGTGTAGGACCCTGCAATGATTCATTTTTACCAGAATTGTGATGGACTCTTTCATGACGACAATGCAAAAATGGTATCTGAATGGTTCGAGAAACAGTCCCAGGATTTCCAGCGTCTGGCCGCCCAGTTCCTGATCTGAATCCAATTGGGAATTTCTGGGATACATTGCAAAGGGCAATTCGGCTTCGTATTCCTCACACAGCAGCTGACAACGATCTTGATGGAAGAATGGTTAAATCTGAAGCTACACTCTCAAAAACACCACGTGGGATCCATTCCATGACGTGTACAAGCTGTAATTGTAAAAAGGTGGCCGGGTACTGAATAGAGTTTCTATATTTTTGGTTAGTGCGTGTGGTAACAGACGCTAGCGGTGCAGAAGAATTCCAAACCATTTGTAACAGGAGTGAATCTCCGTCTACGATCGTGGTGCTCAGTTATTCTGTGGCCACCGCCAAGTAAGAAGCGGAAGTTTATCGAGTCGATCTTTCTGAGGAATATGAAATGAATGTCAATGCGATCCCGATGAGGAATAGACCTCGTCTTTAATTTAGTCGGTGGGGGTGTACGTCTTTATTTTTAAATCCGCTCGCTATTGCTCATTGTTGGCGAGTGTGACCACGTGCGCGTTATCACGCGAGCGCGAGAATAAAAAAAGGGAAAGGGACATCTATACGAGAATAACCTATTAGAAGGTGCTCAGTCGCGTGCTAGTTGTTAATTACACAATAGCGGGCAGTACTCGCGATGCCATTGCGAGCAGCACACGTGCGTGACGCAAACAATGAATCGGTCCTCACTTTGTAGTTGGCAGTCGAGTAAAGCTGTACTTAACGCGCCACGAATATTTGTAAAACGACGAGTGGCGGGTGGCAGAGCGTTATTTTAAGATTAGATGGCGGATTTCCCGTGATCGCGAGAAATAATGAAGTCCGCTGCAGCGGCGAGCGTAAAATTAAACACGTAGTTAGGGGGAGGATGCATTATGCATGAACATAAAGTAGGCGACATAAATGTCAGTCTTTATTATTCACCAACGAGACCAACCATCTACCACGGACCATTCGACAACCCGAATCACGTTGATTGTCTCTCGGAGGAAGCGGAAATGGTAATGGCCACGGAGGGGATGCGGCAAAAATGAACCCCGCCGAATGAAAACAAAAAGCGTAACGTATAGCCGCCGGTTGCAAATATGTCAGCTAATTTGAGAAGAGCGGGCGTTGATGAATCAATGCGAAAGGCGCGATCTTTTGGAGTGGCATTGGGAAGACGAAGCCTACTTTGAGCGACTGCGTTCATCTTGAGGGGGTTCTCGCGCCTCCCATCTACTAACCGGTCTTCGCTGAATCGATCGGATCATTTCGAGCAATTTATCCAAGTTGCGATTAATGCCCATCTTATTAAGTTAAACGGAAGGAATCTTAGGAGAATGATAAACACGTCCAAGATGATCGTTTAATGTGGAAGATTTTCTTCTCTTTGACGCATTGAGTTCCTTCATTAGATGTGTCATCTCAATAACGGTTGCGTCGATATCCGTGGCTAGATTTCGTTCTCCCCTTCGAAGCGATCTTTCCATCAAAGACTCGCTGCATCAACAAATCACAGTAATGCGTTTCCTCACGAGCAAGAGAAGGACGTTGTAATCGTTAAGCGAAAATAGTTTGCATTCTAAAGAGGCGTCTTCTACTTAATGTTAGTTTCGACGTCGTACCAGCGCGTAAAAAGGAAATCCGTGTTAATTAAAAGGGAATCAGCCCGGTGGCTGCAATGATTGACGGTTGATCTGCGCAAGATTCCAGTGCAAAGTAGCCATAATCGATGGCGCACGTTATTTATTGCAATGAATCCGTTTATTTCTTCATCTAGAAGTAAAAGATGAACTCGAAGGTTTCGTTAATGTACTCTTCGTTAATCCTGAATTTTATGAGCAGCATTGGCGGCCCTGATGAAGTGTCATGGCTGCGGTGGAATAAAAGAAGAAAATCTCGGATGTACAGCGTGCACTTGAAAATTGAATGGCAGCAATGGGGACGATTGATACCGTGAACGGTGCATTCAAGTTCTAAGTGTGAAAAGCGAGAAAATGAAAGTTAAGTAGCTTAGAAGAAAAAAATACTTTTAATTGAATGCAGCAGCGCTCTCTAACCTTCCTGATGCCGAAAATTGTCAAAAATAAATCAGCACTCGTTGTTTTCTTCTTTAGTTGATGCAACGTTACGCAACTTCCTTTGTTTCGGGACAAATATATTGAAGAATGACAAACTGTTTGAAGATTTTTACAACTTTAACAATGGAAGCAAGATTTGCAAAATACGCGTGTCTTCTGCTTCTCATCGAGAACAGATGGACACTCTGGAACACGTTGCTATCAACTGCCGATTATAATCTGGCGCATTTAGAGTATGCGAGCGTTCAGTTTATAATTATTAAGCGAAGTTGCGGACTATTGTGTGTTAGACCGCACTCGGCACACTACATTGGTTACACGAAACCGCACTGAGCCGGTGCTCCAGTAAATAATCACCGAGATTTCTGCTCATCACTCATTGCCATGTGTCAGCGTTGACTGCACGTGCATCCTAACAAGTCCATCCGTCTGTGCGGCTTGTTTACCGATCCCGTCCTCGAACTCCGCACCAAACCGACCGTGTCTCGGAGCCGTTTCCTTCTCTGTAATGGAGCACTCGCGCTGTCCTATAACAAGTAGCTGTCGCGATCATCCCCACCTTATCCGGGCCCGTGTCACAAAGAAGGGACTGCGTCAGATTACCCGGCGAGCCTCCAAAGGCGCCCGTACCTTCTTCTCCGCAGTTCGACCTGTCCTGACTTATTGCTGTCGACCGTAACCTGGGAGGATTGTTTAGGAGTGTCAGACAGGTCACGGTGCTGTAAGAACACATCTCCCCACACCCCCATTAGTCGCCGGCCTAATTGGTTCGGATCGACAACGGGGACCGGTCTATTTATGAGGTTTCAGACAGCACCTCGCATGCCTCTGTGGTCCCGGCGATAATTGGTTGCAAACGTAAAGAGTCCTCCGAGAAATAATTGTTGTGCACGACGTCTCGTTAAGCACGTGGAGCCTCCAGGCACGTGAGCTGCATTGTTAGTTGTCGGGTCCTCTTCGTTAGTGACAGGGCAAGTCGACTAGAACTAGCCATTTCCTTTTTTCGTGGTGCACATGAATAACGAGAAGCGGCTACTCCTCGCGAGATTTTCTTTCTTTCTTTTTTTTTTTTTCTTTAAGTTGCCCGCTGAATATTTAACGCAATAAAGGTTTAATTTGTAGTAACTGATTGCGTTATTTCTTCACGAGAAACCATTTTTATTTTAGAAAGGATACGCCGGATTGATTACAGCGGTGAATTAAGGAAATGCAACTTTTTTTTGTCGCGCCTTCTTTCGCTATCAGGGACGATTTCTTTAGCGATCACGTGGTATTTGAGTGTTGCGCTTCGAAAGTATTGCAATACGACTGAAACTTGTTATGCGGGGAAAGTTTTTAGCGCTGTGACCACAAAGAACAGTAGATTAGGCTGTCTGTGGGAAAGAATTGGCCCAAGTGTTCTGCAGACATCAACTTACAGTAGGGTTATTCTTAACCATTTGCTCCATCTATTTATCACCCCTGGCAGACCTTGATGATCTTGTTAGGCAATTGCCATCCCATTTCTCTTTCGGGATTTTATGGACAATATTCTGTGGGGGTAGGATCTGGTCCTCATAAATGTGGGACATATTTAGAAAGGCCAGGTATTCGTGCATCATCCCTTTCGTATCCGTGTCCAAGAGCTGCTCAGAGAGCTTAACATCGAGGGTAGACAATGTTGCCCAATCACCAAGGAAACTACATCCACCGCGGCATGCTCGCATTAAAAATTGGGGTAAGACCTTCACTCCCAGCTTCCACTGTTTTCGCTGATGAATCGAAGTCGGAGTTGTCTGTCGGATCTGCTGGTGCTGTCGTCTTTCCAGATAGTAGCATATCTATGCAGCGTATGCACAGCTGAGTTGTGTACCACAGAATTAGCGTTGGACCACATTAAAACTCTCAAGTACAAAAGGAGCACGTGTATTTTGAATATTTAAGTGTACTGCAGGCTTCATCGGGGATCAGGTATAATTCTCATCCATTCCTGACACGGATCCAGCAGACGCTGCGTTCTCTTTCAGATTGTTCATGCGACGTTCGTTTCTGCTGGTTTGCAAGCCATATTGGGATCAGGAAGCAATGAGCTTGTGGACGCTGCACCCAGATCACCAGAACCCTAGAACAGTCGTTGCCTGTTAGTCCCTTATACAGACTACAGGCAAGTAATGCACTCTACGTTACTTTCCCAATGCTGCATCAGAAAAAGCTGCATCAGAGAAAACCTGTAATCCAAAGCTAGAGGTCTAACTGCGCATAGGACAGTCATCTTACGCATGCATTTCTGCTGAGGGCAGATGACTCTCCTCTGTGTGAGCATTGTGACACACCTTTTTCAACGTGCGTCATATTTCATCCGAGTGTCAAGGTTAGATAGACTTTTGTTCCCCGGAAAATAATGAAGTCACTGGTTAAAGATGCATTGCAGGATCATCTAGACAAGACTGCAGTAATAATTCAGACACAGCATGGGTTTGTTAAGGGGAAGTCTTGTCTAACAAATTTGATTGGGTATTCTGATGTGGTCACAAAGGAACTGGATGCAAAAAATAATTTTGATATCATATACTTGGATTTCAGGAAAGCTTTTGACACTGTTGCGCATGGAAGACTACTACACAAATTGGAGCAGAATGGTATTAAGAGTAAGTTGCTACAATGGATAAAAGGATGGTTAAGTGGGAGAAGACAGAGGGTTGTGGTAATCAGTGGATGCTGCTCTTCGTGGACTAATGTTATTAGTGGAGTCCCACAGGGTTCAGTGTTAGGTCCACTGTTGTTTTCTATATTTATCAATGATATTGATGAAGGTATATCAGGCTTAGTGTCGAAGTTCGCAGATGATACAAAGTTGGCAGGGTTGTTAAATGAAACTAGTGAAATGAAATTTGGGGAGATGGGCTCAGAAGTGGCAACTGAAGTTTAACCTTGACAAATGCAAAGTACTGCATATGAGTAGAAGTAACCCCAGAGAAACGTACCAACTGTGTGGTACTACACTTAGGGTGGTAGAAAATGAAAAGGACCTCGGAGTAATTGAGCAGTCAGATATGAAGTTTTCTGAGCAATGCAGACAGGCTGCTAGAGCAGATCATGGGGTTTTGTCAAAGATATACAGGAATTTTGCTAGCATCGAAAAGGAAGTCATCTCTTTGTATAAGGCACAATGATCAGGCGCACCTTGAGTACTGTATACAGGTCTGGAGGCCTCATTTTAAGAAGGATATAGAGCTACTGGAACGAATATAGAGAAGGGCAACAAGATTGGTGAGGGGAACGAAGGGGTCCTCTTACCAAGAAAGGCTTATATTCTGCAAAATTCAGCGCCTGGAGACTAGTCACCTGCAAGGTGACCTGATTGTGTGGTGTGTAAGACCTTCAATGGGTTGAGCAAGCTCTATGCTGATGGGATACTTCTCCTTGCTGAGATTAAGAAACTGAGGGGGCCTACATTCGAATTGAGGAAGGACAGTTGTAGAACAGATGTGCGGAAATTTGCGTTTAGCCAGCTGGTGTTGATTGCTGGAACAAACTTCCATCTGTCGTTGTGGAAGTTGATAGCTTAAATAAATTCAAGGAGGGACTGGACAAACTTTTAGAGGGAATGGATGTATGAAATTTTTTTTTTTTTTTTGGCAGATGTTACATAAGCTCATACTCTTGCTTTCTTGCATCACATGCCTCCATTACTACTACTACAAGAACGCGTTTTATATTTTACGAGATTTTAGTCATCTGGCTGAGCCTTATACACTCACAAAAATATTGTTAAACTCCAAGCAGAATTTAAAAAACTGCATAAACTCTTTCTAGAAATTAAAAAGAAGGTTTATACCCGTCAGGTGTATCGCCACCATTTTTGTAACAATTGGGGATGTCTCTATTGGAGGGTTAATTTGGTAACGAAGTCGTTTCTGAGAGAAATCTGTACTACATCGTAGAACAGGGAATGTGTAGAAATACACTCGTATTTGCCCGCGAGAAGAATGAGGACCGGATTGTGTGTCCCAAGCTCGAAGGGATCGTTCAACGCCGTCATCTGACAACATCGAATTTCCTTCTTTGATAGTACCACCTGTACATTAGAAAGTTTTTAACTTCAGGTGGCGCTGCTGGAGTCTATTCTAGTCTTTCAAAGAAAGCTGTACAAAGAGAAAATTGTGTTACATATAAAACCGCCGACTCTGAGCAATATATCACACGATGAAGAAAGCCGGCCCTTTTCTCCACCTTTTAAAATTGTCACTTTCAGAGACGCTGTTGTCAATATATAATCCCCCGCAGAACGAGAAAAGAATGGATCTCACTCCGCGAGACGGCGCTCTGTTTTCTCCGAGCAGTAAAACACGAGTAAGTTTGACTACCGCTGATTTTTCTTAGGTAATCTTTAAAGAAGGTTATACAAAGATAGCTGCACTCGTGCCCCGAACACTTTGCCACGGTTTATTATTAATAAGGAAAATCCTACTCCGGCGTATAAATTGGGGCCATTAGGGACACTGTGGATAAAAGAGGTAAGAGATGGAGCGTGGTTATTGATGGCCAGTGCTCTTTATAGACTAATGTGATGAGTGGGATGCTGCAGTGTTCAATCCCACGCTGTGTTTATATATTAACGATATTGATGTAGGAATTTCAATTTTGATGTCTAAGTTTACTTCTAATACAAAGGCGGTCGCTGTGGTTAATGACAGTTGTAGGATATACTATTTCGGGAGGATTTAGATAAACTAAATACTCTTGAAGTAGATGGGTTGGAAAATCCCCCTTGTCCCTTTTATACAAAGGGACAACGATATCCTTTTCCCTACCTGCAAAACCTAACATGTAGGAGTGAGCAACTAACCGAAGTCATTTAAATGAAAATGACCCGATTCTGATCATTAACATCCCTTGAAATCAGCACACTTTGCCAACTTCCCATGCACTCTCTCATCAATATCATTAAGGAAAATAAGGGACGAAAGAACCCAGACTCCACTTGCTGCAGTGCTCCTCCCTGAGATATAGCGACAGAGCGTAGCTCCTCACTACGCTCTGTCGCTATATTTTAGACAGCCCTTGATACAACGAAGGATTTTACCATTAATTCCAATTTTCTCGAGTTCATATAATAGCCTTCCATGGAGAACCGTATCAAAAGATTTATTGAAGCCAAGGGGAATAATGCCAGTTGCTTCATGCATCCAACTGTTTTATCACTTCATTGTAATAATTAACTAGACCGATCAGACAAGAGTCCCCTTCGCGAACTCGTGCTGTGGCCCATTAAGGATTCCTATCGAGATAGTCCTGTGTTTTATTCTTAATCTTGTTGCTCTTCTCTGCATAGTTTCCAAGAAATTTCTGTCTTTCCTGCAATGAGTTTCCAAACCTGTATGCAGTAGCGAAGATGACCTAATCTTTATACACTCGAGCCAAAACATTAAGATCACACATGTCTTCACGAGTGGACACATCCCACAGCACTTAGGAGTGTGGCAAGAATGGTCCGAAGAAGGACACACAACCAACCAATGTGTCGGGATGGGAAGACCACCACTTGTTGACAGTCGAGGTGAACAGCAGATGACATCTGCTGTCCGGGACAACAGACTGCTCACGATCTCTCAATTAACGGCACACTACAACCAGAGCGAAAAGACGAACCTTTCTGAGCATACCAGCCAGCAGACATTCGTTCGGATAGGCCTTTGGAGTAGGCAACCTGCTCATGTGTCGGTGTTGACCAACCGCCATCGACACCTCCGCCTGTAGGGTGCATGTGAACAACATTCTTTGACATTAGACGACTGGAAAAGAATTGCTTGGTCTGATGTATCAAGATTCCAGCTACATAATGCCGATGGAGTGGGATGTGATGGAGCTCCATCGCACCTCATCTGCTCCACCTCGCTTCTGCATGAGGGAGCAGATTTTCACATTCTCCATGCGGAAGCGGGATGAAAAGCTGCAGCTACTTTGTTGGACGAAAACAGACCGGTGATGTTGGTATCATGGTTTGAGCTATGTTTCATGGACATCACTGGGTTCCCTCATCCCCACTGAACACACCCCTCATTGCCTGATCCTACCTAATTGTTTTGGACTAAGTTTTGTCCTACGTGGTGATATGTGGAGAGCAAAACCTGGTCCAGAAAACAACGCCAAGTGTCACAAGGCCCGTATTGTGAAGGAATGGTTCAAGGATCATGTCCAAGCATTTCGTGTGTTGTCCAGGCCGCCAAATTCCCACATCAGTTCCATGGAACATTTGTAGGATACACTGGAACAGTATTTTACAGTGTTTCGCTCTGTTGTTGTCGAAGTCCGGGAAGTTCGGGGTGTCCTGTCCAGGATACTTTCTGCGTCTGATGGAATCGATGCTACTCCAGGTGAAAGCGGTTATCACGGCAAAAGGCAAACAAACACGCTGTTAGGTAGATGGTCGTAATTCTTTAGCGCATGAATGTACAATGAGATAATTACTTCTTTGCACCTACTCCAGGGGGGAGTACACTGTAATTATTTAAATTATCGGCATAGACAAGGGCAACCGGATTCGTGAGGGCTTGGTTGGTTGTTGTTTGGTTTAAGGTGCATGGGCGACTAAGGCCATTTTGCTTCATGTACACCGTCTGTAAATTGCATCTATTCTGAGGTCGATTTTATTTTTGCTGGACGATGTGAAAAAAGTCCATAAAAATTCCACTTGGAAATTAGTTATTTTGGGAGAAGAAGTGATAGAAGTGCATTAAGGTCTTGATGGCTATCAGCAAAATGAACGAAGGGGGTATATTTCCACTGTAAAAGAGATGGTACAAAAAAAACCATAAATTGGGGAGTAACAGAAGGTTTGATCTCGTGAAGCATCTCTTCGGGCAGCTCAATGGAATGAATTTGCTTGCAACGGTGGTCGAGGGCATAGTTTTGATAAAATTCAAACCGAAATTGGAGTGGCACTGTTTGGGCAACACTCTCGGCAAGTAAGATTTTTCTAAAATCGCATTTGTAATGTCCTCTTCATTTCTTTCAAGGAATGTTATCTTCCTTCCTTCGTCTTCCGAGTATCACCGCCATCCGCGATGACAAAGAGTAATGAAATGAAGCTTCATTTTTCTCGAATTCCTTGCAGAAGGAAAAACAAATGAAACATCTAAAGCTTGGCAAAGGACAGACGAAAAGGAACTTACGCGCGCATTAGAAATACACACCTTTCTCCCCAGTTTCCCGAGAGCAATCAATAGAAAGCGAATCAACAAAGCGAAAGTCAACTAAAAGTAAATATAACTTTGCCCAGATATTTGAGAAGATATCGTGTTTCTGTCAAGAAGCAAATAGTTGCGCGATGAGAATGATAAGAATTATTCTCCCACCCCCTCTTCACGGCTCTTTTTATTTCTATAACTTTAAAGGAAGTTGGAAGGAAGTATTCGACATTACGGAGATCGTGTCTCGGAATTACTTCATATCTCTGAAATGCCCCTTCCAAGTTGTCTTCTGCGCATGCTTATTTTCCGATTGTCACCGTATTACAGTTGTGGCAACCATTTGTTCTGGGCACATTCCAGCAGTTGTGTGCGGATATGTGCTCGTGACCCGAGGCAGAGTTGTCTGCAGAAGGGGGGAGAGATGGGGGCAGCACCAAGTAGGATCCCTCATCCTCTCCCACCTTCCCCGTTATCGACGGTCCAAGTGCTCCCTCGCGTCTCTGCCAGGTACACACCAAACTCGTCAGATTTTATTTGCTTCGCTGCCCAGGTTTTTCTTTCCTTCGCCATAGCCTCTGGTACTAGCATTCTGCATGCGCACTTGGCGAACTCGTCACCACGGAAACGAGAACATTGATGAAGAAGGTGGAAAGTAACAGGTGCTGGGAAAGAACGAAGGGGATGGGAGATGGAGCAGCCATTTGAGTTGAACGATGGGAAAACAATTAGAGATATAACACGTGGAATTAGTAAGGGACCACAGAGATGGTGGTCAGTGCAGTTCAGCGCACTTCCTTCAGAAGAATAGTAAATAACTCTGTTTAACCACAATATTACTTCAAGCTTTCTTTTCGGTTCTCAGTTCTTGCTAGGACATAATTTGGAATCGAGAACAACATGAGGTGCGTGTAGTCTATTTTAAATTCTGTAACTCGGCTCTTAGGAGATCAATTATGTTTGATATAAAAATCTCCATGAAGATATTCTCAACTGTTTTTACTTTGCCACAGTAATTTCCAGATTTAGGACAGTGTGTGTATATATATATATATATCTCCATCTATCATTAATCTGTGCGCTGTTTTATACTTGTGATTGTCCAATATATTTCGTTCAGACATCGACACTTTCTCTCTGGTCCACTTGAGATATATTCCAATATCGCGTGCTTCCAGAAACGAAGAATAAAGTCCATTAAATATCAGAAGCAAAATACCACCATTTACGAGGTTTCCTAACTGAAACTTAGATTGATTTTTCGGTCATGCACCACGAATGCGATATATTGCATCCAGCTTAGTTTTGATTTAAAACACACCATAATTCATCCTCTGGCAAGACAGTATTTGGCACGCAATTTTGGTTGAGATAATCCAACGATAAAACGAAGTATGGTTTTAAAAACAAAAATCTACAAAAGTTCCTTCGCTGCACAAACTCCATTGCGTGAATTTGCGTAGTGCACGTGATAAAGAGACAAAACACTTTAAACACGTGTTGAAAATTTCTTCATTGCGTGGTGTAATGAAGAAATTTAGTCACTTCGTGCCACGCGAAGCAGACGCGCGTGTATTTGTTTCTTGTTTTCGTCTGTTTGTTTTGTCCATCACGCCACGAGATTTTTTTTTTTTTTTTCGTTGTCTTTTGTAATCCTGGGAATCAATGCCCCTGTTTCGCGATTATAGACCCTTCCGATGCACTCGCACATATCCTGCTCAGATGGCAGACGACGTTGAATGCACTGTGCAGCTACAAGAAAAGCGTCTTATCGCAGTAATTATTTCTCTTATTTATTGCTAACAGAATATTTGGTAACCACACCACGTTGTTTTACTGTAACCTAACTCGCTTTATAAAATTTGTGGCGGAGAATTATTGGTATGAAGTATAAATAGATGTAATGGCCTTTTTTTCGCATGGTCACTCCAGCAACGACTGCCCCCTCCCCCCCGTGATCGAGCCGGAAAACCACTCTCCCAAGGCTAAAAACAGCAACCATAAACTTTGACATGTCCTCCACTAGAATCCCCGAGTTCACATCTCCCGGACTGACATCGACTTCATCATGACATTTCTCAGCACCAGACAGAGGACATCAACCAAGCTTACCCCTCCCTCCTTCCTCATAATACATTCTTTGACGAATAGGACGAACAAGTTCGCCTCATTCCTAATCTAAAAGTATTTGTAAATGTTTCTGAAGCTCCTAAAATGGTGAAAAAAATTACAACCAGAAACTTACTTGAGGATTCGGAATCTTTCCTAAATCTGATCAAAAGAACAGAAATTCCTACGAAACATTCTACTTTAAACACTTTAGGAGGCATTGTAGAACGAGAACCAGTCCAGGAACTAAAATATTAAAAAGTCACATGCAAAAAGAATCCTGAAAGGACTGTATTTATTCCCAACGTACCTTCAACACCCAAATTGTTTGTTGGTTGGGGGGGGGGGTCCTCCCACAAAATAATGTCCATCTAGCTTTCAGACAAAGTAGCATACATATCGCTCAGCTGCTTGCAATACAACTGGCTTTGGATCATATAAATGTTATCAATAATAAAAGATAAAATGATATGCTCGTGCAGTCCTTTTCGTAATTCAGAAAATATTTAATTTCCTTTTATTATTAGCCATATGGTGCAAGGAAGCCTGAGGCTTATGCTGCACCGACAAAAAAAAAAAAAAGAAAAAAAAAATTCCCGGGATTACCCTGAGAGAGAGAAGAATGATGATATCCAGCTCAGGACCCTGGATTTGCCAAGCCCATACCCACCAGAACTTGAATTTGATATCCGCTTATGCTAGATCCCAACCACATTGGAATCAGGTGAAACTGTCTAGCTGATAACGCTGCAAATCAGAAATCCCCTTGAATCAAATAACCAGTCAACCACCGCATGCCCTCCTACTTCAAATTCATTCTATAACCACCCAAATAGATGCTTCTACCGTGCCAAATGAGTCTTAAGCTTCCTGGACCCGATTAGTTAACACTGGCACAGGAAGAAAAATAAGTTGACAAAGCCAATAACATTCCGATCTGAATTCCGCTTGTGTATCATCTGTTCATTTGGGTTTAGAAGGTTGTCTAAACAGCCATGGGAAAAAAACCCCAAAGATTCAGATGGTAGTGGGAAGACACTGCAACATCAGCTCTAAAAGAAACAGACCAACCTTCCTTCTTTAAAACCAAATAAGCAGCACATAAGGCTACATTCTATGACAGCGTAGTAATTTCCAATTCGAGAAGACTTCAATGTTTAAATCTTTCTTTCTGTCTTGCAGGGACCAATAACAGACTCACGTCTTAGGAAATGATGCAGCCTTAGCTGAAGTTCCTTTCAGGATTTTCACTTTTCACAGATTTCAGGACTCAGTGCTGACCAAATAAATTCTACAATATCATTCTCCGAAACAAGGACCCTATAGGTCTTTGTTTTGTGAAGAGAGACCCCTCAACCTGTGGCCCGTGATAAAGTAATACCACGGCACACTCTTTTCTAAGCTTCATTGGCGGGACGAGATCGCACCCACTACCCTTTGAAACTAGTTGAGTAAAAATAGCCAAATGTATGCAAAGTTCCACACTCTTTTGAAAGTATAGACTAGCGATGGCAACGATTCACTACTGGAAGCTTTACCCAAATTTGTGTCCCTTCAAATATCCTTGTTCACTGTGCAGCACGATGTTGCGTATACGATGACCTTAGAGTCATCCATCATGATGCTAACGAAGATTCTGCCCGTTAACCATTATGACTCTTAATAATCATTGATATCTTCTCAGGACAGTCACTAATCGGATAACACAAAGACGGAGGAATAAAACAGATAGGAATTTATCTCTTATTATACCTTGTTATCGATTATGACATAATGGATAACAAAGTAAAATTCCAGGAGCATCTCAGAAAGGCAAATGTGAAATAAGTGTCTCGATTCAGAAGAAATTGTTTTATGGACAGACTTCGTCGTTTAAAAAACTTTTATAGATTTAACCTTACTTTCGGCTAAATAATGGAGATGAAAGAGAAGCCTTGGTTGGACTATCTCTGTGATTTTGGATTTCCTCGATCTATTTTTCCCTCTAGGAAAATTTTATCTATAAAAACGGTTTTCCATTTATGCGCTCCACAATTTTCACAAATAAAATCTCTCTTCCCAGCAGGGAAACAGAATAACAGTTTCGCACATTGCGAGAAGTAGTAGATTGGTCGAATTTAGGAGAAGATGAGCCCGAAAGTATTCTTCCTCCGGTGAAATATCACCCACGAGGCAGGTCCAACTTCAGGGGTTTCGCTCTTGCAGCATCACGCTGAGTTCTTCGCCCACCGTACTGTCTGTCATTAGACTATTACACACGTCCACGCTCTATTAGCAGCACCAGGCATCGCATATTAGGTATCAAAGCAGAACCAAATTCCTCTTTTTGCGCGCATGTGCAGTTTAGCATAAACAATAACAAATTCATTGCAGTGAATCGTTGAAAATGGAACGGGGGGTGGGGGGAGACGATGACAGTCATCGAGAATAAACGTCAAAAGACTGCGCGGGGAGGGCAAGAAAAATTTTCCTCGCTATATGTCATCTGAGATTACTCCTTTTTCCCCCTCCAAGAAATCACGATGGATAATAGTCTCGCTGTGTAGCGATGATCAAAATGACCACCGAACCAATCCCATCACGTCCCGTTACAAAGAGCGACAGCACGTAATTCCCAGGTGTGTGCTTCATATTTCATTCCCCTTCCCGTCTGCCCCCCCAATCTCGCCATGACAGGCGACGATGAGGCGCAAACAAATTGTTCCCGCTCACGACTTCTGCCGACAAATGCATTGCTCACAAGCAGGTGCCTGCGTTCCCATCGCTCAGAGACTCCTGGATCACGCTGACAGTCGAGAGTGGTGGGCGGGCACACGTGCCATCGGTAGACAGACACGCGGTACAGTCGAGGAGGACTCGAAAAAAATGATGTACGCAGGGGGAGGGAAAGGACAAGGGGCAAGAAAATAAGGGGAACGAGAACATTTACACTTCCATTTCCGTTGTCTTACGGGATGAATATAAGGAGATGCGTCATCCCGAGTGACCTTTGGTCCCCACCTAACATGCAGTGGAACTTTCTTCGCCACTGCGTGCATTTCTACAAAAAACCCAGCAAAGACGTTGTGCAAAAGGAGCCAAATTTGAAAACATGCGAATGGGAAGAAGCAGTTTTAAAGAGAGTGGATGTTGGTGATCTTGAAAAGATAAAACTGCTTCTTTAGCATTACATTAGCATTAGTAGAGGCATTTGATGCAAGAAAGCAAGCTTATGCAGCATCAGCCAAAAAAAAAAAAAAAAAAAAAACCACTTCACCCCTCTGTTCGTTCAAAATACCTGTCCAGCTGAGCCTTAAACTTATTTGGGCTATCAACCTCCACCACAAGGGATGGAAGTCTGTTCCACCAACCAACCACCCGCTGGCTAAAGGCAAATTTCCGCACGTCTATCCTACATCTGTCTTTCCTCAATTTGAATTTATGCCCTCTCAGGTGATTTTTCTGAGCTAGAGGAAAAATCCCATCAGCATTGAGCATGCTTAAACCATTCAAGGCTTTATACACCTCTATCAGATCACCTCGCTGGTGCCTAGTCTCCAGACACTGTAATTTGCAAAACTTAAGCCTTTCTTCGTAAGAGCACCCCTTTGTTCCATTCACTAATCTTGTTGCCCTTCTCTGTACTCGTTCCAGCAGCTCTACATCCTTCTTGAAATGAGGCCTCCAGACCTGTATACAGTACTCTAGGTGTGGCCTGACCATTGCCTTATACAAGGGAATAATCACCTCCTTATCCCTGCTAGAAAAATTCCTATATATCATTGACAATACACCATGAGCTACTCTTGCAGCTCGTCTGCACTGCTCAGAGAACTTCATATCTGCCTGCACCACCACCCCCAGGTCCCTTTCATTCTCTACCACTGTCAGTGTAGTACCACAGAGTTGATACGTTGCTCTGGGGTTGCTGTTTCCCATGTGTAGTACTTTACATTTGTCAATGTTAAACTTCATTTGCCACCTCTCAGCCCATCTGCTCAACCTTTCCAGATCCTGTTGCAGCAGCATAGTGTCAGTAGTGTCCTTGACAACCCTGCCAACCTTTGTATCGTCTGCAAACTTGGACATTAAGCCCGATATACCATCATCAATATCATTTATAAATACAGAAAACAATAATGGACCCAACACTGAGCCCTGAGGGACTCCACTAATAACATCAGTCCACGATGAGCAGTGGCCATTGATTACCACTCTGTCTTCTCCCCCTCAACCACCCCTTTATCCATAGCAGCAATTTGCCTCCAATGTCACACTGCTCCAATTTGTGTAGCAGTCTTCCATGTGCAACAGTATCAAAAGCCTTTCTAAGATCCAAGTATATAATATCAAAGTTATTCCCTGCATCCAGTTCTTTTGTGACTGCATCATAGTATCCAATCAAGTTGGTCAGGCAAGACTTCCCCTTAACAAAACCATGCTGTGTCTGAGCTATAACTGAAGTCTTGTCTAAATGATCCTGCAGTGCTTCTTTAACCAGTGCCTCCATTAATTTTCCTGGAACAGAGGTTAAGCTCACAGGTCTATAATTACTTGTCAGCCTTTGATCCTCCTTTGTGAATTGGGGTCACATTTGCACATTTCCAGTCTATGGGTACCTCCCCTGAGTCCAAGGAAGCTCTCATAATTATGGCTAAGGGTTTGCTTACTTCCTTTGCTGCCTCCTTTAATATAACTGGATAGATCCCATCCACCCCGGGTGCCTTTCTTGTGTTTATCTTCAACAGTTTCTCCTCCACTTTACTCCCAGTTATTTCAAGATTCTGTAGCTTACTGCCAGAGTTGAATACACCTCTGGCATTCCCCTCGCTGAATAACTCCTCATGTGTGAATGTCGATGCAAAATATTCATTTAGTTTGTTAGCTACCTGAGCAGGATCATCAACACTTGACCCATCAATATCAAGTGGACCAATCTGATTCATCCCCTTCCTTCTAGAGTTTACATAAGTAAAGAACTCTTTGCTGTTTTTCTTCGCATCCCTTGCCAAGGATCTCTCGTAATCTGCCTTCACCTGCCTAACCTCCTTTGTAACTTGGTTGCATATCAACTTGTATCTATCATAGGCTTCTGTGTCATGTGTTAATTTGTATGTATCCCATGCATTTTTCTTCTCTGCCATATGCCTCATTAGTTCATCTGACATCCATTTTGGCCTAAACCTTGAACAATATTTCTTAGTTGGTATGTAAAGCCTAGTAGCTTCCAAGATAAGTTCTTTGAATGCTTCCCATTTTGAATTTGCTGTTGGTAACATCATCAGTAGGTCCCACTGTATAGAATTTAAATACTGTCGCAGTCCATCGTAGTCGCCTTTACGAAAGCAATAACCCTTCCCTTTACCCCTAATGGTAGTTACCTCTTTGAGTAAATCCCACTTCAGCACACTGTGATCACTGCCACCTAGTGGTTCATTTATCTGTAGATTCTTAATGCATGAAGAATCACTGCTGATAATCAAATCAAGAGTATTACTCCCTCTAGTTGCCTCCCGAACATGCTGATGTAGAAAACAATCATCCAATAAATCCACAAAAGTCCTGCTAGTGTGTGAGTAACCAGCCCCCAAATTCCAGTCAATATCTGGGAAATTAAAATCTCCCATTATAAGACTCTCTGATTTACTGGCCCACTCTATTTCCCTGTACAGTTCCTTATTATACTCATCAGAGTCATTAGGCCTATAGCACACTCCTACTCTCAATTTTGATCTCCCAATGTTTATGTCACACCAAACTGACTCCACACTGCACTGTCCGGCGATGTCGACTGGCTTCACTTCCTTGGTTTTTATGTGTTCCTTAACTAATAACATAACCCCTCCTCCCTTCCTATCCTTTCTGTAGACGTTGTACTCCCCAAATTGCAGTTCTGCATCCCTTATATCTGTGTGACACCACGTCTCTGATATCCCAACAATATCTGCCTTTGATGTTTTGAGCAATACCTCAAATTCATCAAATTTATTTACTAAACTCCTAGCATTGGTGTACACGCAAGTATACCTGCACCTGTTTCTATTCTTAGCTACCCTAACACAACCCATGTGTTTACTTGTACCGCAATGGCTCCCCGCAGTCTCTGAAATACCATGCATCTTGTTTTTCAGGCTTCTGCTCATTCTAATAGAAGCAGTGCAAGAATCTCTTTCACCTCTGCCAGTGGCTACTGTCAATCTATTGGTCTTTGTCTCCCCCCAAGCTAGCAGTTTTCCGAACCACCTAACACTGCCTCGATAGCATCAGCAAATATTCTTGCACCCTTTCTATTTAAGTGTATCCCATCCCTGTAGAAGCAATCTCTCCTGTTACCAAGTACAGTCCATGCTGAAAAAAATTCTACTCCTTGAGCCTTGCACAATCCCTCCAGGGCCGTATTGATCGACAAGGCTCTCATCATATACTCCCTCCGATCGTGTCTGGGCAGAATTGCTGACACTTTCAAATTCAACCCTATTTCACGACTTTTTTTCAACAGTGACCTGTACTTGTTAAGCAATTCTGCCGGTCTCCTACTCTTAATATTATTAGTGCCAACGTGTACAACTATATCACCTTTTGTGCCCTTAAAAGATGATATTCGCTCTACAACTTCATCAACCTTTGCCCCTGGCACGCAGGGGGAGGGAAAGGACAGGGGGGCAAGAAAATGAGGGGAACGAGAACATTTACACTTCCATTTCCGTTGTCTTACGGGATGAATATAAGGAGATGCGTCATCCCGAGTGACTTTTGGTCCCCACCTAACATGCAGTGGAACTTTCTTCGCCACTGCGTGCATTTCTAAAAAAACTCAGCAAAGACGTTGTGCAAAAGGAGCCAAATTTGAAAACGTGCGAATGGGAAGAAGCAGTTTTAAAGAGAGTGGATGTTGGTGATCTTGAAAAGATAAAACTGCTTCTTTCCATTATTAAGAGGAGATACTCCATCATTCACAGGAAAAGTATCCTCTTTCTTGCTAGAATATGAATAGGAAGCACACCTGGAACACAATCGGCAGTAAAAAAAGAAATTGGAAAACATATGTACAGAGGTACTCAAGTTGCAATAACCATCTTAAAACATCTTTTTGGAAACCCTCCACCAGTGTTTGTAAATGCCTTCCCATATTTCCCACCATTCGGCCTTCAAAATGGCTACCAGTTCAGCTCTGGTTTTTTGGGCACTCTCCTTACACGGACCCAACGATTCAGTTCACCCCAAAGGTTCTCTATATGGGTTCTGGGCTGGCCATCCACCTTTTTGACGCTCATGTGCTCAAACCACTCCAGCCAGCAGTATGATATGGGACGTTGTCCTACTGATATCGAGACCTTCCCGGACTTTCTGCCACAATGTAGGTAACGCGTTGATTATCCAGAGTGTCTAGTTGGAACTTGGAATTTTTTGTCCAAATTTATTTTCACTCTTATACTGATTTTTATTTATTGATATGTATATATGAACTTTTGACGAGGTAACCTTTTTAAAGGTTACTAAACTTGTAATCTTTTTTTGAATTTTTACTTTGTTGTGGCGCATTGTAACCTTGTTTTTGTGCCATAAAAAATCAAATCTGTTACGGACAGATCTTCCATTTGCAGATCACATCACCAATGATCGACCCATGGATCGTCAATGAAGTTGAAATGTAACGTACAGACCAATTATTTACATGACATCCTATTTTCGTTTGCTTGCTGCAAGTCCGTTAACTCTGTCGATCACACATCTTGCATTCAAAGCCTACCAGCACATTTATAGTTTTCTGACATGTGGTGCTTGAGTAGGATCATGACATGATCATCTGTCAACCGAGGGGTGGTCCTATATCAGTGGTAAAGCAGTGTATATATATGTTTCGTGTTGTATTGAGAGAGGAGTCTACAGAGGAATCTTACGGTATTTTGACCGTAAGAGAATAACTACATACCTTTTAACCCAACCCCTCTGTCTAATTCTTTAAGCCCGCTGTCTCAGCGCTTAAATTCTGTCTTCCTTTTTCTGCGGACACCACTTTTAAACTCAAAGGTCATTCTATTCTGCGATTGGTATTCCGCTTTGTGCCAACGATAGATAACTGAAAAGAAACGCACGTATTTCTGCGCTCGGTGAAGTCATCTCAAAAGTAAATTAATCCTCTGCTTTCGTCAGTGACCTCTTCCTCAAAATAATGTAAAGGATCGATGCAATCCCATCTGCTTTTAGATTTTTTTGTTCAGTCTTCCTGTTGTAGGTTTTTTTTTCCATTCAATTCGGCGCTAGTCAGTTTTTAGCTGTGTATGTGATTCAGTGTGTTTCTCCTAGAGATTTTTGGTTTCATCATAACCAGCCCTTAAGATGAACTGACAGGGTATTTATACGATGGTAACATTTAGACAGCAGTTCTCCAAACGATTCGCTGCATTTAATTTTCAAAAATAAGTTAGGGAATTAACATTCCCTCCTCCCCTTCCCCGATAACTGCTGTACTCTAAAAAAATTCCAGCCTTAGTTTTAACGTGTTGCATTATTGAAAAGAGATCCGTGATAATTATTGCCTTAACGCTATCGAATATTGGTAAATTTTTCGATTGGTTTGAATAAAATCATTGCATCTACTGCAAATCCATTTGAACCTCCAAAAATCAAGGGCAGTCATACCCTGCAACAATCTAAAAGCGAACGAAGAGATGATCCTGGAAGAGGTTGGTTATGGTCTCAAAGTCACCTCTGCATAGAGTTAAAACATTGATTGTAATTCCTTAACCCTATGCAGCTCTTACTCGTGGCTGGAGAAATTTTTAAAGGTCTTCATGGAAATTGAAAACAACACGATATACCATCGCATAGAGTGGAGCACCCAACGTCTTGGCGCACTATAGCCAAAGGGATAAAAATCCCCAACGAAACTAGCTTCTTCGTGGGTGAGGATGACTCGGAATGAAGCCTTTGATTGCCTGGAGTCCATATGGTCATGCTCTGTGTTGACAACTGAGACGTTGGAACTGCTGGAAATGAACGTGACGACCTAGCTGCCAAAATACTTACACGTCTTGCAGACTAGTGTTTCCTAAAGTGTGGTACGCATACCCCACGGGATATGCGAAAGGGCTTTAGAGGCACACAACAGAATTTATATTACGTTGTAATAATTTTTTTTAGCTGCAGAAAACAATTCATTAATATTTAATACAGTTAGTTCCGCTTATAGGAATCACTGGTTAACTGGTTGTAAACTTCAATCACACAGATGAAACTATGTATTTAATTTTACCATAGTTTGGTGCATTATATCCATGTTGCTCTTGCGCCAAAAAGTCCATAAACAAACAAGCAACTCTAACTACTTCTGCTGTAAATGAATCTTGCATCATTAAGAATAATAACATCTAGAACCACAAACCAAATTTATAGGCATCTTTCTTTGAGGAGAACGTAAAGAATGGATCTAACTGGAAGTTATATTCCTAACTTGAATTCAGTTAAAATGAGATAAAACTTCAGATGCCAAAACTAAGACAGCTAAGTTGGCTATGGGCAACTCGTCTGTGTCCTGGACTGGGCAGTTGACCACCTCTTTGAGGAAGAATTGGAAGGAAATATCGGATATCTTGTTCTGTTATTCTGAAGAAGTTCCAGGCTCTCACAGCTGTTATTGAAACAAGAAGTAATTTCTGAATCAAAGTTGAAGAAGTAATTTCCTCGAAGTCCTGGTCACGTTCACCTAAGCTCTTGGTTACATCCGACTTGAATATCTAAAAAAATATTCGTATTATATATTGGTAAACTTACTCTCGATTAGGTTTCTGTGCTGAGGATGGGATGCATGAAACAAATTTCCGTGGTATTTGAGCCTGGAGTGAAATAAACATACTTGTATTTAAAAAGAATTAAAAATTGATAACTCAGTTTCTTTTTTTTTTTAAACAAAGGTCTGTTGCTGAATTAGACTACATAAAGATCTTCAGGTACGCACTAATGTCTGAAAATGATATTTTAAAAGAGTGGACGAAGGTGGAATGAATTGATTTATGAGGAAGAAAGAAGCGGACTGGCGTAAAAAGAAGAAAGAAAACCCTAAAAGAAGAAGGAAATGAAAAACTCGAGGAAAACAAAGGCGGAGGAATGTAAAAACAGAATGGAATCCCGAAATTAGAAATAAAACAGAGGAGCCGAGTAAAAGGATGGGACACCGCGAGTTGTAATCTGAAAACTGAAGAAAAAATGGCGGTGACATAAGTTTTGAACAGGAAAAAATATAAAGGGGGAAAAAGAGAAGGCGCACGTCTTGGCAACTCAGCTGATAAATGGGGAGCATTGTTCCTGGTGCCGTGTGCGGTTAGAATTTATCAGCGTTCGTGTCCGTTAATAAAGTCCGTCGGAAAAAGAAAAGTCTTCTCCTTAGCAGCAGTGGCGGTCTTTCTTTTATCACAGTCTTCGACCACGCGTTCTTCCTATTTTACGCCGGAAAGCAAAAACGAACTTCGGAATTGCTGAAAAACTGATATCGCGGTGAATTGGCGGGGAAACAAATAGTGTGCTTTGGAAGCACGCGACTTCCCTTTCATTACAGTCGTTTAGAGTAAAGAAGGAATAAGTGTTTGCTGCCGTCAGCTTTGTGCTTGTACCACACCATCTCTTTCTCCCATTCTCTCTCTGCGCGAATATTTCTTTCTTTCCCAACTAGTCCTTGGAGTATTGCCGGTCCTATTGCCACTTTCAAGACCTTGGTTCTACTTGAAAGCCCCTTTTTATTAATTAAATATGTTTAAACTATTCCTCTAATGTTGCATTCTGACAGATCTTCCCGATCGCGAGCAGGCGAGGTGGCCACTCTTCTTAATGGTCGGTTCTTCTCTGTTAATGGTAACTATTCAAGGATGGATTGCGGACAGGTGCGAGGTGAATGCTTCTTCACTATTTGTAACAAAGCAGTGGGATCGAATCGGGGAAAATGAAAAGAACGGAGAAATGGCCTCGCAGAAGAAAAGAAAAGAGAGGAAATGAGGAAACTCAGATTATGAGTGATAGCGGGAGAGAAGCGAATGGTTTCGAAATCAGAAAATAACCACGTTAAGAAGGAAAAAGAACCCGAAAAGAAGGTAGACAAGAAAAATACATTTGTAGGAACTGAGGGGGAAAGGAAACATAATAGAAGAATGTTGTTTAGAATTTAAATAAGGCCGTGTAGCATCCGGCAATTTGCCGGATGTTTCATGGCCTTTGTATTCTGTGATAGGTTTACCTGTTTTGAGGGATGAAAAGTCGGTGCTACCGAGAATCTGCACACCATTCTTGGATGCGAAATCTGTTATTGACGCTTTGGGTCAGTTAGTCCGTTTCTGGCACAGTTTGAACTGCCTTTCCTCATGAAAACGCGGGTTTTTCGTCAAATAGGAGAATCGATCACAAAATACATACAATCATTACAGACTACACACTGACACTTCTTGGAAGAGACTATATAACTCTGTCCCGGGTTCGAGTTCCGTCACTGACGCAGGGCATTCGTGTGGACTTTTTTGACAATGGGGGCTGAGTTAGTCAGTTTCAGGCGAAGTTGAATTGGATTGTTTTTATTTTTTTTCTTCCAGAAAAACAGGCAAATCGACCACAAAAAACACTCATCATACAGACAATATAGCGCAACATCGTCTAGTTGCTGATGCGCCTACGCAAAACCCTCAACAATAACGATAACCATTTAATCATCTCCCGAAACTGATTAACTTGGCCAAAGTACGATAATCAAACATAACCCTTGAGTGTCAAACGATTGTAACTAAACCATTTCTATCGATTCTTCATAGTTCGTAGTGCTTTAACATGCTGGCGGGCTAGAAACCTGGGTGGTGAAGTTAAACCCCATTTCTGATTAAAAGAAACAAAAATGGATCACAATGAAATTTTCCAATTAATTGATTCTCCGTTGTGATCATCCACTAGAGATATACCAAGAAGACTGACGCATTCGTCGCGGGTGGCACAATGGATATAATCGCAATCTTCCCGATATTGGATGGGCAAGTCCTGAGTTCCAATCTCGTCACTTTCAATAATGCGAGGAATTTTGATATTGCACCAGACATATTTTTATGGCGCGATATGGTTTAAGTTTTGATGAGCCTAAAATCCCCCAAACCGAAACAACATGAACATTCATCCCAAAAGACAAAGAACAGAAGTATACCAGGAAGATTCTCTATTGTTTGTATTTATCCACTCTGAAATAAGTTAATCTATGAGGAGCCTCATTTTAATCTGTGAGGGCCAGTATTGAAAAAGCTGCCAATACCAAACCACATCCCCGTGTACTCTGATATTTAACACTATGGCATAGGTGAAATTAACCCCTTTTTATCACTAGACAATCCAGTTCAATGACACCGACCACGAGTTTGACGATATTAATTTATTTATGTAGACAGCGACGAAGTTCGTTTCTCAAAAGGAGGATTTGAAGGACAGTTCAAAATAGAACTTCTATCCCAAAGTTTTTTTATAATAAAAGATTCTCGAATTAGGAAGTGACGGGAAGGCGAATAATGGGACTGTCTTGATATTTCTCCTCGCGATAGCAAAGGAAATTGCGTGTCCTTCGTGTTCATCTACGCCGGGAGTTCGAGGAGATCAAACTGCTGTGAATTATTTCCCACGTAATTTCGCATTTATCCCAGATACGGCCAGGCTTCGTAGTTTCGAAGATCTTGTCAGTCTAATAAAAAGGCGGAAGACTGATGATCTAGGAATTTCGTTTTCTTTAAGAAAATTCTTGCAGTTTCTTGCTGTTCACGCCAGTTGCTGTAGACCTTTTATCCGTGTGAGAACAAAGGGCGCTCTCCCAAAATCAAATCGTATGAGACGAAGAACACCTTCGAAGAAGAAGAAGAAGAAATTACTGTCTGACGCCATTCGATAGCTAATCCTCCAGCATTTGCAACTAAATAGTCCTCCCAACAATAAAATAATATACTTTAAAAAGGCGCATGCGCCGTCTATCGTCATGATTCGAGTGTCATTGTATTATGAGGACAACGGGAAGGATCGATTTCTCATGAATCACAAAAGGAAATGCAAAGCATCGTCTGGAAAATTCCGTCGTGGTACGTATATTGATTAGCGAGTGACAGAATAACCACCCTCGTAGCAGACATGTCGCTCACCTAGTTGACAATGCTGACAGCCAACTTTTTCTTTCTTCATCTGGTGTTGCCTATTTTTTTCCAACTAATTCTTGGAGCTCATTAGCAATGCGGCCTCATATTTTTAGAGAATTCTTTCGCACTCTCAGGCTTCAGCAACTTAACCTACAGAAACGAGGGTGTCTAGAGATAAGAGTATTGGTTAAAATGATATCGAGGCTATTCATCTCTTTGTGATGAATGGATGTCTTTTGTAGAAAGGTTCGAATGCGTGGGTGAAAAGAAAGCGGAGACAGAAACGTGTTTGTGGAATATTCCAAAACTCCAAGAGGAAGAGACATTTTAGTAGAATTTAATTATTAAAAAAACATATCTTGAAGAGGGTGAGGGAAGAGAGGGATAGTGGAAAGAACCACCGATTTTCAAAAGTTCAAATCCGATCGATGATGAATTTTTAGGGATGGGCATTTTCTCCCTGGGAAAATTTGGTCTGTTTCAGGTTTATATTTCATCCGAGATTATTCTTGATTTTTCTAACTCACAAATATAGAAATCAGTGAAGTACAAAACAACACACCTTAATGCCTTGTAATCTCAGTTGCCTTGACATTAACTCATTATAACCAAGCTCTTCTTTTTTTTTTTAAATTTTTAGGGCTTTCTCTGATTCTAATAGGCACCTGTGAAAAAGGCTTTAAAATTTCCTGTAAATAATTTTCAGGACATTTTAAAATTTCTGTCAGCTCAAAGTACGACAAAGGGATCTCAGTTTTAAAAAAGAAAAGCCACGAATTCGGTTCCAGTTAATAAATCATCGTTCTTAAAGCGCGCAGCGAAAAAAGAAAAACCAGAATGTAGGGTTCTCGGATGACACATCAGATTTATATTTGGGAAACCCTTTTAAAAACTTATCGACAAGAATTCACATTTGCTTAGAACAGCGCCCCCTTCCGTAGCCACTAGATGCAATGGATGGAGTTCTCAGGTTACCGCATTTCCTGTCACTTACTGCCATATTGCAAACATTCATAATGTGAACTCGGAGTGCCGGACCCGTGTCGCCATTAATCATCACTGTAGCGACAATGGCTCCATGTTAAAGAAATTGGCAGGTAGAGGCGAATGCGTTTTTCTCCGCGCAAACCGGAAATTACCCTAACTGTCGATATCTGTTCTCCAACTTCCGTTCCCATCACATCGGTGTGGAAGTGATTTTTTTCCTCTCCATCCTCCCTTGGTAATGCCAGAAGCGATTCTGGTGTAGAGTTTTAGCAACAGCTCTTGGCGTGCACTTGCTCAAATTCGATAATAATGTTAATATCTGGGTGGGGGATATAAAAACGATTTGCCATCGAATTTATTAAAAAAGATCGGGGAAAAAAAAAAAAAAAAAAGAGTACAACCATTTTTTTTTTTTTTTTTATTCACTTTCGAAAAACCAAAACTTAAATTTAGCGATTTAAATAGAAAAGCATTCAAAACGGGTTATATTTCTTCGGGGTCAGTTTTATCGCGATGTACACACCCCTGTATGTGCAAGGGCGTGTACAGAATGCGTACAAACAAGCATTTTAAATTCCTTAGGGTTCTTTATCGCTACCACTCTCTCTCTCTCTCTCTCTCTTGAGTCATATTCACCAACCCCAGGCAGTGACGTATTCTCGAGTCACCTGCTATAATCACGTGATTACCATTAGCGGCACATTCTCATATGTCTCGAAGATAATTGCGTGTGACGCGGCCAAGTCCTGACGTCAGAACCCTATAATTTCTCTGGCAAGTCCTTTATTTAAACAGATTAGTCCTAGCAAATTTCCAGCGGACATCGAATGTGTATATTCTTACGGAGCATCTAATACCCACTTCGGCGCCGACGTAATCTCCTAACATAGGGCTGCCAACCTCTGTTTGTCTCGTGCGTGGCTGGTGTAGTCAATCGATATTGCGAACAGAGTATTCGAAAACTGTAATACCGTCCGTGAATTAATAACTCACCTCTTCTTCGTCCCCACTTTCTTACTTTAATCCTCGGAACAGTTGTTGAGCAACACCGTACGTGCAAATCGCGAGTCTTCGGCTTTATCCTTAAGGCAAATAAAGGTCACAGGTTGCCGTAAAGACTCTCTTCACCACCACACCAGGGAGAACCAGTTTCGTGCACTGTTTCACGTGATGCGTTCTAACCACTGGCCTCCTCCTAGTAACGCATGTGGCAATGGAGGTCTCTCTCCATCCATCCAGAGTTCAGTAACTCGCTTAATATTTCTAGTGAAAGTCCATATGGAAGTGAAACTTACGCATCTGACTTTTGTCCATCATCTCTCCAGTAATGCTCATCCCCATTTAATATACAGCCATCCTAAAGTGGACCTTGATACAAAGCGTTCATTCTGTATCCCTTCCCCGAGGACACCTAGTGCAAATACTGCATATTATCCCTTCATGAATACGGTCCAGACTGCCATCTAGTGATACTCTGTTTTCCCAGTCCTTTCCACTACTTCAGTTGTCAGATTGGACAATGAATTTCACAATTTGTTGGTTGTACGAGTGGGCGCCTCATAATTACGTGGGAAATAATGTATCCCCTGTTAATATACGAGGGTTGTCATTAAGGTTATTCTGTTTTGAATCAAAAGCATACGATGCATCGATCTTTGGTTCTTTGTATAACACCCCACAAAGGATATCCCACTTGTTATCAGCACCAGTCGTATAGCTGTATGTTTATTCAAAGCCAAAGAGGGAAGGCGTTGATGTACAAAATAGATTTTCTGTATAGTGGGAGTGTTTTGCATTACATCATACGGTCCCCCCCCCCCCCGAGTAATAAGGCAAAAATATATTTCCCAGCCATACAACCAACGAATTGTGAAAGTCATTGTCCAATATGACAACTGAATTGGGGAAAAAAACACGGAGAATTCTAGGTACCTCAGGATAAGTTCTGTTCCACCAGTTTCGTAAACCAATGTATTCTGCCCTACCTTTCTTTGTATATCAATTTATTAAGATACTCAGGTGACAGCAGAGGATGTAAATTTGCTTTGTGACGAGGGATGAAAGAGTAAGTTGGAGAATTTAAATTCTCCTCCTTACATTTAGTAAGTTAATCATCCAGCGTTAAATAAAATACTTCTGAAAAATAATAATTAATATTAAAAGAACTAAAAAATACACAGTATTTTTTTAGTTTTTTTTTTTAATCTTTGAACTCTCTCGAGCTGAGAGAAAAACCTTACCGCTTACGCGCAAAAAAATAATCGTTCTCAGCTGTGCAGAGAAGAAGAAAAACGTTATCAAACAGCTCCATCCCACGGTTTATATTTTACGATCCACAGAAATAAGTGTCCATATCCTGTAGATATCCGTAATCATCTAAGGTAGGCATGTGGAGGAATCAACTATCTCCTCGCTTCTTTCTTTTTGGAATAAACGTTATTGGAAGGGATGGCTGCAGTTGCCCAGCGCCGTACACCTAAACCAGTAGCCAAGTTTAGCTCTCCCATCTGAGTGGAGCCATCAGTCAATCAATACTCTTCACTCCCGACACTGTATCTTCTGCAATTTATCATGCCATCGATTATCTGCAGCCCGTTACTTTCTCAGAAGAAAAAATCCTCATTATTCGGAATTATAAGCACTTGTTATTTTCCCCAAAGGAAGCCTTAATGTCTACGTGTACAACTCCCACAGCTCATCTCTCTCTCTTAGGACCTACGGAAAGAAAATAGGAAAAATTCTGAGAGAGAGGTCTTTCAGGAAGCTGAGGTTTGTGGAAAGCTGCTGGACTAATGAGCAAGGAGATAAACGCAAGTTCAAGTGTCTGAAAAGAGAGTTGGCAGTGTAAGAATGGTTATCCGTGAGATAAGTATGTATCGGCATTGCCCTGTGGAACTTAGGAGAAACCGTTAGATAAGTATCATATTAATAAGCTCTTCATCGCCTACTTTTCAGATAATATCGGAAGTGGAAACTTGAAGTACTGGTACCAAGCGCGTGTTCATACTCTTGGATCGTCCAACGTGACACTTTCTCCCTCTATCTCGGTAATTTTGTGATGGAATTTATCTCGAGAACATGTACTTCATTAGCATGCCAAATACCCGAGAGTGTCATCTTTGTCGGGTTACTATGTTTATCGATGGTCGTGCACGATGACTGCGACAACGAGGGTCGAAGAAACTGTACCGATCCCTTTTCTGTCTGGAAACTTACAAACGCTACCTTTTAAGAATTGTTTCTAAAGGTTAGGTCAGTGGGTGTTTCGAGGGACTTTTAGTTCAAAGCGATTACTGGTTCTAACCATTTGTTTGGCTTGTGTCTCGTGCACTCTTTCTGGCACGTTTGAAAATAGCGTCTGAACATTTCCTCCCCCTTCTGCCACTACATCTGGCTCTGTCCACTCGCTGGCACCCTCTGGGCATTCATCACAGTCTTCTCTGTGCCCTCATCTGTCACATAGTCAACTGCTGTTAAATTCCCTTTTTTTCTGGCATGCGATTATAGGGAGAGAAGTTTTCAGTGGTGTTTATTAAATAACTGTAAAGGTGAAACAGCATTCTTATGAAATGTCTGCTAATTTAGAGATATACTGTTTGAAACATCGCTTTAAAAATAGTTTTATCTCAACCAGACTTCCACTGCTGAAAAAAAAATAAGCGAATTCTTTTCCTCGCTCTTTGATTGAGAGAGGGAACTTCTTTCAAAATAGATTCGCGATTGACATTTTCTCAGCAAAAGAAGAAAAACTTAACACTCTTATCTTTCCGTCACAAATGTGAAAACATCTTTTTATGGACCAGCTCGCTTATCGAGCGATCAGCCTTCGCATTTATTCTACAGCTATTGATTGGTTAGTCCAGCATGCAACCATCAATAAGATGGAGATATTTGCATAAAAAGACTAAAAAATCCTTTCCTTTCCATCGGGGATCTATAGTTGATTCAAGGAGTTACTTAAAATTACATCCGTATTCATGGGAGAAAGAGACTATTGATCAGTAAATATGCATTTTGCAGCAAAAAGTGCCAAAACACAGCCGAAACGGTTACTTTTATTGGACTGGCGGGATAATTCTGAGGTGGCAAAGCTAAAGAATCAGATGTGGAAAAAAATTTAAGAAATTCTTTTCAGAAATATAATAATGGAGCTCGCAGCAGATTTATCAACTAGTCCAATGATAATGAGATGGATGCAACAGAAACTCACTAGAAAATAGAAAAGACTGCACGAAATAATAAGATGCGTACCGTCATATTCAGCAATCACAGGATGTGGGATATTTAAGAATTTTGGTTCCATCTATGAACCGAAATTTGGAGTTTCTGCTCTATAAAAATATTAATGAATCGTACGAACAATTTCCTTTATGTGTGTGTGTTAAGCATTTCCTGGTCGAGCAAATATTAAGGGCCTAAACGACATTTTATTTCGTTTATACTTAAATCAGCCATGCGAGTAATATCTGGATTATCAGGTTGTTGATTTAACTACGATTGACTGTTGGATTGCTAATCCACTAACTTCAAGCATATTTGTATTTGGAACGATGAATTTAAAGGTTCGATGTACTCAAAGTAGTTGCGATTATTTCATTTATCCATGGCTTACGAAATTAAATTGCAATTGAATTCAGTCATAGCGTTGCTTATTGGAAGCATCTGCCCCTGTGAAAGATACTTCGCTGCACAACACCGATGCACATTGGTGTTCTGCGGTGAGGTATCTTTCTCAGGGGTAGATCAAAAATAATTTTCCATAAACGGAGGGCTCTCTCTCTCTCTCTCTCTCTCTCTCTCACATCTTACTTCATTATAATAAGTGCATTTTGAGTATGTTAAGTGTTTATTTACTGAAGAATAAAGATGTAAGTGGGTGTACTGATTTGGGTTCTTTAAAGTACATTATTATTTGAATCCTAAATTTCATCTATATATGTATATAAATCCATCTGACCCATTGGTTCATCATATTGTATTCATTGGTGAAATGGGTAGTTTTTATTTCTGGGAGTAACCTGAACGCGCATCAAAGCGATTATTTGATTGGCAAGTCATGTCAGAGGGTAAAGTGATCTACATCGAAAAAGCAGTTTGCCAATAGAGCCAGGGAACAATTATGTGTAAGCAAATGACTTCCCAGTAGACTGGGTTTTCTAGTAATGTGAATCACATAACAGAAAAAGATAAAAATACTCCGCAAAATTAGCGGCAGATCATCACGTGCGCATGCCAGTAGGCAGTCCACGCTAAGTGTTGAAACGGGCATGAATATAACAGTGAGCACAATGAAATGTGATGAGCACGCATTCATGCTCATTCCCCCTAACTACTGCACGCTATAAAAGCGCGTTCTAATAATGAAAGCACAGCAGCACGTGTCTAAACATGTGTGACGTATCAGTTTAATGATTTCTACTCACGGAAGGAGTTTTATAATCAGCTAACAGCATAATTTCGGCCGGAACGATGTATACTCCCCGCGATGATTATTCTACGGGCTATAAAATGCGATTAAGTTGAAATAATGTTTCCTTTCACATGCCACGGAGATGCAATTAAAAGTTTTATCAGCCACTATCCAGCAGTGAGATTATGACCCTAGCGCTGATTGAATCTGTTATAGCCCATAAAATACGTTAGAAATTCGTGCGATCGAGTTATTACTTCTGCCTGCGGATCATCTTGATATGGAGGACGTTCAGCATCACTGCTTCCTCCGTAGGAGGTTTTTGAAATGGACCACCTGATTGGTTGTTTATTGTTTCCTCTCGTTTTCTATCGCATTTAAACAAATGGTGTTTTATAACTCCCATTCGAGTAATTTTCTCTTTTTCCCCCCTTCACCTGCCTCCTTTTTTTCCTCCATCATTCGCTTGAGAAAACGTCTTGATAACGAAGAAATTCGACACGGAGAAGACCCTTAGGTAATGCCGTGCACGAAGCAGCAGCGTTAAGAGTCTCAACTTTCTTATTAAGAGTTTACTTCAAAAACTAGCCACTGTTGGGAGCGCACTCTGCGGTGTAACAATTGCTGTGGAAAAAAGAAATGCTTCTAACTTTGTTCCCCGAGGTTAGAAATAATGATTAAGTTTCATTAATCATTAACGGAACACGTACCATCTAATCCTACGTTCTTCTCATGCAAGAAACACGTTTCTCTTAAATACATGCTGACGGATAGACGGATCGGCGCAATTCAATCCTTTAAACGAAAAAAAAAAAGTTGCTGTAAAATTAACCTTTAAATGGGGGAAAGAGAATTTAAAAATTGATAACATAAGTTTAAACGTGGACAAATACGCTAACAACAAAATATCAGTGATCACATCCTCAGTAATCTGCCCTACTTAAGCAATTCAAAATGAATTTGACTTACTAACACTTATAATTATCCCATGTGTAAAAATGTCCAAAGATTATCCTGGAATGGATATCTCCTGGAAGAAAAAGAAGAGGAAGACCTAAGAGGATATGGATGGATGGAGTACGGGAGTGCATGAATTCCTTCCAAAAATAACTTGTAGACTGAGGAAACCCATTGTAAATGGAAACACTCCTCTTGAAGAAGTAAAAACGTCTGTCTTTAAAATTAGGGGTTTTTAGCTAAAATAAAATTATAACCACGTGACCTCGCTAAGATACGGATGATATGTCACGTGTTCTCTTATCTGAATATTCTAAGTTTATGTACTTCAGAGATGTTGATGATCTTCTTTATTCCACCTGATGAGGATTCAAATATATCTGGAAAATACAAGATGGGATGATCGCAGAGAAGGTCAAAACTTATCCTCTTTGGATTTGACCAAAGAGGATAAGATCATGCCACCACCAATGAGGTGCCAATAAACTCCAACACGGCCGTCTGGGAGATGTGGCACCATATTACAAAGAAACAACGTATTTATCTCTTTAAGAAACGTTACTTATTAGTAGTGTATTGTGGAGAAATTCTTGGCAATCCTCTTACTGACATTAAATACGCAGTGCCTGTTTTTATGTTACAGGAAAACTTAGTTTTTATTTGAAAATGATAAAAAGATCTGTTGAGTAAATGTTACAACTCACATTACTGCTGTTCTCTGCCAAACTTTCAGAGGCACATTGGCAACGACTTTGGCTTTCGTATAATTAGCCAGCGAAAATAGCGATCTTAGTGTTTTTATGCAAGCTGTCAAGAAAGAATTGGAACTTTTCCCCGGCACAACTAATTAAAGGATTCCTTTACGTACTGTTCACACTCCGACACAAAGAAACCCTTCAAGATGATCTACATCTTCTCGCTATATCAACAATAGTCAAGTGAATGGAATGGGATATTTACATACCGATCTAATTAATATTAAAATTCCTTAATCATATTAAGCATAATTCCTCTGACTAAGATACATCTTTTAGAAAGCGCTTTCATATCCCCGCTTCCGAATAGATTGTGTACTGGCGTGACGTCACGATCTCTGATCTTTTCGCTGTGACTACACTTCATTTATTTCTCCGAAGACAGAAATAAAATCATCTGGAGCTGTAAAGGAGTCTCTTATTTAATTACTACTCTTTTGAATTCGGGGAAAGCGACAGAATTTCTCTTTGAGTCGTCCTTCGGCCACAAATAGAGTTATTGCTTATAAAACGTTAAAAGATGCGAAGCCTTTAATGATTTACTGAACTTCCATCTACGAGCTCGCAATTTGCAGAGCACCGGCGAAATTTAGTTTGTAAATTTTGTTAATAATTCGGAATGCATTTCATATTTACGATATTCTTAAAGAAATGAGATCCGAAAGTTGTAAACATTGAAAGGGGGGGAACATTAAAGTGTTAAAGACGCTTTAAAAATGAAATCTCACTCATTTGATTGCGAGCATCATTTTCCAACTTATTGTGAGCGGAGGAATCAGATGGATTATTACACTTTATTATTCATAATGCTGCACGAGTGCACTTCGGAACGGACAAATGGTCTCCGAGTAATGTTCACTGCAATCGAGGAGGGACTATCGTTGCTCGAGAAGTCAATAGCATTTTAAGGGAATGAATTTCACGCTCGAGTGTGTAAGGTAAGATGAAACGATGAAATTAAATAAAATATCCGAGAAAAAAGAAGTCGGGGATTGTGGAAGGAACCAAAATGGAGCAATTAAGGGGTGGATTGAATGTCATCTAGTCCAAGGTCATGTGCTTCTCAAAACGTCCTTCAAGAGAGTGCCATAATTCGAAAAGAAACTCCTTAGAGACTGAGAGCTAATTCAATTCTAATAAAGACGAGAGAAAAGAAACTGCTTCTGTACCACGGATGAGAATGAACGCTGAAGAATTTCTTCATTCTGCTCTTTAAAATAGATGGTTCAATGTTGTAGCAAATGGATGAAAATTTTTAATTCTGGCAAAGAAAGTGCTAGTTTCAACCTAATTATGCGGCAAGAGTCGAATAATCTGGAATTTAGACGTTAATATTTATCTGAATGATTCTAGGAGTGTTCCAAAGATTTTCAACATCAGTTCTGACCGCCTAGTTCTCCAGATCTGAATCCAATTGTGAATATAGGGAAGTTTGAAGGAAGAATGATCAAATCTGGGCTAGATTCCCTCAGACACCTGGTAAAATCCGTGTCCCGTTGTGTACGGTCTGTGATTTGGATAAAAGATGGCTATACTAGATATTAAATAAAAGTTGCCAATTTTTTTATGAGTGTATTATACATTATAAAAACCGTTCTTGAACGGTTGGGCTATTTCAAGAACGAATATATTTGATATCAAGTATATAATATCAAATAATTTTCATATCATATACTTGGGTTTCAGGAAAGCTTTTGATGCTGTTGCGCACTGCCGTACAAATTGGAGAGGTATGACATTAAGGGCAAGTTGCTACAATGGATAACAAGGATGGTTGAGTAGGAGACGACAGAGAGTGGTAATCAATGGACACTGCTTTTCGTGAACAAATATTATTAGCTGAGTCCCCAGGGTTCGGTGTTGGACCCATTTTTTTGTTTTGTATATTTATCAATGATATTCATGAAGGTATATCAAGCTTAATGTCAAACTTTGCAGATGATACAAAGGTTGACACGGTTGTTAATGACAGTATGCTTCTGTAACAGGATCTAGAAAAGTTGGGCAGATGGGCTGAGAAGAGGCAACTGAAGTTTAACATTTGACAAATGCAAAGTACTGCATATGGGTAGAAGAAACCCCAGAGGAACGTACCAACTGTGTGGTACTACAGTTAGGGTGGTAGAAAATGAAAAATACCTGGGAGTAATTGTGCAGTCAGATATGAAGTTTTCTGAGCAATGCAGACAGGCTGCCATGGGGTATTGTCAACGATATACAGGAATTTTGCTAGTAGGGAAAGGGAGGTTATTATCCATTTGTATAAGACAATGGTTAGGCCACGCCTTGAGTACTACGTACAGGTCTGGAAGCCTCATTTTAGGAATGATGTAGAGTTGCTAGAACGAATACAGAGAAAGGCAACAAGATTGGTGAGAGGAACAAAGGGGTTCTCTTATCAGGAGGGGCTTAAATTCTGTCAATCTGGAGACTTGGCACCTGTGAGATGATCTTATTGATGTGTATAAGGCCTTGAATAGGTTGAGCAGTTTGAATTCTGATGGGATTGTTCCGCTTGCTGAGATTATGAACATGAGGAGGCATAAATTCAAATTGGGGAAAGACCTAGAATAGATGTGAAGAAATTTGCCTTTAGCTAGCGGGTGGTTAATTCCTGGAACAAACTTCCATCTATCTTGTGGAAGTTGACAGGTTAAATAAATTCAAGGAGGAACTGAACAAACTTTTAGAGGGAATGGACGTGCGAAATTTTTTTTTTTGGCTGATGCTACATAAGCTCATACAATTGCTTTCTTGCATCACTTGCCTCCATTATTACTACTAATATATATGTTTGTTAAAGATATTAGCCTGGTGGTTTGTACCTACAAAGAATAAGTTAATTTTTCAACACGAATTTAAATGATTTATGCTTTTGCAAAAATGCCTGTACTGGAAATACAAGAATGACTTTAAAAATATCTTATGTTAGAAAATACGTGCATATGTTTAGAAAATACGTGCATATGCTTTGGTAATGTTTTCAGATTTAATTACACTTAGCTGTGTACTAAACTGCGTAGCCGAGTGATCAGAAGCGCGGGTGCAGTAGCACACGCTCTTTGAGTGGACCGGGCTTCAAGCCCGTGACTATTAAATACGATTAACATTTGTATTGATTGATTGATTGATTGCAAACTCCACTGACTTGGTGATCGTGCCGGAGTATAAACAAGAACATTTTTATTTTAATAATACAGATGCATTTTCCAGTTAACAGAATAATAATAAATCAGCGTGACTTCGTTTGAAATGTGTTATTAAAGTTTATAGCAAGGCGATTTCTAAGATAGCGTGGTATTTTAGAAGTGAAAGTGTTAACGAAGAGTCTCTAGTTCAGATATTTCAGACATTCATTATATTCAGCGCAAGAGAGTTTATGCTACATATAAACTCGCGTTTACAGAAAAAATAAATCAAAATATACGTGAATTAACAAAAAAAATTGCAGCGTAGTTTTATTTTCATCCTGAGGGGAAAAAAACGGTCATGTGACTATTACAAGAGCCCTACCACTGACTTTAATCAAAATAACGCTACCTGGAGCGCAGATTTTCCACAGGATCGCTGGGTATGAGAAGTAATTTCTTAAGCAAGGCTTTCTGAATATCTCAGAAAGCCTACGTACAATTTTTCAGCTTGTTGGACCAAGTGAGTGTCCATTTCTACGGCGCTGTGCTCTTATGAAAACTTTCGAATCATAACTCCCAGAGTGCATCGACTTCCACCGACTCTCCAACTCCCTGGAGAAGTCAAATAAGACGTGGAAGGAAACCTCGGAAGAAAAACGGCATCTGGGGACAACAGGGGAGTGTGTTTTCAGAGCTGTTCTTCAGATCTTGACATTTGGCTTGGGATTTCCTATAGAACGGCAGACTCTTTTTAATTTATTTAAAAGGCGCACGAAAGTTTTCCAGAGCCAGACGTAATGGACGTTCTATCTGGCCTCTACGATGAACAGATTTCTTTTTTGTCTCCGACGACCGAATACTGTAGATGACCCTTCTTCGCTGCCTTTTATAAGGGCCATTCAAGTTGGTATCTGATTGATTGGGAAATTAATGGATTAGAAAATATAAATTTCACATCTCAGATATCGTTGCGCATTTGGAGTTTTAAATTAGCTTTGCAAAACCCATGTTCAGTCGGGCAAAGAGATAATTTGACTTCTTAGAATTATACTGAGATGTTGGCATTAAGTCGGGTTCATTGATTTTTAGTGGCTTCCTTATGAGGTACCGGACTCGTGTGTTTCTCTGCAGTAATGGTTTTTTTTTTTTTTACTTATCCTGAAATACATTAGAAGAATGCGTTTTCTCATTAATGAGTTAAAAATGCAGTAAAAGAAATGCATGCACGATGTAAGATGTATTTATTATTATATGTATGTATGTATATATTACTATTACAAAGTTTTCGGTCATCAGCACTTCAACAAAATGTTATTATTCAGGAAATACAAAACACCGGACTTGTTTTGATCTTGATGAACGTTGGATCCTTCTTAGAAAATTTGGGATACGAAATAGGGGCAGTTATTGCCTTTTCGCACAGTCGTAAACACCACGTTCGTAATGCCTGCATAAACTCTTTGCACGAGTGGGTTATTGCAGTACGATTTTCATCATATGTACCGTTTTTTAAATAAATTAAAATCATCAACAGAAACTGCCGAAAATATTTCTAGTCGCTCCTGTCATTGTTAGTATTTAATTCTCACAGGCTTTCATGCGCTGAAACCTGTTTTGAGCAATGCTGTAGAAAGAATGACCTTCTGCGCTAAAGTAGACTCAGTAATCACTGAATTGTGACCACCTACCTATTATTGTGTTGAGCTACCGTTTGCACGGATAACAGCCGCTATTCGCCTTGGCATTGAATCCACTAGACGTCCTTGGGATCTCCAGCCATGCTGCCTGCAAGACTTTCCAGAGTGTCAGAATAGATGACGATTGCTTGTCCATACGCCTCCAAATCCTTAGTTGTCCTTAGAATTGATTGTCCTAAGTTGTCCCCGTACTTAGAAGTACAAATCTTTAGAATAGTTTTCCATCTATTCTCCAATTCCATCCCGAAAATGTTCAACGGGATTGACCCGATGACACAGCGCATTGTCGTCTTAGATCTGGTTTCTTGTCTGGTCAACATGACAGGGTGCACATGGTCGCCTAAGAGTTGCTTTCCCGGATAGTCGGCACCATGCACGATCGATCCATGGACTCGCCACACACGAAGGCTGGTCCATCGGTGTATTGCATCAGTTATTTGGAATCATCCGACCGGGACACTCGTTTCCAGTCCTGCGGGGCACAATCAGCGTGTTGTGGACATCACAGCATTCATTATCGACGATGATCAGCGGTGAGGAGAGGGGTGTCTCTTTAGTCATCTGCTGTGCAACCCCATAGGTGTGATGTGCGGGCAGCGTCATTTGGATTCCCTAAATGACTATGTATTCTCCATATTGTATTTTGATGTCAACTGTCACACAGTGTCCTGCCGTTGAGCCCGTACAACGCGCTGCACCCTTCGCTCACCATGGACATCCAATTTGCGTAATCCTTCACAGTTCTGTTGACGGAAGGTGCTTTGACCGGTTCGACACAATCATTCTTTGTAGATCAGAACCACAGTGAGCCCTGTGCTATCGAGAGACATGCCATTTCCGATGTGGAAGCACCCAACGCATGAGCTCCCACAACCATGCCGTTCTGAAACTCCTGATATCGTTACTATCCAGACTTGGCTCTGAGACAAAAGCAGAGAGTATCAAAAAACCTTTTCTTGATGGCATATGGTTTTTAAGTGGACGTGAATAAATTAAGAACCAAACACCCATCCTATGCCTCCTTCCTAGTGATATGCCCAGCTAACGCGACCAACACTGTCTTAAACCAGAACAACTTGCCTCCTGGAACACTGTCTTAAACCAGAACAACTGGCCTCCTGGAACACTGGTCAAGCCTTTTAACGAAAGACGTCACATGGGGTGACACAACCCTCAACCTTCCAACTCTTTAGCATTTTCTTCAGATGACTCGCCTATTACATGTGCCTTCTCAATATTAACGGTAACAGGAACTCAGTTAGAAATTATAATTCAGATACTCTTAACTGATATTTTGTACAAAATCCTTGAAACCTGAAAGAGTCATCAACCATCTCTCCACCATTAACTGGGATAATTTATTTTCATTATCTACTGAAGAGGCAATCCAATCATTAGCTGAGCAGTTGAGACCTATGGCCATGATTGGTGCATCTAAACAAGTCAGAATTAGCGAGAGAACCCAACGGGGGGTTTCATCCGGACATGAAAACTGCCTTTAGACGTAAGCAGAGGGCATATAGAAAATGGATAAGATCCAAAAACAGTACAGACCACGAAACCTTTAAAAGGGAGAGAGCTCACTTCCTGCGCCAGTACATCAACAATACATCTTATCCGAAATTAAGACCTCCACACAGTCCTACACCACAGATCCACTACCTCAAATCTCCTCGATACTCTCTTGAGAGCACGAAAAGCCCTGAATGACAGAGCTCAACTGGACATTATATTTTCGATATTAAATCTCTTATGATAGTGTCAATTCCTACTCTTTTAAGACATCAAATATTTCAAGACATCAAACCAAACAGTAAGAATTCTGGAGTTTTTACTACAGCGGAGAAAGTTAATTATAGAAAATGGATCTCGCCAAAAAAAAACTATCTATGCAACGAGGGGGATGCCCCGTGGTGGGATTATGTCGACCACCCTCTTTGCAATTCTACTTGACCCATTCCTTGCAGCACATCCAAATTTCTGCTCCTTCGCCGATGATTTAAATTTTTTTATTATTTCAAAAGACTCAAAACAGATTCAAGAAATTAATAATCAAAGCTCCTAGCCCACTGGCTGTTCAAGGGGTGAACCTAAGGTGGATAAACAAATGATAATAGTAATACTACGTCTTATGGCTGCTACTTTATCACTTTGACTTGCGCGAATAGATGCAAATTACCACTGCCCTAGTGTACGAAGCTGATCGCCTTTTTGAATCGGGTGGCCATAATTCAGTGGTCGCTGAGTGTATGTTACTCACGTTATTTTTAATGTAATTTATGCAAAATATGATTAAGCCTCAATAAAACACAATTTTGCGCTCTAACTTGCACTACCTTAGAGTGTCTTTTCTCCCTTCTTAATATTTAAGAGTTACTGCCATTCGCTATCTTTTTTTTGCATAACGATTGCCATCGCGAGCATCGTTTTGTAATATGAAAGGGTGGGTGTTACGAGAAGAAAAATGTTTCTTTTTCTCATCAACAACTCGTTCATTGAAAGGAACTCGTTGGATGAGGGCAGAGCCGTTGCTTTTTGGTGTTAATCGTTTTGCTGAAAGCGGAACAACGCCACCATTCTCAAGAAGCATTGTCCTCCAGTTAATTGACCGAATGTTCAGCGAAATCAACACAGAGACGTGCTGATGATATTCCACGAAACACGGCGCAAAAAAAGTGATCAAGTAGCGAGGTCAGTGCTGAAATTAATGGTAGCGACATGGAAAGACGACATAAGACGGGTGTTTCATTTAATGCCCTGGTGCTTGTACCCAGACTGCGCTGCTGACATCTTGGCTGGATACGTGGTGCTAGCAGAAGAACAGCTCGTTTTCTCTATCTGAAATCTTCGTTCGACCTACAGCAGACTGCAAAAACAAAAAAAATGTCAGTGAAACAAATAAAGGTACACAATATAAAAATTAAAACTACTAGGGTTTCACAGTAAAAATAAATTCAATTGTGAAAATTTACAGAATATCTTTGGGAAATCATTGTTGGTAAATCCTGTTCTTCTGGGGATGAAAACCTTGCTATCCTTGCCTGAGACAGACCATTGAAAAGAGACCAGATAAGCAGCTGGACCAGTAAGTAGCAGTAAGGCAACATATGCCGAAAAGGTTTCCAAGAAAAGTACGATTAGGACTAAAACTGAAATGACGAAATTAAACTGTACCACCGAAAGAGTCATTCACGCCCAACGCCCGCTACTTACTGAGCTCAGAAAAAACAGCACATAAATGTATCAGCTGCCACTCCAGTATCGGTACCTCCTAGTGCCCCAGCATTAAAAAATCGAACATTAAAGTAAAAACTTAACAGCGGTACAAGAAAAATAGATGTCTAAACAAAGGAGGTACTTAATGACTCAGTCGTTTGCCCAGAAGGAAATGGACAGCGTCCTATGTCCATTTCCTACTCCCGCCCTCCCACCAAAAAAAAAAAAAAATAATAAATCCAATATTGATCGATGGATCCACCAAGTAATCCACCTGTAATGGCAAAATTACTACAATGGAATTGCTGTGGATTCGGTGAAATGCAGATTACATCAAGGCAGTCCTGTAAAAGCAGGAACCAGGCTGCTTTTGCGTGCAGGAGACTTATCTAAAGGCAAATGATGACCTCACCATATGTAACATTACTATCATTCGTAAAGATAGAACTGTGGATGGTCATGCTCATGGAGGAATCGCAATCACCGTAGACAACCAGATCCCCTTTCAGCATTTACACAGGGGCTGTAGCATTTCGTCAGCTTAGGACAAGGCGTGTTAAAGGGCTTAACATCCTTCGTGTCCTTTCATCAACTTCGCGAGGGGCAGATCGCTGTATCCTTCTTCGTCTATACTGAGCCTTTCTCCGTTCAAAACTCTGTTATGGGTGTCAGATTTATGGTTCTGCTAGAGATAATATTCTTCGGTGGTTAGATCCAGTCCACCATCAAGCCATCTTGGCAACCATTGAAACATTTCGCATATCTCCTGTCCACAGCCTTTACGTTGAAGAAAATAAACCATTTCTATCTCTTCAACGTAAAAAATTGTTCTTACAGCTTGCCTTTAAATTGAAATCCCTGCCCGATCAGCCTACATGGGCTCAGTTTTTGAGCTACAATGGAAAAATATCAAAAACATCTGTCGGACAGCCAACAGGCCTTTTGGTATTCGAATCCAAGGGCTATTAAATGAACTAAACATGCCCCGTCACCAATCCAATTCCTTCTTCCCTGACATGTACATCTTCCGACTTGTGACTTCTCACTCAAGATCTGGGAGAAGGCTAACAAACCACCAGCTGTCTACCAGCAAATCTTCGCGCCACATTGAGTTCAATATTCTGACTTCCTGCTAGTCTTATACAGACGGCTCGAAATCAGAATCGTATGTGGGAACTGCTGTTGTCTTCCCACACAAAACAGTATCCAACAAGATTCTACAAGAAACTGTAGCATTGTCCGCAATAGATATAGCCCTTGATCACATTAAAAATAGAGATTACCAAAGGTACTTGATATATAGTGACTCATCAAGCGTGCTGCAGGCTATCTACTCGATTAATATACACAATGATTTAAATTTATATTTTTTGTTATTTTACTTTAATTTATGTTTTAGTATATCGTATTTATCTTCTTGACGTTGGTAGACTGTTTATAGGCTACCCAAAATCTTTATTTTGATGGCGCATTATAGCCTCAGCTGTCAAAGCACCATTAAAAAAGGAAATCAAAAACTCAGTAAAAAAAATCCATAAAAGTTCCTCGCATCATTGAGGGGATTTGAACCCGGTCGTTTTCCACTTGGTTTCTGGAGGACGGTGACTATAACCACTGTGCTATCAGAGGAGCAGCAACGTGGAAGGTTCCTGCAGAATTTGCGTTTCTCGTACCCTTGAACATATGGGTTTTTCACCCTGGAAAGGCAAAACCAGAATATGCTGAAATTATAGATACGACATACTGACTCCTCGTGACTTTAGTTACCTTATAAATCAGGGGGCTTGATTTCCACAGGTCCTCTTCGTAGTGTTCAAAATGAATTTTACATGTACACATTACTTGAAGTTGTAAAACACATTAAGTAGAAGGACTGAAAAAAATACCAGATTGACCTTCTAATGAAATGCATTTGAAGAGCTAGGCTGGAGATGGCTTTAGATAGAAACATTCCTTGTGGCAGCTTAAGTCTTATCCTTTTAGTAGTTTTTTTCCGTGATTTCTTTTTAAAAACTTAAAAGTAAAAAAAAATCTTCTCACTCTGCGTTCCTTCTTATGACCGCCTTCAAATTTAGCTGCGCCTTGCACCATCCCTGACACTAGATAGACGACACTGAAGAAAGTTCTGAAGAATTCTGCCACAACAGACGGAACATTCGAAGAAAAGATTAAATGCTTTAGCGATGATCCTAAACTTTTTACTCTTCCAAGGGATCAAAAGCTGTAAGTGGATTTCAAAGTGACTACGTGGAGTTTAGGTTTTCAAAGTGTACGCAATCGTGTATTTACTCCATTTTTTACCTTAAAGCTCTTCCTTGACGAAGACAGTTACTACATGATATTTCTTCTTAAAGGGCACTAAATCTGGACCTGTCCGGAAAGTGCGGCAGATATCGGCTTTTTCGCCATTCAAATATACGAAGGTCAATTTTCAGACGTCCAATCGCACGCCAACCTTGAATGAAATACTTCGTGCTTTCTCGGAATGTCTTTCGTTATCCATCTCATCCCCCTCTCTACGGGCTCCCCAGAGAGACACTGAGAGTTCATAGAAACTGCACGTGTTTGGTCGTTTTGCCGAAGCTACCTGTGCGTTCTCTATCCTGCCAAACCACTTTTATTCTACAACAGGCTGGCGCTGTTCAGAAGACATAAATGAAGCTTTTAACGTTTCCGAATGTAGTTTTTAGTAGCTCGCTTTGCGTTATCCGATAGGTCACGTTATAACCGGCAGTTTTTGTCCCCTTAGACACCAAGAAAATTCAAGGGTTTAGGTTACTCGAATGAATATCTTTCTTAGTCTGACTCGCTGCTTAATGTATACCAGAAGATTATCTGATTCAGTATTGCGTTCTCAAAAGGTTAAATCAGAATTCCTTAGTCCCAACGATCACAATGCACTCACAGAGAACTCTTCCAGTCACGCAGAAAGCATCGCATATTGCGATGTTAGATACGAGTGCCCCTGTTTATCCTCTATTGAATTACATTTCTTCAGAAGTATGAAGTCACTCGTAAATAGCAGGTATCCATGGAACTGGGTTTTGCCAGTTGTGTTGGTGGACTTATTCCGGCAGTCGACATTATTACAATATCTTTATAAACCATGAGCTATAGAAAAATCATTTCAGTGCCTGATGGTTAGGAGCAACAAGTTATAAGATGCGAAACAGCTATTTCGGGTGGCTTTGAAGTCTTTAGAACTTGATTTTTGCTGGTAGATTGGATTATCAGCTGTCTCCAGTTCTGACTTGTTCATGGTTCTTTTCTTTCTATTTATGTGCATTGCGATTCATCGAGTGAACTGTTTTCAAGAAGGCCAGGAGGATTTCTTGTCGATAGACTTGCTATTTATGTACTTGCAACTATAAATTTTGAAGTTATTTATGAGTTGGGGAACAGGCTGTCCATCTGGTGGATGGATTCTTGTGAGAGTTGTTCTTAAAATTATCTCTTTTAATAACTTTGGGGATGATCAAGGTGGTATCTTGGCCAGCAAGATGATTTTATCTTCCTCGATTTTTAGTTCCAGTGGTTTGTTAGGTTTTGTAGACTAGTTCTGGAGAATGTGAGCCATCTAAAGATCCAATACTGTATTCTATGGCAAGGAATTTCTTGAATGTGGATTGTGCAGCACCTAGACATAACTAACGATTATTTTACTGCTGTTTATGCTTACGGGTTCATGTTTATTGATCCATATGACCACTTTGATTTTCTGTGCCACGTGAGTGCTGGTATTAATTGAAACAAGTTGAGTCGAGGATGACAGAAAAGTCCTTATACGGTGTGACTTTTTCTGAATTAAAAAATGTGATTACTTTTGAAGAAGGGGAGATTAATTGACTTGTCAACATTAACATGAAGATTTTGAAGTTACTCCACTACTTTGGCGATGAGACTATTTCTTGAGTTATAGTAATGATGTCCTCTGAGGTTATGGAGATGAAGATTTCATGTCTTCTGCATAAGCGATACTAGATTTATTTAGAAGGAACGACTCGAGAGCCGCTGAGAAAATTTCTCCACACAGTAGGGCACTTTTAAAGACGTGGAGGAGCTGCAGAAGTTGAAAAGACCGATTTTCTTTTATTATGTTTGAAGTGCTCATGCAGGACCTTTACTGTTTTATTGCGGTTTAAGTTGTTGTACGCCTGCGGTTATGTTAATAATCATCTATTTCTGAAGATAAGACAAAATTGTTTCGGCCATGGGATATACTCCTCAACATCTTTAGGGTATACGAAGGTCAATTTATTCACTTTTATAAGATTTCCCCTTGAATAAGACCGTCTTGAAACGGGTGATTTTCTCTGCCGATTCGTTAGGCTTATCTTTTGCATCTTCCTTAGATAAACGCAGACAGCACCGTCACGCTAACGCTGCAAGGACGGATTCTTGACACCGTTAGACTAGACGTCTGGATCCTTACGTTTCCACATTCTTGGCGCCCTCGTGTCTGTCTACTTCCAGTGTCAAGTGCTTTCTTCGCTTCGCTAAGCTTCCTCTTTCCAAAAGTGCACCCTCCTTCCATCGCCAGTTCTTCCCGCACTTTCCGCTCTGACTCTTCACTTCTAACCCCGAAACTTTCTTAAACTCCACCTTCAGCTGGTTTCCTTCCTTCCTCTTTGCCCTTGTGTAGGCCGTTTGTTTGACGTTGTGCGCGTCAAAAATGGAGTTGAATAACGAGGGTCAATCTCTGTCGTACTGGATAACTGTCTTTTATGTGCAAATTATTGTTTTTTGTATTGGCCTCCAGCCCCCACTGCCTTTTAAAATGACATTTGTATTTTTGAAAGTAATCTGAACATTAAACCCTCGTGGAAAATCTCTTTACACCGGGGGATGATAAAATTGCTCGGTGTCTCTTGGGCATCTCTTGAATACGAATAAATGAAGCTAATTAAGTTCCGGAGGACAATCTTTGCCCAATATTCTCGAGATCCATTGATAAGAAAGATGGCGAAAGTCAAATGGCGTGACACTCAGCGTTGACGAAATTACGAAGACAACTCTTTGAATAAATAAAAACGCTTCCACCAGCAGATAAAAATCAGCAGCAGTAAATCGGGTTAGGAATTTGGCGCAGCGTGTTTTTGATTAAACATTAAATAAAAAAAAAAAACAGCTGCAATCAAGGAGAAGTAGGTGATTTATCGTTTAATTTGCTCTTTAAAAAATAGCGAGGTTGGTTAAAAAACGTGCCGAATTAATCGTTCTGACTCTGTCCTACTCTCTCCGACTTAATACTGAATATTTCTTCCTTTCTCCACCTCCCTGGTTCTTATTTTTTCCCTCTCTTAAGTGGCCAAATAGGTTGTTCAGTTTTTACCAAACAAAATTTAATAATAGTTGTAGCACAGGACCAAAGGGAAAAAAAATGTAATGAAACCAACGAGAGAATGATTGAGAATGGAAGTCAAATGGGTAATTACAAGGACAAAAACATGTTTTTTTTTTTCCCCAAGTTTATTTTCTCCTAAGTATTGCTGCAGGCAGTGGCCACTTATTTAGGCGGTAGTTTTTTTTAATTGAAGTACCCAAATGAAAATGTTTCTCTCCAGAGCGAGTTGTTGTTTTATCCGCGATCACTAAGAAGTTCCTCTAACTCAGTTTTAAATTGAGAGCAATTAATATTAAAGTATTCTGCGGTGATTGCTAATATATGATACAATGTCGCTCAATAACTTTTCTAAATAAAACTCGAGGCTTCGTGCAACTCAGATATGATGGAACAAGAATGAACATAAAAGTCCATTTATAAAATTGAAATGACACCGACCTAATGATTCCGTGTTCTATATTTATTTTTATCCTTTAATAAAGCTCAAACCTTTATGAAACATTAACAAGATGGGAAACTGATTTACTCTGATTTGGCGTTGCATTAGCAACACCTACCTAGTTTGTATTGGCGCATAATAGGCTGCTAATGCGCAAGAAAAAATCTAAAATCCATCCATCCACACCTACCTAATCGTGGGCCACCTTTTGCCCGTAATACAGCACTTACTAGTGTTTGCATGAACTCCACAAAGTGTTTCAGGGTGTCCTGTGACCTTTGATTGATTGTTAAACTGCTGTTGAGCCAGTCATGGCAGACTCCTGACTCCATTGAACGGGAACCATGTAGGCTGTTGTCGAGATACTGGTACCTGCGCGTTCCCCTCTCCACAGTCTTTCCATATTCAAAGTTGGAATGATCTCGAGGCCAACTCAATCTTCTTCGCAGACATTGATCTCCGCTTGCGCAATCTTATACGACCCTTCATTCTACACACGGGTGTATTTCGAGTAATTATATCACCATGGTAATATAATAGAAAGTGAGATCATTCTAAAATTCTGGCCGATTCCAGTGCCCCAATATCCCAAATGGTTAGTGAAAAAATAAATTTGGTCAAATATTACTTGGTCCAAGATGGTGGACCAAAACGGAAGCCGTCATCAAAATAGAAATAACGTATATAAATTTTCTATTTTTATTGCGTAAGGTCAGAGCAGTTCGAGACAGAGAATACAAGAACTCTGCGGTCAAGTGGATCCGAACCACGGTGGACTTAAACGCATTTACTGCTGCGCTTTGGCCACTGAACTTCCTCACATGTACTGCACTCATAAAAGTTATACGGTGCCAAACACCAGACACCTGCATTGAATTAAATCAATGCAGGAGCATTGAAAGATTTTAACAATCGCCTTTTTGATCAATATTTTTCCATTTCTAACTTATCAAATATCCTTAGAAAGGATACAAAAATGTATTAAAATCTCTGCTTCGAATATCTCCCTTATAGTTCTAAAAGGTATTGGAAAAATATTGCCTCTATAATATAGAAGGTACCAGGAGGGATCAATGCTCGAGAATTGCTTTATCGCTCTTGGCTTTCAATCGATCTCTCTCTCTCGTAGACTATTCAGGAGAGCTCTTTCCTCCTCTCTCTTTCTCCTGTGTTTAAAGAATAAAATTAGGTGCATTTTAATCGTGTTTCCAGGCTAGCGACCGACATTGATATAAAATAGTTATACTTAAAACTCAATTTAGAAAAGAAGGAAAAATGTGTTTATCTCAATGGAGGTTAAATAAATAAATAAATTACTGCTTTTTAGGTGCCAATTATCGTAGAGTACACTAAATGGCATGTTTATGATTTAATATATAACTTTATTTTATATACTTACTTAAATACATCAGATACAAAATAAAAGGCAGTATTATTCATCTTATTCGTGTAAATTCTCCCCTTTTATTTCTGTATAGTTTATCCCAAGACATTTTAACTTCGCATGCGTTATTAAAATTTCTAATTATCGCTAAAGGATGCCATTATCGATTTGCAGATACGAAATAGTGGTAAATATTTCTCTCAGTAAATTGGAGTAATTTGTATGTCGTGATTATCGATACCTGGAACTCTTAATAATTGAAATTATTCCTTAAAGAGAGTTTTAGATCAGCTCTCTTTGAAAATTTATGATATTAATTAAAGTCAATGTTATAAATGAAAAGAAGCGCACGAAGTATACAGAACGCGTTATTTTCTATTAATTTTAAAACAGTTCGCGCAAGACAGTCCTTCATTGCGAAACCGTAATGAGTTAAATTGGGATCCTTTTATAGACTTAAAAGACCTTAATGGAGGATTTCAGAAATTCTGTACGTGGCTAACTTTTGTTTGTATGTTCTGATGTTTTTTACTCTAGGTTACACATTTCGCATTAAGCGTCTGATTTAGATTGCTTTATTCTTTCATTATTCGGTATTTCACCTTTTTTGATAACATAGCCATTAAAATGAGAGCGAATCAAAGAGATTGTGGGCCCTGTTTTTCCAAGAAGTGTTGCTGGAAGTTAAAATAGGACTCTGTATTATTCTTTATGAACAAAGTCGGTTTGTTTATAACTTGCAGTGTGAATTCTTTAGCAGGATCTTTATTGAAGCCATTAGTCAGAAATATATTTTTTCTTTCCAAAAGTAATTACAGTGGCACGACTCATTTTTGTACGCTCTGTAAGTGGAGGAAGAATGAGAACAATCCTTTCTTCTCTGCCGAGTACCTTTCCGATTGTATAAAAACAGAATCCGACGAAGAAGTCTTTGGTGATGCTGTGACGAACATGCACTGAATGCGTCACACACAACAGTATCTTCAGGAAATCTTATTTAACAGCAATTCAGGAATTCTCCCGAAGAATGTTGCTGAAGCAACGGGTATCCCAATATACCACGAGATGACATTTTATTAAGGGATTTTGCGTGAATTCGGGATACCCCCTTCCCCCCTTCTCGTGCCGACCTTGTGAACCGAGAACATCAATAACGTTTACAGGGGAACGGGTCTCAACACCTATTCATCATGTCCAACTGCTACTTCGGGCTGATCCATCTCTACCGCTTCTACTCTATTTCCAGCGTGTGAGAGCGTGCCGTGGCGTCTTCCGCCATCACACTGACATAACTCCAATCAGCAGTGGCCGAGGTAAGGAAAATGTCATCACTCTGATGGAATGACGACGCCCTCCTTGTGTGCGTGGAAGCGCACGTGCAAATACGCGTCGGTGCGTAAAAACCTCGCCCGGGTACCTTGCCTTTCCTTCCCCTCCTGCCCCCGTCTGTGACACTTGGTTCATTTGGTCGCAAACTCACTCCCTCATACTGAAGTTTCCCCGGTCCCGTCCCCCTCCTTCGCCGTTGTCCACGGGTATTGCTCACCGCTGACTTCGCTCCTTCCAAAGCCAACAGGCTAGCTGAGAGAGAGAGAGAGAGAGAGAGAGAGAGAGAGAGAGAGAGAGAGAAAGAGAGAAATCAGTTCAGCCTCTACGATCCACTGTAGCGGAAAGAACTAAGGCACTCACTTCCTCCATGGCTGTACCGAGGACATGATTTTTCTTTTACTACATATCCTGAGACATGTGCCAACTTATTCTCCGATTTTTTTTTTATATATTCTTATCCTTTTTACCTTTCTTTTGTGAATTTCTTCGACAAGTTTCCTTATTCTTCTACTTTTTCTTAAGCTTTATTTTATGGAAATCTCAGAAAATTTCAAGTTGTTTCCGATTCAGTGGGTTTTTCTTTTCTTCCCGCTCTATTTTTTTTTTCCTTCGAAGTTCATTTCTGGAAGAAATACGGAGCTGGTGAACGCATTGCGAGAAATAAAAGTCAATATTGAGTTCATTGAAATCCGAAAGGTGTTTCCACTAGATGTGTTTGTGCAATCTACGCTGCTGTTCCGTTATAATGCTCAAACTCTCTCTCTCTCTCTCTCTCTCTCTCTCTCTCTCTCTCTCTCTCTCTCTCTCTCGAATCATTAATCAGAAAATGTTACCCGAAGAAAATGCACATTTTGATTCGGTTTTATTTTGTTTAAAGATTTATCTGTTTCAAGTTTCCTAATTCGCTTTAGAATATTTAAGTAGTGACAATTATACACGAAGGCAGTCAGATAATGTTTTAGAAGAGTGGGTTGAGTTAACATAAACCGAGACAAACCTTATGATGTACGAAGATTTACCTTTTGAGGACAGATGAACTAGTTTTTGTTTTCCTAAGTGTTGTCGGTCAACATGTGGTAGCAACTCCTTGCTAGTTTCCTAAACCATGATTATTGAAAGCAGGAGAAAGACTTCTATCGGCGACAAGTGACGCTGAGGCTACCATCCCTGCTTAAAGTGGATTTACTGTTAATATTACCACCAACCATAGTTGGTTCAGGACTTCTTGTTTTATTTTTTCTTCCATTGGTTCTATCTTCTTCATAGTGCAACTGGAACAAGGAGTCATCGAATCAGTAAACTCTTTTCTGATCATTCCTTGTGTGATCCATGACAAGGAGTAGCTGTTTTTGCATTTCTGACAGTAGCTGTGCTCGATGCATCCTTTCCAATCCGAACTCTTCTCATCGTGGGTTGGATAGATGATCGTATTTCATGGCTGTACTGAAATGTTATTTAGGTCTCCATCTGTGCAGCTTTGACCATTCTTTGGTGCGCTAAATCGATCTCTTTGCGAGCACACTTTGACATTTCCTGCTCCACCCCATACCGGGTGGAAAAGACCTGAGTTCGAGGAATTTGTATAGGGTTTTTTTCATTACGTGGCTGGGTTAGTCGCACTCAGGCGAGGGTAGCGTGGTTTTTCCTCCCGGAAAATCGAGTTTTTTTGTCCGGAAAACAGAAAATCGACCTTAGAACACGCACAAGACAATATACACTGAGCAATGTGGTCTTAGTCGCCGATCTCCTAAATCGTAAAACAACCACCACCGCGCATTTAAAGCCACTGCTATCATTCTGCGTCCAGAAACAGTTAGGTTGGGTCGCTTTTTTTAAATTTTACTTTGAAAATACCACTATTGGATATGTCTGCTGTTTGCCAAAAATACCTGTTATTGATTCACTGATAATTAGCGATGGGTTCGATTTCCTTTAGTGAAAGTGTTCCCAATAAAATGCCCGTAAGTGTAATGAAAAAAGAATCAAAACAACGCGAGCAGTTGTTTGTTTTTGATGTGACGCCAACGACGTTCCCACATATTCATACTTGTAGAAAAATGACCCCAAAGGCTTTTCTAAGTGTCGAGAGCGTCTTCGGAAAAAAAAATCGTTAATTACGGTGATTTTCTTTTGTTTCCTGAAATTGAAGAAGCTATCACTGTCGGGAAGTGTGGAGGGGGGGGATAAATCACGCTAATGAACTTTGTCACTGTCGTATGAGGCAGAACTTGCCTTCAGGTGATTTCCTGATTAACTAATTAATTTGATAATCTCGCTCACACGGCCCATCTATAAAGTCATATTGCTTCGCCATAGATTTGATTTTTTTTCAATCATTTTGGATTGAAAGTCAAAACCAATACTTTGCAATCAGAAAGGCGTGAAAGAAAGAAAAATATGAGACTTTACTCTAAGGGCAGTCTAACAGATGTTTCATTACAACGATTTATTTACAAGCCTTCAGCCATTATGTCCTTGGTATTTCAACTCCTTCGTTTAAAAACAATCTGATATCTTCAGGGGAATGTTTCGCTTGAGTAATGGCAGGGAAAAAATAAAACGGCTTAATTCATTCACAAAAATAAGAAAATGGAAAAGATTAAGTATTTTTGACTCGGCTTGACAACCAGGTTAAACAGCTCCATCAGTACGCGTTATGATTTCCTTGTTAAATTCAACAGATCTTGGACAATTTGTAAATTTTCTTCGTGTGAATTATAAATAGCTTTCCGCTTTGAAAGTAATAGAATGCGTTATCCCGCGGGATTAGTCCTATTAAATACCGCACCACTCTGGCGTGCTTTTAAATCTGGGAATGAAATAGGAGTTTCTGGCTGACTGGAAAATGCAAATAGGTTGAGGATGCTTTTTAATAAATTATCGAGAAAGTCTAGTCGCGATATGTACACACTGTCCTCTTAGGGATCATCATTCTGATGGGCCTGAGGTTCAGCGTGCCGAACCACTGATGGCAACGCTACGAGCAATTTGAACAATTTAACAAATTCTGCAATGATGCGCGTGGTGCAATCTTTTCGGTGGAAATGGAAATTATAAAAAAGAAATCTTTTTTTTTCGTATGGCATATCTCAAAGCGTGGAATTTTCGCGATAACTTTTTCTTTAAATGGCAAACAATGAGCTTAATAATAAAAATGTTTAGGCCATCACCAGCTTTTGCATACTGATGATATTGGGATATGCGGACGGTGGACAAAATAATGGAAATATCTGATATGAGGGTAGTCGTTTTTGTAATGGGCATATGAGGAATTTATAAACATGGAGTGGTGATTTCTTTGTTTCTTTCAGGTAGTATTGTGAAGGAAAAATATGATAACAGCTGATCTTTGGTTTTGACAGCAATACCTTGGTATTCTTTAGGCCATATCATCACCCTAAACGGGCAAATTACTGCCATTGGTTACCTTGACACTGAGTGACCAGGTTCATCCCATGGTGCAAACATTGTTTCCTACAAACGATGCCATGTTTCAAGATGATAATGCTCCAATACACGCCGCCAGATGTGTCCAGTCTTGGTTTGAAGGGCATGAAACTCTGGCTAAATATTTCCCATGGCCTTAAACATTATTGGGCAATTACGCGCACGTTTGGAGTGAAGAGTGAGAAGTAAATTTCCTCCACCTTCATCACTCAAGGAGCTTGAAATGTTTGTCCACGAAGAATGGTCCAATATTCCTCTTAAAGACAGATCAGAATTGTATCGAATTTGTCCACAGAGAATACAAGCTGTTTTTAAAGCAAAGGGCGTCCCAATCCCATATTAGTGCATACCTGGTATCTCTTATCACAGGTGTTTCCATGATTGTGTCCACCCCTGCACATAAAGATGTTTTTCTTTGTATATTACGACGATGTGGATGATGTTAACGTGTGCAGTATCTGATATAAGGTTGAAATAAATTGTGTTCGAATATTTTATGAATAACCTCACAGTTTTGAAATATTTTTCATTCTTTCTTCGTGCCTTAATAACTAACTTAAACGATTTCTCTTCCAGATATTCCCGATCCTCCAGGAATGCCTCTAATAATGAGTTTCACATCGAGATCGGTTAATCTCTCCTGGGCGCCTAGCGTGGATAATCACAACAGCGCTATTCTGCATTACGTCATACATGTCAGGTAAGCCGAAGTCATCCATTCTTCATTCCAGTTTCCTCACTGTCGCCTCTCTGATCGAACCTTCGTGCTGTGTATTACCAATGGAGTGTTTTTCCCCCGTCTCCTCCCTGCCGTGTGCTCGTCCTTCGGAATGGACTATCTAACAACATCCCCTGAGGAAATGGAGAAAGTTTTAACTCGCTGAATATTCAAGAGTTGATATCCGCATGCATGATGATCTCGGCCGATCATTGTTAGGCGCGTGGGTGGAGGTAATCATGAGCCCACCAAGTAGATGGAACTTTTCTGGAATTCATGGGGAAAACTTCTACCGTACCATATCTGCATGAATGATGGTACCTGAACTACTTTCGATGCGATTTTAATAGTTTTATTTCCATAATGCGAACAAAAATATGTTTCTTCCACTCTGGATGAAGTGTTAAGGTAGCGTTTGTGGTAGGAAGTTTAAAAAAGGAGACTTTTTTTTGATTCCTGTGAAATCTTGGGTATTCTAACACCTGTTCCTACTTCACGAATTATATGATCTTCAAAAAATTCGGAACTCCATCTGGAAGAAGCTTCCGAGTGGTTGTTCCCTGTAACTTTAACGATATTTCGAAAGATCTGTTGAACATTCGTAATTTATTGGGAATCTTGATTGCACCCCTAATAGCTTCTTCCAAGGACGAGTTTATGGCAGAAGAGATTGTCTAATAAATTATTAGACAATCTCTTGGAAGAAGAGATTGTCTTGGTCAGTACACTGCCAGAATGTTAATTTCCTCTGTTGTCTTTAAATTCGCAATATGCCAATGTCTTGTGCTGATGTAAATTTGGAGTATTACTTTACCAAACCATATTTTTCAATTCAGATTTGATGTGAAGGATGCGGGTTTCATTTTATATGTGCAGCAATCTCTTTAAGAGACGTTTTATTCCTCTGCCACTCCTCTTCTCGCCTTTCCGTTTTATTAATCAACCCACTCGAACTGATACATTTTCTCTCGGCAGGTGGGAGAAAATAAAAGTCCAATGCGGCACGTAACCTTTCCGGTTACGTGATGCATTGGACTCATCATGCGATGTCTGGTGTCCGATTATTGTATCAAACGACTCATTTAAATGCCGGAAACAGCGTGAGGAAATTTTACTGCTCGCGATCTCTCGCACTGGTTCCATACAAGTCAGGAAGTTTGACGCATGGCGCACGTGAATTAGAGGGAAATCGCAAGATGGATTAAGCGAGGGTGTGCTCTATGTATAGGTAACATTTGAACTACTGAGAGACATCTTTTACTGGGGGGATTAAGTTTCTTTTGCGAGCTTGTCATATCTCAGAGGGCGAAAGGAAGTTTTAGTCCCTTCCAAATTAATCGTTTAGACTCGATTCAGCACGTGTGCACCGTGCTGAATCGAGCTGTTCGCGAATTGTGAGGATTCAAGGAGACAGATGGTGTCTTAGCACGCAATCCTTGGAAACTGGAATCGCTATTGCGGTGTTTGTTTATTTCATACGACAACTGGACAGATCCCACAGAGTCACGCTACTCTAATTTGACTCATTATTCCATTGTTCTTCCAAGGCTCTTCTTTTCTTTCACTAGAAGGACGTGTGTGCGAGGGCACGGTAGGTATTCGCGAACACGTCGAGAGGAAAGGGCCTGGAAGTGCAGTACTTAGATTCGTGGAACTCTTCACGATGAATAGTTTCACGATTGGTGGATTTGGATCGTTTCTGAAGGTGATCCTCCTCCTCTTGAGGAAAGCTTGATGCAAAGACTCCAGTAAAACCCTTTCTGCCATGATGGAAATTTTATAAATAAATTTTAATTAAAGTAAAAAAACTGTACCATAATCGCACGTGACACGAAAGATCTTATGGGCAGCTTCCTGATGTGGGTCATTTACTCAGAGCCTGATATACACAGGCTTGGTATAGTCATCAACAAATCGTGACTCTTGCCTTGGACAACGCTTCAAATTAAGCCAATTATCGACACCGTTATTCGTTTTCATTTCTTGCACGAGAATTTACATCAAACCCACACAGCTATTTTAGATGGAGTACTGAACCAGCTGAGATTTCATTTATAATTCCACATAGATCGTGATCGCCATAGCAACAGAAACACAATACAGTCGAGAAATATTGCTGCTTCCGAGAATTCCCAAACACAAGACAACAATCATTTATTATTTTGACACCTTGACAACTAATTAATTTCATGCTTGCCAAATAAAAAAAAGGTCCTCTTCCCTTTCTGGGTATTTCGAAGACTAATTAAAAGCTCTATTTGCATTTACCGGATATTTGAAAATATACCTGCAAATTAGTTCAAATGAAAATGTGTGAGAAGAGAATGGTTCGCAGATGAACGCTAATGCGCGTGCTATATTTAACCCTAATTAAATCTTTTTTTTTTACTTTAATAAGAGGATTTAGTTTAGTTATATTGCATTGGTGCTTCAGCAACAGAGGCTGTAATGTGCTAATAACAGCCTTGCAGAAATTGGAAATTATCTCCAATTTCTTCGGTCTGAAGATTAATCCAGCCAAGTTGGCTTCTGTGGTCTTCTCACTGAAACCCAACCCGAATTCGACAGCCATTCTGACTTTACGCCAACTGCCAAAAGAGTTGAAATTTATCGTGACCCTGGGTGATCTCTGACAAAGATACGTGTCAGGCACCATCTTGAAGAGCTGCATTTTAAAATGAGCAGAAATTGCTGGATGGCAAAACAGCATCTGCTGTACATCGCGGGACCCGGTTACAAACAAGACATATATATGCAGACCGCAATCTACCACGCATTATGGAACTGAAATTGGAGGTGGGGGGGATTCCGCTACCAAAACTAAATTAAAACCGCTATATGCAGCAGAGTTTGGCTTTGAAATGTACCTCCCCAGCAGCGCTCTCTTGGTTCGGAATCAAGAACATTACATTGCTTGAATTTCCAGTGATGATAGGAGAGTGGCGTTTGACTTTTACAGTGAAAATGCTCGTGGGAAAGATCTCTGCCCCCTACAACTGAGATGTGGTTAGGTGGAGAGCTCTGCTCCCCCCCCCCTTCCTGCGCTGAGGATAATTAAATTAATATCTTTCCATTTGGAGTTGGGTTTATTCCATGTGGACGGACAGACTTGATGAAGACGGTAGGCTCACTATGCATGTATGTTAACGACCATAATAAATTTAAAGCCCTATTTTTTATGTATTTGGATAGATTATTAATTTTAAAAGTCATGTGCGGGGTGGTTTTAAGTTTATTGTGCGTGATTTTTTATTTGTTTTGTCTGCATTTGTTTTGGTTACTTTTTTTTTTAGTTCGGATTAGATTTCATTAGGCAGTTAACTTAAGGAAAATAACCTGCTATGAGATTTTATTCCTAAGGCATTTCGTTTAGCTGGGTGTCTCACACGCATCTATGAACAAATATCTTCTGATCTTCGTATTTTAAAGCGTCGAATTATTTCGCTCGCAGAAGTGGAGTTCGTATTTCTGCCATCTCCCAATCCAAGAGCTACTGTTGATGATGAAAAGCAGATTTCTAGCCGATATTTTTTAAAGGTGGAAGAGAGATATAAAAGAGAAGGGAGTTTAATAGTACGAAGGAGGAAGTCCTAAATCAGACGCATTCTTCGAGGTAATCCAACCTTAAGTATCTAAGTTTTCTCCTCTATTGTCACAATATTTCTGCCCTGATGATATCCCTCTCATTACAAGCGGTCTTATCTAAACGCTCGTGCCATCTTGCACACTATAATGGCTTCCGGAATTCCATCATTAAATGAGTCTAGTGGGAAATCGATTGCGATCCAACTCATTTAGCGAATATAGTAGAAACAAAAAAAAAGAAGAAACTTGAATCATGTCGCGAAAACGCTGTTATTTTTAGAAAATAGGCAATTTTAGAGTTTATATAAATCAAAGAAGTTCATCCCTTTACTGCATTCAACTAATGGGCGTTTAGAGCAAAAAAAAATGACTTCTGTATGTATCATTACAAGTGCCTTTCCTAACCAGTATTCCAGAAATTCCAACGGAAATTAAGACTTTCGTTCAGAACTAATGCGCAATTCTATTTAAAGGAACTGGGACCGGAAATTGTTTTATCATACGCTTATTAGCGATGCATTTGTTTCGCAGCTTTGTAGTTGATTGAAATATTCATGTTTCTTCATAAATATATATATCTAAATTTATGCTCGTGCTCAACGAGCATAAATGGAACAGCTTTCCACGTGTGGATTCTACACGTGGAACAGCTTTCCACGTGTAGAATCCACGAAATTACCGAGATCGAATTTTGCACTCCGGTGGCCTCAACCCATCCTGAAGATTTTTCGAAAGAGTGGATGTGTGTAAGTAACTCAGCAGTTATGCATACACTCATTGATTTCTACTGTTTGAGCGGATCATGTGTTTTTTACTTTATAAGTGAAACAGCATGATAAACTTGCTCTTTGGTATACATTGAGTTGGATTTGCATTGGCAAATCTGATTGTATCTGTATCTTTACTGTACAATAAAGATTTTCTTCTGATTTAATACCTAGTAGGGCCACGATTTGCCCATAGTACAGCCCGTGCCCGTCTTGGCAAGGACCCCCATAAGGTGTTGCTGGATGTGCGCACAGTTTCAGGTGTTCGTAACATCGAAAATCCTTTTCTAGTAGTCCACAAATGCTCAATTTGGCTCAAACGGTTGAGTTGAGTGATGTAAAATTCATTATCATATTCCAGAAATTAGTTATAAACCTCTGGACCTTGTGGCATGGCGCATTTTCTTGTTGATAAACGCTGTAATTGTTTGGATACACTGTCACCATGTACTTAGTCGTCGACGAAAGAAAGGTAGGCGTTCCCATCGAGTGGTTAACAGTAATCAGAAGATCAAAGAAATTGTCCCCAAACCATAACACCACCAGACATGCATCCAGATGCCATGGCTTCGTGTTGCATTCTCCACATACGGATATGCCCATCAGCATGAGAGGACTGACCTAACACTTCGTAAGGATTCATCAGACCAGAGGTCAGATTTCCACATGTCGGTGGTTTAGCGTTGGTGATGACGTAATCATGGGTACTCGTTGATGGTCGTCGGCTGTCATGATCTATATGAGGTAATATCCGGCTGATATTGGTCTTTCTATTACTGCGTTGTACTGCGCGGTTAGTTGGGCCACTGTACTGCATCGCTGCTGTGTTTCAAGACGACACACGACGCTCACCACGGACGTCGACCACACGTGTGACCTTTGGCTGTTTGTTCGACCGCTTTCGAGCCAGTTAGGTAGACTCGTAACGCCAAAAAATGGGAGCACTACCGTGTTGATTATTGTCAAGATACTGGCACGTCTCTGGCCCCCCACAGTCATTCTACATTCGAGGTTAGAAAAACTCGCCGTCCCATTCTTTCTCGCAGACATTCAAAAAATGTTCCCACATGCACGAACTACAATCTTAGTATTAGTAATGGCCGCATGGTGAAAGAAAGCCAATGGCTTATGCTGCACCTGCCAAAAAAAAAAAAAAAAACGAATAAAACAGTGATAAAAAAAAAAACTCTAATAATTAATAAAAGAAAAGGAAATTAAACCTATCATCGTATGCGTTTCCCTCCACCTTCGGGTGGAGGGAAACGCATAGGATGATAGGTTTAATTTCCTTTTTTTTTAATTTCCTCTACCACCCATGTAGGCAACTTATTCCATTAACTTGTAACTCGCTGGCTAAAATAAAACTTCCTGCAGTCCAATCTAAACATCTCCCCCGTAACTTGAATTTATGTCCCCTAGTTCTAGCATCATTTATAATCTTGAAAATTTCATCCTCATTCATTTTACTGATGCCTCTCAGAGCCTTAAACACCTCAATCAAATCTCCTCTAAGGTGTCTAGTTTCCAAACTCTGCAACCCACATATTCGAAGTGTTTCTTCATAAGGACGCCCTTTTGCCGATCTCACCAGGCGAGTTACCCGTCTTTGCACCCTTTCAAGAAGCTCGATGTCTTTCTTTAGGTGCGGTCTCCATAGTTGAACTCAGTATTCCAAGTGTAGTCTAACAATAGCCTTATATAATGGGATTATCACGTCCCTATCTCTACTTGCAAAAGTTCGATAGATCATCGATAGGACACCATGGGCCTTCCTTGCAACCTGTTTACAATGCTCAGAGAATTTCATGTCTGACCGTATCGTAACACCCAAGTCCCTTTCCTCCAGTACTGGGTTTAGTTGAACTCCACCAAGTGAATAAGTTATTTTGGGATTACTGTTTCCCAGGTGTAATACCTTACACTTTGTTGGATTAAAGCATAGCTGCCATTTTTCTGACCATTCCTGAAGTTTATCTAGGTCTCTCTGAAGAAGCTCAGCTTGACAGTGATCATTAACTACTCTACCAATTTTAACATCATCTGCAAATTTAGCCATCACGCCCTCTATCCCTTCATCGATGTCGTTTATGAAAATTAAAAACAACAGTGGTCCTAATACTGATCCTTGGAGAACCCCACTTCGTACATCAACCCAATCTGAGGAATAGCCATTTATCACAACCCTCTGCCTCCTGCCCTGAAGCCATCCTTCTATCCATCTAAGGATTTTCCCAGTGATTCCAACCTGTTCCAGCTTATAAAGCAACCGCTCATGTGGGACTGAGTCAAAAGCTTTGCTGAAATCTAAATAAACAATGTCGAAATTATTCCCTAAATCCAGCTCGTGAGTGACCCTTTCGAAATAGCGAACCAGATTTGTTAAACATGATTTTCCCTTTACAAAACCATGCTGAGTATCCTTCAGAATTTCGGTTCGATCCAAATGATCCTGAATTCCACCCTTGATCATTGCCTCCATGATTTTCCCTACCACTGAAGTCAGACTGACAGGTCGATAATTTGCCACTTAACCCTTATGTATGGGAGATACATTTGCACTTTTCCAATCCAACGGAATCTCCCCAGAGTTTAGTGATGCTCGCATAATTAGCCTCAATGGTTCAATGCACTCACTTGCCGCCTCCCTTAAGTATATTCCATCAACTCCAGGAGCCTTACTGGTCTGTAGACTCGAAAGTTTTTTCATTAAATAATCTTGCGAAATTTCAATATCATTAATTACATATTTTTTAACTTCGCTCCCACAATTTCCCATTGCCACAAAAGGCTTTTCATTTGTAAATATCGATGCAAAATAACTGTTGAGTTCATCTGCAACGGCAGCTGGTGTATTTATTACTATCCCCTTTCCCTTACGTAAAGGTCCGATCTGGTTTGTCCTGCTCTTCTTGGCATTTATATATGTGAAGAATTCTTTATCCCCCCTCTTTGCTCCGTTTGCTAGTGATTTCTCATAAACTGCCTTTGCCTGTCGAACCTTTTCTGTGGCTCTATTACACATCCCCTTGTAGCTGTTATAGGCTTCAGTACTTTTTATTGCTCTGTAACCTTTCCATGCCACCTTTTTCTGCTGAAGTAATGCGGCAACTTCACTATTCATCCAACTTGGAACCCTTCTCGTGGAGTATTTTTTTAATGGCATATACGCATTCAAGGCATCTGTGATTAATGTTTTAAAAGCGTACCACAGTTCAATTGTATTCATTTTCTGCACGATATCTACCCAGTTAATAGAGGCCATGTAGTACCTTAAGGTATCGTAATTTCCTTTTCTGAAATTAAAACCCATTCCTTTGCCTTTTACTTCTGCTACCTCTCTCGTCATCATCCACCGTAGAACTCCGTGATCACTTCCTGCTACTGGTTCCTCTACTGTCAGCCCTGTTATGTCATCTGATTCATGTGTGATGATGAGGTCTAGGATATTCTTTTCTCTAGTATTTTCCCTGACATGTTGATACAAATAACAGTCATCTAGTTGATTTAAAAATTTTGTTCCCCATGTCGAGTTTCCTTCCCATTTACTCCAATCAATTAGAGGCAAATTGAAATCACCCATAATAAGACATTGCGATTACTTGCCCATTGGCGCCTCCGTAGCCAGGTGGGAAGGAGCAGCAGTGCGGGTAGCACACGCTTCTTGATTAGCCCGGGGTTCGATCACGTCACCACCAAATACGGAGGATGCGGAAAGGTCAGGGAATGACCACCGTATATTCCCGGAGCAATATGGCCTTAGTTGCTAATGCTTCTAAAAACCAAATAACAAACAAACTACTTTCCCATTCCATTTGCATGTAGAGGCTTTCGTCATAATCTTCACAATCACCTGGTCTGTAGATTACTCCTACTCTCATAAACCTGTGTTTCCAACTATCTCACACCGTACACATTCTATACTAACACGTGAAACGTCTGAATCCGGGAAAGCTATCGTCGCACTCAGGCTGCTTCTGATAAGAAGCATCACCCCATCTATCTACCCTATCCTTCCAAAATACATTATACAAGCCGTACTGAAACTCATCATCCCCAATTTCCGGGTGGCACCACGTCTCTGTAAGCCCTATTATGTCAGCGTTACTTGTTTTAACCAGCAGTTCGAATTCGCTCATTTTATTGACGACACTTCTAACGTTACTGTATAAACAATTAAGATTTACTGTTCTTGTATATTTAACAACCCTGACACAACCCTTGAAGTTTTTTAGGCTCTCTTCCCTGATATTAGCTACCCGCTCACGTGAAACGTCTTTACCCCCAGAACATCTAGATAATACGTCCAGTTGGGGTAACAGATAAGAACTCTTAAGGTATGTGCAAGAGTTACTTTACAGATAAACGCGTGTCAGTATTACCCACATCCCCCCTAACTAGCAGTTTCCTTGAACCTTTAAGGTATCCTCAATAATACTGGCAAAAACGTTTGCACCACCTTTGTTTAAGTGTATCCCGTCTCTACAAAACAAATTCCTTCTACCTACAAGTGTGGGCCAAGCTGATAGAAATTTACCCCCTAAAGCCTTGCAGATTCCTTCAAGTCTTGAGTTAATCCACAAGGCTCTTAACATATAATCCCTCCTATCGTGTCTGGGCAGAATTGCAGATACAGACATTGTGGCCTAGTTCGTGGCATTTCCTCATGGTCCTGTATTTTTCCAACAAATCGTCAGATCGTGTACGTTTAATGTTATTTTGTCCCCACATGGATAATAATATTCTCTTTACTCCCCCTTAAAATCTGACATTCTGTTGGTGACATCATTAATAGTTGCTCCCGACAGACATATCCTGGTTCTACTCCATCCAAAAATATTCCCAGTTTCCCTGACAATTGAGTCTCCTAATAAAACAGTCCTTTGGACCAGAGTAATTTGCACATGGTTTTTCTTTTTTGAGGCCCGAATCGGGTGTGCATCACTTGGTAGATTGCTAGAGTCGTGAATCCCTGACGAGCTCCCAGATGCATTATTTTCGAGGGCAAGCACCCGTTTTTTTCAGGGACTCAAATTGTTCCATCAGTGCACCAAATTGTAATTTAAGATCGGTGCACTCCTTACATCGATCACAAAGGAAAGACTCCCCAGGTGAGCTATGGTTAGTCACTAGGTCGACCTTGGAAAACATTACACATGTTCCGCAACGGATTAAATCATGACTCACCCGTAAATCGCCATCGGCTATTTCCGTGTGAGTCACGATACCCTGTATCGTGTTTAAGGCAGATCTCGTAATTACCATTATAAAATTAGCTAAATATCAATGAAAATTAACTTTAAAAAATGATATTTATAATATTATAAAAATCAAACTGTTACAGGAAAACCTATAACAAAATAATCCAACAGTATACTAAATGAATCAAATATTTAAAAGCAATAATCAACAGTAATCTAGTCCACTAAACTTGAAGAGCCTTGACGAAACGTGTCCGCTCACCTCGAATGCCAACACTCGAGAATATCTTATACTCAACATCTTATATGAACCGTTCCCAAATTTGAGCCTTCACCAGTGTCACAGACCAGTCTCTTCCTACACAAGTGAGGACGTTGCTAATGCAAGCCAACTCAGCTTATATTACAGATGCGCTTCAGACATAGGAAATTTGAATTCCGAAAAATGATGCCACCTTGGAAGTAACTGCCCAAGAAGGACTCTTTCGAGTACTTGAGCTGTTTGTACGCATGAAGGAGATCCACCTCGTTTTGTGGTCCGTCTTTTTCGCGGGACCAAAAATAATGTTCTTGAATAGAGTTTGCTTGTGTGTAAATATCGCAATAGTAATAGAAAAACAATATTTATATATTTTAGCGTGTTTCATAATTCATGAAGTCTCTATCAGAGGAGGTGTTGTAGTTAAGCGCGCACTGTTACACAAAATAAAAGGTTTCAGAAATGATACCTTAGATTTAATGAGTACATGCATAACCACCGTATTCATTATAGCTGGCCAAATCCATTCCGTCAGTGAGTTGTCCCAGTATTGCATTACTTGCAAACAAAAGGCATATTCGGACACCATAAAGCGCTAACTGTGAAATAATATCAAATATTCCTCAACAGCAGACTGTTTGAAATTTCAGGATAGACTGATGATGAGGTATATCGCATTAAAACAGAGAATAAACAGACTGAAACAGCTTGATTCCAGCGAGCCACGCATCTCTTCGCTCCATGTCATCTTTTTATCGTACCAGACATTAAAACCTACTGTTTTACTGCTCAGATACACTTCTTAAGACCATTACCTGTTTTCAGCTATCCAGACAGTTCTTTCTTTTTTCTTTCTGCGTCCCTTGCATGCTCGTAAGAAGGATATCACACGTTTGCTGTCTAGACAGAATTGCTGGAAACCTACGTGTATTCTTCTCCGAAGTAAGAAAAGGGACATTCTTCAGAAGGCTAAAGACCTTTCCTTTACAATTCCAAACGAATGTAGGTCAAGAAAGTTGTGAACCTCGGTTTCATAAATAAATATTTTCTCACTCAACTTCGTTTTCGCTAGGAGTTTCTCCAACAGTGCGCTACTTTCAAATAAGACAGAATTAAGACCACTTAAAAAAATTGCTTAGCATTTTTTTTGTTTGTTGGGGTAGCTAGAATAGAAATAAAAAGACCAAACATTCGGTAGTTTCACTTTGCTTGCTGTTAATTTCCTTTCACCTTTTTTGCATCTCCAAAAAGGTTGAAGGGAAATTTTTTGTTTGCAAGTAGTGCAATACTGGGGCAACTCACTGAAGGAATGGATTTGAAGCCCAATGAGAGATTAAATCATGTTAAAATGGGTTCTGCAAACTAGTAATAAGAAAGAAATAAAAGTTGAGGAAATATCCGTATTACCACACTTCTGAAGATAAAAAGAGTTTTATCTTTAAAAGACTCTTTCACTCTTGCTTTCTTACCAACATCTTGAAGAGCGGAAGTAATTTTGGAACTTAAACGAAGGCTTCATTTCACTTCGGAGTACTGTCAAATTTGACGACTTGGAAAATTCTGTAGAAAAAGCTATCAAAAGGATGAAACGAAGGTTTTTATTGAGAGGTACACTTCAGCGACGAACTTCGTGACAGGTGTGTGAAAATCGGAGAACTGAAACTTCTGTTTTAGTTTATGAAAGGTTTTTACCCTTGATGTCGGGAAGGAGAAGAGTTGAATCTAAAACCGCCAATCTTCAAAGTAAAATGATTATTTTATTTCGAGAAGGTTCCCTTGGACTGGAGAAGTGCTAATGTCTCCCCAATCCACAAATGTGGTGCAAGAGTCGTTGGGTAACTATAGGCAAATGAGTTTGACTTCTGTGGTGTGGAAGATCATGGGGTCTGGGGTTAACGATGCTATTCAGGATCATCTCGACAAGTACGGTATCTTTTAGCATTAGCATTAGTAGAGGCATTTGATGCAAGAAAGCAAGCTTATGCAGCATCAGCCAAAAAAAAAAAAAAAACCCACTTCCACTTCACCCCTCTGTTCGTTCAAAATACTCCAGCTGAGCCTTAAACTTATTTAGGCTATCAACCTCCACCACAAGGGATGGAAGTCTATTCCACCAACCAACCACCCGCTGGCTAAAGGCAAATTTCCGCACGTCTATCCTACATCTGTCTTTCCTCAATTTGAATTTATGCCCTCTCAGGTGATTTTTCTGAGCTAGAGGAAGAATCCCATCAGCATTGAGCATGCTTAAACCATTCAAGGCTTTATACACCTCTATCAGATCACCTCGCTGGTGCCTAGTCTCCAGACACTGTAATTTGCAAAACTTAAGCCTTTCTTCGTAAGAGCACCCCTTTGTTCCATTCACTAATCTTGTTGCCCTTCTCTGTACTCGTTCCAGCAGCTCTACATCCTTCTTGAAATGAGGCCTCCAGACCTGTATACAGTACTCTAGGTGTGGCCTGACCATCGCCTTATACAAGGGAATAATCACCTCCTTATCCCTGCTGGAAAAATTCCTGTATATCATTGACAATACTCCATGAGCTACTCTTGCAGCCCGTCTGCACTGCTCAGAGAACTTCATATCTGCCTGCACAACCACCCTCAAGTCCCTTTCATTCTCTACCACTGTCAGTGTAGTACCACAGAGTTGATACATTGCTCTGGGGTTGCTGTTTCCCATGTGTAGTACTTTACATTTGTCAATGTTAAACTTCATTTGCCACCTCTCAGCCCATCTGCTCAACCTTTCCAGATCCTGTTGCAGCAGCATAGTGTCAGTAGTGTCCTTGACAACCCTGCCAACCTTTGTATCGTCTGCAAACTTGGACATTAAGCCCGATATACCATCATCAATATCATTTATAAATACAGAAAACAATAATGGACCCAACACTGAGCCCTGAAGGACTCCACTAATAACATCAATCCACGATGAGCAGTGTCCATTGATTACCACTCTCTGTCTTCTCCCCCTCAACCACCCCTTTATCCATAGCAGCAATTTGCCTCCAATGTCACACTGCTCCAATTTGTGTAGCAGTCTTCCATGTGCAACAGTATCAAAAGCCTTTCTAAGATCCAAGTATATAATATCAAAGTTATTCCCTGCATCCAGCTCTTTTGTGACTGCATCATAGTATCCAATCAAGTTGGTCAGGCAAGACTTCCCCTTAACAAAACCATGCTGTGTCTGAGCTATAACTGAAGTCTTGTCTAAATGATCCTGCAGTGCTTCTTTAACCAGTGCCTCCATTAATTTTCCTGGAACAGAAGTTAAGCTCACAGGTCTATAATTACTTGTGTCAGCCTTTGATCCTCCTTTGTGAATTGGGGTTACATTTGCACATTTCCAGTCTATGGGTACCTCCCCTGAGTCCAAGGAAGCTCTCATAATTATGGCCAAGGGTTTGCTTACTTCCTTTGCTGCCTCCTTTAATATAACTGGATAGATCCCATCCACCCCGGGTGCCTTTCTTGTGTTTAAATAGATCTTGAATAGATCCAGAATGGATTCACTAGAGGATATGCATGACCAACCTGGTAAATTACTGAGTCATTGAGCAGTTTTATGGAATTTTGACAAAGCTAGAATTTAGTAAAGCTTTTGATACTGTCCCTCATGGAAGACTGCTATATAAACTGTGAAAAGTTGGCGTTAACAGAAGAGTAACTTAATAGTTCACTAGTAAGATCCAATGCTGGATAGCAAGCTGGCTAAACGATAGGAGACAGAGGGTTATCTTCAGGTTGGACTTGTGTAACTAGTGAGGTCTCAAAGTTTGGTGATGGTTTAAAATCCGAGCCACTCATTTATGGTCCGAAAAATGTCTGCTAAAGTTTAATGTTCTCTAATTTTGTTTTCTAAAGTTTAATGTTCTTCTTTGGGGGAACAGAAATTCTGCAATCACATATAAGCTAGGGAGATGGGAGCTAAAAATGGTTGAAGTCGAGACTTAGGGGTTACGATTCAATCTGACATGAAATTTTTCAGGCAGTGTAAATAGGCTGAAACAAGCTGCACAGAGTGTCCTGTCCATAATTTTAGGACCTTTTTCTAGTAGAAGGACATCATTATCCTTCTATAGAATGGTCGGACAGCATTTGGAATAGTCAGGTCTGGAGACCGTACTTAAACAAAAGGCATCTTCTGGAGGAGGTTCAAAGAGCCACCAGATTAGTGATAAGTGCTGATCGATGCACATATGAAGAACGGCTTAACTGCAAAGTTTCGCATCTGAATCTAATGGGAGATCTCATTGAGTACAAGGCCCTAAAGAAGCAAGAACCAGTGGGCACAAATATATAAAAATCTCAAAGAGTAACAGAAGATTGGATGTCATGAAGTTCACCTGTGGACAGCCATAGAAAAAATTGCCTCCAACCGTGGCGAAGGCAGTGAATCTGATACATTCAAAGCAAAATTGGATGTTCACCAAGCCAGTTTCAAGAATATTTATTGCGATTAATTTAAATGGTAATTTTTAGCCACGAAGATCCTTATAATGGAAATGTGCTAATTATCTCAGTTGAAACTAAAACTAATTTTGTCTTGAATAGACTTCCCAAAAAAAAAAAAAATTTTTCCTTCTCATTATTCCTTTGATAAAAACCATTATTTTTCACACATGCAGAAGTATAAGAAATCGCTTTTTATACTTTCTTGCAGATGCATCTGGTGAGATAGTACGATAACTGACAGACCACACAACTTAATCTCTATTCTAAGACTGATGGAACTAAATGCTGCGTAAGATATTTTTTATATATGCTTTGAAGATGCTTCGGGTGGGTTCCTGACCATTATGTTCCGAGAGTTTAAGCTTAACTGAAATTAAAACTCCGGACAAGTCACATAAGAAGCTGTACATAATTCTCCAGATGTATGTAAACAGTCTCCGAATTCCCAAGGAAAAACACATGTAATTATGCCGTATTTTTCTTTGGAGCCCTCGTTACTTGAGTACCAGAAACGGGGGAGGAGGGGACATTAGTTTCATTTAGTCCACGAGTAGATCGATGCTCGATTCTTCCCCTTTCTCCCCTTCATCTTTATCTCAGAACAGCGGGATGTTTTTGCAATCTTATCGATCGCATCCTCCTGGGATGACGTAATAAAATATGCGTGTCTTCTGGTTTCGTTGTCGATCGCAATTACTATCCGACATCAGGCGTGTAAAAAATGAAAATTAAGAAAAAAAATACTTATCGTTCAGGATTTCGTTCATTCAAGCAACAGCTCCGCTGTGCGAGATAAGGTCTCTCTATCGTATCGCAGACTTAATAGAAAATACTTACTGCATAATAATATCCGCTTTAACTCTGTTCCTTTTAGACTAGGACCCGCTTTAATTCACTTCTGGAGGGGATGCGACTAATATCCCTTAGTGTACTTTGTTCCTGAACTACGTGGTATAATCAGAAGAGACAGAGACAATATTAGATAGTTATTTTATGATTAGAACGGCTAAGAGGAGCAGTGTGGAAAATGTAGAAGTGGATATTTGTTTCTAAAGAGGCAAAACTGAGAGCAACATTTGTCTTTACTGATAAAACCCTGGTGTAGCCTTTTAGGTCATTACAGTTTACAGTTTTTGTATTACAAATATTAATAGTCTGTACTTTTTTTCGTGTGGTTATTAATGCATTAATGTTTATTATGATAAACATATAAGATTATCTAACACATTTATTTTTGGACTTCACTCACCATACCCGAAGTTGCCAGTGAGCCACGAAAAATCAGATCAAATACGTTTCTTCCTTCGCAAATTCAGAAAAATTTGAAGCATTAATATTATGCGTAGCTCAAAGGTCAGCAACAAAATCAGTGATCACGATACCCTGAATTACACAATTAGTCTCTCTTCAGTTGCATGTCAACGAAATACCCTTAAAAACCACTTTCTCTGAAGTAAACTTCAATATCTTTCTCCCATTTACAAAACTTCCTTCTCAAATATAATTGAGTTTTACAAAACTGAAGTAGACCTATTGGATTTTCCTATCAGATGATCTTCAATTTTCTGCCCAATAGCAAAATCATTGCTCGTCCCAATGTATATTACAAAAGTTACAATAGAGAAGATTGCGCAGTCATCAAGACAAACCCCTTCCATCTCCCAGGCGATCCAGTCTGTTGAACATACGACTTCTCCCTGAATAACTGGAGAAAGTCTGGTACTCAGCACCCAGACCTGAATATTCTGATTTCTTGCCAGTTTACACAGATGGATCAAAGTTGGAATCATGCGTGGCTCTGCTCTATCCGAATAGATTCCCCCTGAATGCTGCGTATACATTATAATGCTGCGCCCTATAAGCTTGATCATGGGAACTTAGCAATACCAACAGTACTTAAGGTAAGTCCTGAGTTCAGCAGATGACACATTCTTTCAATGAATTCAATATCCGATTCTGCTGAATCTGTAATCAAATTAGGATTACACTAAACGATTTGGCTGCAGTAGTAGCCAAATCAACAAATTCTTATGAATAATCATTGCAGTCTACGCGCGAATAATACACAATAAGATGTTTAGAATGGAGAGATTCGTGGACAGACCACAAATAAATTACATCAGATTAAGCCTGATCGAACCATGGCATTATTATCTAGCAGAGAAACCGCAGACAGGAAATTACTCTGCCACTGCTCCAGATAGGTCACAATCATCTTCACATTCTCTTCTGCGGAGGGCCGATGACCCTATATGAGAGTTCTGTGACATTCTTTTATGTGTGGAATATTTAAATCAATTTTGTTTATAAATACCAATTTTGACTGGATGGCTTATTGTAATAGGTAATTTTCTTTTACATGATCTGGTTTTTGTCGTGATACTCCCAATAAAATTCAACTCAATGAGCCAATATGTTTAACTGCTTCTTTATTATGGATATTCATGTAATCCATGCCCAGGGATTTGACATAACTGCAGTTAATTTGTGGAAATTACTAATTTTCATTTTTCTTCTCCACCCCGTTTTTCTTTATCTCTACAACCGTTCTTTTTTCTTCTTTTTCGCTACGAATTACTCCTCTGTGAAATGACCTGCTCTTTCTGCAAATATTTCTACTGAACTAAGGAGAGCTTCAGCGACAGAAGAAGAAAAAATGTAGACGGAGTAAAAACCTTACATTTTCTTTACAACCATATAATTTTGAAAGGAAAGAATGGGTGAACGTCTTGGGTGTGCTTTTTGGCCTCCGAAGTCCTTTATGCCACCATTACGAACCTCTAATGATCACTTCTGCATTTTCGGTGGGATGCCCAGCAAACTGAAAACATCGATCAAGGAAGGAAAGACAAGGGGAAAGAGATCCCGCACATCTACTCTGTGTACAGACAAATGGCATTCTGGGATTTGATCGAAGGTGCTGTCACTGACGACAGTAACGCTGCTCTATTAACACTCCCCCCCCCCGTTCCGTCTTCCCTGTGGGTTAGGCAGAAATAATGTCGGAAGAGTAGAGGGAAGGGGGGGGTAATGAAGCCATTGCTCGGAAGCTTGGTTTACTGTCCCTCTGAGAGCTTTTAGCACATTATCTTGATTGCTTCCGTTCATAGTGAAACACACCATACGGATGTGCCAATCGCCTTTCTTTTTTTATAACTCCATTCCTTCGTACCTTTCCCTTACTGCTGCGTGTCATTTGTTTCTGTATTATTATCAGTCTTGGATTTTAACCATCTGTTTATTGTCCAATGCTAGTTTCACACGTACGAAGATGTCGATGCATGCGCTGTTGATGATGTACAGCGAAATATTCCACATATGGTGCATTTTACGAGGAAATTCTCTGGATGGTTGTTCACGTGAAGAGCTGCTAAAGGCTCAAAGTACGTGAAAATCACTGCAATATACTTGTGGGCTTTGCAGAAGCTTGACATTTCCACGTCGAAGATATAGCATCTCATAAGAAAGATGTTTTTATTTCTCGATATGTAAACAACCACTGGATTTTCCATCAGCCCACAACCCTCTTCTAGTGCATTAGATAGAACCACTGAGGATTGATTTTTTTTCTCTTATCCCATTATTGGGTGAATTATGAACGTATGAGAAAATCTTGAATAGCTACAATCCTGAAAGGTCTGCGATCCAGATCTACACAGCTAATTGTTTTAGAAACATTACAAAAAATATAAGTCCACGTTGTTAACTACCTTAGTAAGCATCGAAGAAATACATATAGACCTTAAAAGAAATACTTTAACTTCCAAGCAGCAGTATCTTTCGAAATATCCGCTCTAATTACCATAAAGTTTGTTCAAATGTAATCCACAAAACAGTTGGAACGATGTTTATTTCGCATAAAATTAATAATCAGGTTCTCAGTTGTTGTGATATTTAAAATTACAGGTTCTGAAGATTGTCTTGTCTGTTCTGTTCCTGGAAAACGAAAAAATTTGGAAAATTGTACAACAGATTTTTTTTTTTTTTATCAAAATCTAAGAAGATTTCTAATAAGGGATTCGCCAAAACTCTGTGATGCCGAATTCCTTGGGGCTTAAGCTTTATTAGCCCGTCTTTGCACTTCCTTCCACTACAAATGAACGGACAGCCTCTTACATCTTCCCGACACTTCCAATAAAAGAAATGCCGAGGAAGCACGCCGCACAGAGGACCATCGTCCAGGTCATACGATCGCCGTAATCCTTAAGTTCCGCGCGCTTACCGTTACTCCATTTGCCGATCTTCCACTGCAGTTATAAATCGCCCTTAACGGAGTGTTGCCGCCATTACTTGTGCCGTTACTGTGAACCTGTATACGTCAGCACAGCACCCGGAGTAAGGTGACAGGTCACCCATCTTCTCATTACTTCCTGATTCCCAGATGGATTCGGGTCGAACCCTCTCTCCTGCCGCTACTGGCTCAGCAGTAGTGGAAACTGATGTCATACAAACGAACTTCGACCCCATGGAAACGCTAGACTGCAGAATTAGCTAACGCCTGCGATTCATGGCCTCGTTGGTCGCTGTCTATTAGCTCGTCTTTTCAGGGATTCTTTTTTTCCTTCAAAGTACAGAACAGAAGTTCCACGTTTTTCTTTTAATGTTCCTAAAATAGAACAGCGACTTTGCACAGTGGCTTAGATAGCATTACGACAATTACCTTTTAGTGCATTTTGGTTTTGTTCAATACGTTGTAAGTCCTTTTCGATACATTAAGGAAGACGTCGAACATTTATTTATTACATGCTCTAAATTCTTAGTTGTCCATTTCCTTTTAAAATAATTCTTAATTATTTAATCAACAGCTACAAGTTTATCTGCAATAGTACCACAGATAAGGTCTGAGAAAGCATTGTCCAAGAGTGCGAAGAATGCGGACAAGGAGATTGCATGTATGTGAATACAAAGAAGAAGAAAACCAATCAGATCACAGCCTTGGGCATGTCCGAAAGTCTTAGGCAACCCGGTGGATGTTGCAGATGAATTAAATAGGTACTTCGCATAGATATTTACCGATGGAAGACCCTTCATGCTGAGGAGAGGCTGTGCGAATGACGCTGAGCTGCATGTGATTTAGAAATTACGGATGACTGTTTATTATAAAAACTTTGGAACCTAAAGGAAAGGAAGGGATTTGACAGCATATACCTAGTAATTTTGAAGGATGCAGCCATAGAGCGTATTGAACCATTGAAGTTAATTATTAGGGCATCTTTGGACTCGGAAGAGATTCCATTGAATTGGAGAAGTGCGCAAGTATCGCCAGTATAATAAAGGCGGTTCTAAGAGTGAAGTCGGTAACTACAGATCGATTAGTCTGACTTCAGTGATAGGGAAAATCTTAGAGATAATGATCAAGAGTGCAATCCAAGAACATTTGGATAGAAATGACATTCTGAAGGACACACGAGTTTTGTTGAGAGAAAAATCATGTTTAATTATGGATATTTTTCAGATTAGTGTAACGTCAGAAGTGAGGTACCCAAGGATCGGGTTTTGGACTAATGTTCTTTCTGATTTTTATAAACGACATCGACGAAGGGATACAAGGCGTGATATCAAAATTTGCAGACAACTTAAAGATTTGGAAGAGTCGATAATGATCAGTGCCAAGCAGCGCTCCTTCAGGATGACTAGAAAACAATTTTAAAAATGGTCAGAAAAGTGGGGGCTTTGTTTTAATGCAGCAAAATGCACTTGGGTAATAGCAACATCAAAATAGCTTATACACTTAGCGACTTAAATTAAAAACAGTAGAGGAAGAAAGGGATTTAGATGATACAATACGGACAGATATGAAGGTTTACGAAGCGCTGCAAACAGGAGATCAAGAAAGCCCATGGTCTCCTATCGATGATTTATCGAACGTCATCCTGTAGAGATAGGAGGGTTATAATCCCAGTGTATGACCTTGGGATTATAATAATGTTCTGTCTAGATGCACGTGTGGGTCGTGTGACCGAAACGACAGCATCTGAAGTTCCTTGTAGCGGTGGGATTTATGTACACTCGATTGTGGTGAGTCAATATTTGCCAGGCTTTTGGTGCCAGTTCTACAACCCAGTTGAAGGAAGTGCCACTTCTAGACTTCGTTTGGTACTTTGGCTTTATCAGGTTAGCTGGATCCTCTTTTGGGAGTGCCTGCTGGAGGTTACGCCTGTACAATTCATCTCGTATGGTGTTGGGGTCCAGGCCCTTGTCGATATTAAAAATTACTATTGAGGGTGCCTTTTTCCTTGGGGACTCAGCTAGAAGGCCCAGAGTTTTTTAATATCATGTCAGCGTCGTCCTTCGAGTCAGTTTCTATGATGATGCCCGTATTTCGGGTCTTTCGGATGAATTTTATTTTAGTGTTTCTCAGATCATCAGTAAGGGAAGCGATTACAGTCTTTTTAATCTCCTCGCTTGTTTTTAGTGCATTGGCTGTGTGGCTTGAGAACTACCAGGTGTGGTGTTGGTAGTAATTTCTTTCATTTTGGTGGCGGGACCATTCTCGTATTTGGCTTTGTGTTCCTCGGCGCTTCAGCAAAAGTTGGGGCGCGCTGTAGCATTTTGTGCCCCTACACGAAGTATGCCTGGAGTTTGGCCTCAGGGAGATCAATAATGCCCATGGTCTCCTATCGATGATTTATCAAACGTCATCCTGTGGAGATAGGAAGGTTATAATCCCAGTGTTATGACCTTGGGATTAAAATAATTATAAATAAGACCGCATTTAGAATACTGCATTCAAGTATGGAGATTTCATTTGGAAAAAAGACTGACTTCTTGAGAGGGTGCAAAGACTCGCAACTCGCATGGTGAGATTGGCAAAAAGGACGACCGTAAGAGGAAAGACTTCGATTATGTGTTTGGCAACCAGCATCTGAGGTCACCCGATTGTTTAAAGTTTATAAGGCTCTGGAGAGGGGTTAATTAAATGAACGAAGGCGGAATTTTCACTCTTATAAAGGATTATGGAACTATGTTTAAATTAAAATTATAGGGGAAGAGATTAAGACAATTATAGGAAGTTTCCTTTCAGCCGGCGAAGTGTTGATTACTCGAACAAGTTGACTCCGTAGGTAATTGAGGCTAGTTCCCGTAATCGGACGTAATACGTGCAAGTGATTTATTTATTTTTCTTTGAATTGAATTCAGAATTCACTAAATCATGAAATTAACTTTGAACTAGCAAGTTAATTAGAAAAATTAACTGTCGTCTTTATTCAGTTAGATTTTAGAAAATCATTTGATTTTAATTAGGTTTAACAAATATCATAAAAAGGCCTATCACAATATGAAGTTTATTATTATTATTATTATTAGCCATATGGTGCAAGGAAGCCTGAGACTTATGCAGCACCAGCCAAAAAAAATTTCCAAGTTACCCTGAGAGAGAGAGAGAGAGAGAGAGAGAGAGAGAGAGAGAGAGAGAGAGAGAGAGAGAGAGAAGAGAATCACCAAGAAAGAGAAGAATGATGATATCCAGCTCAGGACCCTGGGTGTGCCAAGCCCATACCCACCAGATGTGAGCCCCTGGGGTTTATTATTAGATAGAATCTCTGCTCTACAAATCAAAAAAATTATCAGAAAAATATAAGATAAAATTCAACATTTTCCCCGTCTCTTGATTATAATCAATTTTGCAATCTAACTGAACTTCAAGGAACTCTACACAGATTAGCCAATTATATAATGGTAATACATTTCACCAACAGAGCTATGAATTTATTAGTTTTCTGAAATCCGGTCTTTCTCAAATACACATATCCAATCTCATCGCACCATTCTGTTATTTTAGCCTTTCCTAAACCAGGAAAGGATCAATCACTCCCACAAAATGATCTTTCAACCTTCCACGCGCAAGCACACCACTTGTCTCACAGTAGAACGAATGGTACACAGGCGACTTCGTAGATTTTGAAACCAAAACACTGTTGAAGAATGATTAATTTGGATTCCTACAAAAAAATGGATCTTTTTCGAATTTATGATCCCTTGTTATCGTTCAAGACCTTGACTCCTTGAGGATAATGTGGTCATATACCACAATCCATTCAAAATTTCTCTCAGAAAATAACCTTTCCAAGTTCAATATCAGAATGTACTTTCTTTACACGGGAAGGTATCCCACAAGGGTCAATACTTTGTCATTCCATTTGCAGTAAAAGTAAACACAATAACATAAAGTAACACAAAATTACTGTTGAATTATATTGGTATGATGATTATCTCACATTACCAACATACATGCCGTTGAGAAACAGCTTGAAATTAGTTAGAAACATAGAGATTGCAGAATGGATGCCGTCTATCATTGTAATTCATTCTGTACAACGTCTAAATCATATAGTGAACTTGAACCGAGATTAAAGATTAATCTGATCCCTCTTGTGAGTAATATTCGTTTTTCTAGGTCTAATGCTAGATTCCCCCCATTTCTGCCGTGGAGTTCCAATAGCTTAAGGAAGAGTCCTTAGGAGCCTTTCGAATGTCTCCCATCCAAAGTATCTGATTATTGGCAAATGAACTTCCACCCCCATCTCAGAAGAAAAAAAATATGTACTTCTCAAATATGCTGCCAAAATCCAGTCTTCCAATAGATTCAAACGCGGTTGTTCAATGTCTACCCTTTAATTCCCAATGGACAACTTTTTATGCCAGAAAACAGAAAACTCTCTGAAAATAGGCCAGACTTCGATACATATTCAAGAAGCTTGCAAAGTCCAGTGTTCAAAGATTTGACAGCTGCAAGTGAACAACACTCCTGCAAATGCAACACGAGCCACAATCGTGGAAATTCGATTTTGAACAAAGGTAATTAGAGATAATTGGCTGGTTATAATGCAAATATTTCGTACTCGCATAACTCCTTAGTTTCTACTCAGGGTTTTTTCCCTCCATTTTTGTTCATTGCAGTTGGTGCGCAAGTATCGCTAAAGCATCATTTCTGTACGCGGAAAGTTACGTTGGCCAGAAGAGCTCCAATGGTTTTTGTTTCCACTGTTCTTTAGTACGAAATATTTTAATATAAACAAGCGCAGCAGTTATGATCGTCGTGTTGTCAAAAATTACAGAGCAGAAAGAGAACGCAGAAACATTATTCATACGTGACTGTGGCGAAAATACTGATAAAAGGAATCGCCAAAGAATAAAAATGCTTTCATGTCGGAGCTCCTACTTGTACGGTTGCATTGATAATACTGTTCCTCGCAAATGACTTACGAGATAATAAATGGAAAGACCGCCACAGAATTACTGTTTTGTGTGTTCCAATGTTTTGGTTTTAGTAAAATATAATGGTTGTGGAGCTGACAGTTTTCCCGCAACTTCCATTACAATAATTATGTTGGGCAAATTTCCTTCTGGAGTACGACTCTGTTATGGCAAGATATATTTTTCTCTAACACAAACACGCAAGCGTCGGGGCGCTGTGTACCGACAGACACCATCAATATGAGGCAGGTTGGAAACGCAGATTTAAGAGACAATGAACATTGGCCGTTAAATGGACTTCAGGATTTAGGACTTGTCCAAAATATTTTGGACAAATCATAAATGGTTGTTTCCAATAAGTTCCTTTGAGTGAACTAAATACCAGAATTTTAGAATTACAGGATAAAATCCTGCTTTCTGTTTAATCGTGAAGAAAGGAAATATATCTGCAGGATTAAAATATATTTCTTCTCTATATCCAGAGGATGTTCAGCTAGACTTTGAAGGGTGGTGTAATACAGCTCCATTTGTATATGTTGCCTTTTCCTTATTTTTGAAGAAGCTTTAGCACGAAATACTTGAGCACTCCTAATTTTTATAATTAAATATTACAGAATTAATTATTTAGCATCTTAATTGAACCATAATTAAATGGGTTATTGGCTGATACGTTTGGTTTCCTTTTAGAATGTTGGGTGTCTCATTGCTGGAAAGTTTGAAATTCTTTCGCTCTGTGTCCCCCCCCCTCTCTCTCTTTCTGCTATGTGCTCAAGAAACAGTTCGGTCTTTTTCGTATAAAATAGTTTTCCATTCACCACTGGCCCTATTTTTCCCATCTCTTTTGTTTTGCGTACGCCACTGACTCACTTTTCTCGAAAAGGAAGAACGCAATGAGATTTTGCATATCTTGTTACTATGGCGACTCGCTCTTTTTCGAAGAAGGTCCTAAATTCCTAAAAAAAAAAATCAATTGTCTCAGCCGCATCGAATGGGTTTCTACCAAGTTTGCTTACACACACTGTGCTCTCCCTCATCTTCAACTAGATGAGACATATCCTGCCTTGGGAGTAACACCGTGATGGGGGAAAATCCCTGACAGCTATTTCGGATCCTTCACCGAGTGAGGATGCTCTCTCTTTCTTTCTTTCTTACACACACGCGCGTTTCCTTTTGTTTATGAAAAAGATCAGAATCAGACAGGAAAGAGTCGTATTTTAGATACTGATATTCGTGGTGGGTATTTGTTTTTTTCAGTGTTTCCTTTTTTAATGACGATGTCTGAAGTTGATCGTACGACGTATTGTGAACATCTTGTTCTTAAGTTTATTTTACGTTGCATTTCCTGATGGTTTAATATTCATTTTGTTATTTTACTTCCACGTTATTGAGCAGGAGAGGAGAGGATTTTAACCTTACGTCAGAAATTTGGAAAAGATTTTTTTCCCTTAATCGTGACTTTAATGGAGGCGTTACGTTCGTGGGTTAATTCCACTAAGACATAATTTAAAAAAATAAGACTCTGCGATATTTACCCGTATAAACAGCATCAGATTCACGTATTTGTACCGATCCCTTGATCATGTGGAAACCAAATATTTGATAACATGACTCGAAACACTGCATGGCTTCGAAATAATTCTATCGTTCGCTGCCACCGATGAATAATACATGTCAGATAGCAGATCGTATGTACAATAGCTTATTTTAAATTTTACTGGGAAAATTAATGTAACGTGCAATGAGACTGTTAGGAAATCTGGACCCATAAACTCGGGTAATAATCTAACACGAGCATCTAAAATGGCAGGCATCACGTTCGTGCAACTTTAAATGAATTCAGTATACGGCGGTCGTATTGGGTTCGTAAACTATTCACCCCACCAAAATGGGCAAAAAAACCTTTTTTTTTTCCCCAGTCGGCACTCGTATTTCATAATGCATAAGGGAAAAATATTCCGTCTCCCTCCAGAAACTTAGTGGGGCGTCATCTGTTTGGTATACGTCATTTACTGTGGTCACGTAACGGAAAGGGAACTTGGGGTGGGGAGGAGAGGAAACAATTTTCTCAAGGCCTAAGAAAAGCATAATCTGCTGATGGACTCGATACATTCGGCTTCAACGTCAATGTTGTCTTATACAGGTAGAAACTTCGCACTTCGGCTACCTTTGAACCGCAATTCTGCAATATTTTCTCAACGTGGTCATGGCAACTTTGTCCTAATAAAACGGATTTGTGCAAGACGAAAACAGCACACTGGAGTCCACTTTCGGTCCCACTGTTTTGGTATTTCGCTTCCGCCCCACACTCACATTCGCATGTCCAAAGAAACCGAGCATTAAAATCTTTTCCACTTGATAAATCTTTCCGGATAAATGGAAAGCTGGACAGTGATCTTTATGAGTACCCTCCGCTGCGATCAGACTTGTCAAAGTCTCCTCCTCCATCTTATAAAATCGCCAGGCCGCCGTGTATTTCCGCATATATATGGGTGTTTTCGACTTCTAACGCCTAGTTCGTGTCTTCCTCCGCTACTTGGAAATGATGCTTATCTCCTGAATCGTAATCCAGCAGTACAGTGGCACAGCTAGTCGACGCCACCTTCGGTTATGCACGCACTTCGTGTAACAGGTGGTCGAGATTCGATGGGCCGAAAAGTCCTAAGAGTTTCACTAGACGAAAAACCTGTATGAACACCTGATGGGTTTCATTTAGCAGAATACAAGAAATGGGTGGTTCTGTTTTTGAGATTATTTGTCTCCCTCGTTTTTTCTGTGTCTTGCATACGCATTTTTTTTATTATTTTCAACACCCCTGGCTGACGTTTTTCGCTTTTAACACCAGGGCTGGTTCTTCAACGTAAATGATTTATATTTGAAATGCTAGTCCTGTTTTTAATACTTCAAAAAGTAGTTTTCTGTGTTTAATGCTCTAAAACGCGAAGGAAACTGGTCTTGTTATTCTATAGTTGGACAGACATGGACTCAACCAGACTATAAAACATCAAAAATTGACACTCCAAATACTTTACATGGATTACCGTTGGGCAGAGGAGGATGTGAAAGGATCATGGAGATTTAAAGAAAAACGGATTTTTTTTTAATTAAAAATTATTAAAATCTTTGCAGCTAATCGTTGTAGACTGAGTGGCCACTTCATTAGCTACACCTACCTTTTTTTTCTTGAAATGTACTGGTCCTTCACTAATAACATCACATGTTCGTACCATACGCGTAGATCCTTGAAAACTGCAAACCTGTTAGGGTTTTCAAGTACGACTGTGTCTGAAGATTGGTCCAGTAACTGAATGACATCCAACCAACGGGTACCAACTAAGTACCAAAGAGGCTTTCAGAATGCACAACTTGTCCTACCAATTCATAGATGAAATGTATAGCCCAACGATTTGGCATTTTCTTCCTAACCGTGGGAAGAAATTGAGACCAAACATGGACCAGCATTCTCGTGGCACGCTTTTAACACTTCGAATCCATGCTACGACGAATCTAGGCCTACTCGCTATTAGGCAGGTGCACCTAGTATTTCTATACATCATTCTTATATTTTATTAGTAAATTCCAAAACCAACGGTTCGTTTTATATTCCGATTCTTTGAGCGTCTTACAAGCTTTACTGTTAGTGAGATATAATCCCCACCCAGTTCTTCTCAAGTCCAGCAAAAGATCCACTCTCTCTCCGTGAACGTGAATACGATATCTGCTTCCGTTGGATTCCCAGCCACATTGGGATTAGCCAAATCAGCAATTCCCAATAATAATTGCTTGTCAGTCCCCCATACAGACTACAGGCAAATAATGCACCAAAAATTCACTCCCAGTTACAGGATTCGTGGAGTAGTCAGACTACAAATACACTACATCAGATAAAGCGTGTAATTGAACCGTGGTAGTCTAGTCTGCGCAGGAATCGCAAAGAGGAAGTTGTCCTTGCCCTAATTGTTAAATAAAGTTACTTCTTACTATATATTTTCGTTTTTCTCTTAAGTTTCTACTTAAAGTTAAGAATCAACTTAAGTCCATTATGTGATTGGATTCCATCTTATCTGGCAAAGGTTTTGCGCTAAGAAAAATTATAGGAGTTTGATCCAGTGTTTTATTGTAATAAAACACTTTCAGCTTTTCCTAACTTCAAGTCCTATTTAAGTCTGATAATAGGATTCGGAAAAGGGTAGTGCCGATATTGTTAGATTGGCAGCGCTTCTGTGACAGAAGCTTAATGGCTCTACACACAGAGAAGAACAGAATACTGACCGGCTATCGCTAAAGGGCTTGAGATAAAGTCCTCCAAACATCCTTTACACCTGTCTAAGAAAATTGGAGGTGTGCCATTAGCAGGCGTGATACGCTTCAAGAGAACCACCTTCCGAAAGGGCCGTACCTGCCAACCACGTAAGAACTTCTCTGGATGCACTTTCGTAAATAAAGGACTCGAAACGTAGCGGGCAAGCAAGCACGTCATCCCTGCGTGTAGAGACTGCAACGTTCCCCCCTTCTTTTTGATCCCCATTTTTTTGATCACGTGCGTGTTGCATGTTGGAGGATGTGGAGGTTCCCACATCCATCACGGATGCTGACAGCAGTTAAGGAGACGGTTTTCCCCTCCCTCTTGCCCCTCATCCCCATCTCCGCAGCGTGGAATGCAAGACACGAGTTTCATTGGAAAGGATGCTCATCATTGGTCGCTGTTAAGAGGAGTTTTTATGCACGAGGTGCTCTCTCCAGTGCTTACACAAAAACCCCGTTTGGTGAAATGGTCCATCCCACCGTTTAGTACAGATCTAGTCCGATATTAACCGAGAACATTTGAAAGTATGATTTTCGATTTCTAAATCGGCCTCTTTTAAGATGTGCAAGCAGTTTCTTGGAAAATCTATTAAAAGTTCGAAATAAAATTTCAATAAGTAAAGAAAGTTCTTTAAGGTACCCATAGAAACTTTCGAGTGGAATATACTTCAGATACAAGATGTACACGATGCTGTGCAGGAAATGAAGACTCTTTTGCCAATTTCCCACGCTGCATTAACGTCAGAACGCATTCCATTTCTTCAAAAATCAACTGCGACTTGTATGAAGATTCTTTGTCTAAAATGAGATAGTTAATACAGACAGGAATATTTTCTGTTTAACGTGCAAAAACCTGTTTTAAAATATTATTTAGTTTTTAAATATTTATAATAGATTTTTATCTTCTAGTTTTTAATGTATCTTTATTTATTTATGTAATTTACACTGGGTAGCCATTTTATTAGGAGTACCGCGACCACCACATTAAGATTCTACCGCCGCTTCACAATGTCACGTGTTCGTACCAGGCTATATAAAGGTAAAAGTACTGGTGGTTAGCGCATGCACTCAATTCTGCGAAAAAAGAAATTGAGAAAAAATTAACGAGCCCCTGCTGTTTAATTTTGTCTAAATCACAAATAATAGGAATTCCTGCAAACCTGTGAATGACCGCAAACAAGCCTTCAAAGATATTTCTAGGACACACCACACCATTACCCTCTTGAATGATAGAGATGACTTCACAGATGTTTTCACCTTCCTTAACGCTATTAATTTATACCACCTCCTATAAGACGTAAGCACAAGCAACAGACTAACCCGATGAAGTATGAATCAGGCTAAAAGGAACAACTCAATACAAAGTAAACACCTCTGAAATACATATACCATATGAACTGGCATTATGACCCGCGTAATCCATGCGCCATTAAACCCTAACACAACCAACCTGCAAACCTATCAAAAGATCAGCAGATCGTTTGGCAATAAGATATCAGTGACACCCGGGACCTACAGATGAATTATCCAACTTTGATCGGCCATGTCCATTTAACAGTAGCCAGCAATGTTCCATTGCAGTAATTTTCAGTGTGGTCTTCAGGAGGGCTTGAAGCGTAAGACTATAATGAAATGTAATAGGCAGCGTTACAATTTTGAATATTTGCTTTTTCAAGAAAAGTGGCCCAGTAGGTAGTCTTCAAGCAAAACAAACTTTGTATTACCAAATTGGAGAAGCCATTTCACAATCTTCTCTACAAGCTCTGTCTAAATTAGAGAAGCCATTTCTGCTATCACGAATTAATAGGAATTCCTGCAAATCTAAAAGATATTTTTCAATTATCTGAAATGAATCCGCTTATTTATGGGTTTTCTTGTAACTAAAATTTCAAAGTAAACCGTTCTAGTTCGCAGGCAACCTGGAATTTATCCAGTTATATTAAAAGCAGTAACAAAGGTAATCAAACATTTAGCAATATTATAATTATGAGAGCGTCCTTGGAATTCCCTATGGATTGGAATTGTGAAATTGCCTCTTCGGTTGACAAGCATGGTTAAAGGGTAAAGTGGGTATAAGGTGCTTTATTCTTACCTTTGCCTTTACCATTTTACAGGTAATTACCTATTTTGCAATTTCAATTCTTTACCATCCAAAATTATGCATTCGATAGTTAAAGGTTTTAGTGGACCAATCTGATAGCTAGTATGAGATTATCACAAATGAATTAGATGCAAAGAATACTTTTTACACCATACGAGATGTATCAAAAAGTTCATACCCTTACCTAAAAATAATAGTCCTCAAAAGGTGAAACTTTACAGGAACTTTAATCCTTTTCTATGTACTCTCCATGTATAGTAACAAATTTCTCCCATCAGTTGTTTAATGCCTTGATCAGTGTGTAATAGTATGCCCGCAACCCTCGTATGCCCGCAACCACAATTTCATTTCATTGATGACTTCCTGAGAAGAATCAAAGCAGCATCCAAACAATGGTTTCTTCATTTATCACAACAAGAAGTCTGTGGTGCTGGGTCAGGAGAATAGGTTCTCAACATTGGCATTATACAAATCCAAGAGTTGGCGAGAATATTGCATTCGACATTGCTTCTGCAATCTTGGAACCCATCGTGCGGAGACCTTAGATATGTGTAGATGGTCATGCAAATGCTGTAGGTAGACCCATAACTAATTCTCACTGCATTTACGATGAAATGAATTGTCACACGTCTGTCACTCAGCACCAGCTGCTCAACCGTCTCACTGTCTGTGGATGTTGATGGCCTTCCTTCTCTTGGCTCATCAAAGACACTTATACGACCGAACTGGAACTGCCGTTTCCACTTTTTGACAGTGTCATAGGATGGACAATTCTGCCCATACACAGCTTTTCGTTTCTTCATCAATTTCCTTAGCTTTCTTTCCCTGCAAATGCAGGAACTTGATCACTGCTCGATACTCCATTTTGTCAACCATAGCGTCCTTCCTCAGATTCCAGGCTCCACCTCTGGTGTACGATCACCTCCGGGAATGAAATTTCACATGTCAGTTGTTGAATATGTAGAAAACGTATATTATAAAAACAGCATCTTCCTACTGATGTTTTATCTGGGTCAGGGTACGAACTATTTGATACCCCCCCCCCTCGTATGCTTGCAGCTTTTTAGCAGTTTCACACGCACGATTGGTATACGAATTGGAGCGATGTATCATCGGAGGTCAATTACTGATCTGGACAAAGAGAAGGTTAAATAGTAGGAGAAAGAGAGAAAGTAAGTAGCAGTCATAAATGAGCATTGCTCTTCATAGATTAATGTTATGATAGCAGTTGGATTTCTCACTGTTTTCTACGTTCATTAAAGATATTGATGAGGGCATTACCAAGTTTAATATACAAAAAGGTGGACAGGTTGGTTGATTACATTAAGCAGGATACGCTTGCTTCAACATGATGTAGATAACTGTCGGTTGAAAAGCAAACGGGCTATTACTGACAGAGGCTGTATTGAATTGCTAACAGCTACTGCATGGGAAGTTGTCTTTCAAACAGTGAAAGAAAGAAAGGAGTCATGCTTGAGAAAGACCATTATTAGCGAGAAAGAGATAATCTTTTGAAATGCCTCAAGGGAATTCGTGTTAGAGAATATAATGGATATTTTCATAATACAATTTTTTTCGCTTTATAGTAATGGCAAAGATAAACAGGCCGTATTATAATGGAAAGAATTTAGATGGGGTTATAAAAGGATTTGCTTTTTCTTCTTATACTTGAAAATTCTTACTTCGCAACGATGCATACACGTTCCGGAGTTATTCCGTCGTTAAGACATTTTATTTCCCATTGCGTTTCGTGCTATATTTTCTCTTTATCTTTATGCGTTTTCTTTTCCGATTAGGTCCAGATTCTGGAAGAATTACGAGGGACAGTTAAAGGGCAGAAGTGAGCCATTCATCCGTATGTAACACGATATGCAACACGAGATTGAAATTATAGGTCATCAAAATTTCATGGAACATGATTTAATGTTAGGAATAGTTATATAATAAAACAGTAACAAAGATTACAAGTTTCTCTTGCTTTATTGATCATTAGCTGAATAATAAATCTAGTACTAACCTAATTATTAGTTTAACTTTCGGCTTTAAAGTTTGTCTGCAGAAATGGAGATGTTTATGTAGCCTTGATGGTGATAAGATTTTTAAAACGAACTCAGTATCTCCAATTTGTTTCTTTATAACAAACAACACACCCGAAATTGCATCAAACCTTATAAAAAATATGATTGTAAGCCCCTCGACGTGACACCTGTATATGCTGGTCCTGAAGATTAGCATCGCTGGAAGCCTGCAGTTTTGGCTCTTGACTAACACCATGGGAATCTAGGGTGTTTGCCGAAGAATTTTATGGGTCATTTTCACAACGTGGCGAGTATATATATATATATTTTTTGTCTCGGGATTTTCATCCAGATAACAACAAATCAACCACAGGAGACTCGTAATTGATAGACATGTTATATACGGTGCAATATGGCCTATGTTGCTGATGCACCTAAAACTCTACAAGAACCAACTAGTCTCCAAAACGAAATATTATTTTATTACCGCTAAAGTTAGTCAATTTCTGAACCATTTCCTTTATTAAAAAAATAAAAGTCAAGTCTAAAATAAAATAGTTTGAACAAAATAAACTTTCAAAGATTTAAATGCAGCCTGGTGGTTGATCAGTGCGTCCAGATTGAACGTGGGTCTCCCGGAATTCGCTGAGGAAAGGTAGTTTTCAATTCTGTCATTCGTTAGCTGTTGGGAAAGGTACTGGTTTGAATCCCGAGATGATACAGTGGACGGCCTTTTTCTCTGTTTTCGTACAAAGACAAATCAACATTGGAAAGTACGAAGATTGATCCCTTTTTGGCCAATTATCTTGATCAGACGAGGGAATGCATCTCTTCACTATGTGATGTTGCTTAAGGAAAGAGATTATTCCAAATAAAAGTTGCTTTATTTTGTATATGTAGCACGCGAATGTGGCTTTTAAGATTTATTACCCTCAACTTCTTCTTCTTCTCCAGTGTAAACTAATTAGATTAACTAAGCTAATCAGCTCACTGTTCCCGCCGAAATCTGCGAGATTAACTTATAGCAGAATATCCCTTATTGTGCGTGCTGAATAGCGAACCTCAGGTTGGGGAAGGAGAAAGAAAATCTCTTTAGAAACGTGCGAAGGTAAGAGTCCAAGAAGGCTTTCATATTCAAATCCCCGCACTTTTCATAGGATAATAAGTTTTTCTCATCGCAGGAAGAAAGAAAGAAAAATCCAGAAAGGTTCATTTGGCCAGGGAAAACAAGATCACGCAAGAAAGGGAGAGAAGATAAAGAAAGCTGGTAGCGTCGGGGTAAATTCGGAGATAAATAACGTCTTAATAGGTTTGAAGAGAAAGAATAGAAGTCTGCTCTTTCTTTCTGTCTCTTCGCTTTCGGAATCAAATTCGTTTTGTTCTCTATCAGTTTTTACTAAAAGCATCAGGTGAGTGACGTCACCGAGGTAATTGTTAAAAGTTTGAAAGAAAGTGTGAGCCAGCTGGTTGGAAACGGGTGGATGAAAAGCTCTGCTTATCGACTACTCCGGAAGGCAGGGAGGGAGTTGCTGTTAATTCCTCGCGCCTATTTATCGTTTTGTGAATCCATCGGAAAAAGTGTGGAGGACCAGAAAGCGATAGAAGCCACTGGAGACTATAATCTCGTTCCCCCTGCGCTTTAGTACCTCAAGACAAAAACTTGGCCGGCGAATTGAATCAGGGGATGCATGTGTTCAACGTCAACAGTTCGTTTCTCGGGGGAAATCAGCGTCTTCGCCACTTCCCCTAACCCTTGTTATTTCCCATCGCTGACAGCAACAGGGTCTGCCAACTGGAAAAAAAAAAAAAAAAAAAGGTGAGCGCTCTTGAAAGGCGAACATGAATTTTTCGGTAGGAGGGTTTCTTCTTTTCTTTTTTTTTACCTCATTGCTCCTGTGGAATCGATTCCCCGAGCCACATATTATCGGCGGACGTATATAGGTTGTAATTGTGTACGGGCGGCTGCCTGTGGGTAGTGGTGATAACAGCTCGGGACATATAAACGTACTCCGCTCGCTGCATCTGACAGATTGGAGAACCCTGCCTTGGACGTATTTCCTCAGCAACCGAACAGACACTCTTTTCTCTCTCTCTTTCTTTCTTTCCAGCAACTGTTGTTAAAATGAAACGATAGGTCGCATTCAGCTGCCTTAAGAAAATGTCAGTACGATATCACGGAACGGGGAGAAGAAGGAGCACGTGACAACGCGAAATTCAATTTGAGGAGCGGGCGGGAGAAAGAACTGAGTATTGGCAGAAACGGACAAAGCTTGGGGGGGGGGTGATAAACGGGAGGGAACGGGTTAAAGAAAGAAAAATGAAACCCTCTTATGTTGTAAGAGACGAAAACTCTTGACATGTTTGACTTGAGCCTGCGTGTACTAATTTCTCGTCTAATCGTTCATTCCGGGGCCTTACTTTCCCTTTATCAGCGGGGTCCATTTCGTTCCCTTTGCCTCTTTAAAGCCGCACATGATGAGGGCCTCGCCATCCTCCACTTCATATTCATTAAAGTCACTATTAATCAGGCTTAATGCCGCCCGAAACGATGCAACTGTCTAAGTTCATTAAATTTCTCCCCATCGTTAAGACAGCCCTGGCTGATACTGCACGTGAATGGACACACTTATCAGCCGGCGACTGTCATCGACGAACACGAAGGGCGATCGCCGGCTTAGTGTGGAACTTTGTTTACAACGATGTGTGTGAGAGAGAATGAGCGGGCGCCTCTCTCGCGTCAGTCATACAACCTCGGAGCAGAGGGTAGCAACAGTTCTGCTACCAGCCACCCCTTCCTTCGATAGAAATGAGATTCTCACTGCGTTGTTAAAGTGTTGTCATTGAGTAGCTTCCTTGCCCTTCCGTGGTATGCGCTGATTGCAACAGTATGGATAACGGGACTGAATTCTGAATGGTCTCTGATCTTATTAAGATGTTCCAGTCGGGGTCAGGCACAACGCGACCGCTGTTATTTTACTGTAGTCATTTGACGGCTGGATGAATCATCTGCACTTATCAAACAGGGCTGTTCCATCGTAAACTGGTGGCATTTTTGTTTTCGTTAGAATTCCCGCATCCATCAAAGATCAGAATGATTCATCCTCAATACAAAAGTAAATATAGTTAAAGAATACAAATCGTTAATATTACTGGGTCATAATGTGTCCATCAAACATGGATTGATTATGGCGCATCAATAAAATGTCCTTCGAACAAAATGAGGGTAAAACTTATAAAATAGTAAATGACACTGAAGACGTAACAGGTGTATAAAGTTCATTACACACCAAACCACTTAACCACCTTTCCTTAATAGATTAATGGGCACGCTATCATATGCTTAGAGATTAATTATTTTATGGAAACGCATTCTGAAGAAGTGGGTCATCCTCTGACTTAATAGATTCCAGGTTATTACTGCGTGTTACACAAAGAAGAACCCTCCCCCATTCGTTTCTGTGGCACAGTAATGTACGTTGTGTGTGCGCGCGCAGAACGAAGTTCATTTAACCGGTTTCAGTCTCAGACTCCCGCTGTTAAATAAGATAACACCAAGGCTAAGTATTTCATCTGAAACAAAACCGTTTTGTATCTGTGCACGGTTAAAGCCATTTACTTTATTATAATTGTTAGATATAGAAATAATAGTAATGGTTTTGTTTTCATAATCAGATTGCGTTCACTGATATTATTAACGGTAATGGAATAAATTCAAAGCATGCCGGAAAGATGGCGCATCCTGTTTTAATCCTTATTTTTAATCGTATTTCTCAAAACATCTTGCTGCAAGAGAAGAGAAATAATCTGAGTTTACCAAATGGCTTTGAAGCTATTGTAACTTTTCCTCTAAAATTTTGTCTAACTCTCCTCCAAAAAGACTGACTTGCGAATATTTATACACCGAGAACACGTGTCCTTGAGGTATAAATACCCTCATTATTACGAGTCCATCGTACGTAATTTTCCTGGTCCGGACATCTTCGTAGTGGACAGAGCGGAAAACATGTCGCAGACAGCAGAATCCGCTTACCCTCGTTCTCAAGGTGCTACTTATGGAGGAGTATTGAGAAATGCTGATCGTGCATTACTTCGACCCGCCTCTTCGATGTCTCGGATGCAGCCTGAAAAGTAACGAATCCTTTGAGGCGACTTCCAATTTCAAAAAGGCATTTTCCACAGTTATAGGAGTGATGACCGATATGATAATAAGGAAAGTAATTCCTGCCGAAAAAACAGACTGACTTGAGCAAAAAAAAGCGAGCAGATTTATAAGGAAATAACGAATTCCGGGTGGCAGTGCAAGGTGGAGCAGATGGAGCTCTCTCAGCGCCTTCCACTCGTGACAAAGATATAGAACTGTGAGGGTGATGACACACGCGATGCTGATATTTAATTATAGAGAACTGTAGCTGCCCCCCAGAGGTACTTTGCTTGGAAACTCCCCTTGCTAGCACCTGAGAACGTGCGATAATGTGATGGGATAGCTAATTCCTCGCTGCCCTCTTCCTTCTATTTCCATGCAGGCAGGCTGTTCGATTCTCATTACTGTAAAACCCGTGTATTCTGATCAGTACTGTTCGCCCTCTCTCTCTCTCTCAATCGCAATCCGTCGCCTCGATGTCTATGTTAATACACGTGCGCCTCAACATTACCCACCTCAGCAAGCGAAGAGCTCCACGTCCGATGTCGTCCATTTCCTCGAACGTGGCTCGCAGTAAAATCTGCCGTGTAATCAATCGGCCAAACGTATAATCGATCAGTGGTGTGCTTGCCATGAGGGTAAAGGAATGGGGGAGAGACGGGAGGGAGGAAAAGCAGAACTGGATCAGAAGAAGAAGAAGAAGACGCGGGCAGACTCAATTTCGTCTTCTGCGCTCGCTCTCCTGTCCTCCTCAGCTTATTGGTATCGATTCCCGAAGGGAACGTACAATCACATACGGGTTACCGGGAGTGTTAAGCTTGAGGGGTTCGAGAGTCTGGTAAATGAACCCATGCTAATGGTAGACGAATGGGTCTCGTGCATGCAGTTCACTCCATTGTTAAATGCCTATGAGGGCCCGCTGTTCTCGACTGTTAACCGATAGGGACGAGGGGAAGTTGACAGGGCGCGAGAAATGAAGCCATGCTAATGGCTTACGAATGGCCCTACCGCGCTGCACACTCTTAATTGTTAAATGCTCCCGGGCGCTACATTTCAAGATGAAGTCAATGATAGGGGAGGATTCAGTCAGTTTTTGGGTTGTAATGGAGGAAGAGCGAGAATGTAACTTCTTAATAAACCTCTTCATTTTCGCGTGAATGGGAGCAGGGACCATCATGTGTCCATCTTTTAAGTGACCCCCATTTCGTATGGTACAGGCTAAATACAAATCCTGCTAATGTTATTTAGATATCACTTTGTTTTCAAGTATCCAAGCAGCTCCTTCAGATGGTGTTTATGCATAAAACAAGTTTTTAATGCCTTAGACTCTTTAGCAAGTGCTCCAAGAACACCCAAACTCGGCCGTATCTGTTTCGGGAAAGTGCTTGTAACACACTACTTATACGATTACCCCCACAAGCGTATTTTATTAGTAGCGGCGTAGTAGTATCCGTTTATTGCTCTTTTTGAAAGCCCCTCCGGGACAGTAGTAGGCCAGGGCATCATAAGGTTAAAGCAGGGACATTTTAAACTGAAAGATATTTACATGCTAGATTTGATGATTAATAATGTGCCCATTGATTTTTCACCATTGAATACACGTAAAAGACGCTCTTTTATTTAAATCCCTTTCAGCCAATCAAATTTCCGTCAATTTTTTTACCATATTTCTCTTTCTGTAGACGAAGGTGGACGCACCATTTGAGATCTTCGCGTTGTGCCATTGCGTTCATAACTATTCCGACTAGTATTATGAGATTAGTGAGGCAGTTGGCATCCCTTTATTTTCCAGTGGTCTCTCAGAAGATTGTAGTCGACCACAGTAAATCAATGCTAATAACGAAGATTACATAATAAGCTAATGCAAACCGAGTGCACTCTGGATATTCATTCAGTAATTAACACTCCACTGTATTTTGCGCTCTCCAGTTAAGCAGAATAAGTACACATATAATATGTAGAGGGATGTATTTATGTGTATACAGGATTATCGTGCAACAATATTAAACAGTATCCTTCCATTTACTACACAAGTGTGCATACATTAATTTGAGAAATTATGTTTATGTTTCAGCGACCTTTGTATTAGCATATGATTTTCGTTAGACTCAACCCAATTTACTTGAGGCTCCTCAATACGCTAACGTATTAAGCAGTGATATTCCTGTGTGATGTTAACCTTAATATTTCATTCACACGACCAGATTCCGTCGTATTTACAAATCCTACTAACACAACCCCGCTCCTGCTGCCGTATGATGGCTTGAAGTGATGTTTATTTCTTTATCTATCAGAGTAGGAGGGTCTGGGTTCGAATCCTGTTCATGACAAAAAGAATTTTGAAAGGTTTTATACCACATACCGAGTTAGCTAGTTCAGGCTGGTGGCAGGGCTTTTTCCACCAGAAACTTCAGTTTTAACTCTTCAAACAGACAAATTGAACTTGAGAGCGCACTTTTATAGACACAGTCCACTTTCTCTTCATGGCTTGAGTTGCCTTGCCAATGATTGGAACTCCTGAGAGACAGTGTTCCACGGCCTTCTCTTTCTTACACCACATCACGTTCGTCGAGGAACTTTCATCAGTTCCAACAACTCCAGAGCTTTCCATCAGATGTGGTCTTGAGGCAGGTCGCAGTTTCGGTTTGGAAACAGGTCCCTTTCAGCACAGTTCAGTGCGAAATTGTCTTCTGTGCATGATATGAGTTGGCTCCGATCTGGTTTTAGCCGAGGAATTCTCCCATCATCCTACTCGCTCGTGCTCTCGTCAATATTTTCTTCAACCCAATAATTTATTCTTGTTTTCAAAGTTGTTCTTGAAGATTATGGAAGAGCCCAACAGCACGATATCTACTGATCTTTTCGGGGTTTTTTTCACCCATTTCCAAGAAACATAACTGAAGCATATTGGTTTATTTCTCTATTTTATATAATTAACTAAATTCAGATAATCTTCTGAGCCCTTTTAGTCCAATAAATATAGCAGTTTTATTTAATTTTCCATCGAATACTTTTTATTTCTCGTGAATCTGTTTTCAATGTAGTCGTATGTACCTCCTTTCTCTTAACAGTTTATCTGCACAGTTTCTTATTTACAGAGACAGATTTCTTGAGCAGTTTCTTGCTTACAGAAACTGTTTTTCTTCTCCGAATTCTAATTGCGCTTTAACAAATTATGGAATTAATATTAACACCTTTCGCTGCATATTTATTTGATCTGAATTTATTCTTGTTTACTGCCAACTTCCACTTTCCTCAGCTTCGGAGAATTCTTTTGTCCAGTTACCCAATAATCTGTTATTGATTTCAGCTGTTGAGGTGGCTGAGTCCATGTATATTTATGGATTACTTTATGTGAAAAAAAATATATTCCGTGTTCGTAATTCAAATTCTTCCCATACCTCCATCAATCTTTCTCCGTTCTTGTACTTCGCTTCTTCTCCAAGCTGGACAACTACTTTTGTTTCTCTCCATCTTCAAAAAAGAAAAACATCTAGCACTTTCAGAAATATTAATCTTGCGCGTTATGCGCTTGCTGGGGGAAAATTCTCATTAAATGTTTTCATACACTTAAAATCAGGAAGATTTCGTTAGCCTTAAACTTTATTTAATTACTTAACATCTGTTCTATAGGCATTTCATTATAATACTCTGCTTTAAAGTGAGACTATTCATTGATCAAAAAGATCCAGCGTTCTTATGGTTCACCGATAATGACTAAGCCAGGAGTTTATTCGAGTTATCGCAGGTCCTTCCACCCAATAGTTGGCAACTTTGCTCACATGAAAGCCCCGTCTAGTGGACCAGATCTTTAAACAGAGGCAAGTCCAAGTCGATTGAAGTTGTCTGTTACCATGCACTGTCGGTTACAGCCACGAAGCATAATTAGTCAAATAAGCCCTTTGGATCTTAAATCGGGTTACTGTTATCCTTTGCCAAAATAGAAACGGTATGTTAACGGACAGCTGTTACCAACACATAGATTTGATCCTTAGAAACAACACTGCACAATCCCTCATCTATAAATTTAGTTATCAAACTTTTGAACACAGTCTAAGCCCAAAAAGAGTAAAGCTGACTTCTTCTTCTTTGGTGAAAAGTTATGGACAACCAAAAGTGGTGAAGACTGCACACAATTGCTTGAAAGCTAACTCAAGGTTTATAGAAATTTTTAAATATATTACTTAGATTTATATTACTATAAATCTAAATTTCTACAGATTTATAATAATCTGTAGAAATTGAGCATTTAATAAAAGAAGCGTTGTATCTGTAAAATTTTAAGTAAATTGAAAGTGGTAGACAACTGCTGGAGAATGTGGAAGAGATCAGAATTCACTCTACTATGGCAGTGCTGTTGCAGCTTAAGTAAACCTAACAGAAACGCACTACACTGCAATACAGAGCTGCGCGTGGGAACAGCCGTCTTCGTGGCGCTCCTGTGTGATTAAAACAAAATTTATGGCAACCACACACGAACAATCAAGTACGAAGGACGGTTTAGAATTCCTCGTTTCCGATATTAATCCTCTCTGAATCCGATGTCCAATTTCTAGTAATATGTTAGGGTGTTTCCTGAGTCTGCAATGCAGATCAGTGTCGTTGGCTTTGTTGCAACAGAAAATGGTTCCATCAGGTGGAAGAACCAGTAATGAAACGATTTATGGCGCATTATTCACAGCATGCGTGCTGCTCGGTCTAATGGATCTACGAGCCCTGGAAATAAATTCAAATGCTACGTTAAAGGATAGTTGTATGTCCAGATCCGTGATCACGTAACGATCTCGTGGTTTCGTAGCATCTGACCACTTTGTTTATTGCCTCGTAATTCCAATCATAGCTGGAATACCTCTCCCCTCTTTCATACCGAACCACATGTGTGCACCCTGACCACTCTGTTCAATCACCCGAACGAGAGAGAGAGAGTCAACACTCAAGACTTGAGGAGGAAGAGCATCGCACTAGGAACGGAAAACTAAATTTAGCCTTAGGAGCTGATGACGTTACCTGTTAGCATCCATATTAGCCATTTAGTGATTACCAGCCTTCATTATTAAGTGGGACGAGCTGCTGGCATTAACTTATTCGCTCTGTCGTTGATGTTATGAATGCATAAGTTGCCGGTAATGTTCACATGTTGGCCGCACCTGCAGAATTTGCATGGACAGCCAAATCCCCAAGGTGAAGAGTGACGAGAGGGCTTATTCAAAATTATTCAAAATATAAATTGGTCTCCTGGAAAGTTACAAGTAACCATTACGCTGCACTGACAAATGGATAGTTGATAATGCACCATGGAGAGAGAGAGAGAGAGAGAGAGAGAGAGAGAGAGAGAGAGAGAGAGAGCAGGCAAACGTATTTCAAGCACGGAATCTGGTTTATTAAGTAATAAACACACACAGCGCACACCTGAAGCCGCGGCCCAAAATGCCTTGAACAGTGATTCAAGCGACCTCTCTTATAATATTTAGAACTCAAGTGATTATCTTGCGTTCTAAATATTATAAATATCTTTATTTTTCTCTGAGTTTTAGAATGTCCTTAAACAATACTTAAACACCCAAAGAAATTTACCTTTCTTTCAGACTAATCAAATACAAACCTTTGCTCTGTTTTGGTCACTTTCATTCTGCTTCCTGTGGCTGACTGGAAACCTAAGATGAAAAAATATCACACTTCCACTGCGAAAAGAACAGACACAGTGAATAAATTTTAACTTCAGAGTGAAATACCTCAACCATAGTCCAAAGGAACCTCGCAACGTGAGGAAGTCGGCACAAATATGGCAAAAAAACCGACTTGTATGAAATCCCTGAACTTGAGGTGCCTCATTGAGTGCCAATCCCTCAGGAATATGACAAAGTAAAACATCTAATCAGAATGATGCCTTTTTTGTGGAATTCCAGTATTATCCCAGACTACTTTAAATATCTCAAAAGGACTCATCTTTGGAATTGCATATCTTCAATGTGACAGAAGGAATCCATAACAATCAATGAAAACTGGATATCTGCTCTATCAAATGAAACTTGTTATACCTGTGCGATGCTTTAAGTGTGGACACTAACAAAGATAGCAATAAAAATACCAACGAAAATTACGCAGTTAAACACCCGAAATGCCCAAATTGTACCCGAAACTACACTGCTTACAAGCGGGAATGAGAAAGATGAAAAATTTAAAGAGAATACTAAATTACATAACAGGAATCTATAAAGATATTACGGCGAAGCCAACCGTTGTTCAAACAGTACAAACAGCTCAGCAACAACAAAAGATCCTGCCATGGGTTATTTGAGGTGACATCTATGGAAAATTAAAATTAGCTGGATCTGCAAGAAGAAAGCCTCGCACCGGAATTATATTCATTCTAGGTTGGACATGATGTTCTGCTGCACACTTCTCATATTCAAGGCGAAAACCTAGGTTAAGGCTAGATAAACAGACTGGAGAAAAAAAAAACGTTCGTAATAGTTAACGAACAGAAAGGAAAAGGTTTTTCACACCCATTGAGCAAGAACAAGGCACAACCAAAACTGAAGATTCTTTAGGTGAAACGTGTAAAATATACCATTTGACAAGCTGCACAAGTATAGTGGCTTTGCCACTGTCATTTATTTGGAGAAAGTTTTAAAGACATCTGCAGTCTGAGCTCAGTTAGCCGATCTAAGGAAGAGATCAAATTTCGCAACCATCAGATCCAAAGGAACTTGTGACTTGACTTCTAACTTGTTTGTTAAAATAAATTACAAATGATTTTGTAACTTGTATTTTGTTAGTTGCAAAGAACGTATAAATGCGTCTGTAAATATTTTAGCAATCGCGTGACTTTATTGTGACTTATTTATGAAATGAAGTTAGAGTAATAAGACGGATTAATAAGTAGAATTAAAGGGGAAAAAAAGCCGAGAATCCACAATATACCTTCCTGGTCCGAGATTTTCAGTCCTCAATTCCTTTTTGTTTTGGGCGACTGATTTATGAAATTGAATTCGGAGTTTAATGTTTGGTAACTGTGACGCTTCTTCCTTTTACTGCGCGTTGCTTTTTAATTTAGATTTCATAAATAATACGAATGATATTCAATCACGAATTTTTAATCAATGCAATGAAATAGTATTCTCCACTAATAAGCGAATGCTGAATTAGATTTCCCGAAACGCACTGACATCTCCTCTATTAATTCTCCATAACAGCGTGCAACTGACCTCATAAAAAAGAGAATCTTCCAAGATTCATCAGAGGATGTGGGATGAAGGGGCTTTCACCCGTAAATAAATAAAAATTTTATTTTGTACACGCGACAGTTATGTCTCTGGAGAAAAGTTAACAGAAGCATTTTACGAGAGAAAACTGGTCGCATATTCCCTGACCATGTCATTTAGAACGTGCAGATAGACGAGAAAGAGGCGTGCGCAAACACTAATACACGTTTCCTCGGTTATACGATTATGAATTTAGTTGTGAAGTACGTACAAGGACAAGTGGGTTGGAAATAGTACTATTTGTTACCGTTCAGGTTAAAGATACGATTATACACCAGTTTTCGACAAATAAGAGAGACAGTCAATGTGTATTTACCCTTACCTAGAAGTATTTTGTACATACACTGAATTGGCTTGGCAACACCCCCTTGAGTAGGAATGGACGGGTCTGTGACGCTGAAGGCTCAGAGTCAGGAACGACCGATATAAGATTCTAGTTTACACGAGTGGAGACGTTTTGAGTGCCCTCATGATTTCATGACGCATCTCCATTTGGAAATACGTCCATGAAATCATGGCACCTGAATGCACTTTTAGTATTCGGCAAGCTGTAGGTGGTGGTGTTATGGTTTGAGGGTTCTTTCAGTGGCATGACTTGGGTCTTCTGATAACCATTAATTAACGGTTCGATGGAATGCCTACCTTTTTATGATCGCCGACCAAGTACACCCCCTTCATGATGACAGCCTATCCAGACAAGTCTGGCGTCTATCAACAAGAAAAGGCCCAACACCTTACTGATTGGTTTCTGGAATATGACAAGGAATATTCAATGCTCCCATAGCCCCTAAACTCAACCGATCTCAATTCAATTGAGTATGTTTTGGACCTACCGGTAAAGGACATTTGATGCTACAACATTCCTGCTGACAATGTGCGGTCATTACTGGACATAGTGTTTTGTGGAAAGCGCCACTGGTGGTTTCCTACATCTGCGCCATGGTACTTTGTCAAGAAATACAGAATTTCTGTAAAAGCCGGAAAAAGTGTAATGTCTGGTTCGTGTCAGAATAGCGTTATGTGCTGTTATGTCACTGGCTTCTTGGCCGCAGAACCCCTAATGGGACCCGCGTTCCCCACCACCACCACTGGGAGATGAGACAGACTGCCCATAATTCTCTGGCTGGCCTCTGCCAGGGTCGCCTAAGCTTCCTGACAGAGACCAAATTTTAAAAAAAACAAAAAAAAAAAAAAAGAGGAAGATAGCTAAAGGGGGGGAAGTTAAAGAGGGAAGGAAGAAGGACGTGGAAAGAAGGCGTCCTCCAGATGACGGAAGTGGGGAGGGAATGAAGGTTGGAGCCCCCTAGCCTGGGGAGCCCACCCACCCAGGGTCAAGGAAAGAAAAAATATTGCAGGGTAACAGTTACCCTGCAAAGTGCCATATGGCGTTTACACCCGAAGGCGTTTGTAGCACCTGACCCACCTTCCAGTGTTATACAGGTGCAAAGTCATCCTACACCCGAAGGCGTTTGTAGCACCTGACCCACCTTCCAGTGTTATACAGGTGCAAAGTCATCCCACACCCGAAGGTGTCAGCAGGGTTTGAAGTTAATACTACCCCGGATGGGGTTTACAGCGTATCGTACCCCGGCAGAGGCACTAGTTTATCCTACCCCGTAGGGGTTTGGAGTGTGTTTAGGTGGATTCCCTTTGTACTACTGTCGAACTGTTGCCTAGGAGATTGTTGTCTGAGTAGTAGGTCTGAGTTGGAAGGTTGATTGAGCAAACCCGGTAAGGACATGATAGTGGAGCTCATCTTGCAGAAATAGATGTTCCTGATAGTGAAGGTTTCCGTGTGTTTTTGTGATCAGTCTTGTCCTGTAATCCTCGTAGTAAGGACAGTAGTACATTACATACTCCCAGCTTTCAGGTTGTCCGCATGTGCGAAGTGGGTTTTGTTTGATGCCCAGATCTGTTAAGTTTTTCCTGAAGGGTTTGTATCCAGTAAGTAAGAATGTTACTTGGAGGCCCGGTGAAAACCAGGGAGGAGACTTTGGGTATGTTTGGGCAAAAGAAGGTATGAAAAGTTTGGTAATAGCTCCTTTGCTTGTGTTATCCCACGCGTCTTGCCAAATTTCGACGAGTTTGTTTGCAATACGTTCTCTCTCTCTCTCTCTTTTGGGATCGTTGGCCAGATCAAGGTGGATGTCAAGGATCTCAGAGGGAATGCCTCTCTTCAGTCTTTGAAATGGGCCTCTCTTGATCACTCCAAGATACAGGAGTAGATATCCTGCGAGGACTTGAAGGGCCAGCGTACTAACAGTGCGGAAGCTCTAGGAACTGTGAGGAGCATAACTCTCTGAATTGAATCCAACTTTGCTGGCTGTTGGCTCCGCACTGTTAGTACGCCGGCCCTTCAAGGCAGACAATTGGCAAGAAGATGGTTTCATAAATTAGTGCAAGTGCCCGTCGTTTAAGGCCCCAGTCTCCCTACTAATTCTGGCAATCAGTGCCGTGTATTTCCTAATTTTGGTTGCGACATGAACGAGATGCGGTTAAAATGTCAACTTCATATCGAGGATGATGCCTAAGTACAATTGTACTTTATTTCAGGGAACAATTTTATGGATGCACCATTAAATTTTATGGTTGGTGGTCTGGTTAGTTGAAGCAAATCCCTTGAGCAAAATAGACTTTGTTTTCTCACCAGAAATAGTGAGCCGGTGTATGGAGGCCCAGCTCTGGAGCTTTCTGTGGCCAGATTGGCATTGACTTACAACTGGGCTCGAAAACAAGCATAGATTACCAAGATTAGGTTGTTTCCATAGGCCAAAGACAGCACACTCAAGGTCCATCTCCAGGAACTCGTCCAAGACAATGGACCAGAAGAATCGTCCAAGGACAGAGCCCTGAGGACAACCCTGGGTGACCAGCCTGGAGACTTGCTGCTAGTTGGAGGTGAGCATGATCTTCTGCTGATTGAGGTATGAAAAAATGCATCTGTAAAGGTTGAGGGGAGTTTTGGCATATTTGAGCCTCCTGAGGAGGCGATCAAAAGCACCAGCAAAATCCATGATGGCAAGGGAGTATTTTACAGGACTATTTTTCGCCGAAGCGATGAAGTATTGAAGAGCATCGTCCGTACCAGTTCCATGTTTGAATCCGAATTGGCGGGAGGATGCCAGGTTTGATTCTGTATAGTGTCTTTCCATCCGAGTGTGTAGAAGCCTTTCAAGCAGTTTAGAGAGGACAGGATGCAAGGCAATTGGTATGTAAGAGTTTGGAATTTCTGGAGGTTTTTCAGGACCTTTGATGAATAATAAGTTTTATTATAACCTCCTTCCAGATTTTGGGAAAGTATCCAGACTCAGAACAGTTGTTGAAGGTAGTTAGTAGGTGGTGAGGAAATCTTTCAGCAAACTTTTTTAAGACATCCACCTCAAGAAGATCATTTCCAGCAGTTTTATTGTCTTTAGTTTTGTGCAGAGCAGTTTTAACTTCCTCCAATAAAAAGGGCGCTTCAGTTTGATCGGTTGCATATTCCTCGTTCCTGGTAATAATACATTGTTGATTAGCAGACATGGGGTCGCTGTCATTCGGAAAGATCAAGTCCAACATATTGTTGATGGATTCTTCCCAAGTAATGGTGACTGAACCATCTGGTTTCAGTGTTGAACACAGGATTTCTGGACAATGTTCAACTCCTGAGTGCGAAGTAATTTATCTAGTGTCTTTCTAGTTTTTCAAAACATTTTCTCCGCTTGCAACGTTCCTGCTACTACTGTTTGTTTGCCTCAATTATCACTAAACCCACGGTTCATCCATACAAGCGCTAAATGGGAAAATTCCTTCGAACACCCTTTCCGACACTCCTCTGAAACGGGAAAGATCTGTCTGCACTTGAAGAAATCGCCAATGCATTAACATAGTGTTTTGTGGAAGGTGCCACCGGTGGTTTCCCACATCTGCACCATGGTACTCTGTGAAGAATTAACAGAATCTCTGTAAAAGCCAGAAAAAATGTAGTGCTGTGTTCTGTCTCTGGCTGCTTAGCCGCAAGGCCCCTAAGGGAAACCCACGTTGCCCGCCACCACCACTGGGAGGTGAGCCAGGCTGCCCATTATACTCTGGCTGGCCTCCGCCAGGGTTGCCTGAGCTTCCGGACGGAGACCAAAAAAAAAAAAATAAATAAATAAAAATAAATAAAAAATAAAAAAATTAAAAAAATAATAAATAAATAAAGTAACAGATTAAAAAATATAATAATAATAAAAAATAGAAATAAGTAATTAAGGTAACAAATAAAAAAAAAAGAGAGAGAGAGAAGGGCATAGAAGAAGAGAGGATTTGAGGGGGAATGAATTTGGGTGGGTTGACAGGGGAGAATAAATCCACTCTAGTTTAGGCGAAGTATAGGAGAGGCTGTGGGTTTAAAAGTCACAGGGGACAGGCGCCCCTGTGTAATTGCCAATGGCATAGTGCCTGTAGATCCCGCACTGTGGTCAGTGCCAGCAGTTTATCCTACTCATTTCGGGTTTGCAATGACTTTTAAATCCCGCACTCCGAGTAGTGCCAGCATCCCGCACCTTGGATGGTGCCTGCAATAGATACCCTATTAGGGTTAGCATGATCATGTCTGTGTTGTTCTGGGGGGGGGGGAGATGTAGAGTGTGTTTAGTGTCAAACGGCATCAGGGGTGACCCCCATCTCTGCGTGCTATACATTGTGGATGTGAAAGAGAACACTGTCAATGCCAGAGGTTTAAAAGTATATGGATTTTGTATATTTGTAGTGTCGTGTACCGTTGTTCATCTGATCATATAGCCACTGGGCCCCTAATGGGACCCAACGTTGCCCCACTCCGCCCCGTGGAGGCAGACGAGGTACACTAGTTAGTTATTTACTTTGACAGGTCCTGCCACCTAATTTCCTGAGATTTCAGTGGCAAGGACCTAAAAAAAAAAACACGCTATAAATAGGGATCAGCCAAAACAAAGGGAGTACTAGTTGGGCGATTTGATGTTGCTAAGTTTTTGGGTGTAGGGCTCAAACAATTTGGAGTTGATTCAGACACTAGTTGTAAGTTAGAGAAGGGGAGGGAGACTGAAGACTGGGGGGAAAAGACAGAGATACGGGGTCCATAGGGAAGATGACCCCAAGTCAGTGGAGCAGGCCCACGCCCCACCAGAGTGAAAAAGAGGTGTAGCGAGAGGGGAGGACGCCAGGGAATGGAGGCAAAGGACCATGCAAGGGAGCGTGGCTAGGGAGGACTAAAGGCAGCAGCGGAGCTGTGCTGGTGTAGATTCTGTCACTCCTGGAACGAAGGAAGGAATTTTTTTTTTCCCCCTTCTCCTGAGAGGACTGTCATATCCAGGAAGTTTCTTACTTTGATCTTCAATGGGTGGTGTTTGGGTGCCTAACCCGTCTAGCAGTGAAGACAGACTGCGCAAACTCTGTAAAGGTGGCATAGCGCTGCTCGTCCATTATAATCAGGTGCTCACAATGCCGGCGATTTTCTTGCATTTTAGTGGCAAACCTTAGCCGGAAACTCGTCATATTCATGGCAATCATACATCACGTGATCCCACGTTTCGTCAGCCCCGCAGTGACACAGCGGATCTTCTTCTATGCTTAGGGATGTTAGCTTCGCTTTAAAGGGTCCGTGGCCTGTAAATAGAAATGTAGTATGGAGGCCTGGTGAGTACCAGGGAGGAGGCTTTGGACTGATGAGGTTCACAGAGGGAATGAACTTTTTGGTTATCAATCCTTTGTTGGTGGTGTCCCATGTCTCTTGCCAGGTCCTGTACATAATTTCAGAGATTCTCTTCCTTTCCTGTTTGGGGTTGTTATCAAGGTTAAGAGTGATGCCTGCTGTTTCTGTGGGAATACTCTTCTTCAATCGTTAATACAATCCTCTTCTTATTACCTCTAGGAGTAGGGGTATACATCCAGCTAGCACCTGTAGAGCTGGGGTGCTTACTGTACGGCACGCCCTTGTTACGGCAAGGAGCATAGAACGCTGTATGGAGTCTAGTTTACGGCGATTTCGGTCGAGGGAGGCCCTAGTACACCATACTGAGGATCCATAGCAAGCTATTGGCACAAATATGGCATTATAGATGAGGGCCAGAACCCGGCGCTTAAGGCCCCAGTCTGCACGGCTTATACGGATGATCATGGCCGAGTATTTTTTTTATTTTCTGTGACAGGATGGAAATTTAGCTTCATATCTAAGACGATTCCTAAATACTTGATTTCTGGGTATAATTTTATGGAGGTGCTGTCAATTTTGATAACCGGTGGTCTTCGTAGTTGGAGCGTTCCCTTGAGCAATATAGATTTGGTTTTCTCTCCCGAGATCTTTAGTCGGTGAATGGCTGTCCAATCCTGGAGCTTAGTTAGTGCACAATTTGCTCTCTCCTCTAAATCAGCTCTTGTGTCACCATGCACCACCAAAACCAAATCGTCAGCAAACGCAAGGAGTTGAGTCATCCCCAAGTCCATCCCAAGGAACTCGTCCAGGACGATGGACCAAAAGAAAGGCCCCACCTGGGGGGGGGATGGAGAGTTATCCCACGCCGGTTCGGTTTAGTTCTTGGGCTCTGAGTTCTGCAATCTTAGCTCGCCTAAGTGCGAATGTTTCCTGCGCGTAGGTGGTTAATGCCTTATAGATATCTTCCTCGAGTAGCAGAGTAAATTCTTGATTGCGAGGGTTTCTCTGTATTGTGGTGAGGAATTTAAGCCTAATGTTGTCGTAGCTGGGGCACTCATACATGAAGTGCCCCAGGACTCCTCTTCGCCGCAGTGGCAACATGGATCATTCTCGATTCCCATTGTGGTCAGTTTTTGTTGGAAGGATCCATGGCCGGTGATGATAAAGGTCACATGGAGGCCAGGTGAAAACCAGGGTGGAGGTTCTGGGTGAGTTAAACTTATTGATGGAAGGAATCGTTTTGTGATGGCCCCTTTTGTTGTGGTGTCCCAGTCATGTTGCCATATCTCTTGTAGATGTTTGGTTATCCGTTGTGCCTGGTGCCGTTTGTGGTGTCAAGTTGAAAATTTAGCAGTTGGGTTGGAACTCCCTTCCTTAAATGGTAAAAAAGCCCTCTTTTAACCACATCTAAGTATAGTGGCTGACATCCAGTTAATACCTACAGAGCAGGGGTGCTGATGGTGCAGCACGCCCTGCAAATTGAAAGGAGCATGAACCTCTGGATTGAATCCAGCTTACGTTTATTTCTTGATAGGATGGCTCTTCGGTACCAGATGCAGGCACCATAACACACGATTGGCACGTATACTGCTTAGTATATGAGAGCTTTGTGCTTCAGCCCCCAGTCTGCCCTGCTGCCCCGCCTTATCATAGCAATGTACCTTTGAATTTTGTTGCCTAGATACTTTAGGTGGTGGTGGAAGGTAAGCCCCGAGTCTAAGAAGATACCTAGGAGCTTGACTTCAGTGTGCAGCCGTATGGGTGTAAAGTTTAATTTTATTGTAGGTGGTCTTGTGATTTGTAGCCTGCCTTTAAGGAGTATGGATTTTGTTTTCTCTCCTGAAATGGTAAGGTTGTGCAGGGCTGCCCAGTTCTGAAGTTTTACCAGTGCTCCATTTGCCATTTTCTCCAGGTTCGTCCTGGTGTTAGCATATACCAAAAGTACAAGATCATCGGTGAAGGCCAAGGGTTCAACACCTCCCAGGTCCATGCCCAGGAACTCATCCAGGACAATAGACCAGAGGAAAGGGCCAAGCACAGAGCCCTGCGGACAGCCTCGATCGATGTACCTAGCCACTGTCTGGAATCTGTTGGTAACTTGTACTTTTCTACCAGTTAAATATGACAAACTGTTGTATAGGTTGTTGGAAACATTTGATTGCCGAAGCCTCCGAAGAGCACTGGGCCACCATAGTCGATCAAAGGCCCCAGCTAAGTCTACCATGATTGCAAGGGAGTACTTAAAGGCTGTGTGAGTTGCTTGAGTGATTAACCTGTTAATGGCATCTTCTGTGCTGCTACCTGCTTTGAATCCAAATTGCTTGTTATTTGGATTGGCGATTTCTTCAAGTACAGAATCATTATCAGAATTATTCTCGACAATATCTGCTTTATTCCTTGCACATCTCCTTTCAACGCGCCCAAAAGAACTCTATCCCAGTTTGCTTCTCCACAGATCTTCCCTCGCTTCCATACAATCAACAATCCTTTACAGTAACAGGACTTAAGGAATCTTTAAATAAATCTCCAAATGATGCTGCCGGCCCAGATGGAATTCATTACATTATGCGTTGGAGTCTATAAAATTGCACCAGCTTTAATCATAGTGATTCACTAAGTGCCATTCTCGCTTTGCAGCAACTACCTATTTGATCATATTTGAACTTGCTGACTGCTCTAAGGAGATGAAACAGTAAAATTATTTGTTTGTTTGTTCCGCAGCTATGTTGGCATACCTGGCAATGAGAGTGCTAACCATGCAGACAAATTCAGTGTGGACCAGTTGACGCCTCCTTCAAAATTCCTTTCACTGATTACAAAACTCTTGTAATAAGTCGAAGTGTAAATCACTAGCAAACCATCTGGAAAAATCAAGAAGGCAACAAACTCCTTCAGATTGGACCGGATCTCTGGTCTTGGCCATCCAGCTTACGCTTCAATCGATTAGAAGAAGTCGCGGTTGCAAGACTAAGAATAGGTCATACACACCTTACCTTTTTGTTCTTTCTGCCATCCACCATTCTGTCCGAACTGTCATACTCAACTTAGAATCAAACATGTCATAGTTGACTTTCCACTCCAATGACAATGCATTTGGTGGTCCAAAGATAATAATTTCGTTATTTATTCCAACATATAACTCAGAGAATAAACTCTACACTATAAGATAGAAATGAAGTATCTTTAGATAAAACTGCATTACAACATATTCCCCCTAAAGTATCCTTGGGGAGTTCACACCCTTGGCCTTCATAGTCCCGCTGTTTCTCACAGGTGTAGCTTACTAGTAAATCAATGCAAAATGTAGTATGGGGAAAATAAGTTTATAATATGGAAAACAAAATACATTTTATGCTTTTCCTGGATTCTACGCTTTTGCTGGTAACGTATTCTATTATCAAGCGGTTGACTTCCCGTGTTATACGTTTTGAAGAATCAGAGGCCAAATCAAAGCAAAAACAAGTACCAGATTTCTGTGTTTTACTCCTTAAAAGAAAATAAATAAGGGTTCGAAGTACCAACCATCTCCTTCATCCAAGCATGAAAATGTTTTGGAGAAACCGTGCGAAATCATTTGCATCCAACATTTGAAAAATCGCGAAACAAGTTCTGCAATCGCCGAATGAAGAAAAAGGCGCCAAGTTTATAATGCATGAAAAATTTACTTCTTTTAAGTGCAGCCCACTTGGAAATTTGGATGGTAAAAAAGAAAAAAAAGTTCGTATTCCCCGTCGGGATACAATTTCATTTTAAACCATTTTTTTCCCTCTCATGGAGTTGAAGTGTAGTTAAAACGCAGGTAATTTTGCATAGTGCACCGCGAGCATTTTTCCCCCTTCTGGTGTTCTCTCTCTATTCGCAATTACAGATGGGCACGTGGAGCCTCGTTTGAGAGCCCCCAACCAGATATTGAGTATCGAATAGACCTGTTCAGCAAGAAAATATGCAAACTCAGTCGTTTGCTAACAGACTGACTGGCGCGCGCGCTGAGTTTCCAACAATGGTGTTGCCATAGATACGCTCTCCTCATTCCCTCTCTTTTCTATCTTGTGCACAGTGGCGCGATATCTACACGTTTCTCGATCTTCCTTAACGTGCGCGTTTTGGCTCGCGTACACACTTGGAGGCGCGTGTTCTCAACCGGAATTAATTTCGCTAATCAGATTAGGAGTAGTGACGGACCAAGATGAACCTTCGTTTGCTTTGGAAGGGTTTCCTCACATCGTACGCGAATTTATATGCCATTTCCAGTTCTTTCTCTTTCTTTCTGTCTCTCTCTCTTCCCCCGCTTCCTCCCACACAGAAATAAATTGTGAGTGAATAACAAGAGGATTTAATTACGCTAAAAATTTACCAACCATTGTCTAACGTGTAAGCAGACACATTAGACAGTAATTAGTCTGTCGAATGGCGGGACAAAAATAGATGGCATTTTGCTGCGGACGTGCCTTTAATTTCGGATAAATATCCGTCCGCGTTTCTGGCAATCGAATCAAAGCGTAGATTAATTTGGGCGCGATAATCTTAACACAACAAAGGTCTTTGTCGCAAGAACCTCGTGTTTAGAGAAGGGACTTAAAATCCCACCAGTGCCAACCACAACAATCCATTGGTGGATGTAAATATGTCTTTATAATACCCCGAGGCTTTGATTAAAGGAATTCGAGTGTCTGCCGCTGTCGTCCATTGAGGACGCCCCTAGTTACGGCGTACTTAACGTAAATACAGATGTCCCTCGAGCTTACGGATTTGAAATTATAATATTTATAGCCGGTGCTCGTGATCACGCATTCATAACCCGTCCTTTGTAAGAGTCGTCACGATAGTCTCTGATCAAATAAAATTGTACGCCGGATTAATTTTTAATTGCGACAGGGAAATTACGCGCCACGTGAATTGGAAAGGGTGTAGAGTTAGCGGGGCCGTACTTGATGCGGAGTCAGTGCCATTCCTTATAATTATCTCTGATTTGTCCTCGGAGGATAGAAAGAAGCGGCTACAATTTATATTCCTCAAAATGTTTACTCGCTAGGCCTAAGTTGATTGCCTTCGTAGTTAAAGTTGCAGTTAGGGAACTTCCGTGGACCGTTGAACAGTAAGAAGAGAAATGAAAGCAGTACGAACACGAGCGAGGAAACACTCTTGAAATTAAATTTTATTCAATCAGTATTTCGGCTTTAACAGATGCAGTTTGTTACTCGGCAACGAGTGAATAAACAACTTTAGAGCCCTTCTGCGTGTGTCGCCATCTTGGATTTTGATTGAATAATGTTTTGAAATTTGTGTTGAGACTGCTTCATTGGTTGACTGAGGTATGTTTAACTGCTCTTCTTTAAAATGATTTTAATAAATAGTCTTCTTGTGGCACTCGAGCCCTCATTCTGTTGGATCCGCGATTATATTTGAGAACAGTCCATAGCATCAACTACGCAGGTTCAAAACAATCTACTTTTATTACTGACGTTTCACAATCCCTCACTAACCCCTCCCCCCCAAGTCATTTTGACAAATCATTATAGGAGTAAACCAAAAGAAAATGAGCACACTGGAATTCAACTGCTGGAATTAATGAACAGCTGGAGTATAAAACTAAATAACAGATGTACGTGTCCAATCTTGGTCCCGGATTTTTAAAAACAATACGGCCCTAGTAGCCCTTGTCCCCTCCTATTCAATATCTATATACCGGTACTAGTAACCGTTCATACCAACGATATTGAATTCTTTACTTCCTTTAAAAATCCTTCCCATCGCAAAAACAGTCTTCCTTAACATTATTTTTTCATGGGCTATTGTTTCCAATATTAGAGAAGGGGCATTATCGTCAGGAAACATGGAATAAAAGATTTACTAATGAAACATGGATGTAAAATAAATCTCGAGTAAAATAATATGATATATAGGTATAAATAAAAACCAATCAAACACCCTAACAGTGGAATTAAAACTGCTAAAATACGATATCTAATAAAAACTGATGGAAAAGCTCAGAAAATGAAGTTTAAATTATTGAATTGCTGTTCGCTTTTCTGAGTTCATAAAGGGGCATGCTGATCCTAAACCTTCTCAATATTTTATTTTGGATTTTAACGCTTAACTATTGATTTTGAGTTTTTAATTTGGTATCGTACTTTAATTTCATTTTAATATTTTTTTTTACTGAATATTATTTATTTTAATGTATATAAGTTTTATTTTAATACCATGTTTAGTTGGTTGTCAACAAAGCCTTTTGACAGAGTTCCTCATGAGAGGCTTACTGTATAAGTTGCAACATGCTGGAATCTCAGGGAAGATCCTTAGATGGATTACAGAATGTCAAGAAGCAGAGGGTTGTGATTAATGGTTATTCTTCAAATTAGTCTTACGTAAGATGGGGTTCCCCAAGGATTGGCGCTGGGACCACTCTTGTTTTTCATTTTCTTAAATGTCATCTACGAAGAGATACAGGGCATGATGTCAAAATTTGCAGATGATATCAAGGTCGGTAGAGTAGCTAATAATCAGCGCCAAGCACAGCTTCTTTAGGGCGACTCAGATAGACTTCAGAGATAGTCAGAAAAGTGACAGCTGTCTTTTAATAAGGCAAAATGAGAAGTCTTACACTTGGGGAAATAGAAACTCCAACATAACTTAATGATTGGGTGGAGTTGGACTGAAACCAGTAAAGGAAAAAAGATTTGCGAGCCGGTTGGATATGAAGTTCTTTGAGCACTGTAGACAAAAGTCAAAGTGGTTCCATGGTCTCCTATCTCTGATGTATCTAACACTCGCTTGTAGACATAGGTCTAAAAATAGCCATACAAATTCCTCTTGTTATTAACGGGATTCGAACTCTAGTCCTTTCCAAATACCCAAGAGAGTGTAAATGAACGTGGCCAACAGTGTTGTAACGGAATTGGAACAAACGAGTAAAATTGCATGGGGAAAAGCTAAATAAATAAACATTGCAACTTAAAACAAAAAACATTCTTATTTTGCAAAAAAATGTGCGCTCTACATAAATGGTGTTTGATCAATTTTTTGAGGATTTCGTTTCAAGTTGGGCAGGCATTTAACCATTAATGTATCGAATACAGACATTTGTTTAAGAAATCAGCTCTTTCCTTTACTTTCATTTATTTGTAAAACGAATATGTCTGCAACTTAATTTTTTATTTTCAACGTAATGCGAAGAGGCGCATACAAGACGGTGTAACGAAATGAAATCACAGGGTACACAGTGAAACAAATGTGGTTATTTCATACAAAAAGAGCGCGCGCTGCTGCTTTCCCACAGTTGCGGTGTCGCATGCCAATGAAGAGATTGCTTCTCCACATTTTAACTCCTCATCATCTTTTGTTAATTAAAAATTATCAATTTCGTTAAAGCCATTTCAAATTTCACCCAAAAGTTTATTTTATTTTTTTCATTACAAAATGTTTTAAAGCTAGACAAGCTAATTTGTTGAAGTCAGAAGTACCTTTTGAAAAACACCACTCCTTACAGAATTCTCATAAGGCCCGAGTGCCAAGCGATTTTCCTAAGTGATCTTTCACTTAGAAAACGAAATCACTGAGAAAGATCATATAGTGATCTTTCTCAGTGAAAGATCATATAGTGATCTTTCTCAGTGATTTCATTCTGCTTTCTTTCCAGGGATTTTCTCATTCTCATTTCTTTGCAAGTGGTTCTGTACTTAACAGATCCTAAGTAAGAACCCAGAAAGGAAAATCGCCTTTATTTTCCTAGTATACTTATCAATTTTTGCACTAACAAACTAACTTCTCTAGCCGCTTGACCACTAGGTGGCACCGCTCCTGCCTCCACGTTGCGGGGCTGGAAACCTTGGATTAAAAGCTCTCACTCCCAGGGCTAAAAGGAGCAACAATGGACTGTGACGCATGTCCACCACTAGAGCCAACAGGCTCTCAACATACTGAGACCATCAGAATGGAAGACGATCTCAATCTTCCAAAAAGAATGAAAAAGGACAGTAACAAATCAGAACCACCAGCTTTTCTGATAATACATTCCTTATCGACTCAGCCGCTAAGTAAATTCTCTCCCTTTGTCATCCAGAGATGTCTCGAGAATGCAGCAGACACACCAAAAATGGTGAAAAGGCTCCAATCAGGAGATCTTTTAATTGAGATTTGGTGTGACAAACTTGTTCCAACACGTAATATTATATTGACGTTTAGCACACCAAATTTGCGGACCTCAGTTAAAGCAGGGTACTTAAACTGCCGTATACGACCATTCCAAACACTTTAAGATGTTTCAAGTGCCAAAAGTTTGGTCACTCCCAGACAACATGCATAGGCGAAACTACTTGTCCTAACTGCGGGTCAAAAAACCATTCACAAACAGAGTGTACTGCAAAGGCTCCGGAATGACCATCCAGCATACTCAAAATCATGCGACCTATGGAAAATTGAAAAAAGAATACAAAAGTAGAAGATCGAGAATAAGGTCACATATCAAGAAGCAAGAAAGCAAATAAAGTCAACTGTCCCAAAAAACCACGTACGCTTCCGTTTCAAAAAAAGGTTCCAAGCTGTTTCAACCCAAACTGAGGTATCAATTCCGCCTAATACATCCATTGCAGAATGGGCACGATCTGTGCTATCAACACTTCAACTTACCACCAAAACTGTTCTAGTTGATGAAATAAGTAATACTCCTATCACACTTCCGCCTAAAATCAAATCATGTGATAAAATGTCAAATAAATCACGAAGGCAACAAGCCACTGAATTACAAAAGACAAACTGAAATAAAATGGACTCTGAAAATATAGCTACACACGATGAAAAAGTCCTTGATCTTCATGCAGAAGATGATATGGAGACTGGATTTTCATCAGGTCAAACTGATGATGTAGAAGAGAGTACAGATCCCGGACGTCCCAATTTTCCTAGAAAAGATTAAAAGAAATATGACCGTCAAAAGCAAACTAGTGACAGGAAACAGACAGACTTGCCTTCCCTCCTCAAACCCCGATAATGCAGAACATTGTTCAATGGAATTGTAGAGGTTAACGCAGCAATATCGATGACATCTATGATTTAATCTCCCGATATGGTCCTATAGCAGTTTGCATACAAGAGTACTCCACAAGTAACTCCATCAATCAGGAATTTTACATTTTACAGAAAAGATAGAAACTCTTCATTATCCGCACGTGGAAGAGTCGCGATTCTAGTTGACTCGAAAATACCTTCTAGAAACATTCCGCTTCAGACCCACTTAGAAAGCTGTTGCTGTATGTGTATCAGTTGGGCAAATTCTAACTCTAGTATCTCTCTGTACGTTTCACCTAACAAGATGTGCACATTCAAAGAACTAGAAGACCTCATAAGACAAATACCACCACCGTTTTGTATCTTTGGTGACTTAAATGCGCATCATCCATTGTGGGGTTCAAACCACATGGACAATAGAGGACACTTGACAGAGACTAGTCCAACTGAATCTAACATTACGGAACACTGGTGAAAATACTTATACTCACCTTCCCACTGGATCTATGTCAGCAATTGATTTAACTCTCTGTTCCCCCATATTATATCCCAGTATAGAATGGACAGTTTTAAACGACCCACACAATAGTGATCACTTTCCAATCGTATGCAGAATCCAAACGATTCAAACACCATACCCTGATAATCGCTCAAAATGGAAATTCTCCAAAGCAGATTGGGAAAAGTTTTCAACCCGTCTTTCTTTTTATAGCCAATTGATCAGACTACAACCAATTGATGATGTCACAGAGCATATTACCAGGCAAATACTGACCATAGCCTCCGAAGCAATACCTTAAGCCTCCACATGTAAACACAAAAACCTTAAACACTGGTGGAATGAAGCTTGTACCAATGCCAAAAAGGAAAAAAAAAAAATAAAGCTTGGAACCTGTTCCAGAAGTTCCCAACTACAAACAACCTAATTCAATATAAAAGGCTCGACATATTAGAAGAAAAGCAAAAAAGGAATCATGGATATAGTTTGCCTCCAACTATTACAAAGGATACTAGCAGTCGTCTCATCTGGAAAAAAGATTCGGCAATTAAATGGGAAATATCCCCCTCTTCCTTCTCCCATCTTAATCAAAAATGGACAAGAAATTTCTTCAGAAGAAGAAATACTAACGCCCTTGCAGAGCATTTCTACCAGACATCTGCCATGTCAGCATATGGCAACTGTTTTCTTAAAATCAAAGCTTCGGCTGAATGGCCCCGAGTGCCAAGCGATAGTGACAAGCGATTTTCTTCCAGTGATTATAAAGTGATCTCCAAAGTGATATAGTTTCTTTATTTTCCAGTGCGTCTGTTATTTTATTTACTTGAAATGGTTCTGTGCTTTAAAAGTCAAAAGTAAGAACCCAGAAAGGCAATCCACCTTTCTTTTCTTATTCCTTATATATATATCACTAACCAAATCCACTAACTTAAACAACCGCTTGGTCACTGGTGGCACCGCTCCTGCCTCCACGTGGCGGGGCCGGTAACCTGGGGGAAAAACCAACCCTCGGGGCGAAAAGGAGCAAAGATGGAAACAAATGAATTTCCACGTTTAGAGCCGAAGTGCTCTCAACATGAACTTGACAATGACACCGATCATGACTTCTCTCTTTCAAAGAGACTTAAAAAAGACACTAGGAAGCAGGAATCTCCAGCTTTCCTAATAATACACTCTTTGTCATCCCAACCTGTGAGCAAGCTCTCACCTTTCATCATCCAGAGATGCCTTGAAAACGCTGCAGGTTCACCAAAAATGGTTAAACGTCTCCAATCAGGAGATCTACTAGTAGAGACTTGTTACTCAAGACATTCTGAGTTATTACTACAACTTACTTCTTTAAGCGGAATACCAATTCAGGTTACCCCACACAACACACTAAATTCTTCCAAAGGAGTGATCTCTGAATGGGATCTATTATATGTTTCTGAGGAAGAAATTGTCCAGGAGCTAAAAGATCAAAATGTCTCTCATGCAAAACGTATCATGATCAGAAAAGACGGCAACTTAACTCCCACGCGAAACATAATCTTGACTTTCAGTACGCCAAATCTACCGGATTCTGTCAAAGCAGGTTACTTGAATTGCCGCATTAGGCCTTACATCCCAAATCCGCTCAGATGCTTTAAATGTCAAAAGTTCGGCCATTCTCAGACAGCATGCCGTGGAGACGCCATATGTCCAAACTGCAGCTGCAAGAATCACACACAAGCAGAATGCAAAGCTCCAACACCACAGTGTCCTAATTGTAGTGGCAAACATCCAGCCTACTCTAAAGACTGTGAACTATGGAAGATAGGTAAAAAAATACAAAAATATAAAATTGAAAATAAAGTCTCTTACCAAGAAGCGAAAAAACAGATCAACTTAAGTATGCCAAAGCGCACTTATGCTTCTACCACTCTCAAACATGAATCAGTAGCATGTCAGACTGAAGTATCCATCTCTCCAAATATATCAATATCAGACTGGGCACGATCAGTACTCTTGATCCAGCATCCATCTAAACCGAATTCAATAGACCAAAGCAATAACACGCCACTCACAATTCCAACCCAGAGACTTCCGCATCATCAGGCAGCAGAAAATTTGCAAAAACCGCATTCTGCTGAGACGAAAGTATCAGGTCTAACAAGCATGGATACGGATGATTCTATCGGTCAAGAAGAACTGCTTGAAATACATGCAGAAGATGATATGGACGACAGCAATGAATCGGGACGTCCCACTTTTCCCCGAAGAGAAAAACCAAAACCGGACCGTCATAAACAGTCAACATATAAAAAGCAGTCAGATACATCTTCCACGAACAAAACCAAATAATGGAACACATCATTCAATGGAATTGTAGAGGTTTTCGTAGCAACATCGATGATATTAATGAACTAATTCACTGCTTCAATCCGGTAGCTATGTGCCTACAGGAAACCAACTTGACTCCCCAAGTTTCCACCACAGTCAAAAATTACACTATCTACAGACAAGATAGATCTGACACCAATAGTGCTCATGGAGGAGTAGCCATCCTGTTGGACTCAAGAGTTCCTTCCAGATGCATTCCATTGCAAACCTCTTTAGAAGCTGTTGCCACACGCATAGTAATTGGAATCACCGTTACATTGGTCTCAATTTATCTTCCACCAAATCGTCCATATTCTATCCAGGAAATCGAAGATCTCGTGTTGCAGCTACCAGTTCCCTTCTGTCTACTAGGTGACTTTAATGCTCACCACCCATTATGGGGTTCTTCCAGCTTAGACAGGCGTGGAAAACTTGTTGAAACGTTAATAGATAGACAGGATCTAACGTTGTTAAATACTGGCTCTCCTACCTATGTTCATTTTCCTACCGGATCAACCTCTGCAATAGACCTTTCCATTTGCTCTCCAGTGCTCTATCCAAGTATCCAGTGGGTAACTCTTAACGACCCTCACAACAGCGATCATTTCCCAATAATATGCAAAGTTCAAACTTCCCGTTCATTACCAACAGACAATCCAGTAAAATGGAAATTTCCGAAGGCTGACTGGATAAAATATAGCTCGCTTGTCTCGTTCGACAACCATATCATACAGTGCTCTTCTATCAACCATGTTACTGAACATATAACAAACCAAATATTAACAGCTGCAACTGCTGCAATTCCACAATACCAAGTCAGGAAAAAGCGAAAATTAAACTATTGGTGGAACGAAGAGTGCAACAATGCAAAAAAAGAGAAAAACAAAGCTTGGAATCAATTCCACAAACATCCAACCACTTCCAATCTTATTAATTACAAGCGACTTAGAGCAAGAGCCCGTTATATCAGACGGAAAGCAAAAAAAGAATCTTGGATTAAATTCGCTTCCTCAGTTAATAAAAATACAGACATCAGACTGATCTGGAATAAGATAAAATTGTTAAATGGCAAAATTCCTCCAACATCTACTCCACTAATTAATTGGAATGGACAGGAACTCTCTACTCCTGCAGAAATCGCAAATGCACTAGGATCTGTATTTTCCCAGTTGTCCTCCTCAACTTCTTATGACCAATCGTTTCAAAAAATTAAAGGTGTAACTGAAAAATCCAAACTGAATTTCACTGACAGATGTGCACTAAAATATAATCAACCATTTACCATGGTTGAACTCCAGCATGCTCTTACCAACACAAGAAACAGCGCTGCTGGCCCTGATGGGATATTTTATATAATGCTCAAAAATTTAAATACAAAGTCACAGTCATCACTGCTGTTCTTCCTCAATCGAATATTCACTGAACATACATACCCAAGCTCCTGGCGTCATTCCTACGTTCTGGCTGTCCCAAAACCTGGTAAAGACAATTCTGTTCCTCAAAACTACAGACCAATTTCACTTACCAGCTGTCTGAGCAAAACCCTCGAAAAAATGGTTCACCACCGTCTGACTTGGTATCTTGAGTCCCAAAAGTTAATCAATAACAATCAATTTGGTTTCAGAAAAAATCGATCATCATTGGACCTTATGATTAAAGCCGAAGCAAACATCAGAAATGCATTCATCAAAAAGGAGCATCTCGTTATGGTCTGTCTGGATATTGAGAAAGCCTTTGACACCACATGGCGTTTCGGCATTTTAAAGGATCTACATTCTCTTGGCCTGAGAGGAAATTTGCCATATTTCATCAAAAATTTCTTAGAACAAAGATCCTTTCAAGTTCGTTACCAAGGAATTCTCTCTAAAAACTTTGCTCAGGAAGAAGGAGTCCCTCAAGGGTCCGTTCTCAGTGCCACTCTATTTGCAATTAGAATTAATCACTTAACTGAACTTATTCCGAAAACAGTAGACTCATATCTTTATGCCGATGATCTCACAATTTCCTGCCACTCTCAAAACATGAACTACATTGAGAGACAATTGCAGATATCAATAAATCAGATCCAGATTTGGATGACACAAAACGGTTACAGACTATCCAGCCAGAAATCTACTGCCATTCATTTCTGTACCATACGTAAAATGCATCCTGATCCTGAACTCCATTTAGATAACCATCTTATTCCAATAGCAAATAGTATTCGTCTACTTGGCTTAATTTTTGACTGTAAGTTAAACTATCAAAAACACATTGAACATCTCCGGACAGCTTGCCAAAAAAAAATGAACATACTCAGAGCCTTATCAGCAACAACCTGGGGAGCAGATCGCTACACCTTGCTTCACTTATACAGATCCATAATTAGATCTCGTCTGGACTATGGCGCACCTGTCTTTGATTCTGCTAGGGAAAGTGTCTTATCTCGTCTCAACCCTATTCAACATTCAGCTCTAAGAATAGCTCTAGGTGCGTTTAGAACATCTCCAGTGCAAAGTCTCTATGTAGAAGCCTACGAAGCTCCTCTAAACATCAGAAGAAAGATGCTACTATTGAACTACGCCACCAAGATTCAAAGTCAGTCGACGCATCCTAATTGGTCAATATTTAATGATCCGCCACTCACCATGTTTTATAGAAACAAGCCACATGCAACGAGGCCTGCAGGTATTAGGTTAATGGAACTAGCAGAAAATTGGAATATACAACTCAATAAAGTCCACCAAGAACCTACAGATCACGTTCCTCCATGGTCTGTCATCTTGCCGTATTGTGACTATTATTTCCACCAATGGGGAAAACACTCTTTAACGGGTATTAACATCCAGCAGCTCCACACTGCACATTTACAAAGTTATCCTGACTTTGCGAAAATATATACTGACGGCTCAAAGTCTGAGAATGGATCAGGTGCAGCAGTGGTATTCCATGACACTATCACTTCCGTGTCACTTCCGACAGAATGCAGCAGTTACACCACTGAACTATATGCCATAAAACTTGCTCTGGAAAACATTTCCCATCTCTCAATCAAAAAGAGTATAATCTACACAGACTCGCAAAGTGCCCTATTAGCAATGCAAAAAATTTCCCCATCTACTCATCCGCTACTACAGCTAATCAGATCAGAATTGATTCATCTCCGAGATCATCGGCAAAATGTTGTCTTCTGCTGGATCCCAGGCCATACTGGAATACCGGGAAACGAAATTGCAGATGATGCTGCCAAGCATCCATCCAGCACATCCCCAATGAATTTTCTGGTCCCGTTCAGGGATTACAAAGTACATATACGTAATATATGTAAGGAACGCTGGAAACTACAATGGCAAACGCACATTCACAACAAACTCCTTGAAATTAAACCTATACCGCAATTATGGGCCTCCAATTTTCGTACAAACAGACAAGAAGAGGTCGTCCTGGCCAGAGCCCGAATAGGCCACACCCATTTGACCCATCTATTTCTGTTATCAGGTAATGACCCTCCACAGTGTTCACATTGCCACAAGCCACTAACAATAAAACACATACTCTTGGAATGCATCTTGTATAACAACTCCCGTCTAATTTCATTCACTTCTCTCTCAAACTTACAGGAATTGTCACTTAGCCACATCATAGGCGAAAACTCAAACATTACAGAATTCTTTCTCTTTCTGAAACGAATAGGTTTATATAACCGTTTCTAACTGCTCCCATAGAAACCAATAAAATTAGTATTAACTACTATGATAGGTGCAATATGGCCTTTGTAGCTTTTGCACCAGAAAAATCCAAGCACAACAACAACAACTTCGGCTGAAAGGTACAAAATAAAATTCCATACTACCCAACATATTGCTTATAATCAACCGTTTAATCTATTTAAACTGCAAACAGCATTATATAGATCACCCAACAGTGCAGCTGGAGCTGATTGTATATATTATGTAATGCTGAAACATATAAACAGTAAGGCCTTGAATTTATTATTAATGTTCTAAAATCGGATTTTTCTTGAAGGTACATATCCACCTTCATGGCATCATTCCACCACTTTAGCCTTTCCTAAACCAGGAAAAGATCACTCACTTCCAGAAATTTACCGACCTATTTCTCTAAACAGCTGCCTAAGTAAAATCCTAGAAAGAATGATACACAGACGGCTTACCTGGGTTCTTGAAACTAAAGCACTGATGAACAACAATCAGTTTGCTTTCCGACGAAACAGACCACTTTGGATCTAATGGTGAAAGCCAAGACTAACATCTGCAATGCTTACATCAAAAATGAACATCTTGTAATGGTAAGTCTCAATATAGAAAAGGCTTTCGACACTACCTGGAGGTATGGCATATTAAGAGAACTTCATTCCATAGGATTGCGAGGGCACTTACCAGATATCATTAGAAATTTTCTTCAACACAGAACCTTTCAGGTCCGCTACCAATCTGTACTTTCTCGGTCCTACACTCAAGAAGGTGTCCCACAAGGATCAGTACTGAGCTCTACCCCTTTTTCACTTAGACCGAACACCATAACACACAACATCACAAATACTGTAGAACTATATACGTATGCTGACGATCTTACTTTATCTTGCCGTTCACAAAACATTCATACCATTGAAAGACAGCTGCAACTCTCCATAAATAAGTTGGAGACATGGGCAATGCAGAATGGGTATTATTTATCAGAACAAAAAACAATTGCAGTTCATTTCTGCAATAAACGTAAGCTACACCCAGAACCGGAACTCAGATTAAAAAACCATTTGATCCCTCTCACCAGTAATCTTCGTTTCCCAGGCTTAATATTGGACAGCAAACTGAACTTTTGTTTCACATACCTCCGAACTGTTTGTCTAAAGAAAATTAACATACTTAGGTCCATTTCTGCTATGACATGGGGAGCTGATAGATACACTCTATTACAGTTGTATCGTGCTATTATCAGATCTCGTTTAGATTACGGTGCTATTGTATATGATTCAGCTAGGAAAAGTGCATTAATCAGACTTAATACCATCCAACACAGTGCCCTTCGTACTGCTCTGGGTGCATTTAGAACATCCCCTGTTCAGAGTCTGTATGTAGAGGCACACGAACCTCCACTTCACCTTCGAAGGAAAATATTGCTTCTAAATTATGCAGCTAAAATTCAAAGCCTTCCAGACCATCCTGTTCGACCGTTGCTTTCCAACCCTGAATGGACAGCATTTTATAACAGTAAACTGACTGAAACTAGACCAACTGGCATTAGATTAAAAGATTGCTTTACACCTGGAATATTGATTTTTATAACACACTTCAAGAGAGCAAGGTTCCTGATCCACCCTGGTCTCTAAATCTCCCTCACTGTACTACCCACTTTAATCAGCAATGGGGAAAGAAATCCCTGGCAGATAAAAATATCAAACAACTACAAAAAGAACATGCCCTCAACAATATATAAAGCTGTCAAATATATACAGATGGCTCAAAAACAGGTTCTGCCGTTGGTTCCGCAGCTGTCTTTCCGTCTTTTACAGTCTCCATATCACTACCAGTTGAATGTAGCAGTTATACTGCTGAGTTATATGCAATCAAACTAGCCTTAAAGAATATTAACGCTCTCCACAATGCTAGCAGTATAATATACACTGATTCACTGAGTGCAGTGTCTGCTTTAGGCAATCAATTTTCAATATCACAGCCAATCAAAAAACAAATCATTTGTTGTTTAAACCATCTACGAAGTAGGAATCATTCAGTGAAATTCTACTGGATTCCAGGGCATTCTGGTATCTTAGGCAACGAGAGAGCAGATCAGGCACCCAAAAAACCAAACAGGACAACACCAGCAAATTACCAAGTACCATATAGAGATTATTTGAAGCGTATAAAAAAGTCTGTATGTTTCAGTAGTCAGAAATAGTAGGCACAAAATTTGGTAGGCACAAAGTAATAACAAGTTGCTCCAAATCAAAGAAGAACCAGCATTATGGATTTCCAGATTCAGAGAAAATAGACAGGAAGAAGTTGTACTAGCAAGACTAAGGATTGGACATACGCACCTAACCCATATGTTTCTATTCATGAGGTATGACCTACCTCGATGCACGTATTGTACATTACCGCTTACAGTCAAGCATATACTTTTAGATTGTCTCCACTATTCCCATTTCAGAAGAAGTACTTCCCACTCTCAATCACAACTGCAAGACCCGTTATCGCTTACCCACATGATTGGAAATAGTGCTAACCGAGCTACACTCTATACCTTTCTAAGGCAAATACATAAATATGAATTCCTCCGATGCCAAAATGGAACACATTGTATTACTTTAGGATAATAATATAGGACCTGGCGCATTTTGGCCTTTAAACACTAACACCAATACTTGGGGAAATAGCAATCCCAACGTAACTTAATGACTGGGTGGAGTTGGACCGAAAACAGTAAAGTAAAAAAAAATTGCGAACCGGTTGGATATGGAGTTCTTTGAGCACTGTAGACAAAAGTCAGAGGTCCCATGGTCTCCTATCTCTGATGTATCTAACACTCGCTTGTAGACATACGTCTAAAAATAGCCATAAAAATTCCTCGTGTTATTAACGGGATTCGAACTCGGGTCCTTTCCAACCATTGTAGGATTGGCGGCTATTATACCAACTGTGATACCAAAGATGGTGTAAATGAACGTGGCCTACAATGTTTTTAATGGAATCGAAACAAACTAGTAAAATTGCATGTGGAAAAGCTAAATAAAAACATTCTTATTTTGCAAAAATGTGCGCTCTACATAATGGTGTTTGATCAATTTTTTGAGGGTTTCGTTTCAAGTTGGGCAGGCATTTAACCGTTAATGTATCGAATACAGACATTTGTTTACGAAATCAGCTCTTTCCTTTACTTTCATTTATTTGTAAAACGAATATGTCTGCAACTTAATTTTATATTTTCAACGTAATGCGAAGAGGCGCACACGAGACGGTGTAACGAAATGAAATCACAGGGTACACAGTGAAACAAATGTGGTTATTTCATATAAAAAGAGCGCGCGCTGCTGCTTTCCCACAGTTGCGGTGTCGCATGCCAATGAAGAGATTGCTTCTCCACATTTTAACTCCTCGTCTTCCACGATGAAGTCTGTTACCGGACTTTCGTCAAGTTTCTACTCCCAGTTTTTCATCCAGCTGGCGGGACCTTCCTTATAATGGACAAAATCGATAGACACACATCGAAAATAAAACTCTCCAAGAGCTACAAAATTCGAACTTTGTTATAATAATATCAGTGGCATCCTTTACGATAAATAAAACTATGTATGCGAGGTCAAAGCATGGCATTTGTTAATTAAAAATTATCAATTTCGTTAAAGCCATTTCAAATTTCACTCAAAAGTTTATTTTTATCATTACAAAATGTTTGAAGCGAGACAAGCTAATTTGTTGAAGTCAGAAGTACTTTTTGAAAAACACCACTCCTTACAGAATTCTCGTAATGATAATTTCTCCACGTGGTTCTTTCGACTGCTTCACAGAGGCTGCATTTTTGGCAACGTCTAAGTTCATTTTTCGGTATAAATTGCTTTGTGGAACGTGAGCGGACTAAATCAGAAACCTGCTCGCTCAACTTGGTCAGGTTTGGCGAATTGTCAAAATTTACAGAATAAAATTTCTCGCGCCATCAAACCACGTTAAATGCAAGGTATTTTGTCTTCGTTATAAATACCATTGCCTTTTTATTTATGAATCATGGAAATGAAGTAATCATATTTTTCTGTTAGGGTTGATCAAAATAATGATCAAAGACTAATTTGATAATACAAAAAGGAATTAAACACAAAGGTATATTTTTGTTTATTTCCTTGTGTTTTCTATGCATATAAACTAAGAAATGTGCTCATAGATAGATGTCTGGCATTTATTTATGACCACCATGGCTTCTTCGGTGAAGAAGTCATGGTGGTCAAAATTACAAAAAGAAGGAAAGGAAAAGAGGGAAAAACCCATAACTTTTTTCGGTCTCAGGCAAGGGTAGCATGGTTTTTCCTCCCGGAAATTGGGTTTTCGTCCAGCAAAGAGCAAAACGACCACAGAATACCACACAATCTACAGGCCTTACAGACATATTATATACGGCGCAAAATGGCCTAAATCGCTGATGCGCCCAAAACCCTACAACAACCAACGATTAAAATAAATTTAGCGTGCTCCCCCTTGTTAGCCCTCATAGCCTAGTTGACGTGAAATACCACTATAGCAAGGAACTGGAAACCTTTCGCAACAACATGACCAGTAGTACGAAGCAAAATACAGAGCGGCCATTGATACTGTTCCGATTGAACAGACCTTTAGAGTTCATCCATCGTAGGCAGGAAATAAGCCCAGACCTCTCTAACGAGAGTCAGACGGCAATGTATTGTGACAAGCACTGGCTCTCTGGCTGTGACTAGCTCATTGCAATCTTCTTGTATACGGATGCAATAAAGATTCTCTTTGCAAACGCTGGCCCTAATTCAGTGAAAAATGTAAATTTATGCCATATGAGTTTTTGCCAAGGAATTTTATTAATGCTTTCCTGTACATTACCTCAATGATACACTTCACCACTTAGGGAACTGAATTACTGTGGTAATGTACATTTAAAGTGGTAATAATTCTTTGAGTTCATTGATTTTTCAAATCTTTTTTGGTTCATTATAAAATACAGTTTTCAGTTCTGTGTTGGCATACAGTAATGCGCAATTTTGTAATATTCTTTTATTGCTATTTATAGCTCAGGTGATTCGCATCTCCTCCATTTTCTCTTGCTTTACTAATCATCGGTGATTTCCATAAGCTCAGACATCATAATAAACATTTTACTGAAGTCGCGCTGTAACAGAAAGCATGCAAAGAGACGACGTATTTTACCAGCCTGTAGCGCGATCAATTAATTCCTATTCAGCGGATGTGCCAGCGACATTGGTTTGGCACTGTTGTGGACAGTAAGTGAGGCTTCGCAAGGGACTCGTGCTTAATGACAAACTACCTGAAGTTATCAGGAAAAGAGACGAGAACCAACGTGACAAGTGGAATGCTGTTGGTAGATAAGGCTGTCGAAATCACTTAACTGGAAGAGAAAGATCAGATAACTGAGCGAGGCATTTCTCTGCACAGGTAGTTGTTTGAGTTGAATCGTATAATTTCTGCGCAACACTTTCTAAACGAACTTGCCAACCTTGTGGAGATCAAACGAATTTCCACATTCAACGTTTGTTGAAATAAGAGCAGTAAATATCGATCAATGCTATGAAACATTGGCAAAGAGTCCTTAGTCCTACAATGAATCTCCGTTACTGGTTCGGCTGTTGTATTTTTTGGATCAACTGAAAGCACTTCAAATATGATACGTCTTGTGTATTGCGCTATGCGTGCGCTACGTTGGTATAACTGCTTATTTCAAAAGGAAACCAGACCGTTTCAGAGTACATGTCCACCCGGTGGAGGGATATTTCCTTTAGGAACTTGTTAGCTTTACGTTTGAAGTTAGTAGATTCGATAACTATCATTATTTAGTAGTAGTAGTCCAGCAAGTATAAAAGTTTTATCGATCACATGATTTTATATGCATGCAGTTCAACAGTATCATGCGATCGATAAAAGTTTTTATGCACACCAACCTGCCAGTAAATGATGTATATTATTTATTTACTGTATTAGGCGGTTCCTTCCAAAATTTGCCAACACCGCTGTTTCATATAAAGATAATTTAGATAACTACAATGTACTCTCTTCCCTGTTTTTGCACAATGGCAGGGTGAAGACCCTCTAAAATACAGGAACATATAATTTAACAGCTCTGGCAGTAAACAAACTATAAACAGACAGAAGTTGTCTGTTTATTTAAACCTGTGTCGTTAAAGCAACACAAAAATAGACACACATGCAGAAGATAATTTAAAGCTCAGGTCAATAACTGTTAGCCTATTTCAAAGTCCCCATGTCATCAATTAAGATGGCTAGACAAACAAAACCAAATCACAAATCAAATAACGGTAAATGAGGACATCCTCACGACGTCAAGGAGCATTTCAAGAATCTACATCCCAGAGTCTGTAGGAACCAGGTACTCCGTGAGAGAAGCCTGCGCCACAAGTAGCTGCCTGTGACAATCACAACAGTGCTGATGGCACCATAACTGCCAGGAGATGTAAGAAACTGAAGACATCTAACTTTGTGGATGATGAAGTAGGAGTAGACACCAATCCAAATTCGTGCTGTGTAACAGAATGAATGAATTCGTTTTGGAGGGAGTGGGCAAGGATATGGTATTCTGTTACTGAATTTGGGTTGGTGTCTACTCTCACTTCCGCATCCACAAAGTTAGGCGTCTTACGTTTCATGTGAAAACTAAGTGTCAATTATCGTATCAATAGACTTGACAGTTGGTATAATCGCTATCCTACCACACAGGCTGAAAAGACCTGCGTTCGAATCCCATTGATGAGGTGAGGATTTTTATGATTCTATTTCACAACATGGCTGAGTCAGTTGGTCTCAGGCTAGGGTAGCACGATTTTTCATCCAACAAAACAGGCAAATAGACCACAGAAACAACAACCCTTTTATATCTTCGCGGATAGACAGTGGTTATAATTGCCGTATTTTCACAGCAAATAAAAACAGGCATTAGTTCAAATCCTGTTTCCACGGAAGGAACTAAATTGTCAGCCTTGGAAAGTGTTGCAATCTTTTTCATTCGGCAAAAAGACCGAAGGATGCACGCTGTTACAGACTTAAAATTAGAAATCCATTTGTCGTTAGAGTCAACAGATAAAGAAAATAAGGTAATTATTAAGGTATGAAAATGTAACTTGTCGTATGGTATGACCATATGTCTGTGGGAACAGGTAATATTATTGCAGAAGGGGGCAGATAAGTGATCTAATTTTCATTGAGAAAACTTATGCTACTAAATATATTTCTTTTGTCTTCATTAAAAGTTAATAACTACATTTGCACAACTGTTATTAATCCTTTAGCCTTGTAATCTGCAAGGCCCTGTTTAAACCAATCCTTGAGACAAGACATTATTTTAAAGAAGGACAATATTCTTCCATTGAAGCGTAATCTAGATTCTCTCTAAGAAAAAGACAAAATTTGTAATATTAGATTGAATTTAAGTAAAGACTGCATTCAGAGCCTTGCAAGTGGAAGTAATAGCGTACTATTAGACAAAGCGTGTATTTTTTCTTAAGCATTCAACGCATGAGCAATGACCAATATTTAATTTGAGACGAAGATTTTTAAGTGGTTGGTAGATACAGCCCGTTCGTTTGTCTGTGTGAAGAAATTGCAAGCGTTTTCTCAAAAACTTTCCTTTTAAAAATGAGCGTCCTTTACGTTTAGCGAGCTTTGACGGAAATGTGCACATCTTTCATGCTCTCTCAATAAGCAGTAGGATGGGGGGGGCGCATGTGCGTATTTTGATGTTCTTCGAGTACTGAATGAACGTCAGAAGGGACTTTCCCACAATTGAAAGCTGATGGACGTATTCCTTCATACATTTCGGGTGACTTATGACCTATCAAACTGGGCTTCCACAACTGCGACGCCAAAACAAAACACGGCTTCGAGTAAAAGTCCCTCCCTCGCCTTTATGTCTATCCCCTTACTTCCGTACGTATCCCTTCTCCCCTCTGTGTGACTCCTCCATCCGTCTTCGGGATTACCTTTAGGAAACATTTACTCCTGCAGGGACTTAAGTTGGGAAATACCTCTGGCTTGCCCACGTGGTATTTGTTTTATCGACCAGACCTTCGCCCGAGGACGACCCAATTATTCTTCCAGAAGAAAGAACACAAAGTGCCTTCAGGAACACAGCAAAAGCATAAAAATGTTGCTGTGTCAAACACAGCTGCTCGCCTTGCTATCTGCCATTACACCGCTTTCGAAATTACACTTCGTACGTAATTACAGTCTCTTCCATCAGCGCTGCCAATCCTCTTCGACGGGCACTGTACTTTATGTTCATAGTGATGCGCAGTGTAGAATGCAGTGCGTTTGGTAATACGCTTCTTTGTAATTAGAACTCGCCAGAATAGAATACGGAAAGAAGTTTCATAGAATTATTTGGAGGAAATATTCAGCGAAAGAAAGAAGCGCCGAGACACGGTAAATAAAAATCAAAATGGGAACGAGTCGACCACAGGTTGACTTGACAGCTGAGGCTGCATTTCAATTGAAGTTTTTTTCAGTATCTTCCAAAGCGAGATGTCCACGATACCCTACAAAGTAAAATTCGATTCTAACAAGTTCTGCTTAAGGACGAAGTTTAAGGGCAGCTGAAGTTTTTGCGAGACGGGGAATTTTCTTTTTTTTTATTCGAAGTTATCAACAAAAACCACCAAAGGGTTCTAAGTTAACCATGGGAATTCGCTACAGGAAAATTCTCAATGGTCAATTGTAGAATGTGAATTTTGAAAAGTAACTAAGTAACTAACACTCACTGGCCAAAAAATTGGGAGGGTCTTGTAACTGGCGTCAACAGATAATTAAACGTACGCAAATGTAATTTGTTACATGTTATGATCACAAGTTCCTTAGTGCGAGATAAATACTGAACACTTTCTGGGACTTCTTAATCGATCCGGTAATGGGGAAGAAAAAGTTGTTGTTGGGTTTTTAGGAGCATTAGCGACTAAGGAATTGGTCCATATACTGTCTATAAATTGCGTTTGTTCTGTGGTCGATTTTCTGTTTACTGGACGAAAAACCCGAGTTTCTGGGAGAAAAAACATGCTACCCTCGCCTTGAGACCAACTAACTCAGACACGTTGTGAAAAAGAATTGGACACACACTCATCGTACTCATCTGTTCTTGCTACTGGTAGAAGATCAACTCCAATGTTCATCCTGTCACAATCAACTTACGGTTAGGCATTTTCTGTTTGATTGTCCCTTATATTCAACCATACGGTCAAACACTTTTCAGTAGGTCTCTAGGCTGAACCTCTCACATAATTTAACTCGTATTCTGGGAAATGATGCAAACATAGAACTTATAATATATTTAAAATGTATTGGCTTATACAGCAGTATTTAATTTAACACCTACAGCGGTATATTTCGGCTAACACAATTTGAGCAGACACAATTTGGCGGCCTGAGTAGCCCTTGTGTCGTTAAACCAAACAACAACAACAACAGCAGCAGCAAGACGAGTTTCAGATGAAATTTCCTCGGTCGTTTGACCCCAACAAGTCAACAATATCGCGTATAATTGCGAAATTTCGTAAGACTAGGAGTTGAGTATGGAGGACAAAAAGAGTCGAGGCCAGCCATCACTGTTAACTGCGAACGTTCTAGGTGACCTGAATGAACGTTTAACCCACTCACCAAGAAAATTGCTTAGGAAGTTATCTTCTCAAACCGGACTGTCACCAACTACTGTTTTCAGGGCTACAGGCCCCAGGTGCCAAGCGATTTATAGAGAGTTAGAAAAAATATATATGTTTCTTTAATTTTCATCGTTAACTTACTTTCATTTTTTGCGACACAGCTCTTTGTCTTACAATCAGTAAGTGAAGACACAGGAAGGAAACTCACCTTTCTTATTTTTTCTCTTAATCACACTTTACTAACCTAACACAGTAGCCGCTTGGTCACTAAGTGGCACTGCTCTTGCCTCCACGTGGCGGAGCTGGTAACCTGGGAGATTAAAGTAACACTCCCAGGGCCAAAAGAGCAAACATGATTAGTAAAATAACTACTGATACTACAGGGCTTCAAGAGAAAGCCCTACCAAGTAGAGATACAGAAAAGGCAAAGAGAGAGAAGCCAGATATGGACCCACCAAAAATACCGACATACATTGTTATACATGCGACAGGAGATCAGACATTAGGACGTATGTCTCCCTTCATAATTCAGAAAACGTTAGAGGGTCTAGTAGGATCTTCCAAGTCTGTTCGACGCCTGAGATCCGGGGACATACTAGTAGAAACAAAGTCCTAATAACTCTCAGAAGTTGCTAGGAACGACAATCTTTGGAGGATTACCAGTAGTTGTAACACCACACAACACGCTGAATTCTTCCAGAGGAGTGATCTCCGAGTGGGACCTCTTAAATGTGCCAGAAGAAGAGCTCACAGAAGAATTAAGAAGCCAGGGGTAACAGCAGTGAAGAGAATCAATATCCGAAGGGATGGAAATATAATTCCAACAAGAACTCTAATCATAACCTTTAATACTCCGAAACCTCCAACAACAGTCAAAGCAGGATATCTGAACTTCCAAGTAAGACAGTACACACCAAATCCATTGCGATGTTACAATGTCAGAAATTTGGACATTCGCAAATGGCATGCAGAAACTCGGCTACCTGTGCAAAATGTGGTTCTAAAGAACACGAGACTACAGATTGCTCTGCCAACACCTTGAAATGTACAAACTGTAAAGGGGAACACCCAGCCTACTCAAAAACATGTGAAAAATGGAAACAGGAGAAACTAATTCAGAAATACAAAACAGAACACAACGTACCAAGAAGCAAGAAGAATAATACAGCCATGGCCTACAAACAAGCCATCATATGCACAAGCAGTCATCCAATACAAATCAGTAGAAGTTCAAACTGAAATTTCAATGCTGCCAAAAGAATCACTTAGTGGAATGAAGGCACAAAAACAGGAGAAAATAGTGAATACTCCAATTTCTATTCACACAGAACAAATACCAACAAACCAGCACCACACACAACAAAGACTGAGGTAAACCTACAAACACCAAAGCAACCGAATAGATAGACATAGGAAAAATAAACACATCTGAAGAACCAGTGCTAGAAATTTTCACAGAAGAAGATATGGACAGGCCTCAATACCCTAAAAAAGATAAGACAAAATATAAGAATGTTCCATTTCGGAAGCAACCCGAAAGCCCTAGAAAAACCCAATAATGGATCAGTTCATCCAGTGGAACTGTAGAGGACTACGAACCAATTACGACGATGTCCAGTATCTAATTACACACCACACGCCAATATGCTTCTGTCTTCAAGAGACATACCTTAGACAACAAGAAACCCTTTCAGTAAAAAATTATACAATGTATAGGAAAGACAGAATAAGAGATGGGCCAACACATGGAGGAGTAGCCATCTTGGTTCATAACCACACCCCAACTGAACACATTCCTTTAAACAGCAACCTCGAAGCGATAGCTGTAAGAATAACACTAAGATTTAAGGTAACCATCTGTTCAGTGTACCTTCCACTAAGACCAGATATAACTTTTGAAGAAATAGACCAACTAATCTCCAAACTCCAATCACTTTTCTGTATAATGGGAGATATGAATGGGCACAATCATCTGTGGGGAAACACTGACATCAACAGACGAGGACGAATAATAGATCACCATAATCTTTCTCTACTTAACAACGGTAAACATACTTATTTTCACTTTCCTAGTCGTACAACCTCAGCAATAGACCTAACCATATGCACCCCTTCACTCCTACCAGAATTAAAATGGCAAGTAATAGAAAACCCATACAGCAGTGACCACTACCCAGTAATCACCACACTGATCAGGAACCTTCCCTGCCATCCCAGCAGACCATCCCGCTGGAAAATAGAAAACGGCAACTGGGAAAAATTTAGAGAACTCGCAATATTTAATCCACAAAGCATTCAAGAAAAATCAGTCGATGAAGTTGTGAAACACGTCACAGATACCTTAATACAGGCAGCTGTGCAAACAATACCCAGAACTTCAACTCGTTTTCCGCTACATCAAAAATCCTGGTGGAATGAAGACTGCATGACAAAAAAAAAGACAACAAAACAAAGCATGGAATAAGTTCCGGAGATGTCCTACAACGGATAACCTCCTAAAATATAAACAAGCACGAGCGCTAGCCAGGTATACCAGGAAACAAGCCAAAAAAAATTTCTGGATCCAGTTTACTTCCTCAATAAATAGAACAACAAATACACAGACAATATGGAATAAAATACGGAAAATGAACGGGAAATACAAAAACCAACCATCCTTAGTATTACACTGGAATGGAGAAAGCATTACTGAACCTTCAGGAGAAACATTTGCCAAAGTATCGTCAAAACAATCATATCGTGAAGAATTTTTGACCTATAAAGAGAAAACTGAAAAAAACAGAATTAATTTTAACACCAAACATATTGAATCCTATAACCAACCAATTACATTGCATGAATTACGTGAAGCATTATCAAAAACAAAACCAAGTGCAGTTGGACCAGACAACATACATTATGACATGCTTAAACATCTGAAGCAAAAAGAAATAGAAAACCTTCTTAAACTGTACAATCGCATTTTCCCAGAAGAGCAATATCCTGAAGCATGGCATCATGCAATAGTATTAGCTTTCCAAAAACAGAATAAAGATCAGAACAACCCAAACAACTATCGACCGATAGCGCTCACCAGCTGCTTGAGCAAAGTTTTGGAGAAAATAATCAACAAACGATTAATCTGGTTTTTAGAAACAACCAACTGGTTCAACAGTATGCAATGCGGGTTTAGAGGTAATAGATCCACCTTAGATCACCTTGTAAGAATAGAAACAGACATAAGAGATACATTTATAAGTTCAAAACATATGGTTACCATATTTTTTGATATAGAAAAGGCATATGACACAGCATGGAGATACGGTATACTACAAGACATCCATGATGCAGGCCTCAGAGACAATTTACCGCATTTTATCAAAAATAGAACATTTCAGGTCAGAGTACAGAACACCATGTCAAAAACATATAAACAAGGAGTTCCCCAGGGGTCTGTCCTCAGTGCTATACTATTCGTCATAAAAATAAATGGCATCACAAAACAACTGCCATCCACGGTGTCGCATGCACTATATGTAGATGACTTCAGTATATCGTATCAAGCACAGAATATGGGAACAATAGAAAGACAACTACAATGCGCAATTAACAGAATCAGTAGTTGGGCCCGGAAAAACGGATTTAGAATTTCACAACAAAAAACAGTCTGCGTACATTTCTGTAGAAAAAGAAATTTACATACCGACCCTGAACTAACAATAGAAGGTCACAAAATACCCGTCAAACAAAGCGTAAAATTTCTTGGACTCATTTTAGACAACAAGTTAACCATCGTAGAGCATATAAAGCAATTACGAATAAAATGTATGAGACGACTTAACATCCTTAAAGTCTTAACATCAGTATCGTGGGGAGCAGACCGTTATACCCTGCTCAATCTGTACAAAACACTAGTAAGATCAATAATAGATTACGGAGCACCTGTTTATGCTTCCGCCAAAAAGAGCGCCCTCAAATGGTTAGATCCAATTCACCACAGTGCAATACGAATAGCAACAGGAGCCTTCCGCACATCACCTTCATACAGTCTTTATACAGAAGCTAATGAACTACCATTGTTCCTCAGGAGACAACAGCTGGCCCTACTCTATGCATACAAGATAAGATCCACAAGAAACCATCCGACTTGGACATCATTATTCTCACCAAAATGGGAAAACATATATAGGATCGCAAAAGTGCAAACAAGCCTCAAGGAATCAGACTACAAGAGCTACTGACAACATATGATCTTAACGTAGATAATGTTGCAAATCTTGAAAGGCACATAATACCACCATGGATAAACTCCACAACTTGTGAACTCTCCACACAAACCTGGAATAAAAATAACTTGTCAGACATTAACTTTCAACAACTGCATGCAGCACACAGAACTAAATATCCCAACCATGTACCAATATATACAGATGGATCAAAATCAGAGAACCATGTAGGAGCATCGGCAGTATTCCCAGACACTACACTGGCACACCAACTTCCAAAAGAATGCAGTGTCTACACTGCAGAATTAGTAGCAGTTCAGATAGCCCTGGAGTACTTCAGAACCACATATCATTTGAGAACAGTAATATATTCTGATTCATTAAGTGCAATACAAGCCATTCAAACCACGACCAATATAACCCATCCAGCTATCGTGCAAATTAAACAGATATTAACAGACTTAACAAAAGAAAAACAAGAAATACTTTTCTGCTGGATACCAGGACACAAAGGGATAAAAGGAAACGAAGAAGCTGACAGAATTGCAAAATCAACAACTAACCTTCAGAAACAACCTTTCCCAGTGCCGTATCAGGATTACAAACCAATCATTCAAAACCGCCCTCTAACACAATGGCAAGAACTCTGGCAAAAACAAACTTCAAATAAATTATATGAAATAAAACCAAAAGTTGAACTTTGGAAAACAAGCACAAGGAAATCAAGGAGAGAGGAAGTCGTTCTGACCAGACTACGAATTGGACATACACACATCACACATGGCTATTTACTACGTGCCGAAGAACCTCCAAGATGTCAAATATGCAATTACATATACTCAACAATCAGACATATACTCATAGAATGCCCAACCTATGAAAATGATCGACGAAAAATTTTCTCATCATTATATAAAAGAAATCAAGACATCACCCTCAGAGATATCCTAGGTGACAAGGAACGTGTATCAGATATTTTCAGATTCATGCAGATAATCAACGTCTACCAACTACTGTAAATAATGATAGGGTATATAATCACAGAAAATATTTAACTCCCGTGCTTTCGACCAAGATACAGAGAATGAATATGCATACAAAGACATAATATAACAAATGAACTGGCGCACTATGATCTCCGTTGTCAATGCGCCAATAAACAACAAAACCACCAAACAATCAGGGCTACAAAGAAGTTAAAATTGTACGCTCACCGTATTGGTGTCGTTCAGAAACTGAAAGAACCCGACCATGAAAAATGTCGGTATTGTTGTTGGTTTCGTTCTTTTGTTGATGAAAATGGAATTGAGGTGTTGGTTCGTGTTTATTTTAGGGACTAGGCTTGGTTCCACTTGGATGGTTATGTGAATAGTCAGAATAGCCTAATATGGAGAGTGAAAACTCACATGCGTATCACGAACGATCATTACATACCCTAAAAATTGGGGTTTGGTGTGCCATCTCGCGCCGTCGTATTATAAGACCTATATTTTTTTGGAAAACTGTGGATGGAGAAGTTTATTGTGACATAATCCAACAGTTTATTGGAGGTGAATGAACGAGAATGTTTGTTTCAACAAGATGGTGCGACCTGCCATACAGCAATGAAACGATGGCCATGTCATAGGAATTTTTCGGAGATGTCTTGGTCTCAAAAATCTTGCGGCCCACAAGATCTCCAGATTTTACTCCTCCAGTTTTTTTTTTCTTTTTCTTTGGGGATAATTAAAAGGTAAAGTGTTACACAACAATCCTCTTGACGAATTGAAGGCTAACATTGAAAAAGAGTTTGCAACATTACGCAAGGTAGCTGAAAATGTCATGAAAGGGTACGAAGCTGCATCCAGGCGAGTGGAAACTGTTTCCAACACTTGTAAAGGTTGTGTAATTTCTTTCCGTTGTAAAGGTATGTGTAATTTATTTCCCTTTTGTGTGATTTGTTAAAATTCCTATAAGGACACAAGTCCTTATAGGAATTTTAATATATATTTAAATATATTAAATAAATATATTTATATATATTTTAATATAAGAAACACCCTGTATGATTGAGGAAACAAAGCAAATCGAAAGCAACCATCTCAAAAGTATACAATGAGTGGAATAAAGCGAATTGTGATCGTCAGAATAGGTCCAGTTGACTGAAAAACTCAATTTAGGCCAAAACGGGCTCATTTCCAACCGAACTAAGTGTAAAGTGTGTTAGTTGTCTGACGGCACCAGGGGGTTCCCCATCTCCGCGTTGTATTCTTTGTAAGTGACGCAGAACTCTGCGGAGGCCAGAGATTTAAAGTGTGTGGGGAGTGGTCTGTTATGTAACGTTATGTTCTGTTGTTTCTCTGACCATTTAGCCTTTGGGCCCCACCGTTGCCCACACTTTGCCACGAGGAGGCAGGTCAGGCACCCAGTAGATTATTTAAATTTCCAACGAATTATGAGACGTGTACCTATACGAAAGTCATTTCTGGTTGACTTCAGCTCATGAAGTCATGTATCCAGATTCAAGCGACTGGAGGTGGTATTATGGTATGGGGTATGTTTTTGTTGGTACAGACTGGGTCCTCTCGTAGTCTTGTTCCCCGAAGTGAATATTTTTTGTCGTATTGGAACTACAGAATAGTAATAACTTCACCCAGTACTTCATATTTACCCGGAGTGAGATGGATTCTTTGAAGACGACGACACGACTATGCACCGTGCAAAAATCTGAATATTTGAGGTTCAATCCCAAGATTTCCAACATCCCCTGGTCGCCTAATTGTCCATAGCTAATATGTTGGAAAGGGTAGTCCAGCTTCATAGTTCTCTAAAGACCATATTGCGACAGCTGACAAATATTGTGATGGAAGAATGGTCAGATCTGGAGCTGGACTCCTTCAGACTCTTAATGGAATCCATGCCACGACGTGCAAGGGCTGTAATTTGGATAGAAGGCGGCTGATATGGTTGATAGTGAAAAAAAGTTTAATTTTTTGGCCATTGAGTGTGGATATTCAATGTATTAGCGCAATCCATTCCTTAAGTTTTCTGAAGTTCAATTTGGGAAGATAGATGATAAACCTACTGAACAGTGGTTTCTCTGAAAAATAGTCAGCTTCCCGCTGATTTCTTGAGAATATCTGAAATGTTGTTAGTATTGAAACGCTCAAACTTACGCTGCATTGGAAATATTTTCACTGCGCAAATGGAGTTTTGGTTGAGTCGGAGGGGATTTGATGGGCGGGAATGTAAACAGAAGTTTAATATTACAGCAGCTGTGTGTTTAAGATGTAAAAGAAAATAAAAGTTCTTCGAAACTGGTAATCTGTAAAATTACAAGTTTGTATCAATCGTCTTCACTGTTTAGTCTTGTCTTTACAGGCTAAACAGTTTTTCTGTTAACCACTAGAGATGGAACAGAAGAGATAATGATTAATAATAAAACGAAGAAAATCTCCCTTTTATTACTCTAATGTCATGAGATATTCATAACAGTGTTAATAAGTCGAACTTTAATGTTTTGTAGCAGATTTTAAAAATATTTTTATTACTATTCAAATGGAGAATTAAATTACTCTCATTTTAAGAATTAGGAGGGAAAAATTAGCATTTTATGATCGTCTACAAAGAAGGCCATGCTTCCAACTAATGAATATACCGCATAATTTCGTCAGCTGCACTAATGTCTATCTTAATTGTAATTATTAACGCCATCTTGAAAAATAAAAACAACAGGTGTCTTAATAAATTTGCATTTAGCAACATTTAAGGCACAAGATTTAGAAAAAGTAAGAAACATAGTTTAAAGAATCTTAACTTGTTTTCTGACTCGATGTTATCACATAATAATCCGTTACATTGAAGAAAAATCTAAAAGATATGCAAATACTGAAGGCCAAAGTACCACTAAGATATTTTGGTCTTACTAAAGTAAGACCAAAATATCTGAGTGGTCTTAGGAAGGCCCCCACTTAACCTGAATTTGATATGGTCTTCACAATGCAACCATAAAGATTATTTATCTCCAGCTCTCTTAATTTTCAATAGAATATAAGCATCGATAAATAATTTATAAAAATTTCAAGTTCAGGTGGAAGATGCAATTCTTTCTTCTTACTAAAATGCAGTCGCATTTTAGTAAGAAGAAAGCAGAATAAAGTTCAAAACTATGCAGGATTAAAGAGAAGGGAAGGCCGTGAGGGATACCACTCCAGATTCACGAGATTGCCGACTGAATCTAAATTCGACTCTCTGAACCAAAGCATACGCGAGATAGCCGAGAAGTTATGCGAAATGACAGAGGGCGTTCAAGCGAGTGAGTATGGAAGGCCACGAGAAGGTACAATACGATTCTTTCCTCATTGGGAAACAAACAAGGACAAGAATTTAGAAGAGGAAAGCTTTTCTGTAAGCGCTATCCGCGGTCCTAATAAGACCTTTCAGAGATGTGACCTTTCAGGAAAGTTATAAAAGGCTTTTATCGACTAAACCTTAAGATTAAAAATTGGAAGTTTCCTACCGGAGAGATAAAAATGTCTGCCGAGATAAGTAAACAGGAAGAAATGGCGAGGTTATTGTGTTGTTCGCCATCCCGCAGGAGCCTGGCTGAAACCACTTGGAGATAAGGCAACGTTCCCTAACCCCTGTGCCGGACAGCAGAATGCGTTGGGGAAGTGAGGCATACGGAACCGATTAAAGTTGTCGGACCAATGAACCGAACCACTCGTGTCCACTCAGCTAGATTCATTAATTAAAGCGGATTGAAAGCTCTGCCGCTGGAAACGCGTTTCACACGGCGTTCACAAGGCGGAGTTAATTATCTAGTCGAGAGCCGAAAAAGGAGCAAAAAGTCTCGTGCATTCCCCTCTTCCCCACGCTGTTACCTCTCTCGGAACAAACTTGCGGTTTTTGATGCCTTTGGTATCATTTAATGCCTTTAGTAGCGACTGGAAATTTCTCTGGGGGTGAAGGGGGGACAGTGGATTACCAAGGGCGTTCGTTGCCTTTTGTTGCATTACCTGACAGTGGACGGTTAATAACGAACTCATTAAGATAATTTTCTTCTTGTTAGGATTGTCTTATCCAATTAAGAGCGTGGAGCGATCAGATTACTGAACACTGCGTGCATCAAAAGGCTACAGAAGTCATCGGGGGTTCTTAAAACAACCCTCTCAATTCAGCGATGTGAAGTCTAATAACAACTGACCTTTTCTCCAAGGTTGCTGTTTCTTTAAATAGTAAAACGCATGCAGCATATCGAATTGCCCTTAAATACACTGACGTAATCCTCCAATGGCATTAATTAATAAAAAGCAATGGCAGTGAATAGTTTAGCAAATAAAGAAATCCTGGTTTACAAATGCTTGGAATTTATTAGTGTAAAGGTATTCTCTTGTTTTAAGCCCTAGCGGTTAGCACAACGATTACGATCATTGTCCTTGCAGACCGTCTGGATAAGATGGACTCAACGTGGCCATATTAGTCGGTCTCAGAGCTGGCGTGGTTTCATCGCCCCGAAATCCTGTTTTTTTGTCCAGAAAACTAACATAAGAATACCCACTTGTAAAAAAATATATATATATATACTAACGCCTTACAGCCTTATATGCTCCAGCGCTTAACGCAGACCCCCTACATCTTTTTTTAAAGCCTAACCTGAGCATGTGAAAGAACTCAAGGTATGCGTAATTTTAAAACTAGCATCCCCTAATATTTAAGATGTATTTATGTGCAGTGATAAGGTTATTGCTTGGTTTTGATTTGGAAAACAATTTTATGTTTTACAAATCAAAACTAAGTATACTAAGTGTTCATATCACAAGAAAAATACAACCCAAATGTAGTTATAAGTGGTGGCATATCGAGCGCCGCAGCAATAATGACTATTAGGTATCGATCGTTCTATAGCAGCGTGAATCCTTCGATCGGTTTGCCTTTTCGTGGAACAAAAACCCAAGTTTAGCAATTCAACATTCGTTGTATTGCAGGCTCGCTAAAAGACATGTTGGCTGGTCGGATTTTTTTTATTGGTGTAGCCTAAGCTGCCAGCTTAGGCTACACCAATAAAATATAGGAGACGAGGAGTTAGTTATAAATGGGTATTCTTCAGTGTAGCAAGTGAAGTCCCTAGGGAATCAGTGCCGCCCCCCTTTCTGTGTATGATTCACCCAACGACGCTAACAAGGAAATAAAACGGAATCTGTCAATATTTGCTGGTTATCTGAAGGTAAGAAAGATGGTTAAAAGAACCAGGCCATGCTGCTTCGAAGTGACTTGGATCAGTTGTAAGTCGGGGGAGAGAAGTTAAGTGGTTACTGTCAAAAACATCTTAAGGGTTATGATAGAATCAGATATGAAGCTCACCACACAGTAAACAGATGACTAGGAAGGCCCGTTTGCACTGATTTTCTATGATTTATAGGATCCGTGCAAGTAGAGAGAAAGTGGCCCCTTAAGAGGCCTCTTGTAAGACGATAATGGAGTCCCAAATTGTATTTAGGTCTTTGAAATCGCTCTGAAGAGGGACAGACAGCTTCCAGAGATTTCAAAGAAAGGCAGCCAGATTGGTGAGGGACGCTAATCGACGTTTATACGAAGAACAGCTTGGAAGATGTAGACTGCAATGCTTGGCATCCTAGGTAAGACGTAATTGAACTATATGAGACGCATGAAGCGGGCGGCATATACTCACTGTAGGAGAGACAACTTTATATTTGGGGGGAGGGGGCAGAGATATAAAATCTTAAGAGTAACAAAAGGTATAAAGTTTACTTTCGGGCAGCGTGTTGTATGTCACTGGAATAAATTACCAAGGCTGTGGAGGCAGACAGTTTGGTAAAGTTCAAAGAGGAATTGGTTGGTCACTTTTTATTAAACGGGGAATATATAAGTGATTAGGGTTTGTTTTTTTTTTAATTTTGGTAGATGCAGAAAAGTCTGCTTCCTTGCATCATTTAGCTACATGAGTGGAACTCGAAGATCACGAAAATTATGAGTAATGGGAATTGGAAGATCGGTCTTGGGAGATTCATGATCGATTTTCAATAATAATTTCATTTAGCGTTGTATTTATATGAACATATGGATACTTTACAGTTCTTATTATTTATCGATTTCTACGACAGATGTCCTTACCCAAAACATTAATACAGTTCTTTTTTTTTTTTTTTTTTGGTTTTCGTTTAACTATATATTAATTTCTTTGTCTTCAACCTAGATTTCTTCATAATGGAAAATCGGTACTCCTCTTCTTGTATCTATTTCATTGGACAAGGTTTCTTTCGCTGTTTCGTATTATTTAGGAATGCGATCGGCCCATTTATTGGAAAACTTCTCCGATGGAAAAAAAAGGGAGTACGTTTTAGCATGGAAAATCAGACGACAAGACAATTGTTTCATGGAACCAGTGGACAACAGTTTTTCATTTTCCAAGAACTGTTAACTCCGTTGTTTTGGTACACTGTTGGCCTGACATGAAAAAACGTACTCTTCCCTATTTGAACTGTGCTTCTGAAGAAAAGAAAAAAAAATCGGAACGTTGTATTAAAGAAATGACATACTCGTACATCGTAAACTAACAATAGCTCATGGATGGACTGTCTGCTTTAGACTGTGAGTGGTATTTACTTTTGATAAGACTTTTTGAGCTTGTCTTCTTAACTTCTTCTTTATCTTCGCCTTCTTCCCACGTTTATATGGGGTCGGCATTTCCGTCCTTAATTCTTTTCCTCCATTCCTCCCTATCCTGGGCTTCCTCTCTCTTTTAAATCCTCTGCCACCTTGTCCTTCCAACTCAGCTTAGGTCTCCCCCTCTTCCCTATCACCTCTAACTTTTCACACTTCTTCCCCACTTCTTCGTCCCACATGTCCAAGCTACTTCAACCTAGATGCCTGCATTTTTTTACTTGAGGCCCCACCTCAACCGTACCTCTGATGTAGTCATTTCTTATCCTGTCCATCATCACACCACACATCCATCTTAGCATCCTCATCTCCGCCACTTCCATCTTCTTCTTCTTCTGGGCCCTAGTAATTGCCCATGTCTCAGCACCGTACATCAATGCGGGTCTAACCACAGTTTTATACACTGTTCCCTTCATTCTGCAACTTACTTTCTTATCACACAGCACCCCACTCATCTTTCTCCAGTTCAATCATCCACATTGCACTCTATGCTGTATTTCTGCACTCAATCCTCCATCCCTCTCAACGTTCGATCCCAGATACTTAAATTTTGAAACTGATGGTAGCTTTTCCTGCTGCAGTTTTATAGAACTCTCATCTTCTCCATTCAATGCCATATATTCTGTCTTTGTTCTACTTATCCTCATGCCTCTCTCTTCCAACGCTTTCCTCCATTCCTCCAATTTCTTCTCTGCCTTTCCTTGGGATTGTTCGCACCACATTGTAATCATACACCATTTACATCACTGTAACTTGAGGACATTTTTTTGACAGTGATAGATGTCCTTAACATGTTTTCCAATCTAGTTTGGAAAAATACCTGGATGAACTCTTTCATAAATGACACGCAATTATTAATATATAAATACGTAATATTTAAAATCAAAGTCAAGCTTATAATCAGATATATTTAGCCAAGACACTGTACGAAAGACAGTATCGATTTTGTTCAAAGGGTCACTCAGCAGTCCATTTACTCCTTGCCTTTAACGTATCGTAGGCAAGTGCTACCTACTTTCCCAATGTCTATAAATATCTCATTCAGCTCAACGTAAGGATTTGAAAGTGAGGTGGCAAATTCGTCGAAACAGTCAAGGTACGGAAAGCACCTTACGAATAGCGATGTATTTCTCTAAAGGCGTAGTGCAACACTCGGACAACTCGTAGCAGATAGTAATTTGAGACCGAATTCCTACCTGCGCAAAAATTTCGTAAAATAACATCTAATCCATCGTTCTCAACGAATGTGTAGAGTGCAAACTTAGAGTGAGTTTCAGGAGCATTTATTCGAACTTATTTTTTCCATTTCCTGCAGATCTGAACGGTTTCGTTTATCTTCATTCCTCCCCTTCTCTGCCCCTTTCTTTCCATCCGTAAAGTTTGCCACTCTTGTATCACCAGATTATTTGGGCGAGTCGTAAACGTTCAGCAAGATAATCTCCAGCGCGGTTCCTTTAGTTACAGCAGAAACTGTGCGGTAATGATACGGAATGGCACGTGGAACTGGAAATCTATTAGGTGCTAGCATTGGCTTGCGTTCCATTAGCGCCGTCCTTCATTGCACAGGTACCTTGCGAGGAAACTATCCTACGTACCACTGGCGTTGCTGCTGCTGACTTCAACGGTGTCCGTAAATAAGATTTAACCATTATTATCCCTTGGACGAAATCTACGAGCTTCAGATAAAGCATTGTCTTTTCGACTCCATCCCTGAATTCATTTCTTTCGGACTTTCCTTTTGATAAATTCTGGTTCTCAAACTTCATGACACTTCGGAAACTGAATTTTTTTTCTTTTTTTTGGTGAAACAGGCGCGCACGTGCTCTTTTTTTTGCTCCCACTTCCTCCCCCTTACTTTTAAGCCGTTTATGTAAATAAGATGAGTGGTCCCCGAGGGTGTTATTTTATTCGCGATTTACATAATAAAAGTACCTATTAAAACTCAATGCTTCCCCACTCTCCTCTGGAGCAAAGTTTCATCAACAAAATGGCCGTAGAATATAAAAGGGACTTTCTCTATTGTAACTACCCCAAGTCATCATTACCTTTCCGGGTTACGTGTGAGCTAATCCTGTGCTTCCACCATCTGGCGCATCGGTTTTTCCAGCTAACCTGTACAAGTTAGCTTTTTAATTAACGGAAAGGAAATGGGAATCCTTTGCTGTTCTGGTGGAAAGAAAATTAGCAATTTTAATTTGTCATTTGGAAAGAATGACTTAAATAATTTTAAGTGATTTAATTAAGCTGAATGTTTTCGGTCTTCCGCTCTCTTCTCCCGTCTCTCCTTCCGTTTTTCCTTTATTATTATTTTACAACGCTTCCCATTATTACTCTTCATATTTTTTCTATACTTTTTTTCAGTTTAATTCTACGATTTTTAAAAATACTCCTCTTCGTGTAGCTCTCACTCTTAACTAGTATAAAGTTGCTGACCCGTTCATTTTTCATTAAGGATTCCTTACCTCTTTGGATCTTCAAAATTAGTTGTATAGGACCAGGTACAAACACCTGTATGGGTATTTTCTTGTTGATATCTTTTTTTTTTTTAACTTATTAGATAATTTTGCCATTAACGTATAAAAGGCATCGAATAAGATCTATTTAGCTTTCAGCTCAACTGTACCTTAATTAATATTATTGAATTTTAGCGTACTATAATCAATATACATATTAATATCATTGTGCATGGTTCCAATACTACCATTAGGTTCCAGTCTCCAGGCGACTACCATTGAGTTTATCTGAAAATATCGTCGGAGACATTTTTAGATAAATTGTACTTTTCATAAAAGAACTGCAATCGTTTCTCTGAGGAGAGATTTATAATTGCTAGAACATATTCAAGCAGGAGTATCCAATGTTAAATGAAAGCTCCTTGGAGCTTAATAATGAACTCAATACCTAATCTTGCTTAAGAAAAGTTCCAGCCTTTCATTTATAGTGAAACACCTGATTGTAAGTGGACGACTGTCTATTCGGAAGCACATGAACCATGCTCTACTATTATTATAAAATTTAAACACACGTTGGGATCTAAATATGGTATCCTTGGCACACGTTGATAAATATTTGCAAACAACGTGGAAAGAATACCCTTCACAATTTCGATATTAAGCAGATCCAAGCGGCTCAATTCTCTAGTTATACCCAAATTTACACCGATGGCTACAAGATGGCGGTACTAACAAATTTAACAGTTTCTCGTTAGATCCGATTGGAGTGCAGCACTTACACCGCGGAACTGTATGCTATCCTGATGGCTTTAGAGAATGTAAGACCATTATCTATACCGATTCCTTAAACGCAGTATCTGCTCTTCAATCTAAACTTCCTTCCAGTCATCTTTTTTACAACAAATTCAATTTCATTTAGCGAGGCTTCTTACAAACAGGCAAAAATAATCTTCTGTTAGATACCTGGACATTCTGGAATCGTGGGCAATGAATAAGCAGATTTTTCTGACAATTCGAGTCTCATAACATCAGACATCCAGATACCTTACACCGATTACAAACATGTCATACACAATGTACTGGAAGAAAAAATGCCTATCCGTTTGGCAGGAGAACAAAACAAACTGTTCCAGATTAAAAACGATCACAAGCAGTAGCCATCAAGCCTAAGAGGGAATAGGAAGGAAGAAGTTGTGCCACGGATTGGGCATACCCACCTAACTATTCACTGGTGTGCAAAACTTAAGGACCAATCAGGTTTTCACCTGTAGCATCTCATGGGAGTGGCCTGGATATGGGAAAAGCATACCAAAGGAACCTCGTGAGGTACAGAAATGATGAAGGAAACGACACCGACACAACAACGGAAAAAAAACGATACACAGGACTTTATTCAAAAATGGCAGCATAGCACTGACTGCCATGATACAGATGTATCACTGCCAAAGACTGAACAAAGGGAAGAGGTGGTCCTCAGTAGGAGATATGGCCACCCCTAATGTCGTGCAGGCTTTGCTCCGCCTGTCCATACTTAGAACAATGTTATTGATAAGTTCTTGACAGATAACATCGTCCATTCCTCTGTCAACGCCATCTTCAGCTGGTGAACATTTTCTGGTGGATGTGGCCGTGCCGCTAGGCGTCTCCCCAAAGCGTCCCATATGTATTCGATGGGATTTAAATCGGTGGAACGGGCAGGCCAATCCATACAAACAATGTCCTCACTTTCCAAAAGCATATCAACACCTGCAGTGGGATGGAGTGTGGCGTTATTATCCATAAACACGAACTAGGGGCCAATGGCACCTCGGAGCAGACGCACATGGGGAACGATAACCTCAGTACAGTAGCGTGCACCGGTTACAGTACTGCCTTCCAGTATCTGGAGTTGTGTACGTCCATCCAAGATAAGTGTGTAAAGTGTATTGATGTCTAACGACACCAGGGGTTGCCCCCATCTCCGCGTTGCTTTCATTGTAGGTGAACCAGTTCATTGGGAACGCCAGAGATTTAAAAGTGTGTGGATTTTGTATATGTGTAGTGTTGTGTATCGTTGTTCATCTGGCCGTTTAGCCGCTGGACCCCTACTGAGGACCAACGTTGCCCACACTTGGCCTCGTGGAGGCAGACCAGGTAAATTTTACTCTGGCAGGCCCTGTCACCTAGTTTCCTGAGATTTCAGTGACTAGGGCCAAAAAAAAAAAAAAAAAACACCTCGGTAGGGGTGAGCGCTGGAATTAGAAAAGCAATTGAGGTTTATGCGGTTTAATTTGGACGAAGTTAAGTTTTTGCAGTTTGTGTGGGGTTATACGCTGGAGTATTAGACAGAGTAGGGGGGGAGATTGAAGGCTGGGGACGATAGAGAAGGCGACCCCAGGATTTTCAGTGGGCAGGCCCGTGCCACACCAGGAGAAGAATAGGGGTTGGCAGGGGTGGAGAGGAGACAAGACTGTCTCCTCCTCCCCACCAGGGGAAAGGGAGTAAAGGTACCAGGCAAGGGAGCCCAGTACAGATCGCCATCAGGCATTGACAGTTGTGGGCACGTGGGGGTCCAAGCGAGCTGAACCGGATCTTCTTTGGTGTTCTTTTTCAATGTAGGCGTCAAATTCCAGTCGCAAAGTCATACATGAGCAGTCTCGTTCTGTGGTTGGTCATGTAGCCTGTTCAGGTTGCCTATTGTGCATGTTATGAGGATGCAGCCGTGGGTCCTTGTGATATCATTTTCTTGGTTCGTGCGTTGGTCAGTTGGTTTAGTCATACAGCTAATGGTCCAGTGCAAATAATTTGTATCCAGTTCATGTCAAGTCCTGTGTCAGTTTGTCTCTGGTTCAGACGTAGGTCTTCCCGGTTGACAGTTCCCTCGTGAACAAGGCTAAATGATGGTCATATTCGTGGTTGTGGGTTATTTGGTACAGTTTTCTTGTGTATTCCGGTTTTCTGTAGTCCTAGTTTTGAGTTTCATCATCAGCTTCCGGGTGCTGTGCATAGTGTTTTGCTGTAAGTGCTCGCCTTCTAGCAAAGAGTTTCTGTGCAAAGATGGGAAGGGCTTTGTATTCATGTTCCGAGTCGAGAAGATGCTGTTCCATGTTCTGCGGTAAGTAGGTGATAGCAGTGGTGAGCATGCATCGCAGGGCCTCCATCCAAGATAACGCCTCCTCAGATGAGAACACCTCGACTGCCATATCGATCTTTTTCAGTGATGTTTGCGGGGTAATACCGTGTGCCAACCACTCGCCAGATCAGCTGACATCCAGAATCGCTGCTGAGACTGAATCTACTCTCATCAGTAAAGAGTACCTTACCCCATTCCGCTGCTATCCAGTCTTTGTGTTCGATACACCACTGTAACCGGGGTCTCCGATGGCCAGGTGTTAAAGGGACACAGCGTACAGGCCGTCGGGCAATTAGTCCACCTTTGTGGAGGCGCCTGGCCACAGTAAACCACGATATCTTGCGTCCTGTGCAGCTGGTTTGCAATGGATCCCGCTGTCTGGTGTCGGTCCCTCTTGGCCTGAAGGAGTATATAGCGGTCATCATCGGGCGTTCTTTTTCGTGGACGACCGCCACCACTGGTCCTTCGAACAGCTGTACCTGTCGTTCTGAAGGCCGACCACGCACGTGAGACGATGCTATGGGCGATACCGAACTCTGCAGCCACACTCCCCGCACTTCGACCTTCCTCGAGCTTCCCAATTATTATTATTATTGGACCCCGGGTAAAGTAATCCAGATGTTGTCTGCTGGCCATTTCGTTGTCTGTAACACTGTATGAAAATAATCGAGCGTCTGTAACAATCGTGCTCACCATTCGATAATTTGCACTTAACTGCTGCTTTTATCTGTTTATGTGAGCCCTCTCATCACGATTCAAAATTTTGCATGCACCAGCCTTCTACTGAACTGCCACAGTTATGCAAATCGCCACAGGCTGTTTCGTTTGATTTTGTGGTTGTAACCTTTAGAAACGGTGTTGGTCCCTAAGTTTTGCACACCAGTGTAGTTACCTACTCACACGGGATGATCCTCCCGTGCAGTAACTGCCAAACTGAACTCACAGTAAAACACCTTATCCTTGTATGCTCTTTATGCTTGAGACAACAACAAATAGCTTTCTCTTCACATCTACGTTCCTCTAATCAACTTACTTTATAGCAAATTCTTGGAGACCGACCAGCTATAAATGATCTCTATCTTCCTGATGAACAAATACCATCAAATCTTTTTGATGGTATTTATATACTAAACACCACCTGTTTAGTATATCGAGCCTGTACCAACTAATATTGTAATAGGTAAGTGCATTATGATCTTATTAGCCTTTGCACTAGTAAATCAAACAACAACAGGATAACTGGAAACGAGTGTGTGGTTGGATGAGTCCAAATACCTGGGCCAACAGCACGAGTGTATGGGCCCATCGTGAATGGTGCCCATACACCTTGACTATAGCTACATTTTAAACCAAGTCTTGTCCGCGACACTTTCTACTATTCAACTTAGACACAGCTACTTTTAATTCTTCAGCAGTAAATAACCCCATATACTTGTTAGTGCTGTACTCATTTTCTCGTCGAATATCAACTTGTAATATATTATCGTTCCTTTGATCATCCTCAGGATATAATTTATCAACTATAGCTTCCACTGTAGAGACCCAGTTTCATCATTTCCACTACTAATTACTGTATAAAAAATATCCCCTGCCATTATTTTATTTTTACAGATTTTGTAAAGAAAACCCCACGGGTCTGTGTTACCTGTGGCTTTTCCAAGCCTTTAATTTATTATCCATAATCAATTTATAATATTGTCTCCTTTTATCTCTATATGTTTCCTTCAATGGCTGTACTTCATTTTCTTCCCCACCTCTGTTACGCTGGTAATTTTACCTGGCTCTAACAACTTCTCGCCTCCAATTACACAATTCAGCAGACCACCATGGCACAGCAATATTCCTTTTTAACTTTTCCCTCCTGGCTGTATATACCATAACGCGATAAACTAAATTCTGAACATACGTACTAATTTCCTGAGCATTTAATACGTTAAATCCCGTTACCTCTCGTGTAAAGTAGTCTTGCCATAACGATTCTTTAAATCTATCCCAGTTGGTCTTTCTACATCTTAAATTCGCTACACATCTGTATTGATGTTCCGACTGATGAGGTCTACCGGCAGGTCTTAAGAGACCACGTGCACTTTGCCGTATTATATTTTTTCCCGGATGGAAACGGGCTCTTCCAAGACGATAATGCGCCGTGCATCGAGTCTGCACTGTGCACGAATCACCAATCTTGATTGGCTTGCAACTTCTCCTGATCTTAATCCAATGGAACACCTATGGTATGTTTCGGATCGGCGTATGGTTACGCAAAGGTCATCTCTTCTTCCGACACGGTGGGAAGTCTTGCAGGCTGCAGATCCCTCTGGGCGTCTTCAGACATCTAGTAGTCAATGCTCAGGCGAATAGCAGCAGTTATCTAGGCAAACGGTACTCCAAAACAGTAGTAGATATTACAATTACAAGGGATCTTGTTACCGAAGGAGCGTTTATTTCATAAAAAAGGGATAGGTGTACCTAATAAAGTGGCCACTCGGTGTATACTGCACCATGCCTTCTCAACATACGTACTGGTGGCCAAGTTCAGTCTTTTTTTTTTTTCCTTTTCCCAAAAATATGATTCCTACTGTTTTCCATCTGAAAAGTCCACCAGATAACGTTATTAAAACAAAATTTTGCAAGTTTTGTACATTTACCATTTGTACACCGTTGAATTCTTGAATCACACGCGCTGCTAGCGCGTGAAAGTAGAGGGATTCTGTCTCGTACTTAATTCTTAAACTTAATGATGTGACGAAAGAAATTTATGTATAATGACCATATCCTTTTTTTAAAATAAAAACGACCTGGTTATTATACATTATTATTATTAATTAATTAACCATGGTTATTATTAATTAACCAGATCCTTTTTATTTTAATTAACCAGATCCGAATGATTTAGAATTGTATAAAAAAAAAAAAGAAGCCATAATTTCGTTATGTGGAAAATACGAAATTAACGTTAATGTTGCAAAACTGAGAGTGGTCAGACTGTGATAATTGTGGTGGTGCATTCTGTAGTTGTTAGCGTGAGATAGACCGACTTTGCAGATTGTAATTTAAGATAATTTCAGCGGACGGATAGCTCGTAAATAATTAAATAAAACTGAGTGAAGCTTGTTTATCTGCAACTTGTTACAATAATAGCGGCAGCTTCCATTTAGTTTGCTCGTAGTCCGCCACAATCTCCAGCGTGGTGTTTCGCATAGACACGTGGCGCCATCTCTTAACAACATTGTAAACCTTTTAGATTCTATTTACGAATTTACAGTAATACAATGGGAGGGCATTTATTTATTTATTAAACGTTACAGGCGACAGCCCGGTCACAATGGGCGGATAAATTATTTAAGAATTAATGCCACACAATTATAAAAAGCAATAATGCTTAGGTAAATAATTTATATTTGTAGACACGATTTTTATGATGTTAAAAATTTATTAAATTCTTATTTGTATTTATTAAAAAAAAACAAGTTACTGTATTTTTCTAACTATCGGTAATATGTACACAGGCACATTATTTATGAGATTTTGCTGTATATGAAAGAATAAAGATGTATCTAAAAATTTTGAAAAATTTTAAGGGGCAAATACAGCTAAAATTAAAAGCCAGTAAATGATAAATTTAAATCCAAGCCGAGGCCAAAAGTGTGAAATATCACTAAAATTTGGCCCCGGGTGCCAAGCGTATTTCGAGGCCAAGCTATATTCTTGCGATTTATAAAGTGCTCTTGATAAGCGATTGAAATTATATTTTACGTTCACATTTCTATAAACAGTTTTACTTTAAAAACAGTTCTATACTTGAAAAGTAACAAGTAGAACACAGGAAGGAAATACACCTTTCTTTACATTTTCCTCTATTTATATTTTTACTAATTAACTAACACTTCAACCGCTTGGCCTCCGAGCGGCACTGCTCCTGCCTCCCCGTGGCGGGGCCGGTAACCTGGGGGAAAAGTTATCCTCCAGGGCGAAAAGGAGTAACGATGGATATAAATGACTATCCACCACTAGAGCCTTCAAATTCAAGGCCAGACATACCAAATGATGATGACCTAAACCATCCAAAAAGGCTCCGAAGAGAAGTGCAGAGCAATGAGATGCCAAACTTCCTGGTAATACATTCGCTCTCCAACCAGCCTGTCGGCAAATTATCACCATTTGTCATCCAAAGATTTTTGGAATCCATTGCTGGTACACCCAAAATGGTTAAACGTCTGCAATCCGGAGACCTCCTAATCGAAACAGCCTCCTCAAAACATTCAGAATGGCTGCTTAAAACAACAACCTTTGCTGGGATACCCGTATCTATAACTCCCCACAATACGTTAAACTCGTCAAAAGGTGTCATCACAGAGTGGGACCTGATTACAGTATCTGAAGAGGAATTAGTACAGGAACTGGGCAATCAAAAAGTAATTAGTGCAAAACGTATAAAAACCAAAAAAGATGGAAATCTTGTTCCAACCCGTTCCATAATTTTAACATTCAGCACCCCAGATTTGCCATCCTCAGTAAAAGCTGGCTATTTAAACTGCCGAATACGGCCTTACATACCTAATCCTCTACGTTGCTTTAAATGCCAAAAATATGGACATTCGCAACAAGCATGTAGAGGTGATGCCATTTGTCCAATTTGTGGTTCCAAGGAGCATACACAAACAGACTGTTCAGCCTCAAGTCCCATTTGTCCCAACTGCAAAGAAAGTCATCCAGCCTTTTCCAAATCTTGTGAAATGTGGAAAACGGGCAAGAAAATCCAAAAATATAAAATAGAGCACAAAGTTACGTACCCCGAGGCACGCAGACAGGTTATGTCGACCATGCCCAGTCGTTCATATGCAGCTCACACTCGAAGCTTTAATTCAACAGCAGCTCAAACAGATGTATCCATACCTCCCTGCACATCTCTAGCTAACTGGGTTAAAAACACATTATCAAACCCTGTCAAAGACACACATCAAATTAAAATCAGTGAATCAACCAACACTCCAATCAGTATCCCAGTTGAGACTCGGACAGTCCCGCATGACAAAGAAAAACTGAAAACTACTAAACACAACAATAAACCTGAATCATCCACTGGTAGTATGGAAGTAGATGTAAACCCAGATCATGAAGAACCAATACTAGAACTTCACGCAAACGATACTATGGATACCGGTCGCCCTACCTTCCCGAAAAGAGACCGAAAAAAATCCTCCTCAAACAAAAAACAGTCAGATGAATCATCCTCAACTAAACCAAAATGACCCACAGCATCTTACAATGGAATTGCAGAGGCTTTCGTTCAAACACAGACGATATTCAATACCTAATTAATCAATATTCTCCGGTTGCCTTTTGTTTACAGGAAACTTACCTAACCACAAAAATTTCTCCTTCGATAAAGAACTATTGCATTTATCGAAGAGATCGAAATACCGCTAGCGCTGCCCATGGTGGTGTGGCAATCTTAGTAAATTCAAAGATCCCAACTAAACATATCCCACTCCAAACTAATATAGAAGCTGTTGCTGTTCGTATAACTCTCCATAGTGCAATAACACTAGTCTCAATATACCTACCGCCAAACTGTACTAACTCTTTAAAAGATCTTGAAGACCTCTTTATACAGATACCTCCACCTCTCTGTATATTAGGGGACTTTAACGGGCACCACCCATTATGGGGCTCTCCCAAATTGGATAGACGAGGCCGACTAATTGAAAGTCTTTTGGATGCACTAAATCTCACTATACTCAATACAGGTGCACCGACACACGTACAGCTTTCAACAGGACACACCTCAGCAATAGATCTCTCAATTTGTTCACCAGTACTAGTCCCAGCCATAGAGTGGCATGTAATAAACGATCCCATGGGCAGTGACCACTTCCCAATAGTATGCAACTTTCTAAAAGCAAAGACTCCTTCAATTCAACCCTGCAGAAAGTGGAAATTTGTCCGAGCAGACTGGGCAAAATTTCAATCATCAATTGACCTCGATGAGGAAAAAATCCGCCTCCAGCACATTGATGATGTGATAGATTACATCACGTCGCATCTTCTAAATGTGGCTAAAGACACAATACCAATATCAAATCCGCCGGGCCGAAAGCATCATAATTACTGGTGGAATGACAAATGCACCACAGCAAAGAGAGCAAAAAATAAAGCCTGGAATTTGTTTCGGAAATGTCCGAGCACAGTCAATCTCATTAATTATAAGAAATTAAGGGCAAAAGCACGCTTCATACAAAAACAAGCAAAGAAAGAATCCTGGACCCGTTTTGCATCCACTTTTCACAGAAATACCGATCCCAAAATAATATGGAAAAAAATTAGACAGCTGTCTGGTAAGTTTCCTACCATACCTTCTCCAATCCTCTCCTGGAATGGAAAAGATCTCTCTAATCCTGTAGATATAGCTAATGCTTTAGCCAATACCTTTGCAGAAATCTCAGCAACGTCAGGCTATACTACCTCATTCCAAAGAATTAAAAACACTAAAGAAAAGCATGCTATTCATTTTCAAACTACCCGTCTTCTCCCATATAACAAACCTCTGCAATATTCTGAACTTTTACATGTCATTAGAACAGCTCGCAATGGTGCTGCTGGGCCAGATGGAATTTATTATGTCATGCTACAACATCTTGATGACAAAGCTCTGCGCTGCCTCCTGGTCTTTTACAATCGCATATTTTTAGAAAATATTTTTCCAGCATCTTGGCATCACTCTACAATTTTAGCATTCCTGAAGCCTGGAAAAGATCCATCCAACCCAAATAGCTATAGACCCATATCTCTCTCAAGCTGCCTCAGTAAAATCCTTGAGAAAATTATCCACAGAAGACTCGTCTGGATCATTGAGTCGGAACATCTAATGAGCCATTGTCAATATGGCTTTCGCCAAAACAGATCATGCTTAGATCTTATGGTCAAGGCGGAATTTGCCATCCGTAATGCCTTTGTCAAACATGAACATCTAGTAATGGTTTCAATAGACATAGAGAAGGCTTTTGATACCACCTGGCGGTATGGTATACTTAGTGATCTTTACCTTCTCGGACTACGAGGCAATCTTCCTATATTCATTCAGAACTTTCTACATACACGAACATTTCAAGTTCGATATCAACATGCCCTTTCCCCAACTTTCATCCAGGAAGAAGGTGTTCCGCAGGGATCAGTACTGAGTGCCACACTTTTTGCTCTGAGAATAGATACTATTACTAAGCAGCTTCCAAATACAATTGAGACTTACCTTTATGCAGATGACCTTTCCATCTCTTGTCATTCTCAAAACATGAGGTCTATAGAAAGACAGCTTCAGACATCACTTAATAAAATTCAACAATGGGCGAGCCTCAACGGCTATCGGCTCTCACAACAGAAAACAGTTGCCATCCATTTCTGTAGACAACGCAAACTTCATCCAGATCCTGAACTTCAAATTTCTAACGTCTTTGTCCCGGTCACCAGCAAAATCCGATTTCTAGGATTAACCATTGACAATAAGTTAAATTTCCTAGATCATATTAAAAATGTACGGACATCATGTCTAAAAAAGTTAAACATACTCAGAGCTTTATCTGCCCAAACATGGGGTGCAGACCGTACCTCACTTCTTCGGTTATACAGGGCGTTAATCAGATCTCGTCTCGATTACGGTGCTCCAATCTATGATTCTGCCAGAAAGAGTGCATTACGCTGGCTTGATCCCATTCAGCACAGTGCTTTGAGAATTGCAATTGGCGCATTCAGAACGTCGCCAGTACAGAGTCTCTACATTGATGCTCATGAGCCCCCACTAAATTTACGCAGGAAAACACTGTTACTGAAATATGCTGTCAAGATACAAAGTTGTGCTTCTCATCCCATTCGGTCGTACCTTTTTAACCCACCGTTAGAAACCCTATACAGTAACAAACCCAGCATAGTTAAACCAGTTGGTCTTCGCCTTCTTGAACTGGTGCAGGTTTGGAATATTTCCATACGGAAAGTACAGGAGATACCAACCTTTGCTCAACCACCATGGGCTCCTCCTCCTCTTCCAACATGTGACACTTACCTCTGCCAATGGAGAAAGAATACTTTGCAAGCAACAAACTTCAAACAAATTCATGATGTTCACATTCAAAGATATATTGATTTCTACCAAATTTATACAGATGGCTCTAAATCTAATTCAAATGTTGGAGCAGCTGCAGTGTTTCCAAATACAGTTGTATCAGTATCCCTTCCATCAGATTTTAGTATATTTTCTGCTGAATTGTATGCAATAAAACTTGCTTTAGAAAATCTCTATTCCGACTGTTCTTTAAAATCTGTTATTTATACTGACTCCCTCAGCTCAATCATGTCACTAAGTAATTGCGAAGATAAAGTTCACCCTGTTCTAGATGAAATCAGAAGCTTGTTAGTACAAATCAAAAAACGTCAACAACTGGTTGCTTTTTGTTGGATACCCGCCCATTCCGGTATTTTAGGCAATGAACTGGCTGATAAAGCTGCAAAAAATCCAACTACCTTTGATTTAACCAATATCCCTGTTCCAGCATCAGATTGTGTACTAACCGTTCATGCTGCTTGCCTATCACAATGGACAGCACTCTGGCACTCTCAAACTAATAATAAACTCTTTCAGTTTAAACAAGATCCAAAAATTTGGCGTTCCAGTGTTCGTACATCGAGACGAGAAGAAGTAGTCCTTTCAAGGGCAAGAATAGGTCATACTCATCTGACACATCTTTATTTACTCACAGGAGATGATCCACCACAGTGTACACATTGCTCTAACATCTTGACTGTTAGACATATTCTAATTGACTGCCCCTACTATAAACAACACAGAGCTTCATCCTTGATCTCACTGATAAATAATCGTAAACCAATAACTCTTGAAAATCTCATTGGTGATAAAGCAAATATTTCTGAATTTTTTGACTTCCTCAAGCAAACTGGACTTTTTAATAATTTCTGACTTAAAATTTTCTTTTGATTTTATGGAAATTCCTCATCTCCTAAAATAATAAGTGAATAGGCACATTATAGCCATAGATGCTTATGTGCCATTAAGCCTCCATAACAACAACAACAATCACTAAAATTTACGTAAGATAAACAACCATAAAATAAAAATAGATATGGAACAAACATAGACGACTGTTGCATCCAATCTCCTCAGAGGGCCCCTGGATATAACAGCCGTGAACATTACTGCATTTGAAACGTAATGCAAATTACCGCAATGGACAGAGACAGTTATTAACTAAAATGCCAGCCTGCCGAAGCAATAAAATCACATCATGGAGGCCATAATGCAGCAACTGTAAGATAAGAATAGTTTAGGCACTCACCGTTAGACCAGACTGCCGCCAAAGAAAAAGAAATGAAGTTGAAGACAAAATATAAACAGATTATAGAGGGCAGTATTATCAGCAATACAAAGCCTTCCACCCACATCTGATTTAAGAAAAGCGTATGAGGTGTTCTCCCTCTGATTTAGGGTCTGAAAAATAAACCAACATGCGCGCCCCCTATCCTGGAGGACGCGTGTTGTTTTTATTTCTACGAAGCGCATTTTTGATGAAATATCGACAGATCATCTAACTAATCCAGGTACGAAACATATTTTATTTTTTACAAGAACATTTGGTATAATTAAACGATAAATAAAAAGGTTATGTTTCCAAAACATAAAATGAAATATACTTCTGTTAGTAAGGAAACTGTGTGATATAGAAGAAGATTAAGTATACAATTACTACAGATGCAAAATTGTTCAGTCAGTGTGCCTCAACTTGTAGGACCCCAGAAAAATTTGGGTGGACAGTACAAATATTTGAAAAGCACAAGGGAAGATCATAGGTAAAAGAAAGTTGGTGCTTTGTTTATTTTACGAAGTTTTGGCTACATTATCTCACTAGGGCAGCTTTCGGTATTTTTCCCCAGCCACCAATCAGACTGATCACACTATAACAAGGTGCTTACAGAGCGGAGAAAAAATAAAGTTGTAGAGAACACTACCTGGCTCGTCTATTTATAAATGATATGGCTGGTTCATTCCAGTGGTTGCTACGCCTTTTCCTTGGGCCTAATGGTCTTCAGGCAATGACATGCGCCCTTCTAACGTCCTTGAAAACTCTCGTAATCAAGTGGAATGTGTTTCGGCAGGGGCAGGAAAAAGATCGGAATAGTTGAGGAGGGATTTTGAGGGGGGTGACGTTTGGAAAATTTACGTTCCATCAAAGTGGTAGGCTTTATTGGAATTCCAGTGGCTATCCCAGCGTTTTGCAAAGGCTCCACCTGGTGTCTCGCGGGGGAAGACGCTACAGTGTGTTAATTAGGATGATGGTCGCCGAGCGGAAATTACGTTTCTCAGGAAATGAACCATTTCGCGCTCACCTCAGCAGTTCTGCAAATTGACGAAAAGTTTGGTGTCTGTCGTTGGAATAATGGGGGATTAACGCGCGCTTGCGTCCTCCGAACAATACGCAATTCGACCATTAAAGGGACTTTGGATTGGTCCTGTTTAACCTGTAATTGACTTCCACAGCGGTTCTCCTGCAGCGTCAAAATGTGCGCGCGAGTGCTCTGGTGACACGTGGAGATAGCTGACATCGGTTATTAAAAGGAGTGATTTCCTGTTTGTTTCTTACCGCAGATAAAAGAGGGCGAGAAATTTATTACCGCTTGTGTCAAGGGTTTATGACAAAGCTGTAAAAAATTACGGTTGGTGATTGAAGAGGGGTGTTCCTGAGCACGCGGATTTCTTTATAAAATGGTGAACTTTATTTGCTCTTCATTTTTTGCATTGTTGGCATCTTTTTTGTTGCTGTTCTTGTTTTTAGTTCTCTTTCGTAAGTCGGATTGTTGCTTCAGTTATTGGAGCTTCTTTCTTCTCTCCCCCTCTTTATTCTTTTATTCTCTGTGAAGTTCAGCCTATCGAAATTGTGGATGCTCTACTAGACTTCGAAATGTCATCGACTACCAACTGAATGAAACGATTACCTTTTTCCAAATTGGAAAGAAAGATCTCCTTCGTATAAACTTTCCTTTCACTGTTGGCAGGTGCCTCTACTTGCTGGAAAATGAATCGTCAATATTGTTCATCTTCGCTAATGATGAATTTCCTATTATGAGTTTAGTCTAATGAGGTGACAGGTTAATTGAATATTTTTCGGTAATTGCATCACCCGCCTTCATATATTGGAAACTGCGTGATCATCGTGTTTTAAGCTCCACTACATCAATTTCTGGAAGGGCGAGGAAAAGGAAGGGGGTCTCTACACCTATGCAATAACACAGATTTTCCAAAAAAGGAGAAACTCGCTTATTGAGACAATATATTTAGTTTCTTGGAGAATTTAAAATTTTCACGTAGTGGCACCTATTGAATAATGTAGTCACAGTTATCTATAGATATGTATAGTATCTTATGTAGGGCGGCACCTGAACTCTACCGTGGTTCACCAATACAGAAATGTGTGTGATGTAATGAATGTGCCCAAAAGTTTCCACCTTGCCACAGAAACAAAAATCGGAATCAGAAAGACTGAGCCAATTTCGCATTTATAGAACTATTTCCATGTACTTTGATTTGTAAAAATTAATATAACCGATAAAAATTTAGTGACTTGACCCTTAGTGTAGTCAATCGAACGTTGCTCCCACTTAACATAAGGAAACTGAAGACCCTGATTTTTTTTCCCTCCTTTCTGATCAATAGATCGATCAATTTGAATGCCGTCAAAAGTCAAGAGGAATATTCTTTTTAATGAAATAACAAAATTCTCAAAAAACGAAGAATAAGTCAAGGGGCAAGGAACCCAACAATGATTGTAAGCCAGGAGTCGAGACAGTTCTACGAATTTTTGATAAAAGTAAAAGAAAACTGCGTTGTGCATACTCTTGGGAGTGGAAAGCGTGGTCCGAGTAAATCAGGCTGCAGCTGCATGTATGGTAATAAGCACAATGATAGCCTTTTACAGAAGAGTGCTTAAATGTTTTTTTTTTTTTTTTTTTTTACTGAAGCCCCAATTATGGTGAGGGATTCTGGTTATTATACCAACAAGGATAAATGATGTTAGAACGTAAGAGGGTTTGGAATGTAATCCAAAATGTTTGGTTTCAGTGGCATAACGAATACTGGAACCATTAAGTTCAATTAAGGAAGGTCTGTCAGCGGATAAAGACCCATAAAATGTCATCATCATTGAAGTTATCATCACTGTCTAATGTTTGTCATGAATGGAAAGGTTTCTAGGAATCCTTACTTAAACTTTGGGCATTGCCAAATGATCGTTTATTACTGTTAAAATGTTTCTGTTGAAAATGTTTAGTTCTTTTCAAAGTCTAGACTTTAATTCTTCTGTTTACTATTTTTTTTTTTTTTTTTTTTTCTCCAGCGATGGCAGTTGCTTCAGATGGCCGACCAAATCTTAGATCATCCCCAAATGACTCCCGTCCTCTTTTGGACTCTGCTGACCATCGTAAATCAGTACTTAACTGGGTGATACTTCTCCAAACACTAATCATTATCTCGTGGATTTCTCTAGAATTTGTTATTAGTGGTCAAAAATTTGAAGCGACTCTCACCTATCGGCATAAAAAATTAAATTTTAGAAACTGCATATGACATATTACATTATGGTGAATCATATTTTATTAAATTGTAACCATTATATTAATGTTCGAAACACAATTTTCACATTTGCAAGAACTCTAACGTTATCTCATCTGATTGGAGACAATACAAATATAGTCGAGCCTTTCATCTTTATATCTACGTAGAGGAACTAATGAAATCAGTTGAAGGAAAAAAAGAGGCACAATAATAAACGGTAAAAATATAAACCACAAAATATGCAGATGATGTTGTTGATATTAACAGAATCCAAAGAACAACTCGAAGAAATTTTAACAAACATCAATAAAATAAGCAAAAATTATGGAATAAATATCAATATAAATAAAACCAAAGTAATGAAAATCAGAAGAAACGCAGAAGGCATAAACATCCAAAATGAACAGGCAGAATAAGTACAAAATTTCGTATATCTCAGATCTTTAATTTCTGGAAACCTAAGTACATTAACTTTGACCAAATTAATCACAGACTGAACATCGGATGGACAAATATGAACTGACTTAAAAACATACAGAAGAGCAACAAAATCTCAAACAGTCTAAAAATTAAACTATGCGAAACGGTCATCATACCCACAGCAACTTACGGATCAGAGACAAGGAGAATAAGTAAGAAAGAAAAGAAAAAGATAATGGCATTTGAAGTGAAATGCCTAAAGAAAATTAATAAAACAAAACTAATGAACAAGTAATAAAAGATCTAAATTTCAATAGAACTAATCTACAAAAAACAACTTCAGTGGTTTGGACATGTAAATCGGATGAAACAACAAAGGCTGCCTAATATAGTACTGACAGCAAGATTTGGAGATAAGAAACCACCAGGAAGAGCCAAAAGAAAATAGCTCCAATGACTAAAGGAGAACACAGGCTTCAGAGCTATCGACAAATGATGAGAGATTCAAGAGACCTACAGCAATGGAGGTCGATATCCAAATAGGGACTCAACTCGTGCTAAACTGAAGAGTAGAATGATGACCCTTTTTTGTCGCCTGTCTACCTGCTCGGAGAACTTCTGGCCGACCGCATCATTACTTAGCTCCCAAATCCCTTTCTTCCCCTAGTGTTTTTATGTCAACTCAAAAGTGTATAAGTTATTTTGAGGTTTGCTATTCGCCAAGTGCAAGACCCTGAATTTTTCCGAATTAAAACTTAGCTGCTACTTTTCTGATCGTCCATGAAGCCTATCCAAGTCTTCCTGAAGGAGCGTTGTTTAACACATTAACCACTCACCCAATCTTCATATCATCTGCAAAGTTCCTATCATTGGAAATGAGTCAAATACGTTGTTGAAATCCAGGTCTGTCTGACCGTCGAATGAAGTTTCACAATTTTTATTCATCACTACTAAATATTACTTCCAGCGCAACTGAAATAGGATAGGTATCTTTAAGACTATAATTCCACGCTTCATTCCATTTGAAGACAAACTCCACACATTGATTTACAGCAGCCTTTTCTCACTTTGTATATACCGTAAATTTTATGAGTATTCAAATGTCTTTCTACGGAAAGTTTTTTTTCTTATGTTTGTTTACGTCTCATTCTCTAATCAAGACACCTGTTCTAAAGCGATTTCCTTAAGAGCCCTTTTAATTTGATTGGAAATGAGACTCCTGTAGGCTTCAGAGTTGAGCAGCCTCTTACAATCAATGTTGCGATAATTTCAGGTGTAGGGATGCATTGGGGAACATCCTGCAAAATGCATTAATCTCATAATGTGAAATTGAAGTTGTGTTGTTCTAGAGTTGTCAAATTGTACATTGATAGCTATTTATTTTAAGTTCAAGAGCAGGCAACTAAGCTTCTTCATATGGGATGGTGCATATTGTACCACACGTGGAGTATTTGCCACTTCATGTACACAATGAACTTATGACAGTACTGATGTTTATTCCGTGTAAAGAACATACTTCCAGTTGCTGCGCACTAAAAAAATTTCTCCATTTGGCTAATCATTTCGCCTGTTATGTCTACATTATGATTATGACAGTTAAATCATTTTGTAAGCCCTGTCTGGAGTAGGTTGACGTTAATTGTAGTCACTCTGCAATCCGAACAATTTCAGAAAACACGCACTTAAAGAAGTTAAAACTACCGGCTCTTACAGTGCGCTATTCATCCCAACCAGGACATTTAAGATCTTATTTCAAAAAGATGCGCTTTGTATCATTAGAATGAACGTTCGCCATGCCATTTGCACGTAAAGAACTGGCGCACAAGGCTTTCAGTTATGTGGCGTTTACAAATGTATTATCGATCCGCAGGAGTTACGATGCGAGGGGACCGATTCCCCAAGGTAAGAATATAATCGAATAATTTTTTTGAACAAAAAAAAAAGGCGAAAATCCATATGAAAGAAAAGCGAATAAACAAGGAGGCGTGAGCAGTCATTTAAAATAAGCTTCTTAAGCAATAAAAACGTTCTAATAAAAGAATGGTTTAAAAATAATGCATGATTTTAAGAGTATTCGTAAATAACCACTTTTATAGGGAAATCGTAATGAGGCTCTTTTAGCGACACCGCATTGAGTGCTTGCATTAAATAAAACAGAAATATTAATAAACACAGTCAAGCTTTTGGACAAGCAGTTTTGAAACTAAAATACATCGTGAAACTCGCAGGCAATGCTGCACTTGACCATTTCATAATTATGCTCTTGGAGAGTCATCGTGGCTCTGTCGTAACTGTCAAAGGACAATGAATTTTATAGTATATTTATAAAACTTATAGGTATTGTATAACAGATATTATAAAATGGATAAGAAAAGATAGAACAGGATTGGAAAAAAAATGATCTCATTAAACAATTGCCTCTTCTGTTATAGGGGATTTCAATGGACATAATGCTCTATGGGGATAGTGCGTACGTTAATGAGAGGGGATGAATTTTGTAGCGAAAACTAGCTCACCCTTCTAATTGTGGGCTCTAATACCTGTCCACATATCTCTTTCCACGAACTTATATAGCATGTTCGTGATCTCCTTCCTTACTCTCTGTATGTACACAGGAGGTCGAAAAAAAATCTGTACGGAAGTGATCAATTCCCCATGATATCTACGCTGAATAATGGGACCATGCCACCCGTTGAGGATTTCCCGGTGGAAGATTAATCAGACTAATTTGAGCGCCTTTAAATGTCTGGAAAAGTTAAAGCAGTCACAATCATCTTAGAGCTAATCAATAAGACAGTGAAATACATCACAGAAAGTATAGTCCAATCAGCAGCTGTTGCAATTCCAAAAACATTCACTCGATTTCTGCCATTTCCAAAGCATTGTAGAATGCACAGCAGCAAGAAAGGAAAAAAAGACAAAGCATTGGGCTATTTCGACAATATCCTACCACAGATAATCTCATAGACCTTCAAAAGTGTACTTGCTAAAGCACATTACGTCCAACATCAGAACCAACCTCGAATCAATTTTACATTTATCACACGGCCAGCCAAGGTCATTTGGGAAAAAATCCGAAAATGAAGGGCAAATATAGGTCGAGCTCTTAATCTGTCCTAGAACTAAATAGTTTCGCAACACCCTAGGAAAGACATTTTCTAATCTGTTTTCTGAAACATTTCCTGTTCAAAGCTTATATGTAAAAGCAAATGAACCATCTCTTTATCTTCTAGAAAATTACTACTCCTAAGTTAGTAATAAGCTTAAAGAAAATAAACTTGCTGGAATAAGGCTGCATGAGCTACTAGAATACTACAATATTCAGCTAAATGTATTTTAAAAAATTCCTGAACCAGATTTTCCATGCGCAGTATACTCATCATCTTGTGATAATTATTTTTTAAATGGGAAAAGCAATCCACACATCAAATGTAACATCTACTCCCATCATATACAGATACATACTGATGGATGAAAAACACAAATGACTGTAGGTGGTGCGGCAGCAATCTTTACAGCTTTCATTATATCTCATTACTCGCAGTAGAATGTAGCGTGTACACTCGAACTGTATGCAATTAAATTAGCCCTTGGTCGTATCAGTACTTCTCGTACTCCACAGACTCCCTGGAAATAGTGACTGTACAGAAATGCCAAATGTTCACCTTCCCATCCTGTTATGGACAAATCGACGTTTGTTGATTCAACATGATCATACTTGCCAGTCAGTGATATTCTGTTGGATTCCAAAGCATACTGGAAATGAAAATATAAATGAAGCCGCTAAAAGCCTGTATTACATACAAGCACAGGTCCCGGATTCAGATTATAAACCTCTCATCCAAAAAAGCATGCCACAATCAATGGCAATCTCAGACAAACAAAAAACTTAAAAATGAGCCACAACATGGAACTGAAGTTTTCGAAAAAAATCGACATGAAAGAGTTCTTGCCAGAACACGGATTGGCCACACCCAGCTGACACAGGGAAAGAATCCCCGCACTGTGCTGTGTTCGTTACGAGGTGTTGTTAACCGTAAGAGACATTCTTATACAATGCCCTTATTACCACGGTGACAAGACTGCACCCTTCAAATTTTTGTCGACTTTATCTGAAACGTTAAAGCTGCACACCGCATAGAAATAATGATAGAATTCTATCATTGCAGAATGATAACTGCAGAATTCTTGATAGAATTCTGCAGTTACTTTAAAACGAATTCATTTATTGATCTCTTTAATTAACTCCCTATCAGTTCCTATCAATGCCATTAAATTCTAATAACAACAACAATGTGACTTCCGAAGGTCAATATTCTACCATTTAATAAGAACGGAAACACCTATCCGAGACGATTTCATCAAATACAACCTCCCAATTTTGTTGTTCTTTAAAACAAAAAAAAAGTGCATGACATGGTCTGGAGATTTGAAATTTTAAAAGATATTCAAAATCGTGGTCTTAGGGGTCACTTGTATTTTTGTATGGGGGGCTCCTAGAACAGAAGTTCATCTCCTCCTCGTTGCTCTGTTCAGTTTTTACAGACTTTGTCAAGCCAGTGCGTGTCGTGTTATAAAAAATAAATGAAATAGTTCAACCAGTACACCTTCCGTCCTGTGCGGGTGTCTTCGTCTGGTGAAAACTTCCTTAGCAAATGTTTTCTAAGGCCCTCACTGTGTCAGTCGTCGTAATAAGTTGGTCAACATGGCTAGGGTGAAGGTTTGTCACAATAGTTTTCAGTTGTGCTCGCTGCTCTTCATATTGAGTGCAGTCGAAGATTGTATGGAACCAGTTCTCTTTTCTCCCACATCCGCATCGATCCATGTTTGAGAGTCTCAGCTGAAATAGCTTCTCATTAAGGGAGCCGTGCCCCATTACCAGGAAAGACGTTTCAAGGCTCAGTGAGAACTACCTTCCCACTACTTTATGTTACGTGTTACGTCTAGGAATGTTACGTCTGGGAAGAATCTTTTAGTCATAGACCCGAGGTTCGAGGTGTCCCATCTGGTCTGCCACACCTTGACGAGCTCGTTGAAACACAGTTTTTTCTTTAGTTATATCTTCCTCAAGGGAGATTTGCATATCCAGAATGGAAGTGGAGATTCTTTTCTTGAGTCTAAAACAGAGCCTTCGGAAAGATCTAGGGGAAGAGTCCCTACAATTACCTGGATGGCAGCTGTGGATACAGAACGACAGATCCTGTGGGTGGCAAGAATCGTGTTTCTCTGGATGGTATGGAGTTTATTTCTCATTCTTACTAAGACCGCTCGGTGAAACTAACCAACCTGCAGCATATATTTTTAATAAAAAAATAAAAAATAAATAAAAAGATACAATAGGTAGAAGAACTGCTTTATATTATACCAGGAGTGTTCTTTTAGAGAGGCCCCAGTCACTTCGGGAGCATCTCTAACAGAACTAACAATGGCTGCAGTGAACCTCTTAACCTTAGTAGCCATTTTCTGCGCGTGCGGCAGGAAAGACAGCTTGTGGTCTATTACCACTCCTAAGACTTCGGTTTGTAGTACTAGGGGAAGTTGGACGCCATTGATCTTGACCTGAAGGGGCCCGTTTGTATCTAGTTTAGTTTTGAATATGATCATGTTTGATTTGTAATTCGTTGGTTCTAGCCCAGGTCATGAAACAATTAATTACCCGTTGGGCATTTGTTTCTATTGCAGATCGAGACCTTCCTGAGCCTATGATGGTTAAATCATCAGCAAAAGCTATGATTTTTGTGTTTTCAAAAGTATTATGTAGCCAGTAAGACCATATTCCATATCAGGGCCCCAGGACGGAACCTTGGGGACATCCCCGGTAGATGGACCGCTGCACTTGATGATGCCTTGACTTTACTATTATTGTTCTGTTGGATAAATAGGATCTGAACAGCTTGTACAAGTTGAGGGAACATCCAGATGCCCAGAGGAGGTCCAGGGCGCGCTCCCACCATAGATTATCAAAGGCCCCCCCTCGAAGTCGATGAAGATCGCTAATTCGTATTTAGACTGAGACATTTCTAGGTGGAAGACAAGATCAGTAAGTGCCTGCTCACAAGACCTTCCTGGGGTGAAGATATACTGTGAAGAAGAGATGAGCTTTTTGTCATTTTTTTTTGGTAGTTGTTGGCGCATCGGCTTCTGTGGCCATAATGCACCTCCCAAGGTTTTTGCAGTACTTTGATCCAAGCCCGAGGAGGGATTCGAACCCGCGACCTTTGGGTTGCCAGGCAGGCAGGCACTTTACCCACCTGGCTAGCCCGGTCGGCATCTTTGTCAGTGAAGAGATTGGTGATCCTTAAGGCATTCTAGTATTTCGCCCAGATTAGATAAGAGCGCAATAGGCCTGAACGACTTCGGGTCAGTAAGCGATTTATCGGGCTTGGGTATAGGTTTAATCAGTGACACTTTCCAGTCATTGGTGAAGCACGAGGAAGAGAGAGACTTGTTGTAAAGCAGGATTATGTGTTCTGGTTTAAGTCTACAGAAGCGCATTATGAAAACATAATCAATAGTCAATACCTGGGCATTTATTCGTGTTGATTCTTTTGAGGACTGATTCCAGCTCCTGAAAAGTAAACGGTTCAGAATTATGTTGCGGGAGATATTCTGTGTTCTCTTCCTGATGGCTGTATAGTCAGGGTCGTCTTCAGAAGGGTTGTCATTAGGGAAGAGCCTGTCAAGAAAAACATTTGTGGAGTCTGTCCAATTTGCCGTTTCCTGGTGGCTAGTCCTGACTGATCCGTGTATGTCTGCAGTGTAGGTCTTTTCCATTATGATTTTGTACAGGAGTCCCCAGGGGTTTGCATTAACAGACTCTTTGGCAAAAGTAGTCCGGGTTTCTCTCTCCCTCGTGGCAATAGCTGTTGTATAGGTATTCTTTTTCTGAATGTAGTCATTGTAGAATTGGGCCACATCTTCAGCAGGTCAATCTTGGTGGGTCTGATGCTGTCTTCTAGCCTGATGTGTTTGTCTTCTAAGATTGCAAGTTCCCTGTTCCACCAAGAGCACAGTTTATTGTGCGGTTTTTCTTACTAGTTGAGTGGTAGGCTGCTTTTGTCAGAGAGTTCTGTATGAGTTCAGTGAGTTGAGTTGGCATCAGACTTTCAAGTTTTGTGATGTGAAGTTCTGGAAGTCCAGCTGGATGGTCCCGATCAATGGATTTGATGGAGAATCTTACAAACTCTCTCGATTCAGTAGTCGATCGTTTAGTCGTTCGTCGTGTTGGTGGAAGAGTTTGACCCTATGGTCACTCATGGTCCAGTCTGGGATGGCGATCCAGTTGCTTACCCAGGTGCGTAGATCGTTTGTTGTGAGTGTTGGTTGGTTATTGGAAGTTTAATGGCGCATCAGCATCTAAGACTATCGTGCACCAAGTTGTGAGTGTTATGTCTATGTTTGATTGACCCTTGGTACTGAAGTACGTGGCCAGTTGGTGAGGTTGATTATGTACTGTTAGATTTATAGACAGGATAAGGTCTTCAGTTAGAATCCCTCTCAGATCAGGAGTGGGAGAATACCAGTAGTCGGACTTTGCATTGACATCAGCTGTAATTACAGTGCTCTTGTTGCCTAGGAAATCCAATGCACGCTCCAGGTAGTTCAGCAGCTCTGCAATATCTCTTGCTGGTGAACAGTACAGTGAGATAAGGAAGAATGAATATTGTTTTGTGGAGAGTTGGACGCATGTCGCAAACTGTGTACAAAGTCCGTGGATTACAAGGATGTCCAGCTCTCTATTGAGTATAATAATAGAAGATTTGGGTCCTCTTTGGTAGGCTGGATGAGCCTTGTTTGTAGTGAGTATCCCGTGATCTTGTGGCTGTTTCAAGCATGTGCTTTCGCCACAGATGACGTCCACTGCGTTGTCTTCCACTACCTTCCGAATTTCATCAGCAACGGCGCTCGAGTGATGCCCATTTATTTGTGTTATTTTGAGTAGGCCAGTTTGAGTTTGGTTGGATTGATGAGCACTAATGCCGAAGCAGTCTGGGGGAGCTGAGTTAGGATGAGACAAGTGTTACTCATTAGCAGCCCTTAATCTTGCAATTTCTAATGCTCTCTGATATTCTGAGCACGCTGCATCCTTTACTGAGTGATTGTGAACTCCCCGCCTTCTTTTGAAATTGGCGCAGCAGGGTGGGTCCTCCTTGCTTGGACACAGCCTGCACATGTCCACTGCAGCCACAGTGGCCACAATTTGGGACTTGTGAGAACAGTTCAAGGATGTATGACCATACCTAAGGCAAAGGAAGCATTTCTTTGCCACGGTGAATGACCTGAATTTACCCGATAAATAACTTCGAAAGGGACATTATGCTCTTTAAGAGTGTAGGCGCTAAGCTGATTAGCCGGTGCATGGTTGTCCCAACAGTTGTCCTCATAGAAAACCTACAGGTAATGTTAGCGCTAACTTCTTCGAGCGTGTGTCCCAGGTCCATCAGGTTTTTGTAATACAACCCCTCAGCCAATTAGCCAAGCCTCAGTAGTGAGTTTACTTGGGACATCATAGATAAGGATAGATGGGTTGGTAAGTTTTGGTAGGCTTGAAGAGACCCCAGGGGTTTGGAGTCTAGTGGCTGCCGAAATATTTTCTCGGTCTTTCTTGGAAGTGGTTTCCAATAGCACTCCTCTGTTTCTGATGGGGATCTCGGTGCTGTTACTTTGACTGTTTTGAAGTCACTCCTGGGTGTATTTTGCAAGAGCTCCTTAACATCACCACTGGTTTTGAGGTCAGACTCATCTGTGGCTCTGAGCAGTAGGACATGCTGGCTCCATTGATTGTTGTTCCTTGATTACTGGTAGGGGATTGTAATCACTAACAGAGTTCATAGGGAAAAGGTCTTTTCCCAAAACATTGGCATAGGTCCGCAGTGCACGGCCTTCAGCTCCCCTATGCTTGAGCACTGTTCTTGAGCTTCTATAGGTTGGGGAGTGATCCTGGAGAATGTGTTCACCACTTTTTCCAAGAGATTTGTCTTCAGGCGGAGTTCCTCATTGACGTCTTTAACTTTTTTTTTTGTCAATGAGGAGTGCAGTGGTAATTGTTTTAAGTCCATCCCAGAGTTCCTGGATGTAGTGTCCCACCGACCTCGTGAATCTGTTACTATCGTTATTCAAATAAGAAGCCAAGTTTTTGTGCGGTACAGAGACAACCTGATGCAGGGTTGCCTGAGAAGCGTTATTGGTGAGAAGGGCGATATTTCGGAAAGCAAGTCTATTGGAGGCAGGGAGCCCAGTTGCAACAGATTTGTCGAGGGCAGAGTTGGCTTGGTGGTAATATTAGCTGGTGCTGTTGGCAGAGATGGAACAGTAGAGATCACCGCTGAACCCCCAGAAACCGGGGCCACACAAATATCCCAAGATGTCACATCTTGGGATATTTGTGTGGAGAGTTGGACGCAGTCTGTCCAGGGGAGCAATTCCTTCAGAGATTTCATGTTGCACTCGGGAGGCCAAGTGAATCAATTTGGAAGAAGGGTCTGGCTTGGATTGCCAAGCAGGTGTAAGTTGCAAAGGTTAGGAGGCAGTGATCGGTGCCTTTGGAGCATTAGCAAGGGACTCCAAGATGGAGGAGTCTACTGGAGTGGAGATGGTGAATTCCAGTTAAGAAGAGGTGCTCACATCAGGTTGAGGAGCAGAGGATCTGCTGGTTCCATCGCCAGGCAAGGGATTAGGAAAGGAAGGAAGAGGCTTAACCCTGGACCTCCTCTTGGTCTTCTTCCTCCTAGGTTTACCTCTAGATTTGGGAGAGAGAAGGAGCTCTGGGTCATATGACTCTTCAGATGAAAGTTCGTACCATCATGAGAACTCATTGTAGTATGTGGATTGCCTGAATGTGATGAAAAATTCGCAGTTGTAGCGTCACGTGAGCTCATAGCATATGATCAATTGCGGGATGAAAGTTCTATATCCCAGGGAAGTCTCTCCTGATAATTTCAGGAAATTCTGCAAGCTCCTGATTTTTTTTTTTTTTTTTTGAAGTTGGATGAAATCAGTAGGGGGCGTTACTGGTCCTCAACTGAGCATTATATTAGCATATAGTGCTCGGTTGTGTCAAGTTTAATGGTTCAAGAAGAGACACCCATAATTTGCACCTCAAACAAAATAGGCAATTCAGTTATATAACAGTCATCAGTCATATCGCAACAATATTATATCCAATTGTTATTGGAGACTAGTGTTAGTTTGGCTTACAGCAGCTAGGCCGGAGTCATCAACCAGAGACAGTCCTGGTGGTCACGTGATCCACGAAGGAGAAGCAATGGCTGCCTCCATGGCTACATAAATATTAGACAAGTTACAGCTACGCAAAAATCAGTTTGTAGTAAGCCAATCATATAAATAATAATCTGAATCACTAGCGCTATTCAAGACTAGTTCACGGCACCACTCGTGAACTATTTAAAACAAGCAGTAATATCAAGGTTATCCACAACAGGAAATTACAAATGTTAACAACAGCCAAACGTATATGGCATCTCAGCGCTTGAAATGAACGACGCACAGCCCGAAATTAAAATTGCTCATATTTTCGAAATGACTTAGAAGTTGGGCAAAAATAAACCATCAACAAACTCGCCAACAACTAGAGAACTTGATAGGCACAATTTTAATCCAAAAAGAAGACTTGTTATTATTAGCCATATGGTGCAAGGAAGCCTGAGGCTTATGCTGCACCGACCAAAAAAAAAAAAAAAAAATGAGAGAGAAGTAGAAAGGAATCACCAAGAAAGAGAAGAATGATGATATCCAGCTCAGGACCCTAGGTGTGACAAGCCCATGCTCACTAGATGTGAGCCCCTGGGGTTAACCACTTTGAAGACAAAAAATATCAGAGCACCAACATGCAACTGGCAAATGCTAATCCCACCACTGACTTGGTCTTACGGGTCAGACGAATATGCATACATTTTTACCACAAACTGAACCCTAACGATAAACCACAATTAAAGTTCAGACGTTATAAAGTTCAGTAACGCTGATAGGTGCTACTGAAATGGCCAGAAACAGTATTGAGATGGCTAGATCCAATCCACCAAACTACCTGTATTGCTTCTGGAGCATTCCAAACATATGAGGTCCAGAACTTATACGTCAAAGCAGCTGAACCGCCTTTGTTGCTTACCCGTAAGCAATTTTCTTTACACTATTCCTTTAAGTTGAAATCTGTTCCAGACCATGGTTTTGAGCCAAGATGGGAAAATATCTATAATGCAGGTGAAACTGAACTATTTCTTTGGTACTCGTGTCCAAGAGTTTCCTCTTAGACTGTTCATTTTGTTCTTGCATCAGAAATACTCTGCTCTCTGACCCAAATGCAAGAACCCTTAACCCACCTGCTGGGAAACAATGCTAATCTAGATGAGCTCTTCACTATCTCAAACACTGTTCCTTTTAAAAGGAAATATATAGCATCAGCAAATGCTATATTATCTTTCTGCATCTATCCAAACACTGGAATAGCAGTTTGGCCTAAGTTACCCTTGTGCCGATAAACTTCCACACCAACCAACCAAGAGCTTCTCTATTTAAAATTGAGGATAGTCTAGCAACTCCATCTTCTGTCTATCTGCAACTCTATGATGCCTATCGAGTCAAGTATTCTGATTTCGTACTTGACTTTTCTGTTGACTCGGTCAGAATCATCTGCGGAATCTACTGCCGTATTGCCAGATATTATCATCGTATCTTGACGACGACTTCTCGCTAATGGAGCATATAAACAGCAGTTCTATGCTGTAGCGTTAGCCTTGGACCACATTGAGAGGAACAGCAAATACTACATTCCCTTTCTACATTATGGTGTCTGCTGCTTCTGATTTCCAAGCCACATTGGGATCGGAGATGACCTCTTACTGTAAGTCACCAAAATTAATAGGTTTTGGTGCATTATTGCTGATGCTCAAATAAAAACCAGTGTTAAAGGAAAATAAAGGTTTATTTTATGTCGGTTTGTTTATCTGCAAGAATAAATGCAGGTCACGCTTTAAAATCCGAAATAAACAACTTATTGATGATAATCATCAAACGTCGTGGTTTATAGTCAGGAATCTAACGTCTTAATATCTCCTTTACTTGTCCAATTAGGAGGCACGACAAGGAAATATATGCCATAATGATTTTCAGCACTTAAGGGAGAACCTAAAGCACAAAACAGCGGATAGAAAAAAAAAGAGTCCGTGGTGGCGCATGACTTTTTAAAGTAAGAAATAATGAGCAAAACCCGAGCGGCTCAAGAGGAAAGTAATGCTTCTTCAGATCTTCTCCAACAGCTCATCTGTTTCTTTCGTCCACTTTTTCTAATGACTCGCATTCCAATGCCACCTTGTGGAAGTTTCCTGAAATGACGATTCTACAATGTGTAAATGATAGCGATCTCTGATTGCCTTTAGTCCGTCGAAAAACGTAGGGATTTGATGCAAAGACAACGTCGCGCATTTCTAGCCGTAAATCCAATTTGTACGACACAAATAATCTCCCCCCACGCGCTTCTATCACTCAGCCCGCATCTGTGAGGAAGAGCAATCGGATTTGTAGCATCCTACAATAGTTCTGCAGAGTACAGACTGCAATCTCGTCTCTCGTCTCTCTCTCTCTCTCTCTCTGTGTAGTCTTTCCTGCACGACAACGTTCTTGTCTCGCAGGGTGTTGTAATTAGTACCGTGTGCCGATAATGCTGGATGCCTCAAGTCGTTCGCCTAATGGATGTCCAATGAGAACAAGCATATCGACAATAGTGCCTTGTTCGAGATTAACAAGGGAATTTGGCATGTTTCAGAGAGGGTGTATTAGCTCCCTGGCAGCTGCAGGAAACCGAAGTATAGAACTTCGTTCGTTGCTGCGATTACAATGAGATTAGTTTTTCTTTTCCCCTCGGCTCTTCTCCTAACTGCTCCTCCCTCCCCTCCCTCACACATACACACAGTGATGTCAGACTTATGGCAGCTGGTATTAAACCTGTATGGGTGGAGACAGGCGAGGAAATTTCACGTGTTTTCTGAAGGTATCCTCATTCTTCAAGACACAAACCGGGCAAGAGAAAACGCCCCACTGTGTTCTAAGTGGAATTATGTTTCATTATTTTTTCCGCGCTTCAACACGTTAGCTCCAACTTGACCAGCTGCCATAAATATTCTGAGAAGTCGAGACTGGTACGGCAACACCCTTATCCGTGGAACGGGACCTGTTATACACACGAAACGAATGACTTATTTCTCGCAACTTTATACACTTAAGTAATTAAAGTTAACATATGAATGATTGCAAGGATAATCCATAAATATTCATAAATCTGTTGGTTTAGTTGGAGTAATTTGGCGTCTTAAAACGAACCGTAGTTTCATATCGACAACGAGTGATGCCTTAGCATATCCAAATGATCCTTGCCCAACTTCTTTAGTATAGTGCAGTTAGTCCGCAGAAAAATAAATAGATTCTTTATTGCGGAGATAATATACACACCTGTGATATATTCTTCAGAGTAGGCTTGGCCAGAGGTTTAATAAAACAAAAGGGAGCGTGACTGGTTAACGCCTACATCTTGATATTGAATAAGTCATCGGTTAAATTGATACGCATTATTTCTATTTATTTCCTGTTTTAATGAAACAACGAAAAACCAAGAATGAGTATCACAAATTGTGATGGTTATTAGACAGGGCTCAAAAAAAAAATTAACCTTCTTGGGTCAAAAACAACTCTCCCTTAATTCGAATTTATAGCCCCCTATTTCTGGAATGAATCATTTATAAGAGTGAACATTTCGCCTTCACACATATTTCTGTTTCACTTAAAGCATTATAGAGATCAATGAGGTCTCCTCTACGGTGTCTCAACTCGATTATTGTACGTGTATATTTCCACCATCCGCAGCCCTCGTGTATAGCACAGTTAGACTACACCATTCAACTACACCATCATCAACTACCACATTCCTGCTCCGTAATTTTCATAAAAAATTTTAAAATATTCAGTAACTGTAGCGGACATTATTACGTTATTAGAATTAACTTTTACAAAACTTATAGCTTGAATCGAGGCTTCTTATGCATCTGTTACAATTACAGTAGCTTATGTAAAGTGAATTTGTTGTTGGCTTTTTATAACTATCTATCATCGGTCTAAATACCTATCCATGTTCTTGGTGGTATTCAGTTGTTTTCTTTCACAAGGAGAGAACAAAATCCATCCTTAAGGACAATCTCACTTACAAGCTACATAGGAAAGATTCTTGAAAAGATGGTCAATCAGAAACTCACGAATCCAAACATCAAATATGACCAACAGTATGGATTTTTTAAATAACTGATAGACATCAGTTATGCCTATCAAAGCTGAAGCTAATATCAGAAATGCATTCATTGAGGGGGACGTCCAGATAATGTTATTATTTGGATAGTGTACCACACTTTCTGATAATTTAGTTTGCCCATGCCCATTAACCAGTATTCTGTCCCTTCTTAAGTCAACTTAATACTCACCAAACTAGATATCTGTTAGATTTCAACAGCCAAACAGATTACGTGAGTAAATTTGATAATGAATACAGCCATGAGTATTAAATCGGTATTAATTCTGGAAGGATGCCATTAGCTGACAAGGTTAGAATAACCCAGTAGGGAGAAAATATTGAACAAAAAGCTGTCCACTCTTAAAAACAGATTCTCTGCATTGTAGGCTAAGGCAATTGCCTTATGAATCCCTTGCCTAATAAGTTCTTCAACAGCTATGTTGTTATTGCTTATCATGATGCGAGAGCTACCTTTAGTTTGACAGTCCATTGCAGTCTCAAAACTCAGGTTCTCATGTATCATAAAAATATCTTGGAATGAAAATAAATGGCCTTTTAAAGACCCGGGGCCAAAACCATGCATCAGCCATGGAGAAATCAATCGAAGGTTTATTGCTTCCTGATGGAAACAGATGAAGTATTTAATATTTAAATTTATTTAACAGTTAAACATTTCCAACCTGTCATTGCAGACCAGCTATGATATACGCCTACGGTTAAGTGTTCTAGCCAATTAACTGTGCCATATTAAGAGAGGAATATACAAATGCAAACACAAAATACGAAAATTTAGAAGTGTTTTCTCAGTTGGCTCTGGAAAAGTCTTACTTTTTTGAAGGAGATCGATTTTTCTTATTGCCATGACTGAAAACGAATTTTTTTTCATTTCTTTCTTTCTTTATTTTTTTTTCCCTGATCTGTTAGGTCATCCAGACTTCTGAACAAGATTGTTTTCCTTTGCTCTTTGTGGTGCTGTGACAATTGATATTTTCCTCGTGAGTTGACGCTGATGAAGCGGTTGATCACTTCTTTGTCATCTCGATTTGTTGAGATTTAACGAGACAGCGTTCTTTTTCTTCTTAGCACGTTGGTAATGATACGGCTTACGCCGACAGTAAAAAAACCGTGTTGGAACATTCTTAAAACCATTGTTTTTTCAGCATTGTGACTTCTTTTTTCTTTCCTCTAATATTGCAAAGTTTGTTTTTCGAAATCCTGCCGAGATGCTTGATGTGCGACTGTGACAGTGAATGCAATTAACGGTCTGAATCCCACAGCGCTGCCTGGCAACACAGAGTTTTACGTGCTCTGGACAGTTCAAGACTTAATTATTTAGATTCTTAATCGCATCCTCTGTTGTACCTTAGCAAGGATTTGAGAACAATTTCCTCTCTTGTTAGTACATTTGTTGTTGTAAGGTAAAACGCGCAATTTTTAAAAAATCGATTTTGCACGTGTTTGTACATGTACATTTTATTTTTGATCTTCCCACATTGTTCAGTAACTACATTGGTTGGCCACTTTATTAAGACCATGTCCTGATAACAGTGAATTGAGCCACCTTTCCCCTAAATGGCTTTCATTACAGTTAAATAATGAAAGCTACGAGGAGAAAAACTAAGCCGGGCAGTCCGTAAAATATGTACGCAGCCGTTTATGTATGCGAGTGTGTTCCCAAAGACGAACCAGTTCATATCACTGATGTAGCGCGGTTGGCCTGAGATATAGAGATTGTACTGCTCAGGGCTGGTGTGTGGATTCCATGTCGTGTTACTAACACATACGCCATTTTAAGCGGTGACCGATTACATTATTGTCCTGAAATTATTCATCACTGTGGGAAGTGCAAAGTGGCAGATCTGTGATCTGCCACCTTGTTCACATTGCTGGTCAGTGTGATTAGAAGAACAAGGCCCACGACACAGTTCATCCAACCTGTTGGTACAGAGCAAGCGGGGATCCATTGTTTCGCGTGGTTTCTTCCATTACTTCCTAATAGCGTCAAGTGCGAATCGTCAAAAACCACATGATCTTACTCCATTCATCCTGAATCCACACTTTTTTGCTTTTCACACAGCTTTTTATTCCGCTCATTTTTGACACCACTGGCATGGTCTTTGACTAACCTACAAAGTTTTCTCTGCAAAGTTATCGGCGCGATGCAAGTTGCAATGGCTTAGTGTTTCCTTCATTTTCAATGAAGGAAACACTAAACACATCCATCAAGCATGTCACAATCAATGGAAAGTAGCTATGGCAATCTCAGACAAATAATAAACTATTAAAAAACGTGAACTACAACTGTGGAACTCCAATTTTCGGGAAAAAAATCGACAAAAATAAATTGTTCTTGCCAGAACAGGGATTGGCCGCACCCATCTGATGCATCTTTTTCTCTTAGCAGGGGAATATCCTCTACAGTGTGCGCACTGGCATGTGAATCATAATCCTTTTCGACTTTACCCGTTAATCCCGTTTTATCCCTTAGGAAGCAGCGGTAACTTTACAGAATTGTCCAGTTACTTGAACCGAATTTATATGATCTTATATGATCGCTTTTAATTAACTCCCTATATTAGTTCCTCTCAGTAGATTTTTCAAATGAAAAAGCAGCCTTCTGTTGGTGGTTTTTTTTTTTTTTATGCATTTTTTGAATACTCGATAAGAAAGTTTTTTGTACCACAATACCCGGTGGAATTCCTTTTATGAGAGTATGCCACAGCTAACCAAACTGAGTCGCTCAGACTTAAAGAACTTTTTCTTATTTGGAATGTTGATCTAAGTGACAATTCAGAGACACCACTCTTCCTCTACCACCTTGGTTACGTTTTCATGCCTCTCATGTTGACTACTTTCTCCAATGGGGAAAGGATATTTTAGCTTCTGCCAATATCAGACAGTTGCATGCAGCCCATGCCAACCTCAACTGCAATATACACTGACGGATCGAAAGCTGAAAACGCAGTAGGTGCTGCAACAGTTTTCCCGTCATTTACCGTTACAGCCGCATTACTAGCCACATGCAGTATCTTTACTGCTGAGCTGTATACCATAGAGCTTGCACTTGAACAAATTATTGAACGCGCTATTTCACCAGCCCTAATCTATATAGACTCTCTCAGTGCAGTCTTTGCCGTAAGGGAGAATTTCTCTGCCTGTCATCCTCCATTAAAAACTATTCGCTGTCAGTTACTCTTGTGCAAAGAGTCCAATTAATCAGTAACATTTTGTTAGGTACCGGGACATTCAGGAATTCCGGGAAATGAGTCGCTGATCTTGCGCTAAAAAACCTCTTACCACATTCTCACAGCGCTTTCGGATTCCATATATGGATTACAAGCCTGTAACTCGCAAGGCATGTTTTGAAAACTGGTCACAAACCTGGCAAAGTAATGCCAACAACAAACTTTACCAGATCAAACAAAAACCGGAGTTGTGGCTGTCTGGATTCAGACAAAATAGACGAGAAGTGGTATTGGCAAGACTCAGAATTGGGCATACTCATATTACACACCTGTTTATTATTGGGAGAAGATCCACCCCAGTGCACATCCTGTCAGACAACTTACAGTTCACCACTTTCTTGTATTGTCCTCTTTACTTATCAGTCCGTTCTAGCACCTTTCGGTCATTCAGCAAATTGAAAGAATCCATGCAAACATATAATTGTTAACATACTTAAATCGTACTGGCCTATACGCAAGTATATAATTAAAGTGGCTTCTGTTCCAACGAATCAGGGCTACCAGCTAAAGGGAACGTCCTGAACACCCATGGTATTTTGATACAGAACCGATAATATTAACAGATCTCCACACAAATCCACAAAATGTGGATCTTGGGCACAACACCACATTGCGAAATTTTGCCAACATCTATGGACAGTTTCTATCAAAATAAGTTCTACTGGTTACTAATCAATGTACTATGATCGCACGCTGGTGTTTGCCTGCTCATCCACTGCACTCTCTCTCTCTTTCTTCCTCTCTTGGGCTTTTTTCAGAAGATTCTTTTATTAAATTTATTATTTCTCTTTCCCAAATTAGGGAAGTGATAAACAAAAATTCCTCAACTATTCGTTTAAATTGTCTTAATGCAGCTGGATGAAACCGGCCATTTGTTATTCATGCCGGATAAACTTATTCCTTCTTTTTTTCTTTACCCTTAATTAGACATCTAGTTAACTGTGACAGTTTCCCCTTATCGCGTCCCGTGTTTCCTGGAATTTCGATATTTCTGTTCTATCTTTCGTCGTGTATGTACCTCAACCTCTTTGTCCCACTCGGACATTATCGTTAGTGTATTTTTATCTTCAGTGAATCTGTCGTTTGTCTGCTTTACCTTTCTCGATACATCAGCAGGACTGCCATTTCCGAGAGATAGAACTGTCGCTCAATAGCCTTTCTATCTCTCTCTCTCTGCATTTCACTCCATCGCCTTTCCCACGTCTCTTTACCGTCCCGTATTGCCAACCCCGCGGATTCTACCAATATTATCGAGTTTGGTTTAGGAACTGCGTGGAAGTTTCCACGGCATCATTCGTCTCTCCAGTACCCAATTATGTTCGACATTAAACGTTACCACTGACAGAAGAGTTCTGTAATACAATGCACCTTTAGCTTTTATGCTATTGATTGGTTGCTACATGTTTTCGGTTGTAAACACAGAACTGTCCTGGGTTTTTTTTGGGCAGGAACCTTTTTATTTTCGTTTTTTCTTTCTTTTTTTTGATGAAGCAGATCTGCATAACGGCAGACCTGCTGAACATGCTATCCAAAAAAGGCAGAAGTTGCCCTTGAGCAACGTATTCAATGAATCGTAAATATTAAACCCTATTAATAACAACTGCAACCCAGAAAACATTAAAACCTATTAACAACTGCAACCCTTGCACCATATTCACACATCCGAGACGCATATCTGAATTTTTTCCTCCGTTGCATCCCACTGTGGCTTGCGCAAAGTGAATACCCGTTAGGTGTGGCACTCGCAGCTGTTGTGCATGTATATTTAATATAAAAATAAGTAAGATTAACTTCGGTCCTTTGCTTAAGAATAAAAAAATAAGCACTTATGTTGCATAAGTGCTTATCAGTTCTTATTATAACCTGTTAAAGAGACTAAAGACCCTCTTCAACCTGTACGAAATGTCAATATTCACTTCATATCGATCCAGAGGGATTAAATTAATTTCATGCAATAATAAAAGTATAACTTTGAGGGGGGGGGGTAAATTTTTCTTTATGCCTTCTCTCTCTCTTTTGCCTGCCTTGACAATATTGATCATTTGTCTGCCATTTAACCTGTTATCGTTGTATTATGTTTTGTTCCTAAACGATTATGTATGTATGTATTTGTGTAGGGTGGCATCTGGAACGTTAGTTCATATCTGCCTCGTTTCACTTTTAAGATGCAGGATTCTGTAGAAATGGCCAGAAATGAACTGTTTGTTTGACTTCCCGGAATCAGCAGGTCGGAAACGCGCGGCCACCACCACGGGAATGTAGACCAGGGGCTGCCAAGAGCCCAACAAAGTTTGAGCCAAAGACCAGCCAAAAATTGTTTAAAAAAAAAAGTATCTCAACAACTATACAAAAGTTAAACACTGTACACAAGATTAACGTAATCAAATGATACTCAAAGTATCATTTTTTTCAAAAAGATTTTCAAAGTAAACAAAGCAAGTAATCTCGTTAAATTTTAAAAATTAAAGGATATATACAAGATCAAGGAAAATAATTAAGGATAATAATCCCCAACAAAAAAAACACATCCCAGGCCAGTACCCTTTAACCGACAAAATTTTACACAAACATTTTAGCACAGAAGCAGGCACAAACCTTATAAATAGCTTAAGTTAAATGTGACATCCAGTAAGTCCTGCAATCATCAGTGGCAAAGTCACAGTCAATCACCAATAACAAAGTCAGTCAGTTAACAGCCAGCCGAGCAATTTCAGAAGCACAGGAATTTTCATCGTTAAATTGAATTGTAGTTGTAGGACCCTTGCAGAGTTTCAAAAAAAAAAAAAAAAAAGAAAAAAAGTCAAGTCCAAAATTCTAGATCTTTTTGAGCTCAGGAATGGGGGTATTTCTAGAAGATCTTCTAGAAATACCCCCATTCAGATCTAGAAACTCTGACAAGAGCGCCGGTGAAATTTCTAATCTTAATTCACAGATTGGATAAATGAGGGAGAAAATTTAACCTGCTGTCAATAGTTATTCCCAAAAGTTTAATTTCCGCTACTAGAGGTATTTGTGTATTGTTTATTTTAACTGTTGGTGGTTGACGAACGTCCAATTTAGAGCGAAGGACCATAATTTTTGTCTTGGTAGGACTAATTTTTAACTTAGTTTCAACTGTCCATTGTTGAAGATAAGATATAACTTTCTTAGTAGATATTTCAATTGAATATCTTGAATTGCCACTAACAAAGACTGTCAAATCATTCGCATATGCGATGATCTTCACGTTGTCAAAGATTTAGGTAATCCAACCTTGCAAAACAAAGTACCGAAAAGTGGTCCCGAAATAGAGGATGTCCTCAAGGCAACATTTTGGGACCACTTTTCTGGAACTTTGTTTTGCAAGGTTCGATTACCCGAAACCATTATATTATTATCCTTAACCATTATCCTAAATCATATTATCGCTTCTAATGATCGAAATCTTCAATATTCCCTTCCTTAGAGTGTTACATTTGCTTAAAACGGCATTCTGCTTCTCAACGTGTCACCCACATCTCGGTTCCTTATTCTTTCTTCTATATTCCCGCTCAACTTCAGCCGCTGTAGCAGTAACTCTATAGCCGTTTGGAACAGTCTTGGTTCGAATCCCATTGAAAATCTAAGTTGTTTAAGACCTTTCAAACGAGACAAATGAAGTTACTGCCGGCTTTTTCATCCCTTAAACAAACTCCATAAAAATATAGTAGAGACATACACTTTTAATGGCCTAGATTGCCTTGGCGCTAATTCCAACAATTCATTATTTCCTTTTTTTTTATTCTCTCTTTCATCGGGATCATTACCCGTATAATCTCTTAAATTCTTCCTAGTCCTGTTTGATCCTGGAACTTGTTTCGGTATAGACTAGCATGAAGGTAGAAGATCCTGGCCGCCTCCACGTGGCGGGGATGGGGGTGGGAAGCTGTGACCAGGTGTTGCTGCTTCCCACTTGCTAAGAGCCAGGTACCGGCCGACTACATAACAACAGAACACATCATAACATTACACACCCAACACACTACATACAAACGGCCGGTTCTGGCGTGAGCCTCAAAACAAGAAGTAGTAGCGGCTAATGGGGGAAACCCTGGGGTCCGCCACAACAACACATGAATATCCCCCCCTGAATATAGTCCTGTTTGATAAATACTTAATGTCTGATATCAGATGAATTAGGCCGCCTTCATGCAGTTTTAAATATTGCACATTTTAAACCTTGAGTGCAACTCCACACCTGGTAGACAATTACGTATATCAGAACCGAAATAACACTATTATTCCTTAAATTTCAGTAATTTATTCTATACTTCAGAATATATAGCATACACACGTTTGCACTAGTTGAATGATTTGATACCAAACAAATTCCAAGGGAACTATTTGGGCACCAAAGACAGACAGACAGAGAGGGAGATATTTCTCCTGAAGTTTTGCACACCGTGGAAAAAGACACGCGTGATCAGGTTGCTGCTTCTTGCTCCTAGACAACTTGTCGTTGTCTGTAAATTACTATTCGAGTTCGGCTTGCCTAATGTATAATCTCATCTCATTAAAACCAATTTTTTTTTCACTCGCGAAAAGACATCGAATTATAACAGTGTTACTAGCCGCGAGCAGTTTTGACGAGGCATATATGATTCTTTTCATCCAACAAAAAAAAAAAAAAAAAACCGGCAAACCACCATACAATACGTGCAGTTTGTAGACGTTAATTCTAAGCACCCAACTTTGGAACAGAAGTCGGTTCCACTCAACTATTTATTTTAAAGATTTGCATGTGCGAGATTAAAAACTTGAAATAATCAATGGGAAAACCCTGCTTCCTCGGTCTGAGATCAGCTGATTATAGCTCAGAATGAATAGGCCTAAGAGTTTCAAGAGGCTCCGAGGGAATTCGAAACCAGTTTTACAGGATTCAAACAAACGAGTAATGAAACCTTCATCCTCTCGTGGTAGACATTTCTAGGAACTGTCAAAGGCAACAGACCCGTTACCTGATGAAGAACGAATTATACGTTTCAGAGCAGGAAATTGTTTATGTACTTCTTGGAGTTTGTGTGTCTGTGTTCTCCAATAAAAGAAATTCGAACTGTTGTTCTCATGGCCGCCTAAAATATAAAAGAGGGAGGGATCCTTAAAGAATGGGGATCGAATGTTTTGTCTTTCTTATTGTTAAATACTCAGTTCAAAGCAGATAATTCTCCGAGCAGAAGATTCTTGCTAGAGAGTAATTTTGAGTCAAATGAGAAATCTTGCATGCTGCTGGAATGAATTGTTTGTAGGATTATTGGAAATTCAAAGGCGCAGACGCCCAGCATTGTCTTCATAACTTTCGAATCAAACTGACAGCCAGAATTGAAAGGGTGTAAAACGTTTGTTATAAACATTTCTGATGTTAGACTGTTTCGCGTTCTCCCTTCTCTTCACTCTCCCTTCTTTCATTCATAATAGAAATTTAATTTCGTCGTCTTCAATATCCCGAAACTTTAAATGTTTCTTTTCAAGTGTCTAACCTATGCGTTTGAAATCGATCGACTCGTACATATGACCAGACGGAGTTCTGCTCCAATAAACCAAGATGAATGCTAATCATTCTACGGGCATGGGGCACATGCAATGTGATGTCACGAGCTGTTCGCATGGAATACAAGATGTAATTAACCGCTCGAGCCAGAGTTGGGAGTTTAAAGGAATTTTCTTTGGCCCATACAGTGCAGCGTTCAATTCCCTAATTTCGAAAGACTGTCCAAGCTTTCATTGGTCCAATGCCGTAAAGTTAAGTGAGTGGAAGCACGCGCAGAAAGTTTACACCACACTTCACTCTGACTGACACTGGAAAAGTTAGGGCACTGGTGGAAAATATTCAGCGAAGAGAAAGAGGTGGTGCGAAGCTGGTCCGTTATAATGTAGTGGAAAACTCGACTTCTGGCGGGGAAAAGGGGTTTACAAAGCTACTCTGGGTTTATTTTAGGCTCTCGAGAATGTCCAGAACTGCTTACATTGAGAAATGAGGGAGGAACAAATATGTTAGTATGATATTAAAAATTTCGCTTTGCTATTCCGATGAAAAGGTTAACGCAAAATAATGTTGGGAGTTATTCAGTCGGTTCATATCTACTTAGGCGTTACTTTCGTACTTAAGTAGACCTCGATACACCAGAGTAAATAATTCCCAGGGGTATTTCGTATTATTGAGGAATCAGGAGTGATAGTGAATATAAACCATAAAAATTTAAATTAACCGTGTTTTCTAATATATGATTAATGGGATCCGGCCAAATATCATCATACTAATTTTCCAAAAGGAAATTATTCTCCCCAATTCCTCATTTTCTCCTGCATTGCTCTTCCCAAGGACATAGAATTATATCTACCATTTTCACTCGACTAAGCAGCTCATGCGCCATAAAAACAAAACCAAACCAAACCAAACCAAAACACTCGACTAAAGCCAGTCACTGAAATGACTAATTCGGTTCAAAAGCACTTTAGAAGAATATGTTTGTAATTATAGACAACGTGTAATGTTCCAAAGCAGCTAAATCTCACTCGAGGTGTAACCCCTCTGCGAAAAATGGGATCCGCTTAGGGAAATCAAATAGTGAGAGAAAGAGAATTACTACCTTCATTAAGGTGCGGTGAGATGATTGATTGATCCTGTACTACAAAGCCCCGAGTGCCAAGCGAGTGACTATAGCGATTCCCTTAAAAGAGCGGTTGATTATAGAAGTGTTATTTTTCTGAAGTTTTTAATTTTGCACTTCTGAAGTAAAGAAGTTAGCTCACTTGACAGAAAGGCAAGACACCTTTCTTTTTGTATATAGGAATAACATATTAACACACTAACAACTAATCTCTCCTTATTGCTTGGTCGCTGGTGGCACCGCTCCTGCCTCCACGTGGCGGGGCTGGAAGTCGGAGAAGAAATCCACCCTCCCAGGGCTAAAAGGACCAATGATGGAAAACACAAAAGTCCAGCTGCGGATCTACTGATCTGGATAGGCATGACCCAGATCATGACTTAAACCCGTCCCATGCCAAGAGACAAAAAAAAAAAAAAAAAGGGACAGATTATTCTGCTCCTCTCTTTTTAATATTGCATTCCTCCACAGACCAACCACTGAGTAAGTTATCTCCATTTTTGATTCAGAAATGTCTCAAAAATGTGGCTGGCCCTCCAAAAATGCTTCGCCGATTAAGATCTGGAGATTTATTAGTTTAGATGAATGAACACAAACATGCTGAGAGACTACCTTTGGTGGAATTTCCCCCCAAAGGTTACCCCACATGCCACCTTGAACTCCTCTAAAGGGGTAATATCAGAACGGGATCTCCTAAATGTATCGGAAGATGAACTTGTCTATAAATTAAACAACCGAAATGTAATCCATGCAAAAAGAATTTTTATCAAAAGAGATGGACAGCTTGTCCCTACTCGGACAGTCATACTGACGTTTAAAACACCAATTCTCCCCACAACTATAAACGCTGGATATCTCAGATGTCATGTTCGACCATACATTCCCAATCCGGTTCGGTGCTTCAAGTGGCAAAAATTTGGTCATTCGCAAACTGTATGCAGGGGTGTAGTCACTTGTGCTGCTTGTGGTTCTAAAGAACACACACACATACCGACTGCAACAAGGAAACTCAAAACTGTCCTAACTGTCGTGGTAATCATTTTGCCTTCTCTAAGGACTGCGATCAATGGAAACGAGAGAAGAATATTCAGAAATATAAAATAGAGCATAAGGTGTCATATTAAGAGGCAAAAAAACACTTTACAAAATTCCTGTTAAATCATCTACGTACGCGTCAGTTACTCAACGACTACGCTCAGTATCAACTCAAACTGACTGCTCAGTCCCCCCCTAATATCTCTATATCTGGTTGGGCTAAATCAGTACTTTCTTCATCAAAGGAACAATCTCCCTCCAGATATGCAACTCATGAACCAGTAACACCACCTCTAGATAAGAATCACAATCAGCAACAGAAAGAACAAATCAAGAGCTATGAAAGAACTGATAAATACAAACTCAGATCTGATACCATGGACATCGATGAAAAAGCAGGCGAAGACGATACAATTCTTGAAATTCATCCAGAAGATGACATTGACACAGGCAGACCAGTTTTCTCAGAGAAGGAAAAGGCAAAAATAGACAGGCGTTAGCAGACACCAGTTAAAACAAAACAATGGGTACAGTTATTCAGTGGATTTGCCTTGAGCTCCGTGCTAACTTAGATGACTTACGATCTATTAAATAAATATAAGCCTGTTGCAGTATGCATTCAAGAAAAAATCTCAAAAATACAGTATCTACGACAATTATGCATTATACTATATATAGAAAAGATAGAAGTTCCTCTAATTCAGCTCATGGAGGAGTAGCAGTCATAGTGAACGCTGTAGTTCCCTGTAGACCTATCCCCATGCAAACATCTTTAGAGGCGGTTGCAGTTCGTGTCACCATTGGTATAACAGTAACATTAGTTTCGTTGTATCTATCACCAACCCATACATGCAGCCTTGATGATTTAGATGATATAGTAAAGCAAATACCTGTTCCCTTTTGTATTATGGGTGACTGGAATGGCCATCACCCCATATGGGGTTCCCAACATCTTGACTCTAGAGGACAGATAATAGAAAAATTTTTAGATAAACATAATCTAACTATTCTAAACACTGGTGATCACACATACGTACACTGTCCATCTGGCTCAAGTTCAGCTATTGATCTTTCAATATGCTCCCCAACGATATTTCCTATCATAGACTGGACTGTTACTGATAACCTTTGTGGTAGCGATCACTTTCCTATAATCTGTACTTTCAGCTCAAGTTCTCCTCCCCCGAGAGACATTAGGACAACCTGGAAATTTTTCAAGACTAACTGGACTAAATACCAGGAAATCGCTCAAATAGATACTTCCGTCATTACAACCCTCACAATTGATTCTGCAGTCAGGTATACTACACAAAAAATAATGAAAGCATCGGAGTCTGCTATTCCAAAATCCGACTTTATCCAAAAATGTGGTGGAATGAAGCATGCAACAATGCTAAAAAAGAAAGGAATAAATACTGGAATCTGTTTCGAAAATATCCAACCACAGCCAACCTCTTACAGTTTAAGAGAGCCAGAGCTAAAGCTTGTCATATAAGGCGAGAGAGTAAAAAAGAAGCATGGGCACGTTATGCTTCCACCATAAACAGATCCACAGATACTCCTATAATCTTGGGGAAAAAAATCAAACGAATTAATGGCAAATACTCGCAAACACTTGTAAGAGGGAAGGAAATTTCTGAACCTGTAGAGATTGCCAATGTCTTAGGTACTTCATTTGAAACACTTTCAGCTGTTGCCACATATGAACCAGCATTTCAATTGTTAAAATCCCGGACAGAAAAATACAAACTAAAATTTAATTCTGCCGTCCCATATTCGTATAACCTACCTCTGACCATGATTGAATTGCGCAGTGCACTTGCCCGATCGAAGAACAGTGCTCCAGGCCCTGATGGAATTTTTTACACCATGATCTGGGCGCCTCCGTAGCCAGGTGGGCAGGAGCAGTAGTGCGTAGTACACTCTTCTTGATTAGACTGGGGTTCAAGCCCGTGACCACCAAATACGGAGGATGCGGAAAGGTCAGGGAATGACCACCGCATATCCTCGGAGCAATATGGCCTTAGTTGCTAATGCTCCTAAAAACCAAATAACAACAACACCATGATATGTCATTTACGTGATGATTCGTTAACTGCCCTCTTACAACTGTTTAACAGAATTTTTCTAGAGAATTATTTACCCCGCTAGCTGGTGCCATTCTTATAATAATAATAAGATTCTTTATTAACATAAAATTTATACAATAGTGATTCCTTACGCAGAAAGCCAGAGCAATATTACAATTTGTTGTTTATACAAGTGATTTTGTTTTATAAAAAAAAAATAATAATAATAACTATATAATAATTAATAGATCAAAGCAAAGATAATAGTCAAAATGTAAAAATGAATGAAGTAGTAATTACCGCGAAAAAAGGACTACATGTTGAGCAGAACATGAAATGACATCAGTTAACTAAAATCGGCACTTAATAAATGTCCTTTACAAACAGCAAGATAGGAAAAGATGCCATCGCGATATGCCTTGTCTATAGAGTCCACAGGTCGATGTTGAGAGTATCCAGAGTCACATTAGGGAAGTGTCTCTTGAAATTCTGTAACCGCTGGAGCCTTGAGCATAAGGAGGGAGTACTACGGAGATGTCTGCCTGGCAAACGCCAACCAACCGTGTTCCAGATGTTGATGTGATCCTGCTTAGCTGAGCACAGATGAAGGAATGACTTTATTTTTAGCACATGGGCTCTGTGGACTATGGGCGTATATTGCAGGTTGCAGCAGAGAGTAGATTTAGATGTTGTGTAGTTCTGGTGCGACCACAAGTTGGCCCACTTCAGCACCCAGAATTCGAGGCCCCATAGTTTCCCGAGGCTGGTGGGTGGTGCCTTCCGACAAAACTTCCACGGCATAGGAGAGCACACTACAGAATTAAGTTGCAATGTATTTCTTGATTATTTGCTTATTGTGCGTTTTGCACAGATCAATTTTCATTCCCCAGAACGCTCTCAGGGCTTTGGAATACTGAGCTTGGATTTGTTTTTTATAGTTGAGGTTGGCATCAAGAATTACTCCTAGGAATTTGACACTGTCTGTGGGAGTCAGAACATTTCCTGCCAATTCTGGAAGTAGAGAAGATGCAGTATCAGTAAAAGTCATCCGAGTTGGAGTAAAGATGAGATAGTTTGACTTCTCTGGATTGACTGACAGGCCAAAAAATTTAGCATACTTACAGGATGTATTTAGGTAGCTGTTTACAGATTCAGAGGAGTTTTGTCTTTCTTGTGAGTCACCAATATGGCGTTTGCATGGCAAGTAGTATACAATATCATCAGCATACGATAGGAAAGCTGGAATTTGATCCATTAGTGGAACGAATATTGCTGCAAATAACAAGACAGAGAGAACCACCTTGTGGGATTCCTACTTCGACGCTTTTAGTGACTGTAATGCCATCGCCTTTGAAGTGAAGCATTCTCCTAGATAGCAAATTATTGAGGATCTCGAGCATATTTCCGGATATCCCGTAGAATCTCTCAATTAAGGCAAGAAGGGGTGTTATTTGGACTGAGTCGAAAACAGATTTCATGTCCAGAAAAATGGTGTGAAGATCTTCGTTGTCACTCCAAGCGTGAAGTATTATTTTCTGTGATAATGACTGTAGGCAGGTTACAGTAGATCTATTTGGCATGGCATAATGGGTATGTTCTGGCCTATAAGCAAAGATTGCGAGTGCTACATCATTATAGATGCACTTCTCGAGGCATTTCAGGAAGGGAGAGGCAATGATATTGCCCTGAAGTCAGCCGGTCTTTTCGCACGAGGCTTTTTCGGAACTGCCACGACTATGTATGATAACCAGCTTGAAGGCACCTGTGCAAATTTGAGTACTTTGTTGTAGAGTTGAGTGAGCTCTTTGCTGATGAAATAAGAAGCAATTTTTAGACTAAAAAGAGGTATTGCGTCAATTCCTATGGTGGATTTGTCAAGTAGTGAATTTATTATTTTTATTAGCTGTTCTTCGGAAATTTCTATATTACTAGAAGGTGAAGAAACGTTAAACGCTTCGTTCCAAGGATATGCTTCAAACACCCGAGGATCTCGCTTAAAACGCAGCAAATGCTCACACCATTCCTGGACAATCTAAAGATAGAGGGGTGCAAGTATGACTAGCGGACCACACACGTTTTCCCCTGGATAGCCGGCCGTTCATGAAATTGTCAATAGCAAATTGTTTACTCTTCTGGAAATCCACCCTTGCTTTGGAAAATTTGGCGTAAGTCTTGTGAAGGCGACTTCTTGTAAGAGGCATGGGCTGCCTGTTTTTCCCTAAAGGCCTTGGTCAGGAGGTCATTCCACCATGGCTTTTAGTGGGGACTAAGGATGCAAGTTTTGGACATTGCAGACCTTGCAATGAATTCCATCCATCTCGAAAGCCAGTAGGCAGCCTCATTTATGTTAAGTTCAGCCAGTATGTTCCATGGGTAAAGTTGGAAAAGGGTAGTAACTTTTCCAATGTTGATGTATTTTGAATTGTATACTCTCCTGACTATGTTTGTAGTTGTGTACGTTCATCCTTAGATGCCTGCAGAAATATCATCGCAGCAATCGGAACGTGATCGGACGGGAGGAAGTTTTCAGTTATGGTCAGGGTTTCCTTTACTAAACAGTTTGAGAAGATGCGCTGCAGGGTGGCATCGCCGTGTGAGGGAGGAACATAAATAAGACCAATGATCATTTCCGACATGTTCAATGACAGAGTATTTAGGAGCTTCTTTGTGGCTGGCAGTGGAGGGTTAAAGTCTCCGAGGATGATATGGGCTAGCTTTTCCGAAACCAGGAAAAGACCATACAGACCATATCCCAGAAATTATCGCCCTATTTCTCTAACCAGTTGTGTGGGAAAAAACATTGAAAAAACGAGTTAACGCTAGACTGACATGGTTTCTAGAATCTGAAAACATTCTAAGTCCAAACCAGCATGGCTTCCGGAGAAGATCTACGCTTGATCTCATTATCAAGCGTAGATCTACGCTTGATCTCATTATCAAAGCAGAAACAAATATCCGGAACGCTTTCCTCAGAAATGAGCGCCTAGTCATGTTATGCGTTGACATAGAGAAAGCCTTCGATACAACTTGGCGATATGGGATTCTTCAGGATTTACATAAATGTGGACTTCGGGGTCATCTGCCGAAATTCATTAAGAACTTTCTAGGCAATAGATCGTTTCAGGTGCGATTCCATTCTTCATTGTCTCGAGCATATGTACAAGAAGGAGTTCCCCAAGGTTCAGTGTTGAGCGCCACACTCTTAGGATTGATGCCATAACCAAGTGTATACCTAATACTGTTGACGCATACCTATACGCTGAAGATCTTGCCATCCCATGTCATTCTCAAAATACGCGACTAATTGAAAGACAAGTACAAGGTACCAAAAACAACGGATATCGACTTTCTAAACCAAAAACAACTGCCGTACACTTCTGTCACAAACATTCTTTACATCCATCCAGACCTTCAGTTAGGTTCTCATCGTATTACTTTCCAGCCTAGTATTAGATTCCTTGGTGTATATATACTTCATAAAAAATTAAACTTCCTGGACCATATAAAATATATTCGTACAAGTTGTCATAGAAAACTAAATCTTCTCAGAGTAATTTCTTCTATGTCATGGGGTGCAGATCGTTACGTGTTGCTACACCTATAGGTTAGACTATGGATCTCTTGCATATGACTCGGCCAGACCGAGTGCACTGAAATGGCTCGATCCCGTTCATCATAGTGCCCTACGAGTTGCAATTACGCAGCCAAAATCAGCAGTCTTCCATATCATCCCATATGGCAATATCTCTTTACGCCTAAATGGAGTGAACTCTATGAAAGTAAACCACCGCTCAATAAACCATCTGGCATTAGGCTTCAAGCTCTTATCACAAGCTGGGACCTGAATTTTACTAACATACTTCAGGATAATAGCATAGAAATCCAGCCATGGCAAATGCCCCCGATACATATTGATAGACACTTTCAGCAATGGGGAAAGAATAACCTTCCAGATTCCAACATTAGGCAAATTCATATGAGTTTAGCACTTCCATTCAAATTAATACAGATGGACCCAAGACTGGTAGTAAAGTTGGTACTGCTGCAGTATTACCAAATGTCACCATCTCCACACAGCTCCCATCTGAATGCAGTACTTATACCTCAGAATGATACGGTATTGTTCTAGCCCTAGAGAATATCAAAGAAGACTCGTATACCAAATCCATCATATATATGGACTCGTAAGTGCTGTTAATGCTCTACAGTATAAATTCTTCCCTAGTCATCCGCTGGTACAGAAAATTTGGGCACAGCTACTAGAACTTCGTGGACATGGACAACTAGTAATATTTTGTTGGATTCCTGGACACGTTGGAATCCCAGGAAACGAGCAGGCAGATTTAGCTGCTAAATGTGCTACAAATGTAATACCATCTAATTTCAGGACTCTTTATATTGACCATAAATCCAAACAGACATAAAGAACAGTGGACACGCATGTGGCAAGATCAAGCAAATAATAAACTTCTTAAAATTAAGAGAACCCAAACAATGGCAATCCAGTCTAAGACGTAACAGAAAGGAAGAAACCATCATAGCCAGATTACGCATTGGTCACACATTCCTCTCTCATAGCTACCTACTTACAACGATCACCTTCCACAATGCAGTAACTGCTTATTAACAGTAAAACATATCATCATGGAATGCCCGCTATATCTGAAAGAACGGAAAACTGCTTTCTTCTCTCATTTTCATAACTGCAACCAGTTATCATTACAATGTGTTCTAGGAGATCGTGAGGACATGGATGACATTTTTCTCTTTCTAAAATTAATAAATAAATATCACAATAAATGAACCATATCACGTGTAAGACAAACGAAGGAGATAGTAGACAGTAATTAGTGCATTATAGCCTAAGTTGTTGATGTAACGACAACTTGACTACCTCTAGCAATGGTGGAAATGTCACATGTGTATTCTGTTTACTGTTTTCATGTAAGATTATATCGAACAGAAATCAATAGATGACTCGTAGGTGGCTAAAAGATGTTTGCGAGTGAACCGTCCATGATATGGAAGCGAATGTTGAGGTACCACACGTCAAAGCTAAAAATTCTCACTTTCTGGTCTCTGTCCACCGATTATTGCTTTCGCTTGCGGTTTTCCTTCGAGGTATTAAAAACAAAATGTGGGATCAACGACAGAATGAAAATTACCCGCAATGAGTTAACGAACTGCAGCGGCCCCGGGTGCCAAGCGAATTTTGACCAGGCGATTATCTGTACGATCTTTCAGTAAGTGATCTTCATAAAGCGACTAGTAGTTCTTTTAAGTTCCTGTGTTTTCAAAAGATTTGTTTATTTCATAGAAGCTCTTCTACCAAACATTTTTTGTATAGAGTAGGGAGGGAAATTCACCTTTCTTTTATATTTTTCTTTCCTAAGTACTAATCCTTACTAACTGCTGCTCGGTCACACCAGGCACTGCTCCTGTCTCCCCGATCTATTGAACGTCAATTGCAGATATCACTAAATAAAATACAAAAGTGAGCAGTGCTCAATGGTTATTGTGTTTCACAACAGAAAACTGTTGCTATACATTTTTGCAATCAACGCAAATTACATACAGATCCCGAACTGCACATATCAGACTTTACCATTCCGATTGCCAACATCAGATTCTTGGGATTAACCCTTGACAAGAAGTTAAACTTCCTTGAACATATTAAATTTGGAGGTACGATCTGCTCTTTGGAAGTAGATCGTACCTCGTTGCTTCGACTATATAGAGCATTGATTATGGTGCTCCAGTCTACGATTCTTCCCGAAAGAGTGTACTACGTTGGCTGGATCCTATGCAACAGAGTGCATTACGGATTGCACTTGGAGCTTTCAGGACATCTCCAACTCAGTCTATATATTGAAGATCACGAACCCCTTTGCACCTCCGCAGAAAAGTGTTACTACAGCAGTATGCAGCCAAAATAAAAAGCTGCTGTTTGCATCCTATTCACCCATATCTCTTCAATCCTCAACTAACTAATCTCTACAAAAATAAACCTAATAAAATAAGGCCAGCCGGCCTATGGCTTTTTGAAATATCACAGAGTTGGAAAGTTCCTCTTCACAGTAGTCAACAAGTAATGAATTATTTTCATCCAACTTGGACCCCCTCTCAACTGAACTTTGATACTTATTTTCTTCAATGGGGTAAGAATCTACCGATTCTCAACCTGAAACAACTCCAAGTCATATTCAGAGCTATGTTGATTTCCTGCCAATATATACCGATGGGTCCAAATCTCAGTCAGCCATTGGAGCAGCAGCAGTGTTTCTCTCAGCTATTATTTCAGCTTTCCTTCCACTTAAGTATAGCAACTTTTCTGCAGAACTACATGGAATTAAATTAGCTCTAGAAAATTTGAATCTTTACCCATCTTCAAAATATTTAATTTACACAGACTCTCTCAGCTCAATTAGAGCAATGCAAAATCCCTCCTATACTAATCACCCTGTTTTAAACCAAATCAGGAAGTTGCTCTTGAAAATTGAACGTGAACAGTTAGTGAACTTTTGTTGGATTCCAGCACATTCAGGGATAAAGGGGAATGAACTGGCGGATATATCGGCAAAAAATCCTTCCACATTAGATTTGACCTCTATTCATATTCCAGCCTCGGACCATGATATCATCATGAAAGCAGCCTGCCTTGAACAGTAGAAAGAGCTATGGCACACCCAGACTAAAAACACTTTTCCAGTTGAAACAAGAACCAAAATTCTGGCACTCCAGCATCCAATCAACTAGAAGGGAAGAAGTGGTATTTGCAAGAGCAAGAATAGGACATACTCATCTGACCCACCTCCATCTACTCACAGGTGATGATTCTCCTCAGTGACCACACTGCTCAGTACATTTAATAGTCAAGCATATTCTTATTCACTGTCCTCAATGTCACCAGGACAGAACATCAGTTCTGCTTTCTCTGGCTAAACTGCAAGAACCAATTATCACTAGAGCATATTATTGGCGACGAAGTAAACATTAATGATGTAAAAAATTGAAATATATCATCAATTCTTAAGTTTCTAAAATGAAATTGTAATGACTTCAATTCTGAACTATTTCCTAACACATCTCTATGGACAGGCGCACTATAGCCAGTGTAGCTTATGCGCGCGCGCGCACACACACACGAACTGTAGTGAACCTGAAATAGCACGCCTTTTAGAATCTTTTGAAACGTATATGTTTAGTGGCAAATGATGCAAAAAAGCAACGTTATCGAGCATCAGCCAAAAAAATTCCATCACCGAATGCCAAGCGTTTCTAGTGATCAGGCGACTTCTGTAGTGATAGAGTGAGACATATTTCTAGTTTAAAGCAAATTCTCTATTGTGTATATATGTATACAGATTGAAAACTTTAATTATGATAAAAATAAATTAGTATCGCAAACATCGGTGGCTACTTTAATGCAAAATCCACCGCATTTTGTTTATAATAAATTAAGTTAAAAAAATAAATAAAGGTGCCAGTAGCATGGCAAACCAGAAGAGCAAAGTAAAAACAACCCATACATAATAAAACAAAACAAGGGGGGGGGGAAGAAAAAAGTTACGAGTATTGCAGAAGGAACACTCCTAAAATAATTTATAAAAGCCAAAATATGATACCAAATAACAAAAATATTTTAGAATATGCCAATTAATTGAAATTTAGCCGCGCCAGGTACAAATTAAGTGAAATATCACTAAAAGTGGAGACGAAACCTAACATTGGACTAATGAAAATAAAATATACTGACCGTTATGCCCCAAAATGGTCAGGGAATCACTGCATTTCGAACATTAGTCAAATCTATGCATACCACGAACAGATACATTGATCGATCGGCAAATGCAATGGATTTGAATAATAGTGGCCCTTATATTCAGGTTAAAAATTATAAAAGAACAGAACCTAGCACTCACATGGCAACACCATACCACTGAAAGCCTGTTGAAACAAAAATATGTACAAAACATTAGGCTATAGAGGGCAGTACGAACGCTATGTTAGCATATCGACTCACTACTACCACGCGTAAGATAGAATGAAAACTAACTAATTATGATAAAAAGAAAATTTGTAGCGCAAACATCAGTGGCTGTATGATTCACCGCTTAAGCTGTTCATGATAAATTTTATTTTATTTATTTTCCTCACTTTGTTTTTACTTTCGGTCTACTGGGTTGCCATGCTACTAGCACTTGTTTTATTTATTTTTTATCTTAATTTATTATCTCTCACTTACATGAAAGTTGACAAGAGAAATTACTGCAGCGTAATGGAAGAATAACTAATATTTGCTTCAGAAAAAAAATGGAAAGTATTATCCACACTGAAATAGATACAAAGCAGTGTATGACTGGTTACTATCACCTATCCAGTTATCACCATAAACAGAACTGAAGTTTGATATATTGTGCTTGCACTTAAAGATAATTCAAAATGACGCTTTATTGTGATGGGAAAAGGGATTTTTCATCACTATTGCGAAACACAGCTGGGTTTCTCAGGGATAGACCAACTACGGGCATTGTACACCTTCAAAATGATATTAACACAAAATGATTTTACTGAAAACGGATTTTGCTTTCTCTTTGACAAATACAAATATTCTTTAATGGCAGAAACAAACTAGAATGAATTTTATGGAAATTTAGGCCATTAAGGGTGGTTCTATAGCTATGATGGTTATAGTGTCTGTTATTTAAGATGTTGGAGACATTCGATTGTGTTTTTGTTTAACGGGAAGGACAGAAAAATACGAAATGTGTCACATGTTCGATATATCCATCATGTTACTAAACTCGACAATCACAGCAAGCATATATATTTAAAGAAATGTTCGTTGAATGGACAGCTGGTGTACTTATTGTATGTTGGAGTTTGTAAGTTGTATTGTACCTGTAAATAATTTTGTAATTTAATAGCTAGCCATGAATTTATGAATACTAGTCTTCTGCTGTACAGGACGAGGCCCCACATCTCAATCCCGAGACAGAAAAATAAAACAAAATTCTTGAAGTCTATTTGGAAAAAAATAGAAAGTGCAGCCATTATAAACCCACTGCAGGATGGAAGTCTCCTCAACAATTCGTGCTGAGGGAAGTCTATTTGTAAACTACTTTAATTTATGTGGATCGTTTAGAATTTAAGTGTAACAGATCAACTTCATTGAAAAATAGCTATCATCGTTGTTTATATAGAATACAATTGCTCGAGTGGAAGGTGTTCCACAGAGATCAGTACTGAATGACACTCTTTTTACTCTCAGAATGGATTCTATCACTAAACAACTTCCAAATACCTTAGACTCGAGACAAATACAAATTTGCAGATAACCTTTCCATCTCCTGTCATTACCAAGCATGAGAACGACAGCTTCAGATATCACTAAATAAAATACATCAGCTGTTATCGACTTTCGCATCAGAAATCAGTTGCTATCCATTTTTGTAAACAATACTAGTTTCATCCGGATCCTGAACTTCAAATCTCTATTTCAGTCACTAATAACATCAGAATTAATCATGGACAACAAGCTAAATTTCTCAGAGCACATTAAAAAATACGTACTGCCTGTCTAAAAGAGATAAATATACTTAGAGCGCTATCTGCCCTAACGTGGGGCACAGATTGTACCTCCCTACTTCGATTATACAGGATTTAATCAGATCCTGTTTTGATTATGGAGCTCCCATCTATGATCCAGCCAGAATGAGTGCATTACGCTGGCTTGATCCAGTTCAACACAGTGCATTGAGGATTGAACTTGGTGCATTCAGAACATCGCTAGTACATATAGCGTTTACATTGATGCTCGTGAGCCCCACTAACTTTACGTAGGAAATCACTATTGCTAAAGTACCCTGTCAAGATAAAGTTTTGCCTCGCTTTCCATTCAGTCATACCTTTTTAATCCATCATTAGAAAACCTCTACAGAAATAAACCTAGCACAGTAAAACCAGCTAGTCTTCGCCTTCTTGAACGGATGCATGTTCGGAATGTTTCCATCCATTCCGTACAACAGGTAGCAACTTGAACTCAACCACTATCGGTTCCTCCTCCTATACCGACCTGTGGCACCTCTGTCAATGGGGAAAGAATATTTTGCAAGCTTCAAATGTCGACCAACTTGATGCTTTTCACATTCAAAGATATTTTGATTTTTCTCCAATATACACAGATGGCTTTAAATCTAATTCAAATGTTGTAGCAGCCGCAGTGTTTTTGAATATCACTATTTCAGCATCCCTTCCATTTGAATTCAGTATCTTCTCAGCCGAATTATATGCAATTATATTATCTTTAGAAAATCTCTGCTCTGACTGTTCTTTAAAATCTGTTATTTACATTAATTCCCTCAGCGCAATCGTGGCATTATGTAATTCCTCAGATAAATTTCCCTGTTCTCGATGAAATTTCACCGATGAAATTTTTTCACCAACTAGTCACCTTCTGTTGGATTCAAGCACATTCTGGTAGTTTGGACGATGAACTTGCCGACAAAGCTGCAAAAAACGAAATCCATGCATGCATGCCCATCAGAATGGACAACAATTTGGAACTCTCAAACTAATAATAAAAACTCTTGCAGTTTAAACAGGATCCGAAAATTTGGCGCTCCAGTGTCCATACATCAAGACGAGAAGGGCAAGAATGGGTCATACTCATCTGACCCACCTTTATTTACTTACAGGAAGACGATCCACCACAGTGTCCACACTGTTCTCAAAATGTGACTATTAAACACATTCTCGTTGACTGCCCCTACTATAGACAAGACAGAACTTAAACCCTGCTATCACTGGTAAATCTTGATAAACCAACAACTTTAGAGAATCTCATTGGTGACAAGCTAAAAATATTTCCGAATTTTTGAACTATCTCAAGATAACTGGACTTCTTAATCATTTCTGATTTTAGGGAAGTTTCTCCTATGACTAGACGCATTATAGCTCATTTGCCATAAAACCCCCATAACAACAACAATTGCTAGGGTAGCTGAAGTATTGAGCTTATGTGAACTTCGGTAATCACTAGGTAGCCTTATCCCATCTTCACACGTTCCCTCAAATTATCCTTTTTGATATCTTTAGGACAAATCCCAGTCGGGGCGTTGCATATTACTTGAGCCTTACCTGCAAAAAGAAATCCAAAGCCTCCACTGGAAAAGTTTCATTTCAAAAACTTAAGACTTGAATATCTTAAAACGAAGAAACAATGTAAAAGTCCCAGCAGTGCCCACACTCCCGTGGGCAATATTTTGTCAGCACATACAGCGAGGTGGGACCTCATTCTTTCTTCCTACAAAATTTCGGTGTCATAAATACCAGCTCCCTTAATGGCAAAGGTGTTAAAAGTGAAAGGTGGTAGTATCTCTAGAAGTGTCTTATTTTTTTCTTCCTTAAGTCCCTTCTTTAGCCAAGCTTCTCTTTACCAGTAGAACTCCTGTCTCATCCGCTGCCACATATGCATCGTGCTTAGTTTCGTAATATCCGCGATATTCGATGTTTTTCATAACTGTCACTGGCTCACGACATGCCCAGCAAGTTGATTTATCACGTAGGTTACAAAAGAAATACTTTATCTCTCATCTATCTTGAAACTGTCTCACGAAATAGGTTTTTCGCTTTAGAACTCTGCGTTGTTGCTTTTGAATGTTTTCAGCGAATTTAAATAACACAGAATGGATTTTTTTTTTAAAACAGTTGCTCTCATTACAGTTAAATTATGTGTCATTTCCCACTTGCCCCGGATCAATGCAGCCGGTTCATTTCTCGAAGCTCAATTATAACAAAGCGTGGACAACCACTGTTGTCTAAATGGCTATTTTTTTTCCTTCTTTGCCACTTCTATTTTATGAACACGCCAGTAAAGAAAATGACCTGACTTTCACCAAAATGTTTAGAAAATAAATATCCGTTTCGGCAGCGAAAATGATCAAGACGTGGCGCAAGGAGTTTTTCCCTGAGTAACCCCGTACTCAGCCTTCAATACCTTTTCAGAAATTTATATTAAATATTGAAATCTTCATTTATTCGAGAGAATCATGACAAAACCTATGTACAAAACTCCATATTTACAAGGATATTACATATTTACTAAACATTTTTCTTTGTATTCCAGTTGCTTAAGTTGGCATCTTCCCAATTAAAAAGAAAGCAGTACATGAGTAGAGTGATCCGCCCGGCTACGCAGCAGTTGTTCTTGGATTAATTTTTCATAGCGATTTGCAAAACAACTTTTCTCATGCATTTGACATTTCATTTAAATCAAAATTTTCAACAATTTATTTTCTTTTATTTCTGGATCTTTGAAAATCGAACCAGGCTGACAGTGTACGATTCAGATCTATTTCATTTAGAATAATTTTTGTAAGAGCTAGATCAGAAAATAGTAGTCTTTTTTTTATCGAGATTTGTGCGAATTTATTACTGTTGTGGAGGGAAAGAACACTAAAAGATCCCTCTCCGATGGAGGCAATCCTATACCAGTAGTAATGAGGCTTTTGGAATCACGGAAATGTCATTCCCATCTTTCAGTTATGCTCTTTCCACAAGTACCCCATGATTTTATTAAACTAACCGAGGAACAACTTTCCAACTGAGGATAGTTGACTAAACAAAATGTTAATTTAGAAATCATAAAATCTAAACTGTTATACATGTACTTATTCCAATTTTAAAATCAAATTCAAGAAATTCAGCCCAAATATGACAAAGGGTCCAGACGACAATTTGCCTAAACCTAAAAATAAGAGAAATAGACCCGATCAGTTTTCATTAAAACACCCCGTGTATACAAGGGGGTGTTTGTCAAGTTCGTAGCTTGAGTATGAAGAGTTCATTTGAGGAGTCTGGTAACATGTTACTTTCCAACATAGTCCCCATTCCGATCGTTAGCAAACTTGCAAGCTCCTCTGACTCTTTCATATACTTGGTAATAAAGTAAACCTAAAGTGAGCTCTTTAAATACGAGTATATTAAACATCTTGGAATAATAAATACACTTTGATATATCCATCCATAAATCATTAAAATGAATACAGTGATTCTGACAGACACATATTGGCAATAGTTGCCCTTGTGTCGTAAAATATACATAAAACAACCACCAACATTGGTCCCCTTTGGAGCAAATATACTTTTGCCACCGATGCTGTAATTGTTGATTCTAGATGCGAAGGTTTTCTCTTGGACCTGCAGGTCGGTGCAAAAATGGATATCAGCCAGGTATTGTTTCAAATTAGAAAATAAGTGAAGGTCAGTGGTGCTCTTAGATCTGATGAATTTGGTGGATGGTCCAAGATTTCAAGCTGCACTCATGCAGTGCAGCCATGGCAATGACAAAATTGCAGGCTGTAAGATGTAAAATCTTACAAGTATTTTATAGAAAAGTGAGATTAATTTAAAGTAAAACTTATAATATAGCAATATGGGGGAGCGAAACCTTACAAGTCAAGAATATTACTAAGGTCACTTGCAAGGGATTAAATTAGACAACGTTTATAGAAGGGGAGCGGTAAGATGAAAGGGAATAGGGGTGTACTTCGGTTCCCAGCACACAGGGACAAACCAAAACAATGGAAACTGGTAGCAACGGCTGTTGGTAATAGGTGTTAACTCTGGAAAACAATGGTGCGGTGGACCATGTTACTGTCGGGACATTTCTTTGATCGGTGACATCTGGAGAAGACAGGAAGTAAATACGGGACAAATTCCGGAATTAGAGCTAAGACTGGCATCTGGCTGTCGGTGATGGCAAGTTTTGTAGATCTTGTGAAATAAGTCTGTTAAAGTATAACTATAAGCGGCTGACTTCAAAAGGTACAGACAGCGTGAGAAATTTTACAAATTTCTTAAAATAAGTCAGATCGAGCAATAAGGGGACAGCTTGGGAAAAGATAACATGAGCAAATAAAACAGAGTGAAAGTTGATAAAATGAGAAAGATTGGTTAAGACTCAGAACAAGGACGAGCCTGACACATAGGGGAGGTACATAATTCAGATGAAAAAAGTGAGTGAATAGGGGGGGAGAGAGAGAGAGAGAGACACAGAACCCTGAGTTGAGTTTATGTGGGTGTGTATGGAAATGAGTTAGGGGAGACAAAGTTGAGATTCTTGTCGGCGTTTGAGAAAATGAGTTAGGACAGACAGTTCAGTGTTTGGTCGTGGTAGAGAATATGAGTTGGTGACAGTTAAGTTTTTGTCTTGTTAGAAATTATGGAGTGTAAGGAGAATAAGCCTGTCCATCATTGGAAGGCAAGAGCATTGGCCGTTTTGCAATTAGTCTAATCCATTATCGGAAGAAAGGCCAGGGTAGTGACCCGTACGCAAACGAGTGCTATGAAATATTTCTTATTTTAATAAGAAGTTCTTAATAGGTGGAGCGGAGAAGCGAGGGTGGCACCCTATGAGCTCTCCTTGTGGATGAGCTGTAAAAAAATGGAGTAGAGACGGAGCTAGTGAGAGATGCCCTGTGAGTTTTCTTCTGTGAATAAGTTTTAATGAGGTGGAGAGAGAAGGAGAGAAATCCGAAAAATTAGTAGCTCGAGAGAAGGAGCGAAAACGCGGAATTAGTAGCTCGATGAGAAGGAAGGAAGCAGCGAATGGAAGGTAGCCCGAATAAGACGGAGAAAGGACACCAGACCCATGCAGCCAAGAGTTCCGGAGAATTAGCTGTAGCAGATTCAGGTGAAGTAGATGAAGGAGATCCTCAGAGAGCCAAAAATGGAAGTTTTAAACCTCCCCGGAAAGGAAAGAAAAAAGATAGAAGTAGGTGAGCAATATAGTAAGTAAAAAAAAAAAAAAAAAGTAAAGTGCAGCCATTATCAACCCACTGCAGGATGGAAGCCTCCTCAACAATTCATGTTGAGGGAAATGGACCGTAATCTGCCACGCTGGTCCAGTGCGGGTTGGCAGATCGACCGTATTCAGCAGTCAGGGGCTTGAACCCCGGTCTACTCAAAGAGCGTGTGCTACTGCACTCCCGCTCCTGCCCACTCGGCTACGGAGGCCGTTGTAAGTTAACTAGAAGCACTGTTAGTGAAACAGTATAGTAATAAAAAAGGGGGGGGTAGCACTAGAAAGTAAAATGATAGATAAATTATCTCTGAAGTAAATCATATATACTAACAGAGTTTAATTAATTAAAAAAGGTTATTGTAAAATGCAAGGGAAACGAAGGATGAGTAATAGATTAAATTGTTGTTCAAATGATTATAATGTGTCAGAAGGGTAGTAAGGTTTATATGAGAAACTTTGAATATGTTTTAAGGAGAGACAATTGAATATAGTGTTTGTATTGATGAAGAATTGTTGTTTCATCTGAAAGACTAATAAGAAATAGACTTTAGGAAAGTTAAGATTGGTCTTCAGTATATTGTAACAGAATGGTGAGAACACAGAGTATAATGATGAAAGTAGCATATTGATTGTTAATATAAGAAACAGAATTGTATCCAGGAGTAAGTGAAATAAGTATGGTGAATGTGTATAAGTGTTAGGAGTTAGTTAGGGCAAGAAGAATGAATCAAGTGTTTTCATATAATGGTCAACTCAGATTAGCTAGTGAAGGGAAACAGGAATAAGAATAATTTATGCAAGGTATCCTTGATTTAACTTTGTATGTCATATTACATGTTTTTTAATTCAATTGTATGTTGTATATATATATATATATATATATATATATGTAAATAAACTTTGTTGTTTATTGATTTGTGAGTTTGTTATTCCTGAACACTCAGCTTTCTGAAGAGAATTATATATAATTGAGAAGTTCCCTTGAATCTGGAATTCTCCTGTGAAGCAAAGTCAGATGTGTACGTGGGGGTGTAAGAAATAGAGGTCTATATAGTTATAAGGGAACATAACAAATAAAGAATATTTATTACCAATATTCAAATAAAATTAAAGCCTTCACTTTATTTCTCACCCCACAAGGAGTGTTGTCCTGATGGAACAAGAAATCAAAATCTAAACTGCTTTGATCTACTGTTTTCTTCACAAGCCTCATCACAAGATCAGTATAATATGCTCCTATGTTAATCCATTGGCAACACTTCATCATCATCCCGAAAAACCGACATCATCTTGCCAGCAGAAGGAATCGACTTGGCTTTCTTTGGAGGGAGAGAAGAGCTGTGTTTCCACTGTTTGGAATTCTCAAGGGAGCTATGGCTTAGAGTGGGCCCATCCACTGGCGTAGCTACCATGTAGGCAAGCAAGGCAATTGCCTCCGGGCCTTTTAGGGGCCCTGCATCTTTAGCTGTCTCCTGTTTTTGCAATTTTTATTAATTAAGTAGGGGCCCGAACATGTTCTTTGCCTCCGGGCCCGAAAAAGGGTAGCTGCGCTACTGGGCCCATCACTTCAAGGCTTAAAATGGTGGACCCACTAAAATCCATGGTCATAAAACTTAAGACATTTGCTGGATCTGCTTGAAAACGATGCAAATTCTCACTCGACCTGACAACTCTTGTGCGTTTTACTTGATCATGTATTACTTGATCATGCACACAGTCAGCAATTTCAGGAGTAATGGACGTTTGCAGGTCTTCTACATCTTCCATGTTCTGCTTCCTGTTTTAAGTTCTGCTACTCACTTCTTAACCATGGAAGAGGAAGGGGCATCCTTCCCAATGTTGTAACCATATTCTCGTGGATTGCCTTTGGCATTAGTTAGTTCCTTTTTTCCCACGAAATATTGGATGACTACGCGAAGACTGATTTTTGTCTATCTTGCCTATTCACAAAACTTTTGACTTCAGCCATCTGTAATTAAAAAAATTACCTTACTGAAAGTGAATGAAACTTGGATTGCTGTTTGAAGTTACACATTAAGTACACAAATTAATTGTACCACGAAACTTCAACCTCCACCCCCTATTTTATAAGTTTAATAACTTTGAACACTTAGATATAACTGATATGGGGCAGAAAAATTATAAACAACCGAGGATCTTTATAGAAAAACCTGCTTATAATGTAAGGGTAAACACGCCGAAATTCTTCTCTATGAAGCATGACTTAGACATAATCTTACATTGGCGCATTAAAGAAAAGCGTCTGGTAAGCTTGTGGTGTGTAACGCCCCTTTCATTGGAGAAGGCCCAACATCTGACGTGTTTCAGTCTAACGTAATACATCAAAGAACGTAAGGAAACCAGGCCTTCATTAAAAGGATCGCTGCATATAAATGCAGTAACGCAGTTTATCGAGAATCTAATGCACTCCAGAAAACCCAGCTGAGAATGCCCGTAAAGTTAGGGGAACTGTTCATATTTTACGATCATCCGCGCTTCCTATCTTGAACAAACTAACAGAAAAGTTTATGATAGTGGCGGCGGCGGGAAGGGCAAGCGATGTAATGTCCATTCATTACTACACGAGCCCCCCCCCACCCCGCCTTTTCGAGAAGAAATTTACCGAAGACGCTTCGAGCGCATTTCTTAAGCCTTAAAATTTTAAATCTCCCAGGCAAGGAAGAAAAGAACAATAGATGGCGCTGTACTCTGCCCTAATAAAGACTCCCGGTCTACCAAACAAAAGGCCGCCGTATAGGTGACCACGCGAAATCAGGCATGCAAATTGGCGTTCCGGCATTCTCCGCATTTCCTGCGGAAAAAAAACTGAACGACGTTCTTTTCCGCAGCATATTCGGCGACGGCTACTTTTACTACCTCCCTAACGCAGCTTGGACCTCCATTAATCGCCCCGTTCGCCGAGAGTCTCGTGAGCGGTAATGTAAATTGCCACTCGACGCCAGACGCTGAACCATTAAAATCTGGAAAGGGGCCGCTGTTTCTGATGTAACGCGCTCCCTGTACTCGAAACCTTTCCTCCCCCAAATCTATCCCCCGTTCTTAATAGGTGAGCTCGTCGAGTGGAATGTTTACTGGGAGAGTACGTGTGTGGGGGTGTGCGTGCGCGTGCTGGGGTTTTAATTTTATAGTCGGAACATGGGAAAGGCGTAAAGTACACGTTTGCGTTTAAATGTTGTCCGAGAGTAGTCAACGTAAAACAGCTAGTAATACCGGCAACTGAAATTACGTAAACTGTCATATCAATGTGTACAGTCTTGTTTGGTTTTACGCAGCGTGTGAAAACCAATTATGTAAGTTCTGTTGGAAGTATCCTAAAAGTTCCAAAGAGCTAAACAACAGAGGGGACTGACACGAAGGCATCTACTCCTCTATCTTATTATAAGCTAGAGAAAATATACATTCACACTCCCGCCTAAAAGTTTGGAATCACAGCATATGAATGACAACAGTTTATTTTATTTTTTTAAGTTAGCTACGACGATGTAAAGTTTAATATAAAAAAACAAACAACACGCTACAAAATATTTTATGAATTTTTATTAAGTATTTAAAAAGTTACAGCAAAACAAAATTTCGAAATTGTTAATATTAACTGTACTGGTTTTTCATCAAAATATCCTCCACGAGATTTCATCACTGCCTTACACAGACAGGGCACCTAGCGGATTAGTTTTATAACTGAGTCTTGGCTTTGATTATTTCAAGCGATCTACAAGGTTGCCCATAAATTTTTTGAAGATGGGCAGACTTCGCCGATGGTCTTGATCAGGGATTCACAAAGTGCTGCCCGCGAGATTTGTGAACCCTGATCATTATGTTCTTATGGCGTTGTTTTTATGATGTTCTGTATAAATGTAAAGAAAATATTTTGTAACAGTTGTGTTTAAGGATAATAAATTCTTGAATAAGTTATTTGGACTTTGTAATTTCTTAAAAAAAAAAAAAAAAATTCCACTTTCCAATTCTGCTGGAAATTTGTCTCCCGAAATTGTTCAAAAAAGAGTCTCTCCTCTCCTAAAAACAGGATTTGGTTTTTTGTTAACAAATCACTGCAGGCCCATTCCAATCCCTGCCGTTTTTATAGGTATAGTCCCAGTGCATGTATACTTCTTAAATGTATCGGATTCAGCTTGGGGATTTTTCTTAATGTAAGTTTATAATGTATTCTGTAATGGTGACCAACGACATTCACCCCAGCAATTTCAGACTATAATCTACGAAATTATTACCAATGTCGTCTAGTGAGATTTTCTGTTTGTCTATCCACTAAAAGTGGACCACCCCGGGACGGCTATGTGCTAGGAGGGTGCGTTATTTACACAAGTACAGCGAGTTTCGAGTAGAGTACGTGCAGGCTAGACCAGAGATATTTACTCAGGACTCGCTTATCTACGAAAGCGTTGAAGTAATACACAAAGTTTGAAATTTATATACATACTCTTAAATTATACAAAATTATGATTTCTTCTCGCCTTCTTTGGTCCAAAGATTAAAGATGGTGCAGTTGGGACATCAACTCGTCCGTCCCATTAAAAGCCATGTGGATATTTCTTGCAGCCATCAGATGCCTCTGCAAATATATTGCAGCAATTAGATATCTTTGGCTGCAATGTATCACTAGTTTTCCATACCTGATTTTTTGATTGGCCATATAATTAGCGTCGCTTCCGTGGCCAGGAGCAGCAGTGCGTAGCATACGCTTCTTGATTAGACCGGGGTTCGAGCCCGTGTCCACCAAATACGGAGAATGCGAAAAGGTGAGAGAATGTCCACCGCATATCCCCGGAGCAATATGGCCTTAGTTGCTAATGCTCCTAAAAAAAAAAAAAAACTAAATAACATAATTAGCACGTCAATCCTTGATGGTACTAAAGTTCATATACTAAAATGAAGAAATTCTAAAAAGGTTGATTTCCAAAAGGCTTTTTACATTTGAAGATTCCTTAGAGATAGCTTCGTATTCATTCAAAAGTGTCCCGCTTAAAATAGCAGCGCTCGAATTTCTCTTCCATGATTTACGACCGTTTTTCATTTCGTTCTCTGCCTCAGTAATTACTCTTCACCTCAGATGCCCTACTTTTATGAATATCATTAGGCTCGTGCACCTGTGACCTTCCCTGCTTTTTTCCCTCCCCTTCTCTCTTTCTCTCGCCTATTCACGATGGTCGAGACACATATGACGGCCCTGAAGTACTCTAATGGTCTCCATCCATCGTGGAAATGTGACAGTTCGGATTTCATCCTCTTTGTTACCTCGTGGTGTTTTCATTAAAACTGAGTGGCGTTTTTCACTCGGCTACTATATACATTTGCACAGGTAATAAGTACGTTTTAAAAGCGTCATTTGTTCGATGGTTTTATTAAAACGTAGTTTGCCCAAATGGAACTAGCTAATTACATGAAGATGCCATCTAACGTTCGGCAATCAAAGTGATGAATTTCTTATTATAATAAAAACAAAAATATCCCTTTCTAATAACAGCGAAATATCATTTGTGATATCTTTGGTATTAATGGTGCTTCGCATTTGGCGAGTTAAAAAAAAACGAACTATCAGTAATGCTTGCAATTAGTACTACAAGAGGTAGCAGTTACGAGCAAGGTCTTTTTTACGTTGTGTCCTGGAAGCAGTAATGAAGTTTGATGTAAAACTTAAAATGTCAGTAATACAATAACTTCAAGGTGCAAAGAGTCAATAAGTATGAATTTTTTGTTTTTTCATTTAGTGTAGATTAAAATGGAGGTTTGGGTATGAATTATATCTTACAAAAAGGAATCGTATCAACAAAAGAAAGCGTTTTATATCTCTTAAAATCCACAAGATTCTCTCAGCAAAGTGCCTAATCAGAATGACAAGAATCTCCCAATAAAATGGTTGAATTAGATAAAATCAAACTCGTCATCCAACTTGGAAGAACAGCTCCCGATTCAGAATCAGGAGATGTTCAAATCACACCTCTGATAGTTCTTAAAAAAAGAAACATACCACAAAAAGTGGAACACTTCATCACATGAAACGTTTTAAAAAAGAAGAGAATCATCTCAACTCAAAGTTTAGCCGTATGAAAAATGTCTAACTTCTTCACAGCATGACCAAGTCTCAGGACGGAAGCAAGCAATTCTAACACCACCACAAAACTCACTTTACGCAGTTGCACTTATAAACATAACCATGTGTATCTTGAAATACATTATAGCCAAGTCCTGCCGATTGATCAACTAGTAAACAAAAATATAGCATGGCAGAACCAACTACGCCGCCACACCAGTTAAGGCCCGATGGCATTCCAAGTTTATTGATTCTTTAATGCAGATTATCAGCATCTGCATTTCCCATCACGTCCCTTAAAACGAAAATTTCGGGATCAATCTTGATACCCAAATAAACCAGCAGCAATAACAAAATATATAGCTATTTCATCAAAAGTTATTCAAATATTTGGAGAGATTGGATCTAACTTAAATCCAAATCTCCCAAAAGATATTGACATCTTTTGAACAGATTTTGGTTTAAATTAGGATCCATTTTGTCCCATTATCTGGTGACGAAATGGCTTCAACATAAACAATGTGAAAAATAAAGATACTGTTCTGTATTCTCAGGTAACAGAATAAAATAAAGATTTTTTTTTTTTTTTTTTGTTGTTGTTGTTGTTAGCGCATCGGTTTCTGTGTCCATAATGCACCTCCCAAACCCGCGACTTTTGGGTTGCCAGGCCAGCACTTTACCCACCTGGCTAGCCCGGTCGGCGAGAAGAAATTATTAAACATGAAATTAGTCAATGTTTATTTTATAATGATAAATTAATTTATATTTTAAAATTAAAAAGTGATTATTAAACTGCCAGTGGTTTTGAAGCTCACATATATTGTCTTCACAAAGAATCACACTGGTATTGCGCTCCTTTCAAATATTCTGTGAACGGATAATCTACCAATTATTTAAAAGATCAGAAATGGCTAAATTGTATTAACCTTTTAGCGAAAAGATGCGCCCACTGCACGGCTTTCAAAGAATTGCAGTAACAGAGAATATCGTTGCGAAGGCAAAATTTGGTTTACCGCGAGTAAAACCCAGTGCCGGATTAAGTACGGGCTGACAGGACCTTGCCCGGGGCGCTAAAATATCGGCCCTGTTGGTATCATTAATCCCATTGGAGCCATAGAAGTTCTTAATTTTACTTAAGTTGCATCGTTTATGTGTAGCAAAATATGCGTTATTTTGGCTTATTATACAGTATTTGCCGTTAGTATAATTTATTTTATAAACAGTACAGTCACTGGAATTTTATATTGCGCTATAAAGAAAACAAACGATATAATACGAAGTTTTTCGGTAGCGATATTTTTTTCAGCTATTCTATCGCATCGATTTAGTGATATTGATTAATATCCTGACTTCATTTAATAGTATATACCAATACCATCATTAAAAATTATTTATTTTTCCACTGGCATTATATTAAACACCAAAGCGATAATACTGGAGCCATTCGTTGAACTTACTTCGTTTTATAAAAGGAAAAACGATCAATACCACTGATCAATTGTAACCCATCTCAAATTCTCCTCGATATTGTATTGTATCGGCTTATTGGTATTTCAGCTTCATATTAACTGCATATATACTGAATGCCAACTTTATTTATGCCATTATTTTGTTAGTAGCTGTTGTTTTCGTGTCCTCTTAGATTTCGTGTCCCACAGAAATGAATCTTCCTGAGCATTGACTGGCTTTATTCTATCTAGGAGTTCACAGTTAGCCAATATCCTGCTTGTCGCCTTTGGTACTGTTTATCCTGGACTAATTGACTCCAACAAGTGAATTCGTGATAATCATACGCTGTTTGTTTAAGCTACTGTCTCCTTTCTGCGAATACACTATTTGCAGAATGGAGACAATTTTAGGCACGATAGCGTATATACTTAATGCGCCTATTATCTTCACCATATCTGTCTGTCCGTCTGCATATAGTAACTCGGCTTCTAGTGGATGGATTTTCATTAATTTTTATATTTGGCTCGTTTGGAACGATTTGTGGAGCTGTCCGAAATTTCTAAAATAGGATCAATAGAAATCCGTCAATTATCATTTAATTTTTTTTATATATATATATACATATACGACAGGCTATCCATTAACCGTATACGGAATTGCAGGAAAGATGGTTGTAGGGTTTTAGAAGCATCAGCGACTGAGGCCATATTGCTCCTAGTATACCGTCTGTAAATTGTGTGTTCTGAGGTCGATTTTGTTTGCTGGACGAAAAACCAGTTTTCGGGAGAAAAAGCCATGCTATCCTCGCCTGAGGTCAACTAACTCATCAACGTTGTGAAAAAGATCTACATAGAAATTCCTCCCATCATTAACGGAACTCGAATCAGGTCTTTTCTACTCTGTGTGTAGAGGACGGTAACACTAGAAGAAAAAAAAAAAGTCACCGTGCAGTCATCCAATATTTCAGAAGAAAGGGAATATAACGTCAAAGACAATTCATGAAGATATTATTAGAACAATGGGGAAGATGCCCCTTCCTATTCCATGGTTAAGAAGTGGACAGCAGAATTTAAACGAGGGAAGGAGAGCTTTGAATATGACTACTGTGGAAGATCTGCAATGTCAAACTCCAGAAGTTGTTGGCAGCGTGCGCGATCTGGTGATGTATGTTTCCATGCCCTCATAGAAGTCTTTTCTTTTTGCCTTTTTTGTTACAAATCATTAACATTACGTTTTGATAATGCTCCTGAAATGTAACGTACTGCATACATTAACTTGTTTTAACACACAAGTGCAGCCGGTGAACTGATTGGACACTGAGTAGATCGTTTTACATATCCAAAACTTTCATGGTCCTAATAAGGTGGCCAAGGAGTGTATAATTCTACATTTCAATAGTAATACATACAATTTGGTTTGTTCTTTTTACATAGAACATTATATTTATCAACAATATTATAATAAATGTACGTTATTTGTTAGGTACCGTTTTATACATACATAAAGTATAAAAAAGAAAAGAAATTAGAAAAGGGAGAGAAAAAAAATGAAAAAAAGAATTTTCACGGATTAGGGCTATCGATAATCAGCAGAGAAACCCAACGACTATGAAGAATATTAGTTTAATGATAAGACCAATTGGAAGAAGTCAGAGAGAGAAATAGAAAGTAAGAGGTGAAGTAAAATTAATTTCTGGACCAAAGTAATAGACAAAATGATATAATACTAAGTACAACCTTGGTTTCACTTTTCAATAACCAATCATTGAGATTGTCATCTTTACTTGAAATACACACACAAGTTTTCACTATCAATTATTCCAGCTTTCACTTGGAAAAAAAAAAAAAACTCTTTTCGAAACAATTTCACATCAATATGCTTAAAGTTTTGCATGTAAAACATGAAATGTTGCATGCACTACAAGACGAACGAGTTTGATGGTTGTTATTATGAGCGTTGTTAATGTTAATTTTCCTTATCTCGGAAAGTAAGTGATTTGTGTTGCTGCACGAAAACCAGTTTTTAAAATTAAGCAATTTAAAAAATATGTCGTGCAGATATGAAGACCTTCGAGTAAGAGTGGCGGTTTAACTATGACAAATTGTCGATCTGGAGACGCTCCACGAAAGGAGTGCGCAAAGATAAATAAATAACCTATCAGGATCCACGCATGTTTAAATAATGCAGCCGCTCTACAATTACTTAGGCTCGGAAGAATGAAGGAGGAAATTTTTCTTTACTTAATATGCTCATTGATTTTACGCTAATACTAAAAGAATATTCATTTTTAACGCACACACTCAAAACGAAGTTCTGCAGATCGTATTTAATGTGTATTGTGCTGCTTAGAGTTCTGTTCTGTTATACGAGATCTAAAAAAAACAAAACGTGGTCAGATTCAATTGTAAATACAGTGGGTTCCCTTCTTACCCAGCTCTCGTTTAAGAAACTTTCCAGCTTGAAGTCCTCTTTCTTATCTCGGAAAGAGGACTTTAAATAGAAGCGGTTTGGTTAAAGGAGATCGCCGCTGTAGTTAGCAGATATCAGGCAAAAGGAGTAAGGTTCTTCTCGAGGGGGTCTTTCTAATGAGAGACCACGTAGTCCCGAAAAAGGCTGTCATGAACTATCTGTTTGAAAGTATACTGCAATACCGGGGCAAATCGTTGCAAAGGCAAGTTTGTTCTGCTGTGAGAATTAAGACAATTGCATTATCAATGCAGTTTAAATTCTTCCGGCTATCTATATGATATTAAAGGAGCGAAGAGTAAGAAGAATAAAGAAATTAGGAGCCATAATTTATCATAGTTTACGGCTCTCAAAAAGCAGTAGATTCAATCTGATTCACAGAAAAACTTGATTTTATTAAACCAAAAAGTTTCAAACTCTGAAAACTTTTTTTTAAAATATTTTACGTAATAATTCCCAATATCTAAATTAAAAGGGCAATATTTCTGAATTCCTTATTAAATTCTGTCCTGAAGCCAGAATGTGGTTTCTGCAGGACTACAAAGAATTATTTTTCAGACGTTAAGTACTACAATTAGAATTAATTTTAAATTTTCTGTAGTTAAAAATATTAAGTTTTAAAAGCTTTTTAAAAGTTAAAATATTCAATGTAATAAAATATGATATTTCGTTTGTTTCCACTTTGTTCCTTTTTAACGTAATTATCTTTACATTTTGATTACAGAGTGGGAGAGAAAGGCGATTGGGATACTTCGAACAGAATTATGACTTCGGATAACCGCACCAGTTACCAGGTTATTGGACTACAGCCGTACACAGTGTATTCATTCAGAGTGGTTGCTGTGAATGCCATCGGATCGAGCACGCCGAGTAAAGAGTCATATTATATGGTGACTCTTCGAGAGGGTAAGTTCCTCTAATTTCTTACATAGTCTTTCACTCAATTAAAGTAAATTGGAACCACACAGTGAGATATCCGATAATCCGACATCTCATTGCAGGTGTGAATTTTGGCCGAGTTCGCAATTTGACTTGACTACACGATTGAAGTCGAGCCTCACCCGTAAAGAAAAAAAAAAAAAAAAAAAATACATAAAAATGAAATAAAATAAGATACTTCCTTAGTTTTCTATTTTATCTACTCGTTCAACTGTGAATTTTAAAAACAAAATGGATGATTATGAGATATAAGGAAGAAATAAGTAAAAAACAAAAATCGAAAAAGCAAATTATATTGATAATTTTATCCTTTATTTCTCATTTTCTATTTCATATTCTTTTCCTTTAGTAAAACTGATTACTTTAATACATAAACGAAGGAAACGAAGTTTCCCTTCGTTTATGTATTAAAGTAATCAGTTTTTTTGAATAGACCTGATGACAAAATTCGAAATTTGATTCAAAACTGTCATCTGTATATGAGTAATAGTTACCCTCACTGGCCCAAAAGTTTAGAAAAACTTATTATAGTAGGGCCACTTTTTGTCCAATTTACAGCCCGTACTTAGGCGTGTAGCTTCAGATTTTACCATTCTTCCTCCAGGTTATTTGTCGCCTGCGGTCGGTAGAGAACGGCGAAGCTGAACTGCTCTTACCAACATATCCTAGACTTCTCATTTGGATTCATATCTGGAGAATTAAGCGGCCAGAGTAGATGTTTGAATTCTAAGAAATGTTCCTCAAACCATTCAGATCAAACTACTTTCATGGTGAACAATTGCGTTGTCGTGTTGAGAAAAATCCATCGCAATTTGGCTAAAAATGAAGCATTGCTGGGTGAAGTTCGTCCGATACAACATCAAGATATTCATTGGTGGTAATACGACCTTCTAACAGTATGAGTGGACCAGTCCGTATCAATAGAACACCACACCACGATAATATCTTCAGCCACTAGACTGGACACGAGACAGTCTGTATGCATGGCTTCCTGAATAACGCCACAATGTCATTGATGGAAAAAAAAGTTCAAATCAAGACTCATTAGACCACATGATCATTTTCCACAATTCCAATGTCCAGTCTCGGCATTAGGGGAACCATTCCTGTCGAACTCTTCGATAAATGATTACCAAATCCCAATTGTTCAAAACCGCCGCATAATTCGATTGAAAAAATGTCTTTCCTTGGATAAATTGAATATTCAGTCATTTACTGCACACTGGATCTTCTATTCATGGAGTACCACTTTCTGCCGCACTTCCTTTTAGAGCTGCATCCTCCTTTCTTCTTGCACTCATTGTATACTTTTGAGATGGTTGCTTTCGATAAGGATTTCTCAGTTGTAGCATCTGCTAAACGTGCTCCACCGATACCACCTTTCTGAAAATCGGAAAGATCACCTGTCTCACCCTACGATCTGATCGACTAAGAAGAAGCCTCAGGAAAGCGTTCAGTATTTATCTGATAACCAAGGAACTCATTATCGTACCATGCGACAACCTACATTTGCAGGCGCCAATTTCAAAAGGTTTATCATTTTTTTTGACCAGTGAGTGTATAACTAATTATAATAATAACTATTACTTCTTTACCGATGGTGTTTATACTAAAGTATAGGGTGCAGGAGAAACAGGAATATAAAAACATTTTGATGTATTACTTTAATACATCAAAATGTCACATTCTCTTGGCACAAAGGATGTTTTACTTGAAAAAGTAAAACATGTTTTGTGCCAAGCTAATTACCAGAAAATAAAGGACTCTTTAATCGGGGATGCAGGAACATTTGTTGATACAAGCACGTTGCACTTCTTTTGCCTGGGATATTACAGTCCATGGACTAAAAATCCAAAATGCAAAAATGCTCTGAATGTAGATTATCAGCATAAGTGGGTTGAATTTTAGTTTCGCTAACTAACGGTTATTTTATTTAATTTCTTGTATTTGCGCTTGTGCCACAGCTCCTTAAACTTGGGACTCCGAGTTTATGAAGTTGGTGTTTTAAGTTTCTTTCTTTGTTTAATCCACCATCACTTCGCATTTCTTAAATTCCAGGGAGTCTACACTTTTGCCTCTTACTTATTTTAAAATGCGATAAACGCTATTCCTGTTCTGCCATCAACTGTCGGAGGCTGCTTCAGCTCACTGCTCTTAAAAATAATCATAAAAATTTCGCGCTTCATAAATGTCAGTTTGGCGCAGTTCTGGACGCACGCACTGCCGCTTTCTTATATTCAATCTTTCCCTTTTGCAGAACTTCTTACACTTCATATCGCTATTGATTTCGCCTCTCATATTTATAAACACACGCGTACATACAAAAGCACGAATACCCGCTATAAATCTAAAAGCAACTCGTGTATCGATCTTAAGAAAACATTTCGTTTCTTCCTAAAATTATTAGGAACTTCCAGCTGTTGAAATTCGCTAGTAGTTGACCGTGTGTAAATGTGCTGCCATCTAACAGCAAGAGAAGAAACTACATTATTGTTCGCTATATTATTAGTGAACAATATTGTAGTTTTTTTAATAACACTGTATATGGAATAACCTAAAATTAAAATGCGTGCCAAGTAGGATACCGAATAACCACGCTACGACGAAATAGCGCAATACAGCGCGTGATAATGATACACTCGAGTTTATCAGAACAGGCGAGTATCTGTAAGATACAATCGCGTCTTAGTGAATGAGATTTGTATAGAACTGATATTTTATCCCCACCACGGTAGTGTTGGTAGCGAAATATCAATTTCTGTTTAGACTGCAAAAGCTTTCATTTGCAAACAGTTATCCGCCATGTTGTTTCTGTCGCAGGTCTGTTTGATTTTAATCACCTTTCAAAATTTCTTTCTGAAACAGTCAATATACAAGACGATGGAAGTTCTTTTAATTTACGATTTTTAATTAGTTACGCGACCTTTCATCGGATGTTTTTTCATCCACTGGGTTTATTATAAATAAATAATCTTTATTGCGCTTAAAAGATAGGATACAATATATTCATCACGGCGTGTTGCCACGTTTTAATCTGATTTTATACATTTGACACGTATGTCTCTTTTATTCAAGGTGGCCACTTGTAATTCTACAGTACCAGAACCTTGAATAAAACAGACAAATCATTAGTGCTGCACTTGGTAAATCAAGCCTTTATTTGCGGTAATATTGTTAGATGTTTCCTGCGATTTTTTTGCAGAATCTCCAAAACATTTAAACATTTCCTTTGAGGTTCTTTTTCATCTGTTGAAACAAGGAGCCGCAGGAAGCAAAGTCGGAAGGGGTGTGAGCACGCGCATTTGGTTCTAGTATACGAGTACTGCTCGCATCATTTTCCACTTCGAGGGGAAATAATACGACATCAGCCAAATAAAAAAAAAAAATAAATAAATAAAAACCTCCACCCACCTCATGTGTCTAATTCTTCCTTAAAGTTATTCTATCTATTCACTCCCAACAACATCAGTTGATTGTTTCGGCAATCGATTACTCTCTGGCTGAAAACAAATTTTTGCACATCCATCCTTTTTTCATTCTCCACGTGTGTTGTTCGCCAAAGAGTACAACACACACATTAAAATGTGGTTTATTTAGATATATAAATTAATATTTAAAGCAGTGTAATTAAACTGCTCCATTATTATTATTCATTCTTTCAGTTCCCGATGGCAAGCCAAATATAACTACAGCGTATAACACGAGTAGTACTTCAATATACCTCCAGTGGGCACCACCTCCCAGACACACCATCCACGGAGAATTTCTGGGCTACCGCATCGCCTATCGACCTCGCGAAAAAACAAGAGGTGAAAGAGAAATTATTCTTCGTGATCCTGACATAAGGGTAAGTCTAATTTTTTTTCTCCACTAAGACGTCCTTTACAAAGCAAATGATATATTGCTGTTACACTCGACAATGTAGAAATAAGTACGTTAGACAAAATTGCCTGACCAGGGTGTAACAACCCCTGACGTGCTGGGTCCTCACGGAAAGTATTCACCTCTTGCCGGACGTGCCTCTTTTTTCCCCTAAAGTTAACAAAGGGAAGTGCACGATCGTGTCATCTCAGGTTTCTTTTAAACTTCATTAGGATAAAGTATTCCTGAAATGGAGCAAAATAACCCCCAAGTGCGACTCCATATTCAGAAAATCGAGGAAAAGGTTTGCCTCGATTCTTATCACACTTGAAATTCTTGTATTGCTATCAGCCCTGTAGATTATGAGTTAAGATGAAGCTTTCTAATCCGAAGATTTAAGTTTTCACCTTAAATTCGTTTTTATTTGTTTATCATATTTGGGTATAGTTAATATAATGAAACAGTAAACTCATATCTCTATGCCAATGATCTGTCCGTTACTTGCAGTTCACAGAATATGAACTTCATTGAAAGGAAACTACAAATCTTACTTAACACACTACTTTTAATGGTTGAAGGATTTTTCGTTGTTTTTACGAGACTGTATAGAGGCCTGCCTTCGCTTGTATACGAAATAAGTTATGAACTGATAATTTGACCGCAGTAGCCCTTGTCATCTGCTGGGGATTCCCCATATATGGGAATATGCAACGCATCTTCATTTGGGATATTATTCTTGCATTCCCCATATTGTATTGGGAGTTCATTGTCGCACAATGACCTGCCATTGTGCCCGTACAACGCCTGCACCCTTCGTTCACCACGAAAGAGGTTCAAATCCTTGCATAACCTTCAAAGATTATGCAAGGATGTTCCTTGCATAATCTTTTACAGTTCTGTCGACAGGAGAACTGTTGACCTTTCGAAATAACTCTTTGCAAACCTTAGTGGCAATCGACAATATATGCCGTTTCCGATATGGAAGTACCCGACGCACAAGCTCCTACAATCATGCTCTTTTAAAAAACTCCTTGATATCTTTACTTCGTCCCATAACTGCTACTTTATCACTTTGACTTGAACGACCAGATTCAAATTACCACTGCCCTACAGTAGGAAGTCGTTCCGGTTTTTATACTATGCCTCATAGTCCATTATGAGTGTTCATATTCAGTGATCACTGAGTGTAATTTCCATTTCTCTGACAATGGGGCTCCTTTTGAGATCAGGGTTAACTGCCGTTCGGAATTCTAGAGTGTTGTCTGAAACAATTTCTTAAGAATAAGTGACGGCAACAGAACACAATGACAGAGTCGTATAGCAGCACAACGACGACTAAACGGCAAATAATTTTGAGCTAAAATCAGAATCGCAAAGTGTCCAAATCAGCCAATCACAGAACTCGACCGGACAATCATGCAGGGGGAAGAGGTACCCATGCTCTGGAGTTCAGCCTTATAATGTACCTGCATGTTATTAAACGGTAATATTCTGTTACGAATGAAATGAAACGGTAATGAAATTATAAATATAAACATGCTTTTCAATTAGATGAATTTGGAAATTCTCAGGGGAAATTAAAAAGTTAAACGAAATAATTTCCTAACTGTGATTAATTTGAAAATAAATATGCATATCTGAAAATAATGTAAGCACTATAATGTTCTTGCTTATTATTCTGGTTAGAATTCGAAAATCTTTATTAAAAGCAGTTTTAGCGAATGAGTGTTTTATTTGATTACTAAACAGACAATATCAACGTGCACGAGATAAAGTTCTGAATTCAGATAACATACCATTACGAAGACAAATCTTTCCTAATGAAGATTCAGTCTTCAAGTACAGTTCGAGAAAGTGGTCATTAGCTGTTCACAGTATGGAAATTTTCGTCCACCTCGCGACACCGAAGTAAATGTGATGTCACTCGTAAGTTTAAAGACAGGCACCTCTTCTTCCAGTAAAAGCTACAATCGCTTCTCAACAGATACTGTTTTTGTCCACAAACTTCTACCACAACTTCACGAATACACTTGTGGAGTGTACTGCTCCGCTCTTGAACACTGTTGCGATAATTTCACTGATTGCTTTCAATTCTGAAAGTTTTTTTTCTCCCCTAATCGGATCCAATGTTCAACCTCACGGACTGCATTTGAAATTTCACAAGACTAACACTTACGCAATGAAAGATAGCGCATTCGTTTCGCTGAGGGGTAGGCTCCACAGCCGATACCCCCACCGATTGTAATTTCAAACAACTCTACAACCAAAAGCAGCACATTAGCAACTACGGCATTGTATCAACCTGCATTTTGTGAACCGGTAAATATTTTCAAACGACGCAATTTCAAATAGATTACCATTTAAATTACAGGCATAGGTTAAAATTCAGAAAACGCCCAGCGGTATCGTGTTCTAAATTTTTCGTTGGCCACGGTTCGTACCGCGGCCAACGAACAGTTGAAATGGTGGACACGATAGCTAATCCCCTCTTGTCGCGTGACAAGTCACAAAAAATCATGGCAAAAAACACTGATACAACTAAACTAACAAAAAACCGTTACAATTACAAAAAAAAAAAAAAAAAAAAAACAATAACCAAATAAAGAAAGCTTCTTACAGATTACTGCTAATATTCCAAACGATAAAACTTTAGAATTAACCACTCGCCGTGGCCAACGAACGGTTTTAGTTTGAATCCCTTCAGAAATCGCGTAAAAACATAACCTTTTTTTACTAAACAAAAATGAAAGCCGATTAAAAACATGACCCCTCCTAAAAGTGGCTTTTCCCTTCTAATTAGAACTATTTTTCTCAGTTCACGTCCTTCAAGCAACCTTCTGTTCGTCACGTAACACGAGGAGTACCGAATACTAAATTTCAGCCTTCCAAATTGCCAAATCATACAATCACTGCAACTGAAAAATTCAAATCGTCAAGAAATCAAACACCAACAAAACAATTACCTGATCAGTTAAAAGCTCTTAACCACTGTCCTCGCCTGCCAGCTTGCGAATTTCATTTAAGCAATAATACAACAGGTTCAAGTCGCTACTGCCCGAATAACTCCGCCTCCACATATATTCTGCGAGGTAAGTGTAAGGGACCATCTACACTTCTCCATGACAACTGCCGTTTAATAGCACTCCATGTACCTCAATCTGTTGGAGTTAGCGCAATTTTCAGGATAGCTTCACACATCACTCTCTTGCGAACTTCCTTTTCTAAAAGACACATTTTAGCGGTCACTCGCTCCATTAGGGTTGAACAAACACAAGGAAGCAAAGAAATCACGGCAGCAACGAATAAACCAAACCAACTAAGCAAAAACTCATTCCAGCAGCACAAAAAAAAAATCCACATGAAACTATGGCAAAGACGAACTTACCGCTGAACTCACAAGCATACTACCAAATAATCAAAATGGCAAATAACACAAACCGCGCAATTCCCAATAATCAGCCAATCACACAACGACAGACATCAAAAACATCACATGACCTTCGTTCAACAAGCCACATTTCTGTGTAACGTACTTTTCACTCATTGCCGCAAACGAGGTAGCAATGGTTGAAGGGAGGGACGAACTCATAAGTTAAAATGAAAGCCTATCAAGAAACCCACACTCTTCTTGCTTGAATCCGTCCCGAATTAAGGGCCTACACTAACAAATATTTTCTTCAATAAAATGAAAATCTATTTAAAAAAACCCGACACTTCTTTCATGTGACATTGTGTTCACACGTAACCTTAAGTGGTCACATATCACGCGTAGGGGAGGTGCAATCACGTAAAGCCCTCAATTCCTAGACCACGCGCACTGGCTAGCAAATTACGTCGTTCACTTCGAGAGAACCAATCATATCCTCCACTTCGACTGTTCGTTTGCAACGCCCAGGGGTACCATATTCTGAATTTCAGCCCAGACGTTTTTCGTCTAACCCATAATGGACGACATACATTATACTCCCCCAAGCATGCCGCAACATGTAGCTTGTCTGAGACACCAGCGATCAGCTTTGGCGGTCTTCCTCTAGCCCTCCTACCCAAAGGTTTCCATTTCAATGGTTAAAAATACATTATGCCTGCACAAAGATGTGTGAGAATAAGAAAAATTTGTTAATTTTTACTGGAATATGTCTGTTTTCTCATTTCTGTTTCAATAACAGATCATTTGTGTAGGAAGTTTTAAATTTTCAGTTTAGAGGTTAAAAAAAAAAAAAAAAAAAAAAAAAAATAGGTTCTTACTTTCAAATCTATTGCAATACAGTTAACAGAGCCACTTAATCCCAAACCATCAAAAATAGCTGTGAATTCCTTTGCTCAAAAGTTGACGTCATTCTGTGGCGATATAGTTAACAGAGCTGTTAAATCTCCCTAAGACACGTTGGGAATTCTACGTGTGGCATGCATTGGGGAGTGTCAGGTCATGCCTTATGAGTTAAACGAAAAATGTCTGCGAGTTTTAATTTAAATGATAATCTGGAATTGCATCCTTTGAAAATATTTACTGTTTCACAAAACACAGGTTAACAATGCCACAGTTGCTAATTTGCTGCTATTGATTGTAGAGCTGTTTGAAATTGCAATCGGTGGAGTTATGCTGTGCAGCCTAACCGCTCAGCTAAACGCACGTGTTATCTTTCATTGTGTAAGTGTTAGTCTTGTGAAATTTCAAATGGAGTCCGTGCAGTTGAACAGTGGATCCGATTAGAGGAAAAAGCTTTCGGAATTGAAGGCAATTAGTGAAAATATCGCAATAGTGTTCAATCCCAGGACAGGATGGGCATCCTATCTTGGGGTTGACCGTGGCAGTGGAGTTTCCCAGTGAAGGGGCCACCCGGGTTTGAGGGAGGAGGAAATGGACGAGTGAGAGAACGATCAAACCAGGTGATAGGAATGAAGGCTCATAGTGAAAGGGATCCCCGTTTGCTTATCATTCCCACCACTAGTCAGGGTTAAGTCCTGCTGACCACTCTCTGCGTCCCACACCACGCCGTCTGCTTGGGTATCTGCTTAAGTAATCAGGGGGCCATGCTGGCCTATCTGCCAACCATTTCAATTCCGGGGGGAAGACAGGTAATTTCTTCTATTCATGATCCCTGTTCATTTTCTACTCTCATTCTGGTTTTGTAGTTTTTTTTCTTACATTTTACACTAATTTTATACTTTTTTTTTTTCCTAACATTTTCTGTGCTTAAACTAATAACTAGATTTAATAAACAAACTTAAAGGGAAGGGACAAAAATTAAGGGTTAATAAATACGAAGTTAAACACATATGTGTTGTTTACAGTACTTTCACAGGCATACTCTCATTCATTCTTCTGACTATCTTATTTGTTCGGCTCTTTCTTACTGGTCCGCACTCTTCAGGCATTCCAATTTACTATTATTTTCAGTTGCGATGCAGCCACAGGTCATGCAGGCCGGGGGAAGGATTGTTGTGTGTGTGTGTGTTGGTGTTAGTCTTTGGGATAATTTGTGTTAGAATGTTTAAGCCAATTCCATTTATTCCTTCACTCAGAAAAATTTACCACAACACACACATTCTCTCTTCTTCCCTGACTAGATCACTCTCTTTCACCAAATCACATTCGTTCCCTTTTACTACAACTCCTATTTCATTCAGCGCCCAGCATATTTACTCAGTCTTTCGTACTCTTTTATTCATTCATTCAAATTGCCTCCCTCCCCTACATGATCGCAGCGTTATTGATGACATCCACGAAATAATTATACAGCATAATCCTTGTAACCCGTCACATATCACGTGTAAGGGAGGAGCAATCACTTAAAGTCCCTTACTTCGTAGGCCATGCGCACTTATGTCTGCTTACAGGAGACATATTTAACACGTGAGGTGTCGCCCTCGATAAAAAAAATTATACTCTCTTTCAGCAAGACAGACCTGTTTCAAATAATGTTCACGGATGGGGAAGCCATACTCATAGATTCCCTTGAGTTGCCAGGTGAATAGCGATTGGCATTACTCTGACACTTGTTTCTGTCTACCTACCGCCCAGTCATCCATGTTCCCTTCATGAATTTTAAGATCTTATTCTGCCATTACCCCTTTCTGTTTATTGGGCGAGTTCAATGGACACCACCCACTGCAGGGATCTCAGAATGCAGACGGACGAAGACAACTCATTGAAATGCTCATCGACAGATAAAATCTAACCATATTAAATACTGGCTCACCAACTTACATCCATCTTCCAATGGGAAACAGCCTCAGCAATAGATCTCATAACTTCAGCAAACCGCATAAAAGAGAAATTTTCCAAGGCAGATTGGGCAAAATACACTTTCATGTAACCTTGAAATGTAACTTTCATGTAACTTTGATGCGATGATCTGATTGTCTTCGACAATCAGATCATCGCATCTCATCCAATTGACGCAGTTACCAACCACATTACAAAACACATCCTAGCAGCTGCACCTACCGCAATCCCACAATCACAGTCAAGCGTCAGTAGAACCATAAATTCTTGGCAGAACGAGGATTATAAGAATGTCAAGAATGAAAAAATCGTGTGTGGAATCTATTTCGCAAACATGCCACTACCGTCAGTCTTATAAACTACAAGATACTTAGAGCCAAGGCTCCCCACATAATTAGAAGAAAGCAAAAAGCGACTCTTGAATTCGATTCGCAACTGCAATTAATAAAAATACAGACATCAGAATATTATGGAGAAAAATTTCCTCCGTTATCCTCTCCACTTTTCAAGTGGAATGGGCAGGAGCTGTCTACTCCTGCAGATATTGCCAATGCCCTTGACTAGAGTAGGCACTCTGAAGCTTTATTCAAAATATCAAACTTTGCAGATATTCCTGCCACAGTAACTCCGCATGCCACCCTAAATACCTCTAAAGGCATGCTCTCTGAATGAGACTTAATAAGCGTTTCTGAAGAGGAATTAATCCAAGAGCTACAAGGCCAAAACGTTGTACAGGCAAAGATACAAAGGGTACTAGGAAAGGTTTGCAATACAGCTTTGTTTATTTAATTTTTTCAAAGTAATTTCCTCTACATTCAATACACCTCTCCATCCTCCGAAACCAATCTTTAAACCAGTTCTGCCAAGTTTCACTAGGGAGTAAAGCACACTCGTTGTCCCAAACCCGTAGAAGGTCCTCATCACTGGAAAACCGCCTCCCTTTTAGCTTCATTTTCACATGCGGGAACAGTGCAAAGTCGCAGGGAGCAAGGTCTGGACTGTAGGGAGGGTGCTCGAGAAGTTTCAGTCCTGTCGTGGTCAAATATTCGGTGCAGGCTTTGGCGCGGTGAGCTGCAGCATTATCGTGATTGAGGTACCAGGTGTCCATTCTTGACTTTGGCCGCAGGTTCTTCATAGATCCAATGACTTTAGGCAGGCATTGTTCAGTATACCACTTAGCTGTGACTGTCTTCTGCGTGTCCAAAACGACACGTTCCACAATTCCACTCGATTTGAAAAATACAGCTATCATTTTCTTCTTTACAGATCGGGATTTTCTGACAATTACGGGTGTGTCGTCATCATCAAAGACCCAAACTTTGTTTTGAGCCTTGGTCGGCAGATCGTAATAGTACAGCCAAGTCTCGTCACCTGTCACGATGTTGTTCACATACCGAGATTGTCCCTTATCAAACTTTTTTAACATCTCCCGGCACCAAGTCACACGTCGTGTCATCTGCTCTTCAGTCAGTTGATGCGGCACCCAGAGAGAACAAAGTTTCTTCACGTGCAAATGATCTTGCAGAATCGAACGAATTGCTGGTGCATTTAGGCCCAAAGTATCCTCTATCTGTTAGTAGGTCACTCGCCTGTTTTCGTCAAGCATTTTCCTCACAGCAGTAACGTTTTCCTCCGTAACTGACGTTCGTGGCCTTCCCGGCCTCTCAGAATCCTCCAGAGTGAAATTTCCCCTTTGGAATTCTCTATACCACCTGAATATCGTTGTACGATGTGGACAATCATCATCTAGTGCAAGAGTCATTTCTTCTAAGCACTGGTCTATGGTTAAACCACGCACGAAATTATACCGCAAAACTGTCCTTATCTCATTTCGTGACCACGATGCCATCGCAAGCACTTTACACTCTCACTACTAATGAATAACTGAGCCCATCGACTTGGCGCGGCGGCTACTATGCACGTATGAACATGTCTCAACATGCAGCAACAAGCAGCTTTCTGTGATTCATTGTTGCGTCATATTGCAAAACTTTCCTAGTACCCTTTGTAATTAAAATCAAGGTGAACTGATTCTGACACAGTGTTATACTGACCTTTTCAACACCAACCCTGCCAGCTACAGTTAAGGCTGAATATCTGAACTGCCATATGTGACCTTACATCCCTAATCCTCTCAGGTGCTTCAAGTGCCAAAAACTTGGCCATGCTCAAACAGTGTGTAGAGGGGTTTCAGTGTGCCCCAACTGCGGATCCAAAGAACACACCCAGACAGACTGCACAGAACAAACACCAGTATGCCCAAATTGTAAGGGTAGCCATCCAGCTTGCTCAAAAGTCTGTGAAACACGGAAAACAGGAAAGAAGATACAAAAGTACAAAACAGAAAACAAAGTGACTTACCAAGAAGCAAGGAAACAAGTTTGTGCAGTGGCGTTTTAAGGATAGTTGGGGCCCATAGGCAAATTATATTTGGGGCCCCCCCAAAAAAAAATAATAATAAAAAAAAGAATAAAAAATAAATAAAAGTTAGGTGGCAAATAAATGAAATTTTGTACTTTTGAATTTTTTGCTTAAATTTTCGCTTAAATTAATCAAGATTTTTATGATGTTTACTGAAAACAATCTATTTTAGAACACTATAGGAAAATGTCTGGCGCCTAGGCACGTGCCTCACTGCCTTAATGGGTAATCCGCCACAGACAATACCAAAACTCTCATATGCAGCTGCAACACAGAAATATAAATCGGAAGGAACTCAAACTAAAGTGTCTATACCAGCACCTACATCCATTTCCGACTGGGCTCGGGCTGTTCTAGTGAGTCCCCAGGAGTACCCTAAAGAACATGTAAAAGACCAAGAAAATAATACCCCAGTCACCGTACCACCAACTATTACTCCATCACATTTAGATACTGAGAGTCTGAGAAATCGAAAACCACAAAAGATTCTTAACCGCACATATGGAAACCGATGACACCACTAACAATGATGAAACTGTCTTAGTAATACATGCCGAGGAAGACATGGATACGCCACGACCCACTTTCCTGAGAAAAAAATAAATAAATAAAATCGGAACGCTATAAACAGATCGCCTCTAAAAAACAGTCAGAATCACCTTCTACTTCAAAAGATAAATAATAGATCAGTTGATTCAATGGAATTGTGGAGGTCTTCGTAGCAACATTGACGATATTCATGATTCGAAAAATCAACATCACCAGTAGGCATCTGTCTACAAGAAGCGAACCTCTCTCCCCAAGTGACACTTTCAGTTAAAAACTATACACTGTACAAGCACGACAGGATCACTACCCATAGTTCACATGGTGCTGTGACTATATTGATTGACAATAAAATCCTTTCCAGACATATTCCTCTACAAAGTCCTTTAGAAGTAGGTGCAGTACGCCTTGGAATAACGGTTACTCTAGTATCAATATACATCTCACCAAATCAGATCTATTCTCTAACTGATCTAGATGATCTCATCATACAACTACCCTTTCCTTTCTGTGTGTTGGGTGATTTTAATGCCCATCACTAGTTATGGGGATCTTTACAGACAGACAACTGGGGACGCATAATGGAGGATTTTCTTGTGAAACATAATTTCACACTGCTTAATACAGGCTGTCATACCTATTTCCATTTTCCAAAAGCTCACCTCTGCTATAGATCTGTCAATATGCTCGCCTACGTTATTCCCCGATATCGATTGGAGAGTTTCAGCCAACCGTCGATTGTCATCAATTGTCGATCAATTCGGCTCTGCAGAGATTGTACAGGGCTCAAGGGATAGAATTTTTCCCAGCCCGGTCTGTGCTTGTTAACAGGAGAGACTGCTTCCACAGGGATGGGATACACTTAAATAGAAAGGTGGAAGAATATTCGCTGATGCTATCGAGGCAGAGTTAGGTGGGTCGGCAAACTGTTAGTTTGGGGGGGATACACGGACTAATAGATTAACAGTAGCCGCTGGCAGAGGTAAAAGTGATTCTTGCACTACTTCTATTGAAATGCAATTGAGCAGCAGCCTGGAAAGCAAGGCAATGGGAATTTACAGGACTGCTGGGAGTCGTAGTGGAACAAGTAAATAAATGGGTTGTGTTAGGGTAACTAAGAGTAGAACCAGGTGCAAGTATACTTGTATGTACACAAGTATACTTGCACCTGTTTGCTAGGACAATGCTAGGACTATAGTTAATAAATTTGATTAGATTAAAGTGCTAATCAAGATATCAAAGGCAAATATTGTTGGGATATCAGAGACGTGGGGTCTCACAGACATAAGTAATGCAGAATTGGAATTTGGGGAGTACAATGTTTACAGAAAAGATAGACAGGATAGGAAGGGAGAAAGGGTTATGCTGGTAAGAAACACATAAAATCAAAGGAAGTGTGTCCAATTGATTTTGGTGGACAATGCAATGTCAAGTCTGTTTGGTGTGACATAAGCACTGGGAAATGAAAAATGAGAGTGGGTGTGTGTGTGTGTTCTAGGCCTAATGAATCTGATGAGTACAATGAGCAATTGTGCAGATAAATAGAGCGGGCCAGTAAATCAGAGAGTCTTATAATGGGGGATTTTAATTTCCCAGATATTGAGTGGAATTTGTGGGTTGGTCACTCACACACTAGCAAGGCTTTTGTGGATTTATTGGATGATTGTTTTCTACATCAGCATGTTCGGGGGGCAACTAGAGGGAGTAGCACTCTTGATCTGATTATCAGTAGTGATTTTTCAAGCATTTCAATCTGCAGATAAAGGAACCACTAGGTGGCAGCGATCACAGTGTGCTGAAGTGGGATTTACTCAAAGGTAACTACCATCAAGGTTAAAGGGAAGGGTTTATGTTTTCGTAAAGGTGACTACGGTGGTCTGCGACAGTATTTAAATTCCATACCGTGGGACCAACTGATGATGTTACCAACAGAAAATTCAAAATGGGAAGCATTCAAAGAATTAATCTTGGAAGCTACAAGGCTTTTCATACCAACAAAGAAATATTGTTCAGGATTTAGGCCTAAATGGATGTCACATGAACTAATTAGACATGTGACAGAGAAGGAAAATGCACATGATACATATAAATTAACATGTGACACAGAAGCCTATGATAGATATAAGCTGGTTTGTAACCAAGTTACAAACCAGGTACAAAGGATGCAAAGAAAAACAGCAAAGAGTTCTTTACTTATGTAAACTCTAGAAGGAAGGGGATGAATCAGATTTGTTCACTTGATATCGATGGTTCAACTGTTCATGATCCTGCTCAAGTAGCTAACAAACTAAATGAATATTTGCATCTACATTTACACATGAGGAGTTATTCAGGGAGGGGAATGCAAGAAGTGTATTCAACTCTGGCAGTAAGCTAGATAATCTTGTAATAACTGAGAGTAAAGTGGAGGAGAAATTGTTGAAGATAAACATAAGAAAGGCACCTGGGGTGGATGGAATATATCCAGTTATATTAAAGAAGGCGGCAAAGGAAGCAAGTAAACCCTTAGTCATAATTATGAGAGCTTCCCTGGACTCAGGGGAGGTACCATGGACTGGAGATGTGCAAATGTGATCCCAATCCACAAAGGAGGATCAAAGGGAGGCACAGGTAATTACAGACCTGTTCCGTTGAACAGAAGTTCCACGGAAATTAATGGAGGCACTGATTAAAGAAGCACTGCAGGATCATTTCGACAAGACATCAGTTATAGCTCGAACACAGCATGGGTTTGTTAAGGGAACGTCTTGTCTGACCAATTTGATTGGATACTATGATGTAGTCACAAAGGAACTGGATGCAAAGAATAACTTTGATATCATATATTTGGATCTTAAAAAAGCCTCTGATACTGTTGCACATGGAAGACTGCTGCACAAATTGGAGCAGTGTGGCACTGGAGGCAAATTGCTGCTATGGAAAAACGGATGGTTAAGTGGGAGAAGACAGATAGTTGTAATCAATGTACACTGCTCTTCGTGGACTAATGTTATAAGTGGAGTCCCACAGGGTTCAGTGTTGTGTCCATTGTTATTTTCTGTATTTAAAAATTATATTGATGATGGTATATCAGGCTTAATGTCCAAGTTTACAGACGATACGAAGGTTAGCAGAGTTGTTAATGACAGTACACTGCTGCAACAGGATCTAGAAAAGTTGATCAGATGGGCTAAGAGGTGGCAAATGAAGTTTAACATTCACAAATGTAATGTACTACATATGGGAAGCAGCAATCCCAGAGTGACGTATCAACTCTGTGGTACTGCACTGGCAGTGGTAGAGAACGAAAAGGATCTGGGGTAATCGTGCAGGCAGATATAAAGTTTTCTGAGCAGTGCAGACGGTCTGCAGGAGTTGCTCATGGCGTCTTGTCAATGATATATAGGAATTTTTCTAGCAGGGATAAGGAGGTGATTATCCACTTGTACAAGGCAATGGTCAGGCCACTGCTGGAGTGCTGTATACAGGTCTGGAGGCTTCATTTTAAGAAGGATGTAGAGCTGTTGGAACGAGTACAGAGGAGGGCAGCAAGATTAGTGAACAGACCAAAGGGTTGCTCTTACGAAGAAAGGCTTAAGTTTTGCAAATTGCAGGGTCTGGAGACTAGGCACCTGCGAGGTGATCTGATTGAGGTGTATAAAGCGTTGAATGGTCTGAGCATGCTCAATGCTGATGGGATTCTTCCTCTTGCTTAGAATAATCGCTGTTGTTGTTGTTGTTGTTATTTGGTTTTTAGGAGCATTATCAACTAAGGCCATATTGCTCCGGGGATATGCGGTGGTCATTCCCTGACCTTTCCGCATCCTCCGTATTTGGTGGTCACGGGTTCGAACCCCGGTCTAATCAAGAAGCGTGTTCTCTGCACTGCTGCTCCTGCCCACCTGGCTACGGACGCGCCCAGAATAATCGCCTGAGAGGGCATAAATTCAAATTGATGTGCGGAAGTTTGCCTTTACCAGCGGGTGGTTGATTGCTGGAACAAACTTCCATCTGTCGTTTTAGAAGTTGATAGCTTAAATAGATTCAAGGCAGAACTTGACATACATTTGGAGCGAGGGGATGGGTGAAATAAGGGTTTTTTTGTTTTTTTTTTTGGTTGATGTTATATAAGCTTGCTTTCTTGCATCATATGCCCTTGCTAATGCTAACCATTGAATAATGACCATTTTCCTATAATCTGTAACTATGCACAAATAGAAACTTACCGGTAAGCGGCGAAACTAAATGGAAATTCTCGAAAGCTGACTGGAATAAATATGCATCCAGCATTACACTAGATGATGATATTATCCAGCATCACCCCATAGATGACGTGGTTAAACACATTACAGACTAGATGTTGGCAGCTGCTGCTATTGCCATTCTTCAAACTTCAAATAAAGCATCCAAACACAAAATTACTGGTGGAATTCAGCATGTAACACTGCTAAGAGAGAAAAGAACAAGGCATGGAATCAGTTTCGAAAGGATCCAACCACTGCCAATCTCATTGTATACAAGAAACTTAAAGCCCATGCCCGTTACATCCGGCGAAAAGCTAAAATAGAAGTCTGCATTCGTTTTGCTTCATCTGTTACTAAAGACACAGGTGCAGGACTAATCTGCCGAAAAATAAGATGCCTTATTGGAAAGTTTCCATCAATTCCTTACTGAATCATCATCTATAAACGACAGGAGATAACACTCCCCGAGGATATTGCAAACATTCTGGCGGAATCTTTTGCTCACCATTCTGCATCAACTGAATATGATCCAACTTTCCAAAAAGCCAAATCAATAACTGAAAAATATAAAATAAATTTCAGAACGAAGTCAGCCCTCTCTTATAATGAAACACTAACCATGTATGAACTAGAAGCTTTTAAAAAATCAGCCAATAGTGCACTTGGTCCAGACGGCATATACTGCCTAATGTTAAAGAATCTAAATGAGAAAACTCTTTAATCTGTCTGAAAACTTTTCAACCGAATATTTGTCCCAAATTACTTTCCCCTATCCTGGCGACATTCTGTAGTTCTACCCATTCCAAAGCCAGGAAAAGACCAATCAGACCCGCATAATTATAGACCAATCTCACTTATAGCTGCTTAGGTAAGACCCTGGAAAAAATGGCCATAGTCGCCTCGCCTGGTATCTGGAAACTCAAACTACTGTGAACAACTATCAGTTTGGATTTCGTAAAAACCGATCTACCGTAGACCTTATGATAAAGGCTGAGGCAAATGTGCGAAATGCATTCATAAAGAAAGAACATTTGGTCATGGTGAGCTTAGATAAAGAGAAAGCCTTTGAAACCACGTGGCGTCATGGCATCCTTCGTGACCTACATGCCCTAGGACTGGCCGACCGGGCTAGCCGAGTGGGTAAAGTACCTGCCCGGCAACCCAAAGGTCGCGGGTTCGATTCCCGCCTCGGGCTTGGATCAAAGTACTGCAAAAACCTTGGGAGGTGCAATATGGCCACAGAAGCCGATGCGCCAACAACTACCAAATCAAAAAAAAAAAGCCCTAGGACTATGAGGACCTTTACCATCATTAATTCAGAGCTTTCTGAAATATCGAACCTTCCAGGTCCGTTATCGAACTTTTTTTGTACTCTCCAAAATCTCCATACAGGAGGAAGGAGTCCCACAAGGGTCAGTCCTCAGTGCCACACTATTCGCAGTTAGAATAAACGCTCTAACAACATCCATCCTGAATTCAGTAGAAACATATCTTTATGCTGATGACCTCACTATATCCAATCATTCACAAAATATGTACTCCATTGAAAGAAAGTTGCAATTGTCAATAAATAAAATGCAAACATGGATGTTACAAAATAGTTACAGACTGTCACCACAGAAAACTGTCGCTATACACTTCTGAAAGAAGCGGAAAATGCACCCGGATCCTGACTTGCATTTGGGTAAGCAGGTTATACCAGTCAATGACAACGTCAGATTTCTAGGTTTAATATTAGATAAAAAATTAAACTTCCTAAAATTTCCTTCCTTCTGGCAAACCAGTTCGTACACAATGTACGAACTGTTTTCCAGAACGAAGTCAGCCCTCTCTTATAATGGACCTGTGGGGGGGGGTTTAAATGTGTTTATTTATATATTATAGTATTTATATTATTTTTTTTTTGTTTATTCCCCTATTTAAACAACTCCCCTTTATAATATCTCCCCACTTGCGCATCTGACTATTCAACTTCACAGAAGATTCTAAGTTCATAGGGGAGAAACTCTTATATATGTTTAATTCCCATTGGTTAGGCTTGTGTCCAGTACAACAATTACACACACACAAATGTTATACAAAAAAAAAAAAACAAGTTTATTATGCATATTTACAGTTAAATCATAACAAATCTCATTAAGAATAGAATTTCACTGTTTCAATACCAAGGTACTTAAACATATCCAGTCTCTTCCTATCTAACAGGCTCCTTTACAGACTTGACTTTTTTTTATCTCACCTTTCTCATTATGCATACACAGGTTAAATAGTTACACTCTTTATATGCTCACCTTATTTCTGCTCCTATTACAACACAATCAAATCATACCTCATAGGTGTCAATAACATTTTTTTTTATCATTAAAGTTAAATATATCATTGATCATATTACTTTTATGTATCATCATAACTACCAATTTATTCTTTAATTCCCTATTCCTCTTTCTTATATATTTCTTTAACCATTATCAGTTACAGAACTTGATCACCAAAATACAATATTACATTCAAACACACCTTTAAGGGTTGGCAATATACATAAATTTTATCTCCACACATTGAATATTTCTATTTTTACTACAATTCCTTCCGTTCACTTTCTCATCTACATTACTATCCTCCTTATTCCAAATTACTGCCTAAACCAACCATAATTGCCTTAGAGTAGATTTTACTCCTATTTTGGTTCACCCATCTAATCTTATCTTTATCATTAATTTCCCCAATATCGTATTACAGTCCTTTCTCTAGCAGTTAACTTACAGTATTCTCAAATTAACTTTCACTTACTTAATTTCTGTGATCAGGTGTCTTCATAAGGGCCTTCTATCCTATCCTTATCCAGAGCTGTTATCTTCTGCTATCCAGGGCAACATCTTTCAGCTTCCAGGGCAACATCTTACAGCTTCCAGGGCAACATCTTACAGCTTCCAGGGCATTATATCCATCAGGAGGGCGATAATATCCATCAGGATATTATCGCCCTCCTCGGTGGACTGGGTGTTCTAAGGGAATCTTCTTCTCTCATTCTCACTGTTTGCAGAACTTCCTTTTACTACCCCTTACCAGTTCATCTCCTAATTTCTCACTCACTACATTACTGATAACTCCACTTCGACTTTTTTCGTCGGCTATTTCTTCATCATCTTTCAAGCAACTCTACCCGACTCACCCTTCCACTAGCACCGCTCAAAAAGTTCTCCTCTCTCCTTCTCTTCCTTTTTTCACTCTCTCTCCACTTGTGTCCATATCCATCCACAATTTTCTCCAGGAGTTTTCCACGCTTTCCCAGAGTGTTTTCTTCCAATCACTCTTTCTTTTTCATTTTTCTTTCTTTTCATTTGTTGGAAGGCTTAGTTCAGCCTGCCCCGTAGCACTAGCACGTGATTCTCTATACCCCTTTCTTTACAACCTGTTGACATCCGTCGGCCGAATACTTCAAAACAACTCTTTCTGTCTCATAACAGCTTGTCTCTATTGCACTAAAAAAAACCACAAATTGTGACACTGGAGACATAGCGTCTATTTTTAGAAACTAGTGTGTGCTTTTCCGAATACGTTTCCGGTGTGTGACCCCTCATAAACCTTAAGTTGTTTTTGTAGCGCCGGACCCCCTGCTGGGTTTGTCATAGTGTCAGTTCCCTGTCTTAACGGAAGTAAAGCTAATGGCCCTGTTTTCGTTCCTACTACTCTTTTAATTTTTATACCTCTTACCAGAATAATTCTTATTTCTGAAACTGCATATATTACCCATTTATCCTATTAATGGCAAGAATCAAAGGAAAACTAACTTTCAAAGTCTTAATAAAAAATATTTTATTTTTGTAAGATTTTTCAAATCTTACAGACCACTCACCATGTATGAACTAGAAGCTTTTAAAAAATCAGCCAATAGTGCACTTGGTCCTAAATAAATACCCTCAGAGTGCTCTCTGCAATGTCATGGGGTGCTGACCGATACTCCCTTCTGCATCTGTATAAAACCATAATTCGATCGAGACTAGACTATGGTGTTTATGACTCAGCTAGAAAATCAGCATTGCAGTCCCTGAATACTATTCAACACAATGCCCTTAGAATAGCTCTAGGTGCCTCTTGGCACCTCCGTAGCCAAGTGAGAAGGAGCAGCAGTGCGTAGCCCACGCTTCTTGATTGAACCGGAGTTCGAGCCCGTCACCACCAAATACGGAGGATCCGAAAAGGTCAGGGAATGACCACCGCATATTCCCGGAGCAATATGGCCTTAGTTGCTAATGCTCCTAAAAACCAAATAACAACAACTAGGTGCCTACCGATATTCCCGGAACGAGTACAGAGAAGGGCAACAAGATTAGTGAATAGAACAAAGGGTTGCTCTTACGAAGAAAGGCTTAAGTTTTGCAAATTACAGTGTCTGGAGACTAGACACAGGCGAGGTGATCTGATAGAGGTGTATAAAGCCTTGAATGGTTTGAGCATGCTCAATGCTGATGGGATTCTGCCTCTTGCTCAGAATAATCACTTGAGAGGGCATAAATTCAAATTGAGGAAAGACAGATGTACGATAGATCTGCGAAAATTTGCCTTTAGCCAGCAAGTAGTTGGTTGGTGGAACAGACTTCCATCCCTTGTAGTGGAAGTTGATAGCCTAAATAAGTTTAAGGCTCAGCTGGACAGGTATTTCGAACGAACGGAAGGGTGAAGTGGAAGTTTTTTTTTTGTTTTTTGGCTGATGCTGCATAAGCTTGCTTTCTTGCATCATATGCCTCTACTAACGCTAATGATCTATATATCGATGCCCACGAACCTCCATTATCCATTAGGAGACAGATGCTTCTGCTTATTTACGGAGTCTTCCTGCATATCCTATCTGGCCTTACCTCTCTAACCCATCTTTCGTAAATTTATACATGAATAAACGAAATGAAAATAAACCTGCTGGAATCAGATTGAAGGATGAAATGAAGAATTGGAGTGTACCACTAGACAATATCCAATCAGACACCGAAAAAATGGAGCCACCTTGGTCAACTTTCAAACCTGTATGTGATGACTTTATTCGCAAGTGGGGAAAGCAGGCGCTGGACAATCAAAATATACAGCAGCTACATGCAGCTCATGCATCAGCAAGCACACACACTGTCTTCAAATATATACCGATGGATCTAAATGTAATACATGTGTAGGCGCTGCAGTGGTTCTTCATACTTGCGTTATGTCTGAAACTCTTTTACCTAGTTGCAGTATTTACACCGCAGAACACTATGCAATTAAAATGGCTATTGAACACATCAACAACAGGTCTAAACAAGAGATAATAATATATACAGATTCTTTGAGTGCTGTAACTGCCTTACAATATAAATATCCCAACTCTCATCAAATTTTGAAGGATATCAGAGCACGCTTGATTAATCTAACAGAATACAACACAGCGATAAGGTTTTGCTGGATTCCCGGGCATGCCGGATCCAGGGAAATGAGAAGGCAGATGAAGCGGCTAAAAATCCAGTCAGTCCTATACCTTCATGTGCACCTCAATCTTTGGTTAACAATGAAGATAAACTTAAATGGCAAAATTAAACTTAACATTGGTAATTTTAACTAGTTCAAGTACGTATGCACACTTGATGATGCTTAAATATACACTTTATTCTTGTAAGAAGTGCTTGTGGTAACAACTACAATGGCAAAATTACAATCTTAAGGAAAAACTAATTGGAGCCGTAAAAAAATCGTTTTGTGAAATATCACCACAAACGCAAGTCAGCACCAACACAGGAACACCTTGCCTCCAGAAAGAAGAATTTGTACGTATCAGCCACCAACACTTTAATTGTTTGCACAGAAATTCTAAGGCCGACGGTTTTTCATCCCACACAATATCTAAAACATGGCGGTCATCCCAATATCAACAGAGGGTTTCTAAGTTTAAGGTCTAGCGGTATTGCCTTTTCATTGTCAATGCTAATTGTTTAGACTGAAATTCTAAGACCATGGCTTTTCATCCTACATAATATTGGGAAACTGTCAACGAACAATATGGCGATGGCCCACCCTAAGCAATAATATACCCACGAATCATTGATAACACTTTACTTGTCAAGAAAAAAAAAAAAAAAAAAAAAATTGGTTTGAGTTTTTCATCCCGAATACCGTCGTCTGCGCGAGAGCACAGTGGTATTGCCACCGCCCTCCCCATACCGGGGGAAAACGCCCGGGTTCGAATCCCGTCGGTGACGCGAAGAATTTTAATGGGCTTTTTTCACTCCGTGGCTGAGTTAGTCGGTCTCAGGCATAGATAGCAAGGTTTTTCTCCTCAGACACTGGGGTTTTTTCGTCCAGCAAAACAGACAAATGGACCATAGAACACATGCAATTTACAGGCAAAAATACAGGTTAATGTATTCAATTATGGGCAACCTTAAAATAATAATTTTATTTGAATCCCTCATAACGTCAGGAAAAGCTCAAAAAACAAAGGCTGCTGCCAGCCCTAAGCAACAATGTACCCACGAATCATTGTAACACTTTAATTGTTTAGACAGAAACTCTAAGGCCCACTGCTTTTCTTCCCACATATCGTTGGGAAAATGTCAATGAAGAACATGGCAATATCCTTCATTGCCGTAAGCAACGACATAGTCTCGAAACTTTCATCTGAGTATGCATCTTCCTAATTAAACCCCAGCTGCCATATTGTCTGCCATTATGCTCGTTCAGATCCTATCCCCAATTCACTGCCGCCGTTACGCTCGTTCAGATAGTCCCTTTGATACTGCGGTATAGTCGCCAGCCTCCCCACACTGGGTGGAAAAGGCCCGGGTTCGAATCCCGTCGATTACGCGAGGAACTTTAATGGGCTTTATTCACTCCGTAGCTCAGTTAGTCGGTCTCAGGTGTAGATAGAAAGTTTTTTTCCCAGAAACTGGGGTTTTTCATCCAGCAAAACAGGCAAATCGACCAGAGAACACAAGCAATTTACAGACAAAATACATATATGGGTATATATTAGAAATAATGGGTGGCCTTAATAAATAATTTCATTTGATTTGAGTCACTTTGATAGTTTTCCTTTGCCACCATATTGTCCATAAGGGCAGTTCATATCACCATCCATTACTATTCATGACAATAATAAAAAACGTGACTCTATATTTCCAGACACTTAAGTGACAGTGTTATATTTCTGAAACACCCAGCTGGTTCAGCTTTGCTACAAATGAGCCATGACCAGTTAATAAAAACATAGATTGTGGATTAGGCACTAAGCATTTTTTCTGGGAAACATCGAGACGGAAAGAACCTACGAGTTATTTCACTTTGAGTTAGCCCATCTATGATTCCAAAGAGTCATTAAGATATCTAAGATTCAGTTGGCCTCATTCTTAGAATCATTAGCCAAATCCAACTCAAGGTCACGAATAATAAAAGAAGTTCCACGCAGAATGTTGAAAGTCATTAGTCTATAAATCAGAAAGTGTTCAATTAGCATTTTCCTTGTTTCAAGCATTCGTGCATCAGCAGAGACAGTTTTACAAACTAGAGCCACCAATCAGGAGTGTCATCTTCTGAATGGAATACAGTTTACTTACATATTCTTTTTTAATTTAACACAGTCCATCTAAGCTGAGATACCATAAGAAACAATAGGAAGGAAAACATAGTCACAAAGAAGAGAGTGCGTCTAATGCTTCAATCCTTCCTAGTATCTTTGCTATCATATTAACAAAATTTGCAACCTTTTCAGATAGAAAATTAATATGAGTGTCAAGTCCAAGACCTCTGTCAACGAAGATGCCAAGATATTTAATGTTCTTAATGAACTTTAAACTTTCACAAAAAGTCAACACACAAGGTTCTCCTAGAACAGATAGGCCGTCCTTTACAAGAATATTTTTGTTTTTGACCTGTATTGTTAATTTGTGGAAGTCCCACCAAGCATTCAGATCTTTTTTATTTCCTTAGATTGTTGTTCAGTTTGTAGCCGTGAATAGCCTTCAACTAACATTACCATGTCATCAGCATATGCATTCATAATTATATGACTATATACCTTCTATAACCAATCCTCTGATACCAATTTCCACATTACAGGCCTAATGTGGTCCTTTTTGGGCCACTAAAGTGGATATTGGTACTTAATATTTAGAAATTGGTATTAAAAAGGAACGCTAATGTCCTTTTGGGCCGGTATAATAATAATAGTAATAGACAACGGTATAATAATAGTAATAATAATAATAAATAAATAAATTAATAGTAATAAAATTAGAATAATAATAAATATATAAATTAATAGTAATAAAAATTAATAAATAAATAAAACATAAAAGTTGCTCCAATGGCCCTACCTACCGCAAAGTCGGAGTGGCGACTAAGGCAGATTGTGGTGCCATCTGGCGTCACTATCGAGAACTACCATTGGACAAAAGTCGAAGGCTAAACAGGTCCTCCTCCAGAGATAGATGATGTCACAAAGAAATATTAATCACACTGAATCGAGTGTGGCGCAGGATAAAGTCACTCGGGTCCCGGCCTTAGGCAGAGAGGTCGGTTAGAAAATTCAAAGACGGTATCCTGAAGAAGACAGTGGAGAAAGTGGCGCTGTCCCCCGCATGGCTACCACAGGAGAAGGGCAAGACCATCCAGTATCACCAAATGGAAGTGCTTCCGGTGCAACTGCAATAGGGACTACCCAGGAAGGGAGAAAACGCCAACACATGAAGTGGAGCATCGAAATCAATACGTACATCATGCAAGCATACTACGAAATAACGAAGCTGGAGACCGATGTGACAATTTACAGGGCAAGAATACATACCAAATGGCTGCAACAATTGCAGGATATTCAGGTCAGCGAATAGCATACCAGAGCAGGATCATCGTTACAAAGAACCTGATAGCTCCTGCAATCTTGGGAAAAAAAAGCAGGATGTGAGCGATCAACTACAAAGGATAAGGAATATGGAACCAGAGGAGAAAGAAGGTACCACCACTGAACCGGAGGAAGAAGAGCAAGAAGAAATACAACCACAGCAGCTGAAGTGGAAAGAGACGAGATCATGATATTGCCATGGGAGATGTCTTTGTCTGTGGGCGATGCAAGGATTGAAAAGAAATCAGGCAACAACTCAGCTTGTTATGGGCCTATTATGTTATGGGCTTGTTATGTTATGGGCTTGAAGGACAGGATGGATGCCCCGAAGTAACTAAATTGAGGGGCCCATCAAGCTCTCAGCTGTCCACATCAACGACACAGCTTGCACTTAGTCATCACGCAACACAGCGGCAGCCCACAAGGCAGAATGCGCTGGTCCCACAGGAACTAGTAGTTCTTAGTGACTCTATTGTCAGGGAAACGGGAAACATACTTTGTAAAAAGGATAGGTAAAACAGGACCAGGGTATGTCTGCCTGGGGCAAAGGTAGATGACGTTGTAGAGCGTATATCATCTTTTAAAGCCACAAAAGGTGATATAGTTGTACACGTTGGCACTAATGACATCAAGAGTAGGAGACCAGCAGAATTACTTAACAAGTACAGGTCACTGTTGAAAAAAAGCCGTGAATTAGGGTTGAAATTGAAAGTGTCTGCAACTCTGCCCAGACACGATAGGAGGGAGAATATGATGAGAGCCTTGTCGATCAATTCGGCCTTGGAAAGATTCTGCAAGGCTCAATGGGTAGAATTTTTTCAGCCTGGCCTGTACTTGTTAACAGGAGAGACTGCTTCTACAGGGATGGGATTGTACTTAAATAGAAAGGGTGCAAGAATATTTGCTGATGCTATCGAGGCAATGTTAGGTGGGTCGGGAAACTGCTAGCTTGGGGCGATACAAAGACAAATAGATTAACAGTAGCCACTGGCAGAGGTGAAAGTGATTCTTGCACTGCTTCATGGAATGAGCAGAGGCCTGAAAAACAAGATGCAGGATATTTCAGAGACTGATGGGAGTCATTGCACAAGTAAACACATGGGTTGTGTTAGGGTAGCTAAGAATAGAAACAGGTGCATGTATTCTTGCGTGTACACCAATGCTAGGAGTTTGGTAAATAAAATTGATGAATTTGAGGTATTGCTCAAAAGCATCAAAGGCGGATATTGTTGGGATATCAGAGACGTGGTGTCACACAGATATAAGGAATGGAGAACTGGAATTTGGGGAGTACAACGTCTACAAAAAGGATGGACAATATAGGAAGGGAGCAGGGGTTATGCTATTAGTTAAGAAACACATAAAATCCATGGAAGTGAAGCCGGTCGACATCGTTGGACAGTGCAGTGTCGAGTCAGTTTGGTGTGACATAAGCATTGGGAGATCAAAATTGAGAGTAGGAGTGTGCTATAGGCCTAATGACTCTGATGTGTATAATAACAAATTCTACTGGGAAATAGAGTGGGCCAGTACATCAGAGAGTCTTATAATGGGGGATTTTAATTTCCCGGATATTGAGTGGAATTTGTGGGCTGGTCATTCACACACTAGCAAGGCCTTTGTGGATTGATTGGATGATTGTTTTCTACATCAGCATGTTCGGAAGGCAACTAGAGTGAGTAATACTCTTGATTTGTTTATCAGTAGTGATTCTTCATGCATTAAGAATCTGCAGATAAAGGAACCACTAGGTGGCAGTGATCACAGTATTCTGAAGTGGGATTTACTCAAAGAGGTAACTACCATTAGGGGTAAAGGGAAGGGTTATTGCTTTCGTAAAGGCGACAACGATGGTCTGAGACAGTATTTAAATTCTATATAGTGGGACCAACTGATGATGTTACCAACAGCAAATTCAAAATGGGAAGCATTCAAAGAACTTATCATGGAAGCTACTAGGCTTTACATACCAACTAAAAAATATTGTTCAAGGTTTAGGCCTAAGTGGATGTCAGATGAACTAATGAGATATATGGCAGAGAAGAAAAATGCAAGGGATACATATAAATTAAGACGTAACACAGAAGCCTATGATAGATAGAAGTTGATCTGTAACCAAGTTACAAAGGAGGTTAGGCAGGCAAAGGCAGATTACGAGAAATATTTGGCAAGGGATGCAAAGAAAAATAGCAAAAAGTTCTTTACTTATGTAAACTCTAGAAGGAAGAGGATGAATCAGATTGGTCCACTTGATATCGGTGGTTCAACTGTTGATGATCCTGCTCAGGTAGCTAACAAACTAAATGAATATTTTGCATCGACATTCACACATGAGGAGTTATTCAGTGATGGGAATGCCAGAGGTGTATTCAACTCTGGCAATAAGCTAGATAATCTTGTAATAACTTAGAGTAAAGTGGAGGAGAAATTGTTGAAGATAGACAAAAGAAAGGCATCTGGGGTGGATGGGATCTATCCAGTTATATTAAAGGAGGCAGCAAAGGAAGTAAGCAAATCCTTAGCCATAATTATGAGAGCTTGCTTGGACTCGGGGAAGGTACCAATAGACGTGAGATGTGCAAATGTAACCCCAATTCACAAAGGAGGATCAAAGGCTAACACAAGTAATTATAGACCCGTGAGTTTAACTTCTGTTCCAGGAAAATTAATGGAGGCACTGGTTAAAGAAGCACTGCAGGATAATCTGGAGAAGACTTCAGTTATAGCTCGGACACAGTATGGTTTTGTTAAGGGAAAGCCTTGCCTGACCAATTTGATTGGATACTATGATGCAGTCACAAAAGAACTGGATGCAGGGAATAACTTTGATGTTATATATTTTTGGATCTTAGAAAGGCTTTTGATACTGTTGCACATGTAAGACTGCTGCACAAATTGGAGCAGTGTGGCATTGGAGGTAAATTGCTGCTGTGGATAAAGGGATGGTTGAGTGGGAGAAGACAGAGAGTGGTAGTCAATGGACCCTGCCCATCGTGGACTAATGGAGTCCCTCAGGGTTCAGTGATGGGTCCATTGTTGTTTTCTGTATTTATAAACGATATTGATGATGGTATATCAAACTTAATGTCCAAGTTTACAGACGATACAAACGTTGGGAGGGTTGTTATAGACATTACGGACGCTATGCTGCTGCAACAGGATCTGGAAAGGTTGAGCAGATGGGCTGAGAGGTGGTAAACGAAGTTTAACATTGACAAATGTAAAGTACAACATATAGGAAACAGCAACCGCAGAGCAACGTATCCACTCTGTGGTACTACACTGACAGTGGTAGAGAATAAAAAGGACCTGGGGGTAATTGTGCAAGCAGATATCAAGTTCTCGGAACAGTGCACACGGGCTGCAAGAGTAGCTCATAGTGTCTTGTGAATGATATACCGGAATGTTTCTAGCAGGGATAAGGAGGTGATTATTCCCTTGTATAAGGCAACGGTCAGGCCACACCTTGAGTGCTGTATACAGGTCTGGAGGCCTCATTTCAAGAAGGATATGGAGCTGCTGGAGTACAGAGAAGGGCAACAAGATTAGTGAATGGGAAAAAGGGTTGCTCTTTAGAAGAAAGACTTAAGGTTTGCAAATTACAGTGTCTGGAGACTAGACAATGGCGAGGTGATCTGATAGAGGTGTATAAAGCCTTGAATGGTTTGAGGATGCTCAATGCCGATGGGATTCTTCCTCTTGCTCAGAATAATCACCTGAGAGGGCATAAATTCAGATTGAGGAAAGACAGATGTAGGATAGATTGTGCGGAAATTTGCCTTTAGCCAGGGAGTAGTTGGTTGGTGGAACAGACTTCCATCCCTTGTCGTGGAAGTTGATAGCCTAAATAAATTTAAGGCTCAGCTGGACAGGTATTTCGAACGAACAAATGGGTGAAATGGAAGTGATTTTTTTTTTTTTTTTTTTTTTTGGCAGATGCTGCATAAGCTCCCTTTCTTGCATCATATGCCTATGGTAATGCTATGTCATGGTGCGGAGTATGAAGAATGAAGTATAAATCCAAAATATGAGAGATGCTTGATGGTGTATAGATTAATTTAAAACAATTCCTTGACTATATGTCTAATAGTATGAAAAAGGTTGTTTATGCATGGGTAATGCGAGATATAATCAAACGATGCATGCATACTACATGTGTAGTAGTAATGATGGAAGTGTATTTCTCATGCACAACAACCTTTTTCATACTCTTTGACATTTATTTATTTAGTCAATAAAAAGTTTTAGATATTCATTTAACATGATATACTGTAAGATAGTAAAGTAATTATAAAGGATTGTGGGAGATGTGGTTTCTTTCTTTGTTAACTATTTACCTTTTATTTGATTTTATTTTACTTTGTTGTTTATTAATAGTTATACAGTATTTTGTAGTTTTCAATAATGTACCTATGTAAATCAAAGCAGACGCCACTACAGAATTTTTAGTGCGAACCATCTGGAACATTCACCTGGTAGGGACCGCTGCGTTAGATTGATGGTTGCTAATGGTCAATCTGGGTTTGTTTAATTTCAGTGTATTATTTTGGAATATTTTTTTTTATATCGATTTGAAACGTTTTGTGGATTTTGTGTTGATTGATTGTTTTATTTTCTTATATTAGATTTTATTATATTCTTGTGTTAAGGTTTTAATTTTTAATTCAGATTGATCTGCTGGATGAAACCCTTATTTATTTATCTAACTAACCTACTGCACATAGTGTAAACAGTTTTTGTTTGTTAATTCTCTCCAACTATTTTAATTGTAAATAATTGTTATAATTTTAATTATATTTTACTAAATGGCTATGCGAATAAGAACCAGTTTTAGTTTCACTGGCTCTCTGCCCATTATTTCTCAGAGAATTAGTTCTGATAATAATCTAGATGATAACTAAAAAGCAACAGTGGCAGTATTATCTGGGAAAGAGGTAAAACTGTTTCAACAGCTGTTGCAAAGATGACTTTGACTAAAGCCGTTACTCAAGATACTTTGAATCAGCTTTCTCAGAAAACTTCAGGTGTTATGACAGTTAAGGATTCAGCCTCTAAAAAGAAAAGAAGTAAGAAATCTGGGGTGGGGAGTGAATAAATCCAAGTCTCAAGTAGTTGATTTAAATGAATGTTGCGTTCAGTTGGAATATATGAATACTGAGCAATTTATAACTGACCCTCTTGTGAATAATAAAGAATAGAATAGTGTAAATGTGACTAATCAACCTAGACCTGGAAACAGACCGAGAGAAAATGTGGAATCTGAGGGGATTCCACATTTATAACTGACTGAATTTATAACTGACCCTCTTGTGAATAATAAAGAATAGAATAGTGTAAATGTGACTAATCAACCTAGACCTGGAAACAGACCGAGAGAAAATGTGGAATCTGAGGGGGTTGAAGAATCATATCTAGATCTCATGGGCATGAGTAAAGTGAAATCAGCAAGAACGGAATTGAGACAAATGTTGTTGAAGGGGAACCATAGCATTCCAGGGGTTGCAGTGGAGCAAATTTTAGAATTGTGGGATACCCTGGAGATAACATTGATTGAATTACAGATTGAAAATAAAGTTTTAACACGGCAAGATTGGAATATAAGGAAAAAGAAAAAAAAAATTGTTGAAAATAACAGTTAAACAAGGTGAAGGTGTTAATTCACATGCGTCAGGTGTCTCAAGAGATCAAGGAAGTGCTACGTATTCGAAGGTGGCTGTGGGTACCTCCAATATAGGGTGTGTGTGTTGTGAGGTAATGACACTCACTGGATCTGTGTACTTGTGTCGTTTCCCCATATTTTAAATACAGTGACTTGGTAGACTCCTATATTGAGTACTTAAAAAGAGGAGATTCTTCTACGAGGAAAACCGATAATAGTTGCTGCGGATACAAATACTCGCTCCACGCTTTGGAGGGCTGGGTTCTCCAATGGCAGAAGTCAAGGTCTCGAGGAGTTCCTTTCTTCCACGGGCTAGGGTGTGGCTAATGATCTGCAGCAGCTGCCGACATTCTTCTCTGTTCACAATTAATCGTATATCGATGTCACATTCTGCTCAGATGCCAGCATTTTAAAGTAACTAACCGGAAGGTTTGGTCTCTAGTGAACACAGAGGCATCACGTATTATTACAATGTAGTTAGCCAATCTCGGACTTGGATTGAAACATAGGTATGCTGCCAAATCTATAAATTGGACGGTGTTTGAAAGATATATAATAGAATCCATTAGTCAGATTGTCGATTGGGGATCCTTTTCTGCTACACGAATGGCGGAAGTTGTGACTGCTGTATTAGAAGAGGCTAGCAATCGATCTATGAGAAAGATAAAAGTGCCTCAATCGTAGAGTTCCGTTGTAGACCCCAGTTCTGTCTGATCTGAGGAGAAGGGTGAGGGCCTCAAGGAAGATCTTCTAGCGCTCCAGGAGGTCTGCCAATGGCGTTTTAATTGAACAATTAAAACAGAGTTATATTGATCTCAGAAAAGACTACTCTACCGCATTAAGAAAAATCGCTGCTATGGATAAAGAGATGGTTGAGTGGGCGAAGACAGCGAGTGATAATCAATGGACACTGCTCTTCGTCGACTAATGTTATTAGTGGAGTCCCCCAGGGTTCAGTGTTGGGTCCATTGTTGTTTTCTGTATTTATAAATGATATTGATGATGGTATATCAGGCTTAATGTCCATGTTTGCAGACGATACGAAGGGCGGCAGGGTTGTTAATGGCATTAATGACAGTACTCTGCTGCAACAGGATCCAGAAAAGTTGAGCAGATGGGCTGAGAGGTGGCAACTGAAGTTTAACATTGACAAATGTAAAGTACTGCCTATGGGAAGCAGTAACCCCAAAGTAATGTATCAACTGTGTGGTACTACACTGACAGAGGCAGAGAGTGAAAAGGACCGGGGGGGGGGGAGGGTAACTGTGCAGGCAAATATGAAGTTTTCCGAGCAAAGCAGACGGTTTGCAAGAGTAGCCCATGGTGTCTTGGCAATGATATACAGGAATTTTTCTAGCAGGGATAAGGAGGTGATTATCAAAGTAATGGTCAGGCCACACCTTGAGTATTGTGTACAGGTCTGTAGTCTGGAGGCTTCATTTTAAGAAGGATGTAGAGCTGTTGGAACGAGTACAGAGAAGGGCAACAAGATTAGTGAACGGAACAAAGGGTTGCTCTGACGAAGAAGGGCTTAAAATTTGCAAATTACAGTGTCTGGAGATTGCGGGGTGATCTGATTGAGGTGTATAAAGTCTTGAATGGTTTGAGAAAGCTCAATGTTGATGCGATTCTTGCTGTTGCTCAGAATAATCGCCTGAGAGGGCATAAATTCAAATTGAAGAAAGACAGTTGTAGGATAGATGTGCGGAAGTTTGCCTTTAGCCAGCGCGTTGTTGATTGCTGGAACAAACTTCCATCTGTCATTGTAGAAGCTGATAGCTTAAACAGATTCAAGGCAGAACTGGACAAACATTTTCGAGTGGTGGGTGGATGAGTGAAATGAGAAGAGGGTATGTGTGTTTTTTATTTTTTTGGCTGATGCTATATAAGCTTGATTTCTTGCATCATGTTCCCTTGCTAATGCTAACATAAATGTATGGCCTAATGGGCCTTTTTGGAGACTTCTGGGAATAGGGATCCTCCGGGTTCCGTATATAAGATTATTACAGATAAAGTTAATTTTAGTGATATCACATATAGTGTTCATGCAGAAGGTCAGCGAGATACAGTGACGTAGGCCCCATCTGTCCAGCAGATCTTGGCTGATTTAGTTGTATCCGATTTTAATGAGGAACATTCTATTTGGCAAAAGGAATTTTAAAACTAAATGGGGAATACATATTGAAGCGCCATTCTCAATAGCGGAATTGTGATAAACTATTATTCTTGTTAAGAACGGGAAGGCTCTGGGGATTGATTTCCAGGAGGCAGAAATTATTAAACGTTTCCACTCAATGTATCCTGAAAATCTTTTGGGTATATACAATGGATGTTTAAGAGAGGGCAAGTTCCCTGAGTTCTGGAAGACTGTGATTTTGAGAATGATCCTCAAGGGTCCGAGTAAGTCTTTGGACGGACCGACTTCATATCGTCCTGTTGCATTGCTCCCTGTATACAGTACTCAAGGTGTGGCCTGGCCATTGCCTTATACAAGGTGATAATCATATCCTTTTCCCTGCTAGAAAAATTCCTGTATATCATTGACAAGACACCATGAGCTACTCTTGCACGTTATCGGCACTGCTTAGAAAACTTCATATCTGACTGCTCAATTACCCCCAGGTCTTTTTCATTCTCTATCACCCTCAGTGCAGTACTACACAATGCATACGTTAATCTGGAGTTACTGCTACCCAATTGCAGTGCTTTACATTTGCAATGTTAAATTTAAGTTGCCACCTCTCAGCTCATCTGCTCAACTTTTCTAGATCCTGTTGCAGTAGCGTACTGTCATTAGTGTCATTAACAACCCTGCCGACCTTTGTGTCTTCCGCAAACTTAGACATTAAGCCTGAGATTCCATCATCAATATCATTAATAAATACAGAAAACAATAGTGTACCCAACACTGAACCCTGTAGGGACTCGACTAATAAAGTTAGTCCTTGAAGAGAAGTGTTCATTGATTACCACTCTCTGTCTTCTCCGGCTCAACCATCCCTTTATCTTTAGCATTAGCATTAGCATTAGCAGAGGCATATGATGCAAGAAAGCAAGCTTACTCAGCATCAGCCAAAAAAAAAAAAAAAAAAAAAAACACCCACTCCCATTTCACCCCTCCGTTCGTTCGAAATACCTGTCCAGTTGAGCTTTAAATTTGTTTAGGCTATCAACTTCAACAACAAGTGATGGAAGTCGGTTCCACCAACCAACCACCCGCTGGCCAAAGGCAAATTTCCGCACATCTATCCGACATCCGTCCTTCCTCAATTTGAATTTATGCCCTCTGAGGTGATTATTCTGAGAAAGATGAAGAATCCCATTGGCATTGAGCATGCTCAAACCATTCAAAGCCTTATACACCTCTATCAGATCACCTCGCCGGTGCCTAGTCTCCAGACTCTGTAATTTGCAAAACTTAAGCCTTTCTTCGTAAGAGCAACCCTTTGTTCCATTTACTAATCTTGTTGCCCTTCTCTGTACCCATTCCAGCAGCTCTACATCCTTCTTGAAATGAGGCCTCCAGACCTGTATACAGTACTCAAGATGTGGCCTTACCATTGCCTTATACAAGGGAATAATCACCTCCTTATCCCTGCTAGAAAAATTCCTGTATATCATTGACAAGACACCATGCGCTACTCTTGCAGCTCGTCTGCACTGCTCAGAGAACTTCATATCTGCCTGCACAATTACCCCCAGGTCCTTTTCATTCTCCACCACTGTCAGTGTAGTACCGCAGAGTTGATACGTTGCTCTGGGGTTACTGTTTCCCATATGCAGCACTTTACATTTGTCGATGTTAAACCTCATTTGCCACCTCTCAGCCCATCTGTTCAACCTTTCCAGATCCTGTTGCAGCAGCATAGCGTCAGTATTGTCCTTAACGACCCTGCCAACCTTTGTATCATCTGCAAACTTGGACATTAAACTTGATATCCCATCATCAATATCATTCATAAACACCGAAAACAACAACGGACCCAACACTGAACCTTGAGGAACTCCACTAATAACATTAGTCCACGTTGAGCAGTGTCCATTGATTACCACTCTCTGTCTTCTGCCACTCAACCATCCCCTTATCCATAGCAGCAATTTGCCTCCAATGCCACACTGCTCCAATTTGTGCAGCAGTCTTCCATGTGCAACAGTATCAAAAGCCTTTCTAAGATCCAAATATATAATATCAAAGTTATTCCCTGCATCCAGTTCTTTTGTGACTACATCATAGTATCCAATCAAATTGGTCAGGCAAGACCTGCCCTTAACAAAACCATGCTGCGTCTGAGCTATAACTGAATTCTTGTCTAGATGATCCTGCAGTGCTTCTTTAACCAGTGCCTCCATTAATTTACCTGGAACAGAAGTTAAACTAACAGGTCTATAATTACTTGTGTCAGCCTTTGATCCTCCTTTGTGAATTGGGGTTACATTTGCACATCTCCAGTCTATGGGCACCTCCCCTGAATCCAAAGAAGCTCTCATAATTATGGCTAGGGGTTTGCATACTTCCTTTGCTGCCTCCTTTAATATAACTGGATAGATCCCATCCACCCCAGGTGCCTTTTTTATGTTTATCCTCAACAATCTCTCCTCCACTTTCCTCTCAGTTATTACAAAATCATCCAGCTCACTGCCAATGTTTACTTTACCTACATCATTCTCCTTCCTGAATAACTCCTCATGCGTGAATGTAGATGCAAAATACTCGTTTAGATTGTTAGCCACCTGAGCAGGATCCTCAACTGTTGAACCATCAATATCCAGTGGACCAATCTGATTCATCCCTTTCCTTTTCGAGTTCAAGTATGTAAAAAACTCTTTTCTGTTTTTCTTTGCATCCTTTGCCAAGGATTTTTCATAGTCTGCCTTTGCCTGCCTAATCTCCTTTGTGACTTGGTTACAGACCAACTTATATCTATCATAGGCTTCCATGTCACCCATTAATTTGTATGTATCCCATGCATTTTTCTTCTCTGCCACATGTCTCATTAGCTCATCTGACAACCATTTAGGCCTAAACCTTGAACAATATTTCTTAGTTGGTATGTAAAGCCTGGTAGCCTCCAAGATTAGTTCCTTGAATGCTTCCCATTTTGAGTTTGCTGTTGGTAACATCATCAGTTGGTCCCACTGTATAGAATTTAAATACTGTCTCAGACCATCATAGTCGCCTTTACGAAAACAAAAACCCTTCCCTTTACCTCTGATGGTAGTTACCTCCTTGAGTAAATCCCACTTCAACACACTGTGATCACTGCCACCTAGTGGTTCATTTATCTGCAGGTTCTTAATGCATGAAGAATCACTACTGATAATCAGATCAAGAGTATTGCTCCCTCTTGTTGCCTCACGAACATGCTGATGTAGAAAACAATCATCCAATAAATCCACAAAAGCCTTGCTAGTGTGCGAGTGACCAACCCACAAATTCCAGTCAATATCTGGGAAATTAAAGTCCCCCATTATAAGACTCTCAGATTTACTGGCCCACTCTATTTCCCTGTACAATATCTTATTATACTCATCAGAGTCATTAGGCCTATAGCACACTCCTACTCTCAATTTTGATTTCCCTATGCTTATGTCGCACCAAACTGACTCGACACTGCCCTGTCCATCGATGTCGACTGGCTTCACTTCCTTGGACTTTATGTGTTTCTTAATTAATAGCATAACCCCTCCTCCCCTCCTGTCCTGTCTATCCTTTCTATACACATTGTATTCCCCAAATTCCAGTTCCGCATTACTTATATCTGTGTGACACCACGTCTCTGATATCCCAACAATATCTGCCTTTGATGTTTTGAGCAATACCTCAAATTCATCAAATTTATTTACCAAACTCCTAGCATTGGTGTACACGCAGGTATACATGCACCTGTTTCTATTCTTAGCTACCCTAACACAACCCATGTGTTTACTTGTACCGCAATGACTACCAGCAGTCTCTGAAATATCCTGCATCTTGTTTTTCAGACTTCTGCTCATTTGAATAGAAGCAGTGCAAGAATCACTTCCACCTCTGCCAGTGGCTACTGTTAATCTATTAGTCCTTGTATCCCCCCCAACTAGCAGTTTTCCGACCCACCTAACACTGCCTCGACAGCATCAGCAAAAATTCTTGCACCCTTTCTATTTAAGTGTATCCCATCCCTGTAGAAGCAATCTCTCCTGTTAACAAGTACAGTTAGCAGCAATTTTCCTTCAGTTCCACACTGCCCCAATTTATGCAGCAATCTTCCATGTGCAACACAATCAGAGGACCTTCCTAATGTCCAAGTATGTGATATCAAAATTATTCTTTGCATCCAGTTCCTTTTTGATTACATCATAGTATTCAATCAAATTGGTCAGAGAAGACTTCCCTTTAACAAACCCATGCTGTGTCCGAACTATACTGAACTCTTATTTAGATGATCCCACAATGTTTCTTTAACCAGTTCCTCCATTAATTTCCCTGAAAAAGAAGTTAAACTAAAAGGTCTCTAATTACTTGTGTCACCCTTTGATCCTCCTTTATGAATTGGGATCACATTTGCATATCTCCAGTCCATGGGTGCGTCCTCACGAGTTCTAGGAAGCCATCATAGCCCAGGGGCTTACATCTGGTGAGTATGGGCTTGGCAAACCCAGGGTCCTGAGCAGGATATCGTCATTCTTCTCTTTCTTGGTGATTCCTTTCTGCTTCTGACACTCTCTCTCTCTCCCTCAGGGTAAGTCAGGAATTTTTTTTTTTTTTTTTTTGGGTGATAGAGCATAAGCCTCAGGCTTCCTTGCACCATATGGCTAATAATAATAAATAAAAATAATAATTATAGCTAAGGGTTTGCTTACTTCATTTGCTGCCTCCTTTAATATAACTGGATAGATCCCATCCAACCCAGGTGCCTTTCTTATGTTTATCTTCAACGATTTCTCCTCCACTCATCTTGATGAAGTATGCTTGAATAGTCGTATCTACAGTCTCTGAATTTAATTTATTCAAGAAGAAACCAACTTCAGAGCGGTGTTATAGATTTCCTTCAAAAGCAGCAATCTAAAAACGATGATACGAAATTATTTACAATTGTTAAAATTATCAACAGTAGATAAAAATATACCTTTGTGAATGTGTAAAGGAAATTCTACCTTTAAAAGTTTTAGACATTCTAAATTACAAATTAAAATAAGTCTTTATTATTCAGTGTGAGATTTTTTTTAATTAGGTAATTTTTAAAAAATACAGTATCTCACATTGAATAATTTAAAATTATTCAACTTAATTTTCAGAGGCAATAAACTGTAGAATTCTGGGCTCGGTTGTCTCGGTCTTAATTACAAATATATTGGGACATAAGACAAATTTTCAGCATATTTATAAATATTTAAATATGCAAATGGATATTATTTTAGGGGACAGTAATTAAAGGCAATTTCAATTTAGTGACATTTATAAGAAGCTTAAGATGTAATGCCATTTACCGTCAATGCGAAAATGTAAAGGAGAGCGTAAATTCTTATCTTTCACTATTGGAACTGAGTGACATCTTGTGGCATCATAAGTAAATAATGGTGGTTAGTAAGCGTCGGAACAGGTTAAGCCTAACTCAAAATATTACGGTAGTATTCGAAAACATGGCTTTAAGTGTTGAAACAATTTGTTGAGGAGTTATTTCTGTTTGTTAGTTAGAAAGGAGTTGGACTAGTTTAGCTGGCTAGTTCGGAGAGGGAGTAATTAGCGGACAGGTAATTAAAAACACTTCAATGTGTAATCTCTTTATATAAATTTCTGGAGAGCCCCCCCCCCCTGCTTCGGCTTCTCGTTATCATTATTAGTATTAGCAGTATTATCGTTTTTATAGCAGTTATATTATGAGCTTTAGGAAATATCAATACAAATAGAATGTCCGACTACACCCGCAAGATGAGAAAGATCTTGAGGAGATCTCAGCTACTACCATAAACGAACTTCTCTTTATTATTATTATTATTATTTCTTTTCCTTGCTGCTCCTTTCCGGTACGACTGAAGAGCATATGATAGCCTGTGCTACTGTGTTGACGTTTATTATTTCTGATTATCAATTTAATTAAAACGAATGTCATTGCTATTTATGAATGTCTTATGCAGTTGATTTAAATGCGATTATTTTTATTTTATTCTGTTGATTAGCAGAGTATTTGTGGGATTTTTTTTCTGAGAATAATAAAAAAAAAGTAATAAAATGCACTTTATTAATATAGAACATCATAAATTCTTAGAAAAAAAAATTCCCACAAATTAAAATTCCTGAAAATTTTGATTCCCATCAAAAAGTCGTTTTGCTATTTACTGTTTACTTGTTTAGAGTGTCCAAGTGTGCACTTGAGAAATACAGTATAGCCTGAAAGGCTTCTAGTTATCCAGATAACGATCAAAACTCTACCGAGATAACTCACTTCAGGTGACGAAGTCAGTCAGTGTGTGATGGATGAGTTATGTTGGTAAAGACGTTTTTAACTTATATGCGATTTTTATTTGGATAACTTGTTGACAATAATTCTAATCGCTTAACGTATGTATTGAAGTATAAAATTTTTAAACCATAGTGTATCTGTATTATAAGTATAAACTGCGAAAATTAATATTTTTTTGGCCAACTAGTGCTGAGTCATATAATATGTAACTATATATTAAATAAATAAATAGATCTTTGTTTATTTATCAGGATTGTTACCTCTTCTGATTTGAGTATGTCATGTTTTGGCTCAGGTTAGCATTAGTTGCAGCATATGATACAAGAAAGCAAGCTTATACAGCATGAGCCAAGAAAAAAAAAAAACCTTCACATTTCCAATTTTAATTTTCGATTTCGAGGCGAATGTGATATTATAATATTTTTTTATCTATGTTCTTAGAATGTGTATAGCTTTCTAAGTTATTTAATGTTTGTATCATGTATATCCCAACCAGATTTGACCATTAAAAAGTATAAAAGTAACAGCCATACAGTGCAAGGAAACTACAGGCTCTGGCCAAAAAAAAAAAAAAAAAAATAGATATAAGCTGGTCTGTAACCAAGTCACAAAGGAGGTTAGACAGGCAAAGGCAGATTATGAGAAATCTTTGGCAAAGGATGCAAAGAGAAACAGCAAGGAAGCATATGATAGATATAAGCTGGTCTGTAACCAAGTCACAAAGGAGATTAGACAGGCAAAGGCAGATTACGAGAAATCTTTGACAAAGGATGAAAAGAGAAACAGCAAGGAGTTCTTTATTTATGTAAACTCTAGAAGAAAGGAGATGAATCATATTGGTCCACTTGATATCGATGGTTCAACTGTTGATGATCCTGCTCAGGTAGCCAACAAACTAAATGAATATTAGCATTAGCATTAGCAGAGGCATATGATGCAAGAAAGCAAGCTTATTCAGCATCAGCCAAAAAAAAACAAAAAAAAAAAAAAAAAAAAAACCCACTCCCATTTCACCCCTCCGTTCGTTCGAAATATTTTGCATCTACATTCACACATGAGGATTTATTCAGGGATGGGAATGTGCTAGAGGTGTATTAAACTCTGGCAGTAAGGTAGATAATCTTGTAATAACTGAGAGTAAAGTGGAGGAGAAATTGTTGAAGATAAAACATAAGAAAGGCACCTGGGTTGGATGGAATCTATCCATTTATATTAAAGGAGGCAGTAAAGGAAGTAAACAAAACCTTAGCCATAATTATGAGAGCTTCCTTGGACTGGAAATGTGCAAATGTGATCCCAATCCACAAAGGAGGATCAAAGGGAGACACAGGTAATTACAGACCTGTTAGTTTAACTACTGTTCCAGGAAATTAATGGAGCACTAGTGAAAGAAGCATTGCAGGATCATCTAGACAAGACTGCAGCAATAATTCAGAGACATCATGGCTCAGGTAAAGTCGTCTGACAAATTTGATTGGATGATGTTATGATGTTCTTACAAAGGAACTGGATGCAAAAAAGTAATTTTGATATCATATACTTGGATTTCAGGAAAGCTTTCGACGCTGTTGCGCATGGAAGACTACTGTACAAATTGGAGCAGAATACTATTAAGGGTAAGTTGCTACAATGGATAAAAGGATGGTTGAGTGGGAGAAGACAGGGTGGTAATCAATGGGTGCCGCTCTTTGTGGGTTAATGTTATTAGTAGAGTCCAACAGGGTTCGGTGTTCGGTCCACTGTTGTTAGCATTAGTAGAGGCATATGATGCAAGAAAGCAAGCTTATGCAGCATCAGCCAAAAAAAAAAAAAAAAAAAAAAACACTTCCACTTCACCCCTCCGTTCATTCGAAATACCTGTCCAGTTGAGCCTTAAATTTATTTAGGCTATCAACTTCCACGACAAGTGATGGAAGTCTTCCACCAACCAACTATCCGCTGGCTAAAGGCAAATTTCCGCACGTCTATCCTACATCTGTCTTTCCTCAATTTGAATTTATGCCCTCTCAGGTGATTATTCTGAGCAAGAGGAAGAATCCCATCGGCATTGAGCATACTCAAACCATTCAAGGCGTTATACACCTCTATCAGATCACCTCGCTGGTGCCTAGTCTCCAGACACTGTAATTTGCAAAACTTAAGCCTTTCTTCGTGAGAGTACCCCTTTGTTCCATTCACTAATCTTGTTGCCCTTCTCTGTACTCGTTCCAGCAGCTCTACATCCTTCTTGAAATGAGGCCGCCAGACCTGTGTACAATACTCAAGGCCTGACCATTGCCTTATACAAGGGAATAATCACCTCCTTATCTCTGCTAGAAAAATTCCTGTATATCATTGACAAGACACCATGAGCTACTCTTGCAGCCCGTCTGCACTGTCCAGAGAACTTCATATCTGCCTGCAGAATTACCCCCAGGTCCTTCTCATTCTCTACCACTGTCAGTGTAGTACCACAGAGTTGATACGTTGCTCTGGGGTTGCTGTTTCCCATATGTTGTATTTTACATTTGTCAATGTTAAACTTCATTTACCACCTCTCAGCCCATCTGCTCAACCTTTCCAGATCCTGTTGCAGCAGCATAGCGTCAGTAGAGTCCATAACAACCCTCCCAACCTTTGTATCGTCTGCAAACTTGGATATTAAGCTTGATATATCATCATCAATATCATTTATAAATACAGAAAACAATAATGGGGCCAACACTGAACCCCGAGGGACTCCACTAATAACATTAGTCCACGATGAGCAGTGTCCATTGATTACCACTCTCTCTCTTCTCCCCTTCAACCACCCCTTTATCCATAGCAGCAATTTGCCTCCAATGCCACACTGCTCCAATTTGTGCAGCAGTCTTCCATGTGCAACAATATCAAAAGGCTTTCTAAGATCAAAGTATATAATATCAAAGTTATTTCCTGCATCCAGTTCTTTTGTGACTGCATCATAGTATCCAATCAAATTGGTCAGGCAAGACTTCCCCTTAACAAAACCATGCTGTGTCCGACCTATAACTGAAGTCTTGTCTAGATGATCCTGTAGTGCTTCTTTAACCAGTGCCTCCATTAATTTTCCTGGAACAGAAGTTAAACTCACAGGTCTATAATTACTTGTGTCGGCCTTTGAACCTCCTTTGTGAATTGGGGTCACATTTGCACATCTCCAGTCTGTGTTTACCTCCCCTGGGTCGAAGCAAGCTCTCATAATTGTGGCTAAGCGTTTGCTCACTTCCTTTGCTGCCTCCTTTAATATAACTGGATTGATCCCATCCACCCAAGGTGCCTTTCTTGTGTTTATCTTTAACAATTTCTCCTCCACTTTACTCTCAGTTATTACAAGATTCTGTAGCTTACTGCCAGAGTTGAATACAACTCTGGCATTCCTCTCGCTGAATAACTCCTCGTGTGAATGTCGATGCAAAATATTCATTTAGTTTGTTAGCTACCTGAGCAGGATCATCAACAGTTGACCCATCAAAATCAAGTGTACCAATCTGATTCATCCCCTTCCTTCTAGAGTTTATATAAATAAAGAACTCTTTGCTGTTTTTATTTGCATCCCTTGCCAAAGATTTCTCGTAATCTGCCTTTGCCTGCCTAACCTCCTTTGTAACTTGGTTACAGATCAACTCGTATGTATCATAGGCTTCTGTGTCACATGTTAATTTATATGTATCCCATGCATTTTTCTTCTCTGTCATATGTCTCATTAGTTCATCTGACATCCATTTAGGTCTAAACCTTGAACGATATTTTTTAGTTGGTATGTAAAGCCTAGTAGCTTCCATGATAAGTTCTTTGAATGCTTCCCATTTTGAATTTGCTGTTGGTAACATCATCAGTTGGTCCCACTGTATAGAATTTAAATACTGTCTTTGACCATCGTAGTCGCCTTTACAAAAGCAATAACCCTTCCCTTTACCCCTGATGGTAGTTATCTCTTTGAGTAAATCCCACTTCAGCACACTGTGAACACTGCCACCTAGTGGTTCCTTTATCTGCAGATTCTTAATGCATGAAGAATCACTACTGGTAATCAAATCAAAAGTATTACTCCCTATAGTTGTCTCCTGAACATGCTGATGTAGAAAACAATCATCCAATAAATACACAAAAGCCTTGCTAGTGTGTGAGTGACCAACCCACAAATTCCAGTCAATATCTGGGAAATTAAAATCCCCGATTATAAGACTCTCTGATGTACTGGCCCACTCTATTTTCCTGTACAGTTTCTTATTATACTAATCAGAGTCGTTAGGCCTATAGCACATTTCTACTCTCAATTTTGATCTTCCAATGCTTATGTCACACCAAACTGACTCGACACTGCACTGTCCAGCGATGTCGACTGGCTTCACTTCCTTGGATTTTTTGTTTCTTAACTAATAACATAACCCCTCCTCCCTTCCTATCCTGTCTATCCTTTCTGTAGACATATTCCAGTTCTGCATTCCTTGTATCTGTGTGACCCCACGTCTTTGATATCCCAACAATATCTGCCTTTGATGCTTTGAGCAATACCTGAAATTCATCAAATTTATTTACCAAACTCCTAGCACTGGTGTACATGCAAGTATACATGCACCTGTTTCTATTCTTAGCTACCCTAACACAACCCATGTGTTTACTTGTACCGCAGTGACTCCCAGCCGTCTCTGAAATATCCTGCATCTTGTTTTTCAGGCTTCTGCTCATTCCAATAGAAGCAGTGCAAGAATCACTTTCACCTCTGCCAGTGGCTACTGTTAATCTATTAGTCTTTGTATCCCCCCAAGCTAGCAGTTTTCCGACACACCTAACACTGCCTCGATAGCATCAGCAAATATTCTTCCACCCTTTCTATTTAAGTGTATCCCAATCCTGTAGAAGCAGTCGCTCCTATTAACAAGTACAGTCCAGGCTGAAAAAAAATTCTACTCCTTGCGCCTTGCGCAATCTTTCCAGGGCCGAATTTGGGGGACTTTCAAATTCAACCCTAATTTACGGCTTTTTTTCAACAGTGACCTGTACTTGTTAAGTAATTCTGCCGGTCTCCTACTCTTGATATCATTAGTGCCAACGTGTACAACTATATCACCTTTTGTGCCCTTAAAAGATGATATCCATTCTCCATTCTACAACGTCATCAACTTTGCCCCTGTCAGACATACCCTGGTCCTGTTCCACCTATCCTTTTTACAAAGCATGTTCCCCGTTTCCCTGACAATAGTCACCAACAACTACTAGTTCCTGTGGGACCCGCGCATTCTGCCTTGGGGGTTGCCGCTGTGTTGCGTGATGAACAAGTGCAAGCTCTGGCGTTGATGTGGGCAGCTGAGAGTTTGATGGGCCTCTCAATTTAGTTCCTTCGAGGGCATCCAACCTGTCCTTCAAGCTCTCATATAGGCCCATAACAACACTGAGTTGTTGCCTGAATTCGTTACACTCCTTGCATCTCGCACACACAAAGACATCCCCCATGGCAATATCATGTCCCGTACCTGATTGTTCCACAAACATCATGCAAGCAGTGCATTTTAAAAGTCTGTGAATCAGAGGGCAACTGCCCGTCTCAGTTCTCATCTGAGCCACAGCACTCTCATTAGCTTGAGCTTTTTGCTTTGCTGCTCTGGTCTGAGTCATGATTTCGATTTAATTTCAATAAAATTTCAATTTCAGTACGAAATTATAACCCTAAACTTGTATCCCAACACAGTTTTAATGGTATATATATTTTTCAGTGTCAAGTATTAATTATCTACGAATTCCCTTTATATAACTTCCGTATCAAGTTATGTATTAATTAATTGTTACATTTGTAATCTAAGTCGTTATATATATTTAGTTAAATGTTTAATTTAATTGACAACGAAGTTTAACAAGTTTAATAGATTTTATTGATTAATTGACATTATTATACTATACTATACTAACGCTATCTAGTTCGGAATATGACGTGTCGTATAACAAAGGCGACAAGTTACGAACTGTAAATCTACGGATATTTAAGTATTAATTAACTTCCTAATCTCGCTGTGTCAATTCAGAATAAACTAACGATCCTGACTAGGTCTATAAGCTACTTATAGAAAATAATTTGATGTAAAAAATGGTCAATAAACCGGCTAAATGTGGCTAAAAAACTTCTCTTTCAGCAGAACTGCAACTTGTAACACGTGGATTTGATACCCTTACCGATACTTTTAATTAATAATTACAAGGCCAAGGAAAGAATAAATACACCAGATTAATCAGGAAATCACAGAATAATGCTATACTACTAAATTTAAATCAAAAGTTGTAGAAAAACAATTTCAAATCAATAAATAGGAAAAATCCACTTTGCGGCTTTGAACACGTCTGGCTTCCACTAGCCTCGTCAGCAGACATTACAAAGGGTACTAGAAAAGTTTTGCAATATGACGCAACAATGAATCACAGGAAGCATGCTTGTTGCTGCATGTTGAGACATGTTCATACGTGCATAGTAGCCGCCGCGCCAAGTCGATGGGCTCAGTTATTCATTAGTAGTGAGAGTGTAAAGTGCTTGCGATGGCATCGTGGTCACGAAATGAGATAAGGACAGTTTTGCGATATAATTTCGTGCGTGGTTTAACCATAGACCAGTGCTTAGAAGAAATGACTCTTGCACTAGATGATAATTGTCCACATCGTACAACGATATTCAGGTGGTATAGAGAATTCCAAAGGGGAAATTTCACTCTGGAGGATTCTGAGAGGCCGGGAAGGCCACGAACGTCAGTTACGGAGGAAAACGTTACTGCTGTGAGGAAAATGCTTGACGAAAACAGGCGAGTGACCTACCAACAGATAGAGGATACTTTGGGCCTAAATGCACCAGCAATTCGTTCGATTCTGCGAGATCATTTGCACGTGAAGAAACTTTGTTCTCTCTGGGTGCCGCATCAACTGACTGAAGAGCAGATGACATGACGTGTAACTTGGTGCCGGGAGATGTTAAAAAAGTTTGATAAGGGACAATCTCGGTATGTGAACAACATCGTGACAGGTGACGAGACTTGGCTGTACTATTACGATCTGCCGACCAAGGCTCAAAACAAAGTTTGGGTCTTTGATGATGACGACACACCCGTAATTGTCAGAAAATCCCGATCTGTAAAGAAGAAAATGATAGCTGTATTTTTCAAATCGAGTGGAATTGTGGAACGTGTCGTTTTGGACACGCAGAAGACAGTCACAGCTAAGTGGTATACTGAACAATGCCTGCCTAAAGTCATTGGATCTATGAAGAACCTGCGGCCAAAGTCAAGAATGGACACCTGGTACCTCCATCACGAAAATGCTCCAGCTCACCGCGCCAAAGCCTGCACCGAATATTTGACCACGACAGGACTGAAACTTCTCGAGCACCCTCCCTACAGTCCAGACCTTGCTCCCTGCGACTTTGCACTGTTCCCGCATGTGAAAATGAAGCTAAAAGGGAGGCGGTTTTCCAGTGTGAGGACCTTCTACGGGCTTGGGACAACGAGTGTGCTTTACTCCCTAGTGAAACTTGGCAGAACTGGTTTAAAGATTGGTTTCGGAGGATGGAGAGGTGTATTGAATGTAGAGGAAATTACTTTGAAAAAATTAAATAAACAAAGCTGTATTGCAAAACTTTCCTAGTACCCTTTGTACTTGTTTTGTATATTTATCAATGATATTGATGAAGGTATATCAGGCTTAGTGTCAAAGTTTTCAGATGTTATAAAGGTTATCAGGATTGTTAATGACAGTAATGGCAGTGTGCTACTGCAACAGGATCTAGAAAATTTGGGCAGATGGGCTGAGAAGTGTCAACTGAAGTTTAACATTGACAAATGCAAAGTTCTGCATATGGGTAAAAGTAACCCCAGAGGAAAGTACCAACTGTGTGGGGGGGACGCCTCAGTAGCCAGGTGGGCAGGACCGGCAGTGTGTAGCACACGCTTCTTGATTAGACCAGGGTTTGAGCCCGTGACCACCAAAAACGGAGGATGCAGAAATGTCAGGGAATGACCACTGCATATCTCCGGAGCAATATGGCCTTAATTGCTGATGCTCCTAAAAACCAAATAACAACAACAACCAACTGTGTGGTACTACACTTAGGGTGGTAGAAAATAAAAAAAACCTGGGAGTAATTGTGCAGTTTGATATGGAGTTTTCTGAGCAATGCAGACAGGCTGCCAGAGCAGATCATGGGGTTTTGTCAATGATGTACAGGAATTAGGGAAAAGGAGGTGATTGTCTCTCTGTATAAGGCAATGGTCAGGCCACGCCTTGAGTGTACAAGGCGTGGCCTTGTGTGTACAGGTCTGGAGGCCTTATTTTAGGACATAGATTTTTTTTTTTTTTTTTAAATGTAAACCCCAAACACAAGAGGTATTAGAACCTACAGTACTTAGTACTGTGCTTGAGTTGGAGGCTGAGGAGAGGAAAGAAGATATTTGTTGACATTGGACTTGAACTTCAGTAGACTAATTTTTAGGAAATACATACGAAAGAAGGTTGTTCCAGAAAACGGCAGTTGAATGAAAAAACGAGGAAGATGAAAAGTTGGTTCTGTGAGTTTGAAGTTGGACAGTAAATGGATGTTGGCTGGTGGTGGCACGTGTTCGGACTGTTTTGAAAGAGAGAGAGAGAGAGAGAGATCGGGAATTATAGAAGCCAATTCAGAAGAACAATGCCCATGGAATTATTGGAAGCTTGAACGTGTACAAAGAAGGGTAACTAGAGTGGTGAGGGGAATGAAGGGATCCCCTTACCAAGAGAGGCTTAAGTTCTGCAAATTGCAGTGGCTGGAGACTAGGCACCTGCGAGGTGGTCTGATTCAGGTGTATAAGAACTTGAATGGGTTGAGCATGCTGAATTCTGATGGGATTCTTCCACGTGTTCAGATTATGAACCTAAGGGGGCATAAATTCAAATTGAGGAAAGACAGCTGTAGAATAGATGTGCGGAAATTTGCCTTTAGCCAGCGGATGGTTAATTGCTGGAACAAACTTCCATCTGTCATTGTGGAAGTTGATAGGTTAAATAAATTTAAGGAGGAACTGGACAAACATTTAGAGGGAATGGTTGTATAAATTTTTTTTCTGGCTGATATATATATATATATATATATATTTATAATTATTGATAAAAAGTAAAGAAAGAAAGTTAAAACGACAATAACTGTAACTAATATGTAAATAATATTTATGAGTCAATGCAGTTGCAAGCAATCATGCAATACACCCATAATGTCTATAATATTAAGGGTAATATAAAGAACCATTAGAATAAGCAAATCAATCCAATAATAATACCATCAGGGACCTAAGAAAACGCAAAAAAAAAAAAAAAAAAAAAAAAAAAATTATTATCGCTTTTTACCGACAATCTAGATGACTTCAACTGGGGCATTTGAGCCGCAGTTGAAGTCATCTAGATTGTCGGTAAAAAGCGATAATAATTTTTTTTTTTTTTTTTTTTTTTTTTTTTTTGCGTTTTCTTAGGTCCCTGATGGTATTATTATTGGATTGATTTGCTTATTCTAATGGTTCTTTATATTACCCTTAATATTATATATATATATATATATATAAACTTCCATCTGTCGTTGTGGAAGTTGATAGGTTAAATAAATTTAAGGAGGAACTGGACAAACATTTAGAGGGAATGGTTGTATAAATTTTTTTTTTTGGCTGATGCTACATAAGTTCATACGCTTGCTTTCTTGCATCACATGCCACGATTACTATTACTATCACAAAAGTCCTTTAAATTTTTTCTTAATGATGTCATTTCATAAATAATGAAATGTCATAAATTATGTATCCTTTGCTGTGCAAAGTGGCAGCGAAGTAAACAAAATATATATATATATATATATATATATATATATATATATATAAAGAATTAGATAAATTCTGGGAATGCCAGAAGTTTTGAAACTCTGGCAAGAAGCTAGACCTTTAGCCATATTGTGAGCGCTTTGGACTCAGGGGAGGTCCCCATGGACTGGAGATGTGCAAATGTGACCCAGTTCACAATGAGGATCATAAGGTGACACAAGTAATTACAGACCTGTTAGTTTAACTTCTGTTCCAAGGAAATTAATGGAAGCACTGGTTAAAGAATCACTGCAAGATCATCTAGACAAGATGGCAGTTATAGTTCAGAAACACCATGGATTTGTTAAGAAGTCTTGTGTGACCAATTTAGCATTAGCATTAGCATTAGCATATGATGCAAGAAAGCAAGCTTATTCAGCATCAGCCAAAAAAAAAAAAAAAAAAACACACCACTCCCATTTCACCCCTCCGTTCGTTCGAAATACCTGTCCAGTTGAGCTTTAAATTTGTTTAGGCTATCAACTTCAACAACAAGTGATGGAAGTCGGTTCCACCAACCAACCACCCGCTGGCCAAAGGCAAATTTCCGCACATCTATCCGACATCCGTCCTTCCTCAATTTGAATTTATGCCCTCTGAGGTGATTATTCTGAGAAAGATGAAGAATCCCATTGGCATTGAGCATGCTCAAACCATTCAAAGCCTTATACACCTCTATCAGATCACCTCGCCGGTGCCTAGTCTCCAGACTCTGTAATTTGCAAAACTTAAGCCTTTCTTCGTAAGAGCAACCCTTTGTTCCATTTACTAATCTTGTTGCCCTTCTCTGTACCCGTTCCAGCAGCTCTACATCCTTCTTGAAATGAGGCCTCCAGACCTGTATACAGTACTCAAGATGTGGCCTTACCATTGCCTTATACAAGGGAATAATCACCTCCTTATCCCTGCTAGAAAAATTCCTGTATATCATTGACAAGACACCATGCGCTACTCTTGCAGCTCGTCTGCACTGCTCAGAGAACTTCATATCTGCCTGCACAATTACCCCCAGGTCCTTTTCATTCTCCACCACTGTCAGTGTAGTACCGCAGAGTTGATACGTTGCTCTGGGGTTACTGTTTCCCATATGCAGCACTTTACATTTGTCGATGTTAAACCTCATTTGCCACCTCTCAGCCCATCTGTTCAACCTTTCCAGATCCTGTTGCAGCAGCATAGCGTCAGTATTGTCCTTAACGACCCTGCCAACCTTTGTATCATCTGCAAACTTGGACATTAAACTTGATATCCCATCATCAATATCATTCATAAACACCGAAAACAACAACGGACCCAACACTGAACCTTGAGGAACTCCACTAATAACATTAGTCCACGTTGAGCAGTGTCCATTGATTACCACTCTCTGTCTTCTGCCACTCAACCATCCCCTTATCCATAGCAGCAATTTGCCTCCAATGCCACACTGCTCCAATTTGTGCAGCAGTCTTCCATGTGCAACAGTATCAAAAGCCTTTCTAAGATCCAAATATATAATATCAAAGTTATTCCCTGCATCCAGTTCTTTTGTGACTACATCATAGTATCCAATCAAATTGGTCAGGCAAGACCTGCCCTTAACAAAACCATGCTGCGTCTGAGCTATAACTGAATTCTTGTCTAGATGATCCTGCAGTGCTTCTTTAACCAGTGCCTCCATTAATTTACCTGGAACAGAAGTTAAACTAACAGGTCTATAATTACTTGTGTCAGCCTTTGATCCTCCTTTGTGAATTGGGGTTACATTTGCACATCTCCAGTCTATGGGCACCTCCCCTGAGTCCAAAGAAGCTCTCATAATTATGGCTAGGGGTTTGCATACTTCCTTTGCTGCCTCCTTTAATATAACTGGATAGATCCCATCCACCCCAGGTGCCTTTTTTATGTTTATCCTCAACAATCTCTCCTCCACTTTCCTCTCAGTTATTACAAAATCATCCAGCTCACTGCCAATGTTTACTTTACCTACATCATTCTCCTTCCTGAATAACTTCTCATGCGTGAATGTAGATGCAAAATACTCGTTTAGATTGTTAGCCACCTGAGCAGGATCCTCAACTGTTGAACCATCAATATCCAGTGGACCAATCTGATTCATCCCTTTCCTTTTCGAGTTCAAGTATGTAAAAAACTCTTTTCTGTTTTTCTTTGCATCCTTTGCCAAGGATTTTTCATAGTCTGCCTTTGCCTGCCTAATCTCCTTTGTGACTTGGTTACAGACCAACTTATATCTATCATAGGCTTCCATGTCACCCATTAATTTGTATGTATCCCATGCATTTTTCTTCTCTGCCACATGTCTCATTAGTTCATCTGACAACCATTTAGGCCTAAACCTTGAACAATATTTCTTAGTTGGTATGTAAATTTGATTGGATTCTATGATGTGGTCACAAAGGAACTGGATGCAAAAAATAATTTTTATGTTATATACTTGGATTTTAGAAAGCTTTTGATCCTGTTGCATATGGATGACTACTGTACAAATTGGAGCAGTATGACATAAAGGGCAAATTTCTGTTATGGATAAAGAGCTGGTTGAGTCATGCCATTTGCTAATTCTCACTTATAACCACCTATTATTTCATTTAAGTTACGCTGCAAGCACATTTATTTTAATTTTATTACTATTTTACTTCTTAATTTACTTTAATTTCTTATATTTTACAACATACACTGCATTGGGACTTACCTTGTCCATATTTTTTGGAAGTTTTGCTGCTCTACTCACCTATTTGCTTTCACTTATTTTTATTTTTTTAAATTTCATTTTCTTCCACAGGTATGGGCAAGTATAGAAACAGTTTTTGATACATGATCAAGTGTAGTTGCCTGAAGAAATACCTGATTATGTATCAATATTTACTTTTAGCTACCATCAGATTTTAATTTTGTAATTTTTCTCCCCCTTTTCTTGGACCTATAACCAAAATATCCCACACTTATCTAATGCTTGCTATTACTTCATATATTAATCTAATCATTTTTGCTCTACAATTTCCTTCTCTCTCTCTCTCTCTCTCTAATTGGCTATCCAATTCAGTGTATAATTTTAATTCATTATATTGTGTAGGATATTCACATTCTTTTTCTTTCTCACACCTTCAGTATCTCCAATTTCTGCTATCCTTCTCCTTTTAGTTTTGGCATTTGTGTAATTTATGTCTCCATCTTTGCACTTTTTAATAGATTTATTATTTCTACCTTATATATATATATATTACACTATATAATATCGGTGTAGATACACCATAGTTTACCCATCAATTTGAACTACTATGTAGTGTAAAAGGCATCGTTTTAATTATATCTCATATTGTGGGTGCCTTCACGAGATAGCTGGTATTGTACTACTTCAAATAAATAACGCTTCTCTAGTAGAGAAGACTACTGTTATTTATTTCAGTGGATACCACCACCCAGATGATCATTTCGAAGCTATTTGACTTCATCAGTGAATGGGCAATTGGTAATTCAACCTGGTAATTCAACATGCCATCACAGTTAGGGCTTACAATACCGGTCAAAATCTTAATAGGTCTTTCAGTATTTTTAATTTATGAAACTGGGATACCTGTATTAATACTGGTATTCCAAAAACAAACGTTTTTCTCTATAAATTTTGATGACAGTTAGGTACAATAAAGTAAGGAAAAAACAAGTACTGCAATTACTTGAATTCAAGTTTTAAATAAACATTTATTGCAATAATAAATATTCTGAAAAAAATAATTAAAAATACAGTTATTCTAAAAACAAAAAAATACATATTGTTCCAGCAAAGTTTAGTTATGTTTAAGCATCCACACTACCTGTCCGAATAAAGTGAGCTCTTAAGAAACAAGCAATCAATAGTATGATCATTTAAAATGGATCTAATTTTGTATATATTTGATTAGCGGCAGAAAACGCCCTTTCGGATTCTATTCTGGTACTATTTTACTGAGATAATCGTAAACGATCTGTCCATATTTTCTAGGCTTTGAACTTTTTTAGCAAAAATAGTTAAAAGTATTTCATTAATTTCCGACTCAAGTTCATCTTTTAAAATCTCATTGGAGTCAGGCAATTTCTTATTTTGGAAAGAATTTGCAAAACACTGATGTTCTGTTCCATGTTGATCTTCCCTGGTTATGTTCATCATTTTCTGAAGGAGAAAGACATTTTATTCAGTGAAGTATAATTTTCACTATAGTATCTTTACTGAGTCTGGGAGAGAGCAAAGAGTGGGGATAAGGAATAAAGAGAGCAAAGAGGAATTCTTCACATATATAAATGCAAAGAAGAGAAGGACAAATCAGATCGGATGCATATGTAATTTCTTGGGATAGTATTAGATACCCAAACTGATGTTGCAGATGAACTCGACAGTTACTTTGCATCAATATTTACAGAAGAAAACCCTTCACGTCAATGAGAAATTATGGGAGTGAAATTGAAAAAAATGTAATTAATGATGTCGAAATTTCACACGTTGATTTAATGAGAAAACTTTTGCACCTGCAGGCGAGTAAGGCTCCTGTGGATGATGCCATATATACCCTATAATCTTAAAGGAAGTGGCAAGTGAGTGCATTGAACCATTAAGGCTAGTTATGAGAGCATCACTGGACTCATTAGAGATTCCGTTGGATTGGTGTAAATTGGAACATAAAGGTGGTTCTAGGAGTGTAACCAGAAATTACCGACCGGCCAGTCTAACTTCAGTAGTAGGGAAAATCATGGAGGTAATGGTCAAGGGTGGAATTCAGGATCATTTAGATGGAAATGGAATTCTGTAGGATGCACAGCATGGTTTTGTAAAGGGAAAATAATGTTTAACAAATCTTGTTAGCCATTTTGACAGGTCACTCGTGAGCTGGATTTAGAAAATAATTTGAACATTGTTTATTTGGATTTCAGCAAAGCATTTGACTCAGTCCCACATGAGCGGTTGCTTTATAAGTTGGAGCAGGCTGGAATCTAGGGAATATCCTTAGATGGATAGCACGATGGCTTGAGGACAACAGGCAGGGGGTTGCGATAAATGGTTATTCCTCAGATTGAGTTGATGTAAGAAGCAGGGTTCCCTAAGGATCAGTATTGGGACCACTGTTTGATTATCTTAAATGACATCTATGAAGGGATATAGGGTGTGATGTCTAAACTTGCAGATTATGTATAAATCAGTAGAGTAGTTAATGATCGCCGCCAAGCAGAGCTTCTTCAGAGTGACCTAGATAGACTTCCGGGATGGTCAGAAAAGTGGCAGCTATATGCTTTAATTTGTTAAAATGCAAGATCTTACACCTGGGGAACAGCAACACCAAAATTACTTATACACTTGGTGTAGTTGAACTAAAGTCAGTAGTGGAAGAACAGGACTTGAGAGTTATGATACGGTCAGACATGAAGTTGTCCGAGAATTGTGGATAGGTTGCAATGTTGCATGGTGTCCTATCGATGATTTATCGAACATTTGCTAGAAGAGATAAGGACGTCATAATCACATAAAGGTGATTTTATAACCTTTATGTGATTAAATTATAAACTTTTTTTTTTTTTTTTTAAATTAGTACCGAAAAACCGGTATTTTTGTATCAATACCGGTATTTGAATACTGGGAAAAAAATGACCGGGATCTCAGTATTGTAAGCCCTGATCACAATTGCCAGATTGGTCCAGTGTCTAAAGTATTAGAAAAATGCTTCTCTGGTATGGGTGTTGTCATTGTCCAATAGGAGGATAAATAGTGGGACATGATTTTAGCAATTGTGAATTGCCCTAACTTCATACTAGAGTTGAATGTCTCAGAAAATGAATGGTGTTTTTTTTTTTTTTACATTCCAAATATATAGTAACAGTGACAGGAAATATGTAAATCAGAAATAAATTGGTGTTTGTAAATTATTCTGAAGCTATCTTATTATTATAAGTAGCCAACACAATTTTTACTTCCAAGAACTTAAATGCTGTTTTTAACCAATTTTCATTTGTAGATTTTGAAAATCACCATGATAGTTTCACGTCACATCACAGTTATTAAATATAGAGGGAGTTACATTTTACCAAAATATGCCAGTTTCGCATAATCTAACCAGTAATATATGACATACTAATTTATTTTAATAGATATAAGCTCTCTTAATTTTCTCTTAATTTTAGAAACAATTCTGGCCTCCGTTTTCTTGTGATAAACTTAGAATTTCTACCTATTGTTCTTAGGTTCAAATTCTGATGCAACAATTTACAATTTGAAGAAAGCACATTTAGATGATGATTTTTCGTAGGCTTTGCCAAGTATTAACTGATCGTGACATGTTCTCAGGGTTGTAAATCTATCCTCCAAACATAAACAGCCCCTCGAGAGTAGGAAGGTGCAGCCCACAACCCTTGCGATAGCAGTAAAATAATTTCCGGCTCTACCTGCTGATTTGTAAATATTTTTTCTTTTAATGTCAGATGAACTAATGAGGCATATGGCAGAGAAGAAAAATGCATGGGTTACTTACAAATTAACACATGACACAGAAGCCTATGATAGATACAAGTTGATATGCAACCAAGTTACAAAGGAGGTTAGGCAGGCGAAGGCAGATTACGAGAAATCCTTGGCAAGGGATGCAAAGAAAAACAGCAAAGAGTTCTTTACTTATGTAAACTCTAGAAGTAAGGGGATGAATCAGATTGGTCCACTTGATATTGATGGGTCAACTGTTGATGATCCTGCTCAGGTAGCTAACAAACTAAATGAATATTTTGCATCGACATTCACAATGAGGAGTTATTCAGCAAGGGGAATGCCAGAGGTGTATTCAACTCTAGCAGTAAGCTACAGAATCTTGAAATAACTGGGAGTAAAGTGGAGGAGAAACTGTTGAAGATAAACACAAGAAAGGCACCCGGGGTGGATGGGATCTATCCAGTTATATTAAAGGAGGCAGCAAAGGAAGTAAGCAAACCCTTAGCCATAATTATGAGAGCTTCCTTGGACTCAGGGGAGGTACCCATAGACTGGAAATGTGCAAATGTGACCCCAATTCATTTGAAAGGCTGACACAAGTAATTATAGACCTGTGAGCTTAACTTCTGTTCCAGGAAAATTAATGGAGGCACTGGTTAAAGAAGCACTGCAGGATCATTTAGACAAGACTTCAGTTATAGCTCAGACACAGCATGGTTTTCTTAAGGGGAAGTCTTGCCTGACCAACTTGATTGGATACTATGATGCAGTCACAAAAGAACTGGATGCAGGGAATAACTTTGATATTATATACTTGGATCTTAGAAAGGCTTTTGATACTGTTGCACATGGAAGACTGCTACACAAATTGGAGCAGTGTGACATTGGAGGCAAATTGCTGCTATGGATAAAGGGGTGGTTGAGGGGGAGAAGACAGAGAGTGGTAATCAGTGGACACTGCTCATCGTGGACTAATGTTATTAGTGGAGTCCCTCAGGGCTCAGTGTTGGGTCCATTATTGTTTTCTGTATTTATAAATGATATTGATGATGGTATATCAAGCTTAATGTCCAAGTTTGCAGACGATACAAAGGTTGGCAGGGTTGTCAAGGACACTACTGACACTATGCTGCTGCAACAGGATCTGGAAAGGTTGAGCAGATGGGCTGAGAGGTGGCAAATGAAGTTTAACATTGACAAATGTAAAGTGCTGCACATGGGAGACAGCAACCCCAGAGCAACGTATCAACTCTGTGGTACTACACTGACAGTGGTAGAGAATGAAAGGGACTTGGGGGTGGTTGTGCAGGCAGATATGAAGTTCTCTGAGCAGTGCAGACGGGCTGCAAGTGTAGCTCATGCAGTATTGTCAATGATATACAGGAATTTTTCCAGCAGGGATAAGGAGGTGATTATTCCATTGTACAAGGCAATGGTCAGGCCACACCTAGAGTACTGTATGCAGGTCTGGAGGCCTCATTTCAAGAAGGATGTAGAGCTGCTGGAACGAGTACAGAGAAGGGCAACAAGATTAGTGAATGGAACAAAGGGGTGCTCTTACGAAGAAAGGCTTAAGTTTTGCAAATTACAGTGTCTGGAGACTAGGCACCAGCGAGGTGATCTGATAGAGGTGTATAAAGCCTTGAATGGTTTAAGCATGCTCAATGCTGATGGGATTCTTCCTCTAGCTCAGAAAAATCACCTGAGAGGGCATAAATTCAAATTGAGGAAAGACAGATGTAGGATAGACGTGCGGAAATTTGCCTTTAGCCAGCGGGTGGTTGGTTGGTGGAAGACTTCCATCACTTGTCGTGGAAGTTGATAGCCTAAATAAATTTAAGGCTCAGCTGGACAGGTATTTTGAACGAACAGAGGGGTGATGTGGAAGTGGGTTTTTTTTTTTTTTGGCTGATGCTGCATAAGCTTGCTTTCTTGCATCAAATGCCTCTACTAATGCTAATGCTAATGTTTTCACGAGTAGAACTAGTAAGTTGCCACATCTGTGAACTGTGTTGTGATACAAATTGAATTTTTATTGTTTTTATATTGTAGTGTTCAAAACTTAAAATGAATTTTTAGAAATTCATTTAGTGCTACAATGAATAAGTAGACACATAAGAAGTATATCAATGATCCAGATAATTTTTGTTGTTTGTGGTCAGTTTACCCCAAAGGCTCAAAGGAAAAATATATATGACATTACAAAACTTTCGTATTCTTTTTATTTCGGATGTAAAATTGGTGATCAAGGCAAACCATGGGAAGTGGTTACGTGGCAGACACAAAATGTTACCTTTTGCAGTCCCTATGGTTTGGCGAAACCCTCTTCAGACGATCATTTAAGGCGGTAGTACATGGTTTTTTGGGTAATATGAAAGAAGAAAACTATGAAATGTTGGTGTCTAATTTACTCGACTGCTACAAAAACACAACCTGTCGAATGGCGTTGAAAATTCATTTTCTTCATTCCCATCTTGAATTTTTCCACGAAGATCTGGGAGATGTGAGTGAGGAACAAGGGGAGCGGTTTCATTAAGATATTTCCACAATGGAAAAGTGGTATGAAGGTTGCTGGGATCTGGTAATGGTGTGGGATTACTGCTGGTTCCTTGTGAGGGAGAGTAAACAGGAATACAAGAGAAAATCCCTTAGTAGCAAACAGTTTTAAGGACAATTATAGGTATGCTGATTATATATTATTGAAATATAACTATTTTGCTATGATTTATGATAATTTTTACCAAAGTTAAATGAGTTATAGAGAACATATAATATTTTTTTACATTTGTATTACAAACTTGAATTATACGTATATACATATATCCCTTTATTTTAACATTAAACCTTGGTACATCTTTTGATATAGATGTGATAGACTTTTTATGGTGATTTTCGGAATCAGTGCGTTTATTTCCTCCAGAATCACATATTTTCATTGTGGAGGTATGACAATAAATATTTTTTGTTGGCTAGTGTTATTTATAATAATTATGGAATTATTATAAACATCACTTTTAGTGTAGATGCACTATGCAGATTAGCATTAACATCAGTAGAGGCATATAATGCAAGAGAGCAAGCTCATTAGCATTAGTTGAGGCATATGATGCAAGAATGCAAGCTTACCTTATAGAACATCAGCCAAAAAAAAAAAACCTTCCCATTCTATCCATCTGGTAATAAATTTATTTAAGCTATCAACTTCCACAACAGATGGAAGCCTGTTCCAGCAATCAACTTCCCCCTGGCTAAAGACAAACTTCCACACATTTTTCTACAACTGTGTTTCCTCAATTTAAATCTATGCCCCCTCAGGTTCTTAATCTCAGCAAATGGAAGTATCCCATCAGCATTCAGCCTGCTCAAACCATTTAAGGCTTTGCACACCTCAGTCAGATCACATTGCAGGTCCCTAGTCTCCAGATGCTGCAACTTACAGAAGTTAAGCCTCTCCTGGTAAGAGAACCCCTTTGTTCCTCTCACCAATCTTGCCCTTCTCTGTATTCATTCTAGCAACTCTATATCCATCCTAAAATGAGGCCTCCAGACCTGTATCCGATACTCAAGGTGTGGCCTGACCATTGCCTTATACAAAGGTATAATCACCTCCTTGTCTCTGCGGTGCCTCCGTAGCCAGGTGGGCAGGAGCAGCAGTGCGTAGCACACGCTTCTTGATTAGACCGGGGTTCGAGCCCTTGACCACCAAATATGGAGGATGCGGAAAGGTCAGGGAATGACTACTGCATATCCCCGTAGCAATATGGCCTTAGTTGCTAATGCTCCTAAAAACCAAATAACAACAACAACCTTTTCTCTGCTAGCAAAATTCCTATATATCATTTGGCCGTGGGTGCCAAGCGATTCTAGTGCGTTTCTGAAAGCATTTTCTGTAAAGAGCATTATTAAGCAAACAGTTTCTATTTTTAGTTTCAAACAATGTTTTCTTGATTTCTATGTCAGAGTAGCTCTTTTGCACTAAAAGAAGTAGTTAGAGGCCCAGAAATTCTGTTTCTTTTTCTATTAGTACTAACTTACTAACTCAGCCACTTGATCACCTCGTATCACTGCTCCTGCCTCCTTGTGGCAAGGCTGGAAATCTGGGTGGTAAAGCAAATCCCCAGGTCCAAAAGGAGCAAAACATGGATTTTGACAACTTCCCTCCGATTCAGACAGCAAATCCAAATTCAAAGGATTTGCGCAAACCCGATGATGATGCAACCAACAGAAAGAGACCGAAGAGACCGATGCTTCCGGAGAGTAGAACATCCGAGTTTCCTGATCTTCCATTCCTTAATGAATCAGTCTATAGGCAATCTATCGTCTTTTCTAATACAGAAAAATGTCTGGAAAGTGTAGCAGGTTCTCCGAAAATGGTGAGATGTCTTAAATCTTTCAGAAGCAAGAAAAGAAATACAGCAACAGATACCAAAACATACACGTACTGATGCTGCTAAAATATTTCATACCACATCTGTTCAGACTGATATGGGCGCCTCCCTAGCCAGGTGGGCAGGAGCAGCAGTGCGTAGCACACGCTTCTTGATTAGACCGGGGTTCAAGCCCGTGCCCACCAAATACGGAGGATGCGGAAATGTCAGGGAATGACCACCGCATATCCTCGGAGCAATATGGCCTTAGTTGCTAATGCTCCTAAAAATCAAACAAACAGACTGATACATCAATTCTGCCAAGCATCTCTATTTCTGAATGGGTTTGATCTATACTCTTTTCCGTACCTCAGTCCTCAAAGCATCAGACTGCAAACAGATCTAGTAACATGCCAGTGACACCATGCAACTTATGGAAGTTGCTCATGCAACTTCCATAAGACCAACTCAAAGAAAAAAAACTCTGATCCCTTTAACAAACAGCATGCTGAATCTTCTATGGACACAAATGCGACTTGCAATCAAGAAGAAAATGAAACCATTCTAGAAATCCATTCAGAAGACGAAATAGATACCAAACCTGTTTTTTTCAAAGAAAGACAAAATGAAAATTAACCACTTGAAACAGACTTTCAAAAAGCAGACAGACATAGCTTCTCCATTTAAAGCCAAACAATGAAAAACATTTTCCAGTGGAACTGTAGAGGCTTTTGCAGCAATATCGATGACATCCATGAGATAATTAAGAACCGTAATCCAATTGGAATCTGCTTACAGCAAGCTTTAACACCTAAGTTGTCACCCTCGATAAAACAAATTGTACTCTTTTGGCAAGACAGAGCTGCTACCACTAATGCCCATGGAATAGTAGCCATACTCGTAGACTTAAAAGTCCCTTGTAAACGCATTCTGTTACAAACTGCTATTGAAGCTGTTGCCATGTGAATAGCGATTGGTATTATTCTAACGCTGGTTTCTGTCTACCTGCCACCCAGTTATCCTTGTACCTTTCAAGAACTTGAAGATGTTATTCTGCAGTTGCCAACCCCTTTCTGTTTATTGGGCAACTTCAGAGGACACCATCCATTGTGGGAATCTTCCAATGCAGATGCAAGAGGACAACTCATTGAAATACTTGTTGACAGACAAATCTAACCATATTAAATACTGGCTCACCAACTTATCTCCACCTTCAAACAGGAACAGTCTCTGCAATAGATCTCTCTATCTGCTCTCGATCCTCTTCCCTAGTATTGAGTGGACAGCTCTGTGTGATCCACTCAACAGTGACCACTATCAAATAATCTGCAAAATACAAACTTCACACTGCATAACTTCAGAAACCAGCACAAAATCGAAATTTTCCAAGGTAGATTGGGCAAAGTACGCTTCCCTTATATCCTTTGGAATATCATCCAATTTACAAAGCTGCCAACCATATTACAAAACAGATCGTAGCAGCTGCATCTATTGCCATCCCACAATCACAGTCAAGCATCCCTAGAAGCAGAATCTATTGGTGGAATGAGGACTCTTAAGAATGCAAAAAAAGAAAAAAACATATATGGAATTTATTCCGCAAATATCCTACCCTTATAAACTACAAGAAACTTAGAGCTAAGGCCCGCCATATTAGGAAGAAAGCAAAAAAAGACTCGTGGGTTTGATTCACAACTGAAATTAATAAAAGTGCTGACATCAGGATTATATGGAGAAAAATAAGGCAATTAAATGGAAAATTTCCTCCATTGACCTCCCCATTTATCACCTGGAATAGGCTGGAGCTGTCTACTCCTGCAGAGATTGTAGATGCCCCAGGGACAGTATTTTCACAGTTATCTGAATTGACAGCATACGAACCATCATTTCAGAAGATTAGGACTTGAGCTGAAAAATCCCATCTGAATTTCAGAACCAAATCCTTTCTACAGTACAATCAACCACTTACTATGCTAGAACTTCAAGAGGCTCTATTCATTGCAAAGAACAGCACTGCTGGCCCTGATAGAATATACTACATAATGGTCTAGATAATAAATCACTATCTTTGCTGCTGACCTTCTACAATCGCATCTTCATGGAACATTCATTCCCCAGTTCCTGGCATCACTCTTTTGTACTGGCAATACTCAAACCAAGTAAAGATCAGTCTATTCCTAATAATTATAGACCCATTTATCTCAACAGCTGCTTAAGTAAAACCCTAGAAAAAATAATACACCATCGACTAACATGGTACCTAGATTCCCAAAATATTATATCCGATAATCAATTTAGTTTCATAAAAAAACCTGTCATCCCTGGATCTCATGATCAAAGCCGAAACAAATATCAGGAATGCATTTATCCAAAATAAACATCTTGTCATGGCATGTCTCGATATAGAGAAAGCCTTTGACATCACTTGGTGTTTTGGTATCTTGAGAGATCTTCATTCCCTGGATCTGAGAGGTCACTTACCTTACTTCATATAGAATTTCCTACAGCAGAGGACCTTTCAAGTTCATTATCAGCAAGTCCTTTTCCAAAACATATATACAAGGAGTCCCTCAGGGCTCTGTTCTTATTGCAACCTTGTATGCAATAAGAATATATCAACAAAATTATTCCCAATACAGTCAATTCATACCTTTATGCTGATGACCTGACTGTATCTTGCAGTTTGCAAAACATGAGCTTTATTGAGAGGCAACTGCAAACATCAATTAAAAATATCGAACTATGGATGGCACAGAATGGTTACCGACTGTCTTATCAGAAATCAAGTGTCATCCATTTTTGTAACAAACGAAAGATTCATCCAGATCTGGAAATACACTTAAGAAATGAACTTATCACTGTTGTGAAAAGCGTTCGTCTTATTGGTGTGATTTTTGATTATAAATTGAACTGTTCAGAATACATCAAACATTTACGGACTGTTTGCCAGAAAAAATGAACAGTTATCTCTTCTACATCGTGGGGTTGCAGATCATTACACCTTACTTCACTTGTATAGAACCCTAATCAGATCTCGCCTTGATTAAGGTTCCCCTGGTGTATGATTCTGCTAAGGAAAGCATGCTAGCACAACTTGCCCCTATTCAGCATTCTACCCTCAGGATTGTTGTAGGTGCTTATGGAACATCGTCAGTACAAAGTCTTTACATCGAAGCGTATGAACTTCTGCTCAGCTTCAGGAGAAAGATGTTACTTCTGAACTATGGGGCCAAAATTCAAAGTCTAACTACTCACTCCGTTATTCCAATACTTAATGATCCACAGTTCTCAATGCACTATACAAATAAACCTAGAGCAGTTCAACCTACTGGCATTATCACAAACCTGGAATATACATCTTGACAAAGTCCTCCAAGATTCTGAATGCAGCAGTTATACAGCAGAATTAAATGCCATCAAGCTTGCCTTGAAATATTCTTCATCTGTCCATCCAAAAAAGTGTAATATATACTGACTCACAGAGTGCACGTTTAGCCTTGCAAAATTCTTCCTCACCAACACATCCTGTAAAAAACAATAAAAACTCAGCTGATGCATATTCATGAACACCAGCAAATAGTCATCTTTTGTTGGATTCCAGGCCACACTGGGATATCAGTGAACGAAAAAGCAGATTATGGAGCAAAACAATTATCCAATGTAGCATCGTCAGATTACTGTGTTCTGTATATTGACTACAGATCCTGTATAAGACATGTATGTAAGGAACAGTGGACACTTCTATGGCAAGCTCAAATGCAGAACAAACTCTTTCAAATAAAATCTGAATCACAGTTATGGGCTTCCAGTTTCCCTGTAAACAGAAAGGAAGAAGTCCTCCTATCCAGAGCACAAATCGGTCACAGTCACTTCACCCATCTGTCTTCTCAGAGGAGATGATCCTCTGAAGTGTACACACTGCAACCCTTTTCTCACAATCAAACACATTCTCATTGATTGTACACTCTACACTGATGCCCGAAAAGCCTCATTCAGTATTCTACGAAATCTTCAAGAACCTTTAACACTTTGTCATATCATAGGCAATGATGCAAATCTTCCAGAATTTTTCTGCTTCCTAAAAGGGACACAGCTATATGATTGCCTCTGACATGGTTTTATAATCACCATGTCTAACCTCCATATCGTTGATAGGCACAATATGGCCCTATAGCCTTTGCTCCAGAAATACCAATACCTACACTGATGTTCAAAGAATGTGCATCACCCCCTAAAATTGTAGTTGTCATCCAAATAACTTAAGTGTATGGCAATATTTCTTACAGAATACATCAGATAAGATTGACACGCTTAGGTGATGACGTAATATTGCATCAGCTGTTACTTTCAGCTATATAAGCACACTCTGCAAGAGTTGCAGTCACTCCTTGCCTGTGTCAGGATGGCGAATTACGTGCAGAGTTGATGCCATGAAGGAAGATTGCTATTGTGGCTCTACGCGAGGAAGGATGTTCTTCCTGTCGTATTGGGTGCCTCCATAGCCAGGTGGGAAGGAGCAGCAGTGCGTAGCATATGCTTCTTGATTAGACCGGGGTTCGAGCCCGTCACCACCAAATACGGAGGATGCGGAAAGGTCAGGAAATGACCACCGCATATCCTGGAGCAGTATAGCCTTAGTTGCTAATGCTCCTAAAAACCAAATAATAAACAAACAAACAAACCTGTCATATTGCTTATAGTGTCTTGTAATCAGTCAACAGTGAGTAGATTTCTTTCCAAACTCAAGAATACTGGTTCTGCTGATAGGAAAAAAGGAACCGGATGCAAATGATTCTCTATGCCAAAACAGGGCAGCATTTTGAAGTGCTTATGCCTTATAAACCATAAAGCTTTTTCGCCTGAGCTGTAAAGAGAATGGGAAGAACATAAAGGAGTGGTAGCCAGTGCAGTGACAGTCAGAAGATGGCTCTTCAAAAATGGATTTGTAGCCATCATCTTAAGAAACCCCTCCTCACACAAAGAATGTGTGATTAATTTGGTGTAAGCAGCATGTCAAATGGACCCCCATGCAGTGGTTGTACACTCTACACTGATTCCCGAAAAGCCTCATTCAGTATTCTACGAAATCTTCAAGAACCTTTAGCACTTTGTCATATCATAGGCAATGATGCAAATAACAAGCCAATTACGATATGCAACATTCTTCTCTTGAACAGCCTTAGCACATTTATTGGAAAACCAAGGTTTAGATAAAGGATGAGATTTTAAAGTGGAGTGTGGGATAAAGGATTCCATTCCTGCAAGAATAATTTCACTGGCACGATCTGAGCAAACATTGACATTAGAAGTTTTGAAACAGTAATCCCACCAAGGAAAAGAAGAAAAGAAATCTGGCAGGTCATCCCATTTTACATTCTTGTAATGCCAAACAATACGAGGTTGGGAATAGCCATGAGATAAAGGTTCCATTGGAGAAGAGGCAATCACCAAGTTGTGATCTGAAGTGCCTAAAGGACCTCTCACTTCGACCGTGTACTTAGAAGGGTTGTTGGTGAGAAAAAGATCAAGCGTATTGGTTGTATGATTAGGATTGTCCGGTATTCTTTAAATAAATCATCTGTGCAAGGTCATTAGTAATTGCAAAAGCTTCAGCATCTAGACCAGCTGGGTCGGTGTGACTAGAAAACGGAAGCCAGCTGGAGTTGTGAACATTAAAATCACCAAGGAAAATTACCTCACTGTTAGGAAAGTTGGACTGGAGAAAGTCAAGTTGCAAAGAGAGGAAGTCAAAGAGCTCCAAGTGATTAGTGGAATTTGGAGAACGGTAGAGACAACAGATGAATTTGACACATTGAGGTAGAGAGATTTTAAGCCAGAGAAAATCAAAGAGAGGAGATTCCAAATTGCCAAGTCCCTTGACAGGGAATATCAGAACGGACATATGCACAAGTACGACCTTTGTGGTGAAAGGAATCATACAGCGAATAATTTGGGCATCTGAGAAGAGCAGTAGTTGAATCAACCGATAACTGAGATTCTGTCAGAAAGTACATGGGGGTTTGGCAGCATGCAAGTAGAAATGGACATCGTTGAGATTAGAATTGAGACCACGTATATTTGTGAAATGAATTAGGGAGTGCTTCGGAGGTTTAGATCTTTTCGCAGATAAACTTGCTCTATTAGTTTGACAATTCATGGTGTATTCAATAGTAAGAAAAAGTGGGTGGGACATGTTGTATGAAATAATGACATTTTTGGATATGGCGTGCACATGGTAAGAATATACCCAGATCCTTGACATAACGTGGCCTCGACAATGCTCCCCGCATACACACTACTCGGATTCCCTCCAGTCACTATCTGGCAGAGTAGAGGTAGCAAGATTATACACTAGCTGATCCGGAAGCCTCCTAGAGAGTTACAAATAGGTTCGGTCCGGTGTACTAACTAGCGGCCGGCCTGCGAACACTGTTTTAGAGCTGTACCCTCGAAATGTAAGGAATATTGGATCTCGCCACGATGTTCATCATAACTTCAAAAGTCATCAATCATACTGCATGATGGAAGAGACAGGGAAGGGTTGACTGGAATTTAGCTCTAGAGACTAAACATGGGTTCCATCACTTCAAGCCTCCAATAAGCAAAGTGGTGGTATTGCACCGATTGATGAGAGTCATCTACCACCTAGTACTGCCTGGTAACATAGAGTGGCGAAGTTCTTCCATGTGGTGTGGGCGCCACACCTCTACCCCTGCTTACGTTGGTTCTCACCTGGGTGGTCACCCACCATGTACTTGTGCATGGAGGTTATACCCATGATTACTAACAGTCCCACCATCGTGAAGGTGCAAGCAGAGGATTTGGCTGTCACAGACCTTCCGGACTTCGCCGAAATTGGGTCCACTTGACTTGAGTGTCACCCGAATATCAGTTCCATCAGCATTTTAGACTCCTAGGTAGCAAGTACAGCTTGTCTGGCATATCTGAGAGAATGTCTGTGACAACCTCGAGGACCTAACGTTTCTAGATCCTGTTGCAGTAGCATACTGTCTTTACTATCATATACAACTCTGCCAACCTTTGTGTCATCTGCAAACTTGGACATTAAGCCTGATATACCTTCATCGATGTCATAATAAATACACAAAACAACAATGGGTCCAGCCTTGAATCCTGGGGGGGACTCTACTAATAACATTAGTCCACGTAGAGCAGTGCTTATTTATTACTGCTATCTGCCATCTCCCACTCAACCATCCCTTTATCTATTGCAGAAATTTGCCCTTAATGCTGTATTATTAATTTGAACAGCAGTCTTCGATGTGCAACTGTATCAAAAGCTTTCCTGAAATCTAAGTATGTGATATAAAAATTATTTTTTGCATCCTGTTCCTTTGTGACTACATCGTATCCAATTAACTGGTCAGACATGACTTCCCCTTAACAGCCCCATGCTGTGTCTTAACTATTACTGTAGTCTTGTCTAGGTGATCCTGCATCACTTCTTTAACCTCATTATTTTTCCCGGAACAGAAGTTAAACCAACAGGTCTATAATTATTTGCATCGCCGTTTAAACCCCCTCTGTGAATTGGGGATACATTTGCACATCTTCAGTCTGTGGGAACTTCCCCTGAATATAAGGATGCTCTCATAATTATGTCTAAGGGTTTGCTTACTTTCCTCACTGCCTCCTTCAATATAACTGGATATATTCCTTCTGCCCCAGGTGTTTTTTATGTTTAACTTCAACAGTTTCTCCTCTACTTTGCTCTCCATTATTACAGAATCATTTAGCTCCCTATTAAAGTTTAGTAAACTTCTGTCCTCTGCTTCCTTACAGAATTCCTCATGGCTGAAGTAGATGCAAAATACTCATTCAGTTTGTTAGCTATCTGAGCAGGATCATCAAGAGGAAAAACACCAACACCAAGTGAACCAATCTGATTCATCCTCTTCCTTCTAGAGTTTACATAAGTAAAGAAGTCTTTGTTGTTTTTCTTTGCATCCTTTGCCAAGGATTTCTCATAATCAGCCTTCGCTTTGTGACTTAATTACAGACTAGCTTATATCTGCAATAGACTTCTGTGTTACCTGCTAATTTATATACATCCCATGCATTTTTCTTCTCTGCCACGAGCCTCATTAGTTCATCTGACATCCATTTACGCCTAAATATTGAATAGTTTCTTAGTTGGTGTGAAAACCCTAGTAGCTTTTAAGATTTATTCCTTGAAGGCCTCCCATTTAGAATTCACTGATTTTAACATCAGTTGATCCCACTGTATAGAATTGAAAAACTGCCTGAGACCACTGTAATCACCTTTACGAAAACAAAAAACCCTTCCCTTTACCCTTGATGATAGTTGCATCTTTAAGTAACTCCCACATCAGTAGACTGTGATCACTGTCATCTAGTGGTTCCTTTATTTGCAAATTCCTGATGCATGAGTCTTCACTGTTGATAATCAGATCAAGATTATTACCCCCTCTGGTTGCCCCTCAAACATGTTGCTGCAGAAAACAGTCCTTCAATAAATCCCCAAAAGTCTTGCTAGCATGTGAGTGACCAACCCACAAGTTCCAATCTGGAAAGTTAAAATCCCCCATTGCAAGACATTCTGATTTACTGGCTCACTCTATTTCTCTGCAAAACTGTTCATTGTATTCATCAGAGTCTTTAGGCCTTTAACACACTCCTGCTCTCATTTTCCATTACCAAGTGTTTGTCACACCAAACTGACTCAACATTATACTGTCCACCCATGTCAACTGGATGCACTTCCTTAGATTTTGTTTCTTAATTAACAGCATAACCCCTGCTCCCTTCCTACCCTGTCTATCTTTTATGTACACATTGTGCTCCTCAAATTCCAATTCTGCACTGCTTATATCTGTGTGGCACCATGTCTCTGATATCCCAACAATATCTGCCTTTGATGCCTTCATCAGCACTTCAAATTCATAAAATTTATTGGCTTGGGTAAAGAAAGCCTGCACGAGAACGACGACAAACGTCGGATAACTTACGCGGTAAATTAGTTTGCCGATACGGCACTCTAGCGCTGCTCACTCGGTAAACAGACGGTAGGTGTTATCGGACTGGAGCAAAGTCGAGAACGATATACTGATTGACAGGTAGGCGTGGCAAACAATGAAATGATTTATTAATAAACAATTTATGTGCTAGTCCACTCATGATTCTAAAGAAAAAAGGTTAGGTTACCCCCTCCATTTCGGGAGAGGTTCAAGCTCCCATGGGATTCAAGTGGAGGTAACCTGACCAATTTTCACCATTAGGGCATATTATTGAACAAGAAAATAAAAATACGGTCATAAAAAAATTTATTTTTTTATGAATGTATTTCTAAATATGACTGATTCTAAAGAAAAAAGGTTAGGTTACCCCCTCCACTTCGGGAGGGGTTCAAGCTCCCATGGGATTCAAGTCGAGGTAACCTGATCTTTTTTCACCGTTACAGTAAATGTTAGGGCATGTACGATTAGGACAAGTTACCATTAGTGCTGCTACAGTGATACTAAACCGATGTTATCGTGTGTTGTGTTCGCGCACCAATCAGCACGTCGTTTGCCACGCCTACCTGTCAATCAGTATATCGTTCTCGACTTTGCTCCAGACCGTTAACACCTACCGTCTGTTTACCGAGTGAGCAGCGCTAGAGTGCCGTATCGGCAAACTAATTTTCCGCGTAAGTTATCCGACGTTTCTCGTCGTTCTCGTGCAGGCTTTCTTTTTTACCTTCGCCAATTTATTTACTATACTTCTGACATTGGTGTATATGCAGGTATATATGCACCTGTTCTTACTTTTAGTTACCCTAACACAGCCCATGTCCATGATGGCTCCCTGCAGCTCTTGAAATCTCCAGCAACTTGCTGTCTGCTGCTCATTACAATAGAAGCAGTGCAAGAATCGCTTTTGTCTCCTTTCTCACAATCTCTAATTTCTCAATTTTAAATTTGACCCTTGTGAACAACAAGTCTTGGTCTATAATTTCCAATTTATCTCCTTTCTTATGCAGAAAAACTATGATTGCATTATTCCCCTCCTTAGTCGTCACTTCTTTTCTAATGTATTTTCGGGAAAGTCTTGCCAGTTTCTGTGTCCTGTCTCTTCCTCCCAATTTTAACAACTCTACAGCAACTTCATCTTCCACTGGGGCTTTCTGATTCTTCATTTTCTTCCAATGCATGTTCTACCTCGTCTGGAAGGTTATGTTGTATGTGTTACTAATTTGTGATCCATCTTCCCCACTGCTGGCATCATTCCTGCGCTCCTTGTATAATTCTCTATAGTAGTCTTCTGTAAGTAGACCATTGCTATTTTTCAGTTTCAGTATCATTTGTCTTTCTGTATTACTGCTCAAGGCTACTGATTTAATTCCTGTGTTTTCCCTTAATGCTTGTTCTACTTTTCTTTTGTTAAATATTCTTATGTCCTCTCTGAGTCTCTTTCTAATTGCTTTGCATAACTCAGTATACTCAATTTTATACTTGTCAGTGTTTATCTTGCTCTTCGTTTGTCGTCTTTGGTTCATCATGATAAGTATTTCTTGACTAATTTTTTCTTCTTTGGATTTCTTTTTACCTATAGGTTTCTTGTACTTTATCACTTTCAAAAAGTTGTAGTATTCCTCGTTGATATCTTGGTCTCGAACAGTATGCAGAAACACAAACTTGTTCTTAAGTTCCAGTATATACTGCTTTTTTCTCCTCTTCTGTTATCTCAAAGACCTTCATATTATTTACTCGAATCAGTTTTATCCTTTCTTTTCTTTCTTATTATCTGCAGCTAAATACTCAATTTCAATGTCAAATCCCCCTTCTCGACGGCACTTAACTATTGGCGGAATGAAGAATGCACAAAAACAAAGAACTCAAAAAATAAATCATGGAATTCATTTCATAGCTCCCCAACCACAGTTAAACTTATTAACAATAAGAAGCTAATGGCAAAAGCACTTCTCACACAAAGACAAGCCAAGAAGAATTCCTGTATTCGGTTTGCCTCTATATCATAAACGAAAACAATAATTCCAGGTTAATATGGAAGAATGTTTGGCAGATTTCTGGCAAGTTTCCAACCATTCCTTCCCCAATTCTTTCGTGGAATAGGCAAGAACTCTCTGCTCCTGAGGACATTTCAGATGCTTTGGGCACAACCTTTGCCCAAGTTTCAGCTGCATCAACTTACTCTGGATTTCCAGAAAATTAAGACCATGTTTGAACAGCGATCCATCAACTTTCGAACCCCTGTACTCCTTCCATATAACCACCCTCTTCAATATTCTGAACTTCTACATGCTATCGAAACAACACACAACAGTACCTTTGGGCCAGATGGAATATATTATATCATGCTACAACATCTTGAAGAAAAATTTTTAAATATTGCTGGTCTTCTATAATCGAATCTTTCTCTGAAACCTTTACCCCACCTCTTGGCACCATGCCACAGTTCTGGCCTTTCTGAAACCTGGAAAACATCCTACCAGTCCATACAGTTACAGACCAATTTCTCACTCCAGTTGTCTTGGTAAGTTACTTGAAAAAATAATCCATTAGCATTAGTAGAGGCATACGATGCAAGAAAGCAAGCTTATACTGCATCATCCAAAAAAAAAAAAAAAAAACCTCATTTCACCCCTCCATTTGTTCCAAATGGCTGTCCAGCTCAACCTTTAGCTTCCACAACAAAAAATGGAATCCTGTTCCACCAATCAACACCCGCTGGCTAAAGGCAAATTTCTGCACATCTATTCTACAACTATCTTTCCTCAATTTGAAATTGCCCCCCTTCAGGTTCTTGGTCTGAGCAAAAGGAAGAATCCCATCAGCATTCAGCTTGCTCAACCCATTCAAGGTCTTATACACCTCAATCAGTTCACCTCGCAGGTGCCTACTCTCTCTCTCTCTCTCTCTCCCCGGGTGTTTCAATTTGCAGAAATTAAGCCTTTCTTGATAAGAGCACCCCTTTGTTCCCCTTGCCAATCTTGTTGCCCTTCTTTGTACTCATTTTAGCAATTCTACATCCTTTCTAAAATGAGGCCTCCAGACCTGTGCACAGTACTCTAGGTGTGGCCTGACCATTGCCCTGTATAACGGGATAATCACTTCCCTATCCCTGCTAAAAAAATTCCAATTGACAAGACTCCATGACCTGCCCTGGCAGTCTGTCTGCACTGCTCAGCAAACTTCATATTTGATTGCACAATTACCCCCAGGTCTTTTTCACTTTCCAACTCCCTGAGTGTAGTAGCACACAGTTGATACATTTCTCTTCGGTTATTGCTACCCATATGCAGTACTTTGCATTTGTCAATGTTAAACTTCAGTTGCCACTTCTCAGCCCGTTTTCCGAACTTATCTAGATCCAGTTGGAGTAGCATACTGTCTTTATTGTCATTAACATCCCTGCCAACCTTTGTATTATCTGCAAACTTGGATATTAAGCTTGATATATCATCATCAATATCATTTATAAATACAGAAAACAATAATGGGGCCAACACTGAACCCTGAGGGACTCCACTAATAACATTAGTCCACGATGAGCAATGTCCATTGATTACCACTCTCTCTCTTCTCCCCTTCAACCACCCCTTTATCCATAGCAGCAATTTGCCTCCAATGCCACACTGCTCCAATTTGTGCAGCAGTCTTCCATGTGCAACAATATCAAAAGGCTTTCTAAGATCAAAGTATATAATATCAAAGTTATTTCCTGCATCCAGTTCTTTTGTGACTGCATCATAGTATCCAATCAAATTGGTCAGGCAAGACTTCCCCTTAACAAAACCATGCTGTGTCCGAGCTATAACTGAAGTCTTGTCTAGATGATCCTGCAGTGCTTCTTTAACCAGTGCCTCCATTAATTTTCCTGGAACAGAAGTTAAAGTAACAGGTCTGTAGTAGTTACTTGTGTCACCTTTTGAACCCCATTTGTGAACTGGTGATACATTTGCACAACTCCAGTCCATGGGGACCTCCCCTGAGTCCAAGGAAGCTCTCATAATTATGGCGAAGGGTTTGCTTACTTCCTTTGCTGCCTCCTTTAATGTAACTGGATAGATCCAGTCCACCCCAGGTGCCTTCCTTATGTTTAAAATCAACAATTTCTCCTCCACTTTGCTCTCAGTTATTACAAAATCACTTAGCTCCCTGTTAGTGTTTGATAAACTTCTGGAACTCCCCTCATTGAATGACTCCTCATGTGTGAATATAGATGCAAAATACTCAGTTAGTTTATCAGCTACCTGAGTATGATCACATCAACCCATCTATGTTAAGTGGTCCAATCTGATTCATCCCTTTCCTTCTAGAGTTTGCCGACCGGGCTAGCCGGGTGGGTAAAGTGCCTACCTGGCAACCCAAAGGTCGCGGGTTCGAATCCTGTCTAGGGGTTGGATCAAAGTACCTCAAAAAACCTTGGGAGGTGCACTATGGCCACAGAAGCCGATGCGCCAACAACTACAAAAAAAAAAAAAAAAAAATCTATAGTTTACATAAGTGAAGAACTCTTTGCTGTTTTTCTTTGCATCCTTTGCCAAAGATTTCTCGTAATCTGCCTCCGCCTGCCCAACCTCCTTTGTGACTTGATTACAGACTAATTGATACCTGCCGTAGGCTTCTGTGTCACCTGATACTTTATAAGAATCCCATAATTGACTTGTTTGGATCATAGAAATGCAACATCTTCTGAGTAATAATCAGCATGGCTGGCTTTTCCCCAAGAACAAGTCCTTCTTAGATCTTACGATCAAAGCTGAGTCTGCAATTCGTAATGCCTTTGTAAAAAAGAAACATCTTGTTATGGTTTCCATAGACATAGAGAAGGCATTTGATACTACCTGGTATCATGGCATTCTCGGGTGACCTTCATGCTTTTGGTCTACGAGGCAACCTGCCTATATTCATTAGGAACTTCCTCCAGAATTGTTTGTTCCGAGTTTGATATGACAACTCACTGTCTGCGACATTTTTACAGGAAGGAGTACCACAAGGGTCTGTACTGAGTGCAACCCTTTTTGTCCTTAGAATCGATTCCATCACAAAAGAACTTCCAAATACTGTTCAGACCTACCATTACGCTGACGATCTCTCTATTTCTTGCTATTCTCAGAATATGAGATCCATTGAACGGCAATTGCAGATATCCCTGAATAAAGTCCAAAGTTATGCAGTGTGCAATGGCTATCGTCTGTCACAGCAGAAACCTGTTGCAATCCACTTTTACAATCAATGTAAATTACACACAGATCCTGAACTTCAGATGGCAAACTTTACCATCCCAGTGACTAACAACATCAGATTCTTGGGATTAATCCTTCATAGGAAGTTAAATTTCTTTGAGCTCATTAAATTTGTATGTACTACCTGTCTCAAAAAGCTGAACATACTAAAAGCTTTATCTTCCCTGTCTTGGGAAACAGACCGTACATCTTTGCTGCTCTTATATAGAGCAGGAGTGGCCTACTTAATTTGTGATGCAATCTACTTTTTTCCTTCAAAATGTGCCACGATCTACCATCTCAAAAATTACATTGCACAAGGTGCACAAATCGAGGGATGATTGTATATTTAAAATTCGTTGTGATCGACCGAAATTAAATCCGCGATCGACTGGCAGATCATGATCGACTCGTTGGTCACCCCTGATATAGAGCATTGATGAGCTCCTGTTTGGATTATGGTGTTCCAATCAATGATTCTGCTCAAAAGAGTACACTATGCTGGCTGGTTCCTGTACAGCATAGTGCATTGCCCTTGGTGCTTTCAGGACATCTCCTTCCCATAGTTTACATATATGGAAGCTCGTGAGCTCCCCTCTTTGCCTCTGTAGGAAAACACTGCTTAAGTATGCAGCCTGAATACAAAGTTGCTGTCAGCATCCTTTTGAGCCATACCTCTTTAATCCACCACTGCAAAATCCCTATAGAAATAAACCAGTAAAATAAGACCAGCAGGCCTTATTATGCCTTATTGAATTAATGCAGAGTTGGAACATTCCTATTTCCAACACACAGCAATTAATGAATACTCCCAACCACCTTGGACTCCCCCTTACCAATTAACTTTCAGTACTTATGTTCCTAAGTGGGGAAAGAATCGTCTACCGACACTCAGTGTGAAACAACTCCATGCAAGCCATATTCAGAAATTCGCGGATTTTTTGCCAGTACTGTATACACTGATGGCTCGAAATCACATTCAGCCTTTGGAGCAGTGGGAGTATTTCCCTCTAACATTTCGGTTGCCCTTCCACCTGAGTATAGCAACTTCTCTGCAGAACTTCATGCAATAAAATTAGCTTTAGACAACCTGAATCTCTACCCATCTCTAAAATACATGGTATACATGGACTCTCTCTCAGCTCATTTACAGCAATGCAAAACTCCTCCAACAAGGTTCACCCTGTGTTAAATCAAATCGAAAGACTCCTATTACAAATTAAAGAATGTCGTCATCAATCAGTGACCTTTTACTGGATAGCAGCACATTCAGGGATAAAGGGGAATGAACTTGCTGATCAAACTGCTAAAAATTAATCAACTTTTGATTTAACCTCCGTTCCGGTTCCAGCCTCTGACTACAGTCACATCATACAAATTGCATGTCTCATGCAGTGGAAAGAGAGCAATGAAAGAGCAGTGGAAAAATTCTACCTGTTGAAACACAATCCAGAGCTTTGGCACTCTAGCACTAAAACAGTACGAAGAGAAGTGTTACTTTCATGGGCACAAATGAGACATACATATCTGACTCACCTCATCTACTCACAGGCGAAGCTCCTCCTCAGTACCCATACTGTTCAGCAGATTTAACAGTCATTCTGATTGACTGCCCTCACTATTAACAGGACAGAACATCCGTCCTGTTTTACCTGAGAAATATACGAGAACCAATGACATTACAACATATTATTGGAGATGATGCAAACATCAACGAGTTTTTCTCTTACTTGAAAATAATTGGACTAATTGATAAATTCTAAAATATCTCTGTAAACAAAATGAAGTGGTTATGGCTAAATTTTGTTTTTAGTATTTTCCTGTGAATAGCTGCATTATAGCCACAGCAGCTTATGCGGCATTAATCTCCCATGACACACACTCTCACTTTCTGCCGGAATCAGTGGGCTGAGTTGTGGCAAACTCAAGTCAATAACTAACTATTCCAGATTAAAAAAGAACCTCAACTGTAGACTTCTAGTTTCATGAGAAGCAGGCTAGAAGAAGTCATTTTGATAAGACTCCGAATTGGTCATTCCTATATAACTCATCTGTTCTTGTTTATAGTAGAGAACCCTCCTCAATGTTCCTTCTGTCGATCCCAATTAACAATCAAACATATTCTCATAGAATGCCCTCAATATTCAAGTATCTGGAAATCCAGTTTTTGCTCTCTGTCCAACTTTCAGGAACCTTTAACTTAACAACACATACTTGGCATTAATGCGGATTTTGAAGCTCTGTTTCAATACTTGATAAGCATAAATATATATAATCGCCTCTGATGACTATAATATAAAAGATTCAGGCATAAGTTAATCATGAACAGACACAGAATGGCCCAGGAGACCCTTGTGCCAAAAAAACACTCAGCCCAACAACAAACAGCATGTTGGAGCAGCTGCAGTGTTTCTGAACTAAACTGGAATGAGTGCATTATGCTGGCTTGATCCAATTCAACATAGTGCTTTGAGGGTTGCACTTGATGCCTTCAGAACATCACCAGCACATAATCTCTACATTGATGCTCACAATCCCCCACTAACTTTACATAAGAAAACACTATTACTGCAGTATGCTGTCAAGATACAATGTTGTGCCTCTCATTCCATTCAGTCATACCTATTTATTCCACCATTAGAAAATCTTTACAGAAATAAACCTAGCATAGTAAAAACCAGCTGGTCTTCACCTTGAACTGATGCAGGTTTGGATTGGCTCCATCCATTCCTTACAATAGGTAACAACTTGCACCCAACCACCATTGTTTCCTCCTATACCAATCTGTGACACTTGCCTCTGCCAATGGGAAAATATTTTGTAAGCATCAAATGTTAAACAACTTCATGCAGTTCATACTTCAAAGATATATTGATTGAGCCCAATATAATGGCTCTAAATCTAATTCAAATGTTGGTGCAGCCGCAGTGTTTCTGAATACCATTATTTCAGCATTCATTCCAGTTTAGTCTCCAGAGCTAAGTTCCAGTCAACCCTTTCCCATCTCTTCCATCATGCAGTATGACTGATGACTTTTGAGGTTAGGCTGAACATCATGGTGAGATCCAATCTTCCTTACATTTCGATGGCACAGCTCTAAAACGGTATTCGCAGGCCAGCCGCTAGTTAGTACACCAGACCGAACCTATTAGAAACTCTTTAGGAGGCTTCTGGATCAGCTAATATATTATCTTGATACCTCTACTCTGCCAGATAGTGACTGGTGGGAGTCCGAGTATTGTGTATGAGCGGGGCATTGTCGAGGCCACGTTATGCTAAGGATCTGGGTATATTCTTACCATGTGTACACTATATCCAAAAAATTTCATTACTTCATACAGCATGTCTCCCTCCCCCAACTTTTTCTTACTATTGAATACACTATGAATTGTCAAACTAATAGAGAAAGCTTATCTGCGAAACCTCCCAAACACTTCCTAATTCATTTCACAAATATACGTGGTCTCAATTCTAATCTCAGTGATGTCTTTTCCACTTGCAGTCTGCCAAACCCCATGTACTTTTCCTGACAGAATCTCAGTTATCGGTTGATTCAATCACTGCCCATCTCAGTCGCCCGAATTATTCGCTGTATGATTCGTTTCACCTCAAAGGTGGTACTTGTGCATATGTTCATTCCGATATTCCCTGTCAGAGACTTGGTAATTTGGAATCTCCTCTTTTCAATCTTCTCTGGCTTAAAATCTCTCTACCTCATTGTATCAAATTCATCTGTTGTCTCTACCATTCTCCCAACTCCACTAATCACTTCGAGTTCTTTGACTTCCTCTCTTTGCAACTTCACTTTCTCCAGTCCAACTTTCCTAACAGTGAGGTAATTTTCCTTGGTGATTTTAATATTCACAACTCCAGGTGGCTTCCGTTTTCTAGTCACACCGACCCAGCTGGTTGAGATGCTGAGGCTTTTGCAATTACCTTGCACAGATTGTTCATTTACCTACAAGGATACCAGACAATCTTAACCATGCAGACAACACACTTGATCTTTTTCTCACAAACAACCCTTCTAAGTACACGGTCGAAGTGAGTGGTTCTTTAGGCACCTCAGATCACAACTTGGTGATTGACTCTTCTCCAATGGAGCCTTTAATTCATGGCTATTCCCAACCTCGTATTGTTTGGCATTACAAGAATGCAAAATGGGATGACCTGCGAGATTTCTTTTCCTTAGTCGGATTACTGTTTCAAAACTTCTGATGTCAACGTTTGCGCAGATCATGTCAGTGAAATTATTCTTGTAGGAATGCAATCCTTCATAATTGGCTTGTTTCCAAATCTTCAGTTTCATTTTCTGCTTACACCAAAGCTTGCAACAATTGTAAAGCAGTTATTAATCAGTCCAAACTAGATTTTGAACAGGCTGAGAGTAGAAAACTTGCTTCTTGCCAAAATGGTAGCCAAGCATTCTCGTCTCTTGGCAAAGCTATTGGTGGTAAATTTTGCACATCTCTGCTCCCACCGCTGTCAAAACCAGTTGGTTCTGTTGTTACTTCAGCCATGGATAAAGCTGACCTACTAGAATACCATTTTTCTTCCAACTCCTGTAATAATGATCTTGGTAAAACACCTTCCACCATTCCCAACTTGCTCCATTCAATGCCTCCTGTGGTCTTCCGTCAAAAGGATGTCAGAAGGATTTTTACGAATCTTGATGCTAAGAAAGCTCCAGGTCCTGATGGTATTTCTCCACTTGTTCTCAAAACTTGTGCTCCTGAACTTACTCCTGTTCTTTGCCGTCTTTTTTCACTTTCTTATTCCAAAGGTGTTTTTCCTTCTGCTTGGAAAATTGCTCATTTCCAGCCAGTTCCTAAAAAGGGTGACAAATCTCTCCCATTCAATTATCGTCCCATTGCAATTACTTCTACTCTTTCTAAATTAATGGAGAAATCAACTAACTGCCAACTCTTAAACTACCTAGAAACCTTCCGTCTGATCAATCATCACCAGTATGGATTCCGTCAGTGTCGATCCACTGGTGATATTCTGGCTTATGTTACCCATTTATGGACAAATTCAATGGAAATGTTTGGGGAAACTCAAGCAGTTGCTCTTGACATCTAAGGCTTACGATCGTGTTTGGCATAAAGGTCTCTTAAACAAGTTTCCATCTTATGGTTTGCCAACTGTTTTTTGTAATTGGTTATCCATTTTTCTCTCTGATTGCTCACTGAGGGTGATGGTAGATTTCTCTCTGTCTTCTAACTTGTCCCCCAAGGTTCAGTTCTTAACCCCACTCTTTTACCCTTGTATATTAATGACCTTCTTCCATTGACTTTAAATCCTATCCATAGTTTTGCCGATGATAGCACATTGCATTCCACTTTCCATTTTGAGAAACTTGTCCTGCCCAATCAGCTTCAACCTCTCGATTATCTGCTACCAATTCCTTAAATGTCGATCTCCAGGTAATTCTCCAGTGGGGCAAAGATAACTTAGTTGATTTCAATCCTTCTATAACTCGTTCTTGTCTTATATCTCGCAGAAAGGATTCGTCTGCTCCTATGCTTATCTTTGGTGACACTCCAATTTCTAGGCAAAATGATATATCTCTTTTGGGGTTTACCCTGACTTCTAATCTCTTTTGGCACAAGCATATTACAAATATTGCTTCTTCTGCATCTAAAAAATTTGGTTTTCCTTTTTGCTCTTGGTGTTACTTTTCTTCCAAACAGCTGTTTACTCTGTACAAATCGTAAATCCGCCCTACCATGGAATATTGTTCCCACATTTGGGGCAGTGCCCCCAAAACCTCTGAGGCTTCTAGATTCCATTCAGAAGAGGGCAGTTAGGTTAATAAAATGACTCCTCTCTAACAGAGCCTTTTCACTCGCTGTCTCATAAATGTACTGTTTCTGCTGCATGCCTTTTCTACAGATACTTACCTGGGCACTATTCTTCTGAATTGACTTCTATAATTCCCGCTCTCTCTTTCAAAACAGTCTGAACATGTGCAGCCACCAGCCAACACCCATTTACTGTCCAACTTCAAACTCACAAAACCAACTTTTCATCTTCCTCGTTTATTTATTAACTGTCATTTTCTGGAACAACTTTCCTTCTTACGTATTTCCGGAAAATGACAGTGTACAGAAGTTCAAGTCTGATGTCAACAAATATCTCCTTTTGTCCTCTCAACCTCCAACCCTAGCAGGGTACAAAGTACTGTAGGTTCCACAACCTCTCGTGTTTGGGGCTTTCATAAAAAAAAAAAAAAAAAAAAAAATCTGAATTCAGTATTTTCTCAGCTGAATTATATGCAGTGAGACTAGCTTTAGAAAATCTGTTGTGACTATCCTTTAAAATCTTATTTACACTGATTCCCTCAGCTCAATCATGGCATTATGTAATTCCTCAGATAAAGTTCACCCTGTTCTAAATGATATTAGAAGCTTATTATTGCTAATTGAAGAATACCATCACTTTCTGTTGGATTCCAGCAAATTCTTGTATTTTTGGTAATGAACTGGTTGATAAAGCTGCTAAAAATTCAGCCACCTTAGATTTAACCAATATCCATGTTCCAGCAACAGACTGCACTAATCATTCATGCTGCATCCTCTCAGAATGGACAGCACTATGGTACTCTCAAACTAATAATAAACTTTCAGTTTAAACAGGATCTGAAAATTTGGTGCTCCAGTGTCTACATCAAGACGGGAAGGTGTAGCCCTTTTAAGGACAAAGATAGGTCATACTCGTTTGACCCGCTTTCATTTTCTTACAGGAGATGATCCACCACAGTTTCCACATTGTTCTATAAATCTGACCATTAAACACATTCTTATTGACTGCCTCTACTATAAACAAGACAGAACTTCTTCAAGAGGAGTGTTTCCATTTACAATAGGTTTCCTCAACCTACTAGTTTTGTGGTAGGAATTTTTTCCCACCATATAGTGCAGTTCAAGGTGTATTGGTCAGTTAAACCTTAGGCTGTTATGAACTCCCTTACTCCATCCATCCATGTCCTCCTAGGTTTTCCTCTTCTCCTTCTTCCAGAAGGTATCCATTCCAGGATAGCCTTTGGATATCTGGTTTCTGCAACCATTTTACGTGTCCATACCACGTTAAATGCTTTAACCATGGTTAATCTTTGTAATCACTGGTTAATCTTTGTAAACCAGTAATTAGAGAATCTCATTAGTGACAAGGCAGATATTTCTGAATTTTTCAACTTCCTCAAGCAAACTGGAGTTTTTAATCTTTTCTGATTTCTGATTAGATTTTTCTGACTTTATGAGAATTTCTCATTTCATTTATATAATAAATGAATAGGTGCATTATAGCCAAAGCAGCTTATATGCCATTAAAACCTCACAAGAGTAGCAGCATCAACAACCAAACAGCATTTCTCAGGCTATTCCACAAGAATTTAAAATTTCATAAGGGTTACTTCTATCTTTCTCCCTAGGATTACTTCTCTTCTGAACTCTCCAAATTTAACTGCTTATTCTTGTTTACACATGGTTCAGAATTTAAAATGGTTAAAGGATACATTTCATTAAAATCCAATAAATGCCTTCAATTCTCTAAGTCCACGAATGACCCATACCCCCGGGATCACAGCCAAAGGCCCCCTAACCTGGCCCCAGATTTATCCAATACACACACAACCTCGAGAAATTGAAAACATTGTGTTAAAGTTTTAAAAATAAACACTGTTAAAATTCACGAATATACTAATATTTGATGATGAATACACGTTAAAATTACTTTGATTCCTGGACATTCTGGAATACTTTGTCGAAAAGTTTTGTCCCTTTCATAAAGGGACAAAACTTTTCGACATACTGTCACTGTCTAATGTGAAATTTCCCCACATTATTTATTACTGAGAGATTACTCGCTAACACGCATGTGCAAAAAAAGTCCACGAATCCAATACGAGAAAAAGTCCGTATGTTAATCGCGTTGTTTTTGTTGTTAAGTGTTGGAGCAGCCACAGTGTTTCATTTCTAAGATTTCAGTAATTAAGTCTTTTGTAATTGTGCTGTACATTCAAAACCTTAGCTTCATTAAACAAGATGTGATCCCTTTTTATCGTATGAAATGACAGCTCAGATGCCGTGGCCTGCATTACCCTAACCAGTGCCATATGTTGCTTTAAATGTGTATTCAAAAGGCACCCGTAGATCCGACATACGAAGAATCACAATCTTGGTTTATGCTAAATTCCAAAAGAATGCAGTATATATAGAACTGAATTGTTTGCAATAAGTCTCGTGCTAGATCACATTGACAAAAATTCCCTCTTAAAATGTATAATTTATTCTATTATTATTATTATTATTTATGGTGCAAGGAAGCCGGAGGCCTATGCTGCACCAGGCAAAAAAAAAAAATTCTTAATTATCCTGAGAGAGAGAGAAGAAAGGAATCACCAAGAAAGAGAAGAATGATGATATCCAGCTCAGGACACTGAGTGCACCAAGCCCCAGGAGCACATCTAACCCCAGGGGCTCACATCACTGGATGTGAGCCCCTGGGGTTAGATGTGATATTCTGATTCATTAAGTGCAGTATATGCTTTACAGCTAGAAGAACATCCATCTCATCTATATCTAAGAAAAATTCATTCCTTATTGCATCTCAGAACACAAAAAATGGATTCACTTTGATTCCTGGACATTCTGGAATACTTTGCAATGAACATGCCCAAATCTGCCAAATGAAAATTCCCACATGCATAAAATTTCACACAATGACTTTACCAATATCATTTGAAATGCCTCTGAATATATATGAACATGAATCTGGAAATCTAAAACAAATAACAAATTATATCAAACTGCACCTGAAATCAAGTTTTTGGTCACACCTGGTGAGATTATCCTTGGCTGGTTTTGCATTATTTTCTCCTAATGAAAAGCTATCCTGCATGATGCCCTCAGTGTAGGACCATACTAACAGCAAAGCATGTCATCATAGTATTTCCACATTACCAGCCTGCAAATCAGCTTTCAAATCACATGCAAATTACCCATTAACTTTTAAACTTATTATGGGACACTAGTCAGATGTAAATGAACTCTTTTCCTACCTCAGTCTAATAAATCTTACCAATTGCATCTAATATGCTAACATCTACACTATAACCAGTAATAACAAAACTTGAACAGGTAGGTGAAATATAGCCGAAGCAGCTTTTGCTCCATAAAATGACAACAAAAACAATGGTGGTAGAAGTCAACTGTGGTTTCTTAAGCAATTACAAGGTCAAATAATAAACAAACTGACTGACTTAATCAGAGAACCACAAATAATAATTACACCACTAACTTTAAATCAGAAGTAAAGCTGCTCTGAAAATGTTGCATGACCAGATAGTACTGTGACGGAATAGGACAAGATGCAAATCTGGCGAAATTTTTCATATTTCTGAAGTGAATTAATCCCATGCATTCATTTTAATTGCCATTCTTAAATGTCATCAGCCTGCTTTGAATTCGGTCACTAGTACTGCTTAAGAAATCTTGAATGGTAAAAGCATTAGATGAGATTTGGAAACATGGAAGAGGAGGTTGAACAAGCAACCAGAGATTTTCTGTTGGCATCCAGGCCTTAGTTTGATGGTGGAAGACTTGTATTACACGAGGAGGAGGATATTATGCTGAAAAATAAAATTCCTTATGATAAAGGATAAAGAATTAGGTAGCTCTTGCTTTTTATTTTAAGTGCTGTTTTAGATGGGTATTGTATGAAATAAATACATATATGTAAAATTGCCTATATTGATTATTGTTAAAATTGACTGTTCTGCTATATAAATTTTCTTAAAATTTAGTTTAAGTGAGACAATTATTATTATGTCTTTAATCACTTTTCATCCAGGATACCAGTGAAAACTACAGAATGTGTCTATTTTAATAGGATTATGTCATTCGCAATCTAAATACGTTTACCCAGTACTTAGTGTCTGTTCAAGTGTTTAATCCAGCAGGTAGAGGTCCTGCAGCAACTGTTGCTGTCATGACTGATGAAGGAGGTAAGGAATAGCTTTTTATTAATATCAAAATTTGCTTAGACTTAAGGCAAGTGATGAATGAATTGTTTATGTAGGAATTTCTTCATGTTCAGATCTGTCACAAATTTTGCTTTACATATATACTGATTTCAAAGTATTATTGCCTTTTTTTTTAAAACTAATGCCATTTTTTGCAGAGATAAATTTTGGAGATTTTCTAGTTTATGAACTAAAGTGTGTGTGTGTGGCGAAGGTAAAGAAAGCCAACACGAGAAACGTCAGATAACCTACAAGGAAAATTAGTTTCCCGATACGGCACTCTATAGCACTGCTCGCTTGGTAAACAGACAGGTGTTATCGGTCTGGAGCAAAGTTGAGAATGATATATTGATTGACAGGTAGGCATGGCAAACGATGTGCTGATTTGTGCACGAACACAACACACGATAACAACGGTTTAGTAGCACTCAGAAGCAATAATGGTAACTTGCCCTAATGAACGCTTTCCATAATGATGAAAAAAGGTCAGATTACCTCCACTTGAATCCCATGGGAGCTTGAACACCTCCTGAAATGGAGGGGGTAACCTAACCTTTTTTCTTTAGAATCATGGGTGGACTAGCACAGAATTGTTTATTTACAAAATATTAATTTTTTGTTACTGTACTTTTATTTTTAAAGACACTCTTGCGGATACACACACATCATAACGTCAATCAACACCTCAGTAGTTATTCACTATATATATATATATACACACACATACAGAGTGATTCACTACCAGTGCGACAAACTTGCAGGAGGTGTAGGGGGCACAAAGACGAATCAGAATCACATAGCATTGCAGGGTCCGAAATGCCTTCGTCATGCGGTAGAGGATGTTGAACGGGAGGTCGCGTGAACAGCGATCCCCCACTGGAAGGGAGCAATACTCTTGATCTGATTATCAGTAGTGATTCTTCATGCATTAAGAACCTGCAGATAAATGAACCACTAGGTGGCAGTGATCACAGTGTGTTGAAGTGGGATTTACTCAAGGAGGTAACTACCATCAGAGGTAAAGGGAAGGGTTTTTGTTTTCGTAAAGGCGACTACGATGGTCTGAGACAGTATTTAAATTCTGTACAGTGGGACCAACTGATGATGTTACCAACAGCAAACTCAAAATGGGAAGCATTCAAGGAACTAATCTTGGAGGCTACCAGGCTTTACATACCAACTAAGAAATATTGTTCAAGGTTTAGGCCTAAATGGTTGTCAGATGAACTAATGAGACATGTGGCAGAGAAGAAAAATGCATGGGATACATACAAATTAATGGGTGACATGGAAGCCTATGATAGATATAAGTTGGTCTGTAACCAAGTCACAAAGGAGATTAGGCAGGCAAAGGCAGACTACGAAAAATCCTTGGCAAAGGATGCAAAGAAAAACAGAAAAGAGTTCTTTACATACTTGAACTTGAGAAGGAAAGGGATGAATCAGATTGGTCCACTGGATATTGATGGTTCAACAGTTGAGGATCCTGCTCAGGTGGCTAACAATCTAAACGAGTATTTTGCATCTACATTCATGCATGAGGTTTTATTCAGGAAGGAGAATGATGTAGGTAAAGTAAACATTGGCAATGAGCTGGATGATTTTGTAATAACTGAGAGGAAAGTGGAGGAGAGATTGTTGAGGATAAACATAAAAAAGGCACCTGGGGTGGATGGGATCTATCCAGTTATATTAAAGGAGGCAGCAAAGGAAGTATGCAAACCCCTAGCCATAATTATGAGAGCTTCTTTGGACTCAGGGGAGGTACCCATAGACTGGAGATGTGCAAATGTAACCCCAATTCACAAAGGAGGATCAAAGGCTGACACAAGTAATTATAGACCTGTTAGTTTAACTTCTGTTCCAGGTAAATTAATGGAGGCACTGGTTAAAGAAGCACTGCAGGATCATCTAGACAAGAATTCCGTTATAGCTCAGACGCAGCATGGTTTTGTTAAGGGCAGGTCTTGCCTGACCAATTTGATTGGATACTATGATGTAGTCACAAAAGAACTGGATGCAGGGAATAACTTTGATATTATATATTTGGATCTTAGAAAGGCTTTCGATACTGTTGCACATGGAAGACTGCTGCACAAATTGGAGCAGTGTGGCATTGGAGGCAAATTGCTGCTATGGATAAGGGGATGGTTGAGTGGCAGAAGACAGAGAGTGGTAATCAATGGACACTGCTCAACGTGGACTAATGTTATTAGTGGAGTTCCTCAGGGTTCAGTGTTGGGTCCGTTGTTGTTTTCGGTGTTTATGAATGATATTGATGATGGGATATCAAGTTTAATGTCCAAGTTTGCAGATGATACAAAGGTTGGCAGGGTCGTTAAGGACACTACTGACGCTATGCTGCTGCAACAGGATCTGGAAAGGTTGAATAGATGGGCTGAGAGGTGGCAAATGAAGTTTAACATTGACAAATGTAAAGTACTACATATGGGAAACAGTAACCCCAGAGCAACGTATCAACTCTGCGGTACTACACTGACAGTGGTGGAGAATGAAAAGGACCTGGGGGTAATTGTGCAGGCAGATATGAAGTTCTCTGAGCAGTGCAGACGAGCTGCAAGAGTAGCTCATGGTGTCTTGTCAATGATATACAGGAATTTTTCTAGCAGGGATAAGGAGGTGATTATTCCCTTGTATAAGGCAATGGTTAGGCCACATCTTGAGTACTGTATACAGGTCTGGAGGCCTCATTTCAAGAAGGATGTAGAGCTGCTGGAACAGGTACAGAGAAGGGCAACAAGATTAGTAAATGGAACAAAGGGTTGCTCTTACGAAGAAAGGCTTAAGTTTTGCAAATTGCAGAGTCTGGAGACTAGGCACCGGCGAGGTGATCTGATAGAGGTGTATAAGGCTTTGAATGGTTTGAGCATGCTCAATGCCAATGGGATTCTTCATCTTGCTCAGAATAATCACCTCAGAGGGCATAAATTCAAATTGAGGAAGGACGGATGTCGGATAGATGTGCGGAAATTTGCCTTTGGCCAGCGGGTGGTTGGTTGGTGGAACCGACTTCCATCACTTGTTGTTGAAGTTGATAGCCTAAACAAATTTAAAGCTCAACTGGACAGGTATTTCGAACGAACGGAGGGGTGAAATGGGAGTGGGTTTTTTTTTTTTGGCTGATGCTGAATAAGCTTGCTTTCTTGCATCATATGCCTCTACTAATGCTAATGCTAAGTCAGAATTTGCGAACCGGTTCCCGAGGCAGTAGGATGGATGAGTATTCAAACCTTGAACTGGCCGACATGCACCTCGTGTATGGAGCTCCGGACTGTAATGGGCACGCCGCTCTGCGTTTGTAACAGGAACGTTTCCCGCACAGGCGTGCTCCTCATCATACGATTTTCGCACGTGTGCACAGAAGGTTACGTGAGACTGGTTGTTTCACGAGAGGTACCATGAATCGAGAGCGAACGACGAGGACGCCAGGCAATGAGGAGAATGTCCTACGTCTTGCAGAAGGCAATCTGAGTAAGAGTACTCGAGCGATAGGCCAACGATTGGGTATTTCCCAATCCACTGTATGGAGGATACTGTCAACAAACCAAATGAGTTCATACCATCCGCAACGCGTCCAATCATTGGAGCCTGCGGATTATCCACTCCGGAGGACTTTTGCTACTTGGTTTCTTCAACAGAAATGGTTTGCAAATGCTGACTTCCAGCGGGATCGCTGTTCACGCGACCTCCCCTTCAATGTCCTCTACCGCATGACGAAGGCATTTCGGACCCTGCAATGCTATGTGATTCCGATTCGTCTTTGTGCCCCCTACACCTCCTGCAAGTTTGTCGCACTGGTAGTGAATAAATAAGTTAAGTATATATATATATACTTAACTTATTTATACATTTTTGTTTTTGAATTGTGGTACTACTTGGGAGCATCAGGTTTGTAGTTGACCCCAACCAACCCGCTAATTATATTTAAACCTAGCCTTGGTATGGATAGCCTTACATATAAAATATGAGATATAAAAATATAAAATACATATAAAAACAACAAAATTAATGAAATTTTAAAGAAAGCTGGAGAAATTGGCAAACGTTAGTGAAAATTAACATTCTTCCTCATAGCCATATCTCTGCTACTCCTCAGGGGCTTTGAGCAGACATATAGCCATACTAGAGGAATGATATTCCCTGTCAGACTTGGTAATTTGACTTGGTAATCAAAGAGAGTATATCAAAGAGAGAGAGATACTCTCTTTGATCTTCTCTAGCTTCAAATCTCTCTCTACCTCATTGTGTAAAATTCATCTGTTGTCTCTACCATTCTCCCAACTCCAGTAATCACTTGGAGCTTTTTGACTTCCTCTCTTTGCAACTTGACTTTATCCAGTCCAACTATCCTAACAATGAGGTAATTTTCCTTGGTGATTTTAATGTTCACAACTCCAGTTGGCTTCCGTTTTCTAGTCACACTGACCCAGCTGGTCGAGATGCTGAGGCTTTTGCAGTTACTAATGGCCTTTCACTGATTGTTCATTTACCTACAAGAATAACGGAAAATCCTAATCATACAGCCAACACGCTTGATCTTTTTCTCACAAATAACCCTTCTAAGTACACGGTTGACATGAGAGGTTCTTTAGGCACTTCAGATCACAACTTGGTGATTGTCTCTTCTTCAGTGGAGCCTTTATCTCAAGGGTATTCCCAGCCTCATGTTATTTGGCATTACAAGAATGCAAAATGGGATGACCTGCGAGATTTCTTTCCTTCTTTTCCTTGGTGGGATTACTGTTTCAAAACTTCTAATGTCAATGTTTGCTCAGATCGTGTCAGTGAAATTATTCTTGCAGGAATGGAATCCTTTATCCCACACTCCACTTTAAAATCTCGTCCTTTATCTAAACCTTGGTTTTCCAATAAATGTGCTAAGGCTGTTCAAGAGAAGAATGTTGCATATCGTAATTGGCTTGTTCCTAATTCTTTAGTTTAATTTTCTGCTTACACCTGAGCTCGCAACAATTGTAAAGCAGCTATTAATCAGTCCAAACTAGAGTTTGAACAGGCTAAGAGTAGAAAACTTGCTTCTTGCCCTAATGGTAGCCGAGCATTCTGGTCCCTTGCCAAAGCTATTGGCCGCAACTTTTGCCCATCTCTGCTCCCACCTCTGTCCAAACTAGATGGTTCTGTTGTCACTTCCGCAAAGGATAAAGCTGACCTGCTAGCATCCCATTTTTCTTCCAACTCATATATTAATGACCTTGGTAAAACACCTCCCACCATTCCCAACACGCTCCATTCAATGCCTCCTGTGGTCTTCCATCAAAAGGATGTCAGAAGGATTTTGACGAATCTTGATGCTAAGAAAGCTCCAAGTCCCGATGGTATTTCTCCACTTGTTCTCAAAATCTGTGCTCCCGAACTTACTCCTATACTTTGTCGCCTTTTTTCACTTTCTTATTCAAAAGATGTTTTTCCATCTGCTTGGAAATTTGCTAATATCTAGCCAGTTCCTAAAAAGGTTGACAAATCCCTCCCATCCAATTATCGTCCCATTGCAATTACTTCTACTCTTTCTAAAGTAATGGAGAAATCAATTAACTGCCAACTCTTAAACTACCTAGAAACCTTCCGTCTGATCAACGATCGCCAGTATGGATTCCATCAGCGCCGATCGACTGGTGATTTCTGGCTTATGTTACCCATTTATGGACTAATTCAATGGAAAGGTTCCGTGAAGCACAAGTAGTTGCTCTTGACATCTCAACTTATCTGGGCTGCCAGACGCAACCCAGATATCAAAAATGAAAGATAGTTCCACAGCAGGAACTGCAAAGTGCCAAAAACTGAGCCAGAGACCTATCCAATTCCAATTCCAACCTATCTGATCATTCATTCAACTGGTGAGAATGCAGTTGGCAAACTTTCTCCATTTAGAGTTGAAAAGGAATTGGAAAGTAGAGCAGGATCTCCAAAATCCGTAAAAAGACTCAGATCAGGTGATATTCTCATTGAGACATCTAATGCCAAATATTCTGAGCGACTTCTGAAAACTAATTTCTTTGCAGGACCCCCAGTAACTGTAATGCCCCACAGATCACTGAACACCTCTAAAGGAGTGATCTCAGACTGGGACTTACTAGATGTATCTGAAGAAGAAATGCTAGAAGAACTGAAAGAACAAGGAGTTATTCATGTCAAGAGAATCTCCACCAGAAAAGATGGCAATCTGATCTTGACCTTTAATACACCGAATCGTCCATTAAGGTCGGATATCTATGTCAGACCATATGTCCCAAACCCGCTACGGTGTTTCCGATGTCAGAAGTATGGACATTCCCGCGGAACTCCTACTTGCGCAAAGTGTGGTTCAGTTGAACATGATTGCGAAAACTGTAATGCTCCTCAATCAATATGTCCAAACTGCAAAAGAGATCATCCCGCTTACGCTAGAACATGCGAGCACTGAAAAAGTGAAAAACGTATCCAGAAATATAAAACCGTGCATAATGTTTCTTACCAAGAAGCAAAAAGGATCATCTCACCACCAACTCATGCAAACAGACCTACGTATGCCCACGCGACCAAAAAATTCCAATCAACCGCATCGCAAACTGAACTAACAGTACCCCCAAAAGAGTCTTTCTCGAATTATGTAAAATCTTTGTACAGTGTAACTCAAACCCAAGCAGTCAATACACCAATTTCCATACTACAAGAAAATCTCCACACTCCGGATCAAGGACTCAAAGAAAAACATATCCTAACTTCTAGTCACCAACAACAAATGGATACAAAAGAAAAATCAGCAGATGACCCTGTCCTTCAAATTTTTGTTGAAGAAGACATGGACACCGAAAGGCCTTCCTTCCCAAAAAAAGATAAAAACAAAAGTGAAAAACAGAAAACCTCAGCAACCCGAAAACGCTCAGAAAGTCTAAAAAGAGATAAATAATGAACAGAATAATACAGTGGAATTGTCGTGGATTCCGTGCCATTATCTATGACCTATAAGATCTTTCCTATAAATACTCACCAATATGTCTCTGCCTTCAAGAGACATATTTAAAACCCCAAAATATACCAAAACTGTTTCGGTGTGATATTATTAGAAAAGACAGAACCAATCAGAATATTGCACATGGTGGTGTAGCTATTTTAACAAATTCCTACCAAACAGCTCTTACTGAACTCTCCCCTCGAGGCAATAGTAGTCCGTGTAGCTGCTGACATCCATATGACAATCTGCTCCTTATACATCCCACCAAGCCATACCTTCCAACAAAATGATCTCAACAATCTTATAACTCAACTCCCAACGCCTTTCCTCATCCTGGGAGACTTAAATGGGCATCACACTCTATGGGGTAACAACAACATCGATCAAAGAGGAAAACGAATTGAACAGTGTCTAGATAATAACAACCTTCTTCTTCTAAATGATGACTGTTCACCTACATACGTTCACCTTCCTTCAGGAACAAGTACTGCAATAGACTTGTCTATCTGTTCAGCAACCTTATATCCTACTCTAAAGTGGACGATAAACAACGATCCACTACATAGCGATCATTTCCCCATAATAATTGAATTTCTTAATAAGCCCTCTCATCATCCTACTAAAATTCCACATTGGCTCACTGATAAAGCAGACTGGCAGTCCTATAAAAAATTAACTAAGCTTGATACCGAAATAATCCAAAATTCCACAACTGATGAAGCAGTTAACTGTGTCACAAAAACGATATTACATGCAGCAGAAAAAACCGTGCCGAAATCCTCTTCAAAATTACCGATTCATCCAAAAACCTGGTGGAGTGATGAATGCCTTGTGGCTAAAAAAGAGCAAAGCAAAGCTTGGAATTCTTTTCACCAGAGTCTAACTACAACCAATCTCATTCAATATAAGTGCGCTAGAGCAAGAGCGAGATATGTTAGACGCTGCAATAAAAAGGCTGCTTGGATCCACTTCACTTCAACTATCAATCAAGTAACTCCTACACACAAAATTTGGAAAGCAATCAGAAAAATGAGTGGCAAATATCAAACGACACCTCTGCCCATCATGGAATGGAGAGGACAGAATGTAAATGATTCTGCTGGAATTGCCAATATACTAGGTGAAACCTCTGCCAAAACATCAGCAACAAAAAGTTATACACCGACCTTCAGAAGATCGAAAACAAGTTCAGAAAAACAAAAGTTATAACTTCTCTTCGAAAGGAGATAAACAATACAACTTAAGTTTTACTATCCACAAACTACATAGAGCCTTGTCATCATCTAGATGCAGTGCTGTAGGACTAGATAATATTCATTATTCCATGATACAGTAACTTAAGTACTGAATCATTACAGTCTGCTACAATCCTTGCCTTCCCTAAACAAGGTAAAGACCCTACAAATCCCCCTCATTAATGACCAATCGCCGTGACCAGTTGCATTTGCAAAATTCTCGAAAAGATGGTGAACCGCCGACTGATCTGGTACCTTGAAAATTTCAATCTACTACATTCTGCACAATTCAGTGTTCAACAAAACAGATCTACACTATATATACTAGTCTGACTAGTCAGACTAGAGAATTCCATTCGGAATGCATTCCTCAGATCGGAACATCGTGTGTTAGTCTGCTTTGATATCAGTAAGGCCTATGATTCCACGTGGAAGTATGGAATTCTCCATGAATTACATCGCCATGGACTTCGGGGTCACCTCCCGATTTTCATACAGAATTTCCTATGCAAGCGTACATTCCAGGTTCGATTTAAAACCTCACTGTCCCAAGTATTTTCACAAGAAGAAGGAGTTTCTCAAGGCTCTGTGCGCAGTGCTTCACTTTTTATAATTGCAATAAACAACATTGCCGGACAAATTCCAAACACTATTGATAAAGCACTGTTTGTAGATGACCTTAGTATTTGGTATCATGCGAAAAACATGAATACTATTGAGAGACAGTTGCGAGGGGCAATAACTAAGATCTGTTCATGGGCTCAGACTAATGGATTTCAACTTTGTCTGGAAAAAACATTTTGCGTCCATTTTTGCCGCCAATGCAAACTCCATCCCAATCCGGAGCTACAACTGAATCGCCAACCAATAGCAGTTCATCCCAGCATACGGTTCTTTGGAATCACTTTAGACCAGTAACTCACTTTCGTTGAGCATATCAAAAGACTAAGAACATCATGTCAACAAAAACTAAATATCATCCGGGTTCTCTCTACAACTAATTGGGGAGTTGATCACCTTACTTTATTACGGTTATATAGAGCATTAATAAGATTGAAACTTGACTACGGAGCACCAGTCTATAGTTCAGCAAGACCTAGTGCCCTTTGCTGGCTTGACCCTATGTATCATAGTGGAATATGCGTTGCTTTAGGGGCATATCGCACATCTCCAACACATAGCTTATATGCTGAAGCACACAAACCCCCCCCCCTCTCTCTCTCTCTCTCTCAATCAGGCGACAACAACTGATACTACGTTATGCCTATAAAATTAGATCTATGCCTGAACACCCAAACTAGCCCATACTTTTCACATCACATCACAGCACAGCAGGTTATACCAAAACTGCACAATGCTAATCGTCCTTTGGGTATGAGAATAAAACCCCTCTTAGAAGAATTAAATTTAACCTTAGACAAAGTGGCACATAGCCTCCCATACTCTCTTGCTCCTTGGAATATCATTCCACCCTCATGTGACTTACATCTGCATGAATGGAATAAATCTACATTGACATTGTAGAGCGGATATCATCTTTTAAGGGCACAAAAGGTGATATAGTTGTACACATTAGCACTAATGATATTAAGAGTAGGAGACCGGCGGAATTACTTAACAAGTACAGGTCACTGATGAAAAAAAGTCGTGAATTAGGGTTGAATTTGAGAGTGTCTGCAATTCTGCCCAGACACGATAGGAGGGAGTATATGATGAGAGCCCTGTCGATCAATTCAGCCCTGGAAAGATTGTGCAGTGCTCAAGGGGTAGAATTTTTTTCAGCCTGGTCTGTACTTGTTAACAGGAGAGACTGCTTCTACAGGGATGGGATACACTTAAATAGAAAGGGTGCAAGAATGTTTGTGATTACTATCGAGGCAGTGTTAGGTGGGTCAGAAAACTGCTAGATTGGGGGGATACAAGGACTAATAGATTAACAGTAGCCACTGGCAGAGGTGAAAGCGATTCTTGCACTGCTTCTATTGGAATGAGCAGCAGCCTGGAAAATAAGATGCAGGATATTACAGAGACTGCTGGGAATCATGGGGGTACAAGTAAACACATGGGTTGTGTTAGGGTGGCTAAGAGGAAGAGCAGGTGCATGTATACTTGCGTGTACACCAATGCTAGGAGTTTAGTAAATAAATTTGATGAATTTGAGTTATTGCTCAAAACATCAAAGGCAGATATTGTTGGGATTTCAGAGACATGGTGTCACACAGATATAAGTAATGCAGAACTGGAATTTGGGGAGTACAATGTCTACAGAAAGGATAGACAGGATAGGAAGGGAGGAGGGGTTATGCTATTAGTTAAGAAACACATAAAATCCAAGGAAGTGAAGCCAGTCGACATCGCTGGACAGTGCAGTGTCAAGTCAGTTTGGTGTGACATAAGCATTGGGAGATCAAAATTGAGAGTAGGAGTGTGCTATAGGCCTAATGACTCTGATGTGTATAATAAGAAACTGTACAGAGAAATAGAGTGGGCCAGTAAATCAGAGAGTCTTATAATGGGAGATTTTAATTTCCCAGATATTGACTGCAATTTGGGGGTTGGTCACTCACACACTAGCAAGGCTTTTGTGGATTTATTGGATGATTGTTTTCTAAATCAGCATGTTCGGGAGGCAACTAGAGGGAGCAATACTCTTGATTTGATTATCAGTAGTGATTCTTCATGCATTAAGAATCTGCAGATACAGGAACCACTAGTTGGCAGTGAACACAGTGTGCTGAAGTGGGATTTACTCATAGTGTGCTGAAGTGGGATTTACTACCATTAGGGGTAAAGGGAAGGGTTATTGCTTTTGTAAAGGCGACTATGATGGTCTGAGACAGTATTTAAATTCTATTCAGTGGGACCAACTGAATAGAATTCTATTCAGTGGGACCAACAGCAAACTCAATGGGAAGCATTCAAAGAACTTATCTTGGAAGCTACTAGTCTTTACATACCAACTAAGAAATATTGTTCAAGGTTCAGGCCTAAATGGATGTCAGATGAACTAATGAGACATATGGCAGAGAAGAAAAATGCATGGAATACATATAAATTAACATGTGACACAGAAGCCTATGATAGATACCAGTTGATCTGTAACCAAGTTACAAAGGAGGTTATGCAGGCGAAGGCAGATTACGAGAAATCTTTGGCAAGGGATGCAAAGAAAAACAGCAAGAAGTTCTTTTCTTATGTAAAGTCTAGAAGGAAGGGGATGAATTAAATTGGTCCACTTGATATCGATGGTTCAACTGTTCATGGCCCTGCTCAGGTAGCTAATAAACTAAATCAAAATTTTGCATCTACATTCACACATGAGGAGTTATTCAGGAAGGGGAATGCCATAGATGAAGTAAACACTGGCAGTGAGCTAGATGATCTTGTAATAATTGAGAGTAAAGTGGAGGAGAAATTGTTGAAGATAAATACAAGAAAGGCAACTGGGGTGGATGGGATCTATCCAGTTATATTAAAGGAGGCAGCAAAGGAAGTAAGCAATCCGTTAGCCATAATTATGAGAGCTTCCTTGGACTCGTGGGAGGTACCCACAGACTGGATGTGTGCAAATGTAACCCCAATTCACAAAGGAGGATCAAAGGCTGACACAAGTAATTCAGACCTGTGAGTTTAACTTCTGTTCCAGGAAAATTAATGGAAGCACTGGTTAAAGAAGCAATGCAGGATCATCTTGACAAGAATTCAGTTATAGCTCAGACACAGCATGGTTTTGTTAAGGGAAGGTCTTGCCTCACCAATTTGATTGGATACTATGATGTAGTCACAAAAGAATTGAATGCAGGGAATAACTTTGATATTATACAGGGTGTTTCAGTTAAACGTTTCAGAACTTCTAAGAGGGGTAGGGTACATCCTGACAACTCGAAATCATATAGCAGTGTGGGGTCGGAAATGCTTTCCTGAAGCGGTGTTGTACACAGAAGCACCATAAAGAAAAGAGACCGTAAGTGAGAAATCGTTTTAATAATACATGAAAAGAAGCAAAAGGTACATGGATTAAAGTAAGTGTTCGAAGTTTCTTTCACGGGCTACAATGCACGCCTCACATCTCCGACGCATGGACATCCGAACATTCTGGAATACTCCAGGCGAATTTCGAATTTCTTGAACAAGAACGCCAAGTTAGTAGGATGGATGATTACACGAACGCAGAGTTAGCCGATTTGCATTTGGCGTACGGGGCTGCAAATTGTAGTGGGCCAGCCGCACAGCGTTTGTACGCGGAACGATATCCGACGAGGCGTATTCCCAGTCATAATTTCTTTGCAAGACTGCACCAGAGGTTAGCTGAGAGAGGTTCATTTGAAAGAGCTGACAGGGACAGGGTAAGAACAGCACGGACTCCAGCCGTCGAACAGAATGTGCTGCAGTATGTACAGGGGAATCCAAGAACGAGTACACGAAGTCTAGCAAACGCAGTCGGGGTTTCCCCATTGCAGCGTCTGGAGGATTCTCCGAGAACAAGACATGCATCCGTTTCACGTGCAGCGTGTCCAGACACAGCAACCGGAGGATTATGCACCTCGTATTGCTTTCGCACAGTGGTACCTTGGAAAATGTGCTACAAATCCCCTTTTTCCTGCTGAAGTGTTGTTTTCCGATGAGGCATCCTTTACAAGGGAAGGAATTTTCAACACGCATAACGACCATATCTGGGCGGTGGAGAACCCGCATGCAATACGACGTCGTGCAGCACAGATTCGATTTTCGGTCAATGTATGGGCCGGTATTATGGGAGATCACCTCATCGGACCTTACCTGTTACCGTGTTGTCTAACCGGACCTATCTACTTGATCTTTCTGCAGCAAGTATTGCCACAACTTTGGAGAGATGAACAGATTTCTGCATCGACGCAACAGACAATGTGGTTCCAACACGATGGAGCCCCTGCCCATTATAGCGGAGATGTTCGTAACTACCTGGATGTCACATTTGGTCAACAGTGGATCGGACGTGGTGGTCCCGTGCGTTGGCCTGCTCGGTCACCCGACCTATCATGTCTTGATTTTTATTTCTGGGGTAATATGAAATCGCTAGTTTATGACACCCCTGTTGACAATGCTGAGGAGCTGGTTGCAAGAATCGCAGTAGCTGCCGAAGAAATTCGAAATTCGCCTGGAGTATTCCAGAATGTTCGGATGTCCATGCGTCGGAGATGTGAGGCGTGCATTGTAGCCCGTGGAAGAAACTTCGAACACTTACTTTAATCCATGTACCTTTGCTTCTTTTCATGTATTATTAAAACGATTTCTCACTTACGGTCTCTTTTCTTTATGGTGTTTCTGTGTACAACACCGCTTCAGGAAAGCATTTCCGACCCCACATTGCTATATGATTTCGAGTTGTCAGGATGTACCCTACCCCTCTTAGAAGTTCTGAAACGTTTAACTGAAACACCCTGTATACAGTGGATTCCGGTTATTTGGGCCACCGGTTAATCGGGGCAGCCGTTTATATGGGGCAAATCTTAAAAAACAAAAAACCAGTTGAGAAAATAGCCAGAGTTTACTTCGCTTAATTGGGAGAAAATGCCGTTTAATCAGGGCAGGAGACCTCAGCACTGGAGATTACCCTACGATTGTCTCCGACCGTACCACATAATTCGGTCGGATTTCTGGAGGTCACAACCATAAAACAACAAAAACAATTAGCAGTCACCTGTTTATTGGGCTTTTCTGTTAGTGCAATCTATCATAAACAGACAGTAAACTCGATCTTATTGAATTTGCAGTAATACCGACAGCTGGAATTCTGTGGGTTATTATGGTAAAATGTGTTTACACTTCCACAAAATCTTCAATCATATAAAAAAAATAATTTTCACAATCTTCTCTTGATTCCCATTTTTAAAGCTTCGTAATTTGTTACTCCTTTCTCTCACTTGCGCGTGTTGTTGTTACTTGCAATTTGTGTGCGCCGTGTCCTTTGTTATTGATTGCTTATCTTTTTACTGTTTTAAATTTTAACCCCCACCCACAAATGTCAGTGAAGAGAAATGTCAACTAGTTAGTATGTACATATTACAGTACGTAGCCGACCGGGCTAGCCGAGTGGGTAAAGTACCTGCCCGGCAACCCAAAGGTCGCGGGTTCGATTCCCGCCTCGGGCTTGGATCAAAGTACTGCAAAAACCTTGGGAGGTGCAATATGGCCACAGAAGCCGATGCGCCAACAACTACCAAATCAAAAAAAAAAAAAAAAAAAAAAAATTACAGTACGTATTAATTATTCCGATTATCACGTATATTCTTCCGATTTTCACGTATCATTTAATTTTTTAATTAGTAAGGTAATAAAGAGTAAATTTATGCTTAATATATCTTTACTTTTATAGCCTGTGGATAATATTCCTCCTATTTTCGCTAATTAGAATCGCTGTTTGAATCGCTGTTTAATAGAATTAAAATTCAATTCACAAACGTGATCACAATGCTTACTACATATCGTATAGTGAACGGTACTTTACTGTGGTGAGTTCGTCATAACTTGATTTGATTGTACAGTGAACAAATTGTAAAGGGGGGGAGGGATAAATTGTATTTTTAACTATTTTACATGAAACTTCGGATAATTGGGGCAGCCGCTTAATCATGCCAAAATGCACTAGTCCCGACGTGTCCCAAATAACCGGAATCGACTGTATTTGGATCTTAGAAAGGCTTTTGATACTGTTGCACATGGAAGACTGTTGCACAAATTGGAGCAGTGTGGCATTGGTGGCAAATTGTTGCTATGGATAAAGGGATGGTTGAGTGGCAGAAGACAGAGTGGTAATTATTGGACACTGCTCATCGTGGACTAATGTTATCAGTGGAGTCCCTCAGGGTTCAGTGTTGGGTCCATTGTTATTTTCTGTATATATAAATAATATTGATGATTGTATATCAAGCTTAATGTCCAAGCTTGCAGACGATACAATGGTTGGCAGGGTTGTTAAGGATGCTACTGACACTATGCTGCTGCAACAGGATCTGGAAAGGTTGAGCAGATGGGCTGAGAGGTGGCAAATGAAGTTTAACATTGACAAATGTAAAGTACTACATATGGGAAACAGCAACCCCAGAGCAACGTATCAACTCTGTGGTACTACACTGACAGTGGTAGAGAATGAAAAGGACCTGGGGGTAATTGTGCAGGCAGATATGAAGTTCTCTGAGCAGTGCAGATGGGCTGCAAGAGTAGCTCATGGTGTCTTATCATTGATATACAGGAATTTTTCTAGCAGGGATAGGGAGGTGATTATTCCCTTGTATAAGGCAATGGTCAGGCCGCACCTTGAATACTGTATACAGGTCTGTAAGCCTCATTTCAAGAAGGATGTAGAGCTGCTGGAAGGAGTACAGAGAAGGGCAACAAGGTTAGTGAACGGAACGAAGGGTTGCTCTTACGAAGAAAGGTTTAAGTTTTGCAAATTACAGTGTCTGGAGACTAGGCACCGTCGAGGTGATCTGATAGAGGTGTACAAAGCCTTGAATGGTTTGAGCATGCTCAATGCTGATGGGATACTGCCTCTTGCTCAGAATAATCACCCAGAAATCACCTGAGAGGGCATAAATTCAAATTGTGGAAAGACAGATGTAGGATAGATGTGCGGAAATTTGCCTTTAGCCAGCGGGTAGTTGGTTGGTGGAAGAGACTTCCATCCCTTGTTGTGGAAGTTTGTAGCCTAAATAAATTTAAGGCTCAGCTGGACAGGTATTTCAAATGAATGGAGGGGTGAAGTGGAAGGTTTTTTTTTTTTTTTTGGCTGATGCTGCATAAGCTTGCTTTCTTTTATCATACTAATGCTAATGCATAGAGAAAACCTCTTGCAACTATACCATGCAGTAGTGGACCAGTTTCCCAGCTTTTCCATAGTACATACTGATGGATCAAAGAATGATGTCCACATTGGAATCGCCGCAGTTTTTCCAAACATCACATTAGCTTATCAGTTATCACGTGAGTTCAGTATATTTTCCGCCGAACTAATAGCAATTCAGGTTGCACTGAATCATATTGAGTCCTCTGATATTAACAACAGCATAATTTTCACAGATTCTTTAAGTGCACTTCAAGCAGTAAAAAACACCATGAACATCACCCACCCAGTCATGAAAAGAATAGTCAGCTCTTTACATACCTTATCAGAACTTGGGAAAAACAAACACTTCTTTTGGGTCCCAGGAGATATGGCAGTTCCTGGAAATGAACTAGCGGACAGTGCTGCCAAATTAGCTCACCTACCACCCGAGAACAAGTGGAAAGTGCCTCATTAAGACTATCGACCAATAATCCAGGAAAAATGCATGTGCCAATGGCAGTTATCATGGGAGAATCAACCTAATAATAAACTTCGAATTATCAAGCCAAACCTTGAGCGATGGCCTTCCAGCTTTAGTTCAATCCAACATCAGGAGGTAATATTGGCTTGTCTGCGAATAGGTCACACAAATATCACTTATGGTTATCTTTTAAGAGGAGAGATACCCCTTCAATGTCATCACTGTAATACAATGCTCTCAGTGAAACACATTCTGGTTGAATGCACAAAATATACAAGAGAATGCAGAATCTTTGCACTGCAGCCACAACAAAAGATCCTACACTTACCTCACTTTTAAACAATGAAACAAATGTCTCAAGCATTTATAACTTTCTCAAGATGATTAAAGTATATCACCTCCTTTAGTTAGCTAAAAAAAAAAAAAAAAAAAAAAAAAAATTACTTTCTGGTTCCTTTTTTCCATTTTTTCTATTTGAGAAGAAATGGCATGCATAATTATCATATGTATGGTGCACTATGGTCATAGTTGCCGATGCACCCAATAAATCCCAAAACAAACAAATCATTAATTTTCACTGACTTTTGCCAATTTCTCCAGCTTTCTTTAAAATTTCATTAATTTTGATATCTTTATATGTCATATTTTTTATATGTATCTCATATTTTATATGTAAGACTATCCATACCAGGGCTAGGTTTAAATATAACTAGCGGGTTGGTTGGGGTCACTACAAACCTGATGCCCCCAAGTAGTACCACAATTTAAAAACAAAAATGTATAAATGCATGTAATGTCTAATTGTCCACAGACAATAGCATTAATGCTGGAGCCAATATTACAATACTTAACGCCATTTAATATTTAAACCTAAATGTCTTACCTAATATTTTTAAACCTAAATATATATATAAAGAATCCACTTTTCTCTTCCTATTATTTCCTAACCTAACTTTTAAGGTTAGGTTACAAAATATAAGGAAGCCTTTTCTATTATTTCCTAACCTACCATTTAAGGTCAGGTTACAAAATATAACGAAAAATAAAAGAATAATGAAACCTTTTCCTTTTTTCGTAACCAAACCTAAATCGACAATATAGTAAAAATACTCATGAACTCCAAAAATCTGCTTTTAGTAATGAGAAAAAAAACATAATGAAGAACATAAAAATGAACAGAATGAAACTTTTATTAATTTAGCTTTCATCAAAAAATCAACCAACATTTAATTTTACTTACAAATTTCTTCCATCTTTAAAAGATTCATCACTATTATTACCTGTTTACCGTTCATCACAAAACTATTATGCACCATTCTTTACTCATAAATACACATTATAATGCCAACCAATGACTACACAGTAGCTTATACTCTGTCACACCCACCACCAATCATTTCATCGTTTGCCACGCCTACCTGTCAATCAGTATATCCTTCTTGATTTTGGCTCCAGATCGATAAAACCTACAGTCTGTTTACCGAGTGAGCAGTGCTAGAGTCTGGTGTCGGGGAAACTAATTTTCAGCGTATGTTATCCGACATTTCTCGTGTTGGCTTTCTTTAGCTTAGCCATATATATATATATATATATATATATATAAAAATAAATAAATATAAAACAATATATATATTGTTTTTGTAAACAATATACAAAAAATTATGTACAAATAAATAAAAAATAATAAATAACAAAGAAATAAGTAAATAACACTGTATTCAGTTATGGGACTGAGGAAGCAAACAAAATACAAAAAAATTATGTACAAATAAATAACAAAGAAATAAATAAGTATATAACAATGTATTCAGGTATGGGAGGGCAATTTTAGCAAGCATTTTTTTTAATTTTTTTTTTTATAACAAGCTGTATAAATAATAATATACCTCCCTTTTTCATCATATACTGTTTCAGTATAGTTTCTGCTACATTTAAAAATAAATTCAATTTCAATTTACTTGGCACCTGTCCATGTTAAAGGTATTGTACAGTTGTATATTATCTTGTGGGATTTCCACTACTTAGTAATCACTGTTCATGACTTCCGTTTAAGGTTCTTTCTTGGAATGAGATTCCTGTTGCCTTATTCTCTAAGTTTTTCACTCGCTTAGTTTGAATTCATCCTTTCTACTTTTTTGGAATCCTGTACATTTGGCTTTTTATTCCTGGACTTATTAAGTTAAGTATCTTCCCTGATAACAACCACTAGGTTTGACACTTTGCTTCTCTGACACCAGTCTCAGATCCACTGTCTATATGGTAGCCTTACATCATTTAACCAGGCCTTTTATTTGGTGGAATAAATTTTATCAATGGATACGGAATTTCTTCTTCTTCAAGGTTTTTAATTCTGTTGCCATCAAAGTTTTTGCCTGCCAGATTTTTTGTCATCCTCTTCAGTGGATTCACTTAACTTTCAATCAACCTCAGATGTTGCCGAACTGTGCATTTCTCTATCTACAGCGGTTTGTCATCTTGGACATTTGGACCCGTGATCTCTGATCATCTAAAATTTCGCCAGAATTTCATCTCCTTGATTTTCATCTCTTGTAGATCGGAATTGTTCTTGTTTTACTTTTTGTTTCACATGTTCCTTTACACATTGGTATGCCTACTCCCTTATGTTTGGCATTTCATGTTTTTAGGCCATCTTTCCCACTTTTTTTTTTACAATGATAGAGGTCATCGCTATCTGTATCTCTAAATCTATATAACTCAGTGACTTGTCATTGTTTCCGCTTTTGCATCTTGGCTGTGTATGTCTCTCCTCCGCTTGACTTAATGACTCCAGGTAACTTCCACTTTTAGTTTTGGTTTCAATTTCCCTTTTTCTCTACAAGCCTATGGTATTAACACCCATTTTTACTAATGCTTGCCTATACCAGAACCCTTTCTTTAAGGTTTGACCTTACCCAGTAAATTCAGTATTTTTAATGACTTTTTCTACACTTTTTATCTTTATACTGTCTTTTTATATTTTTTTCCCATTCGTAAAACTATTAGTATAATATGAAGGTGATACGAATGCTCACTATCCTCCATCCAATCGCTATTTTTGCCTTATTTTGACCATCTTTTTCTCCCCTTCCCTACCCCTAGAATTTTACCATTCCCTTTTCTTGTCCACACTCTTTCGATCAAATTTCTCTGCTTTATATTTGAATTTTAATTTTTAACTACGTTAATTTAATTACCTTTCACCCCTTTCGCACTCCATATACATTTGTATTTTATTTCACATTACACTTTTGTAAATATGTATTTATTCGAAATTACGCTATTAACTTAATTTTTACACTGCGTTGGGACTACCTTGTCTATTGGCATTACGATAAAGGCTGCATATTTGCTTCCCCCTTTTTCTAATACTACAGACAAGTTTAGAAACATGGTGCCTGATACGTGGTCAGGAGTAGTCCCCTGTTGAATTTCCTGCCTATATATCATATTTTCATTTACTATATTCAGATTTTACATATTTGCCATCCCCTGATTCGACCTCTTGCTAAATTGCCCTCCCATATCTGAATACAGTGTTATGTACTTATTTATTTATTTTTTTGTTATTTATTATTTTTATTTGAACATAATTTTTTTGTATATTGTTTGATTCCTCAGTCCCAGTTAATTTTTGTACTAGGTTTTTCGAATTCTTTCACCTATTTCATCACTGCTTCACTTCCAGCTTCGATTATCCCTTAAACTTCTCTTAGTTCAGACACCATGTGTACTTTTCATTTCCATTTTCACAGACACTTTATTTACGTTACAAACCACACATTATTTATATCCTTTTGCTTCCTTTACTGCTGTGCTGCACATTTTGGAGCATTAGACATATGATGACTTTTATCTTTTTCTGCTTATTTTTCTTGTTACAGTTTAATATTACTACTATATATAAGAAGACACATTCAGTGTGTACCATATTTCCCTATGTATAAGATGCACCCTTTTTCGAAAAATTTGGGGTCTAAAAACTGGGTGCGTCTTATACAGTGGTTGTAAATTTTTTACTTGCATTTCCCGCTTTTTTGCACTTATTGTCTTTGCGCTCATTGTTTCGCACTTGTTACCGGTATATTAGGTTACGTTTTGCCACGTTCTGCCCAGAAATGGCTATGAAAAGATTTTCGTACGGTGCTGAATTCAAGTTAAAAGTGATCGAGTTTGCAAAAGTGAATGGAAATCGTGCTGCTGAGCGTAAGTTTGGTCCTCCTCCAACTGAGAAAACAATCTGAGACTGGCTACGGGAAGAAGAAACCCTACTGAAAACGCCACGGCAGAAGAAGGCCATGAGAGGCAAGTCAGCAAAATGGTCTGATTTAGAGAGGGAATTGAAGATATGGATTGAAGAGCAAAGGGCATTTGGAATTCCTGTGTCCACAAAGGTGGTTCAGCATGAGGCAAGAAGAATTGCTGATGAAAAAGAAGTTACTGATTTCAAAGGAGGACACAATTGGTGCTTCAGGTTCATGAAACGGAATGGACTAAGCATGCGTACATGCACCAGACTTGCCCAAAAGATGCCTGAAAGCTATGAGCAGAAGGTCCTTGAATTTCATCGTTTTGTCATTCAATGTCAGAAGACACATCAGTTTGAGTTGGGACAGATTGCAAATATGGACGAAGTCCCACTTCAGTTTGATGCCCCAAGTAACAGAAATGTTAATAAGAATGGGAGGAAAACTGTAACTGTGAAGACAAGTGGACGTGAAAAGAGCCATTATACAGTTGTTCTAGCTTGTTGTGCCGACGGAACCAAGCTGCCTCCTATGCTGATTTTCAAACACAAAACAATGCCAAAAGAAGACATTCCTCGAGGTGTGATTGTCCACGTTCATGACAAAGGTTGGATGGATCAGGATGGGATGAAGATCTGGTTTGAAAGTTTGGAGCAGGAGACCAGTGGGCTCTTGCACAAACATGCCCTATTGGTACTTGATCAGTTCAGGGCACACATAGCAAAAAACACAAAGAAGATTGCTGCAGAGCAAAAAACAAAACTTGCCGTCGTACCTGGAGGCTTGACATCCCAGCTCCAACCACTTAATGTCAGCATAAATAAACCCTTCAAAGCTGCCATGGGAGATGAATGGAACCAATGGATGAAGTCTTCTGGGGACAATTTGACACCAGCAGGAAGAGTGAAGAAACCAACTATAGGAGAATTTTGTACCTGGGTGAAAAGACCCTGGGATAATATCAAGATTGAGATCGTTGTCAAGTCATTTAAGAAGTGTGGCATTTCAAATGCCATAGATGGAACTGAGGACGAGGCAATATATGAAGACAGTGAGGACACAGATGAGGACAAGCTAATGGATGGGAGTTTTCACAGTGATGAGGAGTAGTATGAATTTTATGATGAATAAAACTTGAGTTCAATAACTTTATGTAATACATTTCTTTTCAAATTTCGGGCCCCAAAATTAAGGAGCATCTTATACATGGGGAAATAAGGTGTGTATATATATATATATATATATATATACACACACACACACACACACACACACACTGAAAGGACAGAATTTATGGGATACCTGGTTCCTGGGCAATGCGACACTGTCACCCCTCTTGCTAGGGCATGAACAGACTGCTTGGCAGGTGTATAGGTATGCTGCAAAAACCATTCAAATATACAAGTATGCAGATGATGTCACCATATCCAGCCAATCACAAAATATGAATACTGTTGAAAGATAGATACAAATTGCTCTTGTCAGAATAGAAACCTGGACCTTACATAACGGATGCTGTCTTGCTGAGCAGAAATCCACCACTGCAAATTACAGTCACTTCATCGTGATCCTGAGCTAAAGATCAATAATGTTTCATTTCCTCTTGCTTGCACTGTCTTTGTTTTTGACCTCGAACTGGATAGGAAACTGAACTTTCAAGCCCATGTGGCTTACCTTCGAACTCTCTGTTTAAAGAAGTTGAATATCCTCTGGTGTGCATCATCCATGTCATGGAGGGCTGATTGACATACCTTGATTCATCAGGTCTGGCTTGGACTATGGCTCTCCAGTGTATGACTCTGTAAGGAAAAGTACTTTAGAGCATTAGTAGAGGCATATGATGCAAGAAAGTAAGCTATGCAGCATCAGCCAAAAAAAACCAAACAAAAAACGCTCCCATTTCACCCCTCCGTTTGTTCCAAATACCTTTCCAGCTCAGCCTTAAATTTATTTAGGCTATCAACTTCCACAACAAAGGATGGAAGTCTGTTCCACCAACCAACTACCCGCTGGCTAAAGGCAAACTTCAGCACATCTATCCTATATCTGTCTTTCCTCAATTTGAATTTATGCCCTCTCAGGTGATTATTCTGAGCAAGAGGAAGAATCCCATCAGCATTGAGCATGCTCAAACCATTCAAGGCTTTATACACCTCAATCAGATCACCTTCAAGGTGCCTAGCCTCCAGACATGGTAATTTGCAAAACTTAAGCCTTTCTTCATAAGAGCAGCCCTTTGTTCCATTCACTAATCTTGTTGCCCTTCTCTGTACTCGTTCCAACAGCTCTACATCCTTCTTAAAATGAGGCCTCCAGACCTGTATACAGTACTGAAGGTGTGGCCTGCCCATTGCCTTATACAAGGGAATAATCACCTCCTTATCCCTGCTAGAAAAATTCCTGTATATCATTGACAAGACACCATGAGCTGCTCTTGCAGACTGTCTGCACTGCTCAGAAAACTTCATATCTGCCTGCACAATTACCCCAGTTCCTTTTCGTTCTCTACCACTGTCAGTGTAGTACCACAGAGTTGATACCTTACTCTGGGGTTACTGCTTCCCATATGTAGTATAGTCAGTCCTCACATAACACGTGTTTACACTACACGAATTCGATCATACACGATTTATAAATAGGGGAATGATATTGTATATAACACAAACCGAATTCGCTTATGCACAATTCGCCATTTGTGTTTACAAGAAATGGCAGTTGGATGCAGAATCACCCCAACTGAAGGAATGAAGAGAAGATTCTGAAAATCTATTTATGTTTTTTATATCAGTGACGGGGAAACACATTTCACCATAATAACTTAATAAAATTCCAGCTATCGGTATTATCACAAATGCAGTTAGATTGAGTTTATAACAGATTCCACTAGCAGGAATGCAACTGGAAATTGTTTTTATTGTTTTATGGTAGTAACCCCCAGAAATGTGCTTCAGTAAAATGTGCGCTAGTGAGGTGTTAATAGAGTTGTCTCTGCCTTTGCGGTCTGTTTATTCAGTTGCTACATGCTCACAGCTTTGTTTATGTGTATCAAGCGAGCGTGCCTCCTCATTTTGTAAATGTGCTTTATTCCTTAAAAATGAGTAAAATACTTAAAAGGTGTGAAAAGGAAGCATCCCGGCGAAGACTCTACAGATTCAGAGAGAAAAAGAAAAGCAATATCGATAAACACAGGCAGACTGGGTCAAAAATTCTTACCCGGGAAAATTTGTAGTGGCCTCATATTAGCGTTTATGGCCAAAATCACATCGGCCTCAGACCCACTGTGGTTTCCCTCGTAAGGCTTATGGCCAGTCCGCCTCAGTCGACAGAGAAAAAAATATGAAATTGTGAAACACTTTGAGCGAAATGAAAGACTATGTGATATTGCACGTGCTACAGGCTTAAATGAGGCAATGCCGAGAATTACAAAGAGTGCAGAGAAAATAAAAACTTTCATAGCATTAACAACTCAAAGTGTAATTAAAATCCATTAGATTAAGATACAAAGATTTGGAAGAGATGGAACAGCTGTCATCTGTTTGGATAGAAAATCAAACAAAAAACAAGTTTGCTTACGATAAAAGCAAAAGCATTCGCAATATTTTATTACGTAATAGTCATAATAAAATACGTAAGTATTCTATTACGATTATTTATTGTGTTTGGTAATGTTTTGGTTATAAACGTGTGTTCAATCTCAGGGGTCTGCACCTAACCCTATTTTTCCCATAGGGCCTGTTGTTTATATTTAACGATTTTGCATTGCATGAGGGTTTCTAGGAACACAACTATCGTGCTATACGAGGACTGACTGTACTTTACATTTGTCAATGTTAAACTTCATTTGCCACCTTTCAGACCATCTGCTCAACTTTTCTAGATCCTGCTGCAGCACCATACTGTCATTAGTGTCCTTAACAACACTGCCAACCTTCGTATTGTCAGCAAACTTGGACATTAAGCTTGATATACCATCATCAATATCATTTATAAATACAGAAAACAACAATGGACCCATCACTGAATCCTGAGGGACTCCATTAGTCCACGATGGGCAGGGTCCATTGATTACCACTCTCTCTCTTCTCCTACTCAACCATCCCTTTATCCATAGCAGAAATTTGCCTCCAGTGCCACACTGCTCCAATTTGTGCAACAGTATCAAAAGCCTTTCTAAGATCCAAATATATGATATCAAAGTTATTCTCTGCATCCAGTTCCTTTGTGACCACATCATAGTATCCAATCAAATTGGTCAGTAGTAGTAGTGGCATGTGATGCAAGAAAGCAAATGTATGAGCTTATGCAGCATCAGCCAAAAAAAAAAAAAAAAAAAAATCACACCATTCCCTCCAAATACCTGTCCAGCTCCTCCTTAAATTTATTCAACCTATCAACTTCCACAACGAAAGATGGAAGTTTGTTCCAGCAATTAACCACCCGCTGGCTAAAGGCAAATTTCCACACATCTATTCTACATCTGTCTTTTCTTAATTTGAATTTATGCCCCCTTAGGTTCGTAATCCGAACAAGTGTAAGGATCCCATCAGAATTAAGCGTGCTCAACCCATTCAAGGCCTTATATACCTCAATCAGATCACCGCGCAGGTGCCTAGTCTCCAGCCACTGCAATTTGCAGAACTTAAGCCTCTCTTGGTAAGAGGATCCCTTCATTCCCCTCACCAATCTTGTTGCCCTTCTCTGTACACGCTCAAGTAAATCTACATCCTTCCTAAAATGAGGCCTCCAGACCTGTACGCAGTACTCAAGGCGTAGCCTGACCATTGCCTTATACAGAGGGATAATCACCTCCTTTTCCCTGCTAGCAAAATTCCTATATATCATTGACAAAACCCCATGACCTGCCCTGGCAGCCTGTCTACATTGCTCAGAGAACTTCATATCTGACTGCACAATTACTCCCAGGTCTTTTTCATTTTCTACCACCTTAAGTGTAGTACCACACAGTTGGTACGTTTCTCTGGGGTTACTTCTACCCATATACAGTACTTTGCATTTGTCAAAGTTAAACTTCAGTTGCCACTTCTTAGCCCATCTGCCCAAATTATCTAGATCCTGTTGCAGTAGCACACTGCCATTACTGTCATTAACAACCCTGCCAACCTTTGTATCATCTGCAAAGGTTGGCAGGGTTGTTAATGACAGTAATGGCAAGACTTTCCCTTAGCAAAACCATGCTGTGTCTGAGCTATAACTGAAGTCTTGTCTAGATGATCCTGCAGTGCTTCTTTAATCAGTGCCTCCATTAATTTTCCTGGAACAGAAGTTAAACTAACAGGTCTATAATTACTTATGTCGCCCTTTGATCCTCCTTTGTGAATTGGGGTCACATTTGCACATCTCCCGAGACAAGGAGGTGATTATCCCCTTGTATAAGGCAGTGGTCAGGCCACACCTTTAGTACTGCGTACAGGTCTGGAGGCCTCATTTTAGGAACAATGTAGAGTTGCTGGAACGAGTACAGAGAAGGGCAACAAGATTGAGAGGAACAAAGCGGTGCTCTTACGAATAGAGGCCTAAGTTCTGCAAGTTGCAGCATTTAGAGACTAGGCACCTTCGAGGTAATCTGATTGAGTTGTATAATTGAATGGTTGGAGCAGGCTCAATGCTGATTGGATACTTCTGCTTGCTTAGATTAAGATACCTGAAGGGGCATAGATTGAAATTGAGGAAAGACAGTTGCAGAATAGATGTGCCGAAGTTTGCCTTTAGCCAGTGGGTAGTTGATTGCTGGAACAGACTTTCACCTGTTGTTGTGGAAGTTAATAGCTTAAATAAATTTTAGGCCGAGCTTGACAAACATTTGAAGTGACCAGATGGGTGAAATGGGAACTTTTTTTTTTTTTTTTTTTCCTTTTTGGGTATATAAACTTGCTTTCTTGCACCATATCCCTCAACTAATGCTAATGGCCCAGGTGCCAAGCGATTGTGACTGAGTAATTTCTCTGTACTTTCACTGCTATTTTCTAAAAGGCTAGGCAAATCACTCTCCAAACCTGAATCAGAGCCATCGCTGTGCATTTGATTACTCAGATTGCTTTTACACTAGTCTCAGTATCTCCCACCAAATCATACCTACTCTTATAATGATCTTCAAGAACTATTAATACAGCTGTCCTCCCCCAATCTGTCTGCTATGGGATTTCAATGGCAACCACCTTTTATGGGGATTATCTAAGGACAGATGCGGCCAACTGATTGAAACTTTAATGGAAAAACAAAACCTCACACCCCTATACAGTTACCTACTGGACAGAATTCTGCAATTGACCTATCGATTTGCTCTCTGATACTATGGCGTCTCCGTAGCCATGTGGGCAGGAGCAGCAGTGTGTAGTACACACTTCTTGATTAGACTGGGGTTCGAGCTTGTGACCACCAAATACGGAGGATGCGGGAAGGTCAGGGAATGACCACCGCATATTCCCGGAGCAATATGGCCTTAGTTGCTAATGCTCCTAAAAACCAAATAACAATAACAACAACAACTCTGATACTGTTTTCAATCATGCAATGGTCCACTATGGATGATCCCCTGGGCAGCAACCATTTTCCAATTGCTTTTAATCTGATGACTACACAACTACCATTAGCATTAGCATTAGTAGAGGCATTTGATGCAAGAAAGCAAGCTTATGCAGCATCAGCCAAAAAAAAAAAAAAAAAAAAAACCCCACTTCCACTTCACCCCTCTGTTCGTTCAAAATACTTGTCCAGCTGAGCCTTAAACTTATTTAGGCTATCAACCTCCACCACAAGGGATGGAAGTCTGTTCCACCAACCAACCACCCGCTGGCTAAAGGCAAATTTCCGCACGTCTATCCTACATCTGTCTTTCCTCAATTTGAATTTATGCCCTCTCAGGTGATTTTTCTGAGCTAGAGGAAGAATCCCATCAGCATTGAGCATGCTTAAACCATTCAAGGCTTTATACACCTCTATCAGATCACCTCGCTGGTACCTAGTCTCCAGACACTGTAATTTGCAAAACTTAAGCCTTTCTTCGTAAGAGCACCCCTTTGTTCCATTCACTAATCTTGTTGCCCTTCTCTGTACTCGTTCCAGCAGCTCTACATCCTTCTTGAAATGAGCCTCCAGACCTGTATACAGTACTCTAGGTGTGGCCTGACCATTGCCTTATACAATGGAATAATCACCTCCTTATCCCTGCTGGAAAAATTCCTGTATATCATTGACAATACTCCATGAGCTACTCTTGCAGCCCATCTGCACTGCTCAGAGAACTTCATATCTGCCTGCACAACCACCCCCAAGTCCCTTTCATTCTCTACCACTGTCAGTGTAGTACCACAGAGTTGATACGTTGCTCTGGGGTTGCCTGTTTCCCATGTGTAGTACTTTACATTTGTCAATGTTACACTTCATTTGCCACCTCTCAGCCCATCTGCTCAACCTTTCCAGATCCTGTTGCAGCAGCATAGTGTCAGTAGTGTCCTTGACAACCCTGCCAACCTTTGTATCGTCTGCAAACTTGGACATTAAGCTTGATATAACATCATCAATATCATTTATAAATACAGAAAACAATAATGGACCCAACACTGAGCCCTGAGGGGCTCCACTAATAACATTAGTCCACGATGAGCAGTGTCCATTGATTCCCTCAACCACCCCTTTATCCATAGCAGCAATTTGCCTCCAATGTCACACTCCTCCAATTTGTGCAGCAGTCTTCCATGTGCAACAGTATCAAAAGCCTTTCTAAGATCCAAGTATATAATATCAAAGTTATTCCCTGCATCCAGTTCTTTCGTGACTGCATCATAGTATCCAATCAAGTTGGTCAGGCAAGACTTCCCCTTAAGAAAACCATGCTGTGTCTGAGCTATAACTGAAGTCTTGTCTAAATGATCCTGCAGTGCTTCTTTAACCAGTGCCTCCATTAATTTTCCTGGAACAGAAGTTAAGCTCACAGGTCTATAATTACTTGTGTCAGCCTTTGATCCTCCTTTGTGAATTGGGGTCACATTTGCACATTTCCAGTCTATGGGTACCTCTCCTGAGTCCAAGGAAGCTCTCATAATTATGGCTAAGGGTTTGCTTACTTCCTTTGCTGCCTCCTTTAATATAACTGGATAGATCCCATCTACCCCGGGTGCCTTTCTTGTGTTTATCTTCAACAGTTTCTCCTCCACTTTACTCCCAGTTATTTCAAGATTCTGTAGCTTACTGCTAGAGTTGAATACACCTCTGGCATTCCCCTTGCTGAATAACTCCTCATGTGTGAATGTCGATGCAAAATATTCATTTAGTTTGTTAGCTACCTGAGCAGGATCATCAACAGTTGACCCATCAATATCAAGTGGACCAATCTGATTCATCCCCTTCCTTCAAGAGTTTACATAAGTAAAGAACTCTTTGCTGTTTTTCTTTGCAACCCTTGCCAAGGATTTCTCGTAATCTGCCTTCGCCTGCCTAACCTCCTTTGTAACTTAGTTGCATATCAACTTGTATCTATCATAGGCTTCTGTGTCATGTGTTAATTTGTAAGTATCCCATGCATTTTTCTTCTCTGCCATATACCTCATTAGTTCATCTGACATCCATTTTGGCCTAAACCTTGAACAATATTTCTTAGTTGGTATGTAAAGCCTAGTAGCTTCCAAGATAAGTTCTTTGAATGCTTCCCATTTTGAATTTGCTGTTGGTAACATCATCAGTTGGTCCCACTGTAATAGAATTTAAATACTGTCTCAGTCCATCGTAGTCGCCTTTACGGAAGCAATAACCCTTCCCTTTACCCCTGGTAGTTACCTCTTTGAGTAAATCCCACTTCAGCACACTGTGATCACTGCCACCTAGTGGTTCATTTATCTGCAGATTCTTAATGCATGAAGAATCACTGCTGATAATCAAATCAAGAGTATTACTCCCTCTAGTTGCCTCCCGAACATGCTGATGTAGAAAACAATCGTCCAATAAATCCACAAAAGCCCTGCTAGTGTGTGAGTAACCAGCCCCCAAATTCCAGTCAATATCTGGGAAATTAAAATCTCCCATTATAAGACTCTCTGATTTACTGGCCCACTCTATTTTCCTGTACAGTTCCTTATTATACTCATCAGAGTCATTAGGCCTATAGCACACTCCTACTCTCAATTTTGATCTCCCAATGCTTATGTTACACCAAACTGACTCAACACTGCACTGTCCAGCGATGTCGACTGGCTTGACTTCCTTGGTTTTTATGTGTTTCTTAACTAATGGCATAACCCCTCCCCCCTTCCTATCCTGTCTATCCTTTCTGTAGACGTTGTACTCCCCAAATTGCAGTTCTACATCCCTTATATCTGTGTGACACCACGTCTCTGATATCCCAACAATATCTGCCTTTGATGTTTTGAGCAATACCTCAAATTCATCAAATTTATTTACTAAACTCCTAGCATTGGTGTACACGCAAGTATACCTGCACCTGTTTCTATTCTTATCTACCCTAACACAACCCATGTGTTTACTTGTACCGCAATGCCTCCCAGCAGTCTCTGAAATACCATGCATCTTGTTTTTCAGGCTTCTGCTCATTCTAATAGAAGCAGTGCAAGAATCTCTTTCACCTCTGCCAGTGGCTACTGTCAATCTATTAGTCTTTGTCTCCCTCCAAGCTAGCAGTTTTCCGACCCACCTAACACTGCCTCGATAGCATCAGCAAATATTCTTGCACCCTTTCTATTTAAGTGTATCCCATCCCTGTAGAAGCAATCTCTCCTGTTAACAAGTACAGTCCAGGCTGAAAAAAATTCTACCCCTTGAGCCTTGCACAATCTTTCCAGGGCCGAATTGATCGACAAGGCTCTCATCATATACACCCTCCTATTGTGTCTGGGCAGAATTGCCCAATAGACCAGCCCTGCAGGAAATGGAAATTCTCTAAAGCTAATTGGGATAAATTTCAGTTAGCAATCACTCTGGACAAAAAAAAATTACACAATTACAGCCCATAGATGAAGTTACCTATTATATCACATCTCGCCTTTAATTTACAGCTAAGTGCTCAATTACATTATCAAATTCCCAGACGTGACACCTCTTCAACTATTGATGGAACGAGGAATGCACAAAAGCGGAGAAAGAAAAAAATAAAGTGTGGAATTTATTTTGTTAAACTCCAACTACAGTTAATCTTATTAACTGCAAGAAGCCAAGGGCAAAAGCACGTCTTATTCAAAGACAAGCCAAGAAAGATTTTGGACTCAGTTTGCATCAATTATCAATAGAAACACTTAACCCAAGATTAATATGGAAGAAAATTAGGCAGCTTTCTGGGAAGTTTCCAACCTCAGCTGCTTTCACTACACTCTGGAATTTCAGAAAACTAAGACCAGCACAGAACAGAGACCCATCAAATTTCGAACCTCACTATTACTTCTGTATAACCAGCCTCTCTAATATTGTGAACTTTTGCAAGCTATCAGAAAAACACGCAACAGTGCCGCTTTGCCAGATGGGATATATTATGTTATGTTACAGCACCTTGATGACAAAAACTTACAACTGCTACCAATCTTCTTTAACCAAATCTTCCTGGAAAATGTTTATCTGACTTCTTTGCACCATGCTAGATCTGTTCTAGATCTGTTCACCTTTATTCGGTCATTCTTATCACTTGAGAGTCTCTCCCAGGCACACTGCTGTTGTATAAGCACAACTTGTAAGCAGCATAGTAAGAAATTTCCATTGTGTTTTAAAAGTACTTTTTGTATTTTTATATCTCTAAAACGTCATATTCAGTTAATTCGTATAGAACAGGTATTTTCAATTTAACTGTATTAGTACATTATAGAAGTAACTTTAATTTTTTTAGAAATTATTAGTGATGGATAAATTTTTAGTGAAAGGAAATCAGGAGAGGCAACTTGATAACAATGAGCTTGGAGAAAATAACAAAAATGAGCAACAGTCAACATCAAAAAAGAAAACATGTTGTAAATATGATGATTATGTGGAGATGGAATTTTCATATACTAGTATCCAAGATTGTCCTCTACCTTTATGTGTGGTATGTGGTTTAAAATTGTCGAATGAATCAAAATGGTGCCAAGTAAATTGCAATGTCATTTTTCTATGAAACACAAGAATTTACCATCCAAAACTATGGAATATTTTAAAAGACTGCAGGCCTCTACTAGAAAACAAGGCACAGAATTTTATGGTATGGCTAAAATATCTGATAAAGCACAAGAATCCAGCTACAGGTTGACAATCACTAATTCGGCCACTGGTAATCCGGTTCCAGCGCTAATTCGAACATTATTTCTGCGAGTGTAATTTCAAATTTCCCGGGTCGGCACACCGGCCTGCCACTACTGTTTTGGTGGCGTTGATTGCAGCAGCAACTTTTGGCACGAACTCGTAAACACTGGCAAGCCATTCCCACTTGTTTTTCTGCATTCATTATTATTTTACTAATTTTCTTTTTGCCATTCCTTTTTAGATTTTTTTTTTTTTTTTTTTACAACACACTTGTACAAACTTGCTGAAAAACATAACACAATATGATGGATAATACAGCGTGCTAATGAACTTGTTTTCACAAAATCTCTAACAATACTGACAAACTTATTGCAAAGTTTGAGAGTTTATTTTATCGCAATTAGTTTTATTGCAGTGCTTGCCACGCGTGCAATAAACTAATCACAAACGACCTTCATATGTATGCCATAATAGCGTCACTTGTATGTGGCCAACATGACTTCTCAAGAAATGAAGTAACCTACTGGGCCGTTAGCCACATATATGCGACATAAAAAAAGTCTTTTTTTTTTTATATTTTAAGCGAAAAAATGACAACACTGACATTACAATATTTATTTTAGAATTACTAATCAAATTATTTGCTAAATATTTTTTGGCCCCTGGGGAATTTTTTTCTTAAATTGGCTTGGCAGTCAACATGTTAAAGGAGGTGGTTAGCTGTTGTTTGTGCTAAAATAACCACCGGTGATCCGGCACCCCACAGGTCCCAATGCTGCCGGATTAGTGACAGTCGACCTGTGCTTAGTAGCCGAACTGGTGGCAAAAAAAAAAAAAAAAAAGAGAAATCTCACCTGATTGCAGAAAGTCTGGTTTTACCAGCCTGTTGGGTAATCATGAAAAGTATTTTGGGAGAGGAAGCTTGGAAAAAAATGACAGTACCATTTTTGAACAGCACAATTAGCAGGTGTATAAAAGAAATATTCGATGATATTGAGCAAGTTCTTCAACATATTAATAATTTTGGGTGATAATTCTACAGATATTTATTATTATTATTATTATCCATATGGTGCAAGGAAGCCTGTGGCTTAGCTGCACCAGCCAAAAAAAATTTCTCAGTTGCCCCGAGAGAGAGAGAGAGAGAGAGAGAGAGAGAGAGAGAGAGAGAGAGAGAGAGAGAGAGAGAGAGAGAGAGAGAGAGAGGTCAAAAGTAGAAGGGAATCATCAAGAAAGAGAAGAATGATGATATCCAGCTCAGGACCCTGGGTTTGCCAAGCCCATACTCACCAGATGTGAGCCCCTGGGATATTACCGGGAAAGCCCAATTAATAGCATTTGTCAGATTTATTGAAAACGACACAACTATTAATCTTTTTTTTTTTTTTGTGACCCAACCGGCCAAGATATTTTTGAAGTAATGAATAATTATTTACAAACGTGTGGTATATTTATGGAAGTCGTGTGTTGGCATTTGTACCGATGGTGTTCCCACGATCACAGGAGCATTAAAAGGATTTGTAAACTTAGTAAAATGACACCATTCAAATATTATTACAACACACTGTTTTATACACAGACAAGTTCTTGTAGTGGAGACAGTCATACATGATTTAAAACTTGCTTGATCAATCAGTTGAAATGGTCAATTATATCAAAACTAGACCACAAAATAATACATATTTTCTGAAAATTATGTGAGGAACTGGAGTCTGCATAATTTTTCTTTAATAACGCATACTGAGGTTCGATGGCTATCAAAAGGAAACATATTTATGCATATGGACAAGTTGCTTGAGGAAATGCTCATATTTTTTTCACTGGAGCAGTCAAAATTTTGTGATTATTTATGTGATGAAATTTGGTGCTGTAAATTAGCTTTTCTAGCAGATTTATTTGCCAGCTTAATAAATTAAATATCAGTATGCAAGGCCCAGAGGAAAATTTACTCGCTTCTACTGACAAGTTGTTTGTCTTTAAAGAAAAGTTGCATATATGGAAAAAAATATGTAAATAAAAAATATTTAGAAATGTTTCCCTTGACTGCCAAAATGAATTATACTAAAATAATGTAATAAGCGAAACATTAGAGCTGTTAAAGACAAAAATTGAGCATTACACTACATCCCTTGATACCAAAAAACATTGAGGGTAAGAGACCCATTAGCAACAGGAAACTTTCCGATGTTAGAACTTAAACTGGCTGATGCTACATAAGCTTGCTTTATTGCATTGTGTGCCTCCACTAATGCTAATCTGCAAGAGGAAGAAGAAGAAGAAGAATTGGCTGAGATCCGTAGTGACCAGTCGCTGGAAATTCACTTTAATAATGCTAATAGGGCTCACATCTGGTGAGTATGGGCTTGGCACACCCAGTGTCCTGGGCTGGATATCATCATTCTTCTCTTTCTTGGTGATTTCCTACTACTTTTCTCTCTCTCTCTCTCTCTCTCTCTCTCTCTCTCTCTCTCTCTCTCTCTCTCTCTCTCTCTCTCTCTCTCTCTCGCGACCTAGAAAATCTAATAGAACAGCAACCGTCTCCTTTCTGCTTACTTGGAGACTTTAATGCTCATCATCCGATGTGGGGATCTCCAACAATTGACAAGAGAGGCAAGTTAATAGAATCCCTTCTGGACTCTTATCAACTTACCCTTCTGAACACTGGTGAACCTACCTATATTCATTTTTCGACAGGATCCATGAGTGCAATAGGCCTATCAATCTGTTCTCCTTCCGTATATAGTATTATGGAGTGGTCGGTTCTTGAAAATCCGCTAAACAGTGACCACCTTCCGATTCTGTGCAAGCTGCAAACACGGGTAAACTCTCCTCTACTACGTCACTCCACTTGGAAATTTCGTAGGGCACACTGGTATGAATATGCATCTCATGTGCAGTTAGACAATAAAATAATCCAATCTCAACCCATAGACAATGTCACAGAACATGTAACTAATCAAATATTACAAGCTGCTACCTCTGCAATACCAAAATCTTTCTTAGGGAAACGGAAACATAGTAATTACTGGTGGAATCAAGATTGCACACACGCCAAACAGTACAAAAATAGAGCATGGAATTTATTTCTTAAATTTCCCACAACTACCAATCTAATTAAATTCAAAAGACTGAAAGCCAAGTTCCGCCAAATAAGACGAAAAGCAAAGAAAGATGCCTGGATCAGCTTTTCCTCGAGCATAAACAAGGATACAGACAGCAGAATTATCTTGAGGAAAGTACAAACGCTCAATGGCAAATACATTCAGTCCCCAGCTACAATACTAAACTGGGAAGGGAAAGAGTTGTCATCCCCGGGAGAAATAGCAAATGCCTTAGCGGAATCATTCGCCAGTATATCAGCAATAGCCTCCTACAAACCAGCCTTTCAGCGAATTAAAAAAACTGCAGAGCAGCATAAGATTAATTTTTCCATGAGAGTTTCACATCCATATAACCAGCCATTCACATTAACAGAACTTTTTGGAGTGCTCATTAAAACATCAAATAGCACTGCTGGTCCAGATGGGATCTACTATATAATGTTAAAACAACTGAACGACAGAGCAAAAAGATCATTGTTAAACTATTACAACTGAATATTCTTAGAAAATGCTTACCCAATCTCCTGGTGTCACTCAATAGTTCTAGCCTTCCCAAAGCCCAGAAAGGGATCGTACCTTTCCACATAACTATAGGCCAATTTCATTGACCAATTGTTTAGGCAAAGTCCTGGAAAAAATGGTTCACAGGTGGTTAATCTGGTTCCTGGAAACAAATAACTTGCTAAATAGTAATCAGTACAGGTTTCGAAAAAACCGTTCCACCTTAGACGTAATGATAAAAGCAGAGTCAAATATACGTAATGCCTTTATAAGGGGACAGCATCTGGTCATGATTAATCTAGATATTGAGAAAGCCTTCGATACCACCTGGCGATATGGTGTTCTTCAAGATCTTCATTCTTTTGGCTTGAGAGGTCATTTACCCCAATTTATAAAAAGCTTCCTATGCCATAGAACTTTTCAGGTCAGATACATGAATAATTTATCCAAAACATTTGAACAAGAGGAAGGTGTACCACAGGGTTCCATTCTGAGTCCAACATTATTTGCAATAAGAATCACCAACATGACAATGGATGTACCAAATACAGTACAATCGTACATGTTCGCCGATGACCTCATTATCTCTACTCAATCCCAGACTATGAACACCATCGAAAGGCAACTTCAAATTGCTATAGCTAGAATAGAATCATGGGCATTGCGGAATGGTTATTGCCTAGCAGAAAAGAAGTCTGCTGCTATTCATTTTTGTAAAAAACGGAAACTACATCCGGATCGAGAAATATTTTTAAATAACAGCCTGTCACTAACAATTTCCGTCTGTTGGGATTACATTTAGATAATAAACTTAACTTTGCTTCCCATATGGCGTACCTCAGGAATACTTGTCTTAAAAAACTGAATATCCTAAGAGCTGTCTCTGCTATGTCCTGGGGTGCTGACAGAAGCTCTCTCCTACATCTCTATAGAGCTTTAATAAGATCGCACTTGGATTATGGAGCACCTATCTACGACTCCGCCAGGAAAAGTTCTCTATTACGTCTGAACACCATCCAGCATAGTGCCCTTAGAATAGCTGTTGGAGCCTTCAGAACATCTCCGGTTCACAGCCTGTATATTGAGGCAAACGAATCCCCTCTGCATCTCAGGAGAAAAATGTTATTGTTAAATTATGCAGCAAAGATTGGAAGTACTCCAGCCCACCCCAGCTGGCAGTATTTGTTTGATCCTCAACACACCTTGCTATATCACAATAAACCTAATGAAAACCGTCCCGCAGGGATTCGACTGCAAGAACTCATGATCAGTTGGAAAATTAACTTTAAGAATATATTCCGAGACCTTGATACTCCTGAACCTCCCTGGACTGAATTCATACCTCTCTGTGACAATTTCTTTTCAAGATGGGGAAAATCCTCCCTGGCAAATACCAACTTTCAACAGCTGCATAAACTGCATTCCTTGGAAAACTCAGAGAAAGTTCATATCTATACCGATGGCTCCAAAACAGATACGGCTGTTGGTGCAGCAGCAGTTTCCGCCACTTTCTTAACAGTTGCCTCTCTTCCCACTGAATGCAGTATCTATACTGCAGAATTATTTGCAATAAAACTGGCTCTAGATAACATAAACAAATATCATATCAAACAATCTCTGATATATACAGACTCTTTAAGTGCAATCAGTGCCTTTCAATCTACCTTTCCTCCCTCTCATCCCGTTCTTAAAGAGATCCAGTCTAAATTATTTTACCATCAAACAGCCAACTACAAGGTTATCTTCTGCTGGATTCCTGGTTATGTCGGCATCCAAGGTAATGATTGTGCAGATGAGGCTGCTAAACATCCTGACTCTGGATCTTACAGTCAACTGAAAGTTCCATACACAGACTATAAATCCATTATTAAAAAAACATGTTGGAAAGAATGGTCTGACCTCTGGCAATCTCAAACCAATCTCACACCCAACTCATCTGCATTTGCTTTTGGGAGAGACTCCTCTTTAGTGTTTTTTTTGCCAGTCGCACCTAACAATAAAACATATGCTCATTGAATGTCCCCACCTTTCAACTGTCCGAAATTCCAGTTCCTGCAAGTTGGAGAGGGCGCTGAAGCGCCCTCTCCAACTTGCAGGAACCCTTTAACCTTATTACATATTCTTGGTAATGAAGCAAATTTCGAGGATCTGTTTCAGTATTTAAAATGCATAAATTTATATAATAGCATCTAATCATAACGTGAAATCAGTGATACCCAAACCATGAACAGGCGCAATATGGCCCAAGAGGCTCTTGTTCCAAAAACCTCAAATACAACATCTCTCTCTCTCTCTCTCTCTCTCTCTCTCTCTCTCTCTCTCTCTCTCTCTCTCTCTCTCTCTCTCTCTCTCTCAGGGTAACTCAGAAATTTTTTTTTGGCTGGTGCAGCATAAACCTTAGGCTTCCTTACACCATATGGATAATAATATTAGCAAAATTCAAAATGAATGTCCACAAATTTCAGAAAAGGCAATTAGAATTTTATTGCAATTTCCCACTTTTTTTATTTAATCCCGTTTAAATATAAAAAAATGAGTTTTTTTATTTAAACAAGATTAAAGAAGGGAAAAAAAAAAAAAAAAAACGGTGCACTTCCCATGAAACCCAACTGTCTTATTGATTAAAATGTTATAATTGTATATTTGTTTATTTTTATATTTAAATATGTTAATTTTTTATATATTTTCTTTTAAATTTCATGCAATTCATGTATGTTCAGAAAAGAACGTTAAAGGCATCTAAAACAAATAAGTGTATTAAAGGTGCTAAAATTTTGTGGCACACTACAATCACTATTATACCCAACAGAAATAACTTCCAGTTTGTGAATATATGTATATATATATATTATATATATATATATATATATATATATATATATTTAACAATCACTATTATACTCATATAATATATATGAGTATAATAGTGATTGTAGTGTGCCGCAAAATTTTAGCGCTTTTAAAAGTGTGCCGCAACAATGAAAGGTTTGAGAAACACTGCTGTAATGTATAAGAAGTAATTTTTCATTATTACTTGGCATTTTAAACTCATTTATTATTTAGTAATAAGAAATTTTAAGCTAGGCATTCAGGTATTAAATGTAAAAATTTGAACTCTTTCCTTTTAGCACCTAGTCGTCCAAGAAATCTGACCTTGGTTAAAGTGACTGATACATTACTGAAGCTGAAATGGCAAGAACCTGAAGCCCCCAATGGGGTCATTCAGGGTTATCATGTTTATCTTTTGAATTTGGCTCGCAATCTCACAGAAATGAGGAAAGTTTTCAACCCACAACCTACAATGGAACATGTTCTCAATAATCTCAGTAAGTACGTGATTATTCCCTTTTGTTTTATTAATGCCAGCAGTATTCGTCTTAGACAATTATTTCCTGAAAAAAAATTTTGTTGAAAGTAAAATGTCTCCACTGCATGATACAAAAATTGAAATATATATATATATTTTTTTTTTTTCTCACAAGATTATTCTAATCTGTTATCAGATGCTTATTTTATTGTCTAATATATAGGACATTTTACAATAGCATAGAACTGGATTGATCTTGATATATCATCATGACTTAATTGGTAATGCCATAAGGTGATCATTGCATTTCATAGTGCATAGACCAGGTTGTCAACCACATTGGTATCTTATGACATACCAGTGTGTTAATGAATATGTAAGTCTGTTTTGAAAAGTCACATAAATAGTTAGGTAAGCAAAACCAAGCTATTCTACTAAAAACAGGAAACCATATTTATTAATTAAGAAAATGCAATTTATAAATGAGGTTTTTATATTTTCACATAACGTGGTTTAAACATTTTCCTCTTTACCTGAATTTTTTTGTTTCCATTTCGAATTTTAAATCTGTTTAGCTTTTACTAGTGAATGGATATCTGAATTGATTGGTGTCAATTTCAGTCTAAGATCTGATTCAATATTCATTGAAGGTCTCTATTTTTCATTACAGTCATCGCTGAAAATCCACTCACACAAGTAAGTCGAATTAAATGTAGGAGATATTCTTGGTGGATAGATAGCCAAAATTTTGTTATGTCTAAACTCATTAAGTCTCCATCAGACGCTAAATCTATGAATGACTCCTTGTACTTTGTCTTCTGCGATCTCATTCAAGAATGCGAAAGGGTTCCTAATGCAATTCTGAGCTGGAAAGTCTTCTGGGAAATATTTTCCACGAACATATATTTCTGGGAAATATATGTTCGTGGATGTCGTCAGCCACATTTTGGTCATAGATATGTTGTTATTTTCTTGTTTAAATTGTGAAGTGAAGATAACATGCTCATATTGTCTTTTAATACTTGCTCTTCCATTAGTTTTAATTTTCTTTTAAAAGCAAGCATTAATTTTATCACTGGAATCAAACACTGTATTAGTTGTTCCTTGCAAACTCAGGTTCAAGTCATTCAATTGGAAAAATATCCGCTAAATAAGCTAGTATGCATAACCACGCTTCATTCAAGAAATTATCTTTCTTGGGATCTTCTGATTGAAGAAAATTTTGTACTTCTGAGCTCAACTCGAAAAGATGGTGAAGGACCTTTCCTCAAGAAAGCCACCTCACTTCTGTGTGGAGTAACAGTGTTTTATGAGCGCTCCCCATTTCGTTGCAAAGAATGTTAAATAATTGGGAATTAAGAGCTCGAGATTTTATAAAATTCACTGTCTTTACTGTTTTGTCTAGAACTTTTTTTAGATTAAATGGCATATTTCTTGCGGCTAAAGCTTCACGATGAATTATATAGTGCACAGACTTACATGCTGATGCCACTGTCTTAATTTTGATAACTACACCAGATAGCTTTCCAACTATTGCACATGCAAATTCCAACACATTTTATCCAGTTTGTGTCATTTTTCTTACAATAATCATTAATTGTGTTAAATATTTCATTGGGAATATTTGCTCTTCCCCATTCCACATATTGGTTTGCAAAATAGTATGCCTTCCTGCATTTTGTTTTCATGCTCATAAAAAAAAAAAAAAAAGTAAAGTGCAGCCATTATCAACCCACTGCAGGATGGAAGCCTCCTCAACAATTCATGCTGAGGGAAATGGACCATAATCTGGCACGCTGGTCCAGTGTGGGTTGGCAGATCGACCGTATTCAGCAGTCAGGGGCTTGAACCCCGGTCTACTCAAAGAGCGTGTGCTACTGCACTCTCGCTCCTGACCACTAGGCTACGGAGGCCTTTTTTCATGCTCATATCGGACATAAAACAATTTGGCCAAATTTGAGATATCTATACTTTCATCAATTTGCAGGGAATGAAATGAGCTTTTTAATATTTCGATTAGAATGGCTTCTACTTGAGATGCCATGTCATCTATTTGGCGTTTTATCATATTATTCGATAATGAAACATTATCAATTTGTTTAGCTGCTTCTTCTCCAAAGATACATTTTACAATATCTTTGGTTGCTTGTAATACCAATGTCTCTCCAATAGTGTGAGTTTTTCCGCACTTAGCAATACACAAACTCTCCTAAATACGATGCTTTCACTATGTTGGAATTAACATTAGTGAAGGAAGATACAACCGTTTTCTGAGCACATAGTTCAGTCATCTTTCTGTGAGAGAATTCACAAGGTTTGTCTTTTAAATTTGGGTGTTTTGTCGTTAAGTGTCATTTGAGGAAATTAAGGTTTCAAACTTGAATTGGATAGACATTCGTAACAAACAACACACTGTGGAATTGGTTCTGCTTCTGGGCATGATTTAATACAGAAGCCATAAATTATATAATCAGGATCATACTTCCTAATCTACGTTGTCCTACGTTTCATCGAATCCGTTTCAGGGTACTTGCTGAAATCACTAGAATCATTGATCTATCACTAGAGTTACTATCAGTCTGCTGTTCCAAAAACCTCTTCATTTTCAGGATTCTACAAAAAAAATATTTAGTAGAATGTCACTTATCATGAAGTCAATTATCCAAAATGTCAGTTATCCGGAATAATTTGAAAAGTTGATCTTTCTTCTTTTTTTTTTATAAATGGTAGTACAGTAAGCGCCGGTTATAGTGATCATGTTTGCAAATTGAATTTTGATTATAATATGCGAAAGATCGAGGTTACTACCCGTTTATAACAGATTGTACAAACAAAAAGCCCAATAAACCGAAAACTGCAAATTGTTTTTATTGTTTTTTGTGGTTGTAACCTCTAAAATTCTATGTGACCTTCAGAAGTGTGCTTTAGAAAAATATCAGAGAGACTACTGGGTTTTCTTAGAAACCATGAGTGAATTTCAAATTAGTTTAGCTCCAGATTCGGTAAGAATAATATCAGCCTGAAACTGTGTGATTTATTATTTTTCTCAATTTTTTACAAGAAAATGTGAATGAAAAGAAAACACGTTAGTTTTAACATTAAAACAAAAACGGAAATTATTAATAGAATAGAAAAGGTGAAAATTTAGGAAATCTCTCCAAAGAGTTTAATGTGAGGACTTCAACAATTTACGACATCAAGAAAAATTCCAATGCTATAACAGAATTTGTGTCAATTATGAATAGTGAAGGAGGATCTAGCAGGAAAAAGACTATGTGGAAATCTAAAAATGCCGCTTTAGTGAGTGCACTTTATTTTTTTGTTTTCTTTTAGATGAACCAGTGTCATGTGAAATGTGTGAAAAAGCATTAGATTTTAATTGAAAATTAAGAGGTAATTAAGGCAAGCACAGGTTGGCTGAAAAACTTTAAACTGAGACACAGTATACGTGAACTAGATATTCAAGATGCGAAACTTTTTGCAGATGAATCGACAGCATTGTCGATTCATCTGCAGAAGTAAGTTTGCTTTAAATTCATCCTTTAAAAGTAAGTTTGTTTCGTTATAGCAAATTAAGAGAAAGAAACGTTTATAATGTTGATGAGACAAGCTTATTATGGAAAGCATTGCCGAGAAAAACCCTAGCCACTAAAAGAGAAACCTGCACCAAGTTTTAAGATGAGAAAATAGCAAATTACAATTGCTATGTGCAAATATCATTGGAACGCACAGATTGTCTATGCTCATTATCGGAAAGTTGAAAAAACCGAGAGCATTTAAAAATTCTTTAATTTTCCCGTTTTGTATAAAAATCATAAAAATGCCTGGATGAATGTTTCTGTTTTCCGAGATTAATTTATAATTTTTTTATTTAATTAATCTTAATTATTTAATTTAATAATAAGGGTAAGATTAAATTTATTTATTAATCTCATTTAAATTTATTTATTTAAATAATTTGATTAAATTAATTTAATCTTACCGGAAATTTGCCTCTCTCTCTCTCTGTCTGTCTGTGTGTGTGTGTGTGTGTGTGTGTGTGTGTGTGTGTGTGTGTGTGTGTGTGTGTGTGTGTGTGTGTGTGTGTGTGTGTGTGTGTGTGTGTGTGGGTAAAAAGAGATTGTTGAAAAAACTAACTATAGCAAAGACCCACCTCTGGCAGTAGAAATTCAACCTGCAGCTCACAGGAGTGAGTGAGTATTTAATTAAGAATTATTTGTGGTAAAAAAATATGGCATCAAATTGCATGAAAGGATATTTTTGTGATTTAATACTACTGTAACTTATAAGCTAATGATATAAGTAAAAGGAAAATAAGTTGAAAATTGTTGTTTCAACTACTTAAATATCTACTAAAGAGAATTTTAAACCTTGAAATTTGAACGCTTATATTTTACTTGAACTATGGTATTAATCAGTATTAATTATTATTGATTGGAATATCAAAACTATATAATAATTAAGGTAGCAGTATGTCATAATTCCTAATGATCTAAATTTCAAATTACCCGAAATCGCTACACGATGAATTAGCGTGTAGTGATTTCACAGACACTACTTTTAATGTTCACTAACCAACCTCTGAAGGTAGACTGACTGAGTAAAATAAGAAGAAAAAAGAGAGGAAGTAAAGAGATATATATTTTCCAAGAAGAAAGACTGAAATACTCGCAGAGATACGAACTGTGAAAAATAAAATGTTTTGGCTTTAGTAAGATATTAACATTTAACAAGTTTACTCTCCCATGAGGGAAATTGCAGGTGGTTTCATTCACAGCCTGCCTACCGGTAGCTCACTCTTCGCGTACCGGTACTGGTTCATGTACTGGTGGTTGGGAACCTCTGGCATGACTGTCCAAGTTGCTTTCTTTGTATCTTTCTTAGAAATCTAAGTTTTCATTTAATGATAATTTAAGATTTTATAATACAGGTTAATTCTCTTAGAGGAGACCCTAAAGTTTTGCTGATATATCCTTAATTTCTGACATGTTTGCTTAAATTTTGTTACTCTTCTACCTTTGACAGACCGTACCCTGGAACATTATTAGTTGGTCCAAAGTGCTAAGCGATAGTTTCCAAGCAATTTCTTGTGTTTTTTATCCTGGTGCAAGTACTAACTTCTTTCATAAACCCTCCTCTGCTCACAATGTTACTGCTGAAATCTTGCAATGTTTCTGCCTATCTTGCTAGCAGTCACTGCTACACCTACTAGCAACATCACTACTACCTTTACTAGCAACTACACTCCTGTTTGCTTGGTAACTGGGTTGGCACTGTTACTGCCTCCACTGGATGGAGCCAGTAACCTGGGAGAAGAAATTCCCTCTACAAGGGCTAAAAGGAGTAACCATGGATTGCGATGCATATCCACCACTGGAGTAAATAGGCTCTCAATGCTTACAACTGCAATGGAACATGACCTCAGTAATCCGAAAAGAATGAGAATGGATTCGAACAAATCAGAAGTACCAGAGCAGCCTTTCTGAAAATTAGCATTAGTAGAGGCATATGATGCAAGGAAGCAAGCTTATGCAGCATCAGCCAAAAAAAAAAAAAAAAACCACTTTCCCATTTCACCCCTCCACTCGTTCCAAGTACCTGCCCTGCTCAGCCTTAAATTTATTTAGGCTATCAACTTCCACAACAAAGGATGGAAGTCTGTTCCACAAACCAACCTCCCGCACATCTATCCTACATCTGTCTTTTCTCAATTTGAATTTATGCCTTCTCAAATGATTATTCTGAGCAAGAGCATTGAGCATGCTCAAACCATTCAAGGCTTTATACACCCCAATCAGATCACCTCGCAGGTGCCTAATCTCCAGACACTGTAATTTGCAAAATTTAAGCCTTTCTTTTTAAGAACAACCCTTTGTTCCATTCACTAATCTTGTTGCCCTTCTCTGTACTCGTTCCAACAGCTCTATATCCTTCTTAAAATGAGGCCTCCAGACCTGTATACGGTACTCAAGGTGTGGCCTGACCATTGCCTTATATAAGGGGATAATCACCTCCTTATCCCTGCTAGAAAAATTCCTGTATATCATTGACAAGACACTATGAGCTACTCTTGCAGACCGTCTGCATTACTCAGAAAACTTCATATCTGCCTGCACAATTACCCCCAGGTCCTTTTCGTTCTCTACCACTGTCAGTGTAGTACCACAGAGTTGATACGTCACTCTGCGGTTGCTGCTTCCTATATGTGAGGCGCACTATAGCCCCAGCAGCGATTTAACCACCATAACGCGCATGCGCGCACACACACACACACATACATGCTTCCCATATGTAGTACTTTACATTTGTCAATGCTAAACTTCATTTGTCACCTCTCAGTCCATCTGCTCAAATTTTATAGATCCTGTTATTAGTGTCCTTAATAACCCTGCCAACCTTTGTATCATCTGCAAACTTGGATATTAAGCCTGATATACCATCATCAGTATCATTTATAAATACAAAAAACAACGATGGACCAACACTGAACCCTGAGGGACTCCACTAATAACATTAATACACGATGAGCAGTGTCCATTGATTACCACTCTCTGTCTTCTCCCACTCAACCATCCCTTTATCCATAGCAGCAATTTGCCTCCAATGCCACACTGCTCCAATTTGTGCAGCAGTCTTCCATGTGCAACAGTATCAAAAGCCTTTCCAAGATCCAAATATATAATATCAAAGTTATTCCCTGAATCCAGTTCCTTTGTGACAACATCATAGTATCCAATCAAAATGGTCAGGCAAGACTTTCCCTTAACAAAACCATGCTGTGTTTGAGCAATAACTGAAGTTTTGTCTAGATGATCCTGTAGTGCGTCTTTAACCAGTGCCTCCATTAATTTTCCTGGAACAGAAGTTAAACTAACAGGTCTGTAATTCCTTGTGTTGCCCTTTGATCCTCCTTTGTGAATTGGGGTCACATTTGCACATCTCCAGTAAATGGGTACCTCCCTGGAGTCCAAAGAAGCTCTCATAATTATGGCTAAGGGTTTGCTTACTTCCTTTGCTGCCTTCTTTAATATAACTTGATAGATCCATCCACTTGGGTGCCTTTTTTATGTTTATCTTCAACAATATCTCCTCCACTTTCCTCTGAGTTATTACAAAATCATCCAGCTCACTGCCAGAGTTTAACTCACCTCTGGCATTCCCCTCCCTGAATAACTTCTCATGGATGAATGTAGATGCAAAATACTCATTTAGTTTGTTAGCCACCTGGGCAGGATCATCAACAGTTGAACCATCAATATCCAGTGTACCAGTCTGATTCATCCCTTTCCTTTTAGAGTTTATATAGGTAAGGAAATCTTTGTTGTTTTTCTTTGCATCCTTTGCCAAGGATTTCTCATAATCTGCCTTTGCCTGCCTAATCTCCTTTGTGACTTGGTTACAGACAAGCTTATATTTATCAAAGCTTCCATGTCACCCATTAATTTATATGTATCCCATGCATTTTTCTTCTCTGCCACATGTCTTGTTAGTTCATCTGACTTCCATTTAGGTCTAAACCTTGAACAATATTTCTTAGTTGGTATGTAAAGCCTAGTAGCTTCCAAGATAAGTTCTTTGAATGCTTCCCATTTTAAATTTGCTGTTGGTAACATCATCATCAGTTGGTCCCACCGTATAGAATTTAAATACCGTCTCAGGCCACCGTAGTCACCTTTACGACAGCAAAAAACCCTTCCCTTTACCCCTGATGGTAGTTACCTCTTTCAGTAAATCCCACTTCAGCACACTGTGATCACCTCCACCTAGTGGTTCCTTTATCTGAAGATTCTTAATGCATGAAGAATCACTACTGATAATCAGATCAAGAGTATTACTCCCTCTAGTTGCCTCCCGACCATGCTGATGTAGAAAACAATCATCCAATAAATTCACAAAAGTTTTGATAATGTGTGAGTGACCAACCCACAAATTCCTGTTAATATCTGGGAAATTAAAATCCCCCATTATAAGACTCTCTGATTTACTGGCCCACTCTATTTCCCTGTACAATTCCTTATTATACTCATCAGAGTCATTAGGCCTATAACACACTCCTACTCTCAATTTTGATCTCCCAATGCTTATGTTACACCAAACTGACTTGACACTGCACTGTCCAGCGATGTTAACTGGCTTCACTTCCTTGGATTTTATATGTTTCTTAACTAATAGTATAACCCCTCCTCCCTGCCTGTCTTGTCTATCGTTCCTGTGCGCATTGTACTCCCCAAATTCCAGTTCTGCATTCCTTATATCTGTGTGACACCACGTCTCTGATATCCCAACAATATCTGCCTTTGATGTTCTGAGCAATACCTCAAATTCATCAAATCTATTTACCAAACTCCTAGCATTGGTATACATGCAAGTATACATGCACCTGTAGCTAAGAATAAAACTATTCTTAGCTACCCTAACACAACCCATGTGTTTACTTGTACCGCAATGACACCCAGCAGGCTCTGAATTACCCCGCATCTTGTTTTCCAGGCTGCTGCTCATTCCAATAGAAGCAGCGCAAGAATCACTTTCACCTCTGCCAGTGGCTACTGTTAATCTATTATTCCTTGTATCCCCCCCCCAAGCTATCAGTTTTCCGACCCACCTAACACTGCCTCAATAGCATCAGCAAATATTCTTGCACCCTTTCTATTTAAGTGTATCTTATCCCTGTAGTAGACTTTTTTTCAACAGTGACCTGTGCTTGTTAAGTAATTCTGCTGGTCTCCTACTCTTAATATCATCAATGCCAACATGTGCAACAATATCACCCTTTGTGCACTTAAAAGATGATATCTGCTCTACGTCATCAAGCTTTGCCCCTGGCAGACATACCCTGGTCCTGTTCCACTTATCCTTTTTACATAGCATGTTCCCCGTTTCCCTGACAATAGAGACACCAACAACTGCTAACTACATTACTTATCTACTCAGCTGGTAAGCAAACTGTTTCCCTTTGTTTTCCCTGAGTGCCAAGCAAGTGATTATAGTCTCTTTCCCCAAAAGAAAGCATCTTTTTTCTTTAAATGACTGATTAAAGAGATTTCTGCCAAGCTTCCTGCCAAGAAAGGAAAGACACCTTTTGTATATATAACTAACCTCTAATGCACCAATATTGCTTGGTCAATGGTGCAACTGCTCTTGCCTTCACATGAAGGGGCTGGTAATCTGAGTATAAATCAGTATAACCTTAGTCAGGGCTAAAAGGACCAAACGTGTACCCTTTAATCTAACCCACTGAGACAACATATTCATTGTGAGCACATAGGCTCACAATGAACACATAGGCTTAATGTCTCACACAAAACGAATCAAAAAGAAGAATTTTCAACTGACTTGCCTCCCTTCTTAATATTACGTTCTTTATCAACAAAACCTATTAGCGGTTATCTCCATTTTTAGGAGTAGCAGGTATTTCTAAAATAGTCAAATGACTTCGCTCAAGAGATCTTGTAGAAACATCTAATTCCAATCATTCTAGGCAGCTTCTGCAGCAAACGATCTTTAGAGGCCATCCTGTAACCCCACCCAAAACTTTAAGCACCTCAAAAAAAGTGGTCATTTCAGAACACCTCAAAAAGAGGTAATTTCACACATCATTCTTGCCATTAGAATAACGACCAAACAGGATGGTGTCCTTACACTCATAAATAATATTATCCTTACGTTCAACATTCCTGATCTCCCTGCATCATTTAAAGCTGGCTACCTCTCCTGTAAGATCGAACCATATATTCCAAATATACTTAGATGTTTTAAATGCCAGAAATATGGGCATTCTCAAGGCTATTGTGTGGCTCCCAAACTAAGTGTACAGTGGTAACACCAAACTGTCCCAACTGCCAGGGGGCTCACACTGCGTATTATGGAAAATAGGTAAGGAAATACTGAAGTATAAGGTAGAGAAAAATGTCTCACAACAAGCAGCATGAAAATGGGTATTAAAAAACCGTATTACTGATTTCTTGGTATGTTTTTAAGGTTATGTTTCAGAAACATTAAGGTTTCTGAAACATAATTGGTTAGGAAAAGAAAAGATTGGTTAGGAAAGAAATCTTTTCCTAACCCAATCAATTGGGTTAGGAAAAGATTTCTTTATTTTTCATTATATTTCCTAACCTGAACTTAAATGTTAGATTAGGAAATAGGAAAAGGTTTCCTTATTTTTCCTAACCTTACCTTAAAGGTTAGGTTAGGAAATAATAGGAAAAGAAAGAAAGATTCTTTATATATGTATATATATATATATAATATAGAAAATTAATAATAACTTATGTAAAGTTAACTAAACAAGAACTAATTAATGCTATCTATACATATCTAGATAGAACATTACATCAGTCTTATTATATATTTTTTGTATAGTTTAAGTACAATTAGTAAAATAGGTAAGATATATTTCATATAGGAATATATGAAATTGATATTTCATATATTCCTATATGAATAATTAAGTAGCTACCAGCTTATCCTATATGAAATATATCTTACCTATTTTACTAATTGTACTTAAACTATACAAAAAAAATAAAAAATATATATATATCACATAACATGAATCAATCACTTAACACTGTGATATTATTATCTGTTGTGTTCATATAGCAATCAGTACATCCAGGACTGGCTTACTGCTTGTGGTGCCTAATTCATAACTTATGTTATCACGCATATATATATATATATATATATGCATTAGTGCATCTAGCAGCACCTATCTACCACATGCGCCTACCTATCCACCACAGATGCCACCTGAAGGTGGCGCCTGTGGCAATGCCTCACTTGCACACCCCTATCATCAGCCCTGAGTACATCATCTGTCAAGCCTACGTGTCAATCAATATACCTTTCTCGACTTCTACTACCGCTACTGATAACGTGCACCATCTGTTTACTGAGAATGTAGGGAGAAACTGCAGTAGCGGCAAACCAGTTTATCCAGTAAGTTTCCCTTAGTTTGCCATGGTTCTCGTGTTGGCCTTCTTTGCCTTGGCCCATATTCTAATTCAGTCAAAAGGACTAGTTTTGAATACAGACTGATATTACAGTTCCTTCTCATTGGGCCAGATCCTCATGGATGAGACACCAAGAGCAACAAAGACCAAGAGTATAACAAATTATACTGATACATAGCCAAATAAGCCACAACAAGACATTGTCATCTTGTTGACCAAGTCAGGAAAGTTAACAAAGGAGAAAGATACAAATCTTACACAGAACAAAGTAATTGATCAGAGTATGGAAATTGTCAAGAAGTGGGATAATGAACATAAAGTTCTCTTGCTACATGCTGTTGACGAGATGAATATTGGTCATCAAGTATTTCCAAAATGAGAGAAATATAAACTTAACCTAAATTCAAATAATGCAGAAAATCATTCAATGGAATTGTAGAGGCCAAGAAGCAATTTAGATAAATTAAATTATTTAATGCACCAGCACGATCCTGCAAGCATTTGTCTACAGGAAACATATTTATCATTAAATTATACTCCTACTTCTCTAGGTATACTTTATGCAGACGGGATAGATGTACTGAATCTCCTGCAAGGAGTAGCAATTTTAGTACATAGAAATATACCCTCCAAACCTATCTATCTTTGCACCACTCTAGAAGCAGTAGCTATTCACACTGTTCTTGGCATTACTTTCACTCTAGTCTACATTTATGTTTCACTAAACGTTTCCGTGTTCTGAAGAACTTTACCATTAGCATTAATAGAGGCATATGATGCAAGAAAGTGCACTGCTGAGAGTCACCATGGAACAAGTAAATACATAGGCTGTGTTAGGGTAACTAAGAGTAAGAACAGGTGCATTTATACTTGCATGTACACCAATGCTAGAAGTATAGTAAATAAATTCGATGAATTCAAAGTGCTGATTGAGGTATCAAATGCAGATATAGTTGGGTTATCAGAGACATGGTGTCACACAGATATAAGCAATGCAGAATTGGAATTTGGGGAGTACAATGTGTACAGAAGGATAGATTGGGTTGGAAGGGAGGAGGGGTTATGCTGTTAGTTAAGAAACACATAAAATCTAAGGAAATGTATCCAGCCGACATGGGTGGACAGTGCAATGTTGAGTTAGTTTGTTGTGATAAATGCTGGGAAAGGGGAAAATGAGAGTGGGAGCGTGTTATAGGCCTAATCAGAGACGGTCTGCAAGAGTAGCTCATGATGTCTTGTCAATGATATACAGGAATTTTTCTAGCAGGGATAAGGTGATTATCCCCTTGTGTAAGGCAATGGTCAGGCCACACCTTGAGTACTGTATACAGGTCTGGAGACCTCATTTTAAGAAGGATGTAGAGCTGTTGGAACAAGTACAGAGAAGGGCAACAAGATTAGTGAATGGAACAAAGGGTTGCTCTTATGAAGAAAGTCTTAAGTTTTGCAAATTACAGTGTCTGGAGACTAGGCACCTGTGAGGTGATCTGATTGAGGTGTATAAAGCCTTGAATGGTTTGAGCATGCTCAGTCTGATGGGATTCTTTCTCTTGCTCAGAATAATCACCTGAGAGGGCATAAATTCAAATTGAGGAAAGACAGATGTAGGATAGATGTGCGGAAGTTTGCCTTTAGCCAGCGGGTAGTTGGTTGGTTGTTGTGGATCAACTTCCACAACAAAGGACTTCTATCCTTTGTTGTGGAAGTTGATAGCCTAAATAAATTTAAGGCTGAGCTGGACAGGTATTTGGAATGAACGGAGGAGTGAAAAGGGAGCGTTTTTTTTTTTTTTTTTTGGCTGATGCTGCATAAACTTGCTTTCTTGCATAATATGACTCTGCTAATGCTAAAAATGAAGTTTGCACCTTGTATGTAGACAATTTTTATACCAGCTACTATCTGGCGTTTATCGTTTCTTCATCAAAAAACTCACGTTGTTGGTACATTACGAGCGAGAAAAAAATTTATGCCTAAAGAAGTCGTACTCAAAGCTAAATAAAGGAGAGATGATAGCCAAGGAAGAAAAAAATGGAATTATTCTAAAGTGGCGAGATGCTCGAGATGTAAGACTACTAATAACAAAGCATGCCCCAGAAATGGTTGATGGATCCTCCACCAGTAAAGGAAGACGAAAAGAAGCCAAAGAAAAACCACTGCCTATTCTAAGCATATAATAAGGAAAAAGCAGACATTGATTCTTCTGATCAAATGGATTGATATGCCGCAACGCTAAGAAAGGGATAAAGTGGTACCAGAAATTAGTGATAGAATATATACTTGGAATATCAGTTGTCAATGTGTATGCGGTATGCAAGAGTGCCACACAAAAACAAATAAAAATAAGCTTTCGGGAAGAGGTAGTTACGGATTTCCTAAATATAGAATGGAAAGAGAAACATGAAAGGCCAAAATGTGCTAACACTCATATACTAATGATAAAGTTCAATGCAAACAACAGGAAAGTTAGAAAAATATGCATTTTTTTTTGTTACACAAAACTGAAAGAGTTGGAAGAAAGATCAGTTGATAGCAGAAAGGGAAAAAGAGTTTCGACGTATTGCCCAGACTGTATTTGTCAGCCTTTCATCTGTTTAGAGTGTTTTGGACAACACCATAAATCTTCATAATTTTGTAATTATAAAATTTTTAAATAATAACCAGTTACTCACTTATTTTTTTTTTATGGCATCATGGAAATTTCATCACGTGTATCACCAGATGCTACACTTTTCAAAAATAATGTAAATTTCCAATCATCAGCGCTATACAGCCGCTGCAGCTCCCACTGAAACAGTGGGTGTCAGCAATATATGTCCGATGCGGTGCCGGAAAAACGTAATGGTGTCGAACCTATATGGCCAACGCAACAGTCAACGTCATGGGGGTCAGCAGAGCTGGACTGTACAAAGGTTGGTTAGTAAGGGCTGCAGCCTCCCTCTGTAAGTCTGCATTTTTTTCGTTCTTCATGGTTTTAAATTTGTTCCTTTTCGACAAGAGAGGCCTTTTTGGTGGCTTTGAAGCTTTTATTCTTGCATAATGTTACTACCCACTGCTTACTCTTCCGAATCAGTGTTAGTTTCAAGCTAATGGGAATGCTGTGGCCCAGGGGAGAACTGAGGGGGGCAGTTGTCCTCTGAATCACAGCCTTGTAAGATGCACTATTTGCTTGATGTTTGCGGAGCAGTCAAGTATGGGACATGATACTGCCATGGGGGATGTCTTTGTGTGTGTGCGATGCAAGGAGTGTAAGGAGATAAGGCGACAACTCAGCGTTGTTATGGGCCTATATGAGAGCTTGAAGGATAGGGTGGATGCCCTCGAAGGATTACAAGTGAGGGGCCCATCAAGCTCTCAGCTGCCCACACCAATGCCAGAGCTTGCACTTGGTCATCGCGGAACACAGCGGCAACCCCCAAGGCAGAATGCGCTGGTCCCAAAGGAACTAGTAGTTGTTGGTGACTCTATTGTCAGGGAAACGGGAAACATGCTTTGTAAAAAGGATAGGTGGAATAGGACCAGGGTATGTCTGCCAGGGGCAAAGGTTGATGACGTTGTAGAGCGGATATCATCTTTTAAGGGCACAAAAGGTGATATAGTTGTACACGTTGGCACTAATGACATTAAGAGTAGGAGACCGGCGGAATTACTTGACAAGTACAGGTCACTGATGAAAAAAAGCCGTGAATTAGGGTTGAAATTGAAAGTGTCTGCAATTCTGCCCAGACACGATAGGAGGGAGTATATGATGAGAGCCCTGTCAATCAATTCGGCCCTGGAAAGATTGTGCAGGGCTCAAGGGGTAGAATTTTTTTCAGCCTGGTCTGTACTTGTTAACAGGAGAGACTGCTTCTACAGGGATGGGATACACTTAAATAGAAAGGGTGCAAGAATGTTTGCTGATGCTATCGAGGCAATGTTAGGTGGGTCGGAAAACTGCTAGATTGGGGGGATACAAGGACTAATAGATTAACAGTAGCCACTGGCAGAGGTGAAAGTGATTCTTGCACTGCTTCTATTGGAATGAGCCGCAGCCTGGAAAATAAGATGCAGGATATTTCAGAGACTGCTGGGAATCATTGGGGTACAAGTAAACACATGGGTTGTGTTAGGGTAGCTAAGAAAAAGAACAGGTGCATGTATACTTGTGTGTACACCAATGCTAGGAGTTTAGTAAATAAATTTGATGAATTTGAGGTATTGCTCAAAACATCAAAGGCAGATATTGTGGGGATTTCAGAGACGTGGTGTCACACAGATATAAGAAATGCAGAACTGGAATTTGGGGAGTACAATGTGTACAGAAAGGATAGACAGGATAGGAAGGGAGGAGGGGTTATGCTATTAATTAAGAAACACATAAAATCCAAGGAAGTGAAGCCAGTCGACATCGCTGGACAGTGCAGTGTCGAGTCAGTTTGGTGTGACATAAGCATTGGGAGATCAAAATTGAGAGTAGGAGTGTGCTATAGGCCTAATGACTCTGATGAGTATAATAAGAAACTGTTCGGAGAAATAGAGTGGGCCAGTAAATCAGAGAGTCTTATAATGGGGGATTTTAATTTCCCAGATATTGACTGGAATTTGGGGGCTGGTCACTCACACAGTAGCAAGGCTTTTGTGGATTTATTGGATGATTGTTTTCTACATCAGCATGTTCGGGAGGCAACTAGAGGGAGTAATACTCTTGATTTGATTATCAGTAGTGATTCTTCATGCATTCAGAATCTGCAGATAAATGAACCACTTGGTGGCAGTGATCACAGTGTGCTGAAGTGGGAGTTACTCAAAGAGGTAACTACCATTAGGGGTAAAGGGAAGGGGTATTGCTTTCGTAAAGGCGACTACAATGGACTGAGACAGTATTTAAATTCTATACAGTGGGATCAACTGATGATATTGCCAACAGCAAATTCAAAATGGGAAGCATTCAAAGAACTTATCGTGGAAGCTACTAGGCTTTACATACCAACTAAGAAATATTGTTCAAGGTTTAGGCCTAAATGGTTGTCAGATGAACTAATGAGGCATATGGCAGAGAAGAAAAATGCATGGGATACATACAAATTAACACGTGACACGGATGCCTATGATAGATACAAGTTGATCTGTAACCAAGTTACAAAGGAGGTTAGGCAGGCGAAGGCAGATTACGAGAGATCCTTGGCAAGGGATGCGAAGAAAAACAGCAAAGAGTTCCTTACTTATGTAAACTCTAGAAGGAAGGGGATGAATCAGATTGGTCCACTTGAGATCGATGGGTCAACTGTTGATGACCCTGCTCGGGTAGCTAACAAACTAAATGAATATTTTGCATCGACATTCACACATGAGGAGTTATTCAGCGAGGGGAATGCCAGAGGTGTATTCAACTCTAGCAGTAAGCTAGAGAATCTTGTAATAACTGAGAGCAAAGTGGAGGAGAAATTGTTGAAGATAAACACAAGAAAGGCACCTGGGGTGGATGGGATCTATCCAGTTATATTAAAGGAGGCAGCAAAGGAGGTAAGCAAACCCTTAGCCATAATTATGAGAGCTTCCTTGGACTCAGGGGAGGTACCCATTGACTGGAGATGTGCAAATGTGACCCCAATTCACAAAGGGGGATCAAAGGCTGACACAAGTAATTATAGACCTGTGAGTTTAACTTCTGTTCCCGGAAAATTAATGGAGGCACTGGTGAAAGAAGCACTGCAGGATCATCTAGACAAGACTTCAGTTATAGCTAGGACACAGCATGGTTTTGTTAAGGGGAAGTCTTGCCTGACCAATTTGATTGGATACTATGATGCAGTCACAAAAGAACTGGATGCAGGGAATAACTTTGATATTATATACTTGGATCTTAGAAAGGCTTTTGATACTGTTGCACATGGAAGACTGCTGCACAAATTGGAGCAGTGTGGCATTGGAGGCAAGTTGCTGCTATGGATAAAGGGGTGGTTGAGGGGGAGAAGACAGAGAGTGGTAATCAATGGACACTGCTCATCGTGGACTAATGTTATTAGTGGAGTCCCTCAGGGTTCAGTATTGGGGCCTTTATTGTTTTCTGTATTTATAAATGATATTGATGATGGTATATCAGGCTTAATGTCCAGGTTTGCAGACGATACAAAGGTTGGCAGGGTTGTCAAGGACACTACTGACACTATGCTGCTGCAACAGGATTTGGAAAGGTTGAGCAGATGGGCTTCGAGGTGGCAAATGAAGTTTAACATTGACAAATGTAAAGTACTACATATGGGAAACAGCAACCCCAGAGCAACGTATCAACTCTGTGGTACTACACTGACAGTGGTAGAGAATGAAAGGGACCTGGGGGTGGTGGTGCAGGCAGATATGAAGTTCTCTGAGCAGTGCAGACGAGCTGCAAGAGTAGCTCATGGTGTATTGTCAATGATATATAGAAATTTTTCTAGCAGGGATAAGGAGGTGATTATTCCCTTGTATAAGGCAATGGTCAGGCCACACCTAGAGTACTGTATACAGGCCTGGAGGCCTCATTTCAGGAAGGATGTAGAGCTGCTGGAACGAGTACAGAGAAGGGCAACTAGATTGGTGAATGGGACAAAGGGGTTCTCTTACGAAGAAAGGCTTAAGTTTTGCAAATTACAGTGTCTGGAAACTAGGCACCAGCGGGGTGATCTGATAGAGGTGTACAAAGCCTTGAATGGTTTGAGCATGCTCAATGCTGATGGGATTCTTCCTCTAGCTCAGAAAAATCACCTGAGAGGGCATAAATTCAAATTGAGGAAAGACAGATGTAGGATAGATGTGCGGAAATTTGCCTTTAGCCAGCGGGTGGTTGGTGGGTGGAACAGACTTCCATCCCTTGTCGTGGAAGTTGATAGCCTAAATAAGTTTAAGGCTCAGCTGGACAGGTATTTCGAACGAACAGAGGGGTGAAGTGGAAGTGGTTATTTTTATTTATTTATGTTACTTTTTTTTTTTTTTTTTTTTTTTTTTTTTTTTTTTTTGGCTGATGCTGCATAAGCTTGCTTTCTTGCATCAGATGCCTCTACTAATGCTAATGCTAATGCTAGTGACTGAGTTAGCTGCCTTTAGGAAGTGATGTCCATTCTGTATCTTAGTATGAACTAACTCTACTGAATCAACTACTTACCCTACCAAATCAATGTTAGTGACTGAGTTAGCATCGTTAGCGCCATTTAGGAAGTGACATCATTTAAAATCTAGCAGCCACCTATTAGGAAGTGGCATAATTTGCGTCATTTAAAATCTAAATGGTCAGCTTTCTTTGTTACCAATCAATTGTGTCATTTCTGTTACAAGACAATTTCGTTACCAATCAGTTTTACTCTACTGCTGCCATAGAGGCACCTCCGTAGCCAAGTGGGAAGGAGCAGCAGCAGCAGTGCGTAGCACACGCTTCTTGATTAGACCGAGGTTCGAGCCCGTCACCACCAAATAGGGAGGATGCAGAAAGGTCAGGGAATGACCACTGCATATCCCGGAGCAATATGGCCTTAGTTGCTAATGCCCCTAAAAACCAAATAACAGCCGCCATAGATGTTTTCACATCAATAACCAAACAATTAAAGCCACTCCCACAAATGATTCAAAATCTATAAAAATATTGCTGAGAAATATGGAGAAAAACAGAAGAATCAATTTCGATGATACGTTTTGTACACAATTTCTTATTATAACATGGCAGGAACTTTTTGAACCATCTTATGCTTATCTAAGGCAATAGATAGTTCCTTTACTTGTTTGTTATTACTATCAATTTACCAGGGAAATTGAAAATTGAAATTATTAACACACTGGAAACAATTCGAAAAAAAAGAAATAAAAGCAGAAAAAAAAAAAAAAAACAGATTCAGAAGCATGTATGATATATCAAATGTAACAGATTATAAGAGGAAATAATGCAATGAATATAACCTCTGGCTGATGATAACTTTTGTATTAAATTCGAGTATACAACGACGATGGCTAGATGGTACTGGATCCAGTTCAGTACCATCTAGGGCCCTTCGTTACCAATCAGTTCCATCATTTCTGTTACAAGAAAATATCGTTACCATTCAATTTTACTCTAGTGCCACCATAGATGTTTCCACATCAAAAACACCCTGAAATTACTCTTTGGTACATCCAAGGACACTCAGGAATAGACAGCAATAGACGGTAGTTTGTGGTATCATCTTAGGTTGGTACCACCCTGAGTGATACTACACTTAGGGTGGTAGAAAATGAAAAAGACCTGGGAGTGATTTTGTAGTCAGATATGAAGTTTTCTGAGCAATGCAGACAGGCTGCCTGAACTGGTCATGGGGTATTGTCAATGATATATAAGAATTTTGTTAGCAGGGAAAAGGAGGTGATTATCTCTTTGTATAAGGCAGTGGTCAGGCCATGCTTCGAGTACTGCGTACATGTCTGGACCCCTCATTTTAGGAAGGATGTAGAGTTGCTTGAGCATGTACAGAGAAGGGCAACAAGATTGGTGAGGGGAATGAAGGGTGGTCCTCTTACCAAGAAAGGCTTAAGTTCTACAAATTGCAGTGGCTGGAGACTAGGCACCTGTGCGGTGATTTGAGGTGTATAAGGCCTTGAATAGGTTGAGTATGCTGCATTCTGACGGGATTCTTCTGCGTGCTTAGATTACGAACCTGAGGGGTCATAAATTCAAATTGAAGAAAGACAGTTGTAGAATAGATGTGTGTAAATTTGCCTTTAGCCATTAGGTTAATTGCTGGAACAGACTTCCATCTGTTGTTATGGAAGTTGATAGTTTAAATAAATTCAAGGAGTAACTGGACAAACTTTTAGAGGGAATGGATGTGTGAAATTGGTTTTTTTTTTTTTTTTTTGGCTGATACTACATAATCTCATACTTTTGCTTTCTTGTATCACTTGCCTCCATTACTGCTGCTACTACTACTACTTGTTAAAAATTATCCCCAGTTTAAAAACTGTTAGACACATTTTTTGAGCCGGACCATTCATAAATGGAGTGTGACTCAATGCATTGAATTTGAGAGAAAAGCCAAGTATTTACCCGTGTATGCCCCCGAGGGATCGGCCCAAATAATTAGAGGTTCAAGATTAAAACTTACAACATTCTGTGTAAATATCATGCAATGCAATGACTTTTGCAATTTTACTTTTCTTGCCAAACAACTTAAAGGCACTGTTCTTTGGAGAAAAGTCTACTGCCTTGAATTCCAAAAAGGGTGGGACTTTTCAAAACAAACTACGAAGGTGAATTGATAACAGTAAATCTAGAAAGACCCAAAGAAAGATCCAGTAATGAGCAACCTAACCTTTCTAAATCCTATAATGAACAACTTTATATAACTCAATATTTAATGAAAATGTGTCAATATTTGACAATACCGAAGGAGTACCACAAATTATATTTAAATTTAAAAGAATCAGTAGAAATAAGGGATAATTTAGCAGCACTGGATTTAAGTGAAGAATCTGAATATGAAGATGATATTGAAAATTAATTTATACCAACTTGTATATTATTGTAAACAGGTGTTATTAATAAATTTTCATTTATTTATATGTATATGTTATTCTAACCTCGTTTTATTAATAAATTATTCATTTCTGACCAACAAAAATGAGTCCAAAATTATTTTTTCACCTTTTCAATTTTTTATGAATCTGACAAAATTTCAAACTTCACAACACCAAAACTGGGCCCTGAGTTCCAAGCAATCTTTCTAGTGCGATGTTCTAGGGTGAGTACTAGTGCTTTAATAAACCCTCCATCGCTTGCAACGTTATTGCTTCCCTCGCTGAGCATGGTCACTGGTTGGCACCGCTCCTGCCTCCACATGGCAGGGCCGGTAACCTGGGAGTAGGAATCCCCTCTTCCAGGGCCAAAAGGAGCAGCAATGGATTGTGATGCATATCCATTGCTAGAGCCCACAGGCTCCAGACCTATTACCTCAGTCTCAGAACACGACTTGAATCGTCCGAAGAGAAAACGGACTGAAAAACAGAGTGCAGATTTGCCAGAATTTCTAATAATGCACTCATTATCCCCACAACCTGTCGGCAAGTTATTGCCGTTTTTAATACAGAAATGCTTAGAATTGGTTGTTGGATCCCCTGAAATGGTGAAGCATCTCCAAGCTGGAAACCTAATTGAAGCTTCCAAGCCATTCAGAAAAACTGTTAAAATTGACAACATTTAACAGCATTCCAGTGTCAGTTATGCTCCATAACACTCTGAACACCTTTAAAGGCATTATCAGCAAATGGAACTTACTGTCTCTGAACAAAAAATAATACAAGAGCTTAGTGAACAAAAAGTGACTCATGCACGGAGAATCATGACGAAAAAAGATGGCAACCTACTATCAACCAGGTCCATCGTTTTAACATTCAGTACTCCGACTCTTCCATTTTCTGTTAAAGCAGGTTACCTAAATTTCAAGATTCGGCCTTACATCCCGAACCCCATTCGCTGCTGTAAATGTCAGAAGTACGTCCGTATTAAAGAAGAGGACACACAGCATGCCAAGGCAATGCTGTGTGTCCTCTTTGTGGTTCCAAGGAGCATTCTCAAGAAGACTGTACAGTTTCCACTCCTATTCATCCAAACTGTAAGGAAAACCACCCTGGATTTTCTGAAGTGTGTGACCTTTGGAAAACAGGAAAAAAAATCCAGAAATATAAAGTGGAACATAAAGTCACTTACCCTGAAGCAAGAAAGCAAGTGCTACTAACCATGTGGCGGTTCCGTAGCCAGGTGGGCAGGAGCAGCAGTGCGTAGCACACTCTTCTTGTTTAGACCGGAGTTCGAGCCCGTGACCACCAAATACGGAAGATGCGGAAAGGTCAGGGAATGACCACCGCATATGGCTTTAGTTGCTAATGCACCTAAAAACAGCTACTAACCATGTTTAGCCGATCGTGCGCATCTGTCACTAGAAGCAGCCGCTCAGCTGCAACTCAAACAGATATCTCCATAGAACCGAGCATTTCCTTTGCCACCTGGGCCAAAACTGGTCCCGTATCATTGGGTGTCCCGTATCATGCAATAAGAAACCTACAGTCAACGAAACCAGCAGTATGCCGATCAGCATCCCAACTGATGCTATCTCAACCTTGCCCGAAACAACAAAATCAACTACTGTTGAAAATCAGAAAAAGGTGAAGCCAGAAATAGCAACATGGAAACTGATGTTAAATCAGAGGATGATGACACAGTAGTAGAGTTACATGCTAATAATATCATGGATACGGGACACCCAATCTTTCCCAGAAATGAAAAACCAAAACCAAGCAGACAGAAACCTTCTCAGAGAAAACAGTCAAATCAGTCTTCCTCAGTCAAACCCAACCAACGAATAAATTCCCACAATGGAACTGTGGAGGATTAAGCAGTAATATAGACAACCTCAGTGATTTACTAATTCAAACTAATGCAGTAGGTGTGTGCTTACAGAAAACATTTTCATCACCACACGCTTCTGTCAAATTCAAAAATTATACTATGTTTAGGTAAGACAGGGTTTCTGACTCTCCTGCTCGTGGTGGGGTAGTTATACTTGTGAAATTTACAATACCCTGAAGACATCTCCAACTACAAACCTCCTTAGAAGTTGTAGCAGTCCTGATAGCAATGGGAATATCGTTAACCCTTGCATCCATTTATATATCACCGAATTATCCTTGCTCCCAGACTGAACTGGACAGTCTTGTCACACAACTTCCACCTCCTGTCTGTTGTTTACTTGATGATTTCAATGGTTGCCATCCATTATGGAGATCTTCCACCATGGATAGGAGAGGCCAATTAATCGAAACATTCCTGGATAACCATAACCTGAGTCTGTTAAATTCTGGCTCTCCAACTCTTGTTCAACTACATGCATTTTTTACATCAGCCATCCTCTTATGTGACCTATCCATCTGTTCAGCATCTCTTTTTCCAAGCATGGAATGGGTAGTGCTAAATGATCCATTCCACAGTGACCATTTTCCTATCATCAGCTCAATTCAAACACAGGTCGTGTCATACCCTAAAGGCCGTACTTCTTGGAAACTTCCACAATGCAGACTGGAAAACCTATTCCAATTGTGTCATACTTGAAAGCAATATGTACAGCAACACACAATCTTGATGACGTAACTGACCACATTACCAGCCATGTATTATCTGCAGCAGAAATTTCCATTCCAAAATCTAACCAGCGCAAGAGTGTACACCAAAATCATGGTGGAATGAAGAATGCTCCAAAGCAAAGCGTGATAAAAACCGAGCTTGGAACCACTTTCGTAAATTCCCAACTACCGCCAGCCTAATTGTTTACAAAAAACTCAGAGCTAAAGCAAGACACATTATAAAAAAAGCAAAACATGAATCCTGGATTAACTTCACCTCATCCATTAACAAAAATACTAACACTCAAATTACCTGGAAAAAAATACAAACACTCAATGGGAAATTTCTACCGCTGCAATCACCAATAATACGATGGAATGGGCAGGAATTATCTTCCCCTACTGATATTGCAAATGCGTTATCAGAGTCTTTTTTATAACATTTCCACCTCATCCTCTTATGTGACCTCCTTTCAAAGCATTAAAACTAATGAAGAATGTGTGGCGCATAATGGCCTGTAGCTGCCGTCGCGCCGTAAAACATACAACAACAATGAAGAATGTCAAAAATTGAATTTTCAAACTGGACTCTCACTTCCTTATAACCAGCCTTTTACTCTAGTTGAGCTCAAGGAATGCTTAAGCAAATCATCAAATAGTGCAGCAGGACCAGATGGCATTCTCTATAGTATGCTGAAGCATCTATGTGAAGCCGACCTTGGCATATTATTACTATTCTATAACCATATCTTTTCAGAAAATACTTATCCTCTGTCCTGGCGGCATTCCTATATCTGTGCTATTCCAAAACCAGGCAAAGATCCCACTCTGGGCCAGAACTACAGACTGATATCATTAACAAGCTGTTTGGGCAAAATATTTGAAAGGGTGATGCATAAAAGGCTTACCTGGTTTCTAGATTCCCAGAACCTTCTTTCTGATTGCCAATATGGCTTCTGTAAAAACAGATCTACCCTAGATTTACTTGTAAAACTTGAATGCAACATACGAAATGCCTTCGTCATGAAACAGCATCTGGTGATGGTCAACCTAGATATGCACAAAGCATTTGATACCACTTGGCATCATGACATTATTAAAGATATGCATCAGTTGGGGCTGAGAGGCTAACTTCCTCAAATAATTCAGAACTTTTTAAAATTACACACCTTTCAAGTCCGATATCGAAACATGCTGTCAGCATCTCGCATTCAGGAGGAGGGTGTCCCGCAGGGTTCAATACTGAGTGCTACCCTATTTGCGATTCGGGTCAACAACATATTGGAAGATTTTCCAAAAACCATTCAAATATACATGTATGCAGATGACCTCACTATATCTTGCCAATCATATAGTATGAATACTGTTGAAAGACAGTTGCAAATTGCTCTATTCAAAATAGAAGCCTGGACCTTTCGCAATGGATATCGTCTTGCTGAGCAGAAATCCACCACTACTCACTTCTGCAAACTACGGTCACTTCATCCTGATCCTGAGCTAAAGATCAATAACATGTCAATACCCCTTGCTCACACTGTCCATTTTCTAAGCCTGGTGCTAGACAGGAAACTAAACTTTCAAGCACATGTGACCTACCTTCAGAACATATGCTTGAAGAAATTGAATATCCTCCGGTGTGTGTCAGCTGTGTCATGGAGTACTGATCGACAAACTCTGATCCATCTTTATCGAGCTCTCATCAGGTCCCACTTAGACTATGGCTCTCCAGTGTATGACTCTGCTAGAAAAACTACTTTAGAGCGATTGAACACAATCTAGCACAGTGCTCTGAGAGTTTCTCTAGGGGCTTTCAGAACCTCCCCAGTTCAGAGCCTTTACATTGAAGCCCACGAACCTCCCTTACATCTTCAGAGGAAAACATTGATTTTTATGTATGCCACAAAAATCCACAGTCTTCCCTCTCACGCTTTTGGTACCACTTCGGTATCGTACAGACATCTAGTTGGAGATGTCTGTACGATACCGAATGGGAGTCATTTTACAACATTAACCAAATAAAAACAGACCTGCTGCACTTAGACTTAAAGAACTAACTCAAACATGGAACATAGAGATCGGCAATATATATCAGGACATGACACTGCCTGATCCACCGTGGACGAATATTCCTGCAATTTACAATGACTATTTCCAACAGTGGAGAAAGAACACCTTGTCTTCGTTCAATATCGCACAGTTACGTGAAACTCACTCTGTTTCTAATTCACAGGCCTGTAAGATCTATACAGACGGATCAAAAACTGAGACCCAAGTAGGCGCTGCAGCAATCTTCCCGTCATTACCTGTAGAATGCAGTATCTTCATTGCTGAGCTTTATGCTATTAACCTGGCTCTAGATTACATTACTCAACTTCTAATTTTGTCTGCCTTAATATACACTGACTCGCTCAGTGCTGTCTCTGCCATAAATAGTAATACCACCTCCTCTCACTCTCTAATAAAACAAATCCATTCTAAATTACTTATGAGTAATGAGTCAAACCAAACTGTGACATTCTGCTGGATCCCAGGGTATTCTGGTATAGCAGGAAATGAAAAAGCAGATCTTGCAGCCAAACAACCAGATACTGTTTTATAGAATTGTCAAGTTCCATATTCTGATTTCAAACCCATCATCTGTAAAGCATGTTACAATAGCTGGTCGCTAATGTGGAGAGGTTATCCAGGAAACAAACTATACCAAATAAAACCAGAACCAAAGCTGTGGCTCTCCAGCTTCCGGAAAAGCAGACCAGAAGAAACAATTTTAGGAAGGCTTAGGATTGGGCATACTCATCTCACTCACCTGTATCTATTAACTAATGATAGTGCTCCCCAATGTACATTGTGTCAAGTACAACTGATCATTCGCCATTTGCTAGTGAACTGTCCCCACTTTCAAAACATCCGCTTAGACACCTTTAAATCAATTGCTAATACGCAGTCTTCAATAAATTTAATGCAGATTCTGGGAGATGATCCTAATAAAAAAGAACTATTTACTTTTTTAAATCGAATAGGAATATATCATAAAATATAGTTATTATTTCATGTTCACCATTAGAAAGACACAATATGGCCCTAGCAGCCTATGTGTCATTAAACTCAACAACACCAAAACCACGAAAGTGCTTGTTAAGCTCCTGCATAATGGTAATCTTAAATTACCAATATGCATTAAAACAGTATCTTTGGAAGGTATTCATACAACAAAATTTAGTTAAATAACTTAAAATCTTCGATTTTTCCAGTCAAAGAATCTTTAAATGTTTGTTTCAAAACACTATCTTTTTGCAGATTCGTGATTTTGGCGTGGGATCAATGATATGACATATTGATTTGACACATTCGTGTTTGCTGAGGGCCAGTGATATTGCTATGTGTGAGTTCTGTGGCACCGTTTTATCATTTAGACATTTTAATTAACTGTCCAGATTTTAGCAATACTTGTTTTACTGCTTTTAACCATCTGACTGAGCCTTATATATTCAGTCAGATTTTATCCAACAATGACAGTGTCCCCTATTTTTAAATTTTAAATCTTAAATAAATTTATACCTTATTAATTTGTATAAATGTATATAAAATATTGAATATATATATTTTTAATACATATACTGCTTTTTAAATACATAAAAAAGGTTATGAAGTAACCTTTTTTCAAAGGTTACCAGAATTTATTTATATATTCATTTTTAAATCTTATAACCATGTAGTTAACCTTATAACCATAACCATTATAACCATAATCTTGGAACATAATAGCCTTAGATGCTAATACCAATAAAATTATAATCCAAAATCAAAATTCTCAATAAAGAAATAATTTAATTATGGCACTTTTTTTTTGTTTTATTTTAGAACCATATACACAATACAAAATTTGGGTAAAGGCTTTTACAGCAAAATATGAGGGTGGGGCAAGCATGCCATTAGAAGTTAAAACTGATGTTCAAGGTAAGAACATTTGTTATCTTGTGTGTCTTTTAATATTGGAATGTTTTTTATTAGTATTATGTATTTCTAGCAATCGAAAGATTGAGATAAACTTGCCAGAGTTTATTTCAGAATGTGGTGGGTGTTATTTTTCAGCAGAGTTACCAAGAGCATTGTTACCAAGAGCAATATAATATATATCATAAAATACTTAATACGTTTATTGCATACCATACCTTTAGCTGGATCACCAAAAATGAAGCGACTACAATCTGGAGACCTATTTGAAACAGCTACCTCCAAACATTCTGAATGGCTGTTAAAGACTACATTGTGGGGAGTAACAGATGCCTACATTTGGTGGGCATCTGTTACTCCCCACAATACTATGTTCATCAAAAGGCGTTATCACAGAGTGGGATCTACTTGCAGTCGCTCATGTGCAATAAAAATCAAACCAAACCTACTTGCAGTGTCTGAGAAAGAATTTAGCTCATGTACTTACTAATCAGAAGGTAATAAGTGTGAAACAAATGATTAAAAAAGATGGAAATCTTACTCCAACTCAATCCTTCATTTTAAGTGAAGGATTGAGTCAGAGTGAGATTCAATACGGCAATCCTTCAGTAAACGCTGGCTATATAAATTGCCTCATTCAGCCGTACATCCTGAATCCTCTTTTGTTTTAAATGCCCAAAATATGGCCACCCTCTGCAGGTATGCAGTGAGGCCGTAGGATCATACCTAAGCAGATTACTCACCCTCAACTCCCATTAGTTCAAGCTGCAAAGGAAGCCACCCTGTCTTTCCCAAATCATGCGAATTGTGGACAATTGGAAAGAAAATTAAAAAAAAAAAAAAAAAGGCATAAAGTCGCATATCCTGAGCCACACAGGTAAATTGTTGACCATGCGTAGTCTGTCTATGCATCTTATATCCAAAGCTATCTTTCAACTGCAGTTCAAACAAATGTGTAAGTGTTTGAACCAACCCAACACCTCTCTAGCAAACTGGGTTAAAGCAACCATTTCAGCCTCCAGAAAAAATACTCCTAAAAGAAAAACCAGCATAGCAACTAACACTCCAATTATTATCACAATTGATGCTCCAACAGTCTCACATGACAGTGAAAAACTTAAAACTACTAACGATAGCAAGAAAACCAACTCGCCCACCAACAGTGTGGAAGTGGATTACTCAGATTATGAAGTCCACATACTAGAACTTCATGCAAATGACATTATGGATGCCGGGTGTCCCATCTTAAAAGAAGAATGAAAAAAATGCCCTGCATACAAAAAGTGAATTCAAAGGATCAGTGAGCAGTTCGTAGGGGGATCTATGGGTAATTTCTATAATGGCTACTTTGAATTTTACTTATTTCTTTAAACAAAATTAATTATTATTGTTACAAGTTTGGGAATCCCTGATTTAAAAGGAATTACTGGCTCAATTGAATTTCATCGGTGCATTGCCTACAGGAAACATCCTTGTCACCACCAAAATTTCACCAAAATTCTCAAATTACATCATGTATAGACATGATAGGAGCTCAGAGTCTCCTGCCCATTGAGTAGCAGCTATTCTTATTAATTCTAGCACACTATCCAGGCCCATCCAATTACAAATCACCCTAGAAGCTGGGGCAATTCTTATTCCAGTGGGTATTTCAGTTACCATTGTTATATTCCACAATCTCTACCATTTCACTATTCAGAATTCAACAACCTCATTTCACAATTCCCAACTTTATTTGTTGTTTTGGTGATTTTAATTTCCACAATCCATTTTGGGGTTCTGCTACAATGGCATGAGGGAAATAGATCAAAGAAAATAATCTTAATTTACTAAACTCTGTATATCCATCTACCTACAGGATCTACTTGTGATTGACTTGTCAATTTGTTCCCCATCCTACTTTCTGATCATGACATGGTCTGAATTAACCTTTAACATTTTCATGATCATTTTCCAGTTATTTTCTCATTACAAACAGGGGTAATTTCAAATGCTGATACAGTAGTCCACTTTGAAATTTAAAAAGACGAATTGGGATAGATATTCTGCCCAGATACTTGTAGATGGACTTTATCTTCAAAAATGACCTATTATTATTATTTTTTATTATTATTATTATTATTAGCCATATGGTGCAAGGAAGCCTGAGGCTTATACTGCACCAGCCAAAAAAAAATCTCCCTGTGTGTGAGAAAGAGAGAGAGAATGTGCCAGATGTGTCAAGAAAGAGAAGAATGATGATATCCAGCTCAGGACCCTGGGTATGCCTGGGTATACTCACCAGATGTGAGCCCCTGGGGATATTTTTAATGATGTAACTACTTACATAATGAATCAGATTCTAACTGCAGCTGATGCTTCTGTTTCAAAATCCAGAGACATCACATTCACCAAAATCATTGGTGGAATACAGACTGCTTTAATTCCAAACAGAAGAAAATCTGTGCTTGGAACAAATTCTGCAGGTAACCAAATATTACCAATTTAATTGGTTACAAAACAAGACAAATTAGATGTAAAGTGAAACATGATTCATGGATTGAATTTTGCCTCGATCATCACAAAAGGAAAACTGACATACTGCTCATCTGGAGAAGGATGCAATCCCTAAATGGCAAATTTGTACGGCTGCCTTCTTTGACACTGCACTGGTATTGGAAAGATATCAACTCCTGAAGAAGCTGCAAACGATACTGCTCCTAGCAGTATCGTTTGCCACAATCTCTACCTCTACCTCCTGTGCATCCTCCTTCCAGAACATCAAAGCAGTTGTAGAATGGTATAATATCAAATTCTTCATGCACTGCTCCTTCCAGTACAAACAACCATTTACACTCATACAAATATACATGGTCCTGGTTCTAATCTAAGTGATATCACTTTCCACTTACAGTCTGCCAAGTCCTGTGTATTTTTTTCTGACAGAATCTCAGTTATCAGTTGATTGAACCACTGCTCATCTTAGTTGTCAAAATTATTCACTGTATGATTTCTTTTAAAGTTGGTACTTGTGCATATGGCATATATCCATTCTGATATTCCTGTCAGAAACTTGGTACTTTGGAATCTCCTCTTTTCGATCTTCTCTGGCTTAAAATCTCTCTACCACATTCTGTCAAATTCATCTGTTGTCTCTACCGTTCTCCCAACTCCACTAATCACTGGGAACTCTTTGACTTCCTCTCCTTGCAACTTCAATTTCTCCAGTTCAACTTCCCTAACAGTGAGGTAATTTTCCTTGGTGATTTTAATGGTCACAACTGCAACTGGTCGAGATGCTGAGGCTTTTGTAATTACTAATGACCTCACACAGATTGTTCATTTACCTACAAGAATACCGGACAATCCTAACCATACAGCCAACACGCTTGATCTTTTTCTCACAAGCAACCCTTCTAAGTACATGGTTGAACTGAGTGGTTCTTTAAGCACCTCAGATCACAACTTGGTGATTATCTCTTCTCCAATGGAGCCTTTATCTCATGGCTATTCCCAACCTCATGTTGTTCCGCCTTACAAGAATGCAAAATGGGATGACCTGCGAGATTTATTTTCTTCTTTTTCTTGGTCGGATTACTGTTTCAAAACTTCTGATGTCAACATTTGCTCAGATCATGTCAGTGAAATTATTCTTGTGGGAATGTAATCCTTCATTCCACACTCCACTTTAAAATCTCATCCTTTATCTAAAGGTGCCTCCGTAGCCGGGTGGTCAGGAGCAGCAGTGCTTAGCACATGCTTCTTGATTAGACCGGGGTTCGAGCCCGTGATCACCAAATACGGAGGATGCAGAAAGGTCAGGGAATGACCACCGCATATCCCCGGAGCAATATGGCCTTAGTTGCTAATGCTCCTAAAAACTAAATAAACAAACAAACAACAACCTTTATCTAAAATTGGTTTTCCAGTAAATGTGCTAAGGCTGTTCAAGAGAAGAACGTTGCATATCATAACTGCTTGTTTCCAATTCTTCAGTTTCAGTTTCTGCTTACACCAGAACTTGCAACAGTTGTGTAGCAGTTATTAATCAGCCCAAACTAGATTTTGAATAAGCTAAGAGTAGAAAACTTGCTACTTGCCCTAATGGTAGCCGAGCATTATGGTCTCTTGTAAAAGTTATTGGCTGCAACTTTTGCCCATCTTTGCTCCCACCTCTGTCAAAACCAGATGGTTCTATTGTCACTTCAGCCAAAGATAAAGCTGATCTGCTAGCATCCCATTTTTTTTCCCAGCTTGCGGAGTGGGGGAAACCCCTGATGCCATCAGACAATTAACACTTTTCTTCCAACTCACGCATTAATGATCTTGGTAAAACACTTCTCACCATTCCCAACATGCTCCATTCAAGCCTCCTGTGGTCTTCTGTCAAAGGGATGTTAGAAGGATTTTGACGAATCTTGGTGCCAAGAAAGCTCCAGGTTCTGATGGTATTTCTCCACTTGTTCTCAAAACCTGTGCTCCTGAATTTACTCCTGTTCTTGCCGCCTTTTTTTACTTTCTTGTTCCAGGGGCGTTTTTCTTTCTGCTTTGTTACTGAATATTGGACAACAGGTCCAATATTCAGTATCAAAGCTATTACAAAGTAATCACAAGATCAGATTTTGCTGGATCCCAGGCCGCATGGGAATAACTGGAAATGAAAGAGCGGACAAAGCACCAAGAGAAGCTGCTACCTCTGACTGTGCCTTTCGCTCAATACTATATACCAATTACAAGTCATTAATCCACCAAAGCAGTTCAAAACAATGGCAAGGTCAAACTAACAACAAACTTTGTGTAAATAAACAAACACTTCGACCATGGACTACTAGCAGCCGATCCAACAGACACGAAGAAGTGATCCTTGCTCGATTGCGAATCGGGCATACCTATATGACTCATTCTTACCTACTCAGAGGTGAAGACCCTTCTCAATGCCAAAACTGTCAAGTTCTGCTCACTGTACATCACTTCATGGCCAAGATTTAACAGAGAACATGTTAGAGCCTTTGAAACAGTAATGAATGCACAAAACAACCTAATGCTTAAAACAATTTTAGATGAACGACCAAATATTAATGATGTTTTCTTTTTCCTTAAGTTAATCGGATACTACCAAATTATTACTGCAAATTGAGAAATGCCACCACCCGGTCAGTTTTTGTTCGATTATTGCACAGTCCAGGATTTTTGGTAATGAACTGACTGATAAAGCTGCAAAAAAAAAAAAAAAAATTACCTTAGATTTAACAAATATCCCTGGTCTTACATCAGACTATCTGCAAATCAGTCATGTGGCATGCCTAACATGCCTTGGCAGTCTCAAACAAATAATAAACTCTTTCAATTTTAACAGTATCCGAAAATTTGGCATTCCAGTGTCTGTACATCAAGACGAGAGGAAGCAGTCCATTCAAGAGCAAGAATAGGTCATACACATTTGACCCATCTTCATTTACTTACAGGAGATGATCCACCAGTGTCCACATTATTCTTTAAATCTGACTGTTAAACACATTCTCATTGTATGCCCATGCTCTAAACAAGACAGAAATTCAACACTGCTATCATTGGTTAACCTCTGGAAACAAATAACTTTAGAGAATCCCATCAGTGACAATGCAAATGTTTCTGAATTTTTCAACTTTCTGAAGCAAATTGGAGTTTTTAATCATTTCTGATCTCAGCCTTTTCTGACAGTACAATAATTTCTCATCTATTTATACAATAAATGAATAGGCACATTATAGCCAAAGCAGCTTATATGCCATCAAACCCCAACAACAACCAGCTAGAAACAGTGTACTGCAGTGGTTAGACCCAATTCATCATCAAACCGTCTGTACTGCTAGTGAATTTTGAACATTCCCTATCCAGAGTTTATATGTTGAAGCAAATGAACCACCTTTGTCACTTCAATGAAAGCAATTGTCTCTCAAATATACTTTTAAATTGAAGTCCCTGCCAGACAACCCTACATGGACATCTGTTTTCCAACCATGATGGAAAAATCTCTATAACAACCGTCAGACTGCCAACTGCCCCTTTGGTATTTGGGTCCAAGGCCCTACATAGGGCACAGTCATCTGAAGCATGCTTTTTTGCTGAGGGCTGATGACTGTCCTATGTGCGAGCATTGTGACACCATTTTAACATTGAAACATATATATTGACTGTCCAAGATTTTTAAATGCACGCCATTTGTGTTTTAGTGCTTTTAACCATCTGACTGAACCTTATACACTCAGTCAGATTTTAACTGACAAAGACAATATGTCTGCAATTTTAACTTTTTAAAAACTACAAATCTTTCTAGATGTATATAAATGGTTTTTAATATGCATTATGTATATTTCTTTTATCAGATATTATTTTTATCCAAATTTACTTCCCTTTTAACCATTTATACATATTGATATATAACTGTTTATTTAACATGTCTTATTTAAATATTGGACTTGGTGCATCATGATCTTAGTCGCCCATGTGCCATAAAAACCAAACCAAACCAATCCAAGAGCTGCTCAAAGAACTGAACATCACAATAGACAATGTTGCCCAGTCACCAAGGCAGCCCTCTCCACCCTGGAAATTATGTCCAATTTCCGTCATGCAACTTTTACCTTATTAACAGGGAAAGTCAGTCACGCCACCTTCTGTCTACCTACAACTCTGCTGCCCATCAATCTTCCTACTCTGATTTCCTGCCTGTCTTTACAGATTGTTCAAAATCAGAGTCATCGGTAGAATCAGCTGCAGTCTTCCCAGGCTGCACAATGTCTGAGAAGATTCCCTATGACTGCAGTATATACACAGCAGAGTTGTAAGCTATAGAGTAGTAGTTTTCAACAGGAGTGCCTCAACATTCCAGGGGTGCCACGTAATTCGGGTTTAAGTTACTTAAATTTATTTATTTTTTTAAAATTTATAGGTTTATTTCATTATAAAAAGGTGTACAGTATCTTTTTAATTTTGTGGTTATTTATAATTGATCTTTACTTAGTACCTCTATATAAAGAATAAAATTATTATATACTGTATATATATATACTTTGTATTATGAAATATAATTTTTATAATTATATTATTGTAATAACTATCATATAACATATATATTTTTTAATATTATATATATATATATATATATTTATAATTATATTAGATAAAAAAGGAAAGAAAGAAAGTTAAAACGACAATAACTGTAACTAATATGTAACTAATATTTATGAGTCAGTGCAGTTGCAAGCAATCATGCAATACACCCATAATGTCTATAGAATATTAAATTATTAGAAAAAGTAAATCAATCCAATAATAATACCATCAGGGACCTAAGAAAACGCAAAAAAAAAAAAAAAATTATTGCTTTTTACCGACAATCTAGATGACTTTAACTGGGGGCCAACCACCCAGAATGAAGGCAAAAAACGACAAGAGGTTCTCTGTTTCTGTGATGATCAATATATGCTAAGTAATTTAAATCTAAACCAAATATAAACCAGTATAGGCCAAATATAAATCGAATATAAATAAATCGAATGATGATAAAAAAGTTAAGAAAATTTAGAAATATTAGAATCAAAGGTAAGAAATATAAGTAAAATATAAATGTAAGCATATATTAATCATCATTGACCCGATAGAGAATGTAATTTAATGATTAAAATAAGATTAAATATATAATACATACTACATATTGACCGTGTCTAGGACATAATGTAATAGTCGTCAAAATAATATGTGGTGCTCCCTATGTGATGGATACGGTAAAAATAAATAAATAATTAAATTAACGCAAAGAGAAACATGCAGATAGTAAGAAGAAAAACTAAAGGAGTAGGAATAATAGAACCTGAACTCCACAAAGGCGAAAAATAGTGGTATAGATAAGAAATAGTTTCTCCTATGTCCTCGGATTGCCCTAATAATTTCGGAGAAATAAAAATAAAGAGTGTAGGACAGTTTAAAGACATTACAAGATATAAGTTGTGGCTCGAGTATGCCCAGGATATAAGTTGTGGCATACCCGAGCCACAACTTATATCTTGTAATGTCTTTAAACTGTCCTACACTCTTTATTTTTATTTCTCCGAAATTATTAGGGCAATCCGAGGATGTAGGAGAAACTATTTATTATCTATACCACTATTTTTCTCCTTTGTGGAGTTCAGGTTCTTATTATTCCTACTCCTTTAGTTTTTCTTCTTACTATCTGCATGTTTCTCTTTGCGTTTATTTAATTATTTATTTATTTTTACCGTATCCATCACATAGGGGGCACCACATTATTTTGACGACTATTACATTATGTCCTAGATATGGTCAATATGTAGTAGGTATTATATATTTAATCTTATTTTAATCATTAAATTACGTTCTCTGTCGGGTCAACGATAATTAATATATGCTTACATTTATATTTTACTTATTTCTTACCTTTGATTCTAATATTTCTAAATTTTCTTAACTTTTATCATCATTTGATTTATTTATATTCGATTTATATTTGGCCTATACTGGTTTATATTTGGTTTAGATTTAAGTTACTTAGCATATATTGTGATCATCACAGAAACAGAGAACCTCTTGTCGTTTTTTGCCTTCATTCTGGGTGGTTGGCCCCAGTTGAAGTCATCTAGATTGTCGGTAAAAAGCGATAATAATTTTTTTTTTTTTTTTTTTTTTTTTTTTTTTGCGGTTTCTTAGGTCCCTGATGGTATTATTATTGGATTGATTTATTTTTCTAATAATTTAATATGCATATTATAAAAATATGACAAATAAAAATAAAGATGATGGTAGTACGGAAAGCCACAGGCCAAAAAGGAAGATAGCTGAAAATATAGCATAGCTATTGGGAAGTTTGGAAACGCAGTCCTTTGATGCATGGTTAGGTGTAGTCCCCCATTAATATACCTGATCATGTATCAATATTCACTTTGCTGTCATCAGATTTTAATTTTATTAATTGCATTTTTGCTTTTCTTATTTGTATCTTTGTAATACGAGGGTGATACGAACGCTCAATCTATCCTCAATCCTAATGCTATTTTTGCCTTCTTTCCTTTGACCATCTTTTTCTTCCCTTCCCCTCCCTAAGAATGTTACCATTCCCTATACCATTTGCTTGTCCACACTTTTTCTTTCAAATTTCTCTGCTTTATATTTGAATTTTAATTTTCTATCATGTTAATTTAATTCCCTTTCACACCTTCTGCACTTCACATACATTTGTATTATATTTCATTGTATTAAATTTGTATTTATTTTAATTTACATTATTAACTTTATTTTTACACTGTGTTGGGACTACCTTGTCTACTAGTATTACGATAAAGGCCACATATTTTCTTCCCCCTTTTCTAATACTGCGGACAAGTTTGGTAAAGCAGTGCCTGATACATGGTTAGGAGTAGTTCCCTGATGAATTTCCTGACAATGTATCATATTTTCATCTACTATATTCAGATTTTGCATTTTTGCCATCCCCTGATTTGACCTATTCCTAAAATTGCCCTCTCATATCTGAATATAGTGTTATTTACTTATTTATTTCTTTATTGTTTATTATTATTTATTTATTTGTTTATTTTTTTGCTTCCTCAGTCCCAGTGCATTTTTGTACTAGGTTTTTCAAATTCTTTCATCTGTTTAACCACTACTTCACTTCCACTTTCGACTATCCCTTAAACTTCTCTTAGTTCAGGCACCGTGTGTACTTCTCATTTCCATTTTCACAGACACTTTATCTATTTTACAAACCACACATTATATATATATACACACACAAAGAATAGAGAATCAGATCTAACAGGAAGAAAATTGAGTAGGGGTGCCGAAAAATAAAATAAATTACCGAGGGGTGCCATTATTAAAAAGAGGTTGAAAACCACTACTATAGAGCTAGCTCTGGACCACATGAAACTATGTGGTCATGGCATGGACAGGCCACAAACAAGTTATATCAGATTAATCCCTGTAATCCAAACATGGCAGTTTAGTCTGCACAGGAACCATAGAAAGGAAGTTGTTCTTGCTCGCCTCTGCATAGGACATAGCCATCTTGCACATGCTTTACCGCTGATGGCAGTGAACCTCCTATGTGTGAGGATTGTGAGACCTTTTTAACAATTAAATATATTTTAACTGAATGTCCACGTTTTGGACATGAATGGAGCATATCATATAAAACTGTTACCCATCTGACTGAGCCCTGTACTCTCAGTCAGATACTATCTGACAATTACCACTTATCAACTGTTATTTCATGTTTAAAACTAATTAACTTGTTTTGTTTTATATAAAATATACTCTTTTATTATGTATACTTTTAACTTTATTTATATATCGCTTATACTTTTATGATCATTTTATATTTTTATATATGCATGGCAAACCTTTTCTTAACATTGTGGCCAATTTTAATGGGTCACCATAATCTTTTATCACCTTTATACCTTTTACCGATTTTATTATTGTTTGTTATTAATTTACCTGATGTGCCAATAAACATTAAATCAACCAATCTTCCTGAGATTGGCTAGCACAGCAGAATTGTAAAGGTCTGTTGCGAATTCTTTCAGTCTTGGAGAGGTTTAAACCCAGATCCTTCCAAATGATTAACATTCCTTCGAGATGGATTATTCTTCTGCCCATCAGCTATCCATTAAAAAATTTATGGTAAACAAGAAAAGGATACCATACATTTTTTTTATTGGGCTAGGAACAACTAACTTGTGAACAATGAATGGGCTCCTCTCATCTCTGAGGAGACCACTCTGTGAACTTGGCTTGTATTGTAGAAGATTGTAAACATGTTTACAGTTGTAAACATAGGTAGATATAGATTGTAAACATAAGTTCCCATATGTTTACAATTGTAAACATAGGTAGACATAGATTGTAAACATAGGTAGCTCCCATGATTTGTGTAGCATCCATACTATTTCAAGTAGATTGACATAAAATCATACTTTTGTCATCACAACACACACACTATAAATTATATTTTGGAATGTTTGCAGTTTTATCAGAGCTGGACTGTAAATAGCCCAGTCTCTATAAAAGTTATTGAGTGGAGCATTGTGGTTTACTGTTATGTCATAGAATATAATGTACATTTTTACAGTTAATTTATAATAAAATGAGCTTAATTTTATTTTCATTAGGGCCAAGTGCACCACATATTGTGAACTTGACATGTCAGTCACTGGATAGTTTATTTCTTCAGTGGGAAAGACCCCGTATTGTTTATAACAGAATTGATTACTACTTCATATATTACCGTTCAGAAAGCTCTTGGGAATTTGAAGAAATAGCAATGGCAACAACGCAAGATAGAATGGAACATGCTGTATGTATATAATTATATTTTATTCAGCTTCATTTATAAAATATGAGTTTATTCCTGTGAATTAATAAATAAATTATTCAGTAGCTCTCTTTTGTATCTGTTGTTAGCATGTTAAATATTGTGTACAGTATAATCCTTTCATTCACTCTCTGAGCTTATGCTTGATTATTCTATATTCTAATGCTTCAAATTCAAGGGCCCCGGGTGCCAAGCATTCTGTGACCAAGCGATTCTAGTGCATTTCTGAAAGCGTTTTCTAAAAGAGCATTTAAGTGAACAGTTTCTATTTTTAGTTTCAAACACCATTTTTTTGATTTCTATATCAGAGTAGCTCTCTCGCACTACAAGATGGAGTCAGAAGCCCAGAAAGGAAAATCACCTTTTTGCTTCCTTTTCTATTAGTACTAACTTACTAACTCAGTCGCTTGGTCACCTCGTGGCACTGCTCCTGCCTCTCCATGGCAGGGCTGGAGAGGCAGGAGCAGTTTGGCCCAGGGGGTAAAGCAAATCCCCTGGGCCAAAAGGAGCAAATATGGATTTCAACAACTTTCCACTGATTCAGACAGCAGATCCAAATTCAATGGATTTGCACCAACCCGATGATGACGCAACCAACAGAAAGAGACTGAAGACGGATGCTTCCAGAGTAGAACACCCAAGTTTCCTGATCTTGCATTCTTTAACAAATCACGCCATAGGTAAGCTATCCCCATTTCTCATACAGAAGTGTTTGGAAAGTGTAGCAGGTTCCCCGAAAATGGTGAGACATCTTAAATCTGGCTACCTACTTGTTGAGCCCACCAGCTCCAAACACTCTGAGTCCCTTCTTAAACTCACCACATTTGGTGGAACTCCAGTCAAGGTGTCACCACATGCTGCACTCAATACCTCCAAAGGTGTCATCTCAGAATAGGACCTAATGAATGTCTCAGAGGAGGAAATTGTAAATGAATTACAAGATCAGAAGGTTGCACAAGCAAAATGAATTATGCTGAAGAAAGAGGGCAAACTTATCCTAACTTGCAGCATCATACTGACATTTAATTCACCTAACCTACCGGCGCCGGGTATCTGAACTGCTGCATTCGCTCGTATATTCCAAATCCGTTAAGATGTTATAAATGTCAGAAATTCAGACACTCCCAAATGGTCTGTTGAGGTGATGCTGTATGCCCTAATTGTGGCTCGAAGGAGCATGCCCAAGCTGATGGTAAATCACAGTTCTCATTCTGCCCTAATTGAAATATGAAAAGAAAATTCAGAAGCAAGAAAACAAATACAGCAACTGATGCCAAAACATACATATGCTGATGCTGCCAAAAGATTTCATACAATATCCAGTCAGATTGATACTTCAATACCACCAAGCATCTCTATTTCTGAATGGGCTCGATCTATACTCATTTCCGTATTCAGTCTTCAAAGTGAGTCCTCAGTCTTCTCTCTCTTCCGTACCACAGACTTCAAACATGTATATCGTGACTAAACGGCAGTTACGATACCACCTGTTGCTCATGCAACTTCCATAAACCTGCTCAAAAAGAAAATTCTGATCCCGTTAACAAACAGCATGCTGAATCTTCTTCTGCTATGTACACAAATGAAACTTGCAATCAAGAAAAAAATGAAACCATTCTGGAAATCCATGCAGAAGACGAAATAGATACCAGACCTGTTTTTTCAAAGAGAGACAAAATGAAAGTTGACCGCCTGAAACAGACTTCCAAAAAAACACAGACACAGCTTCTCCATTTAAATCCAAACAACGTGAAAAACATTGTCCAATGGAACTGCAGTGGCTTTCACAACAATATTGACAACATCCACAAAATAATTAAGAACCATAATCCAATTGGAATCGGCGTACAAGAGACATATTTAACACCTCAGTTGTCTCCCTCAATAAAACATTATACTCTCTTCCGGCAAGACAGACCTGCTACCACTAATGCACATGGAGGGGTAGCCATACTCGTAGACTCACAAGTCCCTTGTAAATGAGGAGTTATTCAGGAAGGAGAATGATGTAGGTAAAGTAAACTTTGGCAGTGAGCTGGATGATTTTATAATAACTGAGAGGAAAGTGGAGGAGAGATTGTTGAGGATAAACATAAAAAAGGCACCTGGGGTGGATGGGATCTATCCAGTTATATTAAAGGAGGCACCAAAGGAAGTAAGCAAACCCCTAGCCATAATTATGAGAGCTTCTTTGGACTCAGGGGAGGTACCCATAGACTGGAGATGTGCAAATGTAACCCCAATTCACAAAGAAGGATCAAAGGCTGACACAAGTAATTATAGACCTGTTAGTTTAACTTCTGTTCCAGGTAAATTAATGGAGGCACTGGTTAAAGAAGCACTGCAGGATCATCTAGACAAGAATTCAGTTATTGCTCAGATGCAGCATGGTTTTGTTAAGGGCAGGTCTTGCCTGACCAATTTGATTGGATACTATGATGTAGTCACAAAAGAACTGGATGCAGGGAATAACTTTGATATTATATATTTGGATCTTAGAAAGGCTTTTGATACTGTTGCACATGGAAGACTGCTGCACAAATTGGAGCAGTGTGGCATTGGAGGCAAATTGCTGCTATGGATAAGGAGATGGTTGAGTGGCAGAAGACAGAGAGTGGTAATCAATGGACACTGCTCAACGTGGACTAATGTTATTAGTGGAGTTCCTCAGGGTTCAGTGTTGGGTCCGTTGTTGTTTTCGGTGTTTATGAATGATATTGATGATGGGATATCAAATTTAATGTCCAAGTTTGCAGATGATACAAAGGTTGGCAGGGTTGTTAAGGACACTACTGACGCTATGGTGCTGCAACAGGATCTGGAAAGGTTGAACAGATGGGCTGAGAGGTGGCAAATGAAGTTTAACATTGACAAATGTAAAGTACTACATATGGGAAACAGTAACCCCAGAGCAACATATCAACTCAGTGGTACTACACTGGCAGTGGTGGAGAATGAAAAGGACCTGGGGGTAATTGTGCAGGCAGATATGAAGTTCTCTGAGCAGTGCAGACAAGCTGCAAGAGTAGCTCATGGTGTCTTGTCAATGATATACAGGAATTTTTCTAGCAGGAATAAGGAGGTGATTATTCCCTTGTATAAGGCAATGGTTAGGCCACATCTTGAGTACTGTATACAGGTCTGGAGGCCTCATTTCAAGAAGGATGTAGAGCTGCTGGAACGGGTACAGAGAAGGGCAACAAGATTAGTGAATGGAACAAAGGGTTGCTCTTACGAAGAAAGGCTTAAGTTTTGCAAATTACAGAGTCTGGAGACTAGGCACCGGCGAGGTGATCTGATAGAGGTGTATAAGGCTTTGAATGGTTTGAGCATGCTCAATGCCAATGGGATTCTTCATCTTGCTCAAAATAATCACCTCAGATGGGCATAAATTCAAATTGAGGAAGGACGGATGTCGGATAGATGTGCGGAAATTTGCCTTTGGCCAGCGGGTGGTTGGTTGGTGGAACCGACTTCCATCACTTGTTGTTGAAGTTGATAGCCTAAATAAATTTAAGGCTCAACTGGACAGGTATTTCGAGCGAACGGAGGGGTGAAATGGGAGTGGTGTGTTTTTTTTTTGGCTGATGCTGAATAAGCTTGCTTTCTTGCATCATATGCCTCTACTAATGCTAAATGCATTCCACTACAAACTGCCATTGAAGCTGTTGCCACGCGAATAGCGATTGACATTAGTCTAACACTGGTTTCTATCTCCCTGCCACCCAGTTATCCTTGTACTTTTCAAGAACTTGAAGATCTCATTCTGCAGTTGCCAACCCCTTTCTGTTTATTGAGTGACTTCAATGGACACAATCCATTGTGGGGATCTCCCAATGGAGATGCATGAAGACAATTCAGTGAAATGCTTGTTGACAGACAAAATCTAACCATATTAAATACTGGCTCACCAACATATCTCCACCTCCCAACAGGAACAGTCTCTGCAATAGACCTATCCATCTGCTCTCTGATCCTCTTCCCTAGTATTGAGTGGATAGCTCTGGATGATCTGTTCAATAGTGATCACAACCCAATAATCTGTAAAATACAAACTTCACACTGCTTAACTTCAGAAGCCAGCACAAAATGGAAATTTCCCAAGGCAGATTGGACAAATTACGCTTCTCATGTATCCTTCGACAATCAGGCCATTGAATATCATCCAATTTACAAAGCTGCCAACCATATTACAAAACAGATCCTAGTAGCTGCATCTATTGCCATCCCACAATCACAGTCCATCATCCGTAGAAGCAGAAACTATTAGTGGAATGAGGACTCTAAGAATGCAAAAAAAGAAAAAAAACCATGCATGGAATTTATTCTGCAAATATCCTACCACTGCTAACCTTATAAACTACAAGAAAGTTAGAGCTAAGGCCCGCCATATTAGGAAGAAAGCAAAAAAAAAGACTCGTGGATTCGAATCACAACTGAAATTAATAAAAATACTGACATAAGAATTATATGGAGAAAAATCAGGCATTTAAATGGAAAATTTCCTCCATTATCCTCCCCACTTATCACCTGAAATGGGCTGTAGCTGTCCACACCTGTAGAGATTGCAGATTCCCTAGGCACAGTATTTTCACAGTTATCTGAATCGGCGGCATACGAACCATCATTTCAGAAGATTAAGCCTTCAGCCAAAAAATCCCATCTGAATTTTAGAACCAAATCCTTTCTACCATTCAATCAACCACTCACTATGCAAGAACTTCAGGAGGCTCTATCCACCGCAAAGAACAGTGCTGCTGACCCTGATGGAATATACTACATAATGCTACAACACCTAGATAATAAATCACTACCTTTGCTACTGACTTTCTATAATCGCATCTTTATGGAACATTCATTCCCCAGTTCCTGGCGTCACTGTTTTGTCCTGGCAATACCCAAACCAGGGAAAGATCTCTATTCCTTATAATTATAGACCCTTTTCTCTCACCAGCTGCTTAAGTAAAACCCTAGAAAAAATAATACACCGTCCACTAACAATGGTACCTTGATTCCCAAAATATAATATCCGATAATCAATTTGGCTTCAGGAAAAACTGATCATCCCTGGATTTCATGATCAAAGCAGAAACAAATATCAGGAATGCATTTATCCAAAATAAACATCTCATCATAGCATGTCTCGATATAGAGAAAGCCTTCGACAACACTTGGTGTTTTGGTATCCTGAGAGATCTTCATTCCCTGGATTTGAGAGGTCACTTACCTTACTTCATACAGAATTTCCTATAGCAGAGGATCTTTCGCTATTGTCCTCTCCAAAACATATATACAAGAAGATAGTCCCTCAGGGTTCTGTTCTTAGTGCAACCTTGTTTGCAATAAGAATAAATCAGAGAACCAAAATTATTCCCAATACAGTGAATTCATGCCTTTATGCTGATGACCTGGCTGTCTCTTGCAGTTCGCAAAACATGAGCTTTGTTGAGAGGCAACTACAAACATCAATTAAAAATATCGAACTATGGATGGCACAGAATGGTTATCGACTGTCTTATCAGAAATCAAGTGTCGTTGATTTTTGTAACAAACGAAAGATGCACCCAGATCCGTAAATACACTTAAGAAATCAGCCTGTCACTGTTGTGAACAGCATTCGTCTTCTTGGCGTGATTTTTGATAATAAATTGAACTTTTCAGAACACATTAAACATCTATAGACTGTTTGCAGAAAAAAAATGAACCTACTAAGAGTTATCTCTTCTACCTCATGGGTGCAGATTGTTACACCTTACTTCACTTGTATAGAGCCCCAATCAAATCTCTCCTTGATTATGGTGCCTTGGTGTATGATTCTGCTAAGGAAAGTGTTCTAGCCCAGCTTGCCCCTATTCAATATTCTCAGGATTGCTGTAGGTGCGTATAGAACATCACCAGTACAATTTTTTTATATTGAAGCCCATGCCCTCCCCTCAGACTCAGGAGAAAGATGTTACTCCTGAACTATGCTGCCAAAATTCAAAGTCTTAACTACTCACCCCATTAGGCCAATACTTAATGATCCATAGTTCTCAATGCACTCTAGAAATACATCTAGAGTAGTTCAACCTACTGGCATCAGATTTCAGGCATTATCACAAACCTGCAATATATATCTTGACAAAGTCCTCCAAGAAAATAGCTATGCAGTTGAAATTCCTTTAACCGCAAGACTAGTATTGAATTGCCATAGATGGCATTTACTTAGTTAGTTTACTGCAGTTTTTAGCAGTGATTCATACAATTTGTGTTATTTTTAGTTTATTTTTCTTAAATTTACCCCTAGTCATGGCTTCTAAGAACGATGCAAGTTGTGGTGTCAAGCGTAAACATCAGTCTATATTATTATTATTATATTAGCCACATGGTGCAAGGAAGCCTGAGGCTTTTGCTGCAGCAGCCAAAAAAGAAAAAAAAAATCCTGATTTACCCTGAGAGAGAGAGAGAGAGATCTGGAGATAGAAGTAAGAAGGGAATCACCAAGAAAGGGAACAATGAACATATCCAGCTCAGGACCCTGGGTGTGCCAAGCCCATACTCACCAGATGATACAAGATGAGGTAGAACTGTTAAAAAAAATTGGATCAGGGTTTTCCATGTACAAACTGTGTGACATCTATGGTATTGGTTCATCAACTGTTTGTGATAAAAGGAAACAAAGGGACAAAATATTAAAATTCTATACAGACAGTAATTCCAGAAAGCAAATTAGCATTAGAAAAACTATGGACAATGGTAAGAATACTGAGCATGATTGGGTGATTATAATGGTTCCAACAATGTTGGAGTACCCTTGTCGTGTAACCTGTTAATGGAACAGGCCCAATTGTTCCATAAAGAACTTAAATTAGAACATGGGTGTGACTATAGTGAGGGATAGCTTCAAAGGTTTAAGAAGAGTCGTGGAATTTCTCTGCATAAAGTATGTGGAGAAAATTGTCTACAAATCACTATAGAGCTGCTGAGTATGTAGACAAAATTGCAAACCTTGTAGTTGACAAGCACCTCAGTCCCAATCAGTAATACTCGCATTTAAAACACCAAATCTACCTAGTACCATAAAAGCTGGTCATCTTAGATTCCATGTAAGACCATAAATTCCGAATCCAATCAGGTGCTTTAAGTGCCAAAATTTGGCCATCGCAAACTGTCTGCAGAGGTTTAGCAGTTTAAAAGAACACCGACACACAAACTGTAATACTGAAATGCAAAGTTGTTCTAACTGTCATGGCAACCATTCATTGGAAACAAGAGAAGAATATTCAAAAATATAAGACAGCAGAAAGTGTCATACCAAGAAGCAAAGAAACATTTTGTAGTACCTACTAAGTCACCTACATACGTTCAGTAGCAACTCAGACTGACTACTCGTCTCTCCAAATATCTCGATATCTGGTTGGACTAAATCACTCCATTTCTCATCAAAGGAACAGTCTATCTCCAAATATACTACTTTAGAAGCGAACACACCTGTAACAATACCTCCAGATAAGAGTCCCAACAGAACAAACCATGAGCTCCAAAAGAAGCAACACACACACACACACACACACACACACACACACACACACAAACAAACTTATATCTGATACCATGGACATTGATGAAAATGTAAATGAAGATGATACAGTTCTTGAGATTCATCCAGAGGATGACATTGACATAGGAAGGCCAATCTTCCCAAAGAAAGAAAAAGCAAAAGTAGGCAAGTGCAAACAAAAATAAGTAACAGGATTTTCAGAGTGATTAGATCTATAACACACTCCTACCCTAATTTTTGATTTCCCATTGCTTGTATCACAGCATTGTATCACATCCTGTTTTACTTTGTTTTATAAGTCCTTTTGTTAATTAGCTCTACTTTTTAAAAGTGTATAAAGAGAGCCAGAAAAAGAAAAGTAACTTTTTCTTTACTCTTTCTTAGTTTACTAACCGTACTAACTCCTACGCTTGGCCACAAGTGGCACTGCTCCTGCCTCCCCGTGGCGGGGCTGGTAACCTGAGAGGAAAAGCTAATCCCTCAGGGCAAAAAGGAGCTGACATGGATAAAGAAAGCTATCCAGCATTAGAGCCTTGGAGCTCAAATACCAAAGATCGGTACAATTTTGATCAGGGTAATGTGCAAAGTAAATGCTTAAAAAAAGACCACGACCAAACAGTGTCCAACTTTTCTTATTATCCATTCATTTTTTAGTCAACCAATGAGTAAACTCTCTCTGTTTATGATACAGAGATTCCTAGAAAATGTCGCTGGATCACCTAAAATGGTTACAGTCAGGGGATTTACTAGTTGAAATGGCACAGCCTAAACCTTCCAAACTGTTGTTAAAGCTTACAACCTTTGGGGGAATTCTGTTAAAATCTCACCCCACATAACCCTAAATAGTTCCAAAGGTGTTATCTCGACCTTTCATTTCAAGAAATGAAATATCAAAAGGTCGTACAAGCTAAGAGAATTCTGACTCGTAGGGATGGCAATCGCATTCCAACCCGTAGTATAATACTCACTTTCAATACGCCAAACTTACCAAATACTGTTAAAGCTGGTTATCTAAACTGTCATATCCGCCCCTATATTCCAAATCGAATTCGCTGTTATAAATGCCAAAAATTTGGATACTCTCAGACAACATGTCGAGGAAACAGTGTATGCCCAAAATGTGGATCCCAAGATCACGTTTAAACAGATTGTAATGCAACATCTCCAGTTGGCCCAAATCGCAAGGGGGGATCATCCTGCATATTCCAAAAGTTGTGAATTATGGAAGCTGGGAAAAAAAATACAGAAGTTTAAAGTTGAACATAAAGTGACTTACCAGAAAATGAGATGACAAATATTGAAAGACACTCCAGCACATACATATGCAAATGCTACTAAGAATTCCTTTGAACGAGATTTGGATGGCATTTGGATGAGAGAACACGTGAACAGGCGAAGCTTTTATGGCTCCAGCTAATAAAGAAGTTTTCTTAAAATTTTACTTTTTTATTGACTTAATTTGGCATATTAATTTATTTTGTAGAGTTACTTTATATTCCTAGTAACAATACTTTAGTTTAATTTGAACTTAGATAGAGATTTTGTAGGTTATTACTTAGTATCAGTAAGGGTATCTAATCCATGTGTTGAACAAGTTTTGCAGATCCCGAACGCTAAGTTTTTAATTATATTTAGCCGTTTTATTGTCTTAATTGTTAGATAAATTATTTTCTATATGTAGCTTATAGACCTAGTCAAGCTCTGTGGTTTGTTTTTAAATTAGATAGCGCAATTTTGAAAGTAATTAATACAACATGTACCCCGAACTAGATAGCGTAAGGTTTAACGGTAAACTAGATAGTGAGTATAGTAGTATAAATTAATCAGTAAAATTTACTAATCTTATTAAATTTCATTGTCAATTAAATTGTACCTTTTTAGCTAAATACATACAACTATCTAGATATGATATAACCACTGGGAAAGGAAAAATGAGAATAGGTGTGTGTGTGTGTGTGTTATAGTTTTTACAAACGTAACATTATAAATTAATACATATAACTTGACAGGAAATAAGAAAGTCAGATAACGTAACTCGGTGATAATATTCGATACTGAAATACATATACAGTGGATTCCGGTTATTTGGGCCACCGGTTAATTGGGGCAGCTGTTTATTTGGGGAAAATCTTAAAAAACAGAAACCAATCGAGAAAATAGCCAGGGTTTACTTTGCTTAATTGGGACAGCATGCCGTTTAATCAGGGCAGGAGACCGCAGCACTGGAGATTACCCTACGATTGTCTCCGACGGAACCACATGGTTTGGTTGAAATTCTGGAGGTCACAACCATAAAACAATAAAAACAATTAGCATTCACCTATTTATTGGGCTTTTCTGTTAGTGAAATCTATCATAAACAGACAGTAAACTCGATCTTATTGAATTTGCGATAATACCGACAGCTGGAATTCTGTGGGTTATTATGGTGAAATGTGTTTACACTTACGTGAAATCTTCAATCATATAAAAAATTAATTTTCAGATCTTCTCTTCATTTCTATTTTTAAAGCTTTGTAACTTGTTACTCCGTTCTCATTTGTGCGTATCATGTTACTTACAATTTGTGTGTGCCGTGTTCTTTGTAATTGGTTGCTTATCTTTTTACTGTTTTAAATTTTAGCCCCCGGCCCACAAATGTCAGTGAAGAGAAATGTAAACTAGTTCGTATGTACATATTACAGTATGTATTAATTATTTCGATTAGCACGTATATTCTTCTGATTTTCACATATCATTTAATTTTTTAATTGGTAAGTTAATAAAGGGTAAATTTGTGCTTAATATATCTTTGCTCTTATAGCCTGTGGATAATATTCCTCCTATTTTCGCTAATTAGAATCGCTGTTTAATAGAATTAAAATTCAATTCACAAACGTGATCACAATGACCAGCGCTTACTGCACATCGTATAGTGAACGGTACTTAGTAATACTTTACTATGTTGAGTTCGTCGTAACGTGATTTGATTGTACAGTGAACCAATTGTAAAAAAAAAGGGGGGGGGGTACATTGTATTTTTATCTATTTGCGTGAAACTTCAGATAATTGGGGCAGCCACTTAATCGGGCCGAAATGCACTAGTCCCGATGTATCCCAAATAACCGGAATGGACTGTATACAGTGTTATAACTGCATTGAGATATAAGTTTAAGGTTGTATTTTGTATTATATATTTTGTGGAATTTTATTTGAAATTGAATAGAAATCATGACTCAGACCATAGCAGCAAATCAAAAGGCTCAAACTAATGAGAGTGCTGTGGCTCAGGGGAGAACTAAGGGGACGATTGTCCTCTGAATCACAGCCAATTGAAATGCACTGCTTGTTTGATATTTGTGGAGCAATCAGGAACGGGACATGATATTGCCAAGGGGAATGACTTTATAAAAAGGATAGGTGGAACAGAACCAGGGTATGTCTGCCAGTGGCAAAGGTTGATGACGTTGTAGAGCTGATATCATCTTTTAAGGGTACAAAGGGTGATATTGATGTGCATGTTGGCACTAATGATATTAAGAGTAGGAGCCCGACGGAATTACTTAACAAGTACAGGTCAGTGTTGAACAAAAGCCGGGTAGGGTTGAATTTGAAAGTGTCTGCAATTCTGCCCAGACACGATAGGAGGGAGTATACAATGAGAGCCTTGTCGATCAATTCGGCCCCGGAGAGATGGTGCAAGGCTCAAGGGATAGAATTTTTCTCAGCCTGGTATGCTCTTGTTAACTGGAGAGACTGCTTCTACAAGGATGGGATACACTTAGTAGTAGTGGCATGTGATGCAAGAAAGCAAATGTATGAGCTTATGCAGCATGAGCCAAAAAAAAAAAAAAAAAAAAAAAATCACACCATTCCCTCCAAATGCCTGTCCAGTTCCTCCTTAAATTTATTCACCCTATCAACTTCCACAATGACAGATGAAAGTTTGTTCCAGCAATTAACCACCCACTGGCTAAAGGCAAATTTCCGCACATCTAATCTACATCTGTCTTTTCTTAATTTGAATTTATGCCCCCTTAGGTTCGTAATCTGAACAAGTGGAAGGATCCCATCAGAATTCAGTGTGCTGAACCCATTCAAGGCCTTATACACCTCAATCAGATCACCGCGCAGGTGCCTAGTCTCCAGCCACTGCAATTTGCAGAACTTAAGCCTCTCTTGATAAGAGGATCCCTTCATTCCCCTCACCAATCTTGTTGCCCTTCTCTGTACACGCTCAAGTAAATCTACATCCTTCCTAAAATGAGGCCTCCAGACCTGTATGCAGTACTCAAGGCGTGGCCTGACCATTGCCTTATACAGAGGGATAATCACCTCCTTTTCCCTGCTTGCAAAATTCCTATATATCATTGACAAAACCCCATGACCTACCCTGGCAGCCTGTCTGCATTGCTCAGAAAACTTCATATCTGCCTGCACAATTACTCCCAGGTCTTTTTCATTTTCTACCACCTTAAGTGTAGTACCACACAGTTGGTACGTTTCTCTGGGGTTACTTCTACCCATATGCAGTACTTTGCATTTGTCAAGGTTAAACTTCAGTTGCCACTTCTTAGCCCATCTGCCCAAATTATCTAGATCCTGTTGCAGTAGCACACTGCCATTACTGTCATTAACAACCCTGCCAACCTTTGTATCATCTGCAAATTTCGACACTAAGCCTGATATACCTTCATCAATATCATTGATAAATATACAAAACAACAGCGGACCCAACACCGAACCCTGTGGGACTCCACTAGTAACATTAGTCCAAGAACAGCAGCACCCATTGATTACCACCCTCTGTCTTCTACCACTTAACCATCCTTTTATCCATTGTAGCAACTTACCCTTAATACCATTCTGCTCCAATTTGTACAATAGTCTTCCATGCGCAACAGTGTCAAAAGCTTTCCTGAAATCCAAATATATGATATCAAAATTATTTTTTGCATCCAGTTCCTTTGTAACCACATCATAATATCCTATCAAATTTGTCAGACAAGACTTTCCCTTAACAAACCCATGCTGTGTCTGAACTATTGCTGCAGTCTTGTCTAGATGACCCTGCAATGCATCTTTAACCAGCGACTCCATTATTTTACCCGGAACAGATGTTAAACTAACTGGTCTGTAATTACCCATGTCACCCTTTGATCCCCCTTTGTGAATTGGGGATACATTTGCACATCTCCAGTCCGTGGGAACCTCCCCTGAGTCCAAGGATGCTCTCATAATTATGGCTAAGGGTTTACTTACTTCCTTTGCTGCCTCCTTTAATATAACTGGATAGATCCCATCCACCCCAGGTGCTTTTCTTACGTTTAACTTCAACAGTTTCTCTTCCACTTTGCTCTCAGTTATTACAAAATCATTAAGTACCCTGCTACAATTTGATAATCTTCTGCCATTTTCAAACCTTAATAATTCCTCACGTGTGAATGTAGATGCAAAATACTCATTCAGTTTGTTTGCTATCTGAGCAGTCGAACCATTGATGTCAAGTGGACCAATCAGATTCATCCCCTTCCTTTTAGAGTTTATATAAGTAAAGAAATCCTTGCTGTTTTTCTTAGCATCTTTTGCCAAGGATTTCTCGTAATCTGCCTTCACCTGCCTAACCTCCTTTGTAACTTGGTTACAGATCAACTTGTAGCTATCATAGGCTTCTGTGTCACGTGTTAATTTGTATGCATCCCATGCATTTTTCTTCTCTGTTACGAGTCTCATTAGTTCATTTGACAACCATTTAGGCCTAAACCTTGAACAATATTTCTTAATAGGTATGAAACTTTTAGTAGCATCCACGATTAATTCCTTGAATGCTTCCCACTTAGAATTTACTGTTGGTAACATCATCAGTTGATCCCACTGTACAGAATTTAAAAACTGTCGGAGACCACTGTACTCGCCTTTACGGAAGCAAAAACCTTTTCCTTTACCCCTGATGGTAATTAAATCTTTAAGTAAATCCCACTTCAGCACACTGTGATCACTGCCACCTAGTGGTTCTTTTACCTGCAAATTCCTAATACATGAATGATCACTGCTGATAACCAGATCAAGAGTATTACTTTCTCTGGTTGCCTCTCGAACATGCTGCTGCAGAAAACAATCATCCAATAAATCCACAAAAGTCTGACTAGTGTGTGAGTGCCCAACCCACAAGTTCCAGTCAATATCTGGGAAGTTGAAATCCCCCATTATAAGACATTCCGATTTACTAGCCCACTCTATTTCTCTGTACAATTGTTCTCTGTACAACTTAAATAGAAAGGTGCAAGAATATTTGCTGATGCTATCGAGGCAGAGTTAGGTGGGTCAGAAAACTGCTAGCTTGGGAGGATACACGAATTAATAGATTAACAGTAGCTGCTGGCAGAGGTGAAAGTGATTCTTGCACTGCTTCTATTCAAATGCAATTGAGCAGCAGCCTGTAAAGCAAAGCAATGAGGATTTCCAGGACTGCTGGGAGTCATAGTGGAACAAGTAATTACATGGGATGTGTTAGGGTAACCAAAAGTAGAAAGAGGTGCATGTATACTTGTGTGTACATCAATGCTAGGAGTATAGTTAATAAATTTGATTAGTTTGAAGTGCTAGTCAAGATACCAAAGACAGATATTGTTGGGATATCAGAGATGTGGTGTCTCACAGACATAATCAGTGCAGAATTGGAATTTGGGGAGTACAATGTGTACAGAAAGAATGGACAGGAAGGGAGGAGGGGTTATGCTGTTAGTTAAGAAATACACACACACAATCTAAGGAAGTGCATCCATTTGATGTTGGTGGACAATGCAATGTTGAGTTTCTTTGGTGGGACATTGGGAAAGGAAAAATGAGAGTAGGTGTGTGTTATAGGCCTAATGTATCTGATGAATTTAAAGAGCAATTGTGCAGAGAAATAGTGGGCCAATAAATCAGTCTGTCTTATAATGGGAGATTTATTTTTCCAAAGACTGACTAGAATTTGTGGGTTGGTCACTCAAACACTAGCAAGGCTTTTGTGGATTTATTGGATGATTGTTTTCTACATCGGCATGTTCAGGAGGCAACTACAGGGAGTAATACTCTTGATCTGATTATCAGTAATGATTCTTCATGCATTAAAAATCTGCAGATAAAGAAACCACTAGGTGGCAGTGATCACAGTGTGCAGAAGTGGGATTTACTGAAAGAGGTAACTACCATCAAGAGTAAAGGGAAGGATTTTTGCTTTTGTAAAGGTGAATACAGTGGTCTGAGACAGTATTTAAATTCTATACGGTGGAACCAACTGATGATGTTACCAACAGCAAATTCAAAATGGGAAGCATTCAAAGAAATAATCTTGGAAGCTATTAGGCTTTTCATAAGAAATGAAAAGACTAAGAAATATTGTTCAAGATTTAGTCCTAAATGGATGTCAGATGAACTAATTAGACATGTGGCAGAGAAGAAAAATGCATGGGATATATATAAATTAATAGGTGACACAGAAGTCTATGATAGATATAAGCTGGTCTGTAACCAAGTTACAAAGGAGGTTCGGCAGGCAAAGGCAAATTACGAGAAATCTTTGGCAAAGGATGAAAGAAAAACAGCAAAGAGTTCTTTACTTATGTAAACTCTAGAAGGAAGGGGATGAATCAGATTGTTCCACTTGATATTGATGGGTCAAGTGTTGGTGATCCTGCTCAGGTAGCTAACAAACTGAATGAATCTTTTGCATCGACATTCACACATGAGGAATTATTCAGGGAAACAAATGCCAATGGTGTATTAAACTCTGACAGTAAGCTAGATAATCTTGTAATAAATGAGAGTAAAGTGGAGGAGAAATCGTTGAAGGTAAACATAAAAAAAGGCACCTGGGGTGGTTGGAATCTATCCAGTTATATTAAAGGAGACAAAAAAGGGAAGTAAGCAAACCATTAACCATAATTCTGACAGCTTCCTTGGACTCGGGATAGGTATTTCCCGATTGTGAATTCGGGTCACATCTGCACTGGAGATGTGCAGATATGACCCGAATTCACAAAGGAGGATCAAAGGGAGACACAGGTCATTACAGAACTGTTAGTTTAACTCCTGTTCCAGGGAAATTAATGGAGGCACTGGTTATAGAAGCATTGCAGGATCATCTACATTACTATGACTGAAGTCTTAGTAATGCTACTAAGACTTCAGTCATAGCTCGGACACAGCATGGGTTTGTTAAGGGAACGTCTTGTCTGACCAATTTGATTGGATACTATGATGTAGTCACAAAGGAACTGGATGCAAAGAATAATTTTGATATCATATATTTGGATCTTAGAAAGGCTTTTGATACTGTTGCACATGGAAGACTGCTGCACAAATTGGAGCAGTGTGACATTGGAGGTAAATTGCTGCTGTGGATAAAGGGGGCGCCTCCATAGCCAGGTGGGAAGGAGCAGCAGTGCTTAGCACACGCTTCTTGATTAGACCTGGGTTCGAGCCCATCACCACCAAATACTTAGGATGCGGAAATGTCAGGGAATGACCACCGCACATCCTGGAGCAATATGGCCTTAGTTGCTAATGCTCCTAAAAACCAAACAACAGTAACAGTGGATAAAGGGTTGGTTTAGTGGGAGAAGACTGAGAGTGGTAATCAATGAGCACTGCTCTTCATGGACTAATATTATTAGTTAAGTCCCCCTGGGTTCAGTGTTGGGTCCATTGTTGTTTTCTGTATTCACTAATGATATTGATGATGGTATATCAGGTTTAATGTCCAAGTTTGCAGATGATACGAAGGTCGGCAGGGTTGTTAATGACAGTATGCTGCTGCAACAGGATCTAGAAAAGTTGAGTAGATGGGCTGAGAGGTGGCAAATGAGGTTTACCATCGACAAACGTAAGGTACTACATATGGGAAGCAGTAATCCCAGAGTAATGTATCAACTCTGTGGTACCACAGTGGCAGTGGTAGAGAGTGAAAAGGACCTGGGGGTAATTGTGCAGGCAGATATGAAGTTTTCTGAGCAGTGTAGCTCATGGTGTCTTGTCAATGATATACAGGAATTTTTCTAGCAGGGATAAGGGGGTGATTATCCCCTTGTATAAGGCAATGGTCAGGCCACACCTTGAGTACTGTATACAGGTCTGGAGGCCTGATTTTAAGAAGGATGTAGAGCTGTTGGAACGAGTACAGAGAAGGGCAACAAGATTAGTGAATGGAACAAATGGTTGCTCTTATGAAGAAAGAAAAGCTTAAGTTTTGCAAATTACAGTTTCTGGAGACTAGGCAAGGTGATCTGATTGAGGTATATAAAGCCTTGAATGGTTTGAGCATGCTCAATGCTGATGGGATTCTTCCTCTGGCTCAGAATAATCGTCTGAGGGCATAAATTCAAATTCAGGAAAGACAGTTGTAGGATAGATGTGTGGAAGTTTGCCTTTAGCCAGCAGGTGGTTGATTGCTGGAAAAAACTTCCATTTGTCGTTGTAGCAGTTGATAGCTTAAACAGATTCAAGGTAGAACTAGATAAACATTTGGAGCAGGTGGATGAGTGAAATTAGAAGGGGATGTGTTTTTTTTTTTTTTTTTTTCTTTGTCTGATGCTTTACTACATCTTGTTAAGGCTAATGCTAACATGTTGAGGAAACAATGTATGCCCAAAATGCCGATCCCAAGATCATGTTTAAACCAATTGTAATGCAACATCTCCAGTTTGCCCAAATTGCAAGGTAGATCATCCTGCATATTCCAAGAGTTGCGAATTATGGAAGCTGGAAAAAAAAACACAGGTTTAAAGTTGAACATAAAGTGATTTACCAGGAAGTGAGATGACAAATATTGAAAGATGCTCCAGCACGTACATATACAAATGCTACTAAGAATTATCGTTCGGTTGCTACTCAAACCATTGATTGTTTCACTGACAAATCACTTGCTGAGTGGACTGCAGCTCAGCTTTCAATTCCTCAGCCAGCTTTAAAGCAAAACAATAGAGACCAGACTTGTAATACCTCAATTTCCATTACAACTCTTTTCTAGTTGCCGCTAGTAGAGTTGTCCACTCTACTAGTGGCATCAAGTCCCGAAGTGAGACTAGGATGGCAAAAGAAGAATCATCTAATAAGAGCCAAATTAATACGGCAGAAATGAACATAGATGACAAAACTCAAGAAGAATTTATATTAGAAATTTATGTTGAAGAAGACATGACACTGGACATCCTTCCTTTCCCAAAAATGATCGCCATAAGCCTACTGCCACTAAAAAGCAACCGGATCATCCTACCACTAAAACTGACGCCTCCGTAGCCAGGTGGGCAGGAGCAGTAAAGTGTCGCACAAGCTTCTTGATTAGACCGGGGTTCAAGACCACCAAATACGGAGGATACGGAAAGGTCAGAGAATGACCACCGTATATCCCGGGAGCAATATGGCCTTAGTTGCTAATAGTAGTAGTAGTGGCATGTGATGCAAGAAAGCAAATGTATGAGCTTGTGCAGCATCAGCCAACAAAAAAAAAAATCAAAAAAAAATCACACCATTCTCTCCAAATGCCTGTCCAGTTCCTCCTTAAATTTATTCAACCTATCAACTTCCACAACGACAGATGGAAGTTTGTTCCAGCAATTAACCACCCGCTGGCTAAAGGCAAATTTCCGCACATCTATTCTACATCAGTCTTTTCTTAATTTGAATTTATGCCCCCTTACGTTCATAATCCGAACAAGTGGAAGGATCCCATCAGAATTCAGCGTGCTCAACCCATTCAAGGCCTTATAATGCTCCTAAAAACCAAATAACAACCACTAAAATAATGCAGTGTTACAAATGAATTGTCGAGGACTATGTACTAATACGGATACACTTTATGACCTAATCCGAGATTTCAATCCAGCGGGCATTTGTTTACAGAAAACATATTTAACTCCACAAGTAACCCCCTCAATAAAGAAATATACTTTGTACTGGCGTGACCGGAATGCAGCAACTGCGCCCATGGAGGTGTAGTGATGTTAGTGTCTGTTACTAATCCGTCTAGGCAAATTCCCCTTAAAAACTAATTTAGAAGTTGTTGCTGTTAGAATAGAACTTGGATTAATTTTATCTCTTGTTTCTATTTATCTTCCACCGAACTAATCATACGTACTCAGAGACTTTGATGAGCTCCTTGCCCAGATATCATCTCGTATATGTTTGATGGGTGACTTTAATTGACATCACCCACTATGGGGAAGTCTTCATATGAATAAAAGAGGGCAGCTAATAGAAACATTACTGGACACACACACACAATCTAACTCTGCTGAACACCGGTGCACATACTCATGTGCATTTTACCACAGGAAACACTTCTGCCATAGATCTAACCATCTGCTCCCCCCACTCTGTACCCAAGTATACATTGGGCAGTATTGGATAATTGCCACAACAGCAATCATCTTCCAATTACTTGTAAATTGCAAACTACCTCTCCCTATCTGGAAACTTGCCGATGCTGGAAATTTACAAAGGCAAACTGGATAACATTTTCCTTAAGTGCCACTTTAGATAAACACTTCATTCAGAATCAATGAGTAGATGAAGCTACTGATAGTATTTGTGATATTTAGGATTGCATGGGGAGAAACCTTTACCGGAATTCCAGCAAAGTTTTTAAGGTTTAGCAGTTTTTCCGAATGTCCACGATTTATTGTCTCCACTAGTAGGTCTCCTGATTGCAGTCTCTTAACTGTCTTAGGAGATCCTGCGAGACTTTCTAGGTGTTTTTGGATAAGAAACGGAGACAGCTTACTGAGGGATCCATCGGCAAGAGAGTGCATTATAATAAATGCTGGGAAATCTGTCGCTGAGGAATTCATTTTAAACCTCTTGGGTTGCGACGTGCCATGTTATTTTCCGTCTGGCCGAGAGTTTGTCGGCTCTAAAGGTGGAAAACCATTAAGGTCCATCTTTGTTGCTTTTGGCCCTTGGCAGATTGTCTGTTCTGCCAAGATTTCCGGCCCAGGCACGGGGAGGCAGGAGCAGTGCCTGGTGTGACCAAGCAAAATATAGTAAGTGTTAGGAGTAAACTGGAAGAAATAAAGAAAGGTTCCTTTCCTTTCTTGCTCTGTACAAATGTTTTTGTAACAAGAGCTGTTTTTAAATTAATAAATTTATTAATGTCAAGAACGTAAAATAACTATAAATCACTTTTGGGAAATCGCTCAGTCACAATCACTTGGCACCCGGGGCAATGCAGTGGGCCGCATAATAATAATAATAACATTTAGATTTTGACTAATTTATTTTTTATATATATTATTTAGAATTTGTTGTGATCTACTGAAATTAAAGCCGTGATCGACTTGTTGGCCACTCCTGCTGTATATCATTGACAATACCCCATGACCTGCTCTGGCAGCCTGTCTGCATTGCTCAGAAAACTTCATATCTGACTGCATAATTACTCCCAGGTCTTTTTTATTTTCTACCATCGTAAGTGTAGTACCACATAGCTGGTACATTCCTCTGGCATTACTTCTACCCATATACAGTACTTTGCATTTGTCAATGTTAAACTTCAGTTGCCACTTCTCAGTCCATCTGCCCAAATTTTTTAGATTCTATTGCAGTAGCACACTGCCATTACTGTCATTAACAACACTGCCAACCTTTGTATCATCTGCAAACTTCAACACTAAGCTTGATATTCCTTCATCAGTATCATTGATAAATATACGAAACAACAGCGGGCCCAACACTGAACCCTGTGGGACTCCACTAATAACATTAGTCCACGAAGAGCAGCATCCGCTGATTACTACCCTATGTCTTCTCCCACTCAACCACCCTTTTATCCATTGTAGCAACTTACCCTTAATACCATTATGCTCCAATTTGTACAGTAGTCTTCCATGCGCAACAGTGTGAAAAGCTTTCCTGAAATCCAAGTATACGATATCAAAATTATTTTTTGCATCCAGTTCCTTTGTGACCACATCATAATAACCAATCAAATTTGTCAGACAAGACTTTCCCTTAACAACCCCATGCTGTGTCTGAATTATTTCTTCAGTCATGTCTAGATGATCCTGCAATCCATCTTTAACCAGTGATTCCATTATTTTTGCTGGTTACAGCAATTCTCATTATTTTCATGTTTGTTATAATCAAGTTCAACTGTATTTATAAATATATGAATACATAAAATGGTATAAAATTAAATTAAAAAATATAAAAATATGCAAAATATATTTTAAAATTTATATATAAAAGCATAAATATATAATTATTATTTTTTATATGAGGGGTGTCATTTCATTCGCAGACTGGTTCAAGATCTTATTTCAACTGTCATCATTTGAATCTTCTGTGGATTTCTCTTTCTCGAAATGCTCTCCCTTGAACTTTACACCCTTTCGCCACCATTATACCCAAGCATTAAATGCTTCTTGCAAACTAATTTGCAAAGACTGCGAAATGCTTCCGTTGTGGCTGTGTGAGCATTGTTGTCGGATGCAAAACATTTGCCTTTCAGAGCTTTCTTCAGATGTGGAAACATGATGAAATGTTACGGGAGTAAGTCTGGTGGGGATGTGGAAGAACCTCTGCTCCTATGGCAGTGATCACTGGCTGCACAATATTATCTTTGGGGGCCTGGCATTGTCTTGATGGAGAAACCACTTCACACTTGGAAGTACTTGACATTTCTCACAAATGGCAAGGTGAAGTTTGAATCTGAGAAGCTCACAGCATGGTGTCTTATTCATAGTTGTTCCACGATGCAGAAAATTTGTAACAAGAATGCCTTTTATGTTAAAAAAGGCACAAGAAACATTTTTCATCTAAACGAGAAGTTCTGACTGAGTGTATAAGGGTCAGTCAGATGGTTAAAAGCATTAAAACATGCATTTCTAAAATAACTAAATTCCATTGGAATATGATTATTAGATAAAACGGTGTCATGTTGCTCGCACATAGGAGGGTCATTGGCCCCTCAGCAGAAAAGAATGTGTCAGATGACTATGTCCTATGCAGAGCAGAACAAGAATAATTTGATTACAGGCTTCATTTGATATATTATGTTTGTTACCTGCCATGCCACAAGTCTTGCAACTGCAAATATATCTTATTATGGATTATTTGTCTGTAATCTTATAGGGGAAGAATAGGCCAAGATTATTTGCTGGGGTTGCAGATTTTGCGCATTATCAATCAGATTGTTACAAGTAATGCCGATGTCACTGGGGATCCAGCAGTAGCTTTATCAAATCCACCTTCACAGAGAGAGCATATCATCTGTTGAACCTATGAAGGATTGGATGAGTGGTGTATCTCATCACTGACAGAGCCTGTAGTGCATTCAGAGAATCGGTATATATAATAAAATGATGGAGTCGTGAGGTCATTATGTAATCCAAGGTTAACTCTATAGTGTGTAGCACGGCAGCGTATATGCTGTAATCAAGGGGAATCTGCTCAGATGAAGTATGTTCTGAAAAGAGCAGATCCCACACATGATTCTGACTTCGAGCTGTCGGTGTACACTGGCAAGAGGTCAGAACGTTCGGCTTGGTGTTCTGAATAGAGCAGAAGATATATGGAAGACGGAGTATCAGACTTCATCCACTTCTTAAGGGAGAAATCGCACACTGGTATTTAAGGATGTCCGGGTATTCGTATTGGTATGGTTATTTCTGGCGCATGGGCTACTTAGGCCATATTGTGCCTATAAACAAGCTGAAGGTCACATGGTGTCTATAAGAACAGTTAGAAATAATTATACAGATGTATTCGTTTTAAAAAACAGAAAAATTCCAGGAGATTTGCATCATTACCTATGAGCTGGTGGAGTGTCAAATGTTCTTGAAGAAAACCGAATGAGGCTTCCGGACTTCAGTGTATAAGGTACATTCAATGGGAATGTGCTTTATTGTGAGAAGAGAGTTGCAATGCGTACACTGCAGAGGATCATTCCCTGTAAGAAGAAAAATATGGGTGAGCTTACTGTGTGCGATTTGTGCTCTGGCCAGGATAACTTCTTCCTTTCTGTTTACACAGAAACTAGAACCCCATAACTGTGGTTAAGATTTTATTTCGTGGAGCTTGTTATGCAGCTGAGCTTTCCATAGAAGTGTCCAATGTTCCTTACATGTATTTCTTATATGGGAGCTATAGTCCATATATGGAAAGTAGTAATCTGGCGATGCTATGTTGGTTGAATGTTTGGCTGCATAGTCTGCTTTTTCATTCCCTTATATCCCAGTGTGGCCTGGGATCCAGCAAAAGATGACTACTTGCTGGTGATCATGGATATGCTTCAGCTAAGTTTTTATAGATTTTATTAAAGAATGCATTGGTGAGAAGGAATTTTGCAAGGCTAAAAGTGAACTCCATGAGTCAGTGTATATTACACTTTTTTGGATGGATAGATGGAGAATATTTTCTAAGGCAAGCTTGATGGCACATAATTCAGCTGTATAACTGCTGCATTCAGTGGGAAGTGAAACAGAGATGGTGTTATAGAGAAAGACAGCTGCAGCACCGACTCCACTCCCAGACTTTGATCCATAAGTATATACATGTGTAAAATTTGGGTAATTTTGTGTGAGAGCAGTATGCAGTTGCTGTATATTGGTATTTACTAGTGAATGTTTTCCCCAGTTTAGGAAGTAGCTGTCACAGGATGGTCTAATAGAAAACCATGGAGGATCTGAACTGTTTGGATCTGTGAGGATTTTGTCCAGGTGTATATTCCAAGTTTGTGATAAAGTCTGCAATCTGATGCCAGTAGGCTGAGCTGCTCTAGTTTTTTTCTGTAGTACATAGTGAACTATGGATCATTAAGTATTGGCCTAATGGGGTGAGTAGGTAGACTTTGAATTTTGGTTGCATAGTTCAGAAGTAACATCTTTCTCCTGAGGCAGAGCGAAGGTTCATGGGCTTCGATATAAAGACTGTACTGGCGATGTTCTATAAGCACCTATAGCAATTCTTAGGGCAGAATGTTGAATAGGGGCAAGACATGCTAGCACACTTTCCCCTAGCAGAATCATACACCGGGGCACCAAAATCGAGGCGAGATCTCATTAGGGCTCTGTACAAGTGAAGTAAGGTGCAACGACCTGCACCCCATGATGTAGAAGAGATAACTCTTAGTAAGTTTATTTTTTCCTGGCAAGCAGTCCTTAGATGTGTAATATATTCTGAGAAGTTCAGTTTATTATCGAAAATCAGACCGAGGAGACGAATGCTATTCACAACCTTGATGGGATGATTTGTTAGGTGTACCTCTGGATCTGGATGCATCTTTTGTTTATTGCAAAAGTGAATGACTCTTGATTTCTGATAGGATAGTCGGTAACCATTGTGTCATCCATAGCTCAATATTATTGAGGTTTGCAGTTGCCTTTCAATAAAGCTCATGTTTTGCGAACTGCTTTGTTTGTTTGTTTGTTTGTTATTTGGTTTTTAGGAGCATTAGCAACTAAGACCATATTGCTCCGGGATATGCGGTGGTCATTCCCTGACCTTACTGCATCCTCCGTATTTGGTGGCGACAGGCTCGAACCCCGGTCTAATCAAGAAGCGTGTGCTACGCACTGCTGCTCCTTCCCACCTGGCTACGGAGGCACCTTTGCGAACTGCAAGAGACAGTCAGATCATTGGCATAAAGGTATGAATTTACAGCGTTGAGAATATTTTTGGTCATCTGATTTGTTGTTGGTTTGTTGTTTATTGGCACAAGGCTGCTAGGGCCATATTGTGCCTAATTCAATTTACTGCTGCAGTTTAAACATTAAAATCTGTTTAATAATCGTGTCTGCTTCAAGAATGCAAAAAACTCAGCTAGATTTACATTGTCTCCAATCAGATGAGATAATGTTAAAGGTTCTTGCAGATTTGAAAGCGATATGAAAATTGTGTTTCAAGCATTAATGTATTGGTTACAATTTAGTAGGATATGCTTCACCATAAGTGCAGTCTGACAATGTGTACAAATACATGAGCAGATAAATATGGGTTCGATGCGTGTGCCCAGTACGCATCCTAGCCAGGATCACCTCCTCTTGCCTATTTGATCTCATGCTTGATGCATGAGCAGATAAATATGGGTTCGATGCGTGTGCCCAATACGCATCCTAGCCAGGATCACCTCCTCTTGCCTATTTGATCTCATGCTTGATGCCCACAACTAAGGTTCCCATTTGAATTGCAGCAGCTTATTACCACCTGAGCCTGCCAGATCTGCAACCATTGTTCTTCACTGATATTTTTCAGTCTGTATAAGGGACTTGGTAGTTAAGAGAGCACACAGTGGTTGGATGGTTAGCGGCTTAATCTACATGTTCATTTCCTTTGATGCCTACATGACCTGGTATCCAACAGAAAGTGACTGATTGGTTAGTAGCATGTAACACAATTATCTGTGATCTGATTTGCTTCAATATGGGGTGGATTGGCTTGGATGAATTTTTTAATGCTGTTATTGCACTCAGAGTCAGAATAGATCATTGTTTGCTTATAGGACAGATCAGTTACGTGATCTACAGCTATCTTTATAGCAAAAAGTTCGGCAATATAGACACTGCATTCCTTCGGAAGGAACACAGAACTAGAAAAGATACTGGAAACTGCCACTGCACCTACTGTTATACTTGTTTTTGAACCATAGGTATATATATGAAAATACTAAGAATTTTTAGCTACATGAGCAGCATGGAGTTTCCTGATGGTGGGATCTGCTACCTGTTTTTTCCCCCATTGTTGGAAAGAGAAATCACAGACTGGTATATAACTAGACTATGGAGGTTCATAAGTGTTTGTCCTGAAAGATATTATCTATATGTAAGTTCCAGCATTCTATGAACAATTGGCATGTGTTCATTAGGTTTGATGTGATGAAAGGTGGTCCATTGGGGCTCAAATAAGTATGGCCAGATAGGATGAAAGGGAAGGCTCCGTATTTTTGTTGCATAGTTGAGTAGCAACATTTTCCTCTGAAGATGGAGTGGAGGTTCGTGTGCCTCTCTATATAGACTCTGTACAGGGGATGTTCTGAATACTCCTAAAGCAGTTCTAACGCATGACTTTGCATAACCTTCCTGCTTATGCAAGGTCATGCGACAAATGGAAAACTGAAAATAAAATTGTGAAATATAAGATTGAAAACAAAGTAAGTTTTCAAGAAGCAAGGAAAGTAATTGCTCCCAGTATGACTAAGCGTACATATGCCTGTATTTCGCAAAAGTATCAATCAGGGGCCACCCAAACTGATGTTACAGTCCCTTCAAACACTTCAATCTCTGACTGGGTTCGGGCTATTCTCTCTGAGCAACAGTCCAATATCCCTAAGCAGTTGAACCAGGCAAATAATACTGCACTTACGGTACCAGCAACATCTCCTTCTCCTCTTCCAGTGATTGCTTCTACATCGAATAATCGAAGCTCACATTTAAAAAAGAATATCCAAGAAACATCTATGGATACACTCGACTCATCCAGACAAGAAGAACCTATCTTAGAAATATATGCGGAAGAAGAAATGGATGCCAGTCGACCATTCTTCTCCAAAAAAGACAAACCAAAGCCTGAACGTCACAAGCCAGTCACATTAAAAAAACAGTCAGATACAGCTTCTTCTACTAAACACCAGTAATGCCTTATATTCTACAATGGAATTGCAAAGGATTTCTTGCCTTTTTGAATCCTTAATGATATTCAAGTCTTAATTAACCACTACTCTCCAGTTGGTTTCTGTCTACAGGAAACCTATCTAACTCCTCAAATTTCCACCAACATAAAGAACTATGCCATCTATCGACAAGATCGTAATACTTCAAATGCTGCCCGTGGAGGCGTGGCCATCTTCGTCAGCTCAAAGATCCCGGCCAAACAGATTGTTCTGCCAACTGGTATTGAAGTTGTTACTGTATGTTTGATAATCCAGATTGCGTTAACACTAGCATCAGTCTATCTCCCACGAAGTCATACCTTCTCTTACCAATATCTTGAAAACCTGCTAATGCAATTACCACCCCGTCTGGCTGTCTGTCTGTTGGGTGATTTCAATGGCCACCACCCCTTATGGGATCAACAAAATTAGATACACATGGCCACCTAATTGAAACTTTTCTAGATAAGCAAAATCTTACTGTTTTTAATACTGGTGCACCCACTCACATACAGTTACCAACTGGACAAACTTTGCAATCGATCTATCAATATGTTCCCCGATTCTGTTTCCGATCATAGAATGGTCTGTTAGAGATGACCCCTTGGACAGTGATCATTTTCCGATTATTTGTGATCTCCTCACTGCACAACCACTATTAGTCAAACCCTGCAGGAAATGGAAGCCAATTGGGTCAAATTTCAATCTTTTGTCACCCTGGATGAGCAGTATATACGAACAGAGTCGATAGATGAAGCCACGGATTACATCACTTCACACCTACTATCTGCAGCTAAATGTTCAATTCCATTGTTCCATTGTCGAATCCCCGGTTATGACGGCACCTTAACTATTGGTGGAATGAAGACTGCATAAAAGCAAAGAAGTTAAAAAATAAAGCATGGAATTTATTTCGTAGATCACCAACCACGGCTAATCTTATCAATTACAAGAAGCTAAGAGCGAAAGCATGTCTCATTCAAAGGCAAGCCAAGAAGAAGTCTTGGATTTGGTTTGCATCTACCATAAACAGAAACACTAACTCCAGGTTAATATAGAAGAAAATCAGGCAGATTTCCGGAAAATTCCCAACAACCCATTCACCAATTCTTTTGTGGAATGGGCAGGAACTCTCTGCTCCTGAGGACATAGCAAATGCTTTGCTCAAAACCTTTGCTGAAGTTTCAGCAGCCTCAACTTATTTTGCAGATTTTCAGAAAATAAAGACCAAGACTGAACAATGAGCCATCAACTTTTGAACCTCAGTTTTCCTTCCGTATAACCAGCCTCTTCAATATCATGAACTTCTACATGCCATTAAAACAACATGCAATGGTGCCGATGGGCCAGACAGAATATCTTATATCATGTAACAAAACCTTAGTGACCAAAATTTACAAATACTGCCGGTCTACTATAACCGAATATTTATGAAAACATTTATCCCAGCTCTTGGCATTGCGCCTCCGTAGCCAGGTGGGAAGGAGCAGCAGTGCGTAGCACACACTTCTTGATTAGACCGGGGTTCGAGCCCGTCACCACCAAACACGGAGGGATGCGGAAAGGTCAAGGGAATGACCACCGCATATTCCTGGAGCAATATGGCCTTAGTTGCTAATGCTCCTAAAAACCAAATAACAACAATAACAGCTCTTGGCATTATGCCACAGTTCTTGCCTTTTTAAAACCTGGAAAAGACCCTACCAGGCCATACAATTACAGACCAATTTTCCTCTCCAGTTGCCTCTGTAGATTACTCGAAAAAATTATTCATAATCGACTTGTTTGGATCATCGAAATACAACACCTAATGAGTAATGATCAGCATGGCTTTCGTAAGAACAGGTTCTCCTTAGATCTCATGATCAAGGCAGAGTCTGCAATGCCTTCGTAAAAAATGAACATCTCGTTTTGGTTTCCATAGACATAAAGAAGGCATTTGACACTACCAGGCACCATGGCATTCTCAGCAACCATCAGGAACTTTCTCCAGAATCATTCATTCCAAGTTCGATACCACAACTCGCTTTCTATGACGTTTTTACAGGAAGAAGGAGTGTCACAAGGTTCTGTATTGAGTGCAACTCTCTTTGCCTTTAAAATTGATTCTATCACAAAAGAACTTCCAAATACATTCGAGACCTATCTTTATGTGGATGATCTCTCCATTTCTTGCCACTCTCAGAATATGAGATCCATTGAACGGCAATTGCAGATATCCTTGAATAAGGTCCAAAGGTGGGCAGGACTCAATGGCTATCGTCTGTGTCAGCAGAAAACTGTTGCAATCCACTTTTGTAATCAATGAAAAATGCATACAGATCCTGAACTTCAGATGTCAAATTTTACCATTCCAGTGATCAACAATATCAGATTCTTGGGATTAATCCTTGACAGAAAATTAAATTTTTTTGAGTACATTAAATCGGTGTGTAATTCCTGCCTAAAAAAACTGAACATACTCAGAGCTTTATCTGCAATGTCTTGGGGAGCAGACCATACATCTTTACTTCTCTTATATAGAGCATTGATCAGATCCCGTTAGGATTATGGTGCTCCAATCTACGATTCTGCCCGAAAGAGTACACTACGCTGGTTGGACCCTATACAGCATAGTGCATTGCGGATTCCCCTTGGTGCATTCAGGACATCTCCTACCCATAGTTTATATATTGAAGCACATGCGCCCCCTCTTTGTCTCTGCAGGAAAACACTGCTTCTTAAGTATACAGCCCAGATACAAAGTTGCTGTAGCATCCTATTGAGCCATACCTCATTAATCCACCACTGCAAAATCTCTATAGAAATAAACCCAGTAAAATAAGACCAGCAGGCTTACACCTAATTGAAATAACTCACAGTTGGAATGTTCCTAATGTCAACAGGCTACAAATAGTGAAATGCTCTCACCCACCTTGGACACTTCCTCCTCAATTAACTTGTGATACTTATCTTCAAAAATGGATAAAGAATCACCTACCGTCACTCAACGTGAAATAACTCCATGCAAGCCATATTCAGAAATATGCTAAGTTATTGCCAATACATACTGATGGTTCCAAATCACATTTAGCTGTTGGAGCGGCAGCAGTATTTCCCATTACAATCATTTCTGCTTCCCTTCCACCTGAGTATAGCGGCTTCTCTGCAGAACTTCATGCAATAAAGTTAGCTTTAGAAAACCTCAATCTCTACCCATCTCTAAAATATGTTGTATACATTGACACTATCTAAGCTCAATTACAGCAATACAAAACTTTTCTTACAAGGTTCAACCCAAGTTAAACCAAATCAGAAGCCTCTTATTAAAAATTGAGGAATGTCATCAATCAGTGACCTTTTGCTGGATCCCAGTCCATTCGGGAATAAAAGGGAATGAACTGGCTGACAAAACTTCCAAAATCCATCAACTTATGATTTAACCTTTGCTCCTATTCCAATCTATGACTATAATCATATCATACAAAGAACATGTCTTGCACAGTGGAAAGAGCTATGGCACACCCAAACCAATAATAAACTTTATCAGTTGAAACAGGATTCACAGCTTTGGCACTCTAGCACCAAAACAGTACGAAGAGAAGAAGTAGTGCTTGCATGAGCACGGATAGGACATACATATCTGACTCACCTTCATCTACTTACAGGAGAGGGATCCTCCTCAATGTCCACACTGTTCCTCACACTTAACAGTTAAACACATTTTCATTGCGCCTCCGTAGCCAGGTGGGAAGGAGCAGCAGTGCGTAGCACACGCTTCTTGATTAGACCGGGGTTCGAGCCCGTCACCACCAAATACGGAGGATGCGGAAAGGTCAAGGAATGACCACCGCATATCCCGGAGCAATATGGCCTTAGTTGCTAATGCTCCTAAAAACCAAACAACAACAACAACAACATTTTCATTGACTGCCCTCACTATGATCAGGACGGAATTTTCCATTTTTATCATTTTCTTATGAATAGGCGCACTATAGCCCCAGTAGCTCGTGTGCCATTAAACCCCCATCACACACACATGCCCCACTGCATACACTTATTAAAATCTGCTGAACTACATGACTACTCTTGTCGCCACGTAGCCGCTAGGATTTTCTAGCAAAAATTCACTCAGTTACATTGTGGAGTGCATGTGTATTTAGCTTACTTAATAGTAATAACTGGACAGTACTTATATGTTAATTTAATACTCTTTGATTTAAAATGAATACTATGAAAAAGAGCGAAACGTATCATTTTCATCAAGAGTGGGAACTAGAATAATTTTTTTGTAATGATAAAAGAAAAATGTTGTTGTTTGATTTACAACGCTTCCTTGGCTATACCCAAAAAAGGGAATTTAGAAAGGTACTTCAACGCACTTCATGGTAAATACCAGTCAAATTTTCTGCCTAATAGCGATCTTAGAAAAAATAAATTAAAAGAATTTAAATCCAGATTATTCACACAACAAATTTCTTCTTGACACCTAATTTACAATCAAAAGCAGTAACTGTAGCATAATTTAAAGGGAGTTGTCTTCTTGCAAACCATTATCTGATGGTGAATTCATCAAAGACGCATTTTTAGAAATAACAGATTCACTTTTTGAAAATTTTAAGAACAAAAATGAAATTAAAAGTGCTCTTCAAGATCTTCAATTATCTCGAAAGACTGTGACGCGATGCATCGAAAAAAATGAGTAAAAATGTGAGCGAACAGTTCATATTGATAATTGTGTATCCTTTTCTGTACAACTTACAGACGTCAGTGGTACAGCTCAATTGGCGCCTCCGTAGCCAGGTGGGAAGGAGCAGCAGGGCGTAGCACACGCTTCTTGATTAAACCGGGGTTCGAGCCCGTCACCACCAAATACGGAGGATGCGGAAAGGTCAGGGAATGACCACCGCATAACCCGGAGCAATATGGCCTTAGTTCTAATGCTCCTTAAAAAAAAAAACCAAAACAACAGCTCAATTGCTCATTTTTGTTCTTATGGTTTTTGATGATTCTGCCACTAGAGAAGAACTGCTGGGTATAGTTTCGTTAAAAGAAAGAACTAGAGGTCTTGATATATTTAACACATGCAAAAATTTTATTGAAAAAAAAATTAAATTAACCCTATTTAATCTTGTATCAATAACAACAGATGGAGCTAAAGCAATGGTGGGGCATCTTAACGGATTCATCGCATTGTGCTAAAAGGATGATGAATTCCCAGATTTTTTGAGTTACCACTGTATCATCCACCAACAAGTGTTAGCCAGCAAAAGATTAAATACTAAAAGCATTATGGACATAGCTTTCAAAATCGTGAATTCCATCAGAGGACAATCTCTTCAAAGGAGACTTTTCAAAATGCAACTGTATGAAAATGAACCAGATCTGATATTACACACAGATGTGAGGTGGCTGAATCGAAGTAAGTTTCTGCAGAGATTTCGAAATTTGCTGAATGAAATTAAAAAAATATGTTGATCAAAGGGGGAGATGATGATCAGCAGCTACAAGGTACGGACGGAGTGATTGTGTGATCTGGCTTTTTTGGCAGATTTTTGGAATTACAAGGAAAAAATAAAAGTGTGAGTGACGTGACTAGTAGCATTTCATACATATAAATATTAATTTTTGGCAATGGCTAAGGATCTCAAAAAAAAAAAAAAATGCAATCATTTTGCAAATATGCAAGATCAGTTGCCAAAATTATCAAAATTGCAAAATTTATAAACATTTTTCAGTATGTGTTGATTAACTTTTTTAACCATGTGCAATGAAATTCTTGAGATGGTAGATCATGGCACATTTTGAAGGAAAAAAAGTAGATCACATCACAAATTAAGTTTGCCACCCTTGATATACAGGAATTTTGCTAGTAGAGAAAAAGAGGTGATTATCCCTTTGTATAAGGCAATGGTCAGGCCATGCCTTGAGTATTGCATACTGGTCTGGAGACCTCATTTTAGGAAGGATGTTGAGTTGCTTGAGCATATACAGAGAGGGGCAACAAGATTGGTGAGGGAAACGAAGGGATCCTCTTACCAAGAGAGAGACTAAAGTTCTGCAAATTGAAGCGGCTGGAGACTAGGCACCTGAGAGGATCTGACTGAGGTATATAAGGCCTTGAATGTATTAAGCACTCTGCTGAATTCTGATGGGATTCTTCTGCTTGCTCAGATTACAAACCCAAGGGGGGCATAAATTCAAATTGAGCAAAGTCAGTTGTAGAATAGATGTGTGGAAATTTGTATTTAGCCAGCGGGTGGTTAATTGCTGGAACAAACTTCCATCTGTTGTGGAAGTTGATAGCTTAAATAAATTCAAGGAGGAACTGGACAAACGTTTAGAAGGAATGTTTGTGTGAAATTTTTTTTTTTTTTTTGCTTGCCGTCTTGCATCACATGCCTCTATTACTATTACTACAACGCTGATGAAACAGAACTTTCTTATAACTTGACACCTGACAATACATTTAAATTCAAAAGGGAAAAATGTGTTGTTGGAAAAAAATCAAAAGCTTGCTTGACAGTGTTTGTATGTGCAAATATGACAGGAACTGATAAAAAAAAAAAAAAGCTGTTTGTTATCGGAAAATCGTTAAACCTTGGAGTTTAAAAAACATAAGGAAACTTCTGTAGATTACACTGCAAACAAGAAAGCTTGGATGACTTCGGATAATTTTTGGGAATACGCAAATGATTGGAATAAGGACCTATTCAAAAAGAAGAAAAATATTTTATTGTTAGTTGATAACTATCCTGCCCATACCCAGATTCAAAATTTATCCAACATTAAGCTAGTGTTTTTGCCTCCCAATGTGATGTCAATTTTACAACCACTGGACATAGGTGTAAACAAGAGTTTGAAAGGATTTTATAAAAGATTTCTAGATCTACCTCTGATCAGTGAAAGAGATCAGAAACTTGCTGAGTCTATATCAGTATTGGATGCTATAAATTTATTGAATGACGCGTGGAACAACATTACTTTGACAACCATATTGAATTGTTCAATAAATCAAAATTAAATTCAAATGAAATTTCAATTGTAGATGAAGAAGATGGAAACGAAGTAAACAACTTGCCATTATCCGAATGGTTGCTACGTAACAACATTGTAGATTTTAATAGAGATAACTTCGATGAATTTGTACGAGGCGATGACAACTTATTAACTAGTGGTCTTCCTACAGAGAGTGACATTGTAGTTGCTGTGTTAACAAAGACGATAACGATGATGGTAAAGACGATGATTGTGTGATGATGATGATATGATGACAATTGAAAGTGAATCAAAATCAGTGCTGAAAATCCACAAGCTCAAGGTGCAATGGACACATTAGTCCAGTGGTCTCAAACTGGCAGCCCACGGGCCGCATCCGCTCTCCCCCCCCCCCCCAAAAAAAAAACAATTTTACACTGCCCGCAAATACATTTCAGTTATGTATTTGTTGTAAATATGGTTCTTATATTCACTCTCATTTTGTTAAAAAAAAATTCCGGCCCGTCAGCTGCTTTCAGATCATGCATTCGGACCACATGCAATTTGAGTTTGAGACCACTGCATTAGTCAATTTTTTTGAAGTAACTGAGGCAAGTAATGAGACTTTTAACACATTGAGTGTTTTAAGGGGAAACGTAAGAAATGTCAAAGTGAAATCTTTAAAACAAACATCAATTTTAAGATTCATAAATAAAGACTAATTGAAATTGTGTTTATTAAAGAGTTTTTTTTTTTTTTTTAATTACAGAGAAATAAATTGTGTTTAATATTAAATGTATTATAGTTTATACAAGCATATTAATACAAATAATATGTAGGTATATACTTATATTATTTTTTTTCTCTCTAATATCTCTTTTGTTTTTTGAATCTATCTTTTTATCAAGTTATTGAGAATTTAAAAAAAAAATTGGAGGTAGATTTAACTCATCACTGATATAAAATGTTCATTGTTTACCAGCTCCAGGGGTTTCCCCATCTCCGTTATCAGTGATATAGCGAGTAACTGTTATAACGAGGAAATTTTGTTGGTCCCTTGATGCTCGTTGTAACCAAGTTTGACTGTACTTTTATTAATATATTTCAGAATTATGTAAATTTTTAATATTCTAATACAATAGTTTCTATTGCAATTTGTAATAGCTATAATTACATTTATATTGTATTAATTTTAAATTATATACTTCTGTTTCAAAATAGATGTTTATTCCTAATCTCACTGCCAATACTTTGTATGAAGTAAAAGTTCGAGGAGCTACAAGAAGTATAGCAGAACAAACCAAGTTGTATAAGGGACAGTTTTCTGAACCTAGGAAGGTATTACTCCAAAGTAAGTGTAATGTGTTGATTTTTGTTTCTTATAAAATGAAATAAATTCACTGTAATTATATGCAAGTCATTATTATTTACATTGTTTGGTCACCCAAAAAAAACAAAGGGGAAAAAAAAATTAAATATGGGATCATCATAGCACAGTTTTGGAATTTGTGATCTTTTTTTCTGAATAGTGAATTGTGATTTATCTTCTAATGCAAGGATATTTTTTGCACCTTGGCATCCTTGTTCCTACTGGTTCCCAAAATTCCCATTTCAGTTTTCCTTAATAGTCACTTATTAAAATTCTTGTAAATACATAACTGTTTAAATATAGAGCTATTCTATATAGTCACTGGAGAAATTTAATTTGGCAGTACCCGTGCCACTCCTCTAAGATATATAGCACACAAAATATTTATTGCCTGCTCACATTTAGTGTGAGGATAACGGCTGTAACATTTCACAACTATTGACTTGAGTAACTTTGAGTAACTTGGGTCCTTGAGGTTGTCACAGACATTCTCTCAGATATGCCAGACAAGCTGTACTTGCTACCTGGGAGTCTAAAACGCCGATGGAACTGATATTCGGATGACACTCAAGTCAAGTGACCCAATTTTGGTGAAGTCCGGACGGTCTGTGACTGTTAGTAATCCTGGGTATAACCCTCATACACAAACACACTGTGGGCGACCACCCAGGTGTGAACCAACATAAGCAGGGGTCAAGTCGTGGTGCCCACACCACATGCAGGAATGCCGCCCCTCTGTGTTACCAGGCAATACTGGGTGGTAGGTGACTCTCATCAACCGGTGAAGTACCACCACTTTGCTTATTGGAGGCTTGAAGTGGTGGAACCCATGTTTAGTCTCTAGTGCTAAGTTCTGGTCAACCCTTCTCCATCTCTTCCATCATGCAATATGACTGATGACTTTTGAAGCTGGCCGCTAGTTAGTACACTGGACCAAACCTATTGGTAACAATCTAGGAGGATTCTGGATCAGCTAGTGTATAATCTTGCTACTTCTACTCTGCTAGTTGGTGACTGGAGGGAGAATGAGTAGTGTGTATGCAGGGAGCATTGTCGAGGCCACGTTATGTCAAGGATCTTGGTATATTCTTACCATGTGTATGCCCTATCCAAAAATTTCATTACTTCATACAGCATGTTCCCCCTCACTTTTTCTTACTATTGAATACACCATGAATTGTCAAACTAATAGAGTAAACTTATCTGTGAAAAAAATCTAAACCTCCTAAACACTTCCTAATTCATTTCACAAATATACTTGGTCTCAGTTCTATTCTGAGTGATGTCTATTTCCACTTGCAGTCTGCCAAATCCCATCTACCTTTTCTGACAGAGCCTCAGTTATTGGTTGATTCAACTACTGCTCATCTCAGTTCCTCAAATTATTCGCTGTACGATTCCTTTCGCCTCAAAGGTGGTGTATATGTGTGTTCCAATATTCACTCTCAGAGATTGGTAATTTGGAATATCCTTTTTTTTTGATCTTCTCTGGCTTAAAATCTCTCTACCTCATTCTGTGAAATTCGTTTTCCCAATTCCACTAATCACTTGGAGCTCTTTGACTTCCTCTCTTTGCAATTTGACTTTCTTCAGTCCAACTTTCCTAACAGTGAGGTAATTTTCCAACTTTCAGTCCAACTTTCCTAACAGTGAGGTGGTTTTAATGTTCACAACTCCAGCTGGTCGAGATGCTGTGGCTTTTGCAATTACTAATGACCTCGCACAGATTGTTCATATACCTACAAGAATACCGGACAATCCTAACCATACGACCAACATGCTTGATTTTTTTTTCCTCACAAAAAACCCTTCTGGGTTCATGGTCGAAGTGAGTGGTCCTTTAGGCACCTCAGATCACAACTTGGTGATTGTCTCTTCTCCAATGGAGCCTTTTTTTTCTCATGGCTATTCCCAACCTTGTATTGTTTGGCATTTCTTTTCCTTGGTCGGATTACTGTTTCAAAATTTTTGATGTCAGCATTTGCTCAGATCGTGTCAATGAAATTATTCTTGTAGGAATGCAATCCTTTATTCCACACTCCATTTTAAAATCTCATCCTTAATCCTTGGTTTTCCAATAAATGTGCTAAGGCTGTTCAAGAGAAGAACATTGCATATCGTAATTGGCTTGTTTCCAAATCTTCAGATTCATTTTCTGCCTACACCAAAGCTCGCAACAATTGTAAAGCAGTTATTAATCAGTCCAAACTAGATTTTGAGGTTAAGAGTAGAAAACGTGCTTCTTGCCCTAATTGTAGCCGAGCATTTTGGTCTCTTGCCAATGCTATTGGCCACAACTTTTGCCCATCTCTGCTCCCACCTCTGTCAAAACCAGATGGTTCTGTTGTCACTTCAGCCAAGAATAAAGTTGACCTGCTAGCATCCCATTTTTCTTCCAACTCAAGTATCAATGATCTTGGTAAAACACCTCCCACCATTCCCAACACGTTCCAGAGTGACAATGCCTCCTGTGGTCTTCCGTCAAAAGGATGTCAGAAGGATTTTGATGAATCTTGATGCTAAGAAATCTCCAGATCCTGATCGTATTTCTCCACTTGTTCTCAAAACCTGCACTCTTGAACTTACTCCTGTTCTTTTCCACCTATTTTCACTTTCTTATTCCAAAGATGTTTTTCCTTCTGCTTGGAAATTTACTCATATCCAAGCAGTTCTTAAAAAAGGTGACAAATCCCTCCTATCCAATTATCGTCCCATTGCAATTACTTCTACTCTTTCTAAATTAATGGATAAATCACTTAACTGCCAACTCTTAAACTACCTAGAAACCTTTCATCTGATCAATGATTGCCAGTAAGGATTCTGTCAGTGTCAATCCACTGGTGATATTCTGGCTTATGTTACCCATTTATGGACAAATTCAGTGAAAAAGTTCAATGATGATATTCGGTGAAACACATGCAGTTGCTCTTGACATCTTGAAGGCTTTCGATCGTGTTTGGCAAAAAGGTCTTCTAAACAAGCTTCCATCTTATGGTTTGCGAACTTTTTTTTGTAATTGGTTATCAAGTTTTCTCTTCGATCACTCACTAAGGGTGATGGTAGATGGCTCTCTGTCGTCTAACGTCTCCACTAATGCTGGTGTTCCCCAAGGTTCAGTTCTTTCCCCCACTCTTTTCCTCTTATATATTAATGACCTTCTTCCATTGACTGGAAATTCTATCCATAGTTTTGCCGATGATATCACATTGTTCTCAAACTAGATTTTGAGGTTAAGAGTAGAAAATTCGGGAATGCCAGAGGTATTCTTGTAACAACCCCGTTCATCAGGTTATTTGTATTACGACTGGAGCATTTCAAACATCTCCTGTTCAGAGCTTATATGTGAAATCAAATGAACCACTTCTGTTGCTTTGATGTAAGTAGTTTCATCTAATGTACTCTTTAAAACTGAAATCCCTGCCAGACCATCTTGCGTGGACATCCATTTTTGAGGCAAGTTGGGATAAATTTGTACAATGCCCATCAGACTGCCAATCGTCTTTTCGGTATTCACATCCAAGAGCTACTCGGAGAGGTTAACATCATGGTAGACGAGGCTGCCCAAATACCACAGCAAACCCTTCCACCATGGTACGGCCCTGAGTGCCAAATGATTTTTCCTAAATATAGTGATCTTTCTGAGTGATTTTGTTCTGTTTTTTTTACTAATGCCTTTCGTATTATCAGTTATTTGTAAATGGTTCTGTACTTAACAGACTAACTACATTTGAAGTTAGTTAGTGAAACTAACTAACTTCAAATGTAGTTACTTAGTGAAATCAGAGCCAAAAGGAATCTTGGATCTGATATATATCTTCTCTCACATGGGCTGCCGATCTCAAAACCATCTGGAACAAATTTCGGAAAATGAAAGGTAAATACTCATCACACCCTTCATCGATTCTTGAACATAATGGATTTTGTTATGTTTGTTAGGCCTGCAAAACAAAATTTTCAGGCCTAACACTCTCGGGGAGACATTTGTTAAAGTGTCTTCAGAAACATCGTATCCCCAGAGTTCCTGGCCCTCAAACAAAGATCAGAAAAACAGCAACTGGAGCTGTCTTCAAACAGACGTGAGGATTACAATTAACCTTTTACACAATGGGAGCTGAAAGATGCAGTCTCCATATCCAAGGCAAGTGCTGTTGGGTCAGACAACATCCATTATGAGATGACTAAACATCTTTCATCAGAATCACTGGATCTCTTGCTCTGTCTCTCTAATAGAGTTTATATTGAAGTGGAGTTTTCAGACTCGTGGCATATGACAACTGTCCTTGCCTTCCCAAAACCAGGAAATTAGCATTAGCATTAGTAGAGGCATTTGATGCAAGAAAGCAAGCTTATGCAGCATCAGCCAAAAAAAAAAAAAAAAAACCCACTTCCACTTCACCCCTCTGTTCATTCAAAATACCTGTCCAGCTGAGCCTTAAACTTATTTAGGCTATCAACCTCCACTACAAGGGATGGAAGTCTGTTCCACCAACCAACCAACCACCCGCTGGCTAAAGGCAAATTTCCGCACGTCTATCCTACATCTGTCTTTCCTCAATTTGAATTTATGCCCTCTCAGGTGATTTTTCTGAGCTAGAGGAAGAATCCCATCAGCATTGAGCATGCTCAAACCATTCAAGGCTTTGAGCCTTAAATGATTCAAAATTATCTGAAATTACTGTCCTAATCCTCTGACCAGCTGCTTGTGCAAGATCCTGGAAAGAATGGTTAACGCACACCTTATATGGTATTTAGAAGCTAACAACCTCCTTTCCAGGACACAGTGTGGTTTCTGAAGGAATAGATCAACATTCAATCATTTAATCTGACTGGAAACATCTGTTCGTGATGCTTTCCTGAAATGCGAGCACCAGGCGTCATTTTTCTTTGACATGGAAAAAGCATATGACATGTTTTGGAGATGCACAATTTTAAAAGACATAGGGGAGTTATGATCTTAGATGAGACTATGCCTCTTTATTAAAAATTTCCTGTCAAACCGGTCTTTCCAAGTTCATATAGGAACCACTCTCTCTCAGCCCCGGATGGCAAGTGATTATTAGTGTAACAAAGCGATTCAAAGTGAGCTCTATATTGTGGGTGCAAAGTGAATAGTTTTCCTTTGGTTTTAAATACAGTTTTCATTATTCAGTTGTATTGCATAACTTTTTGCACTACAAGAAGTAGGCAGAGTTCCAAAAAGGAAACTCTCCTTTCTGTTTCTTTATTAGTACTATCCAAACTAACTCAGCCACTTGGTTACCCTTGTGGCACTGCTCCTGCCTCCCTGCGTTGGAGCCGGAAACCTGGAAGGAAAAGTTATCTTTCCAGGGATAAAAGGAGCAAAATGATCTCCCCTACAGGACCTAAGGATCCTAACATGGCTACCCATGAGATAGAAGACTATCTCATGCAGTGCCAAACGACAAAAAACTGATACTATTAAGAGAAGAGCTCCAATGCATCGTGTATTGCACTCTACTCAAGAACAGTCTCTAGGTAGTCTCTCGTCTTTTAAAATACAGAAATACCTAGAAAATCTAATAGGGTCACCAAAAACAACCAAGCATCTGAGATCTGGTGATTGCTCGTTGAGGTCTCAGATTAACAACAATCACAATGGCTCCAAAAAAGTTACATCCTTTGGAGGATTATCCATCACTGTTTCCCCTCATGCTACTCTAAACACCTCCCGGGGTGTGATAGCTGAGTGAGTCCTCATAAATCTCTCAGAAAAATGAATTAGAAGACCAGGGAATTGTGCATGTAAAGTGCATATATACTAAACGAGACATTGCTCTAGTTCCGACTCAGAACATAATACTAACATTCGATAGCCCAAAACCTCCAACATCAACCAAAGCAGGGTATCTCAATTTTCAAATAAAACTGTACGTTCCTAACCCAACATGCTGTTTTAAATGTCAAAAATTTGAACATTCCCAAAACATGTGTAGTGGTTTAGCCACTTGTGCTAATTGCAGTTCAGGCGAGCACATTCACTTGGAATGTAAATCAGAGCAGCACAAGTGCTCAAATTGTAATGGCCCACATACTGCCTATTCCAGAGATTGTCCTCTATGGAAAAAGGGAAAAAATAATTCAATTGGTCAAAGCCAAACAAAACCAAGAAGCCAAAAAATCAGTATAGGCTAAATTTAACACACGACCCACTTTTGCTCAAGTAGTTCAAAAGCAAACTGCAGTAATCAGTACTGTGCAAAGAGTATGAACGACTGGTACTCAAACAGAAGTTTTACATTTCCCTCAAACACATCAATGTCAGATGGGGCTCAGTCAATTTTGGCAGCTGTGCCCTTATCTAGTGAACCATCTAAGACAAGCAGGGCTATTAATATACCAATCACTGTTCCCATACTAATAATAACCCACAAAACTCAGAGTGATGATTGTACTAAAACTGACTCAATAGAAATGGAAGGAAACACTGACCATGAAGAACCAGTTCACCACCTCTTCCTAGAGGAAGAGATAGAGACAGAAAGACTGTAAATCTGTTCATCATAAGCCAACAGATCCTCAGACAGAAACCGAGGACTGCACTACATCCAAATAATGATATTTCCTTCAATGGAATATTAGAGGATATTGCAGCACCCTTGATGACATTTGGGATCTTCCTTTTTCAGTATAACCCAGTTGCCTTTTGCCTTCAAGAAAAAAAAAAAAAATCAAATCAAATCAAACCTTCAAGAAACTAACTTAACCACTTCTACTCAGTTAAACATCATGTTACCTACAGAAAAAATAGTTTCTTATATAACCAATTCGGCTCACGGGGGGTATTGCAATTGTAGTCAGCCTCAGTATCCCTTCCCGACCATTAATGCTACAAACAAATCTGGAAGCAGTAGCTGCTTGAATATTCTTTTATTTTGCTCTTACCATTGTCTCTCTAACCCCCCTCCCCAAACCAATCCTTCTCCTACAGTGATTTTGAAATCCTTGTATATCAGCTCCCCCCTTGCATCATGGAGAATTTTAATGCTTATCGGGTGATAAGATACATGATAAATGGGGAAAAAATTAGAAAAGTTTTGATAAATTAAATCTGCCACTGAATATTGGATTACCCACTTATTTTCATCTGCCTTCTGGGTCTAGCTCAGCAGTTGACCTCTCAATATGCTCACCAGCCCTTTTTCCACTGTTTGATCTGTTCATGATAGTTTACTGAGTAGTGACCACTACCCAATAGTCTGTCATATAGAAGCAAATTTATGACCCTGCCATAATCAGGGTCATAAATTTAAATTAAAGACGTTTAATACTAACATTTGATAGCCCCAAACCTCCAACATCAATCAAAGCAGGGTATCTCAATTGTTAAATAAAATTGTACGTTCCTAGAACTTTGCAAAAGCTGATTAGTAAAAATATAGGCAGCTAGCAATCCTAGAAAAAACAGTTGTTTCAAATGTGTCAATAAATGATGCTGTTGATTATATAACAAACCAAATATTGTAGGCCACCAAGAGTTTTCCATAAGTCAGTGAATCAGACAAAAACCCTGGTGGAACAACAAATGCAACCAAGCCAAACGAGAGAAAAATAAAGCCTGGAATAACTTTCGCAAGAATCCCACCACTGTTAATCTAGCCCAGTTTAAAAAAAGCCAGAGCCAATGCTGGGAGCATTCAGCGAGCAAGCAAAAGAGAATCATGGAAACTTTTCGCTTCCACAGTTACGAGTACCACCAAAACACAGTCTGGAAAAATATTAGTAAAATTTATAACAAATATCCTCCTTCACATCTATCAGTACGAAATGTAAATGGTAATGACGTTTCACTCCCTCAGGACATAGCTAACACTCCCGGAGAGTCTTTTTCTCAAACCTCTGCCATATCCTCATACTCTTGGCGCCTCCGTAGCCAGGTGGGAAGGAGCAGCAGCGCATAGCACGCGTTCCTGATTAGACCGGAGTTCAAGCCCGTCACCACCAAATATGGAGGATGCGGAAAGGTCAGGGAATGACCACCACATATCCCGGAGCAATATGGCCTTAGTTGCTAATGCTCCTAAAAACCAAATAACAATAACAATCCTCATACCCACCAGAATTCCAGAAATTAAAGTTCCTTGCTGAAAAACAGACGTTGAATTTTGACAGTCACCACCATCAATCCTACAACTGTCCCTTTACATAAGGTATAAGGTATGTTAGTGTCTAACGGCTCCTGGGATTTCTCCCATCTCCGCGGGTGTACATTGTATCGGGGCCAGAGATTTGAAGTGTGTGGGGGTCATGTGCTGTATATTGTGTTGTGCCCTTTGTTCCTCCGGTCTATTAGCCGCCGAGCCCCTAGTGGGACCCGACGTTACCACACCATGCCACGGGGAGGCTGACCGGGTGTACCACTGTAGCTAGAGTACTCTGGCGGGTCCTGCCACCTACTTTCCTGGGATTTCAGTGGCTAGGACCAGATTTGAGAATGAGATGATCGCTGTTTCTTGAGCAACGGTTGTAATTTTAACAGAGCGTAGGGTTGTTCGCTGATAACTTGTTCTAGAGCCAAATAGGTCGGGCAGTAATTTTGATGTTTTTAGATTTAGACCTGTGGGGAATGCGTGTGTGTGTATATATAAATATATGTATATACACACACACGCGCACACAAATATATATATATATATATATATATATATATATATATATATATATAAACTAAATAAAAAAAAAAAAAAAAAAACGTTGTGCAAGAGAAAAGTAAGGGAGGAAGGCAGAAGACTGGAGGGTAGGAAACAGAAGAAAGGGGCCAATAGGGAAGATGGCCCCTGATGACAGTGTGGCATGCCCAGTGCCTCACCAGAGAGAGGAGTGGGGTGGCGGGTGGACGAAAACCACCACCCCACAAAAAAAAAAAAAAATCATTCTGTAAGAGAAAAATAGGGGGGTGGGGAGTAAAAGAATGGATGGCAGGAAACAGAAGAAAGAAGCCGAAAAAAAAAAAAAAAAAAAAAAAATGAGAGAGAGATATACTCCGCAAGTTCAGGGTAGGTACAGCTAGCACGGCCAGTCAGTTGGAGCCGACAACTTGCTGGAAATCCAGCAGTGTGAGTGCTGCTATGGTGGATGGGTCATGTTCAGTAAGGTCTAGTTCAGGTGCCGTCATTGGGACTCCATTTCGTGAGTCTGTGTCGCATCCAGACTGAAGGCTGGTCCAGTAGTCCATCAGAACGAACAGTGGGGGTGGTCAAAACCGGGAGTCCAAGATTGATGGTCAAGTCCAGGGATCGATGCTAGGCCTCTTCTTGATGAGATGTATCACATCTGGTCTAGAGAAGTTTGTCCAGAAATCAATGATGAGGAATTTGGCAAGGTATGTGCGGACCCTGTCTTTTTTTGCACTGCTGGTCAAGTCTTGTGCAAGTTGGTCCAAGGCGTTAGCATCCATGGCTCAATGATGCGTAGCAACAATTGGCAGTCATGGTTGTTATGACCTATTGATTCGGATACTAAGGTGGTGGTGGTAGCGCTTTCTGCCTGGTAAATAAGTCCATTGCAAATTGAGTCAGAGCTCGGTAAGTTTCTTCATTCTGTAGAGTGAGGTGTTCTTGATTTTGGTAGTTGAAGCGGAGTTTTGTTATTAGGATCCTCCTGAAGTCCTCGTAGATTTCACAGCTGTGGGCAAGGTGCTCCCACGTCTGATCCTCTCCACAGTGGCAGCGGGGTGAGTCTGAAATTCTGAAGTCATGTAGTTTTTTCTGGAAGGAGCCATGTCCAGTGAGGAGGTAGGTAGCATAGAGTCCTGGTGAAAACCAGGCAGGTGTGAGGGGGTAGGAGGCCCTGACATCAGGGAGGAATCTTTTGGTGACAGCGCCTTTAGTTGATGTCTGCCATCTTTCTTGCCAGGTGTCTGTTAGATGTTCATTAAGTCTCTTCTTTTCAGCGTTTCTATTATTTGCTGGGTCAGTGGTGAAACTGCACAAGTAACTGCTCTTCCTTTGGCTATTTGGTAGAGCAACCCATGACGAACAATCTCCAGGTCCAGTGGAAGAGATCCAGTGAGGACCTGGAGCGCATGGGTGCTGACAGTGCGACAGGCATGCGAGGACAGAAGGAGAAGAGAGCGCTGGATAGTTCCTAGGCGCGATCTGTTTACTACGGTACTGGCCTTCTTGTACCAGACTCCAGAAGCATAGGTGATAACCGGGATAAAAACTGCCTTATAGAAGAGTGACAGCGTTCTCTTCTTTAAGCCCCAGTCCTTCCGGGCAACTCTTGAGACTTGGGCAGCATACTTCCTGATCTTAATCCTGAATTGGTCTAGATGAGGAGTGAAGGAAAGGTTTTTGTCTAAGATCAAACCTAGATATTTAAGCTGTGTTTTTAGTTTTACTGTAACACCATTGACCTTGATTTGGGGTGGTCTTCTCAAATCAAGGGTGCCTTTTAGTAGGATCGAATTGGTTTTCTCTGGGGAGATCTTTAGGTTGTTATGCTCTGCCCAAGCTTGAAGGGTGGAGATGGCCTGGTTGGCAGTTGCTTCTAGTTGGGTTCTGTTATTGGCAGAAAAGAGCATGACCAGGTCATCTGCATAGGCCTGGGTTTGTACATTGTTGAGTTTGGTGTTCAGGAAATCATCCAGCACCAGATTCCAGAGGAGAGGCCCCAGGACAGATCCCTGAGGGCATCCCCTGAAGACTGGTCTGGAGACACTGCAGTGGGGAGCAGACACGACAACTCGCCGGTCCTGGAGATAGGGCCCCGGGTGCCAAGCGTTTCCGTGGCCAAGCGATTCTTGCGTGTGTATAAAGCGTTTTTCCTCCAAGTGACAGAGTTTTCCTTGTTTTTCTCTTAGAATTAAAATTTTATGTTAAGTAGCTCTACTTACTTAAAAACACTAAGAAGAGAGCTCAGAAGAAGGCAAGTACCTTTTTCTTTAATTTAACTAGCCGTACTAACTTACTAACTCTACGCTTGGCCACTAAGCGGCACTGCTCCTTCCTCCCCGTGGCGGGGCCGGTAACCTGGGTGGTAAAGGCAAACCCCCAGGGCAAAAAGGAGCAAGCATGGATAAAAATCATTATCCAAACTTAGAGCCTTTGAGCTCAAGAGCGGAAGATTCCAACCCTGACCATGACTCAAGTCAACCTAAAAGACTGCGAAGAGAAGCAGAATGTCATGACGATTGCCCAAACTTCCTGGTGATTCATTCCCTGTCCGCCCAACCTGTGGGTAAGTTGTCACCATTCTTAATTCAGAAAATCTTGGAGTCAATTGCAGGATCACCAAAAATGGTTAAAAGACTGCAATCCGGAGACCTTCTGATAGAAACAGCCACCTCTAAACATTCTGAGCGGCTGTTAAAAACAACAACATTTGGTGGGTTGACAGTAGAAATTACTCCCCACAAAACTCTAAATTCATCAAAAGGTGTCATCAGCGAGTGGGACCTAATTACAGTCTCCGAAGAAGAACTACTCCAAGAACTCAGCAGTCAGAAAGTAGTAAATGTAAAACGGATCATGACAAAAAAAGATGGAAATCTTACTCCAACAAGATCCATCATTCTGACATTTAGCACCCCAGACTTACCATCCTGTATTAAAGCTGGTTATTTAAACTGCCGGATTCGACCATACATCCCGAATCCTGTTCGTTGCTTTAAATGTCAGAAATACGGCCATTCCCAGCAGGCTTGTTGCGGGGAAGCCACATGTCCCATCTGTGGCTCTAAAGATCACACCCAAGCGGATTGTTCAGTCAAAACTCCTGTTTGTCCAAACTGCAAAGGAAGCCATCCAGCCTTTTCCAAAACTTGTGAGCTATGGATAACAGGAAAGAAAATACAAAAATACAAAATTGAAAATAAAGTCACGTTTCCTGAGGCACGTAGACAAGTTATGTCGACCATGCCTAGTGGTCGTTCTTATGCAGCTCGAACTAGAAACTTTGTTTCTACTGCAGCTCAAACGGATGTATCAGTTCCGCCTAACACCTCTCTAGCGAATTGGCTTAAAGTTACACTTTCAACCTCTAAAAAAGATAATCCTCATAATCCTCCAAAAAAAACTAGCGAAGCCACAAATACTCCAATCAGTATCCCTACTCATACCCCATTGATCTCGATTGAAAAAGAACAATTAAAATCTCACTCAGTCTCAAAAAAAATGGAAGCGCCTACCAATAATATGGATGTAGATGAGCTGCTACGTAATGAGGAGCCCATTCTAGAACTCCATGCAGATGACACCATGGATCTTGGACGCCCCACATTCCCAAAAAAAGACCGGAAAAAATGTCCCACGAACAAAAAACAGTCAGACGAATCATCCTCAGCTAAAACTAAATAATGTATAACATCATACAATGGAACTGCAGAGGACTAAGTAGTCATTCTGATGACTTAAGGGATTTACTAGCTCAATTCAATCCCATAGGTGTATGCCTACAGGAAACTTTCTTGTCACCCCAAATTTCACCAAAATTCTCAAATTATGTGATATATAGACGAGACAGGAGTTCAAACTCTGCTGCTCGTGGCGGAGTAGCTATTCTTGTTAACTCTGACATTCCATCCAGGCCGATCCAATTGAGAACCACTCTAGAAGTTGTCGCAGCTCGTATTGCAGTTGGTATTTCAGTTACCATTGTTTCCATCTACATTTCACCCTCTCTACCACTTCCTCATTCAGAACTTGACAGCCTGATTTCACAACTCCCAACTCCAATTTGTCTCTTTGGTGACTTTAATGGACATCATCCATTGTGGGGGTCTGCTACAATGGATAGAAGAGGCAAATTGGTGGAGGAATTCATGAACAATAATGGTCTTAATTTACTAAATTCTGGATCTCCTACTTACATACACCTAGCAACAGGATCTGTTTCTGCAATCGACTTATCAATTTGTTCACCCTCTGTCTTTCCAATCATGACATGGTCAGTATTAACTGATCCCTTTAACAGTGATCACTTTCCAATTATTTGCTCACTACAAACAAGAGTAACTCCGAATCCTGTTCAACGATCCAACTGGCAGTTTAAAAAGGCAAATTGGGAAGGATATTCTGCCCAAATACTCTTAGACAGATGTTATGTTCAAAGACAACATATTGATGAAGTAAATACTTATATAACCAATCAGATTCTCACTGCAGCTAATGCTTCCATTCCAAAATCCACGCCTTATCACAAACACAGAAATAATTGGTGGAATACAGATTGTTTAATTGCCAAACAGGAAAAAAACCGTGCTTGGAATAATTTCCGCAAGTATCCCACCACTAGTAACCTAATTTCTTATAAAAGACTCAAAGCGAAAGCTAGACAAGTTAGGCGGAAAGCGAAACGGGATTCATGGATTGCTTTTGCCTCAACCATTACCAAAGACACGGATACACGGGTCATCTGGAAAAGAATACAGGCATTAAATGGCAAATTTTCTCGGCTGCCCTCTCCGATACTTCATTGGAGAGGGAAAGACATTTCTACTCCTGAAGAAGTTGCAAATGCATTAGCAGAATCATTTGCAAAAATCTCAGCTTCTGCCACCTATGCGTCCGCCTTTCAGAACATCAAAGCAGGTGCAAAACGGTATAAAATCAACTTCTTCACGCGCCGCTCACTGTCGTACAACCAACCATTTACATTAATAGAACTGCAAGAATCATTAAACAGATCTTCCAATAGCGCTGCAGGACCAGATGGAGTTCACTACGTTATGCTAAAGCATTTACTTGATGAAGACTTGAGAACTCTATTAATTTTTTATAATCGGATCTTCACTGAAAATGCCTATCCTTCTTCATGGCGCCATTCGTTCGTTATCGCCTTACCAAAACCAGGAAAAGATCCTTCCTGTGTTGAAAATTACAGGCCAATATCTCTTACGAGCTGCATGGGAAAAATTTTCGAAAGGATGGTTCATACTAGACTCACCTACATCCTGGAGTCAGAGAATCTTCTTCCAGAACAACAATATGGCTTTCGGAAAAACAGATCAACACTGGACGTGCTTATCAAAGCCGAATCTCATATCCGCAATGCCTTTGTCATGAAACAACATCTAGTCATGGTCAATTTAGATCTTGAAAAGGCATTTGATACAACATGGCGCCATGGTATTATTAGGGACCTTTACCATCTGGGGCTTCGGGGCCATTTGCCGGAAATAATTCAAAATTTCCTGCAATTGCGCTCTTTTCAAGTCCGGTACAAAAACATCCTCTCTACATCTCACATTCAGGAAGAGGGAGTCCCACAGGGATCAATACTCAGTCCAACACTGTTTTCAATCAGAGTTAGTAGTATGACACGAGATATCCCAAAAACTGTACAAACGTATATGTATGCAGATGACCTTACCATTTCCTGTCAATCTCAAAGTATGAATACCATTGAACGGCAGCTACAACTTGCCATAACCAAAATAGAAACCTGGACTTCACTGAACGGTTACAGACTGTCAGAAAAGAAATGCACTGTCACACACTTTTGCAAGAAGCGAACTCTCCATCCCGAACCTGAACTGCAAATAAACAATACTCCAATCCCGCTTGTTAATACCGTTAAATTTCTTGGACTACTATTAGACCGCAAACTAAATTTCCAAGCTCACATCACTTATTTGAGAACTACTTGTTTAAGGCATTTGAATATACTTCGTTCTGTCTCATCTATGTCATGGGGAGCTGATCGGTGTACTTTGCTGCATCTCTATAGAAGTTTAATCCGTTCACGACTAGATTATGGTTGTCCAGTGTATGACTCTGCCAGGAGCACTACATTAAAACAGCTAAATATGATCCATCACAGTGCTCTGAGAACTGCGCTGGGAGCTTTCAGGACTTCTCCGATCCAAAGTCTATATATTGAAGCGCATGATCCCCCATTACACCTGCGTAGAAAAACACTACTGCTTCACTACGCTGCTAAGATCCAGAGTCTACCATCGCACCCAAGTTGGGAGTATCTCTATAATACTCGTTGGGATGCCTTCTACGAGAGCAAACCAAATGAAAATAGACCCGCCTCTCTCAGGATCAAAGAACTTGTTCAGACTTGGAATATCAATTTAAATGACATTTTCCAAGACACAACTACACCTGTTGCTCCTTGGACATATGTGTCTGTCTTTCAAGATACATACTTCCTCCAGTGGGGGAAAAATATACCTTCCTGCAATATCAGACAGTTACATTCAGCTCATGCTACGGACAACCATGCCTGTAAAATTTATACAGATGGTTCAAAAACTGAGAGTATGGTAGGTGCTGCGGCAGTTTTTCCTTTATTTACAAGTTCAGCCACACTACCGCTTGCTTGCAGCGTCTTCACAGCTGAATTATATGCCATTAAGTTAGCGCTTAGTAAGATAATTGAGCTCTCCATCTCATCTGCCATAATTTACACAGATTCTCTTTGTGCTGTCTATGCCATAAGGAAGAATTCCTCCATTTCTCACCCTATATTGAAACAGATTCATTCCCAGCTATTCGCTTGCAGTGTGTCCAATCAGTCAATCAGTTTTTTGCTGGATCCCTGGCCATTCAGGCATTCCGGGAAATGAAAGTGCTGACTTTGCCGCTAAACATCCCCAACCCGCTCTCTCACAACATCCTCAGGTTCCTTTCTCTGATTTTAAGTCGGTCATACGCAAAGCCTGCTATGATAAATGGTCACAGACCTGGAAAAGTGACCCTAACAATAAACTTTATCAGATAAAAGAAGATCCAAAGCTGTGGCTGTCTGGCTTCCGAAGAAATAGACGAGAGGAAGTGGTACTGGCAAGACTCAGAATTGGACACACTCACTATACTCATCTCTTCCTATTATTGGGGGAAAGTCCACCGCAGTGCTCATCCTGTCAGACGCAACTTACAGTCCGTCATTTCCTGGTTGATTGTCCCCTTACATTCAACCATCCGGTCAAACACTTTTCAGTCACTCTCTACATTGAATATATCACCTGATTTATCTCGCATCTTAGGAAATGAAGCAAATATTGAAGAACTTTTATTATATCTAAAACATATTGGTTTGTACAGAAGCATATAATTTAATCTCTCTAACAATACGCTTTTGTGAATTAACGATGAAGAGACACAATTTGGCCGTAGTAGCCCTTGTGTCGTTAAACCGAACAACAACAACAACAACCTGGAGATAGGTCTTGATGCATCTATATAAGTTTTCTGGGACATGCGCTCTTCGGAGCCTGCCCAGGACGCTGGGCCACCAGAGGGAATCGAAGGCACCAGCAAAGTCAAAGGAGATTAATAGAAAGTATTTGGAGGAGTTGCAGTTGGTAGCAGCTTCAATGATTGTTTCCAGTGCATCAATCGTGGAGCGTCCTTTCCGGAAACCGTACTGCTTAGGTGAGGAGAGACCAGCGTCATTGTAGTGGGCTTCTATTCTATGGGAGATCATCCGTTCGAGAAGTTTGCTGAAGACTGGCAGCAGTGCAATGGGCCAGTAAGATTGTGGCAGATCATGTGGCTTGGTTGCATTCTTCAATATAAGTCTAAGGATTGCAGTCCTCCATTGTGTGGGGAAGAATCCTTGGTGGAGACAGTGGTTTAACAGGTTGAGTATTGTAGTGGGAATAAGTTCAATGGCCTTCTGGACGATTTCTGGATCGAGCATGTCTCTGCCCGGAGCCTTCTTGTTTCTGATTCTAGATGCAGCTAAGTTGAGCTCGGTTGTGGTGAAGGGTTCTTCAATTGCAGTTGTGTGATATGTTTCATTTTCCGTGCAGAGCTGTAGCTGTTCCGGTTTGTGTGGGTCAGCAGGCTGCTGGAATGTAGCGTCTAGAATATTATTGATAGTATCTTGCCACGATCTGGTGTACAGTCCGTTCGGTAATTTTGTGGTTGATACGACCTCGCCTCTGGGGAGCTTGTTAGTGGTCACTTTGTACACAATCCCCCAGGGATCGGCGTTCCCTTCAGTGCTTACCAGGGCTTCCCATGAGCGCCTTTTGCGCTGTTTTATTGTTGTGGTATACTGGTTCCTGGTCACTCGATATTGCTGCAGTAAAGCCTCTGTTTCTTCTGGAGGCCATGTTCTTCTTGCACGTTGATAGCGTTTTCATCGGTAAATGACTTCGCGTCTAAGAGTCTGGAGTTCAGGTGACCACCAGGGGACAGCACCAGGTGTGAATCTCTTCTTTTTGATAGCCTTGTTTGCAGCATTACTGACGAGCTGTGTAATTGCGCATTGATGCTGGTCTGGGCTGAGGCCGCTAGGATTGAAGCGGCTGGCTGCACTGGTCAATTCCTCCTTAAAAAGGTTCCAGTCAGCCATATTCAGGGCATATCTTCTTTGTTGAGTTCGGTTGGTTGGTTGAGTGACTAGTGAACGGTGTAGTTGGAAGGTTAGTACCCTGTGGTCAGAGGTGGTCCAGTCCTCACGGACTGTCCAGGAAGCAAGGTGCTGAGCAATGGAGCTTGAGGCTAAGGTGATATCTATTGTAGCTTCCCACAGGGTACTGGAGAAAGTTGGCAGGCAGTTAGGTTTGTTTAGAATGACCAGGTTGCTGTTAGACAAGTAGTCCTCAAGACGTTGGCCATTTCTATTTCCTCTGTAATTTTGAGTTCGGCTGTGCCAGGCTGGGGACCTGCAGTTAACATCAGCCCCTATAATGAGTTTTGCATTTGGCATTTGTAGCTGGATGGTCTGTAGATATCGGGTGGCAGGAAGAATATCTTCCCTCGGTCGACAGTATATCGAAACTAAGTCTTTTTACATAGTTGAATTATGGCTTCCTCTTAACAGCTTAAGACCTAGTGCTGCTGGACCTGATGGAGTTCATTATTCCATGTTAAAAGAGCTGAGCAAAGAGTCGCTTTGTGTCTTACTTCTTCTGTATAACCCAATTTTTACAGAAAATGCTTTCCCCAATACTTGGCGACATGCATATGTCATAGCATTATTAAAACCTGGCAAAGACTTGATGAATCCACATTTTTTGAATCCATATATTAAACAACTTAGAACCACCTGTTTCAAGAAATTAAACATTTTCAGCTACTTCATGGGGTGCTGACCGTCATACACTCCATTTATATCATGCTATCGTAAGATCAAGGTTAGACTATGGATCACCAGTTTACAACTCTGCTAGACCTAGCTTCTTGAGGTCTTTGGACCCTGTTCACCACACTGGCCTATGCATTGCTCTTCGAGCCTACTGCACATCTCCTGTGCAGAGCCTGTACACTGAAGCTCACGATCTCTCTCTCTCTCTCTCTCTCTCTCTCTCTCTCTCTATAAAGACAAATTTTACTGCTAAATTATGCAGTCAAAATAAAAAGCCAACCCCTGCATCCAGCATGGAAACATCTATTTATTCCAGATTGGAAGAACTTGTATGCCATTTATCCATCAATAAATCAACCTGCTGGCATATGTGCTCATTACTTGATAATTGGCAGCTAGACCTTTCTAAAATAGCCACCATTAGTTCCACTGCTCCTCCATGGGCTTTCTGTCCTGCAGCATGTGATCTGTCCTTGCAAGAATGGGGGCAAAGTACTCTTTCTCCACAGAATATAAAACAGCTTAACAAATCTCTAATTGAAAAATATGAATCTTATAACCATCTAAGACGACGTTATTATATAACAAATAATGTAACTGATGGCTCCAAAACTGACCGTGTCTGTGCTGCTGCTGCTCTTTCATCGACCACAATCTCCAATCAGATACATTTAGAATGTGCATCTTTACTACTGAACTATGTGCCATACAAATGGCCTTGGAAACTATAAAATTGCATCAGTTCACCCATAGTGTTATTTTTACTGACTCCTTCAGTTCCCTTTTCAATGGCGCCTCCATAGCCAGGTGGGCAGGAGCGGCGGCACATAGCACACGCTTCTTGATTAGGCTAGGGTTCGAGCTTGTGACCACCAAATACAGAGAATGTGAAAGGTCAGGGAATGAGCATATCCCCAGAGCAATATGGCCTTAGTTGCTAATGCTCCTAAAAACCAAATAACAAAACAACCCTTTTCAATTTACAGCAACCATGGAAACATAACTACCCACTTGGTAATATTCATAACCTGTTGACTGACCTAGCTAAGAACATGGAAGTAGTAAATTTTGTTGGGTGGCTAGCCATGTTGGCATACCTGACAATGAGAGTGCTGTCCATGCAGCCAATTCTACTGCGAACCCTGTATAACCAGTTGACATTTCTTTCAAAATCCCTTTCACTGACTATAAAAGTGTTATAATAAGGCAAAGCATGGATTACTAGCAAAACCCAAGAAGGCAACAAACTCCTTCAGATTAAACTGGATCTCCAGTCTTGGCCATCTAGCTTCTGCTCAATCAGAAATGGAAAGGAAGAAGTCATGCTTGCAAAACTTTGATTAGGACATACACACTTTACTCACTTTTATCTTCTTTTTTCCTCAGATCCACCTTTCTGTCCAAACTGCCATCTTCAAGAAACAGTCCAGCACATCATAGTTGACTGCCCTCTCTATAACGGAATATGGCAAACCACATTCTTACACAGGCAATGCAGCCCAAATCAATTCTACTTTGCAGGGCGCCTCTGTAGCCAGGTGGGCAGGAGCAGCAGTGCGTAGCACACGCTTCTTGATTAGACCTGGATTCGAGCCCATGACCACCAACATGGAGGATGCGGAAAGGTCAGACCACCTTTCCCTGGAGCATTATGGCCCTAGTTGCTAATGCTCCTAAAATCCAAATAACAACAACAAACAAACCTACTTTGCAACAAATTTTAGGTAACGGGTCTGATATTAATGCAGTTTTCATTTTTCTAAAAAAGATGAAATGCTATGATGGAATATAGTGTTCAAATCTCACGAAATACACATCTGAAGTTTAATAACACCTGATAACTCCTACCATTGTTTGATGCATAATGGCGTTTAGCTGCCATTGTGCCGTAAAACCTCCAACAACAACCATCCTCTCTTGGCAATTTTGCCAAGAGGGTGTTCTACAAGGATCAGTCCTAAGTGTTACACTTTTTGCCATTAAAGTTAACTCTATTGCTGAACAACTTCCTCCAACCACAAACAGTGCCCTGTTTGTAGACAACTTAGCATCTTTTCACAGTCATGCAATATGAGGGTCATTGAAAGACAATTGCAGCATGCCATTGATCACATCAAAACATGGGCAATGGCTAATGGTTTCAGTTTATCGCCTCAGAAGACTGTCTGCATACAGTTTTGTTGCAAATGGAACCTTCTCTCTAAACCAGAACTGAAGCTCAGACCATTCCATTCATTCCATATCATGCCAGTAGAACTTGAGATAAAATTCTTGGGGCTCATATTTGATTATAAGTTAATTTCTACCCTGTATCTGTCAATTGAAGACAAAGTGCACAAGGGAATTGAACCATTGATAGTGTGGGAATGAGAGTAACCACGCATAGGTGAAGATTTTACAGCTCTGCAAGTGGATGTCTTAGCTATATTTTTGCCATTTTAATTTGGCTTAATTTTCATATTAATTTATTTTCTAGAAGTAGCTTTATAGTCTTAATCACGCTCAATTTATGTTGAATTTAGATAGTGATTTTGCAAGTTAATACTTAGTATCCGTAGAGCCTTGTACTGTTCGAAACTTGCCACCATTGTTATAGTATATTAGATCGATATGGAATAGCATAATGTATATCCAGAACTTGATAGCGTATTGTATAACATAAAACTAGATAGCATATGCTATAACGTGAAACTAGATAGCAAATGCAATAACGTGAAACTAGAAAGCATATGCTATAACATAAAACTAGATAGCGTAATACATAGTATTGTTTTAGGAATCTGTTAGCTTAGTATAGTATTATCAATTAATCAATAAAATTTATTAATCTTATTAAATTTCATTATTAATTAAATTGTACTTAAATGGAATCATGATCCACACTAGAGCAGCAAAGCAACGGGCACAAAGTAGTAGCAGTCACCCTTTCGGTTCACCACCTTTGGGGAGAACCGAAGGGGGTGATTGTCAAATGCATCATATAAAAAAAAAAAAAAAAAATGAGCAAAATATGATGCTTGCAGACCTTTTATTGAACAGGATATGATTTAGCCATGGAGTCTATTTGTGTGCTAGGTGCAGATAATGTGAAGAAATTGGGCGCCAACTCAGCATCTATGAGAGATTGAAGAATCAGGTAGATGACCTCGAAGGAATTAAATTAAATTTAATTTAATTAAATCTCAACTGCAGAGCTCACTTTTGAGCACCAGACAACACAGCGGCAACTTCAGAGCAGAATGTGTTCGTACCACAGGAGCAAGTCGTTGGTTTCCGTGACAATTGGTGATTCAATTGTCACAGAAACGGGAAATATATTGTGCAAAAAGGATAGGGAGAATAGGACCAGGGTATGTCTGCCAGAAACAGAAGTTGATGACGTTGTAGTCCAAGGCAGAATGTGCCGGTCCCACAGGAACTAGTAGTTGTTGGTGACTCTATTGTCAGGGAAACGGGGAACATGCTATGTAAAAAGGATATGTGGAACAGGACCAGGGTATGTCTGCCAGGGGCAGAGTTTGATGACGTTGTAGAGTGGATATCATCTTTTAAGGGCACAAAAGGTGATATAGTTGTACACATTGGCATTAATGATATTAAGAGTAGGAGACTGGGAGAATTACTTAACAAGTACAGGTCACTGTTGAAAAAAAGCCGTGAATTAGGGTTGAATTTGAAAGTGTCTGCAATTCTGCCCAAACACGATAGGAGGGATTATATGATGAGAGCCTTGTCGATCAATTTGGCCCTGAATAGATTGAGCAAGGCTCAAGGGGTAGAATTTTTTTCAGCCTGGTAGGTACTTGTTAACAGGAGAGACTGCTTCTATAGGGATGGGGTACACTTAAATAGAAAGGGTGCAAGAATATTTGCTGATGCTATCGAGGCAGCGTTATGTGGGTCGGAAAACTGCTAGCTTGGGAGGGGGATACAAGGACTAATAGATTAACAGTAGCCACTGGCAGAGATGAAAGTGATTCTTGCACTGCTTCTATTGAAATGAGCAGAAGCCTGGAAAACAAGATGCAGGATATTTCAGAGACTGCTGGGAGTCATTGCGGTACAAGTAAACACATGGGTTGTGTTAGGGTAGCTAAGAATAGGAACAGGTGCATGTATACTTGCGTGTACACCAATGCTTGGAGTTTGGTAAATAAATTTGATGAATTTGAGGTATTGCTCAAAACATCAAAGGCAGATTGTTGGGATATCAGAGAATCCAGTTCTGCATTTTTTATATCTGTGTGACACCGTCACACAGATATAAAAAATGCAGAACTGGAATTTGGGGAGTACAATGTGTACAGAAAGAATAGACGGGATAGGAAGGGAAGGATTATGCTATTAGTTAAGAAACATACAATGCAAGGAAGTGAAGCCAGTCAACATCGCTGAACAGTGCAGTGTCAAGTCAGTTTGGTGTGACATAAGCATTGGGAGATCAAAATTGAGAGTAGCAGTGTGCTATAGGCCTAATGACTTTGTTGAATATAATAAGACACTGTACAGGGAAATATAGTGGGCCAGTAAATCAGAGAGTCTTATAATGGGGAATTGTAATTTCCCAGATATTGACTGGAATTTGTGGGTTGGTCACTTACACACTAGCAAGGCTTTTGTGGATTTATTGGATGATTGTTTTCTACATCAGCATGTTCGGGAGGCAACTAGAGGGAGTTAATACCCTTGATTTGATTATCAGTAGTGATTCATGCATTAAGAATCTGCAGATAAAGGAACCACTAGGTGGCAGTGATCACAGTGTGCTGAAGTGGGATTTACTCAAAGAGGTAACTACCATCAGGGGTAAAGGGAAGGGTTATTGCTTTCGTAAAGGCCACTACAATGGTTTAAGACAGTATTTAAATTCTATACAGTGGGACCAACTGAAGATGTTACCAACAGCAAATTCAAAATGGGAAGAATTCAAAGAACTTATCTTGGAAGCTACTAGGCTTTACATACCAACTAAGAAATATTTTTTAAGGTTTAGGCCGAAATGGATGTCAGAAAAACTAATGAGACGTATGGCAGAGAAGAAAACTGCATGGGATATGGGATACATATAAATTAATATGTGACACAGTAGCCTATGACAGATATAAGTTGATCTGTAACTAAGTTACAAAGGAGGTTAGGCAAGCAAAGGCAGATTACGAGAAATCTTTGGCAAAGGATGCAAAGAAAAACAGCAAATAGTTCTTTACTTATGTAAACTCTAGAAGGAAAGGAATGAATCAGTTTGGACCACTTAACATAGATGGGTTGACTATTGATGATCATGCTCAGGTAGCTGATAAACTGAGTGAGTATTTTGCATCTACAATCACATGAGGAGGTATTCAAAAAAGGAGAGTGCCAGAAGTTTATCAAATTCTAACAGGGAGCTAAGTGATTTTGTAACAGGGAGCTAAGTGATTTGGTGAAGTTAAGCATAAAAAAGGCACCTGGGGTGGACGGAATCTAGCCAGTTATATTAAAGGAGGTATCAAAGGAAGTAAGCAATCCTGAGCCATAATTATGAGCACTTCCTTGGACTCAGGAGAGGTACCCATCGACTGGAGATGTGCAAATGTGACCTCAATTCACAAAGGGGGACAAAGACTGACACAACTAATTATAGACCTGTGAGTTTAACTTCTGTTCCAGGAAAATTAATGGAGGCACTGGTTAAAGAAGCACTGCAGGATCATCTAGACAAGACTTCAGTTATAGCTCGGACACAGCATGGTTTTGTTAAGGGGAAGTCTTGCCCGACCAATTTGATTGGATACTATGATGCAGTCACAAAAGAACTGGGTGCAGGGAATAACTTTGATATTATATATTTGGATCTTAGAAAGGCTTTTGATACTGTTGCATATGGAAGACTGCTGCACAAATTGGAGCAGTGTGGCATTGGAGGCAAATTGCTGCTATGGATAAAGGGGTGGTTGAGGGGGAGAAGACAGAAAGTGGTAATCAATGGACACTTCTCATCGTGGACTAATGTTATTAGTGGAGTCCCTCAGGGTTCAGTGTTGGGTCCATTATTGTTTTCTGTATTTATAAATAATATTGATGATGGTGTATCAAGCTTAATGTCCAAGTTTGCAGACGATACAAAGATTGTCAGGGTTGTTAAGGACACTACTGATGCTATGCTGCTGCAACAGGATCTGGAAAGGTTGAGCAGATGGGCTGAGAGGTGGCAAATGAAGTTTAACATTCCCAAATGTTAAATACTACATATGGGAAACAGCAACCCCAGGGCAACGTATCAACTCTGTGGTACTACACTGATAGTGGTAGAGAATGAAATGCACCTGGGGGTAATTGTGCAGGCAGATATGAAGTTCTCTGAGCAGTGCAGATGAGCTGCAAGAGTAGCTCATGGTGTCTTGTTAATGATATACAGGAATTTTTCTAGCAGGGATAAGGAGGTGATTATCCCCTTGTATAAGGCAATGGTCAGGCCACACCCTGAGTACTGTATACATGTCTGGAGGCCTCATTTCAAGAAGGATGTAGAGCTGCTGGAACAAGTCCAGAGAAGGGCAACAAGAGTAGTGAATGGAACAAAGGGTTGCTCTTACGAAGAAAGGCTTAAGTTTTGCAAATTACAGTGTCTGGAGACTAGGCACCAGCGAAGTGATCTGATAGAGGTGTATAAAGCCTTGAATAGTTTGAGCATGCTCAATGCCGATGGGATTGTACCTCTTACTCAGAATAATCACCTGTGAGGGCATAAATTCAGATTGAGGAACGACAGATGTAGGATAGATGTGCGGAAATTTGCCTTTAGCCGGTAGGTAGTTGGTTGGTGGAACAGACTTCCATCCCTTGTTGTGGAAGTTGATTGCCTAAATAAATTTAAGTCTCAGCTGGACAGGTATTTCAAACGAACGGAGGGGTGAAGTGGAGGTGTGTTTTTTTTTTTTTTTTTTTTTGGCTGATGCTGCATAAGCTTGCTTTCTTGCATCAAATGCCTCTACTAATGATAATGCTAAATATCTTTCTAGGGCACAAAAGGTGATATCGTTGTACATGTTGGAACTAATGATATTAAGTCGTGAGTTAGGATTAAATTTGAATGTCTGCAATCCTGCCCAGTCATTTTAGGACGGAGTATATGATGACAGCCTTTTAATCTATAAGGCCCTGGAGAAATTGTGCAAGGCTCATGGGGTAGAATTTTTTTCAGTGTGGCCTGTGCTTGTTAACAGGAGAGATTGCTTCTATAGGGATGGGATTCACTTATATAGAAAGGGTGCAAGAATGTTTGCTGATGCTATCGAGACAATGTTAGGTGGGTTGGAAAACTGCTAGCTTGGGAGGATTCACAGACTAATAGATTAACAGTAGCTCCAGGCAGAGGTGGAAATGATTCTTGCACTGCTTCTATTGGAATGAGCAGCAGCCCGGAAAGCAAGTTCCTGGGGAATTCAGGGACTGCTGGGTGTCATGAAACAAGTAAATACATGGCTGTGTTAGAGTAAGTAAGAGTAAGAACATTTGCATGTACACGAATGCTAGAAGTATAGTAAATAAATTTGATGAATTTGAAGTGCTGGTCAAGACATCAAAGGTTAATGTTGTTGGGATATCAGAGACTTGTTTATCACACAGATATAAGCAGAATTGGAATTTGGGGAGTACAGTGTGTACAGAAAGGATAGACAGTATAGGAAGGGAGGATGGGTTGTACTCTGTTATTTAAGAAACATATAAAATCTAAAAAGTCCATCCAGTTGACATAGATGGACAGTGCAATGTTGAGTTAGTTTGGTGTGACATAAGCACTAGGAAAGCAAAAATGAAGGTAGGAGTTTATTTTAGGTCTAATGGTCCTGATGAGTACATTGCAAAGAAATGAAGTGGGTCAGTAAATCAGTGTCTTATAATGGAGGATTTTAACTTCCCAGATATTGACTGGAACTTCTGGGTTGGTTGCTTGCACACCAGAAGGCTTTTCTGGATTTATTGGATGATTGTTTTCTACAGCAGCATGTTAGAGAGGTAACCAGAGTGAAAGGCAATTCACAAAGCTGGAACAAAGGGTGACACGAGTAATTACAGACCTGTTAGTTTGACTTCTGTCCCAACGAAAATAATGGAGTCACTGGTTAAAGAAGCATTAGCATTAGTAGAAGCATACGATGCAAGAAAGCAAGCTTATGCAGCATCAGCCAAAAAAAAAAAAAAAGAAAATAAAATCCCTCCCATTCGTTCCAAATGCTTTTTCCAGCTCAGCCTTAAATTTATTTAGGCTATTAGGTTCAACAACAAAAGATGGAACCCTGTTCCACCAATCAACTACCTGCTGGCTAAAGGCAAATTTCCGCACATCTATTCTACGACTATCTTTCCTCAGTTTGAAACTGTGCCCCCTCAGGTTCTTAGTCTGAGCAATAGGAAGAATCCCATCAGCATTCAACTTGCTCAACCCATTCAAGGCCTTAAAGACCTCAATCAGATCACCTCACAAGTGCCTACTCTCCATGCGCTGCAATTTGCAGAACTTAAGCCTTTCTTGGTAAGAGCATCCCTTTGTTTCCCTCACCAATCTTGTTGCCCTTCTTTGTACTCGTTCTAACAACTCCACATCCTTCCTGAAATGAGGCTTCCAGACTTGTACACAGTACTCTAGGTGTGGCCTAACCATTGCCTTGTATAATGGGATAATCACCTCCCTGTTGCTGCTAGCAAAATTCCTATTGACAAAACTCCATGATCTGCCCTGGCAGCCCATCTGCACTGCTCAGAGAACTTCATATTTGACTGCACAATTACCCCCAGGTCTTTTTCACTTTCCACTTCAGTGAAAACATCAAAGTCAGATGTCTTCAGTTGGTACATTTCTCTTCGGTTATTGCTACACATATGCAGTACTTTGCATTTGTCAATGAAAAACTTCAGTTGCCACTTCTGAGCCCATTTTCCGAACATCTAGATCCAGTTGGAGTAGCATACTGTCTTTACTGTCGTTAACAACTCTGCCAACCTTTGTATCAACAACAGCAATGGGCCCAATACCGAACTCTGAGGAACTCCATTAATAACATTTGTCCACGAAGAGCAGTGTCCATTGATTACAACCCCAGGGGCTCACATCTGGTGAGTATGGGCTTGGCACATCCAGGGTCCTGAGCTGGATATCATCATTCTTCTCTTTCTTGGTGATTCCTTTTTTATTTCTGATTTTCTCTCTCTCTCTCACTCTCAGGGTAACTCTAATTCATTCTTTCCTTCTAGAGTTTACATAAGTAAACAACTCTTTGCTGTTTTTCTTTGCATCCTCTGCCAAAGATTTCTCGTAATCTGCCTTTGCCTGCCTAACCTCCTTTGTGACTTGATTACAGACTAGTTTATACCTACTATAGGCTTCTGTGTGACCTGATACTTGATATGCATCCCATACATTCTACATGTTTAACTTCAACAATTTTTGGCTGGTGCAGCATAAGCCTCAAGCCTCCTTGCACCATATGGCTATTAATAATAAAAATAATTACCACTCTCTGTCATCTCCCACTCAACCATCCTTTTATCCATTGTAGCAACTTACCCTTAATGCCACACCTCTCCAATTTGTACCAGTAATGTTCCATGTGTAACAGTATCAAAAACGTTCCTGAAATCAAAGTATATGATATCAAAATTATTTTTGGCATTCAGTTCCTTTGTGACCACATCATAGTATCCAATCAAATTGGTCAGACAAGACCTCCCTTTAACAAACCCATGCTGTGTCTCAACTATTACTGCAGTCTTGTCTAAATGATCCTGCAATGCTTCTTTAACTAGTGATTCCATTATTTGGCCCAGAACACAATTTAAACTAACAGGTCTATAGTTACCTGTGTCACCTTTTGAACCCCCTTTGTGAATTGGTGATACATTTGCACACCTCCAATCCATGGGGGACCTCACCTGAGTCCAAGGAAGCTTTCATAATTATGGCTAAGGGTTTGCTTACTTCCTTTGTTGCCTCCTTTAATATGACTGGATAGATCCCATCCACCTCAGGTGCCTGCCTTATATTTAACTTCAATTCCTCCTCCACTTTTCTCTCAGTTATTACAAAATCACTTAGCTCCCTGTTAGCATTTAATAAACATCTGGCACTCCCTTAATTTGAATAACTCCATGTGTGAATGTAGATGCAAAATACTCATTTAGTTTATCAGCTACCTTAGCATGATCATCAGTATTCAACCCATCTATGTTAAGTGGTTCAATCTGATTCATCCCTTTCCTTTTAAAGTTTACATAAGTAAAGAAATCTTTGCTGTTTTTCTTTGCATCCTTTGCCAAAGAATTCTCGTAATCTGCCTTCACCTGCCTAACCTCCTTTGTGACTTGATTACAGACTAGTTTATACCTGCCATAGGCTTCTGTGTCACCTGATACTTTATATGCATCCCATGCATTCTTCTTTTCTGAAGAATAAACCCTAGTAGCCTCCAAAATTGTCCCTGAAGGCTTTCCATTTAGAATTCAACATTGGTAACATCATCAGTTGATCCCACTGTACAGAATTTAAAAACTGTCTGAGACCTCTGTAGTCATCTTAACGAAAGCAAAAGCCCTTCCCTTTAGCCTTGACAGTAGTTACATCTTTAAGTAATTCCCACATCAGTACATGATGATCACTGTCACCCACTGGTTACTTTATCTGCAAATTCTTAATGCATGAATATTCGCTGCTGATAATCAGATCAAGAGTATTACTCCCTCTGGTTGCCTCTCGAACATGTTGCCATGGAAAACAGTCATCCAATAAATCCACAAAAGTCTTGTTAATGTGCAGGATCATCATTGCAGGATTGAAGACAGCAGTAATAATTCAGACACAGCATGGGTTTGTTAAGGGTCAGACAAGAAGTCTTGTCTGACCAATTTGATTGAATGCTATGACGTGGTCAAAAAGTAACTGGATGGACAAAATTATTTTGATATCATATACTTGGATTTCAGGAAAGCTCTTGATACTGTTGCACATGGAAGACTACTGTACAAATTGGCACAGTATGGCATTAAGGGCAAGTTGCTACAATGGATAAAAGGATGGTTGAGTGGGAGAAGACAGAGAGTGGTAACCAATGGATAGTGCTCTTTGTGGACTAATGTTATTAGTGGTGTCTCACAGGGTTTGGTGTTGGGCCCATTGTTTTTTTGTATATTTATCAATGATATTGATGAAGGTATATCAAGCTTATTGTCAAAGTTTGCAGATGATAGAAAGATGGAGATGGTTGTTAATGACAGTATACTGCTGCAACAGGATCTGGAAAAGTTGGGCAGATTGGCTGAGAAGTGTCAACTGAAGTTTAACATTGACAAATGAAAATACTGCATATGGGTATCAGTAACCCCAGAGAAATATACCAACTGGGCAGTGTAACACTCGGGGTAGCAGAGAAAGAAAGATTTCTGGGGTTAAATGTGCAGTTGGATATGAAGTTTTCTGAGCAGTGCAGACAGCCTGCCAGAGTAGTGCATGGGGTGTTGTCAATGATATATAGGAATTTTGCGAGCAAGGATAATGTGATGATTATCCCCTTGTATAAGGCAATGGTCGGGCCACACCTTGAGTACTGCATACCAGTCTGGAAGCCTCAATTTAGGAAGGATGTTGAGTTGCTAGAACGAGTACAGAGAAGGGCAACAAGACTGGTGAGGAGAACAAAAGGATGATCTTATGAAGAAAGGCTTAAATTTTGCAAATTGCATTGTCTGGAGACTTGGCACCTCTGAGGTGATCTGATTGAGGTGTATTAAGGCCTTGAATGGATTGAACAGGCTCAATGATGATTGGATTTTTCCTCTTGCTCAGATTACAAACCTGACGGGGCATAAACTGAAATTGAGAAAAGAGTTGTTGAATAGATGTGTGGAAATTTTCCTTTAGCTAGTGGGTTGTTGATTGCTGGAACAAACTTCCATCTGTCATTGTGGAAGTTGATAGCTTAAATAATTTCAAGACAGGACTAGACAGCATTTGGAATGAATGGATGGGTGAAGTGCTAATTTAATCCCATAGGCATATTCCTACAGGAAACATCCTTGTCACTGCAGGTCTCACTGAAATTTTCAAATTATATCATGTATAGATGAGATATGCACGTGGAGGAATAGCTTTTCTTATTAATTATAATATTCCATTGCATCCAGTTACAAACCACCCTAGTTGCTGTGGCAGCTCATATTACAGTTGGTAATTCAGTACCCTTGTTTCTATTTGCATTCTACCATCTCCGCCATTTCTCCATTCAGAACCGCAATCTGTCTTACTGGTGACTTTAATGGCCACCATTCATTGTGGGGATCCACTACAGTGGATGCTAGAGGCAAATTGATTGAAGAGTTTTTGAATAATAGTGATCTAAATTTACTGAACTCTGGATCTCCTACATATATCCACCTAGCTACATAATCCATTTCTGTAATTGACTTGTTAATTTGTTCACTGTTCATTTTTCCAATCGTGGCATGATCGGTATTAACCTGTCCCTTTAATACATTTGCTCATTAAAAACAGGGGTAACTGCAAATCATGATCAGCAATCCACTTGGATATTCAAAATGATGAACTGGGATGGCTATTCTGCCCAAATATGTCTAGACAGACTTTATGTTCCAAAACAACTTATTAATGATGTAACTGTATATATAACTAATCAGATTCTGAATGCAGCTGATGCATCTATTCCAAAATCCAAGAAATATCACATTCACCAGAATCACTGGTGGAATACAGATTGTCTTCATGCCAAACTGGAGAAAAACCGTGCATGGAATAATTTTTGAAAGTATCCTGCCACAAGTAACTTAATCGCTTATAAGAGACTTAAAGCTAAAGCAAGGCAAATTAGATGGAAAGTGAAACGTGATTCGTGGATTGCCTTTGCCTCAACCATCACAAAAGACACCAACACACAATTAACTTGGAGAATGATGGCCCTGAATGGCCAATTTGTTCAGCTGTTTTTCTATACATCATTGGAAGGGGAAAGACGTGTCTACCCCTGAAGAAATTGCTAATGCACTAGCAGAATCATTTGCCATAATCTCTGCTTCTGCTTTCTATGTATCCTCCTTCTGAAACATTAAGGCAGGTGCAGAACAGCATAAAATCAACTTCTTTTCACACTGCTCCTTCCTGTACAACCAACCCTTTACATTAACAGAATACAAAAAATCATTAAGTAGATCATCCAATAGGCCGCAGGCCCAGATGGTATTTGTTACATTATGCTGAAGCATGTACTTGAGAAAGACTTGTGTGCCCTGTTGATTTTTTACAATTGTAAATAGTCTTCCTGCCGCCATTCTTTCATTATTGCCATACTAAAACCAGGCAAAGATACTTTCCTGGTTCAAAATTATAGACCTGTATCTCTCACAAACTGTTTGGGTAAAATTTTCGAAAGGATGGTTCATACAAGGCTCACTTGGATCCTGCAGTCACAGAATCTCCTGCCAGATCATCAGTACGGCTTTCAAAAAAAGAGATCAATCTTATACGTGCTCATCAAAGCAGTCTCATATCTGCAATTCTTTGTCAGGAAACAACATCTAGTCATGGTCAACTTAGATCTTGAAAAGGCATTTGACACTAGCTGGCATCATGGTATTCCTATGGATCTTTACCATCTGGGACTTAGGGGCCATTTGCCTGAAATAGTTTAAAAATTTCTGCAATTGCTCATTTTTCAGGCCCGATATAAAAACACTGTTTCTCACATTCAGGAAGGAATCCCTCATGGATCGATACTGAGTGCAACACTTTTTGAATCCAAGTTAGCAGCTGACACGAGATATCTCAAAAACTGTTGAAACTTATGTGTGTGTGCAGATAACCTTACCATTTCCTCTCAGTCTCAAAGTTTCAATACCATCGAACGACAACTCGCTGTAACAAAATAGAATCCTGGACTTTACAGAATGGTTATTGACTATCAGAAAAGAAATGCACTGCCACTCACTTTTGCAAGCATCGGGCTCTCCATCCTGATACTGAATTACAAATCAACACTACTCCAATCCCACTTGCTGCTACTGTCACATTTATTTTTCTGATATTAGATAGCAAGCTTAATTTCCATGCTCACATCACTTATTTAAGAAATACTTGTCTAAAGCATTTGAACATATTTGATTAGTCTCATCCATGTCTTGGGAAGCTGATCTGTATAGTTTACTGCACTTTTACAAAACTTTAATCCTTGCACACTTACATTATGGTTGTCCAGGATACGACTCTGCCAGAATCACTACTTTACAATGTCTAAATATCATCCAGCACAGTGCTCTGAAGACTGCATTAGGTGCTTTAAGGAGTTCTCCAATCCAAAGTCTTTATTATTATTATTATTAACTATATGGTGCAAGGAAGCCTAAGGCTTATGCTGCACCAGCCAAAAAAAAAAAAATTCCCGAGCTACCCTGTGTGTGTGTGTGTGTGTGTGAGAGAGAGAGAGAGAGAGAGAGAGAGAGAGAGAGAGAGAGAGAGAGAGAGAGAGTCAAAAGTAGAAGGGAATTACCAAGAAGAGAAGAATGATGATATCCTGCTCAGGACCCCAGGTGTGCCAAGCCCATACTCACCAGATGTGAGCCCCAGGAGTAAAAGGGGCTCACATCTTTATATTGAAGCGCATGATCCTCCATTACATTTTTGTAGGAAAACATTACTGCTCCAGTATGCTGCTAAGATCCAGAGTCTTCTATCTTCCCAGTTGGGAGTATCTTTGTAATACTCAGTTGGATTTGTTCTATTAGTGAAAACCAAATGAAAATAGACCTGTTTCATTCAGGATTAAAGAGTTTGTTCAGAATTGGAATATCAGTTTCAGTGATCTCTTTTAGGACACAACTGTACCCGTTACACATATGTTTCTCTGAATGTCATACCTCCTTGCAGTATCAGGCTGTGTTGCACTCAGCTCACGCTACTTTGAACTCCCATGCCTGTGAAGTCTATACTGATGGTTTGAAAAGCACCAGTACTGTAGGCAGTTCTGCAGTTTTTCCTTCACTTACTGTTACAGCCTCACTACCATTAGCCTACAATGTCTTCACTTCTGAATTATATGCCATTAAGTTAGTACTTTGTAACCACATCACCTGCCATAATTTACACCAACTCCCTCAGTGCTGTCTCTGCCATAAGGAAGAATTTCTCATCTTCTCATCGTATCTTGAAATACATTCATTCCCAGCTAATCTCCTGCAGTGTGTCCAATTAGTCAATCAATTTTTGCTGGATCCCTGGTCATTCTGGCAGTCCGGGAAATAAAAGTGCTGACATTGCCCCTAAACATTTGTAACCCACTCTCTCACAACATCCTCAGGTTCCTTACAATGACTATAAGCCTATCATTCGTAAATCATGCTACAACAACTGGTCACAGATCTGGAAAAGTATTGCCGTTAATAAACTTTACCAGATAAAACAAGATCCAATGCTGTGGCTCTCTGGCTTCCAATGAAACAGGTGATACAAAGTGGTATTGGCAAGACTGAGAATGGGACACACTCATCATACCCATCTCTTTCTAGTACTGGGAGTAAACCCACCTCAGTGCTCATCCTGTCACAGACAACTTACAATCAGTCATTTTCTGCTTGATTTGTCGCTTACATTCAGCCATCAGGGCAAACACTTTTCAGTTGCTCTCCACTTTGAACAATTCACATGATTTTATCTCACATCTTAGGAAGTGAAGCAAATATAGAAGAACTTTTAATGTGTTAAAGCATATTGACTTGTAGAGGAGTGCATAATTTAACATTTTTAATGATATCCTGCTTGTGAATAAACTATGAAAGTTTGGCCTCAATAGCACTTGTCATTAAACTCAATACCAACAACCACCATCGTGGCATGCTCATATTCCATCATGTGAATTTTTCTTAAGAACTGGGTATAGTCTGATTCTCCATCATCTGGCTACCTGCCGCTCTATTCAATGCACTGAGCTCAATTCTTCCTGCCAGTTTACACAGATGGCTCGAAGTCAGAATCATGTGTAAGATCTGCTGCTGTTGTCTTTCTAGACACTACTGTATCTCAACAGATTATTCCTGAATTCAGTATACTGCAGAGCTGCATGCTATAGAGTTAGCCTTGGATCACCTTAGAACTTGTCAGATACCAAAGGTCTATAATATATTCTGATTCTTTGGGTGTATTATAGGTTTTATTATCTTTGAGACACAGTTGCCATCCAGTTCTCTGTCCGGTTCAGCAGAAGATACATTCTCTTTATGAACACAAGTTTGATATTTGCTTTTGCTGGATTCTTAGCCACATTCGGGGAAATGATTTGGCCAACACTGTAGCCAAATCAGCAACTTTCACTTATAATCATTGCCTATACAGACTACAGGCAAATAATACACAAAAGATATACTCCCAATGGTTAGAATTATGGCATAGAGAGAGACAACAAATAAATTATACCAGATAAAGCCTGTAATTGAAATATGGTAATCTAGTCTGTGAAGGAATCATAGCGAGGAAGTTGTTCTTGCTCGTCTCCACATAGAACACAGTCATCTCACGTATTCTTTCCTGCTGAGGGCAGATGACCCTCTTAAGTGTGAGTCTTGTGACACCATATTGTCTATAAAACATATTTTAATTGATTGCATTAATTTTATCCATGCTCACAATTATACCACTTTTACTCATTTGACTTGGCCTTAGACACCCAATCAGATTTTATATGACAATGACTACGTGTCGGATGTTTTTAAATATCTACAAATTATTAATTTTTACAAATATAATTTATTCATATATTTTTAGTCTGAGTATCCCATAACGTATTCTATTTTTATGTTTGTATATTCATATCTTGATGTGTTAACCTTTTCAAAAGTTTATGAAAAATCCTTTTTATCCCTTTTGTGGAATGGTCATGACGCACTATAAGCCTCAGATGCTTTTGTGCTAGAAATATAGAAACCAGCCAACTAACTTATAAGAACTTTTATATTTTTATTATATTTGATTTATCTATTTATTTTTATTTTATTCTTTTGTTGTTTTTGTTGATTATTATTATCCTTTTTATTTTATTTTATTTATTTATTTATTATTACAGGTGACCCTCGCTTAACGCTGATAATTCGTTCCGGAAAAACAGAGCGCTAAGTGAATCCGCGCTAAGCGAGCGCCGCATTCCCATAGGTAACATACGTATTTGTGAGTTGCGGTCGGTGCCATAGGATATTTCCTAATCAATAATAAATGGTAGTGAAAAGATGCACAAATATCAGTCAAAATATTTAATATTCAAATATTTGTACATATAAAATATTCTGCATTACATACGTATATAATTATGTGATAACCACTTACGTATTACGTATAACGGGGGCCTGCTGTATTTGTTTATTTATCAAAAATAACTTAAAATTCCAACTAAAATAATGAATTTAATTGATTTAATTTAATTGATGAATTTAATCATGAAAAATGTGTGGATTTTGGGTTGAACTTTGGCCCTCTTCCAAATAAACTAAAGGGGTATTAATTTTAAATCCTCTGCAGTGTTACCACCCAACAATAAATTAAACCGATCCTTCGCCACTTTGAAACCTGGCATGTTTTTTCTTCTTTCAATATGAAACTTCTTTTAGCCATTTGTTTCCACAAAAGTCCTGCTTCATCTATGTTAAAAACTTGTTGAGAAATATAACACATAATACCCCTCTTCAATAATTTTAACATGTTCTTTTTTTGAAAGTTTCGACTCCTTGATCTACACTAGCGGCTTCTCCCTGGATTTTAAATCTATTCAACCAGCCCTTACCGTTTTAAATGGTTCCACATTTTTTTAGGCGAGTTTCATTCTGATCATCATATTTGCTAATCTCTTTCTCCCTCTCTTTTTTTTTTTTTATATTTAACTTAACTGAATTCTGCATTGGAATATATATCTTTGAGACACAGTTGCCATCTTTGAGACACAGACTTTCAATAAAATTAAAGTCTTTCCATTTCAATCCTAATAGCTGGCCTAGTCCTAGTTTCTTGCAGTGGAACAGCTATCTTTCCCCCTGCTAAAATTAATTCTTTATTTTTTTATAATTGTTCTTACAGTTAAAGTTGCAAGTCCTAAATTATGGCACACATTCGTTTGTCGTTGACCGGAATCGATTTGCTTCAAAACGCCTAATTTAATTTTCAAATTCAGTCTTTTTCTTACATTTATAGTCTTCGTACTGCGCCCAGACATTGTTGCTTTTTCATTTCTGTCGGTCATTATTAGCTCTTTGAAAATGTAACTGCGTTGGTTGCATTAATTATGATATATAATGTTCAAGTAAACTGTCTGTTACACATGATGTCTAATACTGTACTGAGTGATGACTAGACTTTGGATAAATGCATATAACACAAATATTACAAGCAATATACTTGATCATTTTTTAAAATGTTGATCTCAGAACTACGTAACAATTCACTGCACTGCAATTAAATTAGCGTGTGAGAAAATTTCGCCGAGCGTGGGAAAATTTCGCAAATCAGCGTGGAAAACGTTTTAATGCTGTTTTGCTATTCATTTTCAAGCTATCGACTCCATCAAATGAAACAATTTCGTTAAATATGCCAAAAATGCAATCTGTAAAAGAGCGTTATAGTGATCTGTGATAGCGTTATAGTCAGATATGGGTTATAATATAAGAACAGCGTTATAGCGAATCAGCGTAAAGCGAACCGCGTTATAACGGGGGGCCTGCTGTATTTGTTTATTTATTATTTATTTATTCTTATTTATTTACTATTATTATTTTATTATTTTGTTTTGGCTAATGCAGCAGATGTTTTGCAGATATAGTGTAATGAAGCCTGTGACTTCATTACACTATATTTCTAATACTGATATGATCAATAATTTTTTTATTCATATTTTTCCCATAAAATTTAATATTCTTAACAGTTTAAATATTTTTCTGAATTCCTTAATTTTTTTTAAGATTAATTATCATTTTATTTTTTTTGTTTTTTTAAGGTTATTCCAGTGTTCCGTATGCAGATTCCACAGTTAGTGCTGGTGTTATAGCAGGAGTTGTATGTGTTTCCTTTGCTTTATTACTAGCCATTTTGTCTTTTATTTTATGGAGGTAAGTTAGAGGTAGAACTTTCTTGCTGTTGTGTGTGCATTTGTTATGTGACAGGTTTTAAGTGCATTTTATTGCAAAATGCATAAATTAATAACAAGACAAGCATAAACAGGTTTATTAGATAAAACATTCTAGGCACATCAAGATTAATATGCACTAGTTTGATTTATGCCTGGGATTTATGCTAAAAGAGATGAAATATGGTGAGTTATAGGAAAGCAGAAATCTTGTATTCCATCATCACAATATAATATTTTAGATAGTGGAAAGAATGTGAAATAGAGAGTAGAACAACACTGGAAGTGTGCGTGTGTGTGTGCGTGCGTGAGAAAGCATAATCCAAGTGGAACTGAGGTTTTCTGGGATCTTCATTACTATCCCAATAGCTAGGCTCTGGATGGATGGCTTGGTGAAGAGATGTTATATATATACAATGGCGTGCTGGAGCTGGTTGTTAAATTTTGAAAAATTTTGCAAGCCGGTTATTAAACTGACAATGGCTATAAGCTGTAGAGCGGCATGGACTTCAACCCGCAATGGTGCCACGGAAAATCCAGCCGGGAGCACTTATTTCTGCACCCTTTGTTGCTTCCTTTCCCCCACCCCTTCCCTACATGGCAGCCTGTGTAGGGATTATCTCAGCTAGAAATTTCACTGGAATAATATTTCCAACAAACACCCTGCTTAAGCCCCATACATTCCCGTTTTCAAGCATTTTAGTCTGCTGGGATGAAAATTACCATAATGAAATTAACTAATTATTTCTATTCTATCTACAAAATTGAAAATCTCAATATACATAAACAGAAGTGTTTTCTTTGATATCCCAAATTTAAAATTCAGAAAAATCTATTAATTAACACGCAAACAGCAAAAATGTATGTTTTCGGGTATGCATTTTCTAATTATTCCCACAAAAAACAATCAGGCATTGACCTTGATTTTAGATTGCGTCACTGAATTTGTTTGAATATCCCGTGTGTGCATTCGTGCGCACGCTCAGCCACTGGCTAAAGGGAATTATAAGTTACACGGAGCAGTGAGTGAAGCGAAGGCCCCGTTACTTACGAGCACAGAATCCTGAAAAAAATATCCCGTTTTCTTCTTATTATTATAATACTTAAGATTATTATTATTAAAATTATTTAAGTATATTAAGATTATTATGAAACTTAAAACTTTTGATTATAATTTGTATGATTTTTTGCAAATTTTAATCTGTGATTTTGATATCATTAAACTGTGATTCTTGTCAGTAATGTGATATTTGTGAACTGATTATATGCTGTTAGTATTTAACTGTTAAAAAATAAATATTTCCTTTTGTTTCCTATTTGATTTTCTCATATTCTCTTATTACAGTGAAGTAATAACTGTAATATTCTCTTATTACAGTGATTAATAAAAATGTTTCACATAATTTTAAAAATGATGAATATAATATAGTATAAATTCAAAAACGTGAACAATTCGTAAATGAATTGATTTATGCAGATATCTAATAACAACAACAAAAAGACAATTGTAATTATTAGGGTTCGAATTTTTATGACCTTAAAAATGTCAAAACATGATGATAATGTGTCATTAAATTTAACCAAATATGATCTTAAATATGGCAAAATAATTTACCTTTACATACCATATAAATGATATTTACTTTATTCTTTTAAAGTTGTATAACGACTTGTTATACAAATTTCTAACAAGTAATATGATTGAAATATCACAATTTGCAAGTTCTTTTATTAAAATATTAAAATTAAAGTATTAAAATAAAATTTTTTAAACATACAAAAACCAAAATGTATAGGTTAATGTACTAGGCTACTAACACTTAAGTTGCTAAGTACTTTCCATAGCATTGCGATACCTGTATCCACTCCAAATGTTTTGGAGTGGATATATATATTCGATATATTCGCTTGTGAGCAGAGAAGGACCTCTCAACATTACAAGATGTGATTGGGGCAAAATTAAATGCCTTAATCACGTTGGGAGCTAGAGGAAGTCCCTCAACGGCCCTACCCTCTAAAACTTGGGAAATTTTGCATATGGTGGGATAAGCCAGGTTTCTAGCGAAAACTGCATCAAGTTTATTAACAATTTTCTCTCCAATCTCCCCCGGAACTTGTTTCATCTTGTCCTCTGGTTTTCGAACGATCTCTATAGCCTTAATTAGAGGTATATCTTTTGCCTCCAGTTTAGTAATAGAGGAAGATAGGGAAAAGAAATTACTGTCAATATAAGTGACATCGTGGGATACCTTCTCCTTGGCCCCGGGTGCCAAGTGTTCCGTGGCCAAGCGATTCTAGTGCATCTCTAAAAGCATTTTCTCTAAAGAGCATTTCATTGAATAGATTCTGTTTTTTTGTTTCAACAACCATTTTTCTTGATTTCTCTCTCAAAGTAGCTCTTTCGCACTACAAGAAGTAGGCAAAGGCCCAGAAAGGAAAACCACCTTTCTGTTTTTATTTTATAGTAGTACTAACTTACTAACTCAGCTGCTTGGTCACCTTGTGGCACTGCTCCTGCCTCCCCTTGGCAGGGCTGGAAACGTGGGTGGTAAAGCAAACGCCCAGGGCCAAAAGGAGCAAAACATAGATTTTTGAAAACTTCCCACCGATTCAGACAGCAAATCCAAATTCAACGGATTTGCACCAACCGAATGATGACAATACCTCCCGAAAGAGGCTGAAGACTGATGCTTCCCTAATAGAACATCCAAGTTTCCTGATCCTGCATTCCTTAATGAATCAGGCCCTAGGCAATCTATTGCCATTCCTCATACAAAAATGTCTGGAAAATGTAGCAGGTTCCCCAAAAATGTTGCACTGTCTCAAATCTGGTGATCTATTGGTTGAAACAACAAGCTCTAAACAATCAGAGTATCTGCTCAAACTCATAACATTCAGTGGAATTCCGGTTAAGGTGCTACCCTCAATACTTCCAAGGGTGTCATCTCAGAATGGGACCTAATAAATGTCTCAGAAGAGGAAATTGTTAATGAAATGCAGGATCAGAAGGTCACACAAGCAAAGAGAATTATGATGAAGAAAGATGGCGAACTCATTCCAACTTGCAGCATCATACTGACATTTAGCTCACCATACCTACCTTCACATTTAGCTCACCATACCTACACTTGATATAGATGTAGGAAAGGAAAGGAAAACACTGACTCGAGTAAATAATACAAAGGTCTTTGAGATAACAGAAGAGGAGAAAAAGCAGTATGTACTGGAACTTAAGAACAAGTATGAGCTTCTGCAGACTGCTGAGGACCAAGATATCGACGAGGAATATTACAACTTTTTGAAAGTGATAAAGCCCACAAAACCTATAGGGAAAAAGAAATCCAAAGAAGAAAAAATTAGTCAAGAAACACTTGTCATGATGAACCGAAGACGACAAATGAAGAGCAAGAAAAACACTGACAGGGAGAAAATTGAGTATACTGAGTTATGCAAAGCCATTAGAAAGAGACTCAGAGAGGACATAAGAAGATTTAACACAAGAAAAGTAGAACAAGCATTAAGGGAAAACAAAGGATTTAAATCAGCAGCCATGAGCAGTAATACAGAAAGACAAATGATACTGAAACTGAAGAATAGCAATGGTGTACTTATAAACAGCAGAGAAGGCATAATTCAAATAGCAGAAGACTACTATAGAGAATTATACAAGGAGCAGGGGAATGATGCCAGCAGTGGGGAAGATGGATTGCAAAGTAGCAACACATACGACATACCCGATATTCTTCCTGATGAGGTAGAACATGCATTGAAGAAAATGAAGAATCGGAAAGCCCCGGGGGAAGATGAAGTTACTGTAGAGTTGTTAAAATTGGGAGGAAGAGACATAACACAAAAACTGGCAAGGCTCTTCACAAAGTGCATTAGAAAAGGTGTGACGCCTAAGCAGTGGAATAATGCAATCATAGTTTTGCTGAATAAGAAAGGAGATAAATCAGAAATTGGAAATTATAGACCAATTAGCTTGTTATCCCACATCTACAAGTTGTTCACAAGGGTCATTACTAACAGATTAGAAAGAATACTTGATGAGAATCAACCGAAAGAGCAAGCTGGCTTTAGGACAGGATTCTCAACTGTGGATCACCTTCATGTAATATCACAGCTAATGGAGAAAGCAAATGAATATAAAACACCACTATGCCTGGCATTTGTGGATTATGAAAAGGCATTTGACTCCATACAGCATAAGGCAATGTTTCGGGCACTGGAAAGACAAGGCATTGATACCCCATATATTATGATTTGGAAGAAAATATACGAGAGTGCTACCTCCTTTATTAGACTAGACAAAGACAGTAGGAAATTTAATATTGAGAAAGGAGTTCGACAAGGAGACACAATATCTCCGAAGCTGTTTACTGCTGCCCTTGAGGAAGCTTTCAGAAGATTAGACTGGTTGCAGAAAGGAGTCAATGTGAACGGAGAGTACCTAAACCATTTACGATTTGCAGATGACATTGTGGTCATAAGCCACGATCCCAAAGAATTAGAGGAAAATCTTAATCAGTTATGCACAGCTAGTAAGGATTTTGGACTTAAGATGAATATGGCTAAAACAAAAGTAATGATGAACAAGTATGCCACAGAAAGGGAAATAATGATTGAAGGAGCAGTAATTGAAAAGGTGGAGTCATATACTTATCTGGGACAAGTTATTTGCTGTAATAATGATAAATGGCTGGAAGTCAAGAGAAGAATAAATTTTGGATGGATAGCATTCAGGAAATATAGTCACATACTGAAGAGCAATATCCCAGTTTGTCTTAAACGTAAAATAATGAACCAATGTATACTCCCCACCATGACTTATGGAAGTGAAACTTGGGCACTCACCAAAAGAATGGAAGAGAAGCTGAGAACTACACAGCGAAGAATGGAACGAATCATATTGGGAATCAGACTGTTAGATAAGAAGAGAAACACATGGATTAGGCAACAAACTCAAGTAAAGGACATTCTTATCAAAACTAAAGAACTAAAATGGTCTTGGGCAGGACACATAGCTCGAAGACATGATGACAGATGGACTAAGAAAATAACAGAATGGTATCCAAGAGGAGCTAGAAGAAAACCTGGAAGACAAAGGCGGAGATGGATAGATGAAATTCATGAGTTTGTGGGTAGTAAATGGATGTCCAGTGCTCAAAACAGAAGGAACTGGAAAGTTGCTGGAGAGACCTTCATCCTGCAGTGGATTGAAAATGGCTGATGATGATGATGATGATGACCTACCTTCATCGGTGAAAGCCGGGTATTTGAACTGCTGCATTCACCCATATATCCCAAACCTGCTAAGGTGCTATAAATGTCAGAAATTTGGACACTCCCAAACGGTCTGTCGAGGTGATGCAGTATGCTCTAACTGTGGATTGAAGGAGCATGCCCAAGTCGATTGTAAATCGCAGTCCTCACTTTGCCCTAATTGTAAAGGTAACCATCCAGCCTTCTCTAAAACATGTGATCAGTGGAAATATGAGAATAAAATCCAAAAATACAAGATAGAAAAGAAAGTTTCTTTTTCAGAAGCCAGAAAACAATTACAGCAACAGATGCCGATGCCAAGACGTACATATGCCAACACTGTTAAAAAATTTCATTCAATATCAGTTCAGACAGATACATCAATCCCGCCGAGCATCTCTATTTCTGAATGGGCTTGAACTTTACTCTCCTCTGTACCTCACTCCTTAAAGCAACAGACTTCAAATAGATCTAGTAACACACCAGTCACGATACCACCTGTTACTCATACAGCTCCTGTAAGATCTAGTCAAAGAGAAAACTCTGATCCCCGGTAACAAGCAGCATGCTGAATCCTACCTTATGGACCCAAATGAGACTTGCTCTAAAGAAGAAAAGGAAACCATTCTGGATATTCATCCAGAAGACGAAATAGATGCCAGACCAATATTTTCAAAGAGAGACAAAATAAAAATTGACCGACTGAAACAGACTTCCAAAAAGCAGACAGACAGACACAGCTTCTTCGCTTAAATCCAAACAATGAAAAACATCGTCCAATGGAACTGCAGAGGCTTTCGCAGCAATATCGACGACATACACGAGATAATTATGCATTATAAACCAATTGGAATCTGTTTACAAGAGACATATTTAACACTTCAGGTGTCTACCTCAATAAAAAATTATACAATCTTTCAGAAAGACAGACCTGCTACTACTAATGCTCACGGAGGGGTAGCCATACTTATAGATGCAAGAGTACCCTGCAAATGCATTCAGTTGCAAACTACTATTGAAGTTATTGCCACGCAAATAGCGATTGGCATTACCCTAACACTTGCTTCAATCTAACTGCCACCCAGTCATCCTTGTACCCTACATCAACTTGAAGATCTCATTCAGCAGTTGCCAACCCCTTTCTGTTTATTGGGTGACTTCAATGGACACCATCCATTGTGGGGGTCCCCCAATACAGACGGACGAGGACAAACCATTGAAATGCTTATCGACAGACAAAATCTAACCATATTAAATACTGGCTCACCAACTTACCTCCACCTCCTAACCGGAACAGTCTCTTCAATAGATCTCTCTATCTGCTCTCCAATCCTTTACCCCAGTATCGAGTGGACAGCTCTGGATGATCCGCTCACCAGTGACCACTACCCTATAATATGTAAAATTGAAACCTCACACTGCATACCAACAGAAACCCGCACAAAATGGAAATTTTCCAATGCAGATTGGGCAAAGTACACCTCTCACGTATCATTCAACAATCACATCATCAAATCTCATCCAATTGACACAGTTGCCAGTTATATTACAAAACAGATCCTAGCAGCTGCATTCACTGCCATCCCACATTCACAATCAAGCATCCGTAGAACCACCAATTATTGGTGGAACAAGGACTGTAAGAATGTAAAAAAGAAAAAAAACTGTGCATGCAATTTATTCCACAAACTTCCTACCACTGCCAATCTTAAAAATTACAAGAAAATTAGAGCCAAAGCCTGTCATATTAGGAAGCAAACAAAACGAGACTTTGGTTCAATTCACAACAGCAATTAATAAAAATACCGATGTAAGAATTATCTGGAGAAGAATAAGGCAATTAAATGGAAAATTTCCTCCCTTGTCATCCCCACTTTTCACTTGGAATGGACAGGAGCTATCTGCTCCTGCAGAGATTGCAAATGTAGGCCCCGAGTGGCAAGCGGTTTTCTTACTGTGATAATAGAGAGCTCTCTAAAGTGATATAGTTTTGTTTCTTTCTAGTATGCTTATTCTTTTGTTTACTTGAAGTGTTTCTGCACTTTAGAGATCAAAAGTAAGAACCAAGAAAGGAAATCCACCTTTCTTTTCTTAGTCTTTATATTTATTACTAACAAACCACTAATTTAAACAACCACTTGGTCATTGGTGACACCACTCCTGCCTCCACGTGGTGGGGTTGGTAACCTTGTGGAAAAACCAACCCTCAGGGCTAAAAGGAGCAGAGATGGAAACAATTGAATTTCCACGTTTACAGCTAAAGAGCTCTCAACAAATTGACAATCATGATACTGACCATGACTTCTCTATTTCAAAGAGAATGAAGAAAGACACTGGCAGACAGGAATTACCAGCATTCCTGATTATACATTCTCTGTCAACACAACCTGTCGGCAAGCCATCATTCAGAGATGCCTCGAACGTGCTGCAGGTTCCCCAAAAATGGTGAAACATCTTCAATCCGGAGATTTGTTAATAGAGACCACCAATTCTAGACACTCTGAACTAATACTATGTCTGACATTCTTGAGTGGAATCCCAGTTCAAATCACGCCACATACCACCCCCAATTCTTCAAGGGGAGTGATCACTGAATGGGATTTATTGAATGTCCCCGAAGGTAAAATAGTTACTAGAACTTAAAGAACAAAACTTCACTCAAACAAAAAGGATCATGATCCGAAAACATGGCAATTTAGTCCCAACCTGGAGTATAATTTTAAGTTTCAGTTCTCCAAACCTACCATCTTCAGTCAAGGCAGGAAATTTAAACTGTCACGTTCGGCCCTATATCCTGAACCCTCTAAGATGTTTTAAATGCCAGAAAAATTTGGCCATTCACAGACAGCATGCCGTAGAGATGCAACTTGTGCAAACTTTGGGTGTAAAACTCATACACAAACAGAATGTAAGGCACCAACTCCACAGTGTCCAAACTGCAAAGGCAACCATCCGGCATATTCCAAAGACTGCGACCTCTGGAAGTTGGGGAAAAAAATACAAAAATATAATTAAAAATAAGGTTTCCTATCAAGAGGCAAGAAAACAAGTAAAAATAACTATTCCAAAACACACCTATGCTTCTGCTACTCACAATCACCAATCAGTAGCATGTCAAACAGAAGTGACCATTCCTCCAGACACATCGATCTCCAACTGGGCTCAATGAGTCTTCTAGGTTGAGCATCCATCTCCATCAAATGTAGTAGACAATGCAATAATACACTACTAACAGTTCCATCCCAGAGACCTCCCGTTGTCAAGCAAGTGGATAATTTGCAGAAATCAGACCCTGTTGAGCCGAAGCAATCTCGTCTATCAAGCAAGGACACAGATGACATAACCAACCAAGATCTGCATGAAATACATGCAGATGGCGATATGGAAGAAAGAAATGACTCAGAGCGCCCTAATTTTTCAAGAAAAGAAAAATCAAAACTCGAAAGATGTAAACAAGCCACCCACAAAAAACACAGACTCAACTTCTACCCACAAAATTAGATAATGGAACAAATCATACAGTGGAATTGCAGAGGTTTTTGCAGCAATATTGTCTATCTATGAATTAATTCACCATTTCAAACCTGCTGCCTACAAGAAACGAATTTAATACCAAAAAAACCTCCGTTTCAGTCAAAAATTATACCACCTTCAGAAAAGATCGATCTTAAACTAACAGCCCTCATGGAAGAGTAGCTGTACTTGTGGAATCATGAGTCCCCTCCAGGCGCATTCCTTTGAAAACACCATTAGAAGCTGTTGCTACACGTATAGTTATTGGTATCACGTTGAGAGTGGTCTCAATATATCTTCCGCCAAACCATCCATGCACATTTCAGGATCTGGAAAACCTTATTTCTCAATTACTATCTCCGATCTGTCTATTAGGCGATTTTAATGGATATCATCCATTGTGGGGTTCTCTGGTCTCAGATGGACGTGGTGAACTTATTGAAATGCTACTTGATAGAGAGAATCTGACACTGTTGAACACTGGCTTACCCACCTACATCCATTTTCCTACTGGGATCGATCTCTCGATCATTGCTATCGATCTCTCAATCTGCTCTCTGATCCTGTTCCTAACCATAGAGTGGATAGTACACGACAATCCTCTAAACAGTGATTTTCCCCTGATTTGTAGCATTCAAACCACCCATTCCAAATAAACAGAAACAAAAATGCAATGGAAATTTTCCAAAGCAAACTGGAAAAAATTTACCAATCATGTTTCTTTTGATGAGGATATCATTATGTCTTCTGCTATTGATGCTGCCACTGAATATATTAAAAGCAGATACTAACAGCTGCAACAGCCGCCATCCCACAGTCTCAAATAAGAAACCATTGGCATACCAGTCACTTGTGGAATGGTGATTGCAATAAAGCGAAAAAGGAAAACAATTGCAGCATGGAATACCTTCTGCAAATATCCCACCACTGCCAACCTTATTAACTTCAAGAGACTGAGAGCTAAAGCTCATTTCATCTGGCGAAAGGCGAAAAAAGATTCATGGGTAAAATTTGCCTCTCAGTCAACAAAGATACTGATACCCGAATAATCTGGGAAAAAATAAAGAAGCTAAGTGGAAAATATCATGCATCACCTTCTCCTGTTATTAACTGGAATGGGAAGGAGATCTCCTCTCCTGGAGAGATTGCCAATGCCTTAGGAACTGTGTTCTGTGAATTGTCCATGTCAAGCACATATCAACAGTCTTTCCAAAAAATTAAAGCCGAAACTGAGAAAAGGAAACTGAACTTCAAAGCTACATGCCATTTATCCTATAACCAACCATTAACAATATCTGAACTGAAAGAATCTATATATACCTCAAGAAACAGTGCTCCTGGAATTTACTATATAATGCTTCAAGATCTCAATCAGAAATCACTATCTTCATTGCTTAAACTTTACAATCGGATATTCTCAGAACATATATTCCCCACTTCCTGCCAACATTCTTATATAATAGCTATACCGAAACCTGGAAAAGATCATTCGATTCCACACAGTTACAGACCAATCTCTCTAACCAGCTGCTTGAGTAAGACTTTAGAAAAAATGGTTCACCATCGTCTCATCTGGTATCTTGGATCCTGAAACATAATTAGTAACAACCAGTTTGGTTTTCAAAAGAATAGACCTTCCCTAGACCTCATGACAAAAGCTGAAGCAATCATAAGGAATACATTCATCAGAAATCAACATCTCATCATGATATGCCTTGATATAGAGAAGGCTTTTGATACCACATGGTGATACGGCATCTTAAGAGATCTCCATTCTATTCATATGAGAGGGCATTTACCATATTTTATTCAAAGCTTCCTTCCACACAGATCTTTCTAAGTTAAGTACCGACAGGTTTTATCTCAAACATATATACAAGAAGAAGGAGTATCACACGGCTCTGTTCTTAGTGCCACTCTGTTCTCACTATGAATAAACAATATCACAAACCACATTCCAAACACCATTGACTCATATCTCTGTGCGGATGACCTTACCATATCCTGCCATTCCCAGAATATGAACTATATCGAGAGGCATCTACAAATATCCATAAACAACATTGAATCATGGATGGCACAAAATGGATACAGACTGTCAAGCCACAAATCTACAGCCATAGATTTCTGCACAAAGCACAGAATGCATCCTGAACCTGAGCTGCACTTGGCCAATTGCCCTCTACCAATTGTGAACAGTATTCGTCTCCTAGGGCTAATTTTTGATAAGAAATTAAACTTCCAGGAACACACAAAATATCTAAGCCACTTGCGCAAAGAAAATGAATATACTCCAGGTCATCTCCAGTACATCTTGGGGTGCAGATCGCTATACCCTGCTCCACTTATATAAGTCCCTAATTAGATCTCAGCTAGACTACAGAGCACCTGTTTATGACTCAGCTAGGGAAAGCACCTTAGCCCATCCAACATTCCTCTCTTAGGATAGCCCTAGGTGCATACAGAACATCACCAGTTCAAAGTCTTTGTGTTGAGGCTCATGAGTCTCCACTTAGCATCAGAAGAAAGATGTTGCTGATGAATTACTCAGCTAAAATTAAAAGCCTGCCTACTCATCCTGTTTGGCCACTCCTGCATGATCCTCAGTGGAAAACACACTATACAAATAAACCCAGAACAATTCGGCCTGCTGGTATCAGACTGCAGATTCTAGCAGAAAGCTGGAACATCCAATTTGATAATATCCTCAGAGAATCAAAAGATCCAGATTCACACTTTCATCTAATGAATACTTTGAGCAATGGGGTAAAGGTTCCATAGCAAAGATTAACATCCAACAACTACATTATGCTCATACACAAAAGTATCCCCAATTCACAAAGATCTATACTGATGGTTCAAAGTCTGATAATCAAGTGGTGCAGCTGCTGTCTTCCCTAATTCAACTGTCTCGTTTTCACTTCCAGCCGAGTGTAGCAGTTATACTGCTGAGCTTCATGCCATTATGCTTGCTCTGAAAAATATCGCACTGCTGTCAATAAATAAAAAAAATAATATATACTGATTCACAAAGTGCTATTTTAGCTTCGAAAGGCACTTCCTCACCTAACAATCCTTTATTAAAACTCATAAGACATAAGCTGATGCAGCTTCATGAGCATCAACAAACTTTTATCTTTTCTTGGATCCCTGGCCATAGTGGTATTCCAGGAAATGAATGTGCAGATGATGCTGCAAAGCATCCTTCCAACATAGCCTCAACAAATGATCTAGTCCCATATCCTGATGATAGACACAAAATACGGAGAACATGCATGGAACAATGGACACTTCTGTGGAAAATGCAAACAAATAAGTTATTTCAAATAAAACCCGAACCACAATTATTGACTTCTAGCTTTTGTAAAAATAGAAAAGAAGAAGAAATCTTAGCCAGAATCCGAATAGGTCACACTCACCTCACCCATCTATATCTGCTTACAGGCAATGATCCTCCTCAGTGTGTGTATTGCTTGCAACCACTTACAGTAAAACATATACTCCTTGAATGTAGCTTGTTTAACAACGCCCGACGAATGGCTTTTGTTTCATTTCACATCTGCAACAACCTCTGTCTCTCAATAGCATCATAGGTAAAGAAGCAAATCTCTCCGAATTCTTTTTCTATTTAAAACAAATTCAAATGTATGACCATTTATAACTTCTGTACAAGCAGTTCCTATATATAAAGTCAACTGATTTGGGAGGCGTAATATGGCCTAAGTTGCCCTTGCACCAGAAAACACCACCACAACAACATTGCAAATGTACTAATGACGGTATTTTCACAGTTGTCTGATTCTATGGCATATGATCCATCATTTCAAAGGATTAAAGCTTTAGCAGAAAAATCCTGTCTGAAATTTAGAACTACATCCTCTTTACCTTATAATAAACCACTTACTTTGATAGAACTTCAAGAGGCCTTATCCACCGCTAATCAAAAACCTCCACACCTTGGATCAAGGACCCAAAGAAAAACATAATAACTAACTTCTAGTCACCAACAAGAAATGGACACTAAAGAAAAATCAGCAAATTACCCTGTCCTTCAAATTTTTGTTGAAGAAGACATGGACAAAGAAAGGCCTTCCTTCCCAAAAAAAGATAAAAACAAGAGTGAAAAGCAGAAAACCTCAGCAACACGAAAATGCTCGGAAAGTCTAACAGGAGATAAATAATGAACAGAATAATACAGTAGAATTGTCGCGGATTCTGTGCCAATATCGATGACCTATATGATCTTACCTGTAAATACTCACCAATATGTCTCTGCCTTCAAGAGACGTATTTAAAACCCCAAAATATACCAAAACTGTTTCGGTGTGATATTATTAGAAAAGACAGAACCAATCAGAATATTGCACATGGTGGTGTAACTGTTTTAACAAACCCACATATTCCTACCAAACAGGTCTTACTGAACTCTCCCCTCGAGGCAATAGCAGTCCGTGTAGCTGCTGACATCCATATGACAATCTGCTCCTTATACATCCCTCCTTATACCTTCCAACAAAGTGATCTAAACAATCTTATAGCTCAACTCCCAACACCTTTCCTCATTCTGGGAGACTTAAATGGTCATCACACTTATGGGGTAACAACAACAACGATCAAAGAGGAAAACTAATTGAACAGCGTCTAGACAATAACAACCTGCTGCTTCTAAATGGGCGTTCACCAACATACATTCACCTTCCTTCAGGAACAAGTACTGCAATAGACTTCTATCTGTTCAGCAACCTTGTATCCTACTCTTAAGTGGATGATATACAATGATCCACTACATAGCGATCATTTCCTCATAATAATTGAATTATTTAATAAGCCCTTTCATCATCCTACTAAAATTCTGCATTGGCTCACTGGTAAAGCAGATTGGCAGTCCTATAAAAAATTAACTAAGCTTGATCCCGAAATAATCCAAAATTCAGCGGTTGACTATGTCAGAAAAACGATATTACATGCAGCAGAACAAACCGTACCGAAATCCTCTTCAAAATTACCGATTCATCCAAAAATCTGGTGGAGTGATGAATGCCTTGTGCCTAAAAAAGAGCAAAGCTTGGAATTCTTTTTCCTAAGTCGAACTACAATGAATCTCATTCAATATAAGCGTGCAAGTGCGAGATATGTTAGATGCCGCAATAAAAAGGCTGCTTGGATCCACTTCATTTCAACTATCAATCAAGCAACTCCACACAAAATTTGGAAAGGAATCAGAAAAATGAGTGGCAAATATCAAACAACACCTCTGCCCATCATGGAATGGAGAGGGCAGAATGTAAATGATCCTGCTGGAATTGCCAATATACTAGGTGAAACCTCTGCCAAAACATCAGCAACAAAAAGTTATACACTGACCTTCAGAAGATTGAAAACAAGTTCAGAAAAACAAAAGTTAAACTTCTCTTCAAAAGGAGATAAACAATACAACTTACCTTATACCATCCACAAACTACATAGAGCCTTGTCATCATCTAGACACAGTGCTGTAGGACCAGATAATATTCATTATTCCATGATACAGTAACTTAAGTACCGAATCATTACAGTCACTTCATCTATTCAATAGACTTTTCCTGGAAGATAAATTCCCTAATCAATGGCATCATGCTACGATCCTTGCCTTCCCTAAACCAGGTAAAGACCCTACAAATCCCACTTATTATAGACCTATAGCTTTGACCAGTTGCATTTGCAAAATTCTCAAAAAGATGGTGAACCGCCGACTGATCTGTTACCTTGAAAATTTCAGTCTACTACATTCTGCACAATTCTATGTTCGACAAAACAGATCTACACTAGATATACTAGTAAGACTAGAGAATTCCATTCAGAATGCATTCTTCAGATTGGAACATCATGTATTAGTCTGCTTTGATATTAGTAAGGCCTATGATTCCACGTGAAAGTATGGAATACTCTGTGAATTACATCGCCATGGACTTCGCGGTCACCTCCCAAATATCATACAAAATTTCCTATGCAAGCATACATTCCAGGTTCGATTTAAAACTTCACTGTCCCAAGTATTTTCACAAGAAGAAGGAGTTCCTCAAGGCTCTGTACTCGGTGCTTCACTTTTTATAATTGCAATAAACGCCATTGCCAGACAACTTCCAAACACTATTGATCACTTTAAGCACTATTTGTAGATGACCTTAGTATTTGGTGTCATGTGAAAAACACGAATACTGTCGAGAGACAGTTGCAAGGGGCAATAACTAAGATCTGTTCATGAGCTCATACTAATGGATTTAAACTTTGTCCGCAAAAAACATTTTGCATCCATTTTTGCCGCCAACGCAAACTCCACCCCAGTCCGGAGCTACAACTGAATCACCAAGCAATAGCAGTTCATCCCAGCATACGGTTCTTAGGAATCACTTTAGACCATAAACTCACTTTCCTTGAGCATATCAAAAGACTAAGAGCATCATGTCAACAAAAACTAAATATGATCTGGGATTACACATCCTTTTATCTCTCCTCAAAGTCACCTTCTGAAATTGACCTTTCAATGTGCTCACTAAACTTGTTTACACTTATTGATTGGGCAGTTACTGATAATCTTCGTAACAGTGACCACTTTCCAGTAATATGCATACTTTTCACTAACTCTCCTCCTTAAAACTGAAATAAAAACAGTTTGGAAGTTTGACAAAACTAACTGGATGAAATATCAAAAACTAGCACATTTAAATATTCAGACCATTGAGACTGTAGCAATGCCAACAAAGAGAAAAATAGATAATGGAGTTTATTTCACAAATACTCAACCACAGCTAATCTGAGACAGTTTAAGAAGGCATGAACTAAAGCTCCTCATATACAATGAATAAGTGAAAAAGAGACACGGTCCTGATATGCTTCCACTGTAATCATGACCACAGAACATCAAAACAGTGTGGAATAAAGTTAGAAGAATTAATGGAAAATACCCTCCTATAACCACTCCTTAAAGTGAAAGAAATTTGTAATCCTCTCAAAATTGCTATTTCATCAGGTGAAATGTTTGGAACAATCTCAGGTGTAACTGCATATGAGCCAGTTCACTGCCGAGCAGTGCTCATTCAGTATGATTTGAACAGATTTAAAAGAGGATCACCTGTCAACTGGATAGGCGATCCAGTGTAAGGAGTGAAGCATATAATTTGCATTTTATTATCTGCTTTTTTTTTTCTTTTTTTTTTAGCTTCAATATAATGTAACCCTTATACCATGACAGAATTACCCAGTGCACTTGCATGATCAAAGAGTAGTGCTGCTGGCTGTGATGGAGTTAATTATCTGGTGATATATCATTTGAGTGAAGTCCTAATCTGCTCTTCAAAAACTGGATGATAGAATCTTCAATGTGATTACTATTGTATTAGCATTCCAAAAACCACGAAAAGACCATTCTGATCCAACAAATTACTGAACTATTGCTTTACCTAGCTACTTAGGGAAAACATTAGAAAAAATTAATTGCAGGTTGACGTGTGGTTCCTAGAGACGTGTGGTTCCTAGAGACAGGAAATATCCTAACACTAAATCAATATGGTTTTTGAAGAAGTTGATCAACACTTGACTTCATGATCAAAGCTGAAGAAATGCATTTTTTAGGAATGAACACTTAGTGATATATGTCTTGACATCGAGAAAAAAGCACATTCAGTGGCCAAAAAATACAGAGGACCCCCGCTTTATGATATTAATCCATTCCAGAGACACAACCATATCATGAAAATATTGTACTGTGAACACATTGTTTTTGGTAATTCATTCCAAGACCTCGGAAGTTGAAATTTTCTTCTTACTTCACTCTTTATATTATCAGTTTACATGTTTTACATCGCGAATTTAATACAGTAAATTTGTCAAATAAGCACAACAAAAAAACACTTCAACTAAATGATGCAAAAACAAAACATGTGGCCAACACATTTACAAACACTGCTATTGGCTTGAGAGGAAGGACCATAGGATCCACTCGGAGACACTCGTAAGCCTATCGTAAACTGAAATAAAGTAGGTGACAGTTAACATGATCACTGGTTAGTAGAATCAGCTGCTTTATAGAATCGAATTTCAAAAAAATCAATTCAAATCATGAAAATGCACCACATTTTCATTATTATGTGTTCAAAATTGAGTTATACGACTCAATTTTGAATGCCTTTGCGATATTTTTCTAAACCACAATTCTGGAGGTCACTACCATAAAACAACTTGCAGTTTCCAGTTTATTGGGCATTTCTGTTAGTGCAATCTGTTATAAATTAGTAGTAAAATCTATCTTATTGCATTTGTGATAATACAGATAGCTGGAATTTGTGTTTTTGCGTTATTATGACAAAATGTGTTTCCCATTCACTGAAATCTTCAATCATATAAAACACACAAATTAAGAATGTTCTCTTCATTCCTATTTTTTAAGCTTCGTAAACTTGTTACTCCCTATCTCACTTGTACGTATCGTGTTAGTTGCTATTGATTGCTTATCTTTTTAAGTGTTTTTAATTTTACAATCCCAAAAAAATAAAATAAAAAAAAAATGTCAGTGAACAGAAATATCAAGTATGTAAGGGTAAATTTATTTTTATTTTGCTAACCCATGGAAAATATTCTTCCTGTTTTCACGTATCATTTAAATTTGTTAATTGGCAAGGTAATAAAGTGTAAATTTGTGCTTGATATATTTACTTTTTATAGACTGTGGTGAATTAAAATTCAATTCACAAACATGATCACATTGACGGATTCTTACTACGTACTGTGTAGTGAACGGTATTTTATTATGGAGAGTCCATTGTAAAATGCTTTGATTGTACATTGAGCCAATCGTATTCAAAGCAAAATCAACAGCAGTTCATTTTTGCCATAAATGGAATTTACATCCTGATCCTGACTTACACCTTTACTCTCATTCATTTACTTTTCAACAGAGTATTAGATTTCTTTTACTAATTCTGGATAAAAAACAAAGTTTTTTGGAGCATATTCCTACAATAGGTTCTAATACCTCTCTTGTTTGGGGATTTTGTAAAAAAATAATAATAATAAAAAATAACATTTTACGACAATTTTAAATTGTATTTCATAGAATTTATCATAGTCTTTATTTCGAGTATGAAATGTTGTCACTTTCACAGAATGATCTAGAAGATTCTGCTGTTGTTGCGTTGAGGCCAAATGGCCTCAAGGCAAAAATGTTGCAAAAATGTAAATTGTTGCTTTATAGTATAACTGAAAAGCTCTATATTATGAACAATTTCATCCAAGAAAAAATAGGTAATGATAGCTTATTCATAGGAAAACGTTACAGGGATCTTTTAGAGTTTATGATCTATTCCAATATTTTTCAGAAAAGAGAAAAATCAATGTTTGCATCTTTGCCAATAATATGCTGTAGTGTCATTGGTTCTCGAAAATTTGTCCGGGAAAGTAGGATGGATGTTCTGTCCTGCTGGTGGTGAGGGCAATCAGTCAGAATATGTTTGACTGTTAAATGTGCTGAACAGTGTGGACACTGAGGAGGATCTTCTCATATGAGCTATCTACAATAGTTGTTTTAGTTTTTAAAGTAGTTAACTTAATCTGAAGCACGAATTTCAGATTATGAATATTATGTAGTGCTTTTATGATAATTATTTAATATTTGTAAAATAATAAGAGGAGTTTACCTCAATATAGTACGTAGAACACTTCCGTATGATACTCTCCAGAAATTAAAACGAAAACTTACATTAGAGTAAAAAATAAATAATTAAAAACCAATTTAACACAATTCAAATCAATTTAAAACAATTAAAAATCAATTTAGCACAATTAAAAATTAAAAATCAATTTAATGCAATTAAAAATTAAAAAGAATCTAACGAAAATATTCAATACGATTAAGGAAGGAAAATCGTTCTGAATATTTTCGTTAGATTCTTTTTAATTTTTAATTGGTTAAATTGATTTTTAATTGTTTTAAATTGATTTGAATTGTGTTAAATTGTTTTTTAATTATTTATTTTTTACTCTAATGTAAGTTTTCGATTTTTTCGTAAGCCTATCGTAAACTGAAATCAAGTAGATGACAGTTAACATGATCACTGGTTAGTAGAATCAGCTGCTTTATAGAATCGAATTTCAAAAAAATCAATTCAAATCAGAAAAATGCACCACACTTTTAATTTCTGGAGAGTATCATACCGAAGTGTTCTACGTACTATATTGAGGTAAACTCCTCTTATTATTTTACAAATATTAATATCAACGTAGAAAGTATTGAGTATTACAGCTCTGATTCATACTAGATAATTATTTAAAAGCGGCGATTTCATTTTCAGGAAGTATTTTCAGGCTGCATACTACTACCTCGATGATCCGCCCTGTAAACGACCTACTCCAGAAATGTCAGAGACATTTGGTAAGAACTGCCACGCTTTTTATATTGTTTTAAATATTTTTTCAAGTTCCAAACCTGAAAACATTTAATTATTGAAAAGAAATGGTTAGGTTGTGTGCTCTTGCAATCACCAAACTGTTACACAATTTGGTGACTACAAGAAGCAGATTAGTATTAATTAAGCTTGTCTGGGATATGTGTTACTGATCTTATGTTACTACACAACTGCTGATGACATTTCCAAAGTCATTGACTTTGGAAATGCTTACTAAATAGTGCTTACTTTCTTACAGTGGAACTGTATCCGAGATCTCCTTTCACAGTATGATTCCATTGCCTTCTGTCTATAGGAAACTATTCTAACACCAAATATAATTGTTTCCCTCTGGAAATACATAATACATCGGCAAGATCTTGTTGCACACAATGTGAACAGTCTTGCATGTAGAGGGGTATCGCTGATCATCAGCTCCCAGATACCCTCAAAACAAATCCCACTAAAAACAAACCTCGAGGCAGTCGCTGCACGAGTCAACATATAAGCTATGCTGACTTAGAAGAATTAGTGATACAGCTTCCCAAGCCATACTGCATCCTCAGAGACCTCAACAGTCACCATACACTATAGCAGTGGTTTTCAACCTTTTTTTAATATGGCACCCCTAAGTAATTTATTTTATTTTGTGGTACCCCTACTAAATTTTCTGCCTGTTAGATCCGATTCTCTCTTTGCATATGTGTGTGTATGTGCACACACACACACACACACACACACACACACACACACACACACACACACAGTGGATTCTTGTTATTTGGGCCACCGGTTAATTGGGGCAGCCATTTATTTGGGGCAAATCTTAAAAAACAGAATTAAGTGAAGTAAACCAGGGAAAACCAGGGTTTACTTCACTTAATTGGGACAGCATGCCGTTTAATCGGGGCAGGAAACTGCAGCACTAGAGATTACCCTACGATTGTCTCCGACGGTACCACGTGGTTCAGTCAATTTTGGAGGTCACAACCATAAAACAATTAGCAGTCACCTATTTATTGAGCTTTTCTGTTAGTGAAATCTATCATAAATGGACAGTAAACTCGATCTTACTGAATTTGCAATAATACCGACAGCTGGAATTCTGTGGGTTATTATGGTGAAATGTGTTTACACTTCCATGGAATCTTCAATCATATAAAAAAATTTATTTTCAGATCTTCTCTTCATTCCTGTTTTTAAAGCTTTGTAACTCGTTACTCCATTCTCACTTGCGCGTATTGTATTACTTGCAATTTGTGTTTGCCGTATTCATTCTTTGTTATTGATTGCTTATCTTTTTACTGTTTTAAATTTTAACCCCCACCCACAAATGTCCGTGAGCAGAAATGTCAACTAGTTCGTATGTACATTTTTTTTTTTTTTTCTGATATTGTTACTTTAGTAGTAATTACAGGATTTTCACGTATCATTTAATTTTTTAACTGGTATAGTAATAAAGGGTAAATTTGTGCTTAATATATCTTTACTTTTATAGCCTGTGGATAATATTCCTCCTATTTTCTCTAATTAGAATCGCTGTTTAATAGAATTAAAATTCAATTCATAAACGTGATCATGATGACCGGTGCTTACTACACATCGTATAGTAAACGGTACTTTACTATGGTGAGTTCGTTATAACGTGATTTGATTGTACAGTGAACTAATTGTAAAGGGGTACATTGTATTTTTACCTATTTATGTGAAACTTCAGATAATTGGGGCAGCCGCTTAATCGGGTCAAAATGCACTAGTCCTGATGTGTCCCAAATATATATATATATATATATATATAGTCAACATTAATTTAATAATAAGTTAATGTCCAGTGCTTTTTTGTAAAAAAATAAGTACCAGTACTCATTCTTTGCTATCAGGAAAAATTGAAAATTAAAAGGATATGAAAAGTACTCTAAAAATTTTTTTTTCTGATATTGTTACTTTAGTAGTAATGTTTTTAGAATAAAAACACAAATTAAGTATATTAACTCAGTTTATTAAGCATACATTTATTATTCAAGTATATAAAAAATAAGTAAAAAGGTGAGTAAAATATGTAAAAAAATAATAACATAAGTAAAAATAATTTCATAATAAAGTTTTTGTAGAATATTCCAAATTTTTATTAAGTTCTCATCCCTATGCCAGGGGTCAGCAACATTTTTTGAGTGAAGAGCCATTTTTGATCTAATTAAAAAAAGAGAGAGAGAGAGAGAATCCGAAGAGCTGCACCTCAGCTCAAACTGGGAGGGGGGAAGGCGAGAGTGTTTTTAGAAATGGAATAGAGTGGGAAGGTGTTTATTAAAAAATATATATATATTTTGAAATATTTATTAATACTGAAAAAACGTAACAAACTTCCAGTTAGGTACAAATTAATGTTACTTTTGCTGATGAACTTCTTGAACAAGTCTCTCAACATCATGCGAGTATGTTACAATGTCGCAATTAAACATGCTGAGCTTTAAACATGCTCGCATTATTCAGACGACAGTTTCTTGATTTATTTTTAATATAGTTCATGTTCAAAAATATTTGCTCGCAGAAATATGTCAAACTGAAAACCGAGAGAAGTCCAAACGCAAATATTTTCAAATTTATATATGGGTCCGGTAAGCTACTCCATGCATCAAACACAATTTGGTCTGCATTTTAAACTCATCTATCGCCGTCCATTTGTGTAGAATTGCAAGGTCATCCTTTTGCCTCTCCAAATCCTCAATTTCAGTTTTAAGGCATTTTACGTCTTGCACTCCACATTCCTTGATTTTTAAGTCCTCTTAACTCCATTTCAAATTGTGCCTCATGTGCGCTGTAAAGTTAAAGAACCACAATTACGTGTTAAAAGAGCTGCATGCGGCTCGCAAGCCGCAGGTTGCCGACCCCTGTCCTATGCCGACTTCTTTTCTTCCTCTTTGTATGTCGGTTGCTGAATGACATTTCCGAAGCAGCCATGAATCGACATATTTTGCTGCATCGAAGCGGGTCAGTGGTGGGCCTACAATTTTAAGAAACAGCAGTGAAGAAACTGTTTTTGTTATCAACAAAGTACTGGTTGGGCTGGCGATCAGATTCATTTGTGAAAATCCTCATTCACATTCACTGGATGAAATTGGTGTCGTACTCAGAGCGTTCTTCAATTCTTCTGAAACCTTCTTATCAATTAGGTATCCCTGAAATCCACGAATTGCATCTCTTTCATTTAACAGTAACCTAAACACTTTTCTAACTTCGCTTTCACCAAATGCCAACAATTCATATTTAGAAGGATTAATACCTTTGTTGTCCTCGTTTTCCGTCTCTCGTCATCAGTATTGTCACTAGTTCTTAAATTTGAATTTTTTCTTTTCTTTTCTTTTTTTTTTTGAAACTGTCCAAAATATCGGTGTTATTTGGATATTCAGGTACTGTGACCATTTAAACAGAGATAGGGAAAATTTACAGAAAAAGTAGATAACGCACTTCCACGAAAAAACAGATGATTATTTGTGGGGGTAAAAGAAAATCACTTTTCTAATTCTCGAATGGGGCGCTTACAGTTGATTCACAGAGGTGTCCAACCTATGGCCCACGAGGAAAGTGAACTAAAACAGCATTTTAAATTTTGTTAATTATCAAAAAAATTCTCATTAAATGTAAATGTTAAGTAAATGTAATTGTGTATTGTACTTAATAAAATTTTCGAATATTTTCAATTTTACTTTTACATGCAACAAGATATGGAAAATGTAGCACACTAAAGAAATCTAACTTTGAATTTTTTTGAATATGGCCACTGTACTGGAAAAGGTTGGACACCACTGCAGTAGAAGGTGGGCCAGAGCCCATTGGGAATACAGCTTGATCTGCTCACTCTTGACTAGTGTGACTCCTCCATATGTGGGACAGGTGGTCGGATAGGTTTTACCAGGTACCACTAAGTTGTAGAATGCATTAGCTCTCTTAATTTGCACAGCAGGACTAATTGCCTGAAGGCCAGAAATGCGAACAGTGCGTACCGAGTTAATTCTCTCCTAATCCGTTCGCTATATGAAAATTTTCTTCGCTCAACAGAAAGTATTTTAAATGTAACTTCCAAGGAGAAGTCAAAATAATTCGCTATAAAAGGACTTCGTTGAACAGAGGTCCAACTGAGTAATTTAGAATTATAAAAATGGTTATACAGTTTTATATAGTAATATCTTAACAGTAAAAAATGCAAATTTAGTTAAATAACTTTAAGCTTATTTGAATAGCAGGTAAACATTTGAAAAAAATTTATGGAATATTACAAATTTCGAAGTGCATTGCATGCAAATGTCACACATATCACTGTTAATAAAGGTGCCGGTATGCCGTACCGTTGCGTATCATCCCAAAAAAAGCACAGAGTATGTCTAATGCTCCAAAATGTGTAGTGCAGCAGTAGAGGAAGCAAAAGGATATAAATAATGCGTGGTTTGTAGAATAAATAAAGTGTCTGCGAAAATGGAAATGAAAGTCCACAAGGTGCCAGAACTAAGAGAAGTTTAAGAGATAGTAGAAAGTGAAAGTGAAGTAGTGGTGAAACAGATGAAAGAATTTGAAAAACCTAGTGCAAAAATGAACTGGGACTGAGGAAAAAAAAATATACAAGTAAATAAATAACACTGTATTCAGATATAGGAGGGCAATTTTATCAAGAGGTCGAATCAGGAGATGGCAAATATGCATAATCTGAATATAGTAGATGAAATATGATACATAGTCAGGAAATTCATCAGGGAACTACTCCTGACTGTATCAGGCACTGCGTTTCCAAACTTGTCTGTAGTATTAGAAAAAGGGGGGCAAATATGCAGCCTTTTATTGTAATACTAGTAGACAAGGTAGTCCCTGCGCAGTGTAAAAATTGTAGATTAAAATAAATACAAATATATACAAATTTACGAAAGTGTAATAGAATACAAATGTACGTGAAGTGCATGAAAAAGTATAGACAAGCAAATATATATATATATATACAGTGTATAATTTTATTCTTTATATAGAGGTACTAAATAAACATCAATTACAGATCATCACAAAATTAAAAAGATACTGTACACCTTTTTATAATTAAATAAACACATAAATTAAAAAAATAAAAAGTTTAAGTAACTTAAACCCATATATTAAAGGAGGCAGCAAACTTCCTTTGCTGCCTCCTTTAATATAACTGGATAGATCCCTTCCAGTTGAAAACCATTGCACTATGGGGAAACCATAACCTGGATAAGCGTGGACAAACCATTGAAAAATTACTTGATCAACACAATCTGATAACTCTCAATAATGGAGCGCACATTTATACGCATCTTCCTACAGGATCTACCTCAGCTATCAATGTCTCTTTATGCTCAGCAACCATATACCCTCTACTTGGATGGATTCTTCACAGCAATCCAATGGGTAGTGATCACTATCCTGTAATATGCTGCAGTGATACAACAAAAGTGTTCCCCACCTTTGCTATCGAGTTGCCAAATGGAACTTTTCGAAAGCTGAATGGGAGGTGTACAAGCAGCTAGCTTTGCTAGAAGAAAAACAGGTACAACAAATTCCCATAAACCTGCCAGTAGAATATATATCCAACCAAATACTGCAGGCAGCTGACAAAGCGATTCCAAAACAATCCACAAAAATATCGGCCCACTCTAAAGTATGGTGGAATGATGAATGTAGTACTGCTAAAAAAGAGAAGAATAAAAGCATGAAATATCTTCAGAAAATTCCCAACAACAGAAAACCTCATATGCTTTAAGCAGGCAAGGGCAAAATGAGTTAGGCAGACCAGCAAAAGGGAAGCATGGAGGCGTTTTGCTTCCACAATTACAAAAACCAAACAATTTGGGCTAAAATACAGCGTATGTATGCAAAACACCAGAGCATAAAGTGTCCCTTGCTCACTGTCAATGGCTGTGATATTACAAAACCAGAAGAGATTGCAAAGTCTAGGTAGATCGTTCATGGAAATCTCAACTGTGACATCATACTCGACACATTTCCAGGCACACAAAGCACAAGCTGAAAAACACTCAGTCAATTTTGAATCAGCATCCAGTGCAGCGTACAATCTTCCCTTTATAATGTCAGAAGTTGCACCATGCTTTATCCTCCACTAAACTCAGTGCAGCAGAGCCAGATGGAATACATTACATCATGATAGCAAAACTTACTGAACCAGCCCTCAAGACACTTTTACTGCTCTACAACAGAATATATTGGCGCTTCTGTAGCCAGGTGGGAAGGAGCAGCAGTGCGTAGCACATGCTTCTTGATTAGACTGGGGTTCAAGCCCATCACCACCAAATACGGAGGATGTGGAAAGGTCAGGGAATGACCACCGGATATTCCCGGAGCAATATGGCCTTAGTTGCTAATGCTCCTAAATAACAACAACAACAGAAGGTATTTTAGGTTTGGTATTTTAGCATAGCGTCAGTAGTGTCCATAACAACCCTCCCAACCTAATACCTTGAATATCACACCAAGAATGGTGTGATATTCAAGGTATTAGGTTGGGAGGGTTGTTATGGACACTACTCACGCTATGCTGCTACAACAGGATCTGGAAAGGATGGGCTGAGAGGTGGTAAATGAAGTTTAACATTGACAAATGTAAAGTACAACATATGGGAAACAGCAACCGCAGAGCAACGTATCCACTCTGTGGTACTACACTGACAGTGGTAGAGAATGAAAAGGACCTGGGGGTAATTGTGTAGGCAGATATCAAGTTCTCGGAACAGTGCACACGGGCTGCAAGAGTAGCTCATAGTGTCTTGTGAATGATATACAGGAATGTTTCTAGCAGGGATAAGGAGGTGATTATTCCCTTGTATAAGGCAACGGTCAGGCCACACCTTGAGTAAGTACAGAGAAGGGCAACGAGATTAGTGATTGGAACAAAGGGTTGCTCTTACAACGAAAGGCTTAAGTTTTGCAAATTACAGAGTCTTGAGACTAGGCATCGGCGAGGTGATCTGATAGAGGTGTATAAGGCTTTGAATGGCTTGAGCATGCTGAATGCTGAATAAACTTGCTTTCTTGCATCATATGCCTCTACTAATGCTAATATAAAATCGCTCCGGATTTCATGTCTTAAAATGCTTAACATCTTAACAACATAGGGAGCCGACCCTTACACTCTAATAAATTTGTATCGTGCATTAATATGGTCATGTCTGAACTAAGGTTCTGTAGTCTATAGCTCTGCTAGACCAAGCGCCTTACGTTGGCTTGATCCTGTACACCACAGTGCTCTTTGTCTTGCACTGGGGGTATACCGCACATCACCGGTTCAGAGCCTATATGCTGAAGCACATGAAACACCCTTGCAGCTACACAGACAAGTGCTTTTATTAAATTATGTAGAAAAACTCATAGGGCATCCAAATCACCCCACTTGGAATGGACTTTTCTCTCCTAAATGGGAAAACCTTCATAGAGCTTTCTCATATATAAACCCACCAACCTGTATACGCCTTTGCCTACTACCGACTGACTGGCAAACTGATCTTAGTAAGATACAGCCTACTGTCTCTTATACAATCCCACCTTGGATGTATCATATACCGATGTGTGACTTTTCATTCACAGCCTTGGGTAAACACATTGTCTCAACAAAACTACTACAAATACATGCTACACTTAAAAACCAGCACAGCCACTACACACTGATCTATGCAGATGGATCTAAAACTGACAGGCATGTTGGTGCAGGAGCAGTATTTCCTGACATTGCCATATCCAAAAAGTTCCACTATCCTGTTTGTGCTATTTGGGCCTTGGTCTGATACTTGGGAGTTGTGAGGTCACTTTGTTCTGCCTCTGGAAAAGCCTGTTTCAAATTTCTTCCTTAGAACTCATTTTGCAACTCGGTCAGGGAATGATCTTTGTCTGTGTCAAATATCTGGATAGATGGTCTCTCTGTCCTGGGAACTCCACAAGTAAGTCCAGCATGGACATCTTGGGGTAGTGTATTATTTTGTTTGCTTCCTCTTGGGTTGGGTTGTGGTTTCAATAATTACTCCGACATTTTGCGAATCAACCTGATCCCAATGGTCTTAAAGTCTTGCCGGAGGTTTCTTATTACAGAGGTCTTTACCTCTTAGCTAGTGCAGTGAGTCTCTGCAGTGGTTGGTTTTAATACCACCAGATATGAGCATTACAGTAGGGTCTTCTTGCTGTAGGAGCAGACAGGTCTCTGTGGTTTCTCTGTTCCAGTCCTCAGCTAATTAGCATAAGTGGGGTGTGCTGTTGCATTTTATTTGCCCCACTGTCTAAATATGCCTCCAGTTTTGCAGCAGTTGTTTTTTATTGTACGCTTATCTGGTAAAGAATTGTCTCCAACTTTGTCCAGAGGGAGAGAATCTGTCCTCTAATATAGGTAGTTATCTGGTTGGGGGAGTCTTTCACGAGATCCTCTAGGACAGTATGCAGGATTAAATTTTTTCCATCACTGTGCCCTCAGGCAAAGAGCGATATCGAGGGGGGGGGGTGTGTTTTGTCTCCTCAGTGAACTCAATTTGTGGGATGGAACCCACCTGGGTGTCCTTTATTTCAGCTCTGTGGCTCCATGTTTCTCTTTCAGATTTGGGCCTGACGAGCTTCTTGTATTTCTTTTTTGACACTGGTACGTACAAGCCTCATCTCATCCGTCACTTCCTGGGTCTTAGTGTCATGGGCACAAGTTGGGTCCAGTTAAGTCATATGCAGTTGACTTTCAGCACTTTCCCGGTATTCTTGATTCATTCTGGCAGTAATGCAGATAATCGTATCTATTCAGATAATCAGGATCCCAATTTCTTCTCCCGGTAGGATTCGAAGTTTGAAGCAGAATGATGCCTTCCAAAAGTCTGTGGGATGATTTGGCTCCAAGACGTGAGCCTATGAATTTTTGGGCTGTCCCTCACAGCCACATTGGGGGGAGGTCAATGCCCAAACTTAAATTAGTTTTAGAGTAACCGGGCTACTTTTCTTTGAGGTTTTAGGGGCTGCAGAACATGATGGTGTGACCAGTTTTTTCCGCAAAAGAACCATGAGTGAAGATACTGGTTGTCCATGTTGAGTCTATGGGAAAGGGGGGCAGCCACACGAGACATAATTTCTTCTTAAAATGTTCACAATAACACTTCTTGAGTGTAAAGTGTATTAGTTGTCTGATGGCACCAGGGATTTCCCCCATCTCCACGTATTTTTTGTACATGTGTGACAGAACTCTGTGGAGGCCAGAGATTTAAAAAGTGCGTGGGGGGAGTGGTTTGTTGTGTAGTGTTATGTTCTGTTGTTTCTCTGACCATTTACCTGTTGGGTCCCTATTGGACCCACCGTTGCTCACACTTTACCACGATGAGGCAGGTCAGGCACCCAGTAGGTTATTTAAGTACTCTGGCAGGTCTGCATTAGAGGGGTGGACCAACTGCCTGGTCTCCACGCTCACCAATGACTTTAAATGGCCCCACAAGAAGAAATCTGTGGGATAAATCAGGTTAGTGTGGAGGCCAGGCAGTTGGTCCACCCCTCTACTTCAGGAGTCATAGATCTTGGTCGTCCTCTGTCGGCAGCACGAGGTGGAAAGGTCCCATGTCACAAAGGTGACGAAGGATACCTTCAAACGTTTTCCTGTCTGGACATCTTTATTCTGGGAACCTTTTGTGGTACAAACAATAAGCCTCCAGAGCATTGCCATACATTAACATTAGTAGAGGCATATGATGGAAGAAAGCAAGCTTATGCAGCATCAGCCAAAAAAAAAAAAAAAAAACACTTCCACTTCACCCCTCCGTTCGTTCGAAATACCTGTTCAGCTGAGCCTCAAATTTATTTAGGCTATCAACTTCCACAACAAGGGATGGAAGTCTGTTCCACCAACCAACTACCCGCTGGCTAAAGGCAAATTTCTGCACGTCTATCCTACATCTGTCTTTTCTCAATTTGAATTTATGCCCTCTCAGGTGATTATTCTGAGCAAGATGAAGAATCCCATCAGCATTGAGCATGCTCAAACCATTCAAGGCTTTATACACCTCTATCAGATCACCTCGCTGGTGCCTAGTCTCCAGACACTGTAATTTGCAAAACGTAAGCCTTTCTTCATATGAGCAACCCTTTGTTCCATTCACTAATCTTGTTGCCCTTCTCTACTCGTTCCAGCAGTACAGAGAATACTCTCTACATCCTTCTTGAAATGAGACCTCCAGACCTGTATACAGTACTCAAGCATGCACTTGTCCAATCTAAACTAGACTATGGGTCCCAAGTGTACGCATCGGCTAGAAACATCGGCTAGAAACAGATTATTATTACAGATTGAAGAACGCCACCAACTAGTCACCTTCTGTTCGATACCAGCACATTCTGGTATTTTGGGCAATGAACTGGCTGATAAAACTGTAAATAAACCAACCAGCTTAGATTTAACCAATATCCCTATTTCAGCATCAGACTATGCACTAATGATTCATGCTGCATGCCTATCAGAATGGTCAGCACTTTGACATTCCCAAACTAATAATAAACTCTTTCAGATTAAAGAGGTTCCAAAAATATGGCTTTCCAGTGTCCGAACATCAAGACAAGAAAAAGTAATCCTTTCAAGAGCCCCTCGACGTGGGCACCTGTACATGGTAAGGGGCATCTCCCAATGATGATGCTGGCCTTCCAGATTAGGATCACTAGGATCTAATGCCCATACCTTGGTTCCAGGGTTACATCGTTGGAATCTGGCGTGTCCAGCCGTGCACCGCGACCCGTGGAAACTCGGAAAGGGGGATCCTGGTGGGTGAGGGCCCCAGCCCTAATATACCACTTTGACCCCTGCTTCGATAAGATGGGTGGTCCCGGACCGTCCCGACTGGGATCAGTTGGCGGGTCGTTTTTTACTGCTAGAGTCAACTGCGTTCCAATAAGTCTCCCTCCCTTTGGTCCTGGGATGGGATCAAGACTTATTGGTAATGTGGGTATAGTGCTCCTAAGCGAACTTGGCATCCCATTCGTGTATGCAGTACCTGCCAGTTCACAAGTGGGTGCCTCCGTAGCCAGGTGGGAAGGAGCAACAGTGCGTAGTACACGCTTCTTGATTAGACCGGAGTTCAAGCCCATCACCACCAAGTTCGGAGGATGCGGAAAGGTCCGGGAATGACCACTGCATATTCCTGGAGCAATATGGCCTTAGTTGCTAATGCTCCTAAAAACCAAAACAACAACAACAATGGGCATCCCGTCATTGGGCTCCGTGGGTGGGTGAGGTACTTAGGGCATCGGAAATTTTCTCTTTACTCCTATGAGTAATTTAAATCTTTCAAATCCCATGTGGGGGCCTCTACAAGGGGCCTCTTACCTTCATTCAGAAGGGTCTTGAAGGGCTGGCAGGTTCCTCGAAGTCAGTAAAATGACTTAGATCGGGTGACCTTTTAGTAGAAACTTTCTCAGTGTGATATTCAGAATTGCTTCTCCAAGCAATATCTCTTGGGGGGCATTCCAATTAAGGTGTCACCACACAAGACATTGAATACATCACATGGTGTAATTGCCGAGTGGGATCTCCTTGAAACATCTGAAGAAGAGATATGCACCGAACTGAGAGATCAAGGAATGACAGCCGTTAAAAGAATATTTATGCATAAGGAGGGAAAACTATTCCCAACTAGGATTCTTATCCTTACATTTAATACTCGTAAACTGCCTACTTCCGTCAAGGTTGGTTATCTGAACTGTCCTGTAAGGCTGTACATTCCGAACCTGCTGTGATGTTTCAGATGCCAAAAATATGGCCCCCTCAGATGTCATATCGTGGATCACCCGCTTGTGCCCGCTGTGGAGGCAAGGAACATGACACAAAGGAATGTTCTGCCTCGAAACCAGCATTCTTGAATTGTGGCGGTGAACACCCTGCATATTCAAGAGCATGCCAAAGATGGGAAGAGGAAAAACAAATTCAAACAATCAATACGGAATAAAACATCCCATATGTGGAAGCAAGGAAACAGATAACATCAGTAAATAGTGGAAAATCTTATGCACAAGCAGTTCTGAGAAAGGTTTCTATTTCAATGCAAACTGATATTTCAGTCTCGCCAAGTGATTCTTTTACACCACAAGCCTGATATTGTTGACACAATCACAGCAAGATAAAGCAGTCGCTACTCCCATCTCAATACCAACCAAGGAAGCTAACAAACTAAATGAATATTTTGCTCTTTTAGTTTGTTAGCTCAGGTAGCTAACAAACTAAATGAATATTTTGCATCGACATTCACACATGAGGAGTTATTCAGCGAGGGGAATGCCAGAGGTGTATTCAACTCTAGCAGTAAGCTGTGGAGAATCTTGTAATAACTGAGAGTAAAGTGGAGGAGAAATTGTTGAAGATAAACACAAGAAAGGCACCTGGGGTGGATGGGATCTATCCAGTTATATTAAAGGAGGCAGCAAAGGAAGTAAGCAATAATTATGAGAGCTTAGCCATAATTATGAGAGCTTCCTTGGACTCAGGGGAGGTACCCATGGACTGGAGATGTGCAAATGTGACCCCAATTCACAAGGGAGGATCAAAGGTTGACAAAAGTAATTATAGACCTCTGAGTTTAACTTCTGTTCCAGGAAAATTAATGGAGGCACTGGTTAAAGAAGCACTGCAGGATCATCTAGACAAGACTTCAGTTATAGCTCGGACACAGCATGGTTTTGTTAAGGGGATGTCTTGCCTGACCAATTTGATTGGATACTATGATGCAGTCACAAAAGAACTGAATGCAGGGAATAACTTTGATATTATATACTTGGATCTTAGAAAGGCTTTTGATACTGTTGCACATGGAAGACTGCTGCACAAATTGGAGCAGTGTGACATTGGAGGCAAATTGCTGCTATGGATAAAGGGGTGGTTGAGGGGGAGAAGACAGCGTGGTAATCAATGGACACTGCTCATTGTGGACTAATGTTATTAGTGGAGTCCCTCAGGGTTCAGTATTGGGTCCTTTATTGTTTTCTGTATTTATAAATGATATTGATGATGGTATATCAAGCTTAATGTCCAAGTTTGCAGATGATACAAAGGTTGGCAGGGTTGTCAAGGACACTACTGACACTATGCTGCTGCAACAGGATCTGGAAAGGTTGAGCAGATGGGCTGAGAGGTGGCAAATGAAGTTTAACATTGACAAATGTAAAGTACTACATATGGGAAACAGCAACCCCAGAGCAACGTATCGACTCTGTGGTACTACACTGACAGTGTTAGAGAATGAAAGGGACCTGGGGGTGGTTGTGCAGGCAGATATGAAGTTCTCTGAGCAGTGCAGACGGGCTGCAAGAGTAGCTCATGGTGTATTGTCAATGATATATAGGAATTTTTCTAGCAGGGATAAGGAGGTGATTATTCCCTTGTATAAGGCAATGGTCAGGCCACACCTAGAGTACTGTATACAGGTCTGGAGGCCTCATTTCAAGAAGGATGTAGAGCTGCTGGAACGAGTACAGAGAAGGACAACAAGATTAGTGAATGGAACAAAGGGGTGCTCTTACGAAGAAAGGCTTAAGTTTTGCGAATTACAGTGTCTGGAGACTAGGCACCAGCGAGGTGATCTGATAGAGGTGTACAAAGCCTTGAATGGTTTGAGCATGCTCAATGCTGATAGGATTCTTCCTCTTGCTCAGAATAATCACCTGAGAGGGCATAAATTCAAATTGAGGAAAGACAGATGTAGGATAGATGTGCGGAAATTTGTTTTTTTTTTTTGGCTGATGCTGCATAAGCTTGCTTTCTTGCATCAAATGCCTCTACTAATGCTAATGCTAAAGGAAGTAGCACCTAAAGAAAAACCTCCTCCAATTAAATTCCAGTCTGTTATTAGTGAGGTACAGGGGGAAATGGAGATAAATTAAGAAGAGGAAAGTGTGGAAGAATCTATTCTGAATCTTCACCCTGAAGAAGAAATGGAAACTGGGCACCTTCAATTTTCCAAAGGCAGAGTAAAATCCAAAGCAGGCCAATCAAAACCCGCATCACTTCGGAAGCTAGCCAGTGGTTCCACTAACTCCAAGTAATTAGCATTACTAAAGGCATACGATGCAAGAAAGCAAGCTTATGTAGCATCAGCCAAAAATGGTTAATAATGGTTAAATTATTGCAATGGAATTATCGTGAATTCTGGCAAAATATGGAGGATGTCAAAATGCTAATGCGCAAATATGAACCTGTTTGCTTTTGTCTGCAAGAAACGTACCTAAAGGCAAGTGATGACCCCATCTTTTGCAATTTTACTGCTGTCCGTAAAGACAGAAATGGAGATGGCCCAGCTCATGGAGGAGTCACAATCCTCGTGGGCAACCATACCCCTTTCTCACAAGTTCAATTAAACACTAACTTAGAAGCAGTAGCCATCCACTTAGCAGTAGGGTCCTTTCTCACAATATGTTCTATATACTTGACTCCTGGGACACACATCTCTGAGGCAGATCTCAACAATCTTATTACGCAATTGCCCTCTCCTTTATTACTTCTTGGAGACTTTAATGGACATAGTACCCTGTGGGATAGTGCAGAAACTAATGAACGAGGCCGTATTATTATTGAACGTGTGCTCGACAATAACAGCCTTTCATTACTAAATATGGAAATCAACACCTATTTCCATATGCCTACCCATACTTTCTCTGCCATCAATCTCTCCCTCTGCTCACCTTCCCTACTGCCTATGCTTTTCTGGGAGGCGGAACAGAATCCTTATGGAAGTGACCACTTCCCCGTAATATTTACCATAGTGAAAGGACAACACTGCCATCCATTCAGAATTCCACGGTGAAGTATGATCAAGGAGACTGGAGTATTTTCTCGCAGCTTACAGAATTCCTGTACAAATTCAACAGGAATCAATCGATGAAGCAGTGAAGTACATCCCAATCCATGCAATGGCAATTGCAATTCCAAAAACATCCTCCTGATTTCCACATTATCCAAAACCATGGTGGAACCAAGACTTTAAAGAAGCAAGGAAGTCACAAAATCGGACATGGGGAAAATTTCGACATTACTCCACCACCGAACGCCTTATAGCCTTTAAACGTGCCCATGCCAAAGCACGATTTATATGCCTACAGAGCCAAAAGGAATGCTGGGTCTAGTTTACATCCTCAATTAATCAGATAACCAGTGCCAAAGTAGTCTGGGACAAAATTAGGAAAATGAAGGGCAAATATACATCACTTCCCTCATCAATGTTAGAACACAATGGGTGTACATTAGCAGAGCCAACTGATATTGCCAATGCTCTAGGAGAGGTATTCTCCAGCATATCTGCTGAGACTTCATATACTGCAGAGTTCCTAGTTTTAAAGAAGAAAATGGAGAAGCAAAAATTCAACTTTTCTTCAAGTAAAGTCCTGCCTTATAACCTGTCTTTCAGTCAAGTGGAATTAACCATTGCACTTGCTACCTCAAAGGTCAGTGCTGCAGGACCAGATGATATTCAGTATGAGATGATCAAACAGCTTCCATCTCACTCTCTAGAACTGTTGCTATATCTTTACAACCAAATTTAATTGGAGGATCACTTTCCTAATTCTTGGCATTGGGCAATCGTTCTCGCATTCCCAAAGCCAGGAAAGGACCCCAGAATTCTTAACAACTATCGTCCTATTGCTCTGACCAGTTGCGTATGTAAAGTTTTGGAAAAATTGATGAATGCCCACCTTATATATTACCTTGAGGCAAATGACCATTTGAACAAGATTCAGTGTGACTTCTGAAGAAATCAGTCCACTTTGGACCATTTAATCCGATTGGAAACAGCGATTCGCAATGCGTTTGTAAAGTGTGAGCACTTAGTATCAGTTTTCTTTGACATAGAGAAAGCTTATGACACAACCTGTAGGTATGGTGTTTAAAAAACATCTATTTATTTGGTCTTAGAGGTCACATTCCTATTTTTGTTAAGAATTTTTATCAAAACGACTCTTCCAGGTTCGTGTTACATCCAGTGTGGCCCACTTTTTTTGTCAAGAGGAAAGAGTCCTCCAAGGTTCTGTCCTCGGTGTTACGCTGTTTGCAGTCAAAATTAATTCCATTACAAAACAGCTTCCTCCTTCAGTAAATAGTGCTTTGTATGTAGATGATTTTAGTATTTTTTGTCACTCCTGCAGCATGAGAGTAATTGAACGACAATTGCAACAAGCAATCAACCATCTTATTTCCTAGACCTTAGCCAATGGGTTTAGATTTTCTGCTCAAAAGACCGTTTGTGTGCATTTCTGCCACAAATGGAATCTACATCCTGACCCAAACTCAAACTTGGACAGAATCCAATTCCTGTGGTAGCAGAAACAAAATTTTAGGACTCATCTTTGATCAAAAGCTAACTTTTCTCCACCATATCCGTCAACTCAGAGAAAATATACAAAATGGTTGAACATGCTCAGTGCTATCTCCTCCAACTTTTAGGGAGCAGACAGAAGCATATTACCCAGCCACTTTATCCAGCAGATGGTTAATTGCTGGAACAAACTTCCATCTGTTGTTGTTGTTGTGGAAGTTGATAGGTTAAATAAATTTAAGGAGGAACTGGACAGGCATTTGGAGGGAATGGTGTGAGGTTTTTTTTTTTTTGGCTGATGCTGCATAAGCTCATACACTTGCTTTCTTGCATCACATTCCACCACCACTACTACTACTACAATATTACATTTGTATCGAGCACTTGTCCACTCTAAACTTGATTGGTTCCCAAGCCTATTCTTCAGCTAGAACTTCTGCACTCCAATGGCGCGATCCAATGCACCACAGAGCCATTCGGATTGCCACGGGGGCTTTGCAAGAATATTTGCTGATGCTATCGAGGCAGTGTTAGGTGGGTCGGAAAACTGCTAGCTTGGGGGGAGACAAAGACCAATAGATTGACAGTAGCCACTGGCAGAGGTGAAAGAGATTCTTGCACTGCTTCTATTAGTATGAGCAGAAGCCTGAAAAACAAGATGCATGGTATTTCAGACTGCTGGGAGCCATTGCAGTACAAGTAAAAACATGGGTTGTGTTAGGGTAGCTAAGAATAGAAACAGGTGCAGGTATACTTGTGTGTACACCAATGCTAGGAGTTTAGTAAATAAATTTGATGAATTTGAGGTATTGCTCAAAACATCAAAGGCAGATATTGTTGGGATATCAGAGACGTGGTGTCACACAGATATAAGGGATGCAGAACTGCAATTTGGGGAGTACAACATCTACAGAAAGGATAGACAGGATAGGAAGGGGGGAGGGGTTATGCTATTAGTTAAGAAACACATAAATACCAAGGAAGTGAAGCCAGTCGACATCGCTGGACAGTGCAGTGTTGAGTCAGTTTGGTGTGACATAAGCACTGGGAGATCAAAATTGAGAGTAGGAGTGTGCTATAGGCCTAATGACTCTGATGAGTATAATAAGGAACTGTACAGGGAAATAGAGTGTGCCAGTAAATCAGAGAGTCTTATAATGGGAGATTTTAATTTCCCAGATATTGACTGGAATTTGGGGGCTGGTTACTCACACACTAGCAGGGCTTTTGTGGATTTATTGGATGATTGTTTTCTACATCAGCATGTTCGGGAGGCAACTAGAGGGAGTAATACTCTTGATTTGATTATCAGCAGTGATTCTTCATGCATTAAGAATCTGCAGATAAATGAACCACTAGGTGGCAGTGATCACAGTGTGCTGAAGTGGGATTTACTCAAAGAGGTAACTACCATTAGGGGTAAAGGGAAGGGTTATTGCTTCCGTAAAGGCGACTACGATGGACTGAGACAGTATTTAAATTCTATACAGTGGGACCAACTGATGATGTTACCAACAGCAAATTCAAAATGGGAAGCATTCAAAGAACTTATCTTGGAAGCTACTAGGCTTTACATACCAACTAAGAAATATTGTTCAAGGTTTAGGCCAAAATGGATGTCAGATGAACTAATGAGGCATATGGCAGAGAAGAAAAATGCATGGGATACTTACAAATTAACACATGACACAGAAGCCTATGATAGATACAAGTTGATATGCAACCAAGTTACAAAGGAGGTTAGGCAGGCGAAGGCAGATTACGAGAAATCTTTGGCAAGGGATGCAAAGAAAAACAGCAAAGAGTTCTTTACTTATGTAAACTCTAGAAGGAAGGGGATGAATCAGATTGGTCCACTTGATATTGATGGGTCAACTGTTGATGATCCTGCTCAGGTAGCTAACAAACTAAATGAATATTTTGCATCGACATTCACACATGAAGAGTTATTCAGCAAGGGGAATGCCAGAGGTGTATTCAACTCTACCAGTAAGCTACAGAATCTTGAAATAACTGGGAGTAAAGTGGAGGAGAAACTGTTGAAGATAAACACAAGAAAGGCACCCGGGGTGGATGGGATCTATTCAGTTATATTAAAGGAGGCAGCAAAGGAAGTAAGCAAACGCTTAGCCATAATTATGAGAGCTTCCTTGGACTCAGGGGAGGTACCCATAGACTGGAAATGTGCAAATGTGACCCCAATTCACAAAGGAGGATCAAAGGCTGACACAAGTAATTATAGACCTGTGAGCTTAACTTCTGTTCCAGGAAAATTAATGGAGGCACTGGTTAAAGAAGCACTGCAGGATCATTTAGACAAGACTTCAGTTATAGCTCAGACAGCATGGTTTTGTTAAGGGGAAGTCTTGCCTGACCAACTTGATTGGATACTATGATGCAGTCACAAAAGAACTGGATGCAGGGAATAACTTTGATATTATATACTTGGATCTTAGAAAGGCTTTTGATACTGTTGCACATGGAAGACTGCTACACAAATTGGAGCAGTGTGACATTGGAGGCAAATTGCTGCTATGGATAAAGGGGTGGTTGAGGGGGAGAAGACAGAGAGTGGTAATCAATGGACACTGCTCATTGTGGAGTAATGTTATTAGTGGAGTCCCTCAGGGCTCAGTGTTGGGTCCATTATTGTTTTCTGTATTTATAAATGATATTGATGATGGATATTGATATATCAAGCTTAATGTCCAAGTTTGCAGATGATACAAAGGTTGGCAGGGTTGTCAAGGACACTACTGACACTATGCTGCTGCAACAGGATCTGGAAAGGTTGAGCAGATGGGCTGAGAGGTGGCAAATGAAGTTTAACATTGACAAATGTAAAGTACTACACATGGGAAACAGCAACCCCAGAGCAACCTATCAACTCTGTGGTACTACACTGACAGTGGTAGAGAATGAAAGGGACTTGGGGGTGGTTGTGCAGGCAGATATGAAGTTCTCTGAGCAGTGCAGACAGGCTGCAAGAGTAGCTCATGGAGTATTGTCAATGATATACAGGAATTTTTCCAGCAGGGATAAGGAGGTGATTATTCCATTGTATAAGGCAATGGTCAGGCCACACCTAGAGTACTGTATACAGGTCTGGAGGCCTCATTTCAAGAAGGATGTAGAGCTGCTGGAACGAGTACAGAGAAGGGCAACAAGATTAGTGAATGGAACAAAGGGGTGCTCTTACGAAGAAAGGCTTAAGTTTTGCAAATTACAGTGTCTGGAGACTAGGCACCAGCGAGGTGATCTGATAGAGGTGTATAAAGCCTTGAATGGTTTAAGCATGCTCAATGCTGATGGGATTCTTCCTCTAGCTCTGAAAAATCACCTGAGAGGGCATAAATTCAAATTGAGGAAAGACAGATGTAGGATAGACGTGCAAAAATTTGCCTTTAGCCAGCGGGTGGTTGGTTGGTGGAACAGACTCCCATCCCTTGTGGTGGAGGTTGATAGCCTAAATAAGTTTAAGGCTCAGCTGGACAGGTATTTGGAACGAACAGAGGGGTGAAGTGGAAGTGGGTTTTTTTTTTTTTTTTTTTGGCTGATGCTGCATAAGCTTGCTTTCTTGCATCAAATGCCTCTACTAATGCTAATGCTAAATTTCGTACTTCGCCTGTCCAGAGTCTATACATTGAAGCCAATGAACCACCATTGATGCTTCGACGTCAGCAATTGTCGTTAAAATATGCCATAAAAATAAAATCCCTGCCTGACCATCCTATGTGGACATCTGTGTATATGCCACAGTGGGAAAATCTATATAATACGCGTAACACTGTCAGTTGACCCTTTGGCATCAGGATTCAAGAGCTGGTTCATGATATTAACTTTACATTGGATAATATATCCATGTCAGCCAGGCAGTCAGATCCTCCTTGGAATATGCAATTTCTGACTTGTGATTTCAGTCTTAGGAGTTGGCTGAAAGTTGATACATTGCCATGTATATGTCGGCAACTCTTTGCAGCGCACCGCACCGAATACCCAGACTTCTTGCCGGTATATACAGATGGCTCGAAGTCTGAAGAGTTTGCTGTTTCTGCTTGTGTTTTCCCAACCAACACAATTTGTAATCGTATTCCGTATGAATGCAGCACATACACTGCAGAGCTACATGCAATAGAACTAGCCTTGGATCATATAAAATCCCACCGGTACCAAAGGTGCATGTTATATATTGATTCCCTAAGCGTATTACAGGCTTATCCAATGTGAAAAGCACTCACCCAATATTGTGTCGGGTGCAGCAAATATTACACTCCCTCTTAAAGTTAAACTTCGATATTCGCTTTTGCTGGATCCCTAGCCATGTTCGTATTAGAGGCAATGATTTGGCAGATGCAGCAGCCAAATCAGCAAAGTCACAAAATAGTATCTGCTTGTCTGTCCCCTATACAGACTACAAGCAACTAATCCACAAAAAAGTATGTGCAAGTTGGCAAGAAGCTTGGAATGGATGCCCTACCAACAAGCTAAATGAAATTAAGCTTGTAATAATTTTTTAGCATTGGCATTCTAGTCAGCGCAGGGTTCACTGGGAGGAAGTAGTTCTTGCTCGGCTACTCATAGGTTATTTGCTGAGGGCTGATGATAATCCTGTGTGTGCAGATATTGTAGCGTATTTTTAACTATTTGTCATATTTTAGTAGAATGTACATCTTTTAATAATGATCACATTGCGTTATGCTTAAACACTCGGGCAGATTTTATCAGACGATGACGATGTGTCAGATGTACTCAAGTTTTTACAACTAATTAATCTATATAGTTATATTTAGATTTCTTCAATATTTAATACATTGTAACTGTGTTTATGCCATATGTTATTTTATTGTATATTTTTACATATTTCTTACATATTTATATTTTATACCTTTAGACTTGGCGCACAGTAGTCTTAGATGCTGATGCACCATAAAAATCCTAATAACCAACCAACCTTTCAAGAGCAAGAATAGGTCATACTCACCTGACCCACCTTCATTTACGCACAGGAGATGATTTACTACAGTGTCCACATTGCTATATGAATATTAAAAACATTCTAATTGACTGCCCCTATTATAAACAAGACAGAATTTCAACCTTACAATCATTGGTTATCCTTCAAAAACCAATAACCCTACAGAATTTGATTGGTGATAAGGCCAATATTTCTGAATTTTTCCACTTTCTCAAGCAAACTGGTATTTTTAATCTTTTCTGAATAAGGACTTTTCAGACTACAATATTTTCTAATTTCCTTTTTATTATAAATGAATAGGCCCATTATAGCCAAAGTAGCTTATCCGCCATGAAACCCCAAACAACAGCAAACCTCTCGGCATACGACTAAAAGAAATACTTTTACAATGCAACTTTAACATGGATAAAATCTACCAAGATACCCCCCCACATATCTTCTCCCGTGGGAAATCAGTTCAGCTGATTCATGAACCTCACAAAATGGAAACAAAATAACATCCCAAAACAGTATGTGAAACAGCTGCATTCCTCTTAGGTAATGCAATTCTCTGATTACTCACATCTATACACTGATGGCTCCAAAATGAATACACACGTTGGTGCTGCAGTGGTCCTGCCAAATAGCATAATTTCTCAGCCACTTCCAATAGAGTGTAATATCTATAGTGCTGAACTGTTTGCAATGTCTCACACTAGATCACATTGCTAAAACTTCCCCATAAAAAGTATCATTTTTACAGACTCATTAAGTGCAATATATGCTTTACAGCTACAAAATCAACCATCACATCCATATTGAAGAAAAATTCTTTCCTGCTTATTGCTTCTTAAGACTAAAAACTAAAAAGGCAGATTCACTTGGATTCCTGGACATTCTGGAATACTGGGCAATGAACATGCTGATCAGGCTGCCAAACATCTGTCAAATGAAAATTCTCACCTGCATAAAATTCAACACAATAACTTTAAAAATGTCATTCGAAAAGCTTCCGAAAATTTATGGACACAGACCTGTAAATCTCAAGAAAACAACAAACAATATCAAATGAAAAACAGCAGCTGAAATCCTGGAAATCTACTTTTTGGGCAAACAGACACGAAGAGGTTATCCTCGCCCGGCTTTGCAATGGACATACACATTTAACACACTCTTATCTCCTAATGAAAGATGATCCTCCACAATGCTCTCAGTGTCTCACCATAGCACGTCATCATAGAATGTCCACGTTACCAAATTGCCCACCAATCAGCTTTCAAATATCATGCAAATGAACCATTAAGCCTTAAACTCATTATGGGAGAAAACTCCGACGTAAAGGAATTCTTTACGTCGGAGTTTAATAAACTCCAACGTAAACTCTCAGTCAAATCAACGCTACCAATCGCATCTAATATTCAAACATCAGTGTTAACATAACTGAAAATAACAAAACTGAACAGGCACAATATAGCCGAAGCAGCTTTTGTGCCACAAAACTACAACCAAAACAAACAGCAATGTTAATGTACAGTCAGTTCAGCTGTAGTGTGCATTTTCGCAAAGCAAATTGCTCCAACCTGACTGATATATTAGGGAACAATGCGAGTATAACACGATTTTCGCATTGGCTCATGCACGATTTTGTCTGTGAGTAACAGCAGGTGTACACAAAACTCAGCACCAAGCTGAACGTAGCGACCTGCACAGCAATACATATAAGTTTATGAAGCTTAGAAAATGTCAAGCATCAAATGCGTGACAGTTATATTTCCCATTTACTGCAGTTGTATTGGTTGAAGACACTGTTGTCATTTGCTGCAGATAACACATATTGTAGGCTGAATCATGTTTTCAGGAGCTCACATTTTTCTCTTCAAACAGAAAATTTTGTGAGGCATGATAGCATGAGCAGAGGAGCACATTTCTGGAGGTCGCTACCATAAAACAATAAAAACAATTTGCAGTTCCTGGTTTATTGGGCTTTTCTGTTAGTACAATCTAATTATAAACGGGTAGTAAACTCAATCTTACTGCATTTGCAATAATACCGATAGCTAGAATTCTGTGGGTTTTTACATTATTATAGTGAAATGTGTTTGCCTTCCATGAAATCTTCAATCATATAAAAAACATAAATAAAATTTCAGAATCTTATCTTCATTCCTAATTTATAAGCTTCGTAAACTTGTCTCACTTGTGCAATTTGTGTCTCGTGTCTGTCGTTATTGTTTGCTTATCTTTTTACTGTTTTAAATTTTACAATCCAAAAAAAAAAGAAAATGCCAGTGAACAGAAATATCAATCAATCAAACTTTATATCTTGTCAAGGTAAAGTGCTATATTTACTGCAATATTTATTTATTTATTAGGAAGTTAAGATGTTTAAACTTGTGTTAGTAATGTTATTGCATTTCTAACTTTTTTTAGTGATTTTCTTGCCAGACTAAACATTTTTTTTGAGTACTCTTTCTCTTTCCCTATTTTTCCCATAAGCCCTGTTGCTTTTCATGCTTGGAATACCATAAAGCAGAGATTTTTAGGAACACATGTACCATGTTATAGCAGAAGTGACTGTATTTACCTCGAATTTTACATTGAATAACTTAAGCTTTAGTTTTGATAACGTTAGCGTAACCCCCCCACACTTCTTTCATTTTTTAACTGCCTTTTGATTTCATAATAAAGTGATTTGCATAATTATTTTGATTATTAAAGTAATTATTTATTAATTATTTGATTGTCTCATTAATTACCCTTGTATTATAACATTTTTATTTTTATTTCCAGATGACACAGAATGTGCAGCTGTTCCAGTTAGTATCTGGAACAAACATGTGACAGATCTTCATGCTGATGGTGATATAGGATTTACAAGAGAATATGAGGTGTGTGCGTGTGGAGTGTTGCCTTTTTATCGAATATGGTAACTTGGTATATTCTGGATTTTTTTCTTGTTACTCATTTTTATTTTCTAAAGTAATAATGAAAGGACTTAAAGGATTCATATGTTATTTAAAACCAACAATAAAAAAAAAAAAATTATTAAGTTGTTTGTAAAGCATCCTCTCCCACTTACATTGTTAGTTTTTTAGTTGTATGCAGTTTATAAGACCCTGATTTTGAAAACTCAATTGTGCCCAAATGCAATAAAATTTCTTATTGACTTTTTTGACCTCTGGTGAGTAGTACTACATTGTACCTTTTGCTTGCATGCTTAGGATCTGAGAGTTACTAGATATGAGGTTTTTCGATTTTTAGATAACCATGCTTAAAACCTATAGAGAATCCAAGAAAAAATTCATGTAAATAAATATTTATAGCTAACATCTTTATTTCATTATTCTTCTTCAAAAATGAATGTATCCTAAGTTTATTCACATGAGTTATGACATCATCATCAGAGGGAATATTGACTGTTTGAGAAAGATGTAGTTGGTGGAATAGACACACCAGAATTGAAAGCTGGGGTTCAGTGATAAATGCTATACATGTACCAGTAGAGGATTGCTTTGAAGCCAGTTTCTGAAACATTTCTTGTAAGTCAAGTGTGTTTAGATGTTTTAGTCTTTCTTTTATAAGCAAGCAACGAGTGCCAAGCAATTTTCTCTTTGTAGAGTGCTCTCCCGAAGCCATAGTTTTGGTTTTTTTTTTCTAGTGTAATTTTTCTTTTGTTTACATCAAGTGGATCCCTGCTTAAAAGGTACATATGTATGTGTACCCTGTCTGTGGTGGCTCCCTGACATATGTCCACTGTGACGGTGTCACTGTGATGAAATTCAGAAGCTCTGTAAAACGGGCCAGGCATGTGGATTAGCATGTTGTTTGTGAAATGTTAATCATTTTCTGAAGAAAGCGTTGTTTATGTCAGGCCTCTTTGCCACCAGGGAGCAGTCACCAGCAGAGCAGCTGCTTCCTGGCACCCATCCCCTAACACTTCGATCTACACCCGTATCTACTTTCATATTTTTTTCAGCTTCCACTGGAGTTAGTGAAATATCATCATCATCATCATGATATTTTGAACATGATGATCATATTTTTTTCAGCTTCCACTGGAGTTAGTGAAATATCAGTGGATGCTAACATCTAGGTTTTCAGGTACCCCAAACCTAAGTACTGAGAAAAAAATAGAAGCATGAGGTCTGTTAGTGCACATATGCAGTATGAGAAATTCATCCACAGGAGAAAGTGCTATGGAAGAGGGAAAAAAATAATAATAATAAATTATATTATGTAAGCAATCTTTACAGGTTTCAAATAAGTTAAGAAAAATTGATTTCAATTTAATTACATTGACATTTTTTTTTAATGATGAAAAAAATGCAACATATGTAGTGTTTTAATAAATAATGACTTTAAAAAAAAATTAAGAGGTATACAAGGCTTACAAGAAAGGAAATCCACTTTTCTTTTCTATCTATATATTTATTACTAACCAACTCTAATTTCAGCAGCCATAGGTCACTGGTGGCACAATTCCTGCCTCCAAATGGCAGGGGTTGTAACCTAGAGGAAAAACCAATGCTCAGGGAACAAATTGCATCCTTTGCCAAAGATTACGAGAAATCTTCGGCAAAGGATGCAAAGAAAAACAGCAAAGAGTTTTTTTTTACTTGTGTAAACTCTAGAAGGAAGGGGATGAATCAGATTGGTCCACTTGACATTAGTGGTTCAACTGTTGATGATCCTGCTTAGGTAGATAACAAACTAAATGAATATTTTGCATCGACATTCACACATGAGGAGTTATTCAGGGAGGGGAATGCCAGAGGTGTATTAAACTCTGGCAGTAAGCTAGATAATCTTGTAATAACTGAGAATAAAGTGGAGGAGAAATAAAGTGGAGGCCGTTGAGTAAAAAGGGGGGTTTTCCCGCCTTCTGTTTGTTTTTATGGTAGTCGCACTAACTAATTACTCTCTGTGCTGATGGCACATTGGTCTATGTCCCCGATTTTCATGCCAATGCATTCTATGGAGGTTTGTTGTTGGATGGATGAATTATTTAACTTTATATAGGTTGTGTTAACATGTGGATTAAATCTTATTTACATGTGTATTTACATTTTTTTATTTATATGTGTGTTTTTATGCCTTACCACGGAACTCGCAAATCTAAAAGAATACATACATCTAAACGTAATAACCACATTATATATATATATATATATATATATATATATATATATATATAGTAATACAATAAATGTATAAAAATGTTTAATATTTTATCATTTTGTCATAAAGTTGTATTGCTACAGTTTTTCATCTATAATTAATATGACAATTTCTTTAGCAATACGTAACAAGTTGAAATATAATAAATGAATAGGCCCTGGGCATTTAAGATAACCGAGTTTAGGCTAGCTTAAAGACCAGTAATGTATTAACCATAATACCTATGAGTAGAAAACACCCGTAATTAAGAAAATAAACACAATAAACCACAATAGAAAGATAAAATAATAATATGTACTCTGTTCGTACCCGGGCATTGCTAAAACAGCTACTGGGACAACAGAAAAATCTAGAAATAATTTAAGGAAAACCACTATAAAAGTATATTAAAAGTTAAATACAACATAAATTATCATATTACTAAAGAATAATATATATATATATATATATATATATATATATATATATATATATATATATATATATCCAAGTATGAAAAAGCAAATAGTAAATTTTATAATAAATTTAAATATTATAATAAATATTAAATAGTCACATGACCAATTAATGCCATCTAAGATGATTAAACATTACATCGGTCTGTATAAATATGAATATGAGTTAAGTAAATGGTGGTAAGAGTTTTTAAAGATAAAATATGATATACTAGCTTATCAGGTAAACCAAAAACCAATGCGGGTACCCAAATGTATGTAAAATAGTAAGATAGAGCCAAAAGGTAGTGACGAGAATAAAATTATGTTGATTAATCCCAAATTTAGCAGTAAGCTGGCAAGATGACTGTTAGCCCGACGGATAGCCAAAATTTAAATTTAAATTAGAGAAAGAGCTATAATTATTATTAGGCATATGCTTAGACTACCGTGACTGCATTTACTATCAACTACACACATATGCCTAATAATAATTATAGCTCTTTCTCTAATTTAAATTTAAATTTTGGCTATCCGTCGGGCTAACAGTCATCTTGCCAGCTTACTGCTAAATTTGGGATTAATTAACATAATTTTATTCTCGTCACTACCTTTTGGCTCTATCTTACTATTTTACATACATTTGGACATAGTTATGCTGGACGACGACTACAGAAACGGATAGCTCGTTAATTATGGTTGATATATTGAAAGGGTTAGCCCTCGAAAAAGTCCCTTTCAATGTATCTCAATGCCATAATTAACATTTTAATGGTATTTTTATATATATTTTTATAATTTATTACTAATGTCATGGCATATATATATTTTTTTTCCAGGTCACATTGGGTACCCGCATTGGTTTTTGGTTTACCTGATAAGCTAGTATATCATATTTTACCTTTAAAAACTCTTACCACCATTTACTTAACTCATATTCATATATATATATATATATATATATATAGAGAGAGAGAGAGAGAGAGAGAGAGAGAGAGATGTATTTTAAAATATATTTATTTATTTATTTATTTAAAACAGATAAAATTACTAGTCAGAACAGATTAATGCCATCAAAAATGATTTAACATTACATTTGTCTGAGAATATACAAATTCAATAGATTAATACAAATACAAATTCAAGACAGATTAAAATTCAAAATTCAAAAACAAAATTGGCAGTGAATATCTCCAACATACAAAGGACCCTATCAGCCTTTATATTAGCTTATCTTTGCTTTATATAGAGGTTGATTGGATCCTTTGTATATTGCAGTTATTTGATATTCACTTCTAATTTTGTTTTTGCATTTTGAATTTTAATCTGTCATGATAGGTACCATTTTATGCTATATCTGTTTGTGTGTGTGTGTGTGTATATATATATATATATATATAAATGCATATTAAATGTAACCTGGCCCCGAGTGCCAAGCAATATTAGTGACCACACTATGTGAGGATGCGGAAAGGTCAGGGAATGACCACCGAATATCCCAGAGCAATATGGCCTTAGTTGCTAATGCTCCTAAACACCAAATAACATTACATAACATAACAACCTAGAAAAGAAAGCACCTTTCTTTAATCCCCTTTTTTATATTTAGTTCATACTAACCTTCTCTATGTATATATAAAGTGCTTTAGCATCATAATACACAGCCATTTCTGAATAAACAGAAAATTTTTAAGGCGGCATCGTTTTAGGTTATATCTCATATTGTGAATACCTTCACAACGTGTTGCCATGATATTTCACTACTTCGAATAAGTAACGCTTCACCTAAGAAGACTAATGTTACTTATTCTCATGGCAACTCGTTGTGAAGGTATTCACAATATGAGATATAACCTAAAACGATGCCGCCTGAAAAATTTTCTGTTTATTCAGAAATGGCTGTGTATTATGATGCTAAAGCACTTTATATATACATAGTCCAAATTTTTTCGCAGCTTGAGGCTCTAGCCCTAAATGCGCCTTAGACTAACCTTCTCTTCACTTGGGTCACTAGGTGGCACTGCTCTTGCCTCCACATGGCAGGGCTGGTAACCTGGGAGGAAAAGACAATCTCAAAGGACCAAAAAGAGCATATCATCATGAATAAACCAAACTCTGATTTATCTGGGCTGCCAAATGCATCAGAGACATTAAAAAAGAAAGATAGTTCCAATGCAGGAACTGCCAAACGACAGAAAACTGAGACAGAGACCTATCCTAGTCCAACTTTTCTAATTATCCACTCAACTGGTGAAAATGCAGTTGGAAAACTCTCACCATTTAGAGTCCAAAAGGAATTAGAAAGTAGAGCAGGATCTTCCAAGTCTGTAAAAATACTGAGGTCAGGAGACATTCTCATTGAGACCTCTAATGCTAAACATTCAGAGCGACTTTTGAACATTAAACTCTTTGCCTGACTACCAGTCACTATGACACCCCACAGATCACTGAACACCTCTAAAGGAGTGATCTCAGACTGGGATTTACTAGATGTGTCTGAAGAGGGGAAATACTAGAAGAACACAAAGAACAAGGAGTTATTTAAGTAAAGAGAATCTTCACCAGAAAAGATGGTAATCTGACCCCGACACATAATCTGATCTTGACATTTAACACACCGCATCGAACAACATCCATTAAGGCCAGATATCTGGCATGCAATGTCAGACCATTTATTCCAAACCCGCTTGGGTGTTTCTGATATCAGAAGTACGGATATTCCGAGACAGCTTGCCCAGGAACCTCTACTTGTGCAAAATGCGGGTCAATAGAACACAACTGCGAAGCCTCTACTGTCATTCAAGCAATATGCCCAAATTGTAAAAAAAGACCACCCTGCCTCTGCTAGAACATGTGAATGCTGGAAAAGTGAAAAACTTATTCAGAAATATAAAGCAAACCATAATGTTTGCTATCAAGAAGCAAAGCAAATCATCTCACCTCCAACCCACCGAAACAGGCCAACATATTCCCAAATAACCAAAAAACACCAGACACCAATATGTCTCTGCCTTCAAGAGACATATTTAAAACCTAAACACACCAAAACAATCTCAGTATTTGGTGGGTCCTGTCTTTAGAAAAGGCAGGACCCACCAAAATATTGTACCTGGTGTTGTAGCTGTTTTAGTAAACCCACATGTTCCTACCAAGCAAGTCATACTGAATTCTCCACTTGAGGCAGTAGCAGTCCACTTGAGGCAGTAGCAGTGTCAGTATAGCTGATGACATCCATATTACAATTTGCTCCTTGTACATTCCACCTAGTTATAGCATTCAACAAAATGATCTAGATAATCTGATTGCTCAAATCGCCACACCTTTCCTCATTCTGAGAGATTAGCATTAACATTATTAGAGGCATATGATGCAAGAAAGCAAGCTTATGCAGCATCAGTCAAAAAAAAAAAAAAAAAAACCCCTCCCATTTCATCCCTCCATTTGTTCAAAATGCCTGTCCAGCTCAGCCTTAAATTTATTTAGGCTATTAGCTTCCACAGAAAAGATGGAAGCCTGTTCCATCAATCAACTACCTCCGCACATCCATTCTACAACTATCTTTCCTCAATTTGAAACTGTGCCCCCTCAGGTTCTTAGTCTGAGCAAGACGAAGAATCTCATCAGCATTCAGCTTGCTCAACCCATTCAAGGCCTTATACACCTCAATCAGATCATCTCGCAGGTGCCTACTCTCCAGGCGCTACAGTTTGCAGAATTTAAATCTTTCTTGGTAAGAGCACCCCATTGTTTTATTCACTGATCTTGTTGCCGTTCTCTGTACTCGTTCTAGCAACTCTACATCCTTCCCAAAATGAGGCCTCCAGACCTGTACACAGTACTCTAGGTAAGGCCTGACCATTGCCTTGTATAACAGGATTATTACCTTCCTGTCCCTGCTAGCAAAATTCCTATATATCATTGACAAGACTCTATGACCTACCCTGGCAGCCCGTCTGCACTGTTCAGCGAACTTCATATTTGGGTGCACAATTACCCCCAGGTCTTTTCCACTTTCTTGTGTGTAGTACCACCCAGTTGATATGTTTCTCTTCAGTTATTGCTACCCATATGTAGTACTTTGCATTTGTCAATGTTAAACTCCAGTTGCCACTTCTCAGCCCATTTTCACAACCTATCTAGACTCAGTTGGAGTAGCATACTGTCATTACTGTCATCAACAACCCTGCCAACCTTTGTATCATCTGCAAACTTAGACATTAAACCTGATAAACCTTCATCAATATCATTGATAAATCTACAAAACAACAGTGGGCCCAACATCGAACCCTGGGGAACTCCACTAATAACATTCGTCCACGAAGAGCAGTGTCCATTGATTACCACTCTCTATTGTCTCCCACTCAACCATCCCTTTATCCATTGTAGCAGCTTACTCTTGATGCCATACCTCTCCAATTTGTACAGCAGTCTTCCCTGTGCAACATTATGAAAAGCTTTCGTGAAATCCAAGTACAGTCGGTCCTCGTATAACACGTGTTTACATTACACAAATTCGATCATACACGATTTATTAATAGGGAAACGTTATCTTATATAACACGAACCAAATTCGCTTATGCACGATTCGCCTTTGTGTTTACAAGAAATGGCAGTCGAACGCGGAATCACCCCAACCGAACGCAACACGATAGGAATGAAGAAGATTCTGAAAATGTATTTATGTGTTTTATATCAGTGAAGGGGAAACACATTTCACCATAATAACGTAAAAACCAACACAATTCCAGCTATCGATATAATCGCAAATGCAATTAGATGGAGTTTATTACCAGTTTATAACAGATTCCACTAGCAGAAACGAAACTGGAAATTGTTTTTATTGTTTTATGGTAGTAACCGCCAGAAATGTGCTTTAGTAAAATTTGGGGTGTTAATAGTGTATCTCGGCCTTTACGGTGGTGTTTATTCAGTTGCTATACGCGCGCAGCTTTGTTTATGTGTATTAAGCGGGCCTCCTCGTTTTGTAATTGCACTTTATTCCATAAAAATTAGTAAAATACTTAAAAGGTGTGAAAAGGAAGCATCCTGGCGAAGACACTGCAGATTCAGAGAGAAAAAAAAAAAAAGCAATATCGATAAACAGAGGCGGACTGGGTCAAAAATTCTTACCCGGGAAAATTTATAGTGGCCTCATACTACGGTTTATGGCCAAAATCACACCGCCCACCGGGATTTCCCGGGTAAGGCTTATGGCCTCTGTCGATAGAGAAAAAATATGAAATTGTGAAACGCTTTGAGCGAAATGAAAGACCATGTGATATTGCACGTGCTACAGACCTAAATGAGGCACCGCCGAGAATTACAAAGAATGCAGAGAAAATAAAAACAATTTTCATAGCGGGAACAAGTCAAAGTGTAATTAAAATCCATTAGATTAAGACACAAGAATTGGAAGAGATGGAACGGCTGTCATCTGTTTGGATAGAAAATCAAACAAAAAACAAGTTTGCTTACGATAGAAGCAAAAGCATTAGCAATATTTTATCATGTAATAGTCGTAATAAAATACGTATTTTATTACGATTTACGTATTATAATTTATACTTATGCATTATAAAATACGTAAGCATTTTATTACGACTATTTTATTTAATATAATAAATTTTTTACGAATAAAATACGTAGTTTATTCGTAAAAAAAATTACTTTTTTAGTATTAAAAAATACTTGATTATAATATAATAAATAATAAAAAAATATATTATGTTTTTATTACGTATTTTAATCATTATAAAATATGAAAGTATTTTATAACGATTAAAATTACCCGATTATTTATTGTGTTTGGTAATGTTTTGGTTCCAAATGTGTGTTCAATCTTGGGTGGTCGGCACCTAACCCCACTTTTCCCATAGGGCCTGTTGTTTATATTGCACGATTTTGCATTGCACAAGGGTTTCTAGGAACACAACTATCGTGCTATACGAGGACAGACTGTATATGATATCAAAATTATTTTTGGCATTCAGTTCCTTTGTGATCACATCATAGTAAGCAATCAAATTGGTCAGACAAGACCTCCCTTTGACAAACCTATGCTGTGTCTTAACTATTGTTAACAGGAGAGATTGCTTCTACAGGGATGGGATACACTTAAATAGAAAGGGTGCAAGAATATTTGCTGATGCTATCGAGGCAGTGTTAGGTGGGTCGGAAAACTGCTAGCTTGGGGGAAGACAAAGACCAATAGATTGACAGTAGCCACTGGCAGAGGTGAAAGAGATTCTTGAACTATTTCTATTAGAATGAGCAGAAGCCTGAAAAACAAGATGCATGGTATTTCAGAGACTGCTGGGAGCCATTGGGGTACAAATAAACACATGGGTTGTGTTAGGGTAGCTAAGAATAGAAACAGGTGCAGGTATACCTGCGTGTACACCAATGCTAGGAGTTTAGTAAATAAATTTGATGAATTTGAAGTATTGCTCAAAACATCAAAGGCAGATATTGTTGGGATATCAGAGATCCCTTATATCTGTGTGACACCACGTCACACAGATATAAGGGATGCAGAACTGCAATTTGGGGAGTACAATGTCTACAGAAAGGATAGACAGGATAGGAAGGGGGGAGGGGTTATGCTATTAGTTAAGAAACACATAAAAACCAAGGAAGTGAAGCCAGTCGACATCGCTGGACAGTGCAGTGTTGAGTCAGTTTGGTGTGACATAAGCATTGGGAGATCAAAATTGAGAGTAGGAGTGTGCTATAGGCCTAATGACTCTGATGAGTATAATAAGGAACTATACAGGGAAATAGAGTGGGCCAGTAAATCAGAGAGTCTTATAATGGGAGATTTTAATTTCCCAGATATTGACTGGAATTTGGGGGCTGGTTACTCACACACTAGCAGGGCTTTTGTGGATTTATTGGATGATTGTTTTCTACATCAGCATGTTCGGGAGGCATCTAGAGGGAGTAATACTCTTGATTTGATTATCAGCAGTGATTCTTCATGCATTAAGAATCTGCAGATAAATGAACCACTAGGTGGCAGTGATCATAGTGTGCTGAAGTGGGATTTAATCAAAGAGGTAACTACCATTAGGGGTAAAGGGAAGGGTTATTGCTTCCGTAAGGGCGACTACGATGGACTGAGACAGTATTTAAATTCTATACAGTGGGACCAACTGATGATGTTACCAACAGCAAATTCAAAATGGGAAGCATTCAAAGAACTTATCTTGGAAGCTACTAGGCTTTACATACCAACTAAGAAATATTGTTCAAGGTTTAGGCCAAAATGGATGTCAGATGAACTAATGAGGCATATGGCAGAGAAGAAAAATGCATGGGATACTTACAAATTAACACATGACACAGAAGCCTATGATAAATACAAGTTGATATGCAACCAAGTTACAAAGGAGGTTAGGCAGGCGAAGGCAGATTACGAGAAATCCTTGGCAAGGGAAGCAAAGAAAAACAGCAAAGAGTTCTTTACTTATGTAAACTCTAGAAGGAAGGGGATGAATCAGATTGATCCACTTGATATTGATGGGTCAACTGTTGATGATCCTGCTCAGGTAGCTAACAAACTAAATGAATATTTTGCATCGACATTCACACATGAGGAGTTATTCAGCAAGGGGAATGCCAGAGGTGTATTCAACTCTAGCAGTAAGCTAGAGAATCTTGAAATAACTGGGAGTAAAGTGGAGGAGAAACTGTTGAAGATAAACACAAGAAAGGCACCCGGGGTGGATGGGATCTATCCAGTTATATTAAAGGAGGCAGCAAAGGAAGTAAGCAAACCCCTAGCCATAATTATATGAGCTTCTTTGGACTCAAGGGAGGTACCCATAGACTGGAGATGTGCAAATGTAATCCCAATTCACAAAGGAGGATCAAAGGCTGATACAAGTAATTATAGACCTATTAGTTTAACTTCTGTTCCAGGTAAATTAATGGAGGCACTGGTTAAAGAAGCACTGCAGGATCATCTAGACAAAAATTCAGTTATAGCTCAGACGCAGCATGGTTTTGTTAAGGGCAGGTCTTGCCTGACCAATTTGATTGGATACTATGATGTAGTCACAAAAGAACTGGATGCAGGGAATAACTTTGATATTATATATTTGGATCTTAGAAAGGCTTTTGATACTGTTGCACATGGAAGACTGCTGCACAAATTGGAGCAGTGTGGCATTGGAGGCAAATTGCTGCTATGGATAAGGGGATGGTTGAGTGGCAGAAGACAGAGAGTGGTAATCAATGGACACTGCTCAACGTGGACTAATGTTATTAGTGGAGTTCCTCAGGGTTCAGTGTTGGGTCCGTTGTTGTTTTCGGTGTTTATGAATGATATTGATGATGGGATATCAAGTTTAATGTCCAAGTTTGCAGATGATACAAAGGTTGGCAGGGTTGTTAAGGACACCACTGATGCTATGCTGCTGCAACAGGATCTGGAAAGGTTGAACAGATGGGCTGAGAGGTGGCAAATGAAGTTTAACATTGACAAATGTAAAGTACTACATATGGGAAACAGTAACCCCAGAGCAACGTATCAACTCTGCGGTACTACACTGACAGTGGTGGAGAATGAAAAGGACCTGGGGGTAATTGTGCAGGCAGATATGAAGTTCTCTGAGCAGTGCAGACAAGCTGCAAGAGTAGCTCATGGTGTCTTGTCAATGATATACAGGAATTTTTCTAGCAGGGATAAGGAGGTGATTATTCCCTTGTATAAGGCAATGGTTAGGCCGCATCTTGAGTACTGTATACAGGTCTGGAGGCCTCATTTCAAGAAGGATGTAGAGCTGCTGGAACGGGTACAGTGAAGGGCAACAAGATTAGTGAATGGAACAAAGTGTTGCTCTTACGAAGAAAGGCTAAAATTTTGCAAATTACAGAGTCTGGAGACTAGGCACCGGCGAGGTGATCTGATAGAGGTGTATAAGGCTTTGAATGGTTTGAGCATGCTCAATGCCAATGGGATTCTTCATCTTGCTCAGAATAATCAGCTCAGAGGGCATAAATTCAAATTGAGGAAGGATGGATGTCGGATAGATGTGCGGAAATTTGCCTTTGGCCAGCGGGTGGTTGGTTGGTGGAACCGACTTCCATCACTTGTTGTTGAAGTTGATAGCCTAAATAAATTTAAGGCTCAACTGGACAGGTATTTCGAGCGAACGGAGGGGTGAAATGGGAGTGGTGCGTTTTTTTTTTTTTTTTTTTGGCTGATGCTGAATAAGCTTGCTTTCTTGCATCATATGCCTCTACTAATGCTAATGCTATCCTTGTTGAATGCCCAAAATATGCAAGAGAATGCCAGAATCTCTTCACTCCAGCTGCAATAGAAGACCCTCTTTCACTTCACTTTTAGGCAATAAAACAAATGTTTCAAGCACTTTTACCCTTCTCAAAATGATTCATGTATACCACCTCCTTTAACTAGTTAAAAACTAATTTCCTGGTACTATTTTTTGCAATTATCTCTAACAGGAAATAGCGTAAATTCTTACCATACGTATAGCTCACTATGACCATAGTTGCCAATGCGCCTAAGAAATCTCTAAACCAACCAACCAATAAATGTAACCTCTTAAATGATGAAGAGGTATTCTGTTGATGAAATGATTTCCATGAAAAAAAGGTTAATAAATCAGGTATAACAGATGCACCTGAAAGTGCAAAGCAGCATTAAAGGATGCAAGAGTATATATAAGTTTGCATTAATATATTGAATAAAGTGCATAAATGGATGCGAAAGTTACACAAAGTGCCAGTAACTAGAATGGTGTAGAAAAAGAAGTGTAGTAGATTTGTGAAAGGTGAAAGAATGTTAATATCCTAAAGGTTAAGATAAATTAATAGAATTATGGGCTGAATTACCAAGCCAATAGAAAGTGGGAGAACTGTAAAGTAAAATTAGTACATCAAAATACAGTGGATTCCAGTTATTTGGGCCACTGGTTAATCGTGGCAACCGGTTATTTGGGACAAATCTTAAAGAACAGAACCCAGTCGAGAAAATAGCCAGGGTTTACTTCGCTTAATTGGGACAATATGCCGTTTAATCGGGGCAAGAGACTGCAGCACTGGAGATTACCTTCCGATTGTCTCCGACCGTACCTCATGGTTTGGCCGGATTTCTGGAGGTCACAGCCATAAAACAATTAGCAGTCACCTGTTTATTGGACTTTTCTGTTAGTGCAATCTATCATAAACAGATAGTAAACTCGATCTTATTGAATTTTCAATAATACCGACAGCTGGAATTCTGTGGGTTATTATGGTGAAATGTGTTTACACTTCCATGAAATCTTCAATCATATAAAAATTAATTTTTATATGATTGAAAAAAATTCATTTTTCAAATCTTCTCTTCATTCCTCTTTTAAAGCTTCGTAACTTGTTACTCCGTTCTCACTTGCGTGTAACGTGTTATTTGCAATTTGTGTGTGCCTTGTTCTTTGTTACTGATTGCTTATTTTTTAACTGTTTTATATTTTAACCACAAATGTCAGTGAACAGAAATGTCATATAGTTAGTATGTACATATTACAGTACGTATTAATTATTCCTATTATCACGTATATTCTTCCGATTTTCACATATCATTTAATTTTTTAATTGATAAGGTAATAAAGGGGAAATTTGTGCTTAATATAGCTTAACTTTTATAGCCTGTGGATAATATTCCTCCTATTTTCGCGAATTAGCATTCGCTGTTTAATAGAATTAAAATTCGGTTCACAAACGTGATCACAATGACCGGTGGTTACTACACATCATATAATGAACAGTACTTTACTATGGTGAGTCCATCATAACATGATTTGATTGTACAGTGAACCAGTTGTAAAGCGGGGGTCCACTGTATTTTTAACTATTTACGTGAAACTTCGCTTAATTGGGCCAAAATGCGCTAGTCCCGATGTGTCCCAAATAACCAGAATCGACTGTACTAATAAAATAAAAATAAAAAATGCAAATAAATTGAAAATGAAAATAAAATGTTAGTGTTATAGCTGTCATCAGATATGGGGGGGGGGGACATATTTAAATAATGGTCGAATATAGGTAAGGCATATATGCTTGATCTGATGCCAGCTGAAATAAATAAATATTGATACATGGTCAGGTGTAGTCCCCCTGATCATGTATCAATATTTATTTATTATATATAGGTGTAGTCCCCCTGATGAAATACCTGATCAGGTATCAATATTTATTTATTTCAGCTGACATCAGATCAAGCATATATGCCTTAATCTATATTCGACCATTTTCTAAATATGTTTCCCCCTCCCCCATATCTGATGACAGCTATAACACTATCATTTTATTTTCATTTTCAATTTATTTGAATTTTTTATTTTTATTTTATTAGTATTTTGATGTACTAATTTTACTTTACAGTTCTTCCACTTTATTATTGGCTTGGTAATTCAGCCCATAATTCTATTAATTCATCTTAAACTTTAGGATATTAACATTCTTTCACCTTTCACAAATCTACTACACTTCTTTTTCTACTTTCCACACCTTCTAGTTACTGGCACTTTATGTAACTTTCACATCCATTTATGCATACTTTATTGAATATATTAATACAAACATATATTTATATATAATATACAGAGTGATTCAGGAGGAATAGTAAATATTTTTGGGAGGTTATAGTATCGATTATTTTGAGTAAAAAAGTTCCTATAGATGTGTGTCCAATTCTCAGTGGATACGGAGATACAGCTGTTTGAAACTAGCACACACAAAGCCAATACCTCTCACAGATTGTGAGAGGTATTATAGAACGATAAACGACTTGTTTGTATTTATTGACTTTTTGAAGGATACAAAACACAAATAATTGGTAGATTTTTTACAGTTCACAATAAATGTTCGAAAATCCCACCACCAACCTCAGTGCACTTTTCAACTCTTGTGATAATATGACGTGTTTTTCTTCTGAGGTCATCTTGGCGTTCCTTTATGCGGGTAGCAGTATTCAAAATGCAAGTGAGCAATTTGTCTCTTGTATTCACCTTTTCTTTGTATACTATCCTTTTCATCCATCCCCACAAACAAAAATCTAAAGGATGAGGTCTTGAAACACATAATGAACTGGACCACTGCGGCCGATCCATTGTTCAGGGAAACTTTGATTTAATATGTATGAGCTCCATCATACTGAAAGTACATACTAAGGGAACATCCTCCAGTAGTAGTAGCCATTTGTTTTGAAGAAATTATAGGTAAATGGACCCTGTAAGAAGATTTTGTAACACAAGAGGCCCAGTCAACTGATTGTCAATGATACCTCACCACACGTTTACAAAGAAGCAATGTTGAAAATTTTTTTCTACTCTGGCATGTGGATTTTTGCTTAACCACCTATTAGAGTTATGGGTGTTGTTGATACCATCACGGGTGGAAGTATTAATGGAATTAATCGGCGATTAGCATTTACCCACCAACAAAATTACAATCGCTGGGCATCATCTCCTGGTTGAACGTGTTGCACCCACTGTATGTGGAATGGATACAAGCTGTGCTCACATAATGTTTGCCATGCTGTTGTCTGTGGAACACTGATATGATTAGAAATTTTTCATGTGCTAATAGTAGGACTGCATTCTACCAACTAAAGAATGTGTTCTATTTCAACCACATTTTGTTCGTTTGCACATTCAGAAGAAATATGAGCACTGGGAACTGTACCACTCTCGTGCACAGCGCCTCCGTATGTGGGCAGGAGCAGCAGTGCATAGCACACGCTTCTTGATTATACCAGGGTTCGAGCCCGTGACCACCAAATACGGAGGATGCGGAAAGGTTAGGGAATGACCACCGCATATCCCCGGAGCAACATGGCCTTAGTTGCTAATGCTCCTGAAAACCAAATAACAACAATAACAAATAACAACTCTCGTGCAGTTTGGTGTAAATACTAGTAAATGCAATTGAAGCTGCTATTCTGCGGTTAGGAAACCGTCGACAGTATTCTCTACAAGTGCTACTGCTGCTAGTAGAGAATACTGCTTGTCAACAGTATTCTCTACAAGCAGCAGTAGCACTTCCACCACAAAAACCGTGGACAAACAGCATATTGGTATATTTAGCATGTATGAAGATGTGTGGCATTCTTAGCAACACTTTTAACACCAAACAGCATCAGGTTATAACTGCTTCTTGGTCATGTCTGATTCAGGGAGCTGTGCACGCCAGTTTCAAACAGCTGTATCTGTGTATTCATTGAGAATTGAACACATGTTTATATGAACTTTTTTACTCAGAATAATCGATATTATGACCGAAAATATTTACTATTCCTCCTGAATCACCCTGTATATATATATGTATATATCTGCATTCGCTTGTTGACTGGAAGTCCAAACAGTAGTTTTTCTAATCATAGTACACTACATTCTACTTAAAAAAATTTTTAAAAAATCCACCCCTTCCTATATATTTTCTAACTCCTATAGATGTTGATTCGCTGACCTTGACCTTTGAATTTCCTCAAGCCAATGGAGATGACGTATTCCACCAGAAATTAACAATTTTCTGGCTTAAAAAACTTTTTCCTCATAATTTGAATTTATAGCCCCTGGTTCTAGTATTATTTATAACCAAAAATTCCACCTTCACTGATTTTACTATCCCCTCTCAGAGAATCATAAACCTTAGATCTGGTTACCAAGCTCTGTAGCCCACAAACTCAGCATTTTCTCATAATGACCAATGTCGCCATCTTTGGACCTCCTCAAGAAACTAGGTGTCTTTTTTTTTTTTTTTTTTTTTTAATATTCTCTTCAAGTGTAGTTTCACCATGGCCTTATACAGTGGAATTATGGCCTCCTTATCTCTGGAAGGCCCCAGGTGCCAAGCGAATTCGAGGTAAAGCGATATTTCTGTGATCTATAGAGTGCTCTTCAAAAGCAACTAAAGTTATTTCTAAGTTCCTACATTTCTCTTATCAGTCTTATTTTTAAAACCATTCTATACTTGAAAAGCCACAAGTTAGAACACAGAAAGGAAACTCGCCTTTCTTTATTTATCCATATATTTCTGGTTCCACTAACCGACTAACAATTCAACTGCTTGGCCTCCTAGTGGCACCGCTCATGCCTCCCCATGGCTGAACCAGAAACCATGGCAGATTAGTTCCCTTGCCAGGGGCTAAAAGGAGCAAACATGACAAATACAGACCATGAAGACATGGAAAACGACAACCCAAAGAGACAGAAGACTGATCGGATGGAGCAACCCTACCCATCGTTCTTAATCTTCCACTTTTAAGTAGTCTGCCTATTAGTAAATTGTCTCCCTCTGTTATACAGAAACATCTGGAGGGTATTGCAGCATCTCCCAAGGCAGTGAAGAGACTACAATCAGGAGACCTACTAATAGAAACCACAAACCAAAGATATTCTGAAAAGCTTTTGCAACTAACAAGCTTTGCTGGCATTCATGTAAAAATATCACATCATGCGACCCTAAATTCATCTAAGGGTGTCATATCTAGTTGGGATTTATTAAATGTCACTGAGGAAGAAATAACTGAAGAACTGTAGGGACAGAATGTAATTGAAGCAAATATAATAAGGATTAAAAAAGATAATCAACTGGCACCTACCAGAAATATTCTTACCTTCAATAAGCCCAGCTACCCTCCTCTGTAAAAGCAGGTTATTTATTTTGTCATATTCATCCCTACATCCCAACCCTTTAACATGTTATAAATGCCAAAAGTATGGCCACTCTCAAACTGTGTGTAGAGGAATTCTTTCTGCCCCGACTGTGGGTCCTCAGACCACATACAAAGTGACTGTACAGCTACAAAAATTACCTATCCAAATTTCAAAGGTGACCATCCTGCATATTCCAAGACATGTGAAAAATGGAAAGCTGAGAAAAAAAATAATAAAATAGAAGGTTACGAACAAAGTCAGTTACCAAGAAGCGAGAAAACTAGTTGCACTAACTATAAACCAAAATATTACCTATGCAAATACTGTAAAAATATATCAAACAGCCTCCATTCAAACAGATGTCACAGTTCCTACTACTAAATCAATATCTGATTGTGCTAGAAATGTCGTCTCTGAGCTACAACCAAGTGTAGCTCAGAGAAGCAACAGAAGCAACAATCCAAAATGTCAGACCAAGCAAATAATACTCCTCTGACAATGTGATAATGTGACTCCTCCTCCTCCTTCAGTGATTGCTACCACATCCCATATTACAAACTCAAATGCTACAAAAAATATTCAGAACACAACCATGGACACATATGGCACGTCTATACAGGAAGATCCTATTTTAGAAATCTATGCTGAAGAAGAAGAAGAAATGTACCCTGGTCGCCCAGTTTTCCCAAAAAAAAGACAAACCAAAATTGGAACATCATAGACCAGTCACCTTCAAAAAGCAGTCAGAAAGTCCAAATTAGCTTCCATGGCCAAGCGATTTCTGAGCTCTGTAAAGTGATCCAAAGCATTTTCCTCTAAAGGAATCACTCTTCTCTCTAAGTTTCCCGTTAGTTTCTCTTAAGTTCTCTCAAAAAGCATGGTAGACTTCATGTTACAAGTTTTAAGTTAAGTTATGAAAGAAAAAACACCTTTCCTTTTATTTTTATTAGAGTTACTAACCCAACTAACCTAACAACCATTTGGCCACTCGTGGCATTACTCCTACCTCCCCATGGTGCAACTGATAACTTGAGTGGTAAAACCAACCCTCAGGGCCAAAATGAGTATAAAATGGTATTTGATGTTATACATCAAATACCATTTTATACTCATTTTGGCCCTAAAGAAACAGATACCTTGATTATCTGGAAAATGCTACAAACACGCCACTACTTGGTGGAACAATAAATGTAGTACTGAAAAAAAAGTGGTCGGGGGGAGATTGAAACTCTTGTGAAAATATCCCATCAAGTACTTGACGGGATATTTTCATAGTACTGGATTTTAAAAAAATCCAGTACTTGAGCCAGATAAATTTGGCATAAAAGTAGAAAGGATCATGGATTTTGCTTCTGTAATCAGTTGAAATATAGACAATTGTGTTATATGGAAAAAAATGAAAAACTCAATGGCAATGTTATTTTAGTATCAGCTTGGTTAATAAACTGAAATGGACTACACAAATATTGAAACGTGATTTTTTGTATAGTGCATTTCAATTTATCTCTGAGATAGATAGTCTGGAGGATCGAAAAGTGATCCTCCAGACTGTCTCTACTGCTGCTGGCAACTTACTATGCACTCCAACTACAGCCGCTATATTAATGATACTTGCACTGATTTTTAAAATGATTAAATAGATTCAAATTGAGGAAAGACAGTTGTAGAATGGATATGCAGAAGTTTGCCTTTAGCCAGCCAGTGGTTGGCAACTTCCACAATAGACTTCCATCTTCTGTTGTGGAAGTTGATAGCCTAAATAAATTTAAGGCTCAGCTGGACAGGCATTTGGAATGAAAGGAGGGGTGAAATGGGAGTTTTTTTTTTTTTTTTTTTTGGCTGGTGCTGCATAAGCTTGTTTTTTTTTTGCATTGTATGCCTCTGCTAATGCTAAATGCATTATGGTATTGTTGCTCTTGCACTGTAAAGCCCATAAAATAACAGCAGCATGTAGGCCACATCTCAGCCAGTGAATTATTCAGCTGTATATGACTGGCTCAAAATGAGATACATCTATGATAAGTATAGTTGGAGAGAACACTTTATCTGTTGTTTCTGTCTTACTACTGCAGAAAGCAATGTGTGTGCTGCTGAACTATCCAGTGAAGAGATAATCTTAACCTCCTTAATCTTCCAATAATTCTTTAATAGTCCTTCATAATATTTTCAGCTTTCAGACCTATATGGATTCTTTTAAGTGCAAAGAAATTACAACTTTTCATCTGCTGTGAATCAAATTAGATCTTGTCTACCTGTCAATCAAAACAAACAGACCATAAAAGTTGGCTGGAATCCCAGTCATTCTGGAAAACTGCCAAACTAAAGTGCATGTGAAGTAGCAAGAAATTGATTGTGATGTTGTGGTTCAGAGCCATGCCGCGAGGGTAAGGCATACAAGGCTCTTGCCTGACGTGAAAAGCTGAAAGGGCCCCCCAGAAGAAGATTAAATAATTGCCAATGTTGCCATCATTAACAGTAGGGTACAATTTTTCATTCTTGCCTCAGGTGCTAAAATGGCTCGGCACGGCCCTGTTGTGTTTCCTGAAAAACAACATTCAGATTTCTATCTTCAGTATAAACCAATCTTACAATGATTGAATTGAACACTGGACTCAAATGTGGCATTTCCCAAATGTAAAATGATTGAAGTTATTTCAATTGAAGCAGAACCAATAAATTTGGAGATTAGGCTTTTGTTGGCTAGGCCATGGATTGGCCATACTCATCCAATAAATCTCTTTTTACTGCTTGGGAATGATATCCCAGCTTGTCAGCATTGGTTTTCTTTGCTTACTGCAAAACATATTCTTATTAGAATCAAATCTTTCTGAATCACTTTCTGTTCTATGAGAGCCATTACTACTAAATTGCGTTAATGGAAATAAGTTTTATCTGCAAATGGTTAACCTCTGTCATATTCTAAATTTGTTTTGTACCATTTCACATCCATGAATCACTGAACTCTCACTCAACAGCAACTCTTGAATACATCCATACATTGCAAATAGGCTAGTCCATATATATCTTAATAAAATAAAAACTTAGAAGACATCATGTGCATTTTATTGACAAAAACTATTTTTATTTTGGAATATATTTAAACTTTTTTTTTTTTTTAGGCAATTCAACAAGCTACTGATTTAGAGTTATCATCGGAGCATTCTCAACTCTCTGAGAATAAGAACAAAAATCGTTATGTTAATATTGTTGCATGTAAGTAAGAAAAAGCTTTGTGTTTTGTTTATGTACACTGCCAAAAAAATTTGGCTAAGGTAAAGAAAGCCAACACGAGAACCATGGTAAACCTATACCGTGCAAATTCGTTTCCTGCTACAGCAGTTTTTCCCTGCATAAACAGATGGTGCAAGTTATCGTTAGTGGTAGTAGAAGTCAATAACAATGTATTGATTAGTTTTTCCTCATTATTAAAAGCAGATTATTGGAGTTGATGAGTGTGCTGAAATTTACTTATGGGTATACCCTCCAGTCTGCCTCAGTCTTAGGGTGTTTATCTCCCCTTCCCGCTGTTTTAACCCGATAAGAAAACAGCTGCAAGGGGAGATAAACGCCCTAAGACTGAGACAGTCTGGAGGGTGTATCCATAAGTAAATTTCAGCCATAAGTAAATTTCAGATGGCATTGCACTCATGAACTCCAGTATCTGCTTTTAATAAAAAAAAAAACTAATCAATACATTGTTATCAACTTCTTCTGTCACTACCAATAACACATGTCATCTGTTTACCAAGAATGCAGGAAGAAACTGTGGTAGCAGGAAAAAGTATAAGTTTTCTGAAGTTTCCTGTGGTTCTCGTGTTGGCTTTCTTTACCTTCACCAAAAATTTAAAAACCTTGCTACAGTACAAGATTAATATTAATTCAGTTCTGTATCCCTCACTCAGAAAGTTCCAGACAAAAAAGCTTTCTGGATGTCAGTTCCTTAGCAAGAGAAATTCAAATACGTGCAAAATAAATAATTAAAAACATGATTATTTATGTTTTTAATTATTAAAACAATTAAACATAATTTTGAAAAATTGATCCTTGCATACCACAAGGATCAGTTTTAAGCACAACTTTTTGCATCACATATCAGTAACGTAACGTGAGACATTCCAGCTTCAGTGAAAGCTAATATATATACAGATGAACTTGTTGTTTTTTCAATCTAGTATGGCTACCATTAAATGCAGATGTAATCCTTCCATTCATTATCAAATGTTTTAGCCCATATATTTTGGATACCCCTTCTAACTGTTTTTAATGCTATTTTTCACGTAATTTCTCTCCCCAGCAGTGGAACATCTACTTTCTGAAGCCTATACCCAAAATTCAATCTCCTGCTGCTATTAAGCATTAACAGCCAATCTCCAATGCCTCGAGTCTTCTAAAACTCGTTGAGAAGGTACTTCCCCGTTCTAACTAAACAACTTCTTCCACATCAGTCCCTCGACGTGGGAATCTGTACAACCAGATTAGCATCACTGGGATCCAATGCCCACAGCCCAGGTTTGGCGCATTATAGCCTCAGTTGCTGATGCGCCAATAAAACCCAAATCAAATCAAAATCAAAAGCCCACAGCCCAGACTAACATCAATGGAATCTGGCATGTTTGTTGTATGCTGCAACCTCTGGAAACTCGGAAAGGGGATGATCCTTGTGGTTGAGGGGCCCAGCTTCAATACACCACTTTGGCCCCTGCTTTGACAAAACAGGTGGTCCCGGATGGCCCAGCCAGGATCAATCAGCTAGTGGGTTTGCCTGCAAGGGTCAACCATGTCAATGCCATACCCCTACCCTCATGGTCCGAGGGACAGGATTCAGGCTGGTGGCCGTGCAGGTATGGCGCCTGGATAGCTCTGGCATCCCACTCCCGAGTGCATTTATTGCTTGCCAGGTAATAAATGGTGTCCCTTTGGGCTCCATGGTGGATGGGGAGCCCTGGCACTGAACCACAGCGAAACTAATATGAATCCTGCTAAATATATTTCTTCGGAGCCACCGGTTGCTATCTGCAACAATAAGAAACAGGAAGTGCCATGGTACTTAAGAGACAACAAACTGAAGTACAATCAGGGCCTGGTCCAATATTCTTAATCATTCATTCCACCAGTGAAAAGCCTATTGGGAAAACTGGTGCCCTTTTTTATTCAAAAAGGTTTGGATGGATTAGGTAAGGACCACGAAGCAACATGATGTTCAACTACAAAACCCACCTACGTTAACTGCCAAGGAGAACACCCAGCCTACTCACGAGCATTCCAGAGGTGGAAAGAAGAAAAACAAATTCAATGACTTAAGCAGAGATGAACATATCATATCAAGAGGCAAGGAAAATGGTAAAACCTATAAATATGAGCAAATCCACCTATGCCCAGAAGGTAACAGGGAGATGTTCCATCGGAACTCAGACGGACGTGACCATTCCTCCAAAAGAGTCATTCACTCCCATTGCATGCTGCCTTTTAAGCTCACAAAAACCCGCACAGAAAGATCATTCAGCTGCCACTCCCATATCAGTACCTCCTAATACTCCACAAGTAACAAAAGTAATTGGCAAAGAAAAGACAAGAAAGTTGAAGTAACCCCTAATACCGAAGAAAACATGGATGTCGAGGAGAAGGAGGTACAAGATAATTCAGTCTTAGAACTCTTTGCTGAGGAAGAAATGGACACAGGAGAGCACCCATACTTCCCCAACAAAGATAAATCCAAGACTGACAAAAGTAAGCCCTCAGTATCTCGGAAGCCACCTGATGGACCCACCAAGCCAAAATAATGGCTAAATTCCTACAATGGAACTGTAGTGGATTCCTGCGAAACAATGATGACATTGAGGCCCTCTTGCAAAATCATGAGCTAGTTTGCTTTTGCTTGCAGGAGACATACTTGAAGGCAAATGAAAACCTTTCCTTTCATTATACTACCATCATTCTAAAGGACAGAACTGGGGACAGACCTGCTCACGAGGTGCTGCTATTGTTCTGCGCAACCACACCCTATTTCAACCTTTTTTGCTCTCCACCAACATAGAAGCGATAGCAGTTTGCATTACGGTATGGTTTTTACTAACAGTTTGTTCAGTTTATTTGCCATCTAGCCAACATCTCGAAGAAAGACCCTGATGAACTCTTTGTGCAGCTGCATACTCCTGTCTTACTGCTGGGTGATTTCAATGGGCATAACACCTTATGAGGTAGTGCTGATGTTAATGGAAGGGGACGTGTCATAGAGTATATGCTCACTGACAGTGACCTTTCCCTTCTAAATATGGGAACTAATACCTTTTTTCACTTGCCTACTCATACATTTTCTGTTCATGATCTCCTCTACATGCTCCACCTCTCTCCTTCCTTCATTTACTTGAGAAGTAGAGGAAGACCTTTACGGAAGTGATCGTTTCCCTGTGATAACCAGCCTACTTAACGGGAGGCTGTGCCCACCTTTTAGGTTACCACGATGGAAGAATGATTAGGCTGACTGGAATGCTTTCAACACCTGGTAGACTTTAACATCAGTACAGTCAGTCAGGAGCCTATCAATGATGCAGTGGTGTAAATCACAGAAAGTATTATCCATGCAGCTGCAGCTACAGTTCCAAAAACATCTACCTGGTTTCCACCATTTCCAAAACCTTGGTGGAATGCTGAATGCACAGCAGCAAAAAAAGTACAAAACAAAGCTTATTATTTTTATTATTAGCTATATGGTGCAAAGAAGCCTGAGGTATGCTGCACCAGCCAAAAAAAAAAAAACAATTCCCGAGTTACCCTGAGAGAGAGAGTGTCAAAAGTAGAAGGGAATCACTAAGAAAGAGAAGAATGATGATATCCAGCTCAGGACACTGGGTGTGCCAAGCCCATACTCACCAGATGTGAGCCCCCTGGGGTTGGGGGGATATTCCAACAGCATCCTACCACAGCCAATCTCTTAGCCTTCAAACATGCATGTGCCAAAACATCACATTTTCATTGTCAGAGCCAAAAAGAATTGTGGATCTGCTTTACATCAACTATTATCCAGTTGACCAGCAGTAAAGCTGTCTGGAACAAAATCTGGAAAATGAAGACTATATATACGTCGCACCCTTCATCGGTCCTGGAATATAATGGATGCATTATTGCAGACCCAACCGCAATACCCAACACTCTTGGGAAGACCTTTTCTATCATCTCATCAACATCTAACTCCCAGGAATTTCTGGTCCAGAAAGACAAACTCAGAGCAGCCAATTAACTTTAAATCTAAAAATTCTCTTCCCTATAACTAGCCCTTCACCATGGAAGATTTAAGAACAGCACTAACTTTTACCAAGGCAAGTGCTGCTGGTCCAGATCTTACCCATTTTTGTGTAACAGAATATTTCAAGAAGAGTAGTTTCCCGATATCTCTGGCATAAGACAATCATGCTTGCCTTTCCTAAGCCAGGAAAGGATCCCAAAATCCCAACAAACTATCATCCTATTGCTCTGACTAGTTCAAAGTTCTGTCTGTGCAAAATCCTGGAGAGAATGGTCAGTGCCCACCTTATATGGTATTTTGAGCGCAGTGTGGCTTCCGTAGGAATAGGTCCGCTTTGGACCATTTAATCAGGCTCGAAACTTCCATTTAAGATGCCTTTTAAAACGAGAATACCTGGTGTCCGTGTTCTTCGATATGAAAATTGCGTATGATACAACTTGGAATTTTAAAAGACCTTTATAGCATCAGCTTTAGAGGTCATCTCTCAACGTTTATTATAAACTTTTTATCCCATCATTCATTCCAAGCTTGTTTAGAGTCTTCCCTCTCTCGGCCTTTTTGCCAAGAGGTGGGAGTGTCCGGGATCAGTTTTAAGTGTTACGCTTTTTGCTATCAAAGTGAATTCAATTGTAGAACAACTTCCTCCAACTGTAAGCTGTGCTCTCTATGTTGATGATTTCAGCATATTTTCTGAATCTTGCAACATGAGGGTTATCAAGAGACAACTGCAACATGCCATTGATCATCTGGACTCATGGTCAGTGAATAATGGCTTCAGATTCTCCTCACTCACAAAAGATGGAGCCTTTTGCCGCAAGCGCAACCTTCAACCTGAATGTAGAGTTGGACAGAATGCTATTCCAGTAGACCTGAGACTAGATATTTGGGGCTTGTGTTTGATAAAAAGTTGATATTCCTACAACACATTCGTCAGCTACATATGAAGTGCTGAATATCTTTCACACAATCTCTTCTAATTTCTGGGGTGCTGACCGATGCACTTTATTGCACCTTTATTGTGCACTTGTGTGTTCCAAATTAGACTACGGGTCCCAAGTATACACATCTGCTAGACTCAGCGTACTTGGATGGCTGGTGTCCACCATCAAGTGAATAGTATTGCCACTGGAGCATTTCTCACATCTCCAGTATAGAGTCTATGTCCAAGCAAATAAACCTTCATTATTGCTTCGTTGAAAGCAATTGTCTTTACAGTATACTTTGAAATCCCTGCCAGACTATCCAACTTGGCCACCCATTTTTGAGCCACATTGGGAAAATCTCTGCGATACTCACCAGACTGCCAATTATCCGTTCGGTATTCATATCCAAAAGCTACTCAGAGATTTGGATGTTTAATTAAAGAATGTTAAACAATGTTGCCCCATCACTAGGGCAACATTGTCCACCCTAGCATGTTCGTGTTGCACTTTTCATCTTCTACCGCAGTTACCTTCCCTTATCTGTCTGTTGGGGGATTTCAATGGTCACCACCCTTTATGGGGATCTTCCAAATTAGACACACATGGCCTACTGATTGAAACCTTTCTAGATAGGCAAAATCTTAACATTCTTAATACAGGTGAGCCTACGTACATACAATTGCCAACTGGACAAACTTCTGCAATTGACCTCTCAATATGCTCCACGGTACTGTTTCCAGTCATGGAATGGTCTGTTATGAATGATCCCATGGGCAGCGATCATTTCCCAATTATTTGTAATATGCTCAGTGCACAACCACCATTAGACGAGCCCTGCTGGAAATGGAAATTTTCTTGTGCCAACCGTGCCAAATGAGGAAATTATCCGATTACAACCCATAGATGAAGTGACAGAATATATCACATCCCAATTGTTATCAGCTGCTAAAAACTCAGTTCCATTGATGAATCCTGTGGCCTGGTGTCATTTTAGCTACTGGTGGAATGATGAATGCACGAAAACAAAGAGGGAAAAAAATAAAGCATGGAATTTATTCAGACAATCCCCAGCCACAGCTAATCTCATCAACTATAAGAAACTAAGGGCAAAAGCATGTCTCATTCAAAAACAAGCCAAGAAGGACTCCTAGACTTGGTTTGCGTCCACTGTAAATAGAAACACTGACTGCAAATTAATATGAAAGAAAATTAGACAGCTTTCTGGAGAGTTTCCGACCATCCCTTCAACAATCCTTTCCTGGAATGGGCAAGAACTCTCTGCTCTGACTATAGCAAATGCCTTGGGCAAAACCATTTCTCAAGTCTCAGCGGCATCAAGCTATTCGCCAGAATATCAGAAAATCAAGAACATCACTGAACAGCGACCCATCAGTTTTCCCACCTCTGTAATCTTACCGTATAACCAGCCTCTTCAGTATTTGGAACTTCCACAAGCCATTAGAACAGCACACAACAGTGCAACAGGGCCCGATAGAATATATTACATCATGTTACAGCACCTTGATGACAAACAATTACAGCTGCTGTTGTTATTTTATAATCGAATATTTCAGGAAAACATCTATCCTACGTTTTGACAACATGCCACAGTGTTGGCCTTTTTGAAACCCGGTAAAGATCCTTCCAGTCCTTTTAGTTACCGGCCAATTTCCCTTTCCAGTTGCCTCGGTAAAATTCTTGAGAAAATGATTCACAGACAACTCGTTTGGATAATTGAAGACCAGAATCTAATGAGTTATAGTCAATGTGGCTTTGGCCAAAACAGGTCTGCTTTAGATCTTATGATCAAGGCCGAGTTCACAGTTCGCAATGCCTTTGTCAGAAATGAACACCTTGTTATGGTGTCCATCGACATAGAGAAGGCATTTGATACCACCTGGCATCACAGCATTCTTAGAGACCTTCATGCCCTTGGTCTACAAGGCAACCTGCTTATATTCATTAAGAACTTTTTATGGAGTCGTTCTTATCAAGTACGATATATTTTAACTCCCTTTCTACAACATTCTTGCAGGAAGAAGGAGTTCCGCAAGGATCTGTACTGAGTGCAGCTCTTTTTGCCATTAGAATTGACTCCATTGCTAAAGAACTTCCAAACACTGTTGAGGCTTACCTTTATGCTTACAATCTTTCTCTTTCTTGCCATTCTCAGAACATGAGATCTATTGAACGTCAATTGCAGATATCACTAAATAAAATACAAAAATGGGCAGTGCTCGATGGTTATCGTCTTTCACAACAGAAAACTGTCGCTATACATTTTTACAATCAACACAAATTACATTCAGATCCTGAACTTCACATATCAGACTTTACCATTCCGATTGGCAACAGCATCAGATTCTTGGGGTTAACCCTTGACAAGAACTTCTTGAACATATTAAATTCATACGTAATACCTGTCTCAAAAAGCTCAATATACTAAGAGTTTATCTGCCCTGTCTTGGGGAGCAGGTTGTACTTCGTTGCTTAAAATATATAGAGCATTGATTAGATCGCGTTTGGATTATGGTGCTCCAGTCTACGATTCTGCCCGAAAGAGTGTACTACGCTGGCTGGATCATGTACAACACAGTGCATTACGGATTGCACTTGGAGCCTTCAGGACATCTCCAACTTACAGTCTATACATTGAAGCTCACAAACCCCATTTGCACCTCTGCAGAAAAATGTTACTACTGAAGTATGCAGCCGAAATAAAAAGTTGCTGTTTGCATCCTATTCACCCATACCTCTTCAATCCTCAACTAACTAATCTCTACAGAAATAAACCTAATAAAATAAGGCTAGCAGGCCTACGACTTTTTGAAATATCAGAGTTGGAAAGTTCCTCTTCACAATAGTCAACAAGTAATGAATTACTTTCATCTCCCTTGGACTACCCCTCCTCAACTGAAATTTGATACTTATTTTCTTCAATGGGGTAAGAATCTTCTACCGATTCTCAACCTGAAACAACTCCATTCAAGTCATATTCAGAGCTATGTTGATTTCCTGCCAATATATACCGATGGGTCCAAATCTCAATCAGCTGTTGGAGCAGCAGCAGCAGTGTTTCTCTCCGCTATTATTTCAACTTTCCTTCCACTTAAGTATAGCAACTTTTCTGCAGAACTACATGGAATTAAATTAGCTCTAGAAAATTTGAATCTTTATCCATCTTCAAAATATTTAATTTACACAGACCCTCCCAGCTCAATTAGTACAATGCATAATCCATGGCCGACCGGGCTAGCCGAGTGGGTAAAGTACCTGCCCGGCAACCCAAAGGTCGCGGGTTCGATTCCCGCCTCGGGCTTGGATCAAAGTACTGCAAAAACCTTGGGAGGTGCAATATGGCCACAGAAGCCGATGCGCCAACAACTACCAAATCAAATCAATCAAATCAAGCATAATCCATTCCATATGAATCACCCTGTTTTAAACCAAATCAGGAAGTTGCTCTTAAAAATTGAACAATTAGCGAACTTTTGTTGGATTCCAGCACATTCAGGGATAAAGGGAAATGAACTGACTGATATATCGGCAAAAAATCCCTCCACATTAGATTTGACCTCTGCTCATATTCCAGCCTCTGACCATGATATCATCATAAAAGCAGCATGCCTTGAACAGTGGAAAGAGCTATGGCACACCCAGACTAATAACAAACTTTCCCAATTGAAACAGGAACCAAAATTTTGGCACTCAAGCATCCAACCAACTAGAAGGGAAGAAGTAGTACTTGCACAGGCAAGAATAGGACATACTCATCTGACCAGCCTCCATCTACTCACAGATGATAATCCTCCTCAGTGACCACACTGCTCAGTACATCTAACAGTCAAGCATATTCTTGTTGACTGTCCTCAATTAACTAAGACAGAACATCAGTTCTGCTTTCTCTGAATAAACTACAAGAATCAATGGCTAAGGTAAAGAAAGCCTGCACGAGAAGAATGCAAAAGTTCGATGAAATTTACTGGTAAAAGTACTTTTACCAGTAAAGTCAGTTTATCCCCCCCCCCCACTTCTGGAGTAGAAGTTGAATCCCACAGGAGCTTGAAACCCTCCCGAATTGGGGGGGGGGGGGAATAACCCAACCTTTTTTCTTTAGAATCACTAATTGAATCACGAACAATCATATTGGAAGTTCTGGCGTCGTAAAAAATGTTCGTAACGTAGTTTCACCGATAAACTTTTTCGACGTTTGCCGTGCTTTTTGTGTGGGCTTCCTTTGCCTTTTTTTTTTTTTTTCCTTAATAAACAGTTTATCCACGAGTCCACCAGTGATTCTAAAGAAAAAAGGTCAGGTAACCCCCTCCACTTCTGGAGGATTTCAATCTCCCATGGGATTCAATTTCTACTCCTGACCGATAACATCCACTGTCTGTTTACCGAGCAAGCAACGATACAAATGACTTTACCGCAAAATACTTTTGCCGGTAAAGTTCATCGAACTTTTGCGTGCTTCTCGTGCAGGCTTTCTTTACCTTCGCCGAACCAATATCACTAGAGCATATTATAGGCAACAAGGCAAACATTAATGAACTTTTCTGTTTTCTGAAAAAAAATTGGAATTTATCATTGCTTCTGAATAGTTTCTAAAATGACATTGAAATGCCTTCAATTCTGAATTATTTCTTAACACATATGGACAGGTGCACTATAGCCAAAGTAGCTTATGTGCCATTAAATACCCATAACACACACATCTATGCTACAAATGTCTTTCCTCAATTTGAATTTGTTCCCTCAGGAGATTAATCTGTGCAAGTGGAAGAATACCATCAGCATTGAGCCTGCTCAAAACATTCAAGGCCTTATAAATTTGCACAACTTAAGCCGTTCTTGGTAAGAGGACCCCTTTGTTCCCTTCACCAATCTTGTTGTGCTTCTCTGTACTCGCTCTAGCAACTCTACATCCTTCCTAAAATGAGGCCTACAGTCCCGTACAAAGTACTCAAGGTGTAGTCTACCCATTGCCTTATACAAAGGAATAATCAGCTACTTTTCCCTCTCATAGACGTACTGGTTCTGCTGCATGCCTCTTCTACAGATACTTCCATGGGCACTGTTCTTCTGAATTAGCTTCTTTAATTCCCGCTCTCTCATTCAAAACAGTCCGAACACATGCCGCCACCAGCCAACATCCATTTACTGTCCAACTTCAAACTCACAGGACGAACTTTTCATCTTCCTCGTTTATTCATTCAACTGCCGTTTTCTGGAACAACCTTCCTTCATACGTATTTCCTGAAAATTACAGTCTACAGAAGTTCAAGTCCAATGTCAACAAATATCTTCTTTCGTCTTCTCAACCTCCAACCCAAGCATGGTACTAAGTACTATAGGTTCTAATACCTCTCCTGTTTGAGATTTACATAAAAAAAAAAAAAAATATATATATATATATATATACAGGCATACCTCGAATAACGAATAGGATGCGTTCCACGAAATTACTTCGTTAAGCGAAACTTCGTTTTCAGAGGTAAAAATACTATGGCCAGAATAGGGATACGTTCCTACGTAAAGAAAATGAAAAGCTTTTTTTTTTTCGAACAAAGAAAAGTTTTATTAAATAAACAGTCAACTTACATACAAATTGAAAATTGAAATCACATTTTAAAATATGAGTCTAAAGTTGATTGTTTATGCTCTTTTTCTCTTTCATTTAACAATTGCCTATACGGAGTTATTGCATTTAACACTGATCGCTTAAAAAATAACACTTCTTCCTAAATCAGGATCATTTTCACTAAAAAATTTAAAACGTTTTCAATGTCATTTAAGCACCTTTTTAAATCTTTGGTTGTTAACACTTTTTCGGCAGGAACTTCTTTAACTTCGTCTTCATTATCTTTGTCTTCGTTGCTAACAAGGTTTTCTAAATCTTCCACTGAAAAACCATCATCTTCTGCATTCAATAAATTTCTAACATCCTCTTCATCGACATTTTCGAAACCTATTGATTGAGCCATCTGGATAACTTCATTTCTAATTTCTTGGATGTTATTTTCTTCTTCTAGTACAACTTCTGGCCATATTTTGCGCCAAACTTCATTTAAGCATTTCTTAGTGCCTTCTTTCCAAGAACTATCAATGTTTTCAATTGCGTTTTTAATGGTGTAGTTTTTCCAAAAAGTTTTAACTGTCATTTCCTCTTTATCCTGGCGCCTCCGTAGCCAGGTGGGAAGGAGCAGCAGTGCGTAGCACACGCTTCTTGATTAAACCGGGGTTCGAGCCCGTCAACACCAAATACGGAGGATGCGGAAAGGTCAGGGAATGACCACCGCATTTCCCGGAGCAATATGGCCTTAGTTGCTAATGCTCCTTAAAAAAAAAAACCAAACAACAAACTCTTTATCCTCTAGTTCAGTTAAACTGCTTAATGCTCGACGCAGATAATAAGCTTTAAATGATGCTATTACTCCCTGATCCAATGGTGGAATCAGGGAAGTTGTGTTTGCTGGAAGAAACACAACTTTGACAGGAATGCATGTGTCCAACGTGTTAAGATCAGTAGGAGCATTGTCCCGGAGCATTGTCTAACAACAAAAGAGCTTTTTCTTCAAAGTTGTTTTTTTTTTTGACAATACCGTTTTACTTCAGGACAAAAGTGGTTAACAAACCAATCAGTAAATAACTCCTTGGTAACCCACGCTTTTCTATTTGCTTTCCATATTACAGGTAAATTCATTTTTATGTTACCTTTTAACACCCTCGGATTTTCTGAATGGTAAACTAATAACAATTTTAATTTATAATCGCCAGAGGCATTTGATCCAAAGAGTACCGTTAAACGGTCTTTGGCTGCTTTGAACCCAGCAGCTGATTTTTCTTCAATAGAAATGAAGCCTTTTGTTGGTAGCCGTTTCCAGAACAAACCGCTTTCGTCAACATTGAACACCAAATTTGGAAAAATTTCACGTTCAATTATTTCCTTTAGTTTTTCTGGAAACTTATTTGCAGCTTCTCCTGTTAATTTTACACTATGAATCCTGGCCCGTTTTTTAAATTTCTCGAACCAACCACGAGAAGCCCCAAAGGTTTCCGTAATTTCTTCAGTTTGTTTAGATTTCAGGTGATTAAAGTGGAATATTTTTTTATGTTAAATGGGGCTTGAAATTGCCGACTTCGTTATAGCAAAGCTTCGTTATCAGAGGTAACGTTAACCGAGGTATGCCTGTATATATATACCAAATCCACTACGGTGTTATAAGTGTCAAAAGTTCGGACACTCTCAGACAACATGTCGAGGAAACACAAAATGTGGATCCTTCGATCACACTCAAACCGACTGTACTGCAACATCTGCAGTTTGCCCTAATTGCAAGGAAGATCATCCTTCATATTCTAAAAATTGCGAGTTATGGAAACTTGGAAGAAAATACAGAATTTTAAAATTGAACACAAAGTGACCTATCAGGAAGTGAGACGACAAATACTGAAAGATACTCCCGCATGCAAATATGCTAATATTACAACGAAATATCGTTCTGTTGCTACACAAACCAATGACTCAGTTCCACCTAACACATTGCTTGCTGAATGGGGTAGGGCTCAGCTTTCAGTTCCTCAGCCATCTTTGAAACAAAACAACAATGACCAGACTTGTAATACCTCAGTTTCCATCCCCTGTACTAGTGGCATAAAGTCTCAAGTTGAAACCAGAATGGCAAAAGCTGAGTCATCTACTAAGAGCCACATTAATACTTCAGAAATGGATATAGATGAGAAAACTCAAGAAGAACCTTTATTAGAAATTTATGCTGAAGAAGATATGGACACTGAACGGCCTACCTTTCCTAAAAAAAGATCAAATTAAAATAGATCGCAATAAGCCTACTACCTCTAAAAACAACCGGATCATCCTACCGCTAAAACTAAATGCGGTGCATTTTACAATGGAATTATCGAGGACTACGTACTAATACAGATGAGCTCTATGACTTAATTCGACATTTCAGTCCAGCAGTGTTTACAGGAAACATTTAACTCTACAAATGACCCCCTCAATAAAGAAATATACTTTGTACAGGTGTGACAGGAATGCAGCAACTGCAGCCCATGGAGGTGTAGCAGTTTTAGTATCCGTTACAAATCCATCTAGGCAAATCCCCTTAAAAACTAATTTAGAAGTTGTTGCTGTAAGAATAGAACTTGGAATAATTTTTTCTCTTGTATCTATTTATCTTCCACCGAACCAAACGTATGTACTCAAGACTTTGATGAGCTCCTTGCCCAGATATCACCTCCTATTTATTTGATGAGCAACTTTAATGGTCACCATCCATTATGGGGAAGTCTATGTATGGATAAAAGAGGGAAACTAATAGAAACCATACTGGACACACACAATCTAACTCTGCTGAACACCGGTGCACATACTCATGTGCATTCTCCCACAGGAAATACTTCTGCCTTAGATTTGTCTATCTGCTCCTCCGCACTATACCCAAGTATACATTGGGCAGTATTGGATAATCCACATAACAGCGATCACCTTCCTATTATTTGTAGATTCCAAACTATCTCCACCTATCAGGAAACTTACAAAAGGTGGAAATTCTCAAAGGCAAACAGAACCAAGTTTTCCTTAATTATATCTTTAGATAAACATTTGATTCAGAATCTGTCAATAGATGAAGCCACTGACCATATCATTACACAGATACTAGCAGCAGCTAATAAATCTATTCCTTAGTTGTCGACCCATCCACATAGGCATAAAAACTACTGGTGGAATGATTAGCATTAGTAGAGGCATACAATGCAAGAAAGCAAGCTTATGCAGCATCAGCCAAGAAAAAAAAAAAAAATCCTCTCATTTCATCCCTTCATTCATTCCAAATGCCTGTCCAGCTCAGCCTTAAATTTATTTAGGCTATTAGCTTCTACAACAAAAGGTGGAAGCCTGTTCCACCAATCAACTACCCGCTGGCTAAAGGCAAATTTCTGCACATCTATTCTACAACTATCTTTCCTCAATTTGAAACTGTACCCGCTCAGGTTTTTAGTTTGAGCAAGACGAAGAATCCCATCAGCATTCAGCTTGCTCAACCCATTCAAGGCCTTATACACCTCAATCAGATCACTTCACAGGTGACTACTCTCCAGGTGCTGCAATTTGCAGAACTTAAGCCTTTCTTTGTAAGAGCACCCCCTTTGTTCCCCTCACCAATCTTGTTGCCATTCTTTGTACTCGTTCTAGCAACCCTACATCCTTCCTAAAATGAGGCCTCCAGACCTGTACACAGTACTCTAGGTGTGGCCTGACCATTGCCATAACAGGATTATCACATTGTGAATGTAATAGAGCAAAAAAAGAAAAGAATAAAGCTTGGAATATATTCCGCAAGCATCCCACTACTATTAACTTTATTATTTAAAAGAAACTTAATGCGAAAGCGCAACAAATAAGAAGGAAAGCCAAAAAAGCTTCCTGGATACAGTTCGCTTCCACTATTACCAGAAACACCGATACTAGATTAATCTGGAGGAAAATCCAATATCTGAACAGCAAATATCCTTTGTCATCCTCTTCTATATTGATCTGTAAGGGACAGGAACTGTCTTCCCCAAAAGACAAAGCAAATGCTTTTGCTGAAATTTCAGCAGCAAATTCATATGATGCTCCATTCCTACAAATTAAAGAGGAAACAAAGGCAGCAGTTAAATTTCAACACCAGTCGCTCTCTTCCATATAACCAGCCTTTTACGATATCTGAGTTAAAGGAATCTCTTAACAGAGCACCCAATAGTGCAGCTGGCCCTGATGGTAATTTTTATATTATGATAAAACACTTGAATGATGCTGCTTTACAAACTCTTCTAATATTTTTTAATAGAATTTTTCAGGAACATGATTATCCTCACTCTTGGAGACATTTACTTGTATTAGCCATCCCTAAACTAGGAAAAGACCTCTCTAATCCAGTTAATTACCATCCAATTTCCTTAACTAGTTGTTTGGGAAAAATATTGGAGAAAATGGTTTCCTGAGTCACATAAAATCTTACATAAAAATCAGTTTTGCTTACGTAAAAATAGATCTGCTTTAGATATGATGACTAAAGCAGAATCAAACATCAGAAATGCTTTTATCAGAAATGAACACCTAGTTATGGTAAGTTTGGATTTAGAGAAGGCCTTTGATACAACATGACGTTTTGGTATTCTACGGGATCTTCACGCCTTTGGACTACAAGGCGTGCTTCCCTTGTTTGTTCAAAGATTTCTCCAAGGCAGAACCTTTCAAGTTAGTCATCAAAATGTTCTTTCTATAGTCCATATCCAGGAGTAGGGGGTCCCTCAGGGATCTATTTTGAGTCCTATCCTATTTTTAATAAGAATAAACAATATCATCCATGATATTCCAAGAACAGTAGAATTATATCACTGTGCAGATGACCTCATGATCTCGTGTCAAGGGAAAAATATGAATTCTATCAAGAGACAACTTCAGATCTCAATTAACAAAATTGAGCTGTGGATGTCTCGCAATGGCTACCGCTTATCAGCAGAAAAATCCAACTGTATTCATTTTTGTAAAAAACGAAAGATTCTGAACCTGAATTAAAACTTAATTCCACCATACCTCTTTTGAACAGTATCGGATTTCTTGGCCTAATCTTCGATAATAAATTAAACTTCTTACAACACATCACATACCTGAGAACCATTTGCTTGAAAAAGTTAAACATCCTCAGAGTACTATCATCATCAACGTTATTTATTTATTTGTTATTTGTTTTTTTTTTAGGAGCATTAGCAACTAAGGCCATATTGCTCCGGGGATATGCGGTGGTCATTCCCCTGACCTTTCCTTATTTGGTGGGCATGAGCTCGAACCCTGATCTAATCAAGAAGCGTGTGTTACGCACTGCTGCTCGTACCCACCTGGCTACGGAGGCACCTCATCAATGTGGGGTGCTGACCGATATACTCTGCTTCAGCTATATTGGGTATTAATCCGATCTTGCTTGGATTAAGGAGCGAGCTCCAATCTATATGACTCTGCCAGGAAAAGTGCACTAATTCGGTTAGACACTATCCATCACAGTGCCCTAAGAACTGCTTTAGGAGCATTCAGAACATCCCCTGCACAGAGTTTATATATAGAGGCACACGAACCTCCACTCCATCTTCGCAGGAAAATGTTGCTACTCAACTATGCAGCAAAAATACAGAGCCTTCCCGTCCATCCTATCTTGCTATACTTATTTGAGCCCCAATGGACCACCTTTTATCAGAACAAACCCAATGAAAACAAGCCAATTGGGATAAGGCTGCTACAGTTAACACAATGCTGGAATTTAGACATGGGTAATATCTTTCAGGAAACAAGCACACTTGACCCTCTATGGTCTGATTATACTCCAAGTGGAGTATAATCAGACCATATATTAATAGCTGGTAAAAATTTACCAGCTATTAATATTTAACAATATATATATAGCATTGAGCACTTATTTTCAGTTACTGTGTATTGCCTTTTACTTTATTTTATATATTTACTCTTTTTTTTATGTTACCTTGCTGGAAGGTAAAGAAATCTTTTATTCATTTGTATTTTTATAGTTTTGGCCCACCTTAACCATAGTCACTTCTGTGCCAGTAAAACACAATTCCCCCACCCCACCTCTCTTCCAAACGGGATCAAGTTATTATATTATTGTGAAATGATATAATAAACTAATGGAGAAAGCAAATGATTATTAATCACTCATCCATTCACTCCAAAAGTTTGTCTAGTTCAGCCTTGAATTTATTTAAGCTGTCGACTTCCTCAACGACAGATGGAAGTCTAAGCAAGAGAAAGAATGCCATCAGCATTGAGATTGCTCAAACCATTCAAGGCCTTATACATCTTGCAGGTGCATAGTTTCCAGACTTTGCACTATGCAGAACTTAAGCTTAGCAACAGCAACTCTTTGTTCCACTCATTAATCTCGTTACCCTTTTCTGTACACTTTCTAGTAGCTTAACATCTTTCCTAAAATGAGGCCTCCAGACCTGTATGCAGTACTCAAGGTGTGGCTTGACCATTGCCTTATACAAGGGGATAACACCTCATTATCCCTGCTAGCAAAATTCCTATATATCATTGACAAGACCCCATGAGCTACTCTTGCTGCATGTCTGCACTGCTCAGAAAACTTCATATATAATTTCATAATTACCTCTAGGTCTTTTTCATTCTCCACTACCCTCAGTGTAGTACCACACAGTTGGTACGTTTCTCTTGGGTTACTGCTACCCATATGCAGTATTTTGCATTTGTCAATGTTAAACTTTAGTTGCCGCTTCTCAGCCCATCTGCTCAACTTTTCTAGATCCTGTTACAGTAACATACTGTCCTTAACAACCCTACCAACCTTCGTATCGTCTGCAAACTTTGACATTAAGCCTTATATACCTCCATCAATGTTACTTATAAATACAGAAAACAAAAAAATATATCCGAAGTTGTTTACTGCTCCCCTAGAGGAAGCTTTCAGAAGATTGAACTGGCTGCAGAAAGGAGTCAATGTGAATGGAGAGTACCTAAACCATTTATGATTTGCAGATGACATTGTGGTCACAAGCCACAATCCCAAAGAATTAGAGGAAAACCATAATCAGTTATGCAGAGTTAGTAACGATTTCGGACTAAAGATGAATATGGCTAAAACAAAAGTAATGATGAACAAGTATGCCACAGAAAGGGATATAATCATTGAAGTTGTAAAAATTGAAAAGGTAGATTCATATACTTATCTTGGACAAGTCATTAGCTGTAACAATGATAAATGGCTGGAAGTCAAGAGAAGAATAAGTTCCTGATGGATAGCATTCAGGAAATATAATCACGTACAGAGGTGCAATATCCCAATCTGCCAGAAACGTGAAATAATGAATCAATGTGTACTCCCCACCATGATTTATGGAAGTGAATCTTGGGCACTCACCAAAAGAGTGGAAGAGAAGCTGAAAACTACACAGCAAAGAATGGAACAAATTATATTAGGAATCAGACTGTTGGATAAGGAGAGAAACACATGGATTATGCAGCAAACACAAGTAAAGGATATTCTTATGAAACTAAAGAACTGAAATGGACTTGTGCAGGACACATATTGAAGACATGATTGACAGATGGACCAAAAAAATAACAGAATGGTACCCGTTCTGTTATTATTGTTATTCTCTGGAAGACAACAACAGAGAGGGACAGATGAAATTCATGAGTTCATGGGCAGTAAATGAATGGCCATTGCAAAACAGAAGGAACTGGAAAGTTCTGGAGAGGCCTTCATCCTGCAGTGGATTTAAAATGGTGCTGATGGTGATGATGTAGAATGATAATATAGGAACTGGCAAATTTTGTCCTCACTGCCCTTGTGCTCTTAAACAACCATACCAATACCTTAATTTAGCTATCCCAGTTAAGTCACCGCGGAGACATCTGATCTGAATACTTTGTAACCCCCAAAATTGAAATGAATTTTCAACAAATCATAGCTAATAGTTTCATTGTCTCTCTCTCACACACACACACACACACACACACACACACAGAGTCAGTGTCCTTCTTAATTGGAATGGGATTGATGTGCTTGGTATTAGTGAGTTATTCCTTCTTTCCTACTACTTTTTCCATCTTTTTGAAATAATAGTGTATTAGAGGGGAAGCGTTGGTATTTTTATCTAATCAATACTATTTTGCCAGTTGTGTGATTCTTTTATTCCCTCCTCCAAACAATAGAACAGTAAGAAATAATGTGTATGTACATTGTATTTTTCAGATGACCATACCAGAGTTTGCTTAAAACCTATTCTTGGGCAAAAGAAATGTACAGATTATATCAATGCCAATTACATTGATGTGAGTTATTCTCTTAAAATAGCTTTATTTTATACGTATTTTTAAGAATTATAACTGGAATGACAAAACTATGTAGCAGTTATATGTACGAGGTGCTACCCAAATGTTCCCAAAATTTGAATGTTGCGCTGGAACTACATTTGGTACAGACTTATGGCTCTAGGTAATACTGCATGCATTCTTTGTGAATCGGTGTACCACATGGCATTGGGCTGGATAGAGTCATTGAATATTTATGCGCAGTTCTTTGGTGGTGTGTTTCACATAGTTTGCGATGACTGATGTGAGAGAGTGTGTATGGTGTGATGTGAGTGCTTGCATCAAGTTTTGTTTCCTTAATGATACAGCAGCAGAAACCCATAAGAAATTGAAACAAGCTTTTGGTGACGTTTTATGCCAGGCGCAGACCTACTACTGGTTTAACTGTTTTAAAAAATGGTCGAATGTCGGTTGTGACGACTATCGCTCTGGCCATCCATCGTTGGGCACCACCCTGGAAAATGTCACAAAAGTTCAGGTGGCGATCTGTAAAGACCGCAGGAGGACCATCCACAACATTTGTGGCATTGTATGGCACGTGTCAGCAGATTTTGTCAGACGAGTTGAACATGAGAAGGATTGCAGCCAAGTTCGTGCCACAGTTACTGAGTGAAGATCAAAAGCAGCATCACATGGAAGTTAGCAGCGATCTTCAAGAATGGACCGGGAACGATCAAAATTTCCTTTCCACGGTCATCACTGGTGACGAGAGAAGGGTATATGGGTATGACCCAGAAACCAAGTAACAATCATCGCAGTGGAAGAGCCCATCTTCACCCCGACCAAAGAAAGCCCAACAAGTGAGGAGCAATGTGAAATCCATGCTGATCTGTTTTTTGTACATTGATGGGATTATCCGTAAGGAATTCATCCCTCCTGGCCAGACCATCAACACAAAGTTCTACTGTGACGTCCTGAGGTGGTTAAGGGAAGCCAATCAGGAGGAAACATCCAGTGAAGTGGTGCACAAAGAATTGGGTACTTATTACCGGCTCACACTTCACTCACTGTGGTGCAGTTTTTGGCATCCAGCAACATGACAATCGTCCCCCCCCTCCCACTTATTTGCTCGACTTAGCTCACTGCGACCTCTTCCTCTTTCCAAGAATGAAAATAAATCTGATGGGTCGAAGGTTTGACAGCATAGAGAATATCCAAACTGAATTGCAGGCAGTGCTGAACACTATGACGAAGAAGAACTCTCAGGACATTCAAATCATGGAAGAAGTGCTGAGATTGTTGTTTACGCTCTTAAGGGGAATACTTCAAATGTGACGGTGGCGAATAAGACCCAGGGTGAGTCTAATTTATTTTAGAAATACATTTCGAGAACTTTTGGGTAGCACCTCATATTAATCTTGATTGTTGATATGATGATGCATTTTGTATTATGCTCTTTCATTTCCCTCAAATTATTATTAACTCTGAGTATTCCTCCCTTACTGAAATGGCAAATCTAAACAGAGGAGAAATTAATATCTAAATCTAATTTTAAGAGAATTTTTTGCTTAAACTTATTTTGTTGTTCTAAGCTTTTTCTCTTGTTTTTTTTTTTTTTATTTTATTTTATTTTTATTATGAGTAAATGGTATTTTTTCTGATCATATATTATGTGGTTAATGTTTGTACTTTGACTTGAAGTTTTTTTTTTATTGTAACATTATTCTTTCTTTGGCTGTATATTCCCTTTGAAAACTACATTGTCATTTACCATAGGTGCTGAATTTTTTATTATATCAACATTCAAAATAATTGAAAATGGTGTTTCATTATTAAAATACTTCTGCTCATCTATGCAATATAAAGATAGCATTGATCTATATATTCTGCCAGAATTACTTTATATTAAATGCTTCATATTTCTCTTAATAGTATTATTTCTATAAATATTTTAAATTATTCATTATTTTAGATTTTATTTTATAATTTTATTTATAATTTTAATTTTCACAATTTTATTTAGCTTCACCTGCCAAATTAGCAGGTGAAGCCTGTCTTTCAGTTATACACCAGTTTGGTGATAAAAAAGTGTGAAAAGATAAAATTAGGCGAGCCAGTAATATATATATTAAAATTTCTTGTAATATTTGATAGCATCACACAGTAACATTACTCTTTCTTCTATCACGCATTCCTAATTAAAAATGTATATGTTGTGGAAAGTGATGTCAGACTACTAATAAATCAAGAATGTCTAATCAAAATAGCTCAAAAAGCATCATCTTTTTGGATTTAGGTTGCAAACGTTTGTGACTCATGTCATTGAATTTAGAGTGCAAATCACATTTGGTACTGATATATAGCATATTTTCCGGCTTATAAGGCGTGGTTCTTTTTCGCAAAGAAATACTCGGAAAATCACCCTACGTCTTATATGGTCAATGTCAGATTAGGCCTAAAGACTACCAGCAAAGCATTTTCGATCACAGTGCCGATAAACTGAGTTCTGAAAACTTCTCTTTGAAATTCACAACAAATTTAAGATTTATTTGTTGAAATATATTTTTAACAATTATCAGTGGTTTTTTTTATTTTTTAAAAATTTTTTTTTTTATGTGAACCCCAAACACGAGAGGTATTAGAACCTATAGTACTTAGTACCGTGCTTGGGTTGGAGGTTGAGAAGACGAAAGAAGATATTTGTTGACATTGGACTTGAACTTCTGTAGATTGTAATTTTCAGGAAATACGTATGAAGGAAGGTTGTTCCAGAAAACGGCAGTTGAATGAATAAATGAGGAAGATGAAAAGTTGGTTCTGTGGGTTTGAAGTTGGACAGTAAATGGATGTTGGCTGGTGGTGGCACGTGTTTGGACTGTTTTGAAAGAGAGAGCGGGAATTATAGAAACCAATTCAGAAGAACAGTGCCCATGGAAATATCTGTAGAAGAGGCATGCAGCAGAAACAGTACATCTATGAGAAAGTGAGTGGAGAGACTCTGTTAGAGATGAATCATTAATTAACCTAACTGCCCTCTTCTGAATGGAATCAAGAAGCCTGAGAGAGGTTTTGGGGGCACCACCCCAAATGTGGGAACAATATTCCATGGCAGGGCGGATTTGCGATTTATACAGAGTGAGCAGCTGTTTGGAAGAAAAGTAACGCCGAGAGCGAAAGAGAAAACCAAGTTTTTTAGATGCAGAGGAAGCAATATTTGTAATGTGCTTGTGCCAAGAGAGATTAGAAGTCAGGGTAATCCCCAAAAGAGATATATCCTTTTGCCTAGAAATTGGAATGTCACTAAAGATAGGCATAGGAGCAGAAGAATCCTTTTTGCGAGATATAAGACAAGACTGAGTTTTAGAAGGGTTGAAATCAACAAAATTGTCTTTGCCCCACTGGAGAATTACCTGAAGATCGGCATTTAAGGAATTGGTAGCAGATTTTCGAGAAGTTGAAGCTGATTGAGCAGGGCAAGGTTTCCCAAAATGGAAAGTTGAATGCAATGTGCTATCATCGGCAAAACTATGGATAGGATTTCCAGTCAATGGAAGAAGGTCATTGATATACAAGAGGAAAAGAGTGGGGGAAAGAACTGAACCTTGGGGGACACCGGCATTAGTGGAGAAGTTAGAAGACAGAGAGCCATCTACCATCAACCTCAGTGAGCGATCAGAGAGAAAACTGGATAACCAATTACTAAAAACAGTTGGCAAACCATAAGATGGAAGCTTGTTTAGAAGACCTTTATGCCAAACACGATCAAAAGCCTTCGAGATGTCAAGAGCTAATACTTGGGTTTCACCGAAACTTTCCATTGAATTAGTCCATAAATGGGTAACATAAGCCAGAATATCACCAGTGAATCGACACTGACGGAATCCATACTGGCGATCGTTGATCAGATGGAAGGTTTCTAGGTAGTTTAAGAGTTGGCGGTTAATTGATTTCTCCATTACTATAGAAAGAGTTGAAGTAATTGCAATGGGACGATAATTGGATGGGAGGGATTTGTCACCCTTTTTAGGAACTGGCTAGATATGAGCAAATTTCCAAGCAGAAGGAAAAACACCTTTGGAATAAGAAAGTGAAAAAAGGCGGCAAAGAATAGGAGTAAGTTCGGGAGCATAGGTTTTGAGAACAAGTGGAGAAATATCATCAGGACCTGGAGCTTTCTTAGCATCAAGATTCATCAAAATCCTTCTGATATCCTTTTGACGGAAGACCACAGGAGGCATTGAATGGAGCTTATTGGGAATGGTGGGAGGTGTTTTACCAAGATCATTAATACAAGAGCTGGAACAAAAATGGGATGCTAGCAGGTCAGCTTTATCCTTGGCGGAAGTGACAACAGAACCATCTGGTTTGGACAGAGTTGGGAGCAGAGATGGGTAAAAGTTGCGGCCAATAGCTTTGGCAAGGGACCAGAATGCTCGGCTACCATAAGGGCAAGAAGCAAATTTTCTACTCTTAGCCTGTTCAAACTCTAGTTTAGACTGATTAATAACTGCTTTACAATTGTTGCAAGCTTTGGTGTAGGCAGAAAATGACACTGAAGAATTAGAAACAAGCCAATTACGATATGCAACATTCTTCTCTTGAACAGCCTTAGCACATTTATTGGAAAACCAAGGTTTAGATAAAGGGCGAGATTTTAAAGTGGAGTGTGGGATAAAGGATTCCATTCCTGCAAGAATAATTTCACTGACACGATCTGAGCAAACGTTGACATCAGAAGTTTTGAAACAGTAATCTGACCAAGGAAAAGAAGAAAAGAATTCTCGCAGGTCATCCCATTTTGCATTCTTGTAATGCCAAACAACATGAGGTTGGGATGAGCATTGAGATAAAGGTTCCATTGGAGAAGAGACAATCACCAAGTTGTGATCTGAAGTGCCTAAAGGACCTCTCACTTCGACCGTGTACTTAGAAGGGTTGTTTGTGAGAAAAAGATTAAGCGTATTGGCTGTATGATTAGGATTGTCCGGTATTCTTATAGGTAAATGAACAATCTGTGCTAGATCATTAGTAATTGCAAAAGCCTCAGCATCTCGACTTGCTGGGTCGGTGTGACTAGAAAACGGAAGCCAGCCGGAGTTGTAAACATTAAAATCACCAAGGAAAATTACCTCACTGTTAGGAAAGTTGGACTGGAGAAAGTCAAGTTGCAAAGAGAGGAAGTCAAAGAGCTCCAAGTGATTAGTACAGTTGGGAGAACGGTAGAGACAACAGATGAATATGACACAATGAGGTAGACAGATTTTGAGCCAGAGAAGATCAAAGAGAGTAGATTCCAAATTGCCAAGTCTCTGACAGGGAATATCAGAACGGACATATGCACAAGTACCACCTTTGAGGAGAAAGGAATCATACAGCAAATAATTTGGGCATCTGATATGAGCAGTAGTTGAATCAACCGATAACTGAGATTCTGTCAGAAAAAGTTCATGGGATTTGGCAGACTGCAACTGGAAATGGACATCGTTGAGATTAGAATTTAGACCAAGTATATTCGTGAAATGAATTAGGAAGTGCTTGGGAGATTTAGATCCTTTCGCAGATAAGCTTGCTCTATTAGTTTGACAATTCATGGTGTATTCAATAGTAAGAAAAAGTGGGTGGAACATGCTGTGTGAAGTAATGAAATTTTTGGATGTGGCGTACACGTGGTAAGAATATATCCAGACCCTTGACATAACGTGGCCTCGACAATGCTCTCTGCATACACACACTACTCGGACTCCCTCAGTCACTATCTGGCAGAGTAGAGGTAGCAAGATTATACACTAGCTGATCCAGAAGCCTTCTAGAGAGTTACCAATAGGTTCGGTCCGGTGTACTAACTTGCTGCTGCCCTGAGAAAACCGTTTTAGAGCTGTACACTCGAAATGTAAGTAATATTGGATCTTGCCACGACGTTTATCATAACCTCAAAAGTCATCAATCATATTGCATGATGGAAGAGATCGGGAAGGATTGACTGGATCTTAGCTCTAGAGACTAAAAAGGGTTCCACCACTTCAAGCCTCCAATAAGCAAAGTGGTGGTATTTCACCGGTTGATGAGAGTCATCTACCACCTAGTACTGCCTGGTAACATAGAGGGGCGGCGTTCCTCCATGTGGTGTGGGCGCCACACCTCGACCTCTGCTAGCGTTGGTTCACACCTGTTTGGTCACCCACCAAGTACTTGTGCATGGAGGTTATACCCAGGATTACTAACAGTCCCACCATCGTGAAGGTGCAAGCAGAGGATTTGTCTGTCAGAGACTGTCCGGATTTCACTGAAATTGGTCCACTTGACTTGAGTGTCACCCGAATATCAGTTCCATCTGCGTTTTAGACTCCCAGTTAGGAAGTACAGCTTGTCTAGCATATCTGAGAGAATGTCTGTGACAACCTCGCAGATAAGCTGGCTCTATTAGTTTGACAATTCATGGTATATTCAATAGTAAGAAAATGTGGGTGGGACATGCTGTATGAAGTAATGAAATTTTTCGATATGGCGTACACATGGTAAGAATACACCCAGATCCTTGACATAACGTGGCCTCGACAATGCTCCCCCGCATACACACTACTCGGACTCCCTCCGAGCAGAGTAGAGGTCGCAAGATTATACACTAGCTGATCCGGAAGCCTCCTAGAGAGTTACCAATAGGTTCGGTCTGGTGTACTGACTAGCGGCCGGCCTGTGAACACCGTTTTAGAGATGTACCCTCGAAATGTAAGGAATATTGGATCTCGCAACAATCATCATCATCAGCCATTTTCAATCCACTGCAGGATGAAGGCCTCTCCAGCAACTTTCCAGTTCTTTCTGTTTTGAGCACTGGCCATCCATTTACTACTCAAAAACTCATGAATTTCATCTATCCATCTCCGCATTTGTCTTCCAGGTTTTCTTCTAGCTCCTCTTGGGTACCATTCTGTTATTTTCTTAGTCCATCTGTCATCATGTCTTCGAGCTATGTGTCCTGCCCAAGACCATTTTAGTTCTTTAGTTTTGATAAGAATGTCCTTTACTTGAGTTTGCTGCCTAATCCATGTGTTTCTCTTCTTATCTAACAGTCTGATTCCCAATATAATTCGTTCCATTCTTCGCTGTGTAGTTCTTAGCTTCTCTTCCATTCTTTTGGTGAGTGCCCAAGTTTCACTTCCATAAGTCATGGTGGGGAGTATACATTGATTCATTATTTTACGTTTCAGACAAACTGGGATATTGCTCTTCAGTATGTGACTATATTTCCTGAATGCTATCCATCCAAAATTTATTTTTCTCTTGACTTCCAGCCATTTATCATTATTCCAGCTAATAACTTGTCCCAGATAAGTATATGACTCCACCTTTTCAATTACTGCTCCTTCAATCATTATTTCCCTTTCCGTGGCATACTTGTTCATCATTACTTTTGTTTTAGCCATATTCATCTTTAGTCCAAAATCCTTACTAACTGTGCATAACTGATTAAGATTTTCCTCTAATTCTTTGGGATCGTGGCTTATGACCACAATGTCATCTGCAAATCGTAAATGGTTTAGGTACTCTCCATTCACATTGACTCCTTTCTGCGACCAGTCTAATCTTCTGAAAGCTTCCTCAAGGGCAGCAGTAAACAGCTTCGGAGATATTGTGTCTCCTTGTCGAACTCCTTTCTCGATTTTAAATTTCCTACTGTCTTTGTCTAGTCTAATAAAGGATGTAGCACTCTCATATGTTTTCTTCAAAATCATAATATATGGAGTATCTATGCCTTGTCTTTCCAGTGCCCGGAACATTGCCTTATGCTGTATAGAGTCAAATGCCTTTTCATAATCCACAAATGCCAGGCATAATGGTGTTTTATATTCATTTGCTTTCTCCATTAGCTGTGATATTACGTGAAGGTGATCCATAGTTGAGAATCCTGTCCTAAAGCCAGCTTGCTCTTTCGGTTGATTCTCATCAAGTATTCTTTCTAATCTGTTAGTAATGACCCTTGTGAACAACTTGTAGATATGGGATAACAAGCTAATTGGTCTATAATTTCCAATTTCTGATTTATCTCCTTTCTTATGCAGCAAAACTATGATTGCATTATTCCACTGCTTAGGCATCACACCTTTTCTAATGTACTTTGTGAAGAGCCTTGCCAGTTTTTGTGTTATGTCTCTTCCTCCCAATTTTAACAACTCTACAGTAACTTCATCTTCCCCCGGGGCTTTCCGATTCTTCATTTTCTTCAATGCATGTTCTACCTCATCAGGAAGAATATCGGGTATGTCGCAAGGGTTGCTACTTTGCAATCCATCTTCCCCACTGCTGGTATCATTCTCTCGCTCCTTGTATAATTCTCTATAGTAGTCTTCTGCTATTTGAATTATGCCTTCTCTGCTATTTATAAGTACACCATCGCTATTCTTCAGTTTCAGTATCATTTGTCTTTCTGTATTACTGCTCATGGCTGCTGATTTAAATCCTTTGTTTTCCCTTAATGCTTGTTCTACTTTTCTTGTGTTAAATCTTCTTATGTCCTCTCTGAGTCTCTTTCTAATGGCTTTGCATAACTCAGTATACTCAATTTTCTCCCTGTCAGTGTTTTTCTTGCTCTTCATTTGTCGTCTTTGGTTCATCATGACAAGTGTTTCTTGACTAATTTTTTCTTCTTTGGATTTCTGTTTCCCTATAGGTTTCTTGGGCTTTAACACTTTCAGAAAGTTGTAATATTCCTCGTGGATATCTTGGTCCTGAGCAGTCTGCAGAAGCTCAAACTTGTTCTTAAGTTCCAGTACATACTGCTTTTTCTCCTCCTCTGTTATTTCAAAGACCTTTGTATTATTTACTCGAGTCAGTTTTTTCCTTTCCTTTCCTACATCTATATCAAGTGTACATCTTACCATTCTCTGATCACTTCCAACATTTACCTTATTCAGGACGGTAACATCATTCACAATATATCTTCTGTTAGTGAGGATGAAGTCGATTTCATTAGTTGTTAATCCATTTGGACTCTTCCATGTCCACTTTCTGTTCACCCTTTTCTTGAAAAAAGTGTTCATTACTGACATTCCTTGAGATTCTGCAAATTCCACAAGTCTTTCACCTCTTTTATTTCTTTCACCAATTCCAAAATTTCCTATAGTTCCTCTTTCTGCGCTGTTTTGCCTTTTTCCAACCTTAGCATTGAAGTCCCCCATAATAATAGTGTAGTGTTTTTTCTGCTCATCTAGAAGACTCTCAATTTCAGTGTACATTTCTTCAACCTCTTCATCATCATGGCTCGATGTTGGTGCATAAATCATTATAATCTTTAGCTTGTACCTCTTAGAAATCTTGAGTATTAGTCTTGACACCCTTGGTGATGTACTTTTGAATTCCAAAATGTTGTTTTTAAAATCTTTATGGACCAGAAACCCAACTCCACCTTCACTCCTTTCACTGTTTCCATTAGTGTACAGGAGATTTCCACTTGATAAACTTATAAGTGATTCATTTCTTCTTCTTGTTTCAGCCAAACCAATGATATTCCAATTCACATTTTCTAATTCCTTTTCCAGCTCTAATATCCTGTCTTCACCGATGAGTGATCGTACATTATAACATGCCAGGTTCAATTTCCATGCATGGCAGCCTGGTCGTACCCAGAGATTCTTAGCACCCTCTGCTTCCACTCTGATCCCCTCGCTGCCGTAAGAGGGAGAGTGAAAGCCGCTGGGGACTGAGGGCCATTTGTATTGTTCGCAACAATACATACCAGTAATCTTTTTTTCATGGAAAATTTGTTGAAATCTGCGTAATACGAATCTCACAATCAGACGTAACTAAAAACTTGTTTCATTTTCCCATGTGTTTGCTTCCTCTATAATATGATCTCACGCTTTTATGGTATTCCTCTATGTTCTCACACTTTTATGGTATGGTGGGCTAATTAGACTGGATCGGGATTTTTCAATTCCAACCGTCTTTTACGTAGAGAAAGTGACGCCCGTATTTGTCTTAGGGTAAGTAAGAATTTCTGTTACGTTACTTCTATCAGCTTTTTTCAGAAAAAATAGCTGATAGAAGTTCATTATTGGTTGAACATTTACCCAAGCATATACTATTATTTTGATGAACCGAAGACGACAAATGAAGAGCAAGAAAAACACTGACAGGGAGAAAATTGAGTATACTGAGTTATGCAAAGCCATTAGAAAGAGACTCAGAGAGGACATAAGAAGATTTAACACAAGAAAAGTAGAACAAGCATTAAGGGAAAACAAAGGATTTAAATCAGCAGCCATGAGCAGTAATACAGAAAGACAAATGATACTGAAACTGAAGAATAGCGATGGTGTACTTATAAACAGCAGAGAAGGCATAATTCAAATAGCAGAAGACTACTATAGAGAATTATACAAGGAGCAGGGGAATTATGCCAGCAGTGGGGAAGATGGATTGCAAAGTAGCAACACATACACATACCCGATATTCTTCCTGATGAAGTAGAACATGCATTGAAGAAAATGAACAATCAGAAAGCCCTGGGGGAAGATGAAGTTACTGTGAAGTTGTTAAAATTTGGAGGAAGAGACATAACACAAAAACTGGCAAGGCTCTTCACAAAGTGCATTAGAAAAGGTGTGACACGTAAGCAGTGGAATAATGCAATCATAGTTTTGCTGCATAAGAAAGGAGATAAATCAGAAATTGGAAATTATAGACCAATTAGCATGTTATCCCACATCTACAAGTTGTTCACAAGGGTCATTACTAATAGATAAGAAAGAATACTTGATGACAATCAACCGAAAGAGCAAGCTGGCTTTAGGACAGGATTCTCAACTATGAATCACCTTCACGTAATATCACAGCTAACAGAGAAAGTAAATGAATATAAAACACCATTATGCCTGGCATTTATGGATTATGAAAAGGCATTTGACTCCATACAGCATAAGGCAATGTTTCGGGAACTGGGAAGACGAGGCATGGATACCTTATATACAGTCTGTCCTCGTATAGCACGATAGTTGTGTTCCTAGAAACCCTCGTGCAATTCAAAATCGTGCAATATAAACAACAGGCCCTATGGGAAAAGTGGGGTTAGGTGCCGACCACCCAAGATTGAACACACATATGGAACCAAAACATTACCAAACACAATAAATAATCGGGTAATTTTAATCGTTACAAAATACTTACGTATTTTATAACGATTAAAATACATAATAAAAAATATAATATATTTTTATTATAATATAATAAATAATAAAAAATAAATATTTTTTATTATATTATAATAAAGTATTTTTAGTATTTTTTAATACTATAAAAGTATTTTTTACGAATAAAATGCGTATTTTATTCGTAAAAAATTTATTATATTAAATAAAATAGTCGTAATAAAATACTTACGTATTTTATAATACGTAAGTATAAATTATAATACGTAAGTCGTAATAAAACGCTTAACGTATTTTATTACGACTATTATGTAATAAAATATTGCTAATGCTTTTGCTTCTATCGTAAGCAAACTTGTTTTTTGTTTTATTTTCTATCCAAACAGATAACAGCTGTTCCATCTCTTCCAATTCTTTGTGTCTTAATCTAATGGATTTTAATTACACTTTGAGTTGTTCCCGCTATGAAAGTTGTTTTTATTTTCTCCACATTCTTTGTAATTCTCGGCGTTGCCGCATTTAGATCTGTAGCACGTGCAATATCATATGATCTTTCATTTCACTCAAAGCGTTTCACAATTTCATATTTTTTTCTCTATCGACAGCGGCGAACTGGCCATAAGCCTTACCAGGGAAACCCCGGTGGGCCGGAGGCCGGTGTGATTTTGGCCATAAACCGTAGTATGAGGCCACTATAAATTTTCCCGGGTAAGAATTTTGACCCAGTCCGCCTCTGTTTATCGATATTGCTTTTTTTTTTTTTTCTCTCTCTGAATCTGCAGTGTCTTCGCCAGGATGCTTCCTTTTCACACCTTACTCATTTTTAGGGAATAAAGCACAATTACAAAACGAGGAGGCACGCTTGATACACATAAACAAAGCTGCGCGCGTATAGCAACTGAATAAACAACACCGTAAAGGCAGAGATACACTATTAACACCTCACATTTTACTAAAGCACATTTCTACGGGTTACTACCATAAAACAATAAAAACAATTTCCAGTTGCGTTTCTGCTAATGGAATCTGTTACAAACTGGTAGTAAACTCCATCTAATTGCATTTGCGATTATACCGATAGCTGGAATTGTGTTGGTTTTTACGTTATTATGGTGAAATGTGTTTCCCCTTCACTGATATAAAACACATAAATACATTTTCGGAATCTTCTTCATTCCTATCGTGTTGCGTTCGATTGGGGTGATTCCGCGTTCGACTGCCATTTCTTGTAAACACAAAGGTGAATTGTGCATAAGCGAATTCGGTTTGTGTTATATAAGATAACGTTCCCCTATTTATAAATCGTGTATGATCGAATTCGTGTAATGTAAACACGTGTTATACGAGGACCGACTGTATTATGATTTTGTAGAAAATATATGAGAGTGCTACCTCCTTTATTAGACTAGACAAAGACAAGAGGCAATTTAAAATCGACAAAGGAGTTTGACAAGGAGACACAGTATCTCCGAAGCTGTTTATTGCGGCCCTTGAGAAAGCTTTAAAAAGATTAGACTGGTCGCAGAAAGGAGTCAATGTGAACAGAGAGTACCTAAACCATTTACGATTTGCAGATGACATTGTGGTCATAAGCCACGATCCCAAAGAATTAGAGGAAAATCCAGTAGTAGTAGTAGTGGCATGTGATGCAAGAAAGCAAGTGTATGAGCTTATGCATCATCAGCCAAAAAAAAAAAAAAAAATGACACCATTCCCTCCAAATGCCTGTCCAGTTCCTCCTTAAATTTATTCAACCTATCAACTTCCACAACGATAGATGGAAGTTTGTTCCAGCAATTAACCACCCGCTGGCTAAAGGCAAATTTCTGCACATTATTCTACATCTGTCCTTTCTTAATTTGAATTTATGCCCCCTTAGGTTCGTAATCTGAACAAGTGGAAGGATCCCATCAGAATTCAGCGTGCTGAACCCATTCAAGGCCTTATACACCTCAATCAGATCACCGCGCAGGTGCCTAGTCTCCAGCCACTGCAATTTGCAGAACTTGAACCTCTCTTGATAAGAGGATCCCTTCATTCCCCTCACCAATCTTGCCCTTCTCTGTACACGCTCAAGTAAATCTCCTTCCTAAAATGAGGCTTCCAGACCTGTATGCAGTACTCAAGGTGTGGCTTGACCATTGCCTTATACAGAGGAATAATCACCTCCTTTTCCCTGCTAGCAAAATTCCTATATATCATTGACAAAACCCCATGACCTGCCCTGGCAGCCTGTCTGCATTGCTCAGAAAACTTCATATCTACCTGCACAATTACTCCCAGGTCTTTTTCATTTTCTACCACCTTAAGTGTAGTACCACACAGTTGGTACGTTTCTCTGGGGTTACTTCTACCCATATGCAGTAATTTGCATTTGTCAAGGTTAAACTTCAGTTGCCACTTCTTAGCCCATTTGCCCAAATTATCCAGATCCTGTTGTAGTAGCACACTGCTATTACTGTCATTAACAACCCTGCCAACCTTTGTATCATCTGCAAACTTTTGTATATTTATCAATATCATTGATAAATATACAAAACAACAGTGGACCTAACACCGAACCCTGTGTGACCCCACTAATAACATTAGTCCAAGAAGAGCAGCACCCATTGATTACCACCCTCTGTCTTCTCCCACTCAACCATCCTTTTATCCATTGTAGCAACTTACCCCTAATACCATTCTGCTCCAATTTGTACAATAGTCTTCCATGCGCAACAGTGTCAAAAGCTTTCCTGAAATCAAAATATATGATATCAAAATTATTTTTTGCATCCAGTTCCTTTGTAACCACATCATAATATCCTATCAAATTTGTCAGACAAGACTTTCCCTTAACAAACCCATGCTGTGTCTGAATTATTGCTGCAGTCTTCTCTAGATGATCCTGCAATGCATCTTTAACCAGTGACTCCATTATTTTACCAGGAACAGAAGTTAAACGAACTGGTCTGTAATTACTCGTGTCACCCTTCGATCCCCCTTTGTGAATTGGATATACATTTGCACATCTCCAGTCCGTGGGAACCTCCCCTGAGTTCAAGGACGCTCTCATAATTATGGCTAAGGGTTTGCTTAGTTGCTTTGCTGCCTCCTTTAATATAACTGGATAGATCCCATCTACCCCAGGTGCCTTTCTTATGTTTAACTTTGACAATTTCTCCTCCACTTTGCTCTCAGTTATTACAAAATCATTAATTTAATACAAATTTAGTTATCAAATTGTAGCAGAATTAATTTAATTCTGCTACAATTTGATAACCTTCTGCCATTTTCAAACCTTAATAATTCCTCATGTGTGAAGCCAGTTTTCCTAAAAAAAGACAAACAAAAATTGGAACATCATGAACCAGTCATCTTCAAAAAGCAGTCAGAATCAGCTGCATCAACTAAACACAAATAATACCTTGTATTTTACAATGGAACTGCAGAGGCTTTTGTTGAAATACAGATGATATCCAAGATACAGATGATATCCAAGATCTAATTAATCGTTATTCTTCAGTTTCCCTTTGTCTTCGGGAAACGTACCTAACCTTGCAACTTTCTCCTTCGATAAAGAATTATTGCCTTTATAAAAGAGATCGAAATACAGCTAATGCTGCCATGGTGGTGTGGCAATCCTTGTAAATTCAAACATCCCAACTAAACATATACCACTTCAAACGGAAATAGAAGTTGTTGCTGTTCGTATAACTCTCTATATTGCAGTAACATTTTTCTCATGAACTGCTGAACTATATTTACTACTGCTGAACCATATTTACTCTTTAAAAGGACTTGAACACCTCTTCATACAGATACCTTCAACAGTCTGTATATTAGGGGACTTTAATGAGCACCACCCCTTAGATATATGGGGTCAACTAATTGAAAGATTTTTAGAGGCACTAAATCTCACCATACTTAATACTGCTGCACCCACGCATGTACAGCTGCCAACTGGACATACCTCAGCAATAGATCTCTCAATTTGTTCTCCAGTACTGGTTCCAACCATTGTGCGGTATGTTATTAATAATCCTGTGGGCAGTGATCACTTCCCAATTGTATGCAACCTATTATTATCACAGACTCCTCTAGCTCAACCCTGCAGAAAATGGAAATTTGCCTGAGCAAACTGGGCAAAATTCCAGTTATCAGTATCTTTCGATGAGAAAAAAATCCATCTCCATCCTATTGATGATTTGACAGAATACATCAAGTTGCATCTCCTAAATGTGGCTAAAGACACAATACCGCTATCAAATCCCCTGGGTCGAAAGCATTATAATTATTGGTGGAATGAGAAATGCACAAAAGCAAAAAATAAATCCTGGAATTTGTTTCAGCAATACCCAACAGCAGCCAATCTGATAAATTAGAAGTCAAAGGCAAAAGCACGTTTCATACAAAGGCAAGGCAAGCCAAGAAAGAATCCTGGATCCGTTTTTAATCAAGCATTAACAAAAACACTGACACCAAAATAATATGGAAAAAAAATTGACAAATTTCTGCTAAGTTTCCTACCGTACCGTCTCCAATCCTTTCCTGGAATGGGGGAGATCTATCTAGTCCTTTAGATATTACAAATGCTTTGGGCAACACTTTTGCTGAAGTCTCAGTGCATTCAGCTTATATTCCATCATTTCAAAGAATTAAGAACACTGTAGAACAGTGTTCTATTAACTTTCAAACTGCCCTCTTTCTGCCATATAACAAACCTCTGCAATACTCTGAACTCTTGCATGCTGTTGGAACAGCTCACAATGGTACTGCCGGACCAGATGGGATCTATTATATCATGCTACAACACTTTGGTGGCAAAGCTTTGTGCCTTCTCCTGGTCTTTTTCAACCGAATTTTTCTAGAAAATGTTTATCCAGCATCTTGGCATCATTCTACTGTTTTGGCATTCCTAAAGCCTGGAAAAGATCCAACGAATCCCCATAGCTATAGACCAATATCTCTCTCAAGCTGCCTCAGCAAAATCCTAGAAAAAATTGTCCACAGTACTAATCTGAATCATTGAGTCCAACCAGTTAATGAGCAATAGTCAACATGGCTTTCATCAAAACAGGTCATGCTTATGGTTAAGGCTGAATTTGCCATTCGTAATGCCTTTGTTAATTACAAATATCTAGTAATGGTCTAATAGATATAGAAAAGTCTTTTGACACCACCTGGCGGCATAGTATACTGAGAGAACTTTACTCTCTTGGTCTGCGGGACAGCATCCCTATATTTGTGAAGAATTTTCTATATAGTAGATCATTCCAAGTTCGATACCAACATGCCCTTTCAGCAACTTTCATTCAAGAAGAAGGTGTTCCACAGGGATCAGTACTGAGTGTCACTCTTTTTGATCTTAGAATAGATTCTGTCACTAAAGTGACAGAATCTATTCTATTCTAGTGTATAGACTTACTTTTATGCAGTGATCTTTCCCTCTCCTGTCATTACCAAAACACGAGATCTGTTGAACGACAGCTGTAGATATCACTAAATAAAATACATATTAAAATACAAATTAAAAATACATTTAAAAAATACATACATATAAAAATACATATTAAAAAAGTACTAGTAAAAAATTCAGAGCTACAGGGCTCAATAACTTCCACAATTTTTTAATATATTAAAAAAGATTGCACGAAAGATTGTATTCCACAAAAAAGATTGAGGTAATTTGTTACTTTTTTTAATAAATTAAAAAAAGTACATGCTGCTTGTCTAAAAAAAAAAAGATAAACATACTTAGAACATTATCTGCCCTGCCATGGGGTGCAGATAGTACCTCCTTACTTTGATTATACAATTTATCAAATCCAGTCTTGATTGCGGAGCCCCCATCTATGATTCTGCCAGAATGAGTGCATTACACTGGCTTGATCCAGTTCAACATATTGGGGGGGGGGAGAAGACAGAGAGTGGTAATCAATGGACACTACTCATCGTGGACTAATGTTATTAGTGGAGTCCCTCAGGGTTCAGTATTGGGTCCTTTATTGTTCTGTGTATTTATAAATGATATTGATGATGGTATATCAAGGGCTCAATTTCCAGCTTAATTTCCAAGTTTGCAGATGATATACGAAGGTTGGCAGGGTTGTCAAGGACACTACTGACACTATGCTGCTGCAACAGGATCTGGAAAGGTTGAGCAGATGGGCTGAGAGGTGACAAATGAAGTTTAACATTGACAAATGTAAAGTACTACATATGGGAAACAGCAACCCCAGAGCAACGTATCAACTCTGTGGTACTACACTGACAGTGGTAGAGAATGAAAGGGACCTGGGGGTGGTTGTGCAGGCAGATATGAAGTTCTCTGAGCAGTGCAGACGGGCTGCAAGAGTAGCTCATGGTGTATTGTCAATGATATATAGGAATTTTTATAGCAGGGATAAGGAGGTGATTATTCCCTTGTATAAGGCAATGGTCAGACCACACCTAGAGTACTGTATACAGGCCTGAAGGCCTCATTTCGAGAAGGATGTAGAGCTGCTGGAACGAGTACAGAGAAGAGCAACAAGATTAATGAATGGAACGAAGGGGTGCTCTTACGAAGAAAGGCTTAAGTTTTGCGAATTACAGTGTCTGGAGACTAGGCACCAGCGAGGTGATCTGATAGAGGTGTACAAAGCCTTGAATGGTTTGAGCATGCTCAATGCAGATGGGATTCTTCCTCTTGCTCAGAATAATCACCTGAGAGGGCATAAGTTCAAATTGAGGAAAGACAGATGTAGGATAGATGTGCGGAAATTTGCCTTTAGCCAGTGGGTGATTGGTAGGTGGAACAGACTTCCATCCCTTGTCGTGGAAGTTGATAGCCTAAATAAGTTTAAGGTTCAGCTGGACAGGTATTTCGAACGAACAGAGGGGTGAAGTGGAAGTGGTTATTTTTTATTTATTTATTTTACTTTATTTTTTTTTTTTTTTTGGCTGATGCTGCATAGTATTAGTATTAGTAACGGCCGCATGATGCAAGAAAGCCTGCTGCACCAGCCAAAAAAAAAAAAAAAAAAAAATCCGAACAAAACAATGATAAAAACAAAAAATAAATAAATAAATAGATAAATAAAATAAATAACTAATTAATAATAATTAATAAATAAAAAAAATAAAATAAAAAATAAATAAAAAGGAAATTAAACCTATCATCCTATGCGCTTCCCTTACCTGAAAGTACTATCCAGATGACCTTTGAATTTCCCCAAACTGTCGGCCTCTACTACCCATGAAGGCAACTTATTCCAGTAATTTATAACTCGCTGGCTAAAATAAAACTTCCTGCAATCCAATCTAAACATTTCCCCCCGTAACTTGAATTTATGTCCCCTAGTTCTAGCATCATTTATAATCTTGAAAATTTTGTCCTCATTCATTTTACTGATGCCTCTCAGAGCCTTAAACACCTTAATCAAGTCTCCTCTAAGGTGTCTAGTTTCTAAACTCTGTAACCCACATATTCAAAGTCTTTTTTCATAAGGACGCCCTTTTGCCGATCTCACCAGGCAAGTTACCCTTCTTTGCACCCTTTCAAGAAGCTCGATGTCTTTCTTTAGGTGCGGTCTCCATACTTGAACACAGTATTCCAAGTGTGGTCTAACATAAGCCTTATATAATGGGATTATCACGTCCCTATCTCTACTTGCAAAAGTTCGATAGATCATCGCTAGGACACCATGGGCCTTCCTTGCAACCTGTTTACAATGATCAGAGAATTTCATGTCTGACCATATCTTAACACCCAAGTCCCTTTCCTCCAGTACTGGGTTTAGTTGAACTCCACCAAGTGAATAAGTTATTTTGGGATTACTGTTTCCCAGGTGTAATACCTTACACTTTGTTGGATTAAAGCACAGCTACCATTTTTCTGACCATTCCTGAAGTCTATCTAGGTCTCTCTGAAAAAGCTCAGCTTGACAGTGATCATTAACTACTCTACCAATTTTAACATCATCTGCAAATTTAGACATCACGCCCTCTATCCCTTCATTGATGTCGTTTATGAAAATTAAAAACAACAGTGGTCCTAATACTGATCCTTGGGGAACCCCACTTCTTACATCAACCCAATCTGAGGAATAGCCATTTATCACAACCCTCTGCCTCCTGCCCTGAAGCCATCCTTCTATCCAAGGATTTTCCCAGTGATTCCAACCTGTTCCAGCTTATAAAGCAACCGCTCATATGGGACTGAGTCAAAAGCTTTGCTGAAATCTAAATAAACAATGTCGAAATTATTCTCTAAATCCAGCTCGTGAGTGACCCTTTCGAAATGGCGAACCAGATTTGTTAAACATGATTTTCCCTTTACGAAACCATGCTGAGTATCCTTGAGAATTTCAATTCGATCCAAATGATCCTGAATTCCACCCTTGATCATTGCCTCCATGATTTTCCCTACTAGTGAAGTCAGACTTATAGGTCGATAATTTCCACCTTCACTTTTAGAGCCACCCTTATGTATGGGAGATACATTTGCACTTTTCCAATCCAAGGGAATCTCCCCAGAGTCTAGTGATGCTCACATAATTAGCCTCAATGGTTCAATGCACTCGCTTGCCGCCTCTCTTAAGATTATAGGGTATATTCCATCAACTCCAGGAGCCTTACTGCTCTGTAGGCTCGAAAGTTTTTTCATTAAATAATCTTGCGAAATTTCAATATCATTAATTACATATTTTTTAACTTCGCTCCCACAATTTCCCTTTGCCACAAAAGGCTTTTCATTTGTAAATATCGGTGCAAAATAACTGTTGAGTTCATCTGCAACGGCAGCTGGTTGTATTTATTACTATCCCCCTTTCCCTTACATAAAGGTCCGATCTGGTTTGTCCTGCTCTTCTTGGCATTTATATATGTGAAGAATTCTTTATCCCCCCTCTTTGCTCTGTTTGCTAGTGATTTCTCATAAACTGCCTTTGCCTGTCGAACCTTTTCTGTGGCTCTATTACACATCACCTTGTAGCTGTTATAGGCTTCAGTACTTTTTATTGTTCTGTAACCTTTCCATGCCACCTTTTTCTGCTCAAGTAATGCGGCAACTTCACTAGTCATCCAACTTGGAACCCTCCTTGTGGAGTATTTTTTTAATGGTATATACGCATTCAAGGCATCTGTGATTAATGTTTTTAAAAGCGTACCACAGTTCAATCGTATTCATTCTCTGTGCGATATCTACCCAGTTAATAGAGAAATCTAGCTTGCTTTCTTGCATCAAATGCCTCTACTAATGCTAATTGAGTATTGCACGCTGTTGAGATACAAAGTTGTGCCTCGCATCCCATTCAGTCATACCTTTTCAATCCACCATTAGAAAACTTCTAGAGAAATAAACCTGGCATAGTAAAACCAACTGGTTTTCTCCTTGTTGAACTGATGCAGGTTTGGAATGCTTCCATCCATTCCGTACAACAGGTAGCAACTTGTCCTCAACCACCATGAGTTCCTCCTCTTTACCAACCTGTGAGATGTACTTCTGTCAGTGGGGAAAGATAATTTTGCAAGCTTGAAATGTCAGACAACTTCATGCTGATCACAATCAAAGGTATATTGATTTTTCTCTAATATACACAGATGGCTCTAAATCTAATTCAAATGTTGGAGCAGCCACAGTGTTTCTGAATACCACTATTTCAGCATCCCTTCCATCTAAATTTAGCATTTTCTCAGCCAAATTATATGCAATTAAATTAGCTTTAGAAACAAAGTGAACTTTATCTGAAGAATTACATAAAGCTTAAGATTGAGCTGAGGGAATCAGTGTAAACAACAGATTTTAAAGAACAGTCAGAACAGAGATTTTATAAATCTCTGTTGACTGTTCTTTAAAATCTGTTGTTTACATTGATTCCCTCAGCTCAATCTTAGCATTATCCTGTTCCTGATGAAATTAGAAACTTGTTACTACAGATTGTAAAACTCCACAAAGTAGTTTCCTTCTGTTGGATTACAGCACATTCTGGTATTTTTGGCAATGAACTTGCTGACAAAGCTGCAAAAGGTCCAACCACCTTAGATTTAAAGAATATCCCTGTTTCAGCATCAGACTATGCACAAATCATTCATGTTGCATGCCTATCAGAATGGACAACAATCTGGCTCTCAAACTAATAATAAATTTTAAACTCTTGCAGTTTAAACAGGATCCGAAAATTTTGCACTCCAGTGTCAGTACATCAAGATGAGAAGAAGTAGTCGTTTCAAGAGCAAGAATAGGTCATACTCGTCTGACCCACCTTTATTTACTCACTGAAATGATTCACCACAGTGTCCACATTGTTATATAAATCTGACTGTGAAACACATTCTCATCGCTGCCCATACTATATACAAGACAGAACTTCAACCCTGCTATCACTGGTAAATCTTGATAAACCAATAACTTTAGAGAATCTCATTGGTGACAAGGAAAATATTTCCGAATTTTTCAACTACCTCAAGCAAACTGGACTTTTTAATCATTTCTGATTTTACAAAAATTTCTAATTTCCTTATATAATAAATGAATATGTGCATTATAGCTTATGCGCATATAGCAGCTTATGTGCCATCAAACCCCCATAACAACAACAAAACAACAAGAAATTACACTAGATAGACTAAGAATTGGGCATATTAATGTTACCCACTCCCACCTGCCCCGAGCTGAATCTCCACCTTGGTGCTCTGGCTGTCAAACAGTGCTAACAGTCCAACATATTTTGCTTGACTGCTCTAACTTTATACTAGAACAACAAATTTCTTTTAAATCCTTAAAAGCAATGGACACTGTTTCATTACAAACGCTATTGGCAGATAGACCTAATATATCTGAAGTTTCCAGTTTCTGAAACCTATAAACTAATATAATTTGATATAAAAGACATTAGTGAATAAATTACAAATCATAAGTTTGGCGCACAATAGCCATAGAAGCTGATGCACCAGTAAAATACCCAAATCAATCATTGTCTGTCAATTACCTATACGACTAGAGGCAAATAATACAGAGTAGATTATATTCCCAATTTGCAAGATTAATGGCACAGACAGGCCATAAATAAATTATATATGGTTAAGCCTGTAATCATGCAATGGCAGTCCAGTCTGTGCAGTGTCTGAAGAGAGGAAGTTCTTGCTTGGCTCCATGTAGGTCACAGTCATCTGACTCACTCCTATTTGCTGAGGGCGCATAACCCACTGTGTGAGAGAAATGTAAAACTATTTTAACCATTCGTTATATTTTTACTGCATGTCCACTTTTCACCGATGTATGCTGTCGATATTTTAGAAATTTTCATCTGGCTGAACCAGTTACTCTCATCAAGATTTTAAATGTCAGAGATGGAATGTTTAATGTTTTTAACTTTTTACAATCCCTCAATTTATATACTCCTATTTAAATATATATTTTTATGTAAAACATTTCCATCTTTTGACGTGGTAACCTGATCAGGTTACCACGTCAAAAATATTTCTGATGTGTTTCTTCATTTTCTAACTTGGCACATTATAGTCTTAGTTGCCAATATGCTATAAAACAGCAAGTAACCAACCAACCTTTATCCATAGCGACACTTCAGTTCATCCAAGTTTCTACATAATCTGCCAATTAAATAACAAAATTAAAAATAAATAAATAATGCTAAGGGCTGAAAATGGTTACATATTTTGATTAATCTCTGTATGACTACATAATGCTTAGAATAGTTAAATCCTGGAAGCACTGTTAATACTGCTACACCACTCCCTCCTGGATGGTCTTAATGTTATGCTTTCACAGCCCTCTTAATTTTTGGGGATAAATAATAGTCCGATGATGCCAAATAGGGTGATCAGGTACTCGATTTGGTGCTCGTTAGTTGTGATCGCTTTTTTCACTAAAAACAGCTTCGGGTTTGAGGGCTTTGCGTAGGGTGCGTTTTTCTGGAACAGCAGCCAGCTGCTTATTTTGAACAAGTCTCATCTTACTCACTCATGCACTCTTACAGACAATACATGACACCCAAATATTAGTGGCCATTGAATGTTGTGCCATGAGGGGCAAATTCCTTGTGAACGATTCCGTCAATTCAAAGAAAATGATCAGCATCATTTTGACGTGAGATTTCTCGGGTTGAATCTTTTTCTGCCTGGTTAAGCTCTGTGATCGCCACTCCATACTTTGTTTTTTCATCTCCAGGTCATATTGGAAACACAAAGTCTCATCACCTGTCACAATTTGCTTCAAAATATCGGTCATCTTCAACATTCAAATAAATCGTGACAACACTCGATTCCTTTTTTGTTTGTGCTCCAGGTTAAAGCTGTATGGCACAAATCAAGAACAAATCTTTTGTTTCCCTAAATCATTTTTTAAAATGTTATGAACTGTTTCTTTCTTAATGTTCAACACATCAGTGATCATACGAGTTTTGATTCTTTGGTCTTCGTTCACAGGATTGCAGACTCTCTCGATGTTTTCCTTCAGTTTGAAAGGAAACTGGCTGACACACACACACACAGGACAGACATTCATCTCCGTAAATCTATTTCAAGTCTTTAAACGTTTCCATCACGCTTTTATCCAACTTAAAATTAAAATTTAATTACCGAACATTCCTCCATCTTCAAATTTCTGACAGTGCACCATCTCGTTACAACTGCAGCGACTTGAGAACTACTTGAAGTAATGCTCATCCACTCTATCAGAAGAATCAAATGGTGCACTATTTTTTTTAATGTAGCATTCATGGTGTGGACAGGAAAAATTTGTACCATTATTTAATTGGCAGACTGTATAAAACAGGTATAAATCCCATTTTTCTTATAAATAGTTTAATTTGGCTGAGTTCAAAACTGAGAATTACTGACATTAAATATTTTTCTAATTATAATGAAAAAAAATAACATTACAAGAAAAAGTTTGCCAACACCTGATCAAAGACAGTCACCACTTTTGGGCTTGCGCCCATCATTGAAAAATTGCTGGTACACATGCAGTTTGGGGGGGGGCTTCAAGTAGCAAGGCTGGCACAGCTTTGCTACTTGGAACTGTGAGATAAGGTTATTTGTAACTTTAGATTCATTGCTTTGTAATGATATAAAATTATGAATATAAAAACTTTGTTTTGCTTAATATACTTAATTTTTTTATTAAAAGTGGTGTGAATCTGTTTATGTTGTTGTGTTTTAAGGGATATTGTAAATCAAGGGCATATATTGGAACTCAGGGTCCATTACCGTCAACCTTTGATGATTATTGGAGAATGATCTGGGAACAGAGGGTATTCATAATTGTCATGATTACCAATCTTGTTGAAAGAGGAAGGGTAAGTTTTTAATATAATAATTTTTTAAACTATTTTGTAACATTTCTGTAGTATTCAGTTTTAGATAAAAAATAATTCAAATGTAATGATATATGATTTTTTTTAAAACTCTTTCTTAAGAAATATGTCTTCTTCAGATCTGACTTGATACATGGCATCATTTATAGTTGTAAATGGTGTCATATTCATATATAGCCAATTGATTTTTTTTTGTTATTTGGCTTTTTCGTCTCCATTCAGCTGTAACTGCATGTGATCCAACCTGTCAGTCACATAAAGTACAGGCAGAAAAATAGAATCTAAATTCCAGTACTACACGCCAGCTTCTGTATAACGTACCCCTTACCATGACAGAGTTAAGCAGTGCACTTTTACGATCAAAAAACAGTACTGCTGTCCCTGATGGAATCCATTACGCAATGTTTTGTCATTTGAGTGAAGAGTCACAGTCTGCTCTTCTGAAACTATATAATAGAAACTATATAAAAGGACCATTCTGATTCAACAAATTACAGACCTATTGCTTTAACCAGCTGTTTTAGGAAAGACATTAGAGAAATTGATTAATGCCGGGTTGACGTGGTTCCTAGAGACAGAAAAATATCCTAAATCGAAATGAATATGGATTTCGGAAACGAAGATTATTCTTGACCTCATGGTGGAAGCTGAAGGAAATATTCAAAATGCGTTTCTCAGGAATGAACACCTAGTGATGATATGTCTTGACATTGAAAAAAACTTTCAGTACAACCTGGCGATATGGGATTCTTCACGATCTCTATGAATCCGGTCTTTGAGGTCATCTTCCGAACTTTTTGAGCAATAGTCCTTTCAAGGATGTTTTCTTTCTGCTCTCTCGCAGACATTTGTGTCTGTGCATAGAACCCTGAGGTCCCTCAGGGTTCTGCACTTAGTGCCATGCTCTTCTCCATCAGGGTTAATTCAATAACCATATGCATTCCTGACTCAGTGGAAACATACCTGTATGCAGATGATCTGGCAATCTCATGTCACTCTCAAAACGTGTGTAATTGAAAGACAGCTTCGAGGCACAATTAACAAGCTTGTTCAGTGGGCAAAAAATAATGGTTATCGACTATTAAAGCAAAAAATAACAGCAGTACACTTTTGCCGTAAACGAAATCTACATCCCTATCCCAATTTACAACTTGATTTTTATCCAATTACTTATCAACAAAGTATTAGATTTCTTGGAATAATGCTGGATAAAAAATTAAGTTTTTTAGAGCACATTAAGCATATCCATACAGCCTGTCTATGAAAGCTGAATCTACTTATGGCAATTTTTGCTGTGTCATGGGGTGCTGATCGGTACATGCTGCTACACCTATACCAGTCACTAATTAGATCGAGAATAGACTATGGGTCTCTATATGGCTCAGCAAGACAGAGCATATTAAAATGGCTTGATCCTGTACATCACAATGCTCTCTGAATTCCCCTAGGAGCTTTTCGTACATCACCAGTTCAGAGTCTCTATACAGAAGCTCATGAACCACTCCTGTTTCTTCGTCGGCATGCGCTGCTATTAAATTTTGCAGCTAAGATCAGAAGTTTCCATCATCATCCTATATGGCAATATCTTTTCACACCAAAATGGAAGAATTTGTATAAAAATAAACCATGTGGCATTAGATTACAGAATTTAAACCCCTCTTGGGATCTAAATATGGATAACATAACTCCAAATGGAAGCATGGCTACTCTGCCATGGCAAATACTCTTTTGATAAACATTTCCAACAATGGGGAAAGCATACCCTTCAAAATTGCAATATTAAGCAGATTCATGTGGCTCATTCCTTTCAGTTCTCTTGTTACACTCAAATTTACACTTAAGTTGGTGCAGCTGCAGTACTGCCAAATTTAACAATATCTCATCAGCTTCCTTTGGAGTGCAGTAGTTATGCCACAGAACTGTACGCTATCCTGATGGCATTAAAGAATGTAAAGCAGTCTTCATACTCTGAAACCATTATTTATACAGACTCCTTAAGCACTGTATCTGCACTTCAGCGTAAACTTCCTCAATTCATCCCTATTTACAACAAATTCAAATAAATTTAATGCAGCTTCATACAAACAAGCAAAAAATAATCTTCTGTTGGATTCCTGGACATTCTGGAATCACAGGCGACAAAAAAGCAGATTTTTCCACCAAGAATGCGAGTCTCATAACATCAGCCATCCAGATTCCTTACACCAATTACAAACACATCATACAATGTGCCGGAAGGAAAAAATGGCTGTTCATTTGGCAGGAGAACAAAACCAATAAATTGTTCCAAATTAAAAATGATCACAAGCTGTGGACATCAAGCCTCAGAGGGAATAGGAAGGAAGAAGTTGTACTTTCTATATTGCGGATTGGGCATACCCACCTAACTCACAGTTACCTACTCACACGGAACGATCCTCCACTATGCAGCAACTGTCAAACTCCACTCACAGTAAAACATCTTATCCTTGATTGCCCATTGTACTTAGAGAACGACAAACAGCCTTTCACATCTGTGTTCCTCAAATCAACCTACTTTACAGAAAATTCTCGGAGACCGACCAGATATAAATGATCTCTTTACCTTCCTGAAAACAATAAACAAATTCCATCTAATTTAAATCCACCTTGCTATTTTGTTTATCAAGCCTGTACTAAATAATATTGTAATAGGTGCATTATGGCTTTAGTAGCCCTTGCACCAATAAATCAAACCAACAACAACAATAACATCTCCATTAGCAATATTGTGTTTTTTTTATGAAGAAGAACTCTTTATTGCATACAGAAGGCACCTGCTGTACACAATACCCTTCACCGCTACAGGCCAGGGTTTGCAGTAAAGGCTAATACATTGTAATAAACAAGGATAAGATAGGAGGGAAAAAAAACCAGCATTATTACTAATTATAAAAGTGTAGGATTAAACATTGGAGAAAACAAATTATTTTTTTATGATAACCCCAAACACAAAACTAATAGGGATTGATTGTACTTTAGTATTGTATATTGGTGGAAGGCAAGAAGATAGAGGATAATTGCTAACATTAGATTTGGATTTTTATAGGTTGTAATTTTCAGGAAGTACATGTGTAGAAGGTTGTTCCAAAGAATAAAGTAGAAGAGATAAATGAAGAAGAGGAGAAGTTAGTTCTTTGAGTGTGGAATTGGACAGTGAATGGATGTCAAATTTTTTTTTTTTTTTTTTTTTGTGTGAAGCCCAAACACGAGAGGTATTAGAACCTATAGTACTTAGTACCGTGCTTGGGTTGGAGGTTGAGAAGACGAAAGAAGATATTTGTTGACATTGGACTTGAACTTCTGTAGATTGTAATTTTCAGGAAATACGTATGAAGGAAGGTTGTTCCAGAAAACGGCAGTTGAATGAATAAATGAGGAAGATGAAAAGTTGGTTCTGTGGGTTTGAAGTTGGACAGTAAATGGATGTTGGCTGGTGGCGGCACGTGTTCGGACTGTTTTGAAAGAGAGAGCGGGAATTATAGAAGCCAATTCAGAAGAACAGTGCCCATGGAAATATCTGTAGAAGAGGCATGCAGCAGAAACAGTACGTCTATGAGAAAGTGAGTGGAGAGACTCTGTTAGAGATGAATCATTAATTAACCTAACTGCCCTCTTCTGAATGGAATCAAGAAGCCTGAGAGAGGTTTTGGGGGCACCACCCCAAATGTGGGAACAATATTCCATGGCAGGGCGGATTCGCGATTTATACAGAGTGAGCAGCTGTTTGGAAGAAAAGTAACGCCGAGAGCGAAAGAGAAAACCAAGTTTTTTAGATGCAGAGGAAGCAATATTTGTAATGTGCTTGTGCCAAGAGAGATTAGAAGTCAGGGTAATCCCCAAAAGAGATATATCCTTTTGCCTAGAAATTGGAGTGTCACTAAAGATAAGCATAGGAGCAGAAGAATCCTTTTTGCGAGATATAAGACAAGACTGAGTTTTAGAAGGGTTGAAATCAACAAAATTGTCTTTGCCCCACTGGAGAATTACCTGAAGATCGGCATTTAAGGAATTGGTAGCAGATTTTCGAGAAGTTGAAGCTGATTGAGCAGGGCAAGGTTTCCCAAAATGGAAAGTTGAATGCAATGTGCTATCATCGGCAAAACTATGGATAGGATTTCCAGTCAATGGAAGAAGGTCATTGATATACAAGAGGAAAAGAGTGGGGGAAAGAACTGAACCTTGGGGGACACCGGCATTAGTGGAGAAGTTAGAAGACAGAGAGCCATCTACCATCACCCTCAGTGAACGATCAGAGAGAAAACTGGATAACCAATTACTAAAAACAGTTGGCAAACCTTTGAGATGTCAAGAGCAACTACTTGTGTTTCACCGAACCTTTCCATTGAAGTAGTCCATAAATGGGTAACATAAGCCAGAATATCACCAGTAGATCGACACTGATGGAATCCATACTGGCGATCATTGATCAGACGGAAGGTTTCTAGATAGTTTAAGAGTTGGCTGTTAATTGATTTCTCCATTACTTTAGAAAGAGTAGAAGTAATTGCAATGGGACGATAATTGGATGGGAGGGATTTGTCACCCTTTTTAGGAACTGGCTGGATATGAGCAAATTTCCAAGCAGAAGGAAAAACACCTTTGGAATAAGAAAGTGAAAAAAGGCGGCAAAGAATAGGAGTAAGTTCAGGAGCACAGATTTTGAGAACAAGTGGAGAATTACCATCAGGACCTGGAGCTTTCTTAGCATCACGATTCATCAAAATCCTTCTGATATCCTTTTGACGGAAGACCACAGGAGGCATTGAATGGACCGTGTTGGAAATGGTGGGAGGTGTTTTACCAAGTTCATTAATACATGAGCTGGAAGAAAAATGGGATGCTAGCAGGTCAGCTTTATCCTTGGCTGAAGTGACAACAGAACCATCTGGTTTGGACAGAGGTGGAAGCTGAGATGGGCAAAAGTTGCGGCCAATAGCTTTGGCAAGAGACCAGAATGCTCGGCTACCATTAGGGCAAGAAGCAAGTTTTCTACTCTTAGCCTGTTCAAACTCTAGTTTGGACTGATTAATAACTGCTTTACAATTGTTGCGAGCTTTCCCACTCTTTTCCTCTTGTATATCAATGACCTTCTTCCAGAAAATGAAACTGAAGAATTAGAAACAAGCCAATTACGATATGCAACATTCTTCTCTTGAACAGACTTAGCACATTTATTGGAAAACCAAGGTTTAGATAAAACGACGAGATTTTAAAGTGGAGTGTGGGATAAAGGATTCCATTCCTGCAAGAATAGTTTCACGGACACGATCTGAGCAAACGTTGACATCAGGAGTTTTGAAACAGTAATCTGACCAAGGAAAAGAAGAAAAGAAGTCTCACAGGTCATCCCATTTTGCCTTCTTGTAATGCCAAACAACACGAGGTTGGGAATAGCCATGAGATAAAGGTTCCATTGGAGAAGAGACAATCACCAAGTTGTGATCTGAAGTGCCTAAAGGACCTCTCACTTCGACAGTGTACTTAGAAGGGTTGTTTGTGAGAAAAAGATCAAGCGTATTGGCTGTATGATTCGGATTGTCCGGTATTCTTGTAGGTAAATGAACAATCTGTGCTAGGTCATTAGTAATTGCAAAAGCCTCAGCATCTCGACCTGCTGGGTCGGTGTGACTAGAAAACGGAAGCCAGCTGGAGTTGTGAACATTAAAATCACCAAGGAAAATTACCTCACTGTTAGGAAAGTTGGACTGGAGAAAGTCAAGTTGCAACGAGAGAAAGTCAAAGAGCTCCAAGTGATTAGTGGAGTTGGGAGAACGGTAGAAACAACAGATGAATTTGACACAATGAGGTAGAGAGATTTTAAGCCAGAGAAGATCAAAGAGAGGAGATTCCAAATTGCCAAGTCTCTGACAGGGAATATCAGAACGGACATATGCACAAGTACCACCTTTGAGGCGAAAGGAATCATACAGCGAATAATTTGGGCATCTGAGATGAGCAGTAGTTGAATCAACCGATAACTGAGATTCTGTCAGAAAAAGTACATGGGGTTTGGCAGACTGCAAGTGGAAATGGACATCGTTGAGATTAGAATTGAGACCACGTATATTTGTGAAATGAATTAGGAAGTCCTTGGGAGGTTTAGATCTTTTCGCAGATAAACATGTTCTATTAGTTTGACAATTCATGGTGAATTCAATAGTAAGAAAAAGTGGGTGGGACATGCTGTATGAAGTAATGAAATTTTTGGATATGGCGTACATGTGGTAAGAATATACCCAGATCCTTGACATAATGTGGCCTCGACAGTGCTCCCCGCATACACACTACTCGGACTCCCTCCTGTCACTATCTGGCAGAGTAGAGGTAGCAAGATTATACACTAGCTGATCCGGAAGCCTCCTAGAGAGTTACCAATAGGTTCGGTCCGGTTTACTAACTAGCGGCCGGCCTGCGAAAACCGTTTTAGAGCTGTACCCTCGAAATGTAAGGAATATTGGATCTCGCCACGACGTTCATCATAACCTCAAAAGTCATCAATCATACTGCATGATGGAAGAGATAGGGAAGGGTTGACCGGAACTTAGCTCTAGAGACTAAACATGGGTTCCACCACTTCAAGCCTCCAATAAGCAAAGTGGTGGTATTTCACCGGTTGATGAGAGTCATCTACCACCTAGTACTGCCTGGTAACAAAAAGGGGCGGCATTCCTCCATGTGGTGTGGGCGCCACACCTCGACCCCTGCTTACGTTGGTTCACACCTGGGTGGTCACCCACCATGTGCTTGTGCATGGAGGTTATACCCAGGATTACTAACAGTCCCACCATCGTGAAGGTGCAAGCAGAGGATTTGGCTGTCGCAGACCGTCCGGACTTCGCTGAAATTGGGTCCACTTGACTTGAGTGTCACCCGAATATCAGTTCCATCAGCGTTTTAGACTCCCAATTAGCAAGTACAGCTTGTCTGGCATATCTGAGAGAATGTCTGTGACAACCTCAAGGACCAAAAGCAAAATTTGAGCCACATATTCAGACTGGTTTGTTAGAGGGCAATGGAATTACAGATGTTAGTTTGGAAAAACAATGGCATCTATAGAAGAGTCTGTAAGAAAAGGGTCATTAATTAACCTGTTGATCTTGATCTCTTTTTGATAGTTGCTATTAACTCACGAAAGCTTTTGGTGACACCCAAATGTGGGAACAATATTCTATAGTAGGACAGATTTGAGATTTTGAAATTTGCAGAATCAACTCTTTAGGGAAAATATAACTGTGAAACCAAATAGAAAACCAAAGTTGTTTTATGCAGAGAAAATAATATTTATGATGTACACACACACACACACACACACACACACACACACACACACACACACACACACACACACACACACACACACACACACACACACACAGAATAGAAGTCAGGATGTTCTCCAATAAAGATGTGATCTGGAAAAATCTAAATATTATCTCCTTGTGATATTGATAGTGTTCCTCTTAGCGCCTAAGTTACATATCATTTCACTTGTCTTTTTCTCATTAGTTTATTCCAAGTGGATTTGCACTTAATCCTCAAGTAAGTATCCAAAGGGAAATCTGACATTCTTTTCATATTATGTTTAATTATTTATTTATTTGTGTACTTTACTAACTTAACTGCTTGCTTATCTGGTGCCACTGCTGTCAAGAACTAATGTGGATTGGGAAGGAAAGTGTCATTTTGAGCTTCTGGGCTCGCTTTCTTCTGGAACACACACCAAACAGGCTTTCTTGAACCTGATCCCAACAGAAGTATTTCAAAAGAAATGAATATTCTTCCTAATAATTAACTCTAATAAACCAAGTTAGGTGATAAGCACTTTCTCCATTTCTTATCCACAAATGCTTTGAGGCCCCGAGTGCCAAGCGATAGTTACCAAGCGAGTATCTACTGTTTTATTCTAGGGCGAGTACTAGGTTTTATCATAAATTTTCCTCCGCTTGCTTAACTGCTGACCACTTACAATGTCATTGCTATCCTCACTAACAACATCACTTGCTAGCAACAATAAAGTATACTGCTCTGATTGCTTGATCACTGGTTGGCACTGCTCCTGCTTCCACGTGGTAGGGTCGGAAAGAGCTAATTCCCCCAGGGCTAAAAGCAGCAAACATGGAATTTGATAATTACCTTCCAATTGAGCTTCAATGCTCATGTGCTAAATTAAATAACACTGACCATGACACATCACAGTCAAAAAGACTATGCACTGACACAGAACAACAGGAATGCCCATCTTTCACTCCTTGTCAAAGAAATGCAATTCCTATTTCTCCTACAGAAATGCTTGGAAAGCTCAGTAGGTTTGCCTAAAATGTTTAAAAGACTTTGATCCGGTGAATTATTAATTGTAATTCATAAGCAATCTGAAATTCTGATGAAACTCTCAACCTTTGGTAGTATATCCATGCAGTTTACGCCAGATGCAAAAACTAAATACCTCCATGGGGGGGGGGGGGTAATTGCTGTGGGATTTCTTCTGTGTCACAGGAGATGAACTGGTCCAAGAGTTAAAAGAGCAGTAAGTCACACAAGCTAAATGGATTATGATCAGGAAAGATGATCAGCTTATTCCCATATGGAATATCATCCTTAATGTTTGGAACACCAAATTTACTATAATGCGTTAAAGCCAGCTATCTCAATTACCATGTAAGACCCTACGTTCCTAACCCTATCAGATATTATAAGTGTTAATTTTGGGCACCCTTAAACTGTCTGTTGAGAGGATGCAGTCTTCTCAAACTATGGGTCAAAATCTCACGCACAAATTAAATTTAATATTAAAACACCATATTGTTCGAACTGCCGAAGCAACACCCCACTTACTCAAAATGGAAAACAGGCATAAAGATACAAAAATACAAATAGAGAGTGTAAAGTCACTTGTAGGCAAAGAAGCAAATTGTTTACTACAAAAATACACACCTATGCAGCGACAACAAAGAAATACCCGTCACTAGAAGCACAAACTGATGTGTCAACCACCAACCATGTCTATTGCAGACCTAGAAATATTCACCACCTGACAGCAACCTCTTAAGGAACAGCATGTGATAAGACCCCGAGTGACAAGCAATTTTCTCTGTAATTTTATTAAATTCTCTTTCTAAGTGATAAAGTTTGATTTTTTTCTAGTATTGTTTTCTCTTTATTTTGCTTCAAGTAGTTCTGTGATTAAAGGTTAAAGTAAGAACCCAGAAAGGAAAACAACCTTTCTTTATTCGATGTATACATTAATTATTAGCAAACTACTAACTTCTACAACTGATTGGTCACTGGTTGCACTACTCCTGCCTCCACGTAGCGGGGATGGAAACCTGAGAGAAGAAACTAGGATTAGAAACTAAGAAACTAAACAGACACTAGGATAAGATAAAGGAGTGTACCAAATGTGAACTTCCAAAGATAAGCCTCTGCAATGGCCTTTTTATCAATGTACTCTTATCAATGGCATGACAAACAGCTCTTCATCTTAATAAGAATGCATCAGCAAAGGCAAATGATGCAAGAAAGCAAGCTTTTTATAGCATCAGCCAAAAAAAAAAAAAAAAAACCTTATTTCACCCATCCACTTGGTCCAAATGTTTTCAGGTTTTGCCCTGAATCTATTTAAGCTATCATCAACTTCTACAATGACAGATGGAAGTTTGTTTCAGCAATCAATCACCCGCTGGCTAAAGGCAAATTTCCGCACATCTATCCTTTTTTCCTCAATTTGAATTTATGCCCTCTCAGTGATTATTCTGAGCAAGAGGAAGAATCCCATCAGCATTGAGCATGCTCAAACCATTCAAGGCTTTATACACCTCAATCAGATCACCTCGCAAGTGCATAGTCTCCAGACACTGTAATTTGCAAAACTTAAGCCTTTCTTCGTGAGAGCAACCCGCTGTTCCATTCACTAATCTTGTTGCCCTTCTCTGTACTCATTCCAACAGCTCTACATCCTTTTTAAAATGAGGCTTCCAGTCCTGTATACAGTACTCAAGGTGTGGCCTGACCATTGCCTTATACAAGGGAATAATCACCTCCTTATCCCTGCTAAAAAAATTCCTGTATATCATTGACAAGACACCATGACCTACTCTTGCAGACCATCTGCACTGCTCAGAAAACTTCATAACTGCCTGCACAATTATCCCCAGGTCCTTTGCATTCTCTACCACTGTCAGTGTACTACCACAGAGTTGATATGTTACTCTGGGGTTACTACTTCCCTTATGTAGTACTTTACATTTGTCAATGTTAAACTTCGTTTTCCACCTCTCAGCCCATCTGCACAACTTTTCGAGATCCTGTTGCAGCAGTGTAACAGGATCTAGAAAAGTTGTCATTAGTGTCATTAACAACCATGCCAACCTTCGTAACGTCTGCAAACTTCGACATTAAGCATGATATACCATCATCAGTATCATTTATAAATACAGAAAACAACAATGGACCCAACACTGAACCCTGATGGACTCCACTAATAACATTAGTCCACGAAGAGCAGTGTCCATTGATTACCACTCTGTCTTCTCCCACTCAACCATCTCTTTATCCATAGCAGCAATTTGCCTCCAATACCACACTGCTGAAATTTGTGCAGCAGTCTTACATGTGCAACAGAATCAGAGTCCTTTCTAAGGTCCAAATATATATCCAAGTTATTCTTTGCATCCAGTTCCTTTGTGACTACATCATAGTATCCAGTCAAATTGGTCAGACAAGGCTTCCCCTTAACAAACCCATGCTGTGTCTGAGCTATAACTGAAGTCTTGTCTAGATGATCCTGCAGTCCTTCTTTAACCACTGCCTCCATTAATTTCCCCTGGAACAGAAGTTAAACTAACAGGTCTGTAATTACCCATGTCTCCTTTTGATCCTCCTTTGTGGATTGCGGTCACATTTGCACATCTCCGGTCCATGGGTACCTCCCTTGAATCCAGGAAGGCTCTCATAAATATGGTTAAGGGTTTGCTTACTTCCTTTGCCACCTCCTTTAATATAACTGGATAGATCTCATCCACCCCAGGTGCCTTTCTTATGTTTCTCTTCAACAATTTCTCCTCCACTTTACTCTCAGTTATTACAAGATTATCTAGCTTACTGCCAGAGTTTCACCTCTGGCGTTCCCCTCCCTGAATAACTCCTCATGTGTGAATATAGATGCAAAATATTCATTTAGTTTGTTAGCTACCTGAGCAGAATCATCAACAATTGAACCATCAATATCAAGTGGACCAATCTGATTCATCCCCTTCCTTCTAGAATTGACATAAGTAAAGAACTCTTCACTGTTTTTCTTTGCATTCTTTGCCAAAGATTTCTCATAATCTTCCTTCGCCTGCCTAACCTCCTTTGTGACTTGTTTACAGACCAGCTTATACTGTCATAGGCTTCTGTGTCACCTGTTATTTTATATGTATCCTATGCATTTTTCTTCTCTGTCACATGTCTAATTAATTCATCTGACATCCATTTAGGCCTAAACCTTTAACAATATTTCTTAGTTGGTATGAAAAGCCTAGTAGCTTTCAAGATTAATTCTTTGAATGCTTCCCAATTTGAATTTGCTGTTGGTAGGTATTTCAGTTGGTCCCAATGTATAGAATTTAAATACCATCTTAGATCATCGTAGTCACCTTTACGAAAGCAAAAACCCTTCTCTTCACACTTGATGGTCGTTACCTCTTAGAGTAAATCCCACTTCAGCACACTGTGATCACTGCCACCTGGTGGTTCATTTATTTGCAGATTCTTAATGCATGAAGAATCACTACTGTTAATCAGATCAAGGGTTACTCCCTCTAGTTGCCTCCTGAACATGTTGCTGTAGAAAACAATCATCCAATAAATCTGCAAAAGCCTTGCTTAGTGTGTGAGTGACCAACCCACAAATTCCAGTCAATCTCTGGGAAATTATAATTCCCCCATTATAAGACACCCTGAATTACTGGCCCACTGTATTTCTCTGCACAATTGCTTATTATACCCATCAGATTCATTAGGCCTATAACACACACCTTCTCTCTTTTTTCCTTTCCCAGTGCTCATGTCACACCAAACAGACTCAACCTTACATTTTCCACCAAATCAATTATATGCACTTCCTTAGATTTTGTGTTTCTTAATTAACAGCATAACCCCTTCTTCCTTCCTGTCTATCCTTTCTATACACATTGTACTCTGCAAATTCCAATTCTGCACTTATGTCTGCGTGACACCACATCTCTAATATCTCAACAAAATACCCCTTTGATGTCTTGACTAGCACTTCAAGCTCATCAAATTTATGAACTATACTCCTAGCATTGGTGTACATGTAAGTATACGTGCATCTGTTTGTACTCTTAGTTACCGTAACACCGCCCATGTATTTACTTGTTCACTATGACTCCCAGCAGTCCTGGAAATCCCCATTGCCTTGCTTTTCAGGCTGCTGCTCAATTGCATTTCAATAGATGCAGTGCAAGAATCACTTTCACCTCTGCCAGCGGCTACTGTTAATCTATTAGTCCATGTATCCTCCAAAGCTAGCAGTTTTTCGACTCGCCTAACTCTGCCTCGATAGCGTCAGCAAATATTCTTGCATCCTTTCTATTTAAGTGTATCCCATCCCTGTAGAAGCAGTCTCTCCTGTTAACAAGCACAGACCTGGCTGAGAAAAATTCTACCCCTTAAATCTTGCACAAATCTCTCCAGGGCCGAATTGATCGACAAGGCTCTGATCATATACTCCCTCCTATTGTGTCTGGGCAGAATTGCAAACACTTTCAAATTCAACCCTAACTCAAGCCTTTTTTTCAGCATTGACTTGTACTTACTCTACGTTAAGTAATTCTGCCGGTCTCCTACTCTTAATATCATTATGCTAACGTGTACAACATTATCACTCTTTGTGCCTTTAAAAGATGATATCTGCTGTATAACATCATCAACCTTTGCCCCTGGCAGACATACCCTGTCGGCGCCTCGTAGCCAGGTGGGCAGGAGCAGCAGTGCATAGCACATGCTTCTTGATTAGACCGGGGTTGGGGCCCGTGCCCACCAAATACGGAGGATGCGGAAAGGTCAGGGAATGACCACTGCATATCCCTTTGCATTATGGCCTTAGTTGCTAATGCTCCAAAAAACCAAACAACAAACAAACATACCTTGTCCTGTTCCATCTATCCTTTTTGCACCATATGTTCCCCATTTCCCTGACAATAGTCACCTACTAATTCCTTTGGGTCACTAATTCCTTTGGGACTAGCGCATTCTGCCTTGGGTGGTTGCCGCTGTGTTGCATGGTGTTCAAGTGCAAGCTCTGGCATTGATGTGGGCAGCTGAGAGCTTGATGGGCCCCCTCAATTTAAATCCTTCAAGGGCATCCACCCTGTCCTTCAAGCTCTCATATAATCCCATAACAATGCTGAATTGGCGCCGGATTTCCTCACACTCCTTACATCGCACGCACGCACACACAAAAACATTCCCCTTGGCAATATCATGTCCCATTCCTGATTGCTCCACAAACATCAAACAATCAGTGCATTTCAATAGATTGTGATTCAGAGGACAACCGCCCCCCTCAGTTCTGCCCTGAGCCACAGTACTTCCATTAGTTTCAGCCTCAGGATTCCAATTCTAGCATGACTAATAAGAGCATATGCAGCTCATGACAAATAATTTTTCTAAAAATAATAGGTCTGTTTAATAGAATATAGTCTGCTCTTGCAACCTAATGGATTTGTGCTATCAAAGTTGCTGCTGCCCAAAAAATTTGGTACACTAACTGACTATAAAAACAAGGTAAAAAATGGAAGTGTAGCAGTAACAATTGCATTTCAATCAGAGATATAAAAAATTTAAAGCATATATCAGTAATTTTAATCAGCAAATAAGTATATCAAAAATTATAAAGTCTCATCCTCATTGTTATTCTGGATTTTTCAGCCTTAACAGCATACAAATTGCCTATGAACACACTTGTATAGAAATAATACACAGTGGTGTGGTGTAGTCTAAGTTGCTGATGCTTCTAAAACCCAAAAACAGTAACTAATAGTATACCATTTCACTTTTCTACTCATTTGGAAAGTTGGGAATTCTTGAACTTCTCCTCGTTTGTAGTTGGTGGATCAGTATGGTTTGCTAATTCCTCTGTTTTAGTTCAAGTTTCTCAGCTTGCAAAAACATGGAAATAAATAAATAAAAGAAGAAAAAAAAAAGAATTTTGGGTTGGGATGAAGCAGCTTAAATTTTTATAAATACATTTTATTCATGTGATAACATTATAATTCCATTTTTATGCAATAAGTTATTATTTATACATATGTGTGTGTCATTTTTTCCTGTAGATATCTTAGTTGATTTTTATATTGGTGCTTGTATGCAGAATACTTGATATTAGAACAAAAACATTAAATCTATTTGTAAACATGCCTTCCAACTATTTGCACACAATTAGTGTTGTATATGTGCACTCACAACACTACTTGTGTGCAAGTGTATAATAGTGTACAATGCTGTTTTCATAGTTAACTTTTGCCAAACTTTCTGCAGTAGTATTATGCGTACAGCCTCATAAAATAAGTTTAAATATAAGATTTTGTTTATTAGAGTTTCCAACAGGTGTTGTAGGTTTTCATGGGGCATGTTGTCTTGCTTTTCTTGCATGCCAGCACGAACCTAGCACCTCTGATTTGGATGACAGCGTAAGTAATCTCTCCCACACAATTTATAATGTGATCCTTTTTTATTTTTATTCTTTAGTTTTTACTTTTAAAATGTTTTTATTTTTGCACAGTTTTCTAAGAGTTCTTTTATTTTCATTTGAAAACTATTGCAGAATCTTTTTTTGTATATTTTCGGGAATATAAACTTGATTATTTTCTGTTATCCTTAAATTTTAATTTAAATGCATTTGAAGTGTGGTTTTACCCCTCTTTTTTATTGTCTGTAATATTACAAAAACATAAGCCACATTATGCTGCTGTTCCTATTACTGCTAATAATAACAAGTATAGAATCTTGAACTGCTAAAATTAACTTATGTATTGCTTTTCAAAATTTTCCCATGATGTAATTTTTTTATGATTTTTTTTCAAACATTTGTTTGGTTTAACTTAACAGAGAAAATGTGATATGTATTGGCCAAAAGAAGGTGTGGAGCTCTATGGAATTATACAAGTTAAACTTTTCCAAGAAATTGCAATGGCGACATACACAATTCGCACTTTCATCATTCGTAATTTAAAGATCAAAAAGGTAACAACTAATTTCCTTAGTATAGTTTTGTTTTTATTTTAAAAAAAAAAATATATATAGCTTTCCAAACTTTTGGAATGAATATACATTAAATTAATTTGCCCTTTTGTTAAATTTCAATTATATGAAAAAGAAAAAAAAAAAAAAAAAACAGTTCTGAACCACTTGCTTTTCAGGATTTTAAGTTCAGTAGGGTCACTAACTACTCAAACTCAGAGTACTCAACCTTGCTCATATACATTTGAACCCCAATCCATATTTATGTTTGTGACTCGTAGTTATAGCTTGTCTGTTTTGATATGGTATTTAGCATTAGTAAGGGTATGTGATGCAAGAAAGCAAGTTTATAAAACATCAGCAAAAAAAAAAAGCTCATTTCAAACTTCCATTTGCTCCAAAAGTTAACTTCATCATTAATCATATGGTGCAAGGAACCTTAGGCTTTTGCTGCAGAAGTAGAAGTGAATCACCAAGGGAGAGAAGAATGATGATATCCAGCTCAGGACCCTATTTGTGCCAAACGCATACTCACCTGACATTGAGACCTTGACTTGGGCAGATGAGCTGAGAAGTGGCAACTGAAGTTTAACATTGGCAAATGCAAAGTACTGCACAGAGGTAGAAGTAACCCCAGAGAAACTTACCAACTGTGTGGTACTACACTTAGGGTGGTAGAAAATGAAAAAGATGTGGGAGTAATTGTACAGTGAGATGTGAAGTTTTCTGAGCAATGTAAAATGCTAGGGCAGGACACTGAGTATTGTCAATGATTTACAGGAATTTTGCTATTAAGGAAAAGGAGGTGATTATCCCTTTATATAAGGCAATGGTCAGGCCACGCCTTGAGTACTACATACAGGTCTGGAGGCCTCGTTTTAGGAAGGATGTAGAGTTCCTTGAGCATGTACAGAGAAGGGCATCAAGATTTGTGAGGGGAATGAAGGGGTCCTGTTGCCAAGAAAGGCTTAAACTCTGTAAATTGCAGTGTATGGAGACTAGGCACCTGCGAGCCGATCTAAGCAAGGTGTGTAAGGCTTTGAATGGGTTGAGCACGCTGAATTCTGATGGGATTCTTCCACTTGCTCAGATTACAAACCTGAGGGGCAATAAATTCAAATTGTTGTAGAATAGATGTGCTGAAATTTGTGTTTTGCCTGTGGGTAATTGATTGCTGGAACACACTTCAATCTGTTGTTGTGGAAGTTGATACTTAAATAAATTCAAGGAGGGAATGGTTGTGTGAATTTTTTTTTTTTTTGGCTGATGCTACATAAGCTCATACACTTGTTTGTTGCATCACATTCCTCTACTATTACTGCTTTCACTAAATTTCACTTGTATCTGTTTACATGGTGGGTGCAAATGGTCCCTAAATCAGTTTTGTTTTAGCTACTGTGCAAGCAGGGTATAGTGGAAGGTATATGCCATATACCTTCTGGATTTTTTTAGGTGAATTTTATTTTATATAAAAACCCCAAACACGACAGGTATTAGAACCTATTGTACTTTGTACCGTGCATGGGTTGGAGGTTGAGAAGACAAAAGAAGATATTTGTTGACATTAGACTTGAACTTCTGTAATTGTAATTTTTAGGGAATAGGTATGAAAGGAGGTTGTTCCAGAAAACAGCAGTTGAATGAATAAACGAGGAAGATGAAAAGTTGGTTCTGTGAGTTTGAAGTTGGACAGTAAACGGGCACCACCCCTTATGGGATGATCCTAAACTAGACTCAAAACTCCAGCAATCTACCAAGTGATGCACACCCGATTCGAGCCTCAAAACAGAAAAACCAAGTGCAAACTACTCTGGTTAAAAAGGACATTGTATTATTAGAAGACTCCATTGTCAGGGAAACGGGGAATATTTTTTGTAATAAAGATAGGTGGAGGAGAACCAGGGTATGTCTGCCGGGAGCAACTATTGATGATGTCACCAACAGACTGTCAGATTTTAAAGGGGGTAAAGAAAATATTATTATTCATGTGGGGACAAACGATATTAAACGTACACGATCTGACGATTTGTTGGAAAAATACAGAACCATGCTGAGGAAATGTCGCGAGCTAGGCCATAATGTCTATGTGTCTGCAATTCTGCCCAGACACGATAGGAGGGATTATATGTTAAGAGCCTTGTGGATTAACTCAAGACTTGAAGGAATCTGCAAGGCTTTAGGGGGTAAATTTCTATCAGCATGGCCCACACTTGTAGGTAGAAGGAATTTGTTTTGTAGAGACGGGATACACTTAAACAAAGGTGGTGCAAAAGTTTTTGCCAGTATTATTGAGGATACCTTAAAGGTTCAGGGAAACTGCTAGTTAGGGGGGATGTGGGTAATACTGACACGCATTTATCTGATAATATTGGTCAAAGTAACTCTTGCACATACCTCAAGAGTTCTTATCTGTTACCCCAACTGGACGTATTATCTAGATGTTCTGGGGGCACAAACGTTTCACGTGGGCGGGTAGCTAATGCCAGGGAAGAGAGCCTAAAAAACTTCAAGGGTTGTGTTAGGGTTGTTAAATATACAAGAACAGTAAATCTTAATTGTTTATACAGTAACGTTAGAAGTGTCGTCAATAAAATGAGCGAATTCGAACTGCTGGTTAAAACAAGTAACGCGGACATAATAGGGCTTACAGAGACGTGGTGCCACCCGGAAATTGGGGATGATGAGTTTCAGTACGGCTTGTATAATGTATTTAGGAAGGATAGAGTAGATAGAAGGGGTGGTGGGGTAATGCTTCTTATCAGAAGCAGCCTGAGTGCGACGATAGCTTTCCCGGATTCAGACGTTTCACATGCTAGTATAGAGTCTGTATGGTGTGAGATAGTTGGAAACAAAGGTATAATGCGAGTAGGAGTAATCTACAGACCAGGTGATTGTGAAGATTATGACAAAAGCCTCTACATGCAAATGGAATGGGCAAGTAAGCGTCAATGCCTTATTATGGGTGATTTCAATCTGCCTCTAATTGATTGGAGTAAATGGGAAGGAAACTCGACATGGGGAACAAAATTTTTAAATCAACTAGATGACTGTTATTTGTATCAACATGTCAGGGAAAATACTAGAGAAAAGAATATCCTAGACCTCATCATCACACATGAATCAGATGACATAACAGGGCTGACAGTAGAGGAACCAGTAGCAGGAAGTGATCACGGAGTTCTACGGTGGATGATGACGAGAGAGGTAGCAGAAGTAAAAGGCAAAGGAATGGGTTTTAATTTCAGAAAAGGAAATTACGATGCCTTAAGGTACTACATGGCCTCTATTAACTGGGTAGATATCGCGCAGAGAATGAATACGATTGAACTGTGGTACGCTTTTAAAACATTAATCACAGATGCCTTGAATGCGTATATACCATTAAAAAAATACTCCACAAGGAGGGTTCCAAGTTGGATGACTAGTGAAGTTGCCGCATTACTTGAGCAGAAAAAGGTGGCATGGAAAGGTTACAGAACAATAAAAAGTACTGAAGCCTATAACAGCTACAAGGTGATGTGTAATAGAGCCACAGAAAAGGTTCGACAGGCAAAGGCAGTTTATGAGAAATCACTAGCAAACAGAGCAAAGAGGGGGGATAAAGAATTCTTCACATATATAAATGCCAAGAAGAGCAGGACAAACCAGATCGGACCTTTATGTAAGGGAAAGGGGATAGTAATAAAGAAAGGGGATAGTAATAAATACACCAGCTGCCGTTGCAGATGAACTCAACAGTTATTTTGCATCGATATTTACAAATGAAAAGCCTTTTGTGGCAAAGGGAAATTGTGGGAGCGAAGTTAAAAAATATGTAATTAATGATATTGAAATTTTGCAAGATTATTTAATGAAAAAACTTTCGAGCCTACAGAGCAGTAAGGCTCCTGGAGTTGATGGAATATACCCTATAATCTTAAGAGAGGCGGCAAGCGAGTGCATTGAACCATTGAGGCTAATTATGTGAGCATCACTAGACTCTGGGGAGATTCCCTTGGATTGGAAAAGTGCAAATGTATCTCCCATACATAAGGGTGGCTCTAAAAGTGAAGGTGGAAATTATCGACCTGTCAGTCTGACTTCACTAGTAGGGAAAATCATGGAGGCAATGATCAAGGGTGGAATTCAGGATCATTTGGATCGAATTGAAATTCTCAAGGATACTCAGCATGGTTTCGTAAAGGGAAAATCATGTTTAACAAATCTGGTTCGCTATTTCGAAAGGGTCACTCACGAGCTGGATTTAGGGAATAATTTCGACATTGTTTATTTAGATTTCAGCAAAGCTTTTGACTCAGTCCCACATGAGCGGTTGCTTTATAAGCTGGAACAGGTTGGAATCACTGGGAAAATCCTTAGATGGATAGAAGGATGGCTTCAGGGCAGGAGGCAGAGGGTTGTGATAAATGGCTATTCCTCAGATTGGGTTGATGTAAGAAGTGGGGTTCCCCAAGGATCAGTATTAGGACCACTGTTGTTTTTAATTTTCATAAACGACATTGATGAAGGGATAGAGGGCGTGATGTCTAAATTTGCAGATGATGTTAAAATTGGGAGAGTAGTTAATGATCACTGTCAAGCTGAGCTTCTTCAGAGAGACCTAGATAGACTTCAGGAATGGTCAGAAAAATGGCAGCTGTGCTTTAATCCAACAAAGTGTAAGGTATTACACCTGGGAAACAGTAATCCCAAAAAAACTTATTCACTTGGTGGAGTTCAACTAAAGCCAGTACTGGAGGAAAGGGACTTGGGTGTTACGATACGGTCAGACATGAAATTCTCTGAGCATTGTAAACAGGTTGCAAGGAAGGCCCATGGTGTCCTATCAATGATCTATCGAACTTTTGCAAGTAGAGATAGGGACGTGATAATCCCATTATATAAGGCTTATGTTAGACCACACTTGGAATACTGTGTTCAAGTATGGAGACCGCACCTGAAGAAAGACATCGAGCTTCTTGAAAGGGTGCAAAGAAGGGTAACTCGCCTGGTGAGATCGGCAAAAGGGCGTCCTTATGAAGAAAGACTTCGAATATGTGGGTTGCAGAGTTTGGAAACTAGACACCTTAGAGGAGATTTGATTGAGGTGTTTAAGGCTCTGAGAGGCATCAGTAAAATGAATGAGGACAAAATTTTCAAGATTATAAATGATGCTAGAACTAGGGGACATAAATTCAAGTTACGGGGGAAATGTTTAGATTGGATTGCAGGAAGTTCTATTTTAGCCAGCGAGTTATAAATTACTGGAATAAGTTGCCTTCATGGGTGGTAGAGGCCGACAGTTTGGGGAAATTCAAAGGTCATCTGGATAGTACTTTCGGGTAAGGGAAGCACATAGGATGATAGGTTTAATTTCCTTTTTATTTATTTTTTATTTTATTAATTATTATTATTTAGTTATTTATTTTTATTTTTTTGTTTTTATCATTGTTTTGTTCGGATTTATTTTTTTTATTTTTTATTTATTTATTTTTTTTTTTTATTTTTTTTTTTTGGCTGGTGCAGCATAAGCCATAGGCTTTCTTGCACCATGCGGCCGTTACTAATACTAATACTAGACAGATGTGGTCGACTCATTGAAAGCTTTCTAGAGTCACAAAACCTTACCATACTCAATACTGGTGCACACACTCACATACAACTCCCAACTGGATATACCTCAGCAATAGATCTCTCAATTTGTTCTCCAGTGCTGGTTCTGAGCATAGAGTGGTATGTTTCAAATGGTCCTATGGGCAGTGACCACTTTCCAATTATATGCAATTATTTAATATCAGAATCCTTCAAACAAACTCCTCAGTAAATGGAAATTTGTTCGTACAAACTGGGCAAAATTTCAATCATCAATCTCTCTCTCTCTCTTGATAAAGAAAAAAATCTAGCTCCAGAATATTGATAATGTAACAGATACATCACATCTCCTAAAAGTGGCCAAGGACACAATACCATTATCAAATCCCCTGGTTGCAAGCATTATAATTACTGGTGGAATGAGGAATGCACAAAAGCAAAGAAAGCAAAAAATTAAAGCCTGGAATTTGCTTTGGCAATGTCCAACTACAACAAATCTCATTAATTATAAGAAGCTAAGGGCAAAAGCATGTTTTATACAAAGGCAAGCCAAGAAAGAATCCTGGACCCGTTTTGCATCGACCTTTAACAGAAACACCGATCCCAAAATTATATGGAAAAAAATTAGACAGTTATCTGCTAAGTTTCCTACCATACATTCTCCAATCCTTTCCTAGAAAGGGCAAGACTTATCCAGTTCCTTAGATATTGCTAATGCTTTGGGCAATACTTTTGCTGAAATCTCAGCAGCATCATTCTATTCTACATCATTCCAACAAATTAAAAACCTTGAGAAAAGCATGCCATTAGCTTTCAAACTGCCCGCTTTCTTCCATATAACAAACTTCTGCAATACCCTGAACTTTTGAATGCCATTAGAACAGCCCACAATGGTGCTGCCTGGCTAAATGGGATTTATTATGTCATGCTACAACATCTCAATGATAAAAAGTAAGCTGATACATATTCAGAAATGCTAGCAAGTAGTCATCTTTTGCTGGATCCCAGGCCACCCTAGGATATCTGGAAACAAATGTGCAGACTATGATGTGAAACATTATCTGACCAATCCTCATCATGTTTTTGCATTCCATATGTTGATTACAGATCTAATATATGAAGGATATGTAAGGAACAATGGATACTTCTATTGCAAGCTCAAATAATAAGCTCTTTCAAATAAAACCAGAACCACAGTTATGGGCCTCTAGCTTCCATACAAGCAGAAAGGAGGAAGTAATCGTAGCCAGAGCATGGATTGGTCATAGTCAGAATACACACCTATTTCTCCTCACAGGAAATGATCCTCCACAGTGTATGCGCTGCAGCTCTTTAGTCACACTGAAGCACATTGCTGTTGAATGCACCCTATATGCTCATGTCTGGCAACTCTCATTCAGTTTTTTTCCCAGTCTTAAAAGAATCTTTGAAACTCTGTCATATCATAGGTGACGATGCTAATGGCATAGATTTTTTCTGCTTTATGAAATGGATAAACTTTTATGACATTTCTGACAGTTCCTACAAGTCACCATGGGTAACTTCTACATCACTGATAGGCATAATTCATCACTGATTAGCTTGGGGGGAGACAAAGACCAATAGATTGACAGTAGCCACTGGCAGAGGTGAAAGAGATTCATGCACTGCTTCTATTAGAATGAGCAGAAGCCTGAAAAACAAGATGCATGGTATTTCAGAGACTGCTGGGAGCCATTGCGGTACAAGTAAACACATGGGTTGTGTTAGGGTAGCTAAGAATAGAAACAGGTGCAGGTATACTTGCGTGTACACCAATGCTAGGAGTTTAGTAAATAAATTTGATGAATTTGAGGTATTGCTCAAAACATCGAAGGCAGATATTGTTGGGATATCAGAGACGTGGTGTCACACAGATATAAGGGATGCAGAACTGCAATTTGGGGAGTACAACGTCTACAGAAATGATAGACAGGATAGGAAGGGGGGAGGGGTTATGCTATTAGTTAAGAAACACATAAAAACCAAGAAAAACCAACTAAGAAATATTGTTCAAGGTTTAGGCCAAAATGGATGTCAGATGAACTAATGAGGCATATGGCAGAGAAGAAAAATGCATGGGATACTTACAAATTAACACATGACACAGAAGCCTATGATAGATACAAGTTGATATGCAACCAAGTTACAAAGGAGGTTAGGCAGGCGAAGGCAGATTACGAGAAATCCTTGGCAAGGGATGCAAAGAAAAACAGCAAAGAGTTCTTTACTTATGTAAACTCTAGAAGGAAGGGGATGAATCAGATTGGTCCACTTGATATTGATGGGTCAAGTGTTGATGATCCTGCTCAGGTAGCCAACAAACTAAATGAATATTTTGCATCGACATTCACACATGAGGAGTTATTCAGCGAGGGGAATGCCAGAGGTGTATTCAACTCTAGCAGTAAGCTACAGAATCTTGAAATAACTGGGAGTAAAGTGGAGGAGAAACTGTTGAAGATAAACACAAGAAAGGCACCCGGGGTGGATGGGATCTATCCAGTTATATTAAAGGAGGCAGCAAAGGAAGTAAGCAAACCCTTAGCCATAATTATGAGAGCTTCCTTGGACTCAGGGGAGGTACCCATAGACTGGAGATGTGCAAATGTGACCCCAATTCACAAAGGAGGATCAAAGGCTGACACAAGTAATTATAGACCTGTGAGCTTAACTTCTGTTCCAGGAAAATTAATGGAGGCACTGGTTAAAGAAGCACTGCAGGATCATTTAGACAAGACTTCAGTTATAGCTCAGACACAGCATGGTTTTGTTAAGGGGAAGTCTTGCCTGACCAACTTGATTGGATACTATGATGCAGTCACAAAAGAACTGGATGCAGGGAATAACTTTGATATTATATACTTGGATCTTAGAAAGGCTTTTGATACTGTTGCACATGGAAGACTGCTACACAAATTGGAGCAGTGTGACATTGGAGGCAAATTGCTGCTATGGATAAAGGGGTGGTTGAGGGGGAGAAGACAGAGAGTGGTAATCAATGGACACTGCTCATCGTGGACTGATGTTATTAGTGGAGTCCCTCAGGGCTCAGTGTTGGGTCCATTATTGTTTTCTGTATTTATAAATGATATTGATGATGGTATATCCGGCTTAATGTCCAAGTTTGCAGACGATACAAAGGTTGGCAGGGTTGTCAAGGACACTACGGACACTATGCTGCTGCAACAGGATCTGGAAAGGTTGAGCAGATGGGCTGAGAGGTGGCAAATGAAGTTTAACATTGACAAATGTAAAGTACTACATATGGGAAACAGTAACCCCAGATCAACGTATCAACTCTGTGGTACTACACTGACAGTGGTAGAGAATGAAAGGGACTTAGGGGTGGTTGTGCAGGCAGATATGAAGTTCTCTGAGCAGTGCAGATGGGCTGCAAGAGTAGCTCATGGAGTATTGTCAATGACATACAGGAATTTTTCCAGCAGGGATAAGGAGGTGATTATTCCATTGTATAAGGCGATGGTCAGGCCACACCTAGAGTACTGTATACAGGTCTGGAGGCCTCATTTCAAGAAGGATGTAGAGCTGCTGGAACGAGTACAGAGAAGGGCAACAAGATTAGTGAATGGAACGAAGGGGTGCTCTTACGAAGAAAGGCTTAAGTTTTGCAAATTACAGTGTCTGGAGACTAGGCACCAGCGAGGTGATCTGATAGAGGTGTATAAAGCCTTGAATGGTTTAAGCATGCTCAATGCTGATGGGATTCTTCCTCTAGCTCAGAAAAATCACCTGAGAGGGCATAAATTCAAATTGAGGAAAGGCAGATGTAGGATAGACGTGCGGAAATAATGCCTTTAGCCAGCGGGTGGTTGGTTGGTGGAACAGACTTCCATCCCTTGTGGTGGAGGTTGATAGCCTAAATAAGTTTAAGGCTCAGCTGGACAGGTATTTTGAACGAACAGAGGGGTGAAGTGGAAGTGGGCTTTTTTTTTTTTTTTTTTGGCTGATGCTGCATAAGCTTGCTTTCTTGCATCAAATGCCTCTACTAATGCTAATAATATGGCCTAAGCAGCCCTTGCACCATAAACAACAACAATAATAGTCTTCCACAATATATTTCCCATTTTGCTGACAGTAGAATCAGCTACAGTAACTAGCTCCTGTGGGACTAGCACATTCTACCCTGAAGATATGGAAGGCTGTACTTTAAGGCCCCGAGTGCCAAGCGAGTGATCTAGCGATTTTCAAAGCGTATTTTCTATAAAGAAGTGGTTACAATTTCTAAAGTCTTTTACTTTCAAATTTATTTATTTTCTGGCTCTTTTTAAATAAAGGAGGAAGCTTCTTACAAGAAAGGAAAAACACCTTTCTTTTGTATACATATATAAATATAACTAACTCCTGTAACACACTAACCACTAACTTCTTATCGCTTGGTCACTGGTGGCACTGCTCCTGCCTCCACGTGGCAGGGCCGGTAACCTGGGGGTAAAACAACCCTCGGGGCTAAAAGGAGCAGAAATGGAAACCAATGAATTTCCTCATCTAGAGCCCAAGGGCGCTCAATGTGAAAACCACGAAACGTACCATGACTTCTCTACCTCGAAGAGAATGAAAAAAGACGCTGGCAGACAGGAATCGCCAGCCTTCCTGATTATCCATTCTCTGTCAGCACAACCTGTTAGTAAGCTTTCCCCTTTCATCATTCAACAATGCCTGGAACATGCCAGTAGCATTACCAAAAATGGTGAAACGTCTCCAACCCGGGAACTTACTAATAGAGACTTCTCTCCCAAGACACTCCAAACAAACATTAAGACTCACTACTTTAAGCAGAATTCCAATTCAAGTCACTCCACATAGCACCCTGAATTGGTCAAAGGGAGTGATCACTGAGTGGGATCTATTGAACGTTTCTGAAGCACAAATAGTCCAGGAACTGAAGGAACAAAATGTAACACAAGCTAAAAGAATCATGATACGAAAAGATGGTACCTCAGTCCCCACACGCAACATAATTCTGATATTCAATACACTAAATCTACCAGCTTCAGTCAAAGCTGGTTATTTAAATTTGTCGTGTTCGACCCTTTATCCCAAATCCCCTAAGATGCTACAAATGCCAGAAATTTGGTCACTCCCAGATAGCATGCCGTGGAGTTTCAACATGTCCAAATTGTGGCTCTTCATCTCATACCCAGTCAGAATGCAAGGCACAAACTCTGCAGTGTCCTAATTGCATGGGCAACCATCCAGCATACTCTAAAGAATGTGATCTCTGGAAGCTAGGGAAGAAAATTCAAAAATACAAGACTGAAAATAAAGTCCAATTTCAAGAATCTAGAAAACAGATTAAATTAATCATGCCAAAAAGCTCTTATGCCTCGGCTATCCACTCTCACCAGTCAGTAGCATGTCAGACGGAAGTGTCACTTTCTCCAGATAAATCGATTGCAGACTGGGCTCGATCAGTTCTATCAACCCAGCTTACATCAGAGCCAAAGACAGTAGATCAAAGTATCAGTACACCTCTCACAGTTTCGACCTAAAACATAACCCACAGTAAAGTAACAGAAAAACTGCAAAAATCAGATCCTGTCAAGTTTAATCAATTGCCCTCAACAAGGATGGATACTGATGATATGATCACCCAAGATCTCGCAGATGGTGAAATGGAAAATAATGATTCAGTACGCCCCAACTCTCCCAGAAAAGAAAAATCTAAACTAGATCGTCACAAACAACCCACTTATAAAAAGCAACCAGATTCATCTCCCTCTTACAAATCCAAATAATGGGACCTATTATCCAATGGAACTTGAGAGGCCCTCGCAGTAACATCAATGATATCCATGAATTAATTCATCAATACAGACCTCTTGCAATGTGCTTGCAGGAAACGAATTTGACACCTCAGATCACAATTGCAATCAAAAATTATACTATGTTCAGACAAGACAGAGCTGGCACTAACAGTGCTCATGGAGGAGTAACAATACTCATGGATTCAAGCATCTCCTCCATCCCTTTACAAACCTCCTTAGAAGCTGTGGCCACTCGTGTCGTAAATGGTATTACTCTGACACTGGTTTCAATCTATCTTCCGCCAAATCATGAATATACTATTCAGCAAATCGAAGATCTTGTTTTGCAGTTACCATCTCCATTTTGCTAGGAGACTTGAATGCCCGCCATCCACTGTGGGGTTCCCCTATCTCAGACAGACAGGGAAGCTTATTGAAATGTTGATAAACAGACAGAATTTAACTTTACTGGCTCTCCTACGTATATCTATCTCCCTACAAGTTCAACATCTGCAATAGGCCTTTCCATTTGTTCCCCAATCCTCTTTCCAAGTATAGATTGGGTAACTCTGAGTGATCCTTATAGCAGCGACCATTATCCATTAATCCGCCAAATTCAAACATTCTGTTCCTTCCCAATAGAAAATCCAATTAAATGGAAATTTTCAAGGGCTGACTGGACAAAATACAGAACGCACATATCATTTGACAACTATATCATTCCATCCTATTCCATCAACAGGGTTACTGAGCACATCACAAATCAAATTCTGACAGCTGCATCCGCTGCCATTCCTCAATACCAAGAAAGAAATAGATGAAAAAAAAATTACTGGTGAAATGATGACTGCAACCTTGCGAAAAAAGAGAAAAACAAATCATGGACCCTTTTCCGCAAACATCTAACCTTCAATCTTATTAATTATCGTATTAATTAATTATCTTATATTAATTGTCTTAGAGCAAAACCTCGTTACATCATATGTAAAGCAAAAAAAAAAGAAAAAAGAAAATTGGATTAAATTCGCCTCATCAGTAAATAAAAATACCAATATCAGATTAATCTGGAGAAAAATAAAATGTTTAAACAGTAAATTTCCTCCTTTATCCACCCCACTACTGAACTGGAATGGGCAGGAGCGTTCTGGTCCTACAGAAATATCAAATGCACTGGGGATCGTATTTTCTCAGTTATCCTCTTCTATTGCCTATGATCACACATTTCAAAAACTTAAAACAGTTGCAGAGAAATCCAGACTAAATTTCAGTGACAATTCTGCTTTACCTTAAAATCAACCATTTACCATGCTTGAGCTACAGCAGTCCCTTACCAACTGAAGAAACAGTGCTCCTGGCCCTAGGTGCCTCCGTAGCCAGGTGGGAAGGAGCAGCAGTTCGTCGCACACGCTTCTTGAATAGACCGGGGTTCGAGCCCGTCACCACCAAATACGGAGGATGCGGAAAGGTCAGGGAATGACCACCACATATCCCGGAGCAATATGGCCTTAGTTGCTAATGCTCCTAAAAACCAAATAACAACAGCTCCTGGCCCTGATGGGATATATATTATGTAATGCTTCGAAATTTGGATCAACGATTACTCCTTGCTGCTCATATTTTTCAATCGAATTTTTTCCAAACATACCTTCTCAAGTTCCTGGCATCACTCTTATGTACTAGCAATTGCAAAACCCAGTAAAGATTATTCTGTTCCGCAAAATTACAGGCCGATATCCCTTACCATCTGTCTCAGCAAAACCCTTGAGAAAATGTTACATTGCCGTCTCGCTTGGTTCCTCGAGTCCCAAAACTTGATTAACAACATCCAATTTGGATTCCGGAAAAACCAATCTTTATTGGATCTCATGATCAAAACCAAGACAAACATTAGAAATGCTTTCATCAAGAAGGAACATCTTGTCATGGTCTGTCTTGACGTTGAGAAAGCCTTTGACACTACATGGCGTTTCGGCATTTTAAAAGATCTATTTTCTTGGCCTGAGAGGTAATTTTCCATACTTTATCCAAAATTTTTTACAACAAAGATCCTTTCAAGTTCGTTACCGGCAAACCCTCTCTAAGATCTTTACCCAAGAAGAAGGAATTCCACAAGGGTCTGTTCTCAGTGCCACTTTGTTTGCAATGAGAATGAACCATATAATTGAACTCATTCCAAAAACTATGGATTCATGCATTTTCGCAGATGATCTCTCAATTTCCTGTCATTCTCAAAACATGCATTATGTTGAACACCAACTACAAATATTAATCAATTGCATCCTGACATAGATGACACAAAATGGTTATAGACTATCCAACCAAAAATCTACTGCCATTCACTTCTGTACCAGATGCAATATGCATCCTGAACCCAAGCTCCACTTGAATAACCATCCTCTTACCATAGCTAATAGTATTCGTCTACTAGGATTATTTTTCAATGGTAAGTTAAACTTCCAAAAGCACATTGAATATCTCTGTACTACTTGTCAAAAAAAAAACAACTGAACATACTCAGAGTCTTATCAGCGACAGCATGGGGAGCAGATCGTTACGTCCTGCTTCACTTAGACAGAACCATAATTATATCACGCCTGGACTGTGACATGCCTGTTTTCGATTCTACTAGGGAGAGTATTTTATCTCGCCTCAACCCTATTCAACATTCAGCTCTTAGAACAGCACTAGGTGCATTCAGAACATCTCCAGTGCAAAGTTTGTATGTTGAAGCCCATGAACCTCCTCTAAATATCAGGAGAAAGATGTTGTTGTTGAACTATGCAACCAAGATCCAAAGCCAGGTGGCCCATCCTAATTGGTCAATACTTTATGATCTATAGAAGGTATATGACCTTCTATAGAAACAAACCACAGACAGTTTGGCCTGCTGGTATTAGGCTAAAGCATCTAGCAGAATATTGGGATATACACTTCAATAAAATCTTGCAAGATCCTAGATCCTGACCCCCCCCCCATGGTCTGTCATCATGCCATCTTGTGACAATTATTTCCACCAGTGGGGGAAACACTCTCTATCAGACTTTAACATTCAACAGCTACACATTGAGCATACTCAACATTATCCCGGCTTTGCTAAAATATATACAGATCGATCGAAGTTTGAGAGTGGATCGGATGCAGCAGTGGTACTCCCTGATACTACCATTTCTCTATCTCTTCCAACAGAGCATAGTAGCTACACTACTGAATTATATGCCATAAAGCTTGCATTAGAAAATATTTTCCATATGTAAATTCAAAAGAGCATAATATACACAGACTCGCAAGGTTCCATATTAGCATTACAAAACAATTCCCCACCTACTCACCTGTTATTAAAGCTCATCAGAACACAGTTGACATGTCTCAGAGAGCATCAGCAAAAGGTTATCTTCTGCTGGATCCCAGGCCATACTGGAATACCAGGAAATGAAATTGCTGATAATGCTGCCAAAAATCCATCCAGCTCAGCTCCCACGAATTTCCTAGTACCATTCACAGACTATAAAATGTATATACAAAGTATATGTAAAAGTCAATGGACTCTTCAGTGGCAAGCACAATTTCATAATAAACTACTTCAAATAAAACCTTTACCAAAATTATGGGCTTCTAGCCTCATTGCAAACAGACTAGAAGAATCGGCCATACTCATCTAACTCATCTGTTCCTTTTGTCAGGGAATGGCCCTCCTCAGTGTAATCATTGTCATACACCACTCAGAGTCAAACACATACTTCTGGAATGTACTCTATATAATAATGCTCGACTAGTGTCATTCAGTTCTCTGTCAAATTTAAAGGAACCTTTGTCACTTAGCCATACCATACCATAGGTAAAAAATCAAATCTCACAGAATCCTTCTCCTTTCTAAAACGAATAGGATTGTATAGCTGTTTTTAACTGCTGCTAAATCAACAAATGCAGGCAGTATGCACCACTTTCATAAGTGCAATATGGCCTAAGTAGCCATTGCACTTAAAACCCCACAACAACAACAGCTGTACTTTAACCTTACCAGACAGTATGCTGATTAGGTCAACATATTAGAATATTATAATTAATATACTGTTGATTTAAGTATTTTTAGTCTGTTGAAACTTACAGATATACTGTTTGTTTTGTTATTGCTGATGCCTTGTAACTTATATGTAACCCATCCTTAAAATCAAAATAACATCAAAATATTAATGGGAAGGCACATAATGCCCACACACGCCCATTGATATTTTGGTGTTATCTACTAAAAGTGGAAATTAATTTTTATTTTGAATAATTCTCTGCACATTATGATGTATAATGCTTGTTTAAAATAAATAAATTTACATTTATTTCTGCTAATATTCTTACTGTTTCTCCAAGTAATATGGTATTATTTACAGAAGGCATCAGCTGAAAGAACAGTTTATCAGTATCATTATACAAATTGGCCTGATCATGGAGTTCCAGAACATCCCTTACCTGTTCTGAGTTTTGTTCGCAAATCATCTTCAGCAAATTTAGCAAATGGAGGGCCAATTATTGTTCACTGCAGGTGAGAAAAACAGCCTTTGAATTCTTGAAAGTAATTAATTTGATAGTATAAACTAGAGCTATGATGCTCAATACGTTTTACATTGATTTCAATATCCGTATGACACTCTCCAGAATTTAAAACGAAAAACATTAACGAAAACTGATTACAGTAAAAAAATAAATTGAAAACAATTAAAATTTCTGTGATCACAACATATGGTCAAAAAGCATTGTCAGCTTTAGGAAGGAAAATTGTTTTTAAAATTTATATTAAACATTTTAAAATTTTTTAAAATAAATTTTGTTATTTTTTAATTGTTTTAAATTTATTTATTTTACTGTAATCATATTTCGCTAATGTTTTTCATTTTAATTTCTGGAGAGTATCATACGGAAGTGTTCTATATCATATTGTGGTCAATTTCTGTTATTCTTATACAAATAAGAAAATAATTAATGTATTGATTAATGAAAAACCAATTAGGAAATAAAATATTAGAATCAAATAAAGAAATCAGAGAAGAAACAATTTGTGTCTATTACCGACTTGTTCTTGGTAATACTGGGAAAAACAAATAATAGTTAATGATTCGAATTTTTTTTTTTTTTTACTGAAATAAATATTCTCTTTCTGCTATTATTATGGTTTTGAGATAACTCTCTTTCTGCTACTATTATGGTTTTAAATTAGTTGGAGATAAATATAATACATTTTCTTCTAATGTAATATTCCAAGTTCCCAATGGAGTAGTATTAATGATTAATTACTTTAAGATAAAGGGTCAGTGTTTATATACATTTTTATATGTATTCAGAATGGAAAGCACTCCAATTTGAAAGATTCTCACAGTTTCCTTGATTTCTATCTTGTTTTGCGAAATTTTTCATTGGAAAATCTTTCAAGCAGTCCAAATGAAAAGAGTCCTAAACTTTGCACGTCGAACAAACATTCTTATTGACTGCCCCACTATCAACAGGAGATAGTTTCAATCTTTTACTAATCCTTAAGAACTAAAGACAGACTAACAAAATTTTCTAAAACAAATTGGACTTTATCATCAATTCTAAACAAGTTTCTGTAATCAAAATGAAACGGTTACATTTCCTATTTATTTTTTTTTAGCACAATTTCAATTGATAGGTGCACTGTAGCCACTGCAGTTTATGTACTAAACGCCGTAGTGCGTCTGCACTCACAGACACACATACACCCTGAAACAAAAATTTGAACAACCATTAAAGCCCTGTTTTACCAGTCTTGATATTTTTAACCATCTGGTTACAAAGCAGGAAATTAAAAGATCACATTCACACACACTCACCCACCCATCATGGTAAGTTCTATTGGGCCAGACGACATACATTATAAAATGATTGTTCACCATCTTTCACCAGTCTATGGTTGTATGCTCTGTCTGATGCCTGAGGCAATGCGGCTGCCCTCCCAAAAAACCAGGAAGGAATTTCCAAAAATCTCAGAAAACTAACATCTTATTGGTCTGAACAAATCTTGCACAAGGTCCTGGAAAGAATGGTAAGTTCTCACCTAATGTAGTATCCGGAAGGAAATTGCCTCTTTTCCAGGTAATATGGATTCCAAAGGAAAGGGGTCAATGCTCAACCACTCAATAAGACCCAAAACATGTATTCAAGAAAACTTTTATCCTTAAAAGCATATGGTACATCTTGAATATTTGGCATATATAAAGAACACTTATGGCATTGGCATTAAGGGCCAACTAGCTGTTTTTATTAAGAATTTTTTGCTTCGACAAAACAGGTGGTCCTCAGTCAGGGTCACTCAGCTAGTGCTTTTGCCTGTGAGGATCAACCGTGTCAATGTCATGCCCCTACCCTAATGATCTGAGGAACATGATTCAGGCTGGCTGGTGTCTGTACACAACACCATACATCCGTCCTCTCCCCACACACTTTTTAAATCTCTGGCCTTCACAGAGTTCTGTGCTACACAAACATAGTACACAATGCAAAGATGGGGGCAACCCCTGGTGCCACTCTAACTAACACACTTTGCACTTGTCTAGGTAGCACTGCAGTCCTGCTCCTGAGCACATTTATTGTTGCCAGGTAGTGAGCATTCCTAGTGTTTTATAGGGTGAGTACTAGTTTCTCAGAACTTTTCCTCAGTTCACTTCTACTCTTGTTAGCAATGTACTGCTCTCTTCTGGTTGCTTTGTCACTGGTTTGCACCACTCTTGTCTACATGTGGTGGGGTCAGTAAACTCGGGGGAAAGTTATACTCCAAGGAGCAACCATGGATTTAATTGACTATCCATCTCTAGAGCCATCAATCTCAAGGCCAGAAACATTCAATGTTAATGACTTGAACCAACATAAAAAGGCTTCAGAGGAAAGAACAATGCCATGACTTCCCAAACTTTCTAGTAATACTCCCTATCCACCGAGCCAGTGGACAAGTCATCACCATTTCTAATTCAAAGATATTTGGGATACATCGTTGGATCACCAAAAATGGTGAAACGTCTACAATCCAGAGATCTCCTGATCGAAACAGCTACCTCAAAACATTCTGAATTTCTGGTAAAAACAATGACATTTGGTGGGCTCCCAGTATCTACTATACCCCACAATACCTTAAATTCATCAAAAGGTTATCAAAGAGTGAGACCTATTTACAGGCTCTAAGGAAAAATTAGTTCAGGAACTTAGCAACGAGTAATCAGTGCCAAATGAATAATGACCAAAAAAAATGGAAATCTCATTCCCATTAAATCATTATTTTAACATTTAACACTCCAGAATTGCCATTCACAATAAAAGCTGGCTATTTAAACTGCCGAATTCGCCCTTACATTCCAACTAATCTTCCTCCACAAGTAATGCCATTGAAGAACTATATTGTATATCAACATAATATAAATGACATTAATACTGTGCATGGAGACATGGCCATTCTTGTGAACTCAAGAATCCCTTAGTAGGGAATGTGTTACTAAAGACATTCCACTGAAGACCTTAGAGGCAGTATCAGTATGTGTCTCCTTAGGAATCATGTGAACAATAGTTACAATCTACCTATGACCAAACAAAGAATATAGTTATAATGACCTAGAAGAACTTCTGCTACAGGTACTGCCTCCTCCATTATGTTTATTAGTTGAAAGTGTCTGCAATTCTGCCCAGACACAATAGGAGGGAGTATATGATGAGTGCCTTGTCAATCAATTCGGCCGTGGAGGGATTGTGCAAGACTCATGGGGGTAGAATTTTTTTTCACCGTGGTCTGTGCTTGTTAACAGGAAAGACTGCTTCTACAGGGATGGGATACACTTAAATAGAAAGGGTAGAAGAGTTTGCTGATGCTATCGAGGCAGCATTAGGTAGGTTGGAAAACTGCTAGCTTTGGGGGAGGGATTCACAGACTAAAAGGTTAAAAGTAGCCTCAGGCGGAGGTGAAGGTGATTCTTGCAATACTTCTATTAGAATGAGCAGTGGCCTGGAGTGAGGGGTGCTGGGGGTTTCAGGGACTGATGGCAGTCATCATGCAAAAAATAAATACATCGGATGTGTTAGGATAACTAAGAATAAGAATAGGTGCATGTATACTTGCATGTACACCAATGCTGGAAGTATAATAAATAAATTTGATAAATTTAAAGTATGGTCAAGACATCAAAGGCAGATATTGTTAGGATATCAGAGACGTGGTGTCAAACAGATATTAGGAATGCAGAATTGGTTTGGAGAGTACAATGTGTACAGAAAGAATAGACAGGGTAGGAAGAGAGGAGGGGTTATGCTGTTAATTAAGAAAAACATAAAACCAAAGGAAGTGCCTCCAGTTGACATAGATGGACAGTGCCATGTTGAGTAAGTTTTGTGTAACATAAGCACTGGGAAAGCAAAAATAAGAGTAGGAGTGTGTTATAGGCCTAATAACTGGAATGAGTACAACGAACGGTTGTACAGAGAAACAGAGTGGGCTAGTAAATCAGAATGTCTTATAATGGGAAATTTTAACTTCCCAGATATTGACTGGAACTTGTAGGTTGGTCACTCACACACTAGCAAGGCTTTTTTTGGATTTATTGGATGATAGTTTTCTGAAGCAGCATGTTCGAGAGGCAACCAGAGAGGGTAATACTCTTGATCTGGTTATCGGCAGTGATCATTCGTGTATTATGAATTTGCAGATAAAGATGGCACTGATCACAGTGTACTGATGTGGGATTTACTTGTAGTTATAATTACCATCAGGGGTAAAGAAAAGGGTTTTTGCTTCCATAAATGTGACTACAGTGGTCTCAGACAGTTTTTAAATTCTGTACAGTGGGATCAACTGATGGTGTTACCAACAACAAATTCTAAGTGGCAAGCATTCAAGGAATTAATCGTTGAAGCTATTAGACTTTTCATACCTATTAAGAAATATTTGTTTGAGGTTTAGGCCTAAATGGTTGTCAAATGAACTAATGAGACTCATGGCAGAGAAGGAAAATGCATGGGATGCATATAAACACAGAAGCCTATAGCAGATATAAGCTGTAATGAAGTCACAAAGGAGATTAGGCAAGCGATGGCAGATTACGATAAATATTTGGCAAAGGATGCTAAGAAAAACAGCAAGGATTTCTTTACTTATATAAACTCTAAAAGGAAGGAGATGAATCAGATTGGTCCACTTGATATCAATTGTTCGACTGTTGATGATTGTGCTCAGTTAGCAAACAAACTGAATGAGTATTTTGCATCTACATTCACACACGAGGAGTTATTAAGGAAGGAAAATGGCAGAAGTTTATCAAATTGTAATAGGGTGCTTAATGATTTTGTAATAAATGCGAGCAAAGTGGAGGAGAAATTGTTGAAGTTAAACATAAGAAAGGCACCTGGGTTGGATGGGATCAATCCAGTTATATTAAAGGAGGCAGCAAAGCAACTAAGCAAACCCTTAACCATAATTATAAGAGCATCCTTGGACTTTTGGGGGAAGTCCCCATGGACTGGAGATGTGCAAATGTATCCCCAATTCACAAAGGGAGATCAAAGTGTGACACAAGTAATTACAGACCAGTTAGTTTAATGTCTGTGCCAGGTAAAAAAAATGGAGTCACTTGTTAAAGAAGCATTGCAGGATCATCTAGACAAGACTGCAGTATAGTTAAGACACTGCATGGGTTTGTTTAAGGGAGGTCTTGTCTGACCAATTTGATTGGATACTTTGTTGTGGTCACAAAGCAACTGAATCCCAAAAATAATTTTGATATCATATACTTGGATTTCAGGAAAGCTTTTGATACAGTTGCACATGGAAGACTGCTATACAGATTGGAGAGGTATGGCATTAAGGGTAAGTTGCTACAAAGGATAAAGGGATGGTTGAGTGTGAGTCAACAGAGAGTGGTAATCAGTGGACACTGCTATTCATTGACAAATGTTATTAGTGGAGTTCCCCAGGGTTCGATGTTGGGCCCACTGTTGTTTTGTATATATATATCAATGATTTTGATGAAGGTATAACAGGCTTAGTGTTGAAGTTTGCAGAAGATACAAAGTTTGGCAAGGTTGTTAACGACAGTAAAGACAGTATGCTACTTCAACTGGATCTAGATGAGTTGGGCAATTTGGCTGAGAAGTGGCAACTGGAATTTAACATTGACAAATGCAAAGTACTGCATATGGGTAGCAATAACCCAAGAGAAACATACCAACTGTGTGGTACTACACTCAGGGAAGTGAAAAAGACCTTGGGTGTAATTATGCAGTCAAATATGAAGATCACTGAACAGTGCAGATGGGCTGCCAGGGCAGGTCATGGAGTTTTATCAATGATATATAGGAATTTTGCTAGAATGGGCTGAGAAGTGGCATCTGAAGTGTAGCATTGACAAATGCAAAGTACTGCAATTATGAAGTCAGATATGAAGTTTTCTGAGCAATGCAGACAGGCTGCAAGAGCCGGTCATGGGGTTTTGTGAATGATATACAGGAATTTTTCCTAGCAGAGAAAAAGAGGTGTTATCCCTTTGTGTAAGGCAATGGTCAGGCCACACCTTGAGTGCTGCGTACAGGTCTACAGGTCTGGAGGCCTCATTTTAGGAAGGATGTAGATTTGCTTGAGCATGTACAGAGAAGTGCAACAAGATTGGTGAGGGGGATGAAGGGATCCTCTTACCAAGAGTTGCCTAAGTTCGTTCCGCAGATTGCAGCGGCTGGAAACCTGCGATATGATCTGATTGATGTGTATAAGTCCTTGAATGTGCTGAGCACGCTGAATTCTGATGGGATTCTTCCACTTGCTCAAATTATGAACCTATGGTGACATAAATTCAAATTGAGGAAAGACAGTTGTAGAATAGATGTGTGGAAATTTGCCTTTAGCCAGCAGGTGGTTAATTGCTGGAACAAACTTCCATCTGTCATTGTGGAAGTTGATAGCTTAAATAAGTTCAAGGAGGAACTGGACAAACTTTTTTTTTTTTTTTTTTTGTCTGATGCTACATAAGCTGATACCCTTGCTTTCTTGCATCACATGCCTCTATTACTATTAGGGGATTTTAATGCACACCATCCACTCTGGAGCTCCCCACTTACAGACAGAAGAGGAAAACTTCTAGCGTTTCCACTTGACAAACATAATCTAACACTGTTGAATACTGGTACAGATACTTACATTCATTTTGCTACTTGAACAACTACTGCTATAGACTTAATAATCTGCTCTCTGACAGTGTATCCACTCATGCGATGGTCAACTCTGGACAATGCCAAACAATGACCATTATCCAATAATTTGTGAATTCCAAACAACTAAAATCCCTCAGGCAGATAATGCTTAATATTGAAATTTTCCAAGGCTGATTAGAAATTATTTGCTTTGAATATCTGAATGTTGAAATTATCATATACCAATCCATCGATAATGCCACACAACATCACAACTGAGATTCTAAATGCCTCCATCAATGCTATATCCAGAATCCATAGTGGTTCTTTTAAAAACGCCAGTCGGCAGTGGAATAATGCATGCTAGTTTTCCAAAAAAAGAGAAAAACCCTGGCGTGGCACCTGCTTCATAAACACCCAACAAGTGAGAACTTGATAAATTTCAAAAAACTTAAAGCAAAAGAGCGATTTGTAGGGGAAAAGGCTAAAAAATATTCTTGGATTCAGTTTGCCTCTACCATAATGAAGAATACTAACAGCAGAATAATCTGGAATAAAATAAACAAACCGAATGATTGAATTTCTACCAACATTATCTCCAATACTGAGATAAAATGGGCAAGATTTATCATCTCCATTTGAAATAGCTAATGCTCTGGCAGAAAATTTTTCACAAATCTCAGCTATATTGCATACAAACCATCTCTTCAGCACAAGACTATCACTCCCATATAATCAAGGCCCCACAGGTGCCAAGTGTTTTCGTGGCCAGGCGATTATTATGCATTTATAGAACGTTTTTTCTCCCCAGCGACAGAGTTTTCCTTTGTTTTCTCTCGCATTCATTAAAAATTTCTGGTAAGTAGCTCTATTTTCTTAAAAGAAATAAGAAGAGAGCCCAGAAGAAGGAAAGCACCTTTTTCTTTAATTTAGATACCTTACTAACTGTACTAAAGGTGCCTCCGTAGCCAGTTGGGAAGAAGCAGCAGTGTGTAGCACACGCTTCTTGATTAGACCGGGGTTTGAGCCCGTCACCACCAAATACAGAGGATGCAGAAAGGTCAGGGAATGACCACTGCATATTCCTAGAGCAATATGGCCTTAGTTGCTAATGCTCCTAAAAACCAAATAACAACAACAACTGTACTAACCTCTATGCTTGGCCACAAAGTGGCACTGCTCCTGCCTCCCCATGGTGGGACTGGTAACTTGGGAGGTAAAGAGAAATCCCCAGGGCCAAAAGGAGCCATCATGGATAAAAATAATTATCCACTCTTAGAGCCTTCGAACTCAAGAACAGAAACTTACATCGACCATAACTCCAGTCCCGACTTAGGAAATAATCCAAAGCGACAGAAGACTAATCAGATGGAGCAACCCTGCCAATCATTTTTAATTTTCCACTCTCTCACTAGTCAACCTATGAGCAAATTGTCTCCCTTCGTAATACAAAAACATCTGGAAGGTATTACAGGATCACCTAAGACTGTTAAGAGACTGCAATCAGGAGACCTATTAGTGGAAACGAACCACAAATATTCGGAGAAACTTTTATAGATCACAAACTTTGCTGGCATTCCAGTAAAAATATCTCCACACGCAACCCTAAATTCATCTAAGAGTGTTATATCCAGTTGGGACCTTTTAAACGTCACAGAGGAAGAAATTACCCAAGAGCTGCAGGGACAAAATGTAATTCAAGAAAAACTTATAACAACTAAAAAAGATAATCAACTTATACCAACCAGAAATATTATTCTCACCTTCAATACACCCAACTTACTCGCCTCTGTAAAAGCAGGTTATTTACTTTGCAGCATCCACCCTTATATTCCCAATCCTTGGCATTCGTGGCCGTTAGGGCCGCCCCAGGTGCCAAGCGCTCCATGTCTAAGTGATTCTAGTGCATTTCTCAAAGTGTTTTATACACAGAGCATTTAAGCGAACAGTTTCTATGTTTAGTTTCAAACACTGTTTTCTTGATTTCTATAGCATAGTAGCTCTCTCGCACTATAACAAGTAGGCAGAAGCCCAGAAAGAAAAACCGCCTTTCTGTTTTTTTCGATTAGTACTAACTTACTAACTCAGCCGCTTGGTCACCTTGTGGCACTGCTCCTCCCTCCCCATGGCAGGGCCTGTAACCTGGGCAGTAAAGATAAATGCCCAGGGCCAAAAGGAGCTATCACGGATTCTAACAATTTTCCACCCTTAGAGCCTTCAAGCTCAAGACAAGAATCCTGTCATGAAAACACTAGTCAACCAAGAAGGCTTCGAACGGAAGCACAGTATCCAGACACTCCTAATTTTCTGGTGGTACACTCTGTTCACCCAACCCGTGGGCAAGTTATCACCATTTATAGACATCTAGAATCTATTGCAGGATCACCAAAATTGGGGAAGTGACTACAATCATGAGATCTGGTTGAAACAGCCACATCCAAACATTCTGAGTGGCTATTAAAGACAACGACATTTGGTGGATTGCCAGTGTCTGTTACTCCTCACAGTACCTTAAATTAATCTAAAGGAGTCATCACAGAATGGGACTTAATTACAGTGTCTGAGGAGGAATTAGTTCAACAACTTAGCCATCAAAAGGTAGTTAGTGCTAAAAGAATTATGGCAAAAAAAGATGGAAATCTCATTCCAACTTGTTCCATCATTTTAACTTTTAGCACTCCTGATTTGCCATCCTCAGTAAAAGCTGGATATTTAAACTGCCGAATTTGCCCATACATCCCAAATCCTCTTTGCTGTTTTAAATGCCAGAAATATGGCCATTCACAGCAGGCATGCAGAGGTAACGCCATCTGTCCTATTTGTGGATCAAAAGATCATACACAAGCAAATTGTCCACCAGCAGTTCCCAATTGCCTCAACTGCAAAGGCAGTCACCCGTCACCCTGCCTTTTTTAAATCATGTGAATTATGGAAAACAGGCAGGAAAGTCCAAAAACACAAAGTAGAACATAAAGTCACATATCCTGAGGCATGCAGAGGCAAATAATGTTGACTCCGGTACATACCAGTGCTGGTAGACCCCCGGTGCCATCTGGCACCGGGGTCTACCAGCACTGGTATGTACCGGTATGTCTATTGGCACCAATGTGTATCGCCAATACATAAAAGTGGTTCTAAGAGTGAAATTGGTAGTCTCACTTCATTGGTAGGAAAAATCTTAGTGGCCATGATTTAGAGTGCTATCCAGGGACATTTAGATAGATATGGCATTCTGAAGGACACACAACATGGCTTTGCCAAGGGAAAATCATACTTAACTAAATTATTAGGCTATTTTGACATTTCCTCATGAGCTGGATTAAAGGAATAATTTCGACATAGTTTATTTGGACCAGTTCCTCATGAGAGGTTACTGTATAAACTTGAACACGTTGGACAGTCAAGATGGGTGATACCTTCACTGTATTCCTCAAACCATTTGTGCACAGTGTAGGCCTGATGACATAGTGCATTACTGTTTTGGCAAAAAGGCAACATAGCAGAGTGCAGTGGTCTCACCAGTGAATCATTGGTTCATCCATAACAGGGGTCCTATTTCTTGCCAGAAAAACATGTCTCATATACAACTGCCACAACCTGCCTGGATAGTGGGCATCATGAATGATGGGTTCTTGGACTCTTGTTGTTTGCACCACAAGCAAATGTGTCCATTGGCATGTTGCACCAGGTATTTGGTCTTATCAACCCTCCAGTATGCAACAAGCATGTTGTTGATACCACATCATTCGCCATCAATGATGATCAGTGGTAAGGAAAATATGTTTGTTTGGTCATACATAGTGTATATATATAGTATTGGTATAAACACACCATAGAAAACTTGAACTTAAATATTCCCTGTCAAAGACTTGCCAATTTGGAATCTCCTCTCTTTGATCTTCTCTGGCTTAAAATCTCTCTACCTCATTGTGTCAAATTCATCTGTTGTCTCTACCGTTCTCCCAACTGCACTAATCACTTGGAGCTCTTTGACTTGCTCTTTTTGCAACTTGACTTTCTCCAGTCCAACTTTCCTAACAGTGAGGTAATTTCCCTTAGTGATTTTAATGTCCACAACACCAGCTGGCTTCCGTTTTCTAGTCACACCGACCCAGCAGGTCGAGATGCTGCGGCTTTTGCAATTACTAATGACCTAGCACAGATTGTTCATTTACTTACAAGAATACCGGACAATCCTAATCATACAGCCAATATGCTTGATCTTTTTCTCACAAACAACCCTTCTAAGTACATGGTCAAAGTGAGAGGTCCTTTAGGCACTTCAGATCACAACTTGGTGATTGTCTCTTCTCCAATGGAACCTTTATCTCATGGCTATTCCCAACCTCGTGTTGTTTGGCATTACAAGAATACAAAATGGGATGACCTGCGAGACTTCTTTTCTTCTTTTCCTTGGTCAGATTACTGTTTCAAAACTTTTGATGTCAACGTTTGCTCAGATCGTGTCAATGAAATTATTCTTGTAGGAATGGAATCCTTTATCCCACACTCCACTTTAAAATCTCGTCCCTTATCTAAACCTTGGTTTTCCAATAAATGTACTGAGGCTGTTCAAGAGAAGAATGTTGCATATCGTAATTGGCTTGTTTCTAATTCTTCAGTTTCATTTTCTGCCTACACCAAAGCTCGCAACAATTGTAAAGCAGTTATTAATCAGTCTAAAATAGAGTTTGAACAGGCTAAGAGTAGAAAACTTGCTTCTTGCCCTAATGGTAGCCGAGCATTCTGGTCTCTTGCCAAAGCTATTGGCCACAACTTTTGCCCATCTCTGCTCCCACATCTGTCCAAACCAGATGGCTCTGTTGTCACTTCAGCCAAGGATAAAGCTGACCTGCAAGCATCCCATTTTTCTTCCAGCTCATGTATTAATGATCTTGGTAAAACACCTCCCACCATTCCCAACACGTTCCATTCAATGCCTCCTGTGGTCTTCCATCAAAAGGATGTCAGAAGGATTTTGACGAATCTTGATGCTAAGAAAGCTCCAGGTCCCGATAGTATTTCTCCACTTGTTCTCAAAACCTGTGCTCCCGAACTTACTCCTATTCTTTTGCGCCTTTTCTCACTTTCTTATTCCAAAGATGTTTTTCCTTCTGCTTGGAAATTTGCTCATATCCAGCCAGTTCCTAAAAAGGGTGACAAATCTCTCCCATCCAATTATCGTTCCATTGCAATTACTTCTACTCTTTCTAAAGTAATGGAGAAATCTCTTAACCGCCAACTCTTAAACTGCATAGAAACCTTCTGTCTGATCAACGATCGCCAGTGTGGATTCCGTCAGGGTCGATCCACTGGTGATATTCTGGCTTATGTTACCCATTTATGGAATAATTCAATGGAAAGTTTTGGTGAAACACAAGTAGTTGCTCTTGACATCTCAAAGGCTTTCGATCATGTTTGGCATAAAGGTCTTCTAAACAAGCTTCCATCTTATGGTTTGCCAACTGTTTTTAGTAATTGGTTATCCAGTTTTCTCTCTGATCACTCACTGAGGGTGATGGTAGATGGCTTTCTGTCTTCTAACTTCTCCACTGGGTGCCTCCATAGCCAGGTGGGCAGGAGCAGTAGTGCGTAGTATACGCTTCTTGATTAGACCGGGGTTCGATCCTGTGCCTACCAAATATGGAGGATGCGGAAAGATCAGGGAATGACCACCGCATATCCCCGGATCAATATGGCCTTAGTTGCTAATGCTCCTAAAAACCAAACAATAACAACAACTTCTCCACTAATGCCGGTGTCCCCCAAGGTTCAGTTCTTTACCCCACTCTTTTCCTCTTGTATATTAATGACCTTCTTCCATTGACTGGTAATCCTATCCATAGTTTTGCCGATTGCATTCCACTTTCCATTTTGAGAAACCTTGTCCTGCTCAATTAGCTTCAACTTCTCGAAAATCTGCTACCAATTCCTTAAATGCCGATCTTCAGGTAATTCTCCAGTGGGGCAAAGACAACTTAGTTGATTTCAACCCTTCTAAAACTCAGTCTTGTCTTATATCTCGCAAAAAGGATTCTTCTGCTCCTATGCTTATCTTTAGTGAATCTCCGATTTCTAGGCAAAATGATATATCTCTTTTGAGGATTACCCTGACTTCTAATCTCTCTTGGCAAGCACATTACAAATATTGCTTCCTCTGCATCTAAAAAACTTGGTTTTCTCTTTCGCTCTCGCCGTTACTTTTCTTCCAAACAGCTGCTCACTCTGTATAAATCACAAATCCGCCCTGCCATGGAATATTGTTCCCACGTCTGGGGTGGTGCCCCCAAAACCTCTCTCAGGCTTCTTGATTCCATTCAGAAGAGGGCAGGTTGGTTAATTAATGATTCATCTCTAACAGAGTCTCTCCACTCGCTTTCTCATAGACGTACTGTTTCTGCTGCATGCCTCTTCTACAGATACTTCCATGGGCACAGTTCTTCTGAATTGGCTTCTATAATTCCCGCTTTCTCTTTCAAAACAGTCCAAACACGTGGCGCCACCAGCCAACATCCATTTACTGTCCAACTTCAAACTCACAGAATCAACTTTTCATCTTCCTCATTTATTCATTCAACTGCCATTTTCTGGAACAACCTTCCTTCATATGTATTTCCTGAAAATTACAATCTACAGAAGTTCAAGTCCAATGTCAACAAATATCTTCTTTCGTCTTCTCAACCTCCAACCCAAGCACGGTACTAAACACTATAGGTTCTAATACCTCTCGTGTTTGGGGTTCACATAAAAAAAAAAAAAAACTACGCTTGTAGTTTGAAGAGCATCATTTTATCTGTATCTCATATTGTGCTCTTCCTTCACAACGAGTTGCCATGTATTGCACTACCTCGAATAAGTAACACGTCACTAAAAGAGAAGACTATTGTTACTTATTCTCAGTGGGCACCACCACCAAGACGGCACCATTTCAAGGCTTGTTGGCCTTTCATTAGTGGGTGGCAGGTACCCTGATATTGCAGACATGACAATCCAGTTGTGAAGATAATCCCTCAATATGAGAGATGCCAGGTGTACGTGATAATATTTAAGTAAAATTAAATGTAACAAGGCATCATATCTTTAAGAGTATAATAATCTATATAATATTGGTGTAAACACACCATAGAAAACTCTTAAACAAAAAACTATGTTAGTACTTTGAAGGGCATCATTTTATCTGTATCTCAAAAATGTGCTCTTCCTTCACAATGGGTTGCCATGTATTTCACTATACCTTGTGGCATCTCTCATATTGTGGGATTATCTTCACAACTGGATTGTCATGTCTGCAATACCAGGGTACCTGCCCACCCACCGAGCCTTTAAACAGTGCCTTGACATCTGGGTGGTGGTGCCCACTGAGAATAAGTAACAATAGTCTTCTCTTTTAGTGAAGCGTTACTTATTCGAGGTAGTGCAATACATGGTAACTCATTGTGAAGGAAGAGCACAATATGAATACAGATAAAATTATGCACTTCAAACTACTAACATAGTTTTTTGTTTGAGTTTTCTATGGTCTAATAATTTATAGATTATTATACTCTTAAAGATATGATGCTTGTTGCATTTAATTTTACTTAAAAGTATATAAGTGTATATTTTTGTCATAACTGATCCCTGTATATTGTCATATTTTGTTTCCTTTTTAGACATGGAGTTCACAATATGCTATTAAAAAACCAAATCAGATTTGAAAGGTTCTCTTCAATTTATTAGTGGGAAGGTGACTACAGGGAATAAAGGATAAGACTAATTTTCTTCCCTATTTACCTACAGATTGCATTAGCTCTAGTACTGCTGTTTAATTTTTCCAGGTTAAAATACTACTATTTTTTAAAATTTTTTATTTCAATATTTGTTATTAGCACTTTTGTCATTAACATGGTGATTGCAAATAGTAAATACCATATTTGTCGGGGTATAAGACACACTTTTTCTCCTTATAAATTAAACCTTAAAACCTTAACCTTAAATATAATAAGGAGAAAGGTTAACCTTAACCTTTCTCCTTATAAATTAAACCTTAAAAAAATTGCCCTGTGTCTTAGAAAAGCCAAAAGTGGCAATGCAATACAACATGTGCAAAACTGAGAGTTAACGGATAGTTTACTATACCCTTTACAGCAATTACCAGGCTTTTGTTGGAGTAACAGGTGAATTCTAGTTATACATTTAAGCCTTAATCAATGGCAGGTGCATCAAGAAGGCAGAATTATACTATTGGATTTGAACTATAAATAGTACAATATGCCAAAGAACACGGGAACAGAGCAGGAGAACGAAATTTCGGACCACCACCTGCTGAGAAGATGATTCGTCAGTAGAGGAAGCAGGAACTTTTATTACAAGAAGCTGATAAAACAAAGCACAACCTTTTTAAAATTCCACCTAAATGGCTAAATTTGGAAGAAAACTTGTGTAGTTGGATAATGGAACTTAGAGATATGGGTATTGCAGTGAGTTCTAAAATGATAATAGTAGAAGCATGGAAACAAGCATCTGAGGCGCCTCCGTAGCCAGGTGGGAAGGAGCAGCAGTGCGTAGCACACGCTTCTTGATTAGACCGGGGTTCGAGCCCGTCACCACCAAATACAGAGGATGCGGAAAGGTCATTCAGGGAATGACCACCGCATATCCCGGAGCAATATGGCCTTAGTTGCTAATGCTCCTAAAAACCAAATAACAAACAAACAAGCATCTGATATTGGGATACACGACTTTGAAGGAACTGAATCTTGGTGTTATCGCTTCATGAAAAGAAATGGGTTAAGTTTACACACAAGAGCTAGAATAGCCTAGAGAATGCCTACACCACAATTTAACTTGTTGTGCTAACTACACTGCAGCTTTAACTTGTGCTGATGGGACCAAACATTGCCAATGTTAATTTTTAAACGAAAAACTTTACCGAAAGATAAACTGCCAAATGGAATTCATATACTTCAACAAAAGGGATGTATGGATGAAGAATGTATCAAGCAATGATTTGTAAAAGTTTGGCCCAAGTGACCTGGTAGGCTATAGCATAAAAATGCACTACTAGTATTAGATCAGTTTAGAGCACATAGGACTGAAAACATCAAACAACTGGCCGAAATGATAAACACAGAACTGGCAGTAATTTCTGGTGGTTTAACTTCCCAGTTATAGCCATTAGATGTCAGCATCAATAAGCCATTCAAAAATAACATGCTGGAGCAATGGAATAAATGGATGATAGAGGGGAACCATGATACTATGCCTATGGGACAGATGAAGCGTCCATCTATAGCACAAGTTTGTGAATGGGTGCTGAAGTCATGGCATGATGTTAAGACTGAAATTGTGGCCAAGTCTTTCAAAAAATGTGGTATTAGTAATGCAGTGGATGGCACTGAAGATAATTTAAAAGTGCTTGTTAAGGAATAAGTAACACTAGGGAGCTTAATTACCCTACTTGCTATATTTATGTTGGCAGTAATTGCTTAATAGAGAGTTCTTATAAAACCAATTTAGCATGCAGGACCATAAAAATCCATTACTTAACAGAGGTTTCACCATAGTTTTTATATATAAAGTGTATTTGTGCCTAAAATAATTTTTTAATGAAACTGAGTTTAATAAAATTAATTTATGGGCATAAATTAAATATCTTAATTATAATACATATTTTATATATTAATAACCTATAAAATAAAAACATTTTAATTATAAAATAAATTATTGAATGAATGGTTATCACGGAAATAAATTTTCTATTTTTATTTTACCCCTAGTGCTGGAGTTGGAAGAACGGGGACTTACATAGTTATAGATGCTATGTTAAAACAAATCAAGCATCGCCAAAGTGTTAATGTCTGTGGTTTCCTAAAACATATTCGTCAACAAAGGAATTTTTTAGTTCAAACAGAGGTAAATATCTACTAGAGAATCCAGTTTTAATAGACTTTTGAGTTTAAAAATTTAATTTAAAAATATGCAAGTATTTGAACAACAAAGAGAGTTCAGTTAGCAGATCTTGTTTAATTATATTAGCATTGGCAATGTGTATTTTAGTGCACTTGCATCATTTATACACAGCTAAATATAGATTAGCAAATTTGCAATAGCGGCATCGTTTAAGTTACATCTCATATTGTGAATACCTTCACAACAAGTTGCCATGACATTGCACTACTTGGAATAAGTAACGCTTCACCCGAAGGAGAAGACTGTTGCTACTTATTCTCAGTGGATACCACCACCCAGATGTTTCAGGGCTATTTGGCCCTTCTTTGGTGGGTACCCAAGTGATGTAATGATGGCAAAACAGTTGTTGTTATGGAGGCTTAATGGCACATAAGCTGCTAAGGCTATAATAAAACAGTTGTGAAGTATATCTTCACAATATGAGAGATGCCTGATGGTGTATGATATAAGTTAAGACTCTAATGCATTAGGGCTAGTTTAATCTCTTCCGCAGCTTGAGGCTTTAAGCCCTAATGCATTAGAGTATTAACTTATATCATACACCATCAGGCACCTCTCATATTGTGAAGATATACTTCACAACTGTTTTGCCATCATTACATCACTTGGGTACCTACCCACCCACCGAAGAAGGGCCAAATAGCCCTGAAACAGTGCCGTCTGGGTGGTGGTATCCACTGAGAATAAGTAACAACAGTCTTCTCCTTCGGGTGAAGCGTTACTTAATTGAAGTAGTGCAATGTCATGGCAACTCGTCGTGAGGATATTCACAATATGAGATGTAACTTAAATGATGCAATTGCATTAAAATACAGATAGTCTAATCTCTTTCGCAGCTTGAGGCTTTAAGCCCTAATGCATTAGTCTTAGCATTAATAGAGACATATGATGTAAGAGAGCAAGCTTTTATAACAACACCTAAGAAAAAAATATATATATATCCTATTTCACTGATCCTTTCTTTCCAAATTTTTCTATAGTTCTGCCTTGAATTTCTTTAAGCTATCTACTTCCACAAGGACAGGTGGAAGTTTGTTCCAGCAATCAACTACCCACTGGCTAAAGGCAAATTTCTGTTCATACATTCTACAACTTTCTTTCCTCAGTTTGAATTTATGTCCCCTCAGGTTTGTAATCTGAGCAAGAGGAAGAATCCCATCAGCATTCAGCCTGCTCAATCCAGTCAAGGCCTTATATTTACCCCAATTACATCAGTAGTTGAGCCTGTCTGCTCAGAAAACTTCATATCTGACAGCACTACCACTAACACTATTATCTTTTATCTAGCGTATAGCCTCACATGACTAAATTTAATAACATAAAAATTTTTCCCGACTTATTAAGCCATTTAACACATCTCTCTAGCGTTCAACCCCATCCAGCGATTTCTTAACAGCAATCCCATTAACATTAATGTCAAACATGTAAATTTTTTTTTTTTAGGTCCTAGCCACTGAAATCCCAGGAAACTAGGTGGCAGGACCTGCCAAAGCAACTTGTTGTGATACTGGACACACCTGGCTAGTCTCCACGTGGCAAGGTATTGGCAACGTCTGGTCCCACTAGGGGCCTGGCGGCCAATAAGACGGACAAACAGTGGGCATAACACATCACACTGCACAGACATGGCCCACACACTTTCAAGTCTCTAGCTTGACAGTGTACTGTCCTCGATACAACAGACACACGCAGAGATGGGAGAAATCCCAGGTGCCGTCTGACACTAACATACCTTATACCTAGCACAATTACCCCCAGGTCCTTCTCATTCTCTACCACTGTCAGTGTGGTACCACAGAGTTTATACGTTACTCTGGGATTACTGCTTCCCATATGTATTACTTTACATTTGTCAATATTAAACTTCATTTGCCACTATAAGCCACTCTAATTTAATGGCCCACTCTAATTTCTGCACAATTGCTTATTATACTCATCAGATTCATTAGGCCTATAACCGAGGGTGGTAATCAATGGGTGCTGCTCTTCGTGGACTAATGTTATTAGTGGAGTCCCACAGGGTTCGGTGTTGGGTCCAATGTTGTTTTGTATATTTATCAATGATATTGATGAAGGTATATCACGCTTAGTGTTGAAGTTTGTAGATGATACAAAGGTTGTCAGGGTTGTTAATGGCAGTGTGCTACTGCAACAGGATCTAGAAAATTTGAGCAGATGGGCTAAAAAGTGGCAACTGAAGTTTAACCTTGATAAATGCAGAGAAATGTACCAACATTTCTCTGCATTTATTTAATTATTTACCCCAGAGAAATGTACCAACTGTGTGGGACTACACTTAAGGTGGTAGAAAATGAAAAAAACCTGGGCGTAATTGTGCAGTCAGATATGAAGTTTTCTGAGCAAAGCCAAACAGGCTGCCATTGGATGTCATGGGGTTTTGTTAATGATATATAGGAATTTTGCTAGCAGAGAAAAGGAGGTGACTGTCCCTCTGTATAAGGCAATGGCCACGCCACGCCTTAAGTACTGCGTACAGGTCTGGAGGCCTCATTTTAGGAAAGATGTAGATTTGCTTGAGCGTGTACAGAGAAGGGCAAGATTGGTGAGGGGAATGAAGGGAATCCTCTTACCAAGAGAGGCTTAAGTTCTGCAAATTTCAGTGGCTGGAGACTAGGCACCCGCACGGTGATTTGATTGAGGCCTTGAATGGGTTGAGCATGCTGAATTCTGATGGGATCCTTCCACTTGTTCAGATTACAAACCTAAGGGGGCATAAATTCAAATTAAGAAAAGCACAGGCTACTCTCGGTCTCTATTGAGAACGAGTGTAGCCTGTGCAGATGTAGCTTTTTGCCGCTCTTGGAACAGAGAAGTTTTTTCTGATTTATTTTCTGTTTTATTAGCTTAAATTGGCATATTAACTTAATTTCTAGAGTAGCTTTATATTCCTATTTACGATACTTGTTTAAAGTAACTTAGAGATTTTTTAGGTATTACATTATCGGTAAGGGTATCAAATCCACGTGTTGACCGTTTGTATACAAAATATCTCGAACTAAATAGCATAAGCTTAATATAGTATAGTATAGTACATAATATTGTCAACTAATCAGTAAAATCTATAATCTTGTTGAACTTCATTGTCAATTAAATTGTACTTTTAACTATACATATAACGACTTAGGTTACGTAACATAAATAATTAGAAAAATAAATAATTAATACTTAACTTGATACGGAAGTTATATAAAGGGATTTCGTAGATAACACTCGATACTGAAACATAAATATAGCGTTATAATTGTGTTGGGATACAAGTTTAGGGTTTTAATTTTGTACTGAAATTGAAATTTCAGTACAAAATAGAAATCATGACTCAAACCAGAGCAGCAAAGCAAAAGGCTCAAGCTAGTGGGAGTGCTGTGGCTCAGAGGAGAACTGAGGTGGGCAGTTGCCCTATGAATGACAGCATTTTAAAATGCACTACTTGCTTGATGTTTGTGGAGCAGTCGGGTACGGGACATGATACTGCCATGGGGGATGTCTTTGTTTGTGCGCGATGCAAGGAAATCTTGCACTCCTTGCAGAGCTTGCACTCGGTCATTGCGCAACACAGCTGTAGCCCCCAAGGCAGAATGCGCTGGTCCCAAAGGAACTGGTAGTTGTTGGTGACTCTATTGTCAGGGAAACGGGAAACATGCTTTCTAAAAAGGATAGGTGGAACATGACCAGGGTATGTCTGCCAGGGGCAAAGGTTGATGACGGTGTAGAGTGGATATCATCTTTTAAGAGCACAAAAGTGATATAGTTGTACACGTTGGCACTAATGATATTAAGAGTAGAAGACCGGCAGAATTACTTAACAAGAACAAGACAATGCTGAAAAAAAGCCGTGAGTTAGGGTTGAATTTGAAAGTGTCTCCAATTCTGCCCAGACACGATAGGAGGGAGTATATGATGAGAGCCCTGTCGATCAGTTTGGCCCTGGAAAGATTGTGCAGGGCTCAAGGGGTAGAATTTTTTTCAGCCTGGTCTGTACTTGTTAACAGGAAAGACTGTTTCTACAGGGATGGGATACACTTAAATAGAAAGAGTGCAAGAATGTTTGCTGATGCTATCGAGGCAGTGTTAGGTGGGTCGGAAAACTGCTAGATTGGGGGGATACAAGGACTAATAGATTAACAGTAGCCACTGGCAGAGGTGAAAGTGATTCTTGCACTGCTTCTATTAGAATGAGCAGCAACCTGGAAAATAAGATGCAGGATATTTCAGAGACTGCTGGGAATCATTGGGGTACAAGTAAACACATGGGTTGTGTTAGGGTAGCTAAGAAAAAGAACAGGTGCGTGTATACTTGCGTGTACACCAATGCTAGGATTTTAGAAAATAAATTTGATGAATTTGAGGTATTGCTCAAAACATCAAAGGCAGATATTGTTGGGATTTCAGAGACGTGGTGTCACACAGATATAAGGAATGCAGAACTGGAATTTGTGGAGTACATTGTCTACGAAAGGGTAGACAGGATAGGAAGGGAGGAGGGGTTATGCTAATAGTTAAGAAATACATAAAATCCAAGGAAGTGAAGCCAGTCGACATCGCTGGACAGTGCAGTGTCGAGTCAGTTTGGTGTGACATAAGCATTGGGAGATCAAAATTGAGAGTAGCAGTGTGCTATAGGCCTAATGACTCTGACTAGTATAATAAGAAACTGTACAGGGAAATAGAGTGGGCCAGTAAATCAGAGAGTCTTATACTGGGGGATTTTAATTTCCCAGATATTGACTGGAATTTGGGGGCTGGTCACTCACACACTAGCAAGGCTTTTGTGGATTTATTGGATGATTGTTTTCTACATCAGCATGTTTGGGAGGCAACTAGAGGGAGTAATACTCTTGATTTGATTATCAGTAGTGATTCTTCATGCATTAAGAATCTGCGGATAAATAACCACTAGGTGGCAGTGATCACACTCTGCTGAAGTGGGATTTAATCAGAAAGGTAACTACCATTAGTGGTAAAGGGAAGGGTTATTGCTTTCATAAAGGCGACTACAATAGACTGAGACAGTACATAAATTCTATACAGTGGGACAAACTGATGATGCCAACAGCAAATTCAAAATGGGAAGCATTCAAAGAACTTATCTTGGAAGCTACTAGGCTTTACATACCAACTAAGAAATATTGTTCAAGGTTTAGGCCTAAATGGATGTCAGATGAACTAATGAGACATATGGCAGAGAAGAAAAATGCATGGGATACATACAAATTAACACGTGACACAGAAGCCTATGATAGATACAAGTTGATCTGTAACCAAGTTACAAAGGAGGTTAGGCAGGCGAAGGCAGATTACGAGATATCTTTGGCAAGGGATGCAAAGAAAAACAGCAAAGAGTTCTTTACTTATGTAAACTCTAGAAGGATGGGGATGAATCAGATTGGTCCACTTGATATCGATGGGTCAACTGTTGATGATCCTGCTCAGGTAGCTAACAAACTAAATGAATATTTTGCATCGACATTCACACATGAGGAGTTATTCAGCGAGAGGAATGCCAGAGGTGTATTCATCTCTGGCAGTAAGCTAGAGAATCTTGTAATCTCTGAGAGTAAAGTGGAGGAGAAATTGTTGAAGATAAACACAAGAAAGGCACCTGGGGTGGATGGGATCTATCCAGTTATATTAAAGGAGGCAGCAAAGGAAGTAAGCAAACCCTTAGCCATAATTATGAGAGCTTCCTTGGACTCAGGGGAGGTACCCATGGACTGGAGATGTGCAAATGTGACCCCAATTCACAAAGGAGGATCAAAGGCTGACACAAGTAATTATAGACCTGTGAGTTTAACTTCTGTTCCCAGAAAATTAATGGAGGCACTGGTTAAAGAAGCACTGCAGGATCATCTAGACAAGACTTCAGTTATATGGCTCGGACACAGCATGGTTTTGTTAAGGGGAACTCTTGCCTGACCAATTTGATTGGATACTATGATGCAGTCACAAAAGAACTGGATGCAGGGAATAACTTTGATATTATATACTTGTATCTTAGAAAGGCTTTTGATAGTTGCACATGGAAGACTGCTGCACAAATTGGAGAAGTGTGGCATTGGAGGCAAATTGCTGCTATGGATAAAGGGGTGGTTGAGGGGGAGAAGACAGAGAGTGGTAATCAATGGACACTTCTCATCGTGGACTAATGTTATTAGTGGAGTCTCTCAGGGTTCAGTATTGGGTCCATTATTGTTTTCTGTATTTATAAATGATATTGATGATGGAATATCAAGCTTAATATCCAAGTTTGCAGACGATACGAAGGTTGGCAGGGTTGTCAAGGACACTACTGACACTATGCTGCTGCAAGAGGATCTGTCAAGGTTGAGCAGATGGGCTGAGAGGTGGAAAATGAAGTTTAACATTGACAAATGTAAAGTACTACATATGGGAAACAGCAATCCCAGAGCAACGTATCAACTCTGTGGTACTACACTAACAGTGGTAGAGAAAGAAAAGGACCTGGGGGTGGTTGTGCAGGCAGATATGAAGTTCTCTAAACAGTGCAGATGGGCTGCAAGAGTAGCTCATAGTGTATTGTCAATGATATATAGGAATTTTTCTAGCAGGGATAAGGAGGTGATTATTCCCTTGTATAAGGCAATGGTCAGACCACACCTAGAGTATTGTATACATTCCTGGAGGCCTCATTTCAAGAAGGATGTAGAGCTGCTGGAACGAGTACAGAGAAGGGCAACAAGAGTAGTGAATGGAACAAAGGGGTGCTCTTACGAAGAAAGGCTTATGTTTTGCAAATTCCAGTGTCTGGAGACTAGGCACCAGCGAGGTGATCTGATAGAGGTGTATAAAGCCTTGAATGGTTTGAGCATGCTCAATGCTGATGGGATTCTCCCTCTTGCTCAGAATAATCACCTGAGAGGGCATAAATTCAAATTGAGGAAAGACAGATGTAGGATAGACGTGCAGAAATTTGCCTTTAGCCAGCCGGTGGTTGGTAGGTGGAACAGACTTCCATCCCTTGTCGTGGAAGTTGATAGCCTAAATAAGTTTAAGGCTCAGCTGGACAGGTATTTCTAACGATCAGAGGGGTGAAGTGGAAGTGGTTATTTTTTTTTTATTTTATTTTATTAATTTTATTTATTTTTTTTTTTTTTTGGCTGATGCTGCATAAGCTCATACACTTGCTTTCTTGCATCACATGCCACTACTACTACACACCTGTCATTTTTCCTTTCCCAGTGCTTATGTCACACCAGACAGACTCAACATTGCATTGTCCACCAATATCAATTGGATGCACCTCCTTAGATTTTGTGTTTCTTAACTAACAGCGTAACCCCTTCTCCCCTCCTGTCCTGTCTATCCTTTCTGTACACATTGTACTCCCTCAATTCCAGTTCTGCACTTCTTATGTGACACCATGTCTTTGATATCCCAACAATATCTCCTTTGATTTCTTGACTAGCACTTCAAGCTCATTGAATTTATTAACTATACTCCTAGCATTGGTGTACATGCAAGTATACATGCCCCTGTATCTACTCTTAGTTACCCTAACACAGCCCATGTATTTACTTGTTCCACTATGACTCCCAACAGTCCTGGAATTTCCCATTGCCTTGCTTTCCAGGCTGCTACCCAATTGCATTTCAATAGAAGTAGTGCAAGAATCACTTTTACCTCTGCCAGTGGCTACTGTTAATCTATTAGTCTGTGTTTCCCCCCCAAGCTTTCAGTTTTCCGACCCACCTAACTCTGCCTCAATAGCATCAGCAAATATTCTTGCACTCTTTCTATTTCAGTGTATCCCATCCCTGTAGAAGCAGTCTCTCCTGTTAACAAGCACAAACCAGGCTGAGTAAAATTCTACCCCTTGAACCTTGCACAATCTCACCAGGGCCGAATTGATCAACAAGGCTCTCATCATATACTCTGTCCTATCATGTCTGGGCAGAATTGCAGACACTTTCAAATTCAACCCTACCTCACAGCTTTTTTTCAGCATTGTCTTCTCGTTAAGTAATTCTGCCGGTCTCCTACTCTTAATACCCTTTGTGCCCTTAAAGATTGATATCTACCCTCATCAACCTTTGCCCCTGGCGGACATACCCTAGTCCTGTAAAGGAGCATTACAGGATCAGCTAGACAAAACTGCAGTTATAATTCAGATACAGCATGGGTTTTTTAAGGGGAAGTCTTGTCTGAATATTTGATTGGATACTATGATTTGGTCACAAAGCAGTTGTCTGAAAAAAATAATTTTGATATCATATACTTGTATTACATGAAAGATTTTAATACTGTTGCACATGGGAAGACTACTGCACAAAAATTGGAGCAGAATGGCATTAAGGGCAAGTTGCTACAATGGATAAAAGGATGGTTGAGTGGGAGAAGACAGAGAATGGCAATCAATGGACACTACTCTTCATGGAGTAACATTTGGTGTTGAACCCAATGTTGTTTTCTATATTTATGAACGATACTGATGAAGTCATAACAGGCTTAATATTCAAGTTTGCAGATGATACAAAATTCGGCAGGGTTGTTAATGATAGTAATAATAGTATGCTACTGCAACAGGATCTAGAAAACTTGTGCAGATGGGCTGAAAAGTGGCAACTGAAGTTTATCATTGACAAATGCACAGTATATGGTATATGGGTACCAGTAACCCAAGAGAAACATACCAACTCTGTTGTATTACATTCAGGGTTGGTAGAGAATGAAAAAGATCTGGGAGTAATTGTGCAGTCAGATATGAAGTTTGCTGAGCAATGCAGACACGCTGCCAGAGCAGCTCATAGTCAATGATATACATACAGTAATTTTGCTAGTTGCCAAAAGGAGATGATTATTCCTTTGTATAAAGCAGTGGTTTTCAACCAGGGTGCCACAACAACATTCCAGGGGTGCCACGTAATTTGGGTTTAAGTTACTTAAACTTTTTTTATTTTTTTATTTATATGTTTATTTCATTATAAAGAGTTGTACAGTATCTTTTTAATTTTGTGATGATATATAATAATCTATCTAGAAGTACTTAGTACATCTATATAAAGAATAAAAGTGTTATATACTGCATATATATATATAATTTGTGTTATGAAATGTAATTTTTATAATTATATTATTGTTAATAACCATCGTATAACATATATATTTTTAATATTGGATATATACGAGTGTATATATCCAATAAGTAGTATTAAAAAGTTGTATTTATATATTGAATTAAAAATATTAAATGGATGTGATAGTTATACAAAGTGCTGGCAACTAGCAGGGTGAGGAAAGCAGAAAAAGAAGTCTAGTAGGCTTATGAAAAGTGAAAGAATGTTAAAATTTTAGAGCTTATGATAAATTAAGAAAAATTATGGGCTGAATTACCAAGCCAATATAAAATGGGGAACTGTAAAGTTAAATTAGTACATCAAAATAATAAAATGCAAATAAAATGGAAATAAAAATTAATATGAAAATATTATGGTTGAATATAGGTAATGCAAGAATGCATGATCTGATTTCAGCAGAAATAATTATCAGGTATTTCATGGAGAGGCACCTCCGTAGCCAGGTGGGCAGGAGCAGCAGTGCATAGGGTGCGTTTCTTGATTAGACCGGGGTTTCGAGCCCGTGACCACCAAATACAGAGGATGTGGAAAGGTCAGGGAATGACCACCGCATATCCCCGGAGCAAATTGGCCTTAGTTGCTAATGCTCCTAATAACCAAATTACAACAATAACATTTCATGGGGACTACACCTGACCATGTATCAGGAACTGCATTTCTATACTTGTCCATAGATAAAGAAATTAGCACTTTATAGTACAGTATGGGCAAGGTAGTCCCCTATATATATATATATATATATATATATATATTTAAATAATGGCTTAAAGTTTAACATAAAATAAGAAAATGCATAAATATTAAGCTCTCATTAGAGGCAGCAAAATGTCCCCATTCCAGTTTTGCTTGTTTTTAATTTTTAGGTGATTCTATTGAAATTAATAGAAATTAAATGGGAATGCTAATAAATGAGAAAAGATAATGTGTTAAATTTAAATTTTGTAAAAATAGTGTCAGAATCAGCAAACTGGGATAGGCGACACAAAGCCCAACGGGTATGTATCAGATTAAATGAGAATGGGTTCTTACTTCCTTCTTGTTCTGTGGTGGTGGTCATACTGAAAATGAATCAATTCCTGCCTTCTGGTTGTGTTGATTAAATGATACTGTGCAGCCGCGCTTTTCATTGTTTTGTTTGTTATTTGGTTTTTAGGAGCATTAGCAACTAAGGCCATATTGCTCCGGGATATGCGGTGGTCATTTCCTGACCTTTCCGCATCTTCCGTATTTGGTGGTGACGGGCTCGAACCCCGGTCTAATCAAGAAGCGTGTGCTATGCACTGCTGCTCCTTCCCACCTGGCTACGGAGGCGCCCGCGCTTTTCATTGACTGTGGGCTTTCATTGACAAATTGCTGTAGGCAATATGTCCTATATCAATGCAAATGTTTTGATAGTCTTGAGTTTTTATATTTGAGTTAGTGGAGGGGTTGCCTCTGATGGCGGAAGGAACCTATATAAATGAAATGATGTGTTTATACAAGTACAATAAGTGTTAATATGATTAAATACAAGAAGTATGTTAATGAAAATATGTGTTAATGTAAATATATAGGAAATGCTATCCCCTGGACTAGGGCCGGTATAGCTTTTCTAAGGCATAACGACCCATGTATGTCTGGGGGATAGCTATATACATATTTACAGCCTCCTTCAGTGTGAATTTTCATCCTGTGTCTCTAGGTTTTATACTGTATTTGTATTTAAATGAAGGGATATAAACATTGTGTTTAAAATACCTTGGGCACGATTATTCTGTTGTTGGGAGTTTGATACAAGTGATAAATTACCAATTATTAGATTGTCTGTTTTGGTGGGGGGGAAATTTGGTCAGCCGGGTTACAGTGCGGTCAGATGAAGAGACTCTTCTGAGCGCAATAAACCCAGGAATCAAAATTGGAAAGCCATTATCTTAGTTTGATGATGGACACTGGTTTTTAGACAACCAGGTAAAGATGGGCTACGGGCCATTTATTGGTGTTATAGTTCTAAACTGGTTCAGTGTACTTTCAATAAGTGTATTGGGATTGGCGTTAGGGTGGTGTAGGTGGAGGTTCACAAGTATGGCCGCTTTAATATGGTGTCTGCTGTAATTGGCAGGTATATTATTCTTGATGAGAATAATATACCTATATCTATCAGTTTTTTTATTGCTTCTGTCATGTTATCTAGATTATTGCAAATGTGTATTAACCTGTTTGTCTGATTTCTAATAGTGTTGCCATGGATATACTTAGCCAAATTGCTCTCCCAGTTGATAAGCTTTATAGCTTGGATGCTAAAATCGTCTCTCTTATCATAATGTCAAGTGTAAACATTGTCATTGGTGATGGTGATTTCGCTGTCGAGATAGCAAGCTTGTAGGTTGCTATCCGGGTTGGTGCGTTCTATGATTAAATCTGTGGGATAAATTTCCTGGGCTATAATGTTGAAATTGTTGAAATTGATAACCAGGACATCATCAATGTATCTGTAGAATATAATTTCTTCTTGCTAGCCCCCATAGCTACTCCTTTACTCTGCACGTAAATGCTGTCTCCCAAAAGTACATAATTGTTTTTGACATTAAGATTAATAAGGTCGTGCTAATACTGTTTATTACATCCCATTATATTTTGATAAGTTTCGTAGTAGTGTAAAAGAACTTTTTTTAAATTGTCGTGTGAAAAGTTTTTTAAAATCGTAAGTGTATAGACTTCTGATTCTGTTGTTTTTGTTTTTGATGTAGTCTAAATATTTTTTTGTTATTGGAGATAAATTTAGTATTAGTGAGTTGGTTTGGCTATAATATTTAATTTGTCCTCCATTAAATTACTGGATGGTTTTATGTAGCTGTTTTTGCCAGAGGTGATGAACCTTTTTCCAATCGGGACTTTATGGAATTTGGGGATCCAATATACGAATAGGTATCTTGTATTATCTATTTTTAATTTGATTTTTTTTGTGAATGGCTATAAGTTTTTTGGTAATGCAGCTAGGTATGGAATTCACGAGTTTATATCTATCGCTGAGGTTCATCTCCTCTTTAAATGTGTGAATGTAGAACTTTTTGCATATAATGCTAAAGTTGTTATTGGCCTTATCTGTATTTGTAATGACAAATTTATTTTGTAGTTCTTTCGTTTTATAATTAACAATGGTTGTATTGTTAATTATAAAAGGTTGTATTGTTTAATGCAATTTTGGTGTGGTATGATTTCTTTGAATCTAGCCAGAATAAATTCGGTGGAAGTATTTATCCAACTTTGAAAGGCTTCTACTGGTGTGTTGAATTTGTAGGCGGTTTTAAAGGCAAACTGTAGAAGATCCATATAAATAGATTTGCATGTGTTTTTTAGGTTGGCTTTGGGTGTTGGGTCTGAATTTAGTTCCCTTTTTCATAATCTCTCTTAGGGTATGGTCCTCTATAATATTAAGATCGCCTGTAATGATATGATTGTAATGGTGTTCTATGTATTTTTTATATTTGTTTTCCTGGCAGTAACAGGGTTGATCTATGGTGTTCATATTAGCAATGGTATTTTTATAGTTACATATGGCCATCCCTATTGGCTTGTTGTATCTGTTTCTGATTTCTGTGTTGATATTTTTTATAGGAAGGTATGTCTTGATTTTATTTATGATATCTCTGATGTTGACGTAGTCAAATGAACGATTAAGGAATTTTATAATGCAGTATTCTTTTTTTGTTCTATCTGGGTAATCAATTCCGATTCTGAATTTAAATATATCTTCTAAAGTATGGATGAGATGTATGTTCTGGATATTGAGATTTTGGTAAATCTTGCTTAATGCTTTTAGTTTACTGATTTTAAGAGCAAATAGGGTATTGTTTATAGTTTTCACCTTGATGGGATCCCTTTCCCATTCTGTGAGAAGTTTATCAAAGTCGTTAAGATTTTGTGGCCCACGCCTGTTGTAGTCGCTGTGTTCAGCGACTGCTTAATGCTTTTAGTTTACTGATTTTAAGAGCAAATAGGGTATTGTGTATAGTTTTCATGTTCCTTATTCCATTCTGTGAGAAGTTTATCAAAGTCATTAAGATTTTGTGGCCCACTCCTGTTGTAGTCTCTGTGTTCAGCGACTACAACAGGAGTGGGCCACAAAATCTTAACAACTTTGATAAACTTCTAAATAAAAGTAAATTAGCTAAAGCTAGTTTACTTTTACTGACTTGTTAGTTTGGTCCTTATACCTAATTCCCTACAGATAGGTAGCATTAAATAAAATTGACTAATATAATTTTATGCACGTATAACGCCTAATTGCTCTTTGTGCAATAGCATTAACGTTGCACAACTGACAGGTACCTAATACGGTAAACTTTACCAAATATCATTTTTATAGTCTTCAATAAAAATACAATATATATATATATATAAAAAATGATAAAGATTTACATCTTTATCATTTTTTATATATATATATTAAATTACTGAAAATCTTAGTAAATAGGAATGAGAAATTAAAATATATAAAAAATAAGACTGGGTTATGGATCCAGGATACTACGGCAACCATAATGAAATATAGACAAAAAAGTTATCATTGTATTTGGTAAGGGAGCTGAGCTATCAGGTGTAATAACCATGGAAGAATTAAGAGCACCTGTATGCTAAAAAAACAAATTACCTGAAATAAAATGCAATTAACATAAGCATAATTATTGTAAGTACTTAAAGCTCTGGGTCCTAGGACTTTAACTACTTCTTCTAGGGGTCGGCAGCGAAAATCGTAGGAGCGAGCCACCGCAATAAGTCAGGTCTCTGTTTCTGTTATGATGTACACATAAAAAGTATATGTATACATCGTAGCCGACCCGACAGAGACCAGAAGAAAGAATAAAAGAATAAATAAACTTTAAAAAATAAAAAAAATAATAATAAATAAATAAGTTCATGCCAATATTAAAATCAAAGAAATCTAAGAGGGAGCAAAACAAGAAAACTTACTGTGTGTATGGACCGGAAGATGTTACAAGTCAATGGGGACCAAAGGAGAGAGCCAAATGTTCTCATGTGGCGTATATATGTATCAGTTGAAGTGGCCTGGTGTAGGGGGGGGAAAGGGTGTTAATTCATAAACAGGAACTGTACCTGTGTGATGGGGAAGTGAGCAATTAAGCAGATGAGGCAAAAACTGACAAAAGTAGTGTAAAAAAAGATACTAAACTTTATAATAGAATAAAGAAGTAGCAATGGTAGAGAAATAGCATCTCGATATTGGCCTTGGCCAGCCTAATTGCTCATGTGAAATAAAATGTAGTAAAAAAGAACAGCCGAAAGTAATTGGAATGAAGATTTCTCGGACTGTTCGTGGTTGCATACCTGTACCACAGTTGGTCTCTGGAGGGGCTCACATCTGGTGAGTATGGGCTTGGCACACCCAAGGTCCTGAGCTGGATACTATTTATCTTGATGATTCCTCTCTCTCTCTCTCTCTCTCTCTCTCTCTCAGGGTAACTTTGGAATTTTTTTTTTGGCTGGTGCAGCATAAGCCTCAGGCTTCCTTGCACCATATAGCTAATAATAATAATACTAATACTACATTTGCCTCGTGTTTAAGTCAATAATGGCAATGTTAATGAAATTAAAATCAAAATATTTTTAAGATAAAAAATAAACAATAACGAAGACAAAAACAGGACAAGACAAAAATACATAAACATATATATATATATATATATATTTTTTTTTTTTTTTTTTTTTAATTTGGTATTCATTTTATTTTCCTTAAAAATATTCTTTTGTTTGTTTAGGAACAGTACATTTTTATTCATGATGCTCTGCAAGAGGCTATAGACAGTGGGGAAACAGAAGTAACAAGTAGTCAGTTACCACGTTACATTCAGAGCTTGCAGACATCTGATAGTAATAGTGAAACAGGTGAAAAAGGCACCTGGCCACTCTTAGAAAAGCAATTTAAGGTAAGATGTGACAGAAAAAAAATACTAAGAAATTTTTAATGTAAAATTCTCTTAAGTATAAGGTCAGTACAGTTTAATCAGAAACCTTTAATAAAGATTAATCACATCTCAATATCCTATTGGTGTCTTAATACTTCTGATTTTAAAATGCAAATTTCAAAAAATTGACATAATTGTCAAATTTTCTGTATAACGAATCTGTTGAAATTTGTTGGAAAGGTAACTTTCCTTTCAGAGTTCATTCAAGTTTGTATTTATTCAAACAAACATTATGTTCATTCAATTTTGTATTATCTTTCAAGTTTGTATTTATTTTTAAATGAGAATTTGCATTTGCAACAAATATATATTTGTTGTGTTTGCAAATATTGAACTGTCATATTTATCAGTATTTGCATCAGAGCTGCCATCATTTGACTGCTGTAATGCTAATTTTTAGCATTACAGCAGTCATTACAGCATGTGCACTTTTGTTTTTGGCCCCAGCTGCCAAGTGATCCCCCTCAACGTGGGCACCTGTACGTGGTGAGGGGACCTCCCAGTGACGCTGCTGGACTTCCAGACTAGCATCACTGGGATCCAACGCCCACAGCCTAGGTTCCGGGCTTACATCAATGGAATCCGGCGTGTTTGCCGTGCGCTGCGACCCGTGGAAATTCGGAAAGGGGGATCCTGGTGGTTGAGGGGCCCAGCTTCAATACACCACTTTGGCCCCTGCTTCGACAAGACGGGTGGTCCTGGAAGGCCCGGCTAGGATCAATCGGCTAGTAGGCTCGCCTGCGAGGGTCAACCGTGTCAATGCCACGCCCCTACCCTCATGGTCCGAGGGACAGGATTCAGGCTGGCGGCGGTGCGGGTATAGTGTCTGGGTAGCCCTGGCGTTCCACTCCCGAGCGCATTTATTGCATGCCGGGTAGTGGGCGTCCCTTTGGGCTCCGTGGTGGGTGGGGAGCCCGGGCACTGAACAACTTAAAAACTATATGAATCCTGATAAACTTACTTCTTCAGGGACCCCAACCCGGTCCCTATCTGAAAATACAGACGGAGAGGCAGATAGCATTATTGCTACAAAGAGGCAGCGAACAGAAATATCATCAGGGCCTGTTCCAAGATTTTTAATTATTCATTCTACCACAGAAAAACCGATTGGCAAAATGTCGCCCTTCTTCATACAGAAAGGGTTAGATGGGTTAGCAGGGTCACCCAAATCGGTTAAGAGGCTCCGTTCTGGAGACCTCTTAATTGAAACCAAAACTGACAGGCAGTCTGAGCAGCTACTCCGTGCAACATCAATCGGAGGAATACCCATAACAGTAACACCACATAGAACACTAAACTCATCGAGAGGTGTTATTTCGGAATGGGACCTTCTCGACGTAACCGAGGAGGAAATCTGCTTGGAACTGAAACCTCAGGGAGTTATAGCCGTCAAGAGAATTAGTGCGCGTAGGGATGGGAAACTTGTTAAAACCAGGAGTGTTATCCTGACTTTTAACTCTCCCAAACCTCCTGATGAGATTAAAGCTGGCTACATCAACTGTCCAGTGTGTCCATATGTTCCAAACCCTTTACGGTGCTTTAAATGCCAGAAATATGGACATTCTCAAATGGCCTGCCGTGGAGTCCTTGCATGCGCTCGATGTGGCGCAAAGGACCACGAAACAACAGCATGTTCAGCTGCAAAACCCACCTGTATTAATTGTGAAGGCGAACACCCGGCCTATTCACGAGCATGCCAGAGGTGGAAAGAAGAAAAAGAAATTCAACGGCTGAAGGCAGAGCTAAACATCGTATCAGGAGGCAAGGAAAGCAGTGAAACCTCTCAACATCAAAAAACCTACCTACGCCCAGAAGGTAGCAGGGAGGTGTTCCATTGGAACTCAGACGGACATGTCCATCCCTCCAAAAGAATCTTTTACCCCTATCGCACGTTATCTCTTAAGCTCCCAAAAACCTGCACAGAAGGACCAATCAGCTGCCACTCCTATATCAGTACCTCCTAATGCTCCACAAATAACAAAAGCAATCACGAAAGAAAAGAATAAGAAAGGTGAAATACCACCTACAACCCAAGAAAACATGGATGTAGAGCAGAAGGAGGTACAAGAAGACTCAGTTTTGGAGCTCTTTGCTGGGGAGGAAATGGACACTGGACAGCGTCCGTACTTCCCCAGGAAGGATAAATCCAAGACTGAAAAAGGTAAGCCCTCAGCACCTCGGAAGCCGCCTGATGGACCCACCAAGCCAAAATAATGGCTAAATTCCTACAGTGGAACTGTCGTGGATTCCGGCGAAACAATGATGACATCAAGGCCCTTCTGCAAAAGCATGAGCCAGTCTGCTTTTGCTTACAAGAGACATACCTGAAGGCAAATGAAAACGCTTCGCTTCGTAACACCACTGTCATTCGAAAGGACAGAACTGAGGATGGACCTGCTCACGGGGGTGTTGCTATAATTCTGGGCAACCATACCCCATATCAAACTATTGTGCTCACCACCAACCTAGAAGCGGTAGCGGTTCGCCTTACGGTAGGTTTTTTAATAACAGTCTGCTCAGTTTATTTACCACCTGGGGCTGATATCTCCCAGACAGACCTTGATGATCTCATTGTACAGCTGCCTACTCCTGTACTACTCCTGGGCGATTTTAATGGACATAACACCCTGTGGGGTAGTGCAAATGTTAACAGAAGGGGACGTGTCATAGAGCATATGCTCAATGACAATGACCTATCCCTCCTAAATGTGGGAAGTAACACCTTTTTCCACATGCCTACCCGTACGTTCTCTGCTATCGACTTCTCTATATGCTCCCCCTCTCTCCTTCCTTCAATCAACTGGGAGGTAGAGGAGAATCTTTATGGAAGTGATCACTTCCCCGTGATAACCAGCCTACTTAAAGGGATGCCATGCTCACCTTTTAGGTTACCGCGATGGAAGATTGATCAGGCTGACTGGAACACCTTTCAACACCTGGTAGACTTTAACATCAGTACAGTCAGTCGGGAGCCTATCAATGATGCAGTGGCGTACATCACAGAAAGAATTGTCCATGCAGCTGCAGCTACAATTCCGAAAACATCTAACCGGTTTCTACCATTTCCAAAACCTTGGTGGAATACTGAATGCACAGCAGCAAAAAAGGCACAAAATAAAGCTTGGGGGATATTCCGACGATATCCTACCACAGCCAATCTCTTAGCCTTCAAACGTGCACGCGCGAAAGCGCGATATATTCGTCGTCAGAGCCAAAAGGAATCGTGGGTCCGCTTTACATCCACCATTACCCAGTCAACCAGCAGTAAAGCTATATGGGACAAAATCCGGCAAATGAAGGGTAAATATACATCGCACCCTTCATCGGTCCTGGAGTATAATGGATGCGTTATTGCAGATCCAACTGCAATAGCCAATGCACTTGGGGAGACCTTTTCTGCCATCTCGTCAACATCTGCTTACTCCTCAGAATTTCTGGTCTGGAAAGATAAATGTGAAAAACAGCCAATAAACTTTAAATCAAGAAGGTCTCATCCCTATAACGGGCCCTTTACCACGGAAGAGTTAGAAACAGCTCTAACTCTTACCAAGGCAAGTGCTGCCGGACCAGATCTTATCCATTATGATATGATCAAACATCTGTCTGCAAAATCCATGGACCAACTGCTTTTTCTATATAACAGAATATTTCAAGAAGAGCAGTTTCCGGATTCCTGGCATAAGGCAATCGTGCTTGCCTTTCCTAAACCAGGAAAGGATCCCAAAATCCCAACGAACTACCGTCCTATTACTCTGACTAGCTATCTGTGCAAAATTCTGGAGAGAATGGTCAATGCCCGCTTTATCTGGTATTTGGAGGCTAATGGGTTTCTCTCCAGGTTTCAGTGCGGCTTCCCTAGGAATAGGTCAACTTTGGACCACTTAATCAGGCTCGAAACTTCCATTCGAGATGCCTTTTTAAAACGAGAACACCTGGTGTCAGTGTTCTTCGATATGGAAAAAGCTTATGACACAACTTGGAGATTTGGAATTTTAAAAGACATCTACAGCATCGGCCTTAGAGGTAATCTCCCCAATTTTATTAAAAACTTTTTATGTCACCGATCTTTCCAAGTCCGTGTAGGATCTACTCTCTCTCGCTCTTTTATCCAAGAGGAGGGAGTACCTCAAGGATCCGTTTTAAGTGTTACGCTTTTTGCCATTAAAGTGAATTCCGTCACAGAACAACTTCCTCCAACTGTAAACTGTGCCCTCTATGTTGACGATTTTAGCATATTCTGTCATTCCTGCAACATGAGGGTAATTGAGAGGCAACTGCAACGTACCATTGACCATTTGAACTCATGGGCAACGAATAATGGGTTCAGGTTCTCTGCACAAAAGACTGTCTGCATGCATTTTTGCAGAAAGCGCAATCTTCACCCTGAACCTGAACTGAGGCTTGGACAAAATGCAATCCCAGTAGTACCTGAGACTAGATTTTTGGGGCTTATATTCGATAAAAAGCTGACCTTTCTGGAACACATCCGTCAACTACGTGCGAAGTGCACGAGAGGTTTGAACATCCTACGTGCAATCTCCTCACATTCCTGGGGCGCTGACCGATGTACCCTTTTGCGCCTCTATCGTGCACTCGTACGATCTAAGTTAGATTACGGGTGCCAGGTATACGCATCCTCTAGGCGTACTCCGATGGCTGGATCCCATCCACCATCAGGCTATCCATATTGCCACAGGAGCATTTCGAACTTCTCCTGTCCATAGCCTCTATGTCGAAGCGAATGAGCCCTCGTTATCGCTTCGCAGGAAACAGTTGTCTCTACAGTATGCTTTGAAACTGAAATCCCTGCCAGACCATCCGACGTGGACAACCGTTTTTGAGCCACGTTGGGAAAATCTGTATAACATTCGCCAGACTGCCAATCAACCATTCGGTATTCGTATCCAAAGGCTTCTCAACGATTTGAACATCACATTAGACAATGTTGCCCCATCACCAGGGCAACCTTTTCCACCCTGGCATGCTCGTGTCCCAAACTTCAACTTCTCCCTTAACAACTGGAGAAAGGACAATACTTCGTCCACCGTCTACCTGCAGCTCTTTTTAGCTGAGCGCTCGGAACATGCTGACTTCTTGCCCATCTACACAGATGGCTCGAGGTCAGATATGTCTGTCGGATCTGCAGCTGTTTTTCCAGACACCACGGTATCTGAGCAGATCTCCAACGAATGCAGTGTGTTCACTGCAGAGCTGCATGCGGTTGAGCTAGCCTTAGATCGTATACAAACCACCCACCACAAAAAATATATATACCGATTCTCTGAGTTCATTGCAGGCTTTATCATCGATGAGGTTCAACCCTCATCCTGTCCTGACTCGGATACAGCAGAAGCTGCATTCCCTAGCAGAATTCAAATTTGATGTTCGTTTCTGCTGGATCCCAGGCCACATTGGGATCTCAGGAAATGATTTGGCAGACTCCGCAGCCAAATCAGCGAACCTATTTAACTCTTGCCTGTCAGTCCCCTATACAGACTACAGGCAAGTAATTCGAAAGAAACTGATATCCCAATGGCAACACTCTTGGCATGGACAGACTACAAACAAGTTATATGAGATTAAGCCTGTAATTGAACATTGGCAGTCTAGTCTGCGCAGGAACCGAAAAGAGGAAGTTGTTCTATCTCGGCTCCGCATAGGACATTGTCACTTGACACATTGCTATCTGCTGAGGGCAGACGATCGTCCTATGTGTAGAAATTGTGACACCATTTTAACAGTCCGTCATATTTTAATTGAATGTCCATCCTTTTATAATGACCGCCGTTTATGTTTTAGCCATCTGTCTGAACCTTATACACTCAGACAGGTTTTAAACGACAATGACAATATGTCAGCTATTTTTAAGTTTTTACAACTTATTAATCTAATTAATTCAATCTAAAATATTTTTATCGTTTTATACTACATAAACGTTTTAAATCGTATATTCTTTTAAAATAATATAAAAATAATTTAAATTTTATATTCTACATCTTTTTGACTTGGCGCATTATGGCCTTAGATGCTAATGCGCCATAAAACAAACAAACAAACAAACAAGCCAAGTGATTTTGTGATCAAGTGTCTTTGCACTCTCTTGAATAAATAAAATTGTCTTCTTTATTTACAGTATTACACTAACAATCAATTAAATAAGCTTTAGTAAAGAAATCACTTTACTTGAACAGAAGGAAAAGTAACCTTCTTTCTTTTTTTCTTTTATTTGCATATTACTACTAACCCACTACCGCCTGATCACAAAGGTGGCACTGCTCCTGCCTCCACATGGCGGGGCCAGTTACCTGGAGGGGAAATGGTCTCCCTTCCAGGACGAAATGGAGCAAGAAATTCATAAACCCCAGAAAAACACTGGATGCACAGAAGAAACCCTGACAAGGCAAGAACAAGAGGACACTGGTTCTGTCGCAGCAAAACTGATGTAGGCAGAATCCGAACTCCAACTTTCTTGATTATTCATTCAACTCAAGAACAACCAGTTGAAAAACTTTCCATTCCTAGTGCAAAAATGCCTAGAAAGTATAATAAGTACTCCCAAGACAGTTTGTCAATTAAGATCAGGAGACCTACTGGTTGAAGTTGTCACTGCCAGACTGTCTGAAAAACTACAAAGATTAAAATCCTTTGGAATTTCGATCACCATTTCACCACACATTTCCTTGAACACGTCAAGAGGTGTCATCACTGAGTGGGACCTTATCAGTTTGTTAGATGAAGAACTCAAACAAGAATTATGAGAAGGAGTCATCAATGTAAGGCGAATTCTCCCAAAGAAGGATGATGTATTAGTTCTGCCCAGAATATAATCCTTAATTTTGACAATCCTAAACGACCAACATTGATCAAAGTCGGTTACCTTAACTGCCGAGTTAAACCCTACATACCAAATCCATTATGCTGCTATAAGTGCCAGAAGTTTGGGCACTCACAGACGGTCTGCAGAGGAGCAGCTGCCTGTGCCACATGTGGATCCACTGCACATATTACTAGTGACTGCACAACCACAACACCAAACTGTGTTAACTATAAAGAAGCCCATCCGGCGTAATCAAAGGAGTGTCCCCTTTGGAAATGCGAAAAAAAGATACAGTGGTACAAAACTGAACATAATGTAACCTACCAAGAGGCTAAAAAATCCTTAACAGTTCCAAATGCCAACTTATGCCCAAATAACCAAAAAATCACATATCAATTGCTACACAAACGGAGCTAACCATACCACCAACAAAGTCACTAGCTGAATGGGCAAGGTCAATATTGTTCCCACTACCAACACCCCAAACAATGCAAAGCAATAAATACGCCGGTCACAGTACAACTAGATGCCACACAACAACAGACTACATGGATTGGATTCAGAAGATAATTCAAACCAAGATGAACAAGTTTTAGAACTGTTTACTGAAAAGGAGATGGATACAAGGAAACCCTATTTCCCAAAGAAGGGAAAAGGTAAACTTGAGCAGTGTAAACCTTCTGTGTTCGAAAACAAATCGAGGGCCCTACTAAACCCAAATAATGCTTACTTTCTTACAGTGGAACTGTAGAGGCTATCATAGTAATTTGGCTGATATCCGAGATCTCCTTTCGCAATATGATCCTATTGCCTTCTGTCTACAAGAAACCAATCTAACACCAAATATAATTGTTTCCCTTCGGAAATACATAATACATCGGCAAGATAGTGTTGCACACAATCTGAACAATCTTGCACGTGGAGGCATAGCGCTGATCATCAACTCTCAGATACTCTCAAAACCAATCCCACTAAAAACAAATCTTGAAGCAATTGCTGCATGAATCAATGTTAACCTTGATTTAACCATAGTTTCATTATACTTGCCACCTAACCAAAACATAAGCTATGCTGAATTAGTGATCCAGCTTCCCAAACTCTAGTACTGTATCCTAGGAGACTTGAACAGTCACCATCCACTATGGGGAAACCATGACCTAGATAAGTGTGGACAAACTCTCGAAAAATTACTTGATCAAAACAATGTGATAATTCTCAGTAATGGAGCCCACACTTATACGCATCTTCCTACAGGATCTACCTCAGCTATTGATGGACCATTCACAGCAACCCACTGGGCGGTGATCGTTACCCTGTGATATGCCACATTGATACAAGCGTTCCCCATCTTTCTTACCGAATTCCCAAATGGAACTTCTCCAAAGCTGAATGGGACATGTACAAGCAGCTAGCTACACTAGAAGAAAAGCCAGTCCAACAAACACCTATAAACTTGGTAGTAGAACCTATATTTAACAAAATACTGCAAGCAGCGGACAAAGCAATCCCAAATCGATCAACTAAAATAACGGCCCGCCCTAAAGTGTGGTGGAATGATGAATGTAATGCTGCTAAAAAAGAGAACAGAGCATGGAACATCTTCAGAAAGTTCCCAGCAGCAGAAAACCTCATCTGCTTTTAAAAAGGCAAGGGCAAAAGTAAAACGAGTTAGGCAGACCAGCAAAAGGGAAGCATGGAGGCATTTCGCTTCCACAATTACAAAAACCCAAAACAATATGGGCCAAAATGCAGTGTATGTACGCAAAACATCCGTCAACTGGCCCACTCAATGCTCAATGTAAATGGCTCTGATATTACAAAACCAGAGGAGATTGAAAATGTTCTAGGTAGATCTTTCATGGAAATCTCAGCTGTGACATCATACTCGCCATAATTCCAGATACACAAAGCACAAGCTGAAAACACTCAATTAATTTTGAATCAGCATCCAGTGCTGCATACAATCTCCCCTTCACAATGTCAGAAGTACATCGTGCTCTAGCCTCCACTAAACTCAGTGCAGCAGGCCAAATGGAATTCATTACATCATGATAGCAAAACTTACTGAACCGGCACTCAAGACACTATTACTGCTCTATAACAGAATATTCAAAGAAAACACTTTTCCTGGCAAATAACAAATGACTGCATGCTTATGTTTTGGCATTTCCAAAACATGGAAAAGATCCTACAAATCCGCAGCATTATCAACCATTTTATTACAACCTATTGTAATAAAATGGTTGATAATTACCATTTTATTACAACCTATTGCACTCACCAGCTGTATATGCAAGGTCACGAGAAAAATTATCAATGCCTGGCTATCCTGGTTTCTAGCTCGAAATAACCTTATGAATCTAGTGCAGTGTGGCTTTCGTGAAGGTAGATCCACTCTTGACCTTTTGATTAAGACAGAAATAAACATCCGTGGCGTCTTTGTATGCAAAGAGCACCTTGCGATGGTACTATTTGACATTGAAAAAGGTTTGACACTGCTTGGAAATATGGTATAATGCAAAAGCTATACGATCTGGGATTACGCAGATACCTACCACAGTTTATCAGAAACTTCCAACACCACACTCATTTCAAGTTCAATTTCACAACCACTTATCTTCAAAGTTCATACAGGAAGAAGGGATACCACAAGGATCAGTGCTAAGTGCTCGTGCATGTCTTTGATTCTGCTAGGGAGAGTGCTTTATCTTGTCTCAATCCTATTCAACATTCAAATCTTAGAATAGCTCTAGGTGCATTCAGAACATCTCCAGTGAAAAGTTTGTATCAGGGATGGCCAAACTTGCTTAAAGTAAGAGCCACATACAATAAACTTCAGGTGTTTGAGAGCCGCAAGGCATGAACAAATATTACACACGTTTTTATTGTTATTTTTATATTGCACATTTTATTACAAAAATTTTATATAAATATTAAGTAAGACATGTACATAATGATATTTATTCATGTAGTTTTGAAACTGTTAATTTGTATTAGTTTCAATAATCACAAAGTACACATATATATATATATATATACCAAATGTTTTCACAATCCTGATTAATATTCGATTAAAATCCAATGCTTTTTCACAAAACATTGGGCCAGACGCTGGTTCACCTAAACTTCACTCCGAAGAAAATAAAAAAAATACAGTGAGTGCACTCTCAAAAGCAGAATTTTCAGGTTCTGACATCGTCTTTTTCTTGCTAGATCCTCCTTCACTATCCATAATCTACACAAATTCTGTTATAGCATTGGAATTTTTCTTGATGTCATAAATTGTTGAAGTTCCCACATTAAACTCTTTGGAGAAATTTCCTAAATTTGTACCTTTCCTAATTCTGTTAATAATTTCCGTTTTTCGTTGCAGTATTAAAATACGTTTTCTTTTCATTCACATTTTACCATTAAAATTTGAGAAAAATAATAAATCGCACAGTTTCACAATGATATTATTCTTACCAAATCTGGAGCTAAACTAATCTGAAATTCACTAATGGTTTCCAAGAAATCCCAGTAGTCTCTCTGATATTTTTCTAAAGCACATTTTTGAACGTCACATAGAATTCCAGACGTTGCAACCATAAAACAATAAAAACAATTTGAAGTTTTTAGTTTATTGGGCCCTTTTGTTTGTACAATGTTATAAATAGGTAGTAAACTTGATGTTTCACTTATTATAATCAAAATTCAATGTAAACGTGACCACTATAACCAGAGCTTACTGTACTACTGTTAATAAAAAAAAAAGAAGAAAGATCAGCCTTTCAAATTATTTCGGATAACCGATATTCTATTGTATATGAACTTTTTTAGTATCAAATTAAGATCACGATTTTATTTAGATTATTTTTAATATGTAAATAAACAATTTGGCCTGCGTATCCCCTTGCACTCATAAACATTCACACTACCATAATTTGCTTACTTTGTTCCCTACTTGCTTCCATTATATTTCACATTAAGCATATAATTATACTGATATTTATTTATAATAATTAGGGGTTTTTTTTGTTTTTTTTTTCCAGTTAGTTACTGGCTTTAAAGCCAAAGATTTCAGCATAGTATCTGCACTGAAGCCATGCAATAAAAGTAAAAATAGGTCTCTTAACTTAGTTCCAATTGAATCACACAGGGTCCTTGTCACTCCAAAACCCGGAAAGGAAGGATCTGATTATATCAACGGAACATTTTTACAGGTCAGCTTTTATCATTTTTCTTAGGTTTGATTTATTAAATTTAATCAGCAGTATCTGATTAGTAAAAAATTGCTATTGTCTCACAATTGAGAAATAAATACCATGTAAAAAGACTTGTTTTTTTAAACAAACTTTCAACATTATCTTTATGTATGCAAACTGTAATGGTTTGAGCATTACATGGTAAAGAAATCATCAACATTGAGCATTCTCAAACGTTGAATGTTTTGCACATGCTCAGTACTGATGTGATTCTTCCTCTTGCTCAGAATAATCACCTGAGAGGGCATAAAATCAAATTGAGGAAGGACAGTTGTACGATGGATGTCCAGAAGTTTGCCTTTAGCCAAGCGGGTGGTTGATTGCTTGAACAAACTTCCATCTGTTGTTGTAGAAGTTGATAGCTTAAATAGATTCAAGGCAGAACTAGACAAACATTTAGAGCGAATGGATGGGTGAAATAAGCTTTTTTTTTTTTTTTTTTGGCTGATGCTATATAAGCTTGCTTTCTTGTATCATGTGCCTTTGCTAATGCTAACAAGAATTACATGTACATGTTATTGTAATGATTAGGTTAGCTTCTAATTTATTTATTTATTTTTAACATTATTGGCTAAGACAGATTATTAGTTATAGAAAACAATGAAATATACACCCGTAGTGTTGTGGAGGAAACTCATTTCTATAATCACGCATTTCAGTATTAGTAATTATAGTGGCAAATGATGCAAGGAAGCATGCTTTTATACAGCATCAGCAAAAAAAAAAAATAATAATAATAATAATCTTCGCCCTGATGATTTCTTTACACTATTCCACAGCAGATGGAAGTTTGTTCAAACAATAAATTACTTTTTCTGAAAGGAAATTTGTGCACATCTATCCTTCAGCCATCACCTCTGTGGTAAGCATCCAAATGTGTGGATGCTCTGTTTTCATCAGATGGCTGCTAAGAGGCTGAGAATACATGATGAACTTTCCCTTTGCATCCTTAAATAATCTGGTTGCCCTTCTGTGCACCTGTTCCAAGAGATCTGCATCTTTCCTAAAATGAAGCTTCCAGATCTGTATGCAGTACTCATGATGTTGCCTTATACAATGGAATTATCACCTCAATGTTCTTGCTGGCAGAGTTCCTGAATATTATTGACAGAACTGCCACATGGGTCATTCTAGCAGCCTCTTTGCACTGCTGGAGAGACCTTTATGTCAGTCTGTACAATTACAAACTTGCCATTTCTAAAGAAAAAACAGTTACCATGTTATTCAGGGCTGTTGTACTAGGCCACCTGTTACTAGAAGTGGAGATGTCTCATTAAAGAATGTTTCTCATGTCTGGTACCTTGGATGCCACTTGGAGGATCATTTATTTTTAACAGAGCATGTTAAAAATAAATTCATTCATATAAGATGTTTAGGGCATGTCCTTTTATATGCCACTTAAATTATTATATAGGCCCCTTAAATAGGCCCCTCAATTTAAATTCTTCGAGGGCATCCACCCTGTCCTTCAAACTCTCATATAGGCCCATAACAACGCTGAGTTGTCGCCTGATTTCGTTACACTTCTTACATCGCGCACACACAAAGACATCCCCCATGGCAATGTCATGTAGTCGATTGATGCAGTAATACACCATTGACAGTTCCATCCCAGACTCTTCCCCATTGTCGAGCAGTGGAAAATTTGCAAAAATTAGATCCAGTTGAGGTGAAGCAATCGTGCCCCTCAAGCATGGACACATGATACCAACAACTCAGAAGATCTGCTTGAAATACGTGCAGAGTTCTGAGGTGGTAGATGACTTTCATCAACCGGTGAAATACCACCACTTTGTTTATTGGAGGCTTGAAGTGGTGAAACCCATGTTTAGTCTCTAGAGCAAAGTTTCCGGCACCCCCCCCCCTCCCCCCATACTTCTCCTTCAACCCAAGCACGGTACTAAGTACTACAGGTTTTGATACCTTTCGTGTTTGGGGTTTTCATAAAAAAAAAAAAAAAAGATGGTGATGATATGGAAGAAAGCAATGAATCAAGACTCCCAAACTTTTCAAGAAAAGAAAAATCAAAACTCGACAGATGTAAACAAGCCACTTTCAAAAAGCAGACAGACCCATCTTCCGCTCACAAAACCAAATAATCGAACAAATCATACAATGGAATTGCAGTGGTTTTCGTAGCAATATTGTTGATATATATGAACTAATTCACCATTATAATCCTACTGCCATATGCTTACAACAAACAAATTTAACAACAAAAACATATATAGGAATTTTGCTAGCAGGGACAGGGAGGTGATAATCCCGTTATACAAGGCAGTGGTCAGGCCACACCTAGAGTACTGTGTACAGGTCTGGAGGCCTCATTTTAGGAAGGATGTAGATTTGCTAGAACGAGTACAAAGAAGGGCAACAAGATTGGTGAGGGGAACAGAGGGGGTGCTCTTACCAAGAGAAGCTTAAGTTCTGCAAATTGCAGTGCCTGGAGAGTAGGCACCTGTGAGGTGATCTGGTTGAGGTGTATAAGGCCTTGAATGGGTTGGGCAAGCTGAATGCTGATGGGATTATTCTTCGTCTTGCTCAGACTAAGAATCTGAGGGGGCACAATTTCAAATTGAGGAAAGATAGTTGTAGAATAGATGTGCGGAAATTTGCCTTAACCAGCAGGTAGTTGATTGGTGGAACAGGCTTCCATCTTTTGTTGTGGAAGGTAATAGCCTAAATAAATTTAAGGCTGAGCTGGACGGGCGTTTGGAACGAATGGAGGGATGAAATGGGAGTGTTTTTTTTTTTTTTTTTTTTTTTTTTTTTGATGATGCTGCATAAGCTGCTTTCTTGCATTGTATGCCTCTACTAATGCTAATACTATCCACTGATCTGTAGTATTCAAACCATCCATTCTAAACAAACTGAAACAAAAAAAAATGGAAATTTTCCAATGCAAACTGGACGAAATTTACCAGTCATGTATCTTTTGATGATAACATCATAGTCTTCTGCTATTGACACTGTCACCTATCATATCACAATGCAGATCCAAACAGCTGCAAAAGCCGCCATTCTACAGTCTCAAATAAAGAACCGCCGGCATACCAATCACTGGTGAAATTGTGATTGTAACAAAGCAAAGAGAGAAAAAACGCAGCATGGAACATCTTCTGCAAACATCCCACTACTGCCAACCTTATTAACTTTGAGGGACTGAGAGCCAAAGCCCATTATATCCGGCCGAAGGCAAAAAAAGACTCATGGATAAAATTTGCCACCTTGATCAACAAAGATACTGATACCTGAATAATCTGGGAAAAAATAAAGAAACTAAATGGTAAATATCATATGTTGCCTTCTCCTATTATTAATTGGAATGGGAAGATGTCATCTGCTGATGAAATTGCCAATGCCTTAGGAATGGTGTTTTGTGAATTGTCCGCCTCAATTGCATAATATCAACCATTTTTTCAAAAAATTAAAGATGAAGCTGAGAAAAGGAAACTGAACTTAAAAACTACATGCCCTTTACCCTATAACCAACCACTCACAATATCTGAACTGGAAGAATCTATATATACCTCAAGAAATAGCTCTCCTGGCCCTGATGGAATCTACAATATATAATGATTCAGCACCTCAATCAGAAATTATTAATTTCATTGCTAAACTTTTGCAATAGGATATTCTCAGAACATATATTCCCTACTTCCTGGCGACATTCTTATGTAATAGCCATACCAGGTGGTAGATGACTTTCATCAACCGGTGAAATACCACCACTTTTTGCTTATTGGAGGCTTGAAGTGGTGAAACCCATGTTTAGTCTCTAGAGCAAAGTTTCCGGCATCCCCCCCCCCATACTTCTCCTTCCTTCAACCCATGCAAGGTACTAAGTACTATAAGTTTTGATACCTTTCGTGTTTGGGGGTTTTCATAAAAAAAAAAAAAAAAACCTAAACCTTGAAAAGACCATTCGATTCCTAACAACTATAGACCGATTTCTCTAACTAGCTGCCTGAGTAAGACTTTGGTAAAAATGGTTCACCATCGACTCACAAAACATAATCAGTAATAATCAGTTTGGCTTTCGGAAGAAAAGATCTTCCCTAGACCTCATGACCAAAGCCGAATCCAATATAAAAAATGCATTCATCAGAAATCAACATCTCATCATGATATGCCTTGATATAGAGAAGGCCTTTGATACCACATGGCACTGCGGTATCCTAAGAGATCTCCATTCTATTCATAATAAGAGGACATTTACCATATTTTATTCAAAGCTTCCTTCTGCACAGATCTTTCCAAATGAGGTACCGGCAGTATCTAAAACATAAATTCAAAAAAGAAGAAGTTCTTAGTTGGCACTAAGAACAAGGCTCTGTTCTTAGTGCCACTCTGTTTGCAATACGAATAAACAACATCACAAACAGCATTCCACACACCGTTGACTCGTATCTGTATGCAAATGATCTTACCATATCCTGCCATTCCCAGAATATGAACTATATTGAGAGGCATCTACAAATATCCATTAATAACATTGAATTATGGATGGCACAAAATGGATACAAACTGTCAAGCTACAGATCTACAGCAATAATTTCTGCACCAAGTGCAGAATGCATCCTGAACCTGAGTTGCACTTGGCCAATCATCCTGTACTAATTGTGAACAGTATTTGCCTCCTAGGGCTAATTTTTGATAAGAAGTTAAACTTTCAGGAGCCAATCAAGTATCTAAGAACCACTTGCACAAAGAAAATGAATATAGTCCGGGTCATCTCCAGTACATCTTGGGGTGCCGATTGTTATATCCTGCTCCACTTATATAAATCTCTAATTAGATCTCGGCTAGACTATGAAGCACCTATTTATGATTCAGCTAGGGAAAGCACCTTGGCCCATCTTGTGCCCATCAAACACTCTTCTCTTAGCATGCCCATATAGAACATCACCAGTTCAAAGGCTTTATGTTGAGGCTCACGAATCTCCACTTAACATCAGAAGAAAGATGTTGTTGATGAACTGTGCAGCTAAGATTAAAAGCCTGCCTACTCATCCTGTTTGCAAGATGAGTAGGCAGGCCACTGTTGCATAATCCTCAATGGAAAACCCATTATGCAAATAAATCTAGAACAATTCGGCCTACTGGTATCAGGCTACAGAATCTAACAGAAAGCTGGAACATTCAGCTTGATAATATCCTCAAAGAATCAAAAGATCTGGATCCCCCGTGAACTAACTTTACACTTTCTTCTCATGAACACTTTGAGCAATGGAGTAAAGGCCCTATAGCAAATATTAACATCCAACAACAACATACTGCTCACTCACCTCCACTTTACCAAGATCTATGCTGATGGTTCAAAATCTGACAATTGAGTGGGTGCAACTGCTGTCTTCCCTAATACAACTGTTTCAATTTCACTTCCAACCGAATGCAGCAGCTACACTGCTGAACTCCATGCCATTAAGCTTGCTCTGGAAAACATCTTGCTACTGTCAGTAAATAAAAGTATAATATATATTGATTCACAGAGCGCTCTTTTAGCTTTGGAAAGCACTTCTCACCTAAAAATCCTTTATTAAAGCTCATAAAACATAAGCTGATGCGTCTTCATGAGCATCAGAAAACTTATCTTTTCATAGATCCCTGGCCATAGTGGTATTCTAGGAAATGAATGTGCAGATAATGCTGCAAAGCATCCTTCCGTATATTAATCCCAAGGGCTTACATCTGGTAAGTATGGGCTTGGCACACCCAAGGTCCTGAGCTGGATATCATCGATCTTCCGTAGCCAGGTGGGCAGGAGCAGCAGTGCGTAGCACATGCTTCTTGATTAGACCGGGGTTCAAGCCCATGCCAACCAAATACGGAAGATGCGGAAAGGTCAGGAAATGACCACCGCATACCCCACCGGAGCAATATGGCCTTAGTTGCTGATGCTCTTGAAAACCAAATAACAACAAACATTCTTCTCTTTCTTGGTGATTCCCTTTTGACTCTCTCTCTCTCTCTCTCTCTCTGTCTTAGGGTAACTTGAGAATTTTTTTTTGGCTGGTGCAGCATAAGCCTCAGGCTTCCTTGCACCTTTTAGCTAATTAGCATTAGCATTAGCAAAGGCACATGATACAAGAAAGCAACCTTATATAGCATCAGCCAGAAAAGGAAAAAAACCCTTATTTCACCCATCCACTCGCTCCAAATGTTTGTCAAGTTCTGCCTTGAATCTATTTAAGCTATCAACTTCTACGACGACAGATGGAAGTTTGTTCCAGCAATCAACCACCCACTAGCTAAAGGCAAACTTCCGCACATCTATCCCACAACCATTTTTCCTCCATTTGAATTTATGCCCTCTGAGGCGACTGTTCTGAGCAAGAGGAAAAATCCCATCCGCATTGAGCATGCTCAAACCATTCAAGGCTTTATACGCCTCAATCAGATCATCTCGCAGGTGCCTAGTCTCCAGACACTGTAATTTGAAAAACTTAAGCCTTTCTTCATAAGTGAGTGGAACCCTTTGTTCCATTCACTAATCTTGTTGCCACTCTCTGTACTCGTTCCAACAGCTATACATCCTTCTTAAAATGAGACCTCCAGACCTGTATATAGTACTCAAGGTGTGGCCTGACCATTGCCTTATACAAGAGGATAATCACCTCCTTGTCCCTGCTAGAAAAATTCCTGTATATCATTGACAAGACACCATGAACTACTCTTACAGACCATCTGTACTGCTCAGAAAACTTCATATCTGCCCGCACAATTACTCCCAGGTTCTTTTCATTCTCTACCACTGTCAGTGTGGTTCCACAGAGTTGATACATTACTCTGGGATACACTTATAATAATAATATCCTCAACGAATGACCTAGTTCCCATATCCTGATTATAGACATAATATACAAAGAACATCTATGGAACAATGGATGCTTCTGTGGAAAATGCAAACAAATAACAAGCTATTCAAAATAAAACCTGAACCACAATTATGGACTTCTAGCCTTCATAAAAATAGGAAAGAAGAAGTAATCTTTTCCAGAAAGTGTAGAGGTCACACTCACCTCACACATCTCTATCTGCTTACAGGAAATGATCCTCTGCAGTGTGCGCACTGCTCACAATCACTTACAGTTAAACATATACTCCTTGAATGTAACTTGTTCAGCAATGCCCGACGAATGTCTTTTAGTTTCATTTCAGATCTACAACCTCTCTCTCTAAATAGCATAATAGGTAAAAAAAAGCAAATCTCTCTGAATTCTTTTTCTATTTAAAACAAATAAAAATGTATGACCATTTCTAACTGCTTCTCAAGCAGTTTTTTATATAAAAAAATTCAACTGATTTGAGAGGCACAGGCACAATATGGCCTAAGCAGCCCTTGCACGAGAAAACACCACAGCAACTCAAATTCATCAAATGTATTTACCAAACTCCTAGCATTGGTGTATACGCAAGTATATGCACCTGTTCCTATTCTTAGCTACCCTAACACAACTCGTGTTTACTTGTACTGCATGCGCCTCCGTAGCCAGGTGGGAAGGAGCAGCGCATAGCACACACTTCTTGATTAGATCGGGGTTCGAGCCTGTCACCACCAAATACGGAGGATGCGGAAAGGTCGGGGAATGACCACCTCATATCCTGGAGCAATATGGCCTTAGTTGCTAATGCTCCTAAAAACCAAATAACAAAACAAACTTGTACCACAATGACTCCCAGCCGTCTCTGAAATACCTGCATCTTGTTTTCCAGGCTGTTGCTCATTCCAAGTCAGGTCGCTGAGGTGCCTGGTTTCCAAGCTGTGCAACTCACATATTCGTAGTATTTCCTCATAAGGATGCCCTTTTACCAATCTTACCAGATGAATTGCCCATCTTTGGACCCTTTCAAGGAGCTCTGTGTCTTTTTTTCAGTTGTGGTCTCCATTCTTGAACACCTAGTTTGACACAAGTATTCCAAGTATGGTCTAACAATAGTCTTATATAATGGGATTATGACATCCTTATCTCTACTAGCAAATGTTCAATAAATCATTGATAGGACACCATGCAACCTATCTGCAGTGTCGGACAACTTCATGCCTGAGCGTAATTGGATAGATCCCACCTACCCCAGGTGCCTTTTTTTACATTTAGCTTTAATAATTTGTCTTCCACTTTCCACTCCATTAGCACAGTTTGCAGAAGTAATGTGTGAATAGGTTGATAAACAGATGATAGTTGGATAAGGTAAAGTGATCACGTTTTGAGATACTGGTTTGTCAAACTAAGGAATCCACAGTATTATTTAGATTTTGCCATACTTGATATTTTAAATGAACTGGGAACTCAGGAATGTTCAAAAATTATTTAAAACCAATCTTTAATCTGTTTAGTTGAGTCTCATATTTCCAAATGACATCATGTGATTTTGACCATTTATAACAGTTCACAGCATTTTAAACTTGTATATAACAAGTTTAAAATGCTGATATATGTAATTTTTATACTTTTGAGTGAGTCTCTATTTCCTATTTGCTTTGATGCTTCATCTAAATTATGCATTTCATTACCCAAGTTGATAGTTCTTTATCATTATGCTTAAATCCACCTTGAGTGTGATTGATGACATTGCAGGAATGGTTGTATTTAACCCTAATTTATTCTTTTTTATTTTATTTTTAAATTTTTATTTTATTTTTTTATTTTTTGTTTTTTTTTTACATGCTGAAAATATGAGGTTTCTTTTTTTTTTTTTTTTTTTTCCTTTTTCTCATTAGTTAAATCTTGTGAGATGTATTATTTTCTGTCAAAGCTAATACAAAGTTTCTGATATTGTTACTTTTTGTAGGGATTTCACAAGTTACGGGAGTTCATTATAACGCAACATCCTACATTTGATACTATTGCTGATTTTTGGAAAATGGTTTGGGACCACAACTGTCAGACCATAGTCATGTTGTCTTTTGTTGATGAAAAGGTTAGTTAAAACTATGAGTAAGATTTTAAAATTTTAATTTTACCAATATTCTATATTCTTAAGAATGGCTTTGTAAAAGAAGTTTAAAATCCTTTCTGAGAAAGACCCTTTTAAAATGTCTTTTGAATATATCCAACTCCAAAATATTTTCACCATTTATAACAGTTAACAATTCTTTAAATGCTAAACAATGACTTGTTAACAGGGCCCATGTATTTCGAGGCCAAGCAATATTTTTGCGATATATATATATATATATATATATATATAGAGTGATCTTGAAGTTATTTTTTAAAGTCATACATTTCAGTCAACAGTCTTATTTTAAAAACAGTTCTATACTTTAAAAGCCACAAGATAGAACACAGGAAACATACCTTTCTTTACGTTTTCTTATATTTCTTGTTCTACCAACCAACTAACACTTCGACTGCTTGGTCTCCTTAGCGGCACTGCTTTTTACTATTATATGATTTGTGATGGGGTAACCTTTTTTCAGAGGTTACCAGAATTTATTTATATATCTATTTTTAAACTGGTATAATTATCTCCTGGCGCTTTAGATGCTAATGCGCCAATAAAATCATAATCAATCAATGGTTAGCGCCACTGCTCCTGTCTCCCCATGGTGGGGCAAGAAACCTTGGCAGAAAAGTCCTCTTGCCAAGGGCTAAATGGAACAAATATGGCAAACACAGACCATCAGGACGTGGAAAATGATAATAGACAGAAGACTGATCAGATGGAGCAACTCTGCCCATAGTTTTTAATCGTCCACTCCTCACTAGTCAGCCTGTATGTCTCCCTTTGTCATACAGAAACATCTGGAGGGTATTGCAAGATCTTGTAAGACAGTTAAGAGACTACAATCAGAAGACCTACTGGTAGAAACAATGAACCACAGACATTCTGAAAAGTTTTTACAACTAACAAACTTTGCTGATATTCTAGTAAAAATATCTCCCCACGAAACCCTAATTTCATCAAGGGTGTCATATCCATTTGGGACCTGTTAAATGTCGCAAAGGAAGAAATAACCCAAGAGATGCAAGGCCAAAACATAATTGAAGGCAAATGAATAATGATTAAAAAAGATGATCAACTTACATCTACCAGAAATATTTTTACCGTCAATACACCCAACTTACCACCCTCTGTAAAATCAAGTTATTTACTTTGCTTCATTTGCATTCTCAACCCTTTAAGATGTTATAAATGCGAAAGGTATGGCCACTCTCAAACTGTATGCAGAGGAGATCCTGTCTGTCACAGCTGTGGGTCCTCAGGTCACATACAAAATGGCTGAGGACCCACAGCTTTGACATTGTGAGCATGCAATTTAGGCAGGGGATTTTTTGGTCACATACAAAGTGACTAAAACCCCCTACCCCCAAACTATACTTACTCTTTAAAAGATCTTGAAGATCTCTTCATACCAATACCTCCAGCAGCCTGTATATTAGGGATTTTTAATGGGCACTATCCCCTTATGGGGTGCTCCTAAATTAGATATTCTGGGTCAGCTCATTGAAAGCTTCCTAGATGTCCAAAACCTCAATACTGCTACAAAAACTCACGTATGTCCAGTAACTATTGCTGAAGTATGTCCTGTCCCAACTGGACATACCTCAGCAATAGCTCTCTCAATTTGTTCTCCAGTACTGGTCCAAACCATGGAGAGTTATGTTATAAATGATCTGAGGTAGTGATTATTTCTAATCATATGCAACCTTTGACAGCACAGACTCCTTTAATTCAGCCCTGCAGAAAATTTAAATTTGTCCAAGCAAATTGTTCAAAATTTCAGTTATCAATCGCCCTTGATGAAGAAAAAATCTGCTTATTGATAATGTGACAGATTACATCACGTTGCATCTTCTAAATGTGGCTAAAGACACAATACCACTATCAAATCCCCCGGCCAAAAGCATTATAATTATTGGTGGAATGAGGATTGCACCAAAGCAGATAAAGCCTGGAGTTTATTTCAGCAATGTCCGACCATAACCAATCTCATTAATTATAAGAAATTAAAGGCAAAAGCATGTTTCATACAAAAGCAAGCCAAGAAAGAATCTTGGACCCGTTTTGCATCAAACATTAACAAAAACACAGACACCAAAATAATATGAAAAAACAATTTGAGATCTTTCTGGTAAGTTTCCTACCGTACCTTCTCCAATCCTCTCCTGCAGTGGGCGAGATCTGTCTATTCCCTTGGATAGCTAATGCTTTGGGCAATACTTTGGCTGAAATCTCAGCAGCATCAGTTTATACTTTATCTTTCAGTGAATTAAAAACAACTGAACAGAGTTCTATTAATTTCCACACCAGCCTCAATCTGCCATATAACCTTTGCAATATTATGGACATTTGCATGCCATTATAACAGCCCACAGTGTGATGCTGCTGGCCTAGATGAGATCTACTATATCATGCTACAACATCTTAATAACATAGTCTACACCTTCTCCTGTTTTTTTTTACAATTGTATATTTTTACAAAATGTTTATCCAGCATCTTAGCATCACTCTACTGTTTTGGCAGTTCTTAAAGTCTGGAAAAGATCCAGCCCCCATAGCTATAGAGCAGTATTTCTTTCAAGCTGACTCAGCAAAGTCCTTGAAAAAATTGTTGTTGTTATTTTGTTTTTAGGAGCATTAGCAACTAAGGCCATATTGCTCCGGGAATATACGGTGGTCACAGGCTCGAACCCCATTCTAATCAAGAAGCGTGTGCTATGCACTGTTGCTGCTGCCCACCTAGCTATGGAGGAGCCCAAAAAAATTGTCCACAGTAGACTCATAAAGATCATCTAATGAGCTGGAGTCAATATGGCTTTCTACAAAACAGGTCATGCTTGGATCTTATGGTGAAGGCTAAATTTACCATTCATGATGCCTTTTTTAAACACGAATATCTAGTAATGGTATCAATAAATATAGAGATGGCTTTTGGCACCACCTGGTAGCATAGCATACTTAGTGATCTTTACTTTTTTTTCTTCTATGGGATAAACTTCCTATATTTCTGAAGAATTTTCTATATACTAGATACTTTCCAAGTTCAATACCAACATGCCCTTTCTGCATTGTTCATTCAGAAAGAAGCTGTTCAGTGCTGAGTGTCACTTTTTTTGCTCTTAGAATAGATTCTGTCACTAAACAACTTCCAAATGCAAGAATATTTGCTGATGCTATCGAGGCAGCGTTAGGTGGGTCAGAAAACTGCTAGCTTGGGGGATATGCGGAGTAATAGATTAACAGTAGCCACTGGTAGAGGGGAAAGTGATTCTTACACTGCTTCTATCGAAATGATCAGCAGTCTGGAAAACAAGGTTCAGGGAATTCCAGAGACTGCTGGGAATCATTGCAGAACAAGTAAATACATGGGCTGTGTTAAGGTAGCTAAGAATAGGAACAGGTGCATGTATACTTGTGTTTGAGTGAAAGTGAATGCAATGAGGCATCATATGTTTAAGAGCATAAATAATCTATATAATATTCGTGTAAATACACCATGGGAAACTCTTAAATTAAAACACTACCGTAGTGTGAAAGGGCATCATTTTATCTTTGGCATTAGCATTAGTAGACGCACATGATGCAAGAAAGCAAGCTTATGCAGCATCAGCCAAAAAAAAAAAAAAAAAAAACACTCCCATTTCACCCCTCCATTCGTTCAAAATACCTATCCAGCTAAGCCTTAAATTTATTTAGGCTATCAACTTCCACAACAAGGGATGGAAGTCTGTTCCACCAATCAACTACCTGCGGGCTAAAGGCAAATTTCGGCACATCTATCCTACATCTGTCTTTCCTCAATTTGAATTTATGTCCTCTCAGGTGATTATTCTGAGGAAGAATCCCATCGGCGTTGAGCATCCTAAAACCATTCAAGGCTTTATATACCTCTATCAGATCACCTTGCCGGTGGCGCCTCCGTAGCCAGGTGGGAAGGAGCAGTAGTGCGTAGCACATGCTTCTTGATTAGACCAGGGTTCAAGCCCATCATCATCAAATACGGAGGATGCGGAAAGGTCAGGGAATGGCCACAGCATATTCCCGGAGCAATATGGCCTTAGTTGCTAATGCTCCTAAAAACCAAATAACAACAACCTAGCCGGTGCCTAGTCGCTAGACACTGTAATTTGCAAAACTTAAGCCTTTCTTCGTAAGAGCAACCCTATGTTCCATTCACTAATCATGTTGCCCTTCTCTGTACTCGTTCCAACAGCTCTATATCCTTCTTAAAATGAGGCCTCCAGACCTGTATACGGTACTCAAGGTGTGGCCTGACCATTGCCTTATATAAGGGGATAATCACCTCCTTATCCCTGCTAGAAAAATTCCTGTATATCATTGACAAGACACTATGAGCTACTCTTGCAGACCGTCTGCATTACTCAGAAAACTTCATATCTGCCTGCACAATTACCCCCAGGTCCTTTTCGTTCTCTACCACTGTCAGTGTAGTACCACAGAGTTGATACGTCACTCTGCGGTTGCTGCTTCCTATATGTGAGGCGCACTATAGCCCCAGCAGCGATTTAACCACCATAACGCGCATGCGCGCACACACACACACACATACATGCTTCCCATATGTAGTACTTTACATTTGTCAATGCTAAACTTCATTTGTCACCTCTCAGTCCATCTGCTCAAATTTTATAGATCCTGTTATTAGTGTCCTTAATAACCCTGCCAACCTTTGTATCATCTGCAAACTTGGATATTAAGCCTGATATACCATCATCAGTATCATTTATAAATACAGAAAACAATAATGGAGCCAACACTGAACCCTGAGGGTCTCCACTAATAACATTAGTCCACGATGAGCAGTGTCCATTGATTACCACTCTCTGTCTTCTCCCCCTTAACCATCCCTTTATCCATAGCAGCAGTTTGCCTCCAATGCCAAACTGCTCCAATTTGTTCAGCAGTCTTCCATGTGCAACAGTATCAAAAGCCTTTCTAAGATCCAAATATATGATATCAAAGTTGTTCCCTGCATCCAGTTCTTTTGTGACTGCATCATAGTATCCAATCAAATTGGTCAGGCAAGACTTTGCCTTAACAAAACCATGCTGTGTCTGAGCTATAACTGAAGTCTTATCTAGATGATCCTACAGTGCTTCTTTAACCAGTGCCTCCATTAATTTTCCTGGAACAGAAGTTAAATTCACAGGTATATATTACTTGTCACCCTTTGATCCTCCTTTGTGAATTAGGGTCAGATTTCCACATCTCCAGTCCATGGGTACCTCCCCTGAGTCCAAAGAAGCTCTCATAATTATGGCTAAGGGTTTGATTAGTTGCTTTGCTGCCTCCTTTAATATAACTGGATATATCCCATCCACCCCAAGTGCCTTTTTTATGTTTATCCTCAACAATTTCTCCTCCACTTACCTCTCAGTTATTACAAAATCATCTAGCTCACTGCCAGAGTTTACTTCACCTCTGGCATTCCCCTTGCTGAATAACTCCTCATGTGTGAATGTAGATGCAAAATACTCATTTAGTTTGTTAGCCACCTGAGCTGATCCTCAACTGTTGAACCATCAATATCCAGTGGACCAATCTGATTCATCCCTTTGCTTCTAGAGTTTACATAGGTAAAGAACTCTTTTCTGTTTTTCTTTGCATCCTTTGCCAAGGATTTCTCATAATCTCCGTATGCCTGCCTGATCTCTTTTGTGACTTGGTTACAGACCAGCTTATATCTACCATAGGCTTCAATGTCACCCATTAATTTTTATGTATCCCATGCATTTTTCTTCTCTGCCATATGTCTCATTAGTTCATCTGACATCCATTTAGGCCTAAACCTTGAACAATATTTCTTAGTTGGTATGTAAAGCCTAGTAGCTTCCAAGATAAGTTCTTTGAATGCTTCCCATTTTGAATTTTCTGTTGGTAACATCATCAGTTGGTCCCACTGTATAGAATTTAAATACTGTCTCAGACCATCGTAGTTACCTTTACGAAAGCAAAAACCCTTCCCTTTACCCCTGATGGTAGTTACCTCTTTGAGTAAATCCCACTTCATCACACTGTGATCACTGCCACTTAGTGGTTCTTTATCTGCAGATTCTTAATGCATGAAGAATCACTACTGATAATCAGATCAAGAGTATTACACCCTCTAGTTGCCTCCCGAACTCGCTGAGGTAGAAAACAATTATCCAATAAATCCACAAAAGCCTTGCTAGTGTGTGAGTGACCAACCCACAAATTCCAGTCAATATCTGGGAAATTAAAATCTCCCATTATAAGACTCTCTGATTTACTGGCCCTGTATAGTTTCTTATTATACTCATCAGAGTCATTAGGCCTATAGCACACTCCTACTCTCAATTTTGATCTCCCAATGCTTATGCATTGGGAGATCAAAATTTGTCACACCAAACTAACTCGCCACTGCACTGTCCAACGAAGTCGACTGGCTTCACTTCCTTGGATTTTATGTATTTCTTAACTAAGAGCATAACCCCTCCTTCCTTCCTGTCCTGTCTATCCTTTCTGTACACATTGTACTCCCCAAATTCCAGTTCTGCATTCCTTATATCCTCTATGACACCACTTCTCTGATATCCCAACAATATCTGCCTTTGATGTTTTGAGCAATACCTCAAATTCATCAAATTTGTTTACCAAACTCCTAGCATTGGTGTACATGCAAGTGTACCTGCACCTGTTTCTATTCTTAGCTACCCTAACACAACCCATGTGTTTACTTGTACCGCAATGGCTCCCAGCAGTCTCTGAAATATCATGCATCTTGTTTTTCAGGCTTCTGCTCATTCTAATAGAAGCAGTGCAAGAATCTCTTTCATCTCTGCCAGTGGCTACTGTCAATCTATTGGTCTTTGTCTCCCCCCAAGCTAGCAGTTTTCCGACCCACCTAACACTGCCTCGATAGCATCAGCAAATATTCTTGCACCCTTTCTATTTAAGTGTATCCTATCCCAGTAGAAGCAGTCTCTCCTGTTAACAAGTACAGACCAGGCTAAAAAAAATACTGCCCCTTGAGCCTTGCACAATCTTTCCAGTGCCGAATTGATCAACAAGGCTTTCATCATATACTCACTCCTATCGTGTCTGGGCAGAATTGCAGACACTTTCAAATTCAACCCTAACTCACGGCTTTTTTTCAGCATTGTCTTGTTCTTGTTAAGTAATTCTGCCAGTCTTCTACTCTTAATATCATTAGTGCCAACGTGTACAACTATAGCACTTTTGTGCCCTTAAAAGATGATATCTGCTCTACAACGTCATCAACCTTTGCCCCTGGCAGACATACCCTGGTCCTGTTACACCTTTCCTTTTTACAAAGCATATTCCCCATTTCCCTGACAATAGTTTCACCAACAACTACTACTAGTTCCTGTGGAACCAGTGCATTCTGCCTTGGGGGTTGCCACTGTGTTGCTTGATGACCAAGTGCAAGCTCTGGCATTGATGTGGGCAGCTGAGAGCTTGATGGGGCCCTGAATTTAGATTCTTTGAGTGCATCCACCCTGTCCTTCAAGCTCTCATATAGGCCCATAACAACGCTGAGCTGTCGCCTGATTTCCTTGCACTCCTTACATTGTGCACACGCAAAGACATTCGCCATGGCAATATCATGTTCCGTACCCGATTTCTCTACAAACATCAAGCAAGCAGTGCATTTTAAAAGTCTGTGATTCAGAGAGCAACTGCCCAGTTCTCAGTTCTCCCCTGAGCCACAGCACACCCATTAGCTTGAGCCTTAGGCGCTTCCGGAGCTAGGTGGGAAGGAGCAGCAGTGCGTAGCACATGCTTTTTGATTAGACCGGGGTTCGAGCCCGTCACCACCAAATACGGAGGATGCGGAAAGGTCACTGAATGACCAACGCATATCTCGGAGCAATATGGCCTTAGTTGCTAATGCTCCAAATAACAAACTAACTAACTAACAACTAACAAGTAGCTTGAGCCTTTTGCTTTGGTGCTCTGGTCTGAGTCATGATTTCGATTTAATTTCAATAAAATTTCAATTTCAGTACAAAATTATAATCCTAAACCTGTATCCAACACAGTTATAACGCTATATATATATTTTTCAGCATCGAGTATTATCTACGAGTTCCGTTTATATAACTTCCGTATCAAGTTATGTATTAATTAATTATGTTACGTTTGTAATCTAAGTCGTTATATGTATTTAGTTAAAAAGTACAATTTAATTGACAATGAAGTTTAACAAGATTAATAGATTTTACTGATTAATTGATAATATTATATACTATACTATACTAACTCTATCTAGTTCGGGATATGACATATTGTATAACAATGGCGGCAAGTTATGAACAGTAAATCTATGGACACTTAAGTATTTATTTATTTCCAAGGCTCGCTGTGTCAATTCAGAATAAACTAAGGATCCTGACTAAGTCTATAAACTAGTTATAGAAAATAATTTAATGTAACAATTGGTCAATAAAGCGGCTAAATATGGCTAAAAAACTTCTCGTTCAGCGTAGCTGCAACGTGTAACACGTGGATTTGGTACCCTTACCGATACTAAGTAATACCTACAAAATCTCTATCTAATTTAAACTTTAAACTAAGTATCGTAACTTGGAATATAAAGCTACTCTAGAAAATAAGTTAATGTGCCAATTTAAGCTAATAAAACAGAAAAAACTTCTCTAATCCAGGAGCAGTAAAAACTTCGCCTGCACAAGGCTACTCTCGTTCTGAACCTTCGATATAATCTGCTCGACTACAAGGCTTCTCTCGTTCTCATATCTGTATCAGTATCTCATTGTTGTCATCCTTCACAACGAGGGCCATGTATTGCACTACCTCGAATAAGTAACACTTCGCTAAAAGTGAAGACTATTGTTACTTATTCTCAGTGGGCACCGCCACACAAACATTATTGTGCACACCTTTTGGCATCTCTCATATTGTGTGGTTATCTTCACAACTGGATTGTCATGTCTGCAATACCAGGGTACCTGCCCACCCACTGATGAAGGGCCAACAACCCTTGAAGTGGTGCTGTCTGGGTGGTGGTGCCCACTGAGAATGAGTAACAATAGTCTTCACTTTTAGTGAAGCATTACGTATTCGAGGTAGAGCAATAGATGGCAATAGATGGAACTCGATGTGAAGGATGGGCACAATATGAGATACAGATAAAATGATGCCCTTTCACACTAGAAACATATTTTTTTCATTTAAGAGTTTTCTAGGGTATATTTATACCAATATTATATGGTATACTTGTGTGTACACCAATGGTAGAAGTTTGGTAAATAAATTTAATGAATTTAAGGTGTCGGTCAAGACGTCAAAGGCAGATATTGTTGGAATAACAAAGATGTGGTATCACACTGATATAAGGAATTTCGGGAGTATAATGTTTACAGGAAGGATAGACAGGAGAGGTTATAACAGAACAGGGAGGAGGGATTATGCTATTGGTTAAGAAACACATAAAATCCAAGGAGGTCCAGCCATATTGACTGGCTGTACCTCCTTGGATTTTACTGTACCTGCAGATAAAGGAACCACTAGGTGGCAGTGATCACAGTGTGCTGAAGTGGGATTTCTCAAGAGGTAACTACCATCAGGGGTAAAGGGAAAGGTTTTTGCTTTCGTAAAGGTGACTACGATGGTCTGAGACAGTATTTAAATTTTTATATATATGGGGCAACCAAGTGATGATGTTACCAACAGCAAATTCAAAATGGGAAGCATTCAAAGAATTAATCTTGGAAGCTTCTATGCTTTTCATACCAACTAAGAAATATTGTTCAAGATTTACACCTAAATGGATGTCAGATCAACTAATGAGACATTTGACAGAGAAGAAAATGCATGGGATACATATAAATTAACAGGTGACATGGAAGCCTATGGTAGATATAAGCTGGTCTGTAACCAAGTCACAAAGGAGGTTAGTCAGAAAAGGCAAACTATGAGAAATCTTTGGCAAAGAAAAACAGCAAACAGTTCTTTACTTATGTAAACTCTAGAATGGAAGGGAGATGAATCAAATTGGTCCACTTGATATTGATGGTTCAACTGTTGATGATCCTGCTCAGGTAGTTAACACACTAAATGAATATTTTGCATCTACATTCACACATGAGGAGTTATTCAGGGAGAGGAATGCTAGAGGTGTATTAAACTCTGGAAGTAAGTTAGATAATCTTGTAATAACTGAGAGTAAAGTGGAGGAGAAATTGTTGAAGATAAACATAAGAAAGGCACTGGGATGAATGGAATCTATCCAGTTATATTAAAGGAGGCAGCAAAGGAAGTAAGCAAACCCTTAGCCATAATTATGAGAGCTTATTGGACTCAGGGAATGTGCAAATGTGACCCCAATCCACAAAGGAGGATCAAAGGGAGACACAGGTAATTACAGACCTGTTAGTTTAACTTCTATTCCAGGGGAATTAATGGAGACACTGGGTAAAGTAGCATTGTAGGATCATCTAGACATCACTTCAGTTATTGCACAGACACATGGGTTTGTTAAGGGGAAGTCTTGTCTGACCAATTTGATTGGATACTATGATGTGGTCACAAAGCAACTGGATGCAAAGAATAATTTTGATATCATGTTTGAATCTTATAAAGGCTTTTGATTCTGTTGCACATGGAAGCTTTTGATACTGTTCCATATGGTGCAATACCTCAACTTTGCTTATTGGAGGCTTGAAGTGGTGAAATCCATGTTTAGTCTCCACAGCTAAGTTCTGGTCAACCCTTCCCCATCTCTTCCATCATGCAGTATGATTGATGACTTTAGAGATTATGATGAACATCGTGGCTTGATCCAATCTTCCTTACATTTTGAGGGTACAGCTCTAAAAGATGTTCACAGGCCGGCCGCTAGTTAGTACACCGAACCTATTGGTAACTCTCTAGGAGGCTTCCAGATGAGCTAGTGTATAATCTTGCTAACTCTACTCTCCAGATAGTGACTGTAGGGAGTCCGAGTAGTGTGTAAGCGGGGAGCATTGTCGAGGCCACGTTATGTCAAGGATCTAGGTATATTCTTACCATGTGTAAGCCATATCCAAAAATTTCATTACTTCATAGAGCATGTCCCACCCACTTTTTCTTACTGTTGAATACACCATGAATTGTCAAACTAATAGAGCAAGCTTATCTGCAAAAAGATCTAAACCTCCAAAACACTTCCTAATTAATTTCACAAAGATACGTGGTCTCAAATCTAATCTCAGCAATGTCCATTTCCACTTGAAGTCTGCCAAACCCCATGTACTTTTTCTGACAGAATCTCAGTTATCGGTTGATTCAACTATTGCTCATCTCAGTTGCCCAAATTATTCGCTATATGATTCCTTTCGCCTCAAAGGTGGTACTTGTGCATATGTCCGTACCGATATTCCCTGTCAGAGACTTGGTAATTTGGAATCTCCTCTTTTCAATCTTCCCTGGCTTAAAATATCTCTACCTCATTGTGTCAAATTCATCTGTTGTCTCTACTGTTCTCCCAACTCCACTAATCACTTGGAGCTCTTTGACTTCCTCTCTTTGCAATTTGACTTTCTCCAGTCCAACTTTCCTAACAGTGAGATAATTTTCCTTGGGGATTTTAATGTTCACAACTCCAGCTGGCTTCCAGTTTCTAGTCACAGCGACCTAGCTGGTTGAGATGCTGAAGCTTTTGTAATTAATAATGACCTTGCACAGATTGTTCATTTACCTACAAGAATACCGGACAATCCTAACCATACAGCCAAAATGCTTGATCTTTTTCTCACAAACAACTCTTCTAAGTACACGGTCGAAGTGAGAGGTCCTTTAGGCACTTCAGATCACAACTTGGTGATTGTCTTTTCCAATGGAGCCATTATCTCATGGCTATTCCCACCTCTTTTGTTTGGATTACAAGAATGCAAAATAGGATGACCTGCGAAATTTCTTTACTTTTCCTTGGTCAGATTACTGTTTCAAAACTTCTGATGTCAACGTTTGCTCAGATCGTGTCAGTGAAATTATTTTTGCAGGAATGGAATCCTTTATCCCACACTCCACTTTAAAATCTCATCCTTTATCTAAACTTTGGTTTTCGAATAAATGTGCTAAGGCTGTTCAAGACAAGAATGTTGCATATTGTAATTGGCTTGTTTCTAATTCTTCAGTTTCATTTTCTGCCTACATCAAAGCTCGCAACAATTGTAAAGCAGTTATCAATCAGTCCAAACTAAAGTTTCAACAGGCTAAGATTAGAAAACTTACTTCTAACCCCAATGGTATCTGATAGAGGTGTACAAAGACTTGAATGGGTTGAGCATGCTCAATGCTGATGGGATTCTTCTTCTTGTTCAGAATAATCACCTGAGAGGGCATAAATTCAAATTGAGGAAAGACAGATGTAGTATAGATGTGCGGAAATTTGCCTTTAGCCAGCCGGTGGTTGGTAGGTGGAACAGACTTCCATCCCTTGTCGTGGAAGTTGATAGCCTAAATAAGTTTAAGGCTCAGCTGGACAGGTATTTCGAACGAACAGAGGGGTGAAGTGGAAGTGGTTATTTTTTATTTATTTATTTTACTTTATTTTTTTTTGGCTGATGCTGCATAAGCTTGCTTTCTTGCATCAAATGCCTCTACTCATGCTAATGCTAATGGTAGCCGAGCATTCTCGTCTCTTGCCAAAGCTATTGGTGGTAAATTTTGCCCATGTCTGCTCCCACCTCTGTCCAAACCAGATGGTTCTGTTGTCACTTCAGCCAAGGATAAAGTTGACCTGCTAGCATCCCATTTTTCTTCCAACTCTTGTATTAATGATCTTGGTAAAACACCTCCCACCATTTTCAACACTCTACATTAAATGCCTCCTGTGGCCTTCCATCAAAAGGATGTCAGAAGGATTTTAACGAGTCTTGATGCTAAGAAAGCTCGAGGTCCCGATGGTATTTCTCCACTTGTTCTCAAAACCTGTGCTCCTGAACTTACTCCTATTCTTTGCCGCCTTTTTTCACTTTCTTATTCCAAAGGTGTTTTTCCTTCTGCTTGGAAATTTGCTCATATCCAGCCAGTTCCTAAAAAGGGTGACAAATCCCTCCCATCCAGTTATTGTTCCATTGCATTACTTCTGCTCTTTCTAAAGTAATGGAGAAATCAATTAAACGTCAACTCTTAAACTACCTAGAAACCTTCCGTCTGATCAACAATCGCCAGTATGGATTCCGTCTGTGTCGATCCACTGGTGATATTCTGGATTATGTTACCCATTTATGGACTAATTCAATGGAAAGGTCCGTGAAACACAAGTAGTTGCTCCTGACATCTCAAAGACTTTCGATCGTGTTTGGCATAAAGGTCTTCTAAACAAGCTTCCATCTTATGGTTTTCCAACTGTTTTTAGTAATTGGTTATCCAGTTTTTTCTCTGATCGCTCACTGAGAGTGATGGTAGATGGCTCTCTGTCTACTAACTTCTCCACTAATGCCAGTGTACCTCAAGGTTCAGTTCTTTCCCCCCACTCTTTTCCTCTTGTATATTAATGACCTTCTTCCATTGATGGGAAATCCTATCCATAGTTTTGCCGATGATAGCACATTGCATTCCACTTTCCATTTTGAGAAACCTTGCCCTGCTCAATCAGCTTTCAACTTCCCGAAAATCTGCTACCAATTCCTTAAATGTGGATCTTTAGATAATTCTCCATTGGGGTTGGGACCCCAAAACCTCTCTCAGGCTTCTTGATTCCATTCAGAAAAGGGGCAGTTAGGTTAATTAATGATTCATCTCTTACAGAGTCTCTCCACTCACTGTCTCATAGACGTACTGTTTCTGCTGCATACCTCTTCTACAGATATTTCCATGGGCACTGTTCTTCTGAATTGGCTTCTATAATTCCTGCTTTCTCTTTCAAAACAGTCCGAACACTTGCAGCCAACATCCATTTACTGTCCAACTTCAAATTCACAGAACCAACTTTTCATCTTCCTTGTTCATTCATTCTTCAACAAATATCTGCTTTTGTCTTCTCAACCTCCAACCCAAGCACAGTACTAAGTACTATAGATTCTAATACCTCTCATGTTTGGGGTATACATAAAAAAAAAAAAAAAAAAAAAAGCCTCAGGCCTCCTTGCACCTTATGGCTAATAATAATAATGTACTGAAATTTGTGTGTGTGTGTGTGTGTGTGTGTGCGCGCGCACGCATATGGTTCAACATGCTTGCATTGCTTAGTTTGACCTATTTCCTTTTAAAATAATATTGTTCTGTTAATACGTAGAATTATTCAATATAACAGAATGTGCAGACATACACTGTTTTGTGTATTTTTAGAACTACCAAAGTCCATTTTTGACCAAATTTTGGTTATCCCATCAACTGCTGAAAAGTAATGGATTTTGTAGTCCACATCAGCAGGGTGATAACCCTCCCCCCAAGGCACTTTATTCCCCTTTTTGGGACAGTCTATTCCATTTACTTTCCACCTGGGGCTGAAATCTCCCAGACAAACCTTGATGATCTTATAGTGCAGCTTGCCTTGTCATACTTCTCTGGGATTTCAGTGGATATAATACTCTGTGGGTAGTGCCGACATTAATGTGTCATAGAACATATTCTCACTGACAATAATCTCTCTCTTCTAAACATGGGAATAACACCTTCTTCCACATGCCTAGCTGTGCATTTTCTGCCATTGATCTTTCTATCTGCTGCCTTCCCTGTGATAACCTGCTTTCATAGTGGGAGACCTTGTCTTCCTTTTAAATTTAAGGGAAAAATACACAACACACTCCTCTTCTGTCCTGAATTATAATGGATGCACTATTTGCAGACTCAACTGCAATAGCCAGTGTGCTTGGGAAGACTTTCTAAAATCTCAGCAGTGTGTCATCTTACTGCCCAGAGTTTCTGGTCCTTAAACTTAAAGCTGAAAAAGAAGCCTTCAATTTTACATTCAAGGGTATTTACCTATTCAGTAGGCCATTTACTATCAAAGAGCTGAAAACAGCTGTTGCCCTTATGAAGGCTGGTGCGATTGGACTAGATGACATCCATGTAGCAGTGATTAAACACCTCTCACCAAAATCTATGGACCACTTGCTCTACCTACACAATAGGGAGAGCAAGTGGCCCATATCTTCCTTGAAGAGCAGTTTCCAGATGCTTGCCATAAGGCAGCTATTTTTGCTTTTGCTAAGCCAAGAAAGGATCCTAAATTTCCAAAAAATTATCGACCATTTGCTCTAACTAGCTGTTTGTGCAAAATTTTGGAGAGAATGGTCAACACTCATCTTTTATTGTACGTGGAAACAAATAAATGACCTTCTCTCCTGTATTCAGTACAGTTTCCTAAGGAAGAGGTACACTTTGGGCCACTTAATTAGACTGGAAATATCTATTTGAGATGCTTTCCTAAAAAGAGAACACCTGGTGTCAATATTTTTTTGACACGGAGAAAGCGTGTCAAAACTTGGAAATTTGGTATTTTAAGAGACCTTCATAAACTTGTTCTAAGGGGTCTCCTTCCCATTTTTAAAAAAAAAAACTTTCTAACCAGTCAACTTTTCCAGCTAGAGTAGGATCCACCTTTACTCGGTCCTCTTGCCAAGGTTGTATTCAGAAGCTAACGACCTCTTACCAGGACACAATGTGGCTTCCAAAGGAACAGGACAACCATTTAATCCGATTGGAAACATCTATTTGTGATGCTTTCCTGAAACACGAGCACTAGTTTTCTTTGATATGGAAAAAGCGTATGACACATCTTGGAGATATGGAATTTTAAAAGACATATATAACTTTGGTCTTAGGTGACACGTCGTTTTTAGTAAAAACTTCCTTTCACACCGATCTTTCCATGTTCGTGTAGGATCCACCCTCTCTAAGCCATTTTTCAAGAAGAGGGAGTTCCACAAGGATCAGTTCTAAGTGTTACACTTTTGCTATCAAAGTTAACTCTATTACTGATAACTTCCTCAAAACCGTAAACAGTGCCCTCTTTGTAGATAACTTTAGCATCTTTTTGCAGTCATGCAATATGAAAGTCACTGAAAGACAATTGCAGTATGCCATTGACCACATCAACACTTAGGTGGCTAGACTCAGTTCACCACCAAGCCATCCGTATTGTTACTCAAGCATTTAGAACAGGAGTCGTCAACCTTTTAATACCTACCACCCAGTTTTGTATCTTTGTTGATGGTAAAATTTCCTTACCACCCACCGGTGCTGCAGTAACTCAATTTACCGCAAGTGCAAAGTATTTTTAGAGGGGAGGGTTTGTAAAAAAATATGTACTTAAATTTATCTTTTTATTTATACTTTATATATGTTTTTACATAGATAATTTAAATTTAATGAATTTCTGCATCTCGTTATGCACACCAAACTTGTGCCTTTGGCTCTGGAGCTCATTCGTTGCTCCCTCATCCACGAGTATACTTCAAGAAGTGTTTGGTGAATTATTATCTATATTCAAAGTTTAGAGATGGAATTCAAAAGTAAATTGCAAAAGTATATTTTAAAAAGTCAAACTCGCGAAGTTGTCAGCAATGTATTCGATATATGGAGGAAGAACAAAATTTGTAACAATGGACAAAAACCCCACCGCCCACCATGAAAGCTTGAATCGCCCAATAGTGGGCAGTAAGGGACCAGGTTGACGATCACCGATTTAGAACATCCCCTCTCCAGGGTTTATACATCGAAGCAGGTAAACCATCACTATTGCTCTGATGAAAGCAGTTGTCACTAAAATATACTTTTAGAATTGAAATCCATGCCAGACTTCCGTCTTCGAGCCACGATGGGAAACTCTATAACACCCATCAGACTGAAAAACGTCCCTTTGGTATCCGTGTCCAAAAGCTTCTCAAAGAGGTCAACATCATGGTAGACAATGTTGCCCAGTCACCAGGGCAACTACTTCCACCCTGGCATACTTGTAAACCGTCATTCAACTTCTTGATTAAAAATTGGGGTACAGCTAAACACCCCTTCTATCTACTAACAACTCTATCTACACACCGAGACAAATACTCTGACTTCTTGCCTGTCTTCACTGATGGCTCGAAGTCAGAGTTTTTTTGTGGGATCTGCTGCTGTCTTTCCAGATAATACTATATCTGGGAAGCATATATATACAGCTGAGTTTATGCTATATAATTAGCCTTGGACCACATTAAAACCCACAAGTACCAAAGGTGTATACTGAATCTCTACGAATACTGCAGGCTTTATCGAGGATGAGGCATAATACTCATATGTTCCTGATTCGGATCCAGAAAATATTACTTTGTCTCTGTGAATGTTCATTTGACATTCGTTTCTGCTGGATCCCAAGCCACATTGGGATCAGGGCAAAGTTAATAGGTGGTAGATGACTTTCATCAACCGGTGAAATACCACCACTTTGCTTATTGGAGGCTTGAAGTGGTGAAACCCATGTTTAGTCTCTAGAGCAAAGTTTCCGGCATCCCCCCCCCCCCCATACTTCTCCTTCAACCCATGCACGGTACTAAGTACTATAGGTTTTGATACCTTTCGTGTTTGGGGTTCTCATAAAAAAAAAAAAAAAAAATGAAATGGCAGATGCTGTCGCCAGATCACCAGAACCGTACAACACATGTTGCCAGTTAGTCCCCTATACAGACTACAGGCAGGTGATACACTGTAAATTACTCTCCCAGTGGCAACAATCTTGGCATGGGCAGGTCACAAACAAGCTGTATAAAGCCTGTAATCTGACACTGCAATCTAATCTGTTCAGGAACCGAAGAGAGGAAGTTGTTCTGGCTTATGGCACCGATTTAACCATTCATCATATTTTAACTGAGTGTCCAATAGACATGAGCATGTTTTATATTTTACCACTTTTAGTCATCTGGCTGAGCCTTGTACACTCAGTCAGATTTTATCTGACAATGTCAGATAAAATTTCATCTGTTTCCACGTGTCTACTGTTTTTAGTTATTTAAAATCTGTTAACCTTTATACTTGTATCTATTATTTACCATTTTATTGCTATATCTTTATTGTATAATACTTTATAGAGATTTTTATGCCTTTATTATAATATATACTGTGACATAGTGACCTAATTCTTTAGGTCACTGAAATTTTAATTGTGTACTTTTATGACTTGGTTGAGAATCAACCAGGTCATAAAAGAGAATCAACCGAAAGAGCAAGCTGGCTTTAGGACAGGATTCTCAACTATGAATCACCTTCACGTAATATCACAGCTAACAGAGAAAGCAAATGAATATAAAACACCATTATGCCTGGCATTTATGGATTATGAAAAGGCATTTAACTCCATAGAGCTTAAGCAATGTTTCGTGCACTGGAAGACAGGGCATAGAATACCCCATATATTATGATTTTGAAGAAAATATATGAGAACGCTATCACCTTTATTAAACTAGACAAAGACAGTAGAAAATTTAGAAAGGAGTTCGACAAGGAGACACATATCTGAAGTTGTTTACTGCTACCCTCCTGGAAGCTTTTAGAAGATTAGATTGGTCGCAGAAAGGAGTCAATGTGAATGGAGAGTACCTAAACCATTTATGATTTGCAGATGATATTGTGGTCATAAAACCATGATCCCAAAGTATTGGAGGAAAATTTTAATCAGTTATGCAGAGTTAGTAAGTATTTCAGACTAAAAATGAATATGACTAAAACAAAAGTAATGATGAACAAGTATGCCACAGAAAGGGTTATAATGATTGAAGGAGCAGTACTTGAAAAGGTGGATTCATATACTTATCTGGGACAAGTCATTAGCTGTAATAATGATAAATGGCTGGAAGACAAGAGAAGAATAAATTTTGAATGGATAACATTCAGGAAATATAGTCACATTCTGAAAAGCAATATCCCAATTTGTCTGAAACAAAATAATGAACCAATGTATACGCCCCACCATGACTTACATAAATGAAACTTGGGCACTCGCCAAAAGAATGGAAGAGAAGCTGAGAACTACACATTGAAAAATGGAATGAATTATATTAGGAATCAGATGGTTAGATAAGAAGAGAAACACATGGATTAGGCAGCAAACTCAAGTAAAGGACATTCTTATCAAAACTAAAGAACTGAAATGGTCTTGAGCAGGACACGTCACTCGAAGACATGTTGACAGATGGACTAAGAAAATAACAGAATGGTATCCAAGAGGAACTATAAGAAAACCTGGATGACAACGATGGAGCTGGACAGATGAAATTCAAGAGTTCATGGATAGTAAATGGATGGCCATTGCACAAAACAGAAGGAACTGGAAAGTTGCTGGAGAGACCTTCATCCTGCAGTGGACTGAAAATGGCTCATGACGATGACCTGGTTTTGCCGCATTATAGCCTCAGTAGTTAATTTGATAATAAAATCCAAAGCAAACCAAAACCAAACCTGTCAGTTCCCTATACAGACTACAGGCAAATAATACCTAAAGATACAATCCCTATGGTAAGATTCAATGAATAGACAGACTACAAATAAATTTCATGATATAAAGCTCATAACTGAACCATGCCAGTCTATTCTGCACAGGAATCGTAAGGTAGTAGTAGTAGCAGTGGCATGTGATGCAAGAAAGCAAGTGTATGAGCTTATGCAGCATCAGCCAAAAAAAAAAAATTCACACCATTCCCTCCAAATGCCTGTCCAGTTCCTCCTTAAATTCATTCAACCTATCAACTTCCACAACGACAGATGGAAGTTTGTTCCAGCAATTAACCACCCGCTGGCTAAAGGCAAATTTCCACACATCTATTCTACATCTGTCTTTTCTTAATTTGAATTTATGCCCCCTTAGGTTCGTAATCTGAACAAGTGGAAGGATCCCATCAGAATTCAGCGTGCTCAACCCATTCAAGGCCTTATATACCTCAATCAGATCACCGCACAGGTGCCTAGTCTCCAGCCACTGCAATTTGCAGAACTTAAGCCTCTCTTGGTAAGAGGATCCCTTCATTCCCCTCACCAATCTTGTTGCCCTTCTCTGTACACGCTCAAGTAAATCTACATCCTTCCTAAAATGAGGCCTCCAGACCTGTATGCAGTACTCAAGGCGTGGCCTGACCATTGCCTTATACAGAGGGATAATCACCTCCTTTTCCCTGCTAGCAAAATTCCTATATATCATTGACAAAACCTCATGACCTGCCCTGGCCGCCTGTCTGCATTGCTCAGAAAACTGCATATCTGCCTGCACAATTACTCCCAGGTCTTTTTCATTTTCTACCACCTTAAGTGTAGTACCACACAGTTGGTACGTTTCTCTGGGGTTACTTCTACCCATATGCAGTACTTTGCATTTGTCGAGGTTAAACTTCAGTTGCCACTTCTTAGCCCATCTGCCCAAATTATCTAGATCCTGTTGCAGTAGCACACTGCCATTACTGTTATTAACAACCCTGCCAACCTTTGTATCATCTGCAAACTTCGACATTAAGCCTGATATACCTTCATCAATATCATTGATAAATATAGAAAACAACAGTGGACCTAACACTGAACCCTGTGGGACTCCACTAATAACATTAGTCCAAGAAGAGCAGCACCCATTGATTACCTCCCTCTGTCTTCTCCCACCTAACCATCCTTTTATCCATTGTAGCAACTTACCCTTAATGTCATTCTGCTCCAATTTGTGCAATAGTCTTCCATGCGCAACAGTGTCAAAAGCTTTCCTGAAATCTAAATATATGATATCAAAATTATTTTTTGCATCCAGTTCCTTTGTAACCACATCATAATATCCTATCAAATTTGTCAGACAAGACTTTCCCTTAACAAACCCATGCTGTGTCTGAATTATTGCTGCAGTCTTCTCTAGATGATCCTGCAATGCATCTTTAACCAGTGACTCCATTATTTTACCCTGAACAGAAGTTAAACTAACTGGTCTGTAATTACTCGTGTTACCCTTCGATCCCCTTTTGTGAATTGGGGATACATTTGCACATCTCCAGTCCGTGGGAACCTCCCCTGAGTCCAAGGATGCTCTCATAATTATGGCTAAGGGTTTGCTTAGTTGCTTTGCTGCCTCCTTTAATATGACTGGATAGATCCCATCCACCCCAGGTGCTTTTCTTATGTTTAACTTCAACAATTTCTCCTCCACTTTGCTTTCAGTTATTCCAAAAACATTAAGTATCCTGCTACAATTTGATAACCTTCTGCTTTTTTCAAACCTTAATAACTCCTCGTGTGTGAATGTAGATGCAAAATACTCATTCAGTTTGTTTGCTATCTGAGCAGGATCATCAACAGTCGAACCATCAATGTCAAGTGGACCAATCAGATTCATCCCCTTCCTTTTAGAGTTTATATAAGTAAAGAAATCCTTGCTGTTTTTCTTAGCATCTTTTGCCAAGGATTTCTCGTAATCTGCCTTCGCCTGCCTAACCTCATTTGTCACCTTATTACAGACTAGCTTATATCTGCCATAGGTTTCTGAGTCGCTTGATAATTTATATGCATCCCATGCGTTTTTATTCTCTATTACGAGTCTCATTAGTTCATTAGATAACCATTTAGGCCTAAACCTTGAACAGTATTTCTTAATAGGTATGAAACTTTTAGTAGCTTCCACGATTAATTCCTTGAATGCTTCCCACTTAGAATTTACTGTTGGTAACATCGTCAGTTTATCCCACTGTACAGAATTTAAAAACTGTCGGAGACCACTGTACTCACCTTTACGGAAGCAAAAACCCTTTCCTTTACCCCTGATGGTAATTAAATCTTTAAGTAAATCCCACATCAGTACACTGTGATCACTGCCACCTAGTGGTTCCTTTATCTGCAAATTCTTAATACACAAATGATCACTGCTGATAACCAGATCAAGAGTATTACTTTCTCTGGTTGCCTCTCGAACATGCTGGAAGTTGTTCTTGCCCGGACCCGCATAGGACACAGTCATCTGATACTTTCATATTTTCTGAGGGCTGATGACCCTCCTATGTGTTGCTTGTGAAACAGTTTTGCCTATTAGACATTTAATTGACTGTCCAGATTTTAGCAACACCAGTTTTACCGCTTTTTTTCCATCTGACTGAGCTGTATACACTCAGTCAGATTTTATTCTAATAATGACAATGTGTCTGATGTTTTTAAATTTTTACACCTTATTAACTTATATAAATGTATACATATATTTAATCTGATGTAAATATGTCCTGGTGCATAATAGCCTCAGATGCTAATGCGGCAATAAAATCAAATAAAATTCTCTTGCCAAGAGGAGGGAGTACCAGAAGTATCTGTTTTAAGTGTTACACTTTTTCCATTAAAGTGACCTCCGTCACTGGACTACTTCCTCCAACCATAAACAGTGCACTCTTCGTTGATGACTTTGTATTTTTCCAGTCATGCAACATGCGAGACAGCTGCAACAAGCCATTGATCACCTGGGCACCAGCCATTGGTTTCAGGTTCTCACTGGAAAAGACCATTTGTGTATGTTTTTTGTCGCTAGGATAACCTTCACTCTAAATCTGAATTAAGACTTGGACAAAGCAGCATCCCAGTAGTAGCGAAGACAAAATTCTTGGGACTCATATTCAATAAAAAGTTGACATTCCTCCATCATATATGTCAACTACACTATTCATGAGAAGGTTGAACCTTCTTCGTGCTCTCTCTTCTACTTCTTGGGATGCAGACCCGTGCACTTTACTCTGTCTGTATCCTGTACTTCTCTGATAAAAATTAGATTATGGGTCTCAGGTGTATGCACCTACTAGAAATAGCATCCTTCAGTGACTTGGCCACATTCACCATCAGGGTATCTGAATTGCTACTGGAGCTTTCAGAACATCTCCTGTCCAAAGTCTGTATGTCGAATCTATTAAACTATCGTTGTCCTTTTTTGCCAAAAACAGTTGTCTCTGCAGTATGCTGTCAAGGTGAAATCCTTGCCTGACCATCCCACGTGGACATCTATTTTTGAGCCACACTGAGAAAATCTGTACAACACTCGTGAGATTGCCAATCATCCATTTGGTATTCATATCCAAGGTCTATTCAGAAATCTGGACATCACATGGACAATGTTGCCTAATCACCTAGGCAATCCCTTCTGCCTTGACATGCTTGTATTCTTGCCTGCAACTTTTTCCTTAGCAACTGGGGGAAGAGTAGTACTCCATATGCTATCTACCTGCAGCTTTTCTCAGCACACTGATCTGAGCATTCTGACTTCTTGCCAATCTTTACAGATGGTTCGAAATCAGGGGTGTCTGTTGGATCTGCAACAGTCTTCCCAGATGCTATGATATCTGAGCAGATCCCTGCCAAATGCAGCATTTTTACTGCCAAGCTGCATGCAATTGAGGCACCTCCGTGGGCAGGAGTGGCAGTGCGTAGCACACGCTTCTTGATTAGACCGGGATTCGAGCCCGTGACCACCAAGTACAGAGGATGCGCAAAGGTCAGGGAATGACCACCGCATATCCTTGGAGCAATATGGCCTTAGTTGCTAATGCTCCTAAAATCCAAATAACAACAACAGCATGCAATTGAACTAGCCTTGGATCCCATACAAACACATCACCACCAAAAATAATTTATGTATACTGATTCTCTCAGTTTATTGCAGGCTTTTTCATCGATGAGGTGCAACCCTCGTCCAGTCCTGGCCCGGGTACAGCAGAGGATACATTTTTCCTTTCTGAAATGGAATTTTATATTCGCTTCTGTTGGATCCCCAGCCACATCGGGTTCGTGGGAAATGATGTGGCAGACTATGCAGACAAATCTCAGCACACCATCTGAGCATTCTGACTTTTTGCCAATCTTCACAGACAGTTCAAAATCAGAGTGTCTGTTGGATCTGCAGCAGTCTTCCCAGATGCTACGATATCTAAGCAGATCCCTGCTGAATGCAGCATCTTTACTGCCAAGCTGCATGCAATTGAACTAGCCTTGGATCACATATAAGCCACCACTAAAACTGAGTTATATATACTGATTCTCTCAGTTTATTGCAGCCTTTTTCATCGATCAGGTGCAATCCTCATTCAATCCTGTCCCGGGTACAGCAGAGGATACATTTTACCTTTCTGAATTGGAATTTGATATTCATTTCTGTTGGATCCCCAGCCACATTGGGATCATGGGAAATGATGTGGCAGACTATGCAGCCAAATCAGTGACTCATTATAACTCTTGTCTGTTACACCCCTATACAGACTGTAATCTTGATAGGGGACTAACAGACAAACATGCAAACAATATGAAAGAAACTGGTTTCCCAATGGCAACACTGTTGACGTGGGCAGGCTGAAAGTAAGTTATATGAGATTAAGTCTGTAATTCAACATTGGCCATCTAGTCTGCATAGGGGAAGCTGTTAAAGAAGTTGTTCTAGCTCAGCAATGCATAGAACACAGTCATCTGGTGCATGCTTTTCTGCTGGGGGCTGAAGCCTCTCCTATGTGCAAACATTGTGACACCATTTTGACTGTGAAACTTATCTTTACTGAGTGTCTTAGATTTTTAAATGCATGCCGTTCATGTTTTAGCATTTTTAACCGTCTGACCGAGCCTTATACACTTTCAGATTTTAACTGACAAAGATGAGATGTACACAGTTTTTAAATTTTTAAAAATTACAAACCTTTACACACACACAAATGTTTTTATAGTATCAAGTATATTTCATTTTATTTTCCCTGATTTTATTTTTATTGAAATTTACTTCTCTTTTAGCCACTTCTATAAGTGGCTAAAAGCATTGTATTTTCAAATAATAATATATAGCATTGTATTTTCAAATAACTTGTCCTAATATATTTAAATATCGGACTTGATGCATCATGGCTTTAGATGCTCATGCAGCATTAAAACCAAAACCAACCAACCTTAATTGCCGTATACGCCCCTATATTCTGAACCCAATCAATATTTGGACACTCTCAAACAGTATGTGGAGGGGCCCTGGGTGCCAAGCGAATTCGAGGTCAAGCGTTCAAAGTGCAATTATATAGCGATCTTTCCCAGCGATAAAAGTTCATTTTAAGTTATATCATTTTCTATTAGCAGTTCATTTATAATCCAGTTCTTCACCTTTCTTTTTCATTACATATATTACTTTATTTTACTAACCAACTAACTTATCTAACCACTTGGCCTCCTTGCAGCACTGCTCCTGCCTCCCCGTGGCAGGGCCAGAAACTTTGGAGGGAAAGTCAACCCCCCAGGGAAAAAAGGAGCTAACCATGGACTATGACGATTACCCAGAACTTGAGCAGCCTAGGTGCTCATCCAGTACCGTCAGAAATGCTGACCGTGAAATTTCCCATGATGTAACAGTCTAAACGATTGCATACAGACACAGACCAACATTCCTTATCTTGCATAGTCTGTCAGACAAATCTATGAGCACTCTCTCACCATTTCTTATACAGAAATGTTTGGAAAATGTGGCGGGCTCTCCCAAAATGGTGAGAAGACTCAGATCTGGAGTGAGTTCAGCCACACTACCGCTAGCTTGCAGCATCTTTACAGCTGAATTATATTCCATTAAGTTAGCACTTAGTAAAATTATTGAGCTTTCCATCTCACCTGCCATAATTTACACCAACTCCCTCAGTGCTGTCTCTGCCGTAAAGAAGTAGTTCTCATATTTTCATCCTATCTTGAAATAGATTCATTCCCAGCTATTGTTGTTCTTGTTGTTATTTGGATTTTAGGAGCATTAGCAACTAAAGCCATATTGCTCCAGGGATATGCGGTGGTCATTCCCTGACCTTTCCGCATCCTCCGTATTTAGTGGGTCGTGGGCTCGAACCCTTGTCTAATCAAGAAGTGTGTGCTACTCCTGCCCACCTGGCTACGGAGGTGCCTTCCCAACTATTCTACTGGAGTGTGTCCAATCAGTCAATCAGTTTCTGCTGGATCCCTGGCCGTTCTGGCATTCCTAGAAATTAAAGTGCTGACTTTGCCGCTAAACATCCTCAAAGTGCCCTCTCACAATATCCTCAGGTTCCTTACACTGACTATAAGTCTGTCATTCGTAAAGCATGCTACGACAAATGGTCACAGATCTGGAAAGGTAACATCAACAATAAACGTTACCAGATAAAAGAAGATCCAAAGCTGTGGCTCTCTAGCTTCCGACGAAACAGACAAGAAGAAGTGGTATTGGCAAGGCTCAGAATTGGATACACTCACGTAACCATCTCTTCCTTCTACTGGGAGAAAACCCACTTCAGTGCTCATCCTGTCAGGTGCAACTTATCGTTCATCATTCTCTGGTTGAGTTTCCCTTATATTCAACCATTCGATCAGACACTTTCCGGTCACTCTTAATGTTGAACATCTCATCTAATTTATCTCATATATTAGGAAATGAATCCGATATACAAGAACTTTTCATGTATTTAAAACATATTGGCCTGTATAGGAGCATATATCTTGCCTGTAAATAAACTGTGAGCAGATACAATTTGACCTCAGTAGCCCTTGTGTCGTTAATCCCAACAACAACAGCACAATTATCCCTAGGTCCTTTTCATTCTCTACCACTGTCAGTGTAGTACCACAGAGTTGATACATTACTCTGGGGTTAATGCTTCCCATATGTAGTACTTTAGATTTGTCAATGTTATGATGAGGAAAAGAATTTATTTCAAATTTATATCCCAGAAAAGTTTAGCCAAACCTTATCTGATATCAATTTTAAAAATTTAAATTTAAAAGATCATTTAAAACTAATTTATGATGGGATGCAAAATAATACCAAACATGTATTTGAGTTTGATTATAGAAAATAGTTTTAAAAAATTGGATAATTAGAGAGTTACAGTATTTTAAAGTTTAATGAAGATTCTAATTAAATATCTCACATTAGCTAGCTTGAATACTGTTTCCTTAATATTTACTTACTGATAATATTAGTGGGGGGGGTTTAGGTAGTGATAAGAGGAGAAGTCTGTTTTATCAGCTGTGTGGGCATCAGAAAAGTAACTGTATTATTAGAGGGGAGAGAGATATGAATAGAATAGGGTTTTTTTTAATTAAAAATTAAGAAAGGCTTAAGTTCTGCAGATTTCAGCTTCTGGAGATTAGCCAAAAGCAGGGTGATGTGATTGAGCTGTATAAGACTTTGAATGGTTTCAGCAAGCTCAATGCTGATGGGATTATTCTTTTTGTCAAATTATGCACTTAAGAGGGTATAAATTCAAATTGAGGAAAGACAGTTTCAGAATAGATGTGCAGAATTTTACCTTTAACCAGCAAGTGGTTGATTGCTGGAACAAACTTCCATCTATCATTGTGGAAATTGATAACTTAAATTCATGGAAGAACTAAACAAGACAAACTTTTATAGTGAATGGATAGGGGAATGGGAAATGTTGTGGTTTTTTTTTTTTTTTTTTTTTTTTGCTAAAAACTTTGCTTCGTGATATGCCACTACTAATGCTAAAATATATGATTTTAAGAGCAAATTTTCTTAAATCTCCCCCCCCCATCCTATTTGTAGAGGTGTACATGTCTATTATGCTTATTCATATCACGGGAAATGGTGCACCTAACTTCATGAATAAAAAAAAAATTAAAAGACAAAATGGCCATAGTAGCCTTTGTCCCAAAAATGCACATGCCAATACCGATACCAGTAAACATACTACAATTTCACAGAACTCACTTGCAGGATTTTTATTTAAATTATGCAGTAATAACCATTGTCTTTACACAACTCAAAAAAAGAAAAAAAAATCGCTGTAGTGAAATTAGTGCTCTATTGTTATCTGAGGTATGCATTTTTTGGTGTAAATATTTTATTTAGGAACACATCCTCTCATTATACTATTATACATATGGGAAAATACTGTATTTTACTTGATGAAATGGTATTCTGAATTGCATCTGTTTCTATCAGGAGGTTTCTATATTCATATAATTGATAGTTCAGTGCAAACACCTAACTAAATAAATGTCACTGCGTTGTTCTGAGAAATTAGATGAGAAATAAGTTCTTTGTGTTATCAGGACTCTTAATTGAATTAATACTTACAAAAGTATTAAGTCGAGAGTTAGTGTTGGCATCATCATTTGTGTGTAGCTTTAGTGGTTTGGTAAACATGCATTTTTTTGTGGTTTGTAGCATGCATTTTTTTGTTGAACTGTGTATAGACAACTGCAGCCAGTTATTTTAAATTATCAATTAAGAAAATTGAACATGCAGTTTCTTGACCTTTTCTTAATTTTGATTGGGGATTTTTTTTTTTTATTAGTATTAATCAGATCAAAGGAAATGCACATATTCTGCAATTAATAAACAAATACCTTGAAATAAGGGTATCAGTAACTCTTCTTTCTTTTAGGAATATCCATGCTTTTGGCCAGAAAAAGATGAAGAAAGTGATTATGGAACCTTTAAAGTAAAAATGAATGAGGAATCATTCCAGGGCAGCTTCATCACTCGTGATTTCATTCTGCAGTCAACTCAGGATGATTATGAAGTTATTTGCAGAGTTATCCAGTGCTCAGGGTGGCCAGAATGCTGTTCTCCATTAAGCAGTGTTTTTGATCTGGTATATTTAGTTCAAGAATGGCATTTAGAATATCAGAATGGACCAATGGTTGTAGTTGATCGGTAAATAAACTTTGTGTTTTGTCTCCTTCCTCCTTTGCATATTTTAAAAAAATTATTTTTATAAAATAAGGTTCAGTTGATCCATTTTGTTATCATTTTTAACACTTATTGATAAAAGTCATTTTAGATTTAATGAGATTAATTTTAGAGGTGTAGTTAGAATAAATTCGTTTTCCTCTTGTCCTTAGTGCCAAACAATTATTCAGTAACTGAGTGATTTCACAGCAATCTAGAGAGCTTTTCAAAAGTATATATAGAAGTAGTTCGACATTTAGATATTTTGTTTTCCCTTTCCTATCTAGAGAGCTTTTCAAAAGTATATACAGAACTAGTTCGACATTTAGATATTTTGTTTTCCCTTTCCTAAGTTCTTTGCTTTAATGTAAGTAAAGGCACAGAAGGAGATCTATTTTCCTTTTTTTATTTTTCTGATTTTAATTTCCCAATAATGCAATAGCTCCTTGGTAACATACTGCCAGTGCTCTTTACTTCCCATGGTGGATCACATACTTTGGCAGAAAAGTCCTCTCACCAAGGGTTAAAAGGAGCAAGCATGGATGTAAACATTCTCTCTTTTCCATCCATGAATCTATTACTCTCTCGATAAGAATTTTACCTTGCCAAATGTTAAAAGAAAGAAGCGGGACAAAAGAACTGGTTGCACTTTGTCATCCTACGTTCACCTTGAGGGACCAGGGTGCCAAGTGCTCCGTGGCCAAGCAATTTCTGTGCATTTCTTAAAGCAATATCTTCAAAGAGAATGTAGATATTTTGCATCTACATTCAAACATGAGGAATTCTGTAGGAAAGTGGAGGGCAAAAGCTTTTTAAACTCTAATAGGGAGCTTAATGATTTTGTTATAACTGAGAGCAAAGTGTAGGAGAGAAATTGTTGAAGTTAAACATAAAAAGGCACCTGGGGTGGATGGGATCTATCCCTGTATATTAAAGGAGGCAGCAAAGAAAGTAAGCAAACCCTTAGTCATAATTATGAGGGCATTCTTGGACTCAGGAGAGTTCCACACAGACTGGAGATGTGCAGAGCAGACGTATCCCCAATTCACAAAGGGGGATCAAAGGGTGACATGAGTAATTACAGAACTGTTAGTTTAACTTCTGTTCCAAGAAAAATAATGGAGTCACTGGTTAAAGAAGCATTGCAGGATCATCTATACAAGACGGCAGCAATAATTCAGATGAAGCATGGGTTTGTGGCACCAAATGGCAAGCGAGTGATCATAGTGATTTACAAAGCGAATTGAAAGTGTCTTTTTTCCAAGCGACTGATTAGAGAGATTGTTAAAACCTTTTGTTTTATAAAGTTATTTATTTTTGGCTCTTCCTAAATGAAGAAGTAAGCATCCTGCCAAGAAAGGAAAGACAGCTTTTTATTATATATATAATCAACTTCTCTAACACACTAACCTCATCGCTTGGTCACTGGTGGCACTGCTCCTGCCATGGTGGGAATGGTAATCTGAGTATAAATCCAATACTCGGGGTAAAAAGGAGCAATTATGGATCCCTTAACACTGACTGTACAGCCTATGTACTCATGTAAACTTCAGCCATCTCAAGCAAAAAGAATCAAAAAAGATGATTCTTCACCTGAACTACCTGCTTTCTTAATTCTATATTCATTGTCAACTAAACCTCTTAGCAGCTTATTTCCATTTCTTGTGCAGAAAAAAGAATTATGACCAAACAAGATGGTGTCCTTGCACCCACAAAAAACATTATCCTTACCTTCAACACTCCGAATCTCCCAGCATCAGTAAAAGCTGGCTACCTTTCCCATAAGATTCAACACATTTATATTCCAAATCCACTTAGATGCTTTAAATGTCAGAAGTATGGTCATTCTCAAACAGCATGTCAAGGTAAGGCCATTTGTCCCCTGTGTGGCCCATCAGACCGCTCCGAAACTGAATGTACAGCAGCAGCAATGCCAAAGTGTCCCAATAGCCAGGGTGCTCACCCCGCATATTCTAGAACTTGCGAATCATTGAAAATGGGAAAGAAAATAATGAAGTGCAAGGTAGAGAAAAATGTAACATACGAAGAAGCACATAAACAGATATTAAATGTAATACCTTCCAAATCATAATCCAGTGCAGTCAAAAACACTTAAGAATTTTCAGCACAGACTTATATTACTATTCCTCCTAAATTATCTCTTGCTCAGTGGGCCAGATCCATCCTCACGGATGGTGAGCCACTAACAGCAGCAAAGACCAAGAGTCCATCAGATATTACTAATATGAAACCATCCAAACCACAACAAGATGTACCCAAGTTAGGAACATTAACAAAGGAGAAAAATGCTCATCATACACAAAATAAACCAATTGATCAAACTATGGAAATTGATGAGAAGTTAGACAATGAAGATGCAGTTCTCCTGCTACATGCTGATGATGAGATGGATATTATTCACCCAGTCTTTTCAAAATGAGATAAATATAAACAGGATTTAGGGAAAACCAAACGATCAGACCAGTCCACCTAACCCAACCCAAGTAATGTAGAAAATAATTCAATGGAATTGTAGAGGCCTAAGAAGCAATCTGATGAATTAAAATACTTAATTCACGAGCATGATCCTGCATGCATTTGTCTACAGGAAACTTATTTATCATTAAATTATACCCTACACTTCTCACGGTGTACACTATATATGCGTGAAAGATGTTCTGAGTCTCCGACAAGAGGAGTAGCAATTTTAGTTCATAGTAATGTACCATACAAACCTATCGAGCTTTCCAACACTCTAGAAACAGCAGCTGTTCATATTGTTCTTGGCAATAATCTCACTCTTATCTCCATTTATATTCCACCAAGCATTTAATGTTCCACTGCAGAACTTGAAAATTTACTAAATCAACTGCCCCAACCTGTATACTTTCTAGGTGATCTAAATGCTCATCATCCTTTGTGGGGTTCCCCGAACATAGATCATAGAGGGAGGATGATCGAAACCATACTTGATAAACATTACTGAATACCGATGTACATACTTATATCCACCTGCATATAAGATCAAACTGTGCTCTGGACCTGTCCATACGTTCCTCGTCCATTTATCTTAGCCTTGATTGGACAGTATTAACTGACCTTCACAACAATCACTTTCCTATAATTTGAAAAATACAGACAAATACAAACTATACATCTAACTAATAAATTAAGTGGAATTTTCACCGAGCTAACTGGGAGAAATTTTCAAAAACAATCCAATTTGATAACCACTTGATTCTTATTGCATCTATTAATAATGCCACTAGACATATAGCAGAGGAATTACTTGGAGCTGCTGCCAGTGCAATACCGAAAGTAAACTTTACGAAACAGATATAATTGTTGGTGGACAAGATATTGCTTTCTTGCCAAAAGAAAACAAAATAAAGCTTGGAACATTTTTCGCCTAAATGCTACAACACAGAACCTTATAAACGACTGAAAGCCGAAGCATGCCGAATTCATAGAAAAGCTAAACAGGATGTGTGGATTTGATTCAGCTCTACCATCTGCAGAAACACTGACCCCAGAATAATATGGAGAAAGGTCCATTTCCTCAGTAGAAAGTGTCAACAAACCAAGGCCCCAATTCTGTCTTGGGAAGGAATATATATTTCTTCTCCGACTAATATTGCAGAGGCATTACAGAAACATTCACAGTCACTTCATCATTTCAATCTTATGAAGACTCATTTAGATGCAAAAAAATGTCTGTGGAAAAATATAAAATTAACTTTGTTACAAACCAATCTTATTCTTATAACCTTCCGTTCGCTATGAATGAACTCAGTGAAGCTCTCCAGAATTCTCAAAATAGTTCTGCTAGAGTAGATAGCATTTTCTATATAATGCGTTGGCACCTCAACACAAACTCAAAATCTACACTACTGAAATTTTGCAACAGAATCTTTGAGGAGAATGTTTAACCTGATACTTGGCATCAGTCAGTTGTGGTAGCCATAGCAAAACCGGGGAAAGATGCTTCCGCCCCCATAGTTATTGTCCTATATCTTTGACCAACTGTTTAGAAAATATGGTTCACGGGAGACTTGTCTGGATTATTGAAGATCAAGATGCTATAAACAAAAAAAAAAAAAAAAAAAGGTAAACTGCAGCCATTATCACCTACTGCAGGATTGAAGCACCTTCAACAATTCATGTTGAGGGAAATGGACCATAATCTGCCACGCTGGTCCAGTGTGGATCAACAGATCGACAGTATTTAGCAGTCAGGGGCTTGAACCCTGGTCTACTCAAGGAGTGTGTGCTACTGCACTCCTGCACCTGACCACTCAGCTACCAGAGGCCTCTCTATGCTATAACACGCCATCAATCTGGTTTCCGCCGTAACAGGTCTTCAACTGATATCCACATCAAGGTTGAAGCTCACATTCGAAATGCTTTTGTTAAAAAAACAGCACATGCTAATGATAACTTTTGATATTACCAAATCATTTGACACAACTTGGAGATATAAAATCCTCTAAGACTAATACAAACTTGAACTGAGAGGTTCAGAATTTCAGAGATTCATTCAAAATTTTCTCCATCTCAGGGCCTTTCAAGTGCAATTCCAGAATGAGGTGTCCAAAATTCACACGCAAGAAGGAGTACCTCAAGGATCGATTTTAAGTGCCCCACTCTTTGTGTTACGTACCAAAGGCATTAATCGAGACATTCCTGCTATGGTGGATATTTATATGTATCCAGACGATCTTGCTATTTCCTGTCAATCATCGAACGCTACCATTGAAAGACAACTACAGATAGCAATAAACAAAATTGAAACTTGGACAAAATGCAATGGCTATCAGTTAACCAAGGGGAAAACGACAGCAATAAACTTCTGCAAATTGCGATCGCTTCATCTGGAACCTGTATTAAAACTGAAAGGCAGAGAAATACCGATGACAGACTCCATAAGATTATTGGGTTTGATTTTAGACACCAAACTTAATTTTCATAAGCGTATAACCTACCTGCGAACTACATGCCTCCAGAAATTAAACATCCTTTGTGCAGTATATTCAGCATTCTGGGGTGCAGGCAGGCAGTCATTGCTGATTTTATATTGTGCTCTAATCCGGTCACAATTAGATTATGGAGTTATTATATATGCTTCAGCTAAAAACAGCGTCTTACAGTCTCCGAATACTATCCAACACAGTGCCCCTCAATCTGCACTAGGTGCCTACAGAACCTCGCCAGTACAGAGGTTGTACGTCGAATCACAAGACCCTCCACTTTATCTTAGAAGACAATGCCTACTCTGCCAAAATAAGAAGCTCTCCATCTCATCCTTGCTGGGTGTACCTCAACTAACCTCTTTGGCCAACACTTTATGAATCCAAGCCCAATGAACCCAGACCTGCTGGGATCTTCAAGAAGTAATACAGAAGTGGAAAATCGACCTCAATAAGATTACGGAAAGTAGAAATATGCCTTTACCTCCATGGAATAGACATGATATAAACATTTATCTATACTTTGTTCAGTGGTCAAAAAATATAATTCCATCACTTAACATCTGACAGTTACATGCCAACTATACTTCGGAACACTGGGAAACTCATAATCTATATGGATGGCTCTAGTCTCACTCACATTTAAGTGCAGCAGCTGTATTCCCTTTGCATGTACAGTAAACCCCCGCTATTCGTGGGGGTTACGTTCCTGAGAAATGCCGCGAGGGGTTCCATTCCAAAGTATGCAATATATAAGAAAAACTACTCTAAAATTTTGTCTACGTATGTATTATATGTACCTTCATAATATGCTATGTACACAGTGAAATGCAAGCATATGGCATTGAAATGAAAATAAGAAACAATTTAATATTAAATGTAATATTTATTAGAAATTTCAAACAAATCTTTCAAACCAGCGTCTTTGCTAGCTAAAAAACTATCTCGCCAGTCCTATCACCAGTTTCGCTAAAGTGTTGATAAAGGTGTTTTGCTTTTTCACAAATGATGAGTGAACTTAACGGAATTTTATTTTGAGTTCGGTCTTCTATCCACAGATTTAAAGCCTTTTCCATTTTTTCTAATTTAACAACACGAGTTACAGAGCAAATTTTTGAAGCAATTAGCGCGTTTTCATGGACACTATGGCGGATTTTTTCTTCCGATTTTTTGATTGATCGTACCGTTGACTCATTGATTTTATAATGTTTTGCTACTGAGGAGACACTTTCACCATTAGAAATTGTCTAATAACTTAATTTTATTCACTAATGTCATCACCTTCTTTGATTTTTTCACATTTCCCTTGTTATTCGTAGCCATATTTTTGTACGGGTTAGAAAGAACTTGTCCACAATAAAGTCACTTTCTTCCGTTAACACGCTCGAAAAAGTCTGTTTTATGCTGCAAAACGGTAGATTTATCACTTTTGTAAGCATATCAATTTATAAATTTATTCAGTTTATAAGCATACAAATTAAAAGCAAATGACGAAACCTTCATGACAAGTGCATAACACATACTGAACAAGGATTAGCGACAAACATCCATGCTCGCGATTTTGTCAACCCCTCTCCCCCCCACCCACAGAGCGCTGTTTTGACCGGGAAAGATAATTTTAGCCACGCCCATGTTTTTTTATGGCGGAAAATGTTCACGGCGCTTTAAAATTCACATTTTTTTAGGTTTCATTTTATATTAAATCGGCGACCGCGAATACAGATACCACGAATAGCGGGAGTTTACTGTAATCTCAAAATCCCTTCCAGTTGAGCGCAGCATACTTTCTGCAGAACTGTATGCTATACACCTTGCATTAAGTGAAATATGTAAGAGTTGTTTTTCTCTCTCTCCCCTAATATATTCCGACTCTTTCAGCCATACAGGATAAACAACATTCTCACCATCCTCTTCTACAAGAAATTGGCCTTCTTATCAACCGTTGTCAAAAAAAAACACTAAAATAACTCTTTGCTGTATTCCAGGACATAGAAGGCAATGAAAAAGCAGACAATACAGCCAAGTCAGCATCAGAACTGCCGAACAAAACAGTGATAGTACCATACTCTGATTTTAGGCCAATTATTATTAGAGCAAGTAAAGATGAATGGATATGAAGAAATCAAACCAATAATAAACTCCAAGATTTTAAACCGAATCCAGAAATATTGAACTCACAAGCATCAGAAAAAGTCACAGAGAAGAAGTAATGCTTGCCAGATTACGAATTGGCTTCACTCACCTTATGCATTATCATCTACAAGCTGTTGAGAATCCCCCTCTGTTTTTCAATGCCAAGTTCACCTTACAGTAAAATACATCCTTTTGGTATGCCCACGCTTCAGGAATTCCAGACTACTTTGCTTCCAAAGTCTATGTAATAATAATAATGAGAATCCACCTACCCTTCAACAGATATTAAATAACTCTGCAAATCTAGATGAACTGTTTAATTTCATACTGCATCCAATTTGACAAACGAATCTGAGTGGTAAAATAATTGAGTTACATTATAAAAACCCTGTCCTATAAAGATGCATCTTGGCCTTTGATGCCTTTGTGTCTTAAAACCCTTAATCAACAACACAACAGCATGGGTTTGTCAAGGGGAACTCTTGGCTGACCAATATGATTGGATACTATGATGTGGCTACAAGGGAACTGGATGCAAAAAATAATTTTGATATCATGTACATGAATTTCAGGAAAAATTTTGATACTGTTGCACATGGAAGACTACTGTACAAATTGGAGCAGTATGGCATTAAGGGCAAGTTGCTACAATGGATAAAAGGGTGGTTGTTGTTGTTGTTGCTTGGATTTTATTGGCGCATAAAAGGGTGGTTGAGTGGGAGAAGACAGAGAGTGGTAATCAATGAATCCTGCTCTTTGTGGACTAATATTATTAGTGGAGTCCCTCAGGGTTTGGTGTTGGGCCCATTGGTGATTTGTATTTTTACCAATGATAGTGATGAAGGTATAACAGGCTTAATGTCCAAGTTCGCAGATGATACAAAGGTTGGCAGGGGCATTAATGACAGAATGCTACTGCAACAGGATCTAGAAAAGTTGGGCAGATGGGCTGAAAGTGGCAACTGAAATTTAACATTGACAGCATATTCTCATTGGCTGCCCCTACTATAAACAAGACAGAACTTCATCCTTGATCTCACTGGTTAATCTTTGTAAACCAGTAACTCTTGAAAATCTCATTGGTGATAAGGCAAATATTTCTGAATTTTTTGACTTCCTCAGGCAAACTGGGCTTTTTAATAATTTCTGATTTCAGATTTTCTTCTGACTTTATAGAAATCTCTCATCTCTTAATATAATAAGTGAATAGGCACATTATAGCCTTAGCAGCTTATGTGCCATTAAGCCTCCATAACAACAACAATACTTGAAAGGTTTCAAATAAGAATCCAGAAAGAAAATTAACCTTTCCTTGTTTATATAACTGCATAATCCATACTAACCAAGCTAACTTTTTCAACACCTTGGTCACTGGTGGCACTGCTCCTGCCTCCATGTGGTGGGGCCTTTTTTTTAGTCAGGGCTAAAAGGAGCAAAGATGGATTTAAATAATTTTCCTCCTTTAGAGCCATAAAGTTCAAGGTCAGAAATCTCCAATGAAAATGACTGAAACCAACCTGAAAGACTTCATAGAGAAGCAGAGTGTACTAACCTCCCTAACTTTCTGGTGAACACTCTCTGTCTCTCAGCCTGTGGACAAGTTATCACCATGTATGATCCAAAAATATTTGAAATCTATTGTGGGATCACCAAAAATGGTGAAGAGACTTCAATGAGGGGTCCTGCTCGTTTGAAACAGCCACCACCAAACATTGAGTGGCTTTTAAAGACAAAATCATTTGGTGTGTTACCAGTATTTGTTACTCCCCACAATACTGTGAATTCATCGAAAGGCATCATCACAGATTGGGACCTACTTTCAGTGTCTGAGGAAGAATTAGTCCAAGAATTTAGTAATCAGGAGGTAATTTTATGAAGCGCATAATCATTAAAAAAGATAGAAATCTCGTACCAACTTGATACATCATTTTAGCCTTCAGCATTCCTGATTTGCCATCCACTATAAAAGCTGGCTATTTAAATTGTCGAATTTGGCCGCACATTCTGAATCGTCTTCTGTTTTAAATGTCACAAATATAGCTATTCTCAGCAGGCATGCAGAGGTGATGCCATCTGTCCTATATATGGCTCTAAGGACCATAATACAAGCAGATTGCTCAGCCTCAACGTGTGTCCCAACTGCAAAGGAAGTCATCCTGGGTTTTCTAAATCATGTGATATATGGAAAACTGGAAAGACAATTCAAAGTACAAAATAGCGCATAAAGTAACATAATCGTGAAGCTCGCAGACAGATTATGTTGACCATGCCCAGTCTATCTGATGCATCTCTCACCTGAAGCTATCTTTGAACTGGAGCTCAAACAGATGGTCAATGTCACTGAACACCTCCTTGGCAAATTGGGTTAAAGAAACCTTGTCAGCCTCCAGACACTCCAATAAGTATCCCAACTGATATTCCAACAGTGTCGCAGGACACTGAAAGAACGAAAACTACTAAAGATTGTAAGAAAGCCGAACCACAAACCAACAGTATGGAAGTGGATGTGCACTTGGATTATGAGGAACCCATCCTAGATTTGCATGCCAGTGACACTATGGATACTGGTCGCCCCTCATTCCCAAAAAAGACCAGAAAAAATGCTCCGCATACAAAAAAACAGCCAGATGAATCATCCTCAGGTAAACTTAAATGATGCTTAACATCATACATTGGAATTGCAGAGGACTGAGCAGCAGTCATTCTGATGACTTAAGGGATTTAATAGCTCAATTCAATCCCATAACTACAGGAAATATTCTTGTCACCCCAAGTTTTGCCATAATTCTCAAATTATATGATATACAGGCGAGATAGAAACTCAAGAGTCTCCTGCATGTGGAGGAGTAGCCATTCTGGTTAATTCTAATGTGCCATGCAAGCCAAACCAGTTAAAAACCAATCTAGAAGCTGTGGCTGCTCGTATTACAGTCGGTTCGTTAGTTACCCTTGTTACTGTTTATATTCCACCATCTCTACCTCTTCCTCGTTCAGAACTTGACAGCCTCATTACACAACTCCCAACTTCAGTTTGTCTTTTTGGTGACTTTAATGGACGCCATCCATAAAGTATTTAGGGGCAAAGGCCTCATGCTACGAGGTAGAATGATTAACATGTAGGTTAGTCATTCTAGTTAAAATGATGCATTTGCACTAACCTACATGTTGGACACCATCCATTGTTAGGGTTCCACTACAATGGACAGAAGAGGCAAATTAATTGGAGAATGTATAAATAATAGTGATCTTAATTTATTAAACTCTGGATCTCCTACTGCAGAATCTACTTCTGCAGTTGATTTGTCAATTTGATCCATCTTTCCAATCTTGACATGGTCAGTATTATCCGATCCCTTTTTTTAACAGTGACCACTTTCCAATTATTTGCTCATTACAAACAGCAGTAACTCAAAATCCTGATCAACAATCCAATTGGAAGTTTAGTAAGGTGAACTGCGATGGCTATTCTGCAATAATGCTTTTAGATAGAATTTATGTCCACCAGAAACATATTGATGATGTTACTACTTACATCACCAGTCAGATTCTGACTGCGCCAAATGCTTTCATTCCAAAATCCAAGACATATCGCACTCACCAAAATCACTGGTGGAGTGCAGAGTGCTCTATTACCAAACAAGAGAAAAACCGTGTATGGAATAATTTCCAGAAGTGTCCTGCTACCACTAACTTAATTGTTTATAAAAGACTTAAAACCTTTTATAATAAAGCAATTAATTTTATAAGCAATTTGCTTAAAATGCGATTCGTGGATTGCTTTTGCATCAACTATCACAAAAGACACTGACGCACGGATCGTCTGGAGAAGGATACAGGTGCTAAATGGCCAATTTGATCGGTTGCCCTCTCCAATACTTCACTGGAAGGGGAAAAAATGTCTGCTCCTGAAGAAGCTGCCAATGTGTTAGGAGAATCTTTTGCCACCATCTCTGCTTCTGCTTCCTATGCATCCTCCTTTCAGAGCATTAAAAATGGTGCAGAAAGGTATAAAATTAACTTTTCAACGTGCCACTCCTTCCCTTTGCAGTAAAAGAACTGAAAGAACCATTAAATAGATCTTCAGGGCCAGATGGTGTTTATTACATTATGCTGTAGTATTTACATGAAGCATTTCTGGTTCTGGGTTAATTCCCAGGGGCAGAGCTGCATGCCACCAAATGGGTCCCCAGGTTGCAGATAGGGAGATGGCTTTCAGATATGGAGGCTAGCTACTTCGGTGGCCTCCGACAAGCAACACCAGTACTATCAGAGTGTGACGGGATAAACCTGGTAAGTAGGCCGCCGTAGCCAAGTGGTCATGTGCACGGGTGCATAAGTATACATGCTTTGAGTGACCTGGGTTCAAGCCTGTGAGTGCTGAATACGGTGCTGTTTTTGTGTATTCTCTCTACCTTATGAACTCCTCTGACCGTGTGGTTGTCCCGGAGTATAAACAGAAAAAAAAAACTGCCACACAAGCTCTACGACAGTGCTAGGACAGTGGCGAGCCTATGCCGCCACCTTAATCAAAACACAACCAACCGTGAGGGAGGGCAGCAGTACCCCTCATCATCACCTGAAAGCAGAAAATGGACTTGGTTTCAGAGTGAACTTGCAGAAGCACCCTTGGCATATTCAAGGCTGATTCTGCTACTGCAAGGAGAAACTACCACATTATCTATCCCATGTTTTATCACCCATGAATTTTCCACACATTTCTTCAGCGGGTGACTCCAACTGGACCTCGGTCAGTCAAGTGCCAGGTGTCGTGGCCAGCAGGAGGAGATGTAAATACTTCTCAGGCCGCCAACCAATGAAATCCTTACACAAACCTTGGAACATGGAACATCAGAACTCTGCTCCAGACAGGAAAGTTGAAATGCATTAAAAAAGAAATGAGGCGATACCAACTCAATATTTTAGGACTAAGCGAAATCAGGTGGAAAGAAGAAAGAGACTTCTGAAGTGAGGAATTCAGAGTAATTCACTCTAGTGCCACAAATGAACAAGGAGGCATAGCACTAATTATGGAAAGAAAAATCAGAAAGGAGGTAACCAACATACGAGTCATAGGAACGAGAGGAAGGAGCAACAGCAAGAATAGCAGCAGTACCAGCAGACATACTGATCATCCACGTTTATATGCCAACATGAAACCAGGAAGTAGAAGAACTCTATGAACAGCTGGAAGAAATACTTTGGGACACACCATCAAACCTCAATGTGATAATCATGGGAGATTGGAATGTGGTGGTAGGAGGAGAAAGAGAAGACAAGATCACTGGAAATTATGGACTGGGAAACTGAAATCTACAAGCACCTTGTAGATTTCTGCAGACGAGAGAAACTTATTATCACAAATACATGGTACAAAGTCCCCAAAAGAAGAAGGTATACATGGAAGAGCCCAGGAGACTCAAACAGATATCAGCTAGATTATATCCTAGTAAAAGAAAGATATCGAAATCAAGTTAGAAGATCCATAGTTTACCCAGGAGCAGATGCAGATAGTGATCATAATCTAGTAATGTTAAAGAGCAGACTAAAATTTAAAACACTATAGAAAAGGAGCAACAGAAAGAAGTGGAATTTAGAATTATTAAGACAAGAAGAAGCAAAGCAAAAATTCAAATACACAATAGGTGAAGCGGTACAAAAAAAAACCTTAACAAAAGCAAAACAATAGAAGAAAAATGGAAGTTTATTAAAGAAACCATCACCAGAGCAACAACAGAAATTACGAGCTTCAAAAGAACAGAAGCGAGGAAACCCTGGATCTCACAAGAAATTTTGGCAAAAATAGAAGAAAAAAGGAAATGGAAAAACATCAAGACTGACGAAGGTGTAGCAAAGTATAAGGAACTAAGGAAAGAACTTCAAAGAGAGTGTAGGCATGCTAGGGAAATGTGTTGAAGTGAGAGGTCTAGAATCATTGAAGTTCTAGATAAAAAAGCAGATCAGATCTAGTTGTCAAAGAAATTAGACACTTCACAAGGAAGAAGGGAATAAGATCCAGCACTTAAACAACAATGCTTTCTTCGATTTGCATAATGACTCGCTGGTCATAATGTTTTGGCTCATTGGTGTATTGATAACTTGGAAACAGACCCAACAAAAATAGAAAAAGGAGTTCAACATGGCTGCCTACTTTCACCAGGCCTATTTAACATCTGTGCATAGGAAATGATGGCAGAAGCCCTTGAAAACAGCAATTTAGGAGTGACCATAAATGGCAAACAAATAAAAACAATAAAATTTGTGGATGATCAAGCCATTGTAGCAACCAGAAGGAGCGACCTGATCGAGATGCTACAGCTGATCAACCACACAGCTGAGGCTTATGATATGAAAATCAATATGAATAAAAGGAAGTGCATGATGTTCTCAAAGGACCCCAAAGCTATGAACATCAAAATAGGAAACAATAATATTGAACAAGTAGCAAAATTTAAATGTTTAGCACAAATGCTGAGTCAAGATGCACCGATGAAATAAAAGTACCAATTGGGCAGGCAAAACAAGCTTTCGGGGAAAAAAAAAAATTCTGACAAAGTATTTGAATGAGCATAAAAGAGAAAAGAATTCTAAAATTCTATGTTTGGAACCTGGACAATAAACAAACGAGACAGACAGAATTGAAGCATTTGAGATGTGGAAAATAAGCTGAACTGAAAAAAAAAAAAAAAAAAAAAAGCTAACGAAGAAGTCTTAAAAGAACTAGGCAAAAACGAAAAATGATAAACCTAATCAAGGAGCAAAGAGGAAGGTGGTTCGGACACCATCTAACACAGTGAAATGCTAAGCCTGATTATAGAAGGAAAGATTAATGGAACTATGCCCAGAGGGTGACCAAGAAACAATTTCATAAAGCAACTGCAAAGGGATACCACATTCAAGATCATACCGGGACTTGAAGAAGGTGGCACTCAACAGAGAGAGATGTGGAAAAAAGTTGTCAGTGCTACCAACCAGTCATAGAGACTGAAAGAATCCATGATGATGAAGATGATTTACATGAAGAGGACTTGTGTACCTGTCGATTTTCTATAATCAGATATTCTCTGAAAGTGCCTATCCTTCTTCCTGGCACCATTCGTTCATTATCGCCATACCAAAACCAGGCAAAGATCCTTCCCTGGTTCAAAATTATAGGCTAATATCTCTTACAAGCTGCATAGGGAAAATTTTCAAAAGGATGGTTCATACAAGACTCACATCCTGGAATCACAGCATCTTTTTCCAGACCATCAGTAAGGATTTTGGAAGAACAGATCAATGCTAGACGTGCTTATCAAAGCTGAATCTCATATTCACAATGCCTTTGTCATGAAACAACATCTAGTCATAGTCAACTTAGATCTTGAAAAGACATTCGACACTTCTTGGCATTATGGTATTGTATTGTAGTGAATCTTTACCATCTAGGTCGAAGGGGAAAGTTGCCTGAAATAATTCAAAATTTCTTGCGACTTCGGTATTTTTAGTCCGATTTAAACACTTACTCTCTACATCTCACATCAAGAGGAAGGCGTACCACAGGGTTCAATACTTAGTCCAATGCTATTTGCAATTCAAGTTAGCAATGACATGGAACATCCCAAAAATCTTTGAAACTTACTTTCAACAGTGGGAAAAAAGCACTATGGCAAATGCCAGCTTAAAACAGTTGCATGCAGCCCACTCATCACAGTTCACTGAATATCTTCAAATATATACTTGACGGCTCTAAAACAGATACCCAAGTGGGTTCTGCAGTGGTCCTTCCACACACATCTTACAGCTACTCCCAAATGAATATTCTGCTGAGCTATTCGCCATACTAATAGCCTTAAAATACATTGAATCCTCTCCTCTCCTCTTCTGAAACATCTCATATATACCGATTCACTAAGTGCAATACATGCTCTCCAACAAAAGCAGACTCCATCACATCCCATCCTTCACCACATACAAACTCATCTTTTGAAGCTCAAAAGCAAAAGAGGGCAAATAAATTTCTGTTCAATCCCAGGATTGAACAGAAATTTATTTGCCCTCTTTTGAACAGGACATACAAGCATTGAATGGTAACGAAAGTGCTTATCAAAGAATCCTACAAATACAAACCAAAGGCTTTACAAAGTTCACATTCCTATTACAGACCTATCATCAAACAGATTCTCAACACTCAGTGGTCACAAATCTGGCAAAATCAACTAAATGCTTTTTCAAATAAAACATGAATTTCAGCCATGGAATTCTATTTCTGTAAGAATCAGCACAAAGAAGTCATTCAAACAAGACTATGCATTGGACATACACATCTCACACACTTACTCACGAAAGCAAATCCTCCAGAATGTCTCCACTGTGCTTGTTAGCTCACTGTGAAACATTTCATTATAGAATGTCCACAATACCCCATGGTGCAACAAACAGCCTTCCATCTTCCTATGAATATTCAGAATTCCTAGATAACTCCAATTGAAAAGGTATTTACTTATTTAAAACTAATGGGATATTTCAGCCAGATATAAACCATAATTAAGAAATGTTACCATGATTGTCACATAGTACTAATAGCCGACCGGGCTAGCCGGGTGGGTAAAGTGTCTGCCTGGCAACCCAAAGGTCACGGGTTCGATTCCCGCCTCGGGCTTGGATCAAAGTACTGCAAAAAAAAACCTTTGGAGGTGCATTATGGCCACAGAAGCCTATGCGCCAACAACTACCAAAAAAAAAATAATAATAATAATAATAATAATACTAATACATAGGCGCAATATGATCAAAGGTTTTTTTTTTTTGCATAACAACTAGTGAGTCAATAGTGGAGATTCACCAAAAGAATGGAAATGTTCAAAAATCACATCCAACATAATAGAAGGGTTTAAAAGCCCAAACATACTGTGTTATGCTAGGATTGCTGCAATTCTCTATCTGTGTTAGAGTGAAACTGTGTTATATAAGTACCGTGTTGTGTGACAAGCAATTGATGAGACTCTTAACTGAGTGCTGTTGGCACATTTCATTGTACATTTCTCTGCACATGTCTGCTGTGCAGATGTATGAATCGAACCCAATCAGCAATTGACACGGATGGATATACAGTGACAGCCGTCTGTGTTGTGGTAGGCCTGTATTACTGAGTTAGCATTAGCAGAGGCATATGATGTAAGAAAGCAAGCTTATATGGAGTCAGCCAGAAAAAAAAAAAAAAAAAAAAACTAATTTCACCCATCCACTCACTCCAAATGTTTGTTTAGTTCTTCTTTGAATTTATTTAAGCTATCAACTTCCACAACGACAGATGGAAGTTCATTCCAGCAATCCACTGGCTAAAGGCAAATTTCCGCACATCTGTTCAACAACCGTCTTTCCTCAATTTGAAACTATGCCCCCTCAGGTGTGTAATCTCAGAAAGAGGAAGAATCCCATCAGCATTGATCCTGGTCAATCCATTCAAGACCTTATATGCCTCAATCAGATCACCTCGCAGGTGCCTAGTCTCCAGAAGCTGCAATTTGCAAAACTTAAGCCTTTCTTCATAAGAGCACCCCTTCATTCACTTCACCAGTCTTGTTGCCCTACTCGTTCTAGCAACTCTGCATCCTTCCTAAATTGAGGCTTCCAGACCTATACGCAGTACTCAAGGTGTGGTCTGAACATTGCCATATACAAGGGAATAATCATCTCCTTATCCCTGCTAGCAAAATTCCTGTATATCACTGACAATACCCCATAACCTGCTCTGGCAGCCTGTCTGCACTGCTCAGAAAACGTCATTTCCGACTGCACAATTTCCTCCAGATCTCTTTCATTCTCCACTACCCTTGGTGTAGTACCACACAGTTGGTACATTTCTCTACTCATTACTATTCATTTGTCAATGTTATACTACAGTTCCCACTTCTCAGTGCATCTGCCCAACTTTTCTAGATCCTGTTGAAGTACCATACTGTCATTTACAACCCTGCCAACATTTGTATTATCTGTGAACTTCAACATTAAGCCTGATATACCTTCATCAATATCATTGATAAATATACAAAATAACAATATGCCCAACACTGAACCCTGTGGGACTCCACTAATGACATTAGTCCTTGAAGAGCAGTATCCATTGATTACCACTCTCTGCCTTCTCCCACTCAACCATCCTTTTATCCATTATAGCAATGTTCCCTTAATGCCATACTGCTCTAATTTGCATGGTAGTCTTTCATGTGCAACAGTATCAAAAGCTTTTCTGAAATCCAAGTATATGATATCAAAATTATTATTTTCATCCAGTTCCTTTGTACCACATCATAGTATCCAATCAAATTTGTCACACAGGACTTCCTCTTAGCACACCCAAGCTGTCTGAATTATTACTGCAGCCTTGTCTAGATAAATCTGCAATGCTTCTTTAACCAGTGACTTCATTATTTTCCCCGGAACAGAAGTTAAACTAATAGGTCTGTAATTACTTGTGTCACCCTTTCATTCCCCATTTTGAATTGTAGATACATTTGCACATCTGCAGTCCGTGGGGATATCCCCTAAGTCCAATGATGCTTTCATAATTATGGCCAAGGGTTTGCTTACTTCCTTTGCCACCTCCTTTAATATGGATAGATCTCATCCACCCCAGGGCCTTTCTTCTTTAACTTCAACAATTTCTCCTCCATTTTTCTCTTAGTTATTACAAAATCTTTTAGTTTGTCAGCTATCTGAGCAGGATCATCAACAGGCAAACCATCGATATCAAGTGGGCCAATCTGATTCATCCTCTTCTAGAGTTTATGTAATTAAAGAAATCTTTGCTTTTTTTTATTTACATCCTTTGCCAGAATTTCTCATAATCTGCCTTCACTTTCCTAACCTCCTTTGTGACTTGATTACAGACTAACATATATCTACCATAGGTGCCTGTGTTTCCTGATAATTTATATGCATCCCATGTATTTTTCTTCTCTGCCACAGGTCTCATTAGTTCATCTGACATCCATTTGGACCTAAACCTTGAACAGTATTTCTTAGTTAGTATTTCAAAAATCTCTCTGGACCACTGTAGTCACCTTTACGAATGCAAAAACCCTTTCCTTTATCCCTGATGATAGTTGCATCTTTAAGTAAATCCCACATTAGTACACTGTGATCACTGCCACCTAGTGGTTCCGTTAACTGTAAATTCTTAATGCATGAATAAGGACTGCTGATGATCAGATCAAGAGTATTACTCCCTCTGGTTGCCTCTCAAACATGCTGCTATAGAAAACAATCATCCAGTTAATTCACAAAAGTCTCTTGATATTGTGCAAGGGACCAGTCCACAAGTTCCATTCGTGAATTGGAGATACATTTGCACATCTGCAATTAGATCTGGTAAGTTAAAATCCACATTATAAGAAATTATGATTTACTGGCCCACTATTTCTTGTTTAGCTATCTCTGTCTCTCTCCCACATTAGTGTTCTGTGATCACTGCCACCTAGTGGTTCCAGTCAATATCTGGTAAGTTAAAATCCCCATTATAAGAAATTATGATTTACTGGCCTACTCTATTTCTCTGCTTAGTTGTTCATTGTAGTCCTCAGAGTCATTTGCCCTATAACACACTCCTACCTTCATTTTTTCTTTAACTCCACATGCTGCAGTTCAAGAAGAAATAGGATTATACTTAATCACTTCCATTGCACATGTGTAAAAACCGCACTAAGGCAAAAAGTAATAAGATAAACTGAAGCACTCATTACAATAAAATGATATTTATTCTAAGTATTAGTATACGTCTGATCGGGGCATCATGAAACTGATAATATAATACTGTAATACTGAATGAATGATAACATTATCTATGAATTACAGGTGCATGCATGCTATTAATGAGATTTTTCTGTCTATGTGATTTCTGTAATTGGATATATCTACTGGTACATCTTGTGGCTGGCTTACCTAATTATGCTTCCTGCTAGCTAAACTGCTAAACCATTGCCTATGACCACAACACACAACATATGCACAAAATGAGTGTATATATATATATATATATATATAAATTTTTCTAGGGCTTTTTTTTTCTTATATTTACTTATAATTATCTCTTCTAGGTTTGGTGGAACGGAAGCAGCTAGCTTTTGCTGCCTAACCACTTTGCACAAGCAGTTAGAACATGAGAACTGTGTAGATGTGTACATGTATGCAAAACTCTACCACATGCGCAGGCCCGGAATTTGGCAAACTCAGGTTGGGAGATATATGATGTACTAATCAATTTATGTTAAGATTAAACTAATTCTTTTCATTTCCTTTTAATAAATAATGAAACTGTTAAAAATTTTTCTACCTTACCCTTCCCGTTGGGTAGTTGTTGATCATTGTAAAGCTCCTTATTTGTAATAAATAAATGTCAGGTTTCAGGGTGCTTTCAAATGTTTTTTTTTTTTTTTTTTAATATGGTTGTCCCAAACAAATAGTATTGAAATCTATCAACCCATAGACAGTACCTTGTACTATGTATGGGTTGAAAAGATATTGTTGATGTTAGCATTAGTTTTAGTAGAGGCATATGAAGCAAGATAGCAAGCTTAAGCAGTATCAGCCAAAAAAAAACCCCTTCCATTTCACCCCCCCATTCGTTCCAAATGCCTGTTCAGCTCAGCCTCAAATTTATTTAGACTATCAACTTCCACAACAGAAGATGGAAGTCTGTTCCACCAATCAACTACCCACTGGCTAAAGACAAATTTCCGTGCATCTATTCTACAGCTGTCTTTCCTCGATTTGAAACTATGCCCCCTCAGGTTCTTAATCTGAGCAAGAAGAATCCCATCAGCATTCAGCTTGCTTAACCCATTCAAGGCCTTATACACCTCAATCAGATCACCGTGCAGGTGCCTACTCTCCAGGAGCAGTAATTTCCAGAACTTAAGCCTTTCTTGGTAAGAGCACCCTTTTGTTCCCCTCACCAATCTTGTTGCCCTTCTTTGTACTCGTTCTAGCAACTCTACATCATTTCCTCTAATGAGGTCTCCAGACCCATACACAGTACTTTAGATGTAGCCTGACCATTGCCTTGTATAATGGGATAATCACCTTCCTGTCCCTGCTAGCAAAATTCCTATATATCATTGACAAGACTCCATGACCTGACCTGGCATCCCCTCTGCACTGCTCAGAGAACTTTATATTTGACTGCACAATTATCCCCAGGTCTTTTTCACTTTCCACTTCCCTGAGTGTAGTACCACACAGTTGGTACGTTACTCTTTGGTTATTGCTACCCATATGCAGTACTTTGCATTTGCCAATGTTAATCTTTAGGTGCCACTTCTCAGCCCATTCGACCAACTCATCTAGATCCAGTTGGAGTAGCATACTGTCTTTACTGTCGTGAACAACCCTGCCAGCCTTTGTATCATCTGCAAACTTGGACATTAAGCCTGATATACCTTCATCAATATCATTGATAAATATACAAAACAACAATGGACCCAACACCGACCCCTGGGAAACTCCACAGATAACATTTTTCCACAAAGAGCAGTGTCCATTGATTACCACTCTCTGTCGTCTCCCACTCAACCATCCCTTTATCCATTATAGCAACTTACCCTTTATGCCATACCTCTCTAATTTGTACAGCAGTCTTCCATGTGGAACAGTATCAAAAGCTTTCCTGAAATCCAAGTATATGATATCAAAATTATTTTTGCCATTCAGTTCCTTTGTGACCACATCATAGTATCCAATCAAATTGGTCAGACAAGACCTCTCTTTAACAAACTCATGCTGTGTCTTAACTATTACTGTATTCTTATCTAGATTCTTATCTAGATAATCCTGCAATTCTTCTTTAACCAGTGATTCCATTATTTTCCCCAGAACACAAGTTAAACTAACAGGTCTGTAGTTACTTGTGACCTTTTCAATCCCCTTTGTGAATTGGTGATACATTTGCACACCTCCAGTCCATGGGGACCACCCCTGAGTCCAAGGAAGATCTCATAATTATGGCTAAGAGTTTGCTTACTTCCTTTGCTGCCTCCTTTAATATAACTGGATAGATCCCATCCATCCCAGGTGCCTTCCTTATGTTTAACTTCAACAATTTCTTCTCCACTTTGCTGTCAGTTATTACAAAATCACCTATCTCCTTGTTAGAGTTTGATAAACTTCTGGCACTCCCCTCATTGAATAACTCGTCAATAATTAACCCATCTATGTTAAGTGGTTCAATCCAATTCATCTCTTTTCTTCTAGAGTTTACATAAGTAAAGAACTCTTTGTTGTTTTTCTTTGCATCCTTTGCCAAAGATTTCTTGTAATCTGCCTTCGCCTGCCTAACGTCCTTTGACTTGATTACAGGCACTAGTTTATATCTACCATAGGCTTCTGTGTCACCTGATACTTTATATGCATCCCATACATTTTTCTTCTCTGCCACAAGCTTCATTAATTCATCTGACATTTTATATCAAAACCTTGAACAGTATTTCTTAGTTGGAATTTCTTAGATGAAAAGCCTAGTAGCCTCCAAAATTAAGTCCCTCAAGGCTTTCCATTTAGAATTCAATGTTGGTTACATCAACAGTTGATCCCACCGTACAGAATTTAAAAACCGTTTGAGACCCCTGTAATCACTTTTACAAAAGCAAAAGCCCTTTCCTTTAGCCTTGATAGTAGTTACATCTTTAAGTAATTCCCACATCAGTACATTGTGATCACTGTCACCCAGTGGTTCCTTTATCTGAAAATTCTTAAAGCATGATTAATCACCATTGATAATCAGATCAAGAGTATTACTCCCTCTGGTTGCCTCTCGAACATGTTGCTGTAGAAAACAGTCAACCAATAAATCCACAAACATCCTGCTAATGTGCGAGTGACTAATCCAGAAGTTCCGGTCAGTATCTAAATCAGAACGTCTTATAATGGGAGATTTCTCTGCACAATTGCTCATTATACTTGTCAGATTCATTAGGCCTATAACACACACACACACACACACACCTCCCATTTTTCTTTTCCCAGTGCTTATGTCACACCAAACAGACTCAACATTGCATTGTCCACCAACCTTAATTGGATGCACTTCCTTAGATTTTGTGTTTCTTAACTAACAGCATACCCCCCCTCCTCCCTACCTGTCCTGTCTATCCTTTCTGTACACATTGTACTTCCCAAATTCCAATTCTGATATATATCTGCTTATATCTGTGTGACACCACGTCTCCGATATCCCAACAATATCTGCCTTTGATGTCCTGACCAACACTTCAAGCTCATCAAATTTATGAACTATACTCCTAGCATTGGTGTACATGCAAGTATACATGCACCTGTTCCTACTTTTAGTTACCCTAACACAGCCCATGTATGCACTTGTTCTACTATGACTGCCTGCGGCCACTGTTAACCTTTTAGTTTGTGTATCCCACCCAATCTAGCATTTTTCCGATTCACCTGACACTGCCTCGATAGCATCAGCAAATATCCTTGCACCCTTTCTATTTAATTGTACCCCATCCTTCATTCATTGTAGAAGGAAACAATGGAATAGTGATGATATCAAGGCTCTCCTGCATAAGCATGAGTGAACTTGTGTTTTGCTTGCCGGAGACATTTAAAAGCAAATGAGGACCGTTACTTGAGTAAGTGCTCAATTTTTCACAAAGACAGAGCTGGAGTGGACCTACCCATAGAGCAGTTGCCATTCTTGTGGATAACCATACACCTTTTCACGCTGCGCCACTCACCACCACCTTAGAGGCAGTAGCTATTCAATTTACAGTAGATTTCTTCATAACTATCTATTTGCTCTATCTATTTTATACCTGGGAATGACGTTCCTGAAACAGACCTTGGTGTTGTCATTCATTAATTGTCCTCCCCTTTTCTGTTACTAGGAGATTTTAATAGACATGATACTCTGTGGGCTAGTGTTGATTAAAATGGAAGGAGTCAGACTGTCAAGCGCATTCTCAAAAACAATAACCTGTCCCTTATAGGTGTGGGTTCTAACACCATCTTCCACAGCCCAGCAGATAAATGGTTAGAAGAACAACGGTACACCACACTACATACCACAATATCCATACACTTTTAAATCTCTGGCCTGTACAGTGTACTGTATCACATGACAGTGTAAACTTGCAGAGATGGGGGGAACCCCTGGTGCCGTTAGACCCTAAACTAACTATATACTATACACCATCTTCCACTTGCTTACCCATAGATTTACTGTGATCAACCTCTCTATATATGCTTGCCTTCTCTCTTTCCAGTATACATGGGAGGTTGAAGATGATCTTTATGTTAGTGGTCACTTTCCCATGACATCCACCCTCTGTAAAGAGACCATCCCACCCATTTATGTCTATAAACATTGCTCACAATGACTGGAATACCTTCAAACATCTGGCACTGTCACCACAGTTAGCAAGCAGCCAATTAATGATGAAGTATATCACAAACAGTATTGTCCCGGTAGTGGCATTTGCAGTTCTAAAGACCTGGTTTCCACTATTTCCAAAGCCATGATGGAATGCAAAATGCACAGCACTTTGATCTTAGCCAAAAGGCTGAGAAGTGATGCAGCAAGAAAAGCTCAGAACAAGGCACTGGAGATATTTCGTCGTTATCCCACCGCAGATAATTCAATAGCCTTAAAACATGCATGTTCCAAAGCATGATTTGTTAGATGTCAGAGTCAGAAGGAATCTTGGATCCACTTCACTTCTTCTATCTCCCAGATGTCAGCTAAGTTCATCTGGAATCAAGTCCAGAAAGTGAAGGACAGATACATATCATATGCTACAACCATCCTGGAACGTAATGGATTTGCAATTGTGAACACTCTAAGGGAAACATTTGCTTAAATAAAAGTATCTGTTTAAACATCTTAGCCCCCTGAGTTTCTGGCTTTCAAAAAAAAAAGTGAAAAACAGCATTTGAAGCTGTCTTCAGACAACTACTCTGAATCATACAGTCAGCCTTTCACAGTTGAAACTGAAAGCAGCACTATCTCAATCCCAGGCAAGTGCCATCAGGCCAGATGACATCCATTATGAGATGATTAAACACCTCTCATCTGAATCTGTGTATCAGTTTCTCCTTCTGTACAACAGGATCTAACTTGAAGATCAATTTCCGGACTCCTGACATAGTATGATCATGCTTGCCTTTCCCAAGCCAAGGAAGGATCCAGAAATTCTGACCAATTACCACCCAATTGCTCTTACATGCTCTGTGCAAAATTCTGGAAAGTATGGTCAATGCCCACCTCATATGATACTTAGAAGCAAATGACCTCCTTTCCAAAATTCAGTATAGCTTCCAAAAAGAAAGGTCAGCACTCAACAATGTAGAAAGAGCATATGACATGGCTTGGAAATTTGGAATTTTAAAATATATATATATATAACCTGGGTCTTTAGGGGTCATACAGCCCTTTTTATAAAACATTTCTTTGTTAAACCACACATTCCAAGTCGGTGCAGGGTCTCTCTCTCTCTCTCTCTCTCTCTCTCTCTCTCTCTCTCTCTCTCTCTCTCTCTCTCTCTCTCTCGACCTTTCTGCCAAGAAGGTGGCATTCCTCGAGGGTCAGTTCTTAGTGTTACGCTCTTTGCTATCAAAGTTAATTCCATTACTGAATAACTTCCTCCAGCTGTAAACAATGTCCTCTTCGTTTATGACTTTAGCATCTTTTCAGTTATGCAACATGATTGTTATTGAAAGGCAATTGCAAAACGCTGGAATAAGTAAGTTTTAAAGTTCTCGTCTCAGAAGGCCGTTTGCATGCACTTTTGTCTCAAACATAACCTTCACCTTGAACCAGATCTTAAACTCTGACAAAACATCATTCCAGTAGCACCAGAGACAAAATTCTTGAGGCTCATATTTGATAATAAGTTAACATTTTTACCACATATCCGTCAACTAAGGACAAAGTGTGCAGTGGGGGCTGAATCTCTTATGCTCCATCTTCTCTGATAACTGGGGAGTAGACCGCTGTATTTTACTCTGCCTCTATTGCATACTTGTGATCAAAATTAGATTATGGGTGCCAAGTGTACTGCAGTTGTTAGACCCAATTAATCATCAATCCATCCGCACTGCTGGTGGAGCATTTAGAACATCCCCTGTCCAGAGTTTATATGTCGAAGCAAATGAACCACCTTTGTCGCTTCCTCAAAAGCAATTTTCATTCCTATCAGTCAACCCTACGTGGACATCCATTTTCCAACCACTATGATCTCTATAACAACCGTCAGACTGCCTACTGTCCCTCTGGTATACGTTTTGAAGAGCTGCTCAGAGAACTTAACATCACGGTAGACAATGTTGCTCAGTCACCAAGGCAACCCCTTCCACCCTGGCATGCCCACTTTCCATCATCATGCAACTCTTCCATTATCAACAGGGGAAAGTCAGTCATGCCACCTTCTGTTTACCTACAACTCAGTGCTGCCCATCGATCTTCCTACTATGATTTCCTGCCTGTTTTTAAGACTGGTTCGGAATTAGAGCCATCTGTAGGATCAGCTGCAGTCTTCTTATGCTGCACAATACCTGAGAAGATTCCCGACTGCAATATATACACAGCAGAGTTGTATGCTATAGAGCTAGGTTTGGACCACATAAAAACTAATAATTATCAAAGGTGTATGGCATAAACAGATTCATTAAGTGCGCTACAGACTATCAGTGATGAGATACGATCCTCATCCAGTCCTCTCCGGGGTTCAGCAGAAATTGCATTCTATTTCTGAATCTACATTTGACATCTGCTTCTGCTGGATGCCAAGCCGCTTTGGGATCAGAGTTAACGATCCGGTAGATGCTGCAGCCATATCAGCACAATCCAAAAAACATCACAGCCTGGTGGTCCCGTATACAGATACAGGCAAATGATACAAAACATACTTCATTCCCAATGACAACAGTCATGACATATATAGGCCACAAACAAGTTGTATGTAGAGAGGAAGTTTTTCTTGCTTGCCTCCACATAGGACATAGCCATCTTACACATGCTTTTCTGCTGAGGGCAGATGACCCTTTTATGTGCGAAGATTTTTTTTTTACACTTTTTTTTTAATAATTAAACATATTTTAACCGAATGTCCACATTTTAGACAGGAACGGAGCACATTGTACCACTTTGAACCATTTGACTGAGTTCTATACAGTCAGTATAGGGCTCTGACAATGACCACGTGTCAGCTGTTATTTCATTTTTAAAATTAATTAACTTGTTTACTTTTTAAAATATACTCTTTTATTATGTATACTTTTAACTATATTTATATAACACTTATACTTTTGTGATCATTTTATATATGTATTGAAAACCTTTTCTTGCCACAGTGACCAACTTTAATAGCTCACTGTAATCTTTTATCCTTTCTATCTTTTACTGATTTCATTACTGTTTGTTATTAATTTACCATTGTTGGCACTTTATAGCCTATGTCACTGATGTGCCAATAAACGTTAAACTAACCAACCAACAAGTACTTGTGATAATATGTGGTTTCATAATCCTCTAATAAATTCTGCAATTAATGACAATTATTGACAGTTGAGAAACCATGTTACTAAAAGTTCTGCAGCTGTTTATTGCAAGGAATCATAAAACTTAAAAATAGACTTTTGAAAATATCATGTATGAAGAGAGAAAAATGAAAGCATAGTTTAGTTTCAAGATTACATTTATTTTATGGTTATATTTACAGCATGTTTGTGTGATAGCATATTGTTTTAATTCATCTAAAGATAATTCACACTGTTAATTGAATGGTTTCAGTATTTAGTGCCACCCTTAGGATGCCTATTCTGGATTTATTGTTGATCTGTTACTTGTCATTTCACCTTGGGTATTCCACCTTAGATTTCTTGTGATTTATATAGGTGGTTTAAAACCCTTTTTTTAAAAAAATATATATTGCACCTTATGCTAATTCTACTTATTACTCTTTATTTTTCCTAACAGTCTGCTTTAATAAAAATATAGGTTTATTTACTAATATTCATTTTCAATTTATTTTCAGGATGATTACCTGTTCCTGTACCGAGCCCTTGAGAGTAACCTTACTGCATCTTCTGCAGCAGGTGATGCAGATACATCAGTTAGTGGCCAGGTTACAAATGGTCACATGAATAGTAATGGTCATGTTGTAAAAATAGACATTCCACTTAAAGAAGAAGAGGCTGTAGCATGACTACTCAGTCTTGATTGATAGAAAATCACTTTTATCTATCTTTTATGATCTCACTCCAGGCCTGCTGACTACAGCAAGTGGTTTGGCTTATCTGTGAATAAGTAGTTAACTTTCAGAGTGTATGTTGTACTTTAATTAATGTTGTCCAGAGACGGTTGCTACATTCTCATGACGGGATTTTTCCCAATTATTTATTTGCCATTGTCAGGTGTTCCATCAAAACACGGACTGTAGCTGTAAATTTTGAAGCAGCAAGTTCATACTTCTAAAATCAACATGAAATAACTGAATTTGAGGATGGTCAAGGAAGCATTTGGATTAACACCTTGTATTGCCCATTATCTTTGAACACAGCATCATTGTTGTAAATTATATGAAGTACTCTGATTCTGATTTCATGCAAAGTTTCAGCTGGAACCTGATTTGTTTTTTTTTTTTCTTGTAATTATGAAGATGCCTATAGAAATTTTCTTGGCCATTGTCACTATTTACATGGTGAAGTCAAAATGTAAACCTTTGTGACCGAAGGCTTTGGTATATGCAATGAACATACCTATGATGAGTATTTTGATATCAAAATCAAAGTGTGCAAACAGACTGGAATTCCCTCCTTAAATATGATGCACTGATCTTTATGTGTGTGTGTATGTAAAGAATTTGAAAGAAGATAAGTCTATTAAAAGATTTAGCAAAATATATTAGAGGTATAGAGAAATTTGTCAGTGTTGTAATTAAAGTTAACTATGTATGCAGGCATACAGTACTCACAGAATCAGTGACAAATCATTAACATTCCAGTGTTGTACAATTTAGTACATTTTTGTAAAACTGTACTTAAGTATTAGTTGTAAAGACCAAGTCCCTGTGTATGTATGATGCAGCATCTGTTATGCAAGGGGCAGTGCTGTAACCGATGTGATGTACCTGCATTTCTGTATATAAAAACTTGTAAAGTATTGAACCTGCTTTCCCCTCTCTATGCCGTTATAGTTTTTATATATATCTGAGTTCCTTTCAGATTTTGGTGTTCATATTTAAGTTATCATTCCAATGAAATCATCACTTGAACTCTGCCACCAGAAATTCGTCTTTTATGGTGGGAGGGAAGCGTCAGGCACAGACAGACATGAAATTTGTTAAATTTAGCATTGATTCCAACAGTTTTATTATTTATTATAAATGATTAGTGCTTGATTGTTCTATTCCAGATGATATTTTACCTGTTAAGTTTCTTTAATTCATATGCACAATATTGTTTAGAGAGAGAGAGGTTTAAAGAAACACTGAGATAGCAAAACAGTATGTATTTTAAAAAAGCTCAGTTGAGCATTTTTAACGAGACTATTTTTTTTCTCTAGTAATATTGTAATAAATAACAATTTTTCGTATCACAGTATATCCGGTGACTGCAAAAAAAACATTGCAACAGCTTCCTTCTACAAGCTAGTAGATATGGCCATGACTTATGACACACATTGTTCATATTTGCATATGTGCTTAATCTAATCTCAACCTGGCAGTATCAGCAGTTCTTCTTACATGTGACTTTCCAAAATGATGCCCCCACAATATCTCTAAATGAGTGATTAAAAAACTAAAATATTTTCTACCTTTCTGAATATCGATACTTTTACTTCAATAGTTTCTTCTTCTTCTTCTTCTTCTTCTTTTTTTTTTTTTTTTTTTGCGGTTTTCACAGTAATTGCATGAAAGAGCCTCTCAGGTACCCCACCACTGTCTTTTGCAACTGTTTTTATTGAAGAGTGACATGGAATATGACTGGTTTATAGTTCAAGGTTACTTGCTTTTACTCTCCCTCTAGTCCTGTAAATATCTCGTCTCACAGAAGGTGTTTTTAAAACATCTGTTATTGTTTTCACATGTGATATTCATTCTAGATATACAGTATTATATGCTACTCTGTGAATAAATATTGCATGCTCAGAGTGTGCCAAATTTTAAATAAATTTGAAAATCGAAGTAACTAATAGTATTGTGTGTGGAAGTATCTAATAGTATTGTGCCCTTGCAGGTGCATTTTTTTTTTAATATACAACAGAATTGTTGATTTTCTTTTTCTTAAAATGAAATATGAAAAAAATAGTTTTTAAGTATTTATTTTTTTTTAAAAAAAATTCCATTATTAGTATTATATATAATATTGGTGTAAATACACTATAGAAAACTCTTAAATGAAAAAATTGTTTGTAGTTTGAAGGGGCATCATTTTATCTGTATCTCATATTGTGCTCCTCCTTCACAACGAGTTGCCATGTTTTGCACTACCTCGAATAAGTAACGCTTCACTAAAAGAGAAAGCTATTGTTACTTATTCTCAGTGGGCATCAACACCCAGACAGCATGAAGATCGATGCTTTGTTTCATCGGCGCCTCCGTAGCCAGGTGAGAAGGAGCAGCAGCACACGCTTCTTGATTAGACCGGGGTTCGAGCCCATCACCACCAAATATGGAGAATGCGGAAAGGTCAGTGAATGACCACCGCATATCCCGGAGCAATATGGCCTTAGTTGCTAATGCTCCTAAAAACCAAATAACGAACAAACAAACATTTGTTTCATCAATCTTCATTTATGAGATTAATAGTAGCGAATGAAATAAGAAAGCAAGTTTATATAGCATTAGCTAAAGAAAGGGAGGAAAAAGCCAACACTGCCCATATGACGTTTCAATTCCTTCTAACAGTTTGTTTTGGTTCTTCCTTAAATTTATTCAAACTACCCACCTCTTCAAAAACAGATGAGTGTTTGTCCTAATAATCAACCATCCACTGAGTGAAGACCAATTTCCACACCCAGCATCCTCCTTCCTCAGTTTCAGTTTACTCCACCTCGTGTGTGCATCAGAACAAGAGGAAAGATTAAAAGTATTGAGCTTTCTCAAACCATTCAAAACCATAAACTTAGCTGTTACCTCCAGGTCTTTTTCATACCCCACTTCCTTGAATACAATAATCTGGGATACTGCTCCTCAAATGAAGAAACTTGCATATGTCAATATTAAACTTCAGTTGCCACTTTTCAGCTCAACTACCTAACTTGCCTAGATCTTGTTGTATTAGCATACCCAGAATGTGATTACTCAGCCAACTTTCTATTATCTGCAGACTTAATTTAGCCTGATATGCCTTCATCAGTATCATTAATAAATACAGAAAGCAACACCGGGCACAGTGCTGAACCCTGAGAGACTCGCCAATTGCATTAATCCAAGAAGAATAGTGCTCAATGATAATAACTCTGTCTTATTCCACTCAGCCATCCCTTTATCCATAGCAATAACTTGCCCTTAATGCCACACTGTTCAATTTGTATAGCTGTCTTATGTGTAACAGTATCAAAAGCTTTTCTGAAATCTAAATATATGATGTCAAATTTTTTTTTTTTTTTTTTTTTTATTTCCTTTCAGATCAGATGCTGTGTCACAGTATCCAGATTTGTCAGACAAGATCACCCTCTAACAAACCCATTCTGTGACTTCAGTATAACTGCATTCCTGTCCAAATGGTTATCTATTTCTTCTTTAACCAGTGACTCCCTTATTTTCCCTGTAACAGAAGTCAAGCTTGTAATTACTCTTATCACCCTTTATGAATTTGGGATATATTTGAACATCTCCAGTCTGCAGGGACTTCTTCTTAACCCAAGAATGCTCTATAATCATGGCCCAAAGGTTTGCTTACCTCTGTTGCTGCCTTGCTTAATATAATTGGATAGATCCTATCCACCCGTGGTGCTTTTTTTTTTACATTTAGCTTCAACAATTTCTCCTGCACTTTCCTCTCAGTTACCACAGGACTGTTAGTCTGATAAACATCTGGCATACCTGCTCCTAAAAATCTCCTCATGTGTGAATGTAGATAAAAAACATCTATTCAGTTGTTGCAGATGCACCATTAAAACCCAAACAAACAAACTAAACCTATTCAGTTTATCAGCAACCTGAACAGGATCATCAACAGAGTTAAACCATTCATATCTATTGGACCAGTGCATTTCATCCTTATCCTTCTGGTGTTTACATAACTAAAGAAATCTTTGCTGCTTTTCTTTGCCAGAGACTTCTCGTAATATGTCTTAGCTCACCTAAATTCCTTGTGACTTGATTGCAGACTATTTTATATCTATTGCAGTCACCTTGAACAGTATCTCTTAGTCAGTATAAAAAGCCTATTAGCTTCTACAATTCCATCCCTCCATGCTTTCCATTTAAAATTTGCCATTGGTTCCAACTAATTTCATTAGTTGGTCCCACTGCATAAAATATAAAAAATGTCTGAGACCATTGTAGAACTTTATGAAAACAAAAGCCCTTCCTTTTGTCCTTGATGGTATTTAAGTAAACCAGACATTACACTGTGATCACTGCCACTTAGTGTTCCTTTATCTGGATATTCTTGATGCATGAAGCACCACTGCTTATAATCATATCAAGAGTATCGCTCCCTCTTGTTGGCCCTGTAACATGCTGTTGTAGAAAACAGTAATCCAGTAAATCCACAAAACTCTTGTTACTGTGAGTTACCAATCCACAGGGTCCAGTCAATATCTGGAAAGTAAAGTCTCCCATTTAAGACATTCTGATTTACTGGGCCACTTATGTGTGCACATAAGTGGCCTCCGTAGCCGAGTGGGCAGGAGCGGGAGTGCAGTAGCACACGCTCTTTGAGTAGAGTGGGGTTCAAGCCCCTGACTGCTGAATACGGTCGATCTGCCAACCCGCACTGTACCAGCGTGGCAGATTATGGTCCATTTCCCTCAGCATGAATTGTTGTGGAGGCTTCCATCCTGCAGTGGGTTGATAATGGCTGCACTTTACTTTACTTTTACTTTTTATGTGTGCACAGCTGTTCATTATACTCATCATAATCATTAACACATCCTACTCTGTTTCCCAGTGCTTATGTCACACCAAACTGACTAAACATTACTGGCTACACAAGTCGACTGGATTCACTGCCTTTTATTTTCGGTGCTTCTTAACTAAGAGCATAACTCCTCCCCCAGTCCTGTCCTTTGTATATGCGTTGTACTCTCCATATTCAAATTATGAATCTCTATATCTGAATGGCACCATGTGTCTGATAATCCCACAATGTCTGCAATTCATCAGTACTTCAGATTCAAATTTATTTACTGTGCTCCTAGTATACATACTCTTAGTAACCCTAGCACAGCCCACGTGTTTGCTTATTCCATGAGAGCTTCCATCAGGAATTGAAGTTCCCAAAACCTTGCTTTCCAGGCTGCTGCATGTTCCAATACAAGTGGTGCAAGAATCACTTACACCTCTGCCTGCAGCTACTGTTAATCTATGGACCTGTGTATCCCCCCCCCACACACAGAATAGCAGTTTTCCAACTCAACCCACCTAACCCTGCCTTGAATAGTGTTGCCATTTGAAATCCATTAACAAAATGAAATATTGGCATGCTCCAAGCAGAATTTAAAAAAAATAATAATAAATTAAAAGGAAAGTTTGGTACCTGTTAAGTGTCCTGCCACCATTTCTGTTAAACCATTTGGGGCACCACCACTGCCAGGTTGAGTACATATTTCTTTAAAGGATATATTTAAAAATTGGCATCGTATAATATAATTATATTGCCTCAAGAAAGTATCTTGTACAGACTATCTTATTTGTAACTATACTAAGCCTGTGGTGTGATTTTTCTGTAAAGTTATTGCGATTATAATTAATTTAGACTGACTGCACACTTTCTGGCTGCATAGATCTATTATTTCAGTATGGTTTTAAATTAATGATGAGCAACTGATAGTGTACCACATGGTATTTTGTACTCTGTAACCTTCTCCTTTTGTGAATCACCACTCACACCGAGTATAGGCCTGCCTGGATCTCAAAAGTCACTCTGCTTCATAGCCCCCCCCCCCCCCCGGTTTACAGCTGACAATTTTCTTTGGTGTTCTTTTGTGTATGGATTCAGTCCATTGTGTTCTGTAATTCATTATTTTGTTAAATACTGTATCTGTTTTAAGTCAGTGAATATGTCTGAATTTTTGATTTACTAATTTTTTTTATATCTGCTAGTGAGAATAAGATAAAATAAGGAATTTTTTGCCAGGACAGTACATTAGATAGTCATCTCATTTGACAATGAGAATATCCATCATACAGCATAATGTTATACAATTCGTCAAGACATTCATAACTTTTAATTACATGGAACCTTCCTTTATCCAAAATCATAAAACAGTTTGAATTCAACCAAGAACCTCATTCTCCAAAGTTTTCCTTAGGAAGGAAGCAAGGATCAGTACTTAGTAACACTCCATTTTCCATCATCAAAATAAATACCAACCTCCAACCACAATAAGTCCTTTACATCAGTGGTTTCTCATTAGCATCACCACTCACTCTGAGAATGTGCAGCCAATAAAAGAATAACCACAAAGTGCTATTAACGATGTCAACAGGTGAATTCAGATTAATTGCTTTAAAGCCTCAACCCAAAAAAAATGCATATAATATACATGTTTTTGTCATAAACATAGCTTTCACTCAAAACAGGCATTAAAACTAGGCCTGTAGAAACTCCCTGTGAAACTGTGCTTCAAATTCTTATGCTCAGCATTTGACAAAAAAAAAAAGAAAGAAAAAGAAAATTAAGGACCCTGTTTAAAGAAACAGTATCCTATCTGTTCTTCCTATAGCAGCAGGGGGTGGAATGTTGTGCATTGCTGAATGAAAAATGTATACTAGGCTCTGATTAGATCCAAAACAGATTATGGTGTGCCTCTACAACACAATCATAATTACTATCAGTCATGTAACAAAAGTTATTGATATTTTCTTCTAAAATATAAAATCCTAGCAAACAACTGATATGCTCAGTACTCATAACTACCAACTGTCTGTATTTGCAGTGAAGAATTCATCTTTTTTACTTGATTTGAGAATTCATCTTTTTCTTTTCACACAAAAAAAAAAAAAAATTCCATTGAAGTTGGATTTTTTTTTTTAAATTTTGCAAATTCCTGGTTATTTTTGATAACAAATTGGCTATCTGGTGTGTTATGGCAGTCTGTGTTATTTTATCATTATTATTTGTAGTAATAGTGGCAAAAGATGCAGGAAAGCAAGGTTATACAGCATCAGCCAGAAAAAAAAGTCAACACTTCCCATCGCACCTGTCCATTCATCCCTCTAACAATTTATTTAGTTCTTCCTTGAATTTATTCAAACTACCCACTTCTACAACTCCAGATGGGAGTTTGTCCCAACCTTCCTCAATTTAAGTTATACTCCCTCTTGTGTGTGTGTAGTCTGAGCAAGAGAAAGGATTCCATCAGCATTGAGCTTACTCGAACCATTCAAGCCCCTAAACACCTCAGTCAGATCTCCTCGCAAGTGCTCAGTCTCCAGTTGCTGCGACTTACAAAACTGAAGCTTTCTTGGTAAGAACACTCTTTTGCTCCACTCCTTAGTTGCTAATGCGCCAATAAAACCCAACAACCAACCACCAATTGCTCCACTCAACCAAACTTGAACTCTTCTCTGCACCCATTCCAATAGATCCATGTCCCTCCTAAAACGAGGCTTCTAAACCCGTATGCAGTACTCAAGACATGGCCTAACCATTGCCAAAATAAAAACAGTGATATTAGCATTATTTTGTGCAATAATTTCATAGTACTTGTGTGGTGAAAGCTAATTAACAGTGTCTTTCGATGAGATTCCAAAAAAATTTGCTGGCTGCAGTGAGTTTCTTTGGAATCTCATCAAAATACATTGTAAATGAACTTTTTTTCAAATCTCATTGAAAGACACTGTTAATTGACTGGCTGCAGTGATGTTCTGAGAATTAAAATTTCAGAAACCTATGTATGTGCAGGATTTGTCCATGGATTTTAAAATCTGCATAGGTGTACATGTTGGCCATCTGCAGCTAAAAAAAAAAAAAAAAAAAACCCTATCTTTTATTTGTTTTGGCACAAAAAAACCTGCTTTCCTTTTTTACAAATGACTGATCTCCGACTACTGACAAAAGTTGTAGCTATGAATACTGTTTGAACCATATGAGGAGAGTATCACCTGACTTCTGAGTATATGTCTTAAAGACTCTTAAACACTGCATCAATTTGGAAAAATAGTCATCTCTCTCTGAGGCTTCCATCCCCAACCAAATAAAATTTTCAACAGCAAGTGCACAATTTCTGACACACCAATCTGTACAAATGCCTTTAAATCCAAAACCAAACCGGACACTACACTTAGCCAGCAACTCATAGTGAATTTGCATTCTTTTATCTATACAGCAGAACTGAGTAAAATAAAACTAATTCTAGATCACATGTGACAAACCCAAAAACAAAAAACATGTACATGGATTCTTTAAATGCATAGCAGTACAAAGCCTATTTTATATTATGCCCTATCCTATGGCAGATCCAGCTTAATTATACTAGTTTCACAAAATAAATACATTTGTTTCTGCTGGGTTCTGGGGCATAAACTCCTTCCTCTTGCAGTACAGATATCAATGTTCAATATATACACTTGGGCAGTGAAAATAGGGTCTTCTTCCCATGAGTTATTCTGACTCTGCATGATATTCATTGACTATTATAATTCATTGCATATAGGGGCAACTGAGTATCACCGACTCCTACCTGTTCAAAGAGGATCCCAATGTAATGTTATCAATTCAGTGCTATCAAAAGAGTTATTCATTTTATGAATTTCCACTTTTCATAAGAGTCAGTAAGAGGCTTTTCCAGGGTTATTTAGAACACAAGTCATTATGCTGCCCACTGAGCATGCTACAAATGAATTTCGGTTCCCCTATACCTACTCATATTTTAATAATTAATTTTTGACAATCCTTGTTTAGATTTACTGTTCAGAAAGCGACAAGCATCAGGTCCCAGAGTTTACAGTTTTCAGAAGTTCTGCCTGTATAGCCATGTAATATGAATTATCAGTATCATATAATAACTGTGTGTGTTAGGTTTTCATATTTAATTATTAATTTTAATAAGTTAACTGTAAATATAAACACTGAACAACAAAAATTAATTCTATTTTGAAAAATTCATAATTAGTGGTAAAGGTTCTTGCCCATGTAGCCTACTGGCTTCAAAATTTTATTTGTTTTGGGCACCCCAGTCCCTGAATAGAAATATCCCTGAGAAATATTATTGTTCTGGCAAAAAGAAATGGAATAATTATTCCTTATTATTTTCAAACTTGCAAATGCAAACTGCACCTAAACAGAAATTTGATTTATTCTTATTTAAAATGTAAGTGGCTATTAGAGAGGCTAATTACAAAACTATGCTTCAAGAAAAGCCAAAATTGAAAAACTACAGTTATCTATAAAAAATTATATAAACAGAAAACATTGAGTACAGAAAAGCACTTTAACCCTAAGTCGGCTTGTTCCTGCAGTAGGTGCGATTAAGTTCATTTTAGTCATTCATGCCAGCAAGATGCCATAAATTATTAGGGTATCTCAAAGGTACTGAATAAAGGGTTAACACTGACTACAGAGCTAGTTGTGGCATCATAATTTACTTACAATTGACTTAAAAATTGAGTAATAGTGATTAGTAATTGTAAGTCAGTTGTTAATGTAAAATAGACTGGAATTTCATAGGTATTTTCCAAAAACAAATAAAAATGTAACTAGCAACTGATTAGCATTTAGGTAAATCCTGTTTACATTTTCTATATCAAAAACACGTATACATGTTATATCAGGAGGGAGCTATTTTCACACTAAAGGGGGGAAAAGCATTCCTTGCCTCTATCCAATAAATTTAAACTGGTATTTTGTTAACCCTCTTATGGGGGTGCCCCCAATTAAAGTATGCCAGTCCCTTTTTTCTGATTAAAATAAAATCTATATAAGTGATATCAATGCAATTTATGAATTCCTCAATTACTGTGTGTGTCCAATTTATCTGCATCATTAATTGTTTTGAAATTGAAAAGGTTTGGCCATAAAAAAAAATAAAGCCAAACATTCTTAAGCCTATTCATGAACATTAATTATCTCATGTTGAAAAATACAAACTTAAAATCAGCTGCATCTTTCCCATGCAATTTATGAAGTGTGCTTCCATCACATTTTATCCACACATCTCAAATTCTATTTTAAACGTTTTGTCTTTTATTTGTATGGTAACTCTTCCATGCCTTCCTCCCATCACAATGCTTCCCAACAGAAGTACTGTCATGTTGTTGTTTACATCTCTCAGTGATGGACCACTAACTGCAACGTGTAGGATATTCAGTTTTAGTTTCTTTCAAAAGAAACTAAAACTGAATTTTCTTTTTTCTTTCTTGCTGCCAGTAAAGGTCTGCCCAAATTCTAGCTTTTATAAAATGTCCGATGCCTGATCAGCAAGGGGTTAAAAAATTTAAAATATACACTTTTAATATAAAAAAACGGATTATTCACAATTTTGTTTATAAAAGATTGAAAATTTTTAAATAAAGGCTAGCATCAAAAAGTGAATAATTTAAAATTTTTTCATGGCAATTTTATGGTTATAAAATGGCATACCTGATCTTGAAGTGTACCTGTCAGTTAGAATGAAACCTGCATGCCCATCAGAGGGTTAACAGCAAAATAAAAGGAAAGTTCAATTCCAGTGGTGGCCAGAATATATATTATGTTCTTATATTTATCAGTATGGACAATTGTTTAATGCTTTATTTCTACATTTCTGCTGTTATGGTTTTTGTTTGTTTCCCTTCCCCCCATATATGGCATCATAGTTTCTGTTTGAATCCCAGAAATTCTATTTACTTGATTGTTTTTCCTTTCATAAAAAAAATTAGATATATGGATATATTTTTGAAAGAATTTTATAGATAACATAAAATTCCATGTTTTCAAACAAAAGTCTACATTTAAAGTGATTTGTTGCTTATGAGACAAAAACAAATTTTCTTTTCTTGAATGATTTTAAGCTCAAATTCCACTAAAAGGGGAGTGGGATTCCTTATTTAAACTTTTATATGCATGGCAGCTCCTTTTTAGCAAACAAATAGAAACTCTCCTTTCATAAGGATTATTATTAGCCATTTAAAGAAGTTTGTATTTTTTCCTTCACACTTAGATTAGCCACTCCTCTAACATCTTCCATACTGCAGGTTTAAATTGCTGCATTGACACATATTCATTGATAAGTTGTCTGCTTGCCATCAAAGATGCATCTGTAATTTTTTCGAAAAATTACAGATGTTTGTGAAAAATTCATGTGCTTTACTGCATTTTATTTCAGTCATTGAGCTCTTTCTGCTTCCACTAAAGACTGGGGCAGAGCATTTGATGCTGATGTGAGCTTGGGCTTATATTCAACCTAAGTGTCACTCAAATACTATTATCCATGATTCGGCTTAAGTTGCTGATTTCTTTTAATATTGTACAGCATCACCTGAAAAGCAAATCAACTGTACATCTAAAAATCTGAGACACTGCCAAGATTTGAAGCTTTTTGAAACCAGATTTTGAAGCTTACTGGCATGTCATCAGCTGACAAGTATTCTGTTAGTGATGTGCCAATACATCAGTGGTGTCCAACCTTTTCCCATACAGGGGTCATATTCGAAGTTATATTTGTTTCACGCACGGGCTGCACTGAGTGATTCAAAAAAAAATGTGTTACATGTAAAAAAGTTTCTATTTTTATGTTACCGTTTTTTATTTTCAGGCTATATATAAAAAATGCAAATTCCAAGCACTTTTATGGGCAACAAATGTCAGTGATTTTATTAAAAGTATAAAAACATGACTACTTTTTTTTTAAATACTCACTTTAGAAAATTTACAACCTGAAAAGGATCACTGCTTTTCAATGTTAAGGTGAATAAATGAATATAATGATACACCTAAAATTGGTGTAATATTAGAAAATTTTCTAGTATTCTAATAACATTTACTGAACAAAACTTAACATTTAATGAGATTATTAGGCTGGATATTTTTAGATAATTGTTCAAAATTTGGTTGAAAATTTGCAATTCTCAATGCGGAATATTTAAATATTTATTTGATTTCATGTCTGCATATAAATGTTATTCACGGGCAGTAGCTTGGATACCACTGCAATACATGGTACTCACACACAACCGTTTTCCTAATGATTGTTATGTGCTAAAATGTAACTTTTACTCCAATACATTGCTTAGACGAAATATGTTATTTCCAGTTTATCATACAGTCACTGGAGATCACCAACCAGCTCATAAGAATCCATTAATCTTTAAAAGAGCTGTCTATTCTAGCATTGTCTCAGATTTTTAAATATATTATAGTGTTGATGCTATGCAATTCAAAAAGATACTTGTCTCTAAGTTGAACCTAAGCTCAAGCTTTGAGGTTGAGCACCTGGCCTTGCTCTTTAATGGGAGCATAAAGATCCCCATGATCAAAATCAAACACAATAAAGCGTATGGATTTGATTCTAGCTACCACATTCAAATATATCCCTACAATCCAATAGCATTATTATCTATTTAATAACATTATTGTTTTTAATCATTTCATCATTTGTAAAATGCATTATCACTCTTGCATTCAGTCATTCTGTCTGTAGTGAATTCTCATAATATTTCTTGCCAACTATCCATCCATTCATTTCAGGATCAAAGGGAGAAGAAAGGGTTATTTGTAGAGATGGAAATCAGAGGTTAAAAGTTAAAATTTATAATCCTAGAGTGGTTTATTATTTCGCATTTTTTCTGTAGTTGTTAAACAATTATTTTTGGCATATTGCACATATATTTCATAATGAGCATTTAATTTTTTTTTTTTTATTCCATAATATTTTTTGAGGCATCAGTCTTACAATTCTCTTAAGTGAAAATCTTGGTCTCTGAACAGCAAGCAAATGCAATGTGTAGGTTGAATTTTAGAACAGACATTTAACAAAGTATTTTTCAATCTGATTTTTGAAAATAAGTGATGTTACTTACTTTAGATTGTTAGAAAATGTAACCAAGGGTTTTTCTTTAAAAAATACTTAGTTACATGTGATTATTATGGCATTCTTTGTAATAATACCAGATAAGCTTATTTTGTAATAGTTATTTGTTCATTGCATATATTTAGAGATTTATTTTCATAATTTTGTTTTATTTGAATTTGGTGCTATTGCATTTTTAACTTGTCCAGTTTTTAGTAAAATCAAAATGGAAAAACATAGTGTGCATATAATGAAGCATCCATGCATGTTGGTGTTTTTTTGCATATAGATTATGGTATTTTAATCTATATTACATATTCTACAATTTTATTATATCAACATAATCTTTTCCATATATAGAGAATGTATTTGGAATATTATTACGTGCTTTGAAACAACATCACTTTTCATTTGAATTGACTGCTTAAAAATAAATTTAAAAAATTCTTAATTTAAAACATTTGTTATGCAAAATTAGTATTGTAACACTATAACTAAGGAGTTATTCTTTCCGAATAGATGTGGAGTAACACTCTTAGCTTCTTAGCACTTTACCCTAAGGAAAAAAAGTTCATACCTACCCTTATCAGTGTCTTTATAATTATGCAAAACTGAAAATTTTTCTTACAATCTTCCTTAATACCCAAACTGTTTGTTTTTATGCTTTGAAACGTTTTCGGGTGAAAATATTCATCCTACTTACAGCAAGATGGTTTAATTTCTTCTTGTGTATGGCACTAATTTTTTTTAATTATTTATAGATTTTGTTATGAATGTAAAAATTTGCAAGAATTTTAGTAAAAATTTCTTGCAAATCTCTGATCTTTGAAAATAAGTGATGTTACTTACTTTAGATATTTGTTAGCAAATGTAACCAAGGGTTTTCTTTAAAAAACTACTTAGTAAGGGTATTTAGCAAAAAAATTCTGATAAATGTCATTCACTGATCTCTGCATAGAGAGCATGTCCCTTTGAGAAAACGTTAGTGTGCATTAAACGTAATTTACTCAAAAAAGACTATCTTTGCAGCCTAACTGTATATATCCCAGGCATGACTAGTTTGTACTTTTTATTTTAATTATGTTATAGAATTTTCAGAAAATTGTGGGGAAAAGTATTATTATAAGTTAATTATCATACAGAAAGTATATGCTTCATATTTATGAAAATGAATAAATGGAATTTTAACTTAAACGTGATTTTATATTAAGTTGAGAAAGCATGAATAATTCTGAATTAAGTTCTAAACTCCTCTGGGCTGCATCTTTCATATGATGATGGCAGAGAAAATATGCAATTTAAACTATTTTTTAGAAAAACGTATTGTGAAATAATTATATATATGCAGATGTATATATATACATATATAAAAAAATTGTATAAATAAATGTGGGACGGTCTTAATATGTAAACATAGTTTTATGAGAATTAAATAAGACCATCTCGAATTCTTACTCTCCTAATATATGGTCCTAATCTACAGCTTGACAATCTGTGTTTTAATAAATATGTAATTGTATGTAGGAGAAGCACAGAAAGCATTGGTCATATTGAACTTGGTGTAAAGCATCAGTTATAAAGGATTAGCTATTTATATCTTTTTTTGTTATTTATTTATTATTTTTTTTTCCTGAGCAATAAAGTAGGTTTTCCCTCCCTCCTCTTCCCCTATTGAAATATTAAAAAGTACTGCCACTGAAAATTCTGTTTTTAAATTTTTAAGTATTGTATAGTAAACAATGTTTGGAGTTAGTTTCCTCAAGTATGATCATTATTATTGAGGAAGGAAGTTTTTATGCTATCTTCTCTCTAAAATCAGACCATTCAGAACAAATTAATAAGCAAATTGCAAATGTCTACAAGCAAAACTGTCCACTAAATAGAACTTTTAAAATATTTTCCAGTAATTAAAAAAGTAGCTTTTTTTTCTTTTTTTGTGTTAATACAACAAACATTGATAGATAGATCAAAGCAATGATGAGCAATATGTGGCCTTCAGGTTGAAATATTGATTAATCAAATAGCCTATATATATAGTTAAAAGTGTAATTTTTAAAAGGAGTATAACAAGAAACAAAATAAAAATGTATAATGTTACAACATGAAAGAGAAGGGACTAGATCCACAAGAGTGGTGAGCTGGAATTCAACTTTTAAAATTGATCTTTCAATTCTAAAAGATAAATTTTTTGCCTTTGGTCATATACAAAATTTTAAGAACTCTGTACCACCTACCAGTAAAAATGGTTGTTCATCCATGATAATGCATCGAACTGCTTTCCCTTTTAAAATTCAGTGATGTAGCTCATGAATATCATCAGTAGAAACTGATTGTCAGTATAAATATATGAGGTATACCAAACCTGACTTCCCTAGGTTAATTAAAATTCACAGTATTTAATATTATCTTTTATACAGCAAAATTTCTTTGTGTATATGGCTAAAATAATATAAGCTCCAAATAAAGTGAAGTGGGCAAGAATTACTTCATATCTCAGTATAATGTGTGACTAGTTATTATAAGTCAATAAGTGGAGTACAGTACTTGAAATATCACATATCAGATCAAGAATATATTTAGTTGAATAAAATGCAGAAAAATAATGGATTTATTTTGAATAAAAAATTATCTGAAAGGATAAAAAATATTAGTTTGTAAATTCTTGTATATTTTTGTTATCATCAGCAGCAGTGTATTTCAGATATAAAATCCATGTATATATATATTTTTTTTAAGCACAAATTGAAGTTTCAAGCTTTTCTTGCCATTATAGATAATTGTGATAGCATGAAACACAACCTATTGAATTTTTATTTCTTCTGTACTTGTCCAGATGAGTTTGTTTCCAACAGATTTCCTACTCCTTAATTATTTAGCTCCTCCCTCTCTCCTCTTAAGCAAAACTCCAGTTTGAAATAAGAAGAAACTAATATTGTTTCCTAGATTCTTATGTTATTAAATTTTTGAATGTATCAACATAGTCATTTTATTACATAGAACTTGCTTTTATAAATATTAGTTTGTGACTAATCAGCAAGCAGTATGAAAATTCATGTGGATTTAGTCGATATAAATTTTGCACTATCAATATGGATATGTGTTTTACAATGAAATTGTGAACACAAGCTTTAAAATATAAAACCTATGAAACAATAAAACGTCTTGAACTAAGATTGCAAAAATATCTAAAAATGAAGCACCCTAAAAGCATAAGATGGATGCATATTTTTGGTTGTCTGACTGTAGTTTTGAGTTAACTGTGTATGTAAATACACATTTTGAGATCAAGCCCATGTTTCCATAAAAAGTGCACCACCATTATTGCACCGGCATCAACTGTAGTGCTAGTATATTTGTGCAACAAAAAAAAATACAGTTATAGTGAAGTTGAAACTCCTAATCTGCCTTGAGGCTGTATAAAGGAAGTGATTAACTACTTAGATGCTTAGTAGTACTTTGTGGTAATCTTCTTGAGGAAGTGTGATAAAAAGTAGCAATGGATTATATATATTTATATACATACAAGAGAGAGATTAATAAAGGTAGGGATAATTAATAAAGAGATTAATAATAAAGCAATCATTATACTATATTAAAAATTTAAAGGGAGGGTAAGCTCCCATTATAATACACCTGCTTCCAATGGTCTCCTACTTTTAATGCTCTTTTCTTTTAGCCCTGTGAATTCTTTGAAGTGCCAAGAATATTTTAATGTCTGTGTAACACTTCCATTTAAAATGCTACCCCACGTGTGTATATATATATATATATATTTTTTTTTTTTTTTTTTATTTTGGAAAAGATGTAAAAAGAAATTCTAGAAATTGTTTCTAGTGCAAGTGGCATTTGTTTATTTCATATTTAAATTGTGCTGGCAACATGGTATCTAGCCTTTTACATTGTATTTGCATAATCTCCCTGGCTGTTTTTTTAAATGCAACATTGTTTATCCACTTTCCTTGCTGGAATGGTAATCAGTCTTCTTTTGCTTGTATATTCAACAATGTATGCATTAGTGGGGCTCGACCACTCAAGTTGTCTGTCCAACTGTCTAATAAACTTTTGGGACTTTAGGAGCTCCACATATTTTTTTTTACAAGGATATTTTTTTATCTTTGCTTTATAAACACTGAAAAAAATCAATGTTATCTACCAAAATAAAGCTACCCCAATCACATTTCTGTTTATAATGACCTTAAGGTTAGTCCACCAGAAGTGCAATAAGGGGAGTTTACTGTATATGGACACTAAAATATTTCTGGCAGTAATTTGAGCTCGTGCTAAATTTGTCAGATGTAACTCCATAGTTGATAACTGACAATCTATAATTATAGTATGGTCAAAATCCCTTGGGGGGTGGGGGATCCAAAAATAGAATGGGTGGTTAATTAAGAGATGAACAGTGTTGTTTTATATTTACATTTCATAAGGCACAATGAAATCATGTTTGCTGTCAGGATTATATAGACTGAATTGCAGAGAAATAAACACAAAAAGCATTATTATAATTGTAGTTACAAAGCTAAGTCTAATCAAACAACAGTATTAATACAAAATGGAACACTTTCTTACATCTAAATTGCAACTCTTTCGTGGATATTTAATTCTAATATGACTGTAATTGAATCGGTAACATTTTGCAAATGTAATTTTATGATAACTGTGTGCAGAAGATTACTGTCTGCATATAACACCTTTTAATATAATTTACTTATTTTATTATTTTTTATGTGTAATGCATCTGATAGTAGCTTACTAGCTGGAAATATTTCAGTTTGCACTTATTTAACATATTTAAGTTAAAACCTATAAAACAACAAGTTGCTTTGCTCTTTTCATATAGCTCGTTTCCACATTTCATAACTTATTATGAGATAACCATTATATAAATGAAAAGCCTTTTTTTTTTTTTTTTTTCATTTATTGTTTTCTTTCCTTCTGTATTGAGCTATTACCAATCAGTATTCAATGATTTCCTGACTCCTGTGAACTATGAATTACTCCAATAATTTTTAAAGATTATAATTTTTATTTTTCTTCTTTTTTATTTCATTAAGCTCCCACTAATAAATCTTGCTTCCCTCTTTGTATTTACAGCATGATGAATTAAATATTAATATTTAATTCCTATTAATATTTTGCTCATTTGGTGAAATTTCAATCTAAAACTGTGTTGCAAAACAAACCAAACTACAGAGCAGTTTGGCATACTTGAAAGTAAACTAAATTACTCTGTAGAAAAGATTCCAATAAGAATACAATTTTTAAATTTAATATAATTATATAATAAATCCAAGCTTATAACTGATGGTTAACTCCTTGTATATTTGCATTTCATATTTTTAAATTGTTTTTTTTTATACTGTTAACTGAGTTCTGCTACTCTGCATATAATTATAAAAAAATATTTTTGTTGCTCATGTTTAATTTTATTTAAATTGCTTTGGTAGGAACTTCATTCTCAGAATATTGACTACATTATTTTTAAATGTAATTAAACTGCCTACTATTATCTATCCAAGGAATATATTATTCCGCATACTGTTCTGTTCAATCTGGAACAACTCATTGCTTTCCAAGTTTTTTTTTTTTTGTTTTGTTTTTTTTTGTTGTTGTTTCTCTATTACAATTTAAGAGTTTTCTGTTGAAAATCTCCTGTGAAGTCAGAAATATCTTTTATACAGTTTCACATAATACCAATGCATTAGGCACTATCTTAAAAATAAACAAAAAAATTACCAGTCACAATGTGTCACTGAAATGTTTTATTTATTTGTATCATGTTTAATATTTAAGAACTTAGTAAATAAACAGGATGCTACTTCATCACAGGTATTAGAAATAGTTTGAGAAAGTAATGCAATACTGCATTTATGTTTTTCTGTCGTATCTGTCTTGGGACACATTTGTCCTTCCAATGACAAGCTTGAGCTTATGATTTTTTACAAGTAACTAATATTGTTTTTAATTTTTCATCGCCACATAGGTAAATTTGTTATTTCTTAAAGACTCAAAGGGACTATTGTGATTGGCTTTAGATACATTTGGATCGTTCATCGGACAACAGGTTGTCTCATTTTGCAGCTTTGTTTTGGGTGGTCAGTAAATGTATCAAATCTAAATCAAGCAGTCTATAGCAAAAAAACTTCCTGTTGAAAATATGTATAATATAATTCTGTTGGACCATGTTGCGTTATTTTTTCAACAAATTTAATATTTTATTTAATTATGCAATTAGTAAATAACTAAAATAAATTTTCTTTGTACTTGAGATGCTCACATAGGATTAGAGGAATTGACAAGATAAAAATACCAGTACATTGTCATATTGAGAACACACGCCAACACATGCTCTTCTGCAGTCCTGCAGAAGAGTATGTAATAGATAAGTAATTTTCTTCAGTGAATACTTAAGAAATTGTTTCTATTAAAGAAAACTTGAATTTGAAGTATTAGTACAAATAACATTTTCCTTTATTTATATTCCTTTCCAGTATAGATTGGCATATAATTTCAGAAATAGTTCCAGTTAAAAATTAAAGGCATTAGTATGCAGACTAGTCTTAGTAGTAATACACAATAAAATGTATTCAGCTTCTTGAACTAAGAAGAGGTCTTGAAATTGATGAAATATCTTTTAAAATAGTTACCATAATAAGTGAGCTGAATATCTTTCTAAATTTTTGTGTTTTTGTAATTACATGTATCTCTTAAAATGTTCAATTTATTGGTCTGCATACACGTACCTATGATGATATGAAAGTTTATATACAAGTATTTTAATCAAAACTCAGTGATAAAAACAATATGCAGCTTTTCAAAAACTGTTTATGAACATATCCCAAATGTAAATAACTATCATACATTAAAAATTCAATATAACTGCCTTTTTGCTAAATTACTTGAACTCCTCCCTTTTGGTAATTTCTCAGGAATATTCTGCATTCTGGTATATCAGCCTGCTTGATCATCAAGGTCCCATCAGAAAATCAAGAATTTTATATTCTTGATTTTTCTAAGAGACAAAGTCTTTTGACTTTCATAACTTCTGTGACCAATCATGCTCTTTTTTTGGAGCTTATAAGGTTTCAACTGGAAGAACCTCTTTGTTACTGTAACAGACTGGACTGTTTCTTGGCTAAAATCAGCTGCTTTTGCTAGTCTTCCCAATGACTGATGAGAATTTTGCAACTGATATTTGATTTTGTGGCATATCTCAGCAGTGTTTATAGTTCATAGGTATTCTGATTCTTGCTGATCCAAGGATGTACTTAAATTCGCCTCTTGAAATTATCAAATTACTTTGCTTGTGGTGCTGCTCCTGAAGCTGAGTATTTTTGATATCTTACAATGATGCATTCCATACTCAAACTACTGAATGAAAGCTTCTGATTTGTTACACATGTGCAAAACTAAAAGCTTTAATGAAACCATATTAGTAGCAAAATCTTTGTCACGATTAAAACATTATGACAATTGAAATTTTGTATCCAAACATTATATTAATGCCCATGATATTACAATATATAAAGAAAATAAACAGTTAACTGATACTGATTTATATATCTGGCCATCACCCCCACTCTTCCCTTCCTCTCTCTCAGGCAAAAAAAATATGTATATTTATTTATAAATGTAGCCTATAAACTTAGTTTCTTTGAAACAGTATCCATCACAATCTTCGTAAGAATTTTTGGTTTGTAGGGGCATTAAAAATTTCTGTTTTTAAAACAAATTGTGTTCAGTGTACTGCAATATATAAGTTGATTATATTTAAAAAATTAATTTTATGGTTGTAATTTTTAGTTGGAGTTATTATATATAATTCAACTGATAACTTTATCTATGAGAGAGATTTGCATGCTGGCATTAATTCAATTTTTTCTATTTAAAGAAGTATCACTTTCAGTATGGCCTCTGCTTCCTTAAAAATGTCCTGTCCTTCCTCAAGATTTCTTTAAATCAGTTTCCATTTTGTATGCATTAATAATGTTTGACTTATGAGTGTAAAACTGTTCATAGTTTTAATACATGTTAAAGCTACCTTATAAACCCATATGCACAGCCAACTTCCCGTATTGCAGTTGGTATCACATTAATTGTTCCCTCCAGTATTCAGCGGGGGAGGGGGGGTGTATGCACTTTTCTACTTACAAAATACTTTTTGGCAAGTAGTGTTATGTGTTTTAGTAAGTGAATTATAGGTCATATAGCATTTTGTTCATATATGGGTGAGTGCATTTTGTCAAACATGACAAGTTCATCAATACTAGATTCCAGTTTGAAATGTGCACTCAGATGTCCTTCCTTAATGAAGAATTTTTGTAGATTTTTAAAGTAATTAAAAGAAAATAGACAGTTTTATGAGATTTTTGACAGTTTTGTACTAATTACTTATGCATAATTGGTAAATGCAATTTACATTTAGGTTTATAGATATACACATTTGATCTCTAGTCATTTTTGGTGCAAATTTTATTTTTCTCTAGATATAGTGACATTTATAAGAATTCGTATTACTGTTTAAAGGTCCAGGTAAGATTTGCCTGCTTTCTGTTAAATGCTGGATAAAAAAAAGTTGTTTTTATGATAGTATACAGCATCAATCAGAAAGCTGTAGTAAAGAATTTCATATATATTCAAATCCACATGTCCATATCATCAAACTGCATTTTATGAAAGTTGTTCCTTTTAAGGATTGTGTAATGAACGCGGATGAATTGGCAGGAGTTCCTTTAGTTATCTCTAAGTTTCATGATTGTAATATACCTGGTAATTTAGATGCCATCAGTTCTTATTCTCAGGACAATGAATACATAAAAAATAAAAGTAAAAAAAAATCGGTTATGATTTTAAAATTGTATAGAAGTGTAAGGATTAGTATTTCTCCATTAAAAAAATACCCAAGAGTGAAATATATTGGATAAAATAATATAATCTTATATTAACATAATATATTTTTATATGCAAATTCTCAACATATTTCTAAATTGAACGTTCTTTTATTATGTTTAAATTTTAAAAAAACGAAACAGCACAGTATGTAAAATATTTTTGTAGTTAAAAGTAAAGTTTTTGGATGATTTCTCTTTTTTATTAAAATTATGCTTTGGCTGGTGTTTTTTTTTTTTTTTTTTTTTTTAATTCCTTTTATACTTTTTTTGTAAATTTTGAATTGGTACTACTTGAATATCTTTTCATACTATTTATTAATGAGAAAATGTATAATTGAATTTTTATAATAATTATAAACATGTGATAATAAATTACAATTTTTAAAGACTGCTATACAATAATTTAGAGTCAGTTTGCAATTGAAAAGAATCTGAACATTAAATTCTTTCCAGATCACATCTGCATTTAAAGTGAATGTAACATTTCGTCCTTGATAAAGCAAAGAACTGCATGTAGATTGTAAGCAAATGTGTATCTGTCACTGACAATTAAATTTCATTTCTGTAATATTAAATGTGAAATATATTGCACAATGTTATGTACCAAACAGACTGCCAATATGTTGGGATCCTGTAACCCTATCCATGAAGTAAAATTGTTCAGTGCAACAATGGATAACAAATAGGAATGACTGCCAACTGCCTGAATATGCTGATACTTCATCTCTCATCCCTTTGTTTGTAAGATTCTGTATAGGCAATGCGAATTGTGTCAAAACAATGTTGATGTAATAAATATTTTAGAAAGAACTTTTTGGTTCAATGAGGTATTTGTTCACTACATTTACATTAGAATTTTTCCCCCACATACAAGCATATTCATACAAAAAATGGGGGGGGGGGGTTAATATGAGTTTGTACAATGCATGATGATTGTAGAACCCAGAATTCCACCAAGAAAGAGTAAAATGATTGTCTTCCATATGTACTGCATTACAAGAATATTAACATTTGTATAACTACACTAGCCAACATGATTTTTACCTCCAAGAACTTAAATGCTGTTTTTAACCAATTTTTATGCATAGATTTGGAAAATCACCATGATAGTTTCACATCACGTCATAGTTATTAAATATAGAGGGAGTGGCATTTTGCATAATCTTGCCAGTAATGTATGACATACTGATTTATTTTAATAGATATAAGCTAATTTTCTTAATTTTAGCAATCGATTCTCGCCCCGGTTTTCTTGTGATAAACATAATCATACTTCAACCTAGGTTCAAATTCCAATGCAACAATTTACAATTTGAAGAGAGCACACTTAGCATTTTTGATGAGGATTTTTGTAAGCTGTGCCAAGGCTTTTCAAGTATTAACTGACCGTGATATGTTGTCAGGGTTGTAAATCTATCCTCCAAACATAAACAACCCCTCGAGAGTAGGAGGGTGTGGCTTGCAACCAATGTTACCTCTAATTTTTCGTATAGCTGTGCAGTGCAGAAATGCACCTGAGTAAAACATTTTCAGACAAGATTAAATATGTGCAGTATTTTTACAAATTGTTTTAATCATAAGTAGGAACATACATAATAATAAAAAATAAAAAAAATAACAAATTTACACTTCACAGTTATCTATTTTTCTTTGAATTTTTCTCTTCTGTTCTTGATAGAAGTCCATACTTTGTAGACATCATCATCAATATTTACTATGAATTCAGTTAAATGCAATTTGATTTTCATAAGGTCACTTAAACGATCTTCATGTATTCTATTTCGATTTTTGTTTTAATTGAATTCATAGTGCTAAATCCTCGCTCGCAATCTGCACTTGATGCTTGAAATGTTCCCATAATATCAAAGAGAATGGATATGTTGCAAAACTCTAAATTTGTAAGTATGAAATTTAAAATGTCACTGAAAATTAAATGTTCCGGTTTTAGTTTTTTCGCAATTATCAATTATAAATTTTAATTCCGAATATTCTTCTGATATTTTAGAAATAACATCATTTTCATTATTTGTAATAAATCGTAAATATTTTTTTTGCAAGGCATATCACATTGTTTCCCAAAGTCAAAATTATTGCTTTCATTTGTGATAGCATTAATATCAAATACTTTCCAATCATTTAATTCATCATCTGGAAATCTGTTATCTAAGTGTTAAAAAAGCGAATTATAGTTGCAGTGTCAACATCACTTGAAATTTTTGATAATACTTTTTTCACATTTTCAATCCAGAAAATATTTTTTCCACGATATTTTCTTAATTTATTTATTTTAGCTTTAACATATTGATGTGCATCAATAATTAAACAACTTTTTTGTAGATATTTGCAAGGCGATGCAAGCTCTACTAATACATCATTGAGCGCAATTAATGCCACATGATATTGTGAATTTGTCAAAATTTGTAAATAGTATTTACTAATAGGATCATTACATTCATTAACCTGCTCATTGCAATATTTGATTAATGTTTTCATAATTTTTTACTAAAGCATCAACCGCAAAATGTCTGGATAACCTGAAAATCTGACTTCATTTAATGGTCTAAAAGATTCAATATTGTGTTCTGTAACCTGGGCTAGTTATTCTAATTTTCTTTTTTTTATGCTAGACCTGCTAAACATGTATGCAGTTCTAAGCAATGTCTCTATATCTTGCATAACAGATACATTTTTCCATGCGTCGTCCAATCCTTGTGCAATATGCTTTGCATATTGTGCAATATTGTTCAGGTAGACGTAATATTTCCTTTTGGAGAATTGCTGCTACTCCATTTTTGATTCCAAGCGTAAACACTTGCTCCATCTGATGTGAACATTACCATCTTTTGAATATGCAGAGTCTGAGTTCGAGGGTTTCCTGTGCGGACGTGCCTTTCTGCCGCTCTTGGAATAGAGAAGTTTTTTCTGATTTATTTTCTGCTTTATTAGTTTAAATTGACATATTAACTTATTTCTAGAGTAGCTTTATATTCCTATTTACGGTACTTAAAGTTAAAATAACTTAGATAGAGATTTTGTAGGTATTACTTAGTATCGGAAAGGGTATCAAATCCACGTGTTTACCGTTCATAAACGGCCGCCATTGCTACGTGAAAATTAATCAGTAAAATCTATTAATCTTGTCGAACTTCATTGGCAATTAAATTGTAATTTTAACTATACATATAACCACTTAGGTTACGGAACATAAATAATTAATAAAAATAAATAATTAATACATAACTTGATACAGAAGTTATATAAAGGGATTTCGTAGATAACACTCGTTACTGAAGCGCGATACAGCATATCCGGAATTCGATAGCATTAGCTTTGTATAGTATAGTGCATAATATAATATTGTCAATTAATCAGTACATCTATTAATCTTGTTAAACTTCATTGTCAATTAAATTGTACTTTTAACTATATATATATAACGACTTAGAGTACAAACGTAACAAATAATTAATACATACTTGATACGGAAGTTATATAAAGGGAACTCGTAGATAACACTCGATACCGAAAAATAAATATAGCGTTATAACTGTGTTAAGATACAAGCTTAAGGTTTTAATTTTGTTCTGAAATTGTAATTTTATTGACATTTAAATCGAAATCATGACTCTGACCAGAGCAGCAAAGCAAAAGGCTCAAGCTAATGGGAGTGCTGTGACTCAGGGGAGAACTGAGGGGGGCGGTTTCCCCCTGAATCACGGCCTTTTAAGATGCACTGTTTGCTTGATGTTTGCGGAGCAATCGGGTACGGGACATGATACTGCCATGGGGGATGTCTTTGTGTGTGCACGATGCAAGGAGTGCAAGGAAATTAGGCGATAACTCGGCGTTGTTATGGGCCTATATGAGACCTTGAAGGACAGGGTGCATGCCCTCGAAGGAAATAAATTGAGGGGCCCATCAAGCTCTCAGCTGCCCACATCAACACCAGAGCTTGGACTTGGTCATCTTGCAACACAGAGGCAGCCCCCAAGGCAGAATGCGCTGGTCCAACAGTAACTAGTAGTTGTTGGTGACTCAATTGTCAGGGAAACGGGGAACATGCTATGTAAAAAGGATAGGTGGAACAGGACCAGGGTATGTCTGCCAGGGGCAAAGGTTGATGACGTTGTAGAGCAGATATCATCTTTTAAGGGCACAAAAGGTGATATAGTTGTACACGTTGGCACTAATGATATTAAGAGTAGGAGACCAGCGGAATTACTTAACAAGTACAGGTCACTGTTGAAAAAAAGCCGTGAAGTAGGGTTGAATTTGAAAGTGTCTGCAATTCTGCCCAGACACGATAGGAGGGAGTATATGATGAGAGCCTTGTCGATCAATTCGGCCCTGGAAAGATTGTGCAAGGCTGAAGGTGTAGAATTTTTTTCAGCCTGGACTGTACTTGTTAACAGGAGGGATTGCTTCTACAGGGATGGGATACACTTAAATAGAAAGGGTGCAAGAATATTTGCTGATGCTATCGAGGCAGTGTTAGGTGGGTCGGAAAACTGCTAGCTTGGGGGGAGACAAAGACTAATGGATTAACAGTAGCCACGGGCAGAGGTGAAAGAGATTCTTGCACTGCTATTGGAATGAGCAGAAGCCTGAAAAACAAGATGCAGGATATTTCGGAGACTGCTGGAAGTCATTGCGGTACAAGTAAACACATGGGTTGTGTTAGGGTAGCTAAGAATAGAAACAGGTGCATGTATACTTGCGTGTACACTAATGCTAGGAGTTTAGTAAATAAATTTGATGAATTTGAGGTATTACTCAAAACATCAAAGGCAGATATTGTTGGGATATCAGAGACGTGGTGTCACACAGATATAAGGAATGCAGAACTGGAATTTGGGGAGTACAACATCTACAGAAAGGATAGACAGGATAGGAAGGGAGGAGGGGTTATGCTATTAGTTAAAAAACACATAAAATCCAAGGAAGTGAAGCCAGTTGACATCGCTGGACAGTGCAGTGTTGAGTCAGTTTGGTGTGACATAAGCATAGGTAAATCAAAATTGAGAGTAGGAGTGTGCTGTAGGCCTAATGACTCTGATGAGTATAATAAGATACTGTACAGGGAAATAGAATGGGCCAGTAAATCAGAGAGTCTTATAATGGGGGATTTTAATTTCCCAGATATTGACTAGAATTTGTGGGTTGGTCACTCACACACTAGCAAGGCTTTTGTGGATTTATTGGATGATTGTTTTCTACACCAGCATGTTCGGGAGGCAACTAGAGGGAGTAATACTCTTGATCTGATTATCAGTAGTGATTCTTCATGCATTAGGAATCTGCAGATAAATGAACCACTGGGTGGCAGTGATCACAGTGTGCTGAAGTGGGATTTACTCAAGGAGGTAACTACCATCAGAGGTAAAGGGAAGGGTTTTTGCTTTCGTAAAGGCGACTATGCTGGTCTGAGACAGTATTTAAATTCTATACAGTGGGACCAACTGATGATGTTACCAACAGCAAATTCAAAATGGGAAGCATTCAAGGAACTAATCTTGGAAGCTACCAGGCTTTACATACCAACCAAGAAATATTGTTCAAGGTTCAGGCCTAAATGGTTGTCAGATGAACTAATGAGACATATGGCAGAGAAGAAAAATGCATGGGATACATACAAATTAAGGGGTGACGTGGAAGCCTATGATAGATATAAGTTGGTCTGTAACCAAGTCACAAAGGAGATTAGGCAGGCAAAGGCAGATTATGAGAAATCCTTGGCAAAGGATGCAAAGAAAAACAGAAAAGAGTTCTTTACCTATTTAAACTCAAGAAGGAAAGGGATGAATCAGATTGGTCCACTGGATGTTGATGGTTCAACAGTTGAGGATCCAGCTCAGGTGGCTAACAATCTAAACGAGTATTTTGCATCTACATTCACGCATGAGGAGTTATTCAGGAAGGGGAATGTTGTAGGTGAAGTAAACATTGGCAGTGAGCTAGATGATTTTCTAATAACTGAGAGGAAAGTGGAGGAGAAATTGTTGAGGATAAACATAAAAAAGGCACCTGGGGTGGATGGGATCTATCCAGTTATATTAAAGGAGGCAGCAAAGGAAGTAAGCAAACCCCTAGCCATAATTATGAGAGCTTCTTTGGACTCAGGGGAGGTACCCATGGACTGGAGATGTGCAAATTTAACCCCAATTCACAAAGGAGGATCAAAGGCTGACACAAGTAATTATAGACCTGTTAGTTTAACTTCGGTTCCAGGAAAATTAATGGAGGCACTGGTTAAAGAAGCACTGCAGGATCATCTGGACAAGAATTCAGTTATAGCTCAGACACAGCATGGGTTTGTTAAGGGCAGGTCTTGTCTGACCAATTTGATTGGATACTATGATGTAGTCACAAAAGAACTGGATGCAGGGAATAACTTTGATATTATATATTTGGATCTTAGAAAGGCTTTTGATACTGTTGTGCATGGAAGACTGCTGCACAAATTGGAGAAGTGTGGCATTCGAGGCAAATTGCTGCTATGGATAAAGGGATGGTTGAGTGGCAGAAGACAGAGAGTGGTAATCAATGGACACTGCTCAACGTGGACTAATGTTATTAGTGGAGTTCCTCAGGGTTCAGTGTTGGGTCCATTGTTGTTTTCTGTATTTATAAATGATATTGATGATGGTGTGTCAGGCTTAATGTCCAAGTTTGCAGACGATACAAAGGTTGGCAGGGTTGTTAAGGACACTACTGATACTATGCTGCTGCAACAGGATCTGGAAAGGTTGAGCAGATGGGCTGAGAGGTGGCAAATGAAGTTTAACATTGACAAATGTAAAGTACTACATATGGGAAACAGTAACCCCAGATCAACGTATCAACTCTGTGGTACTACGCTGACAGTGGTAGAGAATGAAAAGGACCTGGGGGTAATTGTGCAGGCAGATATGAAGTTCTCTGAGCAGTGCAGACGAGCTGCAAGAGTAGCTCATGGTGTCTTGTCAATGATATACAGGAATTTTTCTAGCAGGGACAGGGATGTGATTATTCCCTTGTATAAGGCATTGGTCAGGCCACACCTTGAGCACTGTATACAGGTCTGGAGGCCTCATTTCAAGAAGGATGTAGAGCTGCTGGAACGAGTACAGAGAAGGGCAACAAGATTAGTGAATGGAACAAAGGGTTGCTCTTACGAAGAAAGGCTTAAGTTTTGCAAATTACAGAGCCTGGAGACTAGGCATCGCCGAGGTGATCTGATAGAGGTGTACAAGGCTTTGAATGGCTTGAGCATGCTCAATGCCGATGGGATTCTTCTTCTTGCTCAGAATAATCACCTGAGAGGGCATAAATTCAAATTGAGGAAGGACGGATGTCGGATAGATGTGCGGAAATTCGCCTTTAGCCAGCGTGCAGTTGGTTTGTGGAATAGACTTCCATCGCTTGTTGTTGAAGTTGATAGCCTAAACAAATTTAAGGCTCAGCTGGACAGGTATTTCGAACGAATTGAGGGGTGAAATGGGAGTAGTGGTTGTTTTTTTTTTTTTTTTTGGCTGATGCTGAATAAGCTTGCTTTCTTGCATCATATGCCTCTACTAATGCTAATGCTAATGCTAATATTCGTCGTACAAAAATTTTTTCTAAAATGGGCATACTGTCGCATTTTGTAAGCTTCAAAATACTTCCAAATACTGTTTTGTAATATGTTTCATTTTTCATTCAAAATTTAAAATACAAAATTAATACTCTTTGTACTGAAATATCAGTACTTTCCTCTACAATTAACGTGTGGAAAGTAGATTCTCTTATTTCGTTCAGGATATTTTTGATGAGAAAAGAATTTATACATTCAACAAATTCAAATGAATAATTTTTGCTTCTCCAATTTTTAGGTATATATAAATTTTTCCATGTGTTCATGAAGGTCTTGTACAGAGTTCATTGATGCATTAATTTTTATGACTAATATCACATCATTAGTTAAAGCCTTAACCGTATCAAAATTTGATTTCAGTTGTTCACTTTCCTTTTTTATGTTATGTACTTCTACAGTTTCCGTAAAAATACTTAAAATTCCATCTTTTTCAGATTACGTAACTTGGTAACTGGATCTATATGTATCTTCTGACTTGGATGCCTTTTTAAATAATCTAGTTTCCATTCATATTTTCTTCCTGTACTAAATTCTGCGACTTTTGCTTCTGCACAAAAGGTACACAAGACGACACCATTTTCTTCATTATGTTGAAAAATATCTCCTAGTTTTAGGCCTTGCTTTTTGTGCAGCATCAATTTGTTTTAAAAGTCAATCTTTTTTAAATGTTTTGCTAGTTTTTTTTTATTTACAGTATTTACCTGAAAAAATTTATTTACATTTTTATCTGAAAAAATTTTAAATTAAAGAATTTTAATTCTCTGTATTTTGTAAATGAAGTTATAAAATATTAGGAAACATCACAAATTTTTAACACATTGTTTATAAAAATTTTTAAAAAAATTTCATTTTTCATATTTTATTGAAGGTAAAATATGAAAAATTAAATTCTATCCATCATTCGTAAGGATAGAATTGTGGATGGTCCTGCTCATGGAGGAGTCGCAATCCTTGTGGACAAACATATCCCCTTTCAACAATGTGCAACTTACAACTAGCATTGAGCTGTAGCGATTTGCTTTACAGTGGGGTTCTTATTAACTGTCTGCTCTGTTTATCTCCCATCTGGGATTGACATCCCTCAGAAAGATCTTGATGATCTTGTCATGCAATTGCATTCCCCTTGCTTAATTCTTGGGGATTTTTAATGGACTTGACACTCTGAGGGGTTGTGCTAACATCAGTGGAAGGGAAAGAGTCATAGAGCATATGCTCACTGACAATGACCTTTCCTTTCTAAATGTGGGAACTAATACCTTTTTCCACATGCCTACCCATACTTTCTCTGCCATTGATCTTTCTGTCTGTTCCCCTTCTCTCCTTCCTTCACTTACTTAGGTGTAAAGTATTTTATGTCTAATGGCACCAGGGGTTTCCCATATCTCCATGTTGTATGCATTGGGGGGGAACACAGAGGTCTGTGAAAGCCAAAGATTTATAAAAAGTATATGGGCAGTATAGTGTCATGGTACATTGTATCTTTGATCATTTAGCCGTTGGGCTCCTGGTGGGAAACCTAGCGCCCACACCTGCCCTGTGGAGGCAGGTCAGGGTACCCAGTAGTTTTCATTCAACACTCTGGCAGGCCCTGCCACCTAGTTTCCAGAGATTTCAGTGGCTAGGGCCTAAAAAAGGTTGTGTGGGGCTTATTGCTTTAGTAATTCTGTTCCAAAAGGATTAAAGGTTGATTGAATTTTGGATTCGAGTTAAATTTAGTCCAAGGGCTGATGTTTGTGGTTACAAAAGTTAGTGGGGAGAGAGAGAGATTGAAGGTTGGGGGGGGGTTACAGGGAAGGTGCCCCAAGTTTATCAGTGGTAAGAACCACCAAAGGGAGAATGGGTGTAGCAGGAGAGCGAGTCAATGAGTCACCTCATCTCACTGCCAGGAAGGGGAGTTATGTAAAGAGAGCCGGGCAAGAGTGCTTGGCTCAGGCAGCCAAAGTTGGCCACTGTTCGTCTTCATTCAGTTCTTTTGTACATCTTCATGGTTGCTCATTGGGGGGGAGGCGAATAAGTCGTCCTCCCCTCCCCTGCCAGGGAAAAGGAAAGGAAGTGGGCTGGTTATGGTGCTTGACTCAATTTGCCAAGAGGTGGAAGGCAGAACCCTCAGAAGTTTCACTGCAGCAGATCTCTCTCATAGGTGCAGACTCGGTCTGTCCTCTGGGGGCAACCTTCTCATTTTTATGGCTGTCGTGGTTAGTTGAGTTGTGTAATCAGGTTACGTCTTTGCTTGTAGAGGTCTGTAAATTTGGAGAAAGCGATATATTCCTGTTTGCTGTTTTCCCGGTCTCTAGGTAGGAAGGTGATCCTAGTGATAAGCTGGCAGCAGAGGTCATCATAGAGTTGACATTCATGCATAAGTTGGTGCCAGCTGTCCAACTCTCCACAACAGCAGGCAGGATGGTTAGTGATGCCCAGGGCTGTGAGTTTGGCTCTGAGGGCTCTGTGTTTGGTGAGTAAGAAGGTTGAATGCAGTCCAGGTGAGAACCATGGCGGTGCTTTCATAAATAATTTGTCCACATTTGGAAGGAATTTTTTAGTGATTTCTTCTTTGGGGGGTGTTGTTCCATCTAGATTGCCAAATTTTTGTGAGATGGGCAGTAAGTCTCTTCTTTTCCATCGAGCGACTGGTGTCAGGTCACATTGAAGCCCATGAAGGAGCATGCCTTACCTTGGGACAGCTCATAGAGGACTCCACATCTTGCCACTTCGAGATCTAATAGGAGGGTTCCTACCTGCAAAGCATGGGTGCTTACTGTTCTGCAGCCCCAGGTAATAGCTAGTAGCATGGTTCTGTGGGTGGATTCTAATATTTATGGTTGACTGCCATGGTGACTGGAGTACCATGCTCCTGAAGCATATGTAACTATTGGAATGAAGGCAGCTTTATAGAAGAGCTTGAGTGTTTTGCAGTCCAGCCCCCAGTTCTTCCTAGCAATCCTGGTGATTAGTGCCATGTAGCACCTGATTTTTTTTCTGATGTACTGGAGGTGCACCTTGAAGGAAAGGCTGCTGCAACCCTATGTGCCACCAGTAAGCGAAATCAAATATGCTGCCCCGAAATATTTAGATTAAAAAATAAAATAAGGCGTAAATGATTATTATTCATTTATTTAAAAAGAAAAGAATTACAACATATCTCACATATAATTTAATGAAACAAAAATAAAATCATTCTGAAATTCTGGAAATAAACTTTAAATTCTAAATCACAATAATCATACTCTGTCACAACAATAAAATAAAAGGAAAATTGTAACATTAAAAAAATTATATAAATTTGTTTTTTTGCTATAAGAAATGTTAATTTATTAATTATTTCATTTATGTTTATTTGTTCCAAAATATCATTTTCTATTGAAATTATTGCCAAATTAGAGATTTTTTGTTGACACATTGTCGATCATAAATAATTTTTGATTATTTAAAAAAAACTCTGTTCACCTGAGGCAACTCAAACTGGTAAAGTTAGAAAAAATTCTTAATGCAACGGCTACATTTAGAAAAAAGTATCTGTAAAATCGTTTTTAAAAAAATATTGTAATACTTCAAATGAAGTAATATTGTCTTTAATATAATTTTAAATCTCATTATTCAAACAGTGTTAAACCATCCATATCAGACTCATTACAAATGATGTCATTTAATTTAATATGTAAATATTTCTACATGTTCTTTCATATTTGTAAACCGTTCAGTTAACGAGAAAATGGTTTTGTCCATGGCCGGGCTAGCCAGGTGGGTAAAGTGCCTGCCTGACAACCGAATCCCGCCTTGGGCTTGGATCAGAGTAAAATACGAAAACTTTGGGAGATATACAGTGCATTATGGCCACAGAAGCCCATGCGCCAACAAATAACAAAAAAAAAAAAAAAAAAGATTTTAAAGAAAAAATTAATGTTGAAATTTTGTTTGGCGTTGATGCCAATGATAGTAGCCATATTATTAGCCGAATCGAGAATTTTTGGGAATGCTTCCTCTGATCTATTTTCTTTAAAATATTCCATATTTTCTAGACATTCAAAAGCTTCATGTACCAGGTGGTTATAAAATAAGTTTCCCTATTCAGGAGACCCTAGTGTCAAACCGGTTGAAGTTAGCGCTGTGAAAATCGGTGAGCATCTCTTGAATATGGGGAAGCGATCTGTAGACAAAAAAAAAATTAGTTCAGATTTCCTCCACCAGGGTAAAAACGGCGCTGCGCATATGTAAAATTTGTCATTTACTTTAAGACACGCTGCTTTACGCAAATGACATCCTGTTAGATAAAAGCAGAAAAGCCAACGCCACCGTCAACCATTATGGCTCCTACCAAAAAGGAACGTGCTCTTTTAGTAAAACCGTTTTACCAGAATAATAGTAACGCTAATGCAGCACTACGTGAACATCGGAAACTTACAAGGTTTGCGTAAAGGACCTTTGACATTGCGGTGGGGGGAGGAGCTTCGAAAACTAATAAAGAAATTTGAAACGACCGACCGAGGAGTTAGGTGTAATTCCAGGCAGGGGACGACCTCGGAACGGAGGTAGTGGATGAAGTGGCGGTTGCAATGATCACAATGCGAAATACAGTACATTACTACAAGTCAGTAGTCCCTGCCAGAGGTGTGTCAAGAGGCTTGGACCTTTCTTGATCTACTGTATATAAAGTGCTTCGAATAATTTTACCCTGGTTCCCGTACAAGATTCACGTAGTGCAAGAACTAAAGTCTTGTGATCAGCAACGACGAATAGACTGCTCTACGATTTCTGGCTCGTATGGAATTTGACGATACATAGGCTCGAATGATCTTGTGGTCTGATGAGGCACATTTAAATCTTCATGGGGCTGTAAATGCACAAAACTGCCGAATATATTCTAGTCCATCTGCTGTGCTTGAAAGACCACTACAAAGTCCATACGTTAGAGCAGAGTTTCCCAAACTTTCTCGGTTCACAGCGCCGCTAGTATCCCAGTAATCTTTTCACGGTACCCCTAGGCCAAAAGAAATACCTAACAACAGTGGTTTTCGACCTTTTAATATACCTATATAATAATTTTATTCTTTATATAGCGGTACTAAATAAAGATCAATTATAGATCACCATAAAATTAAAGAGATACGGTACAAAGAAATATCTTACACCTTTTTATAATGAAATAAATGTATAAATTTCAAAAAAAAATAATAATAATAACTTTAAGTAACTTAAACCGAAATTACACGGCACCCCAAGAATGTTGTTGCGACACCCCTGTTGAAAAACCACTGCGTTAGAGTATGGCGTGGATTCACAGCAGAGTTTATAATCTGACCATTTTTCTTTGAACAGTCTACACCCCATGGCCCCGTAAGGTAACACGGTGCTGCGCTCTTCTAAGAGATCACATTATTCCGGCTCTGCAAGAAAGGCAATGCTTGGAGACCGTAGTGTTCGTGCAATATGGTGCCCCTCCCCACGTTGGTCGACAAGTGAAGGAACTGCTCCGTTCAACATTCGGAACTGATCGCATTGTTTCTAGAGACTTTCCACAGTTCTGGCCAGCCCAATCACAGAACTCAATCCCTGTGATTTCTGGCTATGGGGATACCTGAAAGACGCAGGTTACTGTGGCAGCATAGAGACGCTTGTCGATTTGAAAGCAACAATTAAACAGCATGTAGCCAACATCCCCCATGAGATGCTACGCGAAACTGTGTCGCACGCAGTCCTCCGTTTTCAGAATGCCATCTCAAGTGAAGGAAAGCACATAGAACAATATCTGTAGATTTCTAAGTTCTGATATTAAAATCTAATCCTAAGTTAAGTGTTCCATCTCATGTTTACAGTGCCGATTTCTCCCTTGGTGGCAGAAATTTTAATATATATATTTTTTTTCTTCTGCAAATCGCTTCCCCATACCCACCTGACATACCCACTGATTTTCACAGCGCTAACTCTAACCCATTTGACACTAGGGTCTGCTGAATAGGAAAACTTATTTTATAATCACCCGGTATATCGAAATTCCTTTTCAAAATATCATGCCAAATTATAAATGAACAAAGAAACAATATTTTTAAGCCTATTTATTTAGCATCATTCCTTGTATCCATATCTATTTTCGTTTTAAGTGATTTCAAGCAGAGCATCGTAAATTTCTTCTGTTTTTTTTTCTCAGCAGTTTTGGCCTCTGTTCTATTTTCTCATCGGATGTCAGACAAAGGTTTAAGTGTTAAATTACATATATATTTTTGAAGTACGTTCCAACGATGGATTGATGATGAGAAAAAAACATAATTCCTGAACATTTCCGAAAAAAATCAACTATTTCAGTCTCAGTGGCGTCGTTTACAACAAGATTTAGGGTGTGAGCGGCGCATGGAATGAAAAATGCTCTAGGATTAACGTCAAGAATTTTTTTTTTTTTTTTTTTTTTGTAAACCTTTGCGTTTTCTGGCCACAGTCGAACCCTGGCCACGTAAATTCTTAATATTTAGATTTACTCAATAAGTAGATTTGATATACAGGGTATATCAAATCTACTTACAAGGTAAATGATGTTTCCGATTTTGATATTTTTTTATTCAGAATTTTATTCAAGCTACGCTCGTGAAACACATCAGCTGGTAGCTGAAAGATCAATTCAATAAGTTTTTTTGTTTAAATTGGCATTCGACTGCCAGTTTTGCCTTCTACCAGCTACGCAGCGCTACATTTGCCAGAATGGCAAAATGGCGACCGGGCTGGAGAAAGCGTTGTGTGTGTAAAAATATCATACAACAAAATCTGGATTTCTTTTTGTGGGGTTATGTGAAGGACAATGTGTACATCCCTCTACCAACGACACTGCCGGAGCTGAAGGCACGGATCACAGAGGTCTTTGGTAAAATTGATCGCGAAATGAAGCACAGTGTGTGGTAGAAGATCGAATATCGCTATGATATCGTTCGAGTTACTCATGGTGCCCACACTGTGAACTTTACCAATAACTTTATGTACCTTCATAAAACTTATTGAACTGTTCTTTCAGCTGGCATGTGTTTCACGAGTGTAGCTTGAAATAATTCTGAATAAAAAAATACAAAATCGGACACATCATTTACGGACACCTTGTATATTCAAACAATCCCTGTCTGATAGAATCACCCCAGGGGCTCGCATCTGGTGACTATGAGCTTGGCAAATCCAGGGCCTTGAGCTGGATATCATCATCCTTCTCTTTCTTGGTGATTCCTTTCTACTTCTCTCTCTCTCTCACTCACTCAGGGTAACTCGGGAATTTTTTTGGCTGGTGCAGCATAAGGCTCAGGCCTCCTTGCACCATATGGCTAATAATAATAATAATAATCACGGGCAGGAAAAAAAATGGAAAAAAAATGGAAAAAAATGTTCGTTTAGTTCAACTTACATAGTGCTTATGTTTCTAAATACAAATCACAGTATCATGTATCACAGCCATCTGTTGAACATGACTTACATCGGACGTTGTATCCAAAATCATAGCAAATTATCTAATCATTTCTAGTAATTTATCTATAATATTTTGTGAAATTATTTCAATAATTTCATTTTTTATTTGATCACCCAAATAATGCCGATATTTTTCGATTCAGATTTCCGAATAATAATACGGCGAATATGTTCTGCCCTAACTGAATCAAATTTAGCATTTTCCAGTAAGTTTTAAAAAGTTACCATTATTATTTTCATATAAATCTTTTAAAGATCCCCCGAACGCTACACACTGCCCTTGCTAAAAATAGTATCATATATATTATTCTTTCAATTACCGAATACCCATTTTTTTTTCTATATCATATAATCGCTGTTCTCTAGCGTCGATTGTAACGTTTGTCTTTAGTGACTGTGCCAGATCTAACCATTTTTTAAATGGTTTTTAATGTGTACTGCACTTGTTTCATGCTTACCTAAAATAGCAGATCAATTTCTCCAATTACTGTATAAAAATTGATTACTTAGTTGAATTTTACAATCACCAAATATCTTGCAACAGAAGCAAAATACAGAATTTCCTGATAAAAAATAAAGTATCCTTTGACCTTTCTCTCCATTTTTTCAGAATTTTTATATAATAAACATCTGAAAATTTTCTTTCACTTTAATCGGAAGGATATTCTCTATTTTTAATTTCAGTAGGATAATTTTGAATCAAATCGCGGTGTTTCATTGTCAGGTTTTCTGACCAATTACCTCGATCCGTTGATAATGATATATTTGAGTCAATATTTATTAAATATAATTACTAAGGGAAAATTTAAAAAAAAAATCGCTAAATAGAAAATTTCACTATTAAGAAATATGTAATAAAAAATGTGTCAAAAAAAAATTTTGGAGCCCTCCTGAACTGCCCGTAAGCGACGCTTACCTCGCCTACCCACTTGCGGCGGGCCTGCTTGAAGGAGAGCGTGGTCGAGCATCACTCCCAGGTACTTGAGTTCTTTAGATAGCCGCAGTGTGGTTGTGCCGATCTTGATTTGAGGTGGGAGGTCTTCTGTAGTTTTTGTCTCCGAAATCTTGAGAATATGTGTCTTGATCCATGTTTGCAAGATTTTAAGGGCATGATTTGCCTTCCAAGTTGTGATCTACTGTTTGCAGTGACCGCAACGATAACGTCGTCTGCAAAGGCTTGTGAGGAAGCTTCACCAATGTCCGTATTAAGGAACTCGTCCATAACTATGTTCCATAATGTTGGTCCCAGTATAGAGCCCTGGGGGCAGCCTCTGTGGAGTCTCGCTAGCACTCCGTACCGGGTGTTTATCTTGATGCGTCTCTCTGATAGATAACTTTTGATTGTGTTGTAATGATTTTCCGGCATGCCAGTCATCCTAAGTCGAACCAGGACGATCGGCCACCAGAGGGTGTCGAACGCCCCGGCAAAAGTCGACAGAAATGGCCAAGAAGTATTTTTGATCAGAGGCTGCAACCTGTGTCAAGAGAGTTCGAAGAGCGTCAACTTTTGACATTCCCTGTCGGAAACCAAATTGTTTGGCGGTACTTAGGAGATGGAAGAAAACCCATGTGGAAGCTACCACTTCCCGTGATAACCACCCTAACTAGTGGTAGACCGTGTGCACCATTTAGTTTACCGGGGTGGATCAGGCTGACTGGAAAGCCTCTCAACATCTGGCAAATCTTGACATCTCTACAGTCAGCCAGGAGTCCATCAATGATGCAGTCACGTACATCACAAAAACTGTTTTCCATGCATCTACAATTGCAATCCCAAAAAACATCCAGCCAGTTTCAACTATTTCCGAAACCTTTGTGAAATTCAGGATGCACAGCAGCAAAACAAAGCCTGGGGGATATTCCGCCGACGTCCGGCGCCAGGTGCCAAGCGATTCCCAGCGATTTATAGAGCGTTCTGAAAAATATACCAGTTACTTTAATTTTCATCGTTAACTTCCTTTTATTTTTGTGAAACAGCTCTTTGTCTTACAATCAGTAAGTGAAGACACAGAAAGGAAACTCACCTTCTTATTTTTTTTCTCTTATTCTCACTTTTACTAATCTAACTTACACAACCGCTTGGTCACTAAGTGGTACTGCTCTTGCCTCCACGCGGCGGGGCTGGTAACCTGGGAGAGGAAAGTAACACTCCCATGGCCAAAAGAGCAAACATAAGTAGTAAAATAACTACTAATACTAGAGGGCTTCAAGAGAAAGCCCTAACAAGTAGTGATACCAAAAACACAAATGCAAAGAGACAGAAGACAGATATGGACCCACCGAAAATACCGACATACATTGTCATACATGCGACAGGAGATCAGACATTAGGACGTACGTCTCCGTTCGTAATTCAGAAAACATTAGAGGGTCTAGTAGGATCTCCCAAGTAGGTTCGACGCCTGAGATCCGGAGACATACTAGTGGAAACAGAAAATCCCAAACACTTCCAGAAGTTGCTACCAACAACAATTTTTGGAAGAATGCCAGTAGTTGTAATACCACACAACACACTGAGGCACAACGTGCCATCAGTGCTAAAAGAATTATGACTAAACAAGATTGTTTCGTTACACCCACAAGAAATGTAATCCTTACCTTTAACACTCCAAATCTTCCTGCATCAATTAAAGCTGGCTACCTTTCCTGTAAGATCCGTCCATGTATTCCAAATCCACTCAGATATTTTAAATGCCAGAAGTATGGTCATTCTCAAACAGCATGTCAAGGAAAGGCCATTTGCCTCTCGTGTGGCTCTCCAGACCACTCCCAAACTGAATGCACAGCAGTAACACCAAAGTGTCCCAACTGTTAGGGTGCTCACCCTGCATTTTCCGGAACTTGTGAATCATGGAATATGGGTAAGAAAATATTGAAGTACAAGATAGAGAAAAATGCCTCATACCAAGAAGCAACAAAACAGATATTAAACGTGATACTTTCGAAATCATACTCTAATGTAAAAACACTAAAGAGGTTTCAGCATAGACTTATATTACAGTTCCTCCTAAATTATCTTTTGTCCAATGGGCCAGATCTAACCTAACGGATGGTGAGACACTAACAGCAATGAAGACCATAAGTACATCAAATTCTACTAATACAAAGCCATCCAAACCACAACAGGACAATGCCCTCAAGTCACGAACGCTAACAAAGGAGAAAGATGTCCGCCTTACACAAAATAAACCAACTGATCGAACTATGGAAATTGATGAGAAGTCAGATAATGAAGATGCGGTTCTCCTGCTACATGCTGATGACGAGATGGATATCACTCGTGCAGTTTTTCCAAAACGTGAAAGATATAATCAGGATCGAGGGAAAACAAAACAATCAGACCAATCCATCTGACCTAAACCCAAGTAATGCAGAAAATCATTCAATGGAATTGTAAAGGCCTATGAAGCAATTTTGATTAATTAAAAGGTTTAATACACCAGCACGATCCTGCAAGCATTTGTCTACAGGAAACATATTTATCTTCAAATTATACTCCACATTTCTGAAAGTATACTATATACAGACAGGATAGATGTTCTGAATCTCTGGCAAGGGGAGGAGGAGCAGACATTTGAGTTCTTAGAAATGTCCATCCAAACCTATTCAGCTTTGCACCTAACTATTGACATTACTCTTGTGTCCATTTATATTCCACCAAACGCTTCATGTTCCAATGCAGAACTAGACGATTTATTAAATCAACTACCTCACCCTGTGTGCCTTCTAGGCGATCTAAATCCTCATCATCCTTTGTGGGGTTCCGCGAACACCAATCGGAGAGGGCGGATGATCGAAACTGTACTCAATAATCATCACTTAGCCTTGCTGAGTGCCGGTATACACCATATACTAACTAACTAACTAGGTAACCAAGTTCATGTTTATACTCCGGCACGACCACCAGTTCAGTGGAGTTTACAATAAATCAATCAATACAAATGTTAATCGTATTTAGCAATCACGGGTTTGAATCCCCTCCCGGTCCACTCAAAGAGCGTGTGCTACTGAACTCATGCTCCTGACCACTCGGCTACGTCAGGCTTATCTACCTGCCTACGGGATCAAGCTCTGCTCTTGACCTGTCCATGTTCCTCATCCATTTATCCTAGCCTTGAGTGGACAGTATTAACTAATCTTCACAACAGTGATCACTTTCCCATAATTTGCAAAATACAGACAAATACAAACTATGCCTCACCAACGAATTACGTGAAATTTCCATCGAGCAAACTGGGAACAGTTTTCTAGTACCATCCAATTTGATATTCTTGCCAAAAGAAAAAAAATAAAGCTTGGAACATTTTTCGCCAAAATGCTACAATGGAGAACCTTATAAATTATAAACGTCTGAAAGCTGAAGCACGCCGAATTCGTAGGAAAGCAAAACAGGATGCGTGGATTCGATTCACTTCTACTATCTGCAGAAACACTGACCCCAGAATAATCTGGAGAAAGATCCAACAAACTTTGGCCCAATCCTGTTTTGTAAAGGAGTGGATATTTCTTCTCCGACTGATATTGCAGAGGCACTAGCTGAAACATTTGCTGCCACTTCATCCTCTCAGTCTTTTGAAGCCTCATTTAGACGCACAAAAATTTCTGTAGGAAAATATTAAATTAACTTCAATACAAACCAATCACATTCCTATAACCTTCCGTTCACTATTTCTGAACTCTGGGGAGATTCCCTTGGATTGGAAAAGTGCAAATGTATCTCCCATACATAAGGGTGGCTCTAAAAGTGAAGTGGGAAATTATCGACCTGTCAGTCTGACTTCAGTAGTAGGGAAAATCATGGAGGCATTGATCAAGGGTGGAATTCAGGATCATTTGGATCAAATTGAAATTCTCAAGGATACTCAGCATGGTTTTGTAAAGGGAAAATCATGTTTAACAAATCTGGTTCGCTATTTCGAAAGGGTCACTCACGAGCTGGATTTAGGGAATAATTTCGACATTGTTTATTTAGATTTCAGCAAAGCTTTTGACTCAGTCCCACATGAGCGGTTGCTTTATAAGCTGGAACAGGTTGGAATCACTGGGAAAATCCTTAGATGGATAGAAGGATGGCTTCAGGGCAGGAGGCAGAGGGTTGTGATAAATGGCTATTCCTCAGATTGGGTTGATGTAAGAAGTGGGGTTCCCCAAGGATCAGTATTAGGACCACTGTTGTTTTTAATTTTCATTAACGACATTGATGAAGGGATAGAGGGCGTGATGTCTAAATTTGCAGATGATATTAAAATTGGTAGAGTAGTTAATGATCACTGTCAAGCTGAGCTTCTTCAGAGAGACCTAGATAGACTTCAAGAATGGTCAGAAAAATGGCAGCTGTGCTTTAATCCAACAAAGTGTAAGGTATTACACCTGGAAAACAGTAATCCCAAAATAACTTATTCACTTGGTGGAGTTCAACTAAACCCAGTACTGGAGGAAAGGGACTTGGGTGTTACGATACGGTCAGACATGAAATTCTCTGAGCATTGTAAACAGGTTGCAAGGAAGGCCCATGGTGTCCTATCGATGATCTATCGAACTTTTGCAAGTAGAGATAGGGACGTGATAATCCCATTATATAAGGCCTATGTTAGACCACACTTGGAATACTGTGTTCAAGTATGGAGACCGCACCTAAAGAAAGACATCGAGCTTCTTGAAAGGGTGCAAAGAAGGGTAACTCGCCTGGTGAGATCGGCAAAAGGGCGTCCTTATGAAGAAAGACTTCGAATATGTGGGTTGCAGAGTTTGGAAACTAGACACCTTAGAGGAGATTTGATTGAGGTGTTTAAGGCTCTGAGAGGCATCAGTAAAATGAATGAGGACAAAATTTTCAAGATTATAAATGATGCTAGAACTAGGGGACATAAATTCAAGTTACGCGGGGAAATGTTTAGATTGGACTGCAGGAAGTTTTATTTTAGCCAGCGAGTTATAAATTACTGGAATAAGTTGCCTTCATGGGTGGTAGAGGCCGGCAGTTTGGGGAAATTCAAAGGTCATCTGGATAGTACTTTCGGGTAAGGGAAGCGCATAGGATGATAGGATTAATTTCCTTTTTATTTAATTTTTAATTTCATTTTATTATTTTTATTTATTTATTAATTATTATTATTTATTTATTTATTTAATTTTTGTTTTTATCATTGTTTTGTTCGGATTTTTTTTTTTTTTTGGCTGGTGCAGCATAAGCCATAGGCTTTCTTGCACCATACGGCCGTTACTAATACTAATACTAACTCAATGAAGCTCTCCAGAATTCTCAAAATAGTTCTGCTGGGCCAGATGTCATTTACTACATAATGCTTCGCCACCTCAACTCCAACTCAAAATCTACATTATTAAAATTTTACAACAGAATCTTTGAAGAGAATGCTTACCCTGATAACATGGCATCAGTCAATAGTGGTAGCCATAGCAAAACCGGGGAAACATGCTTCCCCCCCCAACAGTTATCGTCCTATATCTTTGACCAGTTGTTTAGGATATGGACTAGAAAAGATGATTCACAGGAGACTTGTCTGGATTATTGAAGATCAAGATGCCATAGCACAGCACTAATTTGGTTTCCACCGTAACAGGTCAACAACTGATGTCCACATCAAAGTTGAAGCACGCATGCGAAACGCTTTTGTCAAAAAACAGCACATGGTAATGAAAACTTTTGATATTACCAAAGCATTCGATACAACCTAGAGATATGGAATCCTCCAAGACTTATACAACCTTGGACTGAGAGGTAACCTGCCTAGATTCATTCAGAATTTTCTTCACCTCAGGACCTTTCAAGTACGATTCCAGAATGAGCTGTCCAAAATCACACGCAAGAAGAAGTACTTCAGGGATCGATTTTAAGTGCCACACTTTTTGCATTACATACCAATAGCATTACTCGAGATATGCCAGCTACGGTGGAAACTTATATGCATCAGTGCCAAAATATAAGGGCCAGTCAGGTTTTCACCTGTCGCTTCTCACAGGAGTGGCCTGGATATGGGAAAAGCATACCAAAGGAACCTCGTGAGGTACAGAAATGATGAAGGAAACAACACCGACACAACAACCGAAACAAAACGGTTCAGAGGGACTTTATTCAAAAATGGCAACATAGCACTGGCTGCCATGATACAGCTGCATCACTGCCAAAGATGGAACAAAGGGAAGAGGTGGTCCTCAGTAGGAAATATGGCCACCCATAATGTTGATGCAAGCTTTGCACCGCCTATCCATACTTTGAACAATGTTGTTGATCAGTTCTTGCGACAACATCGTCCATTCCTTTGTCAACGCCATCTTCAACTGGTGAACATTTTCTGGTGGGTGTGGATGTGCCGCTAGGCGTCTCCCCAGAGCGTCCCATATGTGTTCGATGGGATTTAGATCGTAGAACGGGCAGGCCAATCCATACGAACAATGTCCTCACTTTCCAAAAGCAAAAGCAACAGCTGCAGTGCGATAGGGCGTGGCGTTATCATCCATAAACACGAACTTGGGGCCAATAGCACCTCGAAACATACGCACATGGGGAAGGATTACCTCAGTAAGTAGTGTGCACCGGTTACAGTACCGCCTTCCAGTATCTGGAGTTGTGTACGCCCATCCATGATAACGCCTCCCCAGACGAAAACACCTCCACCGCCATATCGATCCCTTTCAGTGATGTTTGCGGGGTGATACCGTGTGCCAACCTCTCGTCAGATTAGTTGACATTCAGAATCGCTGCTGAGACTGAATCTACTCGCATCAGTAAAAAGTACCTTAAGTAAAGATTTTGTGGTTGTAATCTTTAGAAATAGTGTTGGTCCTTAAGTTTTGCACAGCAGTATATATTTGCAGACGATCTTGCTATTTCCTGTCAATCATCAAACATGGCTACTAATGAAAGACAACTACAGTTAGCAATAACCAAAATTGAAACATGGACAAAATGTAACGGCTATCAATTAACCGAGGGGAAAACAGCAGCAATACACTTCAGTAAATTTCGATCGCTTCATCCGGAACCTGTATTAAAACTGAAAGGCAGAGAAATACCGATGACCGACTCCATAAGTCTGTTGAGTTTGATTTTAGACACCAAACTTAATTTTCATAAGCATATAACCTACCTCCGAACTACGTGCCTTCAGAAATTAAACACCCTTCGCGCAGTATCCTCAACTTCTTTGGGTGCTGACAATGCTGAATTTACATCGTGCTCTAATCCAGTCACGATTAGATTACGGAGCTTTAGTATATGCTTCAGCTAAAAACACCATCTTACGGTCTCTGAACACCATCCAATACAGTGTCCTGTGATCTGCACTAGATGCCTACAGAACCTGCCAATACAGAGCTTGTACATAGAAGCACATGACCCTCCGCTTTATCTTAGAAGACAACGCCTTCTCTGCCAGCACGCAGCCAAAATAAGCAGCTTTCCAACTCACACCTATTGAGTATACCTCAACCATCCGCTTTGGCCAACACTCAACGAATCCAAGCCCAATGAACCGAGGCCTGCTGGGATACGTCTTCAAGAAGTAATACAGAAGTGGAAAATCGATCTCAATAAAATTTCGGAAAGTAGAAATATGCCTTTGCCTCCATAGGATAGACATGATACAAATTTTGTATAGACATTGAACTATACTTCGTTCAGTGGTCAAAAAATACCTTTCCACCACTTAATATCCGACAGTTACATCCCAAGAATACTTCGGAACACACTAGGAAACTCATAGTCTATACGGATGGGTCTAAGTCCCAATCACATGTAGGGGCAGCAGCTGTATTCCCTTCTCATGTAATCTCAAAATCCCTTTCAGGTGAGTGCAGCATACTTTCTGCAGAACTATATGCTGTCCAGCTTGCATTAATGAAATACATCCACAATCGTACTCTTTGTCCTAATATATTCGGATACGCTCGGTGCTATCTCAGCCATACAGGTTAAACAACATTCCCATCATCCTCTCCTACAAGAAATTGGCTTTCTAATCACCCTCTGTCAAAAGAAGCACTCTGAAATAACTTTTTGCTGGATCCCAGGACACTGCGGAATAGAAGGCAATGATAAAGCAGATGATGCAACTAAGTCAGTATCAGAACTGCAAAACAGAACAATGACAGTCCCACAAACTGATTTTAGTCCAACCATTATCAGAGAAAGTGAAAATGAATGGTCCCAGATACGAAAAAATCAAGTCAACAATAAAGTACAGGAATAAAACCTAATCCCCAAATATGGCACTCCAGCATTAGGGGAAGTCGCAGAGAAGAAGTAATACTTACCAGACTGAGAATTACCCATACTCATCTTACACATTTTCATCTATTGGCAAAAAAAAATCCCCCACTCTGTGTTCAATGCCAAGTTCAGCTTTCAGTAAAACACATTCTTTTGGTATGCCCTCGATTCAGAAATTCCAGATTCCTTTGTTTTCAAAGTTTATGCAATAACCAGAATTCACTTACCCTTCAACAAATCTTAGGCAATTCTGCGAATCTAGACGAACTATTTAATTTTATTCGGTAAATCAGATTTGATGAACAAATCTAAAAAAATGTTCGCTTGACGATGTTGATTACAAGCCTGTTATTCGCAAAGCAAGTTACGACAACTGGTCACAGAGCTGAAAAAGGAACATTAACGGCAAACTTTACCAGATAAAAGAAGAGCCAAAGCTGTGGCTCTCAGGCTTTCGACGAAACAGACGAGAGGAAGTGGTACTGGCAAGGCTCAGAATTGGACACACTCATCATACCCATCTGTTCCCGCTACTGAGAGAAGACCCACCCCAGTGTTCATCCTGTCACAGTCAACTTACGGTTCGGCGTTTTCTGTTCCACCGTCCTTCATATTCAACAATTCGATCAAACACTTTGCGGTCGGTCTCTAGGCAGAATGTCTCACATGATTTAACTCATATCCTGGGAATTATGCAAACATAGAAGAACTTGTAATCTATTTAAAATGTATTGGCCTATACAGGAGTATTTAATTTACCATATACAGCGTTATATTTCGACTAAATAAACTATGCGCAGACGCAATTTGGCCTCAGTAGCCCTTGTGTCGTTAAGCCAAATACCAACAACAACAACTGATCTATTGCGTGTTATCCCATTTCTTGACCTTTACATACTAACAGATTGTTGTGGATCATAAAACTGTGAAGGCTGAGTTTGAATTAAGTTTAGAAAAGTAGAGATCATTCGCAAAACTAATTTGTTTGCAGTCGCTTAAGATTTAATGATCTCTTTTAAATTCACCGCTTTCTTTGTTTCGCTGAAATCGCTCTTCGACCGAGTTAGAAATTCACGTAAGCTCCGATCTAATGCCATTTCATTTTTAAAAGAAGTTTTCTTTTAAACAAACAAACTAAAAAAAAAAAAGGGGTAAGGATTGTGGGGGAAAGAAGTAGCTCGATTTATATTTTTAAGATTTAGCTGACCGTTACGGATGGTCAACAGAATAAACGGAATCATCCATTAAATGTTCGTTCGCTTGTACGGCAGCGAATGCTCCTCACAATGACATCTATTTGGATCAACATTCCGTAATCCCACCAATTAGACGAGGGATACGATGGGACCGGCCAAAAATAGGATTAACTCACGACTTCTGTCGAATTTTAGTTTATCAAAGAATAAATTATTAAGAATCCCATTAACTTTTGAGAAAACGACGTCACGGATCTTAAGCACCTCATTTCCTGGTACTTTTAAAAGCAGCTTTTGTGCGTGTGCACGAACCAAGGGAATAGAGCGTGCGATTCCTACAGAACCGTCTTGCAGGCAGCAGCAGCCGTAGTAAGAACCCAACTGTGGGATGTCTCCAGACCAATTAATATATATGATTTTTATTATTATTATTAATTGTAAAAATAAAACGAATAATTAATTATTATTAATTTTACGAATAAAATAAAGCACAATCGTACTTTATTTTCCAAAAAGATCACCACAGTTTCATTCCACTAGTATACCAGATTTATTTATTTTATTCATTTATTTTTTTTACACTTGTCACGAGTCTTTTGGTCATCCTTGTCATCCTTCCAGACCATAATGCAGTCTTTCAAAAACATGAAAATCTCGAAGAACCTGGTCTGAACTGTACGGAAGATCAGCACGGTTATTTGATGGTTGCCATAGTGTATCAATCCGTCTATTTTTTTAAAAAAAGAAAGTGCGTAACAACTCACACGCTTTTCTTTCTTTCTGTTTTTTTTTTTTTATGGCAGATAATCGTTTGAGCAATGGTGCGTAATTTTCAGAAGTGACTATTTCACTTCTAACATGAAATGGTATAACAGCGATTTATGTCAGTGGAAGAACCATGAAGAAGAGAACCATTATTCCTCCTAGTGCTAGTGTTTTCAGGACAACTCCGACCCATAGTCTATATATTGAAGCTTATGAGTCCCCTCTGTACCTTCGCAGAAAAACACTACAACTTAAATATGCAGCCGAAGTACGAGGTTGCTGTCTGCATCCTGCCGAGCCATATCTATTTAATCCACCACTGCAAAATCTCTAAAGATATAAACCGAGTAAAATAAGACCAGTACGCCTACGCCTTATTGAACTAAGACAGAATTGGAACGTTCCTATTTTCAACAGACAACAAGTAATGAATTACTCTCAACCACCTTTGACTCCCCTTCCTCAACTAACCTGCGATACTTATCATCAGAAATGAAGAAAGAATCACCAACTGACACTCAATGCGAAACAACTCCATGCAAACCATATTCAGAAATACTTTGCCTGTTTTTTTTGCTAATATATACAGATGGCTCGAAATCACATTAGGCGTTGGAGCAGGGGCAGAAGTTTCCCTCTGGTATCATTTGGGCTGCTGTTCCACCTAAGTATAGTAGTTTCTCAGCGGAACTTCATGCAATAAAACTAACTTTAGAAAACCCGAATCTCTACCCATCTTTAAAATACATAGTATCCACGGACTCTCTCAGCTCAATTACAGCAATGCAAAACTTCCTACAAGGTTCACCTTGTGTTAAACCAAATCAGAACCCTTCTATTACAAATTGAACACTGTCATCAATAAGTGACCTTTTGCTGGATCCTAGCCATTCGGGAATAAAGAGGAATGAACGCGCTGACAAAACTGTTAAAAATCCATCAACTTTTGATTTAACCTCCATTCCTGTTCCAGCCTCTGACTACAATCATATCACACAAACAACATGTTTTGTACATTGAAAAAAGCTATGGTAGACCCGAACCAATAATGAACTTTATCAACTTTCAACTTTATCAGTTGAAACGGGACCCAAAGATTTGGCATCCTAGCACCAAAACAGTGCGAAGAAAAGAAAAGAAGTCGTACTTGTACGGGCACGAATAGAACATACTTATTTGACCTACTCACAGGAGAGGATCCTGTTCAGTGTCTACTCCGTTCAGCACATTTAACAGTGAAACATGTTCTGATTGACTCCCTCACTATAAACAGCACGGAATATCTATCCTGTTTTCCCTGACAAATCTTCGAGAGCCGATGACATTACAACATATTATTGGCGATGACGCAAACATCGATCAATTTTTCTCTTTTCTGAAAAAAAAAAAAGGAATATATCATAAATTCTAACAGATTTCTGTAATAAAAATGAAGTGGTTAAACCTGTACTTTGTTCTTTAACATTTTTCTATGAATAGGCGCAGTATAGCCACAGCAGATGATGCGCTATTAAAACCCCATAGCGCACAAACACACACAGACTTCCCCAGTGCTTTGAATTCTTTTGCTGTGGCAATGACTGATCTTCCTCTTCAGGCTGACTGGTGAGCATAATCGAGAGATTTCAATAATCCAAATAATCAAATGAATTTTCATAGTTGAATAATTTTTCATAATCGAATTATTTTCCATAATAGAATGATATGAGTATAATCGAATGATCTTCCATAATCGGATGGCTTTTGATAATGGAAGTAATCAAATGATTTGTTAATAATTGAATGGTTTTCAAGAGGGAATTAATCATTCGAATGATATGAATATAATCCAAATAATTGAATGATTTTGCATATTTGAACGATTTCATATATGCGAAACAGAAAAATCGACCAAAGGACACACGCAATTCATGGACCTAATACATATATAGCAAAGTTTGTTCATGGTGGCCCCCCATATCACATTTTTTTTGAAATCTCTCCCACAATCCATCGTTTCGGAATTCTTGGATCTTATTTACAATCTAACGTACAAATACCCAGCTGAAATAGCCAACTTGACCTGGCAACATGAACCAACACAGAAGAAACGACAAGCAGAGACATCAGAAGCACAGAGACTCCAGATGACTTGGCAGCATGAACCTCTTTCAAATCGTACTCTCTCTCTCTCTCTCTCTCTCTCTCTCTCTCTCTCTCTCTCTCTCTCTCTCTCTCTCTCTCATGTAATGTGACTAGTTATGCCAATTTAATGATTAAAATTGCGAGACAAATTCGGAACTCCAAATAAATACAGATGACTAAGGTAACAGCATTTCAAATCTTTTACTAGAATTTAGCTTTACTAATGAGCGAAAAAAAGTGCTGTACTAGATAAGTTGACAGATAAAAAAGAAAATGCGTGAAATTCTACACATATGATTGAGTTTCTTGCGATAAATATTAGGGATTTAGCACACCGCAGCAATTCCACACGTCATCAAAAACATAACATTGAAAAACTGTCCGACCTGGATCTTGGCAATTATCTCATGTCAGATATTAATTGTTCATTTCACACTTCAATAATTAAAGGATTTTATTCTGGCTTATCCCAATTAACTTTTATTTTCTAACTTTTTACAAACCTTTTTTTTTTTTTTTTTTTGTTTAATTTAGGCTGCTTCTGTTCAAGACTAGTTGCCTGTCTTAAACTTTGTTTACTTAATTGAGCTTGCGCAAACAGCCATCTATTAGGGGTTTTAGAGAGTAAAAAAATGAAACATAAAAGAGACATTGCATAGTGCATCGCGCTATTTAATCCACATTTTAAAAAATAAATGCAATCTCGGAAAGTATGCGTAAGAAACAAAAACAAGATGGCGATGCGCATTATTGAATGCGTAGGCTTCGCATTGCAAGGACGGAGAGTATCAGAAATTAGAATTGAAAAATGTACAGGATTTTGAAAAAATTATTAAAGGTTGATGAATCTGGTGAATAGGATTACTGATATTACACTTCAGAAGACTGTTCGAGTTGCCACGTATCTCTAATCTGCAACAAATGGATGACTTCGGTCTAATTAAATTCCAGGAACTGGAATTTAACCCTGGAACAATCCCTTGGTTCCAGATACAGAAAAAGACATTCCCTTATGCAGGTTTTACGCTTTAAAGCCATCGATTTCTATTTCGCACTCTTTTCATGCTAATAAAGACTACAGAAATGCGAAGCATATGTTACAGAAGGTCAAGTTTGGCCAGTATAAATGGGATGGGCTGTCGAGACTTAAAATGCTGGGATTCCTTTTGAGTATTCAAGTTGATTTAGCTAAGTTTCCTTACTTTCTCTACCTCTGAGATAGAGCAGTAAGTCAGAGCTACAGGAAAAGGGAATGGTCTGGCAGAATTGAGTTGCAGCCTGGAGCACACAACGCAGTAAACAGTCCCTTGGTTCCGAGAAACGGTCTTGCTTCCATCATTCCATATCAAGCTGGGACTGGTCAAACAATTCGTTAAAGCAGTAGATCCTCAAAGTGACGAGTTCAAGCATATACAGTATACAAGCCATGTTTCCAAAATTATCTGATGTAAAAGTGAAAGTTGGCATATTTATTGGTTCATAAAGTTAGAAGATATTGGTTTCACAAGAGCTGGAAGACAAAATGACTGCTGCTCTGCGAAATGCCTATCAGTCGTTTCATCTTGTAGTCAATTGCTTTCTTGGTAACATTAAGCGTGAAAATTACAAAGAACTGATTAACAAGTTGATTGAGATTGATTAATATGTATTTACGGATAATTGGTATGCATAATGTTAGTCAAACTCCATTATTTGCACTGTAACCCAAAGGTTTTCAGACCAAATGTGGAAAATACTGGTTAAAAGCGTGGGGAGAGATTCTTCCAGGACAAACAGTCACTGGAGCGAGGTACCAAGGAAGGGGGATGAAATTACGATCGATGATTATATCTGGTTCCTGGTTCGGGATGATCGCACTAACCACAAAAGACAAAGCACATTTTAAGGAATTTTTCTATTAAGAAAAGTGGAAACCCGAGGAGGAGGGTTTTAACGTTTTAATTTGTGATTGTTTTTTTAGCTTGCTTACTTTTATCAAAGATTAATACAGTACTCCGTTCTGCTGAAGTTCAACATTGTTTATAATCCATATTATTGCATGTTTACTTTTCTTTAATAGTTGATGCGAACGGTTGATTGTCAATTGTTTTGGGTTTTAATAGTACGAAGCTACGAAGGCCATAATGCGTCAAAGCCAGTTTTAAAACATAAAAAAAAGGGAAAAAAGACAAGAATTTAACAGTAAAATAGATTTAACATAAAAGAATGAAACTGTACACAAATTTATAATAAGTTTTGTTCTGTTTTAGTTTATCCATTTATTTAATTTTTTTTTTTCGTCCCTCCCTTTATAAAAAATATGGGGAAAAGGGAGCGTATCACACATTCTTAAAATGACAGATTTTAAGAATGTGTGAGATCTGGCATGCAGTCAACACTGTCTCCTCCCTCCCCCGCGGGGGAGGGAGGAGAAGACCTGACATGGCCGAGTGGTCAGGAGCGAGAATGCAGTGGCACACGCTCTTTGTGTGGACCGTGAAAATCACTGAGGGACTCTATTGATTTGGCTGCCTGGTCTGCTAATTTGGTTTGGTTTGTGGTTTTTTGGCGCATCAGCAAAATAAGGCTATAATGATCCAAAACCAAGTTATAATATAAAATATAAGTTATAAATTCTGTGACCTAACGAATTAGATCACTATGTCCAAATGTAGAGGGGTGATCATTAAATTCGCGAACTGGTGCAAGATTTTATGTTTATCGCGCGAACTTTCCATAACTGCCACTAAAGGCGGTTTCCCTCATCGCTACTGAGCAGACTCTGTGTGAGCATGCCAGTACTTGTCGAGCTAGCGTTGGTTGAAGAATTTTTTTTAGCCGTGTGTCAATGACGCTCGTTTTGAAGCAAATATCATCGGATAAACAGATTGAACAGCAACATGTGATTCATGGGGCTTAAATGCATCGGAATTGGAAACAGTTAAAGAGATGAATGAAGCATATGGTAACGAGTGTCTTGGTAGGAGCGCTATATTCCGGTGTGAAGTGGTTTCTCTATCAAGACAATGCCGGGTCCCATACGGCTAATATAGTGATCACTGCCATAGTTGCTAAGATTCTGCCACATCCCCCTTATTCATCGGACTTAGCCCTGTGTGATTTCTTCCTGTTTCCACGTCTGAAGGAAGCTCTGAAAGGCAAGCGTTCCGTGTCGACACAACGATGCTCGCAGAGCCACAACGGAAACACTTCGCAGTCTTTCGACAGAAGATTCAGATGATGACAATTAAGCTCTTGCACCATGTAGAAAGGTATAAAGAGGTAACCTTTAGATACGACTAAAAGGTTTAACAATTTTAAATAGCTAAAAACGGCTGGCACATCTCGCAGAACGATTTTCATGTTGTCCAGCTGAAAAATCCAAAATAACTCAATGGAATCTCAAATAACCCTACCGTATACCTGAGATTGTTTAATAGTTGTCATGAGCATAATTCAGCAGTCATATCAGATCATATTGATATCATTCGAATGATTAATTCCGTTATGGAAAATCATTCGACTATGAAAAATCATTCTACTTCGATTATGGGAAATCATTGGTTTAATTGGATTATGGAGGATTATTTCGATTATGGAAAATTATCCTTAATCAGAATAAGGGAAGAAAAGTAATTTTAAAGAGATTATTAAATCTTAAGCGGCTGCAAACAAATTAGTTTTGTGAATGATCTCTACTTTTCTAAACTTATTTCAAACCCAGCCTTCACTGTTTTATGATCCAAAACAATCTGTTACGTGTGTAAAAGTCAAAAAATGGGATAACATGTAGAGTAATTTCAGTTGTTGTTGTTGTTGTTTGGCTTAATGATACAAAGGGTACTAGGAAAGGTTTGCAATATGACGCAACAATGAATCACAGAAAGCTGCTTGTTGCTGCATGTTGAGACATGTTCATACGTGCATAGTAGCCGCCGCGCCAAGTCGATGGGCTCAGTTATTCATTAGTAGTGAGAGTGTAAAGTGCTTGCGATGGCATCGTGGTCACGAAATGAGATAAGGACAGTTTTGCGGTATAATTTCGTGCGTGGTTTAACCATAGACCAGTGCTTAGAAGAAATTACTCTTGCACTAGATGATGATTGTCCACATCGTACAACGATATTTTTTTTTTTTTTTTTTGTTAATTTTTTAACGCTCATTGGATGTTGAAAAAAGGTGTATTTGTTATTGTTTAGAATGTATGCATTTATAATGTGAGAAGACATAGTGTGGCTACAAGCAGTATCTTGTTATGCTCACTGTCCTGGCATGCCTTGGTGTTTTTGATACTTGTCCTAGTTCAGTGTGATCATTAGCTCATTAACTGAGTTTTTGTCATTTGTCTTGTGGATCATTGGACATACCAAAACTTGCTGTACTGTGGCAATTGACTTGTTCATTTTATCTTTAAGATTTCTTTTAAAAATAGGTATTTTTAAATCTTACTTTTATAAGAAAATTTTTATAGATCTTCTTTATATGTGAGCAGATAGTGTATTTGATAAAATTATTTCCCTTGCTGTCATTTATAATGTAATATATATTTAGGTATTTGTTGTATAAAATTGTATTATAGTAAGTTATATAAATAAGAAATAGTCATATTTCAATTTTATATAAATATTCTTTAAGTTTTGTTGTTACTTGTAATTTAGTACTAAAATGCCTACATGGCAGTTCTGTAGATGTTGTAATATGTTCTTATTAGCTTTATTTTGACATGTATTTCCGTAGGTCATTTATTTGTATCAGAGTCATATCTTCACAGTGTAATTATGTGTCTTAAATTGGTTACTTCAGCTGTGATACTTCTATGTCCAGTTGTTGTACCACTTAACTTGAGCATTAATTTTGTGGGTAATTTAATTGCTTATTATCAGTTTGTTTATATAATGTAAAAAAAAAAAAAAAAAAAAAAAGAATTATCAGCTTGATAAACTTCTCTCCCATTTCATTTATATTGTACATAAAACTTAAATTCTATTACTTTCACGAGTAAAAGAACTGGTATTATTTTCAAGAGAAAAAAAAAAAAAGAAAACTTTTATCGGAACATTAACAGTTAGCCATTTGCCATAGTAACGTAAAGTACCCAAAATGGACCTCAGTGTGAACAAGTTGGCACAAAAGGCACTGCCTTTCTGTAAAAGTCCCTACTCAGGTGTAGAGGTATGTTTCTTGACCTCTGCCAGATGGCTGTCTGCAAGGTGAGAAGTATAAACCATGAGACCAAACACATCATATCAAACATGGTGGTTGGCTTAGAGTGACTCCTTGGACTTTTAGCACTCCAGGATATTCAGGTGGTATAGAGAATTCCAAAGGGGAAATTTCACTCTGGAGGATTCTGAGAGGCCGGGAAGGCCACGAACGTCAGTTACGGAGGAAAACGTTACTGCTGTGAGGAAAATGCTTGACGAAAACAGGCGAGTGACCTACCAACAGATAGAGGATACTTTGGGCCTAAATGCACCAGCAATTCGTTCGATTCTGCAAGATCATTTGCACGTGAAGAAACTTTGTTCTCTCTGGGTGCCGCATCAACTGACTGAAGAGCAGATGACACGACGTGTGACTTGGTGCCGGGAGATGTTAAAAAAGTCTGATAAGGGACAATCTCGGTATGTGAACAACATCGTGACAGGTGACGAGACTTGGCTGTACTATTACGATCTGCCGACCAAGGCTCAAAACAAAGTTTGGGTCTTTGATGATGACGACACACCCGTAATTGTCAGAAAATCCCGATCTGTAAAGAAGAAAATGATAGCTGTATTTTTCAAATCGAGTGGAATTGTGGAACGTGTCGTTTTGGACACGCAGAAGACAGTCACAGCTAAGTGGTATACTGAACAATGCCTGCCTAAAGTCATTGGATCTATGAAGAACCTGCGGCCAAAGTCAAGAATGGACACCTGGTACCTCCATCACGATAATGCTGCAGCTCACCGCGCAAAAGCCTGCACCGAATATTTGACCACGACAGGACTGAAACTTCTCGAGCACCCTCCCTACAGGCCAGACCTTGCTCCCTGCGACTTTGCACTGTTCCCGCATGTGAAAATGAAGCTAAAAGGGAGGCGGTTTTCCAGTGATGAGGACCTTCTACGGGCTTGGGACAACGAGTGTGCTTTACTCCCTAGTGAAACTTGGCAGAACTGGTTTAAAGATTGGTTTCGGAGGATGGAGAGGTGTATTGAATGTAGAGGAAATTACTTTGAAAAAAATTAAATAAACAAAGCTGTATAGTATAGTGTATAGTGTGTTCGTGTCTAACGGCACCAGGGGTTTCCCCCATCTCCGCGTTGCTTTCATTGTGGGTGTAACAGTTCACTGTAAAGGCCAGAGATTTAAAAGTGTATGGATATTGTATGGGTGTAGTGTTGTGTATCGTTGTTCCTCTGGCCATTTAGCCGCTAGACCCCTACTGGGGCCCAACGTTGTCCACACTATGCCTCGTGGAAACAAAGCTGTATTGCAAAACTTTCCTAGTACCCTTTGTACAAGGGCTACTGAGGCCAAATTGTGTCTGTTCATAGTTTATTTACTCGAAATATACCGCTGTAGATGTTAAATTAAATACTCGCGTATAGACCAATACATTTTAAATAGATTATAAGCTCTTCTATGTTTGCATAATTTCCCAGGAACTTTACTATCCACACCTCAGTCCGAATAATTCTGTCACCAAGTGAAAAACGCCCATAAAAGTTTTTCACGTCGTTGATGGAATTCGAACCCGAGCCTTTTCCACCCGGGGTGGGGAGGACGGTGATTATAACCACTGTGTACTCGCGCAGCTGGGTTTCAGATTGCTATTCTTTGTGTTCCTTGGGTGTGATCTGGTGCGCCTTGTCGTAATATGTTCCTTCTTGCTGTGGCTGCTTGCACCACTAGTGGTGTCTCCGTACGGATTTGGTGTTTCAAAAAGAATCTGCTTAGATGTAATGAGATTTCTCAGTCTGTTCCTGTGCTTTGGTGAATCTATACTTGACATTTGATTTAGACTTGAGATCCGATTGTTGCTTTTTTATAAGAGTAAATATGTAAATATGTACCTGCATAATATGTCCCCTGAACAATTCTGAGTAATGATGCAAAGCATCAGTCGTTACATAATGAAACCATTAAAGATTACATCTTTGAAATTTGTCAATTTTTTTATAGATATTGAAGATTTTACTGTTGGTTTATGAAGCAACTGAATTAATGAAAGCAGAGTCTTCTTCAAGGTTTCTAGGATCGTGGACCTGCTTAAATCGACCTCTAATGCTCAATGAAGGTTGCACATGGAGTTTACAGTAGAGGAATGAAAGCATTCTGTTCCATTTGCTCGGGAAGGTTTCTTGGGTGATTATAGAATTTTTAACAGGGGGATCTCAGTATAAAAGCAGTAGGGCACTTGACTATAAAGTGTGAATACCATCTACTCCTGGAACCTTTGAGGGCTTCAAGAAGTTAATGGCAGCTATCAATGCTGTCTAGTTATTGTCACAGCTGTGAAGTGGTTGTCTGGTGAGCCAGACTGAAGATTTATGGAGCTAACAGTCGAAAATCTAGTAATAAGTCAATCTGTTTAACGGGGTTAAATTGGATAGCTTACAACACTGATCAAAATCAGCTTGAGACGATTCGTCAGTCATCCAGCCGGCTTCCTTCATCGGCTGCACTTTGCACCAGTGAAAATCGTCTGTGGCGACTTTAAACTCCTGGACTATTTCAAAAACAGGTCACTGCTATCACAGCCGAATGTAACCGGTACCACAATCGCCAATGAACGCCCACAAGAGACAGCAGCCGATCTTATCCTTACCACGGTACCATGCCTAATTTGTAGCTGTGATTATGATCCAGTCTATAGGCACAATTCACACTGATAATTCTACTTTTGGACTACACTAAACATGTGGTAAAAAAAAAATAAATAAATTCTAAGTCCCAAATATTTATATTTCTTCAACTGTATTACAGCAGCACCTCTAATCCAGTAGTTTATCCTCAAATCCTGCGAGGTCCAACTACCCAATTTCAACTTCTTAAAACATGGCACAGATACACAAATAAGCAGCTTTGGAAAATGTCACAATCACTTCCTGTTCCAAAGTATAATGGATAGCGCAAAAAGATTATTATTTTTATTATTATAAATATATGAGCTTATTCGGAAATAATGAATATAAAATGAAAACACCTGAAAAGGACAGGCACATCACAGTCTTTTCCACCATGATTATTTCAAACGTTAGTTTCAATCGTCCGGAAACAGACGATTTTTGAAAATCATCCGGAAACAGACGATTGAACCTAACGTTTGAAAATCTGTTTTCAGACGATTACACTTCGGAGTGACAGACGATATCGCTGTAGGTCACACGGCTGCGCATGTCTATAACTGCAACATCCTCACTGGTAATGAAGCGGTTACGAAATACGTTCATAAAGTGCGTGTCAGAAACTATTCGAGATAATGGGAACAAATTTCAGAAGTGCTGAAATGAAAACAACGGATGAAATGAGTGAAGGCACGAATAAAGCCTTTCGAGCTCATTAATTTCGGTTACTTCTACCATTCTTCTTATTACAGTGAATCCGTAAGGACTGCGCAATTTCATTCTGGCCTTCTAGTTCCTCTAATATCTGACTGAGCTAAAAGTGCGGGTAATTTCTCCTAATGAGCAGATTTGGGAAAACGCACGCTGGATTAAGTTAGTTCAACAAATATCTTCTTTTTGCGCTTCCATTCTTTGCATGGAAGAGCTTAACTAATTAGCCAGCGAGAGTTATAATCGGATTACAGAGATATATAGAGCCAACAGATTATGTCTCTTTACCGTTATGATTAGGCTGATTAGAAGATCGATAAGAAAATGTCAAAACTTTCTTAGTGCCAAAACTCACATTAAAACTACACGCATGACTTGATTATAAGACCTGAACACAATGTAGACGGAGTGGAACAGGTGTTGCCTGGAACAGGTGTTCAGTATAACAGTTTTAAGAGATAATCAGAGTCGTAACTGAGGTTTTAAGACATTTCGAGTTACAACTGGATGATCCTTACCGTTAAGGAAAATTACAATTTCCAGTTTATGCCTTATGAAGTTCACTTCATAAGGCATAAACAAACAAAAAAATAAACAAGCAAAATAAACAAGCAAAAAATGCTCGTATTTCAATCCGTGAAGAAGGAAGGCATCTGATATGAAATTTTGTTTTATATTTATGAATGCAAAACAGGGCAATTTCTCAGTGATAGTGTTTGTGCATATCTGTCGATAAGAAATATAGACCTACAGGTACGTATCATAAACAAGTCAAGCGATAATTATTGTCAACAAGGGTTTTGAACCGATGTCTACAGAGCTTTATATATATATATACTCAACTCTTCCTAACAGGCTGGAACCAATCTACAGTGCGGCCCATGCCCAAAACATAAGAAGCCAATTCAGTGGCACAGTTCCAAGCAATAATGACAGCCTCATGTATGCTCAAAGTAATGGAGCAGCCTACTTCCCATTCTAACCAACTAGGTTCTGCCATGTGATTCTCCATATATCCATTATGTACCGAAACGGAGGTCCACTATAACAAACCTGCTAGCAACCACCAATCACAATTCTGCAGTGATTTCAAGATAGGGCTGAGTTAGCAGTGGTCTACCTGTGTGTTCAATCCGTATTTGACTCGGTTGATGTCCGTGCCCTCCTAGAGGTGTGTGAGAAAGCATACCACACTAAATGCAATATTCTTGCATTCTTAAAGTCGCTTCTAACGACAAAGGTTCTTCCCCTGAACGTCAATAAAAAATCCTCCACATGGACACTTAAAGTTGGGTGAGGTTCTATCGGGGCTCCTCTTTACTGTCATTTCATCCATTCTTATACAAGCAAATAGATTTCATCAACTGTGCTCACAGTCTGAAGCTCCTCTATCGGATCCATGAGGCTTCATCTGCATCCATCATCAGCATCGTACAGAATTTGACACGCACCCTCTCACAATTTTCCCTAAAAATAAATCCTCCAAAATCTGCATTAATGATATTCTCTCTAAAATCACATCAATCCATGGAACTCCCAACACAGTCACCAATCACAGAGATTTTGGGGTCACTTTTTTACTCAAACCTCGGCTTTAAATATCATGTAGCAGACATCCAGAACAAGGTCTCTAGGTCTATAGATACAGGATGCTTGCTAAGCAACACCTTTTACATGTCAGCAAGGGTGATATCACGCTACAGTACAGTTATCGGTTTCTACATAGATGAAATCAGTGGTCTTCTTCCAAAGGTATGGTCATAAGAAAGTTTATTCCATCTGTGCACTTTGCCTTACAAGTCTATTCTAAAATGGTTCAGTCCGAGTCTCCACACTCTTTTTCTTCTAACTGGTCATGGTACGACGCCGAAATGATATCACTGTGTCTTTTTGACTTCTATCTCCCTTTCGTGCGAAACTTGTACGACGCCGAATGATATCACTGTGTCTTTTTGACTTCTATCTCCCTTTCGTGCTAAACTTGCTATATTTAACCTGTCTGATTTTCCCCCTCTGTAACTGTGGCAGCCTAGAAGACAGGCAGCATGTTTTTTTCACCTGTTCATATTACTTGGATCTTCGCCAGCCTCTGTCTGCTGTGTGTCAACCATTCTCCTCAGGCAAAAAGTAGTCTCTCTCTTGAACTCCAAAGAAAAATTTTATCTTCTGCAAGATTTTGCACATAAAGCCTTTGCCAGACGTGGACAACTCATCAGCAGTGCCCCAATTTGAGGAACTACTCCTATTCCAGCTCTAACTCCAGTCCAGACCAGCATCTCCATCGTCGCCATCTCGTGATACCACCACCATCGTCACTACCACCATTTTTTAGCTCAAGTACCATCTTCACTACCATCTTCGACTTGGTCAGTTGGTAATCAAACTTGTACGACGCCGAATGATATCACTGTGTCTTTTTGACTTCTATCTCCTGCTGTTATTTTTATTTTATTTTATTTACTTATTTTTATCTTTAATTTTTCTGATTATTTTTTATTTTTTTTTTTCAAAAATTTATTTTTACTTAACATTTTTTATTTCTTTAACTTTTAATTCCTTTTATTTTTTATAATTTTTATTAATTTACTATTTAAATTTAATTTTATTTGTTCATATTTTGAATGATTTGGATATTCAGTACGTGACATTCGAGGTTTGCTGCGATAGCGCTCAGTTGTGGCCCGCCTCCTCGCGGCGTAGACGGGTATCAGGACGCACCACCCTGGTGCTTGTTGCTTCCCGATAGCAAAACAACCAGAAACAACTAAACACATACACGGCACAAACATAGTATTGCACACATTGGGCTTTCTGCAGAGTTTTAGTAACATGACAGGGTACCACGGCGGAATTCAACTAGCGTTTGGGAGCCGCCTTACATAAGATACTATACATGTTTACATCGCATCTGATGAGTACGGGCGATATCGATGGAGGTTGCACAAAGATAACCTTCCTCTACTCGCACATACTTCGTACCGAACTTTAGAAAAGTTACAAAACGAATCTTTGCCCTCCACTTACTTGCAACAATAAAAATGACAGTGGGTGATATAAATACGCTCAGTTTTTGACAGTTGGCCAAAGGAGAATTCCCTCGCACCCCTCAAGAGCCGTTCCTACTCTGTCGTCTGTGGCATGGCTGTTGTTATTTGATTTTAAGAGCATTAGCAACTAAGGCCATATTGCTCCGGGGACAAGCGGTGGTCATTCCCTGACCTTTCCGCATCCTCCGTATTTGGTGGTGACGGGTTCGAACCCCGGTCTAATCAAGAAGCGTGTGCTACGCACTGCTGCTCCTGCCCACCTGGCTACGGAGGCGCCTCTCTTTGGCATGGAGATTCAACAAAGTCGACTGGTTCCAGCCAATGGAAATGCTCCATAATATATTGATGCTGATTACAAGAAGTTTATTGATGACAAAGTCTATTCTATTAGAAGGTGTATGATTTGGGAATGGCAGAAAGAACAACCATACTGCAATTCTGAGCGTTCCAGCTGTTGCCAAAATACTGTGAAAAAAGTGGATCAGGATTCTTCTTCTGAGGGGAAAAAATCCTGTCAGTAACTATTCTTTATAAGGATATGTTAAACTCGTAGCATTACTACAAAAAAGGAAAAAAATTCAATTAATTTAAGAAATAAATCGAATGTGGATGAAATAAAACGCACTGAGTACATTGCCTATACGGGATATTTCTAAATTATATACCGGTAGTTTTAGCCACAAAAACATTAGAAACAAGTTGATATAAATACGTGTCCAGCAATGCTTTCGTTCCGATTTCAGTCCTTTTCTTGTGTTTGTAAAGTGATGAGCGAAAACGCCTAAAAGAAACTAATCAACCACCATCGAACTCTTGTCTGAATTATTGGAAGATATGTTTCAAGCACGTGGTTCCAGCATGATGGAACCTCTGCCAAATGCACTGTGGATATAAGTACAGTCCTTTCACAGCGGATGAAAAGACCCGAGTTCGAATCACGTCAATGATGTTAGGAATTTTTATGCCCCCTTTTTTTTTCACATAGCAGAGTTAGTTGGTCTCAAGAGAGGGTTGTACGGTTTTTCTCCCAGAAAAACACATTTGGAATGCTGTATGGAGAATTCATCTGAAAACTGACGTTGAGTTTCTTGAAAGAGTCCAAAGACCGCCAACTCGCATGGTGAAATCAGCAAAAAGGACCACAGTAAGAGGAAAGACTCAAGCAAGGTTTTTTCCCCCAGAAACTGGGGATTTTTCTTCCAGAAAAACAGGCAAATTACGGGTGGTCCTAATATAATAGTTTGAGTTTGTTGTAAAGAATTACAGAACTAAGAAGCATAAATTCAAATTACAGAGGTTTAGACTAGATTGTAGGAAGTTTTCTTTTAGCCTGCGAGTCGTTAATCGCTGGAACAGATTGCTGTCATAGGTAGTTGAAGCTGACAGTTTGAAGAAATTCAAAGGTCACCTGGATAGCTACCTATGTGAGGAGGGAAGCACATAATTTGTATTTTTTCTTTGCAGTACATGGCGAATACCACACTGCTCCACAAAATTAACAGAACAGAAGAAAACGTAGTATAACTCGTGCAGCTTGCGATGGAGAGGGTACGGTTCTGTTCTCTGATCCATCCCGTTTTATGCTACAAACAGATTCGAGACATTATTTCATCTGGAGACAACGAGAAATGCGGTGCCATCCCTCCAACATCAGAGAAAGGGCCACTTACGGTGGAGGCGGTGTTGTCGTGTGAGGAGGAATACTTTTGATATTTGATAGGGGGTAATCTAACTGCTCTGAGGTAACGAAAACAGATCCTCGAACCCTACGTGCCGTGCGACTTTTTAGAGATGCAGTTGGCAGATTTTCTCTTCATACACGACAATGCCAATGCACATCGAGTGGTGGAGGAATATCTTGAAACTGAAGATATCCAACGAGTGCCGAAGCCAGCACGATCAACAGACTTAAATCCTCTTGAGCGTCGCATTGCACCCCGACAGCCAGCTCGTATTTTGACCTTTTTTGGGATTCTTATACAACTCCTATAAATGTCCCTTATACGTGTCCAAAATTTCTCCCTGTCTCCTCATTTCATCTATATTCTATGGTACACCACCATATCAAATTTTGTCCCGCTTCATCGAAAACTGTACGAGTTACACCACGTTTTCTACGTGCTCTGTTAATTTTGTAGAGTATTACTATTATTACTATTACTAAACCCGAACACACGGGTTTTCGTCTAGCAAACAGCAATCGATCAATCGGACAAACTTTACAGGATATTATATGCTGCGCAGTATTGTCCAAGTCGCTGATGCGCCTAAAAAGCCCAACAGTAAGACAATAACAACATTTTATCAGACAATGACCAGGTGTAAATAGTTTTTAAGTTTTACAAATTGCTGACTTATACAATTATATAATACAGAACATTTATTTTAGTCCATATACTGCCTTTTTATATTTTAGGCGTGAACTCCTTTGAAGAGCACTGAAACCAATATTTTTATGACCTTGGAGCTTTATATGTCCAGTCGTTGATGCACTAACCCAAATCAACCTTGTGTTCTTGATTATTATCACCATCCTGCACATATTATAACGGTTATGACTAGTGATGTTATTCAATTAAATTTCTGTTTTTACGAAAGAAACGTAAGAAACTTACGATGTTCACCGTCTCTAAAACCTAATCACTCGTTTATATTATTCGAAATAAAATGGAAATTTTTTTCCCTGGATGTTTCTTCGAAATTAAGTCCTGTCTTTTTAGAGTTCATGTCTTTTTTGTGTTCGCCTACTGAAGCGTTTATTGTTTATGTTTTCCGGGTAATGTCAAGGAATTCTGTCGTGTTTTCTTACTTACTTCGAATACAGCAGGATCCGAAGGTTTGCTTCTTCCTTTTGCCATTGAAATTTCATTCGTAAGGTATATTCCAGAATAGAGTTTTCAATTCCACCTGGAACATACCTTATTCATGAAAGTCATGATGAATTTTCGACAAGATCTTTTTCTTTCATCTTTCGCCAAGTATATTCCGAGAATAATTTTCTAAGACTTCTCACTTGAACGAAACACCCGTCTGAGGTTTTTTTTTTTTTTTTTTTAACGTCTAGGTATGTTTTTCAAGGGATCCTCTCGAATACTTCCGTGTGCTGTCCTATCTTTTTCGCTGACTACCCTTATATAAGTGATATTTCGTTTCCGTGGGTGGTTCGATGCCAACAAGTGGTAAATGCACTCATGAACCAAAACATGACCACCTACCGAATAGCGTGTTGAGCCGTTTTTCGCCCCGATAATCACCTGAACCCGGCGTGGCATCGACTCCACGAGACCGCGAAAGGTGTCCTCAAGTGTCATGAGTCATCTGGACAGAACGACGTCCCAGAGTTCAGCAAAGGAACGAGGCATTGGTGAATGCTGCGTTCCATAGCATCCCACATGTGTTTGATGAGATCAATGTCGGGAAATTTGATAGACAGGAGAGCACATCAAATGCTTGGCATAATCCGGGAACCATTCCTGCACAATGAGCACCTGCTTGCCTTGTGACACGGGGCGTTTATCTTGTTAAAAGAGTCCGGTGCCATCTTGGATACACAGTCACCACGTAGGGCAAAAACTTGGTTCGAAACAAAGCCGAGGTAGGTTCTGGAGGTGAGGGCGCATTCAATGGGGACGAGGCAACCCAGTGATGTCCATAAAAACACCCTCCAAGCCATGAAACCACCGCTGCCAGCCTGGATAATTTGTGTTGCATTCAGGAACATTGCAGTTGAGCACGTGAACAATATTTACTAATAGGTTTTCAGTTTTCAGTTGTTTTTTTCAAATATGCAAAAGAACGCACACCCCTCAAAATTAATTAACTGGAACTCCGCATTTAAATTGTCATCCTTATAAAATCAGTTCTGCGCAAAGTAGCCTACAGAAACACTTACATCCATCTTCTTTACGTGTATCCAGAAAGTGAAGGATGAAGTGATTAAAATTTGTCATGAAGTGATTAACGTTAGACCCTTTGACATTGTGACTAGTTCGGCTTTATACAGTATTCGTAGTTTTTAATAAAAGTAGGGTTACGGCACGGAAATCTGAATGTTAGAGATTTGTTACCACACCCTACTACTGTACATTACTGTTACATATAAGTAATATAGAAATGTATGTGCTCTACACACTTTGTACATAATGATTACAGATAATCCACTTGGAACCCAATGCCACAGTTTTCACATCGCTGAGCTGTATTTTTCATCAGTCTACAATCACAGTTAGAATTGTAAAGACTTCTATGAATAAACATCAGGAGAGTTATAAATAACGTGATTAATCACATGATACAGCTGTGATGTAGGAAAAAATTCTAACGAAATTGGCTGTTTGTATGGAAAGGTACACCACTCGATGCCAAGTTAAGAGGTCTAATGGGCTTGTCTTCATGTTTCAGTTCGACTCAGCTGAGGGCCTTGTAGGGATCGGGTAGGTACAGTAGCATCCGGTTTGGGTACGAGTCGGGCGGGGTAACGAAAAGCCACACATCCCCAATCCAATAAGCTGCTTCAAGTGTCAAAAGTATGGCCATTCCCAAACAGTGTGCAGAAGAATAGGTGTTTTTTTCCACTTGCGGCTCAAAAGAATACTCTAGTCAATGCAACACATAATCTCCTCGCTTTGTGAACTGCAAAGAAGACCACCCTGCTTTGTCCAGAGACTGCACTATATATGGAAAAGAGAGAAGCACATTCAAAAATATAAAAGTGAACAAAACGTCACATCCCAAGAAACTAAAAAGCAGATACCATTACCCCTAATGATGAGAACATATGCAGCGGCAACTGCACTCTACAACAAACAAAAGTCGCTGGAACACAAACTGACATCCATCTCGGTCCCCCCCCCCCCACTAACTTCTCAACAGTGGACTGGACGTGCACACTCCTCTCTCAAATGAAACCAAACGTTGACCAGACGAATAACACAGCCATCATTATCTCACCACAAGATTCAATAGCAAAAACCAACCTGTAGATAACAAATAGAAAAACACTAACACTATGGAACTCGATGAAAAGGAGCAAGAAGATGAACAAATCCTGGAACTTGAAACTTTATGGAACTGATGATACGGAGGCCTCTGGTGGGCAACGAGTTTTTCCTAGAAAACGTTCCGGTTCAAACAGGCAGCACATCGTAGATCATATGAATCAATAAATATTACCAAATAAGGCGTACACTCCTTCAATGGAATTGTCGTTGGCTTCGAAGTAATCTTAACGATATCAAAGATCTAATACTGTCACATTACTACAAGTGTTTGTACACAAGAAACAAATCTAGCTTCGCACATAAGCATTTCAATTAAGTACTACTGTATATATATATATATATATATATAGGCGAGATCGTAAAACACAAAACTGCTAATGGAAGAGTTTCCATTTTAGTCGATTCTAACATCTCGTCCAAGCATAAAAAAAAAAAAAAAAAAAAAAAGGTAAACTGCAGCCATTATCAACCCACTACAGGATGGAAGCCTCCTCAACAATTCATGCTAAGGGAAAATGGACCATAATCTGCCACGCTGGTCCAGTGCGGGTTGGCAGATCGACCGTATTCAGGGGCTTGAACCCCGGTCTACTCAAAGAGCGTGTGCTACTGCACTTTCGCTCATGACCACTCTGCTACAGAGGCCTTCGTCCAAGCATATTCAGCTGTAAACTTCCCTATCGCGAATCGCCATTGGAATTAATTTTATAGTAGCCTCACTCTATCTTCCACCTAATCATAAATATGCATTGAAAGACATCGATGAGTTAGTTAACCAATTACCTTCTCCATTCTTTCTGATGGGGGACTTCAATGGGCACCATTCCCTATGGGGGTTCTCTGCACATATACAAAGAGCGCAATTGATAAAAAAAACTTCTAGATGGCAGGAACTTAACAGTCTTAAACACAGCTACTCATGCCCATGTCCATTTGCTACAAAGACTCTATAACTGAACTCACCATCTGTTTCTCGGCTCTCTTTCTCATTCTCGACTGATCTGTTTTAAATGATTCCTATAACAGTGATCATTACCCAGTTGTTTGTTGTCTGTTGACAAATGACATACTGCAACCTATAAGAGGGGGGGGATGGAAGTTTCACCAAGCAAATTGGTAAAAATACCAAGCTACCGTTTCTTTAGAAGAGCAAGCTGCAATATATTCTGATATTAACAGTGCTGTCACTTACTCACAAACCAAATAATCTCTGCAGCAAATATTGCAATACCAAAGACAATAATTAGTTCCAAAAACATTAGAAACAGTGGTAGAAAGAAGAATGCTTATCAGTAAAGAAATACGTTAATCGACACTCCAACGCAATTTGGCCATAGTAACCCTTGCGCCGTTAACCTTAATGTCATATTAGGGGCTCCCGAAAACTAGTTAATCTGCTCATGTGTATTGTGAACCGTAAATCACGTATGTTGTGTGGTCAATTTGTCAGTTTTCCTATACGAAAAACCCGAGTTTCCTTGGGGGAGGGGTGGCCTCTGGTTTTTTGAAATCAAAACTATTCACACCTCAGACCGACTAAGTCAGCCACCGAGTCAAAAAAAGCCCATGGAAGTTCCTTGTTGATGAGAGTCGAACCTGAACCTTTTCCAACCAAAATGGGGAGGACGGGGATTACAGCCACTGCGTTACGGCGCAGACTACATTCAAAATATTAATAAATCCTCATTTATTTTGTTCTGTGTCTGGAAATCTGACTTTCAAAACAACAGTTTACACTGATTTTAATCAATATAGTAAATTCTTCGATAGGCTTCTACGTTATAATTTGGATGCAACCTTGGATATCAGGATGAAAGCCTGGTACGCATCCATCAATGCCATATACATGTTATCCTGGTGACAGTGATAGAGTTGATGGATTATCTGTCAAACTTATATGTTGCCATGGTTCTATAACTACAATTTATCTGAATATAGGCATTGTAACGTATTAAGTTTCCTAATTCATTTCACAAATATACGTGGTCTCAATTCTAATCTCAACGATGTCCATTTCCACTTGCAGTCTGCCAAACCCCATGTACTTTTTCTGACAGAATCTCAGTTATCGGTTGATTCAACTACTGCTCACCTCAGATGCCCAAATTATTCGCTGTATGATTCCTTTCGCCTTAAAGGTGGTACTGTGCATATGTCCGTTCTGATATTCCCTGTCAGAGACTTGGCAATTTGGAATCTCCTCTCTTTGATCTTCTCTGGCTTAAAATCTCTCTACCTCATTGTGTCAAATTTTCATCTGTTGTCTCTACCGTTCTCCCAACTCCACTAATCACTTGGAGCTCTTTGACTTCCTCTCTTTGCAACTTGATTTTCTCCAGTCCAACTTTCCTAACAGTGAGGTAATTTTTCTTGGTAATTTTAATGTTCACAACTCCAGCTGGCTTCCGTTTTATAGTCACACCGACCCAGCTGGTCGAGATGCTGAGGCTTTTGCAATTACTAATGACCTTGCACAGATTATTCATTTACCTACGTGAATACCGGACAGTCCTAATCATACAGCCAATACGCTTGATCTTTTTCCCACAAACAACCCTTCTAAGTACACAGACGAAGTGAGAGGTCCTTTAGGCACTTCAGATCACAACTTGGTGATTGTCTATTCTCCAATGGAGCCTTTATCTCATGGCTATTCCCAACCTCGTGTTGTTTGGCATTACAAGAATGCAAAATGGGATGACCTGCGAGATTTCTTTTCTTCTTTTCCTTGGTCGGATTACTGTTTCAAAACTTCTGATGTCAACTTTTGCTCAGATCATATCAGTGAAATTATTCTTGTAGGAATGGAATCCTTTATTCCACATTCCACTCTGAAATCTCATCCTTTATCTAAACCTTGGTTTTCCAATAAATGTGCTAAGGCTCTTCAAGAGAAGAATGTTGCATATCGTAATTGGCTTGTTTCTAATTCTTCAGCTTCATTTTCTGCCTACACAAAAGCTCGCAACAATTGTAAAGTAGTTATTAATCAGTCCAAACAAGAGTTTGAACAAGCTAAGAGTAGAAAACTTGCTTTTTGCCCTAATGGTAGCCGAGCATTCTGGTCTCTTGCCAAAGCTATTGGCCGCAACGTTTGCCCACCTCTGTTCCCACCTCTATCCAAACCAGATGGTTCTGTTGTCACTTCAGCCAAGTATAAAGATGACCTGCTAGCATCCCATTTTTCTTCCAACTCATGTATTAATGACCTTGGTAAAACACCTCCCACCATTCCCAACACGCTCCATTCAATGCCTCCTGTGGTCTTCCGTCAAAAGGATATCAGAAGGATTTTGATGAATCTTGATGCTAAGAAAGCTCCAGGTCCTGGTGGTATTTCTCCACTTGTTCTCAAAACCTGTGCTCCTGAACTTACTCCTATTCTTTGCCGCCTTTTTTTCACTTTCTTATTCCAAAGATGTTTTTCCTTCTGCTTGGAAATTTGCTCATATCCAGCCAGTTCCTAAAAAGGGAGACAAATCTCTCCCATCCAATTATCGCCCCATTGCAATTACTTCTACTCTCTCTAAAGGAGAAATCAATTTCTCTAATGGAGAAATCAATTAACCTCCAACTCTTAAACTACCAAGAAACCTTCCGTCTGATCAACGATCGCCAGTATGGTTCCGTCAGTGTCGATCCACTGGTGATATTCTGGTTTATGTTACCCATTTCTGGACTAATTCAATGGAAAGGTTCGGTGAAACACAAGTAGTTGTTCTTGACATCTCAAAGGCTTTCGATCGTGTTTGGCATAAAGGTCTTCTAAACAAGCTTCTTATGGTTTGCCATCTGTTTTTAGTAATTGGTTATCCAGTTTTCTCTCTGAACGCTCACTGAGGGTGATTGTAGATGGCTCTCTGTCTTCTAACTTCTCCACTAATTTGGTGTCCCCTAAGGTGCAGTTCTTTCCCCCACTATTTTCCTCTTGTATATTAATGACCTTCTTCCATTGACTGGAAATTCTATCCATAGTTTTGCTGATGACAGCACATTGCATTCTACTTTAAATTTTGAGAAACCTTGCCCTGCTCAATCAGCTTCAACTTCTCGAAAATCTGCTACCAATTCCTTAAATGCCGATCTTCAGGTAATTCTCCAGTGGGGCAAAGACAACTTAGTTGATTTCAACCCTTCTAAAATTCAGTCTTGTCTCATGTCTCGCAAAAAGGATTCTTCTGCTCCTATGCTTATCTTTGGTGACACCCCGATTTCTAGGCAAGTTGATATATCTCTTTTGGGGATTACTCTGACTTTTAATCTCTCTTGGCACAAGCACATTGCAAATATTGCTTCCTCTGCATCTAAAAAAACTGGGTTTTCTCTTTCGCTCCCGGCGTTACTTTTCTTCCAAACCGCTGTTCACTCTGTACAAATCGCAAATTCCCCCCTACCATGGAATATTGTTCCCACATCTTGTGCCCCCAAAACCTCTCTCAGGCTTCTTGATTCCATTCAGAAGAGGGCAGTTAGGTTAATTAATGATTCATCTCTAACAGAGTCTCTCCACTCGCTGTCTCATAGACGTACTATTTCTGCTGCATGCCTTTTCTACAGATACTTCCATGGGCACAGTTCTTCTGAATTGGCTTCTATAATTCCCGCTCTCTCTTTCAAAACAGTCCAAACACGTGCCGCCACCAGCCAACATCCATTTACTGTCCAACTTCAAACTCACAGAACCAACTTTTCATCTTTCTCGTTTATTCATTCAACTGCCGTTTTCTGGAACAACCTTCCTTCATACGTATTTTCTGAAGATTACAGTCTACAGAAGTTCAAGTCCAATGTCAACAAATATCTTCTTTTGTCTTCTCAACCTCCAACCCAAGCAGGGTACTAAGTATTATAGGTTCTAATACCTCTCGTGTTTGGGGTTGCCATAAAAAAAAAAAAAAAGTCCTCCTTGCTTCCAGGTAGTAATGGCAATAATACCCCATAAAAAGGAGAAAAAGATAAAATAATAATTTCTAGTTCCTGAATTGCTGACATCTCTTAATGAAACCTTTCGTAGCCATGATAATCATCACTGAGAACGCAAACATCTGGGGGGGGGGGGGGTGCGGAACTACCAGTGACGTTGGAATCCAAAATGTGCGAACTGAGAACATTGCCCATTCCCAGGCAGCGTATGGCAACATGCATAATATTCAGTGCTTAAGCTACGATATATGCTATATGGATAGCTTATGTTTTATATATATATATATATATATATGAAAAAAAAATTATAAAATCATAATTGTCTGATTGTTATTATCCCGATTTCAACGAAATATATAAGGGTCGGGTAATCTTTCTAAAGGCCCCAAATATAAAATTTTACGCAAATCCGTCCACTGGGAGTTGAGTTATTACATGCAGGGGGGGGGGGGGGGGTAAAGAAATAATAATGGTCGCATTTTTATTGGTATCCGATTTTAAATCCGTCGAGTTGTTACATGCGGACGGACAGACGGTTATGGTGAAAACAGTAGGCGTATTGTGTATATACGCTGAAGCGCATAAAAGTGAACAAAATAATTTTGTATTTTAATTTGTCCATCATTAAAATTACAATAAAACTATATTGTATACTGTTTTTCCTCGGAAGGACTGCATTTTTCGTTTTGCTTTTCGCTGGAAGTGACTGCTTAATTTAGTTTCTTTAGAACTGTACCTCCAAATATACTGCTGTCGACCAGCAGTACAAATGCACTGCTGGTCGGGAGTAGATTTGGGACTGCAAAGAGGAAGGGGATATTGTAATCGCAGTAATGTATTTGTCTAACGCGACTGCAATAATTTGCCGTTCTTAAACAGCTCCAAAATTCAATCTAATAGTAACACCCTAGAAATAAATGGAGGTGAGCAAATCCCTTGAACAACCACTTTCTCACGTGTTCGTTTCTGTCGCTTTCTACCAGAGAAGTGTGGAATGTTGTTCCCGGACTGCGTTGACGTGTTCTACTTTGCAAAAGTCGGCCGAAAGCGTGTCCAGCGACAAGAGTTCAACGGCCCGTGTCAGTACAGCATTAAATCAAATTATAAATGCAAAAGTAGACTGGAGAAGGCTGCATTTAGCTTTTAATCAGTATCGCTTAGACTTTCTCAAAGTGCGATCTGTTCCACTTCGGTAGTAAATAAAAGCCCCAGATTGAAGGAATAAAAGGCGCCATTGTGTGTCTTCTCTGCGAAATTCTTGAAAGGTAAGCGCATTTAGCTTAAGTTGTATACAATGTATTATATGTTTCAAAAATTACAAACGTAAGCGCCATTTAAATGATGTTTTTATTTTCACGAAATTTTATATTCGTTCCTTTTTAAAAATATTTATCTATCCGTTCAAATTTCATTAAAGTCGGACAAACAGAATCGGCAATTATTATTTCTTTTTTCCATATAAATAAATTTAAAAAAAAAGAGAAATTCGAAGATCAAATTTTTAATGCAGTGTTCTTAGCTTCAGTCCGTGCGTACTACGAACGTTTGCTATTCAAGACTCGTGAACATCACGTTCACGAGTCTTGAATAACAAAAACTGGTGAAGAAATATATATAAACAAAAGAAGAATTAAAAGTACATGAGAAAGAGCAATAAATATTGCAGAGTTGTAATTAAACTGAACGGTTAAGTTTCGAGAACGTGACGCTTATTTACAGTTCTGCAAAATTGTAATCTTAGTAATTAATTCGTATACAGATAACTATAGTTATTTTTCACTTCTAATAATCAGAGAAAAAGAAAAATCGAATTAATTGAAGAAAAAATCGAACGCGCCTGAAATGTATCACACTGCATACATTAACTAACTTTTTCTTTTTCTCTTAGAAAGTGTCGGTGTTCTGGATTACTGCCCCAAGTGCCAAGTGATCTTTCTATTGCGATTTTCTAGCGTTTTTCCTAGGGCGAGTACTAGTGCTTTAATAATCCCTCCACCGCTCGCAACATTACTGCTATCGCTAGCAACATACTGCTCTCCTCTTCTGCTGATTGCTTGTTCACAGGTTGGCACCGCTCCTGCCTCCACGTGGCGGGGTTGGTAACCTGGGAGAAGGAATTCCCTCTTCCAGGGCTAAAAGGAGCAGCGATGGATTGCGATGCATATCCACCGCTAGAGCCCACGGGCTCCAGACGTGTTAACTCTGATTCAGAGCATGACTCAAATCGTCCGAAGAGACAACGGACAGAAAAACAAACAACAGACGTGCCAGCATTTCTCATAATTCATTCACTATCCACACAAGCTATCGCCTTTTCTAATACAGAAATGTTTAGAATCGGTTGTTGGATCTCCCAAAATGGTTAAACGTCTCCAATTTGGAGACCTTCTAATTGAAGCTTCTAAGCTTCCTCGCGGCTCTTCCACATGGTGAGAACCGAGCTGGATAACAATCCCGTCAAGGCAGAAATAGTTCATGGGCTGTTTCTTATGGGGACACCGGGACTGAATCAGTTGTCATAGGCGAGTAATCATCCCCCACCTTTCCACAGAAGTTCTGTATTTTCTAGCAAAACAACCACTTGTCAGAAAAATGCCAGGATGGTTTGTTTGTTTGTTATTTGGGAGCATTAGCAACTAAGGCCATATTGCTCCGGGATATGCGGTGGTCATTCCCTGACCTTTCCGCGTCCTCCGTATTTGGTGGTGACGGGCTCGAATCCCGGTCTAATCAAGAAGCGTGTGCTACGCACTGCTGCTCCTTCCCACCTGGCTACGGAGGCGCCTGCCAGGGATGGGTGTCGGGAGTAATAACGTGTTTTCTATTAGGTCTAGAACAACTCAAACTATGACTGCGCATCCCATTGTAATGTCAGAGACCTGGTACAATTGTTTGCACTGTCTGAGACTAGTTAGTTCATTTGCTCTTGAAAAGGCCCACAAAGCGGAAGTTAGAGCGAGAAAAGTTACTCTTAGAATGGTGGGCGGGGACAAAGTGTACAATAATGATACCTTTAGAAGTGGCTAATAAAAATAAACGGGTCAGTACAATTAATAATAATATAAAAAATAATATAAAATCTCATCTGAAATTTAAAAAATAATAAAAACAACATTAAATATAAATTATACAATATTGAAATGAAAGGATTTTGTGTATTTATTTTTATTCTGTCGAACCACTGGACTGTGTACCTTCCACTTGAGTTTTTTTGTGGTTGTGGTCACTTATTTTTGAGCGTAAATGTATATCTCGGGAGTATTTCGGTCCCCGAATGCACGATGGATGATTCGTTTCAGAAATGGTAATCACACAAAGAAACATTTTCGCGAAGTAGCTGTCAATCTGTTCGCTCAAAATTCAGCTGCCTTCGATACGCTATTTGTAGTCGCAAACTATTAGAAAATGTAAGCCCGCCGCAGTCTCTAAGCGCAGAGGAAAAGCGGATGAATGAAGACGAAAGCGAGTCTGAAGTGCCGCATTATCAAGAAGTTTGATATTGATGGGAGGATGCGATTGTCGCTCTAGCAACCGGGTTTTCTTAGACATATTATGCCTTTAGTGTAATTTTCATTATTATTGACCCAAGTCTCACTTCAGCGTTGTCCCATGGCAATAAAGAACTTTACGAAGAGAACTTATCACGCACATGCGCACAACGCCTGTTTGGGCTCCAGATCGATTCCGGGCAATCTGTAGAACGCTCCGTACCCTCTGTGTATACACAGAGGGTACGGAGCGTTCACAGAAATATCGACATTCGTTTTTAAATTCTGACTTTTTTATATGAGAAATCTGTTGTGGTACTTATATTTTGAAACGTGGCCAGTAAAGTGCACTAGTAAAGTTTGCTTTGAAGGCAAACATGTCTGATCTTCCTTGTAGAAAGCTTTCAGCGAAAAACATTTGGAATCATATAACTCCGCTTTTCATCATTTCGATGCAGCGTCTGCGTTATCCAGAACACGAAAAGAAATGAATTATTTTCTATTATTTTTTGTTTTTCTTTCAAAATGCACTCATTTATTATTTTTTTTTTTTATCAGCGGGGTAATTTATTTCTTTTAATTATGAAAATTGGAGAATTCTGATCGCTTATTTTTGATATACTATTAATTTTGTTATTGTTGTTTGTTTATTTTTTCTTATTTTATTTTATTTTTATTATTATAATTATTAATATTTTATTCATTTATTATTTATTTATTTTTTTGCTGGCTAGGGCAGCCTGGGGGCGGGATTGCTAGCTCCCACCTGGAAAGCACTACTTCCGGTGGGTGCGGAGTTTAGCGCATGGGGCACTGTCAGAATAGTGGACTCAGGCCCGGTTCTCTGTGCCTGGGGACGGCCATCGGAGGGGAATGTTCTTGTACAGGCTGTTGCCCGGTGGCGCAGAGGCCTCATCCATACAGGCCACTTTTGAAGAAGTTCTGGGTAAATTTAGCTTTTCAGGTAGAGATAGACGGAAGTGTAGACACGATAATTTATAAAAACTTAAAAACAAAGCCTCTGCAACAGATGATCAACGAGTCTGGAGTCATGCTTCTTGCAAAGTTAAATACTTCAGCAACCAATTCACCAAACCTAGCCAACATAATAGCTCCCACCAACAGAGAAAACTGCAATATCTAACCTGGCTAACCAGCTACTTGAAATTACCTCCAAAGGAGCATCCAAAGAATTAAAACTCTCTGGTAGATTCAGTACATGGTTCAATGCCGAAGTCCGAGAAGCATTCAAGAGGAAACAAAAAACATTCAGAATATGAAAAAAAGTACCATAACTCAGCTGACTACCAGATGTACAGGAAAGAGCGGGAAACCTTCCTCAGATGTAAACGAAATGCAATCCGGCAGCTGGTACTCAACAAAATAAAGCACTCCAAATGTATTACATCCAAATGCACTACAGTTACAATCCATTCCCAAAAGAAGAAACCCAAAGGAACCTAAGGACTTGAGACCGATCTCATTGGGCTGCTCTCTATTAAAAGTGTTTGACAAAACTATCTTATCAGCACTGATCGACCAATGCTTCTCTCATAGACTCAAATATCAACATACTGTGATCCCCAAAAGATCTACATATACAATCCTACTGGATACCCTATTTAAAATTCAAATTGCTCTCAACAGTAAATCTCAGCTGGACTTCATCTTCCTTGAATCAGAAATACCTGTTTATCATATCACGAAATGAAACCACATCATGCTTGAGCAGAGGAATTCATTGGTAGGCGAATTATTTCATAACGTTAAGTATAACAAATCTAAAACTGAATTAATATGAGGAGCGAAAACGAACACGTATGCCACAAATCGCACACGCGCAATTCTGCTCTTAGTTCGAGCTTCGATCTTTAACTGTTCTCGATCTAAAGTTGTTGTACCCTATCTTCTCCAGTTCAACTTACCTGCCTGATCTTTTATGCCACATTGATCTTCACCTTCTGCTGAAGATCAATGTGGTGGCCACTAGAGAGATGACAACATTCGATATCAGTAGTTCTAGGTTACAGATATCCAGGAACTATTTTAAAAGAACTATGGCTCTTATGAAAAAGTATAAGCTGGAAAGAAAAAAGTTGTACAAAACAATCTGGAGCAAGTTGGCGGATTGATAGTTTGGTTCAAGGTGAAAGTTATGATTACATAGTATATATTCTTTTATTTATTTACAAGTTATTGTACTATATTTGTATCTTCATGTAGCATACGCGGAGCCGTCAGACGCTCAACATACCTATACCTATCTTCATGTAGTAGAGCCGGACCAGGGGCTACAGTAGACCCAGGTCCGGATCTACTGGTGGCAAAGTAGCCTGAATACTCATACTGTTGTGTAGTGTAATATGTACACTACACAACAAAATTTCAGGCCCTATTCAGAGTTTATTGTAGATAAAATTAAAAGGTCGATTTGGAGGCGAGTCTTGGGGCCACCGAAAAACCAACACAGATAGATATCTTCATGTATTTTGTATTTGTTGGACATGGGGTTGTTGCATTGTTTCCCCACCACCGTGTCTAAATTTATTTTTGCATATTTTATTTTTTGTTATCATTATTTTGTTATTATTGTTTTTATACATATATTTTATTTATATATATATTATTAACATTTTTGTATTGTTCTTTGTTTATTTTATCTTATTTTATTTATTATTATTATTTTATTTTTTTTTTTTGCAAGCTAGGGCAGCCTGGGAGTGAGATTACTTTCACAAAAAAAGAAAATCAAAAATGACATCAGATCCTATCATAACGGATTGAGATAAGTAAAAAAAATCCCAACTTTCTCCGATCTGACTTTCTCCAGTCCGCTTTCTCCAGTCCGACTTCTGCCGTTCCAACGACTTTCTCTGGTCCGACTTTCTGCTATATGACTTTCTCCGGTTTCACTTACTCCGGTCTGACGACTTTCTCCAGTCCAAGTTTCTCCATTCCGACTTTCTCCGGTTTCACTTGCTCTGGACCGACTTTCTCCGTTTTCACTTTCCCCAGTCTGACTTTCTCCCGTCCGAGTTTCTCCAGTCCAGCTTTCTCCAGTTTCACTTTCTCCGGTCCGACAACTTTCCCTGGTTTCACTTTCTCCGGTCCAAGCTTCTCTGGTACAACTTTAACCGGTCCGAGTTTCTCCGGTCCAACTTTCTCCGGTGTCACTTGCTCTTGACCGACTTTCTCCCGTATCTGACTCTTTGGTTTCACTTTCTCCAGTCCCACTTTCTCCGTTTTGACTTTCTCCAGTCTGAATTTCTCCGGTCCAACTTTCTCTGGTTTCACTTTCTCCGGTCTGATTTTCTCCAGTCCGACATTCTCTGGTCTGACTTTGTCCGGTCCGATTTTCTCCGGTTTCACTTTCTCTGGTCTCACTTTCTCCAGTCTCACTTGCTCTAGACCGACTTTATCCAGTATCACTTCCTGCAGTCCGACTTTCTCCGTTCAGATATTCTCCGGTCCGAGTTTCTCTGGTCCAACTTTCTCCGATTTCACTTGCTCTGGACCGATTTTCTCCGGTTTCACTTTCCCCAGTCTGACTTTCACCGGTCGAGTTTCTCCAGTAAAACTTTCTCCAGTCCAACTTTCTCCGGTCCGACGACTTTCCCTGGTATCACTTTCTCCGGTCTGAGCTTCCCTGGTACAACATTCTCCAGTCCGAGTTTCTGTGGTCCAACTTTCTCCAGTCCGAGCTTCTCCGGTCCAACTTTCTCTGGTATCACTTGCTCTGGACCGACTTTCTCCAGTATTTCTGGTTTTTCTGACTTTTTTCTGGTTTCACTTTCTCCAGTCCAACTTTCTCCAGTCTGACTATCTCCGGTCTAACTTTCTCCAGTCCGAGTTTCTCCAGTCCAACTTTCTCCGGTCCGAAGCCTTCCCTGGTTTCACTTTCTCCGGTCCGAGCTTCTTTGGTACAACTTTCTCTGGTCTGAGTTTCTCCGGTTTCACTTGCTCTGGAACGACTTTCTCTAGTCTGACTTTCTCCGGTTTCACTTTCTCCAGTCCGATTTTCTCCGGTTTCACTTTCTCCAGTTTGACTATATCCGGTTTCACTTTCTCCGGTCAAAATTTCTCCAGTCCGATTTGCTCCGGTTTCACTTTCTCTGGTCTGATATTCTCCGGTCCGAGTTTCTCCAGTCCAACTTTCCCCGGTCCGAGTTTCTCCGGTCCAACTTTCTCCGGTTTCACTTTCTCCGGTCTGACTTTCTCCGGTTTGACTTTCTCCAGTCCGACTTTCTCCGATTTCACTTTCTCCAGTCTGATATTCTCCGGTCCAAGTTTTTCCGGTCCGACTTTCTCCAGTTTCACTTTCTCTGGTCAAAATTTCTCCAGTCCAACTTTCTCCGGTTTCACTTTCTCCGGTCTGACTTTCTCCGGTCTGACTTTCTCCAGTCCGATTTTCTCCGGTTTCACTTTCTCCGGTCAAAATTTCTCCAGTCCAATTTGCTCCGGTTTCACTTTCTCTGGTCTGATATTCTCCGGTCCGAATTTCTCCAGTCCAACTTTCTCCGGTCTGACTTTCTCCGGTTTGACTTTCTCCAGTCCGACTTTCTCCAATTTCACTTTCTACAGTCTGATATTCTCCGGTCCAAGTTTTTCCGGTCCGACTTTCTCCAGTTTGACTATCTCCAGTTTCACTTTCTCCGGTCCAACTTTCTCCGGTTTCACTTTCTCCGGTCTGACTTTCTCCGGTCTGACTTTCTCCAGTCCGATTTTCTCCGGTCAAAATTTCTCCAGTCCGATTTGCTCCGGTTTCACTTTCTCTGGTCTGATATTCTCCGGTCCGAATTTCTCCAGTCCAACTTTCTCCGGTTTAATTTTGTCCGGTCTGACTTTCTCCGGTTTGACTTTCTCCAGTCCGACTTTCTCCAGTCCGACTTTCTCCGGTCTGACTTTCTCCGGTTTCACTTCCTCCAGTCTGATATTTTCCGGTCTGACTTTCTCCAGTTTGACAATCTCCAGTTTCACTTTCTCCGGTCAAAATTTCTCCAGTCCGACTTTCTCCGATTTCACTTTCTTCGGTCTGACTTTCTCCGGTTTCACTTTCTCCAGTTTGATATCCTCCGGTTTCACTTTCTCCAGTCTGATATTCTCCAGTCCAAGTTTTTCCGGAGTCGGACCGGAAAAACCCGGTCTCCAGTTTGACTATATCCAGTTTCACTTTCTCCGGTCAAAATTTCTCCAGTCCGATTTGCTCCGGTTTCACTTTCTCTGGTCTGATATTCTCCGGTCCGAGTTTCTCCAGTCCAACTTTCTCCGGTCCGAGTTTCTCCAGTCCAACTTTCTCCGGTCCGAGTTTCTCCGGTTTCACTTTCTCCGGTCTGACTTTCTCCGGTTTGACTTTCTCCGGTCCGACTTTCTCTGGTTTGACTTTCTCCAGTCCGACTTTCTTCGGTCTGACTTTCTCCAATTTCACTTTATCCAGTCTGATATTCTCCGGTCCAAATTTTTCCGGTCCGACTTTCTCCAGTTTCACTTTCTCCGGTCAAAATTTCTCCAGTCCAACTTTCTCCGGTTTCACTTTCTCCAGTCTGATATTCTCCAGTCCAAGTTTTTCCGGTCTGACTTTCTCCAGTTTCACTGTCTCCGGTTTCACTTTCTCCAGTCTGACTTTCTCCGGTATCACTTTCTGCAGTCCGACTTTCTCCGGTTTCACTTTCTCCAGTCTGATGTTCTTCGGTCCAAGTTTTTCCAGTCCGACTTTCTCCAGTTTCACTTTCTCCAGTCTGGTTCCACTTTCTCCAGTCTGATATTCTCCAGACCAAGTTTTTTCTGGTCCAAATTTCTCCAGTTTCACTTTCTCCAGTCAAAATTTCTCCAGTCCGATTTTCTCCGGTTTCACATTCTACAGTTTGACTATCTCCAGTTTCACTTTCTCCGGTCAAAATTTCTCCTGTCTGATTTGCTCCTGTTTCACTTTCTCTCGTCTGATTCTCCGGTCTGAGTTTCTCAACTCCAACTTTCTCCGGTCCGAGTTTCTCCGGTCCAACTTTCCCCAGTCCAAGTTTCTCCAGTGCAACTTTCTCCAGTCTGATGTTCTCCGGTCCAAGTTTTTCAAGTTCGACTTTCTCTAGTTTCACTTTCTCCGGTCAAAATTTCTCCAGTCCGACTTTCTCCGGTCTGACTTTCTCCAGGTTTGACTTTCTCCAGTCCGACTTTCTCTGGTCTGACTTTCTCCGGTTTCACTTTCTCCAGTCTGATATTCTCCGGTCCAAGTTTTTCCGGTCCGACTTTCTCCGGTTTGGCTATCTCCAGTTTCTCTTTCTCCCGTCAAAATTTTTCCAGTCCAACTTTCTCCGGACTGACTTTCTCCAGTCCGATATTCTCTGGTCCGACGACTTTCTCACTTTCTCCAGTCCAACTTTCTCCGGTTTCACTTTCTCCAGTCCAGATCCAGAGCAAGTGAGACCTCCGGTCTAAAATCCAGATCCATATAAACCGGACCGGAGAAAGTGAAACCTTTCTCCGGTTTCACTTTCTCCAATCCGGTTACACTTTCTCCAGTCCAATTTTCTGTTTTCACTTTCTCCGGTCTCACTTGCTATGGACCGACTTTCTCCAGTATCACTTTCTCCAGTCCGACTTTCTCTGGTCTGATATTCTCCAGTCCTAATTTCTCCGATCCGAGTTTCTCCAGTCTGACTATCTCCGGTCTCTGGTCCGACTATCTCTGGTCCGAGTTTCTCTGGTCCCAGCTTCTCCGGTCCGACTTTCTTTTTCTTTTTCCTCCAGTATGTTTCTCCAGTTTTCTTGTTTCACTTTCTCCGGTCTGATATTCTCCAGTCCGACTTTCTCCTGTTTCACTTTCTCCAGTCCAACTTTCTCCGGTGTCACTTTCTTCCACTGGACCGACTTTCTCCAGTATCAATTTTTCCAGTCCGACTTTCTCCAGTTAGGCTTTTTCCAGTCTGTCTGACTTTATCCAGTCCGATTTTCTCCAGTCTCACTTTCTCTGGTTTCCAGTCTGACTTTATCCAGTCCAATTTTCTCCAGTCTCACTTTCTCTGGTTTTTGTCTCACTCTCCAGACCGAATTTGTCCAGTTTCCCTTTCTCCAGTCCAACTTTCTCCGGTGTCACTTTCTTCCACTGGACCGACTTTCTCCAGTATCAATTTTTCCAGTCCGACTTTCTCCAGTTAGGCTTTTTCCAGTCTGTCTGACTTTATCCAGTCCGATTTTCTCCAGTCTCACTTTCTCTGGTTTCCAGTCTGACTTTATCCAGTCCAATTTTCTCCAGTCTCACTTTCTCTGGTTTTTGTCTCACTCTCCAGACCGAATTTGTCCAGTTTCCCTTTCTCCAGTCCAACTTTCTCAGGTTTCACTTTCTCCGGTCCGAGTTTCTCCGGTTTCAGTTTCTTTGGTCTGACGACTTTCTCCAGTCCGACTTCCTCCAGTCTGAGTTTCTCCAGTCCGACGACTTTGTCCAGTCTGACTTTTTCCGGTTTCACTTTCTCCAGTCCGACTCTCTTCAGTTTCACTTTCTCCTGTCCAACTTTCTGCAGTCTGACTTTTCCTGTCTGCCTGTTTGTCCAGTCCGACTTTCTCCGATCTCACTTTCTCCGGTCCGACGACTTTCTCCAGTCCAACTTTCTCCGGTCTGAAGACTTTCTCCAGTCCAACTTTCTCCGGTCTGGAAATAAACGTAGGAAAATCAGCTCAACTTACTTTCACAAAAAAGCGAATCAAAAATGATATTGTAACTGATAAGGAAAAAAATTCAGACAACTTTCTGCGGTCTGACTTTCTCCAGTCCGACTTTCTCCGGTTTTAATTTCTCTGGTACGAGTTTATTCCGACAATATTCGCCGGTCTCACTTTCTCCAGTCCAAGTTTGACCAGAGAAAGTCGGAGTCTACTCCGACTTTCTCCTCAAACTTGGACTGGAGAAAGTGAGACCGACTTTGTCCAGTTTCACTTTCTCCAGTCCGACTTTCTCTGGTGTCACTTTCTCCGGTTTCACTTTCTCCGGTCTGACTTTCTCCGGTCTGACTTTCTCCAGTCCGATTTTCTCCGGTCAAAATTTCTCCAGTCCGATTTGCTCCGGTTTCACTTTCTCTGGTCTGATATTCTCCGGTCCGAATTTCTCCAGTCCAACTTTCTCCGGTTTAATTTTGTCCGGTCTGACTTTCTCCGGTTTGACTTTCTCCAGTCCGACTTTCTCCGGTTTGACTTTCTCCAGTCCGACTTTCTCCGGTCTGACTTTCTCCGGTTTCACTTCCTCCAGTCTGATATTTTCCGGTCTGACTTTCTCCAGTTTGACAATCTCCAGTTTCACTTTCTCCGGTCAAAATTTCTCCAGTCCGACTTTCTCCGATTTCACTTTCTTAGGTCTGACTTTCTCCGGTTTCACTTTCTCCAGTTTGATATCCTCCGGTTTCACTTTCTCCAGTCTGATATTCTCCAGTCCAAGTTTTTCCGGAGTCGGACCGGAAAAACCCGGTCTCCAGTTTGACTATATCCAGTTTCACTTTCTCCGGTCAAAATTTCTCCAGTCCGATTTGCTCCGGTTTCACTTTCTCTGGTCTGATATTCTCCGGTCCGAGTTTCTCCAGTCCAACTTTCTCCGGTCCGAGTTTCTCCAGTCCAACTTTCTCCGGTCCGAGTTTCTCCGGTTTCACTTTCTCCGGTCTGACTTTCTCCGGTTTGACTTTCTCCGGTCCGACTTTCTCTGGTTTGACTTTCTCCAGTCCGACTTTCTTCGGTCTGACTTTCTCCAATTTCACTTTATCCAGTCTGATATTCTCCGGTCCAAATTTTTCCGGTCCGACTTTCTCCAGTTTCACTTTCTCCGGTCAAAATTTCTCCAGTCCAACTTTCTCCGGTTTCACTTTCTCCAGTCTGATATTCTCCAGTCCAAGTTTTTCCGGTCTGACTTTCTCCAGTTTCACTGTCTCCGGTTTCACTTTCTCCAGTCTGACTTTCTCCGGTTTCACTTTCTGCAGTCCGACTTTCTCCGGTTTCACTTTCTCCAGTCTGATGTTCTTCGGTCCAAGTTTTTCCAGTCCGACTTTCTCCAGTTTCACTTTCTCCAGTCTGGTTTCACTTTCTCCAGTCTGATATTCTCCAGACCAAGTTTTTTCTGGTCCGAATTTCTCCAGTTTCACTTTCTCCAGTCAAAATTTCTCCAGTCCGATTTTCTCCGGTTTCACATTCTACAGTTTGACTATCTCCAGTTTCACTTTCTCCGGTCAAAATTTCTCCTGTCTGATTTGCTCCTGTTTCACTTTCTCTCGTCTGATTCTCCGGTCTGAGTTTCTCAACTCCAACTTTCTCCGGTCCGAGTTTCTCCGGTCCAACTTTCCCCAGTCCAAGTTTCTCCAGTGCAACTTTCTCCAGTCTGATGTTCTCCGGTCCAAGTTTTTCAAGTTCGACTTTCTCTAGTTTCACTTTCTCCGGTCAAAATTTCTCCAGTCCGACTTTCTCCGGTCTGACTTTCTCCAGGTTTGACTTTCTCCAGTCCGACTTTCTCTGGTCTGACTTTCTCCGGTTTCACTTTCTCCAGTCTGATATTCTCCGGTCCAAGTTTTTCCGGTCCGACTTTCTCCGGTTTGGCTATCTCCAGTTTCTCTTTCTCCCGTCAAAATTTTTCCAGTCCAACTTTCTCCGGACTGACTTTCTCCAGTCCGATATTCTCTGGTCCGACGACTTTCTCACTTTCTCCAGTCCAACTTTCTCCGGTTTCACTTTCTCCAGTCCAGATCCAGAGCAAGTGAGACCTCCGGTCTAAAATCCAGATCCATATAAACCGGACCGGAGAAAGTGAAACCTTTCTCCGGTTTCACTTTCTCCAATCCGGTTACACTTTCTCCAGTCCAATTTTCTGTTTTCACTTTCTCCGGTCTCACTTGCTATGGACCGACTTTCTCCAGTCCGACTTTCTCCAGTATCACTTTCTCCAGTCCGACTTTCTCTGGTCTGATATTCTCCAGTCCTAATTTCTCCGATCCGAGTTTCTCCAGTCTGACTATCTCCGGTCTCTGGTCCGACTATCTCTGGTCCGAGTTTCTCTGGTCCCAGCTTCTCCGGTCCGACTTTCTTTTTCTTTTTCCTCCAGTATGTTTCTCCAGTTTTCTTGTTTCACTTTCTCCGGTCTGATATTCTCCAGTCCGACTTTCTCCTGTTTCACTTTCTCCAGTCCAACTTTCTCCGGTGTCACTTTCTTCCACTGGACCGACTTTCTCCAGTATCAATTTTTCCAGTCCGACTTTCTCCAGTTAGACTTTTTCCAGTCTGTCTGACTTTATCCAGTCCGATTTTCTCCAGTCTCACTTTCTCTGGTTTCCAGTCTGACTTTATCCAGTCCAATTTTCTCCAGTCTCACTTTCTCTGGTTTTTGTCTCACTCTCCAGACCGAATTTGTCCAGTTTCCCTTTCTCCAGTCCAACTTTCTCAGGTTTCACTTTCTCCGGTCCGAGTTTCTCCGGTTTCAGTTTCTTTGGTCTGACGACTTTCTCCAGTCCGACTTCCTCCAGTCTGAGTTTCTCCAGTCCGACGACTTTGTCCAGTCTGACTTTCTCCGGTTTCACTTTCTCCAGTCCGACTCTTCGGTTTCACTTTCTCCTGTCCAACTTTCTGCAGTCTGACTTTTCCTGTCTGCCTGTTTGTCCAGTCCGACTTTCTCCGATCTCACTTTCTCCGGTCCGACGACTTTCTCCAGTCCAACTTTCTCCGGTCTGAAGACTTTCTCCAGTCCAACTTTCTCCGGTCTGGAAATAAACGTAGGAAAATCAGCTCAACTTACTTTCACAAAAAAGCGAATCAAAAATGATATTGTAACTGATAAGGAAAAAAATTCAGACAACTTTCTGCGGTCTGACTTTCTCCAGTCCGACTTTCTCCGGTTTTAATTTCTCTGGTACGAGTTTATTCCGACAATATTCGCCGGTCTCACTTTCTCCAGTCCAAGTTTGACCAGAGAAAGTCGGAGTCTACTCCGACTTTCTCCTCAAACTTGGACTGGAGAAAGTGAGACCGACTTTGTCCAGTTTCACTTTCTCCAGTCCGACTTTCTCTGGTGTCACTTTCTCCGGTTTCACTTTCTCCGGTCTGACTTTCTCCGGTCTGACTTTCTCCAGTCCGATTTTCTCCGGTCAAAATTTCTCCAGTCCGATTTGTTCCGGTTTCACTTTCTCTGGTCTGATATTCTCCGGTCCGAATTTCTCCAGTCCAACTTTCTCCGGTTTAATTTTGTCCGGTCTGACTTTCTCCGGTTTGACTTTCTCCAGTCCGACTTTCTCCGGTTTGACTTTCTCCAGTCCGACTTTCTCCGGTCTGACTTTCTCCGGTTTCACTTCCTCCAGTCTGATATTTTCCGGTCTGACTTTCTCCAGTTTGACAATCTCCAGTTTCACTTTCTCCGGTCAAAATTTCTCCAGTCCGACTTTCTCCGATTTCACTTTCTTAGGTCTGACTTTCTCCGGTTTCACTTTCTCCAGTTTGATATCCTCCGGTTTCACTTTCTCCAGTCTGATATTCTCCAGTCCAAGTTTTTCCGGAGTCGGACCGGAAAAACCCGGTCTCCAGTTTGACTATATCCAGTTTCACTTTCTCCGGTCAAAATTTCTCCAGTCCGATTTGCTCCGGTTTCACTTTCTCTGGTCTGATATTCTCCGGTCCGAGTTTCTCCAGTCCAACTTTCTCCGGTCCGAGTTTCTCCAGTCCAACTTTCTCCGGTCCGAGTTTCTCCGGTTTCACTTTCTCCGGTCTGACTTTCTCCGGTTTGACTTTCTCCGGTCCGACTTTCTCTGGTTTGACTTTCTCCAGTCCGACTTTCTTCGGTCTGACTTTCTCCAATTTCACTTTATCCAGTCTGATATTCTCCGGTCCAAATTTTTCCGGTCCGACTTTCTCCAGTTTCACTTTCTCCGGTCAAAATTTCTCCAGTCCAACTTTCTCCGGTTTCACTTTCTCCAGTCTGATATTCTCCAGTCCAAGTTTTTCCGGTCTGACTTTCTCCAGTTTCACTGTCTCCGGTTTCACTTTCTCCAGTCTGACTTTCTCCGGTTTCACTTTCTGCAGTCCGACTTTCTCCGGTTTCACTTTCTCCAGTCTGATGTTCTTCGGTCCAAGTTTTTCCAGTCCGACTTTCTCCAGTTTCACTTTCTCCAGTCTGGTTTCACTTTCTCCAGTCTGATATTCTCCAGACCAAGTTTTTTCTGGTCCGAATTTCTCCAGTTTCACTTTCTCCAGTCAAAATTTCTCCAGTCCGATTTTCTCCGGTTTCACATTCTACAGTTTGACTATCTCCAGTTTCACTTTCTCCGGTCAAAATTTCTCCTGTCTGATTTGCTCCTGTTTCACTTTCTCTCGTCTGATTCTCCGGTCTGAGTTTCTCAACTCCAACTTTCTCCGGTCCGAGTTTCTCCGGTCCAACTTTCCCCAGTCCAAGTTTCTCCAGTGCAACTTTCTCCAGTCTGATGTTCTCCGGTCCAAGTTTTTCAAGTTCGACTTTCTCTAGTTTCACTTTCTCCGGTCAAAATTTCTCCAGTCCGACTTTCTCCGGTCTGACTTTCTCCAGGTTTGACTTTCTCCAGTCCGACTTTCTCTGGTCTGACTTTCTCCGGTTTCACTTTCTCCAGTCTGATATTCTCCGGTCCAAGTTTTTCCGGTCCGACTTTCTCCGGTTTGGCTATCTCCAGTTTCTCTTTCTCCCGTCAAAATTTTTCCAGTCCAACTTTCTCCGGACTGACTTTCTCCAGTCCGATATTCTCTGGTCCGACGACTTTCTCACTTTCTCCAGTCCAACTTTCTCCGGTTTCACTTTCTCCAGTCCAGATCCAGAGCAAGTGAGACCTCCGGTCTAAAATCCAGATCCATATAAACCGGACCGGAGAAAGTGAAACCTTTCTCCGGTTTCACTTTCTCCAATCCGGTTACACTTTCTCCAGTCCAATTTTCTGTTTTCACTTTCTCCGGTCTCACTTGCTATGGACCGACTTTCTCCAGTCCGACTTTCTCCAGTATCACTTTCTCCAGTCCGACTTTCTCTGGTCTGATATTCTCCAGTCCTAATTTCTCCGATCCGAGTTTCTCCAGTCTGACTATCTCCGGTCTCTGGTCCGACTATCTCTGGTCCGAGTTTCTCTGGTCCCAGCTTCTCCGGTCCGACTTTCTTTTTCTTTTTCCTCCAGTATGTTTCTCCAGTTTTCTTGTTTCACTTTCTCCGGTCTGATATTCTCCAGTCCGACTTTCTCCTGTTTCACTTTCTCCAGTCCAACTTTCTCCGGTGTCACTTTCTTCCACTGGACCGACTTTCTCCAGTATCAATTTTTCCAGTCCGACTTTCTCCAGTTAGACTTTTTCCAGTCTGTCTGACTTTATCCAGTCCGATTTTCTCCAGTCTCACTTTCTCTGGTTTCCAGTCTGACTTTATCCAGTCCAATTTTCTCCAGTCTCACTTTCTCTGGTTTTTGTCTCACTCTCCAGACCGAATTTGTCCAGTTTCCCTTTCTCCAGTCCAACTTTCTCAGGTTTCACTTTCTCCGGTCCGAGTTTCTCCGGTTTCAGTTTCTTTGGTCTGACGACTTTCTCCAGTCCGACTTCCTCCAGTCTGAGTTTCTCCAGTCCGACGACTTTGTCCAGTCTGACTTTCTCCGGTTTCACTTTCTCCAGTCCGACTCTCTTCGGTTTCACTTTCTCCTGTCCAACTTTCTGCAGTCTGACTTTTCCTGTCTGCCTGTTTGTCCAGTCCGACTTTCTCCGATCTCACTTTCTCCGGTCCGACGACTTTCTCCAGTCCAACTTTCTCCGGTCTGAAGACTTTCTCCAGTCCAACTTTCTCCGGTCTGGAAATAAACGTAGGAAAATCAGCTCAACTTACTTTCACAAAAAAGCGAATCAAAAATGATATTGTAACTGATAAGGAAAAAAATTCAGACAACTTTCTGCGGTCTGACTTTCTCCAGTCCGACTTTCTCCGGTTTTAATTTCTCTGGTACGAGTTTATTCCGACAATATTCGCCGGTCTCACTTTCTCCAGTCCAAGTTTGACCAGAGAAAGTCGGAGTCTACTCCGACTTTCTCCTCAAACTTGGACTGGAGAAAGTGAGACCGACTTTGTCCAGTTTCACTTTCTCCAGTCCGACTTTCTCTGGTGTCACTTTCTCCGGTCCGACTTTCTCCGGTTTCACTTTCTCCGGTCTGACTTTCTCCAGTCCGACTTTCTCTGTTCTGACTTTCTCCGGTCCGACAACTTTCTCCAGTACGACGACTTTCTCCGGTCCGATGAATAAGGTCCGACCACGTTTTCTCCGGTTAGATGAATTTCTCCGGTCCGACAACTTTCTAGGTTCTAGTGGCAAAAATCTTCGGTAGAAACTATGGAGATGTCAGAAGAGATTTGGACAGTTAAGTTAAGGGTAGGGAAATTTGGTTATGAATAAGGAGATGTGGTAATGAGGGAATTTTGTTTATCTCCAGATGGGACGTACGTATCGCTAGAAGGTTGGTAAGCATACCAAGGGCTGTTGGTATGCTTACCAATGTGGGCAGAGCTTGATGGTTGTTAATTGAATTACTGTTTAGTTTGGCTTGCAAGTGTTCTCTGGTGGATTCTCTGGTTGGGTAGCATCTATCTACTAATTGCCTCGAGTGAATTTGAACGTGGGAGCCAGGCTATATAAGGTTTGATAGTTTGAGTAGTTTTTGTGCGTTTAGGTATTGGTGGCTTTCGCTCACCAGAGGTCGTAGAGCATATGTGTGATATGTTTATTTTGATTCCTCAGCGAGTAAACCTCTTCCTTCAGATCTTCAATTTGGGACCTAAACTAGTAAATTAGGAGGACCAAGAAGTCTAGGCTGTCTGGCTGTAGCGGAGATTCATCTTCACTGTAGCTTCGGCGTAACTGTAGCTTCACAGTAACTTGGAGATTCATCTTCACGTTTAAAAGTACCTGTTGTGACTAGTGTTTGAGGTGGGGGACACGTTAACGACCGAGGCACAGTTTCGGTCATTTGTTTCCGATGATCAAAACTGTTTCCGATTGGACTAGTTAGCGCTGGTTGGCGATCCTGTCAGGTGGTCTTCCGTTGACTACTGTTTTGTCGCATGCGATGGTCATAAATTGAGGCAAACCAGTATTTGAATGTTGAATGAGATCAGATAACATCTGGTCGATAGGACTAGTTCCAGTCTGGGACAGAGGAAGTTCAGATATTTCAGCGTCTTCTCCAAGGCATTTATCACATGCAAACCCTCTCCGACCTAGTTTAAAAAGATGGTCGATGTCTGTTTTAACTGAGTAGGCAAAAGATTAATTTGCATATGTTACATCGTTCCTTCCTACCGCGGGAGGCTAGAAGACGGACTGTTGCGAGTTATTCTGTATCTGTGACATGCCTGATTCCGGATCTTTAAATCACTTAGAAGTAGTGAATGTTCCGAATTAACTCCTAAAACTGAACAATGTTCAGTTTTATGAGTTAATTCGGAGTTTGTTTTGCTCTGACACTATTAAGTTTGCAGCTGTTATATTCGCGTTTCCAAAGAAAACACAAGAAAGCATAAATGGTTGTGACAGGTGTGCTAAGCAGAAAAGACAAAAGAGGGAGAGGATTTCTCTAGGGAATTCAGTTGTGGCGATGCTTTGTGACTCGGTCAAGGTTGACTCATTGTCCCCTTAAGGCGAATTCATTGGTAGATGATATGGAAGAGAGCAGAGGAAGAGTAGACATTAGGGTAGTGGGGCGACTAACTCATGAAACTGAACGTTGTTCGCTACTTCCAATTCTTGAGGGCTAAAGCGCTGTGCATACATCGTAATGAAGGACTTCAAACGTGAGCAGGAATAATTAAAAAATCAGAAATACCTGTTTATCGTATCACGAAGATGATATGGAAGAGAGCAGAGGAAGAGGAATTCATTGGTAGGCGAATCATTTCATAACGTCATATAGCAAATTATATAACGTTTCATAAGTATAACAAATCTAAAACTCGAAGTAAGAGGAGAATTGCGCGTGCGCAATTCTCCTCTTACTTCGAGCTTCAATCTTTAACTGTTCTCGATGTAAAGTTGTTGTACCATCTCCGGTTCAACCATCATGCCTGCTCTTTTATGCCACATTGATCTTCACCTTCTGGAGGTATCCACTAGACTGATGACAACATTCGATATCAGTAGTTCTAGGTTACATATATCCAGGAACTACTTCTTTAAAAGAACTATGGTTCTTTTAAAGAAGAAATATGAGCTGGAAAGGAAAGAGTATGTATTCTTTAACTGATTAAATAGTATGTATTTTTTTATTTATTTACATGTTATTGTACAATCTTTGTATCTTCATGTAGTAGAGCCGGAGCTATAGTAGACCGGATCTACGTGGTGGCAAATTAGCCTGAATACTATTCAGAGTTTATTGGTTATGGGGTTGTTGGATTGTTTCCCCACCCCCCCCGTGTCTAAATATATTTTACATTTTTTATTTTTTGTTATCATTATTTTATTATTGTTTTTATCCATATATATTTTTTATTTATTTATATATTTTTATATATATAATAACGGTGTAAATACACCATAGTTAACCCATAGATTTGAGCTCAAATCTATGGGTTAACTATGGTGTATTTACACCGATATTATATAGTTAATTATCAAAACCCATAAGGATTATGCCTAGTGCATTTAATTTTCCAAATATTTTTATATACAGTCCATTCCGGTTATTTGGGACACATCGGACCCATTGAACTAGCGCATTTTGGCCCGATTAAGCGGCTATCCCAATTATCCAAAGTAAATAGTTAAAAATAAAATGTACCCCCCCCCCCTTTACACTGTAAAATCAAATCAGGTTACGACGAACGGTAAAGCACCGTTCACTATACGATGTGCAGTAATCGCCAGTCATTGTGATCACGTTTGTGAATTGAATTTTATTTCTATTAAACAGCGATTCTAATTAGCGAAATTAGGAGGAATATTATCCACAGGCTATAAAAGCAGAGATATATTAAGCACAAATTTACCCTTTAATACCTTACCAATTAAAAAATTTAAATGATACGTGAAAATCGGAAGAATATACGTGATAATCGGAATAATTAATACGTACTGTAATATGTATTAGTATTAATTAGTGATGGCCGCATGGTGCAAGAAAGCCTATGGCTTATGCCAAAAAAAAAAAAAAAAAAAAAAAAAAACAATGATAAAAAAATAATAAATAATAATAATTAATAAAAGAAAGGCAAATTAAACCTATCATCCTGTGCGCTTTCCTGACCCGAAAGTACTATACAGATGATCTTTGAATTTCCCCAAACTGTCAGCTTCTACCTCCCATGTAGGCAACTTATTCCAGTAATTTATAACTCGTTGGCTAAAATGAAACTTCCTGCAGTCCAATCTAAACATTTTCCCCGTAACTAGAATTTATGGCCCCTAGTTCTAGCATCATTTATATGCTAGAACTAGGGGACATAAATTTATTTATACTCTTGAAAATTTCGTCCTCATTCATTTTACTGATGCCTCTCAGAGCCTTAAACACCTCAATCAAATCTCCTCTAAGGTGTCTAGTCTCCAAACTCTGCAACCCACATATTCGAAGTCTTTCTTCATAAGGACGCCCTTTTGCCGATCTCACCAGGCGAGTTACCCTTCTTTGCACCCTTTCAAGAAGCTCGATGTCTTTCTTTAGGTGCGGTCTCCATACTTGAACACAGTATTCTAAGTGGGGTCTAACATAAGCCTTATATAATGGGATTATCACGTCCCTGTCTCTACTTGCAAAAGTTCGATAGATCATCGATAGGACACCATGGACCTTCCTTGCATTGTTTACAATGCTCAGAGAATTTCAGACATGAAATTTATTCTAGTACTGGGTTTAGTTCAACTCCACCAAGTGAATAAGTTATTTTGGGATTACTGTTTCCCAGGTGTAATACCTTACACTTTGTTGGATTAAAGCATAGCTGCCATTTTTCTGACCATTCCTGAAGTCCATCTAGGTCTCTCTCTCTCTGAAGAAGCTCAGCTTGAGAGTGATCATAAACAACTCTACCAATTTTAACATCATCTACAAATTTAGCCATCACGCCCTCTATCATCACTCTGCAAATTTAGACATCACGCCCTTCATCGATGTCGTTTATGAAAATTAAAAACAACAGTGGTCCTAATACTGATCCTTGGGGAACCCCACTTCTTACATCAACCCAAACTGAGGAATAACCATTTATCACAACCTTCTGCCTCCTGCCCTGAAGCCATCCTTCTATCCATCTAAGGATTTTCCCAGTGATTCCAACCTGTTCCAGCTTATAAAGCAACCGCTCATGTGGGACTGAGTCAAAAGCTTTGCTGAAATCTAAATAAACAATGTCGAAATTATTCCCTAAATCCAGCTCGTGAGTGACCCTTTCAAAATAGCGAACCAGATTTGTTAAACATGATTTTTCCCTTTACAAAACCATGCTGAGTATCCTTGAGAATTTCAATTCTATCTAAATGATCCTGAATTCCACCCTTGATCATTGCCTCTATGATTTTCCCTACCACTGAAGTCAGACTGACAAGTCGATAATTTCCCACTTCACTCTTAGAGCCACCCTTATGTATGGGAGATACATTGGCACTTTTCCAATCCAAGGGAACTCCCCTGAGTCTAGTGATGCTCGCACTGAACCATTGTACCTCAATGGTTCAATGCACTCACTTGCCGCCTCCCTTAAGATTATAGGGTGTATTCCATCAACTCCTGGAGTTGATGGAATACACCCTATAATCTTAAGGGAGGCGGCAAGTGAGTGCATTACTGGTCTGTAGGCTCGAAAGTTTTTTCATTAAATAATCTTGCGAAATTTCAATATCATTAATTACATATTTTTCAACTTCGCTCCCACAATTTCCCATTGCCACAAAAGGCTTTTCATTTGTAAATATCGATGCAAAATAACTGTTGAGTTCATCTCCAATTGCAGCTGGTGTATTTAATACTATCCCCTTTCCCATACGTAAAGGTCCGATCTGGTTTGTCCTGCTCTTCTTCGCATTTATATATGTGAAGAATTCCTTATTCCCCCCTCTTTGCTAGTAATTTCTCATAAACTGCCTTTGCCTGTCGAACCTTTTCTGTGCCTCTATTACATATCATATTGTAGCTGTTATAGGCTTCAGTACTTTTTATTGCTCTGTAACCTTTCCATGCCTTCTTTTTCTGCTCAAGTAATGTGGCAACTTCACTATTCATCTAAGTTGGAACCCTCCTCGTGGAGTTTTTTTTTTTTAATGGTAAATACGCATTCAAGGCATCTGTGATTAATGTTTTAAAAGCATCCCACAGTTTAAATGTATTCATTTCAGGCATCGTAATTTCCTTTTCTGAAATTAAAACCCATTCCTTTGCCTTTTACTTCTGCTACCTCTCTCGTCATCATCCACCGTAGAACTCCGTGATCTCACTTCCTGCTACTGGTTCCTCTACTGTCAGCCCTGTTATGTCATCTGATTCATGTGTGATGATGAGGTCTAGGATATTCTTTTCTCTAGTACTTTCCCTGACATGTTGATACAAATAACAGTCATCTAGTTGATTTAAAAATTTTGTTTTACCCATGTCGAGTTTCCTTCCCATTTACTCCAATCAATTAGAGGCAAATTGAAATCACCCCCAATAAGGCATTGACGCTTACTTGCCCATTCCATTTGCAGGTTGAGGCTTTCGTCATAATCTTCACAATCACCTGGTCTGTAGATTACTCCTACTCGCATTATACCTTTGTTTCCAACTATCTCACACCATACAGACTCTATACTAGCATGTGAAACGTCTGAATCCGGGAAAGCTATCGTCGCGCTCAGACTGCTTCTGATAAGAAGCATAACCCCACCACCCCTTCTATCTAAGCTATCCTTCCTAAATACATTATACAAGCCGTACTGGAATTCATCATCCCCAATTTCGGTGGCACCACGTCTCCGTAAGCCCTATTATGTTCGCGTTACTTGTTTTAACCAGCAGTTCGAATTTTTATTGACAACACTTCTAACATTACTATATAAACAATTAAGACTTACTGTTCTTGTATATTTAAAGTTTGATATTTAACCCTTGAAGTTTTTTAGGCGCTCTTCCCTGGACTTAGCTAACCACTCACTTGAAACGTTTCTACCGCCAGAACATCTAGATAATATGTCCAGTTGGGGAAACAGATAAGAACTCTTGAGGTATGTGGAAGAGTTACTTTGACCAATATTATCAGATAAACGCGTGTCAGTCAGTATTACCCACATCCCCCCTAACTAGCAGTTTCCCTGAACCTTTAAGGTATCCTCAATAATACTAGCAAAAACTTTTGCACCACCTTTATTTAAGTGTATCCCGTCTCTACAAAACAAATTCCTTCTACCTACAAGTGTGGGCCATGCTGATAAAAATTTACTCCCTAAAGCCTTGCAGATTCCTTCAAGTCTTGAGTTAATCCACAAGGCTCTTAACATATAATCCCTCCTATCGTGTCTGGGCGGAATTGCAGACACATAGACATAATGGCCTAGCTCGCAACATTTCCTCAGCATGGTCCTGTATTTTTCCAACAAATCGTCAGATCGTGTACGTTTAATATCATTTGTCCCCACATGAATAATAATATTTTCTTTACCCGCTTTAAAATCTGACGATCTGTTGGTGACATCATCAATAGTTGCTCCCGGCAGACATACTCTGGTTCTACTCCACCTATCCTTATTACAAAAAATATTCCCCGTTTCCCTGACAATGGAGTCTCCTAATAAAACAATGTCCTTTTTAACCAGAGTAGTTTGCACTTGGTTTTTCTGTTTTGAGGCCCGAATCGGGTGTGCCCGAATCACTTGGTAGATTGCTGGAGTATCGAGTCCCTGACAAGCTCCCAGATGCATTATTCTCGAGGGCAAGCACCCGTTTTTTTCAGGGACTCAAATTCATCAGTGTACCAAATTGTAATTTAAGATCGGTGCACTCCTTACATCGATCACAAAGAAAAGAATCCCCAGGTGAGCTATGATTAGTCACCAGGTCGACCTTGGAAACATTCCACAGGTTACGCAACGGATTAAATCATGACTCACCCGTAAATTGCCATCTGCTATTTCCGTGTGAGTCACGATACCCTGTGACGTGTTTAAGGCAGATCTCGTAACTACCATTATAAAATTAGCTAAATTTCAATGAAAATTAACTTTAAAAAATTATATCTATAATATTATTAAAATCGAACTGTTACAGGAAAACCTATAACAAAATAATCCAACAATATCCAAATAAATCAAATATTTAAAAGCACTAATCAACAGTAATCCAATCCACTTAACTGGGGAGCCCTGACGACACCTCGAATGCCAACACTCGAAAATGTACATACGAACTAGTTGACATTTCTGTTCACTGACATTTGTGGGCGGGGGGAGGATTAAAATGTAAAACAGTAAAAAGATAAGCAATCAATAACAAAGAACACAGCGCACAAAAATTGCAAATAACAAAATATGCGCAAGTGAGAACCGAGTAACGAGTTACAAAGCTTTAAAAATAGGAATGAAGAGAGGATCTGAAAATTAATTTTTTTATACGATTGAAGATTTCATGGAAATGTAAACACATTTTATCATAATAACCCACAGAATTCTAGCTGTCGGTATTATCACAAATTCAGTAAGATCGAGTTTACTGTCCGTTTATGACAGATTTCACTAACAGAAAAGCCGAATAAACAAGTGACTGCTAATTGTTTTATGGTTGTGAACTCCAGAATTTCGACCGAACCATGTGGTACCGTCGGAGACAATCCTAAGGTAATCTCCACTGCTGCGATCTCCTGCCCCGATTAAACGGCATGCTGTCCCAATTAAACGAAGTAAACCCTGGCAATTTTCTCGATTGGTTTCTGTTTTTTAAGATTTACCCCAAATAAACGCTGCCTCGGTGATCCAAATAATCGGAATCCACTGTAATTACAAGTAGAAAGTTTTACACTTAGAATGATACACGTTTTCCTGAATTGAAAACCAGAGTTTTCTAGTGGCACAATTTATAAACCGACCCCCAAGAATTATCCCAGACGATCGAATTTTGAATTAACTGCTATACATTAAATTTTCTCGTCTGAGGATGTGATCAGGATTTAAAAAAAAAAAAAAAAAACGGAGAAATAGGAAACGGTTATTTGAATTGTGTACTATTTTAATAAATTTATAGTCATTGATATATTGAAAATTTCATCCATAATTTATACTCTACCCTAACATGAACTACGGTCGCCGTACAGAAAACGGCCTCCTATTTTGGTTTGCGGACTGGACCCCATTTCTTAGATCCGCTATTGGTATATCACCAGGCCACACTTCTTGCAAGAAGTCTACTTAATATACTGTCCCTCTAGAACCGCGAGGAATGTAACAGATGGTTCCTTGCGGTCTTAGAAGAATTTTGACGTGAAAAACGTTTTTAGTGGCGTTATTCCAAAAAAATTGTAACGAAAAACCGTCATGCGAAAAGTGTTACGGAAGTGACGTCATCTTCAGCTTCGGCAAGAAGCGAATTATTGTAGCTTCTATTGTTGCAATCATACCTGTATGATGCCAACAATAATTTATCTTTTACTAGACCAAATTTAATGAAATTTTGCATGGAGTTTCATCTTAGCTCTACACTAGAAGAAAAACTTTCAAACCTCTGAAAATTGCAACAGTTTTTCCAGGATAGTGGAAAATATGAACATGTGATCGAGGAAACGTAATAAACGGGATAATGTGGACGTATAGCATATCGTTGGAAAGCTAAGGAATTTAGAAACAGAAATATTAAAAATAAGTATATAAAATACTATTGAAGTCCGGAATGTGTTTTACCTTGAGATTGTACTGAAGATTCGACTGTACAGTACCGAATTGTTTCAAATTGGGCTGCCATCCAGACTGGTCATTCTGAAAGGTTTTAAGATAAAAAAAAAAAACTTTCGGAAATGCGTTAATTCGGAAACGCATCTGGTGTTTTCAGATTCAATGTACTGTAATTTTTTTCTTTACAATTAAACTCTGAGGCTGGAAAAGAGTTCTGCACATTTATGAAAACATTCTTCAACTTGGACATGTCATCAGATATTTCCATAAATATTACACGTAATGCAACAAGTATCAATGGTGTATTTAGTCGTGAACTAAAATCTCTTCAATGTAAAAATTATATATCCTACTTTAGTCATCACAGACCTTTCAGTGACTGATTTGTAATTATTATAAATAAAATAAAAACATTGTTATATCGTTATCCAAGAATTTTATTAATATCTGAAAATTAAAACGTTTTTAACGCCTGCCGATTACTCTTAAAAGAAGAACACGTTAAATATGCTAACGGCAGTACAAATTACGTACATGCTACAGAATGTTTTAATTCAATTTCATAATCGAGGTATTTTGCAAACTTTGTCATGCGGTGGAGCGGTTTTAAATTCTATACAGAATTTACATAATTTGAGAGCGATGTGCAAACTTTGCTACATAATTATCTCTTTTTTGTAAATGGAATGGCACCTATTTCATCCCTATTTCAACTATTTCTATTGCCCATATTTCACCCATTTGTTCTAAGAACAAATATCTAAGATGGAATGGACTGCGCTCAGACAAAAGGGACCAAATTAGAGAGAAAGATGCTGATTATATAATATTAACCTCCATTTGGAAAATCCAGAGAACCCGCCGTTTCAAGTTCTTATGCAGGTGTTTCTTTTGTGAGGGGGGGGGGGAGTTATAGAACTTCAATTATTCTTAAAAACTTCCCAGAGACTAACGAAACATACGCTGAAAATTTGGTATCAATTCCGCACTTTCCGATGCCCAAACACCCGAAACTTAATCTGGATCTAGATCTGGACCCGTAGAATGGAAATTGATCCTAAAACCTTCCCGGTGACTAACAGAACCTACACAGAAAATTTAGTGTCGATAAGTATTCACTGTTAATGCCCAAATAACTGAAACATACATACATAGAGATTACTCGAATTTAATTTAAAAAAAAAAGCAAAAACAAAATTATCGAATAGCTATTGGTCTCACCTTGATGGAACTCGATGTGGCGAAAGGAATCTTCTAAGGAGATCCAAATACAAAATTTAATTAAAATCCGCCAAAAAATAAATCGAGTAATTACATGATAACGGAAATTCAGATGGACGGAGTGATGGAAACGACAGGTGGTGCTTTACGCACACGCGAATTCGCCTAAAAAGAGGTTGTTGTTTTTTGGGCGCATCATCAACTTAGGCCATATTGCGTTGAATATAGTATGTATGTAAATTGTGTGTTCTTTGGTCGATTTGCTGGACGAAAAAGCAGAATTTTCCAGGAGAAAAAACCATGTTACCCTCGCCTGAGAGCGACTAACTCAGCTACGTTGTGAAAAAGACCCATAAAACTTCCTCGCGTCATTGATGGGATTCGAACTCAGGTCTTTTCCACGTGGCGTGGGGAGGACGTCGATTCTGACAACTGTGCTAATGAGAGCCCTAAGAAGAGGTTAATTCTATATTATTCATGTTGAATCTTTAAGAGAACTTTGGGATTTTCGCTATCATCTTTGTTTGAAATGGAGAGAGAGAATGATTAAGAATGGATGTGATTCCTTAACTCAGTTGGTAGTGTGTTCATCTGGCATAGTTTTATGTATTGTAGGTTCAGCAGAACGTTTAATTTTTACGCATTCCTATGTGATATTAGCACATGCCGTTAACCTCATTTGTTTTTATATTCACGTGTTCATTCTGACTGGCTGCACTACTGTTACCATTCCTTTCTTAATGGTTGAAACGATCTCCCGGCCGTTGGCATCCATTTCAGTCATAACCGCGGGCCGCAGAGAAGGAAGGATTTAGAGGGTTTTCTCCTTCTTTGCTTTGGTCACGATGCAATTCCATTTTTTGCTACGATGGTGTAATAATGCTCAGTGATTACTGACCCGATGCCACCCTCCCCATTCACGGTCCTTTGTTCTTCCGAGTCCTGCTAGATGGCACCTAATTTGGGGAACTTTAAGGATGGATTTTCTGTATCATGGAGAGATGTTAGAGAGAGAGAGAGAGAGAGAGAGAGAGAGAGAGAGAGAGAGAGAGAGAGAGAGAGAGAGACTGCGCGCCCTTTCAAGATGGGATCAGTATTTTTATGACACACACACGCATGCACGCTAATAGCTTTTTCCGTTCTGTTAACCCTGAATGATTCATTCGTTTAACGAGATGCTTTGGTAAATGTTATTTTGAAGGACGTCTGGTTAACACATTCTTTTCCATTTTAATGAATAGATCCTTGTGCAAAGAATTTGCCTTATTATTGAGGTCTGGAACAGATTAAGAGTTTGTACTGTTCATTGAGCTGAGCTGTACTTTGAGCTGTACATTGAGTTGTTTGTATTTTAAATTAATACAGTATTCATTCACGGCATCTGGTCGTTTACTTGTCATTTAACTCTTCTTTGCTTCTCGAAGCAGAGCCAAGGGAATGGCCTCTTCCCAACTAGCCTAATGCATGTTTCGCGCATATTGCTGCCTTTAAGATATCATGCATCTGTTTCACTGATGATATAAACCACGTGGAGTGAGTATATAATGAAAAACGGAGAGAAATTTGGCATAACCAGTTATATAATGTTAAGAAGAATAAAACATAATCTACTTGTTAATGTGAAAGAATCCATTTATAATCAGAATAGCTTTATTTAGAGTTGGGAAAAATAAGCGAGTTTATTGAAATGATAATATCAGTGACAAACAGAATGATTGGACTACCTATAAACAAGCTAAGCCTTTTGTGAACGGATCGTTCCCATCACTTACATCAGAAGAACTATTCAATATTGTTAAGAAACGTGTCCTGAGCACCACCCGATGAAAGACATCCGAACCGGAGCTGTTTATCCATGATGAGCTGAATGACTCATTAGAGATCTAGCCATATCAAAAGATAAAGCTGAACATCTCATTTAGAGACTAAAGTAGAAACACTTGGTTAAGAACGTCAAAGTTCTTCAATTTTGAAGAAGAAGCCAACTTGTCTCAAATACGCATAACATCTGAATGGTGCCTTTTCATCGACTCCTCACAGCGAAGTTTGAAAGCTTGAATAACGGGAACTTAAGGTTATCCATCCCCGCTGGCCGCTCTGTTCATCTAAAGAAGACGTTCCATAACATTAAACTACTCGAAGCAATTCAGTACAACACTTATCAATGGAATATCTTCTGTAACCTCTATAACTGGTATATTAATGGCCATGCAAGGATGGACCACAAAATATTATTGTGGAGGACATTTGTGTAATGCCTGGAGAACAGTCATTACTACTAGAGCCATTATTGCTGCAGATATTTACAATATATGTTGACTGCTTCAAAGTAGCACATGAACCAGGACCGAAGAGTGCAGTATGTTCCAATAGTTGTTCCAGTGAAGATTTTCTTTCCGTCCCTCCACGTTAAACTTGGCTGAATGTAGAGTTTTGCGAAAGCAGTGGATAAGATGAATTCGGAAGGATTTTATTACTTAAGTGAGGAATTTCCAAGACCAGTGCCGCGCATGTGAAAGAAGGGGGGGGGGGAATCTTTGTGCGGCCTCAAATCAGAGAGTTTCTGCAGGACGAAAGCTTTGAAAACAGCCTCAGAGCATTAAAAGCATGAAAACTTTTGAGGTAACTACAGTTCTCTCGCTTACAAATATGGAGCTCGGAAACTGTTTGATGCATATAAAAAAATTGGATGTCGTATCTCTCTGAAACTTAATTTCTTGCATTCGCATTTGAACTTATTTCCCATAAAGGTGACTGACGAAAAGAAGGAACGATTACATCAATGCAATCAAGTCAATGGAAAATCGCTACCAACGAATATTTTGGCAGATTACCGCTGGATGTACTAAAGGAAATCATCCGCACAACATATTGTAACTAGTCTCACGCCCTCGTGGGTGGCATAGTTGGTAGGCTCGACGTCCCCCTCACACCGGGTGGAAAGGACCTCAGTTCGACTCCCGTCGATAATATGAGGAATTTTTATGGGCCTTTTTTCACAACGTGGTTGAATCCCGGAAATTGAGGTTTTTCGTCCAGCAAATAGAAAATCGACCACAGAACACATGCAATTTACAGAACAATAGGGTCTCAATACAATAGGTTCCCCCATACGGAACAATAGGGTCTCAATTGCTAACGTTCCTAAAACCCAACTAAGATACTGTCAGCAGTCGTATTACGATGTGGTTCGTTGCTAAAGTTTTTGAAACTTGTGTAATGTGACAGAGCAGCAGATTATTTTCGGATCTACCATCACCAAAGAAGCATCTTATGCGTAAATCCCTTAAACTGATTACTATTTTTAACTGATTTTATGGGAGTTTAAATTTGTAATAAAAATAACGTAAGGATTAAAAATTATAAAATTATATATTAAGTCTTAGGTTGACAGTGAAAGTTAACTTGTGAAAGAGGTGTTATGACTGTAGTAATGAAATCAATACGCATGCGCGACTATAGCTGATTAATTTTCGTGTAGTTGGTTGTTGCTGCTGCTGGCACTAGTGTTTGAGATGGTTCTGAATATTGGCTTGTTTAATTTTTTCCAAGATCGAAAAAGTACTCGAAATTAATAAGGGAGGCGCGTGCCCTTTTATTTTTGCGCATAATCTTCGACTAGAATTGATTAAGCTTCGCTAATGAATAAGTTATCAGTGGATTTTCTTTTGACTACATTTGGTTTTTGTCTACAATCAGAGGAATGTTAATTCCAGCGCGTATCGGCATAAATGTTTGTTGGTACGCACCACTGGAGGAAGGCAAATTAGCTTGGATGGGCTTACTATAAACTCGTTCAAAGGAGCACCGAAACAAGAAACGTAGGAGAACTATACTGACAGCGTGTTAGAAGTGTCATTTATTTTTGAATGTGGATAAAGTGTTTTGCAAGTTAAGTAAAGTGCGACGCACGTGAAGATCCCGTGAATTATTTCATAACTGGCGTCTTTCTTAGTCGAATGGTAAGTAAAATGAACTTTCTTAACACCCCCTTACGTCTGTTGCAACTACTTAAGTTATGATTTCCGTAAATGAAACGTAAACGCAGAAAACAATTTGGAATTAACAGCCTGGAAAACTAGAAAGGAGTGGGGGAAGAAGTTTTTTTTTTTCTTTTAATGTAATAAAGAAAAACAAAGGTATTTGCAATCGAAGAAGCAACAGTGCTGCTTCTCTAATTGCGAAGGCTGCAATTTAATTTGTTTCATTTTTTTTTTTCAAAATAAGTTAGTTAGTCTTCAGCTGATTGATTCTTTACAGCAAAGAAGGTAGGGTTTCCAATTTTTATTTTTTCTGTCAATGCGATTTATAAGAGAAAAAATAATACGTTAGTCGAGAATAGAAGTACAATTGAAGTGGAATTGCAATGGAATCTGAAGTTGTGATGTACTCTTAAAGTTCGGTTGGGTTTTGGAAGGAAAGCGCTTGACTGAGACGTCATCGTAATTTGTAAGTAAATTGCAAGTGTGGAAGGAGTACCCCATTCCTTACCCCCCCCCCCCTCAGCTTGAAGCTGTCTTAGGATTCTTTTTATAGCGATATGAAGTCAAGAAATTAACTCAATGTGACAATTTTGTTCATCACATTCTCAATGACAGGGGAATTAGGATATAACAGTACTGGAGCCTGCAATTCTTCAGGGCTACCGAACGAGACCTTGATATTAAATTTTTTAAATAATTAAATTAATTTTCAATAACTGACAAAAAAAAAGTTTAGTACAAGTTTCTTATCCATGGATCTTTTCGACAATGAGTGATAGGCAGATAGAGAGAGAGATAATCTTTAATGCCCTTCACGGCCAAAAAGCCAGGGGTTTACATTTTTACAGCCTCCCGAAACTTCCGGGAAACTCGAACAATTATTTACAAAAAAAAGTAATTTTACAAATGAAAACATATTTTGATACAAAGGAGAGAACTCCTTACAAGAGTTAAGTTTGATTGAGCTGACTTCACATCGAGATAAGAGCACCAGCTCAATAGGACAGGAACAGATGCAAGGTACACATCAGTCATTGCTGATTAGTTCTACCAGTCATAATTTTTTTCCGGTAAGCCCGGTCAATAGCGAATTTGTTCAGGTCGGCGTCAAGTGCCTGAGTTTGCTTGAGCATCTGCTGAGGGAGGAACCTGTCCGAGAGATGGAGTCGTGCTGAATGCGAGTAGAGCTCAGGATTGGCCCTAAGGGCAGCAGGGGGGATCCTCCAGCCACAGGTATCCCAAAATGAAGGTGTTGCGATTATGCCTGTTATCATCTTGACTGTTGCTAGGAGGCGTTGGTCGTCGACTAAGGTGGGAAGCCGTGGAATCCCGAGAGAGTTGGCAAGCTGCGTGGTACGAATCAGAGCTGGAAGGTTGTGCTTCCTGTTGGCCCACTTTAGGAGCCAGAATTCTGTGGCAAATTTCAGCAGCATAGAGAAAAGGTGGAAAGATAACTGTTCTTATGTACCTCACGGTTGTCTTTTTATCTCTGATATGGAGATGCTGTTTTGCTATCCACCGGAGTCTTGAAGCGCGTGTGAGGAGCATGTGTATGTGGGCGTTGAATCGAAGTTTGGAGTCGAATACAACGCCCAGATCACGATGGCTGGACGCAATTGGGATGAGGGTGTTGCCGACCGACGGCTGGAGAGAAGGAGTTTGCTTCAATGAATACACCATGAATTCGGACTTAGCAGGATTGATCTTGAGCCCAAACTGGCAGAGGTAAGATGTGACTGCAGTGAGAGTGTTGTTAATTTCTGTTTTTACCAGATCGAGGCCTTGACCAGGGATTATGGGAGTGAGTATCTTGATATCATCTGCATAGCTCAGTAGACATTGAGAATGTGCAACCAGTGGGAAGATAATAGATCTATCTCATCTCACTTCTTCACAGTGATTAGCTATTAATCACCACGATTTTTGGTTACAGTGAATACCGTTTTGCTATCTGTTCCTGTGTTAAATTTCGTTTTCGATTTAAAATCAGCGGCAATGGAGGAAAATTTTCCCGATTATCGCCTTTTGCCGCTGGTTCAAAATCGGAAAGCGATTTTCCTTCCAAGAATAGATCTTCCAATCACTGGGAAGCAGCGAGCGGAGCTAGATCTGCCGATCACTCATTGCCGCAAGGATCCATGGGTGAGAACTGTACTGAAAACTAATAACCAAAGTTTATTTAAATTTTTTTTTTTGTTTTAATGATTAATTGTATGTTAGAATTGGCTTGTTGCTTTATAATTTTCATAATGGTCCGTCATGCACTTTGCACCGGGACCTGCGTTAGATCTCAACTTACCTTCTCACTGATCTTGAAATTGAAGCTGTTTTGAATTCCGAGGCTGGCAATGGCGAGAGTTCAGATGAAGATAGAAGTAGATGCTATCGCGTCCACTAATTTTATCAGATTTTGGTAAGATTCTGGGTCTGCAGGCGGTCTAGCAGCTCGATGCCAACATCTCTCTCATGCGTTATTTTAGCTGGTTTTAGGATGCAATTAGTATCTAAGCCATATTGTCTTCAGGATGTAGGAGTGTGCGTGCAAGGGCAGATCCTTCATGTTGTGAGGACTGATAAACGAAGTAACCCACGGGGGGGACTCTACTTGAGGTGCTTGAAATCGAGTAACCATAGGCCCGATTGAACAGGCCTTTAAAAATTCCTTAAAGAGGCCCTTATGAGAAATATTTTATCAAAAATTAAAATAAAAACCATTAACAGAAATTGTGGAACCTAAATGCACTTGCTCTGGTCCATTATCTTCCATGCCAAAATGATTTAGCAGTTATTCAGTTAAATTCAACCCGTTCATATCTTCCCTTTTCTTTACTCTGACAGCTGAACCAGTTAATCCGTGACATCTGATGTCTGTGCAATGTTCTTGAAGAGAATATATAATAGCATTGCCGATTAATCATTTCAGTTTAGGAACGAGCAGAACTGCAGAACCGATAACGTATGAAGAAAAATCTCCTAGAACGATCTCCGAGAACAGCAGTTTCCGAGATTAATGAACTATGGAAGTGTATTACAAAAAGCTTTCTTTTGGGCAGGTGATATATTCCCTACTGTTATTATTACTGTTCTTTAATTATGGTTCCTTTATGGAAAATACTAAACTTCTACTTGTAAAAGAGAATTGAATCCGCCTTGAACAGTTCAGTCCAGAACATTCTGCGTCCCACACCTCCTTGTTGAGCGGCATTAAAGAAAATTCGAGTCAGTCACGAAGAAGACATTGAAATGGAGAGTACACCGTTCCTAGGTATCAGAACTGTTGTGACTGCCAATGGAATGCCACTCGGAATTAGGAATATGTCTTTCTATTTAGAATTACGTAAATAAAGCGTCTACCGAGTTCTAAAAAGCCATTTCCACCCCTGACCACCACAGTTTAGAAGCAGGACCATCGCTGTTGCATCGTAAATTCAATGCCTGTTCCTTCGGTTGGTTTATTTTATCTGGGTTCAGTTGTGGTTATAAGTCCGAAAAGCGAGAATGTTAAGGCAAGCCGAAATGATTAAAAATATATATATATGTCAAGTTATTTTATTTACTTTGGCGTTAACAACTTGATAATTAATTTAGTATCAAGTGATTAACACCGAAGTGATAAAATGTCCTTGAGATAATTCGTGTTTTCTGTGCATGAAAGAGATATGGAATAAGGTTAAAGTATTTTGAGCGGGATTAGGTAAAATATTCGACATGATAGTCGAATGCAAAACTACCCAAACAACAACAACATACTTTGTTTACAGAATACCGCGCAGCGAACAAGTCAGGTGGATTGAAAAAGCAATCAAGGAATTGGATGCTCATCAAAAGCCCTGGAAAAATTTAAGACAACGAACAGAAAAACAAAAAGCTTACTGAGAATAAGAAAGAATGCGACAAAATAGCGAGTGCGAAAACCGCAGAAGCAAAATGCGTGTTCTCATCTGCACATTATCATAAAACGAAGAAGAAAGAAAAACATAAGTGAGCTTTCTTTTCTTTTCACTGGCCATCCTTATGCTAAAGCCACCATTAGGAAAAGGAGAGTAATAAACCTAAGAGCCCATACCCACAAAAAAACGCACTTTTCTTTGAGAATAAACAAAGTTTGAAACACGTTACAGGTCACTCGATTGCTGGATAAAAACTGTTTCGTCGCAGCCTGTTTGAATGCGACAGTTGTGGGATTTCATTCCGAAGTAATCAACACTGACAGGTACAGAGAGGACGTTAAGACAGCACTTAAATCGCGCAAGATGCATTATGTGGTGTTCAAAGAAGAAAGGAGTGCAGATTCTTGTTGCGCGAATGGTTTAGTTACCGGGATGGTTACACTTACTTGGTGGACCCTTTCAACCGATATGCTCTTTATGGTAAGTAATGGCGTGCCAAAATAAATATATAAAATACTATTGAAGTCCGGAATGTGTTTTATTTTGAGATTGTACTGAAGATTCAACTGTACAGTACCGAATTGCTTCAAATTGGGCTGCCATTCAGACTGGTCATTCTTTTGATCAGCCTTCAGACATTTGAGGACCCATTTGGCAGAAAGTTGTTGTTGTTGTAGTAGGGTTTTAGGAGCATCAGCGACTAAGGCCATATTGCTCCGTGTATACTGTCTGTAAATTTAGTGTGTTCTGAGGTCGGTTTTATGGACGAAAACTCCCAGATTACGAGAGAAAAACACATGCTACCCTCACCTGGGACCGACTAACTCAGCCACGTTGTGAAAAAGGCTCATAAAAATTCCTCATGTCATCGACGGGACTCGAACTCGGGCTTTTCCACCCGATGTGACGAGGACGGCGATCCCACCAACTGTGCTACCCAAGAGGGCTAGGCAGAAAGTTTCCGCACGTTCAAAATGCCATGAATAACATCTAACGCGTTCCCTGGACATTCATAAGCGGCCCAGTTATCCGTTTAAGATTGTCAGACAGAAATTCATCTATCAGATGTCATGGTGTGAATGTCATCAACGTTTTCAGCCATTGTTGCAAGAGCTGGTCTTCCTGTCTTCTTTACATCCTCAGTGTAAAAACAAAGGCCATTTTAAATTTCGCAACCAAGATTTTGATGGTTGAATAGCACGGACATCGTTCTAATATTGCCAACTTATCAGCATAAATTTCTTTTGGTGTTTTCTCCGTAGAAATAGGTATTTCATAACCACTTGAGTTTTGATGAAAGTGACGATTTGGGCTGACATTTTCAATCAGTAAACCATAAAATTGATATTAGGTTTTTGAAGAAAATGGGTTGTTTAACATAAAAAGATATGCTCTTTCAGAATTTCAAGCCCATTTCGGGGGAGGGGGGGAATTGGATTGAAAGTGGGTCGGACTGAGTATTTATCAGAACACCCTCGTAACTTTTGAACAAAAAAAAAAAATATACGAGTAATTTGTAATTATTAAATTATAAAAAGTAAAGACTCCAACTATATTTTGAAAAACTAAATAAAGTAGTTTAGTTTATGAATAACAAGATTTCCTACACACAGGCACGCTCAATCACTAAATAAAATTGCACTGATGTCGTGTCCAGCAAAAGAGATTGCTTCCCAATGCCATAAAGCGAAACGGGTACTTTTGCGTCTCCATTGAGTTATTTCATTAGTAACAAATGAAGCTCTGTTTTTGTTAGAATTATCAACTTACCAGGATTGTCTCATTAATGCGTGTTGCAGTAAAATTTCCGCTGATTTATTTGCAGAGAACTGTTTATAGTTCATTTAAATTTGTAAGATATTTATAAATTTTCAAACTGAAAGTTTATTAAATTTAATTTTGTCGGGCCCCTGTCGAAACGAAGTGTCAATAAGGTCGTCCTTGCGCAGTAAAAATTGTCATTCAGCTCCATAATCGGATACAAGAATGAAGAAAGTAAAAAGCCTTTTTTCTCGATTGCAGAGAAGCAAGATTATTACGTGAAGCAAGATACAAATTACGTGAATCTACTAGAAACAAACAAAGCTTAGGTGTGAAATGGCCGAAGATTAACTGTTCGTGAATCGCTGAAGAAACTTCCATCAAATAATGTCATTCCATTTTAATGGAAACTTTGAACGTGAGGGTTTGTTGTTCTAAGACACAATATCGTAGAACAACAAAAGGATCAAGGTCAACTTTCAATTAGGAGATAAAGCGTGGGTGTTACCCTTCGTCCGACATCTTTTTTTGCAATAAGCACGATCACGGAAGCGATAATGAAGGCAACTGGTAGAGACGGCTTGCGTAGAAATGGTTTAATCAGCGCAGTTAATCTTGTTGTCCACATGAAGTAAATATGAATCCAGTAAAATGGTCAAAGTCAGAATGATTCGTTTTGGTATTAACTGGCACTTTTCAATACTACTTACTGATCGAGAGCTTTCAAAATTAATCGATGAAATCACTTATTCTAGAAACATTTCGAGAAAACTCAATGCACAACTGATTCTGGATGATAAAAAACCAGTAGGTAAAGCGTGTGGGGAGGGGCAGACGAAGTCCTAAGAAGCTTTATGGTTAATTTCTTTTAGAGGAAGGTATTATTCATAAAAATTCCTCGACAATCTTCTTTCCTCGTGATTTAACGTTACACCCCTGTTAATAGAATTAAACGAGACCACTAAATCTATTTCGCTTTCGCCTAATAGCGGAATTCTCAAACTTGCTACCATGCTCAGTTGGGTGAGGTCATAATCGATTATTTCAATTATTCTTGCGATTACAGAAAGTCATACTTTTATGTCATTCGATTATGCCCATCACTAATTGGAAAGCCACTGTGTTCCTAAATCTATCGGTATAGAGCGAGGATGCACACAAAAAGATTTCTTTTATTTTCCGCTATTTGAATTTTTCGTAATATGTTTTTCGTCATGGCAATGTGGGTAGTATTTTGATGTTCCGGTTTCTTTCACGGAACCACGATTATTTCTTTTACTTTCTTTATTACTTTCCGTATTTATTTCTGTGGAGAATGATTGCTAAGAAGCATTTGACAACTCCTTAATTTGTTATATTAATTTAGAAAATTAATTTTATTTAAATGCAGAGGAGAAGTGGCTTCAGCTATAAAACAATGTGCATGAGTTGACAAAAACCTACACGTTTTTTGAAAGATTTTGTTTAAAAACAGTTAACTTTTTAGTTAGATAAAGAAACGAAGGTTTTTCCAACTCATGTACAATGATGTTTGAATGCACATTTATTTCAATTTATGTGCATTATCAGTCGTCGCTGAACACTGGAAGTTAAGCTTTGAACTTAACTTTTACAATACTACAGGGATCAACACCTCTTTGAAGCTTAGGGACAATGTCAGGAGGTATCAGAAGCTAAGTTGTTCGTTTGCAAATTGGGAGGAGGGGGAAACGATACCTCCTCTTTGAGACATGCTAATTCTTCTCCTTCACCATTGAAAAGGCCTTAATTCTTGAGGTAGGGCCAGATATTATTGTTTGGACAGGACAACATCATAAAGTGCGGAATCCGGCGTCTTATATGAAGGAAATAACCTGATTGATGAACCGGCCGGCTCAGTGCTTCGATCTGACTAACAGAACTACGGTGAGACGGACTGGAAACACATGCGACGAATTTTCTTGCCCATTTGAAATCTTTTCATGTGGTATGCGTCATAGACTGAAGAGGCTTTCTACCAAGCCAGGACACCAGAAACACCGAAGATACACATTTGAGCAGTGAAAAAGATTGTCTAGTACAACGAATCCCAGTTCTAGTTGCTCTGCGCTGATGAGGATCAGGTTGTGACGGTATGATGTATGTGCGGCTTTGTTACGGCTGTAACTAAGGGTTCTCTCAAGTGCTTCGATCCGCGTTATCTCTGTGGAAGCAAGGCTTCGCTTTAGTTGCGCCATGGATGCAAAAGAAAAGATTTCTTTTATTTTCCGCAATTTGAATTTTTCGTAATATTAATTTTTTGTGCTGTGGTCCGTGATTGGCAACTTTTTGGCAAACAATCAGAAATATCATCTGGAAATTCGCTGTCTGGTTACTGTCCTTGACACGAGGGGAAGACCACCTACTGTGACAGATATAAAAAAAATATATCTTCTTAGGCCGCCCACCACAACCCTAGAAGTCCAAATAAGAAATGGTAAGCAGACATGCACGTTTGAAGGGAGAGGAGGACAGTAAGTTGCATGTTACAATGTGAAAAAAACTTGGATAGGAATGATGTCTCAAGGAGTAGAAATGCTATTTAGTGCGACTATAGGAACAGGTGGTTGAAGGATAATGGAGGAATATAGCGACAGCAGCATGGATAAATAGCTCCATCTGGCCAAGGGTCGCGAAGATCTATTTATTCAGCTATCACTCACCCCCACAATCACACTTACAACAACAGCGCGTCCCAAGCTTGCAGTTTATCCACGAGGTTAACGGTTACTTTCAGCAATATAATACTCATGTCCTTTTGACATGTGGCATGACAATGAGGAATGTCACAAGGCGCGTATCGTCCTGGAATGGTTCCAGGAGCATTATCATGCTCATGTCCTTTGACATGGCATGATAATGACATGTGGCGCGCATCATGGAACCATCCTGGAATGGTTCCAGGAGCATGAGAATGACTTCACCTAACAACTAGCCTTAGAAAATCTCTGTTCTGACTGTTCATTAAAATTTGTTATTTACACTGAATTCCTGAATCATGGCATTACGTAACTCCTCAGATAAAGTTCACTCTTTTCTAAATGAAATCAGAAGCTCATTACTGCAAATTGAGAAACGCTGCGAACTGGTCACTTTCTGTTGGATTCCGGGATTTTTGGTTACATTATAGCCAAAGCAGCTTATGCGCCATGAAACTCCCACAACAACTTCACCTTTCTTCATTGGCCTGCCCAGCCAACAAATCTCAATCTGAAGCAACTACGGAATACAATCGAGTTTTCGTGATCCGGCATTCCTGTCGAATGCTTTTAGCACCTTGTGGACTTCATTCCCCGAAGACGTGAGGCTTTTCTCAGTTTTAAATCTAGCGCTATTAGGTATATCTACTTAAATCAGCTGCTCATTCACTGTTTATAAAGAATTTACTGCTGAATCTTAGCCATGGTACCTAACCCCTCTGTCGAAAACAATTTCCGATACAATGTCGAAAACTCGTCAACTCTACAAGTTCTCTTGTAGAGTTGACGAGTAAGGAAACTATATAAGGTATATTCGGGTCAAACGGTACCTGGGGTTTCTCCCATCTCCGCGTATGCACATTGTATCGGAAACAATGTGCATACGCGGAGATGCACATTGTATCGGAAACAGAACACTGTCAAGCCAGAGATTTAAAAGCGTGTGGGTTGTGGGGTTGTGTAAGAAGTTGTGCCCATTGTTCCTCTTGCTTATTGGCCGCCGGGCCCCTATTGGGAACCGACGGTACCCATACCCCGTCACGTAGAGGCTAGCCAGGTGTTACCAGTAAGTGATACTCTGGCAGGTCCTGCCGCCTACTTTCCTGGGATTTTAGTGGCAAGGATCAAAAAAAAAAAGAAATGTTTAAGAGATCGCGGTTGATTTAGGTAAGATTTCGTTAAAGAGCGCCGCGTGGGGTGAACGCTGAAAGGACGAGTTCTAAAAGCCTAAAAGGTCGGGGGCAAAATTTTGTTGTAATTTAAGTTTGGGCGTGTGGGACGAACGCTGTGTAAGAGAAAGTATTGAGAGTGGAGACTGAAGTCTAGTGGGGTTGAAGTAGGAAGAAGGGGGTCGATAGTGAAGGTGACCCCAGTTTTTTTTTTTTTTTTTCTTCTTCTTCAGTGGAGCATGCCTATGCCTCACCAGAGTGAAAATTTGGGGAAGCGAGAAGAGGGGAACCTCTCCTCCAGCCCGGAGGAGTTAGAAGGAAAGAACCCCTCAAGAGAGAGCGGGTTGAGAGTCGCTAATAGGCCGTCTCTGTATCAAGGCCATCATAGTAATCCATTTCCAGGTTTTGTCCATTTGGGGGGGGGGGAGACCGGGGAGTCCCGTCCTAGAGTCAATAGTAGTGAGGTTAGGTTCGGATATAGTCCAATATTCCGTGTGAAACAACAAAATTCTGCACTTGGGTCCGTTGCTGGAGTTTTCATTGGTAGAGTGGGCCATTTGTTCCTTCAGGAGCAGAGACGTCCTGTCTGTGCCTTCCTTTGGGAAAACGTCCCACCTTTGGTTTCATATTGTCATTTTTAAAATGGTTTATTCTTTAGTCTTTGGAAGAGGGACCAGAGGGAGCCCATCCCTGCATGCTTAACATCAGACACCAGTAGACGTTTGTCTGTTCCATTAGCAAGGTACATGATGCAAGAAAGCAAGCTTATATAGCATCAGCCAAAAAAAAAAAAAAAAACCTTATTTCACCCCCCATCCACTCGCTCCAAATGTTTGTCAAGTTCTGCCTTGAAACTATTTAAGTTATCAACTTCTACAACGACGGATGGAAGTTTGTTCCAGCAATCAACCACCCGCTAAAAGCAAACTTCCGCCCATCTATCCTACAACCGTCTTTCCTCAATTTTAATTTATGCCCTGTCAGGCGATTATTCTGAGCAAGAGGAAGAATCCCATCAGCATTTAGCATGCTCAAACCATTCAAGGCTTTATACACCTCAATCAGATCACCTCGCAGGTGCCTAGTCTCCAGACACTGTAATATGCAAAACTTAAGCCTTTCTTCGTAAGAAAGGCACCCCTTTGTTCCAATCACTAATCTTGTTGCCCTTCTCTGTACTCATTCCAACAGCTCTACATCCTTCTTGAAATGAGGCCTCCAGACCTGTATACAGTACTCAAGGTGTGGTCTGCTTTTGCATAGTTGGATCTGTGGCTGGGCGAAAAACAGTATTCAGGATGTTGTTTATTGATTCTCTCCAGTTGGTGGCTGTTGGGTTTTGGTGAAGTGAATAACTTCACCCCTGGGTGAAGTTTGTTCAACAACCCTCAGGGTTTATCATTTCCCACTGTAGAGACTAAGTTTTTCTATGCTAGTTTTTTCCTTTGCCGTATCAATGTTGTGTATTGGTTACTCTTTTTCCTGTAGCTTTGCTTAAGGGTGTCAACTTCTGGTTCGAATTGTATAGTACGGGCACGTTGGAACGCTCGTCTTTTGGCGTTCACCTCTTGTCGAAGGTTCTGCAGGTCTCGGTTCCACCACGGGATAGTTCTTGACTGAGGTTTTTTCCTTGGGATGGCTGTGGAGGCTGCGTTTGTTACGGCCCTTTGATGCCAGTTGGGGTCTCTGATCTCTTGATGTTGGGCATGGAAATCTCGGGCCGCGGCAGTGCTACTAGTTTGGAATAGTGGCCAATCTGCTTTAGTGATGGCGAATCTCTGGAGTTGTATTCTTGGAAGGATACCGCGATCGAGTGCTCTGGTCATCTGGAAGGTTATGGCGCGGTGGTCGGAAGTGGACCAGCCATCCTGCACTGTCCAGTTTGAGATATGCCCAGCGAGTGATCTAGTTGACAGAGTTATGTCTATAGTAGACTCCCAGAGTGTGCTTGAGTAGGTGGCAAGGTTGTTTGGGCGATTTAATATTGTGAAAGGGCTGTTGGCGAGATATTCTTCTAGTTGTTGTCCATTTATGGATCCACTTCGCTCTTGGCTTTGGCTATTACCAGCTTGAATAGCGACAGTTCACGTCCCCGCTGACAAGTATCCTGCATTCTGTAGTTCTTCGACGAGGCAATTGGCACGTTCAGCAGATAATATACAGTCTCCATGAAGATGGATTTGACATCCGCTTCTGTGGGTGATGTTCTTTGGCCGATGCTGCAGCGAAATCGGAAGCCCTGAGGATCTTTACCAGTTCCTGATTATCTTGATCTGTCAGTCCCCTATACAGACTATAGGAAAGTAATCCGCAGTAAGTTCCATCCTCAGTGGCAAGATTCGTGGCATAAAGAGGAAGTTTTTCTTGCTCGGCTCCGCATAGGAGATTCATCTGACAATTTTTTTTTCGGAGTACTGATAACCCTGCAATGTGCAAGCAATGCGACACCATTTTATCCGTTAAACATATTGTCTTCGAATGTACCAATTTTTGAAATGGTTGTTTTACCGTCTGACTGAGCCTTATACGCTTTCAGATTTTATCAGACAACGACAATGTGCGAGCAATTTTTAAGTTTTTACAAGCTATTAATATACATACACACATCTAAAATAGATAATTTACTTTAAAACTTATACTGCTTCTTTGTTTATCTATATATAACAATTTGACGAGGTAACCTTTTTAAAGGTTACCAAAACGTTCGCAGAACACAAGTTAGCCATTTTTTTTAATACATCAAGAATCAAAGGAGGTTTTGTATCCAGGCGTAGTTAATTTGCGGTGTTATTTCGATTCTGGGAAATTTTGTACACAATTTGAGACACCTTTACTCTGGCCTTTCTGCGTGCCCTTTACTAGCCGCATATCTGCTCTTTATTAATGACAGCGGTCATCAACCTCGCTGCAATTCGCTTCTGTATCAAGTGCGCATTGACAGAGCGAAAATGAGAAGAGAGAAGTAACTACTACAAGTGAACTTGCCCCATTTATTATCTGTGGACTGTGTAATTTATGCCCAAAGACGAAAAATCTCGAGAAAACGAGCAGTTCTATCTCGAGGTAAATGAATATATGGTACGCCGCTGACACGGAACAATGCAGAGGGGAGTGTAATAAGAAAACTTCTCATTCCCAAAATCTTTCAAGAAATCAGATTACAAGAGAATCAATATAAGTGACGCTAATCTGACTTAGACTCCGAGAGAGAGGCTTGTAATCAAAGAACGCAGTTACTGGACGGAGAATTTATCCAAAGCTCTAATTTTACTTTCAGGTAGAAATGAGAAACGAATGAAAGAAGAGGTTTAAACAACGGCATCTATTTCTAGACACAGTTTTCAGTTTTCTCAATCCTTCTTTTTAGAAGACCAATTGGTTAAATTCTTTGGTACTTCAATTAGCCCTCGAGAAGGTTTCAAATTAAAATGACACGAAAGCTGTTCGGATAAAAATAAACCATTCAACTATTCTTAACAAATTAGGTTTTAAGTGTTTCCTGCGTTAATTTTCAATATTTAAAGTTACCCCACCCCTTGGGGTAAAGAAGTTTCTTTTAATGAGTTTCACAGTAAGTAGACAGGGGTATAGCAAGCGTGCATGTAAATTCTCTTCCCAGTTCTCTGCTTCTCTCATTTATATCAATAGATTCAATTTTTCTATTAAAAGAATCAAATCGAGGAATAGCTAGAGAAAAAAATCGCTTGATCACGAATACCCGATAATAACCCACAGATACACGAAACGATTGCATCCATTACACTACTGGTTCAACTATTATTATTATGCTGATAAATACCCTGATTTGCAGTGATGACTAACTGTTGAGGTCAGTAATATGCGAAAGCATTTAATAATTTTATTAGTTCGACTGTTATATCATTTCTGGTAAGCAATTCGTGCAGGATTTTAAAACGATTTGGTTTGTTTGCTTCGAATTCAGAAATTTTAAAATATATTTTTTTTTATCCCGGGTTCACTATGATCCGTTAAACATTACTGTGTTTTGATCGTGACAAACTCAGTTGAGTTTAAAAAATAAGTTCACAAAAAATGCCTGCCATTTCAATACCATTACAGCTTTTGGGTCAGGGATTTAACGTTTTGAGAAAAGGTTGATCATCCAAACAATTCCAGTTTCACGTTAAACTGGAATTTTTATAATCAACTTCCACGGCATTGTAGTATCCACCTGGATCCCAAATATCACAGAATCCGGCATAGTTCTCTCCAGGTGAAGTAAACTTATTACTTTGCATATTTATTGTATAAATAGTAAAAAAAAAAATACTATATATAATCATAGTACTAACTCAATATTCATAACAGACATTCTCAGATATTTCTGAATATACAGAAACATGTATTACGAAATTAAGTCATTCATATAAGCCCTAAAATTCCTATCTCAGTGACCTTTATTACAAAATTTAAGATACTGTACGGGCAAAATATAGCAAAAGATATTTGTCAAGGAAATTTTAAATCGAAAAGTTTGTCTATCACGAAATTTCGTAAAGCAATACGTCCAAGTGAAAGATGTTGCTTAACCACACTAAACTGAAATTCAAGCATTATTAGCAGTAGCGGAAAATGATGCAAAAAAGAAAACTTATACAGCATCAGCCAAAATAATAATAATTAAAAAAATCATACGTACACTCCAAGAATTTGTCCAGTTCTTCTTGAATTTATTCAACCCATCCACTTCCACACAACAGATGGAAGCCTGTTACAACAATCAATCACCCGCTGGCTGAAGGCAAACTTCTGCGCATCTATCCTGCAACCATCCTTCTTCAACTAAATATCCTGCAACCATCCTTCTTAAATTAATGGAGGCACTGGTTAAAGAAGCACTGCAGGATCATCTAGACAAGAATTCAGTTATAGCTCAGACGCAGCATGATTTTGTTAAGGGCAGGTCTTGCCTGACCAATTTGATTGGATACTATGATGTAGTCACAAAAGAACTGGATGCAGGGAATAACTTTGATATTATATATTTGGATCTTAGAAAGGCTTTTGATACTGTTGCACATGGAAGACTGCTGCACAAATTGGAGCAGTGTGGCATTGGAGGCAAATTGCTGCTATGGATAAGGGGATGGTTGAGTGGCAGAAGACAGAGAGTGGTAATCAATGGACACTGCTCAACGTGGACTAATGTTATTAGTGGAGTTCCTCAAGGTTCAGTGTTGGGTCCGTTGTTGTTTTCGGTGTTTATGAATGATATTGATGATGGGATATCAAGTTTAATGTCCAAGTTTGCAGATGATACAAAGGTTGGCAGGGTCGTTAAGGACAATACTGACGCTATGCTGCTGCAACAGGATCTGGAAAGGTTGAACAGATGGGCTGAGAGGTGGCAAATGAGGTTTAACATCGACAAATGTAAAGTGCTGCATATGGGAAACAGTAACCCCAGAGCAACGTATCAATTCTGCGGTACTACACTGACAGTGGTGGAGAATGAAAAGGACCTGGGGGTAATTGTGCAGGCAGATATGAAGTTCTCTGAGCAGTGCAGACGAGCTGCAAGAGTAGCTCATGGTGTCTTGTCAATGATATACAGGAATTTTTCTAGCAGGGATAAGGAGGTGATTATTCCCTTGTATAAGGCAATGGTAAGGCCACATCTTGAGTACTGTATACAGGTCTGGAGGCCTCATTTCAAGAAGGATGTAGAGCTGCTGGAACGGGTACAGAGAAGGGCAACAAGATTAGTAAATGGAACAAAGGGTTGCTCTTACGAAGAAAGGCTTAAGTTTTGCAAATTACAGAGTTTGGAGACTAGGCACCGGCGAGGTGATCTGATAGAGGTGTATAAGGCTTTGAATGGTTTGAGCATGCTCAATGCCAATGGGATTCTTCATCTTTCTCAGAATAATCACCTCAGAGGGCATAAATTCAAATTGAGGAAGGACGGATGTCGGATAGATGTGCGGAAATTTGCCTTTGGCCAGCGGGTGGTTGGTTGGTGGAACCGACTTGCATCACTTGTTGTTGAAGTTGATAGCCTAAACAAATTTAAAGCTCAACTGGACAGGTATTTCGAACGAACGGAGGGGTGAAATGGGAGTGGTGTGTGTTTTTTTTTTTTTTTTTTTTTTGGCTGATGCTGAATAAGCTTGCTTTCTTGCATCATATGCCTATGCTAATGCTAACTATAATTTATATCCCCTCGTGTGGGTAGTCTCAACAAGTAGAAGGATGCTATTAACATTCAACTTACTCAATCCATTCAAGGCCTTAAAAACCTCAATCATTTCTCCGTGCAAGTGCCTAGTCTCGAGACGCTGCGATTTGCAGAACTGAAGCCTTTCTAAGCAATAGCACTATTTTGTTCCCTTTACCAGTCTGGTTGCCCTTCTCTGCACCTGTTCCAGCAGATCTACATGCTTCTTAAAGTGGGTCCTCCAGACCTGTATACAGTCTCAAGATGCGTACTAATCATGGACTTATACAAAGGGATAATCGCCTCCTTATCCATGCTAGCATTGGTCTGTAACAGAAGCAATCAGCGTTCAGAAGTTAAATTGTATTTTCTTGTTTTGTGGATGAGATCAGTAGCTTTTCTTCCTAAAATCGAATAAAAACAGCCTATTTAGCATTAGCAGTGGTATATGATGCAAGAAAGCAAGATTACACAGAATCAGCCAGAAACACACTTCTTCCTTGAATTTATTTAAGTTATCAACTTCCACAACAGCAGATGGAAATTTGTTCCAGCTATCAACCACTCACTATCTAAAGGCAAATTTCCACACAATCTATTCTGCAAGTTGTCTGTCCATCTATAACTTTCGAGACTTTAGGACATCCATATTTTTAACACAATATCATCTATTCTGCAATTGTCTTTCCTCGATTTCAATTTATGCCCCTCAAGGAAGAAATTAGACAACCTCGCAGGTGCTTAGTATCCAGACGCTGTAATTGGCAGAACTGAAACCTTTCTTGGAAAGAGCACCCCTTTATTCCCCTCACAAATATTTTTACCCTTCTCTGCACTCGTTCCAGCAGCTCTACATCCTTCCTAAAATGAGGTCTCCAGACCTATATGCATTACTCCAAGTGTGGCTTGACAATTTCCTAATACAAAGGGATAATTACCTCCTTATCCCTGCTAGAAAAATTCTGTATATCATTGCTAAAATTCCATGTGCTCTCCAGACCGCCTATGTGCAATGCTCCGAGAACTTCGGAGAACATTGACTGCGTAATTACCCTGAGTGTAGTACCACACAGTTTGTACTTACTCTGGGATTACTTCTATCCACATGCAGTATTTTCAATCTGTCAATGTTAAACTTTAATTGACACTTCTCAGTCCATCTGATCTTGTTCTGATAACTTTTCTATATCCTGTTGCAGTATGATACTGTCATTAACAACCCTGCCAACCTTTCTGTCACCTGCAAACTTGTTAAGCCTGATATACCTTCATTAATTAATATCATTTATAAATATACAAAACAACAGCGGGTCCAAAAACGAACTCTGGGGGACACCACTAATAACATTAGTCCAAGAAGAGCAAAGTTCATTGATTATACCACTCCTGCCTTCAATCACTCAGCCATCCTTTTATCCAAAGCAGCAACTTTCCCTTAATGTGCAGCTGGCTTTTATGTACAACAGTATCAAAAGCTTTCTTGAAATCCAAGCATATGATATCAAAATTATTTTTGCATCCAGGTCCTTGGATGCAAGGACTTGGATGCAAAAATACCACATCACAGTATCCAATCAAATTGGTCAGAAAAGCTTCCCTTAACAAACCCATGCCGTGTCTGAACTATAACTGCAGTTTTGTTTAGATGATTCTGCATTGCTTCTTTAATCAGTGACTCCATTATCTTTCCTAGAACAGATATTAAACTAACAGGTCTGTAATTACTCGTGTCACCCTTTGATCCCCTCTTGTTCATTGAGGTTATATTTGCACTTATCCAGTTCGTGGGGATTTCCCCTGAATCTAGCGATGCTTTTACAATTGTAGCTAAGGGTTTGCTTACTTCCTTTGCTGCCTCCCTTAATATGACTAGAGGTATCCCATCATAGGTGCCTTTCTTATGTTTAACTTCAATTTCTTTTCCACTTTCCGCTCAGTTACTACAAAATCCTTTATTTCCCTGTTAGAGTTTAATAAACTTCAGGCCTCCTCTTCCCTACAGAATTCCCCATGTGTCAATGTAGATTCAGTTTATCAGCAATCTGAGCAGGATAATACACAGTTAAACCATCCTTATCGAACAGTTTTATCCCCTTCATTCTAGCGGTTACATAACTAAAGAAGTATTTGCTATACACTGTACATAAAGTACAATACGTATTGTAAATTGTACATAAAGTAGTGCTAATTCTTATTTTTAAATAACTACTTGTTTTATTTTATGGATTAAAAATAATTACTTGTATTTTTAATTTGGTTAAAAGATATTTTTGAAAACTGGAAATGAGATCTGTTTGGAAATGCGTGCATGATTTATCGGCGAAACAAATAAACTGTCCTTGGCTGTTTTTGACTATTTATTTGAATGTCACCTTCGAAATCTAGCTTCAGATAAGGAAAGTGCAGATAGCACGGAATAAAAAAGGAAAAACTGTTCTCCATGAAAGAATGACTCGCTAAAAATACACCAACCAGAATAGCAAAGTATTTAAGAATAAAATTTGTGATTTTTTGGTAGGCGAACAGTGTGATACCTCTCAGGAATTATGACAGTTGTGAGCGATACTGCTACATCAAAACTGGAAGCGCTAAAAATGTCATGCGAGAACATATCTACGTGTATTTAGCGTGATCGAAATGGAAGAAGCATTTCTGTGTTGCTCTCCAATATTTCCCCACTGATAAGGACTTGCTATGAAAAGCTCAGACATTCGTGAACAGGGTTTTGCAATGCAGAACTTCGAAGTATTTGGTGGAATGTAAAATTGCTCTTTTCGTTTAAGATATCTGTTGGGGATTTGATATTATGTATATTACTGTATGTGTACTAATAAGTCTCATAGGTTAATTTATATTTATTTGTTTTTCTAGTTCAATCGGTTACTGAACTACAGCGAGAGGTGGCATGCTGCAGATGGCCGAGTTCCAATCCGTTATAAAATTTCTTCATTTGCAAGCAAAGGAGCAAAACAAATCCATGAGGAGATGAAAGCTGTTTATGGAGAGGAATGCCCATCATATCAAGATTGTGAAAAATTGGAAAAAGGCTCTTCAGATGTGGGCGAAGCAGTGTACACGATTAGCCAAGGGAAGGAAGGCCCGTCTTAGCCACAGACCGTGCCATTGTGGCTAAATTGGAACAACTAGTCCTTGAAGACAGACGAGTCACTGTAAATTTTATAACAAATGAAATGAACATTAGCCACAGGTCTGAAATCACTACAGTGTAGGAATTACTTCATATGTCCAAAGTGCCAGCCTGATGGATTCCAAGATTGACACTTCCTCAAATGCTCCACAGGAAAGAGTGCTCCGCACATTTATCGGATAAAGAGTTTTTGTAGAGAGAGAGAGGGTGAGTGTGCCTTGATGATTTTTTGACCGAATTTTGACGACGGATGAATGCTGGATACATCACTAAACTAGAGACAAAACAGATGAGTAAAAAATGGAAACATGAATCTTCACCAATTCCCCGGCCCGTGGGGGCGTGACCATTTTAGTCAGTACAAAAATCCCGACCAAACAAATTGTTTTGCAAACTGAAATTGAAGTTTTTGCAGTACGTTTGATAGCCCAGATTGTGTTAACACTAATATCAATCTATCTCCCACCAAGTCATACCTTCTCTTACCAAGATCTTGAAAATCTTCTAATGCACCTGCCCCCGTTTGTCTCTTGGGGGATTTCAATGGCCACCACCACCCCTTGTGGGGATCGACTAAATTAGACAGACATGGCCAACTAATTGAAACCTTTCTGGATAAGCAGAACCTTACTGTTCTAAATACTGGTGCACCCATTCACATACTATTACCAACTCGACAAACTTCTGTACTCGATCTGTCAATATGCTCCCCGATTCTGTGGTCTGCCCTGGATGATCCCATGGGAAGTGACCATTTTCCAATCGTTTGTGAGCTGCTCGCTACCCAACCACCATTATCACAACCCAGTAGGAAAAGGAAATTCTCTTAAGTCATCTGGGTCAAATTTCAATCAGCTATCAATCTGGATGAGAAACTTATACGAACGCAGCCGATAGATGAAGCCACAGATTATATCACGTCACACCTATTATCTGCAGCTAAATGCTCATTTACATTGTAGAATCCCCCTTTCCGACGGCACCATAATTATTGGTGGAATGAAGAATGCACAAAAACAAAGATGCTAAAAAATAAAGTGCAGAATTCATTTCGTAGATCTCCAACTACAGTTATACTTCGTAACTATAAGAAGCTAAGGGCAAAAGCACGTCTGACACAAAGACAAGCCAAAAAGAATTCCTGGATTCGGTTCGCCTCTACCGTAAACAAAAACACTAATTCCAGGTTAATATGGAAGAAAATTAGGCAGATTTCCGGCAAATTTCCAACCACCCCTTCCCCAATTCGTTCGTGGAATGGACAAGAGCTCTCTGTTTGGATCATAGAAAGGCAACATGGCTTTCGCCAGAACAGGTCCTCCTTAGATCTCATGATCAAAGCTGAGTCTGCAGTTCGTAATGCCTTTGTAAAAAATGAACATCTTGTTATGGTTTCCATAGACATAGGGAAGGCATTTGGCACTACCTGGCGTCATGGCATTCTCAGTGACCTCGATGCTCTTGGTCTACGAGGCAACCTGCCTATATTCATCAGGAACTTCCTCCAGAATCGTTCGTTTCAAGTTCGATACCACAACTCGCTTTCTACGACATTTTACAGGAAGAAGGAGTACACAAGGGTTTGTACTGAGTGCAACCCTTTTTGCCATCAGAATCGATTCTATCACAAAAGAACTTCGAAATACTGTTCAGACCTACATTTATGCTGACGATCTCTATTTCTTGCCATTCTCAGAACATGAGATCCATTGAACGGCAATTGCAGATATCGCTGAATAAAGTCCAAAGGTGGGCAATGTCTATCGTCTGTCACAGCAGAAAGCCGTTGCAATTCACTTTTGCAATCAACGTAAATTACATACAGATCCTGAACTTCAGATGTCAAACTACCATTCCAGTGACAGGAAGTTAAATTTCTTTGAGCACATTAAATTTGTGCGTACTACCTGCCTCAAAAAGCTGAACATACTAAAATCTTCCCTGTCTTGAGGAGCGGACCGTACATCTTTGCTACTCCTATATAAAGCATTGATCAGATCCCGCTTGGATTATGGTGCTCCAATCTATGATTCTGCCCGAAGGAGTACAGTACGCTGGCTGGAACCTATACAGCATAGTACATTGCGGATTACCTTTGTGCTTTCAGGACATCTCCAACTCACAGTCTATATATTGTGAAGCTCATGAGCAAGAAAACACTACTTAAGTATGCAGCCCGAATACAAAGTTACTGTCAGCATCCTATTGAGCCATACCTCTTTAATCCACCACTACAAAACCTCTATAGAAATAAACCCAGTAGAATAAGACGGACAGGCTTACTCTTTATTGAATTAATGCAGAGTTGGAATGTTCCTATTTTCAACGGGCAATAATTAATGAATTATTCCCTACCGTCTTGGACTCCCCCTCCTCAGTTATCTTTCGATACTTATCTTCACAAGTGGAGAAAGAATCGTCTATCGACACTCAATGTGAAACAAGTCCATGCAGGCCATATTCAGAAACACGCTGATTTTTTGCCAATATATACTGATGGCTCCAAATCACATTCAGCCGTTAGAGCAGCGGCAGTATTTCCCTCTACTATCATTTCGGCTGCCCTTCCACCTGAGTATAGTAGCTTCTCTGCAGAAGTTCATGTAATAAAATTAGCTTTAGACAACTTGAATCTCTACTAATCTCTAAAATACGTAGTATACACGGACTCTCTCAGCTCAATTACAGCAATGCAAAACTCCTCCTACAAGGTCCACCCTGTGTTAAATTAAATCAGAAGACTCCTATTACAAATTGAAGAATGTCATCAATCAGTGACCTTTTGTTAGATCCGAGCACATTCGGCGATAAAGGGGAACGAACTTACTGATTAAACTGCTAAAAATCCATCAACTTTTGATTTAACCTCCGTTCCGGTTCCAGCCTCTGACTACAGTCACATCATACAAATTGCATGTCTCGCGCAGTGGAAAGAGCTATGGCACACCCAAACCAATAACAAATTCTACCTGTTGAAACACGATCCAAAACTTTGGCACTCTAACACAAAACAGTGCGAAGAAAAGAAGTGGTACTTTCATGGGCACGAATGGGACGTATATATGACTCACCTCATCTACGCACAGACGAAGCTCCTCAGTGCCCATACTGTTCAGCAGATTTAACAGTCAAACATATTCTGATTGACTGCCCTCACTATCATCAGGACAGAACATCCATTTTGTTTTACCTGAGAATTATACGAGAACCAATGACATTACAACATATTATTGGAGATGATGCAAAACATCAACGAGTTTTTCTCTTACCTGAAAATAATTGGACTAATTGATAAATTCTAAAACATCTCTAAACAAAACCAAGTGGTTATGCCTAAATTTTGTTTTTATCAATTTCCTGTGAATACGCGCATTATAGCCACAGCAGCTTATGCGCCGTTAAACTCCCATAATACACACACACACACCAATCCTCCCCCCCCCCCCAAAGCCAAGGTTCGATTGTCTTCCAATGAGGTCTTGTCGTCAGTCTTCTAGGACTCTACGGCATTATCCTTATTGATTTACTCCCTCCCCCCAAACACACAAATATCACTGAGGAGTGCTATTGTAACCTCCAGGAAAAGTAAAACTTAAAAAAAAGTTGAGAGAAGCTATCAAGATGAAGAGACGTGGGAAGCTATCCAAAGGTGTCTGCCTCATAGCCGACAATACTCCTTCTCACAAGGCCGTTCCGACAGTGGACTTTGCAATCAGTTGTGGATTTGAAAATCTGCACCACCTGAAGTTTACTGCCGACCTCTCACCTTCAGCCTTCCTCCTTCCACAGCAGTCAACGAAGGTAGTATGAACCAATTTGATAGGCGCAATATGGCTTAAGTAACCACTGCACCGAAAACTCCATCAACAACAAAGCCAGCAGCAACTTCGTCCTCTTCTTTAAAACGAAGAAACCTTTACGGAGCCACAGATTTCAGAGGATTAATGAAGTGGAAGCAAAAAGTGTGTTAGTTGTGTGACGACACCAGGGGTTTCCCCACATCTCCGCGTTGTGTACTCTGTTTGTGTAGCACAGAACTGTCAAAGCCAGAGATTTAAAAACTGTGTGGGGAGTGGACGGATATGTAGTGTTGTGTACAGTTGTTCTTCTGACCATTTAGCCGTTGGGCCCCTGTTAGGACACAACGTTACCGCACTTGGCCCTGAGGAGGCAGGTCAGGTACCCAGTGGGTATCTTTGGCAGGCCCTGCCACCTAGTTTCCGAAAATTTCAGAGACAAGGGCCTATGTGAAAAAAAAAGACTGGGTAACGCTAGAATATGAAAGGCCGAGAGAGGTTTATGTAAGCGTGGTTTAAATTTGGACGTTATTAACTGATAAATTGTGAATGAAGTGGAAGCCTGGATTTCTGCTCTTTGTGGAGTTCTATTCAGGATGCCTGAAACAGTAATCCACAGAGGGAAAATGTGTAGTAGAAGACATGTATAGTATCTTATGTAGGACGACACCTGAACGAAAGTTCAACCCCGCTTTTGTGCACTGTGATGGTTACAGAGCACTGTAACCGTTGTGGTACCAATTTCAGTGGTACCACACCCTTACAATGCTCTCCTGCAACTGAATCTTACTTGTTGGCTTCTTCTAAGCAATTTTAGACGACATTATGTACCAGCAATTTTCAATAGGGTTCAAATGTGGACTGTTGCCTGCCGGGCCAGTCCAACACTGTAATGCCAGCATTTCTGACTACACCTTAAGGGACAAAAACGAGGGAAAACATTGGTATAAGTATGTTTTAAGCCTTGTGAGACAAGAAGACAAACTCATGGTTAAATCTAAATAGCATAAAATTTACCAATTTTGCTGTGTGCTGAGTCCTGTTGAAAAATCCAGTTTTGGACGTCTGTGTGCTGATACCTAATAACGGGTTTCAGGCACTCCTCCAAGGTAGCAGCGTAGGTTTCTGGATTCACCGTTCCGTTAAACTTAATTCGGCCCGCCCCTTTGAATGTTATGCATCCCTAGACCATCTAACCGGGGGGGGGGGAGAATTTGATAGTCGGTGTTATGCAGTCGGGATGGTATGCCTCCGATTTTTGTCTTCTGACATATCGCTTCCTATCCGAGCCATGCAGGTTGAATTTCGATTCGTCAGAAAAGATGACGGTGTCCCATTGCTATTTTGTCCATGAAACATGCATTTTAGCCCAAGAAAGTCGCTTCTTCCTCATAGCATAGCGATTACGAAGGCATAGCCGTTTCAAATATCGATCTTGGGAAGACGTAGTCACTCTCTTAGGCCTGATCCAGGTCTTCTCTTCACATCACGCTTTAATTTCAGCACCCGTGATACTGTTGCCTGGTGGCAGCCTATTTTATTAGGGATAGCACGCGTAGAAAGCCCTTCCTGGGACAGAGCAACAGCTACATTTTATTTTTCTTGGTGCACCTCCAAAACAGGATACTAATGAGCGTGTATACCCTTCCAACCCCTTATTTATAGAAACTGCTGATGCAATACCTTGCAATTACTGTCTAATGCAATAGAAGCGTTTTCTGACGCAATACCTTTGCTTTGCGACAAAAAAAATGACTGTAATCAAACAATATCTTATACGTTTTACTACAAATGTTACTTTTTTACCAATAACATGTCCACCCTAACGAAACTGCTGACTGGATAAATTGATTCCCTCTCTATTGACGAGATTGTTTCGGGACGATGAACTAGAGACGCAGAATAATCAAAATGGAACTTCCCTTTCAGAATGGCACTCACCAACCTCTCAGATCTAAAGAATATGTTCCTAGGCAATATCTACAGTTCTTCTACATCCTTGAAATAATCTCTGATAGCTTTGTCAATGATAGATCTGTTAGACGCCGGATGCTTGAAGAAACCTACCGTCAAGCCCTTATAGCGCTATAAAGCCTGACGAGCATCGTCCTCTGCTCCCACAGCTCAAAAGGAGACTATCCTCCATGAAAGATGAAAAATTGTATATAGATATACAGTATATGGACTACGTTTTATATACGGCACTGAGTAATAGTATCAACATTGCTCATCGAACTATGCATTATGTTAATTGGTTATTGCATTACTGGTGTGCTGTCTATACTTTTGTAATTTGATCTGTTTGTAATTTTGAAATCTGTATTTGCGCACACTTCATTTAATGTGTGACTTTTGTTATTCGATCTGTTGATAGTGTACACTCTCCCTCTAGCCTGCAGGATGAACTAATACGGTAATAAAACAGATTTTAATAACAAGAACAATAAATGTCATCCAAAGCTAGCAAAATGCTCTTCAATCGTCCATTTTATACGCAGTTGGTCGCACCACGAAGCAGCTGTTCTAATTCTTTTCGTGTGGTAGAATTTCTGGCCAATGTCGACCCTTACCACAAACTCAAAGCTGGTTTTCACTAGGGAAATAAATTATTCGTTATTTCTCAAAACAAAATTAAATATTGATAGTCAACAATTACGCTTCGGAACTGAGATTAGGAGCAGAGTCCCTCCCTCCCTTTCTTCATAGGTAAATGGAAGCATTAATCGAAGTTTTTTTTCTTATTGGCGAGTTGGAAGAACGCATTTCAAAACACGTGAAAATACTAAGCAACATTCCTGAAATTGCAGTTTTAAACCATAAATTAAATGTTTAAAAATTTCAGAATTAAAATTAAATCGCATTTTTTTTCGTTTCTAAGAACGAAATTATATGGATAGATTTGAACATTTTTCATCTTGAAGCCTTTCAGACAACTTAGAGCCCATCGATTGTACGCAGAAACATTTCATTGGTTTCTCGTGCTTTTCTTGTCAACTGTGAAATTTGGAACTCTAGGGGTTGGTGGGGTAGAACAAACTTTTTAAAACTGCAGTAATAGCGCCAGAATTAACCGCGTGTTTCATAAATGAGGATGCCATCTTAACGCATAAATTGACATCTCCACGGACGTCTGTTCGAAAAATTTTGGGATGAAAAAATTAAACCCAACTGCTGTGGTTCGTGTGGGGGTTCAAGTGTAACGAAGGTCGAATTTTGCTCCATTAATTTATTCTGCCATTTCGCATCACAATTAAATAAATCTGCTCCAGGAGGCTAAATCGAATACCCTGCAATGTGTATTATTTGCTAGCTGTCAAAACCCACGCGCTGTTCCCAGGAACACCGAGCAAAGACAAGATCGAGTTAAATTCAGGAATTTCAGTGACGCACTGACAGGTGGGAGGGAGTTAGCTTGTGACGTCATATTCCCCACAGTTGATTTTGTGTACTCCACAGTTCCAACCCCCCTCTGCACCCTCCCTTTACGTCTTACTCCTTAGGTAGCCGCATGTGTGCACAAAGGTATTCTTTAAGCGAGCGCTTACACGCGCTTATAAATACAGCCTCCAGTCACAAGCGTCTCCTTCAGAAAAGCGCGTTATTTATATCCAGCATGACCACCCGACTTTCAAACACTCCCGCTTCATCCCACACGTGAGGCATCTCTCTCTCCCGGCTAGTAATTTTTCGCGTAGTACTTACTTCATCTTTTTTATTATTATTATTTTCCCTCCCTTTCTTTTATCCTGAAGACTAAACGCAGGAGGCGCTAAAAGGTGGAGGAGCAGTTTACGATCCTCCTCGGACGTCGGAGCCAATACACGAAGTTCTGTGGATCGTGTTCACGATGTCGGGCGGTTTCCGTTTCCACTCCATGCAGCTACTTACGATGATGGCGATGACACTTGTTGTGTCAGCTCAGTTCGACCGGCAAACGAAGGAAGGTAAGGTTCTCGAATTCATCTTCAGTTTAAATGCATTAACTGTTTGACACACGCGTGAGCATTGGTCATCTCTGAACCTAAAGACTATCCTAAGAAAGCTCTGTGGGCTTAAATGACTTTCAATGATAGTTGTACTAGATTTCACGTGAACTCAAGGGATTTTATATGCGCCTGCGTAGATTGGTAATTGAGTGCGGACGAAATGGAACGTAGAGAGAGAATAAAAACTGCTAGAAGACTGCATTTCGAAAAGAAACAGAAAATGATAAAAGTAGGAGAGAGAGCATTTAACCATAAAGTATCCCACTTTTGGCTTCGTTTCAGCCGATTGAAACGAAGTAAATTGGAGAATGGGATGGAATTGTATGTTTCATCCACCAGTTTACTTTATTCAAATGTAAAGTTGCGCAATTTATTTGTAATGAAATCTATAAAACTTGAAATGCATTTTACGTTGTTAAAGGAATACGAAACTACGGGTGAATTTCTCAATTGTGATTAAGTGGAGACTTGTCTGTTATAATTTTCTTTTATAAGAAAGAAAATTAATTCTCGAAGACTTATATAAGCCATAGGCCGAACACTTTTTCTGTTGCAGCGTCCGGATTCGATAGCGTAATTTGAGCATTAGTAACCACGTACGTTTCAATACTTTTATTCCTGCAGTAACCGAAGAGAACTTAAATAGTTCCACATCGCGTGCGTGAATATTGTATGAAATGAAACCATGTTTTTATTGAAAACCTGCCTTAGCTCTACCAGCTCTAAACCAGAGACCTCTTGGACGATCCCACAATTCAACGTTGCTTTGAAAGTACTTCGATTAAATAAGTAGTTTCGAATGGTTACTTTTGGCCAATCTGCGCAGAACAATGTCCAAATCGTATGTAAACTAAGTCCCATAACAAACCTTTTATCTGACCATCCTTTGAAAATAAGGTGTTGGAATCACTTGCAATAGATTCTCGATTACTTGAGGCTCTAATCTAATTGGTTCCTATTTAATTTAGTACTAAGTAAAGAATTCAATAATTTTCCTTGAGTCACTAATGGAAACTTAAACTCTCAAGACTCGGTAGATAATCGTTATCGATTTATAAAGCGACCATCCTTTTTCAATTTAAGTTTGTCCACTTGTGTGTTGTCTGAGAAAGAGTAAGGATTCCATTAGCATTTAAGATATCTATTCAAAGCCTTAAACACTCCAATCAGACCTCCTCACAGATGCCTATTTTCCCAGAAATGTGAAATTTGCAGAACTGAAGCCTTTCTTGGAAAGGCTTCAATTCTTTCATTTCACATTCGTTTCATTTGAGATTGTTTTAGAAGCATGCACATTGGTAGTACATTTTCCAGTTGCATATGATGACAAAATGATTTCATTCTTACTCTCTGAGGTTCAGAAAATTTTCTTGGGTTATCCTTGAGACAAACAAGCCTTAGCACGTATTCCATTGCTTAAGTCTTCTTTAGTGGGCCGGCTTACTTATTCGAAGTATAACCAAATATGCAACTCGTTGTGAAGGACTTCACAATGAGATGTAACGAAAGGATGCCACTATAATAACTTCGGTTAATTTACTGCGTGTACGCAGGATGCATTTGCACTTTGTCTGGGAGGATTTTGTTTAATTTCTGTTTATTTCGGCGAACGTTTGCTTTCGCTACTTTTTCAGCGGACCATCTAGAAGGATGTACAAAATAGGGAAAGATAACAATTACAAGAAGCTATTTACATTATTTTGCAAAACTAGTGGACCAACAACTACGTACTTCCACGACAATACTTTATTCTCTGGCACAAATCAGATTTTCGTACATATATCCTGCAGCTCCTCTTCTAATTTAAACATGTTATTGAACTACAGTAAGGATGCCATCGGCATTAAGTTTGCTCATTCTATTTAAAGATTTAAATTTAAGTTTGCTCAATCCATTTAAATATTTAAATTGATTGAGTAAACTCAATCAATTTAAAGATTCACAGTAGGCACCGGTGATGAGACCTTCAATCAAATTTACTAATCAAGTAGATCTTGATAAGAGCTTCTTTCTTTCTTTCTTTGCTTCAGACTAGTCTTGAGAGACTAGCCTTCAGACTTGTCTGCACCCGTTCCAAAAGATCTACACCATCCCTAAAATAAGGTTTCCGGACGTTTTTCAGCGCTCAAGATTGACATCCAACTTTTGCGAATTTACGTTCACTTACGTACCTCAGAACCGCATTCAGTTCATTTGAGTTTGTTTTACACACATCACATGTTAAGGGTCTTGTTTTCCTCCAACACCTCTTTTGTTCCCCATATTTTGACAAATTTTAAGAAGATATATAAGATATTTTAATTCATCAAGAGATTCACTTATGTTCAACAATGTCGTGCTTACCAGACATTTATTTGTCTCAACAGTCTTGCCGATTCTTGAAATGCTGTCCCTATATGGGTCCAGAACTGCAAACCATTTGCTGAAGATTGGAAAATATTTAAAAGAGACCATAAGACTACTTTTCTACAAGAAATATCATTGTATGTACCTCTTTTCGTTTACTTATTTACAGTATTAAACAGTCGAACTCTGATTAAACTTAGTTTATAAGCTTTACGTCATAAAATCTTAGATACAGGTTGCGTAGAAAATATAAATAAATCTGTTTCTTTCACATCATTTTGATCACATTCTCTGCTTTCATTCACATACAGGACAACGGCAAAAACAGTCCATTACTCAGCGCTTTAATTTTGCTGAACGACTTCCAACTATATCCTTACATAAATTACTCGCATTTCATTCACACTGTAAAACGTAGACTTAGCAATTCGGATTTAGCTTTAATGCTTGGATAAGTAAAATAATTGTCTTTTTTTGCCACGTTTAATCATCTAAACACTTTCAATAGTTGTTCGTTTCTGTATTCATATACAGATGTGGGCAAACATGGAAACACCTGATATGAACGCGATTTGTAACGATGTATTTATGAACATAGAGGTGGTGATTCCTTTTTTGTTTGTTTCTTGCAGGTAGTAATATGAAAGAAAGAAATGATAAAAGCTGATATTTATTTAGGTAATATAAAAAATGTACATGAAGAAAATGACAGACCTATCTGAATTCCAAACAGGTCAAATTGTTGAGCAAGGGTTTCGGTGACTAAAATTGCTTATTTGTTTAATGTATCCAGAGCAGCTGTTAGAAAGATGCATAATATAGTATATTATGTAGAGCGGTACCTGAACGTCAGTTTAACTCCCCTCGGTGGTAGCCAGTTTATAGGCTACCAATATTTTTGTATCGGCCTTAATTTTGACTTGGTGCATTATGGCCTCAGTTGCCAATGCGCCATTAAACACTCAACCAACCAACCTACTAATCCCTCGGTATACTGGGGATGTACAACTGTGAAAACTATGAGGATCTCCGCTGCCTCCTGACGACAAAACTGACTTACTCCCCTCGCGACAGGGAATCAAACCTGTTGGACTCGCAAGAAGTTGACAAACACTCAAAGAAGTTGAGTATAAGAAGTTGACAAAGTTCGTCCAGGGACTGTTCACCCGAAGGAGGACACTTATTGCTATCTACAGGGATCAAGAACAGACACCACGACAAAACTAACCTTGGACTCAACCAAACTAGCTCTCACCCAGATACAAGACTTTCCTTTGCGACTAAACTAGCATAATATAGGACTCGCAGGACCCGACCCAAGGTAGCGAAGGAATCCGCTCAAGATTAATACCACGGACATCACAAATCACAGACGGACTCCAAATACCGGACTGCACGGATGGGATTTATCCCACGAATGACATAATTGGTCTGATCCCTACTGGGATCAGACTGGGATAACCGGACAGATCGCACCTCTGCTGCCAAATGCTATTTGGCGATCTGAATAGGGTGCTCTAACCCTATTCACTTTTAATTACCAAACCCCTGGTAGGGGGAGACATTTTTTTCCTTGCTCCCCTGCCGCCCTTTCTTTTTTTTTTTCTCCCTCCCCTGCCATCCTTCCTAGCCACGCTCCCTTGCGTGACACTTTGCCTCCACTTCCCGGGCGGGAGGAAGAGGTGGCTTCTTGTTTTCCCCCTCGCCTCCCCTCTCTTCCCTCTGGTGGGGCATGGGCCTGCTCAACTGATTTGGGGGTCATCTTCTCTGTGTACCCTTTATCTCTGTCTTCAGTCTCCCCAGCCTCTAACTTACAATTACTAGTGTCTGAACCATTGTTAAATTGCTTGAGCCCTACACCAAAAAACTTAACATTTATTCGCATAAATAGTACTCCTTTTGGCTGACCCCTATCTATAACGGTTTTTTTTTTTTTTTTTTTTTTATTAGGTCCTAACCACTGAAATCTTAGGAAATTAGGTGGCAGGACCTGCCAGAGTAAATAACTATAATAGTGGTGTACCTAATCTGCCTCCACTAGGCGGAGTGTGGACAACATTGGTCCCATTAGGGGCCCAGCGGCTAAATTACCAGAGGAACAACGGTACATGACACTACACATGTACAAAATCCATACACTTTTAAACCTCTGGCACTGACAGTGTTCTGTTTCACACCCACAATGTATACTACGCAGAGATGGGGGAAAACTCCTGGTGCCGTTTGACACTAAACACACTCTATACTGGGAATGGCAGGAGGCAGTTTACCAAGATCATGAATACACGAGTTGGAAGAAAAGTAGGATGCTAGCAGGTCAGCTTTATCTTTGACCGAAGTGGCAATGGAACCATTCGGTTTTGACAGAGGTGGGAATAGAGATGGGCAAAAGTTGCGGCCAATAGTTTTGGAACGCTCGACTACTATTTGGACAAGACGCATGTTTCTATTCGAAACTTTATTATATTATTCTGTTCGAAACATAATTTGGACTGATTTATTATGGCTTTGCAGTTATTGCGAACTTCGTGCAGGCAGGAAATGAACCTGGAGATTTGGATTCGTGTAAATTACGATATATAACAATTTTATCTTCAACGGCCTTGTCACATTTATTGGAAACCCAAAGTTCAGATAAAGAACGATATTTTAAGTGGAAGTGTGAAATAAAGGATTTCATCTTTACTAGAATAATTTCATTGACACGATCTGAGCAAACGGTGACATCAGATGATTCGAAACAATAATCCTACCAAGGGGAGGGAAAGAAATTTCGCAAATCATTTCATTTCGCATTCTTGTAACGCCAAAAAACAAAAGGTTCAGAATGGCAGGAGAGGTAGGCTCCATTGGAGAAGACTATCACCAAGTTGTGATCTGAGGTGCCTAGAGGACCACTCGCCCGTACTTAGAATGGTTGTTTGTGTGAAAAGATCAAGCGTGTTGGCTGTGAGCTTAGGATTGTCCGGTATTCTGGTAGGTAAGTGAACAATCTGTGCGAGGTCATTAGCAATTGCAAAAGCCTCAACATCTCGACCAACTGGGTCCGTGTGACTAGAAAACGGAAGCCAGCTGGAGTTACAAACATTAAAATCACTAAGGAAAATTACCTTACCGTTAGGAAAATTTGAATGGAGAACGTCAAGTTTCAAAGAGTTCCAAGTGATTAGTGGATGTGGGAGAACGATAGAGGCAACAGATGAAATTGACAGAATGTGATAAAGAGATTTTAAGCCACAGAAGATCGAAAAGAGGAGATTCCAAATTACTAAGTCTCTGGCAGGGAATATTAGCGCGGACATATGCACCTGTAAATCCTTTAAAGCGAAAGGAATCATACAACGAATAATTGAGACAACTAAGATGAGCAGTGATTGAATCAACCGATAGCTGAGATTCTGTCAGAAAAAGTACATGTCGATTCGCAGACTGTAAGTGTAAATGGGCATCATTGATATAGGCACATATTTGTGAAATGAAAAAGGAAGTGTCTGGTTTGGATCTTTTCTCAGATAAATTTGTTCTATTAGTTTGAAAATTCATGATGAATTCAGTAGTAAGAAAAGGTGGGGATGCCATGTTGTATGAAGTGATGAAATTTTTGGATATGGCGTACACATAGCAAAGATATACTTAAGCTCCTTGACATACCATGGCCTCGACAATGCCCCGCATACTCAGTACTTGGACTTCCTCCAGTCATTATCTGGCGGAGTAGAGGCAGCGATCAGGCTTTGGGATAAGCTATACACTAGTGACTAGCTGATCCAAAAGTACATCACAAAGGGTGTCAAGACTACTACTCAAGATTTCTAAGAGGTACAAGCTAAAGGTTATAATGATTTATGCACCAACATAGAGCCATGATGATGAGTCTTCTAGATGAGCAGAAAACCCACTACGTTATCATTATGGGAAACTTCAATGCTAATGTTGGAAAGAGACAAAACAGTGCACAAAGGGGGAATTATATGAAACTTTGGAGTTGGTGCAAGAGGTGAAAGACTTGTGGAATTTGCAGAATCTCGAGGAATGTCAGTAATGAACACTTTTTTTCAAGGAAAGGGTGAACAGAAAGTGGGTGCGGTAGATCCCAAAAAGATTAACAACTAATGAAATCGATTTCATCGTCACTAACAGAAGATATATCGTGAATGCTGTTACCGTCCTGAACAAGGTAAATGTTGAAAGTGATCACAGAATGGAAAGATGCATACTTGATATAGATGTAAGAAAAGAAAGGAAAAAACTGACTCGAGTAAATAATACTGTCTCCCAGATAACAGAAAAGGAGAAAAAGTAGTATGTACTGGAACTTAGAAAAAAATTGAGTTTCTGCAGACCCTTCAGAACCAAGATATCGACGAGGAATACAACAACTTTCTGAAAGTGATAAAGCCCAAGAAACATATAGGTAAAAAGAAATCTAAAGAAGAAAACATTAGTCAAGAAACACTTGTCATGATGAACCGAAGACGACAAATGAAGAGCAAGATAAACACTGACAAAGAGAAAATTGAGTATACGGAGTTATGCAAAGCCATTAGAAAGAGACTCAGACAGGACATAAGAAGGTTTAACAAAGAAAAGTAGAACAAGCATTAAGGGAAAACAAAGGACTTAAATCAGCAGCCATGAGCAGTAATACAGAAAGACAAATGATACTGAAACTGAAGAACAGCGATACTTATAAACAACAGAGAAGGCATAATTCAAATAGCAGAAGAATACTATAGAGAATTATACAAGAATGATGCCAGCAGTGGGGAAGATGGATCGCAAATTAGTAACACATACGACATATCTGATATCCTTCCTGATGAGGTAGAACAGGTGTTGAAGAAAATGAAGAATCAGAAAGCCTCCAGTGAAGATGAAGTTACTGTAAAGTTGTTAAAATTGGGAGGAAGAGACATGACACAAAAACTGGCAACACTTCACAAAATGATTAGAAAAAGCGTGGCGCCCAAGGAGTGGAATAATGTAATCTTAGTTTTGCTGCATAAGAACTTTCTTGTTATCCCACATCTCCAAGTTGTTCACAAGGGTCATTACTAACAGATTAGAAAGAATACTTGATGAGAATCAACCGAAAGAGTAAGCTGGCTTTAGGACAGAATTCTCAACTATGGATCACCTTCACGTAATATCACAGCTAATGGAGAAAGCAAATGAATATAAAACACCATTATTCCTGGCATTTGTGGATTATGAAAAGGCATTTGACTCCATACAGCATAAGGACACAAGAAAGACAAGGCATAAATACCCCACATATTATGAATTTGAAGAAAATATATGAGAACGCTACCTCCTTTATTACACTAGACAAAGAAAGTTGAAATTTAAAATTGAGAAAGGAGTTCGACAAGGGGACGCAATATCTCCTAAGTTGTTTACTGACGATCTTGAGGAAGCTTTCAGAAGATTAGACTGGTCGCAGAAAGGAGTCAATGTGAATGGAGAGTACCTAAACCATTTACGATTTGCAAATGACATTGTGGTCATAAGCCACGATCCCAAAGAATTAGAGGAAAATCTTAATCAGTTATGCAGAGTTAGTAAGAATTTTGGACTAAAGTTGAATATGGCTAAACCAAAAGTAATGATGAACAAATTGAAGGAGCAGTAATTGAGGTGGTGGATTCATATGCTTCCATGGATTCCAATTGGATTATCCGTAATCATTCTGTACAAAGCTTACTGTTAAAGAATATACTATTAAATTCACATCCGAGACAAGTCATTAGCTGTAATAATGATAAATGGCTGGAAGTCAAGAGAAGAATAAATTTTGAATGGATAGCATTCAGGAAATATAGTCACATACTGAGGAGCAATATCCCAATTTGTCTGAAACGTTACATAATGAACCAATGTATACTCCCCACCATGACTCATGGAAGTGAAACTTGGGCACTCACCAAAAGAATGGAAGAGAAGCTGAGAATTACACAGCGAAGAATGGAACGAATTATACTGGGAATCAGACTGTTAGATAAGAAAAACACGTGGATTAGACAGCAAACTCAAGTAAAGGACATTCTTATCAAAACTAAAGAACGAAAATGGTCTTGGGCAGGACACATAGCTCGAAGACATGATGGCAGTTGGACTGCCATCATGTCTTCGATGGCAAGAGAATAACAGAATGGTACCCAAGAGGAGCCAGAAGAAAACCTGGAAGACAACGACGGAGATGGACAGATGAAATTCACGAGTTCGTGGATAGTAAATGGATGGCCATTGCACAAAATAGAAGGAACTGGAAAGTTGCTGGAGAAGTCTTCATCCTGCAGTGGATTGAAAATGGCTGATGATGATCAGTGAAGAAGTGCTAGATGTTTTTAAGCTTCTTTTACCAAAGTAGCTAAAGATAACATAATTCCATTACGGCGGAGGTCAAATTGATTAAACTGCTAGCAGCCGTGCAGCCATGGCTGCTAGCAATTTAATCAATAGCAGCCATGTTCTTCTGCATTTCTAATAGAAACATTTGATGGGCTCATAAAATATTTACATCAATGATGCAGAAGAACATGAACGATGTCAAAACAATCGTACATTTTATAACTTTTATGAAAGAAGAATTTTGTGATAGCTGATATGGATAAAAGAGGTAGTTAAGAATACTGAAGGACTGCATGGACCGAAATTCTAGAATTTTACCCCGCCGACTCGAGACACTTCAGCATGATCCGAAGGCCATTGTTTCTACCCGATCCTTAACGGCACCCGGCTAAGTCGGGCCGAAACAAGCCAAGCCCCGCCGAGCCTATCAGACCTCTTAACTTGGCTATCGCGTGGGGTATATTTTTGCCGAATTCCTTAGGAATTTTTCCTACTTCATAGCTGTTGTATCATGTGATTAATCAAGTTTGTTATAACTCCCCTGATGTTTGTTCTTAGAAGTAATAACAATTCCAATTGCATGCAACCGAAGTAGACTGATTAAAAAATACATATCAGTGATGTGAAAACTGTGGTGTTGTGTTCCAAGTGGATTATCCGTAATCATTCTATACAAAGCTTGCTGTTAAAGAATATACTATTAAATTCACATGAATGTATTCTGCAGTGCTTTTAAATTAGATTAGATCAGAGGGCGATAAGCTACAAAAATCCGTAAAAAATTATAGTATTTAAAAATAAAAATGGAGTTGCAAACATTTAAAGGCATTAAATTCAGTGAAGGATTAAATAAATTCTCAAATCGTCACATTCAAAGTACTTCGAAGTCAAGCTGAACATTCGTTCAGATGCTTTTTGTTCCATATTTTGGTTGTGTAAAAACAAAATGGAATCAACACTTTTACTACTTAGAGATTCGATGCTGCTGCAAAATGAACCCGGTTTCACTAAAATTTCTCTCACTGTTTGAGTCAGTGGCAGGTCACACATGTATAGCAATTCTCGATAGAAACTTGGAATTCTGTGATTGGTTTCTCCATCCAATCAAGTAACTCAGGAAGATTCAAAAACTGAAATCAAAAATGGATTTCAGTTTGTTCCGGAACCGGAGCGGTTCGAAATTCATCGTCACATTTCAACTTTTCTATTAAATTTCGCACATCACTCTTTGTTTCTTCGCTTGAAAGCAATCTTAACTGGTGGAAATTTGACCACAACAACAAAGCGACTCGGTGCAATTTAAGTGCTTTGAATTTTTCATTCAGAATCACACAAGAGCGATTTTTTAATTCACCCAGTCCGAAACCAACACGTTCATACGATTTAGCAAAATAAATCTTATTGGCAAAACAAGTGGAAGCGTTGCATGTAATCTGCTTCAAGTTGCTGTGAAGTCTGTTTGAACGATGTAAGAAAGTTCGCCAGCATCCGCAGTGTCTCATGTTGAATGTGAGGCATTCTATCTTCTTCTCTGCGTTCTGTTAGAACGTTTATTCAATATCTTGATAACTAGCAACAAATGATTCGTACATGTTTATTCTGCTATACAAAGGGGACTTGAATACTTGATGAATGGTGGTTTTCTGGTGATGCACAAGACCAGACAGATATATGTTTAACAACATCTTTAACTTCGAGTGTCAATAAGTTAACACGAGGTAAGTTTGTTTCCAGGAATTCCCTGGAAACAAACTTCGAATGGCATTGATCATATGCGAACTGCAGTTTAGTCTGGCGCACAACTGAAGGGTGCATGCAATGTTAATTCCTTGATTTGTTACAAAAATTAACTTGGAGAGAATGTCTGGCTGAAAATGTAATTTCACAAACGTAATTTTTTGATGTTAGTTTTGCGATCGTCAGGAAATTAACGAGCGAACGAGCACACAGCTTCCAGTTATCATCAATATAGTGCAACGTGCTTACAGTCATCCGTCCACATGTCAGTAGATGCACATTGGCGTAGATCGATTAATGACTTAATACTCAGGATTAATGTTTTTGCGCAACTTTTCAGTTTCCTTTCGTGCAACAAATCTTCAGATTACCGTGCAGTGACCCTATTTTTATTAAAATCTAGGAATACTGTATGAAGCCAGAACTAATTACAGTGTCGAAGGATCTAAAGTCTTCGCAACATAGCGAGACACAAGGTTTAATCACTTCGTCCTTTACTTTCACCGGATACACATAAAGAGGTGGATGTAAGTGTTTATCTATAATACTTTGCCCAGTTAACTATTCCTGATCCGCTGATTTTACAAGAATGACAATTTAAATGCGAAGATCTAGTGTTTTTTGGCCCAGAAACTTAAAAGGGACTGGTATTTTTAAGCACTGAACGGCCCAGTTTTCTCTTCAACAGCTGCATCTTGTATTTTACGAAACCTTTTAGCATGTTTTTTCCCGTCAAAATATGTATTTGTCACTTTTTAATTTCCCTTTGATTTTATCAATATTCGTTTTGAGAGTTGTGCGTTCTTTTGCATGTTTGAAAAGACAACCAAAAACGCAAAACTAATTCATAAATTTTGTTCACGTGTTCAATTGCAATGTTCCTGAATCCACATTTCTTCTGCATCCACATTTCCTTCTGATGCAATATAAGTCAGAGAACAATCAGCTTGAACTGCTGTAGGGCTAACACTAGTGGGTTATGAACACGTCGTGATTGGTCTAATCTTGTGCAAATCAATCATACGAAGAGTAATTTGTTCCAACTTCTTAAAGAATTTCTAACAGTTTCTCGTTAGCTCACTTTACAAAGCCTTACAATTTGCAACTTATTGTCATAGATGGAAACACTGCCAATTATGGCAGTTCATCCCTGCCTGTACGTTCAGTGGAACTAAGAGGAAAGGAAGAATCTTATTATCACGCTAATTTGCTTCTGTTGCGATACTCTCATTTTGTGGGCAAGGCAATTTAACATGATTTGCAGTGAGAAAACAATTCCACAATTCGTCCACATTTCAACACCTGTTTTATTTAACTATATTAAATAAACTGCTTATACGGGACTTCTCCTTTCCCAGTACCAATCGAGTATTCCTAGTGAACGCGTTGTCCTCGATTGCATTAATTTGTATTTGCAGGTAATTCGATCCCGAGTTACCTGCTAATATAAATAACTTTTTCTTTGGAATAGAAATGGCTCTAGGAAGCCTGAAAAACTTTTTTCATAAAACTTGAACCCAAATATTATCCGACCGTTCCCAAACTCGAATGTTATCTGCTCTACTCGGTCCAATTCGGGCCCGATTAAGATTTATACTATCGGGGCCGTTGCAGATCTCGAAAATATACATAGTTAGCAACTGTACTACGTATATACTTGACTACCATTGTGGGAAACAGCTTTTCAATGCAGGACGTGTGAAATCCATAGCTCAATAAATATTTATATGCTGTTTCGATTTACTTTCAGTTTTAAACTCAGTAGGGTTACGTTACAAGACTGTCAGTTATCTTATTCATGGAATATCTGGAAACGTGAATTTTCAAATAGTCAGCTCAGTGTTCTTGTATTCAGAGCCTAAAGTATGGACGTTAGCTATATTTATAAAGGTCTTGCATAATGTGCGAAATCGAGAATATCCTCCTGAATATTTGAACAGAATATTTATGGCTTCGATATCATCATTTTTATTTATTTAGTAGTTGTGCATTGCGATGGGAATTACGATTAATCTGTTCATTTCAAAAAGCCTTAACTTATTTTTCACAACTTCACCCGACAAAAAACAACACTATGTCGATGTTTTCGTTTGAATATTTGAAATGTTAAATCTCTGTAGACGCTAATCTACGGCTTACTTGGAACAATATCCCCATTATTTTTTATTCAAAAAGGGACTGTAAAGAGTTGGTAGAAAAACTAATTAATTTTTAAGATTGTATGTGGAACTGCCTCGAAGATTGTAGTTGGTGCTCGGCCACCTTAACAGCCAATATTCTCTGCCTTCAACTTCATAATATGACTAGATGGAATTACCAGTTTGTGTTTTGTAATTCCGGTATCTTCCTGCCTGATAAGCCTATAACTTTATGTATATTTCTTTTACGTTGTTTTATATTCTTTATTGTTTACATTAATGATCTATCGACCTTATTTTAGTCCGTTATAATGTTCAATGGAAACTAAGCAGATGACATTAAACTTTACAAAATTATTTATTCTTCACCTGACAGCGATGATTCCCGCCTCGGGCTTGGATCAAAGTACTGCAAAAACCTTGGGAGGTGCAATATGGCCACAGAAGCCGATGCGCCAATAACTACCAAATCAAAAAAAAAAAAAAAAAAAAAAAAAAAAAGACAGCGATGAACTCCAGTCCTGTCTTGATTCCTTCTTACTCTGGCTATAAAATTAACTTGTTTCTACACCCATTAAAACGTAAATTATGTCGCTTTCGCTCGAATTGTGCAGTTAGACCTTCTGTCTTTACCGATTATTATATTGGAAACTCTCTAATTGCACGCCTCGAATGCAAACCGATAGCCACAAGCGATTTTTTTCCTTGCGAATATAGTGCTCTTCAAAAGTAAAGGCCCCGGCTGCCAAGGGAATCTTGAGGCCAAGCGATCTTCTACGTGTTATGTGCACTGTGATTCCTAGAGCGACTGAGTTTTTTTATTCCTTTTCGTTTCATAAGCCTTTCTGTTAATTAGCTCTACTTCTTAAAAGTATAAAAAGAGAGCCAGGAAAGGAAAGTACCTTTTTCTTTCTCTTATTAGTTTATAACTGTACTAACTTCTACGCTTGGCCACAAGCGGCACTGTCGTGCCTCCCCGTGGCGGGGCCGGTAATCTAGGTGGTAAAGCTGATCCCCCAAGGCGAAAAGGAGCCAACATGGATAAAGAAAATTATCCAGCACTAGATCTTCCGAACTCAAATACCACAGATTGGTATGACTCGAATTAAGGAAATGCACAAAATAAGCGCTTAAAAAAGGATAACCAACAACCGGAGTATCCAACTTTCCTAATAATTCATTCCTTAAGTAGTCAACCAGTGAGAAAACTCTGTCCATTTATGATACAGAGATTGCTAGAAAATGCCGCAGGATCTCCTAAAATGGTTAGAAGATTACAATCAGGAGATTTACTTGTCGAAACGACGCAGTCCAAACACTCAGAATTGTTGTTAAAGGTGACAACATTTGGGGGAATTCCCGTTAAAATCCTGTTGAATGTAACGAAAGAGGAGCTTGTGAAAGAACTGCAAGATCAAAAGGTCATTCAAGCTAAGAGAATTCTGACCGGTAGGGATGTCAATCTCATTCCAACACGTAGCATAATACTGTACTCATTTTTAATACTCCAAACTTGCCAAATACTGTTAAAGCTGGTTATTTAAATTGTCATATCCGACGCTATATTCCAAATCAAATACGCTGTTATAAGTGCTAGAAATTCAGACACTCTCAGATAACATGTCGAGGAAACAAATATGCCTAAAATGTGGTTCCCAAGAACACGTTCAAGCAGATTGTACCGCAGCATCTCCAGTTTGCCGAAACTGCAAGGGGATCATCCTGCATATTTGAAAAACTGCAATTTATGGAAACTTGGGGAAAAAATACAAAAATATAAAGTCGAACACGATATGGACGCTGGACGGTCCTACCTTTCCAAAAAAAGATCGCCATAAGACTACTGCCTCTAAAAAGCAACCAGATCATCCTACCACTAAGGCTAAATAATGAAGTGCATTTTACAGTGGAATTGTCGAGGACTACGTACAAATACAGATGAGCTCTATACGAGATCTTAATCCTGCAGGCATTTGCTTACAGGAAACTTAACTCCACAAGTGACACCATCAATAAAAAAATATACTTTGTACAGACGGGACAGTAATGGAGCAACTGCAGCGCATGGAGGCGTAGCGATTTTAATATCCTTTAGTACTCCATCTAGGCAAATTCCCTGCAAACTAATTTAGAAGTTGTTGCTGTACGCATAGAACTTGGAATAGTTTTATCACTTGTTTCTATTTACCTTCCAGCGAATCAAACATTTATACTCAGAGATTTTGATGACCTCCTTGCCCAGATACCACCTCCTATTTGTTTGATGGGTGACTTCAATGGACACCACCTTTGTAGGGAAGTCTACATATGGATAAAAGAGGGCGGCTAATAGAAACATTACTGGACGCACACAACCTAACTCTGCTGAACACAGGTACACATACTCCTGTGCATTTTCCCACAGGAAATACTTCTGCCATAGATCTATCTATCTGCTCCCACGCTCTGTACCCAAGTATACATTATGTAAATCCACATAATAGTGATCATCTGCCAATTATTTACAAATTTCAAACTATCCGAAAATTCGTAGAAAATGGAAATTCTCAAAGGCAAACTGGATAACATTTTCCTTAAGCACCACTTTAGATAAACACTTCATTCAGAATCAATCAATAGATGAAGCTACTGATCATATCACAAAACAGATACTAGCAACAGGTGATATAGCCATTCCTCAGTCATCCACGCAGGCGCAAAAATTGCTGGTGGAATGAAGAATGTAATAAAGAAAAAAGGGAAAGAAAAAAGCATCTCGCTACTATTAACCTTATAAACTATAAGAAATTGAATGCTAAAGCAAGGCAAATAAGAAGAAAGGCCAAACAATACGTGATAGATGGCTCTCATCAACCGATGCAATACCACCACTTTGCTTATTGGAGGCTTGAAGTGGTGGAACCCATGTGTAGTCTCCAGAGCTAAGTTCTGGTCAACCCTTCCCCATCTCTTTCATCATCATTATTATTATCATCAGTTTATTCAACAACTGATGATAATAATAATTTCTGTACACCCCTGTACAGAAATTATCTAGGAGAGTGGCTCATACATACATTCAACTAAACTTATTAGAGTGTAACATAGGATAAAATATTAGCAAATACATAAGATATATAAATATCAAGGAAAAATTGCATAGATACAGAAATCATACATTCATAGAAAATTTACAGAACGTTATACGTACATAGAAAAATGACATCGTCATGTATACTATGAATTGGTCCTCATTGCCTTTCTCTGAACAAAAGGAATACCCTCAGTCCTATAACAGTCTTTTGGAAACACAACATATCGTTCATTTAAGATTTTTATGAGTTCGGGGGGCACTTGAAGTCTTTCTTGAATTACGTTCTTCATCATATTTGTAGTTTCGTATACAGATCCGCTGCAATGAGCTTCCTGTAAGTTTTCTCATGGCAGTACCTGTCCGGGCCTATTTTGAAGTCTTTAAACAGCTCCAGAGTATTGGCAGGAAACATCCGCCTTAATCCGTCCTGTTATTGAGAGCGCTTCGGAGACTAAGAGGGTTGTGAAAGCGGGCTCCAGGGCGGGGCCTTACTACAAGATTTTCAATTTGATGGACATCTAAACTCCCAGTCAGAAGTTGTGCCAGAGTGCAGATGTTACGTATCGTGATCATCTGAATCCACGGAGCTGTGGATTCAGATGTATGCTCAAGTTTGCATACAGTATGTATTTCGAAATTGTGAAGGGATTCCCGGCAATCCTATTTAACCACCAGAGCAACCAGCATTCCAGGCTGAGAAATTTCCTAATATAAGTATTTGGAGCAGAGAACCAAATTGTCGAAGCATACAAGGATACAGGAACGATACATCTTTGGATATATTGGGTCACTAGTTGGTGGTTTCGAATCCCAGTTATTTCCTGTCTTACAGCCCATATGGCAGCAAGAGATTTTGATCTCGTGTTCTGAAAGTGCCTTTGGAAGGTAAGGCCCTCGTCCCACGTCACTTCTAGGTCGGTGTATGAGTTGACTTTCTTAATATGTGCTCCATTAATAGATAATTTGAATTGATTTTTTTTATCTTCTTATTAGTTATTGTCAGTTGTGCTGACTTGTCTGAGTTTAGCCACAAACCGATTTTGCGTAGGTATGTCTCCAGTTCATACAGCTTAGCGTTGGCATGGAAATTGACGTCGGACACCAGAGATCCTTCGATAAAGACAACAAAATATTTTATATCATCGGCGTAGGAAACAAAATTGTGATCCCGCGCCAGAAAAGGCTCCAGGGCGACAGCGAGCAGCAAAGCTGATAAAACACCTCGCTGAAGGATGCAGTATCACTGATGACTTTTGAGGTTATGATGGATATTAATGCGAGATCCAATCTTCCTTACATTTCGAGGGTACAGCTCTAAAATGGTGTTCGCTAGCCGGCCGTTAGTTATTACACCGGACCGAACCTATTGGTAACGACTCAGACCTGCGCTACTAATCAGGATCACAATAACTTATCCTACAGCACTAATGCACTGAATTCTGGCCAAACACTAAATTGCCCCGAGATCCAGATAGCCAAAGAACTTCCTTGCCAGGAAAACCAGACCAGAAACCCTGCCAATCCTACGGAAGAATCAGCTAATCCAGATAAACCACTTAGTGTCCCACTCCACAAATCACAGAAGCCATCTACTACATTGCAATGGAAACCCAATCCTGAAACTATCGTCGAGCCTTACTCGTACTCAAGCCGAGTGTATCAACCTACAATGCCGAAGAAACCTGAAATCCACAATTGCGACCCCCCACTGCTAACATTACAACCATCCCGGGCGGAAGTTGTAGCTGCACCTCCTCCTACACTTGTGGCCCAGAGTTACTGCAGTAAGCCTCGCCATCCTGAAGAGGGTAAAATGGGAACCCCAAATGTACTAAAGAGAAGGCGATCGTTTAAAATGGGCACCTCGGCCACCTCCAGGCTGCAGGCGATGAATCCACCAACTGTCCGTCTTCGTTTCCCGACTGGCCCCAAATACAACTCCAGATGATATCGCGTCATACATAATGCATGAGCTGCACTTTACTGTGTCCGTCACACTTCTTAAGAAAACACCCCTGCATACATCGTTCAAAGTTGAGTGCGATGCACAGAATTTCAGCTCCATATCAGCGGCTACTCTCTGGCCGTCTGGATCACTACTCAGGCCATACTATGAACCTAAATCCAATATCACTCCACGCCTAGCCATGGCTAATGCGCTATCCCACCAAGACTGCTCCCAAGCGTGACGGTTTGATAGGCATTCCTATTCTCAGAAGCCCCAAAACCAGGAATCAGGGTCACACGATGATGAGCCCTATACATACCCCGATGACAAAACCTCTGATCAATCTCTGCAATACCACAGCTACAATGAAATCCACCCTCAGCTCATACCAACTATTGTAACCAACCGTGCTAAAAAGCCAACAAAGAAAATAAATAATGTCCTCGAATCAGCACTCGTGAAGGTCTCGTGTCACCTTACACTCAAGATTTTTTATCAAAATGTTCGTAGTATTCGGAATAAGCTCGAGACACTTGAGCAGATGCTTCTGTCCCAAATGGCTGACGTCATCTGCATGTCTGAAACCTGGCTGGAACCACAACAAGAATCAATTGCCTCCACCCAAGCTGCTGGTTACAAATCTTTCTTCACCTCCCGCTCTCATACCTGTGGTGGGGGCGTTGCTGTTTTCATAAATGCCAGTAGACTTGAGTTCGTACATGTAGTCTCCAGCAAATCCAATCTATTCGAAGCATTGATAGTAACGGTCAAGATCAACTCTTGCTTATTAGATCTCGGTGCAATATATACACCCCCAACCCCCGATGCTCAGACAATCAATGATATTGCATCCTGGCTAATAAATACGCTTCACACATCTGCTATCCACCTCATCTGTGGGGATTTTAACTTACCACCAAATCTCCAACATCTTCATGAGTCACTTATGGCTAAGATTGCACCTAGTGGCCTCAGGATCATAAACGAAGGCCCAACTAGAGGTCTTCATCGCCTGGATCTCATATTATCGTCTGGTTCCTGTAGCGTCGACATTAAACCCGAAACTCACTTTGAATCCGATCATGAACCCATCGTAGTCCTATTGCAGCTCCCAACGCCCAACTTTAATGTCTCCCACTACGTCAAAAGGAAGATCATCATCTCTCCCACCTTCCTACAACCGAACAGATGCCTTTATGCAACAAGATTAATTCCCTGGGAAGTTCTCGAATCAGGAGATCCGGAACTGGCTCTAGACATATTAACTAGATGGTTGCACACTGTTACTATGTTCTCAGCAGCTAAACAGGTCAGTATCTCCGCTAGAACTAATGCTTGGTGGTCTTCGGAGCTAAATCACAGTTTCAAGTGCAAACAGTCCCTCCATAAACAATGGAAACAGTCTGGTACAGCATATGACCGAACTCAGTACTCCAAAGCTAGAGCACTGTTTAATAGACTGAAATCGCAAGCCATTAAAGAATACACTGACAAGACCTTATCCAAAGGCAAAGTGCCATATACCCGTAACTCTGAACCAGATTCCAACTTCAATCCAGTTGAATGGATCAACTATGTAGCCAGATTCCAAGACAACATCACACAACCATATGATTACCAACCAGACCCCATTTCAAGTCCAGATGATGAGCTGTTTTCCATTCAAATCGATCGACAGCAGCTTCGTCAAGCCATCAACTCGCTGCGTCCGTCATGCACCGCTGGCATCGATAATGTCCCACATTTCATCGTAAAGTGCCTCAGTCCATATATCCTTGATCCTCTGCTCTACTTGTTCAACTCCATCCTCTCTCATAGAGTGTTTCCGGCATCCTGGAGCAAATACAGTCTTGCCCCACTACCTAAAGTTCAACTACCAAGCCAGCCGAAGCACTATAGACCGATCTCCACTGCATCCATGCTCCTAAAGCTACTGGAAAAAGTCCTTCTTCCGCATATAACACGCCATCTTCTTCCACAATCATCAAAACAACTCCATTATGTTCTCCCTAATAGATCAACTGTCTCCAACCTTCTGGCAGTCCAAACGGAAATTTTAAATGCATTTGAGGCCAAATCAGAAATGGCGGTTGTTTATGCCGATATTGAAGCTGCTTTTGATAGCCTCAACATCTCAGCCCTTCTGAATCTCCTAACCAATTTCTTTCGGATCAAAGGTGACGTTTTCGCTTTTCTGCACTCGCTCCTCCGGAACAGAACAGTGTACCTCACTCATCGTAACCTCTGCTATACCCGATCCATCAATGCTGGTGTGCCGCAAGGTGGCGTTTTATCGGGGTTACTTTTTACCGCCCTCCTTATTCCGTTTGTGTGTAACAGAGATGATGTCATTACCTACGCCGACGATATAAAGTTCCTAACGGAAATACCACCATCAGCCGACAGGGGAGTGATCACATCGGAAATCTGTAATAAGATCACAGCTTTCTCTAGCCATCTCAACCATTTCGGTCTCAAACTGAACCCCCAAAAATCCGTTATTATGGTTTTTTCTCTGAAGAAGTGTCCCACATCCATACAACCCTCACTGCAGGGTGCAGTTATTCCAAGTGTTACTAAACACAAAGATCTCGGTGTAACCTTCGACCCAAACCTTAGGTTCAACTGTCACATCGAATGTGTTCTACGCAAGATCAACCGAATGCGCTGGATTGCCCGTCAACATCTTCTTCATAACACAGACGCAAGAACCACAATCAGATATCTGGAAACCGTTGTGTATCCTACTTTTCTGTATGCCTCTGAAATATGGGCATCCGCAGTACCTTCTCTCATGAAGCCCATCTTCGCCAGTGAATACTGGATATTGAAGTGGGCAACCCACAAACATCGACTCCCCCCTCAGCAGAGGACCACCAGCATGGCCGACCAACTCCAAATCCCGCGGCTGCCTCAAATAATCAGCATGAGGAGAACTGTGACCACAGTCAAACTGCTGGTTGGCAAAATCAACTCCCCTGACTTCTGGGATATATGCCAGTGGCATGTTCCACTTCCGTCCTTACGAGCCACCCCTCTTCTTCAGCTACAACGGAACAGGCTGAAGATCAGTGACAGATTCCTACCTGGACAAGTACTTCCTACAGTACAAGCCCTGCTAATGATCGGAGTTGACCTCCAGAAATTCGCTTCTGATCGCAATTACAGGCGCTCGTTGGCCGAACTTGTTCCCCTTTTGTTTGGCCCCTGATGTCGATTCATACTGATATCTCCATCTGCTATCTCCTATGAGGTGCATAACGGCACGTCGCAGGCAAATCGACGAACTGTCTTCACAAGAAAATGCAATACCGAACAATAATTTGGCACTGTGAAATTTTCTGACTTGTGTGAATATGCTTAAATATGTGCTTTGTACATATGAACGTGCACATACCTTGGTGTACTGTCTGCCTCACAACTATGTACATACTCATATCTATTGAATGGCTAATGCTACGTTTTTAATTGTTATGTAATCTTTTATACTGCACAAAGTTTTATACTGTACATATTTTTATATTTCTATATCATTGTCAAGCCCCTGGCCTCCTGGCTGTGGCGGGCACATTATTGTTATCTTTACCGTACAATTTTCTTCAACTATTTAGGAGGCTTCCGGATCAGCTAGTGTATAATCTTGCTACCTACTGGAGGGAGTCCGAGTAATGTGCATGCGGGGGAACATTGTAGAAGCAATGTTATGTCAAGGATCTGGGTATATTCTTACCATATGTATGCCATATCCAAAAATTTCATTACTTCATACAGCATGCCCACCCCACTTTTTCTTACTATTGAATACACCATGAATTGTCAAACTAATAGAGTAAAGCTTATCTGCGAAAAGATTTAAACCTCCCAAACACTTACTAGTTCATTTTATAAATATACGAGGTCTCAATTCTAATCTCAACGATGTCCATTTCCACTTGCAGTCTGCCAAACCCCATGTACTTTTTCTGAGAGATTTTCTCAGTTATCGATTAATTCAACTATTGCTCATCTCAGTTGTCTAAATTATTCGCGTATGATTCCTTTCGCCTCAAAGGTGGTACTTGTGCATATGTCCGTTTCCATGTTAGAGATTTGGTAATTTGGAATCTCCTCTTTTCGATCTTCTCTGGCTTGAAATCTCTCTACCTCATTCTGTGAAAAATTCATCTGTTGTCTCTGCCGTTCTCCCAACTCCACTAATCAGTTGGAGCTCTTTGACTTCCTCTCTTTGAAACTTGATTTTCTTCAGTCCAACTTTCCTAACAGTGAGGTAAGTTTCCTTGGTGATTTAATGTTTACAACTCCAGCTGGCTTCCGTTTTATAGTCACACCGACCCAGCTGGTTGAGATGCTGAGGCTTTTGAAATTACTAATGACCTTGCACAAATTATTCATTTATCTACAAGAATACTGAACAATTCTAACCGTACAGCCAACACGCTTGATCTTTTTCTCACAAACAACCCTTCTAAGTATACGGTCGAAGTGAGTGGTCCTTTAGGCACCACAGTTCACAACTTGGTGATTGTCTCTTCTCCAATGGAACCTTTATCACATGGCTGCTCCCAACCTCGTGTTGGTTTGCATTACAAGAATGCAAAATTGGATGACCTGCGAGATTTCTTTTCTTCATTTCCTTGGTCGGATTACTGTTTCAACACTTATGATGTCAAAGTTTGCTCAGATCGTGTCAGTGAAATTATTCTTGTAGGAGTCTGCGTGGGTAGCACAGTGGTATCGTCACCGTCCTCCCCACACCGGGTGGAAAAGGCCCGGGTTCGAATCCCGTCGATGACGTGAGAAACTTTAGTGGGCTTTTTTCACTCCGTGGCTGAGTTAGTCGGTCTCAGGCGTAGATAGCGTAGATTGGGGTTTTTTCGTCCAGCAAACAGGCAAATCGACCATAGAAAATCGCAATTTACAGACACGAATACGGGTTAATGTAATCATTTACGGGTAACCCTAATATAGTAATTTGATTTTATAGTAATTTGATATTCTTGTAGGAATGGAATCCTTTATTCCACACTCGCCTTTAAATTCTCATCCTTTATCTAAACCTTTGTTTTCCAATAAATGTGCCAAGGCTGTTCAAGAGAAGAATGTTGCATATCGTAATTGGCTTGTTTCTAATTGTTCAGTTTCATTTTCTGCCTACACCAAAGCTCACAACACTTGTAAAGCAGTTATTAATCAGTCCAAACTGGATTTTGACCAGGCTAAGAGTAGAAAACTTGCTTCTTACCCTAATGGTAGTCGAGCATTCTGGTCTCTTGCCAAAGCATTTTGCCCATGTCTGCTCCCACCTCTGTCAAAACCAGATACAGTAGTTCTGTTTTCACTTCAGCCGAGGATAAAGCTAGCATCCCATTTTTCTTCCAACTAATGTATTAATGAACTTGGTAAAATACCTCCCAACATCCTCAACACGCTCCATTCAATGCGCCTGTCGTCTTCCGTCAAATTGATGTCAGAAGGATTTTGACGAATCTTGATGCTAAGAAAGCTCCAGGTCCTGATGGTATTGCTCCACTTGTTCTCAAAACCTGCGCCCCTGAACTTACTCATGTTCTTTGCCGCCTTTTTTTTTTTTTTCACTTTCTTATTCCAAACGTGTTTTTCCTTCTGCTTGAAAATTTGCTCGTATCCAGCCAGTCCCTAAAAAGGTAGACAAATCTCTCCCATTCAATTATCGTGCCATTGCCATTGCAATTACTTCTACTGTTTCCAACGTAATGGAGAAATCAATTAACGGCCAACTCTTAAACCACCTAGAAACATTCCATCTGATCAATAATTTCCAGTAAGGATTCCGTCAGTGTCAATCCGCTGGTGATATTCTGGCTTATGTTACCCATTTATGGACAAATTCAATGGAAAAGTTCGGTGAAACAAGCAGTTGCTCTTGACATCTCAAAGGCTTTTGATCGTGTTAGGCATAAATGTCTTCTAAACAAGCTTCCATCTTATGGTTTGCTAACTGTGTTTCGTAATTGATTATCCAGTTTTCTCTCTGATCGCTCACTGAGGGTGATGGTAGATGGCTCTCTGTCTTCTAACTTCTCCACTAATGCTGCTGTTCCCCAAGGTTCACTTTTTTCCCCTACTCTTTTACTCTTGTATATCAATGACCTTCTTCCATTGACTGGAAATATCCATAGTTTTGCCGATGATAGCACATTGCATCCCACTTTCCATTTGGAGAAACCTTTCCCTGCTCAATCAGCTTAAACTTCTCGAATATCCTCTACTAATTCCTTAAATGCTGATCTCCACGTAATTCTCCAATTGGGCAAAGACAACTTAGTTGATTTCAATCCTTCTAAAACATAGTCTTGTCTTATATCTCGCAAAAAGGATTCTTCTGCTCCTATGCTTATCTTTAGTGACACTCCAATTTCTAGGCAAAATGATATATCTCTTTTGGGGATTACCCTGACTTCTAATCTCTCTTGGCACAAGCACATTACAAATATAGCTTCCTCTGCATCTAAAAAATTTGGTTTTCTCTTTCGCTCTCGGCGTTACTTTTCTTCCAAACAGCTGCTCACTCTGTAAAAATCGCACATCCGCCCTAGCATGGAATATTGTTCCCACATCTGGGGCAGTGCCCCCAAAACCTCTCTCAGGCTTCTTGATTCCATTCAGAAGAGGGCAGTTGGGTTAATTGATGATTCGTCTCTAACAGAGTCTCTTCACTCGCTGTCTCATAGACGTACTGTTTCTGCTGCATGCCTCTTCTACAGATACTTCCATGGGCACTGTTCTTCTGAATTGGCTTCTATAATTCTTTCTCTCTCTCTCTCTCTCTCTCTCTCTCTCTCTCTCTCTCTCTCTCTCTCTCTCTCTCTCTCTCTCTTTCAAAATAGTCTGAACACGTGCCGCCACCAGCTAACATGCGTTTACTGTCCAACTACAAAATCACAGAGCCAACTTTTCATCTTCCTCGTTTACTCATTCAACTGCCGTTTTCTGGAACAACCTTCCTTCATACGTATTTCCTGAAAATTACAGTCTACAGACGTTCAAGTCTAATGTCAATAAATATCTTCTCTTGTCTTCTCAACCTCCAATCGAAGCACGGTATTAAGTACTATAGGTTCTAATACCTCTTATGTTTGGGGCTTTCATGAAAACAAACAAGATTCATGGATACAGTTCGCTTCCACTATCACAAAAAACATTGATACTAGATTAATCTGCAGGAAAATCCAACTTCTGAATGGTAAATATCCATTGTCATCATCTCCCATATCGGTATATAATGGACAGGAACTATCTTCCCCCAAAGACATTGCAAATGCTTTCGCTGAAGCGTTTGCTAAAACTTCAGCAACAAATTCATATGATGTTCCATTCTAGAAAATTGAAGAAGCTGCAGAAAAGCGCAAATTAAATTTCAACACCGGTCTCTCTCTTCCATATAATCAGCCTTTTACAATAACAGAGTTAAAGGAATCTCTTAGCAGAGCACCCAGTAGTACGGCTGGTCCTGATGGTATATTTTATATTAAGCTGAAGCACTTGAATGACACAGCTTTATAAACTCTACTAATATTCTTTAACAGAATTTTTCAGGAAAATGTTTATCGTCGCTCTTGGACACATTCATTTGTATTAACCATCCCTAAACCAATAAAAGATATCTCTAATCCTGTTAATTATCATCCAATTTCCTTAACTAGTTGTTTAGGGCAAACACTGGAAAAATTGGTTCTCAAAAGGCTCACCTGGTTTTTAGTCACCTAACATCCTGCATAAAAATCAGTGTGGCTTTAGGCAAAACAGATCTGCTTTTGATATGATGACTAAAGCAGAATCAAACATCAGAAATACTTTGTTGGAAATGATCACATAGTTTTGGTAAGTCTGGATTTAGAAAAAGCTTTTGAAACAACGTCGCATTTCGGTATTCTACGGGATTTTCACACCTTTGGACTACGATGCAGGCTTCCCTTATTTATTCAAAGCTTTCTCCAGGGCGAATTAACTTCATACAGCACTTCACATATCTGAGAACCATTTGCTTAAAAAAATTAAATATCCTCAGAGTACTATCTTCATCAACGTGGGGTGCTGACCCTACACTCTGCTTCGAATATATCTGGTTTTAATTAGATCTCGCTTGGATTTCGGAGCTCCAATCTATGATTTGGCTAGGAAAAGTGCACTACTAAGGATTGTTTAGGAGCATTCAGAACGTCCCCTGTACATAGTCTGTATATAGAAGCACACGAACCCCCACTCCATCTTCGGAGCTAAATGTGGCTACTCAACAATGCGGCAAAAATTCGAAGTCTTCCCTTTCATCCTACCTGGCCATACTTATTCGAGCCCCAGTTTGTTGGCACCTTTTATGCCAACAAACCTAACGAAAACAAGCCAATTGGAATAAGGCTACTACAGGTAATAGAATGCTGGAACTTACGTATGGATAATATCTTTCAGGACACAAGCACTTATGGACCTCCATGGTTTAGTGATATACCGGTCTGTGATCTCTCGTTCCAACAATGGGGGAAAAAACAAGCAGTAGATCTCACCATCAGGAAACTCCATGCTGCACATGTAGCTAAAAAATCTCAGCGTTTTTATATATATACTGATGGCTCAAAAACAAGTACAACAGTAGGTGCAGCGGCAGTTTCTACATATTTTCTAGTTCTGTGTCTCTTCCGAAGGAATTCAGTGTCTATATTGCCGAACTTTATGCGGTAAAGATAGATCACGTAACTGATATGTCCTGTAAGCAAACAATGAATATATTCCGACTCTGAGTGCAATACCAGCATTAAAAAATTCGTCCAGTCCAAGCCAATCCCACCACGTATTGAAACAAATCAGATTACAGATAATCGTGTTACATGCTGCTGACCAATCAATCACTTTCTGTTAGATACCAGGTCATTTGGCATCAAAGGAAATGAACATGCAGGTCAAGCCGCTAAACATCCTTGCACTGCATGCTCTCCTAACTACCAAGTGCCGTATGCAGACTACAAATCAGTCATAAAAAACGTCTGTGAAGAACAATGGTTGCAGATCTGGCAGGCTCAGGGCGGTAATAAGCTGCTGCAATTCAAACGGGTACCTCAGTTGTGGGCATCAAGCATGAGATCAAATAGGCAAGAGGAGGTGATCCTGGCTAGGACGCGTATTGGGCACACGCATCTAACCCATATTTATCTGCTCATGGGGGAAAGATCAGCCTATTGGTACATATTGTCAGACTATACTTACGGTGAAGAATATTCTACTAAATTGTAACCATTACATTAATGTTCGAAACAGTTTTCACTAATCTTTCACGTCTTGAAGAACCTTTTAACATTATCTCATCTGATTGGAGACAATGCAAATCTAGTTGTTATTTGCATTCTTTAAGTAGACACGATTATTTAACAGATTTTAATATTTCAACTGCAGCACTCAATAGAATCAGGCACAATATGGCCTTAGCAGCGCTTGTGCCATTAAACAACATACCAACAACAAAGTTATAATAATAAAAGAAAAACACAATTTTCACATCTGCAAGAACTTTTAACCGCATCTGACTGGAGACGATGCAAAACTAGACTTTCTTTGTTTTCTTGAAACAAATAGGATTATTTAACAGATTTTAACTGGTAATTGCACTACGGAATAGAATCAGGCACAATATGGCCTTAGCTTAGCAGCCTTGTGCCATTAAACAACATATCAACCAATCAAAAGTAATATAGTTTAGTTTCTTTTCTAGTGTGACCTTATCTTTTGTTAACATCAAGTGGTTCTGTACTTTAGTCTAAAGTAGGAACCCAGAAAGGAAACCCACCTTTCTTTTCTTAGTCTATATTTATTACTAACCTGGTTACCGCTCCTGCCTCCACGTATTAGGGCAGGTAACTTGGGGGAGGGGGGAGGAACCAACACTCAGGGCTAAAAGGAGCAGAAATGGAAACCAATGAATTTCCACATCTAGAGTCCAAGAGCTCTCAACAAATTGAAAATTATGAAACAGACCATGACTTCTCTCTCTCTCTCTCTCTCTCTCTCTCTCTCTCTCTCTCTCTCTCTCTCTCTCTCGAAGATAATGAAAAAAGACACTGGCAGACAGTGACCACCAGCAATCCTGATAATACATTTTGTCAACAGAACCTGTAAACAAGCTCTTCCCTATCATCATTCAGATATACCTTGAAAATGCGTGCTGCAAGTTTACCAATGGTGAAGCGTCTCCAATCAAGAGATTTACTAATAGATATTAGTTTCACGACACTCTTAACTATTGTTACGACTCACATCCATGAGTGGAATCCCAGTTAAAGCTGGGAACCCCAGTTAGCTGTACTCTTGAACTCACGAGTCCCCTCCATGCGCATTCAATTTCAAACACCTTTAGATGCTGTTGCTACACGTATAGTATTGGTATAACATTGATACTGGTCTCGATATATCTTCCGCCGAACCATCCATGTACAATTAATAAACTGGAAAATCTTATTCAACTATTGTCTCCTATTCGTCTATTAGGAGATTTTAAATTATTCATTGTGAGGTTCTCTGGTCTCAGATGGACGTGGTGAGCTTATTGAAATGCTACTTGACAGAGAGAATTTGACACTATTGAACATTGGCTTACCCAGTTAAATCCACTTTCCTACTGGGTCAACCACTGCAATAGAACTCTCAATTTGCTCTCCGATCCTCTTCTCAACTATAGAGTGGGCAGTACACGACAATGTTCTAAACAGCTATCACTGTCACCCAGAAAGGAAACCCACCTTTCTTTTCTTAGTCTTTATATTTATTACTAATCTGCTCGACTAACTTCACTGGTGGCACCGCTCCTGCCTCCACGTATTAGGGATTTGTAGCATTCAAACCACCCATTCCAAACAAACAGAAACGAGAACGAAATGGAAATTTTCCAAAGCGGACTGGAGAAAATTTACCAATTATGAATATTTTGATGATGACATCATTGAGTCTTCTGCTATTGACACTGTCACCGATCATATCACAACACAGATACTAACAGCTGCAACAGCCACCATCCCACAGCCTCAAATAAGAAACCATCGGCATACCAATCACTGATGGAATGATGATTGTAACAAAGCGAAAGAGAAAAAAAAAAAACGCCGCATGGAACACCTTCCGCAAATATCCCACCACTGCCAACCTTATTACCTTCAAGAGACAGAGCCAAGGTTTGTTACATCCGACGAAACGCCAAAAAAGACTCATGGATAAAATTTGCCTCCTCAATCAACAAAGACACTGATACCTGAATAATCTGGGAAAAAATAAAGATTCTAAGTGGTAAATTTCGTATGTTGCCTTCTGCTTTTATTAATTGGAATGAGGAGTTAGTTCTCTTGTCCTGGGGAGATTGCCAATGCCTCAGGAACTGTGTTCAGTGAATTGTCCGCCTCATCATCATATCAATTGTATTTTCAAAAGATTAAAGCCGAAGCTGAGGAAAGGAAACCGATCTTCAAAGCTACATGTCCTTTACCTTATACCTAACAACTGACAATATCTGAACTGAAAGAATCTATATATATATATATATATATATATATAATCTAAAGAAAGAGTGCTCCTGGGCCTGACGAAATCTATTATACAGTATAATGCTTGAACATCTCAATCGGAAATTACTATCGTCTTTGATAAACTTTTACAATCGGATGTTCTCAGAACATATATTCCCCACTTCGTGGCAACATTCTTATGTAATAACTGTATCGAAACCTGGAAAAGATCATTCGATTCCTCACAGCTATAGACCAATTTCTCTAACCAGCTGCTTGAGTAAGACTTTTGAAAAATTTTTCACCATCGACTCACCTGGTATATAGAATCCCGAAACATAATCAGTAATAATCAGTTTGGCTTCCGGAAGAATAGATAATCCCTACATCTTATGGTCCCGGGTGCCAAGCGATTGTGACTGAGCAATTTCTCTTTGTGCTTTCACTGCAATTTTCTAAAAGGTGAATTCTAGTTCTCTTTTATGTTCCTCTCTTTAGGAAATCCTTTTATTTAATTGTAGCTCTTGTATCAAAAGTATTGGTAGAGAGCAAGGAAGGAAAGTAACCTTTCTTTATTTTCATATTTAATAGTCTAACTCCTAATTTCGCTTGGTCACACCAGGCACTGCTACTGCCTCCCCATGCGGGGCCGGTAACCTTGGCAGAAAAGTTCAACTGCCAAGTTGCTAAAAGGAGCCCACATGGAACAAAATGTTTCTCTCTTTAGAACTGGCAAGCTGTCGGCCACAGACAGAAAATGAGCGTGACTCGGCGCAACCAAAGAGGTTAAAAACCATTTCCTCTGCGACCGAGTTTCCTGCAGTCTTAATAATGCACTCATTATCAGAACAGCCTCTTAGTAAGCTATCCAGCTTTCTAATCCACACTTGGAAAATATTGCAGAGTCTCCCAAGACGGTTAAGAGACTGCAATCAGGGGACTTACTTTTAGAAACTGTCAACCGCAGGCATTCTGAAAAACCCTTACAAATGACAAACTTTGCTAAAATTCCAGTGAAAGTAACTCCCCATGCAACCCCAAATACATCAAAGGGTATTATATCAAGTTGGGACCTTGCGAATGTGACAGGAAGAAATTAAAGAAGAATTTTAGGAACAAAACGTAATTGCTGTCAAAAGAATTTTGACAGCAATTACGTTTTGATCAAAAGAGACAATATACTCGCACCTACCAGAAATATTATTCTCACCTTTAAAAGTCCAAACCTACCCTCATCAGTAAAAGCAGGTTATTTACTCTGCCGCATTCGTCCTTTCATTCCTAATCTGTTGATGTTATAAATGCCAAAATTATGGCCACTCTCAGACGGTATGCAGAGGGAACCCAGTTTGTCCCAAGTGTGGATCCTCCCAACGCGGTCAAAGTGATTATTCCGCGAAAGATATGACCTGTCCAAATTGAAAAGGCAACTGTCCTGTTTACTCTAAAGCACGTGAGAGGTGGAAAACGGAGAAGAAAAATTGTGAAAGATAAAGTTGAAAACAAAGTTAGTTATCTGGAGGCAAGAAAATTAATTTCACGCAGTATACCTAACCGTGCCTATGCCAATATTGCAAAAAAAAAAAAAAAAATATTTTATCAAACCATTGCCACTCAAACTGATGTTACCATTCCATCAAACACATCAATCTCTGACTGGACTTGGGCTGTCCTCTCTCAGCAACAATCCATTGCCCTTAATTCAAAGGTTCCGGTTAGCCAGATCATTCTCCAAACCCAAATTGAAGCCGTTGCTGTGCATCTGATTACTCAGATTGCATTAACACTAGTCTCAATCTATCCCCCACCAAACCATACGTATTCATATAATGATCTTGAAGAACTTTTAAGATAGTTACCCTCCCCTGTCTGCTTGCTAGGGGATTTCAATGGCCACCACGGTTTATGGGAATCCTCTAAATTAGATAGACATGGCCGACTGATTGAAACTCTACTAGAGAAACAAAAACTCACAAATCTTAATAGTGGTGCACATACCCATATACAGTTATCTACTGGACAGACGGCGCCTCCGTAGCCAGGTGGAAGGAGTAGTAGTGCGCAGCACACGCTTCTTGATTAGACCGGGGTTCGAGTCCGTCACCACCAAATACGGAGGATGCGGAAAGGTCAGGGAATGACCACCCCATATTCCCGGAGCAATATGGCCTTAGTTGCTAATGCTCCTAAAAATCAAATAACAAACAAACTGGACAGACTTCTGCAATCGACCTCTCCATTTGCTCCCCGATACTGTTTCCAATCATTCAATGATCCGCTATGGATGATCCTATGGGCAGTGACAGTTTTCCAATTGTTTGTAACCACACAATCTACACTACACAATCACCATTAGAAATTCTCTAAAACCAATTTGTGCCAAATTTCAGTCAGCAATTACCCTTGACAAAAAAAAAAAAAAAACTATTCAACTACAGCCCATTGACGAAGTTACTGATTATATCACGTCCCGTCTTTTAATTGCAGCTAAGTACTCAATTCCATTATCAAATCCCCCGACCGGACGGCATTTCAACTACTGGTGGAACGAAGAATGCACAACAGCAAAGAAGGGAAAAAAAAATAAAGAGTTTAATTTATTCCGTCGATCTCCAACCATAGCTAATTTAATTAACTACAAGGAGCTAAGGGCAAAAGCGCGTTACATTCAAAAGCAAGCCAAGAAAGATTCTTGGACTCGATTCGCATCTACTATCAATAGAAACACTGACTCCAGACTAATATGGAAGAAAATTAGGCAGCTTTCTGGGAAGTTTCCAGTTATCTCTTCCCCAATTCTTTCCTGCAATGGGCAAGAACTCTCTGCTCCCCTAGATATAGCCAATGCCTTGGGCAAAACCTTTGCTGAAGTCTCAGATGCATCAAACTACACTCCGAAATTCCACAAAATTAAGGCCGCCACGAAATCAAGTACCATATATATATAATCAGCCTCTTCAATATTGTGAACTTTTACAGGCCATCAGAACAACAGGAAACAGTGCCGCTGGGCCAGATGGCATATATTATGTCATGTTGCAGCATCTCGATGACAGAAACTTACAACTGTTGCTAATCTTTTTAACCGGAACTTTCTGGAAAATATTTATCCAATCTCTTGGCACCATGCTACAGTTTTGGCCTTTTTGAAACCTGGAAAAGATCCCTCCAGTCCTAATAGTTACAGGCCAATCTCTCTGTCAAGCTGCCTTGGTAAAATTCTTGAAAAAATGATCCGGCTGTCTTTTCTTCTTTTACAGTTTCCATATCACTACCGGTTGAATGTAGCAGTTATATTGCAGAATTATACGCAATGAAATTATCCCTAGACAATATTAGCACTTTCCACAATGCTAGCAGGCGCCTCCGTAGCCAGGTGGGAAGGAGCAGCAGTGCGTAGCACACGCTTCTTGATTAGACCGGGGTTCGAGCCCGTCACCACCAAATACGGAGGATGCGGAAAGGTCAGGGAATGACCACCGCATATCCCGGAGCAATATGGCCTTAGTTGCTAATGCTCCTAAAATCCAAATAACAAACAAACAAACACAATGCTAGCAGTGAAATATACACAGATTCTATGAGTGCAGTGTCTGCATTGGACAATAAATTTTCAATTGTCCAATGCCCCATCATAAAACAAATATTTTCCTGTTTAAACCACCTACGAAGTAGGAATTATTCAGTGAAATTTTGCTGGATTCCAGGGCATTCTGGTATCACAGGCAATGAGAGAGGAGACCAGGCAGCCAAAGGTACAATACCATCACATTATCAAGTACCATATATATATATATATATATATATATATATTATTTGAAGCGCATAAAAAATCTGTACATTTCAATGGTCCGAAACCTCGAAGTAACAAATGAAGTAACAAATTTCTGGAAGTCCTGTCCATTCCCCATTGCCGATGAACTGATTTGGACATTAGTCAGGTCACTCGACTTTATTAGTGCTTTCCAGGACACTTCGTACCACCATGCCACCTCTTCAACAATTATACAAAAATTTACACATTTTTGTATAATTGTTGCATATAGCACAACGTAATCTATGGCCATAGTAAAGTGACAAGCAGTGTAGTTCTGATTTATGTATCTTCCTATAATGATTATATGGTCAGTCATTGTTTACAATATTTTTTTCTGTCTGAATCTTACCACGGACTTGTGCACTTTATTCCTTTCAATTGTGTACACGATTTTTAATTACAATATTAATGTGAGACCGAACTCGCGAATTATTTGCAGAAAGTTTGTATTGCATCAGTGGATGGTGTTATTCGATGTGATCGAGAATTTACCCGACCACTGACTTTTTTTGCAAACAGAAAGTCAAACTGATTCAAATGAATCGGTCTGAGTTTCTGCCGAATCAAACTGATAATTTCAAAATGACAAAAGTCAGTCAAAAAAAGTCAGTGACTATCGCAACAGTCTGATATATCTTCATAGAATGTCCTCTCTTCAATAACTACGCCAAAAACATTTTACGATTTTCCCACATCTAAGGCTGTAGATGCCCTACATATTTCAATAATCTTCATCTGACAAGGGATGTGTCAGATGTTTTTGGCTTCTCACAAGCGATTAACTCTCGTCATAATTATGAAACTTCAACGATGTACTATGATGTTCATTTTCAAGGAAATATTATTCCCCGAAGTGTTCTCCTTTTTAAACATAAACTTAGTTGCAATCTAGTATAATCAAAAACCTGCTGTTTATCCGAGACGATAACGGAAACTGCATTCATTACCGATTTATGCGGATTCATTCTTGCTGCAATCGCATGATTTGCAACTGTGTGTTTGGTACTCGCCGCGTCGCTGGGCTGTATTTACAAGAATGGTTTTCCATTGCCTGAATGTTCAAACATTTAGTGCGTTGGCATTCAGGTTCTGTCTGGCAACACTTCCAACAAAACTGCAACTTGTTTACGTTTTTTAAAGGGAGATCGCAGAGCTTCTGCACCTCGCACTTTTTCCTTTGCATACACCAATATATTTCTGAACAACTTTTTCTGGGTACGACTTTTGTTTACAAAAAGTATAAAAAATAAAATAATTTTAATTTATATATTCCGAACTGTAGCGCAACATATTTCTTGTTAAATTTTATGACGCTTGATTATTATTTCATTCGTATTTCTTAATATATAAGGCAGTATGGGTTTACCGTAGATTTGGTAAAGTGGAAATAACGGTTTTCCACTTCATTATCGTACAACAAATTTATTAAGCAAAAAATTAAACCAAATGTTGAGGAACATAAAGGCGGTTTTCGAATAAATAGGGAAAGAGAATATCAACAAGAAGGGGGGAAACATATTTAGGCTGCAAGGAGCCATACTTAGCGCTGCCTGCGTGACCGACAATTGGACACACACACAGTGTACGTGTTGGACAACAGCCTCAGTTTTAGTACGTATCTATGAGCAAACTACACTCACTGGACAATAAAACAGCAATCTTTATTGATTATCTAGTAGGGCCACCTATCTCGGGTTTCAGCCGTTAAATGTAGTTGCATGGATTCCGCCAAATGTCTGGGGGAGTCCAGCACCAGATTTCACATTATTTCATCCTGATATTTTTAAGCTGCAGTAATTGCGGTCGGTAGAGAACTGCGAAGGCGAACTGCCCTTTATAAACATATCCCAGCCATTCTCAATTGACTTTAGATCTGGAGAATTAGGCGACCAGGATAGATGTTGGAAACGTTGGGAATGATCCTCATACCATTCACATACAATTTTCGCACGGTGGATAATTGTTTGTCGTCTTCAAAGAATCCATCGCAATCAGGAAACCTGCATTCGTCTTTGGTCTTCACTGTGATGATGGTTGCTTTCAACACACCAGTGATTTGTTTGGTTATCTGAATTGTGGCTCCTGCTAAATGTGCTCCACCAATAACACCTTTCGGAAAGATCACCTGTCTTTCCCATGACCGGATCGAGTAAGAAGCCCAGGAAAGTGTACATTATTTATGTGATACCTAGGAACTTGTGATTACATCAAGTGGAAACTGAATTTGCATACCGTACGTTTATTTATCTGTTGGCGCCAGCTGCAGAACGTTTCTAATTTTTTTAGCCAGTGAGTGCAAGTCTGCTACGAAATGCTTGAATCTCACATTGTGGAAAATTTTCATCACGAATTGGCGTAGGATTGCTTTAATTAAAAATAATTAAATATCGGTGTACTTCACTCCAAATGGGCAAAGTACACTGATATTAATTTAATTATAATTTAATATACTTCTTCCAAAATTTAATTTACAGCCATAACTTAGATATCAATCTCTTATGGAAGTGCCTTATCATAAGACTCATTTTATTTAGCTGTAAAAGAAATAGAAGCCTCTATTTTCATGAATCATAACCATGAGGTTACAATGGAAAGTCGGCGGATCAATTCTTGCATAATTTTAACAGGGAGATAACTCCTGATAGCCAACCAACCAAATCTTATAAGTTCTCATGGTAGAGCCTTGTAGTCTGCGCGGGTAGCAAGTGGTAAAGTCACAACCGAAAGAGCAAGCTAGCTTTAGGACAGGATTCTCAACTATGGATCACTTTCACGTAATATCACAGCTAATGGAGAAAGCAAATGAATATAAAACACCATTATGCCTGGCATTTGTGGATTATGAAAAGGCATTTGACTCCATACAGCATAAGGCAATGTTTCGGGCACTGCAAAGACAAGGCATAGATACCCCATATATTATGATTTTGAAGAAAATATATGAGAGTGCTACCTCCTCTATTAGACTAGACAAAGACAGTAGCAAATTTAAAATCGAGAAAGGAGTTCGACAAGGAGACACAATATCTCCGAAGCTGTTTACTGCTGCCCTTGAGGAAGCTTTCAGAAGATTAGACTGGTCGCAGAAAGGAGTCAATGTGAACGGAGAGTACCTAAACCATTTACGATTTGCAGATGACATTGTGGTCATAAGCCACGATCCCAAAGAATTAGAGGAAAATCTTAATCAGTTATGCAGAGCTAGTAAGGATTTTGGACTCAAGATGAATATGGCTAAAACAAAAGTAATGATGAACAAGTATGCCACGGAAAGGGCATACTGTGTTCTTTGAGAGTCACAGTGCTTACTTCAAAGATACTTATCTGGGACAAGTTATTAGCTGTAATAATGATAAATGGCTGGAAGTCAAGAGAAGAATAAATTTTGGATGGATAGCATTCAGGAATTATAGTCACATACTGAAGAGCAATATCCCAGTTTGTCTGAAACGTAAAATAATGAATCAATGTATACTCCCCACCATGACTTATGGAAGTGAAACTTGGGCACTCACCAAAAGAATGGAAGAGAAGCTGAGAACTACACAGCGAAGAATGGAACGAATTATATTGGGAATCAGACTGTTAGATAAGAAGAGAAACACATGGATTAGGCAGCAAACTCAAGTAAAGGACATTCTTATCAAAACTAAAGAACTAAAATGGTCTTGGGCAGGACACATAGCTCGAAGACATGATGACAGATGGACTAAGAAAATAACAGAATGGGTCCCAAGAGGAGCTAGAAGAAAACCTGGAAGACAAAGGCGGAGATGGATAGATGAAATTCATGAATTTGTGGGTAGTAAATGGATGGCCAGTGCTCAAAACAGAAGGAACTGGAAAGTTGCTGGAGAGGCCTTCATCCTGCAGTGGATTGAAAATGGCTGATGATGATCATCACCATCCTCCCCACACCGGGTGGAAAAGGCCCGGGTTCGAATCCCGTCGATGACGCGACGAACTTTAATGGCCTTTTTTCACTCCGTGGCTGAGTTAGTCGGTCTCAGGCGTAAATAGCAAGGTTTTTTCCCCCGCCAACTTGGGTTTTTCGTCCAGCAAAACATGCAAATCGACCAGAGAGCACACGCAATTTACAGACATAAAACACAATGCACGGCAGATGAATTTAATTATTCGGGTGGCCTTAAAATAATAGTTTGGTAGAGCCTTGTAATAATAAACCCAACTCCTCTATAAGAGCGGATCTTAACAAATCAAAGTACTGGGAAGAGAGAACGTTGAACAAATTTGCTGACCAGCTGTGGTCCTCTGCGTAAGGATATTATCGTCCAAGAAAATGAATTCGGGGTCCTGGAGCCTTGAAAAAGCTTTACATTGGTCTTGATGACATCATCTCTAGATCTTTGAGAGTCACAGTGCTTACTTCAAAGACTGGTATGCCTTTCGGCATGATGTCTCCACAGTGATCACAGACACGATAGCGGTTCTTTCCCTGATGTTGAGGAATGGGAATGCGTACCACATCCTCTCCAAATGAGAATAAAACGAGAGTCAGTTTGAAGGCTGCATCTCGATCCACTTCTAAAGGGAACATGGGCCCCATTGGTCTTAGCTCCGGAGAGGATGCTGCCTGCAACCAATAAGGTGAGTTCCTTTATAGTAAGGGATAAGAGGAAAGGTAAACCATGAGCTGTTTTTCCTAGAATTCCCTTTCCCAGAGTCCAGTATGGAGCTTGCTGTGCAACCAGCATTTCTGTGATTGCTAAAAGCCCGAAGTATAGTTGGCTACTAGCTGTGTCTTCTCGCTTCCAGGGAGGTTATTCTGGGATGTTTTAAGTCTTTGTTTACCTTGAACTTGCCGTTGGACACCACTCCTTTCGCTTGATGGTGTCATAATTTTGAAATCATCATTCTTGATCCTTTGGAGGTTCTAGCCACCTCGATTTTCGAATGGGTGCATCGTTGAATCCATAGCCACCCCTGCTTTAAATCTTCCGTTCGTCTATATTGCATTCTACAGAAAGAAAAAAAAAAACTATTCAGATTCTTTCTGTTTCCTGTTAAATTAGAAATAATATTCCCACTTTTATAAGCCATTTTACATGTCTTGAAGGTTAAATTACTCCAGGTTATAAAATTTCATACGAAAATTAATCTCTTTTTAGTGGACCATGGTTCAATCTCGCATGATTCCTAAATACGGTTAACGATTATATTCATTGTTAAAATAATTAATTTTAAACTGCTCTTGGGAATGCCGAAATATAAACAAAAATTTTTTATTTATTATTTTTTTAACGTGGTTGTAACTTAACTTGTGCACAACACTGTATTAGAAATACTCTGTCTAATGCGTGTTCTTAACATCAGGCTGCACTCAACAATAGCAGATTATTGTGCGAATTATGCGGATTATCATAACCTTAAAGATGACGAGTGCCCGCTGGACTTTGGGGTAAAATCCCCTCTCTCAGAAATCATTTACTGTCTGTTTTGCTTATGAAAAGAATGTTAGGAAATGTGATGGGGAACTACAGCATCTCCAAATCTGATGAATAAAAACTTGCTGCCATCTCGGAATGCAGTGGGATCCTTTCCCAAACTTATGAACAGTATTATTAGATCTGCCTTTCGAATGACAGATTTCATCCCAAAACTCACGGATGACTTTACTTCTGACTCAATTTGTTTCGACACACACACGCACTTGGTGTGCGTATGTGTGACCGCTTTGGAACCCTAGTAATCCCATAAGACGATACAGAGAATGTTTATAAAAGAGTGGTGAAGCATCTGTGCTATTCGAGTGAAATCACATAAAATAACATACCCCGCTCATACTCATATTGACTTATGCAAATTCATAAACCGAGAAGATTTGTAATGACCTGGACTTTACGCACAAACCCTTCAGCGATAAAAATGCGTTAACTGGCCTTCACTACATTCGTACATTAACTTGAATTCTCCCTGTGCTGTGAGATGCCATCTTCGTTTTTTAACTTCAGCCACAGAACCAACTACGAGCCGATCGGAAAAACGGTGTGAAAGACGAATAGAGATTTCAGGGAGTTATTTTGTGGAGATAATGGAAATTTTGTAAATATAGGACCTCTTACTTTTTACGCAGATTGTAAAGTTCTTTAAAATGCAATCTGTATATATATAGACGTTTTGAAGTATAGCGAACTGTTACATTCCATTTTTTTCCACTTATTTGTACACACACACAATTATTATATATATATATATATATATATATATATAATAGTCAAGGGTGGCTCCTAGGCAAAAGCCCATCTCCACCTAGTTCATCTGTTTTGGCGTAGCCTCAACAAATCTAGCCTAAAATCATGTGGGAGGTATTTTACTACCGCCAATATAAGACAGCTGTTGCCCGGTGCCCTTCTCTAGGCCCAGGTTTACGTTATATATTTGTGCTGAATGCACAAGTCCCGCACCCATGGATGTAGTGCAAGTGACACCAGTGGGTGTCAACAAATGAATTACTAGTGGAGAACTTCCACAAATTATCCTCACTTACACCCACTAATTATTATATTAAACAGATATATACAATACTGTTTTTTTTTAATATGCTCAGAGTCTCTGAATTACTGAGAACCAAGAAAACAATATAACGTACATCTTTACAATAACAATTCACATAAATCTTGTCAATAACAATTGGCCAAAATCAATGCAACATTAATTAACATAAATCAACACAATAGCAATCCATGTAAGTCAACACAATAACAATTAACTTAAATCTTCTGTTTACACTTAAACCTTTTGTCTTTTGGTCATTTGTGAAGTCAATTCCTAGAAGAAGCTGAAGTTCTCAGCTGAGTCCTCAATATGAAACTGATCTTGAGAAGGTTTGCAGAGCAGTAAAGTTATTATGGTTTTCAACTAAGATATTTACATTGTTCTCCAATAAGTTTCGAACCGCAGACATTAAATCTGTTCTAAGTTGAGCAAACAATGGACAGTTCGGAAGTACATTAATCCACGTTTCATATTTCCCACATGTGCAGTACGGATCAGGCTCCAGGCAACGCTCAAATAACTTAGCCCGGAGGTACCCATGCCCTCTTAGTAGATAAGAAGTTGTCATAGAAGGTCTAAATCACGAAATAACTCCACGGGTTGTTGTGTTGAGAATTCCACTGGCGCAATATATTTTCTTGTTACAAGTCCAAATTCACTGTCATCCCATCTGTTTTGCCAGACAACAATAAATGCCTTCCTTTCTTCTCCCTTTTAAAGTCGCTGGCTGGGTCAGTCGTAATCCCAAGCATTGTCTTAGACTGTCCTTTTTTTAGGTAGTAAATCAAACCCCGAAAAGCAATATATGCAAATAAAAAGCAATAATAGCGAACTGTTACAGGAGGTAAGGCCTACATTTCTCTCTTCAGCAATTATCCATGATGTGGAAGCATCCTGAATCGTCAGTGAACGAAAAACATCTGCAGCGAAGTGAAGTTCACTGATTTCAAACAGAAAAAATTCTGTTGATTCAATTCGCAGAACAAGGCTGCATTAATGACCAAATTGATAAAAACTTTACGTATGCAGCACTGAGAAATGCTATAAGAAGAAAATGATCTTAACTTCTTGGGGTAATCATCCTGCATGACAAGGAGCACCTAGTTGGACTGCTTTATAGCATCCCCCTGATTCAGCATATTCAGACTTCTGTTTTCTAACTTTAAAGCGACACCTTGCAGTAAAAAAACAAACGAACAAACAAACAAAAAACTTCCATAACAGTAATGAAGGTAGAGTGCCCACCAATGGTGGGCCACCATTAATATCGGGACGCCCCTCCTTGCGAATCGATCACATCCTACCAAAGCACCACGTGCTTGGGGGACGTGTCAGACACTACTATAGATATGCTCTTAAGCTTTAGAGGAGACATAAGCAATCAGTCTGCACGTGACATTTCAACGGCATTGAAGGTCCAGGTCAACGACTGGTGAAGCAAACTGCGAATGGATGCGGACTGGTGCTGGAACCGTCATGAAACTATCCAGAAAACCTCCGAAGCTAAGGGAATGTCACAGGAATGCAAAGAATCATCTGCTTGGAATGCAAGTTGACGTTTTCGCAACACATGAATGCCCTTAGTGAGATGACTGGGACGCATGCATCACTACAGCGCGCAGTACGCTGTGTGATATTAGTTACCGCGGTCGCGCAGCCATCCACAAGCCACTAATAACCCCAACTGATGCCAGACTCCGTCTAGATTGCTGTAAAGCCCGCCATCCTTGACCATTCCATAACCAACAGAAAGCTGTGCTTTGGAGTTACGAGTCACGGTTGGTGGTCTATCAGTCTAACAATGGCGCATAAGTGTGGTAGATGAACAAAGCTGTCTGCCGGATTGTGTCATGTTGACAGCGATGTTCGGCAAGGCAGCGTAATGATCTGACGCTGTTTTTCATGGTTTCGCCTGAGACCATTGCTTGTTTTAACAAAACCATGAATTCTCAGGTCTCTATAAGACGTCCTGGATAATAAGGCATTTCCTACGTTGTGACAGCATGTCTGAGAAGGCTGTGCTGTCCTGTTGACCTGCATCAACAGGAGAACGCTCCATGTTATACAGCAGGCTGGACTGGTTTGAGGACAAGAGCGTCGAAAAGTTCGACTGGCCAGCCCAGAACTCTGACCTCGCACGCATCCGACGATCTAAATCATCCCTCCTATAGAAGGATGAATTGGATCGTCGGATGCCTGCGAGGAGAGGCCAATTAAAATTTCGTAGGAGATTTACAAAATAACTTGTGGAGAGTATTCCACGAAGACTCCAGAGGTATCATAAAGACAAAGTTTCATTCAGCACACGATATTAGTTTTCTTGTAAATAAAGGTTATTTGTAGAAATGCAAGTGTTCCGATATTAATGGTATGGCAGTGTACATCGGCAATGGGATAACGATATTTTCACTATCACGAACATTACTGTAACAGGGTTTTCCGACACTGCCCATAACTTCTTTCTGTATCCCACTAATTTTTTAAAAGAAATCAGTTGACGATTTTGCTTTTCGATCTGCCTCCTACGATACACGTGAAAAATTAACAGATTGCGCGGAAATGTAATCCGATATTTTTTGCCTGTCCGTGATAACTTCATCTGCTATTTTGTAATGTGAAGCTTTTGAACAAACAATTTCAAACGAATACTATGACAATCTTGTAATTATTTCCAAAAAAAGAAAGGAAACCTATCGTTAGAATCAATTGAAAAGGAAATGAACATTTACTGTCCCCTTCCGCACTCTGTTTCATAGTTGTTACTTAGAATTACTGACTTTCAAGTTTCATTTTCTTACGTGCAATTAAAAGATATCAAGTGTCATCACAATCATTCTTTACAGATCTGGTTGGGAGGCAATTTTCGTTTATATGACAACATTCTTCGAGGCCTGGAAGTTTCTAATTACTAAAAAGCGCTTAAACATCTAAAAATGTTTTAAAGACGATCCTGGAGTTTCATTATGAAGTTCGAAGAAATGGAAAAACCCAACAAACAGGCCGAAGTGAAACCGAGCGGAGAATTTATTTAATATCCAACTACATTGGACACCAGTAAATTATTCCAATTTTTCGTAATTGATGTGCCTTTTATATTTTCACTCTTTATTCTGCCTAATATTGGCAACGCGTTAAAATTAAAATCGATCTCGCGATATTATCCTTAGAATCACATTCCAATACAAAAAAAATCAAAACGAATATTTCCATACCATTCCCACCCCACCCCTCATAATTTTCCTTCTATCTCTTTACCCTGTGGATGCATTCCAAGATTTTATGTTGGTCTAGTTTCTGGCACTGGCAGAACTGCTGTAATCAGTCTCTTGACGTCGAAGTGCCGAATTTTTATTTGTAATGGATTGTTCACGACAGAAAGAAGAGTCTCGCTGTCAAAGATGTCAACGGGAAACGTTAATTCATCATTTTGAATTTTGCAAAATGACTGCGCTTTAGCTAAAGGAAAATTTTAATAAATGATACCTTCATTGGAAACAATTTATTATAATTAAAGGCTCGCGCATCATTCGGATTAAGACATACGCTTTGGACTTTATCATTTTAAAATTGTATCTGTCTCGTAAACTTGTCTCGAAACAATAACCATTGCACGCTGCTCTTTACTAAAACGAAGTTTAAGAAGCTGCGCGGAAGTGCAAAATATTTTGACCACAAATTTTAAGAAATATTATAATCTGATTACAATTTAATCTACGTACTCCTAATAGCGCGGAGTTTACAAAATTCGAGCGGTACAATTAAGAGTATTAGGTGGACGTCATCCAAAAAACAAAATGGCGGGGTGATTTCCAAACTCTTAACGTCTATCGATCTTTCATTAAACAATGAACAGTTTCCGAGTCTAATCAATAACGTCTAAATTGGCCTATACAACAGTATATAATTTAACAACTATAAAGATAGAGTCATGCAATTAAACGATGAATAGACACAATTTGGCCTCAGCTGCCCTTGTGTCTTTAAACCCAATAACAACAACAACAACAATAACGTCTAAAAAAGAGTCATCACGTCAACCAGGCAGTGTCTGCAAAGAGTGGTTTGCAGTCCATGCAGCGTAAGATGATCATTTCCTTAAAACAGGAAATGGCCGTTGCAAGGATGCAACTCCTAAGATGACATCTTCGGCGTTGGCAATTCTTGATAATTCGATTCCTGGAGCTAACCGGACTAAGAAAAATGACAAGTTCAGAATACAATGGACTTCAGTAGCGAAAATTGGGCATTCCAATGTCCAAAATAGAAAACTTTATGGACAGGTAAATAGATGAAAACAGCTTTGACGACAGCACCGTGTTGTCACTTGTAGGCTCCATGTACGAGACATTTCTGTGATCAAGAGAGAGAGAGTGATAAATATGCACTCTCTCTGAAGAACTGAAAAATAATCGCTTTGTTTGTATCCAGAGCTCTTATATACCGAGAGATATTAGGTGTACCATCTGTTTCCATGGAATTGAGCGTGCTTTCAGTAACAATATCACGTGTTCGTAAAATGTGAGGTAAAGCAGTTAATAGTAGTAATAGCCATATAGTGCAAGGAAGCGAGGGACTTTTGCTGCTGCACTGGCGGTGAAAAAAAGGAAAAATTCTGTTGTGTCTCTGTCTGGGCGTCACTAGGGTCACTGAGATGCTCTCCTTAGCCAAACTGGCCATGTATATTCTTTTCGTACTGTTTCATTGTGTTGTTGGTGGATTTGAGCAATCATTTGACCTGGTTTCCGTTCCTAACCACCCGGAGGCGGGCCAGGTCTGCTATCTTTAATGAATAGAATCTAGTCAAATTGTTTCATTTTACTGACATCCGAAATCTTCTTGCACAGCATCGAACTTATTGTCCCCTACATGAAACCAGCCTAACTGCCCTGGTAACTATTTCACTCCTGAATTAAGTTGTGCATTGGGGAGATCGTATTTCACAATTTGAACAATCTGTAATCCTGATGGGCTACTGTCCATCCGGGTTATAGATTGTTCAAATTGGGTTCTCCTGAATTGGTTCAGATTTTTCAGATATTGAGCACTCCTTCGGGAGTACCCAGTATTTCAATAGTGCACTACATCGATAACATTTATTCCACAGGTTGGAAAATAAGCTTAGACCCGCACTCTTGTGAAAGCAATTGATCAACCACGCATTACTCTCACAGATGATGACTCTCCCCTTGATTACTCTTCTACCTTCTAAACGACGATAAAAAGCTAAGTTCGGAGCATTTGAGATGCTTAAATTATTTTCGAGGTAATTTTAATCTCACAATTGGTACGAACGGTTGAATATTTCATAAAGAAACTGTCCGCATCAGCTGCAGTTTCTTTCGAAAAATCTGCGCATCCACGCTTAACATTTGCAAAAAAAAAAATAACGAATAAAAATGCATCTACATTATATATGAAACATGATCGACAAGGGAAACCACTGGAGATGTAATGGTTCAAAATTCAAAGACGATTTCCTGACAGGGGTCTTTTACTGCGTATCGAGTAATACGATATTATAATCGAATATCGGAAGCGGCGCTTTCCGCAATCGTCCTCCCTGCTCGTTTCTTTAGTATAAGTCGGCCGGCCGATTTGTGTTTGGGAAGATTGCCCGCTATCTTGTTTCATTGCATACGAAACTGTTTCTAACCACCTGAAAAGAGATTGGAATTTCAAAGCACTTTATCCTTACAGACGTAACATTACTCTGCTGTCCGGGGCACACTGCGTTAGGAAGAAAGAGATACGAATGGCAATGACAGCTCTCTTTATAGTCGAATGTGAACAGTCCGTCAGCAAGGGAGACAGATGTTTCCCAGTTCATATAATAAAACCCAGAGGACAGGAAATCTCTACTTTATTTCTGAAAACACTGGTGGATATAATCGTCCGTGACCCGATTCGTAGGACAAAAAAATGCATATTTCATGGTTTTAAGCCATCTTCACCAATATTTTGAACACTTTCCTTATACTCTTTATTTCTCCCATTGCCTCTCCCGAAGCAGTTTTCCATGAGACTCTTTCTTGCAAGAATTCCAACTCTATCATAGGATTTCCAGAAAGTCCAATTGCATCAATTCGTAAAAGATAAAACGCCATCTTCTAAATGTCACCGCATTCCCCAGTCAGCTATCACTTGCTGCTATTGTAATAATCCTAAGATGCTTTTACCTTGAAACCGTTATTTTTTTGTGTCCCATTGCACCTTTTCTTCAGGAACTCTCTCTCAATGCAGAGTCCAATAAAACGTTACGCTGTCTTACCATTAATATCCCCACATCAATCCTTTAATAGTCGGCGTTAACGTCCTACCCATGCACCCCAGGTCAGACCCCAACTATAAATATGCTAGTTGACCGAAGCTTTCGAGGAGGAGTAAACTATTGTGAATGCAAGATGCCCCGTTCACGGAGTTAGGACTTCTAACGCGGTACGATAATAAGTGGCACATTAGCAATCGGTCTGGAGGACATTTTAACATTCATGAAGGTCCCTAGATAGCGAGTGGTGATGTAATCTAGAAGCGGACTGGTGTTGAAACCGTCACGAAACGACCAGTAAAACCCTGCGAAACTGATAAAACGACCAGTAAAAACCCCGTGACTGGATAGCCGGAAGGCAGATCGACATTGTCGTAAAGAATCGTCCGCTCGGAAGGCAGATCGACATTGTCGCAGCACATTCAGGCCCTCTGCGAGACGATTGCAGAGCTCGATATTCGTTACCGAGGTAACTCATGTTCCCTAGTAAGAAATAACGTTAGGCTCAATGGCCATTCGTGAGCCGTAGACCAATGGAATGCTTGAACTTTGGAGTGGGTGCGGTAGATGATCAGAGAAAGCTCCCTGCCGGTCCGCATATTCCCAACAGTAAAGTTTGTGGGGAAACGTAGTAGTCTGTAGTCTGGGGCTGTTTTAATGGTTTGGCCTGGGACCATTGGTTGTTTTGCACAAAATCGTGTTTAAATCATAATCCTATGTTGTCGAAGCATGTCGGGGAAGACCCATATCAGCAGGACAGCGCTCCATGTCATACTGCACTGCTCGCGTTGTGACGACATGAGCGTTTAAAAGCTGTACTGGCCAGAGCCCTGACTCTGATCCTAAAGAGAACCTCTGGAAATGAATTAGATCTTTGGTGCGTGCGAGAAGAGACTGCCCAAAAAAGAGAGTTGAAGGTCGCCGCATTGAGGGCCGAATGGCTGAAAATATCGGACATCTATACAAAATTGGCAGAGTGTTCCACGACAATTAATGATGGATCTGCTTGTGCTGCGACAACATCAACCTGCCTTACGAGCGGACGATTCTTTGCAGGGTTGTGTTGTCACGTTCCATCGGGATTTCTTGTTGTTTTGTCACGCAAGGTGTCATATTTTTTGTTCTCAGTCACAGTAAAGAGTTTGAAACTTCGATACAGTTCATTTTTTATTTTTGATCCAATGTGACTTAGTTCATTTCTCGTACCGCGTTATCTCGCTATTCATTCGTTGTTATTTGTTGGCCACAAACAGCACCACGATTGCCATGAAGAGAACGCAGGATCTCGCTTTGAAGCACACCAGCAGTTATATGACACATAAAGGTCTTCATTCCGATCTTTAGTGCAGGGTCCTCTTGGATAGAAGAGATTCTAGGAGCCAGACAACATCACCGCGGAAACTGAAATAGCTTTCTAAGGGACGCAGGAGTTTAGATATATAGATGGCATCAAATGTAGAATGGATGTCAAGATCTGACTGACTGTTCCTGTATTTGTTCTAAGGCTTCTAAGATGTGCAGTTGTTGCAAGATTAGTTATACTTGACCTCCCTGAGATCCCTTAATGTGTGTGTGTGCTGAGGACTGTCACAGAGAATTTGGTGGGTGATGGACGGTAGCAGCGCTTTCTCCAGAATTTTTAGCAATACAGAGGGGCAAGCGATTTGCCTGTGTTGGCTTGGGAGAGTTGGTTGTTAGTGCTTAAGGAGGGGCTAAATGGAGTACCCGTTCCACTGTGGTTGGAATTAATGATTTTTAAAGCATCTGTTATATAGGTTGAGGAGCTGGTCGATAACGAAAACACTTATGCATTTGATGAAGAACTGGGGGATGCCATCGTCACCGGTAATTGCTGTGAAAAGGAGAGCATTAATGGTTTCTATCAGTTATTGCTTGGAAATTGCGATTATAGCGAGACCATCAGTGGGATGAGAGTGACTGAAGGCTGGCGGATTATGTAGAGTTGAGGCTGCTTGGAAAATCTGGTAACGCAATCGAGCCATAGTGTGGACATTGTATTTTTGTCAAGCGGTTCCTCACAAAATCGAGCCTTTTTTTTTTCATTCATTTATTAATTACACACAATATACAGTCTCAAGATTATGTACATCAAAGTATATACATGATTTATATACAAGATATATTTACATATAATTATATGCTCTGTACATATCCTTAAACACGCGTGTTTAAGGATATGTACAGAATCTCGTGCAAAATCGAGCCAGTCAACCGTTTAGATCTTACTGAGAGAACCTAGCCTTTGTTTTGTAGACTGTCTCCTTTTTTTTTAGGGTTCTTCCTTAATTGCCGCTGATTTGTTTCTATTGAATACGACCCTAGCTCTAGAAAATGTAATGCGATCTTGGAGTTGCCAGAAGCTTTCCATTTGGCGTGCAGTGATTGGAGTGGAAACTTTGGTTGAGTTGAAGTCCGCTACGCTCTGGAGTGCGGGGTTGATTGTGACGGTCTTGGTAGCGGTGTAGAGGGCGATAGTATTCATTCATTTGGTCATTAGATCAACTGCGAGGCTCAGTTCGCATCCGACTAAGATGTTCCACCGGATAATAGATGCAGCTTCAATGCAGCGCACTGGATTCAGAAATTGTGGGGCAGTAACCTTTTCTCACAGATTTGGTTTTGGCAATATTGAAGTATTTTATGGATAGAAGAGCTGTAAGTATGATTGTTTGGTTGTCCGACTGAAACATGTCGCCTGAGGTTTCTTCGAGTTGACATGTCTCCAAAGAATAGATTATGTCCAGCAGGTTTTTGGTCTCTCGTTATCCGGTAGTTAAATTGGAAGATTTGGAATGATTGGAGAGATTCTGCGAGCCAACTTTCAAGGTTTTGATTAGATGACAGAGAACTGAAGGCTCCACATATGATATGAGTGGCTGCTTGATGTAGATTATTTATTAACCGGTTAATAGCTTCGTTGATAGCTATCATGTTGTGCGGATGTTGGAGCTAAGTACAGAAATGCAACATCTATAGTGGTATCTTTGATGTTTCAGGGTTACCATTAAGGCTTCAACGTCTTGAGGGCTGCTTGATGACAGAGTGTACGATGAAAAACTTTGCCGTATTGAAGATTACAGCAGCTCCACCCCCTCTGCGGTTATTACAAGAGGCAGCCAGTGCGGGAATGGAGTAGCTTATATCTGTTTGGTTAGGCTCTAGCCACGTTTCAGAGTTTCCCAGTTTGAATCTTCTCCGTAACGCGAAGCGTTTATTGAGACGGTTCTAAAGTGTAGAAGGATTACTGCTATTAGTGATGTCTTCCTTCCCCACGAATTGCCATTCTAAGAACAGACCACTTTTGATGCGATACAAAACTGAACTTCGCTTTTGGCTATGAAAATAAACCTAGCTCGCTTCATATTTTGCTTTGATTTCTTTATTCTGCTGCCTATTGCAGATTGTTCGTCAATCGAAATGATTTGCTGGCCTACAATCTTACTTCCCTATTTCCAAATTCAACACTTTTCTAGTAATGAGCTTTCAGAGCTGTTTTCATTTAGTTTAGTTTTTAACTCTTTCCTCGCTGTTCAGATTCCACAGTTTAGCAATGACATAAAAGTAACAGCTGTTTTTGTGATTTCTCAAAATCACCCGTCACTTTTAGGTAATCATTTATACCGTGTCACGAGTGCAGCCGTACCTCTGTCGTAAAATTCGGTGACATTCCCATTCAACCAGGGTGTCATCGCTGGATTGCTTCCGTGTTTTCAGAAGGACAACGTAGGGACCGTGTAGTAGATAAACAAAGCACTTCCCATCCGTAACTAACCAATGTGGGTTGCGGAAGTGCGCGTGTTACTTTCTTGGACATGATCGTTGGGCCACCATTTTGGCTTATTCAGCTAATGTCAGCAAGGGTTTGTAGAGTCCTGTAACAAGGAGAGAAGAAATGAAGGATGCCTTCATTCTTGCGACGTGTTTTCAATTTTGGAGAGGGCACGAGTTCTCCCTAGAAAACATCTCTACTTTTTTTTTGAACAGGTTCAGTGTTATTAGGTGTTCTACTATATATTCATGTAAAATCAAAAGGAATCATCGCATGGAAACTTTGTACCGCAAACCTCTAATAAAAGCTGGATGAAAACCCAGTTTAGACATTTCACAAAAAGACAATTTTCGATGAGAATTGCAGTGAAACAGCGAGCTTAGCCCCCGATGGCGAAGAAGAGAGTTAGAGGGATATAATTTGATATGGTTGTGAACGAGAAATGGGGAGGGAGGGGGGGGCTAGAATTTGTTCTTAGTGGGTGTAACTAAGAACAAATTCTAGTTATTTTTAGTTTTTTTTATAGTTATTTTTGGTTGTGAGGGTTTGGATAACACTCGATGAATGAATTGGATTTTTGTTTTGTTTTGTTAATGGTATTAGTGTTGTTGTACGCCAGTGGATTTTTACGTCACGTGATGCTGTAATGCACAGGTTGATGCGAATTGGCCTGTTCTCCACGTCTAAGCACATTGAAGCAATGAATCGGGAAACGACTTCTTTATTTTCTTCTCCTGCCACCCAGACGGCTTAGAAGCACAAGAAAGACGGATTATCCGCGAATTGATGATACCTCTAAACGCTGTATTAGACCCTCAGCAGAGACTTTGGCCAGCAAATGGAGCATCACGTTTTCCGCATCATAACGTGACCAGCCAGCGAAATGCGATATTTCGACACCGATAGGCTTATTCTCTTTCGCTCTAAAAGCATTAAATTTAAGTCCAAGGTCACGCTGAGGCTGTCCGACCTCCCACACTCGGGAGTACCGTTACAAAGTGTTATATTGTAAGTGTCGTTACGGAAAATTTGTCTTGATAGATTGGCTGAGATGCTTGTGATGGCGAAACATCTCAATTGAGATTGCTCCGTTGTATCACTATAACACTTACAGCGAAGGCGAGAACTAGCATACAGCAAGCTTGCATTGAGTACTAAGGGGGAGGGGGAGGCTGAACGGTTAAAAAAAAGTGTAACAACTGGCAGGACTACATTAAATTCCCTAATCCTTTACGTTAAATACGCATCGCACGCATAGGCACGCCCAAGGAGGGGAATGAGGGGCTAAACCCTTTCAAGAACATTCGGTTTTATTTTATATATTTGTACTGTGTGTTGACGCTTGTTAAAGCTATCAATGTGTAAGGTATGAGCCCTCCTCCCACAAAACAAAACAAAAAAAAAAAAAAAAAAGAAAGGAAAATGTCGGCTAGTCATTAAAAATCGCACAAGCCAGTGGTAGCGCGTATTACGATTAAAATTCTGTTGAACAGAGAAAGTTAAAAAAAATAATAATAAATTTATTTTACTTCCTCTTTCCTCGACGTGGATTCTGAAATGAATTCGCTTTTAAGTTATTTAAATTTGCCATAAAAATCAAGTGTTGACTGACTTCATCTTTCATTAAAGCCTTTCTGTGTCCTTCTGTGAAGTGTTTGTTATCTTTCCATTTGGAGGTCAGATGAGCATCTTCGAGAATTTATGCCACTGCTAGACATCATATCGGAATGAACTTTTTTTGCGGTTTCGTGTTTGTTCGGATTTTATCCGCGGCGTGCAAACATATCTAATCGATGAAATGTAATTTACTCCCTCATGAATTACGACTTAGTCGCAGTGCCAATCTCCTGTAAGAGTTTACAACTGATTCTCCGCGTACGGCCAAGAAAACTACTTTAACCTTTTTACACTCGGCGATGAATTCCCAGGAGTAGAAGAGTGGAAAGAAACCATCTGAGCAGAAATGCTTAGAATTTACTGGTGGTGCAGATGCGTCTGCACTTCAACACTGTCTCAGTCTTAAATACATCGATTTTACTGAGAAGACACTGAAAGCGCGGCGGATAAAAAAACGAAAGGGCCAAGTAGGCAGTGTGCCTGCAGAGGGGGTTATAAAATATTTAATAAGATTATAAAGTATTCTAAGCTATGCCATTGTTAATTGGCGCTGATACTGCGACACGCGAGGCAGCCATGTACACTACTGTGGGATTTCATCGCAAAAGGACTTTAAAACTGTCTTGAATGCAGTTGTATTGTAAAAGTGCAGTCATATCAACGATCCCCTCGTTGGTATAGCTGCGAGGATCTCTCTCCAAACGGCACACCGTTTGGACAGATATGTTCATTACGTTTCAGACATGACAGTTTTCTAAATGAAGTCCTTTATTGCTGGCTCAGAAGTATAGGAGAAATTAATTAGATAATTATAATTAGAAAACCTCGCCCGCTACGAGGGCAATTTGCTTATTTGTAACTTAATTGTTCCCCGGCGATGTCGGCAAACTGCTTTGATACGTGATTATTCCTTGAAATTGCTCCCAGGACTGCTTAGAATATCTTAACGTAGTGCCAATAACCTGTAACCTTGATATCGTGCAAGTTTTAAATCGATTTAAAACTTGTTAAAATTTTTAAGTCGGTTTACAGCCGAACTGCGAGATATTTTGGTGGAAATAAACATTTAGAATAACATGGGTTCGAATTGAATCCCCCGTTATTCTAAGTATTACCACATAAGGAATTTCTCCAGGCTCTTCGCTGCCTGAGGCCGGCTAAATATCTCGAGAGAAAAGATCTTATTTTATAGCCTGGCAGGGAGCCTAGAGACAGACTTCGAGATGGTGAAAGCACTGAACGTGCGCTAGGCGCCTGCCTGCTCCTACAGTGTTTTTGGGACCCCCTCCAGATGTTGAAATATACATTATTCACAACAACTTGGGGCCGCACCATGTGCAAACGATGTTTGTGTGTGAATATGACGCTTAAGCACCTTATAATGTAGATGAAGCTGAGTTGCGATCAGCCATATCAAAAACGTTCACAGCAACTCCACAGCGGGCAGTCATTGTGACTTTACTGCCCATCTGCCCAATAAAGGACGACGCTTCGTAGATGCGATACTAGACCAACTGAACCTAACAATTTTAAACACATTGTAAAGTAAAAATACTTATACTCTCCTTCCCACTGGATCTATGTCAGCACGTGGAGCCTGGCCAACTCACGGCGTGCTTGAACAATCGTTCTTAGCAGTCCAGCCTGAGTTGGATGACCACCCTGACCCAAGAGGCAAGTCATGTGAAACAGGAAAAGAAGGAAAAAAGGGATAGTAGGAGGAATAAGAGCTAGACTCCCTTGAAATATAGTAGAAGAAGGAATGTGCACGGAACAATCGCTGTTACCTTTGTGGGACACTGTGACAACAAGTTTAGTGTAATTTGTACTGATGTCTAGCGGCACCAGGGGTTTTTCCATATCTCCTCATTGCTTTCATTGAAGGTGTACCAGTTCGCTGGGGAAGGCCAGAGATTTAAAAGTGTGTAGATTTTGTATATGTGTAGTGTTGTGTATCGTTATCCACCTGGCCGTTTATCCGCTGGACCCCTACTGAGGCCCAACGTTGTCTACACTTGGCCTCGTGGAGGCAGACTAGGTACACAGTAGTTTGAAATTTTACTCTGGCAGGCCCTGCCACCTAGTTTCCTGAGATTTCAGTGACTAGGACCTAAAAAGAAAAAAAAAAAAAAAAAAAAACTCGGTAAGGGTGAGCGCTGGAATTAGAAAAGCCAATTGAGGTTTATGCGGTTTAATTTGGGAAAAATTAAGCTTTTGCAGTTTGTGTGGGGTTATACGCTGGCGTATTAGGCAGAGTACGGGGAGGGACTGAAGCTGGGGACGATAGAGAAGGCCACCCCAGGCCCGTACCCCACCAGGAGAAGAATAAGGGTTTGCAGGGGAGGGGGGAGACAAAATTGTCCCATCCTCCCCGCCAGGGGAAATGGAGTTAAGGTGTCAGGCAAGGGAGCCCAGTACAGATCGCCATGGCAGTAGAGAGCACATGAAGAGTCCAAGCGATCTGAACCGGATCTTCGTTGGTCATCATGTTCAATGTAGGAGTCAAATCCAGTCGTAAGGTCATACGTGAGGCAGTCTCATTCTATGGTTGGTCATGTAACTTGTTTAGGTCGCCCAGTGTGCATGTTATGAGGATGCTGCCTTGGGTCCTGGTGAATCATTTTCTTATTCGTGCGTTGGCCATTTGGTTTAGCCATCCAGCTAGTGGTCCAGTGCGAATAATTTGTATCCAGTTCATGTCAAGTGCTGTGTCAGTTTGTCTGGTTCAGATTTTGGTCTTCCTGGTTGTCAGTCCCCTCGTGAACAAGGCTAGATGATGATCATGTTCGTGGTTGTAGGTTATTTTGGTACAGCTTTCTTGTGTATTCCAGTTTTCTCCAGTCCTAGTTTTGTAATTCATCAACTTCCGGGTGCTGTGCACGGTGGTTTGCTTTAACTGCTTTCCTTCTAGCGAAGAGTTTCTGTGCAAAGATGGTAAGAGCTTTGTATTCTTGTTCCGAGTCGAGAAGGTGCTGTTCCATGTTCTGCGGGAAGTAAGTGATAGCAGTGGTGAGCATACATCGCAGGTCCTCATAGTGGTCGCAGTCATACATGAGATGTTGCCATATCTCCTCGCGGCCACAGAGGCAACGGGGATCCTCAGTGATTCGGAAGCTAGACAGTTTTGCATTAAATGGCCCGTGCCCGGTGAGCAGAAAGATGACATGGAGCCCCGATTGGAACCAACTCTGGAGTTTTGAAAAAACTCTGTTTACGCGCGGGTGGAACTTCTTAATGATTTCCCTTTTAGTGGACTCTGTCCACCGATCCTGCCATTCCTGTCAGATTCGTCGAGCAGTCTGGTTTTTCCAAGCTTCCTGTTGTTGATGAGGTCCAACGTATAGTTGTACCTCGTCAACTACACGGTATTTCTTTTGCCGTATTATATGTCAGGACGCATCTAATGATTTCCAAGTCCAGCGGGAGGACTCCCGCCAGAACCTGGAGTGCGTGCGTGCTGACCGTCGAGACAGCTCGTGTGATTGTCAGAATTATTGGTCGCTAGATACTGTCCAAGGTTCTTCTATTTACCACTGTGGTTACCTTTTTGAAGCTTATGTGATGACCGGGATGAAGGTAGATTTGTAGTAGAGGAACAAGGTCCGCTTGTTTAGTCCCCAGTCCGTTCTGGTCACTCTTGCGACCAATGCAGAATATTTCCGTATCTTTTGTTTAATGTACTTTAGATGGAGGCTGGAAAGACAGATTTTTGTCTATGATGATTCCGAGATATTTGATTTTTGTAGCAAGTTTTATTGTGGTGCCTTAGAGTTTCACTTGCGGTGATCTGGCAAGGTCGAGTCTGCCCTTCAGTGGTACTGAGAAGGTCTTACTTGGCGAAATCAGCAGGCAATGGATTGTAGCCCAGTTTTGCAAAATTCCTATCGCGTGGTTGGCTTTTTCTTCGATCAGCGCTCGTGAGTCAGCAGCAACCGTTAGTATGAAATCATCGGCGAATGCCTGGGCGCCGACTTCGCCAATATCAAGGGCTAGGAATTCATCTAAAATCATATTCCATACCAAAGTCCTAGAATGGATCCCTACGGGCATCCCTTGTGGATGTGGATTTGTGTGGTTAGCTTCCTGTACGGTGCATGTACAGGAAGCAACAGAAAGGTGACATGGAACCCCGATTGGAACCCACTCTTGGGTTTTAAAAAGACTCTGTTTACGCTCAGGTGGAACTTCTTGGTGATTTCCCTTTTAGTGGACTCTGTCCGCCGATCGTGCCATTCTGGGGTGTCTGTTAGTGGCTACTTTATAAACCACTCCCCAGGGGTTGGCGTTCCCTGCTGTGGAAACAAGATTTCCCCCCAAGTTTTGCGCTTGGTGTCCTTTATTAATTTGGTGTATCGATTCCTTGCGTCTTTATACCTGCCCCTCATGGCCCAGACCTCAGCGGCCGATCAAGATTGCCAGGCCCGTTGGAAGTCCTTTCGTCGTCTCGTTACTTCTCTTTTCAGATTTTGAATATCAAGTTTAGTATGGTCTCCAGCAATGCGTTGCATGGATGAAAGGCGCCTCCGTAGCCAGGTGGGCAGGAGCAGCAGGGCGTAGCACACGCTTCTTGATTAGACCGGGTTTCGAGCCCGTGCCCACCAAATATGGAGGATGCGGATAGGTCAGGGAATGACCACCGCATATCCCCAGAGCAATATGGCCTTAGTTGCTAATGCTCCTAAAAACCAAATAACAACTACAAGCATGGATAAAATGACGGTATTGATGAGCCATTGAAAGATCAGAAAGATCAGTCGCTATACTTGCTGTTTTTAAGCTGTTTTTAACTGATGAAGTGTCACTGGAGCCAGAAGAGCTGTAATACGTCTTCCTAGGCGACCTATTCGTGTTCTGCGAGAGTGGGATGACCAATCTATACGGTCGATATCCTTTTCTTCCAATAGGCTGTTACTATTAAAATTTATTGTCTTGCAGTCTTTATATGACCCTTCATGGCCAATGAATTACAATATGTTAACTTCCTTAAAAGAAACAGAATTAAGGGAACAAGTAACCGACAATAGCTAGCAGTATTATTATTGTGTGAATACTGAATATTTTCTTTACAAACACTGACGCAAGGGATCGACATGTTCCACGTGTCCTGAATTTCACTGTGAACGCGCTCTTTACATAGACTAATCGAACGCCATGTCCTGTGGGATATTTTTGGCAACACTGGACGCTACAAGGGGCCTTTTCGCACACTTCCAACTTTTTGCTCAATGCTGTTTCCAGACTTTTACAAATCCCCGTAGCGAGTTACCTCAAGCAAAGAGAGGTCGGGATTCCTAAACAGTCACTCCCGTTCTGTCAAGGCTACCGAGCTTTGAATAATCCACTTATCGTGAGACAATCATGCAAATAAGAAAGAGGAAAGTTTGTTGTGTGTCTGTCTCCGCGTTCTTTATCTACTTGAACTCCAGCTTTTGAAACCAAACACGACATTGCCCCTGGTTCCATTCAGTGATTTTTAAACAAAACCTTTTCTGACACATTTTGTAAATATTTTATATTAAAAGTAGTATTATTTAAAAAAATATTTTAGATTTAATTACTCACACTAGTCACTAAAGAGGTTTGTCAGAGTTCTTTACAAAGCGATATGCCTCTCAACTACATAAATACTTGGGGAAAGCACACGGCACGTCCCAATTATTTACACCCTCTATTGGCCAACCAGTGTTTCCTCTTCCATGAAATCTCCAATCATATAAAAAACATAAATTAATTTTCAGAATCTTTGCTTCATTCCTATTTTTGAGCTTCGTAAATTGTGTTATAAATTAAAAAAAAAATAAGTTTAAGTGATTTAAACCCAAATTACGTGGCACCCCGGTTGAAAACCACTGAGCTAGACGGAACCCCACGATGCCCTGTTATCAACTGTCCCTTGAGGTTTCTGAGGCCACAGGTGACATTTTCAACCGCACTCTGTTTAGAAGGCTCAATTCAAGTCCAAGGAAGTCAGTTGTTTGTATCCCATTAACCCCAAACCACCACAGAGCTCGTCGAAACTGGTGCCATGAACATGTGACTTCGAGCTCTGAAAAATAGGATAAGTTCTGGTCTCTGATGAGTCCTGTTTTAGCCTACAAACAGATTCTAAACGTTATTTCATCTGGAGACAACGAGGAATGCGATACAATCTCTCCAACATCCGAAAAAGGGACACTTACGGTGGAGGGAAGTGGTGTTTTCGTGTGGAGTGGAATCACGATCAAGCGCCGCACTCCTCTTCATGTCTTTGATAGGCGTACCGTAACTACGCAGAGGTACCGAGAAGAGATCTTCGAACCCTATGTGCGACTTTTTAGGGGTGCAGATCCAGATTTTCTTTTCATGCATAACAATAACGCCACTGCACATCGAGCTCAAGTGGTGGAGGAATATCTTGAAACTGAAGACATTCAATCACTGCCGTGGCCAGCGTGATCACTAGGCTTAAATCCGATCGCACATGTGTGGGACGTATTTGGGTGTCATATTGCATGCCGACTGCTAACTTCTCGATCACTTGGTCTGCCCTGGTGGAAGAATGGGATGTGTTGCCACAAAACCTTATAGACGCCGTACTGGTGTCATGTGACCATATTTTCGGGAATCTTGTATCGACTTCTGTAATGTGCTCTTTCGATTAAGGGGAAATCGTGTGTGAACAATTTGATTGGATTATATGTGGTCATATAGGAACTGGATGCAAAAAATAATTTTGTTATCATATCTTTCACTTGGGTTTAAAGAAAGCTTTTGGTACTGTTGCACATAAATAACTGCTGTACAAATTGTAGCAGTATGGCATTAAGGGCAAGTTTCTGTTGTGGATAAAGGGATGTTTGCGTCGGAGAACACAGAGCAGTAATCTATGGACACTGCTCTTCGTGGACTAATGTTATTAGTGGAGTCCCCTGCTTGCTGTCTTTCATCATATACCACTGCTAATGGACGGCTATTATTTTTGGCCTCTGCCAGGATTAACTACTTTTAGTTTAAAGAGGCTTTATGTGAAACTCGCTCCATTTATTTCAGCCATATTACACCAATTTTTACGAAAGAATTTATTAATTCTTTACGTAAAACCAGCTTTTTTAATCTGGTTTTGCATGATTATCAATTATGTAAAAAATGGTAATCATGAGCTTCCGATTACAAATATAACAATTATGTACTGTACGCAATGCGTTACAATTTAGGCGAATTACATTATTTCTCAAATTAATTGATTTTTTTCTGCGATTAATAGAAGTATAAAGCAAATATAGTTTTCTCTTTAAATTAAGCATACTTAGCCGCATGGTCAGGAGAGACACGTGTACAGTAGCACACGCTCTTCGCGTGGACATGATTCAAGTCTGACTGCTAAATGCTATTAATTAACCATTGTATTTCATGATTTATTGTAAATAATAATTATTTAATTAATTAATTAAAACGAAATAAAAATAAAATGAAATTAAAATTATTTAAATTAAATTATTTGAATTTAATTAACCGACTGTGCCAATCCTTTAATTAAACGTAATATTTCAGTTAATTATGAGTTCCCCTCACTACTGTAATCCAATTTTCTGAATTATCCCCTCCCTCCTCACTTGTTAGGTAGCCGTGCGGTCAGGAGCGAGAATGCAAGCTGTACACGCTATTTCAGTGGCTTATGGTTCAAGTCTGTATGACTGCTAAGATTGCTCATGATTTATTAATTATGGGTTGGCTTTCAAAAAAAATCGAGAGAAAAAACGCTCCCCCAGCTCATTAGAACCACTCATATTTTTATACAGATCTATTTGTATAACCAAGCTTAGCTTGAATTAGCAGTTTCCTTTTAAATTAAATTATTTAACAAATGCAACAAATTAATTAATGTCGTTAATAGAGTTGTAGGTAGGGCAATGTGCTATTCTACTCCTATGAACCTAACCACCCTCATATCAATACAAAAATAAACATTTGTTTTGATATGGAGCGGAATAGCACCTTGCTTTAGCTATAACCCTATTAACAGCAATAATTAATTTATTGTAATTATTTCGTGGTTCAAGTGTTCATTTAATGAGGAGATAACCATGTGTTCATTCCCCATAATAAATAATTCTTCCCTTTTCGATTAAGATCATCAGTCCTTTAAATCAAACTAAATTTGCGTGTTTTGTGTCACACACAATTCCACTTCCCAAAATGCCTTCAACCATCTGGCATAATTTGACATCACTACAGTTAGTCACGAGGCCATCAATGATGCACTGACGTACAACACAAAAACTATTGTTCATGCAGCTGCATCTACCATACCAATATACATCTTACCTTTCGACGATCCTAGTATATAATGGATGCCTTACAGCAGAGCCAACTGCAATTGCCAATGTTCTTGGGGAAACGTTTTCTAAGATCTCTGCGACAACATCCCCAAAATTCCTGCTCTTGAAAAAGATATGAAACAGGCACTCAATTTCACATCAAAGGGCTTCTGCACCTATAACGGAGTGTTCACTGTGCAGGAGTTAAAAAGAGCTTTATGCCTTTCTAAGGAAAGTGCTGTTGGAAGACTGCATCCATTATGAAATGATTAAGCATCTCTCTCAAAAATCTATGGATCACCTCCTCATTCTGTATAACAAAAGCTTTATTGGTGATTACTTTCTGGATGCCTGGCGCAAGGCATCCAGAAAGTTCTTGCTTTTGCCAAGCCAGGAAAGGATCCTAAATTTCTTAGCAACTATCGACCTATCACTCTGACTAGCTGCTTATGTAAAATCCTGGAGAGAATGGCGAATGCCCGGCTTATATGGTATTTAGAATCAAACGACCTCCTCTCCAACATGCAGTGCAGCTTCTGAAAAAACAGGTCCATTCTTGGCTGCTTAATTAGACTGTAAACATTAATCCGGGATGCGTTCCTAAAACGAGAACATCTGGTGTCTGTATTCTTTGACATGGAAAAAGCGTGTGACACAACTTGGAGATCTAGCATCTTAAAAGATTTGTATAGCCTCGGTCTTCGAGGGCATCTTCTCATTTTCATTAAGAACTTTCTAGCCAATCGGTCTTTCGAGGGTTCGTGTAGGATCCACCCTCTCTAGTCCCTTTTTCCAAGGGGAGGGAGTAATGCAGTGATTCGTTTTAAGTGTTACACTTTTCGCTATCCAAGTAAATTCCATCGCAGAACAGCTTCTTCCAACTGTAAACAGTGTCCTCTATGACTTTAACATATTTTCTCAGTCATGCAACATGAGGGTTATTGAAAGACAACGGCAACATGCCATTGATCGCCGTAATTCCTGAGCACATGGCAATGGATTCAGGTTCTCGCCGCCGAAGACCATTTGTGTACATTTTTGCTGTAAGAATCTTCATCCTGTACCTGAATTGAGGCTTGGGCATAATGCCATCCCAGTAGCAAGAGACAGAAAATCCTTAGGACTCGTATTTGATAAAAAAAAGTTGACAATTCTAGCACACATCCGTCAACTCCGTACAAAATGCACGAGAAGTTTGAACATTCTCCGTGCTCTTTCCTCTACATCTTGGGGTGCGGATAGATGCACCTTACTACGCATCTACAGTGCAATTGTGCGATCTAAACTTGATTACGGATCTCAGGTAGATACATCAGCCAGAAACAGTGTACTTCGATGGCTGGACATTATCCATCGTCAGGCTATGGTATTGCTACTGGTGCATATAAAACATCCGCTGTCCAAGAGCCTACACGTAGAAGCAAATGAACTATCGCTTCGAGGTAAGCAGTTGTCTCTAAGGTACTCTTTAAAACTGAAATTCCTGCCAGACCATTCTACGTAGACTTCCGTTTTTGAGCCGCATTGGGAAAATTTGTACAACATCCGTAAGACTGCTAATCGTCCGTTTGGTATTCGTGTCCAAGAGCTACTCAGTGAGCTTAACATTACGGTAGACAAGGTTGCCCAATCACCAAAGAATTCCGTTCCACCTTGGCATGCTCGGATTCCATCATGCGGCTTTTCCTTCAACAATTGGGTAAAGTCTGTTACACCATCTGTCTACCTGCAGCTCTATTCAGCACATCGAGCCTATCATTCTGACTTCTTGCCAATTTTCGCTGATTGCTCGAAGTAGGAATTATATGTAGGATCTGCTGCTGTCTTTCCAGACACCAATGTATCAGAGCAGATTCTTCCTTAATCTCGCATATACGCTGCATGCAATAGCGTTAGCTTTGGACCACATTAGTACTTGCCAATACTAACGGATTCAGATTCCTCCAACGTATTACAGGCTTTATTCTCTTTGAAATACAATTCTCATCCCGTCCTGTCTCGGGTCCAGCACACTTTCTCTATCAGCATAAATTCGATATCTGATTCTGCTGGATTCCTAGCCACATTGGGATTAGTGGAAATGCAGCAGCGAAATCATCAAATTCTACTAATAATCATTGCCTGACAGTCCCTTATACAGACTACAGGCAAATAATACACCAGAAGATACACTCCCAATGGCAGGATTCGTGGAACAGAGAGAGACTACCAATAAATTTAGTAAGATAAAGTCTGTAGTTGAACTGTGGCAGTGTAGTCTGTGCAGGGATCATAAAGAGGAAGTTATTATTATTAGCTATATGGTGCAAGGAAGCATGTGGCTTATGCTGCACCAGCCAAAAAAAAAAAAAAAAAATTCCCGAATTATCTCAGGAAAATTAGAAGGAAATCACCAAGAAAGAGAAAAATGATGATATCCAGCTCAGGATCCTGGGTGTGCCAAGCCCATACTCACCAGATGTGAGTCCCTGGGGTTGTTCTTGTGGAGCTGCATAGGACACAGTCATTTGACACATTCGTTTCTGTTGAGGAGGAATTACATGTTCATTTTATCGCTTTTAACCATCTGACTGAGCCCTATACACTCAGTCAGACTTTATCCGACAATGGCAACGTGTCAGCATTTTTTAAATTTTTACGCCGTATTAATTTATATAAATGTACATAAAATTCTGAATATATATATATATATATTATTTTTAATAAGTATACCGCTTTTAGCCATTATATGACGTTACCATAATTTATTTATACATATATTTATTTTTAAACATATATAACTGTCTTGGCGCCTAACTTAGACGCTAATGCGCCAATAAATAGAAATTAAATCAAATCAATTTATTTAAATAGAAAGAAAGTAAGCTTTAGCTCTGCCTTTCTGCCTTTAAAAATCATTTATTTGCAGCCGGTAAATGTTTCCTAAATTTAACAGTTATATTTAGCCGCTAATAAAATCGTGCTGCTGGATTAATTTTTCAAGAAATCAAATTATCTAAGGAATGTACGTTATAATCGCATGAGATTATAACGTACATTCTAAATTTGGAAAATATAAATAGACAGCTTTGATCTCTCGCCTTTCCTTGTCCACAAATAATCCAAATTGAAGTAATTAATTTGACAAATCCTTATAGCTTTGGCTGATTGTCATCTGTTTAAAAAATTACTTATATTTTAACTTAACGCTATTCGCAAAGCTATGGCTTCTCTTCCCCCACCCCTCTCTTTTAAATATTCTTCATGTGGCACGCGACAGTCAGTGTTAATCTACGCGTTCACTACCCGTAAGGCTTTTACTACCGATCCTGCATGTGATGAGCAAAACGCGATAGGCAACGTATATTTACAATTCACAGGTACTAAAATATTACATTAATTCTTCGTGCAGTGGTTTTCTCTTCATGAACGTACACAAATCTGAAAATGTAAGTGGAACCATTAAACTATGAATGACTTTAGCAATGACTTTTAGAATGACTTTAGAATGACTTTTTCCCCTTTTATAACACGTCTTATACAGTTACCGTATTAAACATTACTACTTAAAGTGATTACCAAAGCCGTTTTTGTTACTTAATGTTGAGCGAACTGTTTACTACCCATGCATATTGTGGAGCCACCTTTGTCAAGGCAACTCACGGCGAAAGTGCCTCCATAATGCGCATGTGGACATGTCCTTCTGTAAAGTGCGGCTCCTACAACGTTGGGTTCAACTCAGCCTCGTATCTCTGTGAAGAACACCATCACTCCAACTGGGCCAGATATGTGAGTAATGTAGGTTTGTGTGTGTTATGTGTTCTGTTCTGGCCTCTTGGCCAGAACAGAACAACACAGAAGCATTAATTACCTGGAGTGATGATTCTGGATACTCGTCCACATCACTGGAAGGTGTGGGCCAATCCGAATTGTGCTCGTAGTGTCTCAATTCGAGGCTCTGACCCACGTGATGTTGCCAAAAGGTGGGCCACATTTCTCTGGGGGCCCACTCCAGAGGAGAAAATAAGAAAAGACAAAAACAACACAGAAGTTCCAGCAAAAGGAAAGAAAGAAAGAGATGGTTAATTGGAATTAATTTGTTGATGGTTTGAAATCAAGGGCTTCCGCCGGCAAAGACATCCGCAGAGAAGACGTGGAAGGCAGCGAGGTTAGTTGAGATGCTGTTAAGTTGATAGACCTGGTCTGGGGAGAAATTAGGAATCTTGCTCTTGAGACAGTCTCTGTATTCTTGATACTGGACACATTCAAATATTAAGTGGTGCCAATTTTCGCTCTGTCCACAGAAGCATAAGTTAGTATTTATAAGCCCAAGTTGAAGTTTTTCATTAAGTGATCCATATCCAGTTATAAGAAACGAGGATTCAAGACTGAGGGAAAACCAAACACTAGTTTCTTTGGGCATCACAAAGGTCACATATGGAAGAAAATTTCTAGTCACCACCCCACAGCTGAGGTGTCCCATCTGGTCTGCCACATATTAATAAGCCCATTTAAGCATCGAACTTTTTCTTTTAACATCTGTTTTTAAGAAGAGTTCTATGTCAAGGATAAAGGCAGGAATGTCTTTCATCACACGGTAGTCTCCTTATCCCAACAGAACATACTGCAAATGTACGCCGCACTGAGAACCCAGCACGGCCAGTACACACCAATTTACACAGATGGGTCTAAAACTGAAAAGCATGTTGGTGCAGCAGCAGTAGTATTTCCTAGCATCACTATGTCCAAAAAACTCCCCACTGAATGTAGCAGCTATACTGCAGAACTCTGTGCTGTCCACACACTCTTAAGAACTAGACTGCACAGCTTTATTTATACAGAATCCATTAGTGCTATCCAAGCTATACAACACAAAACAAAAAATGATAACCCCTTACTTAGCCAGATCTGGAATACTCTGACTAAATTAAACCAGAAGAAACAACAAGTTCTGTTATGTTGGATCCCTGGTCATGCTGGAATTTCTGGAAATGAACAGGTCGACCTAGCTGCCAAAACTGCTACCGATCCTATAGACCAATCCTTCGCTACACCTGCATCTGACTATAAGTACATTATAAATAAACGATGCCTTGAACAATGGCAACATATCTATCAGAATCAAGTCAACAATAAGCTACTTGGCATAAAAACAGATCTAAAACCATGGAGATCTAGTATACGTGAGAACCGACATGAAGTCGTATTAGTCCAATTAAGGATAGGCCATACGCACCTATCACATCTTTATTTGCTTGCAGCCACCGACCCACCACTGTGTACAAACTGCAACACTGAGCTCACTGTTCACCATCTACTTATTGATTGTCCCAAGTACAGTACTGAGCGACAAGCTATGTTTATCTCATTTCCCACGACGAACACCTCTCTCAGCATTTCTGACCTACTACACCACATGTGACCAAAATTTTTGATTTCCTCAAACAGATAAAATTATACAACACGATATAAACTTGAATAACATCTATACAGATAGAACTATATATTTAATATCACCATAGTTAGGCGCTTTATGGGCTTTGCTGTCCTTGCGCTGTAAAGCCCTTAAACAACAGCAGTCGGTAGCAAAGACCTCTATAGATTATGTATGTCTAGTGGAACGGTACCCGCCATTACTTGGATTGCAGCTGTGAAGACTGTACGACAGGCTCGATGGGTTGCCAAAATCATTCCTCTCTGAACAGAATTGAGCTTCTCTCTCATTTCGAAGACAGGAACACGGTGAAACCAAGCCCTGGCTGCGAAGGAGACAATTGGGAGAAAAACGACCTTGTAGTAGAGGTGCAAGGTATGCCTTGATAGTCCCCACTCTCTCTCTCTCCTGGATATTCTTACAGTGGAGGCCGTAAACTTCTTGGTCTTTTAACTGAGATGCTGGAGATGTGGGGGGAATGATAGCCTGTGGTCGATCACCACTTCAAGGACTTTGGTTTGGTCAGCAAATTGTATTTGGATTCTGTTGATTTTGACCTCATGGGCCTTTGCAGATCTAGCCTGGTTTTAAAAACCATCATTTTGGATTTGGTGGGATTCATCTGAAGTTTGTTAAGCACTGTCCAGGAGGTGAGGCTATTGAGGACCCGCTGTGCTGTTGATTCGAATGCTGCTTTGGAATGTCCAGCGAAGACGATAGTAAGATCGTCAGCGAATGCGATGATTTTGGTTTTTTCAAGGTGTTGTTAAGCCAGCTTTGCAATACCATATTCCAAACCCGGGGCGCCAAAACCGGGCCCTGGGGGATCCCCGGTGGATTGGTCTTTGGACTTTGAGGTACTTTGATTTTACTAGTATAGAGCGTTCAGAAAAATAACTCCAGAAGGGCCAGTAAAGGTTATGTGGACATTTAGCTGTACGAAGGTGTTACAAGGCACTTTCCCACCAAACGTTGTCAAAGGCCCCTCGAAGTCGATGAAACGGGCTAGTTCATACTTTGATTGTTAAAGTTAATAAAATGCACCTGCATTCTATTAACTTTAAAACTGCTCGTCTTCTGCCGTATAACAAACCTCTACAATATTCTGAATTCTTGCATGCTATTAGAACAGCCTATAATGGTGCTGCGGGACCAGATGGGATATATTATGTTATGCTACAGCATCTTGATGGAAAAGCTTTGGGCCTCCTCCTGGTCTTTTACAACTGTATTTTTTTAGAAAATATTTATCCAGTTTCTTGGCATCATTCCTGTTTTGGCTTTCCTAAAACCTGGAAAAGGTCCCACCAACCCCCATAGCTACAGACCGATATCTCTCAAGTTTTCTTAGCAAAATCCTTGAAAACATTGTCCACAATAGACTCGTCTGAATCATAGAATCAGAACAGTTAATGGGCCATACTCAATATGGCTTTCGTCAAAACAGGTCATGCTTGGACCTTATGGTTAAGGCTGAATTTCCCATTTGTAATGCCTTTGTTAAACGTGAACACCTAGTAATTGTTTCAATAGATATAGAGAAGGCTTTTAACACCACTTGGCGGCATGGCATACTTAGAGATCTTTACTATCTTGGTCTACGGGGCAACCTTCCTATATTTGTGAAGAATTTTCTACATACCAGTATTTACCAGTATCCACTATCACCCTGGTCGAAATACCACCTTCCTCCTTACAGGGCACGGCCCGTTTAAAACTAAACTTCACCAACTTGGCATCATAAATAACGCGGACTGTCCCTGTGGCAATCCAGAGTCTTGGAGACACTTAATGTTTGAGTGGGATTTGTATGATGACCTACGACTACGCCTAATAACGGCAATCCAATATATCCCAGACAACCAAGAACCCAGACTGTTAGACACTCAGGAGGACTACAAGGCACTCAGTCAATATGCCCAGGATCTATTTTCTAGAAGGAAAACAATGATAGAAATATACCAAAGGCAACCCGACTAGAAAGAATGCAGGAGGTCAAACAAGTAAAAAAAAAAAAAAAAAAAAAAACTCAGCATACCACAGAAAGTCAAGACTTTAGGATGATTTGGTTGGCCTACTGTCGACCCAAAACTTGGCCTACTGTCGACCCTTGTGCGGTTTTTTTTTTTTTCGGGGAGGGGGGAGGGTATTTGCTCTTCTCCTCTCCTCCCCATATTTTTTATATTTATTTTATTTTTTATTTTATTTTTATTATTTTATTTATTTATTTATTTTTATTTATTTATTATTATTTTTTTATTTTATTTATTTAATTTTTTTTCTCCTCATATCCCCATGTTGTGGGGCATGGCCATGCCCCACTTAAAATGGGGGATACCTTCCTATCTGACCCCTCTTCCCATTTCATCCCCCCCCCGTATACACCCTCCCTTCCATTACTTTCTCTTGTACAGCGATTGCCCCACATGTCCAAATTTAAATCACATCAAATTTTGCCCGACCTTTTAGGCTCTCTAGAAATAGTTCTTTCAGCGTAAAACCCCACGCAGCGCTTTCAAAATGCAATTTTACTTAAATCAACAGCAATAACTCCAACCTTTATTTTAGGTCCTAGTCACCGAAATCCCAGGAAAGTAAGTGGCAGGACCTGCCAGAGTATAATTAGTCTCTTGGTACACCCGGCCGGCGTCCCCGTCGCTAGGTATGGTAACGCCGGGTCCCACTGGGGGCCCGGCGGCCAACAGGCCGGATGAACAATGGGCACAAGAAAATATATACCACATGACCCATACATTATTTTTAAACCTCTGGCATCGACAGGGTACTGTCACTCGATACATAGAACATACGCGGAGATGGGAGAAATCCCCGGAGCCGTCAGACCCTCAACATACCTATACCTATCCACTATCAAACAACTTCATGCAGTTCACACTCAACGATATACTGATTTTTCCCCAATTTATGCAGATGGTCTAAATCTAATTCAAACGTTGGAGCAGCCGCAGTGTTTCCGAATACTTATTTCAGCGTCCCTCCCATGTGAATTCAGTATATTCTCAGCGGAAATATGCAATTAAACTAGCCTTAGAAAATCTCTGTTCTGACTGTTCTTTAAAAGCTGTTATTTACACTGATTCCCTCAGCCCAATTAAGGCATTGTGTTATTAATCAGATAAAGTTCACCCTGTTCTAAATGAAATTAAAAAATTATTACTGCAGATTGAAGAACACCATCAACGGGTCACTTTCTATTGGATTCCGGCACATTCTGGTATTTTGGGCAATGAACTGGCCGGTCAAGCTGCGAAAAATCCATCGCCCTTGATTTAACTAATATCCGTGTTCCAGTATCAGACTATACATTGATCATTAATGCTGCATGCCTATCAGAATGGACAGCCATCTGGCACTCTCAGACTAATAATAAACTCTTTCAGTTCAAACAAGATTCGAAAATGTGGCGCTCCAGTGTCCGTACATCAAGACGAGAAGTACTCCTTTCAAGGGCAAGAATAGGTCACACCCATCTAACCCACCTACATTTGCTCACTGAAGATGATCCACCACAGTGCCCACATTGTTCTATAACTCTCTGACTGTGAAACATATATTCTCATTGACTGCCCTTACCATAAACAAGACAGAACTTCAACCTTTCTATCACTGGTCAATCTTCGTAAACCTGAACTCTTGAAAATCTCATTGGTGATAAGGCAAATATTTCTGAATTTTTCAACTTCCTCAGGCAAACCGGGCTTTTTTTAATCAGTTTTTCTGACTTTATGGATATTTCTCATCTATTTATACAGGGTGTCTCAAAAATACACGGCATAACTTCAGGAATGAGTTCCTCATTTTTTTTTTTTTTTTATGAAAACCCCAAACACGAAAGGTATCAAAACCTATAGTACTTAGTATCTACCACCTAGTGAATCATATGCAGACAATAAAAATATTTTATATCTACATAGTTCCGGAAATGCTTAGTTCCCGAGTTATTAACCGAAATGTCTCATCTCCCGCAGGTGATTTCCTTCATCACAAGGTACTGACAGAATCTGGTGATTTTTTCCATTTCGACCATGTACTCAAATCAGGAGCAAGCGGATATGCACTTTATGTATGGTTTGGCGGACGACCATCCTCTGGAGGCTCGTCGTTTGTACCACGAAGGTTCCCAGAACGAAGGTATCCATCGCCGCCTTTGTGAACATGGGACCTTTACACCTCGTGCTGCCGACAGAGGACGACCAAGATCTACGACTCCTAAAGTAGAGGAGGATATTTTGGATGTTGTGCATTCCACTCCTGGAATCAGCACACGCAGAATAGCAATGCAACTGGCTGTTCAACGTTCGACTATTTGGAGAGTGTTGCGAGAACACCAACTGTATCCTTACAATTTGCAACGGGTGCAGGCCTTATCACCAGCAGATTACCTTGCGCGAGTAATGTTCTGCCAATGGTTCTTGCAGCAGTGTGGTACAACTCCTCACTTTCCTGCCTTAGTGATATTCACAGATGAAGCACAGTTCACACGAGACAGAATCCAAAACTTTCACAATCAGCATGGGCTGAGGAAAACCCACATGCCTTCCATCACATCATCCAACATGCAATTCTTCCATCACATCACACACAGCGGTTCAGCCTGAACATCTGGGCGGATGTTTTTGGTGATAAATTATTTGGGCCCCATGTACTTCCAAACAAACTCACAGGGCAGGCGTACAGAAACTTTATGGAAAACAACATGCCTGATTTCTTGGACGACACGCTACTGATCATTCGTCAACAAGCACACTTCATTTCCCGCACATTTCAGCCACCTATCCCGCAATTACCTGAATCGAAGGTTTCGTGGTCGGTGGATAGGTAGAGGTGGAACAACTGCCTGGCCTCCACGCTCACCGATTTAAACCCACTAGATTTCTTCTTGTGGGGCCATTTAAAGTCATTGGTGTACTCGACTCTGGTAGCTGATGTGGAAACTCTCCGCAATCGAATTGTGGTAGGTTGTGAGACAATACGAAACATGCCAGGAATTTGGCATCGTCTTCGCGAGTCCATGAGACGTCTGCCTTCTGCCTGTATTCAGGCAGAAGGTGATAATTTTGAACAATTACTATAAGGTGATGTGAACAGTTAAGTGTCATAGACAGACTTTCAAAACTCGAAAACCAAGCATTTCTGGAACTATGTTCATATAAAATATTTTTGTCTATATATGAGGAACTCATTCCTGAAGTTATGCCGTGTATTTTTGAGACACCCTGTGTAATAAATGAATAGGTACATTATAGCCATAGCAGCTTATGTGTCATAACAACAATACGCCTGAAGGATCTAGGATCCGTTGTTAGTTTGTTAGGCTTGGCAATGAGGCGTAGCAGCGCTACCTTCCAAGATTGAGGGAACCTCGATTGGTGTAGGCATTTGTTGTATAGTAAGAGCAGATGTTCAGGCTTTAGCTTATGATATCTAATTACAAAGGCATACTCAATCAGATCCAATCTGTGGCATTTTTGACATTTACCTTTTTAAGGGCAGCGCCCAGTTCTTGACTTGTAAATTGTTCAGATTGCGTTGACGTTGCATACGCGGTATTCTCTTTCCGAATGGTTTTGTGTGCAGGAAGATCACCCAGGGGGTTGCCATCGGGCTTATTTATTTTTGCGTTTACTGATTCAGTCAGTTGGTAGTTTCGATCTCATCCATCTGTATAGTTCCAAAGAAGGCTGATGTAAAGGTTTTATCCCGTACAATTTTATAAGGTAGCCCCCCCCCGTGGGTTTGAGTTGCACGAAACTGAATCAAGTTTCCCTTTTCCTGGTGGCAATTGCCTTAGTATATCTATTTTTCTTATTTATATATTCTCTATGGAGCTGAGCTACATCTGGTGCAGGCCAGTCTCGGTCGTTCTGGTAGTGTTTACGTGCTTGTTTAACTTCCTTTCTGAGCTTTAAGAGATCAGCAGTCCACCATGCACAAGGTCTGCGGCAAGGAACTTTCTTTCTTGCGGTTATATAGGAAGCTTTAATGATTGATCTTTGGATGATATTGCAATATACTTTTAGGGTTGTGGCATCGTATTGGGAGGGGGGCCCTGGGTAGGAAAGTCGTGTTTTATGGAGTCATCAAATATTTCCCAATCGACAGTCCACAGGAAAAACCTCACCAACTCTGGCACTCGGGAATCAGGCAATGCTAAAGACCTTTCACACAAATTTGTGTGAAATTCAAAAGTGAATGACCCGATGGTCGCTGAGAGTCCAGTCTGGTATGGCAGTCCAATTCAGAATGTTTGTCCGGAGGTCATTGGTGGTTATGGTAACATCGATATTCGATTGTGATGCAGTAGGTGGAAAGTTGATTGGAAAGGTTATGGATAGCCAGATTTCTGCTGAGGATAAGGTCTAAAAGCTGTCCTCTTGCATCCGTAGCTGAGGTGTGCCAAAAGTGGGATTTTGCATTAATACCTGTCGAGATGAGGATGGTACTTGAACCCAGGAAGTCTATTGCAAACTATAAATAATTAAGGAATAGTGGACATAGTGCTTTTGTCAAGAGGTTCCTGTGGTTCCCCACAAATCCGCGTTGAGTACTCTGTGATGTATGCATAACATTGCAAGGCCAGTTAGTGTGAGTTATGTGTGAGTAGTGTGTTGTTTGACTGGCCTCTTAGTTACTGGGAGACTGGATCACCATGGAGGGAGCCTTTCAGAATTCGTCCACCGCACGAGGATTCGGGCCAGGAAGGTAGAAGGAGCGTCTGACGAGCTCTCTCCCCACTTGCAAAACAAGAGAGGAAAGAGGCCAAGTTAGAGGAACGGAGCGAGTTGAATAGGAAAGATAAGAAAAGGGGAAGGAAGCAAGGGTAGGCAGAGCGGAAGGCTACCCTTAGCAGAGGGCCAAAAGGCCAGATGATCCCACGCCTGTCAGTTGACCAGCGTCAGCAGAACTCCTTCGATGAGGACTCATCGAGGGTGGTTAAAATCCCACCTGAAGAGTGTCCCAGTCCAGCAAAAGAGCCCGAAAGCATCTAATCCCACGCCGATGGAGAGGCAGAGTCAGCAAAGGAACTTCCAGGAGAAGAGGTGAAAGCAGGAATCCCTTGGTTTATCCCCTGCAGAGAGAGAAGTGTCGGCGTTGGCAAGAATCTCTGGTGGAAGCTTTGTCAAGAGAAGTTGAGAATCACGCGGCGAAGTCTTCTAGGAGCAGCAGAGAGCATTGCAGGAGAAGATGAAGTTACTGTGGATGGACAGGGAAAAATTAGAGGGGCTCTCGTGTAGCCACATAATAAAACTTGATGTGATTGCAATGGTGCGTCCTGTGGAGCATAGAATCATTACTGGGATTGGTATATCCTTATGGTTGACGAGTTATTTAATTTCCGGTGTGATTGACAGTCGACAGAATGAGCTGCAGTAGTCGTAGGTGTGCCAGTTCATGGTTGTGAGTGATAGTGGCGTCTGTTGAAGACTGCGGTGGCATAGGTCGAGAATGTTTTTAGGCTTCTTCTGATTCCAATGCCGGGTGATGGAAATGGAAATAGCCTCTGGATGGATTGTCGGTGCATTGAGGGCCAGAAGAAGCTGATTGCGGAGGTCAAGATAGATCGGACAGTAGTGCATCACGTGGTTCCAGTTCCCTGGCTCTCCACGGATGCAAAAAGCATCGTCAGCCAGACCAAAGTAGAGAAAACGACTTTTAAATGATCCATGGCCAGTCAAAATAAAGGACGCGTTGACATTAGAATAAAACCAGTTGCAACTTCGTTTGTTGAGGAAGGTAACATCCAAAATAAAGAGTTTTAGTAATTTCACCCGTTGATGAGCTATTCCATCGTGTCTGCCATAGGCAAACCAGTTCAAACATAAGATAACTGAAAGTTTGTTGTTCTCAGCCCACTCGGAAAGGGCAGACAGTACTGCTCTGGTCCTAGTTTCTATTGTAGCTCTCGTAGGTCCTTCAACAACGATGACAATGTCGTCGGTATAAGAAGTTTGTGTGACATTGGGATATATCCTCAGGAGCCAGTCATCCAGGATCATATTTTCCACACTGCTGGATTAAGGATGGAGCCTTGGGGACAGCCTCTAGTAAGTTGCCGGGTGATGGAACAGAACTGTGTTTTGATGGTGAGACATGGGTTAGAGAAGTAGCTCTTGGGGAAGTTGAACAGATTCTGAGAGCAATCAGTGACCTGACCCTCTGTAGGATGGCCCGCCACCAAACGGTGTCAAAGGCGCGCTTAAAATCTATAAAAATTGCAAAGACATAGGTGGCCTCAGAATATTTTGCAAGTTTCAGAATCGTGTTCAGAAATAATTAAGGAAGTGGCTAAGGTCCCTTGCAGGTAGTAAAGGGATATTAAATAAAACGGCATAGAGAAGTACCTGACCTGTGTGCAGAAATCCGCCTACAAGAACTAATTCAGCAGTGGAACATGCATTTGACCAATTCTCATCAAGAGAGAGAAATCGTGCAACCTCCATGTGATGATTACTTCCAACGTTGGGGGGCAAACTTTTCAGGAGCTACATGCAGCCTACTCCTTGGAGATGCACGACTCTGCAAATTTATACTGACTGCTCCAAACGTGACACGGATGTGGGAGCTGCTGTGGTTCTTCCAACATCAACAGTCTCTGTCTCATTACCACGGGAATGCAGTATTTTCACTACAGAACTCTATGCCATTAAGATGGATTTGACTTTGATTGCTAATAACACCAGTCCGAAGACTATAATCTAAACAGACTCTGAGTGCAGTGACAGCCCTCCATGGCAATTCTCGCTCTTCACATCCATTTATAAATCAAATAACAACTCAAATATCGGATCTTCATAAAAATAGGCAGAGTGTCACTTTTTTGTTGGATCCCAGGGCACACTGGAATACCAGGAAATGAGCATGCAGATAAAGCAGCAAGAAATCCCAAGGACAATGATAATATCCAGATTCCTTACAGACTATAAACTAATCATACGCCGAATATGCAGTGAAAGATGAAGAGAATTTTGGCATAACCAGTTAAATAACAAGTTACGAAATATAAAGCACAATCTGCAGGTATGGAAATCTAGTTTCCGCTCAAACAGACATGAATAGGTTGTACTTGCCAGAACACGTATTGGACGCATGTCCAATACGTGTTCTGGCATCTCTATTTACTGCAAGGAAATAATCCCCCACAATGCTTGCACTCTGATTCACCACTAACTGTGAAACATATTCTTATAGAGTGTGATCATTATCAGTCTGCCAGATTTACATCATTCCGTTCCCTTTGTAACTTGAGTCTTCAAATAAGATATTATTGGAGATAACTCCAATTTATATGAATTTTTCCACTATCTAATTAATAATATATCTGCTCTTATAAACTCTTTTTGCTAAACTGTACAGTGTCTCTCCACAGGATCAGGCGCAATTTGGCCATAGTAGCCCTCGCGCCAAAAAAAAAAAAAAAAAAAAAAAACACCCAACAATAACAATCTGACCTGTATGCAGGTTGCAAGTTTTGTACAGAGTCCATGGACGATTAGTGCATCGATATGTCTGTTTAGAATCACAGTACAAGACTTTGAGCCAGTGCTGGTGAGCTGTATAAGTCTCTTTGAATAGAGTAGCCAGTGATTTTGTGCGTGTTACCCGTTGGAACCTTGATGGTCTAAGGCTTAGGGTTTTTTTATGTTGAATTGAGCAAACTCAGTTTACTAATGCACTGATTGCACATTAAGGACTGTGGTTCCCACAAGTTCAGGCCCATTACGGCCATCACAAGGTGCCTTCTTTGCCTGAGATAAGAGCATATATCGCTCCACTGTACCCACACTTCATCGACGTGTGGGTGCAGTGGAGTGGGCATGTGGACCAGAATATCAACGTGCAGTTGATATTCTAGGTAAGTAACCTCTTACTTACCCAGACTAAGTACAACTAAGGATCGCCGATGATTAAGCCTTCAACGTCTCCATATCGGCTTTGCACCAGTCAAGCCCCGGCAGCTTCATCTTCTCATACAACAGACAACTATGATAGCAACAACCCCATCCTAAGCCTGAGCATCATGCAGATTAATGGTCAAGCAGCTGAAGCCTATCGGATCAATATTATAGTATTATTATTATTATTATTATTATTATTATTATTAATATCCACATGATGCATGGAAGCCTGAGGCTTATGCTGCACCAGGAAAAAAAAAAAAAAAAAGTTCCCGAGTAACCCTGAGAGAGAGAGAAAGAGAGAGAGAGAGAGAGTCAAAAGTAGAAGGGAATCACCAAGAAAGAGAAGAATGATGATATCCAGCTCAGGACCCTGGGTGTGCCAAGCCCAGGGTCCTGAGCTGGATATCATCATTCTTCTCTTTCTTGGTGATTCCCTTCTACTTTTGACTCTCTCTCTCTCTCTCTCTCTCTCTCTCTCTCTTTCTCTCTCTCTCAGGGTTACTCGGGAACTTTTTTTTTTTTTTTTCCTGGTGCAGCATAAGCCTCAGGCTTCCTTGCATCATGTGGATATTAATAATAATAATAATAATAATAATAATAATAATACTATAATATTGATCCGATAGGCTTCAGCTGCTTGACCATTAATCTGCATGATGCTCAGGCTTAGGATGGGGTTGTTGCTATCATAGTTGTCTGTTGTATGAGAAGATGAAGCTGCCGGGGCTTGACTGGTGCAAAGCCGATATGGAGACGTTGAAGGCTTAATCATCGGCGATCCTTAGTTGTACTTAGTCTGGGTAAGTAAGAGGTTACTTACCTAGAATATCAACTGCACGTTGATATTCTGGTCCACATGCCCACTCCACTGCACCCACACGTCGATGAAGTGTGGGTACAGTGGAGCGATATATGCTCTTATCTCAGGCAAAGAAAGCACCTTGTGATGGCCGTAATGGGCCTGAACTTGTGGGAACCACAGTCCTTAATGTGCAATCAGTGCATTAGTAAACTGAGTTTGCTCAATTCAACATAAAAAAAAATGGCTTTGTCTACCACTTAGAATAATATTTTATTGTATGCTTGGCATCGTCTTTCCCTAATCACTTAAATTACTGAATTTTAATTTGGTGCATCCTCTCTCATCTCATATATTGTGGATACTTCTCGTCACTGGATTAAAAGATGGTCATATTGCTTAGGTGCCTACCGATGAAACACCAATCAAAGGGGAAACCCTGGCCGACTGAGTTACTTTGGTTCTGCTGATCAACATATTGTCTAGATCAGCGGTTCTCAAACGTTTTGGTCTGTGGACCCCTTTACACTCTTAAAAATTATTGAGGACCCCAAAGTCTTAGTATAACGTCTTAGTGTTATTATTTCTGCGCATGTAGCACAGTGGTATCGTCACCCTCCCCACACTGGGTGGAAAAGGCCCGGTTCCGAATCCCGTCGTTGAGGCGAGGAACTTTTATTGCCTTTTTTCATATCATGACTGAGTTAGTCTGTCTGAGGGGTAGATAACAAAGTGCCCGAGACCCCAATACACATCGGTAGTTTAATTAACATTCTGGGTGACCCTAATAAATAGTTTTGGGTTTTTTTGTTTGTTTTCTTTTTTATTTTAGTATTATTATTATTATGAAAAGTTTGACCTCGCAGATCCACTGAAAGGGCCCCAGGAATACGCGGACCACACTTTGAGAAAGCCGCTGGTCTAGATTTATCGCTCTGAAGGTTTGGAAGGTAGTACAATCGTCATTTGCAGATACCAGCAGTCTTTCCGACGCCTCCGTAGCCAGGTGGGCAGGAGCAGCAGTGCGTAGCACACGCTTCTTGATTAGATCGGGATTCGAGCCCGTGACCACCAAATACGGAGGATGCGGAAAGGTCAGGGAATGACTACCGCATATCCCCGGAGCAATATGGCCTTGGTTGCTAATGCTCCTAAAAACCAAACAACAACAACAACCAGCGGTCTTTCCAGTTAAAAGCGTACCACCACTGTGGGGAACCGCCTTTGGAAGGGTGGTAAGTTCGTTTCGTATTTGGATTTATTGTTTGACGTTTGTTTATCCAATCTTATATACGAAAAATGATTCTTTTTCTAAACGAGTGTGGTTTAATTATGGCACAGTTCTTTGAGAAACGGTGGAGTTTCAAATTAGAGGTTTGCACCATTAGAAGTAAAGTATGGATTTACTTGGGTTGTTTCAGTTTGGGAGATAAAAGGATTTTTACTGCTTTACCTAGGAGTCAGTTCGTTCTCTCAGAACTGCGGAGGCACGAGATAATTTTGAAAGGGTAGAAAACTCCTTTCTGTTGGAAATAAGATGACAACAACTGTGCAAATTGGAAACATACGTAAAGAAGTAGTAGAGGGATAGAATAGCTGAATATAGTGAACAACGTGGAAAAATTACAGAATACAAGCGAAGTTTAGCTGAAATAGTAAAAACGCAATAAAACCGGTCTTTCTCTATCTGTTGTCTCTAATCTCTTATTGTAATATCAAGAATAAGACAGCCGGAACATAAGCATCTTGGCAGGAGTTCTAGAGGCCTTTAGTAAATTTCAGGAATAACATTTAATGTCGCTAAATGAGCAAGGGTGAAAGCGCTGAACAAGCAAACAGTGATATGGTAAATTTATGGCAAATATAGAGGTTAAAATCGTGTTTCTTCAAGAAACATATTTTGCAGGTTTAGCAGACATTCAGCAATTTCAAGTTTGTTAGGATTATGGATCAGAGGGACAACTCGCTCGGCAGAGGTGGCCAGTAGCGATTCCTCCGATTTTAGGGAATTTACGGCTGGCGAGTAGGGATACAGAAGACAGAGTTGTGGCTGTAGATTGGAGTTGTGGGGGGGACGTACAATTAGATTAATCAGTGTGTGAGTAGGTCCAAACACTAAGTGCGGAGGGAAAAAGCTGTTTCGAGGATCGGGTATCTATATGAGGGGAGGGGAGGAGATGCAGTGGATCGTAATGGAGGGTGACAAACGGCGTTCAGGAATTCATAATACTGGATTCATAATGGACAAAATTTTTAGGGGAGATCCTCATCCTAGGGAAGGGGGATTATGAATTAATGAAGGTTTGTCTAAAATGGGATTTGGTGGCTGTTTGGAGGATGAGAAATCGGGCAAACAAGCTGTCACCAGAATACGTAGGTAGTATTTATGCGACGCGACGACTCAAGGGAAAAACTCGAACGATACGGAACACTTAAAACTGCTGGGAAATCGACAGGTTTCAGACATCAGCCTAGGGAAAGGCTATTGAAAGCTTAACCCAGTAGTTGTTTATAGGCGATTTGTATTTATTCAAAAAGCTTGCACATAAGAAGGAAACGAATGAGAAATACGGGTGAAAATTAAAGAAAGTGCAGAAGCGTTTTATCGTGCAAAAGTCAAGGAAAGAAATCAACGTAGGAAACGAGTGAAAGATCTCCTAGAAGAGATAAAAATTTATCATCACTGTGGGGAAGAAGCAGTAGTGGAGAATTTATCAAGCACCGTGAGGAAGAAGTGCATGCGGTCATGGACGGGTTACTGTTGGAGGAGGAGAAAGAAAATTTGCGTAAGACAGTTAAAATTTAGGAAGGCTTATAGTCCTTCAGAAGGCAAAGGATGCACAATCTGACCAAGAAGGTACAGATAATTAAGGATAATGGAAACATATTCGAAAATGCCCACTATGCTAAGCAGTTCAGTGAACTATTACGAGAAAAAGCTTTCTTGTCAGAGTAAAAGAAATTGGATTGGACAATTTATATCCGCACAGAAAGCTTTGCACAACAAGAGAATAATTATGGGCGATCCAACCATGGTACCAAAGTCTTGCAAATTACGACGCCTGCCGCAAAAATCAATAAAAGAATAGACTCCAAACTTGGGGTCTTAAATGTTTTAACTTTAACTTTTTTTAGAGGGACGGTATCAGAAGAATTTAAAGTTAAAAGTTAACAATTTGGCGTTCGTGGAAATTGACTTAGAGGCAGCATTTAATAGAATCGACCACGAGTACCTTATCTCCATAACTAAGGCAATAAATATAGGATATAAGCTGTTCAGGGTGCTGAGAAGTTTATATGCACTTTACAGTGCTAGGCTTTTGATAAATTAAGAAATTTAGTAAAACTGATACTCACTTAGTCCTTTGTTATTTACATTGGCGTTGGAACCACTACAGGGAAGAACGGATCGTATTGAGAATATCCAGGGATTACCGCTGCCAGAACCGAAATGTAAATATAGTGTACGCGGACAACCTGACAGGTACAAGTTATGTAGCCGAGGAATTTATGGCACTCCTAAGGTCCTTTTGGTCAGACGTCGAGGCTAATATGATGTGGGAAAAACTAGGATAAAACTGTTAGGGGAATGGGTGCATCGGCCTTTGGCACAAGAGAGGAAGCAGATCGATCGATTCGAATATTAGGGCTTCCGTTTCGAGATGGTCCAATGTTTCTTGTAGGAAACTTAACAACTAAAATAAGAGATAATTTAAAGGAATGGGAAGTAGAGCAAATTTCGTTTGAAAATAAATCCATCATTATTAGAACCGTGATTCTTCCTATTATTTTATGCAAGTTTTCATCATGGGCATTACAACTAGAGCAATGCGGCGATTTTATGTTCCAGTATTTCAAGTTTTATGGTGGGGGGTGGGGAACATCATGGTAAAAAGAAAGAATAAGAAAAATAAAATTGAGAATAAAGATGGTGAACTAAGTATTCAGAAAATTAACTATCCTGATTCAGGGGAGGTAATGATCCCCTGCCAAAAATGGTTTAACTTAGAGAATCCAGAAATATCAATATTAAGGAACTATTATGATGCACAGTTATTTTTTTTTTTTAAATCTAAAAGATGGCAGAAATTAACCATCGCCTATTGATTTCTCATGGAGAGTTGGATATTCCAGTGAACATCACGTTTAGTTTTAATCAAACGGGTTATATGAACTTTGTATCAAAACTGAAAAATTCCACTGTTTATTCTATTACAGTTTGCACAAGTAGTTTGGAGCAGAATTCCTGAGAGTAAGATACTTCACACTGGAGGAGCTGTTTCCCCCGAGGATATTTGCCTAAACTTCGATAATCCTTTCTGAAAGAAAAAGTTTACTATTTTTCTAATTAGAGGCAAATACCATGTGTGGAAGGCTTCGGAAACGGAAGGGATTCTTTTTTTTTTTTTTTTTTTAATGGGAATTAAAACAGAGCGTGTCTTCTTCTATTCAAAAAATGTTTGAAGTTGAAGAAATGGAGTTTAGGGTCTTACAAGTTTCCGAAAAGGAGGGGAGAACTCTTGTTTCGTCTAGTTGCTTCTTCTTCAGTCTTGTTGCTCAGGCGTGAGGTTCACTCTACGTGTTTTATTTGGTATATCTGGTCCAAATGGGTTTTTCGACATTAATTTAAATGCAATTCGAAATTCTGGTTTCAAATCATCTCAAATCACTGAGATGATTTGAGGTTGTTGGTTTGTAGTGGCCTCTTCTGCTTCATTCGAGGGTTTACCTCTCATTTCAGTCTTTCTAACAACCTTTCGATTTCGACTACTGTCTATGAGAGGGGCTTCACCCCCCCTCCCCCCAAGATTTGCAGTTCTCATTATCGCAAGATTAAAACTCGAGTTTCGGTAGATTTTGTCAACCAGGAATTGAAAAGATTAAACGGAGGTTAGAATTGAATGCTAAATTCGAAACTTGGATCTGAGTAGCGGCAAGCACTTTAAATAAAACAGTAATATACTTCTACACTGGAGATGTGCGTTCTATTTAGAGTAGTGCAATGCCAAAGCAATTGGTGTTGAAGGTGCCTCCACAATATGAGATCACTACACTAGGTAGCAAACCGATTTCGCCCAAGGCTACGTAACGAAAACGGTTTTAGCCACCATTTACAATAATGTTTTATAGCAGTCATGGCATCAGCTTACTCCAATCACTTAAATTAGAATGGTAAAACAGAATTAAAGTATATTAAAAATTAACTACAAGTTGTTTTTGTTTCAATATAAATACTCAGAGAAAAAAAAAATAAACCGAAGTTCAATTAAATTAGATTTTCCTGGGAAATTTGAACTGTTTCAGAAATCGAACAACCAAAGAGACGCAGTATTTATTTGTTTCTATAGCACTACTCAAAACACTAGTCATTGAGTAAACGTATTTGCAATTCAAAACAAAAAAACCAGTCATAGAAAAAAAGAACTATAAAATGATACCCCCAACAGCGGTTCCCGCACTTTATCCTGGGCCATCTGTTATCAGTACCTCATAATTACATCGAGACAGTGTTTTAAAACAAAACCAGCAATAATTATAAAAACCGTGTGTAGGAAAGCCCTACTAGCAAAGGCCCCTCTTCGAGCTTCGTAAATACATCAAAATGGATCATTCATCAAGCTGGGTGATCAGAAATGACGCTTTGGAAGGAGGGATTGTGTAACGCCATTCGTCTTGTACGCTGCAGTTGAGTGGAAGGTGTTGTTTTCAGTGGACAGGCTGTGAATGTCTTTGAACATGATGGATGAATAATAGATCAAGGAGATGACTCCAACCCAGAACTTAACACCACACTGCTTACGGTTGACAAGGGGAGCGCGCACACACACACACACACACGCGCACGAAGGCACTTAACTCTTAGTTACAAAATACATAAATCCATTTATTATTTTACCTCTTAACTATTAACAGAATTCTACTGATAATCATGTTAACAGAATCATATCAGATTAAGTACATTCATATTTTTTTATTTATAATTCTTGTAGTCATAATATCTGGGGAACATTCTATTCCCCAGATGTCAAAATCATAACGCCGAAGTCTTTTTCATCTAGAACCACTTTTAACTCTCCCCCCCTCCAGTTTATACATGAGTCCCGGATTTCTATTCTCCAGATGCAAAATCCTTACATTTAAAACGTAACATTGTGCGTTTGTGGGGGGAAACAGTTGATCCTTACACACTCGTTCACGATCAACACTGAGCTGGTGTCAGTTGTGAACACCTTTAACCACGTGAACATCTTCTGGACGGGCCTCTGTCAGATTTCAACTGGGAAGGATGGTGTTAAAAATGCATTTATTTTTAACCGTATTGGTACATTCTTAGAGAGCACAAGGGCCTCATACTTTTTTGCTGCACTGTATCTGTCATACGATATTTACCTCGCCGGAGAAGGCAGAATTACTTTCGCTTTCGCATGGGAGCAGAGCCGCACCCACGAAATTCCAAAACCACCGTCCGACGCCTGCCGTACGTTATTTACTCGTTCGGAGCGGGCAAGCGTATTATTGACGAAAAACAGGGGAGTTAGATTTTCGGAGAACACTACTAGTATTGTGTTTGATTCAGGCATCAGCAGAGTGTTTATTATTTCATAGTTTCTTGTGTCGGAGTAGACGATTTTATGTCCGTTTTGGCTTTTGGGCGAGCCTCATACAAACATGTAATTCTTTCAACGACTTTCATAAATCGGATTTTCGGTTGAGTCTGAACGCTGTAAAAATACAGTTCCCCAGATGTTTTTCCGTTTGACGAAACTAACTAGAAGGGAAATAGGGGGGAAGGAAGTTCGGTTAACAGTTAGGGTGTGGGAATAGTTGAAGTCGGAGTTCGAGGTAGTTGGAGCCGAGCCTTGGACCGTGAGAGTTGGTCGGTGAAAGAGCTGTGACTTGTAAGGGCAGTTAGCGGAGTTTGAGTTAGGATTTTGTTAAGATAGAGAGCCGTCGCAATGATAATCTTTTTTAGATTGTGAAGAAAATATTCTTAAGAAGGGGAAACGAAAAGTCGGAAGAAGAAGAAGGCAAAAAACTCGTTAATGAGATATAGGAAGGAATCGAGATGAACTACTGTCCGGTAACTACAGTTCCTGAGGCGATGCTGAATTATTCGGGTAAGTTAACCCTCGTTATTTAATTATAAACGGAACTTAATTGCGCTAAGTCGAACATACTTCCATCCCCCCCTTTTATATATTTTTTATGTGCTTAAAGACATCGATCCTCACGCACACTCATACTTTGATGAGAGTTTTGTTATTTTACTTAGCATTTCATATTTAATAGATACTATAACTTGTACATGAATACCGGACGTTATTTAATTAGAATTAATTATAATTAAATATTAAAACTGAATAATCCTAATTAACATTAAAACTGAATATTATAATTAAATATTATAACTGAATATTATAATTAAATAGTAAGACTGAATATTAATCATGGCCTACAATCTTACATGTTCCACCAATGTGGTGTAATATTCGTCAGCTACGCGATGTATGAACGCACTTTGGCTGTCGATTGTTCATGAAGAACATAACAATTTGCAAACCCATACCATTATTAATTAATCCGTTGGTTACCTAAATATGTAAAGGTATAAAAGCTCAAGGCTATTTTACTAAAGACTTATACACTGTTTTGTCTAACTGTATTTTGTAACGATTTAGTATGTTTAATAAACCATGTTTTGTTTGCTAATTTTTGCCTATTGATTACTCTCTGATGACACATGATTTCTTTGAATGGATTACTGATAAAGAACTGTTAAGGCGGCGCTTTTGATTCTAATCAAATAGAAAGGAGTCAAAGGTGAAAATAATCACAACGCGATCTTGATGTTGCAGATTTGCTCAACGTCCATCTGAGTAAGTTTTTAGAACACGGGATTTGTCCTAACTAACTACTAGACGATTACATGAAAGCCAGGTTTCTCCGGATGCAAATATTAGTGTAACTCTTGCAAAGAACATTTATTCCTAACTGACACATCACACCATAACTGAGAATTGTTGGAACCCTAGCAAGTTTATACTAGAACGGAGAAAAGACCTGCGCAACAATGGCGAGTTGCTGTTTCGTAGGGTTCTGTATAGATTAGACGGCCGAGTGAGAATTTCCACTATGGATGGTAAATAGATCTGTCTTATGGGAGATAAGAGTGAAGGTGTTGTTTTCTGAAGTAAAATTTGGCATGTGGTTCATCCTTCGAAGTGCATAGGCCACTTTGAAAATGGGGGAACACATTCCTAGAAAGCCAGCGGAGTATTCAATATTCCCCTCTTGGAGCCACTTAAACTAGCTTGGGTGCAGAGACCCACGTCACAGAGCCATATAGGGCTACTTGGTACGGAGAAAAAAAGCCTTGTTTAGTTCGATGTCCGTTATTTCCGAAGTCAGTTAAACTGGGGTCCGTTAAAATGAGGGTTTCCTGTACTATATATAGTACTAGCATGAGACTAAATAAATGAATCAGAAGAGAACCATAACTTTTGAAAACTGTAACCATAGTAGCGGTTGCAACAGTAAAAATTTTAAAAAATGATTGCTATTTCAATAAATAGCGAAAAGTATGAAATCCTTAACGAATGCAGTTTGTATTATGGAAAGAACTGTTAATCCAACTGTTAAGGAACTGAGCCCCAATCTTAAAGTTATTGGAACCAATTTGCACTTCAGCAAGATGCAAATTGCGAACACTGGAATGATGAGCAAGCGGATCCGTAATGTCTTCATTAGTAGGCTCTCCCCTGCTACCACAGCTGATGATGTGGAACACCTTCTTGCTGCTTTCAAAATGAATGGTAGAGTCACCAAGCTATCCACAAAATATCCCACCTACGCCTCCTTTAAGATCGATGTGGCTGATGCAGATTTTGAAGCACTCTTCAATCCTGAAATCTGGCCTGCTGGAGCTCTTGTTATGCCATATCTCGGGCATAAAGGGCAGCGATATAGAAGTAATGGAAAGGACTCCCACCAATGGTACCCTGATTCATAGCAATCCCAGATCTCGTTACCGCAACTAGAACCACAGACACGGAACACCAATATGCCGATCCCTGTGCTCATCAGTCCTAGACACACCCCGCTGAATCGAGTCGTGCGATGTCAGAGACCACCTGTCCGTATCAAAGTACCTACAGTACCTGCCTGCACCATATTTTATCAGAATGTGCGTAGTCTTAGGAACAAGCTTGACACTATGGAGCAAATTCTGCTCCCCGGATATTTTGACCTGCTCGCCATCACCGAAACCTGGCTCAATGACGATGAAGAATTCCTAGCAGCAGCTGCCCCAGCTGATTATGGGGTCGTATTCACATCTCGGATTGCACGCAAGGGTGGAGGCGTCGCAATATTTTACAAGAAATCCACTTTCAAGCTATTGAATAATAAATCCAGTAACTCCCCTAACTATGAAGCAATCCTCGTTACGTTAAGATACAACTTCGTGACGTTTGACCTCTGTGTGGTGTACATACCTCCAACGCCTTCTCCGCAAATCATCCTTGAAGTTTCCAACTGGATAATCAATCAGCTGCATCCCACAGCCTCTCACGTAGTTTGTGGTGATTTCAATTTACCTCCTCAGCTATCTAATATGAAAAAGGATCTTCTGGCACACTTGAGATGTGCTGATCTACAACTTATTAATGAAGCTCCAACCAGGGGGAATAACCTCTTAGACCTAGTTCTAGCCTCTATCCCTTGCACCCTTGATTACATTGCAGAAACGTCATTCGACTCTGATCATGTACCAATACATGTGACTGCATATCTGCCAGCCCCCAAATTAGAAACCAGAAGGACAACAAAAAAGGTTGACATCACTAGCCCCAACTGACTTGACGTAGATAAGTGCATCAGAGCCGCCTCTCTCATTCCCTGGGTGGCCTTAGAGACTTGTGACCCAGAAATAGCTGTGAACATTCTCACAAACTGGATCAACACGGTTGCCAAATATGCCGCCTCTAAAAAAATCACAATCAGTCCATATACAAGACTTTGGTGGAATTCAGAACTCAAAATGAGTTTCCAGCTGAAGCAACAGCTCCATCGCACATGGAAACAGTCGCAAAATGTCAATGATCGCATCGTTTATTCTAGGGCACGGGCTCAATTTAATCGCATGAAATCTGAGGCAATCAAATTATATGTTAACCGAGATCTGGCTAAAGGAAAAATTCCATACAAGAAAGTGAACCTTCATTTTCCTCTGCAATTTGATCCTGAATTGTGGCTCGATTTCGTCACAAGATTTAATCGTAATCCTATTCCAAACTCAGATCTGGCTCTACTAACAGAACCCACCCAGCAAGAAGTGTTGAGCACCATTCAGATCACAAAACAACAGCTGATCGTCGCCATCAATTCTCTACCTGCCTCGTCAACCGCTGGTGATGATGGAGTTCCCCAATTCATGCTCAAATGCCTAAGTCCGTACATTATTCAGCCACTTTTAATTATTTTCAACCAGTTACTCTCGAACCAGATTTTCCCACAGCAATGGGAAAACTATCTCATCAAACCTTTAGCCAAAGTTCAGTCGCCATCGAAACCTAAACATTTCCGACCCATCTCCAACTCCTCCAGCCTGCTGAAGCTCCTGGAAAAGACCTTACTCCCGATCCTCACCAAGCAGATCATGCCCAGTAATCCAGCCCAAATTCACTATTCCCTTCCAAACAGATCAACGATCACAAATCTGCTAGCCACAACGAATACTATCTTGTCAGCATTCGAGAAAAGGCACGAACTAGCCATGACTTACTTAGACATTGAGGCTGCATTTGATGCCGTCCAAGTAAACCAACTACTCACTCTCCTGGAATGCCACTTCCAGATCACAGGGAACATATTATGCTTTCTCTCCTCTCTTCTGAATAACAGGGTTATAAAGCTTCATACAGGAGATCGCACCCTTACTAGATCCGTCACCGCAGGAGTCCCACAAGGAGGGGTCCTTTCCGGCCTTCTGTTCTCATCTATTATCTTCCCACTGGTTGCACATTCTCGATGTCTACTGAGCTATGCAGATGATATCAAGATACTGACTCCCATCATCCCTGGTCAAGACCTTGATCTGGTAAAAAAGGAAATTAACAACACTCTCACTGCAGTCACATCTTACCTCTGCCAGTTCGGGCTCAAGATCAATCCTGCTAAGTCCGAATTCATGGTGTATTCATTGAAGCAAACTCCTTCTTCTCTCCAGCCTTCGGTCGGCAACATCCTCATCCCAATTGCATCCAGCCATCGTGATCTGGGCGTTGTATTCGACTCCAAACTTCGATTCAACGCCCACATAGACATGCTCCTCACACGTGCTTCAAGACTCCGGTGGATAGCAAAACAGCATCTCCTTCATATCAGAGATAAAAAGACAACCGTGAGGTACATAAGAGCAATCATCTTTCCACCTTTACTCTATGCTGCTGAAATTTGGGCGTCAGCGGCACCATCAATAAAGAAACCACTCTTTGCCACAGAATTCTGGCTCCTAAAGTGGGCCAACAGGAAGCACAACCTTCCAGCTCTGATTCACACCACGCAGCTTGCCAACTCTCTCGGGATTCCACGGCTTCCCACCTTAGTCGAAGACCAACGCCTCCTAGCAACAGTCAAGATGATAACAGGCATAATCGCAACACCTTCATTCTGGGATACCTGTGGCTGGAGGATCCCCCCTGCTGCCCTTAGGGCCAATCCTGAGCTCTACTCGCATTCAGCGCGACTCCATCTCTCGGACAGGTTCCTTCCTCAGCAGATGTTCAAGCAAACCCAGGCACTTGACGCCGACCTGAACAAATTCGCTATTGACCGGACTTACAGGAAAAAAATTATGTCTAGTAGGACTAATCTGCATTGACATGTGTACCTTGCATCTGTTCCTGTCTGATTGAGCTGGTGCTCTTATCTCGATGTTAAGTCAGCTCAATCAGACCTAACTCTCGTAAGGAGTTCTCTCCTTTGTATAAAATATGTTTTCTTTTGTAAAATTACCTGTTTTTGTAAATTAATTGTTCTATTTTCCCGGAAGTTTCGGGAAGTTGTACAAATGTAAACCCCTGGCTTTTTGGCCGTGAAGGGCATTAAAGATTATCTCTCTCTCTCTCTCTATGTTAGCTCATTTGGAACGCTTTAATGTTTCCACATGGTAGGGGAGGGGAACATTTTTTTCCGTAGGAAAAGTCTCCTCCTATCCCGCTTCACTCCCTTCCCTGCAAATCAGAAAATGGCGCCTCGGCAAACACAACATTTCCGGGTCGTATATCACTTTAGTATCTAAGTCGCTTAATTCCTTCCCACGCAGAACCAAATTACTTAGGCAAACTTCAAATAACTTTAATAAGAAGAGGCGCAAGCATCCCATTATGTAACTGCTCCCCGTGTGGTGGTTAACTGTTTGCTTGCCACTTACCAAAATCCTCTAGAAGCAATCGTCACCCACTTTGTCCTCGCTGTTTCCCCCGACTCAAGTTGACGAATGCCTAACACTGATCCACCTTCTAATTAAGCGCCCTCTAAATAAACAGTGGCAAACAAATGTCTATGAAAACAGCAAGCCACGTGCTCTACCTAGATGAAAATAACCCCTCTTAGTTTAATTATTTTTTTTCTCTACTTAACATTAGCCCTGCTTCGAATAGCAGTTGCATAAAGTGGCCAATTAACATGTCAACGGCTTAGGCTCTTCACACGACAAAATCGAGCAGTCTTCCTTAGAAATTTAATTACTTTAAGAGAAAATTAAGATACGCGTGCATCCAGTAAGGATACTAATTAGCACACCTGTTAGAAATCCCAGGAGACTTCCACTGTCAAAACAAGAATGTCTTTTCAACAGCTCAATGTGCGTACAACAGTTGCACGTAAATCTACCAATTACTCAAATCTACCAATTACTCCCGATATATGAACAATGGACACGCTCTCGTTGGGAAAATGCGTACGCTGCCCACCATATGGCATTTAGAGATACCAGGCTCTTCCTTATCGAGACAGAATAGGATATATAACGCGCTGAAAGTGAAGTATACAGATAAGGAGATACATTGAGGCGTTGTGATGGATTATAACCGTTACCTGAGGTCATAATTTTCTTTTGAAATCCAAGTGCACGCACTTATTGATAGAGTACCATCGAATAAAGAAAAACTGAAATATAACCTTGCACTGTTCACTTTATAGATGCATTGATCGATGGAGATTGATTGGCGGAATAAATAACTTCGCTCTAAACATAATGATAGATTACTTGAACATGCGGAGACACTCAAACCAATACGTCACTGGAAGGTTTAGTAATCTCGGGATAAGTGTACGAAGAGGTGAGCATGCCTGCCCAGGTGGGAAACTGATCATATAAACTGGGCGTCGATGTCTGTAGGAGATGCTCCTGCGCGCTTTTCATTTTGGGATGAAATTCGCAGCCCATACATAAATCGAAATCATCGTACGTGAATGATATTTTTAAATCACGCTCTGTGATGCTCGTATACAATGCAACTTGATTGCACTTTTTATTATAGTAACTAATTATAGTAACCCTCATTATAGTAACCCTATTGTTATAATAAACTGAAATAAATCTAAAGTCCAAATATGCAAATCAAAAGATCAAATAATTCCGAGGATAAGAAACGCCTTTTGTTGATATTTTATTTCTGGTGAACAAAAGTTTTCTTGATCACCAGAAATAAAATATGGTTTTCTTGATCACCAGGAAGTATGGCATACGAGGGTTGTTGAAAAGTATGGAATTTAACCACAAATGGTGAAACGGTACATACGAAGCACATCAGTGCACAGCTTTTCGAAATAATTGCCCATCGTATTAAGACATTTTTGCTGCCGTGTCATGAGTGGAGTCGTCCGCTCCTTAAAACTGAGACACACTCCAATTCAACCAAGTTTGAACTTTTTGTTTAACTTTATCGCCATCATCGGATCGGTTCCTGCCAGACGTTTTTCTCAAAGACCCAAAAGGGATGAAAGTCAAAAAGGACAAAGGTAGAAAATAAATAAACATTTCCTCTTTGTAACTCTTCAAAAGCGCTTCTGGAAGACTCCTATTGAACCTTGACTTAAAATTAGTAGTTTCAGGAAGCCCGTGATTTTATTTGTAGGTTAAAAATGGAATTTAGAAGCGGCACACTGGATTGGCCAGTTGCTCCTATTTTGGTTTGTAACAGGATGGAATTTTTGTGATTACAGGCACCGATCAGAGATAAGCGCAAACGTGTTTTTGTGCCAGCAATCCCGCATCCCCGGGAGCCGAAACTGGAAGCAATGGCAATACTTCCTCAAGAAGCTAGCAAATCTTACTCAAAGGTACTAGCAAATAAGGAAATTAAATAAATATCAAAGTATAAAATATCAAAAAATGAAAAAATAATAATAAATAAATGTCATCAAAGTGACAGCTTGCAAAATTCCTGTCCCAGAAGTAACTAACAAAAAATAAATAAATAAAACAATAAAAAGGATAAAAAGACTAAGGAAAAATAAGAAGAAGAAGAAGAGAATTTTGCAGCTTCATCAGCCACAGGCAACAGAAAAAATCCTCATTGGGACCAGCCCAGTGCCAGGAATAAGAAAGACAAACACACGGACAAATACGAGAGAATAACAAAGGAAGTAGAAAACAGACGAGATTAATAGTATAATGGAAGAAAGAGGAGATCCCACACCGAACTGGTCAGTGTTTATAACATCAACAGTGGACCGAAACAGAAACTGTATGTGTGCTGGCATTAACCAACCAAACAATCATCTTTTCTCACGATGCTACCGGGCTTTTCTTTAAATTACTGATCAGTTGCGTTTTTCTCCTGGAAATTCTCTCTTATTCACCCCCCTCCCCTCTCTTATTCCACACGAACGGGAGCTAAACTGTTATAAATTTAATACTAATGGGCAACATGTGGATTGTGGCAAAAAAAATAAATAAATAATCCACATGTTGTGTATTACCATTAAATTTATTCTTTAGCCGTCGAGATCGAGTTTCCGAATTCATTATAGCTCCATACACTGAATTATCAGAGCAGCAGGATTTCCAACGCCACACCGCATTTTTTGTTATTATTATTAGCAATATGGTGCAAGGAAGCCTGAGGCCCATGCTGCACCAGCCAAAACCCTGAGAGAGAGAAAACAGGAGTCAAAAGTAGAAGGGGAATCACCAAGCAAAAGAAGAATGGTGATATCCAGCTCAGAACCCTGGGTGTGCCAAGCCCATACTCACCAGATGTGAATCCCTGGGAAATCTTCTTTCTTGATCGAGGCTGGATTAGCAAGGCTCTAAAACTCCACGGTTCTAATATACAGTGTTCTAAAAGATTACTCAATAGAGTAATCTTTACTCTATTGAGTAAATACAAGAAATACTAAGCCAATACACTGCAACAATAGTTGAATTGTATTGGCTTCAGTCCACAACCTCCTTACGTGTGGAATAAGAGAAGATTTCCAGGATAAAAACCCAAGTGATCAGTAATTTAACGAAAAGCCGTAGCATCATTAGAAAAGCTGACCAGGACTGGCCCCAAAGATGGGAAAATTTAATTTACGAGGGATGTCCAATAAAAAAATATAATTTTTTAACAAATGCCGTTGTTAATCATCCATATTTTGATGGTCCTTTTCAAAGTACAGTAGTCCCCATTTGACGCATTGCAGTTACTCCAACGTTTTTGCCATTCTTCAAAACATGGAAGAAGTCATTTTTTGACATGCGTTTGAGAATTGTCTCTGATTTCTTTACTACTTCTTCTGACGACTGGAAACGTTTCAGTCGTAACTCCTTTAACTTTAGAATAGGCGGATGAGGAACACTTTTGACATTAAAGCTGGTAAGTACTCGATGACAGTATGAGCCAGGTGAGGTCTCGCCTTGTAGTGATGCAGCATCTTCCCACCTGCGAGCAGTCGTGGTCGTTTGCGAAGAATGTCATCCCTCAAAGAGCGTAGTACAGTTCTGTAGTAAGATCCCGTAACAGTCGTATGACGTGGCACAACATGCTGGTAAACCATTCCTTGATTGTCAAAAAAGAGATGACCATTGCCTTTTCTGTAAAAGCCACAACCTTTGCTTTTTTCGGTGTAGGCGATGATGTAAACTTCCAAACAGAGCTTTGTTGTTTACTCTCTGTTATGACCTTGTGCAGAACTTCACCATTTTCAGTAACCGTGCGTTGCAGCTCCTGACAAACCTCCAAGCGAACTTGATGTTGCTCAGGTGTGAGTAGCCTTGGAATCCAGAGTGTTCCGATTTATACAAGTTTGTACTTACTTTTAAATGAAATTTTTATGTTCACTGAAGTTCGCTCTGATCACCAATAATTTGTCTACAGGTGTAGACAAATAATCTCTTTTACTCATTGCTGAAAGGCTCGCCTGTTTTCCAGTTAAATCAGTAGTCTTTAACTGACTACTGTCGGAGTTCTTATAAAAGACTGTTCAGTCCAGGGTAAACTCCTTTCAGGTTTCCTTTTTACATTGCGTGTAAACTCGGGATGTCGATTCTGCTTCGCTGCCTCAGCATACTACTATTGAAGAAATGGATTGCAGCCCTGCTCATGACGAATTAAATAGCGTATCTAGTATGTGTCCTCTAATGTTTATCTGGGTAAATAAAATTCGCGAGTATCACCATAGCAAAGGTAACACTCCGTTTGGAGTTATCCCGCAGAAACACGAATGAGAAACGTTTCCACTGAAAAGAATCTACAGCTTCACTTTGCTGTCTCCAATAACCACAGTAAAAGCCTTAGAAGTTTTTCAGCTTCTAAATTTATGATCTGATGCGCCTGAAAGAAAGTTAATATAATTATAACGACTCCCCGTTTGGGGAGGTGGGGCATTATAACTTTCTTAACATACTAACTCTGTAGATTCACGTATATTCTACTGATGTCCAGCTAAAATACCAGCGCTTGCAGATTATCCGCATGTTCCATTAAGGCGCTTCAAATGGAGCCCTCAGGAACACGGGCACGTTCTTCTTTTCTCAGTGCATCGAACAATGAGCCCTGATAAAATGAAATGAAACGTTGAATTGTTTTCGTTCTAAGACTAACAACAACCTTTTGCTTTTTGTGGGAGTTAATGCAGATATTGCATGTTTCTTTGTATGGATGCCACAAAGCTTCTTGGACTGTCAACAGTGGGAACAGTCTTTTCGTTCTCCCATTGAGGTGAATTGTGTTTGCTTCAATACCACAAAAAACAAAGAGAAAGAGAGACGTAGTATCGCATTTTCAGTTTTAGTTATCGTATTTTAAAGCGATGTGGCACCAGACAATGAATATTTTTTTTTTTTTCTGTACCTTTCTAAATATAGGCAACTTTTACTCGGTATAGTTTTTGAAAATTATTACATTATTATTTATTTTTCTATCGTTTTCCCAGTTATAGTGAGAAAACCTGTCAGGTCTGGCGCTACCACGTCTGTTAAAAGTTATTTTGCAATAGCGTGGGAATCGCACTCATTCAATACGAAATATATCGGTTGCTTGTTGTTAGCCTGTTTTCTGTTACTTTCCATCAAGTTTGAGAAAAATTCTTGAAGTGATATATTGCTGTTTATGCAAAATATATCAAATAAAAATATAAAGTATATTTTTATTTTTTAATATTTATATTATTTTTAGAAATATAATAAAAACGTATCTCTCTCCGCTAACTTACATACTCCGTTTTCTTTTCTCCTTTACTATTAATTCAGATATTTCACGAATAAAATAAATATATAAACAGACGTTAAATATAGGCTCACGCGCACATTTGAAGTTTCGCCTGTTTAACGGCTTTTTAAAGTGGAAAACGGGAATGACTAAAAGTTTTTCATCTTTATGTTTTATGCCTATAACTTCATTTTTTAATTTTCTGTGTCATACCCAGAGTCTCTTGCGTCTATAATCACTTTTAAACATTAGTTGTAATTTTCAGACCATATCTGCAAATCTTTAACGTGTAGCGAACAATATTTATACTTTTAAGCTGATAATTGTTTTTTTCTTGCTTCGCAGTCATATCTGAACCTCCCAAAGATTTCTTTCCTTTATATTTTGCTTGTTCGTGGCTTCTCTGAGTTTGTCTGAGTTCAGATATTCAAAAAATAGAAAGCTCAGGAGTATTTGCTGAGAAAAATCTCTCCTATTAGCATTCAATTGTTAATATTTTCAATTAAGTCATTTTAACGCGTGAAGAAAACTTTCCGTTATTTTTCTCGCTTCCAATAGATGGCGCCAGCGCGGCGAGATTCAGTGCCGAAAACTGAGGACGGCTCACGGCTTTCAGCGATTATACGCAGTGGCGAAATAGCCATACCGTGGAGTTTCTGAGACAGGGGGAGGGAAATTTGCCCTTGTTACAAATATCAAAGAGCCACGAGACGTTTTAAAACTACGTTTTTCGAAGATTATAATGTGTATTTTTAATTGAATTAACGAACTGTGCACAAAATTGTTCCACGAAATATATTTTTAAAAAAAGCTGTTTCATTATTCCACTCTTCAGCATTACTGCGTGATGTTTCTGAGCTAAATTATCGGGAAAGTTGAAAATATTTGTCATCGGATTAAAGTAAATTTTTAAACTCAGCAAATTATAAGTGCAGTGTAACAACAACAGTGAAAGATTCTGCTTTCATAAATTAGTTTCAGAGAAAACTTTAATGAAGTCTGTTTTTAAATGTTGGATTGAAGGAGGAGGAAAAGCCACAAGGACAAAAATTAAAATTAATATTTTAAAATTAATTTTTAATTTTTCAAGAATTTCTAAAAAAAACGTAATTTCTTTGTTTCTAATATCTTTTTTTTTTTTCTAAAGTTAGTCCGCAAATTAGATACGGTTATCTGCAAACATTTTCGTGTATTTTATCTGTATAATGAAAAGAAACTGTATTTTTTTTCCCATTGTATAGGTGAAACGCTAAAGTTATTGACAGCCGGCTGGTGGCTGTCATCTTACGATTTAAAAAAGAAAAGTTTTATTTATTTGTTTATTTTCATTGCAGAAAGTTTACAATCGTAAATCCAAAAATCAAAAATAATACTTTTTTAACCGAGAAGTATGTTGGTTATTACTAATACTTTTTTTTTTTTTTTCTTTCTTTTCAGATAACCAGTCCTCGTTATATTTGAAAGATGATGATGATGATGTGGATGGAATATTACCTAAAAATTCCCTTTCCGATATCCAGAAAGCTACGAACTCAGCAACAGAGGAATATATACAGCTGCACGATGATATCACGGCAGATGACAACAACGACCTTTCTCCCATAGAAGTAATTCCAGATGGCGATCTGAAGAAAAGAAGCGACGGAAACGGACGAAGGGATTCAACAATTTTTAAGAAAATCGCCGAATACAGAAGTCGAACGAAAGGTCCACGTTATCGTTACGATCCGGCCATAAAACTAATGGGGCTGGGCAAACGAAACAGACACACTCCCAAGTACAGATACGATCCAGCACTTGGTCTTATAGGATTAGGGAAAAGAATTGAACAGATTCCGAAATACAGTTACGATCCTGGGCTGTACCCTATGGAAATAGGAAACAAAAGAAATAAAATTAATCCGAAATACAGATATGACCCAGCTTTAGGCCTTATAGGGTTAGGAAAAAGGGACAAGCAAAATACACGATATCGATACGATCCTGCACTAGGCCTTATGGGATTAGGAAAAAGGAATAAGCAGAATCCAAGGTACAGATACGATCCAGCCTTAGGCCTGATGGGACTGGGAAAAAGAGAAACTGAAAGAACGCACTCGAAATATGATATTTCTGATCTCGTGGAATTAGAAAAGAGGGACAGACAAAACCCAAGGTATCGTTACAATCCTGCTTTGAATCTTATTGGCTTAGGAAAAAGAAATCTTGACTTAAGCGATCTTCAGCAAAACCATCGAATACGAAGACTTGTCGGGAGAGGATCAGAGGTTCAAGATCCTTCTTTAGAGAGCGGAATGGAAAAGAGGTACGGGTCAAAAAGTTTTGATGGAGGAGCAAAAACGATGGTAGAGTCATCAGCAGTTTTAATGGCAGAGCAACAGCGCAATCATAAAAGTGCAAACCATGATCCAGATTTAAGAATGGTAAAATTAAGTAGACGAGGGAAGAGAAGTTCCAGTCGTGAAATTTATCCAGTCATTAATCTGATGGATATCGAACATTACGGAGGGCAGAAACCCGATGAGTCCCAATATGACCTTTCCTTGGATTTGAACGCATTGATGGATAACGCCAAAAACAGATATTTTTCTCATCAGAATAAAAATGAACTCAATAAAAGAGATAGGCAACGTCCTAAATATAATCCAGGATGGAAATTCATTGGATTGGGCAAAAGAGAATTGACGTCACCTGTGCAACGTGGGATCCGTCTCACAGAAATGGAACGGAGGGATGTTAAAGTTCGTACCATGGATGATTACAATCCTTATGTCAGCATATTAGCACTGAGCAACCTCAGTAAATTCTTTGATGAACTCAAGAATGAAATTAAATCGACAGACTCTCCAGATAAATTGAATTCAGGAATGAGAGACGATCTTGAAAACGGCGTGACGTTTAGTGGAACCGGAGATATTGGTGAGTGGGACGATGGTGTGTCGAAGATTTTCGTGAGGTCGAGGAAGCCAATTAGATTCTGGCAGAGCCAATCAAAGCCTGTTTATGATCCTGGATGGCTTCTTACGGGACTTGGAAGATAACTTCTTTGTTCCTTTTGAATGAACTTACTTAAAAAGCACAAATATATGAAATTCTTTATCTGAGATTGTATTTAATCTACTTCTTGAAATGTGATATCAGTTTTGTTTAACCTTAAGATGTTTCATTTTCTTTAATGAGAAACTTTCACCTCTAGGACATTTAATTAAACTAAACTACTACAGGGGTTAAGAAAGTTTGCCTATTAAAAGAAAGGAATAAGCTTTCTCCTCCAGATCAGCATTTCTTAGCTATTTTCTGTTGGATGCCCTCGCCATTGAATGGCGAGAAATTCAGTGGTACAATTTTAGAAAATGTATGATTCCCTGTTCCAGTGACCCAATATGTAAAAGTCGCTTATACTTGTACGAATCCTTAGTTTATTTCCGTTTTTATGCGTATTATTAGTGTCATCGATTATTCTTGTAAATCAAAAAAACTAATAATAATCAGTTTAATCTTTTTTACCAAAAAATTAGTTTCATGGCCGGATTTCTCTGATTTCATTTCTGAATTTGCGAAATAATTTCAGCTGATGAATATATTAAAATGGCAGCTTGATTAAAAGTTTTCTCATTTTTAATTTATAGCCCTCGGCAGGATCGTATTTCGAAGCAATATTTAAAATTGAACTTCCGATAACTTTCATCGATAATCAAAAATATTAAAAAATGTTATGATGATCATATCCATCGGTCCCGATGGCTGAATAATATAACTAAAGTCTTTATTACCTAAGAAACGACCTCAGGTATACAGACAGGCTGAGACAAGTTTAAAAAAAAACAATCCATCGCTATGTGATAGAGATGTTGCTAAGATCCAGAATCAAATGCTCATCAAAATTAGGATCGGGTAGAATGGCACGTAGGCAACTAAGACCATAAGGTGTCGTATCAGTGGCGCGTTATACCTTCATGGGGCCCGAGCCAAAATGGAATTTGGGGCCCTCATCAAAAAAAAAAAAAAAAAAACTAATAAAGAACATTTTCAATTTCATTTTATTGTCAGAATAAAACAAACAAATTGTATGGCATAAACTAAATATAAAATTTCATCAAAATCGGTAAAACACTTTTGAAAAACAACATAATTTTCAAATTAATCTTCAAATAAAGTTCATTGACCTTGGCAGGTTCAGTTTCCGATAAAAAAAAAAAAAAAAAAAAACGTTTTTGAAAGAGTGATTTTTGGGGGGGGGGGGACTCCAGGCAGATGTATTTTTTGCCTCTAGGCTAACGCGACACTGTGTCGTATGTCGACAAAAAACGTGCATCCCTCTGCCGACTAACCGGCCCACGCACTAAACAGGCCCCAGCTTTTCCTTCCTCCCAAAAAAAGGGGCTTGACTTTTGTCGCACATAATACTATGAAATGTTTCTATAAAAGATAATGTTCTCTTACGAAATGCACAATATTCTGTTGATATTCGAAATTTGCTTCGTTTTGAGCGTTTGCCCACCAGGAAAATATTTTCGATGTGCCAGTCGTTTCAAGTGGGGAAATTTCGGAAGAGTGACCAAATAGGGTAGTTGTACCAGGTGTATTTGTGAAATTCGAAGAAACCGTTACCTATATGGCCGAGAGAGTGAAGGTTTTACTGTGGCAACTCCATAGAAGTTGTGGAAGAAGTATTGGCAGCTTGTATGTAGGCGGATATTTTGGGTTTTTCATCCAGTAGCGCACTTTTCATTATTACATTTTTATCGTATTAATATGGGAAGTAGCAGAATATAATAATAATATATAATAACGTCGCTGTTACAATATGGACTTGTTTGCCTTACGTTGATCGGATCCGTGAATTCAATTCCAGCGTGATTCACTGTGATGACTCATGATACTGTGAAATGACCACAAATGAGTGCGGTGCTGTGTTCGTGCAGTTGAGTTTGTTGCTACTAGGAAGTCTGCTCCCAATGCCCCTCCATACCACGTTGCGGTGGGCCAAAACTATGCGTGTAATGACTGATCTATGAGGGCTATTCTATAGAACCAGCATCTATCTAAAGGCAGAAGCCATAAAACCAGATCAATTCACATAGTCAATAGCCAAATTGCAAAAACATGCTGGTGCTTTTTATAAGGATACACTTTGTGAAAAAAAAAAAAAAAAAACTGAAATTTTCTTGCGTTTACTAGTAATGTCACTTTTCCTTTATTGCCGGGTTTATTTATCAGGTGTCATTTGAGCGGTATTAGAGTAACTGAGAGTAAGAACAGGTGCACGTATATTTTCATGTGTACTAATGCTAGGATCATTGTAAATAAATTTGATGAATTTGAAGAACTGATTAAGTCGTCAAATGCAGACATTGTGGGGATATCAAGTGAGAGATATAAGGTTTCACTCAAGATATATGGGAGGAAGAATTGGAATATGGGGAGTACAGTGGAAAGGACAGACGGAGGGGGGGGGGGGTTAGCTCTTAGTTAAGAAGCATATTAAATCTAAGGCACTGTGTCCAGTCAACATGGGTGGACAGCGCAATACTGAGTCAATTTGGTGTGACTTAAGGCCTCCGTAGCGGAGTGGTCAAGAGGGGGACTGCAGTAGCACACGCTCTTTGAGTAGACCGGGATTCAATCCCCTGACTGCTAAATACGGTCGATCTACCAACCTGCACTGGATCAGCGTGGCATTATGGTCCATTTCCCTCAGCATGAATTGTTGAGGAAGCTTCCATCCTGCAGTGAGTTGATAATAGCTGCAGTTTAAGCACTGAGAATAAGAAAATGGGAATAGGCGTGATGACTATACCATCAGATTGTCTTAAAATGGGGGGGGGGGGTTAACTTTCCAAATGTTGAATGGAATTTGTGGTTTTAGACAGTTTTTAAATTATATTCAGTGGGACCAACTTATGATGTTACTAACAGCAAATTCTAAGTGAGAAGCATACAGAAAAGTAATCATAGAAGCACAAGCGTTTCATACCCACTAAGAAATACTGTTCAAAGGTTACACCTAAATAGATGTCAAATAGTAGATAGGTTTCTGTATCACTTTCTGCGTCAAAGTCACAAAAGTGTTTAGGCAAGCTAAGACAGATTACAAGAAGTCTCTGCCAAAGAATGCAAAAAGAAAGAATGCCTGCTCAGGTTGCTGACAAACTGAATAGGCATTTTGCATCCACATTCACCCATGAGGAATTCTTTAGGGGGAGGACTCTACAGGGGTAACCAGAGGATTTTGTGTTAACTAAAAGTAAAGTGGAAAAGAAATTGTTGAAGATAAACATTAAAAAGGCACCAGGGGGTGGATGGGATCTGTCCTATTATACAAACAAACATACCAAAAGAGGTAAGCAAACCCTGGTCTTTCATAATTATGAAAACATAATTATGAAAGACCTCATTCAGTGGAGGTCCCCATGGTCTGGAGATATGCAAATGTATTCCCAATTCACAAAGGATAATCAAAAGGTGATATGAATAATTGCAGACCTGTTAGCTTAACATCTGTTCCAGGGAAATAATGGAATCACTGGTTAAAGTAGTAATGCAAAATTATATAGACAGGAATGCAATTATACCACTGCAATCACAGCATGGATTTGTTAAGGGGCTGTCTCTTCTGATCAATCTGATCGGATACTATGATGCAGTGACCAAGGAACTGGATGCAAAAAATAATTTTGATACCATATACTGTACTTGGATTTGAAGAATGCTTTTGATACTACTGCATATAAAACACTGCTGTACAAATGTAGAATTAAGAGCAAGTTACTGCCGTGGATAAAGGGATTGTTGAGAAGACAGAGTGGTTATCAATGGGCACTGCTCTTCTTGGACTAATGTTATTAAAGGAGACGCCATGGTTTGGTGTTGGGTCCATTGCTGTTTTCTGTATTTATCAATAATATTGATGAAGGCATATCACACTTAATGTCCAAGTTATCAGATGATAACTTGGATATTAAGTGTGATATCAAAGGTCCGTATGATATCCATATGGTCATTACTGTCATTAACCACCCATAGCTTGGGTGGTTAATGACAGTAATGACCATATGCTACTGCAAAAGGATCTAGAAAAGTTAGGCGGTTGATAAAAGGCAATTGAAGTTTAACGTTGATAAATGCAAAGTACGACATGTGGGCAGTAGTAACCCCACAGTAATGTACTAACTGTGTGGTACTACACTCAGGGTAGTGGAAAAGACCTGGGGGTAATTGTGCAGTCAGATATGAAGTTCTCTGAGCTGTTCAGACAGGCTACTTGGACAGCTCATGGGTTCTGTCAATGATATGTAGGAATTTTGCTAGCAGTGATATGGAGGTGATTATTCCTTTGTACAAGGCCATAGTTAGACCTCATCTTGAGTACTGTATTCAAGTCTGGAGACCTCATTTTAGAAAGATGTAGATCTGCTGGAATAGATGCAGAGAAGGGCAGAGATTGGTGAAGGGACCAAAAGGTGCTCTTACCAAGAAAGACTAGTTCTGCAAATTGTAGCATCTGGAGACTAGGCGCCTGCAAGGTGATCTGACTGAATGTTTAAGGCTTTGAATGGATCGAGTAAACTCATGTTGATGCCATTCTTCCTCTTGCTGAGACTAGATTACACACACACACAAGGGGTCATAAATTCAAATTGAAGGATTGTTGCAGAAGAGATGTGCGGAAGATATTGCAGAAGAGATGTGTTTGCCTTCACCCAGCGGGTTGTTGATTGTTGGAACAAACTTCCATCTTTTGTTGCGGACGTGGGTAGTTTGAATAAATTCAAGGAGAAAGTTGACAAATTCTTGGAGGGGATGAGTATGGTTTTTTTTTTTTTTTTTTTGGACGATATTCTGTCAGCTTGCTTTCTTCCTCATTTGCCACTACTAATGCTAATTTCATAAATAATGTCTTGTTTTTGTTTTTTGAACCCTCGCTTTCTCAAAATACTATTGCCGAGTGATCAAATGCCAACAAAAGTTACACAGCGCCCCTCTACGAGCACATATGATGTCACAAATTATATTAAGACAGTACTAGAATGCCTATAGCAAATATTTCGCCAAAACTGTTTCTGAGAAGAAGTAAAGATTAATACCGAAGTAACGGCTCCCCCGACTACCTTCGCTGCTAGATAAGGTGTCAGCGAGATGGACTCGGGTAAAATAAAATGACTAAAAATTCAATTTGATAATTTTTTACTTGTCTAACTATATCGTTCTTTTAAAAAAATTAAAACAATTGCACAAAAATTATTCGGACCTGGAAACTGCTAAGTAAAGTTGTCAAAGAGCAAGAACACCAACTTCGTTGAAAGTGTGACCCTAAGACTTGTTGATTGTGATGAAAAAGCTAAGAAACTATCTTCTCTTCAAAGTAAATGGTAAATTAGTTTCACTGGGAACTAAATCAATTCTCGGAATTTGAAAATCGGTCGATAATTTTTTTTGGAGTTTTTTTTTTTTTTGTTTGGGGGGGGGGGGTTTATTTTATTTATTTACTTTTTAATTATTTTTTTTCTATTTTACTGCTAAATAAAACCTATTGAAAAATGAATCAGGTCAAAAGCTTGTTTAGTGTTTGAGTTATTCAGCTTCAAAGCACGTTATACCTTCATGGGGCCCAAAGCAAAAATGGAAATTGGAGGCCCCATCTAAAGAACATTTTCAATTTCATTTTATTGTCACAACAAAACAAACAAATTATATGGCATAAGAACTAAATATAAAATTTACTTAAAATCGGTAAAACCGTTTTTGAAAAAACGTAATTTTCAAATTAATCTTCAAGTTCAAATTAATATTCATTGACCTTGGCAGGTAGAAAGTTCAGTTTCCGATAAAAATCACTTAAAAAAAATTAGTGAAAAACCAAATATTTTATTGAAGTTTTGCGGGCTCCACGGTTTCCTCTATCCAACAGCAAGGAGTTTTTGAAACAATGATTTTGGGGCTCCCCTCTGATCAGGGCCATAGGTCGATGTCTTTTTTGCCTATAGGATAACACGCCACTGCTTCAAAGGATGTCACGGACAGAGGAACACGAGCAAATTATATTTCTTGTACACTGTCTTATAAACTACTTATGGCCATCTTGTAACATAAACAAAAAAAATCATTTAAAAACACAGCAACGTAGAATCAAATTTTAATCAATATATATACAGGTTTCTTTCATTATGATTTTCTGTCATCTTCATGAAAAGGCCTGAGGCAGCCCAGCCGAAGCAAAAGGGTCTTACAAGGATGAAGACCTGCCGTATGGGGAGGGATAGGGGAGGTAAGATGTGATCAACACCGTTGTGTGGCTAATTAGAGTTGCAATCGCAGTAATGGATTATATCCATGTCCTATAATCTTGTAATAAAGATTATTGTAAACACTTTCACATGGTATCGAAAAATTTTCAGAAGAAATGTCCACAATAAAGCTAGGCAGAAACACTGCCAGAAAAAAAAAAAGGGCTACAGCAACTCCCTTAATAAAAAATATGTATTTGTTTCTTTCCTACCGGATTTTTGGCGAAATAGAATCATCTGGGGGCGGGCTAAAACAACTCTCCCAAATATTATATTTTATAATATAATATTAAAATATTATATTATATTATACACGCATCACGTAAATAACTGAATTAATTAATTGTTTAATTGTTATTTTATTATATGGTTCCAGTGTAGAGTAAAAATAACATTTTCAGTTATGTTAAATGTTTATTAAAATACGAATAAATTTTTTGTTATATGTGTATACTTGATTTCAGTTATAAAATTTACACTGGCCAAAAAAAAAAAAAAAAAATTAATACCTCCGGAACAAAAGTACTGATTATAAAGAAAATTGATTTTTAAAAATCCAATTAAAAACTGATATTGACATTGAAAATTTCAATTACAATTTGCCTAATTTAAATTTAATTTAAATTACACGTATCTCTATGCTAAAAATAACAAAATTATTCGTCTTATTTTTGCATTGAAAGTTACACTGAAATTGTAACTGAATGACCAATTTCAATATCATACAATGCTAACTTTAGAATAGTTTTATTCATTTTAAAATACTTTAATCAAACGTATGTACTACATTTTGTTTCCTTAGAAATGTTTGCCGCTCAAACAGTTTTTCTGTTTTGCATTCCCTCTTAATTAAGTACTGATATGCGTAATCGAATGATCAATAATCGATTATTTTAATAATCGAAATAAAAATAAGCGATACTAATTTCGCTTATTTTTAAAATTACAAAAAATACACGCACTCTTCCCACCATCCAATCAAATGCATCCTGGAATTCGCTTATTCTGGTCAGATATTCTCACGTTCGACCTTGCAGCTTTAGCAAATTTCGAAAAGTGCCGATAACAACAGTCGTCACTGCAACGACAGATAAACCCACTATAAAATGAATTATCCCACGATCCCACTCATATTGGTTGTCATTGGAATGCATATATTAGTTTTCAACGTTTTTCAGCTGTATGAACCTGTGTAAAAACACGCAGAAAACATCAGAAACCTTTGCTGACGATGGTCGCCCCATACAAATGGTTGAAAGGGCGCTAATGATATAAATTATTCGAAGAATTATTTGATGTAAATTATTAAATATTTGTTAGCATAATAAAATGAACATAATGAAATTGTACGTCAACTGAACCTAATGCTTAACTGAATGCTAAAAAATGATAGATAGTAATAAAATGGAGTCTGTTTCAGTTCTATATCGCTTATTTGATAAAACATATTATTTATTATTATTTTTTTAATATACAAGTTAGACATAAATGGATTTGGTGCGCATGCTAAAAAGAAAAAAAAAAAAAAAAAACAGGAAGCCTGTTTGAGTATGTTGTGGGGGGGGGGGAGGAAAATTTGCAGTTTCACTGCTCTTTTTTTTTTCACTACTTCTCGATTACACGCGTTGTACGCAACATTTCATATTTATTCAAGGAAAGTTCAGATTGCTAGCAATAGATGGCGTCGGTAACTAAGGCATTGTTTCTGGAATCAGAGTGAGAAAGTCGATTGTGTAATTATTTCCCAACCTTTTTCGGATGCCGACCATTTTTATATTTGAGATAGAGGTCAAAGACCGAAAAGTATTAAACCATACGTGCAGATATATTATTAGTTTTTCTTTTTTTCTATTAAATGTGGCGATATGTATAGGCGCGAGGATGCATAACTATACGCACTTTGAGTGACCTTCGTTCAAGAAAGAATCATTGCTAAATACGGTGCTGTTTCTTGTATTCTCTCTTGTGAACTCCTCTGAGCATAAGAGTGACGGCGAAGTATGGCCGTCACTCAGTATAAGATCTCCGTAGCCGAGTGGTATAAAGTGCATACGCTTTGAATGACCTTTCGAGTAGTCTTTCGAGCTCGCGTGACTACTAAACATGGTATAAAATGTACTTGTATTTCTGTCTTCCTGGCTTGGTTATCGCAGAGTATAAACAGGAAATATACTTATTTGTTTTTTTAGATTTTGTACTTAACACGTGTATTATAAATCCAGTTGTGATAGGAATATCTGTATTTCCATGTTAATAGGATCGTTGCCTAATTAAAAAAAAAAAAAAAAACTATTTTATTAAGTCAGGTGGACCACGAGTCAAGAAACACCGATGACCAGTGCTTCTCAAACGATCTGTGAAGGACGAGTTTCTTTTATTTACAATCCGTCGCGGACCAATACTTTTGTAAAATCCCCGCGGACCGGTAACGGATGAATCGCCGCAGACCATTCGCATAATCGATTATTTCGATTCTGATTACTCGTAAATCATTCGATTATGCGAATAGCATTCGAATGTTTCATTTGATTATACAATCAAATCAAATAATGGAACGAAATAATTCGATTCTATCATTCGAATGATGTGTCCATAATCGAAAGAATCATTGGAATGTATGCCCATCACTAATTCGTGCACTTTAATGAGAGAGAGATGCGGGGAAATTCTCATTAATTTGCTACACATAATTTAGAAAGATCACTTTATTGAATGAACTTATCAATAAACATCTTCTGCTGATCAGCATTCATTACTTTTATTAATTTATTTATTTTTAAACATGTTTTTCAATCTGATGTGACCGAAGCACAGTTTGAACGCTGTCCACGGGATGTTTACAAATAGAAGGCGATGAAATCGTGAATTAATACCTCGATATACATATATATATTTTTTTTATGGTCACGCGTTTCCAGCTAATAGCTTCCGGTTTTTTTTTTTTTTAGCGTCCATTTTAATTACACGCTTAAATAGATGAAACATAAAGGCGAAATTTTCAGGGACAATCGTTCCTTACAAATTGCAATCTGTTTCGGAAAAGTGCCTCCCTAGATTTCAGTGTATTATTTCAGAGAGAGAGAGAGAGACACAATGAGAACAAACGCATTACTGCGAATTTTTAAAAATCATAAACCTGAATATTTTAAATTAATACATTAGAATTCAGCCAAAGGAACGCACGAAGATCGTATTGCGATAAAAGTTTAGTGTAAGTTAGGCCTAACCATCTTGGTGAAACTAAATTACAAGAGAAATTTTTTTCAAAATCAGTTTTTAAACAAACAGTTGTTGCTACTTGCTTAAATCTTGTAAACAAATAAATCAATAAATATGTTCTGTTTATACTCCTATATTTATTTATTTATATACACGTTTCTCACACACAGGGCACACAAACCCTAAATAAAGGTGAGAACGCTAGGAGTTACAGAAAATACAAAACAGTAATAATCAATACAGAACTAGAATTAAAATATATACAAAATTTACATTAAGAAAACAGAGTAAGGAGTAAATTCTTATAGATAGATGGATTAAGAGTAAAATCAATAATTTATTACCTGAAGGAAACGGAACAGAGGACTTTTTTTACGAGGAACAGGCAGTGAGAAATTAATTTTATAACGAGAATTCAGACGGGGTATAGTGAAAGGTATTAAATTTGAATCCCAATGAATGGATTTCCATAAAATTTTACATTTTGTTCTTTTATAAAGACTTCTGGAACTTTCTAATTACATTAAAATTAGACCAATAGAAATCCGGCAAATATATCTTTATTTTTCATACATCACATATAGGTTATCCATATATTGTAGCTGAAGCGCTGTATATTTCTTGCTGTGCACTGATTGGGAGAATGAATAAGCAATATAAGTGGGTGCACAGAAATGGAAAAAAAATAAAACAACTCGGTTTGCTCACAAAATTCGTTGTTTTTGCTCGTTTTTGTTATCAGTTTACTAAATCATGAATTATTGATCAATAAATAAATATTCATTTATTGCAAATACAGCAAGCCAATTTATGGCTAGTGGCAGATAATAATATATGGCTAGTGGCAGATAATAATACAAAGGAAATAACATAAAATAATCGAATACATAGCAGATTTCATATAAACATTAAAAATTACTCGGAATTATACTTATGTATAATTCCGAGCCAAATGTCCTGTTCTGAAAAAAAGAATTTTCAGAACAGGACATTTAGCTTTCAGTTCCAGTTACTGGGTTGGAGGCAGGGTGCTGTTTTTATTTCTCTTCATTTTATCGGAGATCTGACTCCTGTAGGCTTCGGAGTTGATTAACCTGTTGCAATCAATGTTGGGATGATTTATGAGGTGAAGGGATGCATTGGGGAACATTCTGTCCATTTGTTTGAGCCTCTAGAGGTTGGATTAAGTTTCTGGTTTCTTGAATTTTTCCTGTTGAGGAAAAATTCAAGAAATTTAAGTTTGGTGAATAGCATGCAGAAGTGATTAACTTTGCAAGAAGCATGACTCCAGACTCGTTGATCACCTATTGCAGAGGCTTTGTTTTTAAGTTTTCATAAAACTGTTGCCTTGATAATGTATGAGGAAAACGAAGCTTACTATTCAGCCATCTAAGAACCCAATATGCTAGGGCAAGAATTTTCTTGACGGTTACTTGAGGAGAACCAGACCAGATTTCGGAAGCATAGGACAAAATGGGAAAGATGCATCTTTGAACATGCTTAATGACTGTTTTTCTGTCTTGAATCGCTGCTGTTTCTTGTTTGATTAACCATTTTGCTTTTTGATTTTTTTGAGCAACATATAAATAGCGGGCATTAAAGGAGAGATTTTTATCAAAAACAACTCCAATATCTTTGTGAGATCTTGGAGTTGTTTTTGATAAAAACAACTTTGGGATTGGGACATCTGCAATTTTTATTTCTATGTGGTTGGGTTGTTTCTGAAGGGAATAAGTAATTTGAGCAGATTTGCTTGCATTTATAGATTGAGATCTTTCAGATACTTGATGATTTCACAAACCTGTGAATTCGCATCATTGATAACTTCGCGAATATCATCACTGGCTTTGGAGATTATAAATAACTTTAAATCATCGGCATATGCAAGTAGATTTTTATTTTCTTGTAGAAGTGGTTGAAGAAATGCTGAAAATATAGTACTGGAGAGAACGGCTCCTTGAGGAATGCCTGTTGAGGTTGGGACGAGAATATTGTCAGTACTAGTGGGGAAGAGGAGAAGTCTGCGATTTATTCTGTATTGAAAAGAGGAAATAATCACTGTGTCAACGAGAAAATGAGTTTTTTAGTATTTCAAAAGCTTTTTTGGGATCTATGTTGTCGAAAGCACCTTTGATGTCAAAGTAAAACACATTGCATTGTGCCTTCTCTTGGAACGCAGTTTGGATGCGCACAATGGTGCCAGCTAGGCTTGTTGTTGTGGAGCGCCCTCTAGGACCAAAATGCATGTTGACAAGTGCATTAGCGAAGATTGCATGTTGAAGATATGGAAGCATGATTTTTTCAATAATTTTAGTAATTATTGACGAAACAGCAATTGGTCGATGGCTGGGATGGTTATTACTGCAAGATTTTTTAGGAATCAGCGTAATCCCGAAAGTTTTCCATTGTCTTGGAAGGAATGGCTTGGAAATGCATCTGGAAATGATATGCACTAACGAATCAATGATGTATACGCTGGACAATCTAATAATGAAACCAGGGATGCGGTCAGGACCTTCACTACTATCAGGGCCTAATTGGTTAACTGCACGCTGAACTGTATTCTTGTTCACAAGTTGGTTAATTAGCAGGGCTTGAACCGGAGACACATCATGTTGCACGTTGTCTGCTTGATGACTAATGTACTATCACAAAAAAGCGACCCCAATTACAACCTGTAGCATAACTCTTCATGTGACAAGTGGCTGGAAGAGGGAACAAAAAAGGATAGATGAATTCCTAACAGAAACCTGGCAAGGAAGATGGAATGAAACCACCAAAGGAGCAATAACCCATAAATTTCTTCCACCTGTGACAAAAATGTACCCGAAAGCCCCACCGTGGTACTTCTCGGGCCTTAACACTACATATCTACTAACGGGCCATGGCCCGTTTAAGGAAAAACTAAACATGCTAGGCATAACAGAAGATAGAAATTGTACTTGCGGAAAACCCGAATCATGGACTCATGTCATGCATGAATGTCAAAATTATGACGACATAAGAGCGAGCCTCATTACAAACATCCAGTACAATCCAATTAGCCAAGAATCCCGACTCCTGAATACACAAGAAGAGTTTGTAGCGTTCACCAGCTTTGCAATTCAACTATTTACAAGAAGGAAAACAATTATCGCACTACAACCTATCCAGCAGGAAGACAACAACACTCAATAAAAAAGTCTAAACTTAGAAGGAATGGATGAACCAGAACAAGGGAGAAACTGAAACAAACCAGAATCAAAGAAGAGAATTCAACAGTACAGAAAAATGCACCATTAGTGCCTAAAAGACTAATCAAAGTTGCTCACAGGAAAAGGAGAAAACAACTTTCTTGAAAAAAAACTACGCCAGACAAGACAAATTCTCATGACACTGACGAATTTCTTGAAAGAGACCAACACTGAAGCGTCCCAGAACTAGAGTAGAGCGCCATCTGGCTCTCAGATCCTGCACCTGCAGGATCCTCTTTAAACCCTATTTCCTCGCAAGGGGGGAGAACCCTCTTCCCCCCTTGCCACCCTCCTTTCCCTCTGGTGGGGCATGGGCATTCTCCTCTGAAAAACGGGGGTCGTCTTCTCTATCGACCCCTTTGCTTCCTATTTTCCCCCAGTCTTCTGCCTCCCCACCCAAAACTGTCATCTTACATAGCGATCAGCACAACATCAAAATTTAAGACACACCAAAATTTATGCCCCACCTTTTTACAGACTTTCAGTGTAAACCCCAAACGATGTTTAAAAGAACCTTAACTAACTAAACTACGCTCGCGATTTCTCCAATTTATTTTATTTTTTATATATAAATATATATATATTATTATTTTTTTTTTTTTTTTTTTTTTTAGGTCCTAGCCACTGAAATCTCAGGTAAGTAAGTGGCAGGACCTGCCAGAGTAAAATAGCCTCACTGGGTACACCCAGCCAGCCGCCACGTGACAGGGTGTGGAAACGTCAGGTCCGTCTAGGGGCCTGGCGGCTAATAGGCCGGATGAACAAAGGGCACAACACACCACATAGCACATGAACTATACATTTTTTTAAAAAAATTTCAAGCTTGCCGGAAACATAGAAAATACGCGGAGATTGGGGAAATCCCAGGAGCCGTTAGACCCTCAACACACCTTACATCAGGTATTAGGAAGTCTGCTCTCATTAGAATAATCCCTAAATCATACAGGCCTATCGCTTTATTATCCCACTTAGGCAAGTTACTAGAAAAGCTCATGGCATACAGATGTAATCTACTTCTTTTGGAAAGTAATCTATCTTCCTCTCTTCAGTATGGATTTAAGCCTGGTTATAGTTGTGAAGATGCGCTTTTTGAATTGAAAAAGTTAACTGATAGCGCTACTTACAAATATGCACTTTCAGTTTTTATTGATTTTGAAGGCGCCTTCGACAATGTTTGGTGGGAGAGTGTCTTTCGGCGCCTTAGAATCGCTCGGTGTTTTAGACATCTCTTCCTTTTGTTCAAAAGTTACTTTGCTGAACGTACCGTCTACATCCAAACCAAACATCAGTCGGTATCCAAAGCTGTTTCTCGAGGGTGTCCCCAGGGTTACATTCTTGGCCCTCTTTGTGTGGAACCTCGTCCTTGATGATTGGCTGTCTTCTCCCTACAACACGGCCGATGTGCAAATGATTGCCTTTGCCGATCTCTCCATCTTAGTACATGGAAACTCCAGGTCCCAATTGGAACAACAGGCTAACTCTGTACTCGATAACTTGCTGGATTGGATTCTGAAAAATAAATTAAGAGTGTTACCATCTAAAACCAAGATGATGATATTTCACGGAAAACTAGACCATAATAGACCTCCGGTTGTCAAATTTAATGGAGTATCTCTGCCACTTGTTGCCGCTCATAAGCATCTTGGTATTATTTTTGATGAAAAATTGTTATTCTTACCACACATTCAGAAACTTTCCAAAAAAGTGAAAACTTTTACGGCCATATTATTCAAAATCTCTCAGCAGGACTGGGGTTTAAAAAAGGGAACCCTCGGAATTCTATACTACACAGTGTTTATTCCAATCGTTATATATGCAGCCAGCATATATATGGTTTCACAGAACCAAACTTATTACAGTTCAAACCAAACTAGAGTGTCCAACGGACCTTTTTGCTAGCTCTCCTGATAACATTTAGAACAGTTTCAACTGCATCTTTGCAAGGCATTTTAGGCTTGTTACCTCTGTATCTGTATCTTACGTACATAGGCTTTGTTTACTATATTCGTAAAAGACATCCTCTAACCTTTTCCGATTTGACCTATGATTCCACTGCCGAACCAAAGAATGAAAAAGCGAAATGTTGAACTGAGCTTCATAAAAGATGGCAAGTGAGATGGAATTTCTCGACCAAAGGAGCAGTGACCAGAGGTTTTATACCCGATGTTAAATTCACTATCTCAAAAAGTGATCAGTTTTGGTTCTATCCAAGCCTTGTTACATTATACATTCTAACTGGTCACGGTTCTTTGAACGCTCGTCTTCTTCAATTCCATCTATCCACGACAGATACCTGTTTCTGCGGAGCCTCTGAAGACTGGAGTCATGTCTTATTCTTCTGCCCAGTTTACCAAGATTTAAGACAAACATTATCTAGTACGGTGCATAATTTCTCTCCTAGAAATGAAAGATATCTTATTGAAAATCAAAATGCCTTATCAGTTCTACAGGAATTTGCCACACATGTTTTCAACAGACGACGTGGATTGCTGAGCTGACTTCTATACTCAACAAAGCTACATATTTTCTTTTTTTTTTAATAATAATTATTATTTGAACATTTTATCTAATTAATTTATTTTTTTCTTTATTTATTTTATTTTATTTATATATTTTTATTTTTTGAAACGTAATAATATTTTGTCCAATTTTTATTTATTTTTTGCTAGCCCCTTAGGGGCAGGATTCGTTGGTCTCCAGTTTATTAGAGACGGGATTTTAAACTGCTTGTACCCAGGGCGCCTCCGTAGCCAGGTGGGCAGGAGCAGCAGTGGTAGCACACGCTTCTTGATTAGATCGAGGTTCGAGCCTGTGACCACCAAATACGGAGGATGCGGAAAGGTTAGGGAATTACCACCGCATATTCCCGGAGCAATATGGCCTAAGTTGCTAATGCTCCTAAAAACCAAATAACAACAACTGTACCCAGATTTGGGCTTCCTGGGTACGGGAACTGCTGGTATCCACTGCTATTACACTTTCTGGATTCTTTGTGGTATTCACCACCGTACGTGATTATAGGAGATTGCTGCACCTATAAGACTTGCGCTTATTCCTATGGGTGCTTGAAATATCACATTTAGTTTAGTATGTGTATAATTGGGCCCGCCTCCTCGTGGCTTGGACGGGTACTGGGAAGCAGCCTTTCCGGTGATCGCTGCTTCCTGGTAGCAAAGCGGCCAAAAACAGCTAAACAACACACATATACACACACACACTACGCAAACATTTCTGGCCATTGTATAGAGTCTTGTATATCATCACAGAGAACCATGGCGGAGATAAACTAACGTTTAGGGGCCCCCTTGCGTAAGACACAACACATATCCACATTAGGTTGAGTGGGGTATACCACTTTTCAATCTTCCTTATGGCCTGCAGGAGTGCTGCTGTGTTTCTGGAAGTAATCCTTAAGGTTAACTATTTCTGTCTTCTGTTGCTCAATCAGGTCTATCAGGCCGCCTTCCTCTTATAATAATAATAATAATAATAATAATTATTATTATTATTATTCACTTTTTTGCTTCTATTAATCACAGGAAGAGAAAATAAAATTCAATTACTTTAAGAAATAAAAAAAATCTAACGCGGCTGATATTTAATTGCAAAAAAAGTATGCGCCCATAAATAAACGTTATATTTTATTTACTCATTCAATTTTCCATATACAAATCATAAAATGAATTTATATATAAGTTACTTATTGTATTTGATTTTATGTTTCATACGATCAAAAATTTAAATTCATCCCGAATATTTCACCAGAAGACGTCCACCACAAGTTGGGAAATGCTACTTTGGGGCGTCAACACTTCATACATTAAGAGCACAAGTTTATAAATACATTTTACTTTTAATTTCGAAACATGGACGTAGTGAATCGTTTATTATGGAATGCAGCAAAACATGTTTTTCTATTTTTTTTTAATTTGGATTTTTGCTAGGTAGGTTTCAAGGACACTTTCGGCTACTTTAATTACTCTTAAGCATCAAGTTTTCCTTCTTCTTTTTTTAAAAACTCTTTATATTTATTATTATATTTGTTTAAAATCGATAAATTGTCCGCTATTACTGTGGTATATATACAAACCGGGATAAAATTAGTAAAGATAATTGACTAGAAATATTATTTAAACTTTTCCTAATAAATAATTTGACCTGTATTGTAGTGAACTGTTCGCCTCCGCATTTTCTCTGTACCGTACATTTATACACACAGTACTTAAGTAAGAATATTTATGTCTCATTTATGTTGTACATTCAGTGACCAAAAAATTAGAAACCTTTATTCAATGTCTAGTAGAGGCACCCTTTGTCCAAATTACAGCAGTGGCATGGATTCTCTGAGGTAGTCTACTTCGGATTTGACTACTCTTTCATCAGGATATTTGTCATCTGTAATCAGCATCAAAACGGATTTCCTAATTAATCGAAGCTCGTAAATGAACGGAAAATTCTTTGACTATTCTTCGACATATTCCAATTGCCTCTATTTTTCAAACTTTGTAAAAATTACTGAGCAAACAGGAGACTCCGTTACTATCTTTTAACCGAAGAAGGGGGATTGTCTCTTTAATGGCAGTTTCCTAGAAGAACTCAGTTGCGTTCTTCGAGGAAACCGTCAGGTTGATCGCTGCCCCTCCCTTCGATCAATAATAGTGACAAAATATCCCACATGTTATTTTGAATATGTGAACTACAGAGTGATGAAAGATTGGTAAAAAAAAATATTGCAAAATAAAGGATGAATATAAGAGCGGGATTTGCGAAGTTCATGGCCCGACTATGAAAGGGTAGTGGTACAGTGTTGAAAATTTCTGTACTTTAATGTATAATACTTCAAATAGTAACCCTTTTCATCAGTTTCAAGATTTTTTTTTTTTATTACAGGTCCTGAAAGTCAACAGAGTTATATGAATGAGGGGGGAAAGATTGACAAAATCAATTACCGTGCAGTCGACCAATCAATATTTGGGGGGGGGGGACTAAAGCTAAAGACGATTCATGAAGATATGGTTATAACACTGGGGGAGGATCTCTCTTTTTATTCCTCGAAGGTTCTGGACCATGGACGAGTTTTATCGCTGGATGAAAAACATCCAAGAAAAAAATGAATTGATGGACGCGATAAAGTAACGCGTTGGGTTTTCTTGGCTCGTTACTTACTCTAAATGTTGCAATCCAACTGGGTAGCCCCGACATTTTATTCCACCTTACTCCTGAGTTCAACTAAAGTTTCCTTATTGTTTAAAATGAAATTTTATGCGCTCAAAACTGAATCGCGTGGACCACTCTCAACTACATCTCACTAAATTCAAAATTGTAGAACGATGCAATTTTAATTTTGAGATAATTAGCATTTATGAATAATATTTTTATATTAAAAAGAAAAATTTCGGTTTACTTTTTAAGGTGGCATTAATTTACGACGTTTATTCGATGCTAACAGAAGTCTGATTGGCGGGTGTGAACTAAATGCAAAAAGTTTGATAATGCAACTATCTTTCACTCCGGTGAAATTTCGAAGTACTCTCTACTTTTGCAAGTTCTACATTATACTGTGAAGAGGATTTTTATGTTCTGTTGTCGATTTCTTTAGAGATTTTTCTGCTTTATGAGGTGTTTTCCAGCTATTCCGGCGTACATTTTATTTGCTTTATGGTTTTATTTCTAGTGTATAAGAGTGCTTTTGAAAAGACTACACATAATTGAACAAGAGTAATCCTCGGAATTTTTTGATGAATTGTGAAGGTGTCTGTTTAGACTTACCTTGGATGACTTCCAGCTACTTGCTGTATGAACTTATTTCGTAGATATTTTGGATAATCTGAATACAGTAGTGAAACAGAATGCTGTGGAATGAAGGTATGAGTATTAGACTAATCTTTATAGCAGCGTTTTCAAGCATTGTACCTTGTATTATTTCAATTAGGCTAATATTTTAGTGTTTTGAAGATAATATGCCTCGCGCACCATCGGTGTAATTAATTGTGGGATACCAGGAAACAGACGAGTTTTATTTTATATGCTTAATGGTTGGGGATATGGAATTTTTACTCTTAAAATTATAGAGTAGGGGCATTCTAGTGACTAGTGCTTCATAAGGGAAGTTGCGTACTCTTCTTATACCAGAAAAATTTGCTGCAATTCCCACCTTAATATTATAAATAGAATATCTTAGTAAGCGTTCTTGTGCAAAGAATAATAAATGATTTCAGGCTTTCCGTGGGTGCACACAAAGTAAATCAAATTCCACCGTTTGTGTATCACCTAAATTAAATCGATGATAATATGGGAAGCAGTCATAAGACTACTTCCCAACCTTCGGGTAATTTTTTGAATGCAATTTAACTGTCTGCTGAAGGCAAGCTGTATGACTTTGGGTCACAGGTACTCAACGCTTCTAAAGACAGAATCTTTTCCACAGTTCCTTGATCTTGAGGAATAGACCGTAATCGAAGGACCTGCATCAAATCTAATGCGTTTTTTAAATTCTATTTTTATTTAAATAACTTTAAATTTAAATTAAGCTTTCATTTAATGGTATTATTACTTGTATAATTATTAACTAATATTTAAATAGACCTTACTGCTCATTTTCAGGCAAAACAGTTTATTCTGAACGGATTATCGGTTACTTGCATAATGAGCCACAACCGGTAGAAACCTTTAACTTTAATGGCCGTCATGGGAATTGCGCACGTCTACAACATTAAAGAATCTTTATGTATATTATAAATATATAATTAATCATTGATTGTTATTACTGATAAAAATTGTTTCCATTTAAAAAAATGTTCTCAAAAAGCTTAAAATACACATTAAAACGTGTATTTTAAGCTTTTCCCTAGTCAGAAGATTTGATTTTTTAAAAGAATATGAGATGAATGATATGAAATGCCGATATTCTCAATATGAAGGTTTATTGTCACAATTATTGCACCTTTACATAAACCACTGCAAGCTCAAAAGTTTCGGACTCTAGTGTATAAGAGTATAAAATATTTACAAGAACGTGGCTGAAAACTTACACATCACGAAGAAAGGAAATTCGCTCCCTTTACATCTCACTGATAAGCCGAAGAGCATACGGTTCTTTTTGTCGAGGAGTTACTTGGCACCAGTGGTGCATCAAAATATCATGGACGGAGTTACATTTTCCCAAAAATGAAAAATGCATCTCTTAAAATAGTTACTGCAAGTTTTAATCATACATTTCTGTGGATGATTAAACCAACGTATAAGGTATATCAAAAGTCCTGTTACCCCATGATTACCTTTATTTTACATTCCCATCATAAGTAGAGACCAGTAATATACATCTAATCGATTATTTAATTACAAAATAGCTTAGTCTTCCCACTTCATGGTCTGTGCCAATGCTGGCATGTTAATTTTCATGATGCAGAGTAATGGGTATAAATGCTGTGAGATGTTCGGCGTAATATTACGTGCTATTTTCCTTCCCATCGTAATTTCGGGTGTGAGGGTGAGTAGATAAGTCGTTTCAATTTTTTGTCTTACTGCTAACTTCTGTTTTGCTTACCAGTGTTTTCCCTTTTATGAACCCACGTGCTCTTTACATAATAAAATCGGACATAACGCAAACTAAACAGGGTGAGCTTCATTTGGTAACTGGACTTTTGATGTACCTTACAAAGTTTCTTTAAATTAACAATGGCTAATTTGAAGGTATTCTTTCACGGAAAAGCGTGGAATATAAATTATTTTAATCAATTTAATTTTAATTTGTTTTTAATCATTAAGAAATTCAGCGGCTACTTTGCATGGGCTACTCCTCATATAAATTACGAATTGCTGACGAAGAGTTCCGTGACTTCGTAGGACACACAAAATTGGATATTAATTCTTTTCCATTCGTTACATGAAATTTCTTGTCTTCCGTGTTCTCGTGCAGGGAAAAAACAAAACTTTACTGTATCACAAACATCAGTTATACACCACACACAAGTGATATTCCACGAACTTTTTTAAAGAAAGTACTGATCACAGTACAGCATACCCAAGACGGCTCTGTCAGCATGCCATGGACGAAGTCTAGTTGTTCCTTAGCACTTTAAGGGGAGTCGTTGAAAGCTGATGCTAAGACGTTCACAACAGTGATCAGGAAGATCCCAATGACTGTTAAGTTATTCATCACCTCTGCCCTGTACTGCTGGTGGGTCTTATTGATGTTGTAGCGAACGTTGATGATAAGAAGAATGCCAATCACGATCTGAAAAGAAAAGAGAGATATTTATTCACTAAATACACGCTTTAACGTGAATTGCAGCGCACCTTCATTTCAAAATCAATTTCAAAGACGCTTCCAAGAAGTTCTAATAAAACGTAATTGTCGATTCCTAATCAATACACGCCTAAAATATTAGCAGTAGCAGTTATGGACACAGTATAGTAAACTTTTATTGGCATGTGTAACATATTGACTCAAAAGTTTTCACTTCTTGGAACAGCGTGTTGCCGACTTCAATCGAAATTACTCTATTACAGGATGGCTGCTTCGACAAGCGAACTCGGTGACACACGTTTCTCATTGGTTGCTCCTAATCCGAACTCGTAGCTATCGTCAGTCGAACTGCACAGCATATAGACTTTAAAACTAAACATATTTAATCTGATGACATTGCTTAGTTTTAAAAAGCCAGCACTGTTTTAGGTAACCTAATAATTTTTTTTAAATATTAAGTACTGCGAAGTACCTATTTCTAAATAAAAGAAGGTTACTTGCCTAAAATTTAAGAGTTTTGGATTTTAAAACGTGGAATCACCGCTAATACGGAAGTGCCAAAAAAAAAGTTAGGATACGTTTCTGTAATACTGCCTTTGTTATTGATTATAAATAGTAGGTCATTAGTAGTTAACATTACTGATTACATAACTTATTTCCATTGAATGACATGCGACACTTATTACAGCCGACCGGGCTAGCCGGGTGGGTAAAGTGCCTGCCTAGCAACCCAAAGGTCGCGGGTTCGATTCCCGCCTCGGGCTTGGATCAAAGTACACTGCAAAAACCTTGGGAGGTGCATTATGGCCACAGAAGCCTATGCGCCAACAACTACCAAAAAAAAAAAAAAAAAAAAAAAACCACTTATTACGTTACGGAAATTTATTGAAGCGTGTAATATGACTTGGTTGCATTAGGTTGCCAATCATGATCAGCAACAACGAATAAGAAACATGCATGACTGAGTTTGATTATCAACGAACTGTCCAATCACAGAGATTTGATATCACCAAACATGCGCCTTCGGAATGGGAAAAGTTACGGTCGCTAAGTTACATATTCCGCCCTTTTACCTGATTTATTTATTTAACGAAGATTGCATTCCAATTAACATCGTGTAGTTCTTTCGGCGGCCATACTCCAATATACGGTGCCCCCTTTTAATTGGCTGTCAGAACGGGGGAAAGCAGTGATTGACAGGTTTTGATCCCGCCTACTGACTGCGTCCCCTCTTCGTTTCACGTGGATGTCACGTGACACGACGTCACTGGAGCGCTAAATGCGAAATTCGTTGCGTATTCTTTCTTTTGAATGTTGGTTTTTAGTGAGTACGGTACTGAGCTGTTACTTCTTGCTTTTCTGGTTATTGCCTCGTGGTTTTCAGTTTGTCGTTATCCCGTTCCATCCTGCTGGTAAACTGTTTCTTTGTTTTTTGCTGCTGTGAGGTGAGTTTAGTTTGTCTTGTATTTCTGTGTTATTTTCACGTATTATTAACGTAGTATTGTGTCCGTTGCGTTTTTTTTTTAAAAAGAAAAAATTCTACGTTGCCGTTTTGTGCTTATGCAAAGAACAATTTTATTGTTCGTTGCACGTATTAATTGACTTTCGTTTCTGTTTAGCCAGAAAAGGTTAGGTTTTCATGCGACTTCGGGAAGGATTCAAGCAAAAACCAGTCGTTGGACGAAAAAAAAAAAAAAATGTATATTGGGAATTACGTTTTTAATTGTCTTTCGTTTGTGTTTAATTAAAAATGGTAGGTTACCTTTTTGTGGGACTTCGCCAGTTATTTGTCAAAAATTGGTCGTTTGCTGAGTCTCATTATTTTTTTTTTCGTTTTGAACAACGAAATTAGTGTGTTTAATTTACAATCATTTTGGCTGCTGCTCCGAAAAAATTACTGTTGCCGATAATTTCGTTATTTTTCGGTTCCGCCATACTGTTATGTCGCGTGACATTCGCCACGTGCAGTTGTCGAGAATAAGAGGGGGAACGCAGTGAGTGGGCGGAGTTACGAACCGTACGTCACTGCTTTCCCCCTCTTCTTCTCGACGTAATTGTCAAAGGGGCACCGTGTTCTGGAGTATTACCCTTTCGGCATTTATTCAAACATAAAGCAGTTTATTCAAGTCCAAACTGAGTATAATAAATTTGTAAATATTCCTACTACAATAAATACATGATTAAAATAAGTCTTAAATAAAACCTTTAAAACTAAGGTAATGAGGTGTCAGTATTATAATGAAAACTAAATTAGAAGTTTATGAAAGAGCGCATTTAAATTGACGACAAATAATCGTTTTAAAAGGGGACCCAAATTACATGAAAACTGATGGATGGTACAATTAAATGAAGTTCGACTCGTGCGTATCTGAAAAGAAGTATTCAGTAGAGAAAGCTGTAGTCTTTGATAGGGTTGTCATTAACCGAGATAGCCAGGCAACTTTCACGAAAGAATTTTGTACTGTTAATGAGATTGGTCAGGCAGACTGGTCGAGTTGAGCTGATCAACAGAGCAATTAATAACTCATGTAAGGTTGTGAGAGGTGGGTCACTCTAAATTTGTCTCCCGAGAACATCACATCCCACATATGCGCAACTGGAAACATCGGTGGCTGCGCCATTCTTGAAATATCTTCATTCTGAGGAAAAGGTCTCTCCATCCCCTCTGTAGGGGAATATCAACTTCCATTAGTACGAACTGCATATCTACTACACTCCAGAAAGTCTGAAAGAAGAGTGATTTCATCCCCATGCCTCATAGTAGTCATGGTTCCTCTCTAGTAGATATGGAGTTCAGTACGTTTGTATTGAGCCTCTGTTAAACAGCCATATGATGTGGATGCCGCCGTAGAGACGCGAGGGTACAGAAGTACACGCGTTTAAGTTGACAGCAGTTCAACACTGATTGCTAAATATTCTCTCTGCCTTGAACTCCTCTGACCCTATGAGTAGAGTATAAACAGAAAATGTATTTGTTAAGAATAATGTGTTTAGGAGATTTATCCTGGAAGCCACTAACACATTCATCCATTCTAGAGTAGAAGTACCGCGAAATAAAGACCAAAATGAATCATAAGAGTTCTGAAAGGAAAAGCAGAACTCACAGGGCAAACTATCCCAAGACATCCATTCACATGACATTCTCCTCCAACATATGTTAAGACAGTCCCGAAAAGAAGAATGATGTGATTAGCAAAATTTTAATATAGTGTATGACCCCCCCCCCATGAGCTTTAATGACTACCCTCTGGGGGTTACGTTCTACAAACCTGTATGACTTACAGTACAGCAAGGTTCAAGTCTCTTGAATGAATCGTGCTCCACTTCTCCCGTGAATATTTAATAAATTAGATAGGAGAAATCACTGATAAAGAGAACAAGGAACAGGATAAGTTCTAGTAGAATGTGAATACAAGAAAAATGAAGAGGGTAAATCAGATAGGGCCTCCGCTTACAACACGGGAATAACGGATTCACAGACAACCAAACGAAGTGGATGATGAATTGAATAGGTACTTTGTGACGATCTTTACAACTGATTGTTTGAGTGAAGAGAGTGAACTACTATAAATCAAGGAATATAACGGTCTCTGAGAAGCCTCTATCAGGACTGTATATAGCAGTACTGTACCTTCTCTCTGAAGCACTTCCAGACTTCAGTAAGGTGTTCCAAATGGAGTCTCACCTTATACACAAGAAGAAAGACATCCTTCTACCTGGTTGCAAAGTTTGCATAAATCGTAGATAGAATACCATGTGCGTTGCTTGCTGCATGTTTATGCGGCCTGGTAAATTTCGTATCCCTATCGTCTTGTTTTGTCCGGAACCACTTATTTTTATTATTTTTTTTAATTTCTTCTTTAGCCTACAAGTTACTTCCCGATTTCTTTCAGTTAAAAAGTTTAATTGGAAGCTTTAAACTTTAGTTGCTATTTTTCAGACGATAAATGCAACGATCAAAGTTATTTTGAATTAACATAGCCTAGTGCTAGCCATCCACCCTACTTCCAAATCACCAGCAAAGTTTGGTGGCTTCCCTTGTATTCCCACCTCGGTGTCATCGAGGAAGATTAGAGACAAGAGAGAGGCACCTCCCAGAAGTGTTCCCCGAGGGATTCTGCTTGTTACTTTGGTTCACTCTGAAGAATGAGTACCCTTTCTCTCCTCTCAACCAGTCCCTGATCTAACGAAGGAACCTGTCAGTAATCCTTGATCCAGCCTGCCACAAGAGATTGAAGAATTTTGTTAATGGCTTCTTAAGTCGCGGCTCTCAATAGAAGATTTTAGGCAGAGCGAGTAGGATTTCTTGTGAATTGTTTAACCTGCATGGAAAGGAAATTTTTCACTTTTAGATTAATAGTTGTACAGATGCATCAAAATTGAGTTAACCGAGTACTAGGACTTGAGTAGCCAATAAGCCAGAAATCCCAAGGAAAAGAAACACATCTAGCCACGCAGTAAACTTATTGGGGGGGGGGGGGGGATCAGAATGAAATTCCTCGGTTGGGATAAAGTGTCTGCTTATCCTTAGAGGCAATGCATTTCAATAATTAGATTCAATTCGCCATCGATTTATTCCATTTTTACTGAATCCAGCACATACATCTCCAAATGTATTGTCTTTGATGCTTTTGGCGCGTAAACTTGTTTCGCTCGCGACCCCCTGTATTAAATATAAAATTAACGCGACCCCTCAATGTAAACCCCGAGGTAGGATGACCAGATTTTTAGAGGAGAAAAATGGCATTTTATAAATTATGCAGCAGAAAATTTTATTCGACTTCAGAGAAAGGGATAAAAAAATTGTTTCCTTTTCAATTTACACATTAAAATAATTGTTTAATATTTTAATTTAATATAGCAAAAACAACAAATCAAATTCTTATTCTTCAATCAAACTAAGATTACAAAACAATTAATGAGAAGGACGAGCCTGGATAACCTGGCGCAATGTTTGAAATTACTAATCTCATGTTATCTTCTGGATCGAAGTCTGGAAGGCTGTTGTTTTGTTATATTGTTAATTTTGGAAAACCAGACCCGAAAGGTAGCAATGTTTGTATCGCCAATTCTGGATACTCGTCTCGAAGAGAATGCCAAAAGTTTTCCCAAGTACAAGTAGTCTTAGAAGAGTATGTAATGCTTCGTCAGACGACAGGTCGATAAGATCTTCCTTTTGCTGAATGGTAATTTAGCAAACAAATAATTTTGGGACGTGAGGAAATATCAAAAGCAAAGGGATCGCGAATCCAATACAACTTTTTTTCTAGAGATATATAAAATCATTTGGAAAAATTCTTAATTATCATTGTTAGTTGGGTGGCAATGATATCGCTAAATTGAGCAATGTCACTATTATAGCAAAATCAAAAAGGCATGGGAACATTGCAGTATTCTTACGCTCAAATTCATTTTTCCAAAGATTAGGCTTCCCTTTGGAAGTTTCTATTTTATCACTGAGTATTAATATTATTTGTTCCCTGTCCTTAAAGACTTAATTTAAATCATTAAGTTTTTCAAATATATCACCAAGGGAACTAAGCTTTCCAAGCCATTTTTGATTTGTAAACAATTTAGGTTCTGATTTTTACCGATAAAATTAAAACTTTGTTTGAGGTCAAAAAGCAACACTTTACCACTGGACAACCACCCCACTTTCGTATATAAAAGAAGCGTTTCATCCCATTTCATTACAAAGCATTGTGAAAAGTCTGCTATTTAAGCTACTGCTTTTTAATAGTCGATCACACTTATCGCATCTTTCAAACTTGGTGAAAATCAGTTTGCGATTTGTACTAATGCAATGATTGAAAACTATATTTGGAGCAATTTCTTTTACTTTCTTTTTTAAACCTTTATTTTATCCTGTTAATGCAGCCGCACCATCAGTAAAAATCGCAAAGCAGTTGTTCCACTTTAGACAATATTTATTTGAAAGAAAATATTTATAATATTAAAAATCTCGCCCGTCGTTCTTCCTTCCAAAGCTTTGCAAAATAGAATCCAAAATATCTCTCTCGTAGCAGTACCTGACATATACAATAAGTTGAGCAAGGTTTTAAATATCTGTGAATTCATCTAACTGTATTGCAAAAATTGGACTTTCTCTCAATCGATTTAATAAATTGAATGTTATGTTGTTCGCGATAGCTGTGTCTCCGGATAGAGAAATGGTATTTAAATCGTTGCTGTACTTTTCTCCATGCATAATTGAAATCATTTTTGATTCAGCAATAGTATGTGATTTCAATTTTTTTCCTTTTAAATATGAAACTTCCAACAATGCTCTAAAAGCTTTACAAGAAACAGTAGCGTTTCTTCATGGAAGATTTCACACCTTGTATGGCGTCGGCGTGTCTTTTGAAAAGGATTCAGTATTTTTCGTCCTCTCTGGATGTTTCGTATGTAAATGTCTTTTTCTTTTAATAGGTTTCATGCTTTCGTTAGCCACTTTTTCATAACATTTTACGCACGCAGGACGTTGCTCATTAACAACAACAACACTGTAAGTAAAGCCGTACTTCATAAATTCTTCTTGATATTTTCTGTTCTTTTTCATTCCTTTTGATTTGGAATATGAAGCCTCTCTACCAGAAATTGGTGGTTGCCCTACACTTGAAATAATGTTAGTGTCCAAATTTTCACATGATATAATATTTCTTACCTTATTAGCTTCTGAAGTACCTGTAGCAAAATTATTGTCGTCACTCCTCGGCCTTTTTGTTCTGATTACCCAATTGTCCATGGGAAAAAATATAAAAAGGTATTTTTTTTTCTTCTTAAAAACAACGATAATATAAAAAGTAGCGGAAGAATGAAAAACACATCCAAGTTGACGTGAAAGCACCGAATTACGAAGCAGAATAAAGCGTGCGTGCAACAGATTTGCTATTTACTGCCACCAACATATTCGCTCATCTGGTCTGCAGGCAATTTCAGAAATTTTTGCTGTAGGAAGCACGAATTAAGAGCTAGAGGGATTACGATTCACCAATTGAGTAGTACTGAGAAGTATTAATACATACTGAGAAGTCACACTACTCAGCTGCTTTCTGTGTGTCCATAGCCAGTGAGCAAATTAAGCCATATTATCCACAAGGACAATAAGTAAGCAAGCCACCTGCATCACACGTAAAACCACTCTAAAAAATAGAGTGGCAATAGGGTTCTTTCGTATCTCAGAATTCGTTCGAGTAGGAAGGTCTCTGCACCTACAGCATTGAAAAAGTAATTTTAACAGCGGGTTTTTTTGTCTTTGATGTACACAAAAACTAATTTTATTTAAAAATTTCCGCGACCTCTTTGGGGGTTGCACCCCATAGTTTGCGCACCAATGCAGTAAATTAGTATAAGCTGAACACTTAAAAACCTTAAGTTGCAGACATCAGTTTGAGCCACTATTTTTGCAGAAAGTGCAGTAATAGTTTTGTAGACGCTGTAATTTTCATTTATAGTAAACTTTCACAATCTAATGAAAAAATATTATATAACATAGAGGAAGCGCCACCTACCTGCAAGCATATAGATATACTAATACACGTTATCGTAATTAGGCGCAAACTTATAGCTCCATCAGTTTGTAAGACCAACTTCAATTGCGCTGCATTCGATGTAAGCAATGCGATATCCATCATTCCTTGAGCTACACTTTTTTTGGTTGCATACAGATTTACGTCCATTGGAGAACGTATTCTGGTGCGAGGGACGGTATCCTGAAAGGAGAGTAAAGTGCTGTGACTATATATATAAAATTATATAAAATAATAATGAAAGTATATAGATTGGTTTGTGTGACATAAATCAATATTAAAGGGCATGGTGACGATACGACTGCAGATTGCGTTAGTATGGTTATTAAAGATTACTCGGGAGTCTCCAGAATTCGCCATTAGACATAAAAAAATTAAAGCATAAGAATTTTCTGATGTATAAGGTAAAGGCCTTATATGGTTCAACAACCACAGGAATTTATCCATACCCTATGTGTCGGAATTTTAGGATCATGGTTGCATTACATCGATAAATGCTTCGTTATGTCTAGTTCATTCACTTTCAGATACCATCTGTTGCCAAAGCATTATCTGCGGGAGGAGGCTGACGTTGTTATTTGGTTTTTAGGAGCATTAGCAACTAAGGCCATATTGCTCCGGGATATGCGGTGGTCATTCCTTGACCTTTCCACATCCTCCGTATTTGGTGGTGACGGGCTCGAACCCCGGTCTAATCAAGAAGCATGTGCTACGCACTGCTGCTCCTTCCCACCTGGCTACGGAGGCGCCTGCGGGAGGAGGGCTGAGCAGGTTGCTTCTGCATTTCTTATTGGTGGAAAATTTCAGGAGGCCGCCATCAGTCTTGTTAGCATTTGGCTTCTTGGTATTCTAAGAGTGTGCAGAACGGTGTCCACTGCCGCGCTGCAGGTGTTGGCCAGAGCGCTACCCTTGGATTTACATTTGTTGTATCGCGGTTTTTGCTACCGTATTAAGAGGGAAATTCCTACAGAAATTTTTGATATAGAAATCAATATTCGCTCTGACTGTAGAAGCGAAAAGAAAAGATGTATGAATGAAATAATCAATTTACGGCAGACAAGATGGAATACCATACCTACTGGAAGAGTGACCAACTTATTTATCCCGAACGTGACTTTTCTGAATGATAAAAAGGTTCGCAATTGGTTTACACCTAGTTTACAGTCGTCATTTTTTGTTAACAGGGCACGGGTCAATGAATGAGAAATTATATGCATTAGGACTAAGTAACACGGACCTTTGTTTTTGCGGGGCCAGGGAAGGCTGGCGGCACATACTATATGATTGTCCAATATATGACAATGCCAGGACACCGATACGTGAAATTCTTGAGAGTATAGCTCCAGGAGAAGAAGCTATATTTTTAAGAGACTGGAGTAAGTTTCAGATGCTCCAGGTATTTGCTAAAGAAGTATTTGAACTAAGGAAAAGTATGATTCCAGTGATTTTTTTTTTTTTTTTTTTTTTTTTTTTGTTTGTTGTTGGCGCATAGGCTTCTGTGGCCATAATGCACTTCCCAAGGTTTTTGCAGTACTTTGATCCAAGCCCGAGGCGGGAATCGAACCCGCGACCTTTGGGTTGCCAGGCTTTACCCTTTACCCACCCGGGTAAAGGGTAAAGCCTGGCAACCCAAACTTTACCCACCCGGCTAGCCCGGTCGGCTCCAGTGATAAGAGGTTGATCAAATCCATCTGGCTGGAGGCACCGAAGTGTTTTTATGCTGCCGTTCTTACTGGTTGCACAACTGGAAGATCTACTCTTTTCTTTAGCTCCCTCTTCCCCCCCCTTGGTTTTTCCCTTTTCACATTTTGGTATATATATGTATGTATGTTTGTGTATATATGCTAAAAACCAATATATATATATATATATATACTTAGTATATATATTTATTTATTTTATTTTTCATTTTATTATTTTATTTTATTATTATTATTTTTTTGTTATCTTAGTTAATTATTTTTATTCTTTTCTTTCTCTTACTTTCGGGTTTCTTTTTTTTTTTTTTTTCCCCTCTGGAGTGGGCCCTAGAGAAGGATTTTTTTTTTTTTTTTTTTTTTTGTTGTCTCATACTCTCATACTATGGGACACCATAGGTGTCCCATCTACTGGAACTGGCCCACCTTCCCGTGGTGTGGACGACTACCCAGAATCATATGTCCAGGTGATTGATGCTTCTGAGTAGCCAAGTGGCCAGAACACACACATAATACACACAAACCGACGTCACACACATATCTGGCCCATTAGTAGTGATACTATTCTTCACAGAGATACGAGGCGGAGTTGAACTGACGTTCTAGGAGCCGCCCCTTACATGAACACATGTCTACACACATGTCCACATGGCCAGGAATAAGTCCGATAAAGCAAACATATTGGAGTCAGCACAGGTGTGGCTCGCAGGTGGGACTGAGGATTTGGCCAAGCACCACATTCCCCGAGATGTGGCAGGGAGATGAGTCCGATCATCATTTTTACGGTGAAACAAGTATTTTTTTTTTTACTCAACCAAGGACGGTAGTGTCCTTATTTTTAGCGCTTTAGCCATTATAGTTTTTCTCTGGGCAGGAGGCATTCGGACCAATGCCATACAAATGCTCCTCATGTTAAATGGGGCGGTTTCAACACCGTAAAGGTTTGACTATACCAGTTCGGGATCACCGATGTGAGTCAGTTGATTTTTTTTAGCCAGTAGAGCCAATTGGTTTTGATCTGAAGCTTGTCAAGGTTTTGTCTAAAGATCACTTTTGGGTTTAATGTCCCCCCCCCCCCAAAGTCTGAGTGTTCCTTTGTACTTGTATTAGAAACACGATGCTGCCAATTGATATTAACAGGTGAGAAGGGTTGCGACTGAAGCAAAAGTTATGGCAGGGCCCCAACTAAATCAAAAAAAAAAAAAAAAAAAAAAAAAAATCCTCCCAAATATCTATCACCAAGAAGCGGAGAAAAATGATATACAAGGTGTAATAAATGGCAATAAAGTCATCAAGGTATCATCCCATGCAGATCTTGCTTGGATACATGGTAACCCATTCATCATCTCTAGATCTATACTACATGCAAACATGAATACGACACCATGAAAAATCAAAATTCTGAAAAAGAACTTCATAACTCTTGCCAAATTACTGATTAATAGGATAGATTCCGCCAACGTCTAAGAAATCATCTCAGCATCAAACTATCCATCCTAGAGAGCAACATAATCGACGTTATAGGTCGATTCTTACCAACCACGTCTGCCTTAGAGACATGTTCCCAGCAAATATTATTCAACATTTCAACCAGCTGCAGAAGTGACCCCAACAAACTATTGGATGACAAGAAATAAGGCAAGAATATCCTGGAAGACTTGCATCGAAGCCATTGACTACAGTGAATCCTGTAGGCAATGTTCCTAAATGTATGCGTCCATCTATGGATGCATACATTTAGGAACTCCTGTACTTGAAGACTGGCTGTATTTTTAACAACTGAATTCATATTGCAAACTTAATTTTCCTGTGTTTAAACCTAAGTTATATCCCTCATGTTAATATATATTAAAGTAAAACTAAATGGAACAAGGCATCACATGTTTAAGAGAGTAAATAATCTACATAATATTGGTGTAAATCCACCAATATTATATAGATAACTCTTAATATTATATAGATAACTCTTAAACGACGAAACTACGTAAGTAGTGTAAAAGGACATCATTTTATCTGTATCACATATTGGGCTCATCCTTCAGAATGAGTTTCCATGTATTTCATTACTTCGAATAAGTAACGCTTCGCTAAAAGAGGAGACTATTGTTACTTAAGTAACAATAGTCTTCTCTTTTAGGTAAAATGATGCCCTTTTACACTACTTACGTAGTTTTCTTCGTTTAAGAGTTATCTATGGTGTATTTACACCAATATTTTATATATATATATATATATATATATATGTTCGAGGGAACAAGAACGAGAGTAGCCTTGTGCAGGCGAAGTTTTTACTGTTCCTGGAATAGAGAAGTTTTTTTTTATGTTTTATTAGCTTAAATTGGCATATTAACTTATTTTCTAGAGTATTTTAATTTTCCTAGTTACGATACTTAGTTTAAACTTTAACTTAGATGGAGATTTTGTAGGTATTACTTAGTATTGGTGGGTAAGGGTATCAAATCCACGTGTTACAAGTTGCAGCTCCGCTAAACGAGAAGTTTTTTAACCATATTTAGCCGCTTTATTGACCAATTGTTATATTAAATTATTTTCTGTAAGTAGCTTATAGACCTAGTCAGGATCCTTAGTTTATTCTGAATTGAGACAGCGAGATTTGGAAGTTAATTAATACTTAAGTGTCCATAGATTTACAGTTCGCAACTTCCGCCATTGTTATACGATATATTTTTTTTCTTATTATTATTATCATCAGTTTATTTCTCTTAGGAGAACACCCTGTTACAGCCACTGGCTAGGGGGTGATCATACATATACAACTATGTTACAAAATGCAATACAATTATGAAATACATTTTATCTGGAATATAAAGTACATTTTATCTGGAATATAAAGTATTTGAGTTATTAATTACTCGCAAAGGCTTTTACTACTTAACTACTGTAAACTGGTAAGAACATAATATCGTGACAATTGAAGCATACCTTCTGCTTAAACACACACACATGTGGGAGTTTCACCATATTTACATAAACACAAATATTTACAGCCAAACAACATACAGCATATGAAACAACATGACAACAGGAATGACCGCGATACAGTAAAATAAAAATTTGAAAGTTCAATTTTCCAGCAGTCGTCTTCTTCTGTGGGGATTAGAGTGGGGTAGGTAGGATAATCCTGACACCTAATTCTTGATGAGGTTGGGTTTCCTAAAGCCCAGTGGCTCGTGCCTGGCCGAGCAAGGTGCTGAAACTGTATCCTTACATCTGTATTTGCAAGTAAGAGTTTCTGAGAACTTCCTTTCTGTAGGATTTGCAATTGCAGATCTTTTCAGGATTGATATTGAGGTTGTTGAATAGCTGGATGGTGTTTGCTGGAAAGAATCTTCCGAGGCTATCCAACTGCGTAAATGCCGCTTTCAGTTGCGGTTCCTAATCTGAAACTCGTCTTGGTTTTTCGCCGGGTATTATTATTCACTCTCGGGCTTTCGGTGCACCCAGTCGTCCCGTTAAAAGCTGAGCGAGGGTCATTATGTTTCTTGACGTGATTATTTGTCTCCAGAGTGTGACCTCTAAATTGGAGTATGGTACAGCTCTTGAGATGGTAAAAGGCTTAGCTGAAATTCTGTTCAGCCATCTGAAGAGCCAGTATCCGAGTCCTATAAAGGCTTTGATCCGGAACTAGATAGCGTTAGCTTAGTATAGTATATAATATAATATTGTCAATTAATCAGTAAAATCTATTAATCTTGTTAAACTTCAAGTCAATTAAATTGTACTTTTTAACTAAATACATATAACGACTTAGATTTTACAAACGTAACATAATTAATTAATACATAACTTGATACGGAAGTTATATAAACGGAACTCGTAGATAATACTCGATACTGAAAAATATATATAGCGTTATAATTGTGTCGGTATACAAGTTTAGGGTTATAATTTGTACTGAAATTGAAATTTTATTGAAATTAAATCGAAATCATGACTCAGACCAGAGCAGCAAAGCAAAAGGCTCAAGCTAATGGGAGTGCTGTGGCCAGAGCAGAACTGAGGGGGGGGGGCAGTTGCCCTCTGAATCACAGCCTTTTAAAATGCACTGCTTGCTTGATGTTTGTGGAGCAATCGGGTACGGGACATGATATTGCCATGGGGAATGTCTTTGTGTGTGCGCGCGATGTAAGGAGTGTAAGGAAATCAGGCGACAACTCAGCGTTGTTATGAGTCTATATGAGAGCTTGAAGGACAGGGTGGATGTCCTCGAAGGATCTAAATTGAGGGGCCCATCAAGCTCTCAGCTGCCCACATCAACGCCAGAGCTTGCACTTGGTCATCACGCAACACAGCGGCAACTCACAAGGCAGAATGGGCTGGTCCCACAGGAACTACTAGTAGTTGTTGGTAACTATTGTCAGGGAAACAGGGAACATGGTATGTAAAAAGGATAGGTGGAACAGGACCAGGATATGTCTGCCAGGGGCAAAGGTTGATGACGTTGTAGAGCGGATATCAACTTTTAAGAGCACAAAAGGTGATATAGTTGTACACGTTGGCACTAATGACATTAAGAATAGGAGACCGGCGGAATTATTTAACAAGTACAGGTCACTGTTGAAAAAAAGTTGTGAATTAAGGTTGAATTTGAAAGTGTTTGCAATTCTGCCCAGGCATGATAGGAGGGAGTATAGGATGAGAGCCTTGTCGATCAATTCGGCACTGGAAAGATGTGTGCAAGGCTCAAGGCGTACAATTTTTTTCAGCCTGGTCTATACTTGTTAACAGGAGAGACTGCTTCTACAGGGATGGGATACACTTAAATAGAAAGGGTGCAAGAATATTTTATGATGCTATTGAGGCAGTGTTAGGTGGGTCGGAAAACTGCTAGCTTGGGATACAAGGACTAATAGATTAACAGTAGCCACTGGCAGAGGTGGAAGTGATTCTTGCACTGCTTCTATTGGAATGAGCAGCAGCTTGGAAAACAAGATGCAGGTTATTTCAGAGACTGCTGGGAGTCATTGCGGTAAAAGTAAACACATGGATTGTGTTAGGGTAGCTAAGAATAGGAACAGCTGTATGTATAATGTATACTTCCGTGTACACCAATGCTAGTAGTTTGGTAAATGAATTTGAGGTATTGCTCAAAACATCAAAAGCAGATATTGTTGGGATATCAGAGAAGTGGTGTCACACAGATATAAGGAATGCAGAACTGGAATTTGGGGAGTACAATGTGTACAGAAAGGATAGACAGGACAGGAAGGAAGGAAGGAAGGAGGGGTTATAATCCAAGGAAACACATAAAATCCAAGGAAGTGAAGCCAGTCGACATCGCTGGACAGTGCAGTGTTGAGTCAGTTTGGTGTGATAAGCATCGGGAGATCAAAATTGAGAGTAGGAGTGTGCTATAGGCCTAATGACTCTGATGAGTATAATAAGAAACTATACAGGGAAATAGTGGGCCAGTAAATCAGAGTCTTATAATGGGGAAATTTTAATTTCCCAGATATTGACTGGAATTTGTGGGTTGGTCACTCATACACTAGCAAGTCTTTTGTGGATTTATTGGATGATTGTTTTCTACATTAGCATGTTCGGGAGGAAACTAGAGGGAGTAATACTCTTGATCTGATTATCAGTAGTAATTCTTCATGCATTCAGAATCTGCAGATAAAGGAACCACTAGGTGGCAGTGATCACAGTGTGCTGAAGTGGGATTTAATCAAAGAGGTAACTACCATCAGGGGTAAAGGGAAGGGTTTTTGTTTTCGTAAAGGCGACTACGATGGTCTGTGACACTATTTAAATTCTATACAGTGGGACCAACTGATGATGTTACCAATAGCAAATTCAAAATGGAAAGCATTCAACGAACTTATCTTGGAAGCTAATAGGCTTTACATACCAACTAAGAAATATTGTTCAAGGTTTAGGCCTAAATGGATGTCAGATGAACTAATGAGACATATGGCAGAGAAGAAAAATGCATGGGATACATACAAATTAATGGGTGACATGGAAGCCTATGATAGATATAAGCTGGTCTCTAACCAAGTCACAAAGGAGATTAGGCAGGCAAAGGCAGATTATGAGAAATTCTTGGCAAAGGATGCAAAGAAAAACAGAAAAGAGTTCTTTACCTATGTAAACTCTAAGAGGAAAGGGATGAATCAGATTTGTCCACTGGACAGTGATGGTTCAACAGTTGAGGATCCTGCTCAGGTGGCTAACAAATTAAACGATTATTTTGCATCTACATTCGATGATTTCGTAATAACTGAGAGGAAAGCGGAGAAGAAATTGTTGAGGATAAACATAAAAAAGGCATCCGGGGTGGATGGGATCTCTCCAGTTATATTAAAGGAGGCAGCAAAGGAAGTAAGCAAACCCCTAGCCATAATTATGAGAGCTTCTTTGGACTCAGGGGAGGTACCCATGGACTGGAGAAGTGCAAATGTGACCCCATTCACAAAGGAGAATCAAAGGCTGACACAAGTAATTATAGACCTGTGAGTTTAACTTCTGTTCCAGGAAAATTAATGGAGGCACTGGTTAAAGAAGCACTGCAGGATCATCTAGACAAGAGTTCAGCTATAGCTCGGACACAGCATGGTTTTGTTAAGGGAAAGTCTTGTCTGACTAATTTGATTGGATACTATGATGTATTTGATTGGATACTATGGAATGCAGGGAATAACTTTGATATTATATATTTGGATCTTAGAAAGGCTTTTGATACTGTTGCACATGGAAGACTGCTACACAAATTGAAGCAGTGTGGCATTGGAGGCAAATTGCTGGTATGGATAAAGGGATGGTTGAGAGAGAGAAGACAAAGTGGTAATCAGTGGACGCTGCTCATCGTGAACTAGTGTTATTAGTGGAGTCCCTCAGGGTTCAGCGTTGGGTCCATTGTTGTTTTCAGTATTTATAAATGATATTGATTTTGGGATATCAAGCTTAATGTCCAAGTTTGCAGACGATACAAAGGTTGGCAGGGTTGTTAAGGACACTACTGACGCTATGCTGCTGCAACAGGATCTGGAAACGTTGAGCATATGGGCTGAGAGGTAGCAAATGAAGTTTAACATTGACAAATGTAAAGTACTACATATGGGAAACAGTAACTCCAGAGCAACGTATCAACTCTACTACACTGACAATGGTAGAGAATGAAAAGGACCTGGGGGTAATTGTGCAGGCAGATATGAAGTTTTCCGAGCAGTGCAGACGAGCTGCAAGAGTAGCTCATGATGTCTTGTCAATGATATACAGGAATTTTTCTAGCAGGGATAAGGTGATTATTCCCTTGTATAAGGCAATGGTCAGGCTACACCTTGAGTACTGTATACAGGTCTGGAGGCCTCATTTCAAGAAGAAGGATGTAAAGCTGCTGAAGAGTACAGAGAGGGGCAACAAGATTAGTGAATGGAACAAAGGGTTGCTCTTACGAAGGAAGGATTAAGTTTTGCAAATTACAGTGTCTGGAGACTACGCACCGGCGATGTGATCTGATAGACGTGTATAAAGCTTTGAATGGTTTGAGTATACTCAATGCCAATGGGATTCTTTCTCTTGCTCAGAATAATCACCTGAGAGGGCATAAATTCAAATTGAGGAAAGACAGATGTAGGATAGATGTGCGGAAATTTGCCTTTAGCCAACGGGTGGTTGGTTGGTTGGTGCATCAAACTTCCATCCCTTGTTGTAGAAGTAGATAGCCTAAATAAATTTAAGGCTCGGCTGGACAGGTATTTCGAACGAATGGAGGGGTGAAATGGGAGTGGTGTTTTTTTTTTTTTTTTTTGGCTGATGGTGCACAAGCTTCAATCGTTCTTTTAATGTATATGTTTTTTTTTAATTATGTTTCTATGAATCTAAATATTCTTTTAAAATTCTATGTATACCCTTCTAGCCAACCAGATATACACGGGGTGAAAGCAAACTTAATAATAATAATGTTAGGTAGCTTCTGGCTTGTGAAAGTGTTGAGGTCAGCTCCCTGGTTCTATCGTGGCACAGTGGCTGATGTCTTCCCTGTTCTCCCTCGTGGGTAGCATATTCGGCAGAATCGCCGTCCGTCCTCCCAACATCTGGTAGAAAAGATCTTAGTTCGAATCATGTTGATGATATGAGGAATTTTTATGGACCTTTTTCACGTGGCTGAGTTAGTCTTCTCGGGCGAGAGTAGCCTCGTTTTTCTCCTGGACGCTCGAATTTTGAGTCCAGAAAACGGAAAATCGGTCATAGGACACATGCAGTTCATAGACAGTATATACGGAGCAATATGGTCTCATAAAATCCTACTACTACTACAACATCCCTGTTCATAATGAAGGGAACAAGGAACTCTGTAAACCAGATCATCGCTAGTAACCCCACCACGCGGAACACCAGCTACGATTTTATAGGACTTGGTGTGGTTGTAAGACATCTTAAGGTTCTCTGAGTATAATAGTCGGGAACCAAAGAATGTTCCCGCGAATGCAGATCGATTTTTCCAGCAGATGGATCAGCGTTTGAATATGAACAGTGAGGATTGCCGATTTTACATCAATATAGGTGGTGGATAATTCTTCGTTGCATTCGAATGGCCTGCAGGATGGCGTTTGTTGCATTTATCTCTCCTGACAGGCATGGTGAACTTGTGGTAGTTTGTTAGAAATGTTAGTTTGTTGTTTGTTATTTGGTTTTTAGGAGCATTAGCAACTAAGGCCATATTGCTCCGTTGTTAGAAATAATCTGAGTCATTGCCATTAGTATAATTTTCTGTAGAAGCTTAATACAGAGAAAATTTGCCTATGACAAGTCAGATCAATGGATCTTACCCTTAAGTTGCGTCCAGATGGGATATTTGTTTTAATCTTCGGGGAAGTGTTGTTGGGATAACACTGGCATCATGATAATTTCATTCATTTATTAATTACACACAATATACAATCTCAAGATTATGTACATCAAAGTATATACATGATTTATATACAATATATATTTACATATAATTAGATGCTCTGTACATATCATTAAACACTTGTGTGTGTGTGTGTGTGTGTGTGTGTGTGTGTGTGTGTGTGTGTGTGTGTGTGTGTGTGCGCGCGCGCGCGCGCTAATCAGGGTAACTCCCAGGCATAAGCCCAACTCTACCTTGAGAACTTGTGAATAGGTAGTCTTTACAAAGCAGTCCTGGAAAAGTATGTTGAATTACCTGGGTCTGATTTTACTGTAGCGCAATTCGCTCGTGAAATCCCGCACCTACTGGAGGTAGTGCAATACCAGTGAGTGCCAGCAGTCCCCGCTCCCCGGGTTGCCCATACCAGGTAGCCAGCAGGGAAAAAAAACACACACACACACAAAATCAATAGTCTGGATGGCACAACTATAAACTTCAAAAATCACAGTTCGACTGAATATTTCCTCATTTGCTGTTCCACATGCACTGGAACCTCCAAACCCAATAAAGGTACTATCCAGCAAATGCCCAACTATACGTCATGGATAACAGAACCATTAGAGCACCATACACGACGCAATGAATCAGGTCCAGCCCCCAGAATCCAGAAGGAAGTATTCATTATCACTGCACAAAAGACAACTAACCAGAGCACCAGACCAAACACGATGAATCTGGTCCAGCACTCCAGCTGCTAGCCAGAGGTAGAAACCAATAGTTGAACGCAACGTCCTCCAAAATTACAGAACCGACACAAGGAATCGGGTCCAACAAGAAACTCCATGAAGACAATCCAGTCACCAGGTTTTCCTCCCAGTCTGGAGCGTCCTGAAATGAATTAAAACAGTCACGATTTGCAATAAGTAAATGTACTGTATCAAACGATAAGCAGGGATTATGTGCCATCAAAGTCTGCCTTTGGTCTTCATACCCCCGACATAAAAAAATTACATGCATCCAAGTCTCCTGTTCGCCACACGTACAGAAAGGATCTGTCTCCAAACCTCTCTCATATAATTTGGCCCTAAGTGAGTCATGTCCTGTTAACAAAAATGTAGTATACATAGAACGGTTTTTGACAATGCATAGTTCACCTGGGGAAGATATATTTCCTCGTCACACCTCCACTTTCCCATATGGTTTGCCATAAATCCATTAATTTATTCCATATTCGTTGTTTTTCTTCTTTAATATTATTCTCCAAATCGATTGTGATATCCAAAAACGTTAACAACATACCCTTCTCAATTTGTACAAAAAACCTCTGTAGACAATATATAACTCCAATGGCATGGTAGCCGCTGTTCTAGGTAACTTTCAGTAAAGTTAATAATATAGAGCGCTTAAGCGATAAAAGTTTCGATCGAATCCTAGTTTTACTTACCACAAAAAACCAAGCAACAGCCGCAAATGCCACTATCTGGAGAAAAATAGTCTTATAATGCAATGACAACACCCTCTTATTCAATCCCCACTCCTTACTTACGAGAAATCCTAGCAATGGAAGCTGTAACGTGTCTTACTTTTACATTCAGGTGTGAAACTGTGGCAAAAAGGAAAGCTTGTCATCTATGATTAATCCCAAATACTTAGTTTTAGCCACATAGGGAATCTGAACTCCACCTAAAAGAACTCTTGGAGGTCTGCCGTAATCAAATTGTTTTCTTAAAAACCATAAAACAGGTCTTACTTGCAGTGGTCTTCAATTTGTTCAATTCGGCCCACTGCATTAAATCATCAAAAACTGGCTGTATTTTTCCTTCCAATACAAGTCTGGAGCGCCCAGAAACTCCAATCACAAGGTTATCAGCATAGGCTATCTTAACAAACTCTGTACCCTCCTTAATAAGCCACTGATCTAAAACTGCATTCCAAATGAGAGGTCCCGAAACCGAACTTTGAGGACAACCTTTCGAAACACCGGCACTATATGAAGATGACGTGCACGTACAGTAATAAATCTGCCCTGAAAATATGACCTTATACTATCACAGTGTAATAGTTAAATATGTAACTATTACACTGTGCAAGCACAAGAGATCAAAGGGCACTTCCCACCATACCGAATCAAATTCTCCTTCAAAGTCTATAAAGACCATAAGAACGTATTTATCAGAAAAATCCTTGATGTAGTTTAAAAGAGATGTTATTGCGTCCTCTGTACAGTGCCCCTTCTTAAATCCATGCTGATCAGCAGAACACAGATGCTTATCTTCTAACATCGCGGAAATTTTGGGAGCAAGTAACCTTTCATAAACTTTACCCATGTTCGCCAAGAGAGAAATTGGTCTGTATGCTCTCGGATCAGTCCTAGGCTTATGCAGTATCGTTAGAGTTGTCACCTTCCACGGTCTTGGAAAAGTACCCTCAATGAAACATTTGTTAAATAAATTTAACATAATTTGAGGGGAAAAAATCATAAAACTTAATGATTACTTGATTTTCAATTAAGTCCAAACTCAGACATTTCTTAACGTTCAATTTAGCTACAGCTGCACCCAACTCTACCAAACTGAACAGTTCAACATCCGAGTCACCTGCTCCTGTTAACTCAGAGTTAATCCGGCGTATTTCCGCTTGTTCAGGTGAATCATCTTGAGGAAGATCCTGAGGAAATAGTCTTCTAACAATCGTTTCCACAGTAGAAAAACCAATCCGATGTCTCATCATTATTGTTCAATACAGTGTCGTATATTTCTCCACAAAACAATTTATTACGAGAAATTTCATACACGAGACTCCAGAGATCTGTGTTACCAACCTCATTAACCAACTCTTGCTCTCAGCAATAGCCTTACGAAAAGTCTTTCTTCTCTCTTTATAGGCATTTTTAAATTATTCCACATCAACACTAGAGAGATGTCTATTTCTTTGGTATTCTTTCCTAGCTGTTTGTTTGTTTGTTTTTTGGTTTTTAGGAGCATTAGCAACTAAGGCCATCTTCTTTCTTTCCGAGCCTGGCATACCTGAGATCTCAGAGCAGACAAAGCAGGAGTCCAGCAAGGGACAGACAATTTTTTTAGTCCTTTTTCTCCTGGTGGAGTGCACACAAGCCTGGAAAATATGATACTGTACATAGTTACATATTCATAAGCTGTCATAGCATTTAAACTCTCTCCAGTTATCACTATCGAAAACTGTAGTCAAATAATTTTTAAAATTGTTCCAGTTAACACGGTCCATACAAAATCTAGACAGATCACTCGTAGCAAAGCTCTTTTCCCCTCATTGGAAACATAGATCAAATGAAATTGCACGGTGATCACTATTTACTAATCCAGAATTGACTTCCCAATTCAAAATAGACTCGCACATACGAAAAGATGTCACAGTAACATTAGACTTTCCATTTACAGTTGAAAAGGTGAACGGCTTATTTGGAAGGTTTTGAACAACTAGATTATGAAATAATAAGAGGTCTTTAAATTGGTTCCCTCTCACATCAGTATATCCACTGTGCCAAAAATGTGATTTTGCCTTAAAATCAGCAGTCACAATGAGATTATTGGATGCATATCTAAAACAAATATTTTCCAAATAATGAAGCGCTATCTGAATATCTTCAGATGGAGGGCAATACAGTGACACCAGGCAGAAAGAAGAAACTTGTGAAGACACAAGAATGCTGGTCATACACGCCGAACAAAAACCCGTGATTGACGTTACAACAAGGTCTTGATTAAAAATGACAATAGCGGATTTTGGTGTAACATCCACAGCTGCTACTATTCTAGCAGAAGAAGGAAAACTCAATCTTATGGGCTGCCCCTCCCACTTGTGAGGAATAAATTGGCTCCTGGATACAAACAATGTATATACAATTCTCCATGGCAATCACCCTTATTTCATCAGCAACTGCCCGACAGAGCTGATCATTTATTTGCAAAATTTTTAAATCTCTATGTCCTTGCAAAGCTCCAGAGGTAAAATCAGGGAAGGAGCTATTATACATTATTGATACGCATGTTTGCTAATTCCAATCTCTGTTTGTTCTCTTACAATTAATACATTGTGGAGGGTCCTCCTTGTGAGGGCACTCAGCGAAAACATGACCTCCATTAGCACAGTGACTACAAGAAACAGTCTTGTGTGAACATGACTGCGCACCATGTCCAAAACCCAGACATCTAAAACTTGTTCACCACAGTGAATTTCCGAAACCTATGGGAACCGAATCCAAGAAAAATTCTTTCATTATGAGACAAGCATTTATATAATCGAGGGCTGAAACCAATGACCCAATTAGTTACTTTAGTTCCAGAACCAGAATTAAATTGGAATGTTACTTAATCTTTTATCTCATCCTGGGTAAATTCATTATCTTTAAAATTTTTATAGTATAAATCCTCCAGGATTTCGTCCTTTGTAAACTCTTTGGGCACTCCGTATACATTTTATACATTGGACACTCCGTAGACATTTTAGGCCTATCGATCGAGAGGCCTAAAGCTGAAAGTTGCATTTAACTGAAAGTTAAAGCTGAAAGTTGCATCTTCTGAGTTTGTGGTTTCCAATAAAACCCTTTTATTCTTCAGGAGATGAATATTTTTAATCTTCATATTCTTATTAATCCTTAATTGCATCTGCCACCGCATTCCTGACGTCTTGGCTCGAAGCCAAAGCAGAATCCTCTGTAGGTCTAAGTATAACAATGTTTTAGTGACCGAGGACACAGGCACAAACTTATCTGCAGCCGGCAACACTCATTGCACGCCTCACAGTAGCCTCCCTAACAATAGTATCACCATCAGAATTCTCACAAACCAAATTCTGCCTAACTGCATCAGCAAATAATCTGTGAGGAGCTGCCCGCTTCTCCATTAGCTGATCTAAATGATTTGCCCGAATTTCTAGTTCTGCTGATTTAGCTTTAAATCGCTCATTGTCAATCAATAAAGCTGCTGTGACTACCTCCAAATCTGTCCACAAACTATGGATGTGATTTGAGGCCAACTTTGTTACTTTGCTTGAATCAGCTGACATACTCTCCCAAAGCCTTTCGAATTTTGGCTACCGTTGCATACACAACAGAAGCCTCAAGGGACCCTCCAAGGTCCAAACCCTCTGTAAATGACGAATCCTGAACCATATCATTTTCACTAGAACTATTTTGATTATCCGAATTAACCGTAGAAGTAATAACAATGACATCTGTTCCCATAGTTGAGGTAGACTCTTCCACCCACACATGAGGATTTTTATCCTTATCCTTATCCTTGTCTTTATTTTTGTCCAACCGAGGAACAAGCACTTTGGGTGTTTTAGGGATTTTCGGGGTTTTTTTTACCCCTAGACATGATAAGGCACACTGCTGATGAAGGAGAGCAACTGATCGAGATGGTATGAGCTGAGTTATTTGATAATGAACCGTGGGATCCCGTAAGCGCTGGTTGTTTGCCAAAAGAGGAAATGTTCTAATTTCTACAAGATGTTGCCTGGTTATTCTGATCATTGACGAAGGTTGAGGGCATTACTTGGGCAGGAAATTTAACTGTCCGTCAGTGTCGTTATCTGTTAACAATCTGGCTATGTGGCCTAGACATTGCGTAGGCCGAGTTAAGCTAGTTTTATAAACCGGTTTGCCTTTAGTGATAGACGAATCAAGGTGTTTTTTGTATTGTATATCATTTTTAAGCACGGACCCTGCTTTCGAGAACGCTGTTCGGTCTTAACTGAGCGGTATATTTTATTAAGTTTTATGTAGGCTTAAGCGGGAGTGCAGTAGCACATACTCTTTGAGTAGACCGGGGTTCAAGCCCCTGACCGCTAAATACGTCGATCTGCCAACCCGCACTGGACCAGCGTGGCAGATTATGGTCCATTTCCCTCAGCATGAATTATTGAAGAGGCTTCCATCCTGCAGTGGGTTGATAATGGCTGCAGTTCACCTTTTTTTTTTTTTTTTTTTTTTTAGGCTTTTTTAAAGAAGTAGACACTTGTTAGCTCCAATGTTCACCAGATTTTTGAATTATAAAATGAATTCTTCGTATATTGGGCCACAGTTTTATACTATAATCAGAGGATTTCTGTTAAAGTTCAGTCGTACACTTTGAATCAAAGAAATAAATGGGCTCATACCTTTCTTTCCATCCGTGTTGAAGCAGTACATAGCGATACATTTGAAAACAAGTTCAAACTAAGAAAGAGAACGATGCATATCTTTACTAAAACACAGTAGCGAACTTTTCATTACTGATTTATTTCTAACTGCTCTCTGTTCGAATTCAGTTGACTTCCAAAATTTACCTAATCAATTTACTAAAATGGGTTCTATCCTTAGATAATAATCAACTTTTGTATAAGTTATACTTTATACTTTGTAAAACCCCATAGTTTTATATTTTAAAATTAAACTATTCGGTTTATTATTCTTATGATAAAATATTTTAGCAATAATCATCTCCCTCGCAGTGTATACAACCTCATTACGTCACGAGTTTCACATACGAGTACACGAGACAAGCGCATGAACTGTCCAAATACTGAAATTCAAACTGTAGCTTAACATAAGACTAGATTAGAACAAGGTGACAGGTAAAATATCCTTTATCTGTTTTTAAAATACAGTAACCCCCGACTTACGTAAGGTTGCGTTCCGCGGAACTCTACGTAAGTCGGGAATTTCTCCATGCTTGTGCAGTACTCGCAACTGTGCTCTATGAATTGATTGAATCAAAAAAGAAATGTTCGACGAACAGGTAAATAGAATTATTTATTGTATTTATTCGATTTTTTATCTCATGCGCAGAAAAAATTACAAAAGCGTGCAATTTAAAAAAAAAATTCAAAATTGTAAAATTACCAAAAAAAGAGAAGAGACAGGAATAATTGTCAGTCAGTTTTACCCCTCGAGCATCGTTGCCAGAATAGACATCATCAGCTGATAAATACGCCGCTGCGGAGGTTGAGGGCTGTGGAGATTTAGAAGGGGTCGGCAGCTCAACCTTACGAAAGAACATATTAATGGATGACTGGACGGTGGCTTTTTTCTTTTCATCGTAGATTTATTTGTAGCAAGCAAGCATATCATTCACCCCTCTGTTAACTTTTAAGTATCGTTCGCTGTCAGGATCCATCTTCTCAAAACTGGCCATTGCCGATGCAATTTCACAAAATGCCATTGCCATTTCTCTGGTGATGAAGCGTCTTGGCTTCTCATTTGGTTCATCTTGAGCTTCGTCAGCATTTTCTTCTTCCGCTATCGCTGCCTGCAAGTCAATAAGTTCTTCGTTAGATAACTCCTTCTCTTCTTGATATATTAACTCCTTCACGTCTTTGGCATCAACCTCCAACTGAAGTAGCTCTGAACCTTTACAATCTTATCTGTAACCGCTTTATATGATTCGTCTTTTTCAAATCCTTCGAAGCCTTTTACGTGCCGTGGGCATATTTTCTTCCATGCGCCATTTAAACAACTTTTAGTAATTTCCGCCCAGGCATTATTAATGTTTAAGATGGAGTGGTAAATATTGAAAGATTTCCAAATGTCTCTTAACGTAAAATTTTCTTCATCGTCTACTGCAGACAATGCCTGAGCAAATGTTGTGCGTAAATAGAACCCTGATCCATAGGTTGGATGAGTGAAGTCGTGTTTGGCATTAGAAATATGACTCTCACGTTCGAATTGAAATCATCTAGATGCGTAGGATGTCCAGGAGCACCATCTTGAAAGGAACGTCGTTGTCTTCACATTATTTTTCAACCAATTTAAACCAATTTAAACCAATCCGCAGAGAGACATTGTTATCCATGATCTGTTTCGATCGGAAATGTACGGGTAGGGTGGCTTTATTGATGCCCTTAAATGCACGAGGATTTCCAGAATGGTACACAAGCAGTGGTTTTAATCTGTAATATCCTGCTGGGTTCGAATCCCGCCTCGGGCTTGGATCAAAGTACTGCAAAAAAAACATTGGGAGGTGCATTATGGCCACAGAAGCCGATGCGCCAACAACTACCAAAAAAAAAAAAAAAATATATATATATATATATATATCCTGCTGCATTAGCCCCAAGCAAGAGCGTGGTCCTATCTTTTGACGCCTTGAAACCTGGCATTGTATTTTCCTCTTTAGCAATGTATATTGGATCTGGAATTTTTTTTTTTTTTTTCTCAATAGAGAGCAGTCTCGTCAACGTTAAAAATTTGCTGCGTTGAATAGCAGCCTTCATCAATAATTTTTTTCAACACATCACTAAATTTCTCTGCAGCTGCAGAATCGGCACTGGTGACTTCACCGCATATTTTAACGTTGTGGAAACCAGCGTGATGCTTGAACCTATTAAACCACCCGTTTCTTGCCATGAACTTGAGCTGGGGTTCGCCGTACTTATCCTTAATATCTTCATAAATACTTGTTGCTTTTGCTCGAATGGTCATTAGACCCGGGGGCACTCGCTTCTGAATCTGCTTTTTCATCCATATTATTAACAGCTGTTCCATCTTCGATCACAAAACAGCTTTCAGGTGCTGAAACAGCACCTGAACTCTGTTTTGTGATCACTGTTGATCTAAGTGCGTTGATCCTTTGACATGTTCTTTTGTACGCGCACTGTCCTTTAAAATAGTATTCACTGTTGAAGCAGCGAGACCTAATTCCCATGCAATAGATGACACACTTTGTCCTGCTTCGTAGTTCTTAATCATTTTCATCTTCATTTCTAAATCAATTTTATTTCGTTTCCTGGCACTGCCAGCACTTGCACTTTCCGTTGGTTGCTTTCACTTCATCATTGTAATACGCAAATAGGAATGAAGAGAAGTTTTTGAAAATTTGTATTTTATATGATTGAAGATTTAAGTGAAGGGGGAACACATTTCACCATAGTAGCGTAAAAACCTACACAAATGCAGTTATCGATATTATCGGAAATGCAATAAGATCGAGTTTACTACCCGTTTATAATTAGATGCACCAACAGAAAAACCCAATAAACCGGAAAATGCAAATTGTTTTATGGTCGTGACCTCCAGAAACGTGCTTTAAAAAATATCACAAAGGCGTTCAAAACTGATTCTTATAACGGGAACATATGATAACGACGAAAGGAAAAGGATAGTGCAATTTCCATTATAAATATGATCTTTTAGAGAAATGAACAGGTTAGTAATATAGTGAAATTTTCAACTTGCAAGGACTTGGAACAAATTAAAAAAAAAAACAGTGTTATTGGGTTCACATTACGATATTTTCACGATACCTCCATTTATTCTTACGGGTGCAAAATACGTTTCCACGATTTTTTTTAAGTTTGCACGGGCCGGAAAAAACTTACGTAAATTCGACTTTACGTAAGTCGTGTATTATGTAAGTTGGAAGTTCCTGTATTATAAACAAATAATACATTTTATAAATAAAACGTGCAGTTGATAAAGCGCATATTTAACATTTATTATAATTATGAGGGGTGGGTCACAGAGGTGAATGAAACTCAGAAGTGGGCCACGAGCCAAAAAAAAAAAAAAAAAAAAGGTTGAGAACCACTGCTCTAGGTGACCAGAAGAAAGCGTGGGCCCTACATGTCATTCGCACCGCTTCTTCGAATGAATTATGCGATTGGTTGAATAGAGTAGTCTATGCAGTTTGCCATACCCATGAAATAGAGGGAGCCAAAAGATCACGATAGTGAGTGTTACTTTTGTAATGTAAATATACTACGATTCTCAGCGAAGAATAAGACCACCATTGTTTATCTGAACCTGGATTGAGCGACGTGAAAATTCCTCCAGATGACAATATGCCAATTCTGGTACCAACAGAGCACCAACATCGAATATTGCATCCAATAGAGGTTTTCCTTCCGTCTCTACAAATTAAACTTGGTCTAATGAAGAGTTTTGTGAAAGGAATGGGTAAGATGAATTCATCTTACCCATTCCTTTCACAAATGGAATGGGTAAGATGGAATGGGATGGAAATTTCTCACTATGGAATGGGTAAGATGTATTCATCTTACCCATTCCATAGTGAGAAATTTCCAAAGATCGGTGCGGCAAAAATGATGGAGGGAATCTTTAATTTGATTTGACGGCCTCGAATCAGAGAGACTCTGTAGAATGAAAGCTTTTAAAAATGCCTTAAGGTGTTAAAATTAAAAACATGGCAGGCTTAAAAATGAGGCTTTGTGGAAAGTTTTTGTGCAACCACAGATCGCCTGCATACAAAGATGGAGTTCAGAAACTGCTCAATGCATATACTGAAATAGGATGTTGTTGTGTGTGTGGCACTGCAATTATATTTCTTGCATTCGCATTTAGAATTCTTCCTCAAAAACTTTCGCACGGTGGGTGACGAGCAGGAGGAACGATTCCATCAAGATATCAAATCAATGGAAAATCGCTATTACGGTTTCTGGAACGAATGCAGGTTGGCAGATTTTTGCTGAATGTTGTACTGCAACATTCCGGACAAACTGTACCAAAGGAAATTGGTACACATTTTTAAATCGTACACAGCTTTTTATTTTTTAATTTTTACAATAGTGTACTATATTATCTCAACTGTGTGTGTATATAATAAATTGGGGTTAAACGCCTTAACTAACTTGTAGTGATTTTATCATCAGTCGTATTACACAAACTACGCGTGCTGAAAAAGAAACAAAGTACATTTGAAATCAGTGCGCAAAACTGGTTCAGGACATGTCAGATTTCATATAATCACTATCCTCCCCACTCCAGGTGGAAAAGAACCGACTTTGAATCCCATTAATTACGCAAGGAATTTTTATGGACCTTTTTTCACAATTAAGTTAGTCACTCTCGGACGAAGGTAGCACGGTTTTTTCTCCTGGAAACTCCGGTTTTTCGTCCAGAAAAAAATAGGCAAATCGAACTCGCATAATATGTACGGGGCAATAAAGTCGCTGATGTGCTTTAAACCCTACAGCAAAAACATATGGGGAAGGAGGAAGTTGATCAGTGACATTGCAATAGCATAGTTATACCAGCAGTGTTCTGATTAGCAACGCTCGTACTTCCTGCCAGCTATCGTTTACTATTTATGTTTTAATAGTAATGATTTTTATAAACTATATTAATCTGTAATTACACATCCTAATTAGTTCCTTTCCCTCTCCACGCCATAAGACGTTGGCCAATATATATTTCACCTAGTAGATAAAATTGCAGTTCATTTTGTTTCATAACATACTGGTTATTACAATTGATTTTCCAAGGAACCTAACGGTGATAATTAAACTTGTCATAGTAATTTATACTGTAAGGAAATTTGCGCAACTACTCCAAGAATTATTGTCAGATGGCAATCGCACATCATAGGTTGTGCAATCAGTTCCGCCTGACTTACATTTTTCTAACTTTCATTTTTCTAAAACGCAATATCAAGGGATATTAACGGTATTGAGTGGGTAGATTTCGTAAAATGGTAGAAGAATTTCAAGGCTGTAGGTGAATGCCATTAAACGGCTACATGGAAATCTGACAGACATCGTCAGAATCTCACATGAGTTGTACTTTACTCGAGAAACATCTTCAGATTTATGTGGTTTCAGGGAAAAAACACTAACTTTCTGTTTGTTTTCTCCCTACCGAGATGAATGACCTTTAACGAAGGTTAAACCCACTCATGACGTACGCAATTAGGTAGTTCGAAAAGAAAATTCCCGAATGTGTCCCACTCGAAAATCATTTATGGAAATGAAATGTTGCAACTCTAGAATCAAGTTTATTGACATGTGCCTTATTTGTTGGGTTAACGTTGGATTTAACGAGGCGCAGTTACGTCAGGGTTTTATGATCAGCAGACACCACACCTTGTCATTAGAATTAAACGAAGAAAAAGTGAGTTTTTGGATGGGATATTTTGTTTTTGTATTTCCTTTTTCTATTAAAATACAGAATAACAATTATCCAGTATAAAATATTATTAATAATATCTTATATATACATTATAAAACATCTTTAGTTAACTTTATATTATCATATAATATCCGTATGTCAATCAACTTTTAACCGCCTTAGGACCATCTTGGCAGGTTGTTATTTTGTTTTTAGGAGCATTAGCAACTAAGGCCATATTGCTCCGAGAATATGCGGTGGTCATTCCCTGACCTTTCCGCATCCTCCGTATTTGGTGGTCACGGGCTCGAACCCCGGTCTAATCAAGAAGCGTGTGCTACGCACTGCTGCTCCTGCTCACCTGCTACGGAGGCGCCTGTCTTTGATAGGATCTGGCGCTTTAAGGCGCTACACTAAAACATTAATGAAGGTTGCTGGCTATTTGGATGGATCTCCTTCGAAGTAGTCTTCTTGACATTTGATTAGGTGCTTCATGACGTTACACCGATTCCGACGATCCTGGAAACATTCCTGGTGCGCCCAAAAAACAATTTATAATAGTTCGTGTCGTGTTCTGAATAATTTTCTCAGTCGTTGCAAATCTATGATCATTCAAGGGGGACAAATTCATAATTAACAGAGCCCTCTGTATAAAAAAGTTTGCAAGTTTGGCTAGTATTACTAGTGGCAAACGATACAAGAAAGCAAGTTTATATAGTTTATTTAGTTCCTCCTTGAATTTATTAAGCTGGCCACTTCCACAACAACAGATGGAAGCCTGTTCCAACAATCAACCACCCGCTGGCTAAAGACAAATTCTTCACATCTATTCTGCAACCATCCTTCCTGAATTTTAATTTGTGCTCCCCCGTCATGTGTGTAGTCTAAGCAAGAGGACGAATGCCATCAGTATTGAACTTGCTCAATCCATTCAAAGCCTTAAACGCCTCAATCAGATCACTTTGTAGGCGACTAATCTCAAGACGTTCCAATTTGCAGAACTGAAGCCTTTCTTAGTATGAGCACCCCTTTGTTCCCCTAACTAATCTCGTTTCCCTTCTCTGTACTTGTTCCAACAGCTCAATCAAAAATGAGGCTTCGATACATGTATGTAGTACTCAAGATGCTGCCTAACCATTGCCGAATACCATGGTTTAACCACCTCCTTGTATCAGGCAATGGTTAGGCCACACCTTGACTAACTTACCCTGCTTACTCTGCCTCTAGGACAGCAGGACAGTATAGCAGCACACAGTTGAAGCGAATGGTCTGCCAGAACTGAGATGCAGCCTGGCATACACAGTGTAGTAAACTATCCCTTGTTTCCAAGAAACAGCCTTGCTTCCAATAATCGGACTGAAAACTTTCTCTCTTACCATCCTTAGAATTTTTGCAGCTTAAATATCTGAATATTTAAGTTCGTGAATTAAAGCTGAAAAATGACGAGTGATAAAATATTGATTTTACTGTCATCATTAATTAAAAATGTAAAAACAGTAAATATGTAGTATTCGATCAACTCAGTGCTTTCCGAGCACAATCTGATTATTGATTTCATACTGGCGCGCGCACACTTCAGAAAGAACTATTTTTATTCCAGAGGATGGGTGGAGTAAATCCTGTTTGTGACTTGCAATATACGTGTTTTTCCGCACATGCGCAATTAGTATCATCAGGTCCTTTAAAATTCGTGTTTATCTCTATAAAGTATTCTAGTAATTTTGATTTGTTCCAGAGACAGGGTTTGCTTTAATTATGGAAAAAAAAAAAAAAAGAAGAAGAAAGAGATATCAATAAATAGCGAAGGGAAGCAGATATTTACTACTATTATTATTAAATCCGTTTATTATTATAGCAAGTGATTGCTTTCACCCCTTATACACAGCCGACCGGCTAGAAGGGTTTGTAAAAATGTAAGAATGGCAAATTTTTACAATGCAATATTTACAAATCATGTTTACAATATTTACAGAAGTGCGATCATTTACACTGTTATTTACAGAATGTAATTATCGACAACTTTAGAAGAGGAAATTATTCACAGTACCATTTAAAAGTAGATGTCCAACAGTTATTTTATATTTTGGTCATTCCTTCCTATTTATAAAGTTCAAATTCCTAGCTTTTTCTAGTTCAAGCTTCTTCTTCATACTTCTATAGTTCAAGCAAGCTGTAAGCTTCAGAGAGGCTCTTCACTCTGTACTGCTTGCCTTCACAGTATTTCACAGGATCTATTGCCAATGTATTGAAAAGGGGAACTGCGTTGTTCGGAAAGAAATTCTTCAGACAGCACAGGTTGGATAGTGTAGTATGCAACGGTAAGTAGGGATTGTCATTACTGCGTCCAGCACGTGGAGTAGCGATAACTCCGCGAAGACTGGGGGCGTCAATCACACCACTTAGCATCTGAGACAGAAAAAGAATATTCCTGGATGCAATGTGAACTCTCCAGGGAGTGATATTAAAGTTGGCATATAAAACAGCCCTGGAGATGGTGAATGCGCTGCCCGTGACTCTGTTCATCCATCGCATTACCCAGTACTCGACTGCCAGGAATCTGTTTATGTCGAGGTCGGTGCAGAAGACCAGATTGGTGATGCATATAGTGCGACTGGTTGTAGGCACCGCAGGACATATCCTCCGACTACACCGACGTGGAGTAACCCCGTCAGCTCCTCTTGTCGAATTGCCCACATCGCCGAAAAAGTCTTAGTTTTCATGGTCGAAAAATGGTTTTGAAAAGTGAGGCCCTCGTCCCAAGTCAAGCCGAGGTCGGTGTGAGACTTCACTTTCCTTATCTGCACTCCGTTGTGATAGGCTGTGATGTCATTTTTGATTCTCTTTTTTGTAAATGTGATTTGGGCTGATTTAGATATGTTTAGCTCCAGGACGGCGGCTCGCTGATTTATCAGGTGGGTTTGTTCAGGGTCATTTAATTTTATATAAAATTAACTATGCTGCTGAAAGAGATATTTAAATACATAATTACTATTTGTAAAATAATAAGAGAAGTCTACCACAATATAGTACAATCCTCAATATGGTACTATATTGAGGTAAACTTCTTATTATTTTAAAAATATTGATATCAACGTAGAACGTATTGAGCATTACAGCTCTGGTTCATACTATTTAGTATATAATTAAAGAATACTACAAGGCAGATAAATGAGATGGTTATCTGATTTAAATGTCAATATTTACTCCATAAGCCTATATAAAATCGCGAGTATGTTTAACGAGTAGATACGCTTTTTTTAAAATACCTAACACTTAAAATTCAACTGCCGCTGTATTTAATTTACAATTCTACTTAGTAATCAATTCAAATCAGCAAAATTAATTATCAATCTGGCTATTTAAAATAGCCTCGCATGTCACGTAGGTACGTTTTCAAAGCCCACTGACTTTGAAAGTAGTGAAAAACGAAGATGGGCAAAAACATATTTAGGGAGTGCGTTTAGTATCTGTAGGTCAGTAGCAAACATAGTTCGCGGACATGGCTGTTGCTGTCTGTGAGATTTGTGCCACGAATGAGTCAGCAAAAAAAGGAGAGCACTAATTCTGAGAGATGAAACCCTTTTCAGTTCTAGCATTTCGAGAAGTCAGGATGTAAGCGATTGTGTATCAAGTGGACTACATACAAACAATTTTTTGTTTAATTTTCTTTTCTTAAATATGTGCACTTCGAAATGAGTGAAAGCAAATTTTGAAGGTTGGTTAGAAATATTTTTCCTTATCGATTACATTATTATTTTATTATAGCAGTAAAGCAGAATGCTATTTTATTTTTTGTTGTTTTGAGCAGCATCCGCGACTTAAACTATATTGCTCTGTATGTATTATGCCTGTGCTAGTTGTGTTCGCGGGCAGATTTCTATTTTGTGAGGGCTGAAACCCAATATAACTCAAGGGAAAAATTCTACGCCTGCGTCTGAGATCCATTAACTACAGACCTGATTGAAAAGACCTTTACAAATACTCCCAGTCATCAACGAGATTCCAACCCAGACCTCTCCAAAAGAGTAACGAATGGCTATTATTCTCTATTCCCTCACGGTGGACAATATTTTAATTGGGAGAACACTAGATCGAAGTCAAAAAAAATCTTGACGCCAACCCAATCTTCTTCGCAGAACTCAAACACTGCTGTGCGAACTGCAATCTTATATAAGCTGTTCCTGACTTTGAGTCTTCATCAGCGTCACAAATCAGTCCATTCTTAATGCAAAGCTAAGTGTGTGTGTGAGAGAGAGAGAGAGAGGGGGGGGGAATGGTGGAGAGGCTACAGAATTGAAACTAGCTTACTATACAATAAAGTAGTATCCTAATAAACTATATTATTAATTTCACGTGGTATAAGAGTGGTATTAATATAAAAATAAACTTAAAAATCTTCCCATGGACCATAGAAACATTAGCCGAAAATTTTGTGTCGATCAGTTTTTCCTTCTCGACTAATGCCCGAAACCCAAAGGGTACATACACTGTACATGTTTCTGGACAGGGTGCGGCATCTGATGGGGCGACAAAATCAAAATTAATCCCGAAACTTTTCCCGAGAGGGCTAAGAGAACATGATCTGAAAATCTGGTACTGATTCAACTTTTGCTTATTTTGTATTGCCGAAACATCGGAAATCTATTTTGATTTATAAGTACTGGACGGGCCACGAAATGATGATACATTTAAATATCTCATAATTACAATATTAATAGATCTGACACAGTAATGTGATTTAACATCGTCTATACGTGAGACAGAAACTGCGCCCATTTTTGTCCCACTTAATGACGATAGTAATTCAATGGTGCCTATATTATGTGTGCTTTTCATGCTTCATTGTTTTTTATGGACCAAGGTGTCGGAAAATCATATTACTGTGTAGGATTTAATAAAATTGTATTTGTGAGACATTAAAGTCCAGGGGTCGGCAACCTATTTTGAATGAAGAGCCATTTTTGATCAAATAAAAAAAAAAAAGAGAGAGAATCCGAAGAGCCTCAGCTCAAGCTGGGAAGGGGCGGGAGGAAGGAGTTTTTTAAGAAATAGGATAGAGTGGGAAGGTATTTTATTATATATATTTTTTGAAATATTATTTATTAAAACTGAAAAAAATGTAACAAACATCCAATTAGGTACAAATTAATGTGACTTTTGCTGCTCAACTTCTTGAGCGAGTCTCTCAACATCAGGCGAGTATGCCGTAATTTTCATCTGTAAACATGCTGAGAGACTCGCATTGTTCAGTTTCTTGATTTATTTTTAATATAGTTCATTTTCGAAAATATTTTCCGGCAGAAATTCGTCGAACCAAAAACTGAGAAGTCCAAACGCAAATATTGTCAAATTTATATACGTGTCCGGTAAGCTACTCCACGCATCCAACACAATTTGGTCTTGCTTTTTCAACTCGTCTATCGCCGCCCATTTGTGTTGAATTGCAAGGGCAGATTTTGCCTCTCCAAATCCTTAATTTCAGTTTTAAGGCATTTAGTCTTGCACTCCACACATGTCCTTGATTTTTTTCAATTTCATATTGTGCTTCACGTGAGCTAAAAGTTAGAGCCGCAGGTTGATGACCCCTGCATTAAACAAATGTCATCATTTGGTGGGGAAAGTAAATAAAAAAAAAAAAAAGTTCACGGAAATCATCCATTCACTGGGATCCGACCGTCACACGGACGTGAAAAGGTTAGTTTTTTAAAACCCAGTATAATTTTCTTTAACAACGGTCGACGACATTTCCCCTAAATAAGCATCTTTTGTCAATAGGAACAACTTTATTTTCAAAGTAAAACATAAATATATTAATCATAAATACATTAAGAATTTCTTATTCTTCTCTGAAAGGTATTTGTAATAACCATATACATGAAGAATATATTGCAGCAGAATCCCGTCACTATGAGGAAACTAAATTCAAAGGAAACCATTTCATTTCGCTCTTCGAGGAAACTGTTCTTCCGCATTGGTCCTATCTGAAACGCCCATCTGCAACCAATTACATATCCTCTTGCCTTGCCTTGCCGTGCTGCAACTACAAAACTGTCTACGAAGCAAAAAACATCGCGTCAGGCAGGGCAATGCGCACTACTCCATTCCAATTTCATTCATCTAGAATTCGGTAACGAGAGAAGTATAATTTTCCGAACTGAACACCGTGACACACATACCGTGTACTCTGTGGAAAATAAAATAAACACCAACCCCACCTGGTGTACGGAAGTACAAGGAATGGAAATGTAACTACTAAAGCGCTTTTTGTTATTTGTTAAAAAAAAAAAATAAATAAAATAAAGTCGCGGCACTCAGGTGTTTCCTGTAAATGTCCTGTAACACTTCAATAATGAATTGTGATTTCTCTGCTGTGTAACGTTTTAACGAAACACGCCAAACAGAAATACCGAGAGTTTAGTGTCAGACAACGTTAACAACAAAATCATTTTGTAGAAAGGCTTTTGTAATTAACCAAGAAAAAGTCATTTGACATTTTCTTGTTTTACCAGAAATGTGCTTTTAGCCCAAGCTGAGTTGTAAACTACCAGAGAAATACATTTCTATGACATGCCATGCCTTGTTATTTGTAGAAACTAAAGTTATCTCAAAACAAAAATGTAATTTTGTAGTTAACATTGTCTGCCACTAAGCCCTCGATATGTACGTCGCGTTTTTTAAAGCTTCCATTTTAATAATTTTACATGATTGATTAAGCCGGATATCATCATTCTTCTTTTTCTTGGTGATTCCTTTCTACTTCTCTCTCACAGGGTAAATCGGGAATTTTTTTTTTTTTTTTTGGTTGATGCAGCATAAGCCTCAGGCTTCCTTGCACCATATAGCTAATAATAATAATAACCCACGTAAAGTACTTTAATTTGCGCATGCGTTGTGGCAATTTCGCTTGGAAATAATCGAAGTTTCGTGCTTTGTTCCCGTTAATAAATTGAAAAGGAATATTTTCTCACTGCTTACAAATTAATGGAAATAATCTTGTTTCGGCAGATATTCAAATGGGATTTTTTTATTTCTTAGAAATTTTAGAGAATAATGATTTTTTTTTTCTTATCAACTCCAAACTGGATCACCGAGAGGCATGAACATTCAAAAGATCACCTTCTATACAATACATTGGAATAGTGTCGTTTAAAAGAATTAATTTCCGATAAAATGAAGCGCAAAATTGAGAAATTTGTTTTCTACAAAATCTTCGAGCAGAAATAAACATCGCTCAATATCAGTATGTAAATTAAGCCTCCCGTGCTAGCGCATTGGCTACGACAGTCTTCACCAGTTCGTAAAAGTCCAGGTTTGAGTCCCCTATTGTCATGAGGACCTATTCTCTTTGGAAAGCAGAGGTCGTTCAGTAGATCGTTCAGTCTGTCATATACATGAAGATTTATCCCGTCATGGTTTTATCCCGTGGTTTGTTTTATTTATTTTTTTGAAATATTCTTATAAGCCTCTTAAATTCGTGCTGCAACAACAATGTAGAAAAGAGCACTGAATGTGCTCTTTTCTACATTTACATTAGTAGACAGATCTCTACTACGGATATGTATCCAAGAATTTTTTTTTAGAATGAGATACTTGACTTTCTGCAAGTTTTAATTTTCAGCAATTAATATGACTGGAGCTTGTTCCAGAAAACAGCAGTTGAAGGAATAAGTAAAGATGGAGTGTTGATTCGGTAAGCTGGCAGTTGAACCTTGAAGATGCTCTGCCCGTAGACCTCACTATAAGAAGGAGGTGGGGTTCTCTCAACTAAAAATCACTTAAGTTGGTTTAATTTTTTCTTTCTTTCTTTAAGTTATCTCATTCTAAATGTTTCAAACTCTAAAGTTATTAGGTTATGGGACTGTCGGGGTAATTTTTGTTCTCCTTTGTACTGTGCATTGACAATCGTTTACGCCACATATCGTCTAAGTACAGTACTATGTAATCATCCATTACCCCAGGGGCTCACATCTGGTGAGTACGGGCTTGGCAAACCCAGGGTCCTGAGCTGGATATCATCATTATTCTTTTTCTTGGTGATGCCTGTCTATTTCTGACCTCTCTCTCTCTCTCTCTCTCTCTCTCTCTCTCTCTCTCTCTCTCTCTCTCTCTGAGGGTAATCAGGATTTTTTTTTTGGCTGGTGCAGCATAAACCTCAGGCTTTTTTGAATCATATGGCTAATAATAACAATAATAATAAGGAAATACTTAAACATGTGCCTTCTTTCCAACTCTGTTTCCTGACAACAACGTTCTTATATCTAAAAGGGCTCGTTTCCTTTTAGGACCAGTGGCAGATTTCCGCACAGGCGCACGAGGTGCGCGCCTGGGGCCTCTTAAATAGAAGGGGCCTCAAATCTCAGGTCTCAAAAAAAAAAAAAAATAAAATTGTTTCATTTTTAAATTTTACACTCATCATTATTACCTTTACTGAATAAAACTATAATTTAATATGAGAAGTTCGTAAACTCTTATGCGAATATCCCTACATATTATATGAAATATCTATGCGATATAAGTGAATCTGAAGTGGAATACGTATTATCATTAATGCTTAGTTGTGCCATTTTTGCATTTAAACATTAGTTAAAATATATATGAAAGAATTGCGCAACAAAAATGATTACAACCGCAACACCAAATCTGTAGCGCATGCTACAGTAAAAATGTGCGCGTAGAATGAACACTGTAGTGGTACCGAAAATATTTAGAGGTGGGGCCCTCAAAATTGAATTGCGTCTGGGGACTCTCAAGTGCTAAGGCCGCCGTAGCCTAGTGGTTAGGCGCGCGAGTGCATAAGTACACGTGCCTTGAGTGACCGGGGTTCAAGCCCGTGACTGCTGAATACGGTGCTGTTTCTTGTATTCTGTCTATCTTGTGAACTCCTCTGACCGTTTGGTCGTCCCGGAGTATAAACAGAATTTATTTATTTATTTATTTATTTATTTAAATCCGCCACTGTTAAGGACAATCACTTCCCCCCCCCCCCTGTATTTCGAATCTTTATTCCATTGCATCTAAATTTAAGGTATTAAAGCTGAAATATTAATATTCGATTTTTTTTTTTTTTTTTTTTTTTTTATGTAAACCCCAAACACGAGTGGTATTAGAACCTATAGTACTTAGCACCGTGCTTGGGTGGAAGTTGAGAAGACGAAAGAAGATATTTGTTGACATTGGACTTGAAATTCTGTAGACTATTATTTTCAGGAAATACGTATGAAGGAAGGTTGTTCCAGAAAACGGCAGTTGAATGAATAAACGAGGAAGATGAAAAGTTGGTTCTGTGAGTTTGAAGTTGGACAGTAAATGCATGTTGGCTGGAGGCGGCACGTGTTCGGACTGTTTTGAAAGAGAGAGCTGGAATTATAGAAGCCAATTCAGAAGAACGGTGCCCATGGAAGTATCTGTAGAAGAGGCATGCAGCAAAAACAGTACGTCTATGAGAGAGCGAGTGGACAGACTCTGTTAGAGATGAATCATTAATTAACCTAATTGCCCTCTTCTGAATGGAATCAAGAATCTGAGCAAACGTTGACATCAGAAGTTTTGAAACAGTAATCCGACCAAGGAAAAGAAGAAAAGAAGTCTCGCAGGTCATCCCATTTTGCATTCTTGTAATGCCAAACAACACGAGGTTGGGAATAGCCATGAGATAAAGGTTCCATTGGAGAAGAGACAATCACCAAGTTGTGATCTGAAGTGCCTAAAGGACCTCTCACTTCGACCGTGTACTTAGAAGGGTTGTTTGTGAGAAAAAGATCAAGCGTATTGGCTATATGATTAGGATTATCCGGTATTCTTGTAGGTAAATGAACAATCTGTGCAAGATCATTAGTAATTGCAAAAGCCTCAGCATCTCGACCAGCTGGGTCGGTGTGACTAGAAAACGGAAGCCAGCTGGAGTTGTGAACATTAAAATCACCAAGGAAAATTACCTCACTGTTAGGAAAGTTGGAATGGAGAAAGTCAAGTTGCAAATATTATCTTCAACGTTCGTTAGTGAACAGATATCAATACTCCAACGCAAATCAACCCGAAATCCCGCACATATAATAGTAGACTGCACACGTTTGAATAAAATAACTGGAATATTAGCTAAAATTATGATTAACGCTTATAACGACTGAGCTAGAGGTTTGTGTGTAAAGCAGACGGAGTTTGTCTTGATTAAGTACCACACGTTTTAAGGTTTTTTTTTGAAGAATTCAGTTAGTTCAGACTAACTGAATTCTTCAAAGACTATTTGTGAATTTGCTAATTGATTGTGACCAGGGAAGGCGTCAACCTTTGCTACAGCAAAGGTTAGCGAGTGAAACCCCAACCAAAAAGGTGAACACTTCCATCGACACGTAAAGTAAACAGAGTAGCTGTTCAATTTTATTTATTTATTTTAGGTAAATATAAACGTTGCATAAGTCATAGTTTGTTTTGATCACTTCTGTTGCAACAATCCAGATGCTGCCCTCGTGGTGGCACAGCATCGCCGTCCTGCCCACACCAGGTGGAAAAGAATTGAGTTCGAGTCCCGTCGATGATGTGAGGAATTTTTATAGGCCTTTTTCACAACGTAGCTGACTTGGTCGGTCTCGGGCAAGGGTAGCACGGTTTTTCATCCCAGAAACTGTTTTTTTGTCCTGCAAACAGAAAATCGACCTCAGAACACACGCAATTTACAAACAATATATACAGAGCAATGTGGCCTTGTTTGCTGATGCTCCTAAAGCCCTACTATAACAACAACAGTCAGATGCCGTGTGGATAACCATTCTCCAAAGGAAACTAAAGCATAATAGCTCCTCAGAGGGTATTACCGTATTTCTAAAGCGTGAAGTGTTCCGCATGCATTACTATTTACTGTATGAAAGGAGAATGCTCTCTGAGAGAAAGTTCTCTGTTATATGCAAGTAAAAAAAACCAAACTATTACTTTTAGGCCACCCGAATAATTAAATTAATCTGCCGTGCTGTGTGTCCTATGTCTGTAAATTGCATGTGTTCTATGGTCGATTTGTCTGTTTTGCTGGACGAAAAACTCCAGTTTCTGGAGGGAGACCTTGCTACCTACGCCTGAGACCGACTAACTCAGCCACGGAATGAAATAAGCCCATTAAAGTTCCTCGAGTCATCGACAGGATTCGATAACGGGCCTTTTCCACCCAGTTTGGGGAGGACGGTGACGCTACCACTGTGTTACCGCGCAGACTTATATGCAAGTCAGCAACATATTTCTGTTGAAGTGCAGGATGCACATGTTTATATCCCACATGTTTATGCGTCACCAATGAGAACATAAAATGAGATCGCCTATGAATGTTTAACTCATGGTATGAAGATTGTAACTTGGGACACTCCTACCATTTTAATGAACTTCTGAACTGCATCATAAAAGCAGTTTTCTTCTGCTTGTTATGTAGTTGTACTCCTCACGTTATCTACAATGGTTAAGTACAAAAGAAGCAAAAGAAGCTCTCCATTCGACCGTAGACTAATATAGAGCTATGTTTTGGAGTTTAGGGTCATGGTACATGGTCCAAGAATGGCAACCAAGCTAGAAGGCGTCTGGCATTAGTCAGGGTGATTACTGGCTTGTGGACGCCTGCACGACCGCGATGGCTCCGAATGGAAAGCGATAGTTTCCAAGCGACTTTTCTAGTCTTTTCTAGGAAAACACTAGAAAAACACTTTTTAGTACTAGCTTCTCAAAATTTTCCTCCGCTCGCAACATTACTGCTACCTTCACTAGCAACGTACTGGTCTCCTGATCGCTTGGTGACTGGTTGGCACCGCTCCTGCTTCCACCTGGCGGGGCCAGTAACCTGGGGGAGAAGTTATCATCCAGGTCTAAATGGAGCATCCATGATTTAAATGACTTTCCAAACTCAAGACTAGCAACATCCAATGACTTGAATCAACCTAAAAGGATTCGAAAGGAAGCATAATGCCATGACATGCCAAACTTTCTGGTAATAAACTCCCTGTCCACTCAACCTGTGGGTAAATTATCATAATTTCTAAGTAAAAGTAGCAGAGTGGTCAGACGTGAGGGTACACAAGTACACGTGCTTTGAGTGACCGGGATTCAAGCCCTTGACTGATAAATACAGGGCTGCTTCTTGTATTTTCTCAACCTTGTCAACTCCTCTGACCGCGTGGTCGTCCCGGAGTATAAACAGAAAATTTATTTATTTATATATTTTTTAGAGATATTTGGAATTCATCGCCGAATCACAAAGAAATTGGTGAAACGACTATAATCCGGTGACCACCTGCTTGAAACAGCTACCTCAAAACATTCTGAATGGCTGCTGAAAACAACGACATCTGGTGGGCTGCCAGTGATAAATGGTCTGCTAATGATATATTATTATGGATCTTTACCGTCTAGGATTAAGTGGCTCTTTTACATGAAACACGAGTAATTCAAAATTTCCTGCACCTGCGTTTTTTTTTTTTTTTCAGGTCCGATATAAAAACATACGCGCTGCATCTCAGAGTTTCGTGATGGTTTCAGCGCCAGTCCACTTCCATTTGCAGTTCACATCGCTAATTGTCGGCCTTCAATGACATTGAAATACTCGAAACTGACTGCTTAAATGGCACTCTTTTATCATTCCGCGCTACAAGTCCGTTAAATCCGTCAATAGCAGCCTTTTGGGCTTACAATCGTACTACCGTCTCCTCGAAGGACAACAAGCATAATTACAGTTGTCTGACAAATGGCTAGGTCGTGACCACTATCAATGGAAAGATTCTGGGTATTAATGGTAGGACAGTGTATTTTCAACTACTATGAGCCTTCTGCTGTCTTGTACGACTGTACAGTCTTCATGTGGCATGATTTGTTTATTACAATCATGTGGCATGATTTGTTTATTCAAATGTTTCCTCTTTTATTTGCAGCTTCAGCAAACACATTCTCACTATTTCCTAGCTCGATGCGGTTGGGCGTGTCGGCATTGTTTAACACGCAATAAGAAACCATTTTATGTTTTATTAAATGATATTGTTACAACTTTCAATGAACAACATAACCAGGAAGTAAAATTTAGCACAAACCTATTTAAATAATAATATCTCAGCGTTAAAATATTAACTTCAGTTAAATTAAAACTGTGTGCGGTCATCTTCGGTTAATTATCATCTTTTAAGGGCACAAAAGGTGATACAGTTGTACACGTGGCACTAATGATATCAAGAGTAGGAGACCGGCGGAATTACTTAACAAGTACAGGTCACTGTTGAAAAAAAGCCGTGAATTAGGGTTGAATTTGAAAGTGTCTGCAATTCTGCCCAGACACGATTTTTTTTTATTTACTTATTTTTTTTATTTGTTTTTATTTTATTTATTTGTTTTTATTATTATTTTTTTATTTTATTTTTATTTATTATTTTTTATTATTTTATATATATATATTTTTTTTTTTTTTTTAAAGGTCCTAGCCGCCGAAATCCCAGGAAATTAAGCGGCAGGACCTGCCAGAGTGAATCTACAGCTGCTGGGTTCCTGGTCTGCCTCCACGGGGTGTAAGTGGGACAACGTTGGGCCTCAATAGGGGTCCAACGGCTAAATGACCAGATGAACAACGGTACAGAACACTACACATGAACAATTCCCACACACTTTTAAATCTCTGGCATTTCCCAGTGAACTGGTTCACCACAATGAAAGCAACGCGGAGATGGGGGAAACCCCTGGTGCCGTAAGACAACACACACTTACTTACACTTACACACGATAGGAAGGAGTATATGATGAGAGCCTTGTCAATCAATTGGGCCCTGGAAAGATGTCTGCAAGGCTCAAGGGGTAGAATTTTTTTCAGCCTGGACTGTACTTGTTAACAGGAGAGACTGCTTCTACAGGGATGGGATACACTTAAATAGAAAGGGTGCAAGAATATTTGCTGATGCTATCGAGGCAGTGTTAGGTGGGTCGGAAAACTGCTAGCTTGGGGGGAAGACAAAGACTAATAGATTAACAGTAGCCACTGGCAGAGGTGAAAGAGATTCTTGCACTGCTTCTATTGGAACGAACAGAAACCTGAAAAACAAGATGCAGGATATTTCAGAGACTGCTGGGAGTCACTGCGGAATAAGTAAACACATGGGTTGTGTTAGGGTAGCAAAGAATAGAAACAGATGCATGCATACTTGCGTGTACACCAATGCTAGGAGTTTAGTGAATAAATTTGATGAATTTGAGGTACTGCTCAAAACACCAAAGGCAGATATTGTTGGGATATCAGAGATATGGTGTCACACAGATATAACGAATGCAGAACTGGAATTTGGGGAGTACAACGTCTACAGAAAGGATAGGAAGGGGAGGAGGGGTTACGCTATTAGTTAAGAAACACATAAAATCCAAGGAAGTGAAGCCAGTCGACATCGCTGGACAGTGCAGTGTCGAGTCAGTTTGTTGTGACATAAGCTTTGGGAGATCAAAATTAAGAGTAGGATTGTGCTATAGGCCTAATGACTCTGATGGGTATAATAAGGAACTGTACAGGGAAATAGAGTGGGTCAGTAAATCAGAGAGTCTTATAATGGGGGATTTTAATTTTCCCAGATATTGACTGGAATTTGGGGGCTGGTCACTCAAACACTTGCAAGGCTTTTGTCGATTCATTGGATAATTGTTTTCTACATCAGCATGTTCAGGAGGCAACTAGAGGCAGTAATACTCTTGATTTGATTATCAGCAGTGATTCTTCATGCATTAAGAATCTGCAGATAAATGAACCACTAGGTGGAAGTGATCACAGTGTGCTGAAGTGGTATTTACTCAAAGAGGTAACTACCATTAGGGGTAAAGGGAAGGGTTATTGCTTTCGTAAAGGCGACTACGATGGACTGCGACAGTATTTAAATTCTATACAGTGGGACCAACTGATGATGTTACCAACAGCAAATTCAAAATGGGAAGCATTCAAAGAACTTATCTTGGAAGCTACTAGGCTTTACATACGAACTAAGAAATATTGTTCAAGGTTCAGGCCTATGGATGTCATATGAACTAATGAGACATATGGTAGAGAAGAAAAATGCATGGGATACATACAAATTAACACATGACACAGAAGCCTATGATAGATACAAGTTGATCTGTACCCAAGTTACAAAGGAGGTTAGGCAGGCGAAGGCAGATTACGAGAAATCTTTGGCAAGGGATGCAAAGATAAACAGCAAAGAGTTCTTTACTTATGTAAACTCTAGAAGGAAAGGGATGAATCAGATTGGTCCACTTGATATCGATGGGTCAACTGTTCATGATCTTACTCAGATAGCTAACAAACTAAATGAATATTTTGCATCGATATTCACACATGAGGAGTTATTCAGCGAGAGGAATGCCAGAGGTCTTTTCAAATCTGGCAGTAAGCTAGAGAATCTTGTAATAACTGAGAGTAAAGTGGAGGAGAAATTGTTGAAGATAAAGACAAGAAAGGCACCTGGGGTGGATCGGATCTATCCAGTTATATTAAAGGAGGCGGCAAAGGAAGAAAGCAAACCCTTAGCCATAATTATGAGAGCTTCCTTGGACTCAGGGGAGGTACCCACAGATTGGAGATGTGAAAATGTGACCCCAATTCACAAAGGAGGATCAAAGGCTGACACAAGTAATCATAGACCTGTGAGTTTAACTTCTGTTCCAGGAAAATTAATGGAGGCACTGGTTAAAGAAGCACTGCAGGATCATCTAGACAAGACTTCAGTTATAGCTCGGACACAGCATGGTTTTGTTAAGGGAAAGTCTTGTCTGACCAATTTGATTGGATACTATGATGCAGTCACAAAAGAACTGGATGCAGGGAATAACTTTGATATTATATACTTGGATCTTAGAAAGGCTTTTGATACTGTTGCACATGGAAGACTGCTACACAAATTGGAGCAGTGTGGCATTGGAGGCAAATTGCTGCTATGGATAAAGGGATGGTTGAGGGGGAGAAGACAGAGTGTGGTAATCAATGGACACTGCTCATCCTGGACTAATGTTATCAGTGGAGTACCTCAGGGTTCAGTGTTGGGTCCATTATTGTTTTCTGTATTTATAAATGATATTGATGATGGTATATCAAGCTTAATGTCCAAGTTTGCAGACGATACGAAGGTTGGCAGGGTTGTCACGGACACTACTGACACTATGCTGCTGCAACAGGATCTGGAAAGGTTGAGCAGGTGGGCTGAGAGGTGGCAAATGAAGTTTAACATTGACAAATGTAAAGTACTGCATATGGGAAACAGCAACACCAAAGCAACGTATCAGCTCTGTGGTACTACACTGACAGTGGTAGAGAATGAAAGGGATCTGGGGGTGGTTGTGCAGTCAGATATGACGTTCTCTGAGCAGTGCAGACGGTCTGCAAGAGTAGCTCATGGTGTATTGTCAATGATATATAGGAATTTTTCTAGCAGGGATAAGGAGGTGATTATTCCCTTGTATAAGGCAATGGTCAGGCCACACCTAGAATACTGTATACAGGTCTGGAGGCCTCATTTCAAGAAGGATGTAGAGCTTCTGGAACGAGTACAGAGAAGGGCAACAAGATTAGTGAATGGAACAAAGGGATGCTCTTACAAATAAAGGCTTAAGTTTCGCAAATTACAGTGTCTGGAGACTAGGAGAGCATGGACTCAGGGCATGGAATCACCTGAGAGAGCATGCTCAATGCTGATGGGATTCTTCCTCTTGCTCAGAATAATCACCTGAGAGGGCATAAATTCAAATTGAGGAAAGACAGATGTAGGATAGACGTGCGGAAATTTGCCTTTAGCCAGCGGGTGGTTGGTTGGTGGAATAGACTTCCATCCCTTGTCGTGGAAGTTGATAGCCTAAATAAGTTCAGCTGGACAGGTATTTCGAACGAACAGAGGGGTGAAGTGGAAGTGTGTTTTTTTTTTTTTTTTTTTTTTTTGTCTGATGCTGCATAATGAGTAAGCTTGCTTTATTGTATCAAATGCCTCTACTAATGCTAATACTAATTTCTATTCTCATAATTTCCAGATTATTAGACTGGAGCGGTGGTTAAGTAAAGGTAAAGGTGGTTAAGGTCAATGGTCAAGTTAAGCGTTGACATGACAATATCTAACAACAGTTCTTTCATTTGTATAACGTGACGCGGAACCTCTTAAAATGAAAACTTCGTTTCTTATTCTTGATTAATGAGTAACGTTTTTTTTTTTTTTTGCCCTACGAAAACGATCTTCGCGTAATACTTATAGTTGCTGCTGATGTCGTATAGCATTCAGTTACACTTCAAGTCCTTTCTTGGTCTCCCCTATCGCGTGGTTCCTCGAATGCAGATGGTATCAACGGCACAATTTAAAAAATGCGCTAATGAGAGTAATAAAAACTGGTTTCGTAAGTGTATGAAGCATAATGTGACACCTGATTAGCTGTTTGGTTTCGTTACGGGAAGCATGTTTTTTGTTTCGAAAAACGTTGAGAGGGTAGAGGAGCGGCAAATGATGATATCTCAACTAGGAAGTTACGCCACAGTCAACTGTAATTTAGAAGTTGTCTAAAACTTGATTTATGAACAGAAACATGCGTGTGAGACCATATCGTATAGTTCGATTTCTCAGCAATACCTTTTTAAAACAGACGGAGCCCCGTCGGGAAATGACTTTGCTACACTTAAAATCCTTATGATAAACACCAATCCTTATGATTATGAAATACAGTTTTCTTAGATATTCACATTAACAAACTTTGCATAATCGCAATTTTGTTTCTCCGTTGTCAACCGCAGTTTACAGCTAGCTTCTTTTTTTTTTTTTTTCTGTAAATTAGTAAGCTCGTACATTAATAATTTCTTGTTAAATATCTATTAGGGATTACCCCAACTCCATTAGAGATTACCCTAACAGAACAGAATTACTCCATTCAAATGAGGACAATCAGGTTAATTACCCTCTCTTACGAAGTCGTCTACTGTCAGTCTCACTGACGTTTTTCTTTTGCTGCATGCCTTTTCTGTACATACGAGGAGCATGTCAAAAGTTTTCTCCCTGAGTATGAAGGGGAGTCTAGTAACATATTACTTTTCGACATAGTCGCCTTTGTAGTCAAAACACTTTTGCCACAGAAGCTACAGTGAGTTGATGCCAGCTGCGAAGAAAGTTTTTTCCTTGGGGCTCCAGGAACGCATCCACTGCACAAAAGACGTCACTGTCGCTGGGAAAATGGATGCCAGCCAGATTTTTTTTTTTTTAATTAGGAGATAAGTGAAATTAGGAAATAGGTGACTCTGAATTCTCAGACCCAATATTCACCAAATCTAGCACCATCGGGTGCTAGATTTGGTGAATATGGGAATGGTCCAAGAATCCAAAGTCGCACTCAGGCAGTGAAGCAATAGCAATGAGATATTTGTGAGCAGGCGCAGGGTCCTGATGGCACAAGGGTCCATTGCTGGGTTTCCTGGGTTTTCTTTGAGTTTTTCACGCAAACGCCTCACAAGGTCTTCATAATAAGCACCTGTGACTGTCTTGTCTTTCACTGGAAATATTTCATCATCATCCAAGCAACTGAGGCCATCACCTTGACAGCAGAAGGAATCGATTTGGCTTTCTTCGTAGGAGGAGAAGAGCTGTGTTTCCACTGTCCTTTTGTATCTGGCTGAAATTAATGGACCCAGGTCCCATCCACGGTCACGAACCTTTCAAGGAAATTTGCTGGATATGCTTGAAACCCATGCAAGTGTTCACTTGACTTGACAGTACTTGTGCATTTTGATTTGCTATCAACAACTTTGGGACCCATCGTACTGACACTTTTCATTGCAAGAACCCCTGTTATCAGATGAGATGCCCAAGATGCTGGCAATGTATTGAACTATCACTCGTCGACTACTCATCACCAGTCATGCACATTCAACTTCTGGAGTGATGGATGTTGCAGGTTTTCCATAGCGCGGATAATCTTCCACGAGCTCCCTCCCTCGTTTACATTTTGCTGCCTATTTCTTAAACATGGAAAATGTTGGAACATCTTCCCAATGCTGTAATCATATCTAATGAATATCCCTTTTTTGCCAAATATTGAATGACTGAGCGGTGACAGATTTTGTCCATCTGTCCTCATTCACACAACTCTAAATTCGGGATCTATAATAAAAAAAAAAAAAGAGATTACTGCAAATGCATGAAACTTGGTGGGTTACTATTTGAAGTGTTATACATTAAGTACAGAAAATTTTAACACTACCACTATCCTTTCATACTCAGGCCACAGACGTTTCAAATTCCCCTGGTATTTCCTTGGGCACTGTTTTGAATTCGGTTCTGTAACTCACAGAACCAACTTTTCATCTTCCTCATTTATTCCTTCAACTTCAGCTTCCTGGAAAATACCTTCCTTCACATGTATTTTCTGAAAATTACAACCTGCAGAAATTTAAGTTTAATGTAAACAAGTATCTTCTTCTGTCTTCTCAACCATCAACGCACGTACTGTACTCAGTAAACTGCTCGACAAAATTAACAGAACAAAATGTTTTCATGAATATTTTATTGTGAACAATGTCGCCGAAAGCGAATATTTGATATAATATGCATCCTGGTATGCAAATTCCGAGTATCCAATAGAAATCGATCTCCCACCTTACAGAGCCGCACATTATGCAAATTGTTCATGCCTAAAAAAACAAGGGTTGCTACTGTCACTTCATTCCCGTTTTTTGGGGATTGCTCAGTGGGATATCCACATCTCCAGTACTCAGGATGGCAAGTCATCATCGTTTAGATTTGAGATGGCGGGCAGTTGTACTACTTAAGCCTCGTAGGTGGCACGTTGCTTAATGTAACAAGTACATGTAGTTCAGTTTCACTCAACAATGTATACTACGCGGAGATGGAGATAACCCCTAGTGCCGTTAGACACGAAAACACTACACTTTTACGCCGAGGGCTACACTAAGTCCACCAGAACAGACCACTGCTACTGGCTTTAACAGCAAGCCCTACGATGTCCTGTTATCAATTGCCTCTTGAGGTTGCTGTGGCCACATGTGAAAACATTTACAAATGGACTGTGTTAAGAAGGCTCGACTCAAGTGGACTCTACGCAAATAAGCCAGTGGTTTGTATCCAATTAACCCAAACTACCGCAGAACTCGTCGAAACTGGAGAAATGAATGTGACTTGGAGTCCTGACAAATTGGGTGCACTTTTATTCTCTGATGAGTTCCGTTTTAGCATATAAACAGATTCTAAACGTTATTTCATCTGGAGACAATGAGGAATGCGGTACCATCCTGGAATATAAGAGAAAGGGACACAGCGGGGGAGAGGCAGTGTTCACGTGTGGGGGTGGACTCATGATCAATGGCCGTATTCCTCCATGTTTTTGAACAGGGGTACCATAACTGCGCAGAGGTACTGAGAACAGATCCTCCAACCGTATGTATGACCTTTTTGGGGTGCAGTTGGCTCTGATTTTTTTTTTTTTTTTTATGCATGACAAAACCACTGCACTTAAAGCTCAAGTGGTGGAGTAATATCTTGAAACTGAAGATATTCATCGATTGCAGTGGCCAGCACGATCACTAGACTTAAATTCGATCGAGCATGTTTGAAACGCCCTTGGTCGTCGCATTGCACGCTGACAGCCAACTCCTCGATCACTAAGGTCTGCACTGGTGGAAGAATGGGATTTGTTGTGACAGACTCTTATAGACACCCTTATATCGAGCATAGTTCGCCGTTGGAAGGAATAATACTCCGTACTAATCTCATATGAACATATTTTCGAGCATCATGTATGGACTTCTGTAAAGTAACCTTTTTGGTACTTCTTATACAACTCCTATAAATGTCGCTTATACCTGTCAGAAGTTTCTCGCTCTCTTCATTTTATCGTTATTCTATATTACACTACCATACCAATTTTTGTCCCACTTCGTTGCAAGCTGAGCGAGTTACATCACATTTTCTACATGTTCTGTAAATTGTCGAGAAGCGTATAGGTTCTAACACCTTTCGTGTTTGTGGTTTCAAAACAAAAAAAAAAAAAAAAAAAAAAAATTTTATTTATTTTTTTTTTAAACGATAGCTATATATATATATATATATATATATATATATATATATATAGCTATCGTTTTATATTTCATAATGTCCAAAGAATGAAATCTATTTTTGAATACTACTACAGGATAAATAATTCTTATCTCCTTCGCATATTGATCTTTCATCGAATCTAATTTTTGAGCACTGCGATACAAGCTGTTTTCTTAATGAATTGTACTCTAATATCTTTTCATGGTTCCAACTGCATTGTCTGGAATCGAGAGAGAGATTCTCATTTTTTAGATTCCGAATGTTCTCTGCAGCTTCGTGTGGCTAGTCGGTGCTATCATTCTTTGTGTGTTCAAATATTTATAATCTAACTTCATTTCAGATACGTTTTCTTTTTTTCCTTCCTCTTTATGATAAATCTCCTTTTTATATTTTCTAAAAAATATTAGGTATGTCAAATTGGGGCAAGTCATTTCAGATTTATCAGGATTTTCATTCTTTTGTAGTCTAATTGCAGTTATAAGTATATATTCCTTTATAACTTAGTTTAAATAATCTTTTTTTTTATTTTTATAAGAAATGTTTTTTTATTTTTATTTTACAATTATCATAACAGTCAGTTTTAGAGATTTTATAATATTGATTGAGTTTAGAGGTCAATAAAGATGAAATTAAAGCATTTAAACATAATTCCAGAGAGATTAAATTAAAGCATTTTTAAACATAATTCCAGAGAGATGAAATTAAAGCATTTAAACATAATTCCAGATCATAACATCATTGGTAGAATAACTACATTGTAGTTTATAATGTTCTGTGTTTTAAGATAACCACATTATGCCTGATTCGTGTTCCCTATATACTCAAGTATTAAGTTTAACTGATATTCCATCCCTTCCCAATGGACAGTCAAAATATAATCTTTAGTACTGTCAAGAACCGTAGTCTAGTTCGTAATTACAATAAGACAAAATCAAGCCGAAGATCGGCGGAGATAAGCCAGCTGCATGAACTCGAGAGTAGGTTTGTCCAACTCTTCTTGGTACAACGAATGCTGCATCTTCGGGCTGGGGGCTTTAAATTGAAGAGAGAACAAAATATTCATAAACGGACCGCTACAGAGGGAACTCGGAGGAAAATTTGAAATAATGAAACAATTCTAAAAACACAGATTTCTGGTTTTTCTTCTTATTTAAAAAACATATTTACTACAGCACGTAATGTTTTTAAACAACGCTTACACGCATTTAATTTCAAAATATTATGTGATTAATGCAGCAATACCTGACTGAAAGTAGTCACTGGCTTCTGGACAGATGACTAATTTGTCTAGGCATAAATTCGTCCTATTTTCTAATTGTATACAATCGGTCACTCTACTCCACAACGGGTACTTTATCTCTGTGACCTTGGTGTACTATCTCATGATGCAAATTTTCTTACCACATAAATCACATCACATCACTTACTGTATTGTGTAAGCATCACCTACATAATCTACTGTATTTGATTTCAGCAGAAGAGACACCTTCTTCGAGATCTTGCTACTTTCAAATCATTCTGCCTACTCTTAATCTTTCTGTTTCTGTTAAAGTACACCCCACCATATTTTGCCTATGGAAATACATGAATATTTTGTATTGCGTTTCCTGTCGAAATGTAATCTGTAATCGGTTAACTGAAATCTACGCAGTACAATCCAGTTTACGTTACATTTCAGCCGAGTTCGATTCTTTTCCTTAAATTAATCGATTTTGTTTCTTTTTCTGTGTTTAAGAGAAGTGAAAAGTAAATATAGTTATCTCCTTATGGGATAACTGGAAAACTGAATCTACCGGCACCTCCTTAACTTCTAAGGAGGTTCCAGTAGAGTAGTACACTGTTTTGTACTTATTAGCGGAAGAAGCTGAAGCCATTCCATCTAATGAAAAATAAATCTAAGATTGAGAAAACAAAAGTGTTAAAAAAAATTATATATATATATATATATATATATAAACTTAATTGTTTATTTTATGTTTCATGTGTTATAGAGGAATAAACTGAATTTTCAGATTGGTACTGTACATATGTGACGTTAATGCTATTGTAATAGTAATAAATTAAACATTATACGCACATTGTTTTACTTTGGGCATGATCCTATTTATTTTTGGATTCCTGTTTGCTGTGTATTTATAACTTGGATGGAAACCATTTCAGGCATTAAGGCCTAATGGTGCTGACTAGCAATTTGGTGTGCTAGAAGCAGCCGGTTCGCCTGTTTTTTTTTTTTCTTCTTATATTAAATCCTAATTTTACTAGTTAAATACTAAATTTGTGGTTCTATAGATAAAGAACCATGCTTAAAAACAATAAAATAAAATAAAACAGCAATTTGAAAAATAATATAAAAGATCAATTTGAAAAGGAATATAAAAGGTTAGAGGAAATGGAAAAGAACCAAATAGAAGTCCTGCAAACAGAAAATGTTTATTCATAATGCGTGGGCCACAAATAGCAATACTGGGAAGTGCAGTTTATTTGTAGTGTCATGGCTGAGGCAATTCCCAGGGGGTATGTGATGCTCTGTACAGTTCTTGAAACTAAAGTTTGCTAATGGCAACGTATACAAGGTGTTTAAATTAAAAGGTTACCAGGGTCGCTTATTTTAAGGTTTAGACTACTGCCCGGATCTTTGCAGTTTTTCGGTTAAAATTTTTGAATTTGATGTTAAAATTGGAATAAATTATAATAACCGTTAAGATTTTGCGATTTCTAAATTTGCCTAATCAGTTGCTTTTTTCTGAATGATACATTTGCTATCCGTCCTGGTTTAGTTTAAAACCGTTATCGGAGTACTTCAGAAATTAACACAAAAACCTATTATATTTTAGTAGACCAATGGCGTTTTAAGAGAGTAATGCAAGCAGTCCAATTTTAACATCAAATTCATTTAACAACAGATAGCTTTGAAATAAAGCGAGACAGATTCCGGTGTTTTTAAACTGACACGCCCTGTATAAAGAAGTGCTTAACCACCTAACTTCGTAGTTAATATATTATTTTATTTTATCTGTCCTGACTGTACCCCATTCATTAAAAAAAATCCATTCATCATGATTGTTTTCCTGTCCGAAAAATAATTGATAACTTTTATTCCCATTTCTGATTTGCACTCCCATCGATCATGGTTGGGAAAGTTTTATACGATTTCTCACCTGACTACTGAGCTGCCTTTGAGATCATCTAAAAAGCCAAACTCTTTCGTTTCGTTTTATTTATTATAATAAAATTAAACTTTAAACCTGTCATAATTAATATTGTGCAGCAGGCGTAACTGCAGCATAAGGGGTGATGGTATGAAAGGTTTACAGATAGCATAATCAAAGACTGTCGTCAGCGTCTTCCTTGAAAGAGCTGACGACAGCCTTTGCAATAACTTTGTGAAATTAGTCATAGGTCCCGACATATTTGTTTCATGTAACCGGTAACTCAGGTGGAAAATGGGTCACTCCCTGGAAAGGTTGGTCTCTCTATTTTAGATCACCGAGTAGTTTACGGTAGACAGATTTCTTAAGGACCTGTTACGAGACAAAGAAATAGTTTATTAACGGTTTCCTTGAAACAACCTGGAAATTCAAACTAGTTTGTATTTCCAGTTTAGACAGTAGTTTTTCGCTATAAGTGACCTCTTTGTGTGCTTTATTTATTTGAATGAATAAAAGTTCATTTAATGTTTACTGACTTCTTGACAGAGGGAGGGGATGAATTATTCTAGGAAATTCGGTTCACGAAGGATCACTACAGCATGTCTCTAAATAATCTGTAATCGCACTTCCCTTTTCTTTAGGGAAGTGCGATTACAGTGCTCTAAGGCCTGTTTTTCAGATTAAATCGAAAGTGCAAGATTTTTCGAATGAAAACGACTGAAAATTCTTGCATTCCGATTGAAATCGGCCGACTTACAGCTGAGGCTTTTAGTCTAGCCTGTGACGCAGGCTTCACTACCGAACTTCAGCTCACCCTTCCAATGATAATGAGCAACGCTGTCACTTTTGCCCCTGATTTGATAACAGGGAAGCAATCAACCTTGATTGCTGTGGTCTGTGGGTCCTCTTTTACCAATTTTACGACAGAGTACAAGGAGAAATCAAAATCTTTTTGAATTAAGATGGCCTGGCTTGAATTATTAATACCACTTTCAGACCATCAGCAAACTTTGACAGCTTATCTTGGATACCTTCGCCAATATCATTTATTAAATGGTATTGATGAGGGTTTCCAAGGTAAGTCTATCATTTATGTCGTCAATAGCATTTATCATCTGTCTACCTCGTAGCTGAGCCCATTTTCTTTGGACTTCTCGAATTCCCATCTCACAGACGTCACGTGCGTACAAAAACTGATGTAAAATAAGTGAGGTAATGATCTCGGAGAAGCGTTTCTTAGATGAGAATATACCGTTTCCAGGAGAAGACGGTATTCAGTTGGTGCCAAGCGATTGTGACTGAACGATTTCCTTGTGCTATCAATGCGATTTCCTAAAAGCGATATACAGTATAGTTCTTTTATGTTCCTCTTGTTATGCCATCCATTTAACAACAGCTCTTGTTATAAAAGTACTGTATCTTTGTACAGAACAAGAGAGGAAAGCTACCTTTTTTTATTTCACAGTTTTATTACTAACCCCTACTACCTTTCGCTTGGTGACACCAGGCACTGCTTTTGCCTCCCCGTTGCGGTGCCAGTAATCTCGGTGGTAAAGAGAAACACCCAGGACTAAAAGGAGTCAATATGGATAAAAACAATTATCCACCCTTCGAGCTCAAGAACAGAAATTTGCATTAGGAAATGATAATCCAAAGGGACAGAAGAATGATCGGATGGAGCACCCCTGCCCATCGTTTTTAATTTTCCACTCCCTCACTAGTCAGCTTATGAGCAAATTGTCTCCCTTTGTGATACAAAAACATGTGGAAAGTATTGCAGGATCTCCTAAGACTTAACTTATTAGTGGAAACTACGAACCACAGACATTCATAGAAACTTTTGCAGCTTACAAAATTTGCTGGCATTCCAGTAAAAATATCTCCTCACACAACCCTAAATTCAATAAGGGTGTCATATCCAGTTGGGACCTATTAAATGTCACGGAAGAAGAAATAACCCAAGAGTTGCAGGGGCAAAATGAAATTGAAGCAAAACGTATAATGACTAAAAAAGACAATCAACTTACACTTACCAGAAATATTATTCTCGCCTTCAATACTCCTAACATACCCGCTTCTGTAAAAGCAGGTTATTTACTTTGCAGCATTCGCCCATATATTCCCAACCCTTTAAGATCTTATAAATGCTAAAAGTACGGCCCTTCTCAAACTGTATGCTGAGGTGACCCTGTCTGCCCCAACTGTGGGTCCTCAGATCACACTCAAAGTGACTATTCGGCTACAAAAAAAAATTACCTGCCCAAACTGCAAAGGTGACCATCCTGCATATTCCAAAACATGTTAAAAATGGAAAACTAAGGGGGAAAAATAGTAAAATACAAGGTTAAGAATAAAGTCAGCCGCAGTGTTTCCGAATATCACTATTTTAGCATCCCTTCTACCTGAATTCAGTATCTTCTCTGCTGAATTATATACAATTAAATTAGCTTTAGAAAATCTCTGTTCTGACTGTTATTTAAAATCTTATTTTCACTGATTCCCTAAGCTCAATCATGGCATTATGTAATTCCTCAGATAAAGTTGACCCTGTTCTTGATGAAATTAGAAGCTTATTACTGCAGGTTGAAGAATACCACCAACTGGTCACCTTCTGCTGGTTTCCAGCACATACTGGAATTTTGGGCAATGAACTGGCCGACAGAGGTGCAAAAAAATCCAACCACCTTAGATTTAACCAATATCCCTCTTCCAGAATCAGACTATACACTAATCATTCATGCTACATGCCTATCAGAATGGATAGCACTCTAGCAATCTCAAACTAATAATAAACTCTTGCATATCTTCCAGGATCCAAAAATTTGGGCCTCCAGTGTCCGTACATGAAGACGAGAAGTAGTCCTTTCAAGAGCAAGAATAGGTCATACTCATCTGGCCAACCTTTATTTACTGACAGGAGACGATCTACCACAGTGTACACATTGTTCTATAAATCTGTCTGTTAAACACATTCTCATTGATTGCCACTAATATAAACAAGACAGAACTTCAACCCTGCTATCAGTGGTAGATCTTGATAAACCAATAGCTTTAGAGAACCTCGTTGGTGACAAGGCAAATATTTCCGACTACCTTAAGCAAATTGGACTTTCAATCATTTCTGATTTTACAAAAATTTCTCATTTCCTTATATAATAAATGAATAGGCACATTACAGCCAAAGCAGCTTATGGGCCATCAACCCCCCCCCATAACAACAAAAACATATATTCAGCTGTACTTAAAAAAAGTTGCATATGAGTGTATCAAACCGGTGAGAATGTTAATGAGAACACTGCTGTAATCCGGGATGCTCCCCTTGGACTGTAGAAGTGCTAATGTTTCCCCAGTCCACAAAGGTGGTGCTAAAGAGGAGTTAGATAACTATAGCCCAATAAATCACTTCTGTGGTAAGGAAGGTCATGGAGTGTGTGGTTAAGGATGCGATTCAGGACCATCTCGACAAGAATGGTATCTTAAATAGATTCCAGCATGGGTTCGTTAAGGGGAGTTCATGACTGACCAGTCTGGTATATTATTATGATGTAGTCGTTGGGTGTAGGTAGCAAGTCTGATATTACATATTCAGACGGTAAAGTTATAGATACTGGCACTCATGGAAGGTTCACATATAAACTGGAAGAAGATGGAGTTATTGGTAAGATCCTACGCTGGATCGCAAGCTGGCTAAAGGTTAGGAAACAGAAGGTTGTTATAAATGGTCAATTTTCGGTATGGACCAGCGTACTAAGTGGTGATACCGCAGGGATCGGTGTTGGATCTCTCCTAATTTTAATAAATTATATTTATGAGGGTATCCAAGGTAAACTATCAAAGTTTTCTGATGGTTTGAAGGTGGGAAGGTGGTTAACAGTTCAAGTCAGGCCAACTTTTTTTCAAAATGACTTGCAGTGGTAGCATGTATGGTCCGAAAAATGACAACTAAAGTTTAATGCTTCTAAATGTAAAGTTATGCATTTGGGTAACTGAAACTCTGGAGTTGCGTATAAGCTAGTGGGGGCGAAGCTAAAAGCGATTAAAAACGAAAACAACTTGGATATTATTCAACATGACGAAATTTTTCGCGCAATGTAAACGGGCGGCTAGAAATGCATATGGTGTCTTGTCTATGATTTATAAGGGCCTTTGTGTTAGCTGAATACAATGCAATATTGTATTCAGCTCTGGAGACAGCACTTAATAAAAAACAACTGGATAGGGATAGTATGAATATTCCGATTTTTAATTATTATTCTCTTTATTTTTGGCTGATGTAGGAAAAGTTAACTTTCTTGCATCATTTGGCTTTATTAATACTAAGTAAACAAGTATGCATCAAAAATGACTCGATAAATGAAGTAAAAAAAAATAAATTAAATAAATTTAAAAAATGCTCCCAAAGCTATTTAATGACGAGTTAGTATATAAAGTACCACCGTATTTCGGTGTACCCATTTTGACCTTTTGTGGTATAATGAAGCAGAGATAAAAGTATAAAGTTTCTGAACGTTTAGAAGAAACTAATGAAGTATGAAAGTAGATGTAATCTACTACCCTCTTCTTCTTTCTCTCCAGAATTTAAGGAACTATATATAACTTCTTCACGGTTCTATCAATTCAAATTAACCTGCCATTTAAAATGAATTAGTGTGTATGTTTTATTAATTCATTGTATTTTTAAGTAAATTTTGAGAAAAAGAATATTAACGCAAGTCTATTGCTAAAGACACACTTTACAGAGAATGAAGTGTTATCGAGAAATAATTCGCCGCTACTCGATGGCGTAAAATGAATGGGAAATAATAATAATGGTATGCTTATGTGATTCACTTCTCCTGTGAGACCGTCAGTTGCAGAGGGAATTGTGAAGTTCGTGTACATAACCCAATGTAATTAACTCGTGATGGAGAGTAGAACCTACGAATCAGTCTGAAAGTTGAAATTATAGTAAGAGAAACAGTTATTTCTCCTGGCTATTCGCAGATGTACAGAAAAACTGATAACGCCCACTGTTACCATCTGTGCCTCCAAGTGTAGGTACAGTCAGAAACAGTGAGCTCAACCCAAATGGTATTAAAACACTGTTTATTACTGTGGACTTCCTTTAATCATTCTAAGGCAGAGTGCCCAAAACTAACTGGTTAATGTTTGGAAGGTTAGTAGCAGCCATTGACTGCCACTAATTAGAGACGACGAAATATTAAACATGGCAGAACTTTCTCGTTTCATAATTTGTCATTATATAAAGAGCTACAGCACAGCCTTCACGTGAATGTTTGGTGTAATGCGAAATGAAAGTCGACACCGAAGAGTTAAAAAAAAAAAAAAAAAACGCAAAAGTATAGCAAAATATTCATGAAGCACACAACGTTAGAAAATATTTTTAAAACTAATTGTGGCTCGTAAATTTCATTAGAATGTCGTCAGATTGGAAATGTTTGCCTGGTTTCAAGTTATATGCTATTCAGAGCAGTTATACTGAACTAGAATATTTCGATTATTAATTAGGTTGAATATTTCCGACAAATATACAGTATGTAGTAGGTAGCTATAAAAGACGTCATACTTTTAGTTTATGATTTCGTTTATATTTGTTTAATTTTTGTTATGTGTTCTGACTCATCTGATTGATGAAACCAGTATTAAAAACACCTTGAAGGGTTACACTGTATTAATTTGTTTCAACAGACCTAAGTAATTCAGAAGATTCAGTTGGTGGGAATATTAATCACTGAATCCTTTGCGAAAACCACTGTTTATTTGTAAAGTAAGACCGAGCCAAGTTGTATAATTTGTTGTAACAGTACCGAGATGTTTAATGAAATTGTCGTTTAGTTCAGGGGTAACTAAATAAATGAATCTCCAGAATCAATATAAGTTCCTTTACAAACAACTTTTTGTTTAAAGATATAAAACAATTTGACTGCTTTAAGTTTGAAAACATCTTAATTCCGACATAAATTTAAGATATAAATATTTTGGAATTATTATTATTTTTTCTCAAAACTGAATTTCGATTTTCATAAGTAAATTCCCATTATAGAAATCAACCGCATATTTAAAATCGCAAAAGATATTCTACGTACTGAAATACAGAAAGATGGTTTTAAATATATCACAAGTTTTATAATAATTTACATTTTCATCCTACTAACTTATAATTTAGTACTAATAGTACTAAGTATTATTTTCAAAAACGAAATGAAGCAAACTACAACTGTAAATTCAATCAAAATTATAATATATGAATAAACGGAGATATTTCTAGGTCAGTAACAAATAAGGAAATGTTCTTTGATTTACATTTATTTGTGTTGCAACTTCCATAGCGAATGACTGATTGTTTTTTCCATAACTTATTAGAGCGGAAAAATTTTGAAATTTCTCTACTTCCTTTCGCTATGAGATCGCTTCTTTTCTTTCTGATTTTCAAAAAAATGTCTCGTTAATTTACTCATTAGTCGGGATTCTACTTCTGGCACAATCTTTTTAAGCAAACGGGATAGCATTTCACCTGTATACCTCCAGCCGCTGCTTCCAAGTACGCTATATTTATCTGGGAAACTAAGTTAGGCTGGCTCAGTGCACCTGACGTGGAGAACCAACAGTATACAAATATCTCCTTCGGCCGATAGATCTACAGGTATAGCTGAATAGCAAAAGTTTAGATTAAGTTTAATAAATGAAGTTTGTTAGAACACAGGAATAGACAAGCTTAGGTGGGGGAGGCGGGGGAAAAGCACTTCCCATAATATAAACTGCAGTTAAATTCACGAGATCCACTTAGCTTGTTTATTTTCTGTAATCCAGCTCAGAACACATCGAGAAATGAAGCGCTTCACGCAGTCATGCGACTGCAAAATGTGGGCGAATGAATGTCTGATTAGGGAAAGTTTTAACAAATGGCATCTCAAAGTTGAGAAGCGTCCTTATTTAAATGCAAACATTATCGTAATGTTTATTTATTTCTCACAGAACTCGTGAAATTACTTCTTACCTCTCTTTCCCGAAGAGGAACATGCTCTGATCTGGCCTCGCTGCTGGGACCGCCTACGTTTGTCATTTCTGTCCCGTCGGCGGCGGCCGGTTTGTTATTTTCGCTAGCCATGTTTCGTCCCCAAGCACCTCACTGCGCCACACACAAAGGTTTAGATTTAGCTCTCGCACACAAGTGGCAAGCAACGCGCACAATCGCCGGATTCAAGTTGCAACTCTGCTCATTTTCTCCAAATCGGACGAGAATTTCCTCTTGCGACAGTCGCTAAGCCTAACTCCTGCTCTGGTGGCTGATCGCAGAGGCGTTCGTGTGGCTTCCTTGGAAGGTAGATGTACTATGACGCGACAGGAAAAGAGGACCGACGCCCGATGATTCTGTGTTACAGACAAAGCTGCAAGCGTTGTTAATGGCCTACTTTGGGTATTTTCCCCCTTTTCTTTCTTTCCTTCCGTCTATAAGCATTTTACTGAAGACTTTTTTTTTTTTTTTTTTTTTGTGTGATATTCCGCGGTTGAACAACGTATATAACTGACGTAGGAAAACGAGATTCGTCACTTACAGGCCTCTTAAATAAAAGGTTTTTTTTTTTTTAAATTCAATTTGTGAATGCTTATGAATTGGCGAGGTGCCATCTGCAACTCTTGTATACATGTGATGACAGGAGGGACATAATCGGGCTCTCTACTGATAAAGATATCCTTAGCCTATGCGTGTATGAAGACGTGGAAGAGACATAAATGTTTATGGTTAACTTCTACACGAATAGCATAAACGGTGCTTTGTCTAGAAATAGATCGGCGGTGAAAAAATAAAAAACAAATACATTAACCGACAGGACATGACCGTTTTGTTTTCAGAAACAAATTTGAACTTCTCCAGAATCACGGAAACGAATTTTTCGGGGACCATGCACATTAGGTAACTTTTGTAATAAAGAAATTAATGGGGAATTAATCGGAAAGAAATCGATTCATCTACACTGATCTGAGTCGAGCCTTCAACTCGGTCTCGCATAAAGTGGCCAGACGTCCCGGATTTAAGTAGAAGGAATTATTAAGAAAATTTCACTCCACGGAAAAATATATTTAATTTCTGTTGTTTTTATTGTTAAAAGACGTATGTATTTTTATTATTTCACAGAAATAACTACATAATATAGTATATAATATAATTACTATTATAAATAATACAATTAATAATAAATACCTATATAATAATTTGTTTTATTTCGGTAAAATAAAAGAAATATGTGAAAAAAACAAAAAAAAAATGTTAAATCGATGTCCCTCATTGGAAGACTGGATCTAGTCACTTTAGCTTAGCAGTTAAACTCAATCTCTATGGTATGAGTGAAGTGCTGCTTAGATGTTCACGATAGGCTATGTAAGTTTTCTGTCAATGACGCTGTTTCCAATATCTTTTAAGTACACTATCTAATAAGTACTAACCTCAGGCAGTATTGGAGGCCCTATCCACAAGCTGAACTAGAACAGCTCCATAAGAACAGACAAGATGATCCGCAAAAAAAAGACCGAATATACTCTCACTGACAAGACGGGAAAGATTACCTGTCTGATTGACACAGCGGTGCCCAACATTAGCAATCTCCATAAACCTACGAGGAAAAGATCAGGATATAATCAGACCAAAGACAGAAAGTCAAGAAATGTGGTATATGGTAACAAGTAGACCTTTGCAATTAGGACATGGTTGATGCCTTGCATTCTGTTTGTGTATGAATTTTATACCCACAGTTTGCACGTTGCATCTCCACAGCATGCTGCCTGGGAATGGCCAAATTTCTGGCATTTAAAACACCTTAAGGGGTTCGAGATATATGGTTAAGCGCGACAGTTTAAATATCCTGCTTTGACTGAAGCAGGTAGGTTTCGAGAACTGAATGTTAAAATTATACTCTCGATAGAAACCAAACTGCCATATTTTCGGATCATGATCCTTTTTGCCTGCGTGACTTTTTGATCTTTAAGTTCCTGAACTAGTTCATCATCAGGAATGCTCAATAAATCCCATTCAGTGATCACTACTTTTGAAGAATTGAGGGTGGTATGTATGATTTTAACTGGGATTCCATTCAAGGATGTCAGACGTAATAGTAGTTCAGAGTGTCGACAATTAGTGGTCTCTATTAATAAATCTCCAGGTTGGAGACGTTTCGCCATTTTTTGTGAACCTGTAGCATGTTCGAGGCATCTCGGAATAATGAAGCTTGCTCACAGGATGTGTTGACAGAGAATGTAATATCAGGAAAGCTGGTCATTCCTGTCTGTCAGTGTCTTTTTTCATTCTCTTCGAGAGAAAGCAGTCACGGTCAGTATCGTAATTGTCACTTTGTCGAGAGCCCTTTGGCTCAAAATGTGGAAATCCATTTGTTTCTATTTCTACTCCTTTTAGCTCTGAGGGTTGGTTTATCCCCCCTATTACGGTGTTAACCAGCGGAATGGTGCCACAGCGCCTCCATAAGAACCTAATACCAATAGGCCTCGCAGAAAACGCTTACATGGAACTCCGGAAAGCCCAATCCTTGAACGCCTCTGAGATAGTCGGTTGTTGCTCGACCAGTAATAAATATCTGGACATAATAACCCATGCACCTGATACTACACTGCTCGACAAACTTAACAGAACAAAATGATTTTTGTTCTGTTAATTAAACGCTTACATCGTCATTTTGATCAAGGATTCTCAACGGGGCCAAAATTGGACGTTGGACGTTTAAAACCGGGTAGTCGCAGGCGGAGGTGGCACATTAGCTTCAAGTTATCCAATGCCGTCTCGGCACTATGGAAGCAGTTTCAGGAAACAGGAACCATTACAAGATGAGCTGACCAAAGTTCCCGAGGGCTACGTCAACCAGACAGACCGCTATTTAGCTCTAACAGCAAGACAGGACCTTACGATGTCCTGTCATCAGCTGTCTCTTGGGGTTGCTGCGGCCACCAGTGGAAACATTTCCACCTGGAATGTGTTAAGGAGCTCAAATCAATTGGACTCTAAGTTAGGAAGCCAGTGGTGGCGCCCCATTAATCCCAAACCAACGCAGAGCTCGTCAAAACTGATGCCATCAACATGTGAATCGGTGCCCTGACAAATGGGGTACAGATCTATTCTCTGAGTACCGTATTAGCCTACAAAAAGATTCTATATTATTTAATCTGGACACAACGAGGAATGCCGAACCATTCCTCCCACGTCAGAGAAAAGGAAACTTACGGTGGAGGTGGTTTTCTCGTTTGGGCCGCATAATAACGGCCGCACTTCTCATCATGTTTTTGATAGGGATACCCTAACTACGCAGAGGTACCGAGAACAGATCCTCGAACCCGTGCGAATTTTTAAAGGGTGTGGTTCGTCCAGATTTTATCGTCATGCATGATAATACCACTGCACATGGAGTTCACGAAGTGGAGGTATATCTTGAAACTGAAGATACCCAACAACTGTCGTGGCCAGTACGCTCACCAGACTGACCAAAGACAAACCTAATCTAATCGAACATGTGTGGGACGCTCTTGGGCATCGCAATGCACGCCGAAAGCCAACTCCTCGGTCACTTGGTGAGCTAAGGTCTGCGCTGGTGGAAGAATGGGATTTATTGCCACAAAATCTTATAGACATCCGTATATCGATCAGGGTTCCCCGCTGTCAGGCCTGTTTAGCAGTTTGAGGGGGGTGGGTCATACTCCGTACTGATGTCATGCGACCATATTTTCGAGCATCTTGTATCGACTTCTGTAATGTGACCTTTTTGGTAATTCTTATACAACTCCTAAAAATATCCCTTATACCTGTCTCACGCTTCTTCATTTCATTGTCATTCTATGGTACACCACCATACCAAATTTTGTTCAGTTTCATCACAAGCTGTACGAGTTACACCACGTTTTCTACGCGCTCTGTTAATTTTGAAGAGCAGTGTAAAAAATAAATAAGGAAAAGAAAGAAGAGAGTAATAATCAAAGTCCCCTACAGTTCAATTGTTTTGGGGTAAAGCATTAACATCCATTAAAAGAAAGTGGACACCCCCAATGAACATCTGAAAAGTCTAACGTAGGCCTTCTTCCGCAGCGTCTTTGTTGAAGATGTGGAGCTCCATATACGTGCATTGCATATTATGCTACCCCGATCATCAGACCACCTCCTTTGAGATGATCACTTTCCCCGATATATATATCAAAACAGTTTTTTAATATAAAATAAAATACTGAATAAAATAATAAAATTCTAAGACAATGCAAATATTTTTACATATATGCGAATATATGTAAAATAGAATATATGATCCCATAAAATTTCGGTTTCGGTGTCCACACCATAATATGCAATACCCTCCCCGCTCATTTAGTTGCTAAAAAATCCCTGCACAGTTTAGAGCGGTGCTTCGGGTCATTGTCTCCTTGAAATATAAAATTTCTTCCACAAATTCGTTCAAGTTATATTATGTTCAAGAATGTTTTTATAGCCTTTTTCTTAAAATTTCTTCAATTCTGACCATGTCACCTCACCCACTCCAGAAAAACGAAAGCAACCATTTTTCAGAAGCATTTTTCCTTCAGTTGATCGTCGCACATAAACTCTGCGCTTGGATCCAAAAATTTCAAATTTGGATCTTCAGTTGTCTAATGTTTATGGTTCTTAGCCCAAACCAACCGTTTCTTTCGATTTTCCGGTTTTAATAAGAGTTTTTGGACCACTGCACGACCAAGAAATCCTGCTTGTTTAAAACAGTGGATATAGACACGGGAGTTTCTCTGTTCCTATTGAAGTCAACTAGGATTTTAGGAGCAGTAAGTCGTCGTTTGCGTTTAGAAATCGGTGAATTATGGTGTTATCTTCCACTTACGTTGTTACACGCGAGGGTCCTGATCGTGGTTTTGCCTTTAAACTGCAATCTCCTTGAATCCTCCAATGAGTTTGTGCTTCTTTAAATGAAACACCTAATTTTTTGCTAATTCGTCTCTTGGATATCTTTCTTTGTACAGTTATAATAGTACTTCTTTTTTCAAAACTCAGTTCTTATTTCTTGCATGTTTATCAAGAAACGCACAAAACTAACATCAAACACTCTTTCTGAATAACGGGTGTTCGATTTCATAAATTAAATCTTTTAGTCCTCAATTTATATTATTGAAAAAAAAAAAACTATCTAGAATCATTTACAATCTTCTGTAATATTGAAACAGTACCCCGACTTTCTAGAATATTCGAGAATCATCTACAACGTTGAGGAATTTTCTGCATTTTGCTACCACATTTAGGAGTCTTTTACACCTTTCTGGAATATTCTCAAATATTCTAGAAGTTTCTTAAATATTTCTTAATTGTTATTTCAGATTTGATTATTATACATAATAGAAAACAGCAGCTTAGTAAAAATTGGTAAACAAGTTGGTACTATTTTAACAAAAACTTTGAAAATTAAGAAAAATCAAATGTGATTACAAACTTTTAGGCGGAAGTGTATATGTATATTTGCTATGTATATGCACAGTCCAGTCAAAACATTCGCCAAATATCGAAGGGTGCACGTATGTCTTCCTCTTGCTGCCACACGGCGAGGAATGGACTCTATAAGGCCGCTGAACGTTGCAAACTCTGCGTTGTATCATGTCACGTGGATGGCATCCCGTAGATCTCCAACAATCCAAACGCACGCCTCGATTTAAAACTTCTGGTATAGACTGGACAAATTTTGAAAATAAATTTCGCGAAGTGTTTACCCCTACTTGCGTTTCCTACCTTTCGTCTTTGGATACTTCATCATTTTTGACAAAATTTTATGAACTGCTTTCAGAGGTTTCTTCTGCTACACTCAGGAAAAGCAAGGGTCGTGCTGCTTCTGTTCCCTGGTCGTCCCAGGATTTATATCCATTAAGAAAATTAATGAATTCCGCTCGGCGTGATTTTCTTAACGTAAAGAAATTTAATAGACCCCCGACTGAACTCCAACGCCTTCATGAAATTTACAAAGCTTCAAGAAACAACTATTTAAATCAGATTTATAAAAATAAGCGTGATTCATGGGATAGGCTCATCCAGCAAAATTTAAATCAAAACCCGTGGGGTTTCGTTTATAAGATTATTGCTGAGAAAATTCATCCTGGATCTGTCTCTTCTTCGGTCATTGGATCCAATAACCCAAGAGTCTTTCTCCTGGGAAGACACAATAAACACCATTTTAAACGAAATTATTAAAGAGGACATTTCAGTCCCGGAGAGTCCATCTCAGACTGCTCTCCGCTTAAACCATTTATGCTATTCTGGCCTTAGCTATGAAGCCCCTTTTTCAAATCTCGAAGTTTCCTCTGCAATTTGATTCTTTAAATTCAGGAAAATGCCCTGACCTAGACCTAATGGAGGTCTCGGTCTTAAAACGTATCTGGTCCCTCAAACCAGACCTTTTAGTTTCGCTTTTTAACTCCTGCCTTTCTGAGGGTGTCTTCCCGGCCCCTTGTAAAGTGGCTAACCTCAAGATCCTACTCAAAAATCAAAATAAACCCCCAAATTTTCCAACTTCTTATAGACCTATAGCACTTCTTCCCGCCCTTGGAAAAGTTTTTTAGAGAAACTTATTGTTGCTCGATTTCAACCTCTGTATTTTGAAAAGTCCTTATCCGCTCCCAACCAATTTGGCTTCCGTAAAGGTTCCTCCACAGTGGATGCTATTCGGCACACTGTGGATCTTATAGCTGCCTCTGATAGCAAGTACGTCCTCAGTCTCCTGGTTGACTTCAAAGGGGCCTTTGACACTGTATGGTGGCAGAGTGTCCTGGAGAGGTTCTGGGAGGCCAGGATAGCAAGTACGTCCTCAGTCTCCTGGTTGACTTCAAAGGGGCCTTTGACACTGTATGGTGGCAGAGTGTCCTGGAGAGGTTCCGGGAGGCCAGGGTTTCTGTCCCACTGTATAGACTCATTAGTAGTTATTTCACTGACTGTAGCCTTATTGTCTCCTCTGGCATTCTTGCTCTTCAGAGACAGGTTACTAGGGGTTGTCCTCAAGGTTCTGTTCTTGGTCCCTTTTGCTGGACGATGGTCCTAGATGGGTAGTTCCTAAAAGTTCATAAAAATATTGATAAGATTGCTTACGCCGATGATTTGGTCGTTCCAGGTTGGAATTGGAAGAACGTGCCAATGAGGTGCTTGCTGATCTCAACTGTTGGTGTCTTTTTCACAAACTTGAAATCTCAACTGAAAAACCTTATCAAATGCTATTTAAAGGGCGACTCAACCTTGCTAGACCTCCCACAATCAAATTGATGGATCAATCAATAAAACTAGTTAGAGTATCCAAATATTTGGGCGTAATGCTTGATGACCAGCTGACTTTTGTTCAACATGCTAAATATGTCCTTAACAAAATTAAAACTATTACCGGAAAGCTCATACACATCTCTAGATGTGCCCTAGGACTTAAGCCTACAATCCTGAAATTATATTATAAATGTATCTTTGTCCCAATCTCCTGATATGCTGCCGGAGTTTGGGGTAAAAACATTCTAAAACCTTTGGTTTTAAGGTTTTTGTCGCGGGTGCAGCGCTTATTTTTGTTGACAATTTCTCGGGCCTGCAGAACGGTTTCCACTTCTGCTCTGCAGGTCCTTACTGGTTCCCTCCCAATCAAATACAGTGTAATACAGCATTACCTTATGTACAATAAAAGCAGAGGTATCAATGCCACCATTGGACAATATTTCAATAACTTAGACTCAACTCATAAAGAGGAACTTCTAAGACTAAATAATGAATTTTTATTTGATTGGCAGTCAGATTGGAATACGGCCACCACTGGCAGAATTACACATCTTTTTCTGCCAAAAGTAGCAATTTTTGTTAAAAATCTTTGTTCCTGGCTTTGTCCAGGTTTATACACAATGTTCTTCTGCACTGGACACGGGAGCTTAAACTACAAATTACATTCCCTTGATCTTTCTGCCACTCCAGATTGTTCGTGTGGTGCTCCCGAAACAGTTCAATATCTGCTTCTTGAATGTCCTCATTACTCGGACTTAAGGCTTAACTTGCAGTTGGTAACAGATGTTTATCATGAAAATGAGTTTCATGTACTATTTTCCAATAAGGATAAATATTTAGACTTTGCTTCCTTCGCTGAAGAAGTTTTTCGGCAAAGAAAGTCTTTAGTCTCCCTGAGCTAACCTCAGCAGAATGTACTGTTCTAATTTACACTAAATTATAATTGATTCTCGTAAATCATTAAACTGTTTTAAATCTTTTCCTGCTTGTGCTCCGGGAGACTACTCCTTTTGATTAATAATAATTATAATCAACCACTTCAGTCTATTTCTTAATTCTAAGATTGCAAAACTGCTTGAAATGTTTAATGTTTTGCCTTATTCCATCAACTATTAACTTTCCTTGGAGTTACTTGTTTGTGACTCCATTTTTAAATTAGTCGTTGCCTCCTCTTTTATACTTAAACTTGAATATAGATTATGTTAAATTCTACTTGCCCTGCACGAGTTTCCTCCTAGCTCTAGATCATCTCGTACTTGTGTTTGCTGCCATTTCTTGTTCCTAATTAAATTTAGACAATGTTTTTGCAATAGATTTTATTGCAAATGTTTAATGTGTTCAGAGGTCCTGCCCACATACCTCTACTTCAAAGACATGGAAATGTTTTAATTGTTGCCTGCAGGATTCTTGCAGGTAAAATGATTGTTGTAAATATATCTAATGTATATAGCCTTGTTTGTGTACAAGGTATTGCGTGTTTTTTTTTTTTTTTTTGCTGTTAATACTGCAACTTGTTAAATTATTTAATATAATTACTCAGGTGTACGTAGTACGTTTGAGTTTGCTCACTTGTTTTGCATAGCCTTGCATTGCTCGTGTGTACATATTGCTTTATTTGTTTAATTAGAAGTATTAATGTTTACTGCTATACAGAGTTTTTCTGCTGTACATAGTTTATATAGCTGTACATAAGTTTAAATTAAGTCTCTTCCTCCACTAGTTCGACATCCGCTTCTCTTCTTCTTTCTTTTATTTCCTTCTTCTAAGGTTGATCTCCTTCATCTTTAATAAACTATTTCTTTCTTCTCCTCATTCTTCCTACTTCATCTTTTTTTTTAAACTAAATTTTACTTATTGAGTCTTAGTAGTTCCTGGCTGCCTCCCGTGGCTAGGAACGTGAGCCCAGGGGCAGGAACTAATTTTCCTGTCCCTGGGCTGCTAAATGCCAGGGTAGGCACACAACGGTACACACACATTATACTACACTTAAATTCCACACAATCAAATTAGAAGCTTTTTTTTTTTTTTTTTTTAAGTGCCGGCTTTAGACAATTAAGCTTTTAGATGACACAGCGGTGCATAAGAGAAACCTTGGATCCCGCACTATTTAACAATAATACTTTGAATCCAAACGCAGGGTATGTCGACCCAAATAATCCCAGAGATGTTCTACGGGGATCATATCCGATGAATTCAGTAGCCAAAGCAGCACTAAACCAGCAAAGAATTTTATTTATATGCGTCGATTCCCAGCCCCCTACTCTAAGTACTGACCATTGGCAAGCAATCTGGCTAAATGCTGAAACAAAAATATAATGTGAATTAGCCGAAGTTCATCTTAGCAAGTGCAAGATCCCGTTATAGCCGTGAGAAATCTTAATTAGTGGCAAGGCCAACGTATAAAAGTTGGCTCAGATTCAATTACGGACCCAATGCCAATGTACAAGAGGAGAATGGCATGTGCCCGCATTCAAGAACTTCTCTAGATTATGCTTATTAATTAAATAATTACATAAAACTTAGACGAGAGAGTTGCTAGCCCTGTTCTTGCTAAGAAGGTTAAGAATATCTCAAAAAAGCATATGAAGTTTTTGTTTTCTCGCAGCATCGCTTATTATTTTTATTATATTCAAATTTAAATGCACAAGGCATAGTACGATATGAGCTTAAAATATGCTATAAAATATCGGTGTAAATACACCTTAGATTGCTCATAAAAGAAAAACTAACAACACCGCTACTGTTTAAATGTCAGCTTTATTTCTCTCAGCTACTGGATCCGGTTAGAAGTTCAGTGGGTTGCGTTGCAGTGGCTTTTTTTTTTTTGCAGTTAATGGCCTTGAGTTTTTTTTTTTTTTTTTTTTTTTTAATGTAAATCCCAAACACGAGAGGTATTAGAACCCATAGGAGGTTGAGAAGACGAAAGAAGATATTTGTTGACATTAGACTTTAACTTCTGTACAGTACATTGTAATTTTTAAGAAATACGTATGAAGGAAGGTTGTTCCAGAAAACGGCAGATGAATGAATAAACGAGGAAGATGAAAAGTTGGTTCTGTGAGTTTGAAGTTGGACAGTAAATGGATGTTGGCTGGTGGCGGCACGTGTTCGGACTGTTTTGAAAGAGAGAGCGGGAATTATAGAAGCCAATTCAGAAGAACAGTGCCCATGGAAGTATCTGTAGAAGAGGCATGCAGCAGAAACAGTGCGTCTATGAGAAAGCGAGTGGAGAGACTCTATTAGAGATGAATCATTAATTAACCTAACTGCCCTCTTCTGAATGGAATCAAGAAGCCTGAGAGAGGTTTTGGGGGCACCGCCCCAGATGTGCGAACAATATTCCATGGTAGGGCGGATTTGCGATGTATACAGAGTTTTTTTTTTTTTTTTTTTAGTTAGTTAATTGTTGGGCCGACCGGGCTAGCCAGGTGGGTAAAGTGCCTGCCTGGCAACCCAAAGGTCGCGGGTTCGATTCCCGCCTCGGGCTTGGATCAAAGTACTGCAAAAACCTTGGGAGGTGCATTATGGCCACAGAAGCCTATGCGCCAACAACTACCAAACAAAAAAAAAAAAAAAAAAAGTTAATTGTTGGCGCATCGGCTTCTATGGCCATAATGCCTCTCCCAAGGTTTTGCAGTACTTTGATCCAAGCCCGAGGCAGGATTCGAAACAGCGACCTTTGCGTTGCCAGGCAGGCACTTTACCCACCCGGCCAGCCCGGTCGGCTTATACAGAGTTAGCAGCTGTTCGAAAGAAACGTAAGAGCGAAAGAGAAAGCCAAGTTTTTTAGATGCAGAGGAAGCAATATTTGTAATTTGTCTCTTGTGCCAAGAGACATTAGAAGTCAGGATAAATCCCCAAAAAGAGATATATCAACTTGCCTAGAAATCGGGGTGTCACCAAAGATAAGCATAGGAGCAGAAGAATCCTTTTTGCGAAACATGAGACAAGACTGAATTTTAGAAGAGCTGAAATCAACTAAGTTGTCTTTGCTCCACTGGAGGATTACCTGAAGATCGGCATTTAAGGAATTGGTAGCACATTTACGAGAAGTTGAAGCTGATTGAGCAGGGCAAGGTTTCTCAAAATGGAAAGTAGAATGCAATGTGCTATTATCGGAAAAATTATGAATAGGATTTCCAGTCAACGGAAGAAGATCATTAATATACAAGAGGGAGTGGGGGAAAGAACTGAACCTCGGGGGAAACCAGCATTAGTGGAGAAGTTAGAAGACAGAGAGCCATCTACCATCACCCTCAGTGAGCGATCAGAGAGAAAACTGGATAACCAATTACTAAAAACAGTTGGCAAACCATAAGATGGAAGTTTGTTTAGAAGACCTTTATGCCAAACACGATCAAAAGCCTTTGAGATGTCAAGAGCAACTACTTGGGTTTCACCGAACCTTTCCATTGAATTAGTCCATAAATGGATAATATAAGCCAGAATATCACCAGTGGATCGACACTGACGGAATCCATACTGGCGATCGTTGATCAGATGGAAGGTTTCTAGGTAGTTTAAGAGTTGGCGGTTAATTGAGTTCTCCATTACTTTAGAAAGAGTAGAAGTAATTGCAATGGGACGATAATTGGATGGGAGGGATTTGTCACCCTTTTTAGGAACTGGCTGGATATGAGCAAATTTCAAGGCAGAAGGAAAAACACCTTTGGAATAAGAAAGTGTAAAAAAAAGGCGGCAAAGAATAGGAGTAAGTTCAGGGACACAGGTTTTGAAAACAAGTGGAAAAATACCATCGGGACCTGGAGCTTTCTTAGTATCAAGATTCGTCAAAATCCTTCTGACATCCTTTTGACGGAAGACCACAGGAGGCATTGAATGGTGGGAGGTGTTTTACCAAGGTCATTAATACATGAGTTGGAAGAAAAATGGGATGTTAGCAGGTCAGCTTTATCCTTGGCTGAAGTGACAACAGAACCATCTGGTTTGGACAGAGGTGGGAGCAGAGATGGGCAAAAATTGCGGCCAATAGCTTTGGCAAGAGACCAGAATGCTTGGCTACCATTAGGGCAAGAAGCAAATTTTCTACTCTTAGTCTGTTCAAAATCTATTTCGGACTGATTAATAACTGCTTTACAATTGTTGCGAGCTTTGGTGTAGGCAGAAAATCAAACTGGAGAATTAGAACCAAGCCAATTACGATATGCAACATTCTTCTCTTGAACAGCCTTAGCACATTTATTGGAAAACCAAGGTTTAGATAAAGGACGAGATTTTAAAGTGGAGTGTGGGATAAAGGATTCCATTTCGCAAGGAGAAGTGGCGAAAGGAGAACAAAATGGTAGTCAATGAAAATAAGTGGAAGCTGATGAGTTTTGCCAATGCACACACACAAAAAAAACGAAACTTAATTTTTCTTATTGTATCAACAACAAGGCAATCAAAAAAGTTAGCACAGTCAAAAATTTTGTTATATTAATTAAAGAATAATTTTTTTTAATGTGCATGTCTCAAACATTGTGAAGGCAGCTAGCAAAAAACTAGGTTTCCTGAAAAGAATTAACCGAGACTTCAATCAATTAGCACTTTTGATCTTTCTCTACAAAATTTATGTTACGCTAGCCCTAGAATTTGCCTCACAGGTCTGGTCCGCACATGCACTTACCAAAAATTAGAAATTGAAAATATTAAAAAAAGAGCAATACACCACGTTTGCTTTAAACGTGTCCTTGAATACAATGAGAAACTTACCAAAAGTGGCGTGTATTCTTTGGACTTGAAACGCTGAAAGAAAGAAGAGATAAAGCCGGCTTACTCCTTTTTAACCAGCTGTTAAATGGTACTCTCAACTTCCCTCATCTCGTTTCACAAATAAACTTCAACTCACTGACAAGAGCTTTAAGAAACCATCCACTGCTGAAACCATCCTATGCGAGAACAAATTACGGATACTACAACTTCTATAACAGGACTGCAAGATCAATCAACAAAGTAAATCGGGAGATATTTGACACCCCTGGACATTTCAAGAGGCAACTGAAATTGCTAACCTCATCCGTTACCTGAATGAAGAGTCAATTTTAACCTTAAAATTGACTCTTCTTGCAAGTTCTAAGACTCTGATTGTGTAATGTGTGTGTGAAGAAATACCAGTGCTCTACATTACTCCTACCTGTCCACTTAAATCTGACTGATTCCTCCTCTTTTTATTTATTTAGTTTTATTTTTATCTGTAGACTTCAATTTACTGTTTTGTGTTCTCTTTATGTACATTTACTTTTCTCTTTATTTTGGAAATATATACTCCAAGCTTCTTCTTTGAAGCTGTGTAATAATGCTTTGTAGCTGCACCCTCAGGCATGTTCGTTTGCTGTTTTGTAGTTGTTAACAACAATCATAATAACATTTCATATATTTTAAGAAAATGTTACATACAGTACTAAATAAATATTGAACAGTGAGTCTATTAACCTTATTATATTTACAAAAATGTTTATCTGATAACAAAACAATTTTTTAAATTAAATTAAGACGATTATAAAAGACAGAAAACGACAATAATTTTGTCGTTTTCTGCCTTTTAATTCTTTTCTCTCGAAATTCTTTTCGAGAAGATCTCACTGCTGAAGCTGTGATCCTAGCAATTGAGCCTTGGTTTTGGAGAGGACTAAATCTCTGACCAAATCGTTTAATTCTGTCTGGGTGATTAGATGCGGCTTTTAATATATCAAGAGTTAAAAGGTCTGGATCTCTACTCGTTCTGGGTTTTGCATTTTCTGGGGACTCCTTTTCCGCTCCTGAATCAGAGTGAAGTCCATAAGTTTCTGGTGGCATCGTATCATCGTGAGGAACCGGACTTAGCACAGAAGGTATGTTGGGATACTCTACTTTATGCTTGAATTTCCCAGAAAAACCAGAAATATTGGTCATGCAAATGTAACAATCGTTTATGTGGTCTCGAGGTTCCCGCTATATCACCGGAACAGCAAAAGGCATCGATTTATGACTACCCCTAAGCCAGCCTGTTAATGTCCTTGAACATGGGCTACAGGAAATCTTTGGAGCGCATACTTTATCTTGATCTCTGACGTTAAATCCAAAATAGAGTTCATAGACTTTTCTAACAAGTTTTGACAGTGGCTTCCGCTGCGATTTTAATACCACTTCTCGTAAATGTAGCAAAAACTATCAACCTTATTTTATCAAGAAAGCGACATGTTTCATGTATCGTTGAGGCAAGAACACAAGAAATTGTAGATTTTTATTTCTAATTTAAACACAGTTCACGATTTACACTAATGCACACATTTGTTTACTAACACATTACAAAGACACTTGTTCACTTTGTTCATCACTCGCTCTCTGAAACAAATACAATTTTTGAAATACGAAAATGCTCGCTTGGTGCGGAACCCACTCGTATTTAAACCGGCAGAGAAGTTTCTATAAGGCTCACAACGTTTGTAGAGAACTCGGTACCTTCCAGAAACATCTCAACCTTTCTTGCGTACGTAAGAATATTCTAGATCGTTCCGGAGCATTCGCTAATGTTGTAGAAAGCTCCCGAATGTTCTGGAAATCTCTCAAATGTTCTGAAAAATAATAAATAGATAAAATAGGTGGAAAAGATGATTAAACCAACTGCAGATCTTCGTTTTCGGTCATTAACCTAAGATAAACTCCTCTGACCGTTTGGTCGTCCCGGAGTATAAACAGAAAATTTATTTATATTTGAAAACCGACAGTAATGAGGACTTTTTTAAGCACATATCTGAGTTTTTGAACAAATTTCCTACGAGAATCTGTCGAAATCATTTCAGGAAGGAAACTGATGCCGACCAGTGGCATTTGGCTGAAATATATTAATATCCTAAGGGTAATGTTTGCTTAGACACGAGACGCTGATCTTTACTTCATTTGTAACAGAACCATAATTCAGTCCCAACTGTAGCGTCAGTTTATGACTCAGCAAGAAGTGAGCACTGCAGTAGCTAAATACAATTAACCATAACGCTCTAAGAACCGCGTTAGGTGCATATCGCACATCCCCAGTCCATAACTTATATAATGTATGAATCTCTTTACCTATGCAACTAAACTTCGGAGACTTTCATCTCATCCTATTTGGGCTTCCTTTTTTTCAATCCGGTCTGGTAAACTACTTTCAGAATAAAGCAAACTAAAATAAGTTCTGAGCTCACATTGCAGGAACTTATGCAAATATGAAGTGGTAGTTGGAAAATATCTACGAGAAATCGAAATTTAGCAGTTCTATGGTCTGTCATAAGCAATTCAGCAATGACTGTTTTTACCAATGGGGAACACTCGCTAGTCAGTCGAAATATATGAGTGCATTGTCAAATTCTCATGTACTTCAGTTATATACGGATGGCCCAAGAAAGGATACATTTGTGTGGTTTTACCCACTTGCACTATTCTTAGCCTCTTCTCACTTGCACCTAGTTGCATTGTCTACGCAGCTAACTTTATGCAATCAACGTTATGCAAACTTTATGCAAAAAAGCTTGCATAAAGGAGAGAAAGCAGCTAAAAATCTCCTCAATCCTATTTTATCTCCTAACATGATCCCATATATGACTACGAACAATATTACGGCAAGAATGTATTGATCATTGGACAACAGAATGGTAAGGTCAAACTCATGATAAGCTCTTTCGAATTAAAGAAACTCCAGAAGAGAAGAGGCTTCCCGACCATTCTTATTTTACTCACTGTCACTTATAATTGAAAACTGTCCTCATTGTGTTCCTAATCACTCACATATATGCATTGACTCTACCAGCTGAAGTTTTTCGAATTGCAACTTGAAGAAACTTGATTTAATTATATAAAAAAGATTGTGATACGAGCATCTGTAGTATCTTTCACGAATACAGTGAGCAATTCAATATCTGTTTGATATTGAATCGCTAACTGTGTAACGTGCCCTTTGATAGTACAGTTGATGAGATCATCGTCCTCCATACATCTGGTGCAAATGATCTCAGTTTGAATCAGCCAATGACAAGCAACTTTCATGGGATCTTTTTCAGTGTGGCTAAGTTAGTCGGTCTCAGGCGAGGGTAGCATGGTTTTTTCTCCCGAAAACTTTACTTTTTTGTCCAGCAAACAGCAAATCGACCACAGAACACGCTCAATACACGCAAAAGCCATGCTATACGCGGCACAATGTGGCCAAAGTTCCTGATAAAAAAAAAAAAAAAAAAATCCACTTAGCCCTTGCCTGAGACCAACTCAACCATGCTTTTTTTTTAAAAAAAAAAGCAACAAATTCTTGTTGTCATTGACGGAATTCGAGGTGGAATTAAAACTGGTTTGCCACCCACCAGCTGTTCGCACCACACAAGAAACAGATGGTTATAATTATTTTGAAGTCTAAACTTTGAATACACTTCAGGTTACATAAAACTACAGAAAGTATAAAAACTCAGAATAAATAATGAGATAAATTATGTATTTATTTGTTAAGAATAAATTTTAATAAGAAAGCGCCATAAACAGTTTTTTTCACCATACAGAAATAATATGGCGCATTTTATCATGGCGTCACTTACCATGTTTGTCGGCAGGTTTTCGGAATGCATTAAAATCTTATACCGCCTAGAGGCCTCAAAAGAAACATTTGCGCAGAATTACCTTTCAATCCCCTCTTACGTAACAAGGAAAAATAATCTTCGTTCTACGGGAAATATGGCACATTTGCCTAATTCGTTATGTTTCTGTAACAGCTGATTATCTTTTCTGGGGGATCCAACGTTGACCAGTAGAAAACGAGATACGCTTCGTGTTATAAAGACATTTTTCGGTCGACTTTAATTCCGCCTTCTTTATCGCCTATAGTAGAATGACTTATGGAGCACGCGGCGACCACCAGACGGTTGCCTTGGCAACGGTCAGTTTTCGTTTAAAAACAACTTATTTTCATTAATATTAAGACTCACTCGATCCATTTAGTCTCTCTCAATATCCATTTAGTCTCTCTCTCAGTATCAATGGGTCAAGATCGAACTAGTTGATTGATTATTTAACCAATCATGTTTCAGTTCTTTTTTTTTTTTTTGAGCACAAAATTACGTCGGAATCACAGGAACCAGAATCAATATTAAGTTATTTTGATGTCGCTTTTTCCTTTAGGGGAAAATTTTCCGTTTGCGTCCATTCATCGTGTGTGTGTTACTATCTGAACACTTCCAAATATACTCCCAAAGCCGAGGGAGAATTTGTTTTATCTTACTTTTACGGATTTAGGGGGAAGTCTGTGGCCGTGTATTATTCATTCAGTTTTAGTAAATAATACTAAAACTGAATGAATTTCCTAATTTCCTGTATCTGGCCTGGATGTTTTTGTTTTCAACAACGCGGAACTCTGAATAAATAATAAATAAACATTTATTATTTTTATTTATTTATAAATTTATTTATTATTATTAATTATTTATAATTAGATTTGTGTATTGATTTTTAATATTTATATTTATACTTAAAATATACTTAGTATATGGTTTCATTTTTTAATTTCACTATTCATCTTTTGATCAAGATCTGTCCAAGTTTAGTAAGTATAACTGGTGAGTATGGGCTGGGCAAACTCAGGGTCCTGAGCTGGATACATTCTTCGCTTTCTTGCTTCTTTGGTGATTCCCTTCTACTTCTCTCTCTCTCAGGGAACTTTTTTTTTTTTTTTTTGGCTGGTGCACAGCATAAGCCTCATGCTTCCTTGCACCATATGGCTAATAATAACACGAATTGAGAAAGTTTGTAATTTTAAAGTTGAAGCAATAAGTTAGTGGCGCCATCTCTTTGTAAATAATGGTATTAAAAATTATTTGGATAAGAAATCATGTGTAATAATATCACAGCTAGGTTGCAATAAGGTGCTAATTTATTATTATTAGCCATATGGTGCAAGGAAGCCTGAGGCTTATGCTGTGCACCAGCCAAAAAAATTCTGAATTACCCTAAGAGAGAGAGAGAGAGAGAGAGAGACAGAAGTAGAAGGAGAATCACCAAGAAAGAGAAGGATGATGATATTCAGCTCAGGACCCTGGGCGTTCCAAGCCCATACTCACCAGATATTGAGCCCTTGGGGTTAATGTCCGATTTCTAATTTATGCGTACATGTATGTGGAATTGCTTCCTGTAGTGGGCGCATTTAATAAATTATTATTTTTTTACTCATTTTTAGTAAAGTAATAAAAATGAACACAAAGAAATGGGCACATTTCTTAAATTTAATACAATTGACGCCATGTTGCAATGAAAATAAGTTGCGTGAGTTGACACTCCAAGAATTATCATATGATCTCTTGGAGAGCTGATGTCGTGTACTTCGCCAGGAGGAAAATATTTAAAAACGATGTTGTAATGAAACAGATTTATGGAAAAGAAAATCAGCACGTACATAAAGAAAAATAAAAACTACTAAAATAAGAAAACTACTTTGTAAAGAGCGCAAATTTAGTGATTCTTCCCCCTAATCAAAACCGGACGTGTGGGGAAAACTTTAATAGACTTTCCATACGTGGTCAAGTTGGTATGGGAGAGTTGCTTTAATATACGTAGTTGCATTGCAGCAGTATGTCTGCTGGAGAATATCAAACGTGGCCTTAAAAAAAGTATTGTACCCCAATCACCAATAGTGTCACTCGTATTACCAACGGCAAGAATACAAAGCAGAAATAAGTTTGTAAGTGGCAGGGAAGAGCACAGATGTCATTGACAAACAGAATGAACGTCTGTTCAACTCCGCCTCGTATCTCTGTGAAGAACAGTACCACTACAAATGGGCCAGATATGTGTGTGACGTAGGTTTGTGTGAATTATGTGTGTGTTCTGCTGCGGTGTCTGGCCGTTTGGCTACCCAGAAGCATCAATCACCTGGGGAGATGATTCTGACTACTCGTCCACACCACGGAAAGGTGGGCCAGTCCCAGTAATGCACGTACTGTCTCAAAAGAGACTCTGACTCACCTGATGCAGCAGGGGGACCAGGGGGCCCATTCCAGAGGGACAGACAAATTAGAGGAAAAAAAAAAAAAACACCTGTGGTGCAGGTTATGGGAAAAAAATAATAAATAATAAAAAAATAAATAATTTAGTAAAAAAATTAATAAATAAAAATAAGTCTGGAGTGGCTGACTCCAGATAGAACGCAAGGAAAAAATAAATGAAGAAAGAAAGAAATAATAATAATAATTAAATAAATAAAATTACCCGAGAATGAGTTTCAAACAGGCTCTCATTGGATGAAGTATCAGCAATTGCTCGCCACATATTTCAAATTAGCGAAGTCAGCTGTCGCCGAAGGGATTAAAAGATGGAAGAATGAGGCTGATTTAGATTGCACGAAGTCCGGTAGTAAGGAAAAATGTGATCACGAGAATCGTGGAAAAAGTGGTGAAAGTGAACCGAAAAACAACTCTTTAAAAACGTCACGTTGGAGAGTCACAGATACACTGACATCCACTGGATATCGGTAAATCCTTAATGAGTTTTGGTGGAAGTGCTGTTCTTGTGATTTGGAGGCGGATCGTGTGCCAAAATTCATCAATGCCCGAGTCGTAAAACTGACATCCTGGATATTTCCATGTTTCTTGCACTCTAGCACCTCTGTTCAAGATGAGTCCCTCCATTTCCCCTCCTTGCCGTATGGGAGGGACACGATAATGCTCCATCCTATACGGTAAACAGTGTAGAAACCTGATTTGAGGAAAACGAAGTCCAGCAACTCGCCTGACTGGCCAAGAGTCTGCCCCTGAATCCGAAGGCTTTTGGGATGAGCTGAAATGCTGGATAAGTCAGCAGCCAATAGGCTTCTATACAGATGAATTGGTAACGGCACTGAAAGAGGAATGGGTATAGCTGAATGGTAAAGCGCAAGGTACAGACTTATACCTGTTTAAATGACCATGGTTCAAACCTACGTAACTAAATACGGCAATGTTATTACATTCCCTCGCTACTTTCTGAACTCCTCTGTACGGTCATCCAGAAGTATAAACATTTTTTTTTTTTTAATTCGTATTACATGGAACTTGTCCAAAATATTCGGCACATGATTGATGGTGTAATCGGGGCCAAAAGGTGGGATTACATCTTACTAATTTGGACATTAAAACCTCGTTTTTTTTAAAAAAATGTGATGGAATTTTAATTCTTTTGACAGAGTGGTGTATACAAAGGAAATAGAAATATGCTACAGAACTGTAGCATATTAAAAAAAAAAAAAAAAAAAAAAAGAAAAACGAACTTCGCTTAAAAGTATATATACAGGTTAGCCACGTTCTTTTAATTTATTCTTAAAAGTTAAAAATACCACAGAAGAAATAATTTTGATAAACCTTTTGGTATGAAACAGTTTTCTGTAATACTTTTTAAGATGGGAGGAGGAGGGGTTTGCAAGGGTGTAGTAATTTGTCTCTTTGTTCCCTACCAGTGTAACTTTTACGATTTTGATAGGCGTTAGTATAATAAATATGCAGTTATCAACATATTAAAATGAGCATTCATTTTATGCCCCATTATGGTCAAGCACAGTTTATTTCTTTAGAGTTAGAAATCCGTTGAAAACAGATTCTTTAAAAAAAAAAAAAAAAAAAACTTCACAACATTAGCACGCTTTGGACTTTTAGCAACGATCATGTAGGAACTGGTACAAAAGTCAGTCGCAATTAGTGATTCCTTTCGCCGGGGAACAAATATCATCGATTTATACACAGTTGATGCATTCAGTTCATAAGTGATTAAAGCGGAGTGGGAGCCATAACTGCGTGGCCATATCCGTAATTTTCGCTTTAGAATAAACGTCTGTTAGCAGCTGACGAGCATGCGCAGAAATCGCACAAAGGATTCGTCATACCAACCCGGTTCAACATCGCGCAGAGCGTGACTCATTTTCAGTTTAAAGCAGACACGTGACTGATTGCATTAAAATTCAAATTTATGGAGATCTGAAAGCGTAATTAATTCTCCCTAACTTTTCTGAAATCGGCCTCTATTGAACGAGGTTTTAACATTGTAGAATAACTGAAATAGTTTTAAATAGTAAATAAAATAAAAGGAAAAATTCTCCTATATTCATCATTACAACCTCAATTGGGTAACCAATTTGAGGTCAGCTGCAAAACTTTATTTTGTAAAAGGTTAAAAGACACAATTGTTAATATTTAATGCCCCCCCCCCCCCACAATTCAAAAACGGTTTGTTGCACTGGTTAGAAATAGATGTGGAAAACGCTGTCTTAAAATGATAAACATCATTTATAGTGTACAAAAGGGTTTAACATTCTTCATATATTGTCATCATTTTCGTGCAGTGAACATCGATGTACTCTACTACGTCTCTGCTATGCCTTTGTCCTTTATAAACCTATATTATGGTTTCCAGGTGTATGCTTCTGCTAGAGATAGCTCACTCAGGTGGCTACAGTTAGTCCTCCACCAGTCATCCGAATTACTTGAGATTGCATTAAGAATATATTTATCTGTGTCTAAAGCAGTAGTAGAAATAACATTTTTTCCAAACGGAATTAATAAATAATTATTTAAGAATAACTTTTAAAAAAATAAATAAAAAATGAAAAAATCGACTTTCAGACTTTGCAATTAGTGCCCCAGCCACTAAATAATAATTGATGAATTGATATAAGAAATAAGAAATAATTGATCAATTGGTAGTCCAAATAATGCCAAGTTTCATAAGTGATTAAAGTGACTAAATGATAATATTTTACAGAATTTTTTTTTAGTTTCTTTAAAAAAAATTAGGGCAACATAGTTGCCATCAAAAGCAAGGCTCGTGGCCCCCAATTGCCAAGCGATTTCTAGTGTTTCTTTTTTTTTTATCCTAGGATGGATGGATAAAAATGGGCCAGTACTTTTCTTTCATAAACCCTCCTTCGCTAGCAACATCACTGCTACACCCGCTTGCAACGTTACCGCTTCCTTCACTAGCAACGTACAGTACTACTCTTCTGCTCCCTGATCGCTTGGTTACTGGTCGGCACCGCTGTTGCCTCCACGTGGCGGAGCCTGTAAGCTGGGAGAAGAAACAGTAGATTTAAATAACTTTTCACCGTTAGAGAATTCAAGCTCCAGACCAGAAATATCCGATCAAAATGATTCTAAAAGGCTTCGAAGGGGAACACAGTGCAATTACACGCTAAAGTTTTTGGTTAGTTGTAGTATTTATTATAAAACAATATCTTAAATTCATCGAAAGGTATCACAGAGTGGGACCTACTTACAGTAACTTAAGAAGAAGAATTAGTTCAGGAACTTAGCAATCAAAAAGTAATTAGTGCCAAACGAATAATATCTAATAAAAATGGAAATCTCATTCCAACTCGATCCATCACTTTAAATTTCAGCACTCCAGGTTTGCCATCCTCAGTAAAAGCTGGGTATTTAAACTGCTGAATTCGGCCTTACATCCCGAATCCCATTCGTTGCCTTAAAAATGTCAGAAATATAACTATTCCCAGCAGGCATGTAGGGTGGTGATGCCATCTATCCTATTTGTGGTTCCAAGGAGCAACACAGTTGTTCAGCAGATTTTTCAGCCTCAATTCCTGTTTGCCCCAATTCAAAGGAAGCCACAACATTTTCTAAATCATGTGAAATATGTAAAACAAGGAAGACAATTTAAAAGTACAAAATAGAGTCACATAACCTGAGGCACGCAGACAAGTTATGTTGCCCGTGCCAAGTCATTCTTATGTATCTCATACTCGAAGCTATCATTCAACAACAGCTCACACAGATGTATCAATACGCCTAAGAACCTCTTTAGCTAACTTGGCTAAAACTACACTATCAGTCTCTGGAAAAGACACACCTCAAACTAAAACCGACGACGCGACCAAGGCTCCAATTAGCATCCCAACTGATACTCTATTCGAAACATTCCTGGATTATCATAACCTGACTCTGTTACCTTCTGGCTCTCCAACTCATGTTCAACTACCTACAGGTACTACACTAACCATAGACTTATCCATCTGTTCAGCATTTCTTTTTCCAAGCCATTTTCCTATCATCATTTCACTTCAAACACAGACTGGAAAAACTATTTCACTTGTGGCCTACTCGACAGTCAATATGTTCAGCAAAACACCTTGACGACGTAACTGATCACATTACCAGTCATATATTATCTGCAGCAGAAATTTCCATCCCAAAATCAGAGCAGCGCAACCGTGTACACCAAAACGAGTGGTGGAATGCAGATTGTTCCAAAACGAATGTAGGAAAAAACCGTGCTTGGAACCACTTCCGCAAATTCCCAACTACCGCCAATCTAATTGTTTACAATAAACTCAGAGCCAAAACAAGACAAATTAGGAAAAAAAGCAAAACATGAATCCTAGATTAACTTCGCCTCAACTATTAACAAAAATACTGAAAACACATTCGAATTATCTAGAAAAAATAAATAAAAATACAAGCTCTCAATGGGAAATTTCTACCGCTACAATAATACAATGGAATGGGCAGGATTTATCTTCTCCTACTGACATTGCAAATGCTTTAGCAGAATCGTTTTATAACATTTCCGCCTGTTCCTCTTATGTGACCTCCTTTCAACGAATTAAAACTGATGAAGAACGTCATTAATTTAATTTTTCAACTAGTCTCTCACTTCCATATAACCATAACCAACCGTTTACTCTAGCTGAATTCAAATAATCCTTGAACAAATCTCCGAATTGTGCAGCAAGACAAAACGGCATTCACTACAGTATGCTGAAGAATCTTGAAGCCGATCTAAGCATATGATTACTCTTCTATAACCGTATCTTTTCAGAAAATACATATCCTTTGTCATTCCTCTATCTGTGCTGTACCAAAACAAAGATATCCCTCTCCAGTTCAGAATTACAGACCGATGTCGCTGACAAGCTGTTTGGGCAAAATCTTTGAAAGGATATTGCACAAAAGGATAATCTGGATTCTAGATCCCCAAAAGTTTTCTCATCGCCAATATGGCTTTCGCATAAACAGCTCTACCCTAGATTTACTTGTAAAAATTGATTCCGACATACGAAATGCCTTCGTCATGAAACAGCATCTAGTGATGGGTAACCTAGATATTTAGAAAGTATTCAATACCACTTGGCGTCGTGGTATTATTAAAGATATGCATCAGTTGGGACTTAGAGGCTACCTCAAATAAATCAGAAGTTTTTAAGATTGCGCGCATTTCAAGTTCGATATCGAAACAAGCTCTCAGCATCTCGCATTCAAGAAGAGGGTGTCCGCAGGGTTCCATATTGAGTGCTACCCTGTTTCCGATTCGGGCCAACAACATTTTGGATGTTGTTGACCCGAATCTTCCAAAAACCATTAAAATATATATGTATGCAGATGACCTCACCATATCCTGCCAGTTGCAAAGTACAAATACTGATGAAAGACAGTTACATATTGCTCTTGCCAAAATAGAAACCTGGACTTGACGTAATGGATACCCGTCTTGCTGAGCAGAAATCCACCACTACTCACTTCTGCAAATTGTGATCACTTTATCCTGATCCTGAGCTAAAGATCAATAACATTCCAATTCCCCTTGCTCATACGGACCATTTTCTTGGCCTGGTACTAGATAGGAAACTGAACTTTCAAGCACATGTGGCCTATTTTCGAACTATCTGTTTGAAGAAGTTGAATATCCTCCGGTGTGTGACATGAATGTCATGGGGTGCTGATCTGCATACCTTGATCCATCTTTATAGAGCTCTCATCACGGCTCGCTTGGACTATGGTTCTCCAGTGTATGGCTTTGCAAAGAAAAATACTTAAGAGCTGTTAAATACCATCAATACAGTGCTGTGAGAGTTTCTATAGGGGCTTTGGAACATCACCAGTTCAGAGTCTTTATATTGAAGCCCATGAACCTCCATTAAATCCCCGCAGGAAAACGCTAAGTAATTTAAATCTAAACCAAATATAAACCAGTATAAGTCAAATATAAATCGAATATAAATAAATCGAATGATGATAAAAATTAAGAAAAATTTTGAAATATTAGAATCAAAGGTAAGAAATATAAGTAAAATATAAATGTAAGCATATATTAATCATCGTTGATCCGACAGAGAACGTAATTTAATGATTAAAATAAGATTAAATATATAATACATACTACATATTGACCGTATCTAGGACATAATGTAATAGTAGTCAAAATAATATGTGGTGCCCCCTATGTGATGGATACGGTAAAAATAAATAAATAATTAAATTAATGCAAAGAGAAACATGCAGATAGTAAGAAGAAAAACTAAAGGAGTAGGAAAAATAGAACCTGAACTCCACAAAGGCGAAAAATAGTGGTATAGATAAGAAATAGTTTCTCCTACGTCCTCGGATTGCCCTAATAATTTCGGAGAAATAAAAATAAAGAGTGTAGGACAGATTAAAGACATTACAAGATATAAGTTGTGGCTCGGGTAATAATAATAATTTTTTTTTTTTTTTTTTTTTTTGCGTTTTCTTAGGTCCCTGATGGTATTATTATTGGATTGATTTACTTTTTCTAATAATATTCTATAGATATTATGGGTGTATTGCATGATTGCTTGCAACTGCATTAACCCATAAATATTAGTTATTGTCTTTTTAACTTTCTTTCTTTCCTTTTTTATCACCAATATATACAGGCATATACATAATATATACAGGCATACCTCGAATAACGAATAGGATGCGTTCCACGAAATTACTTCGTTTTCAGAGGTAAAAATACTATGGCCAGAATAGGGATATGTTCCTATGTAAAGAAAATGAAAAGCTTTTTTTTTCGAACAAAGAAAAGTTTTATTAAATAAACAGTCAACTTTATACAAAGTGAAATCACATTTTAAAATTGATTGCTTATGCTTTTTTTCTCTTTCATTTAACAATTGCCTATACGGAGTTATTGCATTTAACACTGATCGCTTAACAATAACACTTCTTCCTAAATCAGGATCATTTTCACTAAAAAAATTTAAAACATTTTCAATGTCATTTAAGCACCTTTTTAAATCTTTGGTTGTTAACACTTTTTCGGCAGGAACTTTAACTTCGTCTTCATTATCTTTGTCTTCGTCTTCATTATCTTTGTCTTGTTTTTAGAAAACAAGGTTTTCTAAATCTTCCACTGAAAAACCATCATCTTCTGCATTCAATAAATTTCTAACATCCTCTTCATCGACATTTTCGAAACCTATTGATTGAGCCATCTGGATAACTTCATTTCTAATTTCTTGGATGTTATTTTCTTCTTCTAGTACAACTTCTGGCCATATTTTGCGCCAAACTCCATTTAAGCATTTCTTGGTGACTTCTTTCCAAGAACTATCAATGCTTTCAATTGCGTTTTTAATGGTTTAGTTTTTCCAAAAAGTTTTAACTGTCATTTCCTCTTTATCCTCTAGTTCAGTTAAACTGCTTAATGTTCGACGCAGATTATAAGCTTTAAATGATGCTATTACTCCCTGATCCAATGGTTGAATCAGGGAAGTTGTGTTTGCTGGAAGAAACACAACTTTGACAGGAATGCATGTGTCCAACGTGTTAAGATCAGTAGGATGTCCCGGAGCATTGTCTAACAACAAAAGAGCTTTTTCTTCAAAGTTGATTTTTTTTGACAATACCGTTTTACTTCATGACAAAAGTGGTTAACAAACCAATCAGTAAATAACTCCTTGGTAACCCACGCTTTTCTGTTTGCTTTCCATATTACAGGTAAATTCATTTTTATGTTACCTTTTAACGCCCTCGGATTTTCTGAATGGTAAACTAATAATAATTTTAATTTATAATCGCCAGAGGCATTTGATCCAAAGAGTAACGTTAAACGGTCTTTGGCTGCTTTGAACCCAGCAGCTGATTTTTCTTCAATAGAAATGAAGCTTTTTGTTGGTAGCCGTTTCCAGAACAAACCGCTTTCGTCAACATTGAACACCAAATTTGGAAAATTTTCACTTTCAATTATTTCCTTTAGTTTTTCTGGAAACTTATTTGCAGCTTCTCCTGTTAATTTTACACTATGAATCCTGGCCCGTTTTTTAAATTTCTCGAACCAACCACGAGAAGCCCCAAAGGTTTCCGTAATTTCTTCACTTTGTTTCGATTTCAGGTGAGTAAACTGGAATATTTTTTTTATGTTAAATGGGGCTTGAAATTGCCGACTTCGTTATATCGAAGCTTCGTTATCAGAGGTAACGTTAACCGAGGTATGCCTGTATATATAAATATATATATATATATATATATTTTTTTTTTAGGTCCTAGCCACTGAAATCTCAGGAAATTAGGTGGCAGGACCTGCCAGAGTAATTATTTCAATACTAGTATACCTGGTCTGCCTCCACGAGGCATAGTGTAGACAACGTTGGGCTCCAGCAGGGGTCTAGCAGCTAAATGGCCAGAAGAACAACGATACACAACACTACACTCATACAATATTCATACACGTTTAAATCTCTGGCCTTTACAGTGAACTGTTACACCCACAATGAAAGTAACACGGAGATGGGGGACACCCCTGGTGCCGTTAGACACAAACACACTATACACTACCAGTGGTTTTCAACCGGGGTGCCGCAATAACATTCCAGGTATGCCACGTAATTTGGGTTTATGTTATTAAACTTATTATTTTTTAAAATTTATATGTTTATTTCATTATAAAAAGGTGTACAGTTCCTTTTTAATTTGTGGTGATCTATAATTGATGCTTACGTAGTACCTCTATAAAAAGAATAAAATTATTATATATTGTATATACAAATTTGTATTATTAAATGTAATTTTTATAATTATATTATTGTAATAACTATCATATAACATATATTTTTTTAATATTATATATATATATATATATATAGAGAATATCATTAGAAAAAGTAAATCAATCCAATAATAAGAATACCATCAAGGACTTAAGAAAACGCAAAAAAAAAAAAAAAAAAAAAATTATTATTATCGCTTTTTACCGACAATCTAGATGACTTCAACTGGGGCCAACCACCCAGAATGAAGGCAAAAAACGACAAGAAGTTCTCTGTTTCTGTGATGATCAATATATGCTAAGTAATTTAAATCTAAACCAAATATAAACCAGTATAGGCCGAACATAAATCGAATATAAATAAATCGAATGAAGATAATTAATTAAGAAAAATTTTGAAATATTAGAATCAAAGGTAAGAAATATAAGTAAAATATAAATGTAAGCATATATTAATCATCGTTGACCCGACAGAGAACGTAATTTAAGGATTAAAACAAGATTAAATATATAATACATACTACATTTGACCGTATCTAGGACATAATGTAATAGTCGTCAAAATAATATGTGGTGCCCCCTATGTGATGGATACGGTAAAAATAAATAATTAAATTAAATTAACGCAAAGAGAAACATGCAGATAGTAAGAAGAAAAACTAAAGGAGTAGGAAAAATAGAACCTGAACTCCACAAAGGCGAAAAATAGTGGTATAGATAAGAAATAGTTTCTCCTACGTCCTCGGATTGCCCTAATAATTTCGGAGAAATAAAAATAAAGAGTGTAGGACAGCTTAAAGGCATTACAAGATATAAGTTGTGGCTCGGGTATGCCCGGGATCGCAAACCCGTTCCTATAGTAGGACCCTGAGCTGAATTTGCATGTTATCTCAGCGTGAATTTAAGTAAATTTAAATGAAATTAACTATATGTATTTAAAAAAAAAAAAAAATGATACACTGTAATTTACAAGCCGGTGGGTACAAGTTTTCTACGCCGTAAGACACCAAGAATGCAAAGTGTATCCTATTTACATATATACATGGCACTAAATATAACGATTTTATTGAAAATTATATTGAAACGATAGGTTCAGAAAACAAATTTTTGAAATTAATTATGCTAATTGCTTTCCTGAAGTGATATTTCAGGTAAGCGATAGGGAAATTATTATTAATCAACTTGCCGTACAACGCTGTTAAGCCTGTTGAACAATTTTTATTACTATTGCAGATATAAGCAATCCTTAAACATTGCGATAAAATTATATTAGCATGCACTGATTTTGATACATTTGATTTCCAGTTTGTAAGGCTGACTACGTTAAAATTAAATGCATCTCTTTTATTATATACGTTTACGTCTATTTTATTATTATGTAATATTTCTATATGAAGATCCAAGTAATTTGCTATAGTATCGGAACTATTAGTTTTTTCCAACACAAGCTCCCCTGGATATAATCCACTGTAATCCTGGACAAAATGTGGACAATTAAAAACACATATATCATCTACGTATCTGTATATAAGTAGGTTATCTTGAAATTCTCTTTCTGTATAATACAGATAAAGGTTTGCGATTATGCTTGATGCTGGACTTCCCATAGGGGTGCCAGTGACTTGCAAATATAACGATGTTCCGTCATATACATAGTTATTAAAGATGCATAATTTTATTAGAGAATTCCAATAGGTTAAATCAACCTTTATAGCATTTTTATTTTCTAAATATAATTTCTGGAGGACGACGTCTAAGTTATTAAGGTTAATGCTCGTAAATAGACTGTTAAAGTCAAAAGTTTGTATTTGATGAATATTATTATTTTGATGAATAATATTATTATTATTATTTGATGAATAATATTATTTAGATATAGATGATTTAGATATACATAAAACTATTAATTTACGTAATGACTTGCTGCCTATTAATAACTTACATATTAATATCAGATTTAGATATTCTAAACCATTTGGTCTTAAAGCGTGTAACTATAAAACAATAGCTACAAACCTTCACAATATTAACATCGGACAGGATACATGTGTTTGTCACAAACCTTCATTTCATAGATACGTGGATCCTAACCATAATCACATTATAACCGGCAATTTAGATATAATCCCATATCCCGAACTTAGAGATATTTTATCACTGGGTTTTAAATTTCGACCTAATCCACCTATTAATAAATCTAATTCTAATTTTAAAAAATTGTTATATCTAGATTTACTAAAATACTGCATAAGATCAGCATACAAACATAATATACCGGTTGAAGCTTATCACATGTGGTTATTTACAATGCTTAATATCATATCTAATAAATATAATCAATTGAAATTCGTACAGGATAATCTATATAATACCAAATTAATAAATAGGCAGCTCAAAGATATACATGAACATTTTATAATAACTCCCGTTGACAAAGCTGCTTGCAATTATGCAATCATATGTAAATCATATTATATAGATATTATAAAAAATGAACTACAGTCTAGCCGTACATATAAACAGATAACATCTTCTTCTAATATAATAATCAAAAAATTAATTGCATTGCATAAAAAATTAAAGTTAAAGTATAATAACCTAAAATTTCCATTTATATATTGCATACCCAAATTTCACAAAACACCAATTGCTTTTAGATTCATAACATCATGTAGAGATAGTTATGCTAAATTTCCCGGAAAAACGTTAGAAAAGTTACTTAAAAGTATATTAAATAACTTAAATAAAACTATTATAATAAATAATAACTTACCTATTATAAATGCTCTAAAAAATAATAATATTCATCAAATACAAACTTTTGACTTTAACAGTCTATTTACGAGCATTAACCTTAATAACTTAGAAGTCGTCCTCCAGAAACTATATTTAGAAAATAAAAATGCTATAAAGGTTGATTTAACCTATTGGAATTCTCTAATAAAATTATGCATCTTTAATAACTATGTATATGACGGAACATCGTTATATTTGCAAGTGACTGGCACCCCTATGGGAAGTCCAGCATCAAGCATAATCGCAAACCTTTATCTGTATTATACAGAAAGAGAATTTCAAGATAACCTACTTATATACAGATACGTAGATGATATATGTGTTTTTAATTGTCCACATTTTGTCCAGGATTACAGTGGATTATATCCAGGGGAGCTTGTGTTGGAAAAAACTAATAGTTCCGATACTATAGCAAATTACTTGGATCTTCATATAGAAATATTACATAATAATAAAATAGACGTAAACGTATATAATAAAAGAGATGCATTTAATTTTAACGTAGTCAGCCTTACAAACTGGAAATCAAATGTATCAAAATCAGTGCATGCTAATATAATTTTATCGCAATGTTTAAGGATTGCTTATATCTGCAATAGTAATAAAAATTGTTCAACAGGCTTAACAGCGTTGTACGGCAAGTTGATTAATAATAATTTCCCTATCGCTTACCTGAAATATCACTTCAGGAAAGCAATTAGCATAATTAATTTCAAAAATTTGTTTTCTGAACCTATCGTTTCAATATAATTTTCAATAAAATCGTTATATTTAGTGCCATGTATATATGTAAATAGGATACACTTTGCATTCTTGGTGTCTTACGGCGTAGAAAACTTGTACCCACCGGCTTGTAAATTACAGTGTATCATTTTTTTTTTTTTTTAAATACATATAGTTAATTTCATTTAAATTTACTTAAATTCACGCTGAGATAACATGCAAATTCAGCTCAGGGTCCTACTATAGGAACGGGTTTGCGATCCCGGGCATACCCGAGCCACAACTTATATCTTGTAATGCCTTTAAGCTGTCCTACACTCTTTATTTTTATTTCTCCGAAATTATTAGGGCAATCCGAGGACGTAGGAGAAACTATTTCTTATCTATACCACTATTTTTCGCCTTTGTGGAGTTCAGGTTCTATTTTTCCTACTCCTTTAGTTTTTCTTCTTACTATCTGCATGTTTCTCTTTGCGTTAATTTAATTTAATTATTTATTTTTACCGTATCCATCACATAGGGGGCACCACATATTATTTTGACGACTATTACATTATGTCCTAGATACGGTCAAATGTAGTATGTATTATATATTTAATCTTGTTTTAATCCTTAAATTACGTTCTCTGTCGGGTCAACGATGATTAATATATGCTTACATTTATATTTTACTTATATTTCTTACCTTTGATTCTAATATTTCAAAATTTTTCTTAATTAATTATCTTCATTCGATTTATTTATATTCGATTTATGTTCGGCCTATACTGGTTTATATTTGGTTTAGATTTAAATTACTTAGCATATATTGATCATCACAGAAACAGAGAACTTCTTGTCGTTTTTTGCCTTCATTCTGGGTGGTTGGCCCCAGTTGAAGTCATCTAGATTGTCGGTGAAAAGCGATAATAATAATTTTTTTTTTTTTTTTTTTTTGCGTTTTCTTAAGTCCTTGATGGTATTCTTATTATTGGATTGATTTACTTTTTCTAATGATATTCTATAGACATTGTGGGTGTATTGCATGATTGCTTGCAACTGCATTAACCCATAAATATTAGTTATTGTCTTTTAACTTTCTTGCTTTGCTTTATTTCTTGCTTTCCTTTTATCACTAATATAACTATTAATATATATATATATATATATATATATATATATATATATATAGAGAGAGAGAGAGAGAGAGAGAGTGTGAGAGAGAGAGAATCAGATCTAACAGACAGAAAATTGAGTATTGAGTAGGGGTGCCACAAAATAAAATAAATTACTTAGGAGTGCCATTATTAAAAAAAAAAAGGTTGAAAACCACTGCACTGCCTATATGTTGTAATGTATTATTTTCCCAGGTAAAAAGTTTTCCTGCATAAAAAGTTTGTGATAAAGAATACAGTGTATTATTATTCTGACGTTTTCCCACTTAATACATTTTTTAAATATACAATTGCTTATTTTTAATATTAAACAATATGAACATTTGGTAAATGAACAAGTTATTGTATAGTATCATTTTAGTTCATAATAAATCACCGAAGTAGGTGAAATGGCATCGTTTTTGATATTCATGTATCTCATATGGTGAATGGCTTCTGATTTGCCCTGATTTTGCACTACCTCCAATAAGCAATGCTTTGCAATGGAGAAGACTAATGTTACTTATTCTTGGCGGATACCAGCACCCAAGAATGGTGGTATCCAACGAAAATCCACTGGCAAAGCGTTGCCTACTTGAGAATCCACTGTCAAAGCTTTTCTTATTCGAGGTAGTTCGATATCACGGCAACTCGTTGTGAAGGCATTAACAATATGCAATATTATAAAAATGATGTCATTTCACCTACTTCGGTGATTTACTACAAACTAAAATGATGCTTGGCACTAACTTGTTCGATTAGTGAATTTTCAATAGTCTTTGGCTTTCAGCGCTAAATCCTTTTTAACATTACTTCTGTATGTCGCAAAAATCCGCAGTCTTCCTTCTCACCTTAATGGGAGATGCTTGTACAATACCGAATGAGGGTTATTTTACAATAGTAAACCAAATGAAAACCGATCTGTTCCCATTTGACTTAAAGAGCTGGCTCAATCATGAAATATAGAAATCGATAATATATTTCAGGACACGACACCATCAAATCCAACTTGGACAAATATCCCTGCAATTTGATGACTATTTTCAAAGTGGGGAAAGAACACCTAGTTTCCTTCCGATATTGCACAGTCACATGCAACTTATTCTATTTCTAACTCAAAAGCATGTGGACTCTATACAGATGGATCAAAAACTGAGAGCCAAGTAAGTTCTGCGGCAATCTTCCACTCATTCACCACTTCTGTCTCATTACCAATGGAATGCAGTATCTTCGCTGCTGAGCTTTATGCTATTAACTTAGCTCCGAATCACATTACTGATCTTCTAATTACGCTTGCTTTAATATACACTGATTCACTCAGTGCTGTTTTTCCTATAAATAGTAATACCAACTCCTCTCACCCTGTGATAAAACAAATCCATTCTAAGTTAATTGCTTGTAATGAGTTGAACCAAACTGTAACATTCTGCTGGATCCCAAATGAAAGAGAAGACCTTGCAGCCAAACAACCAGATACTACTACTTCGCAGACTTTTCAGATTCCATATTCCGATTATAAACATATGCGTAAAGCATGTTACAATAGCTTGACACCAATCTGGAGAGATTATTCAGGAAGCAAACTATAAAATAAAACTAGAATAAAATAACTAAAACCATAACGAAAGCTGTGGCCTCAAGCTTCCGGGAAAGCAGACGAAAAGAAACAATTTTAGGAAGGCTAAGAATTGGGCATCACTCACCTCTATCTATTAACGAATGACAGTGCTCTCCAATGCACATCATGTCACGTACAATTGACTGTTCTTTACTTATTAGTGGAGTGTCCCCACTTTCAAAATATCCACTCAAAAACCTTTACTTCATTTACTAATGCACAGTCATCACTAACGTTATCGCAGATTCTTGGAGATGACCCTAATAAGAAAGAACTGTTACTAAATAATATATATATATCATAAAATATAATTATTACAATAAAGTTAATATTTCATATTCACTATTGGAAAGACACAATACGGCCTGTGTGTCTTTAAACTCCACAACAACAACAACAACCGACTCCCTCTGTCTCTGCCATAAGGAAGAATTTCTCATCTTCTCATTCTGTCTTGAAATACTTTCATTCCTAGCTATTCTCCTGCAGCGTTTCCAATCAGTTTTCACTGGATTCCTGGCCAATCTGGCATTCCAAGGAATGAAAGTGCAGCTTAAACCCGCTCTCACAACATCCTCAGGTTCCTTGCACTGACTATAGACTTATCATTCGCAAAGCATGCTACGACAACTGGTCCCTGATCTGGAAAAGTAAAACTAACAATAATCTTTACCAGTTAAAACAAGATCCAAAGATTTGTATCTCGTTCTTCCGTCGAGAGGAAGTGGTATTGGTAAAACTGAGAATTGGTCACGCTCAACTCATCTCTACCTGTTATTGGGAGAAAACCCATCCCAGTACTCATCCCATCAGAGAAAACTTAGGAGCCGTCAATTTCTGGTTGATTGTCCATTATATTCAATCATTCGGTTAAACACTTTTCAGTCACTCTCCACGTTGAACATCTCACATGATTTCTCTCACGACTTAGGAAATTAAATAAATATAGAACAACTTTTAATCTACTGCGCAGTGCTAAAAACAAAATGTTTTTCATGAATATTTTATTGGGAACACTGTCACGGAATGCGAATATTTGATATAATAGGCAACCTGGCATGGAAAATTCCCAGCATGCAATAGAAATCGACCTGCCACCTTACAGTGCCACACATTTCGCAAATTATTCATGCCAATAAAAACACAGGTTGCGCACATATCACTTCATTCCCGTTTTTTGGCTTTCTTATTGGAATAGTCATATCTCCAGTACCGAGGATGGCAAGTCATGTTCTTTTATAATGATTCTTTGAGATGACGTACCTTTAGAAGGCGTGGTGTTTTTGGTAATTCTTATACATCCTCTATAAATGTCCCTTACATATATCCGACGTTTCTCACTGTCTCCTCATTTTATTGTTCTTCTATGGTACACTATCATACCAAATTTTTCCGCTTAGTAGTGTATTTAAACGTATTGGCCTATACAGGAGCATATAATTTAACAACAACTATACCGACACGATCATGCAAATAAATTATGAACACACAGTTTGGCCACAATAGTCCTTGTGTGGTTAAACTCAATACCAACAACAACAATTATCGATATACGGAAATTTTCTTTCACCCAGCGGATGGTAAGAACAAGCCTTCATCTTGTGTTTTAGAAGTGGATACTTTTGAATGTATTCAGGAGATGGACAAGTGATGTGGGTAGTCTTTTTTTCTTTTTTTTTTTTTTTTTTGACCTTTATGCTTTATTAGCCGCTTACTTGCTACGTTTGCCACTACTGATATTAATATATTATAGATTTTTTAAAGTTTAATCCATATATTTTAATTTAAAATCAACTGTATTGGTCAGACTCAACACAGCAAATGTTCAAGCGTATATGTGCAGTAATGCACTAGCATTCGACTGGGCCGTGGTTCAAGTCTGTCTAACTGCTGGACACTGACTAACGTGTTCAAATATCAGTAATTTCAAACTTCTCTGATCTAATGATCATACTCTTCTCTCTGATCTAATGATCATTAAATTAATGATAATTTTAGAAGTGGATACTTTTGAATGTATTCAGGAGATGGACAAGTGATGTGGGTAGTCTTTTTTTCTTTTTTCTTTTTTTTTTTTTTGACCTTTATGCTTTATTAGCCGCTTACTTGCTACGTTTGCCACTACTGATATTAATATATTATAGATTTTTTAAAGTTTAATCCATATATTTTAATTTAAAATCAACTGTATTGGTCAGACTCAACACAGCAAATGTTCAAGCGTATATGTGCAGTAATGCACTAGCATTCGACTGGGCCGTGGTTCAAGTCTGTCTAACTGCTGGACACTGACTAACGTGTTCAAATATCAGTAATTTCAAACTTCTCTGATCTAATGATCATACTCAAGTATAAACACGAACGTTATTGACTTGTACAACTATTTCTTAATACGTTATTTCATTTTATTTTATTTATTTATTTTTTTATTTAAGAGTAGAGTTGCGAGTACAAACAATGCATGTCGGGTTTGGGTGTGTTTTACCAGCTCTGAAGCCTCACTTCAGAGTCCGTTTTAGGACTCTCAAGTCGGAAATAAAACCCATGTTCAGATACACTTTCTGAGAGAGAGAGAGAGAGAGAGAGAGAGAGAGAGAGAGAGAGAGAGAGAGATCAAAGGCGTGTACGTTGAAGCACAAATGACCTACTTTAACATAAATAGGTCAAACTGTAATTTCTCGATGCCATTCGTTCCGGTTACAAGTATTGGCCACATCGATCCAATGTTTCCAGACAAAAACAACAGCAATTGTCAACAAGTTTTCCAACAGTTGGCGGAGATTAAAGGAAAGCAGATTTTGTTATAATTTTTTTTTATTAAAAAAGTGACATCCAGAAGTTTCTTTATTAAATAAAATTCTAGATTTCACCATTGCCCAAGTATTTCGTTACGAGCCTTGTGTAGGAGTTATCATTGGGTATTTTGTAATGTAATAACATTAACAGTCCCAGACTTTGAATGTTCAAGTCCGGGACTGTTAATTTTTGTTTTCGGTTGGTTGATTTTTCCAATTGGCTATTCGGCAAAGCTAATGCGCATTGGATAAATGAGTTCAGAGTCAAGAATGTTATAGCTGGTGTTCTTTATTCCTTCTGTCGCATTTCAACTCAAAATCTTAACGCCGATGCTAACTGCTCTTGAAAGTACAGTAGCGTGTAAAATAAGCCATCGGAATTGAGGATGAAGTTCGTTTATGATGTGGACTCAAGTAGCTTAAGTTGTCTCTTCGAAACTAACCTCCAATTTCTTTTTTTTTTACCACTGCGCGCTTCAGTTCCCTAAGACAGTTAATTTCAAATTAGTGTTTCTAAATGAGCAATTTTTTGTCCTATTTTTCTTGCTTTCTTGAAGGAATTATACTTGAATAAACAGGAGACTGTATTTTCGATGACAAATACTTCTCTTTCGTAGAAGTACTGTAGTTAGAGAGCGCCGAGCTGCTTTTCATAGAAGCAAGAGTGGCAGTTAATGGTTCTCTTCACGAACACACACTGCTGCTTTTTATTCATTATCCACTGCATTGTGTAGCATTGATCGAAGACGAAAGCCATTGTGAGAGAACGCTTTTCAGAAGCGGTAACGATATGTAGGCTGTTAGAAACACAAGGAAGTTGTATTTAATGAGAATCAGATTTCATAGAGAAAAACGTTTGCATGAGAGAAACGCGAGGTAGTAATTATCTTAAAAATTATATGCACAAAGTTTTGAAGCTTGCAGACCAGAACGCTTGTAAATTTTTAATGTATTTCTTAGAAGATATGATACGAAAACATCAAAACAATGGTACATTGCAGAAGTTGGTAAATGTATCACATTTACTCTTTGTACCTCACGTCAAGTTTTCTGTGATTTCTTCTTGTGATTCTTTGTTCCCCAAACTAAACATTCGAACGCAAAGGACGGAGATTTTGTGACACATACAGGAAAAGTGGCAGGAAAATTACTTTCTTCTCGATACACGTTATGATTACTTTGTGGACACTGTACACGTTGTAGCTCCCTCTATCAAACATTTTCTTTTGGGAAATAAACTACTGGCCACAAAATTGGAAACTTTTTTGCAACGGATAATTTAACGTACAGTATGCAAATATAAGTTGTCATATGGTATGACCACCGGTTCCTTGGTATCAGATAAATACTGAGCGTTTTACTGTAAAAACCTTGCTACTCTCCACGCCGGCCCCGAGTGCCAAGCGATAGTGACAAGCGATTTTCTCTGAGATATATAGTCTGCTCTTTCTAAGCGACAAAGTTTAATTTACTTTCTAATGTTTCTCTTTTGTTTATCTAAAGTGGTTCTGTGCTTCAAGTTTTAAAGTAAGAACCAAGAAAGGAAAACTTTCTTTTTTCAGAGTATATATATTAATTACTAACGAACTACTAACTTTTACAACCACTTGGTCACTGGTGGCACCGTCCTGCCTCCACGTGGCTCTCCCAGGGCTAAAAGGAGCAAACATGGAATTTGATAATTTCCCTCCAACTGAGCTCGACGCTCATCATGTTCTAAATAAAATGATAATGACCATGACACATCACAGTCGAAAAGACTGCGGACTGACAGAGCAAAAAGAATGTCCATCTTTCCTTATCTTCCACTCCTTGTCAAACAAATGCATGAGTACACTCTCCCCATTTCTGACACAGAAATGTTTGGAAAGCTCAGCAGGTTCACCTAAAATGGTGAAAAGACTTAGATCAGTGATTTACTAATCGAAAGTGTGAGTCGTAAGCAATCAGCGACTGCTGAATCTCTCAACCTTTGGTGGTATTCCCGTGCGATTTACCCCACATGCAACACTAAATATCTCCAAACGGGTCATCGCTGAGCAGGATTTGATGAATGTCACAGAAGATGAATTCCTCCAAGAGTTAAAAGAACAAAAAGGCACACAAGCTAAGCGGATTATAATCAGAAAAGATAGTCAGCGTGTTCCCACGCGGAACATCATCCTTACGTTTGGCACACCAAATTTACCATTGAGTGTTATATCTGGCTATCTCAATTGCCGTATAAGACCCTATATTCCTAATCCCATCAGGTGTTATAAGTGTCAAATGTTTGGGCACTCTCAGACCGTCTGTCGAGGGGATTTTTGGTACCCAAACTGTGGTTCAAGATCTCACACACAAACGGAATGTGATGCTGAAACACCACTTTGTCCAAATTGTCAAGGCCAACACCCCGCTTATTCAAAGTCCTATGAACTATGGAAAACAGGAAAAAAAAATCCAAAAATACAAAGTAGAGCGGAAAGTGACTTGCCAGGAGGCAAAGAAGCAATTTATGCTTACTACACCTATACACACCTACTCATCAGCAACAAAGAAATACCAGTCAGCAGCCACTCAAACTGACGTGTCAGTTCCCCCAGCCATGTCTATTGCAGATTGGGCCCGAGAAATACTCTCAACCTGACAGCAATCTACTAAGGAACAGCATGCGATAGATAGTGCCAACAACATATCGATACCGCCAACTGCATTGCAGTCTTCCTCAGAAACCATAAAAACTAAAACAGCAGTCCCAATGCGGAAAAGTCGGCGACATGGACCCAGGGCGTCCTATCTTCTCGAAAAAAGAAAGAATAAAATTGGAGAGACGAAAAACAGACTGGACCTAAAAGACAAATTGAATCAAACACAACTGCTAAAAACAAATAATGGATCACATTGTACCGTGGAACTGTAGAGGCTTACGTAGCAACATTGATGATGTCTGTGACCTAACCAACAGTATAGTCCGGTAAGCATATATTTACAAGAAACTAATCTACCACCACAAGCAGTTCCAAAAATCAAGAACTATACTGTATATCAGCATAATAGAAATAACAGTAACACTTTGCGTGGAGGTGTGTGACATTCAAGTAAACTCAGGAATTTCTACTAAACGAATTTCACTGCAGGCCTCAGAAGCAGTAGCAGTACGTGTCTCCTTAGGAATCATGTTAACAATCTAACTATCACCACCAAAAAATATACTTATAATGACCTAGGAGAACTGCTGCTGCAGATCCCTGCTCCCTTTTGTTTATTAGGGGATTTTAATGCACACCACCCACGCTGGGACTCTCCGCATACAGATAGACGAGAAAAACTTCTAAAATTTCAGCTTGACAAATATAATCTAACACTGGTGAAGATGCTTACATTCATTTTGCTACTAGAACAACTACAGCTATACACTTAACAATCTGCTCTCCAACGGTGTATCCACTCATCCGCTAAACATTGACCATTATCCAATAATTTGTGAAATCCAAACAACTAGAATCCCTCAGGCAAATAATTCCCGCTTAAAATGGAAATTTTCCAAGGCCGATTGGAAGTTATTTGCTTCAAGTAACTCATTAAATGATGAAATTATCAAATTCCAATCCATCGATGATGCCGCACATCACATCACATCCTAAATGCCACAACCATGGCCATACCAAAAATCCGTACTGGTTCTTTTAAACATACCAATCTTTGGTGGAGTGATGCGTGCCAACTTGCCAAAAAAGAGAAAAAGAAGGCATGGAATCTGTTTCGTAATCACCCAACTACTGAGAACCTTATAAATTTCAAAAAACTGAAAGCAAAAGCGCGATTCGTAAGGAAAAAGGCAAAAAACGATTCTTGGATCCAGTTTTCCTCTACTATAACGAAGAACACAAACAGCAGAATAATCTGGAATAAAATAAAAAAAAAAAAGCTGAATGGTAGATTTCTCCCAGCATCCTCTCCAATATTGAGATGGAATGGATGAGACTTATCTCCAATTGAAATAGCTAATACTCTGGCAGAAACTTTTGCACAAATTTCAGATATATCCGCATACGACCATCTTTTCAGCAACATAAAAGAATGACTGAGCAAGGCAAATTAAATTTCAGCACAAGACTCCCATATAATCAACCTTTTTCAATTTTGGAGCTACGGGATGCTCTAAACAAATCAACAAATGGGGCATCAGGTCCTAATGGTTTTCATTACCTAATGTTGCAACACCTAGACAAAAAGGGATTAAATTCTCTATTGCTTTTTCTGAATCGGATCTTCTCCGAAAGCTACTAACCTGGCTCATGTTGTCATTCAACAGTGCTAGCTTTTCCAAAACCTGGAAAAGATCAGACGAATCCATGCAACTATAGACCGATATCCTTTACCAGCTGCTTGGGCAAGATATTGGAAAAAATGATACACAACAGATGTATGGTACATAGAATCACACTCAGTCATCAGTTGTAATCAATACGGTTTCCGCAAAAACCGATCCACATTACACCTTACGGTGAAAGCTGAGTGTAACATAAGGAACGCCTTTACTCGAAAAGAAAACTTGTCATGTTGTGCCTTGATATTGAAAAAGGCTTTGCCATCACCTGGCGCTATGGTATTCTGCAAGACCTGTATGCCATAGGACTCAGAGGTCGACTTCCAATGGTCATAGAGAGTTACCTTAAAAATAGAACTTTTCAAGTGAGTTATCGTAATGCTGTTTCGCAAGCTCTTGTCCAAAGAGGTGTACCACAGGGATCGCTACTCAGCGCTACACGCTTTGCTCTTAGGATAAAGATTTTAGCGCCATTTTGGGTAACGTAGAAATCTATCTTTATGCTGATGATCTTGCAACAACTTGCCATTCACAGAATATGCGTTCAATTGTGAACGACGTCTGCAGCTTGCATAGTGTTTTGTGGAAGTGTTTTCACAACGCGGCTGAGTTAGTGGGTCTCAGGCGAGAGTAGCATAGTTTTTGCCTCCGAAAATTCGGGATTTTCGTCCAGCAAACAGAAAATCGACAGTGCAATTTACTGACAATACACAGGAAGCAATATGGCCTAAGTCGCCGATGCTTCTAAAATCCTACAACAACTTTTAGTTACTCATCAAAACTATTAATAAAGATGTCTGATCACTAGAGGAGTACCGCAGGGGGGGGGTCCTTTACTGTTCGCTGCAGCTCTTGAACTCACCCTTGCATCCCAATAGGACTTTTTTGTCTTATGCGGACGACATTAAACTGTACATAACATCATCTAATCCTAATCAAGCACCTACCATCAATCAACTGGCTAATCAAAAAAACACAACAAACTTAATCACGCCAAATCGGCTCAAAATACCTTTACTAACAATGGGTTAAGGATAACAGAAATTTATATCGCAGGGAAACCTCTAGGAAAAGTCATTACGTATAAGGACTTTGGCTTAACTTGGGATGGGGGCCTCACATTTCAGCAGCATCTAAGCGTCACCAGAAAACCTATGCAACAATGTGGCTGCTACGCCAAGAACTCGCAGGAATATATGACCCTCAGCTTATTATCCGATACGTTCAACGCTGCTTTTATCCTATGCCATTCTATTCCTCCATAATCTGACGCCCAAAACCCACTTCATCAAATTTCTTGGATTAGAGTATTGGATCCTTAAACGGCTTCACAGAATAACAGGGAGTCAGAATACCATTTCTAGATCGGTGCTCTACTCGAATTTAGACGTGATCCCTTAGAAACAGCAGATTGCTACCCAAAATATTTAACACTTACTAAATATTTAACGGGACACAATCGATGCCCCCAGAATTGACGAAATCGCGAAGACTCCCAGGATAGCAGGACGTTACTAAGCTCACCCTCGGCTTTCTCTTCAACAGGGCTTGTGTTTCCTGGAAACATTACTTAAGTGACCAAGATTGTCTAAATCTTGGTCATTTAAGTAATGTTTCCAGGAAACACAATCCGACTTATCAACAGATTAGCGATTGATCTTGACAAGTTCTGTGACTCAAAAGTATACAAATCGGCGAAACTGCAGGAAACCTTCACGTGGATGGAGCTATGACATCTACTACCCACTGAAAAAGCACGAGAAACCAAGATGCTGAGCTGTGTCCAGTTCGCCCCTGATTCCTACTGCTGAAGTTGTACTGAAATTTGTAAATTTGTTTGCTATTAAATATACTACTGAAATTTGTAAATACAGGTATTTCTTATTTATGGCATATTTTTATGTAAGTTGACCTTGTAAAATCTACTGTTTGTAAATAATTAATTGTATTACGGATCGCCCTCCTAGCTGAATTGTCGTGTAATGGGTGGAGGCCATATTTATTGGTTCAAACTGATTTAATAATGATAACAATCATCAGTAGCGAGGAAATACCAGTTGATCAAAGAAAGTGTTCCGTATTACAAGTACGATCCTAGGCAGTACTAGAGACCCCAACCTACAAGCTGTACTGGGACCGCGCCATAATAATGGACAAGACGATCCCACCCAACAGACCGGACATAACCTTGTCGACCAGAAGGAAAAGGCTACCTATCTGATTAACATGGCGGCACCCAACACTGGCAAACCTCCAGAAAACCCATGAGGAAAAGATCAGGAAGTACACTGACCTAAGAAATGTGGCATATGCAACAAGTAGCGACCATCCTGATCAACGTGTCAACCAACCGTATGGTGCCAAAGACCCTACATAACAGCCCAGTAGCAACAGGTCTCCCAGAGAACGCACACAAGGACCAAAGTCGCAATCCTGAATACCTGTAGGATAGTCAGAGAGTTCCTCGACCAACAGTGACACCGGACATGACAACCACCCTATGTACTTGGTAGTAATACCCGTCACAGGGTCGAATCCCCCAGTCGGAGAAATAATATAAGAGAATAATAATATTTCATGCATTTAAGTGCACCAATACTGCATTGCTTAAAATTTATAGAGGGTGTTTCATTTAAAAACCGTAGGGGGGGGGGATCTGTCCCGCTTATTTTAGTTTAGACTATTTATCATCTGGTTCCCCCTTTTTTTTATCTCGCTATTACCGTTAATATTACCGTTAAGATTTCTATGTTTAAATAACCTTAAACGGATTTTATTTGAAGGAAAGGGACAAAATAAACAAAAAGAAGAAAATGGTTCTAGAGTGAAGAGACGCAACACATTAACGGCCGATACACACATCGGCCCATACATATACGTGCATTATAGCCTATAGTACAGATTACGTGTACATCGGCCTATGCATTGTGTGCATAGACCTATATATATATATGTGTGTGTGTGTGTGTATGATACACGCGTTGGCGCATATCATAGCATGTTTTTTTCTTTTTTTTTTTATACGTTATTTTCACAAGTACACGTATTTAGACTAACTTGAGGAGAGGAGAAGAATTTTCCCATTGAGAAAAAAAGCAGTTCCTTGTGCTATTTTAAATCGAGAAATAAAATAGAAATAATATCTATCAGATTCAAAAATTTCAACCCATTTCGGGTTGAAATTTTTCTGACACAAATACATTTCGGACCACAAACAGTTCAACTCTAAAAATAAACCAGATAGACCCGGTGCCTTTTAAGTGAAGTACCCTGCATTTACATCTTACAGTATACATAGCTGTGGGATTTATATGTTGCGTTACAGGTATTCCCTCTCTCTGTCAATAAAAAGTTGCCACGTGACAACCATTTCGCTCAACAATTGGTTCTCTGGCATTGATTTAAATTTCCAGCCATACTCCTCGACAACAGACCAGCGTCAGCAGTTAGTGAGCAATGAACCTAATTTACTCCGCGATCTTGGTGCTGTGTTTCTCTCTAACTATGGTAAGTAAAGGTTATTGAAAGAAACCAGTTTATTTATATTAATACTCACGGTAAGGTTAGCTGATACGTGCACAATGGGTTGCTTCATTTTGCTATTATTGTTGAATAATTTAAGTGACATATAAAGGGATTCCTTATGTTAGTCCTTAGTCCCACGAAATAAAAAAAAAATAACCGGATTCAAGCAAAAGAAGCCACGCCTGCAGAGTGGTAGTACCCATGTTCTGGACAGCATCATTAAAAACGAAAGAGGACATCACAAATGCCACCTTACGAACTTAACGAAACTTAATGAGAAAACTTTTTAACGAATTTTCTTGGAAATTTTGCGATAATCCCTAATGTCGTTGTTATAAATGAATAACAACGTTTACTGTAAATATTTACTGTAATTACATAAATTACAGTAAATATTCTTTTAAATATATTTCAGGTCTATAAATGAAGTGGAAACTACTGAACTTTGAAAATTCCGATGTTACTGTAATTAATGTCAGCGTCATAATTAAAAAAAGGTCATATTTAATAAAAATCAGTTTGCCCAGAAATTTTGCAATATTAATTAATGTAAATGTTATAAATGAACCAAGTGATGTAAGTTTTCTACTTCATTCATTATAAATTTTGTCTGAATCTCCTCTTTCATTAAATGAAATAAGTTATCTTGGACTTCTCCGACTACTGCTGCAAATTTCCTTAGGTAAATAAGTATTTAATGCAATTAATGTGATTTGAAAATGATTGCTGTTGCAGTGGTATCGTCATTGGTTCCACATTGCTAATTGGAAAACAGTCCACGATCTTCAAGTTGTCTTAAAATCTGGAAAGTAAAGCGTCACCAGCTCGCAACTTTTCCAGGGACAATACCGCATTCTAAAGGTATTGTCTGGGATGGGTACACCATGTCGGGTATTTTAGCTGCTACTGATTTAGCAGCTAAAATACCCGACATGGTGTACCAAAGCAAATATCTTCATGGGTTTCATCGAATCCAATACCAAGAGACTTCTAGTTCTCCTTTCCAGTTCTCTGATGACACAGAACTGGAAATACACTCTTCGATAACTTTTTCTCACGGTAGGAGTCCCTGAAAGTGTTCGTAAATATCACGTGATAGCGTTTGATATTTACTTGTAACAGCAAATATAATAACATTCTTGTTACAATGTAGTATAGTAACAAATTCATTTGAAGACACGCGATGCCGAGGCAGCCAACTTCTAAGTGATCATAACGACCCCTTAAAGTGTCACAGATCGAGAGAAAAATCGAAATGAGGTGAATACGTTGCTTGCTTATTTAGTAGGAATATTCATCACTAGAGTATAAATCAAGCTAGTCATAAAATTAATTTTTTGAAATAAAGTTTTTTTTCAAATAAATATTTTTTTTTTCATTCCGAACTAGATGGCCGAAGATTATTATGATTATACGAGGCGTTGCGGTGGAAAATGCAAAGAAGATGAGTGCTGCATAAGGACTTACCTCTCCGAAAATGGCCAGTGCCGTACATTAGGAGGAGAAGGTAAGAATAGCTGATTCTCAAATATATTGCTTAAGTAAAAAAAAAAAAAAAAAAAATTAGATTTTTTTTTTTAAATCTGAAGACAGCTAAATAACACGAGCATGACTCACAATCACTGTGAAATGGAAAATCAAAGATTTTTATTATCGAATCTAAATCAGTAGTTATTTTAAACCATTTAATTCAGATTAGGTTGATGGGTTGCTGTGTGAGAAAACTAATTTTCTTACAATTGCATCAGTTTCACATTGTGGAGGCTCTTGACCTCGAGTTGCCTTAGTATTAAAAAATAAATGGATTAAAAATAAACCTGGAAAAGTCTGAATTTATGATAGTCTTCTTAAATAAAACGCCCTCTTGTAGTCAGCTAACACTTTAATTTTACTATACCCATCGCAACCACATGGAGAAACTGCTCATCCAGGCAGCTCGACTCCGATGGATTGCCAAATAGCATTTGCATTATATTAATGAAGTCACAACTACCAGAAAATATATAAAAACCACGGAATACTCACCGCGTTTTATGCTGCAGAGGTATGGGCATCTGCTGCCCGTAGCACAATTAGGCCACTTTTTCTGCTGCTGAGTGGGCAGCAGAAAAATCTCTTAAAATGGGCCTTAAACAGACAAACTTCCTACACAGTTAAGGACAACTGAAATGGCCAGTTAGATACAAATTCGCAGGCTCCTCACGTTGATTATGGTGAAACGCCTTACTACAACTGTCAAAACGATTGTTGGCAAGATTTCAGCACCATCATTCTAGGACTTGTGCGCTTGGAGAGTCCCTCGGCCTTCCCTCAGTGCAACTCCGACTCTGTGCACACATCACAGCCTTCTCCGTCTATCCGATATGTTTCTGCCTTTTCAGCCAGTCTCATGTGCCCAGTCTTTGGATGCTGACCTCAATAGCATTAGCATTAGTAGAGGCATATGATGCAAGAAAGCAAGCTTATTCAGCATCAGCCAAAAAAAATAAATAAATAAAAATAAAAAAACACAGACCACTCCCATTTCACCCCTCCGTTCGTTCGAAATACCTGTCCAGTTGAGCTTTAAATTTGTTTAGGCTATCAACTTCAACAACAAGTGATGGAAGTCGGTTCCACCAACCAACCACCCGCTGGCCAAAGGCAAATTTCCGCACATCTATCCGACATCCGTCCTTCCTCAATTTGAATTTATGCCCTCTGAGGTGATTATTCTGAGAAAGATGAAGAATCCCATTGGCATTGAGCATGCTCAAACCATTCAAAGCCTTATACACCTCTATCAGATCACCTCGCCGGTGCCTAGTCTCCAGACTCTGTAATTTGCAAAACTTAAGCCTTTCTTCGTAAGAGCAACCCTTTGTTCCATTTACTAATCTTGTTGCCCTTCTCTGTACCCGTTCCAGCAGCTCTACATCCTTCTTGAAATGAGGCCTCCAGACCTGTATACAGTACTCAAGATGTGGCCTAACCATTGCCTTATACAAGGGAATAATCACCTCCTTATCCCTGCTAGAAAAATTCCTGTATATCATTGACAAGACACCATGAGCTACTCTTGCAGCTCGTCTGCACTGCTCAGAGAACTTCATATCTGCCTGCACAATTACCCCCAGGTCCTTTTCATTCTCCACCACTGTCAGTGTTGATACATTGCTCTGGGGTTACTGTTACCCATATGTAGTACTTTACATTTGTCAATGTTAAACTTCATTTGCCACCTCTCAGCCCATCTGTTCAACCTTTCCAGATCCTGTTGCAGCAGCATAGCGTCAGTAGTGTCCTTAACGACCCTGCCAACCTTTGTATCATCTGCAAACTTAGACATTAAACTTGATATCCCATCATCAATATCATTCATAAACACCGAAAACAACAATGGACCCAACACTGAACCTTGAGGAACTCCACTAATAACATTAGTCCACGTTGAGCAGTGTCCATTGATTATCACTCTCTGTCTTCTGCCACTCAACCATCCCCTTATCCATAGCAGCAATTTGCCTCCAATGCCACACTGCTCCAATTTGTGCAGCAGTCTTCAATGTGCAACAGTATCAAAAGCCTTTCTAAGATCCAAATATATAATATCAAAGTTATTCCCTGCATCCAGTTCTTCTTATGACAGGGAATACAGACGTCGCACCCTTGAATTGTACTTCTCTATCCCTGATCCTTCTCCTCGAAGCTCCTCTTAATCTCGGAAGCCAAGAATACCATATGATATGAAGGTGGTTTGCTAACTTTTCAGTTTTCCACCTCTATATTCTGTGTACATTGTGCTGTATATAACTTTATTATACTTGGAGTTTTGAGTTGTATTTCGCTTTATGCGTCCATATATGTATTTCCTTATCTTTAATTTATCAATGATATTTCTCTTACATTATTACTTGTATTATCTCTGTTAACCCCTGGCCATGTGGGCCGTGATATTACAATGTATCGATTTGTACTGTATTATTATTGAAATAAAGATTTCTGTTGTGCTAAGTACATTAAAAAGCAGTACTCCGCTCCAATGGAGAAGTATATTATAATTCATTTAAAAAGCATACCCCTACACCGTAGGCTTCAACCACTAATTCAACATTCAAAGTTAACGATAAGGCCAGAAATTCAGCCTTGAAGAAGCAGTACAGGAAATACCGAGAATAGTCTGAGAAATATATGCAGTATTCCTTTAAGAAATTGAATACAGATTCACACTACGCAGGTTTAAGTTCTTAGACTTTCACTGTTCTCCAATCCCAGAATAACGTACATAAATAATAAAGTCTGAGTTTGCATTGATCAACGTTAAACTTCAGCTACCATTTCTCTGGCTAATTTTTCTAGATCATGTTGCCGTAGCATACCGTTGTTCCTGCTATTAACCACCCTGCCAACTTTTGTATCATCTGCAAACTTGGAAATTAAGCCTGATATACCTTCATCAATATTATTCATAAATATAGAAAACAGTAATGTCCGTATTCCCTGTGCTATTAGTGTTGTGGGGGGTGGAAAACAAAAAATTATTATTTACTTTTTATTATTTATTTGTTCCCTTATATGAGTTGTTGTCCACCTTTAATTTAATTTCCCCAATTACACATCTGACTTTACTTTACAGGAGAATTCCAGATTCAAGGGAACTTCTCAATTATTTATAATTCCCCTCGGACAGGCTGAGTGTTCAAGAATGACAAACAACACACACATTAATATATAACATAACATTTTATTTACACTTATATACACAATATAAGAATTAACAACTCTCAAGCACATATTATTATTACTCAAATTTGCCTATGTATTATCAGTTATATATGGCAATTAAATACATTGGTTTTACACTAGAAAGGTTATTTCTTTATACACAACAAACTTAATATCTTTACAAAAACTGCTATAGCTTCTTCTTCACACATGAACAATAATTACTTAAGAGGATTAGGTACACCCTTTCTCCTATTTAAATCAAATCCTTACCTTATAAATTGATTTAGGAATTTCATTCCTAACTTCCGTTTTAATTAGTGCCCCATTTTGTCTTGGGGAATATAACTTCACAACTTTCTTTAATCAAGACAGATAGTACATTTGACACCAATTTCTGGTCCCAAGTGTTAGCTACATTCATAAGACTATTTCTTTCTCTGTATTCTCTACCCTTGCCTTCCAAAATATATTATACTTATATGTTAGACAATAACTAATAACAAATATCAAATTTCTCCCCTTTGCCTTTCTACATATGTCTAATTATACATTAATCAAAACCCAAAACTATCATCTGACTTATCTCTATATTTATGTATATATTTATATCTTTGTATAGCCTTCCCTTAACATCTTTCTAAACATTATACTAATCTGATATTAGAGTTCCAACAGTCCTTTATTTGTGAGGGAGAATACTATATAACTAGTCACTTACTTAATTTTACGAATCGGATTTCTCCGTTTTGGGACCTTCAGCTCCTTGTCTGGGAAGGGCATCATCGTTTACTAACTGCATTCATCTCAGAACTTCAAGTTTCTCCATGGGCTGTAGTCTACGTCTGGAATAGAGCATCATTGTGTCTTTTAGGAATTTATGGGCTCGTCTTCGATACTGCTACTTAACCTTCGGTTCAGCTATTCTGGCGGACTCGGGATTACAACTTTACCTTCTCAGCTCACTTATCTGCGCCTTGCCTTTATCACTGCCTTCAGATGATGGATTAGGGTTATTTCTTTCCTTACACTACTTATTTTCACGCTGGCCACTTTCACTACCTTCCTATAACGGACAGGTTATTTCTCCCTACACTTCAGTCATTTGCATACGGGCTATTACCCTTGCCTTCCGACGACGGACTGACTTATTTGCATACAGGCCACTACCCTTGCCTTCCGATAACGGATTACTCGACTGTTCTCTTCTATTATTAAACTCCACTAACTTTTTTTAACTTACTGACTGCACTAAACTTATCTAACCCTTCACTACTCCATCTTACCTTGTCGGATCTTTCCTAACTGGCTGACAGGACAGGACTTATCTAACCCCACACAACTTATTACTCAATTTTCCCACTAACACTGTCAAAAAACTGACGTCTGTCTTTCCTAACTCATCTCCACAAACCGCCAACAAAAGCCCAACTCTGTGTTCTTTTTAGCCCATTTTCACAAAACACTAACAAAAACTCAACTCAGTAACTTTTAACTCATTCTTTCCCTAACACCGGCAAAAACTCAACTCTGTTTTTACTAACCCATTTCCACAAACACCAACGAAATCTCAACTGTGTGTGTCTTGTCTCTCCCCGTTCACTCACTTTTGTCATCTCAATTCAGCAACGCCCCTCATAATTCCTGCTCGCCTTTTTTTTTTTAGTTTACCCAATCTTCTCATTTTGTCAACTTTCATCATTTCCTATTCGTCCTTTAAAATTTCTCAAGCTGTATATTCAGAGCTCATTTTAATAAATTTCCAAATTTTTCCCAGGCAATCCACTGCTTTGAAGTTCTCCGTCACCTTCGCCACCCCTCGTTAAACTTAGCAGATTTATTTTACATGCTCTAACGACCTTGCCATCGCCGACAGTCAGACGCAAATGTGATTGCTAGCCGGAGTAATTTGACCCGTATTTACTACCTGGCCGATATTTTAGGTGTCACCGGACAAAGGGATGTCCGACAATGTTCAGTCTACAGCCCTATGTTCTTCAGAGCCATAGTTATTCGCACCTGCTCGCCAGCAGTTGTTGTCACCATTCCCGTTGTTATTGTTTGTTCTATGCCATGGTGGGAACTGAAATGTATCCCTAATTGCTAATAGCTTACCGCTCCCTTCTCTAATTCAACCTTGTCTAATTTTTAATCCTTGTGAGTGACCTAGAATAATATTTGTGACTGGAAATGTTTACTGTCCTATTTTGCTATTTCCTAAGCTTTATTTTAAATAAATCTCACTCATTTCTAAAATATTAACATGTAAGATTTTACATCTTACAGTGTTACTAATAGCATTGGCCCAAGAGCGCATTCAATAATAAATACAGTATTGTCTTCTGACACGCAACCATCGTTCTATAGACAGCAGTAACTAGCTATAAATACCAAATTGCTCCAATTTATATAGTAGTCGTTCATGTGGAAGAGTATCAAAAGCGTTCCTGAAATCTAAGTATAAGATATCATTACATTACTCTTCCAGTGGCAACAGTCTTGGCATGGGCAAGTTACAACAAGCTATATTAGATAAAGCCTGTAATCCAATGTCTGCGCAGGATCCGCAGAGAGAAAGGGAGAAGTTCTAGCTCGCCTCCCCCATAGGACACATGCATTTCTGCTGAGGGCAGATGAATCTCCTACATGTGAGAATTGTGTCACCGTTTTAACCATTCGTCATATTTTAACTGAGTGTTCCTGTCATAGACACGAACGTGTTTTATATTTTATCTCTTTTAGTCATCTGGCCTTATACACTCAAGTCAGATTTTATCTCATAATGACCATGTGTCTTCTGCTTTTAGTTATTTGAAATATTTTTTATTCGTATTTGCCTTTTTATTGTTATATCTTTATTCGCAACGTATTTTCTACATTTTTATGCCTTTTATCATTATGTACTTTGACTTTCATAAATTCAGTGACCTAATTCTTTAGGTCACTGAAATTTTAATTGTGTACTTTTATAACCTGATTTTGGCGCATTATAGCCTCTGTTGCTAATGCGCCAATAAAACCCATACTAAACCAATCAGATTGGTCCCTGCACTCCTGCCTAGATGGTTCTGCATTTCTTCTTTAATCAGTAACTCCATGAAATAATGGAGTCGCTGGTTAATCTTATCTGACTAACGTGATCGGAACAGAAGTCAAACTTCTGGAAGGTTTGTAATTACTCACTTTGCCCTTGCAGCCTTCTTTGAGAATAAGAGAGACACTTGCACTTCTCCATTCTGAGCGTAAACCCTCTAAGTCTAAGGATGAGAGCATCTTTTCGTTCAGGAGATCTTATGATTTCTGATATTTTCTGTGGAACGTTGTGTGCTTTATGTGTGTACTTGGCAATTTGTAGTATTACATTTATTTCAATTTCGTCGATTGCTGCTCACGCTTTACCTAAGCACCATGTGTAAAACATAACTACACTGGTGTGCAAAACTTAAGGACCAACACTATTTCTAAAGGTTACAACCACAAAATCTTTACTTAAGGTACTCTTTATTCAGTCTCAGCAGCGATTGTGGACGTCAGCTAATCTGGCTAGAAATTGGCACAAGGTATCACCCCGCAAACATCATTGAAAGGGATCGATATGGCGGTCGAGGTGTTTTCGTCTGGGGAGGCGTTATCTTGGATGGACGTACACAACTCCAGATACTAGAAGGCGGTACTGTAACCGGTGCACGCTACTGTACTGAGGTAATCCTTCCCCATGTCCGTCTGTTCCGAAGTACCATTGGCCCCGAGTTCGTGTTTACGGATAACGCCACACCCCATCGCACTGCAGCTGTTGATATGCTTTTGGAAAGTCAGGATTTTGTTCGTATGGATTGGCCTGCCCGTTCCATCGATCTAAATCCCATCGAACACATATGGGACGCTCTCGGGAGACGCCTAGCGGCACGTCCACACCCACCAGAAAATGTTCATCAGCTGAAGATGGCGCTGACAGAGGACCGGATGATGTTACCACAAGAACTAATCAAAAACATTGTTCTAAGTATGGACAGGCGGTGCAAAGCCTGCATCGACATTAGGGGTGGCCATTTCTCCTACTGAGGACAACCTCTTTCCTTTGTTCCACCTTTGGCAGTGATGCATCTGTATCACGGCAGCCAGTGCTATGTTGCCATTTTGGAATAAAGTCCCTCTGTACCGTTTTTCCGTTGTTTTGTCGGTGTTGTTTCCTTCATTTCTGTACCGAAGTTCCTTTGGTATGCTTTTCGCATATCCAAGCCACTCCCATGAGAAGCTACAGGTGAAAACCTGACTGATCCTTAAATTTTGCACATCAGTGTATAAATATGCTCGTAGTATAGTAAAATGATTATGAATACAAGATGCGCGCGAACGACGGAGTTAACAGGCGTTCAGCGCGGAATAGTGACAAGGTGCGTGACACATATGCAGTCGGTCTGTTTCAACGCCCCTGAAGAGCCCCATTCCGACGATTGATGATGTAATCTGAAAATGGAGGTAGACTGGCGCTAAAACCTCAAAAAAAAAAAAAAAAAATGTGGAAAACCTCTGACGGTGACAGACCGTGACAGGATTGCCTTGCAAAGATTGATCTGCTCAGAACGCAGCTCGACGATGCTGAATGATATAGGCCGTCGTTAACTGATGTGCTAGATATCAGCCCAATAACGTCAGGCGATATCTAGCCCGGTGCAAAGTCCGCCGTTCTTGAACCAATAGAAAGCTGTGCTCTGGTGTGACGTGCTTATCAATCCGATTATCGTGCCTGGGTGTGAAGAATGCCTAGAGAAACCTACCTGCCGGATTGCATCGTTCGGACAATATAGTTTGACAGAAAAAGCGTGATGGTTTGGTTTTTCATGTTTCAGCCTGAGACCATTGGTTGTTTTGGACAAATCCATGAAAGCTGAGGTCTGTCTAGACGTCCTGAAAAGTAATGCGTTACCGTTGTGGCAGCACGTAGGAGAAGACCCATCAGCAGAATAACTTCATTTTATACTGCTCCCTTTATGACGGACTGGTTTGAGGACAGGAACGTCGAAAAGTTGGACTGGCTTGATCTCAATCCTGTAGAGAACTTTTGTGATGAATTGCATCGTAGGGTATACTTGTCAGGACAGACTGCCTAAAAAACAAAGCTAACTGCTCGCCGCTTTGAAAGCCGAAAAGCAGAAAATGTCAGAGGATATTTACAAAACAACTGGTGGAGAGTGTTTCATGGAGACTAGAGACTTTCATAACGGTTCAAGGTTTCAGCATACGTTATTAGTTTTCCTGTAGATATGAGGATGATTGGATATTAATGACAGATCTGTGTAATGTAATAAATAGTGAACGGAGGAAAGCCATTTAAAATGTAGCCTATAGTAATTTTTGCATCTCTTGTTTCAAACCCGAATGAATACTGTCCGGTTTGGTGATATTGTTGAGTTTAGACTGAAATTCAAAATCATTTCGGCCAATTAAAGACAGGCAAGCAAGTGAAACAGTTAATTGATGTGCTAGTTATCAACAGCTTCGGAATTTGGATGCGTGGGCGATGTTTGTATTTATACTATGTATACTCTGTATATTCTATTATACAAATAAAGATTATTTATTTTTGATATTATTTCAATTGGAATATAACAGTTAAACTGAAATAAAAACTAATCCATGTATACATTTTTCTCTTTTCATAAAGACAGAAAATAACATTCAGTGCATATCATAAATAACATATTAGTAGAATGAATAATGTGCAATAACATTTTTGTGGAATGGATAATGTGCATTAACATATTTGTGAAATGAAATGAAATTATTACGCTTTACTCAAAAAGTGAAAAACTTCAATTACCATGGTTCATTTTCCAGGTTCATTTTGTCAGCCATATACAGAGAGCGGAGATTATCATTTTTATTGCCCGTGCAACATGAATATGAGTTGCGAAGTCGCTGAACCACTCGATCACGTAAGTAGGAATTTTTGAAACATTCGTATTTTATTAATCGTATTAATTCAAATTTTATTAATTCATATTTTAAAAATCGATTTAAAACAAGGCGAGAACTCTTATTTTGATTAAAATAAAAATATTTAACCTCATCAGCCGATTTCTGAGAGAATACTGCGAAGAGAATGGATAACATCGATTTCTGGAGTTAGATCCCCTCTCCAAAAAAGGTCAGTGCTAAACAGCTGCAAATGAAGGTCGACTAATATTGGCTAAAAGGCAAAAAAGCTGAAATGTTGATGTTCGGAAAAGTTGTGATGTGGTCCAATGAATCAAAATTTGCTTATAATCTGCTGATGCCAGGCATCGTATTTACAGGAGACATTTTATCCAGATTGTGTGCAAGTTGTCGTACTGTTTGCACACGACCTTGTTGTCATATAAGTTGATGGTGATGGTTTGGGAATGTTTTAACTATTATGAAGTGCTCCCCCTACTTTAAATACCAACGAGGATGAATTAGACTGCCTATATAAATATTTTGGATAATCAAGTTGTGCCTTTTGTAGTGTTTTTTGATCATTTCAGCGACACATGATTTCGATACACCTGTATTTCAGAATGACAGCTTCAGAAAACATCTGCCAGGGTATGATTTTTAGACTATTAGTTATAAGATCATAAACCTTACATAGATAATGTGCTTTCATTCTGATCATGTTTACCTGCTCAACATGCAGTCCAAACATTATACTGTATTAGTATTCTGAGACTGCTGGAGGCTCCCGATATTCGTGTGTGCCGTCTGCTTGTAGGTCATTCACTCTAATCCCTCTTCCTGCAGTCGTAATCAATAGGCTGATGAACTTAATGTTGCTTTTGGGAAACAGAATTTCGCTGAAATATCCACTACCATCTATCGAACACCGCTTGTCATTCAGGGAATTCATTCTTTATTAGGATGGCCAATTTACATGATTTCGTATTTATTGCATTTTCCGGAAAATGACACCTTAAGTCTGGCGATTCGCATAATCGAGAGATGTATTTCGTATCCTATAAAAGAATTTATAGTCACATGAATTGAAAAATTGAGGAGTATTTGGCTAAGTGAATTGTTTCGAACTTTTTATAGCTGTCAGTCTTTATACCTCTCACTCCGGTAGCTGATATTCCTCAACGCTTCATCCAAGAACACAGAAAACTGATTATGGACGCAGTCCTATAACTCACATGATGTGGGATGCAACTACGTGACAGTATGCAACTACTGTCAAATTATGTTTTCACTATTGCTGTATTTCATATACATGCTGCGTTTCATATACATCGCTACAAAGACATTGTATGTTTATCAATAAATTATTATTGATATATCATATTAATAATCAGTGAGTTATATCATTGTTTCTTTATCCTGTTTTCTGAGCTTCCGACTGTAAATAGTCCTGGTGTTTGATTACAAGGATTTGCCTGTACGTCACCGTGTACAGAAATAAATACGCCAATAATGTATATAGTTTCTAAAATTTTAATATTTGGTTTAGTTTCTAAAAGCATAGTGTCTAATTGATTATTCTTTCCTGTTTTGCAGAAATGGCCTCAGAAGTGTGTAAACGAAATCATCCAGGGATGAGAAATCATACAGATCAAAACTTTTTTTTTTTTTTTTTAATTTCGCTTTTAGAAATTGTACGCTTGCCTTGGGATGTTTTTCATTCAAAAAGCCTCCGATGGAGCAGCAAAAAAGGAGAATATGTATAAGCATCGAAAATCAAAGCATAAGCGTTTTTCGTTAAAAAAAAAAAAAAAAAATTGCAGCTCGGTTTAATTTGCAGCTTGCTGGGCTGACCAAAAATAGATAAATAAATGAAGACTCCCCTCATTCAGAGTTTCTAATGTAGAATGGCTATCAATTTGAGAATTTTTCTGACTATAAACAACATAATATAAGGGAGAAAAATGATATATTTTAAGATTACTTAAATGAAGAAAAGAGATATACTAAGATAGTGTACAAGTATGTTCATGGGCCACTTGCTGTACCATACAGGGGAATTTGTATGGACTGTTTCTGTTTTTGTGTCATACTTGAATTATTCGGTTCATAGTGCTCGTCTTTTTGAGAACTGGAAAACTGCTCTTATTTTTGGAACAGTGTGCACGTTACCAAATAACCTTTTTAAAATTTCTTGAGTACACAATTTAAATCTGTTCACGATTAATGTTCTTGTTAATTACTCGTATATTCTTCTATGGTGATACAGCTCCATGATGAATATTATTTGTGATTTAAATGGGCACAGAATGTATTTTTGGAAAAATTTATTCCATTCGCATTTTAGTTTTCGAGCATATTCACTGTTTTCCGCTTCAATGGAGCATTTTTCAATGTACTCAAACATTTTTCCATAATTGATATGCATTTATGTTAATATATACTGTAATTGTATATTTTAAAAATGTTTACGTTTATTCATCTATAACTTTACTGAAAATAAATTCGAAAATAAATATTAAAAAAGCTGAGATTTCACACCTGGGTTTTGAACGCATGGCCACAAAACATCCGACGAATAACGCTGTTCGAAATTGTCCTGTACGTTGAACCGACAAAGTCGATGTTTATTGTTTATCTCTATTTGATCACAAAGATCGTAATTATATATCTTAATTCACAGTAATTTCGCTCAGATTACAACTTAAACTTCTCAATTTCCAATGTTTAAAAACAGGGATAACAAAGATAAAATCCCAACCCTGTAAAAAAACAATCTCTCCTTGTTAACAGGAGAGACTGTTTTTGCAGGGATGGGATAATTCACCTCTTCTGTTCACTTGAAAGGAAGAGGTGAAAGAATATTGCTGATGCTATCAAGGCAGTGATAGGTGGGCGGGAAAACTACTGGCTAGCGGGAATACAAATAATAATAGTGTAACTAGAGCAGCAGGCAAGGGTAAAAGTGATTCTTGCATTGGTACAAGCGGCAGCCTGCAATTTCAGGACCTGCTGTAGGTCATCATGGAACATATGAATACATGGGCTGTGTTAGGATAACTAAGAGTAAGAACACGTGCATGTATACTTGCATGTACGCTAATGCTAGGAGCATTGTAAATATATTTGATAAATTTGAAGTACTAATTAAGTCATCAAATGCAGACATTGTAGGAATAGCGGAAACATGGAGTCACTCAGACATAAGTGATGCTGAATTTAAATATGAGGAGCACAATGTATATAGGAAGGACAAACAGGACAGGAGGGGTAGAAGGGTTATGCTCTTTTACTTAAGAAAAATATTAAATCTAAGGCGGTGCTCCCGTTGGATTGGGTGATAAGTGCAATGTTGAGTCGTTCCAGAGCTGGATATCATCATTCTTCTCTTTCTTGGTGATTCCTTTCTACTTTCTCTCTCTCTGGGTAACTCGGGAATTTTTTTTGGCTGGTGCAGCATAAGCCTCAGGCTTCCTTGCTCCATATGTCTAATAATACTAATAACATACATTGTGCTGCCACTTTATTAGGTACACCCCTGCTGTGCACGAAAATGGTTTGTCCCACAACGTTGCAAGTCACATGACCACAGTTGAGGATATAAATGCAACATAACCTTTCTAGTATCAGTTAAGCATACAAACTGTAGCAAGAATGGGGAAAAGAGTGACCTAACGGACTTCGAACGTGGCATGGTAGTAGGTGCAAGGCGTGCTGGACAAAGCATCTCTGAATCGGCAGTTCTGAACTTTTCACGAACCACAGTTTCAAGGGTGTATAGAGAATGGTGCAAAGAACAGAAAACATTCTCTCAACGCCACTCCTGTGGAAGAATATCGCTTGTTGATGAGAGAGGTCAGAGGAGGATGGCTAGAATTGTGCAAGCAATCAGGCGGGCCACACTGTCGCACATCACGTCAGAATATAACCTTGGTGAGCAGAACAAAATATCGCAACGGACCACTAGTCGCACTTTGTCGCGAATAGGCTACAACAGCCGACGGCCACATTGCGTACCTTTGTTATCAATGAAGATCTAGGGAGCACGCCTCCTGGGGACACAGCAACACCAGCACTGGACTATCGAGAATTGGAAAACAGTTGCTTGGTCTGACGAGTCGATGTTCCTGGTGCATGAAGTTGATGGAAGGCTCAGAATTTGGCAAAAACAACATGAATCCATGGACCCCTCGTGTCTGATGATTATTGTGCAAGGTGGTGGGGGCAGTTATGGTGTAGGGAATGTTTTCTTGGCACACGTTTGGGTCCATTGATACCCATAGATTCACGTCTGAATGCCACCTCGTACCTAAACATCATTGCTAACCAAGTGCATCCGTTAATGTTGACAGTTTATCCTCAGTCAGATGGTTACTTCCAGCAGGATATTGCGCCTGTGCACAAAGCCCGAATCACTATGGAATGGTTCCAGGAACATGACAATGACTTTTCTTTGCTGCAGTGGCCCGCTCAGTCCGCAGATCTCAATCCTACTGAGATCTCTATTCCTGCACAACGTTTTCAGCATCTTGTTCAATCCATGCCTAGACGAATTCAGACTGTTTAGAAGGGTAAAGGAGGCAACACGCTACTAGGTTTACCTAATAAAGTGGCAGCACAGTGTATATATACAGGTAGTTCTCAACTTTACGAGTTAATTCGTTCCTAGCGTGCCCTCTTAAAGCGAAAACTCGTAAAGCGGGAATTTATTTCCCATAGTCAGCAATGAAGTTAGTAAGCTAATTAGTTTGTTTAAACGATTGATTTATCGAAAGAAATGAATCGAAAGTCTGTAAAATCAAGCAAATTATAATAATAGAGAAATTATTTACGACTTACAAATGTTAGAGAATATTTATTCTTCATCATCATCAACTAAATGCACACTTGTTGATCACTCATTATTGGCTCGACACTCGCTGGTTTGTCGCACAAGGAGTCGTCTTCTTTAGAAATGCTTCAAGAGGCGTTTATTTCTAAGGTAATTCTCTTTTAATTATAAATTTCACGATTGCATGCGTAAGCACTCTTTGACTACACACACAAATTGCAACTAACACGATTCGCGTGGAGTAACAAGTTTACGAAGCTTAAAAATAAAAGGAATGAAGAGAAGATTCTGAAAATTTGTTTTTTTACGATTGAAGATTTCAGTAAAGGACAAACACATTTCACCATAATAACGTAAAAAAACAAAATTCCAGCTATCGGTATTTTCTCAAATGCAAGAAGATCGAGTTTACTACCTGTTTATAATTGCGTGCAGTAACAGAAAGGCCCAATAAACCGGAAAGTGAAAATTGTTTTTATTGTTTTATGGTCGTGACCTCCAGAAATATGCTTTAGAAAAATATCACAAAACCGTTCAAAATTTATTCTTATAACGGAACATATGATAACGATTAAGGTGTAATGCATTTTAATGATTTGAATTGGTAACTAACACAATTTCCAAACCACGCTCACGACCTTTTATATGTCCTTAAGGTCACGAGCGTGACCGTGACCTCCAGGACACATAAAAGGTCAGATAAATAGCTTAGTTATACAGCGAAAATTTCAACTTCCGAGATTTTGAAACGAATTACCAAAAAACAATGTGTTATTGGGTTCACATTACGATAATTTTAACGATGCGATGGGGTCCTCTTGAACTGATTAATATCGTAAAGCGGGGTACACTGCATTGTATAGCTATGCACGTGGTTTGAAATGCAGTATTTATGAATGTTTAGCATTCATTTTTGAAATTAAAGTTCCTATTTCGATTTTGTTGATATATTTATATATGTACAGTACAGTAATACCCCGAAGTTACGCGATAGGTGGGTCCGACGAAAATCGCGTAAGTCGAATTCGCGTAAGTCGGGGTAAAACTTTGCATATAAATACATATAAATTTTGCTTAATTGGGACCAAGGACTAACAAAAACACTAGTTTAGAAGAAAAATATTAATAAAATTGCAGTTCTTTATACATATTAATACAAAATATGTATTAAAAAAACAAATGACTTACGTTAAAAAGTTATTTCGATGTCGATGGCTTCATAAAATCTAACAAATTCGTCTGACGACACAGCGCGTTCTTTTTTTCATGCAGAATTTCTTCGTAGCAAGCTAATAATTTTTTTATTCCTTGCTTTCTAGCTATAACGCGTTCTTCGTTGGAGTCTATGTTTTCTAAAATTTTTAAGCCCTTTACAATTGAGATCTTTTCAATTTTCAACCTGTCAAGTTTGCAATTGTCATGTGCTTTTCGCCGTTGCTTCATTTAGGCCTGTAGCACGTGCAATATCACACGGTCTTTCATTTCGCTCAAAGCGTTTCACAATTTCATATTTTTTCTCTATCGACAGAGGCGGACTGGCCATAAGCCTTACCGGGGAAACCCCGGTGGGCCAGTGTGATTTTGGCCATAAACCATAGTGTGAGGCCACTATAAATTTTCCCGGGTAAGAATTTTTGATCCAGTCCGCCTCTGTTTATCGATAATTGCTTTTCTTTTTCTCTCTGAATCTGCAGTGTCTTCACCAGGACGCTTCCTTTTCACACCTTTTAATTTTACTAATTTTTAGGGAATAAAGCACAATTACAAAACGAGGAGCACGCTTGATACGCATAAACAAAGCTGCGCGCATGTAGCAACTGAATAAACAACACCATAAAGGCAGAGATACACTATTAACACCTCACATTTCTAGGGGTTACTACCATAAAACAATAAAAATCCAGTTGCGTTTCTGCTAGTGAAATCTGTTATAAACTGGTAGTAAACTCGATCTAATTGCATTTGCGATTATACCGATAGCTGGAATTGTGTTGGTTTTTACGTTATTATGGTGAAATGTGTTTCCCCTTCACTGATATAAAAAACATAAAAGCAGCAAAGTTGAATTTTGTTCATCTTTCGCTCTCAATCTCCGCCGTCGCACCGGATATCGATAACATATGAAAAACGACCTTGAAGATAGTGGGCGGCAGCGTTGCCAAACGAAAAAATCAAGAACCGCGTAACTCCGAGTTCGCGTAAGTCGGGGTATTACTGTATATCAAATATTAAAAAAAATCTGCTATATGATAGTTATTACAATAATATAACTATAAACAAAATTATAATTCATAATACAAATTTTATATACTATATATATATACTGTATATATAATAATTTTATTCTTTATATAGAAGTACTAAATAAACAAGAATTATAGATTAAAACAAGATTAAAAAGATACTGTACACCTTTTTATAATGAAATAAATACTTAATTTTTTTAAAAAATAAGTTTAGGTAACGTAAATCCAAATTAGGTGGCACTCCTGGAATGTTGTTACGGCACCTTAGGGAGGCCCGGTTGAAAATCACTGAGCTAGCCTCTCGCTCGGCGACAAACAAGAACCAGTGCAGCTTTCAGGAAAAAAAAAATAGTCAACGCTAGGCATTTTAATGAAGGCAGAATCCAACATTCGGAATGCTTTTATTCGAAAGGAACATCTTGTCATGGTCTTCCCGGACACTGAAAAAGCCTTCGATATAACATGTCTTTATGGCATTCTTCAAAACTTGTATGCCACAGGCAGCGCCAGATTAAGGTACGGGCTAGCTGGCCCTTGCTCGTGGCGCCATTCTTTAAGGGCGCCTAAAAGAAAAGAATAATGAGGCAAAAATATTTATAGACTTATTAAACGGCGCCGAAAAATCATTCTTCACGGGGCACAGTAGTATCGTCATCGTCTTCCGGACACCGGGTGGAAAACGCTTGGGCTGGAATCCAGTCGATGACGCGAGGAACTTAAATGTTCTTTTTTTTTTCACTCCGTGGCTGAGTTAGTCAGTCTCAGGCATTGATAGTAAGCTCTTTTTTACCCAGTAACTGTGGTTTTTATCGTCCAGCAAACAGGCAAATCGACCAGAGAACACACACAATTTACAGACACAATACATATATGGGTTTATTGAAGCAATGCAGTGTGACTCTAATAAAATAAAAATAATTTGAAAAAAAATTGTTTTGTTCGGTGTGCAGAAATACCTTGGTCTGGCACTGGCCACAGGACTTCGGGGATGTAGCTTTATACAGAGCTTTCTAATACGGAACTTTTCAAGTGCGTTACTGCAATTCTCTATCTCGAACAGTTGTCCAAGAAGGAATCTCGCAAGGATCGGTCCTTAGTGCCACGCTCGTTGCAGTTAGGATAAATAGTGTAACAGACACTATTCGGGCTAATGTTGAGAGCTATCTGTATGCTGATGACCTTAAAGTATCCTGCCATTCACAGAATGTGCTTTATTGAACGACAACTTCAGCTCTCAATAAACAAAACATAGTCATGGTCATCTCACAATGGTTATTGCCTATCGGCATCAAAAACCACCGCCATCTACTTTTGTAAAAAGCGCCAAGTCCATTTAGATCTTGATTTAATGTTGGGAACCAATCAATACCAATTAGTAAAAATAACCAGTTCTTAACCTAATACTTAATACAAAGGTTACTTTCCAAAAGCACATAACTCAAATATGAACACAGAGTAGCTGAGTTAGTCGGTCTCAGCTTTTTATCCGGGGTTGTCGGGTTTTTTGTCCAGAAAACAGAAACTCGACCACAGAACGCATGCAATTTACAGTTGGTATATACCGAGCAATATGGCCCTAGTCGCCGATGCTTCTGAAACCTTACTACAACAACAGCAAACTCAAATTCAGTGCATGAAAAATTACCTCCATCAGTACCACACAGTTGGTACATAACCCTAGGGTATCGTATCAACTGTGTGGTACTATACTGACGGCGGTAGAGGACCTGAGGGTAATTGTGCAGTCAGATATGAAGTTTTCTTAGCAGTGCAGACGGTCTGCAAGAATCGCTGATGGTGTCTTGTCAATGATATACAGGAATTTTTCTAGCAGTGATAAGGAGGTAATTATCCCCTTGAATAAGGCAATGACCAGGCCACACCATGAGTACTGTATACAGGTCTGGAGGCCTCATTTTAAGAAGTATGTAGAACTGCTGGAACAAGTATAGAAAAGGGCAACAAGATTAGTGAATGGAACAAAGGGTTGCTCTTACTAAGAAAGGCTTAAGTTTTGCAAATGACAGTGTCTGGAGACTAGGCACCTGCAAGGTGATCTGATTGAAGTGTATAGGGCCTTGAATGGTTTGTGCATGCTCAATGCTGATGGAACTCTTCCTCTTGCTCAGAATAATCGCCTGAGAGGGCATAATTCAAATTGAGGAAAGACAGTTGTAGGATAGATGTGTGGAAGTTTGCCTTTAGCCAGCGGGTGGTCGATTGCTGGAACAAACTTCCATCTGTTGTTGTAGAAGTTGATAGCTTAAATAGATTCAAGGCAGAACTAGACAAACATTTGGAGCGAGTGGATAGGTGAAATGAGAAAGTTTTTTTTTTTTTTTTTTTGGCTGATGCTGTATAAGCTCGCTTTCTTTCATCATATGCTAATGCTAAATGAAGAAAATGAATTTACTGTGGTCACTGTGGGGTGACCACAGTAAATGACATGGGGTGCAAATTCAGGCTACTACACCTTCACACTATTATACTTTAATTAGATCTACTCAACAGTGACCACTACTCATTAATATGTAAAATTCAAACATCACACTTTGCAACTTCAGAAAACAGCATAAAATGAAAATTGCGCAACAAATGTGGTGCCTGCGCGGAATGCAGTTCATATCATGAGCCCCCTGGCAGTTGAGTTTCGTTCATGTAGCTTTAACAGTTGCGTAGGAGCAAGCGTTTATAATGACACGTCAGCTAGAATGTTACTCCAAGTTCGAGGTACGCGGAGCAGTACGATTTTTTGTGGGCGAAATGTCTGAATTGTTTCGAGATTCATCGTGAAATAACCGCAGTGTATGGGGAAAATGCAATGTCGCGTCCAGCCCTAGTGAAGTGGTGCCAGCAGTTTGAAAGTAGTCACACAAAATTGACGGATGGTGGTCGAAAAAGGAAGGCCATCAACATCGACCACTGCAGACAACGTGATGCGGATTGATGAAATGATTCGTAATAATCGAAGACTGATCGCAGAAATGACAAGAGAGTTGGATATTTCGATAATAAGTGTTCATTCCATCGTCCGTGAACATTTTGAATATCGCAAATTGTGGGCACGATGGGTTCTTTGTTCGCTCACAGATGAAAAACAAAGCTCAATGTTTTTTGTCTTCTCTAGCCTTCCTTCAACGCTATTCTGTGGAAGGCCATGACTTCTTACGCCACATAATCACTGGCTATGAAACATGGGTGCACCATTTCACCCCAGAAACGAAGAGTGCGTCTATCGAATGGAGACACACAACATCGCCTGTGCGGAAGAAATTCAAAGTTGCACCATCACTGGAAAGGACATGGCCACTGTGTTTTTCGACTGTGAAAGAGTTGTTTAGACGGAATTTATGGCAAAAGGCACACCAGTTAATGCTGTCTCATACCGCCAAACATTATAGTATTTGCGAACAGCCATGAAAAACAAGAGGTTTGGAACGTTAAGCAAAGATGTTGTTCTCATTCAAGACAACATCACGCCACACAATGCATGCACAACACGACATTTGCTCAAAAGTTTTGGATGGGCGGTATGGCAACATCCGTCGTACAGTCCTTCCCGATCTTTCACCTTGTGACTATCACATCTTCGGCAAGCTTAAAGAACATCTAGGGGGACAGCGATTTGCAAACGATAAGCAGGTGCAAACAGCAGTTTGACGGTGGCTGAATGACCGATGAGTGGATTTCTATCATCAGGGAATCGAACGTTTAGTCATACGTTCCGAGAAATGTTTACACCGACTCGGCGACTTTGTGGAAAAGTAGTGCAAAGTATGTGCTTTCTATTGCATAATGTTACGTACATCAATAAATGTCTCATGGGCTACAATGATCAAGTGTAACTTATTTTTTGAATTACTCTCGTACATTTCTCATTTATCAAACTAACTATTATTTTTAAGCCACCCGAATAATTAAATTCATCTGCCATGCTGTGTGTCTTATTGCGTGTGTTCTGTGGTCGATTTGTCTGTTTTTCTGGACAAAAACCCTAGTTTCTACGGGAAAAACCTTGCTATTTACGCCTGAGATCGACTAACTTAGCCACAGAGTGAAAAAAGCCCATTAAAGTTCCTCGCGTCGTCTACGGGATTTCTCATATATGATTTGATAATTAGATAATCGAATCACGTCCAGTTGGCACAGTCGCCGACCATATTACGAAACAAATTCTAATACCTGCGTCTATCGCCATCCCACAATTATGGCCAAACGTCCATAAATAATTGGTGGAACGAGGATTCTAAGAATGCCAAAAAAGAAAAGAAAATATATTCCGCAAATATCCTACTACCAATAATCTTATAAATTATAAGAAATCAGAACCAAGGCCCGCCAGATCAGGAAGTAATTTAAAAAAGACTCTTGGATCCGATTTACAACTTCAAGTAATAAAAATAGAGTAGTAAACTAAAAGGCAAATTTCCTCCATTATCCTCTCCAATTTTTAACTGGGATGGACAGGAGCTCTCTACTCCTTCGGAGATTGCGAATGCCTTAGGGCCAGTATTCGCACAGCTATCTGCCTCGACTGCATACGATCCGTCATTTTAGAAGATTACAGCTTCAGCCGAAATATCTCATTGGAGCTTCAAAACCAAACCTGCTTTACTATACAATTAGTTCACTATGTTTGAACTTCAAGAAGCTATATATACCCCAAAGAACTGTGCTGCTGGTCCCGACGGAGTATATAATGCTTCAACACTTAACAATTCATTCTCTTTGCTGCTGACCTCCTACAACCGTATATTCATTGAACATCCATTCCCTACTTGCTGGCATCACTCACCTACTTGCTGGCATCACTCACCTATGTACTGGCAATTCCCAAACGAGGGAAAGATCACTGTCCCTCACAATTATAGACCTATTCCTCTTACCAGTTGCTTGAGTGAAATCCTAGAAAAAATGATACACGATCGACTGACTGACGGAGTATGTATCGTGATTCAAAAAATCTATTATCTGATAACCAATTTGGTTTCAGAAAAAATCTATCGTCCCCGGATCTCACGGTCTAAGCAGAAAGAAACGTCAGGAATACATATCCGAAACGAGCATTTTTTTATGTTATGCCTTGACATAGAGAAGGCCTTTGACACGACATGGCGTTTTGCTATCTTGAATGATCTTTATTCCCTTGACCGGAGAGGCTGCTTACTATATGCTTCCTTCAGCATACATCTTTTGAAGTCCGCTATCGGAAAATCCTCTCGCAAATCTATATACAAGAGGAAGGAGTCCCACAAGGCTCAGTTCTCAGTGCTACCTTATTTGAAATAAGAATAAATCATATAACCAAATGGATAGTATGATTTGTTCACAAATGAACTGGGTGCAAAAAATAATTTTGTTATCGTATACTTGGATTTCAGGAAAGCTTTTGATTCTGTTGCATATAAAAGACTAATACACAAATTGGAGCAATGATGCTGCAAATTGCTGCTATGGATAAAGGGATTGTTGAGTGGGAGAAGACAGAGTGGTGATCAATGGACTGTGCTCTTCGTAGACTAATTTTATTAGTGGAGCCCGCCTTGGTTTGGTGTTGGGCCCATTGTTGTTTTGTATATTTATCAATGATATTGATAAAGGCGTATCAGGCTTAATGTCCAAGTTTGCAGATAATACAAAGGTCAGCGGGGTGGTTAATGACGGTATACTACTGCAACAGGATATATAAAAGTTGGGCAGATAGGCTGGGAAATAGCAATTGAAATTTAACATTGACAAATGCAAAGTGCTGCACATGGGTAGTGGTAACCCCAGAGTAATATACAAACTGTGTGGGTCTGCATTCAGGGTACTGAAAAATGGAAAGACCTGGAGGTAATTGTGCAGTTAGATATGAAGTTCTCTGAGCAGTGTAGACAGGTTACCAAGAGAGTTTATGGGGTTTTGTCAATGATATACAGGAATTTTTCTCGCAGGGATAAGGAGGCGATTATCCCATTGTATAAGGTCCCAACAAGATATCTGTCAAGGATGGAGTAAGCCTGGCGGAATGCCAGGGGGAAGAGAGTAAGCATGTCTACTGTATCAGCGCTCTATGAGTAAATCGCAAATCGTTGCCATTTGTAAGTTATTTAATTCTTTCGTTTGTTGTTCATTTCGTGCAAGTGCATTAGCAGAAACATCTTGTGTTAACTACGCCAACGATTTACAAACATGAATCAAAATATATGCAAAAAGTGCAACCTACCGCTGCACGTGGTAGAGGTGGTATGTCATGGCTGCCACAATTGGTATCATTTTTTTCGATGCTGATTGAAAGAAGCAACCTATAAAGAGATGGCGAAACAGAAGAAACAACAGTGGAGGTGTATATTGTGCAGGAAAGAATTGAGATAAGAGAGAAGTGAAATTTCCTATTCGGCAGAAGAATTTCAAGATTTGCTGAATTCAACAGCTGTAACAAACGAAGATTTAGAAGTCACACAAATGCAGGCGAAACCCTAAATATAGAGGACGTACTAAGGAGACTATCCAGTAAAATCCATTTACTGGATTTACTAACAGAAATTGTATCGATAAAGAACAAAATGGAAGACCTTAAGACGGAAGTAGAAGATATCAAAAAATCGATTTCATTTGTCTCAGAATCCTTTGACAAAAAACCCCAGGGGCTCACATCTGGTGAGTAGGGGCTTGGCACACCCAGGGTCCTGAGCTGGATATCACCATTCTTCTGTTTCTTGGTGATTCCCTTCTACACACACACTCTCACTCTTTCTCAAGGGTAACTTAGGGAATTTTTTTTTTTTTTTTTTTTTTTCGCTGGTGCAGCATAAGCCTCAGGCTTTCTTGCACTATATGGCTAGTAATAATAATAAAAGAAATACCTAACAGTTCCGTTTAGTAGTTAGGTCCAAACAACTTAATAAGAAACGCGTAAACTGTGAACTACCTCGAGCTAGTAGTTCGCGCGGTGTCCGACAGATGTCGAGTATCGCTGTGTTTCCCTCGAAAATTTAAAATATTCCGCGGCGCGCAGTTTGGGAACCGCTGTTTTATGCAATACACATTTAATTCCATAATTATTTTCATTATCTTTTACATTGTATACAGTTAAAAAGTTATTTAAAAGGTATTTTTAAAATTTTTTATGGACTTTCCAGAAGGTCAAGGACCAATTATAATTTTTCCTATTGATATTCGATTAACGCGTTTCCGTTTTGCGCGATGCGCTCGCGGGACGAATTAATCGCGTTAATCGAGGCCAGCCTGTATTTTTATTTCAATGCACTGCGATCGACTGTTTACGTCCCCTGTCAGGCAAGTTGACACTTGCTGAAAATTGTTTTGACAATTTTTATGTGGATATGAATGATTTTAGAGATGGCGCTGCTAGAAACATTGTCTCTAGTCTCGCAAACATTGGAAGTACGTTATGTCGTATTGCATGTTAGTGTTTTATTTTTGTGGTATTAACTTTAGCTAAATGCAATTCGTTGAGTTTATGAAATGGAGGAAAACAATTTAAAGTAGAAATTGAAATATTTCCTTAGAAGAAAGGATTTAGAAGCGATATATGGATCCGAAGAAGGCGATATCAGTTCAGCTTCAAGCACGAGAAAATGCCGAAGAACTGCAAGATTATCTCCGTGACTTGAACAATTGGGAAAAAGAAATGAAACAGAAAGATGAAGAATTCCGCAAAAAACGATTGGTGGACGAACCAGTAAGTAAGGATGGTTTACTTATAATTTTAATTTTGTGAACCTTTGGACGAGTTATATCTCATCATACACCGCTATTGGATTACAGATAAGTCTTATTACAGACTATGCTGTAATAACTATGCTATACAGTATAAATCTTATTATAGAAACCATAATTATAATTCGTTATTGTTATAACGAATTATATACATAATTATAATTCGTTATTGTTATATGTAATACAGTTTAATAAATCACTTTTTAACTAATCTAGTGAAGAGTTTCTTTTGCTAGTTTTCTCAAGCCTTCGTAAAACTGATTTTACGAAGGCTTGAGAAAGTCTTCCACAGCTACTTTTACTTCGTAAAAATTTACTTCGTAAAAGTAGCTGTGGAAGCCTGGTTTAGTACCCACTCTGAAAAGCATAGAATTTCGGGTGTCTATAAGTGTGATTGCCTCATTATGGACATCTCCAATCTGCCTTTTATGTAGTGGAAATTGAAGCCAGGCAATATGCCATGGGGAAACACATTTTTCAGTATCTGGATGATTGTTATTTATTCCAACATGGTATATAAATACAAAGGGCTCTAATATCCTTGACATGGTTTTCACAAAGGACTCAAACTGTATTCAAAGTTTGACAGTGCTTGTACTAAAGTGGGTAGTGATCACAGTGGCATAAAATTGAGAAGTGGCATAAAACCTTTTCCCACAGAAATCTCTTTGATTTCACCAGAAATTGAGGTTAATCCATAAAGCTTTCATTGTATATTTTCTACTCTTATGTCTGGGAAAGATTATAGTGGATCAAGGTTATAGGAAAGATTATAGTGGATCAAGGTTATAGGAAAGATTATAGTGGATCATTTCTCAGACTCCGTTAACTGGGACATATGATGTTAGGTATGAATTCATTATGGGAATTATTCAAGGGAAGCATGAAACAATGAATGTGAAGCTGTAAATGCATTGTTCCAGTGAAAATGTTTTCATCATCAAAATGAAGTAGTTAAATGACACAGAAGTTGAACAGGTACTTTTCAACAATCTTTGCAGATGATAGATCATTCGAACCAAGGGAACATTGACAAGCAGGCAGACTGCTGTAAATTAAGTGATATACAAGGGTGGTCTAGTGCTGCTTTAACATAAAAGTATAAAAGACAACAGATGCAAAGTTGAAATTTATATCATTTATTAAACAAACAATGGAATGTATGGATACATACAAAGTATGCATTCTCTGTATTCACGTTTTCATCAAGCCGACCGGGCTAGCCGAGTGGGTAAAGTACCTACCCGGCAACCCAAAGGTCGCGGGTTCGATTCCCGCCTCGGGCTTGGATCAAAGTACTGCAAAAACCTTGGGAGGTGCAATATGGCCACAGAAGCCGATGCGCCAATAACTACCAAATCAAAAAAAAAAAAAAAAAAAAAAACGTTTTCATCATTACATTTTTGCCATTGTTATTTCCAACTTACATATGCACTGTGGTAAAAGGAAATTTAGACCCTGCTGTTGAAGCCAATCAGTCACTGATTTTTCAGCTCCTCATCACCAAATAAGTGTTTCTTACAAAGATCTCTTCATATGTCCAAATAGAAAAAAAAAATCAGACAGAGCCAAGTATGGGCTATATGCAGGATGAAGTCAAACTCCTCATTCTAAGTCGACAATTTTCATCTGAGTCATTGTGTTTGATCTTGCATCCAATTTAGGCTCCATGGTGGGGCACTGAATAAAGACAGAAATAACTATGATTCCTGATACTTTAAATTCTCCTGGGAGCCTAACAAGGTCCCTATGAGAAAAATGTCACAAACAAAAAATTCTACTTTAGTTAAAAGACCCAGAACTGAAGATATATCTGTCCCAACACCTTGTTACCTGATTATACGTACTACAAATGAAAAGTCCATAGGAAAAATGTCACTCTTCTTTGGCCATAAGTGGCCTAGCAAGCTCACCCAAGTTGGTTAAATGGCTTTGTTCTGGCGAGCCTTGTTGAGATGAAAACCAACAAGCACTCTGAACAGCTCTTCCAAGCAACATCTGTTGGGAGAATATGAATTATAGTAATCCCCCTCCCACAAGGCATTGAATTCATCCTGAGGTGTTATCTCAGAATGGGATCTGCTCAAAGTGTCTGAGGAGAATTAATAAGCCAAGGAGTGACAGCAGCAAAGCAAATGTTCAAACCTAGGAATGGGAATCTAGTCCCGACTACAAACCTCATCCTTATGTTCAATACACCAATATCTCCGAACAAGATTAAAGCTGGTTATCTAAACTGCACAGTATGTCCATACAGTCAGTCCTTGTATATCACGATAGTTATGTTCCTAGGAACCCTCATGCAATGCAAAATCGTGCAATATAAATAACATGCCTTGTGAATATAATAGGGTTAGGTGCTGACCACCCAAGATTAAACACACATTTGTAACCAAAACATTACCAAACACAATAATCGTAATAAAATACTTATATATTTTATTATATAATAAAATATTGCTAATGCTTTTGCTTCTATCGTAAGCAGACTTGTTCTTTGTTTGATCTTCTATCCAAAGAGATGACAGACATTCCATCTTGTGCCTTGATCTAATGGATTTTGTTACACTTTGTGTTTTTTTTTTTTTATTTTTTTTTTATGAAAACTTCAAACACAAGAGGTATTAAAATCTATAATACTTAGTACCGTGCTTGGGTTGGAGGTTGAGAAGAAGAAAGAAGATATTTGTTGACATTAGACTTGAACTTCTGTAGATTGTAATTTTCAGGATATACATATGAAGGAAGGTTTTTCCAGAAAATGGCAGTTGAATGAATAAATGAGGAAGATGAAAAGGTGGTTCTGTGAGTTTGAAGTTGAACAGTATATGGATGTTGGCTGGTGGCAGCACATGTTTGGACTGTTTTAAAAGAGAGAGCGGGAAATATAGAAGACAATTCAGAAGAACAGTGCCTGTGAAGTATCTGTAGAAAGGGCATGCAGCAGAAACTACGTTTATGAGATAGCGAGTGGAGAGACTCTGTTAGAGAGGAGTCATTAATTAACCTAACTGCCTTCTTCTGAATGGAATCTAGAAGCCTGAGAGAGGTTTTGGTGGCACCGCCCCAGATGTGGGAACAATATTCCACGGTAGGGCGGATTTGTGATTTGTACAGAGTGAACATCTGTTTGTAAGAAAAGTAATGCTGAGAGCGAAAGAGAAATCTTTGTAATGTGCTTGTGTCAAGAGAGATTATAAGTCAGAGTAATCCCCAAAAGATATATCAATTTGCCTAGAAATCGGAGTGTCACCAAAGATAAGCATAGGAGCAGAAGAATCCTTTTTGCGAGATATAAGACAAGACTAAGTTTTAGAAGGATTGAAATCAACTAAGTTGTCTTTGCCCCACTGGAGATCGGCATTTAAGGAATTGGTAGCAGATATTCGAGAAGTTGAATCTGATTGAGCAGGGCAAGGTTTCCCAAAATGGAAAGTGGAATACAATGTGCTATCATCAGCAAAACTATGGATAGGATTTCCAGTCAATGGAAGAAGATCATTAATATACAAGAGGGAAAGAACTTAACCTTGGGGGACACCAGGATTAGTGGAGAAGTTAGAAGACAGACACCCATCTACCATTACCCTCAGTGAGCGATCAGAGAGAAAACTGGATAACCAATTACAAAAATCAGTTGGCAAACCATAAGATGAAAGCTTGTTTAGAAGACCAGTATGCCAAACACGATCGAAAGTGTTTGAGATGTCAAGAGCAAGTGCTTGTGTTTCACCAAACTTTTCCATTGAATTTGTCCATAAATGGGTAACATAAGCCAGAATATCACCAGTGGATCGACACTGATGGAATCCATACTGGCAACCGTTGATTGGATGGAAGGTTTCTAGGTACTTTAAGAGTTGGCAGTTAATTAATTTCTCCATTACTTTATAAAGAGTAGAAGTAATTGCAATGAGACAATAATTGGATGGAGGGATTTGTTACCCTTTTTAGGAACTGGCTGGATATGAGCAAATTTCCAAGCAGAAGGAAAAATACCTTTCGAATAAGAAAGTGAAAAAAGGCGACAAAGAACAGGAGTAAGTTCAGAAGCACAGGTTTTGAGAACAATTGGAGAAATACCATCAGGACCTGGAACTTTCTTAGCATCAAGATTCGTCAGAATCCTTCTGACAGAAGACCACAGGAGGCATTGAATGGAATGTGTTGGGAATGGTGGGAGGTGTTTTACCAAGGTCATTAATACATGAGTTGAAAGAAAAATAGGATGCTAGCTGGTCAGTTTTATCTTTGACTGAAGGGACAACAGAACCATCTGGTTTTAACAGAGGTGGGAGCAGAAATGGGCAAAAGTTGCGGCCAATAACTTTGGCAAGAGACCAGAATGCTCGGCTACCATTAGGGCAAGAAGCAAGTTTTCTACTCTTAGCCTGTTCAAAATCTAGTTTGAACTGATTAATAACTGCTTTACAATTGTTGCGAACTTTGGTGTAGGCAGAAAATGAAACTGAAGATTTGGAAACAAGCCAATTATGATATGCAACATTCTTTTCTTGAACAGTCTTAGCACATTTATTGGAAAACCAAGGTTTAGATAAAGGACAAGATTTTAAAGTGGAGTGTGAAATAAAGGATTGCATTCCTACAAGAATAATTTCACTGACATAAATAATCTGAGCAAACGTTGCAGTTTTGAAACAGTAATCTGAACAAGTAAAAGAAGAAAAGAAATATTGCAGGTAATCCCATTTTGCATTCCTGTAATGCCAAACAGCACAAGATTGGGAATAGCCATGAGATAAAGGCTCCATTGGAAAAGAGCCAATTGCCAAGTTGTGATCTGAGGTGCCTAAAGGACCACGCACTTCGACCGTATACTTAGAAGGGTTGTTTGTTGAAAAAAGATCAATCGTGTTGGCTGTAATGTTAGGATTGTCAGGTATTCTTGTAGGTAAATGAACAATCTGTGTAAGGTCATTAGTAATTGCAAAAGCCTCAGCATCTTGACCAGCTGGGTCGATGTGACTAGAAAACGGAAGCCAGCTGGAGTTGTGAACATTAAAATCACCAAGGAAAATAACCTCACTGTTAGGAAAGTTGGACTGGAGAAAGTCCAACTTTCATTGAGAGAGAAGTTTTGCTTTTTTTATTGACTTAAATTAGCATATTAATTTATTTTTTAGAATTGCTTTATATTCCTAGTAACAATACTTTAATTTAACTTGAATGTAGATAGAGATTTTGTAGGTTATTACTTAGTATCGGTAAGGGTATCAAATCGACTTGTTGAACAGGTTTTGCAGCTCCTGCGAACGCAAAGTTTTGATAATACTTAGCCACTTTGACTTAATTGTTAGATTAAATTATTTTCTATAAGTAGCTTATAGACCTAGTCAAGCTCTGTGCTTTATTTTGAATTTAGATAGCGCGATTTGGAAAGTAAATAATACCTTGTGTCCATAGATTAATCATTTGTAACTTGATTAATCGTTTGCACTGAACCAGACAGTGTAAGGTCTAACAGAAAACTTGATAGCATAAGGTTTAACTGAAAACTTGATAGCGCAAGGTTTAACGGAAAACTAGATAGCGAGTATTGTAGTATCAATTAATCAGTAAAATTTATTAATCTTATTAAATTTCATTGTCAATTGAATTGTACTTTAAATAAATAAATATAGCGACCTAGTTTTTACAAACTTAACATCATAAATTAATACATATAAGTTGACAGCGGGTAAGAAAGTCATATAACGTAACTCGGAGATAACATTCGATACCGAAATACATACATATATATAGTGTTATAACTGCATTGGGATATAAGTTTAGGGTTATATTTTGTATTGAACTTGAATTGAAATCATACCTCAGGCCAGAGCAGCAAAGCAAAAGTCTCAAACTAATGGAAGTGCTGTGGCTCAAGGGAGAACTGAGGGGGCCAGTTGTTCTCTGAATCACAGTCTATTGAAATGCACTGCTTGTTTGATGTTTGTGGAGTAATCAGGAACGGGACATGATATTGCAAAAAACTCCATTGAAAAAACTCCATGACCTGCTCTTGCAGCCCCTCTGCGCTGTTCAGAGAACTTCATATCCAACTGTACAATTACCCCTATGTCTTTTTCATTCTCCACCTCCCTGAGTGTAATACCACACAATGGTACATTTCCTTTGGGTTACTGCTACCCATATGCAGTACTTCAGATGCCACTTCTCAGCCCATCTTCCTAACTTTTCTAGATCCTGTTGCAGTAGCCTACTGTCTTTACGATTATTAACAACCCTGCCAACCTTTGTATCATCTGCAAACTTGTGACATTAAGCCTGATATACCTTCATCGATATCATTAATAAATACACAAAACAAAAATGGGCCCAGCACCGAAACCTGGAGGATTCCGCTAATAACATTAGTCCACATAGAGCAGTGTCCATTTATTACCACTCTCTGCCATCTCCCACTCAACCATCCCTTTATCTATTGCAGCAACTTGCCCTTAATGCCATTCTGTTCCAATTTGAACAGCAGTCTTCCATGTGCAACAGTATCAAAATTATTTTTTGCATCCAGTTCTTTTGTGACCACATGATAGTATCCAATCAAATTGGTTAGACAAGACTTCCCTTTCACAAACCCATGCTATATCTGAAGTATTACTGCAGTCTTGTCTAGGTGATCCTGCATCACTTCTTTAACCAGTGACTCCAATATTTTCCCAGTAACAGAAGTTAAACTAACAGGTCTATAATTATTTGTGTCACCCTTGAACCCCCTTTGTGAATTGGGGATACATTTTCACACCTCCATGGGGATAAACAAATCTAATGAGTTTTTTTTTTTTTTTTTTATGTGAACCCCAAACACGAGAGGTATTAGAACCTATAGTACTTAGTACCGTGCTTGGGTTGGAGGTTGAGAAGACGAAAGAAGATATTTGTTGACATTGGACTTGAACTTCTGTAGATTGTAATTTTCAGGAAATACGTATGAAGGAAGGTTGTTCCAGAAAACGGCAGTTGAATGAATAAATGAGGAAGATGAAAAGTTGGTTCTGTGGGTTTGAAGTTGAACAGTAATTGGATGTTGGCGGCACGTGTTCGGACTGTTTTGAAAGAGAGAGCGGGAATTATAGAAGCCAATTCAGAAGAACAGTGCCCATGGAAATATCTGTAGAAGAGGCATGCAGCAGAAACAGTACGTCTATGAGAAAGCGAGTGGAGAGACTCTGTTAAAGATGAATCATTAATTAACCTAACTGCCCTCTTCTGAATGGAATCAAGAAGCCTGAGAGAGGTTTTGGGGGCACCACCCCAGATGTGGGAACAATATTCCATGGCAGGGCGGATTTGCGATTTATACAGAGTGAGCAGCTGTTTGGAAGAAAAGTAACGCCGAGAGCAAAAGAGAAAACCAAGTTTTTTAGATGCAGAGGAAGCAATATTTGTAATGTGCTTGTGCCAAGAGAGATTAGAAGTCAGGGTAATTCCCAAAAGAGATATATCCTTTTGCCTAGAAATTGGAGTGTCACTAAAGATAAGCATAGGAGCAGAAGAATCCTTTTTGCGAGATATAAGACAAGACTGAGTTTTAGAAGGGTTGAAATCAACTAAGTTGTCTTTGCCCCACTGGAGAATTACCTGAAGATCGGCATTTAAGGAATTGGTAGCAGATTTTCGAGAAGTTGAAGCTGATTGAGCAGGGCAAGGTTTCTCAAAATGGAAAGTTGAATGCAATGTGCTATCATCGGCAAAACTATGGATAGGATTTCCAGTCAATGGAAGAAGGTCATTGATATACAAGAGGAAAAGAGTGGGGGAAAGAACTGAACCTTGGGGGACACCGGCATTAGTGGAGAAGTTAGAAGACAGAGAGCCATCTACCATCACCCTCAGTGAGCGATCAGAGAGAAAACTGGATAACCAATTACTAAAAACAGTTGGCAAACCATAAGATGGAAGCTTGTTTAGAAGACCTTTATGCCAAACACGATCGAAAGCCTTTGAGATGTCAAGAGCAACTACTTGGGTTTCACCGAACCTTTCCATTGAAGTAGTCCATAAATGGGTAACATAAGCCAGAATATCACCAGTGGATCGACACTGACGGAATCCATACTGGCGATCGTTGATCAGACGGAAGGTTTCTAGGTAGTTTAAGAGATGGCGGTTAATTGATTTCTCCATTACTTTAGAAAGAGTAGAAGTAATTGCAATGGGACGATAATTGGATGGGAGGGATTTGTCACCCTTTTTAGGAACTGGCTGGATATGAGCAAATTTCCAAGCAGAAGGAAAAACACCTTTGGAATAAGAAAGTGAAAAAAGGTGGCAAAGAATAGGAGTAAGTTCAGGAGCACAGATTTTGAGAACAAGTGGAGAAATACCATCAGGACCTGGAGCTTTCTTAGCATCAAGATTCATCAAAATCCTTCTGATATCCTTTTGACGGAAGACCACAGGAAGCATTGAATGGACCGTGTTGGGAATGGTGGGAGGTGTTTTACCAAGATCATTAATACATGAGCTGGAAGAAAAATGGGATGCTAGCAGGTCAGCTTTATCCTTGGCTGAAGTGACAACAGAACCATCTGGTTTGGACAGAGGTGGGAGCAGAGATGGGCAAAAGTTGCGGCCAATAGCTTTGGCAAGAGACCAGAATGCTCGGCTACCATTAGGGCAAGAAGCAAGTTTTCTACTCTTAGCCTGTTCAGACTCTAGTTTGGACTGATTAATAACTGCTTTACAATTGTTACGAGCTTTGGTGTAGGCAGAAAATGAAACTGAAGAATTAGAAACAAGCCAATTACGATATGCAACATTCTTCTCTTGAACAGCCTTAGCACATTTATTGGAAAACCAAGGTTTAGATAAAGGACGAGATTTTAAAGTGGAGTGTGGGATAAAGGATTCCATTCCTGCAAGAATAATTTCACTGACACGATCTGAGCAAACGTTGACATCAGGAGTTTTGAAACAGTAATCCGACCAAGGAAAAGAAGAAAAGAAGTCTCGCAGGTCATCCCATTTTGCATTCTTGTAATGCCAAACAACACGAGGTTGGGAATAGCCATGAGATAAAGGTTCCATTGGAGAAGAGACAATCACCAAGTTGTGGTCTGAAGTGCCTAAAGACCTCTCACTTTGACCGTGTACTTAGAAGGGTTGTTTGTGAGAAAAAGATCTAGCGTATTGGCTGTATGATTCGGATTGTCCGGTATTCTTGTAGGTAAATGAACAATCTGTGCTAGGTCATTAGTAATTGCAAAAGCCTCAGCATCTCGACCTGCTGGGTCGGTGTGACTAGAAAACGGAAGCCAGCTGGAGTTGTGAACATTAAAATCACCAAGGAAAATTACCTCACTGTTAGGAAAGTTGGACTGGAGAAAGTCAAGTTGCAACGAGAGGAAGTCAAAGAGCTCCAAGTGATTAGTGGAGTTTGGGGAACGGTAGAGACAACAGATGAATTTGACACAATGAGGTAGAGAGATTTTAAGCCAGAGAAGATCAAAGAGAGGAGATTCCAAATTGCGAAGTCTCTGACAGGGAATATCAGAACGGACATATGCACAAGTACCACCTTTGAGGCGAAAGGAATCATACAGCGAATAATTTGGGCATCTGAGATGAGCAGTAGTTGAATCAACCGATAACTGAGATTCTGTCAGAAAAAGTACATGGGGTTTGGCAGACTGCAAGTGGAAATGGACATCATTGAGATTAGAATTGAGACCACGTATATTTGTGAAATGAATTAGGAAATCCTTACACTAACAAATGAGTTACACTAAGAAACCTAGTAAAGACATGTCTTAGCCTTTGATGTCCTTGTGTCATAAAATCCTTAAACAACACTGATGACAGATGTGACCATTCTATAGAATGCTTTTTAGAATAACAGTCATGATGAATGATTCAGGTCTCATCAACTGTTATCAGGCCTTTAAAAAAATCTTGAAAGATATTGCATTCCTGCAACAGGCCTTAGTAGATCTTCTGTATGGAGAATTTAATTTCTCTTGTTAACGTATATTGTATACCCATTTGCAACATATTTTTTGATAATGTAATGTGTCTAAAATGGGTAATACCCTTCTCCTTTTAATACCTTTGCACTTGCATACTGCTCCTCTTTTAAAATATATAATCTACTTATATTGGTATACTTTGTATGCTTTGCTCACTTGATATACTTTCTGTATACTTCTTGGTATACTTTCCTCACTTTTTCATGAATCGAGACAACTGAGAGTTTTCTCCTGACTTGAAAAGGAACTCTATCGCTGACCATTTGCAGACACAGACATTGGTTTGACTGTTCGTAATGTCAAATCTGTAATTGAATGAAACTTTTATATTTGCAACTTCATGATGCTATACTAGCAACTTCATGATGCTAATGCTGTTGCAAAAAAAAATTTTGTCAGCCAAGAGGCATTACTTATGGTCAACCCTTGCAGTAATCTCAGAGAAGTGTAAAAGAAGAGTAGAGAGAGAGAGAGAGAGAGAGAGAGAGAGAGAGAGAGAGAGAGAAAGAGAGAGAGAGGTACTGAAGCTGATTGAAGGTAAGTCTTCAGGAATGGACAGCATACATCATCCTGTTAGGGATGTTGTAGACCAGTGATTGATTTCAGTGGTGGGTAAGATCATGGAGTCTGATTAAGATTGTAACCATCTTGACTGGAATAGCATCTTTAATGGATCACAGTATGGATTCATTTATTATTATGTCAAATAAGTTAATTGGTATGTCAAAGTCACAAAACAGTTGGATGTAAGAAACAACTTTAACATTATTTACCTTTGCCTCACTAAAATTTTTGACATGGGTCCCCAAGAAAGGCTATTAAATAAACTGGAGCAAATTAGGATTATTGATAAGCTCATTCATTGGATCAAAGGCTGGCTAAAAAATAAGAGACTGAAAGTAATCATAAACGAACATTTCTCGGGATGGACCAGTGTAGCAAGTGGAGTTCCTCAGGGATCAGTATTGAGGTTACTTCTTTTGTTATTTTCCTTAGTGACATTAATGAGGGAGTGCAGGGGAAGTTGTTAGAGTGTGCTGATGATTTAAAGGTAAGGAGGGTGGTTAAACAACCAGAACCAGCCATTTTGCTTCAAATGACAGGTTGGTTGCACACATGGTGGGAAAAATGGCCAGTTTTTCAGACCAGTATTAAACATTTGTGTTTTCAAATGTTTAATGCTTCCAAATGGAAGGCTTTGCACCTGGGAAAAACAAATGTAGGAATTACTTATAATCTAGGACAGTGGTCTGCAAAGTTTTGTGCATGCACCCTTATGGGTATGCGAAATGATCCATGGGGTGCACGAGATAGTCTGCAATAAATCAATATTTATTATGAAAACTTTAGTTTTTCGAAACAATTGAAAATAAAAATTATAAATACATGTTTTTTTAATACTTCAATATGCAGCTTTGTTTGATCATGCCGTTGGTTTCGCTCTTGTCCAAAATGAAGCAGCCACATGCTCGCTTTGGGCTTGGAGTATATCTTCCATCCTTGTTTAACTTACTGAACAAATGTAGATCAAGCAAACAGTCAAACCAATGATTTTATAAATGTGATTTTAGATATAATGCCTTCCGTGTAAAATGATTTATAAATTTTAAAAAAATATATTAAACTTATATATTTAATTTTTTTATTCTGGGGAGCGTGCTAGTCCTTTTAAGTAAATTAAGGGTGCACGACCAAAAAAGTTTGGATCCCACTGATCGAGGAGGGGAGAGAGAGAGAGAATGTGACTGAGTGAGTTAAATGTGATTCAGGATAAAAATTTTAGTCACAAATTTTTCCACACAGTGTAAATAGGCAGCTGGGAAAAAATGTGAGGGCCTGTTTATAATATATAGGGCCTTCACAAGTAGGGAAAAAGATGGCATTATCCATTTGTTTAAGATAGTGGTGAAACTATTCAGAATATTATGTTCAGTTTTGGAGGCCACACTTGAAAAAAAGACAGCTTTTAAAAAGGGATCAAAGAAGGGCAGTCAGACTGGTGACTGCCCTTCAGTCACCAGTGAAGAATGGCTTAGAAGGTTTAGTCTGCATTGCTCAGCAACTAGACATCTTGGGGGATCTGAACTGAGCTATGTGAGGCCCTGAAGAGAATTAGTAAAATGAAGGATGGCATCAGTAGGGCATATGATGCAAGAAAGCAAGTTTATATAGCATTAGCCAAAAAAAAAAAAAAAAAAAGAAAAAGAAACCTTCCCATTTCACTCTTTGGAGTGAAATGGGAAGATTTTTGTCTAGTTCTGCCTTCAATTTATTTGTCATGTTTGTCTAGTTCTGCCTTTAACTTATTTAAGTTGAAGATGACAGATGGAAGTTTGTTCCAGTTATCAACCACCCGCTGGCTAAAGGCGAATTTCCACACATCTATTCTACAGTTGTCTTTCCTGCATTTGAATTTGTCCCCTCAGTGAGTAATCTGAGCAAGAGGAAGAATGTCATTAGCATTGAACTTGCTCAATTCATTCAAGGCCTTATACACCTCAATTAGATCACCTCGCATGTGCCTAGTCTTCAGGGCCCCGGGTGCCAAGCGATTGTGACTGAGTGAATTCTATGTACTTAAAGAGTGATTTTCCAAAAGTGATATTATAGTTCTTTTACGTTCCTGTCCTTAAAACAATTTATTTATTCAGTAACAGCTCTTGTTAAAAAAGTACTTTACAGAGCAGGAAAGGAAAGTCACCTTTCTTTATTTCTTATATATTTTATTACTAATACCTACTACTTCTCGCTTGGTCACACCAGGCACTGCTCCTGCCTCCCCGTGTCAGGGTCGGAAATCTTGGCAGAACAGTTAATCTGCCAAGGGCCAAAAGGAGCAATTATGGAACACAATAAGTTTCCTCCACTAGAGCCGACAAGCTCTCGGCCAGACATAGAAAATGAACATGACATGTCTCAACCGAAGAGGTTTAAGACCAACTCTTCAAACATAGATTTTCCTGCATTTCTCATAATGCATTCACTTACGGATCAGCCTTTCACCAAATTGTCTCCGTTTCTTATTCAGAAACACATAGAAAGTCTTTCAGGATCTCCTAAAACAGTCAAGCGACTGCAATCAGGAGACCTACTAATAGAAACAATCAGCAGGAAACATTCAGAGTCTCTACTAAAAGTTACAAATTTTGCTGGAATTTCAGTAAAAGTTTCTCCTCATGGTACCCTAAACACTTCTAAGGGTGTTATATCCAGCTGGGACCTACTGAATGTCTCGGAGGAGGAGATATATCAAGAACTTCAGGAGCAAAATGTAATTCCAGTAAAAAGAATTATGATTAAAAAGGACAACACACTGGCACCTACAAGGAATATTATACTCACTTTTAATTCCCCAAACCTACCTTCTTCCATAAAAGCAGGTTATCTTCATTGCCGCATTAGACCCTACATCCCTAATCCATTGAGATGCTATAAGTGCCAAAAGTATGGCACTCTCAAACGGCATGTAGAGGAAGTCCAGTCTGTCCCAACTGTGGGTTCACCAATCATACTCAAAATGACTGTTCAGCAACAGAAATGAGCTGTCCTAACTGTAAAGGCAACCATCCCGCCTATTCTAGGACATGCGACAGGTGGAAAACTGAAAAGAAAATTGTGAAGTATAAAATTGAAAATAAAGTAAGCTTTCAAGAAGCGAGAAAATTAATTGCTCCCAGTATTACAAAACGTACATATGCCAGTGTCGCATAAAAATATCAATCAGTGGTCACCCAGACTGATGTTACAGTCCACTCAAACAACTCAATCTCTGACTGGGCACGAACTGTTCTCTCCAATATCCCGAAACAGTTGAACTAGGCAAACAATACTGCTCTTACAGTACCAGCGAAATCTCCTTCTCCTACTCCTCCAACGAATGCTGCTGCATCAAATAATCGAGGTTCAAACATGAAAACGAATATTCAAGACACATCCATGGATATAATTGACTCATCCAGACACAAAGACCCAGTCTTAGAAATACATGTGGAAGAAGATATGGACATCGGTCGGCCATTCTTCAAAAAAGACAAACCGAAACCTGAACGCCATAAAACAGTCACATCAAAAAAACAGTCAGATACAGCTTCTTTTACTAAACACCAATAATGCCTTATATTATTCAATGGAATTGTAGAGGATTTCGTAGCAATTTTAATGATATTCAAGACTTAATTAACTGCTACTCTCCAGTTGGTTTCTGTATACAAGAAACCTATTTAACTTCCCAAATTTCTGCCAACATAAAGAACTATTCTATCTACCGACAAGATCGTAATACTTCAACTTCCACTCGTGGTGGTGTGGCCATCTTGGTCAGTTCAAAGACCCCAACCAAGCAAATTGTTTTGAAAACTGAAATTGAAGTCATTGCTGTACGTTTGGTAACCCAAATTGAGTTAACATTAGTATCAATTTATCTCCCACCAAGTCATACCTTCTCTTACCAAGATCTTGAAAACCTGCTAATACAGCTACCTTCCCCTATCTTTCTTCTGGGGGATTCCAATGGCCACCACCCCTTATAGGGATCTACTAAATTGGACAGTCATGGCCGACTGATTGAAACCTTCGTAGATAAGCAAAACCTTACCATTCTTAATACTGGTGCACCTACTCACATACAAATACCAACTGGACAAACTTCTGCAATCGATCTCTTGATATGCTCCCCTATTCTGTATCCAATCATGGAATGGTCTGTTATGGACAATCCCATGGGCAGTGATCATTTTCCGATTATTTGCGATTTGCTCATTGCACAACCGCCAGTAGCCAAACCCTGCAAAAAATGGAAGTTCTCTCGAGCCAACTGGGCCAAATTTCAGTCAGCTGTCAATCTGGTTGAGAGATTTATAAGAACACAGTCGATAGATGAAGCCACAGATTATATTACTTCACAACTACTATCTGCAGCTAACTGTTCAATTCCATTGTCGAATACCCAGTTCCGCCGGCACATTAACTACTGGTGGGATGAAGAATGCACAAAAGCAAAGAAGTTAAAAAATAAAGCATGGAATTTATTTCGTAAATCCCCAACCACAGATAATCTTATCAACTACAAGAAATTAAGGGCAAAAGCACGTCTCATTCAGAGGCAAGCCAAGAAGAATTCTTGGATCCGGTTTACATCTACCATAAATAGAAACACTAACTCCAGGTTAATATGGAAGAAAATTAGGCAGATTTCTGGCAAATTTCCAACCACCCCTTCGCCAATTCTTTCGTGGAATGGGCAAGAACTCTCTGCTCCTGAAGACATAGCAAATGCCCTGGCTAAAACTTTTGCCGAAGTTTCTGCAGCATCAAATTATTCTCCTGATTTCCAGAAAATAAAGACCACGACTGAACAATGTGCCATCAACTTTTGAACATCAGTTTCCCTTCCATACAACCAGCCTCTTTAATATTCTGAACTTCTACATGCCATTAAAACAACACACAACAGTGCCGCTGGGCCAGATGGAATATCTTATATCATGTTACAAAACCTTGGTGACAAAAACTTAGAAATACTGCTGATCTACTATAACCGAATATTTCTGGAAAACATTTATCCCAGCTCTTGGCATCATGCAGCAGTTCTTGCCTTTTTGAAACCTGGAAGAAATCCTACCAGTCCGTACTGTTACAGACCAATTTCGCTCTCCAGTTGCCTCGGTAAATTACTTGAAAACATTATCCATAATCGACTTGTTTGGATCATCGAAACAGAACACCTAATTAGCATTAGCATTAGTAGAGGCATTTGATGCAAGAAAGCAAGCTTATGCAGCATCAGCCAAAAAAAAAAAAAAAAAAACCCACTTCCACTTCACCCCTCTGTTCGTTCAAAATACCTGTCCAGCTGAGCCTTAAACTTATTTAGGCTATCAACCTCCACCACAAGGGATGGGAGTCTGTTCCACCAACCAACCACCCGCTGGCTAAAGGCAAATTTCTGCACGTCTATCCTACATCTGTCTTTCCTCAATTTGAATTTATGCCCTCTCAGGTGATTTTTCTGAGCTAGAGGAAGAATCCCATCAGCATTGAGCATGCTTAAACCATTCAAGGCTTTATACACCTCTATCAGATCACCTCGCTGGTGCCTAGTCTCCAGACACTAATTTGCAAAACTTAAGCCTTTCTTCGTAAGAGCACCCCTTTGTTCCATTCACTAATCTTGTTGCCCTTCTCTGTACTCGTTCTAGCAGCTCTACATCCTTCTTGAAATGAGGCCTCCAGACCTGTATACAGTACTCTAGGTGTGGCCTGACCATTGCCTTATACAATGGAATCATTGTATTACAAAAATTATATATCTTATACAAAATATATAATGAGTAATCACCAACATGGGATCAAAGCTGAGTCTGCAATTCGTAATGCCTTTGTAAAAAATGAACATCCTGTTATGGTTTCCATAGGCGTAGAGAAGGCATTTGATACTACCTGGCGTCGTGGCATTCTCAGTGACCTTTATGCTCTTGGTTTACGAGGCAACCTGCCTATATTCATTAGGAACTTTCTTCAGAATCGTTCATTCCAAGTTCGATATCACAACTCACTTTCTGGGGCATTTTCACAGGAAGGAGTTCCACGAGGGTCTGTACTGAGTGCAACCCTTTTCGCCCTTAGAATCGATTCCATCACAAAAGAACTTCCAAATGCTGTTCAGACCTACCTTTATGCTGATGATCTCTCTATTTCTTGCCATTCTCAGAACAAGAGATCCATTGAACGGCAACTGCAAATATCCCCGAATAAAGTCTAGAGGTGGGCAAGGTTAAAAGGCTATCGTCTATCACAGCAGAAGACTGTTGCCATCCATTTTTGTAATCAATGGAAAACGCATACAGATCCTGAACTTCATATATCAAACTTTACCATTCCGGTGACTAACAACATCAGATTCTTAGGATTAATCCATGACAGGAAACTAAATTTTCTTAAGCACATTAAATTTGTATGTACTTCCTTCCTCAAAAAACTAAACATACTAAGAGCTTTATCTGCCTTGTCTTGGGGAGCAGACCTTACATCTTTGCTGCTCTTATATAGATCACTGATCAGATCCCGATTGGATTATGGTGCTCCACTCTATGATTCTACCCGTAAGAGTACACTATGATGGCTAGATCCTATACAGCATAGTGCATTGCACTTGGTGTGTTCAGGACCTCTCCTATTCATAGTTTATATATTGAAGCTAATGAGTCACCTCTTTACCTCTGCAGAAAAACACTGCTTCTTAAGTATGCAGCCCGAATACGAAGTTGCTGGCAGCATCCTGTTGAGCCATACCTTTTTAATCCACCACTGCAAAATCTCTATAGAAACAAACCCACTAAAATAAGACCAGCAGGCTTACGCCTAATTGAAATAACACAGAGTTGGAATGTTCCAATTTTCAACAGGCAACAAGTAATGAATTACTCTCAGCCACCTTAGAGGCTGCCTGTACAATTAGCCTCCGTAGCCAGGTGGGAAGGAGCAGCAGTGCGTAGCACACGCTTCTTGATTAGACCGGGGTTCGAGCCCGTCACCACCAAATACGGATGATGTGGAAAGGTCAAGGAATGACCACCGCATATCCCGGAGTAATATGGCCTAAGCTGCTAATGCTCCTAAAAACCAAACAACAACAACAACAACAACTGTACAATTAATCTACGATACTTATCTTCACAAATGGGGAAAGAATTGCCTACCAATAATCAATGTGAAACAACTCCATGCAAGCCATATTCAAAAATATGCTGATTTTTCACCGATTTTTTACTGATGGCTCCAAATCACATTCATCGAGAGGAGCAGCGGCAGTATTTCCTTCTTCAATCATTTCGGCTGCTCTTCCAGCTCAGTATAGCAGCTTCTCAGCAGAACTCCATGCTATAAAATTAGCCTTAGAAAATCTGAATCACTACCCATCTGTAAAATACATAGTATACACGGACTCGCTCAGCTCAATTACAGCAATGCAACATTTCTCCTACAAGGTTCACCCTTTGTTAGATGAAATCAGAAGTCTCCTATTGCAAATAGAAGAATGTCATCAATCAGTGACCTTTTGCTGGATCCCAGCACATTCGGGGATAAAGGGGAACGAACTCGCTGACAAAACTGCTAAAAATCCATCAACTTTTGATTTAAACTCCGTCCATGTTCCAGCCTCTGACTACAATCACATCATACAAACAGCATATCTCGCGCAGTGGAAAGATCTATGGCAATCCCAAACCAATAATAAACTCTATCAGTTGAAACAGCACCCAAAGCTTTGGTACACTAGCACCAAAACAGTGCGAAGAGAAGAAGTGGTACTTGCAAGGGCACGAATAGGACATACGTATCTCACTCACCTTCATCTACTCACAGGAGAGGATCCTCCTCAGTGTCCACACTGTTTAACACAGTTATCAGTGAAACATATTCTAATTGACTGCCCACAGTATCAACAAGACAGAACATCCGTCCTGTCTTCCCTGAGAAATCTGCGAGAACCGATGACATTAAAGCATATTATTGGCGAGGAAGCAAATATCAGTGAATTTTCTATTTCCTGAAAAAAATTGGACTTTATCATAAATTCTGAAAGATCACTGTAACAAAAATCAAATCATTACAACTAAATTTTGTTTTTAGCAGTTCACTATGAATAGGCGCACTATAGCCCCAGCAGCTTATGTGGCATTAAACCTCCATAACACACACACACACACACACCTAGTCTTCAGAAGCTGCAATTTGCAGAACTTAAGCATTTCTGGGTAACACCAACCCTTTGTTCCACTCACCAATCTCATTGCCCTTCTCTGTACTCATTCCAGTAGCTCTACATCCTTCATAAAATGAGGTCTCCAGACCTGTATACAGTACTCAAAGTGTGGCCTGACCATTGCTGTATACAAGAGGACAATCGTCTTCTTATCGCTGCTAGCAAAATTCCTGTATCTCATTTACAAGACACCATGAGCTACTCTTGCAGCCTTTCTACACTGTTCAGAAAACTTCATATCTGACTGCAGAATTATTCCCAGATTATTGAGGTTGTCACAGACATTCTCTCAGATATGCTAGACAAGCTGTACTTGCTACTTGGGAGTCTAAAATGCTGATGGAACTGATATTCGGGTGACACTCAAGTCAAGTGGACCCAATTTCGGCTAAGTGCGGACGGTCTGTGACAGCCAAATCCTCTGCTTGCACCTTCCCGATGGTGGGACTGTTAGTAATCCTGGGTATAACCTCCATGCACATGCACGCTGTGGGTAACCAGGTGTGAACCAACGTAAGCAGGGGTTGAGGTGTGATGCCCACACCACACCACACCACATGGAGGAATGCTGACCCTCTGTGTTACCAGGCAATTCTAGGTAGTAGATGACTCTCATCAACCGGTGAAATTCCACCACTTTGCTTATTGGAGGCTTGAAGTGGTGGAACCCATGTTTAGTCTCCAGAGCTAAGTTCCGGTCAACCCTTCCCCATCTCTTCCATCATGCAGTATGACTGATGACGTTTGAGGTTATGTTGAATATCATGGTGAGATCAAATCTTCTTTGCATTTCAAGCATACAGCTCTAAAACGGTATTCGCAGGCCGACCGCTAGATAGTACACCAGACCGAACTTATTGGTAACTCTTTAGGAGGCTTCCGGATCAACTAGTGTATAATCTTGCTACCTCTACTCTGCTAGATAGTAACTGGAGGGAGACCGAGTAGTGTGTGTGCGGGGGACATTGTCGAGGCCAGGTTATGTCAAGGATCTGGATATATTCTTAACATGTGTATGCCACATCCAAAAATTTCATTACTTCATACAGCATGTCCCCAACACACTTTTCCTTACTATAGAACACACTGTGAATTGTCAAACTAATAGAGTAAGCTTATCCGTGAGATCTAAACCTCCCAAACACTTCCTAGTTCATTTCACAAATATACGTGGTCTCAATACTAATCTCAAGGATGTCGATTTCCACTCAGTCTGCCAAACCCCATGTACTTTTTCTGACGGAATCTCAGTTATCGGTTGATTCAACCACTGCTCATCTCAGTAGCCCAAATTATTCGCTGTATGATTCCTTTCGCCTCAAAGGTGGTACTTGTGCATATGTTCGTTCTGATATTGCTTGTCAGAGACTTGGTAATTTGGAATCTCCTCTGGCTTAATATCTCTCTACCTCATTGTGTCAAAATCACCTGTTGTCTTTACCGTTCTCCCAACTCCACTAATCACTTGGAGCTCTTTGACTTCTTGTGCTCTTCTCCAGTTCAACTTTCCTAGCAGTGAGGTAATTTTCCTTGGTGATTTTAATGTTCACAACTCCAGCTGGCTTCCGTTTTCTAGTCACACCGACCCAGCTGGTCGAGATGCTGGGGCTTCTGCAATTACTAATGACCTTGCAGAGATTGTTCATTTATCTACAAGAATACCGGACAATCCTAACAAGGCAGCCAACACGCTTGATCTTTTTCTCACAAACAACAATTCTAAGTACACAGTCGAAGTGAGTGGTCCTTTAGGCACCTCAGATCACAACTTGGTGATTGTCTCTTCTCCAATGGAGCTTTTATCTCATGGTTATTCCCAACCTCATATTGTTTGGCATTACAAGAATGCAAAATGGGTTGACTTGCGAGATTTGTTTTCCTTGTCGGATTACTATTTTAAAACTTGTGATGTCAACGTTTGCTCAGATCGTGTCAGTGAAATTATTCTTGTAGGAATAGAATCCTTTATTCCACACTCTACTTTAAAATTTCGTCCTTTATCTAAACCTTGGTTTTCCAATAAATGTGCCAAGGCTGTTCAAGAGAAGAATGTTGTATGTCATAATTGGCTTGTTTCCAAATCTTCAGTTTCATTTTCTGCCTACACCGAAGGGGCGCCTCCGTAGGCCGGTGGGCAGGAGCAGCAGTGTATAGCACACGCTTCTTGATTAAACCGGGGTTCGAGCCCGTGATCCACCAAATACGGAGGATGCGGAAAGGTCAGGGAATGACCACCGCATATCCGCGGAGCAATATGGCCTTAGTTTCTAATGCTCCAAAAAACCAAAAATAACAATAGCCCACTGTGGTCTTCTGTCAAAAGGATGTCTGAAGGATTTTGACGAATCTTGATGCTTAGAAAGCTTCAGGTCCTGATGGTATTTCTCCACTTGTTCTGAAAACTTGTGCTCCTGAACTTACTCCTGTTCGGTGCCGCCTTTTTTTACTTTCTTATTCCAACGGTGTTTTTCCTTCTGCCTGGAAATTTGCTCGTATCGAGCCAGTTCCTGAAAAGGGTGACAAATATCCCTCCCATCCAATTATCGTCCCATTGCAATTACTTCTACTCTTTTTCTAAAGCAATGGAGAAATCAATTAAATGCCAACTCTTAAACTACCTAGAAACCGGGGCCTCCGTAGCCAGGTGGGAAGGAGCAGCAGTGCGTAGCACATGCTTCTTGATTAGACCAGGGTTCGAACTCGTCACCACCAAATGCGGAAAGGTCAGTGAATGACCACTGCATATCCCGGAGCAATATGGCCTTGGTTGCTAATGCTCCTGAAAACCAAATAACAAACAAACAAACAAACAAACCTAGAAACCTTCCGTCTGATCAACAATCGCCAGTATGGATTCCATCAGTGTCGATCCACTGGTGATATTCTGGCTTATGTTACCCATTTATGGACAAATACAATGGAAAAGTTCGGTGAAACACAAGCAGTTGCTCTTGACATCTCAAAGGCTTTTGATTGTGTTTAGCATTAAGGTCTCCTAACTAAGCTTCTATCTTATGGTTTGCCAATTGTTTTTTGTAATTGGTTATCCAGTTTCTCTCTGATCGCTCACTGAGGGTGATGGTCGATGGCTCTCTGTCTTCTAACTTTTCCACTAATGCTGATGTCCCCCAAGGTTCAGTTCTTTTCCTCTTGTATATTAATGACCTTCTTCCATTGACTGGAAATCCTATCCATGGTTTTGTTGATGATAGCACATTGCATTCCACTTTCCATTTTGTGAAACCTTGCTCTGTTCAATCAGCTTCAACTTCTCGAATATCCACTACCAATTACTTAAATGCCGATCTCCAGGTAATTCTCCAGTGGGGCAAAGTCAACTAAGTTGATTTCAATCCTTCTAAAACTCAGTCTTGTCTTATATCTCGCAAAAAGGATTCTTCTGCTCCTATGCTTATCTTTAGTGACACCCCGATTTCTAAGCAAAATGATATATCTCTTTTGGGGATTACCCTGACTTTTAATCTCTCTTGGCACAACCACATTACAAATATTGCTTCCTCTGCATCTAAAAAACTTTGTTTTCTCTTTCGCTCTCGGCGTTACTTTTCTTATAAACAGCTGTTCACTGTGTAAAATCGCAAATCCTCCCTACCTTGGAATATTGTTCCCACATCTGGGGCGGTGCCCCCAAAACCTCTCTCAGGCTTCTAGATTCCATTCAGAAGAGGGCAGCTAGGTTAATTAATGACTCCTCTGTAACAGAGTCTCTCCACTCGCTGTCTCATAGCTGTACTGTTTCCACTGCATGCCTCTTCTAGATACTTCCACGGGCACTGTTCTTCTGAATTGGCTTCTATAATTCCCACTCTCTCTTTCAAAACAGTCCAAACACGTGCCGCCACTAGCTAACATCCTTTTATGGTCCAACTTCAAGCTCACAGAACCAACTATTCATCTTCCTTGTTTATTCATTCAACTGCTGTTTTCTGGAACAAACTTCCTTCTTACGTATTTCCTGAAAATTACAGTCTACAGAAGTTCAAGTCTAATATCAATAAATATCTTCTTTCGTCTTCTCAACCTCTAACCCAAGCACGGTACCAAGTACTATAGGTTCTAATACCTCTCGTATTTGGGGTTTTCATAAAAAAAAAAAAAAAAAAAAAGATCCTTTTCATTCTTCACTACCTGAGTGTAGTACCACCCAGTTGATACGGTACTCTGGGGTTACTGCTGCCCATATGCAGTACTTGAGATTTGTCGATGTTAAAATTCACTTGCCACCTCTCAGCCCATCTGCTGAAATTTTCCAGATTCTGTTGTAATAGCAACAGAATCTGGAAAATTTGGCAAGGTTGTCATTAACAACCTTGCCAACCTTCATCGATATCATTGATAAATACCAAAAACAACAATAGGTCGAACACTGAACTCTGGGGCACTCCACTAATAACATTAGTCCATGAAGAGCAGTGTCCATTGATAACCACTCTCTGTGTTCTCCTACTCAACCATCCTTTTATCCATTGTAATAACTTGTCTTTAATGCCATGCTGTTCCAGTTTGTACAGTAGTCTTCCATGTGCTGCATAAGCTTGCTTTCTTGCATCGTATGCCTCTACTAAATGCTAAATGTGTCGCAGTATTAAAAGCTTTCCTAAAATCCAAGTTTATGATATCAAAATTATTCTTTGCATCCAATTCCTTTGTCACCACATCATAGTATCCAATAAAATTTGTCAGACAAGACTTCCTCTTAAAAAAACCCATGCTGTGTCTGAATTATAACTGCAGTGTTGTCTAGATGATCCTGCATTGCTTCCTTAATCAGTGACTCCATTATTTTCCCTGGAACAGAAGTCAAACTGATATCTGTAATTACTCATGTCACCCTTTGATGATCCCCCTTTGTGAATTGGGGACACATTTGCATATCTCCAGTCCATGGGATTTCCCCAGAGTCTAAAGAAGCTTTTATAATTATGGCTAAGGGTTTGCTTACTTCCTTTGCTGCCTCCTTTAATATAACTGGATAGATCCCATCCACCCCAGGTGCCTTCCTTATGTTTAACTTCAACAATTTCTCCTCCACTTTGCTCTCAGTTATTACATAATCATGTAGCTCCCTGTTAGAGTTTGATAAACTTCTGGCATTCCCTTCCTTGAATAACTCCTCATGTAAGAATGTAGATGCATGTGTGTGATGTATATATTAATTGATAGAAGAAATAATTAGAGGTGAAAAATATAAAATTCTGGGTAGCAACAGAAAATAGAATCTCATGAAGTTTACCTTTGAATAGCATGTGATAGATCAGAGGTTGGAAAACTTTTTCTGTAAACATCCAATAGTAAACATTTTAGGCTTTGTTTAGGCAATCACTGCGAATTTTAGTGTGGTGAGCAGCAGTGCGAAGTGATGAGAGTGCCACATATGGTCTCTGTCACAACTATTCAACTTTGCCACAAAAGCAGCCATAGACAATATGTAAATGGAGCATAGCTGTGTTACAATAAAACTTTATTCATGGACACTGAAATTTGAATTTCATAAAATTTTAATGTAATATTATTCTTCTTTTGATTAAACCATCCTTAGCTTGCGGGCCGTACCAAAAACAGGCAAAGGGCCAGATTCGGCCTGCTGGCTGTAGTTTGCCAGGCCCTAATATGGATCATTGGAATGATTTTCCTGCCGCAGTGGTTGATGTGGAGACTTGATAAGCTTTTTTGTAATTGGATAGCCACTTTTTGGCAATTGGGAAGATATAATTGAGAATTTTTTTTTTTTTTGGCATCTGCAAAATTTTTATTTGCATCATTAAGCCATTATAATACCAGATGTCATCATTACTGCTCCATTATGGCAATAACTTCATTATCTAATACCACTCATAAAACGTGAAATATCGAATGCAAACTTAATGAAGCTATGAACAAAGTCAGCAAGCAGCACAAATAAACAGTTTTTGCATTTTCAAACAAAAACTGTGTGTGTGTGGGTGTGTAAGACAAGACATATAAGTAATAGGGCAAATAGATATAGAAAAAGAGCAAAGAAGTATATATAAAAAATTAAAGTAACAAAAGAAATCATAGCATACATAAAAAAAAAAAAATACATACAAATAAAAATTGATAAGTATATTGTTATATCACACACAACCCTGGTGTCATTATCAAAAATCAGCCACCAAGATTGTACAAAAGATGACAATATAAAGTCTGTTTCTGGCACAAAGCACTTGCCGCAAAATAAAGGTAAAACAAAGGATTTAAAAAAATGAGTGAATTTAGTATAAATTTATGAGGTTAAGGCCAAAAGGGGATATATATGGGTTACGATACAAGTAGTAGGCATGTGATTTATGGTTGAAACAACAGAAGAGCAAAAAAGAAAAGGGAAAAACAAAAGAAAGTAGTAAAAGAACTCGCCATAAGAGATAGCAACTAAAATACAAAAAAAATATATATATATATATAATGGAAATATCTGGAAGTAAAAGATGAAGAAATAGAGATCTCGAGTGGCAGATATGAAAATGAAAACAAGCATGGTGTGTAGTTAAATTTGTGCTGTGTACAGCCCAGAATAGGAAAAGAAGTAAATAATGCATAAAGTAGCAAGAAAAGAATACTAAAACTTTTATAAGAAAAAAAAAAAAAAAAAAAAAAGGTAGAATAGGAAGAATATAGTTTCTCGCTGTGTATTCGCAAAGCTGATGGCTCATGAAAAATAAAAATAAGGGTATAGAAAACTAAAAAGTAGAGGAAATGTAGAGAAAATTTTTCTACATTTTACACCCCCTTTTGGAGTAGGCTCCTGATATAGGGATGGTTTAGGGTAAACTTAACAGTATCTATTATGTGATCCTAAATGCAATAGGTATTTCTCCAAATGATTTAGTTTCAGTCTTAAAAACTGACTGTTTAAAAAGTTTTGAAAATGAAAAGGTGTTGTACAGAAACAAGTGTGCATTTAAGTTAGTTAGCTCTTGTATATAAAACAACCCCAAAAGATTGGTCAGTCTTACTGAAATTTTTTATCAGCTTTCAGAACAGTCTTATATGATCCTTTATATTAATAATTGGGAGGTTTTTAAATTTTCTTATTCATAAGAAAATTTTTTTAAAAATTTGTGCATAGTGATATGTCATTTTTTGTTGGTGGATTAAAAGCCATCAAATACTTTAATGAGGTTGAAAGCATTTATGAACCCATTACAGTATTCAATTTATTAGTTTATTTTGAGTGATTCATTTCACAGTGATTATTTAAATATTCAAGCTGTGATGAGCTTTGATTAATTCATTGTATACTGTGTAATAACCATATGCTTGACTACATCTATCAAGTAAAATGATATTTAATAGCTTAGAAAACAAGCTAAGTGCATTACAAGATTTAAAATAAAAATTTGGGAAATATACGTATCTCTGTAAACTTTCATATTTTAGCATATTGTAAAAACGAAACATTGCATAGAATTAAACTTTATATTCTAACTTAATAGCAAAATTAAACTAAATGATGGTTACATGCTAGGCTAAACTGCATAAAACTAATGAATTAAAAAAAAAAATACTTTAAAATTTTACTTATTTATTTTGACTTATGAATGTCTCTAAGGTATTGTGTTTAGTACTTTATGAAGTTAAAAATTTTGTAAATTCTTAAATTTCCTGAAATTCTAAATTGGTAATATATGTGTGCATAAATGTGCAGTTTAAAATGTGTATTTGTTATATTTTTAGCCAGCGGAGAACATTCTTTCTGCAATGCAGTTATCAATATTGTACATTCTTTAGTTTGGACTGTTTTTCGTATATACTATAAACATAACTTTCGGCTGTTAAAGCAGTCTTATATTATTCTTAATATACTTTTTCTTTGTAGGGTCTTCCACCTATAAGAAATAAATCAAAAACATGTATTAAAAGAAGAAAAAAAAAGAACACAAATACATCTAAAAATGCAGAGAATTCTTCTACCGAAAAACCTAAGATCACTATTTCAGATTATTATAAAAAGTGGGAAAACTTTAATGTGGTATGTGTTGTAAATACTTGCTCTGTAAATAATTTAAATTTTATTGATTGAATGATAAATTTGTATAATGGAAAAACATAAGCATGTTATTGATGAGAAATTTTAATATTATTATTGACTGGTTATTAGTGTTCTGAGCTTTCTAAATTTGGATGTTTTGTACCTGCCAGTTTTAATGTTTTTTTTAATATTATTATGATTATTATTATTTTTTTTTACTTAAATGATAAGAATTGCCAGTATAAAATTTGGATTCATTAACATTTTCAGTGGTATGTATTTGAAAGTTACTTTAAACATTGTTCCTTTATTGTATGAATTGTCTTGAAATTTTGTTAGTTCTGATTTGGTTTTTAACAATACCTTTACTCTAGTGTTAGGCAATGTCAAAATAAGAATATATTGATATTTTAGAGCATTTTTATACAAATTGTGTTTTTTTTTTTTAATTAAATTTCTATTTCACAAAAAAAATTCACTCTGCACAGTTGTACACATGCCACAAACTTGCTGCTGAATATGGTAATGATTTCATTTGTATCGTTAAAATTTGTCCTCTGTGGTAGTGTATATTTCTATATTTTTATTATCAAAATAGGAAGTAAATCTGATGTAAATGATGTAGGAAGTAAATCTGTAGTGTTTTAGGAGCATCAGCAACTAAGGCCCATATTGCTTGGATCTTACGAAGAGTGGTACGAAAGTAATGCCTCCTGTTTAAAAGGAAATTTAATTCCTACAACTATGCTTTTACATCAATTAAATCTCAATCATCATTTTCTATGCACTTCAGCATTATTTTCTATACTCTTCTGCCATCTCCGAGTCAAATGCTGTATTCCAATCCTGTAAAAGTCTTTACTCTTACTCCGGAGGGCTTCACGAACACTTTGCTTGAGCTAGTCATTGTCTGCAAAATGGGTTCCATGGAGTGCATCCTTTAGCAGGCCAAAGAGGTGATAGCTGGGAGGTGCAAGATCCGGGCTACGAGAGGGGTGAGGAAAAACAGTGCACCCCAGTTTTGCAGTGGCCTCCATCATGCACAAACTGGTGTGGGGTTGTGGATGTTATGGAGAAGAAGAACCTCGTTGAGGTTTTTGTCTGGTTGAACTGTATGGATGCAGGCTTTCAACTTTTTAACGTTTCCACATATCGACCTAATTTGATTGTGGTGCCATGCTGCAAGAAATCCACAAGCAAGACCCCATCTATGTCCCAAAACACTGTTGCCATGACTTTACTGACAGAAGGCTGTCTTTTGAACTTCTTGCACGGTGAATTTTGATGGTGCCACTCCATCGCTGTCTCTTCATTTCAGGGTCATAATGGTTGACCCAGGTTCTGTCACCTGTGACTATGAGTGAAAGAAAAACCTCTCCTTCACTCTCGTAGCGCATTGGTGACATTACCGGCCGGCTGCTTTGGGGCTTGTCAATAATGTTACTTTCCCCAGCAGTGAACAAGTGTAAACTAGAAACAATCCAAAGGTCCATCCTGCTAACCATCACTTGCGCTTGCTGTACGGCTAGTATGCATGCCCTTCAAGTCCTCGTACTAGATGTGGAGGTCGCACGCTGCAACATGTTATACCACTTATCTAAAGGATGATCTTCCACTTTCATGGATTTTACAACTGAACCTGTCACCAGTCACAAAATTGATAAAAGACACCGACAACTTACATGAATAATTAATGATAAACACCAGCCAAGAAATTGAACTGAAAATTTACTATAAAATGAAATAATATACAATGAAATGTGATGAAAATAAAACACTGATTAAATTATAGTTACAATATAATTTACAATATAGTTAAAAGCAATAAAATCTTTGCTTTTATTGCTTTTAACAGTAACTAATAGAATCGGTGCATCCAGTCACAATACTATTACTAGGGACAGGGGGATCTGTTTACACTCCCTATTTGAGGCAGTTGTCCTCAGAAGGGATGACCGTTTCTGTTTGACACGCTCCCGAGCCACTTCCGTTTCCGATATGCGCATGGATAATGTAGATCATGTGTCTGATGATCACATGCATGAGTGCCATGGATCTGCTACTTAAGGATGTGTATTTGCACTAGTAGTATACTGTTGAAGAAGGAGACGGCAGTTCTCCGAAAGCTCCAGGTTTCATTGTTTTATCGCTTTTAACCCAGTTTATTTTAGATAATTTTATTGCTTTTAACTGTATTGTAAATTATATTGTAACTATAATTTAATCAGTGTTTTATTTTCATCACATTTCACTGTATATTATTTCATTTTATAGTAAATTTTCAGTTCAATTTCTTGGCTGGTGTTTATCATTAATTATTATAGTATGGAAATTCCCAGCCCCATAGGCCTGTTTGAAGATAACTTACATGAAATAAGCTTGGCAAACAGGATGGTCCACTTCCACCGAAGGCCAGTTAACAAGAAAATTCTTCCCACATATCAGTAAGACATACCCCAAACCACCAAGCTGGCTGTTCCCTGGCCTTTATGACATATGTACTAACAGGACATGGTGCGTTCAGAGAGAAATGAACCACTTTGGAATTGGATAGACTCCACTCTGCCACTGTGGGGAAACAGAATGGGAAACATCTGATGTACGATTGCCCATTATATGAGGACCTGTATTACAACCTCATCATAAGAATACATTATCTACCCAAAAATCAGGAGAACCATATCATGGACCATGCAGATCACTACAAGACTTTTACCTCCTATGCCCAAGGTCTATTTCAGCGGCATAGAACCTTCCCAGAACCACAGTAGGCACCATCCGACTATTGCAAACAGTAGAAAACATGGCATTCGGACGATTATCTGCAACGAGCCTCCTTTCCCCAAAAAAGGGGACCCCTACGATACACTACAATCAACCATGCACAACTGTATCTGCCCACAAATTGAATGTCCCACAGACCAACACAGGCTTCTTCAACAAACAGGAACAAAATTGGTCTCAGACCTAATGACTTTCCTGGACACTACCACCAAATTGGACAATTATCTTGGACACTGATACTGACTTAGACTACTCAGACTAGAAAACTTATGATATATCCACCTTCGCCTACAAAGGCAACTTGATGATATGGATTTATGACTTGACTCTCAACAGACATGACTTCAATTGGACTTGATGCAATTACAGAATGACAAAGATCCAACTGAACTCAACTAGCATTGCCCTAATTGCCATTTGCTTGTTGAACTAAAATAGCCACATGGCGACCTATCCATGTGCTCTTGCATGGACCCTTTTCTCCCATCCCCTTACCTCCTTTCACCTGATAGAACCCTGTCTCCATTGCTTCTTGGGGATGCCTTCCCTTTCATCCCTGTACTTCTACCTTTTCCCGCACTCTTCAATCTCACTCCTCACTTTACCTACACATTTTTTTTTTTAAGGTCTTCGCTGCAGCAGGATCTGCCAGAGATTTGAGATTGCTAGGCTACCTCCCAGAGGTTAGTGGCAGGCAAAGTGGGGACCCACCAGAGGTCCTATGGCAAAAAGTCAGATGTACAACCCAACACTACACATCACAAACAACACACAACTCACACCTCTGGCGTTTACAGAGTATGGTATCATCACACAGAGTAAACAGCACAGATGTGGGAACCACTGGAGGTAGCCCTCCACCAAAACACTGCCACTAATATCACTTTCCCCCACTCTTAAAGTGTCTTACCCAACTTCTAACTGTACTCACATCTAGTATTATCACCATAAACAATTTTTAGATGTGTGTGGATTTTGATACGTGTCATATTGTTACATAAGCCACATAAGTTTAAGGTGCCAGCAGGGATCGAGGTCTCTGTGTGAATCCACTATGTATTGAGTACCTTAGCCCAGGTTATCATAGGAGATTGTTGCTATATAAGCCAAATATTGCCAACTGCAATCATTATCACTTTGCAGATGCAGCAAATTCAGTGGAGTACGGTGGTATGGTGGTTAGCATAGCTGCCTTCCAAGCAGTTGACCTGGGTTCAATTCCTGGCCGTCACAGATTAGCTTTTACAGTGAGGCCACGGCTTTTACAGATGAGGCCTCATCTGAGTGAAAAATCAGGAATAATGTAGTCCTGATTCAGGTAGCACGCAAAGATCTAAGAAAAATAGAAAGCCATCCTTAGGTGGCTTTCTATTTTTCTCCCTGAAAAACTGAAAGGGAAAAACCCAGATATTATAATCTTTGATGTATCTGTGTCAGTAATAGAAAAAGAATTCATGATGGACATCTACTTCAAAAACTTGAACAATGAAATGTCAATAGATGAATTTGCTGCTGAGTTCCTGCTGAAAAGAGCAACAAAAAACAAAAGGAATGGACAGCTCAACATAACTGTAGAAATTACACCAAAAATTTGGAAGATATTGCAGGAACAACAGAGAATCTATGCTGGCTGGACCAGTCATAGATTAAGGGAACATTTTCCTATCCAAAGATGCTTTAATTGCCATAAACATGGTCACATTGCCAGAGACCGCAGTCAGAAAGAACCTGTGTGTGGCCACTGAGCAGTAGCTGGCCACAATTACAAATATTGCAAAAATAAGCCTCAGCAGCCAAAATGTGCTACCTGCAAGGCAACACGGCTGACTGACTATACACATACTATCAGGGATGATAAATGCCCCAGTTATAAAAAAAAAAAATGGCAAAACTTATACAATTTAATACCAACTATGGGCTAGATAGGAAACATAAACATAAATCCTGTCCAGTTGAATGCTCAAAGAGCAAGAGCTGTTGTAGATCAGATCAAACTCAAATTAGAAGAAAATAATATAGATATCTTGGTACTCCAGGGGCCCTACACACATATGGGTAGAGTTCAGGGATACCCAAGAGGCTATAAAATAATAAAATACACCTCAGGTGTCCCTTCTACAGCAATGGTAGTTAAAAATACTGACCTTACAGTCACAAAGGTGGGTTACCTCTACTCCCCAGTGGGAGCATATGCCCATATCACCAATGCTGTAAGACAGTTTTACATTATTTCACTATATTCCAGACCAGGTGAAGATATAAATCCAACTATTGAATACCTGCAAGTAGTCACAAACTTGCTACCTACTGCAAATATCGTAGTGTGTGTTGATGTCAACTGCCGGTCAGCCTTATGGCATAGCCATACGGAAGACACAGCAGGCACACACAATGGCCAGATACTTTCAGGCTATACAGCCACCTCACCCTTTCACGTTCTAAACCAACCAAATTATGTCCCATCTTTTAGCAGTACCGTGTGGGAGAGTGACATTGATGTTGCTCTTGGCACCAATTCAATAGCTTATAAAATCACAGACTGGTGTGTCCAGCCAGCCTGGACCACATCAGATCATAGAGCTATTTCCTTCAAACTAAACAGGCAATTACGAACAATCCAACACTCCCTGTTGGATATCAAGAGGTATAACCTTAAAAAGGCAAACTGGCAGATTTTTGCAGAACATACAGCAGCTGAGCTGCAAAAACAGGAAAATGAGTGGTCTAGATCAGGCAGCTGTAGCCTGGATGAGCAAGCACTGACTATGACAAACATTTTAACAAAAACAGCAACCCTGTCTATCCCGTGGGAAAAAAACCGAGGACGCAGGCAGTTCCCTGGTGGTGCCCCGAACTGACTATACTCAGGAGAAGGGTACACCAGGCAAGGAGACATTTTCAAAGAGCCAGAACATCTTGGCCACAAAATGAGGTGGATGCACTGAGAGATTTTTATAGAACTCTCAGGAATCAGTATACAGCCCTCATTAATGCAATCACATTCCTCACTTTACCTACACATTTTTTTTTAAGGTCTTCGCTGTGGCAGGATCTGCCAGAGATTTGAGATTGCTACTATGTCCCAGAGGTTAGTGGCAGGCAATGTGGGGACCCACCAGAGGCCCTGTGGCAAAAAGCCAGATGTACAACCCAACACAAACAACACACAACTCACACCTATGGCATTTACAGAGTATGGTATCACCACACAGAGTAAACAGTACAGATGTGGGAACTACTGGAGGTACCCCTCCACGAAAACACTGCCACTAAGATCACTTTCCCCACCCTTAAAGTGTCTTACCCAATGTCTAACTGTACTCACATCTACAGTATTGTCACCATAAACAATTTTTAGATGTGTATGGCTTTTGATATGTGTCACTTCTTCCTTGGTAAGAAATTCAATCATCAACCCTTTGCTTGAAACGTATCTATGTAACGTCCACCATTTTGAACTATCCGTGTGCTGCACTCGCGAGACCGATCACAACACCACTCAGTATGGTGAAACTAGAGACCTCTAGCGACCACTTAGTGACATGAAAAATGATCTTCAGTGCCACATTTGAAAGCAAAAAATTAGGAAACATTACTTTTGTACCGGTCCCCATACATCAGGCATGTCTGATATGCATGCGTATTATACAATATCATTAGTCCGTGTTTTGGACAGTCGTGGCAATATCACTCCATGTTGTACAAAACTAGTTTGTGGCTATAGCCTTAAAAAGTTGGACTGCTTGGTTGAGGACTAGATCTCAACTGCACTTGAACACCTGTGAGACAGATTGGAGTGCTGAATTAGGCTGCATCCAAAAAGGCCTCTTTTTTAAACCAGCTCTGGCAGCTGTTTGTAGGAGGTTGGTTATTGGAAGTTTAATGGCGCATCAGCATTTAAGGCTATTGTTGTTTGTAGGAGGAATAGAGGGTTGAGGCTTTAGGCATTATGTGGTCTTACTATATATTATGGTTTTGAATTGAACCCTTTTTGAAAGGGCTTTTAATTCCCCATTTTTATAGTCCATTGGACCTTGGATAAACAAGTGGCTCATACTGTTACATAAGCCATGTAAGTTTAAGGTGCCAGCAGGGATTGAGGTCTGTGTGAATCCACTATGTATTGAATACCGTAGCCTAGGTTATCATGGGAGAGTGTCGCTGTATAAGCCAAATATTGCCAACTGCAATCAGTAGTATCACCTTGTAGGTGCAACAAATTCTGTAATTGGTTCATAGAACAGTGGAAATAGGTTGTATGGAATGAGGAATTTCACTACCCCTATTCCGATCAAATGGGTTTGTGAGGAGGATGCCTGGAGAACCTCTGTTAAAAAAAAGAACCTCTGTTGCTGGAGTGAATTGAGTGAATTCACATCCTCTGAACTTCAACAATTTGAAGTTCAGAGGATGTGAAGTTGTGGTGTGGAGCTGTTTCTCATGATATGGTCCAGGATCTTTGGTGATTGTATTAGAAACCACGAGTGCTGACACCAACTTTTAAACTCAGGACAATTCTGTTCTACTTACAGTGTGCAGTACTGTGGTAGGCCCATATTTGTTGCAGCGTGTAAGTGCTCCATGCCATACTACCGATGCTGTTCAAGAGTAATTCATGCACACGAATATACAAAAGTTGGAATGATCAGTGCAGAGTCCTTATTTTTGAATCCTATGGGATGCCCCTAACCATGACTTTAAAAGAGTCATTTCCATCAACAGCCCACTGGCTGAAATAAAACTTCCACACATCTATCCTGCAACCATCCTTCCTCAATTTGAATTTATGCCTGTTTGTGTGTGTAGTCTCAGCAAGATGAAGAATGCGATCAGCATTAAGCTTGCTCTATCCATTTAAATCCTTAAACACCTCAATCACATCAACTTGCAGGTGTGTTGTCTCCAGATGCTGCAATTTGCAGTGTTGAAGTCTTTTGTGGAGAGTTCTCTTCAATTCCCTTCAATTCCAATCTTGTTGCCCTTCTCTGCAGCTATTCCAGTAGATCTACATCTTTCCTAAAATTAGGCCTCCAGACCTGTATGACATACTGAAGATGCAGACTTACCATTCCTTGTACAATAGGATAATCATTTCCTTATCCCTGTTAGCAGAGTTCCTTGTGTCTACAGCTTAGCATGTGCTATTTCGTTATGGTTTCCATATTTATTCATACAGTTTTTATATGGCTTGTATGTGTTATATTTCTTCATTTATGTATTGTTCCTGGTTTATATTTACGGCAGTGTACTTATTAGCAACTTTGCACTTTATTTGCTGTGCTCCATCGTCATGTTATTTAAGAATTATTTTTGTCAGTTTATAATTTACACCTGCTTACTTAGTATTTATCTGCAGATATTATATATTGGATTTCACCTGGTTTCTGCCTTTTGTGTTCATGTTGCAGTGTTCTTTTTTTTTCTTTTTTTTTTCTTTTGTTTTGTTTATTTAGTGTTGAGGCTGCTTTCCTTTTATGGTATTTTGGTGGCATAATTTCTGCACCCATTCAAATAAGTAGCTTCATTGCCTGTTTGACTGGCTTATGAAATTTTTGTCTGTCATGTCTCAGGAGCAGTCTGAAGAGTATGGGATTCGAGGATGGGGTTCATATTTCTAAGCTGATAAAGGGTAAATCATTCCAAAAGGTACTTAATATATATTTTGTGTTTGTTCTTATTCCTTTTAGTACTCTTATTAGTTTTAACATTTATCTCTGTATATTTTATTACTATTCTTAACAAGTTTACTTACATTGCATTTTATTTTTACCGTATTTTAATAAAGTTTTATTTTATACTTTCATGTTTTGTCTGTAGTGACAAGATTTTTTTCCCTATTTCTGGTTTTGCTTATTGGAATTCTTGTGGCATTTTGCATGTAGTTCTCCATTACATAATGTGATATTTCACACTATTACGTTTTTATGTTATGCTAGCCTCTTCATTAGTATTATTATTATTTTTTATGTTACTTATTATTCATCTGCAGATATTATATACAGTGGTACCTTGGTTTGTGAGCATAATTCGTTCCGGAAACGTGCTCGTAATCCAAACTACTCGTATATTAAAGTGAATTTCCCCATAAGAAATAATGGAAACCCAAATGATTTGTTCCAAAACTCAAAAATATTCATATACTGTAAAAATGATTAATACAAAATACATACATACCTTTTTATATTTTTAATATTTAAATTTAATATACATAAAGCAATGAATTTATTAATTATTGTGTAGGATGACTTTCACTGTCACTAACGGAATCACTGCTATCTGTTGACTTTTTCTTTTTGTGCGACTTTAACAAGGAACCTATCTAATGACACTTGCTTTTGCCTCCTTTTAAGGATTTCATGGAAATATGACATTGCATTGTCGTTAAACAGATTCATCGCTCGCACTGCCACAGCCTTGCTTTTCTACAAAATTTTGCACTGATTCCCACATTTTACGCACCTCCCTAATCTCATTTGAAGAGAGGGATGTCTCCATTTTTTTCTCCTCCTCCTCAGACGAGATCTCCTCCCTAACCTCTTGCTGTTGCTCGTGATGCAGATCCATCAGTTCGTCGGTTGTAAATGCTTGGCCATGTTCCTCCACCAGCTCTTGAATGTTGTCCTTATTCACCTCCAGTCCCATGGTCGTCCCCAAGGACACAATTTTATCGACAACTGGCAACTCCTGTTCATGAGCAAACCCCTCAACGCAATCAGACCACAGTTTTCTCCCAGCAGAATTGAGGTTTCTCTTGGTGACCCCATCCCAGGCTTTATCGATGATCTTGAGTTAGTTTACGATGTGGAAATGATTTTTCCAAAACTCTCGGAGGGTAATGTTAGTTCCTTCGGTCACCTCGAAGCATCGCTGAAATAGTGCCTTGATGTAAAGCTTTTTAAAGTTCGAAATGACCTGCTGATCCATGGGCTGGAGTAATGGAGTAGTGTTGGGAGGAAGGAACTTGACCTTAATGAACTCGAATTCTTCCAGTTAGTCGTCCTCAGGGCCTGGAGGATGAGCAGGAGCATTATCCATAACCAGCAAGACTTTGAGTGGCAGTTTTTTTTCTAAAAGGCATTTCTTCACTGCAGGACCGAAGACCTCGTTGATCCACTCAGTGAACAAGATACGAGTGACCCAAGCCATGCTGTTGGACCTCCACATAACGTTTAATTGGCTCTTCTGCACTTTGCATTTCTTGAAGGCTCGTGGATTCTCAGAATGATACATGAGCAGGGGCTTGACTTTGAAATCACCGCTTGCATTAGCACACAGTAAGAGGGTGAGACGGTCTTTCGTGGGCTTGTGACCGAGCATTGCATTCTCTTCTCCTGTAATGTAGGTCCTCTTTGGCATCTTTTTCCAAAAAAGCCCTGTCTCATCGCAATTAAAAACTTGCTGCGGCAGGTAACACTCGGAAAGCATGAGCTTCTGGACCTCGGCAATGAACGCCTTAGCTGCCTTAGCGTCCGAACTCGCAGCCTCTCCGTGCCTCACAACACTATGGATGCCACTTCTCCTCTTAAAGTTATCAAACCATCCCCTGCTTGCCTTGAAGCCTTCTTCGGTTTCTGTAGATGTACCTGGCAGTTTACTTACGAGGTCAGTGGCGCCTCTGTAGCCAGGTGGGAAGGAGCAGCAGTGCGTAGCACACGCTTCTTGATTAGACTGGGGTTCGAGCCCGTCACCACCAAATACGGAGGATGCGGTAAGGTCATGGAATGACCACCGCATAATCCCGGAGCAATATGGCCTTAGTTGCTAATGCTCCTAAAAACCAAATAACAACGACAACAAACGACAACGACAACGACAAATAACGAGGTCAGTGTACAAGGCCTTTCCCTTCTCACAGATCAAGTTCTCGGTCACAGTATCACATGTCTGAACTCCATACCTTTGATAGGCACAATATGGCCATAGTAGCCCTTGCACCAGAAATAACAATACCAATACAGTATCACCTGCTAGTTGCTTCTCGTTTATCCACACCAAAAGCAACTTTTCTACATCTTCCAGAATACGTGGCTGTTGCTTTGATATTTTCGTGACTCCTTTTGATACATCTAGTCCCCTTAGTTCTTCTTTAATATTGTGCAAATCGTTGACGTAGACTTCTTATAAATCTTGCGATGGCGGCCACTTTCATACCTTGTTCGTGCTTCCCAATGATTTCCTTCTTAATTTCTACCGTAATCATCTCCTTCTTCTTACCGCCTTCCTTTTCAACCCTTTTTTTCATTGGGGTCATTTTCGTAGTGTACAGTTAATAAAGAACAGTCACTATATTTGAACACAAAATAAAAAAATGCTTTACGCACATACACGTGGTCACAATGCTAGCACGAATGTTCACTACAATGTTGACTGTATACGAATGAGGTATGCCGACTGAGATCAAGCATGCGGGACGATTACCCAATCAGCATGTGATCACGTGACGCTCGGCAGACAATTTTTAGGAAATAAAGCACAATTACAAAATGAGGAGGCATGCTTGATACACATAAACAAAGCTGCGCGCGTGTAGCAACTGAATAAACAACACCGTAAAGGCAGAGATACATTATTAACACCTCACATTTTACTAAAGCACATTTCAAGGGATTACTACCATAAAACAAAAACAATTTCCAGTTGCATTTCTGCTAGTGGAATCTGTTATAAACTGGTAGCAAACTCGATCTAATTGCATTTGCGATTATACTGATAGCTGGAATTGTGTCGGTTTTTACGTTATTATGGTGAAATGTGTTTCCCCTTCACTGATATGAAAAACATAAATACATTTTCAGAATCTTCTCTTCGTTCCTATTGTGTTGCATTCGGTTGGGGTGATTCTGCGTTCGACTTCCATTTCCTGTAAACACAAAGGCGAATCGTGCATAAGCGAATTCGGTTCGTGTTATATACTACATCGTTCCCCTGTTTATAAATCGCGTATGATCGAATTCGTGTAGCGTAAACACGTGTTATACGAGGACTGACTGTACTCATATTGCAAGACCTCACTTGTTTATCAAGTTAAAATTTATTAAAAATTTTTGCTCGTCTTGCAAAACACTCGCAGACCAAGTTACTCGCAATCCAAGGTACCACTGTACTTGATTTCACCTAGTTTCTGCTTTTTTGTGTTCATGTTGCAGTTTTTTTTTTTTTTTTTGGTGGTATTTTGATGGTATTTTGGTGGCATAATTTCTGCACACATTCAGATAAGTAGCTTCATTGCGTGTTTGACTGGCTTATGAAATGTTGTTTGTCTGTCATAATGTCTCAGGAGAAATCTGAAGAATATGGGGTTCAGGGATGTGGAAAACAAGGTGCAGGGGACTTCAGAGACTGCTGGGAGTCATTGTGGAACAATTAAATACATGGGCTGTGTTAGGGTAGCTAAGAATAGGAATAGGTGCATGTATACTTGTGTGTTCACAATGCTAGGAGTTTGCTAAATAAATATGATGAATTTGATGTGTTGGTCAAAACATCAAAGGCAGATATTGTTGAGATATCAGAGACGTGGTGTCACACAGATATAAGGAATGCAGAAATGTAATTTGTGGAGTACAATGTGTACAGGAAGGATAGGAAGGGAGGAGGGTTATGCTAATAGTTAAGAAACACTTAAAATCTAAGGAAGTGCATCCAATTGATGTTGGTGGACAATGAAGTGTCGAGTCAGTTTGGTGTGACATAAGCATGGGGACAGCAAAATTGAGATTAGGAGTGTGTTATAGGCCTAATGACTCTGATGAGTATAATAAACAACTGTACAGAAAAATAGAATAGGCCAGTAAATCAGATTGTCTTATAATGGAGGATTTTAATTTTCCAGATATTGACTGGAATTTGTGTGGTGGTTACTTGCACACTAGCAAGGCTTTTGTGGATTTATTGGATGATTGTTTTCTACAGCAGCATGTTCTCAAGGCAACTAGAGGGAGTAATATTCTTGATCTGATTATCAGTAGTGATTCTTCATGCATTAAGAATCTGCAGATAAAGGAACCATTACGTGGCAGTGATCAGAGTGTGCTGAAGTTGGATTTTCTCAAAGAGGTAACTACCATCAGGGGTAAAGGGAAGGGTTTTTGCTTTCGTAAAAGTGACTATGGTGATCTGAGACTGTTTTTAAATTCTGTACAGTGGGGCCGACTGATGTGTTACCAACAGCAAATTCAAAATGGGAAGCATTCAAAGAATTAATCTTGGAAGCTACTAGGCTTTTCATATACAAACTAAGAAATATTGTTTAAAGTTTAGGCCTAAGTGGATGTGGCAGAGAAGAAAATTGTGTGGGGTATGTATAAATTCACAGGCCACATGGAAGCCTATGATAGATATAAGCTGGTCTGTAACCAAGTCACAAAGGAGGTTAGGCAGGCATAGGATGCAAAGAAAAAGAGCCAAGAGCTCTTTACTTATGTAAATTATAGAAGGAAGGGAATGAATCAGATTGGTCCAATGGTTCAATTTTGATGATCCTGCTCAGGTAGCTAACAAACTAAATGAGTATTTTGCATCTACATTCACACATGAAGTTATTCAGGAATGGGAATGCCAGAGGTGTATCAAACTCTGGCAGTGAGCTAGATGATTTTGTAATGACTGAGAGCAAAGTGGAGGAGAAATTTTTGAAGATAAACATAAGAAAGGCACCTGGGGTGGATGGGATTTATCCAGTTATATTACAGGAGGCAGCAAAGGAAGTAAGCAAACTCTTAGTCATAATTAGAGCTTCCTTTGACTCTGAGGAGGTACCCATGGACTGCAGATGTGCAAATGTGGCCCCAATTCACAAAGGAGGATCAAAGGGTGACACAAGTAATTACAGACCTGTTAGTTTAACTTCTTTTCCAAGAAAATTAATGGAGCCACTGGTTAAACATGCACTGCAAAATCATCTAGACAAGACTTCAGTTATAGCTCGGACACAGCATGGGTTTGTTAAGGGGAAGTTTTGTCTGACCAATTTGATTGGATACTATGATGTGGTCACAAGGGAACTGGATGCAAAGAATAATTTTGATACCATATATTTGGATTTTAGAAAGGCTTTTGATACTGCTACACAAATTGAAGCAGCGTGGGATTGAAGGCAAATTGCTGATATGGATAATGGGATGATTGAGTGGGAGAAGACGGAGTGGTAATCAATGGACACTGCTCTTCTTGGGCTAATGTTATTAGTGTAGTCCCCCAGAGTTCAGTGTTGGGTCCATTGTTGTTCTCGGTATTTATTAATGATATTGATGATGGTATATCAGGCTTAATGTCTAAGTTTGCTGACGATACGAAGGTTGGCAGGATTGTTAATGACACTAATGACAGTACACTACTACAACAGGATCTAGAAAAGTTGAGCAGATGGGCCGAGAATTGGCAACTGAAGTTTAACATTGACAAACGTAAATGAATGAAACATATGGGAAGCAGTAACCCCAGAGTAATGTATAAAATGTGTGTACTACACTGACAGTGCTAGAGAACGAAAAGGATCTGGGGCTAATTGTGCAGTCAGATATGAAGTTTTCCCAGCAGTGCAGATGGTCTGCAAGAATAGCTCATGGTGTTCTGTCAATGATATACAAGAATTTTTCTAGCAGGGATAAGGAGGTGATTATCCCCTTGTATAAGGCAGTGGTCAGGCCACACCTTGAGTACTGTATACAAGTCGGGAGGCCTCATTTTAAGAAGGATGGAGAACTGCTGGAATGAGTACTGAGCAGGGCAACAAGATTAGTGAATGGAACAAAGGGTTGCTCTTACAAAGGAAGGCTTAAGTTTTTCTAATTACATTGGCTGGAGACCAGGCACCTGCGAGGTGATCTGATTGAGGTTTATAAGGCCTTGAATGGTTTTCGCATATTGATGGGATTCTTCCTCTTGCTCAGAATAATCGCCCGAGAGGGCATAAATTCAAATTGAGGAAAGACAGTTGTAGGATAGATATGTGGAATTTTTGCCTTTAGCTAGTGGGTGGTTGATTGTTGGAACAAACTTCCATCTGTCATTGTAGAAGTTGATAGCTTAAATAGATTCAATGCAGAACTAGCAAACATTTGGAGCAAGTGGATGGATAAATGAGAAGGTTTTTTTTTTTTTTTTTTTTTTGGCTGATGTTTTGATTAAGCTTGCTTTGATTCTACTTTTAAATGTTTTAGAATCAAAACATTCTAATTTAGAATGTTTTGATTCTAAATTACAGTCGAACTTGGTTATAACAAGCTCGGAAATAATGAGATCACGGCTGTAACGAGCAAAAAGCCACGATGATTTTAATTTATGCGTATTCCCATACAGTTGCTCACTGTTATTTTGAGCATGCTACACGGATATACCTAACAAATTTTGCTTGGGTAGTCGAAAAAAACCCAATTCTTGGAATAGACGAAAATGTAAAGGGTAACTTAGCTTTATCAGATTAGTGGCTGGTTCATGACCTTGTCCTTCTTTGGACAGGGACTATACAATAGTGCATTGGCATTGGGCTTGTCACATTACCCTATTTACAAATTGTCTTGTATTTATGGAACCATAAATTTATTTAGGGACTTCTAAGAACTTTATATGCATTTCACAACTTCTAAGAACGTATGCATTTCGGGACTTCTAAGAACATATGCATTTTGGGCTTCTATGAACTTTGTATGTAGATCACTTTACTATCATTTTAAAGTAAAATCAGTTAGAAATGAACCCTTCCTTCGGAAACATGTCTACTAACAAAAAAAAAGTGTCTCCTGATTCATGAAAAAGTCGAAATTATTCATGAGTGAGAATGCAGTACAAAAAATGTTGAAGTTTGTAAAAAGTTTTCTTAGTCCTCTTCAAGTGTATCGACATTGTGGAAGAATAAAGATGTTTACATATCGGCACTGGAAAAGAACATAACCGAAAAAAAAAATTGGAAAGTGCGAGATTACAAATGCTGATGAAGCATTGCTTCAATGGTTCATCACACAAAGAAATGCTGGATTTTCAATAGACGGTCTGATTGTGAAGGCTCCAGTGGGAAAAAACTTTTGCTAAACAATTTGGATGCAACAATTTTGTGTTTAACAATGGTTGACTGGATCAATTTAAAAATCGACATAACATCGTTTATGCAAAAGTTAGTGGAGAATCTCCATCTGCAGATCCAGTAATGGCAAATGAATGGATTGACCATGTTCGGGTAGAAATCAGGAAAGATTTCAATGATGAAGACATCTGCAATGCCTACTAAACACGACTTTTTTATAATTTGACACCTGACAGTACATTGAATGTGTTGGTGGAAAATAATCAAAGGCTCGCTTGTGGTGCTCATATGTGCAAATATGACAGGAACTGATAAAAAAAAAAAAAAAATCGGAAAATTGTTAAAACCTCTGTGTTTCGAAAACGTAAGGAAACTTCCTGTGTAAGAACATTGCAAACGAGAAAGCTTGGACGACTTCGGGTATTTTTGGCAATACGTAAATGATTGGAATAAGGAGCTATTCAAAAAGAAGATAAATATTTTACTGTTACAGGTGACCCCCGCTTAACGCTGATAATTCATTCCCGAAAAACAGAGTGCTAAGTGAATCCGTGCTAAGCGAGTGCCGCATTCCCATAAAGTAACATATGTATTTGTGAGTTACGGTCGGTGCCATAGGATATTTCCTAATCAATAATAAACGGTAGTGAAAAGATGCACAGACGTCAGTCAAAATATTTAATATTCAAATATTTGTACATATAAAATATTCTGCATTACATATGTATATAATTATGTGGTAACTACTTATGTATCAAAATTAAACTTAAAATTACAATTAAAATCATGAATTTAATTGATCTAAATTGATTTAATTTAATTGATGAATTTAATCAAGAAAAATGTGTCGATTTTGGGTTGAACTTTGGCCCTCTTCCAAATAAACTAAAAGGGGTATTAATTTTAAATCCCCCCGCAGCATTAAAGTCAACAGATCCCGACAACCCAACAATAAAGTCAAGAGATCCTTCACCGCTTTGTAGTAGTAGTAGTAGTAGTGGCACATGATGCAAGAAAGCAAGTATAGGAGCTTATGCAGCATCAGACAAAAAAAAAAAAAAAAAAAATCACACCATTCCCTCCAAATGCCTGTCCAGTTCCTCCTTAAATTTATTTAACCTATCAACTTCCACAACGACAGATGGAAGTTTGTTCCAGCAATTAACCACCCGCTGGCTAAAGGCAAATTTCCTCACATCTATTCTACATCTGTCCTTTCTTAATTTGAACTTATGTCCCCGTAGGTTCGTAATCTGAACAAGTGGAAGGATCCCATCAGAATTCAGTGTGCTCAACCCATTCAAGGCCTTATAGACCTCAATCAGATCACCGCGCAGGTGCTAGTCTCCAGCCACTGCAATTTGCAGAACTTAAGCCTCTCTTGGTAAGAGAATCCCTTCATTCCCCTCACCAATTGTGTTGCTCTTCTCTGTACACGCTCAAGCAAATCTACATCCTTCCTAAAATGAGGCCTCCAGACCTGTACGCAGTACTCAAGGCGTGGCCTGACCATTGCCTTATACAGAGGGACAATCACCTCCTTTTCCCTGCTAGCAAAATTCCTATATATCATTGACAAAACCCCATGACTCGCCCTAGCAGCCTGTCTGCACTGCTCAGAAAACTTCATATCTGACTGCACAATTACTCCCAGGTCTTTTTCATTTTCTACCACCTTAAGTGTAGTACCGCACAGTTGGTACGTTTCTCTGGGGTTACTTCTACCCATATGCAGTACTTTGCATTTGTCAAGGTTAAGCTTCAGTTGAAACTTCTTAGCCCATCTGCCCAAATTTTCTAGATCCTGTTGCAGTAGCACACTGCCATTACTGTCATTAACAACCCTGCCAACCTTTGTGTCATCTGCAAACTTCGACATTAAGCCTGATATACCTTCATCAATATCATTGATAAATACACAAAACAACAGTGGACCCAACACCGAACCCTGTGGGACTCCACTAATAACATTAGTCCACGAAGAGCAGCACCCATTGATTACCACCCTCTGTCTTCTCCCACTTAACCATCCTTTTATCCATTGTAGCAACTTACCCTTAATACCATTCTGCTCCAATTTGTACAGCAGTCTTCCATGCGCAACAGTGTCAAAAGCTTTCCTGAAATCCAAGTATATGATATCAAAATTATTTTTTGCATCCGGTTCCTTTGTGACCACATCATAATAACCAATCAAATTTGTCAGACAAGACTTTCCCTTAACAAACCCATGCTGTGTTTGAATTATTGCTGCAGTCTTGTCTAGATGATCCTGCAATGCATCTTTAACCAGTGACTCCATTATTTTACCCGGAACAGAAGTTAAACTAACTGGTCTGTAATTACTCGTGTCACCCTTTGATCCACCTTTGTGAATTGGGGACACATTTGCACATCTCCAGTCCGTGGGAACCTCCCCTGAGTCCAAGGATGCTCTCATAATTATGGCTAAGGGTTTGCTTAGTTGCTTTTCCGCCTCCTTTAAAATAACTGGATAGATCCCATCCACCCCAGGTGCCTTTCTTATGTTTAACTTCAACAATTTCTCCTCCACTTTGCTCTCAGTTATTACAAAATCATTAAGCACACTGCTACAATTTGATAACCTTCTTCCATTTTCAAACTGTAATAATTCCTCACATGTGAATGTAGATGCAAAATACTCATTCAGTTTGTTTGCTATCTGAGCAGGATCATCAACAGTCGAACCATCGATGTCAAGTGGACCAATCATATTCATCCCCTTCCTTTTAGAGTTTATATAAGTAAAGAAATCCTTGCTGGAGAAATCCCTGCCATGTTTTTTTCTTCTTTCAATATGAAACTGTTTTTCTTAGCATCTTTTGCCAAAGATTTCTCGTAATCCGCCTTCGCCTGCCGAACCTCCTTTGTGACCTGATTACAGACTTGCTTATATCTGCCACAGGCTTCTGCGTCACCTGATAATTTATATGCATCCCATGCATTTTTCTTCTCTGTCACGAGTCTCATTAGTTCATTTGATAACCATTTAGGCCTAAACCTTGAACGATATTTCTTAATCGGTATATAAAGTCTAGTAGCTTCCACGATTAATTCCTTGATTGCTTCCCACTTAGAATTTACTGTTTGTAACATCGTCAGTTGATCCCACTGTACAGAATTTAAAAACTGTCTGAGACCACTGTACTCCCCTTTACGGAAGCAAAAACCCTTTCCTTTACTCCTGACGGTAGTTACCTCTTTGAGTAAATCCCACTTCAGCACACTGTGATCACTGCCACCTAGTGGTTCCTTTATCTGCAAATTCTTAATACACGAATGATCACTGCTGATAACCAGATCAAGAGTGTTACTTTCTCTGGTTGCCTCTCGCACATGCTGCTGCAGAAAACAATCATCCAATAAATCCACAAAACCTGCCATGTTTTTTTCTTCTTTCAATATGAAACTATTAGGCATTCGTTTCCACAAAAGTCCTGCTTCATCTATGTTAAAAACTTGTTGAGAAGTATAACACATAATATCCCTCTTCAAAAATTTTAACAAGTTCTTTTTTGAAAGTTTCGGCTACTGCACTTGCGGCTTCTCCCTGGATTTTAAATCTATTCAACCAGCCCTTACTAGTTTTAAATGTTCCAATTTTTTTTTTTTTTAGTTGAGTTTTCTTCAGATCATCATATAGGCTAATCTCTATCTTTTTTATTATTTATAATATTTAACTTAACTGAATTCTGCATTGGATATTATCTTCAGTAAAATTAGTTAGTCTTTCCATTTCAATACTAATAGCCGGCCTTCTCCTAATTGCTTGCAGTGGATCAGCTGTCTTTCCCGCTGCTAAAATTAATTCTTTATTTTTTTATAATTGTTCTTACAGTTAAACTTGCAAGTCGTAAATTATGGCACACACCTGCTTGTCTTTGACCGGAATCGATTCGCTTCAAAACGTCTAATTTAATTTTCAAATTCAGTCTTTTTCTTACATTTATAGTCTTCGTACTGCGCTCAGACGTTGCTTTTTCATTCTTATTGGCCATTATTAACTCTTCGAAAATGGAACTGCGTTGGTTGCATTAATTATGATACAATGTTCAAGTAAACTGTCCGTTTCGCACCATGTCTAATACTGTACTGAGTGATGACTAGACTTCGGATAAATGAATATAATGCAAATATTACAAGCAATATACTTGATCATTTTTTAAAATGTTGATCTCGGAACTACGTAACAAGTCACTGTACTGCAATTAAATTAGCGCGAGAGAGAATTTCACTGAGTGTGGGAATATTTCTCAGGTCGGCGTGGGAAACATTTTAACCGTATTTTTATATTCATTTTCAAGCTATCGACTCCATCAAATGAAACGATTTCATTAAATATGCCAAAAATGCAATCTGTAAAAGAGCGTTATAGTGATCTGTGACAGTGTTATAGTCAGATACGGGTTATAATATAAGAACAGCGTTATAGCGAATCAGCGTAAAGCGAACCGCGTTATAACGGGTGCCTGTTGTAGTTGATAACTGTCCTGTACATCCCCCAGATTCAAAATTTGTTCAACATTAAGCTGGTCTTTCTGCCTCCCATTGCTACATCAGTTTTACAACCAATGGACATAAGTGTAATCAAGAGTTTTGAAAGGATTTTATAAAAGATTTCTAGTTCTACATCTGATCAGTCAAAGAGAATCGAGTCTATATCGACATTGGATGCTATAAATTTATTGAATGATGTGTGGAACAACATTACTTTGACAAGCATATCGAATTACTTCAAGAAATCGAAATTAAATTCAAATGATGTTTCAATTGTAGATGAAGAAGATGGAAACGAAGAAAACAACATACCATTATCCGAATGGTTGCTACGTAATAATGTTGTAGGTTTTAATATAGGTAACATCGATGAATTTGTGTGAGTCTGACAACTTATTAACTAGTGGTCTTCCTACAGAGTGACATTGTAGATGCTGTCCTCAACAAAGACGATGGTAAAGAGGATGATTGTAATGATATGATGACAACTGAAAGTGAATTAAAATCAGTGCTGACAATCTCACAAGCTCAAGGTGTAATTGTCACATTAGTCAATTTTTTTGAAGGAACTGAGGCAAGTAATGAGACTTTTAATGCGTTGAGTGTTTTATGGAGAAACTTAAGAAATATGAAAGAGAAATCTTTAAAACAAACATCAATTTTAAGATTCATAAATAAAGACTAATTGAAATCGTGTTTATTATTAAATACTAGTGTTTTTAATTACAGAGAAATAAATTGTGTTTACTGTTAAGTATGGTTTTAAAATTACAGACAAATAAATTGTATTTAATATTAAGTGTATTGCAATTTCTACAAGCATATTAATGCAAATAATATGTAGGTATGTACTTATATTATTTTTTTCTCTCTAATATTTCTTTTGTTTTTTTAATCCATCTTTTTATCAAGTTATTGAGGATTTAAAAAATAAGAGGTAGATTTAACTCATCACTGATATAAAATGTTCATTGTTTAATGGCCCCAAGGGTTTCCCCATCTCTGCTCTCCCTGATATAGCTAGTAACGGTTATAACGAGGTAATTTTGTTGGTCCCTTGATGCTCGAAATATCCAAGTTCGACTGTATTTGGACATTGATTCCTGATTTTAACTAAATTTTTGCCTAATTTCATGGCCACTACTACTGCTATTATTTAAAAAAAAAAAAATATATATATATATATATTATGAAATAATAGTGGAAAGGAAGGAAAAGTAGGAGAAGTGTAACCAGATCAGATTACTGCTATCAAATTATTGATTTAACATTATGTCAGTCTGTAAATATATATATACAGTAGACTGTCAAAATAATGGCACCCCAAATAACAGAACATTCTAGCTAATGGCACATTGAGATCAGATGTTTACATACAGGGCAAATGTCTTGCAATGCCGGAAAAAGAAAACGGCAAGTCACATGATTACTGCATTTGTTTACGTTCGCCATTTTGAAAGTGAATTCTGTACTGATATCAAGGATTATCCTGCTGTTTAACATTTATTTTAAATTAAAAACCCCTCACTATACTTATAAAGTTAATAAACCTCACACAGAGAAGAACAACATTAAAGCTTAGTGACAAACTTGATATAGTCAAAACTATTATATTAGGGTCACCCAGAAAGTTAATTCATATACCCATGTGTATTGTCTATCTACAGAATTGTGTGCGTCAATTTGCCTCCTTTACTGGATGAAAACCCAAGTTTCTTGGGGGGGGGGGAACTTGCTATCCACACCTGAGAGCAACTAACTCAGCCACGGAGTGAAAAAAGCCCATAAAAGTTCCTCGCATCATCGATGTAATTCGAACCTGGCCTTTTCACCGGTATGGGAAGGACAGTGATGATACCACTGTGCTACCGCATAGACTAAACTTGATATAATAGAGAAAACAGAATGGGGCTTAAGCAGGAGTGTATTAATGGCAGAAATTGGATCGTCAACATGTTTGTTTTTTATGTGCAGTTAATAAAATTGTATTCTTAATCTCCCTATTTCTTATTTAGCCTCATTATATCTGCATTAAATATAGTAAAAATAAATCTTTCTAGATAGCGGAAAAATTGAAATAACACGCCTTGAATTCTCGAAGGTGCTGTTATTCTGAAAGTCTGCTGTATATAACATGCCTCCAGCCATCTGCAAAGTAGCCTATAAATAAATAAATTTTCTGTTTATACTCCGGGATGACCAAACGGTCAGAGGAGTTCGCAGGATAGACAGAATACAAGAAACAGCACCGTATTTAGCAGTCACGGCCTTGAATCCCAGTCACTCAAGACGTGTACTTATGCACCCACATGCCTGACCACTCGGCTACGGCGGCCTTATGTACTCTGTTATAGCAATGCAACACCATTTTATCCATTCAACATATTTTATCTGATTGTAACAGTTCTAGAAATGCTTGTTTTACTGCTTTTACCCATCTGACTGACCCATATATTCCCAGTCAGATTTTAAATGACAATGACAATGTGTCATCAGTTTTTAAATTTTAAAATCGATTAATATGTACTCATGAAATATACAATCTATTTTTACTCTTATACCGATTTTTGTTTATTGACAGGTATTTATATATATGCACTTTTGATGAGGTAACCTTTTTAAAGGTTACCAATCTCATCTTTTTTGAATTTTAACATTTTCATGTTGCACTATAACCTTGCTGTTTTTGCACCACAAAAAAATCAAATCAAATCAACTCTGTTATAACTGCACCATTCTGAAAACTTTGATATTACAGAAATATTATTAAACAGGTTGCTTAAATAAAAATGGGTGGAAATGTATGCTGTCCTCCAGTTATCATTTATGTGCATCATTTTGATCCGTATCAGAATTGAAAAAAAGTTGGTGGGAGGTGATTATTAACTACTGTACTGATGGAATATTCTGTTATCCTCTAATACAGTGGTTTTCAACCTTTTTTTAATAACGGCACCCCTAAGTCATTTATTTTATTTTGTGGCACCCCTACTCAATTTTCTGCCTGTTAGATCCGATTCTCTCTCTGTATATATCCGTGTGTATATATATATATATATATATAATATTAAAAAATATATAAGTTATATATTTATTACAATAATATAATTATAAAAATTACATTTCATAATACAAATTATATATATATATATATATATATATATATATATATATATATATAAATTTTATTCTTTATATAGAGGTACTAAGTATACATCAGTTATAGATCACCACAAAATTGAAAAGATACTGTACACCTTTTTATAATGAAATAAACATATAAATTAAAAAATAAAAATAAGTTTAAGTAACTTAAACCCAAATTATGTGGCACCCCTGGAATGTTGTTGTGGAACCCCGGTTGAAAACCACTTCTCCAATATTATGATATAAGAGATATGCCGTTGATAAAAAGCATAGATTGAGGAAGGCAACATAAAGAAAATGTAAATTTAGGAAGATAACACTTACTACCAAAAGGTCAGTGATGTTATGTATATTTTAATTAGTCCTTTTTATAGTTTGTGCATTTGTTTTTTTTTTATTTCTGATCATCATAGGATTTCAGTTGTAAATACTTAAACCAACCTGTAAATGAATTGGGTCATATTTTTTTTTTTTTTTTGCTTTTTCAGTGATTGGTAAAACATTATACATTAGTAATATACCTGACCTTCTCACAGCTTATTTTATGTTCAGGAAAAGGCATTAGAGGATATAGAATCCCTTTCTAATCATGAGAGCAGTGAAGAGGAAGAGAGTGAAGAAGATGAAGAGCTGGAGCTTCAGAGACAGAAACAGAGGGCAGTGTTGGATAAAGAAAAGGTTAGTTTTTATGATCTGTAAAGCATTATTTTTATTAAAAGTTTTATCGCAAACTAAAATAGGCGCCTCCGTAGCCAGGTGGGCAGGAGCAGCAGTGCGTGCACACGCTTCTTGATTAGACCGGGGTTCGAGCCCGTAACCACCGAATACGGAGGATGCAGAAAGGTCAGGGAATGACCACTGCATATTCCCGGAGCAATATGGCCTTAGTTGCTAATGCTCCTAAAAACCAAATAACAAAAAAAACAACAACAACAAACTAAAATAGCTCTGCCTGTAATATTTAATTACATGGCACAATGAGCACATGGCACAAAGAGTTACTGATCTTACAAAGTCTACATGAGATGAAGACAAATAAACAATATGGTCACAAGTACCTAAATAAATTTTCCAATAAGATTAGCTGTTTGCAAAGGAACATGATGATCATTAACTACCACGTCAATTACACTGTTTATTTCAGCATTTTTAACTGTTACACAGAATTCATGTCAATAGTCTATAAGCCTTCTACTGTTCTTTCCTCAAGTTCAAGCAGTACTAATCTTCTCTGGAATAATTTCTTGGAAAATTTTTGAAAAGCCTGAAAATCTTTAAAAACAGTTTGTAGATTAGGCACAAACTATTTTTCTGGCAGAACATCAACAACAGAGGAAAAGAATCTGATTCTAAAGAGTCATTATGATATCTAAGATTCGCTTGTCCTTATTCTTAGGATCATTAGCCAAATCCAACTCAAGATCACGAATAATAAAAGTTCCATGCCAAATATTGAAAGTCATTACTCTGTAAATCAGAAAGAGGTCAGTTGGCATTTTCCATGTGACCATCTGTAGTGCTTCAGTGGAGACAGTTCTACAAACTAGAGCCATCTTCAGGAGCATCATCCTCTGAATGAAATACAGTTTTCTTATATATATTTTTTAAAAATTAACACAGTCTATCCAAGCTGAGATACCATAAGAAACAATAGGAAGAAAAATACAGTTAAAGAAGAGATAGTGCCTACCTCTAATACCCCACTCCTTCCTAGTAATTCTTGCTATCATGTTAACAAATTTTGCAACTTTTTCAGATATAAAATTGATATGAGTGTCAAATCTAAGACCTCTGTCAATGAAGACTCCAAGATATTTAATATTCTTAACGAACATTGAACTTTCACAACCAATCTAGCACATGAAGTTCTCTATGAACAGATAGGTTTCCCCTTTAGGAATAATATTTTTGTTTTTGACCTGGATATTATTAATTTATGGAAGTCACACCAAGCATTTAGATCTTTTATTATTTCATTAGATTGTTGTTCAATTTGTAGCCGTGAAGAGCCTTCAGCTAATATTACCTGGTCATTCACATATGCAATTATATGAACATGACTATATTCCTTCTGTAACCAATCCTCTAATATCAATTTCAACATTAATGACCCAAAAACAGGTCCTTGCAGACTTCCTTGAATAGCAGATCTAGTTACTGAATTCCAACTAGACTTAAACAGTGAAAAATCTTTCCTTAAAATAAGATTCTGGGGCAGACAGCCTCACCAGGCCACTCCACTTTTCCCTGTAGAGGGTCTGGACTCTTGATTTTGGGCTATACAGTATCCTGGCCCAGGACAGCTGATCCAATCTACCATATGCTATTTTGTGGCAGCATATTTACTCAATTTTCATTCCTGTGATCACGACAGTCGGTCGAAAAGCATTGTCAGCTTCAGGAAGGAAAATCGTTTTGAATATTTTCGTTAGATTCTTTTAATTGCGTTAATTTGAATTTTAATTGTTTTGAATTGATTTTGAATTGTGTTAAATTGATTATTTAATTATTTATATTTTACTTTAATTATTTATATTTTACTTTAATGTACCGGTAAGTTGTCGGTTTTTTTCGTTTTTTCCGTTTTAATTTCTGGAGGGTATCATACGGAAGTGTTCCACGTACTATATTGAGGTAAACTCCTCTTATTAATTTACGAACAACATGAATATATTGTTCATAAGGAATAGACCACGAGAAAAATGAATATGTTGTCCATTTTCACCTAGCATATTATTGATAGTAAAAATTATTTTAATAAATAATTAAATAATTATTAGCCCTAAAAAATAAAAGTTGCACACTAACCTTTATTTTTTTAACCTCTTTGTTACAGTAGTGTTTTTTTTTTTTTTTTTATGTAAACCCCAAACACGAGAGGTATTAGAACCTATAGTACTGTGCTTGGGTTGGAGGTTGAAAAGATGACAGAAGATATTTGTTGATATTGGACTTGAACTTCTGTAGACTGTAATTTTCAGGAAATACATATGAAGGAAGGTTGTTCCAGAAAACGGCAGTTGAATGAATAAACGAGGAAGATGAAAAGTTGGTTCTGTGAGTTTGAAGTTGCACAGTAAATGGATGTTGGCTGGTGGCGGCACGTGTTCGGACTGTTTTGAAAGAGAGAGCATGAATTATAGAAGCCAATTCAGAAGAAGCCATCTTCTTGCTGATGTATTTATCACGTGCTGTGAATAACTTCATTTTGATATATACTCACTTAATATGGTTGTAATTAGGTGATCATGTAGTTCATATACATCTTAGCTTACTCATATGAAATATTATTAATCTTCATTTCTGTTTTGTTACAATCTGTAATTTATATTATTTATATCATTTCTCTATCTTTTATTTTCAGAGTAGATTTCTTAATTTTTTTGTTTTATAAACACTCCTATATTACTTAATTGTATTTTCTGATATAGGGTAATTCTTATTTTAAAGAAGGAAACTATGACCAAGCCATAGCTTGTTATACTTCAGGCATACAGAGTGATCCAACAAGTGCTTTACTTCTGACAAATAGAGCAATGGCATTTTTGAAAAAGGGACAGTAAGTTTTTACATCATTAATTTTTTTAAAGTGATTCTGTATGTTCAAGACATAAAGACATTGAATACACATTATTTATTTGATATTTCTGTATGATGCATGTAGATATTAATATATAATGAGAGTGATTTAAGACAGAATTAGACTTTTATTTTTACTAAAACCAGGTATAGTAGAATCTCACAAATAAAAGTTCAAGGGACCTAAATTTTAGGTTATGTAATAATGAGAACTATCAAAAATTTTAAAACTTATACTCTCCTTGGTTTTTATTTATAATTAAGCCTTTCTAACAATAATAAGAGAAACAATGAGAAAAGAAAACAATTGAAATAAACATATAATACTAATTCTAGTATCAGATAAATCAGAAAAACCAGAAATATTAAAATAAACATAAAACCATTTAACTATTTTGTAAGTTTGTGTGTAAATAAATTAAAATTTATCTTTTTTTTTTTCTTTTTTTTCCCCTCTTCTGGTCAATTTGGTTACTTTGTTTGCCACACTAAAATATTATACTTATAGCAGCATTAATTATATACAAAAAAAATAAAATGTACATTCTGTTTCATTTCTCCATGACTGCAATTATACAAAGCTTATAATCCAACTACCAATAGATGAATTTCATTACTGTATGCAGAAATTCTGAAGATGGAATGTGTAATAATTTATTATTAAATAGTGTATGATAATTTAATTTTCAAGAAATACACTGCGAGGTGCATGGGTATTTTTTTTTTTTTTTGACCATTGCGTAATACAGGGGGGATAATCACCTCCTTGTCTTCTAGCAAAATTCATATATATCTTTCACAAGACTCCACGACCTGCTCTGGCAACCCATCTATCTGCACTGCTCAGGGAGGTGCCTCCGTAGCCAGGTGAGCAGGAGCAGCAGTGCGCTTCTTGATTAGACCGGGGTTCGAACCCGTGATCACCAAATACAGAGGATGCGGAAAGGTCAGGGAATGACCACTGCATATCCCCGGAGCAATATGGCCTTAGTTGCTAATGCTCCTAAAAACCAAATAAACAAACAAACAAACTGCTCAGGGAACTTCATATCTTACTGCTCAGGGAACTTCATATCTTACTGCACAGTTACCTCCAGGTCTTTTTCATTCTCTACTTCCCTGAGTGTAGTACCACACAGTTGGTATGTTTATTTTGGGTTAATGTTACCCATAAGCAATACTTTGCATTTGTCAGTGTTAAACTTCAGTTGTCACTTCTCAGCCCATCTTCCTAACTTTTCTAGATCCTGTTGCAGAAGAATACTGTCTTAAATATCATTAACAGTCCTGCCAACCTTTGCATCATCTGCGAACTTGGATATTAAGCCTGATATACCTCCATCAATATTACTGATAAATATAGAAAACAACAATGGGCCCAACACTGAACCGTGGGGAACTCCACTAATAACATTTGTCCACGAAGAGCAGTGTCCATTAATTATCACTCTCTATCGTCTCCCACTCAGCCATCCCTTTATCCGTTGTAGCAACTTGCCCTTTAATGCCAATGCCATACCACTCCAATTTATACAGCAGTCTTCCATGTGCAATGGTATCAAAAGCTCCTGAAATCCAAGTATATGATATCAAAATTATTTTCTGCATCCAGTTCCTTCGTGACCACAACCTAGTATCCAATCAGATTGGTCAGACAAGACTTCCCATTAACAAACCTATGCTGTGTCTGTACTATTACTGCGTGTGTTAGATGATCCTGCAATGCTTCTTTAACCAGTGGCTCCATTATTTTCCCTGGAACATAAGTTAAACTAGTCAGGTCTGTAATTATTTGTGTCACCCTTTGAACCCCTTTTGTGAATTTGGGGATACATTTGCACATCTCCAGTCCATGGGGGACCTCCCCTGAATCTAAGGATGCTCTCATAATTATGGCTAAGGGTCTGCTTACTTCCCTCGCTGCCTCCTTCAATACAACTGGATAGATTCCATCCACTCCAGGTGCCTTTCTTATGTTTAACTTCAATAATTTCTACTCCACTTTGCTCTCCGTTATTACAAAGTCATTTTGCTCCCTGTTAGAGTTTAGTAAACTTCTGTTCTCCCCTTTGTTACAGAATTCCTCATGTGTGAATGTAGATGCAAAATACTCATTCAGTTTGTCAGCTTTCTGAGCAGGATCATCAACAGTCAAACCATCAATAACTAGTGGACCAATCTGATTCATCCCCTTCCTTCTAGAGTTTACATAAGTAAAGAAGTCTTTGTTGTTTTTCTTTGTATCCTTTGCCAAGGATTTCTCGTAATCAGCCTTCGCTTGCCTAACCTCCTTTGTGACTTGATAACAGACTAGCTTATATCTACCATAGGCTTCTGTGTCACCTGATAATTTATATGCAACCCATGCATTTTTCTTCTTTGCGATGAGGGTAACTAAGAGTAGTTAGCCTCATCCATTTAGGGCTAAGTCTTGAACAGTATTTCTTAGTTGGCTTGAAAAGCCTAGTAGCTTCCAAGACTGATTCCTTGAAGGCTTCTCATTTGCTGTTTTTAACATCGTAAGTTGATCCCACTATAGAATTTTAAGAATGTCAGGGCCCACTGTAATCACTTTCATGAAAGCAAAAATCTTTTCCTTTACCTTTGATTGTAGTTACATCTTTAATTAAATCCCACTGTGGTACACTGTGATCACTGTCACTTAGTGATTCCTTTATCTGCAAATGCTTAATGCATGAATAATCACTGCCGATAATCAGATCAAGAGTATTACTCCCTCTGGTTGCCCCTCGAACATGTTGCTGTAGAAAACAATCCTCCAAAAAATCCACAAAAGTCTTTCTAGCATGCGAGTGACCAACCCATGTGTTCCAGTCAATATCTGGAGAGTTAAAATCCCCCATTACAAGACATTTCGATTTACTGGCCCACTCTATTTCTTTGCACAATTGTTTATTTTACTCATCAGAGTCATTAGACCTATAATATACTCCTACTCTCATTTTCCCTTTCCCAGTGCTTATGTCACACCAAACTGACTCAAGATTGCACTGTCCACCAATGTCAACTAGATGCACTTCCTTAGATTTTGTGTTTCTTAACTAACAGCATAACCCCTCCTTCCTTCCTACCCTGTCTATCCTTTCTCTACACATTGTACTCTCCAAATTCTAATTCTGCACTGCTTATATTTGTGTGACACTGTCTCTGATATCCCAACAATATCTGCCTTTGATGTCTTGACCAGCACTTCAAATTCATCAAATTTATTTACTATGCTTCTAGTATTGGTGTACATGCAAGTATATATGCACCTGTTCTTACTCTTAGTTACCCTAACACAGCCCATGTATTTACTTGTTCAATGATGACTCCCAGCAGTTCTTGAAAACTCCAGCAACGTACTTTCTAGGCTGCTGCTCATTCCAATAGAAGCAGTGTAAGAATCACTTTTGCCTCTACCTGCAGTTACTGTTAATCTTTTAAAATAAAAGGATCAGCCAATAACATTGAAGACAAACCATGCTCAGTAAATATGGATACTAATGCGGATATCCTACAGGATGAACCCATCTTAGATTTACATACAGAAGACGAAATGGACACTACCTTTCCAAAAAAAAAGGATGAATCTAAATCGATAGAGACACAAAAATCAGACTAAACCGTAGACAACCACTAAACCTAAATAATGGATAACATTTTATAGTGGAACTGTAGAGGTCTACAAAGCAACATTTTTGATATTTATGATTTAATCGAACAGCACAGTCTAATAAGCTTCTGCCTGCAAGAAACCAATCTAATTCCACTAGTGGTTAAAAACCACTGGAGGTTAGAAAACCAATCTGACTCCAGTGGTTAAAAACTATAGTATCTATCAACAAAGACGGAAACAATACTAACTCAACAAGAGGAGGCGTAGCCATACTTGTCAACAACAAAATTCCTACAAAACAGATCCCTCTGCAGACCGCATTAGAAGCTGTAGTGGTACGTATTGTTTTGAACTTTTATGTTAACTGTAGTCTCTGTGTACATTTCCTCAAACAAAGAATTGGAAGATCTTATAAAGCAGCTTCCATCTCCTTTCCTTCTGCTGGGAGATTTCAGTGGGCATCATTCTATGTGGGGGATGTCCCCAGATAAATAAACAAGGAAAACTCATTGAAACAGTTCTTGACAACGAGAATCTTACCTTGTTAAACACTGGTGCTGTCACTTATATCCACTTTCTCACTGGAACATCTACTGCTATAGATTTATCAGTATGTTCCCAATCATTCAGTGGTTAGTTTCAAATAACCCACTGAACAGTGCCCATTGCCCAATTATTTGCATATTAAAAACACATAGAACCTCACATATAGCCAGCCACATAAAATGGAAATTTACCAAGGCAGATTGGATCACTGATGCAATTTCCTTTGATGATCAAGTCATCAAAAGCCAACTTATAGATGATGTTACTAACCACATTACTACACAGATAATAACAGCTGCAACCTGTGCTGTGAAGTCAAAAAAGAACAGAATAAAGCTTGGAGTTTCATAAGTACCCAACACATGACAACCTGATTAACTTTAAGAAACTTAAAGCTAAGACACATAACGTGCAGAAAAAAGTGGAAAAAGACTCTTGGATCCGGTTTGCTTCCACTATTACTAAATAAAAATACAGACAGTAGAAAAATGAAAAAAACTGAATGGTAAATCCCTCCTGGAATCAATGCCCATTATAAGTTGGAAGGGTAAAGACTTCTCTCTAGTGGAAATTGCAAATGCCCTGTCAGAATGTTTTTTCTGAAATCTCTGTCACATCAGCATATGACAGCCTTTAAACAGGAAAAAAGCCAATGCAGAAAAGCATAGGCTGAATTTTAATACAATGGCATCTCTTTCATATAACCAACCTTTTACATTACTCGAACTAGAGAGCTCCATAAACAGGTCAGCCAATACTGCACCAGGGCCTGACAGAATGTACTATATGATGCTTAAACACCTAAAGAAGAAAGCTCTGAATTCACTGCTGACATATTTCAAATGAACATTCTCAGAAGGCTACTTCCCTCATTCTTGGTGCCACTCAATAGTCCTAGCCTTTCCCAAATCTGGAAAGGATCAGTCAGTTCCATGAAACTGTTGACCAATTATCTCTTAGCAGCTGCCTCAGTAAGACATTAGAAAAAGCAATGCACACTCGATTGGTATGGTATCTAGAATTCCATTCAGTAATGAACAAGAACTAGTACAGCTTTTGAAAAAATCAATCAACTCTAGATCTTATGATCAAGGCAGAATCCTTTTATACTGAATCTGTAAAGAACATCTTGTCGTGATCTGCCTAGACATTGAAAAAGCCTTTGATACCACCTGGCACTATGGCATTCTTCAAAATCTGTATGCTACAGGACTTCGTGGTCAGCTATCATTAATTATACAGAGCTTTCTCCAGAACAGAACCTTTCAGGTGCATTACTGCAATTCACTATTTCAAACATTTGTCCAAGAAGAAGGGGGGCCCTACAAGTATCAGTTCTTAGTGCGATGCTCTTTGCAGTTAGGTTAAACAATGCAACAAAGAATATTCTGCCTAATGTTGACACCTATCTATATGCAGATAACCTTACATTATCCTGCCACTCACAGAATATGCACTCAGTTGAACGACAACTGCAGCTCTCAATAAACAAAATAGAGTAATGGGTATTGCACAATGGCTATCGCTTGTCTGCAACAAAAACAACTGCTATCACTGTTGTACAAAGCGTCAGCTCCATCCAGATCTTGGGTCTAGTACTTGACACTAAACTTATCTTTCAGATGCATATAATGCAATTACAAACTCAGTGTATGAAAAAGTTGAATATCCTTAATGTTATCTTTTCTATGGCATGGAGAGCTGATTGCTTCACACTGCTACACCTATATCAAACCCTGCTTCAACAAGATGGGTGGTCCTGGAAGGCCTGGTTGGGATCAGTTGGCTAGTAGCCTGCGAGGGTCAACCGTGTCAATTGCCATGCCCCTACCCTCATCGTGTGAGGGACAGGATTCAGGCTGGCGGCAGTGCGGGTATGATGTCTGGGTAGCCCCGGCGTTCCACTCCTGAGTGCATTTATTGCATGCTGAGTAGTGGGTGTCCCTTTTGGCTCCCAGGTGGGTGGGGAGCCCGGGTGCTGAACCATTTCAATATCTTCATGAATCCTGATAAACTTACTTCTTCAGTGGCCCCAACCCGGTCTGCAAATATAGACACAGATAGCACTATTGCTACAAAGAGGCAGCGAACTGAAATATCATCAGGGCCTGTCCCAAGGTTTTTAATTATACACTACCAGTGAAAAACCGATTGGTGTATTGCTATCATTGATTTCCTTCTGGAAAATAGATCCTGGGCATATTGACTGAGTTCCTTGTAGTCCTCTTGAGTGTCTAACAGTTTGGGTTCTTGGTTGTCTGGTTGCCGTTATTAGGCATAGTCGTAGGCCATCATACAGATCGCACTCAAACATTAAGTGTCTCCAGGACTCCGGGTTGCCACAGGGACAGTCTGCGTTATCTATGATGCCAAGTTGGTGAAGCTTAGCTTTAAACAGGCCGTGTCCTGTAAGGAGGAAGGTGGTATTCCAACCAGGGTGAAACCACGCTGACGTCTTAGGGTACAGCTTGGTGACAGTGGAAAGGAATCTTCTAGTCACTGCGCCTTTTTCTGTGTCGCTCCATCTCCTCTGCCAAATCTCAACGAGGTGGTTTGTGATTCTTCTCTTCTCACAGTTACGGTCAGTGGTGAGGTCATACATTGTAGCCGATGTGTTTCTGGCAAGATAGTAGAGCAGACCGTAGCAGGTAGCCTCGAGGTCCAGGGGGAGAACCCCTGCCAGGACTTGGAGAGCAGCCGTGCTAGTCATTCTAGTTGCTCTCGTCATGGTAAGGAGGATGGTCCTCTGAATGGTCGTTCGAGGATCCGTTTATTCACTTCTGGTCCGGCCCTCACGTACCAGACAGGGGAGTCATACATGATGGCAGGGATAAAGAGAGCTTTGTAGTAAAGGGACAGGATAGTATGGCTGAGTTCCCTTTCCCTGCGAGTGACTCTAGCGACGAGGGCTGTGTATCTTCTTATCTTTTGTTTAATATATTCTAGGTGTGGCTTGAAATTTAATTTTCTGTCCAGGATTATTCCTAGGTATTTAATCTGTTTGCACAGCTTAACTGTTTTGTTCTCAATCTTAATTTGTGGTGGTTTCCTTAAGTCTAGGAAGCAGCACCGATTTTGTCTTGTTGGGTGCTAGTTTGAGCAAGTGTGGTTTCGTCCAGTGTAGCAGCTTTTGCAGGGCAACATTTGCTTGCATTTCTAGGGAGGATCTACTGTCAGCCTTGATAGTCAAGAACAAGTCATCTGCATAGGCCTGGGCTTCCACATCACCCAGATCCGTGGCAAGGAATTCATCTAAGACAAAGTTCAGGACAGAACCCTGGGGACAGCCCCTGTGGACTGGGCAACTGAGGCATTTATATGGTGTGGTAACTTGCACTGCTCTATCAGCCAGGTAATCCTTCATGCAATTGTAAAGATTCAATGGCAGGTTGGCAGCTCAGAGTCTCGCCAAGACGCTCAGCCACCAGAGGGTGTCGAATGCCCCGGCGAAATCCATTGCGATGACGAGGAAGTATTTCCTTTGACAGTGGGTGGCTCTAGAGAGGTTCTGTATTGCTTCGATAGTGGATTTGCCAGGAGTAAATCCGTATTGCTTTGTCATGTTAGGATTTACTTCATTATAATGCTTTGTCATTCTGGTATGTAGCAGCCTTTCGTATATTTTACTAAGGGTTGGTAGCAGGGCTATGGGTCTGTATGAACTACGTATCTCTGGTGGCCTTGTTGGGTTTTTTAGGAGCAGTTTTAAATTTGGCTTCTAGACCAATTTCCTTTCATGTACTGGTAAACACTCCAAAATAACAAGTGCAATTTGGCCAAAGTAGCCCTTGTGCCATTAAATCCCACTCTAACAACAACTGCTAATCTTTGTCTGCGAATCTCCCTCCCCAGCCAGCAATTTTCTGACCCACCTAACACTGCCTCAATAGCATCAGCAAATATTCTTGCACCTTTTCTATTTAAGTGTATCCCATTCCTGTAGAAGCAGGGATGGGATACACTTACAGCAATATTATGCTAAAACAACTACTTGTCTTATCTACTCTACCGATCTTCTGTAACCAGATCTACTCAGAAAATGTTTATCCTCTTTCCTGCCACCATTTTTTCATAGTTGCCGTACTAAAACCAGGCAAAGCCCCTTGGTTCAAAATTATAGACCAATATCTCTCACAAGCTGCATGGGAAAAATTTTTGAGAGAATGGTACATTCAAGGTTAACATGAATGTTAGAATCAGAATCTTTTATGAGGTCATCAGCATGCTTTTGTAAGAGCAAATCCCCTCTCTATGTACTTCTCAAAGTGGAATCAAATATTTCGCAATGCTTTTGTCGTAAAAGAACATCTAGTCAACTTAGATGTCAAAAAGGCATTTGACACCACCTAACAACATTGTATTATTATGGACCTTTACCATTGAATTGCACAGTGTTATTTTCAATTTGAATCAACAACACTACCTGAGACAACTCTAGAACTGTTGAGGCTTACATGTATGCAGATGACCTCACCTGTCAGTCGTAAAGCCTGAACATCATTGAACGTCAACTCAGCTTGCCATAAAGAGAATTGAATCCTGGACCTCACTCAACAGATATCGATGAGCAGAACAGAAATCTAGCACAATTTACTTTTGTAAGTGATGTGCTTTCCACCACCATCCTGAACTACAGTTAAACGATAGTCTGATACTGCTAGTAAACAGGGTGCATCCGTGGGCAGGAGCGGCAGTGCGTAGCACACGCTTCTTGATTAGACTGGGGTTCGAGCCCATGACCACCAAATACAGAGGATGCGGAAAGGTAAGGGAATGATCACCGCATATCCCTGGAGCAATATGGCCTTAGTTGCTAATGCTCCTAAAAACCAGATAACAAACAACTAGTAAACAGCATCAGATTTCTGGGTCTGATATTAGAAACAAGCTAAATTTCCAAGCACATGTTACTTATCTATGCTTGCTTATCTCTAAAACTATTGAATATAATTTGGTCAGTCTCGTCCGTGTCGTGGGAAGCTGATCGGTACTCCTTACTTCATCTCTACAAGTCTCTGATCCATTCATGCTTAGATTATGGTTTTCCAGCATACAACTCGGCTAGGAGAAGTACATTAGAATGACTAAATGTCATCCAGCACAATGCTCTGTGGACTGCCCTGGGAGTTTCAGAACTTCTCCAATCCGAAGCCTTTATGTTGAAGTGTATGACCCATTGCACCTACGAAGAAAAACAATGTTGTCTCGCTATGCAGTTAAGTTATGGAGTATCCTATCGCATCCTTGTTTTGAGTATATGTATAATACCTGTTGGGATTCTTTATATGATAATGAGCCAATTGAAAATTGACCTGCAGCACTTATAATAAGAGAAATTATTCAAACATGGAATATTGATTTAAGTAAAATTTCTCAGGACACCATGCTTCCCTGTTCCACCTTGGGTTCATGCTCCCACTTCTCATGATGACTACTTTCACCAATGGGATAAGAATGTTTTATCTCCCTCCAGTATCAGACAGTTGCACACAGCTCTTGTTATTCTGAACTGCAATGCCTGTACAATATACACAGATGGATTGAAAACTGACAATGCTTTAGGTGCTGCGGCAGTCTTTCCTTCATTCACTGATACTGCTTAATTACCAGGCAAATGCTGTATCTTTACTACCAAACTATATACCATAAAGTTAGTACTTGACCGGATTGTTGAATTTTCCATTTCACATGTGCTAATCTAGACTGACTCTCTCATTGTGATCTTTTGCCATAAAGGAAAATTTCTCTTCCTTTTGTCCAATACTGAAACCATTCACTACCAGTTACTCTCTTGCAGTGAATCCAAACAGTCAGTAACATTTTGTTGGATCCTGGGACATTGCAGAATTACAGGAAATGAGAGTGCCAATCTTGTCGCTAAACAACCTATTCCCACCCTCACAGCAACATCATGTTTCTTATATGGATTACAAACCTATAATTCACAAGGCATATTACCATAACTGGTCACAGATCTGGTTTGTCGATGGTAAGGTAATACCATCAACAAACTTTACCAGATAAAACAAGATCCAAAGCTGTGGATCTCTGGGTTTAGACGGAACAGACGAAAAGCAGTGGTATTGGCAAGACTGAGAATTGGACACACTCATCTTACACACCTATTTTTATTATTGGCCGAAAATCCACGTCATTGCACATCCTCTCACTGAACTCATGGTCTGGTGTAGGCTGTCCATTTTACTCATCCATCCATCCATCCATCCATCCATCCGTTCTAGCACTTTCCAGTCATTCAGCAGATTGAATAAAGTTCAGATTCTATCTAGTTTCCTCGGAAATCATTCAAACAGAACTCTTAATATAATTGAAGGGTATTGGCCCTGTGCTCATCAATATAATTAAATAGCTATGATATATTAAATATATATATATTATATTAAATAAATTACGAGAAACACAATTTGGCCTCAAGAAACCTCTGTGTCGTTAAACATTATATCAACAACAGTAAAATCCATCCAATAACAATTCACTTGGCTTAATTAATGTTATTCATATTTCACTGTAATTTATTTACATACAACATTTTCATTTTTACAAAGCTTCAGATTCCACAAAGTCACTCCAGAACTGGCTGCTTCTAATGGAAAAACTCACTGCCGAAGGATTAAGCTTTAAAAAAAAAAAAAGAGTATTTGATACTTTTAGTTTTGCCAAATGTAAAAATATCAAACAAGCAAACACAGTACTGAATTTGAGCCTCTTGGTTTTTACAAGCAAGTTGTATTCTACTGAACTGGAGGCTTAACATATATTATAACTATTACTGTTTTTGCAGAATATGGTAACAAGTTAGTTATAATATATGTTCATTTATGCTGTGCAGAACCAAACCATCTTTTTTTTTTTTTTTTTTTTTTCACTTTTTTATTTTTTAAGGCAGAAGTGCAATTGAAACTAGAATATCTAATTTAGATAGCCTACATAACATTTAGTGCCTCTTTTTTTAATGAGAAATTCTTTTCAAAACTTTCATTTGCAGGTTAGCAGCTGCTGAAAAGGATTGTGATGATTCTCTAAGTATTGATCCTACTTTTGTTAAAACTTACCATCGGAGAGGAACTGCAAGATTAGGTTTAAGGAAATTTGAACTGGCAAAAGAAGACTTCATGACAGTTTTGAAACTTGAACCTGGTCATAAACAGGCAAAGGTGGAATTGCAAAAAATAGAAAAAGTAATTATTTATTATTTATTTCTGGAATACTGAATAGAATTATTATATTTCATATGAAAAGCAGACAACAGTTTAATAATATATAACATTGATTTAATTTTTTATATAGTTACATTCCAAAACAACCATGTTGCCATAGGAGTTTACTACATTATTAGTGATCTTTCAGGCATGGAGCTTCATGTGGTACAGTGCTGCAGCAATTTATGATGCTAAGTTCTCAGGTTGATTTAGCATTCTGTATACCAAAAAAGCCCTGTTACCTCTGTGTGATGCTGGTTGCTCTCTCTCAGTCGCATTTGAGAAAAGCTCAAAAAATAAGTTCATTTCATTGGTAATGAGATTCAAATCAACACACCTATGCAAAATGTTTGGTACATTTTAAAAAATTTGTAATAATTTGATTTATGATATCTCTGAAAAGCTGTGTAATAACAAAAAAACAAAATCATAATTTACAGTACATGCTTTATCTCCCATAATGCTGAATGCTGATTCCATCAGAAAAGATTATAGAATTGTAGCAGCTTATTGCATAATCCAGTTTGGTGTTTATAGTTTCATGCAGTAGTACTAAGATCTAATCTTTATTTTTCTAAGCATTTCCTTGTATTTTTTAAAATCTTTTGAGTGTTAATTTGCCCATGCTTAAACACTGAAATAATTTCATGGAAATTAAAATATATTGAAATTTTGAATAATGAAGAGTATGATAAAATGCAGTTTGTGGAAAACTTACATATTCTTGTTCTGTGGTATCAAATTCGTTAAAAAAGGCTAACTGATAAGCATTGACTAGGTCGCTGTATTCGGTGCTTGTTTTGCATTTTCCAGCTTGAATGGAAAGCACTGAATAGGTTATCCAAATTTTTCTCACCACTTGAAGATAGCATTTTTGCTGTTTATGCTGTCTGAACCATTTTAACACATCCAATGAGTTAACACAAGAATGGAAGTAATCAATTTTTTTTGTTTTTGCAAGTTCAGGTACTGTTAGGCAATGGCTGTACTGTATGGTTTCCTTCCTTGGCCTGCAGACTGAGGAAGGAATCCTTATTCACTGTGTAAATAAAGGAGTGAAAAAAAGTGCAACAAAGCAACAGTTGCTGTACATTGCTGAAAAGTGATTCAGAGTGTTATTTTCAAATGAGAATCAGTTTTGTTTAGGAAGTAATGCCCCATCACTAGTTCACACTCAAGTAACACTAAAAAGAGCATTCAGTATGAAAACATGAAAAGGAATGAACTGAGATCTGCAAAACATTTGTTTGGTGACATAATGTGGTTTTTTTGGCATGACAACTGTTGATTACCTTATGAACTCGAGTCATGAGCACCCTGCCAACTCTAGAAAGAAGAGTCTTGCTTCTTTTACAATAACATCAACCTGCTGTGAACTTAGTTGCATAAAAATCATTTTATTTCCATATTGCAAACAAAACCTTTTTTCTGAGCTGAAAGTTTGATGTGCTATCCTAGCTGTATAAATTGCAACATCTCAACTCCATTAATAAATTTTTGATATCTTTTAAGCAAAAAGATAGGTAATTTGCAACCACAAACAACAAATGAAAAGTCAAATTACGGTGCTATTGTTCATATATTCAAATATTTAAATCAACATGATTTATTTTAATGGTTTCATTATTTCAGCATAGAAATTACTAAAAATTATATTCCGCAGTTTATCACTGAAGATGTGCAACCTCACCAAATTTTTGCACAGTAGACCACTCTGGCCGCACGTTAACTTAAAAAACCAATGATTCAATCAGTTATTTTCTTGATCAGATCAGAGTGATTGGCATTAACTATCCACAAACTTGTTAGTGAATCTTGTATTTCTTACGGGACTGTCAATGCGTTGTTTTGTGTCTCACATCCTCTTGATGATCAGAGCGTGGCGAGTTCTTTTGTATGCCAGAATCTTTGTCAATGTGCTGCTTCATTTCTTCCATCATTACTTATGATGAATTGTAGATGCATGGTTGTGAACGAAAAACAAATGCCCACACCTCTCAGTGTAGGCATCTGTTTTCTACAAGGCCTAAAAAAAACAAACAAGGTAATGTTCTTGTTTATACTCCAGCAAGACCACCAGATCAGTGGAGTTTACAATAAATCAATAAATGTTAATCGTATTTAGCCGTCACAGGCTTGAGCCCCAGTCCACTCAAAGAGTGTGTTCTACTGCACTCTCACTCCTGACCACTCAGCTACGTTAGGCCTAACCTAATCTTGATCAAAAGTGAAGATCATGCATAGTGTAACTTGCAAGGCATTATATATAATGAACTGGTCAAACAGTAAATCAGGAATACTACAGAGCACTTGTATGGTAATTGCATGGTGCTGTTCTGAGAATGTATTGGGTGATCAGAAGTTGGTGCTTGTATTGTGAAAATGCCCCAGCACATTTAGTGCTTTCCCTTCAAGAATTTCTTGTGTAGCACTCCACCACTGTGGCCCCCATTTGCCATACCCACCAGGTTAGCCCCCTTATTTTTCCCCCTTTTTGTTTCCCAGGCTTGAGGAAATCATATATGAGAGGAATTGTTATTTTCGAAAGGTGCCTATCAAGAATGCTTGCAGAAGCTGGAATTTGTGTATACAGCATCAGGAGATTAATTCAAAGGGTATTCGTCTGAACATCCTCTCTCATGATAAGCTTCATCATTTCCCAGATGATGGTTCAGTCCTCAAACTCTGATCACACTGTATTTTTCTCACTTCCTTGTTTTTTGCATCAGTGACATTATAGTGAGTATTTTTTCCTGATTTTCTTAGCTTATTCAGTGAATATCTGGTGTTTATTTTTATGAATTTTTCAGGTTTATTATTAGGACCTCTTAAGTTGGTTTATTTTTGCACAGTAGGCCACTCTTGCCACATGTTAACTTAAAAAACCAATGATTCAATCAGTCATTTTCTTGATCAGATCGGAGTGATTGGCATTAACTATCCACAAACTTGTTAGTGAATCTTGTATTTCTTACGGGAATCAACATTATATCCATAATGTTGATTTCGAAATGTCAGTTGACTTGTTTTATTTTTAACTAAATTAATTACAGAACTATGTATAATACACAGTAAATTGGATACAGATAAAATTTAATTCATTGACATTATAATGCATTAAAATGACAATCATTCTTATAATGGGAACTTATGTTATAATACTTGGAATATCAATGAATTAAATTTTGTGTGTCAGTATAGTGTTTTATTACGTTCCTGTGTCATTAGAGCTTATATCTGTTTCTCTTTCATTTCAGGAGTTATCACAGCAAAATCAACCGCAAAAGAAAAATGAACAGAATTTAACTAAAGGGATGGGTGATGGCAAACATATAAAGGACAAAGAGAGTAGTTTAATTGTCAGTTCGAATTTGAACCCTTTTGTTAAATTGCCTCACCTGAGATCAAAGGTAATTCAAGAATCAACTTTTCTATATTTGAAGTAGCTTCTGTGTCATCGAATAGAGAAATGCCCATGAAACATTCAGTTTAGTTCACTTTTATTACATCAATTTAATTATTAATTTAATTGCATTAACTTTACTTTTTCCCTTTCTCTTAATTTTTTTTTTTTTTTGTCTGGTGTTGGGTGACATCTCACTGGTCTGAATTCCCTTCTGTTTTGGAAACTTAATCCTTCTACACGCACACATACGTTGAGCTCTGACATAGCATCTTGGTTTTTACAATAATTTTCTTTTCCGAAAGAATAGTTCTATCCAAGGACTGTGACCTCGCTGAGAGTACTTAGATAGAACTCTTCAGTATTTTCAAGTTAAAGAATATCATTGAGTTGGCAACAATCAAATCTGTTCTCTAGGGAGACATTGGAGACATGCATTTAAAAGTTGGAGTGACACTTTATGATGCCTTTCAGAGATTCTGGCATTCGCATGTCTGAATCCTGCCTGCTTGTTTATGTATAGTCCCTTCTCGATGTTGGTACTTGTATGTGGTGAAGGACCTTCAGTGATGCTGCTGGGTTTTCAGACTAGTGCCACTGGGATTCAATGTCCACAGCCTAGGTTCGAGGCTACCACCCTAGAATCTGGCGTGTTTGCCATGCACTAAGACTCATAAACTGGGATCCGGTGAAAAGCCTAAGAATTGAACCAAAAAAAAAAATATATATATATCATCATCATCATCAGCCATTTTCAATCCACTGCAGGATGAAGGCCTCTCCAGCAACTTTCCAGTTCCTTCTGTTTTGAGCACTGGCCATCCATTTACTACTCAAAAACTCATGAATTTCATCTATCCATCTCCGCCTTTGTCTTCCAGGTTTTCTTCTAGCTCCTCTTGGGTACCATTCTGTTATTTTCTTAGTCCATCTGTCATCATGTCTTCGAGCTATGTGTCCTGCCCAAGACCATTTTAGTTCTTTAGTTTTGATAAGAATGTCCTTTACTTGAGTTTGCTGCCTAATCCATGTGTTTCTCTTCTTATCTAACATTCTAATTCCCAATATAATTCGTTCCATTCTTCGCTGTGTAGTTCTTAGCTTCTCTTCCATTCTTTTGGTGAGTGCCCAAGTTTCACTTCCATAAGTCATGGTGGGGAGTATACATTGATTCATTATTTTACGTTTCAGACAAACTGGGATATTGCTCTTCAGTATGTGACTATATTTCCTGAATGCTATCCATCCAAAATTTATTCTTCTCTTGACTTCCAGCCATTTATCATTATTACAGCTAATAACTTGTCCCAGATAAGTATATGACTCCACCTTTTCAATTACTGCTCCTTCAATCATTATTTCCCTTTCCGTGGCATACTTGTTCATCATTACTTTTGTTTTAGCCATATTCATCTTTAGTCCAAAATCCTTACTAACTGTACATAACTGATTAAGATTTTCCTCTAATTCTTTGGGATCGTGGCTTATGACCACAATGTCATCTGCAAATCGTAAATGGTTTAGGTACTCTCCGTTCACATTGACTCCTTTCTGCGACCAGTCTAATCTTCTGAAAGCTTCCTCAAGGGCAGCAGTAAACAGCTTCGGAGATATTGTGTCTCCTTGTCGAACTCTTTTTTCGATTTTAAATTTGCTACTGTCTTTGTCTAGTCTAATAAAGGATGTAGCACTCTTATATATTTTCTTCAAAATCATAATATATGGAGTATCTATGCCTTGTCTTTCCAGTGCCCGAAACATTGCCTTATGCTGTATGGAGTCAAATGCCTTTTCATAATCCACAAATGCCAGGCATAATGGTGTTTTATATTCATTTGCTTTCTCCATTAGCTGTGATATTACGTGAAGGTGATCCATAGTTGAGAATCCTGTCCTAAAGCCAGCTTGCTCTTTCGGTTGATTCTCATCAAGTATTCTTTCTAATCTGTTAGTAATGACCCTTGTGAACAACTTGTAGATATGGGATAACAAGCTAATTGGTCTATAATTTCCAATTTCTGATTTATCTCCTTTCTTATGCAGCAAAACTATGATTGCATTATTCCACTGCTTAGGCATCACACCTTTTCTAATGCACTTTGTGAACAGCCTTGCCAGTTTTTGTGTTATGTCTCTTCCTCCCAATTTTAACAACTCTACAGTAACTTCGTCTTCCCCCGGGGCTTTCCGATTCTTCATTTTCTTCAATGCATGTTCTACCTCATCAGGAAGAATATCGGGTATGTCGTATGTGTTGCTACTTTGCAATCCATCTTCCCCACTGCTGGTATCATTCCCTCGCTCCTTGTATAATTCTCTATAGTAGTCTTCTGCTATTTGAATTATGCCTTCTCTGCTGTTTATAAGTACACCATCGCTATTCTTCAGTTTCAGTATCATTTGTCTTTCTGTATTACTGCTCATGGCTGCTGATTTAAATCCTTTGTTTTCCCTTAATGCTTGTTCTACTTTTCTTGTGTTAAATCTTCTTATGTCCTCTCTGAGTCTCTTTCTAATGGCTTTGCATAACTCAGTATACTCAATTTTCTCCCTGGCAGTGTTTTTCTTGCTCTTCATTTGTCGTCTTTGGTTCATCATGACAAGTGTTTCTTGACTAATTTTTTCTTCTTTGGATTTCTGTTTCCCTATAGGTTTCTTGGGCTTTATCACTTTCAGAAAGTTGTAATATTCCTCGTCGATATCTTGGTCCTGAGCAGTCTGCAGAAGCTCAAACTTGTTCTTAAGTTCCAGTACATACTGCTTTTTCTCCTCCTCTGTTATTTCAAAGACCTTTGTATTATTTACTCAAGTCAGTTTTTTCCTTTCCTTTCCTATGTCTATATCAAGTGTACATCTTACCATTCTGTGATCACTTCCAACATTTACCTTATTCAGGACGGTAACATCATTCACAATATATCTTCTGTTAGTGAGGATGAAGTCGATTTCATTAGTTGTTAATCCATTTGGACTCTTCCATGTCCACTTTCTGTTCACCCTTTTCTTGAAAAAAGTGTTCATTACTGACATTCCTTGAGATTCTGCAAATTCCACAAGTCTTTCACCTCTTTTATTTCTTTCACCAATTCCAAAATTTCCTATAGTTCCTCTTTCTGCACTGTTTTGCCTTTTTCCAACCTTAGCATTGAAGTCCCCCATAATAATAGTGTAGTGGGTTTTCTGCTCATCTAGAAGACTCTCAATTTCAGTGTACATGTCTTCAACCTCTTCATCATCATGGCTCGATGTTGGTGCATAAATCATTACAATCTTTAGCTTGTACCTCTTAGAAATCTTGAGTATTAGTCTTGACACCCTTGGTGATGTACTTTTGAATTCCAAAATGTTGTTTTTAAAATCTTTATGGACCAGAAACCCAACTCCACCTTCACTCTTTTCACTGTTTCCATTGGTGTACAGCAGATTTCCACTTGATAAACTTATAAGTGATTCATTTCTTCTTCTTGTTTCAGCCAAACCGATGATATTCCAATTCACATTTTCTAATTCCTTTTCCAGCTCTAATATCCTGTCTTCACCGATGAGTGATCGTACGTTATAACAGGCCAAGTTCAATTTCCGTGCATGGCAGCCTGGTCGTACCCAGAGATTCTTAGCACCCTCTGCTTCCACTCTGATCCTCTCGCTGCCGTAAGAGGGAGAGTGAAAGCTGCTGGGGACTGAGGGCCATTTGTATTGTTGTGCTCTCATTGCTGGAGGGATTGGTCTTTTCCTCTTCACGCTGACCAGGCGTCTTGAAGAGAACCACTCTGCACGTTCGTTGCCACCTAAGTGACGTAACAGGGCTCACCATCGAGAAGGTGTGCATGAGTGGATTTTAGGGAGGCAGGCCAACCGGACTTCTCCTAAATCTTCTGTAATAGAGAGATATTGGATCCATCAGTGTTTTAGGCTGAGTGTCTGATAACACACAGGATACCTGTTCCCCTCTAAGCCCCTATATATATATATAGAACTGATGAATTCTGATAATGTAAACTATTCTTCTGGGAACCCAGCATGGTCCCTACCAGATACCAGTGACATTGAAATTAATACTGTTACAGCAGCAAAAAGAGGAGGTATCAGGAACTTTACTATGATTCCTGATAATCCTCTCCACTAATGAAAAGTCCATAGCAAAGATTGTGATCCCTTCTTTATACAGAAGGAGTTAGAAGGCTTGTTAGTTTGATGGCCCAATTTTCTGGTGGTGCTGGCAGCAATCTCTGCCTAGCTGCCTAGGTCAGTCCACTCCAGGAATTAATCTTGTATGTTTATCACTCTACCCACTTTTGCAACAGGATATGATTTTTGTCAGCTCTGGACTTATGCACAGGATTGATTTAAATTCTGCATTGCTGTGCAGCTCAGATAAATTTCTAAATATATATAGTCTCACATTTTGTATATGAATTTTTAATTATAATATTTTTCTTTTAGAAACCTCTGAAGAGGCTTGTGCTTGAAGAAGTTGACACAGACAGTGATGAATGGACAGTGGATACTTTACCAGAAATAGCAGTAAATAGATTATTAAAACCATCTCTTCAACCTGCCACCAGACATGATATCACTGATATACCTCAAGGTTCTTCATCAGCAAATGCATGTGTCTGTGAATCTATCACAAGTTCAAGAACAAATGGTATCATACCATATCAGCCTCCATCTTCCATTCCTGATGCACCAAGTACAGCCTATCAGTTTTTTGGAGACTGGAAGAAACTGAAGTGGTGGCCTGAAATGCAAGCAGAATATCTTAAGGTAAAAACTAATAATATTTTCCACTGGTAAAGATGTGTTGCTACAATCCCAAAAGTGAATATGCCTGTTGAAAACTTAATTGGCATTTTTATAATTGTAGCTTATGGTGAATACTAACAATCATGGTTCAGTAAATTACTGATTCAGCGTATTTTCTACTTGATAAGTTATATATCCAATCTGTAAAAAAAATATCATCAATATTATATTCTTCATAATAGATAACCTATCTGTTTATACATGAAAATCAAGTAACATAGCTGTGGTAATAGTACTAGTCATTGTGTCTATGTAGCTGGAACTCCTCAAGAAACAAAAATGTCATTAACACTCTGATTTGATAAATAGTGTTTTATGATTTCATCAAAGAAGTGAAATGCCTTGACCTTGTCTTGACTGCATTTGCAGGCTTGAACACTTAATGCTTTATTTTTCAAAGGTAAGTTTGTTCTGAGATAAGTAATAAAAAAAATGATACAAAACTCATACTGGCAAATCACATTCAGATGGCACCAAACCATGAAATATATGCTATGCACATTGTATAGCATTTGAAACAGTTGCTCTTATAGTGCTACATAAAATTCTTTTAGTTGATTTTTTTTCCCTTACTTAGAATTGGCACCAGTTATCTGTTTCAAATAGTGGCAATGTTATTAAACCAGTAAGAAAGGAACATTCCAAATATACTGTTATAACTCTACAAAAGAGCCAGCGAATTGGTTACTTTAGCCTATTGTGCAAAATCATTACCAGAAGCAGTTTCTTATGTGATATACTCCACTCTCATGAGTAGGCTCTCCACCAATGAATGATAGACTGCAGTGAATATAATCCTTTAATTCTCCTACAGAACAGTGACTATTTGAGGTACTGATGTGGAACGTTTTGGTTTGGCTTCCATCCAATATTCTAGTTCATCCCATAGATGCTATAGGATGAATTTATTGCTTGCTACAGTGTTCAAATCAGACTCTGTGCTGACCATTCCATCTTTAGTACATTCATGCCCATAAACCATTCTTGAATGCCAGCAGTATGACATGGTCTAAAGAAACATGCATCTGTACCAAGGAACTGCTACATTGCAGGAAGCATGGAGTTGTTAAAGTAAGCATTAGCATTCATAGTTCTCTGCCAAAAGTCTTAGGCCAGAGAAACAGCCACACACAATAGCCCCAGTTCCTCTAAACTTCAGCTCCTCAACGTGGGCACCTGTATGTGGTGAGGGGAACCTCCCAGTGACGCTGATGGTCCTCCAGATTACCACCAATGGAATCCGGTATGTTTGCCGTGGAAATTCGAAAACGGGGATACTAGTGGTTGAGGGGCCCAGCTTCAATACACCACTTTGGTCCCTGCTTCGACAAGACGGGTGATCCTAGAAGGCCTGGCTAGGATCAGTAGGCTCGCCTGCGAGGGTCAGCCATGTCAATGCCATGCCCCTACCCTCATGGTCCGAGGGACAGGATTCAGGCTGGCAGCATATGGTGTCTGGGTAGCCCTGCCATCCCACTCCCGACTGCATTTATTGCTTGCTGGGTAGTGGACATCCCTTTGGGCTCTGTGTTGGATGGGGAGCCCAGGCACTGAACCACTTCAAAAACTTCATGAATCCTGATAGGATTATTCTGTCTGGGGCCAGAACTCAGTCCCTATCTGAGAATTTGACAGTTGACCCAGATGACGTCATTTCTGCTAAAGGACAAAAAACAAGCTATGAGTATATCAGGTCCAACATCGTGCTACCTGATAATTCACTCCACTAGTGAGAAGCCCTTAAGAAAAATGTCACCCTTCTTTATCCAGAAGGGTTTGGAAGGGTGGCAAGTTCTCCTAAATCTGTCAAGCGGCTTCGTTCAGGCGACATACTTGTACAGAACAGAATCCAAACTAATTGGGACCAGGGGTAGTTCAGACTTCCGACTTGTTCAGATTTTTGAACTTATCAAAAATACTGTTCTAGAGTCTAAAAATAAAAACACTGGCTTTAAAATCTGAGGGACCACCTGATTTTTTGTTAAAATACAGTGCCTTTTCACACACCAAAGGTCCAGATATGGGTTCTCCTAACTTAATCTCTGTGTGAACCACAAATAAACAGCATCTTCGACAGATGGGTCATTAGCCGTTCTAGTTTTTCTCTTTTTTTGCACCATCTGAATCAAGTTTTGATGCAGACTTAAATTTTTTCCTTGTTGTTTTTAATGTCTGTTGTGGTTGACTTTCCAACCTCGTAAAATTTTGCTAGCTGAGATCTGCTTTCTCCCTTTGAAAGTATGTTTAAGATCTCAATCTTTGATTCAATTGTTAAAAATTTCTGCTTTCTTTTAAATGACGAAGAAAGTGTAGTTGTAAAATACAACTCTGTTCAGAATCTTTTTACTCTATCTCATTTCCATGTATCGTTGCAATTTCTGCATGCCGTGTTCTTTGTTATTGATTGACTTTTATCTTATTTTACTGTTTTAGATTTTACAACTCAAAAAAAATGTCAGTGAACAAAAATATCAGATTATTATGTTTGGTTAGTGCTGTATGTATATTAATTAAGTTATGTATGTAAGCATAAATTTATTTTTATGCTTACATACATAACTTAATCCAATTGTTCTTTTAATATCTTCTTGGATGATTCTTCCAAATTTCACGTATCATTTAATGTTGTTATTTGGTAAGGGAAAAAAAAAGGTGTAAATTTGTGCTTTATATCTTCATTTTTATAGCCTGTGGATAATATTCCTCCAATTTTTTCTTATTAGAATTGCCGTTTAATAGAATCAAAATTCAATTTGCAAATGTGATCACAATAACCAGCACCTACTGCAATTATTTTATGGCACCAGCATAAAAAAAAAATATATAGATGCTGGCTCTTTTTGATTATTGATGTTCAGTTTTTTGATGGTCTACTGTATTTTCATGAACAACCATACTGGTTGCTATTTATAGCTGAGCTGTGACATTTAAGACTAAACCAAACTGCATCACATGTTAACTGCACAGGTGTGACCTTGGAGGTCAGTCAAGTTTATGCCAGTTCAGTTTTACCTACTTAATAATGGATATGATATTCAAGGAACAGTATGCTGCTCTCAAATTTTTTTTTCCGTCTCAAGAAAACATCATCTGAAGTGCATGAAATGTTAAAAGAGACTTATGGTGAATCTGTGCTTCCATATAGCACAGCTTGCAAGTGGTTTAGAATGTTTAAAGATGGACAATCACAAAAATCGGTGGTCCTTGCTGCCACTGTAGAAACCATAAACACCACTACTGTAATCATCGTATAATGTTAAGGCAATTGCAGAGATGTTCAGAATATCAGTAAGAAGCATGCATATGTGTTTGTGCACGCTAGGTTCCAAGACGGCTCACACCTGAGCACTAGCAAATTTGCATGGAGGTTTGTCAGGAGCTGCAATGAATAGTTACTGAAGATGGTGAGGTTGTGCACAAGGCAGACAAGGCATGGCTTCATCATTTCAACCCAGGGGGTAAGCAACAAAGCACTATTTGGAAGTCTATGTCATCGCCAACACTGAAAAAAAAAGCAAGTTGTTCTTCTGCAGGAAAGGTCGTGGTCATCTCTTTTTTGACATCCAAGGAATCGTTTACCATCATGGTGTGCCATGTCATATGACTGTTACGGGAACTTGTTACAGAACTGCACTACACACTTTGCGGGATCACATTTGTTGCAACATGATATCTCACAACAATGTGAGATATCACATTGCCATGCTGTTCTCGTGTGCTTAGCCAGCATTAATGTCAAATATGTTCCTCATCTGTCTTACAGCCCTGACCTTGCCCTGTGATTTTTTTATTTCCAAAGTTAAAGGAGCTGCAAGGAAAATGTTTCCAGTCATCAGAAGTTCTACAGACATTCGCGGTGATTCTCAAATGCATGTCAAAAAATGGCTTCCACAATGTTTTTGAAGAATGGCAGAAATGTTGGTTTTTTTTTTTTTTTTTAGGAGCATTGGCAACTAAGGCCATATTGCTCCGGGATATGCTGTGGTCATTCCCTGACCTTTCCTTATCCTCCGTATTTGGTGGCGACGGGCTCGAACCCTGGTCTAATCAAGAAGCGTGTGCTACGCACTGCTTCTCCTTCCCACCTGGCTACGGGGGCTCCTTGGCAGAAATGTTGGAGTAAGTGCATTTTGTAAAATGTGGACTATTTTGAAAAGGACCATCAAAATATGGATGATTAACAAAGGTATGTGCAAGCAAAATACATGAACCCACCAATGGGTTCACTGATCCACTCCATCCCAATTCCACTCTCACCTCCATTGGGTGGCCCCTGGGACTTGAGCAACCTAGAGGAAGGTTGGGTTTCAACTCCAGTGGGAATCTAGGTCAATTGCAGACGAGATAAGGAAGGATATGTAGGGCCTTCCCTTCAACATGCTATGAAGACGGCCTACTTATCTGGTTACCAGTAGGTAGGCCGGTAATCTGAGTTTTGGTGGCAGAGTAACCTAAATAGGTCAATGGCAGCAAACACAGCTTCAGTTAGAGCAGTGGTTTTTGAATTTTTTTAATAACGGCACCCCTAAGTATTTTATTTTGTGGCACTCCTACTCAATCTAATATTAAAAAAATATGTTATATGATAGTTATTACAATAATATATAGGGTGTCTCAAAAATATTGGTACAAACGTTTAGGGGAGGTAGGTAATATCTAAATGAATGTGAGTCGCATAGGAACCCATAACCGGAAACATCACCTTAAGTCGGTACACGGCACTGTTCATCAGTTCGCAAAAGGGAAAATTTCTGGTTTATTCATTCAAGCAGTACTTGCCGCATGAAGAGCATGCATCGATATACGAACTGTGAGCTGGCAGACATGCACCTAGTGTATGGATTTACAGAGGGCCCACACGGTGTGCACCCCCATGCAACACAACATCGCTTTGCAATAAATGTGTGGGCAGGTATGGTCGGTGACTGCTTAGTCGGCCTGTACCTGTTACCATCCCGCATGAACTCCGCTAAATATCGGATCTTTTTTGAAAAAGTTCTACCAGGGTTACTTGACGATGTTCCAGCAAATGTGAGATGCAACATTTGGTTTCAACGTGACGGGGCACCTGCCCATTATGGAAGGTGTGTTTGTGACCATTTGAACAGGCATTTTGGGTGTCGATGGATTGGCCGTGGTGGACCTGTTGCCTGGCCCCCACGCTCACCTGATTTATCGAGCCTTGATTTCTTTCTGTGGGGGGCCCCTCAAATCTATCGTGTATGAATTGCCTGTGGAGACGGAAATGGATCTTGTGGCGAGACTCGTCTGCGCTGCTGCTACTGTCAAATAAACTCCAGGTGTGTTTGACCGTGTCCGCCAATCCATGCTGCGTCTGTGTCACGCATCTCATGGCGGAACCTTCGAGCATCTGTTGTAACATCATGAAATCCATCTCGTACTCCATTGTTAATATTATGTCAAATAAATGTTTGCCACTAATTACTGTCTTGTGTCATTTCTGCTTCTTGTGCCGCTGCTACTACTTTCCCGTGATGTTTCCGGTTATGGGTTACTATGCGATTCACATTCCTTTAGATGTTACCTACCTCCCCTAAACGTTTGTACCAATATTTTCGAGACACCCTGTATAAGTATAAACAAAATTACAATTCATAATGCAAATTATATGTACTTATATAATAATTTTATTCTTTATTGTACTAAATAAACATCAATTATAGATCACAAAATTAAATAGATACTGTACACCTTTTTTGTAATGAAATAAATAAATAAATAAATAAGTTTAAGTAACAGACCCAAATTACGTGGCACCCCTGGAATGTTGTTGCCGCACCCCCATTGAAAACCACTGAGTTAGAGGAAGCTACTACCAACAGGGAAAGCAACAGGAACTGCGGTAAAGTAAACATATCTCAAGAAATTCAGTGAAGAGTGAGCAAGAGAAGAACAAATGAACTGGAAAAGACAAAGGTGGAGACAGCTCATCAGAGGAAGTGACCATTCACAAGACTGAATTACTGGATGATGATGAAGAAAGGTATGCTATGAAAAATAAATAAAATTTGGTCATTCTTTATTGAACAGCTCTCGTATTAGTCTGCCGTGTATTGCAAATTTTAACAGTGTACTGTACATTACATTTACTTCCTAATAGACAGTGGGTTGTTTTTATTTTAGGTGTTGTTTAGTAAAATATGTTTCATAGTTACTTATGTTATGTTACTTTTTCAGAAAATTCCTCCTGAAAATTATTCACAAATATTTAAGCATTCTATGGAATATGAAATATTTTCTGGGATATTGCATATCCTTGTTAAATTCTTTACAAGGTAAGCCTTTTAAATTCTTTATTAGGTTTATAAAAGGATACTGAAATTTCTTTATCTCTTTAATTTCTTTTGTGAGCGTGCGCGCATGCACTCACCCACTCACTCACTTACTCACTCACTCACTCACCCACTCACTCACGTGCACAGTACAACCTCATAAATAGAGCAGTATTGGGAATCTTTGAAATCCAGAAATTTCTGATGTATTTTTCAATTATATTAAATTCAAGTTAAACAGTATTTTTTAACTTTAACACTTTTGAAAACTCCATTAGTAGCTTTGTATATGCATTAATTTATGGTGGCCAGCACTTTAAATTTTTATAAGTAAACATGCTGTGGTCTTATTCAGTATAGAAAGTCTGTTGGCTGCAAAACAAAGTCCACAATTTGCCAGATTTATTTATTTATTATTATTTTTATTTTTTGAAGAATTGCATGTAAATGTAGCTGTTCCTTCACTGTACATAAAAACACTTATTTGAAATTTTCCATGAAATGTGCTGCAGTCAGTTTGTCATCTGTCAACCTATGTGATGCTCATGACATATCTCTGTACTTGTTTCTCATTAATTCTTAATTTCTGTTGACAGAAATAGTGGTGTTTGCTAAATTATTAACAAGGGACAACCCGATTTTGATTCATATTTTTGATCTTTGATTGTGTTGACAATGCACGTTACAGTCTACAGCAGCATTGCCACTATGACAGTTGTAGTGTATAGCTCAGTTCAATCAAGTTTTCCTACAAATAAAAATATTTAGATCGCCAAACTGTTTCGAATTAACAAAGGCTTGAAATCAGAGACCTGGTTTGTGAGGTTTTAGTGTGCATGTATATATATATAACAGTTAACTCTTGATTATCTGGGTTAATGGTGGGTGAGAGGAAGCATGGGCAATTCAAAATTATATTTTAACTTAGTGCATCAGTTTTTTTTTTTTTTTTTTAAGTTTTGATAAAACGTATGTGTAACCTCATTATAATTTATGCCCATCAATAACAACAGTAAAGTAAATAAGAATTTACTTTACTTTACGTAAATAAGAATTAGTTTGTTGCATTTTGTTTATTAATTATGCTCTACCTTGCTAACTAAGTTGTAAGATCAGATGCAGATTGTCATTTTGATTGTTGTAATTTAACCAGAGTACAGTACAGTGTGTTGCTTCCCCTAGCCTAGCAGCTGATAGAAGAGACTATAGTTATTCTAATCCATCCATGAGAGGTTCCATTATAAATAATGAATTTTCTGTTTGTACTGTGATACAGCCAAACAAGATCAGAGTAGTTTACAAGTAAAGATTACCTGCATAAAAATACCACTTGGGTGGTGTTTTTTTAGGGATGGAGGGAAATTAAAGTTTATTTTAAAAGTTATTTTAAAATTATTTATGATATAAACGAGAAGTTTTCTAATGATCTGTTCTGAGTGTCATGCTGTTTTCCATCAAAATAAATAGCAAAACAAATCAACTGCCACTCACAGTGTCACACATGATATATGTAAAAACCTTTGGTACCTCTTACTGAGCCCAGCGTATGGTAACAATAGAAAGGCAGCTACAGTGTGCAATTAACAATATCAGTAAATGGGTTTAGAATTTCAAACACAAAACAGTATGTTGCAATTTTTGTTAGAAAGCGAAATTTCATCCTGACCATGAACTAACACTAAGTTCACAGAGTAGCAGGTAACCAAAACATAAAATTTGTAGGACTCATTTTACGTAACAACTTGATCTTCACAGAACATATCAAGCAATACAAATAAAGCACATGAAACATCTCAATGTTCTTAAATAAATAACAATTCTTAAATAACAATAAAAATGTTGCGAGCAGACCATTAAACCTTGCTCACCCTTGATTAAGCGCTAATGAGGTCCCAGAATAGATTACAAGCATCTTTCTACAGCCTGGTGTGGAAGCAATAAAATAACATGAATAATACCTCTAAGATACTTAATCTTTCATCATATGAAAAGTATAATGTTATTTTATAGTAATGGTGTCTAATGTCTCCATTTTGACTTGTATTTTAATGGGTAACTGCATTTCATTGAAGGTTAACGTCTCCATCATTACAACTCCTGACAATATAGAGACAGCTTAACTCATAATAAGAAAGATAGGGATACTAGTTTATAGTTATGAATGACATCTCTGATTAGTGTTACTGTAGGCTTAATACATAATTTTTCTTTTATTTCATGTCTGCATGTATTGCAGATGGATAAGAGCTCTACACTCTATTTACAGGATACAATCAAGAAGTTCCTTGATTATATCACAAAAATGTTATGCAGTTTTCACTTTTATATTTAATGGCAGTGCACATGCTACTATATATAGAGTCCAACAATTAAGAGACTTTTTGTAGCTTTATTTCTTGCAAAAAAAAAAAAATTTAAATAATTACTTTATGTGCAAATTATTTACGTCTCCGTCAATAATTTGTACATAAAGTTCACACGTTCGGATCACCTGTGGTGTTCCATGAAAAGTCTTTGTTCTGGATACAGACCACAGTAAATAGTTGGTTTTCAAAAGAAAAAAAAAAAAAAAAAAAAAGAAAGAAAAAAAGTTCAATATCTGTAAAGCAAATAATTAAGAAAATGTTAAAAATGACATAATCTGACAGTATGTCTGTAGTTTTCTGTATTAGCCATTAAAACATAGTGATACATAGTAGTACATCCAAACCACTAAGAGTAGGTATGGATATATCACATTATGTTCATTTAAATTAAATAAATATTAGGTGATACTACATATCTAATTGTAATGTCTGTAGGTAAATGATTTATGTAAAATCATTTACTTTAAGGGGGCATAAATTCAAATCTGGGTTAAATAATGGAGTCACTGGTTAAAGATGCATTGCAGGATCATCTAGACAAGACTGCTGCAGCAATAATTCAGACACAGCATGGGTTTGTTAAGGGAAAGTCTTGTCTGACAAATTTGATAGGATATTATGATGTGGTTACAAAGGAACTGGATGCAAAAAATAATTTTGATATCATATATTTGGATTTCAGAAAAGCTTCTGACACTGTTGCACATGGAAGACTATTGTACAAATTGGAGAAGAATGGTATTAGGGGTAAGTTGCTACAATGGATAAAAGGATGGTTGAGTGGGAGAAGACAGAGTGTTGTGGTAATCAATGGGTGCTGCTCTTCATGGACTAATGTTATTAGTGGAGTCCCACAGGGTTCGGTGTTGGGTCCACTGTTGTTTTGCATATTCATCAATGATATTGATGAAGGTATATCAGGCTTAATGTCAAAGTTTGCAGATGATACAAAGGTTGGCAGGGTTGTTAATGACAGTAATGGCAGTGTGCTACTGCAACAGGATCTAGAAAATTTGGGCAGATGGGCTAAGAAGTTTCAACTGAAGCTTAACCTTGACAAATGCAAAGTACTGCATATGGGTAGAAGTAACCCCAGAGAAATGTACCAACTGTGTGGCACTACACTTAAGGTGGTAGAAAATGAAAAGGACCTGGGAGTAATTGTGCAGTCAGATATGAAGTTTTCTGAGCAATGCAGACAGGCTGCAAGGGCAGGTCATGGGGTTTTGTCAATGATATATAGGAATTTTGCTAGCAGGGAAAAGGAGGTGATTGTCCCTCTGGATAAGGCAATGGTCAGGCCACGCCTTGAGTACTGCATACAGGTCTGGAGGCCTCATTTTAGGAAGGATGTAGATTTGCTTGAGCATGTAAAGAGAAGGGCAACAAGATTGGTGAGGGGAATGAAGGGATCCTCTTACCAAGAGAGGCTTAAGTTCTGCAAATTGCAGTGGCTGGAGACTAGGCACCTGTGCGGTGATCTGATTGAGGTATATAAGGCCTTGAATGGGTTGAGCATGCTGAATTCTGATGAGATCCTTCCACTTGTTCAGATTATGAACCTAAGAGGGCATAAATTAAAATTAAGAAAAGACAGATGTAGAATAGAGTGCGGAAATTTGCCTTTAGCCAGCGGGTGGTTAATTGCTGGAACAAATTTCCATCTGTCTTGGAAGTTGATAGGTTAAATAAATTTAAGGAGGAACTGGACAGGCATTTGGAGGCAATGGTGTGATTTTTTTTTTTTTTTTTTTGGCTGATGCTGCATAAGCTCATACACTTGCTTTCTTGCATCACGTGCCACTACTGCTGTTGAGTAGGAGATTGCAGTAGAAGGGAAGTAACGGCGATCATGACTGGCCTGTTTTGAAATACTCTGAAATGTATATATTCAATTTAAAATACACTGTACTCGTTATCTCTTTCTCCCATGACTAAAAGTAATGTATTTTTCTTTCATAGCACTGATGTTGATTTGTTCCTTTATTTGAAACATCTTAGTGAAGTAGAAAGATTTAGAACCCTGATAATGTTTTTGACTCCTGATGATGAAAAGGGTGAGAAATTTATTTGTATATTGTATTAAGCTTCTTTTATTAATTAATAATTTTTAGTTTCAGTTATTTTAATTCATTTGTACATGTGATATAGTGTAAATCTTAATGAAAATACAGCAGATACAGGGATGGCTCAAAAAATAAAAAATAAAAAAAAATAAATAAATAAAAAATTTGCTTACCAGCCAGAGATACAGTATTTGTTAAAATAATCTCCAATTGTTTTAAAACATCTATCCATCAAATTTTTAGTATGCCATGAGAAACAAGATCGAATCATTTGACCAAAGATATAAACTTCTTTTTTTTTTTTTTTTTTTTTTTATAAGTTAATATATTACTTTTCAGTTTGATATAGGAACTGTTTGTCAAAGTCTAGGCTGTACAGAGGATGGTCAAGACAGTATCATGGCCAGTACATAAACGATTTATAATGACAAGGAAATACAGAATAAAAGTTGAGTGTAAATATATTGAGGAAATAAAAGTAGTAGCAGAAAAATAAATAATAAAACTTAAATTAAAATTAAGTTGATTAATTATAAGAATAGTGATGCAAATATAAAAAGATATATGTAATAAAATAATGAAAATACAATGAACTAAAATTCAGTATAAAATAACACTAGTGAGCTATCATAAAAATAATGATTACAATATTCATACATTTTTAACATGGAAAATTTTTGTGTTGATATAAACGTAGTGCTGGGCTCATTATCCAGAAATCATCTCTGGCCAAGCTATATAGATTTTGGGTCCTTTGTACTTAGATATTTTGTGTGGTTTGAATCATATCAAGGAAAAAATCCCAGTTATGGGATTTTTTCCTTGATATGATTCATTTCTTTTCCTTGAGGAAAAGAAATTAGCTTTTATTATTGAGAGATCTTGTCAGATTTTTTACTTTAGAACAGACGTAAGTGATGAAGTGTTTGTGTTAGCTGGAACAATAATAATGTTGTAAACCTTTGTTTGAATGCATTGGAGGTTAAGCCTATTCATCAGTATCTAAAAAGTGTGTACATATACAACAGCCATATCTTGTAAAAGTTTACAATAAACACATGGGAGGAGTAGACTGAATACGACAGAATATATCAAAATACAGAACTCATTTAAGGGAAAAAATGGTATTCTAGCCTTATTACATATTGGATTGATGATAGCTGTGAATAATGCCTGGCAGCTACATAGAATATGCAGAGGCAAAGATGCAGTGGACCTATTAGGTTTTCATAGAACTGTAGTTAGATTTTATTTAGAGCGATATTTAGACTAGGGTTTGCACCTGTGACCACCAAATACGGAGGATGCGGAAAGATCAGGGAATGACCACTGCATATCCCCGGAGCAACATGGCCTTAGTTGCTAATGCTCCTAAAAACCAAATAACAAACAAACAGAGCGATGTTACAATACACCACAAGGCAAGTGAGGAAGACCACAGCAAAATGTGAATCAAAGTTGTTTTGACATGTATGCACATTGGGTTGTTCCCCAAGAAAATCACACATTATGTAAGCATTGTTGCATGAAAACAAGATGTGAGAAATGTAATAGAGGTTTTTTTTTTACATTTAAAATGCTTGCCATATTCAGTAACACTTAAATAAAATAATTTGTTTATGTAAGGTATTTTCCTAGTGTCCTATATATATGTATGTATATATAGAATATTATTAGAAAAAGTAAATCAATCCAGGATTTATGATTGTGCATCTTGATTTTATTTTATATTTTATTTTATATTAACTTTGCTTTTATTTTATTTTACATTAACTTTGCGCTTATTATGTCACTTATATATAATAATAATAATATACTACATCGGCAGAGTAGGATAAAAGTGACCGAGGATACTATTGTTGCCCTGGATAGTAATCCTAACCATGTTAATACATTGACACATACACAAATATCACACACATCACACACTTTACAGAGCAGTTTAGCATATAATGCTTCTGGCACTAATATCCGATCTCTTAAATTTCAACCTTGTAATAACAAATTATGTCTTACTTGCCCCTATATGCATCCAAATCATGCTACAATGAATACGAATTCACATATATTCTGTAAAATGAATAATGTTATATATATGATCACTTGTCGTACATGCAATGTTAAATATATTGGTCAAACTAGCAATAAACTAAATATCAGAATGAACCTTCATCGTTCCGATATTAAAACTTATAATAACAAATCCAGTAAGAAAACAGGTAATCTGGAACATGATATTGAATTCAGACATTTCCAAAAACATACTTTTGGTAATATTTTCATTTCAATACTTAACGTAATTAACAATGCAAATGAAAGATTATTGCAAGAAGAAATTAGCATGTTACAATATTAAACACTATATCCATACGGTCTAAATAATAAATTTAATCAAAAATATATGACGAATAATTTAAAAGATATTTGTGTTTATAATATGTTTCAAATTGCCAAACTTCGTAAATATAATCGCAATAGGAAATATAGTAAATCCAACACGTATAAATCCAACACGTATAAAAGCAACCGAGAACATCTAGGAGACTTTATAGATTTATTCAAAATGTGGGACACGGATCCTATAAATATTAATAAAATACATAACACACTTTTCAGTATTAAACTTAGTGTACTCAAAGCACTAAATAGAAAAACCAATGATTACGTCTTTGCATCCTCCCACCTTATGCACATTATATTGGATATTTTTAAATTCAGAATTAATATTTTGAATGTTAGCAAGCAGTCGGAAAACTCTGTCCTCATCTTATACTTTCAAAATAAAATGATGGATGATTTAGATATACATAAAACTATTAATTTACGTAATGACTTGCTGCCTATTAATAACTTACATATTAATATCAGATTTAGATATTCTAAACCATTTGGTCTTAAAGCGTGTAACTATAAAACAATAGCTACAAACCTTCACAATATTAACATCGGACAGGATACATGTGTTTGTCACAAACCTTCATTTCATAGATACGTGGATCCTAACCATAATCACATTATAACCGGCAATTTAGATATAATCCCATATCCCGAACTTAGAGATATTTTATCACTGGGTTTTAAATTTCGACCTAATCCACCTATTAATAAATCTAACTTTAAAAAATTGTTATATCTAGATTTACTAAAATACTGCATAAGATCAGCATACAAACATAATATACCGGTTGAAGCTTATCACATGTGGTTATTTACAATGCTTAATATCATATCTAACAAATATAATCAATTGAAATTTGTACAGGATAATCTATATAATACCAAATTAATAAATAGGCAGCTCAAAGATATACATGAACATTTTATAATAACTCCCGTTGACAAAGCTGCTTGCAATTATGCAATCATATGTAAATCATATTATATAGATATTATAAAAAATGAACTACAGTCTAGCCGTACATATAAACAGATAACATCTTCCTCTAATATAATAATCAAAAAATTAATTGCATTGCATAAAAAATTAAAGTTAAAGTATAATAACCTAAAATATCCATTTATATATTGCATACCCAAATTTCATAAATCACCCATTGCTTTTAGATTCATAACATCATGTAGAGATAGTTATGCTAAATTTCCCGGAAAATACGGTAAGTTACTTAAAATTATATTAAATAACTTAAATAAAACTATTATAATAAATAATAACTTACCGATTATAAATGCTATAAAAAATAACAATATTCATCATATACAAACATTTGACTTTAACAGTCTATTTACGAGCATTAATCTTGATAATTTAAAAGTCGTCCTCCAGAAACTATATTTAGAAAATAAAAATGCTATAAAGGTTGATTTAACCTATTGGGATTCTCTAATAAAATTATGCATCTTTAATAATTATGTATATGACGGAACTTCGTTATACTTACAAGTGACTGGCACCCCTATGGGAAGTCCAGCATCAAGCATAATCGCAAACCTTTATCTGTATTATACAGAAAGAGAATTTCAAGATAACCTACTTATATACAGATACGTAGATGATATATGTGTTTTTAATTGTCCACATTTTGTCCAGGATTACAGTAAATTATATCCAGTAGAACTTGTATTGGAAAAAACTAATAGTTCCGATACTATAGCAAATTACTTGGATCTTCATATAGAAATATTCCATAATAATAAAATAGACGTAAACGTATATAATAAAAGAGATCCATTTAATTTTAACGTAGTCAGCCTTACAAACTGGAAATGTAATGTATCAAAATCAGTGCATGCTAATATAATTTTATCGCAATGTTTAAGGATTGCTTATATCTGCAATAGTAATAAAAATTGTTCAACAGGCTTAACAGCATTGTACGGCAAGTTGATTAATAATAATTTCCCTATCGCTTACCTGAAATATCACTTCAGGAAAGCAATAAGCATAATTAATTTCAAAAATTTGTTTTCTGAACCTATTGTTTCAATATAATTTTCAATAAAATCGTTATATTTAGTGCCATGTATATATGTAAATAGGATACACTTTGCATTCTTGGTGTCTTACGGCGTAGAAAACTTGTACCCACCGGCTTGCAAATTACAGTGTATCTTTTTTTTTTTTTTTTTTTTTTTTTTTTTTTAATACATATAGTTAAATTCATTTAAATTTACTTAAATTCACGCTGAGATAACATGCAAATTCAGCTCAGGGTCCTACTATAGGAACGGGTTTGCGATCCCGGGCATACCCGAGCCACAACTTATATCTTGTAATGTCTTTAAGCTGTCCTACACTCTTTATTTTTATTTCTCCGAAATTATTAGGGCAATCCGAGGACGTAGGAAAAACTATTTCTTATCTATACCACTATTTTTCACCTTTGTGGAGTTCAGGTTCTATTTTTCCTACTTTAGTTTTTCTTCTTACTATCTGCATGTTTCTCTTTGCGTTAATTTAATTATTTATTTATTTTTACCGTATCCATCACATAGGGGGCACCACATTATTTTGACGACTTTTACATTATGTCCTAGATACGGTCAAATGTAGTATGTATTATATATTTAATCTTATTTTAATCATTAAATTACGTTCTCTGTCGGGTCAACGATGATTAATATATGCTTACATTTATATTTTACTTATATTTCTTACCTTTGATTCTAATATTTCAAAATTTTTTCTTAATTATCATCATTCGATTTATTTATATTCGATTTATATTCGGCCTATACTGGTTTATATTTGGTTTAGATTTAAATTACTTAGCATATATTGATCATCACAGAAACAGAGAACTTCTTGTCGTTTTTTGCCTTCATTCTGGGTGGTTGGCCCCAGTTGAAGTCATCTAGATTGTCAGTAAAAAGCGATAATAATTTTTTTTTTTTTTTTTTTTTTTGCGTTTTCTTAAGTCCCTGATGGTATTATTATTGAATTGATTTACTTTTTCTAATAATATTCTATAGACATTATGGGTGTATTGCATGATTGCTTGCAACTGCATTAACCCATAAATATTAGTTATTGTCTTTTAACTTTCCTTTTATCACTAATATAACTATTAATAAATGTATGTATATATATAGGACACATTGTATTTTCATTGTAAATTATATTTTGTGAATAAAACTGCATTTCTCATGTTATTAGGTTTTAATTGTCCTTATTTCTCACACAAGTGTAAAATTCATAAAAAATCTGACTTTAGGTGTTGGTTAATATTGTAGTCTTGTTAGGCTTAATAGAGCTTAGCTTACATTTATTGAATCAAATGCTACTTGGATATCAGATAAACTATTGCTGCATCATTATTATTTTCAGAGTCACTTATATTCTTGTTGTTTTAAAACAATTTCATTATGATGGGAATATATATGTAAATTGGTAATCATATTTTTTTATGATTTTCAGGTGGTTGTAAGCTTTGGTCTGAAATAATGTAGTTTGGTTTGTTGGTATTAGCTAGTATTGTAGATGGTCCGTAGAGAAAAGAATTTTTTTCAGGATTATGCTGTTTGAAATCTCCACCAGTGTATAAACTCAGAAATTTTAGAATACATTGAAGTCATCATATGCTGACACTGGAAGATTATTGCTGTAATAATTCACATTTGTGCAATGCCTGTGTTCATGAATATTTCTTGTTGCTTTAGGTGCTCTGCCAACTATATAGCTGATGGTGGACTGGTTAAATGTGGTGTATGTAATTCACCTAGTCCATTGAGTTGATATTATCATAAGTTCAAGTTTGGAAACCTCATTTAAGAAGGATGTGGATTCGTTGGAATGAGTGCAGGGAAGAGCAATAAGATTATTCAGGAGGAACAAAAGGGTACTTTTATCAAGAAAGGCTTCAGTTCTGAAAATTGCAGTGTCTGGAAACTAGGCACCTGCAAGGAGATGTGACTTAAGTGTTTAAAGGTTTGATGGATTGAGTAAGCTAATGTTGATAGCACCCTTACTCTTGCTCATACGACACATAACAGGGCATATTTTTGAATTGAGGAAAGATGGCTGCAGTATAGATGAAATTTGCTTTCAGTTGATTAATAATTGTTAATTGATTGCTTGTATTGGCTATACTCATCTCAGCCATCTTTTTATTACTAGGAGATGATTCCCTCATCCCACCATTGCTTGCATTGTGGCTTCTGACTTATGATAAAACATATTCTTATTGAATGCACTCATGTACTTTGTCAGATCCACATCTTCAGATCCCGCTAATCTATAGCAGTCTCTACAACTCAGTCACTCTGAGTTTTTCATCTATCTGAAATTGATTAAATTATATATGCACATCTAATCATCTTAAATATGTATGTCTAAGCTTTTTTTTAAAAAAAAAAAAAACATGGGACAAGAGTGTCCGTTAAGTTCACTTGAAATGTCTGGGGGGGGTGGGGGGCTCATTAATGAAAAAGATATATTTTATCAGCAATTTGGTTTATATTTTTACATTAGGTTCTACACACAAACAGTGCACACTTGTGTGTCAATTAAGGATTTTGCATGGCAGAGGCATTGTGGTGAGTTTTAATTGGTATGTTTAAATTTTCTGTAAGTTATTAATATTTAAAAAAAATGGAGAAATTTATAGTTGTCTACATTTGTATTGTTTCTGCTGTTAATGTTGGTATTTTGCTGTAATAGTAATTTTTAGATTACATTCCATTGAATTTTGTTTTTCTAATCTTTCTAATTGTTTCAGAGATCCAGTTTCTTATAAATACAGTAAAAGATTCAAAACTCCACTTAGAAGAACTTCCACAATTAGCAAAAAAATATGGTATAATTGTCTAATTGTTATGACCTATATATTCTGTAAATAAAAGTTAATTTGTTCTGATTAAAACCATATCATCCACAAAATATTAGTACTTCAGTAAGAATATAAGACAGTTCTTGAAAACAAATAAGCAGAGCATTAGTAGAAGTAAGGAATTGTAAAAGTAAGATATCTTAAAAAAAAATTTTTTTTTTGTCAATTGTACCTTAATTTATTCTTTCTGGTTTTTTTCACGTATTTTTTAGATTTTACTCATTTTATATTGTCATTATACACTGAATAAAATTGTACCTATGGATTTGTATTTATTATGTAATTAAAGAAAAAAGATTTTATTAGCTAACACATTTATTTTTATTAATTATCTGTAATCTAATTAATTTGTTTCAAACTAAAGGATATTTTTGCCTAGACTGCAAAGCAGTTTACTGACATATGAGTTAGTGTGATTTCCATCATTTTTATACATTATTAAACTCTGACAAGGAGCTAAATGACTTTGTAATAAGAGAGAAAAGTGGAGGAGAAATTGTTAAAGTTAAATATAAGAAAAGTATCTGGGATGGATGGGATCTATCCAGTTATATTAAAGGAGCCAGCAAAGGAAGTAAGCAAACCCTTGGCCATAATTATGAGAGCATTGTTGGACTCAGGAGGTTCCCACGGACTGGAGGTGAGCAAATGTATCTCCAATTCACAAAGGGTGACATGAGTAACTATAGACCTATTAGTTTACTTCTGTTCTGGGCAAAATAATGGAGTCACTGGTTAAAGAAGTGAGGCAGGATCACCTAGACAAGACTGCAGTAATAGTTCAGGCGCAACATTGGTTTGTTAAGGGGAAGTCTTGTCTGACCAATTTGATTGGATACTATGATGAGGTCACAAAGGAACTGGATACAAAAAATAATTTTGATATATACGGGTAGTTCTCGACTTTACGAGTTAATTCGTTCCTAACGCGCACTCGTAAAGCGGGAATTTATTTCCCATAAACATAATGTTAAAAATAGGGGTTATGTTATCAACAATGAAATTAGTTAGCTAATTAGTTTGTTTAAACAATGATTGATTTATTCAAAGAAATTAAAACGCAGCCTGTAAAATCAAGCAAATTATAATAATAGAGAAATTATTTATGACTTACAAATGATAAAGAATGTTTATTCTTCATCATCATCATCATCATTGACTAAATGCACACTCGTTGGTTTGTTGCACAAGGCGTCGTCTTCAAAAATGCTTCAATAGGCATTTATTTACAAGATAACCTCTTTTATTTATATAAATTGTAACTAACACGATTTGCATGGAGTAACAAGTTTACGAAGCTTAAAAAAAAGGAATGAAGAGAAGATTCTGAAAATTTATTTATGTTTTTTATACGATTGAAGATTTCAGTAAAGGACAAACACATTTCACCATAATAACGTAAAAACCCACACAATTCCGGCTATCAGTATTTTCACAAATGCAGTAACATCGAGTTTACTACCTGTTTATAATTGCTTGCAGTAATAGAAAAGTCCAATAAACCATAAAGTGCAAATTGTTTTTATTGACTTATTATTATTATTTTTTATTATTTTTTTTATTTAGTTATTATTTTTAGTGATTTCCAGAAATGTGCTTTAGAAAAATATCACAAAACCGGTTCAATATTGGTTCTTATAACATATGATAATGATGAAAGTGTAGTGCATTTAATGATTTAATACAATTTACACTATAAAAATGACCTTTTAGGGAGTTATATAGCAAAAATTTAAATTTCCCAGATCGTGGAATGAATTACCAAAAAACAACGTGTTATTGGGTTCACATTATGATGTTTTCGCGATACGATGATAACAGATTAATATCGTAAAGCTGGGTACACTGTATTATATAGCTATGCGCGTGGTCTGAAATGTGGCATTTATGAATGTTTAACATTCAATTTTTTGCAATTAATGTTCATATTTTCGATTTTGTTGATACTTGAAAAAAAAAAATAAATAAATAAATACTTGTTAACCCAGGAACTCGTAAAGCGAGAACTGCCTGTACTTGGATTTCAAGAAAGCTTTTTAACTCTTGCACGTGGAAGACTACTGTACAAATTGGAGCAGTATATCATTAAGGGCAATTGCTACAATGGATAAAAGGATGGTTGAGTGGGAGAAGACCAAGAGGTAATCAGTGGACATTGCTCCTCATTCACTAATGTGGAGTCCCCAGGGTTCAGTGTTGGGCTCATTGTTGTTTTCTATATTTATCGATGATACAAAGGTTTGAAGGGTTGTTAATAACAATGAGAGTATGCTACTGCAATAGGATATAGAAAGGTTGGATAGATGTGCTGAGAAGTGGCAACTAAAATTTAACATTGACAAATGCAAAGTACTGCCTATGGGTAACGGTAACACCAGAGAAATGTACCAATTGTGGGGTACTACGCTCACGATAGTCAAGAATGAAAAAGACCTGGGCCTCTTTTTTGTTCTTGACATTTCTTTCTGAGTGCAGACAGGCTGCCAGAGCAGGTCATGGAGTCTTGCCAGTGATATACAGGAATTTTGCTAGAAGGAATAGGAAGGTGATATCCCCTTGTATAAGGAAGTTGTCAGTCCACACCTTGAGTACTGCGTACAGGTCTACAGACCTCATTTTATGAAGGATATAGAATTGCATTGCTAGATTGAGTACAGAGAAGGGCAACCAGACTGGTAAGAGAAATAAAGGGGTGCTCTTACAAAGGCAGGCTTAAGTTCTGCAAATTGCAACGTCTGGAGACGAGGCACCTGTGAGGTGATCTGATTGAGGATGTATAAGGCCTTGAATGGTTTGAGCAGGCTCAATTCTGATGGGATACTTCCTCTTGCTCAGATTATAAACCTGCAGGGACGTGAACTCAAATATTGAATTATGAAGAAAGACAGTTGTAGAATAGATGTGCAGAAATTTGTCTTTACCAAACAGGTAGTTGATTGCTGGAACAAACCTCCATCTGTTGTGGAAGTTGATTGCTTAAATAAATTCAAGGAAAAAGTGGACAAACTTTTGGAGCAATGGATGGGTGAAAGGGAAGGTGTGTTTTTTTTTTTTTTTTTTGTGTGGCTAATGCTTTGCATCATATGCCTCTGCTAATGCTAATTGAATTTCATCCATTTGACACAATTGTCAACCATATTCCAAAGCAGATTCTAGCACCTGCATCTACTGCCATCATACAATCTCAGTCAAGCATCTATAGAACCACAAATTATTGGTGGAAAGGGGACTACACTATGAACGAGGACTAAGAATATCTTTAGAAAAAAACGAACAATTTTTGTCTATTCTACAGACATCCTATCACTGCCAATCTTATAAACTGCAAGAAACTTTGAGCCAAGGTCACATTACAAAATGACTCTTGGATTCAATTTGGCAACTGCAATTACTAAAAATACTGATGTATGAATAATATGGATAAAAAGCAATTAAATGGGAAATTTACTCCATTAACCTCTCCACTTTTCAGCTGGAATGGGCAAGAGCTGTCTACTCCCGCAGAGATTGCCAACGTTCTAGGCAGTGTATTTTTACAGTTGTCTGATTCGACAGCATACGTTTCGTCATTTCAAAAGATTAAAGCTTTAGCCAAAAAATCCCAATTGAATTTCAGAACCATTTCTCTTTACTGTACAAACAACCATTTACTATGTTTTAACTTCAAGAGGATATATCCATCCCAAAGAACTGTGCTTGATGGCCCTGATTGTGGTTTATTATCTAGGTGTAATGCTACAACACCTAGATAATAAACCACTATCTTAGTTGCTGACCCACAATTGGACCTTCATTGAACATTCCTGTCTTCACTCTTATCTACTGGCAATACCCAAACTAGGGAAAGATTATTCTGTTCCTCATAACTATAGACCCATTTCTCACAAGCTGCTTAAGTAACCCTAGAATAATGATACAATGTTGACTGATATGGTATCTTGATTCCCAAAATATGAAAGCCGAGTGGGTAAAGTACCTGCGCGGCAACCCAAAGGTCGCAGGTTCGATTCCCGCCTCGGGCTTGGATCAAAGTATTGCAAAAACCTTGGGAGGTGCAATATGGCCACAGAAGCCGATGCGCCAACAACTACCAAATCAAAAAAAAAAAAAAAAAACCCAAAATATGATCTGTGATAATCAATTTGGCTTCAGAAAAAACATCTTCCCTGGATTAAAGCTGAAACAAACATCAGGATTTTGCTTAGCTGAAATGAACATCCTCAACATAGGGAATGCCTTTGACTCCACTTGACGTTTTGGTATACTGAGATCTTCATTCCCTTGAACTGAGGGGCCACTTTATTTCACATAGAATTTTGTATAGCACAGGACCTTTCAAGTTCAGTTGAAATTGGCAAGTCCTTTTGCAAACATATACAAAGGGTGCCTCGGGGATCTGTTCTCAGTGCAATTTTATTTGCAATAGAAAAAAGTCAAATGACTAAAAAAATCCCAACACTATAAATTCATATCTTTATGCAAATGGTCTGACTGTCTCTTGCAGTTCACAGAAAATGAACTTTATTGAGGTAACTGTAAATCTCAATAATATTGTATGGATAGCACATAATGGTTACCGACTGTCTTATCAGAAATCATTCACTTTTGTAACAAACGAAAGATGCATCCAGATTCAGAGGTGCTCAAAAAATCAGAGTTGCGAACAGTTTTCATCTTAGGTTTTTGGTTTTTAGGAGCATTTGGTGACTAAGGCCATGTTGCCCCATGTATTTTGTCTAAATTGTGTGTTCTGAGGTCGATTTTCTGTTTGCTGGGGGGAAAAACCCTTGTTTCCTGGAGAAAAAACCATGCTACCCTCACCTTAGACCAATTCAGCCACAGTATAAAAAAGACCCATAAAAATTCCTTGTGTCATTGACAGGATTCAAACTCAGTCCTTTTCCACTTGGTGTGGTGACAGTGATCCTACCAACTGTAGGATCAGACCAAGGAGATGCCCACAAGGGCAAATCCTTGGTCTGAATTTTGATAATAAACTGAACTCAGAATATATCAAACATCTATGGACTGCTTCCCAGAAAAAAAATGAACTTACTAAGAGTTATCTCTTCTATATCATGGGGTGCAGGTTACACCTTACTTCACTAGTATAGAGCCCTAATTAGATCTTGCTTTGATTGTGCTGCTCCAGTCTGATTCCACTAGGGAACGCATGCTGGCATGCTTGCTTCTATTCAAGGTTTTGCTCTCAGGTTTGAAATAGGAGTTTATAGAATGTTGCCACTACAAAGTCTTTATATTGAAGCCCAAGAACTTCCCCTCAGCCTCAGGAGAAAAGTCTGATTTGGCGACATAGTCAAGAAAGATATATAGCCCTGCAAACCAATATGCGGGTTGGTGCTTGGAAACAAGGCACCTTAGAGGAGACTTGATTGAGATGGTTAAGGCTCTGAGAGGCATAAGCAAAATGAATAAGGAAGAAATTTTCATGGTTGTAAATGATTCTATGTGATTCCGATGTTATGTGATTCCGATTCGTCTTTGTGTCCCCTACACCTGCAAGTTTGTCGCACTGGTAGTGAATCACCCAGTATATATGTACGTACGTATAACATACATACGTACATGTACGTACGTATTAGACTGGATTGCAGGAAGTTTTATTGTAGCCAACGAGTTATAAATTACTGGAATAAGTTACATGGATGGTAGAGGCTGACAGTTTGGGGAAATTCAAAGGTGGATTTGGAGGAGGGAAATACATTGGTCATGTATTTCCTTTTCTCTTATTAATTATTATTTTTTAAAATTTTCTTGTTATTTTATTTTGTTTTATTATTATTTTTTGGCTAGTGCATATATATATATATATATATATATATATATATATATACACACACACATATATATTCAGTCGATTCCGGTAGTGCTAGTGCAGCATAAGCACTATCGGAATCGATTGAATATATATGTATATATATATGCCAGTAGTATGGGCAACCATATGTACACTGGTGTTCAAAGAAAGTGCATCACCTAGAAATTACACATTTCTAACACTTTTTTGCGATTATGTTACATTAATGACTAGCATCATAAATAGAAAATATAAACAAAAGATATTAATAGTTAAGGCAAAGCTAAGTGATATTTGACCAGTGCTCTCAAAATATTCCGAAATGAGTATTTGCAACCTTCATACAATAGTTTCGGTAAACAATTATGGCTGGAATGTTATCAGAAGTCCTCAATTTGCTTCAGTTTATCATTTTAAACGGAAAACAATGAAAAAGTTCAGCGAGCGCAAACTAATATTTAGTTCAACCGCCTCTGGCCCTGATGACATCAGCACACCATCGAAGCATTGACAAGATCAATTTATGAAGATGATCAACTGAAGTTCGTGGTTCCCAACATGAATTATAGCTTACTGAAGTTCACGAAGGACCTTTGGTTTCTTTCTGGCAACTGCAGATTCCACACGATGCTGACAGTTCTCTATAGGATTCAGGTCTGACTGGGCTGTTTCCTTGCTAGCTAACAGTTGTAATGGACCATTCTTCCAACCCTATTTTCACCTGTAACAAATGTAAACATTACTGTTGAACTTCTAATGCAGAAATGAAGCTAAAGCAACTACAGAAGTGCCTACTTACACTTTTCGCCTGATGACAATGAGCAGAGTCATCCTGAAAGTTGCAGTTACTTGGCAAGTTGAAATGGTCTAATGGCAGCAATTTGCCTTCGAATATAGCCTGGTATCCATTGGCATTTCCGGAACCTTTTATAAACTGCAGGTGACCTATTTCGCAATGTGAAATGCACCCCCATATCATTTGGCTGGTTGGGGAATTTTACTGTAGACACCATACAGTCTGGATGGTATTCTTCACCATGTCTTCTGCGAATTGTCTCCCATCAGAACCATGCAGGTTGAATTTCTTCTCATCCGAGGGAAAAACTGACTTCCACTGCTCAGGGATCCATTTGACATGCTCCTTATACCAAATTAATTGGGCCTGTATGTCATTTTTTGTGTGAGGAGGGGCTTCTTAGGATAACGGCCTACAAGTCCATTTTTGAAGAGCCATCTTCTGACTGTTACTGCACGTGTTACCATCCTGTATCTTCTTTCCATTCTCTTTGAAGAAGCTTTAAGGTTTTTAAGGCATAAGTGCTTCAAAATACAGTCCTGGTTTGGCGTAGAGACTCGTTTGTGTCTGGTTCCTTTTTTTTTTCCTATCAGCAGAACCAGTGTTCTTGAGTTTGGAAAGAAATCTACTCACTGTTGACTGATTACAAGACACTAAGCAATATGATGGGAAGAACATCCTCACGTAAAGCAACAATAACACTCTTTCTTCGTGGCATCAACTGCATAACTCACCATCCTGACACAAGCAAGGAATGACTGCAGCTCTTGCAGAGTGCGCTTATATAGCTGAAAGTAACAGCTGATGCAATATTACATCATCTATGTGTGTCCATCTTATCTGGTGCAATCTGTAAGAAATGTTGCCATATACTTACGTGATTCGGATGACAATTATAATTTTAAGAAGTGATGCACTTTCTTTGAACACCAGTGTATTTATATACATGGCAAACCATTATATTTAGTTTTCCAACCATAGTTTTCACCTGTAACAAATGTAAACACATTACTATTGAACCTCTAATGCAGAAATGAAGCTAATGCAACTACAGAAGTGCCCGATGACAAGGAGCGGACTTTTTGCTTGACACTTTTTTCCTTATGACAAGGAGCAGAGTTGCCCTGAAAGATAGCAGTTACTTGGCAGGTTTAAATGGTCTCTTAAGTTTTCAGTATATACAGGGTGATTCACTACCAGTGCGACAAACTTGCAGGAGGTGTAGGGGGCACAAAGACGAATCGGAATCACATAGCATTGCAGGGTCCAAAATGCCTTTGTCATGCGGTAGAGGTCGTTGAACGGGAGGTCGCATGAACAGCGATCCCGCTGGAAGTCAGCATTTGCAAACCGGTTCCCGAGGCAGTAGGATGGACGAGTATTCAAACATTGAACTGTCCAATAATCACCTCGCGTATGGAGCTCCGGACTGTAATGGGCGCGCCGCTCTGCACTTGTACCAGGAACGTTTCCCGCACGGGCATGCTCATCATACGATTTTCGCACCTGTGCACAGAAGGTTATGTGAGACTGGTTGTTTCACGAGAGGTACCATGAATCGAGAGCGAACGACGTGGATGCCAGACAATGAGAATGTTCTACGTCTTGCAGAAGGCAATCCGAGTACAAGTACTCGAGTGATAGGCCAACGATTGGGTATTTCCCAATCCACTGTATGGAGGATACTGTCAGCAAACCAAATGAGTTCATACCATCTGCAACGCGTCCAGTCATTGGAGCCTGCGGATTATCCACTCCGGAGGACTTTTGCTACTTGGTTTCTTCAACAGAAACGGTTCGCAAATGCTGACTTCCAGTGGGATCGCTGTTCACGCGACCTCCCATTCAACGTCCTCTACCGCATGGTGAAAGCATTTCGGACCCTGCAATGTTATGTGATTCCGATTCGTCTTTGTGTCCCCTACACCTGCAAGTTTGTCGCACTGGTAGTGAATCACCAAGTATATATATACGTATGTATATATATATAACAAGCACACTATCCAGTAAAAACATAATGATCACAGTACCTAATAGTGGGTATATTCTGCTGCCAGTAGAGGCCTTGCCCTCATGGGTAGCACAGTTGGTAAAATCATCGTTCTCACATTAGTTGGAAAAGACTACAGTTTCAGTCCTGCCAATGACTTGAGGAATTTTCTGGGTCTTTTCACAGCGTGGCTCAGTCTGTCTCAGGTGAGAATAGCATGGTTTTTACTTCCTGAAACAGCATTTTAGTGTAGCAAGCAGAAAAATGACCAGAGGACAGGATAGGCCTTACTACTTTTACCAGCCCCGGGTGCCAAGTGTTATAGTGATCAAGGGATTCTCAGTGATTTCTAGAGCGTTTTTCTCGAAGCTACACTTTTGTCATTTCTAAAAGTTACGTTCTCATTAAGTAATAGTAAACTTAGTCTTACGAACTGTAACTAAGTTTCAGAAAGGCAAATCGCCTTTTTTTTTCCATTCAACTAATATCCTAACTTTAACACAACTTGATCATTCTAGCGGCACTGCCCTTGCCTCCCCATGGTGGGGCCGTTAATCTGGGAGAAGAAATACACTCCCAGGGCTGAAAGGAGCAAAGATGGATAACAATATGTTTCCACCTTTAGAGCTCAAAACGCGACAACTCACTGATGATGACTTTTCTCAACCCAAGAGGCTGAAAACAAATCCCCAAGTTTTTTTTTTTTTATGAAAATCCCAAACACGAAAGGTATCAAAACCTATAGTACTTAGTACCGTGCATGGGTTGAAGGAGAAGTATGGGGGGAAGGGGATGCCGGAAACTTTGCTCTAGAGACTAAACATGGGTTTCACCACTTCAAGCCTCCAATAAGCAAAGTGGTGGTATTTCACCGGTTGATGAAAGTCATCTACCACATTTCCATTGCCCCATCCGACCTTACATATCAAACCCAATCATGTGCTATAAGTACCAAAAATATGGACACTCCCAGACAATATGTCCTAATTGTGGATCAAAGGAGCACAACCAATCCGATTGCAATGCTACCACTCCTCGTTGCCCAAATTGTAAAGGTAATCACCCAGCTTTCTCCAAAATATGCAAACTATGGAAGCAAGGAGAAAAAAAATACAGAAATGTAAAGTGGAGAACAAAGTCACTTATTCAGAGGTGAGAAGAGAAATAATCAAAATGGAGCGAAAGCATACATCTGCCACAGCTGCTAAACAGGTTCAGTCAGTAAGTATTCAAATAGACGTTATAGTTTCTCCTAATACATCTTTTGCCAATTGTGCACAATCCATGCTCGCCTCTCCCAAACAGTGTCCTTCACAACAAAAAACTAAACAAGCCAGCAATACTCCAATTTCCATTCCAGCCCCAATTTTGCAACCACGGATTTCAACCAAAATGGATATTGATCAACAGAATAATTCAGATGATGGAATTTTAGAACTTCATGCAACCGATGAAATGGACATGAAACATCCCTTGTTTCCTAAGAAAGACAAAGGAAAAACAGGTGAACAAGCTACAACCAAAAAGCAGTCAGTAACGAGAACGCATAATGGAAAGAATCCAATGGAATTGTAGAGGCTTTCGTAATGCAAAAGATGACTTGCATGATATCATCAACCACTATGAACCAGCAGATATATCCATAAAAGAAACCTATTTAAATCCACAAGTGTGTCCTATCATTAAAAATTATACTAGCTTCAGAAGAGATAGGAGTATCGACTCGCTTGCCCGTGGAGGTGTGGCGGTTCTTGTTAGAAATAATATTCCATCCAAACATGTTGCTCTTCAGACTCCTTTTGAGGTAGTGGCAAGGCGTACAGAAATTGGCACGACTGTTACAATAGCATCTATTTATGTTCCTCGTTCTCCTCAGATAATCTAGAAAATCTAATAGACCAGCTACCACTTCCTTTCTATCTGCTTGGAGACTTCAATGCTCATCATTCGCTGTGGGAATCTCCAACAATCGACAAAAGAGGTAAACTAACAGAAACTCTTCTTGATGTTTGTCAGCTTACTCTTTTGAACACTGGTGAGCCTACCTATATTCATTTTTCTACAGGATCCATGAGTGCAATAGACCATTCAATCTGCTCTCCCTCCATATGTACCAATATGGAGTGGTCTGTTCTTGAAAATCCACAAAATAGTGATCATCTGCCAATTCTCTGCAAGCTGCAAACACGGGTGAACTCCCCTTTGCCGGGTCGCTCCAATGGAAATTCCGTAGGGTACACTGGAATGAATATTCTTCAGATGTTCAGTTAGATGATGAAATAATCCAACTTCAGCCCATAGATTATGCCACACAACATATAACTAATCAAATATTACAAGATGCCAATCCTACAATACCAAAATCCTTGCCTGGGAAACGCAAACACAATAATTACTGGTGGAATCCGGATTGTACATACACTAAACAGGAAAAAAAAATAGGGCTTGGAATTTGTTTCGCAAATTCTCCACAACCAGTAACCTAATTAGTTTTAAAAGAATGAAAGCCAAGTTTCGCCGAATAAGAAGGAAAGAGAAAAAAGAAGCATGGATTAGCTTTTCCTCTAGTATAAACAAGGACACAGATATTAGACTCATCTGGAAGAAAATACAAACACTTAATGGCAAATATCTGCAGTCCCTGGCTTCAATATTAAACTGGAAACGGAAGGAATTTTCCTCTCCAGCAAAAATTGCAAATGCCTTAGCCAAATCATTTGCCAGTATATCGGGCGTATTCACCTACAACCCAATCTTTCAGCAAATTAAAGAATCTTCAGAGCAGCATAAGATCAATTTCTCTACTAGAGTTTCACACCCGTACAACCAGCCATTCACATTAACAACTTTTAGGGGCGCTCAATAAAACATTCAGTAGTGCTGCTGGTCCAGATGGGATCTACTACATCACGATAAGCCATCTAAATAACGGAACAAAACGAACATTGTTAAAATATTACAATCGAATATTTCTATAACATATTTATCCAAACTCCTGGCGTCACTCAATTATACTAGCCTTCCCAAAGCCAGGAAAGGATTGCAGCACTCTGCATAACTACAGGCCGGTTTCACGGACCAGCTGTTTAGGCAAAGTCCTGGAAAAAATGGTTCACAGGCAGCTAACGTGGTTCCTGGAAACTAACAACTTGCTAAATAGCAATCAGTACGGGTTTCGAAAGAACCGGTCCACGTTAGATGTAATGATAAAAGCAGAAGCAAACATCCGAAATACCTTCATAAGGGGACAACATCTGGTCATGATCAACCTCGATATTGGGAAAGCCTTTGATACCACCTGGCGATAGGGTGTACTTCAAGATCGTCATTCTTTTGACTTGAGCGGTCATTTACCCTACTTTATAAAAAACTTCCTAACCACAGAACATTTCAGGTTAGATACATGAAGAATTTATCCAAATCATTTGATCAAGTGGAGAGTGTACCACAAGGGTCCATTCTTAGTCCGTCATTATTTGCAATAAGAATTACAAATACGACACAGGATGTACCGAATGCAGTAGAATCATACGTTTGCTGATGACCTCATTATTTCTTGTCAATCCCAAACCATGAACACCATTGAAAGACAACTTCAAATTTCCATCGCTAAAATAGAATCATAGGCATTGCAGAATGGCTATTCCCTATCAGAAAAGAAATCTAGTGCAATTCATTTTTGTAAAAAACGCAAATTCCACCCGGATCCAGAAATATTTTTAAAAAACTGCCTGATTCCTGTCACTAACAATTTTCGTCTGTTGGTTACGATCTAAATATAACCATATTTATATCGTAAACTCAATTTTGTTTCCCATATTGCTTTCCTTTGAACTACATGTCTTAAAAAGCTTAACATCCTCTGGTATGTCCTGGGGTGCTAACAGAAGCTCTCTCCTTCATCTCTATAGAGCTTTAATAAGATCAAGCTTAGATTATGTATCACCTGTCTATGACTCCGCTAGGAAAAGTTCGCTATTACGTCTAAACATCACACAGCATAGTGCCCTTAGGATAGCTGTAGGAGCCTTCAGAACATCTCTGGTCCACAGCCTGTACATTGAGGCAAATGAACCCCCCCTTTGCATCTTAGGAGAAAATCCTTATTGTGTAATTATGCAGCAAAAATTAAAAGTATTCTGGCCCACCCTAGCTGGCAGTACCTTTTTGAACCTCAACATGCCATGCTATATCGCAATAAACCTAATGAAAACCGCTCCGCAGGCTTCGACTACAAGAGCTTATGCTCAGTTGGGACATCAACTTTCATAATACTGTATATTCCAAGTCTTCTGATACGCCTGAACTTCCCTGGACTAAATTCTCACATTAATAAAACTAACATTCTCACATTAATAAACCTAATGAAAACCGCTCCGCAGGCTTCGACTACAAGAGCTTATGCTCAGTTGGGACATCAACTTTCATAATACTGTATATTCCAAGTCTTCTGATACGCCTGAACTTCCCTGGACTGAATTCTCACATCTCTGTGACAATTTCTTTTTAAGATGGGGGAAAATCCTCCCTGGAGGATTTTCCCCATCTTAAACTTTCAGCAGCTACATAAAGTACATTCCTTGGAAAATTCAGAGAAAGTACAAATATATACTGATGGATCCAAAACAGATGCAGCCGCAGGTGCTGCAGCAGTTACTTCTACCTTCTCAGTAATTGTCGCTTCCTACTGAATGCGGTATCTATACCGCAGAATTATTTGCTATAAAACTAGCTCTAGATTACATAAACAACCACCACATCAAGCAATCTTTGATGTATACCGACTCTCTAAGTACAATCATTGCCATTCAATCTATCTTTTCCGCCTCTAATCCCATTCTTAAAGATATCCAATCAAAATTATTTTACTATCAAACAGCCAACGAGAAGGTTACATTCTGCTGGGTCTCTGGTCATGCCCGCATCCCAGGAAATGAACGTGCTGATGACGCTGCTAAACATCCCAACTGTGGATCCTCCAGTCAACCAAAAGTGCCCTACACCAATTACAAATCCATCATTAAAACATGCATGAAACAATGGTCTCACCTTTGAAAAATTCAAATCGATAATAAACTGCTGCGGATAAAAAGAGAGCCACAACTGTGGACATCTAGTTTCAGGAGAAGCAGGCGACAAGAAATGATTCTGGCAAGACTCCGCATCGGTCATTCGCATCCAACTCACCTGTATTTGCTTATGGGAGAGAACCCTCCTCAGTGTTTCTTTTGTCAGTCGCAGTTAACAATTAAACACATTCTCATCGAATGTCCCCAACATTCAACAATCAGTAAATCAAGTTTCAGCTCTCTATTCGACTTACAGGAACCGTTAACCTTGTTACATAACCTTGGCAATGAAGTAAATTCCGAGGAACTGTTTAATTATTTGAAACACATAAATCTGTGTAATAGACTGTGATCATAGTGGCAAGCAGATCATGAACAGGCACAAATCATGAAGAGGCCCTTGTGCCAAAAAAAAAAAAATCCCCAAATACAACAAGAACTCATCCTACCCTTTGCTTTCCTCGCGTGATTGGAAGATAAATAAGTTATTTACCGATTTTTTTGCATTGGAATATGTATCTCCGGTTTCCCGGGTTAACCTTTAGTGTACAGTACCTTTCCTTCCCCGCCTTTTCCGCTAGATTAAAACCGGGAAAGGATTTTCCAATTTAAATCCATCATCGAAGGGGCGGAAGGTACCGAAATTAACAGTCTTGTAAAAACAAAGGTCAGGTTCGCCGGCCTGACTTTTGTTTTTACATCGCATTCCTGGCAGCTTCAATCGTTTTAAAAATGGTATTCATTCCAACATAAACTAGCAGTAATTAGTAGACTATGAAAGCAACGGGTGGGTCAATCCCGCCGCGCCTAGGCAACTATCGATCGGTGCTGGGATCATTCTAAAGTTTATGTTATTTATTCATTGTTATTTGACAGCTTACTGATAAAAAGCAGCTATCCCTTTGTGGCGTAGTAATATTATATTGTAATAATTTTGCACTGCGTGATACTATAATAATATTATCTATGGTTAATTAGTAGCCTATCTCCAGTCCCAGCCACAACTGTTAATACACAATTAGAAGCGCTAGTAGCGTTATCCGAATAAGTTGCACTAATTTTGCCATGACCTCAAGTGGAACTGTTCCCCTGAATATACCAGTTTCTAATGTAAGAAATACGTTTAGTAGAGAAACTACAAATTCTGCGCGAGATTTGCGAACAAAAACATTATAGTATGTACGATCCGTCCGTCTCACTGCAGTTGCAGATCTGACGGTATGGCAGTTTCGCCACTGAATGCGCTTCTACAGCGATTCCTCTTACAGATTCGATGTTGCAATAACCGCGTTTAGGTCTCATTTATACACTCCGGTTATGAAAAGTACTCGCAGAAAGATTATCATTTGAGGAATTGGCTACATTCTTCGCTTGTACAGCCTTCTCTGATACGAACCCACTTTTTTTTTTTTCACGCTGTTTCATTAGATTTTAAATGATGTATTCATTTAGCCACCGAGAAGAGCGCGCGTGAGGATTCACTTCGGGCTACTATGTTACATAGCCCTGTTGGGGATTCACTGAAAAAAAAACACACGCACAAAAAGAAAATGTTCTTCAAACACGGAAATTTCAGTGATCTGTTGTCAGCTATTAAAGTTATTAAACATGACTTAGTTCACTGGAGCCAGCACTTACACAGCGATTCCTCTTACAGATTCGATGTTGCAATTCGACAAATGTTTATGTCGTATCTATGCGATCTGCCAGCTTTCAGAATTTCAGCAGTTGTCATTATCGTCAGCTGGAAAGTAATACTACTGTAATGCCAAAAAGTGCTAACTAAGTTTCTGTTTACTATATATTTTTTCTCATTTTAGTACTGAAGTGAAATAATTTTTGTTATTATTTCAAGGATAGAATCTTTCAGCTGGGGTTAAATGTCAGTTACTTTTGACCCGAGTAATGATTTAAGTTTCTGTTTACCCTCACATTTACAGTGCAGTGCAAACACTGCAGCGGTTAACCGCACATAAGTGTACCTTTGGTAACACGGGAGTTCCCACAATGTGTATGTAGTGTTTAAAGATATCTATTGTTCTTTCTTTTAATCAAATTCTTAAAATAACTAATTATAACAATATTTCGATTAAAATTCTAATCGTTTCAGTCCTTAATTGCTTTTGAACGATTCGTTATCTTCGTGTTTTTTTTCTTTAAGAAATAATAATTATTATTATTTATTCAAGTAAAGTTTTCCGAAAGGTTACATCTACCCCGAGACAGAAAACATTTGCTAGGATGGTAAACATAACTATAACAGATTAACAATATATACATTAATATAAAGGATATAGATGAAATTTATTACAGCAGGCTAAGGCAATGTTCAGGATAAATGTTCTAAATAAATTCAGCATCCCTCGAAGCACGGTGCAGGAGAGCAGGCAAGTTGTAGACGGCTAGAACAGGAGGTAAGGCCTCCTGTTCTAGCCGTACGGCTAGAACAGGAGGTAAGGCCTCCTGTTCTTGGGTAGTAAGGCCTCCGTAGCCGAGTGGGCAGTAGCACGCGCTCTTTGAGTAGACCGGGGGTTCAAGCCCCTGACTGCTGAATACGGTCGATTTGCTAACCCGCACTGGACCAGCGTGGCAGATTATGGTCCATTTCCCTCAGCATGAATTGTTGAGGAGGCTTCCATCCTGCAGTGGGTTGTAATGGCTGCACTTTACTAGAACAGGAGGGGAGTGCAGTTTGTCCTCAAACACAGAAGCCTACAGAGAGCGGAGGAGACTTGAAACATCTAAAATTGCAGTATTGCGTAGGTATCCGCAAACACTGAATCTGTAGGTCTCATCCACGCAAATCGACTCGGGGTTAATATTTAGGTCGTTCAGGAGACCAATCGTGTTTGCTGGAAACATGACTGAAGGAGCTGATTTGATTGAGGGCAGGTCGGATCTTAGATGTTTGGTGATTAGTTGCTTTTCTATTATCTTTGGGTAGAATGATGAGCCAGTTAATGATGGGAGCATCTAGTCTACCCGAAATAAGCTTGGAGAGGGTCATTATATTGCGAGTAGTGATTATTTGTTTCCAAGGGGTAATTCTATGCAGTGAGTGCAGTATAGCCCTAGAGATATTAATGGGATGTCCTGAAGTCCTATTGAAGGACCGCAGCAGCCAATACTCAATGAAATAAATAAGAAATGAATTTTTTTCTTTAAGAAATTTACTCTGCGACAAATAATTTTATTATTTATTTATTCATTCCAGCGATAACTTGGAAATTTCGAATATGAAAAATGTGAATGACATTAGGATTTGTGCATTTTCAAATTTGAACACTTACTATTCGCTGAATTTCGCCAGAGTGCATTTACAGAGCGACCTATGAAAGTTTTTAAGTTTGATGTACAATAGGAATCAGTCAAGTAAACGAATCCGGTTTCTTGGAATACTCGCTTTAACTGGGGTGTATTAATGCGCCTTACGTCACTGCTGCAACGTCCGGCTTCGATGGGTCACTTCAGATACATCATAAGCTAACTATAATATAGTACAAAACCAAACTATTATTTTAAAGCCACCCAAATAATTAAATTCAACTGCCGTGTATTATGTCTGTAAATTGCGTATGGTCTCTGGTCGTTTTGCCTGTTTTGCTGGAGGAAAAACCCGAATTACCGGAGGGGGAAACCTTGATATTTGCGCCTGAGACCGACTAACTCAGCCACGTAGTGAAAAAAGCTCGTTAAAGTTCCTGGCATCATCGACGGGATTCGAACCCGGACCTTTTCCTCCTGGTGGGGAGGACGGTGACGATACCACTGTGCTACCGCGCAGACTATAATATAGTACAAGGGTTCTTAACCTGGTGCTCGTGAGTACCATTGTGCTCTTTAAAAAATAAATTTGCTTGTGACCGATCCTAAAATTGGTGCTCGCGAGCACTTTCGCTTACGCCAAAAAATATTTATATGTAAATCTTTGTATTTAAGGCCTTCGTAGCCGAGTGGTCAGGAGCGCGAGTGCAGTAGCACATGCTCCTTGAGTAGACCGGGTTTCTAGCCCCTGACTGCCAAATGACTCTCATCAACCGGTGCAATACCACCACTTTGCTTATTGAAGGCTTGAAGTGGTGAAACCCATGTTTAGTCTCTAGAGCAAAGTTTTCGGCATCCCACCCCCTATACTTCTCCTTCAACCAATGCACGGTACTAAGTACTATAGGTTTTGATACCTTTCGTGCTTGGGGTTTTCATAAAAAAAAAATACGGTCGATTTAGCCAAATAAGGTCGATCTGCCAACCCTCACTGGACCACGTGACAGATTATGGTCCATTTCCCTCAACATGAATTGTTGAGGAGGCTTCCATCCTGTAGTGGGTTGATAACGGCTGCAGCTTACTTTTTTTTATACTTTGTATTTAAAAAAAGGTGCTTTCTATTTCTCAACTTTCTGTGATATTCTACAAAAATCCATGCCAATCTTCGCTAGAAAATCATTTCTTTTGTTAGTGATTAGAGGAAAATTATATATTTCGCGATGTTTTAATCTAAAAAAACGGTCAAAGTTTGACACTTTGACGGCATTCTTAAACTTTCTCTTATTAATTATTCCTTAATTCGACATTTATTTAGTAAGAAAATTTTTTACAAATACTTTGTTGAGAGTACGATCATTGTTGCCATGATCATTGAATACCTCATGCCATTCTCAGTTTCATGTTTGAACGGGTTTCTTCCGGGTTTCACTCAGTTTCGCTGCTGCAATAGGTACCGTATACGTATAGTGCTGATTTTAAATGTGATGAAAGTGTTATAGTAAGAAATCTTTTGATTTTGTGTGCAAATGCTTAAATGTATTTTCTTTTAACAGATTTAATTAAAGTTACTTAACCCTTTCGAAATGGATAAGTTTTTAAAAAGAAACCGAAACGAACGTGATGAGGAAAAATATGATGCATTAACACTACCGTCGCAGTCGTTTGATTTAGACCTACGTGTTTCAAATGCAAAGGAACGAAAAAATGAAAGTATGCATTTCACTCCTCTTGGGAATATGATTATTTAGCAACAGTAATAGTAGTGGAACTGGTGCAATTTGCTTATTATGTCAGGCGTGTTTGGCTGGCTATCGGAAGTCGAATTGTGAAAGCCATTACCAAACATGCCAGGAATTTTCATGATGCTTTTCTCAAATTTAATGATATTAGAATACCTTCAATAAGGAAAAACGAAACTTGAAAGAGAGAAAAATAAAGAAATAATAAAAAATTGTGTAGTTATCATTAGAAGTTCTTGCTAGCGTCTTTCCAGATAAACAGAAAGCTACCTTCATTAGTTCTTCCAAAAATATTCCTTTGAGTGATGATACAATTTCAAATTCAGTTCATAAAATGGCAGATGTAACATTCGATGAATTATTAGGTAGAATCGAAAGTTGTGCATTTTTTTCACTGGCACTTGACGAGTCGACTGATGTTTCGGGCATATGTCATGTGCTTCGTTCGTTTGATTCAACATGGCAATTGCGAAGATTTTTTGGCTGTTTTGCCACTTACTGGTCATACAACTGGAAAATATGTATATGACACACTTATGAAATTCCTCACAGTGCACAAAATTGATTTGAGTAAACTTATGTCAATTGTTATCTATGGTGCGCTTCCTTGATAGGTAAAAACAAAGGCCTTATTGCTTATCTTAATAGAGATGAAAGGATACCTATTTCTGTGCATTATCATTGTTTGATTCATATTTCGAGAGCCAAAAATTTGATTCATATTTTGAGGCCTTGTGTTCACGAATGAAAGATCAAAAAGAAATTATAGGATGTCTTGAAGTCATTGTTAAAGTCATCAACCAATTTTATTGCTAAATGCCTAAATAAGAGACTTCTAAAAATATTTTTTGGAAGCTCTTCAAGCATCTCATTCTGGTCTTGTTACTCATGCAGAGGTTCTTTAGCTCAGTCGTGAAAAGGCGCTCTCCAGAATTTTGGTGGTGTTTGAAGAAGTAAAAGCTTTTCGAATAGCAATAAAGAAAACCTTTTTAATGAATTTTTTACCGAATATTTGAAGATTACACTTTCATTCATGGTTGACATCTTCAACCTTTTAAATGAGTTACATTTGAGGCTACAGTGAAAAGATAAATTTGTGGTAGTTTTATACGAGGAGATTATTGCATTTGAGAAAAAAATCTCCAAATATTTCAAAATCAAGTTTTAAAAGGTTGTTTGCTTCATTTTCCTACTCTTAAAAAAATGTCTGGTGGAAACTGCTGGGGGTTGTCCATCGTTTGTAAAGAATGTAATCAAAGACCTTAGTGACCAATTTCAAGAAACATTTGAATAGTTGAAAGGGAACCTCCCAAAATTTGAATTAACAATAAATTACAGAAATTTTGAAATCAGTAACTTGGAACAAATTTTCAGTCAAAATGAAGTAGCAGTTGCCGAGTTGGAACTTGTTGATATGCAATCCTCTTTAGCTCTGAAATGTCTTTTCCAACAGAAAACTATTTTAATGGGGTTCTTCCGACTGCAAAAAACTTCCTTTATTACAAAGAGAAGCGTTCAAATTACTTTTTATGTTTGGATCAACATGCATGTGCGAAAGAGCTTTTTCATTAATGTCAAAAACAAAAGGACAAAGTTGTGGATCACATTAGGAAGAAAATTTGCGATTATCTCTTCATAATTGACAAATTAATTTCAGTGGTTTGGCATGATGGCTTCAAAGTCTAGGTAATAAATATTAGGACCAAAAATTTTAATTGAGAAATATAATTCTTGAATGCGTAATACGGCTAAAATTTAAATGAAAAAATGCATTGTTAATCTTAAAACAAAAAAATATGCTAGCCCGTATTGTAAGCTCCAAAATCTTGCTCGCTTAAAACAAAAAGGTAACTCCTGGTATAGTATAATGGCAGCAACTGTTAAACAGTTTCCGATTTTAATACAACAGAATATGGGGCCCTACTAAATCCCCACCCACCTCTTTTGCCATACTGTCGTATGGCAAAAGAGGTGGGTGGGGATTTAGTTTCAGCAGAAATTCGGCAGTAACTGTGAATCATAGTTTCCGATTTTAATACAACAGCGTATGAGGATAATGCCCCTGTCATCATTTTTACTCTTGGATTAAAATCAGAAAGGAATAAGAAAATTATGATGCTATAATATTCAATTCTATTTGACTATATACTGAAAGAGAAGTTTAATCAATTTTGTTACGCAGTGGTTTAAAGTAACTGCATACTGATTCGAATATTGTCACGCTATTTGAATCCTGCAGGATGCGTCCTTAAATGTATGTATTGCGAAACACCTCCCGATGCACTTAACAGTAAATAGTGAATGCGCTTAAAGTGAAGTAGTGAAAGCTTAAAAAAACTTTTCTGATAACTAGAACTACTGTAGATTTTCTAGACTATGCCGAGTTTTTCCCGGGAAAAACTCGGCATGTAAACACCATCCGGCCCAAAACCTGTAGAAAAGGCATTAGAAATTATGGTTCGAATCCCATCAGTGACACGAGGAGCTTTCATGGGGCTTTTTCACAATGTGGCTGAGTTAGTTGGCCTCGTGTGAGTACTGCATGGTTTTATCTTACGGAAATTCGTTCTTTTCATCCAGAAAACAGGCAAATGGACAAACAACAACGACATGTGTCAGTTGCATTTCAGTATAATGAATAGTTTTAGCATACTAGCAAACTTTTGTCTGTTTGCATTTCAGTTTGCTAAAACCATTTTGCACACTGAAAATAGACAAAAAAAAAAAGAAAAGAAAACAGCGTTTTTTATTCATAATTTTTATGCAGCGATTACATGACAAGAATTCAATAAGTGAAAATGAGGCTCAAATAAAGCATTTTCAACTTCATAGATACGTTATCTAGACATTTATAATGCAACCTCATTGTTGTTCAACCATTTACTTGGTGAGTTAGATCGTGTTAGAATGCGAAATGAGCATAATTTCACTGCCTTTAATGTGTTTCTGGCTATACGTTGTAGAGAGGAGTCCCAGTCCAGGAAAATAGTAGGAGCTATCCGGTGGCAATAGCTTACTTTTGGTGGTAAATCCGACTCTGGCCATCTCGCATTTGTTGCATTGATAACGAACTCGCTTTTGTTATGGGGTTGTTAAATGATTATGCGATGAATTGTACCAAAGGACAATTCCGGTTCAGAAAAGCATTCAAAGGAGAGTGCAGGCTCTTGCTCAGCGATACCCTACCCAGTTGCCCCAGGTATAAACAGAATGCATAGACTATAATTAATTAATTAAATTTATTAATTTAACTAATTTGGTAGATAGCTATGTTAAAATGATGCATTTGCACTAACTTCATGTTAAACAGAATACATTAGTTGCTGAACAATACGCGCTGGAGTTGCCCTCGAGCAGGGAAAAATGGTAGACCGAAACCCAAATCCTCTTCCCTTTCATTTTTTATGGTCTGCCTTAATCTCCATTTCTTGAAGGCAGCTCAACACAGTAGACACAGTACAACACAGTACAGACGGTTTTCCTTCTTGTGGCGTGGACCAGAACTAACAACCGGCTGGATTTCATCCAGAAAGCCGGTTGTTAGTTCAACAACACAATATGTTTAGTGTCTAGTCAAAGAACACAACATGCTTAGTGTCTAGGCAAACAACACAACATGCTTAGTGTCTAGTCAAAATCTTCTAAAATCCGCTAAAATCTTCGAAGGACTACAGGACAGTAGTGTCCAAGGGCTTTTGATAGGTACCGTTAATTTAAATCGGTCACCGAATAGATGTACGGAAATTTGCGTGCAACAAGAAAGTATTGATTGTTGAAATAAACGCTTAATATTGTGGAAGTAAGAAGTTTAATGCATTTAAAGAAAGAATGGGCAATTATTAGAAGCGACGGGTTAATGATTTTTATTACTGTTTTTTGCTGGATTAGATCCCTGTGTCATGGCGACATTGTAATTTCGACATTGCTTTCTTTCACCGTTGTTCCAAAAGTAAAACTGGAAAATTCTTTTTGTGTGCGACGAGGAATGTCGCTAGTGTTCCTATGTACCTTCAGCTGTGTTTCTTTAGAGTGGCAAACGCGGTGTAGAAATCGTTTTGAAATTGTGTTTCAAAGGAAGTAACTGATAAAAGTACGATTTCCAACGCATGATTGGTATATGTGTTAGATCCAACGCATGTGTGATATCTGTGGTGTCTTTCGAGACGGAAAAGAAAAGCAAATGACGTAACGTAAGTAAGGCATCGTTACTTACTTACTATCAGTTTATTAACACAAGGTTCACTACCTGTACAGCAAGTGGGCTACTTGAATCTTCCAATGTTCAATGAAAAGATTACTACGCTAATGATAATCCATTACAAATTAAAGATCGCTCACTAATCAAGAAAACTTTGAATAGCTTTTTCATGTTTTGATTTAAAATCAACTGTATTGACGAGTACGACGTCTACCATTAAACGTGCATCTCCAACCCACCTCTCTGAATGTTGCGTTGACTAGCTTACACGAAAGCGCTTGTTACTGATCGGTGTTTATAAATTGCGCAACCGAGGGAAGAGTCAGATAGAGTCTAAAGCGGCTAGAGAGAAGTTCATGCTAAGAGCAGTATTCACGATGCTCGAAAGAAAAAACAAAACCAAATAATAGTTTTGCTTGTCACATTCCATATTTAAATTAGATGTAAAAAATAACATTGTTTTTATTTTTTGGGAGCAAGAGTGACTATCCTTCATTACGAAATAGTATTGGGTACAAGTGAAAGCTTTCATAGCCATTAATTTGTTATTTGACTTTATAATAACATCCAGTTCTTTTTTTTTTTTTTTTTTTCCTGGACCAATTTTAGTTCTTTTCTCATTAGTTTATAAGTAACTCTTGGATTTCTGCTCCTAAGGTACAAAACCTTACGTCTAGAATCATTAAATTTGAGTTGTTAATTTTCAAACCATATCTGCAACCGATAGAAAGTCATTTCTGACTTAATGCCTTTTGGTCGGGTCGCCAACCGCTCTTTTCTACCTTCAATTCAACACATTCAATCAGCTCTCTTCCCCCCCCCCCCATACTCCTTTGTCAATATTTGTTACCGAATTAAATAATTTAGTTAAATTTTAACATAAAAGTGAAAATTTCAAATCCGATTATATTTTTAGTATACAAAAAGAATGCAGTACTAAAAGAGATGTTTTGAATTTCCTCATAAAAGAAATGATGAATTTTACCCGAATTCTTTTAGAACACCAACTAAAAACGAAACGAACTTCGATGTTATTAATATTGAAACATCGGTATTTCGTCCCATAAATGTCGTAACTTAACATAATGAGACCCAAATCAATGAATGTTGATTTTATTTTGGTTAGCGGGAAAGTTCGCAAAAGTTGGGATTCCATTTGGTTAAAAATTGACTTTTATTTTGTATCTGGCTGCTACTCGAGGGAGGGAGTTTGCCTGTAACACAAGTCGTTCCACAAAGTGCAGAGTTATAATTTTAATTCCCATTTTGCAGTTCTATTGTTGTGACGTAAAACAGTAATTTACAGCTTTAATAGTAATTAACAAAATTAATCGCGACCTGTAAGGAACGAAATTGGAGTTTTAGTGATTGATTGGTAGCTACTCTGACACGTCCAATACAATAAAATCATGCACCTCCATTGTGTGACAATGACAATGTAAACGTTTAGGTTAAAACTCTCGTGAGAACTTTGCTAAAATGAGAACATTCTTGAAAAAGATTATTTTAGTAATTATTTAACATCAGTGATGGCTTTGACTAATCCGCAATTTACACCAGTGGTTCTTAAATGGTGTGCAGCGGCCCTTTTCCAGTGTGCCGGAGATTAGGGAAAACTCCATTGAGTTCAATTGACAATCACTGTTTCGGTGTGCCGTGAATATGCGTCCTTTAACTTCAATGTGACTTGAGCGACAAAAGACTGAGACCCACTGGTTTACACTAATACTTCCTGGAATAGTATAATGGGTACTACTTCCTATTCTTCGTCAGCAGAACTGACGAAGAAGAGGGAGTGCTCTCCTTTAAATTTAGTTAGAGACCGCTTTTGATTTATCTTTTTTTTTTTTTGTTTATTTACTTATATATACGAGGGGGGGGGAGGTTCATCTTCATGTTCTTAACTCTGTGTTAGTGCTTTCGCAAATCTTACATGATCAGTGGTTTTGTTACATAATCCCTTATGTTCATACAAATCAGAATTACGCGAGAATCTGTAATTGTACCACGATTGTTTACTTTTCTCAATTTAACTCTAACCTTGCTCGGCATTTTATATTTTCCATCACCACTGGAACCAACAGGTTCGTAGGTTTCAAGATACATTTCTTGAATTTAGCATATATGCATCTGAATTCATTCCTCGAAGTTAGATGCATATTCGTATTTGACACCAAACAGCAGTCACTCCAAGTTAATCAAGACCAAGGTATATCTCATTCCATTAAAGTCAATTGTTTTGAACTTAAATCTCTCGCCTTTACCTTTGACTATATAGGTTTCTTTAGATAAACCCATTTTATGGTATTGTGGACGCTGTCAGCTATTGGTTCCCTCATTGTCAAGTTTCTGATGTAAATAGTCTCCTTAGTGAGAACCAGACGAAATATTAGAGCCTCTTGTGTTCTCTCGAAATGCTGAGATATTTAGCAAACACCCAGTTTGTTCAGAAAACTGTTATATATTCGATTTCAGGGCCTACAGGAGGGAGGGAGGTTGAAACCTTCCAATATAAGAAAATAGTACTTATTAGCCTATTCAGTTTGCTCAAAGAGGATATAATATACTCTCAAGAGTCATCGGCCTATAACATACCACTGTTTATTTTACACCGTAATTTAACACCACACTGGTTCAATATCCACGTTACCTTAATCTGACTCGAGGAATTTAGAAACAGAGTGGTTATCAATGGGCACTGCTGTTTGTGGACAAATGTTATTAGTGGAGTCCTCCAAGGTTCAGTGCTGGGCCCATTGTTGTTTTCAATACTTACGAGGGGTTTCCGAAAAGTAAGATAACGCATTTTTTTCTTCTTAATAATGGTGAAAGGTAATGAGATGAAACGCGGTTGACAGATAGACCCACTAATAACATTCAAGAAGACTGCCAGTACAGTGTTGCGGTACTATCGCCTCACAGCAGATTCCAGTTGTAAAATGGCGCCTGCCGTGCGAATGTGTTCCAAAACAGGTGCTCGTGAAGTTATTCGCTTTTTGCAAGCAAAAGAGTCTTCAAATGATATTCACCGTGAACTAGTTGCTGTGTATGGCGAAAAGATAATGACAAAGAAGCAGGTGTGTTTTTGATTCAATGAATTTAAAGCGGGCTGTGTTGACATTGAAGATCTTCATCGAGCAAGATAGAAGACAACATTTCGCGCGTCAAGGGAATCGTTCTTGAAAACAGGCAAGTGAAATTGCACAAATAGTGAACGTGAGTAAGTCGACTGTTCACGCAATAGTTCATGATTTATTTGGTTTTCGAAAGGTGTGCCCAGACAATTGTCAGAGGAGGACAAAGAAAAACGCATGGGGATGTGTCTGGAGAACTTGTTGCGATACAGCGACGAAGGAGTGGATTTTCTCGCTCGCATAGTCACAGCAGATGAAACGTGGGTTCATCACTTTACCCCGGAGAGTAAACAAGACTCCATGACCTGGAAACATCAATAATCTCCAGTGCGCAAAAAATTCAAAACTATTCCCAGTGTCCGAAAAGTCATGGCCACGGTGTTCTAGGATCGCCAAGGCGTTCTGTTGGTGGATTTCCTGCCGAAGGGAGGAACAATCAATGCACAGCTTCACTGTTCAACGTTAGAAAAACTGAAAGCCAACATTCGACGCACGCTAACAACCAGGGCTCCTGACAAGCGGCGTAATTTTGCTGCACGACAACGTAACTCCACACACTGCACACAGCACTCGTGAGTGGTGGGTTCGCCGTAATCGTTGGGAAACTGTCACATCCTCCCCTACAGCCCAGACTTAGCTCTTTCAGATTTCCATTTGTTCGGCCCTGTGAAAAAACCTTTCGGGAAAACATTTCATCCCGAATGAGGAAGCTCATCAGGCGGTGCGATGTTGGTTACTACGTGTGGGCATGGACTGCTTCAGTACTGGTATTGATAAACTGATCCATCGTTGGGACAAGTGTATCAATAAAACTGGAGACTTTGTGGAGATGTAGTGCATGTTCAATTATTGCTTGGTGTGCAATTTCAACTTCGTATTATTGAACATCATCGAGAGATAAAATGTGTTTCCTTACTTTTCGGAAACCCCTCGTATTAATGATATTGATGAAAGTACATCGAGCTTGTGGTCTAAGTTTGCAGATGATACAAAAGGTTTGCAGTGTGTTTAATGACAGTAATTAAGGTAAGCTGCTGTAACAAGATCTAGAAAATTAGGCAGATGGGCTAAGAAATGGCAATTGAAGCTTAACATTGACAAATGCAAGGTACTGCCTATGGACAGCAGTAAACCTAGATTAACATACCCACTGTGTTGTATATTGCACTCAGAGTAGTGGAAAATTAAAAAGATCTTGGGGGTAACTGTGCAGTGAGATATGAAGTTCTTTGAGCAGTGCGGACCTTTTGCCAGCAGCTCATGGAGTCGATGTTATACAGAAACTTTCCAAAAACCAGCACGGATAATGAGGTGGATATCCTTTTGTACAAGGCCATGGTTAGGTCACACTTTGAGTACTGTATACAGATCTGGAGGCCTCTGTTTAGTAATGATGTAGATCTGCTGGAACGGATGCAGAGGAGAGCAACAAGATTGGTGAGGGAAACAAAAGGGTGCCCTTACCTAGAAAAGCTTCAGTTCTGCAATTTTCAGCGTCTGATGACTAGGCACCTGCGAGGAGATCTGAGTGAGGTGTTTAAGGCCTTGAATGGATTGAGTAAGCTTAATGTTGAGAGAATTCTTTCTCTTTCTGAGACTACACATGAGATAGGGAATAAATTCAAATTGAGAAAAGCTGGTTGCAGGATAGATACGTTGGGAAGTTTGCCTTCAGTCAGCGTGTGGTTGATTGGTTGAACAGATTTCTATGTGTTGTTATTTATGTTGGTAGTTTGAATAAATTCAAGGAAGAACTAGACATTCTTGCAAGGAACAGATGGATAAGGGCGTAGGTTTTTTTTTGCTTATTCTCAATAAGCTTACATCTTCTTTCATCATTTGCTATTAATACTAATACTTTCTTTTACTTCCAGGCAATTTTTGATCAGAAGCATACCCGCCGACATACCTGGCTGTCCAATAGTCGTATGTTCACCGAAATTAAATTCTTAGTTTTGTTTCTCTGAGTTGTGCCGTGTCTCAGTAAACCCAACCACATCAATGGTTGACGATATAACGCTCAAATTCATTTAATTTATTTACGGTACTCCTGGTATAACTAAATAAATTAAGTTTTGCACTTTGTTGCTTTTTTGAAAACTTTATAACTGATTGAATATGGGTTTTTTTTTTTTTTTTTTTCTGTCTCATATAATCTTTTCTCCCTCATATAAACTGCGACTGCTGATGGTCGCCGCTGCGAATGCTTCAATGGCATGTCTGCACAGAATTATAGATACAACACAATTTTGTCCTTCTTGAAACTTTTCTCAACATGGCCTCATATTTTATTAAAATTCATCAGTTCGTTTAAACATTTAGCCATTACAGTGTCAAATAAGAGAACAATTAAACCATTTTGAAAAAGGCTAGAACAAAATTTGAAATTGCTGCACATTTCGATTTGATGAAGAGAGGTTTCATAATATGAATTTCAATATCACCAGAAATTGGGGGGGGGGAATTGTATTAAACAAATAAAAACTCATGTACGTTAGAAAATTTAATAATTGCAGAATTAATTGAAATAACAATGGGGAGGGATATTGAAGATATTGGATAAGACATCAGTTAAATTATTTTTCATCTACAGTTCCTGTAGGCTAAAATTTCTGTCACGAGAGAGAGAATTGTCTCACTTTGGATGACATCAGTATATTTTGTTTTTATTCTTTGTCCCTCGTCTGTAGAATCATTACATGTAAAAAAGGAATCAGCAAACATTCTGTAAGGTAATGCTGAAAATAGATCAGTTTTGTTATGTTGTAATTATGTGGGTAATTCACTTTTTCTTGATTGAAAAATCAAGAATATCAACCTGTGAAGACAACAGTTCGTTTAAAACATGTTTAGATTTCTTTTTTGAGATTCCAGAGAGAACTTTTTACATAGCAGACTGTTGTTGATTTTAAACCAATGAATTAAGACTATGAGGAATTATCTATTGTTTTTGTAAACTTCTTGTATTCATTGTCTCGTTTGAGTTTCCTGGATGGAAACCTAGATTCCGGGTAAACAAAAATTCCTGGTAAAAAAAAGGTCTTGAATGAAAACATGACAACGACACACAGTGATCATAATTATCGCTATTCTCTCCTCAAGAGTTTATAAAGTAGCCTTTAAAAACTAAAAAAATCTTTTAATCCCTGTACATCTTGTAACTATTGCCCTGTCAGTGCAATTAACACCCTAATGAAGATAACGAAATTAACATTGAGCAGTTTTTACCTATCGTAAGTTCTGGACAGATTCCTCATTTTCAAAATTATTATAAAACTTGAGGAGCGGTAGGTGGAAACAGCACAAAAGCAGTCATTAATATCTTGTTTATTAATACTGAGATTATCAAAGTTACATTTACAGAAGGTTACATTTACACGTGGAACAGACGAACAAAAATAAAAATTTTGGCCATCTTTTGCGCACTCGGGTAAGATTCTGCAGATGGAACAGAAGGCTTATGGCATTCATGATACATGTGTATGCGACCTAAAGGTAGGAAATTATATATAGACATAAATCATTTGAAAACTCTCAACCGGAAATCAAGTTTGATATTCACCAAAAATAAGAGTTTCATGTGTATTTAACTGATATATGTGATCAAATCCAGATGTAGCCGTCTCCCCTAAACTTTTTCTTGATTCTTTTGACAAAAATTGAACGCAATGATATAAATTTAAAAAAGCATGTCCCCGGAAAATAATTTACTTATTAAATAACCAAACCACTGAACGTTAATCTGGTACTTGATTATTGACCTTTTAAACCAGCCCCCACGATAATCTGTCATTCTTTTGAATCATAAATATGACAGACAAAAAATATCAGAATCTGGATAAAGCAAAATTATTGCTTTCGTATGTGTTGCAGCCCTCTTGGATTACACAGTTGGTATAATCACGATCCCCCCTACAGCGGGTATGAAAATAACTGGGTTTGAATCTCGCAATCAGGCCAATCGACAGAAGAGCACAAGTTATTGCACACGATGGACTGTAGCGTTTAATGAATGATCCATCTCTTATATTTTCATTGTTTATCATGTGGACCTTCAGTTTCTGCTGTATTCCTTTTCTGTAGATATTTCCTTGTGTAGTGTTTCGGATTTCAAAACCAATCAGAACACTTACATCAACTAGTCAATATTATTGATTGTTCCACTCCACATTCATAGGACCTACTCTTCGTCATTTATCTCTTCTACTTCTGTTCCCGAAACATCCTTTAGAACTATATCCTGAAAATAGAGCAGCACAGGAATTGAAGTAGTACAGGTAACTGTATTACTTATCAAATCTGTACATATGTGCTAATATCTTTCGTGTTTGGGTTCACCATAAGAAAAAAGTATTTGTTCAATTTCACTAAAGATAGAATTTATGAAGCAGATGTTTTTACGGAGGGTGGGATGCGCACAGACAAAGCAGGTTAACTTATCGAAATGCAATTTGGTTGCAATGGCCCAGAATAATAAACTAGGTTTCTGGAATCCTGCGGATTCGTGTGTGAGCGAGAGCGCGGCAATTAACAATATTTTAATATGAAGTAAAAAATATCCAATACTCAGAAGTGTGTAGAACGGTAGTTTGCAAAGCGTGTTCTACAGAACCCTTGAGAAGTTAGTGGTTCTTGACATATTCGGTAGTTTTTATCATTGACTTTTTTATTTAATAATATAAATACATAATCTAATTTTATATATAATATTTAGAAGTTGGCAAATTCTTTCAATTTTCGTGTCATTCCACTTACCTTTACCCTTTCCGAAATTGATTGCTTTTGATTATTTAATGTAATACTAGAAAAGTTGGTATTGTATGCCTATAAGCAGTTGTATAACTTTTCTGGCTACAGTAAAAATTATTAATTCTTTATAACGAATAATCTAATATGTGAATGTTGTCGTTCATGATTAACGAATACTTTAGAATTTCTACCAGCCATCCCAGTCACCTGGAGTTGATGAATTTTAAGTGACCATTTATCTTGATGATTTTGATTACTCCTATTCAACTTCAGTGAAGCTAAATTGAAGAAAATAGTTTATTTGAAAAGGAAATTAAAGTTTTGAATGATCGGTAGAGTTCGGAGAGGATTGAGTTGCTGGTGAATTTGGTAGAATCGGATAAAGATATTGAACCAAAGAAGAGTGAAGAGATTATCTCCTACGATTAAATATCTTTATCCGGTACTACAAAATTCATTTGCTATCTTGATTTAGATTAGAAAGTCACCGACATGAATTATCAGATGGGCCATGAGCAAAAGCGCTATATTTAGAAAAAGGAAGTAATCGTAGAGTGAGTAATAAGAAGGGATGAGATGAGAAAAAACAAGCAATGAGATTATTATATTATATATTAATAAACTCATAGCGCTTCTGAAAAGTAACGAAACAGAATTCTTTAACAAAAATAAATAAATAACGAGGACGGGACTTTAATCTTTAATTGCAGCAATGATAGACATACAATTAGTCCCGTCGCGGCATGGTGGTGCCAGGGGTGACTTGTCTGGCCAGTCAAAATATTTGCAATAATTATATTTAAAACTGATGTAGCCGAGTGGGCAGGAGCGGGAGTGCAGTAGCACACGCTCTTTGAGTAGACCGGGGTTCAAGCCCCTGACTGCTGAATACGGTCGATCTGCCAACCCGCACTGGACCAGCGTGGCGGATTATGGTCCATTTCCCTCAGCATGAATTGTTGAGGAGGCTTCCACCCTGCAGTGGGTTGATAATGGCTGCACTTTACTTTTTTTTTACTTTTTTCACAAAAACAAGAAGTGGTTTTTATTGCACGACATGTTAATCTGCTCATTCATGTTAATCGTTCAAAGATTTCTTTCGCACAAAGAGGTTATTGAGATTCTGTCGGACTTGTTTCTCTCTCTAAAGTTAAAAATGAAAGGAAAATTTCATACTATTGAAAAGAATGTGACCAGCCACCTCAAAGAGAACTTTGGAGGAATTTTAAAGTACTTTCAATGATCGAAGTGTAACGAATGTATAGAATTCCTTGGAGACAATTTTGAATGATTTTCATAAATTATTTTTCTGAAAATTGTTTTTTTGAATAAAATTTGTCTCATTCGTTTTCAGATGTGTAAGCGAACCGAATAAGGAGGTTCATATGCTTATGGGATAAAGTGAGCGCATTTGGCAGAGTTTTGCTGAGCCTGTTTGTTTATTGGGAAACCAGTGGTAATGTCTTATCGCCTAAGAGTGTTTAAAGGAAGTTAAATATTTCGTAAGATGCTTAATATATGAAAAATGAAAAGCAAATAGGCGTAATGCAAAATACTGACTTCGTACGAGTTCCATTGAAGGAATTTTTGAGTGGCAGATGGAATAAACAGGTAATGCGGTTCATTTCGTGACGTTATCAAAAGTTTCGAAACTGGTTTGAGTGAGTGTTTGTCACAAATAATAATCCTAACAGATAGCTTTATCGATATTGCAGTTTTCCTAAGAAAATTGCAAAAGTTGTACTCGTTGTAACAATGATAACGTACAATTGAAGTTGGGGAGCCACTTGGACATACCCAAACATATGATCCACTTTCTTAATCAGGCGATGCGGTATTCCGCACGTAGTCCGAACCACGCAATAGTGAAGTGGGTTGCATTGGCTTTTATTAGAATTTCCCGGAAATAATGAGATATTATTCAAAAGTTCGAAGTCTAAAGGTTTATTTTTACCTGCACTAACAAAACATCTGAAACGGCTGGACTGAGTCGGTTAAATGTGGAGCCTTGTCTTCTTTGATAACCGATAAGAGCAATCTGCAGTTCACCTCGCATTCGGAAGTAAATGTATTCTTTTAATTTTAGCGAAACTTACTGTACTGTACTATACTATACTATAATATAAATATTATAATTATATAAATATAATATAATACAGTATGGTCCAAAAGGTTTCTTTCTGTTTTCTGCCTCAGGTTTGGGAAATTAATTAGGCAGGGGCGTCAAGAGCAAGCCTTATTAATTACGGCCTTTACCCTCCAATTACTCTTTTCTACAGTCGAAATCCTCCTGCAGGAAGTCCCAAACGGATCACTGCTTTAGACATAAGATTAAGAAATCCTTCTGCAGGATTACATGCCTGTTTTGTTAGTTTGAGAGTTATCATTTTCCCACCTAGCTGTTTGCGAAGTAAATCTTGTAAGACGCGGTTTCTAGGAAAATCAAGATTTATCAAAGTAAATGAAAGTTTAGTTTCAATTTTCAGCTGAGTTTCTTATATAGCCAACTGAGTTTCTTATATTAGAAACTTATATAGTTTCTAATGTAGCCAACATTGATACATTAGAATCAATGTTGGCTACATTAGCCCCTTCCCCATTTCACAATAGTGTGGAGTTTTGTAGTAAGTTGGTGGGAGCCCTCCGTAGCCGTCAGGAGCGGGAGTTCAGTAGCACACGCACTTTGAGTAGACTGGGGTTCAAAACCCTGACGGCTAAATACGGTGGATCTGCCAAACAGCAATGACCCGGCGTACAGATTATTGTCCATTTCCCATCAAAATGAATTGTTGAGGAAGCTTCCATTCTGCAGTGGGTTGAAATTGGCTGCAGTTTACCTTTGGTGGGAGATAATCGAGCAGTTTTTGCCAAACTGAAAGATTAGTTTTAGTGGGTTTATTTTTTTTGCAGTGGAACAGTCGCCGATTTACAAAAGAATTGGAGAAAAGAACTAACAACGCTATCTTTTGCCTCCATATACAGTACTGTAGTACCAGTATAGAAGGCAAGATCGTTACACAACCAGCAAATGTGTGACTACTTTGTCCATTAAAAAAAAATTTAATTCGCCATCCTAAACGACATTTAAGCAATACATATAAAAGGTACCAGTAGATGATCCCACATAAGCAGTTCACACTTGCAGGTTTAGAAGAAAATAAGTTAAATGTTAATTTTAAAATGTTTTCACTCTTCCTTAAAATGTTTTCACTCCAAGAGAGCCGTGTGCAAGTTGCCACTGAGGAATGAGGTGTTCCATACGCCAGTTGGTCCTATCCAGGTTAAGATCGGTTGGCCAGTTAGGTTAGAATCATATGTTTGGGTTGTTCCTATTTTGTGTTGGCAATAGGGTGCTCCGCTTTTGTGAAGAGGGCTTGTGCAAACTTGGTAAACTCATAGTAGCAGTTTTCTTCTGTGATGAATAAATGTTCATTTCCTTGAGGGTTATCTTGTATACGAGTAAACAGGATGCTGCGGAGGTCCTCATAGTGTTGACAGGTATATACTAGATGGTTCCAGTCTTCTATTTCACCACATGCACAGTAGGGGTTGTCAATGATTCCCATGGATGTTAATTTATGGTTTATTGATCCGTGTCCAGTAATCAGGTAGGTGGTATAAAGACCAGGAGAAAACCAATTTGGAGATTTAGGAAATACGGCATTCACATAAGGTATAAATTTCTTGGTGATTGGGCCCTTGTCGGTAGCAGTCCATCTGTCCTGACAGGTCTGAAGTAGTAGGATGGCAATTTTTTTCTTTTCCTGCCTGATTTCATTCAGGTTATTGATGGAGTGTCCAAGGATAGTTGCTGGTATACCCCTGAATAGACAGTAATGGAGGCCCCTTCGAATAACCTCCAGATCAAGCGGAAGGACGCCCGCAAGAACCTGAAGGGCTGGGTTGCTAACTGTGCAGCATGCCCTTGTAATAGTAAGAAGGATGGTGCGCTGGATGGTTCCCAGTTTACGTTTGTTGTTGTAAAGAATTGACCTGCGAAACCAGACCCCTGATCCATACGTTATGAAGGGAAGGAAGATTGATTTGTACAGAATCTTAAGGGTGCGTCGGTTCAATCCCCAATCGCGACGACTCGCCCGTGCGATGAGAGCAGTGTAGTTTCTCACTTTCGCGTGGAGGTGTGCAAGATGCGGAGAGAAAGTGAGCTTAGGGTCAAGTACTATTCCCAGTAGTTTTAACGTAGAAACTAGCTTGACGGTTTGGCCTTGAAGTTTGATAGTGGGGTTTCTAGTAGGCTGCAGTGATCCCTTGAGGAGAATGGATTGTGTCTTTTGGGGTGAGAGTCTTAGTTTGTGTAGGGCTGCCCAGTTCTGAAGGATTTGAAGTGCCTGGTTTCCTCTGGCTTCCAGAGAAGCTCTGCTGTCAGCCTCAATCGAGATGGTCACATCATCAGCAAAGGCTTGTATAGCTACAGGACCTAGGTCCAGTCCAAGGAGCTCATCCAGGACAATGTTCCACAAAAAAGGACCAAGGACTGAACCCTGGGCGCAACCTCTGTAGATTGACCTGATAATTCTTCGGTACGTTGAGGAGATTTTAATTTTCCTATTTGATAAGTAGTTTTCGATGCATTTGTATAAATTTAATGGAATATTTGCTTGCCTAAGTCTGCGAAGGATACTTGCCCACCAGAGCCTGTCAAATGCTCCTGCGAAATCTACTGCTATTAGTAGGTAGTATTTTGAGGTAGAAGTTGAGACTGAGAGATGATCCTTTGCAGTGCGTCTTCTGTGCAACGCCCCGGTCGAAATCCAAACTGGAAGTTGGACTGGAGCCCAGCTTTGGTGTAATGGTCTTGGAGCCGTACTAGGAGTAGTCGTTCAAACAGTTTACTGACCATGGATAAAAGGGCAATGGGTCGATATGACTCTGGTTGTTGGAGCAGTTTAGACGGATTTTTTATGATCAGTTTTACATTGGCGTTTTTCCATTCTTCTGGGAAAGATCCATGGGACAAGCACTTATTGAAGAGGTCGAGTAGAAACTGGATGTTAATTTGGGCGGTCTTTTTAAGGACTTTGGGTTCAATGAGGTCTGGTCCGGGACATTTCCTCTCTTTCATTTTGGTAAGAGCCTGCTGCAGTTCATCGGTGGTAAATTGGTCTTCTACAGCATTGTTGAAGTAGTTGTTGTTTGCCTGGCATACTTCTTGCTGTTGTACTGTCAGAGGATCAGTATCTGTACCAAAAAGTGTGCCCAGAATATTGGCCATAGACTGCTCCCACGATGTAGTCATAGTGCCGTTTGGTTTGAGAGTGGATTGGATAACTTCGCCCCTCGGGAGCTTGTTGGTGGTGATGCGGTACACCACTCCCCAGGGTTCAGTATTGCCAGTCGTTTTGACGAGTCGTTCCCAAGATGATCTTTTACGCTGCCTTATAAGGGAGGTGTAGTCGTTTCTAACTCTTCGATATTCTTCATGGAGGGTGTTGACCTCATTTGGGGGCCAAGAGGTACGAGCTCTCTGAAAGGCTTTTCTTTTGGAGTGTACAATTCGGCGAAGGTGCTCCAGCTCTGGGGACCACCATGGGACGCCATTAGGCATTGGTCTTTTCTTTCTAATTGATTGATTGCAGGCCTGGATGATGATTTCTGTTGTTAGCTTTTGATGTTGGTTGGGATCCAGTGCTGGAAGATCAGAAGAGTTGTGGTTCTGGATCATGGTCTGCAGCGTGGAGCAAAAGATTTCCCAATTGGCCTTGTTAATGGCATAGCGACTAATATTGTAGTGAGGTGGTGGAGTTGGATCAATGGATCTTGTGAGTTGAAATGTAATAGCTCTGTGATCTGAGGTGGTCCAGGCCTCATTGACCTGCCGCCCAGAAATTTTGCTGGAAATAGATCGTGTATGGAGATATCTATTGTGGATTCCCACAGAGTGCTGGAATAGGTAGACAGGTTATTGGGCTTGTTCAGAACCAGGAAGGGAGAAGTGGCCAGGAAATCTTCAAGAAGCTGCCCATTGTGGCACCCAGAACGATCAGTGGTCAGGCTGTACCAGGTAGGAGAGTGGTAATTTACATCTGTCCCAAGGATAATGTTGCTGTTGGGAAGTGTAGCAAGGACTGTACGTAGATAATTTATTGTTGGAGTGATATCTTGGCCAGGTCTGCAGTAGAGGGAGATGAGGTAGAAGGCTCCCAACGGGCAAATTACATGGGCACACGCCGCCCATGCAGTGCATAAGGAGGAAATCCTTGTAACCATGATGTTAGGGTTACGGACAGCTATGGCAGCCCAGGGGGTGTCTTCATCTGTATGTATGATTTTGAAAGTCAGGGGGTATCGCCTGACTAGCTTTGAATAGGTATATGGCTCCTGTAGAATTAATATGTCAGCATTTTCCTCTTCGGCCCTGATTCTAATCTGGGCACTACATGTGACGTTTTTGGTGGCACAAAAGATATTAGAGCCCAGATATAGTATTTGAGTCGAACTTGAATTTCAGTAGATTGTAATTTTGAGCGGTGGTTGATAACTGCGATTCAGTCAGAAAAAGAAAGTGAGTTTGGCGGGTTGTAGACTGACCCTCGCTGAAAATAGATACGAAACCACGTTGAATATAAAATATATTTAGACTACGTGTTATTATTACAGTAAAATCTATCAGAGTTTTTCAGATCAAGAGAAATAGTTTGGCCACATAATACAATGCACATTAGACGCCAGAAGGGGAGGGGACACATCCCCTTCCGCCATTTATGAACTGATGCAGTTTTTAGATATAGCGTTTGTTTCTTGTTTGGTTTTTAGGGGCATTAGCAACTAAGGCCATATTGCTCCGGGATATGCGGTGATCATTACCTGACCCTTCCGCATCCTCCGTATTTGGTGGTGACGGGTTCGAACCCCGGTCTAATCAAGAAGCGTGTGCTATGCACTGCTGCTCCTTCCCACCTGGCTACGGAGGCGCCATAGATATAGTGTACACACAGTAGTAGTAAAGTCAGTTCCTTGACATAATGACTTCGGTAGCGCACCCCCACATACTACTCGGAACTCTTCTGTTGAGTCTGTGAAATTGGAAGAAGCAAGACGCCTACTAGAGCATTGGCAGTAGTTTCGGTGGGGGTGGATTATTAGTGGGCAGCCTGCAAAAATCATTTTAAAACTAGTCTTAATACGCAAGGAATATTGGATCTTAATGTGATACGCGTAATAACCTTAAGAGATATGATCAATAATGCATGACAAAAGAAGGGAAGTGCGGGTGCTTTGAGCTGGAGGTCAAACATAGATTCTGCCACTTCTGCCCATCACCCGGTGCGATTCACTTTGCTTAAAGTGAATCGCACCGGGTGATGGGAGTCGTCTACCACCTTACGAGCTCTGTTTGAATGAGTTTAACCTGAGTAGTCGCCTTTAGCATACAAGTATGGTATTTTTGAACCTTTCACATGCGGATGTACTCATAGTTACAAATAGACTCCTCAGTTTTGAAGGTGCAAGCAAAGGTTGGCGAGGAACGACTGAATTTTAGCGAAATTCGATCCGCTTGATTCACACGTGGGCCAAATTTGCCCCATTTGCGTTGTAGATTCTCAAGTGGCAGCCTTAACTGGCACTATTGGATTGGATGAACGTCCACGGTAAACCCCGGGAAACTAAAAAGCGGAAGCAAGAGTTTTCGACATACAATTTAGGAAGTATTCATACTTCCTAAATAGAACACTATTCTGTGTGAAAGTTAAAGCAAAAAATGTTTTGGATGACTGTTGCTATTCTTTAAAGTAGAAGCTGAATAATAGCATAAACTTTTTTTTTTTTTTTTTAAGAAAACCCCAAAAACGAAAGGTATCCAAACCTATAGTACTTAGTACCGTGCATGGGTTGAAGGAGAAGTATGGGGGAAGGGGGATGCCGGAAACTTTGCTCTAGAGACTAAACATGGGTTTTACCACTTCAAGCCTCCAATAAGCAAAGTGGTGGTATTTCACCGGTTGATGAAAGTCATCTACCACCTATAACTATGAACGGTGTGTTAGTTGTCTAACTGTACCAGGGATTTCTCCCATCTCCGCGTTGTATTCTTTGTGAATGACACGGAATTCTGTGGAGGCCAGAAATTTAAAAAGTGTGTGGGGAGTGTTCTGTTGTTTCTCTCACCGTATTTAGCCGTTGGGCCCCTATTGGAATCCACCATTGCCCACACTTTGCCACGAGGAGGCAGGTCAGGCACCCAGTAGTTTAATGCTCTGGCAGGCTCAACCACCTAATTTCTAAGGATTTCAGTGGAAAGACCTGAAAAAAAAGGGAGGGGGGGGGAGTGTACACTAAAATTTGGCCGAAAGAGATTTAAAAGAAAGTGTTAAAATTTAAACTTGATTAGAATTTGGCGGCATTGTTAAGGGGTGTACTCGGTTGGTTTAGTGAGAGAGGGGGAAGACTGGAGGGAAAACAGGTAGAAGGATAGGGACGATAGGGTAGGCCTCCCCAAAGAGAGACTTTGTAAGAGATGGGTCATTAATTAACCTGAGTGCCCTCTTTGTGAGTCTAGAAGTCTGAGAGAAGTTTGGGAGACCCCCATGAGACAACAGTATTCAATGGTAGGGCTGGTTTGGGATTTGTAGAGAGTGACTAGTGACATAAAAGAAAAGTAACCCCGAGAGCGAAAGAGAAAACCTATTTTTTTAGATGCAGAGGAAGCAATATGTGTGATATGCCAAGAGAGATTAGAAGTCAGAATAATTCCAAATAGAGATTGTGATCTTGTCTAAAACTCTTAAGTGTCATCGAAAATAGGAGCTGCAGTAGACTCCTTTTGCGAAATATAAGACACGACAGTTTCAGAAAGATTTAAATTAACAAAGCTATCTTTACCCCATTGAAAAGAAGGAAAGGAAAGAATGAAGATCGGCATTTAAGGAATTGGTATTGGATATTTGAGAAGTTTCTCAAATTTGAAGGAGTAATGCAATGTGTTATCGTCAGCAAAACTATGGATATTATTTACAGTTATTGGAAGAAGTTCATTAATATGTAAGGGAAAAAGAACTGTCGAAAGTACTAAATCCTGGGAAACAACAGCATTAGTGGAGCCATCTACCGTCACCCTCAGAGAGCAGTCAGATAGAGAACGAAATGCAACAAGTAATATAAAAAAAAAAAAAATTTAAAGTCAATTCCTACTTAGGTCAACAAAGAAAAATTTTATTTTAGTTACTTTTTATTAGTGGCCCTGATGATGAAGTAAGGCTTCTTTACAACAGGGGGGCGCCCGGTACCCTGAGGGGCACGCTAGCGACATAATTATTTTACTACCCTATGCCATTCACCTTCTCGACACGTAGCTCAATCTTAAGGTTAGGTAGGAGAAGTGACCAACAATTGATGACAAAGATTTTAAGGAGAGAAATCGGAATTGAACCCAAAGCATAAAATTTCTTCAATTTTATTTTTTGAGAAAAATCCTTCATTCTAACCACTAAGCCACAACTGCTAACTCACTCTCGAAAATCATTTGGATAAAACGTCTACTTAAAGCAAAAATTTATCAAAAAATTATTGATTCTCGCAAGAATTGAACTCGCATTCTTCACCTTCACGTGAAAAATACCGAAATCCTTGCATTTTACCGATTGAGCTACTGCCTGTTGATTTCAATTTTATTCCTAAATTTATATCCTGTTAAATATCTTATATAAGAGAAATTTTTTCTCCCATATAAAACTAAAATTAATTAATTAAATTTAATTAATGAATTAATATTTGAAAAAACTGTATTAACATCAAGTGTCATCCACTACAAGTTTAAAAAAATTTATTTGAACTTGAGTGGATGAATAAAAAGTATTTTATTAACGATTGAAAATTTGAACAAGATATATAAATATATATAGGGAGAGTGTGAACTAATAGTAGGAATTGAACAAGAGAGGATCTTGTTTAGAAGACCTTTATACCAAACACGATCAAATTTCTTAAAAATGTCAAGTGCAGCTACTTTAGGTGTGTCAAACTTTTCCATTGAATTTAACCATAGATGGGTAACAAAATATCACCTGTGGATCGACGCTGACTGAATTCATATTGGCTAGATGGAAGGTTTCGAGGGAGCTTAGGAGTTGGGGGTTAATTCGTTCAATATTTTGGAAAAGGTACGGGGTAGTGCAACGGGACGATAATTGAATGGGAGAGATTTGTTACTCTTTTTAGGAACTATATCTATACGAGCGAATTTCAAAGCACAACGGAAAACGCCAGAGGCTTTGACAGCTTCTTCAAATCATAAGGAATCCCGGTGCTTTCCGTGTTGCACTTTCTTTCAAGCACGAAAGGAAAGTTCCGTGTAAAATCTTGTAGTAGACAGAAATCTTCTCTACAGCAGCAGCAGCACATGGATACTTTGTACTGTTAAAGTAACCCTTCACAGCTTATGACGGAAACTTGACATTGGCAACAGATTGAATCAAACAAAAAAAAAAAAAGAAGAGTCATTTTAGAGTAAATATGAGCTAAACATCAAACTAAAGTAAGAAGTTGAATATTAAAGTAAAAAGTAATGATAAAAACAGATAATAAGTGACTAAGGCTATAATTAGTTATATAAGAATGGAATGTTTGATAAATATTATAATAAAAGCATATTTTAAGATCTTTATGCACTGTTTTCGGTAACACCAAGCGTCCGAACATTATTTCGCCAAGCTATTGCCAGCCGTTTCATCCAACTTGGTGCTTATTCTTCAACCACATCAGGAAAAATGTGCTCCCAACAACTCGACTTCTGTGTTCATAAATTCCCTCGTCTTTCATTCTGATTATATTTTTTTTAGCTGCTGTGATACGCTATGTGATAACGCAATACAATTTCGCACGTTTTTATTTCGAGAGAAATGATTGCCGTCATTTTTCCCGTTTTTAGTTATCTAAAGGACAACCGCTTTTTATCGTTGTACATCAGTAAAAATGGGCTTCTGTGTTCATAAATTCCCTCTTCTTCTCTTTATATTTTTTTTAGCAGCTGGCATACGCTATTGTCTTTTCAAGAGTAAAGTTTGCTATAATTTTTCCCGTTGTTACACTTCTAAAGAAGAACCATTTTTTATCGTTGGAAATCAGGAATAATGTGCTTCGATCACTGTGACTTCATAAATTCCCTCGTCTTTCCTTCTGGTTATATTTTTAGCGGCTGTCGTACGCTTTTCGAGAGAAAATATTGCCATAATTTTCCCCGTTTTTACATATGTAAAGAACCACGTTGTACCTTAGGAAAAATGTTCTGTGTTCTTAAATTCATTCGTATTGAGGTAACAGATAATAGTAGTGGAACTGGTGCAATTTGTTTATTACGTCAGGCGTATTTGGCTGACGTAATAAACGAATTGTGAAATTCATTACCAAACATGCCTTAGGAATTTTCATGATGCTTTTCCCAAATTTAATAATATTAGAAAAACGTCGAGAAGAAAAAAATAAACTTGAAAGACAGAAAAATAAAAAATTGTGTAGTCATCATTAGAAGTGCTTCCTAGCGTCTTTCCAGATGAACAGAAAGCTACCTTGATTAGTTCCTCCAAATTATTCCTTTGAGTGATGATACAATTTCAAATTCAGTTCATAAAATGGCAGATGTAATATTCGATGAATTATTAGGTAGAATCGAAAGTTGTGTATTTTTTTTCACTGGCACTTGACGAGTCGACTGATGTTTCGGGCATATCACAACTCATGTGCTTCGTTCGTTTGATTCAACATGGCAATTGCGAAGATTTTTTGACTGTTTTGGTCATACAACTAGAAAATATGTATATGACGCGCTTATGAATTTCCTCACAGTGCACAAAATTGATCTCAGTAAACTTGTATCAATTGTGCGCTTCCATGATAGGTAAAAACAAAGGCCTTATTGCTTATCTTAATAGAAGTGAAAGGAGATATCTAATTTTGTGCATTATCACTGTTTCATTCATATTGAGACCTTGTGTTCACGAATGAAAGATCAAAAAGAAATTATAGGATGTCTTGGAGTTATTGTTAAAGTCATCAACAATTTTATTGCTAAATGCTTAAATATGCGACTTCTAAAAATATTTTTTGGAAGCTCTTCAAGCATCTCATTCTGGTCTTGTTACTCATGCAGAGGTTCTTTAACTCAGTCGTGAAAAGGCGCTCTACAGAATTTGGGTGGTGTTTGAAGAAGTAAAAGCTTTTCGAATAGCAATAAAGAAAACCTTTTTAATGAATTTTTTACCGAAGATTTGAAGATTACGTTTTCATTCATGGTTGACATCTTCAGCCGTTTAAATGAGTTAAATTTGAGGCTACAGGGAAAAGATAAATTTGTGGTAGTTTTATACGAGGAGATTATTGCATTTGAGAAAAAAATCTCCAAATATTTCAAAATCAAGTTTTAAAAGGTTGTTTGCTTCATTTTCCTACTCTTAAAAAAATGTCTGGTGGAAACTGCTGGGGGTTGCCCATCGTTTGTAAAGAATGTAATCAAAGACCTTAGTGACCAATTTCAAGAAACATTTGAATACTTGAAAGGGCACCTCCGAAAATTTGAATTAACAATAAATTACAGAAATTTTGAAATCAGTAACTTGGAACAAATTTTCAATCAAAATGAAGTAGCAGCTGCCAAGTTAGAACTTGTTGATATGCATGAGATGTCTGTTCCAACACAACTATTTTAAAGGGTTCTTCCGATTGGAAAAAAATTCCTTTCTTACAAAGAGAAGAGTTCAAAATACTTTCTATATTTGGATCACCATGCACGTGTGAATGGTGATTTTTCATTAATGATCAATATCAAAAACAAAAGAAAGACAAAATTGTGGATCACATTTGGAAGAAAATTTGCGATTATCTCTTCATAATGGAGAAATTAATTTCAGTGGTTTTGCATGATCTCTTCAAATTCAAGTGATAAGGTAATAAATATTAGCGCCCAATAATTTTACTTGAGAAATATAATTCTTGAATGCAGGGCCGTGCGGTAGATTTTCTCAGTATGATGCAATTCTTCGAAATGCCGCCCCTATTTTGATTTCGCTGCTTACGTCGCCCCTTACGGTGCCGCCTGATGCAGCCGCCTCTCTGTATCATAGAACGACACGGCCCTGCTTGAATGCCTATTACAGCTAAAAATTAATTTAAAAAAATGCATTATTAATCTTGAAGCAAAACAATATGATGCTTGCTCGTATTGTAAGCTGCAAAATCTTTCTCGTTTAAAACAAAAGGTTAAGAACTCCTGGTATAGTGTAATAGCAGCAACTGATAAACAGTTTCCGATTTTAATACAACACAATATGGGAGACTACTTATTCCCCACCCACTTCTTTTGCCATACAACAGATCATTTCAGCAGAAATTCGGCAGTAACTGTGAATCATGGTTTCCTATTTTAATGCAACAGCGTATGAGGAGGATGCCCCTTTCATTTTTTACTCTTGGATTAAAATCAGAAAGGAATAAGAAAATTATGATGCTATAATATTCAACTCTATTTGACTATATACTGAAAGAAGTTTAATCAAATTACTTCAAGTCAAATCATCAAATCAAATCAAGTTACTCAATGGTTTAAAGTAACTGCCTACTGAATCGAATATTGTCAGGCTATTTGAATCCAGTGCATCCTGCAGTGACTTCTCCCACAAGTTGAAACAATGACGTAAGCCCATTAATACACCCTAGTTTAAGAAGGACGCCGATTTCTCTGAAAGTAAGAAGAAAAGCTACAGGTTTGGGTAGATGATGTACACTGAATGAACAGAAATCATGGGATACCTTCCTATTAACGGGTAGGCCCACCTTTAATCCGGATAAGGGCAGTCACACGGCGAAATATTGAGCCCTGTAGTTCACGCAGGTATTTCCATCCATGCTTGCTACACCGTTGTCCACAATTCCGTCGAATTCCTCGGTGGAGAATCCAAAGCTTGAATGGACAATTCCACAGCATCACAAAGATGCTCCACAGGATTCATGTCCGTTGAACGGGGAGGCCATTCCATGGTGGTAAAATCTGCGGAATGCTCTTCGAACCATATTCTAAACACCATGCCTCTGTGGGGAGGCGCATTGTCCTGCTGGAAGAATCTATTTTCTGAGTGCACAATGACCATGAAGGGATGCAGATGGTCTGCAAGGATGGACAATAACCTGGACCGTTCAGAGATGCGAGACGTATTAGAAGTCCCAACGTCTGCCATTTGAATACACCCCAAACCATTACCGACCGCGCGAAATAATTGGAAGTAGGACTCGTCTGACCAGGAGATCCGTCTCCAATCATCTAAGGTCCAGTGCCGATGTTCTGACGACCAGTAGAGGCGTAGAGTCCTGTGTTGTGGTGTTAACAATGGGACTCTGATGGGTCGGCGGGTCCCATAAACTGTTGCCGTTAATGATCGCCCGATGGTCTTAGTGGAGACGTTTCTGGCACCTTCCTCGTTGAAGTCGGTGATTTGTGCCATTGTCACTCTCTGGTTGGCTGAAACAATGCGAGACAGACGTCGACGGCAACGTTCATCCACCACCTTTCTCTGTCCACAGCGCTGTCCACTATGAGACGTTATTCCGGAAATGGCGTCTGTCAAATACACTCTTGATACTGTCGAACGGGAATAGTGCAATTACTGTACGACCTCCCCGATAGTGACCCATGCGTCGGGCGCCCACTATCATTCCTCTTTCAAGGTCGGTTAACTCACTACGTTTATCCATACTGACATCGAATTACCGTCTACGCGAATGCAGTGTACCTATATACCTGCCAAGTGGTGGGTTCGTCTATTATGGGCGACAGCGACTTGTTGCCAAGGAACCAGGTATCCCATGAATTCTGTCCTTCCAGTGTACATCCTGTTATACTAATCAAGTCTACAGATGAGTGCATCAGCCTGCTCGGATGTTAATGAGATCGTTATTAGATTTCGGGACCATCCCCCTGCATACTTGCTTGAACTGGGTGTATCAATGTTCCCTACGTCAAGGTTGTGGGCGGAGTATTTTCAAATGTGTAATGGCTAACTGTATAGTATAATGTATGTTATGTGTGTGATAAAGTTAAGGCAGCAATTGGAGGAGGGGAAAATTCTGGGGCCGAAATCGGGAAGGTGGTGCCTCCAAAAGGAATAGATATAGGAGTCTGTGTCATGCTCCCATTTCGCGTTTCCTCAGGGCATCAACTCGATTTCTCAGAAACCAACGTTGGCCCCATTAATCTATAGAAATTATCACAGCATAGTCGTAAAAGATTCCTGTGACTTTTTACTTTTCCAGGGAAATAAACCTGTTTTTCATCTAGAAAAAAAGCTATAACTGAACTTATTTAGTAGACGACCATAGATTGCTACTTGTGGTTTTAGCTAACGGTTAATATCAGTAAGATGCTTTTCGAAAAATAAACTGTTGTGAAACAGCAAAGGTAATAATTTCCAATATGTTCCCCGATTCAGCATCATCTGCCAGTTTCTTTGTTAGCAAAATGGCGAAAGAATATATCATGTGAAGCGAGAAAACTCTTATAGAGTCTGAACTCATGTTATCAAGTTATGAAACAGAACAAGTATACGTCGAGCTAAGAAATATTTCTTTTTAATAGGATAATAAAATTGTATAAAAATAAATTAACACGTATTTCAATAACAAAAGAAATCCTCACGAACAGGACTAAGTTCACTAACAACTGCATGACGAAAACCGTCCTTAACAGTAACAATGGCAGGTTCGAAATTTTATTGAATCTTCAATGGTATGGGTATTTTTAACAGCACACGTTCCTCCATGCAAAGGCAACTATTTTATTGCAAAATTTCGTTTGCCTCCGCAGTTCCTTAGAAGGGAATGCATTTACAATGACATTTTATTCGTATTACCAAATTGAAATTACTTTTCTACGCATTTTTTTTCAATACAAATGAAGACTTTTTTTTTTCCTTTAAAAAAAGAAATTATGGTAGTGTTGCTGTATAGTCTCAGTTCTTTTTCTTTTGTATCGATTGACATATTCTTTAAATAAATATATAGCATTTTCAGCGGCTTGGGTTAAGATGACGTTGGCATAACAACTGTCTTAGTTTCTCTAACTCATTTTTCAAAACGTCTACTTCTGCTTTAAGTTTCAAATTCTCATGTTCGAGAAATACCACACGCTGGGTTGTTTGCTGTTCTTTCTGTCTTCTCATTTCCCTTGACTTCTTTGCCGATTCGTTATTTCTTTTCCGTTTTTCCCAATACGCTTGATCTTTGTGGTGGTCAGGAACTGCCTGAGGTTTCTTCTTTTTGGTCGGATCGGTAGCACTATAAGATTGTGGTGGTGATAATGAAGGTATGCACGATGATATCATCAATGGTTCTGGACACACAGCTACCCCTGGTGAGTACCGAATTGCATGAGAGCTGCTGGATGGTGTTGCCATGCATATGACTCCACTGTAGTTAATGGGAGGATTGAAAAACGGAGATGACTTCTCTCCATCATCGTCTTGGAAATCTTCGGAGCTGTTACTATTGCTGCTAGTGCTGTCCGCTCTGGCAGTTGCTGTAAATAAACAAATTATCAGTTTTTGATATTTCAAAATGTGCGATTACAAGAAATCTTTAATAATTTATGGCAAAAGTATTGACATAATGGATATTTCAAAATACTGATTAATACAGAAATACTACTAACTGGTAGCCAATTTATTTAATACAAATCCATCACAGATAGTACATGATCATACTAGCTTATCATATAGGGTAAACTAGGTTATCATATAGGACTGTTGGACAATTAAAAAATTCAATCTCGATTAATCATGAGTTAATCTATTCCTAATCTTAAAATTCATGTCACAGATAATTATGTATAATGAAAACTAAGCATTAAAAATTACCAAAAAACAATAGTACACTGTATGAATTATACCAAAATAAAACTGTCTTTATTTAAAATAAAACCAGTAAAATAAAATCAGAAATGAAATAATTATTAGGAACTTTAGTTCTGAGATAGTTCCTTTTTATCAAGTACATTTCCGGAGAGAGAGAGCTCAATGTTAGGCTCATATTTATAACGTTTGATTGCAATGAGTATGTCAGGTTCTACTTTCAGTCTCATTTGTATCGAACAAAAAATCAAATAGCAACTTGGCTTTCTCTGCTCGAATTTCGTCATGTACAACATCACTTGCTGGAACTTTAGCAGCATTAAGTTCCTTGCTTTCTATAATTGACCATACACTTTCTCTCTTGTTTCTGCAAGCATTTCAAATTTTTAAATTTGGGATCTAAAGCAGTCTTCAACCACTCCTGTTTATTTTGCACGGTTCTAGCAGAGATTTCAAAACACGAAGCTTTTCCCATTTGCCTTCATTAAATAAAGACAATTTGTATTTTTGACTAAATAGTACAGTCGCCATTGCATCTTTTTGCTTTTGCTCTAGCATATTAAAGTACGAGTCCATATTAATTGCTACGAGTTCCATCTCGTAGCAATATCCTGGATAGGAGTTTCTGGAGGCGGGTGGCATTTAATCGGGTCTTCTTTCAACTCGTTAAATTTGGCAGGTCTGTGTTTAAAATGACCCAAAATTTGACAACGGTTTGTAAACCCGCTTCAGCCAAACCTTTCTTTGCTGACAACTATAGCACGTGCAACATACGGTAGCGATTCAAATGACATTTGCCTAATGGCATTTTTTATCATATTAAAAGTATTATCTGTTCCTATTGTTCTTACTTTTGTTGATTAGTTGCCAATCATTAATTACGCTATTTACAGTATATGGTGATTTACGGTTTCCGCGCAATGACATTCTTCCATGACGTAAACACCAAGAACGAAAGCTTGAAAATGTCACTGATTATCAATAAAATGAGCTGTTGTACCAAGATGACTTTCGTTTGTAACACTTGGCCAATAGTCAGTTGTAACGAAACGCTAGCAGCAGTTTGAAGTGACTGATTGATTTTTTGGATTCGTAGAGCGTATCGAGCCTTGCGATAACTGTTGGACTTGGTCGTAAAATATATGCTTCGTTACATGAAGCAACGCGAATAATTTCTTGCAAGCCATTGTCCATAACAATATTAATTGGATGACAATTTTGTGAACCCATTTGGTAATGGAGTTGGTCAACCTATCGTATTGAGCTCAATCCATTGATTTGGGAAGTTTTCTTTTAACTAGCGAGTCGTTGATTGCTGGAACAAGTTGGCCTAGCAGGTAGTTGAGGCTGACAGTTTGAATAAATTCAAAGGTCTACCTATGTGAGGAGGGAAGCATATAATTTGTGTTTTCTTATCTACTTAGATGTTTTTTTTTTTGTTTTTTTTTTTGCCTGTGCAGCAAAAGCATGTGGCTTCCTTGCACTATATGCCTATTACTATTACCGTTCTCGATGCTATGCACGTCATCCATCTGAAGCATTTCAGCACTGCTAACGCTCGTTTGTTCAGATGTTTAAGTTCCAATTGCCCCGAACGAGTGCCTATTTCGCAAATGATATAAAGCGCTCACGTACGCTGAGGACTCTTATTTTTATTTATTTAAATAAGATTTAAACCTTACTCCAGAAACGGACCGCGTAGCCAGGATTTTTTTTACTAATACACAAGGAGGGTTGTTGTTGTTGGGGTTTTTAGGAGCACGGGCAATTAAGGCCATGTTGCTCCGTGTATATTGTTTGTAAATTGCGTGTTCTGAGGTCGATTTTCTGTTTTCTGGAGAAAAAAAAAAGTTTCCAGGAAGGAAAAAACCATACTATCCTCGCCTGAGCTCGACTAACTCAGCCACGTTGTGGAAAAGATCCATAAAAATTCCTCCCGTTATCCACGGGATTCGATCTCGGGTCTTTTCCAACCGCTGTGGAGAAGATGGCGATCCCACCAATTGTTACACACGACGGCTACAAGGAGAGTAACATTTAAGAAAGTGGAAATTATATCAGTTCAACATAGTAATTGGCAATATTACATTAATTAATATTAAGAATACATAAGCAGTCACATGACTAATATACAAGAAGAGTAACATTTGGGTCCAATAGACAATAATTGACAATATTGCATAAATCAATATTCTTAACATTCATTTATGTAATACTGTCAATCAGTCACATGATTAATTAGTCAACAGTCAATCAGCCACATGATTAATTAGAAACTTTCTTGTGCCCAATGTCAACCTGGTAGTAGTTTGGCAGGAGAGTGTATACACGATGCACAATGTCTCTCTCTCTCTACTAGGCCTTTTCTTTGCAAAATTGGTCACAGTCTGTCCAGGGCGAGAAAAATTCATATAGTTTTGAATGGTAACATCCGATTTTATCCTATTCCTGGGTGACTGTGTTGCAGTTTGACTATGACCACAGGGTCTTCTGAAAGACTATCTCAGCAATATTAAGGATTTCTATCTTTTTGGTGATGAGTTTTTAGAGGGGAGTAGATATATTCAGGGGGATAGATTTTGATTAATATCAGTTGCCAGGGGACCCAATCCAGGTTTACTTGAAGGTTGCTTCTAGAAATGGTAAACGGCTTGCCCAGGTAACGGTTTCGCCACCTCAGAATCCAATATTCCACAGACAGGAACCGCTTGAGATTATCAGCCGGTGCAGAGGCCCATACAGGGAAGGCATAAAGGGAAATGGGGGAAACACATCTCACCACATAGCGTATTACGAGGTTAGATATCCGTATCCCTGTTATTTCCTGTTTAACCCGCTACAATGACTCTAGCAGTCTATGCCTTTTCCATGCCTCTGAGAGGCGAGGTGAGCCCGTAGGTCTTTCGGTTGTTGCTCTCTCTGAACAGAATGCCAATTTAAACCAACACGGGTGTCAATCTTCAGCCTTTTTTCATAGTAAAGGACATTTGATCAATCATGTTTGGGTTCAGGGCGAGACGAATGTCGTTTAGATACGAAGCTAAGTCTTCCAGTTTTCTGGAAGCATCCTTTGAAATTAATTGTTGTTGTTGTTATTTGGTTTTTAGGAGCATTAGCAACTAAAGCCATATTGCTCCGGGGATATGCGATAGTCATTCCCTGACCTTTCCGCATCCTCCGTATTTGGTGGTCACGGGCTCGAACTCCGGTCTAATCAAGAAGCGTGTGCTACGCACTGCTGCTCCTACCCACCTGGTGAAATTAATTGTGGATTAGGGTCATCGCCGGAGGAAATGAACACCTTTAGATCATCTGCATATGACAGTAAATTGCCATATAGCGACAGAAAGGGGTTTAATGGCAGCAGCAAACAGAAAAACAGATAGGAACTTTGAGCGAGTCCCCTGCTCAGGGGGTAAGTTAGGACTGTTTTGTCTTCTGAAACTTTTTGCCTGTTGATTAAAGCTGCAATTGTATCAAGCAGGGGACTCATGATCAGGTGATAGTCGTGCAGTGTTTTTAGTAAGGCTCTGAAAGTCTGTCAAATGCAGAAGAAATATCCATGAAAATTACATGTTTACCACAATATTCACAAACCACAGTTTTGTTGTCAATAAATGTAAACTGGCCATTTAACAAACCTTTTTTGCTTTTGGTCGTGTCGGTTAAAATATAATAAAAACAAAAAATGCGATAACAGGAATGATCACTTTATACAATGTGTTTTGAGTTACTGCTGTTGATCTTCTCTCGGTAAAATTCGTGCAGTAGTGCTCATGGGAACAATTGACCCAAGGCTGTGGGTATGTAAGGTTCTCACAACTCGCGGCGGCGGTCATTTTGCGCCTGAAGCAGAAGGCTTTGCACTGTTACAGGCAATAAGAAAACGGCCTAGTAAATTGAAAAGTCCAACTAAAAGATACAGAACCAGCAACTGAGTTTATACCATTTATGACTTTCAAATGTTAAAGAATGTTTATCCTTCATCATCGACAAAATGCACACTCGTTGATCACTCATTATTGGTTCGGCACTCGTTAGTTTGTTGAACAAGGGGTCGTCTTCTTCAGAAATGTTTAAAGAGGCGTTTGTTTTCAAGATAATCTTCTCTTTTAATTATAGATTTCACGATTGCATTCATAAGCATTTTTTAACGGCACACACAAATTGCAACTAACACGATTCGCGTGGAGTAACAAGTTTACGAAGCTTTAAAAAAATGGAATGAAAAGAAGATTCTGAAAATTTATGCTTTTTATACGATTGAAAATTTCAGTAAAGGGGAAATATATTTCAGTATAATAAAGTGAAAAACCACAATTCCACCTGTCGGTATTTTCGCAAATGCAAGAAGATCGAGTTTATACCGCTTATAATTGGTTGCAGTAAGAGAAAAGACGAATAAACCGGAAAGTGCAAATTGTTTTTGTTTTATGGTCGTGACCTCCAGAAATGTGCTTTAGAAAAATATCACAAAGGCGTTTAAAATTGATTCTTATAAGCAACATATGATAACCATGAAAGTGTAGTACATTTTAATTATTTGAATTGATAACTAATAAAATTTACAAACCACGCTCAGACCTTTTATATTGTCTTAAGGTCACCCTCGTGACATTTAAGAGATAAATAGCTTAGTTATAGAGCGAAATTTTCAACTTTTGAGATCTTCTGAGAATTGGGTTCACATTATGGTATTTTAACGATACGATGGTGTCTCTGGAACTGATTAATATCGTAAAGCGGGCCACATTGTATTGTACAGCTACGCACGTGGTTTGGAATGCGGTATTTATGAATGTTTAACATTCATTTTTTTGCAATTAATGTTAATATTTTCGATTTGGTTGATACTTGATACTTGGGAGAAAAAAAACTCGTAAAGCGAGAACTGCCTGTATACTTTTACCGCACGACTGAAAAAAGATAAAGTTTTTAATTTAGCAGGCATTTTTGCTTTGAATATAAAAATGTCAAAACCAAGATTAATCCGATTGAAATTAACTCTTCCGTTATTGCTTACGATTTCTACTTCTCAGAAATAGCATTTGATGATTCTCTGTTATATATCATTCCCAGATGCACTCGACATTGGATTAATTTTAATCTTACGATTAAAAATTTAATTGTTAAAACGAACGAATCGATTGCGTTAGTTAACGCGATTAATCAACAGGTCTAGTTAAATAGATTCAGGCGAGTAGATGCGCTATTTAAGGAGACAGCGAGTGGGCATGAAATTTAACACTGCGACCTAAGGGACTTCGAGCGCAGTATACTGCTCGTAATAGATAGCACCAGACTCTGGTGCAATTATCACAAACACTCCTACCTTTCTTGGGTGGTCGCGCACAACAGAGTCTAGAGTAGACGACCAATGCTCCCTTTTAAACTGGTATTTTTCTAGCTCTTCATTCGTGGAAATTAAAATTTTTCTTGTGTAAAACTAGTTGAACAAATATCTATAGTATACGCAGATTTAAGGCAGCTAGAACACAGTCCGTCTTCCAGGGTAGACTAGTCATAGACTTCGTTTGTTGGTGGAAACTTATCCAGGAGGAGTTGATACTTGATACGCTTACATTCCGCCTGTAGAACAGCGACCACCAAGCTACTGATGTGCGATATATTGTTCTGGCCCTCAGCTGATGTTCCATTTCAACCTATAAAGGTGTTCAAATCTCTGCGCAGGCCATTCCAACTTTTATTCAATTCTAGAATTTGTTGTGAAGGTAGCAGTGACGTATGAGGTACCGTCTCTGTCACAAGGGACCGCCCCGTGTCGTATTGTCTAAATTATTGTCCCAGTCAACGTTGGTGCACCCAATGCGGCACAAAGAACCACAAAGTTTTGAACATTGCAGTATTTTTTTTTTTTTTATTGTACTGGGTGATACCAGCCAGTTTTTTTGGCAACTTTCCACCTAATTACAATATCGTAGAAATAATATCATATAGTACATTGGTTATTGTTACTGGACATATTTTCCTATCTTTCTAGTTAGAAAGAGTTACAGAGCCGATCATTTTCTTCTTTTGACAGAATTCAGATCACTTTCTTTTTGACGGAACTCAGTAGTGCAAAAGTTGATCGGAAGTACAGCTTTCTAAAGACATCTAAAATGCGATAAGTTCAGTTAGCCAGCAGCATAAAGAGCTGTAGTAGTTCAGTCAAGCGACACAAGATGTGCGAACTATTCTGTCCGTTCTCTTTTTATGTTAGTATCTAAGCTCGCCGCAGTTTTATTGCACTTCTGAAGCCTCCTATCTTCTCAGTCATGTTCATGAGCCATTCTCGAACAACGCTGGCAGTATTCCAAGGGACCCTCGTGGGTAGCACAGTTGGTAAGATCGCCGTCCTCCTCTCCACATCGGGTGGAAAAGGCCATTTCATTGGTTCGAGTCTCGTCGGTGACGGGTTGAATTTTTGTGGACCTTTTTGCAACTTGGCTGAGTTAGTCGGTCTCAGGCGTGCCTATCATGTTTTTTTTTTTTCTTGAAACTAGGGTTTTTCGTACAGTATACAGAAAATCTACCTCAGAACGCATCAAACGCAATATACAGATAGTATATACCTAGCAATATGGATTATCGTTGATACTCCTAAAACTCAACAACAACATATGGAATGGGACAATATCCTGCAGAAACAAGCCAGTACTAAAGAACTGCCACATTGCAGGGAGCATGGAACTGTCCGAAATGTTAAGGTTCTTATTGATGGTTCTCACAACCACCAAGGGTTCTACGTTATAACATGAAAAATTCCCTACACCTTCGAACTTAATCGTTAGCGAGCACTCTGGTAGCAGACATTCTACGGGCATCCCTCCCAACACCCACATCTGCCCATCTGATCGGAATATAGGTTATTAGATTAAATATCCTACAGGCAAAATATGGGCTTTGCACATTACTCACCTTCAAGGCTATTCTAATATACACTGAGTAATCACTAAATTATGACCACCCCTATGAAAACTGAATGCGACCCGTTGACCATGTGAGGTACGAGAGTGCGCAGTTAGTCGACCTACGTAGCATAGATAAGGTGTCAGTGGTTCAGTAGAGAGTAAAATTCCGAGCGTGATGGGTAAAAAGAAGGATTTATCGGACTTTGATAAAGAACAGATTGTGGGAGCTAGACGAGCTGGTGCCTCGATTTCCAAACGACTGAACTGGTGGGGTGTTCCAGAGCCGCCGTTGTTCAAGTGTACCAGGACTGGCATCGAAATGATCAAAGAACGACCCGACTGCAAAACTGCAAAAGTCAGGAAAGGTTAATGTTAGAGGTGAGTGCCGGGTTCGACGACTCATACAGTCGAACAGGTGCAGTACTGTTGAAGAGTTGACTACCCAATACAACATGAGCCAACCCAGAACAATATCTGGCAGGACCATGTGTCGCCCGCTCGCACGGTATGAGCTATATCAGCAGACGACCCCCACGGCATCCGCTCCTAACCAAGGTTCATCGGCGTAAATGACTCGCCTGGTGCGAAGAGCATGCAAGTTGGACGTTGGAAGACTGGAAGAAGGTGTGCTGGTCGGATGAACCACGTTATTTACTTCACACCGTGGATGGTCGTGTACGGATTTGGCATCAACAACATGAGGTTCTTGATCCATCATGCATGGTATCAAAAGTGCAGGCCGGTGGAGGCGGTTGTATGGTGTGGGTCATGTTTCACTGCCAGGAACTTGGACCCATAGTGCATGTGGAACAACGTATCACTTGTCTCCGTTCTCGTCAATTGCTTGCTGACTGTGTACACCCTGCTATGTTACACTTTTTCCCGAATGGCGATGGTGTCTTCCAAGATGACAATGCACCGAACCATCGGGCATTCGATGTGCAGGAATGGTTTGAGGAACACATTTCTGACTTCCAGCATATCGGTTGGCCTCCGAACTCCTTCGATATCAATCCCATAGAGCACTTGTGGGACACTATGGAAAGGCATATCAGGAGTCTGGATACACCAATCACCTCCATATCTGCATTGCTGACCACATTACACACAGTTTGTTTGGCCATACATCCCGAACGCTTCCGATATCTTGTTGAATCCATCCCACGCCGGATAGTTGCTATACTGAGGGCAAAAGGAGGACCTACGAAGTATTAGGTAGGTGGTCATAATTCAGTGATCACTCAGTGTAATCTAAACGCGTGCACTCTAATTTGTGACACAGCTGAATGTGCTTCGAGATTATTTCTAGAAGTTTAAATAGTTAAAGTTTTTTCTTGATTTAAATATAAATTTTAAAAATATATTTTCTTATTAAGCTTAAATGGTGCAGTTTAGTTAATTTTCGGGAAGACACCATGATCTTCAACCTTTACAATAAACTACAGGACTTTCCTTATCCGGCTCGCTGATGCGCAGAAAACATGCAGTGTGGCCTTTGGAATAAAAGATTGAGCAACACTGAGAGCAAGAGCACAGTAAAATTTCAGCAGGTGTGGTGGCGGGTTATTTGCTTCACTAAGAGCAGTTTTCATCCTATCTGGGTATTTGTGTCAACCTTGTTTGGCACAAATACCCGGATGGAATGGAAACTTACGAACTGATACTGAAGAAGCGCTCCATTTCATTTTCACAAAATGGAGGGCTTCTTCAGTAACAGTTCGCACCATGTGATATGCAGGTGGAGGGCGGGCGAGACGACAGGTTTAATAGTGACTCTGAAGCGGCATGTTAGTTGGCGTCAGACGTGCCGGTATTGTGGAGTTTGCACTGTAAGTGAAAATCCCGGAAGGAGTTTACACGTAGGGTGTCGCTAGTGAATTGAGAATGGTCCAATAGCCAAATAATATTCAGCCAACGGCTATCCTGTGGTTTGAATCAGCTCGATGATGTGAGAAGCCAGCAAAAACATCATTATTTGTATTAAATGCATGTTTACTTTATCTTATTATTTTATTTTATTTATTTATATTATTTATTTTATATAAAAATATTTTTAAATTTATTTGTATAATTTTTTGCCATTAAAACTTCATGGCCTTTTTTAAAATTCAATCTAGCCATAGCTCGGTACGCGTTCATAATCGAATGCGTGTTCATATGAAATTTTTTACTCGTTTTCAGGTCCAGAGTCCTTGAAAGTTATGGAACACTCTGTATATGTGAAAATAAAAAATTATACGGTAGGAATTCAATTAATCTCAGTAACCTGGTGGATAAAATTAAGGTTTAAACCGTCATTCGGCGAATTATTTCTTAAATTCAAAGCTTTTATTCCAAACAACAGATAGTAGTTTGTTACAAGAATCAATTACTGTGGGACTGAAAGCAAAATCTTAGCACATCTATCTATGTCCGCTTAAGTGTGTTGTCCCGGATAGAGAAAGTGAGGATACCATCAGCATTTCGTTTAGTCAATCCATTAAAAGCCTTAAACAATTGAATTCAGTTCTCAAACCGTTGAAACAGGTGCCTAGTTTCCAGGCGCTGCAATTTACAAGGCTGAAGTCTTTTGTGGCAAGAATACCTCTTCGCGTTCTTGACTGATTTGGTTGCTCTTCTTTGCACTTGTTCCAAGAGATCTTCATCCTCATTGCCTGTTCCAAGAGATCTTTATTCGACGCCATACATAAGTTCCTGTATATCATTGGCAGAACTCATTATCTGTTCTAGCAGACCGTCTGCATTGTTCAGAGAACTTCATATCGGACTGTACAATTACTCCGTTTTTCTTTCGTTCTCCACTACCTTGAGTATAGTATGTTATTCTCCTATTACTGCTACCTATATGCATTACCTTTCATTTATCCATATTAAGCCTCGGTTGCCACTTTTTACCTCATCTGCCCAACTTTTCAATGGCCTGTTGTCTTGTACCTGTCATTAATCACCCTGCGACCTTTGTATCATCTACAGATTTAGACAATGAGATATGCTTTATTAATTTTAAGGAATCCACATAATACACTGAACAAAAAAAAAAAAAAAGAGTGAAACCAATGCGCCTTAATAAGTTGCCTTTAATTTCGGTTTTGACGAAAAGAATCCCTCCACTTTAAGATCTTCTTTCACTACTTGGAAATATAGATTTATAAACATGAACTAATTTTATTGTAACATACGAAGTGATAACAGTCAAAATAAGGTACGTTTTCACAATAACAGATAAGAGATTATCTTCGCCATCACTGCCATCCCCCATTTTTGTTCAGCAAACCTTTACGCTATGCGTCCTCAAATGTGTGTGTTACGAATTACCTCCGATGCGCTTAACAATAAATGGTGAATGCGCTTAAAGTGAAATAGCGAAAGGTTAAAAAAAAACTTTCCTGGTGACTAGAACTACTGTAGATTTTCTAGACTACCATGTTTTTTTTTTTTTTTTTTTTTTTCTCACGGGAAAAACTCAGCATATAAGCCCCATCCGCACCAAACCTGTAGAAAAGGCATAGGTTCGAATCCCGTCAGTGATAAGGAGCTTTAATGGGACTTCACACAACGTGGCTGAGTTAGTTGGCCTCATGTGGGTACTGCATGGTTTTATCTTATGGAAATTCGTGTTTTTCATCCAGAAAACAGGCAAATCGACGAACAACAACGACATGTGTCAGTTGCATTTCAGTATAATGAGTAGTTTTAATAAATAGTCCGCCGTAGCCGAGTGCTCAGGAGCGGAAGTGCAGAAGTACACGCTCCTTGAGTTAGACCGAGGTTCAAGCCCTTGACTGCTAAGTACGGTCCATCTGCCAACCCTCACTGAACCAGCGTGTCCAGTCCATTTCCCTCAGCATGAATTGTTGAGGAGGCGTCCATTCTGCAGTGGGTTGATAATGGCTGCAGCTTACTTTTTTTTTTACTTTATAATGAATAGTTTTAGCAAACTTTTGTCTGTCTGCATTTTAGTATGCTAAAACCACTTAGCATACTGAAAGCAAACCAAAAAAAAAAAAGAAAAGAGCGTTTTTTATTTATAATTTTTATGCAGCGATCACATGACAAGAATTCAATAAGTGAAAATGACGCTTAAATAAAGCATGTTCCAACTTCATAGACACGGTTATGTAGACATTTATAATGCAACCTCATTGTTATTCAATTATTTATTTGGTGAGTTAGATTGTGTTAGAAAGCGAAATGAGCATAATTTCACTGCCTTTACTGTGTTTCTGGCTGTATTGTAGGGAGGAGTCCCAGTCCAAGAAAATCGTCGCAGTTATCCGGTGGCAATAGATAACTTTTGTTGCTAAATCGGACCCTGGCCATCCCCCATTTGTTGCACTGATAGCGAACTCGCTTTTGTCATGGGGTTATTTAATGATTATGCGATGAATTGTACCAAACGGCAATTCCGGTTCAGAAAAGCATTGAAAGGAGAGTTTCAATTTTAAAATTGAAACAAATGAAAAATTGAAAGAAATGAGTGCAGGACCTAGAAGACTTGGGCCTGCACTCATCGAGCCTCAGATAGGACAGCGGCAGATCGCTGACACGAACAGCTAGTTCTATTTCGTCCCACAGACTGGTTCAGATCCGATGATTGAGTAGGCAATGAAGTAACCCTAATGTTCCTGGAAACTGAAAAGAAGTCCGTTGGTTCATTCTGCTATCGCTACATACGGAATGTTGTAGTGGCTATCACATCTTGGGCTAGAGCAATTAAGCATCTTTGCGATATCGAAACTCAGATTAGAGAAAGTCAAGACAGCTTTCGTTTTAGTGGCTCTTGTTCAGCGATATCTTCCTCAGTTACTCCAGGTATAAACAGAATGCATTAGTTGCTGAATAGTACTCGCTGGAGTTGACCTCGAGTAGGGAAAAGAGGTAGCCGGGAACTCAAACGCCTCTTCTCTTTCATTTTTTACGGTCTGTCTTAATCTTCATTTCTTGAAGGCAGCTCAGCACTTTTACAGAGTAGACGGTTCTCCTCCTTGTGGCAAGGACGAGAACTAACAACTGGCTATCTGGATTTCATCTAGAAAGCCGGTTGTTAGTTCAACAACACAACATGCCTAGTGTCTAGTTAAACAACATGCCGCTAGACACAGAACTTAGTCTACACTTATGGCTGGATATACAGAGATGCCAATATTGCAAAGAGGCCTTCATTGGTGCACAAGCAATAGAATCACCGTCCTCCCCACACTGCGTGGAAAAGACCTGAGTTCGAATCCCGTCAATAACGTGAGGAATTTTTAAGGGACTTTTTCACAACGTGACTGATTTAATTGGTCTCATGAGAGGGTAGCACGATTTCCTCCCGGAAACACTGGTATTTCGTCCAGCAAACAAACAGGCAAATTGACTACTGTACACGCTCAATTTACAGACTGTATGTAGGGTGCAATATTGCCTAATCGATGATATGCCTAAAACACTACAAAAAAACAACAAATGCAGGCAGACAACAGCGAGCTGTAAGGGAATCCTTACGTCGTACCCATACAGCTTACCCGCACATATGGTTTTGCACGTAGCACTGAAGCTGTAAATAGTAAACACTACTGTCCTGTAGTGCCCTTGGACACTACAGGACAGTAGTGTCCAAGGCCTTTGATAGGTAGCGTTAAATCAGTCACAGAATAGTTGCACTGAAATTTTCCTGCAACCAGAAATTTCGATCGTTGAAACAAACACTTAATATTGTGGAAGTAAGAAGTTTAAATGCATTTAAAAAATGGGCAATTATTAGAAGTGATGGGTTAATGAGTTTTATTTATTTATGTTTGCTGGATTGGTTTCCTCTGCCTTGGCGACTTTGTAGTTTCGCCATTGCTTCCTCTCACCGTTGAGCCAAAAGTAATACTGGTTGGAAAATTCTTGTTTTGTGCGACGATGAATGTCGCTAGTGTTCTCATGTACCTTCAGCTGTGTTTCTTTCAAGTGGCGAACGCGGTGTAGAAATCGTTTTGAAATTGCTTTAAAGGAAGTAACTGATAAAAGTACGATTTCCAACGCATGATTGATGTCTTTGGTGACAGAAAAGAAAAGTAAATGGCTACTAACGTAAGTAATGCATCGTTACTTGAATCTTCCAATGTTCAATGAAAAGATTACTACGCTAATGATAATCCATTACAAATTAAAAATCGCTCACTTCTCAAGAAAACTTTGAATACCTTTTTCATGTTTTTGATTTAAAATCAAGTGTATTGACGAGGACGAAGTCTTCCATTAAACGTGCATTCCCAACCCACCTCTCTGAATGTTGCGTAGACTGGCTTACACTAAAGCGCTTGTTACTGATCGGTGTTTATAAATTGCGCAACCGAGACAAAGTCCCAGATAGAGGCTAAAGGGAAGTTCATAATGAGAGCAATATGCATGATGCTAAAAGAAAAAAAAAAAAACAGAACCAAATAATAGTTTTGCTTGTCACATTCCATATTTAAATTAGATGTAAAAAATAGCATTGTTTTTAACTTTTGGGAGCAAGAGTGACTATCCTTCATTACGAAATAATATTGGCTACCAGTGAAAACTTTCATAGCCGTTAATTTGTTATTTGACTTTATAGTAACATCTAATTTTTTTTTTTTTTTTCTTGGACCAATTTTAGCTCTTTTGTCATTAGTTTATAAGTAACTCCTGGATTTCTGTTCCTAAGGTACAAAAACTTCGTCTAGAAGCATTAAATTTGAGTTGTTAATTTTCAAACCATATCTGCACCCGATAGAAAGTCATTTCTGACTTAACATGGCCGCCTTTTGGTGGCCAACCGCTGTTTTCTACCTTCAATTTAACACATTCAGTCAGCTCCCCCCTCTCCTTTGTCAATGTTTGTTACCGAATTAAATAATTTAGTTAAATTTTAACATAAAAGTGAAAATTTCAAATCAGATTATATTTTTTATTATACAGAAAGAATGCAGTACTAAAAGAGATGCTTTAAAAGAAATAATGAACTTTACACGAATTCTTTCAGAACACCAACTAAAAACGAAACGAACTTCGATAATAGCAATATTTAAACATCGGTATTTCATCCCATAAATGTCGTAACTTAACATAATGAGACCCAAATCAGTGAATGTTGATTTTATTTTGGTTAGTGGAAAATTTTGCAAAAGTTAGCATTCTATTTGGCTAAAAATTGATTTATTTTGAATCTCACTGCCACTCGAGGGAGATAATTTGCCTGTAACACAAATCGGTCCACAAAGCGCAAAATTACAATTTTAATTCCCACTTTTTTTGCAGTTTTACTGTTGTGATGTAATACAACTTGACGTAAAACATTAATTTATAGCTTTACTAGTAATTAACAGAATTAATCGCGACCTGTAAAGAATGAAATTGGAGTTTTAGTGATTGATTGGTAGCTACTCTGACACGTCCAATACAATATAATCATGCACCTCACATTGTGTGACAATTGATTCGTAAGTGAATATCAGGGGAGTATGTCTATGAAGTTTTTTTTTTTTTTTTTTTTTCTTTTCTTTGTTATTCTGTTCTTTCTATTCCTAAACTTTTGTAAAAGTTTAGGTTAAAATCTCTCGTGAGAATTATTTTAAAATGAGAACATTTTGAAAAAGATTATTCCGGAAATTATCCAACATTAGTGATGGCTTCGACTGATCCACAGTTTACACAAGTGGTTCTTAAATGGTGTGCAGCGGCCCTTTTCCAGTGTGCCGCGAGATTAAGGAAAACTCCATTGAGTTCAATGACAATCACTATTTCGGTGTGTCGTGAATATGCGTCCTTTAACTTCAAGTGGACTTGAGCGACAAAAGATTGAGAACCACTGGTTTACACTAATACTTCTTGGAATAGCATTGTAAGACACAAAGTCTTACAAGTTAAATTTAAATATAATTTAAGAAAGAACGCTAGATAGTGATATTGTAAACCACAAAAGAAAACACTTAAAGTCACTAATATTGTTTAAGATAATGGGTCTCGCGCTAATGGAATTAATTTAAGAGAAGGTTAAATTTAATGTACAAGCAAATATACCTTGAAGAAAAACATTAGAAACAGATATACGATCAGTGCCCACGCCGGAAACAGCAAGCGAAGATAGCAAGACGGAACAGTGGGGGGTCAACTGATAGTATGGCAAGGGACGGTTTGGTCCAGAGATGACAATAGGGGTACCAGCGGGGACGCTCTTGTTTACTACAAACAGAGCTGGTGTGGTCATTTTATAAGAAGGCGAGACGAATCAAGAAAATGGACGCAGATGTTTTCCGGATGGAGTCTGGGCTCCGAAATTCTGGTCTTTTCCAGAATATTCGAGAATTCTATAGAAACGGAAGTTCTCTCTACACCGGAAGGGGACGATGATGGTCAGATAGAAGTGATTGGTTGAGGAAAGGAGGGGCGTTACTAAATTTTGGGAAATAAAAGGGGAAGAGCGCGTGCAAAACGGTGTGTGGAAAAAGTGGAAAATGTGATAAGATGTTTTAGATATGTGATGAAGTTTTTCGGAGATGATTTTTCGAGATGTGATAAAGTTTTTTTGGAGATAATAAAGTTTTTCCGAAGATGATAAAGTTTTCTTCGAGAGTGATTTTTTGGAAAGATAGGCCCAGGAAACAGTCCCCGGAAGCGATCCACCAGTAGAACCAGTTATGGTGAGTTCACTAAATTCTGATAGTTTTAATGAAGTATAGATGAGTTACAGAAAGGGGAACTTTCTCGAGATGGAACATAGAAGTCCGAAAGCGTCCACCGAGAAATATATTTGAAAGAAGGACAGCGAGATAATGCTAACAGAAGAAAACTGTACCGTCCTGTAGAAATAAAGTGATGAGAAGCGGCTCCTACAGAATGATCCGGCACAGCAAAGAAGGATACGACACCAGGATGATCGTCAAAGCGGAAAGTGTCCCTGGCAAAGTTTAGAATTCCAGATGAACGTTCCCAAACCAATGGAGGACCCGATGCAGAGCAGAAAGTCACAGGCCACACGTTGTATTAGCGGTAAGATCCAAATCCCCAGAAGTAAGTGGTTAAACAACGAATTTACCTCTATGTAATTGCAAAGGACTGCAGGGAAGATAGATAAATATTAAGGGAGATTTAGGGAAGCATACAGTTAAGAGTTAAGTTAAGGTATAGATAAGTAAGGAAATATCATAGAAATAGTTTAATGAAGGATGATTTACAGTTGTGGTCTATTTACCGATCAATTAATGGAGTAAAAGTAATAATTTTGGACGGGTTAGCCTATAGAGCAGATACAGTTGTATGTTATTTATATAATGTTACTGAAGTAGAGAAATTAGTCGCTATATGCTGAAGTTTACCTGAGGGAATGAAGAAATAAATAATCCCATGTATATTTCATTAACATGTAACTTTAAAGTACTGGGGAGAGAATAGAATAGAATAGTTTGTAGAGTGGACATAATTCCAGAAGAAGAATTGTATCAACCATGAAGAAGAATGTAGGATTGTGCTAGATAGGTATGAAAAAGAAAGATATAAATAATAAATGTCAATTGTAATTAAGAAAGAGTTAAATTAAACTGATTGTACGAGATGTTAGTGGGCCTATAGTAAGAAGAAGATGATGGATGGGAGAGCCTAATGACCAGGAACGTGATCCATGCCCTGTACCTATATATGAAGTGAATAATGTGTAATGATTTGTCTTATCTTTTATTTGTAAGTATGTATAATAAACTGATTGTATTTTACTTAATGCAAATAGTGTTTGGTCATTTCTGAACACACAGCAAAACCCAAAGGAGGAGTGCACTAATATAGGAACTCCCACAGAACCGGAATTCTTCTGTGAGATAACCAGTCAGATGCAAAGTGGGGAATATAAATAACAAATAATAACAAAATAAAAAGTAATATAAAAGTATATATAAGAAGAAACCCCACCCCCACAATTGGCGACCCAGCTAGGGATAAATAGAGATAGATTTTTTCATAAGTCAACCCCCCCCCACAATTGGGTACTACTTCCTGTTCTTCGTCAGCAGAACTGACGAAGAAGAGGATGTGCTCTCCTTTAAATTTAGTTAGAGACCTCTTTTGATTTATCTTTTTTTTTGTGTGTATTTACTTATATATACGAGGGGGGGGAGAGTTCCATCTTTCCGCTCTTAACTCTCTGTGCTAATGCTTTCGTCCATCTTACAATATCAGTGGTTTTGTTACATTTAGCATATATGCATCTGAATTCATTACTCGAAGTTAGATGCATATCCGTATTTGACACCATAGAGCAGTTAATCAAGTTAATCAAGACCAAGGTATATTTCATTCCATTAAAGTCAATTTTTTGAAATTGAATCTCTCGCCTTTACCTTTGACTATATAAGTACAACCCATTTTATGGTATTGTGGACGCTGTCAGCTATTGGTTCCCTCACTGTCAAGTTTTTGATGCAGATAGTCTCCTTAGTGAGAACTAGATCTAGTATTAGAGCCCCTTGTGCTCTCTCGGAAATGCTGAGATATGTAGCAATCATCCACTTTGTTCAGAAAACTGTTATCATATATTGTATTTCCGGGCCTACAGGAGGGAGGTTGAAGCCTTCTAACATAAGAAAATAGTACTTACTAGCCTATTCAGTTTGCTCAAAGAGGATATAATATACTGTCAAGAGTCATTTGGCCTATAACATACCCACTATATCATCTTCATTTTACAGCATTTAACACCACACTGGCTCAATATCGATGTTACCTTAATCTGACTCGAGGAATTTAGAGACAGAGTGGTTAACAATGAGCACTTCGTGGACCAATGTTATTAGTGGGGCCTCTCCAAGGTTCAGTGCTGGGCCCCACTGTTGTTTTCAATATTTACGAGGGTTTCCGAAAAGTAAGATAACGCATTTTTTTCCTTAATAATGGTGAAAGGGAATGAGATGAAACGCGGTGGTGTGGACAGAGATACCCGCTAATAACGTTCAGTGCAGTGTGGCGGTACTGTCACTGCACAGCAGATTTCAGTTGTAAAATAGCGGCTACCGTGCGAATGTGGTCCAAAACAGGTGTTCGTGAAGTTATTCGTTTTTTGAAAGCAAAAGGGTCTTCACCAAGTGACATTCACCGTGAACTGGTTGCTTTGTATGGCTAAAAGGTAATTACAAAGATGCAGGGGTGTGTTTTTGGTGCAATGAATTTAAAGCAGGCCGTGTTGACATTGAAGTTCTTCATCGAGCAAGACAGAAGACAGCATTTCGCGCATTAACGGCATCGTTCTTGAAAACAGGCGAGTGAAAATGCACAAACAGTAAACATGAGTAAGTCGACTGTTCACGCAATTGTCAGAGGACAAAGAAAAACTCATGGAGATGTGTCTTGAGAACCTGTTGCGATACAGCGACGGGCCATGGTGTTCTGGGATCGCCAAGGTGTTCTGTTGATGGATTTCTTACCGAAGGGAGGAACAATCAATGCACAGTTTTACTGTGAAACGTTGGAAAAATTCAAAGCCAACATTCGACGCAAACGACCAGGACTCCTGACAAGCGGCGTGATTTTGTTGCACGACAACGCAACTCCGCACACTGCCCACACCACTAATGAGTGGTTGCGCCGTAATCGTTGGGAAACTCTGCCACCCCCCGCCATACAGTCCAGGCTTAGCGCTTTCAGATTTCCATTTGTTCGGCCCTGCGAAAAAACACCTTTCAGGAAAGTATTTCATCACGAATGAGGAAGTTCATCAGGCGGTGCGATGTTGGTTATTGCGTGTGAGCACGGACTTCTTCAGTTCTGGTATTGATAAACTGATCCATCGTTGGGACAAGTGCATCAATAAAACTGGAGACTTTGTGGAGAAGTAGTGCCTGTTCACTTATTTCTTGGTGTGTAATTTCAACTTCGTATTAGTGATATTGATGAAAGTACATCGATCTTAGTGTATGTTTGCAGATGATAAAAAGGGTTGGCAGGGTGTTTAATGACAGTAATTAAGGTAAGCTACTGCAACAAGATCTAGAAAATTAGGCAGATGGGCTAAGACATGGCAGTGAAGCTTAACATTGACAAACCTGGCTGCCCAATAGTCACAATATTCACCGAAATTAAATTCTTAGTCTTGTTTTTCTGAGTTGTGCCGTGTCTCAGTAAACCCAATTACATCAATGGCCAGTTGAATTGATCAAAATCTAAAAATTAATTTAATTTGTTTAAAGTACTCCTGGTATAACTACATAAATTAGGTTTTGCATTTTGTTGCTTTTTTGAAAACTTTATAATTGATTGAAAATACTTTTTTCTTTTTTGTCTCATACAATCTTTTTCTTTTCTCTCTCATATAAACTGCGACTGCTCATGGTCGATGCTGCGAATACTTCTTCAATGGCATGTCTGGAATGTCAGAATTATATACACAACACCATTTTGTTTTTCTTGCAACTTTTCTCAACATGGCCTTATATTTTATTAAAATTCATCAGTTCAGTTCGTTTAAACATTTAGCCATTACAGTATGAAATAGGAGAACAAATAAACCATTTTGAAAAGTCTAAGAACAAATCTTCTGAAATTGCAGCATATTTCGATTTGATGAAGAGAGGTTTCATAATATGAATTTCAATATCACTAGAAATTGGGGGGGGGATTATATAAAAAAATAATAAGTCATCTACGTTAGAAAATTTAATAATTGCACAATTAATTGAAATAACGATGGGGATATTGGATAAGACATCAGTTAAATTATTTTTCATGTACATTTCTCACGAGAGAGAGAGAGAGAGAGAGAGAATTGTTTCAGTTTGCATGACGGTAGTACCTTCTGAGATCAGTATATCTTGTTTTTATTCTTTGTCCCTCGTCTGTAGAATCATTGCATATGAACACGGAAATCAGCAAACGTTCCATAAAGTAATGCTGAAAATAAATCAGTTTTATTATCCTGGTGTAATTATGTGGATAATTCACTTTTTCTTGATTGAATAACCTATGTTCGTTTAAAACATTTTTTTTTTACATTTACATTTTTTTTTTTGAGTTTTCAGAGAAAACTTTGTACATAGCGGACTGTTGTTGGTTTTATACCGAATGAATTAAGGCTATTTGGAATTATCTATTGTTTCTGTAAACTTCTTGTATTCAATGTCTGGTTAGGGTTTCCTGGATGAAAACCTAGATTCCGGGCAAACAAAAATTCCTGTTAAAAAATGTCTTGAATGAAAACACAGTAACGACACACAGTGATCGTAATTATCGCTATACTATCCCCGAAGGTTTATAAAGCAGTTTCATCTAAAAATAATTGCTGTTGTGCCTTTTTTCTTTTTAATTTTACATTATTTTAAATCTTTTAATCCCTGTACATCTTGTAACTATTGCCCTGTCACAATTAACACCCTAATGAAGATAACGAAATTTACTGTACTTTCAGCAAAATTATTATAAAATTCAAAATTATTATAAAACGTGAGGAGCGGTAGGTGGAAACAGCACAAAAGCAGTCATTATAATATCTTGTTTTTTTTAATACTGAGATTATCAAAGTTACATTTACTGAAGGTGTGGAACAAAAATAAAAATTTTGGCCATCTTTTGCACACTCGGGTGAGATTCTGCTAATGGGACAGAAGGCTTATGGCATTCATGATATATGCAACCTAAAGGTTGTTTAGGTTGCATATATACATTTGCATTCCTTTCTCCTGCTTATTAGCTTTCGTGAGTATCCTTCTGTCTGCTAGACATTATCAAAATCGTTCTTGAATATACTCTATTTGTACTTGGATCTTTTAAGGACTTTTGGTGGACATACACACATTTTTTTGCATTAATTTTAAGGATATTGAGTACTTTTAGGACTGGATTGGCACATGTACTTCCTTGTTAATAGAGAATTAACAATAATAAAGAACGGAATCGGTATTAAATTTTTCAATTTGCTTAAGTGATATTATTATTAACATCGTTTTATTTCCACATCAGTGAGCATCCCCGGAACAGCCCGGGTCGGCTAGAAGGGTGCACATTATGCAAATGTCAGTTGATTACATTGATTAATGCTTAGTGTATTGTATCGGTGGCATTAAATCAATTTGAAATTTTTAAAAATGTTGTTTTTTTTATAACAGACAAAGTATAAACTTTTCCAGCACTAAATATGATACTTCCAAGTATCATATTGATATAGAATACCAGATAGTTCTAATCCACACCAAGCACTTTTGATCTTCTCCATCCAAAAATATTTCGAAGTGCGTAGCTAATGTTAGTCATCCTCGACATATCATATCACAACCTGGAGATGGTCACTTGTCCAGTGACCATCTCCAGGTCCTCTGTGTATGGTCATTTTCATCTTCGTGTCGTTTGACATCACAAGAATGTGAAATGGGATGATCTGCCTGATTTCCATGTTCTTCTATTCTCTTTGTTGGATTACTTTTCAAATATTGTGATCATAATGTTCAGATAACGCCAATTAAATTCTTCTTTTCGGGAAGAAATCCTCATTCCATCCGAAATTCTTGTCCTTTGTCTGAACTTTGGTTGCCAATAAATGTTTAAGATAATAGCATACAAAATCGCAATTGGTTTATATTCTAACCTCCAGGTTCATTTTCTGCCTACAGTCTGGTTTTGGCGCATTATAGCCTTAGTTGCTAATGCGGCAATAAAACCCAACAACCAACCAATCTGCCTAAAGTACAGCTGACAACACTTGTAAACAACTTATTAATCAATTCAAACGGTTTTGAAAAGGCTGTGAGTATGATAAATAATTTTATTTGACACTGAATCCACAAGAGTTTATAAATTCATTGTAACTACATACATATTGAATTATTAATGACAGCTAGATCTCAAGGGCCACAGTTCACAATGGCTGTACATTTTTAGTGGCAGTGTACGCGTGCGAATCCTCAACCTCCATGCTTGTGGCCGCGTAAGCTAATTAGCCTTTTTCTTCTAATTAGTAAGCTAATTAGCCTTCTAAGCCTTTTTCGGCTAGACCAAGACCAGCCGAAAAAGCAAGTGATACTCGCTTCTTGTACGAACGGTAGTCTTAGCTTTCTGCTATCTAGCCAAAACGGTAATTTCTGTTCATTCGTACTATCACCTCTTTTATCCTGACGGTTCTATTTATCTTCATCTAAAGATAAAGATGACTTAGAAACGTTTTCATAAGGAACATAATCCGTAAATACCACCCTTTGTCTTCCGAAAGAAGAATATTTGAAGAATCCTGAATGAGACTGATGTTAAGAGGTCTTCAGGTGCTCTGGCATTTCTTCACTGTTTTTTTACGTGTGTTATCAGCTTTATTTGGATAGAAAATTAAGCTGGAGGTTTTGATACATGCTAATTGCGATATTCTGTGTTCTTAACGTGAACAGCCTATGCACATTTATTAAGAAATGCAGCCTCGATAAAATTCAAATGATTTGCCCCAAACTTACAAGCTATGTTCTTATTAGCTGGTCATGGTTTGATTAATGCAAAGTTGCATGATTTAGGAATTAATGAAAGATCTAGTTGCCATTGTGGCGAAAGAGAATCATGGAAACATTATGTACAACTGTGAGGAGTACTGCGATATACGAATTGAATTGGTATCTCGGGTTAGTAATCTCAATCTTCTTGCAGAAGGCTGCGAGACAATTCTAGTTGATAAAACAGGAGAACTTCTTGGCTTTCCAAGCCTTTGCAACTGCAATATTTCTTAGGCGGAAGACTCTTCTGCATCTGGAAGCCTTGGATTTGTAATGCGGTACGGTGTATGCCGAATTACCTACAATTCTGTGAAATCGTGGAGGCTTGAGTCTGCTATATCCACTGCAACTCCAGCTCCTTGTGCTGGCATTTCTGCTCTCGGCAGCTCCTGGCGCTGGTTTTTCTTTTCTCGGCAGCTCCTAGCCTGCTGGCTTTTTTTTTTTTTTTTTATGAAAACCCCGAACACGAAAGGTATCAAAACCTATAGTACTTAGTACCGTGCATGGGTTGAAGGAGAAGTATGGGGGGGGGGATGCCGGAAACTTTGCTCTAGAGACTAAACATGGGTTTCCAACCGACTGTGAACAGATGCAGTTCTTTCCAATGAAGTTTGGACTTTGTCTGAAATTTAATTATATGTATATTTTATTTTTTATGTAATTTGATTATTTTTCAATTTGTTCATATCAATCTTTTTTGGTCATGGCAGGTTTTTTCCTTCCTTGTACAAACAGGAGAGGGAGTATATAAAAGTACTGCTAAATTATGTGTAACTGACAGCGGGGTTGTCATTGGTTGGCTGGGACCGCTTTAAGTAATAAATATCAAAAAATATCAATATGCACATTTATTGGCAAAAATTAAATAGTGAGCCACGTGCGAAGCACGTAGGCTCACTGTTTAAGGAGAACGTATATTTTGATGAAGTTATATAAATATTTAATTTCATCAAAACTGTGCTAATGGGCCTGAACACAAATGTTTGAATCTGAGCCAGTGTATCCTAGGCTCGTCGTCGGATTTGACATCTGATTTCTGTGACGGTGTTCCTGCTGGTGATGGTAGATGGTTCTCCGTCATCTAGCTTCTCAACTATTGCTGGTATTCTCCATGGGTCTATTCTTTCTCCCAGTTTTCCTTCTCTGTTTTAATTGAACTTTTCCTGCTGACTTGAAATACTATTCATGCTTTTGTTCAGTGGTCGTACGCTGCATTCGCTTTCTACTTTGAGAAACCGCGGTCTGCACAAAACAGCTTTTCTTCAATATTCCGCGTCTTCCAGGAATGCCAACATCTAGGCATTCCTATCTTGTCTTTTTTTTTTTTTTTTCTTTTTTTTTTCATAAGTAAAATCTGCTGCTTTGAAATACAGTATTTAATAAAAATCGCGTATATTTAGTGGGGATGACTTCTAGCTTTTCTGGGATCAATACATCACAAACATGCACGGAAGCATTAGGTTTATTCTTTCGTTCTTGGAGTTACTATTTATTTAAACAGCTGTTATCAAATCTGCACAAATTACAATCGGCCCTACGATGGAATATTGTTCCCAACATATGAGGTGTGCCTCAAATATCGCCCTTGACTCTGTCGAACAAAGGGTCCTCATGGTTCTGATAACTAGCGTTCCACACAGTGTGGAATAGATTTGGGTTCGAATCCCATCAAAGAGAAGTGGAATTTTTATTGATTTTTTTTTTTCACAACGTGGCCGAGTTATTCAGTCTCGAGCGTGGATTGGATGTGTTTGCCTCCCGAAAACCCGCTTTTCTTTTTCTCTTTCATCTTGCAAACAGGCCAACTGACAGAAGAGCACAAGTTATTGCACAAGATGGACTGATATCTCATAGCGTTTAATGAATGATCCGTCTTTTATATTTTCACTGTTTATCATGTAGACCTTGAGTTTCTGCTGTATATTTTCCTTGTGTAGTGTTTCGGATTGCCAAGCGCAATTCCACACCCCTCTTCAAAACCAATCGGAACACTTACATCAACTAGTCAGTATTATTCATTGTTCCACTCCAAATTCATAGGACCTGCTCTTCATCATTTATCGCTTCTACTTCTGTTTCCGAAACATCCTTTCTTTAGAACTATTTCCTGAAAATAGAGCTGCACAGGAATTGAAGTCCAATGTCATCAAGTGTCTTCTCCCTCTTAACCTTCAACTGAAGGTTAAGAGGGCAAAAGAAACACTGAAGTAGTACAGGTTCAAATCTGTACATAATGTGCTAATATCGTTCGTGGTTGGGTTCAGCCTAAGAAAAAGTATTTATTCGTTCAATTTCACTAAATATAGAATTTATGAAACAAATGTTTTTATTGAGAATGGGGTGCGCACAGGAAAAGCAGGTTAATTTATCGAACATGCAGTTTGTTGCAATGGCACAGAATAAAGTGTAAAGTGTGTTTAGGGTCTAACGGCACCAGGGGTTCCTCCATCTCCGCGTAGTCTACATTGTCGTGTGTTACAGAACACTGTAAAGGCCAGAGATTTAAAAGTGTATGGATATTGTTGGGTGTAGTGTCGTGTACCGGTGTTCATCTGGCCATTTAGCCGTTGGACCCCTACTGAGGCCCAACGTTGCTTTTCCTGGCGCACTATAACCTTGCTGTTTTTGCGCCACAAAAATCAAAATCAAATCAAGCCCAACGTTGTCCACACTTAGTCCTGTGGAGGCAAGCCAGGTATTTTTAAATAAATACACTGGCAGGTCCTGCCACCTAATTTCCTAGGATTTCAGTGGCTAAGACCTAAAAAAAAAAGTGTGCTAGAGGTTGGGTCAGGCCAAAGGAATTTTAAGTTATATAGTGTGGAATTAAGAATTTTGGGTGTAGGGCTAGGATAATTTTGATAGACCGCAGAATCAGTGAGGCAAGCCCATGCCCCACCAGAAGGAAAGAGGGGGCAGCGGGGGAGGAGACAAGGGGAACGTTACCTCCCCCCGCTAGGAGAAAAGGGGAGAAACAGGGCCGTGGAATTGAGCACGGGTTCAGGATCGCTACGTGACATTGGTAGCAATGCTGCGTGAAATAATAGTTGGCAGAGTCCAGTTCGAGAAGGTCCAATTCGAGTAGTGCAATCCTGGGACAGCCAGGTCCCGTCCAGGTGGTGAAGTCATTTCAGTAGTGAGTTGCATGAAGATATATTTGGTAGAGTCAATCCGAAAGGGTTAAATCCGGGTAGTATCAATCCTGGGACAGACAAGTCCCGTCCAGATAGAGGAGTCATTTCACTGGTAAGTCAATTTGGTGGCGGCGAAGCCGGAGCGGCAGTCATGGTAGATCGAGGTTATATTGAGGCTGCATTGTAAAGGCACGATTATTGTGCAGGTTGAAAGTCCTCACGGGGATTACAGTACGCTGAAGCCAGTAGTGGTCTTGACACATGGTTGATTAGGCCGTTTCATTGTCTGATTCTGAGGTTGTGGTAGGGTTTTCCGCCTCGTGAAGAGGCCCTGAGCAAAGTAAGAAAAGGCTGTATAGGTATGGTGGTCTTCCAGGAGATGTTGCTCCTAGTCTCTCGGGATGAAATAGATTTGTGTGATGAAAGAAGATCTGAGGCCATCATATAGTAAGCAGTAAAAGTGTAAAGTGTATTTAGTGTCTAACGGCACCAGGGGTTTCCCCCATCTCCGCGTTGCTTTCATTGTGGGTGTACCAGTTCACTGGGAAGGCCAGAGATTTAAAAGTGTATGGATATTGTACAAGTGTAGTGTTGTGTTCTGTTGTTCATCTGGCCGTTTAGCCGCTGGACCCCTACTGAGGCCCAACGTTGCCCACACTTAGCCCCGTGGAGGCAGACCAGGTACACCAGTATTTTTAGATAAGTACTCTGGCAGGTCCTGCCACCTAATTTCCTGAGATTTCAGTGGCTAGGACCTAAAGAAAAAAAAAAGGGGGGGAGGGGAGATAAACGCTTGAATTTAATTAGGCCGAAAGAGGTTGCAAGTGTGTCGAGTTTGGCATTTAAAATTTTTTACGTTGTGTGGGGCATTCGCTTTTCGCTGGCGATATAGGTAGAGTAGGGGGAGAGACGGAAGGCTGGGGAGAAAAGACAGAAGTATGGGGTCAATAGGGAAGGCGACCCCAGGTATATCAGTGGGGCATGCCTTTGCCCCACCAGAGGGAAATGAGGGGGTGGTGGGGTGGGGAGGGGGCAGAAAGTCCTTCCCCTCACCCCACCAGGGATAGGGAGAGAAAGTGGGCTGGGCAAGGGAGCCCTGCCCAGTTCGCCATAGCGGCAATTTGCAGTGCTCTCCAGCAAGTGCAGTCTGATGATGACTCGTTGGTGGGGTTTGGTCCTTTTCTAGGTGTGTGGTTTCATCCTGGGAGCGACGACATCCTGGCTGGAGTCACTCCCATTGGTTCCTAGGTCGATGCTGTTTCATTTATTCTGCTGCATATTACGGCGTTTGTCCTTAGTATTTTGCTATCCTTTCCTCTGTGTTGATGTTTTATCAGTTTGCCTTTATTTATTATTTGTGGTCATCTATTCGTTGTGGATGGCTATTTCTGTTCGTCGTCTATTGAAGACGTCAAGTGCAAATCGGCTGAGGGCTTTGTATTCATCTTCTGAATCCAGTAGATGGTACTCTAGATTTTTCGGCAAGTATTGAATCTCAGTTATAAGTCTACTTCTCTGTTCTTCGTAGTATTCACAGTCGTGCATAATATGCTGCCAGGTTTCAGGTTCTCCACAGGTGCATGTGGACTCTTCTATTATTCCGAGTGCGTTCAGTTTTGCTTTAAATGGGCCGTGGCCAGTTAGGAGGAAGGTTGTATTTAGCCCAGGATAGAACCACGAGGGGGCTTTTGGGTACATTTTTGCGACTATCGGTATGAAGCTTCTTGTAACTTGACCCTTTGGCGACATCTCCCATCTGTGCTGCCAAATCTTCAACATGTGAGCCACTATTCGTTGTTTCTCTGCCGTCCGGCTGTTGGTTGGGTCCAAGGTAAAGTCATAGATGGAGGCAGGTATATCCTTGGACAGTAAATACATGAGTCCACATCTAGTCACCTCGAGGTCCACGGAAGAGCTCCTGCGAGGACCTGCAGAGCGTGGGTGCTCACCGTTTTGCATGCCCTAGTTATAGTTAGAAGTATGTTTCTTTTGATAGTGTCCAGCAGTCTTCTGTTGACCGCGATACCGGCCTTTCTGAACCAGATTGGCGATCCGTAGGTGATCGCTGGGATGAATATTGTTTTATAATACAGGGACAGGGTCTTCCTGTTGAGTCCCCAGTCCCTGCGAGATACTCTTGCTACAAGTGCTGCTAGTTCCTTAGTTTCTCTCTCAAGTAGGTGAGGTGTAAAGGACAGGTTTCCATCCAGGATAATACCTAGATACTTTATTTGCTTTGCTAGTTTAATGGTCGATCCTGCTATCTTTATTTGCGGTGGTCGTCTGATGTTTAGAGAGCCTTTTAGTAATACTGAGTTTGTCTTGGTTGGTGAAATCATTAACATATGTGTTTTTGCCCAATTCTGTAAGGTTTGTAGTGCTTGATTTGCCTGTGTTTCAAGTCCCGTTCTGGAGTCCGCTTCCACCATTAAAATGAGATCATCAGCAAAGGCCTGACTGGCCACATTTCCCAGGTCCAGAGCCAAGAAGTCATCAGTCATGCATTAAGTGGTCCCAGGTTCAAAATAATAAACTAGGTTTCTGGAACCCTAGGGCAGTGTGTGTGTGAGAAAGCGAGAGCGCGCCAATTAACAGTATCTTAATATGAAGTAAGAACTAATCAACACTCAGAAGTGTCTAGAGCGTGTTCTGCAGAACCCTGGGGAATCTAGTGGTTCTTGAAATATTCGGTTAATTTTTTTCATTGACTTTACTAATAAAATTAGTAAAATTTACTAATATAAATATATAATCCAATTTTATATATAATATTTAGAAGGGTGACAAATTCTTTCAATTATCATGTCATTCCACTTACCCCCTACTCTTTCCAAAATTATGAGTGCTTTTGATTATTCAGTGTAATACTAGAAAAGTTGGTACTGTGCCGATAAGCAGTTATATAACTTTTCTGTCTACAGTAAAAATTATTAATTCTTTATAAGAATAATCATCTAATATGTGAATGTTGTCGTTCATGATTAACGAATACTTTAGAATTTCTACCAGCTATCCCAGTCACCTGGAGTTGATGAATTTTAAGTCACCATTTCTCTTGATGATTTTGATTACTCCGTTTAACTTCAGTGACGCTAAATTGAAGAAAATAGTTTTTTTTCGAAAAGGAAAAAAAGTTTTGAATGGTCGGAGAGGATTGAGTTGCAGGTGAATTTGATAGAACCGGATAAAGATATTGAACCAAAGAAGAGTGAAGAGATTATCTCCTACGATTAAATATCTTTATCCGGTACTACAAAATTAATTTGCTATCTTGATTTAGATTATAAAGTCGCCGACATGAATTATCAGATGGGCCATCAGCAAAAGCGCTATATTTAGAAAAAGGAAGTAATCGTAGAGTGAGTAATAAGAAGGGATGAGAAGAGAAAAAAAACAAGCAATGAGATTATTGTGTATATGATAATCTCGCAGCGCTTCTGAAAAGTAACGAAACAGAATTCGTTAACAAAAATAAATAAATAACGAGGACGGGACTTCTCTGGCCAGTAAAAATATTTGCTATAATTATATTTAAAACTGATGGATTTCTTTTTTGAGACGATTTTCACAAAAACAAGACTGGTTTGTATTGCACGACATGTTAATCTGCTCATTCATGTTAATCGTTCAAAGATTTCTTTCGCACAGAGAGGTTACTGAGATTCTTTCTGACTTTTTTCTCTCTCTCTCCAAAGTTAAAAATGAAAGGAAAATTTCATACTATTGAAAAGAATGCGACCAACCTCCTCAAAGAGATAACTTTGGAGGAATTTTAAAAGTACTTTCAATGATCGAAGTGTAACGAGTGTATAGAATTCCTTGGAGACAATTTTGAATGATTTTTCATAAATTATTTTTCTGAAATTTAATTTTTTTTTTAAAATAAAATTTGTCTCATTAGTTTTCAGATGTGTAAGCGAACCGAATAATGAGGTTCATATTCTTATGGGATATAGTGAGCACATTCGGCAGAGTTTTGCTGAGCCTGTTTGTTTATTGGGAAACCAGTGGTAATGTCTTATCGTCTAAGAGTGTTTAAAGGAAGTCAAATATTTCGTAAGATGCTTAATATATGAAAAATGAAAAGCAAATAGGCGTAATGCAAAATACTGACCTCGTACGAGTTCCATTGAAGGAATTTTTGAGTGGCAGATGGAATAAACAGGTAATGCGGTTCATTTCGTGACGTTATCAAAAGTTTCGAAACTGGTTTGAGTGAGTGTTTGTCACAAATAATAATCCTAACAGATAGCTTTATCGATATTGCAGTTTTCCTAAGAAAATTGCAAAAGTTGTGCTCGTTGTAACAATGATAACGTACAATTGAAATCGGGCCCCCACATGGACATACCCAAAGATGTGATCCACTTCCTTAATCAGGCGATGCGGTATTCCGCACGTAGTCCGAACCACGCAATAGTGAAGTGGGTTGCATTGGCTTTTAATAGAATTTCCCGGAAATAATGAGACATTATTCAAAAGTTCGAAGTCTAAAGGTTTATTTTTACCTGCACTAACAAAACATCGGAAACGGCTGGACTGAGTCATTGGAGATGGTTAAATGTGGAGCCTTGTCTTCTTTGATAATTGATAAGAGAAATCTGCAGTTCACCTCGCATTCAGAAGTAAATCTATTCTTCTAATTTTAGCACAACTTACTGTACTATAATATAAATATTATAAATATAATACAATACAGTATGGTCCAAAAGGTTTCTGATTTAATTTCCTTTTCTTTCTTTCTGTTTTCTGCCTCAGGTTTGGGAAATTAATTAGGCAGGGGCGTCAGGAGCCAGCCTTATTAATTACAGCCCTTGACCCTCCAATTACTCTTTTTTACAGTCGAAATCCTCCTGCAGGAAATTCCAGGCGGACCACTGCTTTAGACATAAGCTTAAGAAATCCTTTCTGCAGGATTACATGTCTGGTTTGTTCGTTTGAGAGTTATCATTGATATGTACACCTGGCCGTTTACGAAGTAAATTTTGTAAGAAGTGATTTCTAGGGAAATCACGATTTATCAAAATAAATGAAAGTTTAGTTTCAACTTTCAGCTAAGTTTCTTATATATACATTAAAATCAATGTTGACTACCTTAGCCTCTTCCCCATTTCAGAATAGTGTGGTGTTTAGTAGTAAGTTGGTGGGAGATAGGCCTCCGTAACCTAGTGGTCAGGAGCGGGAGTGCAGTAGCACACTCTCTTTGAGTAGACCGGGGTTCAAACACTTGACTGCTAAATACGGTCGATCTGCCAATCCGCACTGGCCCAGCGTGGCAGACTATGGTCCATTTTCCCTCAACATGAATTGTTGAGGAAGCTTCCATCATGCAGTGGGTTGATGGCTGCAGTTTACCTTTGGTGGGAGATAATCGAGCAGTTTTTGTCAAACTGAAAAGAGTAGTGGGTTTATTTTTTTGCAGTGGAACAGTCGCCGATTTACAAATGACTTCGAGAAAAGAACAACGCTATCTTTTGTCTCCATATACAGTACTGTAGTACCAGTATGGAAGGCAAGACATTTGACTACTCTACACTACCAGCAAATATTTGACTACTCTGTCCATTAAAAAAAAGTTTAATTCACCATCCTAAACGACATTTAAGCGATACATATAAAAGGTACCAGTAGATGATCCCACATAAGCAGTTCACACTTGCAGGTTTAGAAGAAAATAAGTTAAATGTTAATTTTAAAATGTTTTTCACTCTTCCTTTTAATACCTAGTCCTTTTTAGTGTATAAATTTGTATCTTTCTTCAAGAGCATTGAATTATAAGTAATATGGCAAATTCGGCGGCATAATCAAGAAGTATTATTCAAAGTTATGCTTTCATATGAGATGGAAATTGCGATATGGCATGGGAAGCAAATAATTATAGGCACGTTTTATATTTGTGGGGTGTCAAGCAATGACACAATGAAGATGCTACATCTTTAGATGACATGTGACGCTTTTGGTGGCACAAAAGATATTAGAGCCTACAGTACAGTATTTGAGTCGAACTTGAATTTCAATAGATTGTAATTGTGAGCAGTGGTTGATAACTGCGATTCAGTCAGGAAAAGAAAGTCTGGGTTTGGCAGGTCGTAGACTGACCCTCGCTGAAAATAGATACGAAACCACGTAGAATATAAAATATGTTTAGACTACGTGTTATTATTACAGTAAAATCTATTAGAGTTTTCGAGAAGTTTTGTTTCTTTTCGCAGATTAGTTTGACCACATAATACAATGCACATTAGACACCAGGAGGGGAGGGGACACATCCCCCTTCCCCCATTTATGAACTGATGCAGTTTTTAAATATAGCGTACACAGAGTAGTAGTATAGCCAGTGCCTTGACATAATGACTTCGGTAGCGCACCCCCACATACTACTCGGAACTCTTCTGTTGAGTCTGTGAAATTGGAGGAAGCAAGACGCCTACTAGAGCATTGGTAGTAGTTTCGGTGGGGTGGATTATTAGTGGGCAGCCTGCAAAAACCGTTTTAAAGTCTTAATACGTAAGGACATTAGATCTTGATGTGATAACCGTCATAACCTCAAGAGACAGTATCAGTAATGCATGACAAAAGAAGGGAAGTGCGTGTGTTTTGAGCTGGAGGTCAAACACTTCAAGCTTCCATTAAGCAAAGTGAATCGCTCCGGGTAATGGGAGTCGTCTACCACCTAGTTATTGACTAATGACACAGGCGTTGGCCGTTCCTCTACTAACCGGTAGTTACATCCTTAAGTAATTCCGACATCAGTACATTGTGATCACTGTCACCCAGCAGTTCCTTTCTCTGCAAATTCTTAATGAATGAATAATCATTGCTGATAACCAGATAAAGAGTATTATTCCCTCTATTTGCCTCTGGAACATATTACTGTAGAAAACAGTCATCAAATAAATCCACAAAGTCTTGCTAGTGTGCGATTGCCCAATATACAAGTTCCAGTCTATATGTGGAAAGTGGAAACCCCCATTATATGACATTCTGATTTACTAGCCCACTCTTTCTCTCCACAATTGTTCATTACACTCATCAGATTCATTAGGCCTATAACACACACCTGCTCTCATATTTCCTTTCCCAGTACTTATATCACACTTAACAGACTCAACATTGCATTGTCCACCAACATCAACTGGATGCACTTCCTTACATTTTGTTCCTTAACTAACAGCATAACCTCTCCTTCTTTCTTGTCCTGTCGTGTCTATTTTTCTGTGCACATCGTACTCCCCAAATTTCAATTCTGCCCTACTTATATCTGTGTGACACCACGTCTCTGATATCCCAACAATGCTGCCATTGTATTTATTACTACACACAGCCCATGTATTTATTTGTTCCACTATGACTCCCAGCAGTCCTGGAAATCCCCATTGCCTTGCTTTTCAAGCTGCTGCTCATTCTAATAGAAGCAGTGCAAGAATTACTTTTGCGTCTGTTTATATTTTTTTAGCGGCTGTGATTCACTATTGCCTTTTCGAGAGAAAAAAATTGCCATAATTTTTCCCGTTTTTACATATGTAAAGAAGAACCACTTTTTATCATTGTAAATTCATCCCCCAGTTTGCTGCTAAGTGTATGCCTCTGCGTGAGAATGGCAGCATTGCACAGATAGGTAATGCCGTCACTTGCAGGCAGAGAGGTGTGAGCTTCAGAACACAAACGTTCTTATCTTTTAAATATATCGAATCCAAATATTTATGCAATTTGTTCGTTCCTTTGACTGACGGAGGTGTGAGGTAGAACCTACGATTAAGACTACTATATAAGGTAGCAGTGAGGAATATAAGTAAGAGAGAGACTGTGTTCTTTTATAAGTTTTGTCAAGAAAATGCAAAAAAAAAAAAAATAAAAAAAATCTTAAGTTCAAATAAATCTATGATATCCCAAAAGAGGCTACTTTTTTGGAGAGGATTTTTTTTCTTTATTTATTATTTGGGTTCAGGAAATCTCCAGGTCATAATCCGCTTGAAGCTCAAAATAATGGAGGTCTTTATCTTTCCCCGAACCAGTTTCCAATCTTAACGAATGGTACTACGCAAACAAAATTTGTTCATGTTAGGCTCGCCCAGATAACTTCCTCAAACTCAATTTTGAATTTATTTTTTAATACCTCACCCACTTCGCGTGTTGATGTTATGCGAGATAAATTCCAATGAACGAACATACAAACGAAAGCATCGAGAAATCAAACCTTTAAGAGAAAAACCAAAAGGACAAGACATATCTGTCTATTTACATATTTGCACAGCTAAACCGAAAGTCATATCCATTTCCCTGAGCACACCCAAAGAAATTTACCTGATAAAGGTTAACCATTCAGGCAAGTTCTGCGAAGCAGTTATCTCAAAAATGTTTGTTTCCCCATGTGGCAAAGTAAAGATATTTCACAGTGCAAACTTTCATTTTTATTTTTCGTTTCTTGGCTTGCATTGCCCATCCTTGGAAAAGTTCGAGGAAATCTAGCAAACTGCATTTGATGCTGCTGTGAGAAGTCTTACAAAATTTAGTAGCATCTAAACTACTTGGATTGGGATGCTTAGATGGGCACAAAGCTAATTGAATTGCGATGCCTCTTGGTGCTATACTCTGCGTGTATTCTAAGGCCGAGTTATCTAATTTTAAGATAAAAAAAAAGCAAGCAAAACTCAGGTGAAACCTCTGCTGAGATAGACTCAGCAGATTCGAAAAAAAATTGAACAAATTCCTTATGTCATTTATGGGATAAGAACCAAGACCTTTCCAAATAGGTGGCAACGAAAAAACATTCTCAATCAGAGGAAACCCCTTTTGCAGAAGTGTCCTCCACAAACAACTATTCCAAGGTATCAGTAATGGAGAAATTTATGTCCATTAACTGTCCACTCTCACATATCGTAATCATTTTTCTGATTAATGATGGTCAATGGGAATGCTGACATTGTCGATAGTCTGATGATATATTGGCTTGCATTGCTCATCCTTGGAAAACTTCGAGGAACTCTAGTAATTTTTCTTGATATTTTTAGGGCTTTTGATTTTTTGGCGTGAGCCTTCTAAACAAGCATCATCTTATGGTATGATTTTTGCAACTAGATAGCAGGCTGTCACTCTGTCTGACTGCTCATTGTGTACGATGGTAGGCGATTATCTCACTCAGCTGATGCTGGATTTTCTCAAGGTTCACTTTTCCGTGTACTCTTTTCTGTCCATAGTTTTACACTATATTCCACCTTCCAATTCATCAAATCCATTTATTCACAAACGGCTAAAACTTCTCTACTTCCCACCACAGTTCTTAAAATTATACAGTGAGAGAATTAACTGGAGGTAGGCATTTGATAGTTTTTAATTTTCTTAAAAACCCACTCCTATCATCTTTAAAAAAAAGCAAGCCCGTTTGGCAGTGCTCTGGTATTTCTTGATAAATCTATTGACAAAGGAAGACAGGCGGACATCATATGCAGAGATCAAGCCTCATGTCTTTGTCTTATATACGATTCTGGGCAACAAATGGACTTATTATGACATTCTGGTCCCATTACCGGATAATGACTATTGGATAATTAGCTATATAACCCAAGGAAGTCACAGGGTTATAATTCGGTTTAGTTCATACTTCTGTGTGGAGTTCCTCAAGATTCATCTCTAGGTCCCCCAGCGCTTTACAATTTTCATAAATTACCTGGCCAAAACATACCTCAATTAGAGGGGTACGCATTTTTATGTTCGCTGATGACGTACAATTTTTCATATCTAAAGATGATCCAAAAGACACCATCACCCTTCAAAATGTCGTAGAAAAGGAAGAAATTAGTGGAAGAAACTAATAATTGAGAATAAATCCTCAAATATACAAAATTTTCTTCATGGAAAGTTTGGCATATTTAGAAAAAAAAAGTGTAAAATAAGTATTTCATTGGACAAATTCAGTTAAATTCAGATTAAATTCAGTTAAATTCAGACTGGAGCGCTGTAGCAGTCATACCACGAAAGCTGTAAGTAAAAAAAAATTAAGACAGTGGGGCTTATCAAAGGAACACCTAATTCTTAAACCCCACACACTCAAAGCGCTCATTTTTCTTTGGAAGAGAAAAACGAGATGAAGTTTTCCTCACAAATCTGGACCCCCCCCCCCATCAAGCAGATCTTATTGAGTAAAATTAATTATTCAACTGACACCTCAGCAATCGTGGACCAAAGTTCTACCACTAAAATTACGATAACCCAACTTTGCATTTCTGTCAAGCTCAAGTAAAACCGCTACAGGAACGAAGAAATATGTATAACACAAGTATGAAACTGTTCTGAAAATAAATTCAGGTCTTATCGGTATGCTGGTCCTTCTAGAACACCTACACTTGACTGTTCCAATGATATCAATCAAACAGCAAACTTTCTATACGAAACAGTTGAAATCTGTAATCCACGAGGAAGAGCTTTATTTTACCACAGGGCATCTACCGCTTTTAAATATTTTCATTGAAATGAATTTCAGAGAGCCCTTGAGGAAATTAAAATGAGATCTGACCACTCAGCTGCCTAATTTCATTCCTTGATCGAGCACATCGGTATTTTCTACTTATTTATGTAACATTTTTTTTTTTTCGGTACAATCAATAGACAATTTCTGCAACGAAATCTTCATAAGTGCATTATCGATGAAAATTATTTTTAATTCGAATATATCTCTCTCCAAAGCCTACATTATTAATGGGCAGTCCTGCGGTGTGGACGATGTACAAATAAACAATCTACAAAGAGACCGTAACAGTAGGATTATACGGCAAAGTCTTTAACTACACTGCTCGAAATTAACAGAACACGCAGGAAAAGTGGTATAATTCTAGCGATGAAACACAAATTATACCATAGCTTGCGACGAAGTGGGACAAAATTTGGGATGGTGGTGTACCATAGAATAACGATGAAATAAGGAGACAGCGAGAAACTTCGGACAGGCATAAGGGACTTTTAAAAGAGTTGTATATGAATTACCAAAAAAAAATCACATTACAGAAGTCGATACAAGATGCTCGTGAATATGGTCACATGACATCAGTACGGAGTATGATCCCCTCCAACAGCTAAACAGGCCTGACAGCGGTGAAACATGCTCGATATAGGGATGCATGCAAAATTCTTGGCGCATTCATATAAAATAAGAGTTCTGAGCATCCCATTCTTCCACCTACGCAGACCTTAGCTCACCAAGTGACCTAGGAGTTAGCTATCGGCATGCAATACGACGCCCAAGGGCATCCCACACATGTTCGATAGGATTTAAGTCTAGCGATCGTGCAGATCACGGCAGTCCTTGGATACCTTCAGTTTCAAGATATTACTCCATGACTTGAGCTATATGTGTATTTGCTTTGTCGTGCATGAAAAGAAAATCAGGACCAACTGCACCCCTAAAAAGTCGCACTTGGTTTCGAGAATCTGTCTTCTGGACACATCTGCACAGTTAAGGTACCCTATCAAAAACATGGAAAGAATGCGGCCGTTGATCATTATTCCGCTCCACACGAGAAAACCGCCTCCACCATAAGTATCCATTTCTCTGATATTGGAAGGATGATATCACATTCCTCGTTGTCTCCAGATGAAATAACATCTAGAATCTTTATGTAGGCTAAAACGGGAACATCAGAGAACAGAACTGTACCTAATTCGTCAGGACTCCAAGTTACATGTTCATGGCACCAGTTTCGACGAGTTCTGCTGTGGTTTTGGGTCAATGGAATAGAAATTACTGGCTTCCTTGCATCGAGTCTACTTGAATTTAGCCTTCTTAACACAGGTTGAAAACATTTTCAAGTGTCGCTGCAGCAACCTCAAGAGACAGTGATGACAGGTCATCGTAAGATTCCATCTTGCTGTTAGACCCAGATAGTGGTCCCTTCCTTGATAATAAGAACCTTATTATTAAGGACGAAAATCGGCTCAGGTGTTTTCTGAACTTTTCTCATTTTAATGAGAAAGTACAGTTGAGTTCAATAAAAGAGATGTTGGTAAATTTCTGAAATTACAGTCAAGAGCTGTTGTAGGGTTTTAGGCGAATTAGCGACTAAGGCCATATTGCTCCGTGTGTATTGTCTGTAAAATGCATGTGCTCTGCCTCCGTAGCCAGGTGGGAAGGAGCAGTAGTGCGTATCACATGCTTCTTGATTAGACCGGGGTTCGAGCCCGTCACCACCAAATACGGAAGATGCGGAAAGGTCAGGGAATGACCACCGCATATCCCGGAGCAATATGGCCTTAGTTGCTAATGCTCCTAAAAACCAAAAAAACAACAAACAGCATGTGTTCTGAGGTCGCTTTTTTTGTTTTCTGGACGAAAAACCGTAGTTTCTGCAGAAAAAAAAAAAAACTATGCTGCCCTCGCCTGATACCGACTACCTCAGCCACGTTGTGAATAAAACCCATAAAAATTCCTCACGTCATCGACGGGACTCGAAATCAAGTCTTTTCCACGCGGTGTGGGGCAAGACTGCGATCCTACCACCTGTGCTATCCACGAGGGCTCCAGAGCTGTGATTTTGCATTTGCTGTGTAAAATAGTTTTATACTCTGTTAAGTTCACTCTAACTGAGGAAAATATCGAACAACAATGGCCCTGAGGCTGAACCTTTGGAAACAGTTTTTATTGTGGTATGAAACACTCTTAAAAAATGATTAGCAAGGCCAGCATACGATCTCTTGTTCTGACCTTTTGTTTAAATTCTGATTTAGTATTATTAGTAGTGGAACGTGAGCAAACTTGTCTAATTTTCCCTTAAATTGAACTTCCGCAACAGAAGGCTGTAGTTTGTCCCACCAATCAAATACCCTCTGGCTGAAATCAAAATTTCGCACGTCTATCCTGCAGCCATCTTTTTTTTTTTTTTTTTTTTTTTAATTTGAGTTTTTGTCCATTCCTGCGTGTTGTTCGAAAGAGTTAGAATATCATCAATCACCACCACGTCAATTCATTTAAATCCTTACACATTTCAGTCAGAACTCACAAATGTTCAGAAATTTTCAAGCACTACAATTTGCAGAGCTTAAGTCTTTTCTGGTAAGAGTACCCCCTTCTGTTCTTGACTAATATGGTTGCTCTTCTCGGCAACCGTTCCAAGAGATCCTCAAAATATTTAAAATGAAGCTTTATAGACCTGTATGCAGTACTCAGGAGGTTGTTTACATACAGAACAACTACTCTATCTCTGCTGGCAAAGTTCCTGTATGTCATTGACAGAATCCCACAAGCTATCATAGCCCTGTTTGCACTGCTCAGAACTTTATGTCGGACTATATATTTACCCTTAGGTCGCTTTCCTTCTCCACTACCTGTGAGGTACCAAAAAAGGTGGCGTGTTTTGGGAGGGAAAATGACTGCTGCTGAGCTACCACCGAACAGCTTAATAAGTACATCGTCCTTTGGTACTAGTTTGTAGATGTCCGAGTTCAATTTGTATCTAATGCTGGGGGAAATGTCCGAAGTCCTCTTCAGCTGAAGCTATTGCCCGATGTCAGGTGGAGGGAGTAGGGTTGCACCGTCAGTTATTCCGGCTTTTTTCAGCTGCACTAAATGTCAATCAGCCCGTGAACATACTTCTACAGACAAATATACCATATGGATGTGAGCTGCGATTTTTCTTTACTCTCTCGAAAAGGAAGACTACACTTGTGCAGTATTATGTACACTAAGTTGCAGCAGAATGCTTTTTCTGCTTTATCGCACTATGCCCATTATAGTCGAATCTCCAGATTTGGGAGATTCGACTGTAATGGACATAGTGCGCTAGTTATTATGGTGATATTAGTTGCCGAATATGTCTAGCTTGTCTACACGATGTAGATATCACAAGCAAAGGGGATACCTTATTCCTTCTGCTTGGGATCGTCTAACTGCAGTCAAAACTGAAGCGGCCTTGAATTAAAATTACTGATTAAAAATTCCTTCACATTGTCTGTGACGGAATTTTAACCTAGGCCTCCCCAAACGAGCGATGTGGCAAAACCACTGTATTGTGTCTTAAAAGGTTCAGTATCGCAAATCCTCCCTACCGTGAAAATTGTTTCCACGTCTGGGGCGGTGCCCCCAAAACCTCTTTGAGGCTTTTAGATTTCAATCAAAAGAAGGCAGTTAGGTTATGTAATGATTCATCTCTGACAGAGTCTCTCCAATCTGTCTCATAAACGTTCTGTTTCTGCTGCATGCCTTTTCTGTAAATACTTCCATGGGCACTGTTCTTCTAAATTGGCTTCTATAATTCCAACTCTCTTCCAAAACGGTCCAAACAATGTGCCGCAACCAGTCAACATCCTATTATTATCCAGCTTGATCTATAAGATGGTTTAAAACTCACAGAACCAACTTTTCTTCCTCATTTATTCCTTCAACTTCCGTTTTCTGAAACAACCTTCTTTTACACCGATTTCCTGAAGTTTGCAATCTACAGAAATTCAAGTCTGACGTCAACAAATATCTTCTTTCACCTTCAAACCATGCACAGTACTAGGTACTATAGGTTCTAATACCTTGTATTTGTGGTTTTCATTAAAAAAAAATAGTTCGTTTAAGATAATTAGCATTTGCTCTTTCGTATTTAAAATAATAAGGATCATAATTAATTAAATTATATAAAACTCCAAATTCTTATGCTATTATATATATTCATTTAAATTTTAATAAGCCCGATTTACACACGAAGACGTTGAAAGATCATTAAATTAAAGATCTTTCAACGTCTCTCAACAAATGGTTTCGAGATATGCACGATAATTAACATGATTTCTCTCTGCGCCCCGAACAACAGCATTCAAGTCAGCAATGGCCATTTATTTTTTATGGTTGGAAATCGCGTAGGATTATATGAAACGGCTTGCATTATTGAATAATAATCGTGATTGGTTTAGCTGAGTGAACACGTTTCAGTTGACCATGGTTTGAGCTCATGTGACTGATAAAAATCGTATTGCTCGTGTATTCTCTATATTTTAATTATTTTAAATGCAGTGATTAAGGAAAACCATATTTTTGTTAATCTCTGTATGGTCTTCTTACTCCAAAAATTAGCAGCAAGTAAGTAACTTAGTAAACAAAAGTAAGACACTATTTTAATGATAGCATTAATTTTCAAATTTAAATACTAAACGTGGAAAGTCAGATATAAAAGAACCTTTATTTGAATAAGATTTTTGTTGTACTCCAAAGAATTAGGCGGGAATAGGGTTCCCTTAAGTCAAATAGCAAAAGCGGAAGCACTTGTAATAAGATGTTAACGTGACTTACCTTCATACAACAACCTCTCCGACTGCTGATTGCTATAAGAAACCGCCATAAGAGTGTGTCTTCCTAACCGTCAGCAATATCGACGCAATGGGTCTCAACTTTATTAGTTCACAGGAATTATAGCGAGAGATAATAGATGACGTCATCACTTCAAAGTTCGTTGCATCTCTTGTGGTGTGAGTAGCTGGATACGCAATGATACAGATATCGTTACGTGATTCGCTATTACCGGGCATTATGTAACTGAAGACTACAAGGTCAAGAAACACCGACTGCCCCCAGTTAACCTTAGATATTAGTGGCCGAGCCATCCACGCTGCAGATCCACAATCGTAGAGGGTTTCTTTCAAAGTCTGTATCGTGAATAAGACCGAGGTGTAGAATGGAGTTGAAATGGTTAAGGATGTTTGCTGTGGTAACGCGACTGGACTTTGTTTTATTTCTACTTCGTTAATCTCCGCAGCTGAACGATATAAGGGTGAGATAAAGGCGAACGAGTGATAAGGTTCCTAAGGCGAGTAAGAAGCTTAACTTAAAAAAAAATAGAAGGAGAAAAACCCAAAAGAAAATAGAAGTAAAGAACCCCTTCCACCCCAAAATATAGATATAAAAAAATTAGGCATATATTTACTTACCACACCACACTACTCTGCTATTGCTGAACAGTAGTGTTCAATGTTCAAGTGTTGCGAATGTGAACTTCATAAGTAATTTCATTGTGGATTATAACTCCCGTCCTGCGCACCGTATGTAATTTTATTGTAGACATTTTTATTCTATTTCACTTCCTTCTAATAAGATTTATGCGTTTCTGTGTTCATTAGTGCACACTAATTAATTGTTATTAATTATACTGAGTATAATATTGTAATTTAATTTGATACATTAGGCATAATTTAAAACAAGTAAATACATAGGCCCTAGTGGGGGGCACAGTTGGTAGGATCGCCATCCTCCCCTCACTGGGTAGGCGCCTCCGTAGCCAGGTGGGAAGGAGCAACAGTGTGTAGCACACGCTTCTTGATTAGACCGGGGTTCGAGCCCGTCACCACCAAATACGGAGGATGCGGAAAGATAAGGGAATGACCACCGCATATCCCGGAGCAATATGGCCTTAGTTGCTAATGCTCCTAAAAACCAAATAACAACAACAACAACCTCACTGGGTGGAAAAGACGTGAGTTTCAGTCCCGTCAATGAGATGAGAAATTATGGGCCTTTTTCACAACGTGGCTCTGTTCCAGGCGAGGGTAGCATGGTTTTTACTCCCGGAAAATTGGGTTTTCGTCCAGCAAACAGAAAATCGACCACAGAACACGCGCAATTTACAGACAATATACACGGAGTAGCAATATAGCCTTAGTCCCTGATGATCCTAAAACCTTATTACAACAAATACATAGGCTTTACTAGGGTAACTAAGAGTAAGAACAGGTGCATGTATACTTGCATGTACACTAATGCTAAGAGCATTGTAAATAAACTTGATGAATTTGAAGTACTGATTAAGTCATTAAACGCACGAATAGCAGAGACGTGGTCGCTCAGCTATAAGGGATACAGAATTTGAATATGGGCAGTACAATGCATACAGGGGAGGAGGAGGAGGGGTTATGCTTTTAGTTAAGAAGAATATTAAATCTAAGGCAGGGCATCTAGTTGACTTGGGTGACGAGTGCAATGTTATAGTTATAGTTTGGTGTTATAGGCCTAACGACTGTGATAAATATACTAAACGGCTATGAAGGGAAATAGTTGACCAGCAAATCAGAATGGAGGATTTTCTTTCCAGATGATGATTGGAATTTGTGGGTTGGTCACTCACACGATGGCAAGGTTTTTGCGTATTTTTTTGGATGAGGGTTTTCTACAGCAGCATATTAGGAAGGCAACAAGAGGAAGTAATATCTGATTAACAACAGCGATTCTTCATGCATTAACAATCTACAGATAAAGGACCCACTGGGGCAGCGATCATAGTGTACGAATGTGGAATTTAATTAAAGACTTAACTACTATAAAGAAAAAGGAAAAGGCTTTTGCAAGGGTGACCACAGTGGTCTCAGACAGTTTTTAAAATCTACGCAGTGAGACCAACTGATGATGTTACCGACAGCAAATTCTAAACGGGAAGCATTCAGGGAAGTAATCAAAGAAGCTGCTTGGCTTTTTATGCCAATAAAGAAATACTGTTCAAGGCTTAGACCTAAGTGGATGTCAGATGAAATATGAGATACCTGGAAGAGAATAAAAGTGCATTAGATGCATATAAATTATCAGATGATACAGAAGTCTATGGTAGATATAAATTAGTCTGTAATCAAGACACAAAGGAGTTTAGGCAAGCTAAGGCATATTATTATAAGCATTCTCGGGCAAAGACTTTTATGCTTATATTAACAATAGAAGGAAGGGACTGAATCGCATTGGGCAAGTTGATGTCGATGGTTTAACTGTTTATGACTGTGCTCATGATGCTGGCAAATTGAATAGGTATTTTGAATGTGCATATGAGAAAAATTCCAGAAGTTTATCGAACTGTAACGGGTAACTAAATGACTGTGATAACTGAAAGACAGTGGAAGAGAAATTGTTGAAGCCAAATATAAAAAAAAGTCGCCTGGGGTGGATAGAATCTAGCCAATTATATTAACGGAGGCAGCAAAGGATATAAGAAAAACTATAACCATAATTATAAGAGCAACCCTGGATTCGGGGAGGGTGCCTATTAACTGGAGATGTGCGAATATATCCCCAATTCATAAAGGGGGATCAAAATGCGACATGTGTAATTACAGACTTAATACTGTACATTCAATAATACAATTCACGACATCAATTTAAGCGTTTTTTTCAAAAATTGGTACGTGATAGAAAAAAAAAACAAAAGGGAATAACATTGCTGAAATCAGTTAAAAACAGCTGTTAGTTTACAAACATCGAAAACCATGCAGAGTAATGTTATTAATTGATAGGAGTGCGTATAGTGGGTGTAACAATAAAGTTGTTAACACTCCCGTTGGCCTTCCAATTTGAGCTGGATTGTGTGTGTGCAAGGTGTTCTAGAAGGCGTTTGTTCTTTACTCATAGTTCTCATTACATTTCATTTGCAATGAAATGGCTCAAACCAATTCCCAAAAGTAACAATGCCAAAGACCTATACTCCCTTCAAAATATTCTGAATAAAATGCCATTCTTATAGTGGAATCATTCGAAACTGCAATTGAACCAACAGGTACCTTTTAGCGAGTTTGTACACTGAATATTTGTTGTTTTACTGCTTGGTGAAAAGTTGCTCCCTAATCCGGTGTCGGACTTTTTAGTTTGAAGTTTAGTATTTTTTTTCCCTTTGTGATTTTCCCCGCACTGTGGGCTTGTGACATTTCTGTTTTGGAAAGTGCTCGCTGTCTTTTACGGATTGTATGCGAAAGGTTTGAAATTTTGATTTTTCTAAAGCTTGGTGATACTTTCAAGCCTTCCAGCATGTTTAGACTTCTTGTGAAATCGTGGCTTGGACTGGAGCGAAATTTAACTCCATTTAGACGACTATAATGATATAAGTAAGTCCCGCTAAGGTGACAACAATCTCAATTTTGTGCTCCGATTTTATTGTCTAATTCAGTTTCATTATGAGTCAAACTGTTCATAATTAGTTCTAATAGAAAGCTCAGACGTTCCACTTTCTGAAAATACAACACAAGAAGAAAACAAGGGCCCGGGTTAATTATTATTAATCAATATCTGCACGTATAAGTACAGTTATATTCGGTATGGCTGTATTAATAGTGATCAGATGGTGAAAAAAAGCGTATATAGTATTACCCCCCCCCCAAAAAAAAAACACTACCCTCATCATATCTCTCCGACCCAAAAAATAATTTGCCTAATCCATCCTTCCTTAAATTTATTCAAACCATTAACTTCAACAACGTCAAGTTCATTCCACATACAGTTCAGTATAGGTACTCTCTGGCTGAATGCATGTATCCTACAACCATCCTTTATCAATTTAAATTTATGTTTACTTATTGGTGTTGTCTAAGATTAAAGATGCCATCATCATTTACTCGATCCATTTAAAGTCTTAGCCACTTCAGTCGGGTCTCCTCGCAGGTTTCCAGACGCTGCCGTTTGCAGAACTTAAGTCTTGGTAAGAGCACCCTTTTGCTCCCCCCCCCATTAATCTTGTTGCCCTCCTCAGCACCCGTTCTACCATATCTACATCATTTTCGCAAATGAGGCTTCCAGACATGTATGCAATACTCAAGATGTGGCCTAACCATTGCCCTATAACGGGATGATCACCTCCTTGTCCCTGCATGCAAGAAGTCTTTAGAAAATGGACGGAAACTGAACATTCAGCTGGTCATGTCTGATATAAAGGAACTAGAGCACAGTTCACTCCGAAAGAAGTGGGAAGTCCACTGGGAGAAGTCAAGGTCGCATTTAAGAAAAGCAAAAAAAATCGCACGAAAGATGTTTTATGTGTAAACATCTTTGACGACGCCTATTAAATTTCGAACAGCTAGAACCGAAATCATGAACGATGTAATTTATGCTCACGCCCGCTGCTTACTCTACCGAATCAACGTTTGGAAGTTAGGCCAGTAGCTTGATTACCCATGTGATTGTAGCCATTTGTTGAATAGCATGATCGGAACAATACAAGCATTTGTTTTGCTACAATCATACTATCATGTTACTCTGTTATGCTTTGTTGCAAATTACACATGCAGCGATACGAGATCTGCAAGAAACGACAGTATCCACGCATAATACGCTATCGAAACTATGACTTGGCTCAGGATCTGTACGAATGCGAGATAGTAACGCTGCACATTCCATTTTGCAATGAGGAAACAGATGAAACCTGTCAAGATCTACGACGCCAACTCTCATACTAGATCGTAAATTGCATGAATTGGACTTGGCCATTCGCAATCGTTTGATTGAAATATGTAAGACGATGTGTCAGAACAACTACGACTGTGACCCTGAAGAAGCACGCGGTAACGATTTGCATAGCCTTGTAACGCGACTGCGATCATTTTCGAAACTTTTACTATCATCCAAACAGCGAATGAGGATCTAAAGCTCGCCATGCTCAACCGACTGAGCGCAATTGCAAAGAAAACGCAAACATTTGATGACGAACGAGGACTTCTGAAACTTAATGAGAATGGCAAATGAAGAGCATAAGATTCTACCCATACATGTAATTTGGAATCTGTTATCCCCCAATCGCAAGCCGATTCAAATATTCATGACAGGACCAGCTGGTTGCAGAAAAACGTTTATGATTGCCATCACCTCTTGATGGAAATATACAACCGCTTCAGTAATACAGACGGGTACTGTAATGCCTACATTACATGCGCTTCAACTGGTAAGGCTGAAGCGCATGTAATGTAATGAAATTGGATGTGGTCAGAGCTGGTTTATGCCAGCTCTGAGCACATCCAAGATCACTGCCCTGAAGACATCTATTTCTCTGGTTACCAAAAGGTTTCTGCCATGGGTGGCAATGGTTAGCCCAAAGCCATCTAAGTGGTATGCCCTCAATAGCGTCTAGAAAAGAACCGCGATTGGCCCTGACAGATTCCCAGTCTTCGTGATTAAGTCCAGCAGTGTATTCGTCACAGACATACTTCGCATTTTACACCAAATCTTATTTGGAAAACACTATATCAAATCAATTCCAAAAGCAACAATCCCAAATCTGCCAATGACTATACAAAAGCTTCACTACAAAAAGTATTCTAAAACCAGTCTTATAAACTATTCGGACATCGACCTGAGTATCTGGTGATCACAAAAGATCAATTATCACAAATCTAACGGAATCTCTGCATCGAATTCAATATGCCCTTAACTACCGATACCAATTGAACATTCCGTTCCAATACGTTACCTTAGTCGCCCTTGTGCCATCAAAATGAAATCAAATCCTATATGTTGCATTTACTTCTGACAGTATCTCCATTGTTGCCATTATCATCTTAAAGGAATATTTACATGTAACCGGATTTATGTTGCAATGATAACAAGTACACCGAGGAAGAGACAACTGCAGTTAACGAAACGTCCAAAGTGACCGACTGATTCAATAAGAGAGTCCCGCAGGATAGTATCCTGTCTGGCACGCTCTTTGCTGCATCCCTTTTCTAGCTTAGATCAAAAGCCATGTTTTATGTAGATAATTTTATGTAAATTTGTCGCCTTGAACGATTAGAAAACGGTCAATCAAAGATGCAAATGCTATATTCAATGATTGGTGCAGATGCTATAACCATCGAGCTACCTAAATTGCCTTTGGCTTCGATAACAGCGCATGTGGTTTTCACAATCAAAAGAATTAAGAACTAAATATCAATTCTCGCGAATGCATGTGAAGTTTTTCCCCTAATAGACAAGGTGACCAAAGAATACGTGTAATTTGCAAATACACTACACCTCTGCCTCATGGCCTTGGCTCAAATACTAAAGCAAACAGACGTCTAGAAAGCTTTATTACAACATTTTATTGGCCAATGCTAATGCAGGTGAAATAGATTTAGCTTTTGAATATTGTTCTACAGTTTTAGTTCATTATCAGTGCCTTTTTGTTTTGCACGTGATCAGCACTCAAATGAACGGGGAGTGGGGAGGGCGTATCATACTGAAAACGATGATTGCTGTAAAAGATAGGAGAACGAAACTAATAAAGATTGAAACGAAAGGAGAAAAAGATTAATTGAGAATTGTAGGAAGTGTATTTGAAAAGCTGTTTCTACAAAGTTTAATGTTGGGGGGAGGGAGTCCATGCTTAGTGCGCATACTGTTGTTGTTGTTGTTTGGTTTTTAGGAGCATTAGCAACTAAGGCCATATTGCTCCAGGATATGCGGTGGTCATTCCTTAACCTTTCCGCATCCTCCGTATTTGGTGGTGACGGGCTCGAACCCCGGTCTAATCAAGAAGCGTGTGAGTGCGCATACTAAAAGATCAATTTATTTTACTTCTCCCAAGGTTATATGTAAACGTGAGTTTACTTGATACTGCCACAGCAGCCAGCTGAGTTTACAATTTCATTTGTGAACTTTGCAAACCCTCCTATATAATATTTATCTTAGTATATTATTTTTATTATCTGATAATTCAGCATAGAAACAGTTGTCCGAAAGCTCACTACAAATAAACGGGAAAAGTATATAAATTAAAATTATAATAATTTGTGTAAGAATACTGGTTACGACGCTGGTGAAGGATCAAATTCTGGAACGGCTCTCTCTGCTTTAGTGTTTAATATTCACTGAAATATGCTCCTCCAAGATTGCTCATCTCAGCCACTACACCGCTTTAAAATCCTACACCTCCCAACCCCGTGGGTGCCGGATTTTAGAGTTTGCTGTATAAGATGTACTTCTCTGTGGAGGTGCGCGTTCGAGAATAGTCGCAATTTAACAAATCGATTTTTTAATAACTTAAAAAACAAGACTGGAATACAAAATATGTTTATTGAAAAACAAATTTGATGTAATTATATGTAAAGCTTCTGTTTATATTAATATTTTAATTATGCAAGAAAGCAAGCTTATCAGCTAAAAATAAAAAAATAAAAACTACATATATCACCCGTTCGTATCTCCTCCAAGAATTTGTTTAGTTCTTCCTTGAATTTATTCAAACTACCCCCTTCTACAACAATAGATGGAATTTGATCGATCAACCGCCCTCTGGCTGAAGGCAAACTTCCTCACAACTAATCTGCAACCATCCTTACTCATAAATATACGTCCCCTCATGTGTCAGCATGAGGAAGAATGCCATCAAATTTAGTTTACAGAATCCATTCAAGACCTTAAACACCTCAATCAGATCTCCTAGCACGTGCGTAGTCTCCAGACGCTGCAATTTGCAGACTTGGAGCCTTTCTTGGTAAGACCATTTTGTTGAGAAGTCTTTTGCTTTTAAAAAACAGCTTCAACGGTCTTGGCATAGAATCTCTTAAACATTGTAGTTCTTCAGGTGTGACAACCTTGACTGATGGATTTGATCACTTCTCTTTTATTGTTGAGATTTTGACGTGAACCGATAACTTTCAGCAGTGCCACAAATTTTTAATCGGATTTCGGTCTCTGGCCACGTAAGCACATTTATATGGACTTCCAGCCATATCATGCTGGTTTCGGCTGTGTGCAAAGGTGCACTATCCTTCTGACAGATGCCCTCACCTTGTGTGCTACTCAATGATCAACATCACCGATTTCTCTTCCAGAATCTCCGATTTTGTGTGTATTTAATGAACTATCGATAATTTGCAGTTGTTCGATGGATGTTTCATTCCTTAATATACATCCATCCCCATACCATGACACTGACCAGATGCTTCCGGTAACAAGTTCGGGTTGTCCACACACGTACCTGATACCGCCATTGTCAAATTTGGAAATACGTTTTTCGTCAAGCCCTTTTGCATGGCTATCTGTTGTCCAAGCTCCTAGAGTCAATTGAAAATAATAATAACTAAATTTTCTGTTTATCCTCTGGGATTCTGTTTATGCTGCGGTGAGTGCACCGTATAAGGGCAAATTATGATATTAGGATCCCCCGTAAATGATTACATCTACCCCTATATTTATTTGTATGTAAATTGCGTGTGTTCTCCGGTCGATTTTCCTGTTTGCTGGGCGAAAAAACCCCGTTTTTGGGGGAAAACCTTGCTATCGCGTCATCGATGGGATTCGAACCCGGGTCTTTTCCACCCGGTGTGGGGAGGACGGTGATGATACCATTGGGCTACACGCGCAGACAACCATATAAGGGACAGAGGAGTTCACACGATAAAGAGAATACAAGAACATATCCGTATTTAACATGGGTCAATTCAAACGTGCCTACTAATGTACCCTCGCTTTTGACCACTAGGCTACGGTGGCCGTTGACGCCTCCGATTTTCATTGAAATAGGATTTCTTTTTAGATTTTCTCACTTGAAAACTGTCTTTTGAATAATTTTTTCAAATTGTGTCTCAATAAAATACACTCCAGACTTTTTGGAAATTTTATTTTGTTTTAGAAGTTCTTCTGCGATCTTGTAGATCCAGGTGACAAATATTTTTCGTTCATTTTCAGGATTTACTTCACGTTTCCCACCATTTTTGGAGCCGTTTTAGTATTGGTAGCAAATCTGTTAGATTTTCCTAATACCGGAGTTCCATTTTCAAGATTTTTCGCTGCGAGGGTAAATTGAAAAGTAAAGGAAATTTGCGTGAATTAACACCCGACACCTTCAGTGAGGTTGCAGTTAGCCGATCTCCAACGGACGGAGCAGGGTTCCAAAAATAATTTGTATTTGCCAAATTACAAATATACCATCTTGATTTTGTTAAAACTCATTGGCTTCGTTAACGTGAGAAAACCTAGTTCATCACTCAAAGTTTCCGGCGCCTCTGTAGCCAGGTGGGAAGGAGCAGCAGTGCGTAACACACGCTTCTTGATTAGACCGGGGTTCGAGCCCGTCACCACCAAATACGGAGGATGCGGAAAGGTCAGGGAATGACCACCGCATATCCCGGATCAATATGGCCTTAGTTGCTAATGCTCCTAAAAACCAAATAACAACAACTCAAAGTTTCAATCATGGTAATATAGTGGCCTGACGCCACAGTGATTCCGCTTTCATTATCAACTTCAAAAATGGGCCGATTATCATCAAAAATATGGGCCGATAACGCCGTGAGATGAAATTGCTTGTGGAATTGGCGAAGGTTTCCTCTACCGATAATGAAAGGTGTTTTTTTTTTTTTTTTTTTTGTTGTTTATTCATAAAATCGTTTAGATGAAAGTGAGCAACATCAGACATCGTGAATAAATTCTTCATCGTGATCCATCTTAGTGGATCACACTTTTAAATTCATCCGTTTTCCAGACCCACCGAGTATCTTTTGAATTATGGAGTTTGTTCTTTTCATATCATTTCCATTTATGGATTGAGTATAATTAAGTATAATTAATTAAGTATAAGTATAATTAATTAATTATAATTGAGTATAATTAAGGACGTTTCTATAGAACGTGTAAAAGTAAATATAATAATATAGCTTTTGCAACCTTTGTGAACCGGGATAAGTGAAGACGTTTCAAAAGTAATTCACTTTAACGATAAATCAAAATATAGCATTTCTTTATGGTAAACACATTTTGTTAGTAACAGGGTGTGCCTATCTGTAGTTTGCATCTGTTGCATTCACTCAAAACCGGATTAATCTTTTACCTCACAGAAGCTCACGTTTCATATCGGAAAATTAGTTACCACAATGGAGTGAACCGTTTTCATCAACTACTCTTTTAGATGTTTCCTTCGGGGCAAAGTCTGCTTTTTTTCTGCCTTTACTTCATAAATAAAATTCTGAAATGTAACAGCTGGACCAGTTTTGCACTCAGTTTTTCGCAATACGGTTTAGGTACTGAATTTCTAAACAAAGATCAAAAATAGTACTAAAAATAAGAGTAATGTACGCAAAGACGTCTTGCATGTCTCTATACATTAAATTTGTTTTCCTCCTAGTGATATTTATTCGAGCTAATGGGAGAAGAGGGCGTGACAAAACGTCACTAATACAAGCCAATAGGAGAAGAGGGTGGGGAAGTAACGTCACTAATACACAGGTAGAAAGTTACATGTCATTTCCTGATTAGATTTCGATCAGTGCGCTATAATATTAGTATAATATTATTATACAAATAATAACATTATACAATAGAAAACTGTACAAGTATGTACTTACAAAATACTAAACTATTTACAATCATACTTCTACTTTTGTTAAATGAAAGGACCACAAATGAATTACTGGGCAGAATCAGACGCTTGCTGTTAATAATGCAGAGCGCGTAAATGGGACGCATTGCCAACGTTCCACGCATTGCAAAACAACTGCCTCTGTAATATTCACCAACCTCGTGCACGTGCTTCGCTGTCTAATGTTCACATGACCACGCCCGGCATCATTTGATGTTCCATTGTAATGATTTTTGTATATTAATAAGAAGGGACCCATCGTACCGATATAGTTTGTATATTTGTAAATAGTTTAGTATATTTTAGATATTTGTTTAGTGTGTAAATATTTTAGATATTTGTTTAGTTTGTAAATAGTTTAGTTAAATATTTTAGTCCTACTCTATTGGATGCAGCAATATTCCTCGTGCCTTATGGAACTCGAAGCAAAATGTCTTTTCCTAAGTGACCTATATAAACGCAGGTAAATAATTACATGGTGATATTTATTCGACTTTGAGAATACTGCGTGCTGGGTGTGGGGTAGCCAATGGGAGAAGAGGGATACAGGTCAAGTGGTGCAAATGGACGGGGCAATTGCGTCACTGCAAATGCACAAGTAAATAATTACATAGGTCGTTTCCTGATTAGATATCGATCAGTGCGTTACAATAGGTGCGTCTTTTACATAGAAAAGATTTGACTTGCCCGTCATACCTCTACAATTTATGTAGAAAAGTGTGCGTGGGGGTTGGCGAGCAAAATGAGCAGGGGGGGCGAAGTCCCCTAGTTATTATTATAGCAAGTGCTTGCTTTCACCCCTTTCACACAGCCGACCGGCTAGAAGAGCGTTCAAATTATTATATTAGGGTAACCGCAATTCATTACATAAACACGTATTTGTGTCTGTAAATTGCATGTGTTCTCTGGTTGAACCATTGAGGTTAATTGTGAGAGAATATTTGGACTCAGGGAGGAGATTCCTTTGGATTGGAGAAGCGTCAATGTATCGTCAATATATAAAAGCGGTTCTAAGAGTGAAGTTGGTAACTACAGACCGGTTAGTCTGACTACTACAGGAAAACTCTTAGAGGCAGCAGTGATTAAGAGTACAATGCAGGGACATTTAGATAGATATGGCATTCTGAAGAACTCAACATGGCTTTGTTAAAGGTAAATCATGCTTATCTAACTTAGTAGGCTATTTTTACACAGAGTTACTCATCAGCTGGATTTTGGGAATAATTTCGATATAGTTTATTTGGATTTTAGCGAAGCTCGGTTCCTCACGAGAGGTTTCTGTATAAGCATGAAGAGGTTGAGATTACTGGTAAGATTATAAGATGGATTGTTGGGTGGCTTGAAGGCAGAGGGTTGTGATTAATGGATATTTTTCACATTAGTGAGGTCACTCAAGGATCGGTTCTGGGGCGGCTGTTGTTTCTCATTTTCATAAAGGACATCGACGAAGAAGGAACGTCCTAATTTGCAGATGACGTAAAGATTGGCAGAGTCGTTAATGATCAGTGCCAAGCAGCGCTCCTTCAGGATGACTTGGACGGACTTCAAAGATGGTTAGGAAGTGGCAGCAATGTTTTAATGCTCATAAATACAAGGTCTTATAAGGTAGTGTATTACAAAAGTAAAAGTTCAGCAGTGATTTTCTCTTTCATTAAGATTTGATTACTTGCTTATTACATATTTTTATGTTATATTACTTTTTGTTCCATCTTCTTTTTATGAGGTGTTTCCACCGGCGTGCTCCCATTCTGTAGTTGAAGTTAGCTATGCGCTTCAGATAGGCTCTTTACTCTGTATTGCTTGTTCTGACAGTGTTCCACAGGATCTGTTGTTATTAAATTAAAAAGGTTGACTAGACTATGTTGTTTGGAAAGGAATTCTTTAGACAGGAGGTGGTGGACAGTATAGAATATAACAGTAAGTACAGGTTGCCATTAATGCGTCCAACACGTGCAGTAGAGATAAAGCCTTGAAGATTGGGTTTCAGTCACACCGGTAAGCATTTAATAAAGAAGAATATTGCTGGATGCTATGTGAACTCGCCAGAGGGTGATATTTAGGTTGATATATAAAACAATCCTGGAAATGATGAGTTGCCCGTGACCCTATTATCTATCGCAGCATCCAGTACTCGACTGCCAGGAATCTGTTTCCGTACGACTGCGGAGCAGAAGACCGGATTGACGATTCGTAAATTGAAATTGGTTGTAGGCACAGCTGAACGTTTTCTCCGGACTGCATCGACGTCGAGTAACTCCGAGAATTCTAGTCGAATAGTCCAACGACGGGTGAGACTTTACTTCCTTTATCTGCAATCCGTTATGGCAGGCTCTGATGCCATTATTAATTCTTTTGAGCTGATTTGGATACGTTGAGTTCCAGACTTACTTGCTGTGGATAATCTAGAAGGCTGTTAATCAGGGTGGAGACTCTCTTCAGCGTTGTTCGATGTTATATACAACTTGGGATCGTCCCTATATGATGGAAAATTAGCATACCTTGCGAGGAAAGGTTCAAGGGCAGCAGCGAACAGCAGGCATGGACAGGACACCTCCATGCGGTAATACTGGCGTTATAAACCACTCCTGTTGGAAGGATGTATGGTTGATGATCAGTTGTCTTGGGACAGATGATGATTAAGGATGAGGATAATAGTTTTAATAGGCTTCCTGTAATACCAAACTATTTTTACAGAATGCAGATGCTGGAATCGAGAGCTTATCAAAAGATCACGTCGATCTAAGATTTGTTGAGAGCTGCTTGAATTTTCAATAGGGTGTCCACTAGATTAGTACGTGTACATCTTTTGGGATCACAGTATGAAGACGTTTAGGTCTCTAAGAGAAGCATTGGTCGATAAGTACTGATAACAGTTTTGTCAAATATTTTTAATGAGAGCCGCCCACTCAGATAGTCCGAATTCCTTACCTCAGGCTCTTTAGGATTTCTTCTTTTCGGTATGGGTTGAACCTTGTATTGGTTCCAAATAATCTGGATTATCTGATGAAAGATTGTCAGAAGGGGGGCCCCACAATGAAAGCACTGAACACTTTAATCATTAAAGCCATCAGGACCAATAGCAGGTTTATTGAGAAGTCTGTTGATATTTATAAGGCATTGTTTTATTAAAGATATAGTTGAAAGGGTCTGTTTGGAACGGACGAAGAAATCACTTAGGTTTCTGGTTCTTGGGCCTGATGGCACCTGGCTGAAAGTAAAAAAAAAAAAAAAAAAAAACGTTCCTGAAATATATTCTCTTCTATATGAAAATCCTTTTGACATTTGGATGTAATACGTTTGGAGTGGTTTATCCTGTTGAGTTCCAACTGCTGGATTACATTTCGTTTATATTTAAGGTAGGTGGCGCGCTCTTTCTTGTACATGTGATAGTCATCTGAGTTATGGTCCTACTTTCATGTTCTGAATTTTTTTTTTTTCCTCTTGAATCCTTCCCTGACTTCAGCATTGAACCATGTGTTAGATCTTCCAGAGAATTTTATTTGCTTGGAGGCTCCTATGCGATTCATGCTGAACAAATTTCTGAATGTCTGCAATACATGAATTGAGCAAGATAAGGAAAAAAAAGTATCCTTAGACTACCTGTAGATGTATTATCTCCTTCGCGTTGTAATATGAAAGTTTCGGAAAATTAAACTGCTACAATTAAGCCCACAATATGAGAGATCAATTTCGTAACTGTGTTGTCGGCTATTATATACTGTGCTGCCACTTTATTAGGTACATCTACCTAGTAGCGTGTTGAGCCTCCTTTAGCCTTCAAAACAGCCTGAATTCGTCTAGGCATGGATTGAACAAGATGCTGAAAACATTGTGCAGGAATGGAGTACCATGCAGATATGAGTATGTCACGTAGTTCCTTGAGATTCGACGGAGGCCTGCAGCGAACAGCCCTTTCTAGCTCATCCCAAAGATGTTCAATAGGATTGAGATCAGATAGGCTCTTTACTCTGTATTGCTTTTACTCTGTGGACTGAGCGGGCCACTGCAGCGAAGAAAAGTCATTGTCATGTTCCTGGAACCATTCCATAGTGATTCGGGCTTTGTACACCGGTACATTATCTTGCTGGAAGTAACCATCTTACTGAGGATAAACTATCAACATGAACGGATGCACTTGGTCAGCAACAATGTTTAGGTACAATGTGGCATTCAGACATGAATCTATGGGTATCAATTAACCCAAACTTGTGCCAAGAAACATTCCCCACACTATAACACTGCCCTCACACCCTTGCACAGTAGTCGTCAGACATGACGGGTCTATGGATTCATGTTGTTTTCGCCAAATTCTGAGCTTTCATCAACATGATGAACCAGGAACTTCGACTCGTGAGACCAAGCAACTGTTTCCAGTCCTCGATAGTCCAGTTCTGTCGTTGCTGTGCCCACAGGAGGCGTGCTCTCTTGTTCTTCATTGATAACAAAGGTGCACGATGTGGCCGTCGGCTGTTGTAGCCCATTCGCCACAAAGAGCGACTACTGGCCCGTTGCGATATTTTGTTCTGCGCACGAAGGCTGTATTCTGATGTTACGTGCGACATTGTGGCCGTATTTTTTTTTTTTTTTTTTTTTTTTTATGTAAACCCCAAATATTTGATTTGATTTGATTTTGGGTTTATTGGCGCAAAAACAACTAAGGTTATACTGCGCCCAAACCACAAATATAAGAGGTATTAGAACCTAAAGTACTCAGTACCGTGCTTGGGTTAGAGGTTGAGAAGACGAAAGAAGATATTTGTTGACATTGGACTTGAACTTCTGTACAGTACACTGTAATTTTCAGGAAATACGTATGAAGGAAGGTTGTTCCAGAAAACGGCAGTTGAATGAATAAACGAGAAAGATGAAAAGTTGGTTCTGTGAGTTTGAAGTTGGACAGTAAATGGATGTTGGCTGGTGGCGGCACGTGTTCGGACTGTTTTGAAAGAGAGAGCGGGAATTATAGAAGCCAATTCAGAAGAACAGTGCCCATGGAAGTATCTGTAGAAAAGGCATGCAGCAGAAATAGTACGTCTATGAGACAGCGAGTGGAGAGACTCTGTTAGAGATGAATCATTAATTAACCTAACTGCCCTCTTCTGAATGGAATCAAGAAGCCTGAGAGAGGTTTTGGGGGCACCACCCCAGATGTGGGAACAATATTCCATGGCGGGGCGGATTTGCGATTTATACAGAGTGAACAGCTGCTTGGAAGAAAAGTAACGCCGAGAGCGAAAGAGAGAACCAAGTTTTTTAGATGCAGAGGAAGCAATATTTGTAATGTGCTTGTGCCAAGAGGGATTAGAAATCAGGGTAATCCCCAAAAGAGATATATCATTTTGCCTAGAAATCGGAGTGTCACTAAAGATAAGCATAGGAGCAGAAGAATCCTTTTTGTGAGCTATAAGACAAGACGACTGAATTTTAGAAGGGTTGAAATCAACTAAGTTGTCTTTGCCCCACCTGAAGATCGATATTTAAGGAATGGTAACAGATTTTCGAGAAATTGAAGCTGATTGAGCAGGACAAGGTTTCTCAAAATGGAAAGTGGAATGCAATGTGCTATCATCGGCAAAACTATGGATAGGATTTCCAGTCGATGGAAGAAGGTCATTAATATACAAGAGGAAAACAGTGGGGGAGAGAACTGAACCTTGGTGGACACCGGCATTAGTGGAGAAGTTAGAGGACAGAGAGCCATCTACCATCACCCTCAGTGAGCGATCAAAGAGAAAACTGGATAACCAATTACTAAAAACAGTTGGCAAACCATAAGATGGAATCTTGTTTAGAAGACCTTTATGCCAAACACAATCGAAAGCATTTGAGATGTCAAGAGCAACTACTTGTGTTTCACCGAAACTTTCCATTGAATTAGTCCATAAATGTGTAACATAAGCCAGAATATCACCAGTGGATCGACACGGACGGAATCCATATTGGCGATTGTTGAACAGACGGAAGGTTTCTAGGTAGTTTAACAGTTGGCGGTTAATTGATTTCTCCATTACTTTAGAAAGAGTAGAAGTAATTGCAATGGACCGATAATTGGATGGGAGGGATTTGTCGCCCTTTTTAGGAACTGGCTGGATATGAGCAAATTTTCAAGCAGAAGGAAAAACACCTTTGGAATAAGAAAGTGAAAAAAGGCGGCAAAGAATAGGAATAAGTTCAGGAGCACAGGTTTTGAGAACAAGTGGAGAAATACCATCGGGACCTGGAGCTTTTTTAGTATCAAGATTCGTCAAAGTCCTTCTGACATCCTTTTGACGGGGAGGCATTGAATGCAGTGTGTTGGGAATGGTGGGAGGTGTTTTACCAAATCATTAATACAGGAGTTGGAAGAAAAATGGGATGCTAGCAGGTTAGCTTTATCCTTGGCTGAAGTGACAATCGAACCATCTGGTTTGGACAGAGGTGGGAGCAGAGATGGGCAAAGGTTGCGGCCAATAGCTTTGGCAAGAGACTAGAATGCTCGGCTACCATTAGGGCAAGAAGCAAGTTTTCTACTCTTAGCCTGTTCAAACTCTAGTTTGGACTGATTAATAACTGCTTTACAATTGTTGCGAGCTTTGGTGTAGGCAGAAAAGGAAACTGAAGAATTAGAAACAAGCCAATTACGATATGCAACATTCTTCTCTTGAACAGCCTTAGCACATTTATTGGAAAACCAAGGTTTAGATAAAGGACGAGCTTTTAAAGTGGAGTTAGGGATAAAGGATTCCATTCCTACAAGAATAATTTCACTGACATGATCTGAGCAAACATTGACATCAGAAGTTTTGAAACAGTAATCCGACCAAGGAAAAGAAGAAAAGAAATCTCGTTGATCATCCCATTTTGCATTCTTGTAATGCCAAACAACACGAGGTTGGGAATAACCATGAGATAAAGTTTCCATTGGAGAAGAGACAATCACCAAGTTGTGATCTGAAGTGCCTAAAGGACCTTTCACTTCGACCGTGTACTTAAAAGGATTGTTTGTGAGAAAAAGATCAAGCGTAATGGCTGTATGATTAGGATTGTCCGATATTCTTGTAGGTAAATGAACAATCTGTGCAAGGTCATTAGTAATTGCAAAAGCCTCAGCATCTCGACCTGCTGGGTCGGTGTGACTAGAAAATGGAAGCTAGCTGGAGTTGTGAACAATAAAATCACCAAGGAAAATTACCTCACTGTTAGGAAAGTTGGACTGGAGAAAGTCAAGTTGCAAAGAGAGGAAGTCAAAGAGCTCCAAGTGATTAGTGGAGTTGGGAGAACGGTAGAGACAACAGATGAATTTGACACAATGAGGTAGAGAGATTTTAAGCCAGAGAAGATCGAAAAAAGGAGATTCCAAATTGCCACGTCTCTGACAGGGAATATCAGAACGGACATATTCACAAGTACCACCTTTGAGGCGAAAGGAATCATACAGCGAATAATTTGGGCATCTGAGATGAGTAGTAGTTGAATCAACCGATAACTGAGATTCTGTCAGAAAAAGTGCATGGGGTTTGGCAGACTGCAAGTGGAAATGGACATCATTGAGATTAGAATTGAGACCACGTATATTTGTGAAATGAATTAGAAAGTGCTTGGGAGGTTTAGATCTTTTCGCAGATAAGCTTGCTCTATTAATTTGACAATTCATGGTGTATTCAATAGTAAGAAAAAGTGGGTGGGACATGCTGATGAAGTAATGAAATTTTTGGATATGACGTACAAATGGTAAGAATATACCCAGATCCTTGACATAACATGGCCTCGACAATGCTACCCGCATACACACTACTCGGACTTCCTCCAGTCACTATCTGGCAGCGTAGAGGTAGCAAGATTATACACTAGTTGATCCGGAAGCCTCCTAGAGAGTTACCAATAGGTTCGGTCCGGTGTACTAACTACGGCCGGCCTGCGAACACCGTTTTAGAGCTGTACCCTCGAAATATAAGGAATATTGGATCTTGCCACGATGTTCATCATAACCTCAAAAGTCATCAATCATACTGCATGATGGAAGAGATAGGGAAGGGTTGACCGGAACTTTGCTTTCTGCGAAGTTCTGGTCAACTAGAATTCTAGCCATCCTCCTCTCGTCCCTCTCACCAACAAGCGATTTTCTTCCACAGGAGTGCCGTTACGAGGATGTTTTCTGTTCGTTGCGCATTCTCGATACACTCTTGAAACTGTGATGCGTGAAAAGTTCAGGAGAACTGCCGTTTCAGAGATGTTTTGTCCTGCACGTCTTGCACCTACTATCATGCCACGTTCGTAGTCCATTCGATTATTTTTTTTTTCCATTCTTTCTCCGGTCTGTACGCTTAACTGATACTAACTAGAAAGGTTGTTCTGCTGCATTTATATCCACAACTGTGGTCATGTGACGTGCAACGTTTGGAACAAACCATTTGTGTTCACATTAGGGGGTTTACCTAATGTGACAGCACAGTGTCTTCAGAGTATAGCCATCCAACCACCGATGAATGGCCAGACAGCCCTGAAACGGCCGTCTCGGCGGTGGTATCCACTGAGAATAAATAACGGTGGGTTTCTCTGTTGAGGAAGTTTTACTTATTCGAAGTACAATCGAATAGCCAACTCGTTGTGAAAGTATTCACAACGAGTAATTGTAATGAAATGATCCCACTATAATAACTTGGTGAATTCACTGCATATAGACATGATGCATTTGCCTATCTTATGTCTGCAGATTATCCCCCCCCCCCAAGTCAGAGACTATTGCCCTTGATTTTTGTTAAATTTAAAGTGGTTATATATTAAAATAGACTAAAAGGAGTTAATTGACAAACAAGCTCAGTTTGTAATTCACTTGACCATTTTTACAAAAACAATAAACATGGGTACTCATCATATTATCTCTATTCTTATTCTGTTTAGGAAGCATCAACACATTACAAGCACCAAAATCAGAGATATTTGGTAGTTTGAAAAAAAAAAGGACGTAATGCGCCTAGTCTTGTTGTTGCGTGGATAGCACGTTCTTTGTATAGCTTTTGTCATTTGCAAATTTGCGCAGGTCAGCATCAAGTTTGTAGACCCGAGACAGCATTTGAAAGGGGAGGAAAAGCTCCGGAAAAATCTAGTATTCTGGTTGGAGTAGTCCGGAAAGCTGGGAGGGGAACTCTCTAGCAGCATGAATCCCGTATGGAGGATTCAGAAATTAGTCCCACAACCATTTTCTCCGTGATAACCAACCTCTGGGAATCAATAAGTTCTGAGAATCGGGTAACCTTCATTGCGTTTGCTAATGTTGGCGTTTTGTTTTGAGGTGGCAAGTTTGCCCCTCAAAACGTCGCTCCCCCACTTCAATAGCCAAAATTCAGATGCGATGACAGGCTTTTTGTTGATCGGGGTGGCCGAAGCCGATGTTTTGGTGTATTTCTTAATGATTCCAGGATATTTAATATACAGTAGACTGTTTTGTGGTTCAATGCAGACTCGAGGTCCGTGAGGTGAGTTTATCTAGCAGAATAATAAAACGGAGTTTAGGATCCAGCATTACACCCAACTCAGAGAGTGCAGTTACAAAAGGGATTTTGGTGTTATCAGTAGTCGGAGAGATCACTGTGGGATTGGTCTTCAGTGCGAATATCATCATCTTGTTGTTCTCGGGGTTCATCGTCGGGGCGGGGGGAGGAAGTGCTGAAGAAAGGATGCAATTTTTATTAGCATTGATGTGCTGCTTTTATTAGCATTGATTAGTAGTGAGGTTGGAAATGGGCCCAGTTCAGGACAGAATTTTCAAGATCATCAGCGTAGGAGTGATTTATCGGTTATTCCGCACCAGTAGAGCTACAATCGCCGACAATAACAATCCTACAGAATGTTGTTGTTGGTAATTAAACATGGGTACTCCAGTAGTAACAGTTCCATTATAGCACATTCTCCCCTATGTCAAATTGCTCAGATAAGCCAATCTCAACCCAAATGAACATGTTTCAGATCTCTTGGAAAGGATATTCGATGCTATGGCTATCCACCTGACAATGTGCGAGCATTACTGGACACATTGTGCAACCCTTGTGGAGTCCATGGGAAGAAACGAGCCGGCTATATTACGGGAAACACATGGTGCCACCTGCATTAGTGGAGAAGGGAAAAGACAGAGCCATCAACCAGAGTGAGCGATCAGAGAGAAAATTGGAAACCCAATTGCAAAAAACAGTTGACAAACCATATTACGGACGCTTATCTAAAGAAGATCTCATCTATCTAAAAAAGTAAGAAAAAAATCAGAAATAAGTTATCTATCTAAGATCTTTATGCCAAACACGATCAAAAAAGCTTTGGAAATGCCAACAGTTACTGCTTCGCCAAACTTTTCCGTTGAATTTGTCCACAGATGGATAACATAAAGCGGTATGTCACAATAGATCGACATTGACGGAATCCATACTGGCGATCATTGATCAGATGGAAGGTTTCCAGACAGTTTAAGAGTTGGTGTTTAATAGATTTTTCCATTACTTTAGTAGGAGTAGAAGTGCAACGGGACGATGATTGGACGTGAGGGGTTTGTCACTCTTCTTAGGAACTGGCTGGATATGAACAAATTTCCAAGCAGAAGGAAAACACCTGTGGAATAAGTAAGTAAAAAAAAAAAAGACGACAGAATAGAAGTTTAGGAGCACAGGCTTTGAGAACAAATGGAGAAACACCATCGGGATTTGACGCATTCTCGACATTAAGACTGTTTAAATTTTTCTGACATCCCTTTAACTGAAGATTGCAGGAGGCATTGAATGAAGTGTACTGGGAATGGTAGGAGGTGGTTTACCAAGATCACCAATACACGAGTTAGAAGAAAAGTAGGATGCTAGCAGATTAGCTTTGTCTTTAGCAGAAGTGGCAATAGTTTTGACAGAGTTGGGAATAGTGATGGGCAAAAGTCGCAGCCAATAATATTGGCAAGAGAATGCTCAACTACCATTTCGACAAGAAGCAAGGTTTCTATGCTTAGCCTGTTCGAAATTTAGTTTCAATTAATTAATAACTGCTGTTATTAATAATTATAGTTATTAATTTTTGTAGGCAGAAAATGAACCTGGATACTCGGACAGAAGCCAATTGCGATATGCAACGTTCTTATTTTGAACAACCTTAGCATATTTACTGGAAAACCAAGGTTTAGATTAAGGATTTTAAGGTGTAGTGTGGAATAAAGGATTTCATCTCTACAAAAATAATTTCACTTACACGGTCTGAGCAAACGTTGGCAGCAGAAGATTTGAAACAGTAATCCGAACAAGGAAAAGAAGAAAAGAAATCTTGCAGATCAGCCCATTTAGCATTCTTGTAATGCTAAACAACTATAGTTCTTAATTTTAGAGAAAGAAAGGTTCCATTTGAGAAGAGACCATCATCAAGTGGTGATCTGAAGTGTCTAGGGCACCACTCACTTCGACGACGTACTTATAAGAGTTTTTTTGTGAGAAAACGATCGAGCATGTTGGCTGTGCGGTTAGGATTCTCCGGTATTCTGGTAAGTATATGAACAATCTATGCGAGATGATTAGTATTTGCAAAAGACCAGCTGGGTCCGTGTGACTATAAAACGGATGCCAGCTGGAGTTGTGAATATTAAAATCACCAAATAAAATTACCTCAATACTAGGAAAGTTGGACTCGAGAAAATCACGTTTCAAACAGAGGAAGTCAGAATTCCAAATGATTAGTGGAGTTAGTAGAATGATAGAGGCAGCAGATGAAATTCACAGAATATGGTAGAGAGCTTTTAAGCCAGAGGAGATTCCAAATCACTAAGTCTCTGACAGCGAATATCAGAGCGGACATATGCACGAATACCACCTTTGAAACGAAAGGAATCATAGAGCGGATAATTAGGACAGCTGAGATGAACAGTGGCTAAATCAACCGATAAACGGAATTCTGTCAAAAAAGTACGTGGGGTTTGGCAAACTAAGTGGAAATGGACGTGAATATCTGTCTGATTACGGTTTTAGATTCCCAGGTAGCAAGTCCAGCTTGACGTACTTGAGAAAATGTGTGAGATAACTTCAAGGATCAAATTGGGATTAGAATACAGAAATGCGAAGTTCAACATGTAGTGGAAACAAAGACACATGATATTCAATCTGTGATTTATCGGAATCAGTAGGAAATTATCCTTAGCTATAAGAGGATAGCGCCCCCACACTTTAAATATGGTATCTAGGTCTGGAGGCCTAGTCCAAAGATGTTATTTGTTTGTTTGTTATTTGGTTTTTAGGAGCATTAGCAACTAAGGCCATATTGCTCCGGGAATATGCGGTGATCATTCCCTGATCTTTCCGCATCCCCGTATTTGGTGGTGACGGGATCGAACCCCGGTCTAATCAAGAAGCGTGCGTTACACACTGCTGCTTCTTCCCACCTGGCTACGGAGGCGCCTAGTCCAAAGAAAGTTATATATAACTTCTGGGGGGAAGGTGCAAAGAAGGCGAGTAGATTGGTGTAGAACGCTAAGTATTAAGAGTTAGCACTCCACACCAATACACCAATTGAAAATCATTCCTTTCACTAACCCTCTAAGGAAGATGTGCTCTGATGCCCTTAGCAACCAGACATGACATCCTATCGGGGCAAGGGACAGGTTTCATTGAATTATATAAGAGGGATAAATGAACTATGCAGGAGTGTTCTCATTGATGAATGACACGTCAACCAGAGCTCGCTACTATAATAACTTTATCGACTTAATCTTACCTTCAGCAGCGTGTTGTCGAATTTTGAAAGTTGTCTGCAAGTGCATTAAGAGCATACAGCTTCAAGTTATGGAAATACTTATAAGAGCAAAGCACCAGTTGGACATAAATAAAGCAAAGAAAGTTTGCTTAAAACCTCTTGGTGTCTTTTTTTTACCTTATTTTTAGCTTCAAGTCGCAAGGTATTGTCAGCTCCTGTGGTCAGGAGCTGGAGTGCAGTAGCAGACGCTCTTTGAGTAGACCTGGATTCAAGCCCCTGATTGCTAAATACGGTCGATCTACGAATTCGCACTGGACCAGCGTGGCAGATTATGGTCCATTTCCCTCAATATAAATTGCTGAGGAGGTTTCCATTCTGCAGTAATGGCTGCAGTTTACCTTTTTACACTCAGGTTGCCTAACTCCCGCCGATGAGGAGGCAACTATTTCTGTGGGGTGACACTCATCTGGGAATAAATAGCAGTGTACTTCTTCTGGTAAAGTGATGCTTCTTCGAGGTGCATGAGTAATAGGGCAACTCGTTCTAAAGGGAATCGCAATACTGGATGGCGTATATTTATGGTTAAGTTATGGAAAAATCAAATCAATAAAATTAAATCAAATCAAAGCTATTCAATGCATGGTTTCCATGTCAACGGAATGTGTGCAAAACCAAATAGTGTTAACACGGAAGTCATGTATTTAATATCTTTATATTTTTAATAATTTATTAAGGGGTAAGTTTTGTTATAAGCGCTTCATTTCGAAACGCATCGTCCTGGAATTACACGACAGCATTTTTTTTTACTAATCGTGGAAAATTTTCTACCTCTTTTGTAGTTCTTATCAAGGGGAAAAATCAAGCTGTTAGATAATCGGAGTTCTAGAATAAATTGATGACTACTATTTGCGTGCAAATGTTATGCAATCGGTAGACTGATAACCGCAGCACGCAATTTGTTATCTTCTCAGACAAGCAGTGCCCGCGTAAGAATACTTCATTCTCTTGAAAGCATTAAAACGTTCAGGAAGTTGGTTTTGTGCAATTCGTTCTCTCTCCTGGTAAAACAAACGAAGTGCGAATTTCAAACTGTCTTCTGAAAACCATAATTCCGTTGCAGTTTGCTCGAATATAAAACATTGGACTCAAGACGAAGATTTTATGCTCATTTCTTGTTAATTGCTAAGGTGCGGCGCTGCTGTAGTGTAACCTGGAATGGGAACTTACAGAAACAGCATAATTCGGTTTGAAGAAGCAAAGTCTACGACGCAAGTTAAGCGGCAGTTTCGTGTAAAGTTCGGCAAAACTCCATCGAGTAGGCATTTGATCCTCACTTTCAAGTGTGAATCTAGGTTTCGAGGCACTCAATCAGTGCTTTACGAAGAGCTGGGGGAGGAACGGTGTTTATAGGGCACCCACTATAACAGAAAAACAACACACAGCTCAAGGTCATTGGACTCACTGGACTTTCCACTTCATACTTACGCTATGGAAAAGGCCAGGCTAGTGAGTGACCTTGAACTATAGATATAATGCCTGGTACCTGCCAGTTCCCGAATGTTGGAGTACAGAAAGTTCTGTTTCGTCTGCCAATTCAAACGATACAGGCGAGGTGCAGGCTTTCTATATGACTGAAAACTTTCGGTCAAAGATTACTCTGCAAACAGCACGTGTTTGGGAGACTTGATTTTCATGTAGTACTGGGGTGCCACCTGTGCAGGGTTGTCCTTGGGAGCGTGTATTACCAGATATTTTCGAACTTTTCTGCCAAAGGCCAGTGGCACCAGTGCAGCCGTGAAGAGGATTTCCGAGAGGACCCCTCTTTGTGGAACTACTTTACAGGTGTAGGTTTTATCCTGAAGTTTGAAGTATGTGGGAGAGCTGGAATATCCAAGAACCAGGCAATATAATTTCGATTTCTCTCACATTTATGAAAAATTCATTTAAAAATAATGCTACAAGACTCATTAATCCAGGCTTTAATAACTGGAGGAGCTATACATTTCCGATTGAACTATTTATTTAAGATAGCTTGATTGATTTAAGAAAGGATTTGAACGCAGCTTTCTTTCTTTTTTTTTTCACCTCACAAACTCAAATTAGGATATCGGGAAAATTAAAGAAAAAATAATTAAAATTTTAATCAATTTCTAATCTGCCTTATGTGTAAAAACAGCATTTCCGCTTTCGGACAGCATTAAAGATTACTTCGTTGCTACGTTATATGCAGGGTTAAAAATAGATATCAAAAGTTATAATCGTTACAAACCTGTCTCCGTCCGTATCTTTGAGAAGGGGAAAGAGACGTTCAAAGTCTGTAGTTTTATTTATTTCTAATCCGTGGTTGAAAATATTGCACCTCGAGCTGTAAATTGAGATGTTAATGTCAAAAGTCAAGGGTATGCCACGTGCATACCTATCATTTATTTCAATAATGATACTACCAATAATATAAAACAAATTATGGTAATGCAAAGCAAAACTATATCGCAATGTACTCGTATATCCTCTATTTTGTATGCAATAAAGAGTTCTTTCATTTATATAGAGTATTTTTGGAGTGTACGCTTTTTTCTTTAAAATTTTAATTCGTTTTGTAGTCTGAAAGTTCACCCCAATATTAAAAGTCCTCGTGGTTTTCTGGACCGTAAGTATTGTTAGCTAATTTCAAAATAACTTTGTCCCTTCAACTTTGTCTCAGATGGTACTAGAAATCCTTCTGGTTTTCAGGTAAAGGAATCACCAACAAGTACTTTTTTTTCCCTACTTGCTCACTACTGTACATAATTGGGAAAAAATGAAGAATCTGCTTCACCAGGACCAACTGTATTTAGATGGATAAGCGGTTCACATACCCTCACAAAATACGAACCTATTCCAAGGCACAATCATTTTATCATGTTGATAAAATGATTGCGACTATTACTGAATAAGTATAGATCTGTTATTGTTCTCTAAGAGGAACGAATTACTTGTAGAGCCCTTGGGCATTATTTAGGGAAGTACATTTTAGAGTGCTTGTTCACGTTGGATACTTCAATTTCTAAAGCTTGAACAAACGCAGGTTACAGTTGGTGTCTGTATTCATCCTAGAGCCCTAGGCGAGTTCTAGATCCACCACTGTGATCCTAGAACAAAACAGTTTGCAATGGAAACGTAATACATCACTTCCAAAGACTGTTTGTTATAGGATTTTAGACGCATCAGCGATAGAGGCCATATTGCGCCGTATATATATTATGTCTTAATTGCGTGTGTTCTGTGGTTGATTTGCCTGTTTGTTGTCCTCGTGGATAGCACATTTGGTAGAATTACCGTCCTCCCCACAGCGAGTGCAAAATGTCTGAGTTCGAATCAAGGCGATTACGTGAGGAATTTTTAAGGGCCTTTTTCGCAACATGGCTGAGTTAGTCGGTCTCAGGCGACGGTAGCATAGTATTACGACGGTAACATAGACGGTAGCTGAGTTTTCTCCCGGTAACTCAGATTTTTCGTCCAGCAATCGCGTTGCGCCTAAAACCATGCAATAACAATAACGAGCAGCTCGTTTTCTGGGTAAAAAAGACGCTACCCTTGTCTGGTGGGGGACAGAGAGAGCAGGCATTCTGTGTGTAACGACACTGCCTAAAACACTGATGGATCTAATATCTTTCTATTTCAGAAGATTTAGGAGAAGTCCGGTTGGCCTGCCTCCCTAAAATCCACTCATGCACACCTCGATGGTAAGCCCTGTTACGTCACTTAGGTGGCAATGACCGTGTAGAGTGGTTCTCTTCAAGACGCCTAGTCAGCGTGAAGAGGAAAAGACCAAACCCTCCAGCACATGACAGCACGACGAAAGAAATGGCCCTCAGTCCCCAGCAGCTTTCACTCCCCCTCTTACGGCAGCGAGAGGATCAGAGGGGAAGCAGAGGGTGCTAAGAATCTCTGGGTACTACAAGGCTGCCATGCATGGAAACTGAACTTGGCCTGTTACAACATAAGATCGCTCATCGGTAAAGACAGGATATTGGAATTGGAAAATGTGAATTAGAACATCATCGGTTTGGCTGAATCAAGAAGAAATGAATCACTTATAAGTTTATGAAGTGGAGATCTGCTGTATACCAATGGAAACAGTGAAAGAAGCGAAGGTGGAGTTGGCTTTCTGATCCATAAAGATATAAAAAACAACATTTTGTAATTCAAACGTACATCATCAAGGGTCAAGACTCAGGATTTCGGGGTAATTATGGGAGACTTAGGTTGGAAAGAGACAAAACAGCACAGAAAGGGGAACTATAGGAAATTTTGAAATTGGTGAAAGAGGTGAAAGACTTGTGGAATTTGCAGAATCTCGAGGAATGTCAGTAATGAACACTTTTTTTTTTTTTTTTCAAGAAAAGGATGAACAGAAAGTGGACGTGGAAAAGCCCAAATCGATTAACAACTAATGAAATCGACTTCATCCTCGCTAACAGAAGATATACTGTCCTGAACAAGGTAAATGTTGGAAGTGATCACAGAATGGTAAGATGCACACTTGATATAGATGTAAGAAAAGAAAGGAAAAAACTGACTCGAGTAAATAATACAAAGGTCTTTGAGATAACAGAAGAGGAGAAAAAGCAGTATGTACTGGAACTTAAGAACAAGTTTGAGCTTCTGCAGACTGTTCAAGACCATGATATCGATGAGGAATATTACAACTTTCTGAAAGTGTTAAAGCCCAAGAAACCTATAGGTAAAAATAAATCCAAAGAAAAAAAAATTAGTCAAGAAACACTTGTGATGATGAACCGAAGACGACAAATGAAGAGCAAGAAAAACACTGACAAAGAGAAAATGGAGTATACTGAGTTATGCAAAGCCATTAGAAAGAGACTCAGAGAGGACATAAGAAGATTTAACACAAGAAAAGTAGAACAAGCATTAAGGGAAAACAAAGGATTTAATACAAAAAGACAAATGATACTCAAACTGAAGAATAGCGATGGTGTACTTATAAACAGCAGAGAAGGCATAATTCAAATAGCAGAAGGCTAGTATAGAGAATTATACAAGGAGCGAGGGAATGATGCCAGCAGTGGGGAAGATGGATCGCAAACTAGTAACACGTACGACATACCCGATATGATATCCTTCCTGATGGGGTAGAACATGCATTGAAGAATCAGAAAGCCCCGGGGGAAGATGAAGTTACTGTAGAGTTGTTAAAACTGGAAGGAAGAGACATGGCACAAAAATAAATGAATTTTCATTTATTGCAATCAGCAAGCCCATCACAGCACTAGCTTAGGGGCATAAATTCAGTACAAAGGAGACAAATATATATATATAAAAAAATACATAGGATATTCTATATATATACATTAACAACGAATATGAATTATAGTATGAAAAATATATATTGCAGAACATCGTATTTGGCTCTCGGATGTAGTTACTGGGTTGCAGGCAGTTTGTATTTCTCATTTGTTTGGAAATGAGACTCCTGTAGGCTTCCATGTTGAGCAACCTCTTACAATCAATGTTGTGATAATTTATGAGGTGAAGGGATGCATTGGGGAACATCCTGTCCATTTGATTTAATCTGGAGAGTTTGGATTTGAATTGTTGTTGGTTTCTTGAGTTTTCTCTGTTGGTAGGAGCTATTATGTTGGCTAAATTTGGTGAATTGGTTGCAGAAGTAATTAACTTTGCAAGAAGCATGACTCCAGACTCGTTGATCATCTGTATCAGAGGCTTTGTTTTTAAGTTTTTATAAAGCTGTTGCCTGGATATTGTACGGCGAAAACGAAGTTTATTGTTTAGCCATCTAAGAACCCAATACTCTAGGGCAAGGAATTTTTTACGGTAACTTGAAGAGCGACAGACCAGATTTCGGAGGCATAAGACAGAATGGGAAAAATGCATCTCTGAACATGGTTAATGACTGTTTTTCTATCTTGAATCGCCGCTGTTTCTTGCTTGATCAGCCATTTTGATTTTTGAATGTTTTTAGCAACATATACATAGTGAGAATTAAATGAAAGATTTTTGTCAAAAACAACTCCTAGGTCGGTCTTTGTGAGCATATACGTTGGGAATTGAAACATTTGCAATTTTAATTTCTATGTGGTTTGGTTGTTTCTGTAAGGAATAAGTTATTTGAGCAGATTTGTTTGTATTTATCGGCATTAGCCAGCAGATTTGGATTTTCTTGTAGAAGTGGTTGTAGAGATGCTGAAAATATAACACTGGAGAGAACACCTCCTTGAGGAATGCCTGTTGTGGTTGTGACGAGAATATTTTCAGTATTAGTGGGGAAGATGAGATTTCTATGATTTAGGCTGTACTGCAGATAGGATAGAACCATTGTGTCAGTGAGGAAGTGATTTTTCAGTATTTCAATGGCTTTCTTGTGATCAATGTTGTTGAAAGCACCTGTGATGTCTAAGAAAAAGACATCGCATTGTGCTTTATAATGAAACGCAGTTTGGATGCGCACAATGGTGTCAGCTAGGCTTGTTGTTGTGGAGCTGCCAAGACTCTTCACAAAATGCATTAGAAAAGGTGTGACGCCTAAGGAGTGGAATAATGCAATCATAGTTTTGCTGCATAAGAAAGGCGATAAACCAGAAATTGGAAATTAAGGCGAATTAGCTTGTTATCCCACATCTACAAGTTGTTCACAAGGGTTATTACTAACAGATTAGAAAGAATACTTGATGAGAATCAACCGAAACAGCAAACTGGCTTTAGGACAGGATTCTCAACTATGGATCACCTTCACGTAATATCACAGCTAATGGAGAAAGCAAATTAATAAAAAAAAACACCATTTATACCTGGCATTTGTGGATTATGAAAAGGCATTTGACTCCATACAGCATAAGGCAATGTTTTGGGCACTGGAAAGACAAGGCATAGATACCCCACATATTATGATTTTGAAGAAAATATATGAGAATGCTACCTCCTTTATTAGACTAGACAAAGACAGTAGGAAATTTAAAATTGAGAAAGGAGTTCGACAAGGAAACACAATATCTCCTAAGTTGGTTACTGCTGCCCTTGAGGAAGCTTTCAGAAGACTGGACTGGTCGCAGAGTCCATGTGAATGGAGAGTACCTAAACCATTTACGATTTGCAGACGACATTGTAGTCATAAGCCACGATCCCAAAGAACTAGAAGAAAATCTTAATCAGTTAGTAAGGATTTTGGACTAAAGATGAATATGGCTGAAACAAAATTAATGATGAACAAGTATGCCACAGAAAGGAAAATAATGATTGAAGGAGCAGTAATTGAAAAGGTGGAGTCATACTTATCTGGGACAAGTTGTTAGCTGTAATAATGATAAATGGCTGGAAGTCAAGAGAAGAATAAATTTTGGATGGATAGCATTCAGGAAATATAGTCACATACTGAAGAGCAATATCCCAGTTTGTCTGAAACGTAAAATAATGAACCAATATATACTCCCCACCATGACTTAACTTGGGCACTCACCAAAAGAATGGAAGAGAAGCTGAGAACTACACAGCGAAGAATGGAACGAATTATATTGGGAATCAGACTGTTAGATAAGAAGAGAAACACATGGATTAGGCATCAAAGTCAAGTAAAGGACGTTCTTATCAAAACTAAAGAACTAAAATGGTCTTGGGCAGGACATTTCTCGAAGACATGATGACAGATGGACTAAGAAAATAACAGAATGGTACCCAAGGGGAGCTAGAAGAAAACCTGGAAGACAACGGAATTGGACTGATGAAATTCATGAGTTTGTGGGTAGTAAATGGATAGCCATTGCACAAAACAGAACGAACTGGAAAGTTGCTGGAGAGGCCTTCATCCTGCAGTGGATTGAAAATGGCTGGTAATGATGACCCTTGTCTGTGACCAACTGACTCAGTCACGTTATGAAAAAGGACTACAGAAATTGGTCTGTACCTCCTGGTGTGAGAAAAGGTTGGAAAAGAGGTGCGGGGGTAGATGGGAAGTGGGGGATAGTGTGGTAGAAAGATAATGGGTAGTAGCGAAGGCGCTCACCTGGTTGAAGGTGAGACAGGAGGGGAAACCCCAGGACACGATGCCCATCCTGGTTCAGGGATGGGAATTAAAAGTTAGCAGCAAAATGAACCACCAGGCGAAGGGGGGAAGGGAGAGAACGACCACCTCAAATGGTTTGAAAGATCATAGGGAAAGGGATTCCTATGTTCGAGCTCCTGTGGGGACTCTATCCCACACCGGCCAAGGTGCAACCCTAATGGCCAGTGTCACTTCCCAGACTACGCCGGCTAAGGAGAGCTATGGCATGGTATCTGCTTGGATGAGCATGGGGCCATAATGGTACACATGTCCATCAGTCTGTTCGGTGAGGGGGTAGAAGAGACGCACACAAGTTATTACCCTCATACATTCTTTCGCTCTGCTTTCATTCTAATTTTATAATTTTTTTTCTTGTGTTTTCAAATGCCTTACATAAGGCATTAGATGTATGGGGGCATGGGTCTAATCTAGCCTGTAGTTTGAGGACATTAATGACATTATGAGGACATTAAATAGTTTAATTTGTTAGTTTTATTGTTGGCTGGGGTTAATTTATTAGTTTTTTTTTTTTTTTTGTTAATAACAAGATACACAACAGGTCACCATTAACATTAAGTATCTGAGAGCAGAAGAATGAACGGATGAGCAGATAACAATAATAAGGAATCCAACAATAAGATAAACGTTGATATAGATTCAAACATTAAAATCATATGTACAAAATTAAGTTTGGTACCGGTAAAACAAATGATAAATTAATTAATTAGAGAACAGAAAATGGTACAACAAATAATAATAATAATATACAATAATTAGACGAGAGCTAGTCACTTTGCAGTTCAAGAGGATGGAGTTCATTGGGAGTTGTTAAAAAAGTCAATGAGAGAGAGAGTCATTTGCTGATTCTGTTCAGTGGACTGAACTTCATAATAAAGTCCGTGGTGGCAGAGTCGAGGCGAAACAGCGAAAGGTTCCTGACTTGTCTACAAGGAGCAGTGAAGCTGATTTTGCTGATGATATCAGATGCTTTATAAGCTCCAGTGGGTACTTTGGCTAGGAGGTCAGTAATAACTCTTCTAATGCATAGAGGCCTCAGAAGAAAGTAATCGCACAGCGATTCATAGTACACTGAGTGATAAAATAGCTAAACGAACTGCCCATATTCACCTACAAAGACTAAAATGAAGCTTTTAAAAGGCTCCTTTGCTATACTATCTTTTGCTATACTGTCCTCTCTAAAATAACTTTAATCAAATGTGACCAAGTTGTTTTTTTTTTTAAATCAAGGCCTTTAAATCCTCCTTCTCTGTCTCTCCCAACAGTATTTGGGATTAAACCATCTCACTTTACAGTTACTCTACTAGGCTGTGTTCCTGCCAATCTGTATTTATGGTGCCAGCGATGGTAACTGGGCAATCTGGAAAGCCTGCCCAGTGTCAGTCACAAAATAGCCAGAAACGTTATTATTAATTAAATACATTATTAATTGAACTGTTTATGGAATATCATAAATAATCTGTTAAGTACAAGGAACAGGGAAAGTCTAAGGACAATCAAATTAAAATATTATTCCAATAATATTCAATCAATGAGAAAAGCACTAAAACATACATTAATATCCAAATAAAAGGTAGTCTAACTTTGAGCCACACATACACGTCAATCCATGTGTGTGTGGGCCATGGCATAGTCAGCCGTTCCAGCATTTTCTGTTTATACAAAGTCCATGATGGATAAAGAACTCTGCGAACAACTCACGAGATTCTCAGTTTCCGTACTTCATCCTTCAACAGGTATCCGACAATCATGTCTTGTTCGAAATTCGTCAGATCACGTCCCTTGCCCATATCGATCAAGTACTTCTTATAGACCGCATGCTACGAACCTGCAGATCACATTTTCTGGATGTTACCACTGGCGTCATTTGTGCCACTAGGCAGGGAGAAACGGCCGATTGCTGAAATACGGGAGTGGTCATAATGTTTTGACTGGGCAGTGCACGTACTGCATAATAAGTTTCTACTGATAATCGATAAATTTATTTGGTAAAATACAATATCTACAAAATGAGAGAAAGGAATCAGATATAAGCTATTTAAATGATCATTAACAGAGCTTTTGCTCTGACCAGCTTTATAAAACGATCGGTGTTTTAATGCAGTGGTGTTCCGGGACCGAATTGCACTAGCAGGTTAAATATTTAAAGTGCATCTCTCGATATATTCGTTACCTGTTCTTTATTTCACCATCGGGATTATCATCATTCAAATACCCAGTAAATGGAAACTTCGATTTCATTTTTTATGCCTCGTTCAAAGTGTAGAGTTCAGCATTATTCATTTAAAGTAATCTGATTTTAATAGTTAAAATCATCATGTGGGAAAATTCCCACAATCAGAATAAGTCCATAAGAATATTTAAAGTACGCCAATCTTCCATTTAAATGAATGAAACGTTTCCATTGAAATAATCTGAAATGTTACAAATTTAAAACTGTTTTGGTTCTGCAACTGCTTCAAATTCAACTGCTTCATTGAGGTATCGGGCACAAACTGAAACTGCAACGCCCATAACAGATAAAAAGCAGTTAGTAACAATGATGCAACGCTAAGAATCTTTATTATTCTACAGATAACAAACACAATCATATCTCTTGGATAAGAGTACGAAATGCATGCACTGAAATAAACAACTATTTATTCCTGCGTAGGAAAAAATAACGGCCTTCTCTGAAATAACAGTAACTTTCCATAAAGAGAGTAGCAGGCGGCATAAATATCAAAGTGCAATCTTTTGATTTTAGTCAGATCAGTCTTATTAAAATTCAAAGAAATATACACTCAGTGGTTACTGAATTATGACCACTCACCTAATACCGCGTTGACCACCTTCTGGCGTTGACTCCGCTATTCTCGCATTTCTCACTTCCCGTTCCAAAACATCCCACAGGTGTTCAACTGCATTGAAGTTAGGCGAACTGGGAGGCCAGGTAAGATGGGTGATATCTTCACGGGCCTGATGACACGGCGTATTATCGCCTTGAAAGATTCCGTTTCTGTCCGAGAAAAAAAAAATACAAGACAATCTCCCAAGAACTCCCTCACAACGATTTATAAGTAAACAATTCGACATAATTCTGAGGATTCTTCTTTTTCCAAAATGACTTAGCTGTAGGTGACAGTACCATGAAGGGAGAAACGAGTCCCGTCTATATTAGCAAATCTGGCTTTTCATCAGTTGATAAATTCTAAAAAAAATTCGTCCTGCTCAAATATGGTTATTTGAAGTTGTTAACCAAGGTCGACAGTCTGGATCCTTGTATAAACTGAAAAAAAGCGTCTTACATCTCTGGGACTACCGGTGCCTGAGCTTTATGTCGAAACAGTTCAGCAAGAAATTTAAAGATAAACTCCGTGTAAATTCTGAATTTCGCGGATTGTTAGATGATTAACAAATATAAACTTAAACATTTTACATTCACCTTGGGAAGAGTTATTGAAGAGTTATTGGAACGAAAGCTCATGCTGGAGCTTTCGTTCCAATTTTGTATGGTGGATAGTTGCATCGTTGTCTTGAAAGAATCAATCTCACTGCTAGTAAAAATGGAGCATTGCAGGGTGTTCGTTCAATACAACAGAAAGATATCAGTTTTTGTTAATACGGCCTCTTAACAGTGTGAGTGGACCTCAACGTACACTTCCAGGCCCCTTAGTGCCAGACAAGAGTCTCCCAAGAACTGGGATCAGGATTTTGAAAGCCATCATTTTGCCTGAATTCGATGAAATTCAGACATCCCATTTCCTGAGATGGGATGAGATTTTTTACTCACGGAAAAAACCTGACTGCCAGTGGAATTGTGTTAGAAAGCCAATTTACAGAAGAAGCACTTCTTCGATTAAAAATTACACACGTAACTCAGAACAGGCAATCGAACTTCACTGAAATTATCACTTAATACTGAGTTCTGCAAACTCTAATCCCGCCCGAACACCCACAAGAAATAAGAAACACTCCTCGTGCCATATTTAAACCACATATTCAAACCATGCATAATTCAATCTGGCTTCTCCATATGTTGAGAGCAGCATTGACAACTTTATCCGAGCACAGCTTTGTTCTCCGAAACACGTGCAAAAATGGTCGACGTCCGATCACACATATACCCAAGAAATGTAAGAAATGTAGTCACTAGATTTATTCTGGAATACATTTGCTTAAATTACCACCACGCCACTCAGCTTACTCTAAGTTTGAAGCAGCCCCCCCTTACTCCGCACGAAGTTAATATTCGTCATTTTAAGGTTGCCGACGATGCAAAGTCCGAATGTACGCAGTCATTCCACCAAAACCATGCCACAAAACCACGATACATGCACTCCAGCTCCTCTCCCCACCATCTAATCAAGGTTTGATTAGATGGTGGGGAGGGAGGAACATCGAATCCGATTCGTTGCCCTTCAGGTGACAATAAAAGGTGGTGGGGGGAGGAACAACGATTACATCAATCACTCCACTCCTCAAATGCTGCCATGGTGGTTAAACTCCTGAACTTTTTAAGATTTCAGGAGGGATGCACCTCGACACATAAAGCATTCCGGTTTTGAATGCGTCAGGTGTGGAGCATGGAGCGATTTCCGAATTTGTAATTTCAGCCAGCAACCCTTGCTCTTTCTTGAACCTTACTTACCTTTCGTTCCAATTCCGACCAAAGCCTTATTACCAGTATTAAGACTTTGGACATAGATTAAGATTTAATACTACCGGTATTAAGACAGTACTAGCAGTGAACGCCTTAAATGTTACAATACAATTACGTAAATTACTTCACAATGCCTTGTATTATAAGCAACATTCGTTATTCAGAACGGAAATAATTTGCCAATAATGCACTTTTTATTATTCAAAGATAATACGTTTTAATTGTAAAGAACATTTACTTTCTAAGCTCAATCTGTCTGTCCTAATAACATACCCATCACATGGTTTCATTGTGAAATGACTTGCTTCAATCTAGGCACAGTACACGGGTATAGAGAGAGAGATACCACAGTTTCCTTTATATCGCATGGGATTATTCTTTAATATTGAATTTTCTCACAGATTAATGGAATGCAAGCGATTGTATACTATTAATCTCCAAACATTCTCTGTGTGCCTTCTGCAGCCGAGAAATTTGCGTGTAATAATAGTTTGCAGAGGATCTTTCAAGTCGCTGTAAGGTCCTCTAATGCACACTCGTGATTTTTATCTTGTATATACTCTTGTGGGTAGCACAGTTGATGTAATCATCGTTCTTCCCACACTGGGTGGAAAGAATTGAGTTAGAATCTCATCAATGAAGCAAGGTATCTTTATGCATGTTTATCACAACGTGGCTGAGTTAGTCTGTCTCAGGAGAGGGTGCCATGGTTTTTCTTTCGGAAACTCGGGGGGGGGGGGTTTCAGAAAATAGCAAATCGACCATAGAACATACTTTATGGTCATTGTATACGGCGCAATATGACCCTAGTTGCTGGTGCGACTCAAAAAAAAAAAAAAAAACCCCTATAACAACAATATCTTGTATTTGCTTAATAGGTAGGATTTTTTCCACGCACCTGAAATCCCGACCATATTCATCACTATATCACGTCTGTAAATTGTTGCTGTTTGATTGATGCAGAAAATTTTTAAAAAATTGTTACTTTTCTGGAGGGAAAAAATGTAAACTTGGCCGACTAACTGAGACGTGGTATGTGTTCGTCCTTGAGCCTTTAGTATTTTGTCTGTATGAATTGAGTGTATTCCGTTGTCCCCGACTAACTCGGCGACGGTATAAAAGAGCCCATATGTTTCATTTAAAACTGGATGTTTTATTTCAAGCCCTTCATTTCAAACCGGAAGTAACTCAACTTCACCAAGCGATGAGATTCGAACCGAGCCCTTTTCCATACAGTGTGATAAACCAACTACGCAATCAACTAATTCTGCCTGTGGAGAGAAACAAAACTGTGAGAACAACATACCGTTAGAAGGTCGTGTTATCAAAAATTAATATCTTTCTGTTATATCGGACGAACTGCACCCTGCAGTGCTCCATTTTTAACCAGAATGCGATGGATTCTATCAAGACGACAAAGCAAAAATCCACCTTCCACAAAAGTATCTGAATGGCTCGAGGAACATACCCAAGATTTCCATCTACTCTGGCCGCCTGCTTCTCCAGATCTGAAACCCACTGAGAATGTCCGGGACATGTTAGAAATGGATTCGGCTTCTCAATTTTCTGCCAACCAGAATAGAGCAGCTGGCAAATATCCTGATGGAAGAATGATCAAATCTACAGCTAGACGCCCTCGTGGTTATCACAGTTGGTAGAATCGCCATCCTCTCCACACCTGGTGGAAAAGAACTGAGTTCCAGTCCAGTCGATGACGTGAAGAATTTTTATGGGGCTTATTTTCAAAGTGGCTGAGTCAGTCGGTCTTAGGTGAGAGTAGATTGAGTTTTTCTCCAGGAAACTTGGGTTTTTCGTCCAGAAAAGAAAATCGACCACAGAACACTCCCAATTTACAGATAGTATATACGTAATACAGTGGACTTAGTTGCTGATGCTCCTAAAACTCTACAACAACATGAACAATTGAGCTAGATTTCCTCAGCCACCTAACGGAATCCATGCCACGACGTGCTCGTGCTCTAAATCGAGCATAAGCTGCCTTAGTAGGTATTGATTAAAGGTCTATAATTTTTTGGCCAGTGACTGTAGTTCCCTAACTCTTGGTACATCAAAAGAAAATATATGGATTTATTTTCTTTACAAACTTATTAGTGCTAGGGTGGATTGTCCGCAACTTCGCGAAGCTCTCATTTCAATGCTGTTTACTCTGGACACGTAGATATTTCTAAATTTCGTCAAAGTACCCAGCGACCTTATTATGGTCGTTACAATTCGTAAATTCTCATCGGAAGTAAAATCCATGCAGTTTGTCTTTTTCGACGATCGATGACGTCTCCATCAAAAACTTTTAGACAAGTGGGATAAATGTGTTCTATCGTTATCATTGGTTTTAAAACAAAATTTATTGTAAATTCAGTATGTTTAATAATATTTTCATCGTTTATTTAAAAATTGGATAACTTTTAAATTCTGTTCCTCGCTGTTGTATCTCTTATACAGATATCTTTAGAAATGCATTACATGTTTATGAATATGGTATACAGGAGCTCCCCAACTTACGTGTGTTGCGTTCAGCGGAACGCTACGTAATTCGGATTATATGTAAGTCTGGGAATTTCCCTGAATTGATTGAATTAAAAACAGAAATTTTCGACGAGCATGTAAATAGAATTATTTAGTATATTTATTCATTTTTTTTTATCTCATGGGCAGGAAAAATTACAAAAACGTGCAATTTTAAAAAATTTCAAAATTACAAAAGAGGAGACAGGCTACAAAGAGGTAAAACTTACATCAGTAAGTTTTACCTCTGGAGCATCGTTGCCAGATTCGACGTCTTCAGCTGATAAGTACACACAGCGCCTCCATAGCCAGGTGGGAAGGAGCAGCAGTGTGTAGCACACGCTTCTTGATTAGACCGGGGTTCGAGCCCGTCACCACCAAATACGGAGGATGTGGAAAGGTCAGGGAATGACCACCGCATATCCCAGAGCAATATGGCCTTAGTTGCTAATGCTCCTAAAAACCAAATAACTAACTAACTAACTGATAAGTACTCCACTGCGGAGGTTGAGGGCTGTGGGGATTTAGAAGGGGTCGGCCGCTCAACCTTACGAAAGAACATATTAATGGACGATGGCTTTTTTCTTTTCATCGTAGATTTCTTTGTAGCAAGCAAGCATATCATTCACCCCTCTGTTAACTTTTAAGAATCGTTCGCTGTCAGGATCCATCTCCTCAAACCTCGCCATTGCCATATCTCTGGCGATGAAGCGTCTCGGCTCCTCATTTGGTTCATCTTGAGCTCGTCAGCATTTTCTTCTTTCACTATCGCTGCCTGCAAGTCAATAAGTTCTTCGTTAGTTAATTCCTTCTCTTCTTCTTCTATTAACTCCTCACGTCTTTGGCATCAAACTCCAACTGAAGTAGCTCTGCAACCTTTACAATCTCATCTGTAACCACTTCATATGATTCGTCTTTTTCAAATCCTTCGAAGCCTTTTATGTGCCGTGCGCATATTTTCTTCCATGCAACATTTAAACAACTGTTAGTAATTTCTGCCATCGCCTTATTAATGTTTAAGATGGCTTGGTAAATATTGTAAGATTTCCAAAAGTCTCTCAACGTAAAATTTTTCTCATCGTCTACTGCCGACAATTCCTGACCAAATGTTGTGCGTAAATAGTGTGCTTTTAAATTCGAAATAACACACTGATCCATAGGTTGGATGAGTGAAGTCGTGTTTAGCGGTAGAAATATGACTCTTACGTTCGAATTGAAATCATTTAGATGCGTAGGATGTTCCAGGAGCATTATCTAATAGAAGCAAAATCCTGAAAGGAACGTCGTTGTCTTTACAATATTTTTCAACCTCGGGAATAAAGCAGTATTTAAACCAATCCTCAAAGGGAGATATTGTTATCCATGCTCTCTGTTTCGATCGGAAATGCACGGATAGGGTGGCTTTATTGATGCCCTTAAATGCACGAGGATTTCCAGAATGGTACACAAACAGAGGTTTTAATCTGTAATCTCCAGCTGCATTAGCCCCAAACAAGAGCGTGGCCCTATCTTTTGAAACCTGGCATTGTATTTTCCTCTTTGGCAATGTATGTTCGATCCTGCATTTTTTCCAATACAGAGTTTGGTCAACGTGAAAAATTTGCTGCATTGAATAACCGCCTTCATCAATAATTTTTTCCAACACATCACAAAATTTCTCTGCAGATGCAGAAGCGGCACTGGCAACTTCACCGCATACGTTAACGTTACGGAAACTAGCACGATGCTTGAACCTATTAAACCACCCGTTGCTTGCAACGAACTTGGGTTTGGGTTCGCCGTACTTATCCTTAAGATCTTTAAAAATACTTCTTGCTTTTGCTTGAATGGTCATTAGACTCAGGGGCGCTCGCTTCTGTTTGTTATTTGGTTTTTAGGAGCATTAGCATTAAAGGTCAAGGAATGACCACTTTCATTCCCTGACCTTTCCACATCCTCCGTATTTGGTAGCTCGCTTCTGAATCTTAATTTTCCATCCATATTCGATATAACACCTGAACGCTGTTTTGTGATCACTGTTGATATTAAGTGCGTTGATCTTTTGACATGTTCTTTTATACGCGCACTGACCCTTCAAATAGTATTCACTGTTGAAGTAGCGAGACCTAGTTTGTCAATAGATGACAAACTTTGTCCTGCTTCGTACATTCTTAATAATTGTCATCTTCATTTCTAAATCAATTTGTTTCGTTTCATGTCACTGCCAGCACTTGCACTTTCCGTTGGTCGCTTTCACTTCATCATTGTAATACGTAAATAGGAATGAAGAGAAGTTTCTGAAAATTTGTTTTTATATGATTGAAGATTTCAGTGAAGGGGAACACATTTCACCATAACAGCGTAAAATCCCACACAATTACAGTTATCGGCATTATCGCAAAAGCAATAAGATCGAGTTTACTACCCGTTTATAAAATAGATGCACGAACAGAAAAGCCCAATAAACCGGAAAGTGCAAATTGTTTCATGGTCGTGACCTCCAGAAAGGTGCTTTATAAAAAATATCACAAAAGCATTCAAAATTGATTCTTATAACGATGAAAGGGTAGTGCAATTTCCATTATAAATATATTTCAGAGAGATAAATGGCTTAGTAATATAGCGAAATTTTCAACTTCCCTGCCCCTGATTTCCGACAAACATCAAACATGTTTGTATTTAATGAGATCCGAATGGTTTTCTGCTCCTATTGGGGAATGCTACCACCAACGATGAAATCATAGAAAAACATTAAAATAATGTATACTTAATATTTCCTAAGAAAAAAAAAATACCTCCTTACCACTCCTAAAAAGAAAAAAAAAAATATATTTATTTATTTACATACTGGAATAGGACATTTCAAATGTTTGGCAAAAATTAAAACTCGATCATCGGGAACTATTAGCAATAAAGAAATAGTTTCCAATAACACTGTAGAATGGAATTTTTTGTGGAATCTGAACATTCTCTTAAAAACACAACTGTAACGAGTGCTTTGTATAAATAGGTCAACGTCAAGAGGACATACGGATCTGTATTTATCAGACTGAATTGTGCTAAAAAAACCTCCTAGTCCTTGGCATCATTTGATTTACAAAACTTTCCGTGAACTGCAACGCGCTGCCCGATGATAAAGTCTCCTGTTAATTTACAGAATTTCATTTTTTTGTGACTCCCACTTCTTGTTTCCCCCTACAACTGAAAATACATATATTCAAACTGTCAGCCTCAATATCATAGACAACCGCTTGTTCACATTGAATGGAAATTTTCATGTTAGACTGGATCGAAACTCCCCTCCCCCAAACTTTTGTCTTGAAAGACTTTAAATCAGCCTCTCCAGGTTTCAAATAGCTCCTGGATTTATTATTATCATTTTAATTTCTACTAGGAGATCCCCGGTTTGAGAAATTGACCGGGGGAGGAGGTGCAGATACATGTTCTATTATGATACAGAATCTTCGTTGCTACTGTATACAATTTTAAAATACATATAATACCAGATCCAAATTTGCCTAATTTATCTTCCATCTGATCGTACACAAGACTCCATGGATGAATTGCTTTCATGGCTTGCGACCCACCTCAATCTGATAAACCTACCTTTCTTACTGGGGACTTCATTATGCCTACCCTTAGACACTCATCACCTTCATTGAAAATTTAGGGCTAGATTTCCTTGAATCAGCCTACAAGGGGCATCCAGACGTTAGACCTAGTATTTCACCGTACTGCATTTTTGAAATCCACAATTCCGACCTTAGCCTTTAATTCAGACCACAAACCACTGACTTTTACGTTCCCGTCGATGCATCCCCTCCTGATGATGATGAAGTCATAACCAAAACCATTTTTTCAGTTAATTTCATCAAGCAAGATGTCATTTTGAGTTTTCTCACCTCAACCAACTGGGATGAACTTTCCACCCTGCCAATTGAAGTAGCTACAAATAGCCTTGATTCCCACTTGATGGAAATGGCTATTCAAGGAGCTTCAAAAACCATCAAACTCCAAATCTAAAAACCATGGTTCTCAAGAGATCTGAGGCTGGCCTTCCTAAATAAGCAGCGTGCGTTCAGGAAATGGAAGAGTTCGTGATTTTATTAACTTTAAAAAGAAACGTGCATTTTTCCTCAAACCAAAACGACATGCCATAGATAGATCTATGTATCTATCTATTGTTAGATACATAGCTAACAAATTAGTGTTCTCGAAGTGGGCATTTGCAAAGCACCACAGGGATATTCAGATGGATGAATATCCCTGTGGATATTCACAGGGATATTCACAGGGATATTCTTCTTCATGGAATGTGCGGACAATACTTTTTTGTGAGTTCCGTGAAGGAGGAATCTAATCGTCCCCTCTCCATCCCTTTATGTGATTTGACTCCCCTATCTACGCTTAATATCACGAAGGAAAATCTGATGAAAGTTATCAACCAACTACCAAACAAAGCTATCGTCGAGCCTGATGGACTTCCCTGATTATCATTAAAATATCCTTTCTTCAATGGGATGTTCTTTTACATATCTTCAAGGATATTTCGCGAACATATGTTGTGCCTGAAATTTGGACATACTACTGCGTCAAACCCATTCCAAACAATGGGAACCCTAAAACAGCGAAGAATTTTCGCCCAATCTCAGTGGGGGCCTTCGCTTCTTAAGGTTTTTGAAAAGACAATCCTATCGCAACTTATTGAGCACTGTTTTCATCACAGATCAAATTTATCACCTTCACAGCGTTATCCCTGGGATATCTACTACCACCACCAATCTCCTTCAAACATTGTTTCACATACAGGAAGCTTTGAATTCTCTAACGCAGCTCGACATAATTTATCTCGACGTTAAATCTGCATATGATAGGATTTACATCACATGCTTACTTAACATCCTTGAAGAACTACTTCAAGACCTCCGATAACCTCCTCTGTGTACTCAAAAAAAAATTTTTGCAGGAAAGACGACTTCTTGTTGAGCACAATGATCTCTCACGATCCTTTACTATCTTCTTAGGGGTTAATACAGGGTAGTGTTTTGTCAGTAGCGCTGTTCGCAGCAGCTTTGGAACCTCTGCTAGCAACCGTATGCCGACGATCTGAAGCTTTTCATTCTTTCGGATCAGCCGGAGCAAGCGCTCTCTAGCCAAAGAGCTGCAAAGAAAAAAAAAAAAAAAACGCTTATCTCTGAGATAAGCGCCTTTCTTCAATATATATTTGTCTTGAACTAAATGCCAAAAAATCTGCGAGGATGACGTTTACAAAAAGGAGAAGAATAATCCCAATGCAAATTTCTATAAATGGACATCAAATTAAACTTGTCAACTCTCATAAGGACCTAGGCTTGGTCTGGGATTCGAACTTTTCTTTTCAGGAGCACTTCAAGGAAGCTAGAAACAAATTATTCTCAGCTCTATAGGAACTGGGGGGTTACCGCAATAGCAAGCTGACATCCGATCTTGTGTAGTACCGGTGGCTCTATACGCCTCGGAAATCTGATCCTGTGCCCTTCCGACCTAATTGCAGCAGTTCTTTGGGATTGAGTATTGGCTTCTTCGATCCCTCAATAGGACTTCAGGACATTTCCTTATTATCCTAGGGGTATACAGCATTCGCTGCATGGAATGACCCCTTGGAAGCAAATCATCACCACTTGCAACATCTCTAAGCTAATTTCCGGTAAACTAGACGCTCCCACCATCGAAAGCCTCATCATCCTGCCCAAGGATACCAGAAGAATAAGTAATCAGCAAACATCTGTTATCCGATCTGCCCTCAACCAAATCAGCTCCCTCAGTCCCTCCCGCTGGGAAGTTTCTGGCCAGTAATTTCAAGCATCAGGTAATTAATAGGGAGGAGTTAGCTCTTTAAATTGCCCAATCATACACAAGTTCGTCTGCAAAATTTATTGAATAATTTATCTGCCAAGAGGCCCACAGAGAAAAGTGAAAACAAAACTAATCTAATAATCAAACTACTGTTTGTAGTATAAAACAAGGGGAACTAGAAAGTTCGCAAATTTAATGTAAGAATTAATATAACAAAACAGAACAGTTTAAATATTAACTTGAACGACAGTAAACATTAAACCCACGCGCCAGATAGTGATTTGCTAATTGCGAATTCGTACAAGGAAACCGGTTCTTACACTTCCTGGTTTCGAAGAATCTACACTTCACTTTCGAGAAACAGCGAATGTGATGACCTCATTCAATGGCGGAAAGTCAAGTGACGAAATGATTCCGTTATAGAACCCCATCTTTTCAAGGCTTTGTGTGCGCGTAGGATCGTAGAAAAGCGAGGTAAGAATTAAATGAGCTCTTGCGTTTGTAATTGCAGTAACCCTTGCATTTGTTGCAACTTAACTTAAATATTTGTTGTTTATTATTAATAAATTAAATTAGCTGACAATCATTTTCATTCAATCGCGGTTCTCTCTCTTGAACCTTTACAACTAATGAGTCCCTGCTGCAGTTCTCGCCAAACTGAGAAAGATTCGTTACGCATCGAGAACAGTTGGCTGTTAAGAAATCTGTGACAATCTTTTATAATATTGGTGATTAAATTCGCCTCAGTTCGTTGAAAACAGGGACTTGCTCTGAGCTAGATAAGGCAGGTTTTCCGAAGAGTTCCGAGCCTCGAAATCGGTTGATTAATTGCAGTGAGACTCGAATACTAGAAGAAAATGCAGATGTTATTTTGGTACCTTTCTGTTCTTTAAACAGTTTTGTGATGGAGCGACATTATTCAGTGCACCTTGGAGAAATGGAAGCATCAAAGGCGAACGATATCTAAAAAACCTAAGAATGAGTGCCAAACAATCTTGGCACTCATTCTTAGGTTTTTCGGCTAAGTCGATGTGAGTGAACAGAATGCCTCTGGGTGCGAAGAAAGAAACAGATTGATTGGTAACGGGGGTACCTGCGGTTGTGTGTTTCCATGGGAGGAGAGAAAACTCCAGCCGAACAAAAATGTTTTTTTTTTTTTTATTATTAAAAATTTGGAGTCTGCATTTTAAACTTGTAAAAGCCATGACAGTGTGGGTGCTTAAGAGAGAAGAGTTCCCCTTGAGTTTAAATTTTTTTGCGCAATATGGATTTTTACGTGCATTCATTTGTACAGATAACACACAACAGTGTACGAGGAACAGGGCCGCAGCAAGTGGGTAAGCGAGGTAAGCCTTGCTTACGCGCAGCAGTTGAAGAAGGCGCCGAAACTTTTGACATATAGAAGTAAAACTTGCGTATGTTAATTAAACTCTGTTTATTTAACAAACTTCTTTATATAGCGAAATTTTCTATTTAGCGATACGCGTAATATAACATTCTTTTATTTCGCTCAAAGCGTTTCATAATTTCGTTTTTTTCCTCTATCGACAGAGGCGGAATGGCCTTGCCGGGGAAATCCCAGTGGGCCAGAGGCCAGTGTGGTTTTGGCCATGAACACCCAATGGCCATTCTTACTTGGTTTTCCCCAGTAAGAAATACCAATTTTGGCCATACTCCAATAATACGTTGCAACCTTGTAATTGGCTGTCAGAACGGAGGAAATCAGTGATTGACAGGTTGACTCCTCCCACTGACTGCGACCCCTCTTCGTTTCACGCGGACGTCACGTGACACGACGTCACTGCAGCAATAAATGCGAAATTCGTTGCGTATCCTTTCATTTGAATGCTGGTTTCTGTTGGGTCCGGTGCTTTTTTTTTTTTTTTATTTATTACTCCAAAACAGCCGAAGCCTTAAGGAATATTAGCTATACATAATGCACCTATCGTTTTCACTATGTCCATCCGTACGTAACAATTTGACTCTAGGTGGATAGATTTTCGTGAAATTTTGAATTTCTCTCTCTTAGAACGATTTGTTGAGCTTTCACAAATTTTACTTTACAAGTTTAACTCAGACCAATAGAAAATCCGGAAATTATTATTTTTTTCTTTTTTTTTTTTTTTTTTTTTTTTCATACTAGCCACACATACAGGTAATTCATATATCTTATATTGTAGCAGAAGGAAGCACTGGTAATAGACATCACGCAGTGGCAGGGTGCATTGTCGTCATGCAAAATCTAGTTTTTGGACGTTTCAGACCGTTTTTCAGACAATTCAGAACCGTTTTTGAAAGCTGTTCAAAACCTTCTCGGTAGAAAATTTGGTTGACAGTTTTATCTTGAGGTAAGAAATCTCTGCGCGCCACTCCACGCTGATGAAAAAAAAAACCCACATACGTTGATTTGATTCTGTATTTGCCCTTTCTTTCGGCGTGGCGAGTTTATCGTGTGCTTTCTTCACTCTTTTTGTTGAGGCAAATGCCCTTTGTGTTTTTGACACCTTTTTCGCCCAAATTTTGAGCATTTTTGCTCGGTGACTCATGTTCAGCTCACCTGCCATAAATGTCACGGACAACCAACGATCAGACACAATCAGCGCCCCCTTCATATTTTCTACTTTTTGTGCCGAGACAGGCCTCTCTGTGCGTGGTTCATCTTCAACGGCCTTCCAAAGGGGTCGTATGTCATTGGAAAACTTGGATCCGGGATGAAACTACCTCCCTAAGGTTTTTTTTTTTTTTTTTTTTTTACTTTTCGTACGTTTCTGTCGCATTTCGTTGAGTTTTAACCAAATTTGATGGCGTAACTTTGCTTGATATTCTTCCACTTCATTTTTCGTGATGCCCTCGACGAATACGTGGTTGCTTATTTCACGATGACTCGCCACAGTGAACGCAACGTGAGGTGAATACTCTTATAAAGGGACATTCCACCTACACGCTGGTATGCGGTACACGTTCGCAGGGCTGACACGTTGCGTTTTATAAAATGAATCTCATTAATTTTTTTGATATCCCTCCTCAGGGCCGCCGCAACCCTAGTGCCGCCAGTAAGCGAAATCAAATTTGTCGCCCCAAAATACTTGGATTAAAAAATAAGGTAAAAATACAGAACACGGTGCCCCTTTGAAAATCACGTCCAGAAGAAGAGGGGGAAAGCATTGACGTACGGTTCATAACTCCGCCCACTCACTGCGTTCCCCCTCTTGTTCTTCTCGACGACTGCACGTGGCGAATGTCACGCGACATAACAGTATGGCGGAGCTGAAAAACAACGAAATTAACGGCAATACAGCAATTTTTTTCGGAGCAGCAACCAAAATAATTATACAGTAATTATATACGGTAATTATTAGATAGTATGAATCAGAGCTGTAATACTCAATATGTTCTACGTTGATAATAATATTAGTAAATTAATAAGAGGAGTATACCTCAATATAGTACGTGGAACACTTCCGTATGATACCCTCCAGAAATTAAAACGAAAAAATCGACAACTTACCGGTACATTAAAGTAAAATATAAATAATTAAAGTAAAATATAAATAATTAAATAATCAATTTAACACAATTCAAAACAATTAAAATTCAAATTAACGCAATTAAAAGAATCTAACGAAAATATTCAAAACGATTTTCCTTCCTGAAGCTGACAATGCTTTTCGACCGACTGTCGTGATCACAGGAATGAAAATTATCGAATCAGGCTAAACCTGCAACTTAAATAGTGATTATGTGTCTTCGCGCATGCGCGTAAAGGTCCACGCATCGGAGATCAAATATGGCCGCCGAACATTAACAGAATTCTCGTGTAATTTAATTTCAACGGTTTCAGCAATTAATAGTCGCGTATAATTACGTTGAACGTTAAGTATTTTGGCCTCGTTAAATAAAAAAGTATGTTTTTCGTTAATGGCATGAAAGGCTGATTCTGACGCTGCTGAACGAGAAGCACGAACTGAGGCTTCGTGTTGATTTACACGAATATTACACGAATATAATTCGTCAATATTTAAATATTGACGAATATTAAGAGAAAACCGCGTCGAACCTTGGTAAGACGAGTCGCAATCACCGCAAGAAATGTTGTATACTAGATCATTAATTTGTGTTGCGAACGCGGAAAGAACCGAGCGATTGTTCAGTATAGTGTGTAACTTCCGTATAGGCCTAGCTATAATTTTAAATTCGGTATCTTTAAAGAATCTGTTAAGCTGTTTGTGCCACTGTTCAACATATGGGACAGAAATAAAGTATTTTTTGATATTACTATTGTTGATTGGTGCAGTATTTTGTATCCTATCCTTAGCTTGTACCCTAATTCGGTTCATTGTGGCAATGGAATAACCCCTGTTTAAGAATCTGCTAGTTAATATTTGTATTTCTGAGTCCAAAGCAGAATCCGTCGTTGAATATTTATAGGCATTTAGAAATTGATTAAAGATAATCGATCTTTTGTAGGTGAACGGGTGGTAGCTATTATAATGTAGAAGCATACCGGTGTTTGTGGGTTTTCGATAGATGCTAAATTGTATTTTGTTCGAGTCCCGGGTAAGCGTGAAATTTAGAAAGTTTAATGACTTAGTATCTGTATCTTCCCATTCCAATGTAAATTTGAGTCTAGAATGAATATTATTAAACGAATGTAAAATGTCTTGGATTGTACTACTATCGGTAATAACTAGAACATCGTCTAAATACCTCCCATAGTATGTGATACGGGGACGAAAAGGTGTCAAATGTATCTGCTCAATCGTTGAGAGATAGAGCTCTGACATTAAGCCACTCAGGCTCAAACCCATTGGTAATCCAAAAATTTGTTTGTACACCTTGTCTCGAAAGGTGATGTAGTTACCTCAACTAATAGTTTAATTAAGTGAAAAATTTCCTTAATAGGCAGCTTCGTATAATTAATCGGTGTCGAGTTTTTATTTAACATATCCCAAATAATATCTAATGTGTATTCAACGTTTACATTCGTATATAATGAGGTAACATCTAATGAGAATAAATTGTCATTGTCGCCGAGTCTACAGTCTTTAAGATTATTAAATAATGTATCGTAATTCTTAATCCCAAATTGTATAACCTGTCTAAAAGGTTTTATAATGTTATATACATGTGTGGCTAAGGCTGAAAATGCCGAGTTCCTGTAGGAAACAATAGGTCGAATCGGAAATCCAGGCTTGTGTAATTTTACCTGACCAAAAAGTGCAGGAATATTGTATGTTCTGGACTTCAATTCCTTCAACTGAACCATAGTAATGTAGTCGTTTTTACGATATGTGGTTAACGTTTTATTGTATTGATTTACCAAATTGGTAAACAGTGCCGGTTCCACTTCACGATAAGTGGAGGTATCAGACACAACTGAATCTAACTTATTAATATAATCATGTTTATCTAGTATTACCACTGTATCTCCTTTATCTGCCCTCTGTATAATAATGTCCTTATTTTCTCGAAGTTCTCGTAAAGCTGAACTGTCATGTGTATTCAATTTAGGAAGTCGCGTTTCTTTTATGTTATTCACTACTTGGTTAACTTGTTGAATAAATACATCTTTTTGTGGAACACTACGAAGTCCAAATTCAATATCAATTACGCATTGTTTTTTTGGCAGCTTTCGAGGTGGTAAATTATAATTTAATCCTTTGGATAAAAGTGAAATCTGGTCCTGCGATAGTGTACACGAGGAAAGATTTGTAACCTGTTGATATGTCGGTTCGTTGGATACTGGGTGAGGGGGGTGTTCGTGAACTAGCCGACATATTCTGTGGTAGTGCGTTATGTGTCTGTGGGGGGGATGTCACCCAACTCGTGTGAACTTGGTCGCAAGCTCGCGACAATGTGTTAGAATTCGCATGAACGTGTCTTGAACTATTCGATAATGTTTGCAACTTATTAACGTGTCTGTTTTTTATTTCTGAGGCTTGTCTTCCCGTCGCATATTTGATCTCCGATGCGTGGACCTTTACGCGCATGCGCGAAGACACATAATCACTATTTAAGTTGCAGGTTTAGCCTGATTCGATAATTTTCATTCCTGTGATCACGACAGTCGGTCGAAAAGCATTGTCAGCTTCAGGAAGGAAAATCGTTTTGAATATTTTCGTTAGATTCTTTTAATTGCGTTAATTTGAATTTTAATTGTTTTGAATTGTGTTAAATTGATTATTTAATTATTTATATTTTACTTTAATTATTTATATTTTACTTTAATGTACCGGTAAGTTGTCGATTTTTTCGTTTTTTCCGTTTTAATTTCTGGAGGGTATCATACGGAAGTGTTCCACGTACTATATTGAGGTAAACTCCTCTTATTAATTTACTAATACGGTAATTATACAAAATAACACAGTAATTTTTTTTTCAAAACCAAACAAACTAATGAGATGCAGCAAAATGACCAATTTTCACCAAATAACTCTCGAAGTCGCGTAAAAAGGTAACCTAAAAACATAACCATTTTTCTAAACACAATTGAAAGTCGTTGCTTATTTCACATGTTAAAAACATGACTCCCATTATATATATTTTTTCTTCCAACGACTGGTTTTTTCTTGAATCCCTCCCAAAGTCGCGTAAAAACATAACCTTTTTTCGCTAAACACACTCATACACCATTCAACCACAGCCTTACATCTGTCCCTTTCCAAACCATGCAATATTCTCGCACTCACTCGCTCCATTGGGACTAAAAAAGGGATAACGATACAAACTGAGGACCACGTGGCAAGTAGCAAAACATGACATCAAGATCCAGGTACAATTTTGAATATGCTGTATAACAACTTAGACCCAATTATCAAAAATTATACACCCAAAAGCCATGCAAAGGCAAACACTAACAAATTTCCTGTGTGGTTCACAAAAGAAATCATTCAATTACTTAAGAAAAATAAACGTTCATCAAATTCAAAAACACACACAGAGACATGACAGCTACATCCAGTTCTCCAATCTAAGAAGGCAGATAAAAAACATCAATTTGGCCTACCAAAATTACTTATCTAACCTACAAAATGCAATGCTAAACAGGCATGATATGAGTCCATTCTGGAGGCATTGGAAATGGGTTATAAAAAAACCACAAATATATGAACAAAATGGAGACAATTCAATTAGAAGAATTTGCAAATTTCTACAGCAGTGAACTATATACTGAAAAAGCTGATCACAGCAGTAAGCTGGATAACACCTCTCCCTCCTCATATTTCAGTGATACTTTGACACAATTTGAAGTCAATCCAGAGATTTTACTGAATACCCTTAACAAATTCAAATTAAGCTATGACACAAACACTGCCAGTCTCCCCATGGCCCTCTGGAAACACTGCTTTGTTGTTCTGCAACAACTTCTCCATCTGATAAAAGCCATTTTCAAAAAGGGATTACTCCCCGCAAGATTAAAGGAAACCACCACTACCCCACTTTTTAAAAAGTGGTGCAAAAGTCACACCTGCCTCATTTCGACTCATACACAAAGCTAACCCCCTAAGCAAGATCATTGAGAACCTCTTATACTCTCAGCTCTGCTGCTTTATGAAAAACCAATTCAGCCACATTCATCATGGCTATTTTATGGGCAGACCAACAGTGACCAACCTACTCTCCATAGAACATGACATCAAACATAGCCTTGATAATAACAATCAGATAGACATATATCTTGACCTACAAAAAGCCATTGACTCGATACCACACAAGTTGCTTTGCCTCAAATTAAAGCACATAGGTTTATCAAGTACTGTAATGCCTTATCAATTATTTGTAACTTCTTTGACAACAGGAAAAGCAGAGTTCTTTTTCAAGGAAGTTACTCCTCCACTTTCCCTATACAAAGAGGAGTCCCACAGGGTTCTCCTCTCGGGCCACTATTTTTTGCTATATATATATATATATATATATATTACCGATATACAAGATTGTATGCAACATGTAGACATCAACGTGCTCTCATACGCCGATGACTTGAAAATATACAAAACCATCAAAACAACACAAGACTGTGAATCGCTGGAAAATTGACTAGACACAATCACACCCGATGGATTACAATGGCCTAACACTAAACTTAAACAAATGCTGCACGATGTCTGCTGCAGACTATCACAAAAAAAAAAAAACACAAGATTAATTATCCCTATAAAACTAATAACCATCAGCTATTGAGAATACAAGAGATTTCAGATTTGGGAGTATGGTTTTCTGACAAGGGAAACTTGAACACACATGTAAATAAGACTACAGCAAAGGCCTCCAAATCCCTTGGACTGCTTAAAAGAATTTGCTTCGACTTTACCAACATACAGCTCATAAAAACAGCTTGCATAATGATAATCAATCCAATTCTAGAATTTGCCTCACAGATCTCGAATCCTCACACAAACATTCTTATAAAACAACTGGAACGTATTCAGAAATCCATAGTCAGATTCCTAGTGTACAAATCCAGGTTGGAAATGAACACAAAATCCTACTCTGAATGGTGCATTCACTTCGGGATGATACCACTCTACCAAAGAAGGGCTGAGGCAGACTGCAAATTCGTAACGCATCTCGTGGCTGGAAAGTCGGATGCCCCCGAGCTGCTCTACCTCATCAATTTCTGCTGTCCTCCAAGAGCATTGAGAAGACACAATATGCTGGCACTAGAGCCATTCAGAACTGATCAACTTAAATTCCACTATTTCAAGAGAACTGCAAAATTGCTAAATGAATCCAACATTGGTATTCTAGCTTAACACATCAATATCAAAAATGAGTTGCAAAGGTTTTACAATCAAGTAACTAGAAAATGAGAATAAATGATTAACTTAATAATAATAAATATGTATATATTGTCTATAAATTTTTCAATAAACAAAGATAATAAATAACAAATATAATAATAAGAAATAATAAAAAAAATGGATAACTATAATAATAATAATAATACAAATCAATCATTGTGAACAAACAAGCAAAGATAACAACAAAAGTGCTTAGAAATACAAAATTCTCGGTCACCCCAGCTTTGCTCAAACGCAAATCGCTTGTAACAGAAGATATTCATTGTATTTGTTGTATATTGACCTTGTATATTGAGATCTGACTTGTATGCTGACTGTAAATAGAATTATTACTGTTTTGCTACTGTCATATTTCTCCTCTTTAAAAACAACTAACTTGAAAGTCGAGGATTTTCTCTGTGTGAGAGCGAAGAAATTTGGTTTTAAGATTTCCCAAACATTTCGCTGATACTTTTAATTTTAAAGAAAAAATGAAGTTTTTTACTGGAATTCAAGTTTATAATTTAAACAATTCATTTATAATTGTGTAATAGTTTTATAATTCAGCTAAAATTTATAATTATTCACTAAATATAGTCTTCACGGGGTACCATGAATATCTACATTCAGTACCTCGTATTCAAATAAACTGCAAATAGTTCCATGAATTAAGCAGATCATCTTGAATGAATACTCCGTACAAACATCATTCGCGAGAAAATGTGTTTTTAATCAAAACTTATCAGTTTAACATAGTGCTAACTTATTCACCAATTGCATTTAATCGTAACAACATATTTCAGGTCACTGATGAAAATTGCTTGAAGTAGTTTGGAAAGGATTTTGGATTTTCGATGCAAAAAGGAATAAAAATTGTTTCGCCCATGAGGCTCGTGATACTATCAATGCTCGTGTGTGTTGCACGCGCTACTTCGCCCGAGCTTCCACTTTTTGGTAAGTTTGTCTCTCAACATCAGTTTTATTTTTTCGTTTTAATAATCATATTTTTAATTGTAAACAAAGATTACAGAGGTGATTATTATAACTGCTTGATACAATCAAGCGTTCACTGAAACTTTACGCCTACTTTCGACCATCTATTGTCCTTTTCTGTATGAAAAATACATTCGTAAAAGGACAATAGATGTTTGACAAAGCACTTGCCTGAAGTTGGCTTAGTATAGGTATATTACAATGTTAAGTATGATGACATTGTAAAGTAATCAAGTGCGGACACTGTAGGGATATCAGAAACATGGTGCCATTTTGACTAAGAGGATGAGGAGTTTGAATGCGAAAGCAGTTGTCACTACTGTACGCTTTTCAATTAATTCCTGCCAGATTACCGAATGTGGGCATCCATTCTTGAGCCACTTTTGGAAAATCTTTATAGCGCCATTCAGGCTGCCAATAATCCTTATGGTTCGCAGTCCGAGGGGGTGCACTCTGAAGAACTGTCCAATAACTCCTCAGAGACTATTGTTTATATTTTAGTGATTGATTTACTCAGCCAGATTTTATCTGACAAAAACGACCTGCCTGAAATTTTTCTGTTTTTAAAATTTATAAACCGCTTTAAATATACATAAATTGGCTTTTATAGCAATCATTATACACCCACTTTTTTTTAGATCTTTTACTGCTGCGTGTATATTTTGACAAGTAAAAATATATAAAAGTGTGAATTTACTGATATTTAATGTATTTTTTAGCGGTTTATAAGTCGCATCGTGTCATAAGTTGCCTGTACGCCATTAAAAATAAAATCCGAATCTCCTGTATTCTGAATGAAGAAGTTCAATTTGGCTGAGTGCAGGGCACTGAGACAAGATTGGTGCTTTAGTATTTCTTTGGTTTTCTGGCACGGTTTGTTGTTTCAAGTCAATTCTGTTAAGAAAACTGTAGCGTGATACATTAGATCTTGCCAGAGGTCTTTCTTAATTTGAAAGTCGGTTGCATTGACTGATAAAGTAAAGAGAAACTGGCTTTGAGCAAGTCTTATTCGGTGCAAATGAGCTTTCGAATAAATTGGACGTAGCTCAAGAATTACAAACAAAACGATTGCAAAAGAGAAAAACACATTATAATTACAAGTTTGCTGATGATCCCAAGGAAACTTGCAAGGTCTTTGGAGCACGGTTTAAACAATCGTAAAAACATACTGATCTGTTTTCTCTTTTTGGCAAATTTCAACAAATTCCAAAGGAGGAGCTAAAATAGGCTGCAGGTTTTGAAATTGCGCTAACAGATTATCAAGTTAGCAGGTTTAGATGGTTGAGGAAATGGAAGCCCTGAAGTCTTCCTTCTTCATACGTTGGAAAACCTTCGAAAGTTCTGGAGTTCTTTGCCATAAATGAGAGCTACTGGATTTCCTTTCCCCGACGTAGCGTCGGGGAAACGAGCCTTCCCAAATTAAAACGAATCAAATCATATCTGAGGTCAAATATGCTCCAAGATAGGCTTATTAACATTTGCAGTATTATTGATAGAATGTAATGAAGTAAAGAATTTAAATTTTGATAAAATTTTAAAATTTTTCTGAACAAAATGCAAGAAAAAAATTTCTTAATTACAGGTTTGCTCGTTAAAATCTATTTCATAAGAGATTTTTTTTTCTGTGTTTCATCGATATTGGGTCTAAGGTTTTGAAATGCCAAGTCGAGTTAATTATAAAATTACTTTCTGGTGTGTCTAGTTTGATCAAATATGAACGTCTTTTACTTTCAATCTTTAACATTGCGTTCCATTTTGGTTTATGTCAAAATATAACTAATAAATATAGATATTTTTAATATTAAGTAATAGCATATATTTCTGCTGCCTAATTATCATATCCGGAGGCCCACTACAATGGTCCAAATTGGGTCCTGCATTTGCAGGCTAACCGGGGTAGTTTGAGGGTTTGAACAACGTGGATACCGCCTTTCACAGCAGCTGACAATTATCGCTCTATTGTGTTCAGGACAGGCTATTAGAAACCTGTTTTAGTCTTGCAATGGTGTAAGGAATTACAACAGAACATGAAGTCAAAGCAGCTGGGCTGCGAAACACTCCTGAAAAAGCGTTGCTCCTGTATAACGTGAAACCGCGTGCAACCCATAATATCCAGGCTCAGCCACACCAGTGCAGGTTGGAAGTGCTACAATATATAGTTTAAAAGTGCCACGTTGTGTCGAAGAAATTGAAACCGATAGTTGGACGTGACAAAGACGATAGGCGCTTAACCACTTATCTACGCGGACGCGCCTGAAAATTCTCCGCCGTGGCGTTGAATTTTTAGGAGCGTTTTTAGTATTTCAAATCCAGTGTCATATGACGTAACCTTTATAATAACAATAAGATTTCACTCCATCAAATTAATAAAACTATAATATGTGATTCTAGTTCTGCTTATGGTAGTCAATCTCTCTCTCAATAATAATAATAATAATAATTGTCCGATCTCATAATGTCCTCCAGCATTGAGAACGTTATGATATCTACAACGATGACCAAGATCGCCAACACCACCCGAAGTCGGCCATCGAAAGACTGACCATAGCCCGTAAAGAAGGAGGGGGGGATTGACGGAACTTATTGAACAAGAGACGAAGGCGATTAACAACCTGCGCGATTACTTCCAGGAAAACACAACGCCAATCTACCAAGCCATAAGAAAGAGAGACAAACGGCACAGCTACTCAACCTTAACAAGGAGACCACACTGACGCAGACAGAAGAAATACAGAAATATGGGCGAAGAAGACATTCCATGGCAGACACTACAGTGACCTCCATCAAGACTACATAGATAAGACGGTTTCCAATGTTTGACTCACGAACGGAAAGCTCTTCCCCGAGACCGAAGGATTCAAGCTCGCCATCCAAGACCAGGTAATCAACACCAGGACCCCGGAGTAACTGATGACACATGTCGACGATGATACCTAATCCCAGAAACAAACCAGCAGAGTACATCCACAGTCGTGATCAGATAGCCAGAATAATGCATTAGAAGCTAGCTCAAAATTACCAGCTGATCAAAAGGTTTACCATATTGCACGTACGACGATGCCATAATGACGGACAACAAACCAGACATAACTCTCATCTACAAGAAGGAAATGGCTACCTACCTACCTGATCGACATTTCGGTGCCCAACACCAGCAACCTCCGGAAAAGATCAGGAAGTAATCAGACCAAAGATAGGAAGTCAAAGATATGTGGCATATGGAACAAGTAATGACCATCTGGATCATCGTATTAACTGCCTTCATGGTGCCAAAGAGCCTCCATAAGAACCTAACAACAACAACAGACCTCCCAGAGAATAATCACATGGAAAGCCATGATCCTGAACATCTCTAGGATAGTAAGAGAGTTTCTCGATAAATAGTAACAATAATAATAGTAACCGGACACAACCAACCAACCAACGAATTTGATACCAGTAGCCGTCACGGGGAGGAAAAAAACCCATAAAAAGGAGAAAAGATCTCGAATCGCAGAGCAAAGGAGTTCTGAAACCGTGGTAGTGTACATCTGTAGTAATAATTAATGCTATTACAAAGTGATGTATCAGAAGATGCCGAGTTTATTATATAATTCTTCATTTACCAATGTAACCTTGCCTTTATACTTGAAAAAAAGGAAAAATTCGAAGCAAACACCTGAAAAATAAAGATCATTTTTAATTGGAAATGTATACATTTGATGCGTCACCACTTTTAATTTCAGTATTTCAACTGATAATAGCCGATATCTGCAGAAATAGTACCCTCCGAAGGCTCTTACACTAACACACACACACACACACACATTATGCAAACGTCAACAAGAGATGATTTTAAACTACTATTCAATGTTGCGTTATGATATTTATTTTTCCTAGTTTCAATAATACCAACGAGTCGGTGTGAACTGTTTTACAGTCGTTTTGCTGGTTTTTTGGAATGGGAAGAATAAAAACCAGTGAGTTGGTTTGAAAGGTGGGCAAAATCGCGTTAGGGACAGAGGTGTACCCACCTCGAAAGAGAAACTTTGTTACAAAAAGTTCAGTTTCTTACAAATTTTAACCATTGAAAAGAATATAACGGAACAAATTTTCTAGTTGGACACGCAAAATATCGAAAGGTGGGAACCGTACAATGTGGTTTTCGCAAACTTTCCCAAAACACGTGCTATCTTTCGTAAGCGTTGTGAAGTTTCAGGTTGTGTTATTCCCTAACGGTTTAAAAATACATTCCACACGAACAAATAGGGGTGTGAAAATAAGAAAAATTTGTTAATTTCAGGTGAATTTTCTTATTTCTATTGCCATAACAGAACGTATGAAGTTTTTAAATTAAATCAGAAAAATAGATTCTTAATCTATGCTGCTGACAGAACCAACAAACTTATGTAAAAAAGGAACACGTTAACTAATAAGTTGTTTTAGCATTTATTTAGGAATTAAAATGTTAACAGGAAAGGATAGCATCGAAAGTATGTAAAAATAAATATAGCTCTATTGTTTGGTTAGGCCGTTTATTCAAAAATATAGAGGATTAAGCAGGATTACAGGTTGATTATGACGTTTTGGGTTTTTCGTGGAATTCCAGTTACTTAGTGGCTTTCTTTGCTCAGCACGTTTACAGGGCCGTACATATTTACTCTTTAAATCAAAAAACACTTGAAAATGTAATGATTCAGAATAACATTTGTAATTCTGAATCATTACATTTTCAAGTTCCAAACTACAGTGGAGATGATGCCGTTATGTTCAATGCACTTGTGGCGCTGTTGATTTTGGGTATTTTCCGGGAAATACGTATATTGAGTTTACCAGAAAGCAGACAGGATTATGAACATATTAGCGTGCAAATTACAGAGTTTCGCCCAAATGCTGGGAAAACTTTTGAAAAAATGTTGTGCACATCACTTCATTTTTTTGCTTGTGATTGTGCACAGCTGGTTTATGATTGGTTAAACACGCACGTGATCATAGTTGTATTTCAGTTGTCTTTAGCCGTGGGGTTGGTGTTATTACAATTTCTGTATCTTCAAATGTTGCTCGTGTTGATTTTTATGAATTTTTCAACCCTCCATTCAGATTCTTGTGTTGTTGTTATTAAAGTGGAGAAGAAATTTCCAGAATTGATAAAATATTTGGAGTAAAAGGAAGACAACGAATCAGCGATTGTGGCTCTTCGAAGCATACAATTTCAAATACAATCCATTCTCGTTCAGCTGTGTTCAGTGTGTAAAATTTTACTCATTGGAAATAAAATATGTGAACTTTGTGTGTACTTCTCACAATTTGATTCTTATCAAATATTCAATGCTGTAAATTCTATGAACTGAGATGGATGTTGTTAGACAAAATACGTGCTCATTTTTATTATTAGTTTCCTTGAGGACTGTCATTGAGCTGTGCTCAAATTTTATCAAAATCATGGTTCATTTATGAATAATTTTGTTAACAGTATTCAATAAAATACGTCATTCATTAAAAATCTGTGTTTGTTTCATGAATAGACTTGTTGATTACACTCAAATAATGATTAAAAATATTTCTTTTGAATGCTCAAATACTATCATTGCTTTTAGAATAACACATTAATTAAAATAATTATGTTCAAATAATACCGTTGATTAATTTATTGCTTATATTGCTTTGTTCATAAATATTTTAAAAAGAATTATGTTCAAATAATATCATTGATTGAAAAAAAATGCGTTTAGATAATTAAATGTCAGACACTGTTCAAAATAACACTAATAAATTTATTGGTTAAATATTCATTAATTTAAAAATAAAATAACATTAATTTGCAAAATAAAAATATTTAAAGAAAAAAAAAAATCATCCTAATAATACTTTTGCATTCTCATCTATAACTGCATCAATAGCCATGCGGTTAAAGCAGTAATTGTATCTGGGTTCAAATCCCCGGTGGAATTTTTTTTTAATGAAAAAAAAAAAAAAAAAAATGTGGTGCGATCCAGCAGCAAAATTTAAAATAATAAAATAAATAACCCTGTTCGGTGAGCTCAAAGGGTCATGGGAGTAACATAGTAGGCCGCCGTAGCCTAGTGGTCAGGCGCGCGGGTGCATAAGTACACGTGCCTTGAGTGACCGGGGTTCAAGCCCGTGACTGCTGAATACGGTGTTGTTTCTTGTATTCTGTCTATCTTGTGAACTCCTCTGACCATTTGGTCGTCCCGGAGTATAAACAGAAAATTTATTTTATTTATATAGGAGTCGAGATACGCGCAAAGCATCATGGGATAGGAAAAATATTGGAGAACGCGCAAAGCATCATTGGAGACAAAATCGGTTCAAAGTGCTTCGACGGCTGCGTCCTCTAAAGTGGCGGGATAGACCCTGCTGTGAAATTCTGTCCAAAGTGTCTGACTCATCCGCGCCAAAGGACCATGGGAGACCAAATCCGTTCAAATTGCCAGTACTCCTACTTACCAGTCATTTGCCGTAGCGAATCTGCATCCACGGTAATAATGAGAATATGTGGCGTACATATTGTCGATTCGACTTTATTGTACACTGCCAAATCGTATTGAAGGTCTTTTTCATTGTATGATACGTTTGTATCCTCGAACATCAACGTTTTCAGCATTTTCAAGTCATGTTTCATTTAATGCCAAGATATTCGATTCCATGAGAATTGGATCGGCGCTATGCAGGTTTAAACTCTGTGTATTCAACAATACCATTCTGAAACTCAACGAAGCAACTTGAGCCCAAAATTCTAATGCGATTGTAGAGAGTGTTTCCAAACGATAGTTAATTCAAAGGTTTCAATTATGTTCGAAGATCTTGCATCTTAGGTGCGTTACAACCGCGAGCATGGTAGAATTTAAAGTCGTCTTTCTGATTTCTGACGTACAGGCCATCGACTCTTATGCTAATCGAATACGATTTCTTCGAAAGTTCCACCCTGAGATTTATGAACCGTCATGGCACAAGCTTCAATCAAAAGAAATTGTATTCTTTTGCATTTAAGCATTTTGCTTTTGAAAGATACTGTGGCGGAACGTCTCGTAATCGGAGTCCATCCAGATTTTAAACCGCCACGATGCGAAAATATGTGTGGGCGAGACTTGAGACGACTCTTAGTTCCAACATTTTTGCTTTTGAAATGAAACCGCAATCTTTTGATTTCTGTTTCTTCCCTCTCAACGTGCTGTAAGTTCCAATCACTTCATTGATCAAACCATTTTCAACATTGATGTAAGGTTTACCAGTCGACAGATGCAATACGTATGGCAAACCTCCTACGCTCATTTGACAGTTTTCTTCGCATACTAGTCAACTGTTAGACTCTTGTAACCGGTGAAGTGATCGTCGGCTGTACAATCGATGGCGGTGTTTTCTTAGAACGCTTGAGCATTATATTGAACAACATCGTTGTTACGATGAAACAAAAAAATTCATTAATTTTTTTTTTTAATTGAGTAAAGTGGCCCCTAGTCAAAAAAAAAAAATCTGGCTAATCCGCCATACATATTTAAATAGTATAGAACAGTATACAATTATTAGCAATACAAATTTCACATCACAAATTAACAGTACTGTGCAATGGTCATCCCCTCAGCTACAGCACAACAACCTGGCAAGTAGGCTACAGCAAAAACCGATGAAGACACATTGTCCACAGATGGGCACAAGCATCACATTCTAGAGACTAATCATCACAACGAGCTGGACAAGTAGGTTACAGCAGACACCGAAGAAGATACCCTTTCACAGTGAGCACATGATCACATCCTTGAGATTGATCATCGCCGGTATTCTCCAAAAGACAGAGTTCAACGAAGCGCCATCGAAGCAGCCAGAGAGCTCAAACTCTGTGTATTCAACAATACCATATTAACTCATATTAACCAGCAAAACCAAGCTGGAAGAAGGTTTTATTGCAGGATCAAATCCAAGAAAAACAACTAAGGCTTCTTGCCAACTGCATTTGGTACTTGTTCCATGATAAAGTCCCGTGTTCTAAATCGACTTTCGATTAACTTCTTTTCTTCAACGTCTAACGTTTCGCCTTTTCCAATTTTAGTTAATATCCTGGAGAATACAACATTATTCTGTCTCATCACTTGAACCAGTGGAAAGAAACTGAGAGACTGCCAGAAAATTGCACAACCGAAGGAATTCTTGTGAGGCTTGAATTCACTTGTGGCAATGACGCAAATCTCTGCGGTATATGATCAACCACTAAACTCTCTTTCCAATTCTCCAGTGATCTCTTGCAGTCTGGCTTTGATCGTATGCAAAATGTCAGCTCCGATCATGCTAACTTTAGCATTAGCATTAGTAGAGGCATTTGATGCAAGAAAGCAAGCTTATGAAGCATCAGCCAAAAAAAAAAATAAAATAAAATAAAGTAAAATAAATAAATAAAAAATAACCACTTCCACTTCACACATCTGTTCGTTCGAAATACCTGTCCAGCTGAGCCTTAAACTTATTTAGGCTATCAACTTCCACGACAAGGAATGGAAGTCTGTTCCACCTACCAACCACCCGCTGGCTAAAGGCAAATTTCCGCACATCTATCCTACATCTGTCTTTCCTCAATTTGAATTTATGCCCTCTCAGGTGATTATTCTGAGCAAGAGGAAGAATCCCATCAGCATTGAGCATGCTCAAACCATTCAAGGCTTTGTACACCTCTATCAGATCACCTCGCTGGTGCCTAGTCTCCAGACACTGTAATTTGCAAAACTTAAGCCTTTCTTCGTAAGAGCACCCTTTGTTCCATTACTAATCTTGTTGCCCTTCTCTGTACTCGTTCTAGCAGCTCTACATCCTTCTTGAAATGAGGCCTCCAGGCCTGTATACAGTACTCTAGGTGTGGCCTGACCATTGCCTTATACAAGGGAATAATCACCTCCTTATCCCTGCTAGAAAAATTCCTATATGTCATTGACAATACACCATGAGCTACTCTTGCAACCCGTCTGCACTGCTCAGAGAACTTCGTATCTGCCTGCACAACCACCCCCAGGTCCCTTTCATTCTCTACCACTGTCAGTGCAGTACCACAGAGTTGATACGTTGCTCTGGGGTTGCTGTTTCCCATATGTAGTACTTTACATTTGTCAATGTTAAACTTCATTTGCCACCTCTCAGCCCATCTGCTCAACTTTTCCAGATCCTGTTGCAGCAGCATAGTGTCAGTAGTGTCCTTGACAACCCTGCCAACCTTTGTATCATCTGCAAACTTGGACATTAAGCTTGATATACCATCATCAATATCATTTATAAATACAGAAAACAATAATGGACCCAGCACTTAGCCCTGAGGGACTCTACTAATAACATTAGTCCACGATGAGCAGTGTCCATTGATTACCACTCTCTGTCTTCTCCCGCTCAACCACCCCTTTATCCATAGCAGCAATTTGCCTCCAATGTCACACTGCTCCAATTTGTGTAGCAGTCTTCCGTGTGCAACAGTATCAAAAGCCTTTCTATGATCTTAGTATATAATATCAAAGTTATTCCCTGGATCCAGTTCTTTTGTGACTGCATCATAGTATCCAATCAAATTGGTCAGGCAAGACTTCCCCTTAACAAAACCATGCTGTGTCCGAGCTATAACTGAAGTCTTGTCTAAATGATTCTGCAGTGCTTCTTTAACCAGTGCCTCCATTAATTTTCCTGGAACAGAAGTTAAGCTCACAGGTCTATAATTACTTGTGTCAGCCTTTGATCCTCCCTTGTGAATTGGGGTCACATTTGCACATCTCCAGTCCATGGGTATCTCCCCTGAGTCCAAGGAAGCTCTAATAATTATGGCTAAGGGTTTGCTTACTTCCTTTGCTGCCTCCTTTAATATAACTGGATAGATCCCATCCACCCCAGGTGCCTTTCTTGTGTTTATCTTCAACAACTTCATCGTGAATACTGCTTGAACGTTTTGAAACGCGTTAGGACATATTTTCTTTCTTTATTAACGAAAACAACAAGCAGCCCCTTGCCAGAAACTGGCAAATCCGCTGTGTACATACATATATGATGAGCCCGTCACCACCAAATACGGAGGATTCTGGCGCCTCCGTAGCCAGGTGGGAAGGAGCAGCAGTGCGTAGCACACGCTTCTTGATTAGACCGGGGTTCGAGCCCGTCACCACCAAATACGGAGGATGCGGAAAGGTCAGGGAATGACCACCGTATATCCCGGAGCAATATGGCCTTAGTTGCTAATGCTCCTAAAAACCAAACAACAAACGGAGGATTCGGAAAGGTCAGGGAATGACCACCGCATATCCCGGAACAATATGGCCTTAGTTGCTAATGCTCCTAAAAACCAAACAACAACAACAAAACAACTGTTTTATAGGTTTACATTCCCTTCACTACCTTGTATTTCGCTGCAAATTCAGCCAATCAAAGCTGACAGAGCTCTCCATCTTTTGGTCTTTTCTCATATTTTTGTATAATATGTTCATTCCATATGTCGGTAGAATCATCATCGAGATTTTATTCAGCCATTCGGTTTTTGCTCTTCTTGCTTTTCTGACGATTGTGAAGCCAAGTAGTTGAAGTGTGCACATCTTCTCTACTAGCCTCAGACATTGGCTGACGAAGCAAATACCAAGCTACCTCTTGCGACCTCATTTCAACATTTTAATGCTAACGCGTTTTAACAAGTCGGTGTAGCCTTGTTCTGAATACTCTAATTGCAATTTGATCAACTCTCGATGCAAATGGCTTTTGCCTCTGTTGGTTTTGTTAACATATTCTACAACGTATGGTACGCATGAATATTCCTCGAGTATCAACTATAAATCAATGTTCGAATTTAGTACACCAGCTACACAAGGATTGAAGATATTCGTCCAAAGTTGTCATATTTATTCTCATTAGAACGGTAGGTCTCGTTAATCCTGATCGAATAACATCCAAGTAAGTTTTCATCCAACTTGTGCTCTTCTAGGAATTGCTCGAGTGTATCGTAATGTTTCTCTTCAAGATCTTTCTTATATTGTTGAAAACACCGTTCAAAACTTGAACTTCGATTGTCTTTGTGCGTTCATCGGTATTAAAACTCGAGTGTATCCATATTCCAATATGGAATATTGAATCTGCATCGATGATCATTCTTCTTGAAACTAGTAAATGTATGCTTGTGCACTTGATTTGAGTAGGACATCGGAAGATCCGAAGCATCGACGCTGCACAATTCAATTCATCTATTATTTCTACAGTCTGTGGCATATATTCCGAAACCAATTCTTTAGAATCGTTTTGTAGCCACAGCAAAATGTGAGCATGCGGACTGCCACGATGCTGGAACTCTATACACTTGAATTTCCCAAGAGGATTGTACCTTTTCGATTGCAGTATATCCGTTATAACGTCAACTAGCTTATTGAAGTATATTACACATGTGACTGGATCCCTGTTGACTAGCTTCGCACGCTGCAGTGCTGTCATTTCTTTCATTGGATCGTCAACTTCTGTATCTTTGCTACTGTTTAGTCTGTGAAGTGTTTTCAAGAGATGTGGCCAGCGAAACTCCGTCGTACTCAAAATCAGAAACGTGGTCGGTTTACCAAGTTGTCTGATCATAGCAAAGACCTCTTTCTTGCATTGAGACCAGTAGTGTACAGATTTTGTAATGGATTTGAGAAACGGCAAGTTACGTTCGACGCATTCTTCAACAAATCTTTCGTCTTCTATCATACGTTTTGTTATGTTGAAAGTTTTTTGGAAGAAACTATACGTTTTGTTGGAAAAATATAAACCTTCTGTTATTTCCAAAGTAAAGTGTATTGCTGTGCCATAAGTAATTCGATGTCACTTTCAGACGACGAGATCTTCTCTACATTATCTATTTGTTCGCTGTTGGTAACTCTCGATGGAACCGCAGCAAGCAACTGACGATTGACTTTGATGTTATAAGGTTTGTGCAGAGGAGTATTGATTAAATACCTTAGCCACGATTTGACCGTTTTCTTTTCTCATATATCCCTGCAAGTAAGTCGATTTATGAATGAAATTCTTCTTGATGTGAACGTTGAATGCATAATCGTCGTCTAAAGCACGAGGCAACTCTGTAATCACATTGCTCACGTCGACGGGAACATTTATGGCTTGTCCGACGATACCATATTACCATATTTTAATATTACCATATTTAATATTTTAATATTACCATATTACCATATGGTACCGACGATACCATATTACCATACCATATTTTGTCGTGTATATAATTCCGTCGACGAACTTTTACGTTTTTTCGAACAAAATTTCTCTCCAGCCTTCGGTCGGCAACATCCTCATCCCAATTGCATCCAGCCATCGTGATCTGGGCGTTGTATTCGACTCCAAACTTCGATTCAACGCCCACATAGACATGCTCCTCACACGGGCTTCAAGACTCCGGTGGATAGCAAAACAGCATCTCCTTCATATCAGAGATAAAAAGACAACCGTGAGGTACATAAGAGCAATCATCTTTCCACCTTTACTCTATGCTGCTGAAATTTGGGCGTCAGCGGCACCATCAATAAAGAAACCACTCTTTGCCACAGAATTCTGGCTCCTAAAGTGGGCCAACAGGAAGCACAACCTTCCAGCTGTGATTCACACCACGCAGCTTGCCAACTCTCTCGGGATTCCACGGCTTCCCACCTTAGTCGAAGACCAACGCCTCCTAGCAACAGTCAAGATGATAACAGGCATAATCGCAACACCTTCATTCTGGGATACCTGTGGCTGGAGGATCCCCCCTGCTGCCCTTAGGGCCAATCCCGAGCTCTTCTCGCATTCAGCGCGACTCCATCTCTCGGACAGGTTCCTTCCTCAGCAGATGTTCAAGCAAACCCAGGCACTTGACGCCGACCTGAACAAATTCGCTATTGACCGGACTTACAGGAAAAAAATTATGTCTAGTAGGACTAATCTGCATTGACATGTGTACCTTGCATCTGTTCCTGTCTGATTGAGCTGGTGCTCTTATCTCGATGTTAAGTCAGCTCAATCAGACCTAACTCTCGTAAGGAGTTCTCTCCTTTGTATAAAATATGTTTTCTTTTGTAAAATTACCTGTTTTTGTAAATTAATTGTTCTATTTTCCCGGAAGTTTCGGGAAGTTGTACAAATGTAAACCCCTGGCTTTTTGGCCGTGAAGGGCATTAAAGATTATCTCTCTCTCTCTCTCTTTAAAATGATATTAAATATCGAAATTTCTAATTTTTTCTTGCATATTCGTGGATGGCATTATAGACCCGACAAAATAAGTATAAATTGTTTATTGTCTATTAGTTTCGGAGATTTGTAGCAGCGGTTAGATGTTTCACTTTTCGTGACAGCGTAAGCGCCGTAGGGCACCCCCAGCAAAGAAGTCATTCACGTCAAAAGTTATTGTAATATTATAACATCACTGCTCAGCTACAGCGAAATTATTCTGCTTATACAGAAAACGAATATGTACAATTTCAGTTCATTCATTATTTTCAGTTGACTGTAGTTAGATGTTGTTAATTTGGGTATTTTTCGAAATAAGATTTATGAGTTCAGTAATATATTAAATGATTAAAATTTGTTTTATTTCAGAGCTGTGTTCGTGGTGCGAGCACGTGTTCTGTTATGCTCCCATTATTGAAAAATGCCAGAGTAATAGCGACTGCGGAGTGGGAAAGTTGTGCTGCCAGTGTGGATGCACCTCGGATTGTCATACTGATCCTGAATTCAACCACCACTGTTGATAAAATCAGACAAGAAAATTATTCCAATATCATTTAAGCATTCCGTTTCGAAAAACGTAGCAGTTTGTCGATGAGTTTAAGAACTGTGTGGACAGAAATCATGGGATATCTACTTAATAACCAGAAGGCCCAGCTTCCGCCTGGACAATGGCAGTCACATTCCGAGGCATTGAACCCACTAGTTCACGAAAACGTACCACACGTATTGCCATTCATACTTACTGCATCGCTGTTCATAATTCCATCGGATTCCTGGATGCAGTATCCAAAGCTCGAACACAGCATCACAAAGATGCTCCACAAGGCTCAAACCCGGTGAACGGGGAGGCCATTTCATTGTGCTAAAATCTGCGCGATGCTCATTGAATCAAATTCTAGTCATCGCGGCTATGTGGTGAGGCGCATTGTCCTGCTGGAAGAGTCCATTGCCCTGTGGGTGCACGATGATCATTAAGGGATGCAGCTGAGCTGCAAGGATGGACACGTAACCTGAACCTTTCAGAGATGCATCTAGACGTACCAGATGTCCCAACGCGTGCCAGTTCAACACGCTCCAGACCATTAACGACCGTCCCCATGCCTGAACAGTTGGTGCCTTTATATTCAGGTGGGCAGGAGCAGCAGTGTGTAGCACACGCTTCTTGTTTAGACTGGGATTCGAGCCGGTGGCCACCAAATAAGGAGGATGCAGAAAGATCAGGGAATGACCACCGCATATCCCCGGAGCAATATGGCCTTCGTTGCTAATGCTCCTAAAAACCAAATAACAAGAACAGCCTGAACAGTTTCTTATTGGCATGGCGACGGGTGCATAGCTTCGTGCGGTTTCCGCCAGATACGCACCGTCCCGTCTTCTCGAAATTGTTGTTATTGTTATTTTTGGTTTTTAGGAGCATTAGCAACTAAGGCCATATGCGGTGGTCATTCCCTGACCTTCGCGCATCCTCCATATTTGGTGGTGACGGGCTCGAACCCCGGTCTAATCAAGAAGCGTGTGCTACGCACTGCTGCTTCTTCCCACCTGGCTACGGAGGCGCCTTCTGCTCGAAATAACTGGAAACGGAACTCATCGGACTAGAACACCCGTCTCCAATCATCCAAGGTCCAGTACCGATGTTCTTTCTCCCAGTTGAGGCGTTCAGTACTGTACCGTCCTGTTGGCAATGGGACTCTGGTGGGTCGGTGGCTCCCATAACCTATTGCTGCCAATGATCACCTGATGGTCTTGGTAGAGACGATTCTAGTACCTCTGTCGTTGAAGTCGGCGGTGATTTGTGCCACTTTCGCTCTCCGGTTGGATGAAACAATGCGAGACGGACGTCGACGGTCACGTTCATCCACCACCTTTCTCCGCCCACAGCGTTGTGCACGACGAGATGTTATTCCGGAAATGGCGTATTCTTGATACTATGGAACGAGGATAGTGCAATTTCTGTACCACCTCCGCGATAGTGACCCACTATCATTCCTCTTTCAAAGTCGGTTAACTCACAAAGTTTATCCATACTGACATCGAATTACCGTCTACGCGAATGCACTGTACTTGTATACCTGCCAAGCGGTGAGTTCGTCTAGTAGGGAGAGGGGTGACACGTCACGTAGCCCAGAAACCAGGTATCCCATGAATTCTGTCCTTTCAGTGTATCTTCTAATGAAAAAAAAGGTATTCACTATTCCTTTTTACTTCGCTGTGTATAACATTAAAATTTTAATAATTTTCTTATTGTGATGTTTCTGAATGCAATCGCTATTTGATCTTTTCCAGCACGTATCAAAATATCTAGGAAAAGCGGTCATACACTGCCTCATCATTAATACCTGGACGGCCCTCCGTTGATAACTGGTCACGTCCAACCCAAGTACCACTTGTCAGGCGCAACTGTAAATATGCTGTAGTTAAGACAGAGGATGATTGTGGATGCTGAGACTGAGGGAGTTAACTGACTTCCAGCGCGGAATAATAATAGGGTACCACATAAGTAAGCGGTAGTAACATGCTATTTCACAGGTGCTGATGATCCACAGTGCAACGATTCGTAATGTGATCTGCAACTGAAAGTGAACTCGTGCTGAAACTGTTACGAACTAACCAGAAAATCTTTGAAGATGACGGAATGTGACAGCTCTACAAAGAATCGTCCACTCGGAAAGCAAGACGACGTTGTCGCAGAACACAGGCGCTCTCAGTGAGACTACAGTGCACAGAACGCTGCATAATTTGGATTAACACGATCCACAAGCCGCTAAACAATCCGAATGATGCCAGACGCCGTCTAGCTTGATGAAGGCGAAACGTTCTTGAATCGCACAGTCAAACATACCTTTTCTTGTTTTTTTTTTTTTTTTTTTGAAGACAAAATATTAGTTCAAATATTAATAGATGTTAATTCGTTGCTGAGGTTTGTTTGTTGTCTTGAATAAATAAATAAATGCGAAAAGAATTTATCTCCGTATAATCAAAATGATATCCACGCTGGTCCAGTGTGGGTTGGCAGATCTACGGTATTTAGCAACCAGGGGCTTGTATCCCGGTCTACTCAAAGAGTGTGTGCTACTGCACTCCTGCTCATGACCACTCGGCTACCAATATGTGGCCTGACTATTGCCTTAATACAATAATTGGGCTAATAATTTAGCCGTATAAAATGGAATAATTTTCTTGTCTCTGATGGCAAAATTTCTGAATCTCACTGACAGAACCCTATGAGTACTAGCAGCCTGTTTGCTCTGCTCAAAAACACGACTCAGTTCATTTTCTTTGAATCATGAAGTAAGCTTCGCAAAAATAAATTAATCTCGCTATATTAACAACAACGTAGGTGGTTATATAAATATCTAGATAGACGACTGCATGGTCATCTCTTTGATGGAAGGCACTAAGAATTCATTTAGTGAGCGACATCAGTTTAATAATGGCTGAACGATTGCAAACCTTTGACAACACAAAGAATGCCCAGGACACGATACAATATGTTATGGACATCCGGGACAAAATCCTAAGAAGGTAAAAATATAAAGAAATAGATATATTCAGGGGGATGTGTGTAATATTTTGATAATTAATACGCTAAACAGGTATAAAGACATCATTTGTCGTTATTATGTTAGTAAAAAGCAAACCACAAGGAATTTTGTAAAAATTCCTTGTTGTTTGCTCCTAAATTCCCCAAACTTATTATATTATTTTATTATACTTATGATATTATTTGATTTTTCTTATAAATGATGGAGAGAGGAAAGAAGGAAAAATTATTTTGCGCTTCCTTTTGCAAATTTAGGGGGAAAATAGAAGGAAGTGCAGAAAAAAAAAAAATACCTGGAGTAGGAGGAGGACGGGAATAGCAATAATTTCCACAACAGCCCTGACAGCAGACTTCTCCTTGGCAGCAATCGTCTTGTGACTCACAGCCACTTCGGGCACCAGTGCAGGCCTCCGCGATGCAATGACCTACGTGGAAAGGTTGATCAAATATTACGCATAATAACACATTGTCCAGTCAAAACATTATGACCACCTATCTAATAGTGGATATGTCGCGTAGTCTATATTGTGGGTGTGCCAGTTTTCTGGAAATGCCATAGGTTTAAGTGTATGGATATCGTTGGGTGTAGTGTCGTGTACTGTTGTTCATCTGACCATTTAGCCGCTGGACCCCTACTGAGGCCCAACGTTGCCCAAACTAAGCAGTGGAGGCATGCAAGGTACACCAGTATTTTTAAATATGTACAAAGGGTACTAGGAAAGTTTTGCTGTCCTCCTCTTTCAGCCAGTACCGCGGCAACACGGGCTCTTTGAGGCCTCTGAACATTGCAGGAGATATCATGTCGCCAGGATTGTGTCCCGTAAATCTGCGACAATTTCATTATGGAGGAGTCAGACAATCTGTCGATCTACGTAATCCCAGAGATGTTCTTTGGGATTCATATCTGGCGAACTCGGTGGCCAAGGTAGCATCTGGAAATCACTTTCCTCTTCAGCAAACCATTCTCAAAGAATACTGGCAACGTGGCAGGGAGCAATATTCTGCTGGAACACGCCTATGCCATTCTGCAAGACAGTTACCTTGAAGGAATGTACCTGATCAGCCACAATGGATACGTAGTTTTTAGAATTCAAAGTGTGGTCTACGGGTATGATGATTCCAAAAGATTTCTAGGAATCCAGAAGACTGCAGTCATGTGCTGTTTCTGTTGGACATGTGAGTGATTCCTTTCCACAATTTGTTTCCATACTCTCCATCTACCGTGCACATGGCATAGCAGGAAATGTGATTTATCGGAAAGTGTAACTTTTCTTCTAGTTGTAAAAAGTGTAAAGTATGTCTAGGGTCTAAGGGCACCAGTGGTTCCCCCCCATCTCCGCGTAGTCTATATTGTGGGTGTGCCAGTTTTCTGGAAATGCCATAGGTTTAAGTGTATGGATATCGTTGGGTGTAGTGTCGTGTACTGTTGTTCATCTGACCATTTAGCCGCTGAACCCCTACTGAGGCCCAACGTTGCCGAAACTAAGCAGTGGAGGCATGCAAGGTACACCAGTATTTTTAAATATTTGTACTTTGGCAGGTCCTGCCACCTAATTTCCTGAGATTTCAGTGGCTAGGACCTAAAAAAAAAAAGGGGGGGGGGAGTGCTAAAGGTTGGGTCAAGCCAATGGAGTTTTAGGTTATACGGTGTGAATTAAAATTTTTGGGTGTAGTGCTAGAATAATTTTGACTTGGGATAAACGCTAGTTGGAAAGCTAGATGGGGAGGGGAGAGAGACTGAAGGCGGGGGTTTGGAAAGCTAGAGGGGGAAGGGGAGAGAGCGAGGTTAATAGTATAGATGACCGCAAAATCAGTGAGGCGGTGGGGGAGTAGGAGACAAGGGTACCATCACCTCTTCCCCCGCCAGCGGAAAAGGGGAGAAACAAGGCTGTGCAAGGTTGCACGGGTTCAAGATCGCTACATAGCGTTGGCAGCAATGCTGCGTGAAGTAATAGTTGCTAGAGTCCAGTCCGAGAAGGTCAAGTTCGAGTAGTGTCAATCCTGAGACAGACTGATCCCATCCAGGTGGTGGAGTCATTTCAGTAGTGAGTTGCATATTTGGTAGAGTCAATCCGAGAGGGTCAAATCCCAGTAGTGTCATTCTTGGGACAGACAAGTCCCGTCCAGGTAGTTGAATCATGTCAGTGGTGAGTCAGCTTGGTGGAAGGCGAAGCGAAGCCGGAGCAGCAGTCATGGTAGATGGAGGTGATGTTGAGGCTGCATTGTAAAGACACGTTTATAGCGTAGATTGAAAGTCGTCACGGGGATTGCAGTACGCTGAAGCAAGTAGTGGTCTTGACACTTAGCTGGTTAGGCCATATCGTTGTCTAGTTGAGTCTGATTCTGAGGTTGTGGCAGGGTTTTCCGCCCTGAGCAAAGTTAGAAAATATTGTATAGGTCTGATGGTCTCCCAGGAGACGTTGCTTCTGGTCTCTCGGGACGAAATGGATTTTTGTGATGAGAAAAGATCTACAGTCATCATATAGTAGGCAGTCATGCATCAAGTGGTTCCAGGTCTGCTGGGCGCCACAGGTTCAAAGGGAGCTGTCAGAGAGTCCAAGAAGGTTTAGTTTGCTGCGAAACGCACCATGCCCTGTTAGGAGGTACGTGGTTAGAAGGCCTGGGGAAAACTTCGGATATACTTTGCATAAGGCCGGTATAAATTTGCGGGTGATGGCCCCTTTGGTGGATTCAGACCATCTAGCTTGCCAGGTCTGTTGTAAGTAGATTAGGAGTCGGCTTTTTTCCCTGGAATAGATTTTAGCACGATCCGTGGTAAAATCAATGAAGGTGGTAGACTTTCCTCTGCTGAGCTGATACAGCCTCCCAACATGGGACACCTTAAGGGCCAGGGCAGTTCGCTGGAGAGGACCTGTAGAGCGTGCGTGCTGGTGTTGCAGCATGCTCTGGTTATCGTAAGGAGAATTGGCCGCTGAATGATGTTCAGCTTTCTTCCTCCTACCACAGTGGAGGCTTTGGTGAACCATATGCCAGAAGCATAGGTGATGGTCGGTAGGAATACGGCTTTATAGAGCAATGCTAGGGTGCGCCTTCTAAGCCCACAATCACAGGGTCACTCTTTCGACCAATGTAGTGTAGTTTCTTATTTTCCTCTGTAGATAGTAAAGGTGTGGAAGAAATGTTAGTTTGATGTCGATGATAATGCCGAGGAGTTTCAGCTGGGTAACTTGACGGTTGCGCCATGTATCTTGATCTGAGGCGGCCTCCACAGATCAAGACAGCCCTTCAGGAGAATGGATTGGGTTTTCGTGATGAGATGATTAGATGGTTTTTTCGGACCCACTCTTGCAAGTTAGTAAGAGCTCTGTTGGCAGATACTTCAAGTTGAGACCTGGAGCCTCCTGCGAGGATCAGGGAGAGGTCATCAACGTATGCCAAGGTTTGGATATCGCCTAAATCAGTACTGAGAAGCTCGTTGAGTACAGAGTTACAGAAGAGGGGGAGGCCTGGGGGAAGCCCCGGTGGACACGACGTTTCACACTGGTGAAGGGAGCCTGGACCGCAGGCTCCTCTCACTGAGATAGCTGGCAATGCAGTTCTATAGATTTCCTGGGAGCTCGGCACGGCTCAGCTGTCCGAGGACGCTCGGCCAGCATAAAATGTCGAACGCCCTAGCAAAGTCGACCGAGATGAACAGGAGGTACTTCTGAGTGCAGTTGCTGGCAGCGTTGGTAATGGTCTCCACCGCATCGACAGTAGACATGCCCAGCCTGGATCCAAATTGATTTTGTGCAGGTAGCTGTGCGCTATTATAGTGGTTTTCCAGCCTCCAACTAAGGAGCTGCTCAAAGACCTTACTCAGCACAGAGAAGAGAGCTGTAGGTATGTACGAGTCAGGTCGATCGTCCGGTTTAGTTGGATTTTTGAGTATGAGCCGAATGGACGCAGTTTTCAAATCAGTTGGGAACCATCCCTTTATCAGGCAATGGTTGAAGAGGTTTAGCAGTGTTTCCGGAGCGAATTCGGCAATTTTTTAAAAATTATTTCGGGCTCGAACATGTCCAGGCTCGGTGACTTATTTCTCAGTCTCCCAATGGCCCTAGCGAGATCCTCGGCGGTGAAAGGCTCTTCCACGAGTGTTGATTTGTTATTGTCGAGGCAAAGCTGCTGTTATTCAGGAGAGTTGTCATCTGGTGGCGGTTTGAAAGAGTGGCGAAGTATGTTTGAAATTGAATGCTGCCAAGTGGTGGTCACGTGACCTTGTGGAGCGAATAACTTCACCTCTTGGTAGCCTAGTGGTCAGGCGCGCGGGTGCATAAGTACACGTGCCTTGAGTGACCGGGGTTCAAGCCCGTGACTGCTGAATACGGTGCTGTTTCTTGTATTCTGTATATCTTGTGAACTCCTCTGACCGTTTGGTCGTCCCAGAGTATAAACAGAAAATTTATTTATTATTTATTTATTTGTTGTTAATGTGAACACGACACCCCAGGGGTCAGAGTTACCAAGCGTTGATACCAAGTGCTCCCAGGACACTCTTTTGCGATGCCTGCTCATAGCGTTGTAGGCGTTCCGAGTCTCCCTGTACTCCTGATAGAGGTATTCAATTTCTGCAGGATCGCCTGTCTCGTTGGAATGCACGCCTTTATTGTTTTGGATTACTTCATGTCTGAGGGCGTGAAGCTCCCCTAACCACCAAGGAACCGCCCCAGGGATGGGATTTTTCCGTTTTATTGCTCTATTTGCAGCCTTCGTAATTATGTCCGTTATCTTGCGCTGATGGGAGTCTGGATGCTGGTCTTACATGTTCTCGGTTTGCAGGCGCAGTATACCGTTAATGAGTGTTTTTTTTAAACAGGTTCCAGTCAGCTTTGTTCAAAGCATATCTATGTTACTTCTGTCTGAGCATTGTAGACTGAGTGATCGATCTGTACATATTAAAAGTTATGGCTCGATGGTTTGAGGTGGACCAACACGGTCCAATCCGACAGAAACCTAGCAAAGGATCTGGTGGAGAGAGAGAGTCACGTCAATTGCGGCTTCCCAAAGTAAGCTGTTTTTGGGCCTATTAATGACTTCCAGACCGCTATTGGCCAGGAACTCTTTCAACCGCTGTCCATTTGTTGCGCCTCTACGCCCTGGGTTTTCACTGTGCCAGAGCACGGAGCGGCAATTTACGTCGGCACAGATGACAATCTTTGCACTCGCCAGTTCTCTTAAGACGTGTTGTAGGTACTGCACTGCAGTACAGGGAAACGGCGTAGAAGTCGCCCAAAGAGGAGATAATGTGGGCGAAGGCGGCCCATGGAGAGCAGATATGAGATACCTGCATTACAGTCAAGTGAGGGTTCCTCACAGCAATCGCCGCCCAAGGTGTCACACCAGGAGCCTTGAAAATTTTGTAGGACAAGGGTTATTCCCTCATTTCGTTTGAGTGAGTGTAGGGTTCTTGTATTAAGAGAATGTCGATGTTTTCCTCTTCTGTCGGAGTTGTCCGACAACGGCCTTTGTCAGTGTGCGTTTATTTGCAGGAATCTTATGTTGTTGCTTTTATACTGTTTATGTAGGTCTCCATAATTAATCCGTTGGCGGAGCGTGCTCTTAACCTTCATGTAGACAAAGTGACGTTGTCTGGAACTAAACTTGACGCATCGTTGGGGATGGATGGTCGTAAGAATGGGTATCTGGACAGGGCGCTTACTCTGCCAGCCTATACGGAAGAGAGTTTGTTGGATCGTAGTTTCTGGCCGTCTCCTGGTTAAAATCGTTGGTCAGTAGTTCCACCATTTTCCATCTATTGGTTCACACAAGGCGGGACAGCCTTGTGTGAACCAATAGATGGAAAACGACCATCGATGAGAACTGGTAACCGACAATCATCCCTTTTTCGAAGGCTGTTATGAGCAAGGGACGTTAGATCACGTCCCTTGCCCATGTCGATCAAGTATGGACCTATGCCACGAACCTGGAATATCACACTTATCTGTTCTCACCGCAACACGTCTGCTAGCAGGTGGGAAGGAAGGCCGATTGCCGAAATCCCACGGTGGTCACAATATTTTGATTGGAAAAACAAACTACAACTGAAACATCTCTTTCCATATACGTGTGGAGGTGCATTTTTTTCTAAAAAAACTAAAAGTACAGTAAGACTAAGTGTAACTAAAAATCTAGTACTGTATATTCACCGTGAGAACGCGGTTGACAGAAACTGCCACAGCACCCAGGGCAACAGTGTTCTCTAACAGTGCGGTCATAATCCGATCGGCATTTTGTTAATTTTCTGCAGGAAACAGCAGCACAGTCTCTTACAGGACAGATATCTAAAGCAGAGAAAAAAAAATTAAACAACTAATAAAAAATTTAAAAAAATTGAATTTTTATATTAAAATTTATTTATTAATACAATTTATAAATAAAACAAATTATATATTAATATTAATTAATATAAAAGTAGTACAGAAGAAACCGAAGGAGAAGAGAATCCGGGGACATTCAGATCTCGCCGGTTTCTCTATTTTTGACAACCACCGACATCTTGTTTGTTTTGCGTATTTCTTCTTTCTGTTTAGAGAGTGACATCACGTTACCGAAATCAACACAGTTAGGACACAAAGAGGAAATACTAGTATTATGTTACACAACAAATACTTTTGTTGTGTGACAGACAAATACAAATACTCGTACATGGAATAAGAAAAAAGAAGAAAGAAAAGAGTGAATCATCAGATCACCATTAGTTGATTCAACTGGAAGAATCAAGTACAGAAGTAGTGGCACACAAGTGGAATTGCAATTTGCAAAGATAATTAAAGTTGAAAGACCAAATGGAAGTGATGTTCTCCTGAACTAAACTTCAGGCATCGTTGGTGATAGATGGTCGTAAGCATAACTTCAAAGGCCCGAGCTGTGATTAAGGATACGATAAAGCACCATCTCGACAGGAATCTTAATGGATCATAGCTTGGGTTTTTGAAGTTGATTACTTGATCAGATTTTTGAAACATTTCAGACAAAGCTGTTAAGCTTTTTGTCTGATAAACTGGACTGGAACTAATTGTGATTAACAGTAAAATTCTTTATTGGATTGGAGAGCAGATAAGAGACAGAAGATGACAGTGAATTCTGGTCATTCTCTAGACTTCACGAATTAGAGAGTAGAGTCCCTCAGGAATTGGGGCGTACCGCTTTCTGTTCATAGTCTCCCTTATAGGAAAGTAGTTAATGATCAGAATCAGAACATAATTATGTAACTTCAGAATGACTAAGAGTGGCTGCAGATATGGCAGCTAAAAACTCAAAAAATTTAAACGCACGTTGGAAGCAGAAATTCAGGAGTTAGTTACAAACTAGGGGAAGAGGAGTTAATATAGTTTTGGAATACAATTCACTATGCAATACAGACAGGAGACTACGAAGACACAGTGTCCTTTCTATTGTTTATAGGGCCATTAACAAGTAAGTAGAAGGATGTGGGCGTTGGTGCTTTGTCGTTTAACTAATATTACTTTTCTTATTAGTTTATTTTTTTTTTTTTATTGAAGCTTTATTTGAGGTTTATTTTAATCAATTCTTCAATGGAGTCTACTATGCCCCCCTTTTTTCTCAACTCCCACGTAGCACCTGACTTATTAACTCCCAGAAGATTCTGGATTGGGGGGGGGGGGGTTCAGTAATGTTAATTTCCTCACCCGGACACTAGGCTCTGTGTTCAAAATGACTGACACGACTCATATATATATATATAAAATTGGTTTATTACATATATACAAACTTGGATTATTTAACAAATCAATACTCATTATTCACTTTACATTAATACTACGGTTCTGGCCATTAAGGTCTTCCATACATCATCATTTCTTGCCTCTCTACTACTAATACTCTCCTAAAATCAGTTTAACTAAACTCTTAAATACAATTGACATTCTTATGTTTCTTATTCCTACTCTTTTAGCACAATTGACATTTTCATGTTTATTATTCCTACTCTTTCAGCACAATTGACATTTTTATGTTTATTATTCCTACTCATTTAGCTCAATTCTACATTCTTCTCATGGCTATTACAATTCTTCTTCTTCTTCATTGACATTGTATAAATTTACATACAACTCTATCTGCTCTACCCGTCCAAAATTATTAAATTTTCCCCTTCATTAATTAGTCTGTAAATTATACTATAACTAGAATCAATCCTACGTAAAACTGGTTCAAAATATTTCCTTAATCAACTACAGAACATGCACTGAGTTTACTGAAAGTGCTCTCGCAATCTCATTTAAAATTTCCTAATCTTCCTACAGTCCTTTGCAAATATATATATATAGGTACATAAACTGTTTGAAACTTACTTCTGGGATTTGAATCCTCCCGCTAACAAAATGTTTCGCCTGTGTCTTTCCGCTCTGCATTTGGGGTCCACCATCAGTCGGGGATTTCTCTCCTTCAGCTCCGGAACTGTAAACATCTGCTAGGGATACTGTCTATTCCGTCGATTCTTCCTGGTATCATAATTTCCTACGCTGTGCCCAATCATTCAATCGGAGTCGCTCCCTTTTACTCTATTTCTCTGTGTAGACTGCAGGGCTGCCCAGTGTACTTTCGTAAGCATCATCTCTCGCCTTCTTCCTAAATATATTTCTAGGAGGGGGTTTTAGGACTTCTTCCTTCCATCTCGAGAAAGTTCCTATCTATACCTTACTTAACTATCAGAGTTTAGCCGATTCACCAAAATTGGTCCTACAGGTGAATTACTTCTAGGGGTTGTTTCCCCAGCCTACCTCTCAAAAACTTTCATCACTTCTTCGAAAGAACCTTTTCTCACCTCCCCAAAAAAAACTTTTCTCTCTCTTTTTTCGCCCTTTTCCCGCGCTCTCTTCCCTTTTTATTTCTCAAAATTTAGTAACGCCTTTCCTTTCCACAGCCAATCATTTCTCTTTTTCCATCATCATCCCATTCTCACTTGCCTATTTCACGTGACGTGCAATAGGAGATTCCCAGCATCTCAGAATCTCTCCTTAACCATCCAGAACATCTGTGTCCATTTACTTGACCTACCTCGCCCCAAAATTGACCAAGCGTTCTCTGTTAACGGTAAATCAGGATCGCTCCCCGCTGGCCCCTACTGTGACCTCTCGTGAGCACTCCGTCTCTCGTCCCTCGCCATCCACTGACCACCCACTGGTCCATCTAGCTATCTTCGCTTGCTCTTAGGGAGTGGACGCCGATCATATTTCTCCCTCTAATGTCTCTACATTAAGTACAAACTCTACTTAATTCAGTTCCATTAACGTGACCCACTATCTTAAATTTTATGACTTTAAGTGTTCTCTTGAAAGGTTTACATTATCACCCTACCTAGCATTCTTTCCTTAATTATTTTATATTTAATTTAACTTGTAAGACTTTGGGTCTTACAAGGATTCATTATCCTTTTTCATAAGACAATACTGAAATCGAAGCGTTCAATTCAAATCTAAAATGGTGAAGGGAATCTAGAGAGTGCAAATAAAGGCGGATATAGCTATGTGGTGCTAGTCGATCTCTGGGTGAGGAATGGCATAAGTGTAGGATGCAAAGCTTTTCAGCGCGGCATCTTATGAAGGGGTAAACCGTAAAATTGCATCAGACACTCTAATTCCAAATGACAGCGAGCCGCAAACCAATGAAAAGCAGCAAATCATGACCACTAAGGACAATAATTCTACACAAACCACGGAATACCCGTTTACTATGGAGTCACTCCAAGAAGTTCTACTAGTTGCCCTATTGAAAGACCTACCTCTTGTTGTCCTGACAAGAAGAGCTAGGATTTCTAAAACCCTTGGACACGGACAGCTTATTGCTCTCCGTGTCCATTGCCTTTTTTACTGAATGCTTTTAGAAATCCTCTGACCAGTTTGATTTTCGTCCAGGATGTGGAACTGAGGAAACCTTGGTTGAACTTATTTTCAGAGTGAAGAAATACAGGTTTAAATATGATACGGCTGTTTTCGTAGACTTCTCTGGTGCTTTTGACTCCCGCTGGTGAGACAGCTGTTTTGCACGCCTCAAGGTTGCTCAATGCTCCTCATAACTCAACTACTTTCTTCATCGTTCTGTCCAAGTCATTCCTGGTACTCAGCAACTTAATCGCTCTATCTCTCGAGGATTCCGACAAGGTTCAGTGCTCGTTACAGTTGTCAATGATTTCGGTGTAGAGGAGTAGCTTCCCTGTTCAACTTCCAATGCTTCTGAAATCGTATAGGTTCGATGTTCTAACGCTTCTTATCCTTGATAATTCTCGTTCTTCTTTGGAAAGTACTGCGAGAAACATCATGAATGATTGATTAGTTACTTACTACTCTTGGTCGATTAGTAATAAACTTATCATTTCTCCTGACAACACTAATCTTGTTTATTTTAAGGGAAACCTTAATATTACCAGGCTTCCGACTGTTAAACATTTTGATTGCTCTCTCTCTCCATGGTTGATTCACATAAATTTTTTTGGTATTATTCTAGATCGTGAGTTAAACTTTCAGAAACATGTCTTGCAATTTAATGGCAAAATAGTCAAGTATACTTCTATGCTTGTCCGTCTGTTGCATTAATCTTCGAGTATTAACCACATTTCTTTTATACCAATGTATAACCATTTTATACATTGGTATAAAATGGTTTTTATACCAATTTGTACCTATGGTGTTGGCGCCTGAATTCGGTATACTTAATAATGAGTCGTTCTTGTTGAACTGTCTCGACATCTGCGCTACAGGTTTTAAATGGTTGCCTACCTCTGTACTTCCATATCTGTTATCGAGGTTTTTGCGATTATCTTAGAAATGCCATTTTCGTCGACTTTTTGGACACGACTCTTAATATCCATTGCGATCCTTAAACAAACAAACAAAACAAAAAAAAAAAAAAAAACTCGCTGAACCATCAAGCCAAATCTGCCAAGATCGGTGGTCTTCTTTTTCCAAAGATATGGTCACAAGAAAGTTTATTCCATCTGTGTCCTTTTCCTTACAAAAGTCTGTTATAAAATGGTTCAGTCCGAGTCTCCATAATCTTTTTTTTAACTGGCTCTGGTTCCCTTCGCGCTAAACTTGCTCTGTTTAACTTGTCTGATTCTCCTCTCTGTAGCTGTGGCAGCTCAGAAGACAGGCTGCATGTCTTTTCACTTGTCCATGTTACTTGTCTGTGCAGTAGCACAGTGGTATCGTCACCGTCATCCCCACACTGGTTGGAAAAAGCCGGGGTTCGAATCCCGTCGATGACGCGAGGATCTTTTATTGACTTTTTTCACTCCGTGGCTGAATTAGTCTGTTTCAGGCATAGATAGCAAGGTTTTTCCTCGGAAAAATTGGGATTTTTCTACCAGCAAAACATAACGACCAGAGCACATATGCAATATATGGACACAATAAATATTGGTAGTTGAAGTGGCTTTCTAGGTGACCCTAATTTAATAGTTTGTTATCCATATTACTTCGATCTTCTTCAGCCTTTTTCTTCTGTTGGTCTCCAAATAAAAATTCAATCTTCTGCAAGATTTTGCACATAGTTTTCACCAGACGTGGACATCTCACCACTAGTGGAGAGTTGTCCACGTCTTGGAATATTCCAGGAACTAGTCCTGTTCCAGTTACATCTTAAGTCAAGGCAATTACAACCAACGTCTCCATTTCGCGATACTACTACCAGCATCGTTACTACCACTGTCTTTAGCTTAAGTACCCTCTTCACTACCACCTACGACAGCTCCTATATTACTTGTACAATGCTGATCACTGTTTTTTCTGCTTCTATCTCTTGCTGGTTCTGAGGCGGGATCATCTTCTGACATGTTATCCTGAAGAGAGAGAGAGAGAGTGCGCGCGCATTACAAAGAGTTTCCTTTTAATTTTACATAAATTTCACATTGGTGTGGGATTATTTTATTATTTTTTCTTCGATACGTTAAAATTTGTTTTATTTATTTATTTTTAATTTTAATTTTTTTTAAAATTCCTTTTATTTTAATTGCTATTTTTTTTGAATGAGTTGGACCTTCAGTACACGACACGTGAGGGTTAGCTACGCTTCGCGCTCAGTTTTGGCCGGCCCTCTCGTGGCGTAGACGGGTATCAGGATGCAGCATCCTGGTGATTGTTGCTTCCTGATAGCAAAGGGTCCAGAAACAACTAAACAACACATTCACGGCACAAACATAGCGCCACATACATTTCTGGCCTTTCTGCAGAGTTTCTGTGTCATCACAGTGCACCACGGTGGGCTTGAAACAGTGTTTGGGAGCCACCCTACATAAAGATACTATATGTCTACAATACAGCCCTAATAGTGATCAAGGACCGTCTTGAATTTGGGCGCAGGTTTCTCCCAATGCCAATGCGTGAAAGATCCTCCGGATTGACGATGATACAAAAGCACTCTGTGAATGTTTCCGGTAAATTTTACTGGATAATCCATACATTTTACGTTATATTTTCCATCAATATAATATTTATACTTTTTATTGTTATTATGTTATGAGTCTTTACTGTCTTCAGTGTTAACCCTTGGACTGCGCACTGTATTGGGGATTATTATCTGTCATGGTTGGCACAACTCTTTATAATAATAAAAATTTATATTCATTTTCCTACAGGATCAACCTCTATTGATTTGTCGACGTGTTCCATATTATTTCCAGACATCGACTGAACAGTTTTCGGCATCCCGTTAAATAGGTCATATTGTGGTCCACTCCGCTATACAAGGCAATTGCAAGAACGCACTGCGACCGCATCTAAAAAAAGAGAGCTTCTTGAAGGGATCCAAAGATGGGCAGTGCGCCTGGTGAAATCGGCAAAAGAGCGTTAATACTCGTATAATAAGGATTCGAATATGTGAGAATATGTGACCACGGTGACCTGACACCGTAGAGGCAACTTAACGGAGGTGTACGAGGTTCTGAAAGGAGAAAGTAGACTGAATGAAGGCGAAATTTTCATTGTTATTAATGTTTTCAGAACTATGGGACACAAATTCCTATTGCTGGGATAGACTGGATTGTATGAAGTTTTCTATTCGACAGTGGCTTGAATTAGTTGCTTCTGTGGGTGGTTGAGGCTGACAGCTTCAAGTAATTCAGTTGTCAGCTGGAGAGAAACACATAAGTTGTTTATTTTATTTTATATTTTAGGCCGGCGTTGAAAAGCCTCGAGCTTCCCTTCACATGTAGCTAATGTTAATACTAATACTAAATCATATTGCATGTAGAATATCGCGTGGAAAACCGAAAAATGGTCAGCTTTTGATGAATATCAGGGTATGCTGGAATCCAGGGAAATGAGCAAATAGACTATATTGCGCAAAACCCATTCTAAACCTGTCTCATTATCTCTCTTGATCCCACATATGGAATAAAATCCCCTCTTACGTGAGTATATACCGGCTGATGGACATTAACATGGCAAGACCAAATTCGTAAATACCTCTTTTAAATTAGGCAGACAACTTGATTAAAGGAAAGGCAACCATTTTGAGTTGAACAGGTGAAGCACTTAAACGTTCACACCAAGGATACGCTACACTGTCTCTATTGTTATTTCTTCCGCTTTGTTAGTACACTTGGTTATAATTACTGCCTTCACTTCACTAGTGGAAAAGGTCCGGGTTCAAATGCCATCAATGAAGGGAGGAACTTTATGTGCTTTTTCATGCAGTGGCTGAATTAGTCGGTCTTATGCATGGATAACAAGGTTCCCTCCCACACAGGAAACAGGTTTTTTTTCCAACAAAACAGTCAGATCGACCAAAGAAAACCAATTTCAGTACTAATACACATGAACAGATGGGCTAGTTCTCGGGTAGGCTCTAATATGACACAATTGTCATTATTTATCCACAATCACATCATTCTGCTTGAATGCCTCCACAATCGAGTTGCTCAATTCAACTTTTAGATTGCTTTAGCTCAGCACATCACAATGGAATTCGGGCATCTTCCAAGATAACAGGTAAATTGAATGATTTCTATAATACCAAGAATTTTTGGCCCTGTCGGCCTCAACCGATGCTTACGCATGGATTAAATATCATGATATTTGATTGTAAATGTAACTTTATTCACTTAATTTTTAAGAAAACAAAAGAAATAGTAAATAAATTTCAGTTATCAGTACAACGATAAATGCAAATAACAAGCTTACCACGGTGATCCGCCACAACAAGTAGCACGGTCCAAGTGCAACGTAAACTGCGTACATCGTGATGGTCTGTAAGAGTTGCTATATACCATTAACTATTAGAATCATCGTTGGAAATCAATAAAAATATTGATTATCATAATAATTTTGTTGGAATCTTAATACGAATTGGTAAACCCTCACTTTAACTGACTTCAGTTTAATGGACTTCATTTTTATTTATTTATTTACACACACAATTTTTGTGTGTGTAAATTTTGTACATTTTCAAGATTTATACATTAATTTATAAACAAGATTTATATACAACTTAAAATATACAGTCTCATGTGGGAACATCTGTACGTGTGTGTGTGTATATATACGTTTCCGGGTGGCTTCTAGGCTAAAAGCCCATCTTCACCTTGTCCTCTGTTTTGGTACAGGAACTCTGTATAGTGGGCCTGGAAAAGTGTAAATGTTTGGGTGTGAGATGTTAGTGTGTGTTCTGGTTTGTGTCAGGCCAATTTTCCATCAGGGAGCAGCCAACAGCTAGGCAGCTGCTGCCTGGTGTCCAGCCCTGGCACTAGAATCCAGGCCTGGGTCTATTGCTTCCTGTGATGTGCGAAAAGCACTAGATGCCGCAATCGCTGGAGGTAGTGTAATACCAATGAGAGCCCGCAATTCCGCTCCCAGGTAACCCAAACCTGGGAGCCAGAAAAAAAAAAAATAAATAAATAAAAATAAGATGAAAATAGTTATAAAAAATAAATAAATAAAACTAGTAAAATCCTTACTGAAAAAAAAAAAAAAAAAAAAAAAAGAGAGAGAAAGAAGTTGAGGAGACCACTTAATTACATCCTCTGAGAGCCAGGGATCTTAGTTGAAGACTCTTCTTGAAAACATTTCTAGCAAAATCATGAAGGGCTGTAAAGTTACTGGCACACTCAACAAAGATAGTGACGTTTTCTTCTGGTAATTCTGGAACAAGACCAACTAAAGTCTAAATTGTTCATATTCCGGGAAAAATAAGAGAACATGTATCCAAGTTTCGAGGTCATTACATGTACAGTTGGATCAGGTTCGAGTCCACGTTCAAAGAGCTTAGCTCATAAGGAGCCGTGTCCCGTGAGCAGATAGGAAGTGTACATATTTGGCGTAAACCATGAGTTGACAGCTGGGGGTGTTAGGTAGTCAGCCTTTTGTATATATTTTCTAGTGATGAGACCAAACTGGCTTTCATCCTATCTGCTTTGCCAAATTCCAGTTAATTCACTCCACATTCTAGCCTTTTCTTGCTTTATGTTATTTGCGGGGTCGGTTGTTATTCCGTACGCTGTGATCGAAGTCCCTTTTTGAGATTGTACAACGTTCCTCGATAAATGATATAGAGGTCATGTGGCATTACTTCTCCCAAAACCTGCAAGGCATTGTTAGAAGTTTTTCGTGGAATGCGGTGAATGGTAAGTAAGACGGATCTTTGCAAGGATATTAGCTTTGCTTTTATCTTGACTCTGGTAACATTTTATGCAAAATGGTGGCGGCATAAGAAACTACAGGCCAAAATATCATTATAATACAATGATAATGTCTTCTTAGTAAGACCCCATTCTTTCCTAGAGATTCTAACCACTGATACAGTAATTCGAATTTTGTTCTACAATTTTGAAACATGCGACTTAAAATTTAATCTCTCATCTAATATAACTCCCAAATATTTAGTCTCAGAGACATCTGTGTCTTAGTCTCAGAGATATCAGAGACATCTATGGTATCTGTATGTTATTAAGAAGGATCCTAGGAGGTATGTTATAGTTGAAGTGATTGCCAAAGTCATAAAAGTCGTCTTACTTGGTGAAATTTTTAAATTTCTTTGTATTCGTCCATGTTACCAAATCGCCAATAATTGGTTGCATACATTCCTCAAGCACCTTTATGGATCTCGCCTCGATGGCCGCCACTAAGTCATCGGCATATGCAAAAAATTTTAAGTACACCTTGATGATCTCTCAATTGTCTAGAACTGCTTTCCAGAGGAGAAGCCGCAACACCGATCCTTGAGGGCATCCTCTGGATATAGGGAAACTATATATCAGGTGCAGCCGACCGGGCTAACCGAGTGGGTAAAGTACCTACCCGGCAACCCAAAGGTCGCGGGTTCGATTCTCGCCTCGGGCTTGGATCAAAGTACTGCAAAAACCTTGGGAGGTGCAATATGGCCACAGAAGCCGATGCGCCAACAACTACCTAATCAAAAAAAAAAAAAAAAAAAAAAAATATCAGGTGCTTTGCAATTACCTTTACCATACGGTCACTGAAATAAGATCTTAAGACCTTGTAGGTATAATCATCACAATTAGCAGCTCTTAAGGACACGAGGGCGTTCTCCCACAAAAGGGAGTCGAAAGCACCCTCGAAGTCCACAAACACAGCAAAAACATACTTTGAAGTAGAATTCCGAGCATACGTAGTGAGAGCAAATATGGCCTTCTCCGTAGATTTCTCTTTTTTGAAGCCAAATTCTAAGTTAGAACAAAGTTGTTTCTTACATAACACTTTATGGAGTCTCGGGGCTAGAAGTCTTTCAAAGAGTTTTCCGAGATTCGCAAGCAATGAAATTGATCTGTAAGCACTGGGATCGGATGTTGGTTTTCCTGGCTTGTGAAGAATTTTCAGCAAAGCCACTTTCCATTGCCTTAGAAAAATATCCTCAAGGAGACATTTGTTCATAAGATTTAACAGAAATTGCGTAAACAGGTAAAACATTTAACGATAGGGAGAGAGAGAGAGAGATAATCTTTATTACCCTTCACGGAAACTGTAAGCCCCTGGCCATAAAGCCAGGGGCTTACAGTTTCCCAAACTTCCGGGAAAATTGAACAATTATTTACAAAAAGGTAATTTTACAAAGAAAACATATTATAATACAAAGGAGAGAACTCCTTACGAGAGTTAAATCTGATTGAGCTGGCTTAACATCGAGATAAGAGCACCAGCTCAATCAGACAGGAACAGATGCAAGGTATACATCAGTCATTGCTGATTAGTCCTACTCGTCATAATTTTTTTCCGGTAAGTCCGGTCAGCAGCGAATTTGTTCAGGTCGGCGTCCAGTGCCTGGGTTTGCTTGAGCATCTGCTGAGGAAGGAACCTGTCCGAGAGATGGAGTCGTGCTGAATGCGAGTGGAGCTCGGGATTGGCCCTAAGGGCAGCAGGGGGGATCCTCCAGCCACAGGTATCCCAGAATGAAGGTATTGCCATTATGCCTGTTATCATCTTGACTGTTGCTAGGAGGCGTTGGTCGTCGACTAAGGTGGGAAGCCGTGGAATTCCGAGAGAGTTGGCAAGCTGTGTGGTCCGAATCAGAGCTGGAAGGTTGTGCTTCCTGTTGGCCCACTTTAGGAGCCAGAATTCTGTGGCAAAGAGTGGTTTCTTTATTGACGGTGCCGCTGACGCCCAAATTTCAGCAGCATAGAGTAAAGGTGGAAAGATAATTGTTCTTATGTACCTCACGGTTATCTTTTTATCTGTGATATGAAGGAGATGTTGTTTTGCTATCCACCGGAGTCTTGAAGCACGTGTGAGGAGCATATCCATGTGGGCGTTGAATCAAAGTTTTGGGTCGAATACAACGCCCAGATCACGATGGCTGGACACAATTGGGATGAGGGTGTTGCCGACCGAAGGCTGGAGAGAAGGAGTTTGCTTCAATGAATACACCATGAATTCGGACTTAGCAGGATTGATCTTGAGCACAAACTGGCAGAGGTAAGATGTGACTGTGGTGAGAGTGTTGTTAATTTCCACTTTTACCAGATCTAGGTCTTGACCGGGGGTGATGGGAGTGAGTATCTTGATATCGTCCGCATAACTCAGTAGACATCGAGAATGTGCAACCAGTGGGAAGATAATGGATGAAAACAGAAGGCCCGAAAGGACCCCTCCTTGTGGGACTCCTGCGGTGACGGATCTAGTAAGGGTGCGATCTCCTGTATGAAGCTTTATAACTCTGTTATTCAGAAGAGAGGAGAGAAAGCATAATATGTTCCCTGTGATCTGGAAGTGGCATTCCAGGAGAGTGAGAAGTTGGTTTACTTGGACGGCATCAAATGCAGCTTCAATGTCTAAGTAAGTCACAGCTAGTTCCTGCCTATTTTCCAATGCTGACAAGATAGTATTTGTGGTGGCTAGCAGATTGGTGATCGTTGATCTGTTTGGAAGGGAGTAGTGAATTTGGGCTGGATTACTGGGCAAGATCTGCTTAGTGAGGATGGGGAGTAAGGCCTTCTCCAGGAGCTTCAGCAGGCTGGAGGAGTTGGAGATGGTTCGGAAGTGTTTAGGTTTCGATGGCGACTGAACTTTGGCTAAAGGTTTGATGAGATAGTTTTTCCACTGCTGTGGGAAAATTTTGTTCGAGAGTAACTGGTTGAAGATAATTAAAAGTGGCTGAATAATGTACGGACTTAGGCATTTGAGCATGAATTGGGGAACTCCATCATCACCGGTGGTAGACGAGGCAGGTAGAGAATTGATGGCTACGATCAGCTGTTGTTTTGTAATCTGAATGTTGTTCAACACTTCTTGCTGGATGGGCTCTGTTAATAGAGCTAGATCTGAGTTTGGCATAGGATTACGGTTAAATCTTGTGACGAAATCGAGCCACAATTCAGGATCAAGTTGTAAAGGAAAATGAGGGTTCACTTTTTTGTATGGAATTTTTCCTTTAGCCAGCTCACGGTAAACGTATAATTTGATTGCCTCAGATTTCAGGCGATTAAATTGAGCCCGTGCCCTTGAATAAACGATACGGTCATTGACATTTTGCGACCGTTTCCATGTGCGATGGAGCTGTTGCTTCAGCTGGAAACTCATTTTGAGTTCAGAATTCCACCAAAGTCTTGTATATGGACTGATTGTGATCTTTTTAGAGGCAGCATATTTGGCAACCGTGTTGATCCAGTTTGTGAGAATGTTCACAGCTAGTTCTGGGTCACAAGTCTCTAAGGCCACCCAGGGAATGAGAGAGGCGGCTCTGATGCACTTATCTACGTCAAGTAAGTTGGGGCTAGTGATGTCAACCTTTGTTGTTGTCCTTCTGGCTTCTAATTTGGGGGCTGGCAGATATGCGGTCACATGTATCGGGACATGGTCAGAGTCAAATGACGTTTCTGTAATGTAATCAAGGGTGCAGGGGAAAGAGGCTAGAACTAGATCTAAGAGGTTATTCCTCCTGGTTGGAGCTTCATTAATAAGTTGTAGGTCAGCACATCTCAAGTGTGCCAGAAGATCCTTTTTCAGATTAGATAGCTGAGGAGGTAAATTGAAATCACCACAAACTAAGTGAGAAGCTGTGGGATGCAGCTGATTGATTAACCAGTTGGAAACTTCAAGGATGATTTGCTGGGACGGCTTTGGGGGTATATGCAGCACACAGACGTCAAACGTCACGAAGTTGTATCCTAACGTAACGAGGATTGCTTCATAGTTAGGAGAGTTACTGGATTTATTATCCAATAGCTTGAAAGCGGATTTCTTATAGAATATTGCGACGCCTCCACCCTTGCGTGCAATCCGAGATGTGAATACGACCCCATAATCAGCTGGGGCAGCTGCCGCTAGGAATTCTTCATCATCATTCAGCCAGGTTTCGGTGATGGCGAGCAGGTCAAAATGTCCAGGGAGCAGAATTTGCTCCATAGTATCAAGCTTGTTCCTAAGACTACGCACATTCTGATAAAAGATGGTGCAGGCAGGTACTCTGGGTACTTTGATACGGACGGGTGGTCTCTGACATGGCACTACTCGATTCAGCATGGTGTGTCTAGGATTGACGAGCACAGGGATCGGCATATTGGTGTTCTGTGTCTGTGATTCTGGTTGCGGTAACAAGATCTGGGATTGCTATGAATCAGGGTACCATTGGTGGGAGTCCTTTCCATTTCTTCTATATCGCTGGCCGACCGGGCTAGCCGAGTGGGTAAAAGTACCTGCCCGGCAACCCAAAGGTCGCGGGTTCGATTCCCGCCTCGGGCTTGGATCACTGTACTGCAAAAACCTTTGGAGGTGCAATATGGCCACAGAAGCCGATGCGCCAACAACTACCAAATCAAAAAAAAAAAAAAAAAAAAAAAAAAAATCTATATCGCTGACCGAGATATGGCATAACAAGAGCTCCAGCAGGCCAGATTTCAGGATTGAAGAGTGCTTCAAAATCTGCATCAGCTACATCGATCTTAAAGGAGGCGTAGGTGGGATATTTCGTGGACAGCTTAGTGACCCTACCATTCATTTTGAATGCAGCAAGAAGGTTTTCCACATCATCAGCTGAGGTAGCAGGGGAGAGCCTACTAATGAGGACATTACGCATCCGCTTGTCCATCATTCTAGTGTTCGCAATTTGCATCTTGCTGAAGTGCAAATTGGTTCCAATAACTTTAAGACTGGGGCTCAGTTCCTTAAGAGTTGGATTACGGGTCAGTGTTTGTTCTTTTGTTCTTTGGCTTGCAATCATTGCATACGTTGTAATGTCTCTATGGGTCTTTACATTGGATACACAACATTGGATATCACCATTCTCAATAAGGTGAATCCCAGGACATTTTTTACTGTTTACTTTATCCAGCACCCAGATCCAAGAGGGTAAAGGGGACGATGTCCGTAGAGCCACTATACATTTTATTGCTGTGTCTTATCTCCTGTTGTTCCGGTGTATGAAATTCAGGGGAGTCTAAAGGGAAAAGGTTGGAGACAATAGACCGTATTGTAGAAAATCAGTCACTTGTTTCTTTCCCTTGCTATGACAGTATTATACATGTCTCCTGCAATCATTTTATTTTTTGTAATGCGGTAAATTAAACACCACGGTTCCGTGTTCCCTATTTCTTTAACTAAGTTTTGTCAACAACTTCTCTTGGAATTGGCAATCGCCCTATGGTATATTTTCCTGAGATTTTTATTTTCAGGTATATTTTCCTACCATAAATTTCCTGATAAGTCTGCACAGCCACAGTTTCTCTGAAGGTTCCTCCGCGCTTGAAAGACTTGTGTTCGTAAGTGTGACAGTTCAGGCGTCCAACACGAGATAAAAGGTTTCTTGGACTGTTTTCTTTTACTGGCGTATTGCATAGCAAGGAAAAGGTGAGTCTGGATAAAGTTGACATATTGGAGTGCTGTCATTGAGTTTAAGGCGTTTTGACTAACCCGTATCAGGATAGCGTTTAGGTACTCCTTAAATTTGTTCCATTTTGTCGACTTCACAGAAAATCGTCGAAGATCTTTATGTTGTTCATCAATGCAAGTGTGTCTAGATGAGACCTCAAAAATAATAGCCTGGTGGTCACTATTAGTAGATCCTGGAATTACATCCCAGTCCACAATCAATCCATCCATTTTAGCAGATGTTAAGGTTACGTCGATATTAGATTCTCCGTTGGATGTGGAGAACGTGGGAGGTTTGTCGGATAAGTTTTGGACACAAAGATTAAAAGATAGGATAAAGTCCTCTAGGGTCAATAATTCTGCTATGACAAAAATTGGATTTTGCAGTCATATCAGCCGCTATAATTAAGTTTTTAGATGAAAATTTTGAACTTATACTGTCAAGGCGATGAAGTGACAGTTGGAATTCCTCAGAAAGTGGACAATACACCAATGCTAGATAGAAGGCAGTTGATGTTGTAGAAATCATCACACAAATTAGTGTCAGAACAATCTCCTGAAATCATAGTTACAACTTAATCATTATTCAAGATAATAATAGCTACCCTAGGAGGAGAATCCAATGAGTGTATTAAACTGACTGACAAAGGAAAACCCATGATCTTATTAACTGCTCCACCACCCTGCCTAAAATAAAATGGTTCTTGCAAGCAGATGATATCAATTTTATGCTCTATTGCTGTAGCTCTGATCTCGTCCATCACAGCTCTAGACCTCTGTCCATTGATTTGCAGGATTTTGATTCCTTCAAAATTAATATTATCTAGCAGAGGATTTGAGTAGGTCGTATTACTCATATTGGGTTGCCTTGTTGACCATTTCAACAGCCTTTATATATTCCGGATATTGGCTGTCACGAGTTGAATGATGGTAATCTTTATTTCTCCTTTTACAATTGACGCATTTTGGATCATCTTTGTGTGGGCAGTTTGCATAGATATGCCCGCCATTGGCACAATGGCTACAAGAAACTGTTTTATGGTACAATTTTGGGGCGGATGCCCAAAGGCCAAACGAAAACACTTTGTAACCATCGTGAAACGGCGGAACCTGTGGGAAGTGAAGCCCAAATAGATGCGATCATTTTGCAGAAGGTGATTCATCAGTTTTGGGACAAAACCAATAACCAGTTTACGGTCTTGATACCAGAGCCAGAACTGAAACGGAAAGTAGTGCCCCCAAGTCAGCCGATTTTCGAATCATATTGGCGTTAATGGGAATTGGTGGTTTCTACCAATAAACCGATACTCCTAAGCAATCTGATGTTTTTAATATTAATATTACGGTGTTCCTTCCTAATGTTTTCAGCAACTCTATTACGAATAGGCGCCTCCGTAGCCAGGTGGGAAGGAGCAGCAGTGCATAGCACACGCTTCTTGATTAGACCGGGGTTCGAGCCCGTCGCCACCAAATATGGAGGATGCGGAAAGGTCAGGGAATGACCACCGCATATCCCGGAGCAATATGGCCTTAGTTGCTAATGCTCCTAAAAACCAAACAAACTATTACGAATATCTTGGCTGGAAGCGATATTGCTTTCAGGCAATGACCTCAATATGATTATATTATTGGGGTCGCTAACCCTTGCATTCTCCAATCGTGTTACCAGATACAGGGATTTGCTCAGAAGGCTGGTTTTTATCTTCTTGAGGAGAAGTCTGAGCCCTGGAAGTTTGTGGAAGCTGATGCCCACGATCAGCACCAACAGTACTTCTTACAATATCTACGAATGTGCTTCGTTTAGGCTGGTCTCGAAAAAGATTGTCAAAATGGTTGGCTCTTATTTGGAGCTCCCCAGTCTTGACTTTCAACCGTTCATTTTCAACAAACAGAGCAGTCGTGACCCCCCCCCCCCTCAAGATCTGACCACAAACCCTGAATGTAGTTCGAAGCCGTTTTGGTAACTTTGCTACTCTCTGCGGCCAAATATTCCCCAAGGACGTTCTTTATTTTCAACACTGTGTTGAACACAGCTGTAGCATCAAGAGATCCTAAAAGATATTCCTGTATAAACGAGGTATTTTGTTCAGCAGAGGCAGGTAACTGAGTAGGATCTGTGTTTTTAATCATTGCTTTTCGTAAAGCCTGAACTATCCAAGGTAGTTGGATTGGTCTCCTCTGGAGGAACAACTTGGTCACAGCAAATTAAAACCACTTTAGGAGCTTCCTTGCCAGTGGATTTGTTTGTTGTTTCTAAGGTTGTACTTTCGTGAGATTTAGAAGTACTGTCTGAGCAAATCTTGAGGTCTTTTGTACAAATATTTAATGTCCAAATCACTAAATTCCTTTTGACTGTTTTTATTAACCTAAACAAGTTAATAAAAAACTTGTTTTAATTTAAACTTTTTTAAGTTTTATTAACTTAAGCAAGTTTAAATATTTTATTTTTCTCGGTTTTCATTCATATTCGTAGAGGGACAGGGGTTCGAATCTGAAAGGACCTTGGGACGTGTCTTCTGGATAGACTTTAGCGGGATATCTGCAACCCGCCTGGAATTGTGATCAAACGAAGAGTCCGAGGACTTTCTCTCAGTACCATGAGAAGAGGAAGATTTTTCATTTATATTGTCTTTGCGGTAGGATACATCTAACACAGGGAATAGAGCAAACAAACAGTACAATTCTTGTTGACAAAGAAAATGCAAGAGACAAACAGCAATTTTTTTTTTTTTTTTTACATCCAGAAATATAAATAAATGCACTTATTGCACTGAAAAAAAAAAAAAAAAAACAATCTGGTTATAGTAGAAAACATGAAAAACTGGTTAAATATTGAAATTCTGTAAACTTGGTAGTTACCACCAGGGAGCTCTAATAGAATTCCGAAAATTGAGTAGTTTGCTAAAATTCCTTCCCTCCAAGTTTGTCACCAACAAGAAACAGCCAATTGTAGCGATACTACGTTATCACGTTACTTGTTGTTGGGAGCAACGCCTTTGTTCTTCTACTTCCAGAAAGAAGCAGTGGCCGTCCGAATGGAATGCTATTTTCCGTAGAATAACTACTGCACCCCAACCAGCTGCACTTTGAAGCTGTTCTACTTCAAAATTTTACCACTTAACATTATATAATCATCTTCAATACTGATTATATATATTTTAGATCTAGTTACTGCATTATTTTCATTAAATTGCATTATTTAAAAATTTTGGTAATATCAACGGCATACATAACCTATGCGGCGTGGCCACATACAGCTACTGACCGGCATGTGCCGGTCAGTAGCTGTCCCAAATTTTGAAATGTTCATAGAAACTGAACACCAAAGAAGTTTGCCATAAAAATGGTAACAAACGACTCACCGACCCAATAGGAATCCAATGAACACTTTTAAATACTTGCTCAATCCAAAAACTCACTCAAAAAAGTAAACTAAACACTGAGCACCGAAATCATGCGTCCGACCAGTACTTGGTCAGCGCCACTCATGTTAGAAATAATAATAATATTATTATTATGCCTAAGGTGGCACCTAGACTTCCGTCTATCTCCACCTGATAAACTGAATTTGTGCAGAACCTCTGCGAAACAGACCTGTATGGCAGGCCTCTTGGCCACCAGGGAATAGCGCTGGCACCTGGCTTGCTTGAAATTTAGCCTGATAAGATCACTTTCACAGCTTCTAACTAAATTACCAATCTTCACTTTTAGCCTTTCTCTATGTTCAACATACAAACTACAATGATATAATAAATTGCTCCAAGTCTCAGGTTGACCGCAAGTACATAAAGGAGAGCTGACATAGAAGGAAAAAACCATTTGTTGCTACTATCATAAGTAAATGTAACTGTTGGAATGAACAATCTAGTCACCTCCCCAGTTACAGTAAGATCCCATCTCTGTTGCCACATACCAATCAACTGTGTTAGAACATTTTTCTTAGCTTTAGCTATAGTGACATCAGATGTAATATTCATGAAAGAAACAACTACGCCTTTTTTTAAGTAAAACAAAGGGCCCGATACACAATGTACAAGTCTAGAGGCAAATGCCCGGCCAAAACCTGCATAGCATTCGTTGAGATTGTTCTGCACAAACTAGAAATAACATTAAGCATTGAGCGCTGAATCGGTAACAATTTCTGTTTAAATTTAACGTTAGTAACTCTGAAGTACCATGCTGATGCTTCGTACGCAACTATGGGTAAGAAGACCGCCTTGTAGTATAAATTTAAAACTCTCCATTTCAACCCCTAATCTGACCTAGTTAATCGAATTATTACTGCACTAATTTTTTTAACTTTTTCGTGTAAGTAATTTAAATGTGGAGAAAACGATAATCTATCATCAATTCTTATACCTAGATATTTCACCTCAGATACTAGGGGAATCTGCTTCCCCTTAATTAAAGCTTTTGGCGGCCGCGCATAATTTAATTTCCCCTTAAGAAGCATCATAACAGTTTTAGTTGTCAATATCAATAGCTTATGCAGATCAACCCATGACTTTTGCTTGAAATAAGTTTCAAGCAAAAACCTGGATTTACCAGTAACGCATAAGCAATCTTATGCAGATTTTCAACTGATTGTTATAGCCATAAATTAATTAATAAATTCCAAAAAAGTGGGCCCAATACAGACCCCTGAAGACACCCTCTCGAAAGATTTCCATTAAACTGTAGACGCTTAGCTTTATGTATAATTTTCCTACCATACAAATAACTCTGTATCGTTCTATATAATAAGTGTGGACATTGCATACCCCTTAATGCAGACAGAATGCCACACCATGTCAAAAGCTCCAGTAAAATCTATAAAGATGGCTAACATATACTTATCCTCTGCCTGGTTGGCGAAATTCATGAGATCATTAATGGCATCCTCCGCAGAATGCCCTCTCTTGAAACCATACTGATAAGGCAGGGTCAAACCATTTTTATCCCATGACTTGGTTCAGTCTTAAAAATAACAATCTTTCAAAAACTTTGCCAAGATTAGCCAATAACGAAATTGATCTATACCCTCTATACTAACAGCTTAATCAAACTAACTTTTTGCAGTTGGTTTGATTAAGCTGTTAGTATAACCAACAACCAAGAAAACGTACCTTGAAGTAAGCATTTATTATATAAGTTTTACAAGATGTTAGGATAAAGTTCAATCATTTTAAGAACAGAGATATTCTCTACTAAATCGATCCCCGCAGCTTTGAAAAAGTTAATTTGCTTAGAAACGGCTGTCAATTCCTCTAAAGTAAATAAGCCCCAAGGTGTGTTACATTAGAGTCCCTGATACCTTCTTGCTCTATTGTCTCCTCCCTTTCTTCTTCCTCATGAGGAAACAACTCAGTTGTTATTGCTGCTGTTGTAATCCAATCAGTTGTTTCCACACCATTGACGATTACTGTATTCATTATCTCTCGAGGTCTTACTTTATTCATACTTAGTTTATAAATTAATCCCCAAGGATCTGTATTGCCCACACTAGTAACTAGACTTCTCCAAGCCTTTAATTTATTCTCATAAATAGCCCTATAATAAAATTTCTTTTTATTCCTATAACATGCATGATAAAATTGAGCCTCATTCAGCCCCCCACCGCCTATACCTCTGATATGCCTTCTTACATAAAAATACTTCTTTCCTTAACCTGGATAATTCCGCTTTCGACCAATTAACAACTCGCCTCTTAACTCGTTGTCTTCTCGGGGCACAACTGAGGGCTCTAAGCAATGAAGACTGAACGAAAGCAGCATACTCACAAGCATTTAAAAAAATTCAAATTAACCGAAAAATCTATAGCCACTGACCGTGCAAAACTAGACCAGTTAATCTTCTTATAAGTAAATCTAGTTAATTCAAAATTATCAAAATCTAAAGTAGTATTTAAATCAGCCAAATTAATATGAAAAACCAAAGATCTATGATCACTATTCGTATAGTCTGTTTTCACAAGCCAATGACAGATTCATCTGGATACCCCTGAGTAACTAAAGTCAAATCAATGTTCGACCTGCCATGAACATTGTTAAAAGTATAAGGCTGACCTGATATATTGACTACACACAAATTATTCATTAAAATAAAGTCCTCCATTAAGCGATCTCTCTGATCAGTCATGCCGCTAAACCATAAGTTAGACTTTGCATTGGAATCCAATGCAATAATTAAATTACTACAACCAATTTCACTGAAACTGTTATCATATAATGGATAGAGTTAACAATTTCGTGACTTGGAGTACAATAAAGAGATAGATATTAAATTAAAAGACAGCCTAGGAGTATTAATGTTCACACATGTTGAGTTCTCACTACACAGCCCGGAGAGGAGAGTTAAAAAGACCACAATTGCTGTTTTAGGTTTAATATCAACTACATTTATAACTCTGACATCAGCAGGAAAACCAACAATTTTGTGTCCATGTGTAAAGGAACCAACATATGGCTCCTGCATACACAAAATGTCAACACTTTGTTGCACAGCCACTATTCTAATTTCATCAGTAACCGCACGATATCTTTGGGCGTTGAGTTGAACCAACTTAAACACACTACCTTCATCTTTATGTTGAAAACTACCATTCACATTAAAAGCACTACAGTTATCCATCATAAGTACGAGTACTTGCAAACTATAGAACCTTTTTACACTCAGGACAACTACTCATCCTTAATGAGTGATCATAAGCTCTACTTCTGTGCTTGCAGTTCACACAGCATGGATCTTTATTTTCATTTGGGCAATCAACAAAAAGATGACCACCCTGAGCACAATGACCACACGACACGGTCTTGTGTGTGAAGTGTTGTATAGAGTGGCCATAACCCAAACACTTAAAACATTTAGTCACAGCTGTAAAACGCCTGAATTTGTGTGACGTATATCCAAAATACAACCTGTCATTACATATCAAATTTTCCAACTTTTTTTTAGATTTAGTAACAGTTCCAAGGCAAGGTTTAGTGATTGGGGTAGCTCCTCACATGTTGGAAAATTTGATATGTATTGGGCATACCCAATACATATCAAATTTTCCAACATGTGAGGAGCTACCCCAATTACCCAATCATTAAACCTTGCCTTGGAACTGTTACTAAATCTAAAAACAATGCCCTCTCTGACCTCTTGCTCCTCATATCCATAATCTTGAAGATTTTTCTTATATAAATCCCTAATAATATCCACCTGAGTTAATTCCTTAGGTACATCATACACTAAGATGGTAGGGTTCTGTAACTTTACTTTATCCAGATTAATACCCTTTTGAAAAAATACCTCTGTCTTACTGAGTCCAAATCCTTATCATTATATGTCTCAACTAAGACTCCTTTATTTCGTATAGCTCTTAGATTTCTAATTTTTATTTCTTGAAACTTTTCCTTCAATGCGTTAACAAATAACCTCTAACTTCCTGGCTTGACTTATACTGTTCTGAGGACTTCTCAGCCCTGAAAATAACCTTATTATTTAATCTTGCCACTTTGTTCAGCTTCCTGTTATTATCCCCCATACAGATATCATTTATTATTACCTGTTCACCTGATTGAGGCTGGCTGAATCCAGCCCTAACCTTGTCCGCATAAGTCCCCTTTTGTTCTGCAACATTAGATAGAAAAGGCTGCTTTCTTACAATGTCATCTAATAAACTGGCACGCACCTCCATCTGCTCTACCCTTGTTTTAAGGCGTTCATTGTCAATGACTAATGCTGTTGGTATAGTCTCCATGTCTATTCATACGTCAAGTAAGAAATTAGTTGCAGCTTTAGTCACTTTATTATTTTCACTAGTCATGTAGTCAATAACTTTTTTCTTCAACTTTGTTACAAGCTCAAAAATAGTAGACACGTCAGGGTACCTCTGCCTTTGATCCTGTATGTTACCAACAATTATTTCGCTCTCACGCACATTTGTGTCTGTACTTCTTCTCCCCGATTCCGAATAAAAACTATCAACATCAGAAACCATATTATCAGGCTGAATATCGGGAAAATCAGTTATCTTAACATTTGACAAATCATTTGTCAAATCTGTTACGACATCATCTTCTTCTAACTGCACCCGCACCCCCTGTTCAACTATGCAGCCCACTTTAACTACGTTTTTCACACCGCCTACCTGAATATGAGAATCAGCATTGTCAGACGTCCCAGATTTAGTATTCACACTAACAGTACTCATTGCACCACTACCTCCACTACTTAAACCACTACTTGCTTTAATATTTTTAACTTTAAGCGATTTCTCAATAGCCTTCTTTACAGAATCGGTATTGTACAACGTGGGAACTATGGAAAGAAGTGGGGGGAAAGCTCCAATCTTCTCTTCCTTCCCCCTCCTTTACCAAGGGTTTTACTACGAATTCTGCCTTCCATTAACTATAATAGTCGATTCAAAGCAATAATATTATTAACTGAAGATTAGTTAACTACGCCAAAAACTACAACGTCAATAAATAAATCTATCAAGAATTAATGTTACAACACAAAGAAATCAATAGCAATCGAGCAAGCAACCTTCACGCAACACACTGTTAGAAAGAATACTCATTTTTTTTCATTTCATTTATTATGTACATTTTCAAGATTTATACATTAATTTATAAACAAGATTTATATACAATTTAAAATATACAGTCTCATGTGGAAACATCTGTACGTGTGTGTGTGTGTGTGTGTATTTACGTTTCCGGGTGGCTTCTAGGCTAAAAGCCCATCTCCACCTTGTCCTCTGTTTAGGTATAGGAACTCTGTATAGCGGGCCTGGAAAAGTGTAAATGTGTGTGAGATGTTAGTATTCTCGTTTGTGTCAGGCCACTTTTCCACCAGGGAGCAGCCAACAGATGGGCAGCTGCTGCCTGGTGTCCAACTCTGGCACTAGAATCCAGGCCTGGGTCTATTATTACCTGTGATGTGCGAAAAGCACTAAATCCCGCACCCATTGCAAGTGGTAACCAAAAGAAGAAAGGAGTTTCAGCGAACGCGCAGGACGTGGCCAGAAGCTGAAGTGGAAGCCCCTCAGGCAACATTACAGGAAGCCAGAAACCGATATACGGACGCCATCCGGAAAAGTAAGGAACGAACTTGGGAACGCTTAGTGACAACAACTGGAAATAATGACCTTTGGGGAACAGTCTACAGGGTTATTACTAACAAACTCCCTACGGTGGAGGGTTATTACTAACAAACTCCCTAGGGTGGAGGTAGTGACTATAACACGAATCCCACAAGGTCAAATGACAACAACTTGGGAACAATCGGTGGACAACATCTTGAATGCCATATTCAAGGAACCGGCCGTCCCAACTGTACATAAACAAAATCATCTCTGTCAAGAAAACCGGAACTACAATACGCAAATCATGGAGCCTCCCTTAACCATGGAGGAGCTCAGTGCTGCTGCGGCTCGGATAAGAAACAGAAAATGTCCCGGCCTAGACATGATAGAACCCGAAATACTTAAAAAAGTAATAGAATATACACCACAACTTCTATTGACCCTGTTCAACAGATGCCTAGAGGTAGGGAAATTCCCAACAAAATGGAAAACGGCCAACATCAAACTTATCATCAAGAGTCGCACTAAGAAATCAGAGTGCCTCGAAATCCTACAGACCTATCGCACTTCTTTCAGTAGTTAGCAAACAAGTTACTAACTACTGAAAAAAAAGCAAACTGCACAAACGAATCCAACACTACGAAGTAGCTGGCCTCCTAGCTGGGAATCAGTTTGGATTTAAACCGGGATCCTCCACAACAGAAGCCCTCAGAAACCTAATTAACAAGGTCAAAGAATGTGACAACAAGTATTTCCTCGTAATATCGATTGACTTTGCCGGGGCGTTCGACTCACTCTGGTAGCCGAGCGTTTTGGGCAGATTTAGGGAAGCTAAAGTACCCATCAACCTCTATAAAGTCATAGAAACCTTTCTCTCACAAAGAAAAATTGAGATAAACACTCCATACAAAAGATCGCAAGAACAGTACTCAGAGGATGTCCATAGGGGTCTGTATTGGGCCCACTCCTCTGGAACTTAGTATTTGATGAGTTCTTGAGAATGGACCTAGGAGCAGTGGGGGTGCAGGCCTTCGCAGATGACCTGATTTTGTTAGTGCAAAACTCCAGAGCCCAATTGGAAATCCTAGCTAATCAGGCCCTGCAGATCCTCCAACAGTGGGCCAAGAAGAATTTCTTAACAATGTCACCGACAAAGACATCGTCGGCGCTGCTTAAAGGAACCCTGCAACTGAGACGACCACCCCAGATTAAGGGGATGATGGGACAACTATTAAGTTCTCTAGTCAACTAAAATACTTGGGTGTCATAATAGACAATAACTTACCCTTCCAACCATATCTCAAATTCCTAAGACAAAAGATCGAAACTACTCTGCCATGGTAGCTAGGGTCACAAGGCGAGACTGGGGTCTCAAAAAGCGTACCCTAGCCTTATACTACAAGACAACTTTCCTCCCAACAATTATATACGCTTCAGCAATCTGGTATGACAAAACTGCCTTGGTTGTAAATAAGAGAACCCTGGAGGCAATTCAACGCACCACCCTCCTCACTACCACCCGCACCTGCAGAACGGTGAGTAACCCAGCGCTTCAGGTGATAGCAGCAGTACTTCCGCTTGATCTTGAAATCGCAAGAACAGGACTCCTCTACTACTTATCTAAGGGAATAACCACCACGTTCCTGGTTGCCTTCCCTATCGACCCCATACTTCTGTCTTTCCCCCAGTCTTCAGTCTCTTCCCCCTACTCTAACTAATACGCCAGCGTAAACCCCACACAACTAATCAAAATTAACGATTTCTAAGTTGAAAACTGAACCATATTAACCTCTCCTGGCTTTTTCTAAACTTAAGTGTCCCCGTTTTTTTTTTTTTTTTTTTTTCAGAGTTCAAATAAGCTACTGGGTTCCTGGTCTGCCTCCACGGGGCGTAAGTGGGGCAACGTTGGGCCCCAATTGGGGTTTAGCGGCTAAACGACCAGAAGAACAATGGTACATGACATTAAACGATCCAAGACCCACACACTTTTAAATCTCTGGCATTTACAGCGTACTGTAACACACCACAATGTAAACTACGGGGAGTTGGGGGAAACCCCTGGTCCCGCTTGACCCTAAACACACTTACACTTACTTACGCACTGGTGGAAGTGCAATACCAGTGGATGCCCGCAATCCCGCTCCCAGATAGCCCACACTTGGGAGCCAGCAAATAAATAAATAAATTAATTAATTAATTAAAATAAAATGAAAATAGTTATAAATAAAATAATAGTAAAATCCTTACTGGAAAAAAAAAAAAAAGAGAGAGAGAGAAAGAAGTTGAGGAGATCACTTAATTACATCCTCTGAGAGCCAGGGATTCTTCTTGAAAACGTTTGTAGCAAAATCTTGAAGGACTTTAAAGTTACTGGCACACTCAACAAGAACACTGACGTTTTCTTCTGATAACTCTGGAACAAGACCAACTAAAGTCTGTCTAAATTGTTCATATTCCGGGCAAAGTAAGAGAACATGTATCCAAGTTTCGAGTCATTACATATACAGTATGGATCAGGTTCGAGTCCACGTTCAAAGAGCTTAGCTCGTAAGGAGTCGTGTCCCGTGAGCAGACAGGAAGTCGTTTGAACTACTTCTAACAAGGCATTGTTAGAAGTAGTTCGTGGAATGCGGTGAATGGTAAGTAAGATGGATCTTTGCAAGGATATTAGCTTTGTTTTTATCTTGACTTTGGAAACATTTTGATGCCAAATGCTGGCGGCATAAGAAACTACAGGCAAAAAGATATCTTATAATACAATGATAATGTCTTCCTAGTAAGACCCCATTCTTTCCTAGAGAACTTAACCACTGAGGCAGTAAAATTTCGAATTTTGTTCTTCAAGTTTGAAACATACGATTGAAAACTTAATCTATCATCTATATTAGTTAATTTTCATAACTGTCACGTTTGGTCAGACGAAAACCCTAATGCAATATACGACATCAGCAACGTTTCTCATTGAATGTCTGGGCAGGACTACTAGGAGACCGTTTAATTGGACCACACTTTCTGCCAAACAGGCTAACGGGAGAGCTGTACCTTCAGTTCCTGCAGAATGTTCTTCCAGACCTCCTTCATGATGATAATGTTCCACTTCAGCAACGCCAGAACATGTGGTTTATGCATGATGGTGCACCGGTACATTTTTCTCGAGTTGTGACTCGGTATCTAACTAGAGGGTATGGTCAACGGTGGATAGGTAGAGGTGGGCCTGTAATGTGGCCTCCCAGATCACCAGACTTAAATCCTATGGATTTTTGTAACTGGGGTCATGTAAAAAGCTTGGTGTACACTTCTGACATTAACACAGTTGAGGAATTGCAGCGTCGGGTTGAAGGAGCCTTACAGCAAATCCGAAATGACCCAGGAATGCCTGTGAGGATTCGCAACTCTATGCAGAGAACACTACAAAGCTGCGTACGTATACAAGGACAGCATTTTGAATACTTTTTTTAACACCTGTAAAATTCTGTGGTGTTGAAACCAGAAATTAAATATGTATTACGGTATCTTATGTTTAATAAAACCACCCTTAAAGGATTCACAGCTTTTTGCTAAACTAGTGCTCCCACAGTCAGTGGTGGATCTTAACAGAAAATGTGCATTGTCTCAAAAACGGTTCATTTGCGGCCAGATGTTCACTGGGACTTTTTCGCTTATTTTAGTTTGTAATTATCACCGTCTGCGCGAGTAGCACGGTGGTATCGTCACCGTCCTCCCCACACCGGGTGGAAAAGGCCTGGGTTCGAATCCCGCAGATGACGCGAGGAACTTTAATGGGCTTTTTCACTCCGTGGCTGAGTTGGTCGGTCTCAGGGATAGATAGCAAGGTTTTTTTCCCTCAGAAACTGAGGTTTTTCGGCCAGCAAACAAACAAATCGACCATAGAACAGACTCAATTAACAGACATATGACACACAGCACGGCAGATGAATTTAATTATTCGGGTGGCCTAAATATAATAGTTTTATTGTACTTTTCACCTTTAAATTATTGACCATCATTTTTGAAACACCCTGTATATCTTTAGAAATGCATTACATGTTTATTAATGTGGTATATTTGTAAGCATACTTGTCCTGGTGAAAAGTTAAATAGTTCTTTTCGGAGCTTTTTAACTTTTTTTTTTTTTTTTTTTTGCCCCTTAGTTGGTACCCTGATTTCCGACAAACTTAAAACATGTTTGTATTTAATGAGATACGAATGGTTTTCTGCTCCTTTTGGGGAATGCTACCACCATCGATGAAATAAAAGAAAAACATTAAAATAATGTGTACTTAATATTTCCTAAGAAATAAATAAATAATAAAAAAAAACGTCCTTAACACTCCTAAGAAGAAGAAAAAATATATATATTTATTTATTTACATACAGGGATAGGGCATTTCAAATGTTTGGCAAAAATTAAAACTCGATCATCGGGAACTATTAGCAATAAAGAAATGAAGTTTCCAATAACACTGTAGAATAGAATTTTTTGTGGAATCTGAACATTCTCTTCAAAACACAACTGTAACGAGTGCTTTGTATAAATAGGTCACCTTCAAGAGGACATACGGATCTGTATTTATCAGACTGAATTGTGCTAAAAAAAACCTCTTAGTCCTTGGCATCATTTGATTTAGAGAAATTTCCGTGATCTGCAACACGCTGCCCGATGATAAAGCCTCTTAATTTACAGAATTTCATATTTGTGACTCCCACTTCTTGTTTCCCCTACAACTGAAAATACATATATTCAAACTGTCAGCCTCAATATCATAGACACCCGCTTGTTCACATTGAATGGAAAATTTCATGTTAGACTGAATCGAAACTCCCCTCCCCCAAACCTTGCAAGTCTTTAAGTCATCTCTTCCAGGTTGCAAATAGCTCCTGGATTTATTATTATCATTTTAATTCTTCAGGGAAGCGCCCGGTTAGGGAAATTGAACTGGAAGTGCAGATACATGTTCTATTATGCTACAGAATCTTCGTTGCTACTGTATACAATTTTAAAATACATATAATACCAGATCCAAATTTGCCTAATTTATCTTCCATCTGATCATACACAAGACTCCATGGATGAATTGCTTTCATGGCTTGCGACCCACCTCACATCTGATAAACCTACCTTTCTTACTGAGGACTTCATTATGCCTACCCTTAGACATTCAGAAGATAGACGTGACCTCATCACCTTCATTGAAAATTTAGAGCTAGATTTCCTTGAATCGGCCTACAAGGGGCATCCAGACGTTAGACCTAGTATTTCACCGTACTGCTTTTTTGAAATCCACAATCCCGACATTAGCCTTTAATTCACACTACAAACCACTCACTTTTACGTTGCTGTCCATGCATCCTGATGATGATGATGAAGTCTTAACCAAAACTTTTTTTCAGTTAATTTCATCAAGCAAGATGTCATTTTGAGTTTTCTCACCTCAACCGACTGGGATGAACTTTCCACCCTGCCAATTGGAGAAGCTGCTAATAGCCTTGCTTCCCACTTGACGGCAATGGCTATTCAAGGACCTTCAAAAACTATCAAAATGTCCAAATCTCAAAACCATGGTTCTCAAGAGACCTGATACTGCCTTCCTAGATAAGCAGCGTGATTTCAGGAAATGAAAGAGTTATGGAACCACACATGATTTTATTAACTTTAAAAAGAAAGGTACATTTTTTCCTGAAGCAAAAACAACACGCCAACAATAGATATATAGCTAACAAATTAGTGTGCTCGAAGCGGCCATTTACAAAGCACTACAGGGATATAAAGATGGATGACAGCCTCTTCATCGAATGGGCGCAAATACTTTGTATGAGAGTTCCGTAAAGGAGGAATCCAATCGTCCCCTCTCCAACCCTTTACGTGATTTGGCTTCCCTGTCTACGCTTAATATCACGAAAGGAAATCTGATGAAAATTATCAACCAACTACCAAACAAAGCTATCGTCGGGCCTGATGGATTTCCTTGATTATCATTAAAATATCGTGTGTCTTCATTGGGATGTTCTTTTACATATCTTCAAGGAAATTTTGCGAATATCTGTTGTGCCTGAAATTTGGACCCACTACTGAGTCAAACCCATTCCAAAGAATGAATTCGAGGGCTAAAACTGCAACGGATTTTCGCCAGATCTCAGTGGGGGTCTTCGCTCCTTAACGTTTTTGAAAAGACAATCCTAGCGCAACTTATTGAGCACTGTTTTCATGACAGACTTTGGCGGCTTCACAGCGTTATCCCTGGGAGACCTACTACCACCAGTCTCCTTCAAACATTGTTTCACATACGGGAAGATTTGAATTCTCTCACGCAGCTCGACATAATTTATCTTGACGTTAAATCTGCAATGATAGGATTTCCATCACATCTTTACTTAACATCCTGAAGAACTACTTCAAGATCTCCGATAACCTCCTCTCTGTATACAAAAAAGAAATTGCAGGAAAGACGACTTCTTGTTGAGCACAATGGTCTCTCACGATCCTTTACTGTCTTCAGAGGGATTCTACAGGGTGGTGTTTTGTCAGCAGCGCTTTTCGCAGCAGCTTTGGAACCTCTGCCAGCAAATTTCCAAAACATGACATCGTATGCCGACGATCTGAAGCTCTTCATTCTTTCGGATCAGCCGGAGCAAGCGCTCTCTAGGCAAAGAGCTACAACAAAACGAATCGCTGAGATGAGCACCTTTCTTCAATATATATCTGTCTTTGAACTAAATGCCGAAAAATCTTCTGTTTACAAAAAAGGAGAAGAATAATCCCAATGTAAATCTCTATAAATGGACATCAAATTAAATTTGTCAACAAGGACTTAGTCTTGGTCTGGGATTCGAACCTGTCTTTTCAGGAGCACTTCAAGGAAGCTAGAAACAAATTCTTCTCAGCCCTTTGGTCAGCTCGACAGGAACTGGTGGGTTTCCGCATTAGCTAGCTGACAACTAAGTATATCCGATCTTGTGTAGTTCCGGTGGCTCTCAACCCATCGGAAATCTGCCCTTCCGACCTACCTACAGCAGTTCTTGGGGATTAAGTATTGGCTTCTTCGATCCCTCAATAAGACTTCAGGACATCCCCTTATTATCCTAGAGGTATACTACATTCTCTGCATGGTCTATACAGTCTCTGAACCCTTGGAATCATATCATCACCTCTCGCAACATAATTACCCTCTCTAAGCTTATTTCCCGTAAACTATACGCTCCCAACACCGAGAGCCTCATAATCCTGCCCACGAATAACAGAAGATTAAGTAATCGGCAAACATCTGTGATCCTACCTACCCTCAACCAAATCAGCTCCCTCAGTCATATGTTCCCAGCAAACACGATTGGACTTCTCAACGATTTAAAAACACGAACCCTGAGGCAATTTGTGTTGACAAGTCCTACAGAACAAAACTTTTTGCACAGATGATCTTGCAATTTTATACCTTCATATCATCATCGTCCTACGTAGCTTATGTAATTGAGAATCATCTGTGATCCTTCTCCTGTTCCAGTCAGCCTACTGCATCCTGCCAGCATCCCCGCACTCTGCTTGGACAGACGCGACTGTGTTTTGAGCATTTATGTCGAACATAATCTGCCTTTGCCTTGTATCTTTATCTTTGTATATTTTTTATCACCCAGTATAGATTTTGTATTGCTATGTTATGGTTTTGTTTACCGTCCCAGCATTTGATTGCTGTCGAGGGGTGAATGTAACTTTTACCTTATCTGAATTAAATAAGAAAAATTAATAATAAAAAATTGCAACAAAAAATAATCTGTCAAAAGAGGTGATTGGAATAAGAAAGATCATGTTTAAGAGTGGATATTGAATATACAGAGGCAGATTTAAAAAGATAAAGTGAAAGAGTTTGCAAAAGAGAGATAATGGAAAAGTGGCAAGCACGATGGGACTGTTCTCTGAGGGCCAGGTCACCAGTGTCTTTCTGCCGAACGCATACGCAATGTGGGGAAGGCGGTGGCCTGTTTTAAGAATATTTGCATATAAAATTTTGACAGCCCATAGATCTAAGCTGTGTGAAAGAGGGTTCAGCAGAACCCCAGTTTGTTCTGTTTGCGATGATATTGAAACCACGGATCATATAACGAGGCATTGTCCTTTTTATGAATATTTATGAGAGGCATTGAATGAAGGTAATGATGGTTTGGAGCCTCGTGTGCTCTTTAGTGATGAAGAAAGTTATAGCAGGGTTTCTTAATATTTCAAAAGGCTGTAAATTTTAGAAGGAAGGATACATTCCGAATTTTAAGTGGTTATGAAATGCGAATTTTTATATTGTTATTGAGTTCAAAGTTAAGAAGAAGTTTATTGATTATTTATTGAAATGTATGTGTAATAGTTTATTTATTTATTGAAGAGTTGATGTTGGAGTTTTTAAATAATTTATTGAGTGTAAATGTATATAGTATTGAAGAGTTGGTATAATTTAATTTAATTGTAAGTTTGTATATAGATATTTATTCAGTTATAAATTTTGTAAAAAGTGGATTTTTTTTAACGCTCTAATATAGAGGTTAAAGTAAGAGAAAAATCTAGATAGTTCGGTGCCACCTTTCTGGACAGGGTGCACTAACACTCGCACGAGTCTTGTGAAGGGAAATATGGAGTTATAAAGTGTGGATGAACTAGTTCCCAGGAAGCGCTTAGGTGAAGCGTGATGATGATGATAAACGTGGAGGTGCGGAGCCTCATTTTGGATATTGTTCTTGCATTCGCCATATTATAGTGTGAAGTCAACTGTCGCACAGTGAACTGCCGTTGATCCCGTTCAATGTGCTTCACCATTCGCTCACACGAACACAGACCTTGCGTAATCCATTACAGTTTTGTCGGCGGGAGATGTTTTGGAGTGTTCGACACCATTCTTTATATACACCTTAACCCTAGCGGTCAGTGAACAACCGACAAGGCATCCCGTTTGTGATATGGAAGTACCCGACGGACGAGTTTCCACAATCATGTCCTTTCGTAACTCCGTGATATCTTTACTACGTCCCATAACTGCTACTTTATCACTTTGGCCACATGCAAATCACCACTGGTCAAGCGTACGATGTGTGGGGGGGGGAAATAAATGTTTATACTTATATTTTTTTATCTTATTTATATTATTATATCTTTTGTAATAAACCCCTCCCCACTTGCGCATCTGACTATTATTTTACAGAAAATTCCAAGTTCAAGGGGAAAGCTCCTTAATGTGTTTAATTCCCTTTGGATAGACTTTTACTCAGAACAACAAAGAAACCACACAAATGTTGTATATACAAATCAGTTTATTAAACATATTTACATGAGCATAATGAAAACCAAATATTAATTGAATTTATACACATGACAACATGATTAGGTCTCACCTACATGTGTATATATATATATCATGTTCATACATTAGTAAAAATCATTTACAAGCTAATATCAATCCCATTCCATTCTAGAAATACTTAATGCTGCCTCAATTAAACAAGAAATATCATAATCCTTTCCATTCCTTCCTACATATACTTAATACTGCATTCTTTAAACACTATTAACAAGGGTTATCAATTCCATTTGCCTTTCATCCTACATATATTTAATACTGCATCAATTAAACAAGAAATATCAATTCTATTCCATTCCTTCTTACCTATATTTGATACTGCATCAATTAAACAAGAAATATCAATTCCATTCCATTCACTCCTTTCATATACTAATAACTCTTTTAGGAATTTTTGTTAATGTTACACCTTCAATACCAATCATTCTTACTCTGAAGATCAATTTGAGTGTCTATACTCGTATCCTCTGATTTATATAATACTTTCTTCTTGCCTAGAGATATAATTGACAGACTTTCTCTAATCAAAGTTAACTTATACAATTGAAATTATCTTTCAAACTAGCGTTTGTCCATTTGGTCATGACAACAACAACGTTAGGTCATTAAACTCTTACTGGACCCTTACATTACAACAGGGCCTACATACAGTAATATAATTATTCCTAATGTCTCTCCTATTCTTCCCTTCCAAAATTTCTTTAATTATACATCATCTAAAACAATACGATTATCATACAAAATTTGTATATCTATCTATTCCCTTTTGTTTAACGTCTTCCAACACTAATTCTTCACTAACCTATCCTTACATTATGTACTTTGTATATTTCTCACATTATCTTTCTTAAATTTCTTTTAATTCATTATCAGTGTCCTTACAGTCCTTTATATATGTATGAGGGCACTAATATAATCTAGCCACTTACTTATTGAACTCGGCGTGACGTTGCCCTATGTCTTTCCGTCTTTCCCGTCAGGTTCTGCTTATCTTTTTCTATCAGGGGCGACGTCTTACTTTTCTCGAAGAATTAGGCACTGGTAATTGTGCTGCGAGGTGGTTCCAGCTCCATTTTATTCGGCCCGCTTGATGCTCCTCTCCTGTTTCGGAATGGCTTTATCTCCTTACTCTTCCTAACACTCAGAAACTCAGGTGCTGCTACACATAATTTCCAAGACGACGTAACCCTCAATTTTTAACTGTTGCTCACTTCTTTTATTTACCCTGACCAAAATCTTAACTGCTGTGTCCGCTGACTATTTCCATTTCTAAAAAAACATCACAAAAACAACCCACACAACCACATAGCTCCACACAGGTCTCTCCTCGTCCTTCTCCTTTTTCCCAACACTAATCTTTACTACAACTCCTCAACTTACTCACACTGACTCACTATCTCATCTTCAACTGGTCAGCACTTGCTCAACTCTGACCGACTAAAACATTTCTCCCCTTCTTCCTCACACCGACAAAATTTTTACTTTTTCTTAGACCATTTTAGTTCACACCGCCAAAACTCAACTTAGTGTCTTAAACCATGTTTTCTCACCCCACAAAAAAATCTCAACTTTTTGTCTCTTGCCACACTTTCACTGCCTTTTTCCTACATCTTAGTGCCGATTTCGTCACGCCCATTTCCTAGTGACTTCACCAATCTAACATTTACTTTCGCTTTCATCTCATTTCATTTGTTGAAAAAACCCCTTATTCCGCCGGCCCAGTAGCACGTGATTCACAATACCCCTCTCCTTTTTTATTTCTTTGTTGACATCCGTTGAGCTCTTTCATGTAGGCCGAATGTATCAAAACAACTCCTCCTGTGTCATCACAGCTTGTCTCTATAGCACTTCAGAAAAACCACAAAATGTGACACTGCGTCTATTTTTAGAAACTACTGTGTGCGTTTTGCCGAATGCGTTTCCGGTGCGTGACCTCTCATAAACCTAAGTTGATTGTCGCACCGTACCCCCTGCTGGGTATTGCCATAGTATTTTCTGACAGTTCTCAGTTTTAACGGATGTAAAGCTAATTTTTCTGTTTACATTCCTACTACCTTTTAATTTTACAATTCTTAATGAATAATTCTTGTTATTGAAACTGATGCTATTACCATTTCTCCCAACGGCAAGAATCCAAAAAGGAAAACTAACTTCAGAAGTCAAAAAAAATATTTTATTTTTGTAAGATTTTCAGATCTTACAGATGTTCTTCAGCTTGTTATACTGCGCGCTATGCGGCACAGTCCATTACGAATGGGGTGGTCCTAATTCAGTGATCACTGAGTGTATATAATGGGGATGAAGAAAGTGAGCCATGTCCTCGCTGGCAAGTTTTCTAGCTAATAATTTCAAGCATCAGTTAATTAATAAGGAGGAGTTGAGCTCTTTAAATTGCCCGTGCCAATCATACGCAAGTTCGTCTGCAAAATTTATTGAATAATTTATCTGCCAAGATAAATATAGTATAAAATATATTTATCTTGGCAGAAAATAAGGGGAGCTTGAAATTTCGCAAATTTGACGTGAGAATTAATATAACAAAACAGAACAGTTTAAATATTATCTTTGTGAAATTTGAACGACAGTAAACATTAAACCCACGCGACAGATAGTGATTTGCTAATTCCGATTTCGTACAGGAAACCGGTTCTTGCACACTTCCTGGTTTCGAAGAATCTACGCTTCATTTTCGAGAAACAGCGAATGTGATGACCTCATTCAATGGTGGAAAGTCAATTGACGGACATAATTCTGTTATAGAACCCCATCTTTTCAAGGCTTTGTGTGCGCCTAGGATCGTAGAAAAGCGAGGTAAGAATTAAATGAGCTCTTGCGTTTGTAATTGCAGTAACCCTTGCAGTTGTTAAACTTAAATATTTGTTGTTTATTAATTAATAAATTAAATTAGCTGACAATCATTTTCATTCAATCACGGTTCTCTCTCTTGAGCCTTTACAACTAATGAGTCCCTACTGCAGTTCTCGCCGAACTGAGAAAGATTCGTTACGCTTCGAGAACAGTTGGCTGTTAAGAAATCTGTGACAATCTTTTATAATATTGGTGATTAAATTCGCCTCAGTTCGTTGAAAACAGGGACGTTGCTCTGAGTTAGATAAGGCAGGTTTTCCGAAGAGTTCCGAGCCTCGAAATCGGTTAATTAATGGCAGTGAGACTCGAATACTAGAAGAAAATGCAGATGTTATTTTGGTACCGTTCTGTTCTTTTAAACAGTGTTGTCATGGAGCGATATTATTAAGTGAACCTAGGATAAATGGAAGCATCGAAGGTCAACGATATCTAGTTTCGTTAGCTTACTGCTTCTTGTAATCTTGGCACTCATTCTTAGGTTTTTCAGCTAAGTCGATGTGAGTGAACAGAATGCCTCTGGTTGTGAAGAAAAAAACAGATTGATTGGTAACGGGGGGGGGGAAGGAGGTTGTGCGTTTTCATGGGAGGAGAGCAAACTCCAGCGAAACAAATATGTGGAGTAGGCATTTTAAACTTGTAAAAGTCATGGCATTTGGTTCTTCGTGACAGTGTTGGTGGTTAAGAGAGAAGAGTTCCCCTTGAGTTTAAAGTTATTTCAGGTTTTGCTCCGTTCGCGCAATATGGATCTTTACGTGCATTTATGGCCCTGCCCATCGTACACACAATAGTGTACGATGGGCAGGGCCGCCGCAATTGGGTAGGCGAAGTAAGCGTCGCATACTGGCGGCAGTTCAAGAGGGCGCCAAAAAAACTTTCTACTTTTACAAGTAAATAAATAAATTTTCTGTTTATACTCCGGGACGACCAATCGGTCAGAGGAGTTCAGAAGATATACAGAATACAAGAAACAGCACCGTATTCAGCAGTCACAGGTTTGAACCCCGCTCACTCAAGGCGCGTGTACTTATGCACCCGCGCACCTGACCACTAGGCTACGGTGGACTTGTGTATGTTAATTAAACTCTTTATTTAACGAACTTCTTTATAGCGAATTTTTCTATTTAGCGATAAGCGCAATATAACATATTCTTTTATTTCGCTCAAAGCGTTTCATAATTTCGTTTTTTTCCTCTATCGATAGAGGCGGAATGGCCTTACCAGGAAAATCCCGGTGGGCCAGAGGCTGGTGTGATTTTGGCCATAAACAATATGAACACCATATGGCAACGGTGGGCAAATGCGGCTCTCAGAGCCGCATGCGGCTTTTCGTTGAGTTAAGTGCGGCTCCCATTGAAAATTTAAATGCGGTTTTTTTTTTATTATTTCAGAACTTTTTTCATTGAATCTTGTTAAATTAACTAAGTAACTAATATTTTGTTATACGGATTTTACGTTGTGTTTATTATTTTTTTTTTATGTCTAGATATTTTGCTATATTTATTTTGATTATAAATAAATCCGCGCACATTTACACTGTTGGCGCCATCAGCCAGCAGTGCTTTTTCAAAAAATCTGGTAAGTAGACTTTTTTATTAAGCAATTTAAACTTGTTTACCGAGTGTGATTTTTCCTCGCCGTAAATTAATTTAATTATTTTGTTTCAATTTCAGACTTTGGAATTAAATTTATTTAAATTTTTTGATAACATGACGTCAGAAAATATCAAAAAACGAAAATACGAACAAGAAAATAGAATCTTTCAAGAAGAATGGTAGAAAATTTTGCTTTTGTTGACAATAATGGAAAGCCGTTGTCTTATTTATAAAGTTACAATTGCAGACTACAAAGTAAGCAATTTACGTCGACATTACGAAGTAAGTCATCCCTACTTTTCAACTCAATATCCACCAGATTGCAATTAAGTCCTTGCAATCTGGTCTTCATTAGCAACAAGGACTCTTGCCTTCTTTTAGTCGCGAAGATGACAGAGCAAACGAAGCTAGTTTTTTGATAACTTGGAATATTGCTCGTGCCAAACGTCCATATGGAGAAGGAGAATATATTAAAAGAAACTTCGAAGAAGTGGTTAAAGTTTTGAATCCAGATTATACAAAACTGCATAAATTGATCGCACAGGTTCCTATGTCACGCCGTTCAACTGATCGTCGTATTGGTGCAATTAGTAAAAATGTTGAAAATAGTTTGTTGTGTGATTTGAAAAATTGTACAGCATTTAGTTTAGCTCTCGACGAGTCTACAGACATTCAGGATGTTCCACAGTTGGCTGATTTTGTCCGCTATGTATCTGCAGACGTAAATGTGAATGAAGAAATGCTAGACCTAGTAGTTCTTATCGAAACAACTCGCGGTCTCGATGTTAGAAATGCGCTTTATGAAGTAATGAACAGGTTTGAATTGCCTCGTGATAAACTTGAAGTGTTGCGACTGACGAAGTGCCTGCAATGATATGGAAAAACCAAGGTCTCATTGGTCTTTTAAACAACGATCCTAAAATTCCACGTTTCTTACCTCTTCACTGCATAATTCACCGCGAGCATCTCATAGCGAAGTACTTCAAATACGAAAATGTGTGGAAGATTGTTTTGCAGATTGTGAATTTAATTAGAACAAATGCCAAAACACAACGTCAATTTAAGAACTTTTTAGAAGAGTTGCGAAACAGATGAATTGCTCAGTGATTTATCCCTATGGTGTGTTGTAAGATGGCTGTCAACTTTACAATGTTATGAGCCGTTTTTTGGAACTCCTAAATCCTATCATAACATTTCGAAAAGAAAAAGGAAAAAAATACCCAGAATTAGAAAATGAAACTTGGCTTTCTGACTTAATGTTCCCTACAGACATTATAGAACATTTGCAAAAACTTAATTTGGCTTTACAAGGAAAGGAAAAAATTATTATTGATTTGTCACAAACTGTATTTAGTTTTGAAGCTAAATTTCGGCTTTTTGTGTACGATCTTAAGAACAAAATATTTAATCATTTTCCACGAGTAAAAGCAAATATAAATTAATATCAAAGAAGAACAGTTAGACGAATACAAAGAAAAATTGGAAGAATTGCAAGAAGATTTCAAACATAGATTTGAAAAGTTTGAAATCTATATTTGCATATTTTGTGAACCCATTTATTTGCGATATTATTGAAGATGGATTTCCAATTTCTGAAATAATACTTGTTGAAAAAGCGGCTGGGGAATTGGAGTTATTAGAGATGAAAGAGGATCAGGCATTGCAAATGCAGCATAAATCTACTTCTATAATTGAATTTTAGAAACTAGTACCAGAATCAAAATATCCAAATTTTAAAGAAAGCTGCTTGCCGTCTAATTTCAATTTTTGGTACAACATATTGCTGCGAATCTTTGTACTCCACAATGAAGTTCGTGAAGTCGAAATATCGTTCGCAGTTGACCAATCATCATCTCACTGAATTGCTGCGAACGGCTTTAACAAATTTTACGCCAAATTTCAAAGATTTGACTAAAGGTGTTCGTTAAACGTTATACTTTTTATTAATGCATTTTTATTATTAAAATTTAGAAATAATTATTTTGTATTTTCTTTCTCTTAATTATATTTTCTGATATATGTATACTTTACATAGCACTTAAGACTTGTGTAGAATCTGTATTTAATACTATGTAACTATGGTGTGGCTCTTTCAATACTGTATATGAAAAACCGGAATGCGGCTCTCATTGACGTCATGCGTGCCCACCCCTGCCATATGGCCATTCTTACTGGGTTTTCTCCAGTAAGAATTTTTCACAGTCTATCGGTATTGCTTTCTTTTTCTCTCTGAATCTGTAGTATCTTCACCAGCAGCTTCATTTTCACACTTTTCCAAAGTATTTTACTCATTTTCAGAGATTAAAACATTCTCTCAGATATGCCAGACAAGCTGTACTTGCTACCTGGGAGTCTAAAACGCTGATGGAACTGATATTCGGGTGACACTCAAGTCAAGTGGACCCAATTTCGGCGAAGTCCGGACGGTCTGTGACAGCCAAATCCTCTGCTTGCACCTTCACGATGGTGGGACTGTTAGTAATCCTGGGTATAACCTCCATGCACAAGCACATGGTGGGTGACCACCCAGGTGTGAACCAACGTAAGCAGGGGTCGAGGTGTGGCGCCCACACCACATGGAGGAACGCCGCCCCTCTATGTTACCAGGCAGTACTAGGTGGTAGATGACTCTCATCAAACGGTGAAATACCACCACTTTGCTTATTGGAGGCTTGAAGTGGTGGAACCCATGTTTAGTCTCTAGAGCTAAGTTCCGGTCAACCCTTCCCTATCTCTTCCATCATGCAGTATGATTGATGACTTTTGAGGTTATGATGAACGTCGTGGCGAGATCCAATATTCCTTACATTTCGAGGGTACAGCTCTAAAACGGTTTTCGCAGGCCGGCCGCTAGTTAGTACACCGGACCGAACCTATTGGTAACTCTCTAGGAGGCTTCCGGATCAGCTAGTGTATAATCTTGCTACCTCTACTCTGCCAGATAGTGACTGGAGGGAGTCCGAGTAGTGTGTATGCGGGGAGCATTGTCGAGGCCACGTTATGTCAAGGATCTGGGTATATTCTTACCACATGTACACCATATCCAAAAATTTCATTACTTCATACAGCATATCCCACCCACTTTTTCTTACTATTGAATACACCATGAATTGTCAAACTAATAGAACAAGCTTATCTGCGAAAAGATCTAAACCTCCCAAGGACTTCCTAATTCATTTCACAAATATACGTGGTCTCAATTCTAATCTCAACGATGTCCATTTCCACTTGCAGTCTGCCAAACCACATGTACTTTTTCTGACAGAATCTCAGTTATCGGTTGATTCAACTACTGCTCATCTCAGATGCCCAAATTATTCGCTGTATGATTCCTTTCGCCTCAAAGGTGGTACTTGTGCATATGTCCGTTCTGATATTCCTTGTCAGAGACTTGGCAATTTGGAATCTCCTCTCTTCGATCTTCTCTGGCTTAAAATCTCTCTACCTCATTGTGTAAAATTCATCTGTTGTCTCTACCGTTCTCCCAACTCCACTAATCACTTGGAGCTCTTTGACTTCCTCTCTTTGCAACTTGACTTTCTCCAGTCCAACTTTCCTAACAGTGAGGTAATTTTCCTTGGTGATTTTAACGTTCACAACTCCAGCTGGCTTCCGTTTTCTAGTCACACCGACCCAGCAGGTCGAGATGCTGAGGCTTTTGCAATTACTAATGACCTAGCACAGATTGTTCATTTACCTACAAGAATACCGGACAATCCGAATCATACAGCCAATACGCTTGATCTTTTTCTCACAAACAACCCTTCTAAGTACACGGTCGAAGTGAGAGGTCCTTTAGGCACTTCAGATCACAACTTGGTGATTGTCTCTTCTCCAGTGGAACCTTTATCTCATGGCTATTCCCAACCTCGTGTTGTTTGGCATTACAAGAATGCAAAATGGGATGACCTGCGTGACTTCTTTTCTTCTTTTCCTTGGTCGGATTACTGTTTCAAAACTTCTGATGTCAACGTTTGCTCAGATCGTGTCAGTGAAATTATTCTTGCAGGAATGGAATCCTTTATCCCACACTCCACTTTAAAATCTCATCCTTTATCTAAACCTTGGTTTTCCAATAAATGTGCTAAGGCTGTTCAAGAGAAGAATGTTGCATATCGTAATTGGCTTGTTTCTAATTCTTCAGTTTCTTTTTCAGCCTACACCAAGGCTCGCAACAATTGTAAAGCAGTTATTAATCAGTCCAAACTAGAGTTTGAACAGGCTAAGAGTAGAAAACTTGCTTCTTGCCCTAATGGTAGCCGAGCATTCTGGTCTCTTGCCAAAGCTATTGGCCGCAACTTTTGCCCATCTCTGCTTCCACCTCTGTCCAAACCAGATGGTTCTGTTGTCACTTCAGCCAAGGATAAAGCTGACCTGCTAGCATCCCATTTTTCTTCCAGCTCATGTATTAATGAACTTGGTAAAACACCTCCCACCATTCCCAACACGGTCCATTCAATGCCTCCTGTGGTCTTCCGTCAAAAGGATATCAGAAGGATTTTGATGAATCTTGATGCTAAGAAAGCTCCAGGTCCTGATGGTATTTCTCCACTTGTTCTAAAAATCTGTGCTCCTGAACTTACTCCTATTCTTTGCCGCCTTTTTTCACTTTCTTATTCCAAAGGTGTTTTTCCTTCTGCTTGGAAATTTGCTCATATCCAGCCAGTTCCTAAAAAGGGTGACAAATCCCTCCCATCCAATTATCGTCCCATTGCAATTACTTCTACTCTTTCTAAAGTAATGGAGAAATCAATTAACCGCCAACTCTTAAACTACCTAGAAACCTTCCGTCTGATCAACGATCACCAGTATGGATTCCGCCAGTGTCGATCCACTGGTGATATCCTGGCTTATGTTACCCATTTATGGACTAATTCAATGGAAAGGTTCGGTGAAACACAAGTAGTTGCTCTTGACATCTCAAAGGCTTTTGATCGTGTTTGGCATAAAGGTCTTCTAAACAAGCTTCCATCTTATGGTTTGCCAACTGTTTTTAGTAATTGGTTATCCAGTTTTCTCTCTGATCGCTCACTGAGGGTGATGGTAGATGGCTCTCTGTCTTCTAACTTCTCCACTAATGCCGGTGTCCCACAAGGTTCAGTTCTTTCCCCCACTCTTTTCCTCTTGTATATCAATGACCTTCTTCCATTGACTGGAAATCCTATCCATAGTTTTGCCGATGATAGCACATTGCATTCAACTTTCCGTTTTGAGAAATCTTGTCCTGCTCAATCAGCTTCAACTTCTCGAAAATCTGCTACCAATTCCTTAAATGCCGATCTTCAGGTAATTCTCCAGTGGGGCAAAGACAACTTAGTTGATTTCAACCCTTCTAAAACTCAGTCTTGTCTTATATCTCGCAAAAAGGATTCTTCTGCTCCTATGCTTATCTTTAGTGACACTCCAATTTCTAGGCAAAAGGATATATCTCTTTTGGGGATTACCCTGACTTCTAATCTCTCTTGGCACAAGCACATTACAAATATTGCTTCCTCTGCATCAAAAAAACTTGGTTTTCTCTTTCGCTCTCGGCGTTACTTTTCTTCCAAACAGCTGCTCACTCTGTATAAATCGCAAATCCGCCCTGCCATGGAATATTGTTCCCACATTTGGGGTGGTGCCCCCAAAACCTCTCTCAGGCTTCTTGATTCCATTCAGAAGAGGGCAGTTAGGTTAATTAATGACTCATCTCTAACAGAGTCTCTCCACTCTCTTTCTCATAGACGCACTGTTTCTGCTGCTTGCCTCTTTTACAGATACTTCCATGGGCACTGTTCTTCTGAATTGGCTTCTATAATTCCCGCTCTCTCTTTCAAAACAGTCCGAACACGTGCCGCCACCAGCCAACATCCATTTACTGTCCAACTTCAAACCCACAGAACCAACTTTTCATCTTCCTCATTTATTCATTCAACTGCCGTTTTCTGGAACAACCTTCCTTCATACGTATTTCCTGAAAATTACAATCTACAGAAGTTCAAGTCCAATGTCAACAAATATCTTCTTTCGTCTTCTCAACCTCCAACCCAAGCACGGTACCAAGTACTATAGGTTCTAATACCTCTCGTGTTTGGGGTTCACATAAAAAAAAAAAAAAAAAAAAAAACAATTTCAGTATAAAAAGGACAAAAATGAGGAGCACGCTTGATACACATAAAGCTGCACGCTTGTAGTTACTGAATAAACAAAGCAGTAAAGACAGAAACACACTGTTATCCCCCCCCTCCACCCTATCTCACATTTTACTAAAACACATTTCTGGAGGTCACTACCGTAAAACGATAAAAACAATTTCCAGTTGCGTTCCTGCAGGCGGAATCTGTTACAAACTGGTAGTAAACTCGATCTAATTGCATTTGCGATAATACCGATAGCTGCAATTGTACGTTTTTATGTCGAAATGTGTTTCCCCTTCACCCAAATCTTCAGTCGTATGAAAAACATAAACACATTTTCAGAAACTTCTCTTCTTTCAGTTCGGGTGTTCCCGAATTCGACTGCCATTTCTTGCAAACGCGAAGGCGAATCGTGCACAAGCGAATTCGGTTGGTTACAAAACAAATGAACGCAAAAAAAGTGAATGAAACAAATAATTCATATTTAATACACCTTAAATTCTTCTTAACTACTCTTACTTAAGCTGTATGAAGAAATTCTTCTTCGATACCCTTAAAGATAATATTATTCCATTTGAATTGTTACAATATATTTTTAAAAGCGGTTTTACGGATACTTTTCCAAATGTAGCAGTTGCACTAAACATTTTTCTAACTTCACCAGTTTCAGCAGCGTCAGGTGAACTGAGTTTTTCCAAATTAAAATTAATCAAAAATTATTTACGATTGACAATGTGTGAACAACGACTTTCTAATTTGGCAATAATTTCAATACAACATGACCTTTTGGAAAAAAATAAACATAAATGAAATAATTAATAAATTCGCGTTTCTTAAAGCAAGGAAACATAAATTTGTATAATTTTTTTATTATTGTGATAGAATACGATTACTGTGATTTAGAATTTAAAGTTTATATCCGGAATTTCAGAATGATTTTGTTATTTTTGCTTGTGTCGTTGTATTATATGTGAGATATTTTGTAATTATTTTCTCTTTTAATAAATGAATGCTATTTAATTTACGCCTCATTTTATTTTTTAATCCAAACATTTTGGGGCGACAAATTTGATTTCGCATACTGGGGGCCCTGACGAGGAGTATCAAAACAATTAATGAGATTCATTTCATAAAACGCGACTTGTCAGCACTGCGAACGCGTACCGCATACCAGCTTGTAGGTGGAACGTCCCTCTAATAAGAGTAGTCACCTCACGTTGCGTTCAGTGTGTCGAGTCATCGTGAAATAAGCAACCACGTGTTCATCGTAGGCATCACGAAAAATGAAGTGGAAGAATTAATAATAAGATTCTTTATTAACATAAATTTTATACACTAGTGATTCCTTACACAGAAAGCCAGAGGAATCTTACAATTAGTTGTTTATACAAGTGATTTTGATTTATAAAAAAAAAAATAAAATAAAATAAATAAATAAGTAAAATAATAATAATAACTAAATAATAATTAATAGATCAAAGCAAAGATAATAGTCAAAATGTAAAAATGAACGAAGTAGTAATTACAGCGAAAAAGGAATACAAGTTGAGCAGAACATGAAATGACATCGGCTAGCTAAGATCGGCACTTACACAAATGTCCTTTACAAACAGCAAGATGGGACAAGATGCCATCTCGATATGCCTTGTCTATCGTCCACAGGTCGATGTCGATGTTGAGCGAGTTGAGAGTGTCCAGAGTCACATTAGGGAAGTATCTTTTGAAATTCTGTAACCGCTGGAGCCTTGAGCATAAGGAGGGAGTACTACGGAGATGTCTGCCTGGCAAACGCCAACCAACCGTGGTACAGATGGTGATGTGATCCTGCTTAGCTGAGCACAGATGAAGGAATGACTTTATTATTAGCACATGGGCTCTGTGGACTATGGGCGTATATTGCAGGTTGCAGCAGAGAGTAGATTTAGATGTTGTGTAGATCTGGTGCGACCACAAGTTGGCCCACTTCAGCATCCAGAATTCGAGGCCCCACAGTTTCCTGAGGCTGGTGGGTGGTGCCGCCGACCAAACTTCCACGGCATAGGAGAGTACACTACAGAAATAAGTTGCGATGTACTTCTTGATTATTTTCTTATTGTGCGTTTTGCACAGATCAATTTTCATTCCCCAGAACGCTCTCAGGGCTTTGGAATACTGAGCTTGGATTTGTTTATTATAGGTGAGGTTGGCATCAAGGATTACTCCTAGGAAATTGACACTGTCTGTGGGAATCAGGACATTTCCTGCCAATACCGGAAGTAGAGAAGATGCAGTATCAGTAGAAGTCGTCCGACTTGGCATAAAGATAAGATAGTTTGACTTCTCTGGATTGACTGACAGGCAAAAATTTAGCATACTTATAGAATGTATTTAGGTAGCTGTTTACAGATTCAGAAGCGGTTTGTCTTTCTTGTGAAGGAACAACATGGCGTTTGCATGGCAAGTAGCAAACAATATCATCAGCATACGATAGGAAGGCTGGAATTTGATCCATTAGTGGAACGAATATTGCTGCAAATAACAAGGCAGAGAGACAACCACCTTGTGGGATCCCTACTTCGACGCTTTTAGTGACTTTAACGCCATCGCCTTTGAAGTGAAGCATTCTCCTAGATAGCAAATTATTGAGGATCTCGAGCATATTTCCGGATATCCCGTAGAATCTCTCAAGTAAGGCAAGAAGGGGTGTTATTTGGACTGAGTCGAAAGCAGATTTCATGTAGAGAAAAATGGTGTGAAGATCTTCGTTGTCATTCCAGGCCTAAAGTATTTTCTGTGATAATGACTGTAAGCAGGTTACCATAGATCTATTAGGCATGGCATAATGGGTGTGTTCTGGCCTATGCGCAAAGATTGCGAGTGCTACATCATTATAGATGCATCGAGCCAAGTTACGCAATCAAGTTTGTGTAAAACTCAACTAAATGTGACAGAAAGGTACGAAAATTTAAAAAAAAAGCCTTCGAGAGATCGTTTCATCCCGGGCCCAAGTTTTCCAATGACATACCACCACTTTGGAAGGCCGTTGAAGATGAACCACGCACAGAGAAGCCTGTCTCGGCACAAACAGTAGAAAATATGAAGGGGGCTCTGATTGTGTCTGATCGTTGGTTGTCCGTGACATTTATGGCAGATGAGCTGAACATGAGTCACCGAGCCGTCCATGACATTTTAACAGAGCATTTGGGCGTGCCATGAACAGCTGTATGCATGCTCAAAATTTGGGCGAAAAAGGTGTCAAAAACACAAAGGGCATTTGCCTTAACAAAAAGATGGAGTGAGGAAAGTATACGATAAACACTCCACGTCCAAAGAAAGGGTAAATGAGCAAATCCAGAATCAAATCAATGTCTGTGGGTTTTTTTTTTTTTTTTTTGTCATCAGCGTGGAGTGGCGCGCAGAGATTTCTTACCTCAAGATAAAACTGTCAAACAAACTTTCTACCGAGAAGGTTTTGAACAGCTTTCAAAAACGGTTCTGAATGTTGAGTCTGAAACGTCCAAAAACTAGATTTTGCATGACGACAATGCACTCTGCCACTGCGCGATGTCTATTAATTACCAGTGATTCCTTCTGCTACAATATACGATATATGAATGACCTGTATGTGTGGCCAGTATGACAAAAATAAATAAATAATTTCTGGATTTTCTATTGGTCCGAGCAAAATTTGTAAAGTAAAATTTTTGAAAGCTCAACAAATTGTTCTAAGATAGAGAAATTCAAAATTTCACGAAAATCTATCCACCTGGAGTCAAATTGTTACGTGCGGACAGACGGATGGACATAGTGAAAACGATAAGCGCATTATGTATAGCTAATATTCCTTAATAATAATTATTATTATTATTTATTTATCCCTATTTTATGTTTCACTTTTTTGGGAGATAACAGTAAAAAGGGAAGGAGGGAGGGAGGGAGAACACATAACCCAATGGCTTTTTAGGGGGTGCTCTCTTAAAAAACAATGACTATACAAATATACAATTGAAAGATGTACAGTTCTGAAATTGTACAGTTAATGTTCAACAGAAAACAACATTACCAACAACAACTAACTTGAAAGTCGAGGATTTTCTCTGTGTGAGAGCGAAGAAATTTGGTTTGAACATTTCGCAAACATTTCGCTCATTCTAAAGGAATAAAACGAAGTTCTTTTTACTGGAATTCAAGTTTATAATTTGAACAATTCAGTTATAATTCAGTAATAGTTTTATAATTCAGCTAAAAATGTATAATTATTCACTAAATATAGTCTTCACGGGGAACCATGAATATCTATATTCAGTACCTCGCAGTCAAATAAACTGCAAATAGTTCAATGAATTAATTCATCTTGAATGAATACTCCGTACAAACTTCATTCGCCAGAAAATGTGTTTTTAATCAAAACTTATCAGTTTAACATAGTGTTAACTTATTCACCAATTGCATTTAATCGTAACAACATATTTCAGGTCACTGATGAAAATTGCTTGAAGTAATTTTGAAAGGAAATGCAAAAACGAATAAAATTTGTTTCACCCATGAGGTTCGTGATACTATCAATGCTCGTGTGTGTTGCACGCAGTGCTGCGCCCCCGATTCCAATTTTTGGTAAGTTTGTCTCTGAACATCAGTTTTATTTTTAATAATAATATAATAATATATAATATAATAATATAATATAATAATAATATATAATATATATAATATAATATATAATATAATAAATAATATAATAATATATAATAATTAATAATATATAATATAATAATATAATAATATACCTTATTCGGTGCAAATGAGCTTTCGAATAAATTGGAGGTAGCTCAAGAATTACAAACAAAACGATTGCAAAAGAGAAAAAACACATTATAATTAAGTCTGCTGATGATCCCATTACTGATCCCAAGGAAGTTTGCAAGGTTCCTTGTTAGAATTCAGAATAACAAAATGTTATTCTGAATTCTAAAAAGAATTCTTAATATTTGAATTCTTATCATTTCTTATTCTGTAATTCAGAATAGCAAAATGTTATTCTGAATTACAGAATAAGAAATGATATTCTGAATCACAATTCCAAACTACAGTAGGGATTATGCCGTTATCTTCAACGCACTTACGGCTGCAGGTTTATGGCGCTGCTGATTTTGGGTTTTTCCGGGAATTACGTATATTGAGTTTTCCAGGAAGTAGACAGGATTACGGACATATTAGTATGCAAATTACAACGTTTCGCCCAAATGCTGAGAAAACTTTTGAAAAAAATGTTGTGCATATCACTTCATTTTTATGATTGGTTGAACTCGCACGTGATCATAGTTGTATTTTAGTTACCTTTAGCCACGGGCTTGGTGTTATTACAATTTCTATATCTTTAAATGGATTGCTCGTGTTAGATTTTGTGAATTTTTCAACCCTCCATTCAGTTTCTTGTGTTGTTGTTATTAAAGTGGAGAAGAAACTTCCAGAATTGATAAAATATTTGCAACAAAAGAAAAACAACGAATCAGCGATTGTGGCTCTGCGTAGCATACAATTTGAAATACAATCCATTCTCGTTCAGCTGTGTTCAGTGTGTAAAATTTTACTCAGGTGAAATTCGGTGTACTCTGCTAAAACTCGGTGAATGGCTTTGTATGTTAAGATTAAATTATGATTTAAATTCCTTGTATTTTGCTTTTGAACTTTCTCTTTTGTGTTTAGTATGTTCAACGATATTCACTACGTTAAACTCGATGATTTCGATGTGCAAACTTTATCAAATGAAACTACATCCATTCAAAAACGCCTGCAGCTTTTACAGGAGGAAGTGGCCATCTTCAAACTTATGGGTGATGTTGTTGTTTTACGTTTATATCGATGTCGTGATGTGTTCATAAAGAGAACTTTTCTATATCAATTCTTTCTTGAACGGCTCTGAGGATGAACATTTCACAGATATATATATATATATATATATATATATATATATATATATATATATATATGAACTGCATTTAAAGACTGCATATCCCTGAGGTTGTTCGTGAATTTGACGGGGAAAAGAAGAGTCGAGGACTCTTCTCACAATTTGATTCTTATCAAATATTTAATGCTGTAAATTCTATGAACTGAGATTGATGTTGTCAGACAAACCACGTGCTCATTTTTATTATTAATTTTCTTGAGGACTGTCATTGAAGAGAGCTGTGTTCAAATTTTATCAAAATAATGGTTCATTTGTGAATAATTTTGTTAACATATTCAATAAAATACGTCATTCATTTTGAATGACGTATTTTCGTTCAAAATCTGTGTTTGTTTCGTGAATAGACTTGTTGATTACACACAAATAATGATTAAAAATATTGCTTATGAATGCTCAAATACTATCATTGCTTTTAGAATAACAGATTAACTAAAATAATTGTGTTCAAATAATACCATTGATTAATTTGTTGCTTATATTTCTATATTCATGAATACTTTAAAAATAATTATGTTCAAATAATATCATTAATTAAAAAAAATGCCTTCAGATAATTAAATGTCACACTGTTCAAAATAACACTAATAAATTTATTGGTTAAATATTCATTAATTTAAAAATAAAATAACATTAATTTGCAAAATAAAAATATTTAAAGAAAAAAAAAAAACAGTTCATTCTAATAATATTTTTGCAGTGTCGTATATAACTGCATCAATAGCCCAGTGGTTAAAGCAGTAATTGGATCTAGGTTCAAATCACCTGTGAAATTTTTTTTAATGAAAAAAAAAACCTGTGGTGCCATCCAGCAGCAAAATTTAAAATAAAAAAATAAATAACCCTGTTCGGCGAGCGCAAAGGATCATGGGAGCAACACATCAGTGTCCAGATACGCGCAAAGCATCATGGAATAGGAAAAATATTGGAGATCGGGGATGATCTCCAATATTCAAATAAAGCATCATGAGAGACAAAATCGGTTCAAAGTGCTTCGACGGCTGCGCCCTCTATAGGGGAGGGATAGACCCCGCTGTCAAATTTTGTCCGAAGTGTCTATGACGCTATCCGCGCCCAAGGACCATGGGAGCCAAATCAAAGTGCCAGTACTACTACTTACCAGTCATTTGCCGTAGCGAGTCTGCATCCACGGTAATGAGAATATGTGGCGTACATATTGTCGATTCGACTTGATTGTATATCGCAACACTACCAGATCGCACTAAAGGTCTTTTTTATTGTGTGTTACGTTTGTATCCTCGAACATCAACGTTTTCATCATTTTCAAGCCATGTTTCATTTAATGCCAAGATATTCGATTCCATGAGAATTGGATCGGTCGCAATGTCTTCACTGTGAAGTTTCAACCTCTGTGTATTCAACAATACCATTCTGAAACTCGACAAAGCAACTTGAGCCTAAAATTGTAATTCGATTGTAGAGAGTGTTTCCAAACGTTAATTCAAACGTTTCAACTCTCTTCGAAGATCTTGCATCTTAGGTGCGTTACAACCGCGAGCATGCTAGAATGTAAAGTTGTCTTTCTGATTTCTGACGTACAGGCCATCGACTCTTATCGTAATCGAATACGATTTCTTTGAAAGTTCCACCCTGAGATTTATGAACCGTCATGGCACAAGCTTCAATCGAAGGAAATTGTATTCTTTTGGATTTAAGCATTTTGCTTTTGAAAGATACTGTGGCGGAACGTCTCGTAATCGGAGTCCAGCCAGATTTTAATCCGCCACGATGCGAAAATATGTGTGGGCGAGACTTGAGACGACTCTTAGTTCCAACATTTTTGCTTTTGAAATGAAACCGCAATCTTTTGATTTCTGTTTCTTCCCTCTCAACGTGCTGTAAGTTCCAATCGCTTCATTGATCAAACCATCTTCAACATCGATGTAAGGTTTACCAGTCGATAGATGCAATACGTATGGCAAACCTCCGGACTCTGCTACGCTCATTTGATGGAGTTTTGTTCGCATACTAGTCAACTGTTCATGACTCTTGTAACCGGTGAAGTGATCGTCGGCTGTACAATCGATGGCGGTGTTTCCTTACAACGCTTGAGCGTTATATTGAACAACATCGTTGTTACGATGAAACAAAAAAAAATTCATTTTTTTTTTTTTTTTTTTTTTTTTTCATTTATTGAGTAAAGTGGCCCCTAGCCAAAAAAAAATCTGGCAAATCCGCCATACATATTGAAATAGTATAGTACAGTATACAATTATTAGCAATACAAACTTCACATTCACATCACAAATTAACTGTACTGTGCAATGGTCATCCCCTCAGCTACAGCACGACAACCTGGCAAGTAGGCTACATCAGAAACCGATGATGAGACACTTTCATAGTGAGCACAAGCATCACATCCTTGAGACTGATTATCGCCGGTATTCTCCAAAAGACAAAGTTCAACGAAGCGCCATCTACCAGCAGCCAGAGAGCTCAACAGAAGTTACTCATATTAAACCAGCAAAACCAAGCTGGAAGAAGGTTTTATTGCAGGATCAAATCCAAGGAAAACAACTAAGGCTTCTTGCCAACTGCATTTGGTACTTGTTCCATGACAAAGTCTCGTGTTCTAAATCGACTTTCGATTAACTTCTTTTCTTCAACGTCTAACGTTTCGCCGTTTCCAATTTTAGTTAATATGCCGGAGAATACTACATCACTCTGTCTCATCACTGGAACCAGTGGAAAGAAACTGAGAGACTGCCGAAAATTGCACCACCGAAGGAATTCTTATGAGGCTTGAATATTTGTCTTGCATTAACTGGCGGCAACTGACGCAAATCTCCGCAATATATGATATCTAAACCACCAAACTCTCGATCGAATTCTCCGGTGATCTCTTGCAGTCTGGCGTTGATCGTATGCAAAATGGCAGGTCCGATCATGCTAACTTCATCGTGAATACTGCTTGAACGTTTTGAAACGCTTTACGATAGAGATGCAACATTTCTCGAGAAAGACCACCATGTATTCACGTCACACCAACTTTGAACGCCGAATGAACTGTAGTACCGTTGACCGCTACGTCTGCCTTCCCCATCGACGCGCAGGCGACGAATTCGTTGTTAAGCGAGTTGTGCGCCTGACTTAAGCGATTGTAAGTTTCCATCATAATTTTCAAGGTCTTGCCACAGCCTGCTGGACCAGTAAAGAATATTTGAAGCGGTGTTGTGTTAGCTCGATCTGTTATTCGATGTATAACTTCAAGATCAACTCCCGTTGTTCTCTCTTCGTCATTCGAACCAACTTGCAACGTCGCTCGTCATAATATTATCTCGCCGACGTACCACAGCGGATAGCTAGTTTGCCGAAATCATTTCAATATCATCATTGTTCTCTTGAAGTCTAGCAACCTGAAGAACTAGCAACCTCTGCGATTCGACTTTGAACATATTCCTCGCATTTCGCTCGAGCATCCTCTTTATAGTCCATTTCGATGCAGAGCTTTCTACAATACTCTTTTCACTTTTCTTGACAGCTAAGCGCCGTAGGGCACCCCCAGCATAGACGTTATTCACGTCCAAAGTTATAATAACATTACTGCTCAGCTAAAGCGAAATTATTCTGCATATACAGAGAACGAATATGTACAATTTCAGTTCATTCATTATTTTGTTGACCGTAGTAAATGCTGTTAATTTGGGTATTTTTAGAAATAAGATTTATGAGTTTAGTAACATATTAAATGAATAAAATTTATTTTATTTCAGAGCAATGTTCGTGGTGCGAGCACGTGTTCTGTTATGCTCCCCCTATTCAAAAATGCACCTTTAATGTAGAATGCGGAGTGGGAATGTTGTGCTGCCAGTGTGGATGCATCATGGATTGTCATCCTGATCCTGAATTGAACCACTGTTGATAAAATCAGACAGGGAAATTATTCCAAAATCATTTAAGCATTCCGTTTCGAAAAATCTACGAGTAGGAGTTTTTCGATGAGTTTAAGAACTGTGTGGACAGAAATCATGTGTTACCTACTTAATAACCAGTAGATTCACCTTCAGCCAGGATAAGGGCAGTCAAATGGCGAGGCATTGAGCCCATTAGTTCACGAAAACGTTCTACAGACATTACTATTGATGCTTACTGCATCGCTGTTCATAATTCCATCGGATTCCTGGATGCAGAATCCATAGCTTGAACACAGCATAACAAAGATTCTCCACAAGGCTAATGTCCGGTGAACGGGGAGACAATTCCATTGTGCTAAAATCTGCGCGATGCTCATCGAATCATATTCTAGTCATCACAGCTATGTGGTGAGGTGCATTGTCCTGCTGGAAGGGTCCATTGCCCTGTGGGTGCACGATGACCATGAAGGGATGTAGATGATCTGCAAGGATGGACACGTAACCTGGACCGTTCAGGGATGCGTCTAGACGTACCAGATGTCCCAACGTTTGCCAGTTCAACACGCTCCAGACCATTACCGACCGTCCCCATTCCTGAACAGTTCCTTGTTGACGTGACGACGGGTGCATAACTTCGTGCGGTTTTCTCCAAATACGCCTTCTGCTCGAAATAACTGGAAACGGGACTCATCAGATTTGGAGACCCGTCTCCAATCATCCAAAGTCCAGTGCCGCTGTTCTTTCGACCAGTTGAGGCGTAGAGTATTGTACCGTCGTGTTGGCAATGGGACTCTGGTGGGTCGGCGGCTCCCATAATCTATTGCGGTTAATGATCACCTGATGGTCTTGGTATTGACGATTCTGGTACCTCCCTCGTTGAAGTCGGCGGTGATTTGTGCCACTGTCGCTCTCCGGTTGGATGAAATAATGCGCGACGGACGTCGACGGCCACGTTCATCCACCACCTTTTTCCGCCCACAGCGTTGTCCACGATGAGATGTTATTCCGGAAATGGCATATTCTTGATACTATGAAACGGGGATAGTGAAATTTCTGTACCACCTCGGCGATAGTGACCCATGCGTCAGGCGCCCACTATCATCCCTCTTTCAAAGTCGGTTAACTCACGAAGTTTATCCATACTGACATCGAAATACCATCTACGTGAATGCGGTGTACTTATATACCTGCCAAGCTGTGGACACGTCACATAGCACAGGAACCAGGTATATCATGAATTTCTGTCCTTCCAGTGTATCTTATAATAAAATAAAAAAAAAAAAGGTATTCACTATTCCTTTTTAATTCGTTGTGTAAAACATTAAAATTTTAATAATTTTCTTATTGTGATGTTTCTGAATGCAATCGCTATTTGATCTTTTCCAGCACGTATCAAAATATCTAGGAAAAGCGGTCATACACTGCCTCATCATTAATACCTGGACGGCCCTCCGTTGATAACTGGTCACGTCCAACCCAAGTATCACTTGTCAGGCGCAACTGTAAATATGCTGTAGTTAAGACAGAGGATGATTGTGGATGCTGAGACTGAGGGAGTTAACTGACTTCCAGCGCGGAATAATAATAATAGGGTACCACATAAGTAAGCGGTAGTAACATGCTATTTCACAGGTGCTGATGATCCACAGTTCAACGATTCGTAATGTGATCTGCAACTGAAAGTGAACTCGTGCTGAAACTGTTACGAAACTAACCAGAAAATCTTCGAAGATGACGGACAGTCTCTACAAATGTGACAGCTCTACAAAGAATCGTCCACTCGGAAAGCAAGACGACGTTGTCGCAGAACACAGGCGCTCTCAGTGAGACTACAGTGCACAGAACGCTGTATAATTTGGATTAACACAATCGACAAGCCGCTAAACAATCCGAATGATGCCAGACGCCGTCTAGCTTGGTGAAGGCGAAACGTCCTTGAATCGCACAGTCAATTGAACCGTGTAGTGAATGTCATGACAAACATACCTTTTATTTATTTATTTTTTTTTTTTGAAGAAAATATATTAGTCCAAATATTAATAGATGTTAATTCGTTGCTGAGGTTTGTTGTCTTGAATAAATAAATAAATAAATAAATAAATGCGAAAAGAATTTATCTCCGTATAATCAAAATGATATCCACGCTGGTCCAGTGTGGGTTGGCAGATCTACGGTATTTAGCAACCAGGGGCTTGAATCCCGGTCTACTCAAAGAGTGTGTGTGCTACTGCACTCCTGCTCCTGACCACTCGGCTACCAATATGTGGCCTAACTATTGCTTTAATACAATAATTGGGCAATCATTTAGCCGTATAAAACGGGATAATCATTTTCTTGTCTCTGATGGCAAAAGAAACCTATGAGTTGTCCTAGCAGCCTGTTTGTTCTGCTCAAAAACACGATTCAGTTCATTTTCTTTGAATCATGAAGTAAGCTTCGCAAAAATAAATTATAAATATCTAGATAGACGACTGCATGGTCATCTTTTTAATGGATGGCACTAAGAATACGTTTAGTGAGCAACAGCAGTTTAATAATGGCTGAACGATTGCTTCGGGCATAATGAATTTATGGTGGTCAGAACTGAGCAGTCAGATGCAACCTCATAATACAGTCAAACGCTATAAAAGAACGTCCAGTTCCTTTTGAATTTGTTGATTTAGAGCAGTTTGAGAAGAGGAAGTATTTGAAAAGTGTCATGAGACGCAATTGTGTTTCTATTCTGGCAACATTATCTAATGGAGATGGCATTTTAATAAAGCTATTTCCAAACAGTCGAATATTTAGTTTATTCATGCTTTTTCTTTACATAACTTTTGCAAGAAACATCAAAATGTGAGGATTATTAATTATGCATTGCATTGCTCACAGTAACCATTTCAATTTATAGATTTGAGTTTTGTGATTCCTGTCATATTTCAACAGAATGTCCCAGTTGTTCGGTTTGGCCAAAAACATTGACTACTGCAAAACTTTTGACAACACAAAGAATGCCCAGGACACGGCTCTTTACAATTGTAGGTTGGTGGAACGATACAATATGTTACTGGACATCCGGGACAAAATCCTAAGAAGGTAAAAATATAAATAAATAGATATGTTCAGGGGGATGTGTAATATTTTGATAATTCATATGCTAAACAGGTATAAAGACATGATTTGACGTTATTATGTTAGTAAAAAGCAAACCACAAGGAATTTTGTAAAAATTCTTTATGATATTATTTAATTTTTCTTATAAATGATGGAGAGAGAAAAGAAGGAAAAATTATTTCGCGCTTCCTTTTGCAAATATAAGGGAAAATAGAAGGAAGTGCAGAAAAAAACAAATTACCTGGAGTAGGAGGAGGACGGGCATAGCAATAATTTCCACAACAGCCCTGACAGCAGACTTCTCCTTGGTAGCAATCGTCTTGTGACTCACAGCCACATCGGGCACCAGTGCAGTCCTCCACGATGCAATGACCTACGTGGAAAGGTTGATCAAAAATTACACATAATAACACATTGTCCAGTCAAAACATTATGACCACCTATCTAATAGTGGATATGTCCTCCTCTTTTAGCCAGTACCGCGGCAACACGGGCTGTTTGAAGCCTCTGAACATTGCACATTGCAGGAGATATGTTGTATCATGCCGCCAGGATTGTGTCCCGTAAATCTGCGACAATTTCATTTTGGAGGAGTCAGACAATCTGTCGATCTACGTAATCCCAGAGATGTTCTTTGGGATTTATATCCGGCGAACTCGGCGGCCAAGATAGCATATAGAAGTCACTTTCCTGTTCAGCAATCCACTCTCAAACAATACTGGCAACGTGGCAGGGAGCAATATTCTGCTGGAACACGCCTATGCCATTCTGCAAAACAGTTACCTTGAAGGAATGTACCTGATCAGCCACAATGGATACGTAGTTTTTAGAATTAAAAGTGTGGTCTACGGGTATGATGATTCCAAAAGATTTCTAGGAAACCAGAACACCGCAGTCATGGGCTGTTTCTGTTGGATATGGGAGTGATTCCTTTCCACAATTTGTTTCCGTACTCTCCATCTACCGTCCACATGGCATAGCAGGAATCGTGATTTATCGGAAAGGGTAACTTTTCTTCTAGTTGTAAAAAGTGTAAAATGTGTTTAGGGTCTAACGGCACTAGGGGTTTCCCCCATCTCCGCGTAGTCTATATTGTGGATGTTCCAGTTTGCTGGAAATGCCAGAGATTTAAGAGTGTATGGGTATCGTTGGGTGTAGTGTCGTGTACCGTTGTTCATCTGCCCATTTAGCCCCTGGACCCCTACTGAGGCCCAACGTTGCCCACACTAAGCCGTGGAGGCAAGCCAGGTACACCAGTATTTTTAAATAAGCACTCTGGCAGGTCCTGCCACCTAATTTACTGAGATTTCAGTGACTAGGATCTAAAAAAAAAGGGGGAGAGCGCTAGAGGTTGGGTCAGGCCAATGGAGTTTTAGGTTATATGGTGTGAATTAAAATTTTTGGGTGTAGGGCTAGAATAATTTTAACTTGGTATGAAAGCTAGATGGGGAGGGGAGAGAGAGAGAGAGAGAGAGACTGAAGGCTGGGGGTTTGAAAGCTAGAGGGGGGGGAGAAAGCGAGGTCGATAGAGTAGATGACCCCAAAATCAGTGAGGCAGGCCCATACCCCACCACCCACCCGAAGGAATGAGGGGGGCGGGGAGGAGGAGACAAGGGGACCATCACCTCCTCCCCCGCCAAGGGAAAAGGGGGAGGAGGTGGCGTTGGCAGCAATGCTGCGTGAAGTCATATAGTTGGTAGAGTACAGTCCTAGACGGTCAAGTTCGAGTAGTGTCAATTGTGAGACAGGTACTGATCCCGTCCAGGTGGTGGAGTCATTTCAGTAGTGAGTTGCATGAAGTCATATTTGGTAGAGTCAATCCGAGAGAGTCAAATCCGGGTAGTGTTAATCCTGTGACAGACAAGTCCCGTCCAGGTAGTGGAGTCATTTCCGTGGTGAGCCAGCTTGGTGGAAGGCGAAACGCAGCCGGGAGCAGCAATCATGGTAGATGGAGGTGATGTTGAGGCTGCGTTGTAAAGACACGTTTATTGTGCAGATTGAAAGTCGCCACGGCGATTACAGTACGCTGAAACAAGTAGTGGTCTTGACACATAGCTGGTTAGGCCATATCGTTGTCTGGTTGAGTCTGATTCTGAGGTTGTGGCAGGGTTTTCCGCATCGTGAAGAGGCCGGAAGACAGGAAGCTAGGCTACCTATAGACAGGAAGTGACGTTGTCCGGAACTAAACTTCACGCATCGTTGGGGATGGATGGTCGTAAGTATGAGTAACTGGACAGGGCGCTTACTCTGCCAGCCTATACGGAGAAGGGTTTGTTGAATCGTAGTCTCTGGCCGTCTCCTGGTTAAAATCAATGGTCAGCCGTTCCACCATTTTCCATCTATTGGTTCACACAAGGCGGGACAGCCTACGTTCACAACGACCATCGATGAGAACTGGTAACCGACAATCATCCCTTTTTCGAACTCTGTTATCAGCAAGGGACGTTAGATCACATCCCTTGCCCATATCGATCAAGTATGAACCGTATGCCACGAACCTGGAATATCACATTTATCTGTTCTCACCACAACACGTCTGCTAGCAGGTGGGAAGGAAGGCCGATTACCGAAACCCCACGGTGGTCACAATATTTTGACTGGAAAAACAAACTACAACTGAAACATCTCTTTCCATATACGTGTGGAGGTACATTTTTTTCTAAAAAAACTAAAAGTACAGTAAGACTAAGTGTAACTAAAAATCTAGTACTGTATATTCACCGTGAGAACGCGGTTGACAGAAACTGCCACAGCACCCAGGGCAACACTGTTCTTTAACAGTGCAGTCATAATCTGATCGGCATTTTGTTAATTTTCGGCAGGAAACAGCAGCACAGTCTCTTACAGGACAGATATCTAAAGCAGAGAAAAAAATAATTAAACAACTAATAAAAATTTTAAAAAAATTGAATTTTTATATTAAAATTTATTTATTAATACAATTTATAAATAAAATTATATATTAATATTATTTATTAGCATTAATATTAATTAACATAAAAGTAATACAGAAGAAACCGAAGGAGAAGAGAATCCATTCAGATCTCACGGATTTCTTTATTTTTGACAACCACCATCTTGTGTTTGTTTTGCGTATTTCTTATTTCTGTTGAGAGAGAGACATCACGTTACAGAAATCAACACAGTTAGGGCACAAAGAGGAAATACTAGTATTATGTTACAGACAAATACAAATACTCGTACATGAATAAGAAGAAAGAAAGAAAGAAAAGAGAGTGAATCATCAAATAACCATTAGCTAATTGAACTGGAAGAATCACAAGTACAGAAGAAGTGGCAGACATCTGGAATTACAATTTGCAAAGATAATTAAAGTTGAAAGACCGAACCATGGAGAAAGAGCTACAAGGAGCTACTGCTATGAACTGCGTAAAATAACGATATCTGAGAAGAGTTTATTAGCAAAGTTGGTGACAATGATCAAAGGTAAGACGCACCTCCTGTTACAGTGTGAGGAGGGGCGTTCATCAGGCGGTTGAGAATGTTTCATGAGATCATCATTACAGTCCATGAATATGTTTGATTGGAAAATCCTTATTGCGTGCCCTGTATATAAAGGAAAAAAGAAAGAAAGATTTTTTCCCCGGAAAAGAAACTCTTGTACAAACTAATGGACAACTATAGACTGGCGAGTTTGTCTTCAGGTGGATCAGATCTTCGAGTTTGTGATTAAGGATACGAAAAAGCACCATCTCGACAGGAATCTGTCGAGATGGTGCTTCCAAAAGGGGTCTGGCAACCTGTAACGTTGTATATGAGTCATTCTCATATACATGATTTTAAAAATGCATGCGTTTCTCTTATAGCAGAGAAAACAAAATAGAGTACACAATGGATACACGACATTAACTGGAAGCGAACAGAAAAAGGCGAATTCCATCATTTGCTGCAGGACTTCAGGACTTAGAAGAAGATGAAATTGTACTTATAAGATGTACTTGCGGATGAATAAAGAAGAATTTAATTTCCTATACAGTATAATCCAATTAAGGATGGCATTCAAAGGCAAAATACGCAATTTCGAAATTCGGTCAGCGCTAAGGAAAAATTAGTTGTATGTTTAAGGAAAGTTGAAATACCACAAGTTTAATTTTGAATAAGGTTTTATTCTGTCGAAATACGAAACAAAAATTTTTAAAGAAATTTAATTACAACAAAAAACTACTTCTCAACCCTAAAAATTGAACTTGTAAGAAATTGTTATGAGTTGTGCAAACTGAAATGATCGACTTGTTCGTCCTCTCAATTTGTTAATTGTAATTCTGTTGGTCTATTTTTCTCCTTTGGCCATTTTTGAGCGTCCCTGTGCCTGGACATTTGCGGTAAGTATTCCAAGTAGCTGGTCGAAGTGGAGGGTGCTTCGGAATAGACACAGGAGCAACGTCTTTGATGTTGTTGTTATTTATTTTCGGATATTCTTACTTGTGCGCTCAAAACTGATTATTTACTTCTAATTTAATTTTATATTAGCATTTCCTCCATTTCCCTCTTGTCACGCCTAACGAAATTTCTGTTCGAACAAAAAAATCTGAGCTCCTGACAATGTCATTCGGCGTTGAAGTCCGACGTGTTTTATGTTGTGAGTGTTTTATGTTGTTAATACAGCCAATGACACAGTGCTCTCCGAACAATAAACTAATTGGTAAAGATAGTTCCCCCACATATGACGTTAGACATGTATACAAGTGAAGTCTCGTGAAGTGATAGTAGTGGGTTGCCGCCCATAGTCCTTTCTATTGTTTATAGGGCCATTAGCAAGTAAATAGAAGGATTCATTATCCTTTTGCATAAGACAATACTGATTTCGGAAGCATTCAAGTCAAATATAAAACGGTGAAGGGATTCTAGAGAGAGAGTTCAAACAAGGGCGGATAGAGCTATGTTGTGCTAGTCGATCTTTGGGTGAGGAATGGCATAAGTGTGGACTGCAAAGCTTTTCAGCGAGGCATCTTGCGAAGGAGTAAAGCGTAAAATTGCATCAGACGTTCTATTTCCAAATGACAGCGAGTTGCAAACCAATGAAAAGCAACAAATCATGACCATTAAGGACAATAATTCTACCGAAACCACGGAAGACCTATTTACTATGGAGTAACTCCAAGAAGCTATACTAGTTGCTTTATTGAAAGGCCTACCTCTTGTGTACATCTTGACTGCCTCTTGTCCTGACCGGGGACAAGAAGAGGTAGGACTTCTAAAACATTTGAGCTTATTGCTGTCCGCGTGCATTGCTTTTTTACTGAACGCTCTTTGAAATCCTCTGATCAGTTTGGTTTTCGTCCAGGATATGGAACTGAGGAGGCCTTGGTTGAACTTATTTTCAGAGTGAAGAAATACAGATTTAAATATGATACGGCTGTTTTCGTAGACTTCTATGGTGCCTTTGACTCCCTCTAGTGAGACAGCTGTTTTGCACGCCTCAGGGTTGGTCAATGCTCCTCATTACTCTATTACTCAACCTTCAACTACTTTCTTCATCGTTCTGTCCAAGTCATTCCTGGTACTCAGGAACTTAGTCGCTCTATCTCTCGTGGATTCCCACAAGGTTCAGTGCTCGGTCCACTTGCCAATGATTTGGTTGAAGCTTCTCCGTTCAAATTCCAATGCTTCTCAAATTGCATAGGTCGATGATTTTATGGGCTTTTTTCTTTGGAAAGTACTGCGAGAAACATCATGCACGACCTGTGCTCATGGTCGATTAGTAATAAACTTACCATTTCTCCTGACAACACTAAGATTCTTTATTTTAAGGGAAACCTTAACATTTCCAGGCTTCCGATTGTTAAACATTTTGATTGTTCTCTCTCTATGGTTGATTCACATAAATTTTTGGGTATTATTCTAGATCGTGAGTTAAACTTTCAGAAACATATCTAACGCTTTAATGGCAAAATAGTCAAGTATACCTCTATGATTGTCCGTCTGTTACATTAATCTTGGAGTAATAACCACTTTATCCAGCCGACCGGGCTAGCCGAGTGGGTAAAGTACCTGCCCGGCAACCCAAAGGTCGCGGGTTCGATTCGCGCCTCGGGCTTGGATCAAAGTACTGCAAAAAAACCTTGGGAGGTGCAATATGGCCACAGAAGCCGATGCGCCAACAACTACCAAATCAAAAAAAAAACAAACCACTTTATCCTTTGTCATTTGTATAAAATGGTTTTGTGCCCATTTGTACCTATGAAGCTGGCGCCTGAATTTGGTATACTTAATAATAAGTCGTTCCTGTTAAACTGTCTCGACATCTGCGCTACAAGTTTTAAACGATTGCCTACCTCTGGACCTCCATATCTGTTATCAAGATTTTGCGATTATCTTAGTCACGCCATTTTCGTCGACTTTTTGGACACGACTCTTAATATCCATTGCAATCCTTAAACAACAACAACAACAAAAATCGTTCCTGAATCATCTAGCCAAATCTACCAAGATCGGTGGTCTCCTTCCAAAGATATGGTCACAAGAAAGTTTATTCCATCTGTATCCTTTGCCTTACAAAAGTTTGTTATGAAATGTTTCAGTCCAAGTCTCCATACTCTCTCTCTTATAACTGGCTGTGGTTCTCTTCGCGCAAAAGTTGCTCTGTTTAACTTGTCTGATTCTTCCCTCTGTAGCTTGGCATCTCAGAAGACATGCAGCATTGTCTTTTCACTTGTCCATATTACTTGTCAGCGCGTGCACAGTGGCATCGTCACCGTCCTCCAGACACTGGAAGGAAAAGGCCCGGGTTCGAATCCGTCGATGACGCGAGGATCTTTTATGGGCTTTTTTTTCACTCCGTGGCTGAATTAGTCTGTCTGAGGCATAGATAGCAAGGTTTTCACTAGGAAAAATTGGGATTTTTCGTTCAGCAAAGCAGGCAAGTCGACCAGAGAACACAGGCAATTTATGGACACAATACACATTGGTAGTTGGAGTGGCTTTCTAGGTGACCCTAATTTAATAGTTTGTTATCCGTATAGGCGCCTCCGTAGCCAAATGGGCAGGAGCAGCAGTAGGTAACACACGCTTCTTGATTAGACCGGGGTTCGAGCCCGTGATCACCAAGTACGGAAAGGTCAGGAAATGACCACCGCATATCTCCAGAGCAATATCGCCTTAGTTGCTAATGCTCCTGAAAAAAAAAAAAAAGTTATTCATGTTACTTCGATTTTCTTCACCATTTTTCTTCTGTTGGTCTTCAACTAAAAATTCAATCTTCTGCAAGTTTTGCACATAAAGTTTTCACCAGACGTGGACATCTCACCACTAATGGCGAGTTGTCCATGTCTTGGAACATTTCAGGAACTACTCCTGTTCAAGATACACCTTCAGTCAAGGCCATTACCACTAACGTCTCCATTTCACGATACTGTCTTTAGTATCGCGAAACCACTGTCTTTAGCTCAAGTACCCTCCCTCTTCACTACCACCTACGACAGCTCCTATATTACTTGTACAATGTTGATCATCACTGTCTTTCTTGTCCTGCGGCGGGATCGCCTTCTGACAGGTTATCCGAGAGAGAGAAAGAGAAAGAGAGAGAGAGAGAGAGAGAGAGAGAGAGAGAGAGAGAGAGAGAGAGAGAGAGAGAGAGAGAGAGAGAGAGAATTTTGTCCGTCTACCAAGTGTTTCCTTTTTTTTACTTTTAATTTATCCTCCTTCTTTCCTTGTCTGCGCGTGTAGCACAGTGGTATCGTCACCGTCCTCCCCACACCGGGTGGAAAAGGCCTGGGTTCGAATCCCGTCGATGACGCCAGGAACTTTAATGGGCTTTTTTCACTCCGTGGCTGAGTTAGTTGGTCTCAGGCATAGATAGCAAGGTTTTTCTCCCCAGTAACTGGGGTTTTTTCGTCCAGCAAAACAGGCAAATCAACCATAGAACATACGCAATGTACAGACACAAATACGGGTTAATGTATTTAATTACGGGCAACCCTAAAAAAAATAATTTTTTTTATCCTCCTTCCTTTTCTGCTGTTCTTTCCTGTGTTTTGTTTGTCCTTTCTGGCACCAGCAAGGGTTGGATGGGTTGGACATTCAGTACATGACACTCGAGGGTTAGCTGCGGTTCGCACTCAGTTGTGACCGGGCTCCTCGTGGCTTAGACGGGTATCAGGACGCACCTTCCTGATGCTTGTTGCTTCCTGCTAGCAAAGCGTCCAGAAACAACTGAACAACATAACAAACACATTCACGGCACAAACATAGCACCACACACACACACACACGCTTCTGGCCTTTCTGCAGAGTTTTCTGTGTCATCTCAGTGCACCACGGCGGGCTTGAGCCAGCGTTTGGGAGCCGCCCTGCATAAAGATATTATATGTCTTGATCACTATTAGGGCTGGCCCTAATAGTGATCAAGACATATAATAGGCGCGCAGGTTTCTCCCAGTGTCAATGCGTGCAAGATCCTCCGGATTGACGATGATACAAAACCACTCTGTGAATGTTTGCAATAAATTTTACTGCATAATCCATAAATTTTACATTATATTTCTATCAATATAATATTTATACTTTTTATTGTTATTATGTTATGAGTCTTTACTGTCTTCAGTGTTAACCCTTGGACTGCGCACTGTATTGGGGATTATTATCTGTCATGCCTGGCACAACTCTTTATAATAATAAACATTTATATCCATTTCCCTACAGGATCAACCTCTATTGATTTGTCGACGTGTTCCATATTATTTCCAGACATCGACTGAACAGTTTTCGGCATTCCATTAAATAGGTCATATTGCGGTCCACTCCACTGTACAAGGCAATTGCAAGAACGCACTGCGACCGCATCTAAAAAAAAAGAGAGCTTCTTGAAGGGATCCAAAGATGGGCAGTGCGCCTGGTGAAATCGGCAAAAGAGCGTTAATGCTCATATAATAAAGATTCGAATGTGTGAGTTACAGACCTCGGTGAGCTGACACCGTAGAGGAAACCTAACGGAGGTCTATGAGGTTCTGAAAGGAGAAAATAGACTGAATGAAGGCGAAATTTTCATTGTTGTTTTCATTAATGTTTCCAGAACGCAAATTCCTGTTGCTGGGATAGACTGGATTGTATGAAGTTTTCTATTCGCCAGTGGCTCGAATAAGTTGCGTCTGTGGGTGGTTGAGGCTGAATGCTTCAAGTAATTCAGTGATCATCTGTATTTCCCTCCTCACGTAGTTACCTACGTGAGGAGGGAAACACATAAGTTGTTTATTTTATTTTATATTTTAGGCCGGTGTTGAAAAGCCTCGAGCTTCCTTGCACATGTGGCTACTGTTAATACTAATACTAAATCATATTGCATGTAGGATATCGCGTGGAAAACCGACAAATGGTCAGCTTTTGATGAATATCAGGGTATGCTGGAATACTGGGAAATGACGCAAAACCCATTCTAACCTGTCTCATCATCTCTCTTGATCTCACATATGGAATAAAACCCCTTTTACGGTGAGTATATACCGGCTGATGGACATTAACATGGCAAGACCAAATTCGTAAATAGCTACTTTGAAATCAGGCATACAACTTGATTAAAAGAAAGGCAATCATTTTCACTTGAACAGGTGAGAAAGAGCTGTTCTTGGGAGAGCACTTAAATGTTCACACCGAGGATACGCTACATTGTCTCTATTGTCATTTCTTCCGCGTGGTAGTACACTGGTTATGATCACGGCCTTCCCTCCCCCAGTGGACAAGGTCCGGGTTCAAATGTCGTCAATGAAGGGAGGAACTTTGTGTGCTTTTTTTCATTCAGTGGTTGAATTAGTCGGTCTTATGGATGGATAGCAAGGTTCCCTCCCACACTGGAAACAGGTTTTTTTCCAGCAAAACAGTCAGATCGACCAAAGAAAACCAATTTCAGATACACGTGAACAGATGGGCTAGCTCTCGGGTAGGCTCTAATATGACACATTTGTCATTACTTATCCACAATCACATCATTCTGCTTGACATTCTCCACAATCGAGTTGCCCGATTCAACTTTTAGATTGCTTTAGCTCAGCACATCACAATGGAATTCGGGCATCTTCCAAGAACACAGCTAAATTGAATGATTTATTCAGTTATACAAGTATGAATATTTCTATAATACCAAGAATGTTTTGCCCTTTCGGCCTTAACCGATGCTTACGCATGGATTAAATATCCATGATTAAATTCATGATCAAATATCATGATATTTGATTGTAAATGAAATTTCCAATCAAATATTTACCTTATTCACTTAATTTTTAAGAAAAGAAAAGAAAAGAAATAGTAAACAAATTTCAGTTATCAGTACAACGATAAATGCAAATAACAAGCTTACCATGGTGATCCGCCACAACAAGTAGCACGGTCGCAAATACAACGTAAACTGCGTACATCGTGATGATCTGTAAGAGTTGCTACATACCATTAACTATTAGAATCATCGTTGGAAATCAATAAAAATCTTGATTATCATAATTATTTTGTTGGAATCTTAATAAGAATAGATAAACACTCACTTTAATTGACTTCAGTTTAATGAACTTTGTAAAAAAAGGACAGCGTCCATTGAATCTATGAAGCTGGATTGTAGGCCGTAGAAGACTCGGTGACGTCTGATTTTATTCACCGCCACTTAAAATATTCGTACTACGATTAGGGAGACAGGATTTTCTCTACCATCACTTACCAGCAGCCTTGAAAGGCCAGGCATCAATGGGGTGGAATATGAATACCCACTGAAAAAAGAGAGAGGACTCGAAGCTCTTCAGTCTTTGCGTAATCTTTAATTAGAGTCACCAATATGCAACACGACAAAATTTAAAGCTTCGAACGATTAGTACGTACAGCAAAATATAAAATTATAAAATTTACTGTTTTATATTTCACATTACAGTGCTTTTTTATAACATTTTAGCAACATCGGTGACTATATGAATTTGTTTCGAATTTAATGGACTATTGAGTTTACATAGTCCTTGATTTTATATTGACTTTATATAGTCCTTTAAAGGGAGGTTTCACTGTACTTATTAATACTATCTCTATATTATTAATTGAAATGTTTGCATACCTAATGTCAGATGGACGGTATCCTTTATTTATTAATACATATGCAATTCCCTTTTCTATAGTCACTCAGTAATAAATTTATAGGCATGTGTACTCGGGCGCATATGGCTATTTTACCCTTGGGCCATAAAGCCCACACAAACAAACAAGCATGCTCTTGGGCAAAAGATTCAGAGAAAAATCTCACGAGATATTTTTCGGTATCTTTCGTCCTATCCGATTCTGGACTTGCAGTTATGTTCGGTATTAGTAAGGTTTTCATTTTAAGCAAACCCTGGCTGGTCTTTCATCCAAAGATCGAGAAAGAAATCTTGATTTTTTACTTCATAGGTAAGTGGTTCTTAACAACTCTATTTATATGCAAATCGATCCGAAAGAAAATACTTTCCGATTTTATGAGTCTTAAAATTCTGTTATTTCTTTATCTAAAATGGGAAACATCCGCGAACAAGAATACTAGCGAATACAATTTTTCACTCTCAGAAGAGTTCTTTATCCCCTCGTTTTCTCGCATTACATTTTGAAATTTATAGCACTTACCGTCTCCTAGACAATGAAGTATATATTCAGCGCACGAGTTGTTCTCTGTAGCAATCGACACTTGAAATGTTATTATACAGTTGCTGTTTGAACTATTATTTAATTTCAAGCGGAGTTTTTGCGCAATGTCACGTCGAGTCGCGTTACCGCACCAACATTCGCATAAATTCAACGCAAACCAACGATTCGCGAATCCTCGTGGCGAGGACACAAAAATAACCTTCGGCAAGGTGACATCTCGTTGTCTGTAAATTATCCCGATGGTACAGAGTCCATGAGACATAAAATGAGAGCAACGTTCACATCCAGCATCTATAATGCGATCTGTATACATTGGGATCTTTTTGTCAATTTATTTATTTTTTTAATGATGTTACCCAAATAGCCTTTGCACCCATCAACTATTATTAAAACTGTGGAGATATTAAGTAACCAAAATTCATTTTTGCAGAAAAGATGCTAGCCTAGCTAACTGTTTGAATAATGTTTGCTATGTGAATCCAAGAGGAGCTAAAAGATAACCTGGAAGACTACAACGGAGATGGACAGATGAAATTCTTCAAGAGTACGTTGGCAGTAAATGGATGGCCATTGCACAGAACAGAAGAAACTGCAAAGTTGCTGGAGAGGCCTTCATCCAGCTGTGAATTGAAAACGGCTGATGATGCGAATGAAATTCATCGCTAGGCGGCAATGGTTATAGTCGAGTGTTCAGTAGACGTTTGAAAGCAATAGCGGGGAGAGGTGTGGTGAATTACTGTTGGATGAAAATGCCAAACCTCCAGAAATCTTACATCGTTCATCTTAATCGAAATATTCTATATGTACATTCAGTATTCGTAACGTTTCAGAACGGCCGTAGCCGTTTTATTTTAAGGGGATGTGAGGGTGTAAGAGTAACAATGGAACTGGACACTATCTTAAAACCCTGGATTTTATTACAAACAAAAAGGAGTGTGAGGATGGCACACAAAGTGGGACAAACACTGCCACATCCGTACAATGCTCGAAGTGAACACCTTGCTGAAGGATGATTAGACGTAGAACGCAGGTGACCTATTTTTCGTGAATCACCACCTTCACGCGGCCAAGATGAATCGTTAGTTAACGAGATCGCATACAGTTACAGCTGTCAGGAAGGTCATCCTGTCTGCGTTAATTCGCATACTTAATGGGATGAATTTCAGTTTAAGCTTTAGAGGCTGAAACAGCGGATATTGTGTTGATGTTGTACGCTTTGAGATCTGTAATTGAAGAAATGAAATGGCAGCAATGAAATGAAATGAACCAAGAAGATACGAAATCTTCTCGGTTCTCCGTTTGTGTTAGTCTTTTCTCCGGTAGTTTTTGCTGTGCGAGTCAGTGTTTCTGTTAGTCGATGATCAGCAGTTTTTTTTTTTTTTTAAATATAATTCGAAATTTTTCAGAGTTGGCGACCCTATTCGTTTTGTGTACATACCACTCATTCCACAGATGGAGAGTACCATGCATGATAGTTTCGAGGAACGCAACTTCCCGGAACTGATAAAGATGCTGGGCAACTGCTTTTTGTGAGTGTGTCTGTAGCCAGTGAGCAGATTAAAGCATTCCCAACGCGAACAACAAGCTCTGATCAATCTACGTTCTACGTGTAAATATCCTAATCATGCTGGCAAGCATTCAGAGATGCGCCATTGCCTACTTTGCATAACACGTCTGCGATTTTAGTTTTCTACCCATGCACAAAATATCTTTTTCAACAGCTAATAGTCATTGCATGTTGAGGTCTCCCGATGTCAATTCGCGGAAGTCCCTTCCTGTTCCATGGTTGAAAAGTGAGCAGTACAATTTAAACCCAAAACTGTCTAACTCGGCCACATCATAAAAAAAAGCCTATAAATTCCTGGCATCATTTGAGGGGATTCGAACCCAAGCTCATTCCATACAGTGTGGGAAGGCGGTGATTATAACTATCGTGCAATTCCGTGTGGGCGACTTGATTCTATTAGTACATCGTTTAAAGCATACATATTTCCCAAGAACAGACACTGTCGGCTTAAAATTTTGCCAGTATATCTCTTGGAAATTGCCTCTTTAATCAAAAATGTCTCAGAATATTTTCATGTTTTCTCCATAATCATTCGCCCTGTTGGGTTTCATACGTGATTTACTGCGCGTCAGTAGTCTTCGCAGGTGGTACTAGTCATACTCACCGTCTTTCCTACACGTAGAGGGAGAGGCACGAGCTCGAATCCCGTCTGTAACGCAAGGAACTTTTGTGGCTTTTTTCATTGAGTCGGTGAATTAGTCCGTCTGAGACCTGGATATAAGGGCCCTAACCCCCCCGGGAAACTGGGTTATTTTTCTCCAGCAAAACAGAAAAATCAACCAACTTTGCTGCGTATCACGCAGACACTTAAATGTTACGATATAGTTGTCGTCTGGACTGTATTAGTTACCACGCACGCATTTTTCTTTTTGTTTTTTTTTTTTGTGCAATTTTAGATCGAGTTACGTTACTAAGCCGAAATTTGCATGAAGTCAGCAGAAACGGGCGATTAGCAAATCCTCGTGTTGGGGTGATAAAAACAGCCAAAGTGACATCTTCCTGTCTGCTGCCCTGTGACCCTCCCAGTGCTACATGTCTATTGGAATAGCTTTGAAGCTGAACCGTAACAGCGTCCACAACCAACATCTATAATGCAGTCTTTGTTTTCCAAAGAATAGTAAAAGGTATCGTTGAATTGATGAGTGATTATTAAGTAACCAGAATTTCGTTTTACCGAAAAAAGCCTAAGTATTTATGCAGCGCCTCACTAGGTGGCAGCAGTGGTAGCGTTGGATAGTTTTGAAAATAACGATGTATTTCTGCTAGGGTCGATCGATTTGATGCGATAGATTCCTACAGGGCACAGAGGACGTGGTAGAACTCGGTACAATAAACTCTATGCACATTGCTATATTTCACTGTAAAAGCCAACAGAATGCTTCTCCATGACACCAGTCATGGAGAAGCATTCTGGTTTTGAATTTTCATTAAAGTTCGTGACCTCAGTTAAAGTTAAAAATTAAACTTTAACTGTAGTGTTAAAAATTCTGTACCCAACGAATCACAATTCAAATAGTAACTCACCGAGTTTAATACACCTTCAATGATGTCCTTTTTTTAATTATAGGTCCTTAATTCAACCAAAGAACGAGGAAAGATGGACAAATTAAGTCACCGTGTATTCATCCAATATTTGAGAAATATGCAGCACTGACAACAAAGGCAATTCATCGGGGTGCGGTAACAACAGTGGTGGAGGAAGCCCCTTTCTGTTCCATGGTTAAAAAGTGAGCAGTACAATTTAAACGACGGAGGAAGAGCCAGGAAGTGACCTACCTATAGAAGACTTAATGCCCATCACTCAGAAGTTGTTAACAGTGTGCATGATCTGCTGATGAGTGATCGACCGGTAACAGATGGGTACATTGCTAGCGTCTTGGGCATCCATTTGAAAGTGTTTGCCACATTATACACTGCTCGGCAAAATTAACAGAACGCAGAAAACGTGGGACAGTTCGTTCAGTTTTCGATGAGGCGGGACAAAATAACGATGAAATGAGGAGACAGGAAGAAACTTCGAACAGGTATAAGGGACATTTATATAGATTGTATAAAAATTACCAAAAAGGTCACATTAAACAGGCTCTCAGACCTGTTTAGCATGCTAAACAGGCCTGACAGCGGTCAACGATGCTCGATATAAGGGTGTCTAATAGAATTCTGTGGCAACAAATAGCATTCTTCCGGCAGCGCAGAACTTAGCTCACCAAGTGACCGAGGAGTTGGCTATCAGCGTGCAATGCTACGCACAAGGACATGCCATGTTCAATCAGATTTAAGTCTGGTGATCGTCGCGATCACCAGGCAGTTGTTGGATATTTTCAGTTTCGACATGTTCCTCCACCACTTGAACTCTGTGCGCAGAGGATTTGTCGTGCATGAAAAGAAAATCTGAGCCACCCGCTTCCCTAAAAATTCGCATATATGATTCGAGGATCTGTACTACGTATATCTGCGCAGTTAGGGTACCCCTATCAAAAATGAAGAGGAGTGCCGCCGTTGATCACTATTCCGCCCCACACGAGAACACCACTTCCACAATAATTGTCTCTTTCTATGATGTTGGAGGGATGGTACCACATTCCTCGTTGTCTCCAGATTAAATAAATCTAGAATCTATCTGTAGGCTAAAACGGGACTCATCAGAGAACAGAACTGTACCCTATTCGTCAGTGTTCCAAGTCACATATCCTTGGTACCAGATTCGACAAGCTCTGCAGTGATTTGAGGTTAATGGGATAAAACTATCGGCTTCCTTGCGAAGCGTTCACTTGAATTAAGCCTTCTGAACAGAGTGCGGTTGAAAATGTGTTCACCTGTAGCCCAGAAACCTCAAGAGTTTGTTGATGATAGGACATCGTAGTGTTGTTCCGTCTTGCTGTTAGAGCCAGATAGCGGTCTGTTATGGCTGATGTAGCTTTTGGGCGACTTGGCCAGCTCTACTTGTAATGGTTCCTGGCCCCTTAAACTGCTTTCATAGTGCCGATACAATACTTCGTGACAAATTAAGCCAACGTGATGCCTCCGCCTGCCTAACTGGCTTCAAGTCGTCCATCGGCCCGCCATCTCCAAAAATAATCTAATCTAAATGACTTTAAAGAGTATGAAAACCCCAAACACGAGAGGTATTAGAACCTATAGTACTTAGTACTGTACTTGGGTTACAGGTTGAGAAGACGAAAGAAGATATTTGTTGACTTGAACTTGAACTTTTGTAGACTGTCATTTTCAGGAAATACGCATGAAGGTAGGATCATCCAGAAAACGGCAGTTGAATGAATAAATGAGGAAGATGAAAAGTTGGTTCTGTCAGTTTGAAGTTGGACAGTAAATGGATGTTGGCGGCACGTGATCGAACTGTTTTGAAAGAGAGAGCGGGAATTATAGAAGCCAATTCAGAAGAACAGTGCCCATGGAAGTATCTGTAGAAAAGGCATTCAGCAAAAACAATACGTCTATGAGACAGTGAGTGGAGAGACTCTGTCAGAGAGGAGTCATTCGTTAACCTAACTGCCCTCTTGTGAATGGAATCTAAAAGCGTGAGAGAGGTTTTGGGGGCACTGCCCCAGACGTGGGAACAATATTCCATGGCAGGGCGGATTTGCGATTTATACAGAATGAACAACTGTTTGGAAGAATAGTAATGCCCAGAGTGAAAGAGAAAATCAAGTTATTTAGATGCAGAGGAAGCAATATTTTTAATGTGCTTGTGTCAAGACAGATTAGGGTAATCTCCAAAAGAGATATATCATCTTTCCTAGAGATCGGAGGGTCACCAAAGATAGAGCAGAAGAATCATTTTTGCGAGATTTAAGACAAGACAGTTTTAGAAGGATTGGAATCAATTAAGTTGTCTTAAGAACAAGGTTTCTTTAACTGGAAAGTGTAATGCAATGTGCTATCATCGGCAATACTATGGATACGATTTCTAGTCAATGGAAGAAGGTTAGGAGACAGAGAGCCATCTACCATCACCCTCAGTGAGCGATCAGGGAGAAAACTCGATAACCAATTGTAAAAGACAGTTGGCAAACCATAAGATGGAAGCTTGTTTAGAAGACCTCTAAGTCAAACACGATCGAAAGCCTTTGAGATGTCAAAAGCAACTGTTTGTGTTTTACCACACTTTTTTCCATTGACTTTGTCCATAAATGGGTAACATAAGCCAGAATATCACCAGTGGTAATATTCTGGCTTATGTACCAGAATATCACCAGTGGATCGACATTGACGGAATCCATACTGGCGATCGTTGATCAGACGGAAGGTTCCTAGGTAGTTTAAGAGTTGGCGGTTAATTGATTTCTCCATTACTTTAGAAAGAGTAGAAGTAATTGCAATGGAACGTTAACTGGTTGGGAGGGATTTGTCGCCCTTTTTAAGAACTGGCTGGATATGAGTAAATTTTCAAACAGAAGGAAAAACAGACACCTTTGGAATAAGAAAGTAAAAATAGGCCGCAAAGAACAGGAGTAAGTTCAAGAGCACAGGCTTTGAGAAAAAGTAGAGAAATACCATCAGGACCTGGAGCTTTCTTAGCATCAAGATTCATCAAAATCTTTCTGACATCTTTTTGACAGAAGACCACAGGAGGCATGGAGTATGTTTGGAATGGTGGGAGGGGTTTTACCATGATCACTAATACATGAGTTCGAAGAAAAATGGGATGCTAGCAGGTCAGCTTTATCCTTGGCTGAAGTGACAACAGAACCATCTGGTTTGCACAAAGGCGGGAGCAGAGATGGGCAAAAGATGTGTCCAATAGCTTTGACAAGGGACCAGAATGCTCGGCTACCATTAGGGCAAGAAGTAAGTTTTCTACTCTTACCCAGTTCAAAATATAGTTTGACTGATTAATAACTGCTTTACAATTGTTGCGAGCTTTGGTGTAAGATGAAAATGAAACTGAAGAATTGGAAACAAGCCAATATGCAACATTCTTCTCTTGAACAGCCTTAGAACATTTATTGGAAAACCAAGGATTAGATAAAAGACGAGATTTCAAAATGGTGTGCGGAATAAGGATTCCATTCCTACAAGAATAATTTCTCTGACACGATATGAGCAAACGTTGACATCAGAAGTTTTGAAACAGTAATCGGACCAAGTAAAAGAAGAAAAGAAATCTCTCGGGTCATCCCATTTTGCATTCTTGTAATGCCAAACAACACGCGGTTGGGAATAGCCATGAAATAATGGCTCCATTGGAGAAGAGACAATCACCAAGTCGTGATCTGAGGTGCATAAAGGACCACACACTTCGATTGTGTACTTAGAAGGGTTGTTTGTGAGAAAACGATTGTCTGGTATTCTGGTAGGTAAATGAACAATCTCTTCAAGATCATTAGTAATTGGAAAAGCTTCAGCATCTCGACAAGCTGGGTCGGTGTGACTAGAAAACGGAACCCAGCTGGAGTTGTGAACGTTAAAATCATCAAAGAAAATTACCTCGCTGTTAGGAAAGTTGAACTGGAGAAAGTCAAATTGCAAAGAGAGGAAGTCAAAGAGCTCGAAGTGATTATAGTGTTGGGAGAACGTTAGAGACTAGATGAATTTGACAGAATGAAGTATAGAGATTTTAAGCCAGAGAAGATCGAAAAGAGGAGATTCCAAATTACCAAGTCTCTGACAGGGAATATCGGAACGGACATATGCACAGATGAAAGGAATCACTTGAGGCGAAAGGAATCAAACAGGGAATAATTTGGGCAACTAAGATGAGCAGTAGTTGAATCAACCGATACTGATATTCTGTTAGAAAAGTACATAGACTGCAAGTGGAAATTGACATCGTTCAGATTAGAACTGAGACCACGCATATTTGTGAAATACACTAGGAAGTATTTGGGAAGTTTAGATCTTTTCGCAGATAAGCTTACTCCATTAGTTTGACAATTCATATTGTATTCAATATTAAGAAAAAGTAGGGGGGACATGCTGTATGAAGTAATGAAATATTTGGATATAGCGTACACATGGTAAGAATATACCCAGACCCTTGACATAACGTGGCATCGACAATGCCCCCACATACACACTGCTCTGTCTCCTTCCAGTCACTACCTGGCAGAATAGAGGTAGCAAGATTATACACTAGCTGATCCGGAAGCCTCCTAGAGAGTTACCAATAGGTTCGGTCCAGTTTATTAACTAGCGGCCGGCCTTCGAATACAGTTTTAGAGCTGTATACTCGAAATGTAAGGAAGATTGGATCTCGCCAGATGTCCATCATAACTTCAAAAGTAATCATCATGCAGTATGATTTCAAAAGTCATACTGCATGATGGAAGAGATGGGGAAGGAGACTAAACATGGGTTCCACCACTTCAAGCCTCCAATAAGCAAAATGGTCTTATTGCACCGGCTGATGAGAGTCATCTACCAACTAGAATTGCCTGGTAACACAGAGGGCGGCATTCCTCCATGTGGTGTGGGCGCCACACCTCGAACCGTGCTTATGTTGGTTCACACCTGCGAGGATCACCCACAGTGTGTTTGTGCATGGAGGTAGTCTGCGTGGGTAGCATAGTGGTATTGTAATCGTCCTCCCCACACCGGGTGGAAAAGGTACGGATTCGAATCCCGTCGATGACGCGAGGAACTTTAATGGGCTTTTTTCACTTCGTGGCTGAGTTAGTCGGTCTCAGGCGTAGATAGCAACGTTTTTTCGTCCAGAAAAACAGACAAATGGACCATAGAACACACGCAATTAACAGACATAAGATACACAGCAAGGCAGATGAATTTAATTATTCGGGTGGCCTAAAAATAATAGTTTTTTTTTTTTTTTTTTTTTTTGTGCATGGAGGTTACATCCAGGATTACTAACAGTCCCACCATCGTGAAGGTGTAAGCAGAGGATGTGGCTGTCACACACTGTCCGGACTTCGCCTAAATTGGGTTCAGGAGATGTTACTGAGCAAGGCAAAAAAAAAAAAACGGCAATGAAGTGCCATGGTTGCAACCCTTTTTGTTTTTTTTTTTTAATCGACATGAATAATTAAAATTTGCATAATGCGCAGCTATGTAAGGTGGTAGATCGATTTTTATTGGATAATCGGAATATGCATGCCTATTTATAAAATATTTGCCTTCGGCGACACTCTTCACAATAAAATGCTAATGAAATACATTTTGTTCTGTTAATTTTGTCGAGCAGTGTAGCCGAGCTTCTCGCTATGAAAAAGGCATCAGTATAATGGATCCCAAAATTGTTGACAGCAGGTTAAAAAACGAACAAGAATTGCCGAAGTTACTGGTGGTAACTTCGTCAGAAATACGTTGAGCGCCGTTGTAGCTCAAACGCCTCGCGACTTGGCTATTCTTGGGATTCTTGAATGCAGCTTGTTCGGTTGCGAGACATAGGTTCGTTGCACTCTGGACATTCAACGACAGGACAGCATGCAAAAAATCTAGGAAAAGAGAAAGCGGTTCTGATCCCATAATAAGTGGCAAAATCTGCTGAGAGGGGCTTATCGGCTCTTCTAGCTTTAGAATAGCTAGTAAACCTCTCTCAGCAGTCATTGGATTAGATGCAAATGCATATCTTGGCAATTTTAATCATTGGTGCATATAAACTCAGAAACGTGACTTCAGCAATGTCTTCTTAAAGCCAGAGTTATATGGATGGGATAGTTTTTGAAGTGAAACTTCTTTAGGCGCGCTCCAGTCAGTTTTCACATGGGTGTAATTTGCATCCGTGAAATTACAAAAATCGCCACGAAAATGCAACACGAAATGTTTCATCGCCCCCAACATTGTACGAAGCACGAGCGACGCGGAGCAGTACAAAGCTGCGAACAGACGCAACCAGTAACTTTACAGCGCGGCGTAACTCGCACTCGTGTCGCGTTTACGTTTTAAATCGCTATATCTCAGCTTCTAGCAGTCCGATTTTAAAAATTTAAAAGCCAAAATATTTCTTTCGTCATTCTCTATCGTATTTCTTAAAAATTTCGACGGAAAGAATTTATAATTCTACATGCCGAAGACTGATAATGAGCGTTGTAAGGTGTATGTGTTCAATGCGACCACCGAAACCACTTCCATTGAGTACAAATGAGAGATCTGTAAAACTTTTGTTTTACAGATCTCTCATTTGTAACATTGAATAATAAAAGTTAAGTGAAACTTCTTTGGAAGTTTCACTTAACTTCCGCTATGCGAGCTCAGCACACAATTTTTTTTCTCATGCGGTTGGCAGCCTTGATCCCAGAAAGCATTGCGACAATACAGGAGAAAGCAAGTTTGGAGCTGTGGGATATCAAATCTCCAGTTACTTCACAGAGATATTTTCAAAGGGATTTCCAGAAAGATTCACCAACGTAACCACCAAGGAGGTGATGGTTGAAACAGTTTCAAGGAATCGGCAGTGTGCTGCATCGGAAAGATCGCATTGGGCTAGCTTATCTGCAGATAAAGTTGCAGATAAATTCAGGAAGTGTTTACCCGAAGTTCTACAAAATCCATCCGCCAGGCAAATACCGCGAATAATATTGCACAGGTTGGTTCGCAAGAGAATCAATCTTTTTGGTTACATAGCGCAAATCATCCAGAAAATTAAGGCTCACAACGAGAGGAATTTGTTTTTCACATTCTCATCAGATTTTCATTTTCCAGAAAGGGCTCATCTTCGTATACACGAAGATGAACCCTTTTTTGGAAAATGTTTTTAGTGATGAAGCGGTATTCCCCCAACTTGATAAAGTTGACAGACACAATTTTCGCACATGGGAGTCTGAAAATGAACATGAGTGTTAGTCCATAGGCAAACGTGTGGTGTGCGCTGTTCTCAACCGGATGATCGGTCCATTCTATTCCTTGAAAACACTGTGAACTCCCCAAATTACCTAGATATGGTCGAATTACATGTTGCATCTCAGTTGGAAGATATGTAGCCACATGAATTCTATCAGCAAGATGAGGCACCACCTCAATGGAGTGGTGCAATTTCCTAACTGATAGATTGGCCGAGATTATCCCTTTCGATGGCCATAATTTTCCTCGGAAATCACACTTTTTTTTGTGAATTTCTTTGTGTGGAACTACGTAAAGGACAAGGTGTATGCAAAAAAGTTAACGTCACAGAGTTAAAAGAGCGGATTGAGCAGGCAGTGACTTCCATTTCTTAAGAGATGCTTCAAAACACCTGGAATGAAATCGACTACGCTCTTGACATTTTACGTGCTACCAGAGGTGCTCACTGAAGTACGCATAAAGGTTGTGTGATAATAAATTCTTTGAGTTGCTTTTTTACGTGCCGCCGCCCGTTTTATGATAACTATTACAATAAAATTTAAATCGAGCTTCATAATGAGGTGAATAATTTATGGACACCCCGTATTATCATTATAACACGTAGACAATGGCAATTCGAATATACGAATACGAATATAGAGAATGGCAATAAATACAGTACACTTCAATTATCAGGGGTGGTTGGGAAATGACAGTTCCACAGCAGCTGAACCCCGGCTAATCGGAAAATTAAGGAAAACTCATACATGTGATACAAATGAAAAAAAAAAAAATTAATTTATATAAATGCAAAAAAAAAAGATTACGCGGTGGGATGTGTTGTAATTTTCTTTTATAATTACCATCAAGGTAGCCAAGGCTTTTCTCTACAGGATTCAAAGCCAGATCTTTTCCATTTGGTGTGGAAGGACGGCGGTCGCAATCACCATCTTAGTTGCCTGGGAGGATATGATTCTACTTACAAATTCTAAGAAATGGGAAGAGAACAAAAAAGAAAGCAGGACACTGTCAGACGACACGTGAATCGCAAAGGTTAAATTTTTATTACAGAATTTTGGCTGGCTGCACCAGGCCATATGAAAATAAACGCGAACGATTGGTTGCCCATCCCTGCTTTCCAGGGCGGTGTATTTCAACTGGCCTTAAAGCAAACAACACTTCCTACCCGATATGTCGGGTGTCTTATCGTGCATGCTGCTGGCATGTAAGACGGTTACATGGGGAGGAAAACAGAAAAGGAACAGAATACAGTAGATTATTTTCAGTCTAGGTAGCAAGCTGCTCAACAGGAAGAAGACAGAGGGTATATCAGTGGATGTGAAGGTAATTTGTTTAGTTTGTTGTTGGTACAGTTCAACTACGTTCATAAAAGTGTTATTTAAACGTCTAAAGTTTTTCATGTAGTTAAGAGTGGCGAATATTTTATCATATTTTTTGTACGTCTTCTTTGGTTAGCCTTCCTTGTTTTCTTCGATGAAACATTAATGATAAAAGGCCACAGACTTGTGAAATTCGATTGTAATTAATTGTTAATGCTTGAGTACGTTACCAGCTTGCACGATGCTTGCCATACGCTACCGTTATTAGCACGCCTGCTCTCCTACTAAATATTCTTTAGGGAAAAATTTACAGCAGCCAATTCAAAGTTACTCGTTTTTACCTGTTCACTAATAAACTCGCTTGCCTTCATTGGAGAGAATTGGACGATATTTTTTTTTTGTCGTGTGAAATTTAGTTTCATAATAAAAGTCTCGGAACTGTAGTTTCCGCCACTGAAGGAATTTTAAACCCACTGTCGCTAGACTTTCAGCATTTCTATGTATTCTTCCAGATGATTTTCGAAGAAAATTCTTAAATTGAGCATCCATTATAAGGAATTCCTGCTAAATCGTATAGTATTGAACATTCAGAATGCACCCGAAATCATCGCCGTGCGTAGTCTATTTAAGCATTTTATGACTGCTTTTGTTCAAAATTAATCTAAAATACCCAATTTCCCCATCATCCCTGTGATCCTAAAATAGATTCGCCTAGTGGGATCGGTGGAGTATGACCATAAAATGTACGATAAACAGTGGCCAAGGTACAGAGTGCCAGTAATTCCTAGAACTGCATCCTTTCCCAGAGAGAGATCAACCGACCTCTCGTTGAGGGAAGTTCTACTTTAGATGGTATTTCCACCTTTAAGGTTCGAGGTAGACTGAACTGTTATTTTGATTAATTTTATTTAATAAAACAAAATCTACTTTTGTGTATAAGGAATTTTGCCACTTGTTATTATTAATAATATATTTACGTATTTTGTTTTTAATATATTTACGTATTTTGTTTTTCATTTATGGCACCTGATGCTAATTCTGCTGCTGCAGTCTTGATATAAGGTAATTACATCGGAAGATCGTGTTTTTCTGAAAAATTCGTGATGTTTATCACGAATTATAACCAACTTTTATCTAAATATACGAGGTTATTGATTTGCACTGTAGTTGAATGGATTAAATTGATTAGCTCATTTAACACCGCATTAAAATTAGCGTATTTATTCTGAAATAATTGGTTTCATATTGTTCAGAACAAAGCGTGGATTTGCAAACGTTGAGTGGGTAAGAAAGCGTTAACTCAGGGGACTGCAACGCCTAAAATGATAAATGAATTTGTCAGATTCCTATAAATAAAACATAATGATTTCATTTGGGCTTAAGTTTGACAAGAAATAAATATACCACTTCTAATATAATCTATATATGAAAAGAAACACTGATAGTCTTAAAACTATTGGAAATAAAAGCAATCACATTCAAAACCCGAAATTCTTAAAATTTATAAAAAAAACACTTGTGATCCTTCAAGTTGATCGTGATCCACAGTTTGAGAACCCCCCTCCCTTTAGTTTTTAAAACTGAAATATGCCGTTGATGTCGTCTCAGTTTTGCATATCCATTCGAGATCCCTGAAAGTACCTTCAAGTATCGAGGTTTCAGTTTAGAGGAATGTATCCGTTCCCGTGATTGTGTTTAGTTTTAATGATATATTATCCCCCCTCTCCTCATAAGTATCCCTAGAGTGTTTTCGCCACTTCTTACTCGTTTGTGAGCAGGCTTCCATCCTGCAATGGGTTGATAATGACTGCAGTTTACCTTATTAAATATTTATTGCCACTGTATATTGTGACCGTCGCACTTCTTTCCCCAGTGGCGATGATTTTTAGTTTCTAAATTAGCTCATTATAATTAGTGAATTAACATTTTCTCGATATTGTCATTAATTTAATAATCGCTACTGCGTAGTAATTGTACATTTAATTTGTGGATCCATTATTCATAATTACTGAGTGTTGAAATTACATTTTTGTCTTGAAATAGTACAATTAATCGCTCTTGAGCGCGACTGTGTACTCCACCATATTTACGACTCCACTACTGCTCTGAGAATCAATAATCGGGTATAGATTTAATCAGAAGAAAGCAAACTTTCCTTGAGAAAGTGGTAAGACCTGTTTTCGTGAGAAGGTGGCAAGACCGCTTCTTGTGTACATCCGGGATGTGAAGATGGGCGGAAACGTGTAATGAGAGTTTCGAATGCAGGCTGATTTATAGTGATAACTAGCTGAAATTTCGAAATGAAAACAAGGCTCAGGTGCCTCAAGCAATGGAAAACATTTATCAATCTTTGTTTAGGGCAGGTGTCATCGTGCTGTTTGTTCACATCCTGTCAGGTAGGCATCGAAAGCAGAGGGTTTGAACAACGGATCAGCGCAGCAACTATGTAAGTGAGCCTATACTTTTTAAGCTAAAAAAGGCCTTTTAATTTGCGCGTATTACTCTTAAATATAATTTCTTAAGGTGTGAAATAAATCTCTCTTAAAGAAAGATTTGTTTCATCTTTGAAAGGGGTGTTTGACCCACGGCATTATGCGATCGTGAGAATTGCTAACGATCAGGCAGAAATGCAAACCTGATTGCCTGCACTACTGCAGAATTGCAGTTCGTAGTTTATTTCTAAATTTCAATTTATAAACCCTACAGGCTAACTAATCAAACACATGGCCTATATATGCATTGTGTGTTTGTTTATTTATTTAGCAATTTTTAGTAGTTAGTTTTTAATTTATTATAGCTGCCGCTATATTTGTGTTTTCTATGACGCGCGCATTTACTTGTTCGGTGATGACTCCGTGCAGTCCTTGGTATCCCTAGCATCTTGCTTTCCAGGCTGCTGCTCCCTTCCAATAGAAGGAGTGCAAGAATCGCTTCCACCTCTGCCTGCGGCTACTTTAAACCCCTTCCTTCTACTGTCAATAGAAGGAAGGGGTTTAAAGTAGCCACAGTGCATAGAAGTCTTTGTTGCTTTTCTTGGCATTCTTCGCCAGAGACTTCTCATAATCTGTCTTAGCTTGCCTAACCAACTTTTTGACTTGATTACAGACTAATTTATATCTGTCATAGGCTTCTGTATCACCTGATAATTTACATGCGTCCCATGCACTTTTTTTTTTCTCTGCCTTGTGTTTCAATAATACCTCTGATATCAGTTTCGGTTTGAACAGTAGCACTTCTTGATATGAAAAGCCTGGTAGTTTCTTTGAAAACTTCCCTAGATGGTTCCCATTTTAGAATTTTCTGTTGGTAACATCATCAGTTGGTCCCAATAGAATTTTTAAAAACTGTCTGATATCACTGTATAGCAAAAGGTTTTCCTTTTACACTTAATAGTAGTTATGTCTTTAATTAACTTAAAGCACGTGAAATCGAGGTAAAGAATCTCCAGATAAAACATCCGCTGGGTGGATCTTTTACTGGAGATTCTTAATGAATGTAGAATCACTGCTGGCAACGAAATAAAGAGTACTGCTTTCTTTTGTTTCCTCTCTAATATGCTGCTGTAGAAAACATTAATCCAAGAAATCCACAAAGTCTTGCTAGTGTGTGAGTGACCAATCCTCAAATTCCAGTCGACATCTGGAAAGTTTGCATTAGTATTAATTTGCATTAGTAGAGGCATATGATGCAAGAAAGCAAGCTTATACCAAAAAAAAGTTACCCATTTCTCCCATCCATTCGCTCCAGAAGGTTTGTCCAGTTCCTCCTTGAATTTTTTTAGCTATCCACTTCCAGAACGACTGATGGAAGCTTGTTCCAGCAATCAACCACACGCTGGCTAAAGGCAAACTTCAGCACATCTATTCTACAACTGTCTTTCCTCAGTTTGAATCTATGCCCCTTCAGAATCATAATCTGAGCAAGCGGAAGAACCCCATCACCATTGAGCTTGCTCAGGCCATTCAAGGCCTTATACGCCTCAATCAGATTATCTCGCAGATGTCTACTCTCCATACGCTGCAAGTTGTAGAACTTAAGCCTTTCTTGGTAACAACAAGAAAGGCTTAACATCCCTATTTTATGTTACACTTTTTGGGAGATAAGAGCAAAAAGGGAAAGAGAACACATAAGCCAAGGGCTTTTTAGGGGTGTTCCCTTAGAAAACGATATGAATCTCAATTAAGTTTTGGTAATTCTGACAACGGACAAAACTTTTGCAACATAAATGCTATTTACAATTTTCTAACGTAACTTTAAATTGGTGCTACGCTATCTGCCGTCCTGAACATTATTATCAGTGCATGTAAAAGAAAACCTACGTTTATCGTATAGAGGTATGAGTTGTAATATAATTTTGTAGGAAACTCGCTTTCTAGCCTATTAATTTAGAGTATGTGATTGATATAAGTTCATATAATGAGTTAAGAGAAATTTCTTATTTCGGACCACTTATTCAAGACTGATATATAATCTATAATTAATTTTCCCTTGGAATCTCATTGTGGACCTTATCTACTTGGGCCAGAACTTCTCTCCCTGTTGTGAAAAAACTGATTGTACTTTACTGATATAATTTAATTTTCTTCTACAGTTAATGGTATTGTTTATATTCTGGCTTCCAAGCTTTTTGTAATGCTTGGAGCAAATTTTGGTGTATACTTTTTTAGTGCAAATTTTTTATAAACTTAGCGAAGAATTTTGAAGAAAATTATCGTAGAGATATGAGTTGTAATTAAATCTTGTCGTGAATCCACTTCTAGCCTAATAATTTAGAGCTTGTGGCAGATATTAGAGGATGCTAATAGAACAAGAAGTACATGGGGCTTGAGAGAGATATATCTTTACTTCCCAATTTACAAGTTATTTGTAATATTAGGACTATCTTGGTGAGCACTGAATTTTGAGAACTTAATGAATTTTGAATAAATTCATTAATATAGAGGTGTGAGAATCTAACCTTCACTGGAATTCATTTCCTGGCTTAATAACTTAGGATCTGTGGCTGATATCAGGAGATCTTCTTGTAAGAAGAAAAATGATTGTTACACATCGCAAGATGACACCGGTTTTTTATAACAATGATACCAATCTTATAATGGGGATTTATAGGATGGGAATATAATGGGGTATTAATATAATATAGTAGGTTTTATATATATATATATATATATATATATATATATATATATATATATATATATATATTTTTATAATGGGGATTATAAAAGGGAGATCAAAAGGTGACAAGAATAATGACAGACCAGTTAGTTTAACTTCTGTTCTGGGGTAAATAATGGAGTCACTAGTTGAAGAAGCTTTGCAGGATCATCTAGCCAAGACAACAGTAATAATTCAGACACAGCATGGATTTGTTAAGGGTAATTCTTGTCTGCCCAATTTGATTTGATACTACGATGTGGTTACAAAAGATCTGGATGCAAAAAAAATAATTTTGATATCATTTATTGGATTTCCGGAAAGCTTTTGTTGCACGTGGAAGTCTGCTTCACAAATTTGAGCAGTACAGTATAGCATTAAGGGCAAGTGCAGCTATAAAAGGTTGAGTGGAAGAAGACTGAGAGTGGTAATCAGTGGGCATCGGTTTTCGTGGACATTGTTGTTGTTTTACATATTTATCAATGATATTGATGAAGGCAGGCTGCCAGAGCAGTTCATGGGATTCTTGTCAATGGTATACAGGAATTTTGCTAGCAGCGATAAAGAGGTGATTATCCCCTTGTATAAGGCATCGGTTTTCGTGGACATTGTTGTTGTTTTACATATTTATCAATGATATTGATGAAGGCAGGCTGCCAGAGCAGTTCATGGGATTCTTGTCAATGGTATACAGGAATTTTGCTAGCAGCGATAAAGAGGTGATTATCCCCTTGTATAAGGCAATGGTCAGGCCACACCAGGCATTCTGTATACAGGTCTGGAGTTAGGAAGCTGCTCTACATCTTTTCTCCTCCTATTAGGAAGGATGTAGACCTGCTGCAACGAGATTGGCAAATGGAACAAAGAAGGATTTGTTGACTGCAGCCTAACCGCTGTACAAAAAAAAAAAAAAAACAATCGTTTTTGCGGTCGTAATAATAACTATTATTATTAATTTCTAAATGCGCAGTATTTAGTACAGCAGTTATACCGTGGTTGTATGCTGGGTAAGCCATCCGTTGATTGGGTTTCGGATAATGTCTTATATTCGCCTTTTCATTGCTGTTTGTTAGAGATGGAGGGAAATAAACGCAACACTGGAATTATGAGGTTGGATTTATTCACGGGTGCTGTTTTGGTTGTCTCTACCCTGGGGCGGACGCCAGTGAGGCTTATAGCAGGAATTTCGGCATGAGACCGCCAAAACGTTTGTTTTATTATGCAGAGTCTAGGCTGCGGCCAACAAACTCTTCAGGTGTTTCTACTGAATTAATACCAGCAAGTGTTACGCAATTTACCTTCTGAGTATCCTTTTTCATTGTATCCTCTGTCACCTTGTTATTGTATTAATTTCAGATAAGGGGTTATTATGCGTAGCGATACAGCTATTGGAAGAAAGAAATGTACTGTTATGCGAATGCTTAGCATTTTTTTCCTGTTCGAGGGTCAAGGTGTGTTTGTTTTTATTGCGGTCTCCCTAGTGCCCTCTAAAAGCTGCTGTAGCATCAGAAAAGACAAAAGGCTAAGGCCGGCAAGTATATGTAAGTATGTGTGTTGTGTTGAGTGCGGGCACCTGACCACTGTTGGAGAGTGATAAAACGTTTTTGAGCTTGACCAGAACCCATGAAGACTACAACGCTTACAAAAAAAGAACCTAACCTACAAAAAAAAAAAAAAAAAAAAAAAGAACTGGCCTGTTTCTTAAAGCACTTCCTTCAATACAGCTTCGTCTAAAAGGCTTGAACAGTCTAAAAGAATCAATAGCAACAAAAATGCCAACTTCCCCATGAAAGAAACCTTATTTAGGGAATGGACGAACAGTACCTTCGGAATGTATACAGATCCTAAATTAAAGTTTAACTCGCCCGCAGCGGACAATACCAGTTCGCTGGTAAATTTCATTAACAACGTGCTTCCATCCGGATTCAATCTTTGTATTAGACCTCGCCTAACAGAAATCGCCATAACAAAAGAAAATAATTCCGGCATTAAATAGTCTCCCAAATAAATCCACTTATGGCCCTGATGTGTTTCTCCTCTTCATCATGAAAGTAAGCAGTCAATTTATCATTCAGGTCACATTTATCATTTGTCTTGCTATACGTATTTAGAGAACCCTTCACACTGGAGTTATTCCTGAAATATGGAAACATTATATTCTAAAACCCCTGCCTAAGTCAAACATCTTAAAGACAAAAAGTACTTTAAATCCCATCTCTATAAGCTGCAATTTAATAAAACTGTTCGAGAAGACTCTGCTGCCAATTCTTGTCGTATATTGTTTTCGGAAAATATCTCCGTATTTACACACTGTGATTCCAACGAGATAAACAGACAAATTTAGTGGACACCCTATTTCGGAACCAAACGACACTGAACACCAAAGGACAGATTGATGTAATCTTTTTAGACATTAAAGTTGCTTTCGACAATGCCTCGATCAGTGCCTTGATGACAATACTTGAAAGATATTTTAGAATACAGGGAGACTTAAATCCTCGTTTCCATTCTCAAACAGAAGCATTCGAGAGTTAAACAAGGGACCTTCCAATCGAACAACATCATCTACAGAGGAGTCCCCAATGGTGGCGTCCTTTTTGCCCTATGAATGTCAAAAACTGTTGTTTATGATTTTCATAAATGACATCGATGAAGGGATAGAGGGCGTGGTGTCTAAATTTGCATATGATGTAAATATTGGAGTGTTGTTAATGATCACCCCCAAGCAGAGCTTCTTCAGAGTGACCTGGTGACCTTCAGAGTGACTTTGACTTCAGGGATGGTCAGAAAAATGGCAGCTATGCTTTAATCCAGCAAAGTGTAAGGTATTACACCTGGAGAACAGTAATCCCAAAATAACTTATACACTTGGTGAAGTTGAACTAAAGCCAGCAGTGGAGGAAAGGGACTTGAGTTGTTACGGTAGGGTCCCACATGAAGTCCTTTGAGCATAGTAGACAAGTTGCAAGGAAGGCCAATGGTGTCCTATCGCTGATTTATCGAACATTTCCTAGTAGAGATAAGAACGTCGTAATCCAATTACGCAAGGCTATCGTTAGACCACACTTGGAATGCTGTGTATGCAGACCTCACCTAAAGAAAGAGATTGTGCTTCTTGAAATGGTCCAAATCAAAATCTGCCAAAGATTTCCCCGCTTTAGATTGTCATTTTTTTTATATAATCAATAAGTAGAAGAAATGTTGGTAGGTTTATTTCTCTTCTTTTCTCCATAATCTCTTGTAATGAGAAAATGGCCTCTATTGTATTTCTTCCTTTTCTGAACCCACATTTGTTCTTCTAAAAATTGCTCAATATATTTAAGTTTATTCTTTAGTATATTAGATATACTGTACAGCAGTGTTATCAATCTGCGGTTGTTAGGGTTATTTCGGGAGCCTTTTTTTGTGTAAATTGATTACTATTCCTCTTTCCCAATCTGTTGCTTATGCCATAAGATGTTAAATAATTTTAATAGTGCGTTTTTAGTAAGGCGACACCAAATTTAAATAGTTCTAAGTTCAAATTTTTATCACAGATCATCTTCCCACTCTCCCTAGTTTCAGGGTTATACCATCTTTTGGAACAGTGTTTCTTCCATTCTCCTTGAGAAATTGAGTTGGCTTTTATATGGTCATCTGTGTCTAATTGTAATTTCTTAATTTTGAAACATGTACACTGCTGTGCCATTAATATCCGGACACATGCCTTTTTGCTTTCATGATTGCTTTCAATCTTCCCAGCATACCCTCAACAAGCTTTTTATAAATGTCAGGTGATATATTCCTCCACTCGGCCTTTAACGCAGCCACCAGTTCAGCTTTGTTCTTTAGGCGATCTCGACGTTCACGTACCCGACGATCCAATACATCCTAAAGATGCTCGATAGGGTTCAGAGCAGGGGCAGTGTACTCTGGGCTGGACAATCCAACTTTTCCACACCTATATCCTCAAACAACTCTGTTACGACCCGAGAAGTATGACATGGTCTTACTTATACAGCCTGCCCCGAAGTATTGCCATAATTTGGAAGTGTATAATTTGACAGGTTGTCCAGGTATTGCACAGCATTCATGGTTTGTCGATAACGACTAATGGGCTCAAGCCAAACTATGAAAGAAGCCACATACCGTGACACTGCCTCCACCAAACTTCATGTTTTGGAGGATACAATCAGGAAGGAACTGTTCCCCTGGCATTCGCCACACCCAGGAACGGCCATTTAGACTGGTACAGTGCGAACCTAGACTCGTCTGTCCATAGAACTGCTTTCCACTGCTATACAGTGTCCAGGATTTGCTCTCCTTACACCATGTTAATCGGTGTCTATTATTTGTTGAGGTGATCAATTCTGTTGAACGTGTAATCTTGCATGCTCACTTTTGGAATTGTCTGTCAAAGCCCGATGTGCATATTTATACCAGTTTCTGCGACATGTTGCGTTCATAGGACCTGTTTCCCCATCCATGGAGGGCTGTCCGGATATTAATGGTAGGGCAGTGTATATGTGAGCAGACCTTTTCAAAAATGAAATTTGTAAAATCAAAAATACGATCACTTCTAACTGACCCGCATTGACCTGACTTTTTAAGAACTGGAAGCGGTACTTTAAAACCCGATATTACGAAACTTAGTCACACTCTACAACCACGTTCATCGCATTAATTATAATTTTGTTGTTTTACTAACTGTATTTTAGTGATTAGTACAATAAATAAGTAATAATTAAAATTTGATAAAAACAAAGTGATATTTTTATATTACATATCCATCGATTTATTTTTTTAATTTGTAGATATAAAATATATTTCTCGGCATAACATTACAGTTATGCAGTGAATGAGTTTTTCTGTAATAAGGAATATTCTCCGGCCCACCAAATATTCCAAAATTTCATATGTGGCCCGCTTCTCTAAACAAATCTGAGTACAATATTGTTCTGTAAACAGAACAAAACAGTTTTCATGTGCAGTTCCCTCTCTCAACAAAAAGATAGAATTCGTGCTTGATGTTGCTTAAATTGAAGTCTGCGCAGCTCGATGGAGTCCAGCCCAGCTGGAATAATCAATCTTAGCACCAATAACAAACTGGTATAGGTATAGGTATGTTGAGGGTCTGACGGCTCCGGGGATTTCTCCCATCTCCGCGTATGTTCTTTGTATCGAGTGACAGTACCCTGTCTATGCCAGAGGTTTAAAAATAATGTATGGGTCATGCGGTATGTAGTTTGTTGTGCCCATTGTTCATCCGGCCTGTTGGCCGCCGGGCCCCCAGTGGGACCCAGCGTTACCATACCTAGCGACGGGGACGCCGGCCGGGTGTACCAAGAGACTAATTATACTCTGGCAGGTCCTGCCACTTACTTTCCTGGGATTTCGGTGACGAGGACCTAAAATAAAGGTTGGAGTTATCGCTAAGTTGGAGTTATCGGTTTAAGTAAAATTGCATTTAGAAAGCGCTGCGTGGGGTTTTACGCTGAAAGAACTATTTCTAGAGAGCCTAAAAGGTCGGGCAAAATTTGATGTGATTTAAATTTGGACATGTGGGGCAGTCGCTGTACAAGAGAAAGTGTTGGGAGGGGGGGTGAAGACTGGGGGGATGAAATAGGAAGAAGAGGGGTCGGATAGAGAGGTGACTCCCCCATTTTCAGTGGGGCATGCCCATGCCCCACCAGAGTGAAAATATGGGGAGGCGAGGAGAGGAGAAGAGCAAATACCCCCTCCCCTCCCCCTCCCCGAAAAAAAAAAAAAAAAAAAAAAAAAACCGCACAAGGGAGTGCAGTTTTGGGTCGATAGTAGGCCATTCAAATCATCCTCAAGTCTTGTCTTTCTGTGGTATGGTGAGTTTATTGCTTGTGTTTTTTTTTTTTTTTTTTTTTTACTTGTTTGACCTCCTGCATTCTTCCTAGTTGGGTTGCCTTTGGTATATTTCTATCATTGTTTTCCTTCTAGAAAATAGATCCTGGGCATATTGACTGAGTGCCTTGTAGTCCTCTTGAGTGTCTAGCAGTCTGGGTTCTTGGTTGTCTGGGATATATTGGATTGACGTTATTAGCTGTAGTCGCAGGTCGTCATACAAATCGCACTCAAACATTAAGTGTCTCCAGGACTCCGGGTTGCCACAGGGACAGTCCGCGTTATTTATGATACCAAGTTGGTGAAGTTTAGCTTTAAACGGGCCGTGTCCTGTAAGGAGGAAGGTGGTATTTCGACCAGGGTGAAACCACACTGGCGCCTTAGGGTACAGCTTGGTGACAGTGGGGAGGAATCTTCTGGTCACTGCACCTTTTTCTGTGTTGCTCCATCTCCTCTCTGCCAAATCTGGATGAGGTGGTCGGTGATTCTTCTCTTCTCATAGTTGCGGTCATTAGTGATGTCAGTGGTGAGGTCATACATCGTAACCGATGTGTTTCTGGCAAGATGGTAGAGCAGACCACAGCGGGTAGCTTCGAGATCCAGGGGTAGAACTCCTACCAGGACTTGGAGGGCAGCCGTGCTAGTTGTTCTAGTTGCTCTCGACATGGTAAGGAGGATGGTCCTCTGAATGGTTTCGAGGATCCGTTTATTCACTTCTAGTGCCGCCCTCGCATACCAGACAGGGGAGCCATATGTGATGGCAGGGATGAAGAGAGCTTTGTAGTACAAAGACAGGGTAGTACGTCTGAGTCCCCAGTCCCTGCGAGTGACTCTAGCGAGGAGGGCCGCGTATCTTCTTATCTTTTGTTTAATATATTCTAGGTGTGGTTTGAAATTTAATTTTCTGTCCAAGATTATTCCTAGGTATTTAATCTGTTCGCACAGCTTAACTGTTTTTGTTCTCAATTTTAATTTGTGGTGGTCTCCTTAAGTCTAACGTACCTTTTAGCAGCACCGAATTTGTCTTGTCGGGTGCTAGTTTGAGCAAGTGTAGCTTCGTCCAATCTAGCAGCTTTTGCAGGGCATCATTTGCTTGGATTTCTAAGGAGGATCTGCTGTCAGCCTCGATGGTCAAGATCAAGTCATCTGCATAGGCCTGGGCCTCCACACCACTCAGATCCATGGCGAGGAATTCGTCCAGGACAAAGTTCCACAGGAGCGGCCCTAGGACAGAACCTTGGGGGCAGCCCCTGCGGACTGGGCGACTGAGGCATTTATATGGTGTGGTAACTTGCACTGCTCTATCAGCCAGGTAATCCTTCATGCAATAATAAAGATTCAATGGAAGGTTGGCAGCTCTGAGTCTCGCCAAGACGCTCGGCCACCAGAGGGTGTCGAACGCCCCAGCGAAATCCACTGCGATGACGAGGAAGTATTTCCTTTTACAATGGGCGACTCTAGAGAGGAGGTTCTGTATTGCTTCGATAGTGGATTTGCCAGGAGTAAATCCGTATTGCTTTGTCATGTTAGGATTTGCTTCATTATAATGCCTTGTGATTCTTGTATGTAGCAGCCGTTCGAATATTTTACTGAGGGTTGGTAGCAGGGCTATGGGTCTGTAGGAACTAGGTGTCTCTGGTAGCTTTGTTGGGATTTTTAGGATCAGTTTTAAATTTGCTTTTTTCCTTTTTGCACATTCCAAGGTCACGGATTCTGGGGGAATGAGGACCACACATTTGAAAAGAAGATCGTCGTGTTGGTAATTATTATGGAATCGCCAAGTTGATATAATGATTGTCAACTTGAATTTTCTTTGACTCCAGAAGTTTGTGAGCAACTTCAGCAAACTCTATATTTCTAATTAAATGTAACAGCACAATTCCGCTTATGTAAATAAACTTCCAAAATTTGAGGATATATTGCGCATAATTATACATTAATAATGCACAATTTTCATTTTATTCTTTTTCAGTGAAACATGGCGTATGAAAAGTTGATTTTTGCATTGTCTGCCGGATTTCTTGCTGCTGTTGTTGCAGATGGTAAGTGGTTACCATCTAATTAGAATTTTTCATATATGATATGAAAAAAGTATGAAAGGGAACGGGTAAACTTATTGTGAGATCATTGATTTAAGAAATTGCTCCCGAAGAGATTTCAATGATTGCTTGGTTGATTTGTATGATTTAGATTTTTGTGTTTCACTCTAATTTATGTTATTCCTTCTTTCGGTATCAAACGCAGTTCCCTAATTAAATAATAATAAAACCCTGTTATATTAAGGCCTCTTTAGGTTTAACTTGCAACTACCTACATGCAATATATATGCATAAATTTCCTGTGGCCTGTTTTCATGTTTTGCAGGACGAAAAACCAAGTTTCGGGGGAGAAACTTTGCTCTCCTTCCCCGAGACAGTAATTTAGCCATGGAAAGATAAAAGCCCATAAAAGTTCCTCGCTTTATTAACAGTATTCGAAACCGGTCCTCTTCCACCCGGTGATAAATTCCTACTGATAAATAAAAAGCAATTTATTCCATTTTATTTAGCAGTAAAATTAAAATTTTAAAAAGAAATTCCAAAAAAATTTCCGATCGAATTTCAGAATGTCATTTATATTATTTTTTAATTAACAAAAATACGAAATGACAGGGGAAATTCATAGACATCGGCGAAAAATTCAAGAACGAAATCAGCGATATAGAGCTTGGCATGGTGATGAAAAAGCGTCTTAAATGAGTACTATCGAAGGGAGCTGAGGGAGAGATTTTGTAATTACTTCAGCATTCATCTTTAATTCTTTTCAGAAAGTTTGGGTGCTCATTCCACCCCTGACTTGTATTGATACAATGTTCAGATGAACAAAAACACAAATATATCGTCACACTGCTGACATCGATATTCAGATGAATGAAAGTTGTAACAGATAAACTGATTAACGCCATTAACATCTGTTTTCGAATGGCAACAAATCCTATCGAGACCAGACGTACTTTCATCGTACTAATTTCCTTTTATTAACCAAACAATCACACGGTGTCCTTCACATTGCCAACATGTTGCACCATAGCCGCAAGGCCATGGTGCAACCTGTAGGCAATCTTCAGGAACAATCTCGTCAGAGCTGATGCTGATCGTGCATGCACACGACAGTTTTAAACTTGAGTGTGCACTCCGTCATTTAGTACAACTTTCGTTTACGGGCTTTAATAGCAGCTGAAAAACTGCCTAAAATTAGCAGCTGTCCCAGGGCTAGACCAGTTGCGTACAATTACAGAGCAGCAGATTTCCTCATCCATTTCCTGTATGACTCGCATAATCTGAATACTTTGTTGATGGCAGCTGTTGTTGGCACATAGAGATGACCTCAGATTTTATATATTTTAATTATAGTTATAATATAACTATACAGAAGAGGACCAGTAATATTATAATTATGTATATAATTATAATTAAAAAGAAATAAATTCCTATTCTAAAAGGAATCGGATCAAAAGCTTGTTTAGTCTTTGAGTTATTCAAGTTCAAAGATCGTCACGGACAGAGGAACGTATGCAAATATTAGATTTATAATTCAAGTGTATTCTGGAACGTGCTCATTCCACCCTTGACTTTGTGGGGGGGGGTTGACTGATTGAAAAATCTATCTCTATTTATCCCTGGCTGGGTCGCCAATTGTGGGGGTGGCGTTTCTTCTTATATATATATTTATATTACTTTTTATTTTGTTATTATTTGTTATTTATATTCCCCACTTTGCATCTGATTGGTTATCTCACAGAAGAATTCCGGTTCTGTGGGAGTTCCTATATTAGTGCACTCCTCCTTTGGGTTTTGCTGTGTGTTCAGAAATGACCAAACACTATTTGCATTAAGTAAAATACAATCAGTTTATTATACATACTTACAAATAAAAGATAAGACAAATCATTACACATTATTCACTTCATATATAGGTACAAGGCATGGATCACGTTCCTGGTCATTAGGCTCTCCCATCCATCATCTTCTTCTTACTATAGGCCCACTAACATCTCGTACAATCAGTTTAATTTAACTCTTTCTTAATTACAATTGACATTTATTATTTATATATTTATATCTTTCTTTTTCATACCTATCTAGCACAATCCTACATTCTTCTTCATGGTTGATACAATTCTTCTTCTGGAATTATGTCCACTCTACAAACTATTCTATTCTATTCTATTCTATTCTCTCCCCAGTACTTTAAAGTTACATGTTAATGAAATATACATGGGATTATTTATTTCTTCATTCCCTCAGGTAAACTTCAGCATATAGCGACTAATTTCTCTACTTCAGTAACATTATATAAATAACATACAACTGTACCTGCTCTATAGGCTAACCCGTCCAAAATTATTACTTTTACTCCATTAATTGATCGGTAAATAGACCACAACTGTAAATCATCCTTCATTAAACTATTTCTATGATATTTCCTTACTTATCTATACCTTAACTTAACTCTTAACTGTATGCTTCCCTAAATCTCCCTTAATATTTATCTATCTTCCCTGCAGTCTTTTGCAATTACATAGAGGTAAATTCGTTGTTTAACCACTTACTTCTGGGGATTTGGATCTTACCGCTAATACAACGTGTGGCCTGTGACTTTCTGCTCTGCATCGGGTCCTCCATTGGTTTGGGAACGTTCATCTGGAATTCTAAACTTTGCCAGGGACACTTTCCGCTTTGACGATCATCCTGGTGTCGTATCCTTCTTTGCTGTGCCGGATCATTCTGTAGGAGCCGCTTCTCATCACTTTATTTCTACAGGACGGTACAGTTTTCTTCTGTTAGCATTATCTCGCTGTCCTTCTTTCAAATATATTTCTCGGTGGACGCTTTCGGACTTCTATGTTCCATCTCGAGAAAGTTCCCCTTTCTGTAACTCATCTATACTTCATTAAAACTATCAGAATTTAGTGAACTCACCATAACTGGTTCTACTGGTGGATCGCTTCCGGGGACTGTTTCCTGGGCCTATCTTTCCAAAAAATCACTCTCGAAGAAAAACTTTATTATCTCCAAAAAAAACTTTATCACATCTCGAAAAATCATCTCCGAAAAACTTCATCACATATCTAAAACATCTTATCACCCCTCTTCACACCCTTTTGCACGCGCTCTTCCCCTTTTATTTCCCAAAACCTAGTAACGCCCCTCCTTTCCTCGACCAATCATTTCTATCTGACCATCATCGTCCCCTTCCGGTGTAGAGATAACTTCCGTTTCTAGAGAATTCTCGAATATTCTGGAAATGACCAGAATTTCGGAGCTCAGACTCCATCCGGAAAACATCTGCGTCCATTTTCTTGATTCGTCTCGCATTATTATAAAATGACCACACCTGCTCTGTTTGCAGTAAACAAGAACGCCCCTGCTGGTACCCCTATTGTCATCTCTGGACCAAACCGTCCCTTGCCATACTATCAGTTGACCCCCCCACTGTTCCGTCTTGCTATCTTCGCTTGCTATTTCCGGTGTGGGCACTGATCGTATATCTGTTTCTAATGTTTTTCTTCAAGGTATATTTGCTTGTACATTAAATTTAACCTTCTCTTAAATTAATTCCATTAGCGCGAGACCCATTATCTTAAACAATATTAGTGACTTTAAGTGTTTTCTTTTGTGGTTTACAATATCACTATCTAGCGTTCTTTCTTAAATTATATTTAAATTTAACTTGTAAGACTTTGTGTCTTACAATCGTCAACCCTTGCCAGAAAAATTTATGCATGTGTAAATTTTTCTATTCTAATACACCCTTTCCCGTAATTTTGGTCCACTGTACATCTATTTACAGATCCCCTTTATACACTACTACTTATGCTACAATATCCTCTGATGCCAAAATCACCCGGATGAAGCCTGCCATAATGAATATTTTTAAAGAGTATCTATATTCATTGGAAATTTAAATTACTTAACACACTGCTAAATTTCAGAACTATACTAATCCAATGTCTACCTGTTTATCTCCCAATAGCTGTATGTGACCCTCTTAGTGTTCTATATACAAATATATACATATACACATTCTAAATATATTAGGCCTCACTAAATCTACTCCCATCCCATATTTTCATCGAATAAACCTCCTAAATACATCTGCTGCATCCTGTTTATTTCCTCCAACTTGTGGACCCTTTCCCTAGTGGAATTTTCTGTTCTGTGTTTCCACAATCCTTCGATTCCTTTGAGCTCTGTTGTTTCCTTTAATTGGTTGCGATTCTCTTCATTGCCACTTTCTTCCACTTTATTTGAAGGTTTGCTATCTTCATGTCTCTCTTCCCTTCGAGACGTTTTCTTTCCAGAATTTACATTAACCCTTTCTCTCATTTCCAAGACTCCCACGTGTAACATCCTTCCACTTTCTTGGCACTTTCCCTCATTAGTCCTATTAGTTTTGTTCCTCTTCTTTAATTCCCTTAATTCTTCTTGAGCAATCAGAACCTTATCAATAGCGTTTGCCTTACGCCTTTTTGATTCCTTCACACTCCTTCCCTTTGAAGATTTCCCTCTTTTTGTCTCATACTTGGCTCTGCCGCCTGCATTTTGCCTTCTATCTACTTTAGGACTCACAGCGGTATCACTACCGAAGGTAATGCTGCACCTTCCCAGATCTATCTGGGCGCCTAATTTCTTTAGTAAGTCCGTTCCTAGTATCGCGTCATGTCGACAACTGTTTACCCTGTTTGCCACTAAATATGAATGGGGCACCATGTTTTCACATCCCTGTAGTTTTATCTTGTCTCTAACTATATAATCGGTGTGAATTTCTTCAGCACCTACCCCCTCTACAAGAAATTCGCGGCAACATCTCACATCTCCCTTATTTGACCCTTTGCAATATCTGATGAGGTAATCCCACATTAAAATAGACCTTGAGGCTCCTGTGTCCACAAGAAATTTACCTGGTATCCCACCTAAGCTGCCCTTTACATATAACAGGTCGTTTCTCCTGCCATTATCATTTACAGCACCTATAGATATCTTTTTTCCTTTGGCTGTGTTTAAGTGTAATGCTTGCTTCTCCCAGCGGGTGTGTCTAAAAGATCTATGTCTTTTAACTACGGCATTGTTAATGCGCTCTCGTTCATTCCTGTACTCACCATGTTTAGCGCAATGCCTTTCCTCCCTGTGCTGGTCCATGTTTCTGGGGTTTTTAAAGTGTGGGTACCTGTCTCGTTCCCAATACTCTCCCCTTTCCCAGTTATTGCTAGCGCCCCATCTTACTTTGCAGTCGCGGGTCCAATGGTCGGTGTTCTGGCACCTATAACACCATTTACGACCCCCATCCTTGTCTCTCCCCTCGTTTGTTTGTGAATTTAATTCTCTACCCAATCTTTGTTTCACTTCAGCTTGTTGCTGATCTTCCCTAGCATCATTGCTTAATGAGAGCCTTTCCATCATCCATTCCATCTTCCTTTCGATGCTATTTAAATGTTTAGATAACCCTTCGATTTCACTTCCCCACTCCCTTGATTCTTTCCCTGTTTCTGGCAGTTTTTTGTCGGTTATCGCGTTTATCTCCTTTGCCCCCGTATTTCTACTAAAGTTTTCAAGCATTTCCTCCTCTAATGAGAGGTTGTATGCGTCTGTTAATGTTTCGGGTTTTTTCCTTAGTACTTCCTTTTTAAAATTATGGCGGAGCCCTGTGATAAATTGCCCTGTTAGTATCTTCTCGAACGCCTGTTTCTCCGATTCTGCTGTTTCTGTATTTAGTTTTAAATTTAGAAGGCGCTGGTGGAATTCGCTTACTGTTTCGCGAGTGGTCTGCGTGTATCCTCCCAATTTTCCTATGCTGGTTAACAAGTCATTCTTTCTCCCAAATAATTTTCTTAATGTTTCAGTGAATCTGTGTAGCGTTTCTACTTCTTCTGCCACTGTGGCCTGCCTGTATTTTTCTAATGCCTGTCCTTCTAATTTAAATTCCCCTATAGTTATGATATCTAGATCACTTAACCCTTCTTTATCCTTAATTAGATTTAATTTATTAATGAATTTTTCCACTCTTTCGCCCGATTCCCCCTTAAATGGTTTCAAATACTCACTGTATTTGATTTGCCCTGACCCCTTTGCTACCATGCTTACCATTCTTACCTCTTGATCTTCTTGGCCTTCATATTCACTGTGGCCCCCAATATTTTCACAATCCTCACCACGTCTCCTACCCTTTTTTGGCATTTTTATATTTATTACTCTCTAGCTATCAACTTTAACTAATCAATAAGTCTGCCGCTTAATCGTTATACAATTCCTTAACTATATTAGATAATCCAATTCGATCTACCATTAACGTTTACCTGCTTGATCAATAATCAATTTGCTAAAAATTCAACAACCAATAATTATAAGAATTAAATTTTTTTTTAATTTTAATAATTAAAAAATCAATAATTATCTCTTTACCTCCACAACTATCTATCCTTGAAGTTTACCTGATCAATCTCAATAATTAATTCAATGGTACATAAATAATAATTTCCAATTCAATGCTAAATCAATACTTGCCTATTCAAATCCACAGTTATTTACTTGTTCAATCTATAATCCATTCAACAATAATCAACTCAATAATACATAAATAATTCTAACTTACACTTTCTGGCTCGCCAGCTGAATTTTACAGTTTCAGCAACTGATTATAATGAATCTTTGTTTTGTCATTCCTAAACACAGCCTTCCATTGAGGAGTTTTCCTGGCTGGCATATCGCCAATTGTGGGGGGGGGGTTGACTGATAAAAAAATCTATCTCTATTTATCCCTGGCTGGGTCGCCAATTGTGGGGGTGGCGTTTCTTCTTATATATATATTTATATTACTTTTTATTTTGTTATTATTTGTTATTTATATTCCCCACTTTGCATCTGACTGGTTATCTCACAGAAGAATTCCGGTTCTGTAGGAGTTCCTATATTAGTGCACTTCTCTTTGGGTTTTGCTGTGTGTTCAGAAATGACCAAACACTATTTGCATTAAGTAAAATACAATCAGTTTATTATACATACTTACAAATAAAAGATAAGACAAATCATTACACATTATTCACTTCATATATAGGTACAGGGCATGGATCACGTTCCTGGTCATTAGGCTCTCCCATCCATCATCTTCTTCTTACTATAGGCCCACTAACATCTCGTACAATCAGTTTAATTTAACTCTTTCTTAATTACAATTGACATTTATTATTTATATATTTATATCTTTCTTTTTCATACCTATCTAGCACAATCCTACATTCTTCTTCATGGTTGATACAATTCTTCTTCTGGAATTATGTCCACTCTACAAACTATTCTATTCTATTCTATTCTCTCCCCAGTACTTTAAAGTTACATGTTAATGAAATATACATGGGATTATTTATTTCTTCATTCCCTCAGGTAAACTTCAGCATATAGCGACTAATTTCTCTACTTCAGTAACATTATATAAATAACATACAACTGTACCTACTCTATAGGCTAACCCGTCCAAAATTATTACTTTTACTCCATTAATTGATCGGTAAATAGACCACAACTGTAAATCATCCTTCATTAAACTATTTCTATGATATTTCCTTACTTATCTATACCTTAACTTAACTCTTAACTGTATGCTTCCCTAAATCTCCCTTAATATTTATCTATCTTCCCTGCAGTCCTTTGCAATTACATAGAGGTAAATTCGTTGTTTAACCACTTACTTCTGGGGATTTGGATCTTACCGCTAATACAACGTGTGGCCTGTGACTTTCTGCTCTGCATCGGGTCCTCCATTGGTTTGGGAACGTTCATCTGGAATTCTAAACTTTGCCAGGGACACTTTCCGCTTTGACGATCATCCTGGTGTCGTATCCTTCTTTGCTGTGCCGGATCATTCTGTAGGAGCCGCTTCTCATCACTTTATTTCTACAGGACGGTACAGTTTTCTTCTGTTAGCATTATCTCGCTGTCCTTCTTTCAAATATATTTCTCGGTGGACGCTTTTGGACTTCTATGTTCCATCTCGAGAAAGTTCCCCTTTCTGTAACTCATCTATACTTCATTAAAACTATCAGAATTTAGTGAACTCACCATAACTGGTTCTACTGGTGGATCGCTTCCGGGGACTGTTTCCTGGGCCTATCTTTCCAAAAAATCACTCTCGAAGAAAAACTTTATTATCTCCAAAAAAAACTTTATCACATCTCGAAAAATCATCTCCGAAAAACTTCATCACATATCTAAAACATCTTATCACCCCTCTTCACACCCTTTTGCACGTGCTCTTCCCCTTTTATTTCCCAAAACCTAGTAACGCCCCTCCTTTCCTCGACCAATCATTTCTATCCGACCATCATCGTCCCCTTCCGGTGTAGAGATAACTTCCGTTTCTAGAGAATTCTCGAATATTCTGGAAATGACCAGAATTTCGGAGCTCAGACTCCATCCGGAAAACATCTGCGTCCATTTTCTTGATTCGTCTCGCATTATTATAAAATGACCACACCTGCTCTGTTTGCAGTAAACAAGAACGCCCCCGCTGGTACCCCTATTGTCATCTCTGGACCAAACCGTCCCTTGCCATACTATCAGTTGACCCCCCACTGTTCCGTCTTGCTATCTTCGCTTGCTATTTCCGGTGTGGGCACTGATCGTATATCTGTTTCTAATGTTTTTCTTCAAGGTATATTTGCTTGTACATTAAATTTAACCTTCTCTTAAATTAATTCCATTAGCGCGAGACCCATTATCTTAAACAATATTAGTGACTTTAAGTGTTTTCTTTTGTGGTTTACAATATCACTATCTAGCGTTCTTTCTTAAATTATATTTAAATTTAACTTGTAAGACTTTGTGTCTTACAACTTGTATGGTGTATTTACGAAAACCTTTTATTGCTGATAGAAACCGAAACTTATGCCAATTCAAATTTTATTAATTTCCATAGTTTAAATACTTTATGAAAGCTTTTTATTACAATGATAATACGTCTACAAATGTTGAAGACCAATGATTTTATTTATGGAGAGTATACGAAGGAGGGGTTTGAAAAGTTCATGGCCTGAGTACGAAAGTGTAATAGTGCAGTGTTAAATATTTCTGTACTTAAAGTACACTTCAAATAATAACCCACCTGGTTTCGTACAGTTTCAAGAAAAGTCTTTTTTTTTTAATTACAGGTCCTGAAGTCAACAAAGTTGTTCGAATGAGGAAAGATGGAAAAAATCAGTAATCTTGCAGTGATCCAATATTTGTGAAAAGAGGGACAAACGCAAAGACAATTCATGAGAATTTGGTTACAGTACTGGAAAAGGATGCCCCCTTCGTATACCATGGTTAAGAACTGGACAGCAGAAATTAAACGAGGGGAGGAGAGCCTGGAAGATAATTCACTCTGTTTGACTTGAAACTTCCGGCACTTTAGAAGTTGACAATGTGCACGATTTAGTGATGAGCGGTCTGCGAGTGACAGTTTGATACATTGCCTGTTCCTTGGGCATCTCATCAGAATTGATTCCAACGTTGTTGACAGCAGATCAAAAACTCTCAAGACATTTCAAGTCAGGCGGACGTTTGAATAATTTTCATGCAGATCCACCAATTTTTATTCAAAGTTTATGAACATAGATGAGACGTGGGTCCAGCCAGAGACAAAGGAGCAGTTCAAACAGTGCAAAATACAGCTCTTTTCCGCTCCAAAGAAAGCCAAATTGATTCATTCTTCTGGCAAGGTGATGGAGGATTATGCTCAGAGATGGCAGACAGTTAGAGGGGCATACTATGCAGACCTTGTGAGGCCTTTGAGTGAAAACATCAAAGACATGCGCAGAGGACCGTAGGATCAGCAAATTCACCCCATTTTCTTCAGATCTAGCAGCATCAGATTTCACCTTTTTCATAATTTGAAAAAAAAAAAAAAAAAAAACTGACTGTCATCCATCAATATGTCACTGTGTGACATGTTAATGGACAGTGACATCATTACCGCAGTGGATGCATTCCTGGAGGCCCAAGAGAAAACTTTCCTCACAGCCGGAATCGACATTTCAGCACCGGTGGGAAAAGTGTATTGACTCCAAAGAAGGCTATGTTGAAAAGTAACGTGTTAACATACTCCTCATATAAACCCTATACACTCAGGTCACAAACTTTTTAAACGCCCTTCGTACATTTTATTCAATGAAAATATTTATCTTTTGTGGGCCTGTGTCAATTAAGCCACAATCGAGGTCCTAATGTTATGTTTACGATGGAACAAGCCGTCTGCTGGTAATTTGACTGGCGTGTTTTACCCAGTGCGTTGGGAAATTTTTACAACCGTCTATGATGGAACAATCTGGCTTGTCGACCTGCTCTGGAGCAAACGCAAAATCTTTTAGAGATAGAGGACGATGCCCTGTTTAGTATTTCTTTTTTATGGTGCTAGCAGGAAGTGTTTTATAAAACGAATGATGTTTGCCCTGTAAGACTTGCTTGAGTCCTTTGTATTGCTCATTTTCTACAAAACTAAATCTGACAACCCAAATCCAGTATGGTAAAATGAATAAGAAATTTAAAAACCACGTAATGAATCAGAGGACAGTTACAACCATGCGCGGACCATTCCCAACATCGCCGGCTTTCCGGATAGGGGTTTACAAGCTAAAAAGTTGATACACCCAACACAACAAACCTTGTCTGTTTTTCCGATCCGGCTCCAACATGTTGGCCTACAATGTTTTAATATTTGACAATTGTTTAAGTTGTTGCCCGGCTTGCTGTCCGACATGTTGTGCCTATCTAAACGTAGCTTTACAAATAGTTTTATTGCCCTCGTGGGTTACAATGTTTTTTTTAATACCCTCGTGCAGTTGGTAGTATCACTCTCTTCCCCACACCGGGTGGAAAAAACCTGAGTTCGAGTCCCGTCGATGACGTGAGGAATTTTAATGGGCCTTTTTCACGACGTCGCTGAATTAGTCACTCTCAGACGGAGGACAGCATGGTTTTTTCATCCAGCAAAACAGAAGCAATAGGGGCATCAGCCTTAGTCGCTGATGCTCCTAAAACCCTACTACAACATCAAATACAAAGACTAATTCCATCTTGTTACAAGTCGATGAAACAAAACAAAATGCTTCACAATCGCTTCACCAAAAGCCCACAGTCAAATTTCTTTAAAAGGCTGCTGTGTCGATGCTGTTTAAAGTACGAAATCGTTCATTGAATGAGTTACGTCTTTCTAGTGACCGACTACTACTTAGGATTTCTAAGAGGTACAAGCTATAATAAGTTATACACCAGCATCGAGCCATGATAATGAAGAGGTTGAAGAAATGTACAACGAAATTGAGTCTTCTAGATGAGCAGAAAACCCACTACAGTACCAATATGGGGACTTCAATGCTAAGGTTGGAAAGAGACAAAACAGCGCAGAAAGGTGAACTATAGGAAATTTTGGCATTGGTGAAAGACTTGTGGAATTTGCAGAATGTTGAGGAATGTCAGTAATGAAGACTTATTTTCAAGAAAAGGGTGAACAGAAAGCGGACATGGAAGAGCCCAAATGGATTAACAACCAATGAAATCGACTTCATCCTCACTAACAGAAGATATATCGTGAATGATATCCTGAACAAGGTAAACGTTGGAAGTGATCACAGAATGGCAAGATGCACGCTTGATATAGATGTAAGAAAAGAAAGTAAAAAACTGACTTGAGTAAATAATACGAAGGTCTTTGAGATAATAGAAGAGGAGAAAAAGCAGTATGTACTGCAACTTAAAAAACAAGTTTCAGCTTCTGCAGACTGCTCAGGACCAAGGTATCGACGAGGAATATTACAACTTTCTGAAAGTGATAACGCCCAAGAAACCTATAGGTAAAAAAAAAAAAATCCAAAGAGGAAAAATTATTCAAGAAACACTTGTCACCGACAAGGAGAAAATTGAATATACTGAGTTATGCAAAGCCATTAGAAAGAAATTCATAGAGGACACAAGAAAAGTAGAACAGGCAATAAGGGAAAACAAAGGGTTTAAATCAGCAACCATGTGCAGTAATACAGAAAGACAAATGATACTGAAACCGAAGAATAGCGATCGTGTACTTATAAATAGCAGAGAAGGCATAATTCAACTAGCGGAAGACTACTATAAAGAATTATACAAGGAGCGATGGAATGATGCCAGTAGTGGGCGAGATGGATCGCAAATTAGTAACACATATGACATACCCGATATTCTTCCTGATGAGGTAGAATATGCGTTGAAGAAAATGGAAAATCAGAAAGCCCCGGGGGAAGATGAAGTTACTGTAGAGTTGATAAAATTGGGAGGAAGAGACATGACACAAAAACTAGCAAGACTCTTCACAGAATACCTAAGGAGTGGAATAATGCAACCATGGTTTTGCTGCATAAGAAAGGAGATAAATTGGAAATTATACACCAATTAGCTTGTCATGCCACAAGTTGTGGGATGACAAGGGATGACAGATTAGAAAGAATGTATTCTTTCTGACAGATTATAAAGAATACATGATGAGAATCAACCGAAACAGCAAGCTGGCTTTAGGACAGGATTCTAAACTATGGATCACCTTCACGTAATGTCACAGCTAATGGAGAAAGCAAATAAATATAAAACACCATTATGCCTGGCATTTGTGGATTATGAAAAAGGTATTTGACTCCATACAGCATAAGGCAATGTTTCGGGCACTGAAAAGACATGGCATAGATATCCCATATATTATAAATTTGAAGAAAATATATGAGAACGCTAGGTCCTTTAGACAAGACAAAGAAAGTGGCAAATTTAAAATCGATAAAGGAGTTCGACAAGGAGACGCAATATCTCCTAAATTGTTTACTCATGTCCTTGAGGAAGCTTTCAGAAGATTAGATTGGTCTTAGAAAGGAGTCAATGTGAATGGAGAGTACCTAAACCATTTACGATTTGCAGATGAGATTGTGGTCATAAGTCACGATCCAAAAGAATTAGAGGAAAATCTTAATCAGTTATGCACAGTTAGTAAAGATTTTGGACTAAAGCTGAATATGGCTAAAACAAAAGTAATGATGAGCAAGTATGCCACAGAAAGGGACATAATGATTGAAGGAGCAGTAATTGAAAAGATGGAATCATATACTTATCTGGCACAAGTCATTTGATGTAATAATGATAAATGGCTGGAAGTCAAGAGAAGAATAAATTTTGGATGGATGGCATTCAAGAAATATAGTCAGTGACATACTGAGGAGCAATTTCCCAATTTGTCTCAAACGTAAAATAATGAACCTATGTATACTTGAACCTATGTATACCCACCATGACTTATGGAAGTGAAACTTGGGCGCTCACCGAAAGAATGGAAGAGAAGATGAGAACTACACAGTGAAGAATGGAACGAATTATATTGGAAATCAGACTGTTAGATAAGAAGAGAAACACATGGATTAGGCAGCAAACTCGAGTAAAGGACATTCTTATCAAAACTAAAGAACTAAAATAGCTCGAAGACATGATGACAGATGGACTAAGAAAATAACAGAATGGTACCCAAGAGGAGCTAGAAGAAAACCTGGAAGACCAAGACGGTGATGGACAGATGAAATTCATGAGTTTGTGAGTAGTAAATGGATGGCCATTGCACAAAACAGAAGGAACTGGAGAGGACTACATCCTGCAGTGGATTTAAAATGGCTGATGATGAGTGACCGAACTGTAATTCATCTATTGCTCATTAATTATCATCGCGCCAATCAAGAATTAATAGAAGACCCATCCTATGATCTTTTAAGAAATTTTTCCCCTTGGGTGTATGGATGTATCTCCACTTTGCAAAGTCAGCTCTGATACTCCGCTTGTGTGAACCCAACTCGAAAAACAAATTTTCCAATTCTCGACCGATTCTTCCATTTCCCAAAAATATCTAGAAAGTGAATTGTCGGATTTGGGAAGTTCAAGTGTACTTTATTTTCGCAATTAGAATAAATATATCGTGCGGAGGGATTTATGACGAAAGCATGATGGAGAACGCGCCATCACTTTAAAAAAAAACCATCGGTAGCAGTAATCAAAGCGTGTGAGAACCTCTCTTTCTCTTGTTGACGAGGGTCATCGGGTGAATCTTTATATTTCAAGGGCGATGCAATAAAAAACACAAAAATTTGATCCCACGGCGATATTGCATTTCCGCTTCGTTCAAGATTATTAAAAGCTCTAAGAATATATTTAGACAACCTCAGATTAATTTTTCTTGAAGGCCGGTTTATCCGCACATCGCGTATTATTACATGTGTTCGGTTTTCTTACTTTAAGAATTCCTTGGTAATTCGCTACCCTCAATTTTTCTCTTTTAATAAAAAATGGAGTTTCTGAAATGAATTTAAATTAAGAAGACCCGCTGCTGTTGTTTTTAGCACAAAGACGTGAATTTCTAAAATAAATCCGTCTTTTATTTTCAGATGACGACTGTACTTCTGTAATATGCCCAGTCGGGCCTGATAGCTGCAATACAACGGACTCTTCGTCAAACGAGTGTACCAACGATGACGATTGTTCGGGAGGAATATTGTGCTGTACGGCGTGTTGTGGGAAAAAGGCGTGCCTGCCAACTCGTAAGTATTGCCAGAATATCACATAAATAAGAAAAACAGTAGGAATATATTTAAGAGATCGTGGGTTTAAGTACAATTGCATCTTACATTAAAATTTCTGTGGAGATGTATTGTGTTTTATATAAGGCGGCTCCTAATATTCATCTACGTCATGGTTCTCTATGATGATATAGAAAACCCGCTACAATGTCCTCAGTGTTTTGGACAAAACGATGAACACTGTGATCTATCTAGACCAGTGGTTTTTGGGAATCAAAAAAATCATTGGTATTTCAATGGTTTGTGTCCCTCCAAAGTTCAATCCTACCCGACGGCACCTCATTCCTTAATATTTAATTTCTCTCATTGGCTTTTCTTTTTCCTGAGCCAACTGATTTTTAACATATAAGTATATTATTTTAGGAGTGAGTGAGAAAGTTTGATGAAAGGATGATTGTGGGCGTGATATAATTCAACCGCCTTTGATTCATAGGCATTAAATGCCTAAGTGCTTTCAGAAGTAATGTCTCCACAATCCTTGGCATTTGCGCCTTTCCGACAGTTGCGACCTTGGCGGCGGCGTGGGTTATTTATTTATTCTTTTGTGTCATTGGTCAATATTTGAGGCATGCATGCGATGAGGAAATATTTCAGCCTATTGTTATTTAACTCTCATAGCCCATAAGCGATAATTAAAAAAAAAGGTTGAGAAACACTGATCTAGATGTTCTGGACAATAATGCGCTTCCTACGTTGTTGTAACAAGTCGGAGAAGGCCCATATCAGTACTAGGAAGATAACGCCCATGTTATACTGCTCGTGTTGTGCCGGACTGGCTTAAGCATCGACAAGTTGGACTGGTCTGACCTCAATGCTCTACTGAACTTTTGAGATCATGTGGATTATTTAGATTATCACGTGCATTAGCATTAGTAGAGCCATATGATACAAGAAAGCAAGCTTAAACAGCATCAGCCAAAAAAAAAAAAAAAAAAAAAAACTTCCCATTTCACCCATCCATTTGCTCCAAAAGTTTCTCCATTTCCTTTTTAAATTTAGTTGAGCTATCAACATCCACAATGACAGATGGAAGTTTGTTCTAGCAATCAACTACGCAATCAGCTACCTCTCCAGTGCATTTTACAGATTCGTTTTATCTTCTATGGAACAATATAATAGCGTAGCTTAATTTAATTTAATTATAAATGTACTTTAATGTAACAAATGTACTAAATGTACAGTTATAAATGGTACATTAAGAGATCTACAATTTTCGTATCTTCTATGGAACCTAATTTATTGCATTTTAAAAGTGAATAACGACTTTATGGACGCCCTGTATAATAATGTTATTGAAACGTTCACACTAACAGAACAATTTTTAATTGAAATAGATATGCGACTCGTCTCGCAATGAGAAGAATTATTTTCCAATTCGAATTCATTTCCGGTTCTCATAATGTTTCTGATATTTTCTCCGAAAGCTGTAGGAGCCTCCCACACTCAAAGCTTTCAGAGTGTTGAATGATCTTCGTCCAGAAAACAGGCAAATCGACCGAATATTTCAAGCCACAACTTAGAAAATTTACGTGAAAGTTGGCAGCCCTAAAATTAGAATTACGTACTTAAAATGAAACTTACCTCATCAGTCATTTTATTGAAATATGAGTACTTCATATTTAGACGTAGTTCAAAATTTCTGAAGAAAAATATAGCTTTTAAAGTACTTGTCCTAAAAACAGGCTTTTCTTTAACTACTTTCAGGTGCAAGCTTAAATCCAGACTGTGTTATCAATTGCAAACGGACATATGACTACTGCAGTGCAACCCAGCTGTGTGAAGAAGGAAAATATTGTGTTCCTACGTGTTGTGGACAATGGTGTTTCTAGGTATGTTGATAACTGCAGTTAAAAATCACATGTTTTCTTAGAAAACTTAGAACTCACAATTTGACACGATGAATTATGACGTATTGCATCTCATAACGATCCAATTGCCTAATACAGCTATGTAATTATAGTATTAATTAAAAATTAGTATAATTCATTAACGTTTAGTCGAACGAATTAGAGGTTTTCTTCAAATGACATGCGTAAATTTTTGTTTCCTCGATCCGAAGCGAGATCTACATATGAAGTAAAATTGATTTTTATATTGTTTCCTTATTGTTTGCAGAAAATAATCAATTGACATTTTATTTACCGTTTTAATAAATTAAACCAGCTGTGTTTAATAAATAAACAAGTGAACATTTTATTTAACGGATTTCGGCTCAGGTTTTAAAATTGTTAAAGTAGAGTAGTTTTAAAATAGCTCAAATTACACTGTGACCCACTTCAGGAAATTGTTACTGTGACTTGTTATGACCGTAGTTTTGTTTCAGTAAAGATTTAAATTAGCGTAGGTTAAAAAAAAGTAGGATGACTTTAAAAGGTAACTATTTTTTAAATATATCCTACTTAAAATAAAACAAAAAATAAATGTATTCTGCGCTAATAAACATTATTGCTCTTTCTGGAACCAGCTGACTCTTTTACTCCAAAACGTTGGCAGCTTATCCGCTGTACAGGAACGGTGGTTCAAAGAAAATTTCAACTGGAGAGTTCCATGTGTTTGTTCAAAAGTATTTTGTTCTCAATCAATTAACCGATATATCTGCTATGATGAAGTGACAAAACGTTTTAATAATATATGGCCAACACTCGAGTTGAAGTTTGTCTTCGTGCCAAAAGTGGATATTCTGCCCACCGTTGTTTGGAAAAAGGTCGCATCACAAATCCTGGTTAAACGTCACAGGTTTCAGATTTACAATTTCTCACACGCAGATTAAAAACAAGATATAGTGACCCCTTATTTCGCTTCTCACTTACCACAAAATACTCACTCTTCTCACTCTTTCAACTAATTCTAAATTTTTATTCTTTTCTCCTTTTTATCTAGGGCTCTTTCCTATGAGCGCACTACGAAGAACTCGGTTCCATTATCCAATCGAGATTTTTGGAATTAAAGAAGGAAAATCTCATGAAATGTTCATTTATTGAATTTACAATACAGTACAAATATTGGATTTCCATATTCTCAGTGTCATTAAAATAAATTTAACAAAGTAGATCAATGGCAAAAAACGGCGGGCGTTTGAAAAGATCGAAAATACCATTAGTTATTCAGAATTCGAACTGTCCATCGTCAGGCATTGTGTCGTTTTTGAAATTGTGGCCTTCACAATTACAGTTCGCTTCTGAGAACGATTTATGTACTTCTCACATAAGCAGAATGACCAGTTTTTATCAGTATCAGCTATAACTCTCCTCATCTGGCTATCTCTATGCTCTTGTCATGCTCTTTAAAACTGAGTTTTTTAAAGAGCATGAGAGCGATTTCATCTTTAAATCAGAATTTTAAATGGAATTTCTATTTATCTCTTAAATTCGAGGTCTCTATAATTGGATGTACGCTCCGAAATGGATGGTGGATGTTCTAGTGATGTAGCTCATATGGCTATTGCTGTGTCTTTCGTGTAAAAAACTACTGGTATCAAAAAGCAGCATAATGCATTCTGAAGAATGGCCACTCTTGAGCCCTATAGGCTGCTTCCACCATCTGAACATATTAATGTGCTTAATTCTCCTAGCCATAAACTTGATGGATAAGCTCCTGTTAGATATTTTCCACACAGATTCAGTTACACAGCTTTGCCTAACTCGTACGAAATGTGTTTGCCTCTACTACAACGAAGCACATCATACTTTCTACTAGATCGCAAATACAAACAAATCAGTTAACACGAAGCGTATTCCCCTCAGAACTTTCCGACCGCCTCTCGTAGAAATGGTTGAAAAAGAAAATAAATGTCTGCAAACAACATAGAAATAAAATGAGGTTAACGACAATTTGCATTGGCACTTTACTGTCGTAAAGTGCCAATGCAAATTGTAAAATTCCCCAACCCCACATGTCTGTGAGATTGGGGGAAATTTGGTTTTGGCGAAGACTCGTACCAGTTCAGATTGGGAGACACTTCTAATAAAGTTTGTTCGTATATATATTAACGTGACTTGCGTAGTTTGTCTCGAGCTATGTTTGCTCGTTCTCCTCTTCCTTAAATTGCGCCATTTTTTTTTTCAGCAATGGAAGCACCCAATTTATTTCAGCAGCACGCAACAATCACATACTGACGCCTCAATACCTTAGTTGCTTTGGCGCTTAACAAACGTATGTTGTTATTGTTGTAGTAGTACGGTTTTTAGAGCATCAGCGACTAAAGGCCATATTGGCCGGAATATACACTCTGTAAATTGCGTGCGCTCTGCGGTCGATTTTCACTTTGCTGGATAAAAATCCCAAGTTTTCGGAGAAAACTTCTATCTCTACTCGTTAGTTAATGGTTAACTAGTTTATAGTTAAATATCGAAAGCTTAACTATCACTAGTTGATAGTTATCAGTCAATTATGACTGGTTAATAATCAACTGCCAACTATTATTGATTAATATCTAACCACTGTCACTCGTTATAGTTGTTAGCTAGTTATTAATGGTAACTAGTTATTAGTGTTAACTAGTTATTAGTAGCTAATAACTATTAACCTCATTAATTTACTAGTTAGGTAACTAATCAGGTTACTAGATTAACAAGGTTGAACAAGTAACAAGGTAACCAGTTAATAGTTGCTGCTTAAGTTACGACTAGTTACCAGTAACTAGGCGTAACTTAGGTTAGCTGAGTTGCGACTTATTAACATTTTATATTAATAGTTAACACTTATTATAGTTATTAACAGTTAGTGTTGGTCCTAAAGTTTTGCACACTGGTGTGCAGAACTTAAGGACCATCACTATTTCTATAGTTTACAACCACAAAATCTTTCCTTAAGGTACTGTTTACTGATGAGAGTAGATTCAGTCTCAGCAGCGATTGTGGACGTCAGCTAATCTGGCGAGAGGTTGGCACACGGTATCACCCCACAAACATCACTGAAAAGGATCGATATGGCGGTCGAGGTGTTCTCGTCTGGGAAGGCGTTATCTTTATTGGACTTACACCAGATTCGACTTACACTGGATGGGACTACCTGATATGACCTACTGGATTGGACTACCTTTCAACCCACCACATTGGACTAGAAGAACCTGGACTACCTTATGACTTCCTCTGCAGCTATGCTATCAAGACGATCCAATACCAATGCTCCCTTGAATGGTACTTTCTTTCCACCACCTGGGGGAAGGAACAGACACTGTCTTCTCCCCTCCCCCTATTTTCTTCCTCCTGGTGGGGCATGGGCTTGCCCCACTGATCTTCTTAGGGGTCACCTTCCCTATCGACCTCCTACTCTGACTTTCACCCCCCCCCCAGTCTTCAGTCTCCTCCCCTACTCTGTCTAAGTCAACAGCGAAGGTTCCACACAACCAAAATTTAGACCATCCAAATTAATGCATAAACTCTCTCGGCCTCTCAACCCTAACAGCGTCTTATCCTTTTTTTTTTTTTTTTTTTATTTCCTTATTTTTTACAAATAGGTCCAAGCCACTGAAATCTCAGAAAACTAGATGGCAGGACCTGCCAAAATATTTATCTAAAAATAACTGGTGTACCTGGTCTGCCTCCACGGGGGCTTAGTGTGGGCAAAGTTTGGCCTCAGCAGGGGTTCAGCAGCTAAATGGCCAGATGAACAACGGTACACGACACTACACTCAATAATATCCATACACTTTTAAATCTTTGGCCTTTACAGCATACTGTGACACACGACAATGTATACTACGCGGAGATGGGAGAAACCCCTGGTGTCGTTAGACCCTAAACATACTTTATCTTGAATGGACATACACAACTCCAGATACTGGAAGGCGGTGCTGTAAACGGTGCACGCGACTGTACTGAGGTAATCCTTCCCCATTTGCGTCTGTTCCCAGGTGCCATTTACCCGGAGTTGATGTTGTTGTTGGAGATTTTATGGCGCAACGTCAGCTAAAGGCCATTATGCGCCACCGAGTTCGTGTTTATTGATGATAACGCCACACCCCATTGCATTTCAGCTGTTGATATGCTTTTGGAAAGTGAGGACATTGTTCGTATAGATTGGTCTGCCCGTTCCACCGATCTAAATCCCATCGAACACATACGGGACGCTGTAGGGAGAGGCCTGGCGGCACGTCCAAATCCACCAGAAAATGTTCACCAACTGAAGATGGCGCTGACAGAGGAATGGACGATGTTACCTCAAGAAATTATCAAAAACATTGTTCTAAATATGGACAGGCGTTGCAAAGCCTGCATCGATATTAGGGGGGGGGTGACCATACCTCCTAATGAGGACCACCTCTTCCCTTTGTTCCATCTTTGGCAGTGATGCATCTGTATCATGGCAGCCAGTGCTATGTTGCCATTTTTGAATAAAGTCGCTCCGTACCGTTTTGATTCCGATGTTGTGTCGGTGTTGTTTCCTTCATCATTTCTGAACCTCACGAGGTTCCTTTGGTATGCTTTTCCCATATGCATACCAAAGTTACTACACGTTTTCACCTGTAGTAACAATAGTTTATTTAGTTACTGCCCCACTGATCTACCTAACTGGTCCTTAAATTTTGCACACCAATGTACTAAATAATAGTAGCGATTAAGAGTAATTTGTTATTAACGGAATAATAGTTAACGGCGCGTAATATTTAGGGCAATTAGTTAATGCGTTAGTTTATTAATTCAATTAATAACAATGTTAATATGTTATTATAGGTTATATTAATGCTAATATAACCTATAATATATTATTAATTAACTATAAGTTAGTTAATAATATAATTATTTATATTATTACTATATAATATATATAAATAAGAGTAATAATATATAGTTATTATAATAGTAATTAACATAAGTTTGTGCAGTGGCATCATTTAAGTATATCTCATTGTGAATACCTTCACGAGTGAAGAGATCTCGTAATTAATTACATCTCGTTATTAGGAGACCTAATTATATACACCTAATTAAGTAATTCTTATTTTTTATTTTTTTTATGTAAACCCCAAAGACGAGAGTTATTAGAACCTACTGTACTTAGTATCGTGCTTGGGTTGGAGGTTGAGAAGACGAAAGAAGATATTTGTTGATATTGGACTTGAACTTCTGTTGTTATTTTGGATTTTAGGAGCATTAGCAACTAAGGCTATATTGCTCCGGGATATGCGGTGGTCATTCCCTGACCTTTCCGCATCCTCCGTATTTGGTGGAGACGTGGTCGAACCCCGGTCTAATCAAGAAGCGTGTGTGCTACGCACTGCTGCTCCTTCCCACCTGGCTACGGATGCGCCTTGAACTTCTGTAGACCAATTTTCAGGAAATAGGTACGAAGGAAGGTTGTTCCAGAAAACGGCAGTTGAATGAATAAACGAGGAAGATGAAAAGTTGGTTCTGTGGGTTTGGAGTTGGACAGTAAATGGATGTTGGCTGGTGGCGGCACGTGTTCGGACTGTTGTGAAAGAGAAAGTGAGAATTATAAAAGACAGTTCAGAAGAACAGTGCCCATGGAAGTAGCTGTAGAAGAGGCATGCAGCAGAAACAGTACGTCTACGAGACAGCGAGTGGAGAGACTCTGTTAGGGATGATTCATTAATTAACCTAACTGCCCTCTTCTGAATGGAATAAAGAAGCCTGAGAGATGTTTTGGGGACACCACCCCAGATGTGGGAACAATATTCCAAGGTAGGGCGGATTTGCGATTTATACAGAGTGAGCAGCTGTTTGGAAGAAAAGTAACGCCGAGAGCGAAAGAGAAAACCAAGTTTTTGGATGAAGAGGAAGCAATATTTGTAATGTGCTTGTGCCAAGAGAGATCAGAAGTCAGGGTAATCCCCAAAAGAGATATATCATTTCGCCTAGAAATCATAGTCACCAAAGATAAGCATAGGAGCAGAAGAATCCTTTTTGCGAGATATAAGACAAGACTGACTTTTAGAAGATTTGAAATCAACTAAGTTCTCTTTGCCTCACTGGAGAATACCTGAAGATCGGCATTTAAGGAATTGGTAGCAGATTTTCGAGAAGTTGAAGCTGCTTGAGCAGGGCAAGGTTTCTCAAAATGGAAAGTGGAATGCAATGTGCTATTATCGGCAAAACTGTGGATAGGATTTCCAGTCAGTGGAAGAAGGTCATTAATATACAAGAGGAAACGAGTGGGGAAAAGTACTGAACCTTGGGGGACACCAGCATTAGTGGAGAAGTTAGAAGACAGAGAGCCATCTACCATCACCCTCAGTGATGGTAGATGGCTCTCAGTGATGGTAGATGGTAGAAACCTGGATAACCAATTACAAAAAACAGTTGGCAAACCATAAGATGGAAGTTTGTTTAGAAGACCTTTATGCCAAACACGATCGAAAGCCTTTGAGACGTCAAGAGCAACTATTTGTGTTTCACCGAACCTTTCCATGAGGCGATGATTGAAACAGTTTCAAGGAACCGGCAATGTAGTGCACCGGAAAGAAAGCGTATGCCTAGTTTATCTGCAGATAAAGTTTCGTAAATTCAGGAAGTGTTTACCCGAAGTCTTACAAAATCCATCCGCCGGGCAAATACCGCGAACAACATTGCACAGGGTGGTTCGCAAGAGAATGAATCTTTTTGCTTACATAGAAGAAGAAGAACTATTTATTATATACAGAAGGCACATTGCTGTTTACAACTCCCTTCACGGCTACAAGCCAGGGATATCCAAAAAATTAAGCCTCACAAGAAACCACAATGAGAGGAATTTGGTTTTCACATTCTCAACCGTATAGATGAAGATAAGCCTTTTCTGGAAAATGTTGTTTTCAGTGATGAAGCGACATTCCACCTGTTTGGTAAAGTTAACAGACATACTTTTCGCAGATGGAAGTCTGAAAATCCCTACCCAGTAAGCCAAACGTGTGGTGTGCGCTGTTCTTCAGCCAGATGATGGTCCATTTTATTCCAAGAAAACACTGTGAACTCACCAAATTACCTAGATATGGTCGTCGAATTGCATGTTGCATCTCAGCCGGAAGACATGCAGCCACGTGTATTCTATCAGCAAGATGAGGCACCACTGCACTGGAGCTTGCATGTGCGCAATTTCCTGAATTAAAATTTCCTAACTGATAGAGTGGCCCTTTCCATGGCCATCTCTTTCCTCGGATATCACTCATGTGAATTTATTTGTATGGAACTACGTAAAGGACAAGGTGTATGCAAAAAAAAAGTTAACGTCACTGAGTTAAAAGAGCGGATTGAGCAGTCAGCGACTTCCATTTCTTAAGAGGTGTCTCAAAACACCTGGAATGAAATCGACTACCGTCTTGACATTTTACGTGTACCGGAGGTGCCCACCGAAGGGCGGTTGTGTGATAAGAAATTCTTTGCGTTGCTTTTTTAAGTGCAGCCAACCGTTTTATAATAAGTATTACAAAATATAATTTTAATCGAGCTTCATAATGTGGTGAATAATTTATGGACGCCCTGTATTATCATTATAACACGTAGACAAGAGAAATACGAATAAATAAATACAGTACACTTCGATTATCGAGGGTGGTTGGGAAATAAAATTTTCACAACAACTGAACCCCATAAAATTAAAAAAACTCATAAATGTGATATCAACTTAAAAAAATTGATATAAATGCTGTAACAAAATTACAAAATTCTGTAATTTTATTACAGAATTTTGGCTGGTTGCACCAGGTCATATGAAAATGAGCGTGGGCGATTGGTTGCCCGTCCCTGCTTTCCAGGGCGGGGTATTTCAGCTAGCCTTAAAGCAAACAACACTTCCTACGAGATACGTCGGGTGTCTTATCGTGCATGCATCTTATCGGGTGTCTTATTTAGCATATGACACGTGACCGGTTAGATGGGGAGAGAAAAGGAACATAATAGAATAACTTCAGTCTAGGTTGTAAGCTGCTCAACGGGAAGAAGACAGAGCGTATTTCAGTGGATGTGAAGGTAACTTGTTTAATTTGCTGTTTGTGGGAGTGAAGTAAGTTCGTAAAAGTGTTATTTAAACCTTTAAAGTTTTTCATGTAGTTAGAGTGGCGAATTTTTAGTTTATTTTTTGTACGTCTTCTTTGGATAGCCTTCCTTGTTTTCTTTGATGAAACATTTATGGTGAAAGGCCACAGACTTGTGAAATTCGACTGCAATTAATAATATTAATGCTTGTATACGTTACCGTTATTAGCACGTCTGCTCTCCTACTAAATATTTTTTAGAGAAAAAATTACAGCAGCCAATTCAGAGTCACACGTTTTTACCTGTTCACTGATGAACTCGCTCGCCTTCATCGGAGAAAATTGGACGATATTTCATTTTTGTCGTGTGAAATGTAGTTTCATAATAAAAGTCTGGGAATTGTAGTTTTCGCCACTGAAGGAATTTTGAAACCACTGTCGCTACCGGACTTCCGGCATTTCTGTTTATTCTTCCAGGTGATTTTCGAAGAATAGCATCCCGCACTCTTCGCAGAAAATTCTTTCAATTGAGCATCCGTTTTAAGGAATTCCGGCTAAATCGCATAGTGCTCAACATTAATTAAGAATGAATCAAAGTCATCGCGATGCGTAGTCTATTTAAGAAATAGAGGGGGGTTAAATTGATATTACAGATGAAGATCGAAATGGAATAAGAATCGATTCTAGGCATTATTTAGTTATAAATGTATGTGATTACTGTTGTTCAAAATTAATCTAAAATACTCAATTTCCCAATCATCCCTTTGATCCTAAAATAGATTCGTCTGGTGGGGTCTGTGGAGTATGACCATAAAATATACGATAAACAGTGGTCAAAGGTACAGAGTGCCAGTTCTTTCCCGAGAGAGAGAGAGCCCGCCCGCACGCATTTCAGACACCATCTAAAGTGGAACTTCCCTTAACGACGGAAGTTTCACTTCAGATGGTATTCCCACTTTTAATGTTCGAGGTGGAGACTTTTTTTTTTTTATTACTGTTATTTATGAAAACAAAAACTACAAAAGTGTATAATCACTTTTGCCACTTGTTGTTATTATTAATAATATATTTACGTATTTTGTTTTTAATTTATGGCACCTGATGCTAATTCTGATGCTGTTTCAGTCTTGATATAAGGTAATTACATCAGAAGATCGTGTTTTTCTGAAAATTTCGTGAAAAATAATAAATTAACTAAATATACGAGGTTTTTGATTTGCACTGTTCTTGAATGGATTAAATTGATTAGCTGATTTAACACCGCATTAAAATTAGCGTATTTATTCTGAAATACGTAATTGGTTTCATATTGTTCAGAACAAAGCGTGGATTTGCAGACGTTGAGTGGGTAAGAAAGCGATAATTCAGGGGACTGCAACGATTAAAATGATAAATGAATTTGTGCGATTCCTATAAATAAAACAATTATTTCATTTGGGCTTAAGTTTGACAACAAATAAATATACCACTTCTAATATAAAAAAACAAAACAAAAAACACTGCTTTGGAAATAAAATTACGTTTAAAACCAGAGTTAAAATTTATAAAAACATTTGTGATCCTCTAAGTCGATCGTGATCCACAGTTTGAGAATTCGCCCCCCCTCCCTTTAGTTCTTAAAACTGAAATATGCCGTTGATGTCATCTCAATTTTGCATATCCATTCAAGATCCCCGAAAGTACCTTCAATTATTGAGGTTTCGGTGTAGAGGCATGTATCCCGTTCACGTGATTGTGTTTAGTTTTAATAATATATTATCCCCCCCTTCACCCTAGAGTAGTTTCGCCACACTTTACTCGTTTGGCAAGAGGCTTCCATCGTGCAGTGGGTTGATAATGGCTACAGTTCACCTTATTAAATATTTATTGCCATTGCATATTGTGATCGTGGCCCTTATTTCCTCAGTGGCGACGATTTTTAGTTTCTAAATTAGTTAATTATAAAGAAAATGTTTGTTCATTAATTAGTGAATTAACAGTCTCTTCCAATATGTTCATATTAATTTAATAATTACTACTGAGTAGTAATAGTACATTTAATTTGTGAATCCATTATTCATAATTACCGAGTGCTGTAAATTACATTTTTGTTCTGAAATACTACAATTAGTCATCCTTGAGGGCGACTGTGTACTCCACTATATTTATGACTCCTCCACTCTGAGAATAATTAAATCTGGTGTAGACTTAATCAGAAGAAAGCAAAATTTCGTGAGAAAGTGATAACTGCGAAAGATATCCACCTGTTCTTGTATACATCCGAGAAGTAAAGATAGGACGGAAACGTGTAATGAGAGTTTCGAATGCAGGCTGATTTAAAGTGATCACTGGCTGAAACGTCCAAATCAAACGTGCGGGAAACAAAACTCGGGTGTCGCAAGCAACGGAAAACGTTTATCAATCTTTGTTTAGTGCACGTGTCATCGTGCTGTTTGTTCACATCCTGTCAGGTAGGCGTCGAAAGCAGAGGGTTTGAACAACGGATCAGCGCAGCAACTATGTAAGTGAGCCTATACTTTTAAGCTAAAAAAAAGGCATTTTAATTTGCGCGTATTACTCTTGAATATAATTTCTTAAGGTGTGAAATAAATTTCTCTTAAAGAAAGATTTGTTTCATCTTTGAAAGAGTTGTTTGACCCACGGCATTATGCGATCGTGAGAATTGCTACCGATCAGGCAGAAATGCAAACCTGGTTGCCCGCACTATTGCAGTTCGTAGTTTGTTTCTCAATTAAATTTCAATTTATAAACCCTACAGGCTAACTAAGCAAACACATGGCGTATATATGCGTGTGTGTTTCTTTATTTATTTAGCAATTTGTAGTAGTTTAATTTATCGCAAATGTTGCTATATTTGTGTTTTCCATGATGTGCGTATTTACTTCTTCGATAATAACTCCGAGCAGTCCTTGATATCCCTAGCACCTTGCTTTCCAAGCTGCTGCTCCCCCCCCCCTCCCTACTACTCTTATTAGAAATGCGTAGAAGTCTTTGTTGCTTTTCTTGGCATTCTTCGCCAGAGACTTCTTATAATCTGCCTTAGCTCGCCTAACCAACTTTGACTTGATTACAGACTAATTTATATCTGCCATAGGCTTCTGTATCACCTGATAATTTTAATTTTCATGCATCGCATGCACTGTTTTCTTCTCTACCTCGTGTTTCAATAATACCTCTGACATCCATTGCAGTTTTAACAGTAGCACTTCTTGATATGAAAAGCGTAGTAGCTTCTTTGATAACTTCCCTGGATGCTTCCCATTCAAGGCTTTATACACCTCAACCCCTTTATTAAATATAAAATTGACGCGATCTCCCCATATAAATACAGAGGTGGGATGACCAGATTTTTTTTATTTAGAGAAAAATTAGCATTTTATAAATTAGAGTAGACAATTTTATTCGAAAACCGAGAAAGGAATAAAACATTTCTTCCTTTTTAATTTACACATTAAAATTGTTTAATTACAGTAAAAACAACAAATCAAATTCTTATTCTTCAATTAAAATTACAGAACAATAAAAAAAATTAACAAAAACAAAACAATTAATGAGAAGGATGAGCCTGAATAACTGATAATATTTGGTTCATATTTGGCTCGATATTTGAAATTGCTAATCTCATGTTATCTTCCAGATCAAGTCTGGAACGCTGTTTTGTTTTTATAGCTGTGAATTTTGAGAGACCAACCCCACATAAATATGTAGGCCCGAAAGGTAGAAATGTTTATATCGCAATTTTTGATAAATCTGGATACTCGTCTCGAAGAGAAAGCCAAAATTTTTCACAAGATGTAACGTTGAAACGAGCACGTAATGCTTCGTCACACGACAGGTCGATAAGATCTTCCTTTTGGTCAATGGTAATTTCGGGGAATGAACAAATACCAAAAGCAAAGGGATCACGAATCCAATACAACTTTTTTTCTGGCGGAACACGAAATCGTTTGGAAAAATTCTTAATTAGCATTTTTAGGTGGATGGCAATGATATCTCTAAATTGTAAAATGTCAATATTTCTGATTCAGTTTTCCAAAGATTAAGCTTTGAGTATTAATATATTTGTTCCCTGTCCTTGAAGACTTAAATTTAAACATTTAAGTTCTTCGAATATATCAACAAGGTAACTAAATTTCCAAGCCATTTTTGATTTCTAAACAATTTTTTTTTTTTTTTTTTTTTTTTTATGTGAACCCCAAACACGAGAGGTATTAGAACCTATAGTACTTAGTACCGTGCTTGGGTTGGAGATTGAGAAGACGAAAGAAGATATTTGTTGACATTGGACTTGAACTTCTGTAGACTGTAATTTTCAGGAAATACATATGAAGGAAGGTTGTTCCAGAAAACGGCAGTTGAATGAATAAATGAGGAAGACGAAAAGTTGGTTCTGTGGGTTTGAAGTTGGACAGTAAATGGATGTTGGCTGGTGGCGGTACGTGTTCGGACTGTTTTGAAAGAGAGAGCGGGAATTATAGAAGCTAATTCAGAAGAACAGTGCCCATGGAAGTATCTGTAGAAGAGGCATGCAGCAGAAACAGTGCGTCTATGAGAGAGCGAGTGGAGAGATTCTGTTAGAGATGAATCATTAATTAACCTAACTGCCCTCTTCTGAATGGAATTAAGAAGCCTGAGAGAGGTTTTGGGGGCACCACCCCAGATGTGGGAGCAATATTCCATGGCAGGGCGGATTTGCGATTTATACAGAGTGAGCAGCTGTTTGGAAGAAAAGTAACGCCGAGAGCGAAAGAGAAAACCAAGTTTTTTAGATGCAGAGGAAGCAATATTTGTAATGTACTTGTGCCAAGAGAGATTAAAAGTCAGGGTAATCCCCAAAAGAGATATATCCTTTTGCCTAGAAATTGGAGTGTCACTAAAGATAAGCATAGGAGCAGAAGAATCCTTTTTGCGAGATATAAGACAAGACTGAGTTTTAGAAGGGTTGAAATCAACTAAGTTCTCTTTGCCCCACTGGAGAATTACCTGAAGATCGGCATTTAAGGAATTGGCAGCAGATTTTCGAGAAGTTGAAGCTGATTGAGCAGGACAATGTTTCTCAAAATGGAAAGTTGAATGCAATGTGCTATCATCGGCAAAACTATGGATAGGATTTCCAGTCAATGGAAGAAGGTCATTGATATACAAGAGGAAAAGAGTGGGGGAAAGAACTGAACCTTGGGGGACACCGGCATTAGTGGAGAAGTTAGAAGACAGAGAGCCATCTACCACCACCCTCAGTGAGCGATCAGAGAGAAAACTGGATAACCAATTACTAAAAACAGTTGGCAAACCATAAGATGGAAGCTTGTTTAGAAGACCTTTATGCCAAACACGATCAAAAGCCTTTGAGATGTCAAGAGCAACTACTTGTGTTTCACCGAACCTTTCCATTGAATTAGTCCATAAATGGGTAACATAAGCCAGAATATCACCAGTGGATCGACACTGACGGAATCCATACTGGTGATCGTTGATCAGATGGAAGGTTTCTAGGTAGTTTAAGAGTTGGTGGCTAATTGATTTCTCCTTACTTTAGAAAGAGTAGAAGTAATTGCAATGGGACGATAACTGGATGGGAGGGATTTGTCACCTTTTTTAGGAACTGGCTGGATATGAGCAAATTTCCAAGCAGAAGGAAAAACACCTTTAGAATAAGAAAGTGAAAAAAGGCGGCAAAGAATAGGAGTAAGTTCAGGAGCACAGGTTTTGAGAACAAGTGGAGAAATACCATCAGGACCTGGAGCTTTCTTAGCATCGAGATTCATCAAAATCCTTCTGATATCCTTTTGACGGAAGACCACAGGAGGCATTGAATGGAGTGTGTTGGGAATGGTGGGATGTGTTTTACCAATATCATTAATACATGAGATGGAAGAAAAATGGGATGCTAGCAGGTCAGCTTTATCCTTGGCTGAAGTGACAACAGAACCATCTGGTTTGGACAGAGGTTCCACTTCCTGCATCTTTCAAAACTTCCTACAAATCAGTTTGTATTTCCTTCGCTACGATGGGAGCAGAGATGGGCAAAAGTTGCGGCCAATAGCTTTGGCAAGAGATCAGAATGCTCGGCTACCATTAGGGCAAGAAGCAAGTTTTCTACTCTTAGCCTGTTCAAACTCTAGTTTGGACTGATTAATAACTGCTTTACAATTGTTGCGAGCTTTGGTGTAGGCAGAAAATGAAACTGAAGAATTAGAAACAAGCCAATTACGATATGCAACATTCTTCTCTTGGACAGCCTTAGCACATTTATTGGAAAACCAAGGTTTAGATAAAGGACGAGATTTTAAAGTGGAGTGTGGGATAAAGGATTCCATTCCTGCAAGAATAATTTCACTGACACGATCTGAGCAAACGTTGACATCAGAAGTTTTGAAACAGTAATCCGACCAAGGAAAAGAAGAAAAGAAGTCTCGCAGGTCATCCCATTTTGCATTCTTGTAATGCCAAACAACACGAGGTTGGGAATAGCCATGAGATAAAGGTTCCATTGGAGAAGAGACAATCACCAAGTTGTGATTTGAAGTACCTAAAGGAGCTCTCACTTCGACCGTGTACTTAGAAGGGTTGTTTGTGAGAAAAAGATCAAGCGTATTGGCTGTATGATTAGGATTGTCCGGTATTCTTGTAGGTAAATGAACAATCTGTGCTAGGTCATTAGTAATTGCAAAAGCCTCGGCATCTCGACCTGCTGGGTCGGTGTGACTAGAAAACGGAAGCCAGCTGGGGTTGTGAACATTAAAATCACCAAGGAAAATTACCTCACTGTTAGGAGAGTTGGACTGGAGAAAGTCAAGTTGCAACGAGAGGAAGTCAAAGAGCTCCAAGTGATTAGTCGAGTTGGGAGAACGGTAGAGACAACAGTTGAATTTGACACAATGAGGTAGAGAGATTTTAAGCCAGAGAAGATCAAAGAGAGGAGATTCCAAATTGCCAAGTCTCTGACAGAGAATATCAGAACGGACATATGCACAATTACCACCTTTGAGGCGAAAGGAATCATACAGCGAATAATTTGGGCATCTGAGATGAGCAGTAGTTGAATCAACCGATAACTGAGATTCTGTCAGAAAAAGTACATGTCGTTTGGCAGACTGCAAGTGGAAATGGACATCGTTGAGATTAGAATTGAGACCACGTATATTTGTGAAATGAATTAGGAAGTCCTTGGGAGGTTTAGATCTTTTCGCAGATAAGCTTGCTATATTAGTTTGACAATTCATGGTGTATTCAATAGTAAGAAAAAGTGGGTGGGACCTGCTGTATGAAGTAGTCAAATTTTTGGATATGGCGTACATGTGGTAAGAATATACCCAGATCCTTGACATAACGTGGCCTCGACAATGCTCCCCGCATACACACTACTCGGACTCCCTCCAGTCACTATCTGGCAGAAGGTTCTGATTTGTATCCTGATATATAAAAAAACAAAAAAAAAAAAAAAAAAACTTCAGGTTTGGAGGTCAAAAAGGCGTCGCAACACTTTACCACTGGACAACCGCTTCACTTTCGTATATAAAAGAAGCGTTTCATAAGCGGATCCCATTTCATTACAAAGTATAGTGAAAAGTCTGCTATTTAAGCTTCTACTTTTAATAAAGTTGATCACACTTCCTGCATCTTTCAAAACTTCCTACAAATCAGTTTGTATTTCCTTCGCTACTAATGCTTCCCTATGTGTAATGTAATGATTAAAAACTGTATTTGGAGCAACTTCCTTTACTTTACTTTGCCCTTTAAACCTTTTATTTTCTCCCGTTAATAATGGTGCATCAGTACAAATCGCAACACAGTTCTTCCACGACAGATTTGTTAAAAAGAAAATATTTATAACATCAAAACTATTCTCGTCCAACGTTCTTCCTTCCTAAGCTTTCAAAATAGAAAATCCTCCAAAATATCTCCCTCATAGCAGTATCTGACACACTCAATTAGTTGAGCAAGGGTTCATCTTTGAAAGAGGTGTTTGACCCACGGCATTATGCGATCGTGAGAATTGCTACCGATCAGGGAGAAATGCAAACCAGATTGCCCGCTCTACTGGAGAATTGCAGTAATCATTCATCTAACTGCATTGAAAAAATTGGACTTTCTCTCAATCGATTTAATAAATTGGATTTTATGTTGTCCGCGTTAACTGCAATACTCCAGAGACTGTCTCTGGACAGAAGAATGGTTTTTAAATCGTTGATGTACTTTTCTCTACCCATAATTGAAATCATTTTTATTGCATGAGGGAGAACAAGGGATTCAGCGATAGTATGTGATTTCAATTTTTTTCCTATTAAATACGAAACTTCTAAAGATGCTCTAAAAGCTTTTACAAGGAGCTGCCGTATGAAAGATTTCTGACCTTGTATGGCGTCGGCATGGCTTTTGAAAAAGGATTCAGTTTTTTTTTTTATTAGCTCTGGATGTTTCGTACGCAAGTGTCTTTTTAATTTAACAGGTTTCATGCTTTCGTTAGCTAGTTTTTCGTAGCATCTTACGCACAAAGGACGTTGCTCATCATCGACAACCCTGTAGGTGAAGCTGTACTTCATAAATTCCTCTTGATATTTTCTATTCTTTTCGTTCCTTTTGATTTGGAATACGATAGCTCTCTAACAGAGAGCCATCGTATTCCATCGGTGGTTGCACTTCACTTGAAATAACGTTAGTGTCCAAATTTTCACATGATTTTCAACATTAGCCTTAGAAGTACTTGTAGCAAAATTATTGTCGTCACTCCTCGGCCTGTTTTGTTTTGATTACCCAGTTGTCCATGGTAAAATGTGTTTTTTTTTCTTCTTAAAAACAACGATAATAATAATGAAACGTGCAATATAAAAAGTATCAGAAGAATGAAAAACGCATCAAATTTGTATGAAAGCTCCGAATTAAGAAGCAGAATAAATCGCGCGCGTAACATACCTGCTATACATATATATATTTACTGCTACCGCATATTCTCACCTTTGTCCTTTTGAGAATTTGTGCTGTAGCATAGCAAACACGAATTAAGAGCTAAAGGGATTAATTGAATAGTACTACTCGTTGCTGAGTTGTACTGAGAAGTATTAATATATACTGAGAAGCTGCATCAGTCAGCCGCTTTTTGTGTCCATGGTCAGTGGCGAATTGCAGAAGCAGTAGGGTTCATTCGTATCTCAGACTTAGTTCCAGTAGTAAGATTTCTACACGTACAGTATTGAAAAAGTAATTTTAACAACAGGTTTAGTAACAACAATATCTTCTATATGCACAAAAAAAAAGTTTATTTGAAAATTTCCGCGACCCCTTTCATTTATCCGGCGATCCCTCTAGGGGTCGCGCCCCACAGTTTGCGCACCACTGGCTTATGCCGTAAGATGTTAAATAATTAATAGTGCGTTTTTAGTAAGGCGATACCATATTTAAATAGTTCTACGTTCAAATGTTTATCACAGATTCACCTCCCCTAGTTACGGGGTTATACCATAGTAATTAAAAAACCAAACACCTGGAGCTGTTCCCTGGTGGACTCAGGATATAGCTGTACTCCGAAGAGATGCACACAGTATGAAAAGACTTCCAGAGAGCCCGCAGGACATGGCCTATAAATGAAGTAGAGGCCAGCGTTATCGAGAAGCCAGGAACTACTACACGGACATCATACAAAAAAGGAAGAAGCGATCCTGGGAGAACCTGGCATCCACTACTGGAAATACCGACCCCTGGGGTGTGGTTTACAAGGTAACCACAAACAAACTTCCCAGGGGGGGGGGGGGGGTCATCAGCACTACTATGAATCCGCAAGGAAATCTAACAACCATATATAGTTTTTTTGGTTTTTAGGAGCATTAGCAACTAAGGCCATATTGCTTCGGGGATATGGGGTGGTCATTCCCTGACCTTTCCACATCCTCCGTATTTGGTGGGCACTGGCTCGAACCCCGGTCTAATCAAGAAGCGTGTATGCACTGCTGCTGCTCTTGCCCACCTGACTACGGAGGTGCCTATATATATATATACTATATATATATATAGTAGTCTTCCATTAGATAAGTAGTCTTCCATTACCTTATATAGGTTGATGGGGACTGCAGCCTCCCTCAGTCTGCCTGCCCAGGACGCTCGGCCGCCAAAGTGAGTCGAACGCCCCGGCAAAGTCAATCGAAATGACTAGTAGGTGTTTTTTCCTGCATTCTTGTGCTTTCCTAAGCAGGTTTCCAAGTACGTCCACCGTGGAGAATCCCGGCTTAAAGCCAAACTGGTTCCTAGCCGGCAGGTCCGCCATCTCATAGTGGCTTTGAATCCGCTTGTGCAGCATCTCTCATATAATTTGCTGGCCACTGACAGCAGCGCGATGGGTCTATATGATTCCGGACATTTTTTTTTTTTTTAGTAGGGTTTTTGAGTATCAGTTTGGAGTAGTGTTTATTCCATTCTGCCTGAGAAATTGAGTTGGTTTTTCGATTAGACACAGATATAATCATCTGTGTCTAATCGAAATTTCTTAAGTTTTTAAAACCTCTTTTCTTTGCGTCCGTGACATTATGTTCTAAGGAATTTACAGATTTATCCCACTCATCTTTTTATTACGAGTCGTCGGATTCTTTTTATTTATTTATTCAGTTGGAGATCATAATCTCACCCTTAAACAGCAAAGTGCTAGTGGAGTTTACATTACTGACAAATCAGCAATTACAATAATGATTACAAGACTCAAGAGATAAATGATTAGTGTATAACAATAATAAAATAGGAGTTTTATGAGAATAAACAAAATAATAAAAAAATGTGTAACAACAAGAGTAAATTAGATCAAATTAATTCTATAAAAATGAACAGAAATTGTTCAATGCTAGTAGGAAAAAGTGAGAGACCATTTTGAACTCCATCATAAAAAGACCATTGGCACACCCCAGGAAGAAAACAGCATTCCAAATTGTCCCTGTCAGCCGACCAGATGGAGATTTTGGTTTGTAGAGCTAATCAACCATGGAATCGATCGTAGTATGTGATGCAAGAAAGCAAGCGTAAAAAAAAAAATTACACTATTCCCTCTAAATGTTTGTCCAGTTCTTTGAATTTATTTAACACTAACTTCCACAACGACAGGTGGAAGTTTTTTGTTCCAGAAATTAACCACCCGCTGGCTAAAGGCAAATTTCCGCACTTTCTATTCTACAACTGTCTTTCCTCAATTTGAATTTATTACACCTTAGGTTCGTGATCTGAGCAAGTGGAAGAATCCCATCAGAATTCAGCATGCTTCACCCATTCAAAGCTTTATACACCTCAATCAGATCACCTCTCAGGTGCCTAGTCTCTAGCCGCTTCAATGTGCAGAACTTAATTCTCTCCTGGTAAGAGCTTCCCTTCATTCTCCTAACCAATCTTGTTGCCCTTCTCTGTACACGCTCAAACAAATCCTTCATGAAATGAGGCCTCCAGACCTGTACGCAGTACTCAAAGCGCGACCTGACCCATTGCTTTATACAAAGGAAGAATCACCTCCTTTTCCTTGCTAGCAAAATTCCTGTATATCATTGACAAACCCCACGACCTGCTCTAGCAGCCTGTCTGCATTGCTCAGAAAATTTCATATTTGACTGCACAATTACTCCCAGGTCTTTTTCATTTTCTACCACCGTAAGTGCAGTACCGCACAGTTGGTACGTTCCTCTTGGGTTACTTCCACCCATATGCAGTACTTTGCATTTGTCAATGTTAAACTTCAGTTGCCACTTCTCAGCCCATCCGCCCAAATTTTCTAGATCCTGTTGCACAATTTTTCAATAATAATCGATGAGAGTGAAGATGCAAGCTATGCAGCTCAATTACTAATTTATATTCAAGGTGTAAATAAAAATTTTGCAGTACCTGAAGAGCTAATTGCATTAAAAATCTTGAAAGATACAACAACAGGTGAAAATATTTTTGAGTGCGTCAGAAGAATTGACGACCTCAAATTGAATTGGGATTTGCTATCAGCGGTTATGACAGATGGGGCTAGAAATTTGGTTAGTACAAAAATTAGGTTCATGGTCAGCTTCATAAATATCTTGAGAGTAAAAAATATAAAAAAAAAACAATGCAATTTCATTGTATATTTCACCGGCAGTCTTTGTGAGGAAACTTTTTAGGCGTATATTCAGCCATTTCAACTAATATCAACAGCAAATTTTATTCGTAAGACTGGTCTGAATCATCGGCAACTCAAACACTTTCTTGAAACAACTGGGGCTGAATACGATGATTTGTTGTACCACACTGAAGTACGTTGGTTGAGTCGCGGTAAAGTGTTGAAGCGATTTTTTGAACTTAGGATCGAAATTGATGTATTTTGAATATAAACTAAAACCGGAACAGGTTTCGATTTATGAAAAATTGAAACCTGTTCCGGAACTGTCAGATTTCTAATAGTTGTGGGACCTTGCGTTTTTAGCAAATATATGTGAACACCTGAATTTTCTTAATATGAAACTACAAGGACGAGACAAAACTTATCAAAGCATTTAAAACAAAACTGGAATTATTTAAAAGTCAACTACTTCAGAATAATTTTTCACATTTTCCATGTTGCAATAATTTATCTAAAATTATGCCTACTTGTAATTAATCCACTAAAAAGTTTGTTCAAAACGGTAGTTTTGCAGGAAAATCTTGCGCATAAGATTTTCTGATTTTAATAATTCAAAGGTGTTTGAACTTTTCCAAAATTCGTTGTATATACGTTGAACGGATTTTGTAACAGTCGTCAGTTTTGTAACATGTTGATAAGAATTTACAGTTAGAATTGGTTGATCTTCAATCTACCAACTGCACTGAAGACAATATTTAAAAATGAAATCTAATTCAATTTTTATTCAACATTATCTGAGTCAGATTTTCCAAAAATTTAAAATTTTGCAAGAACGGTTACACCAATTTTCGGAAGTACATGGACACTGCCCTACCATTAATATCCGGACACTTGCCTTTTAAACAAAAAAAAAAAAAAAAAAAACTTTTTATTGTGCCATTTAATATTTTGTGCTGAAATCTTTTGCTTTTATGATTGCCTTCAATCTTCGGAGCATATTCTCAACCAGCTTTTTATAAAACGTCAGGTGATATGGTACTCCACTCGGCATTTAACGCAGCCACCAGTTCGACATTGTTCTTTAGGCGATCTTGACGTACCCGACGATCCAATACATCTCGAAGATGCCCGATAGGGTTCAGACCAGTACTCTGGGCTGGCCAGTCCAACTTTTCCACACCTATATCCTCAAACCACTCTGTTACGACCAGAGAAGTATGGCACGGCGCGTTGTCTTGCTGATACAGCCTCCCCCGAAGTATTTTCATAAAATTGGAAGTGCATAATTATCCAGGTTGTTCTGGTATTGTGGCACAGCATTCATGGTTTTGTCAATAACGACTAATGGGCCCAAGCCATGAAAGGAGCCCAATACCTTGATACTGCCTCCACCGAACTTCATGGTTGGGAGGATACAAGGAAGGAACTGTTCCCCTGGCATTCGCCACACCCAAGAACGGCCATCAAACTGGTAGAGTGTGAACCTCGACTCGTCTGTCCATAGGACTGTTTTCCACTGCTCTACAATCCAGGATTCCCTCTCCTTACATTGTTAGTCTGTGGCTAGCATTTATTGAGGTGATCAATTCTGTTGAACATGTAATCTTGTATGCTCAATTTTGCAATTGGCTGTTCGAAGCCCGGTGTACATACCAGGTTCTATGACATGTTGCGCGCATAGTACCTGTTTCCCCATCCATGGAGGGCTGTCCGGATATTGATGGTACGGTAGTGTAGACCATTTTTAAAAAGAAATGAAATATGCAAAATCAAAAATACTATCACGTCTAACTGACCCTCATTGACATGACTACTTAAGAACTGGAACTAGTACTTCATATATGTCCCGCTTCTCTAAACGTTTCGGGACCCCTGGGTACATTTTGTTCTGTAAACAGAACAAAACAGTTCATGTTTTGTCCACTCTATCACAAAGAAAGATAGAATTCGCGCTTGATGTTGCTTAAATTGAAGTCTGCGCAGCTCGATGGAGACCAGCTGGAATAATCAGTCTTAGCACCAGAAACAAACTGGTGCATATTCCAAGGTCACGGATTCTGGGGGAATGAGGACCACACATTTGAAACGAGATAATCGTGTTGGTAATTATTATGGAATCGCCAAGTTTATATAATGATTGTCAACTTGAGTTTTCTTAGACTCCAGAAGTTTGTGAGCAACTGCAGCAAACTCTATTTCTAATTAAACGGTAACAGCTCAATCTCGCTTATGTAAATAAACTTACAAAATTTGAGGATATATTGCGCATAATTATACATTAATAATGCACAATTTTAATTTTATTCTTTTTCAGTGAAGCATGGCGTATGAAAAGTTGATTTTTGCATTGTCTGCCGCATTTCTTGCTGCTGTTGTTGTACGTGGTAAGTGGTTACCATCTATTTAGAATTTTTCATATATGATATGATACAAGTATGAAAGGGAAAGGGTAAACTTATTGTGGGATCATTGATTTAAGAAATTGCTCCAGAAGAGATTTCAATGATTGCTTGGTTGATTTGTATTATTTAATTTTTGTGTTTCACTCTTAATTTATGTTATTCCTTCTTCCGGTATCAAACGCAGTGCCCTAATTAAATAATAATAATAAAACCCTGTTATATTAAGGCCTCTTGAGGTTTAACTCACTACCCACATGCAATATGTGCCTAAATTTCCTGTGTTCTGTGGCCTGTTTGCTTGTTTTGATGGGCGTAAAACCGAAGTTTGGGGAGAGAAACTTTGTTCTCGTCCCCTGGCACTGAGGAATTTAGCCATGGAAAGAAAAAAAGCCCATAAACGTTCCTCGCTTTATTGACGGTATTCGAAACCGGTCCTCTTCTATCCGATGATAAATTCCTACTGTTAAATAAAAAGGATTTCCTACTAAATAAATAAAAAAATCGATTTATTCCTTTTTATTTAGCAGTAAAATCGAAATTTAAAAAAGAAATTCCAAAAAATTTCCAATCGATTTTCAGAATTTCAGTTATTTTATTTTTTATTAAATAAAAAAAAATGACAGGAAAAACTGAAAGACATCGTCGACAAGCTCAAGAACGAAATGAGCGATATAGTGCTTGGCAGAGTGATGAAAAAGCATCTGAAATGAGTACTAATGGGCCCAAGCCAAGCCATGAAAGGAGCCCCATACCTTGATACTGCCTCCACCGAACTTCATGGTTGGGAGGATACAAGGAAGGAACTGTTCCCCTGGCATTCGAAGGGAGCTGAGAGAGAGAGATTTCATAATTACTTCAGTAATCTCTAATTCTTCTCAAAAAGCTATAATTAAAATACATTTTGAATTATAGATTTTATATATATGCAGAAGAGGACCAGTAATATTAGAATTATGTATATAATTAAAAAATTCCTATTGTAAAATGAATCAGGTCCAAAGCTTGTTTAATTTTCGAGTTATTTAAGTTCAAAGAGCGTCCAGACAGAGGAACGTAAGCAGATATTGGATTTATAATTGAAGTGTATTCTGCCACGTGCTCATTCCACCCCTGACTTCTATTTACGAAAACATTTTATTGCTGATAAAAACCGAAACTTATGCCAAATCAAATTTATTAATTTTGATTGGCATAAAAAGCTTTCATAAATACTTTATGAAAGTTTTTTATTACACTGATAATACATCTACAAATGTTGAAGACCAATGATTTTATTTACGGAGAGTATAGGAAGGAGGGGTTTGAAAAGTTCATGGCCTGAGTACGAAAGTGTAATGTACTTGGCGTGCAATTCAAATAATAACTCATCAGGTTTCGTAGAGTTCCAAGAAAGCTATTTTTTTTAAATTGCTGGTCCCGAAGTCAACAAAGTTGTGCGAATGAGAAAAGATGGGCAATATCAGTTATTTTGCAGCGATCCAATATTTGTGAAAAGAGGGACAACCGCAAACAGAATTCGTGAGAATATGGTTACAGTATTGGAAGATGATGCCCCTTTCCTATTCCATGGTAAGGCAGCAGAATTTAAACGAGGGAGGGAGAGAGAGAGCCTGGAGATAATTCACGCTGTTTGACTTACCTTCTGGCATTCTAGAAGTTGACAGTTTTTTTTTTTTTTTTTTTTTTTTGTTAGTTGGCGCATCGGCTTCTGTGGCCGTAATGCAACTCCCAAGGTTTTTGCACTATTCTGATCCAAGCCCGCGGGATTCGAACCCGCGACCTTTGGTTTGCCAGGCAGGCACTTTACCCACCCGTCTAGTCCCATCGGCAAGTTGACAGTGTGCGTGATCTGGTGATGAGTGATCGGCGAATGACATTTCAGTACACTGCCCGCTTCTTGGACGAATGGGTCCAAGAAGATCTCATTTGAATGGGTCCCAAAGTTTTTGAGAGTAGATCAAAAACGCACAAGACTTCAAGTCATGGATGAGGCTTGAGTCCATGGCTTCAGCCATAGACAAAAGAGCAGTTCGAACAGTGGAAACTCTCAGCTCTTTTTCCCTCAAGAGAAAACCAAATTTATCCTTTCTGGCAAGGTGATGGAATCGATTTTTCTGGGGCAATGATTGAGCTTTGCTAGTGGATTATCTTGAAATATGTCAGGCAGTGAGAGGCGCATATTGTGCAGATCGTGTGAGGCCTTTGCATGAAAACATCAAAGGCATACGTGGAAGACAACTCGGTAAATTCGCACCATATTCTCCAGATCTAGCAGTATCAGACTTTCACCTGTTTCATAATTTGAAAAAATACCTGACTGTCATCCATCAATATATCACTGAGTGACATGTTGATGGACTGTAACATCATTACCGCAGTCGATGCATTACGGGAGGCCCTGGAAAAAAATTTTCTTTGCAGCTAGAAATCATCAATATTTCAGAATCGGTTGAAAAAGTTTGACTCCAACTAGGTAGCATGTTAACTGACTCCTCAAAATAAGCCATTTATACTCAGGTAACGAACTTTTTAAACGCCCTTCGTACATTTTTATACAACGCAAATATTTTTCTCTTGATTTGTCTTGTGGGCCTGCATTTAAGAGAGTAGAGTTCCTTATGTTATGTTTACGATGGTACAAGCCAGCTGGTGGTATTTGACCGGCATATTTTTTTTTACCCAGTGTGTTGTGAAAAATTTATAAACGTTTACCCTGGGACAAGCTGGCTTGTCGACCTGCTCTGGAGAAAACGCAAAATCAAGACCCACCATTCAGTCAACTTTTAGAGATGGAGGACGATGCACTGTTGTATAACTCATTTTTGTGGTGCTAGCAGGAAGCGTTTTATAAAATGAATGAAGTTTGCCCTGTAACACTTGCTTGACTCCTTTGTACTGCTCATTTTCTACAAAACTAAATCTGACAACAGAAATCCAGTATAGCAAAATGAAAAAGAAAATTATAAAACACCTAGTGAATCCCAGGACAGTTAACAACCATGCACAGACCATTTCCAACATCGCGTGGGTCACTGGTGACAAGCGATTTTGCCATCCAAGTGTCTTTGCCGTTGAATTAGCGCTGTCTCTTGAATTATTAAAATCGTCTTCTTCGTTACATTAACAATCAGTAAAATAATCTTCAGTAAAGAAACCACTTTACTTGATCAGGAGAAGAAGTAACCTTTCATTTTTCTCTTTTTATTTGCATATTATTACTAATCCACTACCTCTTGGTCACAAAGGTGGCACTGCTCCTGCCTCCACCTGGCGGGGCCTGTAACCTGGAGAGGAAAAGGTCTCCCTTCCAGGGCCAAATGGAGGGAGTAATTCCCAAAACCCAGAAAACTACTGGGTACAGATGAAACCCTGACAAAACAATAAGAGGATTCTGGTTCTGTCGCAACAAAACGTCAAAAGACTGACGTAGACAGAATACGAACTCCAACTTTTCTAATTATACATTCCACTGAAGAACAACCGATTGGAAAACTATCTCCATTTCTAGTGCAGAAATGCCCAGAAAGCACAATAGGTACTCCCAAGACAGTTCGTCAGACCTCTCTTGGGAGTACCTATTGTTTAAGGTCAGACTGGTTGAAGTTGCCACTGCTCGAAGCAACTATAAAAACTAAACATTTTCGGCGGAACTTCTATCACCATTTCGCCGCATGTTTCCTTGAACACGTAAAGAGATGTGTCATCACCGAATAGGACCTCATCGATTTGTCAGATGAAGAACTTAATCAAGAATTGCGTTATCAGTGTAAAACGGAGTCTAACAAAGGACCTACTCGGTCTAAACGGATTCTAACAAAAGACTATTACTTCCTACTCGGATATTATCCTTACGTTTGACAATCCGAAATCACCAAAATGATAAAAGCAGGTTATCTTAACTGTCGTGTCAAACAATACATCCCAAATTCATTACGCTGCTATAAGTGCCAGAAGTTATGGCACTCACAGCCAGTTCGCAGAGGAGCAGCTGCCTGTACCAAATGTGGCTCCACTGCTCATATTAGCACAGCCGCAACACCTAACTGTAAAGAAGCCCATCCTGCGTATTCAAAGGAGTGTCTCCTTTGGAAATGTGAAAAAAAAAAAAAAAACTTACAGCGGTACAAGACCGAACACAACGTAACCTACCAAGAGGCTAAAAAATCTTTACCAGTTAGGAATACTAACAAGCCAACTTATGCTCAAGTAATCAAAAAGCACGCATCAACTGCTGCCCTAACTATGCCACTAAGCAAATCATTAGCTGAACGGGCAAGATCAATATTGTCCCCAGTACCAACACGCCAAACAAAACAAAGCTATAAATACGCCAATTACAGTACAACCAGATGCTATTCAACAGCAGAATACTACAGTATTTACCACTCCCGACTCAAAACAAACAACTACATGGATTCAGAAGATAATCCAAACCAAGATAAACAGGTTTTAGAACTGTTCACCGATGAGAGATGGATACAGGGAAACCCCCTTTCCCAAAGAAGGGGAAAGGTAAACTTGAGCGGTGCGAACCTTCTGTACCTCTAAAACAAATCGAGGACTCTTGTAATCCCAAATAATGCTTTCTTTCTTAAAATGGAACTGTAGAGGCTATAGTAGTAATTTGGCTGACATCAGAGATCCATTTTCGCAATATGATCCTATTGGTTTCCTGTAAACAGAAAGCAATCTAACACAAATATAATTGTTTCCCTTCGGAAATACATAATACATCGGCAAAATCGTGTTGCACACAATCCGCAAAATTTATCACATGGAGCGGTAGCGCTGATCATCAACTGCCAGAGATACCCTCAAAACCAATCCCATTAGGAAAAACAAACCTTGAGGCAGTTGCTATAAGATTCAACAATAACTTCGATTGTCTCATTACACTTACCACCTAACCAAAATATAAGCTATGCTGACTTAGAACTAGTGATACTGCTTCCCAAACCGTACTGTGTCCTCGGAGACCTCAGCCATTCGCTATGGGGAAACCATAACCAGGATAAGCGTGGACAAACTATCGAAATATTACTTGATCAACACAATCTGATAACTCTCAGTAAAGCAACACACACTTATACGCATCTTTCTACAGGGTCTAACTTACCTCAGCTATCGATGTCTGTTTATGTTCAGCAACCATCTACCTCCTATTTGGATTGACTATTCACAGCAGTTCACTGGGCAGTGATCACTACCCTGTGATATGCCGCATTGAAACAAGTGTTCCCACCTTTCCTACCGAATTGCCAAAGGAACTTATCGAAAGTCGAATGGGACGTTTACAAGCAACTAGCTATGCCAGGTGAAAAACAGGTCCAACAAACACCTATAAACCTGGCAGTAGAATATATATCCAACCAAATACTGCAGGCAGCGGACAAAGCAATTTCAAAATATCGGTCTGCTCTAAAGGGTGGTGTAATGAAGAATGTAGGTAGTGCTGGAAAAAAAAAGAAAAGAATAGAGCATGAAACATTTTCAGAAAGTTCCCAACAACAGAAAATCTCGTCTGCTTTAAACAGGCACCGGCAAAGGCAAAACGAATTAGTTAGACCAGCAAAAGGGAAGCACGGAGACATTTCGCTTCCACAATTACAAAAACCACAAAACCCAAACAATACGGGCCAAAATACAGCGTATGTACGCAAAACACCCACGCGGCAACTGTCCCATGCCCACTGTCAATGGCTCGAATATTACAAAACCAGAAGAGATTGCAAACACTCTAGGTAGATCGTTCATGGAAATCTCAGCTGTGACATCATACTCGCCACATTTCCAGGCACACAAAGCACAAGCTGAAAAACTCAATGAATTTTGAATGAGCATCCAGGGCTGCATACAATCTCCAAATTCACAATGTCAGAGTTGCACCATGCTCTAACCTCCACTACACTTATTGCAGCAGGACAGATGGAATACATTACATCATGATAGCAAAACTTACTGAACCGGCATTCAAGACACTGTTACTGTTCTACAACAGAATATTCAAGGAAAACACTTTCCCCAACAAATTGGTCGCACGGTTACGTTTTGGTATTTCCGAAACTAGGAAAATACCCTACAAATCCTCAATACTTATGACCAATTGCACTCACTCAGCCTGGGGAACGAAGTGGTCAACGCTCGGCTACACATCCTGGTTTCTAGCTAGAAATGACTTATAAATCCAGTGCAATGTAGCTTCCGTGAAGATATATCCAAACTTGATCTTTTGATTAAGACAGAAATAAACATCCGTGACGCCCTCATACGGAAAGAACACCTTGCCGTTGGCCTCTTTGACATTGAAACAGCCTTTGACACTGCTTGCAGATATGGTATAATGCGAAATATATACGATCTGGGATTACGCGGATACCTACCACAGTTTATCAGAAATTTCCTGCACCACCGCTCATTTCAAGTCAGAGTTCGCAATCAATTATCCTCGATTTATCCAGGAAGAAGAACTTAACCACAAGAACGTCAGTGCTAAGTGCCACTCTCTTTAATATAATAATGAATTCAATAACACATGAACTACCACAAACAATATCTACTACCCTGTACACTGACGACTTCAGTATCGCCTAATATGCGAATGATAGAAAGACAGTTGCAATGTGCCAACAACAAAATAGCTAAATGGTCCCAAAACAATGGCTTTCGTCTCTCGTACCAAAAAGAAAATTGGAATACACTTCTGTAGGAATCGTAACTTATATTCACATCCAGAACTTCGACTAGCAAATCAAGTCATACCAGTTATCTCCAGTGTCTGCTTTCTTGGTGTGATATTCGCCTTCCTTGAACATATAAAATCGCTCCGGATTTCTTGTCTTAAAGAGCTTAACAGCTTTAGAATTCTATCTGGCACAACATGGGGAACTGTCCGTTACACACTGTAATACATCTGTACCATGCATTAATATGGTCAAGTCTGGACTACGGTTCTGTAGTCTATAGCTCTGCTAGACCAAGCGCCTTACGTTGGCTGGATCCTGTACACCACAGTGCTCTTCGTTTTGCACTGGGGGCATACCACACATCACCGGTTCAGAGCCTATACGCCAAACGCATTAAACACCCTTGCTGCTACGTAGACAAATGCTTGTATTAAATTATGGAGCAAAATTCAAAGGGCATCGAAATCAACCCACCGGGAATGGACTTTTCTCTCCTAAATGGGAAAACCTTTATAAAGTATGCCCATCTGTAAACCCACCAACCGGTCAATTTGCCAGTCAGTCTTTGCGCACTACAGACAGACTGGCAAATTGACCATAGTAAGATACAGTCTACTGCCTCTCATGCGATCCTACCATGGATGTATCACATACCGCTGTGTGACCTTTCATTCACAGCCTGGGGAAAACACACCATGTCCCAACAGAGCATGGCCTACACAGATGGGTCTAAAACTGACAACGACGTTGGTGCAGCAACATTATTTTCCAACATTGTTTCCCATATCCAAGTAGCTCCTCACCGAATGTAACAGCTATACTGCAGAACTCTGTGCTATCTCCGCATAGCCTTAAATTGCGTACTCTGAACAGCCATTGTGCACAGTGTTATTAGTGCCATCCAAGCTACACAGCGGAATAAAAATCGTGATGGCCCCTTACTCATACAGATCTGGAATACTGTGACTAAGTTAAACCAGAAGAAGCAACAAATTCTAGTTTGTTGGATCTCTAGTCACTCTGGACACAGGCCTAGCTTCCGAAACTGCTACCGATCCTATATGCCAATCATTTATTACACCTGCATCTGACTACAAGTACACATTATAAGGAAGCGATGTCTTGAACAATGCCACACATCTGGCAGAATCAAGGCAACAATAAGCTACTCGGTATAAATAAATATCTAAAACCTTGGAGCTCTTGTACACGTGAGAACCGACATGAAGTTGTATTAGCCCGATTACGGATAGGCCACACGCACCTGACCCATCTTTATTTATCTGTCTTCCGGCCACTGATCCCTCGCAGTGCACAAAGTGCAACACTAAGCCCAGTGTCCAACATTATTATTAATTGCCCCAAATACAATACTGAGCGACAAGCAATGTTTAGCTCATTTTCTTTCAGCATTTCTGACCACATGTGACCAAAATTTTTGATTTCCTCAAACAGATGAAGCTGTACAAAGAAGTATAAACTTGAATAATATCTATACAGATATAACTATCCATTTAGCATCACCATAGTTAAGCGCATTATGGCCTTTGATACTCTTCAAACATCGCCGGCTTTCCGGATGGGGATTTACAAGCTAAAAGCCTACACCCAACACAACAAACCGTGTCTCCACCCTGCAAAGTCAGCTCTGACACTGCTTGTGTGAACCCAACTCGACAAACAAATTTTTTAATTCTCGACCGATTCTCCCATTTCTCTAAAATATCTAGAAAGTAAATTGCCGGATTTGCGAAGTTCAAGTGTACTTTATTTTAATAGAATTAATATATCGCGCAAAGGGATTTATGACGAAAGCTTCCTGAAGAACGAGACCCCTCTTAAAAACAAAACCATGAATAGCAGTAATCAAATCGTGTGAGAACCTCTTTCTCTTGTTGACGATGATCATTGGGTGAATCATTATATTTCAAGGGTAAAGTGAGAAAAACACAAAACTTTGATTCCACTACAGCTATTTGCATTTCCGCTTCGCTTAAGATTAAAAGGTTTGAGAACATACTCAGACAACCTCTGATTCATCTTTCTTGAAGGCCGGTTTATCCGCACATCGCCTACTATTACATGTCTGTTCTTACTGTAAGAATTGCTTGATAATGCATCACCCTTAATTTTTCTCTTTTAACACACAAATTGAATTTATGAAATTAAATGTTAAGAAGTAGCACTGATGTTGTTTTTAGCACAAATGGTGTATTTCAAAAACAAATCCCTCTTTTATTTTCAGGTGACGACTGTTCTTCTGTAATATGCCCAGTCGGTCCTGATAGTTGCAATACACCGGACTCATCGTCAAAGCAGTGTACCAGCAATGACGATTGCTCGGAAGAAAAATTGTGCTGTGCGGCGTGTTGTGGGAAAAAGGCGTGCTTGCCATCTCGTAAGTATTACCAGAACGTCACATAAATAAGATAAACAGTAGGAAAATATTTCACAGATCGTGGATTTAACTACAATTGCATCCTACTTTAAAATCTTCTCTTTGTCCAGTTTCTTTGGACATGTGCAGATGTGTTATGTCTTATATAAGGTGGCCCGTAAATGTTAATTCATCTGTGCCATGGCTCTCTCATCACAGAGGCATCTCATGATATAAACTCTGTACAATGGCCAGAAATGGACTAGCATAATGAAAGTGTATTGATGTCTAACGGGACCAGGGGTTTCCCCCATCTTCGCGTTGCTTTCATTGTGGGTGTACCAGTTCACTGGGAAATGCCAGAGATTAAAAGTGTGTGGGCTTTGTATCTGTGTGATGTTGTGAACCGTTGTTCGTCTAGCCGCTGAACCCCTGCTGAGGCCCAACGTTGCCCCACTTTCGCCCCTTGGAGGCAGACCAGGAACCCAGTACACTCAGCTACTCTGGCAGGTCCTGCCGCGTAATTTCCTGAGATTTCGGCGGCTAGGACCTAAAAAAATTTAACTAATCGATCGCGCGAGGGTGGTGTCGCTTGAATTTGAAAAGGCCAAAATATGGGCGAAAGGTGATTTGACATGCTTAAATTTAGGTGTGTGGGGTTTTCACTAGCGTACAGATGGAGAGGGGAGGGAGACTGAAGACTGGGAGGGGGAGAAAGGCCAATAGAGAAGCTGGCTCCAGGTTTCAGTGGGGCAGGCCATGCACCGCTAGAGAGGAAAAGTGGGGGTGGCAAGGAGGGGAGGAGACGATGAAAAAACCCATCCCCTCCTTTCTTAGATTTCATTACATTTCCCCAGGGAAATGTAATTCAAAGATGAAGGGGCTAGGGTGCCCTCTTCAGGTCGCCATATGGCATTTGGAAATTAAGCTGCACTTTGTTTTGTCGTTTCTAGTTGCACGATTTATAGGGCTAGCCCCGTCCTTGTGTTTTCTTATTGCTGCTTTGGGTGTTTTCTTTGGGGAGACTGATTCCTTATTTGTCTCAGATGGTGGCGAATCACTGTCAGCCAGGCGCTGGGTCGGATTATCTCAAATTGTCTTTGAGTGCTCAGGAGGATAGATCATTGTAGTTGAGAGTCATATTCAATGTCTCTTTGGATGTCTTGTCCATGTGTGGTTTTGCTTACGACATTCTCTTCAGTGGATTTCTCGTCAGTTCCTGATCGCATTTCGAGTTCTTGTGAAGAGGTCCCAGGAAAATCTGGACAGGATTTGGTTTTGTCCCTTGAATCCAATAGGTGCCACTTTTAAGGGGATAAAAGTGGCTTTGTGATAAAGAGCCAGTGTTCTTTTGTTTAGTCTCGCTATGAAGATTCCCCACAGGTCTTCGTACCAGTGGCACTGGTACATCAGATGCTCCCAGCTTTCTCTTCCTCCACAAGGACAGTTTGGATCTTGGAGTATACCCAGAGTGGAGAGTTTGTCATTAAAGGGCCCGTCGCCAGTCAGCATTAAGGTTGTCTCGAGGCCCGGGTGGAGCCATGCAGGTGACTTCGGGTATTTTTTTTTTCTACAAGGGGGATGAATTTCCTCGTTACCTCGCCCTTGTGCGAGGTGCACCATCTGGTCTGCCACGTTTGTTTCAAGTGTGCCTGCAATCGTGCTTTTTCTTGTTTTTCTCCGTTTTCCGGTTCTATTGTATGCCCCAAGAAGGTAATGGTAATCCCTTTCATTATGTAGTATGTCAGGCCATATCTAATGATTTACAAATTCAGCTGCAAGACTCCCGCCAGAACCTGGAGCGCCTCTGTGCTGACTATATTACAAGCACGCATTATTTTCAACAATATTGGCCGTTGTATTGAGTTCAGGATCCTTTCGTTGACTATAGTCGCCATTTTGTGGTAGAATGTGGCAGCTGCATATGTGATTATGGGGATAAAAGTGGCTTTGTAATAAAGAGCCAGTGTTCTTTTGTTTAGTCCCCTGTCTCGTCGCATGACTCGCGCTACCATGGCAGCATAGTTTATAATTTTCTTTTTGAGTTGTATGATGTGTGGCCTGAACGTGAGCTTTGTGTCGAGCATTATGCCAAGATATCTCATTTCGGTGGCAAACCTGATTGTGGCTCCGTTTATTTTTATCTGTGGGGGCCTTATTGGATCAAGGGTTCCCCTGAGGAGTATAGATGTTGTTTTGGTGGGCGTTATTACCAGGTAGTTCGCTTCTGCCCATTCCTGTAGAGTGAAGAGGGCTCGTTTGGTGCTATTTCCAACTGGGCTCTGGAGTTAGCCGCCACTGTCAATATTAAGTCGTCGGCGAATTCCTGTGACTTCACGTCTCCCAGGTCGATACGCAGGAACTCATCGAAGATGAAATTCCGCAACAGTGGGACCAAAACTGACCTTTGCGGGCAACCTCTGTGTACTTCTCTGACTAATATTTGGTAAGGGGTTATGACTTCTATCTTTCGCTGTGAGAGGTAGGAGCTGATGGCATGAAAGAGGTTTGTTGGAGTTTACGCCTGTCGGATTCTGCCAAGGATCTCGGCCACCAGAGGGATCGAACGCCCAGGCAAAGTCCACCGAAATGGCCAGGAAGTATTTGCTTTGGCATTCTTCCACAGCAATGAGGAGATTCCTCACGGCGTCTGTTGTGGAGGATCCAAGCTTGAAGCCATATTGGTTTGGTGCATTAAGTCCCCTGCTGTATAGTGTTGCTGTAGTCGCTTGTGTAGGAGTCTTTCATAGAGTTTACTTGTCAGGGTCAGGAGCGCTATTGACCTGTATGATTCTGGTTGCTCAGGGTTCTTGCCAGGAGTTTGAGGATTCATTTTAGACTAGCTGTCCTCCACTGTTTTGGAAAGTATCCCGCTTTCAGACAGCAGTTATATAGGTGCAGAAGTATGTTGGGTGCCAATTCAACCACTCGCTTGACGATCTCAGGTTGCATCTGGTCTGTGCCGGGGCACTTTCTCTTTCTAATCCTTGCTGCCGCCTGCTGTAGCTCTTCGAAGGTGAAGGGGGTTTCCTGTGCTTCTGGATCATAGTTATCATTCTGGGGACGGATACCCTTTAAATAGTATCCAGAATGGTGTTTATCGATTGTTCCAATATAGTGGTTAGCCGGCCTTGGGGAGTTCTTGTTGTCGTGAGTACCTCGCCTCTAGGGAGTTTGTTTGTTGTGGACCTTGTACACCACTCCCTAGGGGTCAGTTGTTTTCACTAGTTGTTCCCATGCGTTTCTTTTACTTCTCTGAATCTTGTCTGTATACTGGTTTCTTGCTGTCCTGTATAGTTGTTATAGTGCTTCTACCTCACGCGCCGGCCACGTTCTGCGGGCTCGCTGGAAGTCCTTTCTTCTTCCTGCTACCTCCTTCCTCAGTTCCTCTAGCTCCAGGGACCACTCCGGGCATCGGATTTTTTATTTTTATTGCAATTTGGGTGACATTTGTTATGAGATCCGTAGTCTTTTGTTGCCGGGCATCCGGCTCAGTCTCCGCTTGGATTTCTTGATATCTAGAGTGGATTGCTTCAGTGAGCGTTTCTTTAAAGAGGTTCCAATCAGCTTTGTTGATGGCAAACCTATTGAGCTGATGCCTAGTTGCTGAAATTCTGGCAAGGTTTCTTTTGATCCGGAAGGTGATTACCCGGTGGTCCGATGTGGTCCAGGAGTTCTCTACCCTCCAGTTTGCGACATGTGGGGGAAAATTGGTTGTGGCGAGGAAGATATCAATTATCGCCTCCCACTGTAGGTTGCAAAAGGTTGAGAGCTGGTTCGGTTTGTTTAGGACAGTCAGCCGTGATCCAGAGAGGAAGTCTTCCAGGAGCTCCCCGTTGTGGGCCCCCTCTTCTATCCTCTGTGGTGCTGTGCCATGTAAGCGATCAGCAGTTGACGTCCGATCCAATGATTATTTTTTAGTCTGGTAATATGTCTAGGAGGTGCTGCAGGTAGTTCGTAGCTGGGGTGATATCCTGTCCCGGTCGGCAGTATAAGGAGACCACAACGAAGTCCCCAATTGGAGAGATCACGTGAGCACAGTGTGCATAGTATTAGGGTCAGGCGCCCCCTGTGGTTTCCCACATTTGCGCCATATGTACACTGTGAAGAAATACAGAACTACTGTAAATGCGAGAAAAGTATTGTGTTGAATACGTAGTTTTGCGTTGGGTTCTGTTGGGTGTCCTGGCATTTGGCCGCAAGGCCCTGATGAAACCCCACGTTGCCCGCACACACCGCTAGGAGGTAGCCAGGCTACCCATTCTCTGGCTAGTCTCTTCAGGGTCGCCTAAGCTTCCTGACAGACCAATGGAAAAAAAAGGGGGAGAGTTAGAGCGGGTGGGCTTATGAGTCAAGAAAAGGGGCAGCAGGTATAAATATGGGAGATGAAGAAAGCAGCCCCCAGGTACAATGGAATACATCCATCAGCGAAAGTAAGAGATGGAAGTGGGACAAAAGTTGCCGTGCATGAGAGCACAAGAGTGATCGCCATTTGGCAGAGTCTTCTTGCTCTTCTCATTCAGGTCCGGCCGTGATGTCAGTTTCAGTGGTGATGTCATCCGGTGATCTGTGTCTAGGTCAGCAGGGATATAAATAAGAATGCAGCTGTGGTTGTCCTATACTGGATCTTCTTAGATTTGTTGGTGGTGTAGTCTCATTTGCTGGTAGGCCTCTGCATTGATTTCCAAAATATAGGTTGTTTTCTTCTCTTGGTTTTGCCGATGATCGGAATAGTGACTATATCCATGGTAGGGTCTTCCGTCGTGCGAATAAGTTTTATACATAGCGCATAAAGGCGACATAATCTTCTTCTCTTTCGAGAATGTGCTGTTCTTGGTTTTTAGGAAGGTAATGTATCCTAGTCAGGAGGAGGCATCTCAAATCTTCATATGATTTCGCATATATCAGGTGGTCCCAACTTTTGAAAGAACCACAGAGGCATTGTGGGTTTTCGGTGATCCCGAGTGCAGTGAGCTTTCCTCTGATAGATGCATGGCCAGTGAACAAAAAGTGACGTATAGGCCGCGTATCACGTGAGCACAGACGGCCCACGATGAACAGTTGTCCGACCTTTATCACCGTTATGTTAGGGTTTCGCACTATTATTGCTGTCCATGGGATGTCGCCATCGTTTTGGATGAGCTTGTAGGCTAAAGGGTAACCTGTTTATTTTTTTTACCACGAGTGTATGGCTCCTGAATTAGAAGGATATCAGCCCCATCCTCATCGGCCTTCAGTCTCAGCTGGTCGGCAACCGCTTTAGCCCTCTGCGCATTGTGCTGGAAAATCTTAACCTCCGTGCAGTTAATTTTTTTTTTTTACCGCGTGTCTCCATAATCGGTTCTGTTTTGGTATATTCCTTTAGCTTTAATATAACATGGGCACTTTGTATCTCTTACTGAGTGGTTTGCATTCATTTTGTGTGTTTTGCAGTTCGCGCATGTAGGGTTGTTGCTCTTATTTGGGCAGTTTCTGAACTCGTGTGCAGGTCGGAGCCTTCTGCACACGTGTGGGTGGTGTGGCCAAACTTCAGACATCTGAAACATTTCGGCATCACCACATGTTCTTTGAATCTATGTGAGCTCCATTGCACATAAAGTTCGGTCAGGTCGCTCACAGCCCACCATGCAACTGGTGTGAATTCCACAACCCAATTTCGAGCATTATTATCTCTGGACATAGTCGAGTGCCTCGGGGTTATAAGTTCCTTACACTCCGAGTCTGGCATGATCTCCTGTAGGTTTCTCTCATAGATTTCCTCTACGAGCCAATGTCCTTGTGTAGGCCAAGTATGATCGCCGTTCGGCTCCTCCTAGGGGGTTCCGCCTGCAGTCCCAGAGTTGCCAGCTTGGGGTTTTCCATGATCGCTTGTATTTCTCCTTTAGTCTCCGTCTCAATGGCGATTCCGGTGCTCTTCATCTTTCTGATTGCCTTTATCCGCATTCTTTTAACGTCTATTTTAAAGTGTAGCGTGTGTGTGTCTTGTTTAATTGTTTCTGGCCGCTTAGCTACCAGGATGACCGCTTCCAGTGCTCCTCCACGCCACGAGGAGGCGGGTCCAGCTATGCACCTACTAAACTAAATGTAATGTTACCAGCACTCAAAGGAAGAAACGCAAGTCTGAGTATGGGCTCAGCAGTCTCTTGCAATCACGGAGGGTGGTGAAGACCACAAAGAATCCCGCATCCACTGGAGAAAGTGTAATACCAGTGGATGCCAACAGTTCTGATAACCAGGAAGCCCAAATCCTGCCCTCGGAGGGCAGGAATAGCAGGTCGAAAAAACAAAAAAAAAACAAAACTGTACCCAAAGAGCATAATTAACAACTTTTAAAATAAAAAAAAAATTAAATGGACGAAATTTACCAGTAAGTTTTTCAAAAAGAAAACTAAATAAATTTAATTATATAAAATGTTAAAATAATAATTATTATTAAAGAATTATTATTACAAAAAAGTAATTAAAGTATTTCTCCCTCTCAAAGGACTAAATGCGTTTTTTATTTGGCTAAATGTACGGGGTGCTCGGAAAGTAAATGTTAATGTAAATTTACGCTAATGTAAATGTTACTCACATGCTCTGTACATGAGTACCATTTACGTGATGATATAATCGAAAATACCCTGAAATATTTTACTCATACGTTATTTGAAACATTATTTATGGATACTTATAATCAGGTTTATCGTGTATCCAATGGATGTAATTACAATACTGGAATAACATTTATATACATGCAACATTTATATACATCCATTTATAATAGATCTATTACTGCACATCTATCAGGAAATCATTAGGTCAGGAGCTTTCCCGCAAGCCTGGAAAAATTACATTGTAACCCCAATACCAAAGATTAAACACCCAAAATTGGCTAAGGATTACAGACCAATTTCTGTCAGCTGCACCCTACAGAAGGTATTCGAAAAAGCACTGCTTCCCACCATCAATCAACACTGCTTCAGCCATAGACCACCACATTTGCACTCAGTTATTTCCGGTAGATCAACAATAACAAACTTACTGGAAACCCTTTTTCGCGTGCAGAAAGCACTAAATGAGAAAAAACAAATTGATATTATTTTTTTGGATATCTCCGCAGCATACGACAACGTCTCAATTCCAGCGCTCATTGCGATCTTAAAGAATTATTTTAATGTAAGAGGAAATTTGTTAACTATAATAACCAGCCTGCTAGAACATAGACAACTTATTGTTAAGCACCAAAAGCTACAATCTTGCTTTACCATCTCGCGAGGAGTGCCACAAGGGGGAGTTCTTTCGGCTACTCTCTTCGCGGCCGCCCTGGAGCCGTTTCTTGCACGGTACTACAATTTTATAACATATGCTGACGATGTAAAATTCTTCATCACTTCCAAAGACCATGAATCAGCAGAAGGTATTTGTCAGATGGCAAATAGCACAATCAGAGAATTTGAGAGCTACCTGGATTGCATCGGGCTCCGTATTAATGCGCAGAAGTCTGCCCAAATGACCATAACTTGCAAGCAGAATAAAAATGACATCTCGATCTCTGTGAACGGGTCTAATGTGGTAAAAGTGCACTCTCACCTGGACCTGGGTCTTAAGTGGGATGACAGACTCACCTTTGCTCAACACTTCGCCCATATGAAGACAAAAATATTCGCCGCTTTATGGGCTACTAGACAGGAACTGGTAGGAATTAGGGATCCTCAGCTAGCGACCAAGTACATTTTAATGTGTGTCCTGCCAATTGCAATGTATGCCTCGCAAATCTGGTCATCAGCTCCAGATTCACATTATAAGTCCGTCCTTGGGATCGAGTACTGGTTCTTGCGATGGCTTAACAGAATTGCTGGCCACCCTTTTACTATCTCAAGGGCCATTCTCTACTCAAACCTTAACATCACACCCTGGATGCAGCGGACAATTAACAGGAACATACACACTCTCGCACAAATGCTCACAGGCAGAGTGGATGCTCCAGTCCTGGATAATATTCTAGTCAAACCGCGTGTCACTGCTAGACGTTGCGGGGAAGTAAATAATCCACTGCGTCCAGTCCTGAACAATCTTAGTAGCCTGCAAAGATTCTTCCCATCAAATGCAGCGAAAATATTTAACTCACTACACATAGATGCCGAAAAACTGTGTGAGGATGCAACATACCGGAAAGAGATCTTCCAGGATTCGTACAGACTTACCAAAATATGAATCGGCTGCAAAGTACCAAAGAATTTAGAGTAAAAGAGAAACTTTCTGCTTTCAGAACAATAATAATTTGTTGACTGTAAAAATATACCTTCTGTAACAGTTATGTAAATATGTAATTTATAGATGGAATTATTAGTGAATTGTAAATATATGAGTTGTAGAATGTATGTACAGAATGATTAATGTGTAAATACTGTATATATTAAACATAAAATGTGTATAAAATGTATTTCGGGACGAGACTACGTGTTCAGTATATGTAACCCACTGCACGTAGTATCTCGTACCCTGATTTGTACTTAGCACCCTCCTGGCACTTTGCCGTCCCGGGGTGGTTTCCTTATGGAAATAAACGGATAATAATAATAATAAAACAAGACTTTCGAGAATCTGTTGCAACTTAGTTACGTCTTACCGGCACGTGTAAGGCACAACTATAAATATGCTCGGCCTTTTAAGAGACAATAGTGAGACTGCAAGATGCCGCGGAATAATAATAGGGGGCGACAGGCTTTCTGGTAATTGGTCTGTGGGATTTCAAGCAGCAAGATGGTCTCCGATTGTTTTTCATGGTTTGGCCTAAGAACATTTTGTTCTGGTTGTTTTGGACAAAACGATGAACACTGAAAATATCTAGACCAGTGGTTTTTGGGGGGCCAGAAAATCATGAGTCCAAAGTTCAACCCTACCCGACGGCACCTTATTCCTTAATATTCAATTTCTCTCATTGGGTTTTATTTTCTACTGAGACAACTGATTTTTAACATATAGGTGTATTATATTAGGAGTGAGTGAGAAATTTTAATAAAAGAAAGATAGTGGGCGTGATTTAATTCATAGGCATTAAATGCGTAAGTGCTTTCAGAAGTAATGTCTGCACAATCCTTGTCATTTGCACCTTTCCGACAGTTGCGACATTGGCAGCGGCGTGGTTGACGTGGGATATTCTTTTGTTTCATTGGTCAATATTTGAGGCATGGATGAGGAAATGTTTCAACCTATTGTTAACCTATATCTTTCAACCTATATCTTTTAAGCGATAATTAAAAAAAAAGATTGAGAAACACTGATCTAGATGTTCTGGACAATAATGCATTTCCTATATTGTGGTAACAAGTCGGAGAATACCCATATCAGTACCAGGAAGAATACGCCCATGTTATACTGCTCGTGTTGTGCCGGATTGGCTTAAGCATCAACAAGTTGGATTGGACAACCCAGAGCTAACCTCAATGCTCTACTTAACTTTTGAGATCACGTGGATTTTTTGGTACGTGACAGGTGAGAATGACCAAAAAACTAAGCAGAACTGGTTGCTGTTTTGAAGACCGAATGGAGGAAAATATCGGAGGTCATTTACAAAACACTGGTTGAAACCTTCAGTCTTTATAACACCAGTCAAAAAGCCTGAAGATTTCAATACACCTTATTAGTTTTACTGTAAATAAAGGTTAGTTGTGAATATGCAGGTGTCTGGATATCAATGGTAAGGCAGTTTACATATGAAGTACTGTGAAAAGAAATTGCGAGCATTAGTAGAGGCATAAGAAACAAGAAAGCAAACTTATACAGCATCAGCCAAAAAAAAAAACCCTTCTCATTTCATTTATCATTCGCTCCAAATGTTTGTCCACTTCCTTTTTGAATTTATTTACGCTATCAACGTCCACAACGACGGGTGGAAGTTTGTTCCACCAATCAACTACGCAATCAGCTACATTTCCAGTGCATTTCATAGGTGTTTTTTTTTTTTTCTTCTAGGGAACTTAATTTATTTCATTTTCAAAGTGAATAACGAGCTTATGAACCTGTATATATATACAGGGTGTATAACGTTATTAAAAACCTTCACACTAACAGAACAAGGCGCACTATAGCCTCAGCAGCTTATGCGCCATTAGACCTCCATAAAACACACACACACACACACACTAACAGAACAATTTTTAATTGAAATAGTCGTATCCTCGCATAGATATGCGATTCTTCTCGCAATGAGACGAATTATTTTTCAATTCGAATCATTTCCGGTTCTCACAATGCTTCTAATATTTCCGAATGAGGAAATGATTTAAATGCTGTAGGAGCGAACAATTGGCGTCACTTTTTTCCCCACACTCCAAAAGCTTTCGGAGTGTTGAATGAACTTCGTCCAGAAAAGAGGCAAACCGACCGAAGATTTCACGCCAACTTATACATTTATGTATCAGTTGGCAGCCCTAAAAATTAAACTTAAGTCATTTTATTGAAATATCAGTACGTATGTTATTGTCCGAAGAAAAATACCGTTTTTAAAGTGCTTGTCCTACAAACAGGCTTTTCTTTAACTGCTTTCAGGTACAGACATGGATCCGACATGCAAACGTATCAGATGCATATGGTACCACGACAACTGCAACGCAACCCAGCTATGTGAAGAAGGAAAATATTGTGTTCCTGCCTGTTGTGGAAATCAGTGTGTTTAGGTATGTTGAAAACTGCAGTTAAAAATCCGCATGTTTTCTTAAAAAAAAAAAAAATTCACAATTTGACATGATGAATTATGACGTCGTATTCCATCTCATAACGATCCAATTGCCTACAGCTATATAATCACCGTGTTAATTAAAAATGTTCTTGTTAGTAAATTTCATTAATGTGTAGTCGAATGAATTAAAGGTTTTCTTCAAAAGTCATGCGCAACTTTTTGTTTTCCCGATCTGAAGCACAAATGAAGTGTGTTTTTTTTTTTTTTTTTTTTTTTTTTTTTTTTTTAACTTCATTGGGTTGATTTTTTTTATTTCGTTTACTTATGGTTTTCAGAAGATAATCAACTGACATTTTATTTACCGTTTTAATAAATTAAGACAGCTGTATTTAATAAATGAGTGAATATTTTATTTAACGGATTTCGGCTTCAGGTTTTAAAATAAATTGTATGTTTTAAAATTCCTAAAGTACAGTAGTTTTAAAATAGCTCAAATTACAATGTATCCTATTTAAAATAAAACAAAAAATAAATATATTCTGCGCTAATAAACATTATTGCTCTTTCTGGAACCAGCTGATTCTTTTACTCCAAAACGTTGGCAGCTTATCCGCTGTACAGGAACGGTGGTTCAAAGAAAATTTCAACTGGAGAGTTCCGTGTGTTTGTTCAAAAGTATTTTGTTCTCAATCAATTAACCGATATATCTGCTATGATGAAGTGACAAAACGTTTTAATGGCCAACACTCGAGTTGAAGTTTGTCTTCGTGCCAAAAGTGGATATTCTGCCCATTGTTTGGAAAAGGTCTCATCACAAATCACAGGAATTCTGGTTAAATGCCCCAGGTTTCAGATTTCCAATTTCTTACACGCGGATTACAAACACGATATAGTGACGCCTTATTTCTCTTCTCACTTACCACAAAATACTCGCTCTTTAAACTAATTCTAAATTTTCATTCTTTTCTCTTTTTTTTTTTTTTTTTTTTTTTTTTAGGGCTCTAATCTGAAATGTCAACGTATTTGGTGTCGACTATGAGCGCACTACGAAGAACTGGTTTCATTATCTAATCGAGATTTTTGGAATTAAAGAAGGAAAATCTCATGAAATGTTCACTTATTGAATTTACAATACAAATATTGAATTTCCATATTCTCAGTATCATTAAAATAAATTTAACAAAGTAGATCAATGGCAAAAAACGGCAGGCGTTTGAAATGTTCGGAAATACCATTAGTTATTCAGAATTCGAATTGTCCATCGTCAGTCATTGTCGTTTTTGAAATTGTGGCCTTCACAATTACAGTTCGGTTCTGAGAATGATTTATGCACTTCTTACCTAACCACAATGACCAGTTTTTAGCAGTATCAGCTATGACTCTCCTCATCTAGCTATCTCTATGAAACTTATGCTCTTTAAAACAGTTTTAAAGAGCATGAGGGCGATTTCGTCTTTAAAACAGAATTTTAAATGGAATTTCTATTTATCTCTAATTGGAAGTACGCTCCGAAATGGGTGGTTTATGTTCCAGTGATTACTTATTTAATGTAAACGATATGTTTTTTTTTTGCAGTTGAAATTGATATCGTAGTTTCTTCGAATAATAATCACCATTTGCTTATGGGCATTATATGGAAGGCACCACTCGTGAGTCCTTCAGGCTGCCTTCACCATCTGAATATATTAATGTGCTTAATTCTCCCTGCCATAAATTTGATGGATAAGCTCCTGTTAGATATTTTCCACACAGCTTCAGTTACACTACAACGAAGCGCATTTTACTTTCTACTCGATCGCAAACACCAACAACTCGGTTAACATTTAAGCGTATTCCTCTCCGAACTTTCCGAACGCCTCTCGTAGAAATGGTTGAGAAAGAAAATAAATGTCTGCAAATAACATAGAAAAACATACAGTACAGCGCCAATGCAAATTGTAAAATTTCCCCCAACTCTACAGGCATGTGCTTCATCAAAACGTCAGGTTTCACCAACAAACTAAATACACTTCAATCCCTGCCCCTCATGGAAGAATATGAATTCGTATGTACTACACAAACGTGGTTACCCAAGAACAATCACTTGGATACACTTACGCAGCCGACAAGGTATAGAGAAATCTCTCTAGAGAATTTCAAAGACGTCAAAAGAGGTGTAGTTGCCCTGGTCTTCAGAGAATATTTCGAACCCACTAAAACCAGTTTTAGTGGGTTTGAATCTCTTTCCACAGTGTTATCCTTGAACGATAACACTGTGGAAAGAGATTTCGAGTTTGTGTAATATTTTCCCCCAGATAATACTGAAGATTCGAGAGTTGAAATAACATAGACAGTAAAGTGTTAATGCAAATTGTAAAATTTCTCCCAGTTGAGCTACGAGCTACACAACTGGATACCCACAAACTTAGATACAAACCTCAACCATAGTGATAAGCGACTTCAACATGCTTACACCACGCTATGAAGAAGCTAGGAAAGAACTGGACGCTATATTTGATGCCTGGGCCTCGTGCAAATCATTACGAGCCCAACAGAGGTAATAACACACTCGCCCTCGTATTCCGTAATGTTGACAGCATCTCTATGATCATCTCGTCTTTTAAATTCTACTCTGACCACAATCCTATCACATGTGAAATCGCCTTACATAAAAATCACAATCATCACTTGCCCAGAGATCTAACCTTTTCTACTTATCCTCAGACGTGTCAAAGAATTCAACTGGACACACCTGTTTACTGTCCCCCCTGACGTAGCTCTAAAGCCACCTAGCCGAAGAGCTTTATGGAATAGCCAAAGAGGGAGCTGAAAAAAAATATGCATCACCTCCAGAACCTCTGTATGGTTTAATCGAACATCAAGCAAACTTTCCTCCAGAAGCAAATATCTGGAAAACATCGAAGGCTTACCGACGATGGAGTACCGACGATGGAGAAAATCAGCTACCTCCGAATACTTCAGCGCCTATAATACAAAAGAAACCAACTTGCCTTGGATAAGCTGAAAATGAAAAGATCTAAAAGACTCCAGAAACAGAGCCACAAGCAAATAAATGAGGAAGAAATATTTAAAGAATGAACTGAGCTTGCTTTTCAACAGACCAACCAGTCACATACACAACCCCCTGTTATACTTTTTGGCCATCCCTGCAAACCTCCGATTTCAACAGATCTCCATAAAATGGCTTATATAATGGTCATAACCCGAAGCCATTTCATGAAGATCGTCAAAAACTACCAGTGAAAGCTGTTGTGGATCCCGATCGGTTTCCACTGTTTCTAATCAAAATCTGTAGTTCATATATTATAGACCCCCTAGTCTATATTTTCAATAAAATCCTAGAAAGGGGAGAGAGAGAGATTCCAAATATCTGGAACATATACTTTGTTCAGCCAGTCCCTAAATGCAGGGACCAAGTGGCCTCAAGATTTCAGGCCTATTGCCATCGGCTGTGGGTTCCTCAAGATATTTGAAAAAGCAATTCGGCCCACCATTGTTGACAACTGTTTCAATCACAGGCTTCCGTACCTCGACACCGTGATTAAGGGGAGATCTACTAATAGCAACCTCCTGGACACCCTTACCAGAATCCAGAAAGCCCTCAACAACAGGACACAGTTTGATGTTATTTTCTTTGACATAAAAGCGGCCTAAATCGAATTTTGTCTTAGGTCTATTTTGTCATGGACCGCTTTTATGTCAAACATAACACAACTGTAATCGTTAATCTCCAGCATTACTTCAACATCAATGGAAGAACTCTCAGCATCATTAAATCAATCCTGGAGCATAGACATCTCACATCGCAGCTTTCGGACAACTTACATTACTAATAGGGAGTGTCCTATCATCAACCCTATTTGCCGCAGCGCTCGAGTCTTCCTGGCATCCGAAACTGACTTCCACTCATATATTCCAATCAGCACTGACTTCCAATCATACATTGAAAGTCAGTGCTGATGACCTGAAAATTTATATCACATCTTCTGACCAAAATCAGGTTCTTAGCCCTACTTTGCAGGCAAGTAAAACCATACATAACCTCCAACATTATCTGGCTTCCATATAACTTTTAAATTTGTAACTATTATAATAATGAGGTTCATTCTAATAACGGGGTTAACTATTAACCTCGTTATTTATTTAACCTGATTAGTTACCAGGTAACTGGTAATTAATCAGGTAACTAGTTTAACAAGGTTGAGCAAAGTAACCACTAAGTATAACCAGTAAATATAGTTGCCACTTAACCAGTAACTATACTTACTGGTTAAGTGGCAAATTTACGACTTAACTAAGCCTTAAGTTACGACTTATTAACATAATTGTTAATAAGTTATTAACTTTACTGAACATAACTGAATATACTACTGTTATTCAGTACTATATAATACTAATAGTAGCTGTTAAGAGCATGCTATTAACTGTTAATAGGTAACAGTTAATTACAGTTTGCATTGGCACTTTACGACAGTAAAATGCCAATGAAAATTGTAAAATTTTTCACAACCCCACTCACAGTTGTCGGATTGGGGGAAATTTTATTTTGGGGAAGATTCGTACCAGTATTCATTACTGTACCATAGTATCTGTTATTAACTGTTAATAGGTTACTGTTAATTATTATTAAATTAATAACAATGTTAATTTGCTTGAAAACATTAATTACATTAATGTTTCCTGAATAACTTATTAACTTTGCGAACTTTGTTAACTTTGTTCTAATTATGTGAATAAACTACTGTAATCTAAGTTATTTAATAGGTTATTTAATAGTACCAATGAAACAGTTAGTAACTGTTAATAGTTCAGAGTTAATTTTTAACCTATAATTTAATTTTTATACGTATATTAGATTACTAAAAATTCTATCGCACGTATACACAGAGCACTATAAGTTAGTTAATTATAAATAATTAACATATAATGCATAAATTATATAGTAATATTATAGTTATATATATACACACACACAAGGTGTCTCAAAAATATTGGTACAAACGTTTAGTGGAGGTAAGTAACTTCTAAAGGAATGTGAATCGCATAGGAACCCATGACTGGAAACGTAACCGTAAGTCGAGTTCATCAGTTCACGAGAGGGAAAATTTCTGGTTTACTCATTCAAGCAATAGTCGCCGCACGAAGAGCATACATCGATATACGAACTGTGAGCTGGAAGACATTAGCTCTCTGCTAATCCGTACACTTAGTGTACGGATTAGCAGAGCGCCCACACGCCCATGCGATGTTTGCTACGCGTCTATGGGCCCACACGTCTGCGCTGCTCCTACTGTCAAAGAAACTCCAGGTGTATTCGACCGTGTCACGTCTCATGGTGGAACCTTCGCGTATCTGTTGTAACATCATTCGAGCATCCATCTCGTACTCCATTGTTAATATTATGTCAAATAAATGTTTGCCACTAATTACTGTCTTGTGTCATTTCTGCTTCTACTTTCCCGTGACGTTTCCGGTTATGCGATTCACATTCCTTTAGATGCTTTTGGGGAAGCATCTAAAGGAATGTGAATTTTTGAGAAACCCTGTGTATATGTAATAATATATACACAGGGTGTCTCAAATATATATATAATAATATATACTTATTAATATTATCTATATATATTATATATAGATAATATTAATAAGTTACAATAGTAGAGTTTACAATAATCATCGATACAAATGTTAGTCGTATTTAACAGTCATGAGGTTAAACCCAGTCTATTCAAAGAGAGCGTGCACTCATGCTCTTGACCTCTCGGCTACGCCAGGCCTGTAATATGTACTGTAATTAACATTTACGGTAATTAAGATATAATTTTGTGCAATGGCATCATGTCTGTGCGGTGATGTGTACTAGGTAGTGGAAGAGTGGCATCATATAAGTATGAGAGTAATGATTTAAACGATATAATTATGCATTAAATGATATGTATTATGTTATAAAAGTGATATAAATTTATGAGAATTAATTAAAAATGACATTCGTTTAGATAAGAATTAAAACTTAATCGTTACTCGATTAACTTACCATAATTTGTTACTTAAAGAAATGATTAATTGTAACTCGTGATTAATTTTTAAACATGTCATTAATCATGAGTTACAATTAATAATTTCTTCCTGAGGTAACTCTCATTAATTTTTATGAGAAGTTAATTAAAAATGACATAACAGATCAACTGTCTTCAACCTTCTGGCAGTCTAAACGGAAATTCTAATTGCATTTGAGGCCAGATCAGAAATGGCGGTTGTTTATGCCGATATCGAAGCTGCCTTTGATAGCCTGAACATCTCAGCCCTTCTGAATCTCCTAACCAATTTCATTCTGATTGTTCAGGTGAATTTCATTCAAGTGACGTTTTCGCTTTTCTGCACTCGCTCCTCTGGAATAGAACAGAGTACCTCACTCATCGCAACCTCTCCTATACCCAATCCATCAATGCAGGTGATGGATTGGGTATAGGAGAGGTGGCGTTTTAGCGGGGCTACTTTTCACCGCCCTCCTTATTCCGTTTGTGTGTAACAGAGATGACGTTATTAGCTATGCCGACGATATAAAGTTCCTAACAGAAATACCACCAGCAGTCGACAGAGCAGTGATCACATCGGAAATCTGTAATAAGATCACAGCTTTCTGTAGCCATCTCAAACATTTCGGTCTTAAACTGAACTTAACTTATACATAACTTGAACGTGTTATTATGGTTTTTTAAATCCGTTATTATGGTTTTTTCTCTAAAGAAGTGTCCCACATTCATAGAACCCTCAGTAGAGGGTGCAGTTATTCCAAGTGTAACTAAACAAAAAGATCTCGATGTAACCTTCGACCCAAACCTTAGGTTCAACTGTCACATCGAATGTGTTCTACGCAATGTGTTCATCAGCCGAATGCGCTGGATTGCCCATTGTCAACATCTTCTTCATAACACAGACGCAAGAACCATAATCAGATATCTGTAAACCGTTGTGTATCCTACCTTTCTGTATGCCTCTGAAATATGGGCTTCCGCAGTACCTTCTCTCATGAAGCCCATCCTCGCCAGCGAATACTGGATACTGAAGTGGGCAACCCACAAATATCGACCCCCCAACAGACGAACTTGTTCCCCTTTTGTTTGGCCCCTGATGTCGACTCTCTTCACTTTCTATGAAGCGCAGAACGGCACGTCGCAGGCACATCGACGAACCGTTTCACAAGAAAATGCGAGACCATATAACTTAATGCACGCCTGTGAAATATTCTGATTTCTGCGAATATTCTGAAATATCTACTTTGTACATATGAACTTGTACTGTCTTCCCTTATTCTGTCTGCTCTATTGAATAGTTAATGCTACGGTTTTAAGTTAATTTCGTGTAATGTTATCTTTTTGTTATACTGTACATATTTTTATATTACCCTATATCATTGTCAAGCCCCTGGCCTCCTTGGCTGTGGCGAGCGCATTATTGTATCTTTAATAAATAAAGTAGTAAATAAATAAAGATTTTTCTCTTCTCTTCGTTTAGGTAAGAATTAAAATTTAATTCTCTTACACGATTCAGTTACCATAATTCGTTATTTACAGAAATGATTATATCCCCGCGGCTGCCTCATATTTTTATTATTTTTACTCATGTATTTTTAATCAAGTGCAACTTCGACATTACTTGCTACTCACTTCGACATACTATGAGTAGTATGTCGAAGTGAGTAGCAGTGCGCTAACTATTAGTGCGCTAACTATTAGCGCACTAATAGTTAGCGCACTAATAGTTAAAAGCGCACTAATAGTTAGCGCAGTGATAGTTAAAAGCGCACTAATAGTTAGCGCAGTTAGCGCAGTAATAGTTAAAAGTGCAGTTAATAGTGCTAGCGCTATTAGCTAATGCGCTAGTTAGTAGTTAGTTCATTAGTTAATGCTAATTAACATTAACTAATTAGCTAACCAATAATCCGTTATTGGTTAGTTATTTTCTCAATAGGTATTTCAATTTTGGTGTTTTCAGGTGACACCTGTAGGCTTTGTCCGATTAATAGTGAACCGTGCAGAAATAAGTAGCGCAGTAAACTATTACTGTATTAAGTAAAGTTAGTGCACTAATAGTTAGCGCACTAATAGTTAAAAGCGCACTAATAGTTAGCGCAGTGATAGTTAAAAGCAATATCTCTACAATATCTCAACAGTAATATCTTATTACTGGTACCACCAGTAATAAGATATTACTGGTGGTACCAGTAATAAGATATTACTGGTGGTACCAGTAATATCTAACGCATGTTAGTTAATTAACTGTCAACCAACAAAAGCTAACTGTTACAGTAACTGGCACCAGTAAAGATTCGTTGAATCGGATTCGGTAGAGTGAGAATAAAATTTTGTATCGTTCTAATGATGTCATTTTCAAATAAACTAATCAACAGTCTAAAAACAAAAACTAAGAAGGTGGCACCAAACGTACCACTAACGTAGTGGTACAATAACTCATTAATTAGTGGTACCAGTTTTTGTTAGGACTTAGTGGTTAATAGTGGTCAATATGTGCGTTAATAGTTATCACTAACTATTAACGCACATATTGGTGGTACCAGTATATACCTAATTACTGGTACTAATTAGTGGTAACGCATTAGTAGTACCAGTATATACCACTAACTAATAACGTATTAGTGGTACCATATATACCAGTATATACTTAATTACTGGTACTAATTAGTGGTACCAGCAACTGGTTACTGGTACTGTAATAGTTAGCCAGTGGTTAGTTATCAGTTTTTCGTAAGAAAATTTCGTTACCAAATTTCTCAATTTTCTTGTTTTCAAGTATTTATCCGATTAATAATGACATTAATAGTTAACGGTGCAGAAATAGGTAGCGCAGTAATAGTTAACGGTGCGGTAATAGTTAGTGCAATAACCGTAGTGTAGTTAACTGTCAACCAACAAAAATTTTGTATCGTTCTAATGACGTGATTTTCAAATAAACTAATCAACAGTCTAAAAACAAAAACTAAAAAACAAAATAAACCAGAAACAGAATATTCTAATGAATCGTTAGTAACTGGCCCCAAACTTAACGCATTAGTTAGTGGTATATTAATATACCATTATATTAATATCACTAACTATTAACGCATTAGTGGTATATACCACTATCTAACGCATTAGTGGTATAATGAATTAACTAGTTAATAATGCATTAACGAGAAACTAATTAACTAACTAATTAACTAATTACCCACTAACTAATAATGCATTAGTAGTACCAGTATATACCACTGGTACTACTAATAACGTATTAGTGGTACCAGTATACCAGTGGTACTACTGGTTACTGGTATTAATTAGTAGCACCAGTAATGTACTGGTGGTACCAGTAACTGGTTACTGGTACCACTGGCCACTGTAATAGTTAGCGAGTGGTTAGTTATCAGTTTTTCGTAAGAAAATTTCGTTAATAAATTTCTCAATTAATAATGGAATTAATAATTGCGTTAATAGTTAACGGTGCGGAAATAGGTAGCGCAGTAATAGTTAACGGTCCGGTAATAGTTAGTGCAATAACCGTAGTGCAATAACAGTTACTGAGCCAACTAACTGAGCCAACAAAAGCTAACTATTACAGTTACTGCTACCAGTAAAGATTCGTTGAATCAGTTTCGGCAGAGCGAGAATAAAATATTGTATCGTTCTAATGACGTTTTTTAAATAAACTAATCAGCACTCTAAAAACAAAAACTAAAAAACAAAAATAAACCAGAAACAGAATATTCTAATGAATCGTTAGTTAGTTAGTAGTTAGTGGTATATTAATAGTTATTAATTAATTAATAACTAATTAATAATAATTAATTAGTTAGTGGTATATTAATAGTATCACTAACTATTAACGCATTAGTGGTACCAGTATATAACTAACGCATTAGTAGTACGAGTATATACCACTAACTAATAACGTATTTTATTTTAGCTCTACCGAATCCGATTCAACCAACAAAAGCTAACTATTACAGTAACTGGTACCAGTAAAGATTCGTTGAATCGGATTCGGTAGAGCGAGAAGAAAACTTTGTATCGTTCTAATGACGTGATTTTCAAATAGACTATTCAACAGTCTAAAAATAAAAACTAAAAAAAAAAAACAGAAACAGAATATTCTACTGAATCGTTAGTAACTGGCACCAAACGTAACTGGTACCACTAACTACTAACGCATTAGTTAGTGGTATCAGTTACGACTTAGTAATATACTAATTATTAGTTAGTATATTAATAGTATCACTAACTGTTAACGCATTAGTAGTAGCAGTATATACCACTAACTAATAACGTATTAGTGGTACCAGTAAATACCAACTAATAACGCGTTACCAGTGGCACACTGATTACTGGTAACAGTTACTGTAATAATTAGCAGTGGTTAGTTATGAGTTTTTCGTAAGAAAATTTAGTTACCAAATTTCTCAATTTTGGTGTTTTCAAGTGACATCTGTTGACGTCTGTAGGCTTTGTCAGAATAGTTAACGGTGCAGAAATAGGTAGCGCAGTAATAATTAACGGTGCGGTAATAGTTAATAATAGTTAACGGTGCGGTTAATAGGTCAATAACCGTAGTGTAGTTAACTGTCAACCAAAAATTTATTATGCATTAGTTAGTGGTACCAGTTACGACTTAGTCGTACCAGTATTATATTAACTATTAACTATTAGTTAATATATATATTAGTTAATATTAGTTAATATATTATATATTAACTATTAGTTAATATATTAATAGTATCACTAACTATTAACGCATTAGTGGTACCAGTTAACCATATACCATTAACTAATAACGTATATAGTGGTACCAGTATATACCTTATTAGTTAAATTACTGGTACTAGTAACGCATTAGTAGTACCAGTATATACCAGTATATATTAGTGGTATATTACTGGTACTAATTAGTGATACCAGTAACTGGTTAGTGGTAACCAGATACCAGTAACTTGTTAGTGGTAACCAGATATACAGTAACCAGATATTACAGTAACTTGTTAGTGGTAACCAGTTACTGGTACCACTAACCAGTTACTGTAATAGTTAACTGGTTACTGTAATAGTTAGCGAGTGGTTAGTTATCAGTTTTTCTTATGAAAATTTCATTAATAAATTTCTCAATTAATAATGGCTTTAATAGTTAACGGTGCAGAAATAGGTAGCGCAGTAATAGTTAACGGTGCAGTAATAGTTAGTGCAATAACCGTAGTGTAGTTACTAACTGTCAGCCAACGAAAGCTAACTATTACAGATACTGGTACCAGTAAAGATTCGTTGAATCGGTTTCGGTAGAGCGAGAATAAAATTTTGTATCGTTCTAATGACGTTTTTCAAATAAACTAATCAACAGTCTAAAAACAAAAACTAAAAAACAGAAACAGAAGATTCTACTGAATCGTTAGTAACTGGCACCAAACGTACCACTAACTAATGCGTTATTAGTTAGTGGTACGTTTACTAATAACGCAATAGTTAGTGGTAACAGTTACGACTTAGTGGTACCAGTATTACTAACTATTAGTTAGTATATTAATAGTATCACTAATAATATATACCACGCATTAATAGTATATCGTTGTATCGTTCCAATATATACCACTGGTATATACTGGTACTATTAATGTAAAGTACTATTAATTAACAGTATATACCACGCATTAATAATACCAGTAAAAACGCATTAATATTACCAGTATATACCTAATAACGTATTAATGGTACCAGTATATACCTAATTACTGGTACTAATTAGTGGTACCAGTAATTAGGTATATAACGTATATAAATTATACATTATATTAATGTATATATTAGGTATATAAACTGGTTACTGGTAACAGTTACTGTAATAGTTAGCCAGTGGTTAGTTATCAGTTTTTCGTAAGAATATTTCGTTACCAAATTTCTCAATTTTGTTGTTTTCAAGTATTTGTCCGATTAATAATGGCATTAACAGTTAACGGTGCAGAAATAGGTAGCACAGTAACGGTGCGGTAATAGTTAGTGCAATAACCGTAGCGTAACTGTCAACCAACAGAAGCTAACTATTACAGTAACTGGTACCAGTAAAGATTCGTTGAATCGGATTCGGTAGAGTGAGAATAAAATTTTGTATCGTTCTAATGACGTGATTTTCAAATAAACTAATCAACAGTCTAAAAACAAAAACTAAAAAAACCAAAAAAACAGAAACAATATTCTACTGAATCGGTTAATACCGATTCAGTAGAATATTAACTGGTACCACTAACTAATAGCGCATTAATTAGTGGTACCAGTTACGACTTAGTGGTACCAGTATATACTAACTATTAGTTAGTATATTTAACTAATAGTTAGTGGTACCAGTTACGACTTAGTGGTACCAGTATATACTAACTATTAGTTAGTATATTTAACTAATAGTTAGTGGTACCAGTATATACCATTAGTTAGTATATTAATAGGTTACTGTAACCGTAGTGTAGTTACTAACTGTTAGTGTATCATTAGCTAACTATAGCTAATGATACACTAATCATTAGCTAACTATAGTTAATGATACACTAATGCTAACGTATTAGTGTATCATTAACGCATTAGTGGTACCAGTATATACCTCTAACTAATAACGCATTAGTAGTACCAGTATATACCACTAACTAATAACGCATATTAATGGTACCAGTACATACCACTAACTAATTAACGCATTAGTGGTACCAGTAACTGGTTACTGGTACCACTAATGCGTTACCACTAATTACCACTAATGCGGTAACAGTTACTGTAATAGTTAGCCAGTGGTTAGTTATCAGTTTTTCGTAAGAAAATTTCGTTACCAAATTTCTCAATTTTGTTGATTTCAAATGACGTCTGTTGGCTTTGTCCGATTAATAATGGCATTAATAGTTAACGGTGCAGAAATAGGTAGCGGAGTAAGAGTTAACAGTGCGGTAATAGTTAGTGCAATAACCGTAGTGTAGTTAACTAACTGTCAACCAACAAAAGCTAACTGTTACAGTAACTGGTACCAGTAAAGATTCGTTGAATCGGTTTTGGTAGAGCGAGAATAAAATTTTGTATCGTTCTAATGACGTTTTTCAAATAAACTAATCAACAGTCTAGAAACAAAAACTAAAAAACAAAATAAAACAGAAACAGAATATTCTAATTCTAATAAAGTGGTACGTTTGGTACCAGTTAGTAACTGGCACCAAACGTACCACTAACTAATAACGCATTAGTTAGTGGTATATTAATAGTATCACTAACTATTAACGCATTAGTGGTACCAGTATATACCACAAACTAACGCATTAGTAGTACCAGCATATACCACTAATAACGTATTAGTGGTACCGGTATATCCCGAATTACTGGTACTAATTAGTGGTACCAGTAACACATTAGTAGTACCAGTATATATTAATGGTACCAGTAACTGTTTACTGGTACCACTAATTAGTACCAGTAATATAACACTAATATATATACTGGTACTACTAATGTGTCACTATTACCACTCGCTAACTATTACAGTAACCAGTGGTGCCAGTAACTGGTTACTGGTACCACTGGTTACTGTAATACTGGTACCACTGGTTACCAGTTACTGTAATAGTTAGCGAGTGGTTAGTTATCAGTTTTTCGTAAGAAAATTTCGTTAATAAATTTCTCAATTAATAATGGAATTAATAATGGCATTAATAGTTAACGGTGCAGAAATAGGTAGCGTAATAATAGTTAACGGTGCGGTAATAGTTAGTGCAATAACCGTAGTGTAAAGAAGCTTTGAATCAGTTTCGGTAGAGCGAGAATAAAATATTGTATCGTTCTAATGACGTTTTTTAAATAAACTAATCAGCACTCTAAAAACAAAAAAACAAAAAAAAAAACAGAAACAGAATATTCTACTGAATACTGGCACCAAACGTACCACTAACTAATAACGCATTAACAGTACACTAACTAATAACGCATTAACAGTACACTAACTAATAACGCATTAACAGTACACTAACTAATAACGCATTAACAGTACACTAACTAATAACGCATTAACAGTACACTAACTAATAACGCATTAACAGTACACTAACTAATAACGCATTAACACTAACTAATAACGCATTAACACTAACTAATAACGCATTAACAGTACACTAACTAATAACGCATTAACAGCAGAAATAGGTAGCGGAGTAAGAGTTAACAGTGCGGTAATAGTTAGTGCAATAACCGTAGTGTAGTTAACTGTCAACCAACAAAAGCTAACTGTTACAGTAACAGTATATACCACTAACTAATAACGTATTAATGGTACTAGTGTATACCTAATTACTGGTACTGATTAGTGGTACCAGTAACTGGTTACTGGTAACCACTAATCTTACAGTAACTGGTTACTGGTAACAGTTACTGTAATAGTTAGCCAGTGGTTAGTTATCAGTTTTTCGTAAGAAAATTTCGTTACCAAATTTCTCAATTTTGTTTTCAAATATTTGTCCGATTAATAAGGGCATTAATAGTTAACAGTGCAGAAATAGGTAGCACTGTAATAGTTAACGGTGCGGTAATAGTTAGTGCATTAACCGTAATGTAGTTAGCTAACTGTCAACCAACAAAAGCTAACTATTACAGTAACTGGTAGCAGTAAAGATTCGTTGAATCAGATACGGTAGAGCGAGAATAAAATTTTGAATCGTTCTAATTATGTGATTTTCAAATAAACTAATCAACAGGCTAAAAACGAAAACTAAAAAAAAAACAAAAAAAAAAATAGAAACAGAATATTCTACTGAATCGTTAGTACCACTAACTGGCACCAAACATAACTGGCACCAAACGTAACTAAATAACGCATTAGTTAGAGGTATATACTGGTACCACTAATGCGTTAACTGGTACCAGTATATAACTAACTAACAGAAATAACGTATTAGTGGTACCAGTATATAACTAACTAATAACGCATTAGTGGTACCAGTAACTGGTTACTGGTAACAGTTACTGTAATAGTTAGCTGTGGTTAGTTATCAGTTTTCCCTAAGAAAATTTCGTTACCAAATTTCTTAATTTTGGTGTTTTCAAGTGACATCTGTTGGCTTTGTCCGAATAGTTAACCGTGCAGAAATAGGTAGCGCAGTAATAGTTAACAGTGCGGTAATAGTTAGTGCAATAACCGTAGTGTAGTTAACTAACTGTCAACCAACAAAAGCTAACTATTACAGTAACTTGTACCAGTTACTGTAATAGTTAGCTTTATGAATCCGATTCAACGATTTCGTTGAATCGTAATCGGTAGAGTGAGAATAAAATTTTGTATCGTTCTAATGATGTGATTTTCCAATAAACTAATCAACAGTCTAAAAACAAAAACTAAGAAAGTGGCACCAAACGTACCACTGACGTGGTACGTTAGTTAGTGGTAGCTGGTACCACTATCTAACGCATTAATTAGTGGTACCAGTTTTTGTTAGGACTTAGTGGTAACTGGTACCACTATCTAACGCATTAATTAGTGGTACCAGTTTTTTTAGGACTTAGTGGTACCAGTATCACTAATTATTAACGCATTAGTCGTACCAGTATATACCACTAATTAATAACGCATTAGTAGTACCAGTATATACCATTAACTAATAACGTATTAGTGGTACCCGTATATACCTAATTACTGGTACTAATTAGTGGTACCAGTAATGCATTATGTGTTACTGGTACCACTTCGGTTTCGGTAGAGCGAGAATAAAATTTTGTATCGTTCTAATGACGTTTTTCAAAACAGTCTAAAAACAAAAACTAAAAAACACAAAAAACAGAAACAGAATATTCTAATGAATCGTTAGTAACTGGCACCAAACGTACCACTAACTAATAACGCATTAGTTCGTGGTATATTAATAGTATCACTAAGTATTAACGCATTAGTGGTACCAGTATGTACCACTAACTAATGACGTATTAATGGTAGAGCGAGAATTTTATTCTAGCTCTACCGAATCCGATTCAACCAACAAAAGCTAACTATTACAGTAACTGGTACTAGTAAAGATTCGTTGAATCGGATTCGGTAGAGCGAGAAGAAAACTGTGTATCGTTATAATGACGTGATTTTCAAATAAACTATTCAACAGTCTAAAAATAAAAACTAAAAAAAAACAGAAACAGAATATTCTACTGAATCGTTAGTAACTGGCACCAAACGTAACTGGTACCATTAACTACTAACGCATTAGTTAGTGGTATCAGTTACGACTTAGTGGTACCAGTATATACTAATTATTAGTTAGTATATTAATAGTATCACTACCTATTAACGCATTAGTAGTAGCAGTATATACCACTAATTTATTGGTACCACTATTAGTGGTACTAGTAAATACCAACTAATAACGCATTAGTGGTACACTGATTGCTGGTTACAGTTACTGTAATAGTTAGCCAGTGGTTAGTTATGAGTTTTTCGTAAAAAAATTTAGTTACCAAATTTCTCAATTTTGGTGTTTTCAAGTGACATCTGTTGACTTTGTCCGAATAGTTAACGGTGCAGAAATAGGTAGCGCAGTAATAGTTAACGGTGCGGTAATAGTTAGTAATAGTTAACGGTGCGGTAATAGTTAACGGTGCGGTTAATAGGTCAATAACCGTAGTGTAGTTAACTGTCAACAAATTAATAACGCATTAGTTAGTGGTACCAGTTACGACTTAGTCGTACCAGTATCCCTAACTATTAGTTAGTATATTAATAGTATCACTAACTATTAACGCATTAGTGGTACCAGTATATACCATTAACTAATAACGTATATAGTGGTACCAGTATACACCTAATTACTGGTACTAGTAACGCATTAGTAGTACCAGTATATCCCAGTATATATTAGTGGTATATTACTGGTACTAATTAGTGATACCAGTAACTGGTTACTGTAATAGTTAGCGAGTGGTTAGTTATCAGTTTTTCTTAAGAAAATTTCGTTAATAAATTTCTCAATTGATAATGGCTTTAATAGTTAACGGTGCAGAAATAGGTAGCGTAGTAATAGTTAACGGTGCGGTAATAGTTAGTGCAATAACCATAGTGTAGTTAACAATAACGTAGTGTCAGCCAAAAAAAGCTAACTATTACAGTTACTGGTACCAGTAAATATTCGTTGAATCGGTTTCGGTAGAGCGAGAATAAAATTTTGTATCGTTCTAATGACGTTTTTCAAATAAACTAATCAACAGTCTAAAAACAAAAACTAAAAAACAAAAAAAACAGAAACAGAATATTCTACTAAATCTTTAGTAACTGGCACCAAACGTACCACTAACTAATGCGTTATTAGTTAGTGGTACGTTTACTAATAACGCATTAGTTAGTGGTACAAGTTACGACTTAGTGGTATCAGTATCACTAACTATTATAACTAGTATATACCTCTAACTAATAACGCATTAGTAGTACCAGTATATACCACTAACTAATAACGCATATTAGTGGTACCAGTACATACCACTAACTAATAACGCATATTAGTGGTACCAGTACATACCACTAACTAATGCGTTACTAACTGGTACCAGTAACTGGTTACTGGTAACAGTTACTGTAATAGTTAGCCAGTGGTTAGTTATCAGTTTTTCGTAAGAAAATTTCGTTACCAAATTTCTCAATGTTGTTGTTTTCAAATGACGTCTGTTGGCTTTGTCCGATTAATAATGGCATTAATAGTTAACGGTGCAGAAATAGGTAGCGCAGTAATATTTTGTTTGGTTTGTTTGGCAATGTTTGGTTGACAGTTCAACCAAAATTTTTGGTTGAACTGTCAACCAAAAATTTTGGTTGACAGTTCAACCAAACTATCACGATGGTGAACGTTATTAGTGAACCGTTAACTATTACTGTTAGTAATGGTTATAATAGTTAGTAATAACTATTTTAACTATTAGAACTATGCATTATTATTACGCGCATACTAATAGTTACCGCGTAACTTAATGTTACTTTGTTAACTGCGCCTTCAAAGACAATGGCGCAGTTAACAAACTGCGCCATTGCCGTTACTGCTTAACGCTAATTTTGCGTTAAGCTACTAGTAACGTTCATAATGCGCTAACTATTACTAACCTATTGTTGATTATTTACCCGATTATTAAACAGTGATAGCTAACCACTTTCCTTCATGAGCTATTGCCGATTATTAGTGCGCTAACTGTTACTAATTGCGCCGTTAATTATTAGTGCGATAACTATTACTAACCTATTTTATAACTTACCAGATTATTAAACAGTGAAACTAGTAGTGCCAGTTACCGGTTAATAATTAGCCAGCAATAATCGTCGTTACTCTCATTGGGATTCGCTATTGCGCAATAATGCGCTAAGTATTGCCGATAACCTGTAACGTTCAATAGTTAATGCTAACTAACGTTAATTCGGATTCGGTAGAGTAGTGGGTGTGAGAATAAAATGTTGTAATCGTGATTTTCTAAATAGTCGTAGCTTTTTTTGGTTGACAGTTAGTCGTTAACTGTCCTGCACTAACCAACGTTTAAATATTAACAACAATGTTACTAGTTAATGTTACTTTGTTAACTGCCCATTAACGGCAATAGTGCAGTTTTGTTGGTTGAAAGTTAGTTTTTACATATCACGACGTTATTAGTAACTTAACGATTAGCGCGGTAACTATTACTTCGCCGTTTTAGTGCACTAACTATTGCTAATTAAGTGCGCCGTTAATTATTAGTGCGCTAACTAATTAACCTATTATATAACTAGATTATTAAATAGTGATAGCTAACCACTTCCGAACAAATGTCACGTGAAAACACCAAAAATGTTCTTATGAAAAACTATTAATCTTATAGTGACAAATGGGCCTGGAGTACTGGGGTCCATAGTTTAAAATCAGATATATATATACAGTTATGCCCAGTTAATTTATTAACAGATAAAGTACAAATAAAATAAAATATAAGTACAAAATTCAGTACTGAATTTTGTACTTATATTTTATTTTATTTGTACTTTATCTGGTAATAAATTAACTGGGCATAACTGTATATATATCTGATATTAATCTTATGCTAACGATGCTAACTAACGTTGATTCGGATTCGGCAGAGTAGCGGGCGTGCATAAAATGTTGTATCGTGATTTCCTAAAAATCAACAGTCTAAAAACTAGAAAAGTAAAAAAAAAGTAGTCACAAAGGGAATCAAAACGGATAGAAAAGTATTCGTTTTGATTAGTCAATTTTAGTAATACTCCAGTCGTTGTGATATTGTTATTATTAATGGTTATACCATTACATAAAATAATGGTAACATTAACCAGTAATGTTACTTTTTTTAACTAATGTTGCATTTTTAACTGCGCCATTAACGGTAATAGTGCGCTAAGTATTGCGTTAACCAGTAACGTTAATAATCACGACGGTGTACGTTATTAGCGCGCCGTTAACTATTAGTGCGCTAACTATCACTGTGCCGTTAACTATTAGTGCGCTAACTATTACTGCGCCGTTAACTATTAGTGCGCTAACTATTACTGACCTGTTGTATTGCGCCGTTAACTATTATTTATCAGATTAAAATGATTAACTGACGTTAAAACACCAAAAATGACAGATTTGTTAACGGCATTTTCTTACGAAAATGCGCAATTGCTACCGAAATTTTCTTACGAAAAACAACTATTCGGTACATTTTATTCGTGAGAATAAAATGTTGTTTCGTGATTCGTTAGATGGTAGTTAACGATGCTAACTAACGTTGATTCGGAATCGGTAGTGTGAGAATAAAATATCGTGGTTTCCTAAATAACTAATCAACAGTCTAAAAACACAAATTATAAAAACAAAAAAAAGTAGCCACAACTCTATAGAATCGTTAATACCACTGGCACCAAAAGTAACTGGTTAATAGTTACTGTAATAGTTAGCCAGCAATAATCGTCGTGATAGGTAACTAATGGTTAACAGCATGTTAATGTTACTAATGGTTAACCATTAATAACATTAACATGCTACTAACTATTATTTACCATTGATTAAACAGTGATGATGTCACATGAAAACAACAAAATTTACAAATTTGGTAACGAAATATTCTTACGAAAAACTTTATTTAACAGATGCTAAATCGTATGCTATAGTGATGCACGCCCGCTGCTCTACCGAGTAGCGGCCGTGAGAATAAAATGTTTTTCTAAAAAAACTAGTCAACAGTCTAAAAACCAAAAAAGTAGCAACGTTCACCTTCGCGATAACTAACTGTCAACCAACAAAAGGCTATTAACCATTAAACTCTACAGAATCGTTATTACCCCTAACTGGTTACCACTAACTGACGCATTAGCGTCATTAGTTAGTGGTACCAGTTACTGTAATAGTTAGCCAGCAATAATCGTCATTATTTACTGTAATACTCCAGTAATAATCGTCTTGATAGTTAACTATTAATAATCAGTAAAAATTAATGTTACTTTGTTAACTGGGCCGTTAACTGACGCAGTTAACAAATTAACTATTATTAATATTTAATTATTAATTAATAAAACTGCACAGTTAACTAATAATTCCATAATTATCGATTCGTAATTATCGAATGCTCTTTTTAAAGAGCATTCGTGAGTAACAGGCACCCTTAACTGGCTTTGATTTAATGGACACAAAGAGTGGGATTTGTTGCTAAAATTATTTTCTGGAGAAAAAACTCCATTGGATGGGTATTTCGGCGAAGTTGCTTATATTTCGGCGAAGAGTGTTTAACCCCCGGCTTTTAATCACTTTTTACGAAATCAATACACAATTTTTCATTTTTGCTTAAGTTGGATGCGTTATGTAAGCGAAAAGCAAGCAAATCATACTTATTAAATCATTTTTCTTTTATTTTAGAACATCATACATCGTACAATAAAAATTACGTTCACTTAAGTAATTTTTCTCTGCAAAGTACAACAAAGTATTGGGTCATTTAAATGTCGATAAAACTGCCGTATTACTTCGTGTTGATACGATGCAATAATCCTTGCTATCCAAGCCTTTATCACTACACTGCAGCTCCTTTCCATTGATCTAGTAGCCCACAATGGTCGAGTGAGGAAAGAGAATTAAACAAAGATACTTTAAATAATAATCTGCAGAAAATAATTTTAAAATTATATTTTTAATAAATAATTAATAAATTAAATTTTAAATAAATAGAAAAAAGAATATGCACAAGAATGAAGGCAATGTTCACTGAAGAATGCACTGAAGAAGATTCACACAATTTTCTTCATTAAATCAATTTCCACTCAAGCCAATAGCCCCGACTTCATAAAACATAAATCGCTCCCGAGAACAATGCAGAATATTGAGAAAGATGAAGCTAATATAATTTATCAATCAGTTCAACCTGACATCTTTATATCCTAACTTCAATGATTGCAATCAATTAAAATGTCATTTGCGATATGCAATATCACAAATAACATTTTGATACCACAGGGGCTATTTGGCCCTGTGGTATTCGCTTTCGGGGCCAAATAGCCCCGAAACGTATCTTTTTTTGGTAGTTGTTGGCGCATCGACTTCTGTGGCCATAATGCACCTCCCAAGGTTTATGCAGTACTTTGATCCAAGTACCGAGGCGGGAATCGAACTCGGGTGGGTAAAGTGCCTGCCTGGCACTTTACCCACCCGGCTAGTCCGGTCGGCCCGAAACGTATCATGGCAACTCGTTGTGAAAGTATTTACAATGAGATTTAAATAAACGATGCCGTTCTTGCTAATTCAGAGTTTGCTACATACTAATATGATGCGTGTGCACTGACTTGTACGTTATTTAGAATAGGTTAACAAATAACAGTATACAAATACAATATTAGGCGTACTAAACTCAGTAATCACTCAGTAATAGTGAGTTAATAGTTAACTCACTATTACTGAGTGATTACTGAGTTTAGCAGTTAACTACTAATAACTTAGTAGTTAACTGCTAATAAAGTCCGGTAGGTGGCGAAGGTGAGTTACTGATTTATGTCCTCTAAAAATATTCAATGCTCTGTCAATATGTAATTCATATATGAATTACATATTGACAGAACTAACAAGGGCTGGAATCCGGATATAGCGTCTACTATGGAATCCTGAACAGCCAATGTTTTTAACTTAACTTTTAAAAAATACTTCACCTGTAAGCATTTTTTTCTCTTTTTTTTTCTGTTAATACCGCTGGTCGGTGTATAATAGATTCAGCGCAGCGGCACGCAGCAATAGTTAAGTGCCGTCTCTTAAGTGACGGTATTTAAGCTCTTGACAAGGTCAAGTGGCAACAAGGTTATACCTCCCCCACTCCCACCTGCATACGTTATCGCTTAGTCCTCTATTTTGTTACAGGAAAATCTCGACCATGACAAAGACAGACATTGAAGGGACATGGTCTCCCAACCTGCACATCTTCATTGGACATGACTAAACCACAGAACAGGACCTTGCCTCTTGACCATGATTTATGTGCCAAGTGTTGATGAATACCAAAGTCTTGTCTGGTATCTTTTGACTCCCTTTCCATTCTCCTACTCGCCTAATGGAGTTTACTCCACGGAATAATTTTGAGGACGCCTTTCTCTACGCCTCAATACTTCTTACTATCCCCCCACTTGACTCACTTCATATTCCTCAATCTGATTTTTTTTTTTTTTTTTTTTTTTTTAATATAGGTCTTATCACTGAATGCTCAGATAATTAGCGGCAGGACCGTACACACCTCCTAGCGGTGTGTACGGTCCTGCGACCAAAAGCCAGACCACAACAGCACACAACATACAGTACTTTTCTGGCTTTTACCGAGTAATGTATACTTCACAAAAGTACTTATGGCGGGAAACCACCGGTGGCGTCGCCTCCCCAAACACTTCCGCTTTCCGTTTCTATTGCAGCATGACAGATTTCAGCGCACCAGCCGACCCACTTCCTTGCTGCATGTCTGACGAATGATGACATAATTAAACGTCAAAAAATTATTGCAATAAGCCTGACTGTACTTCTGTCGATACTATGAGATTGAACAAAACTAGAAAACGCAAGTTGGAAGGTGATGCTTGTAGGCAACAAACAATTACCTAATGAAGGCATCCTTGCGAAGAACAGGTCAACGATCTTGAGCAAGCAACAGAAGTAACCCTCTCGCAAGGTTGCCTACCTAGGAAATGGCCTCTTGAGCCATCTTGAAAGATCAGTCCTTGAAACCTCTGGATGCGATATTTGCACAGAAGACTGCGAGCACTCTGAAGGGCTCTCGCAGTCTGAACGGAACAATCATAGCCCGAATTGAATTTTGTTGTTTAAGTTTGATGAAAGGCATCAACCTTAAACAACATTCAACCTCACTTAAAGGACATCCTTGATAAGACCCCTTTCGATGCAGGCTGCGAAATAAGCTAAAAATCTCGCAAACAATTTCATCTCTGTACATAAAATGTTGCAGGAAGAAAATTTTTTATTGTCAAGGCACAAAACAGTAGAATACTGCACATCCCTAAACAACTGGACGAAATGTTAGGATGCTTTGAATCCGTCCTCGCTGCACAAGGTGCCTCAGCGGTTCCAGGAACCGACGAATCGTCGGTTACGGGAACAGCTGACCCAAAAAAAAGTAGGAGTGAAATGGATTGCACTTGGGGATAAAAAGTAATGAAAATCGCGAACAGAAGACAATAAATGAATGTAATCGGAGGAAAGCATATGAGAAAGAATAAGAAATCTACAAGAGCGCAAAATAATCCCCATCTGGTATAACCGTCTTGGTGAATATAGTAACACTTACTGTAACACACCTGGGTGTCTTGAGCTGGATATCATCATTCTTCTTTCTTGGTGATTCCGTTTTCTCTCTCTCAATTTTTTTGACTGGAGCAGCATAAGCCTCAGACTTGCATCATATGGATAATAATAAGTGAATTGTATTTGCAACAAGACCCGACAAGCAATAGCACAAAACCCGGTGAAAATTTAGGGTCAGCACAAGGAAATGACTGTACACAATTCTACTAGGAAAATTGGAAACCAAAATTAAAAAAAAAGTCTCAGAAATATTATGACAATGGGTCGTGAATGTCGATACTAAGAGATTGAACAAAACTAGAAAACGCAAGTTGGAATGTGATGCTTGTAGGCAACAAACAATTACCTAATGAAGGCATCCTTGCGAAGAACAGGTCAACAATCTTGAGCAAGCAACAGGAGTAACCCTCTACCAAGTATAGAGTGAGCACCAGATTCTTCCCTTTCAGATAAGGATTCTCCAGATTCCCCCTCGCTTAACGCACATCACTAAGCTACTAAAAACAACATTTTGAGGGTAGAAAACCCGCCCATCCAAAATTATTTAATTCCTGCTCTCATCGAGGATTTAAGCCAGTTCACAGAGAAGGTTATGTCTATAGCTTCCTGTAACACACCTGAAACAAACAGACGAGTTTCTGAAATCTACAACATTACTTCTATTGCAGCCAGAGAGCAAATTTTCGTATCAAGGTTAGGGCCCACGACACAGCCCAGAAATATTAAAGCCATGCGCGAGTGTGAATATGGGATAACTCTGGAAGTAAAGAAAGTGAAAATACTATATCCAGCTTACTCTTATCTCTTTTCCACCAGATAAAGAAACTGTTCTACTAGACCTGGGCACCTGGCCAGTACTTAACCCTACAGAGACAGATGGGCCTGAAAGATTTAAGCAGGCGGTATTCGACCCAGAAGAAAAACACTACCTCTTTTAAATGAAATTCGAATCACCAAAGGGAGCGTAATGCAGGCAATCAACGATCTGCCCAATTATTTGACCACAAATTTCCAATGTTCATCCTTAAAATAACAGCCCATTTATAACAGATGTACTGCACATCTATCAAGAAATCATCAAATCAGGAGTGTTCTCGCAAGCTTGGAAAAACTGCATTGTAACCAAAATTAGTTAAGGATTACAAACCAATTTCTGTTAGTTGTACTCTACAGAAGGTACTTGAAAAAGCATTGGTTCCTACCATCACACAACACTGCTTCAGTCATAGATACACATTTGCACTCATTCATTTCAGGGAGATCGACAATAAAACTTACTAGAAACTTTTTCGCGTGCAGAAAGCACTAAACGAGAAAATGCAAATGGATGTTATTTATTTATTTATTATTATTATTTTTTTTTTTTTTTGCATATCTCTGTGGCCTACGACAGCATTTCAGTTCTTGCGCTCTGAGATTTTAGGGAGTTATTTTAATGTAGGAGGAAATTGTCAAGCATAATATGTCAAGCCTGCTCGAAAAAAGATAACTTAATATTAATAAATATGTACCGAAAGCTACAATTGATTTACCATCTCTCTCGCGAGAGAATGCCACAGGGAGTTCTTTCGGCTATCTTCTTGGCTGCCCTAGAGCCGTTTCTTGCTCGGAACTGCACTTTTAACTTATGCTGACGATGTGAAATTCTTCAAGTCCAAAGACCACAAATCAGCAGAAGGAATTTGACAGATGGCGAATAGCGCAAGACTTGGGTCATTTGGGCACAGAAGTCTGCCCAAATGACCGTAACTAACATCTTTGTGAATGGGTCTAGTGTGGTAAAAGTGCACTCTTAAAAGTGGGTTGACAAACTCACTTTTGCTCAACACTTCGCTCACATGAAGACGGAAAACGTACGCTGCTTTATGGACTACTAGACAAGAAATTGTCGGTATTAAGGATCTTAAAGCATGTCCCTCCAATTCCAACGTATGGTTCTCAAATTTGGTATTCACGTTATTAGTTCGTCCTTGGGATCGAGTACTGGCGCTTGAGATTGTTAAGCAGCGTTACTGGCTACCCAGTGGCGTAACTATGACTTGTATTCGATGCATTGGGGTCCACGACTGAAGGGGGTCCACTGCCCGAAACAGAAAAATTTAATCGAGTAAAAATGTAAGTTTTTTTTAGTTGTTTATAATATATATATATATATTCTTTTTTAAATTGCGAATTAAAATATATCATAAAATATATACATATTATACAACGTGGAATTACTAATATATTTTATTTAAGCATTAGCCTAAAATAACGTTTCAGGTAATTTAGATTTTAATTTAATCATCTTATATAGAAATAGATTAACAGTAATGTAACATAAAAAGAGCTCGTTGTAACCAATTTCTGCTGTAACACTGAATTGCTCCTTTATATCGTAATTATAACTTAGACAATTGTTATTTCAACTTAGTATTAATGACAGCGTAATTGTAAATAGTAATGAACATCTGTTAATTCATATTAGAACTGATACTTAGTTAAATAAATTGTGACCAAATCAATGAAAAATCTAATTTGTAACCTTTATCTTTGTTTCCCACACAGCACGGTCTGATGACGGGTATCAGCAAGATACCTGAAACGTTACCCAATGTACATTAGTTTAGGCTTTATATTAGTTTTTGCTTAAATAAAATATATATTAGTAACTCCACGTGGTATTAGTGTGGTTTATGATATATTTTAATAATTCGTAATAAATAAAAACCACATAACGTCCTTTATAAACTATATGATAAAATCCATTAGGTGTACAAACTTTTTTTTTTTCATAGCTGCGTTTTCCGGGGAAATTTTTTAGGATTTTTTTTATATTCACGGAGGGCCCACACTCTGCATCGGGGCCCACTTTTTCTAGTTACGACACTGTGGCCACCATTTTATTATCTGAAGGGCCATCCTCTACTCAAACACTACACTGCAGTTATCACACCCTGGATGCAGCGGATAATTAACATGAATACACGCACTCAATCACAAATGCTCACAGGCAGATTGGATGCGCAAGCCCTGGAGAATGTAGTAGTCAAAACCACGTGCCATTGCTAGACATTGCGCAGGAGAAAATCTTCCATTTGAAGATTGTGGTAGATTTACCACATCCTGAACAATCTTGGTAGCCTAAGAAGATTCTTTACATCAAATACAGCAAAACTATTTAACTCTTGGCAGATAGATGCCGAAAAACTAAGGATGCAACGTACCGGAAAGATCTCTTCCAGAATTCTTATAGACTTACCGAAATATGAATCAGCTGCAATATATCAACATACCAAAGAGTTGATATTGAATGGTTTGGTTTGGTTTGGTTTGGATTTTATTGACGCATTAGCAACTAAGGCTATAAAGCGCCTAGACCACGATATTAAATGAAACTGTGTTTAATGCATAAGTGAAACTTTCTACTTTAAGAAAAATAATATTTGGTAAGTTGTTGAATGGAAAATGATGTCGCTAACAGTTGTATAAATATATAATTTATATATGGAATTACTGATTTGTAAATATATGATTTGCATAATGTATACACAATATTAATGTGCAAATATATATTAAATATAAAATGTATTTCAGGACGACACTACGTGTTCAGTACAGGGTGATTCTAAATTATTGTAGGGGTTTCTGTGGCCTATAATTTTCAAACCGGAAAGAACAAAATAAGACTGCGTACGGAATAACTGCTTATGAGAGTAACTCAAAGTTCTGTTACCTATAGAATCAATAATGCTAAACAACTGCAACATGTGCGCCTTTCGTCTCACGTAAGATGTCCAAGAGATATTCAATTGCCCTCCAAGTGTTCCCCAGCATTTGTGGTACAACTGTTTCGATCGCAGCAACAATTCTGAGCTTCAGTTCATCGAGGGAAGTCACAGGGGTCTTGTGCACAATGTCCTTCACGTATCCTCACAGGAAGAAATCAAGCGGCGTAAGATCGAGTGAACGCGGAGGCCACGAAATCGGTTCACCACGTCCAACCCAGCACCCAGGAATATGCGTGTCAAGAAATTCTCGGACAATAAGACCCCAATGTGGCAGTGCACCATTTTGCTTGCACCACATTTGGCTGATGATTTGCCAACTGGGATAAGAGATACAGCTGTAGCATGTCCAGATAGGTCACTGCTTTTTCCACAAAGAAAAAGGGCCCGAAAACTTCCGAACATGACAAAGCGCACCAGACATTGACCTTCTCTTTCCAGATCTCTTTCTAATTCTCGAATGGCGTGAGGGTTTTCTGATCCCCATATTCTGCAGTTATGACGATTTACCCTCCCTGACACGTAAAATGTTGCTTCATCACTAAATCTCTATCGCCGAAGGTAAATTTTCATCAGCTTCGGCGTTTGACAAATAGTCTTGGGCAAATTGGAAACGGCGGGGTGTATGGTTCGGTTTTAAAGCATGCAGACTCTGCAGTTTGTAGGCGTTTATGAACCCTCCAAACAGTCGTTTGTGGTATACCTACTGCAAAGAAGCTAATCTAGTCGATTTTCATCAACCTCTTGGTTACCACGAACATTATCCTCTCCGCCTTTGAAAGCAAAGACGGGTTTACAATAACGTACAGAGGCTGCATTCGATTCTGTTCAGATTTTTTTTTTTCCACTTTTGCAGTTACTTTATAAACCACTACTAAACCAGAGGATACATTATATCAAACAGTTTTCCGCTGTGGTTTCTTAAAGTGGAGTTCTTTTCGCACTCCATTTCACTGCCATTGAAGATATTCCCCCCACTTGAAGATATTCTCCTGACGACATCAAGATCTTCCACCAGCTGCACAGGGTCAAGATTAACTGTAGTAATTATTTAATTACAGTAATTAATCTGTAGTAGTTAAATTAATTCACTTGAATTGATTCATTTATTGCAAAGTTTACGCGAATCAATTCATATGCTCCATGAAGAAGTCCCTCCAACGTTCAACCAACATTTTTAGATTCTGCAATCACAATAGTGTTTAAACATAATTGAGGAGTAATTGATAAATTCGCTTTCACCACCATTTTGATTATTCGTCGACACTTGCAGTATGTCAATTACCAGAAGACCACCACTGTGAAATATATCAATACACTCTCCACTCCTATATGCTACAGCAATATGGGCATATACTGCCCCTACCACAATAACACTACTATTTACAGCAGAATTCTGGTTCTTCAAGTGGAAGTTGGATCAAGCACAAACTTCCTCACCAGCGGAAATTAATGGCCAAGTGGCTCAACAGCCAGAGGCTTCCTGCTCAAATAGATGTCTCACTCAAATCACACGACAATCAAGTTAATGGTAGGGAATATCGTTTTCTCTCTTTCGGACATGTTCTGTTAGACAGACCCTCAAGCAGCCCTCAGCTCAAATCTCTTGTTCTGCGCTTGGTAAAGCTCATTATATTGCTCGCTCTTAGGTTACTGCAAACAATCCTGTGGACATTATGCAATTACATTCAGTGGACATTATGCAATTACATTTGCATAATGTCCACTGAACTTGACACTTGTGTATAGTATAGAATCTTTAATTGCAGCATGATATACATACAATTAGTCTCGTCACGGCATGGTGGTGCCAGAGGTTTACAAAACATATTTACAAAAGAGATACACATGAGAAAAACATATAAGTTACATCAGATTATTGGAAGGCTACAAAGCAAAGTTCTCCATTTTCAGTTCGACGAGGATTCCCTCCTGTATTTTTTTATTCTTGACCACTTCTTGGAGGTCCCCGTCGATGGCTTGCAGTGAGGGCAGCATTTTCTTTGGCAAGAATCTGCTGTTTAGTACTAGCCGGTTACGGTTTGCTAGCAGCTGTACTGAAGACAGGAGATAATGGGAAGGAATGCGCCAAGAGCAGTGATCCCAGAAGTTCGGCTCTGTAATTTTACCGGTGGCCATCTTAAAGGTGAACAGTAGCCTTCTTTCTCCGATGTAGGATCGGGGCCTGCGTAGTTGAAGAGCTTCTGCTAACTGCGTTGATCTGAGAGCTGGAGTTTGCTGTTGGTCCATTTTAGAAGCCAGAATTCGGCAGAGAATATTCTTTTAATGTTGGATTCGGCAGCCGAGGCTCATATCTCCGAAGCATACAGTATTTTCGGGTAAAGGATTGATACGATGTATCTTTTTACCAGTTGTGGGTCGGTGGTGTGGAGCAGCTGTTGTTTGGCGACCCAGCGTAGTGAATTCAGCCTCGACTGTATGAGGTTTACGTGATCGTTGAAAGATAGTTTGGAGTCGAAAATGACCCACAGATCTTTGTGCGTTGGAACACTTGGAACTCAGGAGCCGTTAAGCACAGGCTCCAACGTTGTTGGGCTGCCCTTTAGTGAATTAATTATTTGTGCCGATTTCAGGGGGTTGAAAGTATTGAGGTAGTCAGCCATGTCCTGCAGTTTGCTAGTGATTTGCTGAGTGGTTTCGGCTGCCGTGTTGAATGGTGATATCCTGGTAAGTAGCTTGACATCGTCAGCATATGTGATCCAATTGCACTTGTTGGTCACAAACGGCACCATGATTGCTGAGAAGAGAATGCCAGACAGGACGCCCCCTTGAGGCACACCGGCAGTTATGTGACGCGTGAAGGTCTTTGTTTCGATCTATAGAACAAGGGTCCTCTTGCATAGGAGAGATTCTAGGAACCAGAGAACATCGCCGCGAAAATTGAAGTAGTTTTCTAAGAGACGTAGGAGATTAGGTATATAGATGGCATCAAATGCGGAATGGATGTCAAAATATATAACTGACAATTCCTGTTCGGCGAATAGGGAGCCCGCCAAAAAATAATAAAATACTTTGACTTGACAATTCCTGTCTTTGTTCAAAGGCTTCTAAGACGTGCAGAGTGGTTGTTGCAAGGTTAGTTATAGTTGATCTTCCTGATATCCCATAGTGTATTTGCTGAGGACTGTCACAGAGAATTTGATGGGTGACAGACGGTAGCAGTGCTTTCTCCAGAATTTTTAGCAATATAGAGGCGCAAGCGATGGGCCTATATTGGCTTGGGAGCGTCGATTGTTGATGCGTAGGAAGGGGCCGAACCTATTCCAATGGGGTGGAAAGAAATGAACTTCGAGGCATGTGTTGTATCGGTTGAGGAGTGAATAAATGATGACGCTTAAGCATTTGATTATGAACTGGGAGATGCCATCGTCACCGGTGGTTGCTGTGAGAGAGAGAGAGAGAGAGAGAGAGAGAGAGAGAGAGAGTGTTAATGGCCTGCATCAGTTGTTGCTTGGAAATTCGGATCGTAGCGAGACTATCAGTGGTTGAAGAGTTGCAGATTAGATAGAGCTGGAGGTTGATTAGAAAATCTGGCAACGTAGTTGAGCCAGTCAACTGGGTCGATGTTGCTGGAAGAACTATCCTTTGTTCTGTAGAATGGTGTTCCCTTTTTAGGGTTCTTTCGATGTGCTTCTTAATTGCAGCTGATTTGTTTCTGTTGAATTCGGCCCTGGCTTTGGAGAATGAAATGCGGTCTTGGACAACGCCGGAAGCTTTCCACTTGGCGTGTAGTGGAAACTTTGGTTGAGCTGGGGAGTCTACCACGCTCTGGAGCGCGTAGTAATGTTGACTGTCTTAACAATACTATACACAACTTCAATTTTTTTTTTTTAAATTCAGTATTTCTGTGTTTTCTTTATATGATATATTATTTATTAACCTTATTTCCATCTGATATGGTATCTAGATGTGGGCTTCCGCCATTGAGGCTGTGACAATTACTCCTTTGTATTTCATTGAATACAAAGTAAACTGTTACAATAATAATTTCTTAAATAACCACTTCAAGAATATTTAAAATTCTGAAGAGTGCCGTGTTTTAGTTTCTTACCCGGAATCCCAGGGTAGCAGAACTTGCTTCCACAACACTCTGTACAGCAGTTTCTTGAAGGACCACAGTCTTTATCTGAAGAACACTGGTTGGGGACCTTCTCTCTACACAACATATCCAAATTATTACATACGGATTTTGGGCAGTCAGCTGCGGTAAAGAAAACAGTAATTTATTATTATTTTTTTAATTTTTTGTTTTGCTCTAAATACAAAATAGAGGTTTGGATAACTCAGATAGTTTGGTAGATATTTTCTTGGCTTTCATTTTATTGCTGTAATTGAGACTTGGCTTCCCGAAAGTTCTTGAGAGGAATTTAATTATGACAAATTGCAATGCAGCCATGTTAGCAGAAGGACCGGAGGAGTTAATTTTATGTTGTGAATCATTATTATTGCAAATCTGTCGTTTGAAACGATTGGTGCTCGTTGTACAATTGGTGTCGCGATAATTGCAGTTTATCGCCCATCCCTGTGAATATCGATTATGATTATTTGATAAAGTTTTTTCGTAATCGGTATTGAGGATGAGGTTTTATTAGCGTGTAGGGTTTTAGGAACATCGGCGACTAAGGCCATATGTCTGCGGGAGCAACTACTAATGATGTCACCAACAGATTGTCAGATTTTAAGGGGGGGGTAAAGAGAATATTATTATTCATGTGGGAACTAATGACATTAAAAACATACACGATATGACGATTTGTTGGAAAAATACAGGACCATGCTGAGGAAATGCCGCGAGCTAGGGCCACAATGTCTGTATCTGCAATTCTGCCCAGACACGATGGGAGGGATTATATGTCAAAAGCCCTGGGGATTAACTCAAGAATTGAAGGATTCTGCAAGGGCTTTAGGGGGGGGGGGGGGATTTCTATCAGCATTCCTTCTACCCACACTTGTATGTAGAAGGAATTGGTTTTGTAGAGACGGGATACACTTAAACAAAGGTGGTGCAAAGGTTTTTGCCAGTATTATTGAGGATACCTTAAAGGTTCAGGTAAACTGCTAGTTGGGGGGGGGGGTAATACTGACACGCGTTTATCTAATATTGGTCAAAGTAACTCTTGCACATACCTTAAGAGTTCTTATCTGTTACCCTAACTAGACATATTGTCTACATGTTCTAGGGGCAGAAACGTTTCTAGTAAGCAGGTAGCTAATGCCATGGAAGAGAGCCTGAGAAACTTTAAGGGTTTTTCAGCCCGTTAGGGTTGTTAAATATACAAGAACAGTAAATCTTAATTGTTTATATAGTAACGTTAGAACTGTCGTCAATAAAATGAGCGAATTCGAACTGCTGGTTAAAACAAGTAACGCGGACATAATAGGGCTTACAGAGACGTGGTGCCATCCGGAAATTGGGGATGATGAGTTTCAGTACGGCTTCTATAATGTATTTAGGAAGGATAGGATAGGATAAGATAAGATAGGGTGGTGGGGTAACGCTTCTTATCAGAAGCAGCCTGAGTGCGACGATAACTTTCCCGGATTCAGACGTTTCACGTGCTAGTATAGAGTCTGTATGGTGTGAGATAGTCGGAAACAAAGGTATAATGCGAGTAGGAGTGATCTACAGACCGGGTGATTGTGAAGATTATGACAAAACCCTCTACATGCAAATGGAATGGAATGGGCAAGTAAGCGTCAATGCCTTATTATGGGTGATTTCAATTTGCCTCTAATTGATTGGAGTAAAAGGGAAGGAAACAACAAAATTTTTAAATCAACTAGATAACTTATTTGTATCAACATGTCAGGGAAGGTACTAGAGAAAAGAATATCCTAGACCTCATCATCACACATGAATCAGATGACATAACAGGGCTGACAGTAGAGGAACCAGTAGCAGGAAGTGATCACGGAGTTCTACGGTGGATGATGACGAGAGAGGTAGCAGAAGTAAAAGGCAAAGGAATGGGTTTTAATTTCAGAAAAGGAAATTACGATGCCTTAAGGTACTACATGGCATCTATTAACTGGGTAGATATCGTGCAGAAAATGAATACATTTGAACTGTGGTACGCTTTTAAAACATTAATCACAGATGCCTTGAATGCGTATATGCCATTAAAAAAAAAAATTACTCCACGAGGAGGGTTCCAAGTTGGATGAATAGTGAAGTTGCCACATTACTTGGGCAGAAAAGGGTGGCATGGAAAAGTTACAGAGCAATAAAGAGTACTGAAGCCTATAACAGCTACAAGATGATCTGTAATACAGCCACAGAAAAGGTTCGACAGGCAAAGACAGTTTATGAGAAATCACTAGCAAACAGAGCAAAGAGGGGGGGGGGGTAAGGAATTCTTCACATAAATGCCAAGAAGAGCAGGACAAACCAGAAAAACCACGTAAGGGAAAGGCGATAGCATTAAATACATCAGCTGCCATTGCAGATGAACTGAACAGTTATTTTGCATCGATATTTACAAATGAAAAGCCTTTTGTGGCAATGGGAAATTGTGGGAGCAAAGTTAAAAAATATTTAATTAATGATATTAAAATTACGCAAGATTATTTAATGAAAAAAACTTTCGAGTCTACAGGCCAGTAAGGCTCCTGGAGTTGATGGAATATACCCTATAATCTTAAGAGAGGCGGCAAGCGAGTGCATTGAACCATCGAGGCTAATTATGCGAGCATCACTAGACTCTGGGGAGATTCCCTTGGATTGGAAAAGTGCCAATGTATCTCCCATACATAAGGGTGGCTCTAGATTGAAGTGGGAAATTATCGACCTGTTAGTCTGATTTCAGTAGTAGAGAAAATCATGGAGGCAATGATCAAGGGTGGAATTCAGGATCATTTGGATAGAATTGAAATTCTCAAGGATACTCAGCATGGTTTTGTGAAGGGAAAATCATGTTTAACAAATTTGGTTCGCTATTTTGAAAGGGTCACTCACAAGCTGGATTTAGGGAATAATTTCGACATTGTTTATTTAGATTTCAGCAAAGCTTTTGACTCAGTCCCACATGAGCGGTTGCTTTATAAGCTGGAATGGGTTGGAATCACTGGAAAAATCCTTAGATGGATAGCAGGATGGCTTCAGGGCAGGAGGCAGAGGGTTGTAATAAATGGCTGTTCCTCTGATTGGGTTGATGTAAGAAGTGGGGTTCCCCAAGGATCAGGACCACTGTTGTTTTTAATTTTCATAAACGACATCGATGAAGGGATAGAGGGCGTGATGTCTAAATTTGCAGATGATGTTGAAATTGGTAGAGTAGTTAATGATCACTGTCAAGCTGAGCGTCTTCAGAGAGACCTAGATAGACTTCAGGAATGGTCAGAAAAATGGTAGCTATGCTTTTATCCAACAAAGTGTAAGGTGTTACACCTGGGAAACAGTAATCCCAAAATAACTTATTCATTTGGTGGAGTTCAACTAAATCCAGTACTGGAGAAAACGGACTTGGGTGTTGCGATATTGTCAGACATGAAATTCTCTGAGCATTGTAAATCGGTTGCAAGGAAGGCCCATGGTGTCCTATCGATGATCTATGGAACTTTTGCAAGTAGAGATAGAGACGTGAAAATCCCATTATATAAGGCTTTTGTTAGACCACACTTGGAATACTGTGTTCAAGTATGGAAACCGCACCTAAAGAAAGACATCGGGCTTCTTGAAAGGGTGCAATGACGGGTAACTCGCCTGGTGACATCGGTAAAAGGGCGTCCTTATGAAGAAAGACTTCGAATATGTTGGTTGCAGAGTTTGGAAACTAGACACCTTAGAGGAGACTTGATTGAGGTGTTTAAGGCTCTGAGAGGCATCAGTAAAATGAATGAGGACGAAATTTTAAGATTATAAATGATGCTAGAACTAGGGGACATAAATTTAAGTTACGGGGGAAATGTTTAGATTGGACTGCAGGAAGTTTTATTTTAGCCAGCGAGTTATAAATTACTGGAATAAGTTGCCTACATGGGTGTCAGCCTCTAGGCTGACAGTTTGGGGAAATTCAAAGGTCATCTGGATAGTACCTTCGGGTGAGGGAAGCGCATAGGATGATAGGTTTAATTTCCTTTTCTTTTATTAATTATTATTAGTTTTTCTTTTATCATTATTTTATTCTTTTTTTTTTTTTTTTTTTTTTGGCGGGTGCAGCATAAGCCATAGTCTTTCTTGCACCATGCGGCCATTACTAATACTGCTCCGCGTATATTGCCTCTAAACTGTGTGTTTTCTGAGGCCGGTTTTCTGTTTGTTGGACGAAAAGCCCGAGTTTCCTGGAGGTAAAACCCATGGTATTCTCACCTGAGGTTAGCCAACTCGGTCACGGGTGAAAAAGGCCCATAAAAATTACTCCCGTCATAGACCGGACTCAAACTCTGTGTTCGAGTCCCGTCCCGATGTGGGCCTCCGGCTCTCCAGGTTGTTGCAGGTGTCCTTCCCCCTTGACTTGGAGGTTATCTGTCGAGGGTTGCATCACTGCTTGTCGCGGGGAATCCCAGCTACCATCTTTGGACATACCATCGACACCCGCACTGACTGTAAGCAAGAAAAGAAGAAACTAGCTGCCATGATACTACAAATCTGGCAGACAAAATGGGAGGAGACGGATAAGGGACTAATAACTAAGAAATTCATCCGGGATGTCAAACTAGTTTATGCAAAGTCGCCGCCTTGGTTCTCTCCTGTTGTTGTTATTTGGTTTTTAGGAGCATTAGCAACTAAGGCCATATTGCTCCGGTTCTCTCCTGTAACTATATATTATAACTGGACACGACTCTATAAATCATAAGTTGACTACCTTGGGAATCATCAATAACCCCTACGTACATGTAGAGAAATTGAAGACTGGGACCTTCTTCTTTATAAATACCCAATTTATGACGATCTTCGAGGATATGTAGTTAGATATGAGGATAAGTCAGATATGTAGTTCTCTGAGCAGTGCGGAGAGACTGCCAGGACAGCTTATAAGTTTGTCAATGATATGCAGGAAAATTTGCTAGCAGGGATAAGGTGGTGATTATCTATTTATAAAAAAATAAAACTGTAAGGTAATGGTCAGGCCACACGGTGATAGTGCATACAGGCCTGGAGGTCTCATTTTAGGGTGTAGAACTGCTGATACGAGTACAGAGAGAGGTAACGAGATTAGTGAGGGGAACAAAGAGGTGCTTTTACCAAGAAATTCTTAAGTTCTGCAAATTGCAGCGTCTGGAGACTAGCCATCGGCGAGGTGATCTTATTGATGTGTATAAAGCGTTGATTGGTTTCAGCAAGCTCAATGCTGATGGGATTGTTCCTCTTGCTCAGATACGTACTTCAGGGGGTATTAATTCAAATTCGGGAAAGACTGTTTCAGAATAGGTGTGCAAAAATTTTTCAAAAAGTTCAGCCTGAAATGCCCTTTTACGGCAAAGGCCAGAAGGGCTTAGAGATCTTCACGAACAGGGGGCCTATATTAGAGTACATACGTAGCCTTTTCAGGTCCATAAATGAAAGAAATATTTTGATGTTACCATTTTTAAATTAAATTTTGAGTAACCAACTGCTTTTTTTTTTTTATGTAAAAATTGTTCATCGCCTTGGTTTACTGTAAAACCATCATGTGTTTTACATTTACTGAAACGAACATAAATTGATTTTTAATTGATTTATTAATTAAATTGATTGATTGATTGAACTTGATATATACACATCACTCGAGGGCAGTTATGTATTTTCTTTCCGTGCGTACAACTTTAAAACCGTTTGTTGTACTTTTCTTTCTTTTTACAGTCAGTTTCTGAAGTTACAGGAAATATATACAGAAAAAAAAATCTATTTTCAAATAATAAAGAAAAGAAAATAATCCGATGAGGTGTATAACATAAAACTATGAAGGTCGTTGTATGCTATTTTTTGAGAAAAAAATAAAAAAATAAAAAATCAGTTATCGGACAATATGGCCGAAATATGGCGTAAAAGACAAATTGCCTAAACCTAAAGACAAGCTTGATACCTTTTAATTCAAACTTTTGGGTGTATAATATGGAGGACAACAGGGAGTGCAATGATAATTAGTCTTAAAAAAAAAGACTAGCACAACATACTAATTTCTGTTAGGAAATTAGTATGTTGTGGTATGTAGAATCAGGTTGTTGTGGTATGTAGTATTAATATGTAGTATCAGGCCCAGTTAGGCAGATACTAATATCTGCCTAACTGGGCCTGAATTTTCAAGGGACAATCGAAACATACTTAAAATTTGGTATCCAACTGACTTTGTTATTGATAACGCCTAAATATATGAAATACGCTTTCCTTCAATTATCGCAATTTTAAGAAAAAAAATATACTTGATCCCCCATCCCGTAAGTTATCAAGATACAGAAATGTCAGATTAACCCCCAGAGTTAGAGTATGTATTTGTGGTACCTGGGAGGCTCTCTTAGGACGAACTGTAATTAGATATCCCCCCTCTTCTCGCTGGGGTCCATAAATTTGGAATAGCATTTCCGATCATTTGCAGAAATTTTACAGAGAATATTCTTCTGGGCATTTGTGTGTCCCTACGTCTCTCCTCACCCTAAAATAAAGCTTCTGCATAAACTGCCATCCATCACGTGAACGTAACAAGTTTTAATACATCAAAGAAGTTGTTAACCCCCGAGTTACGGGGATAAGGGGAGGGTTTAAAATACAATGCAATACATTATCTCATGTTTAAAATTCAAATTCAGCCTCTGGCCATAGCTCTGAAACGGGTTTTTTTTTTTTTTTTTTTAAATATATTTCAATGATTTAAAATTATTTCAATAATGAAAATTCTTTCTTACCAACAACAGATGCCAAAGATATCAATGCCACAAATGCGATCGCCCCGGCACATTGAATGAACTGCATTCTCATCTATAGCAAGAAAAAACAAATGCTTTAATATCAGAATATTATTCACTAAACGTTAATTTTTTTGAATGCGCGCGCGCAAACGCACACACGAATAAAAAATGATTTTAGAAGTTCTCCGATTACTGAAATAAACATTTAAAATAACGAGGAACAAAACTCCGCAAAGCCGCACACATATTAGGAAAATATCTGACTATGCGGACTGCAGTTTGGAGGAACAGCATGGAGGGGAACCGACTGAGATCGATGCTAGAACAAAGTACGTAAATTCACTTAAGAAGAAACGATTATAAACGGGAATGAAGGAAGTTTTCCTTTAGTCAGCGAATTATTAAACACAGTAATAAGCTCTCTTCATGGTAGAACCGAGACCAGCGGGCTGGGAGATATTGAGGACTTGCTGGATCAGTAAGCAAAAGCTGACAACAAAATGTACTGATGTTAATTACACACTTCTTGAAAGAAATGGAAGAAATGTATATTGTAAAAACACATTAATCCTTGGCTACATGGGGAAACTGATAGAGTTCTGCCCATATAAATTGTGCCACTGAATATACAGTACGAAAAGGTGCATTTATCCCGTTGCTTCGTACACCCTCAATCTGGGATTCAGCATCTCAGTAACTTCACCGTTGAATACTGGATCCTACGCTAGCAAAAGAAATCCATTCACTATCAGCAGAGGCATGCTTTACACATCATTGGAAGCTACCCCTTGCGATCTTGAGGCTCGCAAAACTATCGGTATGGAAACTAAATACACTGGACATCAACGGTGTTCACCTCCTAGAGAGTAAAATCTCCTAGGAAGACCTGATCGCTTTCGAGCCTCCATTATTTGTTCCTTTTCAGCACCCTCGGTCTCTTCAGCGCCATGGTAATTAATCATTAAATTGTCGTTGACATTGCTAAGACAAATCTTACAGAACTAGTGTATTTTGCTATGGAATCATGTACTTGATTGCAGTCGTAAACAGACTTTATTCCCAATCTCATTATCTGTTTTGTAGTTGTATGGAAGTGACTATGTTATTTAAGGCATTTTAGCATTTTGCTGTTTTAGGGATGAAATCTGTAACTGAACCACCAGAAATTCCAGAATAACTTCAGACTTTCAGAATATGTCTTTATGGTACCTGCAAAACCTAAACGGAAATCTACAGATTTGTAAATGTCAGGTTACAATAGGTCAACTCCAGTTATGCGACTGACTTGAACGGGGCCGATTTCTGAATATAAATGGAATATCTTTTAATAAATACGTAAAAATGGAAAGTATTTTCATCCGAAGGCGACTCACCTGAAGAGGACGAAATCAAACGTAACCAAAAAAAAAGAGATTATACACTTCGCTGTCTGGGAGCAGAAAGAGACAAACTTATTGCGAAATGCACAATATACGAACGAGAGATCAATATAGGTGTTCTGGTTCGCTGCCCACGTATGATTTGGCCGCCATACCTTCCGTTATCACTTGACACGAGTTCTGCATGCTGTCTTCCGGAAACCGACAAACAAAGGGAAGTCTATTGCACGTTTTGAACTCACCCCCGTGGTGACGCCTACATCATTACCCTGAAACGATCTCGAAATGTTTTTAATAATCTTTTAATTCTTCTTCAAAGTAAGGCATTGCCAAGAGGGGGAGGGGACAGACGGGGTAGTTGCGATTTCCCCCGCGTTTAGGGATTTTCTGTGATCAAAGTGAAGTATGTGGAGCAGCCTATTGAATGTTTAACCTGCAAGGGGCTTCACACTTCTTCTTGAGGTGGGCATATAATAGTGCTAATAGCAGTCACATGAGGATATAAATTAGAGTGAAAAAAGGCGGAAGAGCGAAGAAACAGCTAAAACAAGGACAGAAGAGGAAAATGAAGATACGTGGTAAGAAATATGTATAAAATTTTTTTCAAATATTAAATACAGGGCAAATAAAACCAATTAGAATGCCAAATTTATGTCTGTTTTCTGATATTTCTAATTTTAAATATCAGAAAAGAGACATAATAAATCTACCATTAAAGAAAACAGTCTAAGACGAACCACAAGGAAAGAATAAAAAACCAACCGTTATATATATTCACATCAGAGGGCCACTGGACATAACAGCTGTGACATACTACACTTCGAACGCAATGCAAATTACAGCAACGGACGGAGGGAGACATTAACTGAAAACTCGGCCCCCCAAGAAATAAAACATCGTTATGGAGGCCCCAATGTGGCAAAAGAAATAACAGGAAAGATTGTGCACTCACTTCAAAACCAAATTACCACAAAAATGAAGTTGATGATCAGAAATTTAAACTAATAATAGAGGGCAGCATGTGCAGCGCAACTAACTCATGCTACACGCATGAAAAAGAAAAAAAAAAAAAAAACAGAAAACAAAAAACGCAACAGAAAATAGAATATCACAAACGTAAGTGGCTGCATAAAGCAATATCCAATTAACTGATAAGGAGATAACTATATTTGCTTTTTCTACTTCTATTAATCATAGAAAAAAATCAACTAATTTAAGAAAAAAAAAAAACATGGGACGTGCCTCGAAATGTAACGCATGAACTTGTTTACATTTATCACAACTTTAACACAATTAAACGAATTACATTCTTTTTTTGTATTCAGCATTTAAAAGTAACAAATCTGTTAATAAAAAAGATTTGGAATGAAGATAGTTTTACAACTCGAATAACGTTTGTTACAGTGAACCACAATTTATTTTCCAATACAATCCATCGTAAATCTGTAGCGTTTATGGTAGAAAATCATTTGAAAAGCAGAGAATGATATTTCCACATCGATTGAAGTCACAGGGTGAAATTTTGATGAATGTTTTCCCTCTAATTTCAACTTGATGCGCAATATAACAGAAGCATCTTCTGTTTCATCTTTTCTTTTCTTTTCTTGAAAATCTAGATGAATTTAATACCATTATAAATAGCATTAAGATAATTCTTCCTCAAGGTAGATTCGTCTGGAATGTTTTGATTTATACAATTTTTTTACAAAACTTTTGAAAGATGGATCGCTTAACTTATTGAAATGGATATGGTTACTCACTAAGGAGAGACATGGATCCTGTGAATAGTCACTTTTTCCCTTCTCTTCTCTTGTTACTTTACTTCCTTCACACACTGGTTAATCTAGAATTTTTTTGTATTCATTCTACTTTCTTTTCACAAATAAAAAGACAATATGCCATCCGTAGTAAAACTTTTCTGTGATTCTTGATTCACAATTCGATAAGTCTAGTAGCAGATTTGATTTTTTTAATTGTGGACGCAGCCGTATTCTTTAATTTTTTTCTTGCAAGACTAAACCACAGAATTCATTTATTGTAATGTATTCTTATGTCTTCAGTTACTTTACAATTCGAAGTCTAGTTTATTTTCACTGGGCATCGAGCAGATCGCTCCCTCACAAACTTGTCCAGGCATGTATCGCGTCCATCTATGATGTACGTATAAGTTAAGAACAGCCGAACTTCAAAATAGTATGGTTTGTACAAAAGGGTGATTTATACAAAACTTATCTGAGTGATTTTATAGGTCTTACATCCGTTTCTTTATTATTGAAACGAAACCTCAGTTATTGTTTCCAAAATGGTTTTCAAAAATGTCAATAGAGCTGAATAATAACTCTTGATGAGAGCGTAGGAGGGGGTACATCGCTTCAATCCACCAAATCTTCATCTGACACAATATGCTAATCCGGATATCCCTCTGCTTTGTTTAACAGTTCTACATCCCATTGCTGTTATGACATGAATTAATGTGATGTATATAAGTGTAATCTTTTCATGTGACATTGTTTTAAAAGTAGTGACATTCTTATCAGTTTCGATAATAGGAAGCGACTGTTAATCTTGCCTAACTGAGTTTCATCTTCACATGATGAACTGTTGTAATATTGCGTTAGAAAAATTCCGTTAAAAGTCAAAATTCCAGGTTGTTTCCTAAAGTCCCAAAACAAGACAGAAAGGTACTACCATTCTTGAATTCAACTAAAGAAATTTAAGGTTGACTCGTGTTAACTTCAAAATCCTCCTTCTAACGTGAGAGGAAAGCAGCTATGCCACTTCTCATTTTTAATCGTCTGGGTTCGAATCCCATCGAAGACTAAAATTCTCAAAGGCCTTTGCAATCAGGGCTGTAGTGAGCCGATCTCAGGCGGGAGAGCTGGGTTACTAACCCACGCCAAGTTATTCCGGGTTAATCAGCACAGACGACATGCAAATTCCTCAGGGGCGCTCACACCTCTACGAACATTTTATTAATGGAAAAAAAAATGTAACAGTTTGTAAGATTGTTATTTTTGGGACATACACGTGAAGGAAGAGCGTTCCAGAAAACTAGGAGAAATGAGGAAAAGCTGGTTCCGTGAGTTTTGAGTTGGACAGTAATGCATGCTGACCGGTTGCGGCACGTATTCGAATTGGTTAGTTGCTGATGCGCCTTGAAATCAATAACAACATGTTTTTGTTTTCAAGCGTTGCTTCCGTCTTGTATTTGAATCTTTTTACACAAATAAAAACTTAATAAATATTTATCTTACACAATATTTACGTTTATTTATTATATTTATTTTCTTAGGAGGTTCACGCCAAAGGGTTACAGGTAATTTAGATGTACTCCCTCCCCTGTTTTTGCCCAAGTGTACGATGGGAAGACACTCTAAAACGACACATTAAAGCAAAACAAAAATAAATACATATAAAGGAAAAAGCGGTTTAAAGGAATGTTCAGGTTTAAAATGCCCAAGTCCAAGTTGTAAATAACTCAGCCATTTCAAAGTATCATCAAATAAGACAACAGAAAATCATAAAAAAACCTCAAATCAAATAACGGTGAATAAGGAAATCGTTACAGCATCAAGGAGTTCTTCCTCTTCATCTCAGAGTAGTAACCAAATATCCTGTTGAGAAAAGCCTGCATCACAAGTAGTTGCCCCGTAGAGAACTGCCAGCACAAGGAGCTACAGCTCTGTAGTATCACGAACCATCACAATGAACTGCCCTTGACAACCACAATACCATGACAACACCATGAACTGCCAGGGGATGTCAAGAGGAAACCGAAGGCGTCGAACATGTGGAAGTGAAATTAAATGATTTTTGTACATATCAGCAAAAATAGCAAATGAATCAAAATTAATTTTATACTTCGAAAGTTACGAAAATTCCTGTGCAACTGTTATTTCCTCTAATCTTTAAATGTTTATCACCTTTTCGTGTTTCATTTTTAATATTGGTAAATTTTTCAAACTTTTGTTAAAGTGCAAAACACTTCCTATATGCACTGGCACAGTAAAAAACTGCTCTGTCTAACAGGACCATTGTGCTCAACCAAATTTCTCCAGATTACTTGAACCGTGTTGGAGATGAAAATGGCCTTTCCCGGACAGCGCTATCGCCCAACAGAATTTCTATAGAGCATGCCAGGATGTCCATGAAAGACAGCTACTTACAGCTAGTTAAGTTACCTTCCTATCAGCCTTACAATTTTTTTGAGGCATTTGCAAGTGCTCTCAAAGACCAGTCGGCATCATTGCCACCTGACCTTTTTGACAGCGTCAAGAACAGCATAAAACGTTGCTGTCAGTCAGGGGAATGGGGGGGGGGGAGGATAATGGCTAACAAGTGACATTCCATTCACGAACCCTTCGTGAGTAGCACCGTTATTAAGATCGCCGTCCTCCCACAACGGGTGAAAAAGACAAGAGTTCGAGTCCAGTCAATGACAGGAAGAATTTGTATGGACTTTTACAAAACGTGGCTGAGTTAGTCGGTCTCAGGCGAGGGTAGCATGGGTTTTTCTCCCGGAAATTCGGATTTTCCGTCCAGAAAACCGACCTCAGAACACACTAAATTTACTGACAATACAAATTGTATACACGGAGCAACATGGCTTTAGTCGCCGATGCTCCAAACAACAACCACCATCCACGACCAGTATTGATATTTTTCAAATTTATTATTTGTAAATGAATTATTAATTTTCACAACATTAACTGGCATTAGTTATGCTACTCATGTGAAATGATCCGTAAAAAATAATACCAAATGCTACAATAAAATTTCACTGAAGTTTGCTAACACGCATTAGCCAGAATTTCTTTACACTGGCTTATATATTTAAACCAATTTTTTTTAAAACATTATTTTTAAAAAACTGCGTACAGTTTTGTTCCTCGTGCTCTTATGACCCGTCTAGGCAAGGGCTATGACATCTCATTTTATCATTTAAAAAGATTTCGCAAGGGCTATGACATCTCATTTTATCATTTAAAAAGATTTCGATTCAATTGTATCTTTGTTCGCCACTAAATGGAAAGAATACTCAGTAGTCCTGCTGCCAGAAATTCCTGTGCCAACCTGTACGAAAATTTCGGACCTATTTCCATTGCTTCCATAAGAGACTTCGTAATCTTCTCAAGTTCATAAAAGTTGCTTGTTCCAGTGTTAAACCAAAATGATTCATAATAACTGCAATAATACACCAACCGTATAACTGAAACGTTATTAAAATAGAAATAATATAATATAAAACAGGAACAAATTAAAATGACAAAATAAAATCGAATACACTGACTGTATAATAAAAGCAACAAGATACTTAATAAAATATAAAGAATAGCAATTACACTAAACTGAATAAAAGCGATAAGACGGCATAAAAGAGAAAAACAACCGTAGCATTCAGGGGCGACCGCCTCCTTTATCAACATTAAGATTTAACTTGTCATGGTACATCCTTAAATAACTGCAGGATCACGGCTCGCAGCTCGTGTTACCGTAGGAGCATGGGCAGTATCCTCCACATGCGCACTGAAACAGAATCGGTTTGCGAGCGTGCCAGCGGAACCGTTTATCCCGTCCAAGAATTACGGTTTCAAAGAGCGGTTGTAAAGGGCGTTTGTTGTCTGAAGGTACAAGGGGTTTCCGCAATCTCCGCGTTGTATTCTCTGTACCTGTGACACAGAACTCTGTGAAGGCCAGAGATTTAAAAGTGTATGGGGAGTGGAATGTTGTGTACCGTTGTATCTCTGATCATTTAGCCATTGGGTCCCTAGTGGGACCCAACGTTGTCCACACTTTTCCACGGGGAGGCAGATTAGGCACCCAGTAAGTTTTTAATAGTACTCTAGCAGGCCCTGCCTCCTAGCTTCCTAAGATTTCAGTGGCTAGGGCCTATATAAAAAAATAAAAATAAATAAACGATGGATATTACGTTAAGGCCGAATTGGGGTTTAAAATTAGGATAGAGTTAAATTTAGATGCTAAGGTAAGTTTAATTTAAATTAAGAGCAGGGGCGCGTTAAATTATATTAAAGTCGAGACCACTGTAAATTTAATATACAGGGTGTCTCAAAAATATTGGTACAAACGTTTAGGGGAGGTAGGTAACATCGAAAGGAATGTGAATCGCATAGTAATCCATTACCGGAAACGTCACGGGAAAGTAGAAGCAGAAATGACACAAGACAGTAATTAGTGGCAAACATTTATTTGACATAATATTAACAATGGAGTACGAGATGGATGCATTTCATGATGTTACAACAGATGCTCGAAGGTTCCACCATGAGACACGATGCATGCGTGACACCGACGCAGCATGGATTGGCGGACACTGTCAAACACACCTGGAATTTCTTTGACAGTAGCAGCAGCGCAGACGACTCTCGCCACACGATCCATTTTCGTCTCCACAGGCGATTCATACACTATAGATTTGAGGGTCCCCACAGAAAGAAATCAAGGTATGATAAATCAGGTGAGCGTGGGGGCCAGGCAACGGGTCCACCACGGCCAATCCATCGACGCCCAAAACCCCTGTTCAAATTGTCACGAACACACCTTCCATAATGGGCAGGCGCCCTGTCAGGCTGAAATCAAAAGTTGCATCTCACATTTGCTGGAACATCGTCAAGTAACCCTGGTAGAACTTGTTCAAGAAAGATCCGATATTTAGCGGAGTTCATGCGGAATGGTAACAGGTATGGGCCGACTAAGCAGTCACCGACCATACCTGCCCACACATTTATTGCGAAGTGATGTTGTGCCGCATAGGCAGCAGTTAACAAGAGGAAGCTTGACTCGATTCAGCGTGTCATCCTGCTCACCATCACCCGGGCCTGCTGCACAGTCAGCACACATGCCTTGCAGGTGTTGGCCGGCATGCTACCTCTAAATCTAGAAATCATCAAATCTGGTTTGCTTTATATGCTTTCCAAAGGTAAAGCCATCTCCTATCTGGATTTTACCACCGACCCCTCAAATAACATCAAGGCCGAGAAGAAGCGCCTCACTGCATACTTGCAGCAGGTCTGGCAGTCTAGGTGGACACAGTCTACAAAAGGAGAAGTCACCAGAAAATTCATTCCTACAATAGCAACAGTATACCCAAAATCTCCCACATGGTTCTCCCCTGGCCTATACGTCACTCTTTTGTTAACTGGCCATGGATCTATCAGAGGAAAGCTCGAAAACCCACAATGCCTCTGTGGTTCCCTCGAAAGTTGGGACCACCTGATGTACGAGTGCGAAATATATGAAGATTTGAGATGCCTCCTCCTGACTAGGATACATTATCTTCCTAAAAACCAAGAACAGCACATCTTCGAAAGAGAAGAAGATTATGTCGCCTTTATGCGCTATGTATAAAACTTATTCGCACGACGGAAGACCCTACCATGGATATAGTCACTATTCCGATCATCGGCAAAACCAAGAGAAGAAAACAACCTATATTTTGGAAATCAATGCAGAGGCCTACCAGCAAATGAGACTATACCACCAACAATCTAAGAAGATCCAGTATAGGACAACCACAGCTGCATTCTTATTTATATCCCTGCTGACCTAGACACAGATCACCGGATGACATCACCACTGAAACTGACATCACGGCCGGACCTGAATGAGAAGAGCAAGAAGATTTTGCCAAATGGCGATCACGCTTGTGCTCTCTTGCACGGCAACTTTTGTCCCTTACTTTCGCTTGATGGATGTATTCCATTGTATCTGGAGGATGCCTTCTTCATCCCCCATATTTCTACCTGTCCCCCCCTTTCTTGACTCTAAAGCCCACCTGCTCTAACTTTTTTTTTTTTTTTTTTTACATTGGTCTCTGTCAGGAAGCTTAGGCGACCCTGCAGAGACTAGCCAGAGAATAATGGGCAGCCTGGCTACCTCCTAGCGGTGTGTGCGGGCAACGTGGGGTTCCATCAGGGGCCCTGCGGCCAAATGCCAGGACACCCAACAGAACCCAACGCAAAACTACGTATTCAACACACAACACTTTTCTGGCATTTACAGTAGTTCTGTATTTCTTCACAGTGTACATATGGCGCAGATGTGGGAAACCACAGGGGGCACCTGACCCTAATACTATGCACACTATGCTATGTGCCGCATAGGGGCGCACACCCCTATTGATTGAATAAGCCTTCCCGGGTGAAATAAGCCTCATCCGTGAACAAAATGTAGGCTGGAAAATTCAAGTCTTGAACACTTTCTTGGAGAAACCACTGCGCAAAAGCCACACGTGCAGGATAATCTTGGGGGAGCAGTAACTGAACCCTTTGGAGATGAAACGGGTGTAAGGAATCGTTGTGCCAGACACGCTGTACACTGCAACGAGACACTCCTAAGGCAGAGGCACGTGTGCTAGTAGTAGGATTATTCTGAACGGCATTCAACACAGTTTTTCCCATGGCGGGAGTTCGCGTCGAACGTGGTCTGCCCGCACTACTACTGTTACCTCTAAGAGAAATCTTTATTGTACTGTAAAGATACAATACAATAATGTAATAATAATATAAATGACCCATAATCGCACAAATTTTGATGCCCGCAAACAAACGGTGGTCCGATACATTCATTGAGAACGTCTGGGAAGTGTTCTCCATAAATTCGTTGAGCGGCTCGTCAATTGCCCTCTGCTAATCCATACACTAGGTGCATGTCTGCCAACTCACAGTTCGTATATCGATGCATGCTCTTCGTGCGGCGACTACTGCTTGAATGAGTAAACCAGAAATTTTCCCTCTCGCGAACTGATTAACAGCGCCGGATACCGACTTACGGTGATTTCCGGTTATGGGTTCCTATGCGATTCACATTCCTTTAGATGTTACCTACCTCCCCTAAACGTTTGTACTATGGGCGTACGCAGAGGGGAGGGGAAAACGGGGCACTTGTCCATTCCTGGGATCGAGTAAAAAATTCCACAAATTATAATCGAAACGTGATTGAGATGTAATCTTACACCCTAGACCACGGGACGCTTTGTCTGCCTTAAAATTTTATTACGGGTTGGGCGGTTTCGGCACTCGGCGCGGTAACCATAGAACACGTGTTTCATCTATTGTAGCAACAAAACACGTGTTCCTGTGTCATCAGTCGATGAACACGTGTTCATCGACTGATATTCCCCAAACTTTACCAGAAGTTTTGGAACATCGCGACTATTTCCCTTCTATTAATTCGGCAATAACTATTGGTATGACATTACCTGTTACGACCTGCACCATTGAAAGAAGTTTCAGCACCTTGAGACGTGTGAAAACACGGTTAAGGTGTCCACTATCTCAGAAACTCGCTTATCAGGTTTATGTATTATGTAGTGTGCACAGGAAGAAACTAGAAGAGGAAGCGGTAAAGAAGAAATTTATTGAAAATGTCATCAATTGGTTTGCAAGCGATAGACGGAGAATTCAATTCTTATACGATACGCGATTATTGAAGTTATTATCTATCTATATTCTTGTTTCGTTTATATTGTAAATTTATATACATTATGTATATGTTGTTGTATTGATGCAATACTGTATTCTATAATCTACTTGTTTAATTAAATAATTATCCATTAAACTCTACAGAATCGTTAGTACCCCTAACTGGTTACCACTAACTACTGAAGCTAATGCGTCAGTAGTAACCAGTTAGGGGTACCAGTTAATAGTTAGCCAGCAATAATCGTCATTACTATTAGTTACTGTAATACTCCAGTAATAATCGTCGTGATTATTAACCAATAATAATTAATGTTACTTTGTTAACTGCGCCATTAACGGTAAGAGTGCACTAACTATCGCCGCGCCGTTATTAGTGCACTAACCATTACTGCGCCGTTAACTATTAGTGCACTAACTATTGCGTTAACCAGTAACGTTCAATAGTTAATGGTTAATATTCGTTAGCTTTTGTTGGTTGACAAATTAGTCATTAACTATCACGAAGGTGAACGTTAATGGTGCGCTTTAACCATCTGTTTACTGTGCTAACAGATTTACTGTCATGGTCTATAAATGGAGTTTTCTCCAGAAAATAATTTTAGCAACAAATCCCACCCTTTGTGTCCATTAAATCAAATGCAGTAGTGTAGTTAAGTGCGCCTGTTACTCACGAATGCTCTTTACATTGGACGGGTGGTAACGTTGTTCGTATTTCGGCGAAGAGTATTTAACCCCCGGCTTTTAATCACGTATTACGAAATCAATACACAATTTTTCATTTTTGCTGAAGTTGGATGCGTTTATGTAACAGAAAAGCAAGCAAATCATACTTATTAAATCATTTTTCTTTTATTTTAGAACATCATACATCTTACAATAAAAATTACGTTCACTTAAGTAATTTTTCTCTGCAAAGTACAACAAAGTATTGGGTCATTTAAATGTCGATAAAACTGCCGTATTACTTCGTGTTGATACGATGCAATAATCCTTGCTATCCAAGCCTTTATCACTACACTGCAGCTCCTTTCCATTGATCTAGTAGCCCACAATGGTCGAGTGAGGAAAGAGAATTAAACAAATATACTTTAAATAATAATCTGCAGAAAATAATTTTAAAATTATATTTTTAAATAAATAACTAATAAATTAATTTTTAAATAAATAGAAAAAAGAAAATGCGCAAAAATGAAGGCTGGGGTCAATGTTCACCGAAGAATGCATGGTAAGAGGTGTCATTAGTTAGTGGTACCAGTTACTGGTTAATAGTTACCGTAATAGTTAGCCAGCCATAATCGTCATTAAGTCAATCCTGTGGAAATTGACTTAATGTAGAAAATTGTGTGAATCCGGTAGAACACAAATTATATCAGCAGCATACTACTGATCCAATGTGTAAAGTAAAGGAGGACGAGGTCTCGAAGTAGTCTTCACGGATGAGTTATGGAGTACTGTAATTGTACACTATACCACTATATTCGCAATTCCATCAGACCATAATCTCTCCTTTTGAAGATTTTATTCAATGATGAGACTCATTTAATGCAATTTAAATAATTGTATACTTGCGTGCGTGCAAGACGTGCAGTACTGCTAAAGTCCGATCTTAACGAATCCCAGTGACCCGTACGGTAAACGTACCGATCATTAAACTCTCACATATCAGGAAGTGCGCTGGTTGATTTGTTCTCATGAACTACATTACCTCCTCACATCCACTGCATATTACATATGTTTCTTCTGTATATTCTGTTTCAATGAATACATTACAATTGATCCAACACAATTGATCAACAATAATCCAACAGTGTCAACTTCATAAAACATAAATCGCTCCCGAGAACAATGCAGAATATTGTGTAGGGTGAAAAATAAGCAAATGAAACATTATCATTTGACCATTTTGAGAAAGATAAAGCTACTCTAATTTATCAATCAGTTCAACCTGACATCTTTATATTCTAACTTCAATGATTGTAATTAACTTTAATCAATTAGATTAACCTACTTAATCTTACTCTCAAGTGCATCAAGAACATTGTTAGAAAGGCCCCTAAAATTCCATTTAAGGAATTGGTGGTAGATATTCGAGAAGGTGAAGCTGTTCTCGCTGATTGCTCACCTTCAGAGGGTAGTCAGGGAGATAACGATGTCCAATTGTAAAAAACAGTCGGCAGTTCATCAGTGGCGGAATCTTACGGAATCTATATTGCTGATTATTCACTTCGATTGATCAGATAGGTTTCTAGATAGTTTAGGAGCTGGTTGATTTCTCTGTTAATGGATTTCTCCATTATTTTGGGAAGAAATATTAGAGAAAAAGAAATATCATTGGCCGCAATATTTGTACTTTTTTTATCCATCTATACTTTCATAGATGGAATGGCCTTGGCAAGAAACCACAATGCTTGACTACCGTTTGGACAAGCATTTTCTTCTCTTAACCTGTTCAAAATCCAGTTTGCATTGATTAATAATTTGCAGCAGTTGTTGCGAGCTTTAGTGTAGGCAGAAAACGAAACTGGATGAGAGTCATTTGCGATATGCAATATCGCAAATCACATCTTGAATAGCTTATAGAAAAACCAAGGTTTAGATAAAGGACAAGATTTTAAGGTTGACTGTGATAAAGGATTTCACCTCTACAAGAATGATTTCACTGATCTCAGTAAGAATCATTGACAACAGAAGATTTGAAGAGTAATCGAACCAATGAAAAGAGAATAGAGATCTCGCAGATTATCCTATTTTACATTCTTGTAGCCGAATAAAAAGAAGCTGAGAACGGCCAGTTAATAACTACTAGTTAGTAGTTATTAACTAAATAACTAATTAGTAGCACTATAACTTTATAGCACTATAGTCAACTACTAGAATAACTAGTTAATTACTACTAGCAGAAGTAATAGTAGTTATCACTAGTAGTAATAATATTTAGAATAGGCTGAAACACTTTAGCGGAGGCAGAAAACGAACGACAATCGCATCATTTAGTACACAGCAAACTGAATTAGCAAAAACGGCATCGTTTTAGTTAAATTTCATATTGTGAATACCTTCACAACGAGTTGCCACGATATAGCACTACTTCGAATACGTAATGCTTCACCAAAGGAGAAGAAATCGTTCCTTATTCCCGGCAGATACCACATCGAATACCGGCATCGAAGGGCCAAATAACCCCGAAACGTATATTGGAAACTCGTTGTGAAGGTATTTACAATGAGATTTAAATTTACGATGCCGTTCTTGCTAATTCAGAGTTTGCTACATACTAATATGATGATGATGCGTGTACACTAACTTGTACGTTATTTAGAATAGGTTAACAAATAACAGTAATATTAGGCGTAGTAAACTCAGTAATAGCGACTTAATAGTTAACTGCTAATAAAGTCCGCTAGGTGGCGAAGGTGAGTTACTGATTTATGTGCTCCAAAAATATTCAAATATCTAACTTGAAAGGATCATATATGAATTACATATTGACAGAACTCACAAGGGCTGGAATCTGGATATAGCGTCTACTATGGAATCCTGAAAAGGCAACGTTTTTAACTTAACTTTTAAAAATTGCTTAACCTTTAAGCATTTTTTTTTTTCTGTTAATAGTTGAAACGGCCGGTCGGTGTCTAATAGATTCTGCGCAACAGCAGGCAGCAATAGTTCTCTTAAGTGACGGCACTAAGCTCTTGACAAGGTCAAGTGGCGACAAGGTTAGGGATTATACCTCCCCCACTCCCACCTGCATACGTTATCGCCTATAACACGTAACCAAGCTATTCCCGTAACTGACGAATCGTCGGTTACGGGAATAGCTGACCCAAAGAAAAGTAGGAGTGAAATGGATTGCACATAAATAAAAATAAATAAATTTTCTGTTTATACTCCGGGACGACCAAACGGTCAGAGGAGTTCACAAATAGACAGAATACAAGAAACAGCACCGTATTCAGTAGTCACGGGCTTGAGGACAGAAAGTAATGAAAATCGCAAACAGAAGACAAGAAATTAATGTAATCCGGAGGAAAGCATATCAGAAAGAATAAGAAATCTGCAAGAGCGCAAAATAATCCCCATCTGGTATAGCCGTCTTGGTAAGATTGGGTGTCTTGAGTCGGACATCCATCATTCTTCTTTCTTGGTGATTCCGTTCTCTCTCTCTCTCTCTCTCTCTCAATATTTTGTCTGGTGCAGTATAAGAAGACTTCATTGTACCATATTTTATTTTATTTTATTTTTTTTATTTTATTTTATTAATAAAAAGATACACAACAGGTAACCATTAACAGTGTATCTGAGATCAGATCAATAAACATAATAACAATAATGTGAAATCCTACAGGACGATAAACATTGATACAAATTCAAACAATAAAGCATATGTACAAAAGAGGATTGTATTAAGTTAAGTTACCGGTAAAACAAGTAATAATTAATCCGTTAGAGAATAGAAAAATAATATAACAAATAATAAACTACAATAATTAGATGTGAGCTAGTCACTTTGCAGTTTAAGAGAAGAGGCAAACTTGTGGATGGAGTTCATCAGTGATTGGGAGTTGTCAAAGAAGTCAATGCGAGAGTCATTTGCTGATTTGCTGATTCTGTTCAGTGGACTGAACTTCATTAAGTCCGTGTTGGCAGAGTCAAGGCGAAACGGTGTAAGGTTCCTGACTTGTCTACAGGGAGCATTGAAGTTTATTTTACTCAGGATATCAGATGCTTCATAAATTCCAGTGATTACTTTGGCTAGGAGGGCGATGTCAGCAGTAACTCTTCTAGTGCACAGAGGCCTTAGATGAAAGTAATCACACAGCGATTCATAATACACTGAGTGATAGAATAGAGGATTGCGGTACGTAAGGTAACGGATAAAGTTTTTTTGGACTGCTTCAATTTTGTTAGTTAAAGTCTTTGTGTGAGGATTCCAGATGGGTGAACTGAATTCAAGGATTGGCAGTACAATAGTTTTATAAAGGATAACCGCATATCTGTAGTTTTTGAACTTGTATGTGTTCCGTTTGATGAATCCCAGTGTTTTGAATGCTTTGCTGGTGATTTTAAGGACATGGGCATCGAATTTAGCACTGCTGGAAAAGAGAATCCCTAAGTCGTTAACTTGGTCACACCTTTCGATGATCACAGAGTTAATACTATACTCCGTATTCATTAGTTGTGGAGATCTGCAAGATGAGAAAGAGATAACTTTGCACTTCGAGGGGTTAGCAGACAAGCCATTCAGAGATAGCCACAGAGAGAATTTATTGAGAGCACATTGAAGTTGTTGAGAATCGGTAGTCTCCTTCACTGCTGAGTAGATCTTAAGATCATCTGCATAGAGAGCAACTTGAACATTGGAGGTGTAGATGAAAGAAGGAAGATCATTTACGAAAACAATGAAGAGAAGAGGACCTAAGGGAGAGCCTTGTGGTACTCCGCTTAGTGGTATAAAACAGTCTGAGTTCACTTGATCGATGATAACGCTCAAGGAACGATGCGTAATATAGCTGCGTAGCCATGAGAGCAAAGGGTCACGGATGCCATACAGCTTAAGTTTTTCCAGAAGTTGTTCGTGCGGGACTTTATCAAATGCCTTAGATATGTCTGTGTAGACTGCATCAACTTGTAGGTGGTTATCAAGAGCTTCAGAGGTGTATTGCCAGAAAGGAAGTAAATTTGTGACTACTGACTTGCCACTGCAGAAACCATGTTGATTCTGATCGATAAAAGGCTTGAAGAATTCGAAGAGATGTTTGTGCACTGCTGTGTCGAAGAGTTTAGCCAGGCTGTTTTGCAAGGTTATGGGTCTGTAATCGCATACGTCATTTTTATCACCTTTTTTGAAAATAGGAACTATATTGACCTGCTTAAAGTGATTAGGATACTTCCCCAGCCTGAGAGACAGGTTGAAGATCCGCAGTATGAGGGGTTTCAATGTAGTGACAGTCCTTTTCCAAAATAGGCCTGGAATGTCATCTGGGCCTCTAGTATAGTCATTTTTCATGCTTTTTAATGCCGAGTTTAAATCTTCATCAGTGATAAAGAGATTAATGAGGATATCATCTTTAACAGGTGTGAAGTCAGGAAATGAGGCAGGTCTCAATGTATCATTTGTTTGAATTCTAGAAAAGTGTTTGGCAAACTCTTGAGCAATACTGAATTCGTCAGATAAGAGAATTCCATCTGCGTTTCGGAGTTGTAACTTTCTACTGGTTATGTTCTTATGCTTCATGAAATTCCAGAATGGTTTGATATCTCTGTGAGTAAGCAGACTATCCTGAACTGACTCTGTATACATGTTGTAGGAGTTTAATATGAGAGTTTTCACTTCTTTGCGGAGTTGGCTGAATATTTCATAGTATTGACTGTCACCTGTTTGCTTATATTTGTTTCTGTAGAATTCTTTGGATTTAATTTTACGTATTAGTTCACTATTATACCAGTGCGGGTAGGTAGAGCGTGCGGTAAGATGGGATTGAGGAACAATGTCAGATATAACTGAATGGACACAGTTAATCATGTTGTTGGTGAGTACATCGACGTCATCCATAGCGTCAGCGAGCTGCTTGTCTACGTTTCTTAGAGCTAGGTTGAGCAGAGGCCAGTCAGCCTTTCTGAAATTGAATCGAGGAGTACGGGAGCTGCATTTGAAGTTATGAGAAGTCACTGTGATGTCAAAAGTAATTGGTGAATGATCCGAGTGAAATATGGGGTTGTCGGTGTGAACATCTATATGAGTAGAGGAAAATATTAGGTCGAGGTAGGCATTTTCTCTGGTTGGAAAGTTGCAAATTTGTTCCAGACCATAGCTGTGAAGCATATTAAAGAGAGCCCTAGTCTGCAGTGATGGAGAAGAAGATTCTAAATTGGCCATTTGACAGTTAAAGTCACCCAAAACCATTGCTATGTCGGCAGATTGAATTAGTGGGAAGATTGATTCCAGCGAGCTTTCTAAGTACTGGAGCTCTATATTAGTTAAGGGAGGTGGAAAATAAAGCAATACTATTAAAACCTTTAACTTGCCAAGATGAAGAAGGCAGTATACTGATTCAATATTTGTGAAATTTGATGCAGTTTCACAGAGTATATGGTTATTATGTATAATAGCTACTCCGCCTCCACGAGATCCTCTGTCCTTTCTATGGATTGTATATTGTCCATCTATAATTTCCTGATCATCAATATTTATGGAGAGCCAGGTTTCAGTGAGCAGGTAAATGTCGTAAATATGTGAGCCTTGGATTGCTCTGAAGTGGTTTAGGTTGCTAATTATACTCCTGCAATTCTGAAGGTAAACACTGAACAGTTGGGATCTGGGGATTCTATGACGAGAGGAGAACGTAGTATGTGTAGATAGCAGGGTATCTGATTGCTATGCCGGTGGAGAGGAGATTTTGGACTCCCTTGATGGTCTGTCCGTGAAGCGTTTTACTAGAGCCCCTGATAAAAGGGATCTTAGATTCAACACTTTTTCTGTTTGTGATGGAAGGCATGTTATTATAAAAGATGAGTAGGCGGGACATCGTGTCTTCAGAGAACGGACATCTACTCCGAAACCATATTCTTCTTTAATTAGGTTGATAAGATCTTCAGATTTAGTGGAGGGTCCAAGTCTAGAAAGAAAAATTCGGTCTTTTGTGGGAATAATTGTGATATTATACTTGTGTTTGAGTAACTGAGATTTTTCTGCAGTAGTTACATTCTGTGTTTGATGAGTTATGGCTGGAAGCTTGGAGAAAGTACCTTGAGATATAGATGCTTTAATATTTTCTGACGGTTTGTTCTGTTTTGATCTTTGGTGCGATATTTGAGACTGGCAATCAGAAACAGGTTTACTCACTGTGGCGGCAGATCTACAGACAGGTTTGCAGACCTCATTAGATGTGGCAGCAGTTATTTTTGCATATGTTGCCTTAACTGATGTTGAAGAGGATTCCGCTTGGTGACTCTGAGCTTGTGAAATAGAAGTACAGACAGAACTGTTCCGCAGAGGAGAGTAGGTGGGAGGAGTGGTTCTATTTACATCAGAAGAATCATCTAACAGAGTCTGTTTGGCAATAAATTGCTCAGTTGAATGACTTGAATCATGAATGTTAGCAGGCTTGGGCAAGTTAATATTTGCAGCAGTAGAACTATTGAGGCCGGTGGAAGGTGAAGATCTGGTCTCAGTACTGAGGGCATCGTCAGTTAATGAAGAATTCGTATTCACTTTGAGCCCATTGGTGTCGAGAGTAGGTTCAGAATTCTTCCTAGCTTCCCTTAAGTGGCAAGACATAACTGATGTGAGATTTTTAATTTGGGCGTTAATGTCAGAAATTTCAGCCTGTTGATTAGCTAATATTGTTTTTATACCACAAATCTCCGTGTATAGCTCGCTGTTTCCTTCATTGAGTGTATTAGAATCCAGGAGAATTTCAGAGTTTGCAGTATGAGGTGCACTGATTAGATGAGTTTGAATGAGGATTTTCTGCATAGTGTTAAAGAGTAGTTCCTGGAATTCAGTTGATTGCAGAATACCAAAGGTTGGATTCAGAGTTTCCGTAGGGAAGGAGTTAGCGCTGAGATCTTCTGACAGCACAGATGTTTGAGTTGATGTATCTGAGATTTGATGCGACAACAAAGAAGGATTAGAGGCTTCATCCATGTACGATTCAGAGTCGGTATTTCTAGTTATTGGCATGATATTTGTCTCAAATGTACTAGAGTACGGCATTTCAACTTTGTTAGCCGAAGAGGAGGAAAGTGACTCAGGTTCCGTGCTGTTTGGCGTTGCAACAGTTATAGGGCTTTTCTGAGAATTTCTGAGTCGACATCTATCACAACAGAATGATTTCCGCCGACTTTTATTTAATTTTTTCAGGTCAGAATGTGTACAGTCATTGCATATTAATTGTTTGCACTCAATACATTGGACAATGGGGTCAGAGCTGGTCCCACAGATGGTGCAGACGTTAGAATTTTGACAGGAGGTAGTATTTGTCATATTGAATTCAGTTACTGTAGTTTTACTAGATAATTTAATATCACCACAGTTGTGGTTTAGCAAGCAATAGGCACTGTGACCAGCCGGTCGCCTTAGTTGCCCTGCAGTGAAATCCACAGGGAGCAGGGGACTAAGTAGGGAGGGAAGAACAGAGCGGCTAGGCAAAACTCTAATGCCTGGTCAAGGTCAAGTGTCTGTTGGACACATGTATAAGTTGAACTACAAGATAATGGCTGAAAGCGCTTGTATGGAGTAGCGGAATGAACATGCAGAAATTCATTTAATACTTATCTGTTGTCCGTTCAAATAATACAGTACTTGCACCTGGCAGTCCAAGGGCCTATCCTTATGTGGTGGCACTAATAGGAACTTAATACTTTAAATAAAAAACACACAAAACAAGAAAAGTTTACGGAGCATATCATACAGACAGCCGGACACAATCATCCCCCTAGCGGATGGCTAATAATAAGTGAATTCTGTTTGCAGCAAGACCCGACAAGCAATAGCACAAAACCCGGTGAAAATTTAGGATCAGCACAAGGAAATGACTGTACACAATTCTACTAGGAAAATTTGAAAACAAAATTAAAAAAAGGCTGAGAAATATTATGACAACTGCAAATGGAGCGTGAATGCGTTCCTAGATTATGAGCTCTAGAGTTAATTCTTCCCCTTCAGATAAGGATCCTCCAAACCACTCCTCACTTAGAGCACATCACTAAAAACATTGAGGGTAGAAAACCCGCCCATACAAAATTATTTAATTCCTGCTCTCATCGAGGATTTAAGCCAGTTCACAGAGAAGGTTATGTCTATAGCTTCCTGTAACACACCTGAAACAAACAGACGGGTTTCTGAAACCTACAACATTACTTCTATTGCAGCCAGAGATCAAATTTTGGTATCAAGGTTAGGGCCCACGACACAGCCCAGAAATATTAAAGCCATGCGCGAGTGTGAACATGGGATAACCCTGGAAGTAAAGAAAGTGAAAATACTATATCCAGCTTACTCTTATCTCTTTTCCACCAGATGAAGAAACTGTCCTACTAGACCTGGGCACAAGTACTTAGCCCTACAGAGACAGATGGGCCAGATCACTGGTTAAAATTGGTGCAAGGAATCGGGCTCAATAGTAATAAAAAAAAAAAAGAGAGAAAGAAAGAAAAAACAGCTGGGGATGCGGAACATCACATCCACTTGTTTGTAAAAAACGTGAGGAGCACCTCAAATAAGCTGCACGCTTTACAATTAATGATGACGCAGAACGACCCGTATTTCATTTGTGTAAATCCCTTACTACGGCAGCAATGTGAAAATACAGCTATGAATATTATATCTCCCACCTGAGCACACAAAGGAGACAACAAATGAGCTCTATTTCAGTTGAGATTTACTTTTATTGCAAATCTCAGTGGACGCAGTAATAGCGGGAGATTTTAATATGCCTCTTCGGAAAGACAGGGGGCCAAGAAAGAGCTGGATGCTACACTAGGCGCATTGCATTTAATGCAGCTTACGACACCAGTGACAAGGGGAAATGCAGCACTTGACCTGTTGTACCATAGTTCGTTAGACATAAGGCTAACGCAAAACTTTATAAAATTTAAATCGGACCACAACCCCGTTGAAGTAGCAATGAAGATCAATAAATACAGTGAAGATCAATAAATAAGCACACGAACTGGGCGAAGCAAATTATCTTTTCTTCTGCATATTAATATACTCAGTATATTATAATGCTTGTTTTGTTTTGTTTGTTTTTGATTTTTAGGAGCATTAGCAACTAAGGCTATATTGCTCCGGGAATATGCGGTGGTCATTCCCTGACCTTTTCCGCATCCTCCGTATTTGGTGGTGACGGGCTCGAACCCCGGTCTAATCAAGAAGCATCTGCTACGCACTCCTGCTCCTTCCCACCTGGCTACGGAGGCGCCATATTATAATGCAGAAGTCATTCTGTCATCTAACTAGTTACAACTGGAATTACTTGCAAGAAAATCCAGTAGACGAAACTTTAGAAATGATCACTAAAATGCTATGTCAAACAGCATTAGAAGGAGCAGCAAAAGAAATCAAAATATCTAAGAGAACAAAAGAGTGGTCCAACCCACAACTGAAAGAAAGGGTCTACAGGAAGCAAAAGCTGCACAGAAAATGGCAAAATATTGGACATCCCGCTGACACACTCATTATAAGAAGGAACGAGCAAGTTTCATCTAATCAAAAGACTGCAATGTCTTTGACAGAACACTGCAATGTTGTTCAAATTAAAACAAGCAAAAAGAATTATTAGCAATAGAAAGAGAACAGAACGTGACTGAATGCATTTTCCAGGAATGGACTAATAGCACCCATGGACCGAATTACATTGAGGCTACTGAAAATAGGAACAAAATTTTGGATTTCCTGAAAGATTTAAGCAGGCGGTATTCGACCCCAGAAGAACAACACTACCTCTTTTAAATGAAATTCGAATCACCAAAGGGAGCGTAATGCAGGCAATCAACGATCTGCCCAATAAGGCATTATTGGACCACAAATTTCCAGTGTTCATCCTTAACATAACAGCCCATTTATAATAGATGTACTGCACATCTATCAAGAAATTATCAAATCAGGAGTGTTCCCGCAAGCTTGGAAAAATTGCATTGTAACCCCAATACCAAAGATTAAAAACCAAAAATTAGTTAAGGATTACAAACCAATTTCTGTTAGTTGTACCCTACAGAGGGTATTTGAAAAACCATTGCATCCTACCATCACACAACACTGCTTCAGCCATAGATATGCATTTGAACTCAGTCATTTCAGGGAGATCGACAATAAAACTTACTGGAAACTTTTTCGCGTGCAGAAAGCACTAAACGAGAAAAAGCAAATGGGTATTATTTATTTATTTTTTGCATATCTCTGCGACATACGACAGCATCTCAGTTCCAGCGCTCTGGGATTTTAGGGAATTATTTTAATGTAAGAGGAAATTGTCAAGCCTGCTCGAACAAAGACAACTTGATATTAATAAATATGTACCGAAAGCTACAATTGATTTACCATCTCTCTCTCTCTCTCTCTCTCTCTCTCTCTCTCTCTCTCTCTCTCTCTCGCGAGGAATACCACATGGAGTCTTTCGGCTACCTTCTTCGTGGCCGCCTAGAGCCGTTTCTTGCTCGGAACTGCACTTTTAACTTAAGCTGACGTTGTGAAATTCTTCAAGTCCTACAAATCAGCAGAAGGTATTTGACAGATGGCGAATAGCGCAAGACTTGGGTCATTTGGGCACAGAAGTCTGCCCAAATGACCGTAACTAACAAGCAGAAGAAAAATAACATCTTTGTGAATGGGTCTAGTTTGGTAAAAGTGCACTTTTAAAAGTGGGGTTTAAGTGGGATGACAAACTCACTTTTGCTCAACACTTCGCTCACTTGAAGACAAAAAACGTACACTGCTTTATGGACAACTAGACAAGAAATTGTAGGAATTAAGGATGTTAAAGTGTCTCTTCATGTGGTATTAGAGTGGTTTAGGATATGTTTTAATAATTCGTAATAAATAACAACATAACGTCCTTCACAAACTATATGATAAATTTAGTATGTCTACAAACTTTTTTTTTCATAGTTGTTATTTGGAAATTTTTTAGGATTTATTTTTACTAAAATAATATATTTTCACGGGGGCCCAATTTTTCTAGTTACGACACTGTGGCCACCATTTTACTATCTGAAGGGCCATACTCTACTCAAACCTACACTGCACTCAAACACTACACTACACTGCAGCCATCACACCCTGGATGCAGCGGATAATTAACATGAATACACGCACTCCCTCACAAATGCTCACAGGCAGATTGGATGCACAAGCCCTGGAGAATGTTTTAGTCAAACCGTGTGCCATTGCTAGACATTGGTAAGGAGTAAATCTTCCATTTGAAAATTGTGGTATTCTGAACAATCTTGGCAGCCTGCGAAGATTCTTTACATCAAATACTATTTAACTCTTTGCAGATAGATGCCGAAAAACTCTAAAGATGCAACATACCGGAAAGATATCTTCCGGAATTCTTAGACTTACCGAAATACGAATCAGCTGCAATGTATCAACATACCAACAAGTTGATATTAAATGAAACTGTTTAATGCATAAGTGAAACTTTCTACTTTAAGAAAAATAATATTTGGTAAGCTATTGAATGAAAAAAGATGTCGCTAACAGTTGTATAAATATATAATTTATATATGGAATTACTGATTTGTAAATATGATTTGCATAATGTATACACAATATTAATATGTAAATATATATTAAATATAAAATGTATTTCAGGACGAGACTGCGTGTTCAGTACAGGGTGATTCTAAATTATTGTGGGGGGGGGGGTTTCTGTGGCCTATAATTTTCAAACCGGAAACAACAAAATAAAACTGCTTACGGAATGAGAGTAACTCAAAACGTTCTGTTACCCACCAACAGAATCAATACTGCAGAATGCTGAACAATTGCAACATGCGCGCCTTTCGTCGCACGTAAGATGTCCAAGCGATATTCAATTTCCATCCAAGTGTTCTCCAGCATTTGTAGTGCAACTGTTTCGATTGCAGCAACAATTCTGAGCTTCAGTTCATCGAGGGAGGTCACAGGGAGCCTTGTAAACAGCGTCCTTCACGTATCCCCCTCAGGAAGAAATCAAGCTGCGTAAGATCGAGTGAACGCGGAGGCCACAGAAACGGTCCACCACCAGGAATATGCGTGTCAAGAAAGTTTCGGACAATAAGAGCCCAATGTGGCGGCGCACCATTTTGCTGGCACCATATTTGGCTGATGATTTTCCAACTGGAGTAACAGATATAGCTGTAGCACGTCCAGATAGGTCACTGCTTTTCCGCAAAGAAAAAGGGCATCAAAACTTCCGAACATGACAAAGCGCACCAGACATTGACCTTCTCTTTCCAGATCTCTTTCGAATTCTCGAATGGGGTGAAGGTTTTCTGATCCCCATATTCTGCAGTTATGACGATTTACCCTCCCTGATACGTAAACCATTGCTTCATCACTAAATCTCCAAAAGGTAATTTTCATCAGCTTCGGCATTTGACAAATAGTCTTGCGAAAATTATAAACAGCGGGGTTTATCGTTTGGTTTTAAAGCTTGCACCATCTGCAGTTTGTAGGCATGGAGGTGAAGGCGGTTATGAACCCTCTAAACAGTCGTTTGTGGTATACCTACTGCAAAGAAGCTAATCTAGTTGATTTTCATCAAACTCCTGGTCACCACGAACATTATCCTCTCCGCTTTTGAAAGCAAAGCCGGGTTTACAATAACGTACAAAGGCTGCATTCGATTCTATTCAGATTTTTTCCACTTTTTCACTTAACTTTATAAACCACTATTGCAAATCAGAGGATACATTATATCAATCAGTTTTCCGCGGTGGTTTCTTAAAGTGGAGTTCTTTTCGGACTCCATTTCGCTGCCATTGAAGATATTCCCCCACTTGAAGATATTCTCCTGACGACATCAAGATGTTTTCCACCAGCTGCACAGGGTCAAGATTATCTGTAGTAATTAATTATTTAATTACAGTAATTAATCTGTAGTAATTAAATCAATTCACTTGAATTGATTCATTTATTTCAAAGTTGACCGGAATCAATTCAGAGGGAGTCTATATGCTCCCTGAAGAAGTCCCTCCAAAGTTCAACCAACATTTTTTAGATTCTGCAATCTCTAGTGTTTAAACATAATTTAGGAGTAATTGATAAATTCGCTTTCACCACCATTTTGATTATTCGCCGACACTTGCAATAAGTCAATTACCAGAAGGCCGTCACTGTAAAATATATCAATACACTCTCCATTCTTATTCGATATATGATATTATTATTTATTAACCTGATTTCCATCTGATATGGTATCTAGATGTGGGCCCCGCCATTGAGGCTGTGACAATTACTCCTTTGTTAACGTATGGCTTTATGAAGGACGCATATTTCAATGAATACAAAGTAAACTGTTACAATAATAATCTCTTAAAATAACCAATTCAAGAATGTCTAAAATTCTGAAGAGTGGCGCGTTTTAGTTTCTTACTCGGAATCCGAGGGTAGCAGAACTTGCTTCCACAACAGTCTGCACAGCAATTTCTTGGAGGACCACACTCTTCATCTGAAGAACACTGGCTGGGGACCCTCTCTCTACACAACATTTCCGCATTATTACATACGGATTTTGGGCAGTCAGCTGCAGTAAAGAAAACAGTAATTTATTATTTATTTTTAAAATTTTTTGTTTTGCTCTACATACAAAAATACAATACAGAGGTTTGGATAACCCAGATAGTTTGGTAGATATTTTCTTGGCTTTGATTTTATTGCTATAATTGAGACTTGGCTTCCCGAACGTTCTTGAGAGGAATTCTAATTATGACAAATTGCAATGCAGCCATGTTAGCAGAAGGACCGGACGAGTTAGTTTTTAATTTAATGTTGTGAATCATTATTATTGAAAATCTGTCGTTTGAGGCGATTGGTGCTCGCTGTACAATTGGTGTCGCTATAATTGCAGTTTATTGCCCGTCCCTGTGAATATCGATTATGATTATTTGATGAAGTTTTTTCGTAATCGGTATTGAGGATGAGGTTTTATTAGCGTTGTAGAGTTTTAGGAACATCGGCGACTAAGGCCATAGTGCTCCGCGTATATTGCCTGTAAATTGCGTTTTCTGAGGTCGATTTTCTGTTTGTTGGACGAAAAACCCGAGTTTCCGGTAGGTAAAAGCACGGTACTCTCACCTGAGGTTGGCTAACTCGGTCACAGGTGAAAAAGGCCTATAAAATATTCCCGTCATAGACCGGACTCGAACGCTGAGTTCGAGTCCAGTCTATGACGTACAAAGGGAATCCACCTAAACGTACTGCAAACCGCTATGGGGTAGAATAAACTAGTGCCTTTGCCGGGGTACAATACACTGCAAACCCTATCTGGGATAGGATTAAGTTCGAATCTTGCTGGCACATTCGGGCGTGGAATGACTTTGCACCTGTATACTGGAAGGTGGGTCAGGTGCTACAAACGCCTTCGGGTGTAAACGCCATATGGCAGTTCTTGGAAGGGTAACTGTTACCCTGCAATATTTTTTCTTTCCTTGGCCCTGGGTCGGTGCGCTCCAACTTTCATTTCCTCCCTACTTCAATCTGGAGGACACCTTTCCACGTCCTTCCTTCCCACTTTAATTTCCCCCTCTTTAGCTCTCTCCCTCGTTTTCTTTTTTCAACTTGGTCTCTGTCAGGAAGCTCAGGTGGCGCTGGCAGAGGCCAGCCAGAATATTATGGGGCAGCCTGGTTCACCTCCCAGTGGTGGTGGGAAACGCAGGTCCCATTAGGCGTCTTGCGGCCAAGAAGCCAGTGACATAACAGAACATAACGCTACTCTGACACAAACCAGACATTACACTTTTTCTGGCTTTTACAGAAATTCTGTATTTCTTCACAAAGAAGCACGAAGTTCAGATGTAGGAAACCACCGGTGGTACCTTCCACAAAACACTATGTGGGGAGGACGGTGATGGGAGAAACCTCTGGTACCGTTTGACCCTCCATACACTGAACACTGTGGGGAGGACGGCGATTCTACCCACGAGGGCCTGTTACTTTGATTGAGCAGTTGATGACTTTCTGTTATGAAAGTTCTGACCTCTTTCTCTAAAGAGATGGCTCGATTGGAACGTGTTTTTACTAACTTCCCGCAGGTCTAGGATTAATTTCAAGAAAACGCAAAATTATTAACAGTAACGCTAAAATTATTAACGATTCAAACCTGAAGAAAATGATTATCAAAAAGAACTATATTCGCGTATTTTAATACGCGAATAAATTACAATCTACAGAAGTTCAAGTCCAATGTCAACAAATATCTTCTTTCGTCTTTTCAACCTCCAACCCAAGCACAGTACTAAGTACTATAGGTTCTAATACCTCTCGTGTTTGGGGTTCACACAAAAAAAAAAAAAAAAAAAAGGCTTCTACGCGAGATTCTGTACAAGATAAAGTTAATTATGACGAAATATAAATGAAACTAAAAATTTGTGTCTAAGAAAATGCACACATGTCCCATTCTGAGATTAAAAAAGATCTTCAGAAAGAACTGCAGCAAAATTCTGACAAATGCTTGAATGAAGAAATTGAAATAGATGCGCAATTAAGCAGCTAATAATATTCACCACAAATTCGTTTAATTCCTCTGTGAGTTGTTCAAGTCGCGGAAACGGCGAAGTTTTCAGCGAAAGAAAACATGGCTGAGAGACATAGGGAGATAAAACATGGCTGAAAGATTACAGGATACTGTAAGCAAATAAAATTAACAATTTTTAACGTTACTGTTAATAAGCTAAGACTTCTTTACTTGGTTCACTTGATATTTCGACTATTGATGAACCTACTCAGGTAGCTTGCAAACTGGATGAGTATTTTGCATCTACATTCGTACATAAGGAATTCGGTAGGGAAGCGAAGGCTAAAAGTTTATCACTCTAACCGAGAATTAAACGATTTCGTGGTAACAAAATAGAAGAGAAATTGGTGAAATTAAACATGAGGCACCAGGAGTGGATGGGTTATATTTAATTATATTACGGCAGGGAGCAAAGGAGGTATGCAAAGCGGTAATTATGAAAACATCCTTTACTCAAGGGAGGTCCCCACGGACTACAGATGTGCAAATTATCCCCAATTCAAAAATGGGGCAGGATCAATAGATGATACTACCAATTACAGACCTGTTAATTTAACTTCTGCTCCGGGGCTAAAGAAGAATTGCAAGATCATCTAGACAAGATTGAAGTTATAGTTCAGAGCGAGCATGGGTTCGTCAAGAGTAAATTATCAAGAAGTCTTGCCTGAACAATTTGATTGGATACTATTATGTGGTCACAAAGGAACTAGATGCAAATAATAATTTTGATATCATATACTTGAATTTCAGGAAAGCTTTTGATGCTGTTGCATGAAAAACTGCTGCAAATTGGAGCAATGTGGCATTAAGGACAAAATGCTACAATGGATAAAAGGATGGTTGAGTGGGAGAAGACAGATTGGTAATCAACTGGCACTATTCTTCATGGATTAAAGTTATAAGTGGAGTCCCCCAGGGTTGGGGGCCCATTTTTTTTTTTTTTTTTTTTTTAATCAATGATGCTGAAGGTATAGCATGCTTAATATCGAAGTCCAAGATGTTACAAAGGCTGACAGGGTTGTTACTGCCAATCTTTATGTTATGTTGATAATGGCAAAGCCCTTCTACAATAGGATCTATAAAAGTTGACCAAATAGGCTGAGAACTGGCCACTGAAGTTTAACGTTGACAAATGCAAAGTACTGCATACAAGTAGCAATAACTCCAGAGTAACTTACCAACTCTGTGGTACTATACTCAAGGTGGTGGAGTTCCTGGTAATTGTGAAGTCAGATGTGTAGTTCTCTGAGCAGTGCAGAGAGACTGCCAGGACAGCTTATGGGGTTTGTCAATGATATGCAGGAATTTTGCTAGCAGGGATAAGGTGGTGATTATCTATTGTAAAAAAATAAAACTGTAAGGTAATGGTCAGGCCACACGTTGAATACTGCATACAGGCCTGGAGGCCTCATTTTAGGATGTAGAACTGCTGGTATGAGTACAGAGAAGGGTAAAGAGATTAGTGACGGGAACAAAGAGGTGCTTTTACCAAAAAAGGCTTAAGTTCTGAAAATTGCAGCGTCTGCAGACTGGCCATCGGCAAGGTGATCTTATTGATGTGTATAAGGCGTTGATTGGTTTCAGCAAGCCCAATGCTGATGGGATTCTTCCTCTTGCTCAGATACTTACACACTAACAGGCATTTGCAGATGACCTGATACTGACTGTTGCCGCAGACAATCGACTTCAATTGGAAACCCAGGCAAATTGAGCAATTCAAATTCTACAAGACTGGATGAAGGTCCATTTTCTTAAGATCTCACAGGGGAAAACCTACTCAATGCTACTGAAAGGAACATTAAATCTCTGTAGACCACCGCAAATTAAAGTAGAAAATACAACTATCAAACTAGTCAGTGAGATGAAATATCTAGGAATCATACTGGACAAGAATCAATCTTTCAACCCACACTTGAAACATATCCGAGAGAAAATAAGGAGATATTCTGCCCTCGTCTCAAGAATAGCTAAAAGGGATTGGGGACTCAAGAGGCACACCTTGGGACTGTATTACAAAACAACATTTATACCAGTCATAACTTACGCGTCACCCATCTGGTTCCAGAAAGCAACTACTGCAGTTAACAGAAGGACACTCGATTCCATCCAACGGACAATACTCCTCTCTATTACACGGGCCTGCTGCACTGTGAGTACAGTGCAGCAGGCCCAGCAGGTTCTGGCGGGAGCACTCCCCCTTGATCTCGAGGTGGTGCGTTGTGCCATGGTGCAGCATCTCGCAAAAGGGCTTCCCTGCACCTTCCTGGGCCACTCCATTGACCTTACAGGAAACCTAAAAAGAGAGAAAACAAAACTCGCCACCCACCTACAGCAGGTCTGGCAGGATAGGTGGTCAGAATCCACAAAAGGGGAAATAACGAGGAAATTTCTGCCTGATGTCGGAAGATTATACCCAAAAGCACCATCATGGTTTCGCCCTGGACTGTACACTACGTATCTTTTAACAGGTCATGGGGCCCTGAATGCCAAACTAAACAGTTTTAAATTAGTAAACGATCCCCGCTGTGTCTGTGGGGAAGTGGAGACATGGTCTCACATAATGTACAACTGTGAAAATTATGAGGAACTCCGCTGCCTCCTGATGACAAAGCTGACTTACTTCCCTCGCGACAGGGAATCAAACCTGTTGGACTCGCAAGAGGAGTATAAGGAGTTGACAAAATTCGCCCAGGGACTGTTCACCCGAAGGAGGACACTTATTTCTATCTACAGGGATCAAGAACAGGCACCACGACTAAACTAACCATTCTTGGACTGATACAAGACCTTCCTTTGGGACTCTATAGAATTTTTTTTTTTTTTTTTTTAAGCCACGCTCCCTTGCGTGGCCCTTTGCCTCCACTCCCCGGGCGGGAGGGGGAGGTGACTTCTGGTCTCCTCCTCCCCTCGCCACCCCTCTCTTCCCTCTGGTGGGGCATGGGCCTGCTCCACTGATTTGGGGGTCATCTTCTCTATTGACCCCTTATTTCTGTCTTTTCCCCCCAGTCTTCAGTCTCCCCACCCCTCTCTCTCTCTTTTAATTATAATTACTAGTGTCTGAACCATTGTTAAATTGCATGAGCCCTACACCCAAAAACTTAACAACATTTATTTGCATAAATAGTACTTCTTATGGCTGACCCATAACTATAACTTTATTTTTTTATATTATTATTTTTTTATTTATTTATTTTTTTTAAGGTCCTTGCCACTGAAATCTCAGGAAATTAGGTGGCAGGACCTGCCAGAGTAAATAACTATAATACTGGTGTACCTGGTCTGCCTCCACGAGGCAGAGTGTGGACAACGTTGGGTCCCATTAGGGGCCCAGCGGCTAAATGACCAGAGGAACAACGGTACACGACACTACACATGTACAAAATCCATACACTTTTAAACCTCTGGCATTGACAGTGTTCTGTTTCACACCCACAATGTATAGCCCGCGGAGATGGGGGAAACCCCTGGTGCCGTTTGACACTAAACACACTCTACACTCCACTCTACTCGAGGGGGCATTAATTCAAATTCGGGAAAGACTGTTTCAGAATAGGTGTGCAAAAATTTTCCTTTAGCCAGCGAGTGGTTGATTACTGGAACAAACTTCCATCTACCGTTGTGGATGTTGATGGCTGAAATAAATTCAAGGAAGAACTGGACAAAATTTTGGAGCCAATGGATAGGTGAAATGGGAAGTTTTTTTTTTTTTTTTTTTTTTTTTTGTTTTGGCTGATGCTCTGATGCATCATATGCCACTACTATGGTGCTAAAGCTACCTTCCGAGTCATTTCAGTTTTTTATTACTTCAAAGAGCACTTGAAGTATCATTTATTTTTAGATTAAAAGATGTTACACTATATTCTTTGATGGCCTTGCCTTTATAAACAAGAAGTGTTTTGACACGTAGGGATATTTACGAATTTAAACATTGATTTATTTTTCCGGCTAGTATATTATATGTCAACTGTCCAAATGTTTACAATAAAAAAATTATTATTTTTTTTAAATTGCCATATTACAACGTTTATTACAACCTATTAAAGTATCGATATAGGTTGAATACCGTATACATAAAATTAACATTAAAAAAAATAACTTTTAAGGTAAGTTTTTCAAGTCATGGTTTCTGTGAAATCCAAACTTAGAACAGAATTATTTTGAATAAAAAAATAAATGTCCGTTTATTTATAGGTGAATGAATTTACACGATATTCAGCCTGAAATGCCCTTTACGGCAAAGGCCAGAAGGGTTTAGAGACCTTCATGAATAGAGCCTATATTAAAGTACATACGTAGCCTTTTCAAGTCCATAAATAAAAGAAATATTTACCATTTTTAAATTAAAATTTTGCGTAACCAACTGCTTTTTTATGTAAAAATTGTTCCTCGCCTTGGTTTACTCTAAAACCGTTATCGGTGTAGTACTGAAACGAACATAAATCGATTTTTAATTGATTGATTAATTAAATTGATTGATTGTACATATCACGCGAGGGCAGTTATGTATTTTCTTTCCGTGCGTACAACTTTAAAACTGTTTGTTGTACTTTTCTTTCTTTTTACAGTCAGTTTCTGAAGTTACTGGAAATATTATTTTTTTTTTTAAATAATAAAGAAAAGAAAATAATCCGATGAGGTGTACAGCAATCAGTTATCGGACAATATGGCCGAAATATGGCGTAAAAGACACATTGCCTTAACCTAAAGACAAGCTCGATAGACTCAGATACCTTTTAATTCAAACCTTTTGGGTGTATAATATGGAGGACTAGAGGGGAGTGAAATAATAATTAGTCTTTAAAAAAAAAAAAAGACTAGCACAACATACTGATTTCTGTAGGAGGATAAACCTAGGGGTTAAACTGCCTAAGTGGGCCTGAATTTTCAAGGGACAATCAAAACATACCTAAAAAATTGGTTTTTAGGTATGTTTTGTTACTGATAATGCCTAAATATCTGATCCCCCATCCCGTAAATTCTCAGCCTATAGAAATGTCAGCTTAACCCCCAGACTTAGAGTATGTTTTTGTGGTACCTGGGAGGCTCTTAGGACGAACTGTAATTAGATATCCCCCCTCCCTCTTCTCGCTGGGTTCGATAAATCTGGAATAGCATTTCCGATCATTTGTAGAATTTTTATAGAGAATATTCTTCTGGGCATTTTGTGTCCTTACGTCTTTCCTCACTCTAAAATAAAGCTTCTTCATAAACTGCCATCCATCACGTGAACGTAAGAAGTTTTAATACATCATGGAAGTTGATAACCCCCGAGTTACGGGGATAATGGGAGGGTTTGAAATACAATGCGATACATTTCCTCATGTTTAAAATTCAAATTCAAGCTCTGGCCATAGCTTTGAAACTGTTCAGAATCGGACACATATTTATTATTATTATTTTTTTTTTTTTGGACCCTAGCCCCATATGTATATATTTTCTTTTCTTTTTTTTTGAATATATTTCAATGATGAAAATTCTTTCTTACCATCAACAGATGCCAAAGATATCAATGCCACAAATACGATCGCCCCGGCACATTGAATGAACTGCATTTTCATCTACAGCAAGAAAAAAACAAATGCTTTAATATCAGAATATTTACTAAACGTTAATTATTTTTGAATGCGCGCGCGCACACATGAATAAAGAATGATTTCAGAAGTTCTCCGAATACCGAAATAAATATTTGAAATAACGAGGAACAAAACTCCGCAAAGCTGCACACATATTAGGAAAATATCTGACTATGCGGACTGTAGTTCGGAGGAACAGCATGGAGGGGAACTGACTGAGATCGATGCTAGAACAAGGTGGGTAAATTGACCTAAGAAGAAACGATTATAAACGGGAATGAAGGAAGTTTTCCTTTAGTCATTGAATTATTAAACACTAATAAGTTATCTTCATGGTAGAACTGAGACCAGCGGGCTGGGAGATATTCAAGAGGACTTGCTGGATCAGTTAGCAAAAGCTGACAACAAAAAATGTACTGATGTTAATTACACACTTCTTGAAAGAAAGGGAGGAAATCTCTTGAAGGAAGAAATGTATATTGTACAAACCCATTAATCCTTGGCTACATGGGAAACCCCTAGCATTGTCGCTGTTGTGGGTATTATTGCATCAGGCAATCATGTAACCAATCACGGCCTGCAATAAAGATATATAAACTCAGAGTTCTGCCTATATAAATTGTGTCACTGAATATACAGTATGAAGAGATACAATGATATACAGGAATTTTTCCAGCAGGGATAAGGAGGTGATTATTCCATTGTATAAGGCAATGGTCAGGCCACACCTAGAGTACTGTATACAGGTCTGGAGGCCTCATTTCAAGAAGGATGTAGAGCTGCTGGAACGAGTACAGAGAAGGGCAACAAGATTAGTGAATGGAACAAAGGGGTGCTCTTACGAAGAAAGGCTTAAGTTTTGCCAATTACAGTGTCTGGAGACTAGGCACCAGCGAGGTGATCTGATAGAGGTGTATAAAGCCTTGAATGGTTTAATGGCATTCTTCCTCTTGCTCAAAATAATCACCTGAGAGGGCATAAATTCAAATTGAGGAAAGACAGATGTAGGATAGACGTGCGGAAATTTGCCTTTAGCCAGTGGGTGGTTGGTTGGTGGAACAGACTTCCATCCCTTGTGGTGGAGGTTGATAGCCTAAATAAGTTTAAGGCTCAGCTGGACAGGTATTTTGAACGAACAGAGGGGTGAAGTGGAAGTGGGTTTTTTTTTTTTTTTTTTGGCTGATACTGCATAAGCTCGCTTTCTTGCATCAAATGCCTCTACTAATGCTAAAAGGTGCATTTATCCCGTTGCTTCGTACACAATCATAATCTGGGATTCAGCATCTCAGTAACTTCATCACCCTTGAATACTAGACCCTACGCTAGCAAAAGAAATTAGCAAGAAATCCATTCACTGTCTGCAGAGGCATGCTTTTCATATCATTGGAAGCTACACTTTAGAAATATCTTGAGGCTCGCAAAACTATCGGCATGGGAACTAAATAAATAAAATAAATTTTCTGTTTATACTCCGGCACAACAACCAAGTCAGTAGAGTTTACAATAAATCGTCAATACAAATATTTATCGTATTTAGTGGTCACGGACTTGAACCCCGGTCCACTCAAGGAACGCGTGCTATGCACTCTCGCTCCTGACCACTGGGCTACGTCAACGGCGTTCACCTCCTAGAGAGTAAAATCTAGAAAGACCTGATCGCCTTTCGAGCCTCCATTATTTGTTTCTTTTCAGCACCCTCAGTCTCTTCAGTGCCATGGTAATTAATCATTAAATTGCTGTTGACATTGCTAAGACAAATCTTACAGAACTTGTGTATTTTGCTATGGAATCATGTACTTGATTGTAAACGTAAACAGACCTTATTCCCAATCTCATTATCTGTTTTGTAGTTGTATGGAAGTGATTATCTTATTTAAGGCATTTTAACATTGTGCTGTTTTAGGGATGAAATCTGTAACTGAACCATCAGAAATGTCAGAATAACCCCAGACTTTCGGAGTATGTTTTTATGGTATCTGGAAAACCCAAACGGAAATCTACAGATTTGTAAATGTCAGGTTAAAATAGGTCAACTCCAGTTATGCGATTGACTTGAACGGGGCCGATTTCTGAATATAAATTAAATATCTTTTAATAAATACGTAAAAATGGAAAGTATTTTCATCCGAAGGCGACTCACCTGAAGAGGACGAAATCAAACGTAACCAAAAAAGAGATTATACACTTCGCTGTCTGGGAGCAGAGAGAGAGACAAACTTATGGCGAAATGCACAATATATTCCAACGAGAGGTAAATATAAGTGTTCTGGTTCGCTGCCCACGTATAATTTGGCCGCCATACCTTCCGTTATCACTTGACACGAGTTCTGCATGCTGTCTTCCGGAAACCGACAAACAAAAGGGAAATCTATTGCACGTTTTGATAGAGTTACGAACTCACCCCGTGGCGACGCCTACATCATTACCCTGAAACGATCTCGAAATGTTTTTAATAATCTTTTTTAATTCTTCCTCAAAGTAAGGCATTGCCAAGAGGGGGAGGGAACAGACGGGGTGGTTGGATTGTCTCCACATCTAGGGAGGTTCTATGATAGAAGTGAAGTATGTGGAGCAGCCTATTGAATGCTTAACCTGCAAGGGGCTTCACACTTCTTGAGGTGGCCATGTAATAGTGCTAATAGCAGTCACATGAGGTATAAATTAGAGTGAAAAAAGGCGGAAGAGCGAATAAACAGAGAAAACAAGGATAGAAGAGGAAAATGAAGATACGTGGAAAGAAATATGCATAAATGTTTTTGAAGTATTAAATACAGGGAAAATAAAGCCAATTAGAATGCCAAATTTAGACCGGCAAATTTAAGTCTCTTTCCTGATATTTCAAATATCAGAAATCTACCATTAAAGAAAATAGTTTAACATAAGGAACAAATAAAAACCAACTGTTATATCCATTCACATCAGAGGGCCACCGGACTTGACACCTGTGACATACTACACTTCGAACGCAATGCAAATTACAGCAACAGGCGGAGGGAGACATTAACTGAAAAGTCTGCCCGCCCAAGACATAAAATATCATTATGGAGGCCCTAATGCGCAACAGAAATAACAGGAAAGATTATGCACTCACTGCAAAACCGAATTACCACAAAAATGAAGAAATTTAAACCAATAATAGAGGGCAGTATGAGCAGCGCAAAGCAAAGCAACTAACGCACCCTATACACATGAAAAAAAAAAAAAAAAAACGAAACAGAAAATAGAATATCACAAACGTAACTGGTTGCATAAAGCAATATCCAATTAACTAATAAGCAGATAACTATATTTGCTTTTCACTTCTATTACTCATTCGGGTGACATTCAAGTCAAGTGGACCCAATTTCGGGGAACTCCGGAAGCTCTGTGACAGCCAAATCCTCTGATTGCACCTTCATGATGGTGGGACTGTTAGTAATCATGGGTATAACCTCCATGCTCAAGCACTACCAACGTAAGCAGGGGTTACGGCGCCACACCACATGGAGGAATGCGCCCCTCTGTGTTACCAGGCAATTCTAGTTGGTAGATGACTCTCATGAACTGGTGAAATACCACCACTTTGCTTATTAGAGGCTTGAAGAGGTGGAACCCGCGTTTAGTCTCCAGAGCTAAGTTCCGTTCAACCGTTCCCCCATCCCTTGTATCATGCAGTATTATTGATGACTTTTGCGGTTAGGATGAACATCATGGCGAGATCAAAACTTCCTTACGTTTCGAGGGTACAGCTGTAAAACGGTGTTCGCAGGTAGGCTGCTAGTTAGCACACCTGACCAAACATATTGGTAACTCTTTAGAAGGCTTCCGGATCAGATAGTGTAGCGTGTATGCTGGGTGCATTTTCGAGGCCACGTTATGTAAAGGATCTGGGTAAATTTTTACCATGTGTATACTATATTCAAAAATTTCTTTTGGATATAGTGTAATTTTTCCCACTTTTTCTTACTATTTAATACGCCATGAATTGACAAACTAATAGAGTAAGCTTATCTGCGAAAAGATCTAAACCTCCCAAACACTTCCTTTCATTTCACAAATATACGTGGTCTCAATTCTCAATGATGTCCATTTCTACTTGCAGCCTGCCAAACCCCATGTCTTTATTGTGACAGAATCTCAATTACCGGTTGAGTCAACTACTGCTCATCTCAGTTGCCAAAATTATTCGCTGTATGATTCCTTTCGCCTCAAAGGTGGTACTTGTGCATATGTCCGTTTCGATATTCCCTGTCAGAGACTTGGTAGTATGGAATCCCCTCTCTTCGACCTTCTCTAGCTTAAAATGTCTCTACCTCATTGTGTCAAATTCATGTGTTGTCTCTACCGTTGTCCCAAATCCACTGGAGCTTTTTGGCTTCCTCTGTTTGCAACTAGACTTTCTCCAGTCCAAATTTCATAACAGTGAGGTAATTTTCCTTGGTGATTTTAAGGTTCAAAACCTCAGCTGGTTTCCTTTTTCTAGTCACACCGACCCAGCTGGTCGAGATGCTGAGACGTTTGCAATTACGAATTACCTTGTACAAATTGTTCATTTACCTACACGAATACCGGACAATCCTAACCATACAGCCGTAATTGGCTTGTTTCCAATTCTACAGTTTAATTTTCTGCCTACGCCAAAGCTCGCAACAATTGTAAAGCAGTTATTAATCAGTCCAAACTAGATTTTGAACAGGCTAAGAGTAGAAAACTTGCTTCTTGCCCTAATGGTAGCCGATAATTCTAGTCTCTTACCAAAGCTATTGGCCGCAACTTTTGCCCATCTCTGCTCCCACCTCTTTCAAAACCAGGTGGATTTGTTGTCATTTCAGCCAGGGATAAAGCTGACCTGCTAGTATCCCATTTTTCTTCCAACTCATTTATTAATTATCTTGGTTAAACACCTCCCACCATTCCCAATACACTCCATTCAATGTCTTTTGTCGTCTTCCGTCAAAAGGATGTCAGAAGAATTTTGACGAATCTTGATCCTAAGCTCCAGGTCCTCTTGGTATTTCTCCACTTGTTCTCCAAACCTGTGCTCTGAACATGCTCCTGTTCTTTGTTGCTTTTTTCACTTTCTTATTCCAAAGGTGTTTTTCCTTCTTCTTGGAAATTTGCTCATATCCAGCCAGTTCCTAAAAAGGGTAACAAATCTCTCCCATCCAATTATCGTCCCATTGCAATTACTTCAACTCCTTCTAAAGTAAGGGAGAAATTAATTAACCGCCAACACTTAAACTACCTAGAAACCTTCCGGCTGATCAACGATCGCCAGTATGGATTCCGTCAGTGTCGATCCACTGGTGATATTCTGGCTTATGCTACCCATTTATGGACAAATTCAATGGAAAAGCTTGGTGAAGCACAAGCAGTTGCTCTTGACATCTAAAAGGCTTTCGATCGTGTTTGACTTAAAGGTCTTCTAAACAAGCTTCCAGCTTATGGTTTGCGAAATTTTCTTTTGTAATTAGTTATCCAGTTTTCTCTCTGATCGCTCACTGACGGTGATGGTAGATACCTCTCTGTCTTCTAACTTCTCGACTAATGCTGGTGTTCCCCAAGGTTCAGTTGTTTCGGCCACTTTTTCCTTCTTGTATATTAATCATCTTCTTCCATTGACTGGAAACCCTATCCATAGTTTTGCCGATGATAGCACATTGCATTCCACTTTTCATTTTGAGAAACCTTGCCTTGCTCCATCAGCTTCAACTTTTCGAATACCCGCTTCCAATTTCTTAAATGCTGATATCCAGGTAATAATTCTCCAGTGGGGCAACTTAGTTGATTTCAATCCTTCTAAAGCTCAGTCTTGTCTTGTTTCTCGAAAAAAGGATTCTTCTTCTCCTATGGTTTGGTGACATCGAAATGTCACCAAAAATAACATCTTTGGTGACATTTCGATTTCTAAGCAAGTTGATATATCCTTTTGGGGATTACCCTGATTTCTAATCTGTCTTGGCACAAGCACATTACAAATATTGCTTCCTCTGCATCTAAAAAAACTTGGTTTTCTCCTTCGCTCTCGGTGTTACTTTTCTTTCAAACAGCTGCCCACTCTGTACAAATCGCAAATCCGCCCTACCGTGGAATGTTGTTCCCACATCTGGGGCGTTGCCCCCAAAACCTTTCTCAAGCTTCTGAATTCAATTCAGAAGAGGGCAGTTAGGTTAATTAATGACTCACCTCTAACAGTCTCTCCCCACTCGCTGTCTCATAGACGTACTGTTTCTGTTGCATGCCTCTTCTACAGATACTTCCATGGGCACTGTTCTTCTGAATTGGCTTCTATAATTCCCGCTGTCTCATTTAAAACAGTCCCAACACGTGCCGTCACCAACCAACATCCATTTACTGTCCAACGTCAAACCCACAGAACCAACTTTTCATCTTCCTCATTTATTCATTCAACTGCCGTTTTCTGAAACAACCTTCCTTCATCCGTATTTCCTGAAAATTACGGTCTACAGGAGTTCAAGTCTAATGTCAACAAATATCTTCTTTTGTCTTCTCAACCACCAACCCAAGCACGGTAACAAGTACTATAAAAAAAAAAAAGTAGAAAAAATCAATTAATTTAAGAAAAAAAAAAAACATGGAACGTGCCTCAAAATGTAATGCATGAACTTGTTTACATTTATCACAAGTTTATCACAATTAAACGAATTACGTTCTTTTTTGTATTCGGCATTTAAAAGTAACAAATCTGTTAATAAAAAAGATTTGGAAACAAGATAGTTTTACAACTAAAATTATGTTTGTTGCAGTAAACCACAATGTATTTTCCAGTGCAATCCATTGTAAATCTATAGCGTTTATGGTTCGAAATCATTTGAAAAGCAGAGAATATTTCCATATCGATTGAAGTCACTGGGTGAAATTTAGATGAACAATGTTTGCCATATAATTTCAACTTAATGCGCAATATAACAGAGGCATCTTCTGTTTCATCGGCTATCATCCAGATGCACTTTTCTTGGATATCTAGGCGAATTTAATACCATTATAAATAGCATTAAGAATTCTTCCTCAAGGTAGAATTCAATTCGTCTGGAATGTTTTGATTTATACAATTTTTTTTCAAAACTTTTGGAAGATGGATCGCTTACCTTATTGAAATGGATATGGTTGCTCGCTAAGGAGAGACATGGATCCTCTGAAAAGTCACGTTTTCTCCTCTCCTCTCTTCTCTTGAGGTACAGAGTTTGGTTAAAGTTGAATGATCTGGCAATATTTCCTTTACTTCCTTCACACGCTGGTTAATCTGGAATTTTTCTTGTATTCATTCTACGTTCTTTTCACAAATAAAAAGACAATACGCCAACCGTAGTAAATCTTTTCTGTGATCTTGATTCACAATTCGATAAGTCTAGTAGGAGATTTCATATTTTTCATTGTGAACGCAGCCTTATTCTTTAAATTTTTTCTTGCAAGACTCAAATGCAGAACTCATTTATTGTAATGTATTCTATTGTTTTCAGTTACTTTACATTTCCAAGTCTAGTTTTTTCGCAAGGCATTGTGCAGATTGCTTCTTCATAAACTTATCCAGCGTCCATCTATGATGTACGTATAAGTTAAAAACAGCCGAACTTCAAAATAGTATGGTTTGTACAAAAGGGTGATTTATACGAAACGTATCTGAGTGATTTTATCTGTCTTACATCCTTCTCTTTATTATTCTAACGAAACCTCAGTTATTGTTTCCAAAATGGTTTTCAAAAATGTCAATAGGGTTGAATAATAACTCTTGATGAGAGCGTAGGAGGGGGTACGTCGCTTCAATCCACCAAATCTTCATCTGACACAATATGCTAATCCGGATATCCCTCTGCTTTGTTTAACAGTTCTACATCCCACTGCTATTATGACGTGAATTAGTGTGATGTATATAAATGTAATCTTTTCATGTGACATTATTTTAAAAGTAGTGACACTGTTTGCTCTTATCAGCTTCAATAATAGGAAGCGACTATTAATCTTGCCTAACTGAGTTTCGTCTTCACACGATAAACTGTTGTAATATTGCGTTAGAAAAATTCCGTTAAAAGTCAAAATTCCAGGTTATTTCCTGAAGTCCCAAAACAATACAGAAAGGTACTACCATTCTTGAAATCAACTAAAGAAATTTAAGATTGACTCGTGTTAACTTCAAAATCCTCCTTCTAACGTGAGAGGGAAGCAGCTACGCCATTTCTCATTTGTAGACGTTTGGGTTCGAATCCCATCGAAGACTAAATAAATTCTCAAAGGCCTTTGCAATCAGGGCTGCAGGTGAGCCGATCTCAGGCGGAAGAGCTGGTTTACTAACCCACGCCAAGTTATTTCGGGTTAATCAGCCCCGACAACATCAAATTGTTCAGTGGGTGCTCACACCTCTACGAACATTTTATTAATGAAAAAATAATTGTAAAAGTTTGTGAGATTGTTATTTTTGGGGAAAATATGGAAAAGGAAATGGCTGGTTCCGTAAGTTTTGAGTTTGACATTTAAGCACGCCGACCGGTTGCGGCACGTATTCGAATTGGTTTAGTATAAAATGGCGATGCGCCTTGAAATCAATAACAACAAAGGTTTTGTTTTTGTTTACAGGCGTTGCTTCCGCCATGTATTTGAATCTTTTTACATAAATAAAAACTGTAATACATATTTAACTCACACAATATTTATATATATTTATTATATTTATTTTCTTATCCTTGTCCACTTCCACTGAAATAAATTCATTCATTCTTTTATATCACCCAGCACTCTCCTTCCCATGAACATTATTAACTGTGTAAGCTAGCTTCGTAACGATAATAATATCTACCTTCTGTACCTGCATTCTCAGCTGAATTCCAAAATTGAAAAGTTTACTTTGAGGATAAACGATGGGAATAAAACCAAAAGAAATTTCTGGTGCAATACGAGAATCAGCCAACGCACGCACGAACGAACAGACAATACTGTTGGAAAAATAAAGAAAAGATTGTATTCTGCGTTCATGGTATGAAATTAAATGATTTTTGTACATATCAGAAAAAATAGCAAATTAATCAAAATTAAGTTCATAGTTTGAAAGTGACGAAAATCCCTGTGCAACTGAAATTGCCTCTAAATGTTTATCACCTTTTCATGTTTTGTTTTTAATCTTGGTAAATGTTTCGAACTTTTGTTAAAGTGCAAAACACTTCCTATATGCACTGGCACAGTAAAAAAGCTGCTCTGTCTAACAGGACCATTGTCCTCAACCAAACTTCTCCAGATTACTTGACCCAAATTGGAAATGAAAAATAGCCTTTCCTGGGCAGCATGATCTCCCAACAGCATTTCTATAGAGAATGCCAGGATGTCTATGAAAGACAGCTACTTACAGCCTATACCTACTACTACTTACAGCCTACTACCTTCCTATCAGCCTTACAATTTCTCGAGGCATTTGCAAGTGCTCTCAAAGATCAGTCGGTATCATTGGCCCCTAGTCTTTTTGATAGCGCCAAGAACAGCATACAACATCGCTGTTAGTCAGGGGAGGGGGCGGGAAACCCTAAATGGCTAACAAGTGACATTCCATTCACGACCCCTTCGTGAGTAGTACAGTTAGCAGGATCGCTGTCGTCCTTCCACAACGGGTGAAAAAGACCCGAGTTCGAGTCCCATCGATGACAGGAGGAATTTGTATGGGTCTTTTTTTCAAAAAGTGGCTAAGTTAATCGGTCTCAGGCGGTCTCAGTTAATCGGTAAAAATTAATACCAAATGCTACAATAAAATTTCACTAAAGTTCGCTAACACGCATTAGCCAGAATCTCTGTTACACTGCCTTATCTATCCAACATTATTTTTAAACAACTGCGTGCAGTTTTGTTCCTCGTGCTCTTATGACCTGTCTAGTGCTATATCTCCGGTTTTATATTAGAATATAATATAAAACCGGAGTTTTATATTATATTCCTCTTGAACTGAAAGAGGAATATAATATAAAACTCCGGTTTTATATTATATAATTTGATCCGCCAAATTAAAATGATAAAAGAAAATACACTGACTGTACAATAAAAGCAATAAGATAATAAATAAAATAAAATGAATAGCAATTACACTATATTGAATAAAAGCGATAAAAACAACGGTAGCTTTCAGAGGCGACCGACTCCTTTATCAATGGTACATCCTTAAATAAACTCAGGATCACGACTCGCAGCACGTGTTACCGTAGAGCATGGGCAGAATCCTCTACATGTGCACTGAAACAGGAAACGCCTCGAGAGCGTGCCAGGCGGAAATGTTCATCCCGTCCAAGAATTACGGTTTCAAAGTGGGGATGAATACGGATTCCTCTGTCTCTATTAATGGTAAAGTGTAAAGTTTGTTAGTTGTCTGAACGCACCAGGGGATTCCGCAGTCTCCGCGTTGTATTCTTTGTATCTGTGGCGCAGAACTCTGTGAAGGCCAGAGATTTAACAGTGTAGGGGAGTGGAAGGTTGTGTAGTGTTGTGTACCGTTGTATCTCTGACCATTTAGCCATTGGGCCCCTAGTGAGACCCAACGTTGTCCACGGGGAGGCAGGTCAGGCACCCAGTAGGTTTTTAATAGCACTCTGGCAGGCTCAGTTATCTAAGATTTCAATGGCTAGGGCCTATACATTAAAAAAAAAGTTTTTTTTTTTTCCGTCAATTCCTGAATGTTGCTATCACATTCCTCTGTTGAACAATGTTTTTCGATGATATGCCCTCCAAAGCCACTCTTTCTGAGCTTGATGCAATACTGTCCCAAGTAATAAAAAGAAGATTACGGATAGCATCCAAGACATCCCAATTTGGCTGCAAATATGTTTCCCAAAGATGTTTTTCAGAGTGCATTTACGGCGTAGCTATCATAAACCGGTTTATGGTAGGTTCGTTTTATTTTGTATTAAACATACAAAATAACAATATTTATTTCTCAGTGTGAAAACGAACTTTTTAATTCATATTAACCGAATTTTGTAATAAACTAATATATTTACATAGAAAATATTATCCTTTCGCACGGAATCTGCTTCATATAAACGAGTATTTTGTATAATCCAAGTTTATATTAATGAAAGTTTTCTATAGTAGCAGCAGTAACGGAACACCTTGCTATGCATCCTAACACGTTCCTTAATCTTGGTGATAAGTACTGAATGTGTGATGCGGGGTTCATCAATAGTAAGTTTTCTGTTTCTTGTACTCCTTCGTTCCCAGCCCATTAAAAGTAGATTGTAAAGTGCATATTGGTTTGAAGGAAGATCATTCTCCTTTGGAAACTGTAGAAAACGCACTTTCTTAATAAACAAAAAAAAATAATTTTATTAGCAACAAGAAATTTACGTTTCTAATTGCAAGTACAGCGGATTAATGATACATAAATACTCAATAATACAGTCAACAGCAATTGCACGCAATTGTATCCCCGATCCAAGCAAATATCCTGGACGAAGCGGTCCTCAATTTAAACGTCCTTTGAAAAACCGTCAACCAGCTGTTGCATAAAGGGAGAGAAAACCCGTAATTAGTAAACCGGATCCGTATATGGGGTTGCTCTTACGGAAGGACACCAGTACAAACAAATGAGTGCACCGTATATCTCCCCCTCCTAACGGGCAAACGTCTGCCACACTGGTGTCTCCATTCCACTATAAGAATCCAGTTCATCCGTCTTGAATAAGCGCACCCTCCGCTTTGTTGTTACAATGCAACAACTATTAGTTTTCTCTCCTTAACTACCCTCCCCATGATGTCATTTGATGGTCCCGCTGGGTTTACATTCCGAATTGCTACGCAGCACCCCATATGGGAATAATGACTGTGCCCTCCACCCTCCTCAAGGGCTAAGAGGCCGGATCAACAAAACAACCCCACACTAATACCTCAAGAACACTCACTATCCTACATAAATCTGGCCTTTACAGAGTTTTGTATTCATCACATTGTCTGAAGCGGGATTTAACGGAATAAATTTAGGCAATTTAAGTCCCTAAGACACAGTTCGCCACAACTTTTAATAACATATTTTTAATTCATTATGGAGTCATCGATACAATTCATTATCAATTTAAAATTTCCATTGCAGATTCGTCATAAACTTAATTATTGCAACACTAAAGTAGTCTTCACTGTTCAGAACTTTTTGTTCATTCTTATAACGAATGGGAAACTTTTAACAATCCACTGATTGTGATCCTTTCTGATGACTTCATAATAATACCAGTTGTTGAGTGGACAAGACCATTAAACTACTTCCTGCATCAGAAACTTTTGCGTATGTTTTAGTTGGTTGGATTAGACATTCAAGCACACCAAAACAACTTCAGATCTTCAACTTTAAAGCATCACCCCGTCCACGAGTATCTCCAGTGAGGTGTCGCTTCTTATTCAAGAGGAATTGCACCGTGGGAAGTGGGTAAACAAATCAAATATCATCGGATGGAAGTTACTGCTTTGATGTCGGTTTGTTCGGAAACAGAAAAGACTGCAGCGTAATATTGCAACCATCCATCCGAGGATATTTACTCAACTGGGAGATGTTGTTTTCTCTCCCAGATGGATAAAACGGATTTTAAAATAATTTAAATAAATTATTTATATTCATTAGTGGTAGTTAGTTAGTCAGATAGTTAGCTATTAATATAAAAATTAGTAATTAATTTTTTTTAATATATAAACTTATATTTATCTATTATGATAGTTAGAACCTTTTTCCTAATATAGTAATATTAGTTCGTAAGTTCGCATTTTCCTTCTTTTTTTTTTTTCTTTTTTTTTTTGTTTAGGGGTGTAAATGTGGTGGGCGATGGATGTGTTGGATTCCAACTGAGCAGCACACTGCTGTATGGATGATGCTCGTTAGGAGGATGGAGGGAACGTTCATTATTCCCACACGGGGTGTTGCGTAGTGGAAACCCAACGTGTCCATCAAAGGAGCTCATCGGGAGGGTAGTTAAATCCTGAAACTATTACGTTGTAAGAACTGGTTGGTGGGTGGGCTTATTCAAGACGGACGAACTGGATCCCGATGATGGGATGGGGGCACCAGTACGGCACACGTTTGCCCGTTAGGAGGGGGAGGTATACGGTGCACTCATCTGTTTGTGCTGGTGTCCTTCCGTAAGGGCAATCCCGTCTACGGATCCAGTTCACTAATTATGGTTTGTTTTCTCCCTTTAGGCATCAGCTGATTGATGGATTTCCAAATTGACTTTTCGAATGAGGACCGCTTCGTCCAGAATGCTTGCTTGAATCGGATGTGGACAACTCAAGAATCTATTGAAGTGATGCTGAAAGGAGGCCAACGACGTACAGTTGTTGTTGATTGTATTATTGAGTATTTATGTACCATTGATCCGCTGTACTTGCAATTTGGAATGTAAATTTCTTGTTGCTAATAAAATTGATTTTTTTTAATAAGCATTTGCGTTTTCTAAAATTTCTAAAAGAGAATGAACTTCCTTCAAACCGATATGCACTTTACAATCTAGTCATGCTGGAAATGAAGGTATAAATGAATAACAGAAACTTACTATTCACGAACCGCGTATCGCACATTCAGTACTTTCCACCGAGATTAAAGAACTTGTTGCGATGCGTGGCAGGGTGTTCCGCTCATACTGCTGCTATTACTGTAATGGCCGTAGCCAAAATAAAACTGGATATCCAGCTTGAAATTTTAGTACAAAAATGCTCTAAATTACGTTAAGGTATTTTCATATTAAAATAGGGATGCTGCGAATTCCGTGAAGTACTTTTAAAGGAATTGTTGTTTTTGTATGGTTTTAGAAACATCAGCGTCAAAGTCCATATTGCTCAATATATACGCTCTGTAAATTGCATGCGTTCTGTGGTAAATTTTGTTTTCTGGAAAAACCCGAATTTCCCGGAGAAAAAACCATGCCACTCTCACTGAGTCTAACTGAGCCACGCTGTGAAAAAATCCTATAAGGATTCCTCACATCACTGACGGGACTCGAACTCAAGTCTTTTCCACCCGGTGGCGGGGGGGGGAGGAGATTATACCAACTGTACTACCACGAAGGTTTTAAAGAATGCTGCATAGACGCAATACAAGGGGTATTTTTATTAGCATGGTGGACCGTAGCAGGCTGGAGGAATTTTCTTAGTACTGACGGAAATACAGTGAAGAACGATCGACAAGCATTTTAAAAATGCCACTTAAGAGTTTAGAGGAACTGTTAGTTTGCGGGTAGCAGAAAGGAGTAACAGACATGCGCATTATCTGATGATATTGGCCAAAGTTATGCTGGCGCACATCTCAAGGTTTATTTGTTGCCGAACTGCTGATATCGGTAAGATGTTCTGCGGGTAGCGATGTACCTAAAAAAACAGAAAGCTAATTCTGGGAGAAACAATGTCGAATGTCTCCGGGAGGGGCGGAGGTTGTAAGAGTAGTCAACTATAAATGAATTCTTAGCTTTTAACGCGGTCTACAGCGATGTATCAGAAGTGTTTTCAATAAAATGAATGCGAATTCCTAGTTAGGATAACTAACGGAAACGTGTTGTTGCCCAGAAATTTAGGAAGGAATTTCACTGTGTTATTTGCAATGTGTTTAGGAAGGCCAGAGAAGAGAGAAGGGGTGATGAGGTTAAGCTTTTCATCAAAAGCTTTCGCAGATTCAGAAGTAACGCATCCAGCATAGGATCTATGCGGGATGTGTAAGTGTGGTGTGAGTTAGTTGGCAGCAAAGATATAATGAGAGTGGAAGTAATATGCAGACCAGACGATTGTGGGAAGTATGACGAGAGTCTCTACTTTCACATGAATTGGACAAGCAAGTGCGAATGTCTTATTATGGGTGATTTCAATTTATCCATTATTGATTGAAGCAATTGGAAAATAAAATTTTTAAATAAAGTAGATAACTCTCATAAAAAGTGAGTGCAATAGCGTCATTTATGTACACAGTCAACCAACCGAGTTGTGCAGTGCCATCATTTCATAACATCACATTATATTATCCACAATTGAAGTAAGGAATCTTACTTCAATTTTTCTCTTCCTTTGTTAAGATCATTCGTGATCTACATATAATTATTGGTATACCTTATTCGGCCCTATTTTTGCCGCTAAATTCAAACTCATTTCACAGCACATGTTCCTGATCATAAAGACCATTTCGGAAACAGAGGCCTACAAATTGCCCGCTTTCTCATAATTTCGGTGGATGACTTCTGACGAAGACATTGAAATTATGAGTTATACGGCAATGCGATATTTTATTTTATATTATTTTAGTCACTTTATTCTATTTTAACTCAATTTATGTTATTTCATTTTACCTCATTTCTTATTCATTTTATCCAGGTCTTTATAGTTTTGTTACCTCATCTCTTTTAATTCTCGATTTCGAACTTTTTAACTTCTCGGTAAACCTTCTCCTTTATACAATGTTTTCAATATTTCACTATATATATAAAACCCATTATTACACCGAATTACGAAGGGTCTATCTGTAATTTACCGAATGCTGCAGCCGACCGGGCTAGCCGAGTGGATAAAGTACCTGCCCGGCAACCCAAAGGTCGCGGGTTCGATTCCCGCCTCGGGCTTGGATCAGAGTACTGCAAAAACCTTTGGAGGTGCAATATGGCCAAAGAAGACGATGCGCCAACAACTACCAAATCAAAAAAAAAAAAAAAAAAAAAAAAACCGAATGCTGCATAGACGCAATACAAGGGATATTAGGATACAAAGGATATGCTAAAAGGTTATAGACAATATACAACACAAATTTGATCCCCGGGTTTATTGCGCTCAGACGAGGCTCGTCGGCTGACCGCACTGTAACCCGGATGTCCAAATTTAACCCCCCTAACAAAGACAATTTAATAAATATTTCCTCAGATATTGGAATCCTACAATATACCTTAAATCCCTTACACGATTAGTACATAGATTAACCCCACCAGCAAAATACATAACACAAATATATAAATATATATATAGGGTGTTTAAAAAATGATCGTCAATAATTTAAAGGTGAACTGTACAGACTACAATATGCAAAAAGCCTAGTAAACATGGATCCTTTAACGATGAAGTGAATCGTTTTCGAGATATTGCACATCAACCGAGGATACCCTCAGATCCCTGAGTGTATCCTCGGTTGATGCTTCTGGTAATTTGGTGACGCTTTGGATCGAAGGATAATTACTCCCTCTGAGAAGTAGATTTGGAATAAATTATACATCTGCCAGGAGCAGGAGGCTGTGTGTAGTTTCAATGGCACTGTCCCACCAGACGGTGTCGAAGTCTACAAAGAAATCTACGAAGTCTACAAAGATGGCCAGAACTTTGCCTCAGCGTTTTCTATGTGAAGTAAAAGGTCGAAGAGGGCCTCCTCAAAAAACCACCCGGGGATGAATACTGACATGGAGAAAGTAGATCTTGTGTGTGGAGCAGTGCCTTGCCCAAGTTCGCAAGCAGCGCTATCGGGCGAAGTTAACTTTTTATTTACCATTTATTTGTAAGACGGATAATATTTATTACAAACTTTGCATTAATCCGAACATCTAAAAGCAGCTATCTTTTAGAATTCCACTTTGAATTTCACCGATGGGTTAAGTTTTCAATTATGTACATTGCTTTAAGTTCAAAATTTGTAGGATGACAAATATCAGGGAAGATACAAGAAATTACAGATTAAATTCAATTTTGATGTAGTATTTTCAGCGTGAGATCCACAATTCCGTGATTTCGGGTGTTGGCCCGATATATACATGTCTGATCAAGGCTAGATTAACTCTATGCTCGATATATATGTGTCTGATCAAGGCTAGATTAACTCTATGCTCGATATATATGTGTCTGATCAAGGCTAGATTAACTCTTGTCTCAAAAACGACACGATATATCATTCTTCTCTTCGGGTAGCTGTCTTCGTGCAGCGCTGCACACGCTGCTGATGAAGGAATGGCGTCAGAGGCAAAACAAGCGAAGGACGGCGATAATGCAATACCGCTTCTAACTGTGGTCTCCCCGACACAGGCAGACAAGCAGGCAATGCCACCTACGTACACGTATAATCCATCATTTTATTTTTCTTCAGTTGAAGAATTAAAAGAAACTTAACTTCCTGCAGACGAGGTGGCAAAATGAGGTGACAAAACTGAAATATGCCGTACAGTATGTATTATATTTATTTTTAGGATTGACCAGTTGTCCAATCTGTTATCCAACTGATAAGTTAGCTCAATTTTGACGCCACAGGCGAATATAATGCATTACAAATAACAGGATGCGAAATGCAGGATGTCACCTGTACTGAAGCGACAAGGTCTGTTGAATATATTACAATATATCGCACACGTGAAAACTTCTGGTGCTGGATGTTCCATTTGTCTGTTCAGCCGTGTAATCTGTAAAATCATCCTTCTGAAGGCGATATCTGAAATTGCAGACAACACCTCCGCTCAGACAGTTTCTTATAAACTTGCATTTTTTTTTGGGGGGGGGGGCTTACATATTAGATCTTAAAACATTCATATGTTACGTGTATAATCAATGCAATGAGATAAATAAATCGGGTAGGATATCTGAAGCTTCAGCTAGCATCAAGCGCCAGCTATATACACATAATTTTATACATCATTGAAACATCATTTAATTTTTTTTCAGTTGAAGAATTAAAAGAAACTTAACTTTCTGAAAATGAGAGAGTAAAGTTGCTTTAATTTAACAATATGATGTGTTAAAATTCAAATATGGAATATTTATTATATTAATATTTTAGGATTTACCAGTTGTCCAATCTGTTACCCAACTGTTCAGTTAGCTCAATTTTGACGACACATTATGTTTAACAAAAGTAAAAGTTTTAAAATAATTCTCGGCATCTTGCTTAGGACATTGTAATTGGTTTGGAAGCCATTTAAAACAAACGCTGTCTAACACATTTTGTCCATTAATTTCTGCAATTAGAAATTGTATAAATTAATAGATATATATTTCTTTCAGCGAGATTTCCATCCCATGCGAGCAAATCACTCCATCTAGTAGCACCGATTAAAAATGTCAATGTACTGTCAATGTCAATATTAAGGGATTCTCAGCGAAGTATAAGCACAATATTCTCTATTTTAATCAAACATGTATCGGATGATGAAACCAATCCCTGACAATAACAGTGTACCAGTTTCTCTACCTCCACAGAAGATTCTTTAGAAGACAAAACTGAATGCAACGAAGAAGTGATTGGCATAGCGGCAGCTATTTTCTCAAGGTGAGTTTAATGGCCTCATCAGAGATCTAACCTTCTCCAAAGCGAACTTCTTTTCTTCGGACTAAAGCAAATGAAGTTAACAAGAACTTCAGGGTGTCTCACAATCGAAACAGAATCAAAGTTTTGCAATATTCTTTGCTGTAAATGGTCTGCTTTGCTACTGCCATGAAATAAATGGAGTTTAGGCAATCCTCAAAAGTACGCATTACATCTGAATCGCGTCTCTTCATCGATTTTCAGAGTGAAGTCAAAAAGCTGTTGAATAGTGGTAAGTTAAAACCATCCATACCATTAGGTGTCGTCGTGCGTAAGATGTCACCACAAGGGACATACCATAAAATGAAGACACTACTCGAAGCAGTTTAAAACAACACTCATTAATGGAATATCTGTGGTGACCTCAAAGTTATTGTTATGAATGTAGGGTTCACAAAATGATGTATGACTTCTTTCTATAAATCATTATTATATACAGTATATGTATATTACTAGTAGTAAGTACCAGTTAGTAAGGTATATCAGTCGTTTGGTGATATGCAGATGCAGCGCTGCCTACATAACAGAAAAAAAAAAAAAAGATTCATTCATCAAGATATGAAAAATTTGTTTTCATATCTTGATGAATGGAAATAAGCCATAATTAATAATGGAAAGATACGAATTTCGCAGTAAAAGAATAAATTTCTAATGAAAGAAAACTGAAAACACCACGGCATAACTGAGACACGATAACCACACTGGAGAAGACAGCTACTGGTAAGGAATCCTTGTTTAATATTTAGAGTAGGTATTGATATTAACATTTCATATAAATACACGTTAAAACTTCGACGATAAACTTAGGTTGGTTTTACAAGAGACGATTGCAAAATTCACCGATCAAACTGGATGGGAAAATATGGTAATACAATAGCTCAGATTAAAAAGGGCTCAGTAACTCTGCTTCACCAAAATGTAAGCTCCCATCAACCAAAGGCCATCCCACCACACCTATAATAGACCGAAAGAAGTAATTTATTATCAGATTAATAAATCCTTTTATTGAGTTTTGATTCATCGCTGAACTGCCTTCAGCTGAGGTGTACATATTTGAACATTTCAAAAGAAAATGAACACGCAAAAAATATATAAAAATGATATACATCCACAAAGCATAAGATATAAATCACAATTTATAGCACTACTACTTACGTGTTTTAATAACTTAACTTTACTACGTGGTGTGTAACGTATGACATTAATGTTCGTAGAGCTTTTAGTATCAAAAATAGGTAGCTCGAGAGTTCGACTCACGTAGGTTGACGATAGATAGGTATATTTATTATAACTACTTAGAATTCCCAACCCTTAACTGTATAGCGTAATACATATAACTTAAACTTGATAGGGGGATAAGAAATATAACACGGTAAGATCGATATATATATATCGTAATGTAACAACTAATCGTTATGAAATAATAATCCCTCTAGTGAGTATGTATGTGGTGACCCCTATGTGATGGATATGGTAAAAATAAATAAATAAATAATTAATTAATTAAAGTTAAGTTAACGAAAAGAGAAACATGCAGTTAGTAAGAAGAATAAAAACAGAGTAGGAATAATAGAACCTGAACTCCCTAAAGGAGAAAATATAGTAGTACAAATAAGAAATAGTTTCTCTTATATCCTCGGATTACCCTAATAATTTCGGAGAAATAAGTTCCAGCTTAGTTACAGCTTGTTACAATTTATTAACTTTCTTTCCATATTACTAATATAAATATGTATATATTTCTCAAACAACCACGTTTGAGCAATGCATCATGGGGACTCAGGATTCCTTTTAAACTCGGTCTTCGCTTACATCTCCAGCCAACTGACGATGAACACTGCGAAAGTCTGTCGTTTAGACCCTTGACCTTTAAGTTACGGCTTTTAAGATTTAGTTTTTCGTTTACATGGTGATTTTGTAGATGACAACCGGAAGAATTAGGTGTGCCCTTCTTCTTCCTCCGGGATTAATCTGAAATTACTAATGTGGCTTAATCTTTCTTATTTTTAACTTTAATTATACTGTATTTCAATGTCTTTACCTTTCCCATAGCTTCAATGTGGTAATACACGGACAATCTGATGTGAGTACCGGTAAATAAAGCTGTTGCTATATTACTGATTTGAGAAATTCATACGGTACTTTAAGACATACTATAAATGTTTTCATTACAGTGAATTCTCACCGAAATCATGCCTCCGACCAGAGGAAGAGAAACCTTGCTATCTACGCATGAGACTGACTAACTGAGCCACTGAGTGAAAAAAGCACATTAAAGTTCCTCGAGTCGTCAACGGGATTCGTACCTATGCCTTTTCCACCCGCTGTGGGGAGGACAGTGACAATACCACTGTGCTACCGCGCACACTACAGAAAAGACAGACAGGATAGAAAGGGAGAGGGATTATGCTGTTAGTACAGAAACACAAACTCTAGGGCAGCGAATCAAGTTGACATGGGTGGCCAGGGCAATGTTGAGTCAGTTTGGTGTGACAAGCATTAGGAAAAGGAAATTGAGAGTAGGAGTGGGTTATAGGCCCAATGACTCTGACGAGTACAACGAACAATTGTACAGAGAAATGAGTGAGCCACTAATTCAGAATGCCTAATAATAAGAGATTTTAACGTTTCAGATATTGAATAGAATTCGTAAGTTGGTTACTTACACTAGCAAGTTTGCTGCCCTCAGAACATCTTGCCAACATAGTAAATGCAACTGAAAGCCAAATGTCCTGTTCTGCAATTTTTTTTAAATTCATAACTGTTCTGCAATTTTTAAATTCATAACTAAAATTCCGAGCCATTGTTAATATCTATATAAAATCTGATATGTACATATACTCGATTATTTTATGTCATTCCCGTTGTATTTTTACCTGCCCCTAGCCATGTGCTGTGATGGGCTTGCTCTATTTGCAATAAATGAATATTTATTTATTTATTTATAGGCTTTGCGGCAACAAACAAGAATTCTTGAGGTGTTCATAACGGAAGCAGATAAAACAAATTAGACTCCCACTACTCAGAAAATCTTTTCTTGTCAGCTATTGTCTGAATGTCCGTCTCGCTCTTCAGGAAAGTATAAATGAAGTTTAAATTGGTAAATAATCGCAATTTGTTTATTTAATTTTTATTTATTCCTTAGGAAATTGTCCTCTGGTATATTGCGCAGGTGAATGTACCACTACAATGATGTCCACTTGTTCCGAGGACGATGATTGTGGCTCACGAGAAATCTGCTGTACTTTTTGCTGTGGAGAGAAGAGGTGCATTCAAAATGGTTAGAATAATATGCCCGAAGCAAAACGTTTTATTTTATTATAAGATATACTTAAATCCGGTTAATGCGAAATTTGAAAACGTAAGAATAGCTCTTTACAAAAGAACAATGTAAAAAATATAATCTAAAACCCTCTATCCAAGCAAAATTCTCGACGTTTCCACTGCAACGTAATTATAGAAGTTAGTAGAGTAGTATTTGCTAAAATTTGAGGAATTTTCGAGTTTAAAGTGTAGGCAACGGTACGTCTTCCAGCTAATCTTACTCTTCGCTGACTGATGTTCTGTGTTCCCTCCGTCTTCTTCTACCCTTGTATTTGGCCTTAACAATTGAGTACATCTTTTGTGTCTTCTTCTCTATATTTCAATATAGAAGTATATATAAGCACATTTCTGCCTTTCTTACGAGGGATTTCCGAAAAGTAAGGTAACACATTTTTTTCTCTCGATGATGTTTAATAATACGAAGTTGAAATTATATAAGTGAACATGCACTACTTCTCCACAAAGTCTCCAGTTTTATTGATGCACTTGTCCCAACGATGGATCAGTTTATCAATACTAGTACTGAAGAAGTCCTTGCCAACACGCAGTAACCAACATCGCACCGCCTGATGAACTTCCTCATCCGTGGTGAAATGCTTTCCTGAAAGGTGTTTTTTCAGAGGGCCGAACAAATGGAAGTCTGCAGGCACTAACATTACGACACAACCACTCACGATTGGTGTGGGCAGTGTGTGGAGTTGCATTGTCGTGCAACAAAATCACTCCGCTTATCAGGAGTCCTGGTCGTTTGCGTCGAATGCTGGCTTTCAGTTTTTTTCAACGTTGCACAGTAAAGCTGTGCATTGATTGTTCCTCCCTTTGGCAAGAAATCCACCAACAGAACGCCTTGGTGATTCCAGAACACTGTGGCCATGACTGCCCACCCGATGTCGATCTTCAATGTCAACACGGCCCGCTTTAAATTCATTGCACCAAAAACACAACTGCTTCTTTGTCATCACCTTTTCGCCATACACAGCAACCAGATCATGGCGAATGTCACTTGAAGACCCTTTTGCTTGCAAAAGGAATAACTTCACGAACACCTGATTTAGACCACACTCGCATGGTAGCCGCCATTTGCAACTGGAATCTGCTGTCAGGCGACAGTACCGCAGCACTGCACTGGCAGTCTTTTTGAACGTTATTAGCTGGTCTATCTGTCCACCACGTTTCAACTCATTCCCTTTCACCATTATTAAGAAAAAAAATGTGTTACATTACTTTTCGGAAACCCCTCGTATCTTTTTTTTTTTTTATTATTTGCGTTACAGTATTCTACTTAGTTTTGTTCGCCAGTGGAAATGAACTTTATTATTTAATATACAAAAATAGATTTTTTTTACCAATGCAAATTGTCTGAACCAACTGATTTCCTAGATCACATGTTCATATTTTCCGCTATCCTGGAAAAACTCTTGCAATTTTCAGAGGTTTGAAAGGTTTTCGTCTAGTGTAGAGCTAAGATGAAGCTCCGTGCAAAATTTCATTAAATTTGGTGCAGTAGAAGATAAATTATTATTGCCATCATACAAGTATGATTGCAACAATACAAATTACAATAATTCGCTGCTGGCCGAAGCTGAAGATGACGTCACTTCCGTAACGCTTTTCGCATTTTTCGTTACAAAATTTTTGGAATAAGGCCAGTAAACACGTTTTTAATGTCAAAAAAAAAAAAAAAAAAAAAACTCCAGCATTATGGCTAAAGAAAAAGGCTTGAACACTGGAGTGATGGATCCATGGCAGTGATGAACAGGTCAACGGGGAAGGTTCTACTGTCCTGTGACGTGGTCCTCAGAAGGAAGTCAATGAAGTACGTTCTGCCTATATTTCTTATCGACTGCGAACTTGTGGAGGTCTCCGTTCAAGGAACGTATGTACTTCAGCATTTTCAAGGGTAAGAACCGATCGGATTACTTTAACCGCTTTGGATTGGCCTAAGGCTTGGGATCAGGATCCTCCATTCGCAGTTATCCCAGAAATCGGGATCAGAAATAATGCCATCGCTTTGACGGCAAAGACGAGTCTTCTCTCGTGAATGATGGCAGGAAGATGTCTGATGCTGATAGCTCGCGCCATTTGGGTGGTCCTTGATGCAGGGGTGGGGAAGCCGAAATTTCCATATGGTCCATTTCAATAGACAGAATGCCCCTGCAAAAATCCGTCTAAGATGCCACGTAGCAGTTGAAGTCCAGACTTCTGCGCCATAGAGTATGGCCAGATATATACATGTCTTAAAGTATCTGCACCTAACAGCCTGGTCGTAGACGTGCATAAGTTGTTGTTAAATATACACTGGAATCGACAGAAGTTTATTTGCAGGTGTTTATGTGCTGTAAAAAGGAGAGCTTTTGGTCAAAAATAACGCCCAGATCAAAGAGATTTTGGCAAAAATAATGTCCAGCAGAAATCGTGGATCCTCTTAATATGGGTTGCACTATTGTTGGGTTCTGTTTGAGAGAGAAAGTCAACTGTTTTGACTTCTCAGAATTAATGTGAAGGCCGAAACCGGAGAGCAGGGCCTCAAGCTTCCGTATTTTCCGGATTACAAATCAGATATAAATATCTGATTAATTTGTAATCAGATATTCATATCATATACGACATGGCCTCAAATAAAGTAGCCCGATTGTGGCGACATGTATTGTACTACACATGCATCATTTTGCCCTTCCAGGACCTCAGGCCTGTCTCTTCTTTTCTAAAATTTATTTATATCAGTTTAACCATTAATGGTTCCACCTCCTATCCCATATGGGTCAAAGGTGAACATGAAACAAGCAATTAATTATAAATTTCATAAATAATATTATTTATTTTATTTATTAATGTTGTGGAATTTTAGATTATGGATAACATAATAATAAAATGGTTGTTTTGAGTAGTCTATATTTGAAACCCTGATGGATTTTGTAATTCATTATGAACTTTCGGAAAGAGTCAGGACTTCAAGTAATTTATTCCAATTACTATTTAGAATTTATTCGGACAGTTGTTGTTGTTGTTGTGATAGGGTTTTAGGAGCATCAGCAACCATGCTACCGTCGTCTGAGCCCGACTAACTCAACCTCTTTTGATCGGCCTTTTTTGTATAAATTCCTCAAGTCATCGACGGGACCCGAACTCAGGTCTTTTTCAACCGGTGTGGGGAGGACAGCAATTCTATCAACTGTGTTAATTCGGGGCTTATTCGGACAGCCGCACAGAATGGATTCAGAGCAGGAAAGGATAAATTAGATATTTGGGAGAAAACAGAACTTATTCCCACACATCAACACAGCATAGGAAGGAAGATAAATGTTCAGTTATTTCAGAAACCTTTGTTGCTGTAAAAGTGTGGAGAGAACCGCAATTTTATATTCTATGAAATATTTACGTAATAAGAAGTCTCAAAACAAAAAGAAAATCAGTGCATTAATGAATATTTTCTAATTTGGTCAACCCTTTGCAAATGACCAATCACTTAAGTTGGTTCAGCGCGCATACTGTTTAGGGATGGCGCACACTGCTTGCGACAAAACTGACTTATTCAAATAATAGAACTTGATCTTGGAACAAAATTATTATTATTATTACTAGCTGTATGGTGCAAGGAAGCCTGAAGCTTATGCTGCACCAGCCAAACAAAAATTCCCAAGTTACTCTGAGAGAGAGAGAGAGAGAGAGAGAGAGAGAGAGAGAGAGTCAAAAGGGAATCACCAAGAAAGAGAAGGATGATGATATCCAGCTCAGGACCCTGGGTGTGCGAAGCCCATACTCACCAGATGTGAGCCCCTGGTGTTATGATCTGCAGCAGTTAATAAAAATTCTCATATTCAGTCTTCAGAAACGGTACATCGTGTGTCACGTGATAAAAGAATAAATTGTCACGAGTCTTTTTATTGGCTAATTTTGAACCACAGGTGAAAGTTTTAATAGTTTTTATTAATAGTATAAATAAAACCTTTATTAAAGATAAAATTATCGGTTATTTTAAATAGTAATTTTTATTATTATTGAATACTAATAATATTCAATAATAACAATTATAAGAACTTTATTAATAAAATAATAAAGTATTTTATTTAATTTTTCAGAATAAAAAAAAAAGTGGAATACTGATGTCCTGCAGACTACTAATATAGTAATATATTAGTAGTCTGCAGGACATCAGTACCTACTAATATCAACTCTTATTTATTGATTATAACCGAAAACAAATCCAAGTGGCAATATCCAAAAGGGAAAGCTGCATCCATTTTTTGGCCGCTGTAAGTTTGGCAAGGTCCTCGGGCACTCGCTAAGATTATCGCAGGCATAGGACGCTAAGAAAGGGGTGTTTAGGGGTGTGCTAAAAAAAGTAAGTTTCATTAAGACTCCAAATTAAAAAAATATATATGTACTCAGTGAATCTAATGAGAGAGCTGCTGCCACAAATTTTCAGCGATTTTTCCGAAATTAGGGGTTGAAGCTGATTGAAGACATTGATAGCAAAGTCTGCTGAAGCATCAAATCTGTTTCGCTTTTTTGATTTTACGTCAAGGTTTACGAACTGCTTTGTATGCTATATTAGAGAAAGAGTCCAACAAACTAGGACAGAACGAATACAGTGGAACACTGATAAAAGACCTCTTTTATACCTCTTGGAGAGATGTGTCACAAGCGATATCAGCAGTTCTTTTGTGGATAGGACAGAGGAGTTTCGGTTTTTCAAGAGAGGGTTAGCCACCTGTACTTTTCAATGTCTATATTGATTCAATGTCAATTATTGCTTTCTGCAAGTCTGTCTCTGCGGGGATATATATTTTTTTTCAATAAGACATATAGTAAAAGTATCAAGGAACATTGTCCTGCTTCAGCTCTCTTTCTTCAAATAACACTTTCATCGTTGAATGCAGAGATTTTATCATTAACCATGAAAAGCGTCGTGTTTTTACTCGAAGTGATAGATTCTTGAGTTCAAAGTATAAACACGACTATATGTACATATGCCTATCGAGGCAGTGTTAGGTGGGTCGGAAAACTGCTAACTTCGGGTTAAAGGGTTAAAAGTGGCCGCAGGCAGAGGCAAAAGTGATTCTTGTTCTGCTTCTATTGGAATGAACAGCAGCACGGAAAGCAAGGCAATGGAGATTTCCAGGAGTCATAGTGGAACAAATAAATACATGGGCTGTGTTGGGGTAACTAAGAGTAGAATGTACACTAATGCTAGGAGTATAGTTAATAAATCTGATGAGCTTGAAATGCTAGTCAAGACATCAAAGGCATATATTGTTGGGTATCAGAGACGTGGTGTCACACAGACATAAGCTATGCAGAATTGGAATTTGGGGAGTACTGTGGGGGGGGGGGGAATGATAAAGGAATTTTGGTTTAATTTTATTTTATGAATATGTATAATAATAATTCTTTATTAAATATTCCTTATTTGTGTTCTGTTCCCTTATAACTATATAGACCTCTATTTCTTACACCCCCACGTACACATCTGACTTTGTTTCACAGGAGAATTCCAGATTCAAGGGAACTTCTCAATTATGTATAATTCCCTTCGGAAAGGCTGAGTGTTCAGGAATAACAAACTCACAAATTAATAAACAACAAAGTTTATTTACATATACATACACAACATAATATACAATAAAAAAAAAACATGTAATATGCATACAAAGTTAAATCAAGGATACCTTGCATAAATTACTCTTATTCTGAGCTAATCTGAGTTGACCATTATATGAAAACACTGATTCATCCTTCTTGCCCTAACTAACTAACTCCTAAGACTTATACACCTTCACCATACCTATTTCACTTACTTCTGGATACAATTGTGTTCCTTATATTAACAATCAATATGCTACTTTCATCATTATACTCTGTGTTCTCACTATTCTGTTACAATACACTGAAGACCAATCTTAACTTTCCTAAAGTTAAGATTGGTCTTCAGTGTATTTTTTTCTATTTGTTACTAGTCTTTCAGATGAACCAACAATTCTTCATCAATACAAACACTATATTCAATTATGTATTCTTCATCAATACAAACACTATATTCAATTATGTATTCTTCATCAATACAAACACTATATTCAATTATCTATTCTTCATCAATACAAACACTATATTCAATTATCTATTCTTCATCAATACAAACACTATATTCAATTATCTATTCTTCATCAATACAAACACTATATTCAATTATCTATCCTTCATCAATACAAACACTATATTCAATTATCTATCCTTCATCAATACAAACACTATATTCAATTATCTATCCTTAAAACATATTCAAAGTTTTTTATATAATTCGATTATCTGTCCTTAAAACATAATCAAAACTTCTCATATAAATCTTACTACCCTTCTAACACATTATAATCATTTGAACAACAATTTAATCTATTTCTCATCCTTCGTTTCCCATGCATTTTACAATAACCTTTTTTTTAACATAATAACTCTGTTAGTATATATAATTTACTTCAAAGATAATTTATCTATCATTTTACTTCTAGTGCTACCCCTTTTTTTTAATTAATTACTATACTGTTTCACTAACAGTCCTTGTTAACTTACAGTACTTACTATATTTCTCACTTACTTCTATCTTTTTTCTTTCCTTTCCGGGGAGGTTTCAACCTTCCATTTTTGGCTCTCTGAGGATCTCCTTCATCTGCTTCACCTGAATCTGCTACAGATAATTTTCAGGAACTCTTGGCTGCATGGGACTGGTGTCCTTTCTCCACCTTATTCGGGCTACAATCCATTCGCTGCTTCCTTCCTTCTCATCGAGCTACTAATTCCGCATTTTCGCTCCTTCTCTCTCCACCTTATTAAAACTTATTCACAAAAAGAAACCTCACAGGGCATCTCACACTAACTCCTTCTCTACTCCACTTTTTACAGCTCATCCACAAGGAGATAGCTCATAGGGTGCCACCCTCGCTTCTGCGCTCCACCTATTAAGAACTTCTTATTAAATTAAGAAATAATTCACAGCGCTCGTTGCATTCGGGTCACTACCCTTGCCTTTCTTCCGATGTGGATTAGACTATAGCATACGACCACTGCTCTGCCTTCCAATGATGGAGAGGCTTATTCTCCTTACACTCCATATTTTCTAACACGACAGAAACTCAACTGTCCATGTTCCATACTCATTTTAACAAACACCGATCAGAACCTCAACTGTTTCTCCCCTAACTCATTTCCATAAACACCCACATAAACTCAACTCGGGGTTCTGTGTGTTTCCTACTCAGTCACTTTTTTAACCCATTTCGACAAACACCGACAAAACTCAACTGTGTTCTTGCCTATCCCATTTTCAGAAACACCAACAAGAATCGCAACTTTGTCATCTTTTTCCCCCTTTCACTCACCTTTTTCAACTGAATTACGTACCGCCCCTATGTGTCAGGCTGCCATTGTTCTGAGTCTTAACCAATCTTTCTCCTTTTATCAACTTTCACTCTGTTCTATTTGCCCGTTTTATCTTTCTCACGCTGTCTATTTAGTGCTCTATCCAACTTCTTATTTTAAGAAATTTGTAAAATTTCTCAGGCTGTCTGTACCTTTGAAGTCAGCCGCTTATAGTTATACTTTAGCAGACTAATTTCACACGATCTACAAAACTTGCCAGACGCCAGTCTTAACTCTAATTCCAGCATTTGTCCCGTATTTACTTCCTGTCTCTTCTCCAGGTGTCACCGATCAAAGAAATGTCCCGACAGCAGCATGGTCCACCGCACCATTGTTTTCCAGAGTTAACACCTATTACTAACAGCAGTTGCTACTCGTTACTATTGTTTCTGTGTGCTGGGAGTCGAAGTGTACCCAGGTTGCTAATAGCCTTTCAGCTTACCGCTCCCCTTGTATAGACGTTGTCTAATTTAATCCCTTGCGAGTGACCTTAGTAATATTCTTGACTTGTAAGGATTCGCTCCCCCATATTGCTATATTATAAGTTTTATTTTAATTAATCTCACTTTTCTATAAAATATTATACTTGTAAGATGTTACATCTTACAGTACAATGTGTACAGATAGGATAGACAGGATAGGAAGGGGTTGTGCTGTTAGTTAAGAAACACATAAAATCTAAGGAAGTGCATCCAATTGATGTTGGTGGACAATGCAATGTCAAGTCTGTTTGGTGTGACATAAGCACTGGGAAAGAAAAAAAATGAGAGTAGGTGTGTGTTATAGGCCTAATGAATCTGATGAGTATAACGAGCATTTGTTCAGAGAAATAGAGTGAGCCAGTAAATCAGAAGTCTTATAATGGGGGATTTTAACTTTCCAGATATTGACTGGAACTTGCGGTTTGGTCACTCGCACACTAGCAACACTTTTTTGGATTTATTGCATTACTGTTTTCTACATCAGAATGTTCGAGAGGCAACCAGAGGGAGTAATACTCTTGATCTGATTATCAGCAGTGATTATTCATGCATTAAGAATTTGCAGTTAAATGAACCACTGTGTGACAGTGATCACAATGTACTGATGTGGGAATTATTTAAATATGTAACTACCATCAAGGCTAAAGGGAAGGGCTTTTGCTTTCGTAAAGGTGACTACAGGGGTCTCAGACAGTTTTTAAATTCTGTACAGTGGGACCAACTAATGATGATGCTACCAACGTTTAATAGTAGTAGTAGTGGCATATGATGCAAGAAAGCAAATGTATGAGCTTATGCAGCATCAGCCAAAAAAAAAAAAAAAAAAATCACACCATTCCCTCCTAATGCCTGTCCAGTTCCTCCTTAAATTTATTCAACCTATCAACTTCCACAACGACAGATGGAAGTTTGTTCCAGCAATTAACCACCCGCTGGCTAAAGGCAAATTTCCGCACATCTATTCTACATCTGTCCTTTCTTAATTTGAATTTATGCCCCCTTAGGTTCGTAATCTGAACAAGTGGAAGGATCCCATCAGAATTCAGCGTGCTCACCCCATTCAAGGCCTTATACACCTCAATCAGATCACCGTGCAGGTGCCTAGTCTCCAGCCACTGCAATTTGCAGAACTTAAGCCTCTCTCGATAAGAGGATTCCTTCATTCCCCTCACCAATCTTGTTGCCCTTCTCTGTACACGCTCAAGTAAATCTACACCCTTCCTAAAATGAGGCCTCCAGACCTGTACGCAGTACTCAAGGCGCGTGGCCTGACCATTGCCTTATACAGAGGGATAATCACCTCCTTTTCCCTGCTAACAAAATTCCTATATATCATTGAAAAAACCCCATGACCCGCCCTGGCAGCCTGTCTGCATTGCTCAGAAAACTTCATATCTGCCTGCACAATTACTCCCAGGTCTTTTTCATTTTCTACCACCTTAAGTGTAGTACCACACAGTTGGTACGTTTCTCTGGGGTTACTTCTACCCCATATGCAGTACTTTGCATTTGTCAAGGTTTAAACTTCAGTTGCCACTTCTTAGCCCATCTGCCCAAATTATCTAGATCCTGTTGCAGTAGCACACTGCCATTACTGTCATTAATAACCCTGCCAACCTTTGTATCATCTACAAACTTCTACACTAAGTCTGATATACCTTCATCAATATCATTGATAAATATACAAAACAACAGTGGACCCAACACCGAACCCTGTGGGACTCCACTAATAACATTAGTCCAAGAAGAGCAGCACCCATTGATTACCACCCTCTGTCTTCTCGCACTTAACCATCCTTTTATCCATTGTAGCAACTTACCCTTAATACCATTGTGCTCCAATTTGTACAATAGTCTTCCATGCGCAACAGTGTCAACAGCTTTTCTGAAATCCAAATATATGATATCAAAATTATTTTTTGCATCCAGTTCCTTTGTAACCACATCATAATATCCTATCCAATTTGTCAGACAAGACTTTCCCTTAACAAACCCATGCTGTGTCTGAATTATTGCTGCAGTCTTGTCTAGATGATCCTGCAATGCATCTTTAACCAGCGACACCATTATTTTACCAGGAACAGAAGTTAAACTAACTGGTCTGTAATTACTCGTGTCACCCTTCGATCGCCCTTTGTGAATTGGGGATACATTTGCACATCTGCAGTCCGTGGGAACCTCCCCTGAGTCCAAGGATTCTCTCATAATTATGGCTAAGGGTTTGCTTAGTTGCTTTGCTGCCTCCTTTAATATAACTGGATAGATCCCATACACCCCAGGTGCTTTTCTTACGTTTAACTTCAACAGTTTCACTTCCACTTTGCTCTCAGTTATTACAAAATCGTTAAGTATCCTGCTACAATTTGATAACCTTCTGCCATTTTCAAACCTTAATAATTCTTCACGTGTGAATGTAGATGCAAAATACTCATTCAGTTTGTTTGCTATCTGAGCAGGATCATCAACAGTCGAACCATCGATGTCAAGTGGACCAATCAGATTCATCCCCTTCCTTTTAGAGTTTATATAAGTAAAGAAATCCTTGCTGTTTTTCTTAGCATCTTTTGCCAAGAATTTCTCGTAATCTGCCTTCGCTTGCCGAACCTCCTTTGTGACTTGATTACATATTAACTTATATCTGCCATAGGCTTCTGAGTCGCTTGATAATTTATATGCATCCCATGCATTTTTATTCTCTGTTACGAGTCTCATTAGTCCATTTCACAACCATTTAGGCCTAAACCTTGAACAATATTTCTTAATAGGTATGAAACTTTTAGTAGCATCCACGATTAATTCCTTGAATGCTTCCCACTTAGAATTTACTGTTGGTAACATCGTCAGTTGATCCCACTGTAGAATTTAAAAACTGTCGGAGACCACTGTACTCGCCTTTACGGAAGCAAAAACCCTTTCCTTTACCCCTGATGGTAATTAAATCTTTAAGTAAATCCCACGTCAGTACACTATGATCACTGCTACCTAGTGGTTCTTTTATCTGCAAATTCCTAATACATGAATGATCACTGCTGATAACCAGATCAAGAGTATTACCCTCTCTGGTTGCCTCTCGAACATGCTGCTGCAGAAAACAATCATCCAATAAATCCACAAAGTCTGACTAGTGTGTGAGTTCCCAACCCACAAGTTCCAGTCAATATCTGGGAAGTTAAAATCCCCCATTATAAGACATTCCGATTTACTAGTCCACTCTATTTCTCTGTACAATTGTTCATTGTAATTCTAAATGGGAAGTCTTCAGGGACTTCAGGAATCTTGGAGGCTACTAGGCTTTTCATTCCAACTAAGATATACTCTTCAAGGTTCCAATCCTAAATGGATGTCACATGAAAAGATTGTATTCTGCGTTCATGGTATGAAATTAAATGATTTTTGTACATATCAGCAAAAATAGCAAATGAATCAAAATTAAGTTCATAGTTTGAAAGTGACGAAAATCCCTGTGCAACTGAAATTGCCTCTAATCTTTAAATGTTTACCATCTTTTTCGTGTTTTGTTTTTAATCTTGGTAATTTTTTCAAACTTTTGTTAAACTGCAAAACACTTCCTATATGCACTGGCACAGCAAAAAACTGCTGTCTAACAGGACCATTGTGCTCAACCAAACTTCTCCAGATTACTTGACCCGTATTGGAGATGAAAATGGCTTTTCCTGGACAGCGCTATCACCCAACAGCATTTCTATAGAAAATCGACCTCAGAACACACTCAATTTACTGACAATGTACACGGAGCAACATGGCCTTAGTCGCCGATGCTCCTAAAACCCAATAACAACAATCATCCACGACCAGCATTGGGAATTTTCAAATTTATTATTTGTAAATGAATTATTAATTTTCACAACATTAACCGGCATTAGTCTATTCGGTTTCTCTCCTTAACTACCCTCCCCATGAGATCATTTGATGGTCACGTTGGGTTTACATTCCGAATTGCTATGCATCAACCCATGTGAGAATAACGACTGTGCCCTCCATCCTCCTCAAGGGCTAAGAGACCGGATGAAAAACACCCCCACACTAATACCTCACGAACATTCACTATCCTACATAAATCTGGCGTTTTGTATTCATCACATTGTCTGAAGCGGAGTTTAATTAAATAAATTTAGGCAACTTAAGTCCCTAAGACACAGTTCGCCACATCTTTTAATAACAGTTTTTAATTCATTATGGAGTTATCGATACAATTCATTATCAATTTAAAATTTCCATTGCAGATTCGTCATAAACTTAATTATTGCAACACTAAAGTAGTCTTCACTGTTCAGAACTTTCTGTCCATTCTTATAACGAATGGGAAACTTTTAACAATCCACTGATTGTGATCCTTTCTGATGACTTCATAATAATACCAAATTGTTGATTGGACAAGTCCATTAAGTTACAGAAAATTCAGCGTATGTTTTAGTTGGTTGGATTAGACATTCAAGCACACCAAAACAACTTCGGATCTTCAACTTTAAAGCATCTCCCTGTCCACGAGTATCTCCAGTGAGGTATCGCTTCTTATCCAAGAGGAACTGCCTCATGGGAAGTGGATAAACATATCATATATCATCGGATGTAAGCTACCGCTGCTTTGATGTTGGTTTGTTCGGAAACAGAAAAGACTGCAGCGTAATATTGCAACCATCCATCCGAGGATATTTACTCAACTGGGAGATGTTTTAACTCCCAGATGGATAAAACGGATTTTAAAATAATTTACATAAATTATTTATATTCATTAGTTGTAGTTAGTTAGTGAGATAGTTAGCTATTAAGTTAAAAATTAGCAATTATTATTTTTTTTAATATATAAACTTATATTTATCTATTATGGTAGTTAGAACCGTTTTCATAGTAATATTAGTTCGTAAGTTCGCATTTTTTTTTTTTTTTTTTTTTGTTTAGGGAGTATAAATGTGGTGGGCGATGGATGTGTTGGATTCCAACTGAGCAGCACAATGCTGTACGGCTGATGCTCGTTAGGAGGATGGAGGGAACGTTCATCATTCCCACACGGGGTGTTGCGTAGTGGAAACCCAACGTGTCCATCAAAGGAGCTCATCGGGAGGGTAGTTAAGTCCTGAAACTATTACGTTGTAAGAACTGGATGGTGGGTGGGGTTATTCAAGACGGACGAACTGGATCCCGATGATGGGATGGGGGCACCAGTACGGCACACGTTTGCCCGTTAGGAGGGGGAGGTATACGGTGCACTCATCTGTTTGTGCTGGTGTCCTTCCGTAAGGGCAATCCCGTCTACGGATCCAGTTCACTAATTATGGTTTGTTTTATCCCTTTAGGCATCAGCTGATTGATGGATTTCCAAATTGACTTTTCGAATGAGGACCGCTTCGTCCAGAATGCTTGCATGAATCGGATGTGGACAACTCAAGAATCTGTTGAAGTGATGCTGAAAGGAGGCCAACGACGTTGATTGTATTATTGAGTATTTATGTACTATTGATCCGCTGTACTTGCAATTTGGAATGTAAATTTCTTCTTGCTAATAAAATTGATTTTTTTATTAAGAAATTGCGTTTGATAAAATTTCTAAAAGAGAATGAACTTCCTTCAAACCGATATGCACTTGACAATCTATTCATGCTGGAAATGAGGATGTAAATGAATAATAAAAACTTGCTATTGAAATTTGAAAGCCAGTTTGAAATTTTAATTCAAAAATACCCTAAATTACGTTACGGTACTTTCATATTAAAACAGGGATGCTGCGAACTCTTTGAAGTATCTTTTAAAGGAATTGTTTTCCCTCAAACTTCCATCTGTCGTTGTGGAAGTTGACAGCCTAAATAAATTCAAGGCTGAAATAGACAAACTTTTGGAGTGAATGGATGGATGAAACGGGAAGATTTTTTTTTTTTGTCTGATGTAATATAAGCTTGCTTTCGTGCATCATATACTCTAATAATGTTAAATTTCGTGATGGAGCGTCATTATCTTAATCAGAGATCATTTTTCAATATCAGCATTTACATTTGAGTAGCTCACACTCCCCATTTCTGCACAATGTAATGCTTTTTGTTGCACGAATGTTCGACAAAGTAGAAAATCAACAGCATTTTGAAAATGTCCCAGTGTTCCAATTACCTTAAGATCACCACAGATATTCCAATCAAAGTCATGGTACTTTGTTGCACTCGGACATGCTTTCACATGTTTCTTGCAGACCCAACAGTATGAAAGAGAAGAATTGATGGGAATGAGTTCCCATTGTGCAGTAAAACTGTTCTTAAACTTAAAATCTAGGCATCAGTATTACCAAGCTAATAATATTATAAGGCATTCGTTAGGAATATATTGAACGCAAAGTTCGTTAAGAAGACCACTAATATTTTTACAGCAACGTTAATCTCCTTCATAATGAAATGTTTGAAAACACTTTATGACGTTGTCGACAAAATGTAATCGTAGATGCTGCTCAAGTTGGAACAGGACCAGGGTATGCCGACCAATGCCAAAAGTTGATGACGATGAAGAGCAGATATCATCTTTTAAGGGCGCAAAAGGTGAGATTGTTATACACGTTGGCACTAATGACATTAAGAGTTGGAAATGATGATTAGAATGATTAGTTTGTGCAGGCAACTGAGCTATAATTACTATAGAAATTACATGGGGAAAGGAAAGTTACCAAGAATAATGCAGCCAGGGCTTATCACCTGCCCTTCGGCTTCGACTGAACTCTCTTCAGAGAGACGAAAAAGTTGATTAGGGTGGTCCAGTCCGTTCTTTAAAACGACAGTTTTATGCAAATTATCTGTACCTTACAGCGTACCTTACTGCAGTGCAAAGTGGCGCTTGCTGAATTATGAACCAGAGGAAAGTTCATAATTTTTAAAATAAATTCATACTGAATATTAATAATCGTGTTATCATATTAATATTGAATAAGTAATTCATAATAATATTAATTCATGTTGGAATCATATTGGAATTTAAGATAACAATGATTCTTTCGCAACGCTTAGCAGTCAATAGGTGTAGGACACCCAGCAGTACCCTTCAAATTTCATTCAAATAAGAATGCCAAAAAAAAAAAAAAAAATCTTCAACCATATGCAATGTCGGTCCAGCAGCACATTTTGGTATAGGGTGTTGGTTTCTTTAAACAAAAATTTCATGAAAATTAACCTCAGAACAATGTGCTTTATTGTATCGCATTATGTGATGTTTATTTTTTAATTAGTAAGCTAGAAGAATTCAGTCATTCGGCCTAGTCTTAGTCTCCATTTTCTTCTGCATTTAAGACGATTAAGGAGGTGGTTTCAGTATACGTATGATGCGATTGAAATGAATAAAACCTGTATATTCACGAAAGATAACTTCACTTACCCTCTAACGTTCAAAAGTAATATAAAAGTTTCTTTTCAATATATTCTGAGCAGGCAGAAGGTGCCCTCACTCAGCCCATCCAGTTGGAATAAGCGAGGGCACAAATTTTTCGGCAGGTTTTTCGACTTCTTAAAGTCAAAATTTCAACCAAATTAAATAAAATCGTGCGGGGATTGTGTAGGGCATTCTGTGTTACTGTTGTGAAAAATATAGTTGTTCATTACTAATTTAAAATAACTAAATGCACAAGGCATAATACATTAAGAGTTTAATATCTATATAATATGGGTGTGTAGATACACCATAGACAACTCTTAAGAAACTACAAAGTAGTTGTTGTAGGCATCATTTGCTCTTTCTCATATTGTGCTCTGCCTTCACGACGAGTTGCCATGATATTGCACTACCTCGAATAAGTAACGCTTCACTAATAGAGAAGACTATTGTTACTTATTCTCAGTGAGTACCACCACCCAGACATGTTTCAAGGCTATTGGCCTATCACCAGTGGGTGGGCAGGTACCCTGGAATACCAGGTAGTGCAATATCATGGCAACTCGTCGTGAAGGCAGAGCACAATATGAGAAAGAGCAAATGATGCCTACAACAACTACTTTGTAGTTTTTAAGAATTACTAATTTAGAAAGTAAGAAAAGTTAAATCATACTTACAATCTGTCTGCGTTTATTATCCCTGTTGTGAGGGATATGATATAAATGGTTATGAACATAATTCATGACCATTAAAACCATTACAATTAAAAGCCAGTATTTTCAGGAAACCGAGTTGAAATTACTTTATGCATCCCATGGTAGGAAAATTGCAATGATGTGCTTGGATTGACCTTCCCAAAGCAGGCATGGATTTTTCGGCAGCAGACTATCTTAAACCCAAAATTTAAAGCAAATTAAATATGTACTGGAGACGTGCACTTTAATGTTGGGCCACAGTATTTTCTCGTAAAAAACATTTCTCGTAGACGAACATAACTTTTCCATTCCTGCCTCCCCACGCTTGTGATCCTGGATTTCGGTATGCTGGTGTATTTCCAGTTTACAGCGTATTATGACGCCCTAAAATGTAAATGTAGAATTCACACATTTAGACGAAATATGAGAGTACGGATTTGCCTATACTTCGCCCAGTGACATACACAGAACGACGTACCTGGGTGGACTATAGGCTAATATAATGCATTGAAAATAACAGGATGCGAAATGCAAGATGTACATGTCATGTATTGGTAACTAGACTTTAGAGGGCCGTCCAGGTCGGAACCCATATGCCCCATTTTTGCCAAAAGAAAATTTTGTTTAATCAACTTTTAACTTTATACAACATTTTTGCGACAAACGCAGCAACTAACAAAAGAAAACCAATTAACAACACGTGAACTTTGTTAGTAATTTGGTCTTTAGACTGGAGGCACTGAAATCTCAATTTAATGAGTCCAGTGTGTCCAGTTTCCATCCCCACCTCGGGGAGGTAGACCTCCACTATTTAGCAAGTTAGTCCTACGTCTAAACAATTTAAAAACAAAATCACTAAATTTCTGGTATGACTACCGTTCCTGAACAGTCTCTTAACAGTGATACAGTCTCCTCCAGACTGTATCACTCTCCATGTACTTGGATAACCTCTTGCCATACCCAGAAACACATAGGGCTCCTGTATCAGCATCAAGTCAATAGACCCTCACTCGCAGCTTTAGTCAGCTGTGGGGGGACTGCCTTTAAGCGTTGAGCATTTACCTGCATGATCTTTATAGTAGAAACTCGATCAGAGCTAATCATAATCTGTTCTCGGTTTCTTAAGATCTCTTGCCTTTACATATTCAGGACCAGCCTTTTCAATTGGGCGCCTCCGTAGCCAGGTGCGACAGTGCGTAGCACACGCTTCTTGATTAGACCGGGGTTCGAGCCCATGATCACCAAATACGGAGGATGTGGAAAGGTCAGGGAATGACCACCGCATAGCTCCGGAGCAATATGGCTTTAGTTACTAATGCTCCTAAAAACCAAATAACAACAACAACCTTGTAAATTGCAGTATGCTCGTCAGGCTGCCTCTTCCTGAAACAATTGACACACCGTGGTCTTTCCGCCAAGATCAGACAGTTCCTATATGAATGGCCCTGCACAGAGCAGTGGCCACAAAAAACCCTACCTCTGCAATGTTTGGCTACATGTCCAAACCCCATGCACTTGTAACACTGTGTTACCGTAACCACCTCCTTCACCCGAAAAGATTCCCAGTTTACAAAAATTCTGGCTTGTGTTAACAATTACTTTTTGGATTTCACCCGGTAGTTCCAAGATCCAGTTGTTCGCATCCTTATTTTTATTCTTATTTCTTGTTACAACCTGCACTGTGTCCAGTACCTGTTTTTTCTCGTATCCGAACTCTCGTAAGTTTTTCTCCCAGAGCTGCTCAGACTTCTTGTCCAAAGAATACCTTCTGGACAAGCATTAGCATTAGTAGAGGCATTTGATGCAAGAAAGCAAGCTTATGCAGCATCAGCCAAAAAAAAAAAAAAAAAAAAAAAACCCACTTCCACTTCACCCCTCTGTTCGTTCAAAATACCTGTCCAGCTGAGCCTTAAACTTATTTAGGCTATCAACCTCCACTACAAGGGATGGAAGTCTGTTCCACCAACCAACCACACGCTGGCTAAAGGCAAATTTCCGCACGTCTATCCTACATCTGTCTTTCCTCAATTTGAATTTATGCCCTCTCAGGTGATTATTCTCAGCAAGATGAAGAATCCCATTGGCATTGAGCATGCTCAACCCATTCAAAGCCTTATATCAGATCACCTCTATCAGATCACCTCGCCGGTGCCTAGTCTCCAGACTCTGTAATTTGCAAAACTTAAGCCTTTCTTCATAAGGGCACCCCTTTGTTCCATTCACTAATCTTGTTGCCCTTCTCTGTACTCGTTCCAGCAGCTCTACATCCTTCTTGAAATGAGGCCTCCAGACCTGTATACAGTACTCTAGGTGTAACCTGACCATTGCCTTATACAAGGGAATAATCACCTCCTTATCCCTGCTGGAAAAATTCCTATATATCATTGACAATACACCATGAGCTACTCTTGCAGCCCGTCTGCACTGCTCAGAGAACTTCATATCTGCCTGCACAACCACCCCCAGGTCCCTTTCATTCTCTACCACTGTCAGTGTAGTACCACAGAGTTGATACGTTGCTCTGGGGTTGCTGTTTCCCATGTGTAGTACTTTACATTTGTCAATGTTAAACTTCATTTGCCACCTCTCAGCCCATCTGCTCAACCTTTCCAGATCCTGTTGCAGTAGCATAGTGTCAGTAGTGTCATTTGGACAAGAAACCTTCTTGTACAAATCCTGTGGTACATCGAACACCAACAGTTTAGGCCTTGACTTTTTAGATTTTTCTATCACCAAACCTATCTCCTGTACTTATTTTGCATTTTTCTAATTTTTTCAAGTCTTTTGAAGCCTCTAAGTCAATCAAAACCTTCCTGTTTCTTATTGTTCTAATACTTTTAACTTTTATGTCTGATAACATGGGACGGACTGTTTCCAATAAGTCTTTCTTTATGTCCTCACTTATCCTGTGCTTGTCACAACAATTGTTTTAGGAGCAGGCTTTTCTTTACCCTGTGTTTTAGTTGTCTCAGCATATATTTTTGTGGTAAGTCTTTTATTCAGTTTCCCTTTTTCTTCCAGTCTCGCCAAAAGAATTTGGTTCTCAATATGAAGATCCGTAACTACAGTCTCCATGTCATCCTACAAAATCAGTACTTGATCTACAACTTTTTTGGATTCACTCCTTAACAACAGTTGCCTTAGCTTCAGTCTTGAGTCCCGTAATTTTTCCACACCTAATAGTTCTAGAAGGGATTAATCTCTTGGCGGTTCTATCTCCTGTCTTCCTCTTTTAGCAGGAGGAGGCTTATGCTGGCCTATCGTTCTTGCAGTTTTTGTCTGCTTCTTTTGTTCCTTATTAAATTTCACTATAGAACTTTCTAAGGTATTAATTTCAACCTCATTCTTGGATTTATTACTTTTCATACTTCTGGTCTTCTTCTTTTTCTTTTTTTTCTATGTCGATACTTTAGGTTCCAGGTCACTTTCTGCCGTCACCGCTGCCATAGCACTTTTGACACTTGTAGCATTTCTTGACTAATTTCCTCGAGCTCACTCTCAGAGAACTCGGACGCTACTTCTTGCAGATCTAATTCATCAATAGTTTCCTCAGTCCCCGGGGCTTCCCCAGAGAGCTCCGGAGGCCAGTCAGAGAACGTCTTGATCTAGTAGCCATTGTTGGTTTTATTATATACAAACTAACTATTTACAATTAAAAGGAAAAAAACCAAAATTGGTAGTCCCCAAATTTACACTATTTACAACTTTTAAATTAATCTCAATCTGTATCTCGGCAATACACAAGAAAATTTCGAAAATCTATCCAAAATTTCTATTAAAACCCTTTCCCTGTCCAAGTTTAACAGACAAGGGTCCCAGGAGCTTAGAACAAATCCGAAAAGGGCACGGAAATGCTATCACAAAATTTCTTGACAAGCCCTCTGTTACAACTACGTCTCTTATCCGTTTAGCCAGTTAGGGGATTCACCACCAACTGCCCACCCCAGACGTCGGGGACGTAGGGCGGCTAATTGGAACTCTGCTGCAACTTGTACAACAAAAATGCAAGAAAACTAGAAAACAACAACAAGAACCAATAATTTAACTCAAAATTAATATCTTCAGTCGTTCACTATGTAATCGCACTATATGTTCTCCATATTAGCCCCTGGGACAGGTAAGATGTACAGAAGGGACAAAAGGACTGTTTAACATACTCCAATATATCGCGCACGTGAAAAATTCTGGTGCTGGATGTTTCATTTGTCTGTTCAGCCCTCCGTGTAGTCTCTAAAATCAGCTTTCTGAAGGTGATATCTGAAATTCCAGATAGCTTCTCCTCTCTTCTTATGGACGTTCATTTTTGTGGAGGGGGAGCGGCTGATATATCAGATCTTGAAACATTCGTATATTACTTGTATAATCAATGCAATTAGATAAATAAGTCAGGTAGGATGTAGGGTATCTGAAGCGACAGCTAGCATGCAGTGCCACCTACACACAAATAATTTTATACATCATTGAAACATGTTTTTATTTTTCTTTAGTTAAAGAATTAAAAGAAACTTAACTTGCGGCAAACGAGAGAGTACACTTGCTTTAATTTAAATCTACCAATACGAGGTGGCAAAACTCAAATATGAAGAGCATTTATTAAATTTATTTTTGGGATTAACCAATTGTCCAATCTGTTTTCCAACTGTTCAGTTAGCTCAATTTTGACGCCACATTATGTTTAATAAAAGAACAAGTTTAAAAATAATTATCAGCACCTTGCTGAGGATGTTGTAATCAGTTTGGAAGCGACTTAAAAAAAAATTGCGTAGCATATTTTTTTCCCCCATTAATTTCTGAAATTAGAAATTGTATAATTAACATATATCTATTTCTACGTACAAGTTATTGCAAATGCATTCATATTAGTACACAGCTAAACTCTAAATTAGCAAATTGTTGCAAAGGCGGTATCGTTGAAGTTATATCTCATATTGTGAATACCTGCACAACGAGTTGCCATGATATTGAACTACTTCGAATAAGTAACGCTTCACCAAAGGAGAAGACTACTGTTACTTATTCTCAGCGAATACCATCGGCCTCGTTGGCAAAATGGTATGGGATAAAGATCTCTGTTATCCTCATACTGTCTCTATTAGACCTAGGAAAGCAAAAAAGATGTAGGAAGGTGATAGTAGGAGAGGAAAAAGAGGAAGAAAGGGGCAGTTACTCCTTCACCTCACTCCGTTCAAAAACTCCTCGAATAGGCAACGCTTCCCCAGTTGAGAAGATTGTTGTTACCTATTCTCGGAAACTCCGTGGCCATCATAAAAGGATAGTCGGGTGGAAGAAGACAGAGTGGTAATCAATGGAAGCTGCTCTTCGTGTTTTTATGTTATTAGTGGAGTTCCTCAGGATTTGGTGTTGGGCCCACTGTTTGTTTTTTATACTTATGAATGATATTGATGAAGGTATATCAGCCTTAATGTCCAAAGTATCAGATAATACAAATGTTGGCAGGGAAATGACAGGAAAATTTGAGCAGATGGGCGTTTAACATTGACAAATGCAAAATACTGCATATGGGAAGCAGTAACCCCAGAGAAGCGTACCAACTGTGTGGTACTACATTTAGGGTGTAAAAAATGAAAAAGACGTTGTGCAGTCAGATATGATGTTTTTCAGCAGGGCAGAGAAGCTGCCAGAGCAGGTCATGGGGTATTAACAACGATCTACAGGAATTTTACTACTAGGGAAAAGAAGGCGATTATCCTTTTGTATAAGACAATGGTCAGGCCACCCTTCGAGTATTGCATACAGGTCTGGGGGCCTCATTTCAGGAACGACGTAGAGATGCTTGTGCGAGTACAGAGAAGAGCAATAAGATTGGTTGGGTAACGAAGGGGTACTCTTACCAAGAAAGGCTTATATTCTGCAAATTGCAGCGTCTGGAGACTAGGCACCTGCGAGGTGATCTGACTGAGGTGTATAAGGCCTTGAATGGGTTGAGCACGCTGAACTCAGATGGGATTCTTCCGATTTGCTCAGCTTACGAACCTGAGGGGGAATCAATTCAAAAGGAAGACAGTTGTAGGATAGATGCGGAAATTTAACTTTAGCCAGCGGATAGTTGATTGCTGGAATAAACTTCCATCTGTCGTTTTGGAAGTTAATAATTTAAATAAATTCAACGAGGAACTGGGCAAACTTTTAGAGGAAATGGATTTTTTTTTTTTGGCTGAGGCTACTTAAGCGTGCTTTCTTATCTCTGCAAAACGTAGTTAAGTTAATTGTTTTTTAAGGAGCATCAGCAACTAAGGCCATATTGCTCCTGGTATATGCGGTGGTCATTCCCTGACCTTTCCGCATCCTCCGTATTTGGTGGTCACGGGCTCGAACCCCGGTCTAATCAAGAAGCGTGTGCTACGCACTGTTGCGTCTGCCCACCTGGCTACGGAGGCGCCATGCAAAAAGTAGTAAGTACCAGTTAGTAAGAAGTATCAGTTGTTTGGTGGTAGGTGCGTTCATGGTGCTGCCTACAAAACAGAAAAAAATAATACGTATTTGTTTGAAACGATTGGATAATACCTCTACTTTATGTTTTAATGATGAATACATGTGTAAAGTGAAACAGAGTTCAGTATTTTGGCATTTAATTTTTTTTTGCACATTTTAAAATTTATTTCAAGTTGTTCCACTGTTGGCATGGGTTTGCTCAAAGTAGAGGTTTCCTTTTCAAAAATAACTGTTTCATGGTCTGTGTTGCATTTCCCTTTAACGAAAAGAAAACGCTTGCGAAGGAAATGGAAATTCTAACACACGGACATCTGTGATGGAGTGTTATTATCTGTACGAGAGGGAATTTTGTAATATCAGTATTTACATCTGCATCGTGTACGGGTTGAATTACAGTATTAGAATATCCGCTCATGGTACTCGTATTTTAACTGGAGAAAACTGACAGCACCACGTCACAACAGTGACACGACAGCAACACTGGAGAAGATAATTACTGGTAAGGAATTCTTCTTTCATGTTTAGAGTTGATATTAACGGTGATATTAACACACAGTAAATCTTCGATGATAAATTTCGGGTGGTTTTACAAGAGATGAATGCAAAATTCATCGATCAAACTAGGTGGTAAAAACATGGTACAATAACTCGGATTAAAAGAGGCTCGGTAACTCTGCTTCTTCAAAATGAAAGCTCCCACCACACCTATGATAGACCGAAATAAGTAATTTATTATCAGATTAATAAATCAATTTATTAGGTTTTGATTCATTGCTGAATAGCTTTCAGCTAAGATGTGCATGAGTATATTTGTACATTTCAAAAAATGAACGCACGTAATATGTAAAAATGATATACAAAACATAACATATAAACCAAATAATAGGCGAATTGAACGTTATAATATTATATGATACTATTATTTCAAATCCCATTAGCGATTGGAAAATGCTGTGATATTAAAGTAGATAATGTGATATTAAAATAACGATTATACTTCGTTATTCTAATACACGAAGTATAATCAGATGGAGAGTCATTATCACAACCAGAACACAGTAAAATCTTCAACTCCCCCGGCCCGAAATGGCCATCAGTGTCTGTCAAAATCATCCAATATCGCAATTCTTCCTTTCGATCTTTTGCTGAGCATTTTCCTTTCAGTTACATCTCTTAACAAACTTTCTTCCCGCAGTGCGCGCCCAATCCAGTTTTTCTTTTTGTTTCTTATAATAAGCCCATATCACGCTAAGATTTTCTTCTGATCTGCTCAGTAATTCCGTATTTCTTAACATTTTTCCTTTCGAATTAACTTCATTTCTTCCCTCCTTTCCAAACCTACTCCTACATTCAAATGCTTTAATTGTACATTGTATTATCCACGAGGTAAGAGAGTATTTCATTGCAAAAATTAATCAAAAAACTTTTAAACGCCGAAAATTGATTTAAACGTACAATATTGAATTTTTTTTTTTTTTTAGAATAGTCAGAAGTGCACGTTTCATCGTAATCAATAAATAAATAAATTCAATTAATATAGTCATCCTCGCAAGAACAAGACAATAGGATTTATATCAGATAGAAAGAATAGGGTGGCTCTTTATTTATTGAATTAACTGGTGTTTCTTTCGTACTTTGATAATTAGTAAATTAAAAAAAAAACGTTCGCTCATATCTTCAAAGTAACAATGTTTATGAATATAAAACAACATTATGAATATAAAACAACATTCTGTTTTTATTGGTACTTTAGACAATGATGCAGAAATTTTGGATGTTCGTCATTCTTTGCGTCCCTGCAATACAAGGAGGCGGTAAGCAGTTTTCAGTTAATACTAAATTGTTTTTGTAACTAATTATTAGCAATTCTTGATAGTAAATGCCATTAGCGTCATCATTTCCATCTGCTGAATTACTTTCTGACATTTGATGCAGTTTATTTCTTGTAACGTTTTTTGTAAAAAGCAAAAAAAATCTTATGAATATCGCGATGGCAGTTTCAAAAGGAAAAAAAAATCTTCACTAAAGAGTAAAATAAAAACAAATATTCCAGGGAACATGGAAATCATCAGGAAGTGTCGCCCACAGGATCTTTCTCACGATCCAAGCGATCTTCACTCCGAAGAAGCTCACTGCATTTAAAAGGCACCAAGACAAGACGCTAAAGAGGTAGACAATTTTGTAACATTTTCGTTTTACAGAATGGCTTAACTCAATCAACAACACATTACATTTAAGGAAATTTCAGTTGGTTACAGCGTAGAGTTAAAAAAGTATAACTCAGTTCAAAGTACCTTGGACCAAGTTAGGACAAAAAGCGAAGTAATATTTAAAATTTTTACACATCAAAAAGGATAAAGGTTAAATTATGAAGGTTAAATTAATCTTGACCTTTTCAAAGGATGAGGTTAAATTTGTTATAATCTTTATAATAAAAAAAAAGATAAACTATCAAAGTTAACGTTATCCTTTGTAGAAATGGATAAGGTTAAATTTCAAAATGTTTCGTACAGTGTGTTGGATCGGAATTGGCGAAACTGTTACGTGGGTCAGCCACTTGATATTTTTCTCACAACCCTTCTTTTCTCTCCCCTTCTAAGTACATGTCGAGGCCAGCGATTCCAAACTGGGGTCCGCGAAACGACCCTCTGGAACTGGTCAAATTATTCGTTCTGTGAACAGCAAATTGGTAATGTATAAGCAACTCGTGCAGTGCAGAAGTCCGCCAACGTGCTCCAATGTCTGTAATATTTCAGTGCCACAGTGATCCCATGGCTTAAGTTTCATACCTTCCGACGCAGATTTAAGTCACCAACCCAGATCTTTAAGTGAATCCGGAAAGAAGCTACAAGGTAAAACCATTGCTTGTGTACCATTCTGGAAATCCTCGTGCATTTAAGGGCATCAATAAAGTAACCGTACCCGTGCATTTTCCAATTGAACCAGAGAGCATGGATAGCCTTTTTCAGTGGAACGAAACATATGCTCAAAAGCGTAACAGATGAAGTATTTGGGGAATTTCTTAAACCTGTAGCAATCCAGGCCGAAGAATACATGCATAATCTAGAATAAAAATTTCCCCGAATTTTCGAGTGCTTGTCCACCCTTCTCATTATCAACCAAGAAATCCGCGCACAGAACGAAGAAATAAAACAGGAAATTTGCTCACTAAGAGGCCAGATCACTGACCTGAAAAGCTGTATGATTCTATGGAGTAAACCAGATTAGCAAACAATACCGCGAGTGCCTCAAACCTCGGAGCCTGAACGCGAAGAGCATGGCGCTATACTCCATAGAAGCGGACAAGATGCCCAAGCCATGCCCCCTTCTAGGCTATTAATGCTGAACCATTAGTGGGACATATACCAAAATATGCCATATTAAATATCCTTCCCGTCACTCCCTATCGGCGAAACAGAGAAACTAGAGAATTTATCGAGCAACCACTGGTAATAGATAATCATGAGCAACAGCCCCTGGTAGAATATATGCAACAAGAATCTAAGGCCCCAAGAATCCGAGCCCCCCCCCCCCATCTCCCTTACCACAGGACCAATCTAGCTCTTATTCTCTGCCCATATATGAGGCTGATAGAGTGTGCCCTGAAAAGTATCCCAAGCTGACATATGCGGAAATAACATCAAACGGGAATACAAGGAAAACCTTATCTCAGAAGACTTATGGGAGAGAGCAGAATCAGAGTTGTCGAAGGCTACCAACCGAAGAGCAACTTCCATAACAAATATACACAATAGAAAGATCCGGAATAATAACTCTTATCCCTCTACACAATCTCCCAACTACAATTTTAATGTAGATACCGCTCATACAAACCTCCCTACAGATGGCCAATTGGCAATGAGGTTCAATATTACAGCCATCAGAACCCGAGAGAAAGTCTTTGTTACTAGGCTTGCCCCGAACACGCTGGCGAATGACATAAAGGCCATGTTTGCTCAAGGATTCGGAGTCCACACAGAAGTAAGACAGCTGAAAATAAGGCATCCTTTTTAGGCGTCGTTTTTTCTCACATGCTCCCCTGATGACCTAAATCAAATCCTTGAAAACAACTGGCTAGTGGGTGCACTAGTTAAACGATATCGAGAAAAGAACAGCATACGTGCAGAGAACCAGTAGTACGCATCAACCTATATAGCCACTAAAGCAACGGAATGCCCTTTCTGGAGAAAGCCACACCATTTGCTTTTTTATTCAGAACGTTAGAAGTGTTGTTAACAAACTGCACACATTGCAGACTTACCTACTCCTTGAAGAATATAACTTTATGTGCATAGTAGAGACTTGGCTAAATTATAACAGGCAACTGGATCTGCTGGTACAATCCTCCAGTTACAGATTTATTGGGAACAGCAGAATAGATAAGTGGGGTGGAGGAGTTGCAATCCTTTATCATGAAAGTTTGCATCCTACAAAAATTAAACCAAGTCAGTCTGAAACCTTTGAAGCCATATCCGCGTCTTTCAGGAGGAAGGCTCAAGAAATCCAAGTATGTCTTATCTATCTTCCGCCGGAACACAGTGCTGACACCAGGACCGAACGTCTTGTGTGGATTTCAGGGAATCTTGGCAAGATATTCCCATGATTGTAACTGGCGACTTTAATATGCCTAACCCAAGACACGATCAAGCTAAAGAATGCCTTGATGCAACCCTCCAAACCTTAGGACTGACCCTACTTGATACGCTTCCGACTAGGGGAGAGCAGCATTTGGATTTATTATATCATAATCTGATAAACATAAAAAATGTCACCCCTCAAACTAAATTCCAGTCAGATCACAACCCAATATGTTGTGAAATTTCCCTATCCAATAGTGCAGGTGAGCAACGCATCGATGACAAACTCGTCAAACCAAGAAGATATACTCTCTTAAGTTCATTAGACCTGAGATTATTTTAAAACATCTCAAGACCTACAACCGGAATGCTCTATACAATAAACCGGTGGAAGAAGCTGCCAACTTGGTAGAGAAAGAACTCCTATTTATTGCTGAACTGGGAGCCTCAAAAGAGGTAAGGGTCACCGACAAAACTAAACCGTGGTTCAACGAGTATTTAAAACAGGCGTTTGTGGCCTAGCAAGAGGCTTCTGGAGATGGAAAAAATCAGGATTGAATGAAGACTTTGCGGACTACAAGAAAAAAAGAGCCATTTTCTTGAAAAAGAAAAGACATTCACGCTACGAAGAGGTTATTAGAAAGCTTCGAAATTCGAAAAGAATCGTGAGAAAAAAGGCCGCTAAATTTGAAAAGGAAGAAACCACATTCGGACACTGGGCTAAGGAGTGCTTTGAAAGGCTGCCAGTTGAAGGTAAAGCAAAAAATGTCCAAGGATATCAGCTGGAAAATATCGCACAACATATATTAGGGAGAGGAGGCGTTTGCGAGAATGCTTTATCCACAGTCACTCTTTCTAGAGAAGATCTCATCAATGCCACAAATTCCTTGCCTACCAAATCTACGACAGGCCCTGACGGGTTTCCTATCTTTATTTTAAAAATATGCAGTGTCTATATTGTTGATTTGCTGTTGCACATTTTCCAAAACATCCTGAGAGGTGGAATCACTACTCTGTTCGACCGGTGCCAAAAAAGAAGAACCCTAAAGGCTCTTCAGACTTTCGACCTGTATCCATCAGCTGTTCTCTTTTAAAACTTTTTGAAAAAGTCATCCTTCCTGCTTTAACCAAACAGTGTTTCGCGCACAGGCCACCCCACCTCCATACCGTAGTACCGAGACTCTCTTCAGAATGTAGCACGCATTAAATGAAAAAGCCAAAATTGACATCATATTCCTTGATACAAATGCAGCTTTCGATAATGTGTCGTTACCTGCACTTGAAAACATACTGAAAGTTTATTTCCGCATTGAGAGCAAACTATTGCAGATCATGAAGACCATTTTATTATTATTATTATTAAATCCGTTTATTAATAGCAAGTGGTTGCTTTCACCCCTTTTACACAGCCAACTGGCTAGAAGGGTGTACAAAAATGCAAGAGTGGTAATTTTTACAATGCAATATTTACAAATCATGTTTACAATATTTACAGATGTGCGAATCATTTACAGTATTATTTACTAGATTTGATAATAGAGAGCTATTAAGTGCTCGATATTTCCTATATTCTATTATATTATGAATCAACAGGGCTTACCTTTATTTTAGATATAGGAAGCTTCTTTTCCACCCAACTCTCCTAGTCCAACTCGCTAATAATTCTAGGGGAAGGCGATATCAATTTTGCAAAACATTGTCATAAAGTTAGATTTTGGAGGTCTAAACTGGCTAATAATTAAGGATCGATTTTTTCCTTTTCTTTCTTTTTGGTCCTGTAGCAGAAATTTAGAGTTAAATTTAGGGGTCTAATAATGGGATATGGGGCGGGGGGGTGGGGAGGGGTTATTCTCTACATTCCTTAAATCAGACTAGAACTTTTCGGGGCGTCATGTTCACAGGAAGAGATTAATTGTGAGTAGCTCTCTTCCTGTGAACATGATGCCCCGAAAAGTTCTAGTCCGACTTAAGGAATGTAGAGAATAACCCCTCCCCACCCCCCGCCCCATATCCCATTATTAGACCCCTAAATTTAACTCTAAATTTCTGCTACAGGACCAAAAAGAAAGAAAAGGAAAAAATCGATCCTTAATTATTAGCCAGTTTAGACCTCCAAAATCTAACTTTATGACAATGTTTTGCAAAATTGATATCGCCTTCCCCTAGAATTATTAGCGAGTTGGACAAGGAGAGTTGGAAAAGAAGCTTCCTATATCTAAAATAAAGGTAAGCCCTGTTGATTCATAATAGTATTATTTACAGAATGTAATTATCGACAACTTTAGAAGAGGAAATTATTCACAGTACCATTTAAAAGTAGATGTCCAACAGCTATTTTTTTTATATTTTGGTCATTCCTTCCTATTCAAGCTTCTTCATACTTCTATAGTTCAAGTAAGCTTTAAGCTTCAGAGAGGCTCTTCACTCTGTACTGCTTGCCTTGACAATATTTCACAGGGTGGTCTATTGCCAATGAATTGAAAAGGGGGACTGCGTTGTTCGGAAAGAAGTTCTTCAGACAACACAGGTTGGATAGTGTAGAATGAAACGGTAAGTAGGGATTGTCATTACTGCGTCCAGCCCGTCGAGTAGCGATAACTGGGGGCGTCAATCACACCACTTAGCATCTGAGACAGAAGAAGATATTCCTGGATGCAACGTGAACTCTCAAGGGAGGGATATTTAAGTTGGCATATAAAACAGCCCTGTGGTCAGATGGTGAATGCGCTGCCCATGACTCTGTTCATCCATCGCATTACCCAGTACTCGAATCTGTTTATGTACGAGGTCGGTGCAGAAGACCAGATTGGTGATGCATATAGTGCGATTGGTTGTAGGCACCGCTGGACGATTTTGAAGCCATGGCACCTCAATGTACAACACCAGGAATTCCGTGCAGAATATACCCTCACTTGGGGTATCCCTCAGGGAGGAGTTTTATCAGCTTTGCTGTTTGCTGACGCCCTGGAAGCCTTTTCTGGCGCGGAATCAGAATTTTGTTTCCTACGTCGATGATATAAAATATTCTGTTGTCTCTAACGAAGGATCTCTGGTGTCCGACGTCAATTTCCATGCCAACGCTAAACTGTATGAACTGGAGACATACCTACGCAAAATCGGTTTGTGGCTAAACTTAGACAAGTCAGCACAACTGACAATAACTAATAAGAAGATAAAAAATCAAATCAAATTATATATTAATGGAGCACAAATTAAGAAAGTCAACTCATACACTAACCTATGAGTGACGTGGGTCGAGGGCCTTACCTTCCAAACGCACTTTCAGAACACGAGAACAAAAACTCTCGCTGCCATATGGGCTGTAAGACAGGAAATAAGTGGGATTCGAAACCAGCAACTAGTGACCCAATATATCCAAAGATGTATCGTTCCTGTATCCTTGTATGCTTCGACAATTTGGTCCTCTGCTCCAAATACTTATATTAGGAAATTTCTCAGCCTGGAATACTGGATGCTCCGGTGGTTAAATAGGATTGCCGGGAAGTCCTTCACAATTTGGAAATCCATACTGTATGCAAAATTGAACATAGCTCCGTGGATTCAGATGATCACAGCACTCTGGCACAACTTCTGACTGGGAGTTTGGATGCCCTTCAAATTGAAAATCTGGTAGTAAGGCCCGGCCCTGGAGCCCGCTTTCACAACCCTCATAGTCTCCGAAGCGCTCTCTACCACACGGACGGATTAAGGCGGATGTTTCCTGCCAATACTCTGGAGCCCTTTAGAGACAACAAAATAGACCCGGACAGGTACTGCCATGAGAAAACTTACAGGAAGCTCATTGCAGCGGATCTGTACACGAAACTATAAATATGACGAAGAACGTAATTCAAGAGAGACTTCATGTGCCCCCGAACTCATAAAAATCTTAAATGAACGATATATTATATTCCCAATAGACTCTTATAGGACTGAGGGTATTCCTTAAGAATGATAATGAGGACCTATTCATATTGTATGCGATGCCATTTTTCTATGTATGTATATTGTTTTGTGATTTTTCTATAAATGCATGATTTCTGTATGTATGTAATTTTTCCTCTATGTTTATACATAGATCGTTTATATGTATATCTTATGTATTTGCTGATATTTTATCCTATGTTACATGTTTGTTTGTTTGTTATTTGGTTTTCAGGAGCATTAGCAACTAAGGCCATATTGCTCCGGGATATGCGGTGGTCATTCCCTGATCTTTCCGCATCCTCCGTATTTGATGGTGAGGGGCTCGAACCCCGGTCTAATCAAGAAGCATCTGCTACGCACTGCTGCTCCTTCCCACCTGGCTACGAAGGCCTATGTTACATTCTAATAAGTTTATTTGGATGTATGTATGCGCCACCCTCCTAGATAATTTCTGTACAGGGGTGTTTGTTGAATAAACTGATGATGATAATAATAATAATAACAATCTCTCTCTTTGACGATTAGTTTAAATGCTGCTTCATTCCCGAGGTTGAAAAATATTGGGAAGACAACGATGTTCCTTTCAAGATTTTACTTCTATTAAATAATGCTTCTGGACATCCTACACATCTAAACGATTTCAATTCGAACGTGAGTCATATTTCTACCGCCAAACACGACTTCACTCATCCAACCTATGGATCAGGGTGTTATTTCGAATTTAAAAGCACACTATTTACGCACAACATTTAGTCAGGCATTGTCTGCAGTAGACGATGAGAAAAATTTTACGTTGAGATACTTTTGAAAATCTTATACTATTTACCACGCCATCTTAAACATTAATAAGGCCCTGGCGGAAATTACTAAAAGTTGTTTAAATGTTGCGTGGAAGAAAATATGCCCAAGGCACGTAAAAGGCTTCGAAGGATTTGAAAAAGACGAATCATATGAAGTGGTTACAGATGAGATTGTACAGGTTGCAGAGCTACTTCAGTTGGAGGTTAATGCCAAAGACGTGCGGAGTTAATAGAAGAAGAAGAGAAGGAATTAACTAACGACGAACTTATTGACTTGCAGGCAGCGATAATGAAAGAAGACAATGCAGAAGCAGCTCAAGATGAACCAACTGAGGAGCCGAGAAGCTTCATCGCCAGAGAGATGGCAATGGTATTTCGTGAAATTGCATCAGCAATGGCGAGGTTTGGGAAGATGGATCCTGACAGCGAACGATTCTTAAGTTAAAAGAGAGGTGAATGATATGCATGCTTGCTACAAAGAAATCTAAGATGAAAAGAAAAAAGCCACCACACCGTCCAGTCACCCATTAATATGTTCTTTCGTAAGGTTGAGCGGGCGACCCCTTCTAAATCTTTACAGCCCTCAATCCCCGCAGCGGCGTATTTATCAGCTGAAGATGTCTATTCTGGCAACGATGCTCCAGAGGTAAAACTTACTGATGTTATGCCTGTCTCCTCTCTTTTTTTATAATTTTATAATTGCATACTTTTGTAATTTTTTCTGCGTATGAGATAAAAAACTGAATAATACTATTTACATGTTCGTCGAACATTTCTTTTTTGATTCAATCCATTCAGCGAACACAGTTGCGAGTGCTACACAAGCATGGGGGAAATTCGCCAACTTACGTAGGGTTCTGAGGAACGCAACCCATACGTAAGTTGGGGAGTTCCTGTATGTGTGTATATGCAGGGTGTCTCAAAAATATTGGTACACAGGTTTAGGGGTGGTATGTAACATCTAAAGGAATGTGAATCGCATATAAGAACCCATAACCGGAAACGTCACCGTAAGTCGGTACACGGCGCTGTTCATCAGTTCGCGAGAGGGAAAATTTCTGGTTTACTCATTCAAGCAGTAGTTCGAACGAAGAGCATGCATCGATATACGAACTGTGAGCTGGCAGACATGCACCTAGTGTACGGATTAGCAGAGGGCAATGGACGAGCAGCTCAACGAATTTATGGAGAACGCTTCCCAGACAGACATGTACCAGACCACCGTTTGTTTGCGCGTGTGCATCAAAATTTGTGCGATTATGGGTCATTTAGAGGTAACAGGAGTAGTGCGGGCAGACCACGTTCGATGCGAACTCCCGCCATTGAAGAAAGTGTGTTGAATGCCGTCCAGAATAATCCTACTACCAGCACACGTGCCGTTGCCTCTGCCTTAGGAGTGTCTCGTTGCAGTGTACAGCGTGTCTGGCACGACGATTCCTTACGCCCCTTTCATCTCCAAAGGGTTCAGTTACTGCTCCCCCAGGATCATCCTGCACGTGTGGCTTTTCCGTAGTAGTTTCTCCAAAAAATTGTTCAACAAGATTTGAATTTTCCAGCCTATGTTTTGTTCACGGATGAGGCTTATTTCACTCGGGAAGGTTTGTTCAATCGGCACAATGCTCATGTGTGGGCTCACGACAACCCACACGGTGTGCGCCCCCATGCGGCACAACATCGCTTCGCAATAAATGTGTGGGCAGGTATGGTCGGTGACTGCTTAGTTGGCCCCATATCTGTTACCATCCCTAATGAACTCCGCTAAATATCGGACCTTCCTTGAACAAGTTCTACCAGGGTTACTTGACGATGTTCCAGCAAATGTGAGACGCAACATTTGGTTTCAACATGACGGGGCGCCTGCCCATTATGGAAGGTGTGTTCGTGACCATTTGAACAGGCGTTTTGGGCGTCGATGGATTGACCGTGGTGGACCCGTTGCCTGGCCCCCCACGCTCGTTTGATTTTTGGAGCCTTGATTTTTTTCTGTTGGGGCCCTCAAATCTATCGTGTATGAATCGCCTGTGGAGACGGAAATAGATCTCGTGGCGAGACTCGTCTGCGCTGCTGCTACTGTCAAAGAAACTCCAGATGTGTGTTGGACCGTGTCCTCCAATCCATGCTGTATCGGTGTCACGCATGCATCGCATCTCATGGTGGAACTTTGGAGCATCTGTTGTAACATCATTAAATGCATCCATCCCGTACTCCATTGTTAATATTATGTCAAATAAATGTTTGCCACTAATTACTGTCTTGTGTCATTTCTGCTTCTTGTGCCTCTGCTACTACTTTCCCGTGACGTTTCCGGTTATGGGTTCCTATGCGATTCACATTCTTTAGATGTTACCTACTCCCCTAAACGTTTGTACCAATATTTTTGAGACACCCTGTATATATATATATTTATATATATATATATATATATATATATATATATATTTATATTTATATATATATATATATATATATATATATATACAAATTTGTATTTGTATAGCTTAAGTGCTCATAATAAAATATGTTTAGTTTTAGATAGGTAGGTAGCTGCTCAACCCAGTAGTAGCCATAACTGGTCACCAAGGCCAAACCTAGTAAAAGATAGTCATAAGTAAAATACAACAATAAATAAACAAAATATTAATATATATATATATATATATATATATATCAGTCAATTATAGGCAAAGGATACATTGAAAGGGACTTTGTCGAGGGCTAACCCTTTCAATATGTCCACCCACAATTAACAGAGCTATCAGTTTCTGATATCATCTGCCTGTTTAACACAGTCGAAAGGTAATATATGCGATAGGTAGCATAAAAGTTAGCAAATAATTTAGCTGTTAACAGGCTGGATGACTTTAGCCCGACCGATAGCAAAGACACATATAGCAAAAGCAAATAATAAGGAAGAAAAGAGAACCAACAACTTTAATATGGTATTAATAATTGACAAGGGAGCAAAAGCTAAAAATAAGGAGAACGGCTACAAGATTTAAGGATAGCAATAGAACCTCAATCCCCCTCGAATTGCTCTAATAGATCATGAGGTAAGAAAAAGAGAATATGATAGAAAATAGTTATAGGTAAAGGAAAAGCTATATTGCAAATATACGTCGGATAATACCGGGAGCGTAACTTTCCGTCCCTTTTAGAAAGAGATCCTGGTATGTCATAAGTAAAATGCAGCGAAATAGGATAATATAATGGATAAAATATTACCGAATAGAAGCGGACAACGGAAAGGCTAGTTCCTATTTGCTAGAATGGTGGTACAACGGTATGTCATAGAATAACATTCTTACCTCTCCAGGACAATATAAGAAAAAACAACGTTGCAGAGCACGTGTAGCTTTATATCCAAAGATAGTTGATGTCAGCGCCCTCGCAGATCTGACATGCAATGTGTTGAGGAATAATTAAATCCAGGAAACCGTAATGTCAACGCGCCCTCTGGCATAAATAGGCGTACGACACTAAAAATTTTTATATTATTTTAAGAGGCGAATAGAAGAGTTGCAGTTAGATATAAGGTTCCCATGAGAATAAGCAAGAGAAAATGATGGCTAAAGGGGAGCCAAGAATTAATTACTACCTCAGAAACAAATATAGGTACAACTTTTTCAATGAGCGTAAGCTATATAAAATATGCTCCTGAGGCAGTGCCTAAATATGTACAATGTACATATGTACAGGCTCTGTAGATACCGTCAGCCATAAACAATACAGTAGTAGAATATGCATCGATAATGAGGGTAAACTATTAACCCCGCAAAACTTTAGGTATAATATACTGTTGGTCAAACTGGTTATGGCATTTATTTAAAGCTATTAACATAGCTGTATGAAGGTTTATACTTATAAAATGCTCCGGGAATCCATTCTCTATTAACTTATGTCTAAAATCTGTAAGTGTGCAGATAATATTCTCTGCATTATTGCATATTTTAATTCTTCTGATACCCTGTGACAAAATTATATTTTTGTGAATTCTTATTGAGATGTTTGCATGCCAGTTGGTTAGGTCAATAGTTTTGAATCCAAAGGCCTTACGTTTGTCGTAAACATTGGTAACAATATTATTATTATGTACTTGCATGCTTAAGTCCAGGTATGTGGCTGATTTGGTACTATGCTCATTGGTAGCTACTATTTATAGTTCTGGTGGATAGTAATTGCTAATTACTGTGAATAAGTTAGGATGATTGAAAACAATTAGATCGTCAATGTATCTGTACATTGCTATTTCCTTATTAATATTTAATTCAAAGTAATGCAGGTAGAGATTAGCAACCAGGCAAGAACTACATGCACCCATAGCAATCCCAGTATTTTGCCTATATATATATTAGTACCATCGTAGATATAGCTATTGAAAATGCAAAGATTTATTAAGTCATTCCAGTATTGTTGCTTGCAAGGCAATATATTGTTATATTGTGCGTAATATTAATTAAACACGTATTTTAAACTATTGTGTGGAATGCTAGTGAACAGATTTTTGAAGTCGTAAGTGCTGATATGTTCAATAGTATGATTATGGTTGTTTAGATATTCTAAAATAGGGCTATTGTTGAGAATAATTCTAGAATTATCTATATTTTTAAAAATAATACTTAGTAGTTCCACCAGTTTTTTATGTGGAATTTTTGAGTAGCTGTTTCTACAGGAAGTAATAAATCTGAAACTAGTGGGTGTTTTGTGGAATTTAGGAATACAATATATATAAGGAAAATTGGTATTAGGGTTGTTTAATTTTAACTTTTTTTGCATAGCCAGTAATTTTTTAATAATAGTGGTACGGTTGATGGTTTCCAATTTATAAGTAGAACTGTTATTCAGTTCGTTTAGTACTGTGGTAGTATAAAATTTTCTACATATAAGGCTGTAGTTGTTGGCTGCTTTGTCGATGGTAGTTATAATAAATTTAGCTTGCAACTTTTTTAATTGCTGCTTTATGCTGCACAAATCAAATGTCTTGGTAGGCTGTATATTTTTATGCATAATGCCAACCTGTTTATTAATAGCCTGATATGTAAGGGTTATCCATTTGTGGAAAGCTTCTAATGGTATATTGTGCTTATATGCTAATTTTAGGCAAAATTGCATGAGATCTAAATGTATTTGTTTATACATTTTATTGGTATTACAGATGGTATTTGGTCTAAATTTAAATCCATATGATAACAAAGTGCGTAATTCCGGGTCAGTAATAATGCTAAGGTCACCAGTAATTATATGCTTATGATCCTTATTCACATATGTATGATATTGAGGCAGATGACAAAAACATTCTGCCTCAATATCGCTCTTTTCTAAGTTGCAGGCAACTTGTTTATAATTACAAACTGTAAGACCTATAGGCTTATTATAGCTGAATCTAGTATGAATATTCAAATTACTAATAGGTAAATCTTGTTTGTATATATTGATCAGTTTATTTATGTTTATATGATCTAACAAGTTATAGCTAAATTTAATGCTAATATATTCGTTAGTGATGGTACTTTTTTTTTATCTGTATTTAAATCTGTATTTAATCTGTATTTTAAATCTGTATCTGTATTTAAAAATATCATTAAGTAGGCGGTTTAGATGCTTGTTAATATGGCTATATGTAGCATTGATTTTTAAAAACTTAGCAAACTTAGAGCTTTAGCAAAAATCAATGCTACATATAGCCATATTTTGTTTATTTTTAATGACTATTTTTTATGACTATCTTTTACTAGGTTTGGCCTTGGTGACCAGTTATAGCTACCTACCTATCTAAAACTAAACATATTTTATTATGGGCACTTAAGCTATACAAATATATATATATATATATAAGACTGATGCAATGTTTTATCTAGTTATTTATAGATGGCATTAATCAGCTCTTGATTTAATTAATTTGATTGAAATAGATTGGTTATTTTACTTTGCAAGGATATTTATTATTTTGATATTTGATATATATATATATATATGAGAGAGAGAGAAAATGTTTATTGCAACTAAACTAATACAATGTACATATATAGATTTAAGTAAAGTTGCAATTGTCCCATCACGGCCAACGGCTCATATCAGAATAGATAATTAGATAATGCACATGGATAATAGATAATGCTCACATCAGGATATATGATGATGGTTAATGCACGCACATTCTAAAATTAAAGATGTAACATGTAAACATGTCATTACACTTACTCACATTGCACAATATTAACTATATTTACAAGTGACATCGTACGGTTATATTTACAATAAAATTTACAATAAAATATGTCATTTACAATTTTATTTACAATAAAATTTACAATAAAATATGTCATTTACAATTTTATTTACAATAAAATATATAATATATATGAATGGCACTTCTCTGTCAAACGAATTCTGTCGGGGCACAGGATAGCTTGGCAGATGGTGTGGAGGATGCACGAACTTGTTCTCATTAGATTCTGGGATTCGAGTGAGCTGCTAACACTTCTTTCCTGTAGGTTTTATTGCTGCAAAACCTGGAAGTCAGCGTCGAGGTGCTGTACTTCCGGTAGCATTTGGTTTGGGAGGAAGCGGTCTGAGATATGCAGCCTCCGATTCCTCGAGCGGAGCATCGGGGTTGACCGAAGTTCTAGCTTGGGTATTCGACAGTAACACGAATCCCAAATGGACGGTGTTGAGATCTGGCCCGTGATCATTTTAACTGTAGCTATCGGTCGTTGTATTTCAATGAAGTCAGGCAGTCGCTGCATCCCCAGTGAGGTAGCTAAAGCTGTAGTTCTGTCGTGGTGGTGGGAGACAAGCTTTCCAGTTAGCCCATTTAAGTAGCCAGAATTCTACAGCGAGGATGGTTTCTTCGTTGTAGTAGCTGCTGATGCCCACACTTCAGCAGCATAGAGGAGTGAAGAATAAACTACTGTTCTGATATATTTCCTAATTATACGAGGCTCCTTAACATAAATTAGTTGTTGTTTAGCTAGCCATCGCAGAGAGGCTGCTCTGGAAGTGAGCTTGTCTACATGAGCATGAAACCGGAGTTTTGGGTCAAATACTATTCCCAAATCCACATGTGTAGGAGTGGCAGATATTACAGTTCCATAGAGTGTTGGGGCTATTATTGTAGGGGTTGGTCTGAGAGAGAACATCATTAGTTTTGTTTTTTGTGGGTTGATTGAGAGTCCATACTGTTTGAGGTAACAGGCGACGTTGATGAGACTATCATTAATGCTTGCTGTAGCTTCAAGGTGATTGTTGGAAGCAATAGGAGTTAGAATTTTTATATCATCTGAATAGGTGATGATTTTCTCATTGTTACGGACAAGAGGCGCAATGATTGCTGTAAATAATAAGCCAGATAGGACTCCTCCTTGCAGAACACCAGCAGAAATTGCCTTCTTGTGCGATATATATATACAAATATATATATAGGTATTTTTTTATTTGAATAAAAAAATGTTTTATGGTCTTCAGCCACATGGCATAAAATTTATGGGAAAGAATATTGGAGTGGTATGATGGGAGTCATGAATCTCGTTCGGATTTAACAAAGATTATTATCACAAATGATTGTCACGATCATATTATTCACACGAATATTACAAAATACTCATTTGTAAAAATATAAACAGTAAGTAAATTTTAATGCAAATCATATTAAAAATATATTTAGTATTATTTATTGATGGTTGTGGAAATTTATATAAACAACGTTTACGTTCTTTCAGTTTGCCCCAAATTTGCTTGCACATCGTGTGTAGATGACCGTCGTGTCGCCGACCTTCCGGCATGTGGGACAAATGGAGACTGCGATGAAGGATATTTATGTTGTCGTGACTGTTGTGGTGAACTGAGGTGCGCCCTTGAAGATCCCGGTAAGTGCATATCAGTGTCAATATTTAACTGCTCCGAAATAAAATATTACCGGCGGGGTAGTACTTCACTCAAACTGTTCCCAGTGGTCTACTACGCGGTAAAGCATTGCTTTGTTTGGTGTTAAAACTGAAACAAAAAAAAAAACAGGAATTGTTTCTTCTAGGCAGTTCTACACTGTTTAGCCATTATGACAATGACCGTAGTGTTTACATATTCCAACCGGCTCTAAATTAGATTGAGTGGCCTATTCACAAAATGGAGTGCTCGTTCAGTGACAGGTGAACAAGTATGTTAGTACCATACGATATCAAGCAGGTGTGCAGATATGTAGGGATGCTGTATATGTGTAATTCAATTAGACAATAGACACGAGAAAAGATTTAAGTGACTTTGAATAGTATAGTCGACCACAGACAACGTCGGTATCTCAGAAAATGCAATCCTGTTGCCGTTTTTGCTTACGACTGTGCCTCCAGTGTATCCATTTTTAGTTCAAAAACAATCATCTAAGCAATTGTGTGGTAGGAAACAGCTCGTTGATGCGCGAGACAAATAGAAGCTGACCAGACTTGTGCAGTGTCATAGAAAGGTTGCAGTCAGCCGCCTAAGGGTTCTTACACGTAGAACGCAGGTAGCCGCTTACCGGAAACCAGAAGTGACAAAAAGCGGAAGTTTCTCACTGGCTATGTACACAGAGAAAGCAGCTGGCCAGTGCAACTTCTCGGTATGCGATGGGGTAAAAATTCTGCACTAGTCAACTGCTTTCCATTGTGTTTATAGCCAATGAAAAGCTTCGCCTGCATATCGCTTCTGGTTCCAGGTAAGCGGTTCCTGAGTTCTACGTGTGCAACTTCTACGGTGTAAACACTCTTGGGATGCTTACACGTAGAAGTTGCACTAGTCAACTGCTTTCTATGTGTTCATAGTTAGTGAGAAGCTTCGTCTTTATGTCGCTGCTGGTTTCCGGTAAGCGGCTATCTCTGTTCTACATGTAAGCACCCTAACTCAGTACAACAGCGGGAACCAAAGGCATTTCAGAATGCACAGTTCATCGTACCTTGTCACAAGCATCCGATCCGGATTCCATTCCTTATAACAAAAAAAAAAAAAACAGAAGGTACGGCTACAGTGGGCAGGAGCGCTAACAATGAGCAGGAGCGGATTTGAAAAGCGTTTCCTGGTTTTACGAAATGCAGTTTCTGCGGTTTCACTGATTAGAACATGTCTAGAACTTCACCAGTCGATGGTCCCATCCTGATAGGTGTAACAATGCTGGCTCGTGGTGGCAATGTGAACATTGTGGGGAGTTTTTTCACATCAGCTGCACATTGGGTTCGTTGATATAAGCGGGGCAAAGGGCAAATGTTTTACGCTATCTCGAAGCTACTTTCATACAAGGCGCCTCCCTTCATGTCTGCAGTGTATTTATCTGCGAATAGCTTCTTCCAAAAGGAAAATAAGCCATGTCAGAATTGTTCAGAAGTGGTTCCAGGTAAATGACAGTGAATTCAGCCTATTACGTTTTGTCCGCTCCAGTCGAAGGATCTCACTCCAATTGAGTGTCTATGGTACGAGATGGAACGAATTCTTCAGAGCGGAGATCATCGACCATCTCATCTGCAGCAATTGAGTCAAGACGAAACAGCATCCCTGTGGCATGATTTCATCCTCGGTGAGTGGCAGCAGTGACGAATTCAGGTTCTTCTGAGGATTTGAGGACTTCCTTGTTAGTAGATAGGTGTGCCTAATAAAGTGGACACTCAGATCTTAAGAAAATTCTTACTTAGATTATTGTGTAATATTCATCTAAAGAATGTTATAAAAATAAATACATTTTCCGTTTATACTCCGGAACGACAGCACAGTCATAGGAGACCACGAGACAAAATGTAATAAAGTGCATCGTATATAGCAATCATGCAGGCTTGAACAACGGTATCTCGAAGCACACGTAATTATTAATCCACGACCTCACCAATCGTCTACTGCGGCCATATAATGAATCTTGAGGCAGGATTATAGACCGGGCTCATTTTTTATTGTTTGGTTGGAGTTGATAAGAAATTTTTGATTAACTCGACTTTTGTTGCCCATGGACCCCAGGTTTTTTTTCATCAGCTTAATAGAGTGCTTGGTAACGTATTCATATTTCTTCCTCTGTAAGAGGAAGAAAGAAATATGAATACGTTTCCAAGCATATCGGGGTTGCATGTCGGGGTTGCATGTATATTGTAAGCATTTAATTATTTTTTTTTTCGGCGATAAACTGACTTTTGCATGTAAAGTAAAACTGTTGTCATGTAGAGCGGCCCACTTTAATAAATAATGTGCACGCTTCACTTCTGCTAGCCGTGGTATTTGCGTCTTCTTTATAATAGTTTTATTTGGTTTTAATGGTGCCTTTAAGCATTATGGCCCTTGTTCATGACCCACCAAATACAAAAATAGTAAAGGAATAGAAGATTCAGGTAAACCATGAAATGACAAAATTCTAATAAAAATATGTGAATGAGGAACATTAAAAACTACTTTTACAGGATGTAGTAATGGAGGCATGTGATGACAGAAAGCAAGCGTATGAGCTTATCTAGCATCAGCCAAAAAAAAACAATTTCACGCATCCATTCCCTCCAAAAGTTTGTCCAGCTCCTGAATTCATTCAAGCTATCAACCTCCACAACGACAGATGAAAGTTTGTTCCAGCAATTAACCACCCGCTAGCTAAAGGCAAATTTCTGCACATCCAATCTACAACTGTCTTTCCTCAATTCGAATTGGTGCCCCCTCAGGTTCGTAATTTGAGCGAGCAGAAGAATCCCATCAGACTTCAGTGTGATCAACTCATTCAAGGCCTTGTACACCTCAATCAGATCAATGCATAACTATGGCAACATAGCTACCTGTCCGTTGTAGCACAGTGGTATCGTCACCGTCCTTCCCACACCGGATAGAAAAGGCCAGGGTTCGAATCCCGTCGGCGACGCGAGGAAATATAATGGGCTTTTTTCACTCCTTGGCTGAGTTAGTCGGTCTCAGGCGTAGATAGAAAGTTTTTTCCCCCAGAAACTGTCGTTTTTCAGTCCAGCAAAACAGGAAGATCGACCAGAGAACACACGCAATTACGGACAGAAATACGGGTTTATGTATTAATTACGGGTGACTCTAATATAATAATTTGATTTGTTCTCTCTAGCGGAGGCTCCTAAAATATATCTGGGAGTGAGTGCATATTCGTGGATGTCTAGCATGGAGATGGCAAACGAACATCAGACCGGTCGAAATCCAGTTAGAATATCCAGCAACAAGGCACATCGAACGCAAAACTTGTCACCGGACGAGATTTCAGATCATTATATGAAACGCAGATACTGTTCGGAAAGTAATCTGATCATATTACAACCCTCTGTGGAGGTAAATATCCGATTTTTCTTACAAAACACCAGGAGTGTCAAAAACAAACTAGATGACCTACTTGATTTACTTTCCTTCGCAGAGTACGACTTAATTATTCTGATTAAGAGATGAAATGGAAATTGCTACCTTCACCTCAAATCTTGGTTATAACACGCTAGCTGGTAATAGAATTAGGAGACGAGGTGGCGGTGTAGCGATCTGTCAAAGGAGTTCAATCTCCCTAATTAAGACATCCACTTAACCAGGAGGAGACATAGAAGCAGTTCTTGGAATCTACCGAATTGCTGGTTTTGTCGATCTCTGCGGGTGCCGTTTATTTCGCTCCACCGGTTTCTGAGGATTGTATTCTCACTGACAGCATGGCTTTCATCCACAATTAATCATCGTCAAAAGCTCATCATCCGCGAAAACTTTAACTTTTCACTGCCAGCCACAAAGAAGCTCCTAGATACACTGTCAACGAACATGTTGGAAATGGCATTGGTCTTATTCATGTTCTCCCCTCACATGGCGATGTAACCCTTCAGCGCATCTTCTCAAACCTTTCAGTAAAGGAAATCCTGACCATAACTGAAATTCCTGTCGTCCGATCACGATCCGATCGCTGCCATAATATCACTGCAGGCACCTAAGGATGAATGTACGCAAGTACAAGCTACAAACATTGTCAGGAGAGTATACAACCTCTCCTGACAATGTTTGTTTGTCAGGAGAGTATATCAAAATACACCAACATTGGAAAAATTACAACCCATTTCCAACTTTACCCATGGAACATACTGGGAAAGCTTAACATCGATGAGGCTGCCGACTGGCTTTCGAGATGGATGAAATGCATTTCAAGGTCTGCAATATCCAAAACATGCATGCTTAATCCCCACTAAAAAGCTATAATGGAATGGCCTCCTGACTATGGCCATTAGTGAAAAACAGGCAGCCCATGCTTCCTAAAAGAAGCCGCTTTCACAAGGCTCATATGCCAAATTTTCCAAAGCAAGGATGGATTTTAAGAAGCGTAAACAATCAGCTATTGACAGTTTCATGAACGGCCGGCTATCCAGGGGAAAACGTGTGTGGTCCACAAGTATGGCATAGTGGGTATGTTCGAGCCTATGCCATATTGGAACCCACCCTGTCTTTAGATGTCCAAGAATGGTGTGAGCATGTGCTGCGTTTTAAGAGAGATCACTGTGTGCCCGAAGCATATCCTTGGAACGAAGCGCTTAACGTTTCTTCATCTATTAGTAATTCAAGATGATTGTCGTACAATCACCTTGAATTGTACGACAATCATCTTGAATTCAAGATGATTGTCGTACAGATTCATGGCAGTTCCGAAGAAGGCGCATGCGAAAACATCAACTGACTTCAGGCCAATATCGATTGCCTCGCACTTCCTCTTGCCTCGAGAAGTGCATCTATAATGATGCAGAACTCGCAATCTTTGCGCATAGGCTCGAACATACCCATGCCAAACAGATCTACTATAACCTGCTTACAGTCCTTATCACAGAAATTACTTCATGCCTGGAATGACAACGAAGAACTTCACACTATTTTCCTGGACATGAAATCTGCTTCCGACTCAGTGCAAATCACACACCTTCTCTTCCTTGAAAGATTCTACCGGATAACCGGAAATATATTTTTTTTATGAAAACCCCAAACACGAGAGGTATTAGAACCTATAGTACTTTATACCGTGCATGGATTGGAGGTTGAGAAGACGAAAGAAGATATTTGTTGACATTAGACTTGAACTTCTGTAGACAGTAATTTTCAGGAAATACGTATGAAGGAAGGTTGTTCCAGAAAACGGCAGTTTAATGAATAAACGAGGAAGATGAAAAGTTGGTTCTGTGAGTTTGAAGTTGGACAGTAAATGGATGTTCGCTGGTGGCGTGGCGGCACGTGTTCGGACTGTTTTGAAAGAGAGAGCAGGAATTATAGAAGCCAATTCAGAAGAATTGGCTTCTATAATTCCCGCCCATGGAAGTATCTGTAGAAAAGGCATGCAGCAGAAACAGTACGTCTATGAGACAGCGTGTGGAGAGACTCTGTTAGAGAGGAGTCATTACAGACCAGTTAGTTTAACTTCTGTTCCGGGTAAAATAATGGAGTCACTGGTTAAAGATGCATTGCAGGATCATCTAGACAAGACTGCAGCAATAATTCAGACACAGCATGGGTTTGTTAAGGGAAAGTCTTGTCTGACAAATTTCATTGGTTATTATGATGTGGTCACAAAGGAACTGGATGCAAAAAATAATTTTGATATCATATATTTGGATTTCAGGAAAGCTTTTGACACTGTTGCGAATGGAAGTCTATTGTACAAATTGGAGCAGAATGGTATTAAGGGTAAGTTTCTACAATGGATAAAAGGATGGTTAAGTGGGAGAAGACAGAGGGTGGTAATCAATGGGTGCTGCTCTTCGTGGACTAGTGGAGTTATTAGTGGAGTCCCACAGGGTTCGGTGTTGGGTCCACTATTGTTTTGTATATTTATCAATGATATTGATGAAGGTGTATCAGGCTTAATGTCGAAGTTTGCAGATGATACAAAGGTTGGCAGGGTTGTTAATGACAGTCATGGCAGTGTGCTACTGCAACAGGATCTAGATAATTTGGGCAGATGGGCTAAGAAGTGGCAACTGAAGTTTAACCTTGACAAACGCAAAGTACTGCATATGGGTAGAAGTAACCCCAGAGAAACGTACCAACTGTGTGGTACTACACTTAAGGTGGTAGAAAATGAAAAAGACCTAGGAGTAATTGTGCAGTCAGAATGAAGTTTTCTGAGCAATGCAGACAGGCTGCCAGGGCAGGTCATGGGGTTTTGTCAATGATATATAGTTATTTTGCTAGCAGGGAAAAGGAGGTGATTGTCCCTCTGTATAAGGCAATGGTCAGGCCACGCCTTGAGTACTGCGTACAGGTCTGGAGGCCTCATTTTAGGAAGGATGTAGATTTGCTTGAGCGTGTACAGAGAAGAGCAACAAGATCGGTGAGGGGAATGAAGGGATCCTCTTACCAAGAGAGGCTTAAGTTCTGCAAATTGCAGTGGCTGGAGTCTAGGCACCTGCGCGGTGATCTCATTGAGGTGTATAAGGCCTTGAATGGGTTGAGCACGCTGAATTCTGATGGGATCCTTCCACTTGTTCAGATTACGAACCTACGGGGGCATGAATTCAAATTAAGAAAGGACAGATGTAGAATAGATGTGCGGAAATTTGCCTTTAGCCAGCGGGTGGTTAATTGCTGGAACAAACTTCCATCTGTCGTTGTGGAAGTTGATAGGTTAAATAAATTTAAGGAGGAACTGGACAGGCATTTGGAAGCAATGGTGTGAATTTTTTTTTTTTTTTTTTTGGCTGATGCTGCAGGGAAAAGGAGGTGATTGTCCCTCTGTATAAGGCAATAGTCAGGCCACGCCTTGAGTACTGCGTACACTTGCTTTCTTGCATCACATGCCACTGCTACTACTACTACTACTATTAACCCAACTGCCCTCTTCTGAATGGAATCTAGAAGCCCGAGAGAGGTTTCGGAGACACCGCCCCAGATGTGGGAACAATATTCCATGGCAGGGCGGATTTGCGATTTGTACAGAGTGAACAGCGGTTTGGAAGAAAAGTAACGCCGAGAACGAAAGAGAAAACTAAGTTTTTTTAGATGCAGAGGAAGCAATATTTTTGAAGTGCTTATACCGATAATGATTAGAAGTCAAGGTAATCCGCAATAGACATATATGACTATCATCATGCCTATAAATCAGAGTGATCATGCCTAAGATAATCATATGAGCAGAAGCATCTTTTTGGCTTGATATAAGACAGGACTGAATTTTATATGGATTTAAATCAACTAAGTTATCTTTGCTCCACTGAAGAATTACTTGCAATGAAAGAACTGTTAATGGATATTCTAGAAGTTAAAGCTGTTTTTGCAGGGCAAGCTTTCTCAAACTTGAAGGTGGAATGCAATTCGCTATCATCAGCAAAACTATGAACACGATTTCCGTCAATGGAAGGAAGTCATTAATAAACAAGATGAAAAGAGTGGGAGAAAGAACTGAACCTTGGGGAACACCAGATTAGTGGAGAAGTTAGAAGACAGAGAGCCATCTACTGTCCCCCGCAGCTAGCGGTCAGAGAGAAAACTGGATACCCAGTTACAAAAAACAGGTGGCAAACCATAAGATGGAAACTTGGAAACTAAGATGGAAGATATTTATGCAAAACACGATCAAAAGCCTTTGAAATGTCAAGAGCAACTGTTGAAGTTCCACTAAATTGGTTCAGAGATGGGTAATACAAGCCAGAATATGACCAGTGGATCGAAATTGACGGAATTCACACTGGCGATCTTTGATCAGAGGGAAGGTTTCTAAATAGTTGGCGGTTAATTGATTTCTCCATTACTTTAGAAAGACCAGAAGTAAGTGCAATGGGACGATAATTGAATGGGAGATATTTGTCATCCTTTTCAGTAACTGAATGAATATGAGTAAATTTCTACGCAGAAGGAAAGACACCTTTAGAATAAGAAAGTGATAAGAGGTGAAACAGAACAGGAGTAAGCTTTCTTATCTTCAAGATTGTTCAAAATTGTTCTGACGAAAGACCACAGGAGGCATTGAGCGAAGTAGGAATGGTAGGAGGTAATTTACCAAGATCATTAATACATTAGTTAGAAGAAAATAGGATGCTAGCCGGTCTATCATAACCTCAAAGACATCAGTCATACCGCATAATTAAAGAAATGGGGGGGGGGGGGGTTACCGCAGCTTTGCTGTGACGACTTAAATTGAGTTCAGTGTCAGTTCATGAAATTTGGACTCAGTTCATCACCACAACGTGAATCGAGAAACAAAATGGACTTTTAATCTACGGGGTGAACGTTCTTACATGTAATTTGTTTTTTGAAAGTATGTGACTATTTTTAAAAAGAAAATTGTAATGTGAAGCGTAAATAAGACATTTATTTAAATAAAACTATTTATTTTATAGGAATGTGTCCTAGACCTTCCTGTCATCTAAGTGTGTGTCCTAGCACACCAAAGCCGTCCACGTGTCGCGATGACAGAGATTGCAAGCCAATGGAAAAATGCTGCTCTATGTGTTGCGGAGAGAAGAATTGCGTTCCAAATTTGTTAGAACAACTATATTATTTATTAAGTAGAATTTCCTTGTTGAGTACACTAATGAAATGCATTTGTTACGATCTTTTCTATATAAAGCACTCGACAAAATCGAATATTCAAAAATACTAGCAGAAAAAGTTAGTTGAGAGGCTGGGAAAGAGCATGAGGTTTCCTTAGAGCACAGACCGAAAGGAAAAAGGACAACTATTATGCCCAACGCATAGTAAATAATGTCAGATTATACAGTGAAACCTTTCATGTTGGAGAAGCTCCGGTATTGAGGTGAGATCCAGTAGGTCATGTGCACGAAAGGCGAGAGTCAGTAAAAGAGGTGTCAATCCAACAGGTAAGTCTCCGCTGTATTTTCTGAGGATACGAAGGATGTTAACTGTGTTTCCCTTCATAATAAATTTCCTTTCTGTTTTCGGTCTCTGCTCTAAACATAATATTAACTGTTCTTTTCAGCACAGTAAATTGCCTTCTAATTATTTTTGGAATTCATTCTGCTCTCTCCCATTCCTTCCTAGTCTTATCTGATTAATTATCTGATTATCTTTCACTTCAATCGTGCCTCAGAATCCGAACTTCTACTCAAAATAGTATTCTAATCATTTCAGCAAAATCGGTTACATTAAATATATTTTAAAAAAAAGTGTGTAGTATATAAATAATCGATGTTATTATATGCATAGTAATTAATTTCTAAGTTTGTGAAATGTACGAGATTATTTAAACCTATTCTGTAGCCATCACAGACAAAAAACAGCATTTTCTCGAAACGTTGCCAAACTGTTTAAATGTTTCTATCGAGGTGTATTCAATTTAATTTCAACATTTTCAATAAAAAAGCTTTTCTTTCACTTGGCGGATTACTATTGTTTAATACAATTCATAAGAATACAGTTATTGCCGTATTTAGCAATTACGGGAGTTTTTAGCAATTATGTGTTTCAGTGGAATAAATCCAATGAAATGCGTGTGCCACTGCGCTTGTCAGTTAGGCCGTTAGCCTTATATATGCCATATCCCTGATGTTAATTCCTTGATGAAAAACTCGAAATCTCAAAAAAGGTGGCTGATAGAAAATGGAAGACAGTGTGTGTGTGTGTGTGTGAGAGAGAGAGAGAGAGAGAGAGAGAGAGAGAGAGAGAGAGAGAGAGAGAGAGAGAGAGAGAGAGAGAGAGAGAGAGTGTAAAGTGTATTCGTGTCTCGCGGCACCAGGGGTTTCTCCCATCTCTGCGTTTCTTTCTTTTTGAATGTAACAGTTCACTGCAAAGCCCAGAGATTTAAAAGTGTAGTGTTCTGTATTGCTGTTCTTCTGGCCATTTAGCCGCTAGATCCCTACCAGGGCCCAACGTTGCCCACCGGAGGCAGACCAGGTACCCAGTAGTTGAAGTTTTACTCTGGCAGGCCCTGCTATCTAATGTCCTGAGATTTCAGGGGCTAGGGCCGATATATATAATATTTTTATTATTTATTTTTTTGTTAAGATCTGCCACTGACTATGGGAGCACTAGTTTAGCAGAAAGCTGTGAATCCTTTGCTAAGGGTAGTTTAATTAAACATAAGATAATACATTTTAATTAAGTTTTAATTTAAACACTACAGAATTTTACAGATGTTACATGTTACAGGATATTCTCTCTAACACCCTTTCTTCAACATCAGGTGTATGCTTCTGGGCCTACCTGCTCGTACTCCATGTACGAAGCGCCCATGATCTCTAAGGCGTAGATGAACCCTGGTGAATGTGTGCTTATTGGTACAAACGTGCAGCCTCGAGCGCACTGTTGTTGGCTTTACCATACATGAAGTGCATGACCGCATACTCTTCATTGCTGTAACCTCTTTCCATTTTGACTATCTTTGACGAGAACTAGTATGCCTGCTATGTCTCAGAGCTTTGAGAGAGGGGAAACGAAAAGAATGAGCATAACCTAACCTAAACAAACAAGTCAGTAGTGGGTCCCAACTCTGTACAGTTCACTTTGTCAGTGGTGCATCCAAAGTAGAAATGTGCAATATCTCGGCAACGATTCACTTAAGGACCCGTGTTTACTAGGCTTTTTTTGCATATTGTAGTTTGTGCAGTTCACCTTTAAATTATTGACCATCACCTTTGAAACACCCTGTATATATATATTGTGGGAAATTAATCGCTGAAAAGGTTTAAGCCGAAAGGGTTTTGCATGCGGGGTTTGAATTTGGACATGTTTTAATTTTTGACATTGTGTCAGTTGTGCGCTGGTGTATAGACAGAGTAGGGTGGGAGACTAAAGACGGGGGGAAAGTCAGAAGAATGGAGACAATAGAGGAGATGTCCCCAAAAGCAGTGGGGCAGGCCCATGCCCCACCAGAAGTAGAGAAGCGGGGAGCGGCCGGGAACGGAGGAAACAGGAAATCCGTCTCCCACCCCTCTGCCAATGGGATTGGGAATTAAAGGTGAATATTCAGACCACGATATGCCGTATAGCAAGTAGTTCCTGCATTTGTGTCCAGTCCGAGTTTTTTTTCACTTGGTTTGTTTGCATGCACTCATCTTCGTCGGGTAGTTCCTGTGGCTGTGTCTAACCTTTGCCACTTTGCTACTTTCTTTGTTGCTACTGTCTTTGTCACTTTGCTATTTTCATTGATCTTTGTTGGGTCCTTTGATCCGTCTGTGGCCTCACTTAGTTCGGGGTTGTCTTCTTCTATGCTCATTTTGATTTCCTCTTGCTCTTTGCAGTCTTGTGGGGTGGGCAATTTTCCTCGAGTATGCAGTTTTTCGTTATTCATTGTGGATGGAAATTTCCGTTCTTCTTCGGTCGAAAACGTCTCGTGAAAACCAGCTGAAAGCCGCGTAGTCTTCTTCTGTGTCCATGAGATGGTGTTCTTGATTTTTTGGTATATATTGCATTTTAGTTATTAGCACGCATCTGTGTTCCTCATAGCACTGATATTCGTGTATAATATGATGCCATGTTTCAGGCTCACCGCAGATGTTCCTCCGTTATACCCAGCGTGTTCAATTTTGACTTGAATGGGCCATGGCGCGATAGTAAGTAGGTTGCATTTAATTCCAGAATAAACCACGGGAGCGGGCTTTTGGATACACCTTGGCAACCATTGGTGTGAATCTCTTTGTCACTTCGCCTTTGTTCGACGCTGTCCATCTGTCCTGCGACAGCTATAGCAGATGAGCCACGACTCTATCCTTTTCTGCTTTGTGGTTATTGGTTGGTTCTAGGGTCAATCAATAGATTGTAGTGGGTGTTCCCTTAGATAAGTGATACATCAGCTCGCAGCGAGTCACCTCCAGGTCCTGTGGGAGGACGCCTGTCAGGAACTGGAGGGCGTGCGTACTCAGTGTTCTGCATGCACTAGAGATGATGAGCATAATGCTATACTGGGTTGTGTCCAGGTTTCTTTTATTTACTACTATTCTTGCTTTTTTTGTACCATATCGGGGGATCCGTACGTAATGGCTAAGATGAAAATTGCTTGTAGTACAGGGACAGGGTATTTCTGTTTAATCTCCAGTCGCTGCGTGAGATCCTTGCTATTAATGCTGCGTAATTCCTTAGTTTTTCTTTCAGGTGGATGATGCGAGGGGTGAAAGATAAATTACTGTCGATTTGATAAATTACTGTGGAATATAGTCTTTGATGAATTTCTTGAAATGGACCTGGGGGGGGGGAGTTGGATTCCAGGCCTTTGCTCTCATGACCTAGTCCTGACCATAGCTGCGGACTCAAGGGCATGACTGGAGACCCTAGCCAACCACGCGCTAGGGATCCTGCAGGAATGGACGACGACTCACTGCCTAAAGATATCATCAACGAACACTTGCTCAATCCTACTGAAGGGCACGCTTGATATTAGAATTAGTATTAGTAATGGCCGCATGGTGCAAGAAAGCCTATGGCTTATGCTGCACCAGCCAAAAAAAAAAAAAAAAACAGAATATCAGAAGACCACCCCAAATTAAGTTCCAAGGGAACAAGATAAAGCTGATGAAGCAAGTGAAATATCTCGACTTTATCATAGATAACAACCTCTACTTTAAATCGCACCTCCTATACTTAAAAGAAAAAAAAAGAAGGAAATACGGGGAATTAAGATAATGCCGCCCTGATTGCCAGGGTGTCAAGGCGAGACTGGAGGCTAAATAGATGCACCATATCTCTGTACGAGGCGGTTTTCATCCTAGTGATCACCTACTGAGCACCCATCTGGCACAAGAAAGTGATCACCGTGGTTAACAGAAAACTTCTCGACATAATATACAGCGAACCATACTCCTTACCATAAAAGAGACTGCAGGACAGTGAGCATGTATAATATTTTTTAATTTTAATTTTTCTATATATGTAAAATATTTATTAATTTTTCTATGAATGTATGATTTCTGTATCTATGTAATTTGTCCTCTATATTTATTTATCTTATGTACTTGTTGATATTTTATTCTATGTTACACTCTAATAAGTTTAGTTGGATGTATGTATGAGCCACCCTCCTAGATAAGTTCTGTACAGGGGTGTTTGTTGAATAAACTGATGATAACAATAATAACGATCAAACTTACAGCGCTTGGGATTATTGAAAATGGGGCATGCACCTGCGGCGAAGAAGAATGGAAACACTTGGTGTACAAATGCACACGATACGAAGACCTAAGATGTATATTCATTACACAAATCATGTACTTGTCTAAAAACCGGGAACACCAACTCCTTGAATCCGATGATGAATATAAAGCCTTCAGCAAATATGCACAAAAACTATTTGCAAGAAAAAGACAACTAGCGGTCGCGTAAAACAACACGCTATCAGCACAAGGACGGACACAAACAAGTAAAGGAGACAGAACCATGGAGCTGACAGAAGCTGCTATCTGATGACGCAAGGAACCACAAAACAGAACTACAAACTCAAGGAGAAGGATTAAAGTGCCCACCTTGTTGACAATACCTATTGGCCAGCAATGAACTTTGTCTTTCACTGAACTATATCAGAGCTCTTTCTTCACCCACTCTCAAGTGACACCCGGATGGGGGGACTCCAGCATGAGGACAAAGTACCTACCAGGCCTCATCTACCACAATACGTCCACACAGATGAAGATGACTCCATCTACAAATGGAAAATGGATGAGACCGCACCTCAAGTGAAACCAAAACCTATACGGCCTTCACCACATCGGACGGTAATCTGGTCCCATGAGTGACTCCTAAATTCTAGCGACCCGGATAGGAATAACATAACGGCAAAAGAGAGCAGCAGCGTTGCTGTATGGCCAAATTGGCTTTCCTGAGTGCGCTTCCTTGCGATGTCCTATCTTTCCCCTCCCCCTGGCGGGGGGAGAGAGACAGTTTCCACAGTCTCCTCCCTCCCTCCCCCGCCGCCTCCACGTTCTTCGCCTGGTGAGGCATGGGCCTGCCTCACTGACAATCTGAAGACACCTATCGTCTATCGTCCCCATACTTCTGCCTTTGATCCCCCAGCCTTCAGCCTCCCCCATCTATCTATACGCCAACGCACATCCGACACTATAAAATTCTAACAATGTCTAAATTAAAGTACGTATGCAAACTTTTAGGCCTTATAAAATCTAGGGTCTACATGCTGCTTTTTTTTTTCTTTTTTTTTTTTTTTTTTTTTTTTTACTGCCACTGACATCTCAAGTGCCACCTTTTTATACTGCCACTCGCCCCAACCGCGTAATTCAAGCTGCATTACTCAATATATATATTTTTAAATGTCTCTGTTTCACTTTAAGTTTTATTACTTTTTTTTCAAATGAATTTCTCCACTTCTTCATTCAAATGCTAGGATTCTCAACGTAATATACCTACCCAGATTCTCCTTGACAGTAAAAAGAATTTTCTCAGAGAACACTGTGCCTGATAATTAACATTCAAAAGAGCGGGGGTACCCAGAGGTTGTAAAAGCTGGTGTACTGTTTAGTTGTTGGTGGTGTGTGATTAGGCAATAAATTGTTAGGAACATTTTTAATTAGTGTTTTCTTAACTTGTTTATTTTATTTTTTCAGGTTTTAATGCTGTCTTCCCTCTTTATGTAAGATGTGCTCTGCAGAAATAAAACCACGATTGATGCACACGCCATTACTCTTTGGATACTACCACACCACTATTGATGTTGTCACCAAACATAAATTTTATAAATGTCATATATGATGTATTTTCTATGAAATAAAATCAGTTTAGTTAAATTCATTTGATTCATTTTCTTATGAAACGTTTCACCTATCATAATTAATTAATCAATTAAAGTTAAATTCATTAAAACTTAATCACTGTGGTTCTGTTTTATAACCGGAGTAAAGTTGTGTTTTTTTAGTCCGCTCGGAAGTATTTTAGAACTATAAAGAAAAAACTGCTAATTTTTTTATATTTTTCTAATAAGGCTGTGAAAAGGTCAAATTGGTTGTAGTAGAACTGGTAATAAAAGAAAACAGCTGTTAGTGGTAAGATTTTTTCTGTTTCTTGCTAATACAAAGTATATTATTCGGAATCACTGATTTTATCAGTTCATGGGTGGAAGTTTTATCAGCGGTAGAAGTTTTCAGGATACCAAATTGTATGTTAAAATATTCACGTGTTGCTGAGTTATTTATTACTGTTATTTTCAAGGTCACAGTCATTCTACCGAGTCAGCCATTTTCATGAGATAAAAGAACTACAGCAGTGCCACCTGCTTGTTCAGTGGGATTAGAAATTCGGCATAAATTGCGTAAAATTATTAAATTGGAACCACCACTGTATAAGAGCTACCATTTCTATGTGGCTGCGTAAGGCTTGGCAGATCCCTAGCCCGGATAAATGGTGAGGGTTGACGTCAAGAAAGGCATCCGGTCGTAAAAACAAAAGGTGATTGATGGAAAGTAGTGTGTCGGGGCTACCGAACAAAGGACGGGTCCGGTTAAAGAAGTTAGTTCAGCTAGAGATGAAGAAGGAGTTGAAAAGTATTAGAATAGGAACATTGAACATTGGGACGATGAATGGAAAGAGCAGAGAGATTGTGGATTTCATGCAAAGAAGAAGAGTGAAAATCCTATGCCTACAAGAGACTAGGTGGAGGGGAAATAAAGCAAAAGAGCTCGGTGAAGGGCATAAGTTATTCTTTAGAGGAGCGGATGAAGGAGGAAGAAATAGAGTAGGTATCGTAGTTGATAAGGAGTTAAAAGATGGAGTGTGTGAGGTTAACAGAAGGAGTAATAGGATTATGAGCCTCAAGCTGGAAGTGGGTGTACACTTGATCACGATAGTATGTGCGTATGCCCCACAAGTAGGATGCGGGGAAGAAGAAAAGGACAGTTTTTGGATGAAAATGGATCAAGTGGTGACGTCAATACCTGAGAATGAGAGGATGATCGTTGGGGGGCGATCTAAATGGTCATTTAGGAAGAGGCAAGAGAGAGGAAGGAAAAGTGTATGGAAGGTAAAGTATTGGGTAAGAAACAGAGAAGGGGAGAAGATAGTAGAATATGCAGTGGCATTCGACTTGGCAATAGTTAATACCTACTTCGAAAAGAAAGAAAGCCAGCTGATAACATACAGGAGTGGGGAAAGGACAAGCCAGATTGACTATATCATGTGCCGTAGGGGGCATCTAAAGGAAATGAGGAACAGCAAGGTGAACAGCAAGTGTGTCTGCACAACATAGATTCTTGTGGCCAATTGGGAAGTTGCAGTGGACAAAAGTAGGAAATAATCAGGACAGAGGGAGAAAAGGATAAAGTGGTGGAGATTGAAGAGAAGGGTTTGAGGAAGGAGTTCAGCGAAAAGATGCTAAAAGGAATAAAGTTACCCGAAGACGTGCAAGAGTGGTGGAAAACAAATAGTTGTTTCTTAAGGAAAGTTGGTGAAAACATCAGGAAAGGGGACGCTGGAGGGAAAGGAGGCTTGGTGGTGGAATGAGGAAGTGCAATCGGTGATAAAACAAAAGGAAGAGATAAAGAAAAGATGGAATGTAACAGGTAGCCAGGAAAATAAAGAGTCATATACAATAACAAATAAGGAGGCAAAAAGGGCGGTGACAATAGCAAAGGCAGTGGATGAGGCCTATGGGGAACTGGAAAGGAAAGAGGGAGATAGGCAACTGATGAGAATAGCCAAAGCGAGAGATAAGGCATCGAAGGACTTCTCATCACTAAAACAGATAAAAGATGAGAGGGGAGTGGTTATACAGGACCCGGAGAAGGTTAAGGAAAGGTGGAAAGACTATTTTAAGAAGCTATTAAATGAGGAAAACCCAAGAGCACTATGCGAGGATGGAGAGATGAATGTGAGAGTAATGGAAGGCATAAGCAGGAAAGAAGTGGAAGGCATAAGTAGGAAAGAAGTGGAAAGCGCACTCAGAAAAATGAAGAGAGGGAAAGCAGTAGGTGCTGATTAGATACCAGTAGAGATATGGAGTAGTCTGGAAGAAGAAGGGATCGATTTCCTATGGAACGTGATGGAAAAACTGTGGCAGCAGTAGAGGATACCCGATGAGTGGAGGGAAAGTTTGCTTGTGCCAATCTTTAAAGGAAAGGGTGATGTGCAGGAATGTGTGAACTACAGAGGAATAAAGTTAATGGAATAAAGTGGAAGGAAGGTTAAGGCAGGAGACGGAAATAGGAGAGGAACAGTTTGGTTTCATGCCGGGAAGAGGAGCAACAGATCCGGTCTTTGCTTTAAGGCAGGTGATGGAAAGATACAGGGAGATGCAAGTAGAGTTGCACATGGTGTTTATAGACCTGGAAAAAGCATATAATAGAGTGCCTAGACAAGAGGTATGGAGATGTATGAGGGAGAAAGGTACATCGGAAAAGTACGTAAGGCTTGTGAAGGATATGTACGAGGGAGCGGTGACTCAGGTTAAGAGCAGTGTACGTATGACTGAAGGGTTCTCTGTAGAAGTTGGGCTGCACCAGGGATCAGCTCTCAGCTCATATCTGTTGATCTAGTAATGCATGTGTTGGTGAGAGAAGTGAAGAGTAGAGCACCATGGAGTATGCTGTTCGCGGATAATATTGTACTGTGCGAATCATCCCAAGGTAAGGCAGAGATGAAATTGGAGGAATGTGTTGGAAGATAGAGGCATGAGGATAAGTAGAACAAAGACAAAATATACGGTATTGAATGGAGAAGTTGAGAGATCTATAAAACTGCAGGAGGAAAAGCTACCATCTCTTTCGAAATTTAAGTATCTGGGATCGAACGTTGAGAGGGATGGAGGATTGAGTGCAGAAATACAGCACAGAGTGCAGTGTGGATGGCTGAACTGGAGAAAGATGAGAGGGGTGCTGTGTGATAAGAAAGTTAATTCTAGAATGAAGGGAAGAGTGTATAAAACTGTGGTTAGACCAGCATTGGTGTACGGTGCTGAGACATGGGCGGTTACAAGGGCCCAGGAGAAGAAGATGGAAGTGGCGGAGATGAGGATGCTAAGGTGGATGTGTGGTGTGATGAGGAAGGACAGGATAAGAAATGACTACATCAGAGGTACGGTTAAGGTGGGGCCTCTGAGTAAAAAAATACTGGAATCTAGTTTGAAGTGGCTTGGACAGGTGGAACGAAGAAGTGAGGAGTATGTGGGGAAGAGGTGTGAAAAGCTGGAGGGGATAGGGAAGAGGAAGAGGGGGAGACCTAAGCTGAGATGGAAAAACAAGGTGGCAGATGGTTTTGAAAGAGAGCGGATGGAGGAGAGAGGAAGCCCTGGTTAGAAAGGAATGGAGGAAGAGAATTAAGGAAGGGAATGCCGACCCCATATGAACGTGGGAAGAAAGGGAGAACAAAGAAGAAGAAGAAGATTGATTTTATCAGTTCATATTTTCTATGAAGCGGGAAAGAGCTGCATTCGGTATTTGAGCGTCCGTTCATAACCATTTTCCTCTTCTGATATATTATAAACTCTGAGGAAATGTTTTTTTCTAGAGAAACATAACCTTACAACCAGTGGTGAACTGTGAATATTTTAACAATGGGCTCGCAGTTTTGCCGACTTTTTGATATGAAACATCCTGGGGGATTCCAAGGATGTTTTCCTATTCCCAAAATTTCTTTCTATTCCTTGATGACGTCACGGAAGTGAAATCATGCGCAGCAGGCTTCCGCCAGAGGCGCTTCCCACGTTCACACTAGTCTGCGCCGAGCACTCACTAGTAGTGTTATTAGAGCTCTTCATGTTCTGTGCCATTATAGGACAATGAATCGCTACAGTCCATAAAAAATGAATTTAGAGTCCCTGCTACAGAAAGTAGCTAGTCAGAAATTGTTGCGATCGAAATGATTAAAAGCCAGTATTTGCGAGAAAACGAGTTAAAAGTATCCCCCATATTTCGCGCGACAAGGAATATTACAAGCCAAGAAAACTGCAAAGATGTGCAGTGCTGGCTTCGTTTGACCTTCCCAAAGCGGGCGCATATTTATTGGCAGTATACTTAATATCTTAAGCTCAAAATTTAACGCAAATTAAATACGTACTGTTGTGCCACATACAGGGTGTCTCAAAAATATTGGTACAAACGTTTAGGGGAGGTAGGTAACATCTAAAGGAATGTGAATCGCATAAGAACCCATAACCGGAAACGTCACGGTAAAGTAGTAGCAGAGGCACAAGAAGCAGAAATGACACAAGACAGTAATTAGTGGCAAACATTTATTTGACATAATATTAACAATGGAGTACGAAATGGATGCATTTCATGATGTTACAGCAGATGCTCGAAGGCTCCACCATAAGACGCGATGCATGCGTCACACCGACGCAGCATGGATTTGCGGACATGGTCGAACACACCTGGAGTTTCTTTGACAGTAGCAGCAGCGCACACGAGTCTCTCCACGAGATCCATTTCCGTCTCCACAGGCGATTCATACACGATAGAATTGAGGCCCCCTCCACAGAAAGAAATCAAGGCCCGATAAATCGGGTGAGCGTGGGGGCCAGGCAACGGGTCCACCACGGCCAATCCATCGACGCCCAAAACGCCTGTTCAAATGGTCACAAACACACCTTCCATAATGGGCAGGCGTCCCGTCATGTTGAAACCAAATGTTGCGTCTCACATTTTCTGGAACATCGTCAAGTAACCCTGGTATAACACGTTCAAGAAAGATCCGATATTTAGCGGAGTTCATGCGGGATGGTAACAGGTATCGACTAAGCAGTCACCGATCATACCTGCCCACACATTTATTGCGAAGCGATGTTGTGCCGCATGGGGCGCACACCGTGTGGGCCCCTCTGCTAATCCATACACTAGGTGCATGTCTGGCAGCTCACAGTTCGTATATCGATGCATGCTCTTCGTGCGGCGACTACTGCTTGAATGAGTAAACCAGAAATTTTCCCTCTCGCGAACTGATGAACAGTGCCGTGTACCGACTTAGGAACTGATGAATCGCACAGGAACCCATAACCGGAAACGTCACTGTAAAGTGACGTTTCCGGTTATGGGTTCCTGTGCGATTCACATTCGTTTAGATGTTACCTACTTCCCCTAAACGTTTGTACAAATATTTTTGAGGCACCCTGTATAGTGTTTTCTCGTATAGAAACATAAGTTTTCCATTCCTCCCTTCCCCGCTTTGGGACGGTGTCCTGGATTTCGGTATGCTGGTGTACTTTAATTTTTCATTTCAGGACGTATTATGACGTCCTGAAATGTAAACGTAGAATTCACATATTTAGCCGAAATATGAGAATAGAGATTTGCATATTCTTCACCCAGTAACATGCGTAGAACAACGTATCTTACTGGTGGAATATAGGCAAATATAATACATTGCAAATAACAGGATGAGAAATGCAGGATGTCACCTGTACTGAAGTGACGAGGACTGCTGAACATATTACGATATATCGCACACGTGAAAACTTCTGGTGCTGGATGTTTCGTTTGTCTATTCAGCAGCTTTCTGAAGGTGATATCTGAAATTGAAGATAGCACTTCTGCTCAGAGAGCGCTTCTTATGGACGTTAATTTTTTTGAAGGGGGGACTTACATATTAGATCTTGAAACATTCGTATATTAATTGTATAATCGATGCAATAAGATAAATAGATCGGTTAGGATGTAGGATATCTGAAGAGCCAGCTGGCATGCAGTGCCACCTACGTACACATATAATTTTATACATCATTGAAACATGATTTTATTTTTCTTTAGTTAAAGAATAAAAAGAAACTTAACTTGCAACAAACGCGAGAGGTGCACTCGCTTTAATTTAAATTTAACAACAAGAGGTGGACAAACTAAAATATGAAGTATTTATTACATTTATTTTTGGGATTGGCAAGTTGTCATCTGTTTTCTAACTGTTCAATTACCTCAGTTTTGACGCCAAATTATGTTTAAAAAAAAAGTATAAGTTTAAAAATAATTCTTGGTATCTTGCTGAGGACGCTGCAATCAGTTTGGAAGCGACTAAAAACAAACACTATGTAGCATATTTTTCTTCCATTAGGTTCTGCAATTATAAATTGCATAAATCTATCTCTTTCAACCAAGTTTCCATACCCGCCGCGTGGGAGCAAACCATCCCATCTAGTAGTACCGATTACAACTTCAATGCAACTACAAACTCATCAATTGAGAAATACATCAAAGAAGCTTAACTAGTGCCATCCTTCTTTGAAACATCTAAATTAAAGATTTATAAGTGATATACAGTTTACTATAAATACACAAACAAAAAATAACAGAGAGGCAATTTAATAGAATTCATTTAACCCAATAAACATTCCAAACTGTTCCTGAAATCGGCGTAGCTTACACATTCATAAATTGTTTCAGGATTCTGGTGAATTACGAAAACAGCTTCAGCGTCGCGTCTTAAAAATGTAAAAGTCATATCAACAATATTGTGCAATGTGTGCATCCCCCTCATAAGTAACCAGAACGACTATATGAAAAAAAAAAAAAAAACAAACATTTGGTTAAGAACATCAAAGTGTCGCACAATCGAAACAGAAACAAAGTTTCCGAATATCACGAAAGATTTCGGAAAATTTACCAGTTGTACTTTGACTGCCACCTAGATGACCACAATAAGGCGCAGTCACCGCACATTGTTCGTACTGTTTGTACCACTGCCGAATTACTTCATCGGTTGAATAAAATCAGACTCTTTCCTTTCGTTCAACAAAAAGGAAACTACAGATGATTCAAAGAGGAACGACGATGCCATTCGCCAAAACCATGAGATGGTGGGCGCCTCCGTAGCCAGGAGCAGCAATGCGTAGCACACGCTTCTTGATTAGACCAGGGTTCGAGCCCGTGAGCCACCAAATACAGAGGATGCGGAAAGGTCAGGGAATGACCACCGCATATCCCCGGAGCAATATGGCCTTAGTTTCTAATGCTCCTAAAAACCAAATAACAACAACCATGACATGGAAGGAGTCAAAACACCACGATAGCGATTGTTGATTTTTTAATGTCAATGTAGAGGGATTCTCAGAGAAGAATAATGACAAGATTCTTTATTTTAATGAAACATGGATCCAGCGATGAAACCAAACCCTGACGATAACAGTGTACCAGTTTCTCTACTTTCACAGAAGATTCTTTTGAAGACAAAATTGAATGCGATGAAGATGCGATTGACGGAACGCCGGCTAGTAAGAAATATCAGTTTTAGAGATCTAGCCGTTTCCATAGCCGAACTTCTTTTCTTGGGACTAAAGCAACTGAAGAAACTAAACACTTGGTTGAAAAGAACTTCAGAGTGTCTCACAATCGAAACAGAAACTTGGCAATATTCTGTACTGTAGTAAATGTTCTGTTCAGCTACGGCCATGATATCAATGGAGTTTTTAGGAAATCCTTAAAAGTACGCATTACATCTGAATCGCATCTCTTCATCGATTTTCACAGTGAAGTCAAAACTCTGTTAAATAACGATAACTTAAATCGATCCATACCATTAGGTGTTGTTCTGTGTAAGAGACAACATTTGTTCACCAAAAAGGGACATACCATAAAATGAAGACACTGTTCGAAGCAGTTTAATACAACACTCGTCAATGAAATATCTGCGGTGACTTTAGAGTTATTGGTGTTAAAGTAGGGTTCACAAAATGATGTGTGACTTCTTCCTATAAATCTCGATTATATATATATAATATATATATATCACTGCAACATGCAGTAAGTACCAATTAGTAAGAAATATTAGTTTTTTGATGTTATGTAGGTTCATAGTGCTGCCTATATAACAGAAAAAAGAAAAATGCGTATTTGGTTTTAAAGATTGGATAATAGGTCTTCATTATGTTATAAAGATGAATACACGTGTACAGTGAAACAGAGTTCAGTATTTTTGCATTTATTTTGTTTTTCTGATTTTAAAATTTGTTTCAAGTTGTTAGTTGGCTTAGGTGCTGTTGGCTAAAGGTACAGAATTCCTCCCCAAAAATTGTAACTGTTTAATGGACTGTGCTGCATTTCCTTTAACGAACGGAAAACACTCGTGGAGGAAATGGAAATTCTAACACACGGACATCTGTGATGGAGGGTTATTATCTGTATGAGAGATCATTTTGTAATATCAGCATTTATATTTGCATCGTGTACGGGTTGAATTACAGTATTAGAATATCCGCTCATGGTACAGTACTCGTATTTTAACTAGAGAAAACTGACAGCACCACGACAGAAGAGTGACGCGATAACCATACTGGAGAAGGAATTCTTCTTTCATATTTAGAGTAGTTGTTCTTGTTTATATTCCGGCACGACCAACAGGTCAGTGGAGTTTACAATAAATCATCAATGGAAATGTTAATCGTATTTAGCAGTCACGGGCTTGAATCCCGGTCCACTCAAAGACCGCGTGCTACTGCATTCACGCTCCTGACCACTCGGCAACGTCAGACATAGCTATCGATAATAATAAAGATATTTAATAAAGATATTAAATATTGGACACGTGATAAAACTTTGACAAAAAACTTCGGTGGTTATACAAGGGACGAATACAAAATTCATCGATCAAACTAGATGGTAAAAACATGGTAGTGCAATAACTCGGATTAAAAGGGGCTCGGTAACTCTGCATCCTCAAAATGACAACTCCCACCGAAATATGATAGGCCGAAAGAAGTAATTTATTATTAGATTAATAAATCAATTTATTACGATTCGATTCACTGCTGAACAGCCTTCGGCTAAGTCTACATGCGTATATTTGTACATTGCAAAAGAAAATGAACGCACAAATAATATATAAAACTGATGTACATCCACAAAACATTAGATAGATATCAAATAATAGGAAATTCCAACTTGATAATGTAAGTGATACTGTTAGTGTAAATTCCATTAAAGGTAGGAAAACGCTTTGTTATTAAAATAGATGGTACTTGGTTTTCTAACACACGAATTTCTGCTGTGGGGAGTCATTATGACAAGGAGAACACAATAAAATCTCCAACTCCCTCCTTCGGCCCGCAATAGCCAACAGCGTTTGTCAAAATCATCGAAGGTTGCAATTCTTCCTTCGACTTTTTGTCGAGAACTTTCATTTCAGTTACATTTCTTAACAAGATTCCTCCACTCAGTGCGTGCCCAACCCAGTTTTTTCATTCTTTTCTTGTAATAAGCCTTTACAACACTTCCGTTTCTTCTGCTCTGCGCAGTAATTCAGCATTTCTAAACATTTTCGCCTTTCGAATTAATTTCATTTCCTCTCTCCTTTCAAAAAACCTCATCCTACATTCAAATACTTACGTTTTCAAAGCTTACGTGTTTTAATAACTTACCGTTACCGCGAAACCTACGCCATTTATATTTTTACAGCTTATAGCAGGGGTTTCCAAACTTTATGTTACTACATCCCCCTTTTAAAAAAATCTAATCTTGGCGCCTCCCCCTCCTTTATTTCATAAAATATTACAGACACATTTTTAAATGGTAAAAAATGTATTAATACAAAAATGAAAAAAAAAACGTAATTGACAGAATAATAACAAGGTTTTACTATATATATTCATTTTTAAATTATTCTGTTTTTAATGCGATGGATGTGCTTTTTATTAGTACAAAGTTTATCGAATCTAGATGTCATTGAGGAGAGTGCTACTCGTAGCTCTTTTTCTACTACTAAACGGGCTCGACATTTGGATTTCATTGCAGCCAATGCAGAAAATCCCGTTTCGCATAAATATGATGTTACGAATGGCAGCTTTCTTTCTTTCTTTCTTTTGTAGTTGTTGGCGCATAGGCTTCTGTGGCCATAATGCACCTCCCAAGGTTTTTGCAGTACTTTGATCCAAGCCCTAGGCGGGAATCGAACCCGCGACCTTTGGGTTGTCAGGCAGGCACTTTACCCACCCAGCTAGCCCGGCCGGCAACGAATGGCAGCAATACTTGCATTGCTTTGCTTGACAAAGTATTATATTCTTCACTTGGATTCAACCAAAATTGAACTAGGGTTTCACTCTGAAATTCTTGTTTCAATGAAGTATCGCGTGATAATTCTATCAATTTTTCCTTTTCAATAGTTGTCAATCCAAATTCATCATCTTGTTCATCGACAAATGGATTCTGTATCCACGCGAACTTTGTAAAATCAAAATCTTCGAAATAATGTGAAAAGTGCATTAGCAAACCATCCAAGTGTTCAGTAAATAGATTTTTGTTTGCTTTAATATTAACTCTGGCGCAGAAATCATTTAAAAGTGGAAACGTGTCGAACTTATATTTTTGTAAATTTGATTTCCACAGCTCCAATTTTTTTACGAATGCTTTCACTTTGTCTTTTTGAATCAGTGAATGCATTTGTGGTCCTTGCATTGATTTATTCAAAACACTCAATTTTCGAAAAATTTCAACCAAATAGACAAGTTTAACAATAAAGTTATCGTTCCTAAATAAATCTGCCTCTTCATTATGATTTTCATCGAGAAAAATTGCAATCTCTTCTTTGAATCACTTTTGCACGAGATAGCCAGCGCACTTCACAATAGTATAGAAGCGAGGTAAAATTAGCTTCCATATCTTCACACAGCTTTGAAAACAACCTAACCTTTAAAGGACTGTTTTTTATGTAGTTTATAACTTTCGTAACTTTTGTAAAAATGTTGTAAAGTTCCTCGCTCATATTTTTTGACACAAGAGCTGCTCTGTGAAGCATACAGTGCATCCAGATAACTTCGGGTGCTTTCTTTTTAACTAATGCTCGAAGACCTGCCTTGTGTCCTGACATTGACTGTGCTCCGTCAGTCCACATCCAATTTCATTGGATGTGGCCTTTCCAGGAATGGGGTTGCAAAATAATATATCTTCCATTATATTAGTTTCTGCAACATATCGAACATACGCAATTAAATGGGCATCTTTAGCTACATCAGTTGCCTTATCTACTTTTATGGCGAATTTAGAAGTACGCAGTCGAGAAACTAACTGATCGCAAAGATCTTCAGATATACCATCGATTCTTCTGCCAACTGTATTATCAGCAAGCGGTATTTGTCGCAATTGTTTCGCATATGATTCGCCGAACATTATTTTAACCATATCAATAGCTGCTGGCAAAACTAGAGTTTCTCCTATTGTGTGTGGGTTTTTACATTTCGCGATTCTGTAAGAAACTTGGTACGACGCTAGAATTGCATTTGATGGAACAGAAATTATTTTTTTGAACGTTTGCTTTTGTTTATTAAACTCATCTACTTTTCTTTGAAAAAATTCTATGGGATTATCAGCGTATTCAGAATGCATAGTTTTAAGGTGCCGTTTTAATTTGCCCGGTCTCATACTGTCTGCAGCCAAAACTTTCGTACAAAACAAACACATTGGTTTTTCCAAGCCATCTATAATACACTTGTGAATCCTAATGATAAATAGGATGAATCGTATTTTCTTGTCTTGGGAGTTCTACCTCCTTGTTCCCTGTTGCTTGTATTCCCACTACCTTTGCTTGTATCAGTATCTTCATTATTAGTGGATTTTCTCTTGTAACCAGTCAAAAATAATAAAAACCAGAATCGCACACCGCTGAAACCGCATTTTCAACCATGAAACTAATGCTATACCACGCAATCTACCTATATATGTCATATATAGTAAGCACTAAATTCATCTACCAATCATAATTCATCAATCCATTTCAGCAAAACATAATATTTTTTTCCAAATAAATGTTTATCTCATGTTTATATCGAAGTTAGAGTGAGATAGGTGGTGATAAATTCTTTAAAAAATAGATTATAAAATTTAATGTTATGTTATGAAAGTTTATTTATATGCATATATTTTTTTATTTTTATATGTTATGAAAATTACATTTCTGTTAAACTTTTCGCGCTTCCTTTTGCACAAGTCCGCGCCTCCCAGTTTGGAAATCGCTGGCTTCTAGTATCGGTAATTTGGAGTAGATAGTATCGCAAATGGCTCCCTCGACAGTTCGAATAACGAAGGTTGCGGATACATAGATAAATAATTTATTATAACTAATTACAATTCGATAATTGTACATTTCTTAAATTACCATTTATAAATTGACTTTATATGATAGCATAGCTTAATTTATTATGGTACTCACCTTTTTTTTATAATCTGCAATTGATGTCTAAATATGATAATTTTGATTTAAATTGGGAGTAAGTAAGTTGGGGTTTAAAAAACAGAAGTTAAAATGTGCCCAAGGAAGTAGAAGTGCACGTCTTCGTCCTTGGTTGTCAATATTAAAGTCGAAAATAAATGGTTAACACTGGAGGCCAACAGCCATAACAAGTGGCTTTCGTTATCCACGTCTTCAGTTGGCAATGATGGGTTGAGAGTAAACGCGTGTATTTAAGAAAGCTAAGTTCAAGTGATGCTCCTGGTTACATGTGGAAATCTCAAATGCATGAGATTCCAAGCCGGTGCGATGTTGTAAGGTAGTTTAGTATTTAATACTTGGAGATTGGAATGCCCGCGGAACCATTCTATAACCAGGGCTTCATATTGGAAAATTTTAAAACTGGATTTTAATTTGATAATAGGAATGGCTGAGTCTACTAAGGGGGTATGATTGTGAGATTTAACATGTGATGCTAGTTCTGTGTTGGTTTGACCTGTCCCAAAGCTGTTGTAGTGGTAATACGCGCGTGTGTTTGATGTTTTAATAGAACCATATTTTGAAGTTGTGCTTCCAATGTAACATGCATTGCAGTTAGGTTGACATTTTATTAGGTAAATAATATTGTTCATATCGTTGATATGATATTTTTGTGTGTGATATCTTTGTATGAATTAAATAATGAGCCAAGTTATTATAAGTTGCGAATGTGAGGGTGATGTCAGTACCTTTGAATATGCGGCGAAACTGATTGCAAAAATTACTATGGTAAGGTAGGTACATCTCTACTACCTTACAACACATCTCTAATACAACACAAGACATCTCTAATAATAATACGTAAATTATTATTAGAGATGTGTTTGGGTGGATTGTTAATATTATTTTGGACGGTAAAAATGGTTTGTTGAATTAATTGAGTAGGATACTTTCTAGATATGAATTTTGTTGTGAGATATTGAAGATATAAATATTGTGAGATATAAATAAACAACACTTCAGTAACTTACAAAAAATACGTAATAATCCAAATATTATAGTTCAAAAAGCCGACAAAGGCGACACCATAATAATAATTAATAAAAATAAATACATAGAAAAAAATGGAATCGATACTCTCCGACTCAGAAACATATAAACTAGACAATACATATAATATTTCTAAACATAAATATAAACTAGACATTACTCTAAGGAAATTAAGGTCAAATAATGAAATCAACCTACACATCTTACAACAGATTGGCATCCGGAACAACATTTTACCACATATGTTTGGAATTACCAAACTTCATAAACCCAACCATCCACTACGACCTATAATATCTTTCAGTAAATCAGCCTTCACTAATTTATCTTCCTTTCTAGTTAAAATCATTTCCCCCCTCACCAGATTTTCGAAATTCAAAGTAAACAACACCTCCCAAACATTTGATAAAATAAAACGCATTACAATAACCAACAATGACATAATAACATCATTCCATGTAGTCTCATTGTACACTAATGTACATTACAAACTCTACGTAATTTCTTAACAGATGATGATACCTTATCCAATCGCACTTCCCTTTCAATCAATAGTATATTAGAACTTACAATCTTTTTATTAAATGCCAGATATTTCCGATTTCTTAATCAAATATACCAGCAAACATACGGACTACCTATGGGATTAGGAATCTCAGCCCCCCCTCTCCGAAATTTACCTAGCTTCAATAGAAAACTATGTACTACAACCATATTCCCCAGATATAAAATTATTTATAAGATATGCAGATGACATCCTTTTAATAGCACCAAAATTCACAATAGACGATCTTTTCCTTAAATTTAACGCAGTACACAATAGATTAAAATATACCATAGAACTTGAAGAAAATGGACAAATAAATTTTCTGAACCTCACCATATATAGGAATGACACCAAAATAATAAAAAGAATTTTTAGAAAAAATACCCATACTGGAAAGTACCTAAATTTTGATTCGCACCACCCCCTTAACATAAAAAAAGCCGTTCTCTTTAATCAGATCTACAATGCTATAAAATACAATTCTACACAAAACGATCTTAACCTTGAACTTCAATATCTCACAACAAAATTCATATCTAGAAAGTATCCTACTCAATTAATTCAACAAACCATTTTTACCGTCCAAAATAATATTAACAATCCACCCAAACACATCTCTAATAATAATTTACGTATTATCCTACCTCAACATAATAATTTTTGCAATCAGTTTCGCTGCATATTCAAAAGGTACTGATATCACCCTCACATTCGCAACGTACAATAAACTTGGCTCATTATTTAATTCATACAAAGACACACAAAACTATCATATCAGCGATATGAACAATATTATTTACCTAATAAAATGTCAACCTAACTGCAATGCATGTTACATTGGAAGCACAACTTCAAAATATAGTTCTATTAAAACATCAAACACACGCGCATATTACCACTACAACAGCTTTGGGACAGGTCAAACCAACACAGAACTAGCATCACAGGTTCAATCTCACAATCATACCCCCTTAGTAGATTCAGCCATTCCTATTATCAAATTAAAATCCCGTTTTAAAATTTTCCAATATGAAGCCCTGGTTATAGAATGGTTCCGCCGCCATTCCAATCTCCAAGTATTAAATACCAAACTACCTTACAACATCGCACCGGCTTTGAATCTCATGCATTTGAGATTTCCACATGTAACCAGGAGCATCACGGGAACTTAGCTTTCTTAAATACACGCGTTTACTCTCAACCCATCATTGCCAACTGAAGACGTAGATAACGAAAGCCACTTGTTATGGCTATTGGCCTCCAGTGTTAACCATTTATTTTCAACTTTAATATTGACAACCAAGGACGAAGACGTGCACTTCTACTTCCTTGGACACATTTTAACTTCTGTTTTTTAAACCCCAACTTACTTACTCCCAATTTAAATTAAAATTATCATCTACCCTATTTGAACATCAATTGCAGATTATAAAAAAAAAATGTGAGTACCATAATAAATTAAGCTATCCTATCATATTAAGTCAATTTTATAACTAATTAGAAATTATAAAAGTAAAGTGACAGTGTTAAAACTTAAACTTCATAGGATATAGGAAATATATCATCATAAAGAAATTTCAGAGAGACCTAGTTAGACTCCAGGAATGGTCAGAAAAATGGCAGCTATGCTTTAATCCAACAAAGTGTAAGGTATTACACCTGGGAAACAGTAATCCCAAAAAAAACTTATTCACTTGGTGGAGTTCAACTAAACCCAGTACTGGAGGAAAGGGACTTGGGTGTTACGATACGGTCAGACATGAAATTCTCTGAGCATTGTAAACAGGTTGCAAGGAAGGCCCATGGTGTCCTATCGATGATCTATCGAACTTTTGCAAGTAGAGATAGGGACGTGATAATCCCATTCATTATATAAGGCTTATGTTAGACCACACTTGGAATACTGTGTTCAAGTATGGAGACCGCACCTAAAGAAAGACATCGAGGTTCTTGAAAGGGTGCAAAGAAGGGTAACTCGCCTGGTGAGATCGGCAAAAGGGCGTCCTTATGAAGAAACACTTCGAATATGTGGGTTGCAGAGTTTGGAAACTAGACACCTTAGAGGAGATTTGATTGAGGTGTTTAAGGCTCTGAGAGGCATCAGTAAAATGAATGAGGACAAAATTTTCAAGATTATAAATGATGCTAGAACTAGGGGACATAAATTCAAGTTACGGGGGGAAATGTTTAGATTGGACTGCAGGAAGTTTTATTTTAGCCAGCGAGTTATAAATTACTGGAATAAGTTGCCTTCATGGGTGGTAGAGGCCGACAGTTTGGGGAAATTCAAAGGTCATCTGGATAGTACTTTCGGGTAAGGGAAACGCATAAGATGATAGTTAATATCCTATTTTTTTATTAATTATTTTTTTTTTTTTAATTTTTTTTTTTTTTGTTTTTATCATTGTTTTGTTCGGATTTTTTTTTTTTTTTTTTGGCTGGTGCAGCATAAGCCATAGGCTTTCTTGCGCCATGCGTCATTACTAATACTAAACTCGATATTACAATACGTATCTATTTAATAACGTAAACTTCACAGTATAATGGTGCATAGTGTAATTACAGCATAAGTACATACACTGAGCGATCACTGAATTATGACCACCTACCTAATACCTCGTAGGTCCTACTTTTGCACTCAGTACAGCAGCTATCCGACGTGACATTGATTCAACAAGATGTCGGGAGGTATGGACATCCAAGCTGTGTAATGCGGTCAGCAATGCAGGTATGGAAGTGATTGGTGTATCCAGACACCTGATATTCCTTTCCATAGTGCCCTACAAGTGCTCTATGGGATTGATATCCATCGAGTTCAGAGGCCAATCGATATGCTGGAAGTCAGAACTGTGTTCCTCAAACCATTCCTGCACAACAAGTGCCCGATAGCTCGGCGCATTGTCATCTTTGAAGACACCATTGCCATTCGGGAAAAATTGTAACATTACGGGGAGTACACAGTCAGCAAACAGTTGACGATAGCGGAGACCACTGATACTCTGTTCCACATGCACCAAGGGTCCAAGTTCCTGCTAGTGAAACATGCCCCACACCATACAATTTATGGTGTAGCCGTCTCCACCGGCCTGCACTTTTGATATCATGCATGATGGATCAAAAGCCTCAAGTTGTAGACGCCAAATTCGAACTCGACCATCCACGGTGTGGAGTACATAACGTGACTCATCCCACCAGCACACCTTCTTTCAGTCTTCTAACGTCCGACTTGCATGCTTTTTGCACCAGGCGAGTCTTTTACGCCGATGATGAACCTTGCTTAGGAGAGGATGCTGTACTGTTTGTCTGCTGGTATAGCCTATACGTGCGACGCATGGTCATGCCAGATATTGTTCCGGGTTGACCCATGTTCTAATACGAAAGCCAAAAGAAAAGATAGCCGAAATATGAATAAAAGAGATAATTAAAAATGGTGACCTGTAAAATAAAATAGATTACATGAAAATAGAGGTAATGGCAGCTAGCATCAGAGAAGGGTTGGCAAATTTGGATATGGTTCAAAATTCAAAAAAAAAGAGGGAATAAAGAAAAAAATGCAATTAAATCTGACGTCAGCAAAGGTAAAAGTTTATAAATGTTCAGGTATTTCATCAGGGGACCATGTATCAAAAGACTGCGTTTCAATACTTCCCTAAAACTGAGTAAGAGAAGAAAATGTTGAAAAAAAAGCACATAAGATCGAAAAAGCAATATAACTCTTACCAAGTATGGACAAGGTAGTCCATACGCAGTGTTTATAATGAAATAATGTGTTTTTATACTGTCATTTTCAGCCCTTCCTTTCTGTATCTCAGGTATAGACTTTCAAATTTTTAACGGTTTTAATCTTAATTTTCGATTTCAGGACTCCTTTTTCAGCTTTTGTTTTTCTTTTTCGACCCTCCATTACGTCAGAATTTTGTATTGGCGTTAGTCTTTTATCATTTGCTTCTATTCTTATTGTACTTATTTTACTTAAAATAATTTTGTATCCAGTTAATTTAACACTTAATTTGCCGTAATTTTACCGTAACTTTCATTATAAATACTGCGTAGGGACTACCTGTTCATACTTGGTAAGAGTTATATTTCTTTTCGATCTTATGTGCTTTATTTTCAAAAGTTTCTTCGCTTACTCTGGGCAAGTATAGAAACGCAGTATTTTGGTACATATTCAGGTGTAGTCCCCTGATGAAATACTTGATCACGTATCAACTTTTACCTTTGCTGATATCAGATTTAACTGCATTTTTGCTTTATTCTCTATTTTTGAACCATATCCAAATTTGCCCACCCTTATCTGATGCCAGCTGCCATTTCCTTGATTGACATAGGTTTGCAAACTGTTGCCATATATTTGCAAAAAGTACAGAATTCCTTCTCCAAAATTATAACTGTTTAATGGACTGGGCTGTTCTGCACTTCCTTTAATGAATGGAAAACGCTTGTGGAGGAAATGGAAATTCTAACACACGGAAATCTTTGATGGAGTGCCATTGTCTACACGAGAGATCATTTTGTAATATCAGCATTTACATTTGCATCGTGTACTGGTTGAATTACAGTATAAGAATATCCGCTCGTGGTACTTGCATTTTAACTAGAGAAAACTGACGGCACCACATCACAACAGTGACACGACAACAACGCTGGAGAAGATAGTTACTGGTAAGGAATTCTTCTTTCAAATTTAGAGTAGATATTGAGATTGACATAGGTTTTCATATAAAGATATTGATATTAATGTTTCCTATTTACCATGTGGCCAACATTACATATTGACCACATGGTAAAAATTCGACGATGAACTTCGAGCGATTTTACAAGAGATGAATGCAAAATTCATCGATGAAACTAGATGGTAAAAACATGATAGTACAAAAGCACGGATTAAAAGCGGCTCGGTAACTCTGCTTCCTCAAAATGAAAGCTCCCACCACACCTATGATAGACCGAAAGAAGTAATTTATTATCGGATTAATAAATTGATTTATTACGATTTGTTTAATCGCTGAACAGCCCTCAGCTAAGTTGTGCGTGTGTTTTTTTGTACATCGCAAAAGAATGAACGCACAAGTAATGTATAAAAATAATATACATACACAAAATAAGATTTATATCAAATAATAGGAAATTACAACCTTATAATATTACATGCAAATATGATACTGTTACGGCAAATCCTATTAACGATTGAAAAAATAACTTTGTTATTAATACAGATTGTACTTCGTTATATTAACACACGAATTTCTGAGATGGGGAGTCATTATCACAACCAGAACACAATCCCATCTACAACTCCCTCCTTCGGCCTGTAATAGCCATCAGCGTCAACCAAAATCATCCAACATTACAAGTCTTCCTTACCATCTTTTTTCGAGCATTTTCATTTCAGTTGCATCTCTTAACAAGCTTTCTGCCCTCAGTGCGTGCCCAATCCAGTGTTTCATACTTTTCCACACCTCTTAGCGGGTCGGTTTTTAAGGAAAAGGCAGTACACTTGCACAAGAAAGTCAACAGCGGAGAAGAATTCTTAGCCAGTGAAGAGATGGCTTTCACAATGGACAAAGCGCCACGGAATTCATTATCTATGTGTTTTAGGCGAGAAATTGTCAGCAGATCAACATGCTGCAAGTGAATTTTCCCAAAACCTTTTAGACGTTATACAGAAGAAAAATCGTACTCCTGAACAAGTCCACAATTTGAATGAAACAATCATAAATTTTAAGCTTCTTCCGACGAAAGCACTAGCAGCACTACAAAAAACATTCGCTACCGGTTTAAAAATGAATAAACAGAGAATCACTGTGGCCCTTTGTACAAATGCCGCTTAGAGTCACAAACTGCCCCTTTTCGCTGTAGGAAAGTCAGCCAATTGCAGTATTGCCCTTCATATTCGTGGAGCACCGCAGGGTTCAGTGTTGGGCCCATTGCTGTTTTCTTTATTTATCTGTGATATTGATGAAGATATATCAGGATTAATGTACAAGTTTGCAGATGACACAAAGGTTGGCAGGGTGGTTAATGACAGAATGCTACTGCAACAGGATCTAGAAAATGTAGGCACATGGGCTGAGAAGTGGCAACCGAAATTTAACATTGATAAATACATATGAGTAACAGGAACCCCAGAGTGACGTACCAATTGTGTGATACTACACTCAGGGTAGTGTAGAATGAAAAAAACCTGGGGATAATTATGCAGTCACATATGGAGTTCTCAGAGTAATGCAGACAGGTTGCAATGAGAGCTCATGGGGTTTTGTCTATGATATACAGGAATTTTGCTAGCAGAGATAAATAGGTGACTACCCCTTGTGTATAAGGAAATGGCTACTATTTAGTACTCTCAGGTCGCACCTTGAGTACTGCATACACATTTGGAGACCTCGTTTTATAAAGGATATAGAGCTGCTGAAACAAGTACAGAGAATGGCAACGAGATTAGCGAGGGGAACAAAGGGATGTTCTTACCAATAAAGGCTTCAGTTCTGTAAATTTAAGAGTCTGGAGACTCGACATCTGAGGTGTAAATTGGTTGAGTCTTTAAGGCTTTGAATGGTTTGATCAAGCTGAATGCTGATGAGATTCTTCTCTTGTTCAAATTACCTAATTGAGAAGGCATAATTCGAGAAGGTAGAATAGATGTACGGAAATTTGCCTTTAGCCAGAGGGTGGAAACCTTTCATCAGTTGTTGTGGAAGCTGCGAGCTCAAATAAATTCAAGGAGGAACTGGACAAACTTTTGGAGAGAATGAATAGATGAAATGAGAAGTGTGCTGTTTTAAACAGCATTGGCTGATGATGTATAAGCTTGCATTCTGCTTTCATCATGCCACTGCTAATGCTATGATTTATTACTTGGGTGTTTTCTAAATAGGCCATCATGATGGCCTAATCAGGAAATAATAAATAATATGCATAGAGATGAAACTATTCTTATAGCCATGGCTCCAAAAACCTGTAGATTCATTCACACTTCGTAACAACTCACTTGTTTTAATTGGCATCCACCTTACTTCACATTAATTCGTTGGTAACACCTACCTAATATGCTTTTCTGAATGCATTAATTTAATCGATTTCTCCAATGTCGTTTATGCCTATATCGTAATAAAAGTAGAAACTTTGCCCCGTAGAAACGTTTTATATTTCTATTTGATTTTTTTTGCTTTAGGTTTCTGTACTGTGGACATCGGCCATTTTGCTGGTCTCCCCATCCCTTTACATTAACTTTTCATTTTTTTGTAATCACTAAAATTTAATTCAGTGAAGAATACTTCTCCAGTTATAAATTTAAAACGTTTAAGATTTGTCAAAATTCCGTTAGTAATGAAATCTGCATGTAGTGATTTAAATATTTAGTTGCAACTTGCTCCAATTTCTATACTTTTCTACAGCTAGCATCAATACACGGCGGTCTTCATGGGTAGAACAGTTGGTAGAAGCTCCGTCCTCTCCACACCAGATGGGAAAGACTTCAGTCGAGCTATGTCGATGAATTTGATTAATTTTATGGGCCTTTTTTCATAACATGACTGAGTTAGTCGGTCTCAGTAGGCTAAAATGGTGCTTTCTCTTGGCAACTCGGGTTTTTAGTCCAGCAAACAGAAAATCGAATCTAGAACACACAGAATTTACACACAGTATATACTGAGCAAAATGGCCTTAGTCGCTGATGTTTCTAAAACCCTAACACTACATCAATGTATGCTAGGACCGGTGCTTATTTTTTGTGAACTTTTAAATATTTCTGCTATGTTCAACAGGAATGGATTAATATATTCTTTTCGGTGAAATCTACCTCTTGTATGAATGGCAAGTAGAAGTGTTTTTTTCAACTCACGACCATAGGTCTGTCTGTATCCAGAATCTTTTGGGCATCTCCTCTTCTTCATAAATAAAATCTTCAAACTATCTACAATAGATTGTAATGAGGAATAGGAGCTTAGCGCCAGGCATTTACTTTCTTATCTCGTTTTCATTTGATATATTTTCTGTTGAATCAACATGTGTTCTGGACATATGAAACAAAACATAAAAAATACCTAAAATTCCTACTCTCCTCTCAGCGAAGTAGAAGTGCCAGTTTAATCGTAATCAACTGGAAAGCAGACAGTAAATAAATATATAAATAAATAAAATTAAAATAGTCACTCCACACAAGAACAAGACAGTAGGATATACACCAAATAGAAAGAATGGAGTGGCTCTTTATTTATTGACTGAACTGATGTTTTTTCAGTACTTTGATAATTTGTAAATTAAAAAGAAAAACGTTTGCTCATATCTTCAAAGTAACAAAGTTTCCGAATATAAAATAATTGTCTGTTTTATTGCCTTTAGACAACGATGCAGAAATTTTGGATTTTCGTCATTCTTTGCGTCCCTGTAACACAAGGAAGTGGTAAGCGGTTTTCAGTTAATACTAAATTGTTTTTGTAAATAATTATTAACAATTGTTGATAATAAATGCTATTGGCGTCATCATTTCCATCTTCTGAATTACTTCCTGACATCTGATGCAGTTAATTTCTTACATTGCTTATTGTAAAAAGAAAAAAAATGTTATAACCGATGCAAATGCCAGTTTCAGAAGGGGAGAAAAAATCCTTCAATAAAGGGTAAAATAAGAACAAACATTCCAGGCCAAATGGAAATCAGCAGAGGGATCCCAAGAGATCGCTCACGGGATCTTTCCCCCGACCCCAAGCAATCTTCATTCCGAAGAAGTTTGCTGCATTTAAAAGGCACAAAGATGACACGCTAAACAGGTAGGCTATTTTTAGCATCTTCGTTTTACAGAGTGGCCTAACTCAATCAACAACAGGTTACATTTAAGGAAATTTCAGCTGGTTACAGAGTCGAGTTAAAAAAGTACAACTCAGGTGCAAAGTGCCTTGGGAAAAGTTCGGACAAAAAGTGAAGTAATACAGTTCTTACACATCAAAAGGATAAAGGTTAAATCAAATTTAATATTTTCCTTTTTAAAGGATGAGGTTCAATTTGATGGAACCTTTATAATAAAAAGATAAGGTATAAAATGTAACCTTATCCTTTATAAAAAGGATAATTTTATCTATAGTGTGTTGGATGGGAATTGGCGAGACACTGTTACGTGGGTGCTTCTGGGGGTACTGACAGAATTTACATAATCCGAAAGATTATGTAAATTTAAGTGCTGAAGAACAAAGACAGAAAGTTAGTGAAAATGAGAGTTACGTATCCAATCAAAGTAAGGTGTTTTTCATTCAAGACGAATTGAATTTAGCTTTTAATTTTGTTAAAGATGGAAGGTTCCGGGTATTGACTTCCTGAAGAAGTCAAACGATATTACGAAGCGTTTCAACTCTAAGGTGTCTTGGGTGTTGCTAGATCTGTACAATTCATGTTTAGTTAATCGTTCCCAGAGTATGAAGTATTTCGGTTCTGAGAGCAATTCTGAAATATTTGGAGATTCTTGATCGAGCCGCACTCGTACTGTCTCATCACGTTGTTACCTATTATCGGAAAAATATTTCAAAGATTATTTATTACTGATTTGTCTAGGTATAATTCCTTACATTTTTCTTCAAATGAATTCGGATATAAGAAAGGCTTATCGACTGAGGATGTCATTATTTTAACTACCGTAAAGAATTGTGACGGATAGTATGTATATACTTGGCTTGTTCGTGGACTTTAGATGTGCGTTCGTTGCCCCATGTTGGAGTAGTATCTTCCATAAGGCTAGAACTGCCATCTATCCTGGAAATTTGTAAAACATCTTGCGGGATTACTTCTCAGGCCGTAGATTGGTAATAAGATCCAGTTTATTTGAGAAGACATGAGTTGGAACTCGGCTGTCCCCCGAGGGTCAATACTCGGATCCTATATGTGGAGTATAGTATTAGACGATTTCTTGGAGGGTGACTCCTCAGTAATTACATATGTCGATGATCTGGTATTTGTAGTAAACGAAAATTCTAGAAATATATTTGCAGGAGTGTGATAGTATGAACCAGAGCTGTAATGCTCAATACGTTCACATTGATATCAATATTTGTAAAATAATAAGAGAAGTTTACATCAATATAATATGTAGAACACTTCCGTATGATACTCTTCGGAAATTAAAACGAAAAAAATCGAAAATCTTACATTACAGTAAAAAAGAATTAAGAAACCAATTTAACGCAAATAAAAAATAAGAAAATTAATTTAAAATAATTTAACGAAAAAATTGCAAAACGATTTTCCTTCCTGAAGCTGACAACGCTTTTCGACCGTATGTCGTGACCACAGGAATTAAAATTACCGAATAGGGGTGAGCGTGGAACTTAAATGGGTATTATTTGTCTCCGCGCATGCGTGTAAACGCGAGTCGGAGATTAGAAATGACGGACGAACATTAACAGAATTCTCCTGTAATTTAATTTCCACGGTTTCTGCAATTAACAGTCGCGTATAATTACGTTGGACACTAAGTATTTTGGCTTTGTTAAATAAAAAATTATGTTTTTCGTTAATGGCATGAAAGGCTAATTCTGATGTTGCTGAACGAGAAGCACGAACTGAGGCCGCGTATTGATAAACACGAAAATTCAAAGGAAACCGCAATGACCAATAGTATACAAAATGTTGTATACTATTGGTCATTTATTTGTGTTACGAAGGAGGATAGGAGTGAGCGATTGTCCAGTATAGTGTGATTGGCCTGGCCACAATTCGGTACCTTTAAAGAATCTGTTAAGTCGTTTGTGCCGCTGTTCAACGTATGGGACAGAAATAAAGTATTTTTTGATATTACTATTGTTGGTTGGTGTATTTTTTTGTATTTATTTTGTATTTCCTTAGCTTGTACCCTAATTCGGTATATTGTAGCAAGTGGGTAACCCCTGTTTAAGAATTTGCTGATTAATATTTGTATTACTGAGCCCAAAGCAGGTTTGAATATTTATAGGCATTTAGAAATTGATTAAAGATAATCGATCTTTTGTAGGTGAACGGGTGATACCTGTTATAATGTAGAAGCTGGTGTTTAACGATAGATGTTAAATTGGATTTTATTCGAGTCCCTAGTAAGCGTGAAATTTAGAAAATTTAATGACTTAGTATCCGTACTCTCCCTTTCCAAAGTAAATTTGAGTCTAGAATGAATATTATTAAACGAATGTAAAATGTCTTGGATAATACTACTCTCAGTAATAACTAGAACATTGATAAATACCTCCAATAGTACTATACTGTCCAATACATTTTGCACAGTTTGAGGTTAAGGCATAAGCAGTTCATCCTCAGAACTAAATTCTGGTTTATGCGAATATGGTGCTGAGGATACTCGTAGGAAATTTATCTTTCAACGTCACAACCCACAATCCAGTTGTGACAACGTCACAACTGGATGCACTTCTAAAGAAGTGCATCCAGTTGATATAGATGAACAGTGCAATGTTGAGTCGATTATATAGAGAAATAGAGTGGGCCAGTAAATCAGAATGTCTTATAATGGGGGATTTTAACTTCCCAGATATTGACTGGAACTTGTGGGTTGGTCACTGGCACACTAGTCAGACTATTGTGGATTTATTGGATGATTGTTTTCTGCTGAAGCATGTTCGAGAGGCAAACAGAGAGGGTACTACTCTTGATCTGGTTATCAGCAGTGATCATTCGTGTATTATGAATTTGCAGATAAAGGAATCACTAGGTGGCAGTGATCACAGTGTACTGATGTGGGATTTACTCAAAGAGGTAACTACCATCAGGGGTAAAGGAAAAGGTTTTTGCTTCCGTAAAGGTGAGTACAGTGGTCTCAGACAGTTTTTAAATTCTGTACAGTGGGATCAACTGACGATGTTACTAACAGTAAATTGTAAGTGGGAGGCATTCAAGGAATTAATCGTGGATGCTACTAAAAGTTTCATACCTATTAAGAAATATTGTTCAAAGTTTAGGCCTAAATGGTTATCAAATGAACTAATGAGACTCGTGACAGAGAAGAAAAATGCATCGGATACATACAAATTAACAAATGACACAGAAGCCTATGATAGATACAAGTTGATATGTAACCAAGTTACAAAGGAGGTTAGGCAGGCGAAGGCAGATTACGAGAAATCTTTGGCAAACGATGCTAAGAAAAACAGCAAGGATTTCTTTACTTATATAAACTCTAAAAGTAAGGGGATGAATCTGATTGGTCCACTTGACATCGATGGTTCGACTGTTGATGATCCTGCTCAGATAGCAAACAATCTGAATGAGTATTTTGCATCTACATTCACACACGAGGAGTTATTAAGGTTTTAAAATGTCAGAAGGTTATCAAATTGTAGCAGGTTGCTCAATTATTTTGTATTAACTGAGAGAAAACTGGAGGAGAAATTGTTGAAGTTAAACATAAGAAAGGTACCTGGGGTGGATGGGATCTATCCAGTTATATTAAAGGAGGCGGCAAAGCAACTAAACAAACCCTTAGCCATAATTATGAGAGCATCCTTGGACTCAGGGGAGGTCCCCACGGACTGGAGATGTGCAAATGTATCCCCAACTCAAAAAAGGGGATCGAAGGGTGACACGAGTAATTACAGATCAGTTAGTTTAACTTCTGTTACAGATAAAATAATGGAATCACTGGTTAAAGATGTATTGTAGGATCATCTAGACAATACTGCAGAAATAATTCAAACACAGCATGGGTTTGTTAAGAGAAAGTCTTGTCTGACAAATTTGATAGGATATTAATATCGGTTGCACATTGGATACCAGTGGAGCAAAAAGCAAAATGCTAGAAGTTATTTGGAAACTATTCCTTACCAAGTCGCTTCCCTTCGTGGCTGCAGTGTATTTATCTGCGAATGACTTCTTCCAAAAGGAAAAATATCCCTCTCACCAAGTCAAAATTGTGCAGAAGTGGTTCCAGGTAAATGACAGTGAATTTAGCCTATTGCATCTTGGCTTCTCTAATCGACAGATCTCAATCCAATTGAGCGCCTGTGGGACGAGATGGCACGACCTCTTCAGAGCAGAGATCATCGACCATCTAAATGCTAGAACCACATGCTCCAGCGAATACTCTGAGGACAATTGAGGGTTTTAGATTTCTTTAGAAAGCAAAAATAAGGCGTCTTTACCTAATACTTTTAAAAATACATAAAAAATGCTGTAACTCGGAAAGGAAGAATTTTTCGGAATATGTGAATATTTTTTACTTGTTTTGGTACCTAGAACTACTCATAATTTTATCGATATAATTTAGACACGTCCTTCACACATGGCATGCATTTGTAGTTTGCGAATATTTGAGATGAAACTCCAACAGTGTTAAAACTCAGTCGGGTGTTTAAATGCACTGAAACCATCGCAGCGACGTAGTGCAAAAGCTGCAAACCAGTGCAACCCACCGGGAAGACAACCAAGGGGTGGGTGGGGGGGGAGAACTCCTTTGATACCCATATCTAACCGATAAAAGTAAAAATCTGGGACTCCAAATCTAATTTGTTATCAGGGGAAGAAGGAGCATGTTATGCCACTGCATGAAAACTGCAGATCTCGTCGTCTCAGTCAAATTCCTGGTAAGGTAACATTAAAACTCCATTTTGGAACATCTGCAGTTGGAAGATTTTTCCAACTGCTCTCATGATAGTCCAACGTACACTGTGCTCCACGTGTATCTCTCTTTCATTTATCTGATAAAATTCTTCCTCATCAACTGTTTTCCCATGTCCATGTCAGAGTAATTTGGCATCAGAATGCGCTTACAAGGAGTGAATTTCTAAAAGGTTAACATATGTACCATGCATAATTACATAGTTAACATATGGACTTCCCTTTTCTATGTTTTACACGCCCTACAACATCAACACTTTTTCTGGACTAGAGTTCTTCTGTTTCCTACAGCTTTTTTTTTTTTTTTTTTTTTTTGCGTTTTTGATTACAAATTGTGCGACTTTACAACCTCCCACGCTCTAGAATTCATGGTTTTATTCCTTCCCGTATTATGAGTGGTCGAAACAACTGTGAGAACGGGAGTCTGATTCCACAGCAGCCAAAATTTCACATTTTTATTAATCTTGCTTTGCGTTGAGCTTAGCTAAGGGAGTGGGCTTCTTTTCTTCACGGTTTTCTACACTTCTATGAGGAGAGTAAGTGATAAATGACTGGACCATAAACACTTCAGCAGACAGCCTTATTAGAAACATCAAGAATTCCTATATTTAAGTAATTCCATCTACGAATTTCTAGGAATTTCATTCCTATATTTAAGAGTTTTCATTGAAAACAGACTTCAGTGCGCAATTTCTCGATGCATATACACGATTTTTTCCAAACCTTGTTCTGGAAGCAAAATGAATCACAGTTTTCCATATACATTATCAAATAGCAATTCTTACGAAGTACAATATGTTTACTTGAGTAAAATCAATTTATTGTGGTTCAACACTTGGTATCAAGTGTTACTGCGCATTTAATGGCTGAATTTAATACTCCATGCTCTAGCTACGATCTTCTTGCATTTGAAGTAATAATAGTCCACGACTTTAAGAGGTGGCCTTATGCGGAGCAGATATCGTGAATGTGTTCCTCCGCCCCAAGTTGCATTTATCAATGTGAACTTTAACGGGAACCATGATCGAAATGAGCTAGAAATGCATTTCAGTGCACGTGGAAACTTAATACGTGCTAAATTCCAAATGGGGGAGAAGTTGGCGGGAATCTTTTTGTTTAATACGTTAAGTGATGTGTGGCGCTTAAACCACTCAATGACGAGGGCTTCGTTTTTAAGGATTTCATAGCTGGAATTTGACTACTGTGATGGCTGAATCGATGAGTGGGTTATGATTATAAGATTGGACGTGTTGTGTTACTTCTGTACTTGCTAAATTAGATTTGAAGCTATTAAAGTGGTTCTATGCACGCTTTGTTGGAAATTTTTGTTGTCCCGAATTTTGCTCTTGTACTGCTTATGTAACATGCTTGGCAATCTGATTGGCATATGATCAGATATATAATGTTTTTATGATCTTGTGTACCATACTCGTATGTCGTCTTGTATGAAGTGAATTTAGAACTTAATTTGTTGTAAGATGTGAATATTAATTTGATATTTGTATTCTTAAAAATCTGTTGAAGTCTTCTAGCATATTGTTGATGATATGGGAGGGCGATAAGGGGTTTATGTATCTTATTCTTATTCACGTGTTAATTAGTTTTACTTGGGTTATTGGTGTTATTATGGATTTTGGTGATGGTTTCTTTTATTAGTTGTAAAGGGTATTTCCTGTCGATGAATTTTTTCGTGAGGTATTGCAATTCTACTGATAGGTCTGTTTGTGTGTGACTATATTTTACAGCATTGTATATCTAGTTGTATAGAACTGCTTCTTTGATGTATAGAGGGTGGTGTGGGTGGTAATGTAAGAATTTACCTGTATGTGTGTTCTTTCTGTATATTTTGCTGCCTAAAGATGTACTTATTTTGTATATAGTGAGGTTTAGAAGATTAATTTTATTATAGGTTTCTACTTCGACGGTAAATTTCAGTCTTTCATGTGTTGTATTAAACGTGTTCAGAAAGTATAGATGGTGGTTCTGTTGCCTATTCAGAGGACGTCATCTGCATATCTCATGTATAGTTTAATTCCTGGGGGAAAGAGTTGGAGTATTTTTTCCTCAATAGAAGCGAAGTAGATTTCGTATAATGGGACAGAGATAGCGAGGCCCAGGGGAAGGCCGAAAATTTGTTTCTAGATGTTATTTTGGAATTTAAATTGTTTGGCGTCAAGTAACAGTGATGCGAGTTCAAAATGTCGTTAATGTTTCAGTCGGTACGTTTTGGTGCGTAAAGATGTACTTATTTTATATATAGTGAGGTTTTTGTCTGCGTGGGTAGCACAGTGGTACCGTCACCGTCCTCCCCACACCGGGTGGAAAAGGCCCGGGTTCGAATCCCATCGATGACGGCAGGAACTTTAGTGGGCTTTTTTTCACTCCGTGGCTGAGTTAGTCGGTCTCAGGCGTAGATAGCAAGGTTTTTTTCCCTCAGAAACTGGGGTTTTTTTGTCCAGCAAAACAGGCAAATCGAACAAAGAACACACGCAATTTACAGACACGAATACGGGTTAATGTATTTAATTACGGGAAACCCTAAAATAATAATAATAATATAGTGAGGTTTAGAAAATTAATTTTATTATCGGTTTCTACTTCTAGGGTAAATGTCTTTCATGTGTTTCAAATTCCACAATAACATCTACGAACAAATTTTCGGTCTTCCCATGAGCCTGATAATTACTGTACGGTATTTAAAATTGTTCAACCATTTTCGGTGTTCCAGCGATGGATTCCAAATATCTCTGTTTTAGATATGATGACATTTGCCCACAGGCTGATTGGAGAGGGAATGTATTACGATAAAATTTGGCATGCCGTTGCACCGTGCTTCCCTTCGAAGCCTTTTCGGTTGATTACAGTCATTATCAGTGGATGTGTCTAGTCTGGAGCTTGAAGGCTCTAGAATTGGATATTCGTTTGAATCCATGGTTACTCCTTTTAGACTTGGAGGATAACTTTTCCACAGATTACCGGCCCCGACACGGGAAGGCAGTAACAGTGCCGCTCGGAGGCCAAGCGGTTGAAGTGTTAGTTGATTAGTGGAACTAGAAATATAGGAAAATAGAGAAAGGTGTGTTTCCTTCCTGTGCTCTAACTTGCGGCTTTCAAGTATAGAACTACCTACAGGCAATCAACTACCTTCGATGCCTGCAGGATACCCTACCAAACAAAAAAAAAACTATCATAGGAGCTAACGTAAACTGTCGCTCCCCGACATGGCACAGCATTACCCCTGACAGACGAGGAACCCGGAGTGGTCAACTACTCGAGGATTACTTGGCAGGATTACAGCTGACAGTGCTAAATCAACTTCACATTTGTCAACCTTTTGCAATACCCTCTGGGAGGCCACAACTGATATATCCTCAGCCACTAGGAACTGGGCGGGATTTGCGACCGAGTGGAGGGTGGAGGAGGCAGGGACTACCTTGCAATCACGTTTAAAATAATCAGACAATTGACAAGAGTAACACTAAAAAACCAACAGAAAAACATATGCAGTTGCAAAAGCGAACAGGAAGTTATTCAAAAACTTGTTCATCACAGCCACAGAAAGCAACCCAGCCAGTATAAACCCACAGAATGACCCGGATGACCTGCTGAAGGAAACCACAGACCTAATACAAATCATTACGATCGAACAATCAAAAGAAAAAAACACTAAACCCGGTGCTGTTCCCTGGTGGACCTCAGAAATAACTGTGCTTCGAAGCCAGATGCAAAAAAGCAAGGAAATATTTCCAGACAGCACGTAGGACATGGCCGGCATTTGAAGTAGAGGCTTTAAGACAGCGCTACCGACAAGCCAGAAATCACTATACGGACACGATAGAGAAAAGCAAGAAGCGTTCCTTGGCTCGTCTGGTATCCACTACAGGAAGCATCGACAGGAAGAACTACACCCCTTGGGTGTAGTTTTCCAAGTGAATACAAACAATGTGACCAGGAGGGTCACTACCAGGACCCAAGAAGGAGACTATAGAACCACTTGGGAGCAATCGATGGGTAATACACTCGACACAATTTTCAAGGAACCGGTGACTGTAACTTTGAAGAACAAGAATTTCCTTTCACCTGTGTTGATTTTTATTACCTCTATTTAGGAGATAAATGTTGCACTCTTTAATTACAACGTACTTTTCGATGCCATTTATGTTATATCCATTTTATGTTTTGTTAAATATGCATGCTGCGCTTATTCGTTGTGTCAGCGATCTGAACTCATGGCCCAGCAGGCCAAAAGGTTATTATCGATGACACTGAATTGCTGCTATCCAATTAGATAATTATGCAAAGTCTCTTTCTCTCTCTCTCTCTCTCTCTCTCTCTCTCTCTCTCTCTCTCTCTCTCTCTCTCTCTCTCTCTCTCTCATTTCTTGTAAATGGAAATGTTTGGTCCAGTTTGCTTTAAGAATTTTATTTTTTTGGTCGAGTGTTTCTTCCGCACAAACGTTTATTATTTCTGAATCTTTCAGAAATAAATTCAAATATATATATCTTATTTCAGAAACCTGTGAGATTCAAGACTGTTCATTAGTGAGGTGTGTACGTAACTACACATGCAATTCTGACGTTGATTGTGGCCGTTTAGGGAAATGCTGCCAACAATGCTGTCGAAGTTATTGCTACTACCCTGAAGGTAGGTACAAATGTAGTGAATACAGCAATCTATTTTGTTTAGTTAATGATTAGTATATCTGATAAGGATTCCAAAAATCATATAACATAGGTATGATTTATTTAAAATATTTTTCATGGCTATGAGCGGTGATTAATACATTAACCACAGTTTTTTTTTTTTTTGTTGCCATTGGGAACAAAATATTTAAATAAATTATTGGACATGTGTGTTATTTATATGAAAACGTTAAGGAAGATGTTTTGGATGTTCTGTGCCTGATAATTATTTATGATGTTTAGAGTATCATAGTTTTTTCCAGTGCAGTATCCCCTAGCAGTAGGGTGATCACAGATTACTAGTTTTTTGACGACGAGTGAGGTCTCGATATTTAAAGGTAAGATTACTACGAAACTAAGAAATGATAGGGCTCATTATATCCTATGTTTTTGCCAATTCTTAATAATACTTTAGGATTTATCTCAATACTTCTTCTTAGCATGACTTTCGCACCATACTCTCCAGGTGAGGGCGGCTTAAAAATGTATAATAACTGCTTTAAAACAATTTAATGTGTTCATCACTCTTAGCATATGAACGATCCGAAACGCCAAGATCACCGTTGAAGGCCCCAACCTGACCCAAGACCCCTCAAATACCCCAAGAAACCTCCAGTGACTGAAGACATTAAGAGAAATACAACGTGGTTTAAAATAAAATTAAAAATAGAAGCCGATAAAATTATATAGTGAAATAAGTCAAATATTAAGACCTGACGATGAAGAATAATTGCAATTTCCTCTCTGAAGTAGACCAAACTGTTCGAATCTGTCTTTCTCACATGTTGGAAAAGTAATGCGAGGTATGTTAGTGCGTATATAAATAGGAGGTTAATTTCTATTGCGCATTGTTGTAAACGACCAAGAGTCTGAAATGAGAAACGTACGTTTCTCATTTCAGATTCTTGGGTGTTGATCGAGTTTTTATGTAGTCTCATTTCCAAGGTTTCTACTCTCAACAATTTTGTGTAGTTGTGTTGGATATTTAAAATCTTGGCTTCATTAAACAGGAAAATGTGATTCCCATTTATGGCTTGGAGGGACAATTTTGACACCGTGGTTTGTGCCACTCGGACTGACGCAGCATATTGTTTTATTCGTATGTTCAAAATGCATCTTGTCGACTTTGTCGAGGGAAGAACAGAACGATTTTTTTAATATGGAGTGCAATTTTTGTGTCGGCTTTGCTTTTATTTTGAATTCTGTCTCTGAGAAGATTAAGTTGCTTGTACCATTGTTCTAAGTGTGGGACTACGTAAGACGCGACGATGAAAAATAATTTACAATTTCCTGCCTTAAGTGGACCAAGCTTTTTCTTCTTCTGCACCATCCCTGGAGAGAGTTTGGTGCAAAAGTAATCCTATGAAGAAGCATTGAGAGAAACTTACGTATTTAAAAAAATAAATAAAGCTATGAGTAAAGGCCAATATTAATAGTAATTTAATTAAATTAATAATATTGGTTAATTTAACGGTACAGTATAAATTTATTATTAAATAATTTAATAAAAATACTGAGAAGTGAAGACACATTTCTAACCATATTTACACGCAGGATTAGTTACGACACTGCCCTTTTAGCTGCCCGCATGGTAAATGTTATATTATATCATAAGCGCAAATAATTTTTAAGTCCTGGACAACTTTTAATTAAGGGCCTTTACCGAGTTATAAAATGCTGGTTTGTTTGATGCAGAGCCTTACATTTAGAAGTACTATATTGGAGAAAATGAAAGACAAATGAAAAAGAGAGGGAAATTATATTTAATTATTTATAAGTATAATTACTGTACGGTATTTAAAATTGTTCAATTCATCTTAAGGAAACTATTTTATCACGTTCCCTTAAACCTGCTTATTACTCATAAGAAAACTGAAAAAATAGATTCCATGCGACATTCTTCACCTGGGGTTTAATCTCTCTACTTTTCCTCTTTAAATACTAATGAAAATTTCGTACGCTTGCATAACGTGCGCAGTATATACAAAGTTGTTCAAATTTTTATAAATGACTGAATTTCATGGGAATACTGCACTGTATTGATCTCAACGAAAATACAATCAGAAAAGATAATAAAGGCTATTAACCAGTAATTAATTTAATTTTAATTAATAGAAATATCTGCTCTAATTGTGTTCCACTCGCTTTGTTTTCTGAAAACCACCCTTTCATTTTATAGCTATTTGCCCTAGTGTGCCGTGTGATCGTAAAATGTGTTTAGAAGAAGATTTGGGAGTGAAACCGGAATGTGCAGTGGATGAAGATTGCGGCAAGGACAGTTACTGTTGCACTGGATGCTGCGGTATAAAATATTGCTATAGAAGTAAGTATAATATGCAAATAAATTATTACAATTAGCAAGGTTTAGTTTTTTTAATTGATTTATTTAAAGGTATTCTTGCTAAAGTTAATGTGCATTAGACTAGCATTATTTGTTGCTTGGCAAAGAACAGAAATGCATTAAAAGTAATACATCTCGAGGTGACTGATATTCGCTCTGTCTCCAGGAGACCAAAGCGCTGACTAAACTAATGGTAGTTGCAGTCCTTCTGGCCACAATACACGAAGAACAAAATTGTTTCACAAATTTCATATGCGTACTTATTCTTATATTCCTAATACTTATTATTTATGTATGAAATGATCGAAAGGAGTTTATTTGCATGCATTAATTCCAGGTGTATGGTTTGAGAGAGACAGTTGTGCTTGAATATCCCCTTACCAACAACACAGAAACGATAAGTCAAAATTTACTAACTGACGAAAGAATGACTTTCATTTAAGATACGAATTACGCAGGTTAGAAAGCTTTCTCACTTTTCATAGGTCGCATAGAAAGGCAGGGTTTTGCATTGTGAAAAGCATATCTGAAATTTTAACACAAAATACTTCGAAGGCTAAATTTTACCATCTGGGCTGTGCAATGGATTAATTATGCATGATTAATTATGGATTAATTATGCATACTTGATACAGCAAATAGAATCGCTCCAGATGAAATGTATCCACTATCGTTCCAGACGTAACCCCATGTTTTACCACAGAATCTTCTACCGGAATCTCTGTTCTTACATCAAGTTCAATCTCTGGAAACTCGGCGAACTGTTGTTGATTTAAAACTGTTGTACCACATCTTCGCTGGATCAACCTACCTGCCGGATCTTTTGTGCTATATTGACCTTCACGCTCCAGTGGTGGCTACTAGACAGAAGACATTCCACATCGGTAATTCTAGACTAGAGATATCCAGGAACTCCTTCAAAAGAACATTGGCACTCATGAACAAGTTTGACTAGGAAATATTTTCAGACAGCACGTAGGACATGGCCCACATATGAAGTGGAGGCTGTAAGACAGCGCTACCGACAAGACAGAAATCACTGTACGGACAAGATACAGAAAAGAAAGAAGCGTTCCTTGGCGCGTCTGGTATCCACTACAGGAAGAACTACACTACTTGGGTGTAGTCTACAAGGTGAATACAAACAAACTGATCAGGGGGAGGTGATCAGCACCACCAGGACCCAAGAAGGAGACTATGGAACCACTTGGGAGCAATCGATGGGTAATACACTCGACACAATTTTCAAGAAACCGGTGACCCTAACTTTGAAGAACAACATCAAATCTGCGAAAAAAATAAAATATATTTTTTTCAGTCTCAACTTTAATGGGAACCATGATCGAAATGAGCTAGAATTTCCATTCACCTGTGTTGATTTTTATTACCTCTATTAAAGAGTTAAATGTTGCACTCCTTAATTACAACGTACTTTTCGATGTCATTTATGTTATATCCATTTTATTTTTTGTTAAATATCCATGCTGCGCTTATTCGTTGTGCCAGCGATCTTAACTCATGGCCCAGCAGGCCACGAAAGGTTATTATCGATGACACAGAATTTCTGGTATCCAATTAGGTAATTATGCAAAGTCTCTTTCTCTCTCTCGTTTCTTGTAAATGGAAATACCTGGTCCAGTTTGCTTTAAGAAATTTTTTTTTGGTCGAGTGTTCCTTCGGCACAAACGTTTATTACTTCTGAATCTTCCAGAACTTTATTCAAATATGTATCTTATTTCAGAATCCTGTGAGGTTCAAGATTGTTCATACGTGAAATGTGTACCAAACTACACAGAAAATTCTGACATTGAATGTGGCCGTTTTGGGAAATGCTGCCAACAATGCTGTCGAAGTTATTGCTACTTTATCGAGGTATAAAATGCTGGTTTGTTTGATGCAGAGCCTTACATTTAGAAGTACTATATTGGAGAAAATGAAAGACAAATGAGAGAGAGAGGGAAATTATATTTAATTATTTATAAGTATAATTTCTGTACGGTATTTAAAATTGTTCAATTCATCTTAAGGAAACTATTTTATCACGTTCCCTTAAACCTGCTTATTACTCATAAGAAAACTGAATAAAACGAATTCCATGCGATATTCTTCACGTGGCATTTTAACTCGCTACTTTTCCTCTTTAAATACTAATGAAAATTTCGAACGCTTGCATAACGTGCGCAGTATATACAAAGTTGTTCAAATTTTTATGAATGATTGAATTTCATGGGTGTACTGCACTGTATTGATCTCAACGAAAATACAATCAGAAAAGATAATAAAGGCTATTAACCAGTAATTAATTCAATTTTAATTAATAGAAATATCTGCTCTGATTGTGTTCCAGTCGCTTTGTTTTCTGAAAACCACCCTTTCATTTTATAGCTATTTGCCCTATTGTGCCGATGTGTGATCGTGAAATATGTTTGGAAATGAAATCGGAATGTGCAGTGGATGAAAATTGCGGCTTGGGCAGTTACTGTTGCACTACTGGATGCTGCGGCATAAAATATTGCTCTAGAAGTAAGTATAATATGCAAATAAATTATTACAATTAGCAAGGTTAAGTTTTTTTTAATTGATTTATTTAAAGGTATTCTTGCTGACGTTAATGTGCATTAGACTAGCATTATTTCATGTTCGGCAAAGAACAGGAATGCATTAAAAGTAATACATCTCGAGGTGACTGATATTCGGTCTGTCTGCAGGAGACCAAAGCGCTGACTAAACTAATGGTAGTTGCAGTCCTTCTGGCCACAATACACGTAGAACAAAATTGTTTCACAAATGTCACGTGCGTACTTATTTTTGTATTCCTAATACTTATTATTCATGTATTAGATGATCGAAAGGAGTTTATTTGCATGCATTAATTCCAGGTGTATGGGTAAGTTTGAGAGAGACAGTTGTGCTTGAATATCCCCTTACCAACAACACAGAAACGATAAGTCAAAAATTATTAACTGACGAAAGAATAACTTTCATTTAAGATGCGAATTACGCAGGTTAGAAAGCTTTCTCACTTTTCATAGGTCGCATAGAAAGGCGGGGTTTTTGCATTGTGAAAAGCATATCTGAAATTTTAACATCAAAATACATCGAAGGCGAAATTTTACCATCTGGGCTGTGCAATGGATTAATTTAGAAAAATAAAAAAACACAAAGATGAATTATTCGCCAATCTATATTGACCATCAAACCTCAATGACCATTATTTTATAATAATCAGTCTAAGGGCGATGATGTACTCCATCCTGCATGAAACTTATGCTTCCATGTTAATGACATTATTAATCACAGGGACAATTTCAGTCTGAAATGGGCTAAAATATGGTATGCTGTTAATTTTCAGATCTAAAAATGCCCTCGATTGTTAATGGTTTCAAAGAAAACGGACCAATAAGAGCGTGTGCCGTAAAATCCACACCATACTATAATCTCAGTGGGTGAAGTGATCTTCTGGTGGTCACATTGAGAATTATTTTTTTTGTTATTTCAAAAATCTCACAATGAAAAAAAACCATGTTTTTCACAGAACCTAGTTTGATTTATTAATTTTTAAAAGTGAGAAAGCACTTTTTAATTTTTCCTTAATTAAATTGGCCCCAAGTGGTTCTGTAATCTCCTTCTTGGGTCCTGGTGGTGCTGATCACCTCCCCCTGATAATATAGATAAATGGAAACAAGGGTAACTGAAACACCAACTGCAATACGAACTGCCACAGCCTCTAGAGTGGTTTGTAATTGGATGTGCTTCGATAGTGTGTTAGAATTAATAAGAATGGCTACTCTTCCACGGGCAGGGGGATTCAGAGATCCTATCTTGTCTGTAGATGATATAATTTGAAAGATTAGGTGAAACATGCGGTGATAAAAATATTCCTGTACACATGCACCTATGGGGTTGAACTCAGCAAGTAAATCCCTTTAGCTCATCAGAATGACTGAGTAGTCAACTGAAATTCCATATTATGATGTTGTGCCTCATTTGGTTTAACTGAGGATGATCCTTCTGACTGTTTTTTTTTTTTTTTTTTTATGAGGAGAATTTTTTGCGTTCTTTTTTTTTTTTTTTTGAGAAGATGAGGCGTCCGGTATCCACAGTGTCATTCGCATGAAGTTGTAGTATGGGTTCCTCATAATCTGAGGGTACATCTACTTACATACTGTTGATTTTCGTGGTTTTCTTGCTGTTGTTAGGTTTCAATTTTTCGCTATCATGCAGGACCGTTGGAGTGCTAGCTGGAATGCTAATTGGAGTGTTGGTTGCTTCACTGGTTTTAGTTTGAGGCGCGTCCTTTCCAGAGTTTGATTGTGTTTTGTAGTAACCCAGTTAGCTAGAGTTGTGCAAGGGAGTATTGATACATCTGTTTGAGCTGCTGTTGAATGCAGCTCAAACTGCATTCAAGAGCAGGGTGAGGGTGATGTGCACAAGAACGACCGGCCATGGTCAACATAACTTGTTTGGTGACTCAGGATATATCCCTTTATGTTATATTTTATATTTTTGAATTTTCGTGCCTGTTTTACACATTTCGCAAGATTTAGAAAAGGCTGGGTAATTTCCTTTGCAATTGGGGCAAACGGGAGTTGAGGATGAACAGCCTGCTTGTGTATGCTCCTTGGAACCACAAATAGGACAAATGGCATCACCTCTACATGCCTGCTGGAATATCCATATTTCTGGCACTTAAAATGGGATTAGGAATATAAGGCCGAATTCGGCAGCTAAAATAGCTAGCTTTTACTGCGGATGACAAATGTGGGGTACTGAAAGTCAAAATAATGGATCTAGTTGGGACGAGATTTCCATGTTTTTTAGCCATTATGTGTTTGGCGCTGAATACTTTTTGATTACTTAGTTCTTGAACTAATTCCTCTTCAGATACTGTAAGTAGGTCCCATTTAAGGTGCTGTGTAGAGTAATAGATACTGGCAGCCCACCTAATGTCGTTCTTTTGAGCATCCACTCGGAATGTTTGGAGTTGGCTGTTTCAATAACGAGGTCTCCAGATTGCAATCATTCAACCATTTTTAGTGTTCCAGCGATTGATTCCAAATATCTCTGTTTTACAAATGGTGATATTTGCTCACAGGCTGGTTGGTGAGGGAATGTATTACGCGAAAAATCGGCATGCCGTTGCACCGCGCTTCCCTTCGAAGCCTTTTCGGTTGATTACAGTCATTATCAGTGGATGTGTCTTGTCTGGAGCTTGAAGGCTCTAGAGTTGGATATTCGTTTGAATCCATGGTTACTCCTTTTAGCCCTGGAGGATAACTTTTCCACAGGTTACCGGCTCCGCCACGGGGAGGCAGGAGCAGTGCCGCTCGGAGGCCAAGCGGTTGAAGTGTTAGTTGATTAATGGGACTAGAAATATAGGAAAATAGAGAAAGGTATGTTTCCCTCCTGTGCTCTAACTTGCGGCTTTGAAGTATAGAACTACCTGCTGACAATCGACTACCTTTCGATGCCTGCAGGACACCCTACCGAACAAAAAAACATTATAATAGGAGCTGACGTGAACTGTCGCTCCCCGACATGGCACAGTGTTACCCCTGACAAGCGAGGAACCCGGAATGGTGAACTTCTCGAGGATTACTTGCCAGGATTACAGTTGACAGTGCTAAATCAACCTCGCCACTTGTCAACCTTTTGAAACACCCTCTGGGAGGCCACAACTGATGTATCCTCAGCCACTAGGAACTTGGCGGGATTTGTGACCGACTGGAGGGTGTAGGAGGCATGAACTACCTTCCAATCACCTTTAAAATAATCAGACAATTGACAACAGTAACACTAACAAACCAACAGAAAAACAGATAAGCAGTTGCAAAAGCGGACTGGATGTTATTCAAAAACCTGTTCATCACAGCCACAGAAAGCAACGCAGCCAGTATAAACCCACAGTATGACCCGGATGACCTGCTGAGGGGAACCACAGACCTAATACAAACCATTAACGATCGAACAATCAAAAGAAAAAACCCAAAACCCGGTGCTGTTCCCTGGTGGACCGCAGAAATAGCTGTGCTTCGACGCCAGATGCAAAAAAGCTAGGAAATATTTCCAGGCAGCACTTAGGACATGGCCCGCATATGAAGTGGAAGCTTTAAGACTGCGCTACCGACAAGCCAGAAATCACTATACGGACACGATACAGAAAAGCAAGAAGCGTTCCCGGGAGCGTCTGGTATCCACTACAGGAAGAACCGACAGGAAGAACTACACTCCTTGCGTGTAGTTTACAAGGTGATTACAAACAAACTGACCAGGGGGAGGTGATCAGCACCACCAGGACCCAAGAAGGAGACTATAGAACCACTTGGGAGCAGTCGATGGGTAATACACTCGACACAATTTTCAAGGAACCGGTGACCCTAACTCTGAAGAACAACATAAAATCTGCGAAGAAAATGAAATATATATCATCCCTGCGCTCGAGCCCCTCTTCACCCATGTGGAACTCGGCGCGGCTGCCACCGGGATCAGAAATCGCAAATGACCGAGACTTGATATGATAGAACCGGAGACTGAAAAAAACAGCAGAAATTGCCCCGCAAATCCTACTCACCCTCTACAACACATGTTTAGAAACAGGGAAATTTCCTGCGGCGTGAAAAACTGCAAATACAATGCTAATTCTCAAAAACTGTACTAAGAACCCAGAATGTCCAACATCATGCAGACCCATCGCGCTGCTCTCAGTGGTCAGTTAATTATAGGAGAGGCTGCTCCACATGAGGAAACAGATCAACTACGAAAGGACAGACCTGGCAGCTAAAAATCAGTTTCGCTTTAAACTAGGATGCTTCATGGTGAATGCCCTTGGAGATCTGCTTAGGAAGGCACAAGAGTGCAGGACAAAATATGTATTATTCATGTCAGTCGATTTCGCCGGGGCGCCGATTCACTTTAGTGGCCTAGTGTCCTGGGCAGACTGAGAGAAGCTGCAGTACCCAGTAACTTAGATAAAGTAACCCATCAACTTATACAAAGTTTCTACCTTTCAATCGGAAGTGAAATAAATACAAATTATTAAAACATTCACAAGAAACGAACATATGGGCTGTGTGTGTGTGTGTGTGTGTGTGTGTGTGTGTGTGTGTGTGTGTGTGTGTGTGTGTGTGTGTGTGTGTGTGTGTGTGTGTGTGTCTTGGGCCTCTCCTTTGGAACATGGTCTTGGACGAATATCTGTGGTAGGACCTGGAGCTGGCCGAGGCCCAAGCCTTTGCGGATGATCTCATTTTTATTATTGAGGCGGATTCCAGAGACCAGCTGGAAAACATCGCTAATCAAGCAACGCAGAAATTACAATATGGGACCACAAAAAAACCAGCTAAAAATTGCACCGACGAAAACCATATCTATCTTGCTGAAAGGAACTCTTCAGGTACGGCGTCTGCCCCAAATAAAAATAAATAGCCTGACCACCAAACTCACCAACCAATTGAAGTACTTAGGAGCTACCTTATATAATAAACTATCCTTCAAACCCCAGCTAAAATACATAAGAATGAAAATAAGATACTCAGCCCTAGTGGTTAGGATTATGAGGAAAGACTGTGGATTGAAAATACGAACCCTAATGCTATTTTATAACCCATCCTTCATCCCATCAATAACCTACGCAGTTGCAGTATGGTACACTAAAACATCACTAGTAACCAACAAGAAAATCCTGGACATGACACATAGAACCATCCTATTGACAACCACACGACTTGCTGCACAGCAAGCACACCTGCGCTGCAGGAGCTTGCTGGCGCACTACCCCTGGATTTATAAGCTGTGAAATCAGGATTGCTCGACCTGTGCACAAAGGGAATGGCTGCGATTCATCAGGACTTCATAATCAATCCAGCAAACAGTCAAAAAATGGAAAAAGCCCGACTACAGCCTTCGAGAGTGGCCGCAATGATGGTCAGAGACAAGAAAAGGTGAGATCACCAGTAAATGTTTCTAGAACTGAACAAAATATACCCAAAGCAACCGGGCTGGTACTTCACAGGCTTGCACCTGACCTCGTTACTCACAGGACATGGACCCTTCAACTAGAAACTGTTCGGCTTCGGCCTCACCGATGACCCAAATTGCATGTGCGGGGAGGTCGAAAACTGGAATCACCTGCTTTACGACTGCCCACAATACGAAGATCTCAGATGCACCCTCATCACGAAAATCCATTACCTCCCCAAAAGACTTGAACATCACTTCATTGACACTGAAGAGGAGTACCGAGCGCTTTCCCAGTACTCACAGGACTTCTTCACAAGGAGAAAGGTGTTAATTGCCGTACATCGAGACTGATAGTACAGTATCATAAACAAATCGCATAAAACAGACTATATGCGCCAAGTCAAGCATAAGACAAAGGAACCACAGAGACAACTCCTGGATAAGAAAACGGGAAGAACAAGAAAGGGAAAAGAAGAAGAAAGAGGAATTTTGGGCTGTCTTCCCTATTGGTTCCATACTTCTGTCTTTCCCCCCAGCCTTCAGCCTCCCCCCTCTCTATCTTCGCGCTAGCGAAGCCCCCACACACCTAAATTTAAACACATCCAAAATATCTTCGCCCACGTTCCGGCCTATCAACTCAAGCGACATCAACCTACATGATTGATGGTGGTATGTGTATGCATATGCACGTTGTGTGTGTGTGTGTATATATATATATATATATATATATATAGATATGCCTGGATTTTCTCCTGGCATATCTACATTTTTTTTTTAATTTAATTATTTATTTTTTTTTTTTTTAGGTCCAGCCCACTGAAATCTCAGGAAATTAGGTGGCAGGACTGCCCGAGTGAAACTAAATCTACTGGGTTCCTGGTCTGCCTCCACGGGGCGAAGATGGGGTAACGTTGGGCCTTAGATCGTTCAGTCCTCTTCCAACGACTAAACGATCAGATGAACAACGGTGCACGACACTACACATATATCCATACACTTTTAAATCTCTGGCCTTCCCAGCGAACTGGTACACCCACAATGAAAACTACGCGTAGATGTGGGAACCCCTGGTGCCGTCTGACACTAAATACACCTTGCACTTTGTACACCCAGGTGGGTAGGAGCAGCAGTGCGTAGCACACGCTTCTTGATTACACCGGGGTTCGAGCCCGTCACCACCAAATACGGAGGTGCGGAAAGGTCAATGAATGACCACCGCATATCCCCGGAGCAATATGGCCTTGGTTGCTAATGCTCCTGAAAACCAAATAACAAACAAAACAAATAACAAACAAAACAAACTTTGTTTTGTTTGTTATTTGGTTTAGTCAGTCCAACTGTTAAGTTTTCGCCGTATTTTCTGAGGATATTAAGGATACTAACTGTTCACCCTTCATAATAAATTTAATTTTTGTTTTTGGTCTCTGCTCTAAACATGTTATTAACTGTTCGTTTTGCCATTATAAGTTGCCATTCTAATTATTTTTGGAAATAATTAGAATGGCAACTTGCTGTCTCCTATCCTTTCCTAGTCGAACAATTACAATGTTGATTATTTCCTTTTCAAACCAACCCTCCCTCAGACTCCGATCCTCCCGTAAGAATTGTATCCTAATCATTTTAGTAAAATAGATTACATTAATTGTATTTTTTGAATTTTAGGAATAATATAAAACATAGCCTTCTCTTTTAACGAAGCCTGCTAAAATAAAATAATTTCATCTATTTTTTTCAATCACAAATTTGATTGGTGTTGTCAGAATGAAAACCTATCTTATCCAGTGTAAAATTCAATATGCCATTCTACACTTAGAACAAATTTTAATCGATTTTTTTTAATTAATTCAGATCGTTTAGACAAAACTATTTATAATTTCATTTTTTTATTTCTGCAGCACAATGATCAAATCTGAATTGTTCACAGTTTGGTATTCATATATAAATTTAGGATTACGGTAAGTAAATCTCTCTCTCTCTCTCTCGGGATCAATTATATAACTTAATATTTTAGCATTGAGTATGATTGCATATTCAGATGCAATCAATCTCGTTAATATTATTGATGGTTTTATTTTAGTTCCCTTAAAATGCTATAAATAGGGCAGAAACCTGCGTAGAAACCTGGGTTGATAATGGCTGCACTTTACCTTTACTATATGCCGCTGAATATCGTAATTCCAAAACAATGTAAAGAAGATTTGTTCATCGAATATTGGCTCCTGCTATGGACAAACTACTGGCAGAGATGGCAAGTTACAGTACTTGATGAGGAGGCTACTTGCCATGCAGACTCGTCCTAGCAGCGAAAAGCTAAACGACGTTATCACATCATCCAGTGCATGCTACACATGCCGATAAAGACATCATGATCCAACCCACACGAATAGTTCTTTCTGAGCAGTTTCTACCTAGACAGCAGATCCGATAAATTCAAGCGCTAAACGCTCAACTCCAGAAGTCTGCGAAGGATGAAATACAGCAACGGATCTTGGATGGATGGATGGGCATTTTGGCTGTTTAGTGGCCCGGGAAAGTCAAATATATCAACAGTAACATCATAACTAACTCTGTCCCCTTTACTTTTTTTTTTGTCAAATGTCTGTTTCACTTTGTTTCTTGTTTTTCTTTTCACATTAGTTTCTTCACTCCTTAATTCAAATGCTAGAATGCTCAATATAATATACCTATCCAGAATGTGCTTAACAGTGAAAAGTATTTTCTCAGAGAACATTCTGACAATTAACATTGAAAAGAGCGGAGGGTGTAGAATGGTTATAGAAGCCCGTATACTGTTTAGTTGGTGGTGGTGGTGTATGATTGGCAATAAATGGCTGTTAACATTTTTTATTACTGAGTTTCTTAACTTATTTATTTACTCTTTTTTTTTTTCAGGATTTTATGCTGTCTCTTTCTCCTGATGCAAAAGGTGTTCTGCACAAATAAAACATGATTAATAAAACGCCTTATCGGATGCACACTCCATTTCTCTCTGGATACTACCATAATTGATGAACCAAACATGTGAAATTTTTAAATATCATATATGATGTACCATTTATCAAATAAAATCAGTTAGTTAAATTCGTTCGATTTATTTTTCGTGAAACGTTTCATCTACCATACTTAATTAATTAATAAAGGTTTTAAGATTTTCCTGAAACCCACACTACGGTTGCTCTTAAAACCAGTATAAAGATGCGCTTTTTAGTCTGCCTGATCGGAAGTATTTTGGAACTAAAATAAAGTTTCTGAGAAATTTTTATATTTTTCTAGGAAGGCAATTCTCTGCATACGCCTGGTGCAAAGGTAAAATTAATCGTAGTAGAACTGGTAATAAAAGAAAAGAGTTGGTAGTGTTAAGATTTTTCTCCATTCTTGCTAATACAAAATATTATTCAGAATCATATATTTTATCAGTCAATGTTTTCTATGAAGCGTCAAAGAACTGCATTCCGTATTCGAGTGACGGTGAATTTTTTTTTTTTTTCTAGAGAAAGTTTTAATGTCAACTCTTTTCAACTCCTTTCCATTCCGCTTTAGTTCTGTATCCTGGATTTCGGCTTGTTCGTCTGTTTTCACATTTTACTGCATTATGACGCGTTAAAATATACGCATATAATTGAAAAAGAGTCGAAATATGAACGGCTTGCTAATACTCCATCCAGTGCGAGGCCAACCAACAACCCAGGTGGTAGGAATGAATGTTCATAGGGAAAGGGATCCCTACACTGGAGCGCCTGTTTGCTGCTCATTCCCACACTGGTCAGGGTTTAGTCCTGCTGACCAGTGTCTGAGTCCCACACCACGCGGGTTAAGTAGCTACAGCATGGTGCATGTTAGGTAGTCAGGGAACAATGGTAGTCATTGGCCGATCTGCCCACCAATCAGTTCAGGGGGGACAGGCAATTTCTCCCACTCATTATCCTCGTTCATTCTCTACTTTCATTCTGGTTTTGTAGGTTTTTTTTACATTTTATCCTAATTTTATACTTTTTTCTCGCATTTTCTGTTATATGTGTTTTATTTTTCCACTCATGCTTCTTTTCACAGTGGCGGGGGTAATCCAATGGTGTATGGCGTAACTTAATGGGCTAAAAACTAATAACTAAATTTAATAAACGTAAAGGGAAGGGCCAAAAACTAAGGGCTAGTAAATACTAAGCTAGACATACAGGGTGATTCAGGAGAAATAGTAAATATTTTGGGAGGTTATAGTATCGATTATTATGAGTAAAAAAAGTTCATATAAAAATGTGTCCAATCCTCAATGGATACGGAGATACAGCTGTTTGAAACTGGCGCGCACAAAGCCATTATGAGAAGTATTAAAGAACTATAAATGACTCATTGTATTTATTGACTGATACAAAACACAAATAATTGAAATTTTTTTTACAATTCAGAATAAATGTTCGAAATTCCACCGCCAACTTCGATGCACTTTGCAACTTTTGTGGTAATATGACGTGTTGTTCTTCTGAGGTCGTCTTGGCGTTCCTTTGTGAGGGTAGCAGTATCCACAAATGCGAGCGAGCAATTCGTCTCTTATATTCACCTTTTCTTTGTATACTGAGCTTTTCATCCACCCACAAAAAAAATCTAACGGGGTGAGGTCTGGAGACCTTGGTGGCAAATCCATCGTTCAGGGAAAGTTCGATTTAGATATTGTATCACCAGACAGGTATAATGTGCAGGAGCTCCGTCATGCTGAAAGTACACACCAATCCTTCACCAGCACTGGAACATCGTCCACCAGCAGTGGAAGTTCGTTTTGCAGAAATTCTAGGTAAATGGGCCCGGTAAGACGATTTTGTAACACAACAGGCCCAATCAACTGATTGTCGATGATACCACACCACATGTTTACAGAGAAGCGATGTTGGAAATTTGTTTCTAAAGTGGCATGCCGATTTTCATCTGACCACCTATGAGAGTTACCGGTGTTGTTGATACCGTCACGGGTGAAAGTAGCAAAGTGTGTTAGTTGTCTGACGGCACCAGCGTTTCCCCCATCTCCGCGCTGTGTACTCTGTTTGTGTAGCACAGAACTCTGTGAAGGCCAAAGATTTAAAAAGTGTGTGGGGAGTGGACGATTGCGTAGTGTTGTGTTTTCGGCAGTTGTGTAATTGGAGGTTCCCCTCGAAACCCTTAAGAGACCTCCCCTCTCTGCAGTCTGTGGCGTGGAGGCTCAGGATAAGCTACAGATTCCTGCCCATTGAGATTCTGCACAACGAGCACGAGATGGATGCCGACTACGAAAAGTTCATAGAGGAAACATTCTACAGAAGACGCATCATCAGGGAACAGCTTTCGTATTCATCTGAGTGACTGCCAGCTTTTTTCCATCGCGCTATGTGTAGTATGGAAAAAAATGTTCTTTCATTTCCTGTGTTAATAATTTGTTCTTTGTAATTTTTCCTGTATTGGTTAATTTTTAGGATCCGTAGTCTAACGAACGACCCTTATAATGTCACTGGGTTGTCTGTCCGTAAGTAAGTATTGTATCTCTGGAACAACTCAACTTATTGACTTGAACTTTGCATGGTTTTGTACATTATGTGAGCCAACATAACGCCATATTAAAAAATAAATTTTCTGTTTATACTCCGGGACGACCAGATAGACAGAATACAAGAAACAGAACCGTATTCAGCAGTCACGGGTCGCTCAAGGCACGTGAACCCCGGTCGCTCAAGGCACGTGTACTTATGCACCCGCGCCTGACCACCAAGCTACGGCATTGATCATTGTTGACAAGAATTTGTCTGAGAAATGGGGGGGGACAAAAATATCGACAACCTATAGCTTTATACACCGTTGGAAAGAGCTCAACGAGTAAGTTTAAAATATAATTTTAAAATTAAAAACTCAACTATTATTTGGGAATACCCAACTTTCTATCGTCTGCACTATTTCCATGGGGACGCCTTCAACTATCTTGCCCATTTTTCTATCACTGTCCTCTCCGAACTCCCCCCCCTTCCTTTCCTCTGACTTTTCGGGCTTCTACAGATTTTTGGCTCTGAAGACGGCCGCACGAGCTATGCGTAGGATCTAGCGCGCCTTTATGCGGCTAGGAATGGGGATAATGGGACAACCGATGCGGCGTCTGATCTGGTATTTCCCGACTGCGAAGTCGCAGATGCAGATCACTCAACACAAGACATCACACTTTTTACACAAACCAACACTATACAAAAATGGGGTCGTCTTCTCTATTGACCCCATTTCTTCTGTCTTTCTCCCCCCAATCTTCAGTCTCCTCTCCCTCTCTATCTGCTGGCCAGCGTATACCCCACAGGTCAAAATTTAATAGTTCCAAATTAAGTTCGTTCACATTTCGGTCTTTCAATCTAGCGATCAACCCACGCAAACATTTTTTTTTTTTTTTTTAAGGTCCTTGCCACTGAAATCTCAGGAAACTAGGTGGCAGGACCTGCCAGAGTAAACTACAACTACTGGGTACCTGGTCTGCCTCCACGGGGCGAAGTGTGGGCAACGTCGGGCCTCAGCAGGGGTCTGGCGGCTAAATGGCCAGAAGTGTTCTTCTGGCCATTTAGCCGCCAGACCCCTGTCGTGTACTAAATGGCCAGAAGTGTTCTTCTGGCCATTTAGTACACGACATCACACACCTCAAAATCCATATACTTTAAAATGTCTGGCCTTTACATGAACTGTATCACACCACAATGTAAACTACGCGGAGATGGGGGGAACCCCTGGTGCCGTTTGACCCTAAACACACTTTACACTTTACTATACAAAAATGGCAGGCCTCACCACAAGATCATCCAACGGCAACCTTGGGGGGGGGGAACCCTGGAGTCCACAAAAAATCCTTACACATACATTTCCTTTCTGTCGTGGCCGACCAAGTACACCCCTTCATGATGACAGTGTACCTATAAAACTCCTGAGTTTATCAGCAAGACAATGCAATAACACAAGATCCTGCAGGTTGCTATTGGTTTCAGGAATATGACAAAGAATTTTCCGCCCTGCCATGTCCGCCCAACTCATAACTTTCAACCCAGCTGGGACCGACTGGAAAAGGACATTCGAAGCGGGCATTACTGGACATATTGGCAGGACATGGTAGCACTATCACAGGGCATCCTGTGGAATCCATGCCGAGACGTGTATAATTGGCTGTATTGCACGAGGTATTACGGAGGCGTTGCTAATGCAAAGCCAACTCAGTGTAAATATTGTGGGAAGGAAGGTGTCTGAAGCATCAGCTATCCAAACAAAAGAAGTGGCACCTATATAAAGTTACGCATACATCATTTTATTTCCTTAAGTTAATAACCTAAAATATAAAAGATATTTAACTTGTAGCAAACGAGAAGGCGGACTTGCTTTGATTTAGCAATATGAAGTGGCAAATTTCAAATATAGAGTAATTTATTACATTTATTTTTGATTTTAAGACTGACCAGTTGTCGAGTCTGGTCAATCGTTAAATTTGTTTGATTTTGAACGACTAATTATATTAATAAATACACGTCGTAAATTAATTTCAGGCATTCTGCTGAGAATGACATTTTAAGCGATTTCATACAAGAAACACATTATCTAGCACATTTTGCATTCATTAATTTCTATAATTCATTGAACAGTTAGTGCTCCCTCGATAGAACCCATCTACGCTAATTTGCTGAAAAACTTACAAAGACTGATATACACAGTATATCAGTCTTTGTAAACTCTACAATTGAATAAAGACTAATATATTTGTTCGTAACGTTTTTCTGATCTTAAATAATTTTAAACAAAACAGTGTGTTGCATGCCATGTAGTGGCTGTGTTGAATGATATTGCATCACCCCTACTTCTAGCCTTAGTAGGCTAGAAGTAGGGACGTTTTCTCCCACAAATAGCGTGAAATTCTTGAGTATCCTGACGTACAATCAGTGTGTCCATTATTAATACCACAAAACCTTTAAGAGCTTTATGAGGAATAAAATTAGATTCGTAAAAAATACACAATAAAGAAATCATCAGGAAATACCTTGCAACTTATACTACAGCAATATGTTATCATATGCTATTGAAGTTTGGTCTGTTGCTGCACTCAACATACTCAAAATCTATGGGGTCTGGAACTATGGATGCTGCAGTGGGCCAACGAATGGTCTTGCCAGACCTACACCGCATCCAAGATTACACTATGATTCAACCTTGGGTACACGCCCACAGTCCACCGAGCCCATGTGCTGAAAATAAAAATAAATTTCTTCTTCTGTGCTCGTCCAAATATGATCATTTAAACATTTGGAACACGATGGGGTGGAGTTTGCCAGGAAGAGAAAGACACCTTCGCAGCATCTCATCCTTGCTCTCAATGCTCCAGAGGTTACATAGCTTCGATAGACACCCCTCAAATGTGACTCTTGACACATTCAACCCGATGAACATCGACCTGGATCTATGGTTGACTGATAAGTCCTATTGCGACACCCTTTTGGACTTGTATAAAGTATAGCTGTGTCTTAGCATGAATATGTAATTTGATGTTGTGATTAATAGTATTTTATTTACTATCATTTTTATTTCATTTATCATATTTTTGCTTTTACCTTTCGTAATTTATTTATTTATTTTATTGGCAGATTATTCTTTGGAAAATTAATGTAACTAGACACCTTTCTGACTACGTCATATGATGGAAGGTGATGAATGTAGCGTAATTTTGTATTTATATTTTGTTCATTTGTAGACACGATTCACTGTAAGATTCCTTTAGTCATCTCTGTACCCAATAATGATTATATCCAATCAGTGTTGAATACTTAAGTTACGTAGTTATATAATAAATATCAACAAATTTAATTCTGGTTATTATCACTAACTCGATTTCTCATCAAAGATATGTCTTTGTAGTAATAGCCTACAATAGTACGCTCTTACTACATGTAATAGCATACTGACCAGGAGATGGCCCTGGCTTGAATTTTTTCCTGGTCCAGCATTTTAATACACAGGACACCACTCATGAAACCGAAGGAATGCATTGTACGTTATAATTATGTTGCTTCCTTCCTAATTTACAATATCTGCTAAATATAATTTTCTCTCAAAAGGACACATTACGCAAAATCACTTTCGTTGGGTTTATTCTACTTTAGCTCGGATTTTCATTAAAATCCGTAGTTTTGATTTCAAGAACTTATCAACAAAACGTTAACAGATTTCAGTAAAATATAAAAGCTGTACAGGTAAAGCTACACAGACCTAATAAGACTATTAATTTAAAGGAAATCACTTCGCTGAATTATTGGGAAAAATGTAGAAAACTTTAACTTATAGGGACAAAATGAAATGAACCAAAAACAATGAATTTGGACCAAATGAAAGGAAGAACCAAACACGATACACAAAAATAAGAATTTCCCTTTTTTTGTTGGGCGAACAATCTTTGTATTTAAGAGAGAGAGAGCACGGCAAATTCTTATTCAAAAATAATACGCCTCCTTAAATTTTTGAAAGGATATTTTTTTTTTTTTTTTTGCATTTCTTAAAACTAAATCCAGCTTTATAAAGTTCAGAAAAATTTTTACGCATGTGGCAGGTCAGGTAAATAAAAAAAAGTTGGTGGCCCCACGTATAATTTTTCGTCTTTAATATTACGGCAGTTAACGTGTTGAATTCAGAAATTTTTAAACTCAGACATTGTAGCATCTGTTACTTTTGCAATCACTAAGAGCAGGTGTATGAATACACTAAAAGTGTATAGGCACACCTGTCCATCTTCGCAAGAGATCAGCACATCTGCTTCCTTGGGAAGTGACGTTTCGGGTTTTTCCCCCGTTCCCTGAATTGATAATATGTGTTCGTTATGCATTACGAAATAACATAACACAATACTGCTGAAAGGGGCTGTTCGGCTTTGGAAGTATGTTGCGCAGATGCAAAACTTAGCCGTTTATTGGAATATTATTTTGGTATTTGAAAAATCAGAACTTTCACAATAATAATTATTTGAATGAAGGAAAATTTAGCAATGCTTATATTTGCATGGTACACGGACTGAACTGTAGTATTATAACAGCTCTTACTTCTGTGCCACATTACGTTATTACACAAAAATAGCAGGCCTGGGAAAACCACTCTAGAATAACTCCCTCCGTTGAAGAAAAAAAAGATTAATGGTAAGAAATTCGTCTTTTGACATTTATCCATAGCATAAAGTATTAATATTAATGTATAGTATTACTATATTTTACCATAAAGCAATATGGGCATTCTTAACTATCAGTATTTTGATAAGACTATGAAGACAAATTCATTGTGTGGTGTGCCAATTTGATCTGGAGCCATTCCCGATGAATACTAGTTTCTCTTTTTCAATCAATGTGAAACATTCGAACTTTTATAGAAGACTGGCTTAAGCTCTTTCTTTAAGTAAATATCATAAAACAGAAACCCTGCGATTTTGAAAATTTTATATATTTTACTGTAAAAGCTCGTAATCCGATAAATCCTAGGATATGCCTATTCACTTCGACAAAAGCCCGAAATGTTTAGTTTATTTTGAACTGATACGGTAAACCTAAGGATTTATCAATTCGCGTTGGCAAACCCGAAATATCAGCACATTTTGCTTTATTTCAGACTTTTATCACTCTGATGCGGTATTTAATAGTTCGAGTTGGTAAAAGCTCGTTTGATAATTGAATTTCTGAATTTCTTTTCCATTGTCTTACTGCAACGAATATAGCGAATATTTGACAACCGCATTTGTTTTCTCTGAAGTATAAAGTAGTGAGTAATACATTTCGCATATCCGATTCGGAATTACTTTAAACAGAATCCTCTTAAATAGGATCCACCTTGGGATGAAAATCTCTTTTACAGTAATAACTGTCTATGACCCTGACCAACTGTTGCTGTCTGCTGTGCAGTAATATGGTAGAATACAGTAACAATTCTGTAAGTGGAGCGAGTACTGGTATTATTAATCTGAACGTGATGACTTGGACTAAGTGACCACGACGAAAAACATACACGTTTTCTCACACCTCATGGTGAATTGATTGTTGTTGTTATTTGGTTTTTAGGAGCATTAGCAACTAAGGCCATATTGCTCTGGGGATATGCGGTGGTCATTCCCTGACCTTTCCGCATCCTCCGTATTTGATGGTCACGGGCTCGAACCACGGTCTAATCAAGAAGCGTCTTCTACGCACCGCTGCTCCTTCCCACCTGGCTACGGAGGCGCCTGGTTAATTGATAACCGCATCAATCCTAGCGAACGTGATAGCCAGATGTAATGGATGCGGCAGGCAACTTAAAGTGGACTTATTTTTATTGATCAGTGATAAAGAACACAGAATTGTGATTATTTATTTATTTTCATGTGAATATGAAGCACTTTTGTAAGAGCGAAAATTTATTTAGATTGTACTTTTCGGTACTGCCCGAAATAATTCTTGCAGTTTTTTACACTACACATAATTGAACACGGTCTTTATGTTAAATTCGTTACCAGACAAAACAGAAGCAATGTATAAAACAGCGCTTACTCTGTTGAGTGAAATGTGTCAAAAATTTAACTTGGAATATTCCTCAAAATTTGTGGTTTTAGGCTTTGAAATGACCATCTACAATGCTGTATTTACCTCCTGTCCAAATGCAGCAATAATGAATTGCAAATTTCATCTGGGACAAGCATAGTTTAGGCCAATCTAATATTTATGTCTGGCACATGAACATAGAAATAAAGATAGTCAAGCTGGTAAATGGATGCGCAGTTTGTTTGGTTTATTCTTGTTTATATTCCGGCAAGACGACATGGTCAGTGGAGTTTACAATAGATCATCAATACAAATGTTAATCGTATTTAGCAGCCACGGGGTTGAACCTACGGTCCACTCAAAGAGCGCATGCTACTGCCATCACGCTCCTGACCACTTGACTACGTTACCTTTACTATACCTCCACTTGACTGTCTTCAGAAGGGTTCCACAGGGTGGCGTTTTGTCAGCAGCACTGTTCGCAGCAGCTTTGGAACCTCTGCTAGCAAATTTCCAAAACATGACATCGTATGTCGACGATCTGAAACTTTTCATTCTTTCGGATTAGCCCGAGCAAGCGCTCTCTATCCAAACAGCTGCAGCAAAACAAATCTCCGAGATAAGCACCTTTCTTCAATATATTGGTCTTGAACTAAATGCCGAAAAATCTGCCCGGATGACGTTTACAAAAATGATAAGTGGACATCAATTTAAACTTGTCAACTCTCACAAAGACCTAGGTTTGGTCTGTGATACGAACCTGTCTTTTTAAGAGCATTTCAAGGAAGCTAGAAACAAATTCTTCTCAGCCCTTTGGTCAGCTCGACAGGAACTGCTGGATTACAGCGATAGCAAGTTGACAACTAAGTATATCCGATCTTGTGTAGTTCCTGTGGCTCTCTACGCATCAAAAATCTGGTCTTCTGCCCCTCCAACCTACCTGCGGCAGTTCTTTGGGATTGAGTATTGGCTTCTTCGATCCCTCAGTAGGATTTCAGGACATCTCCTTGTTATCCTAGGGGTTACTACATTCACTGCATGGAATGACCCCTTGGAAGCAAATCATCACCACTCACAACATAATTACCCTCTCTAAACTCATTTCCGATAAACTAGACGTTCCCAGTATCGATAGGCTCATCATCCTGCCAAAGAATAACAGAAGAATAAGTATTCGGCAAACATCTGTAATCCGATCTGCCCTCAACCAAATCAGCTCGCTCAGTCATATGTTCCCAGAAAACATGATCGTAATTCTCAACGACTTAAACATGAACCCTGAGGCAATTTGTGTTGACAAGGCTGTGGGGGTGGGGGTTTCTCTTATTATATTTATTATTACTTATTTATATTTTATTCTTAAAAATCCCCACTTTGCATCTGACTTGTTATCTCACAGAAGAATTCCGGTTCTGAGGGAGTTTCTATATTAGAGCACTCCTCCTTTGGGTTTTGCTGTGTGTTCAGAAATGACCAAACTCCATTTTCATTAAGTGAAATACAATCAGTTTATTATACATACTTTCAAATAAAAGATAAGACAAATCATTACACATTATTCACTTCATATATAGGTACAGGGCATGGATCACGTTCCTGGTCATTAGGCTCTCCCATCCATCATCTTCTTCTTACTATAGGCCCACTAACATCTCGTACAATCAGTTTAATTTAACTCTTTCTTAATTACAATTGACATTTATTATTTATTTATTTATATCTTCCTTTTTCATACCTATCTAGCACAATCCTACATTCTTCTTCATGGTTGAAACAATTCTTCTTCTGGAATTATGTCCACTCTACAAACTATTCTATTGTATTCTATTCTCTCCCCAGCACTTTAAAGTTACATGTTAATGAAATATACATGGGATTATTTATTTCTTCATTCCCTCAGGTAAACTTCAGCATATAGCGACTAATTTCTCTACTTCAGTAACATTATACAAATAACATACAACTGTACCTGCTCTATAGGCTAACCCGTCCAAAATTATTACTTTTACTCCATTGATCAATCAGTAAATAAATCATAACTGTAAACCATCCTTCATTAACTATTTCTATGATATTTCCTTACTTATCTATACCTTAACTTAACTCTTAACTGTATGCTTCCCTAAATCTCACTTAATATTTATCTATCTTCCCTGCAGTCCTTTGCAATTACATAGAGGTAAATTCGTTGTTTAACCACTTACTTCTGGGGATTTGGATCTTACCGCTAATACAACGTGTGGCCAGTGACTTTCTGCTCTGCATCGGGTCCTCCATTGGTTTGGGAACGTTCTTCTCCGATTCCGGAATGTTAACTTCTGCCAGGGACACTATTCGCTTCGCCGATCATCCTGGTGTCGTATCCTTCTTTGCTGTGCCGGATCATTCAGTAGGAGTCGCTTCCCATCACTTTATTTCTACAGGACGCTACGGTGTTCTTCTGTTAGCATTATCTCGCTGTCCTCCTTTCAAATATATTTCTCGGTGGACGCTTTCGGACTTCTATGTTCCATCTCGAGAAAGTTCCCCTTTCCGTAACTTATCTACACTTTGTTAAAGCTATCAGAATTTAGTGAACTCACCATAACTGGTTCTACTGGTGGATCGCTTCCGGGGACTGTTTCCTGGGCCTATCTTTCCAAAAAATCACTCTCGAAGAAAACTTTATCATCTCCAAAAAAACTTTATCACATTCCGAAAAACTTTATCATCTCCGAAAAAACTTTATCACGTATCTAAAACATCACTCTCCGAAAAAACTTCATCACCCTTCTAAAATATACCTCTCCGAAAAATACTTCATCACACTTCAAAAAAAGCTTTGTCGCTTTCTGAAAAAACTTAATCACCTCCAAAAAAACCTTATCACATATCTTTTGCGCGCGCTCTTCCCCTTTTATTTCCCAAAATTTAGTAACACCCCTCCTTTCCTCGACCAATCATTTCTATCTGACCGTCGTCATCTCCCTTCTCATTTGCTTATGACACATGACAGGAAGGCCGAGTTCCTTCCGGTGTAGAAAGAACTTCCGTTTCTAGGGAATTCTCGATCCTTCTAGAAATGACCAGAAATTTCGGAGCTCAGAATCCATCCGGAAAACATCTGCGTCCATTTACTTGATTCGTCTCGCATCATTTGTATAAAATGACCACACCTGCTCTGTTTGCAGTAAACAAAAACGCTTACACCTGGTACCCCTATTGTAATCTCTGGAGCACTCCGTCCCTTTTGCCATGCCATCAATTAACTCCCCACTGTTCCGTCTCGTTATCTTCACTTGCTGCTTCAGGTAGTGGGCGCTGATCGTATATTTCTTTCTAATGTTTCTTTTCACGGTGTATTTGCTTGTACATTAAATTTAACCTTCTCTTAAATTAATTCCATTAGCGCGAGACCTACTATCTTAAACAATATTTGTGACTTTAAGTGTTTTCTTGTAAGAGTTTACCATATCACTCTATCTAGCGTTCTATCATAAATTATATAGACATTTAATTTAATTTGTAAGACTTTGTGTCTTACAAGGCCATGAACCCCAAGGCAATTTGTGTTGACAAATTTCATCATCGTACTACGTGGCTTCTGTAATTAAGGATCATCTGTGCTCCTTCTCCTGTTCCAGTCAGCCTACAGCATCCCCGCACTCTTCTTGGACAGATGCTGACTGTATATAGTGAGCGCCCCGCGACCAAGAAGAATGGCACGGGTGCACAGCATCTGTTAGTGTGTGATTTAATAAAGTGATAGAACAATACTATTAACTTTTGTACTAACTTTGTCAGTGCTTGTAATCTGCTAGAAGGTTTCCACATCCACGTTGTGCGGGGTGGGCGGCCAGGATCTCCTGGCCGGCAAAGAGAAACCGGTGCCGTCAAGTACGGCCGAACTGAGGTAGAAAGGGACTACGGTTTCTGGGTTTAACAAGTGAACTAGAGCAGTCAGTGTTTTCTGGCCTGTGAGCATGTCTGAACCTGAAGTGTTAATTATTGATTCCTCTCCACCTGGAATGGAACCTGTTCCTGTCCAGTCTCAGAGAGATGGAGCAAGTTCATCCATTGAGGGTGAAATGGACGTTACAGAAAGTATACAGCGTTCTGGAACCAAGCGAATTCGTGTCGAAAGTGATAATGAGGATGAGGTAGGAGAAGTGTTCAGGGAGATTAAGGTTGTTCGTAAGGAACTTCATGAGTATATGTTTAATGACAGTCACAAAGTGAATAGAGAAGCAGTGAATGCTATTCTGGAATTTTGGGACGTGTTGGAATCGAAGGCTATTGGAATATATGTGGAGAATCAGGTGCTCAAGGCAAGGTTGAAGGAGAATGACTCTACAGTGCAAGTTAAAAAGACATTTGCTGAAGCATTGAAAGTGGTAGGCAAATCGCCAGAAAGAGTGGAAAAGGAAAAACATGTGTTGTTTATAAAGGCTGATTCGGAAAAATTCAAGACAAGTGACGAAGTAAAGACTGAGGTTTTGAAGACAATACGTCCGGAACTGCAGGACATAAAAGCGAGGAACTTTCGGACAATTCGAGATAAGGGAGTGGTGATGGAGTTCGACTCTCGTCACGATATGCAGTGTCTGATTAATTGTCAGAAGGTAAAAGATCAAGGAATGAAGGTGGAAATTCCAAACAAAGCGGGTAGTCAGATTATTATTTATGATGTTGAAGCTGATATAGAAAAGGGGCAATTTCTTGAGCAGCTGTATTCCAAAAATGGATATGAAACAGGAATGGACAAGAAGCAGTTCTTAAAGGATATCACGGTGAGGTCTGTGGCTAAAGTTTTAGACAAAGAAACTAAGAATTGGATATTGGAAGTTCCAGAGAGACTTAGGAAATTCTTGGTGGAGAGGGGACGAGTATATATTAACTGGTGTTCTTATAAAGTGAGGGAGATAATGTTTTTAACCAAGTGTTTTAGATGTCTGGCGTTTGGACATGTTTCACGGTATTGTAAGGCTGGTGTGTCGGCATTGTGCGGGAGAGGGCCATCTTTTTAATGACTGTCCTAAGAAGCGGGATGCACCAACGTGTGTAAATTGTAAGAAGAAAGGTGGGAGCGCTGACCATTCTGTTGGGAGTAAAGAGTGCCCTGAATATTTGAGATATAAAGAACAAGTTAAAAATAAACCAGGAAATTGATAAAAATTTTTTGATTATAATAAATATCAAAAGTTGAAATTGGTGCTGATTAATGGTCAGCACTCTTATCAGGTTGTGTTGCGGCTGGCAATTAGGACAAGAAAAGAGGGTTGTGGCCTGATCCTTGTACAGGGGCCGTACAGGGTAAAAGAGAAGTGGCTATGTTGAGCCATGCGGGCTCCTGGGGAGCCTAGTAATTTACAAGGAATTTTTAGATTTTAATGAAGTGTTTTAAATTAGAAATGTATAATATGATGATGGATGATGTATAATGTTATAAAGGAATTAAAGTTTTAGAGAAATAATTGATGGTGCAGAAGTTGATGTTTTTATGAGAGATATTTTTTGGAGTTTATGGGCGTATATACAATTGATAGTAGAAACCAACCTCCTCGTGGTAGGGGCGGTAACTGTTCCCACAATAGTTAAAATTTTTAGGTGGTGGGAGCAGGCTAAGTGGTCGATTTTAGTTCTTATGATAAGTGGTTGTTTATAAACTTAGTTAATTTTGTTGATGAGCGTTTGCTCGAAAAACAAATTAGTATAATATGATGATGATGTATATAGTGAGCATTTTTGTCGAACATAATCTGTCTTCGCCTTGTATCTTTTATATTACCCAATATAGATTTTGTATTGCTATGTTATGGTTTTGTTTACCCTCCCAGCATTTGATTGCTGTCTAGGGGTGAATGCAAATTTTACTTTATCTGAATTAAATAAAAAATATAAAATAAATAAATTTAGCCACAAGGGGTACACGCAACTAAAATGGCTGATTACAGAAAATGTTACTTTTCCTCTTAAGCATAGGGCAGAAGTACTCTGGGTAATGCAACAAAACATAAAATAAATGCATGTAAAAATTTTATTCCCGATTCAATGCCACATTTGTACGAAATACATCCAAATTTATCCCAGTTCCTTCAAGTTTCGAATAATTTCCAAACTGACACCGACTTAAAGTGAAAAAAAAAAACAAAAAAACACAGTTTTAAAAAATAAGGCTGTTCGATATTATCAGTAAATTTTAAATGAGCAGTTCAGGAAGCCAGTAATCATTAGATTTAAGTTCGTTCAAAATGTATCACATTCACATAAATTTATATAATTTCATAGTATATTTGATTTTTTTATGGTTTATATGTTTTTATGGTTTTTATGTAGATGCACCATCATCTTCCACTTATTTTTAATTAAAATAAGCAAGATGGACCTCGGTGTCACTTAATATAAAACGATATATCCAACTATTCAAATAAACCTGGAGAGTGATAGAATGACACCAGGGGATATTTGTCAATCGGAAAGTCTGAAAACAACAGATAGCTCTGATCTGACTCTGGATAATACCCCGGGTATCTACGAGTTATGAAAATAGCAAAGAGTAGTACAGATTAAGGATAATCTATTTCGTCTCGTATAAAATTTAATTTAATACAATATCTCTGAAATTTTCGCTGACAAATCAAGGACTGTTGCAAATGAACTGTGTCAGCACACAAGAAAAAATCATAGATGTACTTATCCTTCAGGAGCCATATTACTTTAAAAGGAAAATTAGGGGCTATCTTCTAGCTTCTCGCCTAGTACAAACTAATCAAAACGATCCAGGACAGCCATAATCTTAACAATGATCTGGATGTCACTATTATCACAAATCTCTACACGCCATTTGCAATATTTGTAAAATCGCAGTTTATTGTTCACTTTCTATTGACAATGAATAGAATTTAAATACCTTGTTTATGCTATCAGCATCGTTTCATCTACAGTTAAGCAACTCTGGGGACTTAAAATCTAAATCTACGCTCCGGTTTCATGGAAATTCTGAAACCCGTGGGTGCATTCGAAGACTACAACTTTCAAGAGCGATTACTTATATTATTAATCAAGCAACAAAAGCAACCCTTCGTATTCTCAAACTGACTTGATCAATCAACCACTGACGTCACATTAGCTACCGGCTCTGCTGCTTCACTAATTGCTACCTGGGAGGTTATTACCAATTGGACGGTGTTCGATCACAGCGTATATTTAAAATATCTGCTTCTGCTGCCCAGGCTTAACTTCCCTATTATATCTAAATCGTTATTTATTCATTAGAAAAGTAAATTGCAACAGATTTAAGGATGACTCTTTGTGAATTCCCTGCTGCCCATCCCTTAACTGCTCTACTAGATATAAACTGTATTTCACTTCAAAAAAGTAAATTGGGATAGATTTAAGGAAGGCAATGTTCCTGAGTTCCGTGATTGTAACAATGAAGCTCTAAATGGAATATCTGCTTTTGGTATTTGCATTTATGTTCAGAAAGGAAGGCTCTGATGAAAGCTATACGGAAAAAAACCCTGCCATATGTATTATGGGAGGGTTTATGGCAGGCCACCCATGTGTATTATGTCCATAATTGCCTGTGTGCTCTGGTCGCTTTGCTGTACGACAAACTCTGGTTTCTCGTTCAGAGCAAAGTTCTGAACGAGAGCCCATAAAAGTTCCTCACATCACTGACGGAATTGGAATCTGGGCCTTATTCACCCATTGTGGGGAAAACGGCGCTAAGCTACCGCGCAGACCGAAAGCTATATGACAGTCTGCAAGAAGAAAGTTCAAATTTTCGATTCAACTCCTGGCGGACCAAGGACTCACCCGAACGAACCAGAAAACTGCCCAATAACGCCAGATGGACTTTAACGTAGACACAGAACTTGGAGTAATGAAGAAGTTAATCGAATTCTAGACAGATGTCAGCGACTTCAACTTCGACTAAAACTTCTAGACAGATGTCAACCGACTTCAACCTTAAACGGGAATAAGTTAAAACTATCTATTAAAGTAAAATGTGGAAGAAATTTGCATCTCAAACAGGCAAAAGGGAACCGTGGAGCCTCGTTTATAGCTGTCTAGAGATAAGATAATTTTGCAAGCAATAGTATGTGTTGTGTTATTGTGTCGTGCTGGCCTCTTGGCTACCCAGAAGTGGCAATCATCTGGTTGGTTGCTTCTGAGTACACGTCCCTAACCATGGTAAGATAGGTCAATTCTACTATACTACACAGCTGGTCTACGAAGAAACAAGAACCTACACTCACAGGAGAAGTGCGATACTTCTGGGTGGAGGCAAATCCTTGGTGCCCAGGTCAGGACAAAAAGAAAGAGGAAAAGTTATACTTACCCGCACAAAATGTATACGAATTTAAATAATAATATTTAACAGATCATAAAGTGTAATTTACAAAATCTGTATTAAGTTCTTCACTTAATAAATATTAATTGTTAAGAAACATGATATGTAATACAAAAGCTTATTCCAGACCAGATTGTGGAAGAGACAACAATGTTTTAGTTTCATTTCTTAATATAAAACTGGAAAAAAAATTAAAGGAGCCAAAAAGAGTTTAGAAAACATTGAAGGACTTGAAAAATTTACAGTATAAAAATAGGTGATAATAGAGAAATAAACCATGAAGAACATTGGAAAAAGCTGAAAATGCAATAAAACAATCGGCTGAAATGGTTATTGGAACCAAGAAAAAACGAGAAATAGAAAGCTTAGATGACAGAAGAAATATTGGATCTAACAAATGAGAGAAAGACACATAAAAACGTAAACTCCATTAAATATAAAGCAATATAGCCCACCCATTTGATCAAAAAAAAATAAATTGTCAAGGCAAAAGAAGCGTGGCATGAACACGAATATAAGGAAACGGAACTACAGAAAACACACAGTACGAAGGCACTAAACAAAAGAATCAAAGAAATAACTGAAAAACAAATAATGACAGGATGAATAATGAATAAACACAAGGCAAGGTAACAAAGGATATATAGCAGAAAGGAAGATAAGATTATATGGCAGGAATATTTAAAGAATAATATGATGACCAAAGAGATCATCTAGATATAGATAGAAGGGCCAGAAATTATTGAATTATTGAAGATTGAGTAAGATATGCTTTTCAGGACATAAAACAATGAAAGGCAATAGAAACAGATAATATCTCAATAGAATCGGTTAAAAATATAAGTGATTTGGAATAAAGGAATAAGACTCCTCAATAATGTATTTATGAAACAGAGAAAATACCAGAAGAAAAGAATAATTCATTCACAATGCAGATACGAAAAAAAAAAGCCGAAAACACTAACGTGTGCTGGACATAGAACCCTCTGTCTTTTGAGTCGTATAAACAAAATTCTTTTAAAGATCATCCACAACAGAATTTATAGGAAAGCTGAAATGGCGATTGGCAAAGAAAAATTTGGATTCAGACCTGGAATGGAATAGACAAGAGAAGCTATTTTATTATTACCTTAACAGAAAAAGTTATAGAAATGAAAATAATTTTATTCATTTGCTTTTTCGATTATGAAAAATCATTTGGTAGAATTAAACGCGAAAAGTTAATGGAAATCCTCAAAAGAAATGGCCTTGATTCAAAAGGCAGACTTATAAAGATGAAATCAAAAAAGGTGCTAGAGAAGGATATATTTTCTCTCTCTCCCCATTGTACAACACTCACTGAGAAGTAATAGTCCAAGAATCACTGGAAAATAGAAAAGAAGGAATTGTTATAAACGGAACGACAGTCAGCAATTTAAGATATGCAGATGATATGGAGTTAACAGTAATCACAAGCAATCGACCCCCAAAATTTGTTAGAAGCAATAGAAAAACAAAATGAAACCTTTCAATAAATACAAAAAAAAAACAAAACAAATTATGTGTGTAAATAGAGATGAAACTACATTCCAAATAAAATCTAAAAATAACATCTTATAAACAACTGCTGCTATCTTGAAAACCCCTCGCTTCAGACAATGAACAGACCAGAGAAATCGAAATTCGGATTGGATTCGGCAGAGTAAAGAACCCATCCTTCGAAAGAAAACTATGCCTTAAAATAAGACTAAAATTTTTAAAGCGTTACATCTAGCCCATTTTAATGTATGGATGCGAATCAAGCATTTGAAATATGAGATTGAGTGGAGTGATGAAAATCAAAAGGACAATCAAACAGTCCTTCAAATGAGCGGCACCAAAAGGAAACTATCAAACAAAATCTGCAAACTGAAAATAGGCTACTTGTGACCCCATCATAAGAGGTTCAAAATATGAAAAACCTAAATTGATCACAGAAGGGAAAATTTCCAGCAAAAAACAGAGAAAGGAAAGGAAGAAACTGGATGGATGAAAAAAAAAATACTGGACGGACTTTCCACAGAATAAATCATTCATAGAAGTAGAGGACTACTGGTGTCTGATGGTCTCTAACCTCCAAGATGGAGATGATACATGAAGAAGAAGAAGAAGAAAAATATTAAGTTCAATCTAACACAGTTAGCCAATTTAAGTTCCGTTTAACAAATACATTTGTTCTTCAGGTATTCAGTAATTGATTTAAAGGTCAGTTTTCTAAAATGCGCAAGGCTATTTACATAAATGCAATGATGCAGTAAATACTCTATTTATAGAGAAGTTCATTGTGCCAAAAAAAAAACAAAAAAAAAAAAAAACAGTTCCAGGAGCGCTACAAGCAGATCTACAGAATAATTGGAAATCTGGAATTATTGGTCTAGTTATAATAACAGACGAATTAGCAAACTGGCAGGAACAGTAGCAGAAGTAACAGGAGAAACAGCCGCAATTGATGTAAGATTTAAACTTAGTGTTAATCATTTGGCAAACGCATTTCTTGGCAAACTTTCGTAATGCATGAAATAAATTGCAATTTTGGATGTGAGTAGATTCTTGACCAGGCGTATAGATTCTAACAGAAAAAAATTATAAACGGAGAAGAAACAACAAAACTTGGACAGAAACAGTAAATAATATTCTGGACACTTATTCCCAAAAGATGGTATCACTTCTGATTCTGTTATACGCCAACTGAACAGGGTTATGGTCCTCCTACGATTAGAATTGCACCATTTTGAGAGGAAGAAATCCATTTTGCCATCTCAAAAATAAAATTAAACACAAGTCTGCGGGCATGTTTGAAGGGAGAATTTATAATAAAGTTTCAGCAGGTTAAACCTTTTGTCTTATTGTTATTATTTAACAACTGCATACAGGAGGCAATTTCCATATATTGGAAGCCAGCACTTTTAAAATATTCTTTAAGGAAGTAAATCTGAATCTGGATCAAGATTTTACAGGCCAATTGCCTTGTTGAAAATCTGGGAAGTTTTTGGAAAGATTACCGTAGTTTAGAATTACTTCTTTACTTAGGATAACAGTTTGCTTGCAAAAACAATCAGTTCGGATTTAAACCTTGTAGAGGCACTGAAGAAGCTCGCATCGAGCTTGCAAGGCTCGTAATAGGCGCAAACATTCTTTAGTGATCTTCTTTGAGTTTGAAGGTGCTTTCTTCTCGCTTTGGTGAGAAACCGTCCGTGAGCAGCTTAAGCTTGCTCACAGACTGGCAGAGTTCACTGAGAGAATAATCACCGTCGTAAAATAAAATATCGTCTCACGCTCTGTGTTTCGTGAAAGCCTTCAAGGATCAACTACTGTGCCAGCTTGGAACTGAGTACTACATCAGTGGCTACGAAAGGAGTTTGATAGTTATTGCTCGTCAGCATATGCCGACGATTTGCAGAATAATAGAAACTCTTATGCTGAACTGGAAAGAAACGCAAACTAAACTTTATGATGCAGGAACATAAGCTGGATCGAAGATAATACAAAAATCTCAAAGGTAAAAACCAGAATGGTAGTATTCAAAATCTCTCCTTCTCTCTCTCTCTCTCTCTCTCTGAGAAGGGACCCCCCCACGCGCTTGCTAAATACGTTAATAATACGGTGTGTGGCGACTATTATACTTATCGGTTTGACGTTAGACAGTCATCTAACATTCTATCCACGAACATATTTAATGAAAAGTTTAAGTTCATTTCATCAAACTCATGAGGGTATTTAGGAAAGAGTGGGCTCTCAATCATCGGATTATGAATATTTTAGGATTATGAATCATCGGATTATGAATATTTTAGGATTATGAATCATCGGATTATGATTCATAATCCGAAGAGTGGGCTCTCATTCATCGGATTATGAATATCCTTTCAATTGCATCCTACGCCGAAATGATTTTTGAGGGACAAGTTATTAACTTTTCAACGAAAACTAGGATAACTGGAAGGATGTTTTCTGCTAGCTTTAAATCGTGCCTGCAGAATGGGTTCCACTGCTGTTCTTCAAGTAATTTCTGGCTCCATCCTTCTGGACCTCGATCTAGTTTACAGAGGTCTGTGTTTCTATAACAGAAACAATGCGCCAACTGAATTTGATGGTATCACAACAAATACTTCAGCCAATCTAAAGTCAAGGAAGGTACGTTGTGAACAGCTTTTGGTTTGCAGATTGAGAGAGAGAGAGAGAGAGAGAGAGAGAGAGAGAGAGAGAGAGAGATGAGCAGACAATGTTACTCTTCTAATAAGTCAACAAAAAAGGTTCACCCCGAGTGTTTTCTCAAATTATATCTTTTTCAGACAATCAAATTTATTCTTCATCTCTCACTGCTGTTTTTTTTTGGGGGGGGGGGCTCTAGGGAACCGTCTAATTGGAAGCATCTGATGTTTATTTGGTACGGATCAGGAGCACAAATTCATTCAATATCCTATCGCATTCCGATATTTTGAAGGTTACTCCAAAGGTTTATTTACACGACGGGAGTCGCTACTGTAACAACTCAGCCAAATTCAGTAGGATTAATAGAACACTCTGAGCTCACTATCATAGTAAAAAGGGGGAAAAAACGGCATCATTTTATAGCCAAGCTATGTGTGATGTCACAGAGTATCACGGAGGAGTTAAGCTAGCTTTCAGGATCTGCACAACACATACCCGCGTGTTCAATCCTGCAGCAAAAAATAAATGCAGAAATTCACTGAGCAAACAGTAACGTCATCTGGTATTACAATGTCAACTAAATTTTAAATGTTGAGTGGTTTGGTTACTCTTTACCAAGAACTAACAGATCTCGAATAACCTCATGTCATTCCCGATTGTAATTTGATAATAATGTATAATATATTCTTATATATCTGTTGCGGTCCCCCAATTTATCCCCTGTGGACATTTTTTTTTTTAAATGTGCATCTGATTTTGTGGTTCTTAGAATATCCAATATTTATATCATAAATATACAACGCAATAATCAAACTCTCGAGAATGAATATTTCTTAAGGTATTTATCTGATTTATTTCAATGTTTCCAAAAAAACGCTCTTATAGTTCTTTTGCTTGGTTAAAAACGTTTCTTATTTTCACTTCAACTTTAGGCAGCCATGCAGAAATTAGTATGGACGACTGTGACTCTTTGCATTGCTACAATTGATGTAATCCAAGGTGATTGTAAGTAACACAGTTTCTCAAATATTACCAATTTATGGAAGTTATCAAGAAAAATAATGGCAATTATTCTATAGCAATTCGAGATAATGCATATTAATCTGTATTAGTTTCTTAATAAGTTTATTTTTTTCCTGTAATTCTTATTTTAAGACAAGCAGTGCAACTCGGAAAACTCCCCTTTCCAAAAAGTTAAAGAACCACATTAAAAGTGGCGAAATAAGAAGACATGTTTATATAAAATTCTCCTATCAATCACATGATCTGTATCTTTGATAGATACACATTCCCTCCTAAAAGTTTGGAATCGTGTTTCATTTTTCTTAATTTTCAAAGCTTTTATTAAAATGGAACCAACTTTTTTACCAATGTTCATTAAACATTTTCCGTTATGTATGCAATAATATTTAAGACAATTCTAGAGTATTCGAGAATTTTTCAGGAAGGTATAAAAGATTAATAAATATAGTGCAATATTGTAGATGATTCTACAATATTCTAGAAAGTGGGTGTATTTTTTAAATATTATAGAAGATTGTAGATGATTCTAAAGTGTTTTTTAATATAAATTAAGGAGTAAAACCTGCAACTTATAAAATCAAACATCCGTCATTCAGAAAGTGATTATTTTGTGATGAACATAGCAAGAAATAAGGAACTGACTGTTGAAAAATGAAGTACTATTATAACTCTGTATAAAGAAAGTTATTCCATGAGGGGTATTTGCAAAAAAACTGGGTGTTTCATTTAAACTAATACAAACCATCATTCGACGATCCAAGGAGACTGACAGTTTAAAGGACAAACTACGATCAGGATGACCGCGCCTAACAACGAAAACACAGATGAATCCAAATTTGAAATTTTTATGTTGTTTAGTGCATACAGTCAAGAATTCCATTGTGATCTGGGATTGATTGTGTCTTTCTGGAGTGGGTGACATCAGAATTGAAGGAATTTTTAGAAAAATAGGCGATAAAAACATTCTTGAACACAATGTAATATCCTCTGCACTCGGAAATCAGATTTTGTGGAAGAAGTTTTGTATAACAGCAACCCGAAGCACAGCTGTAATAGGTCATTATAGGGAGAAAAATGCAGTTACAGATAAGTGTTTCTCACGGTGTGGAAGGAAAATGATCGTAAGAAAGTGATTGTGTCTGTTCATGGTCAGTTTGTTTGATTTACAAGATAAAATCCCCGGGTTCTCGGGAGTTCGGAGGATGGACTTCTCAACCTTCATCCGAAACGGATTTATTTATTGAAGTTTCAGCTCTGTAAGCCTCATGTGCCGTGAAGCAGCACAAAGGATTGTCTCCTTTGACAGCATTGTACAATAGAGAGGGAATGTTGGATAAACAAAACAAAAAATGCTTTCTCAGCTTTTATGATAACGCGTTACGCATGTGAACGCGATGTGGCGAGACTGTTGTAATCATCATAAGTACGATAAACAGTTTGTCGATTCAATTCACGGCGAATGAAGACTCCGTAAGTCACCTTTGCAGCAGATAGAAACCTTTTCTTAGGTTGGAGTCTGCCAGTTGGTACTGTGGAGTTGGTACATACAATGAAATTTCCGTTTCCTTCAGTTTGGTTAGCATACAAGAATACAATAACATTTTCCATTGTATTCAAAACGACTAATTTCATACAAGTAATAATCTCGCGAAAAGCAGTACAAAAGATAAATAAAATTGAAATTCACCCAAGTGTGGTTCCATTGTGTTCTGCTTTTTACTTTCAGGACGCCTTTTTCATTTACAAGTGCTGAATATTTTCTAAACTGCAGAGTTCCAAATCGACAAGTTATTAGCCCAGTTTTCCCAACATTCTGAGACACTTCCCAACAATTACATCCCATATGAGCGTGCGGTTCGACAAGACGTGATTCAGCAAGACTCAGCCAAATCGTGTAACTTTCCAAAATAAAAGTAAATAAATAAAGCAACACTTCAGCATTCATGTTTATGTCTCTTCTTCTTTATCTTCGCCTTCTTCCCACGTTTATATGGGGTCGGCATTTCCGTCATTAATTCTTTTCCTCCATTCCTCCCTATCCTGGGCTTCCTCTCTCCTCCATCATCTCTCTTTTAAATCCTCTGCCACCTTGTCCTTCCATCTCAGCTTAGGTCTCCCCCTCTTCCTCTTCCCTATCACCTCCAAATTTTCACACCTCTTTCCCACATACTCCTCACTTTTTCGTTCCACCTGTCCAAGCCACTTCAACCTAGATTCCAGCATTTTTTTACTCAGAGACCCCACCTTAACCGTACCTCTGATGTAGTCATTTCTTATCCTGTCCTTCCTCATCACACCACACATTCATCTTAGCATCCTCATCTCCGCCACTTCCATCTTCTTCTCCTGGGCCCTTGCAATCGCTCATGTCTCAGCACCGTACATCAATGTGGGTCTAACCACAGTTTTATACACTCTTCCCTTCATTCTACAATTTACTTTCTTATCAGACAGCACCCCACTCATCTTTCTCCAGTTCAACCATCCACATTGCACTCTATGCTGTATTTCTGCACTCAATCCTCCATCCCTCTCAACGTTCGATCCCAGATACTTAAATTTCAAAACTGATGGTAGCTTTTCCTTCTGAAGTTTTAAAGAACTCTCAACTCCATTCAATACCATATATTCTGTCTTTGTTCTACTTATCCTCATGCCTCTCTCTCTCTCTCTCTCTCTCTTCCAACCCTTTCCTCCATTCACTTCTATACTTCACTACTCTTCACTTCTTCCAACGCTTTCCTCCATTCCTCCAATTTCTTCCCTACCTTTCCTTGGGATGGCTAACAGCTGATCCCTGGCACAGCCTAACTTCTACAGAGAACCCCTCACTCATACCTACACTACTCTTAACCTGAGTCATCGCTCCCTTGTACATTTCCTTCACAAGACTTACGTACTTTTCTGATGCACCCTTCTCCCTCATGCATCTCCATAGCTCTTGTCTGGACACTGTATCATATGCTTTTTCCAGGTCTATGAACACCATGTGCATTATGCTTTTTCCAGGTCTATGAACACCATGTGCACTACTTGCATCTCCCTGTATCTTTCCATCACCTGCCTTAAAGCAAAGACCGCATCTGTTGTTTCTCTTCCCGGCATGAAACCAAACTGTTCCTCTCCTATTTCCGTCTCCTGCCTTATCCTTCCTTCTACAGTTCTTTCTCAGATTTTCATCGAATGAGACATTAACTTTATTCCCCTGTAGTACCCACATTTCTGCACATCACCCTTTCCTTTATAGATTGGCACAAGTATACTTTCCCTCCACTCATCGGGTATGCTCTCATGCTGCCACAGTTTTTCCATAAAGTCCCATGGGGTATCCTCTCCTGCTACCACAGTTTTTCCATAAAGTCCAATAGGATAGCGATCCCTTCTTCTCCCAGACTTCTCCATAACTCTACTAGTATCTGATCAACACCTACTGCTTTCCCCCTCTTAATTTTTCTGAGTGCACTTTCCACATCTTTCCTGCTTATGCCTTCCACTACTCTTTCATTCGTCTCTCCATCCTCGCATAATGCTGTTGGGTTTTCCTCATTTAATAACTTCTAAAAATAGTCTTTCCACCTTTCCTTAATCTTCTCCTGGTCCTGTATAACCACTACCCTCTCATCGTTTATCTGTTTTATTGATGAGAAGTCCTTTGATGCCTTGTCACTCGCTTTGGCTATTCTCATCAATCGCCTATCTCCATCTTTCCCTTCCAGTTCCCCATAGGCCTCGTCCACTGCCCTCGCCTTTGCTATTGCCACAGCCCTTTTTGACTCCTTATTTGCTAATTTATATGCTTATTTATCTTCCTGGCTACCTGTTAAATCCCATCTTTTCTTCAACTCCTTTTGTTTTATCACCGATTGCACTTCCTCATTCCACCACCTCATTCCTCCTTTCCCTTCGGCACCCCTTTTCCTGATGTTTTTTTCCCACAACTCTTCTCCCACTGTCCTTATGATTGAACTATTTATCTTCCACCACTCTTGCACGTCTTCCGGTAAATTTATTCCTTTCAGCACCTTTTCCCTAAGCTCCTTCCTCAAACACTCCTCTTTCAATCTCCACCATTTTATCCTTTTCTCCCTCTGTCTTGAATATTTCCTACTTTTATCCACTGCGACTTCCCAATCGACAACAAACAGTCTATGTTGTGCAGACACACATTCTCTGTTTATCACCTTGCTGTTCTTCATTTCCTTTAGATGCCTCCTATGGCACATGATATAGTCAATCTGGTTTGTCCTTTCCCCATTCTTGTATGTTATCAACTGGCTTTCTTTCTTTTCGAAGTACTTGTTAACTATCTCCAGGTCGAATACCACTGCGTGGTCTACTATCCTCTCCCGTTCCCTATTTCTTTCCCCAATACTCTTCCTCCTTCTCTCTCTCTCTCTTGCTTGTTCCTAAATGCCCATTTTAATCGCCCTCAACAATCTACCATGACCACTTGATCCATTTCCATCTAAAAACTGTCCTTTTCTTCTCCCCCGCATCCTACTTGCGGTGCATACGTACATACTATTGTGGTCAAGTGTCCACCCACTTCCAGTTTGATGCTCATAATCCTATTACCCCTTCTGTTAACCTCATACACACTCCATCTTTTAACTCCTTATCAACTACAATACCTACTCCATTTCTTCCTCTCTCATTCATTTCCACAAAGAACAATTTGTACCCTTCACGGAGCTCTTTTGCTTTATTTCCCTTCCACCTTGTCTCTTATAGGCATAGGATCTTCATTCTTCTTCTTTGCATCAAATCCACAATCTCTCTATTCTTTCCATTCATCGTCCCAATGTTCAATGTTCCTATTCTAACATTTTTCATCCTCTTCTTCTTCTCTAGATGGACTAACTTCTTTAACCGAACCCGTCCTTTGTTCGGTAGCCCTGACCCTTTTCTCACAGTTTCGGGGCGACGTGACCGCGCGTTGCTTATGGAGTACGCCCTAGCCATTCCACATTTATTTCCCGTCATTCTATCATTTTATTTTGTCTTCGCTTGTTATTTTTATTTTGTACTGGTCATAAATGCTTTTTTTAAAGATTTATTTAAGATTCCAACAGTCAGATCTCCCTAAATGTTCGGTATCGCATCCATGTTTATGTGCACTTTTTAACTGAAAATTACCACAGAAATCAGCCGTGAATCAATATACATATACACGTTGAAGTCTTACAACTACTGATTTCTCTTTTTTACCTACCTTCTGCACAGGAACCTGCTTTGGAACTGAAAATTTACTAAGAAAGTCATTAATCTGGCATGTTCAAAGTCAGTGTCATTGTAGTGCAGAGAAATTTCAAAAATGCGTCTTCCATCGGGGCTGTAGTTGCCCGGCTTGAGGTGGCGGGATTGGGATTTCTTAGTGAGTTTTTCGATTTTTCAGCCTACATAACATGTAAATCGACCAGTTGTGTATTATGTTGTGCACGCATAATACACAACAGCCCAATATGGACTAAGTAGTTGAGGCGATTCATTCCATATTGAGTTAATACAACACCAAAGTCATTGAAAAAAAAAAAAATAAATAAATAATAATAAATAAAATAAAGTCATACATTACACACTGTCGTACCATTAATACCCACTCCTTTCCGTTCATAGTTAGTCAAGCATCACGTGTCACACACAACTGTAAATATGCTCGTAGGCCTTCGAGGAGTAGCAGTACGATTGTGAATGTACGCTGCTGAAATCGACAGAATTAACAGAATACCATCGCGGAATAATAATGGGGTGCCACAGACGCAATCGGTTCGTACGTGACATTTCAACCACACAGAAGATCCGGTACACCATTCGTTATCTGATCTACAAATGGATGCGGACTGATTCCGAAACGTTGAAGAAATACTGGGGAACTCCGAATCTGAAGAAAAGTGACACACACACACACACACACACACACACACACACACACACACACACACACACACACACACACACACACACACACACACACACACACACACACACAGGAACTCACTGAGAATTAGTACATATATTAGCACCAGTTCAGTGTGCAGGACGCTGCCTGATATGGGTTATCACGGTCGTGCAGCAGCCCACCAGCTACTAAGCAACCTGCCTAATGAAAAATGCAATCTAGCTTAGTATAAAGCCTGCCATTCTTTGGCTGTAGAGCAATGCTTTGTTTTGGAGTGACGATTCGCAGTCGACTTGTCTGTTTGTCGTAGCTGGGTATGGCGGATGCCCGGAGAAAGCTACTTGCTTGAATGTATCGTCCCGACAATGAGGTTTGGTGGTGGCAGCGTGATGGTCCTGGACCATTAGTTGTTTTGGACAAAACTATGAATATTCCGGTCTATCTAGATATCCTACACAATAAGGCGTTACCTAGTTTGGGGCAGCATTTCGGGGAAGGTCCATACCTGTATTAGCAAGACAACTCCATGTCATGCTGCGCGCCTCGTCACGGAATGGTCAGAGAGTTATGACCTACGAAAAACCTCTGGGATGAATTCAATCGTTGGGTGCGCGAGCCAGGAGAGACGCCTTAAAAACAGCGCTGAAGCGATATCCGCTTTGAAGTGCGAATTGCTGAAATCGGAGGATGTTTACAAAATTACTGGTCAAGAGTGTCCCACAGAGACTACAGGCTGTCATAAAAGTTAAAGGTTTGGGAACATATTTTCAGTTTTCCTATAAATAAAGGTTATTTCTAGATATGTACGTGTCCGGATATTAGTGGTACGGCACTGTGTGTGTATGTGATATAGCTTGATAAAGATGCAAAGATAGAAGTGAAAGATACACAAAGTGCCAAGGACTAGAAGGGTGAGGACAGTAGAAATAAGAAACATTGTAAGTTTGTAAAAAAATAAAGAATCCTATATGTTGTGATGAATTAAGAGAATTGTAGGCTGAATTACAAAGCCAATTAGAGGTGAGTGAACTGTAAAGTAAAATGATTAATACAAAATGATTAAACAAATAAAATAAAATAAAAGGTATGATAACTATCGTCAGAAATGGGCGGGAAAATTTAGTTATGTCGAAAAAGGGGATAGCAAAAATGCAAAAATCTGATGTTAGTTGAAGAAAATATTGATACATGGTGAGGTATTTCATCAGGGGACTACATCTGACTACATCAGGAACTGTGTTTCTATACTTGTCCATAACAGTGTAAAAAGTGAAATAAAGCATAAAGATAAAATTAAAATTACAAAGGAGCAGCACCAATCTCACACAGTGTGAACAAGATGGTCACAACTAGGGCTTACAATACCGGTCAAAATCTTAATACCCGTATTTTTAATTTACGAAACCGGGATAGCGGTACTAATACTGGTATTCCAAAAACAAACGTTTTTCTCAATAAATTTTGATGACAATTAGGTGCAATAAAGTAAGGAAAAAAAACAAGTACTGTAATTACTTGAATTCATGTTTTAAATAAACTTTTATTGCAATAATAAATATTCTGAAAAATCATTAAAATACAGTTATTCTAAAAACAAAGAAATACATACTGTTACTGCAAAGTTTAGTTATGTTTAAGCATCTACACTACCTGTTCGAATAAAGTGAACTCTTAAAAAACAAGCAATCAATAGTATGATCGTTTAAAACGGATCTAATTTTGGTACACAGTATTTGATTAGCGGCAGAAAACGCCCTTTCATATTTTATTCTGGTACTGAGATAATCGTAGACGATCTCAGTCCATATTTTCTAGGCTTTGAACTTTTTTAGCAAAAATAGTTAAAAAGTATTTTATTAATTTCCGACTCAAGTTCATCTTTTAAAATCTCATTGGAGTCAGGAAATTTCTTATTTTGGAAAGAATTTGCGGAACACTGATCTGATCTGATTCTGTTCCATGTTGGTCTTCCACGTTTGAATTATGTTAATCGTTTTCTGAAGGAGAAAGGCGTTTTATTAAGCGAAGTATAATTTTCACTATATTATCTTTACTCGGTCTGGGAGACAACAAAGAATGGGGATAAGGAATAAAGAAGAGAGCAAAGAGTGCAGTTAAGGAATTCTTCACATATATAAATGCAAAGAACAGAAGGACAAATCAGATTGGACCCTTATGGACGTGGGATAGTATTAGATAATATAGCTGAAGTTGCAGATGAACTCAACAGTTACTTTGCATCGATATTTACATTACAGAAACCCTTTTGTGTCAATGAGATATTATGGAAGTGAAGTTGAAAAAAATGTAATTAATGATGTTGAAATTTCAAATGATTAATTAATGAGAACTACTTTCGCGCCTACAGGCGGAATTAAGGCTCCCGTGGTTGATGGCATATGCCCTATAATCTTAAAGGAGGCGGCAAGTGAGTGCATTGAAAAATTAAGGCTAGTTATTTTTTTATTTATTTTTTTTTTTTTTTTGATTTGGTAGTTGTTGGCGCATCGGCTTCTGTGGCCATATTGCACCTCCCAAGGTTTTTGCAGTACTTTGATCCAAGCCCGAGGCGAGAATCGAACCCGCGACCTTTGGGTTGCCGGGCAGGTACTTTACCCACTCGGCTAGCCCGGTCGGCAAGGCTAGTTATGAAAGCATAACTGGACTCAGGAGAGATTGCATTGGATTAGTGTAAATTGGAACATAAAGGCGGTTCTAGGAGTGCAACGGAAAATTACCGACCGACCGACCAGTCTAACTTCAGTAGTAGGGACAATCATGGAGGCAATGATCAAGGGCAGAATTCAGGATCATTTAGATGGAAATGGAATTCTGTAGGATACACAGCATGGTTTTGTAAAGGAAAAATCATGTTTAACAAATCTCATTAGCTATTTTGACAGGTCACTCGTGAGATGGATTTAGAGAATAATTTCGACATTGTTTATTTGGATTTCAGCAAAGCATTTGACTCAGTCCCACATGAGCGGTTACTTTATAAGCTGGAGCAGGCTGGAATCATAGGGAAAATCCTTAGATGGATAGCAGGATGGCTTGAGGGCACCTGGCAGAGGGTTGTGATAAATGGTTATTCCTCAGATTGGGTTAATGTAAGAAGTGCGGTTCCCCAAGGATCAGTATTGGGACCACTGTTGTTTTTGATTATCTTAAATGACATCTATGAAGGGATGGAGGCCGGGAGTTCTAAACTTGCAGATGATGTAAAGATCAGTAGAGTAGTTAATGATCGCCGCCAAGCAGAGCTTCTTCAGAGTGCCCTAGATAGATTTCCGGGATGGTCAGAAAAGTGGCAGCTATGCTTTAATTCAACAAAATGCAAGGCCTTACACCTGGGGAACAGCAACCCTAAAATAACTTATACACTTAGTGGAGTCGAATTAAAGTCAGTAGTGGAGGAACGGGACTTGGGAGTTGCGATAAGGTCAGACATGAAGTTGTCCGAGAATTGTGGACAGGTTGCAATGTTGCATGGTGTCCTATCGTACATTTGCTAGTAGAGATAACGACGTCATAATGACATAAAGGTGAATTTATAACCTTTATGTGATTAAATTATAAACAATTATTATTTTTTTAAATTAGTACCGAAAAACCGGTATTTTTTGTATCAATACCAGAAAAAAATGACCGAGATCCCGGTATTGTAAGCCATAGGCCAAACGCAGTGTCAGTGATATAAAGATAAGGTAAAATTAAGGATAAACCTAAAATAGAATATAAATAAGTGTTTTCAGAGTAGGGGAAAAATTTAATGTTATGTAGGTTTTATGTAATTTTGGAAAAAAAATATATTAGTGTTGGAATTTGGTCGAAATTAAAATTAGAACAAGCAAATGGTGTAGGCAAGGTATTAAAATTGAGGATGGGGAGGGATAAAGGAATAATTAAATAACGACGAAAATAGCGATAGATGTGGATAGATGGAACGTTCGTGTCGCCCTCGTATTACGGGAAAAAGGTAGAAGCAGAAAGATAAAAAGTATAGATAAAGACATTAAACTAACTAGGCTAGCTGGGGCTGTAAAGCCCAACCTTTTAGTAAGGGCCCTGGCTTTGTAAGTGTTAGTATAAAAAGGGTAATGAAGGGAAAACGAAAGCGAAAATTATGCAATTCAAAACAGGTCTAAAAACCGAGTCGAAATAGAAACCGAAAATGGAGAATAAAAAACGATACTTGGAGTTTTCGAGAAGTACGTAGCACAAGGAAGAAGGTGAGAAAATATAGCGAACATATTCGGTTGAGTTGATAAATTTATCTAATGCAGCACCTGTGCATCAGTCGTGTAATTATTTATAGTCGAAAAACGGACATAATAGAGAGCTGTGAAGAAGAGAAAATAGCGACCTCTATAGTTGTATTTCTATGAAATATGTGAAAAGCGTAGTAAAATATGAGAATACATTTACCTACTTAAAATATATGAGAGTAGCGTAGGTAAAGAGAAAGTACAGTATATCTATAACGTAGTTAGAATAATGGGACTTTACAGATAGAAAGTCATTAGACATGTGAAATCGAACATAAAACACTTCATAAATAAATATATATTGAACAAGCATAAGCCAATAAAAAAGTAATAAAATGAATGTAGATAAAAATTAAGATAAAGTAGACCAAATTATATGGTTACGATATTCAGCAAACATTGGAGGTTTGCATAATACTAGTAACATATAGAGAAATTTTATTTAAACCCAGGGTATGATTATTTACATATGCAGTCATAAAAAGCTGGAAACATGAAATGAAAAAAAAAAAAAAAAAAATGATATCCAGAGATGAAGAAGAAAGGTTAAGAATAATAACCTGTAGTCCAAATTGGCGTCTTTATTATGGTTTCCATAACGAATAATTTAACTAACTAGAAATTTTCAGTAATTATTTCAGTAAAATATATATATATATATATATATATATATATATATATATATAAACCGGAATGCGCACAGAGTGCAGACTGTGCTCATGGAGCATCTGTTCGACTAGTTGCTGCGGTATATGATTATACTGCAATTATACGCATAACGTCAACAACTTCAATTCTTTAATGCAATTTTAATCAGTAAAATAATAAAGAAAGAACCATAAATGATAGTTCAAGATTATATTTTTAAAAAATACATATTTTTAGAAAAATGAAATGGGTAAAATTACTTAGAAAATAGGGTTCGTTGTTGAAGACTTTTTGACCTAAACTAATCTTGCTAGTCACTGCTGCGGTTGTTTTTCGTATCCGTTTACAGTGATATTTCACAAAATTTGGACGTGGTACCATCAACGGGACACCGATAAATTTGAATTATTTGGCATATTTGTAATTCTTATTATTTGTTATAATTTGACAATTAACTCAGCCAATGTTAGTTGTGTCTTCAACTAAAAGCAATGTCTGTTCTGATTATTATTATTTTTTTAATTGTGTATATTCTGGTAATTATTTGTTTTTCCTGTTACAGTTAGTTGCCGTAGATGTGACAAGGGGCAGGAATGCGACGATAGATGGAGAAAACCAGAATGCGCACAAAGTGCAGACTGTGATAATGGAGGCATCTGTTGTAGTGATTGCTGCAGCAGCAAGTACTGTTACCAAAGCAAGTATATACAAATAAATTATTGATAAGGTTAGGTTTTTTTATTGACGTCTCATGGTCTTCGCGAGTCCATGAGACGTCGAGGTGAGGCCTGTATTCAGGCAGAAGGTGGACATTTTGAACAATTACTATAAGGTGATGTGAACAGTTAAGTGTCATAGACAGATCTTCAAAACTCGGGAACTATTGATATAAAATATTTTTATTGTATGCATATGAGGAATTCATTCCTGAAGTTATGCCGTGTATTTTTGAAACAACCTGTGTATATATATATATATATATATATGCAGGGTGTCTCAAAAATATTGGTACAAACGTTTAGGAAAGATAGGTAACATCTAAAGGAATGTGAATCGCATAGGAAACCATAACCGGAAACGTCACCGTAAGTCCTTACATGGTGCTGTTCATCAGTTCGGGGGAGGGAAAATTTCAGGTTTACTCATTCAAGCAGTAGTCGCCGCACGAAGAGCATGCATCGATATACGAACTGTGAGCTGGCAGACATGCATCAAGTGTATGGATTAGCAGAGGGCCCACACAGTGTGCGCCCCCATGCGGCACAACATCACTTCGCAAGAAATGTGTGGTCAGGTATGGTCGGTGACTGCTTAGTCGGCCCATACCTCTTACCATCCCGCATGAAAGCCGCTAAATATCGGATCTTTCTTGAACAAGTTCTACCAGGGTTACTTGACGATGTTCCAGCAAATGTGAGACGCAACATTTGGTTTTAACATGATGGGGCGCCTGCCCATTATGTAAGGTGTGTTCGTGACCATTTGAACAGGCGATTTGGGCGTCGATGGATTGGCCGTGGTGGACCTGTTGCCTGGCTCCCACGCTCACCTGATTTATCGAGCCTTGATTTCTTTCTGTGGGGTCCCTCATTTCTATCGTATGTGACTCGCATGTATAGTGTATAGTGTGTTCGTGTCTAACGGCACCAGGGGTTTCCCCCATCTCCGCGTTGCTTTCATTGTAGGTGTACCAGTTCACTGGGAAGGCCAGAGATTTAAAAGTGTATGGATTTTGTAAGTGTAGTGTTGTGTTTCGTTGTTCTTCTGGCCATTTAGCCGCTAGACCCCTACTGGGGCCCAACGTTGTCCACACTATGCCTCGGGGAGGCAGACCAGGTACCCAGCAATTTTACGTTTTCACTCTGGCAGGTCCTGCCACCTAATTTCCTGAGATTTCAGTGGCAAGGACCTAAAAAAAAAAAAATAATAATAAAATAAAATAAAATAAATAAAATAAAATAAAAATAAATAAAATATAAAAATAAATAAATAAAATAATTTAATAGTATTGGGAAGTAGTCGCTGAAAGGTAGACTGAAAGGGGTTTTCGTATGCATTTGGAATTTTGACAATTTTTTTTTTTTTTTTTTTAAATTTTGGCATCCGCTATTGTTTAGGCAGAGTAGGGGGAGACTGAAGACAAGTAGGGGAAAGCCAGAAATATGGAGCCAATAGGGAAGGTGACCCCAGGTCAGAGATTTAAATTTAGACTATGTGGGGTTACGCTGTGAAAGTGAACAGCGTAGGGAAGAGACTGAAGGCTAGAGCGGGAGAAAATAGGAAGTAAGGGGTCGATAGAGGAGGTGACCCCTGTGGTCAGTGGGGCAGGCCCATGTCCCACTAGGAGGAAAAGGAGGGCGAGGAGGGGAAGAGACAGTGAAACCATCTCCTTCCCTCCCCAGGGAAGTGGAAAGAAAGTACCGTGCAAGAGAGCACAGGTATAGGATCTCCTGTGGCGTTGCAGAGCTGCAATGAGGTCAAGTCCATGGTAGGTCTTCTATTTGAGGTCTATTTCTTCTGAAAAGATGTCAACTTCTAGGATTGTAGGTCATTCCTGGGACAAGTCCTGTCTTTGCAGTTCAGGTTGTTGAGGTTGTGTTTGCAGTCTATCATCAAGTTTTCGGTTTTAATCTTCTTTCATTTAAAGAGGAGAAATGCTGGTTGGTGATTAGTTTTGTCTTTGCGTTGTCATGGTTGAGTGGCATTTCTTCTTTTTCTTAGTGAATGGCAATTTGTACCCTTCTTCTCGCGAAGAGGTCCTGGGCGAATCGTGAAAATGCTTTATAATCCTCTTCGGTTTCAAGGAGCAGAAATTCTTGTCCTCTTGGAAGATATCTCACTTTTGCAATTAGAATACATCTTAGGTCTTCATATATGGGACAGTCAAACATAAGATGGTTCCAGTCTTCTATTTCTCCACAAGTGCAATGTGGGTTGTCTGTGAGTCTGAAGCCAGCGAGCTTTGTTTTGAAGGGGCCATGCCCTGTTATTAAGTACGTTGTATGAAGTCCTGGGAAGAACCATGATGGTGATTTCGGGTATACTTTGTTTGTATGTGGAAAAAACTTGCGGGTGATCTCTCCTTTGGTGGTACCAGCCCATCTGTTTTGCATGTGGAGACGGAAATGGATCTCGTGGCGAGACTCGTCTGCGCTGCTGCTACTGTCAAAGAAACTCCAGGTGTGTTCGACCGTGTCCGCCAATCTATGCTGAGTCGGTGACATGCATGCATCGCGTCTCATGGTGGAACCTTCGAGCATCTGTTGTAACATCATTCGAGCATCCATCTCGTACTCCATTGTTAATATTATGTCAAATAAATGTTTGCCACTAATTACTGTCTTGTGCCATTTCTGCTTCTTGTGTCTCTGCTACTACTTTCCCGTGACGTTTCCGGTTATGGGTTCCTATGCGATTCACATTGCTTTACATGTTACCTACCTCCCTCTAAGGCGCCTCCGTAGCCAGGTGGGAAGAAGCAGCAGTGCATAGCATACGCTTCTTGATTAGACCGGGATTCGAGCCCGTCACCACCAAATACGGAGGATGCGGAAAGGTCAGGGAATGACCACCGCATATCCCGGAGCAATATGGCCTTAGTTGCTAATGCTCCTAAAAACCAAATAACAACACCCTCTCTAAAAGTTTGTATCAATATTTTTGAGACACACTGTATATATATATTTTTTTCCGGCTGATGTTCTATATTCTTGCTTTCTTGCATCATTTTCCGCTACTAATGCTAACGATAACTGCAAACCGGCCTGCAGTTATCGATTTTATTATTACAATCATCTTTATGTATTGCTCTAAGTTGGCATTTCTCCAATCTAAAGGGATGTCTCTCGAGCCCAGAGATGTCCCTCTAGCAGCCTACTTCAAAATATACGAATAGGTCATCAGCTCCGGCAGCCTTATTTCCCTTATGCTTGAAAGTTTTTCTGATAAACAGTCATCTGTAACTTCAAAATCACTGATTTCATATGTTTCAGCCTCACACGCATAAGGTTTGTAAACATAAGTTTCTAAACGTTTCTAATGAAACGTTTAGAAAACGTTTCATCAGAAGCGTTTTCTAAAACTTTCCCACATCCAGCACACAAGGGTTCAAACTGATTCTTCGTTGTATCACATATATGAAACTTGCCCCGACGCCATTCTTTGCTCTCTTCCTTAGCTAGTGATTTCTCATACGCAGCCTTCTCCTTACTCTACTACACTGCTTGACAAAATTATCAGAACAAAATGTTTTTAATGAATATTTTAATTTGAGCAGTGATGCCGAAAGCGAATATTTCATATAGTAGGAATCCTGGCGTGCAAATCCGAGTATCCATTAAAAACCGATCTATCACTTTACTGAGCCGCACATTTATGCTCAATATTCATGCCTATAAAAACATGGGCTGCGACAACATCACTTCATTCACCTATTTTTTTAGTTTGCTTAGTGGGACAACCGCATCTCCAGTACTCATAATGGCAAGTAATCGTCGTTTAGATGAAGATTATGATGATTCTTTGAGGTGGTGAGCTGGCCAATGAACGCCTTAAAGCTGGGCAGTCGCAGGCGTAAAGTTGGCTTAATATGTCACGTAGTGTAGTTGGAAACAGTTTCAGGAGACAATAACTATTACAAGAAGAACTGGCCAAGGTTACCCGAACTCTAGTCAACCATAACAGACCGCTATATGGCTCTAACAGCAAGACGGAACTCTACGATCTCCTGTCATCAACTGTCTCTTGAGGTTGCTGTGGCTAGAGGTGAAAACATTTCCAATCGGACTGTGTTCAGGAGGCTCAATTCAAGTGACTTTACGCAAGCAAGCCAGTGGTTTGTATCCCATTAACCACAAACCACTGCAGAGGTCGTCGAAACTGGTGCTATGAACATGTGCTGTAACAAATTGGGTACAGTTCCGTTCTCTGATGAGATTGGTCTCCAAACAGATTGTAGACATTATTTCATCTGGAAACAACGAGAAATGCGGTACTGTCCCATCAACATCAGAGACAGGAACACTTACAGTGGAGGCGGTGTTCTCGTGTGAGGCGGAATTATGATCAACGGCTGCATCCCTCTTCATGTTTTTGATAGGGGTACAATGGCTGCGGCCGAGAAAAGATCCTGGAAACCTATGTGTGACTTTAAGGATTAGGTTGGCCCAGATTTTCTTTTGTAGGACAAAACCACTGAACATAGAGCTCAAGTGGTGGAAGAATATCTTGTTGCTGAAGATATCTAACGACTGCCGCGACTAACGCGATCACGAGACAGAAATCAGATCGAACATGTGTGAGACGCCCTTGGGCATCGCAATGCACGCGAAAGCAAAGTCCTTGGTCAATTAGTGAGGTAAGGTCTGCGCTGGTGGATGAATGGGATTTGTTGCCACATTAGGCCTGTTTAGCCGTTGGATAATAGGTCGTAATGATGCCATGTGACCATATTTTCGAGTATCTTGCATCGACTTCTGTAATACGACCTTTTTGAAATTCTTATGCAACTCCTACAAATGTTCCTTATACCTGTCCGAAGTTTCTCGCTGTCTCCTCATTTTATTGTTATTCTATGGTGCACCCATAACAAATTTTGTTCGGCTAAATCGCAACCTGCACCAGTTACATCACACGTTCTGTGTTCTGTAAATTTTGAAGATCAGGATATTTCAGATCAACTTGATGCTGTTGTTAGTTTCAGTAATTTTAGTCGCTTTGAAACTATCCTGCCTGGATAGTATCAAACTTCTCTACTGGGGAAGCGTTGTTTATTCGATGAGTGTTGTATGAGGAGAAACTGTTCCTTTGTTCGGACCTTTTTTGCTTTCCTAAGTCTAACAGGAACATTATGAGGATAAGAGAGTATAGTATCCCATAACATTTTGCAAACGGTGCCGTCTGGGTGGTGGTGGTGTATGTTCCCACCGAGAATAAGTAAGAATAAGTGAAGCGTTACTTATTCGAGGTAATGCAGCACATGGTAACTCGTTGTGAAGGATGAGCACAATGCGATACAGATGAAGTGATGCTCTTCACACTACTATCCTATTTTTTTATTTAAGAATTGTCTATGGTGTATCTACGCCGATATTATATAGATATATTTCCTAAATATATTATACATACCATAGTAGACCTCGTCAGCTCCAATTCCCGGATGGCACAACTTTTCTGTTAGCTCTATTATGTCCACATTAGTTGTTCTAACCAGGAGTTCAGCCATTTTATTGACAACGCTCCTGACATTACTGCATACACAGTTTAGATTCAGTATTCTTCTACAGTTTACTACCCTGACACACCCTTGGAATTGTTAGGCGTGTTTCCCTAGTTTTATCTTCCAGCTCATTTGAAACTCTGCTACTCTCAGAACATCTTGCCAACATCGGCATTTGCGGCAACAAACAAGAATTCTTGAGGTGAGTGCAAGCATTGCTTTGATGCATATCATCAGATAAATTTATCAGATAAAAAATGTATGAAAACTTAAAAAAATGACATTAAGTATTGCAATCCATTAAAAAACACGACGAATTGTTTGCATATTCCAAGAAAGCCCAAATTCAAAAGACAGAAAAAGTGTTTTAGAAATGAAAAATAAGTTTTGTACCGGTCAGGAAAGTATACATTAAGTTTAAAGAGGTAAATAATGTCAATTTATTTAATTTTTGTTATTTATTCCTTAGGAAATTGTCCTCTAGTAAAATGCCCAGGTGAATGTACCACTAACCCGGAGTCCAATTGTTCCGAAGACAATGATTGTGGCACAGAAGAAATATGCTGTACTTTTTGCTGTGGACAGAAGAGTTGCTTTAAAAATGGTTAGAGTAATATTTATGAAACGATTACTTTTTTTCTTTTATTATAAGAAATACTTAAATCCGGTTAATGCGAAATTTGAAAACACGAAGACTTCACAAAAGAACAATGTAAAAAAATAAAACCTAAAGCACTATCTTAAAAACTACTCCAAACAAAATTCTTTACGTTTCCATTGCAATGTAATTATAGAAGTTAGTACAGTAGGTATTTGCTAAAATTTGTGGAATTTTCGATTTTAAAGTGTAGGCAACGGTACACTTCTTCCAGCTAATCCTAGACTCTTCGGGGACTGGTGTTCTGTGTTACCTCCCGCTTCCTCTATCTTTGTATTTGTCCCCAACTACTTGAGCACATCTTTTGTGTCTTCTCTATATTTCAGTATACAAAGATATATAAACATATTTGTTCCTTTTTTACCTTTTTATTTTATTTGCAATACTTAGTTTCGCTCGCCGATGGAAACGAACTTTTATATTTAATATACAAAAACTGATTTTTTTCACCACTGTGCATTTTCTAAATTAATTGATTCATAAATATAAATATACACACACTGTGCTGCCACTTTATTAGGTACACCCCTGCTGTGCACACAAATGGTTTGTCCCACATCGTTGCAAGTCACATGACCACAGTTTTGGATATAAATACAGCAGAACAACCTTTCTAGTATCAGTTAAGCGTACGAACCGTAGCAAGAATGGGGAAAAAGAGTGAACGTGGCATGGCAGTAGATGCAAGACGTGCTGGAGAAAGCATCTCTGAAACGGCAGTTCTCCTGAACTTTTCACGCACTACAGTTTGAAGGGTGTGTCGAGAATGGTGCACCGAACAGAAAACATCCTCTCAACGGCACTCCTGTGGAACAAAATCGCTTGTTGATGAGAAAGGTCAGAGGAGGATGGTTAGATTGTACAAGCAAAGTGATGGGCCACAATGTCGCACTTCACGTCAGAATACAACCTTGGTGCGCAGGACAAAATATCGCAACGGACCACTAGTCGCGCTTTGTCTCGAATGGGCTACAACAGCCGACGGTCATATCGCGTACCTTTGTTATCAATGAAGAATAAGAGAGCACGCCTCCTGTGGCACAACAACACCAGCACTGGATTATCGAGGATTGGAAAACAGTTGCTTGGTCTGACGAGTCCAAGATCCGGGTGCATCATGTTGATGGAAGGCTCAGAATTTGGCGAAAACAACATGAATCCATCGACCCGTCATTTCTGACGACTACTGTGAAAGGTAGTTGGGGGCAGTGTTATGGTGTGGGGAATGTTTACTTGGGACACGTTGGGTCCATTGATACCTATAGATTCACGTCTGAATGCCACATGTTACCTAAATATCATTGCTGACCAAGTGCATCCGTTCATGTTGACAGTTTATCCTCAGTCAGATGGTTACTTCCAGCAGGATAATGCGCCGGTGCACAAAGCCCGAATCATTATGGAACAGCTCCAGGAACATGACAATGATTTTTCTTTGCTGCAACGGCCCGCTCAGTTAGCGGATCTCATTCCTATTGAACATCTTTGGGATGAGCTGGAAATGGCTTTTCGCTACAGGCCTACACCTCCGTCGAATCTGAAGGAACTGCGTGACACAGTCATGTCTACATGGTACTCCATTCCTGCACAACGTTTTCAGCATCTTGTTCAATCCATGCCTAGAATAATTCAGGCTGTTTTGAAGGCTAAAGGAGGCTCAACACGCTATTAGGTAGGTGTACCTAAAAGAGTGGCAGCACAGTGTGTGTGTGTATATATATACATATATATATATATATACATATACATATATATATATATATATATATATATATATATATATACACAGGGTGTCTCAAAAATACACGGCATAACTTCAGGAATGAGCTCCTCATATGTAAACAATAAAAATATTTTATAACAACATAGTTCCGGAAATGCTTGGTTCCCGAGTTATTAACCGGAATGTCTTATCCCCCGCAGGTGATTTCCTTCATCACAAGGTACTGAATCTGGTGGTTTTCCATTCCGACTAGGTACCAAGGCCTTGAATGGGTTCAGCACGCTGAATTATGATGGGATCCTTCCACTTGTTCAGATTACGAACCTAAGAGGGCATAAATTCAAATTAAGAAAGGACAGATATAGAATAGATGTGCGGAAATTTGCCTTTAGCCAGCGGGTGGTTAATTGCTGGAATAAACTTCCATCTGTCGTTGTGGAAGTTGATAGGTTGAATAAATTTAAGGAGGAACTGGACAGGCATTTGGAGGGAATGGTGTGATTTTTTTTTTTTTTTTTTTTTTGGCTGATGCTGCATAAGCTCATACACTTGCTTTCTTGCATCACATGCCACTACTACTACTACTACTCAAGTCAGGAGCAAGCGGATATGCACTTTATGTACGGTTTAGCGGACGGCAATGCTCTGGAGGCTCGTCGTTTGTACCACGAAAGGTTCCCAGAACGAAGATGTCCAGACAGGAAAACGTTCGAAGATATCCATTGCCGCCTTTGTGACATGGGACCTTTACCATTCGTGCTGCCGACAGAGGACGACGAAGATCTACGACTCCTGAAGTAAAAGAAAAGATTTTGGATGTTGTGCATGCCACTTCTGGAACCAGCACACGCAGAATAGCAATACAACTGACTGTTCAACGTTCGATTATTTGGAGAGTGTTGCGAGAACACAAACTGTATCTTTACCATCTGCATGGATACAGGTCTTGCCAACAGCAGATTACTCTGCGCGAGTAATGTTCTGCCAGTGGTTCTTGTAGCAGTGTGGTACAACTCCTCACTTTCCTGCCTTAGTGATATTCACAGATGAAGCACAGTTCATACGAGACGGAATCCAAAACTTTCACAATCAGCTGTATGGGCTGAGGAAAACCCACATGCAATCTTCCATCACGTCACCAACAACGGTTCAGCCTCAACATCTGGGTGGGTGTTTTTGGTTGTTGTTATTTGGTTTTTAGGAGTATTAGTAACTAAGGCTCCGGGGATATGCGGTGGTCATTTCCTGACCACGCAGAATAGCAATACAACTGACTGTTCAACGTTCGACTATTTGGAGAGCGTTGCGGGAACACAAACTGTATCTTTACCATCTGCATGGATACAGGTCTTGCCAACAGCAGATTACTCTGCGCGAGTAATGTTCTGCCAGTGGTTCTTGCATCCTTCCGCATCCTCCGTATTTGGTGGTCACGGGCTCGAACCCCGGTCTAATCAAGAAATGTGTACTACGCACTACTGCTCCTGCCACCGGGCTAGGGAGGCGCCGTGTGTTTTTGGTGATAAGTTATTTGGGCCTCATGTACTTCCAAACAAACTCACAGGGCAGGCGTACAGAAACTTTGTGGAAAACAACATGCCTGATTTCTTGGAAGACACACCACTGATCTTTCGTCAACAAGCACACTTCATGCACGATGGCGCTCCCGCACATTTCAGCCACCTAGCCAAGTGGCGCGCAAACTTATTTCGCTCGCGACCCCTTTATTAAATATAAAATTGACGCGACCCCCCATGTAAATACAGAGATGGGATGACCAGATTTTTAGAGAAAAAATAGCATTTTATAAATTGTACAGTAGTCAATTTTATTCGAGTACCGAGAAAGGAATAAAATATTACTTTCTTTTTAATTTACACATTAAAGTAATTGTTTAATTGAATACAGTAAAAACAACAACTCAAATTCTTATTCTTCAATTAAAATTACAAACCAATAAAAAGTAAACAATTACAAAACAAAACAATAAAAAATGAATAATAGCAAAACAATAAAAAAATAACAAAACAAAACAATTAATGAGAAGGATGAGCCTGAGTACCCGATAATATCTGGTCCATATTTGGCTCAATATTTGAAATTGCTAAAATCTCATGCCATCTTTTGGATTAAGTCTGGAAAGCTGTTTTGTTTTTATAGCTGTTAATTTTGAGAGACCAACCTCATATAAATATGTAGACCCGAAAGGTAGAAATGTTTGTATCGCCATTTTTCATAATTCTGGATACTCGTCTCGAAGAGAGAGCCAAAATTTTTCACAAGTTGTAATTTTCAAATGAGCACGTAATGCTTCGTCACACGACAGGTCGATAAGATCTTCCTTTTGGTCAATGGTAATTTCGGGGAATGAGCAAATATCAGAAGCAAAGGGATCACTAATCCAATAGAACTTTTTTTTTTCTGGAGAAACACGAAATCGTTTGGAAAAATTCTTAATTAGCATTGTCAGGTGGGTGGAAATGATATCTCTAAATTGTTAAATGTTAATATTACTGCAATTAACAAAAATCAGAAAAACATGGGAACATTTCAATGTTATTACGCTCAAATTCAGTATTCCAAAGATTAAGCTTCTTTTTGAAAGCGTAATTTTTATCACTGAGTATTAATATATTTGTTCCCTGTCCTTGAAGACTTAAATTTAAATCATTAAGTTTTTCAACTATATCAAAAGGTAACTAAGTTTTCCAAGCCATTTTTGATTTGTAAACAACTGGGCAAGGTTCTGATTTGTATCTGATAAAAAAACAATAAAACTTCACGTTTGAGGTCAAAAAGACGTCTCAACACTTTACCACTGGACAACCGCTTCACTTTCGTATATAAAAGAAGCGTTTCATAAGCGGATCCCATTTCATTACAAAGTATAGTGAAAAGTCTGCTATTTAAGCTTCTACTTTTAATAAAGTTGATCACACTTCCTGAATCTTTCAAAACTTCGTACAAATCAGTTTGTATTTCCTTCGCTACTAATGCTTCCCTATGTATAATGTAATGATTAAAAATTGTATTTGGAGCAACTTCCTTTACTTTGCCCTTTAAACCTTTTATTTTCTCCCGTTAATGCAGCCGCACCATCAGTACAAATCGCAACGCAGTTCTTCCACGACAGATTTGTTAAAAAGAAAATATTTATAACATCAAAACTATTCTCGTCCGACGTTCTTCCTTCCTACCCTTTGCAAAACAGAAAATCCTCCAAAATATCTCCCTCGTAGCAGTATCTGACACACTCAATTAGTTGAGCGAGGTTTGAAATATCTGTGGATTCATCTAACTGCATTGCAAAAATTGGACTTTCTCTCAATCGATTTAATAAATTTAATTTTATGTTGTCCCTGATAATTGCAATATGCCGCGAGATGTGTCTCTGGACAGAGGAATGGTTTTTAAATCGTTGATCTACTTTTCTCCACGCATAATTGAAATCATTTTTTATTGCATCAGGGAGAACAATGGATTCAGCAATAGTATGTGATTTCAATTTTTTTCCTATTAAATACGAAACTTCTAACGATGCTCTAAAAGCTTTACAAGGAACTGCCGTATGCTTCTTCATGAAAGATTTCTGACCTTGTATGGCGTCGGCATGGCTTTTGAAAAAGGATTCAGTTTTTTTTTTATTAGCTCTGGATGTTTCGTACGCAAGTGTCTTTTTAATTTAACAGGTTTCATGCTTTCGTTAGCCAGTTTTTCGTAGCATCTTACGCACAAAGGATGTTGCTCATCATCGACAACCCTGTAGGTGAAGCTGTACTTCATAAATTCCTCTTGATATTTTCTGTTCTTTTTCGTTCCTTTTGATTTGGAATACGATGGCTCTCTACCAGAAATTGGTAATTGCACTTCATTTGAAATAACGTTAGTGTCCAAATTTTCACATGATATAATATTTCTTACCTTATTAGCTTCTGAAGTACCTGTAGCAAAATTATTGGCGTCACTCCTCGGCCTTTTTCTTCTGATTACCCAGTGTCCATGGTAAAATATGTATTTTTTTCTTATTAAATACAACGATGATAATAATAATGAAACGTGCAACAGAAAAAGTAGCAGAAGAATGAAAAACGCATCCAAGTTGTATGAAAGCACCGAATTACGAAGCAGAATAAAGCGCGCGCGCAACACACTTGCTGTATATATTTACTGCTACCGCATATTCGCACCTCTGGCCTTTAGACAATTTAAGAATTTGTGCTGTAGCATAGCATAGCAAGCACGAATTAAGAGCTAAAGGGATTACAGCATTGGGATAAATTGAATCGGTACTACTTCTCGGTACTACTCGTTACTGAGTTGTACTGAGAAGCTACATCAGTCAGCCGCTTTTTGTGTCCATGGTCAGTGAGCAAATTAAGGCAAATTGCAGAAGCAACAGGGTTCATTCGTATCTCAGACTTAGTTCCAGTAGTAAGATTTCTACACGTACAATATTGAAAAAGTAATTTTAACAACAGGTTTAGTAACAACAATAGCTTCTATATGCACAAAAAAAAAAATAAATAAATTTATTTAAAAATTTTCGCGACCCGTTTCATTAATCCATCTAGGGGTTCCGCCCCACAGTTGCGGCCCACCGCAATTACCTGAATCGAAGGTTTCCTGGTCGGTGGCCTCCACGCTCAATGATTTTTAAACCCACTAGATTTCTTCTTGTTTTTCATTGTCTACATACGTATTGTGTGTGTGTGGGGGGGGGGGGATGAGGTCTTCATCTATACTTCTTTCTTTGTGAATTTATTTAATATTAATTATTCTTTGTTTTGTTCCCTTTTATTTATATAGACTCCTTTCTTTATACCCCCACTTACACATCTGACTTTGGATTCACCGGAGAATTCCAGATTCAAGGGAACTTCTCAATTACGTATAATTCCCTTCGGAAAGGCTGAGTGTTCAAGAATGACAAAAACACACATTAATTTATAACATAACATAGTTTATTTACATACATACATACAACATGATAAAGTGATCAAAACTCAGGCACATACTAATATTATCCAAATTTGCCTATGTAGCATCAGATATATACGCAATTAAGTACATTGGTTTTACACCAGAAGGGTTATTTCTTTCTACACAACATAATCAATATCCTTACACAAACTGCTGTAGTTTCTTCTTTCTTCACACATGAACAATAAATACTTAAGAGGATTAGTTAACACCCTTTCCCCTATGTAAATCAAATTCTTGCCTTATAAATTGATTTAGGAATTTCACTCTTAACTTCTGATTTAATTAGTGCTCCCCTTTTGTCTCGGGGAATATAGTTTCACAAACTTTCTCTAATCATTTTAAATCGTACATTTAACATAAATTTCTGAACTAATGCTTGTCCAAAGGGTTAGCTACATTCAGAAGTTCTTTTTCTTTCTCTGTATTTCTCTACCCTTCCCTTCCAAAATATATCATACATATATGTTAGACAATAACTAATAACAAATATCCAATTTCTCTCTTTTGCCTTTCTACATATGTATAATTATACAATAATCAAAACCCATAACTATCATCTGTTTATGTATATATATTTAACTTTTGTACATCCTTCCCTTAACATCTTTCTAAACTTCTACTAATCCGATATTAGAGTTTGTACATCTTTCCCTTAGTATCTCTCTAAACTTCTACTAATCTGCTATTAGGGTTCCTACAGTCCTTTAGGTAAGTGAGAATACTATATAACTAGTCACTTACTTAATTTTTCGAATCGGTCTTCACCATTTTGGGGCTTTCAGCTCCTTGTTTGGGACTGGCATCATCGTTTGCCAAGGGCATTCATCTCAGGACTTCTAGTTTCTCAATGGGCTGTAGTCTATGTCTGGATAGGGCATCACTGAGTCTCTTAGGAATTTATGGGCTCGTCTTCGATACTGCTACTTAGCCTTCGGTTCAGCTATTCTGGCGGACTCGGGATTACAACTTTACCTTCTCAGCTCACTTATCTGCGCCTTCCTTTGCCTTTATCACTGCCTACAGTGATGGACTAGGGTTATTCCGCTTCTTACACTACTTATTTTTACGCTGACCACTTTCACTACCTTCCTATTACGGACTAGGTTTATTTCTCCATACACTTCACTCGTTTTGCATACGGGCCACTACCCTTGCCTTACAATACGGACAGACTTATTTGGATACGGGCCACTACCCTTGCCTTCCGATGACGAACTACTCGACTGTTCTCTTCTATCATGAAACTCCTCTAACTTTTCTTAACTTACTGACTGTACTTAAACTTATCTAACCCTTCACTACTCCATCTTAACTTTGTCAGATCTTTCCCAACTGGCTGATAGGACAGGACTTATCTAACCCTACACAACTTGTTACTTCATCTTAACTTTGTCAGATTTTTCTCAACTGCTGACCTGAGTACTTATCTAACCCTACACAACTTACTAACTCATATTTACCGACACCGACAAAAAACTTAACTTTGTGTCTCCTAACTCATTTCCATAAACACCCACATAAACTCAACTCTGTGTTTTTTAACTCATCTTCACAAAACACCAACAGAAACTCAACTCAGTGTCTCTACTTGGCTGCGCGCACTCTCTTTTTGTTTTCCGAATTTGTGTGCCGCCCTTTTGTGTTGGCCCACCTTCGCTCAGAAATTTAACCATTCGTACTTCAATATTTAAATTTATATCCTGACTATTCGTTAGTGTGGGTTTCCCATGCTATCTCCATCCCCGCTAGATTCAACCTCCCATTTTAATATCACTATTCCTTTCCCAGGCCGTCTGTTCTCTTTTGAAATAGGCCGACATTCCTACAGACAGGTGTTACTAGATTCGCACCTTCTATAAATTTCTTCGAGACCGGCTATTGCAGACTACTAGCCCTATTGTTTTGGACACAGTATTAGTCGTGTACTCACTTCCTGTTTGCCTCCGATCAAAGGGATGTTCCGACTACTTCGGCTCAACTTTCTATTGTTCTCTCCAGTGACCCTTTTTGTCGCTTATTTAGCGATGGCTCTGCTACCCGTTTTAGACCTTCAGATTTGTTTACGGTACTTATAGCTGAGTGTTTATCCATCTGTTGGTAGAAATTTCGGGCAGTAATTCTCACGGCTCTCCCTTCCCTTCGAATAGCCCTCTCCTTAATTTAATCTCCCCCATATTTTTAACGATCCACTTTGTTCAATTTATTTGATTTGTTCTATTTTATTTTACAATATAACTATTCCTGACGTATCCTTTCTTATTAAATTCTCAGTTTGGGAACGACGATCTGTTATCTTTATATACAATTTACTTGTAAGATTTTACATCTTACAATATGAGGAACTCATTCCTGAAGTTTTGCCGTGTATTTTTGAGACACCCTGTATATTAAATAAATAAATTTCCTGTTTACAACCAAGTCAGTAGAGTTTACAATAAATTGTCAATACAAATATTCATCGTATTTAGTAGTCACGGGCTTGAACCCCGGTCCACTCAAGGAACGTGTGCTATGCACTCTCGCTCTTGACCACCGGGCTATGTCACATATATAAATAACAGTAATTGATACGTGTATAATTATAAGAGGAATGTTTGTTTACAATTATAGACCTGGGGTACTGCTATGTATAGTAGAACGAACCCAAAGACCATAAATAAATGTCGAGGAGTTTTTATTATTTATTCCTTAGGGGTGATTTATTCCCTATTGGTGAGTAGGTAGTACAAAAAAACCGGAAATCCAAGTCGTATAATAGAACAATTGTATCTGTAAAATAAAAGTAAAAGCAGTACTGTATATTAAAAGCAATGAATTAAAAGTACCTAATGCTTCAAATTCGATGGTTTTGACGTCTTTCTCAAGGGTCAGCAGACAAAAGCAAATAAAATTGAGCAAGAAGCAAACCTCTGTTTCTGACGTGAAATATACGTAGCACGTGGTAGATATAAATAAACGAAGTTATATGAGCGTGTATGGAAGCCAGGTTAGGTGTAGCAGTTATATATATGAAATAAGGATATTGGGTTAAAAAGTGGCAACGGAGAGATAAAAAAAAAAAAAAAAAAAGAAATTAAATATCAATTTTTACTTTAAGATTTGAAGTCAATTTTACATCAGATTTGAATTTTATATTTACTCTACCCCTTTTTGGACTTATAACCAAAATTACCCACCCATATATGATGCTAGCTTACTCCTCATTTTAATTTAATCATATTTACTTAATCAATGTTTGCTTTACAGTTACCTTTTCTCTAATTGGCTTTTCAAATCGGACTATAATTTTACTTAATTCATTATAACAAATAAGATTTTCACGCCTACAGTACTTCATTTCTCTGCTAACAGTCTCCTATTAGTTATGGCATTTTGTGTAATTATCGCATCCTTCACCTTTTTTTAACAGACTTATTAATTCTATCTTCTACCTTACACACACATATATATATATATATACATATATATATACACATGTGATGTAATACAAAAATGTATAAAAATGTATAAATAATATTATATAGTTATAAAATAGTATTGATAATTTGCCTATTGCTACAGTTTTTCATCAATAATTGTTATAACAATTTCTTTAGCAATACGCAACAAGTTGCAAAATCCTAAATGTATAGGCGCAATATAGCCGAAGTTGCTTTTGCGCCATTAAACCCCAAACAACAACAACAACCTAAATGTATAGGCCACGGGAAATTAAGATAACCGAGAATAGGCTAGCTTAAAGACCAGTAATGTATTAACTATAATACCTATAGGTAAAAAACACCGGCACAGATAATGTTTAATTAGCCATCATGGCGTAAAACAATGACATTAATGATGAACAAAGACGAATTAAACCACAATAGAATGATAATACAAAAGAATAATAATAATATATATATATATATATATATATATATATATATAGAATATAAAGAATTATTAGAAAACGTAAATCAGTCCAATAATAATACCATCAGGAACCTAAGAAAACGAAAAAAAAAAAAAAAAATCATTATCGCTTTTTACCGACAATCTAGATGACTTCAACTGGGGCCAACCAACCAGAATGAAGGCAAAAAACGACAAGATGTTCTCTGTTTCTGTGATGATCAATATATGCTAAGTAATTTAAATCTAAACCAAATGTAAACCAGTACAGGCCAAATATAAATCGAATGAAAGTTAATAAAATTAGAAATATTAGAATCAAAGGTAAGAAATATAAGTAAAATATAAATAGATCGTATGTATAGCTTAGCTTAATTTTCAGCACTCACCTCATAGTAATCCGCTTAGCTGGTGGAGAGTTTTATCACATACATAGTGGTTATAGGATTCTAATACTTTACAGGGATTATGGGTTTTAAAATTAAGTTATGGGCTGTAGAAAAATTTTTAAGAAAGGAAAGTGCACCTTCCATGGTTGCCTAATTAAATTAAATTAAGAGAAAAAAAGGGAAATATATAAGCTAATAATCGCGCACGAGCGACTTTCGAGTTTCCTCGTCTTCAGTTAGCTATAGTGGAGGGGGGGGGGGAAGAGAGCGCGCTTGTCTTATATATGGGTTGGGTTCCCGAAATGCATTTCAGTGCACGTGGAAACTTGATACGTGCTAAATTCCAAATGGGGGAGAAATTGGCGGGAATCTTTTTGTTTAACACGTTGAGTGATGTATGGCGCTTAAACCATTCAATAACGAGGGCTTCGTTTTCAAGGATTTTGTAGCTAGAATTTAATTTAATTACTGTGATGGCTGAATCGATGAGTGGGTTGTGATTTTGAGATTGGACGTGTTGTGTTAGTTCTGTACTTGCTGAATTAGTTTTGAAGCTATTAAAGTGGTAGTATGCACGCGTGTTCGCGATTTTTTATGTCCCGAATTTTGCTGTTGTACTACCTATGTAACATGCTTGGCAATCTGATTGGCATCTGATCAAATATATAATGTTGTTGTAATCTTGTGTCTCGTACTCGTGTGTTGTCTTGTATGAATTGAATTTGGAACTTAATTTGTTATACGATGTGAATATTAATTTTATATCTGTATTTTTAAAAATCTGTTGAAGTCTTCTAGCGTATTGTTGATGATATGGGAGCGCGATAAGGGGTTTTTGTGTCTTATTCTTGTTCACGTGGTTAATAATTTTGTTTGGGTTATTAGTGTTATTATGAACTTTGGTGATGGTTTCTTTTATTAGTTGTGGTGGGTATTTTCTGTCGATGAATTTTTTTGGTGAGGTATTGTAATTCTATAGATAGGTCTGTTTGTGTGTGGCTATATTTTACAGCGTTGTATATCTGGTTGTATATAACTGCTTTTTTGATGTATAGAGGGTGGTGTGAGTGGTAATGTAAGAATTTACCTGTATGTGTGTTTTTTCTGTATATTTTGGTGCCTAAAGATGTGTTTATTTTGTATACAGTGAGGTTTAGAAAATTAATTAATTAATTAAGGGGTTTAGAAAAAACCCCTTATCGCGCTCCCATATCATCAACAATACGCTAGAAGACTTCAACAGATTTTTAAAAATACAGATATAAAATTAATATTCACATCGTATAACAAATTAAGTTCCAAATTCAATTCATACAAGACAACACACGAGTACGAGACACAAGATTACAACAACATTATATATTTGATCAGATGCCAATCAGATTGCCAAGCATGTTACATAGGTAGTACAACAGCAAAATTCGGGACATAAAAAATCGCGAACACGCGTGCATACTACCACTTTAATAGCTTCAAAACTAATTCAGCAAGTACAGAACTAACACAACAGTCCAATCTCAAAATCACAACCCACTCATCGATTCAGCCATCACAGTAATTAAATTAAATTCTAGCTACAAAATCCTTGAAAACGAAGCCCTCGTTATTGAATGGTTTAAGCGCCATACATCACTCAACGTGTTAAACAAAAAGATTCCCGCCAACTTTTCCCCCATTTGGAATTTAGCACGTATCAAGTTTCCACGTGCACTGAAATGCATTTCGGGAACCCAACCCATATATAAGACAAGCGCGCTCTCTTCCCCCCCCCCCCCCCTCCACTATAGCTAACTGAAGACGAGGAAACTCGAAAGTCGCTCGTGCGCGATTATTAGCTTATATATTTCCCTTTTTTTCTCTTAATTTAATTTAATTAGGCAACCATGGAAGGTGCACTTTCCTTTCTTAAAAATTTTTCTACAGCCCATAACTTAATTTTAAAACCCATAATCCCTGTAAAGTTATTAGAATCCTATAACCACTATGTATGTGATAAAACCCTCCACCAGCTAAGCGGATTACTATGAGGTGAGTGCTGAAAATTAAGCTAAGCTATACATACGATCTAGTTATTACATTACAGCACATAAGGACTCCTTAAAATATCAAGAGTAAAATATAAATGTAAGCATATATTAATCGTCGTTGACCCGACAGAGAACGTAATTTAATGATTAAAATAAGATTGAATATACAGGGTGTTTCAGTTAAACGTTTCAGAACTTCTAAGAGGGGTAGGGTACATCCTGACAACTCGAAATCATATAGCAATGTGGGGTCGGAAATGCTTTCCTGAAGCGGTGTTGTACACAGAAGCACCATAAAAAGAAAAGAGACCGTAAGTGAGAAATCGTTTTAATAATACATGAAAAGAAGCAAAAGGTACATGGATTAAAGTAAGTGTTCGAAGTTTCTTCCACGGGCTACAATGCACGCCTCACATCTCCGACGCATGGACATCCGAACATTCTGGAATACTCCAGGCGAATTTCGAATTTCTTCGGCAGCTACTGCGATTCTTGCAACCAGCTCCTCAGCATTGTCAACAGGGGTGTCATAAACTAGCGATTTCATATGACCCCAGAAATAAAAATCAAGACATAATAGGTCGGGTGACCGAGCAGGCCAACGCACGGGTCCACCACGTCCGATCCACTGTTGACCAGATGTGACATCCAGGTAGTTACGAACATCTCCGCTATAATGGGCAGGGGCTCCATCGTGTTGGAACCACATTGTCTGTTGCGTCGATGCAGAAATCTGTTCATCTCTCAAAAGTTGTGGCAATACTTGCTGCAGAAAGATCAAGTAGATAGGTCCGGTTAGACGACACGGTAACAGGTAAGGTCCGATGAGGTGATCTCCCATAATACCGGCCCATACATTGACCGAAAATCGAATCTGTGCTGCACGACGTCGTATTGCATGCTGGTTCTCGACCGCCCAGATATGGTCGTTATGCGTGTTGAAAATTCCTTCACTTGTGAAGGATGCCTCATCGGAAAACAACACTTCAGCAGGAAAAAGGGGATTTGTAGCACATTTTCCAAGGTACCACTGTGCGAAAGCAATACGAGGTTGAAGAAACTTCGAACACTTACTTTAATCCATGTACCTTTTGCTTCTTTTCATGTATTATTAAAACGATTTCTCACTTACGGTCTCTTTTCTTTATGGTGCTTCTGTGTACAACACCGCTTCAGGAAGGCATTTCCGATCCCACATTGCTATATGATTTCGAGTTGTCAGGATGTACCCTATCCCTCTTAGAAGTTCTGAAACGTTTAACTGAAACACCCTGTATAATACATACTACATATTGATCGTATCTAGGACATAATGTAATAGTCGTCAAAATAATATGTGGTGCCCCCTATGTGATGGATACGGTAAAAATAAATAATTAAATTAACGCATAGAGAAACATGCAGATAGTAAGAAGAAAAACTAAAGGAGTAGGAATAATAGAACCTGAACTCCACAAAGGCGAAAAATAGTGGTATAGATAAGAAATAGTTTCTCCTACGTCCTCGGATTGCCCTAATAATTTCGGAGGAATAAAAATAAAGAGTGTAGGACAGTTTAAAGACATTACAAGATATAAGTTGTGGCTCGGGTATGCCCGAGATCACAAACCCGTTCCTCTAGTAGGACCCTGAGCTGAATTTGCATGTTATCTCAGCGTGAACTTAAGTAAATTTAAATGAATTTAACTATATGTATATTAAAAAAAAAAAAAAAAAAAAAAAAGATACACTGTAATTTGCAAGCTAGTGGTTACAAGTTTTCTACGCCGTAAGACACCAAGAATGCAAAGTGTATCCTATGTACATATATATATTGAAAATTATATTGAAACAATAGGTTCAGAAAACAAATTTTTGAAATTAATAATGTTTATCGCTTTCCTGAAGTGATATTTCAGGTAAGCGATAGGGAAATTATTTTTAATCAACTTGCCGTACAACACTGTTAAGCCCGCTGAACAATTTTTATTACTATTGCAGATATAAGCAATCCTTGACATTGCGATAAAATTATATTAGCATGCACTGATTTTGATTTATTAGATCTCCAGTTTGTAAGGCTGACTACGTTAAAATTAAATGCATCTCTTTTATTATATACGTTTACGTCTATTTTATTATTATGTAATATTTCTATATGAAGATCCAAGTAATTTGCTATAGTATCGGAACTATTAGTTTTTTCCAACACAAGCTCCCCTGGATATAATCCACTGTAATCCTGGACAAAATGTGGACAATTAAAAACACATATATTATCTACGTATCTGTATATAAGTAGGTTATCTTGAAATTCTCTTTCTGTATAATACAGATAAAGGTTTGCGATTATGCTTGATGCTGGACTTCCCATAGGGGTGCCAGTGACTTGCAAATATAACGATGTTCCGTCATATACATAATTATTAAAGATGCATAATTTTATTAGAGAATCCCAATAGGTTAAATCAACCTTTATTGCATTTTTATTTTCTAAATATCGTTTCTGGAGGACGACTTCTAAGTTATTAAGGTTAATGCTCGTAAATAGACTGTTAAAGTCAAATGTTTGTATTTGTTGAATATTGTTATTTTTTATTGCATTTATAATCGGTAAGTTATTATTTATTATAATAGTTTTATTTAAGTTATTTAATATAATTTTAAGTAACTTTTCTAACGTTTTTCCGGGAAATTTAGCATAACTATCTCTACATGATGTTATGAATCTAAAAGCAATCGGTGATTTATGAAATTTGGGTATGCCATATATAAACGGATATTTTAGGTTATTATACTTTAACTTTAATTTTTTATGCAATGCAATTAATGTTTTGATTATTATATTAGAGGAAGATGTTATCTGTTTATATGTATGGCTAGACTGTAGTTCATTTTTTATAATTTCTATATAATATGATTTACATATGATTGCATAATTGCAAGCAGCTTTGTCAACGGGAGTTATTATAAAATGTTCATGTATATCTTTGAGCTGCCTATTTATTAATTTGGTATTATATAGATTATCCTGTATGAATTTCAATTGATTATATTTGCTAGATATGATATTAAGCATTGTAAATAACCACATGTGGTATGCTTCAACAGGTATGTTATGGCTGTATGCTGATCTTATGCAGTATTTAAGTAAATCTAGATATAACAATTTTTTAAAGGTAGATTTATTAATAGGTAGATTAGGTCGAAATTTAAAACCCAGTGATAAAATATCTCTAAGTTCGGGAATGGGATTATATCTAAATTGCCGGTTATAATGTGATTATGATTAGGATCCACGTATCTATGAAATGAAGGTTTGTGGCAAACACATGTATCTTGTCCGATGTTAATATTGTGAAGATTTGTACCTATTATTTTATAGTTACACGCTTTAAGACCAAATGGTTTAGAATATCTAAATCTGATATTAATATGTAAGTTATTAATAGGCAGCAAGTCATTACGTAAATTAATAGTTTTATGTATATCTAAATCATCCATTAATATACTTTGAAAGTATAAGATGAGGACAGCGTTTTCTGGCTGCTTGTTAACATTCAAAATTTTAAGTCTGAATTTAACGGTGTCTAATATAATGTGCCTAAGGTGAGAAGATGCAAAGACGTAATCATTGGTTTTTCTATTTAGTGCTTTGAGTACACTAAGTTTAATACTGAAAAGTGTGTTATGTATTTTACTAATATTTATAGGATCCGTGTCCCACATTTTGAATAAATCTATGAAGTCCCCTAGATGTTCTCGGTTGCTTTTATTTGTGTTGGATTTACTATATTTCCTATTGCGATTATATTTACGAGGTTTGGCAATTTGAACATATTATAAACACAAATATCTTTTAAATTATTCGTCATATATTTTTGATTAAATTTATTATTTAGACCGTATGGATATAGTGTTTTATATTGTAACATGCTAATTTCTTCTTGCAATAATCTTTCATTTGCGTTATTAATTACGTTAAGTATTGAAATGAAAATATTACCAAAAGTATGTTTTTGGAAATGTCTGAATTCAATATCATGTTCCAGATTACCTGTTTTCTTGCTGGATTTGTGATTATAAGTTTTAATATCGGAACGATGAAGGTTCATTCTAATATTTAGGTTATTGCTGGTTTGACCAATATATTTAACATTGCAAGTACGACAAGTGATCATATACATGAGGTTATTCATTTTACAGAATATATGTGAATTCGTATTAATTGTAGCATGATTTGGATGCATATAAGGGCAAGTAAGACATAATTTGTTATTACAAGGTTGAAATTTAAGAGATGGTAATCGGATATTAGTACCAGAAGCATTATATACTAAACTGTGTAAACTGTGTAAAGTGTGTGATATTTGTGTATGTGTCAATGTATTAACATGGTTAGGATTACTATCCAGGGCAACAATAGTATCCTCGGTCACTTTTATCCTACTCTGCCGATGTAGTATATTATTATTATTATGTATAAGTGGCATAATAAGAACAAAGTTAATATAAAATAAAATAAAAGCAAAGTTAATGTAAAATAAAATATAAAATAAAATCAAGATGCGCAATCATAAATCGATGAAGGTAAAATTAAGAAGGATCGATGCAGTTAAGAAAATAGAAAAAGAAATATAACAGAAAAAGCAATCTTAGGTAGTTTATACTTAACCTAAGCAAAGCTTTTGTATATATTTATAATTATTGATAAAAAAGGAAAGAAAGAAAGTTAAAACGACAATAACTGTAACTAATATGTAACTAATATTTATGGGTCAATGCAGTTGCAAGAAATCATGCAATACACCCATAATGTCTATAGAATATTAAGAATAATATAAAGAATTATTAGAATAGTAAATCAATCCAATAATAATACCATCAGGAACCTAAGAAAACTAAAAAAAAAATTATTATCGCTTTTTACCGACAATCTAGATGACTTCAACTGGGGCCAACCACTCAGAATGAAGGCAAAAAACGACAAGATGTTCTCTGTTTCTGTGATGATCAATATATGCTAAGTAATTTAAATCTAAACCAAATGTAAACCAATATAGGCCAAATATAAATCGAATATAAATCGAATATGCAAGGTAGAATTAATAGGTCTGTTACACAAATATATATATATATATGTTTGTGCATGTGCTTTTTTTTTTTGCAGTGCAATTTCGAAGAGGAGAAGTGTGAAGTTCAGGTTGCCACCCTGCACAATACAACTGTAATCTTCAAAAACTTCAAGGTACGTAAGCAAACATATCTAACACAAAAACCAAACTTATACAGATCAACAGCTTTAAAAGAAAACGGTTAACACGGTTCCTCTCGCTTTTTTCTACTGGTTGTCATAAGTATCCTCCCAATTCTTGCTCGATTCGGTCGAAAATCTTTTTTTCGCTATAATAAAATTTCGTTCCAAGCGACCGAACAGTACAATTCAAAATTAAAAAAAAAAATTAAAAAGTAGATGCACATAAAATGCTAAAAATTAAACATATTTATGTTTAATTATTAGTTTAACATAAATGATAAATGCACTAAAATAATATAAAACTACCAGACCTTTTTAAACCAAAACACTCCTTTATTAGTTGAATTTGGCTTTAAAAGCCGTTCTGTTCTTATTTCAGTGTATTTCTACTAGTATTTCAGTGGTTTTACATTTTTATATTGTTTTATGAATTCATTTGTAATTTTAATATTTTATTTTATTCTGTAAATAAAATAATTTTAATTGTATTTTACTGTTCATTCAGTTGGAATAATATTTTATTACAATAATATGATCTCGACGCTGAAGGCCAGTTTGTAATCAGATCATATCATATACAACACAGCCTAGAAAAAAAAAAATATTATTCAGCTTGAATGGTGGCGGTGTGTACTTCACAGCACATGCGCCATTTTGGTCTTGTAGGACCTTTGGCCTCTCTTTTTCTAAAATTTATTAATTTATGTCATTTAATCATTAATGGTTCCACTTCCTATCCCATATTGAGAAGGTGTGCACGAAACAAGCAATTAATTATAGATTTCATAAAATTATTTATTTTATTTATTAATCGTGTGGCATTTTGTATTTGGATGACACAGCAAGAAAAGAACTGTTTTGAATATCCCATATTTGAAACTCTGAAGTGTTTTGTAAATCATTATGACTTTGGGCAAGGGTCAAGCCCTTAAATAATTTGTTCTAACTACTACTTAGAATTTATTCAGACAGTTGTTGTTCTTGTTGTAGTAATAAGGTTTTAGGTGCATCAGCGACCATGATTGATTCGTCCGAGACCGATTAACTCAGCCGTTTTTCATTGGTGTCTTTCTCGCAAACATGTCAATAAAAATTCCTCATGTCATTGACAGGACACGAACTCAGATATTTTCTACGCGGTGGAGGATTACGGCGATTTTACCAACCATGCTACCCTCAAGGGTTTACAAAAATTTCATTATTTCATACAGTAATGTCCCCCCTCTTTTTTCTTACAATTGAATACACCATGAATTGTCAATCTAATAGAGTAAGCTTATCTGCGAAAAGATCTAAACCTCCCAAACACTTCCTAGTTCATTTCTCAAATATACGTGGTCTCAATTCTAATCTCAACTATGTCCATTTCCACTTGTAGTCTGCCAAACCCCATGTACTTTTTCTGATAGACTTTCAGTTATCGGTTGATTCAACTATGCTCATCTCACTTCCCAAATTATTCTCTGTATGATTCCTTTCGCCTCAAAGGTGGTACTTGTGCATATGTCCGTTCTGATATTCCCTGTCAGAGACTTGGTAATTTGCAATTTCCTCTTTTCGATCTTCTCTGGCTTAAAATCTCTCTACCTCATTCTGTGAAATTCGTCTGTTGTCTCTACCGTTCTCCCAAATCCATTAATCGCTTGAAGCTCTTTGACTTCCTCTTTGCAACTTGATTTTTTCCAATCCAACTTTTCTAACAGTGAAGTTATTTTACTTGGTGATTTTAATGTCCACAACTCCAGCTGGCTTCCGTTTTCTAGTCACACCGACCCAGCTGGTCGAGATACTGAGGCTTTTGCAATTACTAATGACCTTGCACAGATTGTTCATGTAGGAGGGAATAAAATAGTTATTTGGGAGAATAGAGGACTCATTCACACACATCAAGGCATCATAGCAAGAAACAAAAATGTTCAATTAGTTCTGTAACTTTTGTTGTGGTAAAAATGCGGAGAGAACTGCAATTTTATATCCTATGAAATACACGGACAGAACAGAATTCATAGGATACCTGGTTCCTGGGCAACGTGACGCTGTCACCCCTCTCGCTAGTGGAAGAACCCACCTGCCGAATGGTGGGTTCTTCCTTTGGTTTTAATGCAATGTAGGTACACTGCATTCACGTAGACAGTAATTCGATGTCAGTATGGATAAACGTCGCATCCCTCTTTCAAATATGGGTCATTCTATCGCGGAGGTGGTACACAAATTGCACTATCCCTGTCGACAGTATCAAGAGTACACTCTTGATACTGTCGACGGGGATAGTGCAATTAGTGCAATCAGGAATACGCCATTTCCGGAATACCATCTCATCGTGGACAGCACTGTGGGTGGAGAAAGGTGTTGGATGAATGTGGCCGCCGTCGACGTCTGTCTCGCATTGTCGCACCTCAACGAGATAGGTGCCAGAAACGTCTCCACCAAGACCATGAGGCGATCATTAGCCACATTCAGGTTATGGGTGCCGCTGACCCACCAGAATTTCATTGCTAACATCACGCCACAGGACTCGACAACTCAACTGGGCGAAAGAACATCGGAACTGGACCTTGGATGGTTGGAGACCGGTCTCCTCGTCCGATGAGTCCCGATTCCAGTTTTTTCGAGCGGACGAAGCTATGCACCTGCCATGTCAACAAGGAACTGTTCAGGCAGGTGGACGGTCGGTAATGGTCTGGGCGTGTTCGACTGGCACACGTTGGTACCTCTAGTTGAGCGGTCCAGATTACGTCGTGTCCATCCTTGCAGCCATCTGCATCCCTTCATGGTCATTGTGCACCTACAGAGCAATGGACTCTTCCAGTAGGACAATGCGCCTCCCCACAGAGCCCTGGTGACAAGAACATGGTTCGAAGAGCTTTCCACAGATTTTACCAGCATGGAATGGCCTCCCCGTTCATCGGACATGAACCCTGTGGAGCATCTTTGGATGTTATGGAAAGGTCCGTTCGAGCTTTGGATCCTCCACCCGAGAATGCGACGGAATTATGGACAGCGGTGCAGTAACCATGAATAGAAATATTAGAGGAACGCTTTCGTGAACTAGTGGACTCAGTGCCTCGTCTTATGACTACCCTTATCCGGGCCAAAGGTGGAGCTACCCGTTACTAGGTAGGTATCTCGTGATTTCTGTCCACTCAGTATATTTACATAATAAGAAGTTTCAAAACAAAACAAAAAACTATTAATGAATATTTTCTACCTTGGTCAACCCTTTGCAAATGACCCATCACTTAAGTTGGTGAGCGCACACTGCTTGCCACAGAACTCTTTAATTCAAATTATAGAACTTAATCTCGGAACAAAATTGTATGCAGCATCTGATAAAAATTCCCATATCCAGTGTTCAGAAAGGGTTTGTTGGGTGACACGTGATAAAATAATAATTTTCAATTGTGTCACGAGTCTTTTTAAGGCTAATTTTGAACCACAGGTGGAGGTTTAATAGTTTTTATTAATATTATTAATAAAACGTTATTATTAAAGAGTTAATTATCCATTATTTTAAATAATAATAATTATTATTGAATACTAATAATATTCAATAATAACAATTATGAAAACTTTATTAATAAAATTATAAAGTATTTTATTAGCATTGATATTTTTATTTTATTTTTCAGAATAAAAAAAGTGGAATACTGATGTCCTGCAGACAAATCTATAAAATTTAACAAATTTGTTCAATAGATGCACCTTTTCCTTTTAGATATTGCCACTTTGATTTGTTTTCAGTTATAATCAATAAATATATTTTGACATTAGTAGCACAAATGCCATGCACACCTTTAAGAAATAAATATACTTAAATAATGCATTTCTTTTGTCTGCTTTATTTGATAAAGAAAAGAAAGAAAAACCATCTCAGAAATGGTTCACATTTTAGAGTGGCCATCACAACTGGGAAATTGTTTTTATGCTCTCTCTCTCTCTCTCTCTCTCTCTCTCTCTCTCTCTCTCTCTCTCTCTCAAAATGAAATTCAGCTTTCCACAACAATGCTGGAACATCGTTGATGCATTAGCACAGTGGTTCTCAACGTTTGTTGGCCGAGGTATCCTCTGGAAGTTCGGCATGGTCCTCAGGTACACCCTAAGATTATCGCAGGCATGAGTATTTCGGATGTGCGAAAAATGCAAGTATTATTAAGACTCCAAATTAAAAAACAGATTTCATCAGTGAATCTAATGAAAGACCTGCTGTGGCAGATTTTAAGCGGTTTTTCTGAAATTTGGGGTTCGGGCTGATAATTCATAGGAATGTCTGCTGAAGCGTCAAATCTGTTTCTCTTTTTTTCATTTTGCGTCAAGGTCAGTTTACGAACTGCTTTGTATGCTATATTAGAGAACGAGTCCAACAAACTGGGCCAGAACGAATTCAGTAGAACACTAAAAGACCTCTCTTGGAGAAATGTGTTACAAAAGATATCAATCATTCTTCTTTTATGGATAGGACAGAGGAGTTTGGGTTTTTCAAGACAGGGTAGCTATCCATCTGTAATTTTCAACGTCTATAACGATTCAATGCCAATTATTGCTTTCTGCAAGTCTGAATCTGTGGAGATATTTTTTTCAACAAGAAGTAGTAAAGGTATCAAGGGTATCGCATTGTCCTGCTTCAGCTCTCTTTCTTCAAATAACACTTTCATCGTTGAATTCAGAGATTTTACCTTTAATCATGAAAAGTGTCGTGTTTTTACTTGATAGATTCTTGCGTTCAAAGTAAAAACACGACTATAAGTATAAACTACTGAGATTCATAAAATCGATGAATCTCTGCAGTTTATCTCGAGTTGCTTTTCTTGTGGCTTTAGCTTTATGATCAGTAAGAAACATCACAATTTTAGAGCGTAATTCAGAGAATCTCATCAGCACTTTTTCTCCATTCAGCTAAAACAGTACTTCAGTGTAAAACAGTACGCAATCATAGTTGATGACAATTTCTTCGCAAACCTCAAGGAAAAGCCTCGTATTTAAGATACATTTCACATAATTTACGATTTCTATTAGTGTCTTAAAAATATCTTTCAGTTTTTCAGGAATGTTTTACACAACTAAATTTTTCCAAGTGTAGTTGCGAGAATTGCCCAAGTTGAAGTAGTCACTCCATGACCACTTCAACTTGGGCAATTCTCGCAACTACACTTGAAATGGGACCCTGCATAGCCTTGCCTCCATCAGTACAGAGGTCATACCCTTTTTCCAGTCGAGTTCATGAGCACAAAAAAAAAAAAAAAAAGCTGTCATTTTTTTTTTCAAAAATCTGTTTCTGTTGTAGTTGTATTCAAATCGTTAGAGAAAATGTCTTCGCACAGTTTACCATCATATAGGTATTGAATAAATACCAAGGACTCTGCTAGGCTACTGAAATCAGTGCTCTCATCGAGTTGAAAAGTAAAATAAGGTGACAAATTAAGTCTACGAATGAGTTCATTTCGAAGATCGGCTGAACTTTTAACGTTAAAAGCGTTTTTACTGGCATTATTCCAAAAAAATTTAAACGAAAAGTGACGTCATCTTCAGCTTCCGCCAGAAGCGAATTATTGTAACTTGTATTTTGCTGCAATCATACCTGAATGATGGCAACAATTTATCTTCTCTGGACCAAATTTAAATGAAATTTTGCACGGAGTTTCATCTTAGCTCTATATTAGAGGAAAAGTTTTCAAACCTCTCAAAATTACAGTAGTTTTCCAGGATAGCGGAAAATGTGATCGAGGATATTTTCTCACGTAATAAACGTAATAATGTGGACGTATTGTATATCATTGGAAAGCGAAGGAATTTAGAAACAGAAATAATAAGGTTTTAAGATGGAAAAAAAAAACTTTCGGTAATTCGTTAATTCGAAAACGCATCTGGTTTCAAGTCACATGGTGTTTTCAGATTGAATGTAATTTATTTCTTTACAATTAAACTCTGAGGCTGGAAAAGAGTTCTGCACATTTATGAGCACATTCTTCAACTTGGACATGTCATCAGATCTTTCGATAAATACTACACGTAATGGAACAACCTTAGATGGGGTATTTAGTCGTGAACTCTTCAATGTAAAAACTTATTTGTCTTACTTTAGTAAGACCAATCCTTTGAGTAACCGATATGTAATTATTATTAATAAAAAATAAAAAAAAAACATATATCCGTGAATTTTATTAATATCTGAAAATTAAAACGTTTTCAACGCCTGCCGATGACCCGTAAATGTAAAACACGTTAAATGTGCTAGCGGCAAGGACACTATGTACCTGGTACAGATTTTTATTTTTTATTTTTGCTGATTCGTTGGGTTTGAATATTGTCTCGCACAGGTCAATGGCGCATGGCATTATCAAATTTTCGCCAAAAGAATGCGCCTAGTGCCTCTCCTTAGCAAGCAATTGTAAGACCTAATAATTCATTTTTTAAGACCCACAAATAGTTTTCACCAAGGAAGTCTTTTTTTATGTAATAATTCTCTTTTTTTCGAAATAAGCAATGGACTTACGTCCAAGTCTCAATGATTTCTTTCAAAATGTCTCATCAGCATAGAAAGCTTCATTGCTGAGTTCACAAATAAAACAGAGAAATTTGATTCTGCTCATCACCACAATAATAGAAGCCATATTTCAAATATTCATTTTGATAACGTCGTCGTGCTCGTAGACAGAATCGGTGAATAGTCATGATTGCACTTGGTCTGCCATACTGAGTTGTTTCCTGACTCGTGTTCGCATCTTTTCTCAGGATTTTATGTTCTCTCCGTAGAATCTAACTTTCTCTTTGTTCCTCTTACTAAAATTTATTTATGATTGGAGAGTGTGAAATAAAAATTAAAACAAGCTACGCAGAAAAACCAACGCATCTCTGCAGCACAAACTCACAACACAAAGCGTTTCTGGGACTCGTATCTGCTGTACCTCTAATTCTAAGAGTGTTAAATAGATAAAAATTTGCTATATATTTGTTTAGATATATTCAGTTGGCTAGTAATATTTTAAATACCAGGACTCAATAGTGAACAAGTATTGAAGCTAAATTAGGCAAAAAATATAGGTGAAGTGAGAGTGCCTTATGGAGAAATCAAGTGACTTCACTTCGTTACCATGACAGGCCAACAATTTGTTTTTTTAAAAAGCGCTAAATTTCATCGCATCAGAAATATGTAAAATTTCGCTATCAACTAACAAATATTTTACTAAAAACGAAGCAAACGAAAATCCACCATTTGGATGCAACGTCTCTTGATTGAGAACCATGGTAATTAGCACAAAGAATTCTGAAAATTGTATGTATCACTTTAGACACGTGTCTGTACACGTCTTTTCCGATGCGTAATCTTATGTTTATGTAGTTTGATCTGTTCTCAAAATGTTTATATCCGACTTCGAAAGGGGAAATTTTTACTGCATTTCAGTAACAGAGAGACGGAACGAAACTCAGGCAAAGAGTAGCCACTTTAGTTACTGGAACAACCTCTAAGTTTAGGTAATTTGGAGGCACCATGTTTTGACAGATAAACCAATTTATTTTAAAGCGCATCAAAATATAGATAAGTGCTAATTTCTGGTAGAACATTTCGGAACACTTGGATAATGCTCGCGGAAAACCAGTCTTCCTCAGAACGATGGTTTGAAAATCTCTACTCAAAAGGTGTTTCCTATGATTCATCTATGATGCTAGTAAAACACTGAAACAAATCGATAAAATGCCTTTATTAAACAAAAAATAATAATAAAATAAAATAAAAATACACGTACTGACTGTATAAACTGTATATTAAATTAAATAAGATGGTATACAACAAGAATAAAATATGATAAAGTATAAAATTAAAAGCGCCAAAAAGAAGTCTAAAACCACTAAAACAGGAGCTTTCTACAGCAACGGCCGCCTCCCCTAAACGTTTGTACCAATATTTTGAGACACCCTGTATAGATTGTCGGATAGGCAACATCTAAAGGAATGTGAATCGCATAGGAACCCATAACCGGAAATGTCACGGGAAAGTAGTAGCAGAGGCACAAGAAACAGAAATGACACAAGACAATCAGTGGCAAACATTTATTTTACATAATATTAACAATGGAGTACGAGATGGATGCATTTCATGATGTTACAACAGATGCGCGAAGGTTCCACCATGAGGCGCGATGCATGCCTAACACCGACGCAACATGGATTGGCGGACACGCTCGAACACACCTGGAGTTTCTTTCTCAGTAGCAGCACAGACGAGTCTCGCCACGAGATCCATTTCCGTCTCCACAGGCGATTCATATACGATAGATTTGAGGGCCCCCACAGAAAGAAATCAAGTTATGATAAATCAGGTGAGCGTGGGGGCCAGGCAACGGGTCCACCACGGCCAATCCATCGATGCCCAAAACGCCTGTTCAAATGGTCACGAACACACCCTCCATAATGGGTAGGCGCCCCATCATGTTGAAACCAAATGTTGCGTATCACATTTGCTGGAACATCGTAAAGTAACCCTGGTAGAACTTGTTCAAAAAAGATCCGATATTTAGCGGAGTTCATGCGGGTTGGTAACAGGTTTGGCCTCACTAAGCAGTCACCGACCATACCTGCCCACACATTTATTGCGAAGCGATGTTGTGCTGCATGAGAGCGTACACCGTGTGGGTTGTTGTGAGCCCAAACAAGAGCATTGTGCCGATTGAATAAGCCTTCCCGAGTGAAATAAGCCTCATCCGTGAACAAAATGTAGGCTGGAAAATTCAAGTCTTGAACACTTTCTTGGAGGAACCACTGCGCAAAAGCCACACGTGCAGCATGATCTTGGGGGAGCAGTAACTGAACGCTTTGGAGATGAAACGGGTGCAAGGAATCGTGGTGCCAGACACGCTGTACACTGCAACGAGACACTCCTAAGGCAGAGGCAACGGCACGTGTGCTGGTAGTAGGATTATTCTGGACGGTATTCAACACACTTTCTTTCATGGCGGGAGTTCGCGTCGAACGTGGTCTGCCCGCACTACTCCTGTTACGTCCAAATGACCCACAATCGCACAAATTTTGATGCATACGCGCAAAAAAACGGTGGTCCGGTACATGTCTATCTGGGAAGCGTTCTCCATAAATTAGTTGAGCGGCTCGTCCATTGCCCTCTGCTAATACATACACTAGGTGCATGTCTGCCAGTTCACAGTTCGTATATCGATGCATGTTCTTCGTGCGGCGACTACCAACTTACGGTGACGTTTCCAGTTATGGGTTTTTATGCGATTCACTTTCCATGTTACCTACCTCCCTAAACGTTTGTACCAATATTTTTGAGACACCCTGTATATGTATACACACACACAGCCCCAACAGGTCCGCGACACAAACTATGGCACCTGCGCACAGCCCACTTCTCGTGCGTTGGAACCGGAAATGGAACGAACGAATTACTCTAAACTGTTTGTTTGTCCTTAGGATAAGGGCTTCGAAGAGTGGATGGATGCGATAGCCCTTATCCCTATTAAAACTATAGCGTCCAGACGAACATATCCTTAAACTCTCTAGCAATTTCGGGTTCCAAAAGTACGTGTATTTTTGTTTTACAGCCAGTATATGTTTTTTTATTTATTGTTTAATAAAGGCATTTTATCAATTTGAGTCATTGTTTTACTAGCATCATAGAGTTCCTGACCCCAGAGCCCTCTTCATTGGTGAGCTAATTGTCCACGAAGCTACCAGGAGGGAAAGTAAACCCTCAGTTCTCTCCTCCTGGCAACACTCCAAATAAACCTGAAATCAGAGGTGTTAATTGGTAAAGTTTGCGCCAGCCTTAATGTAATGGAACCTTCAAACTAAATGTTCCCAATTTTCCATCAGGGGATAATTACGCTAGGTGAAGAACCACAGCAGTAAGGCAAAGGAGAGGCACAAATATAAAATTTTGGGAAGCAACGGAATTTTAAGTCTCATGAAGTTCACTATATTGTTTTTTTTAAGTTATGAAATCGGAAGAACAGAGATCTACAGAATTGTTTTTTTTTTTCTCTCTACTTACTCTCATTAAAATATTATTGGTATTATGGCCACTAAGCGTGGTTCACAGCTGATAGTGTATTGTGTTGATAGCAATGCGTGTCCACCGGGCAGATTTGCATATCATGAAGGCAGAAAAATTCGGATAACAATTCAGAGAGAAACCCTACACCCTCAGCTTAAGATTGGTTAACTGCAATCTCGAATAAAGGAAACTTGAGAAATTCTTCCCGTCGTCGAGAAGAATCGAACCTGGATCTTTCCAAACGGGTAGCAAACAGCGATATACCTTGCCGACTAGACTGACACGATGGGCTGGCCCATTAGGCAGATCTCTGCAGTGTACAACTTGAAAGTTAGGACAGAGTAGTGCATGTGGTGCGATAAAATCCCCTTCCTACTCCACATCGCAAACAACACTTGAACATGTACTCTTACGCTAGGAACATCGAAAAAATTTTGATGAATTTGAATTACTGATTAAGTCATCAAATGAAGATTGTAGAAATTTCTAAGATATGGTTTCACTCAAACACAAGGAATACAGAATTTGAATAGGGGAGCACAATGTGTACAGAACGGGCATATCATGTATAGTGTTGATTGTCAAGTGGCACCGGGGATTTCTAAACTCCGCAATTTGCATACTCTGAAACAAACTCTGAAAGGACCACAGACAGTGAGTTTTAGTGTTGGTCTGCAAATAAACGACCCACTACTCTTATTTGCAGATCAACACTAAAACTTTAATTGCTACCACTTGGTGGCAATGATTAGAGTGTACTGATGTGGGACATAACTTCAAGACAACTACTGTCATGTCTTGGAAGCAATAGCATTTTCTTTCGTAAAGGCGATCGTAGGCAGTTTTTAAATTCTATTTAGTGGGAATAGCTGACGGTGTTACCAACAGGAAATTGTAAATAGGAATATTTCAGGAAAGTAATTGTAGAAGCTACTAGAGGCTTTTCATAAAAATTGAGAAACGAGGCTTAATCCTAAACGGATGTCAGATAAATTTGTGAGACTTTTAGCAGAGAAGAAAAATGAATGGGATATATTCTGTGTACAGAATCCTGCTCTAGATATAAACTAATTTGCTATCAAGTCACAAAGGAAGTTAGGCAAGCTAAGGCAGATTACGAGACTCTCAGGAAAATAATGCAAAGAAAAGCAGCAAAGTTTTCTTTACTTACGAAAACCCTAGAAGGAAAGGGATGAATCAGATTGGTTCACTTTATGTGGATGGTTCGACTGTTAGTCATCCTGCTCAGGCAGCTGACAAACTGAATGAGTTTGTTATTTTTTATTCATTTTTTTTATTCTATATGCACGCACACGAAGAATTCTTTAGGCACGGGGATATCAGAAGTCTTTACAAAATCGAACAAGACACGAAATGAGTTTGTGATAAATGAGAGGTTAGTCGAAGAAAAATCGATAAAGCTAAACATAAAAAAGGAGTGGCTGGGATATTCAATTACATTAAGGAAAGCAGCAAAGGAAATATGCGAACCCTTAGCCATAATTGTGGGGCACCTTTGAATTCAGGGGAAATCTCTATCGACTGAACATCTGCGAATGTATTTCAAATTCACAAAGGATGACATGAGTAATTACAGACTTGGTATTGTGGTCATGTCTTAAGAAAGGTTAATGCCTTTAGTGGACCTTGATACAATTCACTCGCTTTGTTATTTGTTTGTTTGTTATTTGGTTTTTAGGAGCATTAGCAACTAAGGCCATATTGCTCTGGGGATATGCGGTGGTCATTCCCTGACCTTTCGACATCCTCCGTATTTGGTGGTGACGGGCTCGAACCCTGTCTAATCAAGAAGCGTGTGCTACGCAATGCATTTCACTCGCAGTTGTATAATCTGCTACCTCAATCTCATGTTACATTGACACAATCTAGCATAAAAAAAATAACAAAATATTACCTGAGTAAAATTCTGGCTTTTGGCACCGTTAACTGATAGATCATCAAGGGATCGATCGATTCTGCACTACATCTTTTTCGAAAATTGGACTGTGTAAATGCACTACGTAGTCAAGTGCAAGAATGCACTTGACCACGTTTGAGTGAACCATGTTTCAGGCTCGCGGAACTGGTGATTGAGGTTAATGATTGCATTCACTGTTCAAAAAATAATTAATTGTAAATTACTGTGACCCGGTCGCGCCGGAGTATAAACAAGAATTTTAATTCACTCGTAGCACTATCGTGAATACAGCTGCTGTAAAATAATCAAGCACTTGACCCACTTGTAACTTTGCACTGCTGCTGTTCTGATGGAAAATGATCGTCCTATACCGGAACACGCCACCTAGTTAACCAGAACCAAATAGCAGGCTAAAATCAATGGAAAAAAATTATATCAGTGACAGGTAAGAGAGAAGATTTCTACGAAGCACTGTTTTACTGGAACTTCTGAGAAAGTTAAAACCGACCAAGAATTTTACCTCATACCCTCCCCTCCCCCCACACTCTTAAACTAATCTCTATTCGTGTACTTATCGTACATGATTGAAATGAATGATCAGCCTTATTGATGCCAAAACGCAGTTCTGACTAAATTATTTCGCAGCCTTACACAACACAATTTTCTGCAAGCACAGGGATGTTCCAGGATTTTCGGTAGGATGACGTATGTAAATATTTCATATATGTATACATCGTACCATACACGACATTCCAAAAGTATTATAAAAATATATTGTCTTCTGCGGTCCAGAAAAAAAATCAAGACAATCAGAAAGATATTCTTTCTTTGATGATCGTAATGAAGTGTGCACTTCTCAGGACGGGGATCAAGGTTTTCAAGTCTTGAGCAAACGACAGTATATTTGGTCCTTGGCTTAAACATTGATAATAGGGAAGAGGCCGGTCCATATATCTCCATGTGGGACCAATTAGATACCTGGCATAAAGTGGCACCAAACGGAGTGTGTTTATGGTCAAGAAGATAGGATGAGAGGAGGAATAACGAATCTGAAACAATGCAGAAGTAGTCTTTGAGAAGTCAGAGGAGAGGAAATATTCGAACAGCATCAGATGCGGGTTAGATCTCGAGGTAAGTTATGGCAAGTACCCTCACTTGCTGAAAGAGCACTCCAGGTGGCAACCAGCTGATTGATACTAGTTGACACTTTCGGTAATAAGATGAATTTGAGGATGACAATCTGATAGTTTCAGAGCTGCAAAGTAGGATTCTGTCTAATAATTTCAAAAGACACGAGGAATTGAAGATGGTTCTGAAATGCTTTTCTAGCTTTGGTATCAGACGGTTTTTGGACGCGTTCTTACCTAACAGATTATGGGAAAATGACGTGTTGAAGGAGTGCACTGCATTGAACAGAAATAAACACCCTTTATTGTGCAATGGAAAAAAATGAACAGTATTGGTACAAGCCCTTCACAGCCAGAAGGAGACCAGGAGTTGACACTTCTGTTTTATTTAATCAGTTTATTGCTAGTTAAAATCGTCTCTTGAGCAGCATGCAAGCTAGAGAGGAATATTAACAACTTATAAAATATATTTAGAATAGTATTTACAGTTTTGAGGGAAAAAACATTTGTATAAAAAATGAGTTGTTCTTCATTGCTGGTTGACTTCTGATTGCTTTGTTGCAGCAAGCCTTTGAGGAACATAACTGCGTCGGGGGCTGTCAACGTCCTACACGACATCCTAGACCAATATTGACAACTAGGAGAGGACTGCACATGGAGGCCTACATGTGCAGTCCAACAGGAGGCCTACCTTCAAGCTCAGTTTTTGTTTGCACTGCAAGCAAAAGACTATGGGTTCCAGTCAGTACTGCTGGGACTCAGTTGTTTGTTGGAGGATAGTCGTTATGTAATTAAACGTTATCAAGGAAGATAGTCGTTAAACCGATATCAAGTCAACCGTGAAAAATTATGCTCCTTACTGGAGCATAATTTTTCACGGTTGACTTGATATCGGTTTAGGATTTACATTGTATTCAGTGGGAACATCCTCTTTTACAGACTGCATGTATTCCTCTGACTAAATAGATGTGGAATGATGCCTGATAGTAGCGGCACATCGTATCTACCTGCAGTAGCTTGGCCAGAAAATGACAATATAATATTTGTCATAAAAATATTTATGACAAATATTCAAGGTGTCCACTCCATGTTCGCATACAGAATACCTCTAGATATGGTGAAGGGGAATTTGAAGATCTTGTTTAACAGCCTAAGTAACCAATATTCAATTGTTAGGAAGACTAACGTACGTTTCTGCGGCCGAAGACCAAATGACTGACGCGAATAAGGCGTACCAGGGCCACACACCTAATAACACTAGCAATTAGAAAGAGCAGAATTCAGAAGAATGTTCTATCGTTCCAGCTTTGTTTGATTCTCAGAGATGAACTGATTTCATAATACGATTTGAAGGAGTCCCAGGATTCCAAATTTACCTCGAATTTCATACACAGCCATGGTAACTAAGACTACTGATATACAAACCAAGGCACCCCAGCCTAAACAGGAGTATTCTGACATCACCAACAGCTGCAAAAGCTGGGTTAAATTCCAGGCTGCCATGATTTTCTGCTTAGAGAAACTGATAATGATGGGTTCTTTTTACCATTACTCGGAATGGCGTCGAGATTAAATTTGGAATTCCGTGACAGATTGAATTCGTGTTATGAAATCTTTTGAGGTCCAAGCAATCTGAAACGCTGCACATTCTTCTGAATTCTCTTGTTCCCAATTGCTAGTATGCGATCAAAGAAGTTCTTGATCATCGCCACTGATTGCTGTTAGTTAAAATGGCCCGGCTATTGAGGACATTCTGCCACTTTTTATTTCGCTAGAACGTTTCCAACACTTATGGATTATAAAGATAAGTTCATTTATAGAGTAAAAGAGCACTAACAGCATTTTTTTTTTTTTTGCAATACTACAATTTTGTAATTATTTTTTATTACATTGGCATAGGCTGTATAGCAAAGTATGATATTGTTATTTTGACAAAAATGTCTTTTTTATTTATTGCGATATATTTTGTAATACATTATAAATATTTCAAGGCTTTAAAATGTCCATCTATTCTGCCTCCTTAATATAATAAACTTTTCTCAAATTAACGGTGATATTTATTTTTAAATAATTAAAAATAATAATAAATAATAATTTAACTTATGTTTCCTAAAACTTAATTTTTAATTCTGTTAAAGTTAATATTTCTAAAAGTAATCCTGGATACAGGTTTTTTTTTGGTACCTTTAATCCTAAATAAAAAAAAAAAAACAAAAAACAAGAATTATCATATTTAACGATAAAACAATTTTCCCGAAGTAAAATCATTTGAAAACTTGTTTAAACTAATGAATTAAACGAATGTTTGCATTCATTGATTATTAAATTGATGTGCGGCTCAATATTTCAACATAGACTGAGTTTTGAGCTGACTTTAACCAGACTGGGTAAAGGTCGAGATTGCAATTGTTCATGTGTTTGCATAACAGAACACGATGGTCGGAAAAATATTCCTGACACCTGGCAGAATGGGGCGCACATCCCCTTAACGATTTGAATACGTTTTGTTAATGAAGAGGATATTACTTCACTGTTCTGACACCAGGAATTATCAACCGAATGAGAGATCATTTTGCAACATCAGCGTTTACATTTACAACGTGTACGGGCTAAATCACAGTATTTATAGAACATCCTCTCACAATACTCGCCTGATATTGAGCGAAAATTGAGTTCGCCTCGCAGAACGATAACCAACAGTGGAGAATACAGTCAACGTTGCGTTGGTAAGAAATTCTTATTTAAATTAGATATCGATATTAACGTTTCACAGTATATATGACGTGTTTCTCACATTATATATTAGGTCCACATGACGTGAAACTTCAACCATAAACTTCATGAGGTTTTACAACAGGAAATAATTGCAAAATTCATCGAATGCTCATCTAGTAATACAATAACTTGGGTTAAAATTGATTGCCCGGCAACAATTTACTTTCAAAGTGGAAAGGCTCACCCACCACTACGATGATGTACTAAAAGAAAAAAAAAATTGTCAAATCGATTTGTTTGCTTCATCCTTGAGCAACTTTCAGCTAGTTGTTGTTTGGTTTTTTTTTTAGGAGCATTAGCAACTAAGGCCATAATTGCTCCGGGGATATGCGGTGGTCATTCCCTGGCCTTTCCGCATCCTCCGTATTTGGTGGTCACGGGCTCAAACCCCAGTCTAATCAAGAAGCATGTGCTGCGCACTTCCCACCTGGCTACTGCGGCGCGCACCATTTTTACCGAGATAAAAGTTCAATTTAGGGGGGGGGGATTATTTTGAATTCTGAGATAGAAATATTGTAATCCTACAAGTTCTCTTTCGTATGGTTTAAAATTCAAACTCGTTTTAAATAGCCTTAGAATATTCGCATTTGTTATAATATATATCTGAACATTGAAGTTTCGTCTCGAGTAAATATTTTTTTCATGACCAGAAGTTCTCTTGCCACCGGGAGACCAATAAAACAACCAGAACTTAATCACTTCTTTCGTGTCTCTGATCGATACCCATTAGTCTCTGTCAAATCATTTGAGTATTCATAACTAATAATAAACTCCAGTCTATAACACAAAACTCCGTAAAATGACAGTGTGTGTGTGTGTGTGTGTGTGTGTGTGTGTGTGTGTGTGTGTGTTGGTTAGTTGTTTCTGGCCACTTTGCTACTGAGAGGCCACGACAACTGATTTCATTTCACAACTTTCCTGTAGAAATGAACACGTACTGGAAGAAGCGGTCACCTTGGTCATCGCCCCCCCCCACACTTTGCTACTGGGAGGCCGTGATCACCAAGAAGGTGATCGTTACTTCTAGTGCCCGTTCATTCCACGAGGAGGTTGTTGTAGGGTTTTAAGAGCATCAGCGACTAAAGCCATATTGCTTGGTGTGTACTGTCTGTATATTGCTTGTGTTCTGTGGTCGATTTTCTGTTTGCTGGACGAAAAACCCAAGTTTCCGAGAGAAAAAGAACCATGCTACACTCGCTTGAGACCAACGCAGCCAATTTGTGAAAAAGGGCGATAAAATTCATAACAAAAACTCTACATGTACTGCCAGCGGTCACATGTGCAGGAGCTTACTGCATCCAGCTTTAGCCCTAGAACCAACAAAGAATCAGAAAATTCTCCCAAGGTTGATAGAGAAAATATTCATCTCAATTTTGCCAGCAGAAAAAAAAAGTATATGGCCCAGAAATAATTCATTCTTTGGTGAACGCAAAATAAATTAATTATGGACCAAACACATATCTTGAATGAACATTTCACTTACATAATGCATCTCATTAAATTTTTAGTCCATAGTTAACCTTTTAATTATAAAAAATGAAGGAATATTTAGAATTAATTATTCATAAATTAGTTTACTTTTCTGTTGATCAGCAACAAAAAACTATACTGCGTATCATTATTTTCAAAATTTAACTTGTAAAAAATACGCCAAAGTTTGACACCTATGTTAATCGGAGCTAGCAATCTTCAATCATAGAACTGTATATAAATAAGAAATTACCTTTATTGTGAAGCATAACTGTTTTTTAATGCAAAAAGGACAAACCACAAGTAATAATTAATATTTTAGTGTATCTAAGAGATCTCGTAAAAACTTCACATACAATGACAATTTTAGATTAAAAACATGCGCTGTTAATAAAATATGCCGACACTAATAATACAACGAAAGGTGTTTCAAAGGCAAATTTTATATCGGAGAAAAGTTTAAAGGTTATGGATAGCGAACTAACATTTCCAAGCAATAAAAAAACAATTTATTATTAGTAGTAGTATTTTATTTATTCTAAGAGACAAAATAATGATGACAGATACAGCCTCTGACTGGGAGTTGGGGGTATTTTCACACAACAAAGTAGGGAATCTTCAGCCTGTAGTTCTAAAGGATGAAATTTGATTTAAGGAGTTGTGTTCTGCTAGGATTTTATATAAATTCTGTAGGGTGTTTTGCTTATAAATCTTTTTAATGCAGACTTTAAAGTGCATTGCAGGATCATCTAGACAAAACTGCAGCAATAATTCAGATACAGCATGGGTTTGTTAAGGGAAAGTCTTGTCTGATAAATTTGCTAGGATATTATGATGTGGTTACAAAGGAACTGGATGCAAAAAATAATTTTGATATCATATATTTGGATTTCAGGGAAGCTTTTGACACTGTTGCGCATGGAAGACTATTGTACAAATTGGAGCAGAATGGTATTAAGGGTAAGTTGCTACAATGGATAAAAGGATGGTTAAGTGGGAGAAGACAGAGGGTGGTAATCAATGGGTGCTGCTCTTCTTGGACTAATGTTATTAGTGGAGTCCCACAGGGTTCGGTGTTGGGTCCTCTGTTGTTTTGTATATTTATCAATGATATTGATGAAGGTATATCAGGCTTAGTGTCGAAGTTTGCAGATGATACAAAGGTTGGCAGGGTTGTTAATGACAGTAATGGCAGTGTGCTACTCCAGGATCTAGATAATTTGGGCAGATGGGCTAAGAAGTGGCAACTGAAGTTTAACATTCACAAATGCAAAGTACTGCATATGGGTAGAAGTAACCCCAGAGAAACGTACCAACTGTGTGGTACTACACTTAAGGTGGTAGAAAATGAAAAAGACCTGGAAGTAATTGTGCAGTCAGATATCAAATTTTCTGAGCAATGCAGACAGGCTGCCAGGGCAGGTCATGGGGTTTTGTCAATGATATATAGGAATTTTGCTAGCAGGGAAAAGGAGATGATTGTCCCTCTGTATAAGGCAATGGTCAGGCCACGCCTTGAGTACTGCGTACAGGTCTGGGGGCCTCATTTTAGGAAGGATGTAGATTTGCTTGAGCGTGTACAGAGAAGGGCAACAAGATTGGTGAGGGGAATGAAGGGATCCTCTTACCAAGAGAGGCTTAAGTTTTGCAAATTGCAGTGGCTGGAGACTAGGTACCTGCGCAGTGATCTGATTGAGGTGTATAAGTCCCTGAATGGGTTGAGCACGCTAAATTCTGATGGGATCCTTCCACTTGTTCAGATTACGAACCTAAGGGGGTATAAATTCAAATTAAGAAAGGACAGATGTAGAATAGATGTGCGGAAATTTGCCTATAGCCAGCGGGTGGTTGGTTGGTGGAACAAACTTCCATCTGTCGTTGTGGAAGTTGATAGGTTAAATAAATTTAAGGAAGAACTGGACAGGCATTTGGAGGGAATGGTGTGATTTTTTTTTTTTTTTTTTTTTTGGCTGATGCTGCATAAGCTCATGCACTTGATTTCTTGCATCACATGCCACTACTACTAAAACATCTGCCATCCTTCAGATTTAAATTGGGGGCGTTCTGTTTTATTCTCCGATAGAGGTGACAAGGTTTATAATGTTAATTTCTGGCCAAAGTGCCGTGACAGGAAATTACAGCTGCAGCCTGATGTGTACCATTTTTCTATATTGCAGTAAATATGTTCTCTTACTAAGATTGGGTAGGTCGATGTTGTGCTTTAGTATTTGATCAAGAGAAGAAATATATTTATTTTTTTAGTGTCATATCCACAATTTCCAGTCATATTTAGCATATATAAAGATGGCCCGTTGCGCACAGGCACCGAAGGCCTCGGAGGTCAAATTGAAAAAGGTCTTTTGTTTTTTACAGCGTGAGTCCAAAAAAATAAAATAGAGTTAACTTGAATATGAGGTACTTATATATCAAGTTGTATATTATCAATTGGCTACCATTATAACTGTAATTGCACTGTGAAAATGGCGAAATGCTGAATACCACTTAATGTCCTTATCTCAATACATTACCTTCGTTGATTTCTTCAGTGCCTTGTTTTGTCTAAATCGTCATGTAGGTCGATACGCCTCTGCTTTTTTCTTGGAAGCGCAATAAGATTTTTCTCTTTGATAGTGTATTTTTAATGCTTTTTGATTTTAGCAATATTAAAATCGGTTCATTTTATCAGGTTCCCACCGCCTTTAATCAACAACGTAAATTTTCGCATTTTAGTAACCATTGAAATTATAATTTTGAGAAGAGTACTTTTCCACTTATCGTTGTAAAGGTTTCTTTGACACTTGCAAAACTACTTTGGTAATTAATTCTCTCTGAACTGAATAAATTGATTTGAATAAATAGTATTCGAGTAATAAAATACAATAACAAAGAAAAATACCGCACTACTATAGTACAGTTTTATAGTACCTAAATGCAAAAATACCATATGCACATTTATACAAAAGCGTAATCTTTTTCTGTTATTGTATTTTATTATAAACAACCCAATCTAGCAGGAACGTTTATTTCTGTGAACTTCTTAAAAATTTCAACCATGTTCAACAGAATGACAATAATCGCGTGTCCAACTTATTAGATGGGGAATTGCAGTATTGGGACTACAAACCCAGTCCTACTTCAACGCCTGCGATGACACTCCTGCAGTAATCTAGCCTGAAAGCGTGTGTTCGGGGTCCAAGTTGATGTGCAGGCTGAAAATCATCTTGAATGGGGAAAACACTATTCCCTTCGGCTGACTGACTAACTCGATTGAAAAAGACTAGAAATTCCTAGACGGGAATCAAAAAAATGTATCGTTCTGACTAGTCTGGAAGTAGAGGATTTAAGTAGAATTGGGGTAATTTTCTTGGCAGTCAATTTTTCGGTCACCTCCGTATTTGGTGCAACTTTCTTAAAATTAAAGCTTGCAAACATCTACAATCCATCAATGAAGGGGCAGGGATTAGGCATCTGATAACTTATCTCGTGTTTATTTGCTATTGCTTCTATTGAATCAATGTGTTTGGCGCCTTAAAATGAATTTGTCATAAAAATTATGAACTAAAAGATGATTACGTAGTAATCAAGTATTAAGTAGGAGTAAATATATTAAACATTGTAGAATGCGGATATTTATTTTAACAATGCCTTTCATATCCTTAGTATTTTAAAATAAAATAATTTCTTTTTCAATGCAGCACAGTTTATGAATATAAAATAAACTTGTTTGATTATCACTTTAGATAATCATGCAGAAATTATGGATGCTCTTCATTCTTTACGTCCCTGCAATCCAAGGAGGCAGTAAGTGTTTTCAGTGATTAGCAAAATATTTTTTACAGTAATTGTTAGCTTTTGAGAGTACATTTATTTAATTCCATACAAGACACTACAATATAGGCCCATCTTGACTCATTTGAAATGCCTCATCTAATAATAGTCATAGTTTATCGCTTCTCTCTCCATGCCTATACAACTTCTCTATGAATATGCAAAGTCCAGAAAATTCAGATTTTACTTCAAGGGCTAAAATTACACGGTTTGAAACTACTCGAATTTCTTGATAAATACTCATGCAGGTGTCTCATTCTCTTTGCAACAGGACAGGATAACGTTCAAAGAATCAATTGCTTAAATCCATGCATGACTAGACATCCTTCCAAAATGGTCAAATTATTCGAGGCTATCATAAACGAATGTCTAATATATGCGTTACAAAGGTTTCAGAACATTTGTTTAAAAGGAGACTTTTGCAGTACCGCAGCATAAATAGAGGAGCACCATAAAGCTATCTGAAAGGGATCGATTCGATCATGGATTAACTTTTCTTCAGACTTTTCTGAAACGTCAATCGATGATCGCACCTTCCATAACGCACCTCGCAGATTTGTGTTCTGAACTTCAATATACGATTTCTGGATAAATCAAATTTATTTAAGATTAATAACTTTCCAACTCTCAGAAAGACCGCCTAAACGTCTGTAGTACAGAATGTTGGTGGATCTTTGTAAGTAAACTCCACATCACACTCGGACCTACAGAGGCTAAAAATATTGCTTAATTCAATGCTTTCAGACTATGAATAAGATATAAATAGTAACAAAAAGGCAATCCATGGCATGTACAGAAGATGCAGTAACTGATTATCTGTTGAGGCCAGGATTTGCGGAGCGTGTTTTCTTATATGTACATTCATTTCAACTGTAATGTTTTTCCACGACGGCGCGTGAGAGTAATGTTAGTAAAAGGGGTAAGCGTATATGACCGCAATTTCAGAAATATGGATCTCATTAAAAAAAGTAACGTAAAACACATTTACCTTGAACTAAAAGATGACTGTTGTATAATCCTTTTTCTTTACAACATTAAAGAAAAAGGATTAATTTTCTTTACAATTTATTTTTCCACCACTCGAAGATCCACTTCTTACCCACCTGACTGCAGTTACTATTAGAATTCTTCCAGATAAGGAGGATTATATTATATTTTACCCCAGTATGTATCTAACTTCTCAAAATAGGTAGTGATTTTCTCCTGAATCAGGATACTATCATTAATTTTAAACAGAATATTTATTACACGTTCACCATTCAAGTGAATAATACAAGGAATATGAAAAATGAATTCCAAAATGAATATGAAAAATGAAAAATGCTTTCTTTTTAAATTTCCACATAATCCTGATCATTTCCAACTATATTTATCGATCCATGATTTTATATACCACTTACTCTTTCGTCCTAGCCTCAATCGTATAAATATTTTTATACATGCATAAATGTATTAAATACAGAACCTTTCTCCATGAACCATTTTCATCAATGTTTCTTACAACGTAAGAATACTCTCAATCCTAGGATGAATTAATATCTTACAGACTCTTAACTTAATTCTACATTAACACTATTCTCGTTCTCTCTCTGTAGAGAAATTTTACAAATCATATTTTTTATATGAATGGATGGATTTAAACCATCTCGGCATCTGCAACTGACACTTAGAAAAGAAAAAAAATTCCCTTTCCCAATTACAATAATTTTCTTATTTTTATTTAGAAAATAAGAATTAGTTTTTTCAAAACTATCTAATACCAATGTCAGTAGTTCACAGAAACTCGTTGCTCACTTTGTACTCTTTCATTTCTCACATTCACTCTCAAGTAAAATTAACCTCATCTTCACGTCAGCTAAATAAATCAATCAATTCTCCATTTTTCCTTACTTCTAATGGTACAGCCTACTCTATATCCTCGTATGGACCATTAGGAATGATAATCAGTACATTTATCCAATCAAAAGGTATAGCTGATTTTGCCGAAAGCCTCTTTCTGTTCCTCCTCATAGTCATTGCAGACAATCTTCTCTCTCGCTCTCTCTCTCTCTTAGCTAGAACTCTCCGAGAAAGCACCATTCCAATTTCCAAGGCATGTCTAGATTATGGAGCGTATCGGATCCGTCATAGTTGGCGTATTTACGTAAGGCTACCTCCATTTTTATGGTCTGCTTCACTTCTGGTGGTGGTCTTCATGATACTCATTCCTCTGAAACATCGGCACTCGGCGAAAGATTTCCGGGCATGCAAATTGATACTCATGCTTGTTATTTTCTTAAAATAACTCTGTCACTGCATTTGAAGTGAAATATTAAAGGCGGAGGTAGTGCTTCACTCAACCATATCAACTGAGTGAAGCGCTCCCCCCCTTCGTTGGAAATAATTCAATTTGATCATCGGTGTTCCCGAATGGAAAACAGGGTTCATAGGGTCACACAAATAATTATAGACCTGATATTTTGATTTCTGTTCGGAGGAAAATAATGGAGTCGCTGGTTAAAGAGGTGATATAGGATCATCTAGACCAGACTGCAGTGATATTTCAGACACAGTATGGGTTTGTTAAGGGGAAGTCTTGCCTGACCAATTTATTTGAATACTACAATGTGGTCACGAAGGAATTGGATGCAAAAAGTAATTTTGATATCATATACTTGGATTTCAGGAAACCTTTTGACACTGTTGCACATGGAAGACTGCTGTACTGATTGGAGCGGTATAGCATTAAGGGAAAGTTGCTACAATAGATAAAGGGATGGTTGAGTGGGAGACGACAGAAAGTGGTAATAAATGGACACTGTTCTACGTGGACTAATGTTATTAGTGAAGTCCCACAGGGTTTGGTGCTCGGCCCATCGTTCATTTATGTATTTATCAATGAAGGTATATCAGGCTTAATGTCCAGGTTTTCAGATGATACAAAGGTTGGCAGGGTTGTTAATGACACTAAAGACAGTATGCTACTGAAACACGATCTAGAAAATTTAGGCAGATTGGCTGAGAAGTGGCAACTGAAGTTTAACATTGACAAATGCAAAGTACTACAAGTGAATAGCAGTAACCCAAGAGAAACGTACCAACTGTGTGGTACTACACTAAGAGATCGAGAATAAAAAAGACCTGGGAGTAATTGTGCAGTCAAATATGAAGGTTCTGAGCAGTGAAGACGGGCTGCCAGAGCAGGTCATGGAGTTTTGTCAATGATATCTAGGAATTTTTCTAGCAGAGGCAAGGTGATTATCCACTTATATATCCACGTATAAGGAAATGGTCAGACCACACCTTGAGTACTAAATAGAGATCTGGAGGCCTCATTTTAGGAAGGATGTAGAGTTACTAGAACGAATACAGAGAAGGGCAACAAGATTGGTTAGAGGAACAAAGAGATGCACTTACGAAGAAAGGCTCAAGTCTGCAAGTTGCAGCATCTGGAGACTAGGCACCTGCGGGGCGATCTGATTGAGGTGTATAAGGCTTTGAATGGTTTGAGCAGGCTAAATGCTGACGGGATACTTCCGTTTGCTCAGACTAAGAACCTGAGGGAGCAGATTCAAATTGAGGAAAGGCAGTTTTAGAATAGATGTGTGTAACTCGATAGCTTACATAAATTTAAGGCTGAACAAACATTTGGAGTGACCGGATGGGCGAAATGGCAAGTTTTGTTTTTTGGCTGATGCTGTATAATCTTGCCTCAACTAATGCTAATGAGTACCTCAGGAACAAAGTCTTCTGGGGTTTAAGGTACGATTGTGTCTTGGGTGCATCGAAATTGAACTAATAACATCCAGCCAACGGCAGTTCTCTGATAATCCTGGTAAGAAACAGCTCGTTGATGCTAAAGGCCAACGGAGGCTTACAAAAATTGATTTGTTAAGAGTAACATGTTAGCTACAGTCAGTGAAATAACAACCTGGTACAAGGACAAAAATATGATGAAAATATCACGAGTTTATGCACCCATCCTGCCAGGTGTCAGCTGTGAAGGACTATGGTGGTTGTTTTCGTTGGGCATATTTTGGATCCCTTAAGTCGTCACAAAGTTTGGTATTTAGACCAAACTTTGAGATAAAACAAGGTTAAACAATAAAATTGTTAACCCAACTTAAGCCCAACTTAATTGTTAAATAAAACAATTAAGTTGGGCAAAATTTGAATTCCACTGGTTATCTGAAAATTAGTCTGACCAGCAGAGTATATTTCATCTGCAAAGGAATTCAACTAGCAAGATAATACGCTATCTTAAGACCCAAATTGCATAGAATGGATTCTAGGAATGAGAGTAAATTCACCCTACTGAGATGGCAGAGTCCACAAATTTCAGTCTAACTGAGCGCCTTTGAGATGAGGCCGAACGATCACTTCAGTTAGAGATCTGCGAACAGCCAAGTTTACGGCAACAAGCAATTGAATCATCATCCATGTGGCACACTTTCGACACATTTAGTGTCATGAAGAATTTAGGCAGTTCTGAAGGGAAAGTCCTCCTCGCTGTTAGGCAGGTGTGCCTAATGAAGTAAGAATTCACTGTAAACCTCAAGAAAATTCTTGCTTATTGCTGTAATGTTTGTAAACAAAATTGTTAATCTTGTGATTGGTTTTTCATCTAAAGTAAATCAAAAAGGCAGAATGTTAATAGTAACACCATAAACCACTGATATGATTATTATAAATAATAAAAACTAGTTTATTCAGGATTTTTTCCAATTACAGGACTGGTTATACTTCCCGAAAATTCTTTTAAATACGTGTTTGGAAATGCTTGTTTCTGAGTTGCTGACCTTTTGTGTTTTCAAAAGGGACGGGAAGAAAAAAAAAAAAAAAAAAAAACTTTTCTTAGGTGTGCCTTCATGCATAAGAGTGAGTAATTAGTTTTCATTAATGCAGATTTTCAGATCTTTTTTCTCCTGTTCAGCAACAATAGAAGCTGCCTGAAGGGGCGGCTCGAACTTGGCAGAAAAGCCTGCTTCGTTCTGTTATTGTCCCACAGATTCAAAAATCCTAGGTGGAGGAACTCCAATAAAAAATAAATTCAGTGGATTCTGATCTGGAACGAATCAATGAGTCCCAAACTTCCTGACACATCGAATGAATAAAATTTACGATAGGGTACAAGAAAATTAAAGTTCTGCATCTGGGCCCACAAGAGTATAAAAACGAAGTAAAAACTGCTACTTAAAACTACCTCATCGTCAACTTACTGTTATGAATAATACTGTATTAACCCCATTCTAGGATATCTACATTTGAAAGATTTGCTTTCATTTTACTTGAGTCGCATTCTCCGTTTATTTTTCTGATCAGTTCCTTCATCATCGGATGTTTTTCCATTTCCAAGCGGTGGACTGAGAAAGTGTGCAACAATTGCTCCAAGAAGCAACAAATTCTACAAGGCAGCCGTGTCTTGTAGAATAAGTGCACTTAGTGCTGTGCATGTCTTATGGCCAACATCAGACAGGGAAGCTCCACTGCCCTAATAAGAAATTTCCATAAGTTTGAGGCCTTATGGAAATTTCTGTTTATCCGAGTTTGTATATGTTACCTTTCTTTAATCTGACAATAAGAAATTTTGAAAAATAAATTTAAAAAATTGATAAAATGTCGAGACCAGCTGAGGAATCTTAAGATGGTTTAAACCTATATTAATCTTATTAGTATCATGGGTTTAAAATAAGAGCAGGCTTCAGTTTTTATTTAAATTAACCTGAACGTGCAATGTATGAATGAAATAAACAATATTTAAGAATTTCGTGAAGAAATTACTATTAGATTGACACAGAATTTCAGTATTCATTTATATTTTTTTCAATTCTAATTCGAAATTGAGACTTTATAACTTTCATGCTCTATAATTGCTTTTCAATCTTCGTGTGTGCGTGTGTGAGGAAGAAGTAATAAGTCTATTGAAATTACATAAGAAGTAATAAGTCTATTGCGTAAATTACAAAATAAGAGGCGTAAATTACACAAAATACGAAAACTGACAGGAGAGCAGAAATTGGAGATACTGAAGGCTTGAAAAAGAAAGAAAGAATATACTATATGATATAATGAATTAAACCAAATTATAGGCTGAATTGGATAGCCAATTAAAGAGAAGGGAACTGTAAAGTAAAAAATGATTAGATTAATATATGAAGTAATCAGATAAGGGTGGAATACTTTGGTTATAGGCTCAAGAAAGGGGGCTGAAAAAACAATCTCATTCTAGCTAAAAATACATAATCAGCATTTCTTTAGGGGACCACACCTAATCATATATCAAAGAGTGATACATGAATATTTAGAAATGCAGTTTGACATATGACAGTTTTAGTCCTCTGAAGAAATATTCACCTGCTCGATAAATAATTAACCAATTCAAAGCGGGTACTGAGAAGCTTGCATTCTTTACCTGCGATGTAGTTATCGATGTCATTTTGTTATGTCCATGTCATTTTATTAATTTATCCATGTCTATTATGCACGCTATCATGTCATAACTGGCCTTGAAGAGCCGGTTATGTCATCGAAGACTTAGAATTACTATTACTCCAATTATGAGTAATAGTGGTAAAGTCTCTCGTATCTCAATGAAAAATCTCTCATCTTATTACATATGAATTCGCCAGAACTTTATTGAAATATTTCTTTTATTTCAAATTCCTGTGAGGTTAGGGACTGCACCTTTATGAAATGTGCTCCTAACTTCCTTTATAAAATGTGCTCCTAACTTCACATGCAATTCAGACTATGAATGTGGCCCCGGAGGCAAATGCTGCCGAGACTGCTGTCGAAGTTACTATTACAACCCTGAAGGTAGGTAATCTAATTTATTTAGTTAATGTGGTATGGATTCTAAACGATCATATTTGGTATTTATTCCAAAGGATAATAACACAGGTACTCACTGAATGATTTAGTTTTCTTTCCAGTTCTCAGCATCGAGTAATACAATGAATAATCTCATCTGTTCATTTTACTTTTAGTATTAAGTTACTTTTATTTTTCTATAAAATATAGAATGTTATTCCTCTCCCCAGTATTGTTTTAAAGTCGGTCCTTTTACTGGAATTATTAGATGATTCAAGAATACGAAGGAATAAGACAGTTGTGTGAATGCGAATTTTAAAACAAACTGAAATTTGTATGTTGGGCATTATTATTATAACATCACATTGTGAAATCACTCACAACGAGATGACGTTCTCTTATACTTCAGTTAAGTAACACTCGAGAAGTCCACTGTTACTTGTTCTTTATTGAGCGCCAGATCGTTTCAAGGTTGGTTTAATAATGTCTGTAAATTTCTTGTTGTTTGTAGTCGATTTGCTGGACGAAAACCCAGAGTTTTCAGCAGGAAAAGCCATGCTACCCTCGGCTGAGACCAATTGACTCAGTCACGTTGTGAAAAGACCCATAAAAACTCCTAGCGTCATTGATGGGATTAGAATTCAGGTCTTTTCCACACGATATGGAAAGGAATGCGATGTGTGCTATCCAGGAAGGTAGAAACTATTTTCTATAATAATATTTTATTTCAGATTAGTTAATGCCTTGTTAATAGCAATTTTAATTTCCTTATTGACAAGAGAAACACTAAGGGAGCATGATGTTTAAATCAGCTACTGTACGTGTTTGATATTTATATGAACATGCTGGAGAGGTGTTTGGAACAAGGATGTTCTGGACCTGATTCGTATACGTTTGGCGATATTTATGATATTATCACAGTCCTGATAGTATAATACATCTGGCAACGCAGGAACCGTTAGCGGGGAGTGATCACAGAATGATACGGTGGATGATGGCGAATGACGTCTCAGTATAGATAACCCCTTGCTAATGGTGCTGACGGGCAGTAGGTAGACTTTCCTGGTGATTGCCTTCCAGGTAGCAAATTGGCAGAAAAAAACACTAAACACACTGCATAAACATAACACACTTCTGTACGTGTTACAAAAGTCTCCGTCATCACAATGCCCCATGGCGAAGTTGGAATGTTTTGAAGCTTCCCTAAATTAGATGCTGTATATGTCTACATGCAGTGCTGTAGTCGCAAGATTAGCAGATTCATATACACTTTGAATATTAGAAAAGCAGAGTATACGGTGCATATTGATCGAATTCCAGAGGGTATATGGCGTATACCCTCCAATACAGCCCTCTCTACATGTAGGAAAACTAAATTGCAAAAAAGTGTTAGGCTGGAAAAGGCCAATTATGAGAAATTGCTGCCTAAGATAGTAAGAACGAGAACAGAGAGTATCACTCAGATAAAGGAGTACGATTTGCTTCCTCCCATCATGTACAAAGAAAAGAGGAAAGGAGCAAATCGGATTTGACGCTTGCTGATTGATGCGGGAAAGTTATCAATAACCAAGCTGATGAAATGATTAAGTAGCTGACATAGATCTTTGTTGATATGGCTTTCATCTCACATTTACTAGTGCTAAAGTTTACCAGAACAGCAGTTGAGGGGAAAGATGCATATAGCGGATTGCAGGCTGTTTTCCTTTAACAGAAAGTTAATTACATGAAATAACTTACCTGTGGGGCCGCAGGAAGCCGATGCTCCAGGGAATTGAAAGTCCAGTTCAGATCACCACTCACAGGTGAAGAGAAACGAGGGTGGTAAAACCCTATTTTTAGGTTAATTAATTAAGCAGAAACTACTTACATCATAGGCCAATATTATTACTAATTTAATTAATTACACTATTAAGTTACTGCATTATTAATTAAAAATAATTTGTAATATTAATTTATTAAACCATTTAATAATTAAAATTAAATTTGATTCCGCAGTTTTATTGGTATGAATACCCTCTATATACGACCACATTAGAATAAACTGTTAATCGCAAATAAATTTAATAGAATCAGAATAAATAAAATCGAAATAATAACGCGGCGTATTTAATTTATTTGTAACTGAATTCTGATAACCACTTTTCCTCATTACAGTTCATTGCCCTGCTGTAGTCAACTGTCCTAGGATACCATGTCCTCTCCAAGATGCGTCACGGGTGAAGCCGGAATGTGAAGTGGATGCAGATTGCGATTACGAAGGGTACTGTTGCACTGGATGCTGCAACACAAAGTATTGCTACAGAAGCAAGTATAACATTTAAATACTTATTACAAATAAATAAGGTGACGGCTTTTTTTTTTTTTTTTAATATTGTATTTAAAAAGGAATTCTTGCTCGGGCTAACACATACATTTAGACAGAATTATCTCGTGGGTTGCAAACAACATCGAATTCATGGGCCAGTACAAAAGACGTCCGAATTTCCACTAACAAGATGAACTATTAATGTAATAATCGCTTATTTGTAGAAATAGTTGTTCATAAACAACTACATTTCAGCTGATCAGATCAATAATCGTTTTATAGGTATTCGCCGATTGATCAACGAAAACGGACTTTTCGAATGGTAGAATACGATTCGTGAATAACTTAGAACACGATCCCAATCTAGAATGCGGTTTACAGACATCTCTAAATTGTATTCTACTGATGGTTTTCCTGTTTCTCACGATGAAAACAGATTTTCGACAGGAATAAACATGTATTCCTCACCTAAACACCTCCGCAGCAGAGTAGTGAAGAGCAGGAGTGCAGTAGCATACGCTCTTTGAATGAACCCGGGTTCAAGCCCCTGACTGCTAAATACAGTCGATTTTCCAATCCGCATTGGACTAGCGTGGCAGATTATGGTCCATTTACCTCGACATGAATCGTTGAGGAGGCTTCCATCCTCCATTGGATTGATAATGGCTGCAGTTGGCTTTTTTTTTTTTAAAGTGAAACTTCAGGCAATTTTCTGATGGGAATAACTTGCGTTCGTGGATTTGCAAAAAACGCGACCATTCACAAAAGTAAACGCATTACAGGCACTCTGTACAGCCAGCTACCGTACTAGGTTAAATTCCCCGGATCTCATGCGATCACCGAAATTAAGCAGCGTCAGGCCCAGTTAGTAATTGGCAGGGTGACTACCAATGGCGACTACACGTAAATACCCAATCTAATTCACTTTTTGCCTTTTCTTTTGCTAACCTGTGGAAATTATTCTTCCGATTTTCACGTATCATTTAATGTTGTTAATTGGTAAGGTAATAAAGTGTAAATTGTACTTCATACATTTACTTTTATGGCCTGTGGATAATATTCCTCCTAATTTCGCTTATTAGAATCGCCGTTAACAGAATTAAAATTCAATTCGTAAAAGTGATTACAATGACCGGAGCTTACTACATATCATATAATGAATGATATTTTGTTATGGAATGTCCATTGCAAAGCCATTTGATTGCACAGTGAACCAATCGTAAAGCGGGATTCCACCGTAGTGAACGTTGTAAGGCATATAGCGCACGCTGACGTAAAATGTGCCCGTGGATTGACAAAAATCGTCAGAAAATGCGACACGAAATGATTCACCCCCACAATTGTACCACTCCGTGCCAGGCACGAGCGACGCATTACCCAATGAGAACCCCCTACTGATTGCGTCATGCTATTTCTTTTCTCATTCTCCACCTTATTTAATAAGAATTTCGATAGAAGAGAATTTATAATTTAACATGTCGAAGACTAATAGTGAGGTTGTAAGGAGTAAAGAACGTGTACATGCAATGCGACGACCACCACCATTGAGTACAAAGGAGAGAGATTTAAACTGTTTCGACAGCGTGCGATGGAGTTAAACAAGAAAGCCAGAGAAGATCCATCCACATCTTCTGAGCCTTACATCTTCGCAGAAATGTTAGAAGTGAGTTTGGAAGGAGTCAAAAGTTGATACCTCAAATGAAAACGATGAAGACAAAACCGACTGCCAGAAGTATTCCATCAAATCGTTCAACACGTAACGGGCGTAATAACAACAGGAGAACTTACATTCCTGGATAATGATTTCGGTTCAGTTTGTTCCGTGTGTGATCGGCTTTCGTTCAAACACGAAGTGAAGATTGTAGCAGTTCGAGATCACGATCTTCTTCAAACAGCATTTCCAAATGAGGATGCAAGTCAAATGTCGACCTGTGACAGCTGACGTGGCTCTGTCAAGAACAAAGTGATTCCGGCTCTATCGAAGTCAAATGGCTTTAAATATCATCCGATGCCACAGCACTTGCCGAACTAGATTTGGTAACGTCTCAAATCTCTGAGGCTCCCATTCATGCCGATTCGTCGCCTGCGGAATTCATACGGTCAATAAGGGATCGTCGGTCAAGTAATAAATGTTAGTCCTAAAGAAGTCTCACTTAACTTCCGCTATGCGTTCTTGGCACACAATTTTTTTTTTTTTTTATCTTGCTTAAGTCTAACTATAATAAAAGGGGAGAAACGAAATTAGCTTGCGATAGTTTCTAGTTTTTAATTAGCTAGTTTAATTTCTCCACAGCATTTAAATTATAAAGAAAGACACCACACTTTCTCTAGCTTTAAAGGGAAGCTCATTCCGACTGTTACCGAAGTTGCGCAGCATATTATTTTGAAACAGTGTTACTTTAATTTCCCTTATCGAATATGGAAAACATGTGGTAACAGATTTCCTTCAGGAGAGGCGCACGCAGATGAAAGTTAAGGTCTGCTGTTTAGAAATAAAATTAAATTATCCATGTTTTATTTATCCTTGTTTAGCGAATTTCCATAACTCACGAAATGTTGCCATACTAAAGTTACTTTAGTAAAAGCTGTTTGCATGACCCACTAAGGAAGTAACGCAATAAAATTCAAAGCAGTAACAATTAGTTGCAATTAATTAACTTTTCGGCTTAATTTATTCATAAAAATGTATGAACCTGATCCAGTGATACCAGCTTTAAAAAATCTAATAGTCATTTAGCAAGACTACATTTAATAACTACTTCACTGTTCGATACATTCTTAAATGAGATTGATGTGCTTGAAGTTATACCAATTTCCTCAACGTCTGGTTTAAAGTCACTTACAGGAGTGTTAAATCCCACTTTTAATAACGTACAGTCGATTTTTTTGCTTGGAGAGAAGTTAATGACCACACTAAAGCCAGCATAAAATATTTGCATTTAACTACTTGCCAAACATGCACAAATCTTCACCTACCACAGATGCACGATAACTAATTTATAAGAAAATCTACTTCAATTATCAACAATTGTCTATCACATTAAGACTAAATCGTAAATACAAAGTGACCAAAGGAAACGGCTTTGAAAACCATAACAGCGGTAAAACTTCAAATGCGAAGCGAGGAAGGTGTTTCGCCTGATCAATCGTAAATAAGCAATCAATGCGCTCTGTGAGGCCACCTCCTTTCCTCTTAGCTCACCCAATTTCCCCTAGGGGCGGTATTGCCCACCTTTGGGAACCACTGTTTTAAATAATTTCTATATATTCACACCAATGCTAAGTTAATTTAGGGAATTCTGCGGACGGAGAAATCATGGACTTATGTAAAGAATTCCTATGGTCTGCACCCAAGGGTTACGATGACAACTGCGTATATGATATTATGTTAATACACTGCTCGACAAAATTAACAGAACACGCACAAAACGTGATACAGCTCGTGTAGTTTGGGATGGAATTGGGGGGAGGGAAATGTTACGGACGCTTACCATAGAATAACGATGAAATGTGGCGACAGGGAAAAAACTTCGGACAGGTATAAGGGACATTTAGGATTCTATAAGAATTATCAAAAAACACATTACAGAAATCGATAGAAAATTCTGGAAAATTTGGTCACATGACTTCAGTACGGCGTATCATTCCCTCCAACGGCTAAACAGGCCTGACAGCTGTTAGGTTTGACGGGGATATAAGGGTGACCATAAGATTCTGTGCCACTAAATCCCATTAGCGTAGACCTTACCTCACCACACCAAATCACAGAGGAGTTTGCTGTTGGCGTGCGATGCGTTTCCCAAGCGAGTCCCAGACATGTTCGATCGGATTAACGATTAGCGGTCGTGCTGGCCACGGCAGGCGTTGGATATTTTCAATTTCAAGATAGTCCTCCGCCACTTGAGCTCTATGTGCAGTGGCATTGTCGTGCATGAAAATCTGACCAACCATATCTCTAAACTCCCAAATAGGGTTCGAGGATCTGTCCTCGGTACCACTGTGCATTTACAGTACCCATACTGAAAAACATAAAGGGAGGGGGGGCGTTGTTCGTTACTCCGCCTCACATGAGAATATCGCCTCCATCGTAAGTGTCCCTTTCTCCGCTGTTGGAGAGAAAGTACCGCATTTTTCTTTGCTTCCAGATGAAATAACGTTTATAATCTGTTTGTAGGCTAAGACGGTACTCAGAACAGACCTATACTCATCATTCAGGATTCGCATGTTCATGGCACCGGATTCGATGAGCCCTGCCGTGGTTTGGGTCTAATGGGCTAAAAACTACTGGCTTCCATGCGTAGAGTCCACTTGAACTGAGCCTTGTTAACCCAGTCCGGTAACCTCGTGGATAAACCAGTTGGAAGAATTGCAGTTCTCTACACATCAGGTGAAAAAGACCGAAGTTAGTTCCATCGTTGACGTGAGGAATTTGAAGAACTTTCACAACGTTGAGTTAGTCGGTCTCAGGCGAGAGCAGTACGGTTTTTTCTCCCTGAAACTTGGGAGTTCCGTCCAGCAAAACAAAATCGAACACAAGCAATTTACAGACGGTATACACCGAGCAATATCACCATGTTTGCTGATGCTCAAACTATACAACAACACAGGCCGGTTGGAAATATTTTCATCTGTGGCCGCAGCAACCTCAAGAGACAGTTGATTACAGGACATCGTAGAGTTCTGTCTTGTTGTTAGAGTCAGATAGCAGCGCAGTCTGTTCTTGTTGACGTAGCTCTGGGGTCACCTTGGACATCTCTTGTAACGGTTGCTCTCTCTGAAACTGCTTCCATACTGCCGAGACGATACAGCGTGACACGTTAAGCCAATGTGCCATATTCGCCTGCGATTGCCCGGCATCAAGTCATCCAACTGTCCGGTCTTGTGAAAGAATCAGCTAAAAGACGATGACTTGACATTCCGAGTACTGAACATATGGTTATTCCAACTGAGCAAGCCAAAAATGGAAATGAAGTAATGTGTTCTCAATTATTGTTTTTATAGGCTCTGTAAGGTGGGAATTGATTTCTATTGGATACTCGGAATTTGCCTGCCAGGCTGCATATTATATGAAATATTCGGCTTCATCATGAAAAACTTTCTGTTCTGTTCATTTTGTCGAGCAGTGTATTATAATAAGCATAAATATATTCGCGTGCGCTTGCTCGAAATATTCCATCGTTTAACGGTTTTTGCAGACAGATGATCAACTTTCGGAAGTCATGCTTCTTGCAACGTTAAAATCCCCTGCAAGCGATTCGCCAAATTAGCAGATCCCCCAACAGAGAAAAATAATTCAAGAAATCAACAATTCAAATCCAAACTCTTCAGACTCAAACAAATGGGCAGAACGTTCACAAATGCATCCCTTCACCTGATAATATTATCACGACATTGATTGCAAGCAGTTACTCAACTCGGAAGCCTACAGGAGTCAGATTTCCAATCAAATGACGAGAAATAAAACCAGCAGCCTGCCTGCAACCCCGTCAATTCATCCGAAAGCCAAATGTGATGTTCTGCAATTCAATGCCAGTAGCGTGGCAAACCAAATGAGCGAAAATAAGACAAACCATACATCATAAGATAACATGAAGGGAGAATGGGTATTGCAGGAGGAAACGTTCCTAAAATAACTTAAAACGAGCGAAAAATTTACAATATTACGTAACAACTTATAATTTAGAAGATAATTTAATGGCACCCCTTTCCAAATTATGTCAAATTTCACTTAAAAACGAAAACCAAGTACAACATTGGACCAAATAAAATCATTAGGAAAATGGGAGGCAATGGATTTGAATAATGTTGGTCCTCATGCACTGAGAAATTATCGCAGAAAAATAGCACTCACTTGGCAACACCACACGACTGACACAGTAGCTGTTGAACCGAAATATATAAGAGAAATTAGAAGAGAGGGCAGTATGAGCGTGCGTTAACTAACCGACTCGCTACTACCTTGTAAAATAAATTGACTAATTATAATATTAAGAAAATTGGGGGAAATTAAATTTAAAAGTACGAATAGCAAGCATTGGGGCAGCATTAACCTGAACCAGCGCATATTTCTTAAAACACAAACTAAAATAATAAATTCAATGCCAGTGGCATGACAAACCAAATGAGAAAAAATAAAATAAACCAAATATCATAAGATAACATAAAGGGAAGGAATAAAGGGTATTGCAGAGGGAAACGTTCCTAAAATAATTTAGAACAAGCCAAAAGTTACCATATTACGTAATAACTTATAAAGAATCCAATTGAAGATAATTTAATGGCGCCCCAGAACCCTTTTCCGAATTATGTGAAATATCATTTAAAAATGAAAGCCAACTACAATATTGGACGAAATAAAATCATTAACAAAATGAAAAAATATATATATAATAATAATAATAAAAATAAATAAATAAATAAATATATGCATTTTTAATCATTATAATTCCTATTCATTGTTAAGGTATATATGAATTCTGCTACGTATTGTTTTTATATTTATTTCCTTTGTACCGAATTTATGCCCCTAATGCTGTGATAGCTTACTGTATTTGCAATAAATGGATATTTAATTATTAAACTGAAAAATTTTAAAGTCCAAAAGTTTTATCTTTATATTTTAGGTCGACGTTATTTTTTTTATTTTTCAGTAAAACTAATATTTTTTTTTAATTGTAAAAAACATAGCAGCACATTTTAAATATTCCTTTTATTTTTTGTATTTGGACTAGCCAAAGAGTGTAAAAAAAGAATAAGAAACAACAAATTATCTACTTCCCTACTCATGTCGGTATCTATCCAGTTAACCATACAATTTCTTCAAACTGTCAGCCTCAATTAATTGCAGAATCATTTTTTTCCAACAATCAATAAACAACTGGCTAAAAGAAAAAACTTGTTATAATCTAAACCTCTTCTCCTGTAATTTTAATTTATGGCCCCTAGTTATTGACTTCTTTAAAGCGGTGAAAATTCCTCCTCCATTCATTTTACTAACTCCTCTCAGAGCCTTGTGAACTTCAATCAGTTCACCTCTGAGGTGTCCCGTTGCCAAGCTTTGTAGCCCACATTATCGGAGTCTTTCCTCTTACGGTTGCTATTTTGTCGATCTCGCCTTACCACTTGCCCGTATTTTGACCCATTCGAGAAGCTCAATGTCTTTCTTTAGATGAAATCTCCATATTTGGTCACAATCTTCCGAATACGGTCTTACAATTGCCTTATACAGTGGGACTGTAACCTTCCCTATCTGTACAGGATAATATTCGATAAATTATCAATTGGACACCATGCGTTTTCCTGGCTATCTGTTTACGCTGCTCAGAAAACATCATATCTGCCCATATCTCCACTCCCGGATCCGTTTCTTCCTCTATTGTTTTTAATTCTTCCCTACGAAGCGTACAATTTATTTTGGGTTTGCTATTTCCCAAGTGTAAGATCTTGCATTTTACAGCGTTAAAACAATGCTGCCATTTTTCTGACCATTATTCAAGCCTGAGCAGGTTATCCTGAAGGACAGCTGCTTAGCAATGATCATTAACCACTCTAACAATCTTTATGTCATATAAACCTTTTGACATAATGCCTTCTATCCCGTCGATGTCGTTCTTTACTGAAAATCAAAAAGAAAGGTGGTCTAAGAACTGAACCTTGGGAGACTTCACTTCTGACATTATACTACTTTGGAGAATACCAATTAATCAGAACCCTCTGTCTTCTGTTTTGCAGCCACTCCGCATTACACCTTAGAATCTTTCTAGTAATCCCAACAGTAAATTTTCATGAGGGACTGAGTCAAATGATTTGCTAAAATCCAAATAAACTATGTCGAAATTGTTCCCCAAATCCAGCTTATGAATAACTGAGTCAAAATGGTTTACTAGGTTAGTTAAACATGATTTTCTCTTAACATAACCATGTTAATGTCCTTCCTTCAAAATGCCATTTCTAACTGAATTGCCTCTAAGATATTCCCTACCACTGAATTCAGACTGTCAATGAAATCGGGAACTAAAAGACTTCACATAAAAGAATGCGGTGCAAATTGGAGCAGTGCGGCATATAGGGATGGTTGAGTGGGAAAAGACCGAGTAGTGATCAATGGACACTCCCCTCGTGGACTAATCTTATTGGTGGAGACCATGAGAGTTCGGTGTTCGGCCCATCGTTGTTTTCTATATTTATCGATATTGATGAAGGCATATCAGACTTAATGTTCAAGTTTTCAGATAATCCATAGGTTGGCAGGGTGGTAAATGACAAAAATGACGCTATGCTAGTTCAACAGAATCTGGAAAAGTTGGGGAGATGTGCTGAAAAATGGCAATTGAAGTTTAACCTTCAGAAATGCAAAGTACAGTACTGCATATGGGTAACATATAATAAAGTTATTAACTATGTGATACTACACTGAGAGTAGTGGAAAGTGAAAAAGACCTGGAGATAATTGTACAGTTGGATATGAAGTTCTTTGAACAGTGGAGACGGGCTGCATGATAACTCATGGGGTTTTGTCAATGATATACAGCAGTTCTGCTAGCAGAGATAAGGGGAACGGGTGCACAGAAGGACAACAGGATTAGTGAGGAGAAAGAAGTTGTGTGCTTGGCAAGAAAGGGATCGGTTCTGCAAATTGCAGCATCTGGAACAAGCTGGTGCTGTGGAAATCTGATGGAATCTCTCTCTCTCTCTCTCTCTCTCTATATATATATATATATATATATATATATATATATATATATATATATATATATATATATATTCCAAGGATGCCCTCATAAGCCAGGCAGTCGCAGGTGTAGGTAGCATGTGTGTGTGTGTGTGTGTGTGTGTGTGTTTTGTGTGTGGTCTTTGCGCTATGGAAGAAAAGAAGAAGAGTTGGCCAAGTTTCCCCGAAGGCTACGTCAACCAGAACATGCTTTAAGTAGGCTCAATTCAAGTAAACTGTTCAAACGGAAGCCAGCGATTTTTCTTACGATTAAGCCAAAACCACTGCAGTCCTCGTTGAAACTGGTGCTATAAGAACATGTGACTGTGAGCTCGGACAAAAGGGATACAGTTCTTTTCTCCGATGAGTTCCGTTTTACTCTAAAAACTGATTGCAGACATTACTCCATCTAGAGACAACGAGAAATACATTACCTTCCCTCCAACATCAAAGTAAGGATCACCTACAGTGGAGGCTTTGTTTTCGTGTGGGGCGGAATAGTGATCAACGCCCGCACCCCTCTTTATGTTTTTAATAGGGATACGGTAACTGCGGAAATGTACCGAGAAAGATCTTCGAAAGTATGTGTGACTTTTTAAGGATACGGTTGGCCCAGATTTTCTTTTCACACACGAAATCGCCACTGCATATAGGGCTCAAGCGGCGAAGGAACAAATTATCTTCCCCTTTATCTCAACCTTCACGAGTTGCATCAAAACGTCTACGTGTTCTGTTTTTGGCTACCAGTGTATTACAGATCAACTCCTAGCTGTTATAGGTTTCAGTACTTTTTGTCACACTGTACCTATCCCATGCTATTTTTTTCTGCTCTATTAGCGCGGCAATTAATACACTGGTGTGCAAAATTTAAGGACCAGTCTGGTTTTCACCTTAAGCTTCTCATAGGAGTGACCTGGATATGGGAAAAGCATATCAAAGGAACCTCTCGAGGTACAGAAATGATGAAGGAAACAACACGGACACAACAACAACAACAGAAACAAAATGATACAGAGGGACTTTATTCAAAAATGGCAACGCAGCACTGGCTGCCATAATACAGATGCATCACTGCCATATATGGAACAAAGGGAGAGGTGGTCCTCAGTAGGAGATACAGCAACCCCTAATGTCGATGGAGGCTTTGCACCGCCTGTCCATATTTAGGACAATGTTGTTGATAAGTTCTTGCGGTAACATAGTCAATTCCTGTGTCAGCGCCATCTTCAGTTGGTGAACATTTTCTGGTGGGTGTGGACGTGCCGCTAGGCGTCTCTACAGAGTGTCCCATATGCGTTTGACGGGATTTAGATCTGTGGAACGGGAGCCAATCCATAGGAACAATGTCCTCACTTTCGAAAAGCATATCACAGCTGCATTGCAACGGGGTGTTGCGTTATTATCCATAAACACGAACTCGGGGCCAATGGCACCTCCGAACAGATGCACGTGGGAAGGATTACCTCAGTACAGTAGCGTGCATCGGTTACAGTACCGCCTTCCAGTATCTGGAGTTGTGTATGTCCATCCAAGATAACGCCTCCCCAGAAGAAAACACCTCGAGCACCATATCGATCCTTTTCAGTGATGTTTGCGGGAGTGATACCGTGTGCCAACCTCTCGCCAGATTAATTGACTTCCAGAATCTCTGCTGAGATTGAATCTACTCTCATTAGTAAAGAGTACCTTAAGTAATGATTTGTGGTTGTGACCTTTAGAAATAGTGTTGGTCCTTTAGTTTTGCATACCAGTGTACATTCATACATTTCGGCATCTTCCTGGAGCAATATTTTCTTAATGGTATGTATGATTTCCAGGTTTCTCTGATTTTTGCTTTAATGGTATGCCATTGATTAAATGTTAATAGAGACAATATTGCGCTTTAAATTGTCAAAGTCGCCTCTACTGAAATTAAATCTCGTGCCTTTACCATTATCTTCCAACTAACCACTGCAGGAATTCTACACGTCAAGGGATCCTTTACGTTAAGCCTTATGATGTCATGTGATTCTTGAATAATGATGTCATCAAGAATATTCTCACTCATAATATTTTCTCTAACATTCTAATATAAATAATAATCATCTAGTTTGTTTTAAAAAAATTCCCCATAGTGAGTTTTACTTCCACTTATTCCAATCAGTCCGACACATTGATGATCACACTTCATCTTCATCTGCAGAAATTATATTTCTGCTTCCAACTAACTCATACCACAGAGATTCCATGCTGCAGAAATAATTTCTGACTCAGCAAAGGCTCTCTTCGCTCTCAGGCCGCTCTTGATCAGAAGTATGACTGCACCATCCCTTCTATCTTCCGTATATTTCCTAAATATACATACCATAATATAACTCGTCATCCCGAAATTCCGGGTGCACCAGTTTTCTGTTAGTTCTATTATTCTCGCATTAGTTGTTCTAACCAGGAGTTCAGCCATTTTATTGACAACGCTCTTGGTATTACTGCAGACACAGTTCAAACTCACTATTTTTCAATAATTTACTACCCTGACACACCTTTGGAATTATTTAGGATGATTTCCCCTAGCTTTATCTTTCCGCTCATTTGGAACTTTGCTTTCCTCAGAACATCTTGCCAACATCGGCTGTTGCAGCAATAAACTAAGTATAATTTCAAGAAAACTTGAATAAGAAATGCCAGAAGAGCAAGCAGATTTCAGAAAGGGCAGAGCAACAAGAGGTCAAATCTGAAGTCCACGACTGACAATTGAAAAATTCTAAGAATTCAATGTTCCAGTCGTTTTGTGTTTTATAGATTATTCAAAGCATCTGATTGTGTTCCACATGGGGAAACGATGACTAATATGAGATTCCCAATCCACATTCTGTAATTCAGCTGATTAAGGTACTGTACCAGTAACAAGAAGGAACTGTAAGAAGCAACGTTGGAAACAGACTTTTCAAAATCGGTAAATGCAAGGCTGCATTTTGTCACCTCACCTTTTAATCTTTAGGCTGAAGATATTGTGCATAAAGCTTTGGAAGATTTAGACACTGGCATAAAAATTGGAGGACTAAAGTTAAACAACCTTCGTTATGCAGATGATACTGTGCTGATTTGCAATTCCAAGGATCATCTTAAAGAAACGCTAAGGAGAGTATGTGTAGCGAGTAAGAAAAAAAGGACTGTTTCTGAATGTGAGTAAAACTAAAATAATGGTGATTGGGGATAACCTCTGTTCCAGTGCAGTGAAGGTTAATGGGCAAGACTTTTAATTTTAATATTGAAGACTTGTAATAAATTTGATTACTTAGGGTCAAGAATAAATAAAAGTGGTGACTGCTCCAATGATGTAAAGAGACGACAAGAAATTTCTAAATCGTTGGTCAGTGATATATCGAAATTATGGAGTTATCTCTCCTGAACCTGAGAATCATTGATTCGTTAATTTTTCCAATTGCCACTTATGGTTGTGAAGGATGGAATATGAAAAGAGTTGAAAGGGGAAAAAAATGAGGCATTTGAAATGTGGTGTTACAGGAGAAAGCTGCATTTCGTACATTGACCGAAGAACAAATTAGTGGATATTGAATACAACTAACAGGCATAAAATTCTTCTTCATAATATTAACAAAAGAAAACTCACATTTTTGGACACATAGCAAGGAGGGAAAACTCTCTGTTGAAGAATATAATGGAAGGAAAAATGGAGGAGAATAGGAGCTTGTTTGTTGTTTGTTTTTAGGAGCATTAGCAACTATGGCCATATTGCTCCAGGATATGCGGTGGTCATTCCCTGACCTTTCCGCATCCTCCATATTTGGTGATGACGAGTTCGAACCCCGGTCTAATCAAGAAGCGTGTGCTACGCACTGCTGCTCCTTCCCACCTGGCTACGGAGGCGCCAGAAGAGGAGCAGAGGAAGACCTGCAACTAGGTGGAAGGATGGGATCAGTGAACTTCTGGGCATGACAGAACATGCCGGTTGTAGAGCAAAAGATCGATACAGTTAGAGGAATTTGTTTGTGGTCACAAACAGCTCCTCAGAGAGTTGGTTTGGTTTGGTTTTTTTTTTTTAAGGAGCATTAGCAAATAAGGCCATATTGCTCCGGGAAGTGCGGTGGTCATTCCCTGACTTTCCGCATCCTCCGTATTTGATGATGACGGGCTCGAACCCCGGTCTAAACAAGAAGCGGGTGCTACGCACTACTGCTCCTTCCTACCTGGCTACGGAAGCGCCCTCAGAGAGTTACGTCACTGGAAGAAGAAACAAGCATTACTTTGACCCATATCATCAGATAAGCTTATTAGATAAAAAAATATATTAAAATTAAAAAAAAAAATTACCGACAGCAAGAAGCACAACCCATAAAACACGTGAATTCTTGGTACATTCCAAGAAAGCTCAAATTCAGACGATTTCATTTCTGGAAAAGTTTTTTAAATGAAAATTAAGTTTGGTTCCTATCAGATGCTTAGTCATCAGCTTTGTTGCTTTATGGAGCACCACTGCTGCATGGTTCATAACGGAAGCAGATAAACAAATTGGACTCCATGTACTCAGAAAATACTTTTCACGTTAGTTATTGAATGCCCGTCCGTCTCTCTCTCTTTCTATTTTCAGCAGAGTATAAATGAAGTTTAAAGTGGTAAATAATGGAAATTTATTTGGTTTTTCTTATTTATTACTTAGGAAATTGTCCTCTAGTAAGATGCTCAGGTGAATGTACCACTACACCGGAGTCCAATTGTTCCGAAGACAATGATTGTGGCACAGGAGAAATATGCTGTACTTTTTGCTGTGGACAGAAGAGTTGCATTCAAAATGGTTAGAATAATATGTATCAAAAAATTAGTTTTTCTTTTATTTAAATCCGATTAATGCAAATTTTCAAATCTTGAAGATTTGAAACATTTTGAAACTCTTTACAAAAGAACAATGTAAAAAATATAAGCTACTCTAATAAAAATCTAATCTAAATAAAAACTACTCTCTGGAAAATTTACGACGTTTCCATTGCGATGTAATTATAGAAGTTAGTAGAGTGGTTGCTATTATTTTTTAATGAAAAGCCCAAACAAGAGAGTTATTAGAACCAACAGTACTTAATATCGTGCATTGACTGAAGGTTGAGCAGATGAAAGAAGAAACTTGGTGATATTTGACTTGAATTTCTGTAGATTGTATTTTCAGGAAATACGTATGAAGGAAGGGTGGTACAGAAAACGGAAGTTGAATGAATAAACGAAGAAGAAGAAAAGTTGTTTGTGTGAGTTTGAAGTTGGACAGTAAAATGATGTTTACTGGTTGCGGCACGTGCTCGGACTGCTTTGGAAGAGAGAGCGGGAATTATAGAAGCCAATTCAGAAGAACAGTGTCCGTGGAAGTATCTATAGAAAGGGCATGAAGCAGAAACAGAACGTCTATGAGACAGAGAGTGGAGAGACTCTGTTAGAGATGAGTCGTTAAATAACCTAACTTCCTTCTTTTGAATGGAATCTAGAAGCCTGAGAGAGGTTTTGGGGAAACAGTCCCAGATGTGGGAACAATATTCCATGGTAGGGTAGATTTGTGAATTGTACAAAGTGAACAGCTGCTCAGAAGAAAACTAAGGCCTGGTTTTCTCTTTTGCAGGCGAAAGAGCGAACCCAGTTTTTTAGATGCAGAGGAAGCAATATTTGTAATGTGCTTATGACCAGAGAGATTAGAAGTCAGGGTAATCCCCAACAGAGATATACACTGTGCTGCCACTTTATTAGGTACAACTACCTAGTAGCGTGTTGAGCCTCCTTTAGTCTTCAAAACAGTCTGAATTCGTCTAGGCATGGATTGAATGCTGAAAACGTTGTGCAAGAATGGAGTACCATGTAGACATGAGTATGTCACGCAGTTCATTGAGATTCGATGGAGGTGTAGACCTGCAGAGAACAGCCCTTTTCAGCTCATCCCAAATATCAATAGGATTGAGATGCGAAGACTGAGCGGGCCAATGCAGCAAGGAAAAGTCATTGTCATGCTCCTGGAACCATTCAATAGTGATTCGGTCTTCGTGCACCTGGACATTATATTACTGAAATTAACCATCTGAGTGAGGATAAATTTGCAACATGAACGGATGCACTTGGTCAGCAACGATGTTTAGGTACGATGTGGCATTCAGACGTGAATCTATGGGTACCAATGGACCCATCAAAGAAAACATTCGCCACACCATAACACTGCCCCCACCACTTTGCACAGTAGTCGTCAGATATGACAGGTCCATAGATTGATGTTGTTTTCGCCAAATTCTGAGCTTTCATCAACATGATGCACCAGGAACTTCGACTCGTCAGACCAAGCAACTGTTTTCCAATCCTCGATAGACCAGTGCTGGTGTTGCTGTACCCACAGGAGGCGTGCTCTCTTGTTCTTCATTGATAACAAAGGTACCCGATGTGGCCGTCGGCTGTTGTAGCCCATTCGCCACAAATAGCGACTAGTGGCCCGTTGCGATATTTTGTTCTGCGCACCAAGGTTGTATTCTGACATGATGTGCGACATTGTGGCCCGTCTGTTTGCTTGCACAATTCTTGCCATTCTCCTCTGAGCTCTCTCATCAACAAGCGATTTTCTTCCACAGGAGTGCCGTTGAGAGGATGTTTTCTGTTCGTTGCACCATTCTGGATACACCCTCGAAACTGTGGTGCGAGAAAAGTTCAGGAGAACTGCCGTTTCAGAGATGCTTTGTCCAGCACGTCTTGCACACTACCATACAACGTTTGAAGTCTGTTAGAGCACTTCTTTTCTCCATTCTTGCTACGGTTTGTACGATTAACTGATACTAGAAAGGTCGTTCTGCTGCATTTATATCCACAACTGTGGTCATGTGACTTGCAACGTTGTGGGACAAACCATTTGTGTGCACAGCAGGGGTGTACCTAATAAAGTGGCAGCACAGTGTATATGACCTTGAAGATAAGCATAGGAGCAGAAGAATCGTTTTTGGGAGATATAAGACAGGACTGAGTGGTAGAAGGATTGAAATCAACTAATTTATGTTTGCTCCACTGGATAATTACCTGGAGATCAGCATTTAAGGATATTCGTGGATATCCTTAAAGATAATAGCGGATATTCGAGAGGTTGAAACTGTTTGTACAGGGCAAGGTTTCTTACACTATTAGGTGGGATGCAATGTGCTATCATCAGCGCAACTATGGATAGGATTCTCCGTATTTACTATGATATATTTTGTTTATAAATCAAATAAAACCAAACTATGATTATTTGATTTTATTTTGTAGGATTTTAGGCGACCAGGGCAAATCAGGCCATACTCTGCCGTGTATATATTATATCTGTAAACTGCTGGGTTCTGTGGTCTATTTCGGACGAAAACTCGAGTTTCGAGGAAAAAAAATTATGCTCTTTCGTGAGACCATTAAGTCAGCCGTGTTGTGTTAAACGCCCACAAAAAAACCTTCGCATCTTTGATGGGATTCGAATTCGAGTTTTCCCACCTGGTGATTATATCAACTGTGCTACTGACGAGGGCAGTAAATTGCAGTGTAGTGCATCATAGTAGCATTTTATTTATAGAAATGAAGTAGGTTGATATATTTTTCGTTTTAATGAAGAAATTAGAAAGGCAGCAGCGATATTTAGGAGGGTATTTAGTTTTCTAACATAATCTTGTTATAAAGTGCTTTGTTATACTTACTATTAGTTCTTGAAATAATTTTAGTATTTAATTAAATTTTACTAGAATCATGCCTGTAACAAGAGCTCAAAGAAACCCAGTGGAATGCTTTGCTCAAGAGAGGATAACGGCGATTCTCTCGCGAATCATAGCTACATCCATTGTGCTACTTGCGGCGTTTTTGGGGGAAATTTCCCTCGTGGGACATATACGGCCACGTACTTTGAGTGATTTCTTTGCAGAGAGAGAGAGAGAGAGAGAGAGAGAGAGAGAGAGAGAGAGAGAGAGAGAGAGAGAGAGGCGACCTCTGGCGATAAGTCAACCTTCTGATAAGTTTATATGAGGGTCTGAGAAACAGGATCAATGCAATGGAGGAACAGGTGGATATCCTTGAAGAAATTATTAAAAAGAGGGACCCTTTGAGCATTCAGCCTCCCAGCAGAACACAGAGAATGCACGCAGGCAAAATCTGCCTAAAATGCTTATATCAGAAAGCTTCTCAGGCTGGAATACTGGGTGTTTCGGTGGTTGAATAGGCTTGCCGGTAAGCCATTTACAATTTCAAAATCCATACTGCATACGTAGATCTGTGGTTTCAGAGGGTCAGCGTACGTAACATCTGCACTCTAGCACAAGTTCTGACTGGGAGTTTAGATACCCCTCAAATTGAAAATCTTGTGGTCTTGCACCTGAGCCCGCTTTCACTACCCTCGTCGTCTCCGTAGTGCTCTCCATAACACGGACGGATTAAGGCGAATATTTGCTGCCAATACTCTGGAGCTCTTTAGAGACTCCAAAAATAAACCCGGACAGGTATTGTAACGAGAGAACTTACAGGAAACTCAATGCAGCGGATCAGTTTACTAACCTGCAAATATAATGAAGAACGTAGTTAAAGAAAGAAGAATGCTCATAGAAAAAGATTCAAGTGACCATGAACTCATAAAAATCTGTACTGACGCTATAATAGGCCTTCAAAAGACTCTTATAGGACTGGCGATGTTTTCTTTCTTTTTTTTTTTTTTTTTGTCAAGAGAATGACTTTCAGATTCCATTCTTAGTGTAAATGACTATGAAATTTGTAAATTTTCTATATATCTATTGATTTTTGTATCTATGTAATTTTTTTTTTTCATTTATTTTATGTATTTTGTGATATTTTTATTCTGTGTTAATCTCTAAAACGTTTTGTTGGATGTATGTATGGGCCACCCTTCTAGATAATTTCCATACAGGGGTGTTTGTTAAATAAACTAAATAATAATTGGTTGGCCGAAACTTCCAGCTGCTGACTGGTAAAGAGATCGAAGCTATGGCAGAAGGAGAGACCTACAAATACCTAGGGATGATGCAGGCTGAGCAGTTAGAACACAACGAAATCAAGAAGTGCCTGACCGAAAAATATCATCAAAGACTCAGAAGCCTTCTGAAAGTAAAATTGAACGGAGGGAAAACAGTTAAAACCATAAACACACAGGCAGCTCCAGTACTAATATACACATTCGGGGTCATAGATTGGACTAACACCGAGGTAGAAGACATCATTCTAAAGACAAGGACAATGATGACCAAGAGTCGCCAACACCACCCGAAGTCAGCAGTGGAGAGAATAACAATACCTCGGAAAGAGGGAGGAAGGGGCTTGATAGACCTGATAGAACAACAGAAAACAGCGATAGTTAACCTGAAGGATTACTTCGAGAACAACACAGCACCACTGCACCAGGCCATAAGGAAGATAGATAAGTGGTTTACCCCACTCAACCTAAGCGAGGAAACCCTTTCCGCCCAGACGGTACAAGAAACGAAGTTAGAAAGATGGGCAAAGAAGACACTCCATGAAAGATGCTACAATGACCTCCATCAAGATCACATCGATAACATTGCTTCCAATGTATGGCTCACGAGCGGGGCGCTCTTCCCTGAGACTGAAGGATTCATGCTGGCCATCCAAGACCAGGTAATCAACACCAGAACATATAGAAAATACATCGCAAAGGAGCCCGGAATGTCAGATGACACATGTCGACGATGCCACCTGGCCTCAGAAACGATCCAACACATCACCGCAGGGTGCAAGGTGATCACCCAGACTGAGTACACGCATAGACATGACCAGTTAGCCAGGATAATACATCAGAAGCTAGCGAGGGAACACTAGTTCACCAAAGAAAGTGTACCATACTACAAGTACGAACCTCAGGCAGTACTAGAGACCCGAACTCACAAGCTGTACTGGGATCGCGCCATAATAACGGATAAGATCATCCCGCACAACACACAGGACATAACCCTTGTGGACAAGATGGAAAAGGCTACCTACCTGATTGACATAGCGGTGCCCAACACTAGCAATTTCCAGAAAACCCATGAGGAAAAAATTAGGAAGTACACGAACCTGAGACATGAGATCAAGGAGATGTGGCATATGCAAGAAGTATTAGCCATCCCAATCATCGTGTCAACCACCGGTATGGTGCCAAAGACTCTACATATCAGCCTAGCAGTAATAGGTCTCCCAGAGAACACCTACAAGGAACTCCAGAAAGTCGCAATCCTGAACACCTATAGGATAGTCAGAGATTTCCTCGGCCGACAGTAACACCGGAAATTACAACCAGCCTGTACTTGGTAGCAGTACCTGTCACGGAGTGGAATTTCCCAATTAGGGAGAAATAATATAAGAGGAACAACAACAATAATAATAAAACTAAGGAAGTACACAAACCTAAGACAGAAGATCAAAGAGATGCGGCATATTCAACAAGAAACGACCATCCTAATCATCGTGTCAACCGCCGGTATGGTGCCAAAGACCTACATAACAGCCTAGCAGCAACAGATTTCCCAGCGAACACCTAAAAGTAACTCCAGAAAGTCGCAATCCTGAACACCTGTAGAATAGTCAGAGATTTCCTCGACCAACAGCAACACCAGACATGAAAACAACCACCCTGTGTACTTGGTAGCAAAACCCGTCGCGAGCTGGTACCCCAATCAGGAAAAATAATAATAATAATAATATTGGTGCTGTCCCCCGTAGGGCTAACACAAGAGAAGAACAAGATCATCCAGTCGAACCAAATGGAAGTGCTTACTGCGCAACTGTGCTAGTGACCACCCAGGAAGGAAGAAAACGCCAACGTATTGGAGCATCGAAATGAATACGTCCATCATGCAAACATACTACGAAATAACTAAGCTAGCGACCGAGATGACAACGTACAGGGCGAAACTACATACCAAGTGGTTGGAACGATTTCTGTGAATAGCGGACCAGAGAAGGACCATCGTTACGAAGAAACTGATAGCTCTTGCAATTTGGAAAAAATCAAGAAGGACGTGAGCGATCAACTACAAAGGATAAAGAATATGGTCAGTACAGAACCAGAGAGGAAGAACATATCATAACCGAACCAGAGGAGGAAGAGCAAGAAGAAATACAACCCACACAGCTGAAGTGGAAAGAGTCGAGGTCATGATATGCACAATAGAAAACGAATGGAAGAAGGCCCTAACAGAATTCTAAGGAATGGACCTCACTAGGCACACGTGATACCGAAACAGAGGCGCAATAGAACTTGTGGAGAGACACAGACCACCTCAATCGGCAAATACCACATTTCCTCGACAAAGATGGTCCAACACTGGAGGCCATTCAGACAGCCGTATATTGTGCTGCCATAGCAGCCACTAGGATTGATGGAAGAGAAAAGAGAGACCAGCAGCAGAAGATTCGAAAACAGAAGAACTACCAGCTTGTCTTGGGAAAGAAGACTTCAGCAGAAGATAGAAGAATTAAGAATCAAGATAGGTCAATTGATTGGAAAAGTGAAAAATTGGAATAGAAGGTGATATTGTTGTACACGATGATACAAGTGATATTAAGAATAAGGGATCTTAGAGTTTACTCAACAGGGCAATTTTGAGAGAAAATCGCGGAATGAAATTGCAAGTGTCTGCAATTTTGAGCAGACACGACAGAAGGGAGTATTGTGTGATGAGTGCCTTTGAAATCAATATAGCCTTGGAAAGACTGCAAGGCTCATGGGCAGAATGTATCTATCCCATGAGCCATGCTGAAAAAATTGAGGATTTTTTTACCCAATTTTCACAGAATGGTCTCAGAGAGAGAGAGAGAGAGAGAGAGAGAGAGAGAGAGAGAGAGAGAGAGAGAGAGAGAGACTGTTCTTTAGGGAGATTGGACACACTTAAAAACGGAAATGGTACAAGAATATTTGCTGATGCCATCGGGTTAGTGTTGGTAGATGTATCAGAAAACTGCTAGTTTAGGGATATACAGACTAACAGTTTAACAGTAGCCGCAAAACAGCGTAACCGATTCGTGCACTTCTGCTATTGGAAGCGCAGCAGCTTGAAAAGCAAGTTGTAAGGGTTTCAAGGACTGTTTGGGATCCTCATGGAACGAACAAATACATGAGCTATGCCAGGGTTATAAGAGTAAAAACGGTTGCATGTATCCCTGCATGTACATTACTCTATGGGCAGAGTAAATATGATGGATTCGAAGTACTGCTTAAGTTATTGAATGCAGACATTTGTTGTTTTGATATTGGAGAGAGTGTTACTCAGACCTAAGGGATGCAGAACTTGAATATGTGTGCACAGAAAGGATATTTTTTGTTACTGCTTGTGGGCGCGGTCCCGAACCAAATGATGGTAACAAACATGTACGTTTGTGAGGTATTGTGCCCAACACACCGATCACTGCAGTGGAGAATATGATTGTGCAGTGCAGGGCTGTGGCCGAAGAAAGGTGGTGGATGAACGTGCCGGTCGACGTCTGTCTCGCATTGTTTCACTCAACGAGGCAGTGACTGTAGCACAAATCACCGCCGACTTCAACAAGGGAGATGTCAAAAAGGTCTCCACCAAGACCGTCATGAGACCATCCATTGATAACACCAGGACACAGGACTCTACGCCTCAACTGGGCGAAAGAACATCGGCACTGCATATTGGATGATTGGAGACGGGGCTCCCGGTCCGATGAGTACCGTTTCTAGTTATTTCGAGCAGACGGGAGGGTGCCTAAATGGCGCAAACCGCACGAAGCTATGCATCCGTCATGTCAACAAGAAACTGTTCAGGCAGGTGCGGTCGGTAATGATCTGTGGCGACTTCAACTGGCACACGTTGGGACCTCTGGTACGTCCAGACACATCTCTGAAAGGTTCGGGTTACGTGTCCATCCTTTTAGATCATTTGCATCCCTTCGTGGTCATCGTGCACCCACAGGGCAATGGACTCCTCTAACAGGACAGTGCCCCTCTCCACAGAGCCTTGGTGACTAGTACATGGTTCGAAAAGCATTCCGCAGATTTTATCACCATGGAATGGCCTCCCCCTTCACCCGACATAACCCTGAGGAGCATCTTTGGGATTCTGTGGAAAGGTCCGTTCGAGATTTGGCTCCTTCACCCAGGAATGCGGCCGAATTATGGACAGCGGTGCAGCAAGCATGGTTGGAAATACCTGTGGAACGCTGTCTTGAACTTGTGGGTTCAATGCCTCACCGTGCGACTACCCTTATCGGGGAGAAAAATGGATACTAGGTAGATGTCCCATGATTTCTGTCCATTCCGTGTACTACATTCACCTGAGATCAACTGAGCTATTTTCGGGATAAAAATCACACACCCTTGCCTTCCAGTTACTAATTTTGGCCGCATTATGAAAAAAATAATATATGCAAGGTGTTTCAAAAATACACGGCATAACTTCAGGAATGAGTTCCTCGTATGTAGACAATAAAAATATTTTATATCGACATAGTTCCGGAAATGCTTGTTTTCCGAGTTTCGAAAGCCTGTCTATGACACTTAACTGTTCACATCAGCTTACAGTAATTGTTCGAAATGTCCACCTTCTGTCTGAATACAGGCCTCACATCAACTGGACACATGGACTCGCGAAGACGATGCCAAATTCCTGGCATGTTATGTTGGCATCTGGCATAACATGCTGATCTTGTCACCTGGCATAATATGCTGGTGATGAGGCCTGTACCCGTTGCAGATGGTAAGGATACAGTTGGTGTTCTCGCAACGTTCTCCAAATAGTCGAACGTTAAAGAGCCAGTTGCACTGCTATTCCGCTTGTGCTGGAGCGGCATGCACAAATCCACAATCTCCTCCTCTACTTCAGGAGTCGTAGATCTTGGTCGTCCTCTGTCGGCAGCACGAGGTGTAAACGTCCCATGTTCACAAAGGCGGCGATGGATACCTTCAAACCTCTTCCTGTCTGGACATCTTCGTTCTGGGAACCTTTCGTGGTACAAACGACGAGCCTCCAGACCATTGCCGTCCCCCTTACCGTACATAAAGTGCATATCCGCTTGCTCCTGATTTTAGTACATGTTCGGAAAGGAAAACCACCAGATTCTGTCAGTACCTTGTGATGAAGGAAATAACCTGAGGGAGATAAGACATTCCGGTTAATAACTCGGGAACCAAGCATTTCCGGAACTATGTTGATATAAAATATTTTTATTGTCTACAGGAACTCAATCCTGAAGTTATGTCGTGTATTTTTGAGACACCCTGTATACGCAGGTATATATATAAAACTTATTTTTGTCTGATGGAATTTGAATTTGAGCCTTTTCCACCCTTTATGAACAGTCGAAATATTATTAATGGGAAAAAAAAATGATTTTTTTTCCATAAATAATATTTCGACTGTTATTTTAGGAGGTTTTGAAAATTCCACGATTTTATTATATAAATTCGTATTATTTTATTACATTAAATTATTATTATTATTACTTTTGACATTAGAAGGGATAATACTGTACTGTATGTGTTGTACTGTATTGTCATTTTTAATAGATTAGTTCGCTAGATGGCCTCATTTTCCAAATGCTCTTTGTCAGGAGCTAAACGTGTTTACACCACTAGTTTTCACCAGAAAAAAGAAAAGAATAATTGTGTGGCTTTAACACTATTAGACTTAAATTAAATTCATTTCTTATTTCTTATTAAACACTGGTGGCTAATTCAGCATATTTGACAGGAATTAATTTTTGAAAGTATATTTCACTTGAAATCGGTATGTAAGGAAAAAGGGTAGGTAGGTTGGAATTTCGTGTAGCAAAGATTGAGGGTGGAGCACTTTCTTTTTTCTTTCAAATTGTGATCGGTGTAGCCAGACTCGGGAAACGATTATTTTTCTCATAACTTTTGTTGTTAGGCATGTTTTGTTTACTAAATAGATTGTATTGTTTCAATGTATTTAAATGTAGTTGATACCATTTACGCTGATCTCTGATTCCACAAACGTACATAATTTACAAATATGAATCTGCGCATTGCAAGACAGTCTGAGATGAAGGTCTTGAGATTGTCTTGTGATACATTTGTGAATTAACTCTTCATATTATCTAATTGATCAATAATGTTTACTCATGTTTTTAATTAGATAATAAAAGACTAAAATCCCTAAGGCACGCACCTTAGATCAATATAGTGAACAATTCTTTAATTTGGTAATAATATTTTTGAAAAGTCGGTGTGCTCAATGTTATAATGTTTGTAAACCGCTGGCACCACCACCACGGCGTGATGAGATTAATTGTATATCTCTTACAGTGCGATTAAAGATTTTATTCTATTCTATATATCTGGTAATGATTCACCAAACACGTTTAGAGTTTAGTGAATGGTTTAGACCTTCAGATAGAGACATCAAGAGCTAATGCAGACCCCGTAAAAAGTGCTTGACACTACGCCCCCGTTGCGTTTGTGTGTGGGAATACATGGATAAAAGGGTCAAAGAGCAACAACCCGATTCTAACGTATAAATCAATACTTTAAAAAAAAATAAAAATATTTGCGTTATTTTGTTTGTAGAATCTTTTTGCCGCTTATTAAAAAATTATTTAATTAATTAAAAATGTAATATCAATGGAGCCGCGCACTTTTACTGAATAAGAACCCCTAATCACCCCTCCTTGTTGGATTGCCATTTTAAATATTAACACGGCTACCTTCATCCTCATAAAGAAGTATATAAGCTTTGTTTTCTATTCCCAGCTCTGTCGCGGTAATGTGGTTCAGACAGCTGCAACAACCAAAAATCCAAACATTTTCTGAAATGGGGAGATGGGAAACCTTGGCTTCCACAAGACCCCAAAACCATCCTGGCTAATTCCATAGTGCCTACTTCATCCTCTCTCTCGATAAACTCATGGCCCGTGAATAAAACTGCCATAACTTCACAATGTCTGCGCAGACGGCGTGCAAATTTCTTAGAGAATCCCCTATGACTTCTTTTCGTCTTCATACTGCGATCTTATAATCACTGCATAACTTCTCTCAACCACAAGTTACGGATGGTGTCTTTACGTTATTACGTCGACGCATTCTCCCTTTGCTCGCAGCTCTCTTCACATCTGAGGCTCTGCCCCCACTTACATTCTCATGTGATATTCCTCCTAATTCGGGAAAAAGGAAACTGCGAGCGTTTTGTTATGCTGCTTAACAGCTAGAATTCATCACTGATGCAGAGTGATTTTTCCCAGAGCACGAGGGACATAGAAATGCTCATTCCCCGATAACAATGGAATATTCTTATCGTGGAGTGAGCATTTCCGTGTCCTTTGTACTCTTGGAAAAAATCACTCTGCTTCAGTGATGAAGCACCGCAGTAGGGTATCTCCCCTCATTGAGTTCAAGTAGAGAATACAACAACAATCGGAGGAGGGCACAGAAATGCTCCCACTAAAGATTTGGAGCATTTCCATGCCCTCCTCCCCTTGTTATATTCTTCAGAGAATATGACAATCGGAGGAGGGCACGGAAATGCTCCAAATAAAGGGGATTTGTCCGACCGGGCAACCCCCTGATCAAAGGAATGCTCCCCCGAGTGCAGTATAGTCACCGCTCTTCTCCGCAAGATTCCCAGATCATCACCGTCCTCAGACGATGTCTGCCTGCACGTCACACCTGAACGGCACGACCATGAAAGCAGCAGCCGCATGGTCTCAACGGCTGCCATGATTTCGTTCTGGTGGCTCCTTCCATTTGCCTCGTGCCCAGAAGGTACGAAGGCAACGACCTGCTTTGGAAGGCCTTCCAGTTCGCAAGGCAGGATTGGCATCGTTGCGGTAGATAGGATTCTGACCTAAAGGCGTTCAGTCATAACCCCTCTGGATCAATCATCCAGACCTGCCGTTCCTCTCGTACTGAGCAGAATTACTAACGCAGCGATTGCAGTACATGGGATTCTTGACCTAAAGGCGTTCAGTCATAATCCCCTTCACCAAGCACATGAATTTAAACCTGCTTTTCCTTTCTTACTGAGCAGGAGCATTTTCGCAACGAGTAGTCATCCTAGGTCATAATTAACCATTCTTAAAGCGATTTTCGCCTTCACCCTGCTCTACGGATCCGGCATAAAATGGCTAACAGGCAACGTCGCTACTACGATCAGCCGCCTTACGCCTGTACCCCAGCAAGACCTCTCTTGCCACATGTCGCTTTACCTCGTAAAGCCAAAGGTCAGATTGTTCTTCATTAGTCCAGCTCATTCCCCGCATTTCATGAAGGGAAACAGAGGGTGGCGTCACTACTACGCTCGGCCACCAAGAGCCAGTATCCCGGCAAGACGTCTTCTTGCCACCTCTAGCTTTACGTCTTAAAGCCAAAGGCGAGGATATCCTTATCGGCGACCGCGCGATTTACGCACGGTCCCCTGAAGCCCCTGCAAGGACTCTTCTAGACACCTCTTAGCTTAAATGTCTTAAAACTAAGAGGTCGGCATAATTCCGCTTTCGCGGCTTTTTCTGGCTAGCTTTTGCGTTCTTGCTTCCGCGAGGTTTCTGTCCTCGCGGTGCTAACCTCAGGACACCCGCTGTTCATTTTCGCAGGTGACTGACTGCCTGACTCCCAATCTGAACTGGATAGCAATGGAATTCAGCATGTTTACAGCGTTCCCCAAAGGGATTAACCCGAGGAATTCCTCTCCCCTTTAACGCAGTTTGAAAAAACATTGAAAGTAGTGGTCTTTCCTTGGCGGCCGCCAGGCGACCTCCCACTTACGCTTTACCTTTCATGTTTCTTCGACTTAACAGATTAGAGTCAAGCCAGGCGCAGGGACTTCGTCCCCGCGATCGTTGGCCTGGTTTCACTCTGTGGGGCGGTTCGTGAAACCAGCTCGCGTTCTCCACACACAAATGTGAGGAATTCGAAATGGCAGCAAACTCATTAATTGGAAATTTGAACCCAGTTAGCACAGTACCCGCCAGTCTGGTCGGGGTTGCCACTGTGCAGGGTCAGCTGTGTAGACCAACAGGCACTACTTCGCGAACGGTACGGGGAGCACTAGAGGAAACGCAAAACAACACAGATACGCCAGGCCGTGCATCGCACTCATTCTACCCAACCTGTGTCAGTGCGTTACGCTTCACTCCGTTCCGAAGAACCACTCCCCTCATATATACGAGTGCGAAGGTCAATAGAATGATCAACTTGAACTTCGGTAAAAATAAACCGTAACTCTCACAGAAAGTAAGCCGCAGCTTTCCGCTGCACGAGAAAGTCGTCCGGTAACTTCACAAATTTGTACGGTTGAAAAAACAGCAATGTCGCGTTCGTGTTGGCTTCAGTTTTGTTCTTCTTATCTCTGCTATGACAGAGAGAGAGAGAAGCGAATCGTGCCCAGCTGGCTAGCCGCGTTGCTGAATGAATTGGCGGCAGGTGTACATATCAAGACTCCGTCGAATCTTATATACCTAAACTACACGCTACGAGACCGTGGAAGTTGCCGAACGCCGCAATTTGAAACAGTGGTGTCACTGTCGTTGTAGACTACACATCTGAAGACAGCAATACCTTTGAGAACCAGAAATAGTAGCAAAACTCATATTTCCGAGCAACCTAAAGAACTAACTTGTCTAATTCTAGAGGTTGATCGGAAAATGCCCTTTTCGTAAAATTTACAAAATATCATGCAACGAAGGAGATTTCCTGACTTTGATACTAAGTCAGCTTCGAATAACACCGAAATTTCTTGCAAAATCTTAGGGGAAATCAGAAAATGCCAATTTCTGAGCAACCTAAAGAACTAACTTTTGCAAAATACGTTGAACAGTACAGAGCGGTATCAAAGATCGCTTCCAAAGCTATTTGCACTGAATGTTTCATTTACAAAGAGTTTTCGTGACACTTCCACTCATTCCTCATGAGTAAAACCAAAATTGTTTTCAATAACTAAAGAGAAACAAGAAAATCCACATTTCCGATCACCCTATAGATTTAACTTTGGTAATTTTACAGGTTGAATGGAAAACGCCGTTTTCTTGAAAAATTCCAGAAAAATAAATGAATCAACTGTCATCTAGAGTTTCTTGCACTCGTGTTGTTTATAATAAATTTTGCATTTATAGAGTTCTAAGATTTTTCTCTGATCCAGGCAAAAACCACTGGGCTTTTCGAGTTTTTTTTCAGGTCTATTTTGCAATTATCACGCAAATGCTGCGAAAAATAAAAACAGTATTCCTGACTAAACTCTTCAGTTCCTGCCGTTTAAAGTAAAAACCGCTTTCAAAAACTAAAGGAAAACTAGAAAATGCCCATTCCTGAGCAAACTAAAGAATTAACTTTTCTAATTCTATAAGCTGAGTTGAAAATGCCATTTTCTTCAAAATTCCAGATAAATAAATAAAGCCAGTAGAATCTAGCATTCCTTGCATTCGTATTGTTTATACCATATTTTGCATTTATATAGTTTAAGATTTTTTTCTGATACGGGCAAAAACAACTGGATATTTCCAGTTTTTCCTGTAGCGTTTTTAAATTTCACGAAAATGCTGCGAATAAAAGAGTGCTTCTGACTATATTCATGACACCGTGTCGTTCAATGCAAATATCTCTTTCAAAAACTAAAGGGAAACTAGAAAATGCCCATTTCTGAGCAACCTACAGAATTAACTTTTCTAATTCTATAGGCTGAGTTGAAAATGCCATTTTCTTCAAAATTCAAGAAAAAATAAATAAAGCCAGTGTTATCTAGCATTGCTTGCTTCATATTATTTATACCACATTTTGTTGATGCCTCCTCTGCGGTGGCCTCTCCTTCTGTTGCTGACAGACGATTTGATCTGGATACTCCTGGTAATCTTAAAAAGGGTTACGAGTTTGCCAAGGAACAATATAATTCTACACTGGGAAAATATATTCCAAAACCACAAATTCTTACTCACGTGTTGAAACAATTTAGTAACTTTGATGACATAATAGATGTGGTGGCTAATGCCTTAGACGATCATCTTGTAGAATAAGCAACTTTCGGAATCTTGCAGTCAGAAGGACGATCAAGTCAAACAGCTTGGTGTGTTAGTACAATCCTCGCTTGCTAAGTGTAATGAGCTTGCCCTCCAAAATAATGATCTAGTTACACAACTTGATTCTAAAACCACAATTATTTCTTCCTTGGAAACAAAATTGAATTCCTTTCAGGATCACTCGCAAGAATTATTGCGTCTTAAAGAATTAGTTCTTACTAAAGACTGTCAACTTTCAAAACTTAATGAAAAACTTACTACCTTAGAGAATCCAGTTATTGAGGGCAGTCCTTCTGCGGCCAGTGATGCTCATCTAACAGCTCTGTATTCCAAATTAAATTCTTTAACTGAACAAGTTGAAGTTATAGCTGCAAAATTAAATTCTCTTTTCACTTCACAGGAAACTTTCTCTGATCCTTTTAGGAAGCCTATAACAATTTCTAAAACTCCTGTTGTTGATAATTTGCACCCTGTTGCTTTAGACTCAAAGAAACATGTCGTCCTTGTTAAGATTGATGAAAATTGTCCCTTTGTTGTGAGTGAGGAGGTTCGTTCTGCCTTACGTCAGGAACTTAAAACAGATAATATTAGAATTAAATCTATTAAAACAATCAGAGATCGTGGTGTTGCCATCGAAACTGCTTCCTCTAAAGATGCTGACCTTCTTCGAAATTGTACAAAATTACGGGATCTACATCTTAAAGCTTCTCTTCCCAGAAAACGAAGTCCAACAATGGTTCTTTACGATGTGCCTAAGGATGCCACTGAAGAAGGTCTTTTTAGTGATATCTTTTCTAGAAATTTATTAAGTTCAAAAGTATCCTTAGCAGAATTCAATAATGAAATTAAATTGCGCTTCAAAATGAAGGCAATAAATAAAAACAATCTTCATTGGGTTTTAGATGTTTCTCCTCGGCTGCGAAAATGTTTTCTTGATCTTACGGGCCGTATCTACTTTGAATGTGCTTCCCACACCATAAAGGATTTCTTCATTACTACTCGTTGTGTTAACTGTTTGCAATACGGGCATATTGCCCGCTATTGCAGACAGAAAACCTCCTCTTGCGGACATTGCGGCCTTACGGGACATCAGGCTTCCTTATGCCCTTCTTCTGCTGCTCCTGTTGCTTGCGCAAACTGTTTGGCTAGAAAGAAAGATGCCAGCCATTCTTTCCGTGATCATAGTTGTCCGGTTTACCTTGCTGCCTTGGCTGCTGCTAGGGCGAAGACTCAGTTTGGCACTGACTAGAATACATTGAACACCTCTATTAACGGTAATATTTGATAAAGATTTATGTTACTCTTTGTTGTAACTCTTAATCAGTTAAAAGTTTAGTTTTAATCTAGTTTAAATACTTTGTCTTCCTGGTTCTAAGTTAAACAGTTTATCATATTCAGATATTATGTTTTAGATATTTGCCTTCTCCCTGGGGTTCACAGTATAACTTATTTATATATGTTATTCTTAGTTTTAGTCTTGATCTTCAATTAATGTATATATTTTAAATTAAGTCATTTCTTTAGATTTGATAATTTTGGACTCCCCAGTTATGGTTGTTAATTCTTTTGATTTGCTCTGCAGTTTCTTTTCTATCAACAGTTCGTCACGGCCATCCAGGACTTGGTTTGTTTGCTGTTGATACTGTTTCTAATTATAGAATATGTAAATAACTTAATTAGGTTTATTAATTACGCTGGCGTTTGGCCATTCAGGACTTGGTGTTTCCAGCTTTGATGTACATGTTGTATATTTTGATTGAATTTTTGTGTCTGCATAGCAAATCATCATAATATTCTAAATTATAGCCATCCAGGACTTGGTTTGAAATTATTGATGTAAATGTAAATTTTGTTTGCGGGAGTCCTACTTATAGGTAATTGTTTTTGTTTGTCTGGTTTGGTGAGGCCATAGATGTCCTTGGTCTCCCTAGCTGGACTTGCCCAATTGTGATCTTGTATATAATTTTGATTTTGTTATTTTCCTGGCTGGGGGTTGCCACAAGTTTTGGTTTCCCTCAGCTGGGCTGTTAAATACTAGTTATAGATTAACACTTATTTTGTTTTTGGTCTCGGTAATGAGTTTACTGTAGACCATAATATTTTTGCAAGTGGATTATTGTTTGTTTCCCCAGGGAGTTGGTTCGAAATTTATTTGAAATTTCTTTTCCTTTTGTTCCCTTCCTCCCCTAGCCTGTTTTCTTACTCTTTTAATCTGCATGGTTCTTACTGTCAGCTCTCATGCGAACTTTTGTATATTTTATTACTCTTTATGTCTTCTAAAAACGCTTCCTTTTTCTTTACTTCTTTCCAACTAGTAAAAAGTTATTCAATCTACGTAGCTTCCTTATAGTAGTTCCTGGCTGCCTCCTCGTGGCTAGGGACGGGAGTGGGGGGTTGGAGCATCTCTTCGCTCTCAGCCCCCTGCTGCTAAAGCCAGGTGCCGGCATTCATAACAACAGAACAAGACACAATACATTACACTATTTACATGATCCTATCCTTTTGAGCTCTTTCTTACTTTTAATCTCTCTTTTTTTTTTTTTTTTTTCATGCCGGCTTTGGCGCTCTTGCCTAAACTTCGACGGGTATAAGGGAAACCTTGGTGACCGTCATTAAACTCACAAGAATACTTTGAATACTTTGAATACCACATTTTGTAATTATAAAGTTTAGGATTTTTCTCTGACCCGGGCAAAAACAAACAGATATTTACAGTTTTTCCGGAACAGTTTCTAAATTTCATGAAAATTCTGCGAATAAAAGGGTATTCCTGACTAATCTCTTCAGTCTCTGACGTTTAATTCAAAAATTTCTTTCAAAAACGAAAGGGAAATTAGAAAATGCCCATTTCTGAGCAACCTACAGAATAAACTTTTCTAATTCTAAAGGTTGAGGGAAAAACGCCACTTTCTTGAAAATTCGAGATAAATAATTAAAACCAGTGGTATCTAGCATCCCTTGAATTCATATTGTTTATATCATATTTTATAATAAAAATTTAAGATTTTTTTCTGACCTTGGCAAAAACAACCGCATATTTCCAGTTTTTCCAGTACAGTTTCTAAATTTCACGAAATGCTGAAAATGAAAGTGGTCCTGACTATATTTTTCACACCCTGTCGTTTAATGGAAAAATTTCTTTCAAAAATGGAAGGGAAACTATAAAATGCCCATTTCTGAGCAACCTACAGAATTCACTTTCCTAATTCTATAGGCTAAGGGGAAAACGCCATTTTCTTGAAAATTCCAGATAAATATTTAAAGCCAGTGGTATCTAGCATTCTTTCCACTCGTATTATTTATACCATATTGAGTAATTATAAAGTTTAAGATTTTTCTCTGATCCGGGCAAAAACAAATGGATATTTTGAGTTTTTCCGGTACAGTTTCTAAATTTTACGAAAATGCTGAAAATAAAAGAGTGCTTCTGACTATATTCTTCACACCCTGTCCTTTAATGGAAAAATCTCTTTCTAAAACTAAAGGGAAACTACAAAATTTCCATTCCTGAGCAACATACAGAATTAACTTTTCTAATTCTATAGGCTGAGATGAAAATGCCATTTTCTTGAAAATTCCAAATAAATAAATAAAGCCAGTGGTATCTAGGATTCCTTGCATTCGTGTTGTTTATACCATATTTTGTAATTATAAATTTAAGATTTTTCTCTGATCCGGAACAAAAACAACTGGATATTTCCAGTTTTTCCGGTACAGTTTCTAAATTTCACGAAAATGCTGGGAATAAAAGGGTGATCTTCACTATATTCATGATACCGTGTCGTTCAATGCAAAAATCTCTTTCAAAAACTAAAGACAAACAAGAAAATGCCTATTTCTGAGCAACCTTCAGAATTAACTGGTCTAATTCTATAGGCTGTAGGGAAAACGCCATTTTCTTGAAAATTCCAGATAAATAAATAAAGCCAGTGGTATATAGCATTCTTTGCATTTATATTGTTTATACCATATTTGGCATTTATATAGTTTAAGATTTTTTCTGATCCGGGCAAAAACAACTGGATATTTCCAATTTTTTCCGGTCTAGTTAGCAATTATCACGCAAATGCTGCAAATAAAACAGTATTCCTGACTTAGCACTTCAGTTCCTGTTATTTAAAGTAAAAACCGCTTTCAAAAACTAAAGGGAAACAAGAAAATGCCCATTTCTATGAGCAACATACCGAATTAACTTTTCAAATTCTATACGCTGAGGGGATCACGCCCCTTTCTTGAAAATTCGAGATAAATAAATAAAGCCAGTGGTATTATAGCATTTCTTGCATTTGTATTGTTTACACCATATTTTGCATTTATATAGTTTAAGATTTTTTTTTTCTCATCCGAGCAAAAACAACTGGATATTTTCAGTTTTTCCGGTACGGTTTCTAAATTTCAAGAAAATGCTGCGAATAAAAGGCTATTTCTAACTAAACTCTTCGGCTGCTATCGTTTAATTCAAAAATCGCTTTCAAAAACTAAAGGGAAACTATAAACTGCCCATTTCTGAGCAACCTACAGAATTAGCTTTTCTAATTTTATATAGACTGAGGGGAAAACGCCATTTTCTTGAAAATTCGGGAAATATAAATAAAGTCAGTGGTATCTAACATTCTTTCCATTCGTATTATTTATACCATATTGAGTAATTATAAAGTATAAGATTTTTCTCTGATCCGAGCAAAAACAACTGGATATTTCCAGTTTTTCCGGTACAGTTTCTAAATTTCACTAAACTGCTGAAAATAAAACACATTTTCCATTAAACGACAGGGTGTGAAATAAATTTCACATCCTGTCGTTTAAAGGAAAAATCTCTTTCTAAAACTAAAGTGAAACTACAAAATGCCCATTCCTGAGCAACCTACAGAATTAACTTCTAATTCTGTGTAGAAAATTCTGGCTGAGTAGAAAATGCCATTTTCTTGAAAATTCCAAATAAATAAATAAAGCCAGTGGTATCTAGCATTCTTTGCATTCGTATTGTTTATACCATATTTTGTAATTATAAATTTAAGATTTTTCTCTGATCCGGGCAAAAACAATTGGATTTTTCCAGTCTAGTTTGCAATTATCAAGCAAATGATGCAAATAAAACAGTATTCCTGACAAAGCACTTCACTATCTGTCATTTAAAGTAAAAATCGCTTTCAAAATCTAAAGGGAAACAAGAAAATGCCCATTTCTGAGCAACCTATAGAATTAACTTTTCTAATTCTGTAGGCTGAGGGGAAAACGCCATTTTCTTGAAATTTCGAGATAAATAAATAAAGCCAGTGGTATCTAGCATTCTTTCCATTCATATTATTTATACCATATTGAGTAATTATAAAGTTTAAGATTTTTCTCTGATCCGGGCAAAAACAACTGGATATTTCCAGTTTTTCCGGTACAGTTGCTAAATTTCACGTAAATGCTGAAAATAAAAGAGTGCTTCTGACTATATTCTTCACACCCTGTCGTTTAATGGAAAAATCTCTTTCAAAAACTAAAGGAAACAAGAAAATTCCCATTCCTGAGCAACCTACAGAATTAACTTTTCTAATTCTATAGGCTGAATTGAAAATGCCATTTTCTTGAAAATTCCAAATAAATAAATCCAGCAAGTGGTATCTAGCATTCCTTGCATTTGTATTGTTTATACCATATTTTGTAATTATAAATTTAAGATTTTTCTCTGATCCGGGGCAAACACAACTGGATATTTCCAGTTTTTCCGGTACAGTTTCTAAATTTCACGAAAATGCTGCGAATAAAAGGGTGCTCTTCACTATATTCATGACACTGTGTCGTTCAATGCAAAAATCTCTTTCAAAAACTAAAGACAAACAAGAAAATGTCCATTTCTGAGCAACCTGCAGAATTAGCTGTTCTAATTGTATAGGCTGAAGAGAAAATGCCATTTTCTTGAAAATTCCAGATAAATGCAAAATATGGTATAAACAATACGAATGCAAAGAATGCTTATACCACTGGCTTTATTTATTTATGTAGTTTAAAAATTTTTTTCTGATCCGGGCAAAAACAACTGGATATTTACAGTTTTTCCGGTACACTTTCATATCTCAATTCCTCTGATTTCTGGTTATGAGAATACCTGAAAGACAGAGTTTACCATACAGACGCTTGTCGATTTGAAAACAAGCATTAAACAGCATGTAGCCAACATCCCCAGTGAGATGCTACGCGGTGTCGCACGCAGTCTTCCGTTTTCCGAGCATCTATGTTGGGCGTGCTTGTTGTTTGTTTGTTATTTGGAGCATTAGCAACTAAGGGTATATTGCTCCGGGATATCCGGTGGTTATTCCCTGACCTATCCGCATCCTCCGTATTTGGTGGTGACGGGCTCGAATCCCGGTCTAACCAAGAAGCGTTTTCTAGCTACTGCTGCTCCTTCCCACCTGGCTACGTAGGCGCCTCCGTTTTCCGAATGGCATCTCAAGTGAAGGAAAGCACATAGAACAATATGTGTAGATTTCCACAAGTTCTGATATTAAAATCTAATCCCAAGTTAAGTGTTCCATCTCATGTTTACAGTACCAATTTCTCCCCTGATGGAGGAAATTTGAACTAATTTTTTTCTTCTATAAATCGCTTCACCATTCCCTATCTAACATACCCACCGATTTTTACAGCGCTATCTCTAACCGTTTTGACCGTAGGGGGTCTCCTGAATAGAGAAACTTATTTTATAACCACTCTTATTTTATTTATTATTTTATAAGCTTATTTTATAACGGTATATACAGTTGGGCAACAACTTGGTTTCCCTGCATTACTTTTTACTGTTAATACTAATTTCAATAATACAAAGTCGCCCTCCACCCTCAAATCCTTACACGAATTACAAAGTGATCCTTCTGGAAGAGAATGCGCAAGTGAATACCATCAGGACTTTTGAATACTTGTTTAACTTGTACAAATACCTAAATTGACTTGAATTAACTTGTTTAAATACCTAAGGAAACTGTGCGGAGGTATTTCTTAAAAATAGTAAATCAACTATGAAGTATATTTAACAAAATATCGTATTCATTTAGATTTGTATATACAGTCTTATAATAAACAGCTCTTTCTGAGCACAGGACTGTTAATTAACATGAACTAAGTTAATTTCATTTTAATGAACGTTAGTTTGCCTAACTTAGTTTGCATTCTCATTTCTTTTTAAATTTTGAACTGACCACGGACACAAATCTGTGAAGGCGAAAAGTGCCTTCAGAATTTTGTGTTCTTAGTTCTGATAAGATTTCTATTCATGGTATTTTATATAAATTGTTGTATTTTATATAAATTGTTGTAAAGCTGGTTTCAGACAAAAATAATTTCATTTAAATTGCTTTAACCACAAATTTAATTGGTGTGCTGAACATATTTTTTTTTCTCAAAATGGGAAGTTTAGTAATTTCAGTGTGATATCTGATGTCATTCGATTCTGACAATAAATTTCAACTGGTTTTGTTTAACTGACGCAAATTGTTTATACGAAATCATTTATATTATCATTTTTGTTTCTGCAGTACAATGATCAAATCTGGATTGTCGCAAAGTGATATTTATAAAGAAAGTATGGTTATGGTAAGTAAATTTCTCTCTCAATCTGTATGTATGTGTGTGTGTGTGTGTGTGTGTGTGTGTGTGTGTGTGTGTGTGTGTGCACACGCAGTAGCCACAAAATAAATTGCATCACTCTCTTAAAGTTTAATATTTTTTAAATAACTCCCTGTATAGGAAATATGATTAAATCATCCCGTAAAAGCAGTGTGCTATTGAAAAATAATTTTTGTAATATTAGAGTGCAACGCATCATCTTGTTTATATAAGCATCCTACTGCTGTCTGCCTGCACTTTCATTCAGCAACGGTAGGCCTTCATCTTCTTCTTCAGTGTACCAGTCTATCGACTGGTTTGCCTCTTTGATGAGCTGTTTCCATTTCTCCAGGTCTTGTGTTAGGTGTTTCACTTCTGCATAGCTTCGAAGCCCAGTTTCCTTCAGAATTGTATTTATTATGGTGTTTCTTGGTCTTCCTTGTTTTCGTTTTTCGGTATTTTGCCTTCCAGCACATCCAGTAACATCCCTCTATGCCTCATGGTGTGTCCGATCCATTGTAGCCGTTGTCTTCTGATTCTTCTTAGCAATTCTCTTTCTTCTCCTCCACGCTGTAAAATTATGTTATTACTAATTTTTTCTGTCCACCATTCTTCGCCAACACCACTTCTCAAAAGCCTCTAGTTGTTTCAAGTTGGTTTTGAATTAATTTGACTCTGCTGAATGCAAAGCAATTTACCAAATGTATGTTTTCATAATTCTTTTGCTTAAGTCTAGTGACATGTTTCTTTGACTTAGTACAGAGATTTTACCTCTAAATGCTTGTTTTGTCATCGCAATTCTTGAACCGATTTCACTGTGGCAAGATGAATCTTGTGTTATAATCTGTCCTAGACATTTGAATTTTGTTACCTGTTCTATTTTTTTCTCCTTCAGTTTCAATGTGAAATTGTTTTGCCTTTTTACTTATCATCATAATCTTTGTTTTTTAGTGTTAATTTTCATTCCACATTTCTTCACTTTCTTAGTTAACTGTTTTAGCATATTGGATAACATTCTTGGGCTACCTGCAAGGATTACCTGATCATCTGCAAACCTGATTGTGCTAAGTGTTCTTTCGCCTATCTTTATACCTAACTTTTACCATCAAATACTTCTTTCACTATTAATTCTGCAAATATATTAAATAACCCTGGCATCCTTGCCTTACCCTCTCCCTATTTTTGCTGTTTCTGTCAATTCTCCGTTTAAACTGATGATAGCCTTTTTTCTTTTATACAAGTCAAATATTAGCCTAATTAATCTTCGTGGACATCACATGTTTTCTAGTAGAGGAAAAAGTTCATTCCAAATTACCATGTAAAATGCTTTTGCATAGTCAATAAAGCACACATACAGATTCCTACCATTGTTTATCATTCTTTCGCCTAAGAATCTTAAAGTTCCTATTGCTTCTCTTGTAGATAAGTTCTTTCTGAACCCATATCGTGTATCCTCTAAAAAGCGTTCGATGAAGGATTCTATTCGTATTTTCATGATTTTTAAGAGAATTTTTGATGCATGTGATATGAGGCTGTGGTTCTGTAGTCTTTGCATTTGGTTGGTGAAGATTTTTTTGGTATTGGTACCATGACAGTTGTACAATTTTCTTCTGGCCATTTTCCTTCATTACATGCTTTCACAATCAATTCAATTAGTGATTGCTTGACTTGATCTCCACTGTTCTTTATTAATTCTGCTGTAATATTATCTACATCAGGAGCTTTGTTGTTAGGACGTAACTTTAAAGCTAGCTCAAATTCTCCTTTTAATATTTGATCTTGTTTTAAATTTTGTGGTTCTCCTTCCTCATCATATTTCAAGTGTAAATACATGGTTCCATGTATAAATCCTCTATATACTTTCTCCATGTCTCTTGTTCTTTTGCATCGAGAATTGCATTATGCTTTTCATTCCTGATTGCTCTGGAGCGAATTACATTATATTTTCTTGTTATTTCTGTAATTTTCTTGTAGGTCCTATCTGTTCGTCCATACTGCATTAAGGTTTCGATTTCTTGGCATTGTTCTATCCAGCATTTATCTTTTGCTTTTCTGCATTCTCTATTAATTTCATTCTTGAGAGCACGGTAATTATTTTTTCAATCTTTTGTTTTCATATTTTTGAAGATTCTTCTTTGATCCGTCATTTGAAGGATGTCTTCTGTTATCCATGGTTTTCTTTTCGCCTTGTTTCCATTTCCCAGAAATGTATGAGCTGCTTTGTTTATAGTTTCTTTAATGTTATTTCACATCTGGTCAATATTATTTATCATACCTTCCTTATTTATCTCATTATAGCTGTTTGTAGTATTCTGGAACAGTATTCTTATTTCTTCATTCTTTAGTTTTTCTAGGTTCCATTTATTATTTATTTTCTTTCCCTTAATTTTCTGTAGCTTTAGTTCTGTTATCATTTTCACCATTGAATGGTCACTGACCACATCTGCTCCTGGAAAAGACATGGCTTTTTTACCTGATTGCGATATCTTTGTTTCACAGAATGTAGTCTAACTGATATCTACGAGAATATCCAGGATTTTTCCACGTATACCTACGTCGTAGTAGCGCCTGAAACCAAATGTTGGCTACTACAAATCTTTATTGACTACAGAAATCAATTAGTCGTTGTCCTTCAAATTTCTTGCTCCTAGCCCGAAATCTCCAACAATATTTCCTTCTCTTTTTTCTCCCACAACTGCATTCCAGTCTCCCATTATATCATCATTTGATTTTGTTTTTTCTCAGAAGTTCTTCCAATTGTTTATAGATCTCTTCTACTGTATCTTCATTGCTGTTTGATGTAGGGGTGTAAACTTGTATTATCACAATATCAACTGGAGCTGCTGCAGGACGGGTCATTATTATCCTATTACTGATTGTTTCCACATCTGTCAAGCACGATAAAAAACGTTTTGACGTAATAATTGCAACGCCCCCCTGACCTTTATCACTTTCTGAATGTATTATTTTATATTCTCCGCTGAGGAATTCTCCTGCATCTTTCCAACGGGTTTCAGCCAATCCAAAAACATCTAGTTTATTCCTCTTTTAACATTCTCTAGTTTTCCATTCTGTAGCATAGTGCGTACATTCCATGTTCCAGTTCCAAAATAGGGATTTCGCTTGCTAATGGCCTGGAAATCATTGCTACTTTCCCTGCCGGGCCTCAAATCACATTGCCTATATGCATTGTTGATCCCAGAATTGCCAGTTACTCTAATTCTTCTTTAACTGCTCATCATTGGTTTTCTTGGGAAAAGAAAAAAGTAACAGGATAGATTCCCCTTGCCTTCGCTGTAGATAATAACCTTCACTGTGTGAGGTTGTGATTGCTCTCGTTAGCTTTTAAGAAGCTCTTCCACCACCAGACCTAGGTCTCCCAACCTACCGTGTTGGTGACCACTTCGCAATCCCAGTTTCATAGCGTGCTGAATATGGCCTACACTTGGTTAATTTCAAGAAAGAAAAGTTGTTAAAGTTATTGGTCGTGTTAAAGAGAGCTTTTCTAGTCGTCATATTAGCTGCAAAAGTTGGTTGTAATCAGTCAAAGAAATGTGAGAACGGCGTTGTCCAAAGAAAATCTGAAACGGAAAAGTACTTTGGCACAGGACAGAGTTAAAATCGTTTATGCATCCATGATCGTTGTGCATGATCCACGGACCTAAACTCCACGTAGAAGGAAGATACTTGAGTAAATGCAAGTGATAAAATTGTCAGATGAAGACATGGGATGAATGGTTTGAAAGCATATCGATCTCGGAAGAAGCCCTTACTGACAAAATCCATGAGCAAGAACACGACTAACCTCAGCTAAAGAATATGCTAATTGGAAAATTGAGCAATGGGAATCTGCAATGTTCTCTGATGAACCCAAATTTAATCTTCACTGATCAGATAGGTAAATGACACATTCCGCGGTGATCTAACGAAGCCTGACTTCATTAAATCAACAGTAAAGTGTCCACTGGAAGATGGTTTGTGGATGCATAACGAGCAAAACAGTGGGCGAATATACATTTTGTAATGTTAATGGCGACTATTACACAAAACTTTTAAGAAGGGAAGCGCATAGGATAATAGGTTTAATTTCCTTTTTTTTAAATTTATTATTATTTTTTTTGTTTTGTTTTTATCATTGTTTTGTTCGGATTTTTTTTTTTTTTTTTTGGCTGGTGCAGCATAAGCCATAGGCTTTCTTGCACCATGCGGCCATTACTAATATATATATATATATATATTAGTATTATATATATAGAGAGAGATTCCATCAGATTTCCACAGCACCAGCCCATTCATCCCCTCTAATAGTTTGTTCAGTTCTTCCTGGAATTATCTATGCTCTAAACATTCACAACAACTGATTCTACCTGTCTTCAGAGACTTCTTTCAAAGAAGAGAAAATCATGGTTTCCAACATGATTGCAGACTGCACATAAGGTTAGTACAACATTTCATAATCATTTAATACACTGTCATGCAAAATTTAAGGACCAGTCAGGTTTTCACCTGTAGCTTCACAAAAGAGTGGCTTGGATATGGGAAAGGCACACCAAAGGAACCTCGTGAGGTACAAAAATGACGAAGGAAACAACAACGGAAACAAAACGGTACAGAGAGACTGTATTCAAAAATGGCAATATAGCACTGGCTGCCATGATACAGATGCATCAGTGCCAAAGATGGAAAAAAGGGAAGAGGTGGTCCTCAGTAGAAGATATGGCTACCCCTAATGTCGATGCAGGCTTTGCACCGCCTGTTGTGGTAACATCATCCGTTCCTTTGTCAGCGCCATCTTCAGCTGATGAACATTATATTTCTGGTGGGTGGACCTGCCGCTAGGCGTCTCCACACAGCCTCCCATATGTGTTCGATGGGATTTAGATCGTTGGAAACGGGCAGGCCAATCCATACGAACAATGTCCTCACTTTCCAAAAGTATATCACAGCTGCAGTGCGATGGAGTGTGGCGTTGTCATCCATTAACACGAACTCGGGACCAATGGCACCTCGGAACGGAACCACATGGGGAAGGATTCCCTCAGTACAGTAGCGTGCACAGGTTAGAGTACCGCCTTACAGTATCTGTAGTTGTTTATTTTCATCCAAGATAACGCCTCCCCAGACGAGAACAATATAGATCCCTTTCAGTGATGTTTGCGGGGAGATACCGTGTGCCAACCTCTCGCCAGATTAGCTGACGTCCTGAATCGCTGCTGAGACTGAATCTACTCATCGGTAAAGAGTGCCTTAAGTAAAGATTTTGTGGTTGTAACCTTTAGAAGAGTGTTGGTCCTTAGGTTTTTCACACCAGTATATATATATATATATATATATATATATATATATATTATGTGAGGTAAAAGTTAGGTAAAAGTAATAAAAATAAATAAATATGGCTATGTAGCTATCATTAGAGGCAGCAAATGCACATCCTCCACATGATGCCTAATTATATCTGATAATTAAAATAAATATGATATTTGAATAAAATCATCAGCCAGTAGTACGGCAATAATGCAGAGCGAAATGAAACGCAAAATAATATAAAATAAACAAACAGGGAAGGGAAAGTAGAGATAATAGGACAAAAAGGTAGTCGATAATCCCCTATATAATTTAGTCAATTAAGTCATTAAACCCAATTAATAAAAAACGATATAAATTTAAATAATGCCAATTATAAATAATTTAGCGGTACCGCCCTTGAAGGTACCAGTTCCAAAAGACGTGAAATATCACCAAAAAGGGTTAAAGACACTACCAAAAAACTAAAATATCAAAATAATAGACTGACCATCATGCCCCATATCGACAGAGGACCACGAGGCCAATAATGGTCATGGAATCGCTGCATTTCAATCGTCATACAAATCATCGCAAAGGCAGAAATATCGAAGAACCAAACCACCCCTCCATTCTCAGATAGATCAACCAATGCAGAGGATTTGCATGGCGGTGGTCCTTATGCAGCGAAAAATAATCTATAGAACAGACAGCACTCTTGATCAGAGCCACACCACTGACATGATGCAAGCTTAACCAGCTTATATAATAAAAAGGAAAAGAATAGATGGCGGCACAGGTGCTGCTTATTTAGCATAACAACCCACTACTTTCCCTTCCCTGTTTGTTTATTTATATTATTTTGCGTTTCATTTCGCTCTGCATTATTGCCGTACTACTGGCTGATGATTTTATTTAAATATCATATTTATTTTAATTATCAGATATAATTAGGCATCATGTGGAGGATGTGCATTTGCTGCCTCTAATGATAGCTACATAGCCATATTTATTTATTTTTATTACTTTTACCTAACTTTTACCTCACATAATATAAATTAGTGGTAGTAGTGGGTTGATATGCTAAATAAGCAGCACCTGTGCCGCCATCTATTCTTTTCCTTTTTATTATATAAGCTGGTTAAGCTTGCATCATGTCAGTGGTGTGGCTCTGATCAAGAGTGCTGTCTGTTCTATAGATTATTTTTCGCTGCATAAGGACCACCGCCATGCAAATCCTCTGCATTGGTTGATCTATCGGAGAATGGAGGGGTGGTTTGGTTCTTCGATATTTCTGCCTTTGCGATGATTTGTATGACGATTGAAATGCAGCGATTCCATGACCATTATTGGCCTCGTGGTCAATTTTTTGGTAATGTCTTTAACCCTTTTTGGTGATATTTCACGTCTTTTGGAACTGGTACCTTCAAGGGCGGTACCGCTAAATTATTTATAATTGGCATTATTTAAATTTATATCGTTTTTTATTAATTGGGTTTAATGACTTAATTGACTAAATTATATAGGGGATTATCGACTACCTTTTTGTCCTATTATCTCTACTTTCCCTTCCCTGTTTGTTTATTTATATTATTTTGCGTTTCATTTCGCTCTGCATTATTGCCGTACTACTGGCTGATGATTTTATTTAAATATCATATTTATTTTAATTATCAGATATATATATATATATATATATATACTGGTGTGCTATCCGCTGTTTTCCACTATCTAAAACAGATATATATTAATCTGTTTTAGATAGTGGAAAAATTCAGATAAATTCGACTTGTTTCCAATAATGTCTTGGTTGAAGAGATTCATTCAAGTTACAGGGGGAACGGAATGATGTAAATCTGGCAGACTGATAATGATCGAACTCTATAAGAATATGTTTCACAGTTAGTGGTGAATCAGAGTGCAAGCATAGTGCGGGATTATTTGCTTGCAATAAATAGAGATGCGTAAGGTGGGTATGTTCAATACGTGCTCTGGAATGTACAACCTCTTCTTGTCTGTTCGAGCGGTAACTAGATTTACACAACTGTGGTTTCTTCTTTATATTTCGTAACGTGTTATTTAACTGGTTATGCTAATTTCTGTTAATTTTTCACTCTCATATTCGGCGTATGATTAGTTTATAGTCTGTGTAAGGAATCCAGATATTTTCATTGTCGCGGAATTTCCGCCTGCTTTATCTGCATGCTCATTTCTTGGTATTCCTGTGTGCCCTGGGATCCAACAGAAACTGACGTTCTGCCTATTTTTATGAAGATCCGGTATCTGAGTTGTTATTTGATTTATAAATGGATGTGGAGAGCGAGAATTGCTATGGAGGGCTGTCACAGCTCTCAAAGAGCATGTATAGGTTATAGTCTTCTGAGTGGAGTTATTCGCAATCATGGTCAAGCCCATCTTAATGGCACATAGATCTGCATTGAAAATACTGCGTTCCTGAGGTAATGAGACAGAGACTGTTGATGTTGATAGAACCACTGTACCTTCCACAGCTGTGTCACTTTTGGAACCGTCAGCATCAATTTGCAGAGTTTGTGCATTAGCCAAGGAGTGGGTTGCATGTAGTTTCTGAAAAGTTTGATTATTCAGGGAATGTTTCCCCCAACATTGGAAGTAATCATCACATGAAGGTATACACGCTATCCATGTATGTTGCAAGATTTCTGTCTTGATGAGGATTAGTCAAATGCATATTCCACTGCTGAATTAGTTCTTGTAGGCGGATTCTTGCAGGTTTGTTTTCATGAGGTTTATTTCTAAAAGGATTTACCCATTGAGGATCGTAGAAGTGTGACCAGATAGGATGAGATGGGAGGTTATTTATTTTGACCGCATAGTTGAGGAGCAGCATGCTTCTTAGAAGGTGGAGTGGAGGTTCATTGGTATATATATATATATTTATAATTACTGCATGCTTCTTAGAAGGTGGAGTGGAGGTTCATTGGTGTGTGTATATATATATATATATATATATATATAATTATTGATAAAAAATAAAGAAAGAAAGCTAAAACGACAATAACTGTAACTAATATGTAAATAATATTTATGAGTCAATGCAGTTGCAAGCAATCATGCAATACACCCATAATGTCTATAGAATATTAAGGATAATATAAAGAGCCATTGGAATAAGTAAATCAATCCGATAATAATACCATCAGGGATCTAAGAAAACGCAAAAAAAAAAAAATAAATAAATAAATAATATATATATATATATATTATCGCTTTTTACCGACAATCTAGATGACTTCAACTGGGGCCAACCACCCAGAATGAAGGCAAAAAACGACAAGAAGTTCTTTGTTTCTGTGATGATCAATATATGCTAAGTAATTTAAATCTAACCAAATATAAACCAGAATAGGCCGGATGTAAATCGAATATAAATAAATCGAAAGAAGATAATAAAAGTTAAAAAATTTAGAAATATTAGAATCAAAGGTAAGAAATATAAGTAAAATATAAATGTAAGCATATATTAATCATCGTTGACCCGACAGAGAACGTAATTTAATGATTACAATAAGATTAAATATATATTTACCCCTAGGGGCTCACATCTGGTGAGTATGGGCTTGGCGCACCCAGGGTCCTGAGCTGGATATCATCATTCTTCTCTTTCTTGGTGATTCCCTTCTATTTCTGACCCCCTCCCTCTTCTCTCTCTCTCTCAGGGGTAACTCAGAATTTTTTTTTTTTTTTTTTTTTGTTTTTGGCTGGTGCAGCAAAAGCCACAGGCTTCCTTGCACCATATGGCTAATAATAATAATAATAAATACTACATATTGACCGTATCTAGGACATAATGTAATAGTCGTCAAAATAATATGTGGTGCCCCCTATGTGATGGATACGGTAAAAATAAATAAATAATTAAATTAACGCATAGAGAAAACATGCAGATAGTAAGAAGAAAAAGTAAAGGAGTAGGAATAATAGAACCTGATCTCCATAAAGGCGAAAAATAGTGGTATAGATAAGAAATAGTTTCTCCTACGTCCTCGGATTGCCCTAATAAATCCAGTTGAAGTCATCTAGATTGTCGGTAAAATGCGATAATATATATATATTTTTTTGCGTTTTCTTAGATCCCTGATGGTATTATTATTGGATTGATTTACTTATTCCAATGGCTCTTTATATTATCCTTAATATATATATATATATATATATTATATATATATATTATATATATGGCTCTTTATATTATCCTTAATATATATATATATATATATATATATATAGTCTATGGACTGGCGAAGTCCTGAATGCTCCAAGAGCAATCCTGAGCGTACTATGTTGTACTGTCTTTCGAGCAGAGTCATAAACTGGAGCACCACAATCTAATCGAGATCTCATTAAAGCTCGGTATAGATGGAGTAGAGTATAACGATCAGCTCACCATGTCATAGATGATATGACTAAGTAAATTCAGTTTTTTTTATACAGACAGTTCCTGTTTGTAGATATGTTTCTGAAATGTCAGTTTGGTGTCACACGTCATGCCCAAGAATTAGGTTATTGCTGGTGATTGGTATCGGTTGATTTCCCAGTGAAAATTGGAGTTCTGGATGTAGCTGACGTTTTTTTTTTTTACAAAAGTGAATGACTGTAGTTTTAGTTGATAGAAAATAACCATTACGCGAAGTACCTAACACTATTTTGTTTATTGCAAGTTGCAGTTGTCTTTCAATGGAACTCATATTCTGTGAATAGCAAGATATTGCAAGGTCGTCAGCATAAAGATAGATGTCCATGTTACCCAAAATGTTGTGCGCTAAATTGTTTATTCCAAGAGCAAAGTGAGTAGCACTGAGTACCGATCCTTGAGGTACACCTTCTCTTTGGATATGAGATTCTGAAAAAGCATTACGATAATTCACTTGAACTCTATTTTCATTGGGAGTCGACCTTTGAGTCCTATGGCATACAGGTCTTGTAGAATACCATAGCGCCAGGTGGTATCAAATTCTTTTTCAATATCTAGGCACAACGATGAGATGTTCCTTTACACTCAATATGTTACACTTCGTATGGCATTTTACTATTAGGCCTAATGTGAACCGTTTTTTGCGGAAGCCGTATTGATTACAACTGTTGACTGAATTTGACTCTATGTACCATACAAGTCTATTTTGTACCATCTATTCTAATGTCTTGCCCAAGCAAGTGGTAAGCGATATTGGTCTATAGTTGCATGGATTCCTCTGATCTTTTCTAGATTAAAGAAAAGCCAGCACTGTTGAATGTCACCAGGTGTGAGGATAGTGGCTTCCGGAGAAGATCCTATTCAGAGTTAGGGAATTTAATGCTTTTTTGTCTACATGAGGTAATGAATCCCATTAGGACCTGATTCCCCATTTATTGATTTGTTCAGAGCGTCCTATAGCTCCAAAAGTTTAAAGGATTGATTACATGGGAGTGTTAATCTTGTGTTGAAATTTAATTTGCATTTATCAGTCTTTGTTTTATGTTACTGAAAGGATCGTATGCATATCTGAGATTTGTGCAAATTTTTCTGCCAGAACTACTCGTATTTCAACTGTAGATGATAAGTCTTGCCCATTTCAGTATTGTAGAGGATACTGGTAGAAATCTACAATTCTTTTTATTATTATTATTTTATTCCAGATTATTCTGCTATTGGTATTCTTCGTTATAGTAGAGGCAAACTGGATCCAAGAATCGTTTTTAGCGTTTTTCCTTACAAATCTTGCTTTTGCTTTAAGTTTTTTTTTGAAATTTATAAGGTTCTCCGTTGTTTTGTATTTTCGAAACAGGTTCCATGCCCGGTTTTTCTCTTTTTTGGCAAGTTGGTACGCATCACTCCACTACAAATTGGCATGTTTAAAAGAACGAGTACGGATTTTGGGTATCTCCTTGGTTGTGGCATTTAGAATCTGAGTTTGATGTGTTGTGTGGCATCATCGATGGATTGATGTCTGATAATTTCAACGTCGAATGAGATATTAGAAGCAAACAATTTCCAAACAGCCTTGGAAAATTTCCATTTTAAGCGGGTATTATTTGCCTGAGGGATTCCAGTTTTTTGGATTTCACAAATTATCGGATAATGGTCACTGTTTAGTGGATGAGTGGATACACCGTTGGAGAGCAGATTGTTAATTCTATAGCTGTAGTTGTTCTAGTAGCGAAATGAATGTGAGCATCTTCAACAGTGTTAGATTATATTTGTAAAGCTGCAATTCCAGAATTTTTTCTCGTCTGTATGTGGGAAGTCCCGGAGTGGGTGGTGTACATTAAAATCCCTTAATAAACAAAAGGGAGCAGGGATCTGCAGCAGAAGTTCTAAGTCATTACAAGTATATTCTTTAGTGGTGATAGGTAGACTGAAACTATTGTTAGCATGATTCCTAAGGAGACACGTATTGCAAATACTTCTGAGGCCTGCAGTGAAATGCGTTAGTACAGATTCTTGAGCTTATAAGAATGCCACACACCTCCACGCCAAGTGTTATTGTTATTTCTATTATGCTGATATAGTATAGTTCTTGATTTTTGGAATTACTTGCGGAGGTAAATTAGTTTCTTGCAAACATATGCTTACCGGACTATACTGTTGGACTAGGTCACAGATATCATCAATGTTGCTATGTAGGACTCTACAGTTCCACTGTACGATGTGATCCATTATTTGTTTTTAGCAGTTGGGTTTGATTCAATTTGTCTTTTAGGTCCAGTCTGTTTTCGTCTCTCCTCTCTAATTTTATTCTTTCTTTTTTCGAGAAGATAGGTCGTCCTGTGTCCATATCGTCTCTGCGTACAGTCTAAGATTGGCTCATCCGGGTTGATGTTTTTATCCACATTTGTTAAATCTGGCCGGGTTTTCTGAATTGGGACTGCTGTTTTAGTTTTTACTGTTTTTTGAGGAAGACTACGATGTAGTTGGCGGTACTGTAATTGGTGTGTTGTTGGCACGCTCTATAGCATGTTGTTTCTTAGTAGATTGCTGTGAGGTTGAGAGTATTTCTCTGGCCCAACCTGCCATAGACATGGTTGGGGAAACTGACACGTCAGTTTGAGTGGCTGCTGACTGGAATTTCTTTGCTGTTGTTGTATAGGTATATTTTGGTGTAGTAAAGCATAATTTGCTTCTTTGCCTCCTGGTAAGTAACTTTCCGCTCTACTTTGTATATTTGAATATTTTTCATTGTTTTCCATAGTTCACAGGGGCATGAACAAGCGGGGTGTTGGCTTTGACACTTCGGACAATGTAATGTTTCAGCATCACATTCTGTTTGTGTGTGGGATTTTGACCCACAGTTCAGAAATACTTAATCCCCTCGACAGATGGGCTGAGGGTGCCCAAACCTTTCGCACTTATAACACCTGATGGGATTAAGAATGTAGGATCTTGCAATTGAGATAGCCGGCTTTAACACTCGATGGTAAATTTGGTGTGAATGATCAAACGTTAGAATGATGTTCCGCGTGGAAACAAGCTGACCATTCTTTTCTAATCATAATTCGCTTAGCTTGTGTCACTTTGTTTTTTTTTACTCTTGGACCAGTTCATCTTCTGTGACAATAATGAAGTCCCATTCAGCAATTATCTCTTTGGAGGTATTTAGTGTTGCATGTGGGGCAACTTGCATGGGAATACTACCAAAGGTTGAGAGGTTCAGCAGAGTCTCTGATTGCTTACGATTCTCACTTTCTATTAGTAAATCTTCGGATATAAGTCTTTTCACCATTTTAGGCGAACCTGATGAGCTTTCCAAGTATTTCTGTATCAGAAATGGAGAGAGCGTACTCATGAATTTGTTTGACAAGGAGTGGAAAATAAGGAAAGATTAGAATTCCTGTCCTCAGTCTGCAGTCTTTTGGACTGTGATGTGTCATGGTCAGTATCATTTATTTTTGAACATGGGCGTCGAGGCTCAATTGGGGGAGATTATCAAATTCCATGTTCGCTCCATTTAGCCCTGGCAGAGGGTCTTTCTTCTCCCAGGTTACCGGTCCCGCAACGTGGAGGCAGGAGCGGTGACACCAGTGACCTGACTAAGCGGTTATAGTAGAGTTTGTTAGTAATTAATATATATATACATATACATTTAATAAAGAAAGGTAGTTTTCTTTCTGGGTTCTTACTTTAACACTTGAAGCATAGAACCACTTGAGGTAAACAAAAGAGAAAGGACACTAGAAAGGAAATTAAACTTTGTCGCTTCGAAAGAGCCCTCAGAGAAAATTGTTCTCACTGTTGCTTGGCATTCGGGGACATTTTTAAAGAAATTCATGCAATGCTATAATTTAGGCCCTTATGAGGGCCAGGAAATAATTCCGATTTGAACGCTACTCCTAAAAGCCATCAAGCGAGATAACATTGAAAGAAATCATTATTAATGTCTGGTTTTATGAACTAAGTAGATTGTATCAAGATTTGATCCACACACATGCCGGACAGGTGCAATCAATAATTAAAACTCCTGGAGTCAGTAATGTACTAATACTGTAATTGTTAGAGAAGTCCTAATGCTATCACAACCCTATTTTTTTCCAATGGATTGCATATTGCGAATTTAAAATTAATAAAAAAAGCATTCTCATAAAGACTTGAATTGTATTTCAGAGATTATTTGTAAATGAATGCATGTAAGTTTTCTTTTCTTTAATTTATTTTCATATCAATAAAATACATAATCATTTCACATCAATGTCTAACAAATTTGCAGTCTGTAGCGACAATTATTTCAATTGTAGTATTCGTTTTGGGAGGGAAATTTCACAGGTGATGCAGTTTATGTTGCCATCAGTGTATACGTGTTTGGGAATCCATTATGCTGTATAACCCAACATTTTAGAAACAAGATTGATCTTACTGTCTTTTCCCCTAACAACGCATTAAATCAAGAAGAAAAATGAAGGAATTTATTTATGCGTGGGTAATGCACACGCACACACGTGCGCACCCACGCACGCATATCATTTCTACTGCAAAGGTATTTTTAATGCATCGTTTGATTATATCTCATATTTCAATACCTTCACAACGAGGTGCCGAGGTATTGTACTGTTTTCAATAAGTAACGCTTCTAGTGGAGAATGCTTATGTTACACTACTATTTAAGTAATATTACTAGTGTAGAATACTCATGTTACTTATTCTCAGCAGATACCACCACCCAGACGACACCGGTTCGATGCTTATTGGCTTCTCATCGGTGGGTGGGCAGGTACTCTGTTGTGTCAATAGTGACAACCCAGTTATGAACCCCACTGCAGTATTACTCAACCCAGTTATGAAGTTTAACTCCATCATAACTGGGTTGTCACTATTGCAACAATAGCGTAACCTCCCACCCACCGACGAGAAGTCATTAAGCTTCGAAACGGTACCGCATGGAAGGTAATTGCCTTCCATCAAAAGAAACCGGTTGCGCTCCTCCATTTCTCAATTAATTACTTGAGAAATGGAGGAACGTTTATACTAAATGGAACTGCTATGTTTCTTTTTTCGAAGCTCCCCTCTCCAGTTCCTTCTTCTTGGAGAAAATTCCACTTGTTATTGACACATCATCATCAGCCATTTTCAATCCACTGCAGGATGAAGGCCTCTCCAGCAACTTTCCAGTTCCTTCTGTTTTGAGCACTGGCCATCCATTTACTAACCAAAAACTCATGAATTTCATCTATCCCTCTCCGCCTTTGTCTTCCAGGTTTTCTTCTAGCTCCTCTTGGGTAACATTCTGTTATTTTCTTAGTCCATCTGTCATCATGTCTTCGAGCTATGTGTCCTGCCCAAGACCATTTTAGTTCTTTAGTTTTGATAAGAATGTCCTTTACTTGAGTTTGACGCCTAATCCATGTGTTTCTCTTCTTATCTAACAGTCTGATTCCCAATATAATTCGTTCCATTCTTCCCTGTGTAGTTCTTAGCTTCTCTTCCATTCTTTTGGTGAGTGCCCAAGTTTCACTTCCATAAGTCATGGTGGGGAGTATACATTGATTCATTATTTTACGTTTCAGACAAACTGGGATATTGCTCTTCAGTATGTGACTATATTTCCTGAATGCTATCCATCCAAAATTTATTCTTCTCTTGACTTCCAGCCATTTATCATTATTACAGCTAATAACTTGTCCCAGATAAGTATATGACTCCACCTTTTCAATTACTGCTCCTTCAATCATTATTTCCCTTTCCGTGGCATACTTGTTCATCATTACTTTTGTTTTAGCCATATTCATCTTTAATCCAAAATCCTTACTAACTGTGCATAACTGATTAAGATTTTCCTCTAATTCTTTGGGATCGTGGCTTATGACCACAATGTCATCTGCAAATCGTAAATGGTTTAGGTACTCTCCGTTCATATTGAATCCTTTCTGCGACCAGTCTAATCTTCTGAAAGCTTCCTCAAGGGCAGCAGTAAACAGCTTTGGAGATATTGTGTCTCCTTGTCGAACTCCTTTCTCGATTTTAAATTTGCTACTGTCTTTGTCTAGTCTAATAAAGGATGTGGCACTCTCATATATTTTCTTCAAAATCATAATATATGGAGTATCTATGCCTTGTCTTTCCAGTGCCCGAAACATTGCCTTATGCTGTATGGAGTCAAATGCCTTTTTATAATCCACAAATACCAGGCATAATGGTTGTTTTATATTCATTTGCTTTCTCCATTAGCTGTGATATTACGTGAAGGTGATCCATAGTTGAGAATCCTGTCCTAAAGCCAGCTTGCCCTTTCGGTTGATTCTGATCAAGTATTCTTTCTAATCTGTTAGTAATGACCTTTGTGAACAACTTGTAGATATGGGATAACAAGCTAATTGGTCTATAATTTCCAATTTCTGATTTATCTCCTTTCTTATGCAGCAAAACTATGATTGCATTATTCCACTGCTTAGGCATCACACCTTTTCTAATGCACTTTGTGAAGAGCCTTGCCAGTTTTTGTGTTATGTCTCTTCCTCCCAATTTTAACAACTCTACAGTAACCTCATCTTCCCCCGGGGCCTTCCGATTCTTCATTTTCTTCAATGCATGTTCTACCTCATCAGGAAGAATATCGGGTATGTCGTATGTGTTGCTACTTTGCAATCCATCTTCCCCACTGCTGGTATCATTCCCTCGCTCCTTGTATAATTCTCTATAGTAGTCTTCTGCTATTTGAATTATGCCTTCTCTGCTGTTTATAAGTACACCATCGCTATTCTTCAGTTTCAGTATCATTTGTCTTTCTGTATTACTGCTCATGGCTGCTGATTTAAATCCTTTGTTTTCCCTTAATGCTTGTTCTACTTTTCTTGTGTTAAATCTTCTTATGTCCTCTCTGAGTCTCTTTCTAATGGCTTTGCATAACTCAGTATACTCAATTTTCTCCCTGTCAGTGTTTTTCTTGCTCTTCATTTGTCGTCTTTGGTTCATCATGACAAGTGTTTCTTGACTAATTTTTTCTTCTTTGGATTTCTGTTTCCCTATAGGTTTCTTGGGCTTTATCACTTTCAGAAAGTTGTAATTTTCCTCGTCGATATCTTGGTCCTGAGCAGTCTGCAGAAGCTCAAACTTGTTCTTAAGTTCCAGTACATACTGCTTTTTCTCCTCCTCTGTTATTTCAAAGACCTTTGTATTATTTACTCGAGTCAGTTTTTTCCTTTCCTTTCCTACATCTATATCAAGTGTACATCTTACCATTCTGTGATCACTTCCAACATTTACCTTATTCAGGACGGTAACATCATTCACAATATATCTTCTGTTAGTGAGGATGAAGTCGATTTCATTAGTTGTTAATCCATTTGGACTCTTCCATGTCCACTTTCTGTTCACCCGTTTCTTGAAAAAAGTGTTCATTACTGACAGTCCTTGAGATTCTGCAAATTCCACAAGTCTTTCACCTCCTTTATTTCTTTCACCAATTCCAAAATTTCCTATAGTTCCTCTTTCTGCACTGTTTTGCCTTTTTCCAACCTTAGCATTGAAGTCCCCCATAATAATAGTGTAGTGGGTTTTCTGCTCATCTATAAGACTCTCAATTTCAGTGTACATTTCTTCAACCTCTTCATCATCATGGCTCGATGTTGTTATTGACACATACACTAACAAGTCTGAATTGGTATAATTGGTTTTGCGGATAACATAAAAATTTAACTCTTATAAGCGAGAAAACAATTCGGCTTTATAAATTAAAAAAAAAAAAAAAAAAAAAAAAAAACAATAAATCAAGAACTTTGCAAGTAGCAATAGTTGAATGCGAGTATTTTAACAGCCTCCAACTATCCGTCTATTCCTCCATGTCCTCCCAGAGGCTTTTTCCCTCAAAAGGCAGTTGCATGTTAAGTTAGTTGTACTGTTCGAACCTAAACTAACTTTCCACCTATACTGCGAATTGCGTTAGGTTACAAAACAGATGCTGCGTCCATCTTTGGTGTGGATATGGCTCGTTTGAAATAGTTTGTCCTGTTCTTCTTTGACAAAGTATTGGAGAGAATGAATAGTTGAAATGGATTTTATTTTTGACTGATGCTGTATAGGCTTGCTTTTTTGCATCATATACTGCTGCTAATATGCATACTAATATCACCTGACAAGGTTACCAATTTAAATTAAGCGCAAAGGGCGTTCAAATTTGAAATTCTCAAGTAAATTTTTCGAAAAGTTAAGATGATGGTGATTGACTCATCGCTGATTTGTCCGGTGATACTATTATACGAATGCGAGAATTCATGAGAATTACAGTATACTATTTCCACGTGCTTGATAAACAAAGATACATTTAATAATGCTGTTGTTATTTATTTATTAATTCTTTTTATTATTATTTTATGTATATATTTATTTTTTGACTTTGGACTGAGACTGGTAACAAAGAATTTAGCTAACATGAGCTCGGAAAACGGTAAGTTCTAATGTTATAAATTATTCTGAATGTAAAGAATTCTATGGACTAATGAATAAAAGATTTTAAAGATAGTTGTCACAAAGGAAGTGTTAGGCTTGTTTTCTTTCATTGAAAAATAAATGAATATTTAAAAATTAGAAATTAAGACACTTTGGAGAATACGGGACAATACGTTTGAAGTTCTGAAGCACACGCTTCTGTTTCGGAGGCAATTAGAAGTAGTCTAAATAAAACTGCTCCATATAGAAAGAAGGACATTGCAACTAACTCTGTCTGTAAACTGCAGCCTAAAAGAAGTAAGAGATCACGCTGATCAAAATATCACGAATGTGGGGACTAGCTGTGTTTTACAGATGCGAAATATACTCAGTAAATTCCGCATCTACCGCCGCATCATACGCAGTGATCCTGTAGTGCCCTTCCTAACAAATCATGAAAACTTTACAACCTACGCAGGTGTTATAAAGTTTTTCATCGTCACAAAATGCCCCCAGTCTATCACCGTGAGCTCCAACCGACAGCTACGTGAACTGGAAAATTAACTTCATGCGATTGGGCTCTCCATCAACAGGGAGAAAATCTTACAACCCTCTATCACCAAAAAGAGAAATATCAACAATGTGAACATCATTATAGCGAACTTCCCAGTTAAAAAAGTCACCTAACATAAGGTGGCCCAACCTCACCTTCTTGCTTCACTTTAATACCACTAGAATGAAAACATATGCGGCTTTATGGGCAGTAAAACAGGAGATCTCCAACTTACATAACCCGCAACTTATCATCAAATACATTCTTCGATGCACAATTCCAATTCCTTTATATGCCTCGATTATGTGGTCCTCTGCACCCTCATCATACCAAGCCAGATTCCTATCCCTGGAATACAGTGTTTTTAAATGGCTAAATAAGATTGCCGGTCTAACACCTACAATCTTAAAATCTGTTCTACTCACCAATCTTAATATGCTTCCTTGGAGGTATCACATCATCTCTAGGAACCTTCTTATCCTCTCTCAGCTTCCAGGCGCCTCCGTAGCCGGATGGGAAGGAGCAGCAGTGCGTAGCACACGCTTCTTGATTAGACCGGGGTTCGAGCCCGTCACCACCAAATACGGAGGATGCGGAAAGGTCAGGAAATGACCACCGCATATCCCGGAGCAATATGGCCTTAGTTGCTAATGCTCCAAAATAACTAACTAACTAACTCTTATCCTCTCTCAGCTTCTATCCGGAAAACTAAGCTCACCTGACATCTGGGATATCATCGCTAGACCGTCAGATAGAAAAAGATGCCAGACCAACGCATTCCCATACAGAACGAAGCTGCGTAGCATGTCATCTTTGGACAATGTTTCCACGTAACTCCTTACAGATATTGAATAGGTTATCCATAGAGGTTGAGAAGCTCTGCAAGGATAAAACCTATCGATCTTCCACTCTTGGAGACATGTTTGCCCTCGTCATGCTCTACGTGGACTCTCGGAGATGCTGCTCAATCCACGCTTTGTTGTATGTTGTATCTTTACCAGAGGCTGCTTAAGGCTGTGCATTGTATCTGGGCTCTGTACACAATGCATTTGTCTATCATTATTTAATTTCTGTATGTAACTCGCGTCTTCTAGCTGCTTAGCTGAAAAGGGACATTTATTCGGAAATAAATTAGTATTAATAATAATAATAACCAGATGTTCAGGGTTAATTAAACTTTACCACATGCATAAAGAGCATAACGTCGTTCTGGAAAACCCGCAGATTATCCTAAAACCCAGAAAAACGCAGAACAAGACTGAGATCCGCACCGTCAAATTACTTCCTCTATTCTACCAGAATGAAAAAAAAAAAAACAGAAAGAAAAATGGTGATACTGCGTAGCTGTCGCACGACCTATTGCTCAGTGTAAATTTTCTCCATCTCGCTAATCCAAAGAGTAGGGTTCACAATAGAGTATTGCTCAGAGAACGTTGTATTTCACATGATTTGTAGCGCAATAATGCACTTCAAATCTGTCAGATTTTATTTTCTGCGTTCAAGTCCCCCCGCCCCCTTGAATTCTGTACCATCGTTTTTCAGTTTGTAATTTAACTCTCCAAACAGTGCCCTGCAAGTAAGTTCGAAGATATTGTTAAAGTTTGAATGAGGGACATTGAAATGACGAATCGTATGAGGGACATTGAAATGAGGAATCATATAAGGGACATTGAAATGAGGAATCGTATGAGGGACATTGAAATGAATACTATATACCTTGTGGACGTGAAAACAAGTGTGCCATTTAGTGGGAGTGGGGTGGTAGTGTCTAGTCGAGTTGATTTGCAATAAATAACTAAAGAAATTTTTCCTTGACGATTTTTCATAAATTACTCGTTCATTTACTTTTCTTTCTTTCCAGGATTTGATGATGTCTTCCTATGCACAACTTGCGACACTGGTGCTCTGAAGAGAATAAAGAATAAATAAATAAAACGCCTTAATGGATGCACACCCTTTCTTTTGGGATACTCGCAACTGCTGATGTATTCACCAAACGGATTTTGTTTGCATCAGAACAGTAATTTCGGTACAGTCGCGATATTCATATGAAATCTGAACGAACATGCTTTGTGTATACCTTCCATGAAATAAAATAAGATAAATTCATTTGTTTATTTTCTCACCAAACATACCATATCAATCAGTGAACGGTATAAAATTGTTAAATATTCCTGTAAAACCTCCTCACATAGTCTGTGGTTTGTTTTCATGCGATGTTATATATTTACATATATGATGTTATTTATGTGTGATGTTATATACTTTTAATTTCCTCGGAAGTTTTTTGAAACTAAAAACTTACTGAAATGATTGATTATGATAAGCCAGACGAGAGAATGCACCATATTAACAATTCAGACGGAACCGTTGATAACGGAAATTGTCCTTAAGTTGAACATAAGACTAAGCTCTAGCACCGCGATCTTTTAAAGGAGCGGAAAGCTCCTCGTGCGCGTGCACCTGCTGCAATAACGCGCTACAAATCTGTAAGATTTTATTTTGTGCGTTTAAGTGTCCCCCTTGAATCCTGTACCATCGTTTTTCAGTTTGTAATTTAATTATCCAAATAGTCCCCTTCAAGTAAGTTCGAAGATATTGTTAGAGTTTGAATGATGGAGTCTTGTGACAGAAAATGATATTAGCAGATAATTGCAAATAATGAGTGAAGTGGCATACACTTAATGTGCAACGGATTATTTCGGTTTTATTCGTTGCGCGTTAAAACTGTGGAACTGATAAAAGAAAAATTTAGCCATCTCCAGGTCAGTTGGCTAGCAACATATGCAATATGAATTTACCAAATAGTAAGGAATTAGATTCAGTAGTTTTGAATTTAAGGTTTTTGGAAAGAGAATAGTTTGTGTGTGCACAATTTTATAAAGTAAATATAGTCTGGTATATAAACTGGAGATATCAGTGTTTTGTTTTGTTTTTTTAATAAAGACTATCTCTGAGTAGAAACAGATATTCAAGTATAAAATTATACAAAAAACCAATTGCTATACAACTATGAGATGCAGGGAATTCGGTTTTCATTAGTAATATCCCAAATCCCGTTTGCAGGAATCGGCTAGTTTGTGATGCTGGTGAAGGCTCAAATTCGGCGACGGCTGAAATATGATTGCCGTTCGCGCAAGCCGTGACCAGTTTTAGTATGGCTGTTTATTCACTGACATTACTTAATTTGTCACAAAAATGTTAAGTGATCGCCATCGTGATCAAAAGATGATCGAGCATGACGAAATATGTTAGAAAACACTGCCTGAAACGTTTTGAGTGATGTAGGATATGCTGCTTTTCAATTATTCGAGAATCGGTTAATTATTTTTGAAGACTGCTTTTGCCACAGCTTCTCTATGCTGAACGACATGTTCAAGAAATTATAGAAATGAATGAACGAAAATTGTTCTGGAAAATGTGTTTATGTTTTAAATCACTTCCAATCTAATTACTGACTCCTCCGCAAAATGCCCAGAATTTTAAAAACTATATTAAATTAATACAGCGGGTCATCAGACTTAAATTTGATTTACCAGACTAGGGCCCTTGCGAGGATGTAGTATTGTGTTCCGCGATCAAATCTGTATACAAAAAAAAAAAAAAAAAACAAAAACCAGCAAAAAATCAGATGAAGTGAACAAAATTGGATATTGTGGTGTGCCACAGAATAATGATAAAATGAAGAGATATCGAGAAACTTAGGACAGGTATAAGAGACATTTATCGGAGTTGTATAAGAATTTCTAAAGTGATCACATTACAGAAATTGCTCTGGAAGGCAACCAGGGTCTCTAGTGTCTGTAGCAGAATATTCAGTTGGTTTTCAGTGACAGAGATGGTATTTGCTAGTTCTTGCTTCAGGTCCTCGTAGAGAATGCACTCGAAGAGAAGGTGGAACCACATACAAGTTGCTCGAAAATATGGTCACTTGACATCTGTATGATCCCCTACAATGGCCTGGCAGCGGTGAACCATGCTGGATGTCTATAGAATAAAAATTACATTCTTCCTGCAGCACAGTTTTTAGTTCTCAATTGACCAAGGGTGTCGCACACTTAAGATATCTCATTCATTAAAAGAAAATTTCGGCATATCGCACCCCAAAACAGTCTCCTTTGCCAATACCAAGATTGTTGCTTTTGCGTACGACCTCACAATCTTGGTGTCCGGCCGCTCTCGCAAAGCCACAGAAGACAACGCTAATCGGGTCCTTGAGTACCTCTCTTCCTGGGCCGCCCTAAATGAACTGCAGATAAATCCAAGCAAGACCAAAATGATGCTCTTTAAAAATAAGCTCGACTTCAGGCGGCCTCTGCAAGTTAAGGTTTCTGGGCTACAACTCCGTATTGTCACAGAGATCACTGTGCTAGGGGTGGTTCTTGATCATAAATTAAGCAGCTTTCACCCCATCTCATCCATCTCAGCTCCAAAGTTAAAAAAATTTCAGGCTCAATCATGAGAATCACCAGGAACGAATGGGGCCTGTCCAAGCGGTCGCTTCAGTTGTACTATAAAGCCGTCTTCCTTCCGGTCGTGTCGTATGCTGCAGGTGCTTGGTATAGGCAATTGATAGGCAAATTAGGCTCTATACAATGGACAATGCTTCTGGCTATCCATAGGGTATGCAGGATAGTATCTACTGCTGCTATCCAGGTCTTAGCTGGAAACCTTCCACTAGACCTGTATGTAATCTTCCGTGGCCTGACCGTTAGAATCAACAAGAAAATTCTGACCAAGATCTTGGACATTGAGCTAAACCTGGACACTGACCAGAGCAGAGAGAACACGCTGTTATAATGATGTGACAAACATCTGGCAGAAAAGATGGCAAACTTCCACAAAAGGAGCAGTTACAAAGAGATTCCAGCTGGATGTGACTTTCCCCTCCTCTAAGTCAGCGCAGAAGTGGCTCTTTCTAACTCTTCAGACATCATTCCTAATCACTGGGCATGGCTCATTGAAAGAGAAGCTCTTTCAACTCGGTCTAATACCCATAGACGTTTGCTACTGTGGCCCCAATAAGAATTGGTTCCACCTTCTCTTCAAGTGCGTTCTCTACGAGGACCTGAAGCAAGAACTAGCAAATACCATCTATGTCACTGAAAACCAACTGAATATTCTGCTATAGACACCAGAGATCCTGCCATCTAGAGCTTCTCGACAAGCATTTATGCGCAGGAAAGCCTCTTCAGAAAAACCCAGGCTACGAATGGGGATCCCCAGACAGCAGTTTAAAAATTTATTTTATTAATCTAAAATTGTTTTAATAAATTATTTTCGTTTTTATTTTATTTATTTATTTTTGTTATTTTATTTCTATTATTATTTTTTAAAATTTTCTCATTTTATCTTCGCGCTCTCTACTAGTGTACTTTTTTTTCGCTCTTCACTAGTGTAGCTTCTCTCTCTCTCTCTCTCTCTCTGTCTTTTTTCCCCTCTTCCTCTGGAATGGGCCCCTGGAGGAACCTGGCTCACCTTTTGGCAACATCCGGTTAGTCAGAGTGTCTTTTGAGACGATTTTTATTTTATTTGGAGTGGCCCACCTCCCCTTTGTTTGGACGAGTGCCCAGAATCATCTCTCCAGGTGACTGATGCGTCTGGGTAGCCAAGCGGCCAGACACAACAACAGAACACACATATAATACACACAAACCTAAATCACACACACATATCTGGCCATTTGTAGTGGTACTGTTCTTCACAGAGATACGAGGCGGAGTTGAACAGATGTTCTAGGAGCCGCCCTTCAAAAAACACATGTCCACCTTAAAACAGTCTGGTGACCTGTACAACACTTTACTGAACAACGATACAGAAGTGACTAACTGGAATGACTCAGTTAACGCCATCCTGGATCGCTTGCTTCCCTAGACGATGTCACCACAGAAACTCCAGAACAATTTATCTATTAGGAATAGATAAATAGCAACTCAATCTACCACTCCTCACAGGAAACGGATCTCTTCACTCTTCCCGGGCTAAAGCTGGCCCTAAAAAAATAAATAGCCAAAATATTCCAGGTTTAGATTGTGTGCAAAATGTTGTAATTCTTAACGTTGCTGAAATCTTTCCAGAAATACTTTTATGTACAACAACAAATGAGGGGATTTTTCTTTAGCTCTGGAAGGTAGCTTTGAATAAAATTATTCACAAACCTGACAAAAATAAATCTGATCCCAAAGCATACAGACCCATCTCGCTTTTGGCAAACCTTCGCAAACTATTTGAGAGATTGTTAGCACCCAGAGTAGCAGATTTAATTGAAGGTCAAAACTTAATGTCTCCATCTAGGGCTTACAATACCAGTCAAAATCTTAATACCTGAATTTCGGTATTTTTAATTTATGAAACCGGAATACCGCTATTAATACTGGTATTCAAAAAACAAACGTTTTTCTCAATAAATTTTGATGACAATTAGGTGCAATAAAGTAAAGAAAAAAAAACAAGTACTGTAATTACTTGAATTCATGTTTTAAATAAACTTTTATTGCAAAAATAAATATTCTGAAAAAATTTATTAAAATACAGTTATTCTAAAAACAAAGAAATACATACTGTTACTGCAAAGTTTAGTTATGTTTAAGCATCCACACTATCTGTCCGAATAAAGCGAGTTCTTAAGAAACATAAGCAATCAATAGAATGTTCGTTTAAAATGGATCTAATTTTGGTACATACAGTATTTGATTAGCGGCAGAAAACGCCCTTTCAGATTCTATTCTGGTACTGAGATAATCGTAGACGATCTCAGTCCATATTTTCTAGGCTTTGAACTTTTTTAGCAAAAATAGTTAAAAGTATTTCATTAATTTCCGACTCAAGTTCATCTTTTAAACTCTCATCGAGTCACGCAATTTCTTATTTTGGAAAGAATTTGCGGAACACTGATCTGATGTTCTGTTCCATGTTGGTCTTCCACGTTTGAATTATGTTAATCGTTTTCTGAAGGAGAAAGGAGTTTTATTAAGCGAAGTATAATTTTCACTATATTATCTTTACTCGCTCTGGGAGAGAGCAAAGAGTGGGGATAAGGAATAAAGAAGAGAGCAAAGAGTGCAGTTAAGGAATTCTTCCCATATAATACAATACAATTTTATTTATTAAGAGAATTCGTTTACAATAAATGAACTTGTTAAGAAAAGTAAATTTCTTGACAACAAGTTGTAGTTCTTCCTTTACAAGTTTTGTACAAATTTGTTATCTTACAGAAAAGACTATGAAGTCACTACACATAGTATATTCCACACTGTAAACAGAGGTAGTTTATCTGCATATCAATTCTAATCTACTGTGTCATTGAGTATCAAGAATTTCCTTATTAGGAATTTTAATTTGGAGATGGGATAACTTCTCCTGAGCCTGAAATTAATGCTAGCCAACAAGTTGTTTATTACATTCATTGTGTGCCTATCTCCAAATCTATTTAGTATCCTAGGGTGAGGCAAAGTAATTGCTTTTGGGTTCCTTAAATTATGTGAGACATTTCTTTGCAGATTCGACTCTTCAAAAATAGTGTTAAGATTTTTTAAGAATAGATTTAACTTCAGTTTTTGAACTGGATACAATATTTTATGTTTCAACAAAAATTGCCTTCTCTTATTCAGGTCATTCCAAGAGTTTGTCCCCATTAAAAGTTTCAGAATCCTATTCATTAAGTTGTCTATTGCCCTTATTTCTGTTTTATTTGCTCGTGCCCATATATTTACTAAATAATTGAGTTGGGAGTCCACTAATGCATAATATAAGGTTACTTTTGTTCTAAGATTTAACTTATTCTTAATGTAGTAGAAAAAGTACACATAAAATCTCATTTTTTTGTACAGGTTTGTTATGTGCATTATCCAACTTAGACTGTAGTCGATCCATAACCCAAGGTAACAATGATTTGAGACTTCTTCCACAGTTAGACATTCGCAATTCTGGAAATTCTGTTCATGTAGGCAATCATGTTTATGCAATTTGATAGAGGGTTGAATGTCCAAGGTTTGATGAGGAGGCCTTATTACCAAAAATTTAGTTTTTTCAAAGCTGAGTGCTAATTTATTATCGTGCAGCCAAGATTGTAAATGTATTACATCCTGTTGTAAATCATTCGCCATTTTTGTTAGGTCCTTTCCTATTGTATATAAGATTATATCATCTGCATAAATTTTTATAAAGGAGTTCTTAATTACTTTGAATATGTCATTTATATAGATGTTGAACATGATTGGCCCAGCATGTGTGCCCTGAGGTACTCCTTTCTTTACATTATAAGATTTTCCCTTTGTATTTTCTACTTCTACTGTTATTTTTCTCTTGGTTAAATAATTTGCTAGGAGTTGATTGAGTCTTCCCCTTATACCATATTTCATTAATTTCTGTTGCAATATTGGGATATAAATTAGGTCATATACTTTGGTCAAATCTTTAAATAAAATCAATATGAAGTTATTGTTGTTTAAATGTAAGTTTAGAGAGTCTATTAAGTTCTCTAATAATGTCTGTGTGCTCTGGCCCTTCTGATATCAGAATAGAGAGTTGTTTAACAGTCCATATTGATGTAAATATTTGCTTATATGGAAAAATATATAATTTTCTATTATCTTATTTAAAATTGACTGTATTGTTATTGGTCTGTAATTGCAAAAGTCATCAGGTGGTCCCTTTTTATATATAGGAGTTATCTTAAATGAGAGTAAATGTGTAGGATAGCTTCCCGACTCTAACATCCGTGCTATTAGCTCTACCAAGAGAACAGAGAACTGTTCTTTGTTTCTCTTTACCTCGGTTACTGTAATACAGTCCAGTCCGTAAGATTTTTGTTCTTTAATTGTTCTATAATTTTAAGAATCTCAGTATAATGTGGAGCTAAGACTACACAAGAGTTCATTATCTGAGGAAGCCTGTCTTGTTGAGTAAAGGAATCTTGGCAATAATGTATTAAATATCTGTTGAGATCTAATACAGCTTTGGCAAACCTATTTGCAGCCTCATATTGTTTGTTTGCACCAGAAATCTGTTCTAATAGTGTTTTAATTTGGTTTCCCCTTGACTTTTTCTTCCTTGTACTTAACATGTTATTTTATAATGCTCCATTTATCCTTTTGTGTTATCTGCTTATCCATGAATAGATGATTGTAATAAGTGTTTTTTTGCTTTTTTATCATACCTGTCACTTTATTTCTGAGTGTTTTATAATTGTGATAATGTTCTTTCTTTGATGGACAATTTCTATACTGCCTGTAATATTTATCCCTTTGTACCATTAGTTCTTCTATTTCTTTTGTCATCCAAGGTTTCCTAAGCTTAATCCTGCTACTCCCAGTGTTTGTGTTGTTGGCTGTGTGATTAACGTTTCTCTCGGTATTAAACCTCGAATTGTTTTTCATTTGTATTATCTTATTTGAAAAAAACATTTACATTTGTTGTGTAAGATGCTTGCTCTTGTATTAACATGTTTTCTATGTTCTGTTTCAGTTTCCCTGTTGATAAATAATTTTTCTTCATAGCATTTGTTAATTTTTTTTTCTTCACATGGGTGTTGTTTTGAATACATATCTACTATTAGTATACATGTTCTGTGATCTGAAAGTTGATTTAATAGTATGTAGGAATTAGCATACTTCAACTTGATATTTGTAATTAGGTGGTCCAAACAAGAGCTGACTGTTCTATTACCCTCCATCCTTTGTTGCCTAGTTATTCCAATTAAGGTATGTTCAAATCCATAATTGTTTAAGATTGCAGAGTATCTGGGTATCACATTATCAGTTCCATCGGCTAGTAAATTAATATTAAAATAATAATAAATTTTCATTTATTGCAACTACAGCAAGCCCATCACAGCACTAGGCTAGGGGCATAAATTCAGTACAAAGGAGACAAATATATATATAAAAAAATATACAGGGTGTTTCAGTTAAACGTTTCAGAACTTCTAAGAGGGGTAGGGTACATCCTGACAACTCGAAATCATATAGCAATGTGGGGTCGGAAATGCTTTCCTGAAGCGGTGTTGTACACAGAAGCACCATAAAAAGAAAAGAGACCGTAAGTGAGAAATCGTTTTAATAATACATGAAAAGAAGCAAAAGGTACATGGATTAAAGTAAGTGTTCGAAGTTTCTTCCACGGGCTACAATGCACGCCTCACATCTCCGACGCATGGACATCCGAACATTCTGGAATACTCCAGGCGAATTTCGAATTTCTTCGGCAGCTACTGCGATTCTTGCAACCAGCTCCTCAGCATTGTCAACAGGGGTGTCATAAACTAGCGATTTCATATGACCCCAGAAATAAAAATCAAGACATGATAGGTCGGGTGACCGAGCAGGCCAACGCACGGGACCACCACGTCCGATCCACTGTTGACCAAATGTGACATCCAGGTAGTTACGAACATCTCCGCTATAATGGGCAGGGGCTCCATCGTGTTGGAACCACATTGTCTGTTGCGTCGATGCAGAAATCTGTTCATCTCTCAAAAGTTGTGGCAATACTTGCTGCAGAAAGATCAAGTAGATAGGTCCGGTTAGACGACACGGTAACAGGTAAGGTCCGATGAGGTGATCTCCCATAATACCGGCCCATACATTGACCGAAAATCGAATCTGTGCTGCACGACGTCGTATTGCATGCGGGTTCTCGACCGCCCAGATATGGTCGTTATGCGTGTTGAAAATTCCTTCCCTTGTGAAGGAATTTTCACGGTCATGTGAAATCGCTAGTTTATGACACCCCTGTTGACAATGCTGAGGAGCTGGTTGCAAGAATCGCAGTAGCTGCCGAAGAAATTCGAAATTCGCCTGGAGTATTCCAGAATGTTCGGATGTCCATGCGTCGGAGATGTGAGGCGTGCATTGTAGCCCGTGGAAGAAACTTCGAACACTTACTTTAATCCATGTACCTTTTGCTTCTTTTCATGTATTATTAAAACGATTTCTCACTTCTGTGTACAACACCGCTTCAGGAAAGCATTTCCGACCCCACATTGCTATATGATTTCGAGTTGTCAGGATGTACCCTACCCCTCTTAGAAGTTCCGAAACGTTTAACTGAAACACAATGTATAGGTTATTCTATATATACATTAACAACGAATATGAATTATAATGATCAAAAATATATATTGCAGAACATCACATTTGGCTCTCGAATGCAGTTACCGGGTTACAGGCAGGCAGCTGTTTGTATTTCTCATAATTTGATTGGAAATGTGTAGGCTTCAGAGTTGAGCAACCTCTTACAATCAATGTTGTGATAATTTATGAGGTGAAGGGATGCATTGGGGAACATCCTGTCCATTTGTTTTAGTCTGGAGAGTTTAGATTTGAATTATTGTTGGTTTCTTGAATTTTCTCTGTTGGTGGGAACTATTATGTTGTCTAAATTTGGAGAATTGGTTGCAGAAGTAATTAACTTTGCAAGAAGCATGACTTCAGACACTGATCATCTGTTGCACAGGCTTTGTTTTTAAGTCTTTATAAAGCCGTTGCCTGGATATTTTACGGGGAAAACGAAGTTTATTGTTCAGCCATCTAAGAACCCAATACTCTAGGGCAAGGAATTTTTTTACGGTAACTTGAGGAGCTCCAGACCAGGTTTCGGAGGCATAAGACAGAATGGGAAAAATGCATCTCTGAACATGGTTTATGACTGTTTTTCTATCTTGAATCGCCGCTGTTTCTTGCTTGATCAGCCATTTTGATTTTTGAATTTTTTTAGCAACATAGTGAGAATTAAATGAAAGATTTTTTATCAAAAACAACTCCTAGGTCTTTGTGAGCATATACGATGGGAATTGAAACATTTCCAGTTTTAATTTCTATGTGGTTTAGTTGTTTCTGTGTCTCAAAAATATTGGTACAAAACATTTAGAGAAGATAGGTAACATCTAAAGGAATGTGAATCGCATAGGAACCCATAACCGGAAACGTCACGGGAAAGTAGTAGCAGAGGCACAAAGAAGCAGAAATGACACAAGACAGTAATTAGTGGCAAACATTTATTTGACATAATATTAACAATGGAGTACGAGATGGATGTATTTCATGATGTTACAACAAATCCTCGAAGGTTCCACCATGAGACGCGATGCATGCGTGACACCTAGGCAGCATGGATTGGCGGACACGGTCGAACAAACCTGGAGTTTCTTTGACAGTAGCAGCAGCGCAGACGAGTCTCGCCACGAGATCCATTTCCTTCTCCAGAGGCGAGTCATATACGATAGATTTGAGGGCCCCCACAGAAAGAAATCAAGACTCGATAAATCAGTTGAGTGTGGGGGCCAGGCCAGGGAACGGGTCCACCACGGCCAATCCATCGACGCCCAAAACGCCTGTTCAAATGGTCACGAACACACCTTCCATAATGGGCAGGCACTCCGTCATGGTGAAACCAAATGTTGCGTCTCACATTTGCTGGAACATTGTCAAGTAACCCTGGTAGAACTTGTTCAAGAAAGATCCGATATTTAGCGGAGTTCATGCGGGATGGTAACAGGTATGCACCGACTATACCTGCCCACACATTTATTGCGAAGCGATGTTGTGCCGCATGGGGACGCACACCGTTTGGGCCCTCTGCTAATCCATACACTAGGTGCCTGTCTGCCAGCTCGCAGTATATCGATGCATGCTCTTCGTGGGGGGGACTAGTGCTTGAATGAGTAAACCAGAAATTTTCCCTCCCGCTGACTGATGAATAGCGCCGTGTACCGACTTACGGTGACCTTTCTGGTTATGGGTTCCTATGCGATTCACAATCCTTTAGATGTTACCTACCTCCCCTAAACGTTTGTGCCAATTATATAATAAATCAATCAATAAATTAAATTTCACTTTCTTTAAATGCCCAATATTTCTAATAATTTTAAGGACTTTTTAAAATTAAATGAGCTCATTTAAATTAGCACATCTAGTGGAAAGGCTCCTCATTTGAAACACTGAATTATAAACTTCCACTGCAGATCAAAATCTGCTGGTCACCTGCATCTGATAACAGATGCAGGCTGATATCTTTATCTTTAGCTTTATCTTGGGTGATAGCTTTACCTTTACTTTTATGCCTTACTTCTGCTACAACTAAGTTCAAAATTGGTTCACCGTTTCTAGCACATGCTAAGTATATTTCATGTCAGAAACAGAGGCCTTACTTCTTCCTGTCTTTCCTGTGGTTTCGACGGTAGACCCTTGGCGAAGTCATTGAAATAATAAGCTTTTCAACAGTGAGTACTTCTTTTTATTTTTAAGGTATCTTCGGTGTTTTCCGTAGTTCCAATTCCCGGTTTGTTAGCTCATTTCCTATTCTCTTCCTTTCAATCTACCAACTTATAAAAGGAACGAAAGTTATCACGGTATACTTTAAAAAAAAACAGGGAAAAAATAAATAAAACGCACATTTTCGTATAACGCACAACCCATCTGTAGCTAACAACAGTTATCCACCAAAAGACCCCGTTATGAAGTCTCCATATTTGACGCAAAACACACACCGGGACACAAATGTAAAACAGAGGATTACAGAAATTTAAATAAATTTATTAAAAATAATATTTTAATACATTTGTTTATTAAAATAATAAATTAAATTTATTAGTGTTAGCTAGTTATTTGGTTTTTAGGAGCTTTAGCAACTAAGTCCATATTGCTCCGGGGATATGCGGTGGTCATTCCCTGACCTTTCCGCATTCTCCATCCGTATTTGGTGGTTATGGGCTCGAACCCCGGTTTAAACAAGAAGCGTGTGCTACACACTGCTGCTACTGCCCACATGGCTACGAAGGTGTAAAAATTTATTAGTGTGAGCGGGCAGATGGGTGGGAGAGGCATTTGAAACACAACGGGCGCTTAGAATATATACACTTCCCCCCCTAAAAGTTTGGAATCAAAATGAATGATAACAATTTCGTTGGTTTTTTAGCTACGACAATTTGTGGTTTAACATAAAAAAAAACCAACAACTCACTAAAAAGTATTTTTTTAGATTTTTTTTTTATTAAGCATCGAAAAAGTTGCAACAAATATACTGATTTTTCATCAAAATGTCTTTGACGAGATATTATCACTGCCTGACAGAGCACGTGGCATTCTGGGGATTAATTTTATAATACTGCCTCGATTAAGATTGTTCTAAGCGATATACATTAAGATTAAGATTGTTCTAAGGTTTCCCACAAATTTTGTGAAGATGATGAGACTTTACAGACTTGACAGTCTAGGTGATCCCATAAAATCTTTGTTCGGTTTATGGGGTGGCGACACTGTAATTTACAATTTCCTCCCCCCCCCACCTTGTTTAGCTGTTGCTAGAAATTCTCTGCAGCTCAGACCTGTGCTTCGGGACATTAACTTTTTGTAATATAAAATATATTAGACAAAATCTAAGTCTAGGGGATATTACATTACGTTTAAGAATGGTTTTAAGAGTAAGTCTGCAGGTTAGCAGGTGTAAACATTTTAATGTATATACTGGAACTCTTAACGTGTAAAATTGAATGGTGAAATGGCAATGTATCCACTGTTTGTGCTTATTTCGTGAGTATTCTGATAATTGCGTATCTTTTTTATTATTGCCCACCACTTTCTTGTTACAGAATACTTTGTCCCACGAAGGCTCCAAATTTTCAAGAGGACTGCTTAACGAATAAAGACTGAAATGACAAAGACATCTGTTGCCCTGCATGCTGCAACGTGTACTGCTACAGAAGTGAGCGAACCCAAATGAATTATTAAAATTAATAAGGTTGTAGTTATTTATCGAGACACTTGTATTTGTTTTTTATTATTGTTTATTGATTATAATTAAATAAATTCTTGTTTTTTTGATAAGTAAAATACAAAAAACACAACTTTCTACATATAAACAGAATTATAGGTGGATAGATAGACAAACGAAACTATGAAAAGAGAGAGAGAGAGAGAGAGAGAGAGAGAGAGAGAGAGAGAGCATGAAATGTTTAGGAATGGATAAACAAATTTTCGCTCCATTTCGTGTAAGATTTCTTGAATCTCTTTCTCCCTCCCATCCCTCAATAAAAAATAAAACGAATTTAAGGAGGTAAGTAATAAGCAATTATTTATCTTCTGTTCTTTATTCCTTAGGAAGTTGCCCTAAATTTCCTTGCATTACAGGATGTGCCAAGAAACCCAAGTCCAATTGTTCGAAAGACGCTGATTGAGGCAAAGGAAAAAAATGCGGTTCTTTCTGCTGTGGAGAAAGGAAATGCGTTTAAAGTAAAGCTTAATGGTTAGAGAACGTGTGTGATGCAGTTTGTTTTTCTTTCATTGCGCAGTATAATTAATAAAATTCGGTCATTATGAAAGTTGAAAAGGTGAAGACTATAATTATTAAGAGCGACAATATAAAACGAACAAATATAAGTTTGTTTGTTTTTTTTGGTTTTCATTTTCATTGTTTTTTATAGTTTTTTTCAAATTATAAAATACTGTGACCTAGTGGTCATGTTGGAGTATTAACAAGAATTTAATTTGGAATTCATTCGTGGCCGCTATCGTGAATACAGCTGCTATAAAATAATCCAACACAAGATCCGCTTGTAACTTTGCACTGTGCTGTTCTGATCAAAAATGATACACTGATCATCCTACACCGGACGCCATCAAGCTAAACAGTCCCAAATAACATGCTAAAATCCCTGAAAAAAAAAAAGAAAGGAAGAAAAAATCCAGTAATAAAAAAAAAAAAAAAAATTCTACGAAGCGTTGTGTTTTACGGGCACTTCTGAGAAGGTATAAACCAAACCGGAATTCAACAATCTTTCTTCATTCACTCAAATTTTATCGTACATATTGAAAATGAAATTTGTAAGTCTGATCAACTAACTACTGAGCCTTACTGATGCCAAAATCGTCGGTATAGAGTTAATTATTTCGCAACCAATTTTCTGCACTCACGGGGGTGTCCCACGATTTGCAGTAGGGCGGCGTATGTAAATATTTCATATATGTATTCATTATACCGTACACGGCGTTCCAAGTACCAGAAAAGTATTCGTATTCTGCGGTCAAGAAAAAATGAAGACAGTCAGAAACCGGTTCTTAACAGGTATAGAAATATTGCCGTTTGAATTATATATAAAAAATAAATGGCTTCGAAGTCTTCAATGGTAAAAAAAAATAATAAAAAATAATAATAAAAATATTTAAATATCAGCAGAGACGTACATACTAAAATGTTTGTAGCCGAGTGGCCGAGAACACGAGTCCAGTAGCATACGTTCTTCGGGTCGGACTGGGGTTCAAGTCTGTGACTGCTAAATACGATTAATATATGTATTGATTGATTTATTGTAAACTTCACTGACGTGGTAGTCGTCCCGGAATATAAGAAAGAGCTTATACTAAGTGTGTGTGCTCATTCTTATGTATTTTTTGATCCATTTAAAACTCCATAGCCAATTTTTAACATCCACAGCTCCGTAACCAGTCAGATTTGGACGCATGCGTATATGACTTTGTTCAACAGAATGTTTGAAATATTTTAATAAGTTTCAAACTTTTTTCCAAACAAATTGTAAAGAAAAAAGAAATTCGTATTGCTATCAATAAAAGATATTTGTATGTAACATCCCTAAAACGCCACAGCAACAAAATATATTTTATTGTTCTGGCTTTTTGGAGATGTTGCTGCGCTGTCCACTGAGACACTCAAGAAAATTGACAAGTTTGCTGAAGCAAGGATTGAATATCATTTTTGTGTCGCAAATGATACGTAAAATATGAGTGAAAAAGTACAGCGGAAATCACAGCTCTACCGAGCATGGGGATGAAATTGGTCGCGGCTCTCTTCAAAGAGTAGAGAATGCACTCAGAATTTGTCAGGTTAATTTTCAATCCAAATTGTTTGAGATAGCGGGCTAGTCAGGCGAGTGCATTGTTCTTTCTTCTGTGATCGTAGTGAGGTGTGCTCTTCTCTGGATGGGGATCAGGGTTTTTACGTCTTCAGTAAACGACAGTGTATATGGTCTTTGGTTTAAAAATCGATAGCAGTGAAGAGGCCGGAATGTATCTCTGTGGGACCGTTAGGTATCTGGCATAAACTGGCAACAAACGGAGTGTGACTACGGACAAGAAGAAGGATGAGAGAAGAAACAACACATCAAGCAATGCAGAAGTGGTCACCAAGAAGTCAGAAGAGAGAAGTATCCCGACAGCATATGATGCTGTCGGGATACTTCTCTCCTCTGACCTCCTGAAGATGGTCTGAAATGCTTTTCTAGCGTTGGTATTCAAAAGGTTTTTGTACGTCGTCTCACCTAACAGATATTCCATTATGAGAAAATATGTGTTGAAAGAGTGCACTGCGTTCAAAATAAATAAACACCCTTTATTGTGCACCGAAAAAAAATTGAACACTACTGGTGTATGAATTCAAGGCCAGAATTAGAAAGAGAATTTTCTTGCAATTAGAAAATTGCTAGCTAACTGCTAGCAACTAGCAAGAAATTTCTGCTGGTTAAAATGGCCGGGAATTCAGAAGAATGTCATATCTTCCAGCTAATCTTGGACTTCAGAAATGAACTGGCTTGATAACACGATTTGAAAGAGTCGCACGACTCCAAACTAACCTCGAACTTCATACCCAGCAATGGTAACTAAGACCAATGATATACGAACCAAGGCACCTCCAGCCGAAACAGCAGTATTCTGCCAGCCGAAACAGCAGTATTCTGCCAGCACCAACAGCTGAAGAGGTTGGATTACGTTCCAGGCTGCCACAGTTTTCTGCTTATAGAAAATGATATCGATGGGTTCCTTTTATCATCGCTGGAAATGGAGTGGAGATTAAATTTGGAATTCCGCGACACCTTCAAATCGTGTTATAAATTTCATCTTCTAAGGTCCAAGCCAACTTTAAACGCTTGACCATTGTTCAGAATTATCTTGTTCCCAGTTACTAGGTAGTATGAAATCAAAGAAGTTGTTGATCATCACCACAGATTTCTGCTAGTTAAAATGGTCCGGGATATTTTGAGAAGTACATGGACATTCTACTGCTTTCTCTTTCACCTGAATGTTTCCAACACTTATGGATTATAAATATAAGTTCATTTGTAGGGTAACGGGCATTCAACACAAACAGCTAAATTCTTTTTGTCCTATTTTAAAGTTTTCGAGTTATTACGTTACACTGGCATGGACTGGATAGCAAAGTCACGTCTCAAAAAAAAAAAAAAAAAAATAGAAAAGAAAATCTGAAAGTAACTACTAATGTGCTGTACAAAGATGCACACAGCATTTTTGCTTCTTACTCATATTATTTGAACTTCGTAGTTAGATAATTACTTTGAGGTAAATATATCACTAAAATATGCACCTTTTCAAAAAATTCCAATGACACAAATTCAAATTCCACTTTGAATTGGGCGAGCATGGAGATATTCAAACCAAAAATCTTAATGAACTGGATCTATTAAAGATTCAGAAACGTTTTGGACGAATGGAAATAAGCATGCCACAATAATTTCGCAGTAAACTCCTGTTGGGCCTGCAGATAACATGAAATTGTTATTTTGACATAATGTTCATGTTTTTATTTATTGCGATATATTTTGAAATATATTTAAAAAATATTTCAAGGCTTTAAATTGTACTTTTATTCTGCCTGCTTAATATAATAAACCCTTTCTAAAATGTGTTATTTATTTTGAAAAATTAAACAAAAATAATTTAATGGAAGTTTCTCACCAAAAACTTAATTTTTAATTCTGTTAAAGTTAATATTACTAATCATGAATACAGTTTTTTTTTTTTGAAATTTTACTCCTAAATAAGAAAAAGGAGAAACATATCCAGAGGTATCATATTTAAGGAAGAAACAAAGTTTTCCCGAAGTGAAAGAATTTGAAAACCTGTTTAAATTAAATTCAAATTGCTATTTAAAATGTGAAAACATCACTTTGAACTTTGAAACGGATGTTTACATTAATTGGTTATTAAACCGATGTGCGGGTCAATATTTGAACTTAGACTGAGTTTTCAACTGACTTTAACCAGACTGGGGAAAGTTCAACTTCTAATTGAGAGTTGTTGCAATTGTCCATGTATTACAAACACGATGCTCGTAAAAATATTCCTGACACCTGGCAGGATGGGGAGCAGATCCCCTTAACGATTGGAATACGTTTTGTTAATGAAATGGATATTACTTCTTTGCTCTAACACACAAAACTTCGTGACGGGGAGTTATTAACCGAATGAGAGATCATTTTGCAACATCAGCGTTTACATTTACAACATGTAGGGACTAAATTACAGTATTAGAACATCCTCTCGCCATACTCGCGAGGTATTGAGCAAAAATTGACAACGCCACGGCAGAACGATTGTCAACAGTGGAGAACAAAGTCAACGTTGGTAAGGCATTCTTATTTAATATTTAAATTAGATATTTAGATATAAAGTTTCACATTATATCTTAAATATTGTCCACACGATATTAAACTTCGACGCCAAACTTCGTGAGGCTTTAAATCAGGAAATAATTGCAAAATTCTTCGACTGCTCGTCTATTAGTACAATAACTTGGGTAAAAATTGAAGGCCCGACAACAATTTTCTCACAAAGTGGAAAGGCCCACCCAGATGAATGCCATCCTACCACTCCTATAATGTACTGAAAGAAGCAATTGTTACAATCCATCATAATGAAGGTGCAGGGACTAAGTACAAGGCATCTCATTACTTATCTAGTGTTCGTTTGACATTGTAGAGAACACATGTTGTAGAGAACATATGTTGCTTCTATTGAAGCAACATGTGTTCTCTACATTTTTGTTTCGGGCCTTAAAATAAATTATGAACTAAAAGGTGATTACATAGTAATAACAGTATTACTAATTACAAGTAAATATATCAAACACTGTAGAATGCAGATAAATATTTGAACAATGGCTTTTATATTCTTAGTATTTTAAAAAATATATAATTTTTTTCCTTTGTTCAATGTTACAATCCATTAGCAAAGTTCATGAATATAAAATGTCTTTCTGTTTTGATCATCACATAGATAATCATGCAGAAATTATGGATGCTCTTCATTATTTACATCCCTGCAATCCAAGGAGGCGGTAAGTGTTTTAGTTCGTAGTAGAAAAATTTTTAGAGTAATTTTTAAGAGCTTTTGAGGATAAATGCCTTTAATTTCATACAGGGAAGTACAATATAGGCTAATCTTGACTCATTTGAAATGCCTCTTCTAATAATAGTATTTTAACTATGCTACGAATATGCAAGGTCCAAAAAATTCAGATGGTACTTCAAGGGCCAAAATTACTGATCATTTATATTGATAAATTTACACGGTTTGGAACGAATCGAATTTATTGATGCGAACTCTTAATCAGAATAAATATACGTCCAGCTGTCTCATATTCTTTGAAACAGGACTGGGTGACGTGCAAAGAATCAGCTGCTTAAAGCCATGCATGACTAGTCATTCCCTCCAAAATGATAAAATTACCCGAGGCTGTCATAAACATAGTCTAATATCTGCACTCCAAAGATTTCAGAACATGTATTTAAAAGAAGATTTCTGCTGAATGTATCATGAAGCTTTTAATGCGGTACGAATAACCCTACTACGCATATTTGCTCAATGCTCCTGTAGTTGATCGAAATATATTGTCCGTAGCACTGTAGAGCTATCTGACAGCGACCGATTCAATCAAACGATTCGTCATACAATCATTGATTACCTTTTCTTCAGACTTTTCTGAAGAAAAGTCAGTAACAATATCATACAGACTCTTAACCTAATTCTACATTAACAGTATTCTCTCTCTCTCTCTCTCTCTCTCTCTCTCTCTCTCTCTCTCTCTCTCTCTCTCTCTCTCTCTCTCTCTCTCTCTCTCTTCTTTCCATAGAAATTTTATAATCCACGATATTTTATATTGACATATGAATGGATTTAAACAATCTCAGCATATGCAACTGACAATTGCAGACAATCTTCTTCTTCTCTCTCTCTCTCTCTCTCTCTCTCTCTCTGGAAGTCTCCGAGAACGTGCGCTATTCCAAGGGATGTCTCTATAGATTTTGGAGCGTATTGGATACGGCATAGTCGGCGTATTCGCATAAGGCTACCTCCATTTTTGTGGTCTGCTTTGCTGGTTTTTATATATGTATATAATCTTTATTGCATACAAAAGTGATATATGCAATATACCCTTCACAGCAGCAATGGCAGGGGTTGGTGGACAATTTACTTCTGAGATTATTTACAATACTATACAGACATTATAATTTTGGACTTTATTATACTTCCCACACTACCATGCAGTTTACCAGGTTGAAGTTAAGTCATCAAGGTTCTGTCTCCAGTATTTCCGATCCTTGGAAGATTTGTAGAAGTCATCGTACATTGCTTTGACTGTGATGAGCATCTGCCTGGGGCGAAAACGGCCACTAACGGCTAGTCTATTAGGGTGGACTATAAGTGTGGGAGCTGACCTCAGTCCGGGTTGAGGGATTCGCCAGTCGCACAGTTCACAGATGTTTGGCTCAGAGATTATTTCGGTAGTCTTTATCAGTTAGGACGAGGCGTCTTTCCATTACAAGATGTGGCAGTAGGGCAAACTTTAGTGCGGTTGCCATCGCAGTTCTTCTTTGCTGTGGTGTACGACGATGTTTATGTGTAATCCAACAAAGGAGCCAGTATTCGGAAGCATACACGCGCTGGATGTTGGTGAGGACTGCAGATGTCCAGATTTCTGAGGCATATAACAGTACTGATTATACAGAAGTGTATACGTTACAACGAGTCACATCCTGATCTTTAACGTGGAGCTGTTGTTGTTTAGTAGTCCAGCGCATTTGGCAGAATTTCGTTATGAGCTTGTTAATGTGGGGGTTGAAGGTCAGTTTATAATCGAAGACGACTCCTATGTCCGTATGCATATTGACCACTGAAAGGAGAATACCGTCTAGAGAAACTTGGACTTCAGTCCTGAGCGTTATACACTCAGACAAATTTTATCAGACAATGACAACATGTCAGCTATTTTTAAGTTTTTACAAATTATTAATCTAAATAATTATATGTAGAATGTTTTATCGTTTTATGCTTTATAAACTTTTTATATCGTATACTCCTTTACAATAATATATAAACAATTATAATATTATACTTTTATATTTTACACCTTTTTGACTTGGCGCATTATAGCCTTAGATGCTAATGCGCCATAAAATCCTAAAACAACAACAACAACATGGACTTACGTGGATTGGTGTTTAAGAGAAAAGACAATTTGGGCTGATTTTGGAGGGTTAATCAGTAGTCCAAATTGGTGGAGATTAGATCCCAAGTCGTGTAACTTTCGATTGATCTTTTCATTGACGTTTGAGATATGTTCACCGGGGTTAATCTGTGTCTGTAGCTTAATATCATCAGCATAGCAGGTTATGTCTTCTCTCTGTTGCACAAACTGAATAATGACTTCAGTAAAACTTGTTCCTCCCAAACGTCATCACTCTGCTAAAGATTTGGATCTTACAGATTGCTCTTCTTTACAACAAGCTTTAATCTGGGAAGTTTGACAAATCTTAACTTAGAAACATAGTCTTTGTGAGGTGGTGAATTGGCATAAACACACTATAACATTCAGTTAGATTCAAAGAAAGTGAACTATATCTGCATGCTCTCGCCCAGGATTATAAAATACTACAAAAAGTATTTTTTTTTTTATGGTCTATCAGCCACTCTGTACATGTATGGCAGTATCATTTTTTTTATCATTAAAGAGCAGTTACTAAATTTGTTTAATTTTTTTCTATGGAATGCGAAAATTGTAATTTTTTTTTTGTTTCGGCTTATATTTGGTACGCAGGAAAAGTTTCACCATCCTTCGATTAAGCGTGTGCTAATCCCAATGAAATATGTAAAATTCATGAGAACGCTTATAAGAGCTCATGAATCTTGCTTGATTTAAAGAAAATATTATCAAATACTCATAAATATTTATATTAAGAATAAATATAAATGTGCTCCCTGGATCTGTGAACATTTTATTTAAACAATATTTACATTCTTTCAGGTTGCCCGAGGTTTACCTGTCCAACGTACCCTTGTTTCAAATCAGGTCTTCCCGAATGTAAAGCAGACAGTGAATGTGACGAAGGATATTTATGTTGTCTTGGATGTTGTGGTCGAAAGCACTGTTACCGCGAAGTTCCGGGTAAGTGCATATTGGCATCAATATTTATGTGCTTTGAAGTGAAATATTACAGGCGTGGATAGTGCTTCACTCGGACAGTGCTTGACTGAGTGAAGGACTCCTCCCTCCTGTTTGCTTGAAATAACTGCATTTGGTCATGTAAGAGTACGTTAATTGCCAAAGTCTACTACATAGTAAAGCAGTGCTTTGTTCAGTGTTAACCGGAAAAAATAACTGGCAATTGTTCCATCAAGTAGGCCTTAGACTATTTAGTTGTTGTAACATTGACCCTGGAATATAATGATTCCAAGGGGCTCTGAATTTGACTTCCGCTTTATCAGGTATATGAGGGATGTTGTTTGGATGAAATTCAGAGAGGAGATAGGCATGAGAAAAGATTTAAGTGAATTTTGGAGTTCTGAGGTACTCATACCGATGAGTACCTCAGGAAGAAACTCTGCTTGGGTTTTAAGGTACGGCTGTGGCTTGGGTGTATCGAAATTGAGCTAATTAACCATAAAACATCCAGCCAACGGCAGTCCTCGGAAAATCCTGGTCAGAAACAGCTCGTTGATACCAAAAGGCCGAAAAAGACTTTTCTTGTTCAGAGTAACATGAAAGCTGCAATCAATCAAATTTGGTCCTAGTAATGACCAAAATATAGTGAAAATAGCATGAGTTTATGGACCCATCCTACTAGGTGAAGAGTGACGGATCGTGGTGGGATTTTTCGTGATGAATATTTTGGATCCCTTGAGACAACACGACATTTGGTATTCAGACTAAACTTTGAGATAAAACAAAGTTAAGTTGGGCAAAATTTTGGATTCTGCTGTTTACCCGGAAAATAGTTCTGGACAGGCGCATCCCTCCATGGCTGTACTGTATCCATTCATCTACAAAGGAATTCCACCACCAAGATAATATGCTATCTCACAAGGCCCAGTTTGTACACAACGGATTCTAGGAACATGAGAGTGAAAAGTATATAAAGTATATATACTCTATACTTTATATACTTTTCTCCGAAAGCAAAATCAATCAACGCAATTTTCCCATGCATTTTTCTCTACATACAAAGCAAAATTCAATCTCTTAAAAAAATTAGAGCGAGCTTCACCACTAGTGCAATAAAACACTTTGATTATAGAAACTGGCTGAGTATAAGCTAACACTGAATTCAGTGTTAACGGGTTGATAAATAATTATCACTAATTAAGGCTGGTATACTTAACTAAGAATGTTGCATTCTTGCGATTTATTTATCAATGTTATTTTGTTATATCCATGTCATTTCCTAAATTATCCATGTCTATCCCGCTATCATGTCAACTGGCCGTGAAGGGCCAGTTGACATGATAGCGGGATTACATGATTTTAAAGCTTTACATCAAAGACAGAAATGTTGCTCCAATTATGTAATTATGAGTAACAGGGACAAAATCTCTTTCGTATCTTAATGAAACGTTTATTACATTGAATCCTCCAGAACCTTATTGAAATATTTCTTTTATTTCAGATTCCTGTGAGGTTAGAGACTGCACCCTTATAAAATGTGCTCCTAACCTCACATGCAGGTCAGACTATGAATGTGGCCCTGGAGGCAAATGCTGCCGAGACTGCTGTCGAAGTTATTGTTACAACCCTGAAGGTAGGTAATCTAATTTATTTAGTTAATGTGGTATGGATTATAAACGATCATATTTGGTATTTATTCCAAAGGATAATAACACAGCTATGCACTAATTGATTTAGAGTTTTATTTCCAGTTCTCAGCAACGAGTAATATGTCAGCGATTGATATTGGTCAACGATTGACCAATGAATAATATCAAATTTGTTCATTTTCATTTTTGTATTAACTTGCTTTTATATTTCTATATAAATATGAATGTTTATTCTCCTTCCAGTTTTCTTTTAAAGTATTAGCTCCGTTACTGTAAATATTACATGAATTAATATGAATAACACGAAGGAATAAGACAGAATTGTGTACATGCAGATTTCTTAATAGTTGAATTTTAAACTAAACTGAAATTTGTATGTTGGGCATCATTATTATAACATCGCATATTGTGAAATCACTCAAAACGAGATGACGTTTTGAACTTCGGTTAAGTAACGCTTGAGAAGTCTGCTGTTTCTTGTTCTTTATTGAGAACCACCCTACAGAGGGCAAGGTTTCAAGATCGGTTTAATAATGTCTGGTAAATTGCTTGTCGTTTGTAGTCGATTTTCTGAACGAAAAACCCAAGGTTTTAGTCATGCTAGCCTCGGCTGAGACCAATTGACTCAGCCACCTTGTGAAATGACCCATAAAAACCCCTAGCGTCATTGATGGGATTAGAATTCAGGTCTTTTCCACACGGTATAGGAAGGACTGTGATTATACGAAGTGTGCTACTCACGAAGGTAAAACTACATTCTTTTCTATAATAATAATGTGTTATTTCAATTTGGTGAATGCCTTGTTATTAGCAATTTTAGTTTCCTTAATGACAAGAGAAACTCTGAAACTCACCACGAGAGACAAAAGTTTTAAATCAACTACTTTACATTTTGATATTTATATGAGCATGCTAAGAAAGGTGCTCTGAAGAAGGATGTTCTGGACCTGATCAACACTCCCGGTGCTCTGAAGAAGGATGTTCTGGACCTGATCAACACTCTCGGTGATCTGAAGAAGGATGTTCTGGACCTGATCAACACTCCCGGTGATCTGAAGAAGGATGTTCTGGACCTGATCAACACTCCCGGTGATCTGAAGAAGGATGTTCTGGACCTGATCAACACTCCCGGTGCTCTGAAGAAGGATGTTCTGGACCTGATCAACACTCCCGGTGCTCTTAGTATCATATGTTTGATTGTTGCAGTTTTTCGGTGCAAGGGCTACGTGGCCATATTGCACCTATCCACAGTAGGAATGTTACACACGCATCGTGACTGCTATAACATCAGTCAAAAACGATCACATAATTTTGTCTGTTTAATAAAGCGGAAAACCCCCAGCAGATAAGCATCGTTACCTATGATATGGTAGAGTGTCAGGGATCCTTTAAGCTTTGGCAGAAAGCCAAATGAGACTTGGTGGGAAGTGATGTACAAAGTACACTAAACAAGAATATATTATAAAATATCTCAGCCTAGAATACTTTGTGCTCCCGTGGCTCAATAAAATTGCCGGGAAGCCCTTTACAATTTCAAAATCCATACTCTATACAAATTTAACGTAGCTCCGTGGGTTCGAATGGTCACCTTACGTAACATGTGCACCCTGGCATAACTTCTGACTGGGAGTTTAGATCCCCTCAAATTGAAAATCTTGTGTTCAGGCTCCGCCCGAGAGCCCGGCTCCACTATCCTCATTGTCTCCTTAACGTTCTCCATCAGATGGAGGGATTAAGGTGTATCCCAGCATGGCCTGGAATACAGCAGAAGTTGACCACTCACTGGAGTTATTGGATATGCAACAGTTTGATTTTATGAACTTTATTAAGGATCTATTCTCATGAAGAGATGTTCTGTAAAGCTATAAGCACACTCTGAGAGTCAGTATATATCATGCCTTTTTGGATAGATTGATTGATTGATGGAGAATATTTTTTATTGCTAGTCTGACTGCGCATTATTCGGCTGTATAGCTGCTGCTTTCAGTGGGAAGGGGTATGGAGAAGTTTTTATGAGGGAAGATGGTTGCGGCACCCACTCCATTTTGAGACTTTGACCCAATTTTTGTAAAATGCATAAAATATTGTACGTGGACAATATGGAGTTGTATGTGGACATTTGCAAGGGAATGCTTTTCCTAGTTTAGGAAATAACTCTCACAGGATGGTTTAATAGAGGATCATGGGGGATTCGGAATGTTTGGAGCTTGAAGAACTTTGTCAGGATGAATATTCCAAGTTTGTGATAAAGCCTGAAATCTGATAGCAGTAGGCTGACCTCCCCTGAGTTTATGTCTAACAGTACATTGTCAACTGAGGATAATTAGGTATCGACCTAATGGAATGGGTAGGTAGACTTTGAATTTTAGTTGTATAGTTGAGAAATAACATCTTTCTTGTGAGGCGTAGGGAAAATTCATGGGCATTAATGTAAAGATTTGGTTCTATATAGATCTGGCATCATAAATTGGCATCAATGTAAAGATTTGGTTCTATATAGATCTGGCATCATAAATTGGCATCAATGTAAAGATTTGGTTTGATTCTAGATCTGGCGAAGTCCTATAATCGTCTATAACAATTCTCAGGGTGCAATGTTGAATAGGGGTAAGCCGTGCTAGCATGCTCTCCCTAGCAGAATCATACACCGGGGCACCATAATCAAGGCGAGATCTGATTAAGGTCCAAAGAAATGAAGTAACGTGTATCAATCTACAACCCAGGATGTTGAAGAAATAATTCTGAGTATGTTCATTTTTTCTGGCAAGACTTCCATACGTATTCCACGAAATATGTATATAACGTACAACGTATACACGTATTTAATGTATTCCACGAAGTTCAATTTACTATCGAAAATCAGGCCAAGGAGACGAATGTTGTACACAAATGAGATACGATGATTTGTTAAGTGTAGCTCTGGATCTAGATACATCATAGTTTGTTACAAAAGTGAACTACTTTCGATTTCGGACAAGATAGTCGTTACCCATTCTGTGCATCCATCATTATCATCAGCCATTTTTAATTCACTGCAGGATGAAGACCTCTCCAGCAATTTTTGGCAATGATCATTGACATAAAGATTTGAATTCACAATGTTAGGAATATTTTAGTCATGTGATTTGTTCTGATTGAGAATAAAGTGGGACTGAGAACAGAACCTTGTGGGACTGTTCTTCATGTATATATATGTTTGGGAGAGGACCTGTCGGTATCGAACTTGAAAGGACCTGTGCTGAAGGAAGTTCTGTATGAAATACGGTAAGTGGCCTCCTAGGTCAAGGGAATACAGATCTCTCAGGACCAGGTGGGCAGGAGCAGCAGTGCGTAGCACACGCTTCTTGATTAGACCGGGGTTCGAGCCCGTGCCCACCAAATACGGAGGATGCGGAAAGGTCAGAGAATGACCACCGCATATCCCCGGAGCAATATGGCCTTAGTTGCTAATACTCCTAATAACAAACAACAACAGCAATCTCTCAGGATACCAAAAGACCATGTTCGAAGGTGTTATGTCAAGGTATACCATGGCAAGATGCTCATTACGGATGAATGCATTCCTGATGTTTGTTTCGAAGTTGACGTAGTTTAGATCTAGGGCTAATCGATTTTTTTCTGGAACCAAATTGATTATCAGAGATCAGAATTTGGAGTCAAAATACTATGTGAGTCGACAGTGAATTATTTTTTCCAGAGGGAAAAAGCAGTTGGTGAGAGAAATGGTCTATACTTTTAAGGAATAGAACGATCTTTCCCTAGTTTGATAATTGCCAGTATATAGGAGTTATGCCAGGAACTGGGTAAATAAAGTTCAAGGAAGATGTGATCGAAAAGGGTCAGCAGCGAAGACATTGATTTATTATCTAAGTGTTGGAGCATTATGTATTATATTTCGTCGGGGTGTGCACCATTGTTGTTTTTTTTTTTTTAGGTAGATATGGCTTCTTCAAGTTCAAGCATTGTGAGTGGTTGATTGTAGGGTAAAGAATATGTAGGTCTAAGGTTCAGTTGGGATTTTTTGGCTAATAATTTTATCTTCTGGAATGATCAATCATATGCTATCGAGGCAGAGAACTGTGAAAAGATAGGTCCTAGGGCATTCGCAATATCTCCTGGAGTAGAAAGCTTCTGCCCATTCCAGTTGAAAGTGGGAAGGATAATGGAGAAAATTTTAAATTTAGCTGTTTTATTTTTCTCCATGTTATTCTTGTATCAGTATTTTATTAGTCGAGCTTGCAAATCGAATCCAAGAGGCTCTTTTAGCTTTCTTCCTAATGTGACGGGCCTTGGCTCTAAGTCTCATGCAGTTTATAGGATTAACGGTGGTGGGACGTTTGCGAAACAGATTCCACACTCGGTTTTTTTTATTTTTTTGCACACTTACACTCTTCGTACCACGAATAATTTATGGCTGCATGGATGGCTGACTGTGATTGTGGAATCGCAGTAGATGCGGCTGCTAGTATTTGTCTTGTAGTGTTATAGGTAACTTTGTCGACAGGACAGGTTTCAATGATCTGATCATCAAAGGACACACGGGAAGTGAATTTTGCCCAATTTGCTTTGGAAAATTTCCATTTTATGTGGTTTTCTGAAATTATGGAATGTGCTGTTTGAATTTTAAATATTAACGGGAAGTGATCACTGTTGAGCGAATTGTCAAGGGCCATCCACTCAATACTAGGAAAGAGGGTCGGAGAGAGCAGATGGAGAGATCTATTGCAGAGGGTGTACTTGTAGTGAGATGGATGTAAGTTGGCGAGTCAGTATAGTTAGGTTTGACTGTCAACGAGCATTTCACTGAATTGTCCTCGTCTATCTGCACTGAGAGAACCCCACAATGGATGGTGTCCATTGACGTCATCCAATAAACAGATAGGGGTTCCCCTACAGTTCCATACAATGAAACTGTAGGAGAATTCGCAGTAACTGTAGAGGAATGGAACTATACAGGTATGATTAATTATTAGGTTTTGTTACTTGAGGATGATTCTTTTTTATTCCCAGACTATTTGTGGCGATTGAGCTTCACTTTCTCTCTTCTTGGAAAGATTGGGCGTCCGGTGTCCCTGTCATCTTCTGCGTGAAGGTCTAGAATAGTTTCATTTAGGTCGGCATTATTATCAGTTTCCATGTTTACTAATGTGATATTGTTTGTGTTCCTATTTGGAGCTGAAGCAGTTTTCAGCTTTGTAGCATCTGTTGGTCTATGTGTTGTAGTTGGTGGAACTGTGAATGGGGTGTTGTTGTCCCTGACTACTACCTATTGTTCCTTAGGAGTCTGTTTCATTGATGATAATAGCATAGATCGGTCCAATCTGCAATGGATATGGTTGGGGGGAACTGCGACTTCAGTCAGTTTGTGTTGCCGTTGATTGATATTTTTGCATTGCTGCTCCTGAATATGTGTTTTTGGGTGCAGTGAGCATAATTTGACTTTTTGCCTCTTGATAAGCAACTTTTCGTTCTGCCCTATACTTCTGAATTTTTTCCCTGCTTTTCATATATCGCATGGTTTGGAGTAGGCTGGATGTTCGCCTTTGCAATTCGGACAGTGCGGTGTTTTGGCATCACAGTCTGTTTGTGTATGTTCTTTTGACCCACAGTTAGGGCAGACCGGCTGTAGGAGGTATTTAATGTTGCATGTGGGGTGACTTTTACGGGCAGTCCTCCAAACGTTGTTAGTTTCAGTAGAGTCTTAGAATATGTAAGACTCGCTGTTTCAACAAAGGGGTCTCCAGATCTGAGTCTTCTCACCATTTTCGGTGAATACGCCACATTTTATAAACATTTTTGAATAAGAAATGGTGATAGAATGCTCATATATTTGCCCGACAGACAGAGAATGTAAGATAAAAAATCAAATTATTATTATATTAGGGTTACCCGTAATTTTTCCGTAAATTGAGTTTGTTCTCTGGTTGATTTGCTTGATTTGCTGGACGAAAACCCCCCCGTTTCTGGGGAAAAAACAAACTTGCTATCTACTCCTGAGACCGACTAACTCAGCTACAGAGTGAAAAAGTCCATTCAAGTTCCACGCGGCATCGACGGGATTCGAAAGAATGGGAGGTAAGGAATGATGGGCATTCCTGTTGTTCTGTGTCCTCACGCAGTCTTTTTTGATTTTGTTCCGTCATAGGTAATTTCATGGTCAGCATCGCTGACAGTACTAGGTGAGTGCCTAGGCTAATCCAGCGCAGGATAATCGTCATATTCCAAGGTTAGCTCCTTTCTGTTTTGGGGATTAACTTTCCTTTGCAAGTTTCCAGTCCCGCCATGGGAAGGCAGGAGCAGTGCCACAAGGGGGGGGGGGAGGCAGGCAGTTAGAAAAGTTAGTTGGTGGTTAATAAATAAAGTAATATATGCAATAAAAAAGAAATGTGAATTTCCTTTCTTACTTGCGACTTTGCAAGTGTAGAACTAGTTTATAAATGAACTGCTGATAGAGGACGATATAACTTAAAAGGAACATTTATCTCTGAGAAAGACGCTGTAAAAATCGCAATTTGAACGCTTGACCTCGAGTTCGCTTAGCACCTTGGGGACATATGTTTGGCAAACAGAAACCGTAGCAGACGTAATCACAGCGTGATAAGGTAGAATTTATGGTACCACGTAGTTTGTTTCAGGAAAATTTTGCGGATATATTTTCTGATTTTACAAATAATTCAAAGGTGTTTAAACTTTTTCAAAATCCGCTTGACGTACCGGTCAATGATGTTGATGAGAATTTACAATTAGAGTTGGTAGATCTTCAATCTAATGATGCATTGAAGACAATATTTAAAAATGAAAATCTGATTCAAATTTATTCAGCATTATCTGAGTCAGAAATTTTGCAAGCAATGTTACATCAATTTTCGAATTACATGCATATGTGAAAACGCCTTTCCAAAAATTAAATACGTAAAATCAAAATACGAATCTAACTGACCCGCATTTACATGACTTTTTTTTAGATTTGGAACTAGTACTCTACTTTAAAACCCGATATTACGAAGCTTAGTCGCACTCTACAACCACATTAACGTATTAATTATAATTTTGTTGTTTTACTATCTGTATTTGTGTAATTAGTACAATAAATAAGTAATAATTAAAATTTGATATAAACAAACTGTCATATTTTATATTTCATACCCTTCGATTTATTTTTCAATCCGTAGATAATGGTAGATAATGGTAGGTATAAATGATGGTAGATAATGGTAGATAATGGTAGATAATGATGGTAGATAATGGTAGGTATAAAACGTGTTTCTCTGCATAACACTAAAGTTATGCAGAGAGTGCAGTTTTCAGTAATTAGGAATTTTCTCCGGCCCCCAAAATATTCCAAAAATTCATATGTGGCCGCTTCTCTAAATGTCTGGGGATCCCCGTGTTAGATGATGGCGAGTGAGGTCTCGGTATTTAACGGTATAGGTAAAGGTTCAGTTTTTTTTTTTTTTTTTTTATGAAAACGGACTATGACAGTAAAAATGCTTCATGGCATCTCTCAAAGAGATTTTACACTTGTTTTCTTTCCTGTAATTTTTTCGCCTTTCTCCTTCTTCTTCTGCTGTCCTTTCTGATATCTCTTGAATGGTTCCAAACTTTTTTGGGTATTCAGTACGTGATAGTTGAGATCCTCCACAATTCTTGTTGCTATGACCGCCTCCTAATAATGTAGACTGGTAATAGTGAGCCCTTCCTTGTAGCAAATTAGCCAGAAACAAATAAACAATACATCCAAATAACTGCTCAAACATAACATCATAATTCTGGGCATTTTACAGAGCTGTGTATCGGCCCATGGCTGAGTTTAAATGTGTATAGGAGCCTCCCTAAATTAGACTCAGTGTATGTCTATGTCTTTCAACTAGTAAGACAGCGTGTGGAGAAAGAAGACAGAAGAATCATTGAATAACTAAATCGTAAGATCTGGAAAAGGCCAATTATGAGAAATCGCTGCCTAAAACAGTAAAGAACGAGAACAAAGAAGGTATCTTTCAGTTAAAAGAGTGTATGAGTTGCTTCCTCTTCTTGTATAAAGAAAGAGGAGGGGAGCAAATCGGATTGGACGCTTACTTAATGGTGCAGGAAAGTTAACCATAACCAAACTGATGAACTGAGTGAGCAGTTTGCCTCGATCTTTGTAGATGAAAGCCATATCAAAGCCAGATTTAACAGTGATTAAGTTAACCAGAACAACAGCTGCTGGTGAATCTGATCACTGCATAGCCAACGGTAGGAAAATTACAAAGGATTAATTATTAGAAAACGTTCTCAGCCCAGTCAAGAACAATGAGGTAACTGACATATAACACGATTATTCTGCTCGAAGCGGTGAAGAATTACGTCAAAACATTGGGGGTTATCATGAGTGAATTCATTGGATTCAGGGGATATTCGATTTTTTGTAGCTACCTTATAGACAATGCACCGCCAGTCGATAAGGTAGCTCTAAGAACGAAATGGTTAACTACAAACTGATCAATCTAGCTTCAGTGGTAGGAAAAATCAAAACAGTAATGTTTAATAAGGCAATACAGGTAAGCGCCTAGAGTAATGTGGTATTCTTCAGGGAAAAGAGCAATGTTTTTGTAAAGGAACAATTTTGGCATTATTATTTGAATTTTTAAGATTTAATTTTGCATGAGAAATTGCTATACAAGCTGGAGTATTAGGTTGATCAAGGACAAAGTCCGTATAAAGATTCCAAAACGGCTTAAGAGGAGAAATTAAATGGCTTCACTTCAGAATGGCTAAGGTTAGAAGTAAATCAACACCACATCATTAATCACATTTTAAAAAATCAGCAACAGGCATACTGCTGTTTCTCTCTTTTAAATATTATTGCCATAGAGATACAGTAAATATGATGTGAAAATTTGCAGAAAAGTTAAAGGATAATCTTCCAGGCCATCCCAGCAATGCCCATCCAAGTTACCCTCAGGTGAACTTCAGCTATATAAGTGGCAGCCACGTTTTTTGCTAAAGAATCCTTGGCTTTACAATTAAAAATAGCAATCCCAAAATATCTTACACACTTTGAGGAAATGAATTAAAAACAATTCAGGAAAAAGGGGATTTTGAAGTTATGATCGAGGCAGATTTGCCAGAATGGTTTTCTTCTGACGATTTATGGAACAAATGCTTGTTCTACCAGAAAGAGGTATTAAATTATTCAATGAAAGCACTTGCAGTACTTTGTCCAATCATGGATTTTTTTCTGGAACAAGACAAGTGTGAAAATATCAAAATAAGGGCGTACTAGAAGGGACTTCAGTTATGTGGGCTAGAAATTGTTTAATAAATAATATTAGAAGAAATCTGACTAAAGAGTGGTTAATTGCTGTTCCTATATATTAATGGTACTTGAATCACTAATCAAAATTTTAAATTAAGGAGGGAAAGAGGCATATAGCAGATTGCTGGCAGTAAATGACATGAAATTAAGTAAATTACATGAAACAAATTATCTGTAGGGCTGGATTAAGCGGAGCTTCGGTAAATTCAAAGTCAGTTCGGATCAGTACTCACAAGAGAAGAGAAACGAGGATGGTTTCATTCTTTCTTACTTTATTTTTCGGCATTCAGCAAAAATCCGTCTTTCTTTCACCAATATTATTACTAATTTATTATACTATTAAGCTGTTTTATACTATAAAAATAACATGTAATATTAATTTATTACGCCATTTAATAATTAAATAATTTAGTTATTAAATAATGAAATTGAAATTTATTAATCGCAGAGTTTTATCGGTATAAAAGAGTTCTATACTGAACAGGAGTACATACTATGTCAATCACAAAAAAAAACAATACTAAATAAATAAAATTAATATAATCAGAATTAATAACGAAAATTAACAGAATCTAAATAATAACACGTAGTTAATTTAGATTTAACTGAAAGAAATATCTGCTCTAATTGTGTACATGTCAGTGTATATTCTGATAACCACTTTTCCTCATTACAGGTCATTGCCCTGGTGCAGTCAACTGTCCTAGGTTAGCATGTCCGCCCCAAAATTCGTCATGGGTCAAACCGGAATGTGAAGTGGATGCAGATTGCGGCTACGAAGGGTACTGTTGCACTGGATGCTGCAACACAAAGTATTGCTACAGAAGCAAGTATAACATTCAAATAATTATTATAAATTAATAAGGCGAAGTATTTTTTTTTAATTATGTCCTTAAAGGAATTCTTGCTCAGGAAATTAGGCTACATTTTCTCGTGGGTCGCAAACCACATCGAATTCATTGGCCAATACAAAGGACGTCCGAAATTCCACTAAGATGAAGAATGATTAATATAATAATCGATGAATTGCAAAATCAGTTGTTCATAAATAACTATTTTTCACCTGAACAATAATCGTTATTGTTATTATTTGGTTTTTAGGAGCATTAGCAACTAAGGCCATATTACAATAATCGTTTTGTAGGTTATTTTATCAATGAAAATTGACTTCACAAATTGTAGAATACGATTCATGAAAGTCTGTAGAATATCGTAGAATACGATTCCAACCTCTGACCGTGTGGTCGTCTCGGAGTATAAACAGAAATTTTAGTTTTTGATGTGTAAACATCTTTGGCGGCACCTACTAAATTTCCGACGGTGGTAAAATCAATTTGTCACGATTTTCGCGTGGCAAAATCGTGATATAACAAAGAAACACGAAGTCGGGAGAGGATATCGCGCAAAGGATCATGGGAGGTGATCTTGAATGTACTCAGAGCTGGTATAAACCAGCTGGTTCTGTAGACATACGACGACATTGACTGTCGTAAAAGATGTTTACACATAAAACATCTTTCGTGCGTACAGGATACACATGCGATTTTTTTTTTTGGTTTATCTGTGGAGACATTGGTTAATGGAAAAAAAAAAATCGCGGGTGTACCCGGTACGCCCGAAAGATGTTTTATTTGTAAACATCTTTGACCACACCTACTAAATTTCGAACAGCTAGAACCGAAATTATGAACTATGTAATTTATGCTCACGCCCTCTACCGAATCAATGTTAGTGATAAATAGGATACGCATACCCGCTGCTTACTCTATCGAATCAATGTATGGAAGAGGTTAGGTCAATGGGAAACCATTTGATTGTAGCCATTTGTTTAATAGTATGATTGCAACAATACAAGTATTTGTATTGTTACAATCATACTATCGTGTTGGATCATGTGACTCCGTCATACTTTATTGCAAATTACACACGAAGCGCAACGAGATCTGCAAGAAGCGGCAGCATCCACGCATAATACGCTATCGAAGCTATGACGACAGACGATCACAAAGAGTACAAGCGGGAGATGGTAACCCTGCACATTCCATTTAGCAATCAGGAAACAGAGATACTGTCTGAGATGAAATATATCAAGATCTACGACGACAATGAAGATCTTATATTATATCGTAAATTGTATGAATCGGACTTGGACATTCCCAAAACGATTGAAATATATAAGACGATGTGTCAATACAACGACGACGTTGACCCTGACGAAGCATGAGGTAATGGCTTGCATAGCCTTGTAACGCGACTGCGAGAATAAACTTATATCGGAATTCTTACAGTCATCCAAACAGTGAGATGAATGACGATCTAAAGCAGATATTTCCTTTAGTTAAAACTAAATTGCCTACGCGTTATTATTAACTACGCGTTAAAACTAAATTAACTACGCGTTATTTCCAGCACAACTGGAAATGCCGACCTCTGGGGGGTGGTGTACAAAGTCACTACAAATAAGTTCCCCAGTGGTGAGGTCATGACCTCCACCTGCACCCCGCCGGACACATTGGCCACCACCTGGGAACAGTCTATCATCAACATCCTCAATGTGATTTTCCAAAAACGAGCATACCCGCAACTACCAGAACGACTGCAGATCTGCGATGCAAATAAAGCATATCACATAGACCAAATAGAACCACCTTTTACCCTAGAAAAATACAACAGGCAGCGCAACAAATAAGGAATAAAAAATGCCCAGGCCCAGATCTTCTGGAGCCGGAAATTATTATAAAAGTAGTAGACATCCCTCCGCAGACTTTACTAAACCTCTTTAACACATGCCTGAAGACTGGAGTCTTTCCAACCGACTGGAAAATGGCCAACGTCAAATTAATTCTAAAAAATCCTATGAAGCCACTCGAACAACCCGAATCATACCGGCCAATTGCCTTGCTCCCACTTGCTAGTAAACTCCTTGAAAAGATGCTTCACAAGCGACTCCTGCACCACTATGAAGCTCCAAATCTCGTGATGTCCACACAGTTTGGGTTTAAACCCGGAACCTCAACAGTGGATGCTCTCGACAGCCTCCTGAGTTCGGCTGCTGCCTTTGATAGGAAGTACTTCTTGGTTATTTCGGTCGATTTTGCTGGGACGTTCGACACCATCTGGTGGCCGTGCGTCCTGGCTAGACTGCGAAATGCAAAAACACCCATCAACCTTTACAAAATAATGAAGTCATATTTATCCCAGAGAAAAATACAAGTAGTGACTCCGTACAAGAAACTGACCAGGCCTGTTTACAGGGGCTGCCCCCAGGGCTCGGTACTGGGACCGCTCCTCTGGAGTATGGTATTGGATGAGTTTCTGGCCTTCGACTTGGGGGAAGTCCACTCACAGGCATTCGCAGATGACCTGATACTAACTGTTGCCGCAGACAATCGACTTCAATTAGAAACACAGGCAAATAGCAATTCAAATTCTTTAAGAGTGGATGAAGATCCCACCGGGAAAAACCTCCTCAATGCTACTGAAAGGAACATTAAATCTCCGTAGACCACGGCAAATTAAAGTAGAAAACACAACTATCAAACTACTAGGTGAGATGAAATACCTAGGAGTCATACTGGACAGGAACCAATCTTTCAATCCACACTTGAAATATATCCGAGAGAAAATCAGGAGATATTCTGCCCCCGTTGCAAGAATAGCTAAAAGGGATTGGGGACTCAAGAGGCACATCTTGGAACTGTATTACAAAACGACATTTATACCAGCCATAACTTACGCGTCACCCGTCTGGTTCCAGAAAGCAACTACTGCAGTTAACAGACGGACAATACTCCTCTCTATTACACGGGCCTGCTGCACTGTGAGTACACATGCTGTGCAGGTTCTGGCGGAAGCACTCCCCCTTGATCTTGAGGTGGTGCGTTGTGCCATGGTGCAGCATCTCGCAAAAGGGCTTCCCTGCACCTTCCTGGGCCACTTCATTGACCATACAGGAAACCTGAAAAGAGAGAAAACAAAATTCGCCACCCACCTGCATCAGGCCTGGCAGGACAGGTGGTCAGAATCCACAAAAGGGGAAATAACGAGGAAATTTCTGCCTAATGTCGGAAGATTATACCCAAAAGAACCATCATGGTTTCACCCTGGACTGTACACAACGTATCTTTTAACAGGTCATAGGGCCCTGAATGCCAAACTAAACAGTTTTAAATTAGTGAACGATCCCCGCTGTGTCTGTGGGGAAGTGGAGACATGGTCTCACATAATGTACAACTGTGAAAAATGAGGATCTCCGCTGCCTCCTGACGACAAAACTGACTTACTTCCCTCGCAACAGGGAATCAAACCTGTTTGACTCACAAGAGGAGTTGACAAAATTCCCCCAGGGACTGTTCACCCGAAGGAGGACACTTATTGCTATCTACAGGGATCAAGAACAGGCACCACGACAAAACTAACCATCGTTCGACCCAACCAAACTGGCTCTCACCCAGATACAAGACTTTCCTTTGGGACTGAACTAGCATAATAAAGAACTCTCAGGACCTAACCCAAGGTAGCGAAGGAATCCGCTCAAGATTAATACCACGGACCTCACAAACCACAGACGGACTCCACACACTGGACTGCACGGATAGGATTTATCCCACGAATGACCTCATAATTGGTCTGATCCCTGCTGGGATCAGACTGGAACAACCAGAGAGATCGCACCTCTACTGCCAAATGCTATTGTGCGATCTGAATAGGGTGCTCTAACCGTATTCACTTTTAATTATCAAACCCCTGGCAGGAGAGGGAGGAGACTTTTTTTTCCCTCCCTTCCTTCCCTGCAGTGTTTTTTTTTTTTTTTTAGCCACGCTCCCTTGCGTGGCCCTTTGTCTCCACTCCCCGAACGGGAGGGAGGTAACTTCTGGGGACTCCTCCTCCCCTCGCCGCCCCTCTCTTCTCTCTGGTGGGTCATGGGCCTGCTCCACTGATTTGGCGGTCACCTTCTCTATGGACCCCTTATTTCTGTCTTTTCCCCCAGCCTTCAGACTCCCCACCCCTCTCTCTAACTAATAATTACTAGTGTCTGAACCATTGTTAAACTGCTTGAGCCCTACACCCACTTAACATCTATTCGCATAAATAGTACTCCTTTTGGCTGACTCCTGTCTATAACGGTTTTTTATTTTTATTTATTATTATTTTATTATTATTTTTTTATTTATTATTATTTTATTTTATTATTATTTTTTTATTTATTATTATTTTATTTTATTATTTATTTATTTTTATTTATTTATTTTTTTAAAGTCCTAGCCACTGAAATCTCAGGAAATTAGGTGGCAGGACCTGCCAGAGTAAATAACTATAATAGTGGTGTACCTGGTCTGCCTCCACGAGGCAGAGTGTGGACAACGTTGGGTCTCATTAGGGGCCCAGCGGCTAAATGCCTAGAGGAACAACGGTACACGACACTACACATATACAAAATCCATACACTTAAATCTCTGGCATTGACAGTGTTCTGTTTCACGCCCACAATGTATAGCACGCGGAGATTGGGGAAACCCCTGGTGCCGTTTGAAACTAAACACACGTACACTCTACTTTCATACATGTATTCTTGACCGGTCCAGCTCAGATGTTTATACCAGCTCTGAGCGCATCCGGGATCACTGCCTTCAAAATATATTAATTTCTCTGGTTACCAAAAGGTTCCTGCCACGGGTAGCAATGGTTACACTAAAGCAACTAAATGGTATGCCCCGAATCATAGATATTTTTCTGTAACCAGCTGGTTTATGCCAGCTCTGAGCAATCCAAGATCACCTCCCATGATCCTTTGCACGATATCCTCGCCCCACTCCGTTTTCTTTGTTATGAAACGTCATTTCCACGTCGCAAAATCGTGATGAATTGATATTACTTCGGTTCGAAATTTAGTAGGTGCCGCCAATGATGTTTACACATAAAAAAAAAAAAAAAGAACACAATGTACTTTCAATTCACCGAGTGTGCGCTCTTTCTATTAAATTTGTTTCCCGAATGTAAATGTCGATTTGACTCATTTTGAAGGGAAAATTATTATCAAGTTTAAAGAATAAAAGAAATTATTTACATAAAGTTATTTATTTCTTAGGAATGTGTCCTCTATCTTTGTGTTATCCAAATGCGTGTCCCAGCAAACGGACGCCTCCCAAGTGTTCTGAAGACAGAGATTGTGGCGCAGGAAAAGTATGCTGTCCTCTCTGCTGTGGACAGAAGAACTGCTTTCCAAATGGTTAGAACAATGCGAATGATATGTTAAATGACGTTTCTTTGTTGGGTTGAGAAGCGCGATTAAATGTACTACTTTAATTATATAATAAAATACAAGTGCTACAATGTTTCTTCTAGATAACATTTCGAAAAATCTGATATGAAAGCACCAGTCAAAATATCCAAAAATAGTTCAAGCGAAAGTTAGGTTCATAAGAGCAACCCTGGCTGGCTCCGAAGCACTGGTGAGAATTGACAACCAGTTTACGACTCCCTTTGACATTAACGCTGGTGTTAGACAAGACGATGCACTTTCTACTGTGTTATTTAACTTGGTTTTAGATGTGGCTGTCAGAAAATTAGAGGTGATTGGACACAGGCACAAAGACAGTGCAGATCTGAGCATATGCTGATGATGTTGCTATTATCAGTTGAACTAAAGGAGCACTGGAGGAAACAATGCCTGGATAGTGAAGCACAAAGAAGAGGATAAACGAAGAGAAACCAAAATATATGAAAGTCCGGAGAACGGCAGATAACATGGAAAATTTAAGAACCAGCGGCTTCTCGTTTGAACATGTTCAGAATTTCACCTATTTAGGCTGGTAGATAAACCAGACCACCTCTGTTACTAATGAAATTAAGTCCCGCATCCTGAGTGAAAACAGGTGTTTCTATGCACGTGAAAAAACTAATGAAGTCCAGAGTATTGAACAGACATATAAAATTAAGAATATACAAAAGTTTCATTAGACCAGTTGTGACATACGGTTGTGAAACTTGAACATTAACTAGTTAAAATGAGCAGTTCTTGAAAGTTCGAACATAGAATTTTATGAAAAGTTTTTTGGCCCGTACAAGACGTTGATGGATCGTGGAGGATCACAATAAACCATGAACTTGACCAACTTATTCAGGGTGGGGATATCGTCAGATTTGTGAAGAGCTAAAAACTTGCCTGGTTAGGACATGTTATGAGAATGGATGACAGAAGAACTACTAAGAGTATAACGAAATGGAAACCTACCGGTAGGAGGGCGAGAGAAAAACCGGGGAAAAGATGGATGGATGACGTAGAAGAGTTTTTAAATATCATGCGGATAAGAAGTTGAATTAGTTTGACTTCTGGAAAGGCTTACTGGTGGAACATCATTGAGAAGGCTAAGACCCAACCTGGGTTATAACTCCAGAAAAAGAAATGTATGTGAGCTGTTTTGGATTACAGGAATAAAAACGATGCATGTATAATTTCATGATGAATTTCAAGTCCCACTTAGTGTGTTGAAGGCAGACATTGTTAGGATATTGGAGACTTGGCGTCACTGAGACTGAAGGGATGCAGAATTTGAATATGTATGTAGAGAAAGGACATTTTTGTTACAGCTTGTGGACGCGGTACCGAGCTAAATTATGGCAACCCTACAGTATTTTTGTAGATTACTTTGCCAAACTCGCCGATCAGTGCATTGGAGAAATGATTCTGCTGTGTAGTTTAGGGTCATGTTGTTCGTGTTGAGTGATCGGCCTCTTAGCCAAGCAGGGTGTAGAAGTTGCACTCTGTTAGTTACTCATTGCCCCGTGGAGGCGAGCCGTATGTTATCGTTGTACTTATCTCATTTATAGGTATGGTATTCCATCGTATCCAAAGTTGAAAGTGTCAAAAAAAATAATAAAAAAAGAGACAATGCCGTTCAGCATGTCGCATGTTTGTTCTTTGTAGATACCAAAAAAATTCCAATACAAGAAAGGCCTGGTGGACAAATCCAGCAATATAATTGCGAAGAGATCTGAGTGAAGTTTTTAAGGCCTTTAAAGGATCGAATAAGCTCAGTACTGATGGCATTCTTTCTCTTGCTGAGGTGAGAGAGCATAAATTAAAATATAAGAAGGAAATATATATCCTGTATTGCAGGATAGATGTGCGGAAATTGCCTTCAGCCAGCTGGTAGTTGTGTGTTGGAACAAACTTCCATCTGGTGTTGTGGAAGTGGGTAATTTCTGATTAAATTCAAGGACGAAGGAAACAAACTATTAGAGGAGATGGTCAAATGGTAGATAATACCAGATTTTTTTTTTTTTTCTGGCTGATTCTCTATATACAAGGTGTCTCAAAAATACATGGCATAACTTCAGGAATGAGTTCCTCATATGTAGACAATAAAAATATTTTAAATCAACATAGTTCGGGAAATGCTCGGTTTCCGAGTTTTTAAGGTCTGTCTATGACACTTAACTGTTCACATCACCTTATGGTAATTGTTCAAAATGTCCACCTTCTGCCTGAATACAGCCCTCACATCGACGTCTCGTGGACTGGCGAAGACAATGCCAAATTCCCGTTGGCATCGTCGTATCCGTTGCGGATGGTAAAGATACAGTTTGTGTTCTCGCAACACTCTCCAAATAGTCGAACGTTGAACAGCCAGTTGCATTGCTGTTCTTCGTGTGCTGATTCCAGGAGTGGCATGCAGAACATCCAAAATCTACTCCTCTACTTCAGGAATTATAGATCTTAGTCGTCCTCTGTCAGCAATACGAGGTGTAAAGGTCCCATGTTCACAAAGGCAAAGGCGACGATGGATACCTTCAAACGTTTTCCTGTCTGGACATCTTCGTTCTGGGAGCATTTCGTGGTACAAACGACGAGCCTCCAGAGCATTGCCATCTGCCAAACCGTACATAAAGGGCATAACCGCTTGCTCCTTGTTTAAGTACATGGTTGGAATGGAAAACCACCAGATTCTGTGAGTACCTTGTGATGAAGGAAATCACCTGAGGGTGATAAGACATTCTGGTTAATAACTCGGGAACCAAGCATTTCCGGAACTATGTTGATATAAAATATTTTTATTGTCTACATATGAGGAACTCATTCCTGAAGTTATGCCATGTATTTTCGAGATACCCTGTATAGTAGCGTATAACTTGGTTTTCTTACATTGCTTTCCACTTTTAATACTAAGTTGGATGATACAATGTCATCCTCCACCCTTAAATCCATATATGAATTACGAACTGATCCTCCTGGAGGAGAATGCGCAAATGAATACTACCTATTGAATACACTCATTAGCTTGTTTAAATATATAAGGAAATTGTGTGGAGGCATTCGTTAAAATTTGTGAATCAACGATGAAGCATATTTAACTAAATATTGTCTTCACTTAAATATAATTTTACAGACAGTCGCTTATATAATAGAGCAGCTCGATCTCAATACTGAACTGTTAATTAACATGAATTAGGTTGAGTAACTGCACTGTACGTATTCTTATTTCTTTGTAAATTTCGAAATGACTACGGTCAAAAAATTCTGAAGGCGAACTGCCTTCAGAATTTGTCTGTAGAAATTTCTACGAGATTTGTCTGTATTCAAATGTCTACGATTTCAATATAAAATAACTTCAATAGAACAAATTGTTGTAAAACTGTTTTCAGACAAAAATAATTTCATTTAAATTAATTTAATCACAAAAAAATTAATTAGTGTTCACAACTATTTTTTCTCAAAATGGGAATAACAAAATAGCTGTTATTCTACTTTGACAATAAATTTGAATTGATTTTTTAACTAATGGAAATTGTTTATACGAAAGCATTTATATTATCATTTTATTTCTGCAGTACAGTGATAAAATCCGGACTGCCCGAACTTGATTTTCATACAGAAATTATGGTTATGGTAAGTCTCTCTCTCTCTCTCTCTCTGTGTGTGTGTGTGTGTGTGTGTGTGTGTGTGTACACAGTGGCAACTACATAAATTGCATAACCCTCTTAAAGATTAATATTTCCTTAATAAATCACTCTATATGTAACATTACGTCATCTGAACACTCTATGACATCACACCGTAAAAGAAGGGTGATGTTGCATCATCATTTTTGAAATATTTCAGTGTAATGCATCATTTTGTTTATATATTATAAGCATTCTGCTGTTATCTGCCTTCACTTTAATTCCAAGAAAGAAAGGTTATTAAAATTATTGCTCATGTTAAGGAGAACTTTTATAATCGTCATATAGCTGCAAACGTTGGCTGTAATCAGTCAAAGAAACGTGAGAACAGTGTTGTATAAATAAAATCTGAAACGGAACAGAACTGCAGCACAGAACAGAAGTTGAATCTTCTACGCCCAATGATAGTTGTGCATGATCCACAGACATAAAATCCGTGTGGATGGAAGATACTGCGGGAAATGCATGTGATAGAACTGACCGATGAATACCAGATGAGTGGTTTGAAAGTATATCGACCTCGTAAGAAGCCCTTACTGATAAAATCCGTGAGCAGAAATCGACTAACTTCGGCTAAAGAACATGCTAATTGGACAATTGAGCTATGGAAATCTGTAACATTGTCTGATGAACTCAAATTTAATCTCCACTAATCGGATAAATAAATGCCATATTTGGCGGAAATCTAACGAAGCTTGTCACTCTGACTGTATTCAGTCAAGAGTAAAGTTTCCTCTGGAAGATGGTTTGAGGACGCATAATGAGCAAAGGAGTGGGCGGAATACATTTTGTAAATCGTAATGTTAATGGTGACTATTACGCAAAACTTTTAAAGAAGGCTCTTCTGCACTTCATCAGAAACTTCTCTCAAGAAATAGAAAATGGTGGTTTCCAACATGACTCTAGGCCTTGCCACACTGCATATAAAGTTAATACAACATTTCAAAATCATTTAAAACAATTTATAGTATGCTAATTTTAACTTGTTTTTAACACCGACTATTTTATCATTTTTTTTGTAAATAAGTTCACGCAATACAATATACAATTCTTATCAGAGCCAGGAAATAATCTGGATTTGACCCAGATTGAAAACTGGAGTATTTTGATGGGACAGAATATTACTGCTGAAAAGCCATGAAGCAAGATAACATTGAAAAAAAATATTATTCAAGAAAAAATAAATCATTATATCAAGATTTGGACCACAGCACGCCGACAGAAGCTTTAAATCAAGAATAAAGATATTGGGAGAAGGGGCGATAATGTACTACTTATAACTGTTAGGGAAGTCTCAATGGTATCACAACCCTATAATGTTAATTTAAAATTCATAAAAAAGGCATTCGTGAAAGGCCTGCAATGTATTTCTGAGATTAAACATGTAAAGTTTTTTCTTTAATTTATTTTCATATCAATAAAATGCATAATCATTTTACATCAATGTCTAACAAATTTTCAGTCTATAGGGACAATTATTTCAATTGTAGTACTTCTTTTGGGAGGAAAATTTTGCAGGTGATGCAGTTTATTTGACTGTCAGTGTAGATGTGTTTGTACCAGGAATCCACTATACTGTACAACTCAATATTTCATATACAAGATTGATCTGTCTGTCTGTTCCCTTACAAAGCTTTAAATCAAGAATGATTTAATATCGAAATAAATGGGATATTCGTAGAAAAGACCAGATAACTACTCTGTTTCAGAATTATCTTTTGATAGAAGGCAATCAATTGAGAAAAGGAGGAACATTTATGGTAAATGAAACTGTTTATTTTTCAACAGTTCCCCTCTCCCCCTCCTTCTTCCATGAGAACATTTAACTGGTTATTAACATAAACACTAACAAGACAGAATGGACATTATTTGTTGTGCGGATAACCTAAAAGTTGAACCCAGATTAAATGAGAAAGACGATCCCACTTTATAAGTCAAAAAGCATTAAATCAAGAACTTAGCAAGTTTTCAAAAGTATTTTAACAGCTTCCCACTATTCACCAATCCAGCTAATTCTTCCCAGACACTTTTTCCTTCAAAAAGCAGTTGCATATTGAATTACTTATGACATTAGAACCTAAACTAACTTTACATCTACAAAGAAAAACTTCAGCTAGACGCTACGAGTTTAGGTGGAAAAAGAGCAGCTGTTTCATAAACGCAATCCAGTAGTAGTAGTAGTAGTAGTAGTAGGGACATGTGATGCAAGAACGCAAGTGTATGAGCTTATGCAGCATCAGCCAAAAAAAAAAAAAAAAAAAAAAAAAAATATCACACCATTCCCTCCAAATGCCTGTCCAGTTCCTCCTCAAATTTATTTAACCTATCAACTTCCACAACGACAGATGGAAGTTTGTTCCAGCAATTAACCACCCGCTGGCTAAAGGCAAATTCCCTCACATCTATTCTACATCTGTCCTTTCTTAATTTGAATTTATACCCCCTTAGGTTCGTAATCTGAACAAGTGGAAGGATCCCATCAGAATTCAGCGTGCTCAACCCATTCAAGGCTTTATACACCTCAATCAGATCACCGCGCAGGTGCCTAGTCTCCAGCCACTGCAATTTTCAGAACTGAAGCCTTTCTTGGTAAGCGGATCCCTTCATTCCTCTCACCAATCTTGTTGCCCTTCTCTGTACACGCTCACGCAAATCTACATCCTTCCTAAAATGAGGCCTCCAGACAGGCCTGTACGCAGTACTCAAAGCGCGGCCTGACCATTGCCTTATACAGAGGGACAATCACCTCCTTCTCCCTGCTAGCAAAATTCCTATATATCATTGACAAAACCCCATGACCTGCCCTGGCAGCCTGTCAGCATTGCTCAGAAAACTTCCTATCTGACTGCACAATTACTGCCAGGTCTTTTTCATTTTCTACCACCTTAAGTGTAGTACCACACAGTTGGTACGTTTCTCTAGGGTTACTTCTACCCATATGCAGTACTTTGCATTTGTCAAGGTTAAACTTCAGTTGCCACTTCTTAGTCCATCTGCCCAAATTATCTAGATCCTGTTGCAATAGCACACTGCCATTACTGTCATTAACAACCCTGCAAACTTTGTATCATCTGCAAACTTCGACACTAATCCTGATATACCTTCATCAATATCATTGATAAATATACAAAACAACAGAGTACCCAACACCGAACCCTGTGGGACTCCACTAATAACATTAGTCCACGAAGAGCAGCACCCATTGATTACCACCCTCTGTCTTCTCCCACTTAACCATCCTTTTATCCATTGTAGCAACTTACCCTTAATACCATTCTGCTCCAATTTGTACAATAGTCTTCCATTCGCAACAGTGTCAAAAGCTTTCCTGAAATCCAAATATATGATATCAAAATTAGTTTTTGCATTCGGATCCTTTGTAACCACATCATAATAACCGATCAAATTTGTCAGACAAGACTTTCACTAAGCAAACCCATGCTGTGTCTGAATTATTGCTGCAGTCTTGTCTAGATGATCCTGCAATTCATCTTTAACCACTGACTCCATTATTTTACCCGGAACAGAAGTTAAACTAACTGGTCTGTAATTACTCGTGTTACCCTTCGATTCCCCTTTGTGAATTGGGGATACATTTGCACATCTCCAGTCCGTGGGAACCTACCCTGAGTCCAAGGATGCTCTCATAATTATGTCTAAGGGTTTGCTTAGTTGCTTTGCCGCCTCCTTTAATATAACTGGATAGATCCCATCCACCCCAGGTGCCTTTCTTATGTTTAACTTCAACAATTTCTCCTCCATTTTGCTCTCAGTTATTACAAAATCATTAAGCACCCTGCTACAATTTGATAACCTTCTGCCATTTTTAAACCTTTATTAACTCCTCATGAGTGAATGTAGATGCAAAATACTCATTCAGTTTGCTTGCTATCTGAACAGGATCATCAGCAGTCGAACCATCGATATCAAGTGGACCAATCAGATTAATCCCCTTCCTTTTAGAGTTTATATAAGTAAAGAAATCCTTGCTGTTTTTCTTAGCATCATTTGCCAAGGAGTTCTCGTAATCTGCCTTCGCCTGCCTAACCTCCTTTGTGACCTGATTACAGACTAGCTTATATCTGCCATAGGCTTCTGAGTCGCTTGATAATTTATATGCATCGCATGCAGTTTTCTTCTCTGTCACGCGTTTCATTAGTTGATTTGATAACCGTTTAGGCCTAAACCTTGAACAATATTTCTTAATAGATATGAAACTTTCAGTACCATCCACGATTAATTCCTTGAATGCTTCCCACTTAGAATTTACTGTTGGTAACATCGTCAGTTGATCCCACTGTACAGAATTTAAAAACTGTTGGAGACCACTGTAGTCACCTTTAAGGAAGCAAAAACCCTTTCCTTTGCCCTTGATGGCATAAAGATTTAATTACCATCAGGGGCAAAGGAAAGTAAATCCCACATCAGTACATTGTGATCACTGCCACCTAGTGGTTCCTTTGTCTGCAAATTCTTAATACACGAATGATCACTGCTGATAACCAGTTCAAGAGTATTACCCTCTCTGGTTGCCTCTCGAACACGCTGCTGCAGAAAACAATCATCCAATAAATCCACAAAAGTCTGACTAGTGTGTGAGTGACCAACCCACAAGTTCCAGTCAGTATCTGGGAAGTTAAAATCCTCCATTATAAGACATTCCGATTTATTAGCCCACTATTTCTCTGTACAATCGTTCATTGTACTCATTAGGCCTATAATACACTCCTACTCTTATTTTTGCTTTCGCAGTGCTTATGCCACACCAAACTGACTCAACAGTGCACTGTTCATCTATATCAACTGGGTGCACCTCTTTTGATTTTATGTTTTTCTTAATTAACAGCAGAACACCTCCCTTCCTATCCTGTCTATTCTTTCTGTACACATTGTACTCCCCAAATTGCAGTTCTGCATTCCTTATATCTGTGTGACACCACGTCTCTGCTATCCTAACAATATCCGCCTTTGATGTCTTGACCAACACTTCAAATTCATCAAATTTATTTACTATACTTCTAGCATTGGTATACATGCAAGCATACATGCTCCTATGCCTATTCCTTGTTACCCTAACACATCCCATATATACCCACCTATTTCACGATGACTGCCATCAGTCCCTGAAACCCCCGGCACCCCTCGCTCCAGGTCGCTACTTATTCTAATAGAAGTTGTGCAAGAATCACCTTCACCTCTGCTTGCGGCTACTTTTAACCTTTTAATCTGTGAATCCCCCCCCCTCCCAAGCTAGCAGTTTTCCGACCCACCTAACACTGCCTCGATAGCATCAGCAAATGTTCTTGTACCCTTTCTATTTAAGTGTATCCCATCCCTGTAAGGGCAGGGATGGGATAATACGGAGATTCGTCGATTTAAACATTTATTCCATAATATTATATGCACTTGAAATCTGGACATCATCAGTTAGAATTATAAAGAAAATTTACTCATCCGAATGTTTGTATTTATCCATAGCAGAAGTTATGGATAAATACAAACTGCATCTCCCCACAAACAAAGAATTGCACACATGTGAACTACTGTGATCTGCACTAGGCTATTTGCCATTACAGATGAAACCAACTAGTTCTAATAGACTAAATGAAATTTCATCATACCATCATAAGACTCGTTCTTCACTTTCCCACAGGTTTCTCTCGAGAAAGATGCTCCTATCAGTTCAAGCCCTACATGCTGTTCTGTATAAGACTGTGAAGAATAAAAACAGACAAAGAATCCTGCATATTGACAACAGATGACCCTTTAATCCGTCTCGTGGAAAAATGGGAAGATAAATACTGACATGAACAGTAATTGCAGACCTAAATCTGCAAGGAACTATATTGTATGTTTCTTTCTATCTGCAATATGTGTACTACCACCCACATCTCATTTCACGACATATCCTGCACTTATCGAATGCCTTTGTTGTTTAAAAGTGTTACATTTTCTTTTATATGGCAACAGTCCTACCCAGGAAATGCAACTTACCAGCAACTAAGAACTACATATAGTTTCTGCTTTACGTTAGTTTTTTTTTTAAATGTCTATTCATTTTTCAATATTTTTTCCAAATTAATATTTCCAATTCCTATTTTTTAAAATTATTTTTAATACAATCGTATGTTTTATGTTAATATTGTTATATTTTCCAAACTTGTAAAACTTTTGTTCTCTAACAGGAAAGTGTATTTGTTCTGATCAGATACTGTGCAATAAAGACGCATTTATGTACGTTTTTATTGCAGCACACTCTTTAAACGAAAAGGATATTAATACTTTTATGTGTATGAGATATCACTGTGTCATGTCTGTGGTGAGTCTGCTTAATTGCGAGATGCAGAATCATTGTTTCCGGGGTTTCTATTAATCATATTTATTAGAAAATATGGCATGAAGTGGTTAAACAGAGGATCCCTACTTAGAAACTCGGCATAAAGTGCAGGACAAAATATGTTATTTATTTATTTATTCAATTGATTGCTAGTTGCAATCGCCTTTCTGGTTAAAAAGGCCTATGCGCTCCGGATTCATACTTAGTAAAAATAAATTACGACTTTCTCAGAGCGAATTGTAACAGGTTTAATAAATATACATCGAAACATACAAAGCTTTCGGTCCACCCTACCACCGAAGCAATAGTCCTGTCCATTGACAAGCGCTGGCCACGTCCACATACGTCACAGCCACAGACTTCAACCTCAAACAAATTAGCCACGCGCTTCACGTACCAGATTGGCAGTACACGCCTCCATTCTAACTGTCATTTTATGCTTTTGTTTCAACTGAAGAAGGTTGTCTAACCAACCGAAAGCTTTGTATGTTTTTATGTATATTTATTAAACCTGTTACAATTCGCTCTGAGAGAGCCGTAATTTATTTTTACTAAATCGCTTTTCTATAGCGCCAGAGGGGAACGATTTTATTAGATTTTGGAAGATTATCTTGTTGGGCTTGTCTATTGCACATTGCTCTTTTCATTTAAAAAAAAAGGTATAAGATTTTGGGCTCCGTGTTTAAAAACAGGAAATACTCGTGCAAATACATCAGGAAGTCCAAAATGTACAATAGGTGATATTATAAATGAAATTAAATTAACGGTTCGTGATTTGATTTTTTCTTAAGGAGTATATTCAAACTGTATATGCGAGCATCGTTTGATTCAGGGAAATTCCCCGTGGACCGGAGATATGCAACTGTATCCCAAATTCACAAAGAAGATCAAAACGTGATATGGGTATTTACAGACATGTTAGCTTAACTTCTGTTCCAGGGAATATAATGAAGTCACTGATTAAGGAAGTATTGCAAGATCATCTAAAAAAAACCTGTAGTTATACTTCAGACACAGCATGAGTTTGTTAAAGGGAAATCTTGCCTGACCAATTTGATTGATTACTCCGATGCAGTAACAAAGGAACTGTATGAAAAATAATTTTGATATCATATATTTGGTTAATTGAACTTTATCACATGTATAAAGAGCATAACGCTCTAGAGGACCCGCAGGTTATCATAGTACCCAGCAAAACGCAAAACAAGACTGGGACCCGCACAGCGAAATTATTTCTTATAATCGAACAGAATAAAAAAAAAAAGGGTGATACTACTACATAGCTATCGCACCAACTATTGCTCAATGTAAAGTTTCTCCACTTCCTTAATTTAAAGAGTAGGGTTCACAATACAGTACTGCTCAGAGAACGTTGTGTTTCACAATATGAGGGACATTGAAATGAAAAATATATACTCTGTGGGTGTGAAGACAAGTCTAACATTTAGTGGGAGGGGGGGGTGGTAATATCCAGTCAAGTTGATTAGCAATAAATAACTACAGAAATTTTACAATGCCGATTTTTCATAAATTTTTCGTTCATTTCTTTTCTTCAGGATTCTGTGATGTGCTCCTATGCACAGCTTGCGACACTGGTGCTCTGAAGAAAATAATAATAATAATAAAACGCCTGAATGAATGCACACCCTGTCTGTTGAGATATTTGCCACTGCTGATGTATTCGCCAAACAGATCAATTTCGGTGAAATGTAAAAACCATGTAATTTTTTTTTGTTTCATCAAAACTGTAATTTCGGTACAGACATGATATTTATAAGACATTTGCACAAAACCACTGAATGTATACCTTCTATGAAATAAAATAATTCTAATTGATGTGTTTGTTTTCTCACTAAACATATCATATTAATTACCTCCTCACTTCGTCTGTGTGTGTGATTTTCATATGATGTTATATACTTTAATTTCCTCTTTTGAAAATAAAAACGTGCTAAAATGATTGTTTATAATAAGCTAGACGTGTAAATGCGTCCTCCCCGCTTTAGATTTCTGTCCTGGATATGTGCTTTAAGCTTATTATAGCATGCTAACATATAGGCGCAAAATTGAAACATTCCTTCAAAATATGAAAGTACAGGTTAGCCTATACTCTGACGAGGAAGATCCGCTGTTCTGTGCGATTTCTCTTTTGCACGTTTTTTACTATGAAAAATGCACTTCGGATAACAGGATAACAAAAGATGTGATATGCAGGAGGTCACGTGTTTTGAAATTACGACTGTTGAATATACGTTACAAAATTGTGATGTTTAAAGTTTCACCTATCCGTTCAGCTGGGTATTCTCTAAAATCTGCTTGGTTTTCGAATATCTTTCAAAAGTGTCACCCTTTTCTGTGCACATAATAAATTCTCATTTTTGAGAGCATTTATTACTCATTAAAATTAAAGTAAAGAAGTTTTCTAACACTTCTTGCCTCTTTCATTTGTCCAAATTCACGCTTCCTGTAAACTCAAGTTTACTATAATTAGCTGTACAGTTTTATATTTTAGTGAATTCTGTTAACTAACTTCTGTTGCTAACTTCTTAAAATCAAAACTTTACATTTTAGTAAAATTTCTGAGATAAAGTAGCATAAACCTAATGGAAGTGTAAAAAAAAGTGTTTTTTCTTTTTCTTTGGAATAACACGATTTCAATTGCAAATCAAAATGATAACCTCTGTTATTTCTAGACACACACACACAAAATGAAGCTCAAACTATAAAAGACAGTCTCTACAGCGCATTTTAAAGGGGAATGTTCATAGCTGTTGTTGTTGTGTGCTTAACATGGAAGTTATCTTCCATGCACCGCCCTGATTGTCTCTTCACCAAGACAAAATGCACCATTCACTCATTTCAGCAGGATTATGGCCTAACAGAGACCACAGTTCTGCTGTTAATAAGCTTCAAACCAGCCTGACAGTGCACTCACCTATTTAAATGCATAGCGAATTCGCCTGTTTAATGATGCTATTAAATTTAAAAATATATTAACAAGTTAGACGGAGCCGTTGATAACGGAATCTTATGTCCTTAAGTTGGACCTAAGAGTTCTAACACCGAGATTAGGGTATCGATCTTTCAAGGCAGCGGAAAGCTCCCCGTGCACCAGCTGCAATAATGTACTACAAATCTGTCAGATTTTATTATCTGCGTTCAAATATCCCCCTTCAATCCTCTATCATCGTTTTTCAGTTTGAAATTTAACTATCCAAATAGTCCCCTGCAAGTAAGTTCGAAGATATTGTTAAAGTTTGAATAAGGGGCCTTTCGACAGAAAATTGTATTAGAAGATATGCAAATAACGAGAGAATTGGCATACATTTAATCTATAATGGATTCTTTCGCTTTTATTCGTTGTGCGTTAAAATTCTGGATCTGATGAAAGCAAAATTGTGCGATATCCAGGTCACTAGGCTAGTAACATATGCAATTTAAATTGCCACCAACTATTAAGCAATAGATATTTAGATTCAGTATTTTTTTATTTTAAGATTTTCTGTAGGATAATAATAAGTTTATATTTGCGCCGTTACAAATATGATTCAATCTGTTAGTCTTTAGCTAGCCGTAGCTGAATGTAATGTGGTTGGTTACATTAATTTATGAATAGTGTTTTTACAAATTCTAAGTTCTATTCAACATTTTTATTTTCTTTACACATACATTTGATTTGTTATAAAATAATAAAACCGTTCTTGAATATGGCCGGAATAATTGGAGGTCCAAGATTTTGACCGTGGAATTTTGTGTCTCCAAATATATATTTTCGGAAAACCCAGGGAGGAATCGAGAGCCCAATATTAACCAAAATTAAACTGATTAATACTTGATTAGAGCCGACCGGGCTAGCCGAGTGGGTAAAGTACCTGCCTGGCAACCCAAAGGTCGCGGGTTCGATTCCCGCCTCGGGCTTGGATCAAAGTACTGCAAAAAAAAAAAACCTTGGGAGGTGCAATATGGCCACAGAAGCCGATGCGCCAACAACTACCAAAATAAAAAAAAAAAAAAAAAACTTGATTAGAAAATTACGCAATTGAATATCAATTTCGCAGTTGGGATGCTCACTATTGTAAGCAGTGTGAGGACATTAGAATAATGTTAGATAATTGAGTTCCGCACAGTGTGACGTGTATTCTAATAAGCAATCAGTCCATATTCGAACATTCAGTGTTTTTATTTTCTAAGTCGATTATCTCAACAAAAATGATCGAAATAATATAAATAAGATACTTTTTTCTTTGGAGATAGAACTTTAAGATGCAACGTTTATTTATTTCAATAGCATTGAATAAATTGGACTTGAGTTTACTGATTGAAAAATATATCATTCGGAAAATCTTGAGGAGGAATCGAGTTTGTTTTATTGTAATATTAGTAATTTATATGAAGAAATACATTATTAAAACTAATGTTTGTAGTGGATTCCCCGGGGTTCAGTGCTGGGCCCATTGTTTTTTCAATATTATTAATGAAATGGATGAAGGTATATCCAGATTAATGTCTAAGTTTGCAGGTGATACAAAGTTTGGCAGGATGGTTAATGACAGTAATCAAGGTCATCTATTGCAACAAGATCTAGGAAAAATAGGCCGTTGGGCTGATATATGGCAGTGGAAGAAATTGACAAATGCAAGGTACTGCATAAGGGTATCAGTTATCCCAGATTTGCATACCAATTGTGATACTCAGCGTAGTGCAAAACGAAAAAACCTGGAAGTACTTGCGCAGTGAGATATGTAGTTCTCTGAGTACTGCAGACAGGCTGCCAAAACAGCTCAGGTTTTTTTCCAAGATGTATAGAAACATTCCTAACAGGTTTAGGTAGTGATTATCGCCTTGTGCAAGGCCATGGTTAGGTCGCACCTTCACTACTGTATACAGGTCTGGAGGCTTCATTTTAGGAAAGATGTAAATCTGCTCGAACGGAGCAGAGAAGGGCAACGAGATTGGTGAGGGGAAGAAAGGGGATTCTCTTACCAAGAAAGGCTTCAGTTCTTCAAATTGCACCATCTGGAGACGAGGTAATCTGATTGAGGTGTTTAAGGCTTTGAATTGCTTGAGCATATTGAATGCTGATGGGATTCTTCCTCTTTCTCAGATTATACGCATGAAGAAGGATGCTTGCAGAATTTGTGCGTAAGTCTACCTTCAGTCAACGGGTGGTTCATTCCTGGAACGGGCTTCAATCCATTGTTGTGGAGGTGTTTATTTTGAATGAGTTCAAGTAACAACTAGACAAATTCTTGGGAAATGAACTGATGAGGCGGGTAATTTTTTTGGCTGTTTCTTTATCACTATTGTAGTTATAACACCTAACATTTAATAGCACACATTCTAAAATATCTTGTAATATATCTGAGTATAAAAATATATCTCATTATGAAATGTGGGATATTTTTAAAAAAACATTTGGTTAATGAATGAAAATCGACAGTTAGTTTGGAAAAAACGTTATTTTGAGCTATTTTTATTTATTCAATAAGAAGTCCGTAATTTATGTGATTCAGTAAACACCTGATTCTAATCTTACAAACTGGGAATTTGGGTGGGGAGTTTAAGATACAATGTTACAACATGGTTAACTTCACTTTTGAATTTGACGAGTGTTATTCTCGTTACACGTTTTTTCTTCCATTAAAAATAATGCGACTTGAATTAATGTTTTGCTACATAATAATGGAGGACGAGTACATTGAAAATTGAATAAGTACAGTGGAAAACAGCAGTTCTGCTTTTTCAAACTCACATTTTGACAGCTGCTCACAATTTTTTTCTTTTAAAATTAGGAATAGTATTCGTCAAGAATTGCATGCACTGGACGTCTTAACTGGTACGAAGTTGTGCTCCAGAATTCGCTAACTTAGCCGAGGAGTAAAAATAGCCCTTAAGGGGGGGGGCTCCTCTGTATTGACGAGAACTGAACTCAGGCCCTTTCAAAAAGACAGTAGCCAGGATACACTGCGCTCAACACGAGGTAAATTCCAATGTATGTTCATGGTGAACTTGAATGTTGAATCTTATCGATCGAGTTCAAGAAATTGTATCAGAGTTTTCATTGAAGAAATTCAAGAAGTTTTATAAAGTAAATGTAGTCTGGTACATAAACTGGGGATATATATATTTTAAATAAAGATTGCATCGCTGAGTAGAAACAGACATCCAAGTATAAAATTATACAACAAACCAATTGCTATGAGATGCAGAGTTCGGTTTTAATTAGCAACATCTCACATCGCGTGTGCAGGAATCAGCTAGTTTGTGACGCTGGTGAAGGCTGAAATGTAATTGCAGTTCGTGCAAATCGTGATCAGTTTTTGTATGGTTGTTTATTCTCTGGCATTACTTAATTTGTCACAAAAAATGTTAAATGATCGCCAGTGTGATCAAAACATGACTGAGCACGACAAAATATATTATAAAAACACTATTTGCAGCGTCTTGAGAGTGATATTGGATATGTTGCTTTCTAATTCTTCGAAAATAGGCTAATTATTGTTGAAGGCATTGTTTTTTCCACAGCTTTTCTATGCTTAATGTTATGTTCAAGGAGTTATAGAAATGAATGAGTGAAAATCATGCTGGAAAATGTGCTTATGTTTTAATTCGCTTCCAATCTAATTACAAACGTTGTCCCCAAAATGCCGGAATTTTAAAAATTGTACTTAATTAATAGAATGGGCCATCAGAATAAAATTTGATTGATCAGACATGGATAGCTGGTCAATCCTAAAAATTAAAATAAATATAATAAAATATTCCATATTTGAGTGTTGTCACTTCATATTATAAAATTAAAGCAAGTTCACCTTCCTTTCGACAAGTTAAATGTTTTTTAGTTGCTTAATTTTGCATGAATAGGAAAAAATATTAAAATTCGTTCGTCTACTAGTTCTAGGGCCCCTTGTGAGGATGTTGTGCGGGGTACATAATTTATATATATATATATATATATATATATATATATATATATATACACACAGATTTAATTGTAATGACCAATACCACAGATATTTCAAATGAATGTACATTTTTTAAATTTTTTTTTAGCAGTATGCAGAGTCATACATGCACAAGACAAAATGAAAACACATGCACAAGAAATCGCATTAAATATTAAATAAAAGAAATGTCAATCTGAAATTAAAAAAAAATAACTGAAAATAATAGAACACATTTCGACAAGTAGATAAATTTAAAGTAGATATTAAAGCAAAAATGCAGCCAACGTTAAATGCAATCAATTCTATTGAATGAAGAAACAGCAAAATATTAGCGTTATTTTCAATGAATAAAACAATGAATAAACTATAAATGAAAAATAAACAAACCAATAAATAAAGAATAAACAAAACAAATAACAACGTGAAGGAGTGAATATTCTTATTGAGATGTGGCATGGATGGTAATGAATCGGAAGCAAGATATATCGCCTCCAGCTGTTTAATAAAGTTAGAATTGCCAAAAAAAAAAGGATCCAGTTCATACTTAACTAATAAGAAAGTAAGGTAAGTTATTGGAATATGTTTGCCTTAATAATTTCTGAACTGTAAGCAAAATGAAGTGGATTTTATAGGGCATCTTTTTTACCTGTAAGGGTATTTCAGGTAATAAAGTATGGTTTCTGCCAAAACTGTTGTCCATTTTGTAGATAAATTTCTGTCCTTCAGTCCTTACGGTTTCATTTTGTATTTCAATAAACAGCTATGATAAAGGTTATTGGAAGATTTCGATTATAAGCTCAGAGTTGGATATAGAAAACAAAAGGGCCTAATGAAACTAATTTTACTGATTGTTTAGCGATGTTTTACGTGCTTAACAAATGAAAATTATGACTAAATGTAATCCTTAAACCTTTTCATATGATGGTTGTTGATGATGGAAAACTTGAAATAAACAGGAGAGAAACCATTAAATTGAATAGATCTATCTAGGCGGGATACTGTGCATTTTAGGAGAGGGAGAGGGTGGTTAAAATACAGAGAAAGGTTTTGGAGTAAAATAGTATCTATTTTTAGGCAAAGTATTTAAGATGGTTAAGGGCTATAATTTTTTTTTTATTCTGATAGAGATCATTTTTGTGGATAGGAATAATAAAGTTTTAAGTGGAATCTGAACTACAGTAGATAAAATTATTGAATATAAAATTAAATCGCTTCACAGATCAATAGAGTGTTTCCAAAAAGTGACAAGTATTCCGTCCGGAACGCAAGATTAATTATTTTTTAATTTTTTTCGGGGCAACAGTGATTTTGGATTTACAGACAACTGGTTGAATGAATGTCATAAAGTTGCCCAAAAGAACTGGAGGTTATATTAGAAAAGTACATAACAAATAAGTCAGCAATATGTTGTGGCGAAGTGGCAACTTGTTGAATAAAGCTTAATTTCAGTTTAATATTATTATTTTATTTTAATGGCATTTACTTCCCTCGGGGATATATCGGAATTTTTGTTCTTGGTGAGTAATTATTAAGAATGGTAATTTTGGCGGGATTTAATAATCAGTGACTTAAAACAATTTCTCTTATGAGAAAAAATTTTCATTTGGATTCATGATTCTTTAAGCGTTTATAACTTTTACGATGTTTCTTTAAGTTTAGTGGCACTGATGACTTCAGCGCTACGCCATATGGGAAGCAAGCAGTACATAATCTCCTATTAGTTTGGAATGCTTTTAAAAATAATGAAACAATTTCATTAAGTGCATCTTTATATAAATCTCCCCAATTGGTTTGAAAATTTGTATAGAATAATCTCTGATATACTTTATTAAAGTTAAGAGGAATTGATATTCTCTAAGGAAACTTCAAAAGTAATGGCCTGATGATCCGAAAAAAATACAACTTGTAATAATTTTGACAGTGCGAAAAATACTTCAAAAACTCTCCCAAAATATCCGATAAATATTGGATGAATATTCAAGCTTTCACGAATAAATATTTCGTAAAGTAAGATTTGCATCTTACGGATGCAAATCTTACAAAAAGCACTCTTATAATTCTGTTCTTGAATAAAAAAATAAATATTTGCTATTTTAACTTTTAATTTAGGCAACCATGCAGAACTTAGTATTAATTTCTGTCACTCTTTGCATTGCTACAATGGATGTAATTCAAGGTGCTGATAAGTAATCCAGGTTCCCAAATATTAGCACTTTATGGAAAATACATATTCATCTGGATTAATTTCTAACACAGTTGCTTATTTTCAGAAATTCTTATTTTAACATAAGCAGTACAAATATAAGAGCGCCCGGTTCCAAAAAAGTTCGGAATTCCATTCAAAATAACGAAGTAAAAGGTTGAAATTCTCCTGAGAGAGAGAAAGAGATATGAATATTAACAAAAGGTCGAAAACCAGTGCATTGCAGACGGAGGTTGCTACTTCCCCGCTTCAAGTCGTCCAACGGCACGTCCAACGTCCATCACAAAAAAATTATCTAAACGAAAATGACTTCTTGCCATCCTGAGTATTGGAGATTGGCTATCCCACTAAGCAAGCCAAAAAAGAGAAATGAATTGATCTAGTCGCAATCCGTGTTTTTATGAGCATGGATAATTTGTAAGATGTGCGACTCTAATGTTGTAAGGTCGATTTCTAATGGATACTTTAAATTTGCATATCAACGTTCATATTACATCAAATATTCAGCTTCAGTAACACTGTTCACATTAAAATTCATCAAAAACATTTAAATCTGCTAATTTTGCCGAGCATATTGTAGATAAGAGTCTTGTACGGTGTGGGAGAAAACGATTGCAAGCACTAGGTTACCCCGCGGGTAGGATGAATTCAATGTTGTCATATTTCAGAGAAACCTTTTAACCTATCCGAGATAATCTAAACGATAATGTTCCGCCTCTGCCTTACCAAATGGACCTTCCGTAAAGTAACTGTCACTCTCAGAGAGAGAGAGTGTGTTATAGGTGCATCAGTTGCTGTGGCTATAGTGCGCCTATTCATACCAAAATGTACGTTAAAATTTCAAGCGTAACCACTTAGTTTGTTTGTTTGTTATTTGGTTTTTAGGAGCATTAGCAACCAAGGCCACATTGTTCCGCGGTGTTTCCCTGACCTTTCCGCATCCTCCGTATTTGGTGGTCACGGGCTCGAACCCTGGTCTAATCAAGAAGCGCGTGCTACGCACTGCTGCTCCTGCCCACTTAATTTGTACTACACAGATCTTTTAGAATGCAGAATTTAGAAAGAGAAAAACTGATTGATGATTGCGTCGTCGCCAATAATATGCTGTAGCGTTGTCAGTTCTTGCAGATTTCTGAGGGAAAGCAGGATGGATGTTCTGTCCTGTTGGCAGTCAATCAGAATATATTCCACGGTTAAATATGATGAACAGTGCAGACACTGAGCAGTGCAGGATTGAGGCACGGACTAGTAGGGCCCTTACCCGGGACGCCAATCTTGAAGCTACGCCAAAAAACAGAAGAACGATGAGGCAAGAAATTTATATATCCGTAGTAAAAGGGCGCCGAAAAACCTTTCTGCCTGGGACGCGGAATACCTTAGTCCGACTCTGACATTGAGGAGGATCTTCTCCGCTGAGTAGATGGAGGTAAGTCAGATATGTATGTCCTATTCCTTCAGCTCTTTCCACTCTTTCCGTGCTGTTTGTATGATGCGAGAGTCTGAAACAGGGGTGGGTTAAATCAAAAGTTTACGGATTTTTAGCTGTTTTGTCATCGAGTTCATGTCCCTTTTTCCACGAATGACCTGAGTCACTGTTTGATGACGTTATTCAATTTGTAATAGGCATCTTCTGATTTGGTCTAACACAGGACGAATCAGGTAGAAAGAATTATGCATTGCTGTAATTGAGCTGAAAGATCCGTATACTATGTATTTTTAAGATGGGTATCGATTCAGATTTCCTAAATCTAATTTTATTGCATGTAGTCCTGCTGAGAAACTATTATACTCTGGTAGAAGGGTAGCCGAAATCATAGGTGAGGGAAATACTTCCGCTGCTCCAAAGGCTAAATATGATTTGGAACTATCAGTTGGACCCATCATTGGCAAGAAATTAGCATGGTTCTGAATATGACTTTCATGGGATTGTTAGATGCCGTTTTAAAAACGACATCCCAAGCCTTTTTGAGTTTTAAGAACCCAAGCCGGTCCTCGACTGGCTTGGGTTTATATGTTTTCTTGTGTTTTTTCCTCAATTACCTTAGGGTCGATATTTATATCTGTCACAGAGAGGAATATTAAAGTGTTTTTGATTGGTGGTTTTCCGAGAAAGCGTATATATATTTTTTCTCGTTGATACACCTTCAATATGCTAAGGCAATATTAAGCCAAATGTTAATTATTATTTTTTAATAAAAATTTTCGTATGATTTCTATGCCTGAATTATTCGTAAACTATTTCCATGATGAGCAACGCTTCCCCGCAGAGCAAACTAGCTCTGCGTGAGTGCGACATTTCAGGATGCAACAAATGATTTCTTCTGTCTGAATATATAAATACTGTATATATAAATAAATAAATAAATATTCATTTATTGCAAATACAGCAAACCCATTACAGCACATGTTGTTGTTGTTAGGTTTGTTGGTGCATCAGCAACTGTAGCTATAATGCTCTGATTTCTGACTAGTATATCTTTGTTGCTGATGCTGATTCTGATAAAAATTCAAACAAGGTGATATTTATCAATCGATTTTAGGAAAACAAAAACGTCATCCATATCCTGACGATCTTCTAGAACATTACGTAGTGTTAATTGATTGCAATTTTTGAAAAGTAAGGAGAAAGCAGTTTTTAGTTCTCTTAGATATAGTGGGCATTCGAAAACGACATGCTTTACAGTGAGTGGACATGTTACTGCATTGTGGGGCATCTTCCTTTCTAAATAAATAACTGTGAGTGAGGTATGTGTGACCAATAAATCACAGCACATGGCTAGGGGCAGGTAAAAATACAACGGGAATGACATAAAATAATCGAGTATATGTACATAGCAGATTTTATATAGATATTAACAATGGCTAGGAATTTTAGTTATGATTTTAAAAAAATTGCAGAACAGGACATTTGGCTTTCAGTTGCAATTACTGGGTTGGATTATTTTTCTTCATTTTATCGGAGATCTGACTCCTGTAGGCTTCAGAGTTGATTAACCTGTTGCAATTAATGTTGTGATGATTTATGAGGTGAAGAGATGCATTGGAGAACATTCTGTCCATTTGTTTGAGCCTGGAGAGGTTGGATTTGAATTGCTGGTTTCTTGAATTTTCCCTGTTGGGGATAGCTATTGTATTGGCTAAGTTTGGTGAAACGCATGCAGAGGTGATTAACTTTGCAAGAAGCATGACTCCAGACTCGTTGATCACATGTTGCAGAGGCTTTGTTTTTAGGTTTTTATAAAGCCGTTGCCTGGATATTGAATGGGGAAAACGAAGCTTACTATTGAGCTATCTAAGAACCCAATATTCTAGGGCAAGGAATTCCTTGACGGTTACTTGAGGAGCACCAGACCAGATTTCGGAAGCATAGGGCAGAATGGGAAAGATGCATCTTTGAACATGCTTAATGACTGTTTTTCTGTCTTGAATCGCTGCTGTTTCTTGTTCGATTAACCATTTTGCTTTTTGAATTTTTTGAGCAACATATAAATAGTGGGCATTAAAGGAGAGATTTTTATCAAAAACAACTCCAAGATCTTTGTGAGCGTAAACATTTGGGATTGGGACATCTGCAATTTTTATTTCTGTGTGGTTGGGTTGTTTCTGAAGGGAATAAGTAATTTGAGCAGATTTGTTTTCATTTATATTCAGGTTGAGATCTTTCAGGTACTCGATGATTTCACAAATCTGTGAATTCGCATCATTGATAACTTTGCCATTATCATCACTGGCTTTGGAGATTATAAATAACTTTAAATCATCGGCATATGCCAGTATATTTGAATTTTCTTGTAGAAGTGGTTGAAGAGATGCTGAAAATATAGTACTGGAGAGAACGGCTCCTTGGGGAATGCCTGTTGAGGTTGTGACGAGAATATCGTCAGTACTAGTGGGGAAGAGGAGAAGTCTGCGATTTAGGCTGTATTGAAGATAGGAAATAATCATTGTGTCAACGAGAAAATGATTTTTTAGTATTTCAAAAGCTTTTTTGAGATCTATGTTGTCGAAAGCACCTTTGATGTCAAAATAAAATACATCGCATTGTGCCTTATCTTGAAACGCAGTTTGGATGCGTACAATGGCGTCAGCTAAGCTTGTTGTTGTGGAGCGCCCTCTAGGACCAAAATGCATATTGACAGGTGCATTAGCGAAGATTGCATGTTGAAGATATGGGAGCATGATTTTTTCAATAATTTTAGTAATTATTGGCGAAACAGCAATTGGTCGATGACCGGGATGGTTATTTCTGCAAGCTTTTTTAGGAATCAGCGTAATCCTGAAAGTTTTCCACTGTCTTGGAAGGAATGGCTGGCAGATGCACCTGGAAATGATATACACTAACGAATCAATAAGATATACGCTGGACAATCTAATAATAAAACCAGGGATGCCGTCAGGACCTTCACTACTATCAGGGCGTATTTGGTTAACTGCACGCTGAACTGTATTCTTGTTCACAAGTTGGTTAATTATCAGGGCTTGATCCGGAGACACATCATGTTGCACTTTGTCTGCTTGTTCGTAAGAATTAAATGCTATAAATCTGTTTTGTATACCTTAAGTGAAAATGTCAAATCTGCTTGTTTCGATATTGCATCTTATCCATTCAGAAACTAGATCGTGCTGTAAGGTAGCTGTTGTTTTTGTAGAAAGTGCTCTTTTATTGTGCTTTAGCGTGGACATAACATAATATTTGTATGACTGAATTTTTTGGAGTTGAAACAAAGCTCTGCTATTTTTGTATTTTATGTGTGCTGATGAAGTGCCGTATTTCTTCCACTGTCTGTGGTATTTTCGCTTACTTTTAAAGTATGGTTTCAGGTGGGATTTGAACTAAGGTTTGGAGTGAGAAGATATTCTAACAAGTTTGGATGCCGACTCTGTTTTCAATTGATTCAGCCATTTTATAAGAAGAAAGGTGGCGTCCTGTATAGGAATATTTTTGAGAGAATCCCATTGATAGTATTTTAAGAGCTGCAAAAACTTTTCTTTCTGAAGGAATTTAATTGATGATATTCTTTTAGTGATTTCCAGAGGGGGCGAGGATTCCCGCAGCAAATTGTTGCTTGCAGTTCTATACTTTTGTGGTCAGATTAAATGTAATGTTCCTGCTAAGTTTTTCATGCGCTTGATTACCTCTTGTAACAGGGACGTTGATTTCTTTAGCTCCTAGAACTAAAAATGAGTCGGGCAGCAGCTTCATCTGTAGATTATATTTGGGCAGGGGAACGTTAAAGTCGCTCATTATAATGATGTTAGTTTGAGGCTTAAGAATAGTAGTGATCCAGGTTATTACTTCATTAATGATGTCATCAGTAGGTCCAGGCGGAATATAAATATTATAGATTTGAAGCAGAGAATCCTTAACTTGGATTAGTAGGGAAATTCCTTCAAAGTTGAAAGTATTGGAGTTGTATGTGTTCAAAACTTTAATATTGGATTTTAAAATTATTGCTGTCCCACTACGATTAATTCTTGATGTCATGAATGGCGTGTAGCTGAGATTCTTCGGCAGTAGGAAAACATCTTGTAAAGATTCCTGCATCCACGTTTCAACTAAACATATGATGTCATGCGATTCTTAAACCATTAATGAAATAAGAGTAGACAGTTTATTTGTTATGCTTCTTACATTTTGAAGAAAAATGCTGAGATGGACATTTGTGTTAAAAGAATGATTGCAAACAGATGTATTAGGTGGCAAGTTAAATGATGCAGGGAATTCCTTGTATCATTCTCTAGCTATGCAGGGAATTCAGCAGATTGAGAATTAGTTGGTAACTTTTCACTAGAGTTGTTGACCGATCCTCCAATAGCTCCATAAAATGGATGGCATGACGAGTGGACCATTTGGCCAGATATCAGGAATTAGATTTTGTTGTGGGTCACAATTCTTTATCTCAATTCTAAATGATGGAATATGTGGGATATTTCGTTCTTATTTTGAACGCTCTACCTGGAATTTCTAGTTCTAATAGTAGCTGGTCCATCTGCTGGGAAGTAGTATTGGGGTCTAGCCTGCTAACAAAAATGTTACTACGTCTAGGCGGCGAACTATTTCTGTTTCTAATTTTAAAAGAGGACTGCATATTTCTTGTTCCTATTACGCTTGCATATCTGTTGTTTCTGCGGGGAAACTTAAAACCTGGGGAGTTTGTAGGCAAGCCATTATGGAAAGGCACTTCAAGATAATGCTCAGAGCGATCATTTTGACAGTGCACATTCAAATTGCTCTGTTTTTGTTGATTACTAATAGTGGTAGATATCGGTTGTCTGCCTGTGTCAACACGTTGCGAGGAAGCACGATTGTGTTCTCGGATAGAAAGAGAGCTAAAGCTTGATTTTTGGGATCGCGCAGCTGTTTTTTCTGGAACAAATTCTTCAGCATCTGGACTGAGGACTGGAACTGCAGAAGCCTGATGAAAAGAAGGGTGAGGCACCGGATAGCTTTCGACCATAGCCTTTAGTTCGAGAAGCAAGTGGTAGAATTTACATTGCTGATCTTCTATTCGAAAAAGATGCTGTTTAATATCTTCATTTTCTCTAAATTGTTTCCTCAGCATTTGTTCCAGGGAAGCAGATGAGCGATCATTGTTTGGGCTGTTGAAGGCAGGGGGGACAGAGAGGAAGCGTCATCCGTTTTGGCGGAGGCATCTTTAGTTGACTTCCTTGTATGGTCTGAGGGTTTAGGAGATTGAACTATATTGACGGGGGGAGACGAGGGATGGTCAACGTTGCAAAGGAGATCAGCATCTGTTGGGGTATCCTGGGAAATCAGCTTATACTGACTAGGAGACTAAGTTTGCACTTCCTTTGTTAGCACTTTTGCATGAAGGGCATCTGAATTTGTTTTTTAAATTACTGGATTTAGAAAAGTTTTTTATGAATGACCACGCATCACAAAAAAACATACTGCAAATTCCCTTGCAGATAACCCAATTTCGTACTGTTTTTTTGACATATATTGCATGAAACCGCTTTTTTAGGTGCCATGTTGAAGAGTTGAGAATGGCTTTAAATATCAGCAAAATATAATATATACATATATTATTTTTATCCTTATTCTAATTTATTTGTATGGTTATATTTCAAGCATCATGTAGAGGTTATGCTTTTTTGCTGCTCCTGATGTATGCTGTACCCCTTTTATTTTTATTATGAAAGATTCCGTTTCAAACTATATTTAAACGTTATTCAAATATATATATCCGTATTAGGCGAAGAATATTTGTAAATTGTAACGTTATAAATAACTTAAGGTTGTTAATGAGATCAGCACCGATTAATGCCATCTAAGTGAAGACGGCACCTTATCTCACTCAACCTGCTACCTCATTGCTAATCTGATATATTTTCACTCTATCATATTTTATTATATAATAATTATATATATATATATATATATACACGTTTAATTGTAGATTGTTACCGATTATTGGTGTTTTTCATATAAGTATTAGTGTTCATACAAATTTGTAATCAAGTTAACCTAGTTTGGTTATCTTCATTCCATATGGCCTATACATTTTGAGTTCAGATAAAAAGTATAATGCTAAATGATAATGATTTTTCATAACATTTTACTAATGAAAACATTTTATCTGTAGCAAGATAATTATTAAATCTTAATTTCTGTATAAATTTATATAATAATACTAAATCTTCAAGACTGTATCCAGAGTTTTGATGAGTTTTTGTATTGCCATATGCTTTGCTATGTTACTCTCCGAGTGTGTGAGTTTTATTGTTTCGAAATTAAAATGGTCTCTTTTTATCATGGTGATGTGTATATATTTTGTCTGGGTTGATGGCAATTTCGCTGTCTAAGTAGACAGCTTGTAGGTTGTTATCCGGATTTGTACATTCAATTTTTAAGTCTGTTGGGTAGGTATTCTTTGCTACATTTGTAAAGTTGTCATAGTTGATCACGAGTACGTCATCTATATATCTATAGAATTTAATATTTTCTGTGATGTTACTTTCATAGTGGTGTAGGTAGAGGTTAGCTATGGCGCACGAACTGCTGGATCCCATAGCCATCCCCTTGCATTGCATATATGTTTTGCCTCCCATTAGTATGTAGTTGCCTTGACACTGATTTTTGTGAGGTCATTCCAGTATTGTTTTTTGCATTGTAAGATATTGTGATATTTTTGGAAATATATTTGTAGTACTTCTATTAGATTGTCGTGTGCTATGCTTGAAAAGAGGTTTTCGAAATCGTATGTGTTTATACTTTTTATACTATTGTTATGTTTTTTAATGTCGTCCAAATATTCTTTGTTGTTGTTGATAATTCTGGTGTTCTTGATTTCCTTGGTGATGTTTTTTAATTTATCTTCCATGATCTTACTGGTATACCTGATGTAGCTATTTTTGCCTGAAGTAATGAATCTTTTTCCTGTAGGCATCTTGTGATATTTTGGAATCCAGTATATGTAGGGGTATTGCATCCTGTCTATTTTAATTTTAAGTTTTTTATGCATGGCCAAAATTTTTTTGCTGATGCTGTTTGCATTGGTGTCTTGTATGTTTCATTGTTATGTTTGTTTCATTGTTATGTACGTGTATGTTTCATTGTTATGTTTGTTTCATTGTTATGTACTTGTATGTTTCATTGTTATGCAGTTCGTCCTTAATAGCTTCAACGTAGAATCTTTTGCAAATAATACTGAAATTATTGTTTGCTTTGTCAGTTCTAGTGATCACGAATTTGTTTTGTATTTCTTTAATTTTGTTGTTGATAGTTCTTAAATTTAATTGCTTGTTATTTTTATCATGTTTTTGTAGTGTTGTGTTTTCCCTGAAATGGTCTAATATGTTTTCAGTATTGGCGTTTATCCAGCTTTGAAATGATTCTATAGGTTCGTTGTTTTTGTATGCGGCTTTGAATGCAAATTGTAGCAGATCTGTGTATATTGATTTTTTTATATATTCCAGCCTAATTGGGGTGTTTGGTCTGAATTTTACACCCTTTTTCATTGTTTCTCTTAGTGTTTTGTCTTCGACGATATGGAGGTCTCCTGTTACTATATGCTTGTAATGTGTATTGATGAATTTTTTATATCTACTTTCCTGGCAGTGACATGGTTGTTCTTCTTCATTCATTTTATCAATGGTGTTTTTGTAATTGCAGATAGTTAGTCCTATTGGCTTGGTGTATCTGTATCTAATTTTTATTTGTGTGTTTTTGATGGGTAGGTAACTATTGTTATTATTAATTGTTTGTTTTTAGTGTGTTCGTTGAATTTTATGCCTATTCTAAATTTAAATATGTCTTCAAGTATTTGGTTCAGGTGTATGTTCTGGGTTTTTTGCCTTTGGTATATTTTGCTAAGTGCTCTAAGTTTACTTTTTTTTAAGGGAGAATAGTGTAGTGTATTGTGTATATTTTTAATGTTTATAGGGTCTGTGTCCCATTCTGTTAGGAGTTTTTCGAAATCATTGATATTTAATGGTATTTTGCAGTTGTTTTCATTGTATTCTTGTATTTTTCCGTTTTCAATCCCGTTATATTACCAGTTTTTACTGATCTGGAAAATGCTGTAAGTACATATTTCTGGGCTGGTGAATGCGAAGTTCCTTCCGTTGAATCGATTGTTCAATCCATATGGATATAGGGATTTATATAGTAGAATGAACGTATCTTCCATGATTCCTCTTTGTGTGTTGTTATTAATAATGGTCAGAATGGCAATGGATGCGTTGGCATCCATTTGGAAATGTCTGTATTCGATTTCGTTGATGTATTTGTCTGTCCTGTTTTGCTTGCCGTCTTTTGAGGCGTTTTCATCGTATTTGTTTATTTGCGATCTGTGAAGATTCATCCGAAGGTGGAGCTCTGTACTTGTTTGTCCAATGTATTGTATCCCACATATCCTGCATGTGATTAGGTAAATTACATTTTTGGTGTAACAGAATGTTGGTGCGTCTTTAGAATTTATATGGTGTATGCTGTGCATGTTGGGACAGGTTTTACAGAGTTTGCTATTGCATTTTTTGAATTTGAGTTGTTTTATTTCTTGCATGTGTGTATCCCGATATTTTCATTGTTTAGTTGTTTAAGGTTATTTGTTTCTTTACTTATGTTTTTATTCCCTAGTGGTGTGGCGGCATTGTATGCTAAGTGACCTTTGTTATGAAGATACGGGTCCCGTGTGGTCATTTTTGGTCCCGGGGTGCCATTTATGCTGTGATACCCGTACAGCATGTTATTCATATTTGTTTTAGCTTCCATGTTGTTATTTATTGTGCATTTTGTATTTAATTTAAGGCCCATTATGTATGTACCGTAATACCTAGATGTATGAATTTTTTATGATGGTTTATCTCGTTTTTTATTATTAATATCCTAATATATTGGTTTTAATTTATTTATTTATTTAATTTCTTTCTAACTTTTCTGTTGTCCCAGTAGCTGTTTTAGCAATGCACGGGTACGAACAGAGTAAATATTATGTGGTTATTACGTTTATATGTATGTATTCTTTTAGATTTGCGAGTTCTTCTGTGGTGTAATGCAATACTTTTATTATTATATAAATTTGTACAGTCTTTAAGATTTAGTATTATTATATAAATTTATACAGAAATTAAGATTTAATAATTATCTTGCTATAGATAAAATGTTTTCATTAGTAAAATGTTATGAAAAATCATTATCATTTAGCATTATACTTTTTATCTTAACTCAAAATGTATAGGCCATATGGAATGAAGATAACCAAACTAGGTTAACTTGATTACAAATTTGTATGAACACTAACACTTATGTATGAAAAACACCATTAATCGATGGCAATCTACAATTAAACGAATATATACTGGCGCGTATAATGTACAATCGGCCTATGGCAAAAATACAATGGCATTAATGTACACAAACCGGGAAAAAACACTTGAACAACTACTGAAACCACTGTTAAATATCATATATAACAGCAGAATCATAGGCAACAACCTACCAGTGTTAAATTTCTTTCAGAATAATAATGTTACCAATATACAAACCTTTGACTTCCACAGCCTAATTACAAGTATCAACCAAACCAAACTAAAAACAGTACTCAAAGATATTTATGCTAAATATAAAGAGTATATAATCTGCAATACCTACTACTGGAACAATCTACTGAACTTGTGTATCTCCAATAATTTTGTATACGACGGTAAAACAGTGTATCAACAAACCAATGGAACACCTATGGGCAGCCCTGCCTCATGCTTAATAGCCAACCTATATCTATATTGGTCAGAAATCTCATTTCCACAGGACCTTAACCTCTACAGATATATAGATGACCTCATAGTGATCAACTGCCTTAATTTCATCAAGGATTATGGACACTTATACCCCAATGAACTCATACTGGAGAAAACAAATAACAATGATACTACAGCCCATTTCCTGGATCTGGATATTCTGTTAAAGAACAACATAGCTACCATCATATATAATATACGGAGTCTGCTGACGAGGCTACTAGAGATGGTCGGGTTCCAAGCCGCTAAGTGGATTTTTCTTATTTATTGATTTGAAATTATTGTTTTTCTAAAACTTTTGATTTAAATTTAGTAGTATAACATTATTTTGTGATCTTTTGATTAATTTGGTGTATTTATTCTTTACTCGGCCTTGTAAAAGTATCGGTAAGGGTTTCCACGTGTTCGTAACTACCGCTACCGTTATTAACTTTCCCGCCATTGTGATACCGTACTCGATATACCGTACTAGATAGCGTTAGTTGAACTTCGTTAGCAGTTAAATTGTACGTTTAAATAAATACATATAACGACTTAGATTACAAACGTAATATAATTAATAACATAACATAATTAATTAATAAATTAATAGAATCATGACTCAGACCAGAGCAGCAAAGCAAAAGGCTCAAGCTAATGGAAGCGCTGTGGCTCAGAGCAGAACTGAGGGGGGCAGTTGTCCTCTGACTCACAGCTTTATAAAATGCACTGTTTGCTTGATGTTTGCAGAGCAATCGGGTACGGGACATGATACTGCCAAGGGGGATGTCTTTGTGTGTGCGCGATGCAAGGAGTGTATCGATATCAGGAAACAACTCGGCGTTCTTATGGGCCTATATGAGAGCTTGAAGGACAGGGTGGATGCCCTCGAAGAAACAAAATTGAGGGGCCCATCAAGCTCTCAGCTGCCCAGATTAACGCCAGAGCTTGACACAGAGACAACCCCCAAGGCAGAATGCGCTGGTCCCGAAGGAACTAGTAGTTGTTGGTGACTCTATTGTCAGGGAAACGGGGAACATGCTTTGTAAAAAAGATAGGTGGAACAGGACCAGGGTATGTCTGCTAGGGGCAAAGGTTGATGACGTTGTAGAGCGAATATCATCTTTTAAGGGCGCAAAAGGTGATATAGTTGTACACGTTGGCACTAATAATATTAAGAGTAGGAGACCGGCAGAATTACTTAACAAGTACAGGTCACTGTTGAACAAAAGCCGAGGAATTAGGGTTGAATTTGTAAGTGTCTGCAATTCTGCCCAGACACGATAGGAGGGAGTATATGATGAGAGCCTTGTCGATCAATTCGGCCCTGGAAAGATTGTGCAAGGCTCAAGGGGTAGAATTTTTTTCAGCCTGGACTGTACTTTTTAACAGGAGAGATTGCTTCTACAGGGATGGGATACACTTAAATAGAAAGGGTGCAAGAATATTTGCTGATGCTATCGCGGCAGTGTTAGGTGGGTCGGAAAACTGCTAGCTTGGGGGGAGACAAAGACCAATAGATTGACAGTAGCCACTGGCAGAGGTGAAAGAGATTCTTGCACTGCTTCTATTAGAATGAGCCGAAGCCTGAAAAACAAGATGCATGGTATTTCAGAGACTGCTGGGAGCCATTGTGGTACAAGTAAACACATGGGTTGTGTTAGGGTAGCTAAGAATAGAAACAGGTGCAGGCATACTTGCGTGTACACCAATGCTAGGAGTTTAGTAAATAAATTTGATGAATTTGAGGTATTGCTCAAAACATCGAAGGCAGATATTGTTGGGATATCAGAGACGTGGTGTCACACAGATATAAGGGATGCGGAACTGCAATTTGGGGAGTACAACGTCTACAGAAAGGATAGATAAGATAGGAAGGGGGGAGGGGTTATGATATTAGTTAAGAAACACATAAAAACCATAAAAACCAAGGAAGTGAAGCCAGTCGACATCGCCGGACAGTGCAGTGTTGAGTCAGTTTGGTGTGACATAAGCATTGGGAGATCAAAATTGAGAGTAGGAGTGTGCTATAGGCCTAATGACTCTGATGAGTATAATAAGGAACTGTACACGGAAATAGAGTGGGCCAGTAAATCAGTGTCTTATAATGGGAGATTTTAATTTCCCAGATATTGACTGTAATTTGGGGACTGGATACTCACACACTAGCAGGGCTTTTGTGGATTTATTGGATGATTGTTTTCTACATCAGCATGTTCAGGAGGCAACTAGAGGGAGTAATACTCTTGATTTGATTATCAGCAGTGATTCTTCATGCATTAAGAATCTGCAGATAAATGAACCGCTTGGTGGCAGTGATCACATTGTGCTGAAGTGGGATTTACTCAAAGAGGTAACTACCATTAGGGGTAAAGGGAAGGGTTATTGCTTCCGTAAAGGCGACTACGATGGACTGAGACAGTATTTAAATTCTATACAGTGGGACCAACTGATGATGTTACCAACAGCAAATTCAAAATGGGAAGCATTCAAAGAACTTATCTTGGAAGCTACTAGGCTTTACATACCAACTAAGAAACATTGTTCAAGGTTTAGGCCAAAATGGTTGTCAGATGAACTAATGAGGCATATGGCAGAGAAGAAAAATGCATGGGATACTTACAAATTAACACATGACACAGAAGCCTATGATAGATACAAGTTGATATGCAACCAAGTTACAAAGGAGGTTAGGCAGGCGAAGGCAGATTACAAGAAATCCTTGGCAAGGGATGCAAAGAAAAACAGCAAAGAGTTCTTTACTTATGTAAACTCTAGAAGGAAAGGGATGAATCAGATTGGTCCACTTGATATTGATGGGTCAAGTGTTGATGATCCTGCTCAGGTGGCTAACAAACTAAATGAATATTTTGCATCGACATTCACACATGAGGAGTTATTCAGCGAGGGGAATGCCAGAGATGTATTCAACTCTAGCAGTAAGTTACAGAATCTTGAAATAACTGGGAGTAAAGTGGAGGAGAAACTGTTGAAGATAAACACAAGAAAGGCACCCGGGATGGATGGGATCTATCCAGTTATATTAAAGGAGGCAGCAAAGGAAGTAAGCAAACCCTTAGCCATAATTATGAGAGCTTCCTTGGACTCAGGGGAGGTACCCATAGACTGGAAATGTGCAAATGTGACCCCAATTCACAAAGGAGGATCAAAGGCTGACACAAGTAATTATAGACCTGTGAGCTTAACTTCTGTTCCAGGAAAATTAATGGAGGCACTGGTTAAAGAAGCACTGCAGCATCATTTAGACAAGACTTCAGTTATAGCTCAGACACAGCATGGTTTTGTTAAGGGGAAGTCTTGCCTGACCAACTTGATTGGATACTATGATGCAGTCACAAAAGAACTGGATGCAGGAATAACTTTGATATTATATACTTGGATCTTAGAAAGGCTTTTGATACTGTTGCACATGGAAGACTGTTGCACAAATTGGAGCAGTGTGACATTGGAGGCAAATTGCTGCTGTGGATAAAGGGATGGTTGAGTGGGAGAAGACAGAGAGTGGTAATCAATGGACACTGCTCATCGTGGACTGATGTTATTAGTGGAGTCCCTCCGGGCTCAGTGTTGGGTCCATTATTGTTTTCTGTATTTATAAATGATATTGATGATGGTATATCGGGATTAATGTCCAAGTTTGCAGACGATACAAAGGTTGGCAGGGTTGTCAAGGACACTACTGACACTATGCTGCTGCAACAGGATCTGGAAAGGTTGAGCAGATGGGCTGAGAGGTGGCAAATGAAGTTTAACATTGACAAATGTAAAGTACTACACATGGGAAACAGCAACCCCAGAGCAACGTATCAACTCAGTGGTACAACACTGACAGTGGTAGAGAATGAAAGGGACTTGGGGGTGATTGTGAAGGCAGATATGAAGTTCTCTGAGCAGTGCAGACGGGCTGCAAGAGTAGCTCCTGGAGTATTGTCAATGATATACAGGAATTTTTCCAGCAGGGATTAGGAGCTGATTATTCCATTGTATAAGGCGATGGTCAGGCCACACCTAGAGTACTGTATACAGGTCTGGAGGCCTCATTTCAAGAAGGATGTAGAGCTGCTGGAACGAGTACAGAGAAGGGCAACAAGATTAGTGAATGGAACAAAGGGGTGCTCTTACGAAGAAAGGCTTAAGTTTTGCAAATTACAGTGTCTGGAGACTAGGCACCAGCGAGGTGATCTGATAGAGATCTGATAGAGAGGTGTATAAAGCCTTGAATGGTTTAAGCATGCTCAATGCTGATGGGATTCTTCCTCTAGCTCAGAATAATCACCTGAGAGGGCATAAATTCAAATTGAGGAAAGACAGATGTAGGATAGACGTGCGGAAATTTGCCTTTAGCCAGCGGGTGGTTGGTTGGTGGAACAGACTTCCATCCCTTGTGGTGGAGGTTGATAGCCTAAATAAGTTTAAGGCTCAGCTGGACAGGTATTTTGAACGAACAGAGGGGTGAAGTGGAAGTGGTTTTTTTTTTTTTTTTTGGCTGATGCTGCATAAGCTTGCTTTCTTGCATCAAATGCCTCTACTAATGCTAATGCTAATATATATTATATATATATATTATATATGTAAAATATATAATATATATAATTTTTTTGTGTATAAAATATTATAAGTAGAACGTGTGAAGGAGATTTATTTATAGAATTAAACCTAGAGAATATACGGCATACCCGAGAAACAACTTATATCTTGTATTGTCTTTAAGCTGTCCTACACTCTTTGTTCTTATTTCTCCGAAATTATTAGGGTAATCTGAGGATGGAGGAGAAACTATTTCTTATTTGTACTTCTATATTTTCGCCTTTATGGAGGTCAGGTTCTATTATTACTATTCTATTCGTTTTTATTCTTACTATCTGCATGTTTCTCTTTGCTTTAACTTAACTTTAATTAATTAATTAATTATTATTTATTTTTACCATATCCTCAATAGAGGGATTATTATTTCATAATGACTAGTTGTTATATTATGTCCTGGATACGGTAGATATGCTTTATATTTATTCTTATTTTAATTATTAAATTACGTTCTCTGTCGAGTCAACGATGTTCAATATATGCTTACATTTATAAGATCTTCCTTTTGAGTCAAAAATTTTTAACTACCTTTAATTGGTTTAGATTCAAATTATATAATCTCTGGATATTTTATATATTATATATCTTAGCAGATATTGATCATTACGAGGCTAGAGGGAGACAGAAGTGTTCAAAGCCGCTAAATAAAGTGGATTTTCTTATTTATTGATTTGAAATTCTTGTTTTTCTAAAACTTTTGGTTTAAATTTAGTAGTATAGCATTATTTTATGATTTTAAGATTAATCTGGTGCATTTATTCTTTACTCGGCCTTGTAATTGCATAAAAGTATCGGAAAGGGTATCAAATCCAAGTGTTACAAGTTGCAGCTCCACTGAATAAGACGTTTTTAGCCATATTTAGCCGCTCTATTGACCAATTGATACATCAAATTATTTTCTATAAGTAGCTTATAGACCTAGTCAGGATCGTTAGTTATTCTGAATTGAGACAGCGAGATTTGGAAGTTAATTAATACTTAAGTGTCTGTAGATTTACCGTTATTAACTTGCTGCCTTTGTTATACGATACAACGTTATATCCCGAACTAGATAGCGTAAGCTTAATATAATACAGTATATAATATAATATTGTCAATTAATCAGTAAAATCTATTAATTTTGTTAAACTTCGTTGTCATTTTAATTGCACTTTTAACTAAATACATATAACGAATTAGATTACAAACGTAACTAATTAATACATAACTTGATACGGAACTTATATAAACAGAACTCGTAGATAATACTCGATACTGAAAAAATATATATAGCGTTATAACTGTGTTGGGATACAAGTTTAGGGTTATCATTTTGTACTGAAATTGAAATTTTATTGAAATTAAATCGAAATCATGACTCAGACCAGACCAGAGCAGCAAAGCAAAAGGCACAAGCTAATGAGAGTGCAGTGGCTCAGAGGAGAACTGAGGGAGACAGTTGCCCTCTGAATCACAGCCTTTTAAAATGCACTGCTTGCATGATGTTTGTGGACAATCGGGTATGGGACATGATACTGCGCGATGTAAGGAGTGTAAGGAAATCAGACGACATCTCAGCGTTGTTGTGGACCTATATGAGAGCTTGAAGGACAGGGTGGATGCCCTCGAAGGATCTAAATTGAGGAGCCCATAAAGCTATCAGCTGCCCACATCAACGCCACAGCTTGCACTTGGTCATCACGCAACACAGCTGCAACCCACAAGGCAGAATGCGCTGGTCCCAAAGGAACTAGTAGTTGTTGGTGACTATTGTCAGGGAAACGGGAAACATGCTTTGTAAAAAGGATAGGTGGAACAGGACCAGGGCATGTCTGCCAGGAGCAAAGGTTGATGACGTTGTAGAGCGGATATCATCTTTTAAGGGCACAAAAGGTGATATTGTTGTACACGTTGGCACTAATGATATTAAGAGTAGGAGACCGGCAGAATTACTTTACAATTACAGGTCACTGTTGAAAAAAGGTTGAATTTGAGGTTGAAAAAGGGAATTAAGGTTGAATTTGAAAGTGTCTGCAATTCTGCCCAGACACGATAGGAGAGAGTATATGATGAGAGCCTTGTCGATCAATACAGCCCTGGAAAGATTGTCCAAAGCTCAAGGGGTAGAATTTTTTCAGCCTGGTCTGTACTTGTTAACAGGAGAGACTGCTTCTACAGGGTTGGGATACACTTAAATAGAAAGGGTGCAAGAATATTTCCTGATGAAATCGAGGCAGTGTTAGGTGGGTCGGAAAACTGCTAGCTTGGGGGATACAAGGACTAATAGATTAACAGTAGCCACTGGCAGAGGTGAAAGAGATTCTTGCACTGCTTCTATTGGAATGAGTAGCAGCCTGGAAAACAAGATGCAGGATATTTAAGAGACTGCTGGGAGTCATTGCGGTACAAGTAAACACATGGATTGTGTTAGGGTAGCTAAGAGTAGGAACAGGTGCATATATACTTGCATGTACAGCAATGCTAGGAGTTTGGTAAATAAATTTGATGAATTTGAGGTATTGCTCAATACATCAAAGGCAGATATTGTTGGGATATCAGAGACGCGGTGTCACATAGAAATAAGGAATGCAGAACTGGAATTTGGGGAGTACAACGTGTACAGAAAGGATAGACAGGATAGGAAGGGAGGTGGGGTTATGCTATTAGTTAAGAAACACATAAAATCCAAGGAAGTGAAGCCAGTCGACATCGCTGAACAGTGCAGGGTCGAGTCAGTTTGGTGTGACATAAGCATTGCGAGATCAAATTGAGAGTAGGAATGTGCGATAGGCCTAATGACTCTGAGTATAATAAAAAACTGTACAGGGAAATAGAGTGGGTCAGTAAATCATAGAGTCTTATAATGGGGGATTTTAATTTTCCAGATACTGACTGGAATTTGTGGGTTGGTCACCCACACACTAGCAAGGCTTTTGTGGATTTATTGGATGATTGTTTTCTACATCAGCATGTTCGGGTGGCAGCTAGAGGGAGGAATATTCTTGATCTGATTATCAGTAGTGATTCTTCATGCATTAACAATCTGCAGGTAAATGAACCACTAGGTGGCAGTGATCACAGTGTGCTGAAGTGGGATTTACTCAAAGAGGTAACTACTATCAGTGGTAAATGGAAGGGTTTTTGCTTTCGTGAAGGCGCCTACGATGGTCTGAGACAGTATTTAAAAATTCTATAGAGTGAGACCAACTGATGATGTTACCAACAGCAAATTCAAAATGGGAAGCATTCAAATAACTTATCTTGGAAGCTACTAGGCTTTACATACCAACTAAGAAATATTGCTCAAGGTTTAGGCCTAAATGGATGTCAGATGAACTAATGAGACATATGGCAGAGAAGAAAAATTCATGGAATACATATAAATTAACATGTGACACAGAAGCCTATGATAGATATAAGTTGATCTGAAACCAAGTTACAAAGGAGGTTAGGCAGGCGAAGGCAGATTACAAGAAATCTTTGGCAAAGGATGCAAAGAAAAACAGCAAAGAGTTCTTAACTTATGTAAACTGTAGAAGGAAGGGGATGAATCAGATTGGTCCACTTGATATCGATGGTTCATGATCCTGTTGATCAACTGTTAATGATCCTGCTCAGGTAGCTAACAAACTAAATGAATATTTTGCATCGACATTCACACATGAGGAGTTATTCAGAGAGGGGAATGCCAGAGGTTTATTCAACTCTGGCAGTAAGCTACAGAATCTTGTAATAATTGAGAGTAAAGTGGAGGAGAAATTGTTGAAGATAAACACAAGAAAGGCACCTTGGGTGGATGGGATCTATCCAGTTATATTAAAGGAGGCAGCAAAGGAAGTAAGCAAAACTTTAGCAATAATTATGAGAGCTTCCTTGGACTCAGGGGAGGTACCCATAGACTGGAGATGTGCAAATGTGACCCCAATTCACAAAGGAGGATCAAAGGCTGACACAAATAATTATAGACCTGTGAGTTTAACTTCTGATCCAGGAAAATTAATGGAGGCACTGGTTAAAGAAGCACTGCAAAATCATCTAGACAAGACGTTATAGCTCGGACACAGCATGGTTTTGTTAAGGGGAAGTCTTGCTTGACCAATTTCAATGGATACTATGATGCAGTCACAAAAGAACTGGATGCAGGGAATAACTTTGATATTATATATTTGGATCTTAGAAAGGCTTTTGATACTGTTGCACATGGAAGACTGCTGCACAAATTGGAGCAGTGTGGCATTGGAGGCAAATTGCTGCTATGGATAAAGGGGTGGTTGAGTGGGAGAAGACAGAGTGGTAATGAATGGACACTGCTCGTCGTGGACTAATGTTATTAGTGCAGTCCCTCAGGTTTCAGTTTTGGGTCCATTGTTGTCTTCTGTATTTATAAATAATATTGATGATGGTATATCAAGCTTAATGTCCAAGTTTTCAGACGATACAAAGGTTGGCAGGGTTGTTAAGGACACTACTGACGCTACGCTGCTGCAACAGGATCCGGAAAGGTTGAGCAGATGGGCTGAGAGGTGGCAAATGAAGTTCAACTTGACAATGTAAAATACTACATATGGGAAACAGCAACCCCAGAGCAACGTATCAACTCTGTCGTACTACACTGACAGTGTTAGAGAATGAAAAGGACCTGGGAGTAATTGTGCAGGCAGATATGAAGTTCTCTGAGCAGTGCAGACGGGCGGCAAGAGTAGCTCATGGTGTCTTGTCAATGATATACAGGAATTTTTCTATCAGGGATAATGAGGTGATAAGCAAATCGTGAATGGTTTAGGTACTCTCCGTTCACATTGACTGCTTTCTGCGACCAGTCTAATCTTCTGAAAGCTTCCACAGCTTCGGAGATATTGTCTCCTTGTCGAACTCCTTTCTCAATTTTAAATTTCCTACTGTCTTTGTCTAGTCTAATAAAGGATGTAGCACTCTCATATATTTTCTTCAAAATCATAATATATGGAGTATCTATGCCTTGTCTTTCCAGTGCCCGAAACATTGCCTTATGCTGTATGGAGTCAAATGCCTTTTCATAATCCACAAATGCCAGGCATAATGGTGTTTTATATTCATTTGCTTTCTCTATTAGCTGTGATATTACGTGAAGGTGATCCATAGTTGAGAATCCTGTCCTAAAGCCAGCTTGCTCTTTCGGTTGATTCTCATCAAGTATTCTTTCTAATCTGTTAGTAATGACCCTTGTGAACAACTTGTAGATATGGGATAACAAGCTAATTGGTCTATAATTTCCAGTTTCAGATTTATCTCCTTTCTTATGCAGCAAAACTATGATTGCATTATTCCACTGCTTAGGCATCACACCTTTTCTAATGCACTTTGTGAAGAGCCTTGCCAGTTTTTGTGTTATGTCTCTTCCTCCCAATTTTAACAACTCTACAGTAACTTCATCTTCCCCCGGGGCTTTCCGATTCTTCATTTTCTTCAATGCATGTTCTACCTCATCAGGAAGAATATCGGGTATGTCGTATGTGTTGCTACTTTGCAATCCATCTTCCCCACTGCTGGTATCATTCCCTCGCTCCTTGTATAATTCTCTATAGTAGTCTTCTGCTATTTGAATTATGCCTTCTCTGCTGTTTATAAGTACACCATCGCTATTCTTCAGTTTCAGTATCATTTGTCTTTCTGTATTACTGCTCATGGCTGCTGATTTAAATCCTTTGTTTTCCCTTAATGCTTGTTCTACTTTTCTTGTGTTAAATCTTCTTATGTCCTCTCTGAGTCTCTTTCTAATGGCTTTGCATTTGGATACGCCTCCGTAATTCGACAAAAACACAGAAAGAAGGCAGTGATTGGCTGGTGCCACTCACTGCTTTCTCCTCCCCCTATCCTCCTCGCTCGTATGTGACACGGCAAAGTCAAGTGACATCAAAATACGTCGCAGCCAAAATAAAGAAAAAGAGAAACGGCAATACGGAACTAAAATACGTGATAATAAATGCAACTCCATTTTTGCTTGAATCAATCCAGAAGTCATTTACATTCTGTCACTAAACAAAAATGTAACTTCAATACAAATAAAACTCAACTCATGACTCCTAGCCATGGCCAACGACCGGTTTTTTTGCTTGAATCCCTTCCGAAATCATAGCAATCACAAAAATATCCATAAAATATCCAACACCACCAGCACAATAGCGACGTCTAACAAGAACAACACACGTGAAAATAATAATTTCGCATTTTTCTTCAAAATCAGAAGGAAATCGACAACCAATCAAAACGAGAAATTACACATTCGTGCTAATCACCCAATCACAGATCGCGAACGTAAAGTCACTCCGTTCTACGACCACGCCCACGAGGCGAAGATTAAGGGTACCCAAATACTGGAGTTCTGCGCAATTATTTAGCAAATTAAATATGTGCGACTTACCTTTAGGGCTACAGTAGGTACGAAATACAATAAATGCCCAAAAAATGAATTAAGTATTTTATTTTCCCGATTGAATGTTTGTCTGTTTAGGGGCCAATCACCAATTGTGACACTTCGGCAGTAACAGGTTTCACCCCTTCTAGTTATTATTTAAGAAATATTCCAGTTCATCAAATGCATTTATTAATTATGAAATACTGGATAAATAACATCCACCTGTAAAATCTAATAACATTTCATCCCATCAGCCGAAATAAATCAAACAGCGATGTTTCGACAACGGGAAAAGTTGGGCCGACGGGTTTCAACCCACAGTTTGAAAAGTTAATGCGATCCTTAGCGGACCTTGAGGAGAATGGATGCAATTCACTCATGGTTGTTCTGCAATCTGACTACCTGAGTCTCATGTCACGTTAAAGCAGTCGAGCGTAAAAATTATAATAAAATCTTACCTGAGAAAAATCTGCTGATAGGTACAAAAACGGATTTTTCGTCACGGGATAGTTTCTTCAGTACATCGTTTTCGAAGATTGGACTGGTATAACTGCACTAATTATTAATGATATCAGAGTTCAGTCGCAGCCCCTGTATTCCCGCATACTGTTAGTATAAACTATTCCAACACAAAACCCACTTGTAACTCTACACTGATGATTGTCCTAATGGAACATGATACCATCATCATCCTATAACAGAGCGCCACCTACTTGGCCAGAACCAAAGAGCATGCCGGAATCATGGGAAAAAAAAGTTGAGGTTGAGGAATATTTGCATATTAGGCTCAACACGTCCAATATTAGATTTATTTAAGAAAATAGTTTGAGTGAGTTCCGTCATATGTAGGATTGGCTATTATTACGACAAATAAATACCCCACAAAAAAAAAAATAATAATAATAAATAAATAAAACTGCTAATGAAAGCATTTCGACGGAATGTTTGTTATCTCTTTAATTAAATCAGCTATCAGTAATTGTACTATTGTGAGGGACCTTTTATAAACCCTGGACTTCAAATATTTCCCTTAAGGAGAAATTCGCTTATAGCAAACCTGGTAAGTATTGTGCATAGTGATAGACGAAAGGCGCCTCCAGTGGCCCCCTCATCTTCGCCATATGAACCCTGTGGAGACAAACAGTATCACTGTGAAAGCCAGAAAGGGTTGTGGGTTATACATGCCATATTATGTTGGGTTCTGTTGTGTACACAAGTAAAAAAAAAAATAAAAAATAGTGTAGGAGAGAGAGGAGACAGAGTACAGTGAATACAGGATGTACTGAACAAAATGAAGAAAAGGAAAAGGGAATATAAATAGAGCGATGGAGGATGTAAGTGAAGGCATTCTCCACAGGTTGGGTGGGATTTCTCTCACTTAGGCGAAAGTGGAAGAAGAGGTGTGGTTTGGTGAACTAAGCCAAATGTGCAAATGACTGTTCTGAGATCTTCAGTTATAAGAAATCCAGTTATAGGCGTAGGCATGTTAAAATCGCCTAAAATGAAGGTCGGGGTATTGGGGACTAGGTTGGCTACTATCCACGCTAACAGTTCACTCCAGGAATCTTTTGTGTGGTTGGGGGGGGTTACAAATATACCAGACAAATTTGTAGTTGTATGGCATCCTTTCTAAATATGGCACATAAGGCTTCGAAGTTATCTGATTTCGTCACCTGAAATCTGGATTTCTTATAACTGAATGAGAAGAGTAACGCAATACCTCTGCCCCTTTTCCTATTCCTGGAGTTATTGGGGCTGAGATAATCGAGAGGCTGACCTATTACATCCAGTTGCCTTCCGGGAGATAACCAGGTTTCGGTTAAGCAGCTTCGGTCAAGCATTCAGATAGTAACATAATTGTTTGTAGATTTTGGCATTTAAGAGGAAATCTTGGGACAAGTTAGCACGAGGCTGATGTTCGTTGCTATACCTGTGTAGTAGTCAATTCCAGAGAAGCCCTAGAGTTTCCAGTAACTGTCAGGGTCAAGTTGTCTGCGAAGGCTTGTTGGAAACACGCCCCAGGTCTAGGTTCAGGAGCTCGTCCATTCCATAGGAATGAGCCAAGGAGGCAGCACTGGGGGCAGCCTCTGTAGACATTTCTGAAGACTTGTCGATAGGCATTTCTCACTGTAGCACTCCTGTCATGCAAATAGTCCTGTAAGTCTATGTGCATGAAAGGTGAGGGGTAATTACTTTCAGAGGAAAGTGTTCGTTAAGCATCTCCTTGATTTGATTAACATCGTATGATGGAGTACCGCCTTGCATGACGAGAGCTTTTTTCTGGTTGTCCATCGTTGGGTATAACCAGTGAAAATAGCCGATTACATGGCGTTGTCACTGGATGATTCACGAACTCCTTCCTTGCTCCGTTAGTTCCTCATAGAAGTATGGACCGAGGGTGAAAAGGACTGCGAACCGACAAGAAACTATTTTTTGCATCATAAAAGGGGTTTACATGAATGGAGTGTGGGTTTGATCCTAAAAAATGAACAGTTTTTCTATTCATGTCAGCTGATAATAGAAATGTGTTTCATCTATTTAGAGGAAGTTGTGCTTTCCTTCATTCTTTTCAAACTTGGTAAAAGACTTCAATGAAAAAGCGAGAGAAAAACTGCTTAAAGCCGTTGAAACCTTCTCAGAAAACATGCCAAATCGTTTTTGTATACAGCAGATACAAGCCTCTCCAATTTACAAAAATAGCAACACATGTACGAGTTTTACCTTCGGATTTCTGCCTATCTGCTCAGCTACTACAAACAAACTTCGTTTCATATAAACGTTATCTTAATCCTTAATGTAATCTATAGAAATTACAAAGGCTTGCAAAATGATAAAGGTTCACCTTAATTAAAATCCTTGAAGTTTGCAATCCTTAATACAGTCTACATCCTTATTACAACCTTTAAATCTTGGGTCAGTACTGTAGCACGTTGTGGAGAGAGGGCCAATTGTAATAATTCAAAATTCCCCCTGCACCTTCAAGTGTAAGAACCCAATTCTTACACTTATCCTAGGGAAATAAATATTATAACATAACAAGAAAATATATGTATATATTAAATAATATTATTTACATAGGATGATTTTCAGCTTAGATTGCGATCGCTCTGTACCGTACAGTTAAGTAGGGGAGGATTAGCGTAACAACGGGGGGTAGCTGGACAGGGCACATAAGTACAATGGGAGCACCGTAAGGACAGTTCAAGTCGCTATAAACAGAAAGTGGTCAGCTCTTTGGAAGAAAAGAACAAGGGAACCTACTCCCCCTTGTGGAGAGGAAGAATTTTAAAGACTAAGAGGGTGGAGGGGACCCTGGATGCAGCATACACCATGTGAAAATGCCTAGACGCTGCATAAAACAAACTGACACCTTGAGCACTTATTGATTTCAAGGAGCGGTAGAGAAAAAACGGAGTGGACTAATGGGGGTAAGTGCATCGGAATGATCACAAGGAAATATCTAGAAATTTCTAGACTTCCGGAAGTTTATCGAAGCTTCTAGAAATTTCAAGAACTCGGATGTTTCCCCAGGAAAGGGAAGGGCCAAGAAAACGGAGGAAGTGGGAGAGAGCGAATGAGAATAAAGAGATGATGAAGAACGAACTGCGATTGGATCAGAATAGAAGGGGTGGTTGAAACAAAAGAAGATGAAACAGGAGGAGAAAGGAGATTTCCAATTTTTGACAGTTTTGGAGTTTTTGAAAGTTGGAGAGTTCCTGTTGGTGGGCCTGAGTGATGTGCAGCTGGAAAGAAATCCCGAGAAGTGCCAGGAGAATCGCTGGAGAGTAGCGGACAGAAAAATGAGTTTTTGGCTGACAGTCTTTTGGACAGTTTGGACAGTTCCAGTTTTTTGACAGTTTGGGAGTTTTTGGAAGTTTTGAGAGTTCCTGTGGTTGTGCCTGAGTGATGTGCGGCTGGAAAGAAATCCAGAGAAGTGCCGGGAGAATCGCTGGAATGTGGTAGTGAAAATTGGAAGCAGTTTGTCGCAAAGACAGTTCGTTAGGCAAGTTCTGGGAGAGGTCAGCAGCAACGTAGAAATAGGAAGGAGATACCCAATGAAAAATGGAAACACATATGCTGGAGCTGAGTGATAAGGATCGAACAGTCTCTGTATAGAAAGATAAGGAAGAGTTATACAGTCTGGCTTCTCGATAAAGCAGTAAGGAGAGTCTTGATAATTTTATTATGCACCCCAGTATCGTCGAGCTGATCAGATGCCCTAAGCGGGTTAGAGCAACCCATTTATGGAGAAAAGAGTGAGTTCCTGAACAAAGGAGAATTCCTGTAGATGAGCAGCAGTTCCTTAGCCGATGACTAATTCCAGTAGGAGTCTGATGATGCCCTATATTGATGATGATGATGGCCGCCCCTGAGCTGAGAAAAAGGTTGTGTAAAGAGTGATCCCCTAAGCTGTTATGTAAGAACCAGATAATAGTTTTAAGCTTGAATTGAAGGAAAGGACTCTAAGGAATTTTTTAGATTAGTTGATAATTTATTTGATATTGTTTAGCATAAAGGGAAGGAGAACGTTCATAAGATATAGATATATGTACTTCATCACAAAGATAAGTTAATAAGCAAGGAAGATTTAGATATAGGTACTCGAGACTAGTATGTTTAAGTTGAGACTATATTCTAAGCACATGTAATTATTTTGGAAGGGATAATTAAAGAAAATATTATAGCGGGGATTTATAAATCTAGGAAATACACATATAGGTGTTATGCTCACTGCTGCAATCCCAGTTGGGAAGTTTAATTGTTAGAAGGCAAGAGAATGTTATGAGATGTAAACTAAACCAGAAGGAGAAAAGGCAGAAAGACATGAAGAGACATGATATATGAATTGTGATTATCTATACATCTTAGCACACATATAATTCTAGTAATTAACATAATATCCAAATGATGATGTATGATATATTCTTTTTATGTATATACTGTGAATAAACAATATATGTTTATCAAGTATAGTATGAGTCATTCTGAATACTCAGCCAGTCCAGAGGAGACATACACGAACTTCTATTCCCCCAGATTCTGTGATCTGTGCAGTATACAAGTCAGGTGTTAATGTGGGAGGGGGTAAATTAGGGGGAAATCAACGGAGAAATACAAAGTTAAGAGAGGTGGGTCAGAAAGATTAACGAGATTTCTTGATATAAGAAATAATAAATAAAGAATTCTATTCTTCCCCACAATCGTTAAAAATTCACCCCACCCCCCACAAAGTAAAGCAGGCTCAGGCGGTAGCTAGACTATTCATACTGAAAGCATGGACAATTATGAAAATTATGCCCACTTCCATGTTCCATAGCGCAGGTTCAGCATTATATCCGTTAAAGTATCAAAGTTTCACCAGATTTCACTTTTCAATATCATTGTGGTTAACTGATTGCATTCCAGGGCCATATTTCGCCGCGTAGCAAAACATTTAATTGCGTAGTTTTACAAATGTTGCGAATAATATCTTTAGTTCACGTCCATTACAGGATATGATTACATTGATATGATTTGATTTCTGTTGGGGTTTATTGGTGCAAGAACTTCGTGAGTCATAATGTGCTAGTTCATTTGGCATGATGTGTTTCAGAGGTGTGTTGACTTTAGATTTCAACTGTTTCTTTTAGTTTATTTAATGCTTCATCCGGTTAGCCCGTTGCTTGTATTCACTTCCTTAGAGAACGTGGTATAAATTAATAGCTTTAAGTGAAGTGTAAACATCTGTAAACTCATCTCTATCAGGTCTGCTAGGGTAATGCTGTGATGCGTCCTATAAACATCTTTGAAGGCTTGTTTGCGGTCATTTGCATATGTAGGACAGTCTAATAATATAAGTTGGACTGACTGGATACTGTTACAAATGTGGCCTCGTGGTACTCGCAATAAGAATGAGTGCGTAATATGGATATGTCCAATTCTTAGTCTGGCCAATAATGTTTCTTCTTTTCCCCATTTTCATATGCTAGAAACCCAGTTTTCAATATTCGGCATTATTTGGTTCAGTTTGTTTGCAGTTTGCGGATTTCAAGTTTCTTTCCTTTGCAGCTATCAAGTACGACGTATTGCAGGCTTCTAATCGAAATACTTGAAATTTCACAGCATGGATTCTTTTGCTAGATCCAACAGAAATGTGTCCAGTTAATTTATGGCGCGGTCAGTTAGTATTTGTCGTATGTTCCAAAGGATTGTGCGTTTTGGTGCATCTATGTTTTTAATGGCTTGTAAAGAACTCAAGGAATCTGTATATATTTCTACACTATACTTCTAGTGTAGCACTTATCTTTTAAACGAGTGAAGACTAATTTTGTTGCGTACAATTCTGCAGGGTACACACGGTGCTCTTTCGGTAGTTATTGCTTTAAAGTAGTATTTGGAAATACAGCTGCTACTCCCACTATAACTGTTTTCGAGCAATCTGTGTGTATTGGAATATAGTCAGAAAATTGAAGTCTATGCGCTGCATGCAACTGTTGAAAGATTGTTGCAGGTATCGCTTTTTTATCCCATTTCTGAAAGAAGTCAGATGTTGGGATATGCAAATCTCATGGTGGATGGGTACGAACTAGCAAGTGCACTACCTGTCTGTATTAAGGTTATGTACTGCTAAAAAGTCTTGCATTCTGACCCCCAGAGGTCGATTTGCTTGTTGACGATTCTGGTAGATACTTCTACAACGTGGATCAAAGAGGGTCTCTCCCAAGTAGGGTATCTGGGCAAAGATTTTATTTTAAATGCATAAGTGTAAAGTGTGTTATTGTCATACGGCACCAGGGGTTTCCCCCATCTCCGCGTTGCTTTCATTGTGGGTGAACCAGTTCACTGGGAAATGCCAGAGATTTAAAAGTGTGAGGGACTTGTTCATGTGTAGTGTCGTGTACCGTTGTTCATCTAGTCATTTAGCCGCTAGACCCTTGCTGAGGCCCAACGTTGCCCCACTTATGCCCCGTGGAGGCAGACCAGGAACCCAGTAGACTCAGTTTTAGTCTGGGAGGTCCTGCCGCTTACTTTCCTGAGATTTCAGCGGCTAGGACCTATAAAAAAATAATAATAAATAAAAAAAATAAATAAAAAAATCCATTAGGTTAGTGACGATGCACACACATATATATATACACATGCACAATTTCATACACATGTATACATACACATATGAGTTGGCGTGGGGGTATGATCGCTAAGGTTGTTATGCCGATTTTGGGCTCAAGGATTTTTGGCGCGTTAATTTTTGTTGTGTGGGGCTTTCGTTAGCATAAAGATAGAAGTGGGGAGGAGACAGAAGACTGGGAGGTGAGAGACAGAAATATGGGACCAATAGAGTAGGTAGCCCCAGTTTTCAGTGAGGCATGCCCATGCCCCACCAGAGTAGAAGATGTAGGGTGGCGAGAAGGGGAGGGAGCGAAGGTCGTCCCCTCCCCCCTCCCCAAGGATGTGGGAATAAAAGGTGAAGGGGACTAGAGTGCCCTGTTCAGGTCGCCGTCAGTCTGTTGGCAGTTATGCTGCGTTTTGTCTCTTCTCTGTTTTCAATGGCACTCATGGGGTAATACCTGTCGTAACGTCTCTTCCAGTTGTCAGCGTTCCATTTGGTCGAGTCTGGTATCCTGCGAATTTCGATTTTCTGTTTCATCTGGTAGCGTTTCTTGTCAGTCTCTGTGTTGATTGCTGTAGATTGCAATTAGCATTTTCCTCCTAGCGAATAGATCCTGCGCGAAGAGAGAGAGAGAGCGCCTGTATTCTTCCTCTGAGTCCAGGAAGTGGGACTCCAATCCCTTCGGAAGGTATCTGATTCTTGATATGAGAATCCCTCTGAGGGCCTCATATTGTAGACATTCATAAGCTATGTGGCTCCAGCTTTCGCTCTCCCCGCATGTACAGCTGGGATCGTCGGTGAGACCCAGCCCGAAAAGCTTTTCATTGTAGGGGCCATGTCCTGTTAACAGTGTTGTCATGTGGTACCCTGGGAAATACCACACCGGTTGTTTTGGATATATCTTGCGGATGTCCGGTAGGAATTTTTTTGTTACTTCTCCCTTGGTGGTCTCAGTCCACCTTCTCTGCCAAAGGTTTAAGAGGTGGGTCTGTAACCTGACTTTTTCATTCTTTAGGCTGTTCGCCGGATCAGTCGTGTAGCCCTGGTGGGTGGCAGCCACTCTCCTGGACAGCAGGAACAGCAACCCTGCCTGGATAACCTCCAGATCCATGGGGAGCACTCCGGCAAGCACCTGTAGTGCTGGGGTGCTTACTGTGCTGCAACCTCGCAACGCTAGTTGTTGTCGCCTAAGAGTTAGGGATAGTTCGTTGGCTACGGCATAGAGACTATATGGGAGAGTTAAGATAGGCGCCAATGGTTATAGTAGTGCATTTTGATGAACTGGGTCCAGCCATTTCCGAGCTTCTTTCTGTGCTGAATCCACTGGGGCTTTATAATCCAACCTTGATGTATTGTATTGACTGCTTTGTATAGATTTAATAAGGAAAATCTAGCCTCTACCCATGCTGTTGATGAAAAGATTTAAAATTGTTAAGACGTTTTGTGCGGCTTTTATGTAACTGCCGGATGAGCTCCAAGAACGTGAATTTTTTGTCTAAGGTTAGTCCAAGAAATTTTGCTTTCGGCTGCGTTGGTATTCTCTGGTCTTCTGGTTATAATTCCCTGTCAGGAAGGAGATTGTTTTGCGACAGAAATGTACACATATCATTTTTTGTGTTGTCAGTCTGAATCCATTATCTAGAGCCCATTTAATTATATCGTTAGTTGCGTGTTGGAACTGTCTCTAGATAGTTCTCTTATTCTGTGATTGACTAGAGATAATAAAGTCATCGACATAAAGTGCAGGTGACACTGAAAAAGGGATTTGATTTGTGATTGAGTTAAACTTTATTGCAAGCAATGTGGCACTCACGACTGAGCCCGTGGGACACTTTCTTGTTGGTAGATGTCGAAGAAAGAAGTTTGTTTTTACTTGGAACTGTAAAATGTACTGTGCAATCAGATATCGGACATCATAATTAGTGAATAATCTTGCACAGTTCCACTGAATAATTTTATCCATTATTTATATTTAGTCAGTCCCCCTAAAACTGTTTTCGTTAGTTAGTAGTGTTTGCTTTTCTGTCCTTAATCTACCTTTTTTAGAAAAGACTGGTGTTTCAATATCCATGTCTTCGTCCGCATGGGTTTCTAACACTTCATCTTCCAACTTTCCTGTTTTCTCTAATTCGGAGGTAGGTTAAAGATTGTGGGGTCCTTTATTACCATTACACTGCAAAGTTGGAAAATCTGAGAGAATTGAGACTGGTGTATTTACTGTTTTCTCATATTTACCTTGTTGTTTTGCTTAGAGTAAGTTTTTTAATTGTGGAGTGAAAGATTCATGTGGAGGAATTGAGATTTCAGTATGGCATTCAACTAATTTATATCTGGCCGCTATTTGTGCATACACTGGTCTTCTGGTTATAGTTGGCTGTGCCATTTTTCTTGCTTCTTGGTATCCAGTATTGTGCTGTTTTGTATTTCCTTTTGTTTTTTCCATATTTCATTTGTTCTGGAACAGACACGATGTTCTCTTTTACAGTTTGGACACTTTAAAGTTGGAGCTGGGCAGTCGTCGATCTGATGTTTATTGGATCCACATTTAGCACATGTCGGTGTATTTGCAGTCTCTGAGTGTCCATAATTTTTAACATTTGAAACAGCGTAAAGGATTTGGAATATATGATTTTAGTTGTCAGTTCAGATATTTTGCTTTTACAGTTGGTGGGATTTTTGGTGTGATAAATGTCATAATTAAGTTTTTGGTAGGTTATATTTCCGTCTCTCCAAATAGAAATTCGTCACTCCTTTATTTTGGAATTCGCTGCTCATTTCGTTTAGATGTCTGGTACTGGACGTTTCAACTAACAGAAACCCAGATTGGAGTCACCTGTCCGTTTTTCGTGTTCCGGCTAGTCCTTTCAGGACATTTTGGATAAAAAAGGGGAATTTCTTACCTAATGTCTCTTCTTCAGTGGAGTTAAATGATTGAGAATAAGGATGTTGGTTTTTTCAGGAGTTCGACATGCTGGATTTTCTCGAATGTCCCTTGGGAAGTGGTGACTTTACTAGTCATGTGTATCTCTTTTTAGCTCTGGGAGTGTAAATTCCACCTCCCAGGCTTCCGGCTTCGCCACGAGGATATAAGAGCGGAGCCAGCAAGTGACCAAGCAGCGGCTAGAAAGCAGGGTTGGTGGTGGTGTTCGATTTTAAATAAGAAAACAAAAGGTGACTCTCTTTCTGAAGTTTTGCTAGCTCCTTTTAGCAAAACATTACTTATTAAGTACGGAAAATAAACGTCGCTTCAAATGTACTGAACTAAATATAATAGAGAAGCGCACTATAGAATCACTTTAAATCACTTGATTCGGGGCCTTACGGGAAGAGTTGTGTTCTTAAATTCCGGGTGTTATCTTATAATAAACCTGTGATTATAAGGTCATTCAATCATATAGCAAGCTTTACAAATTCTGGTAATAACATTCAGGTACTTCCGAAGAAGAATGATGTTATCATTCTTTAATTCTGCAGATTTGCACTTTTTTTTTTCCTTTCTCAATCAGCTTAGAAATCGAGGGTATTTTTTTATTGAGAAAGAATATCTCATTAAATTCATTCTATATCACAAGAATATCTCATTAAATTTTGTTAGTTGTAATGATAAATTAAAACTGACTAAGCTATACCAAATAATTAATTTAATTACTAATTAATTAATAATTAATTAGTATACCAAAATAATAAATTTTACTAATTTAAAATATTCCCAATAATCATTCAATATGAAAACTCTAAAATTGCTAATAAAAATGTATTTGTGAATATTACATTTGAAATATTACATTGCATTCTCCTGATGTAAAAGGTAAACTCGACAAATGCGTGGTCTTGTGAAAAAAATCAAGAAATAATGATTACAATATCACGGGTAGTATTGGGAGCAGAATATTTGCAATTTTTTGCAAAACAGAAAATAAATAACTACAAGTTAGATTGTAAATACATTTCAGAATGCAAAAAAAAGTCCTTTATTTATCACATTATACAGAGACTAGCAAGGATAGAAACTCTACAATCTAACCGACAAGAAAGAAGCGTTTAAGTTTGCTTTTAAAAAAGTATTCCCTGATAAATGGTTGGGCATGAATTGGATATACATAAGGAATTGCAGGTTACACATAAGGAAATTTCTGCAAAACTATATATGATTAGTTTTAAGAATAATGGAATAAAACAACACACATCTTTTACTTAATCTGGAGTCGAACTGGTTTTGGGACACCAAGAGATTCCATTCAGCAACATTTTCCATTTGGTGTCCAGTCTTCATCATCAGGGCATTCGGGTTCTATTTCTGGATCACACTGCATATCAGCACAAAAATAGAAGAAACAGGCTTCGTTACAATTGTTTCTCTGAATTCAAAATCAATTATTTTCCAAACTACTTAAGCTACAATATAACGGAGAAAGTACTCTTTGATGGCAGAATTCTAATCGCAACAGTAGGTTTCAGATATTTTTTTGTATAGTTAAGCTGCATAAGCTTGCTTTCCTGCATCGTATGCCTCTACTTATGCTAATTTTCAGGCCGATTGGGTACTAGTAGTCTGGAGGCAATATGACGTGTTCAGGTTCCTCCCCCTTTCGAGTGGCCGTGCGATCAGGTGTTTGACTATTCCACAAGGGTGAGCGACAATTCCATGGCTGTGAGTAGCTTACCGTCCCTGGGAGAAGGTCAAGTGCAGTTTGTATTATGCCGATTGCAATTTAGATGTCTTCACCAGGTCTACTATAGAGTGAGAGCAGATGTAAGGATCCCATGGTAGTAAGAACTAGAGCACAGGCACTAAGGGATGTACAAAGTGGAGCTACTTTAGCTACAGAGATTTCAATTTTGCTGACTGGGATTGCTGCCCGTGGTGCATCTGTAGTACTCTGAAGGATTTTGTATGAAACTGGATAACCTGTGACCTAATCCTTGACATGTATAGTATGTAATGTAGGAACGAAAGTTTCTACACAAGATAATATACCGGCACATGAACGAAAATTCAACTCCGCCTTTGTACACTGATGGTTACAGAGCACTGTAACAGGCCAGAGATGTGTGTAAGACTATATTCGTCCAGTGTGTGTTGTTAAGTTGTTTCTGGCCGTTTTAGGTCACGAGGCAGGTGATCACCTGGAAAGCCTGTCCAGTGCCCGTCTACTGCCCGGGATGGTAGGCCACAACTACGCATGAACCATGGCCAACCTCAACATTCACGCACTGAATGTCCAAAGCGAGTTTGGAGCAATTCAAAAGAAACCCGTGCCTGCAAGCCGACAACAGCGCACACACACACACAGTCATTCCCAGGAGACAGGACAGTAGAAGTCGAAGAAATAAAGAAGATAATAGCATAAAGTAAAAACAAAACAAAATAATAAAATAAATAAATAAATTTAAAAAAATAAAATCTTTGTCTGTCTTTGTCCACGTCTTTATGCAGTGCTGCTCAAAGTAGTCCACAAAGAGAAAGGTGCATGTCAAACAGAAGTAGTAATGTCATTCAAAATCCAGATCAGCAGGAACAAGTTCTAGATATAATTCTGTTAATCTGGAGTGGTATCAGAAGTCACTGGTTGATAACGATATCAATGAGCAGAGGAAGGATTTATTTGCGGAGAGTTTTGATAAAGAATGAACCAGAAAATGCAGCACCGTGTGTTCTTGAGAACCAGCAAAATTTAGGACATTGCGTCATCAGGACAACAAAGGAGGCAAAAGGTTGTATTTTCATTTATGAAGTGTTTTCAGTTTGATTTCTTGCATTAATATTAAGGTTGAAAGTCTTCCTGCGATTAAAAGCAGCGTTGCAGACGGTTTGAAGGGCCTGGAAATTGTTGACAGTTATGAGTATCTTCTCACATCCGGGAGACAAGTTTGGTACTGTTGATTTAAGAGCCAATCTTAGGTCCTCGTCAATGGAGCATTCAAAAACGCACGTGAGGAGAGTCTTATCGTAGCCCACATTGACAGGAGACTGTTTGAGAAAGTCTGAATTCGTAGAGTTTTCGTTAAGCGAACCATGTCCAGTTAGTATATACGCTGATGTTATCTTCTCAACCAAGTATATAAAACCAGACGTAATTTTGAAACGGCTCGTGAATTTCAACTGGCAAAATCTCTTCCAACTCCCCGTAGACGACGCCTTAGAAGCACTTTCGGATACCCTTCACTTTATTGCTCTTGAGGGTGCATCAAAACGCATAAAAATTTCCCATCGAGCAAATTCCTGGTTTAGTCCACAAGTAAAATATGCTTTTAAAAAGAAGCAAAAAAACTCTTCAGAAAATGGAAAAAAACTGAACACCCACCTAATTATATTCGATATAAAGAAGCTAGAGCGCGGTTCATTCGATTGAAACGTCAAGCTCACTATGACATGGTGCGATCACATTTAAAGAAAGGAAGCAGGATATATAATAAGAAAAGGCGTACGGATATAATGCCCGAGCACATCATCTCAGAATGGACCCAAGCCACCTTTGGACCTTTGGAACTCCTCTGGCAGAAATTCAACTTGAAAATGAAGTCAACACAGAGAAAATCCGTGAAGCAATTAGCAAACTGAAGACAGAGGTCTATGCTGAACTGTCTCAAATCAGTATCGCTAGAGATGACATTAAAGCCGCTGTGAATAGCCTCAGGAATAAAGCCACAATTGGGCCTGATAAATTCCCACTCTTCATGATTAAGATCAGCAGTGTATACATCATAGATCTGCTCCTTCACATTTTCCACAAAATTTTAAGTGAAAACCACTTTCCGAAGATATGGAATACATATTTCGTTAAACCTGTTCCCAAAAATAACAATCCTAAATCCGCCAAAGACTACAGGCCTATTGCAATTGGATGTTCGTTTCAAAAAATATTTGAGAAATCCATTTTAAATACCATCAACCATCACTGCTTCGGGCATAGACCGAAGTACCTTCATTCAGTGATCCCACAAAGATCTACTACCACCAATCTCATGGAGACTCTATTTCGAATCCAACACGCCCTTAACTTCAGACAGCAATTAGACATTGTCTTCTTAGACGTTGCATCCGCTTTCGACAGTATATCCATCTCGGCTATTACTATCATCTTGGAGGAATATTTCCATATAACTGGGCACGTATTAGCTATAATAACGAGTTCTTTGAGGGAGAGACATCACTGCCATAAATGGAACTTCCAAAGAGACCTTCCAAGTCAACAGGGGAGTCCCACAAGGTGGTGTCCTCTCTGCTACTCTCTTCGCAACAGCACTGCATCCCTTCCTGACCCAAAATCAAAAGCAATTTGTCGTATATGCAGACGACTTGAAATATTTCGTCACCTCGAATGACCAAAACACATCTTTACAATGCAACAAGGAAGCAAACTCCAAAATCGCCGAGTTGCAAGAATACCTTAATTGCATGGGGCTCCGATTAAATGAACACAAGACAGCACAAATGGTTTTCACCAACAAGGTATTTAAAAACCACATATCAATACGCGTAAATGGCAATGTGGTCAAAAAAGTCAGGACACATATTGATCTTGGTCTGAAATGGAACGAAAACCTAAACTTCACACCCCATTTCGGACATGTAAAGAAGAAAACTTACGCAGCGCTATGGACCTCCAGACAAGAACTAGTAGGTATCAGGAACCCTGCCCTTGTTAAACAATATATTTTAAGATGCGTCATCCCCATCCCTCTCTACGCATCTCAGATTTGGTCTTCTGCCCCAGATGCTACCATCAAGGCTTTCCTGGGTTTAGAGTACTGGATGCTGAGATGGTTAAACAGAATCACTACGCAGCCATTTACAATCTCAAGAACCATTTTATATGCCAACTTGGATGTCACGCCTTGGTCTCACATTATTGTCACCAAGAACATCCTCACGCTTGCAAAACTACTGACCGGGAGAGTCGACTCGCCGAAAACTGACTACCTGCTGACTCGACCCCGCATGACGCAAAGGTGGGCGAATAGAACAACATCCCTTCCAATCAGTAGCGCGCTCACACAGCTGGAAAGCCTTCGGCGATTTTTTCCTTTGAACACCATTAAGATGTTCAACGAACTTCAAGCAGACCCAGAAAGGCTTTGCGCAGAGAAGAGATACAGGACCGAAGTGTTTCAAAAGGCATTACGCCACCTATAAATGTGGAATGATGCCGACAGAGGGAAACAAAAGAGAATGCAGGAAATGAAGACTGAACTGGTCGGGACTGTTTTTGCTCCGCACTGGTGCTCGTGTTATGTTTATATTGGACGTCTTGTCTTTCTGTGAACTCGCTGTAAATAGTGCTGTAGATGTGAACATTCTCTAATCCCTTGTAAAATTGTAAATTATGCTTGTGCTTTCTTTCGATCTGCCTGTCATGTAAAATAAGGCAATGATGTGTATAATATAATTAATTAGACAATGTATGACTTAGAAAATGTATAATTTAGACATTGTATAATTTGTATAATTTATAAAGACTGATTTGTATAAATTATAAATAGATAATTATGTATATAAATTATATTTGTATATATGAATGTGCTCCCCCCGGTTAATAGCTGTAAGCGGGTGTCTCTTAGGAGAAAATAAAGATAATAATAATAAAATAAAAATATAGGAGGTAAACAGGGAGGGTGAAAACTATTTTCTGGTGGATGATGAAAGTAGTTAAGTTACGTTGGGAACGAATATTCTGGTAATAGATCCTTTATCGGTAGAACTCCATCTATTCTGCTAAGTATTCACTTAAAACTTCCAGCATCGGGTTCGTTCAGTTTTGGGATCAGCCTGAGGGTTAACAATGATTCCCTGAAATTCCGTAGAAATGCCTCTGCGGATGTAAAAGCAAAGCCATCTGAACGCAAAATGCAGGTCAAGTGGTATAGTGCCAGAAAACGTCTGTGGAGCTGGAGTTGATACTGTTCGGCAAAAGTGTCTGCGCGCGTAGCACAGTGGTATCGTCACCGTCCTCCCCACACCGGGTGGAAAAGGCCTAGGTTCGAATCCCGTTGATGACGCGAGGAACTTTAATGGGATCTTTTCACTCCGTGGCTGAGTTAGTTGGTCTCAGGCGTAGATAGCGAGGTTTTTCTCCCCAGTAACTGGGGTTTTTTCGTCCAATAAAACAGGCAAATCAACCATAGAACATACGCAATTTACAGACACAAATACGGGTTAATGTATTTAATTACGGGTAACCCTCAAATAATAATAATAATGTTCGGCAAAAGTGAATTAGGCTAGGGAGAAAACAATGTTGAACAGTGGATAACTTACTTTGTACAGTTTTAAGGGCAGTACATCTAAACCAAAGGCTGGCAGCATTAAGTGGGATTATGGCAGCATTATAAAATAGATATAGGGTTTTAGTGTTCAATCTCCAGTCTTGATTGGTAATTTGGAACAGCACTGCGGTAAAACTCTAACTTTGACGGACAGATGTTGAATATGTGCAGTAAAGGAAACGCGGTCGTCCAGGACGTTATGCCTAACCCCTGTAGGCATAAGGTCCTGGACGTAAATATGTAAATATTCTCTTCCTCTGTTTTTAATTTAATTAGTTCAACCACCGCTCTGGCACGCTGTGCATTAATCAACAAGAAATTCAGCTTCTTCTGTGTTAGTGGTTGGGTGGACCGTCTATCCATAATTGGTTCTATCTTGGTGGCATAGTATTTAGGGTTAGGCGCCACCTGTGATCTCCCACATCTGCGCCGTATGTACTCTGTGATGGACTTCAGAACTACTACATAAGCCAGAAAAAAAAAGTGTAGTATCTGGTTTTTGCAGTATTATGTTATGATCTGTTTTTGTGTCTCTGGCTACTTGGCTTCAGGGCCCCTAGTGGAACCCTACGTTGCCCGCCACCACCACTGGGAGGTGAGCCAGGCTGCCTTTATACTCTGGCTGATCTCCGCCAGGATCGCCTGAGCTTTCTGGACGGAGACCAAACAAAACAAAAAAAAAAGGGAAGAGAGTGGGGCAGATAGCAGAAGTGGTGGGGCCAAAGTAGGGAAAAGAAGGCATCCTCCAGCGGAAAGAAGAGGAATCACCCCTGGTCTAGGAGCCCACCGAAGGCCAAGGAAAGGAAGACAGCTTGCAGAACAAGGAATGTCTGCAAAGTTGGGAAGGTTCTATAATGGTATATTCCCATTACTTTATATACAGGGTGGCTCAAAAATATTGGTACAAACGTTTAGAGGAGATGGGTAGCAAACTAAAGGAATGTGAATCACATAGTAACCCACAACCGGAAACGTAACGGTAAATCGGTACACGGCGCTGTTCATCAGTTCGCGAGAGGGAAAATTTCTGGTTTACTCATTCAAGCAGTAGTCGCCTCACGAAGATCATGCATCGATATACGAACTGTGAGCTGGCAGACATGCACCTAGTGTATGGATTAGCAGAAGGCAATGGACGAGCCCTCAACGAATTTATGGAGAACGCTTCCCAGACAGACATGTACCGGACAACCGTTTGATGCACATGTGCATCAAAATTTGTGCGATTATGGGTCATTTACAGGTAACAAGGGTAGTGCGGGAAAACCACGTTTGCCGCGAACTCCCGCCATGGAAGAAAGTGTGTGGAATGTCATCCTGAATAATCCTACTACCAGCATACGTGCTGTTGCCTCAGGAGTGTCTCGTTGCAGTGTACAGCATGTCTGGCACGACGATTCATTACACCCCTTTCATCTCCAAAGGATTCAGTTACTGCTCCCTCAAGATCATCCTGCACGTGTGGCTTTTGCGCAGTGGTTCCTCCAAGAAAGTGTTCAAGACTTGAATTTTCCAGCCTATGTTTTGGAACAGCACTGCGGTAAAACTCTGGAAACAACTGGAAAGGGTGAATGATACCAAGTTTCTAGGAATCTGGCTAGATGACAAGCTGAGTTGGGATAAACAAATGATCACCTTACGAAAGAAAACTTCGTCACTAGCAGGAATACTCGCCCGAGCCTCTGCCTGGGTACCTCCTTCCCTTCTCAGACTAGTATTCCTTTCCTTAATACAGCCTCACTTCACATATGGAATTATCTCATGGGGTACGACCAGTCAATATAACCTTACGAGAATCAATTCAATTGTCAATCGATGTGTTCGTTCAATTTTGGGCCTTCCCTGGAATGCATCGGTGACTTCGAGATATAAGGAAGCGAGACTCTTAAGCATCTACCAACTGATACAAAAAGCTGAAGCGGTCTTTGTCTACAATGCTTTGAAAACACCAAACTTTCCTCCTCTCTTCAGATCCTTTTTTATAACAATAGAAGAAGAAGGAATAAGATATAATTTAAGAAATGAAGCGAACCTGAAGGTTCCGCTTTTCAGAAAAGCCATAGGCCAGAAAAATATAAAATACAGAGGCGCAAAAACCTGGAATAATCTTCCTGAAAACATCAAAAATGCCATTTCACTAAACAAGTTCAAGAAGCTCCTGACTGAACACATCACCAGGGAGGTCTGATCTAAATCACCTTCCACTCAACTCCTGAACTTTCCACAATGCATACCAGTTTGGAAATTGTGTAAACAAGTTGAAGGAATAGCTGTCATAAATTGTAACATTCTATGCAATTATTTCATAATTTTTCTTTCATACTTGTTATTGTAAAAGTACTCACAATGTAATTATAAGTATGTACTGTTGTTAACCACGCGACATATGTGGTTGGTTTACGTAGTCTCTGTAATGGAATGTAGAAACATGTCCGATTCATGATGTATCTGTTTTTATTGTTATCTTTTTCAAAGGGAACACCCCCTAAAAAGCCTCTGGCTTATGTGTTCTCCCTCCCTTCTTGCTGTTATCTCCCAACAATTGTAACACAAAATAGGGATAAATAAATTATCAATGTTTTTGTCACGGATGAGGCTTATTTCACTCGGGAAGTCTTATTCGATCAGCACACATGTGTGGGCTCACGACAAGCCCCACGGTGTGCGCCCTCATGCGGCACAACATCGCTTCACAATAAATGTGTGGGTAGGTATGGTCGGTGACTGTTTAGTCGGCCCATACCTGTTACCATCCCTCATGAACTTCGCTAAATATCGGTTCTTTCTTGAACAAGTTCTACCAAGGTTACTTGACAATATTCCAGCAAATGCGAGATGTAACATTTGGTTTCAAAATGACAGGGCGCCTGCCCATTATGGAAGGTGTGTTCGTGATCATTTGAATAGGCGTTTTGGGCGTCGATGAATTGGCTGTGGTGGACCCGTTACCTGGCCCCCACGCTCACCTGATTTATCGAGCCTTGATTTCTTCTCAAATCTATCGTGTATGAATCGCCTGTGGAGACGGAAATGGATCTCGTGGCGAGACTCGTCGGCGATGCTGCTACTATCACAGAAACTCCAGGTGTGTTCGACCGTGTCCGCCAACCCATGCTGCGTCAGTTTCTTCTGTTTCCTACCCTCCAGTCTTTTTGCCTTCCTCCCTTACTTTTCTCTTGCACAACGTTTTTTTTTTTTTTTTTTTTTTTTAGTTTATATATATATATATATATTTGTGTGTGGGTGGGTGTGTGTGTATATATATTTTTATTAGTAAATAAATAAGAGGAGTTTACCTCAATATAGTACGTGGAACACTTCCGTATGATACCCTCCAGAAATTAAAACGAAAAAAACGAAAAAATCGACAACTTACCGGTACATTAAAGTAAAATATAAATAATTAAATAATCAATTTAACACAATTCAAAATCAATTCAAAACAATTAAAATTCAAATTAACGCAATTAAAAGAATCTAACGAAAATATTCAAAACGATTTTCCTTCCTGAAGCTGACAATGCTTCAGGAAGCATTGTCAGCTGTCGTGATCACAGGAATTTTCATTCCTGTGATCACGACAGTCGGTCGAAAAGCATTGTCAGCTTCAGGAAGGAAAATCGTTTTGAATATTTTCGTTAGATTCTTTTAATTGCGTTAATTTGAATTTTAATTGTTTTGAATTGATTTTGAATTGTGTTAAATTGATTATTTAATTATTTATATTTTACTTTAATGTACCGGTAAGTTGTCGATTTTTTCGTTTTTTTCGTTTTAATTTCTGGAGGGTATCATACGGAAGTGTTCCACGTACTATATTGAGGTAAACTCCTCTTATTTATTCACTAATATCATTATCAACGTAGAACATATTGAGTATTACAGCTCTGATTCATACTATCTAAATATATTTTTATATACACACACACTCATGCCCCCACAGGTCTAAATCTAAAAACATCAAAATTACTGCCCGACCTATTTGGCCCTAGAACAAGTTATCAGCGAACAACCCTACGCTCTGTTAAAATTACAACCGTTGCTCAAGAAACAGCGATCATCTCATTCTTAAATCTGGTCCTAGCCACTGAAATCCCAGGAAAGTAGGTGGCAGGACCCGCCAGAGTACTCTAGCTACAGTGGTACACCCGGTCAGCCTCCCCGTGGCATGGTGTGGTAACGTCGGGTCCCACTAGGGGCTCGGCGGCTAATAGACCGGAGGAACAAAGGGCACAACACAATACACAGCACATGACCCCCACACACTTCAAATCTCTGGCCCCGATACAATGTACACCCGCGGAGATGGGAGAAATCCCAGGAGCCGTTAGACACTAACATACCTTATACCTTATATACATGCATCGCGTCTCATGGTGGAACCTTCGAGCATCTGTTGTAACATCATGAAATGCATCCATCTCGTACTCTATTGTTAATATTATGTCAAAAATGTTTGCCACTAATTACTGCTTTGTGTCCGTAGCCGAGTGGGCAGGAGCGGGAGTGCAGTAGCACACGCTCTTTGAGTAGACCGGGGTTCAAGCCCCTGACTGCTGAATACAGTCGATCTGCCAACCCGCACTGGACCAGCGTGGTAGATTATGGTCCATTTCCCTCAACATGAATTGATGAGGAGGCTTACATCCTGCAGTGGGTTGATAATGGCTGCACTTGACTTTTTACTGTCTTGTGTTAATTCTGCTTCTTTTGCCTCTGCTACCACTTTTCCGTGACGTTTCCGGTTATGGGTTCTTATGCTATTCACATTCCTTTAGATGTTACCTACCTCCCCTAAACGTTTGTACCAATATTTTTGTATGTACCAATATTTTTGTTTGTACCAATATTCCCTGTATATAGGGCAGTTTGCGTCCATGACGGAGTGCAGGTCGGGTATTTTAGAACGTTTATAGTTTGCGCATGCTGCTGTTTCCTCCCTTTTGGGACAGTCTTTAAACACGTCTCTGCTGGGCTCAGTGACCACACGTTGTGAACTGTTGGTTGCAGGTTGTCGATGTGTGCCGAAATTGCAGACACCTGAAACATTTGGGAACTGGAACGTACTCCTTGAATCGGTGGCTTCCCTATCCAATGTAGATCCTCTCATGTTGGCTAATAACCTTCCATGCTCTGGGGAAAAGTTCGACTAATCAGTTAACTGTAGCAGCTGACTTATGCTTCGTGATATGCTTCTGTATAATGTCAGCCACCACGTCGTTCTCTGCTGTATGCGCGCTAAGGTTTTTATAGTACAACTCCTCCTCTAGCTCTTGAGGAGTAGTACTCTTGTCCAGACCCAAGAGGACCGTTTCGTTTCGGTGTTTTCGCCTTCAGTGCTATGTTGGGGATTTCTGAATTCTTTAGTATAGTAAGTGTCTACTCACTAGTATCCGTTTCAATGATAACACCAGGCATCCAGGTTTTTCTTACGCATTTGATCCTTAAGGTTTTCATCTGCTCCTTGAGATTACTGGTTAAAGCATCGTTTACTGCGTCGCTAGTTGTGCATCGACTGTGGGCTTCACCAGGATAACGTGCGATTCAGCTGGTCTCTTGTCAGATTTCTTAGTGGGATTTATTTTCACAGGGGCCTCTTCGTTGGGCGAGGAGGTGCCATTCCTCAACACCATAGCAAAAGAACGGGCACGTTGTAGCATTTTGTTTTCCCTTTCTTGTGTGAGTAAGTCTAGTTTGGCCAACATTTTCGCGTTATCTGTATGCAGATGGTAAACAATGCCCTCCATATGCGACCATATTCTAATAATGCCTATATTTGTAAAATAATAAGAGACGTTTACCTCAATATAATACGTAGAACACTTCCGTATGATACTCTCCAGCAATTAAAACGAAAAAATCGAAAATCTTCCATTACAGTAAAAAATTAAAAATAATTAAAATCAAACGAACACAATTAAAAATCAATCTAATGCAATTAAAAATTAAATTAATTAGAAGAAATTTAACGAAAAAAATTGCAAAACGATTTTCCTTCCTGAAGCTGTCAACGCTTTTCGACCGTATGTGTGATCACAGGAACGAAAATTACCGAATAGGAGTGAGCATGAAACTTAAATAGGAATTATTTGTCTTCGAACACGCGTGTAAAAAAGCCGACGAATCGCAGATTAAAAATGGCCGACGAATATTAAGAGAATTCTCATCTAATTTAATTTCGACAGTTTCTGCAATTAATTTTCTCGTATAATTACGTCGGACACCAAGTATTTTGGCCTCGTTAAATAAAAAAAGTATGTTTTTCGTTAACGGCATGAAAGGCTAATTCTGACGCTGCTGAACGAGAAGCACGAACTGAGGCCGCGTGTTGATTAAAACGAATATTCAGCGGAAACGTGTAGAACCTTGGTACGACGAGTTGCAATCCCCGCAAGAAATGTTGTATGTGGTGTCATTTATTTGTGTTGCGATAGGACTGAGCGATTTTTCAGTATAGTGTGCAGTTTCGGTATTGGCCTCGCTACAGTTTTCAATTCGCTATCTTTAAAGAATTTGTCAAGCTGTTTGTGCCACTGTATCCTCGTTAGCAACACAAATATTTGTGCAGGCGATATGAAGTTTTTTATTAGAAGACCAGAAATCTGCCAACTACTGCAACCAAGTTGTTGTTACTTGGTTTTTAGGAGCATTAGCAACTAAGGCCATATTGCTCCGGGATATGCGGTGGTCATTCCTTGACCTTTCCGCATCCTCCGTATTTGTTGGTGACGGGCTCGAACCCCGGTCTATTCAAGAAGCGTGTGCTACGCACTGCTGCTCCTTCCCACCTGGCTACGGAGGCGCTGCAATCAAGTGGCTAACAACAAAATAAAATAACTATAAAAACACCTCTACTCTATCGGGCTATACCTAAATGAAGACAAGACTGCACAAATGACTTTCACAAATAAATTAAATCCAAACAAAATAACAATATACGTGAACGACATCCTGGACCAAAAGTTTCTGTCACATGTTGATCTTGGACTCAAGTGGGACGAAAGATTGAAAGTCCTTCCGCAATATGCTTACATCCGTAGAAAAACATACGCAGAGCTCTGGACAACCAGGCAGAAGCTCGCCGATATTAGAAGCCCCAATTTAAGGATTCAGTATAGATGTGTTATCCCTATTCCTCTAAACGCATAACATATCTAGTCTTCATCTCCGGAAAGCACTATCAAGGCTTTTCTCGGAATAGAATACGGACTCTTGGGATGTCTAAATAGACAGCTAAACCTTTTACCATCTCAAGAGCTACACTATACTCCAATGTATAAGTCACTCCCTGGAGACTAACGATCCCTACAACGACACTTGCTCGGATCTTAACGGGACGGCTGGAATCGCCGAACGCCCGAGACTGGACATAACACCTGGAGATAAACAAAGAGGAGTTGCAGGTAAGGAACAGCAACTCAACTCGCATTTACGCAGTTGGATAGTCTGGGAAGATTTCCAGCAAACACTCTAAAGCAGTTTAATACCCTAAATATCAACCCTGAAAAACACTGCACAAGCAAAACATACAGAAAAGAAGTTCTCGAAAACTGCTACCTGCAGATATAGATGTAAGAAAATATAGATAGCACTAAGAACCTCCACAGAGTAGTTGACAAGAATCCCGACCTCATCTGAAACACTCTGTTAGATATGTCTTACTTACACTCCCACAGAAGAAAAAGCCTGTTGGAAACAGCAAAAATGAACTTTTTACGCTTTTTCTCTGTATTTTATTGTATTCTGTATACTGTCCTGCTGCGAATATCCGTGCTAATGTAAACATGGTGATGTTATGCTTTAAACGCAGCAGTATAAAATTTTACTCGTTTACTTATTAATTAAGTCTTAAGCAGTTTACAAGTTATTAATGTACCGAATAATTCTAATAATAAGTACTGCATGCATTAATTTAATAACGAGTGTTACATATAATGTAAAATTTTATGTAATATCATTCTCTGTTGCATAACAGAATATGTATCTACACTCCCTATTCAATGGCTGTAACCGGGTGTCTTATAGGAGAAATAATAATAATAAGAAGAATACAAGTGCAATAATAATAATAATAATAATAAAATAAATGACGTGGTATACACAGGGCAGCTGCGACCCTATGTGCCGCCAGTAAGCGAAATAAAATTTGCTGCCCCAAAATATTTCGATTAAAAATAAAATAAAGCGTAAATAATTATTAATTTATTGAAAAAGAAAAGAATTACAACAAATCTCACATATATAATATAATGAAACAACAGTAAACGAAAATAACAAAATCATTCTGAAAATAAACTAAATTCTAAATCGCAGTAATCGTACTCTATAGCAATAATAAAACAAAAGGAAAATTATAATGTTAAAAAATTATACAAATTTATGTTTCCTTGCTTTCAGAGATGAGAATTTATTAATTATTTCATTTATGTTTATTTGTTCCAAAAGATCATTTTCTACTGAAATTATTGCCAAATTAGAGAGTCGTTGTTGAGACATTGTCAACCGTAAATAATTTTTGAATAATTTTCAAAAGATCCGTTTACGTGGGGCAACTGAACCTGATAAAGTCAGAAAGGGTATTAATATTAGTAGTGCCATATGAGGTCAGAAAGAAAGCTTATAGAGCATCAACAACAAAAAAAAAGGATATGAAAAGAAGGGGGGCCCATTTTGTTTTTTTCATTCACCGCCCCAAAAGTTTGTCCAGTTCTTCTTTGAATTTATTTAAGCTATCAACTTCCACAACGACAGATGGAAGTTTGTTCCAGCAATCAACCACCCGCTAGCTAAATTCAAATTTCCGAACATCTATTCTACAACTGTCTTTCCTCAATTTGAATCTTTGCTCGCTCAGGTTCGTAATGGTAGTAGTGGCATGTGATGCAAGAAAGCAACTGTATGAGCTTATGCAGCATCAGCCAAAAAAAAAAAAAAAAATAAAAATAAATAAATAATAAAATAAAAAAAAAATAAAAAAAAAATAAAAAAAAAAACACACCATTCCCTCCAAATGCCTGTCCAGTTCCTCCTTAAATTTATTTAACCTGTCAACTTCCACAACGACAGATGGAAGTTTGTTCCAGAAATTAACCACCCGCTGGCTAAAGGCAAATTTCCGCACATCTATTCTACATCTGTCCTCTCTTAATTTGAATTTATGCCCCCTTAGGTTCGTAATCTGAACAAGTGGAAGGATCCCATCAGAATTCAGCGTGCTCAACCCATTCAAGGCCTTATACACCTCAATCTGATCACCTCGCAGGCGTCTAGTCTCCTGACGATGCAATTCGCAGAACTTAAGCCTTTCTTGGTAAGACCATCGCTTTGTTCCCGTCATTTGCATAAATTCTTAATGCAACTGCTACATTTGGAAAAGTATCTTTAAACTTGTTTTTAAAAATATATTATAACACTTCACAAAATTTTTTTTGCGCTCTCCTGAATTGCCGCCCGATTACCTCGCCCACACACTTGCGGCAGCCCCAGGTTTACAACATTTCTTGCGGTAATTGCGACGACTCGTCTTATTAGGGTTCTATGCCATTTCCGCTGAATTTTCGTGTTAATCAACACGTATTGGTATTTAAGGGCACAAGTGCAGCAATGGCCAGAATGTTCCAGGTCGTATATTATTATCCTAAAATATTATAATTTGTTCCATTTTGGCATCAGAGGAATTCATATATATGTATTCGCTTCAGAAAGTATAGAGTGTAGCAAGGTTAGCACTATTTCAAATCATGTGGGTAAGCGATAACGGTTCTTGCAGTTGTGATTGAGAGTGGAAAGTACTTCTGAAATGGAAATATTGAGCACAATCTAAAAGTATATACTTGAGTGTAAGTGGTAGTGTACAATGCGTGCATCGAGGTGGGTCATCCCTCATGAGTAGATACATATAGTTAAGTGCGTATGTCCTATCCTTAGTCTTGTAGTACAATTTCTTCCTGTCTATTTTGTCTGAAGCTGGAGATCCATAATGCTGGTTCTTTGATTTTGTGCAATTTGTTATTACTTTGTGACTTCCATATTTCTGTCCATTGAAATGCAGAGACTTTTTTTATATGCTTAAAATAGTCGCTATATGGTACTTGGTAATTTGCTGGTGTTGTACTCTTCGGTTTTTTGGCTGCCTGATCTGCTCTCTCATTGCCTAAGATACCAGAATGCCCTGGGATCCAGCAGAATTTCACTGAATGATTTCTACTTCGCAGATGGTTTAAGCAGCAAATGATTTGTTTTTTAATTGGTTGTGATATTGAAAATTGATTGCCCAAAGCGGACACTGTACTCAATGAATCAGTGTATATTGTACTGCAAGCATTCCGGAGAGGGTTAATATTCTGTAATGCTAGTTTAATTGCATATAACTCAGCAGTATAACTCCTACATTCAACTAGAAGTGCCATGACGGCTGTAAAAGACGAAAAGACAGCTGAGGCACCAACGGGAGAACCTGTTTTTGAGCCATCTGTATATATTTGGCAGCTTTGTATATATTGTTGCGGGCATGTTCTTTATGTAGTTGTTTGATATGTGCATCTGCCAGGGATTTCTTTCCCCATTGCTGAAAGTGGGTATCACAATGATTGAGATTTACAGACCAGGGTGGATCAGGAACATCGCTCTCTTGAAGAATGTTATCAAAATCAATATCCCAAGTGTGAAGCAAATCTTTTAATCTAATGCCAGTTGGTCTATTTTCAGTTGGTTTTCTGTTATAGAATTCGGTCCATTCAGGGTTTGAAAGCAACTGTCGAAGAGGATGGACTGGAAGGCTTTGAATTTTAGCTGCATAAATTAGAAGCAGCATTTTTCTTATAAAGTGAAGTGGAGGTTCGTGTGCCACTACATACAGACTATGAACAGGGGATGATCTAAATGCGCCCAGACAGTACGAACGGCACTGTGTTGGATGGTATTAAGTCTGATTAATGCAGCTTTCCTAACTGAATCATATATAATAGCACCATAGTCTAAACACTACCTGATAATAGCACGATACAAATGTAATTATCAGATCTGATAATTGCACGATACAAATGTAATAGAGTGTATCTATGAGCTCTCCATGTCATAGCAGAAATGGACCTAAGTATATTAAGTTTCTTTAGACAAACAGTTCGGAGGTATGTGATATGTGGAACAAAGTTAAGTTTGGTGTCGAATATTCCAAGGGCTTCACACTTGGAATATTGATTTTGATAACATACTTCAAGAGAGCGATGTTCCTGATCCACCCTGGTCTGTAAATCTCCCTCACTGTGATACCACTTTCAGCAATGGGGAAAGAAATCCGTGGCAGATGAAATTATCAAACGACTACATGAAGAACATGCCCGCAACAATATTCAATAAGACTAGGAAACGAAGATTAGTAGTGAGAGGGATCCAATGGTTTTTTAATCTGAGTTCTGGTTCCGGGTGTAGGTTATTTTTATTGCAAAAGTGAACTGCAATTATTTTTTGTTCTGAAAAACGATATCCATTCTACAGTGCCCATGTCTCCAAAATATTTATGGAGAGTTGTAGCTGTCTTTCAATGGTATGAATACTTTGTGAATGGCAAGATATAGTAAGGTCGTCAGCATACATTTTAATTATTTTTTTACTGTAATGTAAGATTTTCGATTTTTTCGTTTTTATTGCTGGAGAGTATCATAAGGAAGTGTTCTACGTGTAATATTGAGGTAAACTTCGATTAGTATTTTACAATTATTGATATAGACGTAGAAGATGTTGAGCATCACAGCTCTGTTTCATACTCTCTAATAATGCCTATGCGAGTGACAGCAGCGATTCTGTTATTCTTCTTGGCCCCATATTTCTGAAGGATGCCGCGCAGTTTTAAGAATTTGTCAGTTGGGGTTCCCTGTAGTGGTGCTTCCTTGTTATCAGTATTATCTGTATGCGATCCACCTGATGTATCCCTAGCTGGCTCCCCAGATATATACCTTACGGGGGGGGGGAAAGACTGTGCCAGATCTGTATCTTGTCCTCCTAGCTTTCCGCGTGTTTGTTGCCTCTATAGTTATCTCATAGCTTCATCATTCTCATGAAGGAGATTAGCATTTCTAGTGCGTCTGCCAGAGTCTGTGCGGACTCTTGTTCATATGGCCCCGAGTGCCAAGCGTTTTCCAAGTAATCAAGTGATTCTAGAGTGCGCTTCTCAATTATACTTAGTTTATTATATTTATAGCGACCTTCATTTTTTAGTACTTCATAAGTAAGTTTTGCTAAAAGGATCTAGCAAACTAACAGAAAGGAAAGACACCTTTCTTTTTTTTCTTATCTCAAACTAACCACCAACCCTACTAACTTATAGCCGCTGCTTGGTCACTTGCTGGCACGTGGCGGGGCTGGAAACCTGGGAGTTGGAAGGTACGCTCCCAGGGCTAAAAAAGCAAATAATGAGTAGTAAAGTCACTACTTCCCAAGGGACTTCAGAAAAGATCCCACCAAATCGGCTTTATGAAGAACCAGAAAATACTGCCAAAAGGCAAAGAACAGACGGCTCCAAACCATCACCGACTCCTTTGTTCCTAATCATCCACTCCATTGGAGAGGACACATTAGGAAAGAAATCCCTATTTTTCATCCAAAAAGTCTTGGAAGGACTAGCCGGAACACCAAAAACGATCAGGCGACTCCGATCTGGGGATTTATTAGTTGAAACGTCCAGTACTAGACATTCAGAAAAGCTACTGAATGTATCAAACTTTGGAGGTATGCCTTGGAGTGGTCACCCCCCATAACATCTTGAACTCTTCGCGGGGAGTAATCTCCGAATGGGATCTCTTACACGTTACTGAAGAGGAAATCAGCAAAGAACTCCAAAATCAAGGAGTGACAAATGTATGACGGATTTCTTTTCGGAGAGATGGAAATGTAATACCACCAAAACCTTAATCCTAACATTTAACACACCAAAAATCCCATGCACTGTAAAAGCAGGATATTTGAACTGCCAAGTAAAAGTATATATTCCAAATCCCTTGCGCTGTTTCAAGTGTCAACAATTTGGACATTCACAAACAGCGTGTAGAAACACACCGACATGCGCTAAATGTGGATCCAAAGAACATCAGATTGATGACTGCCCAGCCACAGCCCCAAAGTGTCCAAATTGTAAAGGAGAACATCCAGCATACTCCAGAGCATGTGATAGATGGAAAAAAGAAAAAGAAATACAAAATAGACCACAATATTACATACCAAGAAGCAAGAAAAATGGTCCAGCCAACCATAACCAATAGACCAACGTACGCACAAGTAGCAACTAAATTTAAATCAGTGGAATGTCAAACTGAAATCTCAGTTCCTCCAAATGAATCTTTTTCTCCACAAGTCAAACCCTTACTCCAAGCAAAGCAACAAGATAAGCACGAGAAAACAGTAAACACACCGATCTCAATCCCCTCAGATTCTCCAACCTTGCAACAGTAATAGTAATGGCAGACCACAAAATCACGAACCTAACTCAGAATTTATGGAATTTGAGAAAACAGGAAAGATAGATGACAATACGTTGGAAATCAATGCTGAAGAATTAGAAGAAGATATGGATACCGGAAAACCGGTATTTCTCAAAAGAGATAGAATAAGGACAGAAAAACAAAACACAGCCACCCAACGAAAACAGCTCGAGGGTCTGAGCAATTATAAATAATGGATAAAATTATCCAATGGAACTGTCGTGGATTACGTACTAATTTTGACGACGTACAGTATCTGATCACCCATTACACACCAATCTGTATATGTCTCCAGGAAACATACCTCAAACAACAAGATACCCTGAATATCAGGAACTACTCAATGTACAGAAGAGACCGAATAACTCAAAGTATAACACATGGAGGAGTTGCTATATTAGTAAATTACAGAATACCAACACAATAGGTGCATTTAAATAGCCCATTAGAAGCAGTAGCAATTCGTACAATAGCAAGGTCCCTATTAACCATATGTTCATTATACATTCCACCAAGAAGATGATGTCTCTTATGAAGACCTAGATGATGTCTCTTATCCCACACGCATTACTACAACAATTACCACCCCCAATTTGTCTGATGGGAGATATGAATGGACATAACCCTTTGTGGGGATGCTCCGACTACAACAGATGAGGACGCATCATTGAACAACTGCTAGATAATCATAACCTCTTACTTCTTAACAGGGGTAACCACACTTACTTCCATTTTCCAACTCGGACCACCACAGCTATAGATCTTACCATATGTACCCCTAAACTTTACACAGCATTTAATTGGGAAGTTTTTGAGGATCCTCTTGGGAGTGATCATTATCCATTAATTTCCACACTGGTCAGTGAATATCCAAATCATACCAGCAGGACTCCTCGCTGGAAAATAGAAAAAGCTAATTGGGAAGCATTCAGGAGGAAAGCAGTTTTCAATACAAATATCGTTGAGCAGGAAACAGTAGTTGTTGCACTAGCACACGTCACAAAAACCATACAAAACGCAGGCAAGCTAACAATCCCTAAGACTTCATCACGTTTTCCAAACCGTCCGAAAACATGGTGGTATGATGACTGCACTGAAACAAGAAAACAACAGAATAGGGCATGGAACCGTTTTCGCAGGTATCCCACAACAGAAAATCTGATTCAGTTCAAAAGAATTCGTGCCATAGCGCGATTTACTAGGAAGCAGAGTCGAAAAGCAACATGGATCAAATTCACATCTACAATAAACAAAAAAACAAATGCACATATAGTCTGGAATAATATAAGAAAAATGACAGGTAAATATAGAAATAGGCCATCACCAATACTGATTTGCAATGGAATTAGTTTGACTGAACCTACCGTTATTGCAAACACATTAGGCGAGACCTTCGCAAAAGTATCAGCGAAAGATTCATACCATGCGGAATTTCTGATCCAAAAAGAAAAAAGCAGAAAAGCATAAGATCAAATTTAAATCAAAAAAGTAATGAACCCTACAATCAACCATTCACAATAAACGAACTACACGAAGTTTTGTTCACAGCCAGGCCAAGTGCAGTAGGCCCAGACGATATACATTACGACATGATCAAGCACCTTAACAAGACTGAATTAGAAAATTTATTGAAACTGTATAAACAGAATATTCCAAGAAAATGTATTTCCAAACACATGGTGCCATGCAATAGTACTAGCTTTCCCGAAACCTGACAAAGACCTGACAAATCCATGCAACTATCGACCAATAGCCCTCACCAGCTGTTTAGGAAAATTATTATAAAAAATGATAAACAAAAGATTGATTTGGTATCTAGAGGAAAATAACATCTACACAAACACGCAATGTGGTTTTAGACATCATAGATCTACTCTGGACCATCTAGTCAGGATAGAAGCCAACATCAGAAATGCAACATATGGTTACAGTATTTTTTGACATCGAAAAAGCTTACGATACCACTTGGAGATATGGCATCCTGCGAGATATGCACCATGCTGGACTGAGAGGCAATCTCCCTGTGGTTATCCAGAACTTCCTTATGAACAGAACCTTCCAAGTCAAAGTACAAACTTCTTTCTCTAAAATCTACCAACAAGAAGAAGGCGTTCCACAGGGCTCAGTCTTGAGTGCCACTTTGTTTGCCATAAAGATTAATTAATTCGATCACAAATCAACTCCCTCCTTCAGTTTCACATGCACTTTACGTTGATGACTTTAGTATCTCTAGTCAGGCACAGAACATGAGAACTATCGAGAGACAATTGCAATGCGCAATCAACAATATAAGTAAGTGGGCACTAGATAACGGTTTCAGACTGTCAACACAAAAAACAATGTGTACATTTTTGTCGTAAAAGAAATCTCCATCCTGATCCTGAACTAAAATTAGAAGGCAAAAATATACCAAGCAGCCGAAGGCAGAATTTCTCGGACTAATCTTAGATAAGAAACTCACATTCGTGGAGCATATTCGAGAGCTGCGTAAAAGCTGTACAAAACACATGAACATACTTAAAATCCTTTCGTCAACAGCATGGAGAGCAGACAGATATTCCTTACTAAACCTATACAAAGCACTAATTAGATCAAAATTGGACTATGGAGCCCCAGTGTACGATTCAGCACCGAAAACAGCTCTGAAATGGCTGGATCCAGTTCATCAAAATGCACTGCGTATAGTTACTGGCGCTTATCGTACCTCTCCCATATATAGTCTCTATGCTGAAGCCAACGAACCACCTTTAACTCTTAGGCGACAGCAACTCGCATTGTATTATACATTTAAAATAAAATCTATGCATGGACACCCTACTTGGGAGACCCTCTTTGATCCACGATGTAGAAACATATCAGAATCGCCAACAAGCAAACCGACCCCTGGGAATTAGAATGGAAGATTTTTTGGCAGTACATAACCTTAATATAGACAAAATAGCACACATGCCAGTTCATACTCCTTCACCATGGGATTCGCATATCCCGATATGCGACTTCTCCTTTCAGAAATGGAATAAAAAAGCGATACCTTCAACAATCTTACAACAGTTACATGCAGAGCACAGAATTCAATTTCCTGACTATATTCCAATATACACAGATGGTTCAAAAACAGACACTTCAGTGGGAGCAGCAGCTGTATTCCCAGATATAACTTTAACACAACAGCTACCGAAAGAGTGCAGTGTATACACAGCAGAATTATACGCAATAAAAATAGCCTTAACTCATGTACAAGATAAGCATTATACGAGAAGTGTAATATATACAGATTCCTTGAGTTCCTTACAATCCATGCAAAACATAGGTACATCCAAACACCCAATCCTTTGGCACATACGGCAAATACTAACTGACTGCGCCAGAAATGAACAGGATACTTTTTTTCTGCTGGATCCCAGGACATACAGGGATTGCGGAAAACGAAGCAGCAGAAAAGTCAGCCAAAGACGCCGTACTATAGATCGGAGAGGATATATCAGTCCAGTATTCCGATTACAAGCCTGCGATATGGCGTATTTGCCAGTTGCAATGGCAAGAAACCTGGAATCAGCAAACTGCAAACAAATTATACCAAATAAATCCAAATATTGAAAACTGGATTTCTAGCAGTCGAAGGTCTAGAAAAGAAGAAACAGCACTCACCAGGTTAGGAATCGGGCATACCCATCTTACACACTCATTTTTGTTGTTAGCAAAGGAACCACCACGATGCCAGACTTGTGACACCGTTCAATCAGTTCAACACATATTAATAGACTGTCCTACATATACAAATGAACGTAAACAAGCCTTCAAAGATATTTATGAGACACATGACGCCATTACACTAACAGATCTCTTGAAAAATAAACTTGACTGCACAGATGTTTTCAACTTTCTTAAAGCTATCAATTTATACACTTCAATTTATTCACTTCCTCTAAGGAAGTGAATATAAGCAACAGACTAACACAAGAACGTATGAATCAGGTTAAAATAAACAATAGAAATCGAAAGTAAACACCCCTGAAACACATCACACCGTATGAACTGGCGCATTATGACCCGCGTAGTCCATGCGCCATTAAACCTCAATACAAACCAAACCAAACCAACTTGTTCATATATTCAACGTCAGAATCTCACATGGTTGTAATTCGGCGCAAAATTCCACAAAAGAGCAATACAAATTTTCGGAATTCGACATCTATAGTCTTTTAGAGAATCGCAGGAGTTTACTTTGGAGACTGACTAAAATGTTTTCGAAAAATATATGTACGCTGATCAAATGGGGTGAATTTGCAAGCGCGCTGTAAATAGATTTCCATATTGTATAGGTGGACAATCCCATTTAGAATCAAAAGGCAGAGGATTTGTGCCTTGTTGCTTGAGGCAGAGATTAACCTAATTGTGAGTACCAGTTAGCTGCTTTAGGTTGGCATTCACTCTAAGTGGTATGTTCCAAGTGCTACCTATCACTACCGCTAACATATAATTATGTAAATTGAAAGTTATTAAAAGTAAATTTACCTCAAAGATTCGTGTCCAATAGTTGTCTCTGTTGTGTAGATGACATCTTTTTCCTTTCAGGATATTCCAAAAACTTAATATTTCGTTGTTTAATTATACTTGAATTTTAATAAATGTAGGAGCACAAAATAAGTAGACTGACACAGTCAACGCACATGAGCCTGTTCCCAGAGGTGTGTTGAGCAAATACACTTTATTTTTCATCGCTCTATATCAATGAAAAAAAAAAAAAAAAAAGTAGAAAGTTTCGGAAATCAGACGCAAGTTGCGCCATTACTTTCTTATACCTCGAGTCGCTATAAACATACCCACATATCTTATTATCCGGCTCATGATCACTCTGAGTTTACTCATTATCCTGGGAATCCATTGTATAAGGATGCCACGGAAACTGGGTGTTTTCCTTACCCATTATGATGCATGTAGGAAAAAAAAATCCATAATACGATTAGTATAATTCCTCTATTTGTTTGTATTATTTTTTCCAAAGAAAATAAGGAGTTGGAGTACTGCGCCTGCTGGACGAACGTTGGGAGCAACCTTCTTTATCTTCTCAATCGAAGATACGAAAATTAGAGTACTGTAGTACGTCGGCATTTAGGGTTGCCATTAAAGAGTTTGGTTTTTTCTAATGTGAACTAGTCACACTCTCACACTGAAATTTATTAGTTTTCTGTAGATGATATATCGTTTAATTTTGAAACTGTTTCTAACAAACTGGGCGTCGGTCAACAATTTGTTCAATATCTGTGTGATTTCTCACTTTTCCCTCGTATTTTATAAAATGAAATAAATATTTCGCATTAAGATTACCCAAGGGAATAAACTCATCCAACAATGTCTATTACGTCAGTAAATTGAGATTTTTTTTTTCCCGTGGGCAGATTGCCTGTTTTCCTGGACGAAAACCCTAGTTCAGTTTGGTTTAGTTGTTCAGGGGAATTGCAGATATTCATGTGAAGACTCCTAATGAGCCAAAGAATTCGTTCTTGACTGCTCACCACCGAGCAGAGGCTAAGATCATCTGGCACCTAATATGAAGGGTTTCGCTTCCTATCCCTTTTCCGTTTATTAATGTTGGGTGTTTGGCCTATTTTATAAGCAAAACATCCGACATTAAACTGTAGCGAAAATTATGTTATCGCAGTTCTATATAAAAAAAAAATATATATATATATATATATAAATATATATTATAGAAACCTCCATTATTTCTTTGCAGTATTAAAGATTAGTTGCTACATTATGCGAAAACAATTAATAATTATTATTGAAATCATTTTAAATAAAATTTTATAATTTAAAATAATTTAAACGCAAATATTTAAAAATTAAAGCTAAAGGCATTAATCAGACATCTTTAAAAAGATTAGTGTTATGTTACTTGCCTGAAGGGCTGGAAGTTCCCGTGCAAGCCTCTCTGCAACATCGCTCTCCTTCAGCGCAATCGTCATTTGTTTCGCATTCAGTGGGCCCTATGCGTACGCATCCATAATTGGGAATTGGTGGGCATTCGCCTGTAATGGAAATGAGAAATTAATGGACTATTGTTTTTCCACCAATTAACAGATAAACGAGGATTACAAAATCGACGCGCAACTTTAAAAATGCAAGAAGTTCAGAAAATATCTGTTCGATTTGAAACTGAAAAATAGCATAAATGCTGGCATATTGAAAACAGAAGATACATCAATTCAAAAAGTTCTCTTTATATTATCAATGCAATTCAATATGTTCTCTGATCTAACCTATAATCCATTTCTCTCGATGTCGGACCAACACTTTAGCATTATTAAATGCTATATAATTTCTGATTTTAAACATACACACCAACCGTTTATGACTGATTGAATAATGAAATAAAATAAAATAAAATGATAGAAAAGACTGTAAAATAATATTTACAAAAAACTGAACTATAACAAAAATAAAATAAGTTAAAATGCATTAAAATATAAAAGCGATAAAAAAGACGATAAAACCACTAACGCTTTCGGAGATGTCTTCCTCCTTCCTCAGTAATAGTGAAACTTAAGCGACATATCCTTAAATACCAGGTTCACGGCACACGTGGACGACCAGGCGCATACTCAGCATTCCTTTCACTTGTACCAGAACCGGAAGTGGTCTGGAGACGTGGAAAATTAAAACGTTTATCTCTGGCCAAAACCACCGCCTCAAAGAGGGGGTGAAGCCTAACTCCCCTGTCTCTGTTCATACTATTGTTACCAGAGGATCCAATCCACAGACTTTCCAGCCACTTGCGGTCCAAGAATCTATGCGCCCGGTCAAGGATGACAGCGTTGTCGGGGGAAATCTGGTGTTGCTTTTCCCAATAGTGCTCGGCAATGGCGGGCGGATTTATTGAGCTCTGCAGTCCGTATCGCTCGTGAATGTTCTCCCAGACGGTCCTTGAGACGCCGTCCTGTCTCCCCCACGTAACATTCCCCACAATCCGGGCATGTGATCTCATATACGACCCCACTACTAGAATCCCTAGTAATGGGGTCTTTGACCTGTGACACTACTGTGTGCAACCTCCGGCCCGGAATCTGCACACAGCGTGTCCGAAAGTCGCGAAGCATCCTCGCAATGGATCTGACAGGCCCGGATAGTAGGGAACATACACTGTGGTAAGCGGTACAGGCGGAACTACCCGATTGGGCTCTTCCCTCTGTTGTATTCATCAATGACCCTCTGGGGGTAACCGCACCTCATACGATCCGTCGTGATTTGCCTAATTTCCTTCTCTCCCTCCTCAGGGGTACTGCAATGTGTTCTCACCCTACCCAAAAGTGCTCTGGCCACACTATTTTTATGTTGAACAGTCTGTGCCGTCCTATAATGTGCGTACTGGCCCCTGCACATTGGTTTCCTATAAACCCTAGCTCTAAGTCTGGGGCCTTCCCTATATACCATTATGTCCAGCAATGGGAGTGTACCATCTGTTTCTACCTCCGAGGTGAATTTTATAAAGTGGGAGAAACCATTGAGAAACGAGACCACATCTTCCTCTCTCATAAAAAAGACGATAAAAACATTATTACCCCCAGAAAAGTCTTACCAAAAAAGGCTTAAATTCTGAAACTTTCAGCAGCTGGAGGCTAGGCTCCTGCAAGGTGATCTCCTTTAGGTGTGCAAGGCCTTGAATGGTTTAAACAGGCTCAATGTTGGTAGTATATTTCCACTTGCGCGGATTAAGAACCTGAGGGGGCATTGATTAAAATTGAAGAAAGACAGTTGTAGAATAGTTGTAGAATAGATGTACGGAAGTTTGCCTTTAGCCAGCGAGTGGTTAATTGCTGGAACAGACTTCCATCTGTTGTTGTTGTGGAAGTTGATAGCTTAATTAAATTCAAGGAAGATTGGACAAACTTTTAGAAAGAATGCATTTCCTCGCTTGGAGGAAGCTTCCCGTTTAGAGAAAATGACCATTTTTTTTAAACTGATGCTTTATAAGCTTGCTTTCTAGCTTCATATGCCTCTAATATAATATAAGCATAAATTATCTAGTGTCTTCGGTTACTCCCATACCATCAATATATACTGTGTGATCACTGAATTATGACCGCCCCTATGAAAATTGAATGTGATCCGTTGACCACGTGAGGTACGTGAGTGCGGAGTTATTCGACCTACGTTGCATAGATCAGGTGTCAGTGGTTGAGTAGGTAGCAAAATTCCGAGGTTGACGGGCAAGAGGAAGGATTTATCGGACTTTGAGGAATGACAGGTTGTGGGTGCTCGAGGAGCTGGTGCCTCGATTTCCCAAAAGGCTGAACTGGTGGGATGTTCGAAAGCCGCCGTAGTTAAAATGTTCCAGTGGCGTCAAAATGGTGAAATAACGACCTGACGGCAGATCTGCAAAGGTGCGATGGTGTCTTGCAAGATGACAATGCGCCGAGCCATCGGGCACTTGTTGCGCAGGAATGGTTTGAGGAACACTGTTATGATTTCCAGCACACCGATTGACCTCCGAACTCTCCCGATATATAGCCCATAGAATACTTGTGGGACAATATCGAAAGGCATATCATGCGTCTGGATACACCAATCAACTCCATACCTGCATTGCTAACTGCCTTACACACAGTTTGGTTGGCCATACCTCCCGAACGCTTCCGACATCTTGTTGAATGAATGAAACCTCTGTACTGAGGGCAAAAGGAGGTCGTACGAAGTATTAGGTAGGTGGTCATAATTCAGTGATCACTCAGTGCACGCACGCCATGTCGATACCGTACTGTCTTTTTTGGCTGGATAAGCATTGCTTTTTTTTTTTTAAGTTGAAGGATGCCAATAATAAAAAAATAAATAAAAATAAGAAAACAAAAAAGGGATAAAGCTACATATACTGTATATTTACGAAATATAAGAATACATTTTCGATAAATGTATTTGCCTCCTACTTTATTTTTTTCAGTTCAGTTGACTCTATTTAATAAACAAAATTTCTTTACTGCTGCTAAGTACGGCACAAGTACTAGAAACAACAAATATTCATTCCGGCGACAAGGCCAGGAGTTGTTTAATATTTAGTTTGCGATGACCACCTACTCTTTCCGAGAGCACCTTGGTGCCGCGTTGGACAGCCCTTCTTTGCGTTATCAGAAGTATTGGTCTTCTAATAGAAGAAGCAGCAAAGTCTTTAATCTATAATACAATAGGTTTGTAATGTATTTGGGGAGATAGGCGCAAATTGAATCCTTTCTTATTTCCCTCGCCTTATTTTGCTATAGAGGATTTAATAATAATAATGGATGGAAGGAAACACCAACGCATGAAGTGGAGCATCAAAATGAATATGTACGTCATTCATGCAAGCATACTACGAAATAACGAAGGTAGAGACCGATATGAAAACTGAAAGGGGCGAGAATACATACCAAGTGGCTGGAACGATTCCCGGATATTCAGGTCACCGAACAGAGGACCAGAGAAGGACCATAGTCACGAAGAACCTGATAGCTCCTGCAATCTTGGAAAAAATCAAGCAGGACGGGAGCGATCAACTACAAAGGTTAAAGAAAACGGAACCCGAGGAAGAAAAACATACTACCACCGAACCAGAGGAGGTGAGCAAGAAGAAATACAACCCACAGCAGCTGAAGTGGAAAGAGACGAGGTCATGATACCCAGAATAGAGGACGAGTGGACGAAGGCATTAACAGAATTCGAAGGAATGGACCCAACAAAAACTCAAGTGATACCAAAGCAGAGACCGAATAGAACCTAGTAGAGAGTCACAGACCACCTGAATCGGCACATAATACCGCATTACCTCGACAGCAATGGTGCAACACTGGAGGCCATCCACACAGCCGTGCATTGTGCTGCGCTAGCAGCCACGAGGATTAACGGAAGAGAAGCGAGAGACCAGCAGTTGAAGAACCGAAAACAGAAGGAACCACCAGCTTGGGAAAGAAGACGTCAGCAGAAGATAGAAGAATTGAGAGTCAAGATGGGCCAATTGACCCAGTACAAACGGGGCAATAGTTGTAAGAAATTAATTGGAAAAATGAAGAGCATCCTCAAGAGAGACAGGGTCCAGAGCAAACATGAGACAAAAATCGGAGAATAGGAGAGTACTTGGACACATTGATGCAGCACCTCCTTGCACTGAGAAAGAGACTACGCCAATACAAAGAGAGCTCCCAGAGTTAAAAACAACAATCGACTCTTCTATGAGGACCAAAGAGGCTTTTACAGGTATCTCGGAGAAGACGGGAAAGAAAGGAACGGACCACCCGAAAAGCAGACAATGGAGGAGTTCTGGGGAAACACATGGAGCAGGGATGTCAAGCCTAACAACCGACCCACCTGGATAGATCTAGAACGCAAGAAAATCAAGGACGTACAAGAAATGAGAGGGTAGGAGATTCAGGAAGAATGTGTAAAACACGCGATCAAGAACTATCACAACTGGCGAACTCCATGAATAGATAACGTCCATAACTACTGGTACAAGAAGCTGAGTTGCACACATAAGCACCTGGCAGAACAGTTCACCCGAATGATAAGCCACCCATAGACAATTCCGAAGTTTCTCACTCAAGGAATCACTTATCAGAAGCCTAAAGACGAAGCTACAAGAAACCCAGCGAAATATCGGCCAATCACATACCTCCCAACAACGTACATGATACTGACCAGCTGCATAACCAGGAAGATATCGGACCACTTGGAGAGCCAGAACATAATGGCCCAACAGCAGACAGGATGCAAGCGGCTGAGCAAAGGATGCAAGGAGCAATTAACCATAGATGCCGCTGTTATGGAGCAAGCCTACAAGAAGCGCCGCAACATGTACACAGCCTACATCGATTACCAGAAGACCTTCGCTCCGTGCCTCATAGCTGGCTAATAGAGACGCTGAATAACTACAAAGTCATTCCGATAGGGACAAACTTCCTACGAGAAACGATGTCGAAATGGAGTACCACCATTAAGGTCGAAAACATCACAACCAGACCAATCCCATTAGGAGAGGAATCTTTCCGGGAGATGCCCTGAGCCCATCGTGGTTCTGTCTAGCACTTAACCCGCTATCCACCGTATTCGACGGTATCAAGTACGGATATAACCTCAAAGAAGGAAAGAAGAACCTGTACACCTTCACCCACTTGATGTATATGGACGACATCAAGCTCTTCGCGGGAACCGAGAAGCACCTTCAGCAAATGACAGAAGAATTCAGCAATGATATTAGGATAGAATTTTGTCTAGACAAATGGCAGACCCACGGAATGCACTAGGGAAAATTAGTCAACCGAAACTACCAGCTGCAGACTGGTAAAGAGATCGAAGCCATGGTAGAGGGAGAGGCCTACAAATACTTGGGGATGAAGCAGGCTCAGCAGTTACAGCACAAGGAAATGAAGGCCTTCCTGACCGAAAAATACCATCATAGCCTCAGAAACCTGCTGAAAGCAAAGCTGAATAGAGGGAACACAATTAGAGCCATAAACACCTATGCAGCCCCCGTGCCAACATACTCCTTCTGGGTCATAGATTGGACTAACACCGAGCTGGAGGATATCATGAGAAAGACAAGGACAATAATGACCAAGAGCCGCCAACACCACCCGAGATCTCGCGTGGAGAGACTGACAATTGCCCGGGAAGAAAGATGAAGGGACTGATAGACCTCATTGAGCAACAGAAGACACAGATAGTTAACCTGGAGGATTACTTCCAGAAACACACAGCAGCACTCCACCAGGCCATAAGTTAGATAGACAAGCGGTATATCCCACTTAACTTAAGCGAGGAGTCCCCTCCCACAACCAGGAGGTACAAACCAATCTAGAAAGATGGGCAGAGAAGACACTCCATGGCAGACACTACAATGATCTCCATCAAGATCACATAGATAGAATTGCTTCCAATGCATGGCTCACGAGCGGGACGCTCTTCAACGAGACTAAAGGAGTCGTGCTCGCCATCCAAGACTAGGTAATCTACACCAGAAACTATAGAAAATTCATCGCCAAGGAGCACGGAGTGTCCGATGACGCATGCCGACGATGCACCTGGCTTCATAAACAATCCAACACATCACCGCGGGATGCAATTTGATCACCCAGACTGAGTACACTCATAGACACGACCAGGTAGCCAGGATAATACATCAGAAGCTAGAAACGAAATACCATTTGATCGAAGAAAGTGTGCCGTACTACAAGTACGAACCCCATGCTGTACTAGAGAATCCGACCCACATGCTGTACTGGGACCGCGGCATAATAACGGTAAGACAATCCCGCACAACAGACCGGACATAACCCTTATGGACAAGAAGGAAAAGGCTACCTATCTGATTGACATAGCAGTACCCAACAACAGAAACCTGCAGAAAACCCATGGGGTCTCCCAGCGAACACATACAAGGAACTCCAGAAAGTCGTAATCCTGAACACTTGTAGGATAGTCAGAGGTTCTCGAACAACAATAACACCAGACATAATCACAACCACGCTGTGTACTTGGTAGCAATACCCGTCACGAGCTGGAACCCGGTCAGGGAGAAATAATATTAGAGCCATAATAATAATAATTTCTTCCATGTAGATGCATGCATTTGTTGCCTAACTTCCACAATTCAAGATCACTACATGATTACTGCATTTAGAAAGACTGTTTAGTATTCATCCCTCTTCTAGGGGATGAATACTAAAGCAAATACCTGGGAATTAAGAAATGTAGAAAGTTTGCTTCATTTAATACGTCAGTCGTTTAATGTTAGGAAACAAATTTAGTCTGTAATTAGCGATGTTTATTTAAATTTAGGTCTCAATCGCCGCATTCTGATTTTATGATTCCTTGTTTAATTAATAAAAATATACCAGTAAGAAGTACTTAACTATAATAGAATACGTTTGACCTGCTATCTCTGTAAAATTGATTTTATATATTTATATATACATTTCATGGCGATGAATTTTTAATATTTTCGACATTTGACAAATTTGCATGATTGGCGACAAAAAAAAAAAAAAGAAAAAAAAAACGTATTGCAGATAAAATGATTAGAGCCAATAAAACAAGTGAACGTTCAACTTAACTTTAGGGTTACCCAAAACAGGTGTAAAATTTATATTATTATTGCCTACTGTTTGCTATAAGAGAAAAAAAAATAATAAGAAGAAAATGTTTTCCATAAAGAAAAAAAAAATGCTATTCTCGCCCGAGCCTGATTAATACGCCACGGTATAAAAAAAGCCCATACCAATTCCTGGAATCATTGACAGGATTCCAGCCCAAGCGAACTGAAACGACTGTCGTCAGTGAAAACGTAAGCCATCCATGCTTGTCCAAAGAAATTAAAAACCTGTGTTCACCTGACAATCAGTCAGAATTGAACTAAAAATTTATTAGGCACTGTCCATGTCCTTCACAGCCTTACTGTTTTCATATTTTTAAAAGAGTGCTAAAGTTCTCTCAGTAGGTCGATTCCACGAATAGTGAAGTGAAAGGATACGTCAAAGGTGACAAAAGGAACCACAAAACCTTTATGAGCAGTGTGTATAAGAATCTAGCGTGTTGCAGTCTGGTGCGAGAGCTCTCATCATATTATATTGCATGAATTAGTGCTCTGTTCTAATGAATAAGACACCTTTTTTTCAGAAAAGCCACATTAGTATCCAAATAAACTACAGCTAGACTAGAGGAGTTTGAACACTGTACAGTTCAAAGGTTGCTACTCAAAAATTGTTGCATGTAGGAGCTTCTAGAAATCTGGCTGTTTGGTTTATTCAAGCTTAGAATGTACAAATGATAACGTGCTGGGCACTTTCGGTAAAATGCAGGAATGAGATCGATTCTCGTAGAAAGTTTATCGAGAATGGTGTATAATTCATCAATCACTTCATTCACAGATCAGAATGGGGGGAAGAAGGGAAGTACACATATTCGAAGGGGAAGTTATTTGCTGGACCGTCGTTCCTTGTATGTGAGAACATAATCAATCCACATTTTATTTGATAAGCATTTCTGGAAGTAGATCAGAAAAGACCTGAATAGTTTTTGATCTGGCTACAAAACAGATTCGCTTTGGTTCGGAGTTGTAATATTAACCAATGAAATAAAATGATGGATTCAGCTTCAAATAAAAAAGAGAGAGAGAAAAAGACAGCCCCATTGAGTATCTTTCTTTAGAAGAGGGAAGTACTTTTCCTGATAACATTATTTTATTTATTTTGCACCTAACGCATTTAACCCGGTAATTTTGTTGCACATGAACCGATTAACAGAAACAAAAACTGTGTTTAAAAATACACTTCAATTTTTGGTCAATACCGTAAATATTTTAAATATTATGTAAACAACATCATACCAATTGAAAATCACTTACCACTCCCCACAACCACATTAATGGTGGTAATACAGAGGACAACCATCAGACAAATTATGTTCTTCATGTTTATCTGAAACAATAATACGGTAGGAGAATTATGTTATTAATCTACAGAAAATGTGGATATCTGTTCAACACTTCAGAGCAATAGTACAAGATTATTATTCACCCAGAACATGTTTGATTCACGACAGTGCATTGTAACATGAGTGCATTTGTGCGTTGTTATATAAGAGAAATGCATCTCATATGCAAATATAAATTTGCCTATTTAAAAAAATATATATCGGCCACAATTACATATTTTATAGTGTAAAATAACTGATAATAATGGTGTACGAGAGAGCAAAATAACTAATGAGAATGGTGTATGCCCTAATAGGGTGTGTATAAGAGAACACCCCTCGTCAGGGCATATTTATTTAAGAATGGATTTCTGAGGTGAAAAGTAGCATCACTACAAAAATAGTTTCTTTGTGTGTTCTTCAAAATCCGGTCTTGAATGTTAGAAAGGTTATATTACTTAGATCTAAAATTAGTGAGCGATGTAAGTGGTCTTAAACCGCTTCATAATTGTAGTAGATCGTTGGCAATTTAAGACAAACACATCCTTCCAGGTCCAAATGCTTCCCAGTATGCAAAATGTGGGTCGTGGCTGCTTGTATTTAGGTGTCTGAATGATTGGTGTAATAAATAATATTTATTTTATAAACTTCTCCCAAGAACAACAATATAGCTGGAGGGATGAATTACTTAAATATTATTATGTGTGGAGCTCTTCAATGTTAATGCAATAGAAAAACAGTATCATCTGAAAATTCATGAATCTCTTTGATTAGAATGTTTTAAATTTGTTTTTAATTAAAAATTTAAAAAAGTGTCTTTATCTGAATATTAAAGTTTATTTAGTAATATAATTTATCTTGTGGCACCCACCCCAGTGAGAAAGTAGCATCTAGCTCAGTTAATCAACATCAACCACCTGCACTGTAAAGCTTTTATCTTCATTGGTGTGTATCAAATTGTTAGTGAATAAACCTTGTGAATAATGAGCGACAATTTATAAATTTTAAATGATTTTCACGGACAATTCAAAGCTAATTTTATTTCATCTCTTGTATTCTTAATTAACAGCCTAAACGATTAGCATTTTCTGTTCTGTTGTTTTATTTGCAATCTTTTTTTTTTCTTTTTCTTTTTGGTTATGAAAAGGAATCAGACAAAGTGATTTAAACACTAAACATCAATACTTAATTTTTCTAAAAAAATTACAGTAATTCTATACGAATCAGATCTATAAATTTGCTTACCGATTTTTGAGGTAAAACGGTTCCACACTCAACTGTGAAGTTAATGAAACGAATCAGTAATATTATGCTGCGAAACTTATATAGTGGTAATGCATTCCCAATATGCTGATATAGTATGATGCTCTGCGCAGTTGATGCAGGGAAGATTTGGAAAGTGCACATTTCACAACCTGTGTCATCAGTTAAATACACATCACACTTACACGTGCACTTTGACGTGTTTTAAACTATGTTACAATTACTGAAAAAGGAATGGTCACTACTAGAACGTTTCCTCATCACTGCACATATGTCTATATTATTCGATGTGGTAATGTTATTGGCAAAGCATTAATCATACAGTAATAGTTGTATTCTCTTCTGTCCTTTCTAATCAATGGTTAACATGAAATACACTGACAGTTCAAAACTGTGTCTGTATAACAATTAAGAAAACTTAAGGATTAAAAGGATTAAGAATTCTTAATTGCATCGACAATAATTTCTTGGAACAACTTTAGTAGAGACATCGATATTATTTGTAAAGAACTACTTAGATATAAACCCATTCTGTGCATACGTTATGGTAAAAGCGGGAAATTTCATCGAATTTCTGACATTTACAGCAAAAAGTAAGGAGAAAAATACAGACAGAATTCTCTAAGAAACATATTTTTGAGAGCCTCTTGCTTTTAAGATCTTGCAACAGCGGATATCGGCGAACTCCTTCTGAGCCTTTCGCATCTACTTCCGATATCCTTCTCATATAAAATATTAAAAATGTTTTCTTTTGTTATTTTAGATACCCATATTATTGTAGTTGTTCTTAAACAGGATGTGTGCAAAATTCTTTGTTTCACATTTTTCCTCCACTGTATATCATTGTTACTATGTATTTTCAACGTATAAAATTATTCATTTTGCGAAACATTCAATACAATACTTAATAGTAGAGCGAAATATATTTAATTTTCAAGGCGATTTCAATGCTGAAATCACTGCACCGTTTATACCACAGTCATTAAAAATATTGAACAATCGCCACACCCCATATCAGAGGCAGCATTTAAACCAATAACTTTTATTTCTCGGGCATGCTCCCAAACTTCCAAAAATCTGGAATGCAATGTCCCCGATGTAGTCAGATTATGAGTGTATCTGTTGTAAAATCATACATCATAGCCTTTAATATCCATTAATTATTCCTTTTTGAACAAGTGTATTCAACATTACCACTATATTCTCCAGCGAAACTTGCAAAAGTTTCAAAGTGATGCAATCTGTGGGATGCCATTTTGCAGTTTGGTATTTCAGCGCATTATTCATCACTGCGGAATAATGCAATGCAATGCCATGGCATGGCATGAATAATGCAGTACATTATAATGTGTTTATCTGATGAAACAGCCAGATGGCGAAGAGACAGTTCGTCCTTGTAAGTAAGCGAAGCTCTATTGTATTTTGGCTGAACGTTTATTTCTTCGACTGATACCCGAATTTAAGAATATAATACTGCCTCGTATAATTAGTATCCTCCCGGACATCACAGTGATCGTAATGGGTGCCCCTCCATAACGAGTTGGTAAAAATATGTAAGCGAAATCCCAGTGATGAGCGGGATTATTATAGTATTTTTCCACCTCATGGCTGAGGTTAGTCGGTCTCCAACGATTTATAGTAGTCAAGCCTCGGGAACACATAAAAATTTTTGTTTTTTGTTTACTTATAATCTAGAATGAAATTTAAAGCGGGGAATCAATCTATTTTTGAATGAAATATTTATATTATTTTAGAAAATAAACGATTATTTTTGAATTAAGTAATTAAAAGGTTTGCAATAACTGCTATTGACAAGCCAGAATCAGAAAGCTTATTATTCTTTCTTGCATCTACACATTTCAAATTTCTCTCTAAAGGAGCAATTGCCTTTTGAACATATTTCAACATGTTGAAAAAATAAAATCAATGCGTTTCAAAATTAAAAAAAAAAAAAGGAAACTCGATTGTTCTTCATGAGGATAATATTTGTCTTGTGCTGGAGAAGCGATATTATGTTGAAGATGTACACAGATTAAAAATACGTCGGGGGGGGGGGGGGGAACCAAATATATCAGTAATTAAAATTTATTGAATCTTTATCTATTAACTTTAAATATTAATTTATTTTAATATTAATTTTTGTCTCATTAACTGCCAACAGAGCACTCTTTCTCAAAGTTTTCACATGCAGACAACTTTCATTTTTGATGTAGGACGACAGGACAATTTTTGTCCAATGTAATTCGACGTAATAAACTTAAACTTAATTAAAATTATTAATTTAAACTATATACTCTATATTAAGTTGTTACTTATGAGTACTGTACTTTGGCTTTCTCCAGTCGTACCTCACAATTAAATAAGGGAATATTGGGTTAAACTGTAGGCGTTTTGGGTGATGCCGTTAAGCTTTGTTTCTTCCATCTTCCACTATTACTAATGTTAATTTCTCTGATCAGTCCATAACACAGCCGACTGTCCAATTCTAAGTCCTGTTTAAAATCTCGCTACTCTGATTAGAACGCTGACACAGCATAAATCCCAGGGGAATAATAACCACGTTACTGACCGCATATTTTGAACATTTATTTCAGTTTTATTGTAATTGAAGTTTAATTAAATTCCAACTTGAAGAATATTTTAATTTAGGTATTCACACCTCCCTTTATGAATTTCGCTATTTAATTTTAGTACATATACATTACGTAAAATATCAGCTCATCAGCACTATAATATACTCGGCGCGTGCGCGCGCGCTCGTGTGTGTGTGAGATTGCGTGTCTACTGCCATCTAATTTTATTATGCAGTTCAAATGAGACAGAGTTTTACACATTTGTGTAGCGGGCCAGTCTTTAGAACGAGTCAGTGTTATTTTGTGTTAATCGCCAAAGTTACTGAAGCCATGAGGTATATTTTGTTTCTAAATTGCGTGCATTGTGGTTCTTTTGCCGGTTTCTAGACGAAGAACGGGAATTTATGGGAGAAAAACCGACATCCTAGCCTGCGACAGACTACCTGAGGCATATTGTGAAAAAAAAAAAAATAAATAAATAAATAGAAAGATAATAAAAATTCCCCATGTCACGCGATCCGAACTCAACCCTTTTTCCTCGGTGTGGGAGAACTATGGTTATATTCACTGTGCTTTAACAAAGGCTGCAGAGCATGTAGAACCAGGATAGTAAATACAGCACTGTCAAGATGATGCCCTATTTTTTAGCCTATGCACAGTTACTGCTTCAAGAGAGGGATGAATCCATCCGCGATGAAATTAACAAAATCAAATTATTTTATTAGGGTGTCCCGTAAATGACTACATAAACCCGTGTTTCTGTCTGTAAATTGCGTGCGTTCTCTGGTCGATTTCACTGTTTTGTTGGAAGAAAAAATCCTAGTTTCTGGGGGAAAAATCCTTGCTATTTACGCCTGAGACCGATTAACTCAGCCACGGATTGACCGCGATGAAATTAAATTTTTTTTTTTTTTTTACCATTTAATTGTACACACAATTATTTACAAATTATATTCAAAACTTAAAGAGAATATATATATATATATGCAATTTTATATACATTTGCATTCTCATTATAGATATATAAAATACTATATTATATATGAACGTGTGTGTGTGTTTTACCTGTATCAAGGGTGGCTCCTAGGCCTTAGCCCATCTCCACCTTGCACGTCTGTGTTGGTGCAGAAACTCTGCAAAGCTTTTTATCACTTGTGTACGTCCACCTTGCCACCAGGGAGCAGCCGCTGCCCGCTCCCAGGCACAAGCAGCAGAGCCTGGGTCTACTATCCTTTAGTGCCTTGTGCACAAATCCCGCACCAACCGGAGATAGTGCAATACCGGTGGGACGTTGTCCCAGATTTAATCAACAGTGACCACCGTGCCACAGTTTATGGTCTTCTTCCTGGGCAACGAGTCGATGACCTTCAACTTACTGATCTTAGGAGATTTTCCATTAAGAGTATTAAATGGAACAAATTTAAAGATTTTCTCTCTGCTCTCTTTGCGACAGAAATGATCAAATCCCTTAATATATTAATGGCTGAGGAGATTGTTGATTTTGTTCAAACCCAGTTGTATCCGGCCACGGATTATGCAGCGAAGAAAAAACACAACAAGGCAACTTCTGTCCCTTGGTGGAACTCAGATCTTGCAAATTTAAGATCACAAGTTCAAAACGCAAGGAAGGAATATCAAAAACACAGACATCTGTCTCAATAGGATGTTCAAGCATACAAGGATTCTTATAGAGATCTTCGGAGGAGATACCACAAGGAAATAGCTAATGCTAAAATAGATTGTTGGCAAGGATTTGTCAAACAGGTTGGGAATTCAGAACCGTGGGGATTAGTTTACAAAATCTCCAGAAACAAATTAATCTATGGAGTAAGAATAAACGACCATGGAAAAGAAGAAAAGAAGTCTCACAGGTCATCCCATTTTGCATTCTTGTAATGCCAAACAACACGAGGTTGGGAATAGCCATGAGATAAAGGTTCCATTGGAGAAGAGACAATCACCAAGTTGTGATCTGAAGTGCCTAAAGGACACCAAGTTGTGATCTGAAGTGCCTCCAGATCACAACTTGGTGATTGTCTCTTCTCCAATGTAACCTTTATCTGATGGTTATTCCCAACCTCGTGTTGTTTGGCATTACAAGAATGCAAAATGGGATGACCTTCGAGACTTCTTTTCCTTGGTCGGATTACTGTTTCAAAAGTTCTGATGTAAACTTTTGTTCAGATCATGTCAGTGAAATTATTCTTGCAGGAATGGAATCCTTTATCCCACACTCCACATTAAAATCTCGTCCTTTATCTAAACCTTGGTTTTCCAATAAATGTGCTAAGGCTGTTCAAGAGAAGAATGTTGCATATCGTAATTGGCTTGTTTCTAATTCTTCAGTTTCATTTTCTGCCTACACCAAAACTCGTAACTAGAGTTTGAACAGGATAAGAGTAGAAAACTTTCTTATTGCCCTAATGTCAGCCGAACATTCTGGTCTCTTGCCAAAGCTATTGGCCGGAACTTTTGCCCATCTCTGCTCCCACCTCTATCCAAACAGATTTTTCTGGTTTAACATTAGCCAAGGATAAAGCTGACTTGCTAGCATCCCATTTTTCCTCCAACTCATGCATTAATGATCTTGGTAAAACACTTCCCACCATTCCCAACACGCTCCAATAAATGCCTTTTGTGGTCTTCCGTCAAAAGGATGTCAGAAGGATTTTGACGAATCTTGATGCTAAGAAAGCTGCAGGTCCCGATGGTATTTCTCCACTTGTTCTTAAAACCTGTGCTCCTGAACTTACTCCTATTCTTTGCCACCTTTTTTCACTTTCTTATTCCAAAGGTGTTTTTCCTTCTGTTTCCAAATTTGCTCATATCCAGTCAGTTCCTAAAAAGGGTGACAAATCCATCCCATCCAGTTATCGCCCCATTGCAATTACTTCTACTCTTTCTAAAGTAATGGAGAAATCAATTAACTGCAAACTCTTAAACTACCTAGAAACCTTTCGTCTGATCAACGATCGCCAGTATGGATTCCGTCAGTGTCGATCCACTGGTGATATTCTGGCTTATGGTACTCATTTATGGACTAATTCAATGGAAAGGTTCGGTGAAACACAAGTAGTTGCTCTTGACATCTCAAAGGCTTTCGATCGTGTTTGGCATAAAAGTCTTCTAAACAAGCTTCCATCTTATGGTTTGCCAACTGTTTTTAGTAATTGGTTATCCAGTTTTCTCTCTGATCGCTCAGCGATCCCCCTGATCGCTGGTGATGGTAGGTGGCTTCTAACTTCTCCACTTCTGTCTTCTAACTTCTCCACTAATGCCGGTGTCCCCCAAGGTTCAGTTCTTTCCCCCACACTTTTCCTCTTGTATATTAATGACCTTCTTCCATTGACTGGAAATCCTATCCATAGTTTTGCCGATGATAGCACATTGCATTCCACTTTCCATTTTGAGAAACCTTGTCCTGCTCAATCAGCTTCAATTTCGCCAAAATCTGCTACCAATTCCTTAAATGCCTATCTTCAGGTAATTCTTCAGTGGCACAAAGAAAACTTAGTTGATTTCAACCCTTCTAAAAAACTCAGTCATGTCTTATAACTCGCAAAAAGGATACTTCTGCTCCTATGCTCATCTTTAGTGACACTCCGATTTCTAGGCAAAATGAAATATCTCTTTTGGGGACTACTTTTGGGGTGCCAAGAGAGAACAGAATCTGAATTCTATTCTCTCTTGGCACAAGCACATTATAAATATCGCTTCTTCTGCATCTAAAAAATTGTTTTCTCTTTCGCTCTCGGCTTTACTTTTCTTCCAAACAGCTGCTCACTCTGTATAAATCGCAAATCCGCCCTGCCATGGAATATTGTTCCCACATCTGGGGGATGGTGCCCCCAAAACCTCTCTCAAGCTTTAGCATTCTCTCCACTCGCTGTCTCATAGACGTACTGTTTCTGCTGCATGCCTCTTCTACAGATACTTCCATGGACACTCTTCTTCTGAATTGGCTTCTATAATTCCCACTCTCTCTTTCAAAACAGTCCGGACACCTTCCGCCACCAGCCGTTTACTGTCCAAATTCAAACTCACAGAACCAACTTTTCATCTTCCACCTTTATTCATTCAACTGCCGTTTTCTGGAACGTACTTCACTACGTATTTCTTGAAAATTACAGTGTAGTACAGAAGTTTAAGTCCAATGTCAACAAATATCTTCATTCGTCTTCTCAACCTCCAACCCAAGCACGATACTAAGTACTATACGTTCGGTTCTAACACCTCTCGTGTTTGGAGTTTACATTAAAAAAAAAAAAAAATTTCTACCTTTGGACAGATGCTCTACTGCAGCGACCGTTCGCGTATACTTACTTGTTGAAGGTCATCTTTTATAAATTTATTGCACGTGAAATTTGTAGACAAAAATTTCTCATGTTTTATTGGAACGTGGATCAAGTCTGCGATTATGCACACTTCAATATTCCCATAGTGCATCATCGCACCAACGCTTCAGTAGCTCACAAATTTGCTCTTCTGTGGGAGAGCAAAGTTGCGAGTGGTGAATCAACGTGGCCAGCAGGGTGTTTTGCTGATGCCAAAGTTAAAAAATCGTCATCCAAGTATATTTGTATATAGTTTATAAATCTCTTATCCGCTTGGTTTATTATAAAAATGTGTAACAAACCTCTTTGATATGAAGCTCTTTCAATTCCAAGTGTACACGCACGATCTTAGTTTTTAATTTTTCATATTTTTCAATGAACCACTCGTATAAAGGTATATTTTGCAAAATGCATGCAGCCATGGCCGAACTAGGAATATTCTCTGAAATCAAGATTTTAACTATAAAATTTTTCTTGATTGATAATCGTTAACTCTATACAATTTGGAAAAACTAACGCCTCTGATAAATTCCAAAATATTCCAATATTTAATCCAATTATAAAATAAATTCGAGGCCCGAAGCCCTCGAAGTTATTTTATAATTACCCTCTATTTGTAGCAAGTGTATATTCGTCTATAGAGCTTGAAAAATTATTATAATAACTTTACAACCTGTGGCCAAATCTTTTGATCAGAAGATTCAGGGCGGTCCAAGATTTTCTAAAGGAGGGCAAGGGGGATTAAAGAAGTTAGAGGGATTAAAGTAATGATCCGGGGACTCTTTAAGCTTTAATCATCATGCAACAGTAAAATAGTGAGAGAGAGAGAGAGAGAGAATCTTTAATACCCTTCAAGGCCAAAAAGCCAGGGGTTTACATTTTTACAGCCTCCCGAAACTTCCGGGAAAATCGAACAATTAATTTACAAAAACAGGTAATTTTACAAATGAAAACATGTATTTTGATACAAAAGAGAGAACTGCTTACGAGAGTTAAGTCTGATTGAGCTGGCTTAACATCGAGATACGAGCACCAGTTCAATCAGACAGAAACAGTTGCAAGGTACACATGTCATTGCTCATTAGTCCTGCTAGTCAATTTTTTTTCGGTAAGTCCGGTCAACAGCGAATTTGTTCAGGTCGGCGTCAAGTGCCTGGGTTTGCTTGAACATCTGTTGAGGGAGGAACCTGTCCGAGAGATGGAGTCGAGCTGAATGCGAGTAGAGCTCGGGATTGGCCCTAAGGGCAGCAGGGGAAATCCTCCAGCCACAGGTATCCCAGAATGAAGGTGTTGCGATTATGCCTGTTATCATCTTGACTGTTGCTAGGAGGCGTTGGTCGTCGAGTAAGGTGGGAAGCCGTGGAATCCCGAGAGAGTTGGCAAGCTGCGTGGTACGAATCAGAGCTAGAAGGTTGTGCTTCCTGTTGGCCCACTTTAGGAGCCAGAATTCTGTGGCAAAGTGTAGTTTCTTTATTGACGGTGCCGCTGATGCCCAAATTTCAGCAGCATAGAGTAAAGGTGGAAAGATAACTGTTCTTATGTACCTCACGGTTGTCTTTTTATCTCTGATATGAAGATGCTGTTTTGCTATCCACCGGAGTCTTGAAGCACGTATGAGGAACATGTCTATGTGGGCGTTTAATCGAAGTTTGGAGTCGAATACAACGCCCAGATCACGATGGCTGGACACAATTGGGATGAGGATGTTGCCGACCGAAGGCTGGAGATAAGGAGTTTGCTTCAATGAATACACCATGAATTCGGACTTAGCAGGATTGATCTTGAGCTTGGGCTCAAGATCAAACTGGCAGAGGTAAGATGTGACTGCAGTGAGAGTGTTGTTAATTTCCGTTTTTACCAGATCAAGGTCTTGAGCAGGGATAATGGGAGTGAGTATCTTGATATCATCTGCATAGCTCAGTAGACATCGAGAATGTGCAACCAGTGGGAAGATAATAGATGAGAACAGAAGGCCGGAAAGGACCCCTCCTTGTGGGACTCCTGCGATGACGGATCTGGTAAGGGTGCGATCTCCAGTATGAAGCTTTATAACTCCGTTATTCAGAAGAGAGGAGAGAAAGCATAATAATTCAGATGATTTTGATTGTAGAGGTTTATAACCCCTTAAGCTATAATTGGGACCGCCGCTGCCTTCACATGATTGGCAGTTTCATTTTTTTTCCTTCTGAAACACTCAAAGCTTAAATTAATTCTTCTGGGAAGTTTATCTTTCCAGTAGAATTACTAGAATTACCACGAGAATATCTAATGAGTTTTTACGTGTACTAACATATTTTAACGGAAAACTTCATTCATATATCTGAAATTTTATTACGGATCTTTCCCTTTTGTAGGCGGGTGAAGAAAGAAATTTAGTCACGGCGTCAGATGTAAAGTGTAAAGTGTATTTAGGGTCATACGGCACCAGGGGTTTCCCCCATCTCCGCATTGTTTACATTGTGATGGGTGTGCCAGTTTGCTGGAAATGCCAGAGATTTAAAAGTGTATGGATATTGTTCATATGTAGTGTCGTGTACCGTTGTTCATCTGGTCATTTAGCCGCTGGACCCCTACTGAGGCCCAACGTTGCCCCACTTTCGCCCCGTGGAGGCAGACCAGGTACACCAGTATTATAATTAATATACTCTGGCAGGTCCTGCCACCTAATTTCCTAAGATTTCAGTGGCTAGGACCTTTAAAAAAAAAAAAAAAAAAAAAAATTTCGCACTTTGTATGTTGATCACATACGTCAGATGTAGGGGGGGGTGAAGAAAAAAGATTTTGGTATCTACTAACTGAATTTATTGGAATTACATTATCATTCCTCTGTATATTTTAGGATTCGCAACAAAGGGATAATATTGGAAGCAACCACTAAAGTCAGATCTAGAACAGATCAAGCCTTGCGGCACAGCTGAAGATCTAACTCTTACCTTTGAAACTCCTAAACTGGAGGAAGTGTATAACAGAAATCTCTTTGAATCCATGAGCATAGAAAATCTATTAAGGAGATGAAAATTCAATTTTCCACCAATGCACGGACTCGTGGTCGACTTAATTGGGTTATAGAAGTTATTTATTTGGTTTGTTTTTTTTTAGGAGCATTAGCAACTAAGGCCATATTGCTCTGGGATATGCGGTGGTCATTCCCTGGCCTTTCCGCATCCTCCATATTTGGTGGTCACGGGCTCGAACCCCGGTCTAATCAAGAAGCGTCTACTACGCACTGCTGCTCCTTCCCATCTGGCTACGGTGGCGGCAACAGTTATAGAATTTCCCCCAAGATAAGGAGATTGCTACACAGCCAGGAAAGAATTTTTCTGGGCCGGTCGTCCCACAGAGTGAGAGATTTTGTACCAGTCGTGAAATGCTACAAATGTCTTGGTTATGGGCACACCTCTGCTAAGTGTCTTAAAGAACAAACAATATGTGGGCATTGTGCTGAGGCAGGGCATCTCTACAAGCACTGTCCCAACAAAGCCTCACCTCCTGAATGCTCAAATTGCAAAGCAATTAACAAACCCTACGATCACTCTGTGCGGGATGGAGCATGCCTTGTATATAGAAGAGCAGCAGATATAGTACGCAATAAGATTAACTATGGAAAATATGATGCTCAACCCTCTCCTAGACTTCGTATAGCTCAGATCAATGGCCAAAAATCCATCTCAGTAGCAACACAGCTTCATCCTCTAATGGACCAGTTGAATCTAGATCAGACGTCGGCAACCTTTTTTGGCTGCGGGTCAAAATCAACCAATATATGACTATTGAGAAGACGGTTCGGGTCAATGGGTATTTTCATTTTAAAACAGTCCGTTAGTGAATAATAAGATAAATTTTATTGAGAAAACTATTACAATATGCTTTTAAATTCTTTAAACTAAACATAAAAAAAATATATAATTCTAATTATTATAAAAACAAATATAATTGTCAAGTTTTAGTTCATTAATAATTTATGAACTTTATTTATAAGCGTTCTCTTCGTTATCAATGGTTCCCCTGGTGCTGAATTTGTGACGTCAATTTAGTCAAGTCTGATTCATACTTAGTCACCTTAAGACGAATACAAGCGTCTGAATTTTCGGTAGTTAATCTGCTCCTGTTCCAATTTAAAATAAATTTCATGTGTGAAAACAGAACACGGACAAAATGGCAAAGCCAATTTTTTTTTTAAAAGATGAAAACTTCATTGGAAATGATGCCCAACACGATGATATCATGAGAAGATGATTATCTTCCGTGTTTTCTAAATCTTTCCGCAATGTCTTGAATTTGTCCGTCCACAACGTTGATCTTTTAAATTTAATCATTTCTAAACTTAAATTGTCAATTTTAAGATATTCAAAATACTGCAAATCTAAAACATTTTCCTCTATTTCGTCGGGCTGTATTATAAATGTAAACATTTCGCCGTGCTTCTTAAAACCGGGACAACCAACCACCTACTCTTCGGGAACTGGAGAGTCTAATCTGGACATCACACTGACTATTTCTTCTCTTCGCAATAGTCAGAGAAGTCTCTTCTCTGACTATTTCTTCTCTTCGTTGTCAGGTTCAGGACACGGCCACTACTAGCGACCATCGTCTCATCAGTTACAGTGTCACCGATTCTGCCCTCCCTCGTCAAGTGTCTATCCAGGATATTGTAAGATTCTCTGCTAAAACAGCGAACTGGGACCAGTTTGACAATGTAATTCAAGATGTTCTTCATGACCCAGCTAACATCTCCTACCAATCAATGAACAGTGTGCAGAAAACAGACTTTGTGCAGAGTCTGCTTCTCAAAGCTTCAGAGGCTTCCATATAAAAATGTTCTACGAACTCAAGATCTCTACCATGGTAGTCGCAGGAACTCACTAACCTGCGCAATTCTCTGAAGCGCGCTCGCAAAGAGTACCAACGCAAGAGAAGGACTGAACTTACTCACATCGTAGAAGAGTATAGAGACCGATTCAAAGCAGTCCGCCGTGAATATACTAACAAAATTTACCATGCCAAGCAGAGCTTCTGGCGTTCCCTTGTCGAGACTGAGGGGAACCGGAATCCCTGGGGTTTAGTTCACAAACTCGTGAGGAATAAGATGGGATCCATGGATGTCACACACTCTGTCTGCTCTGATGACTCATCTGAGACTACACACTGGGAAGTACAATCAACCGGATTCTGGATGAACTAATATATCAGGAAAACACCAACTGTGACCCTAACATTCACAGTAAGATAGCAGTAAAAAATTCCAGCTTCCAGCCAGACATTATGGAGGAACCATTCACAGAGGAGGAAGTCGATGCAGCAATTAAAAAGATTAAAAAAGTAAAGCTCCTGGTCTGGATTTCATTGAAGGCGAGTCTGTTCAACGTCACTGAGGCCATAGCCCCAATGATACTTCTTCAGCTCTTCAACATCTGTCTGAATGAGAGTGACTTTCCATCACATTGGAAGCATGCTAACCTGAGGCTCTTACCTAAGGATACCACAGGTACCTCCCAGGCATACCGCCCGATTGCGCTGCTTTCCATTCTCGGCAAGGTTTTTGAGAGACTGCTGCCCTCCCACTTCCAACCCCGATATGAAGCCAGTGGTTTGGTATCCTCACTTCAATCTGGATTCAGACAAGTGTGCTGCACAACTGATGCTCTATCTAAAATCCTCAAAGTTGCAGAACAGTCAGATGCAACTTATGTACTGGCAATCTTCACTGACTTCAAAGGATCTTTTGACACAATGTGGTGGCCGGGCGGTCTTCAGAGGGCCAGAGTCTAACTGTACCTGGAATTTCTACCACTGCCTCAAAAGCTACTTCTCTAACTGCATGGTCAGCATCAAAAGAAAATATCACTGCATCATCCGACATCTAACCCGAGGCTCTCCTCAGGGCTCCATCCTGGAGCCAGCTGTCTGGAATATGATACTCGACGACTTGCTCCTGAGGGACTACCCATACATTACTCAGCTTTCTTACGGCGACGACATGGTTATCGTCATCGAGGGCCCCACCCGCGATACCATAGAAACCCAGGCTATGGTTTTTCTCTCTGCTCGGTCCGTATGGGCTACGGAAAATAAACTCTCAGTCTCCACTGAGAAGAGCAAAACCCTCCTATTAAAAGGCAAACTGGACTTCTCCAGACCTCCTAGGATACATTTTAATAGCCACCCACTGAAAAACTACCGATCAGTGAAGTACCTAGGAGTAATTTTGGACGACAGGAGAAATTTCATACCCGACATCCAAGCTATCAAAGAAAATATAAAAAATTACATAACTAGGTTAGCACGCTTTACTCGCATGGATTTTTTTTTTCTTTACAACGCCTTCTATACTGAGCAGTATTTATACCGATTGTCACATATGGAGCTGCAGCATGGTACCACCGAATATAGGAGAGTGCTCAAGGACATGCTCAACGTAAAATTCAGCAAATTCAACGACTTATGCTACTACAAATGACCCGCGCATTTAGAACGACATCAACTGCCACTCTACAGGTGTTAGTCAGGCTGCCTCCCCCTTGGACCACCATGTCGCTTTTATCGGACTCTCATGCCATCAAGGGAATAAGGTTACTATTCAAACCCGTATCGATACTGATATCGAACAGGAACGTGTGTGGCTAGAATTGATAAACCTAGGGCAAACCTGCTGGAATAACTCCACAACTGGTGAAATTACTAAACGTTTCCTCCTTTTTTTTCCTCAGGGTAACCTACATCAACAAACAACGTTCCACTTGGTTCTTCCCAAACGTCTATGCTTCCTTCCTATTAACTGGCCACGGGTCCTTCAAGAGACGCCTTCTAGAGTTCGGCTTAGTCGAGGATGCCCTCTGTATCTACGGAGCCTGAAGACTGGGATCACGTGATGCACTCATGACATATACTCAGACCTAAGAATCCAACTACTCCTAGACCTCCACACTACATCACTTCGGCCAGAAACCAAGTTACTGGATTCTAACAATGCTTTCCATGCACTAACCACTTATGCCAACGAGGTCTTTCGTCGTCGCTGGCATCACCTACAACTCCCGAACACTACTCCTGGATAACCTCCTCCACACAGCAACTGATACCCAGCACAGGAAACTTCCAGTGATGAAATTGAAAATTGAGGCCATCCTTGCCGCCGGCGTCCATGATTCTCCATTGTGACGATCCTGGACTCTTTAATTTGAAATTTACCTGTTCTCTTCTTCCTACCCACAGTACTTCTCCAGGACTCCCACAACTGTACCTAGCACTCTTCCTCCTCCTTTTCGCCTGGGTGGATGCCTACGCTCTGTCGTCCCCCGCTATCTTACCTGGCTTCCACTTTCCTGTCTCTTCTCTGCTCTTTCCTTGGCCCTCCCCACTCTCGCTCCTGCAGGAGTGTGGACGACCTGCCAGATGTCTTTTACTCCCTGGTCCGGCTCCTCGTGCCAGTAGACGAATGCTGGGAGGCTCCTTCCTGGTGACCGTCAGTCAAACAACACACTACTCATACATAACCCACACTGAGTGGCTTTGCTATGTTAATAGAGTATTTAACACGGATTTGTAGGAAACCACGGGAACCGCATAACAATAACACTATGGCCACTATGTATATTTTAGGTAACCGATCCACCTCACCCACAGGTGTTACCTGGACCCTCTGATGTGGCAATTGCATTACACCTTCGCACTTTAGAAAATTGGGTAACTCTCAGTCATTTTACACCCTCAGTGCTGATTCGGTGTAATGTGTCCGTCCCGTGATTTTGATTAGGACAAGGTCTCGTATACCCTCAACATAAGAGAGAGAGAAGAGTAACTCACCTCCTCCTTGTATGCGTAGGCAGTCTGCGTGGGTAGCACAGTGGTATCGCCACCATCCTCCCCACACCGAGTGGAAAAAGGCCCGGGTTCGAATCCCGTCGATGACGCGAGGAACTTTAGTGGGCTTTTTTTCACTCCGTGGCTGAATTAGTCTGTCTCAGGCGTAGATAGCAAGGTTTTTTCACTCAGAAACTGGGGTTTTTTCGTCCAGCGAAACAGGCAAATCGACCAGAGTACACACGCAATTTACAGACACAAATACGGATTAATGTAATAATTTAGGGGTAACCCTAATATAGTATTATTTTTTTTCTTTGTATGCGTAGAACCATATTGGCTCTACGCATACAAGGAGGAGAGCCAATATGGCCGCCTTCACGATCGTCAATATGGCTGCCAGACACGTTGTTCATTTCACGCTCGTGGATTTCAGTTTAAAGTGTTTTTCTCATCAAAAGTATATACAGTGATTCTTCAACTCCAGTGGACTCTCAAAGTGAGGAAACTTTCTGTGCTTTGTTGGGAGTTTGGCTGGTTAGAAGCGTCACTATTTGTATTCTTTGTGTCAGATCGCATGGTCACCATAGTGGCTGACATTTGGAATATAGAGAGGCGACCGATATAATGCAATCGCCACGTTTCTACCTTGCTCTTGACATGGGAGGTGCAACGGTGCTTGTAGCCTTGGACAACATTTGTGTCCCAACATTTCCCACTAAACTGTGTGCGAGTTTTACCCAAAAATAATGACTTGTGTGCTCCCCACCCGTCTGCCATAAACTCTCCATGGTAAAGGCTAAACTTTTCTCTGGTAGATTATACTGTCTTTTTAATGCCACCATCGTGTTCGCCACACCCAGAAACCCCATAGAGGAGTAGTCCAGTTGTTCTAGGGCCATTTTTATGCCCGGCTATTTCCCCCACAAGTGACTGAGGGGGACAGCCCATTAACTTAAAGGCTCACAACTCGCCTTATTTTTGTTCTACGCAGTTGTGGCTGATTTCATTTTTCATAATGCTCACAGTGCTTCTTGATAGTAGAGAGGAAATCCGGATAAATGGAAGAGTCTCGGTCATCTGGAGAGTAATTTGGACAAAAGCAGAGACCCTCTTATGGAAACCCAAGGCGACGAATGCCCTATCATCAGAAACCAACAGAACGAAAGGATGCATCCCCATTCCAGGACCCCCAAACGGGTAAGAAGAAAAACAAAAAAGGCTCGAAACCAAAATTTGAAATAGAAACCCGTTCCCAGACGGAGATAAGGGAAACACAGGAAAATCTCACAACGATTGCGATAAAGGAGACTAGCGATGACAGGGCACAGGAAACCTCCCTGGATCCCTTTTTTCAAAGCTGAGTGCTAATTTATTGTGCAACCAAGTTAGTAAATTTATTGCAACCTGTTGTAAATCATTCGCCATTTTTTTGTTAGGTTCTTTCCTATTGTATATAAGATTATATCATCTGCATAAATTTTTATAAAGGAGTTCTTAATTACTTCGAATATGTCATTTATATAGAAGTTGAACATGATTGGCCCAGCATGAGTGCCCTGAGGTACTCCTCTCTTTACATTATAAGATTTTCCCTTTGTATTTTCTACTTCTACTGTTATTTTTCTCTTGGTTAAATAATTTGCTAGGAGTTGATTGAGTCTTCCCCTTATACCATATTTCATTAATTTCTGTTGCAATATTGGGATATAAATTAGGTCATATGCTTTGGTCAAATCTTTAAATAAAATCAATATGAAGTTATTGTTGTTTAAATGTAAGTTTAGAGAGTCTACTAAGTTCTCTCATAATGTCTATATGCTCTTGCCCTTCTGATATGAGAATAGAGAGTTGTTTAACAGTCCATATTGATGTAAATATTTGCTTATATGGGAAAATATATAATTTTCTATTATCTTATTTAAAATTGACTGTATTGTTATTGGTCTGTAATTGCAAAAGTCATCAGGTGGTCCCTTTTTATATATAGGAATTATCTTAAATGAGAGTAAATGTGTAGGATAGCTTCCCGACTCTAACATCCGTGCTATTAGCTCTACCAAGAGAACAGAGAACTGTTCTTTGTTTCTCTTTACCTCGGTTACTGTAATACAGTCCAGTCCGTAAGATTTTTGTTCTTTATTTGTCCTATAATTTTAAGAATCTCAGAATAATGTGGAGCTAAGACTACACAAGAGTTCATTATCTTGTTGAGTAAAGGAATCTTGGCAATAATGTATTAAATATCTGTTGAGATCTAATACAGCTTTGGCAAACCTATTTGCAGCCTCATATTGTTTGTTTGCACCAGAAATCTGTTCTACTAGTGTTTTAATTTGGTTTCCCCTTGACTTTTTCTTCCTTGTACTTAACATGTTATTTATAATGCTCCATTTATCCTTTTGTGTTATCTGCTTATCCATGAAAAGATGATTGTAATAAGTGTTTTTTTGCTTTTTTATCACACTTTATTTCTGAGTGTTTTATAATTGTGATAATGTTCTTTCTTTGATGGACAATTTCTATACTGCCTGAAATATTTATCCCTTTGTACCATTAGTTCTTCTATTTCTTTAGTCATTCAAGGTTTCCTAAGCTTAATCCTGCTACTCCCAGTGTTTGTGTTGTTGGCTGTGTGATTAACTTTTCTCTCCGTATTAAACCTCGAATTGTTTTTCATTTGTATTATCTTATTTGAAAAAAACATTTACATTTGTTGTGTAAGATGCTTGCTCTTGTATTAACAAGTTTTCTATGTTCTGTTTCAGTTTACCTGTAGATAAATAATTTTTCTTCGTAGCATTTGTTAATTTTATATCTTCATATAGCATGTTCTGCGATCTGAAAGTTGATTTAATAGTATGTAGCGTACTTCAACTTGATAATTGTAATTAGGTGGTCCAAACAAGAGCTGACTGTTCTATTACCCTCCATCCTTTGTTGCCTAGTTATTCCAAATAAGGTATGTTCAAATCCATAATTGTTTAAGATTGCAGAGTATCTGGGTATCACATTATTAGTTCCATCGGTTAGTAAATTAATATTAAAATCTCCTACTAGTATGGTCTTATCTGTTTGTATGTCGTCCCATTGCAAAATAATGTTTTCCAATTATATTATGAAGCTGTTTATTGAATGTGATGGTGGCCTGTAAAAAGCACAAATCATGCATGTGTTTTCTGGGTCTTCTAATAATTTGACACATCAGTTTTCACAAGACTGAGTTAAGTGGTAATCCTGATTTGCCCTAAAGCATGTTCTATAGTATATTATTATTCCTCCACCCCTTCTCAACTCTCTCAATATATAGACCTTATCATAATCTTGTATGTTATAATTGGAAATTTCATCACTTTTTATGTTAACTTCTGTTAAAACTATACATGAGATATATTCTTTCATTGCATTTATATATTGCAAGAAGTTAAACCAATTTTTTCTTAGTGACCTGATATTTAGAGCTACCATAAAGAACTGTTTTTTTATCAATTATAAGAGCTTGAATATTTTGATTATTTATAAAATGTAAAGGTGAATTGAAAGTCTGCGATTCCTCAAAAAGCATACCTGATGTCTTAATTTTACCTTAAATCTAGATTTCTGGAAATTTCAATTATTCGCAATAAAAGAATCTATTTTATAAACTGCAAATCGTTTGAACTCTGAATTCTAATGGCTCTTGAAGATTCATTCTTCTTCATATAAATTTTGCCATGTTTTAGCCATAAAAATTTGTAACTGTGAGTTCTTATTAATTGCTTTGTTTCCCAAAACAATTGCTTGAGGTGGGCTGTTAAGTGGTCATTTATGTAGATTGGGATATTGCTATTGTTCTGATATATATCTTTTGCTGTTTGCCTTTGCCTTTCTCATCCATTTTTACTTTGCCACATGGTTTGAAAACTTCACAATTAGTGTTGGCTTGTGGTTTGTTTTCTTATTGTTTGGTATGTAATAGTGTTCTATTTCTTTGTTGTGCTGTAGTTTCAATGCAAGTCCTAGCTGCTGTATAACAAGCTCTAGATCTTGGCCTGCTAATCCAGTTAATCCTACTATTTCTACGTTATTCGCTAACAACTGCTGCTCTATCGAGTCTATCCTAAAGTTAAGCAAGTTGGAATTTTCCTCATTTTGCTTGAATGAAGCTTCCAGCTCCACAATTCTTTTGCCGATTGCTGTGTTGGAGTCCTGTAGTTTGCTTATGCTTTTTTTGTATTCTGACAAAGGAATCTGAGACAAATGAGATCGATTTCTTGATATCTTCTACTTCTGTCTTCAGGTCTTCCATTTGCTTCTTTATTGGTGCTATCTCTATTAGTAAATCCAGCAAATGGATTTTACTGGATAGCTTTCTCAGTACGTCTTCCATATTAAGGGTGTCCGCCTGCTTTTGTGTAGCTTCTAAGTCTTCGTTCACTTCTTTTGGTGAATGCAGCAAGTCGTGAAATTCTTCTGCCGAGTAGGAAATTTCACTTCTTTCCTGCACAATATACACCTCCACTGCTGTTTCTTTTGTTTCGCCATTCCTTTATAGGTTGCTTCTTTCAATGAGCATCTGTAATGATACCCATTGTTGCAGCCATGACATACCACTTCTGCAGTGCTTGTCTGTTAAAACAGATTTTTTTTTCAAAAATTGGTAAATTATAAATTCCTAATATATGTAAGAATAGTTCTTACACCATTTCCGATTGCAAGCAGGAAATTAGCGAATTCCATTTCATCTTGATTGGCCCATTAAGGAACCAACTTTAACATTCGTGGAGGTGCCATCTACTGGTGAGAAACTTAACTTCGTTTAATGATCGCTTACTTCGATCCTCCGAAACCGGCTTCCGCATATAGATCGGAATTTTTATATTTTCTTGCACACCTAGGAAGAAATGTCTTCAATTTGAGACCACTTTCAGTTCACAATGGCCATCGTAAAAAAACGGCTTCCATATTAATATATAGCTTACTTTTCAAAAAAAAAAAAAAAATCAGCTGTTTGTTGAAATTAATTCAATGCCAAGGCAACGCTTTAAAAAACCATGTATGTTTCTTCTTCCATTAGAATTAAGACCATTTTATTATGAATGCAGTTTAAATTCTATTTTTCTTTACAGATGTAAACACGTTCAACTGTTTGTGCGTAATATTTATTGAAATGTGCTCTTGTAATATTCAGCTACGAATACCTCTGTAAATTCAGGAAAATTTTAAAGTCCGGCCCCTTTCATTCCTAGAAAGGTGGCAGATATCAAAGAGTTTACGAAATATAAAACTAATTATTTCACTTGATTGTACATACCTTACAATTTATTATTAACATTAACAGAGGCATATGATGCAAAAAAAAAAGTTTATACAGCATCAGATAAAAAAAAAGAAAAGAAAAAACCTTCCCATTTCATCCATTCATTCGCTCCAAAACGTTTTCTAGTTCTTCCTTGAATTTCTTCAAGCTATCAATGTCCACAACGACAGATGGAAGTTTATTCCAGCATTCAGTCCCCCGCTGCCTAAAGACAAACTTCAGCACATCTATTCCTGTCTTTCCTCAATTTGAATTTATGCCCCCTCAGGTTCGTAATCTGAGCAAGAGGAAGAATGCCATCAGCATTGAGCCTGCCCAAACCATTCAAGGCCTTATATACCTCAATCAGATCACAGCGCAGGTACTTAGTTTCCAGACAGTGCAATTTGCAGAATTTAAGCCTTTCTTGGTAAGAGGACCCCTTTGTTCCCCTCACCAATCCTGTTACCCTTATTTGCACTGGTTCTAGAAACTCTAGATCCTTCCTAAAATGAGGCTTCCAGACAAGTATGCAGTATTCAAGGCACAGACTGACCATTGCCTTATACAATGGGACAATCAACCCCTTATCCCTGCTAGCAAAATTCCTGGATGTCGCGCCTCCGTAGCCCAGTGGGAAGGAGCAGCAGAGCGTAGCACACGCTTCTTGATTAGACCGAGTTTCGAGCCCGTCACCACCAAATACGGAGGATGCGGAACGGTCAGGGAATGACCACCGCATATCTCGGAGCAATATGGCCTTAGTTGCTAATGCTCCTAAAAACCAAACAACAAAATATCCTGTATGTCACTGACAAGACACCACGAACTACTTTTGCAGCCTGTCTTCACTACTCAGAATACTTCGCACCTAACTTCACAATATCCCCCAGGTTCTTTTCATTCTCCGCTACCCTCAGTGTAGTACCATTCAGTTGGTAGGTTTCTCCTCCCCACAATTGGAGTTGAACGTTTGTGAATGTTAAACTTTAGTTGCCACCTTTTCTAAATCCTGTTGCAGTTGCATATTGTCATTGCTATCATTAACAACACTGCCGGCCTTTGTATTACTGCAAACTTGGACATTAAGCCTGATATACCTTCATCAATATTCACTCAACATTTTGTAATACAGTATAACCTCATAAATCTGGCATCTTCGGGATCAAACATATGCCGGATTTTTGAAAATATGGTTTTTTTTAATTTTATTCACGTGGTCTAAGTATTCAGCGGTAATTCGTCATTTTTATTAGATAACGCTGAGTCTCTAAAACCTCTAAGCTCCACAGAATTACAATTTCCAGTATTAAGCAAAAATATTACAGCTCTGTTCCTAATGAACTCAACACGGATTTCAAATTCAGTAAGTAGTCTATGGCGTTTAGAAATCAGTATGGCGGATTTGTGATTCCGTTGTAACGCGTTGTCCTCCTTAATGTGGTTTGTCCTTTAAACAACCAGTCTCCTTGAGTCGCAGAATGGTAGTTTGTACTTCTTTACAGGAAACACCTAAGTTTTTGCCAGTACTTCTGATGGAATATATTTTTTTTATATACAGAGTTAACAGCACTTCCATTTTACACCAAACTGTTTCTGAATGACTGGTGTTCAATTTTTATAAGTTGCACCTCTTACTGTTCAATTTATATTATTTTAAAATACTCATCTACACTTATCTACAATCTTCTATAATTAAAATTCTATAATCTTCTATAATTGGGATTAAAACAATACTCCCAATTTCTAGAATATTATAGAATCATATTCAACGTTCCACCGAAACCAGAATCCTCTGCACTACCACATTTCGGAATCTTCTATAGGTTCTACCACATTCAGTAGTCTTCAACCTTGTTATACCACATTCAGGATTCTTCAACAATGTTCTACCACATTTAGGAATATTATACACCTTTATGGAATATTCTACAATATTCTTAATTTCTTCGATATTAGGAAATTTTTTTAAAAATTTTCTATAGGTAATATTACATATTTTAATAAAAATTGTTAAACAAGTTTGTCCTATTTTAATAAAAATTGGTAAACTAGCTAGTCCTAATAAAAACTTTGAAAATTAAAAAAAAAAATGAAACGTGATTCCAAACTTAAGCGGCAGTGTGAATATGCAAAAGCGCCTAAAAACTTCCATTAAAGAAAAACAGTGTTAAATAAACCGGTTTTTTAAGGATGTTAAACCACACACACACGTGCACAGTATACTGACAAGGCTAAGAAGCATAGGCCTGTAATTGCGCGTATCTGTCTGGCAGATTGCTAGACGGGAAAAAAACCTTACTTTTGGCGTGAAATCCCGTGCAGTCCGCGCTTGAGACCGGCTAACTCAGCCACTTTTGAAAAAATCCACGAAAATCTCACGTCTTTGAAGGGATCCGAAACCAGTGTTTTGCCACTCGGTGTGAAATCGTTTAACCACTGCAGTACTGAATTCTCGTCTCACAGACGAATAAGTCTGCAGATTTAAAGGTCTAAATCGTTTACTGTATATGCTGGAATTCTTTTAATGTGTAAAATTGGGTGGTGACATTGCAATGCATCCGCTGATTGTGCTTATGTTAAAAAAATAATTATCATATTAAGCCACCCGAATATTTTTTATTCATCTGCTGTGCTGTGTGTCTTATTGCCAAAGAAAACACTAAAAAGCACAACTTTCTTGACATGAACAGAAATATAGGTGGATAGAGAAGAGAGACCAAAATAAAATATGAGTGAGAGAGAGAATAAAATCTTCATGAATGAATGAACAAAATTTTCGCTCCCTTTCGTGCAAGAGAGGTAAGTAATAGGCATTCATTCATCTTTGTTATTTATTCCTTGTGAAAATGTCCACGAATAACATTCCATCATAGATGTAAAGCTGCACATCATTCGCAAGACGCTGAGTGGTGGCAAAGGAAAAATCTGCTGTTCTTTCTGTTGTGGACACAGGGAATGCGTTAAGTAAATCTTAATTGTTACAGCAAAATAAGTGTGATGCAGTTCGTGTTTTTCTTTCATTCTAACTAATAAAATTCAGTTATTATCAAAGTTGAAAAGGTTACGATTATCATTATTAAGAACGACACTATAAAAAAAAACATACTATGATCTAAAAGAACACTTTATCTTACAAAACACTGGATGCAAAATTCTCTACTACGTTTCCCTTGCGATGTAATAATCGAAGAATTACACACAGAGATAAAAAAAAATAAAAATTTTCTACCTTATCTTAACAAACATAAGAAAGAGAAGTTCTATATATTCTTTTTCATTTTTTTATAGTTTTCATTGTCGAACAAAAGTGAACGGTGCCCTAATTTGTTCGATGATGGAAACGAGCTATAAATTATAGCTCGTGCATATTTAATGCACTTAAAACATTAAGCACTTAAAATTACAACAAGGATTTGTAAGATGTAAAATCTTACATGTTAATATTTTAGAAATGAGTGAGCTTTATTTAAAATAAAAGTTAGAAAATAGCAAAATAGGACAGTAAACATTTTCAGTCACAAATATTATTCTGGGTCACTCACAAGGATTAAAAATTAGACAAGGTTGAATTAGTGAAGGGAGCCGTAAACTATTAGCAATTAGAGACACTTCAGACATTTCAGTTCCCACCGTGGCACGGAATAAACAATAACACGGGAATGGTGACAGCGACAAGTGCGAATGACTAATGGCGAGCAGGTGCGAATATCTATGGCTCTGAGGACCAAGGGGCTATAGACTGAACATCGTGGGACATCCCTTTGTCCAGTGACACCGATAGCAGCCAGGTATTTGCGTCTGACTGTCGGCGATGGAAAAGTGGTTAGAGCAATGTAAAGATAATCTGCTAAGTTTAACGAGGATGGCGTAGGTGACGGCGAACTTCAAAGCAGCGGATTGCCTGGGAAAAATTTTGGAGATTTATTAAAATGAGCTCTGAAGATACAGCTTGGGAAATTTTAAAGGACGAATAGGAAATAATGAAAGTTGAACAAAATGAGAATATTGGGTAAATTCAGAAAAAAAGGCGTGCAGGAATTATGAGGGGCGTTGCCGAATTGAGATGACAAAAGTGAGTGAACGGGGAGAGACAGAGCACACAGACAGTTGAGAATTTGTGAGTGTTTGGTGAAAATGGGTTAAGGAACACAGACAGTTGAGAATTTGTTAGTGTTTGGTGAAAATGGGTTAGAGACACACAGTTGGGATTTCGTTGGTGTTTGTGGAAATGGGTTAGTAAAAACATAGAGTGGAGTTTTTGACGGTGTTAGGGAAAGAATGAGTTAAAAGTTACTGAGTTTAGTTTTGTTAGTGTTTTGTGAAAATGGGTTAAAAGGAACACAGAGTTGGGCTTTTGTTGGCGGTTTGTGGAGATGAGTTAGGAAGGACAGACGTGAGTTTTTGACAGTGTTAGTGGGAAAATTGAGTAATAAGTTGTGTGGGTTAGATAAGTCCTGTCCTGTCAGCCAGTTAGGAAAGATCTGACAAGTTAAGATGGAGTAGGGAAGGGTTAGATAAGTTTAAGTGCAGTCAGTAAGTTAAGGAAAAGTCAGTGGAGTTTAATAATAGAAGAGAACAGTCGAGTAGTCCGTATTGGAAGGCAAGGGTAGTGGCCCGTATGCAAATAAGTCAGTCTGTATTGGAAGGCAAGGGTAGTGGCCCGTATGCAAATAAGTCTGTCCGTATTGGAAGGCAAGGGTAGTGGCCCGTATGCAAATGAATGAAGTGTAAGGAGAATAAGCCTGTCCGTAGTCTAAAGGCAAGGGTAGTAGCCCGTATGCAAACAAGTGTATGGAGAAATAACCTGTCCGTTATAAGAAGGTAGTGAAAGTGGCCAGCGTGAAATAAAGAAGTGTATGGAGAAATAACCTGTCCGTTATAGGAAGGTAGTGAAAGTGGCCAGCGTGAAATAAAGAGTGTAAGGAGAGAAATAACCCTAGTCCATCATCTGAAGGTAGTGATAAAGGCAAGGTGCAGATAAGTGAGCTGAGAAGATCAAGTTGTAATTCCTAGTCCGCCACAATAGCTGAACCGAAGATTAAGTAGCAGTATCGAAGACGAGCCCATAAAATTCCTAAAAGACACAATGATGCCCTGTCCAAACGTAGACTGCAGCCCGTGGAGAAACTTGAAGTTCTGAGATGAATGCAGTTGGTAAACGATGCAGCCATTCCCAGACAAGGAGCTGAAGGCCCCAAAACGGAGAAGTAAAATTAAGTAAGTGACTAGATATATATAGTATTCTCCCTCACAAATAAAAGACTGTTGGAACTCTAATATCAGATTAGCATAATGTTTAGAAAGATGTTAAAGGAAGGATATACAAAAAATAGAAATATATACATAAATATAGAGATAAGTCAGATGATAGTTGTGGATTTTGATTAATGTATAATTAGACATATGTAGAAAGGCAAAGGAGGGAAAATTGATATTTGTTATTAGTTGTTGTTTAACTTAAAGGTATGATATATTTTGGAAGGTAAGGGTAGAGAGAATTTCCTAAATCAATTTATAAGGTAAGAATAAGATTTAAATAAGAGAAAGAGTGTGAACTAAACCTCTTAAATAATTATTGCTCATGTGTGGAGAAGGAAGAAACTAAAATAAGTTTATGTAATGATATTGACTGAGTTGTATTGAAGTGGATAACCTTGTTTAGAGTAAAACCACTGTATTTAATTGCCATATATAATTGGTTAACACATAGACAAATTTGAGAAATAATAATATGTGCTTGAGAGTTGATAATTTTTGTATTGTGTATATAAGTGTAAATAAAATGTTATGTTTTGTATTAATGTGTGCGTTGTTTGTCATTCTTGAACACTCAGCCTGTCCGAGGGGAATTATAAATATTTGAGAAGTTCCCTCGAATTTGGAATTCTCCTGTAAAGTAAAGTCAGATGTGTAAGTGGGGAAGTTAAAATAAGGTGGATAAACTTAAAGGGAACAAACTAAATAATAATAAAAAACAAAATTAAATATAATAAAAAATAAATATAATAATATATATATAGAATCATTTCTTATTAATTCCACCCCCCACAGATTGGATTCATATTTTGATAAATCATTGGGAAATGATTAGTAAATGATTCATATTTTTATTGCGATAGTGCAGCTTAGTTTGAGTAGACGTTTTTTGAGCAACACTTCTGGAATCTTCAAGAAACTCCAAGGTAAGTGGGGAATGTATCCCAAACAAGGAACCAAACGTACTCAGATCAATAACTTTAAAAGAAAATGGTTCTTCCTACTTTTTTCTGTCTACTGCCACAAGACTCTCTCACTTCTTCCTTTATTAGTTCTATGCTTAATATGAGAAATCTAAATCTGGAATATTTACAATCAAAAATAAGCATTAACGGCAGCATCCACTGGTAGCATATGCCATGCTACTGGACTTCCCAAATAATCTGACCTCATAGTTAGTTGTTATGATTTATATATAGCTCATTCGCAACCGGAGATGTACCGCAGTATATAAATTACATTATCCTCCAAAATAAAGCATCCGGCACAAGTAGGGATCAAACTGGTGTAACCGCTTAGGTTTCCATTTACATTTTGCACCCTGGTGGACAGGCTTTCCATCAACGAGCGAAAGATTGCAACGAGAACAGTTCTCTTTTCTCCTGAAACCGTCACAATTTTAACCACTCAGGTGGAACGTGTGTGCCTGGCCCTCAATCCCATTCGTGTTCCTTTTGGTAGAAATCGGAATTTTGCGTCAGCTTTCCCATCATTTGTACATTCATGATTTAAATATGCATTCAAAATGAATGTATATGTTTATACCACGGAAATGTCATATCGCAGGGAGTAATAGAATTGTCTTGAATATCCAGGAATGTGTCGGCGTTCGTTGTCACTCTCAAAATCACCAAATGTACGAGATACACAAATTACTTGATCTCCTTGCCTTAATCATATACGAACCTGTTATTCGTTTCTCCAAAAAGGTGTAGTGAACAGAGGAACCATGGATGGTCAAATACATTTTGAGGTGTAGCGTATGTCTCTACAAGTATGAGTTCACAGACCAATTTGCATGTTTGCGGGGACGAAGCCCGTTATTTCACCGCTTAAGATCGGCTAATTAGAGCACCGACAAAATTAGCCTTTTAAAATTTCTCCTCTCCTGCCAGATTCGAACCGCGACTGCAACTTCTCCATACGAGTGATAAATGGTGATGGACATGATCGTTAATGAAATTAAAAAAAAAAAGTGAAAAAGAGAAATGTCGGTAAATGGAATCGAACGAATGTTACTAATATAACACAAGGATAATCAATAAAATGTCTTTTTGTATCTTTCAGCGCTGTATTTAGTCCACCATCAGTCACATTTTTGATTACACCTTTCCATTCGATTATTAGAAACCCAAAATCGATTATGATCTCTTGATTATGCCCATCACTATTGACGAAACCATTATACTCTAAAGGAGGACACTTACCAACGACAAATAACTCAATGATTTCAGTTGCTCTTGAGATATTACAAACATAACGCAGTTCCCAATACGTTCTGATTATATTTCCAGACGACCATTATCAATCTGGTTATTAAAAATAGCAAGAGCTTCTTTTTAAATAAGTAGCCTTACGGTCAGTTATTCATATGTGACAGAGGAGTCTACTATTTTGACAAAAAAGAAAAAACGTCATCAACAATTTTTGATCTTCACATGAGCTCCAACCACAGACTAGACTACTGTACTCCCGCCTTCATTCTCTAATTCTCCCTGTTATCCGAGTGTACAGTCAAACGAAGAACTCGACTCACACCTGCACATTTAATATTATTAAATTTCTCAAAGTTGTCCATCTAAAGATCAGGACTCGGTTCTAAATGTACTCATAAGGTTGTAGCTGAGTAACGTAGAAAAGAAATGGTGTGTGCTCTTTAAGTGTGAAATGGAAACGATTTTAGTGTGGGTGACAGTGTGTGGTTTACTGGTAGTAAATTATTGAGGATGTTTTTTATTGTTGAATTTTAATGAGATATTTTTAAACCTGTAATGCTGACACACTGCATAAAAATATAGAATACAAGCAATAATGAAACACTTCAATGGATGCACCCTTTCGTTTTGTATATTGCCACTACTGATGGCTAAAATTCACCAGAGATGTGAATTTGTGTTTAATCAGAAATAATTTCGTTACAAATACGATATATCAGTCAGGGTTGGTAAGAGATATGTAGTACAATGTGCATCTTTATGAAATGAAATTAGTTCATTAAAGTTATTAGTTTTGTTTTCTCTCGTCTCTGATAAAACATGTTCCCAAATTCCTCTGAAAACCCATTGCTGTTTCCAAGAGACTGAAAAAGGGGTTATTTCCGTTTAGTCTGCTCGGGGATCTTTTTGTTATTAAAAACTTCATACACAACAGAGGATCTAATTATAGTGCATCCATAATAATACTAACACACTAACAGATAATGAAAACAAAGGTAAAACAACAAACCATGCAAGATTACCGGGACAAAAAAAATAATAATAATAAATAAATCAAAATTCTGTAGCAGGTACATTTAGTATCCTGCCGCTAGCATATTATAACGTGTTTTACATTTGAGTCATCGGCAGGCGTTAAAAACGTTTTAATTTTCAGATATTAATAAAATTCATGGATAACGATATAACAATGTTTTTATTTTATTAATAATAATTACATATCAGTTACTGAAAGTAATGGTCTGTGGTGACTAATGGAGGATCTATAATTTTTACATTGAAGAGTTCACGACTAAATCGGCCATCTATAGTTGTTCCCTTACGTGTAGTATTTATCGAACGATCTCTGACATGTCCAAGTTGAAGAATGTGCTCATAAATGTGTAGAACTCTTTTCCAGCGTCAGAGTTTAATAGTCAAGAAAAAAAAAAACTTTAAACTAGATGCGCTTTCGAATTAACGCATTTCCGAAAGTTTTTTTGTATCTTAAAATCTTAATATTTCTGTTTTTAAATTCCTTAGATTCCCAACGATGTGATATACGTCCACATTATCCCGTTTATTACGTGCGAAAATTTTCTTGATCACATGTTCCAATATCCTCCAATATTTAAAAGGAGTTTAAAAGTAATTGCAAACCCGAAATCGGTAGGTTATACTGCTGGCATCGATCTAGGTGCGAGATTGCTGGCACTCACCACAGTGCGGGATTTTCCCTCGAGGTGGGCAGCCTGACCGCTCCTGCCCTTTGGCATTGCACTCTTTCCACTGGACGACAAATTGGTGCAGCAGCATTAGATAATATCACCAAGCACAACTCCTCATGCTTAGAAATGGGCAGTAATTGAGCGGGTGTTGATCGCTGTAGATTGTAGACAGAGTTAAGTCTCCCAACACAAATTTTCCAAGGTGGAGTTCAACAAGCACACACTCATACATACATAATCTTTTATTGCGTTTTATTGCTTGCAAGTAAAGCTGTGTAATTAAAATTGTTTCTTACGCAGAATGCGATGATTGTAAATAGAAAGTGTTTGTATCTATGTGTATTTGTATATCTGTAATAAAAATGTAAGTAAATAAAAAAATGCGGGATCTACAAGTGCTATGCCATTCGCAATTACACAGGGGCGCCTGTCCCCTATGACTTTTAAACCCACACCCTTTCCTATACTTCGCCTAAACTAGGGAGGATTAATTCTCCCCTATCAATCCACCAAAATTTAATCCCCTTTCAAACCCTCTTCTACGCCCCTCTCTTCTAGCTCTCTCTTTTTACTTATTTTATTATTATTTTTTAATTATTATTTTTTTAATTTAATTTTATTATTTTTTTTTAGTTTATTTATTATTTTTTTTTTTAGTTTATTTATTATTATTTTTTTTATTTGGTCTCCATCAGGAAGCTCAAGCAACCCTGGCCGAGCCCAGCCAGAGCATTATGGGCAGCCTGGCTCACCTCCCAGTGGTGGCGGGCGACGTGGGGTTCCCCTAGGGACCCTGCGGCCAAGCAGCCAGAATAACAGAGCAAAGCACTACTGCCATAAACCAGACATTACACATTTTCTGGCTTTTACAAAGATTTTGTAATTCTTCACAAAGTACCATGGCGCAGATGTGGGAAACCACCGGTGGCACCTTCCACAAAACACTATGCCACTACGTTCAACCAGGTAGAGGTCGAAAACGAGTGGACTCCGCTCGTGTTTAAAATGTGGCTATGGCTGTCGTGGATTTATCAAGTCGATCTCCATGTGGTAGTGCAAGTGTGCCAGCTGTTTCTCGTGAAGTGTACATGCCGTATTCCACTGTAAGGCTAGTAATGCGTCAGGTGTTGCGCTACCGTCGTTACAAGATGCACATGCTACAGCAGCTAAAGCATTGTGATGACGCAGATATTCGTTTCACATACGCAGTTTAGTTTCTGGCGCGAATGACAGTGGATATCACTTGGCAATGGAACATCCTTTGGAGTGATGAAGCCTACTTCTGCTTAAATGGACAAGTGAATACGCACAACTGTCGCATTTGGGCAACAGAAAACCCTCGAGTTATCCAAGCGGTGCCGTTGCATTCGCCAAAAGTGACAGTGTGGTGTGTGGATTTACGGCCACATTCATGATTGGGCCATATTTTTTTGAACACGTAACACCGAATGGATCCCGCTCCTGTTCCGTCACTGGACAGCGATATTATGAAAATGTTGGCAAATTTCGCAGTACCAAAGCTGCAACAACGTTGGTGCCTTCAGGATACCATATTCATTCAAGATGGTGCACCAACTTGAATGAATATGGTATCCTGAAGGCACCCAACTAAATGGTTACCAGATAATAATTCAGGATTCTTTCCGAATCCTATAATCAATCTAACAAGATTCTCAAAAAAGTCGTTGCTGTTGCTACATATTCTAACCATCGAAGAACATCACGGATCCATTTTAATGAGTGACCAATTAGCTTCCGATTGAGTGAATTTAATGTGCTCATTGAATATAAAACCTAAGCCAAATGTCACATCCAATAATTTCACAGGTACTATCAGCTGGACTGTGCTTTGTGGGGATTCGGTGATAATACTCTTTCTCTAGGTGATGAGAAAATGATATACTTTGATTTTTCAAGCTTTAGTGAAAGCTCAGAGAATTTTCCAGAAGAATGAAAGTCATTGAGGTAATTATTGAACTGCTCGGAGCTGTATTACTATCGTCCGTTATTGGAAATGACATGGAACAAACGATATCATCTGCATTTGCTACGAAAACAGAAGCTGTATTTGGGACAGGTGTAAACATTAATGAGAAGAGCAGCAAGAAAAAATCTTGTGGAAGTCGTTCTTCCACTACCGATTTGCAAATACTCATGGTGAGCATTTGTGATACAAAGCTGTTCTACAATCGAAACGGACTAAAACATTTTAACGCTTTAATAAAAGCGATGCCATTTATAATTGACGCGAGGTCTATGAAGAGAGCATGCGGAGTTCGGATGAAATTACAGCAGCACGTTTATACACGTGTCTCTTGAGTTATTTTTCTGTTGTGTTTTTGTGTGCATGACTTGGTCTCTCAAATCGCAAAGATTTTATGCAAAAGAGAGGAAATGATACCATTTTTTAACATCCATTTTCATAGAAAATTAACAACGAAATCCTTTTCGCTATAATTTTCATTCCAAAAGGCAGATTTCTCGATGTGGTCTAATTCACAGCCATCTTTCATTCCGTTCGTTTTGTAAGATACAAAATCTTACAGAATAAAAATAATAAGAAGTTGGTTTGTTGCTAGTGAATAAGATAGTAATATCATCTGATTTCAATAATAAGAATTTTTCAGTATGAAATATAAATTTAATGGGTGGTAAGAAATAAAAGCAGGGTTCCAGCCATCAACTTCCGTTATAAGCGGGGAATAAACGTAGAAAACTACTGTAAAGCAGCATGGGTCCAAACAACAGACAAATTAAGGTTTATGCGGGGTCGAACTTAGTAGGGATAGTTTACTGCAAACAGGAAGTGGTTTCTTGACCAGCACATCATCATCATCAGCCATTTTCAATCTACTGCAGGATGAAGGCCTCTCCAGCAACTTCCCAGTTCCTTCTGTTTTGAGCACTGGCCATCCATTTACTACTCAAAAACTCATGAATTTCATCTATCCATCTCCGCCTTTGTCTTCCAGGTTTTCTCCTAGCTCCTCTTGGGTACCATTCTGTTATTTTCTTAGTCCATCTGTCATCATGTCTTCGAGCTATGTGTCCTGCCCAAGACCATTTTAGTTCTTTAGTTTTGATAAGAATGTCCTTTACTTGAGTTTGCTGCCTAATCCATGTGTTTCTCTTCTTATCTAACAGTCTGATTCCCAATATAATTCGTTCCATTCTTCGCTGTGTAGTTCTTAGCTTCTCTTCCATTCTTTTGGTGAGTGCCCAAGTGTCACTTCCATAAGTCATGGTGGGGAGTATACATTGATTCATTATTTTACGTTTCAGACAAACTGGGATATTACTCTTCAGTATGTGACTATATTTCCTGAATGCTATCCATCCAAAATTTATTCTTCTCCAAAATTTATTCTGACTTCCAGCCATTTATCATTATTACAGCTAATAACTTGTCCGAGATAAGTATATCACTCCACCTTTTCAATTACTGCTCCTTCAATCATTATTTCCCTTTCCGTGGCATACTTGTTCATCATTACTTTTGTTTTAGCCATATTCATCTTTAGTCCAAAATCCTTACTAACTGTGCATAACTGATTAAGATTTTCCTCTAATTCTTTGGGATCGTGGCTTATGACCACAATGTCATCTGCAAATCGTAAATGGTTTAGGTACTCTCCGTTCACATTGACTCCTTTCTGCGACCAGTCTAATCTTCTGAAAGCTTCCTCAAGGGCAGCAGTAAACAGCTTCGGAGATATTGTGTCTCCTTGTCGAACTCCTTTCTCGATTTTAAATTTGCTACTGTCTTTGTCTAGTCTAATAAAGGATGTAGCACTCTCATATATTTTCTTCAAAATCATAATATATGGGGTATCTATGCCTATGCCTTGTCTTTCCAGTACCCGAAACATTGCCTTATGCTGTATGGAGTCAAATGCCTTTTCATAATCCACAAATGCCAGGCATAATGGTGTTTTATATTCATTTGCTTTCTCCATTAGCTGTGATATTACGTGAAGGTGATCCATAGTTGAGAATCCTGTCCTAAAGCCAGCTTGCTCTTTCGGTTGATTCTCATCAAGTATTCTTTCTAATCTGTTAGTAATGACCCTTGTGAACAACTTGTAGATATGGAACAACAAGCTAATTGGTCTATAATTTCCAATTTATCTCCTTTCTTATGCAGCAAGACTATGATTGCATTATTCCACTGCTTAGGCATCACACCTTTTCTAATGCACTTTGTGAAGAGCCTTACCAGTTTTTGTGTTATGTCTCTTCCTCCCAATTTTAACAACTCTACAGTAACTTCATCTTCCCCCGGGGCTTTCCGATTCTTCATTTTCTTCAATGCATGTTCTACCTCATCAGGAAGAATATCGGGTATGTCGTATGTGTTGCTACTTTGCAATCCATCTTCCCCACTGCTGGTATCATTCCCTCGCTCCTTGTATAATTCTCTATAGTAGTCTTCTGCTATTTGAATTATGCCTTCTCTGCTGTTTATAAGTACACCATCGCTATTCTTCAGTTTCAGTATCATTTGTCTTTCTGTATTACTGCTCATGGCTGCTGATTTAAATCCTTTGTTTTCCCTTAATGCTTGTTCTACTTTTCTTGTGTTAAATCTTCTTATGTCCTCTCTGAGTCTCTTTCTAATGGCTTTGCATAACTCAGTATACTCAATTTTCTCCCTGTCAGTGTTTTTCTTGCTCTTCATTTGTCGTCTTTGGTTCATCATGACAAGTGTTTCTTGACTAATTTTTTTTTCTTTGGATTTCTGTTTCCCTATAGGTTTCTTGGGCTTTATCACTTTCAGAAAGTTGTAATATTCCTCGTCGATATCTTGGTCCTGAGCAGTCTGCAGAAGCTCAAACTTGTTCTTAAGTTCCAGTACATACTGCTTTTTCTCCTCCTCTGTTATTTCAAAGACCTTTGTATTATTTACTCGAGTCAGTTTTTTCCTTTCCTTTCCTACATCTATATCAAGTGTACATCTTACCATTCTGTGATCACTTCCAACATTTACCTTATTCAGGACGGTAACATCATTCACAATATATCTTCTGTTAGTGAGGATGAAGTCGATTTCATTAGTTGTTAATCCATTTGGACTCTTCCATGTCCACTTTCTGTTCACCCTTTTCTTGAAAAAAGTGTTCATTACTGATATTCCTTGAGATTCTGCAAATTCCACAAGTCTTTCACTTCTTTTATTTCTTTCACCAATTCCAAAATTTCCTATAATTCCTCTTTCTGCGCTGTTTTGCCTTTTTCCAACCTTAGCATTGTAGTCCCCCATAATAATAGTGTAGTGGGCAGTTTCCAAAAATAGATGCTGCGGTCCTGAGATGTGAGTTTCATGGTTTTAGAACGCTACGGGGACAAGGCGTTGGATGAGAGGGGAGTGTTGTTTTTTTGGATAATCGGCAAACATCAAAGGGCACACCGTATGGCAGCAGATCCGACAAAATAGTAAAAGTGGGTGTATTGAAACACGTGCTACTGGGCAGGCTCAGTAGGGGTTTTCTAACAAATGAGAGGAGAAAAATGCGAGGTAAGTATAGGATTGGAAGGAGTAACTGAGAATAGGCGTGGCGAACTCAGGAGTAAGACGAAGGAAGGTAGAACGAAAGGGAGTAAAAAGGTTGGAGAAGGGATGAGAAGCAAGACAGTATTTTGGAGTGAAGGATTGGAAGGAGAGAGTTAGGCAGAGCAGAGTTAAAATGTTAAGTTAAGATGTAGTAGTGAGTCAGTTAGTCAATCCGTCAGTAAGCCAGTAGCAGACAGTTTTTTTTTTTTTTTGAATGAGGTTGTGAAAGGAATGGAGAAAAGTGCCGTAGAGAAAAATTAAAAGCGTTGTACAATAAAGGAAGCCCGACTATTGTCAGTAAAGAGCAGAAGGCAACTAAAATAGTTGAGAAGGCAGAATACGGTAGAAGTTAGCTCATTGTAGGATCTTGAACAACAATTGAGAAGGAATCAACTCCTGTGTTAATAAACAAGATGTCTGATGCCCAGGAGATGATGGTGCTGAAGCCGATTGAATCTGGAGCCGGACAGAAAGGAGAACAAACATGCTGACCAGATGAAATGAATCACTTTCCAGGAGCATAGGTACCCGAGACCCAGGAAGCAAATCCGATAACTCCTGCCGAACTTTCCAAGGGTTTGTGAGATGCGTTCCTGATAGAATAGACCTGCTGTTCACCGCGAGAAAGATGAAGGACATGCCGCAGAGTCCCTCAAGATAACTAAGCACATATAAAGAACTGTAGGAATCCCGAAAATTGATCAGCAGGACTTTTAAAAGATACTGTGAGATATGTACTAGAAATACCTAATTGTAAAGATAGGTTAGAGAAGAGTCAGGAAGGAAAGACATTAACAAAGGGGAAAATATTAGATATATGATATTTTGGAAGGAGATAAAAAAGGGATTGATACATGTTATTAAAGATTTTAAATGATGCATGATTAAATATATGTAGAAAAGAATAGAAAGGGATTGATATTTGTTATTAATGGTTTTAAATGATGCATGATTAAATATATGTAGAAAAGAATAGAAAGGGATTGATATTTGTTATTAATGGTTTTAAATGATGCATGATTATATATTATATATATATATATATATATATATATAGGAAGGATTAAGGAGGAGATTGATATTCGCTAGTAGTCGCTGCGTAACATTTATGATTAACGAAATTTTTGGAAAGAAATGCGAAGAGATAGATAAATGGTCATAGCTCTCAAATTATCAAGTAGTTATTTGTAGAAATTGCTAATGGCATGATTACCTTTATTGAGGAAGGTTGTAAATTATAATCTAATAGAAAAGGGGTAATAATTTATCCAGAAATTAAGAGTATAGAAGTTTAATCTAATCTAATTTTGGAGTAAGAAATTGATTTTGCAAATGGAAAGAGAATGTTAACATATTTTTGAAAGTTATTTGAGCTCAAGTATAAGGAAGAAGAAACATTATCAATTCTTGAATGGGAAATTTTGATTATGGTATATACAAGTATATACCATAATCTACTTATATATATATATACCATGTATATATAAGTAGATGAGATCAGATTATCTTGTCATGTGTTTGAGTTCAATCATTTTGGTTTTGTATCTAATATTTGTGTATTTTTGTTGTTCTGAATGCTCAGCCAAGAAAAGGAAATAAAATTAAATATATATACAGTACTTAGAGTAGTTCCCCCGAACCTGAAATATTCTGAGAAGGTCACAGTCAGATGCGCAAGTGGGGAGTTGTTATTTATAAAATGGGGAACTAATAATCAAAAAGGATAGATAAAGTTAATAAGTAAAAGAAAATAAAAATATAAATATAAAGAAAAAAAAATAACACCCACAGTTTGAACCACAACCAGAATTATTATTATTATTATTATTAATATCAATTTATTTCCGAAGAAATGTCCTTTTACAGCTATGCAGCTAGAGGACATGAGTTATATACAGAGAAAAAACATAAAATACAGACATATGCATTGCATACAGAGCCAGATACAATATACGGCCTTAAACAGCCACTGGTGAAGATACAAAAACATAAAGTTATAACAAGTACAAAAACATAAAGTTACAACAAATAAAAGTGCATCCGGATACATCGAAGCGTGGATATTGCGGTATCACAGAGAGTCCACCTAGAGCATGACTAAGGCATACATGTCTGCAAGAATGGAAGATCTGTAGGTGCTGTCCTTGCAAAGTTTCTCAGCGTCTGTGGCTAATCCGTTAAATATTTGGAAGGAGTTGTGTGGAAACATGTTGTCCAAGGAGGACATGCTACGCAGCTTCGATCTGTATGGGGAGGTGTTGGACTGGCATCTTCTCCTGTCGGACGGTCTGGCGATGATATCCCAAATATCGGGTGACCTCAGTTTTCCGGATAGAAGCTGAGAGAGGGTAAGAAGGTTCCTAGAGATGATGTGATACCTCCAAGGAAGCGTATTAAGATTGGTGACCAGAACAGATTTTGAGATTGTAGGTGTTAGCCCGGCAACCCTACTTAGCCATTTCAAGATCCAGAATTCCAGGGAGAGGAACCTGGCTTGGTATGATGAGGGTGCTGAGGACCATATAGTCGAGGCATATAATGGAATTGGGAAAATACAACGAAGAATGTATTTGATGATAAGGTCCGGGTTATGGAAGTTGGAGATCTCTTGTTTTACTGCCCATAAAGCCGAATATGTTTTCGTTCGAGTGGCATTAAAGTGAGGCAAGAAGGTGAGGTCTTTGTCCCAGATGATACCCAAATCTTTATGTTGGGTGACTTTTTTAACTGGAGAATTCGCAATAATGATGTCCACATCGTTGGTATTTTTCTTCTTGGTGATAGAGAGTTGTGCAGTTTTCTCTTTATTAATGGAGAGCCCAATCGCATGAAGGTAGTTTTCCAGTTCATGTAGCTGTCGGTTGGAGCTCACAGTAATAGACTGGAGAGACTGGGGGCATTTTGTGATGACGAAGAACTTAATATCATCTGCGTAGGTGGTAAAATTAGTACGGTTTGATAGGAAGGGTTCTAAAGATGCGGCGCAGAGGGCGGCAGAGAGGACGCCCCCTTGGGGGAGCCCTCTGGAGCAGAGAATGTGGTGATTATTGTTTTGATTTCTGATCCATAGGATCCTGGACTGAAGGAGTTTCCTAAGGAGAACTAAGATGTTGCCAGAGATTTTGAAATAGTTGCACAGTATGGTACATAATGCATGGGTGGACAGATTGTCAAAGGCCGCCTTAATGTCGAGAAACACAATATCCAGTTGCTCTTTGTTGCTTAAGGTACTTTCAATTCTGAACAGTGTGTCCAAGAGGTTGGTGATCGTGGAACATCCAAGTAGTACACTATGGAGGTATGGAGGTTTGTGGCCGAACATGTGATGGATGAGAACAGGAAGTATGGCTTTTTCCAAGATTTTGAGAAAAGTGCATCCTACAGAAATTGGTCTGTAGTCATTAGGCAATTTTGGGTTAGACTTTTTTGGAACTGGAGAAACATAATGTGTTCCAGATAGCAGGGTAAACTCCTGTTACGAGGACGGAATTGAATGCATCAAGCAAGAGATCAATGATATATACACTGCACAGTTTAACCATGAAAATAGGGAATCCATCCGGGCCAGTGGTAGACTTGTTGGGAAGACTGTTGATGACCTCAGTAAGGCGTTCCTTTGTGATGGCTATTTTATCCAGTGATGTCTGGTTAGCTGGTGGATTAACCCGAATAAAGGGGTTTGGGGCAGATAGGGGCTTAGTTGCGAGCGAGTTAGCCCATGCAAGGAAGGTGTCAGTGGACATGGGGGACTGTTGATTCTTGTTGGTGAAGATTCTTTTCCCAAGTTTCATAATTCACAATACGCAAATGTGATCTTAATGCCACAATGTTTATAACATCCGGGGATCATATCACGAAAACTGGCCAGTGAGATATTTTATTTCTCCAAAGAAATTAAGCCCATAAGATTTTAGTGTCCCGTTTGTTAATTTCTGTATTCTGTGGTCAATTTGTTGCTTAAACCCTTGTTCAAGAACTTTACCACAGTGTGAAAATAAAAATTCCACTTAGCTTGACGCGATTCGAACCAAGGGACAAATTGTAAATTGCTTCACTTTAATACGGTGTGGAAGTGAAACAATTTACAGCTTAGCCACCTAGTCTCTGCTCAAATATTCATATACACTGCTCAAATATTCATAAAACTGGGCTAATAAAGAATCAGATAAATTGTACACTTTTTCTCAGTAATGGAATAAATGGAAGTACCTCTGAAATAGTGGACTCCATGCCTCGCCGTGTGACTGCCCTTATCCGGGCGAAAGGTGGGTTTACACGTACTGGGTAGGTATTCCATGATTTCTGTCCACTCGGTGTAATGCAGCAAAAGATACGCAATGTAATACTAGTTTGCAACTGGTATTTTCAAAGTGGATGTTTCAAAGTGGAGAGAACAAGAAAATTACAGAATTTTCTTGTTCTCTCTCATTGAGCAACTATCTACCAAGCAGAAATGAAAGTTAGGTTTGTTGCAAGTGATGCAAAAGAATCGCCTTTCTGCTCCAGATCTCCAAAAATACAAGAAGACTACCAAATGTGTCTGTGGACGTCAGTACTTCACCTTCTTCCTTACGTCAGAGAAACCTACAGATCTAATAAATATTCTTACGTTATGCTCTTAGTTAAGAAGAATATTAAATCTAAGACAGAGCATACAGTTGATTTGGCTAACGAGTGCAATGTTGAATCAGTTCGGTGTGATATAAGCACTGAGAATATGAGTGTGTTAAAAGCCTAATGACTGTGAGGAGTACATCAAACAGATATACAGGGAAATAGAGTGGGCCAGCGATTCAGCACGCTCATAATGGGGATTTTAAATTTTTCAGATGTTGACTGGAATTTGTGGGTTGATCACTCAGACACTAGCAAGACTTCTGTGGATTTCTTGGATGACTATTTTCTACAGCAGCATGTAACAGAGGAAACAATTTTCTTGACCCGGTTATCAGCAGCGATTCTTCATTCGATAAAATTTTATATTTTATTGAATCGCTGAATAAAATTCAGCGATTCTTCATTCATCAGGTAAAAGACCCATCGTTGGCAGCGATCACGATGTATTAATGGGGAATTTAATTAAAGACATACCTACTGCCAAGCTTTCGAACTTGAAATAAAAAAAAAATCTGTAATTGATCGTTTTATCAGCATCGACTTGCTAACCCTGGAACATCCAGGGTAGGATTACCTGCTAACTCACCCACATGGTTGGGTAGCCTCCAGTGGTCTTGACCACTCCACCTCAAAATATGTCACACTCAGCACTCTCGCTGAGTGGTTTTCTACCCTTCTGGAGTTATCCCCTCTCCCTTTTCTACTGGTGGAGCATACGCTCCACTGTCAATTTAGGGGATGCCCTCACCTACATCCCCCATCTTCTTCCGTACACCCTGTACTGCCGCACTACCTTATTTTTTATTTATTTAATATATTTTAATTTTTTATTATTATTTTATTTATTATTTATGTTATTTTATCTTCATTATTATATTATTTATTATTTTTATTATTATTTTAGTTATTTTTTTTATTTTTTTTTAATTGGTCTCCGTTCAGGAAGCTCAGGTGACCCTGACGAAGACCTGCCAGAGAATAATGGGCAGCCTGGCTACCTCCTAGTGGTGTGTGCGGGCAACGTGGGGTCCCATCTGGGGTCCTGCGGCCAAATGCCAGGACACACAACAGAACCCAACACAATACTACACATTCAACACACTACACTTTTTCTGGCATTTACAGTTTTTTGTATTCCTTCACAGTGTACATATGGCACAGATGTGGGAAACCACAGGTGGCGCCCGACCCTAACACTATATGGCAAGCTTTCGTAAGGATGACTACAGACATCTCAGACAGTTTTTAAATTGTGTGCAGTGGGAACAACTGATGATGTTACCAACAGCCAATTTTAAATGGGAAGTATACAGGAAAGTGATCAGAGAAGCTACTAGGCTTTCCATACCAATAATGAAATACTGATCAATGTTCAGACCAAAACGGAGGTCAGATGAATTGTTGAGACACGGGGCAGGGAAGAAAATTGAATGGGATATATTTAAATTGTCAGATGATACAGAAGACTCTGGTAGATATAAATTATTCTGTAATCATATCACAAAGGAGGTTAGGCAAGCTAAGGAAAATTATGAAAATTTTCCGGCAAAGACTTCCATGTTTATATTAACAGTAGAAGGAAGCGTTTGAAACTCATTTGGCTCCTTCATGTCTACTGGTTAAGCATTGATGACCCTGCCCAGGCTGCTGACAAATTGAATAGGTGTTTTGCATCTACATTCACATGTGAGGAATGAAAGAATTCTTTAAGGAAGGGAATGCCAGACGTTTATTTAGCTCCAACGAGGAACTAAATGACTTTTTATAACTGAAAGGAAGTGGAGGAGATATTGTTCAGGATGAACATGAAAAACACATGGTGCGGATGAAATCTATCCAATTGTATTAAGGGGGAGCAAAGGAGGTAAGCAAACCCTTAGAAATACTTATGAGAACATCCTCGGATCCACGAAAGGGTCCAATGGATGTGCAAATATAATCCTAATTCAGAATGTGTATCAAAAGGCGTCATGAATAATTACAGACTTCCTAGCTTAACGTTTGTTCAAGGAAAATAATGGAATCACTGTTTAAAGAAGTAATGCAGTACCATTTCACAGCATCGAATTATCAAGGGGGGCGGAGTCTTGTGTAATCAAAGCGATAGATTATTTTGATGCAGTGACCAAGGAACTAGATGCAGAAAAAAAATGTTGACATCGCATACAGTATTTAGATTTCAGAAAGACTTTTGACACTATTGCACATAAAAGGCTGCTGTACAAATTGGAGCAATCTGGCATTAAGAGCAAGTTACTGTTATGGATAAAGGGATGATTAAATGGAAGCAGACAGAAAATGGTTATCAATGGGCACTGCTCTTCATGGAATAATGTTATCAGTGAAATTCCACAGTGCTCAGTGCTGAGTCGATTGTTGTTTTCAATATGTATCAATGATATTGATAAAGGTATATCAGGTTTAAGTTTGCAGATGATACAAAGCTAGGCAGGGTAGTTAAAGACAGTCATCAGAGTGAGCTACTGCAAGAACATCAAGGAAAAATTGGTACATGGGCTGAGAAATGGCAGTTGAAGTTTAACATCGACAAATCCCAAAGTACTGCACGTGGGTAGCAGATGCCCAGAGTAACTTATCAACCGTGTGGTACTACACTTAGGGTAGTGGAGATTGAGAAAGACCTGGGTAGGAGTAATTGTGCAGTGAGATATAAATTTCTCTGGGCAGTGCAGACATGCTGCAGGACGGTTCATGGGATTTTGTCAATGATAAACAGTAACTTTGCTAACAGAGATAAGGAGATGATTATCCCTTTGCATAAGGTAATGGTAAAGCCGCATCCTCAGTACTGCATACAGGTCTGGAAGCCTCAGTTTAGGAAGGATGTACATCCGCTGGAACGGGTGCAGAGAAAGGCAACCAGATTGGCGAGGGTGCTCTTATCTAGAAAGTTCTGCAATTTGCTGCGTCTCAAGATAAGGCACATTTTGGGGAGATCTCACTGAAGTGTTTAAAGAGAAATGTAAATGGCCGCTTTCAAGCGTGCACATGTGTGTGACAGCTCCGTAAATTGCGACCTGGTTTACTAGTTTAAAGTTAGCGCCAAACTCTGGATTTGTGTTGGATCAAAGCCATTAAGGAGCTAAACACCTTGGTGAGTTTTGTTTTAACTTTCTTTGGGTAGAAGCGAGATTCTGTTTGCGTTATTTATCCAACGCTAACGACAAGGGGGTCTGCCGTTAAAAGCGACGCTGTCTTAGAATTGGAGAGAGTGACCACGTGACAACATACGGTCACACGCCTGAATCAAATTTATAGACTGGGGATTAGTGCTCCCGTGTGCTACTATAGCGTAGGATTGTGCTCCCTCACCTCTATGACCTTGTAAACAACATAGTGAAGTAAATGTGTCTTCAAGCCTCGCCCTCCCTCCCTACCAATAGTCATTACATGGGCGAGCTGCAACTTTTCTTCCGTTGCTCCCACACCGAAATAACTATAATTTCTGTGATCGGTGGCACCCCAGCTCAACCAAACTGCTTGTTTGTTTGTTATTTGGTTTTTAGGAGCATTAGCAACTAAGGCCATCTTGCTCCGGGAATAAGCGGTGGTCACCCTTGACCTTTTCGCATCCTCCGTTTTTGGTGTCGACCAAACTGCACCGTTTCAGTACTCCTGGTTCTATAGGGGCATTTTCACATCCGTATATTCCTTCTCCCCCCCAGTGACCTAAACAGTGAACTGTACGAGAACCGCATGGGCTACAGACTTGTAGCGGGTATCGTTTTGCTGCTCTTAACAGCCACAAGCTGACCAAAAATAACACACTCCCGATTAACCGTAAACGCCGTTTATCCGAAATTTAAGGAGAATGGAGGAAAAAAAAAAGTCGACTGGTACAAAAATAGAGCGGGGAACACGTTCACGCACTGAAGCAACGGACCAACCAGAGAGTATTGTGCGGGGTGGAATAATTAAAAAAAGATTATATTTTGTTATATTTATTTCTTTTTATTATTTTGTTTTTATTATATTTATTTGTTCCCTTATAGTGTTTATCCACCTTATTTTAATTTCCCCACTTACACATCTGACTTTACTTTACAGGAGAATTCCAAATTCGAGGGAACTTCTTAATTATTTATAATTCCCTTCGGACAGGCTGAGTGTTCACGAATGACAAACAACACACACATTAATATATTACATAACATTTTATTTACACTTATATACACAATATAAAAATTTAACAACTCTCAAGCACATTATTATTACTCAAATTTGCCTATGTATTATCAGTTATATATGGCAATTAAATACATTGGTTTTACACTAGAAAGGTTATTTCTTTATACACAACAAACTTAATATCTTTACAGAAACTGCTATAGCTTCTTCACACATGAACAATAATTATTTAAGAGGATTAGGTAAACCCTTTCTCCTATTTAAATCAAATCCTTACCTTATAGATTGATTTAGGAATTTCACTCTTAACTTCCGTTTTAACTAGTGCCCCATCTTGTCTTGGGGAATATAATTTCACAACTTTCTGTAATCAAGACAGATAGTACATTTGACACCAATTTCTGGACTAATGCTGGGCCCAAGTGTTAGCTACATTCATAAGGCTATTTCTTTCTCTGTATTTCTCTACCCTTGCCTTCCAAAATATATCATACCTTTATGTTAAACAATAACTAATAACAAATATCAAATTTCTCTCCTTTGCCTTTCTACATATGTCTAATTATACATTAATCAAAACCCAAAACTATAATCTGACTTATCTCTATATTTATGTATATATTTATATATACATATATATATATATACGTATATATATATATATATATATATCTTTGTATATCCTTCCCTTAACATCTTTCTAAACATTATACTAATCTGATATTAGAGTTCCAACAGTCCTTTATTTGTGAGGGAGAATACTATATAACTGGTCACTTACTTAATTTTATGAATCGGATTTCTCCGTTTTGGGGCCTTCAGCTCCTTGTCCGGGAATGGCATCATCGTTTACCAACTGCATTCATCTCAGAACTTAAATTTCTCCATGGGCTGTAGTCTACGTCTGGATAGGGCATCATTGTGTCTTTTAGGAAATTATGGGCTCGTCTTCGATACTGCTACTTAACCTTCGGTTCAGCTATTCTGGCGGACTAGGAATTACAACTTTATCTTCTCAGCTCACTTATCTGTGCCTTGCCTTTATCACTGCCTTCAGATGGTCGACTAGGGTTATTTTTCTCCTTACACTACTTATTTTCACGCTGGCCACTTTCACTACCTTCCTATAACGGACAGGTTTATTTCTCCATACACTTCAGTCGTTTGCATACGGGCCACTACCCTTGCCTTCCGACGACGGACTGACTCGACTGTTCTCTTCTATTATGAAACTCCACTGACTTTTCTTAACCTACTGACTGCACTAAACTTATCTAACCCTTCACTACTCCATCTTAACTTTGTCAGATCTTTCCCAGCTGGCTGACAGGATAGGACAGGACTTATCTAACCCTACACAACTTATTACTCAATTTTCCCACTAACACTGTCAAAAAACTCACATCTGTCTTTCCTAACTCATCTCCACAAACAGCCAACAAAAGCCCAACTCTGTTCTTTTTAACCCATTTTCACAAAACACTAACAAAAACTCAACTCAATAACTTTTAACTCATTCTTCCCTAACACTGTCAAAAACTCAACTCTGTTTTTACTAACCCATTTCCACAAACACCAACGAAATCTCAACTGTGTGTGTCCCCTGTCTCTCCCCCGTTCACTCACTTTTGTCATCTCAATTCAGCAACGCCCCTCATAATTCCTGGCCGACTTTTTTCTGAGTTTACCCAATCTTCTCATTTTTGTCAACTTTCATCATTTCCTATTCGTCCTTTAAAATTTTTCAAGCTGTACATTCAGAGCTCATTTTAATAAATTTCCAAAGTTTTCCCAGGCAATCCGCTGCTTTGAAGTTCGCCGTCACCTTCGCCACCCCTCGTTAAACTTAGCAGATTTATTTTACATGCTCTAACCACCTTGCCATCGCCGACAGTCAGACGCAAATAGATTGCTAGCCAGAGTAATTTGACCCGTATTTACTACCTGACCGATATTTCGGTGTCACCTGAAAAAGGGATGTCCGACAATGTTCAGTCTATAGCCCTTCGTTATTTCTGACCATAGTTATTCGCACCTGCTCGCCAGTAGTCGCTGCCACCATTCCCATTGTTTGTTCTTTGCCATGGTAGGAACTGAAATGTATCCCTAATTGCTAATAGCTTACCGCTCCCTTCTCTAATTCAACCTTGTCTAATTTTTAATTGCTTGTGAGTGACCTAGAATAATATTAGTGACTGATAGTGTTTACTGTCCTATTTTGCTATTTCCTAAGCTTTATTTAAAATAAATCTCACTCTTTTTTCTAAAATATTAACATGTAAGATTTTACATCTTACAGTATGTTATCTACAAAGGACACCGGAGAAGAGAAGCCACCAGAGGTTCCCCCTGGATCCCATCTTGCCTGAAGGCACAGTGTATGAAAAATCTCTAGCCATGAAGACGGCATTAGAGAATATTTTCAAAGAACCATCAAACAGCATTACAACAGGTATCAGATTGCAAGCATTTTCAGTAAGATGGAAGCCATGCTGATAGAGACATTCCTAGAAAATGAAAAGGCAAACCTTAAGATACAACTCTACGAACAATGTGGGGAAAATCAATTGCAACACCGTGCCCCCACATATGCCCAGGCGCTGAAGAATGGGTCAAATCAGTTACAACCAAACCAAGAAGGGCAACAAGAAAAAAGGCCACCACTCTTGGAAACAAACTTGGTGGTACTCAGACCGACAGCCCTGGAAAACACTGAAAATGTCCAATTCAGCGAAGAACTCACGACAAAATTTATGAAAAAGATGAAAGATGATTTGAGGACTACCCGAATTAAAGCAATAATAAAAACAAGAAGGACTAATAATAGAAACAGAAAATAAGGAAGATATACAGAAAATAATGGAAAATCCAATATTTGCCAAGTTAGGACTAACAGCAGAGCCGCCAAAAAAGCGTGGGCCTGCAATTATAACATTTAATGTAGACAAAGACGTATCGCCTGAACAACTAGCAACTGAAATTGTCACCAGAAATCTAAGGAATTTAGCACAGGAAACACAATATAAATGCACAGTAACACCAAGGTATTCAACCGGTACCAGATCGGGAACCAATAGGAACTGGGTAGTTGAACTAGCCCCATCTCCATGGCAACAGCTGAAAAACTGCAACAGAATATATACATAGCATGGAGATCCCACTGGTTTCGGGAGCATGCAACAGTACCTAAATGCTTCGGTGCTGCAAGTTCGACAAATAACCCACTCCTGTACTAAGACAACGCCTAAGACAACTGTTCTGGCAAGGACCATGAGTACAAAATTTGCCCCAGCAGAACAAGATCGAACCTGTGCCAATTGTAAAAAAGCCAAAATGGAATGCACACATTCGATCAGAGATCCAAACTGCCCGGTCTATATCAAAGCAAAGGGTCAATACCAAAAGAGAACTGACTATGGAGACAAACAATAAGAAATATAATACATCCAAAATAGAGATCATCCAACAAAACGCGCAAAGAGCCAGAGCAGTGGCTCTTTCTTAAGGAGCGCCCACCCCTGTGAACTGCTTGAACCGCGCTTCAAGCAGTTCACACGGGTGCCTCTGACCATTCTGTTCGTAGTCGGGATTGTTCCATCTACAAGAACTACTTTGAGCAGATTAAAAGTAAAGTTGTCTACGGATAGTTTCCATAACAACTAGCTCTTGGGTTCAGTCTTCTCTGTTGGTCAGCGACTCCTTCCTGCTGCTCAGTAGACAGTGTTGTGCTCTTTCTGATTGTTGCTCTCCTCCTGGGTGCGCCGTTCCTGGCGGATGATAAGGTTTGTGCTTCCATAGAATGGTTGTATAAAATGTACAGAACTGTAAATAAGTGAGTCGTGCTTGCACATTATTGTAAATAAGTCTTATTTATTCCCGCATGCTAGCGGATGTCAGCATGGTGTGCAACTGCTTGTCGTTTGCTAGCTTTATATAGATTTTGTGTATTATGGTGCAATTGACCTCTAAATCGATGTATAATCTAGTTGATTTTAAACAGTTTTAGATTTCTGATTGTGGTTTGATCAAAGCAATCTGATCTCTATAAATAGTGTATAAAGATGTAAATATTTTAAGGGTAGTAGCGACCTGCCTCCACGGGGCTAAGGAGGGTAAACTTCCATGCTGAATCTCAGCACGGAAGGCTAAATAGGTCGATGTAAATAGGTAAAATTGCGTCGATGAGCTTACTGCTCCGGAAACGCTCCAATGAGTGTACATATGATGATGGTGTGATGATGATACCCTATCGACCCTCTTCTTCCTATTTTGGCCCCCCCCAGCCTTCATTCTCCTCTCCCAGCACTTTCTCTTGCACAGCGTACAGCCATACACGTCCAAATTTAAAATACGCAAAATATTTTTCGCCCGACCTTTTAGGCACTTGAGAAACAGGCCTTCAGCGTCAAACCCCATATTAGCGCTTTAACGTAACTGAACAATGTAATGAACTTTAATGTAACTAAAATCAACCGTGCTCATTCCAATTTTATTTGAGGTCCTAGCCACTACAATCCCAGGAAAGTAAGTGGCAGGACCTGCCAGTCTCCAAACAGGCCTAAGTTGGGAAAATTCATGTTGAAAAATTATACTTCACACCAACCAGAAATTGTAAGTTTTACTGCAAAATAAAATATATAAATTAGATAAAACTGATAAAAACAGATGTATTTACAATAAATATGAAATGGCGGTTCAAATATGACTAAAATGGAAGTTAAAATAATAATAAAATATAATAATAATAAAACTGTAGCTTTCGGAGATGGCAGACACCGACTGTTGAGAAAGGAGTCTGTCGTCTCCGAAAGCTACAGTTTTTAGCGCTTTTATTACTATTATATTTTATTATTATTTTAACTTCCATTTTAGTCATATCATTTTATTTTAACCGTCATTTCATATTTATCGTAAATGCATCTATTTTTATCAGTCTTAGCTTATTTAGGTATTTTAATTTGCAGTAAAATGCAATTTCTGGTTGGTGTGAAGTATAATTTTTCAGCAGGACCTGCCAGAGTACAATTGACTCACTGGTAACACCCGGCTAGCATCCACATGGCGAGGTATGGGCAACGTTGGGTCCTATTAGGGGCTTGGCTGCCAATAAGCCGGATAAACAATGGGCACAACATATAACACTACTCATTACCCACACACTTAAATCTCTGGCTTTGACAGGGTACTGTCACCGATACATAGAACATTCGCGGAGATGGGAGAAATCCCAGGAGCCGCTAGACCCTCAATATACCTCATGAGGTGTTTAAAGATCTGATTGCTGAGCTACACCCTGTAAGATGTAAAATCTTACAAATATATTATTTCATAGAAAAGTGAGATTTATTTAAAGTAAAACTTATAATATAGCAATATGGGGGAGCGAAACCTACAAGTCAAGAATATTACTAAGATCACTCGTAAGGGATTAAATTAGACAACGTCTATACAAGGGGAGCGGTAGGCTGAAAAGCTGTTAGCAACCTGGGTACACTCGACTCCCAGCTCACACAGCAACCAAACAATAGAAACGAGTAGCGACTGCTATTAGTAAAAGGTGTGAACTCTGGAAAACAATGGCGCGGTGGACCATGTGCTGTCGGGACATTTCTTTAATCGGTGACAACTGGAGAAGAGACAGGTAGTAAATACGGAACAAATGCTGGGAATTAGATTTAAGATTGGCGTCTGGCTGTCGGTGATGGCAAGTTTTATAGATCGTGGGAAATTAGTCTGCTAAATTATAACTATAAGCAGCTGACTTCAAAGATACAGACAGCCTGAGAAATTTTAACAACTTCTTAAAATAAGAAGTTAGATCGAGCAATAAGGAATCAGCTTGAGAAAATAAAACGGGCAAATAAGAAGAGAGTGAAAGTGGATAAAATGAGAAAGATTGGTTAAGACTGAGAACTAGGAGGATTTGACATATGGAGGCAGTACAGAAATTAAGATGAACAAAAAGAGAGAACCGGAGTGAAAAAGGGTGAGTCTGTGAGGTTTCTTTTTTGAGAGGTGTTTTTAAAATGGTGGAGAGACAAAAATAAAAGAAAAGTAAAAGAACGGAGTGATAGAAATCAGCGAAGGCGTAAGTGCTTAGGAAAGGAGATAGTCCCTTTTGATGAAGGCGTCGAGTTCTGATGTCCCAGACAGTAGGAAGCAGATCCTGTATCGAAGCTAACAGGTGGTGAGGGCAAAGTGCTAGCCCGCTTAGACGGAACGAAGCCAAAAAATTAGTAACTCAATGAGAAGGAAGGAAGCAGTGAATGGAAGGTAGCCCGAATAAAGTGGAGAAATGACGTCAGACCCATGCAGCCAAGAGTTCCTGATAATTATCTGTAGCAGATTCAGGTGAAACAGATGAAGGAGATCCTCAGAGACCCAAAAATGGAAGGTTGAAACCGCCCCGGAAAGCAAAAGGTACCTGGAAAAAGATTGAAGTAGGTGAGATAGATGTTAAGTACTGTAAGTTAACAAGAACTGCTACCGAAACAGTATAGAGTTTAATTAATAAAAAAAAGGGGTAGCACTAGAAGTAAATTGATAGATAAATTATCTCTGAAGTAAATTATATATATACTAACATAGTGATTAATAAAAAAAAGTTATTGTAAAATGCAAGAAAAACGAAGGATGAGTAATAGATTAAATTGTTGTTCAAATGATTATAATATGTTAGAAGGGTAATAAGGACTATATGAGAATCTTTGAATGTTTTAAGGACAGATAATTGAATCCTATGAGAATCTTTGATTATGTTTTAAGGATAGATAATTGAATATAGTGTTTGTATTAATGAAAAATTGTTGGTTCATCTGAAAGACTAATATCAAATAGAGACTTTAGGAAAGTTATGATTGGTCTTCAGTGTATTGTAACAGAATGGTGAGAACACAGGGTATAATGATGAAAGTAGAATATTGATTGTTAATATAAGAATAGTTTACGCAAGGTATCCTTGATTTAACCTTGTATGCATATTACATGTTTTTTTATTCAATTGTATATACATATGTAAATAAACTTTGTTGTTTGTTAATTTGTGAGTTTGTTATTCCTGAACACTCAGCCTTTACGAAGGGAATTATACATAATAGAGAAGTTCCCTTGAATCTGGAATTCTCCTGCGAAGCAAAGTCAGATGTGTACGTGGGGGTGTAAGGAATAGAGGTCTATATAGTTATAAGGGAACAGAACAAATAAGGAATATTTAATAAAGCATAATTATTATTATACATATTCAAAATTAAATTTAAACAAGAGTAAAGACATATGTATATTTATTAAGGACCTACACTTCATTTCCTCCCCCCCACAACCCATTAGGGGGCATAAATTCAACTTGAAGAAGGATGGTGCAGAGTAGATGTGCGAAAGGTGGATGAGTTCAGTATTATTCAAGACCTAGAAAAATTCTTTGAGGGTACCGATGGGTGAAGTGTGTTTTTTTTTTTTTGTTTGGCTGACGATATACAAGCTTGCTTTCTTGCGTAATTTGCCATTACCACTACTACTTTTCTCAACTTTTTTTTTTTTGGTAGTTGTTGGCGCATCGGCTTCTGTGGCCATAGTGCACCTCCCAACGTTTTTGCATTTTCTACTCTGATCCAAGCCCGAAGCGGGATTCGAACCCGAGACCTTTGGGTTGCCAGACAGGCACTTTGCCCACCCGGCTAGCCCGGTCGGCTTTCTCAAAGTCTGGTAATCTCAACTCCTCTCCCTACATCTTTATCTTACCTTCCAAAACTCACGTTATGCATAACAGAAACCTTCACTATGCTGCTTATCAACTAACTATAATCTTCAACCAACCATTCTCTATAGAAGCAGTTTTGTGTTATTTTATTGATATTATGACAACCCAATTACAACGTGAAAAACACAGAAATAAACTATATTTATTAAGCAAGTATCTGCTTTGTAAATATAGTTTACTTCCGTAAACTATGGAAGTTTCTGAAATGAAAAGATAAAGATTAAATAATATATTAAGGCATTCATAGAAATAGTTAGAACTCCAGTATCTGGGTACGCCTCTGTAATTCGACAAAAAGACAGGAAGAAAGCAGTGATTGGCAGGCGTCACTTCACAAAAAGACAAGGCAATGATTGGCTGGTGCCACTCACTGCTTTCTCCTCTACCCCTATCCTCCTCGCCCGTATGTGACACGGCAAAGTCACCTAACATCAAAATACGTCGCAGCCAAAATAAAGAAAAAGTGAAACGGCAATAAGGAACTAAAATACATGATAATAAATGCAACTCCATTTTTGCTTGAATCCCACCCGAAGTCACTTAAAAATCTAACCTTTCGTCACTAAACAAAAATGGCAACTTCAATACAAATAAAACTCAACTCATGACGCCTAGCCATGGCCAACGACCGGTTTTTTGCTTGAATGCCTTCCGAAATCATAGTAATCACAAAAATATCCAACACCACCAGAACAATGGCGACGTCTAACAAGAACAACACACGTGAAAATAACAATTTCGTATTTTTATTCCAAATCAGAAGGAAATCGACAACCAATCAAAACGAGAAATTACACATTCGTATTAATTACCCAATCACAGACCGCGACCGTAGAGTCACTCCGTTCTACGACCACGCCCACGACGCGAAGACAAGGGGTACCCAAATACTGGAGTTCTGCGCAATTATTTAGCAAATTAAATATGTTCGACTTACCTTTAGGGCTACAGTAGGTAGGAAATACAATAAATGCCCAAAAAATGAATTAAGTATTTTATTTTCCAGATTGAATGTTTGTCTGTTTAGGGGCCAATCACCAATTGTGACACTTTGGCAGTAACAGGTTTCACCCCTTCCGGTTATTATTTAAGAAATATTCCAGTTCATCAAATGCATTTCTTAATTATGAAATACTCGCTAAATAACAATCATCTGTAAAAACTAATAACATTTCATCCCATCAGCCGAAATAAATCAAACAGCGCTGTTTGGACGAACGGTAAAAGTTGAGCCGACTGGTTTCAACCCACAGTTTTAAAAGCTAATGCCATCACCTCTTAGCGGACCTTGAGGAGAATGGATGCAATTCACTCATGGTTGTTCTGCAATCTGACAACCTCAGTCTCATGTCACGTTAAAGCAGTCCAGCGTAAAAATTATAATAATATCTTACCTGAGAAAGATTTTGCTAATAGGTACAATAACGGATTTTCGTCACGGGATAGATTCTTCAGTACATCGTTTTCGAAGATTGGACTGGTATAACTGCACTAATTATTAATGCTATCAGACTTAAGTCGCAACCCCTGCATTCCCGCATACTGTTAATATAAACTATTCCAACATAAAACCCACTTATAACTGTACACTGATGATTGTCCTAATGGAACATGATACCATCATCATCTTATGAAAGAGCGCCACCTACTTGGCCAGAACCAAATAGCATGCCGGAATCAATGAAAAAAAAAAGGTTGAGGTTGCTGAATATTTGCATATTAGGCTCAACACGTCCAATATTAGATTTGTTAAAGAAAATAGTTTGAGTGAGTTCCGTCATATGTAGGATTGGCTATTATTACGACAAATAAATACCCCACAAAAAAAAATTAATAAATAAAACTGCTAATGAAAGCATTGCGACTGGATGTTTGTTATCTCTTTAATTTAATCAGGCTATCCGTTTTTGTACTATTGTGGGGGACCTTTTATAAACCCTGAACTTCAGGTATTTCCCTTAAGGAGAAATTCGCTTATAGCAAACCTCGTAAGTCTATGTGCATAGTGTTAGACGAAAGGCGCCTCCAGTGGTCCCCTCATCTACGCCATATGAACCCTGTGGAAACAAACAGTATCACTGTGAAAGTCAGAAAGTGTCGTGGGTTATACATGCCATATTGTGTTGGGTTCTGTTGTGTACACAAGTAAAAAAAAAAATAGTGTAAGAGAGAGAGGAGACAGAGCACAGTGAATACAGGTTGTACTGAAGAAAATGAAGAAAAGGAAAAGGGAATATAGATAGAGCGATTGAGGATGTAAGGGAAGGCATTCTCCACAGGTTGGGTGGGATTTCTCCCACTTAGGCGAAAGTGGAAGATGTGTGGTTTGGTGAACTAAGCCAAATGTGCCAATGACTGTTCTGAGATCTTCAGTTATAAGAAATCCAGTTATAGGCGTAGGTATGTTAAAATCGCCTATAATGAAGGGCGGGGTATTGGGGACTAGGTTGGCTACTATCCACGCTAGCAGTTCACTCCGGGAATCTTTTGTGGTCGGGTGGGTTGACAAATATGCCAGACAAATTTGTAGTTGTAAGGCATTCTTTTTAAATGTGGCACATAGGGCTTCGCAGTTATCTGATTTGGTCACCTGAAATCTGGATTTCTTATAACTGAATGAGAAGAGTAACGCAACACCTCTACCCCTTTTCCTATCCCTGGAGTTATGGAGGCTGAGATAATGGAGAGGCTGACCTATTACATACAGTTGTTTTCCGGGAAATAACCAGGTTTCGGTCAAGCAGCTTCGGGCAAGCATTCAGATAGTAACATAATTGTTTGTAGATTTTGGCATTTAAGAGGAAATCTTGGGACAAGTTAGCACAAGGCTGACGTTGGTTCCTATCCCCGTTTTGTAGTCGATTCCAGAGAAGCCCTAGAGCTTCCAGTGACTGTCAGAGTCAAGTTGTCTGCGAAGGCTTGGGTGGAAACACGGCCCAGGTCTAGGTTCAGGAGCTGGTCCGTTCCATATTAATGAGCCAAGGAGACAGCACTGGGGGCCGCCTCTGTAGACATTTCTGAAGACTTGTCGAAAGGCATTTCTCACTATAACACTCCTGTCATGCAGATAGTCCTGTAAGTCTGTGTGCATGAAAGGTGAGGGGTAATTACTTTGAGAGGAAAGTGTTCGTTAAGCATCTCCTTGATTTGATTAACATCGTATGATGGAGTACCGCCTTGCATGACGAGAGCTTTTCTGGTTGTCCATCGTTGGGTATAACCAGTGAAAATAGCCGATTACATGGCGTTGTCACTGGATGATCCACGAACTCCTTCCTTGCTCCGTTAGTTCCTCATAGAAGTATGGATCGAAGGTGAAAGGGCTGCGAAGCGACACGAAACTATTTTTCGCATCATAAAAGGGGTATACATGAGTGGAATGTGGGTTTGATCCTAAAAAATGAACAATTTGTCTATTCATATCAGCTGATAATTGAAATGTGCCTCATCTATTTTCAGAAAGTTGTGCTTTTCTTCATTCTCTTCAAACTTGGTAAAAGAGTGCAATGAAAAATCGAGGAGCAGCCACTGCTAAAATCCCTTGAAACCTTTTCAGAAATCATGCCAAATCGTTTCTGTATACAGCAGATACAAGCCTGTCCAATTTACAAAAATAACAGCACATATACTAGTTTTACCTTTGGATTTCTGCTTATCTGCTCAGCTACTACAAACAAACTTCGGCAATAGTTTTCATATAAACGTTATCTCAATCCTTAAAGATTGCAATCCTTAATACAGTCTTTTACATCCTTATTACAACCTTTAAATCTTGGGTCAGTGCTATAGCACGTTGTGGAGACAGGGCCAATTGTAATAATTCAAAATTTCCCCTGCACCTTCAAGTAAGGCAGGCTCAGGCGGTAGCTAGACTATTCATACTGAAAGCATGGACAATTATGAAAATTATGCCCACTTCCATGTTCCCATAGCGCATATTATAACCGTTAAAGTATCAAAGTTTCACTAGGTTTCACTTTTAAATGTCATTGTGGTTAACTGATTGCATTCCAGAGCCATATTTCGCCGGGTAGCAAAACATTTAATTGCGTAGTTTTAAAAATGTTGCGGATTATATCCTTAGTTCACGTCTGTTACAGGACATGATTTGTGTTGCGGTTTATTAGTGCAAGAACTACTGAGTCATAATGCGCTAGTTCATTTGGCATGATGTGTTGACTTTGGATTTCAACTGTTTCTTTTAGTTTATTTAATGCTTCATCCGGTTAGACCGTTGCTTGTGTTCACTTCCTTAGAGAACGTGGAATAAATTAATAGCTTTAAGTGAAGTGTAAACATCTGTAAACTCATCTCTATCAGGTCTGCTAGGGTAATGCTGTGATACGTCTTATAAACATCTTTGAAGGCTTGTTTGCAGTCATTTGCATATGTAGAACAGTCTAATAATATAAGTTGGACTGACTGTATACTGTCACAAGTCTGGCCTCGTGGTACTCGCAATAAGAATGAGTGCGTAATATGGATATGTCCAATTCTTAGTCTGGCCAATAATGTTTCTTATTTTCCCCATTTTCATATGCTAGAAACCCAGTTTTCAATATTCGGCTTTATTTGGTTCAGTTTGTTTGCAGTTTGCGGATTTCAAGTTTGTTTGCAGTTTGCGGATTTCAAGTTTGTTTGCAGTTTGCGGATTTCAAGTTTCTTTCCATTGCAACTGTCAATTACGACGTATTTCAGGCTTGTAACTGAAATACTTGAAATTTCACAGTATGGATTCTTTTGCTGATATGTCTGCTGCTTCATTTTCAGCAATCCATGTATGTCTTGGGATCCAACGGAAATGTATGTTCAGTTGATTTATGGCGCGGTCAGTTAGTATTTGTCTTATATTCCAAAGAATTGTGTGCTTTGGTGTACCTATGTTTTTAATGGCTTGTAAAGAACTCAAGGAATCTCTATAAATTACACTTCTCGTGTAGCACTTACCTTTTAAAAGAGTGAAAACTATTTTTGTTGCGTACAATTCTGCAGGGTACACACGGTGCTCTTTCGGTAGTTATTGCTTTAAAGTAGTATATCTGGAAATACAGCTGCTACTCCCACTAAAACTGTTTTCGACCAATCTGTGTGTATTAGAATATAGTCAGAAAATTGAAGTCTATGCGCTGCATGTAACTGTTGAAAGATTGTTGCAAGTAACACTTTTTTATCCCATTTCTGAAAGAAGTCATATATTGGGATATGCAAATCTCATGGTGGATGGGTGCGAACTAGGAAGTGCGCTACCTGTCTGTATCAAGGTTATGTACTGCTAAAAAGTCTTGCATTTTGATCCCCAGACGTCGATTTGCTTGTTGTCGATTCTGGCAGATATTTCTACAACGTGGATCAAAGCGGGTCTCGCCCAAGCAGGGTATCTTGGCAAAGATTTTATTTTAAATGCATCTTCCAACGCTAGTTGTTGTTGCCTAAGAGTTAGGGGTGGTTCGTTGGCTACGGCAGAGACTATATATGGTAGAGTTACGATAGGCGCCAGTACTTATAGTACATTGTGATGAACCGGGTCCAGCCATTTCAGAGCTTTTTTCCGTGCTGAATCTACTGGGGCTTCATGGTCCAACCTTGATGTAATCAGTGCTTTGTATAGGTTTAATAAGGAAAATCTGCCCTCTCCACATGCTGTTGATGAAAAGATTTTAAGTTTGTTTTTTTTAAGACGTTTTGTGCAGCTTTTATGTAACTGCCGGATGAGCTCCAAGAACGTGAATTTTTTGTCTAAGGTTAGTCCAAGAAATTTTGCTTTCGGCTGCATTGGAATTCTCTGGTCTTCTGGTTATAATTCCCTGTCAGGAAGGAGATTCGTTTGCGACAGAAATGTACACATATTATTTTTTGATTTGACAGTCTGAATCCATTATTTAGAGCCCACGAAATTCTATCGTTAGTTGCGTGTTGCAACTGCCTCTAGATAATTCTCTTGTTCTGTGATTGACTAGAGATAATAAAGTCATCGACATAAAGTGCATGTGACACTGAAGAAGGGATTTGATTTGTGATTGAGTTAATCTTTATTGCAAGCAATGTGGCACTCAAGACTGAGCCCCGTGGGACGCCTTATTGTTGGTATATGTCGAAGAAAGAAGTTTGTATTTTTACTTGGAAGGTTCTGTACAGATTGATATGTACTGTGGAATCAAATATCGGACATCATATCATCAAAATTAGTGCGTAATCCTGCACAGTTACACTGAATAATTTTTTCCATTATTTATATTTGGTCAGCCCCCCCCCCCCCCAAACTGTTTTCGTTGGTTAGTAGTCTTTTTGCTTTTCTGTCCTTAATCTACCTTTTTTGGAAAAGACTGATGTTTCAATACCCATGTCTTCGTCCGCATGGGGGGGGGGGTCCAACACTTCATCTTCCATCTTTCCTGTTTTCACTAATTCCCGAAATTCGGAGGCAGGTTTATGGGGTCCTTTATTACCATTACACTGATGCAAAGTTGGAAAATCTGAGAGAATTGGGCCCGGTGTATTTACTGTTTTCTCATATTTATCTTGTTTTGATTGGAGTAAGTTTTTTAATTGTGGAGTGAAAGATTCATGTGGAGGAATTGATATTTCAGTATGACATTCAACTAATTTATATCTGGCCGCTATTTGTGCATACATTGGTCTTCTGGTTATAGTTGGCTGTACCATTTTTCTTGCTTCTTGGTATCCAGTATTGTGCTCTGTTTTGTATTTCTGTATTTCCTTTCGTTTTTTTCCATATTTCACATGTTCTGGAACAGACAGTGTGTTCTCCTTTACAGTTTGGACACTTTGAGGTTGGAGCAGGGCAGTCGTCGATCTGATGGTCTTTGGATCCACATTTAGCATATGTCGGTGTATTTGTAGTCTGAGCGTGTCCATATTTTTGACATTTGAAACAGCGTACAGGATATGGAATATGTGTTTCCAGTTGGCAGTTGAAATATTTTTGTTTTACAGTTGGTGGGATTTTTGTTGTGATAAATGTCATAATTAAGTTTTTTTCGGTAGGTACTATATTTCTGTATCTCCAAATAGAAATTCGTCACTCCTTGATTTTGGAATTCGCTGCTGATTTCTTTTAAATGTCTGGTACTGGACGGTTCAACTAGCAGATCTCCAGATTGGAGTCGCCTGGCCGTTTTTCGTGTTCCGGCTAGTCCTTCCAAGACATTTTGGATAAAAAAGTGGAATTTCTTACCTAATGTCTCTTCTTCAGTGGAGTTAATGACTGAGAATTAAGGATGTTGGTTTCTTCAGGAGTTCGATGTGGTGGAATGTTCTTGAAAGTTCCTTGTGAAGTGGTGACTTTACTACTCATGTTTATCTCTTTTTAGCCCTGGGAGTGTAACTTCCAACTCCCAGGCTTCCGGCTTCGCCAGAGGAGGTAAGAGCGGTTTCAGCAAGTGACCAAGCAGCGGCTAGAATGTGGGTTTGGTGGTGTTCGTTTCTAAATAAGAAAACAGAAAGGTGACTTTCCTTTCTGAAGGTTTGCTAGCTCCTTTTAGCAAAACATTATTTATTAAGTACAGAAAATAAAGGTCACTACAAATGTAGTGAACTAAATATAATGGAGAAGCGCACTATAGAATCACTTTAAATCACGTGATTCGGGGACTTACAGGAAGAGTCGTGTTCTTAAATTCCGGGTGTTATCTTATAATAAACCTGTGATTATAAGGTCATCCAATCATGTAGCGAGCTTTGCAAATTCTGGTAATAACCTTCAGGTACTTCCGAAGAAGAATGATATTATCATATTCGGCAGATTTTTTGCACTTTTTTTTTTTTTCCTTTCTCACTCAACTTATGAATCGGAGGGTATTTTTTATTGAGAAAGTCACAAGAATATCTTATTAAATTTCGTTAGTCGTAATGATAAATTAAAACTGACGAAGCTATCTGCATACCAAAATAATCAATATTACTAATTTAAAATATTCCCAACTATCATTCAATATGAAAACTCTAAAATTGCTAATAAAAATGTATTTGTGAATATTACATTTGAAATATTTATTTGAAATATTACATTGCATTCTCCTGGTGTAAAAGGTAAACTCGACAAATGCGAAAAAATCAAGAAATAATCACGGGTAGTATTGGGGGCAGACTTTTTGCAATATTTTGCAAAACAGAGAATAAATAACTACTAGTTAGATTGTAAATACATTTCAGAATGCAAAAAAAAAAAGTCCTTTATTTATCACTACATCCAGAGACCAGCAAGAATGGAAACTGTACAAGCTAACCGACAAGAAAGAAGCGTTTAAATTTGCTTTTAAAAAGTATTCCCTGATAAATGGTTGGGCATGAATTGGATATACATAAGGAATTGCAGGTTACACATAAGGAAATTTCTGTAAAACTACATATGATTAGTTTTAAGAATAATGGAATAAAACAACACACATCTTTTTCTTAATCTGGAGTGGAACTGGTCTTGGGACACCAAGAGATTCCATTCAGCAACATTTTCCATTTGGTGTCCAGTCTTCATCATCGGGGCATTCGGGTTCTATTTCTGGATCACACTGCATATCAGCACAGAAATGGAAGGAACAGGCTTCATTACAATCGTTTCTCTGAATTCAAAATCAATTATTTTCCGAATTATTTAAGCTACAATATAACGGAGAAAGTACTCTTTGATGGCAGAATTCCAGTCGCAACATTAGGTTTCAGATATATTTTTTGTATAGTTAAGCTTCATTGATATTTGTGTAGCTAAGCTTCGCGGAGATATATGTTGAATATATTGTTTCTTTTTTTTATTTATTTATTTATGAATACCCCAAACACGAGAGGTATTAGAACCTATAGTACTTAGTACCGTGCTTGGGTTGAAGGTTGGGAAGCCGAAAGAAGATATTTGATGACATTAGACTTGAACTTCTGTAGACTGTAATTTTCAGGAAATACGTTATGAAGGAAGGTTTTTCCAGAAAACGGCAGTTGAATGAATAAACGAGGAAGGTGAAGTTGGTTTTGTGAGTTTGAATTTGGATAGTAAACAGATGTTGGCTGGTGGAGGCACGTGTTCTGACTGTTTTGAAAGAGAAAGAGAGAGAGAGAATTATTGAAGCCAACTCAGAGGAACAGTGCCCATGGAAGTATCTGAAGAAAAGGCATGCAGTAGAAACAGTACGTCTATGAGACAGCGAGTGGAGAGACTGTTAGAGAGGAGTCATTAATTAACCTAACTGCCCTCTTCTGAATGGAATTTAGAAGACTAAGAGAGGTTTTGGGGGCATCACGCCAGTTGTGGGAACAATATTCCATGGTAGGGCGGATAGGCGATTTGTACAGAGTGAACAACTGTTTGGAAGAAAAGTAATGCCGAGGGCGAAAGAGAAAACCAATCCAAATTTTTTGGATGCAAAGTAAGCAATATTTTTAATGTGCTTGTGCCAAGAGAGATTAGAAGTCAGGATAATCCCCAAAAGAGATATATCATTTTGCCTAGAAATCGAAGTGTCACTAAAGATAATCATAGGAGCAGAAGAATCCTTTTTTGTGAGCTATAAGACAGGACTGAGTTTTAGAATTATTCAAATCTATTAAGTTGTCTTTGCCCAACTGGAAAATTACCGGAAGATCGGCAGTTAAGGAATTGGTATCAGATATTCGAGAAGTTGAAGCTGTTTGAGCAGGGCAAGGTTTCACAAACTGGAAAATGGAATGCAATGTGCTATCATCAGTAAAAATTAATGGATTGGATTTCCAGTCAAAGGAAGAAGGTCATTAATATACAAGAGGAAAAGAGCGGAGGAAAGAACTGAAGCTTAGGGGACACCGGCATTAGTGGAGAAGTTAGAAGACAGAGAGCCATCTACCATCACCCTCAGTGAGTGATCAGAGAGAAAACCGGATAACAAATTACTAGAAACAGTTGGAAAACCATAAGATGGAACCTTGTTTAGAAGACCTTTATGCTAAACACGATCGAAAACCTTTGAGATGTCAAGAACAACTTCTTGTATTTCACCGAAATTTTCCATTGAATTTGTCCATAAATGTGCAACATAAGCCAGAACATCACTAATGGATCGACACTGATGGAATCCATACCGGCGATCGTTGATAAGACGGAAGGTTTCTAGGTCGTTTAAAAGTTGGTGGTTAATTGATTTCGTCATTACTTTGGAAAGAACAGCAGTAATTGCAATATGACAATAATTGGATGGGAGGGTGTTGCCACCCTTTTAGGAACTGGCTGGTTACGAGCAAATTTCTTAGCAGAAGCTTTCTTAGCATCGAAATTCATCAAAATCCTTCTGACATCCTTTTGACGGAAGACCACAATAGGCATTGAATAGAGCGTGTTAGCAATGGTTGAGAGGTGTTTTACCAAGATCATTAATAGATGGGTTGGAAGAAAAATGGGATGCTAACTGGTCAGCTTTATCCTTGGCTGAAGTGACAACAGAATAAACTGGTTTTGACAGAGGTAGGAACAGAGATTGGCAAAAGTTCCGGCCAATAACTTTGGCAAGAGACCAGAATTTTCGGCTACCATTAGGGCATGAAACAAGTTTTCTACTCTTAGTCTGTTCAAAATAAAGTTTGGACTGATTTATACCTGATTTACAATTGTTGCGAGCTTTGGTGTAGGCAAAAAATGAAACTGAAGAATTGGAAACAAGCCAATTACGATATGCAATGTTCTTCTCTTGAACAGCCTTAGCACATTTATTGGAAAACCAAGGTTTAGATAAAGGACGAGATTTTAAAGTGGAGTGTGAAGTAAAGGATTCCATGCCTACAAGAATAATTTCGCTCACACAATCTGAGGAAACGTTGACATCAGAAGTTTTGAAATAGTAATCCGACCAAAGAAAAAAAGGAGACAAGAAATATCGCAGGTCATCCCATTTTGCATTGTTGCAATGCCGAGCAATACTAGGTTGGGAATGGCTATGAGATATGGGCTCCATTGGAGAAAAGACAATCACTATGTAAGGACCTGTCCTTACAACTGTTATTTAATAATGGTTATTAATATTGAAAAATTATTAGTAATTTAATACAGACAACCATTTGAAAAATATCAGGTCCAAACTAATAATAGTAGATTTGAATAGGATAATTCAGATAAGTCCCAGGCTTAATTGTGCTCATTGCGCCTATTACTTTAAGTAAGAGGAGGATTAACGTAGCAAAGTGAGGGAAGCATTTCGAACACGCGAAACAATAGGAGCTCCGATCTGGAGCAGTTCGTAGTTGATTTACACTGAGCATAGGCAGCACTCCATCCGGAAGAAACAATAGACCGAAACAACTCCCACTAGAGAAAGGGGCAGTACGCAATAGAGAAGGCACTGAGTAATGGAGTGCGCTTTTAAAAATTTCATGGGGCGATTAATGGCAGGTGAAGCGCGACGAATAAATGGGTGTGGAGGTGAAGTCACAAAGAAGATCTGGAAACTTCTAGGCTGACCGGAACTTACGTTTACCTTTCTAGAAAGTTCTAGAAATTGCTGGATACCGGAAGCCTTCTCATATAAAGGATGGAAGACACGCCCACGGAAGAGTATAGGGGACGAATGGGAATTACAGGGGAAGGGATGAAAAGGTCAGCGATTGGTCAGTGAGAAAAGGGGAGAATTTTGAAGAGAGCAGAGAGAGAAGTTTTTGGGAGCACTTCTGAGGAGAGTCGTGGTCGAGTTTGGATAGTGGTTGTAGCTGCAGTTCTGAGGTGATAGCTTAGTAATGGGAAGAAAAATTTCCTTGTGGGAAATTTTTTTGTCTAAAATTGGGGAAGGAATGTGTCCTTGTGGAGGAAAGAAGATACAGCAGTGACAAATGAATACTACAACAGTGTGAGAAGCTGCTGCTGTTTATGGAGGAAGGAAGGAGAGCGCCCAAGGGGAATTCTAGAGAATGACGTAAGAAAGGATCCTTTTCAACTCAGCAGAGCAGTACCCACGGAAGAGCGCGAACCCCAGGTACTTTGGTGTGTCCCACGGATGAACAACCATTCGCCTTCCAGACTACGCTTCAGAGCTGAGAGAGAGAACCTAGCAGGGAGAAATGCTCAGCGAATTGAATAAGTGCTAGTTAAGTACAGAAAAATCTTAACTTAGGAATGGAAAGGACTCTAGAAGAACGTTAAAAATTTAGGGGAAAAAGCTAAACGAAAAAAATATAGATGTACGTATAACTGGAATACAAAGAGAGAGAGAGAGAGAGAGACAGATAGATAATTCAAATTAGTAGAGGAAATAAGAGTAGTGCATTAAAGTATAAGTTAATCTGTGGTTGGAAGAGGAGTTCTGACATAATAGTAGATTAGGGGGGAATGATTAATTAAGTAACAAAGGATTGAAAGTGGAATGTATAACAAGTGGCAAGTAGATTACTAACTAGTGTTGAAGTAAGGTTGAATTTTGAATTATTGAGAGTATAATTTATTGTAATGGTAATTCTTTAAACAGGTAGACAATTGAGTGTCAAGAATTAATTAATTAATTGTGGATTAGTTAAACAGGAAGATTATTAATTAATTTTGGCTGATTATTGTTGACTGGTTGGTCTGTGGTCGAAAGAGAGATTTCTGACTGAAGTAGGTGTATTACATAATAATTTTGGAAGGGGACATATAGTGACTTACATTTGTCTATTCATATGCTGATTGTTACTTATTGACCTACTTGGACAGTTAAACAGTAGGGATACTGATTTGTGGATTATGAGATGTAATAATTACCTGGACTTTTTGGAACCAATATTGAGGTACATGAAGAAACACAATGGTATATTAGAATTGGTAGTTTTGATTACAAAATATGTACACAGTTAATTGGTAGCAGTTTAAAAAGGTCCCACTGATTAGAGTACTCAGTTATTTGTTGTTGTTTGATTACCATGTAAAAAATTGTCAATAAATATTGTTATATTTAAGACATATGAGTTAGTCAGTCATTTTGAACATCAGCCAGTCCAGAGGAGGAATACTTATAATATTCAGACCCCCTAGAGTCTAGAATCTTCTGAGAGTTTAACAAGTCAGGAGTAATGTGGGAGGGGACAAAACGGGGGGGGGCACAGTAGAGTACAGGAAATAAATAAATCATCCAACCCCCACAACAAACGTTATGAGTGATCTGAGGTGCCTAAAGAACCACTCACTTCGCCCATGTACTTAGAATGGTTGTTTGTGAGAGAAAGATCAAGAGTGATGGCTGTATGATTAGGATTGTCCGGTATTCTTGTAGATAAATGAACAATCTGTGCAAGGTCATTAGTAATTCCAAAAGACTCAGCATCTCGACCAGCTGGGTGGGTGTGACTAGAAAATGGAGGGCAGCTGGAGTTGTGAACATTAAAATCACCAAGGAAAACTTCCTCAAAGTTAGGAGAGTTGGACTGGAGAAATTTAAGTTACAAAGAGAGGAAGTCAAAGAGATCCAAGAGATTAGGCGAGTTGGGAGAACGGTAGAGACGGAGGAATTTGACACAATGAGATAGAGAGATTTTAAGCCATGGAAGGTCGAAAAGAGGAGATTGCAAATTACCAAGTCTCTGCCAGGGAATATTGGAACGGACATATGCACAAGTGCCACTTTTAAGGCGAAAGGAATCATACAGAGAATAATTTGGGCAACTGAGATGAGCAGTAATTGAATCAACAGATAACCGAGATTCTGTCAGAGAAAGTACATAGGGTTTGGCAAATTGCAAGTGGAAATTGACATCGTTGAGATTAGAACTGAGACCACGTATATTTGTGAAATGAAAGGAATTGTTTGGGAGGTTTAGATCTTTTCGCAGATAAGTTTACTCTATTAGATTGACAATTCATGGTGTATTCAATAGTAAGAAAAATTAGGGGAGGGGACAAGAAGTAATGAATTTTTTTTGTTTTTGGCGTACCCATCGTAAGAATATACCCAGTCCCTTGACATAACGTGGCTTCAACAATGCCCCTCGCATACACACTACTCGGACCCTTTCCAGTCACTATCTGTCAGAGTAGGTAGCAAGATTATACACTAGCTGATCCGGAAGCCACTTGAAGAGTTTCCAATAAGTTCGGTCTGGTGTACTAACTAGCGTCCGGTCGGCGAACACCGTATTTGAGCTGTACCCTCGAAATGTAAGGAAGATTGAATCTGGCCATGATGTTCATCATAACTTCAAAAGTCATCAGTCATACTGCGTGATCTAAGAGATGGGGAAGGGTGGACCGGAACTTAGCTCTGGAGACTAAACAGAGTGTAAAGTGTGTTTAGTGTCAAAAGACACCAGGGGTTTCCTCCATTTCCGCGTGCTATACAAGGTCAATTCAAGAGGTTAAAAAGTGTATGGACTTTGTATATGTGTAATGTCGTGTACCGTTGTTCCTCTGGTCATTTAGCCACTTGGCTCCTAATGGGACCCAACGATGCCCGACTCCGCCCGTGAAGGCAGACCAGGTAAACTAGTATCATTGTTATTTACTCTGGAAGGTCCTGCAACCTAATTTCCTGAGAAAACCGCTATAGATAGGGGTCAGCCAAAACAAAAGGAGTACTAATTTGGTGATTTCATGTTATTAAGTTTTTAGTAAGCAATATGGAGTTTATTCGGACGCTAGTTGTAAGTTAGAGAAGGGGAGGGAGACTGAAGACTGGGGGAAAAAGATAGAGATACAGGATCCATAGATAAGATGACCCGAAGTCAGTGGAGCAGGCCTATGATCCACCACATTGAAAAAGCGTGGCTAGGGAGGAGGAGATCAGGGGTAAACTCCCCCTCCCTCCCGGGGAGTGGAGGCAAAGGACCACGCAAGGGAGCGTGGCTGGGAAGGCCTAATGGCAGTAGCTGAGCTGTGATGATAGTTGTGTCATCCTGGGACAAACCAAGGAAGGAATTTTTTTTTTTCTCTGAGAGGACTGTCATATCTAGGAAGGTTTTTATTTTGATCTTCAATGGGTGGTGTTTGGGTGCGTAACCCGTCTAGCAGTGAAGACAGACTGCGCAAACTCAGTAAATGAGGCGTAGCGCTGCTCGTCCATTGTAATCAGGTGCTCACAATGCTGGGGATTATCTTAGATTTTAGTGGCAAACCTTAGCGGGAACGAGTCACGTTCATTCATACATTTCGTGATCCCACGTAATGTATGACAGGCAGTCATACATTAAGTGATCCCACGTTTCTTCAGCCCCGCAGTGACACAGTGGATCTTCTTCTATGCCAAGGGATGTTAGCTTACCTTTAAAGGTTCCGTGGCCTGTCAATAGAAATGTAGCATGGCTGCCTGGTGAGTACCAGGGAGGAAGCTTTGGACTGATGAGGTTCACAGAGGGAATGAAAATTTTGGTTATTGTTGGTTTCCCATGTCTCTTGCAGGTCCCGTACATAATTTCAGAGATTCTTTTCCTTTTCTGTTTGGGGTTGTTATCAAGGTTAAGAATGATGCCTGCTGTTTCGGTGGGAATACACTTCTTCAATCACTGATACAATCCTCTTCTTATTACCTCTAGGTGTATTGGGTCTAGTTTACGGCAATTTCGGTTGAGGGAAGCCGTAGTACACCATACGGTGTCTCCATAGCAAACTATTGGGACAAATATGGCATTATAGATGAGGGATCAGGGCCAGAGCCTGGCGCTTAAGGTCCAGCCTGCTCGGCTTATACGGATGATCATGGTCGAGTATTTTTTTTTTCTCTAACATATATTTCAAGTGAGGATGGAAATTTAGCTTCATATCGAAGATGATGCCTAAATACTTGATTTCTGGGTATAATCTTATGTATGTGTTGTCAATTTTGATAATCAGTGGCCTACGTAGTTGGCGTGTTCCCTTGAGTAATATAGATTTTGTTTTATCGCCGAGATCTTTAGTCGGTGAATGGCAGCCCAATCCTAGAGCTTAGTTTGCGCGAAATTTCATGCTCCTCTAGATCAGCGCTTTAGTCCCCATGCACCACCAAAACCAAATCGTCACCAAACGCAAGGCGATTGAGTCATCCCCAAATCCATCTCAAGGAACTCGTCCAGGACGATGGACCAAAAGAAAGGCCCCAGAATCGAGCACTGGGGACAGCCTCGGGAGTCCTGGCTATTGACAGATTTGTACCTGGTACTAGCATGGCCAGTGCGGTGTCTCAGGAACCCCTTGACACAAATATAAAAGTTGAGTGGTGCTTTGGCTTGACGGAGTCTCCTAGGAACACTTGGCCACCAAGTATTCTCAGAAGATCGTTTGATCGGCTGTTTGAATGGCCTGAAAATTGTTGACAGATATGAGTATCTTCTCACATCCGGGAGACAAGTTTGGTACTGTTGCCTTAAGAGACAATCTTAGGTTCTCGTAAATGGAGCATTCAAAAACGTACGGGAGGAGAGTCTTCTCGTAGCCCAAATCGACAGGAGACTGTATGAGAAAGTCTGAATTGGTATAGTTTTCGTTAAGCGAACCATGTCCAGTTAGTATGTGTAGGAGGTAAACAATGAGTGTGAAAACTATTTTCTGGTGGATGATGAAAGTAGTGCAGTTATGTCGGGAATGAGTTTTCTGGTAATAGCTCCTTTTTCGGTAAAACTCCATCTATTCTGCCAGGTGTTCACTAAAAAATTGCAGCATCGGGTTCGTTCAGTTTTGGGATCAGCCTGAAGGTTAACAATGTTCCCCTGAAATTCCGTAGAAATACCTCTGCGGATGTAACAGCAAAGCGCTCTAAACACAACATGCCGGTCAAGTGGTATAGTGCCTGCAAAAGTCTGTGGAGCTGGAGTTGATACTGTTCGGCAAAAGCGAATTAGGCTAAGGAGAAAACAACGTTGAACGGTGGATAACTTACTTTGTACAGTTTTAAGGGCAGTACATTAGCATTAGCATTAGCATAGGCATTTGATGCAAGAAAGCAAGCTTATGCAGCATCAGCCAAAAAAAAAAAAAAAAAAACCCCACTTCCACTTCACCCCTCTGTTCGTTCAAAATACCTGTCCAGCTGAGCCTTACACTTATTTAGGCTATCAACTTCCACGACAAGGGATGGCAGTCTGTTCCACCAACCAACCACCGGCCGGCTAAAGGCAAATTTCCGCACATCTATCCTACATCTGTCTTTCTTCAATTTGAATTTATGCCCTCTCAGGTGATTATTCTGAGCTAGAGGAAGAATCCCATCAGCATTGAGCATGCTCAAACCATTCAAGGCTTTGTACACCTCTATCAGATCACCTCGCTGGTGCCTAGTCTCCAGACACTGTAATTTGCAAAACTTAAGCCTTTCTTCGTATGAGCACCCCTTTGTTCCATTCACTAATCTTGTTGCCCTTCTCTGAACTCGTTCCAGCAGCTCTACATCCTTCTTGAAATGAGGCCTCCAGACTTGTATACAGTACTCTAGGTGTGGCCTGACCATTGCCTTATACAATGGAATAATCACCTCCTTATCCCTGCTGGAAAAATTCCTGTATATCATTGACAATACTCCATGAGCTACTCTTGCAGCCCGTCTGCACTGCTCAGAGAACTTCATATCTGCCTGCACAATCACCCCCAAGTCCCTTTCATTCTCTACCACTGTCAGTGTAGTACCACAGAGTTGATACGTTGCTCTGGGGTTGCTGTTTCCCATGTGTAGTACTTTACATTTGTCAATGTTAAACTTCATTTGCCACCTCTCAGCCCATCTGCTCAACCTTTCCAGATCCTGTTGCAGCAGCATAGTGTCAGTAGTGTCCTTGACAACCCTGCCAACCTTTGTATCGTCTGCAAACTTGGACATTAAACTTGATATACCATCATCAATATCATTTATAAATACAGAAAACAATAATGGACCCAACACTGAGCCCTGAGGGACTTCACTAATAACATTAGTCCACGATGAGCACATCTAAACCAAAGGCTCACAGCATGTAAGTGGGATTATGGCAGCATTATAAAATAGATATAGGGTTTTAGTGTTCAATCTCCAGTCTTGTTTGTTAATTTGGAGCAGCACTACAATAAAATTCTTTAACTTTGACGGACAGATGTCGAATATGTGCAGTAAAGGAAAAGCGGTCGGCCAGGACGTTATGCCTAATCCCTGTAGGCATAAGATCCTGGACGTAAATATGTAAATATTCTCTTCATCTGTTTTTAATTTAATTAGTTCAACTACCGCTCTGGCACGCCGTGCATTAATCAGCAAGAAATTCAGCTTCTTCTGTGTTAGTGGTTGGGTGGACCGTCTATCCATAATTGGTTCTATCTTGGTGGCATAGTATTTAGGGTTAGGCGCCACCTGTGGTCTCCCACATCTGCGCCGTATGTACTTTGTGATGGACTTCAGAACTACTACATAAGCTAGAAAAAAAGTGTAGTGTCTGGTTTATGCAGTATTATGTTATGATCTGTTTTTGTGTCTCTGGCTACTTGGCTTCAGGGCCCTTAGTGGAAATTTACGTTGTCCGCCACCACCACTGGGAAGAGGTGAGCCAGGCTGCCTTCATGCTCTAGCTGATCTCCGCCAGGGTCGCTTGAGCTTTCTGGACGGAGACCAAACAAAAAAAAAAAAAAAAAGGGAAGAGAGTGGGGAAGATAGTAGAATTGGTGGAGTCAAAGTAGGCAAAAGGAGGAGGATGAGGAAAGAAGGCAACCTCCAGTGGAAAGAAGAGGTGGGAAGGGAGAAGGAAGAATGACACCTGGTCTGGGAGCCCACCGAAGGCCAAGGAAAGGAAGACAGCTTGCAGAACAAAGAATGCCTGCAAAGTTGGGAAGGTTCTACCTTGGTATATTCCCATGAACGTTATATACAGGGTGTCTCAAAAATATTGGTACAAACGTTTAGGGGATGTAGGTAGCATCTAAAGGAATGCGAATCGCATAGGAACCCATAACCGGAAACGTCACCGTAAATCGGTACACGGCGCTTTTCACCAGTTCGCGAGAGGGAAAATTTCTGGTTTACTCATTCAAGCAGTAGTCGCCGCATGAAGAGCATGCATCAATATACGAACTGTGAGCTGGCAAACATGCACCTAGTGTATGGATTAGCAGAGGGGCCCACACGGTGTGCGCCCCCATGCGGCACAACATTGCTTCGCGATAAATGTGTGTGATCAGGTATGATCGGTGACAGCTTAGTCGGCCCATACCTGTTACCCTCATGAACTCCGCTAAATATCGGATCTTTCTTGAACAAGTTCTACCAGGGTTACTTGACGATGTTTCAGCAAGTGTGAGACGCAATATTTGGTTTCAACATGACGGGGCGCCTGCCCATTATGGAAAGTGTATTCGTGACCATTTGAACAGGCATTTTGGGCGTCGATGGAGTGGCCCTGGTGGACCCGTTGCCTTGCCCTCACGCTCACCTGATTTATTGAGCCCTGATTTCTTTCTGTGGGGGCCCTCAAATCTATCGTGTATGATCGCCTGTGGAGTCGGAAATGGATCTCGTGGCGAGCGTCTGCGCCGCTGCTACTGGAAAAGAAACTCCAGATGTGTTCGACCATGTCCGCCAATCCATGCTGCGTCGGTGTGACGCCTGCATCGCGTCTCATGGTGGAACCTTCGAGCATCTGTTGTAACATCATGAAATGCATCCATCTCGTCGTACTCCATTGTTAATATTATGTCAAATAAATGTTTGCCACTAATTACTGTCTTGTGTCATTTCTGCTTCTACTTTCTCGTGACGTTTCCGATTATGGGTTCCTATGCGATTCACATTCCTTTAGATGTTGCCTACCTCCCCTAAACGTTTGTACCAATATTTTTGAGACACCCTGTAGATGACATTTTTAGTAATAATTCTGAATGCCTTGCTTGCGGGTCTCAATTAAATATCTCCTGATTGGAGCCTTTTCACCATTTTTGGTGTGTCTGCTGCATTCTCGAATCATCTCTGGATGACAAAGGGAGAGAGTTTGCTTAGCGGCTGAGTCGATAAGGAATGTATTATCAGAAAAGCTGGTGGTTCTGATTTTTTACAGTCCTTTTTCATTGTTTTTGGAAGATTGAGATCGTCTTCCATTCTGCGGGTCTCAGTATGTTGAGAGCCTGTTGGCTCTAGTGGTGGACATGAATCACAGTCCATTGTTGCTCCTTTTAGTCCTGGGAGTGAGAGCTTTTAATCCAAGGTTTCCAGCCCCGCAACGTGGAGGCAGGAGCGGTGTCACCTAGTGGCCAAGCGGCTAGAGAAGTTAGTTTGTTAGTACAAAAATTAATAAGTATACTAGGAAAACAAAGGTGGTTTTCCTTTCTGGGTTCTTACTTAGAATCTGTTACGTACACAACCAGTTACGAATAAATGAGGATGAGAAAAGCACTGGAAAGAAAGCAGAACGAAATAACTGAGAAACATCACTATATATCACTTATGAAAATCGCTTGGCACTCGGGCACTCAGTTCGTGTTTCTTGTTCAGCAGCGTCAGAATTAGCCATTCATGCCATTAACGAAAAACGTAGTTTTTTTTTATTTTTATTTTATTTTAATTACGTGAGAATTCTGCTAATGTTCGCCGGCCATTTCTAGTCTCCGATTTGTGTGTTTTTTTACACACATGCGCGAAGACGAATAATCTCTATTTAAGTTTCATGCTCACCCCTATTCGGTAATAATCATTCTTGTGATCACGACATACGGTCGAATAGCGTTGACAGCTTCAGGAAGGAAAATCGTTTTGCAATTTTTTCTTTAAATTTCTTTAATTAATTTAATTTTTAATTGCGTTATATCAGTGGTTTCCAACCGGTGGTTCGCGAAGCCCTGTGATTTCGCAATAAAAATTCTGTAATGGTGTCTGCTTAGATTTACATAGGTATATTATTGTAAACTAAAAATATATAACTAATAATAAACAATAAAGTAAAATAAAATAAATAAAAAGTAAAAATCGCCAAAGAAAGAAACCACATCTCCCATAATTACTCTACTGTCTTACATGTTAAATTAATGTTTTCATTTTTTTTTTTTTTTTCATTCTCAAGGATCATTATGTACAGGTTTTTTTTTTTTTTTTTTTATAGAACCTATAGTACTTAGTATCGTGAACGGGTTGAAAAGTTGAAAGAAAATACTTGTTGACATTAAACTTGAACTTATGAAGATTGTAATTTTCAGGAAATACGTATAAAGGAAAGTGGTTCCAGAAAACAAGTTTAATGAATAAAAGAGAAAGAAGAAATGTTTGTTCTGTGAGTTTGAACTTTGACACCAAACTGATGCTGACTAGTTGAGGCACGTGTTCGGACTGCTTTGAAAGAGAGAGCGGGAATTATAGAAGCCAATTCAGAAGAGGAGTGCCATGCAAGTATCTATAGAAAAGGCATGCAACTGAAAGTCTATGAGACAGATAGTGGAGCGACACTGTTAGAGATGAGACATCAATTAGCCTAACTGCCTTCTTTTGAATGGAATCTAGAAGCCTGAGAGAAGTTTTGGGGGCACTGCCCCAGATGTGGGAACAATATTACATGGTAATGCGGATTTGCGATTTCGACAGAGTCTACAACTGTTTGGAAGAAAAGTAACGCCGAGAGTGAAAGAGAAAACCCATTTTATTGATGCAGAGGAAGCAATATTTGTAATGTGTTTTATGCCAAGAGAGATTAAAGTCAGGGTAATCCCCAAGATCTTGCCTAGAACTTGGAGCGTCATCGAACATAAGCATAGGAGCAGAAGAATCCTTTTTGCGAGATATAAGACAGGACTAAATTTTAGAAGGATTGAAATTAGGCTATCTTTGCCCCATGAGATCAGCATTTAACGATTTGGCAGTGGACACTCGAGAATTTGAAGCTGTTTGAGCAGGGAAAGATTTCTCAAACTGGAAAGTGGAATGCAATGTGCTATCATCAGAAAAAACTAATATTCATCAGAATAAAATTAATATTCAAAAGGAAAAGAGTGGGGGAAAGAACTGAACCTTGGTGAACACGAGAAGTAGTGGACAAGTTAGAAGACAGACAGCCGTCTACCATCACCTTCAGTGAGCGGTTAGAGAGAAAACTGGATACCCCATTACAAAGAACAGCTGGAAAATCAGAGGATGGAACTTATTTAGCAGACCTTTATTCCAAACACAAACAAAAGGCTTTGAAATGTCAGGGGAAATAGCTTGAGTTTCACCAAACTTTTCCATTGAATTTGTCTATAGACGGGTAACATAAGCCAGAATATCACGAGTGGAACGACACTGACAGAATCCATACTGGCTATCGTTGTTCAATGAAATATTTCCAGATAGTTGTAACAGTTGTCGGTTAATTGATTTCTCCATTACTTTGTAAAGAGTAGAAGTAATCGCAATGGGACGATAATTGGATGGGAGGGATTTGTCACCCTTTTTAGGAAATGGCTGGATATGAGCAAATTTCCAAGCAGAAGGAAAAACACCTTTGGAATAAGAAAGTGAAAAAAGATGACATAAAACAGGCGTAAGCTCAGGACCGCAAGTTTAGAGAACAAGTGGAGAAATACCATCAGGACCCGGAGTTTTCTTAGTATCAGATTCATCAAAATCCTTCTGACATCCTTTTGACGAAAGACCACAGGAGGCATTGAATGGAGTGTGCTGGGAACGGTTTGAGGTGATTTACCAAGATCATCAATACATGAGTTGAAAGAAAATAGGATGCTAGCAGGTCAGCTTTATCTTTGGCTGATCTTGCAACGGAACCATCTGGTTTTGTCAGAGATGGGAACAGGGATGGGCAACAATTGTTGCCAATAGCTTTGGCAAGAGACCAGAATGCTCAGCTACCATTTGGATTAAAAGCAATTTTCTACTCTTAGTCTGTTCGAAAACTAGTTTGGACTTATTAATAACTGATTTACAAAGTATAAATGAAACTTATTAATAATTTTTGTTATTATGCAATGTCGCTTATAAAAACGTAGTAGTGGAAATATTTTATAATAAAAATTCAGAAATATTATACGATTTCAGAAAATATAGGCTTAGTGGTTCGCGTTAAAAATATTATGTTGAAAAGGGTTCGCGAGTCAAAAAATGTTGGGAACCGCTGCGTGAGATTGATTTTTCATTGCGTTCATTTGATTTTTAATTGTTTTCGATTGATTTTAATTATTTTTTACTGTAATATAAGATTTCATTGCTGGAGAATATCATAAGGAAGTTTTCTACGTATTATATTGATATCAAATATTGATATCAACGTAGAAGATATTAAGCATCACAGCTCTGTTTCATACTCTCTAATAATGCCTATGCGAGTGACAGCAGTGATTCTGTTATTCTTCTAGGCCACATATTCTCAAGGATGTCGTGCAGTTTTACTTATTGATCAAATGGGTTCCCCTGTAGTGGTTCTTCCTTGTCATCAGTGTTATCTGTATCCGATCCGATGGATGTTTCCCTATGTGGCTCCCCAGGTATATTCCTTACGGGGGAAGACTCTATGTCTTGTCCTCCTAGCTTTCCGCCTGCTTTGTTGTCTATTTAGTTCTCTCATAGCTCCATCATTCTCATGAAGGAGATTAGCATTTCTAGTGCGTCTGCGCGGTCTCTGTTCATATATTCAACGTCGGAATCTGACATGGTTGTAGTTCGGCGCAAAATTCTAGAAAACAGCAATACAAATTTTCGGGATTCCACAACTATAGTCTTTTAGAGAATCGCAGGATGACTTTGCAGGCTGACTTAAATGTTTTCCAAAAATATATGTACACTGATCAAATGGGGTGAATTTGCAAGCGCGCTGTAAATAGATTTCCATATTGTATACGTGGGCAATCCCATTTAGAAACAAAAGGCAGAGGATTGGTGCCTTGTTGCTTGAGGCAGGGATTAACCTAATTGTGAGTACCAGCTAGCTGCTTTAGGCTGGCATTCACTCTTAAGTGCTATGTTCCAAGTGCTTCCGATCACTACTGCTAACATATAATTATGTCAATCTAAAGTTATCAAAAGTAAATTTACCTCAAAGAATCGGGTCCAATAGTTGCCTCTGTTGTGTAGATGACATCTTTAGCTTTCACGATATTCCAAATACTTCGTTGTTTAATTATTCTTGAATTTTAAGTAACTGTAGAAGCTCAAAATAAGTAAATGACACAGTCACGCACATGAGCCTGTTCCCAGAGGTGTGTTGAGCAAATTCATTTTATTCTTCATCGCTCTATATCAATGAAAAAAACCAAAAATCTAGAAAGTTTCGGAAATCAGACGCAAGTTGCGCATTTCCTTTCTTATACCTCGAGTCGCTATGAACATACCCACATATCTTATTATCCGGCTCATGATCACTCTGAGTTTACTCATTATCCTGCGAATCCCGAGTGCGAACTGAACGCACTCGGAATAATAGAAGAGTCCACATGCACCTGTGGAGAACCTAAAACCTGGCAGCATATTATGCACGACTGTGAATGCTACGAAGAACACAGAAGTAGACTTATAACTGAGATTCAATACTTGCCGAAAAATCAAGAGTACCATCTACTGGATTCAGAAGATGAATACAAAGCCCTCAGCCGATTTGCACTTGACGTCTTCAATAGCCATCCACAACGAATAGATGACCACAAATAATAAATAAAGGCAAACTGATAAAACATCAACACAGAGGAAAGGATAGCAAAATACTAAGGACAAACGGCGTAATATGCAGCATAATAAATGAAACACCATCGACTTAGGAACCAATGGGAGTGGCTCCAGCCAGGATGCCGTCGCTCCCAGGATGAATCCACACACCTAGAAAAGGACCAAGCCCCACCAACGAGTCAAATCAGACTGCAATTGCTGGAGGGCACTGCAAATTGCCGCTATGGCGAACTGGGCAGGGCTCCCTTGCCCAGCCCACTTTCTCTCCCTATCCCTGATGGGGTCAGGGGAAGGACTTCCTGCCCCCTCCCCACCACCCCCCTCATTTCCCTCTGGTGGGGCAAGGGCATGCCCCACTAATATACCTGGGGTCGCCTTCCCTATTGATCCCATATTTCTGTCTTTTTCCACCAGCCTTTCGTCTCTCTTCCCTACTCTACTTATATCGCCAGCGAAAAGCGAATGCCCCACACAACGTAAAATATTTTAAATTCCAAACTCGACACACTTGCAACCTCTTTCAGCCTAATTAGATTCAGGCGTTTATCCCTCTCCCCCCACTTTTTTATATATATATATAGATTCTAGCCACTAAAATCTCTGGAAATTAGGTGGCAGGACCTGCCAGAGTACTTATCTAAAAATACTGGTGTACCTGGTCTACCCCCACGGGGCCAAGTGTGGGCACCGTCGGGCCCCAGCAGGGGTCTAGCGGTAAACGGCCAGATGAACAACAGAACACAACACTACACATGTACAATATCCATACACTCTTAAATCTCTGACATTCCCAGTTCACTGGGAATGCCAGAGATTTAATACACCCACAATGAAAGCAACGCGGAGATGGGGGAAACCCCTGGTGCTGTTAGACACTAAATACACTTTACCCTGCGAATCCATTGTATAAGGATGCCACGGAAGCTGGTGTTTTTCTTTCCCATTATGATGCATGTAGGAAAAAAAAAAATCCATAATACGATTATTATAATTCCTCTATTTGTTTGTATTATTTTTTCCAAAGAAAAGAAGGAGTTGGAGTACTGCGCCTGCTGGACGAACTTTGGGAGTAACCTTCTTTATCTTCTCAATCGAAGATACGAAAATTAGAGTACTGTATTTAGGGTTGCCATTAAAGAATTTGTTTTTTTCTAGTGTGAACTATTCACACACTCACGCTGAAATTTATTTGTTTTCTGTAGATGATATATCGTTTAATTTGGAAACTGTTTCTAACAAACTGGGCGTCGGTCAACAATTTGTTCAATAGCTGTGTGATTTTCCAATTTTCCCTCGTATTGTGTAAAATGAAATAAATATTTCGCATTAAGATTACCCAAGGGAATAAACTCATCCAACAATGTCTATTACGTCAGTAAATTGCGATTTTTTTTTTTCCCGTGGTCAGATTGCCTGTTTTCCTGGACGTAAAATCCTAGTTCAGTTTGGTTTAGTTGTTCAGGGGAATTGCAGATATTCATGTGAAGACACCTAATGAGCCAAAGAATTCGTTCTTGACTGCCCACATCGAGCAGAGGCTAAGATCATCTGGCACCTAATATGAAGGGTTTCGCTTCTCATCCCTTTTCCGTTTATTAATGTTCGGTGTTTTGCCTATTTTATAAGCAAAACATCCGACATTAAACTGTAGCGAAAATGATGTTATCGCAGTTCTATAAAAAAAAATAATAATTATAGAAACCTCCATTATTTCTTTGCAGTATTAAACATCAGTTGCCACATTATGCGAAAACAAATTATATAATTATTGAAATCATTTAAAATAAAACTTAATATTTAAAATAATTTAAGCAAATATTTAAAAATTAAAGCTAAAGGCATTAATCAGGTATCTTTAAAAGATTAGTGTTTAGTTACTTGCCTGAATAGCAAGAAGTTCCGTCGCAAGCCTCTTCGCAACATTGCTGTCCTTCAGCGCAATCTTCATTTGTTTTGCATAACCTGGACCCTAGCTCTACGCACATCATATCGGGAATTGCTGGACATTCGCCTGTAATGGAAATGAGAAATTAATGGACTATTGTTCTTCCACCAATTAACACATAAACGAGGATTACAAAAATCCACGCGCAACTTTAAAAATGCAAGGAGTTCATAAAAGATCTCGTCGATTTGAAACTGAAAAATAGCTTAAATGCTGCCATATTGAAAAAAAGACAGTTTATACAGCTACAGAAGATACATCAATTCAAAAATTTCTATTTATATTATCAATGCAATTCAATATGTTCTCTGATCTAACCTATAATCCATTTCTCTCGATTTCGGACCAATACTTTAGCATTATTAAATGCTATATAATTTCTGATTTTGGTTCATAATTATGGGGGTGGAATTTTTGTCTGCTACACAAAACCTGAATCCGATACAGGGAGAAATCCAGAGGCTTGAAATATGAGCATAATTACTGTAATGACTACGGATAGGGAGAGACCAAGATCAGCTCATTGATGTGGGAAATATCTATTAAAGATTTCGAAAACTAACAGCACACCCTGCTAGTAGAAGGAAGGTGGTGCTGCTTCCTACTGAAAGATATCCTGTTGAATTTTCTGTATATCTGCTTAAAAAAGAAAACATTCTGGCATATTGAGATTGGAAGGGGATAACATGGTGCTTTCCGGGAAGACGGTTGGGCATCAGTCAAAGTGTTAAGGATTGGAAAATCATTTCAGTACACTCGAAAATGTTGCAGTTGCTGCATCGTATTCGCAAATCATTTATTTCTATTATAAGTTTGGCAGGTGCTGCATCACGGCATCATGAGATCTTTTAAGAACAGCCTCGAGATTTCAGAAATTCAGTTACTTGTGAGTATGTTTTGTCAATATTAAAACTATATTTTTCTAAAGGGGATGTGGTGAACCATCAGATTATCTCCTTGAAACTGCTTATGAATAAGTGATTTGTGGATTATAGGCATGGAACCGAATGTACCAGGATATGAACACGAAGATCAGGGAGCAATTTAAAATTTAAGCTAAATTAAGTGATAAGCCATTCAGAAACTCACTCGCAGGGTTAAAAATTGTTTAAAGAATGGAACTCTGAGGAGAAAAGTAGCATCACTAGAAAAACAGTTTCATTGAGCGTTCTTCAAAATCCAGTCTTGAATGTTAGAAATGTTATATTACTTAGATCTCTAATTAGTCGAGCGATGTCGGATGGGCTGAGAAGTGGCAACTGAAGTTTAATATTGACAAATGCAAAGTACTGCATATGGGTAGTAGTAACCCAAGAGAAACGTACCAAATATGTGATACTGCACAGGGAGGTGCAAAATGACAAAGACTTGGGGGTAATTGTGCAGTCAGATATGAAGTTCTCTGAGCAGGGCAGACGGGCTGCTAGAGCAGGTCATGGAGTTTTGTTAATGATATATAGGAATTTTGCTAGCAGACAGGCAATGGTCTGTCCACGCCTTGAATACTGTGTACAGTTCCGGAGGCCTCATTTTAGGAAGAATGTAGAGTTGCTAGAACGAGTACAGATGAGGGCAACAAGATTGGTGAAAGGGACAAAGGAATTGTCTTACCAAAAGAGGCTTAAATTCTGCAAGTTTCAGCATCTGGAGACTAGGCACCTTCGAGATGATCTCTTTGAAGTGTACAAGGCCTTGAATGGTTTAAACAGGCTCAATGTTGGTGGTATATTTCCGCTTGCGCAGATTAAGAAACTGAGGGGGCATATACTCAAACTGAAGAAAGACAGTTGTAGAATAGATGTACGGAAGTTTGCGTTTAGCCAGTGGGTGGTTGATTGCTGGAACAGACTTACATCTGTTGTTGTTGTTGTTGTGGAAGTTGATAGCTTAAATAAATTCAAGGAAGATTGGACAAACTTTTAGAACGAATGCATTTCCTCGCTTTGAGGAAGCTTCCCGTTTAGAGGAAATGGCAATATATATATATATATTTTTAACTGATGCTCTATAAGCTTGCTTTCTAGCTTCATATGCCTCTACTAAATGCTAATATAATATAAGTGTAAATTATCAATTGTCTTCGGTTACTCCCATACCCTTCAATATACACTGAGTAATCATTGAATTATGACCAGCCCTATGAAAACTGAATGTGACCCGTTCACCACGTGAGGTACGAGAGTGCGGAGTTAGTCGATCTATGTAGCACAGATAAGATGTCAGTGGTTCAGTAGGTAATAAAATTCCGAGTTTGATGGGTAAAAGGAACGATTTATTGGACTTCGAGAAATAACAGGTTGTGGGTACTCGACGAGCTGGTGCCTCGATTTCCCAAACGGCTGAACTGGTGGGGTGTTCGAGGGCCGCCGTAGTTAAAATGTAAGTAAGTAAGCGTAAGTGTGTTTAGGATCAAGCGGCATCAGGGGTTTCCCCCAACTCCGCATAGTTTACATTGTGGTGTGTTACAGTACGCTGTAAATGCCAGAGATTTAAAAGTGTGTGGGTCTTGGATCGTTTAGTGTCATGTACCGTTGTTCTTTCGGTCGTGTAGCCGCTAAACCCAAATTGGGGCCCAACGTTGCCCCACTTACGCCCCGTGGAGGCTGACTAGGAACCCAGCAGCTGAGATTTCGGTGGCTAGGACCTTAAAAAAAAAAAAAAAAACGGAGGCACTTAATTTTAAAAAAGCCAGGAGAGGGCAATATAGTTCAGTTTTCAGTTTAGAAATCGTTAATTTTGATTAGTTATGTGGGGTTTACGCTGGCGTATTAGTAAGAGTAGGGAGAAGAGACTGAAGACTGGGGGAAAAGACAGAAGTATGGGGTCGATAGTGAAGGCAACCCCAGATGGTCAGTAAGGCATGCCCATGCCTCACCAGGTGAAATATATGGGGTGGTAGGGGAGGGAGGAAACAGGAAGACCATCTCCTTCTCCCCCCTGTCAGGGATAGGAAAAAAGGTACCAGGCAAGGGGTAGAGATCGCCATTTGGCTACATGGCAGAGAGGCTGCATCAGTCGTAGTGCATCAGTCATAAGATCATGTCCGGTAGTAGAATCACTCGTGGGACAGTGTCCCGCCCAAGTTGAATGTGTTTTATTGTAGTAGTAGTAGTAGTAGTAGTGGCACATGATGCAAGAAAGCAAGTGTAGGAGCTTATGCAGCATCAGCCAAAGAAAAAAAAAAAATTTCACTTAGGTCTCATATTTGTTGGTACATAGGCAGGGTTTCTTGCTAGAGAGCTAGTAGCTTCCACATAATTTTCATTCCGGGGTGTGTCTAAAAGGATGTTTTGATTTGTTATCTGGCTGGTCGTCTTTCACTCCTGGTGTATTGCATATAGTGTTCTCCTTCTTGAGAAGAGTTCTTGAGCGAAGTTGGTTATGGCTCTGTATACCTCCTCTGAATCCAGTAGGTCAAACTGTTGCCCTTTGGGGAGGTATCTTATACACGTGATTAGAATGCACCTGAGATCCTCGTATTGCGGACAGTTGTAAATGAGGTGTTCCCAGGTTTCGATCTCTCCTCATGTACAGCATGGGTCCTCTACAAGGGCGAAATCCATTAACTTTGCGTTAAAGGGGCCGTGTCCAGTTAACAAGTATGTTGTTTGCAACCCCGGAAAGAACCAAATAGGCGATTTTGTATAGATTTTTTTCAAGTTGCGGCAAGAACTTGTCGGTGATTGCTCCTTTGGTTGTTTCTGCCCACCTGTCCTGCCACACCTGCAGCAGGTGAGACTGAAGCCGGATATTATCTGCCTTATGGTTGTTTGTTGGGTCTGTTGTAAATTCCAAGAAAGTGGTGGTGATTCTCTTAGATAAGTAGTAGAGGAGTCCTGTTCTTGCGATTTCAAGATCAAGTGGAAGTACAGCTGCTATCACCTGAAGCGCTGGGTTACTCACCGTTCTGCAGGCGCGGGCGGTAGTGAGGAGGATGGTGCGTTGGATTGCATCCAGGGTTCTCTTACTTACGACCAAGGCAGTTTTGTCATACGAGATTGCTGAAGCGTATGTAATTATTGGGAGGAAGGTTGTCTTGTAGTATAAGGCTAGGATACGCTTTTTGAGACCCCAGTCTCGCCTTGTGACCCATGGCAGAGTAGTTTCTGATCTTTTGTCTTAGTTCCAGAAGAGTGGGCCCAAAACAGACCCCTGTGGACATCCTCTATGTACTGTTCTTGCGATCTTTTTGTATGGAGTATTTATCTCAATTTTTCTTTGTGAGAGATAGGTTTCTATGACATTATAGAGGTTGATGGGTACTTTAGCTTTCCTGAGTCTGCCCAAGACGCTCGGCCACCAGAGTGAGTCGAACGCCCCGGCAAAGTCAATCGATATTACGAGGAAATATTTGTTGTTACATTCTTTGACATTGTTAGTTAGGTTTCTGAGGGCTTCTGTTGTGGGGGATACCGGTTTAAATCCAAACTGATTCCCAGCTAGGAGGCCAGCTGCTTCGTAGTGTTGGAGGATTCGTTTGTGCAGTAGCCTATCAAATAATTTGCTAACTACTGAAAGAAGTGCGATGGGCCTGTAGGATTTCGGGCACTCTGATTTCTTAGTCGGACTCTTGATGATAAGTTTGATGTTGGCCGTTTTCCATTTTGTTGGGAATTTCCCTACCACTAGGCATCTGTTGAACAGGGTTAAAATGCACCAAGACTGGCGTCAAAATTGTCAAACAACGAACCGAGCCGTAGGGGCACTTGTTGTGCATGAATGGTTTGAGGAACACAGTTTTGACTTCCAGCACATCGATTGGCCTCCGAACTCTCCTGATATCTATCTCATAGAATACTTGTTGGACTCTGTGGAAAGGCATATCAGGCGTCTGGATATACCAATCTCCTCCATACCTGCATTGCTAACGGCCTTACACACAGATTGGTTGGCCATACCTCCCGAACGCTTCCGACATCTTGTTGAATGAATGCCACGTCGGATAGCTGCTGTACTGAGGGCAAAAGGAGGTCCTACGAAGTATTACGTAGGTGGTCATAATTCAGTGATCACTCAGTGTACACACGCCATCTCGATACCGTTCTGTCTTTTTTTGGCTCGAAAAGCCTGGCTTTTTTTAAGTTGAAGGGTGCCAATAATAAAAAAATAAATAAAGAAGTTCAGTTGACTCTATTTAATAAATAAAATTACTTTATTGCTGCTAAATACGGTACAAGAAACAACAAATGTTCATTATGGTGACAAAGGCAGGAGCTGTTCAATATATTTAGTTTGCAGTGACCACCTGCTCTTACCGAGAGCACCGTGGTGCCGCGTTTGACAGCCCTTCTTTACGTTATCAGAAGTATTGGTCTTCTAAGAGAACAAGCAGCAAAATCTTTAATCTATAATACATTGTACAATAGTTTGTATTGTGGTTGAGGAGATAGGGGCAAACTGCAAACTTTCAAATCTCGCTCTTTTGCTTGCCTTATTTTGATAGAGCGGCAATAATAATAATAATAATAATAATAATGGATGGATGGAAGGAAACGCCAACGCATGAACTCGAGCATCGAAATGAATATGTACATCATGCAAGCATACTACGAAATAACGAAGCTAGAGACCGATATAACAATTTACAGGACGAGACAACATATCAAGTGGCTGGAACGATTCCCGTATATTCAGGTCACCGAACAGCGAATAGCGGACCAGAGAAGGACCATAGTCACGAAAAACTTGAAAGCTTGGAAAATAATCAAGCAGGACGTCAGCGATCAACTAAAAAGTTTAGAGAATACGGAACCCCAGGAAGAAAAATATACCACCACAGGAGGAAGAGCAAGAAGAAATACAACTCACAGCAGCTGAAGTGGAAAGAGACGAGGTCATGATATCCAGAATAGAGGACGAGTGGACGAAGGCACTAACAGAATTCGAAGAAATGGACAACACAAAGACTCGCGTGATACCGAAGCAGAAACCGAATATAACCTTGTAGATAGTCACAGACCATCTGAATCGGCACGAAATACCGCATTACCTCGACAGCAATGGTGCAACACTGGAGGCCATTCACACAGCCGTGTATTGTGCTGCGGTAGCAGCCACGAGGATTAACGGAAGAGAAGCGAGAAACCAGCAGTGGAAGAACCGAAAACAAAAGGAACCACCAGCTTGGGAAAGAAGACTTCAGCAGAACATAGAAGAATTAAGAGTCAAGATAGGCCTAATTGACCCAGTACCAAAGGGGAAATTGTTGTAAGAAATTAATTGGAAAAGTGAAGAGCATGCTCAAGAGAGACAGCGTCTACAGCAAACATGACACAAAAATCAGAGAATAGGAGAGTACTTGGACACATTGAGGCAGCACCTCCTTGCACTCAGGAGGAGACTACGCCGATACAAAGAGAGCTCCCAGAGGAAAATAAACAATCAACTCTTCGATGAGGACCAAAGCGGCTTCTACAGGAATCTCGGAGAAGATGGGAAAGAAAGGAACGGACCACCCGAGAAGAAAACAATTGAGGAGTTCTGGGGAAACATATGGAGCAGGGATGGAAGACAACAGCCGAACACCTGGATAGATCTAGAACGCAAGAAAATCAAGGACGTACAAGAAATGAGAAGGGTGGGAGATTCAGGAAGAATGTGTAAAACAGACGTTCAAGAACTCTCACAACTGGCGAACTCTAGGAATAGATAACGTCCACAACTATGGTACAAGAAGCTGAGTTGCACCCACAAGCACCTGGCAGAGCAGTTCACCAGAATGATAAGCCACCCAGAGACAATTCCAAAGTTTCTCACTCAAGGAATCACATATCTCAAGCCTAAAGATGAAGCTACAAGAAACCCTGCGAAATATCGGCCAATCACCTGCCTGCCAACAACGTACAAGATCCTGACCGGCTGCATAACCAGGCAGAAATCGGACTGCTTGGAGAGCCAGAACATAATGGCCGAACAGCAGAAAGGATGCAAGGAGCAATTAACCATAAATGCCGCAGTTATGGAGCAAGCCTACAAGAAGAGCCGCAACATG